>NC_083600.1:21077018-31077018 GCF_020882245.1 Rhopalosiphum padi
GACCACTTTTAATTGTAGTTAATGACGATTTTTAATGATTTTTCACGAATTTTATGGATTTTTACCACTTTTTAATCTACTAATTGAGTATTTTTAATGATTTTTCACAAATTTTTATGGTATTTTACCAATTTTTAATGTAGTTAATGACGATTTTTAATGATTTTTCACGAATTTTATGGATTTTTACCACTTTTTAATGTACTAATTGAGTATTTTTAATGATTTTTGAGGGTATTTTATGGAGGTAGTGACGTCATTTATCGACTTTTTAAGGAATTATATGGATTTTTAGCACTCTTTTGTGGATTAATTGAACAAATTTATGAATTTTCACCAATTTTCAATGTAGTTAATGACGATTTTTAATGATTTTTCACGAATTTTTATGGATTTTTACCAATTTTTAATGTAGTTAATGACGATTTTTAATGATTTTTCACTAATTTTATGGATTTTTGCCACTTTTTAATGTAGTTAATGACGATTTTTAATGATTTTTCACGAATTTTTTTGGATTTTTATTACTTTTTAATGTACTAATTGAGTATTTTTAATGATTTTTGAGGGTATTTTATGGAGGTAGTGACGTCATTTATCGACTTTTTAAGGAATTATATGGATTTTTAGCACTCTTTTGTGGATTAATTGAAGAAATTTATGAATTTTCACCAATTTTCAATGTAGTTAATGACGATTTTTAATGATTTTTCACGAATTTTATGGATTTTTTACCATTTTTTAATGTACTAATTGAGTATTTTTAATGATTTTTGAGGGTATTTTATGGAGGTAGTGACGTCATTTATCGAATTTTTTAAGGAATTATATGGATTTTTAGCACTCTTTTGTGGATTAATTGAAGAAATTTATGAATTTTCACCAATTTTCAATGTAGTTAATGACCATTTTTATTGATTTTTTCACGAATTTTATGGATTTTTGCCACTTTTTAATGTAGTTAATGACGATTTTTAATGATTTTTCACGAATTTTATGGATTTTTACAACTTTTTAATGTACTAATTGAGTATTTTTAATGATTTTTGAGGGTATTTTATGGAGGTAGTGACGTCATTTATGGACTTTTTAAGGAATTTTATGGATTTTTAGCGCTCTTTTGTGGATTAATTGAAGAAATTTATGAATTTTCACCGATTTTTAATGTAGTTAATGACGATTTTTTAATGATTTTTTACGAATTTTATGGATTTTTGCCACTTTTTAATGTAGTTAATGACGATTTTTAATGATGTTTCACGAATTTTATGGATTTTTACCACTTTTAATTGTAGTTAATGACGATTTTTAATGATTTTTCACGAATTTTTATGGATTTTTACCAATTTTTAATGTAGTTAATGACGATTTTTAATGATTTTTCACTAATTTTATGGATTTTTGCCACTTTTTAATGTAGTTAATGACGATTTTTAATGATTTTTCACGAATTTTTTTGGATTTTTTATTACTTTTTAATGTACTAATTGAGTATTTTTAATGATTTTTGAGGGTATTTTATGGAGGTAGTGACGTCATTTATCGACTTTTTAAGGAATTATATGGATTTTTAGCACTCTTTTGTGGATTAATTGAAGAAATTTATGAATTTTCACCAATTTTCAATGTAGTTAATGACGATTTTTAATGATTTTTCACGAATTATATGGATTTTTACCACTTTTTAATGTAGTTAATGACGATTTTTAATGATTTTTCACTAATTTTATGGATTTTTGCCACTTTTTAATGTAGTTAATGACGATTTTTAATGATTTTTCACGAATTTTTTGGATTTTTATTACTTTTTAATGTACTAATTGAGTATTTTTAATGATTTTTGAGGGTATTTTATGGAGGTAGTGACGTCATTTATCGACTTTTTTAAGGAATTATATGGATTTTTAGCACTCTTTTGTGGATTAATTGAAGAAATTTATGAATTTTCACCAATTTTCAATGTAGTTAATGACGATTTTTAATGATTTTTCACGAATTTTATGGATTTTTTACCACTTTTTAATGTAGTTAATGACGATTTTTAATGATTTTTCACGAATTTTATGGATTTTTACCATTTTTTAATGTACTAATTGAGTATTTTTAATGATTTTTGAGGGTATTTTATGGAGGTAGTGACGACATTTATGGACTTTTTAAGGAATTTTATGGATTTTTAGCGCTCTTTTGTGGATTAATTGAAGAAATTTATGAATTTTCACCGATTTTTAATGTAGTTAATGACGATTTTTAATGATTTTTTACGAATTTTATGGATTTTTGCCACTTTTTAATGTAGTTAATGACGATTTTTAATGATGTTTCACGAATTTTATGGATTTTTACCACTTTTTAATCTACTAATTGAGTATTTTTAATGATTTTTCACGAATTTTTATGGTATTTTACCAATTTTTAATGTAGTTAATGACGATTTTTAATGATTTTTCACGAATTTTATGGATTTTTACCACTTTTTAATGTACTAATTGAGTATTTTTAATGATTTTTGAGGGTATTTTATGGAGGTAGTGACGTCATTAGCGACTTTTTAAGGAATTATATGGATTTTTAGCACTCTTTTGTGGATTAATTGAAGAAATTTATGAATTTTCACCAATTTTCAATGTAGTTAATGACGGTTTTTAATGATTTTTCACGAATTTTATGGATTTTTGCCACTTTTTAATGTAGTTAATGACGATTTTTAATGATATTTCACGAATTTTATGGATTTTTACCACTTTTTAATGTACTAATTGAGTATTTTTAATGATTTTTGAGGGTATTTTATGGAGGTATTGACGTCATTTATGGACTTTTTAAGGAATTATATGGATTTTTAGCACTCTTTTGTGGATTAATTGAAGAAATTTATGAATTTTCACCAATTTTCAATGTAGTTAATGACGATTTTTTAATGATTTTTCACGAATTATATGGATTTTTTACCACTTTTTAATGTAGTTAATGACGATTTTTAATGATTTTTCACTATTTTATGGATTTTTGCCACTTTTTAATGTAGTTAATGACGATTTTTAATGATTTTTCACGAATTTTTTGGATTTTTATTACTTTTTAATGTACTAATTGAGTATTTTTAATGATTTTTGAGGGTATTTTATGGAGGTAGTGACGTCAATTATCGACTTTTTAAGGAATTATATGGATTTTTAGCACTCTTTTGTGGATTAATTGAAGAAATTTATGAATTTTCACCAATTTTCAATGTAGTTAATGACGATTTTTAATGATTTTTCACGAATTTTATGGATTTTTACCACTTTTTAATGTAGTTAATGACGATTTTTAATGATTTTTCACGAATTTTATGGATTTTTACCATTTTTTAATGTACTAATTGAGTATTTTTAATGATTTTTGAGGGTATTTTATGGAGGTAGTGACGTCATTTATGGACTTTTTAAGGAATTTTATGGATTTTTAGCACTCTTTTGTGGATTAATTGAAGAAATTTATGAATTTTCACCGATTTTTAATGTAGTTAATGACGATTTTTAATGATTTTTTACGAATTTTATGGATTTTTGCCACTTTTTAATGTAGTTAATGACGATTTTTAATGATTTTTCACGAATTTTATGGATTTTTACCACTTTTTAATGTAGTTAATGACGATTTTTTAATGATGTTTCACGAATTTTATGGATTTTTACCACTTTTAATTGTAGTTAATGACGATTTTTAATGATTTTTCACGAATTTTATGGATTTTTACCACTTTTTAATCTACTAATTGAGTATTTTTAATGATTTTTCACGAATTTTTATGGTATTTTACCAATTTTTAATGTAGTTAATGACGATTTTTAATGATTTTTCACGAATTTTATGGATTTTTACCACTTTTTAATGTACTAATTGAGTATTTTTAATGATTTTTGAGGGTATTTTATGGAGGTAGTGACGTCATTTATCGACTTTTTAAGGAATTATATGGATTTTTAGCACTCTTTTGTGGATTAATTGAACAAATTTATGAATTTTCACCAATTTTCAATGTAGTTAATGACGATTTTTAATGATTTTTCACGAATTTTTATGGATTTTTACCAATTTTTAATGTAGTTAATGACGATTTTTAATGATTTTTCACTAATTTTATGGATTTTTTGCCACTTTTTAATGTAGTTAATGACGATTTTTTAATGATTTTTCACGAATTTTTTGGATTTTTATTACTTTTTAATGTACTAATTGAGTATTTTTAATGATTTTTGAGGGTATTTTATGGAGGTAGTGACGTCATTTATCGACTTTTTAAGGAATTATATGGATTTTTTAGCACTCTTTTGTGGATTAATTGAAGAAATTTATGAATTTTCACCAATTTTCAATGTAGTTAATGACGATTTTTAATGATTTTTCACGAATTTTATGGATTTTTACCATTTTTTAATGTAGTTAATGACGATTTTTTAATGATTTTTCACGAATTTTATGGATTTTTACCATTTTTTAATGTACTAATTGAGTATTTTTAATGATTTTTGAGGGTATTTTATGGAGGTAGTGACGACATTTATGGACTTTTTAAGGAATTTTATGGATTTTTAGCGCTCTTTTGTGGATTAATTGAAGAAATTTATGAATTTTCACCGATTTTTAATGTAGTTAATGACGATTTTTAATGATTTTTTACGAATTTTATGGATTTTTGCCACTTTTTAATGTAGTTAATGACGATTTTTAATGATGTTTCACGAATTTTATGGATTTTTTACCACTTTTTAATCTACTAATTGAGTATTTTTAATGATTTTTGAGGGTATTTTATGGAGGTAGTGACGTCATTTATCGACTTTTTAAGGAATTATATGGATTTTTAGCACTCTTTTGTGGATTAATTGAACAAATTTATGAATTTTCACCAATTTTCAATGTAGTTAATGACGATTTTTAATGATTTTTCACGAATTTTTATGGATTTTTACCAATTTTTAATGTAGTTAATGACGATTTTTAATGATTTTTCACTAATTTTATGGATTTTTGCCACTTTTTAATGTAGTTAATGACGATTTTTAATGATTTTTCACGAATTTTTTGGATTTTTATTACTTTTTAATGTACTAATTGAGTATTTTTAATGATTTTTGAGGGTATTTTATGGAGGTAGTGACGTCAATTATCGACTTTTTAAGGAATTTTATGGATTTTTAGCACTCTTTTGTGGATTAATTGAAGAAATTTATGAATTTTCACCGATTTTTTAATGTAGTTAATGACGATTTTTAATGATTTTTCACGAATTTTATGGATTTTTACCACTTTTTAATGTAGTTAATGACGATTTTTAATGATGTTTCACGAATTTTATGGATTTTTACCACTTTTAATTGTAGTTAATGACGATTTTTAATGATTTTTCACGAATTTTATGGATTTTTACCACTTTTTAATCTACTAATTGAGTATTTTTAATGATTTTTCACGAATTTTTATGGTATTTTACCAATTTTTAATGTAGTTAATGACGATTTTTTAATGATTTTTCACGAATTTTATGGATTTTTACCACTTTTTAATGTACTAATTGAGTATTTTTAATGATTTTTGAGGGTATTTTATGGAGGTAGTGACGTCATTTATCGACTTTTTAAGGAATTATATGGATTTTTAGCACTCTTTTGTGGATTAATTGAACAAATTTATGAATTTTCACCAATTTTCAATGTAGTTAATGACGATTTTTAATGATTTTTCACGAATTTTTATGGATTTTTACCAATTTTTAATGTAGTTAATGACGATTTTTAATGATTTTTCACTAATTTTATGGATTTTTGCCACTTTTTAATGTAGTTAATGACGATTTTTAATGATTTTTCACGAATTTTTTGGATTTTTATTACTTTTTAATGTACTAATTGAGTATTTTTAATGATTTTTGAGGGTATTTTATGGAGGTAGTGACGTCATTTATCGACTTTTTAAGGAATTATATGGATTTTTAGCACTCTTTTGTGGATTAATTGAAGAAATTTATGAATTTTCACCAATTTTCAATGTAGTTAATGACGATTTTTAATGATTTTTCACGAATTTTATGGATTTTTACCATTTTTTAATGTACTAATTGAGTATTTTTAATGATTTTTTGAGGGTATTTTATGGAGGGTAGTGACGTCATTTATCGACTTTTTAAGGAATTATATGGATTTTTAGCACTCTTTTGTGGATTAATTGAAGAAATTTATGAATTTTCACCAATTTTCAATGTAGTAATGACGATTTTTAATGATTTTTCACGAATTTTATGGATTTTTTACCACTTTTTAATGTAGTTAATGACGATTTTTAATGATTTTTCACGAATTTTATGGATTTTTACCATTTTTTAATGTACTAATTGAGTATTTTTAATGATTTTTGAGGGTATTTTATGGAGGTAGTGACGACATTTATGGACTTTTTAAGGAATTTTATGGATTTTTAGCGCTCTTTTGTGGATTAATTGAAGAAATTTATGAATTTTCACCGATTTTTAATGTAGTTAATGACGATTTTTAATGATTTTTTACGAATTTTATGGATTTTTGCCACTTTTTAATGTAGTTAATGACGATTTTTAATGATGTTTCACGAATTTTATGGATTTTTACCACTTTTAATTGTAGTTAATGACGATTTTTAATGATTTTTCACTAATTATATGGATTTTTGCCACTTTTTAATGTAGTTAATGACGATTTTTAATGATTTTTCACGAATTTTATGGATTTTTACCACTTTTTAATGTACTAATTGAGTATTTTTAATGATTTTTGAGGGTATTTTATGGAGGTAGTGACGTCATTTATCGACTTTTTAAGGAATTATATGGATTTTTAGCACTCTTTTGTGGATTAATTGAAGAAATTTATGAATTTTCACCAATTTTCAATGTAGTTAATGACGATTTTTAATGATTTTTCACGAATTTTATGGATTTTTACCACTTTTTAATGTAGTTAATGACGATTTTTAATGATTTTTCACGAATTTTATGGATTTTTACCATTTTTTAATGTACTAATTGAGTATTTTTAATGATTTTTGAGGGTATTTTATGGAGGTAGTGACGACATTTATGGACTTTTTAAGGAATTTTATGGATTTTTAGCGCTCTTTTGTGGATTAATTGAAGAAATTTATGAATTTTCACCGATTTTTAATGTAGTTAATGACGATTTTTAATGATTTTTTACGAATTTTATGGATTTTTGCCACTTTTTAATGTAGTTAATGACGATTTTTAATGATGTTTCACGAATTTTATGGATTTTTACCACTTTTTAATCTACTAATTGAGTATTTTTAATGATTTTTCACGAATTTTATGGATTTTTACCACTTTTTAATGTACTAATTGAGTATTTTTAATGATTTTTGAGGGTATTTTATGGAGGTAGTGACGTCATTAGCGACTTTTTAAGGAATTATATGGATTTTTAGCACTCTTTTGTGGATTAATTGAAGAAATTTATGAATTTTCACCAATTTTCAATGTAGTTAATGACGGTTTTTAATGATTTTTCACGAATTTTATGGATTTTTGCCACTTTTTAATGTAGTTAATGACGATTTTTAATGATATTTCACGAATTTTATGGATTTTTACCACTTTTTAATGTACTAATTGAGTATTTTTAATGATTTTTGAGGGTATTTTATGGAGGTATTGACGTCATTTATGGACTTTTTAAGGAATTATATGGATTTTTAGCACTCTTTTGTGGATTAATTGAAGAAATTTATGAATTTTCACCAATTTTCAATGTAGTTAATGACGATTTTTAATGATTTTTCACGAATTATATGGATTTTTACCACTTTTTAATGTAGTTAATGACGATTTTTAATGATTTTTCACTAATTTTATGGATTTTTGCCACTTTTTAATGTAGTTAATGACGATTTTTAATGATTTTTCACGAATTTTTTGGATTTTTATTACTTTTTAATGTACTAATTGAGTATTTTTAATGATTTTTGAGGGTATTTTATGGAGGTAGTGACGTCAATTATCGACTTTTTAAGGAATTATATGGTTTTTTTAGCACTCTTTTGTGGATTAATTGAAGAAATTTATGAATTTTCACCAATTTTCAATGTAGTTAATGACGATTTTTAATGATTTTTCACGAATTTTATGGATTTTTACCACTTTTTAATGTAGTTAATGACGATTTTTAATGATTTTTCACGAATTTTATGGATTTTTACCATTTTTTAATGTACTAATTGAGTATTTTTAATGATTTTTGAGGGTATTTTTATGGAGGTAGTGACGTCATTTATGGACTTTTTTAAGGAATTTTATGGATTTTTAGCACTCTTTTGTGGATTAATTGAAGAAATTTATGAATTTTCACCGATTTTTAATGTAGTTAATGACGATTTTTAATGATTTTTCACGAATTTTATGGATTTTTACCACTTTTTAATGTAGTTAATGACGATTTTTAATGATGTTTCACGAATTTTATGGATTTTTACCACTTTTAATTGTAGTTAATGACGATTT
Source organism: Rhopalosiphum padi (assembly GCF_020882245.1). Taxonomy (NCBI): domain Eukaryota; kingdom Metazoa; phylum Arthropoda; class Insecta; order Hemiptera; family Aphididae; genus Rhopalosiphum; species Rhopalosiphum padi. The sequence continues at coordinate 21,085,552 of NC_083600.1, forward strand.
TTAATGATTTTTCACGAATTTTATGGATTTTTACCACTTTTTAATCTACTAATTGAGTATTTTTAATGATTTTTCACGAATTTTTATGGTATTTTACCAATTTTTAATGTAGTTAATGACGATTTTTAATGATTTTTCACAAATTTTATGGATTTTTACCACTTTTTAATGTACTAATTGAGTATTTTTAATGATTTTTGAGGGTATTTTATGGAGGTAGTGACGTCATTTATCGACTTTTTAAGGAATTATATGGATTTTTAGCACTCTTTTGTGGATTAATTGAACAAATTTATGAATTTTCACCAATTTTCAATGTAGTTAATGACGATTTTTAATGATTTTTCACGAATTTTTATGGATTTTTACCAATTTTTAATGTAGTTAATGACGATTTTTAATGATTTTTCACTAATTTTATGGATTTTTGCCACTTTTTAATGTAGTTAATGACGATTTTTAATGATTTTTCACGAATTTTTTGGATTTTTATTACTTTTTAATGTACTAATTGAGTATTTTTAATGATTTTTGAGGGTATTTTATGGAGGTAGTGACGTCATTTATCGACTTTTTAAGGAATTATATGGATTTTAGCACTCTTTTGTGGATTAATTGAAGAAATTTATGAATTTTCACCAATTTTCAATGTAGTTAATGACGATTTTTAATGATTTTTCACGAATTTTATGGATTTTTACCATTTTTTAATGTACTAATTGAGTATTTTTAATGATTTTTGAGGGTATTTTATGGAGGTAGTGACGTCATTTATCGACTTTTTAAGGAATTATATGGATTTTTAGCACTCTTTTGTGGATTAATTGAAGAAATTTTTGAATTTTCACCAATTTTCAATGTAGTTAATGACGATTTTTATTGATTTTTCACGAATTTTATGGATTTTTGCCACTTTTTAATGTAGTTAATGACGATTTTTAATGATTTTTCACGAATTTTATGGATTTTTACAACTTTTTAATGTACTAATTGAGTATTTTTAATGATTTTTGAGGGTATTTTATGGAGGTAGTGACGTCATTTATGGACTTTTTAAGGAATTTTATGGATTTTTAGCGCTCTTTTGTGGATTAATTGAAGAAATTTATGAATTTTCACCGATTTTCAATGTAGTTAATGACGATTTTTAATGATTTTTCACGAATTTTTATGGATTTTTACCAATTTTTAATGTAGTTAATGACGATTTTTAATGATTTTTCACTAATTTTATGGATTTTTGCCACTTTTTTAATGTAGTTAATGACGATTTTTAATGATTTTTCACGAATTTTTTGGATTTTTATTACTTTTTAATGTACTAATTGAGTATTTTTAATGATTTTTGAGGGTATTTTATGGAGGTAGTGACGTCATTTATCGACTTTTTAAGGAATTATATGGATTTTTAGCACTCTTTTGTGGATTAATTGAAGAAATTTATGAATTTTCACCAATTTTCAATGTAGTTAATGACGATTTTTAATGATTTTTCACGAATTTTATGGATTTTTACCATTTTTTAATGTACTAATTGAGTATTTTTAATGATTTTTGAGGGTATTTTATGGAGGTAGTGACGTCATTTATCGACTTTTTAAGGAATTATATGGATTTTTAGCACTCTTTTGTGGATTAATTGAAGAAATTTATGAATTTTCACCAATTTTCAATGTAGTTAATGACGATTTTTAATGATTTTTCACGAATTTTATGGATTTTTACCACTTTTTAATGTAGTTAATGACAATTTTTAATGATTTTTCACGAATTTTATGGATTTTTACCATTTTTTAATGTACTAATTGAGTATTTTTAATGATTTTTGAGGGTATTTTATGGAGGTAGTGACGTCATTTATGGACTTTTTAAGGAATTTTATGGATTTTTAGCGCTCTTTTGTGGATTAATTGAAGAAATTTATGAATTTTTCACCGATTTTCAATGTAGTTAATGACGATTTTTAATGATTTTTCACGAATTTTTATGGATTTTTACCAATTTTTAATGTATTTAATGACGATTTTTAATGATTTTTTCACTAATTTTATGGATTTTTGCCACTTTTTAATGTAGTTAATGACGATTTTTAATGATTTTTCACGAATTTTTTGGATTTTTATTACTTTTTAATGTACTAATTGAGTATTTTTAATGATTTTTGAGGGTATTTTATGGAGGTAGTGACGTCATTTATCGACTTTTTAAGGAATTATATGGATTTTTAGCACTCTTTTGTGAATTAATTGAAGAAATTTATGAATTTTCACCAATTTTCAATGTAGTTAATGACGATTTTTAATGATTTTTCACGAATTTTATGGATTTTTACCATTTTTTAATGTACTAATTGAGTATTTTTAATGATTTTTGAGGGTATTTTATGGAGGTAGTGACGTCATTTATCGACTTTTTAAGGAATTATATGGATTTTTAGCACTCTTTTGTGGATTAATTGAAGAAATTTATGAATTTTCACCAATTTTCAATGTAGTTAATGACGATTTTTAATGATTTTTCACGAATTTTATGGATTTTTACCACTTTTTAATGTAGTTAATGACGATTTTTAATGATTTTTCACGAATTTTATGGATTTTTACCATTTTTTAATGTACTAATTGAGTATTTTTAATGATTTTTGAGGGTATTTTATGGAGGTAGTGACGACATTTATGGACTTTTTAAGGAATTTTATGGATTTTTAGCGCTCTTTTGTGGATTAATTGAAGAAATTTATGAATTTTCACCGATTTTTAATGTAGTTAATGACGATTTTTAATGATTTTTTACGAATTTTATGGATTTTTGCCACTTTTTAATGTAGTTAATGACGATTTTTAATGATGTTTCACGAATTTTATGGATTTTTACCACTTTTAATTGTAGTTAATGACGATTTTTAATGATTTTTCACTAATTATATGGATTTTTGCCACTTTTAATTGTAGTTAATGACGATTTTTAATGATTTTTCACGAATTTTTATGGATTTTTACCAATTTTTAATGTAGTTAATGACGATTTTTAATGATTTTTCACTAATTTTATGGATTTTTGCCACTTTTTAATGTAGTTAATGACGATTTTTAATGATTTTTCACGAATTTTTTGGATTTTTATTACTTTTTAATGTACTAATTGAGTATTTTTAATGATTTTTGAGGGTATTTTATGGAGGTAGTGACGTCATTTATCGACTTTTTAAGGAATTATATGGATTTTTAGCACTCTTTTGTGGATTAATTGAAGAAATTTATGAATTTTCACCAATTTTCAATGTAGTTAATGACGATTTTTAATGATTTTTCACGAATTTTATGGATTTTTACCACTTTTTAATGTAGTTAATGACGATTTTTAATGATTTTTCACGAATTTTATGGATTTTTACCATTTTTTAATGTACTAATTGAGTATTTTTAATGATTTTTGAGGGTATTTATGGAGGTAGTGACGACATTTATGGACTTTTTAAGGAATTTTATGGATTTTTAGCGCTCTTTTGTGGATTAATTGAAGAAATTTATGAATTTTCACCGATTTTTAATGTAGTTAATGACGATTTTTAATGATTTTTTACGAATTTTATTGATTTTTGCCACTTTTTAATGTAGTTAATGACGATTTTTAATGATGTTTCACGAATTTTATGGATTTTTACCACTTTTAATTGTAGTTAATGACGATTTTTAATGATTTTTCACTAATTATATGGATTTTTGCCACTTTTTAATGTAGTTAATGACGATTTTTAATGATTTTTCACGAATTTTATGGATTTTTACCACTTTTTTAATGTACTAATTGAGTATTTTTAATGATTTTTGAGGGTATTTTATGGAGGTATTGACGTCATTTATGGACTTTTTAAGGAATTATATGGATTTTTAGCACTCTTTTGTGGATTAATTGAAGAAATTTATGAATTTTCACCAATTTTCAATGTAGTTAATGACGATTTTTAATGATTTTTCACGAATTTTATGGATTTTTACCACTTTTTAATGTAGTTAATGACGATTTTTAATGATTTTTCACTAATTTTATGGATTTTTGCCACTTTTTAATGTAGTTAATGACGATTTTTAATGATTTTTCACGAATTTTTTTGGATTTTTATTACTTTTTAATGTACTAATTGAGTATTTTTAATGATTTTTGAGGGTATTTTATGGAGGTAGTGACGTCATTTATGGACTTTTTAAGGAATTTTATGGATTTTTAGCGCTCTTTTGTGGATTAATTGAAGAAATTTATGAATTTTCACCGGTTTTTAATGTAGTTAATGACGATTTTTAATGATTTTTTACGAATTTTATGGATTTTTACACTTTTTAATGTAGTTAATGACGATTTTTAATGATGTTTCACGAATTTTATGGATTTTTACCACTTTTTAATGTACTAATTGAGTATTTTTAATGATTTTTGAGGGTATTTTATGGAGGTAGTGACGTCATTTATCGACTTTTTAAGGAATTATATGGATTTTTAGCACTCTTTTGTGGATTAATTGAAGAAATTTATGAATTTTCACCAATTTTCAATGTAGTTAATGACGATTTTTAATGATTTTTCACGAATTTTATGGATTTTTACCACTTTTTAATGTAGTTAATGACGATTTTTAATGATTTTTTACGAATTTTATGGATTTTTGCCACATTTTAATGTAGTTAATGACGATTTTTAATGATTTTTCACGAATTTTATGGATTTTTGTCATATTTTAATGTAGTTAATTACGATTTTTAATGATTTTTTCTTGAATTTTATGGATTTTTGCCACTTTTTAATGTAGTTAATGACGATTTTTAATGATTTTTCACGAATTTTATGGATTTTTACCACTTTTTAATGTACTGATTGAGTATTTTTAATGATTTTTGAGGGTATTTTATGGAGGTAGTGACGTCATTTATCGACTTTTTAAGGAATTTTTATGGATTTTTAGCACTCTTTTGTGGATTAATTGAAGAAATTTATGAATTTTCACCAATTTTCAATGTAGTTAATGACGATTTTTAATGATTTTCCACGAATTTTATGGATTTTTACCACTTTGTAATGTAGTTAATGACGATTTTTAATGATTTTTCACGAATTTTATGGATTTTTACCACTTTTTTAACGTAGTTAATGACGTTTTTTAATGATTTTTCTTGAATTTTATGGAGTTTTGCCACTTTTTAATGTAGATAATGACGATTTTAATGATTTTTCACTAATTTTTATGGATTTTTGTCACATTTTAATGTAGTTAATGACGATTTTTAAAGATTTTTCACGAATTTTATGGATTTTTACCACTTTTTAATGTAGTTTATGACGATTTTTAATGATTTTTCTTGAATTTTATGGATTTTTGCCACTTTTTAATGTAGATAATGACGATTTTTAATGATTTTTCACTAATTTTATGGATTTTTGTCACATTTTAATGTAGTTAATGACGATTTTTAAAGATTTTTCACGAATTTTATGGATTTTTACCACTTTTTAATGTACTTATTGAGTATTTTTAATGATTTTTGAGGGTATTTTTTGGAGGTAGTGACGTCATTTATCGACTTTTTAAGGAATTTTATGTTCACTAATTTTTATCATCAACGCAAATGCAAATAATAATAATGATAATGTATCTATATTTTAGTAAGTATATTTCTTTATATTGAGCTTTCTTTTATTGAAATTTAGTTGGCATATTTATAATTAAATAAATGCAAATACTTTTTCTTTAAAATAATAATTACAACTATTTACATCCAGCACCAAAAACCCGAAACCCGAATAAATGATTCAGGTGCTAAGTCCTGCTTTTGAAATTTTTTTGAATTAATTATAATTAGATTTAGATTTAATTAGAAATTTGTGATTGATGGGCTAACAAATATTTTTAATTCTTGGACGAATAGTTGACACATACCCGCATTTTCTTATATCACAATTCAATGCAATCGGTAATTTACAGAAAACCACAGAACACTTAGTGGATACTCGCGGCACCCAGTTTGAAAACCACAGCTATAAAATATTAATTAGTATGTCATGATATTATCATTTGTATTACCTATACGTTAATATTGTATTCCCTCATACGAATCACACAAATCACACAACCAAAAAAACAAAGTACGGTCAATATATTTACGTTAACACGTACCTCGTATTATTGCTCTTAATATTTAATATTAAGTAGTTAGCAAGAATTATTTTATCAGTTAGCTAGAATATTTGTAAGTCGGGATTACGTAACTAGTGTATGGTACATGGACAAAAATCATGTAATCGAAATATAACTACCATGTAACAACACCTGGTCCATTCCCCACTACTATCGATATAGTAACGCAGAGCGCTAACTGGTCTGCGTGTATACGCACCGACATCATCATCGCCACCACCGTCCCAGCATAATATATTTTATTTTATTTTATACATAAATACGGGATAAGACCAAAAAAAATAACGGAGTAATTACTAAAAGTTAATATTTTATATACAAACAGAATGAAAACAGGTATAGACACATACAAATTAGAGTGAAAAACAAAGGCGGTAGTACACATTAAGTAAATGATACGAAAATTGTTAAAATAGTTAGCTAGTGATATAGGATGACGTAACAGAACACGCGAATGGACAGAGCGGCCAGTTTCACTGGATATTAAGGGAGCTTAAAGTATGAGGAAGTCAATTTTACCGGTAAAAATGTTAGATTGAAATCTGAAGTTTGTCGCATTTCCACGATTATTAAGACTTGAGAGATGTAGGAAATCTAAAGCGATTATGCATCGATTAAGTGGTTTTTGGAAACCGGTATCGACGACTTTAGACAGTATCCTAAATCGTTTTAGTCGCCAAATTATCTTACAACATTTTGTGTCTTCTCTTGTTCATTTTCTCTACTATACACTATACTAAATAGTATACACCAATATCAAAGACTATTGGGCATTTTAAGCAATATTGAGCTGCTAAAAAATATATTAGTTATTATTCATTTCATTTTTTCACGAATAGTATATTTTAGTAAATAGGTAATGTATTTAATTTGTTTTAGTTCAGTAACATTATTTTTATGATTTATTTACATTATTAATTTGGTAAGCTCTACAACTAAACAAAGAAGTTTAATATTTGCATACTTTCAAGTAAGTTGTAATTTGTGAATTATAATTATTTATAACTCATTTCTTTATTATTCTTTATCATTATATATCAATGTGTTATACTTAACTAATTGTCAGGGCCGTATTTAAACATTAAGCGACCCCCAGCATACATCCATGATCTGGATTCTTTAATATTAAAATCTTACTTATAAATTAATAAATGAGAATCGTTTAATAGTTAAAAAAATGTAAATCTTTTTTTTTAATCAACAAATTATTACATAATTATAAAGCATAATACACATTTCTTTTTTCTTATGTAATTTTTTCTAATAATTTAATAAAATGCAATTATTATTTTTTTCTATTACATTTTTAAAATTAATTTCGCTAAAATATTTTGCTGCCATTAAGACATGCCAACCCCGGGCATGTGCCAATCCGCCACCCCCCTAAATACGTACATACTATTTGTGTCTAGAACTAAATTAAAGTTTAGTTTACACTATATTTTAAATAATAATATATTATGTTCTGTGTGTTTTAGTAACATATAATTTTACTTTTATTAAATATTTAAATAAATATTATCAATACATTGATAAGGTTCCATTCATTGAATTTATGCCATTAAACTATTAATTAATTGACCTAGATTTATAACATCATAAATGATTGCCAATTATTATCAAGATTAAGATATATTTTAAACTACATATATGGTTTCTTTAAACTTTACTTTTAATTTTTAAGACTAGACATATTATTATTCTAATTATATTTTTACTGATCAGAAAGAAACATCGGCGTTCGTATAATATGAATATAACAATATAATATTTAAAGATAATTTTAATTTATTATTTACATATTTTATATTACTAAATTTTTATAATTTTAGTTATTATTTATTATCTTATTTTTTTCAATTGTATATACAATATTATCAATAATTTTGGAATAAGTTTTAATTTTAATTTTAATTTTAGTAAGTATTTAAAATATATAAATAAGAAAAACCACGGATAAGTTATTTTGCACGGCTATGCACAGTTAGAATGAATGCTGAGTAAATATATGACTACGCGGTTCATAATTAAAACCACTACAATCAGGATACTCTTAACTGGCCATCAATTTCGAGGTAATCTTTACTTTTTTAATAATTTAAAACAATCAAATACAATTATTTACATCCTTTTACTTCACTATTCATTGCAAAAAAAATGTTGCGATTATTCATAATATATCAATTAACGGTAAAAATAAAACTGCAATCCGCTATAGAAAAAATGTAATAGAAAATTATTCACATTTTAATGCTAAAAATTAAAAAATAACAACTTAAACTATAACATTTTATTTCATAATATTATGATTATTTACTGTAATTTAATACAACTTTCAATTATTGTAGACTTAACATGGATGCAACGAACAAAGAAGAAAAGCTACCCAATCCTAGATCAGAAGCTAACATTTTTGAAATTATTACATTTAGGTAAACATAACAAACCATAATAATACAACTATCACCCATTTTTAATATTTAACCAATGCAATAGAAACTTTTAAAAATAAGATAGTTCTCAATAATTGAATAAGCTGCATAATATATAGGTAGTATATCTAACAACATACTGATTCACATAGATTAAGTAGTGTGTATTTATTTTTGTTTTATTTTTTCAATGTTTTTCACTATATTATGTTTCTTACATTAGTAATTTATTGCCAAAAATTAAGAAAATAATTCATAATAGATATTTATTTAATTTTTTAACTGCGGTTTATTGTTTATTTTATTTTTTTTTTTTCAATTCTATAGAGAGAACATTTATTTAACATTTATTTTTTTATTAGACTATAAAATAAATGTTAGTTTGCTTTAGTTTAGTGATATAATTGATTTTGATTCAAATCAAGCTTATACAAAAGATTATTAATAATATAATACTGACGATAATATTATGCTTTTGGGAATTACAATGTGTATAGTAAACAAAACAATATACAAAAACTCAAAATACACTACTTTAGGTGAACCTTAATTGTTTTAAAAATCATAGCTGGTCATCTGGTTTGAACTTTTTTTTTTAAATTAAGTTTTAATTTGTTATCTTTATAACTACCTATACGACATTAGCAATATTATAATGTTAGGTACTGTTGAGCTTCAACTATACATTATTATTATGTAACTATAATACAAACATTTTTACTTTTTAAAGTTGGATTTTCGGAATTGTCAAAAAAGGATTAAAACAAGATTTAAATTTAATTGACTTGTACGGAATTCTGAATGAAGACTCCTCAGAGTTATTGGGAAACAAATTACAAAAGTATCCTATTAATTAATTTTATATATAAAAATTTAAAAATAAAATTTATGATCTTTTTATTTTAGAATATGGAATAATGAATTGATAAACTCAGAAAAAAAAAACCAAAAGCCAAATTTCTTGAATACGTTATTTAAAATGTTTGGATCAACACTTATATTTTTTGCAATTTCTGTAACAATAGTGGAAATTATTTTAAGGTAAAATTTAAATAATAACTTAGTTCATAAAAATATTAATTTTAACCTAGGTAAGCAGAAAATACAGGATATAAATTTATTATTACAAATACATACAAACCAGTTTACAAGTGAAGAACACTATTTTTTTGTTAATTTAAATTATTAAAAGAAAAAAAACTAACATTAGCTTATTTGAGCGTTTGACGTAGAATAATTGCAATTAATTATTTATCTTTCTTATTGAGCAGCATAAGCATTGCAACTATCGTTGGAAAAATTGTCGTACATTTTGAAACTAATTCGTCGAATATCTCAACTGGGATATATTTATTAATTGGTCTAGTCATAATTTTATTAATGAGAATAATTATTTATTCTGGTTACGATATGACAATTTCACATTTAGGTATGAAAATGAGAATAGCAACATGCAATCTAATTTATAAGAAGGTAAACAGCGCATAAAACGTTTATATTTCTCCTTTTATGTCTTATTAGACATACAATTACGATAGTACGATAATCCATAATATGTTATTTAAGGCACTACGACTCAAAGTGAATTCTCTGGACCAAACCTCTACTGGACAAATATTAAACTTAATTTCAAACGACATAAATCGATTTGACACATCACTATTATTTATACCATTTTTGTTGGCGGGCCCTATAGAAACAGTAGTAGTGACGTACTTTTTGTGGCAAGAAGTTGGTGTGTCATCAATACTAGGTGTAGCCACAATGATTATGTTTATACCATTACAATGTCAGTATAGAATATAGAATTAATTATATAATTATAACTCTTAATACATTGTTATTATAATTGATATTTTAGTATGGTTAGGGTCAAAAACATCTGAAATACGATTAAAAACTAATAAAAGGACAGACGAGAGAGTTCATCTAATAAATGAAATAATCTCGGGATTACAAGTGATAAAAATGTACACATGGGAACCATTTTTTGACAATCTTACAAAATATTCTAGACAGTAAGAAATTAAAAATATACAATACATTTCAAAAAATTGAAATAATCTCATATAATTCTATATTATAGAAAAGAAATCAACGAAATTAAAAAAACATCTTGTATCAAAGGAATTTTGTACTCATTTTGTTTGTTTAACACGAAACTAGCATTGTTTGTAACGTTATTTACATATATATTAATCGGAAATTATATAACTCCATCAAAAGTATTGTATTTTAATATTTTATGAAATAATATTTAATAAAATTATTTTTATACTCGGTTGTAGGTATTTATAATAACTTCATATTATGACAGTATACAAAGAGCATTCGTAATAACTTTTCCACCGGCCATAGGTTTAAGTGCAGAATTACTAGTCTCCATTAAAAGGATCGAGGTATGCATAATATTTATATTTTGTTTAAAATACTTTAAAGAACAATTTTTAGGATTTTCTATTGAACGAAGAAAAAGATAGACAACTGAACAACTTTATTAAACCAACAACTGCTAAAAACAGAACTATTGGTGAGAGTAAAGTGTCAAATAAAATCATTGATGATGAAAGTGGCACTGAACAGTGTTTTGGAGTAGAATTTTTTAATGTTTCTGCCAAATGGGCAGTCTCTCAACCTAATAACACTTTAGAAAATATAAATTTATTCACAAAACCCAATCGATTAATAGCAATAATCGGTCCAGTTGGAGCCGGAAAGGTATAGTTAAATACATAAAAATAAATTCGAAAATTCATATATAATACCTAAAAATATTATTTTTTTCATAGAGTTCTTTATTACAAGCAATTTTACAAGAATTACCACTTATGAAAGGCAGTATTTCTGTACGTGGTGTAGTATCATACGCTTCTCAAGAACCGTGGTTATTTACAAGTTCTGTTAAACAAAATATTTTATTTGGATCGCCAATGGACAAATCACGATATGATAAAGTAAATTCATTGTATCCTATTATAGATTAATACTTTAAAAATGTAATTCAATATTACATTACGTATCTATTTAATTTCAAATATAGGTTATAGAAGTGTGTGCATTAAATCCAGACTTGGAACAGTTTCCGTATGGTGATAGGACTATCGTTGGCGAGAAAGGGATTTCTCTTAGTGGTGGTCAAAAATCAAGAATAAATTTAGCAAGGTAGTAGAATTAATATTGTAAACAAATTTCTTTTATAATTACCATGGTATATCAAAAAAAAAAAAACCGAAAACGCGCAATTAACCGTTATTCTTGTTTTTTTCCAATTAACTGACAGCAGAAAAAAGGCTCTGTGTGAACAATACTACAGCTCTGCTGTCACAATTTATAAATGTATACATTTGAGAAAAATTAGCGTAATACATACAATACACATAATACATGTAACATATAGAGCGATTGCAAGTTGAATTGCATTAATTTACAAAACATATAAAAAAAAACATAAACATACCCCGGCAGCATGTGTCGCGTTCTACAGGTCCCTGTTTCTCTGAAGAGGAATCATCCGGTCATGGTGGGGTACCCATAGATTAACATCGACTATTGCTGTAACCTTAGCTATCCTATCGTCCTGTTCTTTACAGCATAACATATCCTCAAACATGTCGCCGAAGGACTGCGTGACATACACGAAGCCAGTCTATAACCGTTAAACCTGATGGATGGTAAATGGTGAATACTGAATATCATTGATGCAGAATGTGACATTTTTTTTTTATTTTCAAACTTATAATTACTTGAATCCATTTTCCCGATATCTGTTTCCCAATATATCTTAATAATCATAGTAGTCGATAGATATACATTAAAGAAAATTAAAGTATAGTTGAATGATGTTGTTATCCTCAGAAAACCTATCTATAAGTATAATTGATCAATAAATAGTTATAATTTAAAAATATTTTACATCAGGGCAATATACAAACAAGCGGATATTTATTTATTGGATGATCCTCTATCAGCAGTTGACACACGTGTTGGAAAGCATTTATTTGAAAAATGCATAACTGGTAACGTTTATCCTAAACAATATTAAAATTAAATTTTAAAATTGTAAGATTTTCATTTTTTTTTTATTTTTTTTTTTTATAGATTATCTTAAAGAAAAGACATGCATACTTATAACCCATCAAATACAATACTTAGTAAACGTAGATCACATTGTCATAATAGATAATGTAATTATTATTATAAAACATTTAACCTATTAACGTAAATTTATAAGTCAATGCCTTTTTATTAGGCAAAAGTGTTGGCAGAGGGTTCATACAGAGAACTTCAAAAATCAAGTTCATATTTCAAAAAAAATCAGAGATTTTCATCAGAAACGTCAATTTTTAATAACGTGATTGAAAAAAATAATACCGATATCCTAGAAAAATATTCTATAAATGAAGATTCTCAAAATCCAATTTTTATTCCAGTCACTTCGTTCGTGAAAGAAATCAAAATAATTAACAATAAAGACAATACAGATCCAGTTAAAACAGAAGAAACGCATTCTATCGAAAATAATTCGTTAAGTGTTTTTTTAAAATATATTTTTTCCAGTGAATATTATTTCAGAGTATTCTGTTTATTTTCCTTATGCATTCTCACACAAGTTCTATTGTCAGGTACAGATTATTGGATAACTTATTGGTAATATTTTTTAACAATAAATCAATAAATATTAGCTGTTGAATTAGTTTAATATTGGTTAGATAAATATGATTTGTTTAGGATTTATTTGGAAAAAAACGTTTTTCAAACGATGGAATATCGCACAGAATCTTCGACGTCAATCAGTACATCTGCAACAATTTTATCTAATGGCTTTTTGACGTCATGGACTGCATCAAGACAATCGTGTATTTTTGTTTTTGCCGGACTAATATTCTTGATCATCATAATAGCCTTAATCAAATCCTTTTTATTTGTATCTGTTTGCACCGAAGCATCTATGAATTTACACCTCCGTATGTTTAGTTCGATTACTAGAGCAACAATGAGTTTTTTAAATAAAACGCCATCGGGTAATAACATAATATCTACCTACATTTTTTTTTAATGAGCTCAAAAAATATTTTAATATCAGGGCGAATCCTCAATCGATTTTCAAAAGATATGGGACTTATTGATGAAATGATACCTCCTACGTTAGATAAAGTTACACAGGTAAGCTCTAACTTTCATATAACTTTGATATATGCTGGTTTGTGAATATTTATGGAATTTTCTATATTTAATTTTTTTTTAGATTGGATTGAGAGCGATTGGAATAATAATATTAATGGGAATTATCAATCCTTATCTGGCTCTACCAACAATCGTTTTAGTTATATTATTTTTTAAAATGAAAACAATTTTTATGAAAACATCTCAAAATGTCAAGCGTTTAGAGGATGTTAGTGAGTACCTAATATATATTTATTATAAAAACAATTTAAAGAAAAACAATAACTGCTATTTAAACCATCTATTTTAACTATTTATTTAACATAAGCACGAAGTCCTATGTACACTCATGTAAATTCATCGCTTCAAGGAATAGCAACAATAAGAGCGTTTAATTTAGAACAAACTTTAATCCAAGAGTTTGCCATCCATCAGGTGAGTGAAAAACTATTAATAAATTTATCAGTAAATAGTTTACTCAATGCCTTACACTAATTAATACGTAATAATGTTTTCAGGATTTACATTCATCAACTTGCTATTTGTTTCTGAGTTTAAATAGGGCGTTTGGTTTTTGGTTGAATATTAGCTGCATGTTTTATATAATTACTGTAATATTTTCTCTTTTACTGATTAGCGATGGTAAATTTATAAAATAAATATTTTGTTTAACAACTGATGCGATTGTAAAATAATTTTATTGGTTTATAACACAAATTGTAGCTACAAATGATGGAAGATATGTTGGACTGACCGTCACACAGGCAATCGTAATAACAGGTATATTTCAATGGGTAATGAGGTTTACAGCAGACTTAGAAAATCAAATGACGTCTGTCGAAAGAGTTTTAGAGTTTTCAGATGTACCACAAGAATCAACATTTGAAACAACTCCTAGTAAGAAATGTTTAATAGTTTTACTACACTTAGCATACACGAATAATATATAATATATGTAAATAAAAAAAACAATATACAATTTTTGTTTTACGATTAATAAAATATAATAATTTATTATTTAGATAAATTACTGCTAACAGACTGGCCTGATAATGGCCAAATTATTTTCGAAAAACTTTATCTACGTTATGACTTGGAATCGTCGTTTGTATTAAAAAATCTCAATATCAAGATTAAAGCTGCTGAGAAAGTAATGTTATTAAATTTTTAGTAATTTTACTGTAAATTATAACTGTGCATACAGATCGATCTTTAATACGCGGTTAGAGGAGTTATTGGCTATGAATTTGGATTTAAATATCGTTTTTCTTGTGAATTAAATCTTTTTGGCATCAACTATAACTTATTAAATACTATAAGCAAAGACATTTATTTCTTATAAAGATCTACACTAGTCATATTAAATACATGTGAACTCATACTGTCCACTCTATAGTACTTTTCCATCGTTTGATGGTTATTGGTTATATTTCCAAAATCGTATAATTTAGAAGGTAAAATTTTATTTTACGATTAATGATTTGAATAAATTAATTATTGTTATACATCATGCAATTTATTTTAAATCTTAACCTTAAGTCTCCATTCTCATAACCGCATGAACGAAACCACATCCTGTTAAACGGGAGATGTATGTAATTTATTTAACCCATATCTATTTATAATATTATTAAATATAATAGTCTTCTTAAATCATTCTTTAAACTTTATAAACATATAAAAAATATATAAAAACCAAGCACAATTTTTTATTTATAGTTAAAATTAAAATTTGGACAGAGCATAACTATTTTATAATATATATTCTAGTTTTATTTTAAAGTATACCATTTATGTTTTTTATATCTAATTAAATTGATTTGTATAAAATAGAAAACAATATTTTAATAATCGATAGGTATAAAAATTTAAGTCGTATTGAGGATTATAAAAATATTTCACACTAGATGAATATTTATGCATCGTTGCATCCTACATTCAATCAATATTTTATATAAATATAAATATGTAAACACTAATATTATAGATTATAATAAATTATATTATTTAAGCAAATATAGATTGTGTTTATTTAGATTGGAATCGTTGGAAGAACTGGTGCAGGAAAATCATCTTTGATTTCTGCATTGTTTAGATTAGCTTTTAATGAAGGTAAAATCATTATCGACGGAATAGAAATACACGAATTGGGATTACACGATTTGCGATCCAAAATTTCCATCATACCTCAAGAACCAGTTTTGTTTTCAGGAACAATCAGAAGCAATTTAGATCCATTTAATGAATACCCGGATCACATTCTTTGGAAAGCTTTAGATGAAGTAAAATTATTGTTTCATGTATTTTCGTTTATTTTGCATAAAAAAAAAGATATTAATTTACATATCTACCTACATAACTTATATTTTTAGGTGGAACTCAAAAAAGTTGTTGACGATTTGTCGGATGGCCTAAACTCGAAAATATCAGAAGGTGGATCTAATTTTAGTGTTGGTCAAAGACAATTAGTATGTTTAGCTAGAGCAATTATACGAAATAACAAAATTCTTGTATTAGACGAAGCTACTGCAAATGTTGATGCACAGTAAAAAATTGAATTTAAAAATATTACAATTTGTAAATTAAATAATACAATTACTAAAGTTATGTTCCTTATTTTTAAATTTAGAACTGATTCTTTGATTCAAAATACAATTAGAAATAAATTTCGTAAGTGTACAGTATTAACGATTGCACATCGGTTGAATACAGTGATGGATTCTGATAAGATACTTGTGATGAACGCTGGCACAGTAGTTGAATTTGATCACCCATATAATTTATTGAAAAATAAAGATGGATATCTACATAAAATGGTAGAACAAGCCGGAAAGAGCAATGCTCAGTCGTTACATAATTTAGCTTATGAGGTATTTATTTTTCTTATATATATTTTTACTTATTAGTGTATTTCTTTCATATATTATTATAAATATATTTATTATTTTTAAAGAGTTATAATAAAGGACTTATGCTAAACGGTCAACGATTGTCAAGTGTTAACGAAGACGAAGACTAAATCAGTTCATTTATATAGTTATTTACGCATAATCAAATAAGTATTGGATAATTATTGCATAATTAAATGATTTATACGATTATTATAAAAAATTTTAAAATTATTTTTTATTTATTAAACAAATAATTACATAACTAAGAAAATGTGACCAGTGTGACCTGAAAGATTATGAGATATTATACTTGGCGTCTATCGTACCACAGAGCAACATTTGCAGTTGTTTAATACAAAATTAGTAAAATAGTTGTCAACACTTAAACAAATTATAAAAATATATATTACCTATTTTAATGTGGTATAATTTGATGGTCCTAATATATTAGTAAAAACTTCTTCAGAAAATTTTAAAATAAACTGATCACAATACTGAGCGCTATTTACATAATAGATCTGCAGAGTTAAATGTAATTATTATTTTAGTTTATATTCATTATTTTTACTGGTTTATTTTAATGGCCTATAAAATATAATGTTAAGTTTATAAGTATTACTAGATTATTCAATATCTTATATTTAATCAATTTGGTTGACATATTACTAAGAAAGAATCTTCAATTGACTTTGGTTAAAATTGAATAATTACATTCAACGTAAATCATATTCACTTTGAGTATTATTTACACTATTACATTTTACTCATTTTACATAATTTATACATTAAATTGCTATTTATAAATAAAACATTTTATAAATAATTATTACTATGTATCAGATATGTTTATGGTCTAGTCTAGAACACTATAGAATATTCATTAGTATATCATTATATTATCATATTGTATTACCTATACGTATTATATTGTATCCCCTAATAAGAATCACATAAATCACACAACCAAAAAAACAAAGTAAGGTCAGTATATTTACCTTCACACGTACCTCGTCTTATTGCTCAAAATATTTAATATTAGGTAGTTAGCTAAAACATTTGTAAGTCAGGATTACGTAATAACTAGTGTATGGTACATGGACAAAAATCATGTAATCGAAATATAACTACCATGTAACAACACCTGGTCCATTCCCCACTACTATCGATATAGTAACGCAGAGCGCTAACTGGTCTGCGTGTATACGCACCGACATCATCATCGCCACCACCGTCCCAGCATAATATATTTTATTTTATTTTATACATAAATACGGGATAAGACCAAAAAAAATAACGGAGTAATTACTAAAAGTTAATATTTTATATACAAACAGAATGAAAACAGGTATAGACACATACAAATTAGAGTGAAAAACAAAGGCGGTAGTACACATTAAGTAAATGATACGAAAATTGTTAAAATAGTTAGCTAGTGATATAGGATGACGTAACAGAACACGCGAATGGACAGAGCGGCCAGTTTCACTGGATATTAAGGGAGCTTAAAGTATGAGGAAGTCAATTTTACCGGTAAAAATGTTAGATTGAAATCTGAAGTTTGTCGCATTTCCACGATTATTAAGACTTGAGAGATGTAGGAAATCTAAAGCGATTATGCATCGATTAAGTGGTTTTTGGAAACCGGTATCGACGACTTTAGACAGTATCCTAAATCGTTTTAGTCGCCAAATTATCTTACAACATTTTGTGTCTTCTCTTGTTCATTTTCTCTACTATACACTATACTAAATAGTATACACCAATATCAAAGACTATTGGGCATTTTAAGCAATATTGAGCTGCTAAAAAATATATTAGTTATTATTCATTTCATTTTTTCACGAATAGTATATTTTAGTAAATAGGTAATGTATTTAATTTGTTTTAGTTCAGTAACATTATTTTTATGATTTATTTACATTATTAATTTGGTAAGCTCTACAACTAAACAAAGAAGTTTAATATTTGCATACTTTCAAGTAAGTTGTAATTTGTGAATTATAATTATTTATAACTCATTTCTTTATTATTCTTTATCATTATATATCAATGTGTTATACTTAACTAATTGTCAGGGCCGTATTTAAACATTAAGCGACCCCCAGCATACATCCATGATCTGGATTCTTTAATATTAAAATCTTACTTATAAATTAATAAATGAGAATCGTTTAATAGTTAAAAAAATGTAAATCTTTTTTTTTAATCAACAAATTATTACATAATTATAAAGCATAATACACATTTCTTTTTTCTTATGTAATTTTTTCTAATAATTTAATAAAATGCAATTATTATTTTTTTCTATTACATTTTTAAAATTAATTTCGCTAAAATATTTTTCTGCCATTAAGATGAATATAGGTTAAAATGTCCGAAGAAAAAATGTCCACGGTAAAAATGTCCGGAAAAAAATTTCCGTAGTGAAATTGTCCAAAACCAAAAATGTCCACGGTAAAATTGTCCAAAACCAAAAATAAACATGGTAAAATTGTACAAAACCAAATATGTCCATGGTAAAATTGTCTAAAATAAACTAAGTAAAATACCTCGTTATAAATATTTACAACATTGATTATAATAATATTTAAAAAAAAAAATAAACAATTATTTCATTATTGCGGTAGTCAGATATGAGTGATAAGTGTATTTATACAACATTGATTATAATATTTAAAAAAATAATTAATAATTCTTTCGTTATTGAATATAAAATATAAATAAAAAAATTGATTATAAAAATGTCCAAAAAAAAACCCAGATAATTATTGCCTAATTAAAATTTATGAATGTCAACGATATACATTATAAAAAGTTTTCTATACTTCTTGCTTTATTATTATACTCTTCGCAAATTTTTTTAAATTTTTCTTGCATATTAATATACATTTTTTTTTTTGGCGGTGGTTGTCCTATATCTTTTGCCCAATTTTAACTA
Source organism: Rhopalosiphum padi (assembly GCF_020882245.1). Classification (NCBI taxonomy): domain Eukaryota; kingdom Metazoa; phylum Arthropoda; class Insecta; order Hemiptera; family Aphididae; genus Rhopalosiphum; species Rhopalosiphum padi. Next base: position 21,105,163 of record NC_083600.1, read on the forward strand.
AATTTTACGATGGACATTCTTGGTTTCGGACATTTTCACCTCAGACATTTTTACCAAGGACATAATTGATTTCGGACATTTTTACCGTTGACATTTTTTCCTCGGACATTTTTGTATAATACCCATTAAGACATGCCACACCCTCCCCCCCTAAATACGGACCTGCTATTTGTGTCTAGAACTAAATTAAAGTTAAGTTTACACTATATTTTAAATAATAATATATTATGTTCTGTGTGTTTTAGTAACATATAATTTTACTTTTATTAAATATTTAAATAAATATTATCAATACATTGATAAGGTTCCATTCATTGAATTTATGCCATTAAACTATTAATTAATTGACCTAGATTTATAACATCATAAATGATTGCCAATTATTATCAAGATTAAGATATATTTTAAACTACATATATGGTTTCTTTAAACTTTACTTTTAATTTTTAAGACTAGACATATTATTATTCTAATTATATTTTTACTGATCAGAAAGAAACATCGGCGTTCGTATAATATGAATATAACAATATAATATTTAAAGATAATTTTAATTTATTATTTACATATTTTATATTACTAAATTTTTATAATTTTAGTTATTATTTATTATCTTATTTTTTTCAATTGTATATACAATATTATCAATAATTTTGGAATAAGTTTTAATTTTAATTTTAATTTTAGTAAGTATTTAAAATATATAAATAAGAAAAACCACGGATAAGTTATTTTGCACGGCTATGCACAGTTAGAATGAATGCTGAGTAAATATATGACTACGCGGTTCATAATTAAAACCACTACAATCAGGATACTCTTAACTGGCCATCAATTTCGAGGTAATCTTTACTTTTTTAATAATTTAAAACAATCAAATACAATTATTTACATCCTTTTACTTCACTATTCATTGCAAAAAAAATGTTGCGATTATTCATAATATATCAATTAACGGTAAAAATAAAACTGCAATCCGCTATAGAAAAAATGTAATAGAAAATTATTCACATTTTAATGCTAAAAATTAAAAAATAACAACTTAAACTATAACATTTTATTTCATAATATTATGATTATTTACTGTAATTTAATACAACTTTCAATTATTGTAGACTTAACATGGATGCAACGAACAAAGAAGAAAAGCTACCCAATCCTAGATCAGAAGCTAACATTTTTGAAATTATTACATTTAGGTAAACATAACAAACCATAATAATACAACTATCACCCATTTTTAATATTTAACCAATGCAATAGAAACTTTTAAAAATAAGATAGTTCTCAATAATTGAATAAGCTGCATAATATATAGGTAGTATATCTAACAACATACTGATTCACATAGATTAAGTAGTGTGTATTTATTTTTGTTTTATTTTTTCAATGTTTTTCACTATATTATGTTTCTTACATTAGTAATTTATTGCCAAAAATTAAGAAAATAATTCATAATAGATATTTATTTAATTTTTTAACTGCGGTTTATTGTTTATTTTATTTTTTTTTTTTTCAATACTATAGAGAGAACATTTATTTAACATTTATTTTTTTCTTAGACTATAAAATAAATGTTAGTTTGCTTTAGTTTAGTGATATAATTGATTTTGATTCAAATCAAGCTTATACAAAAGATTATTAATAATATAATACTGACGATAATATTATGCTTTTGGGAATTACAATGTGTATAGTAAACAAAACAATATACAAAAACTCAAAATACCATTACTTTAGGTGAACCTTAATTGTTTTAAAATCATAGCTGTTCATCTGGTTTGAACTTTTTTTTTAAATTAAGATTTAATTTGTTATCTTTATAACTACCTATACGACATTAGCAATATTATAATGTTAGGTACTGTTGAGCTTCAACTATACATTATTATTATGTAACTATAATACAAACATTTTTACTTTTTAAAGTTGGATTTTCGGAATTGTCAAAAAAGGATTAAAACAAGATTTAAATTTAATTGACTTGTACGGAATTCTGAATGAAGACTCCTCAGAGTTATTGGGAAACAAATTACAAAAGTATCCTATTAATTAATTTTATATATAAAAATTTAAAAATATAATTTATGATCTTTTTATTTCAGAATATGGAATAATGAATTGATAAACTCAGAAAATAAAAACCAAAAGCCAAATTTGTTGAATACGTTATTTAAAATGTTTGGATCAACATTTATATTTTTAGTAATTTCTATAACAATAGTGGAAATTATTTTAAGGTAAAATTTAAATAGTAACTTAGTTCATAAAAATATTATTTTTAGCCTAGGTAAGTAGAAAATACAGGATATAAATTAATTATTACAAATACATACTCAGTTTACAAGTGGAGAACAATATTTTTTTGTTAATTTAAATTATTAAAAAAAAAAAAATCATCATTAACTTTTTTGAGTGTTTGACGTATAATAATTGCAATTAATTATTTATTTTTATTTTTTAACAGCATAAGCATTGCAACTATCGTTGGAAAAATTGTCGTACATTTTGAAACTAATTCGTCGAATATCTCAACTGGGATATATTTATTAATTGGTCTAGTCATAATTTTATTAATAAGAATAATTATTTATTCTGGTTACGATATGACAATTTCACATTTAGGTATGAAAATGAGAATAGCAACATGCAATCTAATTTATAAGAAGGTAAACAGCGCATAAAACGTTTATATTTCTCCTATTATGTCTTATTAGACATACAATTACGATAGTACGATAATCCATTATATGTTATTTAAGGCACTACGACTCAAAGTGAATTCTCTGGACCAAACCTCTACTGGACAAATATTAAACTTAATTTCAAACGACGTAAATCGATTTGACACAACACTTGTATTAATACCATTTCTGTTGCTGGGCCCTATAGAAACAGTAGTAGTGACGTACTTTTTGTGGCAAGAAGTTGGTGTGTCATCAATACTAGGTGTAGCCACAATGATTATGTTTATACCATTACAATGTCAGTATAGAATATAGAATTAATTATACAATTATAACTCTTAATACATTGTTATTATAATTGATATTTTAGTATGGTTAGGGTCAAAAACATCTGAAATACGATTAAAAACTAATAAAAGGACAGACGAGAGAGTTCATCTAATAAATGAAATAATCTCGGGATTACAAGTGATAAAAATGTACACATGGGAACCATTTTTTGACAATCTTACAAAATATTCTAGACAGTAAGAAATTAAAAATATACAATACATTTCAAAAAATTGAAATAATCTCATATAATTCTATATTATAGAAAAGAAATCAACGAAATTAAAAAAACATCTTGTATCAAAGGAATTTTGTCCTCATTTTGTTTGTTTAACACGAAACTAGCATTGTTTGTAACGTTATTTACATATATATTAATCGGAAATTATATAACTCCATCAAAAGTATTGTATTTTAATATTTTATGAAATAATATTTAATAAAATTATTTTTATGCTCGGTTGTAGGTATTTATAATAACTTCATATTATGACAGTATACAAAGAGCATTCGTAATAACTTTTCCACCGGCCATAGGTTTAAGTGCAGAATTACTAGTCTCCATTAAAAGGATCGAGGTATGCATAATATTTATATTTTGTTTAAAATACTTTAAAGAACAATTTTTAGGATTTTCTATTGAACGAAGAAAAAGATAGACAACTGAACAACTTTATTAAACCAACAACTGCTAAAAACATAACTATTGGTGAGAGTAAAGTGTCAAATAAAATCATTGATGATGAAAGTGGCACTGAACAGTGTTTTGGAGTAGAATTTTTTAATGTTTCTGCCAAATGGGCAGTCTCTCAACCTAATAACACTTTAGAAAATGTAAATTTATTCACAAAACCCAATCGATTAATAGCAATAATCGGTCCAGTTGGAGCCGGAAAGGTATAGTTACATACATAAAAATAAATTTGAAAATTCATATATAATACCTAAAAATATTATTTTTTTTCATAGAGTTCTTTATTACAAGCAATTTTACAAGAATTACCACTTATGAAAGGCAGTATTTCTGTACGTGGTGTAGTATCATACGCTTCTCAAGAACCGTGGTTATTTACAAGTTCTGTTAAACAAAATATTTTATTTGGATCGCCAATGGACAAATCACGATATGATAAAGTAAATTCATTGTATCCTATTATAGATTAATACTTTAAAAATGTAATTCAATATTACATTACGTATCTATTTAATTTCAAATATAGGTTATAGAAGTGTGTGCATTAAATCCAGACTTGGAACAGTTTCCGTATGGTGATAGGACTATCGTTGGCGAGAAAGGGATTTCTCTTAGTGGTGGTCAAAAATCAAGAATAAATTTAGCAAGGTAGTAGAATTAATATTGTAAACAAATTTCTTTTATAATTACCATGGTATATCAAAAAAAAAAAAACCGAAAACGCGCAATTAACCGTTATTCTTGCTTTTTTCTAATTAACTGACAGCAGAAAAAAGGCTCTGTGTGAACAATACTACAGCTCTGCTGTCACAATTTATAAATGTATACATTTGAGAAAAATTAGCGTAATACATACAATACACATAATACATGTAACATATAGAGCGATTGCAAGTTGAATTGCATTAATTTACAAAACATATAAAAAAAAACATAAACATACCCCGGCAGCATGTGTCGCGTTCTACAGGTCCCTGTTTCTCTGAAGAGGAATCATCCGGTCATGGTGGGGTACCCATAGATTAACATCGACTATTGCTGTAACCTTAGCTATCCTATCGTCCTGTTCTTTACAGCATAACATATCCTCAAACATGTCGCCGAAGGACTGCGTGACATACACGAAGCCAGTCTATAACCGTTAAACCTGATGGATGGTAAATGGTGAATACTGAATATCATTGATGCAGAATGTGACATTTTTTTTTTATTTTCAAACTTATAATTACTTGAATCCATTTTCCCGATATCTGTTTCCCAATATATCTTAATAATCATAGTAGTCGATAGATATACATTAAAGAAAATTAAAGTATAGTTGAATGATGTTGTTATCCTCAGAAAACCTATCTATAAGTATAATTGATCAATAAATAGTTATAATTTAAAAATATTTTACATCAGGGCAATATACAAACAAGCGGATATTTATTTATTGGATGATCCTCTATCAGCAGTTGACACACGTGTTGGAAAGCATTTATTTGAAAAATGCATAACTGGTAACGTTTATCCTAAACAATATTAAAATTAAATTTTAAAATTGTAAGATTTTCATTTTTTTTTTATTTTTTTTTTTTATAGATTATCTTAAAGAAAAGACATGCATACTTATAACCCATCAAATACAATACTTAGTAAACGTAGATCACATTGTCATAATAGATAATGTAATTATTATTATAAAACATTTAACCTATTAACGTAAATTTATAAGTCAATGCCTTTTTATTAGGCAAAAGTGTTGGCAGAGGGTTCATACAGAGAACTTCAAAAATCAAGTTCATATTTCAAAAAAAATCAGAGATTTTCATCAGAAACGTCAATTTTTAATAACGTGATTGAAAAAAATAATACCGATATCCTAGAAAAATATTCTATAAATGAAGATTCTCAAAATCCAATTTTTATTCCAGTCACTTCGTTCGTGAAAGAAATCAAAATAATTAACAATAAAGACAATACAGATCCAGTTAAAACAGAAGAAACGCATTCTATCGAAAATAATTCGTTAAGTGTTTTTTTAAAATATATTTTTTCCAGTGAATATTATTTCAGAGTATTCTGTTTATTTTCCTTATGCATTCTCACACAAGTTCTATTGTCAGGTACAGATTATTGGATAACTTATTGGTAATATTTTTTAACAATAAATCAATAAATATTAGCTGTTGAATTAGTTTAATATTGGTTAGATAAATATGATTTGTTTAGGATTTATTTGGAAAAAAAACGTTTTTCAAACGATGGAATATCGCACAGAATCTTCGACGTCAATCAGTACATCTGCAACAATTTTATCTAATGGCTTTTTGACGTCATGGACTGCATCAAGACAATCGTGTATTTTTGTTTTTGCCGGACTAATATTCTTGATCATCATAATAGCCTTAATCAAATCCTTTTTATTTGTATCTGTTTGCACCGAAGCATCTATGAATTTACACCTCCGTATGTTTAGTTCGATTACTAGAGCAACAATGAGTTTTTTAAATAAAACGCCATCAGGTAATAACATAATATCTACCTACATTTTTTTTTAATGAGCTCAAAAAATATTTTAATATCAGGGCGAATCCTCAATCGATTTTCAAAAGATATGGGACTTATTGATGAAATGATACCTAATACGTTAGATAAAGTTACACAAGTAAGCTCTAACTTTCGTATAATTTTGATATATGCTGGTTTGTGAATATTTATGGAATTTTCAATATATAATTTATTATTAGGTTGGATTGACAGCGATTGGAGTAATAATTTTAATAGGAATTGTCAATCCTTATCTGGCTCTACCAACAATCGTTTTAGTTATATTATTTTTTAAAATGAAAACAATTTTTATGAAAACATCTCAAAATGTCAAGCGTTTAGAAGATGTTAGTGAGTACCTAATATATATTTATTATAAAAACAATTTAAAGATAAACAATAACTGCTATTTAAACCATCTATTTTAACTATTTATTTAATATAAGCACGAAGTCCTATGTACACTCATGTAAATTCATCGCTTCAAGGAATAGCAACAATAAGAGCGTTTAATTTAGAACAAACTTTAATCCAAGAGTTTACCATCCATCAGGTGAGTGAAAAACTATTAATAAATTTATCAGTAAATAGTTTACTCAATGCCTTACACTAATTAATACGTAATAATGTTTTCAGGATTTACATTCATCAACTTGCTATTTGTTTCTGAGTTTAAATAGGGCGTTTGGTTTTTGGTTGAATATTAGCTGCATGTTTTATATAATTATTGTAATATTTTCTCTTTTACTGATTAGCGATGGTAAATTTATAAAATACATATTTTGTTTAACAACTAATGAGATTGTAAAATAATTTTATTGGTTTATAACACAAATTGTAGCTACAAATGATGGAAGATATGTTGGACTGACCGTCACACAGGCAATCGTAATAACAGGTATATTTCAATGGGTAATGAGGTTTACAGCAGACTTAGAAAATCAAATGACGTCTGTCGAAAGAGTTTTAGAGTTTTCAGCTGTACCACAAGAATCAACATTTGAAACAACTCCTAGTAAGAAATGTTTAATAGTTTTACTACACTTAGCATACACGAATAATATATAATATATGTAAATAAAAAAAACAATATACAATTTTTGTTTTACGATTAATAAAATATAATAATTTATTATTTAGATAAATTACTGCTAACAGACTGGCCTGATAATGGCCAAATTATTTTCGAAAAACTTTATCTACGTTATGACTTGGAATCGTCGTTTGTATTAAAAAATCTCAATATCAAGATTAAAGCTGCTGAGAAAGTAATGTTATTAAATTTTTAGTAATTTTACTGTAAATTATAACTGTGCATACAGATCGATCTTTAATACGCGGTTAGAGGAGTTATTGGCTATGAATTTGGATTTAAATATCGTTTTTCTTGTGAATTAAATCTTTTTGGCATCAACTATAACTTATTAAATACTATAAGCAAAGACATTTATTTCTTATAAAGATCTACACTAGTCATATTAAATACATGTGAACTCATACTGTCCACTCTATAGTACTTTTCCATCGTTTGATGGTTGTTGGTTATATTTCCAAAATCGTATAATTTAGAAGGTAAAATTTTATTTTACGATTAATGATTTGAATAAATTAATTATTGTTATACATCATGCAATTTATTTTAAATCTTAACCTTAAGTCTCCATTCTCATAACCGCATGAACGAAACCACATCCTGTTAAACGGGAGATGTATGTAATTTATTTAACCCATATCTATTTATAATATTATTAAATATAATAGTCTTCTTAAATCATTCTTTAAACTTTATAAACATATAAAAAATATATAAAAACCAAGCACAATTTTTTATTTATAGTTAAAATTAAAATTTGGACAGAGCATAACTATTTTATAATATATATTCTAGTTTTATTTTAAAGTATACCATTTATGTTTTTTATATCTAATTAAATTGATTTGTATAAAATAGAAAACAATATTTTAATAATCGATAGGTATAAAAATTTAAGTCGTATTGAGGATTATAAAAATATTTCACACTAGATGAATATTTATGCATCGTTGCATCCTACATTCAATCAATATTTTATATAAATATAAATATGTAAACACTAATATTATAGATTATAATAAATTATATTATTTAAGCAAATATAGATTGTGTTTATTTAGATTGGAATCGTTGGAAGAACTGGTGCAGGAAAATCATCTTTGATTTCTGCATTGTTTAGATTAGCTTTTAATGAAGGTAAAATCATTATCGACGGAATAGAAATACACGAATTGGGATTACACGATTTGCGATCCAAAATTTCCATCATACCTCAAGAACCAGTTTTGTTTTCAGGAACAATCAGAAGCAATTTAGATCCATTTAATGAATACCCGGATCACATTCTTTGGAAAGCTTTAGATGAAGTAAAATTATTGTTTCATGTATTTTCGTTTATTTTGCATAAAAAAAAAGATATTAATTTACATATCTACCTACATAACTTATATTTTTAGGTGGAACTCAAAAAAGTTGTTGACGATTTGTCGGATGGCCTAAACTCGAAAATATCAGAAGGTGGATCTAATTTTAGTGTTGGTCAAAGACAATTAGTATGTTTAGCTAGAGCAATTATACGAAATAACAAAATTCTTGTATTAGACGAAGCTACTGCAAATGTTGATGCACAGTAAAAAATTGAATTTAAAAATATTACAATTTGTAAATTAAATAATACAATTACTAAAGTTATGTTCCTTATTTTTAAATTTAGAACTGATTCTTTGATTCAAAATACAATTAGAAATAAATTTCGTAAGTGTACAGTATTAACGATTGCACATCGGTTGAATACAGTGATGGATTCTGATAAGATACTTGTGATGAACGCTGGCACAGTAGTTGAATTTGATCACCCATATAATTTATTGAAAAATAAAGATGGTTATCTACATAAAATGGTAGAACAAGCCGGAAAGAGCAATGCTCAGTCGTTACATAATTTAGCTTATGAGGTATTTATTTTTCTTATATATATTTTTACTTATTAGTGTATTTCTTTCATATATTATTATAAATATATTTATTATTTTTAAAGAGTTATAATAAAGGACTTATGCTAAACGGTCAACGATTGTCAAGTGTTAACGAAGACGAAGACTAAATCAGTTCATTTATATAGTTATTTACGCATAATCAAATAAGTATTGGATAATTATTGCATAATTAAATGATTTATACGATTATTATAAAAAATTTTAAAATTATTCTGGATTTATTGTATAAACAAATACATATTTCTTTAAATCTATATATACATATGTGTACATATACATATACATATATAAATATATATATGTGTGTGTGTGTGTGTGTGTGTGAACACATATCGATAAGCATTAATGAAAATGAAGAAGATAATATAATAGTTTTTAAATAGTTGTATGTGTAATAGCACAATATTTTTCAAGTCTGTTATATATTATTTATGAATTAAATTCACAATTATTTAAAATCTAACATATTATGTAATCAAGAGTTTTTAATTTGTTTTTTTTTAAATTTTTAGTATCAGATATAGTAATAATTAATACCACTGCAGTGATTAATTAGTTTCAAATTAACTATTGGTTATTTATTTGAGAACATTTAAAAAATAGAATTTATGTTTTCTATTATTTAAGTAACTCATTTTTCACAGACATTTTTATAATAAATAAATACCTTGCATAAATAAGAAAAGTCACTGCCTATAGATAGCTGTTTTTCCTTTATTTTTATTTAACTTATAATATATATACCTAGCTATCGTAAGAGTGTTAAACTAATAATTTAAAATAGATTAGCACATCAATTTATAAATATTAAACACTTATAGTATAAATTAAGTAGGTGTAAATATACATTTAGATATATTTTACTTGTGCTCATATTAACTAAATAATATCGATAAAAATTTCTTAATACCTATGGATATAATTAAATAAGCAAAATAAGTATATTTATTGATTGAATATACTTGAAATGTGTTCAATTTAGTTTCAATATGAAAAAAATACAATTTAAATTCTTATTAGTTAATATACATTTATTTATAACACTGGTGTTACAAACTAATTGAAAAACAATCAAAAAAATATAAACTTTTAAATAGAAAATAATTTCAAATAATTTGATTCAAAAATTGATCAATCAATCAAAATTAGTAATGTATTAGACAAAAAATGATAAGAAAGCAAAATTTATTGAAATATTTTTATTGAATATAATATTTTTACATATTTTTCTTTAACTTAATATTTTTTTTAAGGTTTCATTAAATTTTGAATCTTTTTCTTCAAAATTAAAACTTTTTGTACTTAAAATTATTGATAAATGTTGACATGTATTATAAATGTTCAATTTTTTTTTTTAAATTAATTAATAATAAGTTGCCCGATTAAATTTTACAGTTATATTATTTTTTTGCGATTATATCAGTTTTTCCTACTTAGTTAATGTTTTTATTAAAACTTTAGTAAACAATTAAATATAATAGTCTATAAATGTAATTGAATAACTGATTTTAAAATCGTTATAAACAATATAATTTGTTTGACCTAATTGATGACGAGTACCATAATTCTTAAATTATTTACTTTCTTATCGTAAGTGTATATACTATTTAGGTACTTTAGATTTTTTAATTCTATATATCGAGATTTCAGATAAGCACTCAAATCATTTAAAAAATATTATTTCAAATGTTCAAAACTGACATAGTTGATTAATGATTTTCAATTTGACATAAAGTATTATTTAAAACGGCATTATAATTTACTAAATAGTTAACTTCATAAAGATGATGTATATTGCTGAAAATAAAAATATTATTTTTTTTTTCATAGTACTTTTATAATACAGTACAATAGCTCTACTACATTTGTAGTATGTCGTATGTCTAACTCAATCGCCTAAATTCTAAGGTAAGATGAAATTGGATAAAAAATTTTTATTTTATAAATACGGGCCAAGCACAAAGTACAGTAATAGATAAGTCCAATTAACTATAATTATTCTATTTCCTATTAAAATATTGAGCTTGTATCTCAGTTTAAGGATTTAGGCATTATTTTTTACTCTAAATTAAATTTTTCCCCACACACAGAAATGATAAAGGATAAGGCTATGCGTAACTTGGATTTTATTAAGCGCTCCTGTGGCTCATTCATATCCTATTCCCTTGAAAATGCTATATTGCTTCCTTGTTCGTTCCCATCTAGAATACTGCTCTCTTATTTGGATAAATAATACCTCAAAACAAAACTCTTCCCTAGAATCTGTTCAAAATAATTTTCTACGTTTTATTTCCTTTAAATTTAATATATATAGGCCTCCCCGTGGTTCTTATAATAATGTATTACATTTTCTATATCTTTTACCACTTAACGAACGTCGAATACTTTTAATTTCTAAATTCCTTCATATATTTTTATTAGACCTTATTGATTATCAAAAATTGCTATCATTGATTAATTTAAAAATAAATAACCTTAATACCAGAGATCCGAAACCATTTTACTCTCAATTTTCAAATAAAAATTATATTTTAAATTCCCCTGCTAATCTCCTCGTGGTAGCTGGTAACACCTGATTTTATATAACTTGTCAATTATCTCTATTATATACCTTACACACTTTATAATTTTCTTATTATAATCATTTAAATACTATTAGTTTTATGTATAATTTTTGTCATATTGTTCTTTTCTTGTTTACTAATTTGTTAATATCTTATGTACACATGTTTGAATAAATAAGTAAATTATAAGCGATAGGCATGTTAGCGGAACAATATAGAGAGCGTTCGGCGGATAGGTAAGCTTAAAACGCTTTACAAATCCTAGTGTGTCATATGACTTACAACTTATTGATTATATGTGATAGTGGAAATTAAGGTCAGAGGATAAAAGAAGTATATAGTATAAGGAATCAATTGTTTTTAATAAGTGGAATATATAAAGTACCTATACATAGACTATTTATTCTTCTCGTTCGTTTTTACTACATTATATTTAACTTGAAAACAATTTTAATATAAATTAAAATCAATAAATATATTGGGATAATTAAAAAATTTGAAATTCAGATGTTTTATAAAATATTTTCTTACCAAAAAGTGTGTTTACGTAAATAATAATAACAAAAAATACGTACATGAAAAAATAACCATTCAATCAAAAATGTATCCATTTCTTGATTTTTTTATTTTTAAAATTGATTAAGTATTTAAATGATACAAATATGATGGAATATAATTATTAACTGAATTTATTGTGTTTGTGTATATTCTAATACTTTTAAAATTAAAGTAAGTATTAACTTTTATTGAATATATATAATAGATTGATTGGATCTATTACTTTAATTTATATTTATTAGTACAAAAGAAAATATTTAAATATATACGGAGTAAATATAATTGACTAATATTCCAATTTAGAACAAAATTATATAAATTTCAGTGTTTTCAGCATCCCCTTTATACTGTTTACTGTTTACAATCAAGTCATGTGTATTATATTTAACATGCTTATTAACTTAACTTCTAAATTAATTATACCAGTTATTATAGACAAACAACAAACATTTTTGATATTAGAGTGAATTGGCCTATTATTAAATTTAGAGGTATGATTATTATCCACAGCCCCACGTAGCCTTTTATTGATATTGTTATTTTTAAGTAAGTTATGAAAATTTTAAAATGTATAGTTTCAAAAAGATCATAACTTACTTAAAAACAATAATATCAATAAAAGGCTACGTGGGGCTCTGGATAATAATCGTACCTTTAAATTTTATAATAGTTCACTCTAATATCAAAACTAACAGCACAATATTGAAACTGGTGAACGAAAATTTGCTATGTCTCACGTGTGTAAGACGGAGACAATACATGCGGGTACTACGTCCTCTTAATTAATAACAGTGATCATATTATCTTTTAAATTTGTAGAGACAGTGTAAATGTCTGTTACTGTAAGAACAATTAAATAAATGCAATTTGATTTTAAATGTATTACACTTACAGATATTAAAACCATAATACTATCATATTCTCTCTTTTTCTAAAGGCTAAGCCTTGTCATAGCATTTTTTTTCTTGTTTTTCTCCACTATGTATTATTCTAAAGTCATCGCTCCAAAAATCGTCATTGTTACCCCCATCTTGTTTTACATACTCCTAACACATTTATTGTTTTTCTCTCATCTGATGTTTCAATTTTTCTAGTCTTCTGTGACTCAGAAGGGTCCTTACGTTCCAAGTACCTATTCTAGTAGGATCTTTTGTACTAACTACGTGGCCTGGTTTTCGCTGGATGACGACCTGGGAAGCCATGCTCTTCCTTACCCTGCCAGACTCCGGGTTCCGATTCCCATCGTCTATGTTTACATGTTTCTTCCTATCTATTTTCATCGCTCTAATATGGTAGTATAATGAGGTAGTTTCCCCTTGCTTTCCTCATCAAAGTATTCTGGCCGTCAAATTTGTTCCAAATTTCGCCCGGAATAATCTGATAACAGCCGTACCAAAAGGTTCTTCTTCCGCCTCGTTTCAATACTGATGGTTACAGCTTTCCTCCAACAGTGTTTAATCTCTACTAGAGATTAAACATTCTTACTGGAATCGTTCGCTTAGAACTTTCCGCCAGCAAGAGCTCGGGGTCCTCGGGGTTGCTAGGCCCGTAACATAATGTGTCTCCCTGAGGTAATTATCATATTAATAAATAATAATAATAACGACATTAACATTTTTAAACTATTAAAAATAAAAATAAGTTTAATACCTTTATTAATAAGTGAACAATTATAATTATAAATAAATATAATAATGTTGAACTTAAAATATTAAAATTTATATACAATTAAGTAAATTAGTTAAATTAATCATTAATTATAGTATAGTTTAATATACCCAATTAAAACTAATTTTTCTAATTTATTAAAAAGTATCTACATTTAACGCAAATTAAAAATTATTTAGAAATACAGGAATTATAAAAATAAATAGTTTTAAGTGCTTACCTATATCACCTGTAATACAATATATTATTACATCTAAAATAACTAAAATGTTTGTATACATTTTGAATATAACAATTAAAAACGTTATTAAAATATTAAATGATAAAATGTATAATAATATGTATTATATTTTATTTGATACACAAATTAATTTTTTGTATTGATATTTGAGTTCTATTAGTTATACATTTTTTCCAATTAAGATTGATTGTATACCCAATTAGTACAGTTATTAATTTTTATTTTTAAATATCAAAATATGAAATACATAATAATTTTTTTTTTTAATAATTTTGTTAAATTAACTGTCGTAGATACCAATATTTTTATATTAGATATGGATGCTAATAATAAAGAAGAAAGACCACTAAATCCAAGATCCAAAGCTAATTTATTTGAAATTATCACTTTCAGGTAAATATAAAAATATACACTAAACTTATTATTTCATATTATTCATCTATAAAACATGTTATCTTTGCCATTAATTGATTTTTTTTAATTAATTGATTGTTATATATGTATTTTACATATTATAATGACTATAATAGCTTATTACATATTTACAGTATGATAAATTAAAAACAACTTCTTTAATTGAAACTAACTATATAATAATAATTAAACCTTAATAGTTAATAGTAATAAGTATACAAATATATAAACTGTATATTAATTTGTTTAAAGTTATATGCTTGAAATTGTTTGTACAAGCAGTTTTCCACGCTGAATAACTTCAAATTCTTCATACTTCGTATTTTATATGCTCAAATTCTACATTTAGTACTTATTAAAGGTATGATTTTGATATTGGGTATTTATCTGTCCTTGAATTAAGAGTGTATAATTATCTTGTTCAACTTATTCTCGTTTTGACTATTCATAAAATTTTACTTCTAGTTATTTAATTGATTTTAGATAGTAAATTATATAGAGTATTATGTCCAAAGTTTAAAATTTTAAATGTTAATAACTAAATTTACTTAGAATTTTATCTCCTGATTAAAAAATGTTATATAATATGAAAATTTAACCAATTTTCATAAATTCTTTTACCACTAACGTGACTAAAATATTAGAAATAAATATATTATTACAATATAAAATACTGCAATTGTTTTCATGCTATACAAAGTGTCCGGTGAGGATTTACCCATTGCGATATCTCCTGAAATAATGCAGATATCATAATAATTATCTTTTTTTTTAAAAAAGACTCACAAGGACTAGGACTACAAATATTTCATACTAAATTTAATTTAACATTTTGATAAAAAAGTTAAAAATATAGTTTTTTATTTAATTATTTTCAAAAAAATCGAAGATGGCCATTTTTTTTAAAGTTTATTTTCGAAACAACGTTTCGGCATTTTATCTACATATAATATGTTAATAAATTGTTTCCTAAAAATCATTTTTAGTATATGTATATATAATTATGATTCAATATATTATAAAATTCAAATTTAACATCCATCATAAAAACTCGCTCGATATCTACTGTCTATACAGAAGCTAGAGTGGTGACTACTTTCCCATCTTTTTTTTTTATATAAATAGTTGTTGAAATTAAAAGCCAAAGTTATGAAAGTTTTCAAATTCTTTTGTGATAAAAAATGTTATTTATTTTAATAGCTTAAGTTTTTAATAATAAATCCAAAATTTTTCATTAACTGGTCTTGTCTTATTATAGACATCAAAATACATTGAAAAATGCATAATTTTTTTAGACGTTTCAAATTCTAATTCAGATAAAATTTGACATTGCAATTTTTTACCACTTACTTTATATATTATTATTAACTTTATACAATACAATCTATTTAAATATTTAAATAAGTTTTAAACTGTTTATAGTACCTATTCAAAGTTTCACACTGTTCTACATTACATATATTTTGAATAATTATAATATGATAGTTAATAACAGCTATTAGCATTATATAAAGTTATATTATAATAACCAATACATACTAGTATATTTATTTTTGTCTAAAATTAATTCAAAGTTCAAATTACTTTATTATTATTAATATAAATATAAATTACTATAATTCCAATATAAACATATAACTAGTAATATTTTAAGAAATACAAATCATACGATTATTTTGTAAACAGACATGAAGAAACAAACTGTCTTAGCTCAAAAAAGATTTTCATGTGCAATAATTGATCACTCAATTCAAATTCGACACATACATTACAGTAACCTGAAATATTATAACGTATACTCGGCATCTATTATACCACATAGTGACTTTCAAAGTCAATTAATTCTAAATTAGTAAAATAGGTGTTAAAATGTTAACAAATTATGAAAATAAAGATTGTATTAAAATTACGATGACAGTGAAACATTTAATGCTTAACATTTTAAGCATTATTATAACACTAAAATATTGTTTATTAAGTTTTTAATTTTTAGTTGGATCTTAAAACTTGTTCAAAAAGGATTGAAAAAAGAATTAGATGTAATAGATTTATATACAATTCTAGACGAAGATTCATCTGCCCTATTGGGATCCAAATTAGAGAAGTAAACAATTTATCACGTCTAAAAAATATAAATATTCTAATTATTATTTTTGTCGTTATACAGAATATGGAGTAAAGAGCAAAGAACTGCAACAAGGAAAAATAAAAAACCTAGTTTTTTAAACGCACTGTTTCAAATGTTTGGGTCAAAATTAATTATTCATGGAATTTATTTAGCAATAACTGACATGGTATTTAGGTAAGTAGGTGTATATTTAATATTAATATAATTAATTAATTAATAATTAGTCTCATTGAGAAATAAAAATTATAGTAGAATATTTATAGCTATAGTATTATTTTTAATTTTAAGTATACCTATATCTAAATTTACTCTGTATTTAATTTACTAATACTAAATACCCTGCAGCTGTTTCGTTATTACCTTTTTATTTATTCAGTATTATCCAAACGATTTTTGTGGGAAAAATAATATCACACTTCGAAACAAAAAATACAAAAAACCAATTTAATATTGTAGTATATTATGCTGTTGGTTTAATAATAGCTTGTTCATTAAAAACATTCAGTTCAAACAGTTACAATATGATGAGTTCACATTTAGCAATGAAAATGCGAGTAGCAACTTGTGATCTCATTTATAATAAGGTATGTAAATAATATAATTTCACCAAAAATAATATATTAATAATAAAATTAAATATAAGAAGACAAAATTGTAAATAATTTATCATGACATATAAGTATTAATAAATTATTATTATTAAATTTCCAATTTTCAAAATATATACTTAATTATTATGAACACAATATATTTATTATAGGCATTACGGCTAAAAACAAATTCCCTCGAAACTACTACAGGCCGAATAGTAAACTTGATGTCAAATGACGTAATTCGATTTGATTTAACAATTGTATATATAGGATATATATTCATTGGCCCTATAGAAACAATTATGGTAACGTACTTCCTATGGAAAGAAGTAGGCGTGGCATCAATACTTGGTGTAGCTACATTTATTATTTTTATACCATTACAAGGTTTGTAAAGAAATAACTAATAATAATAATAATAATGATAATACAACTATTATTTTTTTTTCGTTATCTTTAAGTATGGTTGGGTTCAATTGTATCAAATTATCGACTGAAAACAGCTAATAGAACAGATGCCAGAGTAAATTTAATGAATGAAATAATTTCTGGCATACAAGTAATTAAAATGTATACTTGGGAACATTTTTTTACCAAACTAATTGAATTTGCCAGAAAGTAAGAATTAATAACTCACAAATAGGCATAAATAATACATAATATGTATCTTAATGTAACCACCAAAAAAATTTAAATGATGAAATATAGGAAAGAAATCGACCAAATTACTAAAACAGCATACATCAAAGCTACATTATTGTCATTTTCTGTATTCAACACAAGACTCGCTTTGTTTTTAAGTGTTCTTTTATATGTAGTACTTGGAAACTATATAACTGCATCAAAGGTAAAATAATATTCATAATTAATATATTTTAACCGTTAACACAATAAAATAAAGACATATTATAATATATTTAGGTTTTTATAATAACATCGTACTATAATATTTTGAGAGTGTCTATGGCGGTTACTTTTCCAGTTGGAATGGGTTTGATTGCTGAATTATTAGTCTCGATAAAAAGAATTGAAGTACGCATAAATACTTAAAAGAAATTTATTTAAACAACTAATAGTATGATATTACCTAGGATTTTCTTTTACGCGAAGAAAAAGATGAACGATCAATAACCCAAATGAAAACAAAAAATGGTTTCGAAAATGCAAAACTCAATGATGGCAATACAGTATCAAATAATATTATCAATCAAGATGGAACTGAACAATCAAATGATTTTTGTATAGTTGTTTCAAACGTTACTGCAAAGTGGACAGAATCTCAAAATGATAATACTTTAGAAAATATAAATTTAACTGTGAAACATGGTCATTTGATTGCAATAATAGGTCCAGTAGGAGCCGGAAAAGTATAATTAATATACACCTACAAAAATATTTTAAATGGTCTATATTTTTATAGTTTCTTTTTACAGAGTTCATTGATACAAGCGATCTTGCGAGAATTAACACTGTCCAAAGGAAGTATTTTAGTACACGGTGTAGTGTCATACGCATCTCAACAACCCTGGTTATTTGCAGGTTCTGTTCAACGAAATATTCTATTTGGCTTGCCAATGGATAGAAAACGTTATAATAAAGTAAGGTGTCGTACATAATATCAACTTGAAACATGAACCGTTATATGTTTATAATTAAAATATATTATTTCATCAATGAATAGGTTATAGAAGTGTGTGCGTTAAAAATAGACATAGAACAATTTCCGTATGGTGATAAAACAATTGTGGGAGAAAGAGGAATATCTCTTAGCGGTGGACAAAGAGCAAGAATAAATTTGGCGAGGTATGAAATAAGTAAGATTTATTAAATACATTTTGCTGTTTTGAAATATTTTATAGAGCTATATACAAAGATGCAGATGTTTATTTACTGGATGATCCTCTGTCAGCTGTCGACAATCACGTTGGCAAACACTTGTTTTCAAAATGTATAATAGGTAACAACTAACACTAACAACATAGTGGTGTCTAATTAATGAATTATCATATTATATTATCTGTATTAACATTATAGAATTCCTCAAAGAAAAAACGTGTATACTTATTACTCATCAATTACAATATTTAACGAATGTAGACCAAATAATATTAATGGAAAATGTAATTATTTAAATATTACAATTATAAATATATTATAGCCTACAGGTTACAGTGTGTATTTAATAAATTATTTATTATTTTTACATAACAGGGGGAAAAAATAGCAGAAGATTCGTACAAAAACCTTCAAGAATCCGAATTCAATTTTACAAAAATGTTAGGGTCTCCAGTAGAACCTATCATAACTAATGATAATGAAACAATTACGATAGGTACAAGACCAAATTTTCGAAGTCAAAATTCCATGTATACTCGACAAGTATCTGTATTGAGTGTTACGTCAACTGTCGAAGAAAGTAATTACAATGATGTTCAAGTAGAAGTTGTAGAAGTTGTTGAACCAATTGAATTAGCTGAAACTCGTTCTTTTGGTAATTCCGGATTCAGTATTTACTCATCATATTTCTCTGCTGGTGGACACAAGTGTAAAATCATATTATTTTTATTAATATGCATCTTTACTCAAGTACTATCTTCAAGTGGTGATTATTGGATAACTTACTGGTAATATTTAAAATCTGGTTTATTTAAAAAATAATTAAAATAGTTTTGATTTATCAAATTTAATGTTTTGTAGGATAAATTTAGAAGAACATGTTTTTTTTTCAATTGATCATTTAGAGTCCAATAATAATAGATCATTGACAAACAATCCATCTAATACATTAATTCCATGGATAGTATCTCGTAATACATGTATTATCGTGTTTACTGTGATTACATTATCAATTATAATATCTACATTAATTAGATCAGCTTTATTTGTATCAGTATGCACAACATCTTCTACAAATCTACATAATCGTATGTTAGGTTCAATCATAAGAGCTACAATGTACTTTTTCAATAAAAATGCATCAGGTAGGTGATAACAATTACAAAGACAAAACAGCTACTTAACATTATAACAACAAATAATATTGAAACCGATCACTTAAAATTTTAGGACGAATACTTAATCGTTTTTCAAAAGATCTAGGTTCCATTGATGAAATGTTACCCTTCGTATTGATGGATGTAATACAAGTAATATAAATATAAATATATTATATTATATCATAAGCTAAATATAACAAAATATAATTTTTTATTATTTACAATTTTTAAGATTGGATTAATTGTGATTGGGATATTAATAATTGTTGGAATAACGAATCCCTACTTTATTATACCAACATTAATCATAGTATTCATATTTTTCAAAATAAGAAATATTTATATGACAATATCACAAAGTATTAAACGTTTAGAAGGAGTCAGTAAGCAAAAATAACAATTTTAACGTACTTTCATGAAACAAATAATTCATAAAATTAACTATATAATATAATTTAATAAATATTAGCACGAAGTCCTGTATTTACTCATTTAAATGCATCACTTCAAGGAATAACCACTATAAGAGCATTTGAAGCGGAAGAAATTCTTTCCACGGAGTTTTCTATCCATCAAGTAAGTACTATTACTGCTCTAATTTTCTAAATTTACAATTTCATCAATAATTATTGTGATAAAATTCTAGGATTTACATTCTTCGGCTTGGTATTTATTTATTTCTTCAAGTAGAGCATTTGGATTTTGGTTGGATTTAACCTGTCTTATATATATAAGTATTGTGACCTTCTGTTTGTTATTTATTAGCAATGGTAAATAACGATTAAATACCTACACATTTTTTTATGTAAATATATTTATAATATATTTTAAATAATAAAATTTACCTTAGACACATATAGTGGAAATGTTGGTCTTGCCATAACTCAGTCAATAGGGCTAATTGGGTTGTTTCAATGGGGAATGAGACGATCGGTAGAATTGGAAAACCAAATGACATCAGTTGAGAGAGTACTCGAGTACACAACTTTACCCCAAGAACCAGCACTAGAATCACCTCATTGTAATAGTGATCAGATTAATTTAAATAAAAATGACATTCATATAATTAAAGCAAATAAAATAACTATATGTATTTTTACAAAACTTTTTCAGATAAAAAACCACCGAAGAAGTGGCCTAATAAAGGTCGAATAACATTTAATAATTTTTATCTACGGTATGCCATAGATACGCCTTATGTTTTAAGCAATCTCAACATTAACATTGAACCGATGGAAAAAGTGATATTGAATAATGGCGTACATTTTTAAAATCGTTATATTAATTATAATTTTTAAATATAGATTGGAATTGTCGGTAGAACTGGTGCAGGTAAATCATCATTGATTGGGGCATTATTTAGGTTAGCTCTCAATGAAGGCAATATTATTATTGACAACTTTGAAATACATGAGATGGGACTACACGAATTACGATCCAAGCTTACTTTTATTCCTCAAGAACCAGTTTTATTTTCAGGAACCATACGCAATAATTTAGATTTATATGATGAATATTCTGATCATGAAATTTGGAGTGCATTAAATGAAGTAAATTTTTATCTACTTGGGATTATTAGTTTTAATTAAAATAAATATGATTTAAATTTAATATTAAAGGATGTATTAACTGCTGTTCTGAACAGAGAAATTATAGCATATACCTAATACGAGTGGGTACTACAATACATTATTTTAATGGTATTTATTTCTTATATATAAAATAATGATAACTTATAACACTTATTAAAACCATAGATTAAACATGCACGTGTGTTTTTAATCTATGTTAAAACCGAGCTAATCTTTTTATTCAATTTTAATTTAATTAATCATTTTATTAAAAAACGAATTTATTTTCACGCTACATTATTCTGTAAATTTATTTTCACTCTTAAAGTTGATTTAAAAATTAATTTTGGTATAAATCAATTATTTTACTTGTGTCAAGCATTCATAGCGTTAAAATGACAACTATATAACTATAAGCTAAAAATTAATATAAATATATATTATATATATATATATATATATATATATATATGAGTACAAGATAACAATAAAACTGAAAATAAAAATATAATCATATGAAAAATAGTATAGTAGATATGGTATATAACTTTCGAATTCTTTTTTAATCCAATCGTTACGTTAATTATATATTTTCCATAGCAGCAAAGATTATTACATAATAATTGATTTTTAATGTTTTAAATGAAATACTAGGTAGAACTTAAAGATGTTGTGGATGATTTACCAAATGGTCTAAATTCAAAAATGTCCGATGGCGGATCTAACTTCAGTGTAGGTCAAAGACAATTAATATGTTTAGCTAGAGCAATCTTGCAAAACAATAAAATTCTTGTTTTAGATGAAGTTACAGCAAATGTTGATCATCGGTATGAAAAATAAATATTGTATTATTAAAGAAATAGTGTATTCCATTAACCATTTCCGATATTATCATTATTGTTTTATAGAACAGATGCATTAATCCAAAACACAATTAGAAATAAATTTCAAATGTGTACAGTTTTGACAATTGCTCATCGTTTGAATACTGTAATAGATTCTGACAAGATACTTGTATTGAACGGTGGAACTGTAGTGGAATTCGATCATCCGTATAGATTATTAAAAAACACGAACGGATTTTTTTATAAAATGGTGAAACAAACCGATCACGCCACTGCGCGTTTGTTACATAAAAGGACTGCAGAGGTATAAAATATTTATTATTTTTGTTTACAGTATTTACTATTCTTACTGTATTATTTTAATGACCTAAAAATTTTAATTTTAATGTTTTTAAGAATTACAAGAATATTGATATACGAAGAACGAATCCTCAATAAAGTTGAATGAAAATGTGTTACATTCAACTAAATGTTTTATTTCAAGTGTTACAAACACTATACTAAATGTCTTTAATTGTACGTAATACATTAAAATTATATTTTATGCAATTAATAATAAATTTGTTTTTAATTAACTATTGTTATGTAGGTATATGCATGATATGCTTGTATATGTCGTTTAATGCTTTTGGGATAGTCTAGAATATTTATTAGTATTTCATAATATTATCATCTTTATTACCTAAAGGTATAATATTAATATATTATACAACGATATTACGTGTGTTCGAGTTTTATTTTTCCTATTAATATTATTATTAGTTCTTGCTATGACACAATGATAACTAAACAGTATATGAATGTAAATAATGAAAACAAGATACGATATAATAATGAATATAAAACATAATGATAACCGATATCGCTGTATCGGTTATGGCCAATGTGACATATCCAGAATTCATTTACGGGCGTGTTTTAAATTTAATAGACTTAGGTAGGTGGGGGGGGGGGCAAGTTCATCAATGACCTCTGTCCTAGATATACATAAGTCTACGGAGTGTTGAAAAGGAGCGTACACTCTCAGATGTAGTGACAAAGATCGTTGCTGATATAACCAACAGCCTGTGAGGCTGTGAATCGTAGGAAAAATAATAGAACTACAATTTATTATGAATGATTATTTCTTGCACTAGTTGCATTCGTGTAGAGCAAATTACACTATGAGTAAGTTTAAAGTTTATTCAAATACAACAAAATATAACCGATGGGGGGTGTTCCAACACCCATATCACCCTGCCCCCTAAATACGACCTTGATTATGGCTATAATAATTAAAAGATAAAATATACAAAAATTCAATTATTAAGCTTTTGTATTGTATAATTAGTGAAATTGTCTCGAAAAAAGTTTGAAAAAAGTATATTATGCCATTTAACCATTATTTGACTTATTTAAGATATAACATATACCATAAATTGATAGTATTATTATCTATAAGCTTGACTATTGATTTTTATTACTTGTCATTTTTATTTTTATTATTTTTTATACTGATCGGAAGGAAATATCGACTGCTGAGACTATTAGTATAATAATATGAATAAAAAAATATAATATTTACAGTTATTTTTTATTTATTATTTTCATTTTTATAAAAAAATGTATACATTTTTATTTTTTAATTATTAATTTGTTATTATTTAGCTTATTTACATTATTTGTACAATGTACATTGTACACATAATAATATTATCTACAATTTCGAGTTAACGATTACTTCCAGAAAGTATACAAAATATAAAAACAACAAAAACTAGGGAAGTTGTTTTGTTGTATAATAGGATCATACTGATATTGATGTATAATAAATATTATATTAAATTTGAATTCTGCAATGATAAACCATTGTATACGAAAAGTAATTGTGAGTAGACCACGGATTCTGTCTCTATTTATAATGATATTTTATAATGTTATTATTGTTATTTTATTACAATAACTAGTTTAATTTTCTATATTACCAATTTGGTAGATATATTGTCTAGTGTGAATATAATACAGGTGATCTATACATAATTTACACTTGTTTATGTCTGTACGATAATCTATATTTTATATCATAATATCACACTTCCTTTCACGTCTGTGCCCGGTCGACGCCGATGTCGCATACACTTCCATCGCCGTATCCGGAAACTGTGTGCTGAGTCGCCGGAACCGCAGCCGACGTTTTTATTCCGAACTACTTACCCCGTTACCCGTACCGTTTCCGTCGCGGCAATAAGTTGTCGTCCATGCACGTACTGCTGTCGCGCCTTGTTAACACTATCTCCGCCGTACCGTCCGCTTCATATAACGCATTTAAATATGCGATGCGCCTCAAGCGCGTGTCGTACATGGTGTCATGGTGTATTTTATAAAACTACACCGGCCACACATAATTATTATCTCGTTATCATCGTTTCTTTACCATACGCAGCCAAAAAGTTCAAGCGATGGTATATATTATTATTATATATTATACGAATATATAGTATCGTGCCGCCGGCGTGGGATCGAAAATAACGTATCACGTTCGTCAATCACCGTGATGTGTAATAATTGGTTACTGTCACGGCGATTATGGATGATTTGAATGCGTACACAAATTGTTTAAGTATATCGAGAGATGATGGCATACGAACATATTATGATGTTCGTTACGCGTTTATTTGGATACCGTGGAGACGCGTGTAAATATATTAAAAATTAAAAAATGATCACTTACTACTTACTAGTTACTACGCATTCATTTATATGACCCGTATGCTCACAGTCTCACACATAGAAATTGTCTGCATTAATCTCCTTAAAAACGGACGCCGGACTCAGGCGGTACCTATCTAATTTCCTCAAGAAAAATATAAAAAAATTAATATAATTTATAAAAATATTGAAGTATAAAAAATATATTTTTTTTAAAAATGTTGTTTTCTTATTTCATAAAATTATGTGAAAAAATATAAAAAAATGTATCTCATTCTTCATCTTTATATAGGTAATATATTTATACAGGGTGATTCTTTTATCATGAACCACTCATTATTTCAAAAAGTATTCATGTTTTTGAAAATATTTTTTTACATTGTTTCAAGTTGTTAAAAAATTATATTTTTTATCCTTAATTTTTTTTAAGTTTTTTACTTTATTGAATGACAACATAGTTTTAATTTCATATTCCAAAGCAGAATATTTTTCTGAATATTTTGATACATAAAAATCTAATTTAGGGCGAGTAGTTTATGAGTTAAAGTATTTAAAGTTTTGATGCACGGAGTGAAGTGATACGGGGTTACCCCGCAAAATGTTTGTCCACTACTCCGCTTGTCAAAACTTTAAATACGTATAACTCATAAACTACTCGCCCTAAATTCGATTTATATGTATCAAAATACTCGAAAAATTATTCTGCTTTGGAATTAAAACTATGTTGTCATTCAAAAAAGTAAAAAAAACTTACAAAAATATAAGGATAAAAAATATTTAAAAATATAATTTTTTTTAAAAACGTTGGTTTTTTAACAACTTGAAACAATGTAAAAAAATATTTTCAAAACCATGAATACTTTTTGAAATAATGAATAGTTCATGATAAAAGAATCACTCGAGTGATCTGTATACCTAGTACCTACCTATATCTTTATAGGTATATTAACTTACTACCTACTTAGTACTTACTATATAGGTAATATAGATTATAGACTTAGACTATAGAGTAAAATATATTTTTATTACAACTATGTACATTGTACATTATAATTTATAATATAATTATTTTAGTGTTTTTTTTTTTATGACCAATTGAATACATATTACCAGCAACGGCAGCAACTTGTTAAATGTTTTTATATTATATATTTATTACGCTTGTAAAATTATAATATAATACTATCATTAATTGATAAATAATTAATAATAATAATGTTGTACCTATCTACAAAATAATTATTTTTATACAATTTCTATGTGTATACATGCGGGTCGTATAAATGTGTGTAAGTAATCATTTTTTAATTTTCATAATCAATTAATTTTTTATATTTTTATTAAAATTTTTAAATATATTTTTCTTTTTTTCCCTGTTCTTTTTTACCAATTACTCGAACCAGAAATAAGACGTAGTTTTAATAGTAGTTTTTATTTGACAATAAAGCGATTATTTCAAAACCATTAAATCATTGAGTAATAAGTGTCAGCCCTGGTCAAACAGCTAAATTTGAATTTGTTTTTGGGTCTTGATCATCCATAGCGTATCAACTAGGCGGCAACTTGCGATCTATGAGAATTCAAATATCCCTCACGGAGAAGGATAACTAAATCTATACTACGCGTGCAAAGGCCAAAGACTGCTACGAGTTTAAAATGTTTAAATAGTATTAAACACACGCAGAAGTAATGTACCTAGTCAATAAACTACAAACGTACAGTGTACACTATACATTATTTATAAATTTGCTACCTAGGAACTTCAACATATAAAAAAAAAAATTTAACTAACAAATTTTCTCAGTACACTACCTATGACTATATAATCTAAATTGTATGTGAAATATACTTAGAGTGGATTATTTCGAATTAACAATTTATAATTATTAATGAATTCATACCTGTATAGTTCATGGTGCATGGTGTACATTTTTTTTATACAATTGTTGGTAGGAATGGATGAAGATTCTTACATTTTTTTATAAACGGTAACACTGCGTTATTCGTTGCGTCTATCAAAATATTTTAATATATCACATAGACACACATAAATATATTATCATAAATAATAGATGTAAAATGATTTTACTTATAAAATTACTCAAATAATTCATGATAGTAAATTTGCAACGATTGTAAGTACGTCTTGTGTTCAATTTGCATACTGTATTGCTGCACAGGTACGTCATACAGTTACAGTAGTTGATTGTTGTCTTAACCTGACGGTTAAATGTTTGGTTATATCTGTTAAAAATTAAGTAAATATTAGCTATATTACATATTAAACTTTTGATCATGTTTGTTAAGGTAAAAATGGAAAACGTACAGCAAAGTTCCAATGGGTCTAGTTTCAATGATTACAACGACGTCAATTTGACTATACGGATTCTATTTCATGGCCGAGTATGTTGTATATTTTATATTATATATGTTACTTAAGAATACACTACACATGCACTTGTTGTTTGTGTCTATTAATGTTCCATATTTTCCATAGTTTTATTTTTAATATTAAGTAAATTAATCTATTGTTTAACTTCAAGACAATAATATTATTTATTGGTACTCATTTGTATTTTTATCTCAAAATTTAAGAGATGATAATATTTTATTTGCCATCAAAATAATATGGTATACGACCACCAAGAAAAAATAGATAATGACGTTTTTGTCTTAGGTTTGATAATTGGTAAAAATGTACTAATAAATCATTCAGAACCTAAATGTTTGTATTTGATTTATGTGTATGGCATAGACCAGTGGTTCTCAATCTTTTTATATTTGTTGACCACCCACACAGTTTAAATATTTTTACGGACCACATTACTTAATCTTTTTTTTTTCTTATTCAAAATGTATACATTCGTTTTATATGTATAGAATTGTATTTTATCAAGAATTAAAAAATTACGATAATATAAGTATTTAATGTTAAAAAAAAAAATTCATCATACCATCAATATAATATATGAAACCAGATAATTATAACAAATAGACCAAATAATATTTAATGTTAATAATGATACATTCCAATTTTTTTATAAAGTGAGATTTTCTTCGTGTACCACTTTTAAAGCTTACTGCGTCCTACAGGTTGAGAAGCACTGTCATTGACTTCTGCAATTGTATTATATACCTAGTGTGTTTTTAAGTTCATAAATTATTAATAATTGACAATAGTCCATAATCCTTTATTCATTTTGTTTTTAAATATATTATAAACTGTAAGACATAAACAAATCCAAGCTACATTAATTAACTTATATAATACTTTATTTTTTTAATAACTGTACTTGCTTAAGACATTAGAACAAAAACAATTCTCAATTATGTTTCTAGTTTATAATTAGAAGTAGTATTAGTATTTAATTATATGATTTATAGAGTGTCTTTTGAAGGTGTAGCATACTGTAAATTAAGTGTATGCATTATATTTTTATACATAATATACAATTTTTTTGTTGATAAAATCAATATATTTTATTCTACTTTAGGAAGTCGGAAATGTCATTGGTAAAGGAGGTGAAACTGTAAAAAATATAAGAGACCAGGTAAATAGTTAAATTTGTTCAATCTATTTATATTACTAAAAAATTTAATATTTTTTTAGTCTGGTGCTAGAGTTTTAATCTCTGATGGTTCAACTCCAGAGCGTATTGTTACCATTACTGGAACTACTAATGCAATTTGTAAAGCTACTGAACTTATTGGACTAAAAGTTGAAGAAGTAAGAATTTTTATGAAAATCTAATTTTGAAAATCACTTAATTAACTTTTTTTCAGTTTTTTGAGAGACAAAATGGTGATTGGAATGGCCCAAAAGCACCTTTGACTTTTAAGCTAATTGTACCAGCATCTCAATGTGGTTTCATAATTGGAAAAGGTGGATGTAAAATAAAAGAAATTAGAGAATCAAGTGGAGCTGCCATACAAGTAGCATCAGATATGTTACCCAATTCAACTGAGCGTCTAGTTTCAATTACTGGTACTACGGGCACAATATCTCAATGTGTTTATCAAGTGTGCAATGTACTATTAGATGTAAGAAAATACAGAATATTTATTATAAGTGCCAAGTAAATTGTATAGTTGAAGTATGGTGTTTTGAGGGATGGGGGCACATAAATGATTCTATTCAATTTAGTCAGTTAACCATAATATATTTTTTTTTACAAAATACCAATAGTAAAAATACGAAGACTCATTATTATGATCTAGAAATTAGTTAATGTGTTTTAACTCAAATTTTTTTTTACTTCTTGACTTAAAGTACTTATAAATGGTATTGTGGTGTATAAAAGAATATTTAAGTCAAATTTATATATGTTCCCTTTGAAATTAAAGTTATTGAGACTACTATATTATTATTATATATTGGTGCTCATATTCTCAGTTTTTTTTTACAATAGCTTACTTTTATTGTTCAGTATATTTTAGTTACTAAAATATATTTATATTTTAACATAATTATACAAGTATTTAAAAATGTGTATACATTTTCAGTCTCCGCCACGTAGTGCAACAATACCTTATGATCCTCGCAGTAAAACTTCAGGATTTGCTAGTAGTGCAGTTGGTAATGATGTAAGTTTCCTATTACTAATTAAGATCTATTAATAATGTAATTTTTGTTTAATTATTTTAACGTTATTTTAGTTTGGGAGACAACGCACTAATCCTTTAGCCAGTCTAGCAGCTCTTGGGTTAGGAAC
The DNA here is from genome assembly GCF_020882245.1 of Rhopalosiphum padi. Classification (NCBI taxonomy): domain Eukaryota; kingdom Metazoa; phylum Arthropoda; class Insecta; order Hemiptera; family Aphididae; genus Rhopalosiphum; species Rhopalosiphum padi. The sequence continues at coordinate 21,135,414 of NC_083600.1, forward strand.
TGCATCGACTGGAGGTATTAATCCAGCTGGTATGTAAAAAGAAAATTTTTAATAGTAGTGAGAAAGCTTTGTTTAATAACGATCAGTATTTCTAGCTATTTGTAAGTTATACATTTGGGGGGGGGGATAATTGATAAATTAATAAAACCAAATAAGGTGCCTGGATAATATTTTGAATTATAAATTTGATTAATAAGTCAATTCACTTAATGCAATGTTAGATAAAAATGATTAATCTTAAATAAATTTAATATGTTGTTAATCACCATGAGAATTATTCTTGTTGCTTAATTAGACATTTGATTGACCCTTCCATTTTTATTGACTAAATACACTAATAGGAATTCAAACACCCTACTGAAGACTATTAATATTTTGATATTTTTGTCCATTATTAGTACAATTTAAAATTTTATTGACACTAATAATTTTTTTATTTGTTCTTTGACTGAAGTCTGTTTATATTACTGTTCTTTTTTGTGTGTTTACAATCAATTTATGTATGTGAAGCATTATCTTGATAAAAGTTCAGTTAACACCATTTACATATTTTGTATAGTTAGACACATACTTTAAAAATATTTTTGTATGGTTAAATTAGTATATTATTCTATCATAGGAACTCGAGTTTTAAAATTTAATTATAAATAGTTAAGTAGACTGAGATTTTTTCAATGTAATAACCCAGTTTATCTTGTTCATGATTACTTTTTAAATTAAATTTGATAAATAATTATACTTTTAGCCTTAGCTGCATTAGCTGGAAGTCAGTTGAGAACAGGTAATCGTCAAAACCGAAATGGTGGTGGGGAACATAAAAATCAAAATTCTAATTCAAACACTGAGACAATATCAATGACTGTACCTAATGACTTAATCGGATGTGTCATTGGTAGAAGAGGAAGTAAAATTGCAGAAATTCGGTAAGTAGTAACTAGCATAATATAATTTTCAATGTAAAAATAAATATGTTTTAAAATTGATTAGTATATTTTAATTCTTAAATATATATAATAATATAATATAAAATATTAATCTGTCCAGTTATAATAATTATTTACTGTGAATTTAATTTCCATCGCTTCCATTTTTAAAGTTAATGTTTCTGATATGAAATTATTTGTTCAGTAAATTGTCATTTTAAATGTTTACTCAGTAAAGCTTAAAATAATTATAAAACTAAATAATACTTTATTTTTGATTAAAAAAAAAAATGCTTATTTTAGTAATTAGAATAAACATTTTACTAAGATACTTTTAATCTAGATTCTATAGTTTATATCATTTTAATTAATTTTAATTGTGGTTCCTAATATTTGAAATTAATTGATTTATTTTTATTTTTAAAGTAATAAATAGTAATTATATTATGTGTATGTATTTTATATAGACAAATAAGTGGTGCTTTAGTACATATAGCTAAAGGTGAAGGAACTCATGAAAATGGTGAGAATGAAGATCGTCATATAACAATTACAGGAAACAAAGATTCTATTTCAGTTGCCAAGTACTTAATTGAAATGAGGTACAACTTAATTATTATGCTTAAGAAAATATTTTCGTGGGATCATAGTTGAGAATCCTAGTGTTATCATTAAATCCCTTGTATTGTATTATATGTCCTTTTTTATCACTAATCCCAATTTCTTCTCTAGCGTGGAACTGCAGAAAGCCAATCTTGAGGGGGCAAACTCATCCTCTAGTCCTGACGATGGGTCCAGCTCAACCTTGCCCACTCCTCCGACGGTGGCCGCATCTCCTTTGTCGTCCGCCATCCCATTGGCTCAACTATTTGCCAAGCCGGGTGCCATTAATGCCCTATCCAGCTTATCTGCTCTTGGCGGCCTAACCGACCTCTTGGGAGCCTTATCTGGCGCCAATCAATCCCCTCCGATACAGACCACGGGTGTCCATCGCCCGAAAAATTATTTCCAGAGAAACCGCAGTCCTTCAGGCGAAAAAACCAAAGCAGACAGGACCAAGTTTGCTCCTTACTGAATGCCAATTGATCCAAAATCCGCCAATTATTGCTATTCATACTAATGTTTTATCCTACCCATTTTCATTTCTTTATTTTTAAGTAGTTTTTTTCATTATTTTATAATTTATTTAATTATTCATTAAGAAAACTTCTAATTTTTGAAAGTCTGAAACAATTCTAAAAAAAACATCTCTTTTTTGTTTTTAAAATATTTAACATAATTGATTTTATTTATAGAGTTAAACTTAAAACATTAAAGTTAGAAACAAATCTCTTTCGTGGGTGGAATTATTGCATTTTAAGGTTTTAGTATATTATTTTTATTTAATATATTTTATTGTGTCCAATTTATATTTCACTTTTTAGTTTAGATTGTTTCCAATCACTACTTATAGCCTATATTTTTAGTTCTTACATTATATTTTTTTTTAGATCTTATTGATAATATATCTTGTATTCCTTATTTTATTTCTTAATTTTTAACAAATTAATATGAAATCCAATAAATAAAATCTGCTCTGCTTACATTTGTTGATATAATATTTTTATGATAATAAAATGTAATTATGGGTTCACAAAAATTAATGAATCATTATTTACTACTTCATGTAGTTATAAGATAACGTGTTTATGTTTCGATTTCCTTGTTTTTTGGGGTTTATATTCATTAAAGTATTTACTTTATAATTTTTAAATATGCATGTTTTAATTCTTTTAAATTACAAGTTGGACAGAATTACACATATACATTTGAAAACATATAATTATAATCTTTTTATATTTCAAGTGTCAACACAAGCATTTTGTTATTTGTCTTGGATACAATTAACACATTAGCTGCATATCATATTTAAGTATAGTTGTGATGTTGAATAAATTGGAATTTAAAAAAAAACTCAAACATTGAAAAATTAAAATATCATTAAATAACTTGCACGTACATATGAAATAATACTTGTAGGATAGGATAATAAAAAAACTAGTTATTTAATTACAATACATTAATAACATGGTAGATAATACCAGTTGGCGTCATTCAGAATATGTGAACAATGTTAATTGACATGTTTTGGCATCATCTACTGTGAACATGTTAAAATCCCCAAATTTTTATTCATGAAAATTTTTAATTAATTTAATATTAAGATGAACAGTTGGAATAATATATACTAAGTAGTAACTACTTGTTTAATATTCTATATAGTATCTTATATTGTACATTATTTGTATACAAACAACCATCTTACCTTATGCATGTATAATAATATGCTATATTTTCTGTATCGTACAATATTTTTATGTAAAAGTATAATAACCCACTAATTTATATTGTATCAATTTTCTTTGCTTGAAATGTTGGAAAAAGATTTGTTTTTTTTTAAATAATAATGTCTATTTAATATTATTCTTTTTCTTAATTTTGTGATATTATAACAACTCCCCTTCATCTATACATACTTACACACACACAATATCATACTAGTCTTATAATGTTGAAAATCTTTTACATTATTTATACATGTAACATACTAAATAGTACATTTAAAAGTGTGGTAGATAGCATGTTGAATAAGTACTTGAAACGTGAAAACCCCACATGGTAATGTTTTTCATTAATAACATTAATAATCTTATGATACATGTGTTGAGGCAATCAGTGGTGATTTATGTGAATTTTGGCCCAGTTAACTTTTTAAAAAAATATTAAAGAAATGAGGATATAAAATATTGAAATTATATTAATATATATAATAAAATTTGTTGAAGTTTTGATAAAATAAAAATAATGATAATGTAGTCAATTATGATCCAATGTTAGTTGTTATACATTATATTATATTTATACTGTGATATTGTATTATTACATTAAATCTTACACACATTCATACATATTTATAATCACAATTGCACCAAATAATTATTTAAATTATAAATTGTTATAACACTTATAATAAATAATCAACAATGTACTATTCATATTAGTTGATTAAACTTATTGTTAAGCTTACATCCCAACTAAGCAACTAAAACAACGTTTTTAGAATATCAATAATGATAAATAATGGCATTTTAATTTTTACCTAACTCTTATTTTTAAACTTTAAATGGTGTAGAACCAAAAAATTATTTATTTTTATTTAAAATTATCAAACAATTGTAATTTGGCTAAAAATTAATTTTACACTCTTAGAAAAATTTAATTAAATATTTAAAAGATTTTTAAAAAAGTGTTAAAAATAAAACAAGTAATATATAAAATATATTATACAAATTGTATATAAGAAATAAAATTGTCTTCATTTACTTTGTGATTAAAATTATTTTATTTATATTTAATATATTGCAATCTGAAGATAACTTAAAAAAAAGTGGTAGTATTAATTATCTTAAAAATTATCTTTATTTTTCTGAGTAATCTGCTTTTTGTTTAAATTTAAAACTAATCACCTTATAATATATTTATTATTTTATTTAATTTTAAATTGTTATATTATAATCCTAGTAATACATTTACATTTATAATAAAATAAAATTTAAATTCAAATAATACATTTGTATGTTTTTTTTTTAGTTTTATTATGAAAAAAATGTATCATTTACTTTTAGACTTAAAAAATAATTTGTTTCAATTTTTTCCTTAATCCCACTTTACAGTTTATTTCTATACATCATTTTACTCTTCGGTTATACTCACTACCAAAGTGTAAGCTGCTTTTAATCTTCCACAACATTTGTGCTATCTATTGTATTATCAACTACTTTTACGATTACTATCATAATCCTTATTGATGACTATTTAATATGATCTATAGCTACAAGTAAGCTATTTTTTCCTGAAAAATCCATCAAGATAACAAACTCAATGGGTAATTTATATTTAAATTCTATTCTTAAATAAATTATTGTTTCTAATTTTATTTTTTGAATCTATCATTATTTTCCTTTTTTATTTTACTTATAATGTAATCCACCATTTATAAATTCATTAATTATTAAGCTGTTTTAGAATTACATTTATTTATACTAATCTTATTTGTTTTATCTTTATTTATTTTTAGAAATATTGGTCGAACCGTTGATGTGTTTTGAATGTGAGTATTAATGATAAGTATAAAATATATTTTAAAATTAAGAGGATATATTAGCTCACTATTTGTTTTTCTCAAAATAACAAATCTGCGTTCAGCAGGTTAAGCCCTGCAAAACCAACAATGAGTTATTAGCTTAACTAATAAGTGATTTAACATACTATCAAACTTAAAGTTAAAAACATTTGAACATTGAATTTTTTATAATATTTAAATATATTAGTGTGAATAGTGTGATTTTAAGCTTATACAAAAAAAAGTTTTTCATGCTCAAAATTGAAATGTAAAAAAACCTAAGTATTAATACAGATAATATTCTTTACTGTAAGTTTGATAGTGTATCAAATCACTAAACTAATGATTCTATGTTGGTTCTGCAGGACACAATTTTTTTATGTTTCATATGGTGCAAAGAGAAAAAACAAATAAGGTTATGATTACACATTCAGTTAATGCTAAGTACTAAAGTTATATATTAATGCAGACATTTTATTAATGTTTGTTATTTACTTAATTGATATAATATTAATATAATTCTTTAATTATTATCTGTATATATATTTAATGATTTATTATCAATACTAATATTTTAAAAATAAATAATAAGAAAAAGTTGGTTGATTACAATTGTAAATTATAATCAAAAACAATTAGTTACAAACATTTGATTTTTGAATATTTGTTAATTTCATTTTCTTTTCTACTTCAAAAAAAAAAATAATAATAATATAAAATATAAAATTAGTGTAATGGCTGTTCGAACTGTCTAACCTTTTTACCCACATGTGTTTAGACAGGAGAGAATTTTATTCTATAGTTGGAAATATTGACTAATATTTATAGATTTATCAAAAGTTATATGGTTGAACTATTTATCAGTGAATTAACAAATTAAAATTGTTCATAATGTTGAATATTGTAAAAAGTTGCAAAAGGTGAAGTTGTTATAATAGTATATTGTTATTAAAAATATGTTAGCAAGACTGGACATGAACTAGATTCAACTAAATTCTAAATAGTTAATTAATATTAGGCATTGTTAAAAGTTAATTGTTTTTTATAAAAAAAAATTGAATATTTTATACCTTGTATAATTATAAAAATAATTAAATTATTATTGGACAGATATATTAAAATTCTTTGTATTATTCAATTTAATAAATAATATTTGTTTTTAGGTATCGATATTTGATATATTTTGGTTGATATATTCACTACCTTTAGCCGTCTATTACTAGACGTTAATAGAACTATTTTGAACTGGTCACTTATTTAACACTGACAATCATTTAAGAAGGATGTTGCCATGTATGATTTTTTATATTACCTATTTAGTTATTAAGTCAATTATTATTTAAAAAATATAATATTTATATTGATATAATATATTGTATTATTTTAACTAATAAATCAATTTATTTATAATTCCTTAGGATATTAGAAGACTGCAGAAATTTGCCAACATATGACTTCCATTTATAAATAATTCATTATCTAATTATTAAAAAAGAAGAAAATTTCAGTTATTTAATGAACAACGTGCTTACAAATTGATTTGAACGATTTTTATGAAGTTGTATGCTTACAACATTCTTTAATTCTTGAAATTTTACCAATTATAAAAATGACAACAAATTAAGTATTTGTGTACTTAACTATTTTTAAGGATATTGATGATTTTACTTAATATATATTATTATGTTTTATATTAATCATATTGATTTTGTTTATTTATTCCTCAATCTTATCATATAAAATATTGTATTTTTAGATTCTGAGCAGAGCAATTAATGTATTCATTATTGATTTTACAATGATATATATATATTTTTTTTTTACCTGCCATTAGTCATTACTTTTTGGAGCAATGAAAATGCTTCAATTTTAACTTTGATAATAGGTTAATGGTTGAAGGTAGCAAGTACTTTGGGAGAAAATCAAAAGCTTAAAATTCTCAGTACTTTTCAAAATAACCTGTAAAAATTAAAGAAAAAATAATTTGACAAAATTGATTTTATTTTTTGGTGTAACTGTAATGATATATATAATAAATCATTATTAATTAGATCTAATTTTATATATATTTAAATAATTGACATTTAGCCATTTTAAGATTACAAATTACAAGGCTTGGCATTAACGAATTAAAAGTTAAAATTAAGTTAATTAACTGGTTACATTTTTTTCAAATAAACTGTTAACTTAATAAGTTTTTTTTTTTTTTAATTTTAATGAGTTAACTTCAAGTTAATTTTATTTAAAAATATCTAAATTAAGTTAATTTTCGTCTGAAGAATAATGCAAAAATAATTTAAAATTTTAGGATTTATTTTAGAAAATTAGGTTTTTTGATAGCTGATTGGTACTTAAATGTATCATTTTAAATTTTCATCGTAATTTTCTTGAGCGTATACATAAACTATCTAATAAACAAAATTATATGTCTGGAATTTTCTATTTTTGCAAATTAGAAAATTTTAACTTTAAACTAAATTAAGTTACTTTCTTTTTAAAGTTAACTTTTAACTTAACGAGTTAATGAAAAAAATATGAGTAACTTTTAACTTAATTTAACTTGATTCTTTTCAAAATAACAACTTAACAAATTAAAAAAAAATCGTTAACTTTTCCAACCTTGACAAATTACATACTTTAATATAACATTTTGACATAAACGGTAGTAGTCCATTTTTCGATTTTTATTTTATGGATTGATTCGATAGCAATTTAGGAGTAATATTGACTGTTGAAATAGATTCAGTGAAAAAGTCATTCAGTCCATAGTTATTAAAAGGAAAAAATTAGGTATACTGGCGAAGAAAGATTGTAGTACATACTTTTTTTTTGATCCCCTATAAGAATTACAGAAATGAACTACTACCATTTTTTCCCTGTACCCTTCAAATATTTATGTAAAATTGTAAATCCATGTAATATGTAATAAACTAATAAATAATAATTTTAAGCTGCACCTCATATCCGCATGATAGGGTATTTCATGAGTTCATTGCATTGCTTCACGACTCTCTCAGCTATAAAATATGACAATATATTTATCTTATACAATTTAAGTGATCATGCTCTATCTTTAGCATCTATATTGACATCGTGAAGTAAAAAAAGGTCACACTGCCACTGACTACACCCATGAGTCTTGGGTGGTTACATGTCACATACAAGTAGGTACAATCACAGTACTGTGTATATCAATTTTTCTGTGTAAGACGCATTTTTATATCTATAAATAAATATAATTATATAACTCATAAGTTTAAAAATAATAATTTTTATACGAAATATGTTAATACACATTTAGCCGAAATTCGAATTAAAATAAAATTAACATAACATAATAAAGTGTTGGCGTTATAACATAAATGATAGACGGCGCTTTGTATAGGCAATCTAAAGCCACTGATTTATTACTTTTAAGTATGTTTGAAGACTTCAGGTTAATAGTTCCCAGAATCTATTTTTATTTTTACATACATATATACAGATATATATATATATAAGGGAAAAAAGACTAATAAAACTTCTAAATAGATAATCATATTATATTATGATATATTTTTTTGCTAAAGAAGAGGTTTCTTTTACGAGCATATCGAACATCAAGATCTTAGGCCATTCTGTCGCGATATTTTTATTTTTGTTAATTCAAAATCAAAAATAAACTAAAAAGAAAATAAGTATTGCAAATTCTCTGCACTTTTTTAATCACATAAGTACTAACAATTATCTAGGATCTACTAAAAAATAAACAATTGTGATATTTATAATATTATGTTTTATTATGTTAGTAGTTATAGATATTTGATTTAAAAAAATTAATAACAATATTTTACTACGGATACTTAAACTAAAGCTATAGCCGCTATAGGCTTATAATACTATGATGACTTTCAAAAAAAAAGTCATGCATAATTATATTTAATTTTGATAATAACAGTGTTAATGTTTCAATATCTAAACTTAATATATAATAATAATATATTTATAAAGCTAATAACATTAACAGAAAATAACACTAGAAATAGTGTTAGAAAATAAATATAATTATACTTGATAATTTTAATTAATTAAAATAAAATTTTATACTAGAAAAAGTATAACTTTAATCATTTTAAGCAAAACCAAAATTGCGTTACAATACCTATCATTAAATCTTATAAATTATTGTATAATGTACATATTATAGTATTATACCCACTACATATGAAGCGGCCAAATGGTTGTTACTTGATTGCGGACAATTTCAAAGTCGATCATATCAGAATTTATTTTTAAATGCTCATTATTATAATTTTTTATTATTTATACAAGTATGTTTATTAATAATTATAGATATATACTATATAGGTACTAAACGATAAAAAAAACTATTTTTTGTGGAAAACGATCTTCAAAGGTGAAATATATTTTTAGTAAATCATTGCCGAAAAAAGTTTGATCACCCCTGAACTATATTATATTAAATATTACATGTGTAATATTTATTTCGTGAAAAAAAACACGTTGAATAAAATGTATATTTAAATCTATAAAATAAATGATTGTAACTTGTAGTAAAGTAAGTTCCTACCAATTAACATGACAACACAAATAGTTAACCGTTACAAAATACCTATTTTAAGATTAAAATAGGTGCATAACCCGTTTTATTATATAGGGACATCTGTTATAAACAAATATTTAACATTTAACTATATATTTAGTATTCAATAAATCTTTAAAAAAAAACATCTATATCCACAGACTACATAAAGCTATCATGTACTTATATTTATTACAGATAAAATTCTATTTAAATGATTAAAATAAAAAATAATATATGATATGTTAGTTTAATAATTACTTATTTATTTGCTATGGATAAAAATATTTTTGGAGCACAAAACAATGCTCGAAAATTCTTATGTATAAAGATATATTCTTATAATATATAACATATACCTAGTGTTGATGAATCGCCCTATATTTTATATTATCATGTATTCATATGTAATATATATAGACAATAGATATAATATTATATAGTGTTACATCACCGGTCACCGAACAAGACATTCGTAAATTATACTATTTACTACTTTACTAGCATCGAAATCGCTCAGGAAACTGTACCGTTAAGCCTATAAATGAAAGATATTGACTATAACAATAATAATTACTTACTGTATACATAGTGTACACATAATATTACAATTTGAACCAGTCGGCGCGTTCCAATTATACAATCCGTCTACATAAATATAATTTATATATTATTATTATTATTTATTATATACACCCATATTATTATACATGTTATATATAAACGAATATCTCAATTAAATCACAAACGGCGGCCTCCGTCGTGGTCCATAATACGCACATATATAACAAATGATATGGAGTAAGATGAGTAGGTGTGGATATTAGGTAGTCTTATTAGTTATTATTGTATAAGTTCAACGTGATCACCGAAAACAGACCGTTAACCACACGTACGCGTGATGTGTATATTATTTCGAGAGAAAATGTTATTTTACCCTTTTGATTTTTTTAATTTAGTTATATATTATAAATCTCGCACACGTGTATATTACCACCTATATATGATATATCTATATGCAGTATATATACCATATACGTGTATACATACATAATAAATGCGCCCACTTGTCATGTAAATACAATATCAATAATAACACAACAGCGATGTAATTACCAGCTCGAAGGGCTATTTTTTCAAAACCGCTTTAACATGAAAAAAAAAACAGGAAAGATAAAGAAGAAGAATAATAGTAATAAAAATACATACATATTTCTCACCAACGACGACAGCTAGGACGCACTCGGCGATGATGGCGGCGGCGTTCTAAAACCAGTTGACCAAAGTACATCTCCGTATACCTAAATTTAATGGATAGGTACCTAATTCAAAAAAATGATGAAAATGATTTCATTTTGGGGTACCTACCTACCGCACTCTCCTCAAAGAATGTAAATTTACCATTAACCAAACCAGTCTTGGTCGTTATTAGTTTTTTGTACTTCTATTTTCTATCCTCTTGGGTTATTTTTTATCCTATTATTAAAACAACAGTAATTTATATAATATATTATACGCGGTATGTCTATATATATATATGTGTGTGTGTGTGTCTGTGTGTGTGTGTGTGCGTAGGTGCGTGTGTGTATACACGCACTGTGCATCTACAGGTGCAGGTCGAGCCGTCAACATATAATTCGTAGGGTTAGGCTTTATAGTGGTATACATTATAGGTGCCGACCAGCGTAATAATATTATGCATGACCCGACAGTAATGATATACACGTATAATACCAAATGTATATGCCTAGCTACTAGGTAGATATATACCGGTCATTCGATTATAATATTATTGTTGTTTTATAAACATTATTATTTTTGTTATTATAAATTATTAAAAGTATTTATATTGTTGTCGTTATTATACGTGTATGCATAGGCGTAGGGTGATCAATATATCGGGGGGGCTGCAAAAATAATAATACTTAATAAGAAAAAAAAAACACTAAACTAAATGAAAATAAGACATTTATTTGTTTTCAACTATAATTCTGGGGGGGCTAATATTCGCACTGGGGGGCTAAGCCCCCCCAAGCCCCCCCCCCCCCTAGATACGCCTATGCGTGTATGCAAAATATGTGCACGCGTGTCGTATTATCCTAATGAAGATCAGAACGCAGAAAACTAAAAAAAATAACTACAAGCAACAAAAGTATAAGAAATCAGAAATGTTACATATTATTATACTGATATGGTTAGCGAATCATCGAGCGTTTCACGGTCAGCGTTCCTATGGTATTATATAAAATGTATACTCGTATAATCAATTAAATAGTAATCCTACGATCTTGAATGTTGAATAATACTATTAAAAAGTAAATTCATTTTGGACGAATAAAGATACTTAAGAAAGTAATATCCAATATAAATTATTTATAGTTTAAAATTACTATGGACACCATAAATTAAATGACAAATATGAAAATATTAAAAAAAAAAAATTGAAAGTCCAATCCTAAATAGGTATATTTTTTTTGTGTTATATTATATATATATTTGTATCTACATGGATTAAAAAAATATCGCTGTTTAAGAAACGCTTTTCAAAAAAATCTAGAGTTAAATTATTATATTTTAATATAAGTACTTGTTACATTAGTCATTGCTATCAATGGTTTTGTATAATATCGTAATCCGACTATCCGAGTACGTGATAAATAATTTGGTTTTATCCTTTTGATAATATATCATATTTTATAATATGGGCAATAAATGTTTAAAATATTTAAATCATTTGATTAAAATATTTTTTATTCTATAAAATCGCTAAATTATTAAGATTCCAATCTACTATACATATTACGCAGGTACTTATTTTTCATTTATATGTAACCGATCCTATATAATATGGTGGTGGGTCTTTCGTGTTTTTCAACTTTCATTATGATAATGTTTTTAGTAAACTGCGTGCAGTCGTTTTTAATTTATTGTACAATAATTTTTTATTATTATAAAATTTATTCATAAGACATAAAAACCAATGAACGATTATCCTATAATGATATCTGTATATCTGTTTATTTATATAATATAATATAGTTTATGCAAATATGAAATGTTTATTTCCTCTCGAGTACAATACTGCGATGATACAAAAAATAGTAACGATAGCATGGTTATTAAAAGTGTTTTGTTTAAACGGTATATTACAATTCATAATATTTTATTTATAGTTTAATTTTTGTTCGGATTTGATTGTTTTCAAATATCAGTATAATGGTATATACTATTAATGTGGTAGGTACCTAACGTAATATTATATTTAAAAATAGGTATACAATACAGTACACTTAAATACTTAATACTTTAACAGTACGCATCATCAGTATTCAAAAATGTTTATATATTAGATATATATACTTATTTTGCAATACATTTTTATCTAGAAACTTTGGGTTTTGATTTTGTTTACGTTGTCATAAATGTGGTTGCTCTATTTGACAAATGTGTGGCACGAAGGCACTTTATCGAAGGCCTGGGATACATGTAAATAAATTAAAAATTATTTATTTACTCAGTAGCTTAATTATTCGTTAGGATAAACTACTGACAACCATTGAGCTATTTTAATAAATCTTTTCTTTTTCATTTTTGTACAATGTACTTACCTTTTTAATGTTCTAATTACAGTGTATTGTACTTGTCTTACTCACGAAAAAAGTAAACAGTTTCATGCATGCAGATCGGCGGCGGTAGCGACCGATGTTGACCAACGCCAACGTAAAACGATGTTGATATGTTAATTGAGTAGGGTCTTTTGAGTAGGCGTTTTTATCGGGACTCGATTTATTTCTCTCGTGGATCATAGTTCAGGATTTAACGAACTGCATAAAGTATTGTCAATAAATATATATGAACATAAAATCTATGATCGTCGTTCAACATTCGGCCCCTTTAAACAATACAATTTAATATATTACGTTTTTGTACTATTATTATTTAACTATTTTCATTTAGAAGATGTAAACGATTATTTTACATTAATTTTGATTTGTCCTAATGATACCCATGTTTAACAATTATTATCTAAGTTAGGTATACTGTGTCCTGTGTCATCACTGACGTCCTACAACAAACAATTTCTTTAATTTTAAAAATTTACATTGGTAACAGAAATAGTGTATTTATTACAAACGAAGATTACAAAATATTCAAAAACAGCTACGTCCATCATCGTTATTTAATATTTTTTTATTTTCTATACTTACAAAATAAATGTATATTACACAAGAGGTGTTCCCGCCGCATTATTCTTATTTTTTTCTAAATCATCTTTATCATTTTTTTTATAGCTTTTACACTATACTGAATTAACTTTAAAAAGAAGCTGTTTTTAACACACGCACACATACATACATGCATTATTAGATTCTTCGAGGAGTTCCTGTAAAAAAAATAAAAAAATAGTTATTAAACAATTCAGGAATGCGGTAGAACCACAAAGTTAGTTCAGACGAAATGCGCGTGTACTTATACGCATATATGACCAAGACAAGGGGAAATGGGAGAAAATAAACGTACCCTTATTATAGGTAAATATATATCTATATATATAATATATGTATTATATAGGTAACACTGCAGTTCGTCGATCTCGTTTTAATTCCTGTTTCCACTGAAGTAGATAATTATTATCCGCTTCGGGTTCGTGTTTGATGCACCGACACCGCACATCTCCTCCTTGTATCTCTCATAACCCTCGTAACCCTCGTCTTCTTATCCTACGGGTGCACTAGGCAGTGGGACTACCACTACCTTTTTATCCGTGCCTATATAAATAGGGTTGGTAGCGTCCAAAACGAGTCTTTGGTAGTTTGGTCACAATTCACGTCATGTATTTCAACGCCGAACACGTCGCCCCCACGGTACGTAGATTTTCATATTTATAGTATACATAATGCATATTATGTGGATATTAAAATATTATTTTGACATGTATAATGTTATAAATGTGTATTTTTTATGCACCACTAATACACCGTGTGTTGAGATATGATATTTTAAAATTGTTTGCGTATAGTTACTTTAATAAACATAAAATATTTATAATTATAAAACGACACACGTTAAAAGTTTTGTTATATATTATAATATATCCTATAAAGCCATATAATACTAATTCTATTATGTATGTATTTTTCGTTACACAGGCGGTCCTTATCCTAATCCTGTGCGTCTTAAGTACGGATCAAACGCTGTTTTCCCGAAAAAAATCAACTACTCCAGCTTCGCCTTTGGATAATGTTGCACTTCAATCAGGGTAAGTGACTGTTTTTTTATTTTTTTTTTTTTTAATTATTAACCTAACTTAACATAGAAAATAAATTAATATATTGTAATAAAAATTATGTTCGAAAATAACATATTTATCACATGTACCTAAAAATTATAAAATTTAAAAATCTGAATTTTAATGCTATACCTACTAATCTTCTGCAGTAAGTAAAAATAAATACGAAAATTTTTAAAATTTTAATCAAGATACTTATAAAGTCAAATTATAAAATATTAAAATATAGTATAGCAGCAGTATAACTTGCATATAGGTACTCGACACTCGTTCTTTATAAAATATAGTATTTGGTAGTAGACATGCACCGGTAATAATTATTTTAATCGTAAAGATCGTATAATTGTACATTTTCATTGGTTAATTCAATATATTATACCTACAGGCCAGTTCCACAAAAAGAAACATCACATTGGTGGCAATTGAAGCGTAAGCCGGCCGAATCTAGTGAAAATTCTGTACCAAATCAAGTAGCTGTGGCAGTACCTGTACCAATACATCAAAAGGTAATAATCATAATATTTGTTTGTTTTTTTAAATAATTTAAGTTAAAAGTAAAGACAATATTGAAATAAAATTAGTCACAAATTTGTTCAAAATTTAATAGCATATTAAAGCCAAGTCTGTCTGTAATTTGTATAATTAATTCAAGAAACTTTTAAAAGTTTAACCGTGTTTGAACAGTTTTAAAATACTTTTCATGGTTTAATTTATTTATCTTTTCATTTTACTACAATTCAAAACCTCGATTTATTATGTTTATCCGATACACCAATGGGCTACAGCCTACATATTATGAAATAAAAATACATAACATTTTATGTATTTTTTTACTATAGATAGTATTTTCTAGATATTTTTAATTCTATTTAATGATTAATTAAAAATATAAGATAAAGCGGATTAGTACTTAACAATTTAAAATAGGTTTATTAACTAAAACAGATTAGACAGAAGCAATTTTGGGTCACCCTATGTTTAGTAAATAAGACTAGGTAAAAATAATATTTATTTATCGATTATCAATATTTATAATTTACACCGTTGTAATTTCTTCTTATTATTATTCGATAAAGTTCCTTATGTATTTGGCTTGACAGTCTAATATATGATTATACATAATTTACTTGGCATTTATTCGTGTTCTAAGTAGTTGTACCCACCACGTGACGAGTGAATTTACATTTGATTTAAATGGATCAAGTCATCGAATAAGTTGTTAAAATGTTTTGTCGTTCATTAATTAAGCATGTAATTTAATTCAATTTTAATTTTGATCAGTCGTGCATGTTAATCACACGCGTGCATAGCGTGAAACTTACTGCCGACTATTAATTACGTTCTGAGTAATGTGCTGCTAATATGCGAATTACACATCGCGTATAAGCGCAATACGTGTACAATGTGTACATACTACATAGATGTTAGTAAACTAAACATTATAGTATAGCTAGTTGAAATCTTAAACTGCCAATTAAGGAACTTTAAAGTTAAAAAGAGATTTAAATAGTTTAAATTGTACATGTTATACAATTATTATACTGTTATAATTTTTTAATCATGCATCGTAATTATTGTCGACGTTTGTATTAGTGATCCATAATATAATAATTATTGTTCATTCTTAGATATTTTTTAGCCGATAAAAACTGCAAAATTATTTTTAAGTCTATACTAGTTTGATAAATAATACGGTATAGCAAAACGAAAATATTATGATCAATACAATATTTAAATATTAAATGTAGTTTTTATAATATGTTTTATTAGTTGCTTTTATAATTTTTTTATTTTATAATTAATTTTAATAATAATATTTATCTTGCAACGATAATAATCAACACATTGTAAAATACTGTAGTAGTCTTTAAAAGTTAAACTTGTTCTAAAGGAAGCCGTTCTAATCAATTAATTAAATAAATAAGTTAAAAACCAAATACAAATCCTAAAAATATATCGATCGATGTATTATGTAAGAGTTATATATATATATATATATTATATAATATATAAGCTAATATCGAAAGATCAATTATCAGTAAAACAGGATGTTATATTTCATTTCTTCTGTCTTAAAAATCAATTAAAAATTGAAGTACTTTCAAAGTACTACTTTGTAAAAAATTCGTTATCAATAATATGAAAAATAATGTCATATATTTTATAATTATTTTTAACAACAATGACAATTTATACCTATAGGTTATATGAGGTTATATGAAATAGTGTAATAAATATTAATATAATACATATTATATTACGTACTACGTAGATATAAATTCACCATTCAAATACTTAAAAAATAATTATTTAACCTTTGAGAAAAGCAGATAGGGAGAACTAGCAAAATATTATGTGACTAGGATTTCACGTTATAAAATAAATATAAAATAGAATCATAAAAATCATAAACTTATATGATACATGACCATTTTTTTTCAAGGAAAATCAAGATCATCCGAATAAACAGTATAATATGCCGAGAAAGAGACTCATCGTTAAATCAATTTTACACCATAGAATTGACTATCAGTGTGAAATTGATTTAATTGACAAGGAGTTAAATTCAGATAATGATTACAAATTAATTATGGTATATGAAGATAATCACACTAAATTTGTAATTAATCGGCCTTTACGATGTAAGCGTGCTGATAATTTTTTTCCAAATTTTTTGTATTTAGATTATTGAGAATACGATATAATTAATAATTATTAATACATTTCATATATCTAAGTATCTAGCTATTCTAGGCTGGTAGAAGTAATCTGCATAGGTAAAAGATCGAATAAAATACCGTTTTAAGCTTTAAAAATCTTAAGTGTATATCTTAGGTTCAACTAGTTAACCTCGGGTTTACCGGCAATCAGACTGACCTGATTGTCCTGATTATGGGTAGGAAATCATTTTAATTTAAAACATTTAAGATTCGAAGAACGACACTCAAAAAATAATTCAAAATATTCTTTTTTATCTAGTTTTCCTATTTAATTATATTATTATCACCATTATTCATCAAATGAGTTATTTACACGCGTATAGTATTATATTGTCAAATTATAGATGCACGCTTTAAAATCATATTTTTTACGTTTCATTTAAATGAAAATGTCGTCGTGTAAACGCATTTCGAAAATCTCGCTGGCCATTCAATATTTATTGGTCGTCTGTGTTCTTATACGTGCGCAGAGCACACCCTACACGTCATATGATATTATAGTGATGTTGCTGCCATCGTCGTCTCACCTGTCGGGGCGCCGCGCTTCATACGTGTTTTCGTGTGTACCTGTATGTAACAAGCTCGATACGTGAACGCCGTGGGTACGTACACGGCAGTTTATCGAGTTCGAGGATCGCGAACGGAAAAAACAGACAACGGAATGAAAAAGCTGAAAGAGGTTTTCTATAATGCGCCTATTATATTATACGCGTACCTATATTGTATACATATATATTCATGCATAGGTAATTTTTTTTACTCCCGTATACCTTACTTTTATATATATACGTATTATCTTAAACCGTTTCCGAAACCCCCGCGTGTGCGGCGTGCATATTATAATATGTGTGTGTGCGTCGTTGTGTCCGTTCGGCGTTCGTGATCGAAGAAAGTGACACCGAAGGTCAAACCCTGAGCTCAGATGCTTATGAGTTTGAACGACGAGAGAGAGAAATCGACGAGCACGACCGGCGGCGAGCCGTATGACATGTACACGGTATAATATCTTCTCGTCCGTGCAGGTACACTAGCTGCGATATTATATATACCTTACTTGCTTATACCTATCTATCTGTATCTGCGTATAATGCCTCTATATACGCGTATATTATTTTCAACGCCGATAGCGCGCGCGGATGTGCCGATTGTAACCGTGAGATTTATAGTCGTAAGAATAGGTACAAAGCGACGAGGGGTTTTTCGCCAACGGTATGTTTATCGTCACAGACACACATACGCGCGCACACGTTTGTATTCGTCATAAATCTACTGGTTTTTGCTCGTTTGCGCCAATAGCAAGTGCATATTGTTTCGGATGCTGTGCGTTCGTGTACGCGCGAGTGTCCTCGTTTTCAGGGATGTGATTTGTCATTAAACTGTCACCTCTTGTAAAAAAAAAATCGTCAACGTACCTATCATAATAATTGAATGGCGGTAAACGATAAAATATATAGTATCTGCAGTATTATTTATTTACTTACAGAAACACAAATCATTACAATATTCGGGGAGCGGTTAAAAGTCTTTTAAATATTAATGTAAAACGCGAAGTCGCTCAACAGATGATATAGGTAGGTACGTACTCGACATCGGACTAAAACAGGCTACGTATTAATACGTTTTTAGTTTGTACGTTTCGAATTCCCCTCAATAAATAATAATTATAGCGTCGACCAATATAATAAGCGCGAACGTTTTCTTCACGAATGAATCCTTGCCATCCGAATGGTATTCCATATGATATTTCCGAGTATATAAAAATTAATTTAGTTTAGTAACTATTTGTAAATCATTCGCAGTCAATGTGTTGGAACACGAAAGTTATATAAAATAGCAATGTTTATACATTTTTCGAGTCATTTATCAAAATATTTTATTTTGATTTATATTAACATATAGCTCATTTCGTGTACATTAAATATGGGTAGGTAAATGTATTTTACACTTTAAAAAACCAGCAATGGTTCTTATTTATCGATTTTCTTTTTGTTACTCATCATAAAATAAATTATGCCTGCAGCATATTATTTATAAATGATTAATATTATGTATACCCGTCTATGAGCGTTTGAGTCATAGGAGGGGGGTATAATAAATCATTAAATCATCAGGAACGCTAATTTTGATTGTCTAATGTCTATATACATATAGACTATATCATTCGCATTTTTTTTCCGACTCAAGCACAATATGCAAATAATTTATTCTACAATTTACTAGAGAGTCGTTTAGACACATGAAATCTTAAACAAAAAATGATATGAAGTTATCAAATATAGTGTACTACCTACGTAAACATCGAATTTTCAACACAGCGGCTTCATCTATCTTCACGGGCAAACCTTACACATACTTATATTTGTATGCTAAACAAATTGTCTAACTATGTGTTTAGTTTTTATTCCTGTACAATCAAAAAAGAATTCCTCCCATACATGCGTGACATTACTGTAACGACGTCGACTAGTCGTTGTCGTAATATATCCACTTGTTACTACATTACATTTTACGAGATCTTGACAATTCTCATCGTATCTATACAATGTATACGTATATCGAAGCACACTTAGTCGCGTTATGACTGTCGTAAATTGATACACTCGCTGCAGCATCCTCGGGGTATATATTATAGCGGCATTGCGCGTTTCGTAATATTATATATATACTATTTATAGGTAAGCACTGGTACATATCAATATATTATCGAGTTTTCCCTCCAGAATTTCACATCATATATCCGTTCGTATAACAGCCGTATACTATAACTCGAGTGTATAATTTACCTGTACGCTGTATGAACGGGTTATATACGCGGCAATGCACCGGTAATGGATTCAGTAGACCGAAATATATTTATGGGTTTCTGTAATATTAGTATATAAATATATACGTGTCATTTGTGTATGTGTATGTAGTGTATGTGTATACTGTATACATTGTGATTATTATATTATTATACTGTCCGTCATTCCACTTGTATACAATAGTCGTTTGCGCGGGATTTTTTCAAGTCCATTACAATTCTTCCCTTGCCCCCCTCAAAAAAAAAATAATAATAATAATAACCGTCAATGCAAGAACCTTGGCTTTCTTGAATTTACATTTTTTTTATCGTATTACGCAAGCACATCGTTTGTACGCAACTACACTTAAAAACAATAATTTACATGGGCGTGTGCTTACCTTTGCGCGACGGTCTGCGATGGACAGCTATCTCTTTACTATCGTCCGTTAAAATCGCCGCTACCAAGCGATTCCACCGATTGATTCCATAAGGTCCACTATTATTGTATTTATGACCGGATTGGATATTTATTTTTCTCCGAACAACACCTGCAATCTCCGTCTGTAAACTTCTATTTATTTTTTATTTACCTATTTTTTTACAATTTTTTTCCAATGATACTGAAAAACCGTGAGCTTCTTAAAGAAAGTGTGATTTCTATAGTTGTACAAAGTACGCACTTATATACGAATGCTATATTATGGATATTGTAATATGTACCTATGTGTGCGTTTAATAGGTATTGTCAGAAGTATACGAGTATGTAAATAGTCATGTTACTATACTAGCCATTTTCACTTTTTCCCCGTTAATTGTTTTTATATTTATAAATCGTTATTATTTAAACTATTGCGGTACTTTCTGTTTATAAAGAATGTAATATTATAAACCGTTTAAGGTTTTGTTTTTTTTGTTGTTTAATTATTTCAAATAATTTATTTGCATTACAAATAAGTAAAAAAAAATAGGTAAAAGAGGTACTTTTCTTGGAAGTTCACGGTACCATATTTATACAAAAGTTTAATTGCGTGACCTGCCTTAATATTACTATTGTTAACTGAGGTATATATTATAAAGAATATCTTTAGTTTATTGTACAAATGTTTTTTTTTCAGTTGCAATCTATCTTTGAAACTCATTTTAGCTCTGACGTGAAATGGGTACCGTGCCTGTGTCCAGTACGTAAGGGTGAACATTTACAACAGCATCAACAACAACAACCACAACAACAGCAGCAGCCTCAACCACAACAACGACCACAACCACAACACCACCAACCACAACAATCACAACAGCAATACGGGCCTTCAACTCAGGCGCCATCCGACCTCTCCAACAATGACGTACCGCGTTTTATTTTCTCAAACTACCCAATTGAGAATTGAGAAAATAATTTTCTTATTGTAACTTGATCATTTAATTTATTTTAATTGAAGCATTAAATTATTTATTTATTCACTTTAATGATTTTTTTGATTTTTTACTTGTTATAAATATGTTTCACAATCTGTTAGCGAAAGTGTTATACCTATTTAGGTTATACCTATTATAATTACCTATACATTAAGAATCCTTCCATTGATGGTATTTCATGACATGCTGGTGTATTTATTTTAATCGAATAAGATGTCATGGCATTATTTTTTATTCAGCTGTTTTCTGGCGTCACTGGAATGATAATACTTGTAAGAACAGAATGTTCGAAAATTAGAGGATTTCAACGGCTGTGGAGACATTTTTAGAAGGTTATATCTACATTTTGTACATTTTAAATTGAGATTATCGTTTTTAATAACAAGAATCACTATACATACATTAGTTTTCATCACTAATTTCCTTTTAAATTAAAATATTATTAAAAAATATTGTTAATAATATTATCGTAGAAGGGTGATTAAAATTTTAAAAAATAGGTACTAAAAAAATAAATAATAAAGGTAAAGTATGAAATATGATCACAATATTATACTTTCAAGATCATTTGTTTCTTATATAATAATATTGTATAGAACTTATTAGATTTTGAAATTATCTTTATCAATATGGTACAAGTTTCAGTAAATGATTTGTGAATAAAAGATGAAAAGCCTCAAGGACTATATTTCGCAAAAAATATAAAACATTTAATTCCATCTTTTCTGCTATTATTTTGAAGTGTGGTACATAAATATTTTCTCGGTATTATGTGCATACTGCATACATTTATAAGATATTATAGTTGTGTTTACGCGACTACTCGAGAAATGGAAATAATATAGTACTTATATTATTTATATTATACAGTAGTTGTCAACCTTAAAAAAATTAATAACATATAATATATATAGATACTTACATACTTACTAGATGTCTAGATAGTAGTTATCTATTTAATACACTATACGTCTATACACTTAATAAATTAATAACATTATTCAAACAGCCGATCAAACGTTTTGGGGAATGTTGCAGACAATAATAGACGTGTATTTTTTTGGCTATATAATAAATTATAATAGATAGGTATACGTAAATAGGTCCTACTGAAAACAAAATAAAATCGTGACTCGTTTGGGGAATATTTACGTATTTTTCAGTTCCGGTATAGGTACGCATCAAATAACGTACACACTACAGTACTACATTATTTATATATATAATGTTTGTGTTCATTTACGAACAGATACTTGTAGATAAAAATGTGTATACCTTGCTCGGGCGTTATGATCGTATTAATCGACCATATACCAACTATTTTTTTTTTTTTATTAACCAATTATTACACACTGATATAATGTAATGTGTGTACACGTATACTCACATACATTATACGCGTATAAATTCAGTGTTTCGGGCGACGAGATCGAAATTATGGCGTCGTAAAAAGTAATTGAAGGATTAAAAAAACCGACGACGACATCGACAACAACAAAAAAAATAATAAAAATATAGGTACCGTCGTTCGCGCGTCCAAAGCAATAAATCTCCGCTGTGCGTACGGCGCGTATCGCGGAGAAAGATAACATGGGTATACCGGAAAGACGTTTATGTATGAAAAAATATAAAATATATATGAAATAAAAATACAATCGTTTACGCGCGCACATCTCTCCCGGGGAACAGCGAAAGCGGTGCGGTGCCGGTGTCGGCCGCGCTCCGGGCGACAGGCACGCCAATTAATAATATAATAAAATATTAAACATTATTATATTAATGTACATGTGTATATAAACTATTATGCGGAGGTACGAGAATCCAAAAACTCGGAGAAACGACAATCGACGTGTGCGCGCGCGCGTCAGAGCGAAAAAGAAAATACCCGTAACGATAATGATAGAATACCAACCGACGCGCGAAATAAAAGAAAAAAATTAAATGAGTATTTTTTTCCTTTTTACGTAAGAATCGATCCGGCGGAGGTCGAATGTCGTCTTCGTCGCCGTCGCGGTCTCTGTGCAGAAACGATGACCGTTCCGTATCGGGAAACGTGATCGGAATGCACGTGATACGCAGCAGCGTCATCAGCAGCAGCAACAGTAGTGTGTGGTTTATATATGCACCGTGTACCTACATATACCGCAGTCGTGGTATGTATAATACATATAGGTGCATTTAAGTATAGGTGTACAGAGTGTGCACGTCTTGCTTATAACATATATTATATGTACCCGTACCCATCCCATTATCTATACACACACACGCACACACACACACACAAGACGCATACACAAGCGAGTGTATATCGTGTTCCACATGTGTATATTATGTGCAGCATCGTAAATACGTGATGATAAGTATTGTTCACATTATTATTTTGTACTATATAATGTAATAATATACGGTATAGGTGTTGTCGTAAGTCACCGGAACTTTTACCCGGGACGATGATTATTATTTTCTTTTTTTTTTAAACAACAACAAACATTATGGATATTAATTATAATAACGGGCTTATGGCGGATGATTACATATTACTCGTAAGGTACTTGGAATTAAAAAGTTATTTACACAATATATAATATATAGTAATATTCAACACTATTAAGTTATATGACTTAAATGGTTATAAGAATTCTAAGTTTTTTTTTTTGTGTTGTCCAGGTCAGGGCTAAAATTTTCGGGAATTTTCAATTATTGTCGTTATTTTACGTTTTTAAGTTTTTCATTTTTCAAATAAACTATTTATTTTTAAGTTTTTCATTTTTCAAATAAACTATTTATTTTTAATTTTATCTGAAGCACATTATTTTTTAGAATATTTTGATATATAAATATTAAATTTTAAATGAATAAATAATAATTAATTATAACTTATTATTAGTATTTGAGTTATAGATGATCCGATGAATAGACTACAATTTTAGACAACAAAATTAAAGTGTAAAATATTATATTGCTAACATCAAAAAACTTAAAAACTTAATAAACCGTAACAAAAAATTATTAAGATATACTATATATGTAATTTAAATCTCTTTTTTTAATATTGTTTTGTAATGCCTAAATTTCCATTACCGCTGTAATATAATTATGACATAAATGCACGCACATTTTGTGTAAAATAATGTTTAAAATTATGTCGTTGATAACGAAAGTTACACAAACAATTTTATACAAAAATAAACAATGATCATAAAATACATTTTATTAATAAACAATACATTTTTTCTAATTTTGAATTATATTCGAGAAACTTAAATAATTAGGTACAAAAAAGACCCTCTTAGTTGTAAAACCAATAGGTACTTTGCTCGATCCACTTAGTAACTGAAAAATTTATGCAATCAATAAAAAATAATTTTAATGTTTTAAAATCGGTCTGCACATATGAATACAATTAGCACAGGATGCATCCCATAAAATTATGGGCGTATATGATTATAATAACTGCAAAGTGTGTAGTATTTTTTTCGTATAATATTAAAAGTTGTTGTTGTCCGGGTTTTTTCTCTATCCATGTTAGTAGTCACCGAAGTTTTCTCCGATAATCAATGTAATTATTATTAGATTATTATGTTTCATTTATATCGAGTGAATAATAAATAATATTATACACACCTACGGCGCATTCAGCAATCGAGACTTTCGTTGGCGTTTATATAGAGGGTGGCATTAAATATTAATCAAAATAATAATCGTGCAGGTCTTACCGTCAATGTTCAAATACAAGAATAGTATTTCTAGGAAATCCTTTGACCTTCGGTTCGCTTTATATAAGCGATTATAAATAGATATCTTTATTGGCTATATTATCATGCATAGGTATTGTAATATAAGAGTTCCACGAATATATTTTATATGTAGTATCTCCGTTTGGTACAGTGATTATATAGTATGTACCGAATTTTATTTCAATAGTGTATCTTAAGTTACTCTTATTGCCTATTGGAAATTGAAAATAATATTTTCATCCGAACCCAAGGCATCTGAAAATGATAAATATTTTATTAATAACGACAGGAGGGCTAGTTTATATAGATATCTAATCACCAGTATAGTTTGTGATTTTCTCGAAAACAATTAAAATGTCTATTTTTATGGTACATAATCAATGTGTCCAAATTTCAATCTATAAGCAATATGCTGTATTTTGAACTATTTATTTAAAATATAAAAACACCAATTTTTGAATAAAAATGATTAAAATACGATAAAAAAAAATTTAATTTAATTTAAAGTCAGTATTTCTTTTTCTTTTTTTACTAACATAATTGTTTAGAACCCTTACTCTTAGTGCCTCCTGTAGGATATTTACTTTTTGCCGATTCTGACGCAGTCTATTTTGTTATTGATGCTTCCTTTTAAGGAGAAATTCGTCTACACATATTAAATATAATAATTCAAAATTGTTCGTTATGATACGTCTTACGTGTCTATATTTAAATTGTATGAAATGTTGATATTAACTTACATATTAACTTATTAACATACAACATAACATTATATAACATTATATTTATTTAATATAACATAGTACGTTTTCTTCATACAAGTAATATCACTAATACCTAATTATTTATGCAATATTATAAATGTAAAATATATTAAATATGCAGAAAGTTAAATAAAAATATTTTTAAATCATTTTATAGAAAATAAAGAATGAAAGTTGTAGACATAAAAATGGTAACTCGAGTTTCATAAAAATAGAATTAGCATTTTTTTAAATCAGAAAATATGATTTTTGAGTTATTTTGACTTATATTTTGGAGATAAAATGTTTCATACTTACATAGGTACCTAATACTTAGTCCATGATAAGTCCAGTAAGCGTTGATTATTTTTTCTATTATATAACTATAATAATACCTATATAACTTTATAAATTATAAATCAATTTACTAACTTATGGAGAGGCATTGAGAAATTATACGATTAAAAAAAATAAATGGTATCTTTATTATAATACCATATTCAATATTTTATCATCCGTAACATCAGAACATTGTCTAAAAACCGTAAAAGCAATTGCATATAACATAAACGCCTAGCTCAGAATTGTCGTGCTGAATGCGAATTCCACTGACAGAGGACCAAATTTCAATATAATAGCCTACAGTCCTATTTAATATATTTAGATAAACATCTTTATGACTACGGAGTGCTGCAGGTATCGATTTTATACTCGCCTTTAATGCCCCGTCAGTGTATCGTCAAGATTAATAAAAATGAAACGACAACACGATAATAATTTAATTATGATGTAAAAAATAATACTTTGAATATTTATTTCAGGAATATTATACTGTTAATAATTTATTTTTATTTTTATTTTATTTATAGTCTTAATAATATAATCATTATATACTTTTAATGGAATAAAAAGAAAAAATAATTTTATAGAAAAGTCTTAATCCATGTAATTAATGTAGGTTTTTTCATTCAACTTCTATAATATGGTCATAATGTTTTTTTTTTCTAAGTCGTAGAAATGAAGATAAAATATAGATATCGCATCATCTATTTAAATGGGCAAAATATAAGAATATATAGGTTTTTTTTAAAGATTTATCAAGAAGAAATAACTCCACAACAAACGGAAGAGTAAGAGGCATGTCCATAAGCGGTTCGCTGATATGCAGACTTGAATAATTGCGTAAATTGGAGAAATTAAGTCAATACCAAAATATACCATAATAATAATAAATTTAATATGTATATAATATGGATTTTATAACATGATGAATATTCTTTGAGCTTGAAAAGCTATAGTAAAATATGTGATTTTGAACTTTTTTGAACAAATTAATTTTGTTATATTTTATATATAGTTAATGTTGCTTAAAAACTAATTGATTTTCATGTTCGAATAAGTTTAAAAAACAACATACATATAATAATATATGACGTATTCATGCTACAGTATACGTAGTGCAATATAATGAAAGAACATTTAGATTTCTTTTTATTCGAATATTTATTATTTCGTAGAAAACATTGTTTTTAAATTCAGATCATATTCTTTCCTTTGATTTAATCCGATTTTTACCATTTTTTATCAGCTACCATACATCAGCTTTCACGACCAATAAACATTATGTTTTAAATTTTACACGAAATGAAAACATAAACAAAGAGTTACTACTTTTATTTTGTCAATGCGAATATTATAGTCTACGTTATCTCGTGTAAAGTCGGCATTGTTAAGTAGAAAATATATTAAGTTTTACGTGGTTAAAATGATAATAAGTTATCGTGACACTGATGGTATCCGCCCGGGTGTTAGATTAGTTTTTCATTTTATTTTTGTTTCGTGCTGCACCGGTAAAACGTAAAAAGTGAGAATTTAATAAATTCTTCCTCTTACAATACAACTCATGTTTTGAAGCCGACCGATCGAAGTTAAATGATACCGTAAATCCAGCTATTAGCTAATATTAAACTCGATGTTCATAACTAAAATATCATATCTTTTCATCTTTTCACAAACATAATTCATATAGATACACTATTTTTTCTTTGGTATATTCGTAGTATTTCATATAATATTTAAAAATGTGTATGTATAGACACATAGGTGTGGTACCCATAATTTTAATGTCAGTGCTGAATATCCTATGTGGAGGATTAAGATTAATGATAATTGTTTGTTTGTATAATGTATCTACGCCATCAATTTATAATATGCGTATATTTTTTTCTTTTTGTATTGACACTACCATCAGCTTTCTATAAAATATAGGTGTAAATATTCTACTCTTTACATGTAATATTATATCATTTATATCATCGTAAAATGCAATATGTGTAATGTTATCTTTAATAATGGAAATTGATACACATTTCATAACGAGTATTTCGACAAGCAAGCCATTAAATGCATTATCTATTTATCTATTAAAATAACACTTATTTTTGTAAGAAGGTACCTATTACGTCAATGACGTAAATTAATAATATCAGTAGATAATTTTTGAGCGACTAAGAACGAATAATACATTTTTTCCCGGAATCAAACTTATTCCCACGCCTTCGCAAATTATTTCAATTTAAATATTTTAGGAAATAGGTATTCACATTATTACGTTAGTCAATATTTAACAGTATTTTGAATAATTTAATTAAAGTTAAACAAAACCTAAAGGTAAATTGAATTGACTAGAGTTTATTAATAAACATTATTAATTTCTAAAACACGATTCAGATTAAAAGCATATAGATTTTTACAATGAGATAGACAAATAATATTTTCGATTAACCGTAGTCCGTTTCACTTCACTACCCATGTATTATTTTTATTATTATTAATTGTAATTCATACGCTTATGATTTTTTTAAATATTAAATTTTTTAAGCTTGTTTAGGTGTATATAAAATTAATTATGCAAGCAAACAAACTGGTATATAGATTATTTATGTACTCGAAATATTTCGTGAGCAGAATCTATTAATATAGCTTTAATAAAATCGTGAAGATAAATGTTGACACGTGATGATTATTTGAGAGCTTGAGCACCCTATTTAAATTGGTCTTGTTTGACGTGTACACAGCTGCCTGCAGTATAAATTGTTAGCGAAAAAAATGAAAAATACGCGTGTTTCTTTTTAATAAATTCGTGACATACAATTATACGCATTCACTTCCGGCGATAACTACTCGATAAGTGAATATATTATAAAAAGAGAGTTTTTCGTATTTATCTATTTGTTTAGTATTTCCTCCTATTTAGAAGAATTTATTTAACTTTATCTTATCCCTTTGGTTTTTAAAATAATATCAAATTTAAATTTTCAAATATTTAAAATATTATACCTAACTAATATAATTTAACAATTCAACAATTACCTATATCTAGTCTAAAATAATAAATTTTACTAGAAATTATTTAAAAAAAAATATACTATAGTAAAAATAACATTAAAATATTATATAATATTGATGGGAGAATAATCATGTACAGATGTACAGTAATTTTGATCAATGTGCATAAATTTTGTTTATAATTTACATACCTCATTATGATTGTATTTCTAATCAAATGATCACTCGTATAAAGATTTGTTCTTAAATTAGCGGCGTAGCCAGGGGGAGGGGGCTGCAATTATTTTAATTTTTAATGGTCTATGGTCTATGAAAATAATCGCTACAAAAATCTTAAAAAAATTGTGCTTTACAAAAATTGTTCAGCCCTCACCGAAAAAAATTCCTGGCTACGCCACTGTCTTAAATATATAATTATATTTAAATTAGATAATTTAATTTAAGGCTTAGGTACTTATTATGCATGTATCGTTCAATCGTTCATGGGTTAGCAAATGATCTTAGTTTGATAAGGTAATTCGCAATGTCACAATATAATTTGATATTCGAGATATAATGTATCAATAAAAAAAAAATAATAAAAAATGTTCAATATTACATTTTGTGAGGTTTATGTTTATGGTTTAATTGATTTTTTAAATACGGCGCGTCATATACTTATATTTTGACGACCGTTTATGATGTACTTATCATAATAATTGAAAATTAGAATTCTATAATTCTCAAACGGGCCAAACAAAGTATCTGTACAATAATAAGTAGCATGTATACGTACAGTATTCAGATGATCGAAGTCTCTGTACAACCATCCAGGTAACACGTAAGGCATTTATCATGTATTCATATATAATAATATTACTATATACTATTATATTATGCCTATTTATGCACATTCCGTGGATGTGAAATGGGAGAAATTTGTGGCATCGGATGCGGCTATTGAATTCATATACTAGATGTATATGCGATCCGTGCGATTTGTGGAAAGCCTGTGCGCCAGTGTCGTAGTCACTAGCCAGGCAGTTAGGTAGGTATAGTTGATACCTATATATATATATATATATTATACCTATAATATCATACTTGCGTGCATATAGAATATACGCACACCGCAAGATGTTCGCACTCCCTCCAGCGACTCCCTCGCAACCGGTCTCTTAGAAGCTTATAAAAGATTGTAATTAGAGGTCACCGTGCGTCTTATATTCAATGCCAATGCACAAACACAGTCAGACTGCACATTTCCACAATGCGATTCTCGTTCGATTTCGGGTAGTATAGTGTCGATATTTGATCATTTAGTTATATTGTTTTACGCGACTTCAACAACAATAATACAATACGATATATAGTTTAAGTATTAAAAAGAAGGTGCAATATTTCGAAGATGCGCCGCACACGGTTTGCCTAGGACTACTATATTATATTGTATATATTATACTAAAATAATAATTACTGTCCTAGAGTCAGTCGAATTGATCAACAGTTGTGGATTTATTTTTAAATTTCAACCATGAAAACGGATAACAGAGTGGTGAGTAAAACTATAAATATTAAATTTATGTCTAGGTACAACTATTTATTTATTATATCTATATATAATTAAGTACCTACCTATTTGTTTAATTTATTTTCATGAACTTTTATTCAAATTATCGTATTATAAATACGCTTTAAAGAATTTAATTTTACCAGTTTTTAGTTTTTAATTTTTATAACCAAACATTTCTATAATAATATTACTTATACAGTTAACCAACAGATAAATTTACATACTTAAATTTTTTTTTGTTTACAAGATGGAACTGAAATATATTCTTTTCTTGTTTTATTTTCATTATTTATTTTTTACGAAAACTGTTTATTACTTATGTGGTTATATTAATAATAATATTTTATTACATTAATTAATACAATTTTATACCTATAGGTAAAATTAAAAATAATATAAATTTCAGAATATAATATTTTTCTACAAAAAATAAAACTGATTTATACATGATACATATTATCTGCATAAATTCATACATATATATTGTTTATCTTATCTATATAAAAGTTATACAATTATTATAATATTACATATTATAAAGGAATAGTTAATTTAAAAAAATATATAAATAAATGAATACTTAACTCGCAAAATAATGGTCCACTAAATTTTAAATGTATATATAAATTACGAGTAAAACTTTACTTTAATATTAAATACTCATTCGAAATTAGATTTTTATGTAAATATTCAAATATTTGGAATAAGTAATATTCTTTTTGGAGTATAAAATTAAAAATGTATGTTGTATAAAACGGT
The DNA here is from genome assembly GCF_020882245.1 of Rhopalosiphum padi. Taxonomy (NCBI): domain Eukaryota; kingdom Metazoa; phylum Arthropoda; class Insecta; order Hemiptera; family Aphididae; genus Rhopalosiphum; species Rhopalosiphum padi. Next base: position 21,167,428 of record NC_083600.1, read on the forward strand.
AAAAAATTTGAAAATGTTAACGATAAAAATCATAAAATATTTTTTTTTTCTTAATGATATAAATTAAATTATATAATATAAACAAATAATATTCAAAAAACAATTAAAGTTTTTCGACATAACAAGTTAAAGGTGTAAACTTAAATGTATCACCCATATTATACGAATATATCTCACTTTATGTATACTTACCTATTTAAATTTTAATTTCTTGATAACATTTTTATTAAAATAATATTAAAATATTTAAAATCGAAAAAAAGATTAAGTGAAAAATATAGTTGTAGATATACAACATAAATTAAAAAATAAGATATTAAAATCATTTTTAAATATTATGTTCATTTTCATAAATTCTTAAATAAATTAAATAATGACCTAAATTAAAAATGAAAATTTATTGTTATCATTAATTTTGCATGCTTTTTAATACCTTGCATATTTGAAATATTTAAGTACACTATAACGAAAATTATACAATATTATTTAATTAAAAAAATATGTATTTTTACATTTTCTTCAAATTGCCTACTAAGATTTATTTATAAATAAAATACAAATATCTTCGTGATGATTTATAATTTGTGTGAACATACTTATTTATTTGATGATTCTAAAAATAACTTTTACGATTAAGTTTGATTAAGATTTTTTACCGATTTCAATGTGAAATCAGTTGCACAAATTACGAACTTATATATACCTAGTATTTAACTTATAGTGCAAATTATGTATTTATTCGATTTAGTGGTATAAAAATCCCGAAGCACGCTGATTATTTATGTATTTACTTTAGCTTAAAGTTTACACTATCACCGTTATTTTGAGCTTTTAATATCCTTAAAATCTTATTACATAACACTACTGTACCAGTAATATAATTTAATGTATTGGTATCCATATTAATTTCTGTTATTAAAAAACTTATAATTACATCCTATACAATACTTGAATTATGTAATATTGTTTTAATAAATTTAAATAACTTACAGCACAACTTAAACAAATAGCATAGCTAATATTTATAATAAATATAAATTACTAAATGAATATACCTGTATAAAACCAATATGTATTATTATTTATAAATTTCAGGTGCTGATTTTTCTTTCATTCCTAGCTGTTGCTCGTTGCACGTAAGTTAATTCAAATTTAATAAAATACACACAACTATCCATTATTAATTCTAAAATAGTAATCGATTGACTTTAGAGAAAAAATAAATAAAGTCGGAAACCTATCCCCCAAATCCATATGACAGACGACATATTATTATAGTTAGTTTTGGCGTAACTTGGACTGAACTACTGAAATAGAGAGTACCTAGGAGGGGTTACATTATTAAAATATATACAGGGTGTAACAGGACTATTTAACAAATATAGTAACATTTGTTATGGAAATTTGTCAAATAGTCTTGTTACATATTATATACATAAGATAAGTACATAGGTTGTTATATTATGCCTTGGAGAAATTTCGGGAGAGGTTACAACCCCTTAATCCCCCTGGTTGCGCCACTGGAGGTAAATAAAATAAACTTTATCTTAGCTCTCGAATAATTGACTAGTAATACATTTATTTCTATAAAGACTATATATAAGTAGTAATTGAAGTTTTGTAAATTAATACAATTATATCCAGTTGCTATTATAATGGGCACAAGTTTAAGTGTACCTACACACCTACACCATATAAAAATATTTTAATGATCAATTTATATAACCAATTATTATATAAAACGTACACAGAAAGATAATAATGAAGCTCAAGTATAATGTTTTTTTTTTAAAAGTGACATTATATACATAATATATCATAATATATTAATATACCTAAATCATCTAAAAAAAATTAGAGTTTTAAACGATTCTTTTCCTACATCCCATTATAAAAATACCCACCTCCTCAAACTAAATTATGCCTGTGATAGTTATATGCTAGGTACCTACTAAAAAATTATGTATTTCATATTATCATATACCTATATTATTATCTGAAAACTACTGATCCCCTAACACACTGTACGTTTCGATATTCAATATAATAATTATTATATTATAATATTGTTCATGACAGATTCCTAGCAAGTTGTAGGTATATCAAATTATCAACTATTTAGAACTCATTTCATAGATATTATTAGGGTTATTAGTTATATGTTATTAGTCCTTTAGGCGGGTATAATAATAATAATGAATACAAATCCTTAAAATATAGAGAGACCGTACAAATAATACCGATACTAATAGCCTGCCCGGGACTGAATAGAAAAACCAGTTGTTTAACGGATATGCGCGTATCGGGATAACTTGCGACCGATGTGTACCCGAGGCGATCACTGCGAGGATAATAGGAACATACGAAAAGGAAGATGCACGTCCTCATTATTATAGGTAGTAGATACTTATGTATCATGTATTCCAACTATTCCCAACCACGTCTTCACGGTAAACGTTACATTTTGAAATTTTCATTTTTTTTTGCTCTAATGACTTTTTTAAAAAACGTGTTTGCTGCTTTAATCGATAATAATCATATTATTATAATAGTATATACAAGCAACTGTTTCAAATAGTTTATGAATCATTTTCTACAAATAAAATTGTAATATGTTTAAATACAGTTGAAAGTTAACACTATACAATAAATTTAATATGCAATTATGATTTATCTAAAGAAAGTATTTCTTGTACAGTTATACTCAGTCGTGAGTAGACGAATTGATCTTTATAGCAATTAAAGAAAACTGTGAATAGTAAAAATGTATATGTATTTTTATAAATGTGATACACTCAACACAGTAATACATATATGATATTGCGTGTACACAAAACCGTATTAAACGATTAACTTCTAATATTATGCATCATGAGCTCATAATTTAATTTTTCAGTCTCAAATGGGCACAGTACAGAATATAGAAATTCTAAGTTTAATTGGAAGGGATGCAATATATTTTAGAAGTTATTTTAAAGTCTATTCAGTTGGGTTTCCTGCTGTAATTTGATCTAAATATATGATAATCCATCGGCCCCCCTCCACCCCCAAAAAATAAAGTGACAATCAAAAACATTTATAATATGTACGTGTGAGATTTAATCGAAAATTCGGTCTACGATCCGGGTATTAAAATATGCGAACTTTTAAACGTGTCTCTTACATACATGCACTAATATTTTTAAATATTTGAGCGCGAAATTAAATTTAAAAATATGAGATATTTCTTATTCCAAAATACTCTGATTGATAAACATGACCTGCGCGTAAATATGTTTAATTCGTAGACCGAATATTCGATCGAATTAGTTATATAATAATATACTATTATACCAATAATAAGTGTAGCAATGCGTTTGACAACAATATTATTGGCACGCTCGACAGGGACCTGCAACCATTGACGAGCAGTGACGAAGAAAACCGACTGGAGCCGACCGCGGGTGTCAGTAACAGTGACCCGCACACGGAAACGAGCGCGGCCGAGTCGACCACGGCAGTGGCGGCCGTGGTCGACGGCCACCGGTCGGCCAGACAGTTTTACCAACCGTCGGCGGCGTTTGCGTACCAGCCGTACCCGCAGCGCAGAGCATACAACAAAAGTCCAGGCCAGTCGAAGAAGAGGCCCAGTAAGTACAGGACGAAACCCGGTGGCGGTAGACGGGGCCTGAGGCCACGGCGCCGGCCGTCCGGGCCGCCGTTCATGTCCGGGCCACCGTCCATGTCTTCGGCCACCGGTTCACGGTACAGACGGTTACCCGCACCGGCACCGGTGTTACGCCCACAGCACGTCAACTACATCGACACGGCGGGCGGCGGCGCGGACTACGACGACGGTTTCGAGTCGGCGCCGCTACCCATGTCGTCGTTCGACTACGGTGACATGCGTGAATTCGACCACGAATCGGCCAATTACGTTTACGGGCCGCCGCTACAGGCCGCCTCCGGTGGTCGATCGCGCAAACGTCCCGTCGCCGCCGTCGGTTACGCCGACGAAACGCGTCCGACGGCGATCGTACACGTCCCGGTGCGCGTCGTCCGGCCCGTCGTACCGACGCCGCCGACCGTCTTAGACGGAGGAGCGACAGCCGATCCGATGGAAAAGCTCAAACAGTTGGTGCACGAGGCAATGGACGAGCACTTTGCCAATCGGCACCAGGAACTGTACGGCGACGGTTTCGGCAAACAGCAGCAGCAACAGCAACAGCAACAACAACAACAACAGCAGAACATGCATCAAATGCAGCAGGTGTACAGCGCCAAGTACAAGCGGCAACCATCCGCGGTCGCCGACAGGGAGAAATCGGTAAATCATCATCAGCAACAGCGGTCAGCCGACGCCATCAGGCCAGCCTCAGCGTCCGTGACGCCGACACAGTCGCCATCCGTCAAGACGACGAAGGACGTGGACGTGGACGCCGACGGTTCTGATGACCGTCTGACGTTGGCAGAGATATCAGCGTACATGGGCGCCAAACCCGCCGAGACAGTACTGAGCGCCGGCGGTCACCGGTACGTGCTGTCCGACGCACTGCAGCAGAGCTACCGGCACCAACAGCAACAGCACCAACAGCTTGAGCACCACCAGCAGCAGTACGGCGGCGAAGACCATCAGCCGCAATACTTGCGTTACGTGTCGCCGTTCGAGGCGCTTTACGAGCTACCGGCCGCTCGTTGGACGTACAAGTAAATAGGTACAAATCGTTTAGCTCCTCAAAAACGTATAACTGTGTGGTAGATAATCGTTGTGAATATTATAGCCGATCCTCACCATTCATCAAAATATTTAAAGAGTTATATTAATAATATGCTTACTATATTATAGAAGAAGAGCACAACAAATAAACTAAAAACTTATCAAAATTAACATCGATAGGTACTATATAACACCGCGTATATTCGTGTTTTCATCCAATTATAAAGATCGAATATTAATTATTTTTATTCACTAAAATATTTTATCGTACGTTGCAATGACGTACGAAAATGACGTTGAAGTCAAAATTTCAAAGATACCTAAGCAGTTCAGAAATAAAAACAATATTATTACTGTATTATTCTTGAAATTTAATAATTATAGCACGTTATGAAAAAGAGTACTTAGCATACGCCTATATCGTAGCTTAATTCTATAAAAAAATAATTATTTTCCAACCATAGTTATATTTGAGTTCACTCGATTAAGCGTAGGCATCAAAAATTAAGTAAATTAAATTAATATTTATTTATTAAGATTCTATTAAAACTTCATCCATAAAATTCCGTCTATTGAATTTGTTTACCATAGATATATTTTACATTTAAGTTTATTAAAAATTTGTTTTATTTATTTATGATTATAAATTTATATTATATTTTACGTTAGTTAAACTCCCATAATTATTAGTAGGTATTATTCGGCCCACGTTACATTTACAATTTATTACGACTTGTTTATATATTATTATTATTTATTATTTATAAATTATTTTTTACGTACATAATGCATAAATATATGCGATATGTATTAACTCTATTTTTGTGAAAATGTCTATATTATATTAAATTATAATATTATTATCTATTTCAACATCGTGACTTTCTTATTTGCCAATTGGTTCCGACATAAACGCATGTGAGTAGTAACTGGTAAGTACGACTAGTACGAGAATGAAAACAATATCGGATATTTTATCCACGAATCAATAACAAAATTACAGGCTTCCACACTCACATAATATATAATACCTATCCAATCCGTTTGTAAATAGGTATGTAGGTATACGAGTCTCGTAGTTCACATGCATTTTTGTTCGAGTGGAATTTATGGTTTCGTAGACATTTATGTAAGCGGCATATTATTATTACTGGGATTTAGTACGTGTCTAATGTCTAGCTCATCCTATAGTTGTACAGTTAATTTTTTTTTATTCGATAGACACGCTACTACACAAATAATATTATGTTGTTGCGAATCATGATAATAATAATGAAAATAAAAAAGAAACAAAAGAGTCGTTGTTTTAAAGTTACAAATACCTAGGCTTAATATTACCATATGTATAACGTACTTACATGTCTGATGTTTTAATTATGTAATAATAATTATTAACTATGTTATATATAATATATTGTATATTTAGCGTTAATATTAAAGCATTATATATTTGTAATTTAATAAAGAATAATGTTTTATACTTAAGCATTGACTTTTTTATTATGACCGATACGTCAATATAACTTAATATATGATGTGTAAAAAGTGGTGTATTTCCTGTCATAATAATAATATAAATTAAATAAGTACTAAGAACTATAGTAAAATTAATGGTTACGAAACGTGGAAAATAAATTATAATGATTAATGGGAAACCAAGTTTAAAAGGTTCGGCACTCCATATTATTATTATAATATAATTACACACGCTGTGATGTCCAAAAAAAATTTATTAAAGGTAATTTAACTCTAAAAGTATACATTATATTTAAATTATTGGGAGTTTGTTATTCCTAGTGTACTTAATCTGTATAGTATTTACAATTTAAGATGTAACTGTTTAAATACCTATTTGTATTTATCAAACTAATAAGAAACAAAAAAGTAAAAAATTAATAAAATTAATAGCATATTTATATAAATTATTATGAAATAATTATAAATAATTTTCCATTAGGTATTTGCAATAATATACATATTATATGTAAATTATATTAAACCATACAACCATTAATTTAAAACTATTACTATTATTTAATTAAATTGAAATTAAAAAAAATTGTTTGAATTTTATGAATGATTATAATAATCATATAATAATAACCTATTACAATTTTATAGTAGGTAGGTTTTATCGTTTTAAATTAAAGTAAATTTCATAATAATATTATGAAATGTACTGATGTTAAAAAATATATACTGTATGCTTATATTCTAGTTAATAACTTCAATCTAAAGGACTCGTTAAAAAATAACATATTATACCGTATTACCGTATATACACTACTCACAAAAAAAAAAAAAAAAAAAAATAGCGTAGAATGAATTATTTATTGTCATTATCTAAGCTTCGTGTATGAAAGAAATTCTGTACCGTTGTGGAATTATTTAGATGTTGCTTAATGGTTTATGAATTGTTTCAGTAAAATTTAAAAATCATATTGGTACCTACTTTTATTTCCAGCAGAATAAAGTTAATATCTATTACCCGATACGGCTGTACCTATAGTAACCTACCTACACGATAGATGCCTGTTATTGTTATTCGCCATAAGAAAATCGACAGACAATTTGAAAATATGGGCAATAATAGATATTCAATTTCAATATATTATTATAAGTGAGACACATAAGGATAAAAAAAAAAAATAAAAAATTATTGTTATATAAAATATATATTATTAGCGTTTCGCGAATAAACGATTGAGACATTTTGTAACGTAGGTATATATTTCATATATTATTATAACACATATACAGCAAACTATTTAATATTAGTCAATTTTTTCACCGAGCCACAGGTGCATAACAAATTGAAGTTAAACGCCGCTGCAGTGTGAAATGTGTATAAAACATTTTATATTAGTGTATAATAAAGTAACCAATTACTGCAACAATTAATCTGTGGAACGACCCAATCACATATTTTGCATTTATTTTATTTGACGTACGGCCGTGAACATTAGCACCACATTAAATACTGTCGAGCGTGTCTAGAAACTGAAAATCTGCGTTGAGTTTCACATTAATCGCACGCACCATACACATCAATGTACATACAGATTGATTCATTATGCATGCTCCCCTTCTTATTTTTCACCTAATTATATTAATTTAAACAAATTATGATTAAATTAACCTAAAATAGATATAATTAAAAATCATATTTTCAAATACTTAGTTTTTTTATTCCATTTAAGAAGTGTCCAGTACTTCTGTGACGATATCAACTTGTCTTTTTCAAAAGAGTATCGCTCGGTATACCTATCCAAAAGTAAAATATTACTATAGACTTTAGACTTGTGTAGTTGTGTACACTTGAAATATTGCAGTAACATATTTTAGACGACATACCTACGTTATTTATCTGGTTGGAGTACTATTCTATACCTAACCACCAGCGTCGAAAAGTATTTCAGATACAATAATACGTCCAAGATAGTATATAAAATACTTTCCAAACGCTTATTTACAAAATTATTTGAATGTCAAATGTCAAGTATACTTTAAAATTATACTGCGCGTTTGGATGTCATATAATAATATTATAAATAATGGGTTTTGTCCACTGTTTCGACTTTAACTGTACTCGATAGATCGCTGATGCGATACTACGGTTATAGATAGGTACTCAATAACGCCATGTAATCTTCGGCTCCGTGTTCACTAGCTATTATAATAATTTAAGTATTTAACTATTAAGTAGACATACGCGAATACCGTCTAGGTAGGTAACTACACCGATCCGTGCCGATTGCCGATAACGATTATATGTCAGATCTTAGGACCCCGGTTGGGATTCGAGATTCTTATAATAATGAGATTTTGGCTTTATCCGCATCATATTATATCGTAGGCCGTGCAAACGTAAATCACGTTGTGCAATTAATTCGAATTGATAGAAAAATCCAAATATCTTTAGAAAGTTGTGTGTGTAACTGTATAAAAGTATTATATACATATACTACATTTCATAGAGGTTTCATTATACGTAGTTACCTACGCGTTGTGCATTTGCATATTTGCGTCCATCGTGGCAGTCCGCTGATGCTGCTTTCGTTGTCGTAAAAATGTGTACAACACAAAATTGATTTTATGAAAATGAGTACAAATATTTTTCGGAGATATTTAAAAATTGAAATAATACACACGCAATATAATTCCGTGTTTACGACTTAATTAAAACTTTTATTATTCATATTTTTATGACATGTCTGTGGTTCTATTTTTTAAATGTACCTCATTTTTAACATCGTATTTTATTTTAATTGAATTCAATCAGTGTCAGATAGACGATAGTAGATACCTACGACGTTAGATAGGTACTTATTGATTGTATTTCACATAACCAATATTTATGGTGATTTGTAAATAGGTATATTATGAGTAGAGAAACTGGAAGTGTTTGTAAAAATATTTTTATATAGTTTTTTTTATATATTAATACAATAATTTATTTTATAGAACTTATTTTCATTCAAGTAAATTCATGCGGTCGTAAAATAACAATTATTACTATGTAAGTCATAAATCATAATGTTTATTTTTTGTAAAGAGAGAATTTGTAATTCATGACATAAATAAAAGATATATCTTCTATCGTGTGTATCGTACTATATATATATATATGTATAATCTGCTATACACACATGTATAATATATTAATACGAACTAATATGGTATGTATGTCTGATAGATAGTCCACGTGAGTAGGTACATTAAAATAATATAACTATTTTAGGTAAGTATATAAAAGAAATCTTTCGAAAACATAGTATTCTATACGGAGGAAAAATTGTAATTCTAAATGTTCAAGTCTAACTATAACGAATAACGATTAAGATACATACAACGGCGACGGATGAAATCAACTCAAACTCGGACATGCACATTATTGTTGGAAAAAAATATAATAAATAAATTAATTGATTTTTTGACAGAAAAAAAAAATACTACAACAATACATCGCATAATAACAGTCGGGACAATTTTGTATTTGATTAATAAATAAATCTAATATTATTTATAATGTTTTTAAAGTAAACACGTGTGAATAACATTAATTGATATTTTAATAAGTGTACGACGCGTATAAGATTAGAGTCATAAATATACGTGGATGAAGTTACCCAACCACTTTTCACAAAACCTTCACCAATATTTTGGAACTATGTATTTGAAACCTCACACTTTTCCCGGAAAAAAATTTTTTGGTTGAGTAAAGTTTTGGGAAACTTCACGTATGTAATAAATATTATGCAAAATCTGTCGGATTTGGAAAACGCATGTCGTGTATTACGAACATCGAGCACGTCACGTCATACCTATTCTAATGTAGAAACACTGTCATCGTTGGCCGACAGCAGGACGCTTAAAATATTATACCAAACTATACGATTTAAATCGGTGCCGTCTTGTCCGACGCGTCTCTCGCGGGAGGAGTTTCCGGTGTAATATAATGTAATTATATTATCGTTTGATTTGGGCGTAACATATATGCATGTATAATGTGAGTATGTATAATAATACAGCTATAATATTTCAAAACTACTTTGTAATTGACTACTTGTATGAATATGATAGTGGCATAATTACAGGGAGGGATATTATAGTACGATGATGCATGTCATAACCCCTAAAACCCACGTGACCTTTTCTATGTTTAGTGTAAACGATGTAGTTGTTTTTTTTTTTAAATTAATAAAAAAAAATAAAAATACGTATGAATCGTTATGATGATGGCGCAAAGTGTGTAGGTAATTGTCTGGACAATGTTTGTTTTCCGCATGTCTGAACGTTTTTCTATGGTTATGGTTCACGGCACTCCAGAAATATAATTAAAAACATTTGCATTGTCTATTAGTGTCAAATTCGCATATGAATTTCCGTTTTATATAAATAAATAAACACAAAAAATCGAGTGAGACTAGACTAGACCCGGGAAAATACATCATAATGATATATTATTTTATTATTATATCTATTTAATAATAATAAACAACATATTTAATTACTTGTCTCCTTGTAGCGTGTGCCATCGTCGTGTACGCATATATATGGCGAACAAAATCAAAACAAAAAAATATTTATCCGGTCACTTAGTACCTCATCAATTTATCAATATGGCAGTATATATTTTGTTAGTTCTCAATTATTTTAACATACATAGTTAATATAATGATAATTAAATTTTGATGAAATTAAATCGGATAAAGACATTTTCATATACGAAGTTTATACCTAAAAATCAAACGAAAATGATATATTTACCGTAAAAATAGGTAGCCCAATTTGTATATTATAACCGTAAGTCCGTAAAATATAAAAAAAACATAATAATTAGAACACTGATATTCAAAAAAAATATTTTTTTTTCGCGATTGGTCATTCGAGTTTCTAGCACTGTTCATTGCCTATAATAAACGTTCTACAAACTTTAGATATTTTTAAATGTATCAATGTTTTTTATAAATTATTTTATAATAAATTTAATATATTCATACATTTTTAACAGTTATTTGTACGTAGTTTTATTTTATATTTCTACAGTTAAGTTTCGAGTAATAAGTAGTAAATCACTTATAACACCGTTATATTAAAGGTTGGCCGTGGTACAAAATATACTTCCAAATTTTCTGGTTTATTTTCTCAATTGAAAATATTATTATAAAGGCAAAAATATACATTATACATAATTTTATTGCGTCATGAAATTAGAAGTTTTTTGTCTTATCTGTAACCTTATAAATAATAAAATTGAAAAAATTGATTTTTAAAAACATATTATATTGTATAAAGTGTAATAAAATATTTTCATAACTCTGCGTTACGAGTTAAGAATAGTTTATTAGGACGATCTAAAATATAGGGAGCTTATGGCAAACAAATTTGTGAAAGGAAACTACACAACCAAGATATTAAAGAAGAATAAAATATTATATTATTATAATAATACATCCTTTCGTAAACATAGTTATATAACGACAAACGACGCACAACGCAATACTACGTTATAAAACAAAATAAAATGAAAAACAGTAACAAAAACAAATAATTTACACGTAAAAAAACTACTACAAAACTATAACGATCTCATAAGACTTGGTAACGGTGTTGAAGGTTATATCAAAACTGTAAACTGTACGTCTGGCTGTAGGCGTTGTTGCTGCTGCTTCCGCCGCCGCCGCCGCCGTCTGAGGGTTCGTCGGCCGAGGGTTCCTTGAACGACTCGTCCGCCTCCTCCTCGTCCTGCTCCTGGGCGGCGGAAAAGTCATGGGATCCTAAGTCACCTGACGTGTCCATTGCTAGTCTATAACCCTCGCCGAACCGGTAACCGACGTCTTCCAGCAACAACTCGCTGCCCACGTCCTCGTCGTCCGTCTGCGCATCAAATTCGTCCTCGGCATTTGCCGCGGCCACCGCACGCCCGTGTCCGATCACCTTGTTGTACTGCGTCACCGACTGCACACACACAAAAACACAGTACCGACAAATTGTTTTTTTTTTTTAAGTCTCCTCCTTAAATTCCCAGCCAGGTGGCTTCAGAGCATAAATATATTTTAGCCCTAATATAGCATACTAACACATGTGAATATTAATTAAAAACTTAAACTTTTAATATAAAAGTTATAATCAGAAGTTATCATGTATTATTTGTTATTTTGATAGTGATATTATTATCGTGTGCAGTAAGCTAATCGCCTTAATTTTATTTTATTAGCTACTTATACTTACATAATTTTTTTGTGTAACATCGTTACTTATATAGAAAAAAACGGTTAACTCATTTATGTAATTTGATTTAACAAAAACCCGTAGTAAAGTCATTAATTTTACTACCTATAGTCTATAGATCAGTCATTAATATGTAGTACGTACATTCGTTAAAATTGCAGTTTTTACTGCAGTATTTTCAATTGTAACCAATGCTGTTAAACGGTTGATCTGTGATTCGATTTTAATGATCACATCGTAACGTACTAGACATTATATTTTTACAAGCATAAAAATATAACATTTTAACAAAGCGTTTAAAATATTATTACGATTGTTATTTGTAATTATTTGTTACAGGAAATTAGACGTACTACAGATTTCTTTTTATATAAATGCAATTTATTGAAACAAATTGAGATTTTATAGTTTTGAAGAGAATAATTGACTTCGTAATAATTTACACACATTATATCAAAATTCACCATATCATAAAATAATATAATAGTTCATAGTTATTGTTCATTCTACTCATATTATGAGAATTTTTTTTTTTAATAACGTGTTCATTGACTATCATTGTTCAGAGTTTACTTCGAGTTCACATTTTGTCAGTCAAAAGTTAACAATGTGATTATTTAAATTATATTTGTTTGCTTAAGCGTTAATTTCTATGTATACATTAATAATGTCACATTATTATAAGAACATTTAAAGTTAAAATTATCTACTATGTTATTGTTCGTCAGACTTATTGATTTTGAAATAATATATTTACAGTAAACTTATTCTACTATAATAATTTATTTTTTTATTATTATTTATTCAGCATTCTACTAGGTATACTGGTTTTCGGATATTAATGAATGCTAAAATGTTTAAAATATACTTATAATTATTGTAAAATGTTTAAAAAAAACTGAAAGAATTAATCATATAGCGATATTTTCAACAGGCTTTGTATTTTTCTCAAGAATCTTTCATCACTAGTGGACACTGAATATTCATTATTTCACTGCCTGCAGGAAGAATTTTACTTAATTTACTGTACATAACAAAAAAATGTTGAATTTTTATAAAATGTATTTTAATTGTATTTACATTTACCTAGGTATATAATTATTGTTCGTACGTATAACTTACTACAAAACGTTTGAACGTGAATTTCAAATATTTGTTGGAACATTATTATGTTCAAATAAGTACGTATGCCGGACTTCATAATATTATATAATATTGATATTTAATGAATTAATAATATTAATAGTTAGTTAATGGTCCCTTAAATCTGACTTAGTTGATTCATTTAATTTTAGTGATCCACTAAAGTCATCGATTTTTTATAGAACCTGCGGAAATAATATTTTGAAATGTGTATTCCGAGTGTTTTACACGCATAGTCTCTATCTAACACGTCCTTAGTATAAATAACAACATGCAGATATTTTTCTAACGACCCGAGCAATCATTACGTACAGGTACAAGCATGTATTATATTATACAGTGATGCAAGAGATAGATTCGTGCAGATTTGCAAAAATTGATCGTGTCGGAATGCGTATTTGAAATTGTATTTACGGAAAATCACACACACGTGACTTGTGGGGTTTCTTAAAAATTACACTGTTGGATTCTCAAACATCGTGTCCAAGTCGACCATTTGCCCCGTCCGGACGCGTACAGCAAACGCGTTTGTTATTATGTATAAGTACTGTGAGCGTTTGGGATAATAACACAACAAAAACAACAACAAATTGGTTGTAAAACATTTTACTGTATGAAACAAAAAAATAGCCAGCTAGCAATATTGTACAGTATGCAGTGTATATAATAACACGTAAACGTATAGATATTTATTATTATGTCATCGGCTTATTTGGATCTATGCTCTATATTGTACGGTACAAGATCTATATTTTTTATGCGGTCTCTTCTGTCACGGATTATGCGATATCTGAAAGCTGTGCGTAGAGTGGCTTGGAAAACGTTTGGTAAACGAATTTGGCGTACGCTGAAAGAAAAACAAAATTAACTAAACAACCGCAAGTACTACAGAAAAATTACTAACCTTTCGGTTTAAATTAATTTATTGCGTACGGCCAGTAACGTTCTATATTTTAGCGCGATTTTTATAGGATTGTATTATAATAATAATAATATACAATTAAACAGTAAACATATTTTATTATACCATCAATTGCGTACGCAAGAAATAAGAGTTATAAAGTTCAAGAATGTCATATTTATGTATTATGTGTATATACTAAAAAAAAATCTGATATGAATAATAAGTAACGCATCTATACAAATGACAAAACATAAAGATCGGTCGTAATTATTAAGATTTGTTTAACTCTACGGCCACGAGGAAAACGAATTCATAGTATGTTTTACATTTAATATGCTTTTAAGAATGCCTGCCTAACCAAAACTATATTATTTTATACATATAGGTAGATATATACATATATTATCTAATGTTTATCTTAGACATTAGACATTTATAATGCATACCTATATATTGCTTCTGAGAGTATTATAATACACGAAAAACAAGTCGTTAAAATTATAATAATACTGTGCTTGTGCAGTGCATGTACCTATATTGTATTTGTGGGTGCGTGTGTCTAGTAAAATTGAATATTTAAAATGTATTTATAGTAGATTGCATATTATTTAATATACCTATATTATAATATATCATCATAACTGAAAATATACCCGAATAATATTTTGAATGGGTTATTGTTGTTATTAATACTATTGCATGTCATCGTTCATCATAACATAGTTATAAATTTACCATAAAGATATGCGTTAAGCCAAAAAAGGGCATTGAGTGATATATTTTGAAAAAAATGTATGTATCAACAAACAACAGTCGATACCTTGAATATAAGTTACAATGAATTTCCAAAACTTATTAAAAACTAATAATCGAAAATTCAGATATGGCCGTAGTATTTATAATATAGGTATACGAATCCAAAAGTATAATAAGAAAGATTGTATAGTCGAATTTTGGTTTTATTCTTCTTCAACATACAGGAAAAAGAGTCGATGCCTTTTAACAGAACACCCTCGAGTTTTTGTGTTTTCCGCTCTAAATTTATGTGAGTGTGAAGTTGTGAAAATCCTAACTATAAGAAGCAAACGCGTCAACTGTTTTTTGACAGTATATACGAGGTGATTCATTTAAAATAAGGCACTCATTATTTCAAACACTATTGTTTTTATAAGTAATTATTGTTTAAATTTAAGTCGTTCAAAACAACATTTTTAGACAAAAATTATAGTTTTTACGTTTTTTTTCTAGTACTCATCGTCATTATTTTTAATTTATTATTCTTTTGAATGATAAAATACGTTATTTTTATATAATTCAATGCACATTTATCAAAGTAGTCTAAGAAATATTCTGCTCTGGAATAAGAAATTAAAAATACATATCCTCACTAAAAATGTAAGAACAAAAATAAAAAGTTTTTAAATAATAACGAGTATCTTACGTTTAATGTATCATCTCGGTAGTGTTAGTGATTAACACGTCCACTTGCCCCGTGACAGCAGTGACGAGTGTGTCTATATAATAATTTATCTCAAATAAATGGGTAACTCACCTTGAAATTAGCAGTGACTGGCTGTTGTTTTTCGCTGGTCTGCAGTTTGGCCACGTTGTTGACCAAGTCGATGTCCACGTGCTTGATGACGTTCGGTTCTTGGTGATCGGGCACCCGCAAGTGTATCACGTTGTACGCGGGCGGCGATGCACTACGGCCACCGCCGCTCTCGTCGTCGTCGTATTCCGCGTACTGCTGCTGCTGATGGTGCTGATGCTGCTGATGCTGCAACTGCTGGTGTTCCAACTGCTGCTGTTGGACGACCGCGCTGTGCTGCACGTACTGTTGGATCTCCGCGGGCATGAACGATCCCAGGCCCCGCGGCTTGGACGACGGCACGAACTGTACGCGACCACCGGTCGCGGGTCTACGTCCGCCGGCCTGCAGCACGCCGCTGCTGCCACCCGCGGTGCCGTGCTGCTGCACCAGATAGTCGCCGGCCTGCAGCAGCTGCTGTTGGTGCTGCAAGTGCAGCTGGTGCGCGGCGTTGTGCAGCAGTGGATGGTGGCCGCGGTTGTGGTGGTCGAGCGGCGAGTATCGCGGTGGCTGTTGGACCTGCTTGTGCCCGTGCCCGACGACGCCCACTTTTCCGAAGTGCTTGTGGCCCATGTACCCGAGATGCTTGTGCTGGTGGCCGTACGATCCGGTGTGCTTGTGACTGTGCGCGGATTTGCCCACGTGCCCGTGCTCGTGCGCCACCTTGCCGCTGTGCTTGTGGTCGTGCACCACTTTGCCGGAGTGGATCAGCGGTATGCCCTTACCGGCTAGCTTGTACGTGTGCACGTGATTCACATGCTGCGGCACTTCTTTGGGCACCACGATGATGATCCTGTGGTGTCTGTACGAAACGACAAAACGTCCAATTACTGTACGATAAATACGTTACGCTATTGTTACGACCGGTCTTTTTTATGGGTTTTTTTTTTAATGCATAACTATTGTTATAGAAAACAATTAAAATACGATGCAATTATCTAAGTTTGACTAAATTCTTCAATTGGTCATTATTGGCATTAAAAAATAAAAATATATTTAAATGATATGTAATCATTTAATTATCTTAGTTTACTAGAATTAGATTCGCTAATTATTCAATTGTTGGTAATTTATAAAAAACACAAACAAACAAATTAAATTATTTAAAATATAAATATTTTTGAACCCGAAATACGCATTGTATTAAATAATTAGTTATAACTACGTATTATAATGTTATATTATTAGTGAGATGATCCATTAATTTCACCGCGCTAAAACAGTAAAACTAATATCTCGTTCTGTTATAGGTAATTGTTTAAAACACTTGATCCACAAACGTATAACCAAATTTTTTATCCTAAGGATTAATGATGCGCAAACGACAATGAATATATACCCCGTGGTCCATGACGGCGTTAACAATAGTTTCGTTCTAATGCTCAAACATCGTACCAAATACAATAAAGGCAACTTTAACGCACGCCTACAATGTATCTGTACTGAAATAAATGAGTAATAGTTTATTTTTACTGATTGAACTATACTATTTCCTAGTATTAATGTGTTTATAAATTTTAAGGCTTAAACGTGTAATTAAGTCAACTAAGGACCAAGATGGGTTACTCGTTTTAAACATTATACCATACAAATAAAATTCAACTAGCATAATGATATTATATTACATTATCATACCGAACACGATCGTTTTTTTTTTTACTTTACTATTTCGTTCGGTCTCAAATAATCACAAAAATAATAATAATAATACAATAATATTATTTAATCATAAATAATACTTTCACTCTTGTCTCGAAAACATATTTATGAAAAAAATATGTAAACGTTCGACTTACTCGTGATCTTCGGCAGCGGCGATTTCGTCTTGATATTCATCGGAATTTGGTGCTACTTGACGTGGTATCGTGTCTTCCGAACTGCACACCGTCACCGTGAAGAGACAACCAATCAATAAACCATGCCAAAATTGTTCCTAACACGCAATAACATCGATTACAGAAATATTATTGTTTTATAAATTAAAATAAATAGGCTTATAAGATGACGAGTAACGACTTATTTAAATTGTTGCATTTCTGGACAATTTAAGACGGCATATGGTGAACATTATAATTATAGATTTAGTTAACAGATTCATGTTGTTGCTGAATGTCACAATAGTGGGTAAGTGCGATACAGATTTAACGGAAACGGCGAGGCGGCATCTAATTGGATGTAATTATTATACGAAACTAAAAAAATGTTCTCCGACGAAACGTTTGGGTCTAGGAAATGTCCGTCGTAAACAATAATATCGGTCGAGAGTTTGATACCAAAATAAATACGTTCCATAACGATAATAATATTGTGTAATATAATATGTACATTTAAGTAATTCCTACAAGGAAACTATTGTAACAATTGGCTGTAAACTACATCGAAATAACACACAACATAAATTCGTGTAATCATATCGATGTATATACATCGAATTATTATAATTTTAAAATTAAAACAATAATGTAACTTCTGAGGATCCGAAACAAAATGTGGTGGCCATATCATGTGCACGTTTTGTGAAAAAAAGTAAAAAAAAAAACCCCAACGAATATTTTTCGATTTCTAAATGATGTTATAATCGGACCGCCTCGAGAGTTGAAGGGAAAAACTATAGGCCTTATACATATTATATATACTCGTGCATTAAGATATTATATTATACAAGGCACACGTGACAGGTACTCCATGCACGTTCACCCTGGATCCGATTTCGACACATTTCTCATGACGATTGAAGGAAAAAACTGACCGTGGATAATCAACAAAGTGATAATAGGTCCAGCGTTCCGGTACCTAACCAAACCCCTCGGAAAACTAATATAAGTTCGTAAATCAAATTCGACGATAACATCGAATGTGTGTAAACACTGCTGACGCAGGACCTGCAATAATTTAATAACAAGTTTGTTTTATTTTTATCGTTTGAAATTAAATCGGGAAGACAACAGGTATCATATTGAATACTATAACTCGACAGTATTTCGACAAATAACAACGTGAAACGTTTACGTAAAACAATCGTAATTCCTTGGTCATACCTATGATGTATTAAAAATTAGTTTTAACTTTTGGGTGTTAAAACGTCTACGTCTATGTTATACTTTATCCAAATATGAATGGCTATTGGTATTTTTGTATCTTATGGTGGCCTACCTTAATGATGTTTAATATTACAAATAAAAAAACGACTACCTATTGAAACAATAACACAGTAACAGATATAAAATAGAAACGAATACAATTATTATAAATACTAAGATATAAAATTCTTTAAGCATAAAAGGTATACACATACGGGTTATCGAAAATTTACTTTACCATATAGCAACCCATTTGGGACTTTATTTGCAAAGTTACTCTACACGATCAACTAACGAGTTTAACACGAGTAAATCGGCTATCGATGCATAATCAATGACATACAACAAGCTAGACGTCTAAATAAAGTATGAATTTAGAGCTACAGGACAATAGATTTTTTTAATTCTAATCGAAATTAAAAACAAATAGAAATTTATAAAAATCATTACAATCTATAATCAGTGTTTAAATATTTGGAATCCTTACCCAAAATAAGTATTCATTTATGTAATTATGTATCGTGTTTTGTATTTGCTTCCTAACTTATCTAAAAAATTAAAAATTAAATAGTGAATTACAATAATAGCGCAGATAACAAAATATAAAATGCATTTTTTTCTCGCTGATCATATAAAACGATAATGATTGGTAATATTGATAGAATAGATTCATTAACTCATAAATAAATATACTTTGATGCATATTAATAATTATATCATCTATGCTAATCATTTGTCTACGACTTTTATAAAAATTGAAATTTACATATTATGTATATCGTGTACCTGCGTGTCAGGTATATAATAATATATTATTAATTACTATAGTTAATTTAACCTACGAACCTTCAACAGGTAACAGAATATATAATATCTATATTATTATAATGCTCACACAGTCACGCAGACACGCAATACATTGAAATACCGTGTATCTAGAAACTAGAAAGTATTGAAATCTTAAATCTGCGGTGTAGGTAACGTATGACGATATAACGTTCAACGATCTAATAGATAACCGTGACACTATTAACCTCAACTACCGAAGTATGCATACATCAAAGGCGATTTCTCGCAACAGACCTGCAGGTTCGATCGTTCCGCTGATGACCGATCGTCCAACCAGCAATAATCAAATAATAATATTACATAATACACATTTTGCACACGGAAAGGTCGCCGGAGTAATCGTCTTGTCCGGCGCGTTATACTCGAAAATCGCGGTTCCGATATTATAATTATTTTTGTGTAAATTATGAAAGTTATAAAGGTGGCGTAGACACGAATACTGCACGAGTCATATAGATGTATCACTCGTAATTTTAAAATAATGGTACCTACAAAATTGTGAGTTTCGTCCAGGGGAATTTAACCCTCTGAACCTATACTGTATTATGTGTTTGATAAATAATTTATATATTTGATGCCTAATATAATATTAAAATTATACGTGTATACTTTACCATTGTATGCGTTTGTGTCAACTATGATGCATATACGACGACGTGGTCTTCAAACTATTATTTACTATACTATTTACAGTGAGATTTTGTTTGCGTATATATATATATATATATATATATGGTAAATGGTAAGCTATAAATACGTTATTGAAAATACACTTCGTCTGACGGCGACGCACTGGGTGCGTACGGCATTATAACGGAAAAACCAATGAAAATCACGATGACAACGAAAAAAAAATCACCACCGAATCGAGTAGGTGTGTTAAACGGTTACACACGACGAGTATCA
The DNA here is from genome assembly GCF_020882245.1 of Rhopalosiphum padi. Classification (NCBI taxonomy): domain Eukaryota; kingdom Metazoa; phylum Arthropoda; class Insecta; order Hemiptera; family Aphididae; genus Rhopalosiphum; species Rhopalosiphum padi. The sequence continues at coordinate 21,188,328 of NC_083600.1, forward strand.
CGATGTAATGGATATTAATATATTATAATGTTCTGTACTATTCGCGTGTTTGGGTCCAGCCGAACGGGTAGAATACATGTGACCCGAAGTAGCCGGCGTTTTCACTTTTAATCGCGATGGTGGTTTTCGCTATTAGCGCAAGTCGGCGGGGGAAACGCGCACGCCACCAGCGGGAGTTTTCCCGCAAAACCGTCTTGGAAAAACGGTTGCGCAAACACCGCGGAAAATCGTAACCACTACCACGGCAGCGCATTGTTGATCGCTGCAACGTATTATGATATATACACGCGTGTATCACGTGTACAAAGTATAGCAGAAAATGACAGGAGGCAGAGACCGGGGTGTTCACCCAAAATCACATTAGATGATATCGAGTTTGTATCTTATTGCAGTATTATTTTCAAACAAATTGTTGGGGGTTTATTTTTTTTTAAATGTTGTTTTTCACTAATAATTTATTTTTTATGGCTTCTGCGTTTCCTCATTTTGTGATGTTAGCTTTAATATTAGAGTAAATTTACCTATTATCAAATTTAAAGGTAAGAATATTATCTAGAAAATGTCATATTCTTTTATGGATATTATCATTTTAAAGTGAGTTATAGCTATGTACAATAGTACAGCTTTAAAATATTCATAAGTCATAACACATGATGCGGGTAGAACGTCCTCTTAATTCATGTATTAAAAACTTATATCTTAGAGTCTTAGTATACTATTAAATGGTGCGTTTCGCATTTAATCTTTATCGCACTAATATGCCAAAATACTATCTTATCTTGAATAGGATTCTTAGGTATTCAAGTTGAACACAATTGACATTTGAGAGTTAAAATGAATGCAGAAAGCCAATTTTTATACTGAATATAACAAAAGTCAGCTTTTTTTAAATATTTATGCAAGTTATTGATGGTGGCAGTTACTCCTTTTAACAACATTTCGAACACAGAATCTTAAGAAAATATTGGCTGTTCAATGCAACAATTTAACAGGTATTATAAAACATATTAAATTTATTTCATATTTCGTACATAACAAATGAAAATATATTTTTTAACTATTTTTTTTTATTTTTATTTATTTGTTTATTAATTAGTAATAATAATAGTTGATAAATAGTTACGATTTAAATGCTCTAAAAAATAAGAAAAATGCCTTAAAAATTACGATTTAATGCACTTATATAATAGACATTTTTTTTTAATGCATTAAAAAATGCTCTTAAAATTTTTTTTTAACATTGAAAAAATTTGTTTAATTATATACATTTTTTAGGTATTAATCATTAATCATTATTATTATAATTACTCGTATAATTTTCATCAACTTCTATCTTCTTTTGAATCTGAAAATTTTTTCCAATAAAAAATAAAAATGACTTAAAAACATTAAAAAAATGCCAAATTAAAGTTATATTTTTTAGTTCCTTGACGTATGAAACAAACTTTGTGCTTGGAAAGCAATGTTTTCGGATATTTAAAAAAAAATGCATTTGCATTTAAATCTGTTCCTATAGTTATGATATATGTTTTTAAATAATGAATTTTGAATATTTTTTCCATATTTATTAACTTTTCTTTTTGCATATTTCAAATTTTTTCATGCCTATTTTATAATTTTTTCGTGCATATTTTTCCTTTTTTAACTTTCCGATCCCCACAGTTATTTGACACTTTCGATCATTTTTACTCACAAAAAACTTTTCATTATGCATAAATCTAATAAAAACTAAAAAAGTCAAACATTTCAAATGTTTTTAAATAGTTGAAATAAACCAAAATATTTTTTAAAATATTATAATATAATTATTTGGTGACAAAATCATGCCTACAGACTACAGTTAATCGTTTTTGAATAACAACCAAAAAACGAAATCGATTTTGACAATAATTATTAATATATATTATATATAATATTACACAGGTATGTTGTGTAATCTTATTTGGAACATAACTTATCGTAATACAGTTACTTTTTATAACTAAAAAAATGAATATTAAAAAAAAACCTAAGGGTCAATCGTATGTAGAAACATCGTCCACTTTATTTTTGTATGTTAGGTATGCGATATAGCTACTTAGTAGGTATATTGTACTTACTATACATTGCTAACTAATTATATTATCCAACTCCGGTGTTCCGGAACAAATATGATGCAGATATGCTTGTTTTTCGGTGCTGTCAAAAAAATTTACATCGATTCGTATAGATTAAATATGCATAACAATAATAATAATATTTATTCGGGTAGTTGGGTACTCAGGTGTACATGACACAACAAAATACCTATATATATGTACCTATATTATTGAATTTCCATTATTATATATATATATATTAACATTTTTGATATATTATGGTATATAATTTACTTTACTGTAATACTATTTATCTATATAGTTATTTCTTTACAAATGCGACGTGTACCAAATAATGTATTATGAATTATGATTGCAGTCAAAATAAACGGAATAGACACCAGACTATTATTTTAGGATTACGTTGTAAATACACAATAGTATACCTATATAATATAATACGCGATATTGTAGCGGTCCACGAGCCAATATTTATATATACAACCGTTTTTAGGTTACACACGCGTTAAACGCGGCGGATCATTTCTCTCTCTCTCGGGCGATGCAATACGATACAATATAATGCGTGTGTGTAATGCGCTTATGAGCGAATGTGCGGGCCACTGTACGTGGATTATAAGGCAGGTATATCTGTATAATATACAAATCGGTGGTTGTTGAGAAATTTTGTTTTGAGTTTTTACTATACACACAGAATCACCAATATAATATTATAGGTATAAAATATTAAACGTACAACAAAGCTATTAACGTGGGCCAGTTGCAGTATCAAGAGATATATAAGTATTATTACTACTTACACGTTATATATTATATTTATTATACACATATTATTATGCGATATTGTTTAATAATTTACCACGTAAATAAAACAGTTTATTTGGAATCAGAAAATTTGTGATTGGCATTTAAACTCTATTGAAATTGCATCTAAATTAACCGCGTATATATTATGCATTACGCATTTATATTTATGCGGTCACTTAAATACTTATATGTATATTTTTTTCTAAACGCAGACATTTAAATATTTTAATTTATATCATATATATTTTTGAAATAAAAAATAAAATTCCCCTTTTAAGCATGTATAAGAACCAAAATATATAATACATACAGATATTACAATTAATATTTTATCACTCAGTTATACATAGGAATAAATAATACATCGATAAATAATCATTTTATTATGTAAAACTACTAAAAAAAAATAAAATACATCATAATATATATTAAAAATAAATACGCAATACGCATTACACATTTATAAGTATACATTTAAAAAAATAATGTACATACTATTGACAAAATGGAATTCTATTTTCCGGTATTAATAAGACACACACATTATAATGTCTAATATTGTATACCCTATATTAATATATTATACATTAGGTATAATATATTACATCATATGGCATAACTGGATGGATTGAAATTCAAAAGGTGTAATAAACAGTAATCTTTAGATCTAAACGCTTAAAGGATGTAAATAATTTTAGCTGAGTTATAAATTGTGTAACTGTATGTTTTGTCAAATTTGTTCACGTACAATTATTTTATTTTTGAAAATTCAGTATAGGTATTTTTATTTTAGAATCCTAGGAAAACAAAATTTGAATTTACCCATACCATCGAGCGTTATATGAAAAATTCTTCGTTTTATTACTCACATAATCATCCATTAACAAAATATTCAACTTCATATATCATCGTTTCAACATAATTCATCATCTTCAGAAGAAGTTCTAATCAACACCAATACTTACCAAGATGAAATTTTTCAATTTTTTTAAACAAATATACTTAGATAAAATAATCTGTAATCAAACCGTACGTAACTTGTACTTAAGGCTTAAATCATCGGAATTGAAACCTTATAATTAAAAAAAAAAATAATCGAATTTTTATAGTGAAATGAGAAATAATATTTTTTGATTTGGAGAAAAAGTAATGAAGCAGCTACACTTGAATTGGGTAAAAACTAATAAATATAAATATATTGATAGAAAATCATAGAAGATACGATTGTTAATTTTGTGGAAAAGAGAAATGTTGATTTTATTATTACTAAAATAACTTATTAACAGGTGAGAATTTGAAAAAAATGTTTCACTAGCTTCTCCTTCATCACACGATATATTACGACTTGATTAAGTAGAGTCCGTTGAAAATGCTTAGCGTTGTCAGTTTGTCACTAATATTCGGATTTCAGTACTATTTGGATAATCCGAATATCCGAATTTGAATCATATGACGGATAAAATCCGAATTATCTGAATAATTCGTATATTTTAAACTTTTTGCTTAATTATTTAAAATTTAATTATTTGTTATTTAACTTATAGGTTTTAGATTGTTTTATTTATGTCGATAAAACTTGAAATTATACATTTTATATATTTTAAAACATTCCTTTATAATCACAAGATAAATGAAAATTTGAATTATTCGAAAAAAATCCTATCCCAAATTAAAATGTTGACATTAAGTTACTAAATAAACATTTTCTATATAATAGGTAAGTAATATACTGCGATCAATTTTTATAAATGACATATTTTATAATATCAACATTGCAAAATGTTTATGCATTGTTTAGTTTTGCATAACCTACAAAAAAGAGTCATTAATAAGGTAATATTAATAATTATAAATCGTAGGAACAGTTTATTTTACTTCAATATAGACCGTTCTAAATTATAAAATATAAAAATATTACACACGTTAAACATTATATTATATTAGGCTTTATCATTTAGTAAATACATATATAGTAGGCACAATAGGTAAAATAAAATATATATTCCAATCACTGTCACTTGAACATGATAATATGTATATCATAATACCATAATACCATAATACCATAATACCATATACTTATATTAAAAAAAAATTAGATCTACATAGATACCTACTTAAAATATCGTTTAGATTGTTGTGTATGTTTTTTATTCATTATAAATTGACAGCTACAAATAAATGACCTTGGGCCGTGACCAGAGTACCTACCTATGTATATAATATAATAACATTATAAAAGGTGTATGCACGAAAATTCGAAACAATAACAACCGGAAAAACGACGTTTTAGTGTGATGAAAGTAAACGTTTTTACTTGTCAATTTGCAATCAAACAAGATTTGCGCGTACAGCCGTATAGGCCGTAAACGCTGACACGCACACTGCCCAAGACTTCGCAATATAACAAACATATAGGTAAAATATAAAAAAAACACAAAATATACGTGTATAATATATAATTCACATTATACAGGGTAGAAAAAAAATTATTCATATAAATACTCGGCGAACCTACATAGTGGTATTTTTTTCTATTTTCAAAATTGACTTTCATTTATTGATCAAGTTTTAATGATAATTAAAAAATATTAGCCTTAGGGGGCCGGGACTATAGGAAGACCACCTACTATTATTTCTATACTATTTTTCTTAAGTCCATTCAATAAAATCATACTTATGAAATACTTTAATTTTTTAACAGCTACTTCCCATACTTTTAGACGATTTACTTAATTATATTTAATATTTTTGGTTAATAAATTATAATTAAAACTAATCTGTGCAGCGTCAGTCGTTCTTTATTTTTTTTTTTCAATGAAAATATTATTTTATTTAACATATTTTTTGATAATTTGATAAGTCTCCGCTATAAATCATTTGTTATTTTATTTTTTTTTTGTTTTTTAAAATACTTTTGCATTAGGGAACACGAGGGCCTCTTTATATTTCTTTATGTTTATGTTTATCATTAGTTAATTTAAATTAATTTAAAATTTTTTAAAACATAATATAATCAATTCATGAATCAACTTTGCTACTTTTTTTTGATGACCTAAAAAAATCTACTAATAACTTAAACTTATACACAATTGAATTTCTTTACACACCAAAATAGTTGACAAAAATCTTATCTGCCCATAATCATACCTCATTGCCATCGCTGTCCGTCTTATGGAAACACTCAGAGTCAGTGCAATCAATCAGTGCAATCACTATAGATGAACACAGATCTGACTTATGCAATGTGTTAACAGACTCTCTTGCTAGATATGTTCTATGTCATGGTAGTCACCCAGCCAACTGTAAAGACTGCTCAGTTTATAAAAAACTTAAATTTTCAAATAGTCAAACTCAACGAGAACGGGATTTTTTTGTTCCAAAACCAAAGATAACTTTCCTAAATCCACTTTAAGTTCCAAAATTACGATAAACCATCGTATTATGCTCAAGCTACTTCCTCAAAACTATCCCCGTTTTTCTTCAAACATTAAAACATTATTTACTTCTTTTATTTCTGAGTTTACAACTATCATTAAGCTAACGACTTTATTAAATAAAGATAAATTATAATTATGTATACCGTTGTACATTTTCTCCATAATATTGTTATTATTTCATTTTAATAAGCAAACTAGGTAACTACATTAGATTTGTCATTTAATATGATCCTATAGCCTATAGTTACTACTTTATAAGTATCTATATATTATGTTTATATATTTTAATTGTTGTGGGCTGTATAATCTTCTTACTGTAGTGTTTAATTGTTAAGCTATCATAGTTTTATACTAGTAGCTAATGAAAAAAAAATCAATTCATAATAATTGGAATCACAAATGGAGTAATTAAAACCAATCGGTTTTAATTTATTGGCTCATATAATTATGTAAGCCAAAAATTATTATCATTTTTCATAACACTAAACTAATTTATTATTAAGATTAATTAATAAATTGTAAATTTTAGTTTAATTAAAATGTTTTTCTAAATACTATTGTTTATAAATACAAAATAATATTGAGCCTTATAATAAAATATATAACAATATAATATAATGTATCATTAAATATTTGTAATTGTAGATTAATTTTTATCTTCGTCAGGAATCAGGATATCATCATTCTGTTTATTATTTTCTATTAAAACTCTTTAAAAATATAAAAATACATTTTTTACAAAATTATAATTAATATAATGTGAAAAAATACTATGAAAATATTTCATCATACCTCAGTAGCTATATTATATAGCAATTTGGCATTATTTGGGTCTGTTTGTTCAACCATTTTGTACAAACATCCGTTTTTGTTTTTCAACAAAGTATATGGGTGGTCAAATTCAACAATTTTACCAGCGTCCATTACAAGTATCTTGTCAGAATCCATAACTGTGATCAAACGATGAGCAATTGTTAATACTGTACATGTTCGAAACTTATTTCTGATGGTATTTTGTATCAAACCGTCAGTTCTGAAAATTAAAAAATACATAATATATTACAAAAAATATTGTTTGCTACCAAAATATTAATTTAATATATCTTTTTTACTGTGGATCCACATTAGCAGTGGCTTCATCTAATATAAGAATTTTATTATTTTGTACAATAGCTCTAGCTAAGCATACTAATTGTCTTTGACCGATACTCAAATTAGATCCACCTTCTGATATTTTTGAGTTCAGCCCATCCGATAAATCTTCCACAACATCTTTAAGTTCCACCTAAAAATAATAATATTAAATAATTTATATAAATTTGTATTTTGTAGTGTTATATGCTTAATGACTATATTAATCATAAATTGTATCTACTTCATCTAAAGCTTTCCAAAGAACATGATCTGAATATTTATCAAATGGATCCAAGTTTTTTCTCATTGTTCCTGAAAATAAAACTGGTTCTTGAGGAATGATAGACAATTTAGATCGCAAATCATGTAATCCCAATTCGTGTATTTCAATGCCGTCTATAATGATACTACCCTCGTTAAGAGCTAATCTAAATAATGCTCCAATCAAAGATGATTTTCCAGCACCAGTCCTTCCAACAACTCCTATCTAAGAAATACAACATCAGTACGTAAAAATTATTTAAAAATATTATTATTTATACACTATAAAATAATATGCTTAGTAATATTATGTATAGTTAAGGAACCACACTCGTAATTACACGAGAGGACTACATTTAACCAGAACTAAAATCATTTTAAAATTCTCAATGTCATTAACGATGTATTATTATTAGTATTTTATCTGTCAATTCTTAAATTATAAGTATCTACTTTAATTTTTCATATAATATTATAGGTTTATATATAATAAACTCAAATGATTAACCTAAGTAAATATAAAGTAAAAATATTATGGCATAATTTAACCAATATATATTTTTTTATATATATAATTTGGTGGCATATATAATGTTATTTAAAAGTAAATTAGTAGTTCATTTTTAATCTATACTAATACTTGTTAATTATTATATACTATAATATTATAAAGAGATAAATTTTGTAAGTTTGTGAGTTTGTTTGTAGGAAGTAATCTCTATAACTACTGAACCGATTTTGAAAATTATTTCACTAGTAGAAAGCTATATTATTCCTGAGTGACATAGATATATTTAATTACGATTACAAAAATGTGTCAATTAATTCATAAATATTTTTCTTTAGTTATCTGTACAAAAGTCCGCAGTACTAAATATCGATCTCGAAGAAAAAATCCTCTATTATATGTATTAAATATAAAATATAGATATGTAGTAGTGATGTGCAATGTAAATAAGGTTGGGAATCACTGTTTTAAATAGTCAATATTTGCACGGACAACTCTAGTCTGGGCAGCTTTATTACTTTAATATGTCGGAAATATCATCTATACACCAAATTAGAAATATGATTTATTCACACGTTAAATGTGAGTATTAGACAACCAAATTTAACACTAATACGTTTTGTGTGAACAACGGTTTACACGGGGACAGCTAGTATTCAATACATTTATTTAATAGAGTTTTGAGGAATGCGAGTTCCGTGTAAACCACAATAGTATAGGTTAAGACGATAGATTAAATTAATTAGGTACAGCTTATTCATCGCTATTTCCTTGGCGAAAGTTTAACTTAAACTATGTTTTTTGATATTACGTATAATATAATAATTTAAAAAATAAATAGTTAATACTTTTTCCGTAGCCTCAATTTCAACACTGATATTTTGTAAAATAAATGGCGAGTCTGAATCGTAACGCATACATAATTTGTTGAATATAATCTTTCCTTTATTTGGCCATCCTTCGGGTGGTTTTTTGTCTAAAGCAATTGTTAAAAAAAATAAAATATTTACTTCTAATATTTACTAAAGATTTTTTAGTTTAATTTTCTGTAAGAAAATCCCTTAACAGTCATTACTTGGAGCTGATTCAAGAGCTGGTTCTTGCGGTACATTTGTGTATTCAAGAACTCTTTCAACAGACGTCATTTGATTTTCTAATTCCGCAGACAGTCTTACTACCCATTGGAACATACCAGTCAATCCGATTGCTTGTGTAATAGCTAGACCAACATTTCCACCATGTGTATCTAAAATAAAATAATGGTTAAAAAATATAATCAAATAGTTGCACAATAACTTAAATTTTATTATTACTTAAACACTTACCATTAACAATAAATATGAAGAAAAACGTTACGAGAGTTGTGTACAAAATACAAACAATATCTAACCAAAACCCAAATGCTCTACTTAAACTCATAAATAAATACCAAGCTGAAGAATGTAAATCCTAGAATTTTTATAATATTAATATGACGTATTGTATACCTACTTAAACCTGCGTGGATATATATTATATAATTGATAGATGCTTACTTGATGACTTGCAAACTCCTGAGAAAGTATTTGTTCTACATCAAATGCTCTTATTGTTGTCAGTCCTTGAAGCGAAGAATTTACATGAGTAAACATTGGACTTCGTGCTATATTGATGAATTGCAAAGTGTTATACCATAATACCGTATTTATTCGTAAATTAATTATGTCTTGGATAATTTAAAGCATTTACAAAACTTACCAATTCCTTCTAGACGTTTTACATTACGAGTTGTTGTCATGTAAATGTTCCTCATTTTGAAAAAAACTACCACTATAATTAATGTTGGTAGGATTAAATAAACATTGACAATTCCCACCACTATTAATATTCCGATCACCATCAACCCGATCTAATAAAATGCAAATACGTGATATTAAATAATATTGAATACCTAAATATTCAAAATTAAAAACAATTATATATATTTTACTTGAACAACATCAATAAATATTGGAGGCAACGCTTCGTCAATAATTCCTATATCTTTTGAAAAACGATTTAGAATTCGACCTAATATTGAAAAATGTTATTAAAATTCAATTAAAAACAAAAACTAAAAGAACATTTTAATATCTACCTGATGGGTTTTTATTCAAAAATGCCATGGTTGCTCTTATAATTGAATTGAACATTCGATTATAAAGGTTTGAGGATGCAGTGGTGCATATAGATACCAACAAAATCAATTCGGCATAGGCAAATATGATAATTAAGAGTGTAAGTATTGCAAATACAACGACACAAGTTTGTCTCGATACAATCCACGACATTCCGTCAGTGGATTGGGTTATTGTGAACGTAACATTATTGGTGGCTACAAATTTCTCAATTACACCAAAATAATGATCTTCTAAATCAACCCTATAGAGATATAATAGACCAAATCTTACATCCTAATAGTATTTTGTAAATAGGGTGGGTCATTGTGACCGATTTGTCTAGGTGATCAAATGGTATTTGTTTATTAGGTACGTAATTAGTAATTATTTTAGTACACTCATCTATTATAGATACAAATGATACAATGGTATCTATACTTATGCACGGTTGACTAAAAAATAAGCAATTTCATTTTACACAGTAACACGGTTTTTTATGCATATGTAGAGGGCGAATAAAATTAAGCGGTGCAAAGTATAAGTATATAATATGATGCGTGTGTATGGGTGCATGTATATAATATTTTAATTAAAATATTGTAATAATGCAATTATTATAATTTATTTTTTGGTGATAGAAAGAAGGGTATAGAATTTTAAAACCTGACCCCACAATATTAAGTTGGGCATGGACCAATTGCGCCTACGACTATAAATAACTTATAAGTTTTCTTTAGGTGTTATAAAATGTTTTGAGCGCAATTGGTAAACCACCATTTATATTATTATGTTTGAAAATGAATATAGGTATAGGTTAGGTTAGGCTATAAGTATACACTTTTTATATTACCAATAAGTTATCCAGTAATCACTGCCGGATGCAATTACTTGAGTAAAAATGCAGACTGACAATAGACTCAATACTTTGCAAAAATGACCACCGGCAAAAATATACGACGAATAGATACTAAATCCGACATTTCCCGAAGAACGCGTTTCAGCCATGTTAACCGGTCCGGCGTCAACATCATTGATCTCGGTTTCTTTGACAGATGAAGCAACAATGGAAACGGATGATTTTTGTGCAGTATTTGCAGAATGTAATTCAGAACTTTCGATATTGGATTTTTCAATGTTACACGCGTTTTCGGTCAAAACTGCTGTTTCCGTTGAAGATCCTAGTAGTTTTGTAAAGTCTAAACCGGATCTTTGAAGCTCCTGATATGAACCTTCCACTGTAATTTTTGCCTGAAATACAAAAAAATAATAATAATAGGTACCATAGTATTTATATGTTTGCAATTTAAACATGCGAATTAATCCATTTAACGTAAAACTGATTATTTCGGAAAACATCAACATTTTTGAAAATATTATAATGTTAACCATTATGAAATTATATTTTTGTAAAACTTATGGTTTTTTTTATATCTCTAATCAAAATATTATTTAGTGTTTTGATCAATTTTTGACAAGTAGTTTATTAGATACAAAAATTTAAAGTTTAGACATTTTGTGGGGTACTGGAGTAGTATCACTTCCATTCCAGTCATTATCTATACTGTAAATACTTACAAGTTATAACTTATAAGTCATAAATCATAATAAACTACTCGCTTGAAATTTGATTTGTATGAATTATTAAAGTACTTCAAAAATATTATGTTTTAGAATTAGAAAATAAAAATGTATGTTGTTGTTAAAAGAGTAAAATAATAAAAAATGATGTTTTAACCACTTAACATTATGTAAAAAAACATTTAGTTTTTTTTTAAGTAATGAGTATCTTACGTACATAAATATTATTATTATTTATTATACTTACGTTTTCCATTAAAACAATTTGATCTACACTAGTCAAGTATTGAATTTGATGGGTTATTAGTATACAAGTCTTTTCTTTGAGATACTCTTTAAATTAAAATAATAACAGATAAAAATAGGTCAATATGAGGATATATATTATTAAAATTTGTAAAATACAGTCGATTCCTTGAAGTTAAAGGGAGATAAAAATTCGCTTCGAGATATGTATTATTCGAGATATCGAACTCGAATTTATATTAATTTTTATACAATTTATATTTCTACAGGAATAAAAAAAATTTGAGTTATCAAATTTTTTAAGTTATCGAGATATGAGTTATCGGGACTCGACTGTACATAGTGTACATACAATACAATATATTTAGATATCTACCTTTAATACATTTTTCAAACAAATGTTTGCCGACACGTGTGTCCACTGCCGATAAAGGATCATCCAATAAATAGATATCTGCTTGTTTATATATGGCTCTATCATGAAATATTTCAAAACGTTATCATAATATATAAGTTTATAAAGATCAAACGTATTGATGAGTATTATTACCTTGCTAAATTTACTCTTGCTCTTTGTCCGCCACTAAGGGATAATCCTTTTTCTCCTACAACCGTCCGATCGCCGTATCGAAACTGCTCAAAATCTGTTTTTAACGCACAAACATCTATTACCTAAATTCCATAATTATATATTATATAAATTATCAATTAGTATATATTATATTAGTGCTTGAATTAAGAGAGGGTGGAGTCTCTCTTCTTTGTAAAAGAATTATTTATACTTACCGTTTCTAATATTATATCCTAATCAATAAGACACTAAAATATTTATATACGCACATTTTTTTTACATTTTTACATTCCCCTTTTATTTTTTCCTCAATTCAAATTTTTATCTTCCCCAGATTACACATTTTTTTAAATAAAATATAAAAAAGGTGGACAAGTGGGTATCGCTCTGCTGTATAGTAGAGATGGAGAGTAGGTCACTATAATGGATGTGTTAAATTTGAATGCAATGACAGGTATCATTATATACGAAAAACGATTCTGAACAGTGATGATTTGTCAGTCTAGGATAATTAGTAGGATATATTATATTATTACTTATATTTAAATTGTAATATATCGTTATTTTACTCGAATTCGTAAAAAAATTAATTTCATATGCTCTTAAAAATTTTTCTATATTGACGCTGGAGTTTTTTTTACAATTATTTGAATAAAAAGTTATGGAGAACTTTGTGTTGTGTTTTTTAACCTTAGATATAAATTACAAAAATTTTATGAATTTTCAACTACAACAATTTCTTGCAAATATTCACAATTTTGACATATTTCGTAAACATTTGAACTTTTAATGTTAATAAACAAAAATTGTAACTAACGATTTTTGATTTTTTTTTCTACAATAAGAAAAACTTATAATAAACCTTATATTACATTTTAAAGATTTTTTGAAAAGCTAATTTTTTTTTATCGACATTTCAAAAATAAAAATTTCAATGGTCTATAAATAATTTAAAAAAAATGAAAAAACACACATCATTCACACATCAATACATCCATCACTCCGTTCAGAATCTAAATCTAAAAAGAATCTAAATCACTTACTTTGTTATAACGGTCTTTGTCCATTGGTGAACCAAAAATTATATTTTGTTTAACAGAACCTGGGAATAACCATGGTTCCTGCGATGCGTATGATACAACACCATGCACGGAAATACTTCCATCTAAAAGTGGTAGTTCTCGTAAAATAGCTTGTACTAACGAACTCTACAATATAAAAACAGTGATAGTTGTTATGATATAATATTTATCAATTAGATCGTTCGTGATAATTTATACATTAATTAATATACTTTTCCTGCTCCTACTGGACCAATTATTGCAACCAATCGACCGGGCGTTACAGTTAAATTTATATTTTCTAAGGTATTATCGATTTGACCGTTTGTCCACTTGGCTGAAGCGTTTGACATTACTATGCCGAAATTATTTAACTGAATTTCAGTATCGTTGTGATTATTCACGTTATCCAATACTTCACCGTTTTTTAATGTTTTTCTAGAAACATCTATTGATTTTATTTGATTTGTCATCACTTGTTTATCTCTTTCTTCGTATAAAAGGAAATCCTGAAAAATTATTTTTAGTAAAAAAAAAACACGAAAAAAATAGTATTTGTTAAGTTTAATGAATTCGTATAAACCTCAATTCGTTTTATTGACACTAATAATTCGGCAAATAAACCAATACCCGGTGGAAAAGCTATAGTCAATGTTCCTCGCAAAATGTTATAATACGACGTGATTACAAATACCTAAATCCAAAAATAAAATTATTAAAAGTATTTTATGAGAAATTTTAAAATAAAATTATAAGGTATCCGGTGAATTGGTCGCGAACAATTGATCGCCGGTGAATTGATCACGGGCGAATTGATCGCGAATACAATTGGTCGCCAAGATAATTGATCGCCAAACGAACTTTTTTAGTTTTTTAAGTATTTTATTATCCTAGGTATATTACCGAATTTTATGTTTATTATTTTAGAATATTTAAGTATTCTTATTGTTTTATTTTTAAATAACGTACAGTTAAATGCTAATTTTAATTAAAAAAAAATAATAAATAGATATAGATTATGTATATAGTGGATAATAATAATAACAATTTGATCACGGCCATGTTGATATTACCTGTTACTAAAAGGGTTAATAATAATACAAGTTATTTTGACAATTATATAATAATAAAATTACGTGACTTCGCGGTATTGATAATTTAACAATGAGAAGACGTTGGCTTTTGACGAACAATTTGAGATTATGCCGCCGTGATTAGAAACGACAGAAATAAACTGATAATGCCCGTGTGGGTATATAGTATCAATAATAAATACTTTATAACAATATAATGATACGAACTCGATAATGAAAATTTAAAATTAAATCAAATAAAAATTATAAATTATATTGTTAATAGTTAATAATTACACATAAATAAAATAAAATAATAAATAATAATGTCAATTAATTAAATTTCAAAATATATATAAAAATTACACATTATGTTGTCAATAGTTAATAATTACACATGAATAAAATAAAATAATAAATAATAATGTCAATTAATTAAATTTTAAAAATACTTAAATATTCTAAAATAATAAACATAAAATTCGGTAATATATCTAGGATAATAAAATACTTAAAAAACTAAAAAAGTTCGTTTGGCGATCAATTATCTTGGCGACCAATTGTATTCGCGACCAATTCACCGCGAACCAAATTATAATATACTGTTTAAACTAAAATGTTACTTTCGATGCGGTTATATTGTTTCCGAGTAATACGAATGCAAGTAAATTCACAAATAATGCGATTCTCGTATTAAATAAAAAAAACGACGACAAAATTCCTTTGACATACGCCGATTTTATTATTTTATTCATTTCTTTCCTATATAATAAACCATTATAGTTATTCGTAGTTAAATTCATCTACATTTATATTATGGTACCTATTTTATATAATATTATACTCATAATCAAGAGCTAGGGACTTAAAGAGCATTTGCTTATTTTTATGAATTGACTTAAAATGTAGCTATGGAAGTGTATGTCATGTTACACACTACGTTCAATTATGAAATTTGAAAGTGTTCTTTTTTGCTTTTTTAAACGATTTTTTAAAAAGATGTTTATTTCCAGTTTTTCTGATTATTTTTGCTCTTCTGACCATTTTTTTTTACTTTTTATAGTTTTTTCAGAAAATCCCTCGGAAAATCCATAAACAATAAGGCAAAATGTCTCGAAAGTGAAGTTTAATTTTTTTATAATAAAAAGACTTATTTTTTTATTAAGTTAGAAACTTTTCCTGATCATTTTGTTTCAATATTTTTTGTAATCTTTAATTATACTATTTTTAGCACAGTTACAAAATTGTCTAGTATCTACTTTATCATGTAAAAAAAAGTTTTTTATTTTTTAATTAAATATTTTTGCTCAAATTTAAGTTTTTTAAATGCTTATTTGAGTGCTTACAATGATGTTTTTAAGTGCTATAAGTCCCGAGCCCTACTCATAATCATTCTTACTTTCTGGCATATTTTGTAAGATTGTTAAAAAATGGTTCCCAAGTGTACATTTTTATCACTTGTAAACCCGATATTATTTCATTCATCAAATGTACTCTTATGTCCGTTCTTTTGGCTGTTTGTAATCGAACTTCAGACGTTTTTGATCCCAACCATACTTAAATGTCAAACAGAATAATCATTTTTAATTGAAAAGCAATTGTGATCTATTTTCTAGTATACTTTTATGTTATAAAATCTATTTTCTTAAATTACACAATAACTAATATAATAATTTCCTCACCATACATTTTAAATTTAAACTGAAGTTGAAAAATATGTTCAAAAAATACGTTTATGATAATATAAATTCAACGTCATACTACTAGCTAATAATATAGTACGAAGAAAAAAAGTAATTAATAATAGAAGTATTATAGATATAATCCATGATCACAGAATTATTTGTCCGTAATAACTTAAAGTTTATTTTTCTCAAATAAATTAATAACTTTGTAATTACTTACTGATAAAGTTTATGTATATAATATATCGTATATATTTAGTATACTATGATACTATTAATTTATAAAATATATTAATATTATAAACATATATATATATATTTATTATATATTAAATTAAATTAAAATATAATATGTTAGTTAAAATTACTCTAATTTATAGGATATCTACTAACTTTGTAACGGTATAAATACAAGTAATGTAGCCACACCAAGTACTGATGACACGCCTACTTCTTGCCATAAAAAATACGTCACTACAATTGTTTCTAAAGGTCCAACCAACAGAAAAGGAACATATAAAAGCGATATATCAAACCGATTTACGTCGTTTGACATAAGATTTATTATTTGACCGGTCGTTGTTTGATCTTGAGAATTAGTTTTGAGTCGCAACGACTAAAAATAATAATAATACTATATTATAATGTTATATACATTTATACCTATATTGTTAATAATAACTTACAATACAAAAATTATTATCGCTATTAGTATAATGTATTAAACATATAAAAATGTACCTTATTGTAAATAATATAACAAGTTGCAATCCGAATTTTCATTGCCATATGAGATGTTATTATATCGAAACGGTTGTACATCATTGACCTCATTAATAAAAGTGCAATTAAGCAAATTGCTAAATAAATTCCATCTGGACTTTGATTAACTGATTTATTTGTTTCAAAATGTTTTACTATTTTTCCAACAATAGTCGATATACCAATGCTATTTAAATATATATAAAAACGTTATTTGTATAATTATATCATTTTTATACCTTATCTGCAGTATGTACTATGTTTCCTTTTAAAAGTAACATGAAATATTTTCATCCAGTGACCTTTCATTGATATGGATTTTTCGGGAGAAGATAGGGAATACAGAAATACATATTTTTTGATGATTTTCAAATTTTTAGTTCATTAAATCTGCGCATAATCAATTAACTTGCATTTTTTTTAAATAGCAACAGAAATTATCAATACCAAATTAAGATATACCGAATTTTTTGAGTTTCTTTTACCGCATAACCATAACTAAAACCAAAATTTACTTAATGGCGAAGAACTAATGTTTTAATTTAAACCTTTGAATTTTTTAACGATTATCCTATAATTTTACAAAAACCCCTTTTTCTTGCCAGAAATTTCATATCATTTTGAGGTTACTGTACTAAAATATTTCGTGTTACCTAAAATAAAACACACTGTATAATAATGTGGGGAATCGTAAGTTCCTACACGAGAATAGCAGATAAAAAAATATACATACATTAATTCTTACAAATGAAATGTGTAAATTTCTTTACGACGGAAAAAATGATAATGTACTGTACATAAACATCAACCCTAAATTTTACCTACCTTAAAAAAATTTCTGATATTGTTAATAGAATTCCATTAAAAATAAACTTTGTTCCAAACATTTTAATTAGTGTCCTTAAAAAACTGGGAGTTTTCTTTTCCTTTTTCGAATTTATCAATTCTTCCTCCCATAACCTTGGAAAAATTTTTAAATAAGTATATATATACAATATACATGTAATTTTATATTTTTATTCGTCACATGCATGAAGAATTATTTACTTTTCTAATTTGTTTCCTAGTACTGCAGATGAATCTTCTTCCAAAATTGTGTACAAATCGATTAAATCTAATTCTTTTTTTAATCCTTTTTTAATAAATCTTAAAATCCAACTTAAAAATAAATTCACATAATAGTTAATATTTAATTAATTAATTTAAATAATATATGGTGTATACTGTATATCATGTAACAGTAAAATTTACATTTTGTTAAGATTTTTTAATGTTATAAATAAATTCCTTTATAACTTAATTTAACATCTATATCATAATATACTTGAAGTAAAAAAAAGAGGTTTCAACATCAATGAAAATTTGCATGCATTTTGAATTTATGAAAATATACATAAGAATAGTGTAAAATGCTGCTGTACCTAAAAGCGCATAAATAAATCCTAAATAAGACACTGATAATACCTACCTATAGGATTTAGCGATTTCGCGTTATGAGCAACGAGGTAACGCGAAATCGCCAATAATCCTAGGTAGGTTATAGGCACTACCTATTGGTATCTAAACAATAGAATTGTCATTATTTGATTACATTAATAATATTTATTTATATTATACAAGTAATAAAATTACCTAAAAGTAACAATTTCAAAAATATTAGCTCTAGCTCTTGGATTGAGTGGTTTTTCTTCTTTGAAAGTTGCATCCATATTTATAATCTAAAACTGTAAAAAATATTCATTGTACATGATCTTATAGGTAGATCTTGTATAATTTTTTTTTTATTATCAAATATAAGAAAGAAAATCACACCTACTTTATTAACCATTCGACATTCGCTAATTATATTTATAATATAATCTATACAAGTTAATTCAAAAACATAACAATATTATAAATGGTAGGTAGTAGGTACATTGTATTTTAATAATTTATACCCTGAATACGATATCTATCAGAAATAAAAGTATAAATAATAAATATATTATAAGATTTCAATCTCATTTATAATTTTTAATTAATCAAAATCTATGAATATGATTGATATAATTTATATCAATAATATATTAATATAAAACCAACTATAACAATCATTAAAATAATATTTTTTAAATTATCCCTGCCAACATGATTATAACATTTTTTCTTCTGAATTAAAATGATAAAACAAACAATTTGTGATTAAATTGGTATAATAGTATAATACTTTAAAAAATGTTAGATGGTATAATTTTAAAATACAATAAATACTATAATTTTATGATCTTTACAAAAATCAAGGTAGGTACTTAATACTTGAAGGTTATCTATAGGTACTATACCAGTTATATTAAGACTTCAAATATTGAAATAACTTTATTCGATATAATCCATAAGTAATAAAATGTATAAAAGTTAAAACTCTCGAATTATTTTTTTAGAATTTTAAACAAATTGTGTTTATTAACATTAATATATAATACAATTGGAAGTTATTAAAAAAAGTGTATAATATACCACAAGGCACAAATTATAATTATTTAAGAGTTATATCACAAAAAATATATTATGGTAATAGGTATCTATTTTATTTTATAAATAAAAAACTTACATTTTCAGAAGTCTTAATTTAATCAAAGTTTGTATGTAATTTGTTAAAGTTCAATAAATATAATATATACTAATTAAAAATATAAGCTGCAGAAACAAGTCAAGAAACGTTTACATCCACAAATCAATTGATCAATAATTGATCTAAAAAAAATATATTAATTGTCAATGACAAAAATTTTAAACATTATACGTCATTATATTTGTGGTGGGAATCTTAATAAGTATAAGGACTCTGCGCAATAGCGACCGCTTAACATGTATTTATTGCGGGATATTGTAATGTGTATAAAAGTATTCCAATATATACAGGATGATTCACCAGACATCAATGGCGTAAAAAGAAATTAATTTCAGGGGGGTTAAAAAAAATTTCCATTCCTAAATTCCAATTAATTATACAATCAAAATCAATGCCCGTACCAACCATACATTTCGGACGGGGTTTTAACTCCTAACCCCACCCTATATACGCCACTGCCAAACATGCTCACCCCTATTTTTACATTTAACAATACATTTTTCATATTCTTATTTTTGGATGTTTAAATATATGTTTTAAGAACCTATTTTCAAATTCTTGATATTTTTTTTCCTGCAGTGATACAAATTACGAACTTTTGTTTTTCAAATGAAAACCTTATTTTCTACTATAAATTATTTTTATTAGACAATTTTAAGTTTGATGTACAATATACAGATAATAGTCCTTAAAAATAGTTTCACAGAAATATAAAATAGATTTTAAATTGAATATTGTGTTTATTATACTTTAACCACTTTTATAAATTATAAATATTGATAAATTAATATTAATTAATACGATTTTAAAATCACTTTAGCGGTAAAGCCCCCCATTTTTATAAAACTATTATCACAGACCTATTATTTTATTTAGTACACAAATTTAATTAACTCAAAAATTTGAAACGAAATTTATAATATATAAAATCGAAATTTGATTTTAATAAAATTTTAAATATGAAGTGTGTTTATCTTCACAGGACACTCTTAGTAATACAAAAAATCTCAATAATTTGAAAGTATGGTCTTTAAGTATCTATACTTAAAAATTTCAAAAATCAGATTTTGAATTACTACATTATTGAAGAAAAAAAGGATATGAGCGTACTTGTGAACCACTATAGCTGTGTATGATGTATAATATTATTTTATATTATGATTAAAATGTTGTACTTTTATTTCTATAAAAATGTATTATATCTTAAAGGTGTGTAGCGTGTAGGTTTTGAAAATTAGTTTTATTCATTATAATACAAGTATAGTAAGTACATATAAAGATACATAGGCATGTATCTACGAGAAAAGTCCATAAGGTATATAGACCCCCAAAATGTTTTAAAGACCTTTCCATAGAATCATATTTTTTTGTTTTACAATAATAAAAATAAATCTTGGCTACGGTCCCGGTAGCGAACTCAAGATTATTTTTTTTGAGAACTTTATGCTAATAATAATATTTTCTTGTTATATACCTACCATATTGATACTAGAGGTGAGTGTTATTTTATAGAAATACATTTTCATGAAAAAAGACAGAAGTTGTGAGTTGTGACCCAAGCCCCTTGTACTTGCCTGATTATGGGCAGAAACGAGAATTCTATATTAGTGAGTATCTATGTATATTAGGTATATTATTTAATATATATATATATATAAATGCCCGTCTCTAATAGTAGATAACTTTTTTATTTATATTTTAAATTCTTAAATGGGTCTATAAAAAAATGATATTTTACGTTATACAATGAATCGTATTCTTGTATTATACCTACAATATACAATTTTATCAGAAATGATCTTTCATAGAATTACTGACGATTAGCAGTGCTTCGACATACCTACCCGAAACACCCTGTAGCTTCTTTAACCCATTAACTCATAGTAGTGCAGTAGGTTATAGGTATGCACATTTCTACAATATTGAAAGTCGAAATAATATGCATTATTACGACTTATAATCTAATGGTTTACCTATGTCCTTATAACCTACACCTATCTACTTAACAAATATCGGTATCATCGGAAGCGATATAAAGCAATGAACAGACAATATTTGTATGTTGAAGTGGAATTCGTTCACAATTAATTATAACTTATGTATCATGTGATAGGTATATTTATTTAATTTATAACTATTACAAAATATCACATATCTATATCATATACGCATATAAAATCTTTAATCCTTATCATTTGACAAAATATTGTCTTTAAAGTTAAACTTGATATACTAAATCAACTATTTATATTAAAATTCATAAACGTCTTTTAAATTTATATGTAAATACCATGTAGGAAAAAACTTAGTTTGTTAAGGTGAACACTTAAAGAAATAGAGCGATCTTGAGTCAAGAATATTTAAAACATAATAAGAGAATGATTATAATATACCTATTGCCGTGTTAGTAATAAAGGTAGGTAATATACTACACAGTACACGCCTCACGGTAAGTTGTTTTGCATAACTATTTATAACTTGTAAACATTTAAAAGGTTCACATACACAAATCGATATTTTAGTCGTGCTCATAACTCATAAGTATGGACTATTTAATTTAATATTGGCGTAACTATAAGGGAGGACGCTCTGGTTGTTCAAGTCCAATGGAGAATGTTCAAAAGCCCTTCCAACAATTTTAGGTGGACTATTTGCCATAACTGAATAATGCACTAGGTATTTAGTCAATTTTTTGAATGTGCAAGCTCAACAATTTTACTTCTGTCCATAAAAAAAAAATAATGATTTATGTATCAGTGAATACTGTAATACTGTATAAGTGTATTTATCCGTACAGCATAAATTTAATACTTATTATCTAGTTATTAAGTAATATTTAAAAATAAAATTCAAAGTACCTAAGATTTAAATACGAGAATATTTTTAATCATCTAAGCATTATTTATCTATACCTAATTGTGATGAGCAGCAGAAAACTTATCCACAACGTTTTCCATTTATAAGGTTTTTTGAAATGTTTTTTTTCAATTGAAAGAATTGCTACCTATATCTGACAGTCTTGTGTTCATCATTTTATTTCTTAAATAAATTTTGATATGTCGGAAGCTAGAAAAATTTTTCTCCATCAGCACTGGAAAGAGGTATGATAATAAATTATGGTAAGTACCTACATAGTAAATACAGTTCATTTGTAACATTCTAATAGTTGTAATTTAAAATTTTAGTTTTTTCTTCCAATGTCTATTTATAAGTTTGGGTATTGACTTATGTTCAGATTCCAAGCCTTCAACATCAATATCGAAAACATCATAATATTTGGTAATAGGTACCTGATAATTTTTAAAAGTCTAAAGATTTAGGTATTTTGACATTTTGAGAGTACAAGACACTACAAGAAAATTTTACCAAAGAATATTTGATTATTGCTGAAAATAGAAAATTTTCGTTGTTGTTCATCGATTGTTATATCATTGATTATAATTATAAAATAGACAATAATGTAAAGTTAATATTTGCCATTTGGTGACCATTCTTATGATGCAGCCACCGCAGACTAAGATATAATTTATTTAATATTAATTCATACAACGCTATCTATTAGCAGCTATTATAAATATAATTTTAGTCACCGAAAACCACAAACTATTAATTACCTATCTGTCTATTCTTAATCGATGATTATTTCAATTACACATACCTAGATAATATTTATATTATATTATATATGTCTCTATGATATACAGACATACATAATGAACAAATGTCGTTTGAAAAACCCATTATAAACTATTATAAGTGAATGCCGCTATTTTTAAACACTGAAAACTGAATTATGCCACATTTATCAATTTTGGTGAGAGAAAAATTATAATAGTCATTAGTCATTGTCATTCTATTTACTTTTTAGTAGATAATAGGTATTTACAATTAAATAATAGGCCCATCATAAATACACTTGTAAACTTTGAAGTAAGTACCTACATATTTGGTTACTGAATAATTGACAAAAATACATGTGAAATCAGACCTTGGTGGTATAATCCGTCCGGGTGGTCGGAAATCGAAATAAGTGTTATTAGAATATTACTTGAGTTTAAAAATCATTTAAATTATAATTTTATTTAGGAAACTACATATAACTTAGTTTCAAAGGTACGGTTAAACACCAGTTCAAATATCTGTGAGGGATCCTTAGGGGGGGGGCGTTCACCCATGGCCACCGCCACTGCTACTACAATTATTTAGATTAGACACAAAGATGGTGAAGGACAACTATCCCGATCCCAGAGTATTGGACCCCCTCCCTAATTAATTTGCTATAGATTAATGTTGTTGTACTTAGTAGCTAGAGTAGTAAACTATATTAGAATTATGAAATCTTATTACCTATGCAACAAAACATTTAACTTTTGAGTTTGATAGGTTTACCAGTATCTGACTCGAAAATAACATCATCTGCTGAGTAGGTATCCTATTTAACAATTTTTCTGGCTTACAAATATCGTACAGTTAAAAGTTAATGATAGAAAACATTATTATTGTCATGAGTTCATCGTTCATTTGTTTGAAAAATAAATGTTATTGAAGTATTTATATTGTTAAACTTTGTGATTATATATTACACATTTACGTATGTATAATACACTAATTCTATGTTTCATATATTTTTTTATGTATCTAGTTTTGGTACTTTCAAAATTTACATTACCTGCATTGACATTTGACACTAATCAATGTATTATAATTTATAATCATTTTGATGGTACTCGCTTAATGTAGCAAATATTTATTTAATTCTCATTGTATATTCTTCTCAATAAATTTAAAAATTCTTCTCTTAACTTATTTTTATTTATTTGTAATACACTAATAATGTGTACATTATTTATCTTCCAGTTCTGAAATTATTTAATATATATATTAGTTGGTAGGTATAGAGTTAACTTTATTTGTTTTTATTGCAAAACATATCATTAAAGAATAAAAGATTTAGTTGTTATATTTGATTGTTAAAAACCAAGTTAAAAAAAAAATACAGCAGTTATATTTTGAAATCACCAAGTTATTATTAATTGTAATCCAAAAGTAGAGTAAAAGTTAAGTATTCAGTTTAAACTTCTAATATAGACAATAACTTTGGCATATAAACTTAATTGCTAATCAAAAATTAGATTAATTTCAACATTTCTGTAGTAGAATTATTTATTTTCACACTAGCGATTCTGCTTTACATGTACATATTTTAATCCAATAATCTTCCAAGAAAACTTAATACTTATTATTTATTCGATTTCTTTAATTGAAGATTTAAGTAAAATTATTATAAATTATCAACTTGAGCATAACTAAATCATATGTGATTTTTAACCTAAAAATACATTACATGTACTCCTTTATATAAAGTTCCAAATTTAGACAATAAAATAATTTTGTTTTTTTTTAATTTTTATTATTTAAAAATATTAAATGCACAAATTTGGCTGTTAAAAAAAATTGTGATATCTTATTGTAAGAAATAGTGAAAGTTGAATAAATACACAAATAGAATAAATTATATTTAATAATTCATATTACAAATTTTAGTACTTACGTAGTATAAGGTCTACTTCACCTAGGCAATCTACTTGCATATATTGTATCTTCGACCTTAGATAAACAGTGGAAATTAAACCATACTATTCATATTGTTTGAAACATTTTAAAATCATGCTCATAAGCTGATAACATTTTTATATATTAAAATGATTTATTGAATATTTGTTACTTTTAGATATTATATTATTCAAAAGATTGTTCAATTTTGTTTTATTAATTGTAGTAAAATGTTGTATCATTAGACAGCATATTGTATTAACTCATTTTTTGATATAGCAATGTATATTATCTTATAATCTAATTTTAATATTCTCAAATTGTGAATTTAAATACTGTAATTAATGGTTGATCAAGAAAATACAGTAAAACACTAATATCTTTAAATATTTTATACTATACATAATATGCTTTTGTAACGCATAAAACATATCAAGTGTATACTCTGCTTAGAACAAGATAATCTAATGTTTTACAATAATATTATAGCAAATAGCAACATATGTGGAAGATTTAAGGAATAATATAATTTATAAAAATATGTAAACCTGAAATTATATGTATTAATTCATGTCATTTATTTGAAATGAATATTATGTTGTGCTTTTATGTATAATATATGGATAGACAATTCAAATAGAAAAGAACATAACCACAAATAGAAAAAAAAATAGTCTTATATTTTAAAAACTAAATTTTAAAGCAACAGAATTATTTGATACAATTAAAACATTAATAGCGTATTATAATTTACTATTGTTTAAATTGTATGATTAATGAATTATTACATATAATTTACTTAGTTGCCTATTTATTCAGTGTATTAAATAAATAATATAGGTATGAAAAAAAAAATTTTTTTGAACGACTTGAACAATGATATTTACTATATGTAATATAAAGATAAATAATATAAAATGCTGCTACCCGCCGTTCAAAACAATTGTCTCTTTAAATGAACATTAGCTTATAATTAAATATGTATAAAAAAAAATTAAGGTTTCCTACAAATTAATATTACACACACACACACATTGATAGTAATAGCTAGTTATTATTAATTTTTTTTTTGAAAAAAAAAATGTATATGTATAAAGATAACCCAGGAAAATTGTCAAACGAAAAAAAATACACTTGAGAGGAATGTAATGGATGAATTAGGCTCTTTCACCACGAATACGTCTAGCCAACTGAATATCTTTAGGCATAATGGTGACACGTTTGGCATGGATAGCGCATAAATTGGTGTCTTCAAACAAACCGACCAAGTATGCTTCACTGGCTTCCTGAAATAATTATAATTTGGATATTAGAAAATGTATTGTATTAAATATGGTTAGTGATATTGGCAATATCTTTCAGTAAAATAGTAGGCATCACATACATAATTCATAATTCTAATTGTTAACTACACAAAATTAATTAACACCAAAATAGAATTTATTGAAATAAATAAAAAAATATAGATAATTAAGCTATAATTAACCTATGATATCAACAAGACTTATAAAATAATATTACTTGTAAAGCTCCAATGGCTGCACTTTGGAAACGCAAATCTGTTTTGAAATCCTGGGCAATTTCTCTGACCAAACGCTGGAACGGCAACTTACGGATCAGCAACTCAGTGGACTTTTGGTAACGACGGATCTCACGAAGAGCGACAGTACCGGGACGATAACGATGAGGTTTCTTCACTCCACCTGTGGAGGGTGCACTTTTGCGGGCGGCTTTGGTGGCCAACTGTTTACGGGGAGCTTTACCTCCGGTAGATTTACGAGCGGTCTGCTTTGTACGAGCCATGGTTTAACTGAAACAAGTTCGAAAATCAATCAAATCTGCAATCAAACATTAAATCGGCAACACTCAAGGTGGAAGGGGGATAGGAAGACGAGCGCCAAAAACCTGGCTGGGCTTGTTGCGGACCAAAAAGAAGTCGTGACGGCCCGACGGACATTGCATTATAGCGAGCGCTAAGGAGTTTACGAAGGGATCGCAAAGTTTTGCAGTCTTAGGTACTTACTACGCGTAAAAGGTGACTGGAAAGATAAAATGAACGACTGGAAAAAGATGAACGTGAACGGACGACGTTAGAGAGCGGAGACAAACCACAACACGACAATGAACTGCACTAGCGATTAGACAATGGCGACGGTTTGTTTGTGGTGGAGAGATCTACGTCATTGATCAAGGCAGCGGAGGACGGGTGACAGTAACGGAGTTGCTGATTGGCCAATAGAGTGTCTAACAGTCGACGCGATTGGCGAGAATAACGGACGCGGCGATTGGGTGACGTCCGTGTGTGCATCGTTGCCAACATGATATTACCGCGTTTTTTTTTATCCACTGTCGCCTTTCGCGCCAAAATCGATGTATACAATTATTTTAAAACGGTGATCGCTCAGCAGTCGGCTGCTGTGTCCTGGTTACAATTTACTATTTAGGTATTTACGATACGAGAAACATTTAATTTTTCATTGAAAAATAACAAAATTCTACATTTTTGTTTTTAATAAAGTCATAAAAAAGTATAAAATAACTGTATCAAAATGTTCAATAATTTAAGTATGTATATAATATAACAGTTAATACTTACAGTATAACACAGCATTCATTTAAATTGAAACGTCTATTTGGTTATTTGGTACATACGATATGACCATACCAATCCTAAACGCAACATATTATGTTTGTTTCTTTTTCAATAAATCTTATAAAATTAAATTGATCCATAAATATAGACCACCTTTAAAAAAAAAGAATAATATATATTAATAATATGAAATTTTAAACATAGTAAATTATTGACAACCATTTGCTAAAATTATTAAAGAGTAGTTGTATAATACCTATTTGTAATAGTAATTAGTAATAAATAATAATAACTATTTTGTTATAATTTACAAGTTAAGTAGTATCGTATTTATATAAATGTATTTTACAAAAGAAATGTACTAATAAAATTTTGAAGATAATTATTAATACTATAATTAATCTTTTTCAAATTGATAAGATTTTTTAATAATGAAATAAAATTAATAATAATTAATAAATTGATATCATACAGTATTAAAAAAATCAATGACAATAGTTAATCGAGGAAAAATTAAACCTAAATATTGTATCTAAATTGATAAAATTATTTAAATGTTTTATATTAATAAATAGTTTTTAACTCTTGGTACAAACATATTTTTTTAAGTTAATTTGCCAAATATTACTATTATTTATAAGTTTAAAATAGTAGGTTAAAACTTACAATGGTCCACAATATTAACATTTTTCAAACAATTTGAACATTTGAATATTATTCAGTTTTTTCTTTCAATTGTTCTCCAAATGAATGCAATGTATTTAATAAAGACTCTTTAGAAGTCAAACTATTTTTCATTAATAAAGTGTAGCGTTTAATTGCAGACTTAAAATAATCAGGGTTTGATGCAAATTGTTGCAAAATTCTTTTAGTAACTGTATCATAATCAGACATTAATTGGTCTAATTCACTCTCATTATTATCACGTAACAAATTTTGTGTATGTACATTTTCAACTAAAATGTATTTATCATATTCTTCAGAAGATTCAAAATTATCATTTTCAATAGACTCTATTATTTCATTATCATCAATTACAAGCTTTTTAACCGGTTCCATTGTACAAGTATTGATTTTATTACTTTTGATAAATACTTGAGAATTACTTAATGTTGTATTTTGCTGTGGACTGTTACACTTATCAAAATGTATTTTATTTAATTTGTTTTCTGCTGCGTGAATCTTCATGGAAGTATCTTCACACTGTATTTTTTGTATTTTTTTTAGTTTCTCATTTTCTACCAGCATATGGTTATGATGATGATAGAGTGTCACAATTGCTTTAAGAGGGATCATTATTACATTATTATCAGCCATTGTATTTTTAACAGATCTAAAAATAATTACAAAAAGTAATTAAATTTAAATTTCTTGTTTAATTTATAAGTTAACACTTACAAAGCTTCACTGCATTTTTTTATTCTTACAGTTAATGTGGCTAGGCATCCTGTGTGCTTTGGATGAGGGTTTCGATACTTATTGGGAAATGTATTATGAATACATCTATATACTTTCTGAAAATAATCATATATTTAAAAAATAAATATTAAATAATTTAATATGTTGTTAAATATTTACATTAAATATAATTTTTGAGCTTGGTGACTTAGTGAACGATTTAACTCTGTAGGTAACCTTAGATTTTTGTTCTAATTCTGAAAACCACACAAAAAATACATCCACAGCACAATCAGCAATCTCAAATGTTGATCTCAAACCGTCATTTTCAAAATGTTGTATGCATATCACTTTGTAAACATAATCTACAGGTACTAATTTCTAGAAATAAATATTATTGATATACCATTAATATAATACCATGTTTATAATATTTCAAATGATATTATAAAATGTTAAATTTTCAAACCAAACTAAATAAAACTTGAAGTGTATAGTTTGATTTTAAATTTTGATAAGTAAAACATAAAGTAATTTACCTATTATTAAATTTAAAGCTAAGAATATTATCTAAGGATTATTGTAAATTATTATTTTTGTTAAATATTATTGGTTTTTAAATAATTTAAATATGTACTTAGAATTTTGATGGCCCGTGAAAAACTTTTAGATCCTTAATGTGGCCCTTCAAAAATATTAATTGGGGACCCCTGGTCTACAGTTTATAGTAGATATTGTAAATATAAGTATTCTCTTACACTATTTTTTTCTATTTTTAATTTGATGATAGACTAACATTAAAGGTAACAAGTCACAACACATGTTGGTATAATGTTCTTTTAAATAATAGCATTTATATTAATTATATTAAAATATTTAAAAATTTAAAATATTGTTTTATCATATTATGTATTAAAAATTAATAATACCTTCAGTAATGGATAATCTTCTAAATTGCTGGGCTCAAATGTTATGCAATTATTAGATCTGAAAATAAAATAAATTATTGTTTTAATTATAACCTTATATAGTATTATTATTAAACATACAAATATTAATAGACGCTTAATAAATATTAAGAAATTGTAATGGTAACCAGATAACTATCTTTCAGAAAGAATAATTCAAACAATGTATTATTTTAATGGCCGGCCTTAAATGGTATAAAAACAAAGTATACCTTCAATATACTCACTTTTTGATTCTTAAGGGAGCCGTGATGTTGACTTTATGTTTTATCCGTTCATGTCGTCTAAGTGAACTTCTTTCAACAAATGCAAGTTGACATAAAGGACATTTGTGTTTGGATTCTTTAGAGGTAGTAGAGGTAGCAATGCTATGCTTTGAAGTAGAAGCTAAAGTTGTCTTATGTACATTCTCCATGTGCCTTTTTAAATTTTTTCTGAGACTAAAACCATTGTTACATATATCACATATATGCATGATCAATATTGATCATAAAAATTGGTTAACCTATAGTTAAAAAAAAAAAGGTAATTGATTGGTTACACTTATAACTAGTTATTACAATTATAAAAAATGTTAATAATTTGATATTGGTTTTTTTTTTATTATGTAGGTACCTATAATATTAAGCAGTATATAAATATATATCATAAATATAGAAATAAGTAACTTATAATTAAATATCCACCAATGTTTATTATTTTTTCGATCTAGACCAAGTAATTTGATATAATTTTAAAATGTATTATCATAATGAATACTTCGTAGTTCATACTACTCTTTATACCAATTATTCTTAGCCGCCAATTATAAGTCAAATTAAAAAAAAATATTATTTGTGAATATTATTTGATATTAAATACATTATATTAAAAAGAGCAACAAAAATATTTGGATGGTTTAATTTCCCAAGCCACCAACTTGTTGCTCCTTTATTGTTAAGTTCTATTGGATACTGTTTATAAGGACTTGATTTGATTAAACAATAAATTATTTAGATGAAATATCCACAATGACAATATGTCAAGTTTGATGTAGCTGTATAACAATTAATAATTGAGTAGATAGAGATAAGTTATAATTACCTAACTATAAGTTTTAAAATATGAAAATAGTTATATTATATATATTTTTTAATAATTAAATTATATTTTAAGCATTATACATAACATAAATATATAATAAAAGTTCGAAAAAATTAATTATTCATACTTGAAAAGTTGAAAGCGTTGAAGCCGGGTCCGCCTCCTCACTTCTCAGATTACTAAAAATTAAAATCTCACACTTCAACAATCAACACTTGTCATGTTTTAGTCAATTATCATTCATCATTATCACTATCATTGTATCACCACAGAATTTATCATGCTATCATACAATCGATGCACGTGCGCCATGATAACACGATCAAAGATATATCTTTAATTGACGATCCTGGCCATGTAGTACAGCAGGCAGCTACAAATCTACAATACAATAATATTAAAATTAAAAATCAGTTTGATTCTATTGTAATGATTGAAAAGCCACTAAATTTACCGGGGTCTTTAAATCAATTACTTATTATAATGTAATAATATTACCTCTCCGATACTTATACTTTGTAGCAACTTGCCTAGTTGCCTGTTGAAAACGTGGTTAGCGTCTGAGATATAAGATGAGGTGATTTGTATTTTAAAGTAATAAGACTTTTTTCTTTGATTCACTACTATTAATTTTATTTAACTTATTAACACACATCAATATACGTATTTTAAATTATTATTACAAACGTTTATAATTAACTAACTACGTCTTACTGCATAGACGAACTGTGTATTCTTTTACACTCGCCTTTGATCGTCTGTACAAAAATACAATAACGCGTCTGGGGCCGTGACTGAAAACTGGGCTCCTTATATGTAATATGTTATCTAATATTGTGTATGTGTTTACGTAGTACGTTTGTGTGTAATATTTTATCGTTATATTTTGACATTTTGTCCTATTCAATATTTGTAACTTATTCTTATCCTTAATGGCTAACAATTATTATAATTATTTTATTAAAGGATATGATGGCTTTGGCGCAAATCATTACACTATTAAACTATTAAAGTATTAACAGAAGATGTACCAAAATGTTAAATTGTAACTTGTTATAGCGTGGTTGTAGAACTGATATTCTGTTAACATTTCAATACAAATACAATTGTTTTTACTAGGTTTCTAATGATATAATATGGAATTGAATGTCTGTCACTTTCTAGTAACAATCGATTTTCAAAGAGTTGGTTTCTGGTAACAAATTGGGTCTAGTTGGTACTTTGACCCCTCAAAGTTTGAGGGGGTCAAAAGACTCAAAAATAAAAAATTCTCAGTACTTTCTTTTTATAATCGGGAAAAATAAAGATAAATATATTTATATATAAATACAGAAAATTTTACGTCGGTAACTCTAATTTTCGACAAAATCGATTTTTTTTTTTTTGATGCAACTCAAAAACGTTATTATAAGAATAACCGTAGATTTATGCAATGTTCACCTAAGACCTAATGTTTCAAATGTTTGTATAATTATTTTTATAATATGATAAAAATATGTTTTCTAGCTTGTTTTCTTATTGATGTTGGATAACAAATTATGTTGCTATGTAAACACACTTGAAAATTTAATTCAAAGCTCCTCAGTTATTAACATTTCAATTAAAAAATATTGAAAATCTATACACAAATTTCTTTTATAAATGTTTAAAGTTAGAATTTTGTCTAAAAATTGAGAAAATTAAAATAATTATTTTGGAATTAATAAAATTGTTGTTTTTATACCTAAGATTTGAAAATTTAATACAAGGTTCTTTAAAAGTTTTTCAACTTGCACATAAAAAAATTGTTTTTTTAATTGTCAAATTGATTGTTTATTTTTATGACATTCAATGTTCACCCGTAATTTAATTATTTATCTGCAAACAATTTATGATATTTTGTTGTATATTTCAAAATTGAGCTTTAGATACTTGAAATATTCACCTAATTTTTATATTTTTATTTTTATTATGATAAAAATTTTAAATATTTTAAATATTTTTTTAGCTATTCAAAGGCCGAGAAATTAAAAAAAAATTATCAATAAAATAAAGCCGATTAAAAATTATTCACTTGATTAAAATTCTTAAAAGTTTAATACAAACTCCCATATAAGTTACTCTTAAATTTATAAATAAATATTAAAAAATACAGTCAACAATTTTTCATATGGATTTGAAGTTGTTTTTACAACATTTGTCAAAATTGCAAAAAAATTGGAAGCTTTTTTGTAGTTATAAATTCATTAAAACTTTTCTTTCTAAATCTAAACTTTTAAAATTTAATACAAGCTTCCATATAATTATATAAGTAGTTCATACTGAAACCATAAAGTTTAAAAAGAAAATCATATTTTACTGATATAAGTATACTTGCTGTTTACAAATGTTTTTTTAGTTTTACTATAGTTGGGATATGTGGGGCATTATTATGAATTAGGTATGATTTTAATATTATTTTTTATTTTCAACAACTTTTTAAATTTTATCTTTGTATTTTATAATAATTATAAATAAATATCTCTGTATTAATGTTATACAACCAATGATATTATTAAAGATAACAATAGTTAAGTTGGCTTGATGTTGTTTGTGGTGGATTATAATTTATAGTGTATTACTCGGACTATATAGTGTGTAATGTGATGTTTATAAAGAAAATTTAAAAATGATAATAAAAAATATTAATAATAATTATGTAAATGTTTTAACTTTTTATTTATTTATAAAATTGTTATAGTAGGTATATTTTATTTTGAATATTTATTGTTTATTACTTTTTGTAATTCTTTAAATGAGTATATAATAGAAATTACAAACTACAATAACAAATAACTATTAAGTAAATAGTAGAAAAACAAACATATTTTTAAAAATATAATTTCAACATAATTATCATTCATCAATTAACGCAAATATAACATTTAGAAGGTAATATATTAATGAAAACATTTGTTATAAAATGAGTGAAAAAAATATGCTTTTTTATAAAAAATTATTAGTAAATCATGATAATTAATAAAAAAAAAATAGATAATAACAATGAGATTTTAATAATACTTAAAATAGGACAATAATTAATAAATATTTAATCCTTTTTTTTTGATGGGCTATTTAATACAGCAGAAGGACAAGTTGTTTTGTTTAAACAAGAGGTACAACGAGGACCTACAGGTCTGCATATAGTCTGCCCAAATCCAACTAACATGTGATTAACTTCACGCCAAAGATCTTTAGGTAACCAAGATTCTAATTCAATACGTGTATTTTCTGGTGTCTTGGTAGTTTTCTTAACCCATCCCAAGCGATTACTTATTCTGTGTACATGAGTATCTACACCTGAAAAATTTAAAAACAATGTTAAATTTAATGTGACTTTTAAATAAACATAATAATATAAAGGTTACACCATACCAATTCCAGTAACTTCATTCCAGGCACAACTCATACAGAGATGAGCCATTTTAGGTCCTACGCCAGGCAACTGACATAGATCTTTTATTGTGCTTGGTATATCACCATTATATGTGTCTTTTAATATGCGAGTTGTACGCTTAATATACTCAACTTTCCTCTAATAAAAAATAAAATAAATATTAACATAATTTATTTTGATGACAATAACATAAATTAACAAATTTTAAATTATATAGAGAGAAATATTCAAAATATCACCTTCCAAAATCCAACAGGATAAATAAGTTCTCCCAAATTTTTGTCTGAAATTTCTAAAATATTATCAACAGTCAGGCCATGCTGTTTCAAACGTTGCATGGCTGCAAAATTAACTTCATCTTTTGTTTGACTCGATAACATCAATGAGATTAGTACATGATACCTAATCACCTACAGAATTGATAATTACAACATGTAAACATATTAAAAATATTTATAAAATTAATATTATAAATAATTATTAAAAAAATTAAATGGAATACCGAATAACTCAATAACTAAGATATTTGACATCAAACTCAACAAAAATGTCATCTACACATTACAGGTCTTTAATCTTTTTTAATTATTTCACTTCAATAAAATAAGTAGAAAATAATATTTAGTATAAATTATGTGTTCATACTTCCGGTGATTCATTTAGGTCTGCAGCTTGGTCACATCCCATGTTGTCTACAGGTGCAACAATTTCTTTACGCATTTTTCTTATATTATTCAATGTATTTTCCCAATTTGGTGGCATCCAATCAGAATTTGTAGGTTTTTCATTAATATCAGATTTTATTGTCAAATGTTTTCTTTTTTTGGCAACTTGTGCATTATTTTCAACTTTGTTAGAACCAATTTTATCGGTCAAAGAACGTTTATTCCTCAAAGATTTAAGCATTCTAATCAAAATGAAATGCTAAAAAAAAAGTTTATTAAAGAAAAATAAAGAAAATAATAGGTAATTAAACATTTGATGTAGTAACTATTACGATTTCAAAACTGATATTTAGTCTGTTTTGATGTGTTATTAATTAGTGTATTAATGTAGTACTTAAAAGTTGTACATATATAGACGAGTAATTATTTCAAAATTAATTGATAAAATGGAGTATGGACATCAAAATTAGAACAGAATATTAATCTTGCCAATCTTGGTAGCTTACCTATGACTATATAAGAATTTAATTTATTTTTAACACTTAGAAAAGAACAAGTAATTTAATTTTAATTTTAATCATCTCTTATCGCTCATCAGCTTATCACCGGTATAGAAAAACAACTCTACCAACAAGCACGTGCGCACGGCTATTTTATACCCGGTTATAAATTATTACTTATAATTATTAATATTAATGTATTTACCTTTTTAAAAGCGACGATTATTATGATTTAACGGTTAGAAAGAAACAATACATTTTTGAATTAATTAGTGTTGCCTGCATATGTATTTGGTATACGTGTTATTTATGGTGTAATTTAATATAATTTAATAATGTATACCTACTTACTAACTAGTTAGCTACCTATAATATACACTGTGATAAAGAAATGGCGCAATATATTATTACATATTACTATAATACTTGATACCACAGAATATAGCAATATAGGTGATCAGTGGCAATGTGTTATGTATAGCAACTAGGTAGCACTAATAATATTGTGGTCGACATTCTAAAATATTGAAATACTACCATCCCTCTAATTTGATTACCGCTAAGGTTTTTCCTTCATACCAGTTATACACTTATACCTCCTTAGTCACTGTCATTTAAAAATAAATTATATTATTTAAACTTATGTAATAACGCGATAACCATATAGTCATATGACGTGCTTTTCCGATAATTTACATTAACATAATATCATTATAATATCTATATTCTACAACCTAATCTGATGGTATTCACTAATCACGCTGGTTTATTTCTAACATGTTATACATGTTTATTGCTTATATTATAATAATATAATATAAATATATATGTATGGTTATTTTACTGTTATGGGATAGAAGGATTTGTGGCAACTGGCAATAGATCTAAGGTTCTAAGTTTCTAACTGTTCTATGCCACTTATTCTATATCCTATTACGCTAGTCAATGTCGGCATGGCTCATGACTGGGTCTTTGAATAAGTATTTTTAATGAGCCTCGACGCCTATTATAAACGTTTAAAACAATATACTACCTTTTAATACATCGCGATAAATTTATATTACCTATTTAAATTAAAAATAAATATAATCTACAACAGATACCAATGTTTAAAGCTTATTATATACATTTTTTTTATGATGTATAGGTACACATTTAATAGAAAATAATATACTATATAATAATATTATTGCCGAAAATAAAAAAAGTTCAATAAACATTAGTTAAATAAATTATATCTAAGTTATTATCTATCGTAATAATTGGTTCTATAAATTTATAATTGCAGGAAAATCCTAACTTATTAATGATTTCATCTTCGTTTATAAATTTGATGAAATGTTCTTCAACAAACAGACGAGTTAAATGTCAAATGATATTGTTGGCTTTTAAAAGAAAATCATTTAATTTTAGTTTTAAAAATTCTAAGTTTTGAAAATATTTGTTCACAATTAACTTGCGTGTACGTAAGTATACAAGAAAATATTTTAATGTTTGCATTTCACAATGTATTGAATAAACTAAACATCATTCTTCTAACCGGGACATATTATTTTTATACTTTTTTTAATGCTTATACATGGAAATAAGTGTATATCCTTTTTTATCTAAATATTTATTAGCTAATATAAAGATATATTAATACATTATTATTAGTATATTTTATAAACATTATAGTTATTCAATTTAACTAGTAGGTAAGTATAAATAGTATAATATTTATATTTGCTTACACATATTAAGATAGATACTTTTCAGTTTTTATTATAGAGCTTTATATTTTTTCATTGGTTTGTAAAATTCATTAAAAGTTAAACCAAAATTAATTTTACAGATCATCAGTCAGTTTCAATATCAGCCGGGACAAACTGAATAACCGGTCAGAACACCGGGACATGTCGTTAAACCAGGACGAATGGCAAGTTTAGATAATGACCGCGGAATAAATTTGGAAAGAAATGACAAACTGGATGACAATGTGTCAATGTTGCTATACGAACTTACGTTTAAAAATATTGGCACCAGTTCCTACCTCGGGCAATTGATTTCGCAATGATCACTGTGGTCCAAATCCTAACCAATATTATTTATACAATATATCTATCCAGCGATAAATTTATATAGTGATGATCTAAAACGAGTGCTTCTAGCATTTGGTAATTATATCAATATTAAACATATTTGTAGTTTGTATAATATATAATAGTATTTTATAAATGTTGTACCTTTGTATTTTTATCAATGGAAATAATTTTGTAGTAGTTCAGGAAAATACAACGTTATATTTAATATGTTTAATTTATTTTTTTTTAATAAGACACAATAGCCAATAATGAAATTAAAACAAAATGGTTTTTGTGTCAAGCAGAAAAAAAAACAATTTAAGAACTACATTGAATAAACTAAACAAAACAATGAGGTAAATTGTGAGAAACAATAACAATAGATATTATTTTACATGGTAAAAAGGAGATTTAAGTTTACGGTTCACGACTTATATTATAAATATATTACAAAAATAAATTGCAGGTCTTGAATTTTTAAACATTTTTAACTTAAAAAAAGTTATTATTTTTAGTCTTATCAATACCAATGGCTGTCATAATGATCATCGTGATGGTCGTAGTGGTCATCATGGTGGTAGTGATGATCGTGATGATCGACTGTCTTGTATATATAGACGGGCTTCTGAATGTATACGGGCTCTTTGATGTAAACTGGTACTTTGTGTACGTGGTATGGTACGTGGATAACGTGGTGTTCGCTAAAAATCATATACAATGGTTAAATGCTTGATGAAACAAATGTTTATAAATAAATCTTAATTGATTTATTAACATAGACGTTATAAGTTATATAGGGATTTAAATTTTAATACAAAATAATTTAATATAATATATTTTATACTTTTATAGTATGATCTAGAAAGTAGAAAGGTTATGTGTGCACCTAAATAATTTATTACTGTACATATTCATGATAGTTTATAAAATTGGTAATAAACCATGATTGATGTCTGATGATATTATGCGACTTTTTTTAAAATAAAATTGTATGTATATTGTGTATAGAATCGTCACGATTTTACGATAAAAAATTGATGTAAGACTGTAAGAAGTAAAATATTTTCTTATGAAATTTCCGCAAACATTGTAAAAGCTCATTATTTCTACGGTCTCCTATTTATATATTTTTAAACTCATAAGAAAGTAATGGAAATTTAAGATATTTGTGTAATATTAAAGTATATGATTTCAGCTTTTTTTACATAAAAATGAAAAATAATATTATTGTTGATTCAAAGCACAAAAGTTACAATAAAGGACATAATATACGTTTCAGATGTAAGTATATAAATATAATATATACCGATCAAATAATTTATCTTTCTTTTATAAAATAGTATAACTAGACTTCAATACTTGTCTAATTTCAAAAGCAAAAATGTAAATATCACAATTCATGATAATTATGTGTATATTGTATGTTTGTATGTGTTTTTAGGTACCTATATACTATATTGATACAAACAGTATTAAAGTAGTTCAATATATTTCAATTACCTAGTCTTAAATATATAATGTATCTAAAAGTTTT
Organism: Rhopalosiphum padi; assembly: GCF_020882245.1. Taxonomy (NCBI): domain Eukaryota; kingdom Metazoa; phylum Arthropoda; class Insecta; order Hemiptera; family Aphididae; genus Rhopalosiphum; species Rhopalosiphum padi. The sequence continues at coordinate 21,228,074 of NC_083600.1, forward strand.
TTACTCGTTTTTTCAAAATATTGTATGATAAAAAACTTCCAAGTTAAAAGTTAAACAATAAATATGCTCTGTGAAATCCATTGATAGATATTAATTGTTGTTTGAAAATAATTTCTAATTAAATAAAATGTAATAGCCAATAGATATTTTACTTACTGATGTTTTGGTCCGAAGAACAGAGGAGTTGCAGCAGCCATCGAGATAATGGTCAAAAGAATAGCAACCTTAAATATTAATAATAAAGGTACATTAAATTATGAACGAATAAATTTTAACGTCAATAAATCCACAAACGAATTTAAGCTTATAATAAGAAAATACGGATAAAACCCGGCTGTCATGGCCAACTGACCAAAAAAAATTTAATTATAGTGTTACAAATTTACAATTTCTTAGACGGTTGTAGTCGTTGTAGATAAAGCTTGTTAATACATTTCAAAGATCGCGAAAAATAATAAATAGATGTATAGGTACTCACTGAGGTTTTCATTTTTTCAGTTGGTTGTGGAGTCACGTAGATAAAATTTAATATATTATAATATATTATAGACCCGATCGGATGCGTTCTCGTTCACGATTACTGGCGTACAAGTTGTCACGTTCTAATCACGCACGATTATATATAGGTAGCCAGTGGTACACCTAACCATCACCTACCCACCCATGGGAGCGCGCAGTACATTTCATGTACATGCTGCTCAGACGGACTAGGACGGGACCGGGTTATTATTATTGTTTGTTTGAAGAGTAGTGTAGGTATTGCCTAGAAGGGTTGACCCGCGCACTGCAGATGTCCAGTATAGATATAATATTATCATAACGCTTGCATGTGTGTGCCTATATTATGCGCCGTGTTATGCAACGACTCACTCGGTATACTTCGCTGTTTCCCTCACCACCGGAGACGGCGGACAGGCCAACGAGATCACGCACGGGTTACCTCTCGTAATGGCCAACAGGTATATAATAATATTATGTAGGTATATTATATTACTTGGGCATTAGGTCCGATACAGTTGTATAATAATAATAATAATACACCGATGAAACGGGTTTTTTTTTTACGGCGTAAGATTTATGTACACACATTATTATGTTGAGGTGTATATCGTATACGTATTATACTGCTAAAAAAATCTCGTGAACTATTGTTTCGTTGATTTTTTCATCCTCTTTAAAACGGTTATGATAATAATAATAATTATTACGATAATCGTCCGTATTACATTACTGCAGTAGTTTGCAGTAACAATGATAATCGATCGTGTTGTAAAAATATCTCAAATTTCCTCGTTTCGTAATATTCCTTATTCGCACTCTTAATCCTATACATATAAAGTTATTAAACTTATTATTATATACGCCAAGAGATCTACAAACGTATTGCTTAGGTACATATAATCATACGACCTGTGTAATACATAATTATAGTATCGTGTAAATATTTCGTTTTTTCCTTTGAGCATGAGATTGAAGCTCTAATAATATTTTTTACAATAATTGAAACGTCTCCATGTGTAATTTGAAACTTAATATTTAATTTTCAAAATTTTATGAACCAACAGAAAAACACTACTAATAAACGTTGATATAAAATATATATTATATACTATTTGTAACATAATTTAATATAGCAATTAAAATATGAAGCTATAAGCGCTTTAAGTTCGAATTTAATTGTATACTTGGCTTACATGAAATTAATTTAAAAATTATAAGATTATGAAATACTTTATTTTATTAAGGGTTAAAGTAAAAATGATAGGTTATTTGTTTCCATAAAATATAAGGAATTTTGAGTACCTTTATGGAATACATATGTATGTTATATTACTAATTTTGATAAGTTAGGATTAGGCGTATATAATTCAAAATTCAGTGGCGTGGTGAACTCTATATGTTAAGAAGCCATAGTCTAATATTATAAAAACCCAAAACAATAAATTAAATAATAATTTAATGTACTGAAATATTTTTAACTATCTATCAAAATAAATATCAAAATACTTGTTAGTACTAAATTATTATTCCTTGGCAATTACCCTTATTTACACAAATACTAAAAAAACTCAGATGCGATCGCTTCTGATCATCCCTTTGTCATAGCCACTGATTCAAATACATATTGTTTGATCATTATTTTTGTGTGTTCTATAAAACAATGTATGCATGAATAATGCATATTTTATAAAAATGATATATTGGAACAATAAAATAATGATTATTAGTTATTTGGGTTATAATATTAAAATAAGCACTATTTAATATGCATATATAATTTAACATATTAGTATACGTGCTATTAGAATACTTAATAAATTATTATATAAGTATTTACTATGAGTTATAGCCGTTATAGGCAATGGATTTATTACATTTTAATCTATTTACGTAGCTAAGTATATCTGTACCATATTATATATTGTAAATCGAGTAAAATAAAATGTATTTATTTAATCAATTAGGCTATATTAAAAAAAAACCCGTTTGTCCAGATGTTCTAACTTTTAAAAGTAGATTAAAAACCACGCCCCTCCCACGACACATGAGACACGAATACACGATTGCATATACGGAAAGTACAATTATTGATCATGGGTAATAATTACGATCCAGTTTTTAGTGTATTTTACGTACGAATTAAAGCCATAATGTTGTTGTTGCATTTTATATTATGCAACTGAAATGTGTGACTAAAAGAAAATTTATAAAATCAGTGATGTATATATTATTTATTGTGTGTTCACTCTAATTATATATTTTAAACTATATAATATAAACGTACTATAACGTAATATATTAATTTCCTTTTTAGTTTATAGTGTAATCATAGAAAATTAACGTAAAGACTACATTTTGCCCAATAATCCAAGATGATGATTTAATAATTTAATTGCATTTTGAAATGTTAGTTATTAAATACTTATGAACATAATATATTATATCAAAAGTAGAATATTAAAAAACCATGAAATTTGTAATAATCATATAATAGTATAACACAATATTTTGGACTTGTATTGCTAAGTGTCTAAATATATGATTAGGTAATTATTATAATTATTTTCATATTTTTTTTATATTAAGTATTTTTAAATAACATGTATTTGTTTATTATTTTTGATCATAGCTAGTAAAAATGGAGCATTGCATATTGATTAATGTTATTAAAAAGTAAAAGTCTAAATTTGTATTGAAACATCAATAATTACAAGATGGACAAATGGACATGGTCATTTGAATGTCAAAAAAATAAATAAAAATTACGTAAATAAAAATATTAGGGAACCTTGCATTACATTTCAAGTTTTTTGACCATGATGTCGTATTAACATAAATAAATAAAAGAAAAATGGGAATTTCTATGCAAAATTAGATGTTGATGAAATAGATTTGTCTTGATGGTTTCAATTTAAGAACAAAATATTTGCATTTTTTTAGTATTGATCAAACACCTCAAGTTCGTTCAAAAATCTTATAAATGTAATACAAAGTTCTACATAATAGTCGTTCTTATAATCATTTAATATACATAAACAGTTTTATAAACGTTTGAAGTTTAAAATGTTTAAATGTTGACAAAATTCTTTAAAATTTAAAATTTTCAACATTAAGCTTTAAAATTGAATATAAGGTTCTTCATGATATATTCATTTATACTTAAAGCTGATAAGTTTTTGTTTTGAAAATAAGTGATTTTCCTTGACTTCATCGTTAATTTAGTTAGCATGATCAATATACCTTGTTCTACATGTTATAAATATACAGCTTTTTTTAAATTAAGGTTATATCACCTTGTTAATTATAACCTAATGTTTGCAATAGTACCTTGTAGTGAAATATATGTATATTAGTACCGACGCTGCAGCAAACGAATTGCGTCTCAAGATCTCTTTTTCATACCTAGTCCATACTTGGGGTATGGATCCAGGAAATCGGCGAACCCACTACTTCTCCGAGTAATATTTTGATGAATTTAACTGTACATTTTAAAAATGTGCATACAAATAAATTATAATTATACATTTTATTTATAATTTGAAAATAAATAAATTCAATCTATCTCCTTAAAAATAAAAATAAAGTCGGTATTACAGCCTTGGTTGGTAACCACCAAAAATTATAAATTTAAAACTCATGTTCATATTAAAAATAATAATACAATTTTGTTTCATAAGACTGAAGAATGATGATATTGATATATTATAAAACGATGGAGCGGCATAATTTTAACATAAAAATAAAAATAAATAAAACTTATAAGTATACCATGAACAAAATAAATTAATTTGCTAAAAACCTAGGTAGAAGGTACAGGTAAGGTAAAACTGTGTAGTAAGTTTAACTGAATTATATAGATGCTTCACAAAATAATATTGATGTTATACTTATGACTTATGAGCTATTTTATAGTATAAATCATATGTATTTAATTTGATATGATATTTTTTGCTTATAATATAAGTGCTATTTATAAATTGTTACAGAAAAATAGATACCTAAATGTCTTAACAAATACAATTAAATTAAATTTCAATTGATAATTCTTTAAATATATTAACTAGAATGACACACTTCAGATGACTACGTTTCTGTTTTAAATTTTGTAGGTCTTATTTTTTGGTTTATGATATAATTTACGATGAGAACCCTCATTGATAAATTAGAATATATATTTAGTATACGTAGTATGATTAAATAAAGAATTTTTAGTAATTATATACATGTTCTGTAAAATATTATTAGGAAACTTAGTAAGATTTATCAATTATATTAATTTAATAATATTTTCCAGTATACCATTTAATTAGTTGTAAATCAATTCAATCATGTTTTTTTTTCATAGTTTTAAGGTTTATATTACACATATTATAAATTATCTGCAGTTTAAATATTATTTTTTATTGTTCATCTCATTATACAAGATACCATATTGATATATAATATAATATACAATTTAATAATATGTGATGTATGTATTTGTGTTTTATGGAGCAGTTGTGTACATAACTGATACCCAAATCTACCTTTATGGCTTTATATATTATGATTTTGATTTGTTTTTTTTTGGTAAAAGTTGTTTGTTCTTGTATCTTCTAGATCATACGGTCATATGGTTTCCATTAATTATTAATAATTTTCGTGAAGAGTTTAGTTTTAGCCGCGGGGCCCTTTAGCCATATGAATGCCGTGACCTGAAAATAGGACATCACCGAGTTCTTTGCGCTGTGAAGTAATTTTATACAAATTTGCTTTAGGGCTATTTCAGCATTGCAATCGCCTACTACTTTGACTATAAACACTACAAAAAGAACATTTATGGCTTTAGTTATCAGTTTTTTTTTGCGATAACTGGTTTTCAATCGACGTTCACTCTTACAATTATAGTTATGAATGTAACAAACATTGACATTTATCAATGGCAAAAACTATTGATTGCATTTTTGTTCGAAACTTTAATATTATATAAATAAATTGTACTGATGATATCATTATAACTATTAGAAAATAATTAATACGTGTATTTAGTTGTAAGTGTATATTACAATTAGTTGGAAAAAAATATTTATTAAACTTAAAACTGATCATCGTATTACCGTAAAATTAATCAGTACAAATCGCATATAATTTATTGCTTTTGTGTACATCATTTCAGTTTTTTTTTTTATAGCCTTTCTGTAGTTTTTTTTACGATAGCTTTCAAAATAATCGACCAACCATGAACATTTCCAATACTGGTACTACCCCAAGATAAAAGATTTTGAATCTTTTTCTTTAATAAAATGCCTACAGAATACAATACAACATTGTAAAGCGAAAACAATTCAGTTATAAAAATAAAACTTTTATTCTTTTAAAACTTTTTTTTATTTAAGATTGAAATATATTGATTTTTATAAACAATAACCATTAACTTATGTATGAAGGCACACATTATGTAAATAGTTTGATCAAAGAATGATTTTTTACAAACTATGTATTGTTATTTTAACATTTACAACAAATAACTTTTGAGACATTATTTTTGATGTAATATTAATATCGTATTTATTAGTATACAATATGTAATACAATACATTAATACTTCTAATTAATTATTTGCGCAAGTAGTAAAGAAGGAATAATATTTATCGTTTTAATCGTATAACTTAACAGATAGGTTTTATTATTTTTTATGTAATTTAAATCTTAGTAAACGTTTGAATACCTAACTAGTTACAAAAATAAAATGATTTCATTCACGTGTATGTTGCAAAATATTATTATTTTCTACAGTTTTTCTACATTCTCTCTTAAAATTACATAACGAATATTAATAATATCAAGAGCCTAGATATTACTAAATATTATATTTGTGTATATGATTATTTACATTTTCGTATGGTAAATATGTATAGTAATTTAAAATCTTACATTACTACTATTAGTTTCAAATTTACGATCTAATCGAAAAGAAAACACTATATTATTTTTGTCCATCTTTGTCCCATTATGTCTTGCATTACTTGTCATACATTATTATTACGTTTAATAAATAATTAGATACACATCAAAATGATAAATGTTAGATATACAAAGACTTTAACACAATACCACTCCGTGAACTTCGTTTAACTTTGTAAACGCGTTCTACTGGGAAATATCAAATATCTACGCGCCTTTAATTTGTCGTTACATTTAAATATTTAATATCTGAGATCTCGAATTTAAATTATTTTAGGTTGGTATACGTATTATATTATGAATGCTCTGTTTTAGTTAAAGCGTTAAGTTATTATTTTGTTAAGTAAGTCTTAATGGAGATATAATACATAATATTACAGTTATAAAATATATATTAAATGTTGTTGCTAGGTACATAATACTTAAAATAAAATTTAGAACTTTCAAATTTACTGGTCTGGTGTACACTTGTACAATATATTATTTTGTATATATTGTGAAAGTACTTAGCAGTAAAATAATATATGCATCTTGTTGGCACATATTTGTTATGGTGATTGTGTTATCAATTGGTAAAAATTGCTAATAAAAAATTAAAGCGGTTACTTAAATATCGTGCTGTTAATTTTTTAATTAACTATTATTTTATGAGATTAAATTAATGAGTAATTACTCGCAGTACCATTTTCGGAAACGGACTTTGATGTCATAATATTAAATATCAAATAGTTTAAGTACCTATAATAGATGTAATAATATATGTAAATGTACTCATGTTTTATTTAATATTTTTAATGTATAATATTGCAGTATTATTATTTAAATTTAACTATTAAAGACCATAGTTTAATTACTATATTAAAGTAATGTTGGTAACATTTTCACTAAATTATGATGGTCTTGTTTCGAGTGTTACAACTCTCATAAGAAATCTATATGAAATAAAATTTCAAATGAATTATTTATTTTGAAATATTTGATGAATACAACATTTTGAACTATGATATATGTTTGGAGTTTCGCCAACATATTTTTACTTACAGAATGTCATAATAAAATAATTTTAAAAACTAAAAGCGTAGTGTTTTTTTAGAAATGAAAAGTGAAATGAATGAGTTATTATTGCCAATTTTAAATATAGTAATAGTTATGTAGGTATATCTAAAAAAAGATAAATAACTAATAATTTATATTAAGTTTGATTTTAAAAATGATGGTATAATAATTCATCTATTTTTGTAAATATATAGTTACATTTTAACAGTACTAATATTTTTGCAATGGTTGAATAATATGTTGATAAATAATAGCTATGCATCAAAATAAATACAAATATTAGTCAATATATATTTTATAATAAATACAAAATAAATTTATATTACTATGGTAATATTAGTATTTAATACGGTATATTGAGCTACATTTTTCTAAAATCATCGTAACGTTATACAATAATACGATGCTATCACGGCGGAGTTGTCTGTTGATGGATGGTTCGCGGTAGGCCGGTTGCGGTATCTATTACGAGTAGATGTAGTGAAAAAGAAACCAACACACGTTTAAATATATTATTGTTATTATTTAATAAATTATAATTTATATCTTGAGCGGAAATTCCATTTTTTAATGGTCTCTTCAGTCAAACCATATGTCTGTCCAGTGTCCATTAAATAATCTATCTTTTTGGTTTATTAAACAAAAAATGTACAGATTGTTGGATTTTTCAAAAAAAATTTAATATGTACCAATTTTATAAAAATGTGAATTTGAAATGGCTGTAAAAAATTGTTCTAATATGCTTTTGATATTTTTAAATAATTATAATTCTTTCTTAAAACTTATAAGGGACCATGTATAGAATCTTTAATATACCTATAAGGCTATAATTGACTAGGAAAGTAGGAAATATTTTTATCAACTTTATTTATAGAAAAATAACTTAGAAAAAACTAGGAAAATCACTTTGCTGTAAATAAAGTGATGAGTGTATCTAGTCAATGTGAGGGTTACTTTAATGAATTTGATAAATTTGAATCCAATGTTAAATTATTGCATATTATGATAAATGATTATGAGTGGTGATGTATTTTTTTCTATTAGTTATATCTTATATGGTAAGTTGAATTAGTTTTTGTCAAAAACAAATCGTATGATTAGTTATATATTATCATTAAATTTTTAGTTTTCTGAAAATAAATCGTATATGAGAGACCTTGTATAATATGTTCAAGCTGTAGTTATTAGAATTGAAAATTCTTAAAACGCTTATAAAAAATTGTGCTTATGTTTATGTTTATGTATTTCCAATATTTTTAAATTGCTATAAAAATAATAATATTGTGTGGTATTTTGTTTCGAATTTATATTATGTAACCTAAATTTTTATTAAATATTCTAAAAAAATGTATTTAAAAATTAAAAATTAAAAAAAATTAATATTGTAAAAAAACAAAAGAGTCAAACATTTTAAAAGTTACATTATGTCTAAAATTTCTATCATAAATATTTGATAAAAATTCAGCCTTTAAGCATGTTTATTTTAAAATTATAATCATATTATAAAAATCGATTTCTCCGAAAACTGATATTGCATATTATAGGTATTCTCGTTATTTCATATTAGATTTTCCCAATTATTTTGTAAAATACTGGCATTTTTTACTTATAACTCCCCAAAGTACCAACTAAATTATTTGCTACCAAAAAGTATTCTAAAATAGCTGTAAAGGAATACTGAGGTTTTTTAATAACATTTAAATGTGATGAGAGTATGAGACAGACACATATATTAAAAAAAGAAATACATCAAGATTATATAATATAAGGTATATTAGGTAATCATTTAATAATATTATAGGTATCTATTGAAAATAGACAAATAAAGGTTGTAAAAACTATTATTTAAAACATTTTGTCATATTATATTAATTTGATAAATATTCAATTTTTTTTAAATTTTTGATTAGGAACAATATTATTACTTAAGTCATCAAACGGTTAATATTGTTTACATAATATTATACCTTTAATTACATAGTATAATTATTAATTATAATACAGATAAAAACATGTTTATTTTATATGTGATACAAACGGGAAATTTAATTTATATAAAAATTCCAATAATTCATAGCTATGCTCTACATTTTATATACCAACCTATACGTATACCAGTGCCGCAATAACCGGGTGTGTTGCGTGTGTCAAACACACGGGCCCAGGGCCCCAACCTATAATGGGGGGCCCAATGATAAAAATTGAAAAGTATGTAGAAAGAAAAAAATAAAAAGATTTTGTTATAATAATATAATAATAATTAATAATTATTGAACAATAGATCGATTTTGTCTTGTACAACACAACGTTATCGTATATTAACGTTTCTTTTGCGGCCCGTATAACCGAAATTAAAAATAGTTTGGTTGCAATTGATTAAAGCGCGTCATGCGAAGGAACGCGTATTTTGACCGGCCTATATAGTATGAGTTGAGAGATCCTTTTCAAAGCTTAAACTTATCAAAAATTACTTACGAAACTCCATCGGTCAAGAGAGACTTTCAAGTATAGCTTTGCTTAATATTGAAAGACAACAAACAAATGATATTAACATAGAAAATATAATTGACAATTTTGCCAACAAAAAGGCAAGAAAAAAGAATTTTTTAAAGTGAGTAATGTATTTTTTTTTTCAATTTTTTAATTGGCTGTTAATGCTTATGTATAGTGTGTTCAATTAAATTGTTACTTGATAATTATTTATATTTAAAATTAATAAAAAAAGGTTACAAATTATTACATTTATTTATTTGTAAATACATACCTGTATGTGTTTTCCTTATGTTAACCTTATTTTTGTTTATATTTGTATGAGTAAAAATTCAAAATTCCAAAGTATGTTTTCAAATTTGGAAAAATTAATTTTCAAGACAGGGGGGGGGATTAATTTTATTTGCACACGGGCCCAAATTGGTGTAGTTGCGGCACTGACGTATACTTAAACACAACGCAATTAATATTATAATAGATGACTTGACTTGAACAGTCGACATTTCGAAGGCTATTATTAGTCAGAGGATATTTTACTTTTCAGAAATTTCTGTTTTGTGATCACCGTTACATACAATTTACTGATGCGTGCCGCGTGAATTATTGTTATTATATATTACACAATTTTAGTTTTATAATTATAAAATATAATTAAACATAGATTTAGTTGCTTCGTTGCTCGGATACGTTTATAGAACGTTTTATCGTTATCTGTTATATTATAATCATGGTGGATATATATATCCACCTTTATTATAATATTTTTTCATTTGTTTAGTCAAAATTGGTTGTGGATTGTGGAAAGGGAATTGATAAGATAATACGTTGGTTGACTAATAATAATTAAATATAGTTTATAATGTTTATGTATCTAAATTAGTAAATATATAAAAATACATAAAATTGCAATTTATTAAATTTAAATCATTCAATCAGTTCACATTATTGTACTCGTGTAGTTAAATATAATATAAATTTATTAAAATATAAAAACACCATCTTAAATTGTTGGCTATAAAATATAAATACATTTTGTAACTTAATATAAATAAAAATAATTGTTAAATTTTTAAATATAGTTAATTTATACGTATACTAAAACAACAATCATTATCTAAAGTTAAGCATAATAATATTATATTTGATATATCTACTTTTAATGATCTATAATTATATAAATTATGAATTCTAAGGTTAGATATAAATGCATGCATACATTATAATATTTTGTGCATTATGTATTATACGTGCATATACTTAGTTTATCAATAAAAATAGTTAAATACAATCATATTTAATTTTAGTCAAATAATGGGTATTTTTTTTAATCATACAATATATGTTATTCAATTTTCAATACCAGTAGGTATGATATCGATGTACAAATTTTTTGGTTTGTACTTTTTTAATTTTATGTCTGGGTGGTTTTATAATTTTTCGATGATGATGATGGACGTAGTGTACCAATAGAGGAACGTGAATGACATGTTTTTCACTGAAAACAAAATTTTAAAATACCATATTAATAATACAAAAATACAAATAATATAAATATATTAAAACTTTAATTTATTTATTCAAAATAAAAAAATAAAAAATAAATTTTTTTAACTTAAAAATTGTTTACTATAAAGTATAAATTCTTGTTATAAAATACAATTGGTACTACAAAAATAAGTTATATGTTTAACAAAAAAAAAAAAGAAAGAAATAGTGTAAAACAAATCTTGATATTACATGCATATATAGATGGTTGTGTATAGTACAATAATGAAAAAAATAATTTTATATAAAAGGATATTTTTGGTCATCAGTAGGCAAAGAGCTTCATAATTAGGTAATAATATTAAACAAAACACGTCAACTGAAAATATAAAAATACAATAAACTATACAGCATTAAAATAAAATATAATGATCTATTTAATTTGAATTTGTTTGAACAAAAAAAAAAACAAAAAAAACTTAAAATAATATTTATTACATTTAAAATTTTTACCTTATAGGTATGTTCTTAAAGTATGTAAAAATATTGAATGTGTTTTTGATAAATCTTAAAATTAAACATCGATTTTCGGTTAAAATTTAAGAGTATAAGTATATATCAATATTTTATAAAATTAAATTAAAAATTAAAACTAGTTTTTGTAAATAACAAATCATGCACGTGGGCTTAAAAAAATAAAAATAAAAATTTTTTTTAATCAATTTATTAGATAGAAATTGAAATTTTTTTGTTAATAATACCATTTTGAAAGGCATCTTTTTTGAAAATTTAGCAATACAAATTCAAAACTGTATACGATGATATTTAGATTTTAGAGTGGTTTATACTAGATATAATGTATATAAATACAAATGTTCGTATACCATTTTCATTATAAGATTTGTATTTTAAGGTTTTATTTGAGACATAAACATATATATATATATATATATTATGCAGAATAATATGCAATAAAAAAATTAATAATATTGTTTATATGATGATGGAATTACAAATGGTATTTATTTCTCGTTGTTGCATATTCTTTTTGTATATTGACTATCATAACGATCACAAACTTTATTATACCCACCCAATAGGCAATAACTAAAGTTTAATTACTTGAAACCACTGTAGGGCAATGTTTTCATTATTTAATAATGGGATAGTAGAGTTTTTATAATACGATACATATTATAAGTATATTATAAGACTGGGACCAGTGAATTGTCCAGTTATTGTATAATACACACAGGTGATTAAAATTACCATCAATACGTAATATTTGTAATAGCGGTAAGAGACACTTCGTTGAGTCATATCTATCTCATATAGGTAAATCTTTAAATTTTAATAAATATTTTGTTTTATATAAATAAATACAATCGAATTAAATAAATTTTCTTTTGATTAATACAAAACGGAACTCAACTTGACTTAAAAATGTTTATAATATTTAGTCACTTGGATGTTTTTAAAATTTCGGAAATATGATTTAATTGTCTGTTGTACATATTAAAACTTAAAACGTTATTTTTAAAGTTTTTACGAAAAACAGTAAAAAATTACTTATAGGTAAGAAAAATTTATAATGGACGTTTTCATGAATATCGATCACATTCAATACCGCAACGAAAATAAATTTGATCCAACTATATATTATATACTATTATACTCCGATTGAGTCTAAATACAATATATTACGGTAAATAATAACATGGCTAATTTTCTTGTAAAGGAAATTTCGCTAAATGAACATTTTGACACCTCTGGAGTGTCATGTGAATAGTTTGCGGATCTATTTGTCGTAAGACATATTTTGTCACAAGCGTATATTTTCGAATCAAATTAATCATCGTGTAAAGGATACACCATTAGAAAACAACGTCGTAATACACACAACTAACGTGTGACCAATCAATGCACTTTAGTTCAATATAATGCAAAATACGGAATGCGTACTTACGTTTTTTTTTTTTTTACTGTAAGTGTAATAATATAGAAATGTATATATATATATATAAAAATGCTCATTTTTTGAGCCTGTTCGTAACATTATACAATTAATTTTTGTCGCATTATAATTATCTTTCAATTTCATTATAACGAGTTGAAAGTCGTTTTACGTGATCGAGTAATTAGATGCCTAATTACTTTACGAGAAAAAAAATAATATAGAGTATGTTCAACGATTGTTTGACATAAAAAATAATAAATAACAACCATTATAGTTAAAAAATATAACATAATATTAAATTACCTAAGTGTCTACTGTATACACACATATTCCGTTGCGAAATTAAATTCTAGTACCTTTAGGTAATTATAATTATTTTTACGTGATTTGAGAATACAACGATATTATATCATACATAATATTCAAAGTTTGAAAGACGAAACCAAGACCCAACAGTAGGTACATAACATTTAATCTTTAAAACTAAAATTGTAATTAAGCAAAATTATATTTTCTTACTGTATAGTATGCGCTGATGTTAAGGAAACGACTAGAACAGCGAGCAGTGAAATTATACCGAGAACCTGAAACAGATGATTACAGTGAATGTATTACATAACTTAAATTATTTGTGTGAGTGAAGTTAAATGTTTATTATTTGTATAGAACCGATTTTCCGTTTGTTCGTCAATACGATGCTACAATTTTCGTTCAAAAACGTTACGTTGTACCATTGTGAAATCTGCTTTGTTTTGTGTGGGTATAGGAAATAATTTAATAACGTTTATATGCTCTACAGTGGTAATAAAATGAATTAGATTTAGTATAAATAATGTGAAACATAATAATACATATATGGAAAATCGATTCCGGTATCCCAATAGAGGAAATCTGTGGTGTTAGATAACCAATATTTGTAGACATATTTGATTGGTATGATAATTTATATATTATATTAAACACAGTACATAATAATATGTGCAGTATATAAAGGGAAATAAATAAAATGTAATCCGTTTCACAACAATGCACAACAATGCAAACGAGATGTAACGACACATCGCGAATCAATAATTTTGTTTTTTTAAATTGTACCTATTATTATCTAATATTTTTTCTATTCACGTACATTCGCTGTAGGTACCAATATTATAACTAGGTATAGGTGAACTAACGAAAACAAATATTTTATGCTCCGAGCGTATCACGTTAGACCATGAAGAACGTTACATGTATACATATATAACCTGTAGGCATGTAGCCAGGATTTTAATTTTAATATTTTGAGGGGTAGCTTGGCGCTTGGTGGGGAGTGGGGTTACTGGTTAGCATGATTTTCCATTATCTTCGTCAAAAATTAGAATCATTTATACAGTTTTCGTATATTCATGATGATTAAAAAAAATAATAAAACAACAAAATAGAAAGATTAATATACGAATTCATGTTTAATATCTTAATATATCTCATGAAAAACAATAGTAATTATTGTTATTAAAAATTTCAATAGCGAGTAACAAGGACAACATTTCGGTCAGGGACTTTTAGGGTACATAATATTTTTAGTTATCTTATAATTAATATTATAGTTATACAATATTATGGTCATGTCAGCCTGCACAATTGTAAATCTCGTATCCTACTTGATATAATAATATTGTTACTTATTATATGTTCAACAATACAATGTAAGGTGAATTTTTATCATAAACCATTTGATTTTTTTTATATAGTTTTTAGTAATAAAAACAAATATTTACTAAAAAAATATTGTTTTACTATTTTTATATTGTTATATATTTTTAAGTTATTTAATTTTTGTAAAGATAACATATTTTTAATTTCATATGCCGATGCTAAGGATTATTCTGAGTACTTTTGTATGTTTAAATCATATTCTGGACGAGTACCTAGCTTATGATTTATAGATATTTAAAGTTTAGATGAGTGAATATACTATATAGTGGACCAAAGTTTTAAGGGTACCCCTGTATGTACAACTCTACTCTGCTTATCAAAACTTTAAATATTCAAAACTACTCGTCCAAAATCTAATTAACACTTATCAAAAAACTTTGAATAATTTTCTGCTTAGAAGTATGAAACTAAAAATGAATGTTATGTGTAAAAAAAGTAAAAATATTTAAAAAAAAAAATACAATGATAAAAACGTATAAAATATAATTCTTGTAGAAAATTTTTAATTTTTTATTGTTCACAGTTATATAAAATTTCATTATAAATTAGTCATCTGATATAATATTTTTTAAATTTTATATCATTAAATATAGTGTTTTATAAATTTAGAATACGTCGTGTAACACTGGAATGTTTTAAATTTCAATGTATTACATTTTTAACATATAATTATAGCAAGGATCACGATTCTATGAAAAGGTCTTTAAAAGTATTTTAGGGGGTCGTCCCGTTTCGCTGCATAATTTTCAAATTATATTTGTATTAAAACATAATTATAATTTTTGTAATTTATAAAGTGATAAGTAGACACAGTGAAATATTTATTATTTGAAACGATCTAAAATTTTAATACTATACTATCTGAATTCTGAAAATTGAGGATAACATTAAAATTCTTCAATGTGGAAAACAAGTTTAAAAAAAAATTGCAATAAATACACTAAGCTCGAACAAAGAATTTGCTGTCTTAAGGAAAGAGTGACAAGCGACCCTCCATAGATGAAATGGATTGATTATTTTG
Source organism: Rhopalosiphum padi (assembly GCF_020882245.1). NCBI lineage: Eukaryota > Metazoa > Arthropoda > Insecta > Hemiptera > Aphididae > Rhopalosiphum > Rhopalosiphum padi. Next base: position 21,244,225 of record NC_083600.1, read on the forward strand.
GACAATGATAGTTATTTAATTAAACACAACAAATCATTTTAACTAGTTCAAAAAAACATTTTATTTTCTATGATTATTTTTTACTACACAATTATCGATTTTTTTTTATTTATGACTATAAAAGGTTTTTAATACTAGCGTATGCAATTGGAAATATATTGATAATACATTAATATAATTAATTAGTTTGTAATTTGCAACTTACAAGTTATATTATGTACTCGAAAAATAAATTCGACGAAATGGGAGTAAACCTTTTAGGTTGTGGTTAAAATACTGTAAACACACTATACAAATACGTGACTACCTAAAACTATAAAAGTTACTTTATTGTTTATGGTATTTTAGATAGAATCAAAATATCGTCGAATAACATAATCAAACACTTATGGTTAATTATTTCGTAGGTTCAACGTGTTTAAAAGTTAAAATAATATCACGTGAACATTTTGTGTAAGTAACTATTTATTTGTTAGCAACTATAATTTTAATTAAATTCTGTGCATCATAAGTCAAAAAGTTATTTTTGCTATAAGCATAACGCATAATTAAATTTACAGTTGTCAATATAGGTACCTACTGTTTTCTTACGGCATTATGATCGTAATTCCTATGTAACTATGGAATGGCAATTATATTATGGTATACAATATTATACTACTATCGTTATTCCACGAAAGACTTGCATATCATTTTCTTATTTTCAAAATTACGTTTCTATTATGAAAGGATAACCACAGCACTGCCACATTGGAGTTCAGTGGTAAAACCACTATATTATATGCAACTATAATATTTTGAAAATATTGAAATGTAAGTTATTAGAATAATTGGATGGTAATCTATTTATGTGTATGTTTTTTTTTTTTAGAGTAGCCACGTCTGTTATAATTTTTTGTTGTCGATCACTCACGTAGTGTATGTACCTTAAATATCGCGATATCATTGTAACTATACGTTGTGCAGAAGGTACAAAAAGAAATTACTTAAAATTCTACCATGTTATAGAATGCCTGATGGATATTTCATTAAAATGTAATGAACACGGTTATTTGTGTCTCTTAAGATGAGAGTAGGTTTTTCGCAAACATATAACTTATATAATTATTAATCAAAAGTTACCAATTACTAATAAATAATTGCTATATTAGTACCTAATGCAAGTGTTTACTGTCCTTCAAAATGTTTCAAATAAATTTTAAATATTTATCAACTGAAACGCATTTTTGAAAGAATATTGAAGTAAGTTTAGTTTTATCTTCAATATAGTTACATTTTAAATTTTATATTATTACTGCAATTATAGAATATATAATTTCCAATACTTAAGATTCTCTTTTGATAATATTATATAAATACATGATCTACAATCAAAATAAGCGTGAAATTAACTTATATAAATATAGTAAACAGTTGTATTATATCAAAATAGGTATATAAATTTAAGAAAAACAATTAAAGAATTTGATATAATAAGTAATTTGAAATATTGATTTTGAAAAAGGGAAATCTTGTCACGAGTGATTCAATTTTATCGGTGTAATAGAAAAATATTAACGTTCTACATGAGTTCATATTACTCTATTATTACTCTATTAATAATTTTATTAATCGACATTAAAATATCTATAAACGAAAATGTGTGATTTAATTATGCTCGTGCTATTTTTAATAGTAGTTTTTATATATATTAATAAGATTGAAGACATTTATACATTTATAATACCTGTATCAGCATTATAGCAAAACAACGAATTAAGAACTATTTATTAATACCTATTTTATTACATTTTTTAAATTTCAATGAATAATAACCGTAGTCATTTATTATACGCATTATTAAAATGTTAAAAGACTAAATAAAAATTAAATTCCATTAGGCTACATAGTATTATTAATATAGTAATTACAAAGTACACCGTTACAACAATTAAGTACATACAGATATAGCTTTATACAATTTTTTTTAAATATATGTTTATTAAATTTAACTACAGTTTTTCACGCACTTACTAATTTTATCAAGTGTTATTTCCTACTAAATTTAAATAATAATAATCGTTTTTAATTGGATTTGCTGCTCTCGTGGGGAAATTCATTAAAAAACAAGTTCATTAAATTTTACCTAGTGAAATACCTCAATTCTCAAGTACTTATTCAATGATCTATAATACTCGATATTTTCTGAGAATAACTTATTACGTATGTATGTACTAGCCAATTGCGTTAAAAAATACTGCTTTTTTTGTTATCGAATTTCGATTATACATTATTACAGCACCTATATTAACAACGTATATTATTAGCTATAACAGATTTCGATATGAATTGCGAAAAAAGTTTATTTAAAAATTGACTGTGGTTTTGTTGTTGGATAAACTAATGAAGTCTGACAAAAATGTATAAGAAGCTCGTGAATCCGCCCCGATTCCCAAAGCATTTAGAAAATATAATGCGAAAATTGTTTGGATGCCCAGACTTTATATTTAATTTTTATTAGTGTCGTTTTTTAACAAAAACTAATTAACTAATTAAACCCCGAATACTCACGCTCTTGTTGACCATTTCCGAGTACGAATAAGCGAACAAATACACTTTAAAACAAATAATAATAATAATAATAATAATAGTTAGGTATGAACAAACGATATTACACCGCGAGGTCTATGTGAATGACGTAAAACTGCAATATTATAATATAATGTCGCGTTTATTGATGCACTTCGGAAAACTAATATATGCCTGTCTATATCAGTATCATCAGTATGTTATTGCGAACACGTGCGAATGAAAATAACAGTGGTGGCGATCGTGAAACGTTTTTATAAGGCATTTCCCGCCGCTCGGTTTTCACTCGCAGAAATTCCGGCAGGTTTTCCGAAGGAAATTTCGACATAATTTGTTTATAAAATAATAATATAGAGTATGCAATTATACTTCAATAACTAATATTATATCATATCTATAAATTACATTGTGTTATTACAATATTTCACACACATTTATACGATAGTACATACTATTATATCACACAAGGAGATTCGTTTATCATTATATTATTTTACAGTAATTTTCTCGTAACATACGTTTAATGTATTTAACAATATTTAACAGTTAAATATTATACGTTTATTAAGTCATAAAAAATTGTGTTTGCATAATGTTTTATCGTTATAAATCTTAAGTTTTTTTTTTGTTTTAATACAATTAACATTTTTAATTTTGTAAAAATGTCGGTGTACCCATAAAAGTTTAATATCGAATAATATATTATGTTATTGTCATTTAAGAACTAAACAAAATAAATATATTAAAAAGTAACATCGACAAAATTTTTTAAAAATAACGTTTTTTTTCTCAAAAATGTTGTGTTGTTACACGACTTAAAATTATGAAATAAAATCGGTTTTTACAATAAATTATTTTACCAAGAAAATGACAATATAGCGATACATTAATCAATTTTTATAATATCTAAACATTCCTTTCTTTTAAAAATATCTTCATGCTCACTTTTTAAGGTTTTCAGAAAGACAATGACTATAGCGAGGTATTAAACTTGAAAGGTTTACTTTATTTAAACTAAATTTCACTTATTTCAAAATAATTAAATCTAATCTGTGTATAATGTATGTGTTGAGTGTATATAATGATGTATGACTTTTAATATTTTGCTAAGTATGGATTATACATCGGTAAGTGTAATTCAGAAAGTGAGATCAATATGTTTTGGAGATAGTTCTGTTTAAATTTATGCATGTATTATTCATCCGACTGCTAAATAGTAAGACGATCTACTGTCTAGTGTGGATAACTTGATTTATTACATGTTCAAAATGAATTACACATTAAATAGGTACGCAGGTATATGGTTTTCTGTCATTATAATATTATTTCGAAATAATCATTATTAGCAGTGTTATTAATGTTATTATACACATGACATCCCACAGACGTTCCTATGTTTATGCTATCAGTCACGTCAAATATGTATAATATAATAATATGAGGTATAAAATATGTATATAATCTGTTTGTGTATATATCGTATATATCATTCAACGATTATGTTACTATTATATATTGTTACATAATTTATTTTTATTTTAAAAAATATTTTCGAGATAAGTACAGTATTATAATAATATACACGATATACAATTGCGAGTTACGAGATGCGCCCAAAACGTTGTTATAAATGTGATATATTAATTATATAATATATCATATCATATTGCAATTATGCAATCAGGATTATTGAAGGTGTCAAAGTAATAATTATAGTGACAATTTCTAAACTGTATTTTTTTCTATATTATTTTTCATGACGTCTACAGTATAATGTCATGGAAATGTAAAATATTTGTTGACAGATAATTTCCGATCAGACGAACTAAGATATTATTCAGTTTTATACTCAAAGATTTACTTTCAATAATACTTTCTAGTAATTTTTCGTATTTCAATATCGAAATATAAAAATATAAAATAAGTTAACATATTAAATTAAGAATAAATAAAAGCTGAGAATTCGATAGATGTGTCAAGGCCATAACATTAATATAACATATATTATATATTTATATATAAAGGTTTATACACGGGAAAATCTACTTGCTCAAAGAATTGAAATATTTTTAATTATTGCCTATACATTAATTTTATAATATAATGTTTTGAGTAATTTTTTTGAACGATTTAAATGTATTTGGAATTTTCATATTATATAACAGTGTTAAGATTTTCAGGTATTTGTACACAAAGTTCTCATCAAATAGGAGATAAACACGTAATCGAATTCACTTTTATTCTTTAATCAACCAATTATGCGGTTACTCAGTAAAAACAACATATTATGGTTCGTTTGGATTAGAAACATATAGATCTCCGCCCCCGATATACACTATACTATATAGTCGTTGGCTCGTTGCTCATTGAATGTTCATTATGCAGATACTTTAATGTAATAGCTGCTGGTCCGTGTCCAGCGATAGCCGTATCGATTTATAGGAGCGTCGTGCTACTGACCGAGATTAGCCATTTTGTAATTTTTATAACCCCGTGGTTCAAACACCCACTCTTTTTTTTTATTTTTCTATAGGCGCTGATTATCTAGTGTACCTCGTCGTAAATTGAGTAGGTCACCGTAATTGATGTGAAAAATTTAAATACAATAAGCAGTAATAAATTATTGAATATTATGATAAATAAGATGGTCCGTGAGCCTATATAATATATTACTATACTAAGTATATTTTATTATTTATTTATATTACTAATAGTAATTTATTTTATCATTGAAGTAATATTAATTAAAACATATAACGAAAACGTCGAAAACCATGTATACAATATACATAAATCGTTATTAAATGTTCAAATATTCAATGTTGTCAACATTTTAATTTAAATTTCTCAAAAATAAATTGTGTTGCTTTAAAAAGAGTTTCTAAAATAAAAACCTATTATGAGAATTTATTATTTTTATATATTTTAAAACAAACTAAAGCATTAAAATAAAAATTATAAATTTTTACCTATAAATAGTTTACAAGTTCGTGATTTTGATAAATTTGTAAAAATGTAATAAATAATAATAAATAATAAATAATAAATAGGGACTAGACATTTTCGATATTGTTTTATTATTGACGTAAAAATAATTTAAGAGGAGTTGTAGGTATATTGAATTTACGCTTTTTTACCGAAAAAAAAATTGAATATTACTTCAATGCAATAAATCAAAAAATAATCATTGCTATTATGGGTCGGAGGATAGAAGTAAAATTATAAATAATATTATATGCGTAAGTATTTGAATAAAAATAACGATTTATGGCCGCACAAAATATATAAATGAGCCCCGTAGCCACGATCTGAGAGTTTGTGTCTAGAATTAAGTTGGATGATTTCCGATCGTGTTCTTTAATACTTTGATTGACCGGGTCTTATGGAATTTCCGTTTGAGGTAGTTACGGCCAAATCATCTAACACCAAGTCTTCCAATCATGCGTTTTTGTATGACACTCAATACCTCTTGATATGACACCAGGAACCTCTTGCGTATATATATATATATATATATATATATATTATAAATTGTATTCTTAACTTAAATAACGTTTATTCCAAACGCTCATAAAAAAATTAATTTAAGTCTATACTATGCTAATATTCTATAAACCTAAATTGACTTTAAAATTTATATTGGGGCCCCACACTTGTAGAACTACTATTTTAATGGGCTCCGAAAATTATGGATTATGGTTAACGTTTACAACAAATAATATATTTTGATTACGTTTTTCATGTGGTCATGTGTCATGAAAAGGACAATTATAATCAAATTGAAGAATGTAGTGTCACGTTGAACATTGAATAATGTTAGTGTGATAACATATTTTTATTAGGCGTACTCTGTAGACGCTTGGTGTAGATTTAGTTGCCTATCCTAATAAGATCACACGATTTTTTTTTAATGTATGTATGATACAAATACATTTTGTTTTTCGGTAAAAAAAGTTTGAACTTTAAATATACAATATCTCATTAGTTGTTCTTACAGATATAAAAAAATAAAATAAAACACAGTCAATTTTTTGTTTTTATTTGTACCATCACGAATTCATTAAAACCACGATATTTCGTAAATTATTTTTTAGGTAAAATGTTTGTTTTAATCCTTAAAGTTAATCTATTTAGTATAAGATTTCTCATAATTTTTATAAATAGAAATTTAAAAAAAGTTCATCTAAAAACAATATACATTTTTTATGAATAATTAAAGTTATTATGTTAAGAGTATACATAATGCGACTTGTTTTTGTGAAAAATTATAATTTTATAGAGTTCAATTTACCATATTACTGATGAAAAAAAACTAATATTAACATAAAATTATAAAAAAAATATCGTTAGAAGCACATGGTGACAGACCGTTTCCGTTTTTCTAATGTAATTATAAATAATTGATGAATTGATAAATTGATAAATGATTGATTTCAAATTCATTGACTTTCATTACATTGAGTAACTCAATGACGAGATACACACTCGATATCTACAATATGATATAATTAGTTCTGCGATTTATTTTTACAATGAAATTAGTTCTCAAATTACCTAACGGAAATCGGACAGACAGACATCAATAACATTTTTACGGGCGATAATGTAATGCATGGACTAACTAAACCTGGTAATAGTAGAAAAAGAAATAAATATTCCTACACACGTATCAACCCCTTTCGTTTGTGATAAATATTGTCGAATCAGAGTTTCAGAGTTTAAATGCTTAGGCTTCACGATAAGAACGGATAAAACCTGAAGTGTTCATAAACATATTATAAATAGTATGAAACCCTGATGTCAATTTTTTTTTGTTTTAAAAACAAAAATCTACAAAACAAGAAAAATCTCTAAAGGTGATGACCGAATTGTTAGGTAATGCTTATTATTATACTTGATTATTATTGTTTACACAATGCAACATTACTATTTATAGTTAACGAGCAATTAAAAATTTCAATCTCCGTTTTTTTTGACTCTGTTGCATTTGCTAATCGATCAATTTATTCAAAATTCCACGTGGTCCTGTTATTGTAAAAAATAGATTTAATTCAGATATCGTCTCGTATTCCAAATAGTACACTTATTATTTGTATACAGTAATCATGTTTTTTTTTAAATGATGGATTTAAGTCAGTTCTTGAATTAATTTGTTCGTTTGATTTTTTTATGATTCAAACAATAAACCTTTTATTTTTATATTGATATTTAAAATTGCAATTACATAAGAAATATTGAAGGAGATATACATTTACCTAAACACTATAGTTATAAAATGTAATTAATGATTAAGTTCAGCATTTCAATTGTTATCTTATTGTGAATATCAAAAGACGAGTAAATCAGTTTTCAATTTAAATTAAAAAAATTAAACATTCTACGTATTATTAATAGTTTAAGTTTATCGCTTATGTTTAGTTACAATATTAATAAAACACGTTTTAATGAGGTTTGTTCGAATTTGGTTTCTAATAATTGATTTCAATTAGTTTATTAGGAATAATTACCATGATCACAATTTCGGTAAAATTAAATCATGGCTTCGTCAAATTTAATAAAATCGAATTCAAAGATTTTACCTGAAAATGATCAGTAAAAGCCTAAATTTTTTAAAATTTTAAACCAAAAAAGGGTAAAATATAAATATAAAAAAAATTAATAAATATCATGGATACCATGGGTACCATCATTGATTGATAATATTAGACTTATTACTTTAGTATTATAGTATAAATTATAATAGTAACAACTAACGGGACATTGTTTAATGGCCTACCACACTGCAGTGATGTACCTCTATTGACTATTCATTACGCCGTGTAACAAAACAAAAAAATCTAAGATGAGAATAATATTTTCATCCTACTTTATGAGGTCTCACGTATTCACCTCACAGCTTACACATTGTAATGTTGTTAGAAATAAAAACAATTTAATTGGACATGTAAAATAATGATATTACTATTACTGTACAATAGTATTAATAATTGAAATTATTATACCTCCTGAGATAGGATCTTCTACTTCATCCAAGTCAGACCCATCACTGCCACCTTCATTTACCTCATCTGTATCATTAAGAATACGTACAATTTTTACAATATTAGTACCATTATCACAAGTAATGGAAAAAAATTGGCGGTTGTCAATATTAAACTTTCTCAAAATATTTATAAACTAAAAAAAAATAGACAAATAGCTAATAAGTGAACTTTGATGGTTAGTTTATAAAATGAATTGACGCCACTATACTAATAATATTATTATTGTTCTTTTCAAATTTTAAATAAACCAATTTATATGCTGAAATAATCAAATAAATTTATAAATATTTGACTTACTACTTGTTTTAAATAATCTGATGTATGACGGTTAAAAAGTTCTGTCATTCCAATCGTTTTGATATTTAATTTCTCATCCTTAAAATATTGAATATTTAGACCTATTATTGATTTATTCAATCTGGTTACGCAATCAACTTTTACAGAAATTCATTTTTTATCAATATCTGCTTTAATATTTTGTATAATACTTTCTGCGAGTTCATTAATATGTTTTTTTATATTATGAGAGTTCATTGTGAAACTTATTAATGATAAATGGTATATAAAAACAAATTCTTATAATTTTTTTTTTATTTTACAATAGGTATTGCTATGATATACTATTGCAATAATTTAATTTAATAAATGATAGGTAGACTATTAATTAAAATAATAATCAAGGCTGGAAAAATTCAGGATGTGAAATGTTAAAAAATTAAATATATGTAAATATATGTATAAAAATTAATTTAAATTTTATAAATTAACATATACAATTGTAAGTTAAATTAAAATTGATTAGCCTAAAAGTTGTTTTGACTTTTGATTATATTCAAAGATATTTTATTTATTTCACTGTTGCATATATTATTATATTATACATAGCTATTTGTATAACAAAATTTATCATATGCACACTTAATAATTCAAAAATGTTAAGCTTATTTAAAAACAAAATTAACAATAAAATAGGTATCATTGATTTAGAATACAACTGAATTTGTTAACTTACCATCACCAATAGCATTAAATATTGGATTCATGATCATTCTAAACCCAGAATCATCTAATAATTGAAATGGTAGACCATTGGTAGTAACCAATTGCACACAAGCATCTACTACTGTTTTCTTGTCTAAATTAACATTTTTTAATGTTTTTTTAGATATGATAATCATTTCATCTAAAGGCCCAGTTTTTTCTATCTTTTGTCTCTGTAAAATAACATAATCTGTTTTTAATTAATTTATTTGATGTTTACATAATATTATAATTTAAAAGAATGACCATTTATAATTTATATCAATTGAGTATTTTTTAAATATGATTTTGTATTAAAAAATACCTTTATTAATTAGGTAGGTAGTTAATTTTAAGAGTTGCTTTTTACTAACAAGTTACTTCCAAAATGTTCATAACATAATAACATTATATTAAGCATCATTAACAGAATAAGTGAGCAACTGATTCAGATTCAGCTATTAATGTGTTTTACTGTTTTGTTACAAATTTACTATTGGTATAACAATAAGTGAACAAAATATTTTTTTGATATTGGAACTGTTAATATGTAATGTCTAAACACTCTAAACACTAATTAAATTGAAAAAAAAAATTTAATAATTACAATTTACAGGTGGGCTATGTCGTAAGACAATAGTACTTACAGGCTATAATAGTATAATACAAAATATAAAATATACTAACCTTATTTGTTGAACAATCTTCTGTTGGATATGAAGTTATTTTTTTCTTTTTTTTTAAAAGAATATCATACTGCTCTTTATGAAAATATTTTATATGATTTTCCAAATTTCCAGAATGGTTGCATGTTCTCACGGGGTTCTTACAATTTGGAACTTGACAGGTACTTTCATTTGTATTTATGTTATATTGAAAGAACATTTGACCAACTGGGTTAGATTTCGTTCTTCCCATTTTTGAAATCGATTATTAAGTATTGACATCTAAAAACACTAACACTCGCGAGTCGTGACAACAGACCACTATTAAAATAATTCAAACGTTAAAATCACACACACCGTCGGAATCGATATATTGTAGATATATCAGTAAATGAAAACAATTTTGCACCACGTGGAATAACATGGGATATTTTAGTATTTTACTAATAATTTTAATAGTTGATACTATCTTTAGTCTATTCTGCGATAAAACCATGGACATGGAATGCTATTAGATATTTGTGGAATTATTACTGAAATCGTCTATAAATATCAATTATTAAAGTTTAATAGTATTATAAATAAACTATTTTGATTATTTTCAATCTCAATTTTCGGGGAAAACTGATTATAAACATCGATAATTAGCTTAGTATATAATTATAAAGTAATACGTAATAATTATGAAAAATTATAACTTAAAATATAATATTATATAGTTATATTTATTGTTGTATAACGTTTTATTATCCATTATTGTTTTATAATTTTTTTCGTTTTCTGTTTCGTTTCGTTTTATGTTTTCTAAAATTTTCGTTTATTACACTGTTTTGTTTAATGATAATTTAAAATTATAATATTGTTTATTGTTTTGTTTTCTGTTATCTATTTCAATCGTTTTTTGACAAATATAACGTTATATAAACGTTTTCGAGCCCTGTTCTTGTGTTAATATTGTCCTACGTAAAAGTATGTTGATGATAAGAACTTGAATATTTGTGATTCCTATGTTTACTACCTAGTAAATTTTAGCTTATATAATATATATTTTTAGAAATACAAGCTAAAAGAACTAAATTGTTTGTCATAATAATGTATCGTTGAATTTGAATTTTACATATCCATTAATCATTATAATTACTCGATGACAAAACACTTTTAGCACTAGCGGAGTGCTCCTTTTTTATGTATATATCATATTATATATTGTGTAATAACATATTATAAGTTAATTTATTGATGCTAACTACAGTGGAAAACGAGTAGCGACTATAAACTATACTGATAAGTGATAGTAGTAAAAATATAAAATCATATTTTTTGAAGCCATAGACTTTTGTACAAAAAGTTGGCATAATAAAGGTAAATTTTACAGTAGAATAATGAACGACTAGAATACTAGACAGTGTAAATCATTATACGATTCGACAATGGTTATACACCATATGTATGCTATAGAGCTCATAGTTTAATTTTTTATATAAAACATAATCAAATCTAAACTGTTAAGATATATAATGTCATTTCGAGTTTTCTAAACTATACTATTACAATAATTATTTTATGATTGTAAGGGCCAGACGTTTTATATTACCCACGCTGAAGTGGTTTCAATGAGAGATATCTTCATCCTCCCACAATCAATCTAACGCCCACTGTATATACGTACAGACAGCATTTGCACTTAAGATATAATTATTTTATAAACCATGAACTAAACAAATTAAAATAAAAAAGTTGATTTTTAGTACTCTATTTTTAATATTGGGAACATTCAATACAAATTAACAATATTGTACTAAAAAAAATTGTTATCAGCAATCTTTCTTTTTTAATATAATGTTAATCAAATTAGGTAAATAAAAAATATTTTTTTTCATGCAAATGAATTTTCTTTCATGATGTATCAAAGAGAGTGGTAAAGTTTAAAAAAAAAGTATTTTCACAGCTATATAAACGTTTGAAATGTTTGAATAAAATAATATATTAAAGATTATAAAGCTTATGTAAATAAATTATTTTAAAAGTAATTAACTCACAAATTCTCATTAATGTACGCCAACGCATAACAAAATATGTATAATTAGAACGTAAAATAATGAAATAAATATAATTGTTTATATTTTATAGTATGCATAATATACAAATAAGAAACGTTTAAACACTTTTAAATTTAACGTCATTTTTATTTTTAGATAACAAAATAATATAAATATAGCTATGCTGAGTGCTGATATTGTGATAAATATTACAATATATATTTTCTTCATCGCGACGTATTAACTGTTGGTTACTTAAGTATATATCATCAGTTGTACTTATACACGAGAAGATCGTGCGGGCAGCGTATGCACTGCTGTCAGTAAGGGATTTATTTGAGTATTCAAATAAGAAGTTAGCGTATATAATTTCAACATTTACTTTGATTAGTGTTTAGTCGTAATTCGTAACTAGAAGTTTATGTGAAATACACCATTCCTCGGATGGCATGTGAGATGATTCATAAAGTATCGATCGGAATACTCGAATTTCGTATTGGCACAGTTGTCAGTTTCCACGTACCTATATAAATACCGTACAGTGTAAATGTATGCGGTCAAAACATTTATTTGTATAATAGAACAAAGCGCTTTCAATTGTCAGAGATGTCAGTCAGTATATAGAATACATTTAGGGTCATCATTTTCTTAATAATTTGGTTGTAATTTACAGAACATTTTCGGGTTTTGGGTCAATCGTCTGTTTATTGTCAAACGCTTTGTTCAGAAATATTTTTGCTCTTTTGGCGACAAGATATTTAATTATCTTTTACTACCTGCTGTATTTTGTCTAAAGGTTGAAAATTTAACGGTATTCGAGTAGGACTTTGATGATTTTTGTGGTGGGATTATTAACCATTTTTTACCCGTTTATGCGCGTATTTTGACCATATGATGGTTTTATCTGACGTAGATTTCATAAAGTTTTAGTTTTACTACAGTAAACCTATTATTTGTTAATAAATGTACAGTAGTGAATTGCAACATTGTCAGCATAGAATATCATTCCCGTATTATTTTTTGTTGAAAAATTAAAAAGTAGTATTTGTAAATGTAGCTATAGTAAATATGAAAATATTTAGAGTTTGTTGTTAGGTACCTCGTCTTATACACATCAATAAATCATTACGATTAATTGAATTTAAACTGGTACCAAAAATTAAATTTTTACAATAAATAATGTTATAAGTAGGACTTTTTTTATATTATATCAAATAATTATTGAGTACACTAAATATTAATATTGTTACATTATATTATTTTTTCGGTCTTCAGTTAATATTTTAGATCTATAATTTATTATTTAAACCCACAGCTCTCTTAATTATAGCCTATAATAACATATTTAATAAGCATATCCGATAAAGTTTGATTTCAGATATATATATATATAAAAATGATTTTTTTACTTTTATAATAGATTTGTCTTACATTTTTTTTAACCTTTGATATATTATGTGACATAGATTGTAATAATTAAAGTTTTATACTCATTAGTTACTTCATTATTATTAATTAAATAATTATAATTATTGTTACAATTAAAGTTAACTAGTGACATGCAAATTAATGTATAATAAATAATAATATTATTAAAATATTAGGTTTTAACGGAGATATGATAGGCAACACAGTTATCACTATTGTCCAGTCTTGGTTAACATACAGGCGCTTACTGATTTTTAATACATCAACTTACTAATATAAGTAATTTTAATATTATTATTTCTCATTTTTGATTGTATATTTCAATGTCTATATTACTATTTTTATTATACTTATGTAGCTAAACAAAATGTGTTATCGAACCGGTCATTAAAGTATTCTTCAAAAAATTATCATATTTAACGATTTATAAAAATAATATTTTCATACAAAATTTTATATTCAAAGATGTTTAGAAAGTACAGTAATAACTAACAATACCATTAATATGGGTTTAATTAAATAATTATTGTATCCGAAATCCAAAAATAAGAATTGTATAAAAATAGGGATATTAATTAAATATTGTTGTTTGACAATAACTCAATCAATTATTCATAATTTAAAAAACTGTGTAATAGCATGACTGAAGATAATGACGATAATGTGTATATTAATTAAACTTAAAATTATGCGTACTTAGTTTCATAGTTTGCACATACGTTTTCATGTTTATTATGTAGCTAGTTAGCGTTCGAGATGGAAAATTAATCTAAATATAATTGTCATAATAATTGGCTAACTGTTTTATGGTGTTTGGTAACAATACAGTGGTAGCTGCCAAAAATTAATAATTTTTTTCTGAAATCATTATCGAAAAATGTAAGTTATCTCTGATTGCATAATATTTTAAGCGATATAAACAATCAAATAGTAAAAAAAAAAGTTAATAATATTATTTATACTAATTTTTTTTTATCGTTTAAATAGTAGGTACATTGTGAAATTGCGGCACTCAAATTCTTAGGCAGCACAGTTACTGTTATATTCTATACTGATATAAATTTTTCTTCAGGCATATCTATAAGCTATGACAGTATAATGTAGATTTCCTATAAGACCATTTTACAACATTATACGAATGAATACTAGTGCGTTGTTTTTAATTATATAGACATTTCTTTGAAAATTATTAACCGGCGTCATGACTCAGAAATAATAAAATAAGTCGCCACACACGACAACTTTTTTACTAAAATCAATTATTTTTCAAGGCATTCATTTTTGTCAGCTTTGGCGTAGTTTAAAATTATAAGTTAATCATAAAAAATACATTTAATACATAACATTAATTATTATGTTATATAGGTACTTGGTATATGATCAATAAATGGCAATAACGTTTTATGATATTTTTTAAATATAATATCTGGAATATGATGGTCGTATGTATTATATATAAATTTTAAAGTGTTGTAAATTAATTAATAGTAAAATATATTAAAGATTGTATAAAAAAATACTGATACTAATGATTTTTGATTTTATAATTATATTATGTAACTAACTGGATTATTTAAACATGGTTATTGGATAGAGAGACGATGCATCTAATGATCGTAGGATATTCGTCATAAACTACACTAAGGATACGATGATCTGCATAATCATAGAAAGTGAATCAAAAATTATATATAAGTGATTATTAAGACTGGTAAACTCTGATAAACACCTTTTAGTTACTCAATATATTATCAAAAACTAAGGTTCTATGGAAACTATAATGTTTCCATTTTATAATGGTTTATAATTTCGACCACTTCTGTTAGATTCCAATTAAATAACGTTTACAACACGTCATGTAGAAAGTTTAGAAATCTTAAAAGTTAAAACTGTTATTATTTAAATATGCATGAAATAATATGCGACAATTCAATTTAATTAACGATTAATTAAATATCATAGATTTCTTACGGTAATTTATTTTATTTGTTTTATTTTTATACGTAATAACCGCTACAAAGTTAGACTTTTTAATAATTTAAGTATAAAATGATTTATTTCTACACAACTTTATACAACAACAGTTATTGTATTTACTATGTCATTAGTCATGACTCGTTAAAATCAAGTTTAAATTCTTATAGAATGTTTTTATGGTATTTTAGTATTATTAATTGTTATTACTTATGAAGTTATGAACTATAATTATAACTTAAAAGCTTACTTGTCTTGATTGGCTATAATTATGAGTTTAATTAAAATCAAATCATGTAATGTCTACTATTTGGAGAATTTTGAAAAATTTTATTCCCTATTCACAATAAAGGTAATTATTATAACAAGTTACATAAAAAAGAGGTTTTAAAAAAATACAACTAAGAACATATTAATATAATATTTATCTGTTGTGACAAAATTAATTTTAGTCAAAGTATAAAATTTATGAATATACTTTAAATTAATTTAACACTGATTGTGGTAAAATAGTATAGATGTGTCGTGTGCAGTATGCATACTAACTATAATAATTTAAACAAAGTACATATATGGTTAGGTAAACAAGTTTAAAAAATATTATGTATTTGTCTTTTAACTAAATTAGTTAAAATAGTTAAGACAATAAATTGTAGTACTAAAGGAAAAATGATTACAGAAAATCAAAATATTTAAAAAAAAAAATTGTAAATCCGTGTAATCTTAATATAGTAAGACATGAATAATTAACTATAAGAATATATCTATAATAAATTAACTTTTGAATTTTATTCAGTTAGTATGGTAATATTATACATATTCAAATATGTAGGGAAATAATGAAAAATATCACCAATAGAATATAATAAGTAGTTACACTTTAATTGAACAATTGAAGGACAAATATAAAATTCATTCAAATTACCGCAATATAATTTTGGTATATTGACAAATGAAAGAAGTGTTACTATAAAAAGCTTTGTTTTATATTGTTATGCTAATTGCTAATCTATAATAACGAAACATAAAAATATACAGTTATTATGTTTAATAATTAGGTTATATTAAAAGAATTTTGATCACCATTTTCTACAATAAAAAGGTTAGTAATTCAAATTAATTATTCTTTATTTATATATAATTATATAGTGTCGTATTAATGTCTTGAATAAAAACTGTTGTAAATGGATAAATTTATTATAAGAAAAATAATTTTAGCACATTCGAAAATTTAAGTTTTTAAATGTTTATAATATTGTATCAAATAGTTTTTGAATATGTGTCTAATCGGTATAATTCTCGTATAATAGTATTATCTTTATATAATATATCAATATACTCATATACCATATATTATACGCAGTTTTAATAGAACCTAGGAAATACAGACAACTGATTACTATTATAGTACTACCTAATAATTTTTTTCAGGATAAACCTTAACGTTTAACCCGCTAGTTGACGAATTTATTTAATCGTTAGTTATTTTAATTAGTTTGTATACAAGTTCTATAATTATAGAAAAAATAACAAATAATAAAACAATGAATTCTAATAAAATGTGTTTATTTTTATATTTACTATTAAAAACAGATAAGTCAGTCTTAGAAAATGGAAACATTTAACAATTGTTTCCATATTGGATATAAATCAATAGCAATAACGTATGTAACAATATAATAAAAATTAAAATTAAATTTATGTTAAAAAATAAAGTATTCGTTTTGAAATTTCACAGTAGCTTATTTTTTAGTGTAAGGGAAGCTTTCTCCTGGTGGTCCATAACTATCCTGTCCTGGGGCTGAGTAAGTGTCTCCGCCATGACCACCAGAGCTGGAACCATGGTCACTACCAGAGTAGCCTCCGAAACCTCCCGAACTTCCTCCATATCCTCCAGAAGAACTTCCACCGTGTCCTCCGAAGGAGCTACCTCCATATCCGCCAGATGAACTTCCACCGTATCCACCGGACGAGCTTCCACCGTGTCCTCCGAATGAACTACCTCCGTATCCACCAGATGAGCTTCCGCCGTATCCACCGGACGAGCTTCCACCGTGTCCTCCAAATGAACTACCTCCGTATCCACCAGATGAGCTTCCACCGTGTCCTCCGAATGAACTACCTCCATATCCACCAGATGAGCTTCCTCCGAGTCCTCCGAATGAACTACCTCCGTATCCGCCGGATGAACTTCCTCCGTGTCCTCCGAAAGAACTGCCTCCGTATCCACCAGATGAACTTCCTCCGTATCCACCGGATGAACTTCCTCCGTGTCCACCTAATGAACTGCCTCCGTATCCGCCGGATGAGCTACCTCCGTATCCGCCGGATGAGCTACCTCCGTATCCGCCGGATGAACTTCCTCCGTGTCCTCCGAATGAACTACCTCCGTATCCGCCGGATGAACTTCCTCCGTGTCCTCCTAAAGAACTTCCTCCATATCCACCGGATGAACTTCCTCCATGTCCACCGAATGAGCTTCCTCCGTATCCACCAGATGATCCTTTGTGATTACTAGCAGAATACCCACTAAATAAGATTCCACTTGAAGATCCACCATAACCTCCAGCAGAACTTCCATAGCTTCCTAAGGAACCACTGTAGCCTCCTGATGAACCTCCATGACCACCGGAAGATCCACCATATCCTCCTGATGAACCACCATATCCGCCAGAAGATATACCGAACCCTCCTGATGAACCACCATGACCGCCGGAAGATCCACTATATCCACCGGAAGATCCACTGTAGCCTCCTGATGAACCTCCATGACCACCAGAAGATCCACCATATCCTCCTGATGAACCGCCGTAACCACCGGAAGATCCACCAAATCCTCCTGACGAACCGCTGTAACCACCAGAAGATCCATGGTCACCGGAAATATATTCATCGGACGAACTGTCGTCATAGCTACTTCCGCCATGTCCACTTGAACCAGAATCATAAATACCAGAAGATCCGTGACCTGAAATAATATATCAATGTATTGCATAAATAAATATGTTGTACAGGATAACATTTTAAGTTCACATTAATTTATATTATGCTCTTACTGCTATACGAATCATCTCCACCACTGCTATAACTACTAGAAGATCCTCCATAACCACCAGATGAACTACCATGACCACTGTGGCCAGAATAATGATCATCGTGGTGTTCGTAATGGTGAACTGGTTTTTTCACATAAACTTCTTTCACGATTGTTGGCACATGCACACGAATATGTACACTGCAAATTTAGTTTGAATATTATGATTAACATTAAGCTTTGAAGTTACATATAAAATGCGTTTAAAATATTTCAATTGCAATAATGAAATGAAAATGTTATAAATTATATCGTTGGAAATTTCAGTATAATTAAACTAAAAATATAATAGCTGGGCTGCATAAAAAATTGATTAATTTAATGGTTTGCTGAAATATAATGGACGAATCATGTGTAAGGGTCTATTTCAGCTTACTATTAACTCATGCTTAATAATTGTTTATGCGAGCCGGCTTAGATATTTTATTTAAAACTGTAAACTATAATATAATATTGAAGGTTAATAGACTAATAATTATACTCACTGTTCTTTGCCGCCAAATGTTGCATATGTGGTGTCGAATGTACTGGCGATTGCAAGGAAACAGAAGACCTGCAAAATACGTAAAAGCATTGTAAAGTTATATTATTGTTTTACATATAATATGTTTATGCAAATATGTGTCGGTGTTCCGAATATGAGAAAACAGTTATATAATCGCACGATGACGTATGTGTCGTAGGCGTGAGAACGTATTTTTTTTTATTTTATCGGCACAAGAAGAAGAACTAGTTTTTAGGAAGAGCGCATTTATTTTTATCGCTGGTCGGTCACTCCGGTCGGGTCATCGCGTGCGGCCGGTGAAAGGTTTCCAGTATTCGGGCAGGTCGCTGCTGAGTGAAAGTGATAATTCTGATGATAATAATTTTATATGCCGTTTTATTATTAATAATTTGGAATAGCCCGTGGGCCAACAGTTCTATACAATAATAATAATAACAAAAACATATGGGAGGCCTTCATCA
Organism: Rhopalosiphum padi; assembly: GCF_020882245.1. Taxonomy (NCBI): domain Eukaryota; kingdom Metazoa; phylum Arthropoda; class Insecta; order Hemiptera; family Aphididae; genus Rhopalosiphum; species Rhopalosiphum padi. The sequence goes on from NC_083600.1 coordinate 21,264,023, forward strand.
AACACGAGTAGCTTAGATTCATGCGTAATGTATCATCACTTTCCCTGGCGGGGGTGGATAGATAATTATTGCGTGTTTCCGGAAGTAACATAATATTATATTATCGTGATCGAAAATAATTATATTATTATAATATGTATGCTTGAATTTTGGTCATGATTTGTCATGTGTGATTATTGTGGATGTATAAATATACCTAATACTATTTTCTATTTGTTTGAATTCTGAACATGTGTCGTAAAATGTCCATACATGTGACATACACATAAGTACATAGAGGTGTTAATTTTTAAATTTCATTAATAGCTACATTGTAAAAGCAAAATTATTCCAACCTGAAATTGGTTAAAAGTTAAGTAAATTTTATACTACAATCTAAAATCAATGAGTGTATTTTTCAGGGGGTAAAATACGAAGGCTATATTTTAAGTAGATAGTGGAAGTTAATTTATATTAAATTATAATTTCATACGACAATTGCAAGAAAATTTAGAGGCTTTTGAGTGGCTGTAAAAGTTTTACGTAGGTAAAAGAAAAAATTGGTAACGACTATGACAAAATTTTTTCGAAAAAAATTTAATTTTCTATTAATTTTACTGTCAAAAACCATAATACACTGTGTTTCGCTCTGAATCGTTTATAGAATGTGACAATCGTTAATAATTTTTGGATTTGAAAACTCTAACACACGCCCAACACATCCAGCCAAGTGATTTATACCAAAAATCAATTCCCGCGAGACTAAATCCTTACCGTAAACATTGAAGTGTGACGAGTTAACGTCATCGAAATTATTATCCTAACATTTTAACGATGCGAGACCGAATCCAAGATAAGTTAATTACATCTTTGTTTAAATATTCATACTTTTACGGCGTAAAGGTTTCATTTTTAATCATAATTTATGATATATTTATTTATTTAAATAATCTATTGAATGTCGTTTAAGTCACTCGTATAATAATTACTTAACTATTTTTGGTTCATTACACGATAATATACATTATACAAAATTTATATTTAAGCATTTTTAGTAATTGGTAAGAAAACCTAAGAATGAAAAAAATACAAATTTTATATAAATTTGTTTAATATCACATAATTTAATATAGATAAGAATCAATTAAAGTCTTAGAATAATAGAGTTATTAAATATATTATTTCGTGCAGTATAAATAAATTATACTTTTGGAATGGAAGGATCTTTTATACTACGGTACATAGTATCATAGTTTAGGTATAGTGTATATTATTAAAATTTTAAATTAATATTTATAAAATTATACATCAATTATTATATTTTTGAAAATACATATTATACACATATATAAGTATATTTGTATGTTATTATCTACGCACTAAAAAATTAGATTTTTCCTTCGCACGTGTGTAGAATTATGGAAGCAAAACAATAATTTATAATATTTTTATATTATTTTATATAATATATAAAGTTTTTTAAGAAACAATATTTTTGTGGTTCGTTATGTTTAACTTATTTTGAAATTGTTAAGAAATCACAGTCAATTTTCGATTAGATAATAAGATTTTTGTAAATATAATTCAAAGTAGGTCGAAATTGGATCATTAGTTTTGTCGTAACGTTTTCAAATAGTTTCGGAGAATATAGGTATATCGTATATAGTACATACATACTTAACTTCAATTTATATTTTATCCATGTATAAACTAATATTTTTTTACTATGAATAATTAATAATATTAAAATGTTGAAAAAAACTATTGTTAGGTTATCACTATAAAAATAAACAAATTTTATTAGTCTTACTTACAAATCAAATGACACGGTAATTTTCACAAATTATTTATTTTATAATCAATTAAAATAAAAAATAAGATAATGAATACAGTTTGATTTATGACTATAAATCGTACGCATTATTTATTAATTTATATTAAAAATACATATTATATTGTATCTTAAATTGTTTTTATTGTAACTATAAAATAAACAAATTTATTATTTGAGTATTGCAAACTAAGAAAATTTATAATAATTTTAGATTTGTTTTTTTCCTCAGTTTTAAGATAATTAATAATACATAAATCTAAATAGTTTAATAGGTATTTTAAATGGTGTTTTTAATAATTCACAGAAAACTTAATTATTATTGAAAATAATATACAAAGTTAATATTTAATTGAAATATATATGTTTTTTCAATAAGTATTATTTAAAATTTATTTTATTAAAATGTCCATAATACTTTTAATGCAAATTAAATTTATTTTGATAAAAATAAAGATGGCTTATTTTTAATTAAGTAATAAATAAAACAATAAAAAAGCATATTAACAAAAATATTATTTTTATAGATTATTATTGAATAATTACTAGTATCAATATCATCGGTTGCACTTAATGATTGATTTGATTTAATGATTCAAAGACTTAAATTATACTTAAAAAAAAAAAATAAATATAAATAAGAAATTAAAAAAAAAATAACACTATTTTTAATAAGTTATAAATAGCTTTAAATGTTGAAAAATCATTAAACTTTTTGTAAATAACACTATACGCATAAAGTATAAATATTTGATAATATATTTTTATGTACTTTGAATGTATTCCAAGTAAAAGAATAATAAAGTCAATTATATTATTATAGTTCTAAAAGTATCACACGATGGTATAGTAAAAAACATATAATATGTGTTGTTTACTTACTACGATTGATAAAGTGCCCATGTTGAATTCAATAATATTATGATCGGATGGCAGGAACGTCTCAATAGATGTATTATTAGCTATACTTCGTATATGACAATAAAATCTACACTGACCACCGTAACGTACAATAGATATTATATAGGGTACTTGTGGTTATCAAAATCGCCGACGAACATGTGAGTAAACCCAACTGGCGTCCGGCGTTTTTATATCCGAAAGTCGCCAACCGTAAAGTCGAATGTCTGGTGGGGCTCACGGTGCCGGGTAATTGTAGTGTATCAGCGGCAGCGTCGTCAGAAAACAAGACGCCTCGGTGTAGGTAAAGGTAGGAAAGTACTGCAGCTACAATAATGTAATACTCTAGGGCGGGTGGACGGAGGTTATAGACAAAGTGTTCTCCAAAAATTACACATTATAATAATAATTATATTATTAAGATGTGCATGCATTTTTTATTAAATAACTAAAATTTGTACAAATTTAGAAAATAATGTTGCTCTTTTTCCCTTATTGTACGTGCATAACATAATTTTTAAATTTATTACACGTGAATAGTAATTAATAATAATAGTACACAATATATTGTCTAGTAAAGTATATAATATATTATTGTATAATTTGTATAGAATTCAACTAATTAAAAATACTGTGTTAGGTAACTAATTAATGATGAATAAACTATGAATGATTATAGTATTTTAGTAGCAATGTGACAATATATAGGTAAAAATAATATATACAAATAATATAATTCGTGAACGTGTGACTTGAGAAAAACTATGATTTAAGGAACAGTCCAATGTATTAAATTTGTTTTACAAATATATACGAAAGTATAACAACATATTTCTTGAAGTAAAAGCGAAATTATTTTCGTTTAAAATTGAAAATGCATTATAGTGCATATAATTTATATTGGATTGTATATGTTGAAAATTAAAAAAAAAACAATGAAGACCTTTCATTTTCATAACTTTAAAACTTACGTCTATTACGTAAAATCAATAATAATTATTTATGTTGATAAAAGTAAAAGTAAATGCTGCTTAGTAGATGTACTTCTTCATTGATTAAGTAAATGTATTGGATTCGTAAATTTGAATTCAATGATAAATCATTGCACAACAATTTTGTTAGTTTATTTATTAAAAAGTATTTTATTTTATTTTTATTACTGTAAGTGATCCTATTTTCTATTATTAGATTGAACTTATTTTTTCCAAAAACAAACTGAATTTAATGTTTATATAATACTAATAGTGACTATCTATTTATATAAATACAATTCTCTTCATTGGTAAGCGTATAACTTGAAAACGAATGGAACAATTAGGCTTATTTTTAATTAATTAATATTATAACAAAATATTTAAAGTGGTGAAAAATTTTAAGTTCTTATATTTCGTCGAAATTTAACTTTAAATGTTTAACAAAATTGCACATTTTTATTTTTAAGAAGATTTTTAGGTTTCTATAAAAATAAAGTATGAAAATCCTTTTATTAAATTTTCAAGATTAAGATATTGAAATTTAAAATTTTTATGATTTATAAGTAACTAAAATGAATAAGCAAATTTTTGTGATTTTGATTAGTTTTAAAAATATTAACTATAAACGCTCGTAAAAAAAAATTGTGATATTATCGATATTTTTAATTAGAATTTTCAAGAATTTTTATTTCAGACCAAAATTTGTAGCATATAATATACGTAAATTGAAAAAAAAATTAAAAATGTCAAATATTTGTATCATTTTTAAGTATTAACTCATTCGATTTGGCTATACCAGAAAATACCCTCATCTTTTAAAATCAATTCATTTTTACTGCTGCTGTAAAATTGAAATAATATAAAATATATCAAACAATATCATTGTAAAACCAATACATTCATCGTTTTTCTCAGAATCATAAGTGAAATCATCGTCAAATAATATACAAGAAATTTCAAGCGCCTTCAATATTGTCGACTAAAATGAAGAAAAAGAACAAAGAAAAGCTGATACAATGATATCAATAAAATTGTTTAAAAATTAAAAAAAAATAGACCTCGGACGTATACCTATACGGTTTTTGTGTTCAAATAATATATTTTATATTTCGTCGACTTTAACTGTTCAAATTGGATGTCATTCAAGGATTAAGCCGAATCTACGTGCACTATAGAGGACACATGTAATTGTTTCTCGCTTGTGGGAATATTCAATTTAAAATTGAAAGATTATTAGTTATTATCTTATAGTTATTTGAGGTCAACGTGATTCTGATATAACCATTTCATTAATTTATTTTTGTGTGAAATTACCTTCGAAGTAAGTAAGTAAATTAATTTTTTTTTTTTATCTGTATGCTTTGTAGTTAATAAAAATAATATTCATTGTGTTTAGTCACAGGATACATGGAAGAAAAAGACATAGGTATCTGGTATAGTAAAATATATATTTATCTGTACTGGTTATACTAATTTATTTTAAATAAAAGATTGGTATTTAATATTAAACTCCAAGAAATTTGTTGTTTGGTACCTTCATTAGAAAACATAGTTATATGCAACTTATTTTACTTAGTCAGTTTAAATTAATTTCTTAAATGATGTATGAGCTTCATGTAAGAATGAATATGACAACTGCGAATTCATAATTGAAAAAAACAGTTTTTTTTTTTTAATAATTCAAACATTTTATTTGCTTAAACGGTTTTAAAGTTTTATTTTATTTTTTTTTTTTTTTAATATTTTAAATATATTTTAAAAAAATTATGATTTTTTTTTTTAAATTGATATAATGATTTGTTTCAAGTGTGACAATAATATAAAGTAACATTATTTTGATATTGTCTATACTCTATACCATGATCTAAACACAATATATATATTTTATAAAAAAAATTTAAATTATAATACAATTTTATGTTTTTTTTAAGTGTTTATTAAAACGTTTTAATTGTTTATGTATACATTTTTTTAAACAAAATTACTTGTTTAAAACAATATATATAAAACAATTTGTTTACACACATTCCAACTCTGGAACAACGGGTATGGATACTATATTACATTTTAATGAATAAATTATAAAAATTTATGATTAATGATGTAGTATTATTACCAAATGATTTTGAATATGTGTAATGTATATATTAAGTATATTATGTATTTTAAAAAGCATTATTTATTTTATTATTTTTTTTATAGTATATTATTATTTAAACACTAGATTACTTTTACATAATAATATTATTTAACACTAATTTTGCTAATACACAATCATCAATGACTTTGTATACCATAAGATTTCTGTACTTTGTTTCATGACTGATTTATGTTTTATTAATTTTTAATTACAAATCGCTACTAAGTCAAATGAAATCTCACATGTTCACGTTGGCATTCTATTTGAAAATAATAGGAAGAGTGTAAATATTTCACTCTAATTAAACAATGAACGTCCAACTCGGAATACGAACAATGTGAAAACATTCCCGGAAATAAAATAAGCGGTGAGTATTTTGTATTATATGCTTTTGTGTATTTTGCACACGAAAATACATAGAAAATATTATGTTTTAATCATTATACATATTTGGTCAACAATATTGAATACCTAATATTTACAGATATTTCAAAACATATCCTATAAAGTTTCTATAAGATATAATATAAGAACTATAATAGGTTCATTAGCTTTTATTATAAAAACATATGGGTGTTTATCGGTAATGTTAATATTTGTTTTTAGGGAAAATCGGTGTACTTTATCAATAATTTATTAACAATTTATTTATTTAATTTTAAAATAATGAATAAAAATTGACAAAATAATAAAATCTCATAGGTACGTTTGTTTATAATAAAAATGTATGCATACAATTTTATATGGATCACACCAAAATAATTAATTTATTTACAAAGATGAGTAGTGCCTTTTTGAGGAAATTAAATTTATTCCAAACATTTTTCAAATTCATTTTTTTTTTACTTTTCAACAAATTCAATAATATTATATTATAATCCTAGTATCCATTATTCAAAAGTCAAAATCAATCTTTTGTTTTATATTTTTTTAAATGTTAATTAATAATTATTATTATAACGTAATACACAATAAAGACATCACTTTCACACTCAAGTATATTACCTATATAAATTATTTGTTATATTATATATAATTTAAAATAAAAAACTCCAGAATTTTATTTCATCATAAAGATTATCAATTTAGTATACTACAAACTAGTATTTTCAATTCAAATAGGTATTAATTATCGTATATTATACATTCGTCACATCGATTGCCATTTTATTAAGTAAATATTTAACACTAGACTTTTTGGAATTAATTTTAACATATATTTAATTATAATTATTATTACATGATAGTCTTGAAATAATAATTTGTTTCGTCTCTATGAAATTATTATACGACTTGAAAATTTAAATTTTTAAATTAAAATATTAACTTTTGAACTCCCTTGAATCACTCTTATTTTTCATATTATATTATGTTAAACACTCCAGCGTAACATATTTTAATTTATTTGAATCGATTTATTTATTTTTAAATTTTTAATTAATATTATTGATTATTAATAAGTTATTAATCTTCAAATTCTCATTTTTGAACGTGGACCTACAATTACTTAATAATTAATTATAATATACAAAAATATGCTCATATAACGTACATAAATGAAATTATTGTAATTTAGTATAAATTTTTTTTTTTAAATTTTATATGATTGAGCAAAGAATTAATGTTAATATTATAAGAAAACTTATTGACAGAATAATTAAAATTAGACTATTTCTTCAAACAATTGATAACAAGTGATTTATTTCTCAAATCTCAAATCATTAATTATATTTCCGATGTTCGTAAAATATTTTCAAAATATATAGAACCGACCATATAGCCATACTCTGAATATTATTTATATACATTTTTAAATATTTCATTTTAACACATTAAAAAATTATGCGATTTTATGTTATTGCCTATTACTTTATTTAATTATTATACTTAATCACAAAATCAAAACTCCTTAAAATTCGTCAACACACAGATTGTCAAATATTATAACTGTAAGGTTATAAAAGAAACGATCTTACACCTTAATTTTTAAAACAAATTAAATTATGTTTGTTTCCATGTTTATAGATAATTTTTCTGATTGAATAACAATTTACTTAGCACCAATACGTCTCTTATAAGTTATAACGTAATGTAATAAAAGGTTTATAACCACATAAAACACATAAAATAATAATATGTTATACACTTATACGTAATACGTACCTTCGTTGTTAATTTTATGGCAATATGGCAATAAATATTTCGTAATATCCCAAATTTGTCAAATTATTTTCTATAAAATAAAAAAATATAAATGAATTGGGCTAAATATTTTACTTTAGGTCAGTAGATATATTATTTAGTCTTTGGTGTACCTACAGGCTACATTATGTACTACAATTTGGGTTTTTTTTTACCCTATTCGTCGAATTATATAACTGGATTTTAAGTCGATTTCGCGTATTGACAAATTTAAAAAATTATATCATCACTGCACAAGATGATAAATGCATAATTTATTTTACATATTATATCTCAGTATTATTAAAATATTATTGATTAATTAATAGATACACTCGTGTAGTATATTATTATAATCAACTATGTGGTTTAATTTACAATCGCTATTATTATTTTAAAATATATTTAAATTTACATAAATATTTCGTAGAACATTAATTATCGTGGGTTTTTTTTTTAATTGTTATATTGTGCAATCTTTTATAAATTATAACCTTTGCATTTCGCAGGCCTACAAAATAAGGAGAAAAACAACAAAACGTCTGCGCTCGTTGAATATTAAAAACATCGTTCATTATCGTCTATTTTATTCATCACGATTACGATCTATATTCGAGAGATAAAAACAATTGTAAAGTCAAGTATCGCATTGGGATTTTTTTTTCTCTACGCCAAGTCGACAGTTTTTGTAAACCATGTACACAAACTTGAAACATAAACACAGTATGTTTTATATATATTTGTGTGTATGCATTGTTATACACACATATTATGTATATAAGACCTCGGACAGACGGTATATTATGCACATTCGTAAAATACATAACTACCGTACGTCGACCCGTCTATGATGATGCGCCTACGTATACGACGTTTTTTGGCAGTGATCGAAAGAAATTATCGACGAAATCGAATAAGCATAATATAATATTATAACAATATTATAATTATTGTAACGATGATGTATGTGTCATAGTGACTCGATAGCCGTCGAAAGTGATTTGGCTACGCTTGTGTGCAAATTTTTCTGAAATTTCACACCGGATAGGTATATAGGTATAAGTACTTATTAATGTATAATAATATGTACGAGGTAGACGTGTTCTACTTGTGTAGCCGAAGAAGAAAACGAAACTACAACGGTTGCAATAATAATAATACGAAAAACGATGAATAGAAAAACCGAAAGCGCGAGAGAAAAAATGCTGTCAACGGGGGCGGAAACCATGGCAAGTTTTCAATAATGTACCCGCCAAGCCGTACATAGTATTATACAGTATATTTAGTAAGTATGTATAATGTATATACAAGGTGATTCACCAAGCATGCGATAACCCTTTATTTTTAAATCGATAATGCAAAATCTGATATTTTGAAATTTGTTAATACCTTATGACTATATTTTTGAATTCTTGAGATTTTTTTGTACTCCTTATGAAGAGTATCCTGTGGAAATATAAAATTTTTGTTTTTAAAATAAAAATTCGAACGATCAGTTATTGAATTATTTAACTTTATGAACTAAGGATCAAGGTCTTTGCGATTTGAAAAATTTAGTAATATTAATAATAATCAAAAGTTATAATTTCTAAAAATAAACTAAGTAAAATAAAAACTAAATCCAATACTACACCTAAATTATACTTTTGTGAAATTATTTTTAAGGACTATTACCTTTATTATATTAATTTTAATAACTGTGAAACTACTTATTCGAATTTTGAATTAAGTGTATCAAATGGTGTTTGGAAATATTATCTATTGAATAATTTACAGTAGAAAGGGCAGGTTCTTATTTGAAAAACAGAGGTTTGTATCGCCATATAGGACACTCCTTAGCAGGTAATACAAAAATATCTCGTGAATTTAAAAATATGCGTTCATTTAGAATAGTATATATAAAAATTCCAAAATCAGAATCCAAAAATGTATCATTAAAATTGTTAAAACGAGGGGGGTGAAAATGATAACCGAATCGTCCTGTATATCGCTATAGGCATCGGAATGTCGACGACAATCGTACAGAAAATGACGTGTCGGAGCTTCTTATGCAGTCGTCAGACTCTCGCACGTTTCCGCGGCCGTCGCACATATACGTCAGCCAGACTGTTGCGATAATATATAATATTATTATCGTAGGTAGTGCGTACGGCGTTATATTATACGGGCGTAGTACACACATACGCATAGTAATGAAGATGGCAGCTGCTGCTTGTCCTTTCACCTCGCCACCGCGTACCGTGGTAACAAATAACAATATAATAGGTATAATCACAACTCAATGGTATATAACATATATGATAATATTATAACGGACGTATAATAATAATAATATTATGTTTTGAATGTTTTGATACGACGACGGTGCGGCGCAACGGAAGAAACAACAAATTGTTTTCCCTCAAAAATATCCAAAATAATATTATGCAACTGCAGCCGCTGTGGCGGCAAGCTAAACGTATCATCATCACGAGTGTATAATAATAATATTAATATTATTATCGTCGTAGTCATCGCCGCCGCGGATCGTAACCGTACCAATACGGATGTGAATCCGCGCGGTATACCTAAATCATAGCGTATTATATTACACTGCGGCGGACCGGACGAAGACGCTGCGTGTTATGATGACGTTGATAATGGTATGGTAACGACGTAATGATGTAATGTGCGATGGTTGTAATAATATTTAAATCGCAAAACGTAGGTTGTCGTAGCCCGAAGGGACGCCGCCGCCGGGCCGGAGACGTGGCGGACAAACGCACGTGGTTGCGCGCATCACGATTCCGCGGGCTTACGTATGGCGGTTTGTATAATAATAATACAGTCGGTATAATATATTAACACGCCCGCGAGTCGTGTTATAATACGACGAATATCGTAAAAAGAAACCGATTGCGATCGGATAGCTTTTTTTTTCTATTACCTGCTCCGTACGTTTTCTCCCGAGTTCAATAATAATGTAATACCATATGACGGTAAAAGTGCCGTAAAATATTATATTTTAATTAATTCTTTATGCATAATATATTTTATAATACGCCACTATCGGCACACACATTCGGATAAATGTAGGTACACCAATAAAAGTGCGCGGGTTCTTTACCTATATGTCAAAACGTTTAAATAAAATTCTGGGCAGAAAAAGGCAATGTCCGATTTCCATTGGATCCGATGATCATTCCATAGAACTTATTAACATTCATTTAAAAAAAAAGAATATATTTACCTATTATAATTTATTAATTCTGAAAAAAGCACTCATTTTTAATTATATGCTTTTGAATTTGAAAAAAAATGGTACTTGGGGGGGGGGGGTGAAATTATTAATATTAAATGCTATGTATATAAATATTTATTTACGGATTTAATGAATGACTTGCGTCAATATTAATCATTTTCGTTTGCTGTGCCGTTAGTTTTTTCGTATATTTATCGGATATTTATTGTAACATTGTTTTATATAATAATATTAATTAAGAATATTTATTCAATCTTTAAATCAAGCTTATTTCGATTTATTTTATTTGCGTACCCAGTATTATATAATAACATTCATAAAATGTTTATATTTATTATTATTTAATAGTAATCATAACTCCCTATATTCAATACAAGGTTAGGTTAGGACTTAGAGAGGTAGGTTAATAAAATCTGTAACTAAGTATAATATAATATAGTTATTAATATGCATTTGATTTTTCTAATCAAAAAATATTAAAAATATGATGTATAATAATAATAATAATTGTTTTTCAAAATTAACGTAATATTATATTTATATTATTATTTTAAAATTGTAGCTATTAAAAATTATCATGATATAATAAACAATAATATTTGTGCTTTAAAAATGCAAATAATATCGACATCTGTTAATACTTGTAAATAAATTTTATGTAGGTAATGATTGAAACGAATGTGATTTTAACATCACATATTTAATTAAAATTCGAATGCAATTTGAATATTTTACCTTTTAAATTAAACATTATCCATACAGCCTTCTAAATATTATTATATAACAGTTTTATTTTCATTAAATGGTACACGTACGTCTATACAATATATTTATTAGTATATAAGCTGTCAACAATGTGTTTTTATCGTTTGTTTGATGAGGATTTCGCAGGTTAAATCGATTTCATACGATGCATCGTTGTTTAAACGGCTGTACACGATATACAAATAAATATTGTGCATGGCACAAAAACACGTATAACTGTACTATGAATGTACCTACGTGGCTACATAAGAACAACAGACTTTTGGCGACGAAGTAGCAGCGTTCCAAATCAACGATTAGTACCGAATCAGATATCAATGGTAATATATGGAATCCAACGTGTTTATTGTATAATTATTAATTATAGTAAATTTCCCACGGCAACATAGATGGATCGTTAAAAACGTTCAGTCTTTGTTGGAACTCCATCTCTGGCGCGGCGGCATCCGGTCGCAAAGTATTAGTATCTGGTGCTTATGCAATATAGGTAGTATTATACATTTATACGCAATGTGTATGTGTTGTGTAAAATGTTGGAACTCTCGGAGATATAATTCATACACCCCTAACGATTAATATAAGATTAGTATTACGCTTATTTCATCCGTGATTGAGATTCTTAAATATTTTCTACACATTTAATTTTTGTATTATATATTTCAATAATATTAAAATCTAACTAATCTTGTAAATTAATAAATAAAAACCGTTTAATAATTAAAAAAAAAAATTATTTTTTCATATTATAACAAATTAATATAATAAAACATAATAATACAACATCTGCGATCCATCTGTTTTGACTCTTATATTATAGGGATTATGAATTCGTATAAAAATCGATTTTTTTTCCGACTTTTATTCTAGTACAATAATACGTATACCATAATACTAAATACTATATTATCTGTATGTATAAAAAAAAGGTCATGACTGACTGATTGACTGATTCATAATCAACATACAGCCAAAACTATAATAGTTAGAGACTTGACATTTTATAATAAGTAGTACCTTCATATAAAAGTACGCCGAAAAAAGATTTCTGTGAAATTTTGATTTTCAAGATACACAGGTATTTTTTGATTTATTATATATTTTTATATTTATATCAGATTACAACTGCAGATTATAAAAAATAAAATAATTATGATGATTGAATCAAAATATTAAACCTGTATTGCATATTTAGTCAAAATCATCTAAACTACTGGTAAACATTAACGTAGTTTACATTTAACGGAGTTTAAGTCTCTACGGGTAACAATATGCAGAATCAGCTAATATAATATAATATGTTATACATAAATCGTAATATAATAATACATCATTGTATTAAATACTCATAATAACGTTACTGCGTGTAAGGAATTATTTATTTGTCGAGTATGTAATTTTCTAAGACAATTAAACGTCATATTAAAAATATAAAATATTGGTATACGTATTATATATAATATTATTGAAAAAATATGTGTGATAAAATTCTAGGCCTCGGTGTGTACAATTTAGGCCTATCAGACCCAGACCCGCTCAAACAACTATATACATCTATACAGTTAAGTAGTCGCGGCACTTAGCGTATACATAACTGTGTTATTCTATATAATATTATAGCAGATGTATTGTGAACGACAGTCGACAGACGCGAACAGACGCAGGTTGAGATCGAAGAAAAATAAAAAAAATAATCGATTTTCATGCCACTGTCGTCGTCATGTATGTTTTTGACAGTTATTGGAATGTTATAATCCGTAAGCGCACATACGGTTTTGACGGCATTATTTTACAGTATGATATCGTGTTTTTATGAGATCACATTTTTTTTTAGATGATTTTTAGTTCTATATATTAATCAATTGATTTACTTCTAAACGTTCTACCGACCTGCAAATGGTCAGTAATCACGATATAAGCGGGACTCGCTGTACTCGTACAACGAACTAGGCCTATAATTATCATTGATATTACATATTATTATTTTTGTTTTGTATGATCTGTACACAATTTTATATAGTATACGTGCGTGGTGATGCATCCGGGGTGAAAGACAGATGGATAGATCCTGTCATTATTTAGTTATGCAATCGAAGAGTTTATTTGAAAGTTGCCCGTATCGTTTTCCTCAATCCGTAAATGCGGTATGTTAACGCACAGACGATGATGACGATATATACGCGCTCGTTGATCAAATGGTAACTATAAATAATCGTTGTCGGTATAAGACGTGAACGTGCGTTGTAATGAGTGTTCGCAATGAACGCGAACACAACGTATTATTTTATTATTAATAACATTATTCGGTATGTAGGCTGAAGACACTGGGTGGCAATTATTAGTTGATACGCTCAGCCGCGTGAAATCTATTCACTAATGGACGAGTTTAGATGAAAATTTATAACCTATGTTGTAGGTACCATGACTTAACGATTTTGTGTGATGACCCGTACACGCGCCAATGTATATTATAATATATCAGCATATTATTTTTATACAAAGCGATTCATTTAAGTCTGATTAACACACGTCATTCTAGACAATGTTTTTACACAAATTGATAAATTTTTGAAAATATTTCACTTTTTATCGTATCTGACAATTTAATTTTAAAATTATTTTTTTTATCTTGACCTATATTTGTTTAAAAATCAAATATTATATTACATTTTATTATATTCTTATTGCAACATTTTTTGTTCTATTGATTCCATACACTATAGCTATTATAATAATAAGTGTTCTGTGTTTAAAATATTTTTTCCATTTAGAAGATACTTCTTATACCTATGAATATTTTATTATTATTTAATGTTATTAATTATGGTTCGCTTTAAAGGTTAAAGCTTAACAGACACTCGACAATAGGTAGTACCGTTATGATATTGACACTTACATAACTTTAAAAAGAGACACTTAATTTTGCAGGGACGTAGATAGGGGGACGGTCCATGGAATCCGAATCCCCCGAAATGTCATTTTTTTTTAAAAATCTGATTGGGACAAAAAAGCTACTGTTTTTACAATGATATTTTTTTTGATAGCACATACATAAGTATAAATAAACGCTCGTATAAACAAAACCCCATAATAATGACGTTGATAAGAAATGACAAAGTACTAATTAGTACCCATCTATGTTAAAATACATTTGTATTATAATAATTATTACTTTATACTTACATATTTTATCTATTGAATAACAAAAATGTTTTTATACATATTCAATATACATAATACATATTATAGTATATTCTGTACGTCAATACAAATTTGACTTTTGATTAAATAATAAGAATAATTGAAATTTATTATTATTATTATTTAATTAATAGTTATAAGTTACTTTATTATTATACTATCGTGTTACAAGACTCAGGTTGTCTATAGCAACAAATAAGTAATATAATTAAGTTATCATAAAACTTACTCGCAAAATCAAGAATTTTGATTTTAATAATTTTATTTCACGTAATGTTGAGTAAAACCTAACCTAACCAATGCATAGTATGTTACTATAACTAAGTCGTTGATACATTTTTTTTAAATCATAATTTTAAAACATATTTATGATTCGACGTTTTTTTCGTACAGTGGATAAAATATCGGGTAGCATGTTACGTTTACCTTAGATTTTTTTTATATAGAGAAGTAGCTCAGGGCATCAAAAATATAAGTAGGTACTAAACACTAAAGAATGAAAATTGAAATATATATAAGAATATCTACGTCAAGGTGAGTTATAATCGAACTTTTAGCCGTAGGCTCGAAAAAATGTAATCCTTCTATGAAAACATCAATAGTATAATGTGTACATTACGTGACACAGAATTGGGCCGTGTTGTAAAAAAATGTAAAAAATGATTATTTGTAGCAGTACAGCGATACTGGCGGCATAGAGTCGTATAATATAATATATATTATAAATAATTGTAGTTATAATATTTACACACGTTCATCGGTTGAATGGTAAAATAACGTTAAAAACCATTAAACAGCCAACACCACAGTAATGTTTTTTCAGGGACTGTATTTCATCAGATAAGTAATTCCACACCTTTATTATAGGTGACTAAAAGACTGAGGGGAATAACTTGATAATAAATTTCGAAGGTATTTCATATTGTTTAAATTACAAGATTTAACGTGAGAATTATACATGTTTATGTTTAAATGTAAATTCGAATTGACTTTCTCTGAAAATAATTCGTTGATGAACGATTACTATATTTATTATTATAATATGATATTACGATGAATAATAATGTATGATATTTTTATTGTGAAAGTACTAAAAAAAAAAATGTTTAAATAAACCCATACAGTCCTTGGCCAAATTATTAGAATCGCCAAAATATGTAGATATCAAAATTTTAATTATTGACCATTGACAAACAATTAATTTTAAAATATTAAAATATTCATATAAATGTTATATAAATTAACTAACATATTCGATTGATTTATTATAAATTATAATATTATGTTGAAAATCATGGTTTGAAACTAATAATTTAGTGAATATTAAAAACTTTATCGAAGTAAAGATACACGAAGTTTCAATGTCATATATTTTTATGAAACAACTTAAATTAAATCATGTGCACGTTTTACAATAAAAATTTGCAGTCATAATATTAAATTTATTTAAAATTAAAATATATTATTTACATTTTAAAGTGAATTAAATTATTAAATTAATTTTCTTATGGTTAATTTAAACATAATATATATGTAATATACACACATATATATATATAAATAATATTCAATGTATTTTAATACATTTTCATATAAATATATACTATATTAAAATATAGCCAATCTTTATATTTATAACAATTGTAGATAAGTTCATAGTATTATATATAATATATCATATAGATAACATTATGTTATTAATTATTATATATTATCAGCAGATAAATAATAATTACAGATTGATATTTAAGAAAACAATAAAATAAATGTAAAAATAAGCAGTGTTAGGTATATGTATAATTAAATAAATAATAATATTAAAAAATATATATTTTAAAATAAAATTTATAATACATCAATTTAAATACCTTTACCTGATTATAAAAAAATAAATAATAAATTCAAATTGAAATGACTTACATTTATATTTTTTATTTCGAATATTGAACATTATAATATAAGTATCAACTATAAACATTAAACAATTATATAGAATTACAACAGGAATCTATACTTACTAAAATTGCATTAAAAATATTATAAAACACCACTATATCAATTATTAATATTAGTTAATTAAATTATTCTTTTGTCGACTACAAAGATAGTATATCTTTTTTAAAGTGTCTATCGTCGAGCCAACAATTTCGTCGTAGTGTCAGATTTTAACTGTAACTAATAAATAACTCCTAACTGGTACTGAGTTACAAAGATTGCAATATAGTACTTATTGTATTTAAAAAAAATATATGTATTTTAATTACATTATTGGGTATTGATTTAATGTATTACAAATTTGATTTTTACATTATATTTTTTCGAGATCTGAAAAATATAACCATTTGTATATTTGTTTGCTGTTGATACATGACAATTAGCATATAATGCTTTTAAGTATCTCAACATATATTTTATAATTAATGAACTTGCTTAATTGTGAATTATTTATATATGTATTTTATATCGTTATTATGGAGCATAAAATATATTTTTACTTTTCAGTATAATAATAATATAATTATTCCTCTTATACTTGCTTACTTTTACATTGTGTGCATAAAACATTAAAATCATATTAACAATACACGAATAATAAATACTAATTAGTAAGATATATTATAAGAGAAACTATATAATATATTGACGTTTTAGTAAAAAAATATATGAATAATTTTAAAAATTTACCGTTTTTATTATCCAGATAATATAAGACATACATTTTTCAAATTAAGTATGTATTATTGATTTTGATGTGTCTTTTTAAACCAACCCACGTATTTTATAGTATAATGTTATAATCTTGTGCATATAATTGTCCAGTTTTTTTTTTTTTTTGATAATTATATTTTACCGAGTTATAGTAATTTTAACTTTATTTTACTATTTTTTTAAAATTTAAAACATGCATTGACCATTTAAATTTTTTATAAATGCATATGGTTTTGACTAGAGATTTTTTTTAAATTACATTTTTTAAAAGAAATCTATTTTTACATTGGCTCCCGCAGCCTAACATTCTAACGAGGACGAGCGTTATACTACTTGTAATATAATATTATGCTATTCTAAGTTTAATAATTATTAGTTATTATATTTTTTTCAGATGAACTTAAATTAATCATAAATCAAATAAATCTTTTACAATTAAGTAGTTTAATCGAAAACAAGCAAATAATAATTAGGATCCTTAATGCAGAAATTCGCAATTTGGAAATTTTAATTGGTTTCATAATTAAAGTGTATTAACTTACTATTGATGCATGTCACGTATTTTGCACTTATAATAATAGTTAATGATCAATAATTGAGGAATGATTCCTTACACGAAATTTAACTCCTAATTATTTTCGATGTAATAAAAACATATTGTTTTAAGTTCCGCAGAAACATTTTTTATAGCGTACATTACCTTTTAAGCTCCATTAAAAAAAAAAAATATTTGAATATGAAATTATCTTTTTCTTTTTCTAACAACGTCTGTTTTTATTTTAATGTGTAATAAAATAAAACAGAATACTTCCAAATACTTCCGAAAATATTATTTTATAATCTAGTAATATTCTAGAATTCAATGGTACCTAATACAGATATACAGAACTATAATTGTAATGGTTACTGTAAAATATTGTGATAATTATAATACTCGTTTTAAAAATTACTTATTATTACTATTTTTCATTATCATAATCAATTAAAATTAAAATAGGCATACATCTTCAATAATTTTACTATACGTAAATATAAAATTAGACATCTCATATTAATAAAAAATTATAAAAAATACGCGGTGAAAATTTCAAACGAAACAGAAAATAGCCAGAGGCAAATTGTCTTACATTCTACAATAATAATATGGTACCATGCTATATCATTATTTTCAAACAAATTAAATTGTAGATAAATTGAGATTTCTCATTACCAAATTTTAGCCAACGTGAGCGTCTTCGAGACATAATTATTATCTTAAAAAAGAATTTGTGCAACACTTTATATTGGTATGAATGTTTTTAAAGTTTTTAACAGTTTAAACGTAATATAAACAGAAAATCATTAAAAAAAAAAAGTCGTTTCATTGATTATATTTTGCAATGTTTTTAAGTGTGTATTTAATAGTCTGTATAGTATTTGATACAAAAGTTATCTATACTATATATTATATATATATATCTGTCAGGTCAAAGATTAATTCAAGAATTTAAAACACATTCTTCATTTCGCTGTTTGTGAAATTAATTAATTTAAATTGTATAAATACGTTTCACAGTCAACGAAATAAATTATTAATGTGAGTTTTTAAATAATGTGTACATATCTACCTACCTAAAATTGCATGCGCATATTAATAATAATAATTGGTACGGTGTATCTTTCTAGGATAATTGTGTTTGGTCTAATTTTGGTTTTATTTACTTATAGTTTAAATATTCTTAAATTCTGATGACAATTAATGACGATCATCATTACAATAAATCGTGGTTTAACTACCAAACCATATATGAATATTATAATTATATACACCATATAGTCTTATTTTTCGTTTCGTCCAATTAGGCAATGTTGATATTATTAGATATACATTTTATAATGTTACATTATCTGCATATTATTGTATAATATTATATATTATTATTTGAATAAAAAAAAAAACTACATAATATGAAATATGTGACACTGACTATATACTCGCGGTCTATACGGTACCGTACACGCACGACATCATAATGACACGAATACATACGAATGACGGACAGATGTTTCTTATTAAACCGTTTATAAGACACGCGTAATTTAAACTCGATAATAACTATGTGTGATTCGAATAATATTTCGAATAGATCTGTGGTTTTGCGTCCGCTGCGATTATTGCACGCCTTACCCACACTACGATATTACATACTATTTTATTTGGAATAATTGTATCGAATTGTATAATATAATGTGTTCGTTATACAATGATATAGGGTTAATGTATAATAATAATATTATGATAAACATAATACAGACGTGAAAAAAAAGAAATTAGTGTATATAATAGGTCAATTATATTTACGTCAATTTTTTTTTTTTTACGTTACCGTGTGGTGTGGTTTCTTATAATATTGTGACTTAAACACATTTATAACCATATTATAATATTATCTTAATTTATATGTAACCCTAGATTCTGACGGCCAGTACAACAATTATTATGGTACATCATTAGATAATGCTATTGTTATTATTATGCATTTTTTACTCTGACGTGTGTTCTGTCGATGCAGTCAATTATGTTTTCGACGTTTTCCCATCATATTCGTATCCCTATGGCGGTTTCGGGTATACCTACATTTTTACAATTATTATTGTCTGAATTGGACACATAATATTATGATCAATCAATATCAGACATGATTATTTATAGCATTTTTTTTTTTTTTTTATATAGCTTACAATTTATTTCAAAATGTTTTAATCTATCGCCGTGTACTTGTATTTATAGGTATATGCAATATAATATAGCATTCCGTCTTGGAGGTCGTTCAAAGATTTGTAAATTTTATAATCAGAACAAATCGTTAATCATTAATCTGTCCCGACTCCCGAAATATTTCTTAATAGTTTGTCTGGAAAGTATTTGGAGCGTAAACAACGTATATTTGTCAAATTTAACATTTCTTAAGAAGTCTAATACAGCAGTTGTAGCAGTATACATCAACATTTCTTACATTCACCTTTCGTGTTCATTAAAAGAAAAACTTTTAGCGTGGATTTGTTCTTATTAATAATTAAACCTATCATTTAACTATTTTAGTCTAATTAATTGTAAAATAAATATTTTAAAATGAAAATATCTTAATAAGATACTCTGTGTATAGCCAACATAAAACATCCGTTATATAAGATTATTCTATTGCACTAATTGAAAAAAAATGATAATTATAGTAAGTATTAAAAAACGAATAACGATAACGTCTTGCCTATAATGCTTCCTGCAGATTAATATATTTAATTTACGTGTCTACCATGTAGTGGGAATAGAACTAACAATTATTAATGTTTATTACCTATAATCATGTTCATATTAATATCGACACATCACTCAAACAGTAAATACCTACAAGATGTACGACGTGATAAATATTGTATATGAGAATACGGTGATGTATACGAAACAAAAGTGAAATTAATCACAACCATTTCGAAAACCATCACGACAAACGGTATGTGTGCTATATACATTATTATTTACATCGACTTAATATTTTTAAAATGTTTTATATAATTGTACTTTATTAAAATTTTGAAATATTCCGGTTTTTAAAAAAGTTAAACTGATTGTTTTTTATTTAAAATGTAAACAAAAATCAAAGCACAACATCACGACAATAGTATTAATTTATTCTGTGGTTTAACTTGGGCGTAATAGCGTTAAACATAAGATCTTTTTAATTTTCTTACTTTTGTTTTATTATTGACTTTCACATATTTTACTATTCATATTTCGAGTTGCATCATCTCAGTTAAATTAATAAGAGAACTTTTACTCATTTATTTCACTCTCCTGACTAATATTAAACACCGAAAACTGGGAAGTTAAACCAGTGTAGCCACTATAGACCACTGGTGAAAAAGCATATTATGATATTATGTAAAAAAAAAACTTAGGTCGACTGATCTAAAATTAATCGTTTTTACTCGTCCGACCTAGATTATTATGTCATACGTGTTCACTTTTAAACTTCGTTACGGATTCATATTAATATTGTGTGTCGTCATTGTATTCACGCGCACTATTCTGGATACAAAGGAAATGGATGAACGTACCTCACAAAGTACGACAACTCCCGCACAAGTAATTAAAATAATTATACTATATGGCCCGGTACAGGTATAGCATTTATATTGTCGACGCTTATTATTCCCAAATTATAGACATAATAACATTGTTTTAATATAACACAGTAACTCTGAGTAATTCTATGCTTTCTTCCTGTTCATCAATATTATATATATAGACATCATTCAGTAATATTATATTAGTATGTTGTTGTTATGACGTATATATTGTACAGCCAACGGTGGTCGGTCCAATGTGTAATTATATTGCCTAATAATCGTGTAATTCAAAGATTTAACTATTCTATACAAGTATACAACCATATCACGTGTATACTTAATATATACTTGCAGCGCGTGCGAAGTTCCTCTCACTTCTGGTCGGAAACGGACGCTACACTTATGCAATGTAAACTTTTTCGTTTAAACCCGGAACGAATGTTATTATAATTTACTTTTTAGTTTTTCGAATCCAGAATGAAATTGTATTTTCAAAAACTTTAACCAACATTATATACGTATAATATTACTTTGCCAATGTATAAGCTTATATTATATATATATATAGATACTTTAAAATTTATTTGGAAACGATTAAGTAAATAATTTAATATTATTTAAATACATATACTTATACCAAGATTTAAACGAAAAAATGTTCTGAGTAAGCGTTTCAATTTTATAACCTCATTATATGTTGAGTTCATAGGAACATTTTGAAAAAAAAATAATAATAAATAAATAAATATTCTTGGCCCGCATAAAATCGTTACTGAATCTTGTGAAATGAATAAATTATACATGTGCGCTGCTACTCTTGCAGCCGGTGACGGATTAATGTAATTCTTCATTTGTGTATAGATTCAGAACATGTACATATTTTATTATACATTATTTTGTTCACTTTTGATAATGCATAATATAGTGATCGATCAAAAATTTGGCCACATTACCCGCAATAAGTAATATATTAATATAATAAAATATGAAGTGATCAAATAGCTACTGGCTAGGTATAGATACTTGCTATAGAGATAGAAAGGAAGGATGTTCAACTACAGTCACTTATATAATATTTTAGGTACACAGATATAAACATATAAAATTGTCTTCAAACAATAATAATACGAATATGCAATGTTCTATGCTCGAAATATTTTAATTTATCATGTTCTTAGTGAAAGTAATTAAAATAAAACTTTGACGTATACGTATTAACATTAGAAGTTCTGGTTAAGGCAAAACATCACTATAGTGACAAGGCATACAATATATTTATTATATATTTCACCATCTGTAGAGTAATCGCTTGGTACATTTTCTATATACCTGTCAACTTTTTATGGCACAACACAATTTGCTTGAACAATATATTTTTGCGACGTATGTACCTGCACATTATTGTACAACATATAACTGATCAAAAATCAACAATTTCCGTTCTTGATTTTTCTTCTGCAAGTCTTTCGCCACATTGATGATGATACTATAAACTGCTATTATGTTCTTCCTAATTTATTATGCATCTTAAATAATAATATATTATCGTAGTTTCGTCTTCCGTGTAAACCGTGCCGCGATCTCGTAATCCACAAAAACTGATTAGTGGCAGTGCATTGTTCGATTTCATCACTGATCCCATATAATTCTTCGTCGAATCAATTTCCTTGCGATGTTGACGATAATAATAATACAATAATATACAGGAAACGTGTAAAGTTGGATGGTACAGTGGAGTTACGCCAGTTACGGTAGTTTTTGTTACGCAATATAATATAATTTTAGAAAAACGATGGATCGTAACACGATACGTATATTATACTATTACCCATTAACTAAACACGCACACAATAAACCATTATAGTATTATTTACATATTATATTGTATTCTCGGTCGGTTGACAAAACGGTCTCAGTGTAAATATTATTTCATTAAAATTACGTCCATTTTAGCTTATCACACATCAGTCACATCAGGTAGAAGTTTACAATCCAGATTATGGAACTGCCAAGGATGGCTAACGAGTAAATCATGGGCATCGAGTGCGTGTAAACAAATTTTGTATTATTGATTAATAATACACTAACTAAGTATGTGTGTAACAACAGGTCAATTCACTAAGCTAACAACACAACATTCGTTCTGCTGAATTAAATATGTTTTACGTTTGTAAGATGAAAACACACGCATCAGTAGCATCCTCTTAATAATGTGTTATTATATAATATTATGTTAACACTTAACAATTAATTGGTTACTAATACTTAATAGTATAGGCGAAGCGCGGCATTAAAACATATTATACTGTATAACTTGTTGAATTATAAATTGTCCGTTTAGCTGCCGTACAACAAACGTAGAACTTACGTTTGTACATGCTAACCAGCCGTCTAATAATATAATATAATAATGATTATTATTATAAAGCTATGTTATTACATTGGTCATCGTTGAAATAAATAGCTCGTAAATTAATTGATTTGTATCATCAATAAAATTAATCACATACACCGATTATCATACCGGCATCATATTATATTATAACCGTAATTTTATGTATCTAATTGGAATTTATCTTTACAATTGTTGTTGTATACATGATATTCATGTGTATATTACAAGCTATGAATTTTCTATATTGTTAAAGGTATATTCGCAACTTCACAAGCGGAGAACATATTTCAACCGTCGGCTAGTCTATTTTAGAAAAGTGCGGTCATCATATTAGTTATTTACACTTTTCATCTCTATCAAGGTATTGAATTCTCGATCAGAAAGTGTCTTCGTAGAAATCCGTTAATGTACATATACATTCATGTGCAGCCAAAGTATGGAATGGATGGAAGGAATGAAGGGTATGAACAATACAACGAAATTCCAACAAAACGGCTCTGGTTGTACCTGGTAGTACGTGATGTTTGTAACTTTGTAATAATGTTTAATATTTTGTTTTTAATATTATGTTTAATGTTTTTTTTTTTTTTCATAATGTTTAGTCCAAGGAGAAGTATTGCCGGTTTTTCAAGAAAAGTTAGGGCTATAATAAGGGTATAATAAGGGATTATATTGATAAATTCTATACAATTATTATCATAATAATATAATACGCCCAGGTATGTCATTATGAAAAAAATGACAGTTTTATCAAGGTATAAATGCTCCCAAGGCGTTTGCGCCTCATGGAAACCTTCTTCTAGAATAGTACCTACGTTTCACTTGTTGTAATATTGTCATATTGACATAGCGATGGATTACTGGCTGACTAATTTTATATTTTATTATGATATAATAACATTAATACAATGTACTTCCTTTTAGATTTTTAACTCAGACCGTAATATTTCATTATCGTCATCCGCATATTATTTCAATCGCGTTCCGATGACTGTCCATGCAGGCACATTGTGCGCCGCCCATCGAACCACATCGTCACGATCTCGCTGTTTGCGTTAATTAAATTATTATTATACATCTTCGTGTGTGTGTGTGTGTTAGTATACATATATACAAATCACGAAGTCCAATCCTCTCTCTCACACGTTTCTTCCATTATAATTATGTATATTCATAATATTATATGTATGCAATATTTATATATATGTACTAACATATTACAATCATATTTTTAAATCATAGGTATATTATAATGTATAGATACACATATTATTATATTTATCACCGGATTTTGAATAGATTTTTGATTGGACATGAACCAAAAACATTGCACCACGGCATGCAGAGTTATTGACAAGATTATTGTGTAATAAACTAATAATAACTAAATATAGATACACGACAGACTTTCGACACGATTAATTAAAAATTGAATAACGATATCGTTTGTTAGATATATTACCATCAAGTATGTATTTAAATAATTACAAGATAATTTCAAATTGTAATTAGTATACATTAACGGAAAAAATATCAATTTTGTGTTTGACTTCCTAAAAAAACGTGCACTGTTTAATTAGAGAAATCCCAAACCTCAAAATCGTTACATTTTTAAAAATCTATAACCAAATAACTAATTATACAAATAAATAATAAAATAATTACCTAACATATTATATAAATTCTGTCAAATAATATAATGTATAGTAAACTATAAATTTAAATGATCCACATTTGGAAGAACATATATAATTTTGATTAGGTTGTTAATTTTGTTGTTATACTTCAAAGAGAATAATAATATTATAATTGCTTCAGTTATGTTATAAGACATTGATAAGAGAGATTAAAAATGTGCGTTGCTTGAAACCTGCGAGTATAATAACTTATATTATATAATATTTATAAAATGTAGAAAACATAACTCTTAAATATATTTAAAAAAATAAAAGATACTCCAATCTCTCCCTCCAGATTCAAACACTTTAATAAGCTTTGTATACACATAACGGGCTATATATCATTGAGCCGATCTGGAAGCTCGTTTGTCACATAATCCCAATAATTGGCGGCTAATATTCTTTCTCTTCTTCCCGTCGTCGGTTTTCAATTCACGTTATTCCGGCGCCAATAACGGTCATTTCCCTGCCTCGTCCCAATTTTCCATGCGGGTCCATACGACGCATTGCTCGCCAACTATCGAGTTCAAGCGACTCCGCTAAATTTAATGCGTCTGGTGGAAACATTTATATAATACAGCACTTACTCTTGATTAATTGGTTATTTGTAAACACGTATCTGACATCAGTCAACTGTTTTTTTTTTTTTTTTAATGGTTAAAATAACAACATGCGACCATGATAATTATTTCAGGCATCGACTACGTGATTATAGCCGGCGATTACAATATTTACATTGCTCAACTGCTTTATTTCTTGCACTTTTATGCAATAAATATAGTCAACATATTTTCTAAGACCAAACGAAGAAAAAATATACTTCAACGTGAATACATTTTAAAGCAAAAAAGAAGAGAGTCAATTTTTAATTAATAAAATATATACTCATCGTAAATCATTCAAGAACACTGCCGGTTTTATTATTGTGTATGTATTATTCACATTCAGTATGTGTTTAGGAACATAGATTTCTAACCTTAAATTACAGGAGTCTTCACAGCCAGTGAGCATGCATTATCAATAAGTAATAGCATAATATTAAGCTTACCATTTTGGATCTAGATCAAAAACTAATTACAATTATTGAATAATTAAATTGTCTAACACCGTCTTTAATGAACTATAATATTATTGCAAATAATTACAATCGCTGATTAATTATAATATCTAGATAGCCCTGTTAACGATATATCGAGGTAATAGTAGCCCAAAAATAGTAGTCTGGGAGCCTGATTTTAGATAGCGCTTAAGTAATTTTCGATACTATTACAACCACGACGGTTACCACGATTGCTGTGTTGGTATTTATGGTTTACACATCAACAATTACGATAATCTATAACATTTAATTTAACTGACAACGTGATAATATCTACCTGCTTTACTGTCGATGCTTTAGACTGTACATCTGTTAATTTTAATGTGTATTTAATCGATGTTACTATCTATAATATAATTATTATTGAGTATGTTGAAGTTGGGCAATGGTCTTAAGATAAAATTAGTAAAATATAATTATGTAACTTTACACTATCAATTCGTTAAAATTGTCTTTATTAGGTATACAAATAAATAGCTACGATTAAATCTATTTTTATAATTTATATAATAAAGAGTGTATGAATAATATATTTTAAAAGTGTGCACTTAGTAACATTCTAAAAGTAACTGACACTAGAAAAATGTTATACCTAATAGCAACATTAAATATTATGTTATTTATTAGTACGATAAAAACACAATTTAAGGCGATTATGTCTTTATTCTAACATTATATAGATATTTTCTGCGAATAAACAATTTTGTTCGCAATCCTTTTTAGCTTATAATAAAAAAGGTTATTGATTTTTTTCTTGTTGATAAAGAAAAATGTATTATCTATAGATAAAAGTATACAAACATATTATAGTAATTTGATTTTTAAAGTCAATTTAATTTCTATAATAAAAGAAAAACGGTTTTGTACCCGTTTCTACCGAAGGTACACTATCTTTTCCTTTTCCAGAAATACGGTTGTAGTCACCAAATGAGATATTGACTGAGTCCATGTTTCCACCAAAACAATTTCTGAACTTTTAAGAGTTGTTACTCAGTAATCCTTTACTTATTCGTCTTTACCTTGTATACACCTGACATATCTGGGAAGCTGGGATTAACTCATTGCAATCAGGTTGCACAAATACTAAATAAAATTTTTCGGTTTATATAATATTTATGTATATAATAATAATATATATACAATGATTGCACCAATGGTTATCGAATTGAAACAAAAATACACTTTAAGAGTTATATTTTTCTTTTTTGGATACTTCTGTTTGTGATAAACTACACAATCTTCATAAATATTATGCGCCTTAAATTTTTTTGAATAAATTTGTTCTGTGTTAATTGTTAGTAATTAGTAAAAATACAATTATGAAAATACTTGATCATTTTTTTAATCAAAATAATAGTAACACGGTATATAAGCAAAATAATAATATATTTTATTTTAATTATTTTAATTTTCACAATATTCAACTTATTATTATTTTTCACGTATAAAATATTACTTTCTAAAACAAATTTAATATAATAAATAAAAAATAAAAAAAACGTACGTAAAATTTTAAGAAAACTGATCAAACAATATACTTATATACATATATTAATTAAACATAAAAAAAAATAATAATAAATGAGATTGATTATGATTATAATAATATGACAAGAGACATTAGAAATTTAAATACCTTTATGTCTAATCTTAATCTACTTAAGGCAATTTATTTAAACAATTTTTATTTACTATAATCACAACAAATTAATATAGATTCATGAGTTTTATTTTTAAAATCACAGACTTCATAAACCTAAAAAGTATATCGCTTTACAACATGCATTTTACCATTGAGTCTTTTCTAATTTGATTTTAAATTGTTTTTCGTCCGGATAACCTATAAAAAAAAAAATTGTTTTACTAATTTGCGACATCCATTTTAGGTTTGCACGCGGTCTTAAAAAATGAGGCCAGTACCCCTTTTTGTATAATGTGTCCACTTAACAATACGAAAACATTTCCAATCATGGCCATTTTATCCTGGAGCGCTAATGGTTAGTCGTTTTTGAAATGATTTGGTGATTAATATATTTTATATTATTTATTAGTAGGTATTTAATAGTAGTTTTTATTTAATAAAATATATTAAATACCAATAAATTTGCTAAAATAAATTAAATACCGATAAAATTATTATAAATTTAATCATAAATAAAATTATTATTATTTTAATTAATTCAGAAAGTAATATAGATTACGTTTATATTTTTTTTCAATTGTTTCTTACTATAGATAAATTATTTTATTCATAAATTTAAAATTATAATATTAATACACCAGAACCACAAAAAATACGTAATTAACAGCTATATATTTCATAAAAAGGGGTCTAAATTAGAATGTTTTTTCTTTTGTAAGTAGAACGTTAATAAAGTAAATTTGTCTGATTTTATCTGTAAAAACCGTGGTGTGTATTTAAACTTATTTTTTAATACTTACGTATAGTCTGAGTATTTGTGTTACTGGCCAATTCCGATTGAATATGAGGTTTAGGTAAAATATTGTTTTTAGACCAATGCTTCTATATAAAACAAAATTAAATAATGATTAGTATGTACTTATTTTTTAACAAAAACGATATTATAAACCGTAAATCCATTATAATTTCAACGAATAGTCACAATATTAATATGTGTTTCAGTCTTAACGTTTTAAAAGTAACTCACCGTAGATGGTTGTGGTGAATGGTTTTTAACGTGTTTTCTTAGTGAACTTGGATCAGTGTACCGTTTGTTACATCCACTTGCTGTACAGGCATATGGTTTCTGTAAATAATACAATTTTATTATAAATCTAATGTAAAATCTGGTCATTGAAAGAGCTTGATTCGATTTTTCATAAATTTAAACGTTTATTTAAATGTGTTCTTGAAAATTAAACTGTCTATTGAGTGGATTCTTTGTAAAGTCGTTTGAGAAAATTTGAATCATTATTAGGTATATTACTTTTATATTGATATTCTTAAATTACAATACCTAACATGTAAAATAAGGTTTATATTATGAAAATACTATTTAGAACTGTCTTATATAGTTATATGATTTTCAATTTATGAGTGTATATTCAAAAAAAACATATTTAATAATAAAATCAATTTTTTTTAATTAAAAAATAAATATTATTAACAATTATCGTGACTTATACTAGTTACGACTTAGACTAACGGCATATTTTTGATACTAAGTATTTGTATTTGATGACGGCATTCTATATATGCAATTTATTAGCATAAATGTATATAAAATAATAATAGGTATATTATTTATATTATACATTATTATATTTTTAATTTTATGTTTATATAGGAAGATAATAAATATTTCAATATTATCATTTTAATGTCTAATGATACGTACAATTTTGAATTAATACTATCTATGTGTTTATTTAATTTTTAATAATTTATATTATATGATGCATTTTAATATACCTAAATGTGATAAATGAGAATAATAATACATGACTAATATCGAACGTGATCAGATGATAACTGATAATATATTAGTGAAAGTTTAGACGATAAAAATAAAACAAAAAAAATTTTGATATTCATAGTTTTAAAATGTGCATTTGTTTTACACATTATTAATCAAATACAATTTTGTTTTCCGTAAAATAATATATTTTTGTTTTTACATCATAATATCTATAGTTACATTAAGTTTACATTTTGATGTGATGGTTATTATATTATTATACTGAATCATAAAAATGATGGTGAATTTTATCTCTACTAGACCGAATATAGTTTATAGTTACATAATAATTCGCCGTTGTTATACAATTATATTGCTCTTGATATAGAAAATGGTAATCGGAAAAAATCACGACCTCAAAATAATAAGCTATTCTTATTGTTCGTGACTTTCATTCGAGAAAGTTTTATAACTTCGATATAATTTATATTTTATACTTCTCTCGTATAACTGTTGATATAAGTTTTATTCGTTAACATAATGTGTTGCATTTGATGATGTTTTCTCTACATTCATAAGGTCCAAAATAATTTATACTACACAACTTATAATTTATTAAATTACAAATATTTATAAGATCCGTATAATATTATGTGTATATAAATATTTTGTAAATTTAAGTTAGATAGTAAAAATATAATATAATCGTGTTTTCAATTTTATGTCATTATTAATATTTTTTACTTGCGTATAAAGGTATTATCACAATTTAAATATAATAATAATAAATTACCTGTTCAAAATGAGTTCTTTGATGTTTTGCTCGATCCGAACTGTTACTAAACGCTTTTGAGCAACCCAAAAATTGACATGAATATGGTTTTTCACCGGTGTGTGACCTCTGATGTATTTTTAAATTCTCTAGTCTAGAGAATGCTTTTGGACAGCCAGCAAACTGTTGGTAAATACAAAAATATATCTAATTAGTTTCTCTAATCGAAATTCCTAGTAAATAATAAAATAATATTGTCAAAAAACAAGATACATAAATTGTATAAACAAGACCGAGCATAATCGATAACATTCCAGCAATTGAATGTATATATATATATATATATACATGCAGTTCTTGAATTTAAAGGTGGCACGAGGGGATGGAATTTAGCTTCTTTTTAAAAATAAATTGTGTGTACCCATTCTAATTATATCTTATAATCAATAAGACATTTAATACTACGTAAGCCTTAGGTACTCACATTTCTTTTAAACTTTATCATCACCTTTTTAATTTTTTTTTTCTAACTAACCAACATTTATTTATGATCATTATATTAAATGCGTATTTTAGTTATTTTGCTAAAATAAATCCACAAGTGTACAGAGATTATAAATTATAACATATGTACATACATTATTTTAAAACTTTATAATGTTGATACGGTAAAGAACCATACTTTGTAAATTATACGAATTATTCACAGGAATAATATTAATTACATTTTTTTATTTATTTATGTTTTGGGGACAATTTTTATTTGTTAACGTCATTTCAAATCGTTATGGATTGATTGATTTTTAAGACGTGTCGCGTTGAATGTATAAAAATATATAAGTCATGGGTGACATACCAACATATTTACAAATTGTGTAACCGGGTCGTGGATATCAGAAGATACGATGCATACAAATAATTGTACATCGTCACATCGAGTGTTGTTTATATAAAAAACGCTATATCGGATAATATTTTTATCTCGAGGAAATGACATCATAAAAAAACGCATTATTCCTTCATAAAATATATCTGTCGACTGTCACTGATCACGTCGATTGGACATAATATTATAAACATATTTTAATCTACGTTTGTGTACACGGTATACATTGTTATATCGTACATACAAAGTATCGGTCTGTGCGCGTGTGCACTCGATATTAGTCCTCTTTGGCGGCGGTGGATGCTGCGTACTATGTAACATTATACGTCATACTGCGCGGAATGCAGCGGTACATAGATATTATTATTTATAAAAATATCACTATCAGCCGTAATATTAAATACGCGTCTTGATACGATATAAACGGTGGGTAGAACTATTATTATAGCGTACAGTTGGTCGCGTTACATGCCCGTGACGTACAGCACAATTTATTATG
This sequence comes from Rhopalosiphum padi, assembly GCF_020882245.1. Classification (NCBI taxonomy): domain Eukaryota; kingdom Metazoa; phylum Arthropoda; class Insecta; order Hemiptera; family Aphididae; genus Rhopalosiphum; species Rhopalosiphum padi. The sequence continues at coordinate 21,296,797 of NC_083600.1, forward strand.
ATGTATTATATAATTTGGCGCGTTGAAATTTCAGTGTACATGTATTATAGACTCTATACAGAAAATAATAGTATAACAACATCAGAATTGTTGTTAACATATCTAGTGACGGCGGCAGCGGAAAAATCGATATCATACACCACGACGGGTATGGTGGGAATTTTAAATCAACTGTTCTCAGATTTCTTTACAACTCAAAATAAAATGTTCTTGTTTCATACAAGTTATAAGAATTATTAGTTTTTCGATGTCAATACAATAATACATAGATATAAAATGTATCGTATTATTACACGATAATAACATTTTCAAGCACATTTCTAGTAAAATTATTAATTCACTACCAGGCACTGATACATATTATTCTTGCCGTTACCGTCTTTATATTTTATTGTCTATCGGCCTATTGATAATAAGTGTTTTCCTCTATTATCAAAAGTTTAGTTGTTTAATATCGACAAATATTTACTTTATAGTTTATTTTATATTAAATTATTTTGTATACATACTACACAATATGTTGAAATTATAGGAATAATAAGAGAACGTTAACATTTAAAAAATTATAAATTATACCTAATTGTATTCTAAATTCCCATAATATTCGGTATGCAATTGCATTTTTAGTGTTTCCTACTACCCTTTAATTTCCGGATTTTTTCGTTCGTTGAAAATTTGAAATAACACCTACATTTATAAATTAATTTATCTGGCAATATCATTATAGTTTAAACACTTTAAACTAATATTGATCATTCTACAGTTCCAATAATTTGGGAGAAATCTCGCATATATTTATATAAATAAAGAGTCAAGTTTTCGGTTTATTTTAATGTGGAAAAATTGTTCTTTGATCTCAACGTTGGGTACTGAAATATTATTATCGTAATATTGGTATTACATATTCTATATAATGCGTATATACTTCTATCATACGAAATCGTGTATAATGCCAATGATTAGCGTCCATTTTAATGACCGATGATACGATACTACTATATTACGCCGACCGTATTATAAAAACGGGCTCGTAAATATTATGTAATGCGTCGTTTTAACGTCACGACGACGAAAATGCATTCGGACCGCGCAATAATATTATATTATATAAATATATTAATATATATATATATATAATAGTATAGATATATTACATTTTTAAATGCCGTGATATTGGTCAATTTGACAATTTATATACTCGTGTATATTTTATTATATTACTATTTGTATTATTATGTATTGTAGGAGGCGTTTACCGTGCATTTGTTGGGCTTGTCACCCGAATGCACTCGCATGTGTATGAGCAGCTTGTACCGGGCGTTGAACGGACGCACGCGCCTGGGGCAGCCCCGCCACTGGCACGTGTACTGCGCGCAGGCGCCCCGGGGAGCGGTGTCCACGTGCAGTTTCTCGATGTGCCGTACCAGCGGTTCTTGACCTGGCCCATCGACTTTTACCGTGCACCCTTCCCATTCGCACGCCAATACTCCGTCGCAGGGATTGCCTGCAAAAACGACAGCGAAACGATATTATGAACCGGCTGTATAATATTACGAGTATATTATGCAGTGGCATGATTGGATACAAAACTGTGGAGGGGGAGGGGGGTAAAAATAATTTATTTACAAAAATCAATAACTTAACTTAAAATAATTGTTTGTTTTCACACAAGTCTTAAGAAGTGGCTTAGAAACATATCATAGGTACCCATATCGTTTATCATGTGCGTAAATTATAGTTATTTAAAAAAAAAACAGGGTACTATAACTTGTTTAAAAAAAATAATGTTACGATAATCCCGTATCTCAGGATAGGTATATTGTTAGTACAACATGTTTAAAAAATATGTATTTATTTATTTATTTTGTTGTAGAATAATGAAATCGACTAATAAAATGTTTTTGAGGAAAAATTTACTTTTTACTTTTTACAAAAGACGACCAAGGTCAAAATAGTATGTGGTAGTATATGCGCAAAGATAGAACAACTTGTATACTATTAAACTGAATTTATAGGGATAGTTGTTGGCAAGCGACCGATTTTAAAAGGGGGAGATGTTGTGCACATAAAGGGCAACTTTTAAAAAGGCTTCGAACCGAGGTTACTATGGGTGAGTATAATGTCAGTATGCTTATATATATATATATATATATGGTAGGTTACGGATGCGGGATGAAAAATTATAGTCACGGGGTTGGTTTATATACATATATACGTTGTTGTATTATACTCGGCATGTATAGATAGCGTATAATATCGAAGTGGAGCGAACGCGCGATGCGACATTGCGACGACAGCGAATCGCGTGCGCCGACCGACGATAGAAAAAAAATAACAATCGTTACCGCAGAAAAGCACTCTAGAGGTCGAAGACCCCAAGCATGGCTGTCGCGCCCACCCCTCGTGTAATTGGCCCGGGTTTTCTAGGGTATACGCGCATATAAATATGTAAACCTATAGAGCTTTTATCCCCCCCTCGTTGCCGACCAACAGCACCATCCCTAAAACTCCGCTACCTCACAACCTACCACCCCTCGAGGCCACCGGGACCATCCTATCTATAACACCGACTACCCCGTTACTGTCGACCGCATAACACTATTTAGGTTACGAGTCCCACGTCTAGGTTTTCATATTCCCAGTTGTGCGTACGTGCAACGTTGAACATGTACGGTGTACACTGCACACAGGGTTCGCGCATAAATAAGTAATATAATAGAGTACCGCACGCTCGTACGTGCGTTCCCAGAAAGGAAATCGATAGTTCGTTTTCAACTACTAACGAAAATCTAACGTAATTTTTTCGGTAGTATAATCGTTCCTATTTCTATTGACATGCAACGTATTTTAAACTACTGACTTTATTGTACAGTTTAAACTTTTTCATATTAATTTAAAAGTGCACTGAGTGGTTTGTAGGTGCGTGGGAGACTCCGTTCTAGGTATCAAAATTAGGAGAGCCACTATTTTTCATAAATTAACTAAATAATTTCATACTATTATATAATAGATGTTTTTTTTTTATCGTATATTATTATTTAATACAAAATTATTCGTAAATTGCATTATATGCTGTATAAATTCTGAAGAGAATAAATTGCAAAATTGTTATAGGTACCTAAATCATAGGTTTATATGGATATCCGGTTCAATTAGATCACAATGAACATTTTTTAAAAAGAATATAGCAAATTGACCTTTAAAATACTAAATTTATGAAACGCAAACTTTGTAATCGTAAAAACTCATACAAAATGCGTTCTAAATTATGGTATTGTAAAGATATAGAATATAATATATTATTGCATTTTCAAGTTATTTAAGATTATTGTATATAGCAATATTTTGATAATAAAAAATATGATTTAGTATACATAATAATACATAGTAACTATCGTAATTAATATTCGATGTAAAAATGTCAATGTAATATATTTTTAGGAATTGAATAGTTTATTTTTATGATACCAGTAAAACAAAAATAAAGTCAAGTATATGGAGTATTTAACAATATATTTGGGGGGCAACAATCAACAGATACTATGCAAATAACTGATTACTATTGATAAATTATAGATATTAATAATTATAATATAGGCGATGTTAAATATGTATATTAAATTATCAAAGTAATGACAACGACATACCTATTTTTAGTTCAAATTCCAATATTTAATTTGTTTTTTAATGACATGTATTCAGTTAAAATAAATATAGGATCTAGGTATACTTTATTAATATTATGGTAACATTGAATGTAATAAAAACGTTGCAATAATTATTTTTCTCAACAAAAATACTAAACGGTGACACCTATTAAAAAAAAAAGTTTAATGAAAAGTATAAAATATTTTTTGGTACCTATATAAATTTTAGAATTTAAGAATACAATTAATTTGTTATTTATATATTATATTATATTATTATAAGCAAATTTAATAGTCGAATAAAATCTATATAGTTTTACCTTGGTACAGTGGCTCCAAGAATGTGTCAAACATCATAGCATCACAATCGTCTTTGGCCATTACCACCTTAAAGAACAAAATTATAATATATAATAACAACTAATAAGAACACAATACAATGTCATCATATTAATACACTATCGCCTGATACAATATAAACTATCTACAACATAAATCAATAAATCATGTATATGATGTAATTGAAACACACACGTATCTTCGTAATTCGTGCATCGATATCCAGATCAGTATCAGTACCTAGTACGATACTTGAACACTTCCATAAGGCTCTTACTCCCTTCAATAATTCCTTAATACGTAACAGCTTTTTTTTTATGCAATTTTATATTCTATCTATCCATTTCTTTTTCGGTCTTCCTATTCATCTCTTTCCTGGCTCTCCTTTTACATATTTTATTTAAACAGTCGGCCCTCTCACTGCCTTCGAGTTACCTATCCTCATAACATGACCAAACTTATTATCCCTCATTTACAAATGATTTGTAAAATGTATGTTCTCATTACTGAGATATAAAATGTTATAAATTTGAACATTTATGTTATATGAGTATTATGTACTTATGATTTATTTCTATACGAACCTGATTTTCTGAAGCTAGAAACGATTTATCAACCTGGTCGTTCGTTAAAAATGGCATTTCAAAACAAACTTCTTCATTGGCGATAATTGTGTGTCCAAATGAATCAAAGTCTTGGACTTCCTGAAATATATTATCTACATTATATTACCTACGAAATATTTCGTTTTATATACAGTCTACGTTTTTAATAGATACATTTTCATTATTTAATAATCAGTATGGCGCAATGGTAAACAAATGTATAGATTTAATACATTTTATTTAGTATAATATACCAATTTCAAACAAAATACAATTACTCATTGTTACGGTGAATTATATATTTTTAAACTATATCGATTAGGCTAACGCCAACGCGGATATAGAAATTATTACAAGTTTCACGTAACGGTACTAATTTTTTCGAATATTTTTGCATAAATAAATCCAATTATAACAAAAAAAATAAACTCCCAATAGCTCGTTAGTGGAGAAGTGAGTTATTTATAAATGTAAATCTTAAATAACCAGAAATTCTTTTACAAGTAGATTTTTCATTTATTTTTTTCACCCCTCTCAGTTCCAAACACAACATATTATTTTCTAGATGCACCACTGTAGATAAATATTTGCTGAATGATAATTAAACCTATGACGTTTCATTTGTGTAAGACTCTTAAAACGTACTTAAGTGCACTTAGTTTTTTTGTATATTTTACAAGAAAAGACAGAACTATCAAGAATAAAAACAAGTGTTTGATATTATTATGTATACATTATTACATGTCATGTTAAGTGATAAAAAAATACTTTATTTATTATTATTTTTTTGTGTATTGCATTGTTTTTGTATTACTACTTGTGCAGAATAAAAGTATGAATATAACATGGAATATAATATGACGTGTACATTGTACACATAACACAAAAACATACACAATTATTTTAACAATACGAAAAATGTTATCTTACTATTATTTGGAAAAATATAATTTATTTTGTAATTTACAGGCAATATAAATGTCTCAATCATTACATTTTAATTATTTTTTTTAAATATCTTCACATGAAGTTAGACTAGACTGATACTTCTACTAGCCTAAATTAATTTACTAACATGTTATTTTTGTTGAATTTTAATCATTTTTATTTTATCCCTTGATATTAAAATAAATGAACAATTGACTTTCAATATTTAAGTACAGTTAAATGATTGATTTAAAAATTAAATTTTGCCCATAGAAATTTTATTTATTAATCGAAATGTGTATGTCTCGTATAAAACTACTCGACTACTTAAAAATCGATAGGCATTCAACACGAATCGATTACATAAAAATATGTTTTAAATTCTAACAGAATTAAATGAAAACCGTATTTCTATGAAAGAGTTGTTATGATAACGATCGTGTTTTGGATATACAGACAAAATCAATAGGTTTATTCGATATTGAAAACATCTCACCAATAATCCAGACGATGTTGAGGTAGATGGTGGTGATCCTAAGGCGTATGGTTTCCGGATCCTGTGTAGTTGGTCGGAGAAACTCCTAGTGCCGGGTATCATGGGTGGTAAAACGGGCGGTGGTAACGAGTCATCTTCATCATTGTCGTCTCCGGAATCGGCTGACTGTTGGTGTTGTTGGATGAGCCATGCGGACGACTCGATGGTATATGACGGGTATCCACCACGGTATCTCCGTTGGTCACCGTTGTTTTCCGTAGTCATGGATCGTGATACCGGTACCGACGGTGTAGGTGATTCGGGTCGGCCTAACAGTTCCTCGTCAAACCAATCTAGCCCCACGTCCTTCATCCAATCCTGCGGCTCAGGTCCCAGACAGTCGGCAAACCACATATAAGGATCCGTATCGTTTTCGATCTTCATCGTGAATCGTCTGGTGGTCTTTTCAATATTTACGCGACGAACCAATGAAAGTGTATTTAAAAGCTTTGCAAAGAAGCAGCAGTATAGTTTCGACTAACTGAGTATTTATTTTTAATTGTCACGAAACACTGACTTAAATAGTTTTGACGTCGATCGACTACTGCTACGATATACTAAAATTATAACAAAATAATAACAGAGTGTAGGTATCGCGTATTATATGACGTTGGTCTTGGATGTATATGATTACATGCGTACGCGTTCGTCCTCGTGTCCTGTGCAAGACTGGCTCCTCATCACCTCGGAGAGCACATCATAGGTTCGAAGGGACATTTCTTTTTTTATTCCTCTGGTATATTAATCACCGAGTCGGCACACGTGATTTTCACCTCCCCCGCCTCCCCATGTCCTCCGTCTTTGTGTACAACGCCTCGATCCCTGTCGCCATTACCGAGTGTTTAGCTCGCGTTTTAGACGTCATGTTTGTTTTTTTTTACATTTTATTTTTTATTTTTTTTTCGTTGTCATCTTTCAATCGGATAATAATAGTTGATGAATATTATTGTGTTATTAATTATTATTATTATTATTATATATACACATGCGTGCGCGTATGCGTGTATGTGTGTGTGTGCGTGTGTGTATGTGTGTTTACGGCGAATAACCATCATAAGATGACGACAATAACTGTAGAAAAAAAGTTTTAATATTGTGTTTAAAAAAAAGCCAAGTGCTACCATACCGTATGTATACAAACATGTGTACGCCATCGATGGTCGTCCCCCTTTTGTTTTTTACTACTATGCAACTATATTATATTATATACTGTATATAATAATTAATAATAATACCTCCTCAACCGCGCAACATGTCAATTAAACGGGACGGAGTACATTTGGTGACCACAAATGAATATAATAATATTATATTATATACGAGCACGTAACTTTTTTTCTTTCTACTTTTTTTTTTTTTGGTCTTACAGACTTTTTCATCTCGTATTTCGATATCTCCGTGGACTGAGCATACACCGTTTTGTAATGAGGCGGCAAAATAATGTTGCAAGGAAAACGCGAAGGGACGCGTATATTACACAGTAATATATATATATATATACACACATATATTATCGATATTAATATTGTGTGCTGTTTATATTTTCTTAATCGAAGAAAACATCATTTGATTGATTGCAGAATTTCAACAACTCTACTTGGTCGTATATTAAACACAATTAATAAAATAAAATTTTTAATATGAAAATCTTTATCACATTGATTGTTTGTATTCCCCTCTCGTCTTTCGCGGTATTGCAGGATTCGAGCTTGGTTTATTCAGAAAATTCGAATTCAAATTTAGATTTAATTATTAATTTTATTTCAATATTAAACGTTAATATTTATTATTTTTTTTTTTTTAATTTATAAACCTAAGTAAATAGTTTACAGAACAATTATTAAATATTAGCATACGATAGGTACAATATGATTTTTAAAAATAACAATAAATTAAAATATATATTATTAATAATTAAGTAAACATAAGTATATAATGTATTATTGCATTGCAATTTAAAAAAAGAGAACATTATATTAAAACTTAGTTATATGCCATAAAAATATGTAATATACTATAGATACCATATTTGTTTTATGTATAATACATAAACAGTTTTGTTACAGATATAATAGAATGATTTTAAATTATGAATAAAAACTATTTGACATTTGAATTTTTACAAGACTCAGAAATATGTATTGTATCTTATTTAATTTAATTTTCAATGTACCTAATAATAAGTTTATAATTTTTTTGTGCAAATTTAAATATTTATCAAAGAATCAATTTTCTACAAATGCCATTATTTGAGTAAACATATTGCAAACGACATCGCTCGATGAATGTGATATAGTTATATTATATTGTGTCCAAACACATATAATAATATTATTTAGTATTTAGTATTTGTTGAAAAGTAAAAAAGTATATTTTTCAAAAATGAATCACCTATATCGGGCTATATATTATGAATTAAGTATGACGACAATTCATACAAAAATGAATAAATATTTTATAAAAGTATATAATTTATCACCAAATAATAAATAAATCAACAAATTTATATTGAATATGAAAAAAAAAATAACGAAAGTTCTTTGCTATTATATATTTGTAAAGTCTATATAATTTTAACTACTATTTCGTACTTATAATATGTAAAAAATATATTTATTTAAATACTATATTGTTTTGTATAGAATTTAAAAATTTATTTATTAGAATTCATAACAATAATTATACTATTGAATTATTCCATTTAATGATATTACATTAATTTCTAATGGTTTTACAATATCCAATTATGTCCTTATTAAAAACTTTTTAGTTCCACTTAAACGGAAACAACAGAATTGTTAGTAATGTATTATACAAATAAAAAAACAAAGAACTAACAAAAAAATAGATATAGATATAAATTATTATTTGATTTTATGAAATTATATAGTAGGTAGTATTTGACAACTAAAAGTCATCAAATACTACTATATAGTAGTTTAAAATTACTAAGTATACTTAAAAATTTGAACGTAAAAAGTCAAAACCATAAGTGAAAGTCAAAGTTACTTAACTTTAATTATTGACTATGAATTGAACTAAATATTTTTTTATACGTTTTAGATATTATGGTAGTTATTATAGAATGAAAATCGATACCGTGCTAATTCATATAAGTAACAATTTTCTCATTATATATATTACCAGACTAGCAAATCGATTATTAAGATCAAACGGATGGCCAAGCAACTGATCGTATTAGCGGTACATTAATATCGTTCAATTAAGTAGTTATTTAAACTCCAGCCCACCTAAAATAATTTAGAAAATGTATAGATTGTAAAAATATTATCTTTATATTTTAATAACATCATAGACATCTTACATAAAATCCCAATGACTTAAGCAGACAACTTTTTAAAGAGAGATTCAGTATTATACATAATATACTTAAACTGTAGGAGAAATGTTATTACTTATTACTTATTACGTTAATAAGTAATAAGTACGTAAACCAATAGTAAATATTATATATCGTAAAAATATTTTTTGAAGCGGCTCGTTAAAATTTCTTTTAAGGCTATAGGTGACCTTATATTGTTCACGCCGCTGTTCATCATTAACACAATTTCAATTAATAGGACACTTTTTGATTTAAATAGCCTAAGTGACTAGGTAATAGTAGTTAATAAACTATAAATGTTTTCTAATACAAATAAATAAATAAAAAAATAATTATATCGAAATATGTTATGCATAATATAATAGAAAGCAATATCAAAAATATTAATTATATAAAATATTTTACTGAGAAAATTAATCAATGTGGCACTCCATAAATCTTTATCCGTGCACAATTCATTCTGATCTCAAATTTAAAACTATCCATTAAGAATCTAAACTATTTCACAAATTCTTCTATATAATTATCTAATTTCATGACCACTTGTCAACAATTTGGTAACCCTCATAATTACTGTTATTTATCAATAACGTTTTAAAAATTAAGTAAATAGGTTTATAGAGGTACTCAAATAAAATGATTTAAAAAAATTAATCTATAAGTTACATTAATGACTTCTGTCAAAGTTTGTCCACTTGCTTTAATATTATCAGTTTTTTTATTTATCTTATCCATATCCTACATTTATACTTATTTTGCCTACAGGTATTGGTTGTATATTTCTTGTAAACATTTAACTAAAGAAATATGTAGAATTAATGATACTAAAAAGATAAAGAGTATCAATTAGTGTCTTCAATAATTTATGATTTTTAATGGTGCAAAACGTTAAGAAAATCAGTTCACTGTTGATATGAAAATAGATCTCTTAAGTCCTGATATAGCATTAAATATGTTTTAAACAAAAATGTATTAAATATTATAACATTATGGTCTGCAAATTATTATAATCAAACATATGTTTTATGACATTTTAGAACACGTGCCAAGACAATTATTAATATTTGTTCTATAATTGAACTAGAATGAAAAATAATATGTCATGAAAAAATACGTATATTGTAATCGTTTCTTTTGTTTATTTATTTTTTTATTATTATTTTTATTTCGAGCTAGAAAAAAAAATAATTTTTTTGAAGACACGTGTCTGTTAAAAACACAGCAGGAGATTTAGCTGCGGATGAAGGTGAATTTGGTTAAGATGACCAGTACACGTTTGTAGTTAGCAGATTGTATGGTGAGTTAAATGAATATGATACTAAAATTAAAAACTAAAAATGCATAGGTGTTTTATGACTTATGATTTTTATAATTCATTCGCGAAGAAGAGTAATTTCAAGTTAGTTATACTAATGAAAATGTGTATAGGTAAGAAAATAATAAAATGGGTATAGTATAAAGTACACATTTAAGTTGGTTTTTTAATCGCCGTCGGTGTAATAAAAATATTTAAGATGGCAACTATTATTTTTTGAGCTTCGTTTGTACAAATTAACTTATTGAATTTAAGCCATTTAAGGTATTTCATCGATGAAATTTAATTTAAATCAAAGTTGAAAATTAAAAAATAAGTTTTCAAATATTAACATATTTTGAATGTCTAAATATAGAGCATTAAAATAAATTTTCATTTGTATATTTCCGTAATTTTAATATTATTATTTAAGAACAATATTTTTCTGAATTAAACAATTTCTAAAACGAAATTATGTTACAATAATATCATTTATATTATAGGTAATATACATAGAGCACTTATCTAGATTTTTCAGAAATACAGTTCATTTCGTGTTTAATGCTGTTTATACTGCGCTTGGACGGACACTTCGACCCTCAACCATTGAGGTTAAGGTACTTATCGATCATTCTGCCAACACACACACACACACACCACATATATAGTATATACACACACATGCTCACATCACCAAAATCAAGAAGGCGCCAAGCTGGGGGCTTTTTTTTATTATATAATTAACCCCAGAAGGCAAATGACATATGTAAACGATCGCGTTTTTTGAAGACCATGACTATACCGCTCCGTACGTGACAGGATTTAATTGATCTCTTGTATAGCTAATGTAGGTGTGTATTATTTATTATTTATGACGATGAATAGCGATGTCATATTATGACCTCCCCGAAAATTTCAACTCGAGATAGCCAACAGGTCAGGACTGTCTTCAGTAAACCATTGGCCATCAGAGCAGTAACACGGTCACGCGCATTTCATAATAATATAATAATATACTATTATTATTATTATGGTAATTACGATAAAAATATAATTATTGTTATAATATTATTTGTTTATGTTTATTGTCACGGTGAATTGGGAGGGCGAGTGCACGTCGACTACTTATCATAGTTGTCTTGCAACCACTATACATACAGGTCTCTTGTCCGTTACTATATTATAATATACATATATACGTGTATCAATATAATGCCGCGTGAAGTTATTGTGTTTAATGAACACAATATTTTACCATAGTCCATATTATACTCTATAATATATGAAACAGACGAATCAAAATTCAATATTGAAAGCGTACTATAGACAAAACACAAAGCGCGTGACAACCATTCGCGAGAATCGCCGCTGTTCACTAGAAATTTGCAAGTTCTCTCGCTGGTAGGAGAATTTCAGTGAACAAGCAGTGTATAATTATGTATGCACCTTTACTATACTGGTAAATAGTCTTTCCTAGAATCCTGATGGAAATAGTTTTTTTTATGTTATTGTTGTTGGTGTTACTTGTTTGTAACAATTGGTTTTAGCGGAGCTGTGAATTATTTTTTTTTTTTATCAGCAGATATTTAAACAATGTAAGGAAAATATTTTTATTTCCCATAAAAAGATTGTGTTTTATTATTTATTTAATATTCCAATATTATTTAATTTTTTTAAATATAGATGGGACTGATTTGAATTTATTAGAAACATCAATAAGAAATAAAATTATAGTTTATTAATAATAAATAATATAATAAAAATTATGTATCTAAAGACATTCTTATATGCATTAAAAAATATTACATTTAATATAGGTATAAATAAGAGCAAGAAATAATACCTTAAAGAAGCCAAATAGAAATCCTAACCTTTATTTTTATTAAATTTTAGTGTAAAAAATAGATTTATGGTATGATAAATATAAGTATAATATATTAACTGATGAGCTGGTCTTTGTCTATAAAACTACCCAAAACTATACTATGCCTAAAGACTTTTATTACTAAAAATAAATTATAGTTTTGTACACGTACACCATAATAATTTTGAACACACAAATAGCGCTCTATTAGTTCGTCTCTCATAGGAACTCAATTTATAATAATATTATATTATATAATAAATAAGAAAAATGTAAAAGTTAACAACAATTTTGGGAGTATCTGGACAACCATTTGTATTTATACTTAGATTATATACCTATTTTCCAGGTACACACAAAGGATATTATATTATTATTATCATATTTTCGTTTATTTTATTTTTGGAATTTGATCCCCCTACTCCATCTCCACAATTTATGTTTTTGCTACTTTCATAGTAATTACATTTACTGTATAATAAATAAATTTGCGAGAACAACTTATGAAAATAAAATAAATTAGAGTAGAAAAATAAAAATATGATTAAATACGATTTTTTATATTTTTTTATTGTTCATTCATAAATAATTTGACAACTTTATCAATAAATATGTTCACATTTAATTTTAGTTTTATTTGATATCATAAACTATAAACCACATTCCAATATTATCTTGCATGTTTCAACTGAGATTAGTCGAGTTGAGTATGAACATTTTTATGGAAATATTTTTATGTATTTGTAAACATATTTTATACTTATACTGATAACACAGACAAGTCTTAGCTTTGGAAAATTTTAATTAAAGGAGGAGTGGCAAGATTTTCCTAGGTAATAATTTATTATATATTTTGAAGTATTATTATTATTAATAACATAACATAAATACATTTTTATGATAAATTTATATTTTAAAATTAAAATATACAAATACAACATAACATATATTTATTTACAATAAGCATAACTGCATAATCGAGTAGGTATTGTTTTTTTCCTTGTATATTGTTTATTTAAAATAACAAATATTGAACGATAGAAAACGTTTGCCTTTTTAGACGAACGATTGGGAACACTTAAAATTAGCAAGGAACTTACAACTAATTCAAAAAATTAATACGACAATTTTATAATTTTTACATAATTTTACAAAGATTTTTCCTCAAAAAATGATTATGGGAACTGCATATCATTATATAGCAAAACAATAGTATCTTAAACCATAAATCAATAGCAAAATATATCTAATAATATATATAATCATGTTATAAATTACTTTATAAATACATTCAAATTTATTTTAGTTGATACATTTTAATTTTTTTTTATTTCTTAGAAATTGCCTATTTAAATCCCCTTAAAAATGAGTAAGATGTCAAATTGTCAATTGATACTCTAAAATAATATAACATTTAAACAAAAATACTGTAAAAGTGAACTTAATATAATTATAACTCATATTTTAGTATTTATAACATATTAATCTTAAATACACTGCAATACACTTACAGCATAATATAATATTATACTAAATAATATATCAGTATTATAATTTACTATATTATACATTATATTATAGTTAAAGTGTCGGATGAGTTAGTTTATGAAATAACTAAAACTTATAGGTAATGTATATAATTTATAAGTTAATTAATTTTTTTATACATTTCTATTGCTCACACCGTTGATGTATTAAATTGTACGAATATTGTACAATATTAAATGTTCTTTACATTCTTGAATTAAACTTACTTCATGTTATAAAATGATGTTTGTTAGTGTACCAAAAACTGGACAATCTTCAAGTTTTCTACCTAAATAGATCTGCAAAAAATGAATCAGAAGAGGATACTAAAAGTCAATTAATTAACTCAAGTAAAAATATGAAAAACTTATTGGCTGAAATAATGGCTAAGTATATCATAATATTATGTCATCTATGACTTAAGTTGTATTATTATGATTAACTTATAAAAATATTAATATAATTAAATTTTTGTGAGATGGTGAAGATTGCCCAATAGTACAAAAATACAGTTCATTTAATTATAGCTATGATGTGTAATAATTTATCATGTCATTAAGTTTTTGAGAGAAAAAAAGCTAAAGACAATTTAGAAAAATGAAAATAAAATAGAAAATAATGATAGATTTATAAAAATACTAAACTTGCGGTTGCTTGTATTAGTTTTATATATAGTGCGTATTAAAATCCCCGATATTTATGGAGGACGAGATGATCCTAATTCAATTACTATAGGTGTACCATATTGTATATTAAAATTAATGGACACAAGATTTTATCAACTTATAATATTAATTCAGTTTAAAATAAATTAAATATTACAATATAGGTACTTTAAATTTAAATATTTTCCATACTTTAACAAGCATCAAACACATATTCACCGAATTCTGTATATACGCACAAAACAGTAAATTTTTCGTTTCCAGAATCACTTGTGACATATTTAAACCAGAGTTCAAACATCTCCGCCTCAATCAAATTCATAATATCGCCGCCAATCTTATCAATAAAATGTAACCCTTGTCGAGTACTATCATCTAGTATAGTAACCTAATAATAACCCATAATGCAACCTTTCCTAAATTAAACCAACCAATGGGCTCTGCTGCTATGGGTATATTTAATAAAATAAAAAACTTTAACAGAAATCAAACTATAATTGTATAGAATAACTAGATATTTTATGAAATAACTAGTTAAAGTATAATAAATGGTTTTTTTTCATACATTATTTTATACTTGAGATTTGTAGTTTATTCATAAACTACTTATTTATTTCATAAAATAACGAAATTAATCACTTTAATTGTAACATACGAGTATATATAACAAAACTGAAGATCGTGGATAAGGATTATTATTATAAATAACTTTATAATTTTTGCTATTCTCTTATTATATAATAATAATAATTTAAAAAAGATTTTTTTTAAATTATTATGTACTTAAAAAAAATATTTAAAAAAAATTAGTGAAACATTGACGATTGAGTAGGGAAAGAAGTTGAAGATGACTAGACTCTCGACAGTCTGTTAATGATTATTATTAATTAGGCATGACTTTGCATTAAAACAACACACAACTGCTATCAATTGGATCAAATTAATACTGTTTATAAGTGTATACATTATTATATTAATATACAGTGATTCATCAAGTATGCTCACCATATTTATTATTTAACAATTTATTAATATTTTGATTTTTATAACTTTTAAATTTACTTATTGGTCAGGTTTTTAAATATTTTAATATTTTGTTATACAATTTAAGGATTGTGCAGGATTTTTATTATCTAAATGGTGGCATAATGCTTTCAAAAAATAATAATTTTCTTCAGAATTTCATAACCGAATTAATTGTGTCTTATTTATTTATAATAAATAGTTTATTACATTATCATAAGTTACACAGCATATTATATATTTGTACCGAGGTATTTTTAAATATTATAGTAATATGATTTTTTTTACTTTAACCTAATAATCACATGATTTTATTTTTAAATGTTGATGTATGTTGATATGTTTAGATCTTATATGTATTCATCAACTTGATTCACATTGAATCAATGCGAATAGTTTGTTTTATTAATAATAAAGTTAGATATTTCTAGTAAATTGGTTATCTACTACATCTACGAATAATTAAAATGATATAATATACATTTTTAACTAATTTAACGTGATATAAAAATAATAAATATTACTAACTAACAATAGTATACATTTATGTAGGTTTAACAATTAATTATATAATAATATTATAACGATGTTGTCATAATATTATAATAATACACGTCTTATGTACTATGTGTGTGTATTTGAGTTAAAATAATTAAGTCATAAGGACGTCTTTGTTTTAGGCGGCGTTAGAGTGGTTGTCCTATGTTGACTAAGATAGTATATTGCATTGAAATGTTGAACTCGTTGACTTGTGAATCGACTTGAAGATACTTTCAGCCAAATTTTTATGTGATCTTGGAGTATTGATATTTTGAGGTATTTGTGTATGTTTAGATTTCTTATATAAGCCATGGAGAATTTCAAATGCTGCATTTGTTATTATTCTTAAGGTTTTTTTTTGATAAATATTTATATATATAATATTTATATTTATATTTGCAATCTTTTTATTAAATGGGTTTGTCCACATTTACGCCAAATAGGATAAATGTCATATTATGTAAGCTGTGAGCACAGTACTTACTTGCTTTTATTAGCCCACGCATTTATAGTATATACATATATGACCTTATTAATTTGTAATACGCTTCCCTTAAACCAGTTTGTGTACGCTAATTAATTTATTATTGCTGCAGTACCGCAATCTTGATACGGTTGTAACTTGTGTTAGTGTTATACGTTTGCACACATTTTGCTATTTTGTACTCTAGGAGTCACACCGAATGCGAATTAATTAAACCGCTTTAAGTAATCTGGATTTTTATTAAACTGAATTGACAGCCGATTACATGCATTTAACTCTAAGCGTATATTATTTATAATTGAGGTAAATGTGTTAAGATACGCACATAATTTAAAATTGATTTAAGATGTACTGGGAAGATATAGGTTGGTCCTTGGACCAATTTAAGTTTTAGTTAAAGGTCCGTGATTTCATACTAATTATGAACCACTGCTCTGATACTACTACACTATCAATTAGACTTAGTATTATATAATTATATATAGATATATGAGTACTTATAAAGTAAGTTTCGAAATATTCTGAATTTACCTGTACAAACTCCATATATAAAATACTTTATAAAATAATTTATGACTTATGTATTGTTTTTTGATTGGAGTTTTTTTTTTGATTTGTGATTGTTCTTATTTCTACAATAGGTAGGTAAATTACATGACCTAAATCGTCTATTGAAAATTTCAATTATTGTTTATTATTATTATAGTATTATCGAAAAAATGTTTTAACTGGATGATATCGGGTATCTATACTAAGCGTCTAAGCCATACCTAAGTATAAATCATCACTGAAAAAAAAATATACCTATATTTGTAAAAGTGAGTGAATCAATTATTGATATTATGTAAGCGTGAACCTAGACCTATTGGTACCTAACTGAAAATGTGTGCAAATTTATGACTGGTATATTTACTAGGTAATCCTGTGTGAATTCATACATACAAATTATAGATGACATTTTAACCTTTCATTTTTCAAGTGCAGTAAATATAAATGTATATACACATACGCACAAACCTGATCATAAGTGTGTTTCCACACATATTGTGTACACTTTTTTCCCGTGTATAACGTATGTACCATTAAAATAATTAAATTAAATGTAAAGTCATTTTTTTTTTTTATTGTTTAACCTTATAATGTCATACTATTACTTCTTTTACATAAGAAAAAACCTCAAGTCGGTCTGCAAGAAACACGTGGTATTATATGGTGATATCGACTGGAATGCCATGTGACTGAGTGTAATTAGACACCGAGTAGTCAAGTTCAATAGCCCTCGACCCCATAATTTATTTTTCATCCCATACGCACGTACAAATGCAATACGCATATATATATAATATGAGTATACGCGGGGGCACTATGTTGTAATAGGTTAGTATAATGTACAATAATAATAAAATATACTAACACTTGCACCTCACACATCATCATCGTAATATACTACAAGTCACAACCCTCTTTTGGATATTCAATAAGACGGCCTATCATATAGACATCGTTTCTTTATATGTCTGTGTGTGAGTGTGTGCGTGTAAATTTGTAACATATACATGTGCGATATTATAGCGTTTAACTCTCGTGGTATACTGTATACGTCAATCTCTTTAAAACAACATTATCGTTCACCCTTCTCGAGCAGTCAGGCAGGCTATTATTATTTATTATTAATATCTAATATTAACTATGTTTAACTTATTACTTTCTCGTAAAAAATTATATTGCAATACGACAGTATTATTATTGGGTTTTATCGTAAGTTTTCTCGTTTCATATTTTACTATTTAAAAAAAAAAATGTATAGCATCGTTACATTATTGAGAGAACTTACATGACAACATGTACGATGACTGTCACAAAGCATGTCATTACAAATGAAAAATTAATTTAAAATATTATGCATGCTACATGTGTATATGAATACGTTACTACTTAATGTGCATCATCGATTAATTTAAACACAAATTGACGCTAATGGCATAAAATAATTATAATACTATATTATAACCAGCTACAATAAAAGGGTTGGTGAAATATCTTTTCTTGGTTTATCTATAGGGCACTATAATATGATTGCAAAATTGTATGTTTTACATAAAATTATTGTAAATCCGGATATCGTAATACGAAAAATGTTTACTCAACACTATTGTAGTACCTAGTATATATTTATTTCAGATTATATTTTAATTTTATCTGAAAAATATAAATTGTCTCGTTTTAAAACTGTACCATAATATTTATATTAATTATTATGCCTACATAATATTTGTATCTTATACGTGCCACGAGGGTCATCTAATTAAAAGTATAACTTTTTTTTATTATTTTTATTTCAGTCAATATAATAATAGTTAAAATTATAGAACAAAAATTAAATTACTACTCAACAAATCAAAAAATATTTAGAAACACGGAAAATGTATTAGTTATGTTTTGTAGGTTTTTAATACCTATTGCATAATTTTGTTCAATAAAAATAATAAAAATTATTATTTTGTATTATACGCTTCTGTTTGTTGCATCTGATTTAAATCATAAAATTAGTTTAAGTGTTTTAACATTTATTCATCTTTCACTTTTAACTAATATACACTATACAGAATGTATAGTTTCCGATTTACTTAAAAACTGATCGAATTATGTATTATTATTGTTTTAGATCCTGTTATCTTATACAATTTATTCGTATAATTTGAATCTATTTCACGCTAATTTGTGCAGATGAATACACCAATCATAAACCACTAATGTATAGATAAATCAATTCGTCATGTCTCGTTATTAATATAATGGGAATATTATCAATTATCAATTATTAAAAATAAAAAATAAAAATACATTAAACTAGCTCAAGTGAAATATATTTTCGAATATCTAAAAACAAAAAAATGGTCAAAAGTATTTTTTTATTTTTACATCACGATCACGCCATTGCCTACATTAAACAATGGATACCAAGATGGTCTACAACTATATTATGATGTATAATATATATTGTATATTAGAGTCAAAACTTGTGAAAACAATAACTCTACAAAAATGATTATTAATTTTATTGAATGTTCCAATTTGTAAGGAAGCACAATGTTGATAATTTTGAAAAATTTCAACATAACTTACAAGTTACAAGTACTAAACAGTAGGTATTATAAATTATGTAAAATAGAAAAAATGGCTAAATAATACTTTTATGCAATATAGTACCATTCAGTGGCGTATATAGGGGAAGGGTTTAGGGGTTCAATTACATACACTATATAGTTATAGTTTAAATTATCATCAGCGCTCTCTATTACTTATCCAATTTGAATTTATTATATACGTATAAAGTCTATTACAATTACTACCATCCACTATTCAAATATTTAGAAACTGATTCGCTGATGCAGCTCAGATCTAGTCAGTTTAATTACCGCGTTTCTGTGGTTAAGCAATTTTATTACAATATAATATAAGATATATTGTAACATTTTTTAT
Organism: Rhopalosiphum padi; assembly: GCF_020882245.1. Taxonomy (NCBI): domain Eukaryota; kingdom Metazoa; phylum Arthropoda; class Insecta; order Hemiptera; family Aphididae; genus Rhopalosiphum; species Rhopalosiphum padi. Next base: position 21,317,073 of record NC_083600.1, read on the forward strand.
AATTAAAATTGAGATTTATTGGATTAATAAACACGGCTATCAATGATTCTTAATATGATTTTATTATTATAGCCACACATAGCTAGGGAGCTGGGGGTTAAGCCTCCTAACTTTATTATTTTTTTATAGTCTCCTCAACCCCTTCCGAATCTTCAATATAAAAAAATTTAAATTTATTTATTCATAGCTGACATTTTATTTTGTAATATTAAATATATACTCATAAACTCTTTTTTATATAACAAGTAAGTAGTATACCTTCTTTTATTTTACTAATTAATATCAGAATTACTATTCAATGATAGAGAACAAAATATTAAAGTCTTTGTGTCGGAGATGAGAGAATATAAGTGACCTACCTTATTTAAAAATATCTCACCCCATAACCTTTCATAAATTATAATAGTTAGTTGTATATACTATATAATATACAATAATATTATATATTATATTATATTATTATTCCGCTTCACAGAATTCAGAGAGAAAGTACTATAAATAACATGCGCACGGATATTACGAATGGATTGTAAAATATTTAATACTTAGACGGAGTGCATGAGCGTGTTAAGGATGGAAAGTTATAGTAATATAATATGCAGAATAACTTATGATTTATCTTATTCTTCTTCACGTCGATATTAACTAAAGTTTTTTTTCACTAATTTTTAAAATCATCAATTGCCTATAGGTAGGTATAAATTATTTTTAGTAAATTATATATTCAATTTTTACATTGCATTTTACGATATATCAATATTATAATGTTACGTGTTTACGTAATTGAATTATAGACGATTTAATTTATCGTAACGACGTGGAATCTGTGTACCTTATCTATTTATAGATAATATTTGTTTTGTCAATTCAAATTATTATATAGTATAATGAAATATATAATTAATTGTGTACAATATAAACACCTTAAACCTTTGTGGTAAATATTATAAATTATGACTTATAATAGTATATACTTATCAATCAAATAGATAATATTTAAATTTCTATTTTTAATAAAACAAATTGACTAAATAGTATTATTAATAAGCCTAAGAACTTTGAAACTTTGAAAGCTAATGGAATTTGATATTATTCGAAAATTTCTCAATCAAATATATTATCACTAACAGCCATACATTATTTATTAACAGAATTATAATACTAAGGAATTAATTTGAATTGGTTAACATGAAACTTTTGTGCTGTAAATTTGTTAACTGACAATTATTTAAATTTCATAATTAGGGAGAGAAGGGGTAAATGCCCAAAACTATTTATTTTTTCTGAGAAGGAAAGATCATTTTAGCAGAAACGTGTCAAAAAATGTTTTTATTATATTTTATGAGATGACCAATAATAAAAATAAAACGTATGAATATAATGCAGACAAATAATAATGAAATAGTAGAATGATTTTAGCAGTTTCTTGTTAACCTACGGCAAAAAGTAGAGTTTCAAAAATAAAATGTTGAAGATCTGGATGAAATTGTTATGAATTTACTAATTTTTGTGATTGCAATTATTGCCAGAAATAAAATACTTCATAGAAACACTCTGTGATATGAACTGCGATGACTTCAGTTGTTGTTTGTCGTTATTTGGTTAAAATTTGTGTTGCGTGAGAACTGAGAAGTGATAATAAAATACGGGCACCAAATACAAAATTGAATGTACAATGTACAATATTGCAACTGATGCGGACCGAGTCAACTCATTAAGTACTCTTAAAAGAATTAAATCATATCTTTAATCCTACACAAACGATAGTTTAATGATAACGGCTATTTAAAATTAAATTAAACTATTGATTTAGTGTCTTGCAGTATTAGTATTATTTTTGTATACTTTAGTAACTAGACACTAGTACTGATCACAATGTAGTACGTCCATATAGCAATATGCTATAAGGTCCTAGCTGACCCTATAATATATTGTTTAAAGTAGTTAAAATAAATTTAAACATTAATCAAGCTACTGAAAACTTACAGTTAATTCATTGTGAATAATATTTATAAGCTTTATAATATTAGATGCCTATCTATATAATATATTAAACCGTATAAAATATGTTTATAGTATGTAAATATATTGCTCTACAATAAATCACTTGTCTTAGTTGTTTGATTTTTTTTATGTGATTTGTGAACGAAATCAATATCAACATATATTGAAATATTTGAGACAATAGCGTTTATTATAAAATTACTATTGACATCACATACCACCGTTAATCCCACGTACTAATGCAACGATCGTCAAAATTGTCAATTGTATAATGGATATATTATTATACGGTTATTAGCCGATTCAAACGACCACTTTCGATTGTATTCACTTAAATCTATATAATTCTAGTTACATTAACAGAAGACGATTGTACACCGTAGTACAGTCTAATAATCACTTGTCGATAACCTATAGAATATTATACATTAACAGTTAAATTGGACAAAGCAGCATCATATAATATTATCAATCTATATTGTGATCATCCCTTGTATTTAATAAAGATTGCATGCATACCGGCCAGTGCATACCACACGCACTATATTATAGTGTATATATTATATATATATATATATATATATATAGAGAGAGAGAGATTTACCAAGCATGTTTATCCCTTGGTAATATTATAACTGTACATACATTTATAATACGAGTATATTATTATGAATATAATTAATATCAATTAATAATCCTTTTCTCCAAAACCCGATAGGTCCGGTGGCTTTTAAATATAATATATATTATATCTTATCAAACTTAAAACTAAACATGCAATATGCATACCCCAATTTACTGTACCGCAATCATTATTAATTAAAATATTTTCGTCACAATTGAAATGCCAACTAAAACTATTAAGCACAACATTTCTCGCAATGCATACAGAGCGACTCAAAGCCTCAAATACTACCGTGCTTCTTAATCTGCCTCAAACTAGTCAACAAAAATTACAAAATGTACTAATTCATCTTTAGCCTCTCTGAAGAAAAAGAGACGGAGCCTTCTCCTTTTTATATTTAACAGATACGCCTCAATCAAAATAGATGATGTCCTTGACTCGGAAAGTGTCAAAAAAACTCCTGAATTGGAGAAACTCAACTAACTAAAAAATGTTAAGTACGTAGCTTGCTTATAATAAAAATTTAATTGAAATATTATTAAACCAATATAAAATGTGTCAAGGTAAAGTATTTTATTTCTTATATATATATTATATATTTAAATCTTATAAAATATATAAAGCCTAGATGTTAAACTATTTCATCATGACATTAACCGTATACAATTAAATTATTGATATTAATTATTATTATATTTAAAATATTATTACTCATTCTTGATTTCTATAGACTGCGACTATTATAGACGTTTGATGGTGGGAGTTAAAAATATTTTTTGTTCACAATATTGAATATTTTTCTTTTTCTACAAATTATATTACACGATAAAAATTGTCTTTTATTACTAAATAATTTATAGTGATTTTAATATATTATTTTAAAAATATCAAAATAAATAAACTATAATATAAATTTATCGAAATTACACTTGATTTTTCCATGGTTTATATAAAAATTCATGCTTATTCAATAGTATCATTATCATAATATTTTATAAGATTTCGTGTAACATGTGTTGCCTATACTTGTTAACCATTTTTTTGCTCCCTGTATTTTTCAACAATGTAATAAGACGAACCTACTACATACCCATTAATACAAAAAACATACTACAACCTACAAGGAACATACCAACTGCAATTTTAAACAATTCATTTCTTATTAAAAATCAACAAAATAAATAAAACACCATTATGTTAGTTTATAACGTAATATTATAATATTATAATTTATTAAGCAAACTAAAATATCCATTATTTTAAAACAAAATAATTTCATTGATTTACAATTTGGTAGTATATAATTTTTTTTATAAAACAGTTATAAAAGTCGTTAAACGATAATAATGAAGAATATTATAGTTTTATATTTTTTTCATCTTTAAATGTTAGAATGTTATTTACATACTTACTACCTACATGTGCAGTTATAAATTATATAAAAGTCCATTTATGATTTACCCATTTCTCGTACACTTTAAAATTGGCGTACTCCCATACGTCAATTTATGTGAACAATGTGTGACAAATGCAATTTTTTTTTAAAAAACTCAATGTTGAATTGTTTGTAGGTGGTAGCCGATTATTTGGTTAGGATATTCCAGATTATTATATTTTTAGGTTCCTATTTCTCTTGATTAATTATTATTAATTGTTATACAAGCTTAAAATTCTTAAAGAATTATACACATATATTGGTATGTTTAGTGTATCCAAAGACATCAGAACTGATAATTATATTATTATTATTCATGTTATTATCTTGTACTCGTACTTTTAGTACGCATATAAGTATAAATATAAGACTAAACTCATTTACATCAACTCATCATTTGTCGTATTTTTGTAGAAATAGTAGGTACGTGTTCCAAATTATTTGGAACCGTGTTAAATTATTTTCAAGAACAAAAATAATTTTGATTATTATTATTTTTTAGCTTTTAAATGTTATAGTGGGTTGAACTAGATACTACAATCGTTAATGTACATTTTGATCATATCCTGCAATCATCCTGATAAATATAAATAAATATGACTATCCTGATTATAACTATTTTTTTTTTTTTTAATTAAATTATTCTTAAAGTACAGAACAAAGGTAGATTTGATAAAAGTTTAAACGTAAGTCATGATATAGATTTTATACATTATGTTGCCTAAGTGTATATTTTTACGGCGTTATTATTATTAATATTTCTTAAAATAAAACAGTTGTTTATAAAGCTATGTTTTATTTAATACAATTTATAAGATGTTCTTTGGAAAAAAACGATAGCCATATAATAATTATATAAGTACAATATATATTGAGTTTTTTAATGGCTATTTTGGTCCTAGAATTTTTTTGATAGATCGGGTCCCATAAACAATTATTTGTAGTCACTAAAAAAATTGTTGAATATACTATAAAGGTAAAACTGTTTAAGTTTAAAGAAATTATACTTAATACTTATTCACTATTCTAATAGCTAATATATTTTCAGAGCATTTTAAATATTGTGGATATATTTATTATACTGAGTTATAGTATTCTCAATTGCTATCGTTGTTACTTATTAATTATTATCATATTCTCTATGGTTCTACATCGAGCTGTAAAATTACGATCTTGTATTTCCTCATTAGTATAATAGTGATTTGAGGAATGATCTTCATCGTAAAATAATCAGTATTGTGTTTTATTAGAAAAATCTAAAACTTTATCTATGTTTTGCTGATACGTAAATTTTTTAATTGCATTTGCAAATGTGATAGTTTTTATTTTTAAGACATAAATGTACAGGATTTAATAATCATATAAACAATTAACGATTAAACATAGATAAAATTATCTTCTTTTAGAAAAATACGAAAAATTGATCTATAAACATTCAATGAGTCACGATTTATGAAATATGAAAACATGTTCGAATAATTTATTTCACGACCAGTACATCAATTGCAAATTTATAATATATGACAGATCATAGATACTAATCTGGATTAAATATATTCATAATATCCCAGTCATTTCAGGGCACAAAGTAATGAACTTTGAAGTATTTGTACCACTAAAAAGAATAAAATTAAAAAGACTAACAATGTATTTTTATAATATTGCAATAATATTTTACCTTCACAATAATTATAAATTAGTTAAATATAAATATAATTATATTGTCATGACGGTTGTCGATTGTAGCTAATATAGAAACGAATAATATTTTAGGCATTTAGCCACTAATAGGTATAAAATATTATCTCACGCCAATAGGTCAAACACCTAATATAAATTAATAATTGAATATATAAAGAATATTAATTATTGAATATAATTCAATTTCAATAATTACGAAGTGTAATTTATTAATACATATAGTATATATATAATTATATACAGACTACATTAAACTATATTATACTTAACACCCATATTCACTAATTTACAAACTTTATCATAATATAATCAGGTATACATTTATTATAAATATTAAAATATATACTATTTTTTAAACTTTCATGATATCAATATTTTTTATTTAATTTGTTTAAACTTCTTTTAAACGTGTTCATTAAACAAAATAATTTTATAGGAAGAAATAGACCTTGGGGTCGTGATCTTATCCTCTTATTTAGGTAAACTGATTTAATTGTAGATATGTGATGATATTATATTATTATACTGATGTATTTTAAGGCCTTCAATACAATTCTTCTGTCTAAATGTATAAATGTATAGCCACAACGCAAACATAAATCGTTAAGTGAATTATAAAATTATAAACAAATACAACGATTATTTCTTGTTTTTTGAATCCATTTTATTTTTCTATCTTAGATGGTTCATTATTTCCTCAGGTGCAATCAAGCAAATACGATTGTCATTAGTTTCGTTCCAAGATTCCAAATTAGAGGAGGGAGGGAATGGATATCTATTTAATCGATTATGATATCTATCGTTATTAAAATTCATGAATTATATCTTATACTCATACACATTAAGTAATAACAACTAACCGTGTGTAGTATGATAAATTTATTATACGTTAACTGCATAATCTATTTATAGAATATAAAGAGCTTATCAAATATTCAATTAATCACTTTAGCTCATTTAATATTTTTTATTTTGAGCGTTACATTCAAAATAAAGTAAATAATATTTATAGACTTCAATGTAAGTACTAGGTATACGTACCAATTAATTTGTTTTTAGATTTTGAGCGGAGCGATGAATAGTTTGGTTTAACAATGATGATATATGGTTGAGATCACCTTTAGGGGCATTATTATGATATTCTTGACATAAAATAATTTTTTTTAAATACAGTCAAATCCCGATAAATCGAAATTGAAGGGAGATAAAAATTCGCTTCGAGATTATAAATTATGTATTATTCAAGATATCTTACTTAAATTTATATTAATTTATATATAATTTATATTTTTAAGGGAATAAAAAAAAAATTCAAGTTGTCAAGTTTTTTGAGACAACTGTATATTTTGAAATTTATAGACAATTTTAAAGTTTTGATAGTAACAATTTACCTATTTTTTTCTAATAAACGTGATTATTTAATTCAAAGTTTCTTATTAATTGTTTTTACAGAATTAAAAAAATATTGAGAATGCAATATAATATATAGTCACGATTTTATTTTAAAAGCATTTGAAATTAAAATTTGGACAACGCTTGTCAAATACATGAGCAAGTATAAAATCATGAGAACATGTATAAATTACAGTAATTAAAATTCATAATATTTGTAATACAAGTTTTCGTTATAAAAATTAAAAAAAAAATTAAGCATAAAGCCAAATTAATTTTTTTATTAGCGTTTGATGTTTAAATTTTAACGAAATCAGATTTCATACCATAATATGAAATAATAAGTATTATGTTTTAGGTATTATTTTTTTTTAATTTATTCAAAAAATATTAAACGTAATACTTTGAAACATTTAATCATTTTTACTTAAACTATCATTTTCTATGTGCTAAGTAATTTTCAAAATATTGCTGTTTTAATTTTAAATCTATTTGTAGTTTTGTACCACGAACCTATTTACACCGACACCGTTTTTGTTTTCCGCTGTAGGTAGGTATTTAAGCGGTATTAGTGTATTACTGTGTATAAAAAAGTTAGTATTTCTTATTTATTTGATATAATATTATTAATAGTAATATAATTTAGTAAACAGCAGAGCAATTTCCCTAGGTTTTTTTTAAACAATTTAATTACTTTATGGTTTCGATAAACATAATTATATTATATTATACAAATCATACAGGTGTCCGTATCGGTAAGTACTTAAACATTTCACATTTTATTATTTGTTTAAGCGTTTAAGGCAAACTATAATTAGTAATAAATAAATAATTTTAGATCCAATTTTACAATATTATGTAGGTAGGTACTTACCATAATAAGTTAATGCGATATAGGTAGTAGGTACCTACCTAAATACAATAACCTGTTTGCTTGTGTTTAGTAGATCGTTAAAACATTACAATATATTTCATAACGAAATAATCAATTTTCTTCTCATACTTGATTTTCCATAGTGAGACATGATTGAGAATAGTAGTCGTTGAGGATTGGCAATAATAAGCTTATAAATATCTTTTAGCCTAAAAGTTTTAGGTATGTGTTGTAATGGATGATTTATAAAATCGAAACTCATCGAAAAATTAATTGAAGAACATAATCGATTTATTTGTTTTATATTTGTATAGTATCTAGATATAGGCCTGCAATAACAATAACAGAACAATAGTTTATAACTAAATATTATTGAACAATGAACAGCGGCTATAAGTGGCAGCAGCACCTTAGAATATCAGAGTTCACTAATATAGTAATATTACTGAAGTATTGTAGTATTGCATAATGCATGATTTTTCGTTTTTTTTTTATTTGATTTTTTCTTCTATGATCGACTGAGTGATAATGGGACCATCAACAACAAACATGGCGTCTCATGGGTCGGGTCGGGTTTGTTGTCGTTCGTATGTAATCGTATAATAATTGAAATAATAATAATAATAATAACAATAATAGTAGTAATTAACAATAGTTATTACTTATTAAACTTACTTTATACTGTTTTGATAATCACGAATAACATTATCGTTTAACCTATTTCTACGTTGTTTCGTCTCGGTACTGGTGCATCTCGCTTGGATGACAATATTCGCTCAGTATTTTGGTGTGTGCGGGTTTCGTATGTGATTTCGGTGCGTTTAATTATATTATTGAAGGTTCGACACTAAGGTAGCTATTATGACGTGCAGTGTACGATCAAGGAACGATCAGTTATGTCGGTCGGTCGCAGAACTTATGGACAGATGTGCGACAAAGGTCTTTTAGACACGTCGTAAACGGACGACCCCCTCAAAACAAAATAGTTCAATTGGCGCACATATGAGCCGCACGATAAGACTGCACTACAAGACTGAACATCATCGCTTATAAGACTGACGAAAAAGCAATTTGTACAAGTATGTATGGTTTTATGTATTTATGTATAGTGTATACTATGTACTATTATAAGTTGTGTGTGTGTGTGTTTTTTTGTACTGTTACGATTGTAACGTTGGTGAATGGTGATGGTGTTTGCCGTGTAACATAACAGTTAACATTAATATTCTATCTACCTAGACTGTGTTATATGAAATTCTACACTTTGCTTAGTGCATCACTTACCTATATTTTACTAAGAATAAAATAACAAATAAGTGATTGGTATTTGATAGCTATTCATATAGCAATATTATTAACAGATTCTCTGATCAGACATCAACTAGGCTACATAAGAGAATAATGTTTTATGTACTTAGATATGTAGTGTGTTTTAAGTTTAGTTCTGCTCATTTTTTGTTCTTTATTAGTATTATCACATAAACAGACTAGCAGCTACTTAATTTTAAATAATACAAAAAATAACTAAGATTAAGATTTAGATATATTATGAACATAGTCTATATATTATAAATAATTTATTGATAGGTTGATAGGTAAATATTTTTTAGCGGTTATTTTTTTTTCATCCAGTTAAAAAAAAAATCGATGGCTAAGTGGAAGGAGGTATTAAACTGATTAATACAATATTATATTAATACATAACTGTTATATTAAAGTTTAATCAGCTGTACCTATTTGTGCAAACATAACATTTTTATAGTTTTATTTAAAAAAAATTTAACTATTATCAATTTTTATAGCGCATTCTATATTTTACAAGTTATTATTGTATGAATTCTGCAACATGTTTAATTTATTTTACATTAGCATCGAGGTTAATAAACCAACTATCTTAGATTGTTCTGTAGACACAAATTCTATTGAACTATATTTTTATCAACATTAATAATGTTGTATAACTGGGTAATTATTATTTTATATTGATATAGTAGTTAAAATGAATTTAACTAATAGGTATGTAGAGTTTTATTTTGTGAAATTATTACTTATGGTCTAAGATATTATGTACTGTACATACCTACTACATAAACTACAGTGGGTAATTACTAATTACAATATTCTTAAAGACAATATTAACAGTTTATTTTAACACTGTTGGAGTTTTTAGTATTAAAATATGTACCATCTTTCTATTTATAAATCAAGGTTAATTTTATAATTGAATAGTGTTTGTGATAGTCTTTATTTTGGGTGGTACCTACTCATTTCTTTAAAAACCTAGTTTTCTCTATGATTTTTGCTTTTTTAATGTGTTTAAATAATATTATGTTATCTTGTGCTTTTAAAATACAATATCTAGTCCAACTGCAACCTATAATATTATATTTGTGTGGGAAGTGATTTATATTCTATAGTTCTATACCATTTTGATCAACAGAAAATGTTTATCTAGTATTGATGTGGTTTTATTTATCAAACTACTTATAGTTGATATTATATTATACCTTTATCATGTTGAATTGGTATCACTGGAAACCTCTTCACTTACATTTCACTACGCTATTTAGATACTTGTATAACGCAGATCTGCTAGATCTTATTGTAATGCAAATTGTCAATTTATCAAAAAAAAAAAAAAAAAATAATTAACACTTAAATACCTACCTATAATATTTATTTGATATAAAATTTGTAATAAACTGATGTTATTAATAATATAGTTACTAAATTTTTTGTTTTGATTAACATACATAAAATTCTCAAAATTAATTTTTATTTTGTAAAGACTAGTTATCTGTTTTTTGTATGAATATTCCATGTTTTATTACCCACTACCATGAGCGTAGCTAGGATTTCAATCAGGGGGGCAGTGGCGTAGCCAACTTTAAATCATAAAAACTCAATTTTTTTTTAAAGTATTTATTTATAATATTATTTTTAAATTATAACAATGTCAATCGTCTAGAGTCTTCGCAAAATCTGCTTAGAATTGTCTGTTGCATTACAACTTGTGGTATAATAAATATAATTTAGTTTGAAGTCCAAAGGTAGGGCACTTGTTCCCCCCTGCTTCATACTCGCTACGCCCATATCCACTATAATATTAAATGCCTATATTTAGTTATAATTCTTAAAAAAAAATCTTTTAAACTAATGGATCTCATCTTGTAACTACTCATTGATACAACTATCATATTTTGTTATTTTATTATAATTCAAAAATAAATATTTATAGAGATTTAGAATTTTGATTAAATAGGTACTATCTATTTTGTAGATATAGTATATTTTCAAAATAATTTGGTTCTTTTTAAGTTAATACCATAGCGTTTAGATTTTAAATTTGGTAAAATTCGTCAAAACTTGAACTTTATTTGATCTTAAACACCCAAACACATGATTTTTTTCCCTGTCTAATATTATAGTAATATAGGATTGAACGGTTTTGTCTAATCATTTTCAATGTTACGGAGTTTTTGTGTCGAATTATTTTATTTGATCTTATAAATATATAGTTTTTATTTTTTTTACTTAGGAATTACTTATTTACTTTTTGTCTACTATCGACGTCTCTGAAATTATATGATAATTATGTTCATTAAGTGTTAAGTATATTAATTTTTGTTAGTATGTAAACCGATATCGATTATCGCCACACTTTTAAAGTACTCTATACTTCCTATGTTTTTAGCTATCTACTAAAATATATTAATTAACTTTTTCAGTATTAATTTTTTTTTCGAATAGATACATCCATTTTTCAACTCTTGTTTGTTATATTACGACACATTTTACAAAGCATAGTAAGTTATATATTAATATTTTGTACAAAGCACGTTAAAATCACAGAACAGAAAATGCCATATCAATTATTAAATTTTATTGAATTTCTGATAAAAATAATAAAATATAAGTCCGTTAAATTATATAACCAGGTCCAGTTGGCAGTTATCACGTAGAAAATTGATCTTAGAACTTTTTTTTTTAAACAGCATATCATATTATTAATATTATATAGGTAGGATATAGGTATTATAGCATCTACGGGATCTACCTATTCATCAAGTTATCTATATTATGTTATATATTATGAATGTATACACTATACAAATCGTAATAAAAATATGTTTTTTAAGAATTTTAAACCTATAGCGGCTAGTTTGAAATTTAAACTTATTGTCAATCTCTTAAATATAAAATATACATAAAAAAAATTGAAATATTTCTTGTTAAAATTTGCTTTTTTATTTTTTATATTTATAAAAAAATTGTTTTTGATACTCAATAATGTTGTATTTGCGGTAGGTGCGGGTTGGTGTAATGTGTAAAACTCGGTGTAAAAGAACTACTTGTATATTTTTGGTTCGCAATCGGTTTTCGTTTTTTAAAATTTTTTCACTTATAATAAGTTATTAACTTAACAATTTTACTACATCGATTTTAGTAATCAATGTATCTGGATATTTGACGAAGACTGCTTTAATTGAAAATAAGCTCATCATATTTAGGTGCTTGAAAATTATAATTTCACAAAACAATATTGTATTTTACATGTTTATAATAATATATATATATATAACAATTTTGCCTTTTATTATATTAAAATTCATAATCATTGTTATTTTTGCTTTAGTTCTATTTAGTGTAAACTCGTAGTATCGTTCATGTATAATACTATTCTAGACTTTTGTACTGGTCTAAATAGGTCAACAGCTATCGTTACTGACGCCGAATTCGTCCGATCAATAGTGTTCAGATTTCGCAGTTTATACTTGATGCACCAGTCCCCGCCGATATTTAACTTGATGCATTACTTTTACTATGCACTTCAAAATGTTCTGACATCGAGACATCCATGATTTTTTTTGTATCCACAATAAATGTTAACGTATTTATTTTAATACTGTTATTTATCTAATTTTGTTATTCTTTTTTAATGCACTAGGTATATATTATAAATTATATGTATTCTTCTTCATCTACGTCTAAGCTATCTGTGGGAAATTTAGGTTCATTGCTGTAACTTTTTTGAAACCTAACCTATCCTTAGTTCTTTAAAGTATTAATTTATATATTTAGGTTTTTCTAGACTTCTTGATTCATGTTGTGCTACATTACTATCTTTTAGGTTATTAAAGTCTTCCAGATATAATAATACGTACATATACTTATATTATGTTATTTATAATTTTTACGTTTTGTAATTATTCTAGATAATAAATTACGTGAGACTTATTACTATTGATATCCACTGGTATTATTAATGATAAAAATACTATGAAGTTCATTATTAGTTATTACTTATTACCTTCCCTTTTACCTATACTTATATATTCTCGGTGTTTTTAATTGTATACACTATAGTCGATAAAATGTTTTAAAACTAATAATGGTTTTGAAAAACAGTATTTTAAATTAATTTATTTGTATTAATACGTATTATCTGAATTTTTTTGTAAGTAATCCATCTATAGAATTTTAATCTTTGAATATCCTATATGCACACGCGCAGTAAATTAAAAAATGGTAATTCCTCTTTACATCTTTACAATTCACAATCAGCAAATTACTTTTGTTAATCAATGAATATTATTATGATTTGTTTTTTTATGCATTTATAAATGCTGTGTAAAATCTTTTGAAAATATGATCGAAGATGATAAAACCTTATCTTTGTTTGAAATATTAAATCTCAATTTTCTATTTTCTTTTTTTACCATTTAATATTATCAACTTGAATCAGTTTTATACAATCTGTTTTTTTTTTACATTTTTACCACCAAGTATAAACGTTTTTGTGTGGTTTTTAACTATAAAAGTATTTCTTCTATTCTTATAAATAAAAATCGATAATTATCTTAACCACTTATGATTTGATATGTCGATTAATAGTTTCCATTCCTTTTTAAAGTTGCATACTTTTTTATTTTTAGTATGAAATACGTGGGTACAGTAGTACATGACTACCATATGATTAATTATTGTTATGACTTGAGAATTATGATTAGAATGCGTATACAAGGAAACGAAAATATCTGAGAAAAAATCTTATACTTAAGTACATTTTACTATTCTATTATACGAATTGCACTTTAAAATACATACAATCTAATTAATAAAAATAAATTATAAAGTAAAATGGATATTATGGTTGTATTTAAAATATTTTATTTTTTAATAAATTTTGGTATAACACGTAAACAAATATTATTCACATAATAAACATGTTGTCATCATACAAATATATATAATGAAAGTTTTTTTATATATATTTGTTATTTATACTGACTAGTAGATTATTGAAATGTACGGTATTTTTAAAGTTTTTATTTCAATAAATATTAAAGACCTAATTATTTATTTTATTAAGTATTCAACGTTGGGTTTATTTTCTACTTACAAATAATTTTCTAAAGTTAGTGTCTAAAAGATAACAAAAACAACAGAAATAATTTTAATTCTAAAAAAATAATAGTAATAATACATCATTATAATTTATATATCTTGTAAAACATTAATGTTAATTTATAGACACTAACTTAAATACATTCCGTGTTCGGTATTGCTTATAACTTATAAGTTTATCACGTAAAAATATAATTTATCATTTGTTACAAATTACAATTTTTGGGCCCAACCGACAAATATTTGACTTGCTCTATTTATTGAATATTTTCTAGGTATAGCAGTCATGGAGGACAATAGCAACTTGTCTCGTGTTGATGATTGCGGCGATGGCGAAGAAGAAGAACGAGAGCAAGGAATAGACAGTAAAAAGTCTACTTCATCCCGATATAGTGCAGAAGGAACTGTATGCTCAAATCCACCAAGGTAAGGAAGTATTTTTTTATGATACGTTTTCTTAAATATAAATCCTTAGTTTTTAACATATAGATAGGTAATGATTATTTTTTTACATAAAATTCATATTTTTCACAATGAAAATGAAACATTATTAGGTAGGTAGTAATAAAACTTAATACGCGTATTTTCACTATGGACAGTAAGGTCTACTAATTTATAACTTATCACATAATTGTTTTGATATTTTTAGTTAAAAACATTCCATATTAAAAAAAGTGAGAAAGTAAGTATCTGCTTTGCTTTATCATAGGAGTTGAGTGAACCTCGTCATTGTGTAAGTCACTGTAATTAAATGTTAAATTTGAATTCGATTTAAAAAAAAAAAAAACGATCCTGAGCGAAAACGATCATTTTTTCCTATACTACTAAGTACTAATACAGTACTAATATACTAAGTATATTTTGAAGATGTATCTTTTGACATTTTTATCAAAGTAATTTATATTACTATTATTATATTATGATTAGTTTATTTGATTTTTCTGAAAATATTGCATTATTCATTATTTATTATATTATTGTAATAATATATACTCATAATATTCATGTTATTTTGTATTGTTATTAACTTTTGTATCAATATCCACTTTACCATAGGACGATATAAGTATAGACAAATTAAAATTAATCTAAACGTTTCGAACATGTCATTGTGTATAGACTGCAGTATAGTCTAGGACCTAGGTATATAAAATATATAATAATATATGTTAAAGTTTCAAGTACCCGTGAATAATATTTTTTAATGCAATAACAAAATGATTAAAATTTTTATTATTTATTTAAATATTTAATTTCATCTAAATTTAAACATCAAAATAAATTATGTCCATAAAAAATTTCGTTATAATATTTTTTAGATTTATTTTTAGTATGAATTGCTTATGAGGAACTTTGTATTATAAATTTATACTTAGCTATACAAATTATACGACATATTATTATAAATTATACGTCAAAATTCTAACTTAAAACAGTTCAAACGCTCATAAAAAATTATTGTTAATTTACGCTGAACTTTCTTTTTAGTTCTAATAATATAACATATTATGAGGAATTTTGTATTGCATTTTTAAGCTTTTCGAGCAAGCTAAAGATTTTTATGGACAATAAATGGTCAATAAACTGACAATTTTAAATGTGTTTAAATTATTCAAAAAATTCAAAATATTTTTAATATTTATCATATTCATGTATGCATACATATAGAAAGTGCTAATATAAATATTTAGTCAACAATTTCCGTTTTCCTATTTTTACTAAATTTGTTTTTGTTTTTTTCAAGTGTTAAAAATAGTATTTGGAATTTCTTATTTTTAACCCCCCAAAAATATCTACTAAATTAAATTTTTTTTACCAGAAAAGATATTGAAGTTAAAAATCTAAACATTTATACAGCTCTGAAAAGTAATGAGTAAATTACTAATGACAGTTACTAAAATTACATGTCATATATGCGATACATCCATTGTAAATTCGTCGCTTTTTAATTTTTATAGAATCTAAAATAATGGATCCAAATATCTAATTAATACATTAATCTATATTAATTTTAATTTATGTTGATAGTAAATTAATTTTTTTCACAATGCATTAGATATTTATAGACTACATTTGTAAACTATATACCTATATTATGAATACGGAATAATTGTGTTTTTGTTATATATTTATGTTATTAATGCACATAATAATCGTATAAATTATAATTATATTTTTTCGTTCGAATCTTTAAATTCAAAATTGAAAAGTTTTATTTAGACAGAAATCTATCAAATATGTTTGGATTCAATCAAGATTAATTCACCGTTAATAATACATTTGTCTACAAACTTCCCACTTAAACATAAGTTAATATTTATTATACTTGGACCATTTCTACGAATTATAAAAGTTGATGGACTAATATTACTAAATTTTTAAAATAACCATATCCTCAAACTTCTTATAATGTACGTATTATCCTTAGTATATTATAATGTTAAATAATTAAAAAACGGCATGTCTGAATTTTGATTTCGATGCAACAAAATGTTTAGAAAAATTATCCGTTAAATATTTTACAGTTATAAATGGACGTTCGCATCTATTTTAATCTATTTTATTAACAGCGTTTTTTTATGAAATAAGAGTGAGCATGCTTGATATATGACTGCTTACATTTTATTTTATGATTGTGACAATGGTTATTATTATTATTTTTTGTGATAGTAGTAAAGGGTGAAATTTTATAATCGGCAGGGTAGGCCAAACTTAACCGGCAGAGGTGTATACTGTATACAACTATTTTCTGATCATATTAAAAGTAATCACCCAGATGTATACTTGTTGTACAACAACTTGTTGGTTATAGATTTTAATGTATGTTCATCAACTTAACATTTTTAAATATTCCTATAAAATATATATTATAGTGAACTGAACTCTATTCGGAAAATGTACAATATTATATTTATAAGTTATAATATGCCATTATATTTTGCATAGAGGTGAGCGAAATGAGACGCTTGTCCTCCAACTGGTTTTTATATCCTGTCCGGATTTTTAAATGCATTCATGCAACAAATTAAAATAATTTAAAATTACATATTTAACCTAACCTACCTATATTATCTAGTATACTAGTTTACATACGCCCTACGTAGATATAGCAATTTTTTCATTTTAATATGACATTGCGTTTTGCTTCATTTAACGGGTTGCTGAATAATACTTTTTATTTTTCATAGTAATTACCTCGTTAAATTCTTTTAATTTTTTACGTTAACTTAATTTAGATGTACATTCTCTAGCGAGTTTTCAATTATTACTCAAAGTTAAATCAATAAATAAATGACACATTCAAATGGTATAGTAAATGAATATGTGGTTATTGGCGGTCTGGGTCAAAAATTGAAACCTCCTAGTCGCAAGACATAATTTATCATATTGATTCGGTGGCGATACCTCTTGTCGCAGAATCGTTTAATTATGTAATAACTTACAATTACCGCGTACAATATAATAATTAACAAGTCAAAAATCATAATATTTATAATATTATATACAATAGGTATGGGTCAGTATCGCGATCAGTGTATCCTTCCTCTGGGTCGCCACAGACCCTGACCTCGGGTCACGAGAATTGCATAGTTACCGTCGGCGGCGTGACGGTGCAACGGCGGAGACCCGTTGGCCGTCTCGCGCGGGCGCGCCGCGCGCGATGCACAAAACGCTGCGTCACGCGCGCACCTAGAGCATCGCCAAGCGACCGGTGCAGTGTTGCCGCCGCGGGAGACAGGTCGAGCGAGCGCGCGCGCGCATGCTCGCCGCCCGTAATGTTACGGTGCGCAAGCCCGGCTGCACTGCAGGACCGGACCACGCGCGCATACGCGACGGGACGACCCACCGGCGGAGGCGGTCCGGTCCGCCTGCCCGCGATTTTTTCCCTTTCTTCAATGTGTCAATGTCGAGCGATTCGCCACGGCCGCCAGAAGTAGTCACCGAGTCGGAAGCAACATGTGCTGTACACGCGATTCCGAGTTGAGTGCGGTTAGGGTTTTTGACGCTCGTGCCGCCGACGAAGCCGTTACCGCGCTCTGCCGCTAACCATCGCCGGTAATATTATTATTATTAGTGTCCTGACCGTTTTATTCGTGAGTCTCTCGCCGCTTCCGGTCACTATACATCGTATAGTATTGTTGTTTCGTGATTTTCATCCGTTTTTGTGTGTTTCGTCCCTTCCGAACGTTAAAACAATTTGAAAAATCCAAAAACTGGCGCATCGGTACAAGAACGATTTTTACGGAGGCGTCATGTTTCCGGGCGGTTGTTGCGACGATCCCGCGACGTTACCGCCGTCCACGTACGCGGGCGGCGAAATGATGCCTCTCGCCGTAACTGGTTTTGCACCGACCACCACATTAGACCGCCATCATCACCCATTCGCGCCACATCTTCAGCCGCACCACCAGCACAGAAACCCGCAGTCTTCGTACCACCAACTCCGTGACTCGCAGATGCAGCACCGCGACCACAGAACTATGTGCGCCGCGATGTCTTCGTCTCCGGTCACGTCGTTGGATAACGGCTACCGTTCCATGTCATCGTCGTCACTGTCATCACCCATGTCATCCTCGTCGTCGTTGTCGCCCTTGTCGTACCGACCGGTCTACTCGCCCAATCAACCGTCGTACGACTGCCACGGCGTGCCCGCTCATCCATCGGTGGCCGACTTCCCGCCACAGCCGCACAACCAATATTACATGACTTACGACAATAATCTTCCCCCGTTAGTCGGCCACAACGACGCGCAAATGCCAGTGCCCACACAGTTGTCGAGCCACACTACACAAAACAACAACAACTATTACAACAATAACAACAGCAACAACAACAACAACAACAATAACAACAACTACAACAACTACAACATCAAATACAACAACATCAACAATAACAACAACCCTTATACTGATCGGTACGAATACCGGGACTCGGTCGCCGATAAACCCGCTGCAAACAAGTAATAATAATAATAAATAATATTATGTTATGCTAAATTTATCATCCACCTGCTTTGTTAAGTGTACACTGGATTTTCATATATAACGGTGGCCCCTTAGAGTGAAATGTTTTCACAACACACCATTAAAAGATAACACCTTGATCTGCTTTGGTTTATCGGGAAATATTATATTTTTCCCGCCGTATCAGTCGGCGCTCAGTGATTCAATGAAATTAATAGTAATACAATTATTATAATGAGTGCCTACTTGAATTTAAAAAAAAAAAAAAAAACAATGAAATCCATTACATTTTTTGTCTACTTCTGGCCTAGTGGTATTTGGGTGTAAGTTGTAAGGTGTGTTATACCATATACAAAGAAAATTTAAAATGTCGACAATGTTAACGGAGAGATTTTCGGACTCGAGTGTTCTCTGTAGTTAGATTTTTATGCAATTCATAATATAATATATTATAATGTATACCCATAATAAGTTGTGTGTATGTTAATTTAATCACATAGTCACATCTCTAGCAATTTTCATAACAATTTAGAAATTTCGATTTGTTGTTATTTCTTTTTCTCAATCTTTTTCTAAGTTTATGGTTTAATTGTAATAATTTTGTGTGATCGAAAAAATTATAAAAATTCATCCATATTATTATTATTCACATCAGTTATGTTTTTCATCTTGTACATTTCTTTCAAAAGTTATTCATGACTCCATACTCATTAATTTAATCTCAGAACAATTTTCAAAGGTAAATAATACCTGTAATTTATTAATTATTCTGTAATATATAGGTCATTTGATTTAAAAATTGCTTTCTACGCAATAATATCAGAAATTGTGTTAACCAATAGCTAGTTAACTTATACGTTGTACTTTTTTAAAGCGCTTGAACAAAGTATGTATTGTTTTCGAATTAAGTGTTTATTTATTAAAATATTTTTGAAAACATCCATTGAAGTAATAAATTTGGTTGTTGTGTCGTTCTGTATAATTTTATACATTAATTATGAACTAAATTTAACTTTCTGTATGTCTGAAATGAATACAATTCTTATTTAATAAATAATAGTTGCATTGTTAGATGAGTTTTAAATATTAATACAAAATTAGTCATTCTATTATAATAATATGTAATTCATTCTAAAATATGTTGTGAAATTTTAATCTGCATCAGTACTTATGTATGTATTTTTACCCTTTTGACATTTATACATCATTTTAACAATTGTATGTTAGTACATTGATAAAATAGAAGAAATTATTTTTATTATTATATTACGTTACCTAACCACTATAGTTTTATGATCTGTATATTATATCGGTAAATTGTAATATACATATATTTATACTTATTTATATATCTATTCATGTGTGTGATAAATTTATGAATACATTTTAATATATATTTAATCTAAACTCTTGTTTCTAATGAAGAACTTGTATTGAAATTGAATATAATATGGACAAAATTCCTGGAAAGTATGAATAGTTCCTACGCGCTGGCTCGTTATAAGGGAACAGAACAATTTTCGATAAAAATATAAAATTACAAGCTTTTATTCGGAAACAAGTCATTTTTAAAAATACGTTTCTTTGAAATAAGTCTTATAAAATTATTCCCTTCAATATATTAGTACCTATATTATTCAATGTATTAACATTTTTCTCTTTAAGTTATAATCAGTCTTCATAGTTCCTTTTTTCTTTGTACGATTTATATCCAGGTACATATACCTGTTATTTTAGTTTACGTTTCTGACGTCAAATATAAAACTGTTTTCAATGATTTTCGTTTCCCATATAATATGTATAATATCCACTGCAATATAAAAATATATCGATTGTCTGCCCTAGTAAAACATCAAAACATAGTTTAATAATTCTTCGACTTAAGAATTTTAAACATTATTAAGTTGAAAATAACAAGTTTATTCTTTATTATTATTTTTTACTATTTAATAATGTATTTTTATAATTTTATTAGGACTTTTTTATATTGTATTCAATAATGAAAATTCAAAAACTATTTATATTTAATTTAAGAGTAATTCGTTATAAAAAAAACATAACGTAGCATTAGGTACCTACTAAATTATAGTCGAAAATACTGACACTAAAATTGTTAATCTAATAATTTTAAAAGTTTAAATTTTAGTATTTTGAGAAGTTAAGTGTGTATGTACAAAAGATATTTAAAAATTTCTATTTTATCATAGTTTTGTGGTTACTATTTGGGTAATCGAAAAATGGGTTTTCAACTGTCTGTTTGAGTTATTTAGTTATTTTTTTATTTTATTTTCGGTATAGTACAAAGCTACAAAATACTGTTCTTTGTGTTTTAGCTATAAAACTACCTATAAAGTTTGCCCTTGTCCAGGTATTATGTATATAACGCACTCCTTCACTTTTTTTATTAGATGTTGTGGTTTTAGTTGACTAATCTAAATTGTTATTGTGTTAGCAACAAATGTACGGCTATAGGTACATTAATGTATTTTCAAAAATAATTTATGGTATCAAATTGTATAATTTTTGAACCATTTTTACTAGGTAATAAGTCAGTTGAACAAAAAAAAAATAAAAAAAATACGAACATTTCTATAGTGATAGAGTTTACATTTGTAAATATGCATTGTTAAATATTTATCAAAATGTTGAATAAATCATGACTAATTCCTTTTTGTATTTTGAAATGTGAACATTTTTATCTTTTAGAGTACTTTATAAAATTTCTTTCTATAGTTTTCAACTATAGGTAACAAATATGTTATCTGTAAGATATCAATCGTCTGTATATCAAATTTAAAATTTAATAAATTACCTAATTATAATAAAATCATAGCTTTTATAGTTTATTGTTACTAATATATAATATTCGAGAACGACTTAGTATGACTATAATATTAAACGTAATATAATATTTATAATAGTTTGTACAATCAAAAATGTCTTATCTTTCTATTAGACTTGTTGATTGTTTATCTTTAAAAAATATTAGAAATAGATATTTAATGAACTATAAAATCTTGAAAATACATAATTTATTATAATGTCCATAATGTCGTCTTACGAGATTTTCCGGTGGTTGAACTATAAGTATATACATTTTTATATAGAATTATTTTCAATTGATTCAAATATAATATTAAAATAGCTTTTTTTGTTATACAAGAAAGGTTTAATTGATTTTCATAAACTTTGGAGTGCGCATTAGAAATGCAAAAAAACTATATTAAATACAAACACTATTATATAATTTTTGACTAGATGCCAAAAACACATTTATTATTCAAAAATATAAATAAATAAAATACTTGATTTATGTAATAGTATTGTACCTAATATATCTAATAAACAAACTTGTTCTGCTTGAATTCTGAGAAAATCGATGTGTCATTTACGGGTTTTAGTGAATTTTATAGGTTTTCTTGTTTTCTTGTTATTATTTTTATGATTAACATGGTAGTTTTATTATACTCTTTTTAAGGAACATTTTATCGAAAATAATGCTTTTTTGACTTCATATTTTTGAATTGGTGTAATACAATACATAACTGTATTATAGCGTAGACATAATAATAATATATTATGTAGGTTACATTTTTGATACAAACTTTTGAAAATATTCAGTCATGATTTCTTAAAATTGTAATTTTTGCCAGTAAATTATTGATCTGATTATTATTTATTAATTATTATTGTTGCGAACCACACATATGTGTTAATATTTCTACTTGAATTTAAATTGTATTAATCACGTCTTGTAGTAATCCTTCAAATATCATTCTCTTCGTTGTAATAAACTGTCGACAAACGTTTATGTATGATAAATAGTTTTGTAACTATTGATATGCGTGTTTTGCACGTTATTGTTAAACCAATTTTTGTAATTTTAATTTATTTTATCTTACCTATCGAATTATCGACGTATCATTGCGTGATAAAATACCGAAGCAAATAAATAGCATACAAATTCTTAAAACATTAGAAAACCATTCAATCCATTTAACTCGCTTGATTACCTTGTTGGTCATAACATAATTAATATTATTAAATATCAATATGTACAATGTATTCTATAGATTTAACATTTAAATATTCGGTAAATTTTAGAATAATAAAGCCAATGGTGCTTATAGCATATTTAATTAAAAAAAAATAATGAATACAATAAATCTTGTAATTAAATTTACAGTTCAACACATAAGAAATAAAAATTAAATATTTGTGAATTATTTAGTTAGTTTATAATCAACTTAAAAATAATTTAATTTTATTAAACAATTAATTACAAATATTAAAATTGATTCAAACTAATTGTCATTAGAAGAAAATCTTTTAATTTAGTTAGAGTAATACGAGTATGTGATACATTAAATAAAATAAAATAATAATGTATCAAATCTATTCAATGGTAAATATTGGAGTAGATATCTATACATTTTCTACGTGGCTTTCTTTGGTCACACGTACAACACATATTTTTTTACAAAGTATTAATGTAATAAATTGAAATATTTTTTTTTGTATGAAACCATACAGTTTTAATTTCTTATTCCAAAGCATAATTTTTTCTGAGAATTTAAATGTATTAAATAATTTTAGTATTTAAATGTTTAATAAGGTTTCAATGTATAGTAGACCAACATTTCGGGGTTCTTTTGTGTTGTTACTGCTCATCTAAATTTTATTTATATTTTAAATACTTTTATACTTTATAATATAACTAATTAACAAATTTTTCTAAATTTGATTATATGAATTGAAATTATCAGTCGAGTAATATCCTGCTTCGTAATACAATTATAAAAAATAAATGTTATTAATTTTCAAAAAATTAATCGTAAACTTTTGTTTACCTTTAACATAATTGTCTTGTATATATATATTTTTTTCAAATTTCCATTAACATAATATAAAAATAAATCTTATATACATTCTTATAATTTACTCACTTAAATAACACTACTTTGATTTCAAAAAAATGTACAGTTATTTCGTGGCACTTATCCCAATCGCATCTGACGTCACAAAAAGCCATTCTCGATCTTACTGAATTAACTTTTTAAATATCCATAGTATTCATTACGTGGCAAATATATAGTTTACTTAGAGCACAAACTAAATGTCATTGATTAATATTTCGGATTATAATACGACATAAACAATTGAAAAATCATCTTTTGTCTATTTTATTCATAGTTTAATTTATTTTGTAGTGTCTTGTTAATATTACTAGGCACAGTTGAATTTAATATTAATGCATATTATATATAATAAAAATGCTCTAGTTTTTATGTACTTACAATGAATTAAAAAAAATCTAAAAATTATAATGGATAATAATTGGTAATCGTATTATTCTAAATAGTCTTATTATTAATAATATAATACGATGCTTTACAAAAAATTCGTTTTTAACTATTGTTTTTATGAAAAATGCACTACATGTATTTATTTTTTTAGTCTAACTTAGGTAATCATCAAGTGTATAATTAACAACTTATCTTTTGTTTTTGTAGTCTGAAATTAGAGATTAAAAACTGAACTCGTCTTTTTTTAAATGAGACTAGATAAATAAGACTTGTATTGTAAATTGACAAATATAATCCATTTTTATTAGTATTTTATTGTAATAATTATAATAAAAGTATTATATTACAAAGCAGGCAAATATTTTTCTTTGTGCAGTGCAAAGGTACTTCAAAAATGTAATCAATTAAATATACAACACTTATCAAAGGTCATTCAATAAAATGTTTATTTTATATGATTTACATATTCCCATGTTTACTTGATTGATATTATTAAGTTTAAATGTATAACAAAAAGTTTATAAACTTTATAAAAATACTGTTATTAATTGCCGTTCATGTGTGAATTATAATTTAATCAAAAATCCTATGGGTGCTATTCATTAATTTTATAATATTTTTATGAAATTTTAATTTAATTTTTGTCATTAATTAATATCAACAATGGCCAAACATTATAATGTATTGATTACGATATTAAATATTGTGTACAAATATCTGTCGAGTGATTAGCATATTATGTGGTGATATATCATCTTTAATATTTTAAATATTAAAATGTATATCAATGTAAGTTAAGTACCTACCGATGAGATTTCCCAAGTGCATTCAATAAACAAAAGTTGAAATCGTTTTATTATTATATTATTATCATTCGTCTAGTTCAGTTTACGCAATTAAATTATATCATGTTTTCGACTGAATGGTTATCCATAATATGCAATCTGACGCCATATCATTGCAATTATTATATACATGCATTTTAATCACTATGCACATTCAACTACAACATATTATGCATAATAATACATACGTCTGCGTACTACGTATATAATGTATGTAACTACTATATATACATACAGGGTCATTTAAATTGTTATCTACAGAAATTTATAGTTAGGGATTATATAAGATTCTTTAACGTGTGCAATTCCCCCTTAGTTTCGCGTAACTTGTAGGTTAAATAGACGCAACTGTACAGGTGAGTGCATAGTATACATGATCGCATATTTACCATTATAATATTTTATATTATTATTTTGAACGATGCAGTCTCTTTATAAAAAAATATTGTGCACTGAAATAATCCTTCAATGTTCGTTTGTATGTTAACCTTGATATTATTTCACTAATTCTACCAAACATTTTATATATTGTTTCCATTTTTATCATTATGTATGCACATAGCACATATAATATATATACTCGTATTTACATTGGTTTCATCATATGTAAATTGATTCTATCTAACTTTGTCTCACTTGGACGTTTCTCCCACTTAATCACTTTAGTATATTTACAATTTATGATTATGCAATCAAAACAAATGCACACGTATACGATTCTACATTTCATTATTGTCTAAAGTGCGTCTAATGCACATTATACAACCGGATTGAAGTTGTTATACATGATGTATAATAATAATAATAATAATAATTAAAATAATATTTTAGATTTTTATTTGTTTTTGGGGGCCATATGTGATTTGCGCTTAGTGAAATAGGAAAATTGTTTATTTTGCCCAATTCATTAATGGTATGAATTTCTGTACATTGAATTGTTCCCGCCGTTTAAATTAATATTATTTTTATGATAGCCATTTAGTACGGAAAGACACTAAGAGATGCGGTGTTTTCTATGATGCTTAAAAAATAGTTTTTTTTTTTGTTAAAATGAAAGATGGAAAACCGTTTGTATGTATAATAGTGCATTCATGATTCAACATCGGTCTATACCAGGGGCGGCCAAACGGTCGATCGTGGATAATTTCAAAGTCGGTCATGTTAGAATTTATTTTTAATAATTAGTAATTAGTTTATAAAACTTGTATATAATTATTATAATTATTCAATAATAAAAAAAATGTCTATGGAAGTCGATCTTCAAAGGTGAAGTATATTTTTAGTAGATCATGACCAACCCTTTAGTCACCCCTAGTCTATACACTTAAATTGTTGTATGTATAAAAACAGCAATTTGTACGAAACAAAATATATTTTAAATCTAGGTATATGCGGAGTTTAGTAGGTTTATCAAAAAAAAAAAAAAATAAAAAGATTACTTAATGAATAATATAAAAATAATTAAATGATTGATAAATTGTAATTACTGATTATCGTAAAAAAGTATTTAAATTGTTGAATTAGTAGTTATTTAAAAATGAAAAAAAAATTGTAACTATACATCTTCACATACTGCAGAGCTCTTATACCTTTTTTTGTACTCGACAATATTTGCACGTGTTTTTAAATTTATCAAACTCATCTATATATTATACGACCAATGGGCTTTAAAAAAGGACTTCGTGGTACGTGCCTCTTGGACCCCCTTCTGTAAATACGCCACTGGACATGAGATAAACAATAAACAAGATTTTTATTAGTAGTAAAAGTATTTTGTATCACTGGAATTGTATTCAAAGAATTGATTGGTAATTTTTAAATCGTACACATTTTATAAAATTATCATCACTTTTGATGATGCCATTGTTCTTCAAGTCTTAGTATCGAATATTGATGTCGTTTTGGACTTGTTATTGTAAGCAAACATACATCTCATGAAATAGATTAAATTAGTATTGTTAATGATTACATTTTTACGTACTGTAAATAAGTTTCAATAGTACGTGGTTGTGTTTATACAAATATTTTTGTTTTTTTATCCAATTTCAGTTAAAAACCAGATAATATTTTATAATTTGTTTTATTTTATTTAAATTAAAAATTTATTTTATATAAAATTTGAATTGTTCAGTTATATAATAATATAGGATACATATGCAAAATAATATTCATGTCATATAACATGTTGGTTGTCAAAGATAATAACTAATAAGTCAAAAATCAAATTGCATTCTTAATAAATTTATCGGCGCTATATTGCTGATATATTAAGCAACGCTCGGATGGAATCACCGACAGATAAAGGAAATAATAGTATCTAGTATATTTATTGATCAAAATATGTAATTTATCTTGAATTTTTTATTATGATAGTTATTTGAGGTATATTTTGTGGTAAAAAGTTTATCGTTTGTGTATTTATTCAATAAATTATTGTTATATCGTATATATTATGATCAAAATAATACGAATAAAGAATTAAATACAATTGTTCATTAATATTGTAATACATATTATATAGTTATAATTCACCATTTGACAGTAATTTCAGTAATATTTCAATATTTTAAAATAAACTTGGTTTATTTTTATTTTTTTATAAAAGTTAAAAAATTATTATTTGTTAATTTATTTGTTTTTCTATTTTATCGCACTCACTTTGTATTGACAAATCATAATTTAAAGTTCACGTGCAAAGTTTTAAACTGTAAAATATAACAGGTTCATCATAAATCAACTTTTAAAGACGAATTGAATGGAAATTTCGGGGGAATTTGAGAAATAAAACATAATGTAAATATGTTAATAGTTCACTTATTTATTTATAGATTAATCTGAAAATTTGTGTACATTTACGAGTATATTTAACTATAATTCTCGAAATTAACGTATTTACGTCATAGGTATAACTATAATTTTTATACAATTTAATGAATTTAATAATGAAATTAATTTTACATTGTTTATTATTTTTAAATGGTGGATGCAAATAAACATTCAACGAATTATTCGTTGTTTTCATTGTTTTAATTGGACAAATGATTTATTGTTTTTTTTTTTAGAGTCTGCTGTCTAAACACTGCCCTCCACCACCCTATATTGTCGTCGCTTCATCATCAAAATATACTTTAACAATCTTATCTTTTTTTATACTTCCAATATTCGTTCTTGCACAAATTAACTACGTGATCAAATAAAAATTATATTAACCAAGAGGGAAGGGAGGCAACTATTCCCTCTAAAATTGTCACTGTAAGCACATGATTACTTTGCTTAAAATATGCATTCGATCAACTCGGAATTTGCTACGTATATAGTAAACTGAAATATTGATTTTTTTTGTTTTAAACAAAATCCTATTTTATTTTCATGTAACAATTATAACTGTTCGATTTCAATGTTTAGTTCGCTTTATTTCGCAACTGGTACATGGAATATTTATAGAGATAACAACTATACTGACGAATAGAAGTGCGCAGTTAAAAATACAAATAAAATTACTTGCAACTAGAACATTCTTAAAATTTTTAAGATGCCTAGTTCAATTTGTTTTACAGTAGTGAAAACAAAGATCTAGAACACTAATGAAACAATTCACACCCGAGTACCTAACGCACATCACTGTTACATAATAATAATATTCTGTATATTCTACAGAATTATATACTTTTAGATTTTTAAACATATGTTTAGACATTTTATGTCATCATTGTGTCCATCTGTATATTTAGTCCGATTGATACGTTGTTTTAGTTACCAATACCTATTAATAAATATTCATAATTTATTTATTTATTTTTTTTAATTTAAAAATGTATGGATAATATTTAACTAATGGTAAAGATAAATTTGGATTAAATAAATAAAATGTATAGTTATAGTGGTTGTAATCGAAGAAAATTTAATATAAACTCATATTAGTCAATAATAATCATAAAAAAATATGAGTATTTAATATAAATTCCTACTGTTTAATATTAAAAAATACTAAAATATATCAAAGAAAAAAAAATAATAAATATTTTTTTTCTCTATTAGCTCTTTATTATAAGCTAATTAAGATGTTTAATTTAATTAAGTCTATATTAAATTAGTAAATAAGTATATTATAGAAACAAATCGTTTAAACATTATTTATGTAATTATACTCTATTGTTTAAAGTACTTTAAAAACTGGGAATTTAGTACGTTCGCATAGAGGTCATTCCTTACTTGTCTACATTTTGAATGATTTTTGTATTGCAACTTCTTTTCTTTCTTTTAAAGTCATAATTATTTTTATTTAATAGATTCAATTTTATTAAGACTGTGAACATTTTAATTAATTATAATACTTAATAATTTTAACAGCTAAATCCTCATGACTTCATATTATATGTTTTGCATGCTAAGTGGAAAATATAACATTTGATACCAATAACTCGATAAGAGTAAAGTTTAAATATGTGTATTCTAACAACACAAATATATTCAGATTATAATCAAGTAACCATTATTGTGAACAATGTCATTTGAAGTTCTCAAACATACGTTTATGTTTTATGCAAACTAACTAAATAAATAGCTGAACAGAAATTCCACACACACGCGTTCTTGCCCTTTTACATTGTATACTGTACACTATACGTCTATATACACCGTCATAATAGTATAATGCTATCAAGGATTGACAAATAGGTAAATGTTATGCTCTTCTAATAATAACAAAAGTTAGAATTGATTTTATCTCTAAGTGTAGTATTCCATAGACAAATCTTTGTCATCCATAGGCCTCGTATAGTTGTAATCCCAATATCGAAGTGTTCGTGAGATTTTTGTTTTATTTTATATGAGTATATGTTTAAAATGCTTGTATAAAGCTTTTATGATTTCTGTTAAATTATTGTTCTTTTTACACACGTATAATTTCTTTGTAGCAATATTTTCATAATATGTGTAGGTACCACCTACCTGCAAGTTGTTTAGTCTCACTGTCTAGCCAATAATGTATGTATAATTATGGCTAATGTTATCACTTATCAGTATAGTTATTGATACAAAGGCCACATAAATATATAATAACGTACGTATATTATCCGACGGCTAGGTGGATGAAATTTTTATGTTAGTAAATGTGTGACCCTTTCTAGTAAATAGTCGCTGATGATTGACACAGATACAAACTACCATTTGTAAAAATGACATACGTCACGACATATTGTATTATTATTTATTTTTAATTCATTCATTCATTTTTTATTTTAGTAGTAGGTATATATGTATATAATGATAATAATATGTAATAAAATTTATGACTTAAGCCAAGTCGTGTAAAACATAAAGTAAGTATTTAAGTATACCCGTATACTTAAATATGTCTGTATAGCTGGAGAGTAGACACAGTAGTCACCTCAGTTTCAATCGGTGGCCATTGATAAAACTATATATATATATCAATTCTTACATATAATTATTATTCTTGTAAAGTACAGGTCTGTGTATACCATGTATATGACGTGTATCTTTATAAAATGCTATTAAGGTACATTATTGCTGTTTATATTATCGAATATTTTTTTGTTTTTGTGTTAGTTATTTTAATGGATCGTAATCGTTTTTACGTAAATATTGTTATATATACATATATATATATATATATATATATATATTGAAACTACAAGCAAATAAAACAAACCCATTAATTTTTTTCGATATTTTGTTTTCCATAATTACAATAACATATTGTCTAAAACAGCGGTTCCCAACCTGTGATACGGCAGAAAGCTCGTAGGTGTTACGCACAGACATTTTTTGATTAGGAAAAAAAAGATTTTAATACAGATTTACTTATATAAATTGACCTATGTAATGGCCAGGTCACATTGTGGGTAGTATTTTTGCTGTCAAAACCGCTATATATTATGTAAAATACTGTAATTTTATTTGTTGATCAGTTCATACCTGTAATATTTTACTTCCGTTGGTAATCATTTTTTTTTTTCAATAAATAGTATTTTTTTTTTTACGGTGTATACTAATATACCTAATTAAATAACAGTTTTCTGAAGCATTTATCCGAGACATTAATGTTATTATTAAAGTATATATGTGTTAAACAAACCATGTATGCTTACAAGTCAGTTGTCTTTATTAGGTTAGTTATATTATATTGAAGTAAGTAATTGTACTTAGTCGAATAAATATCAACATACCTACTATTATTTGGAATTCGACCAACCAATAGATAATTTTATAATTGATCAATTTGTAAACTCAATAATATAAATGATGTATTGATTCAATATTTATGATAAGAATTTATACTCAAGTAATTTAAAATCTAGGTTTAATGTTATCTACTAATAAATAGTTCGTTTTCATTGTCCTAATTTAAATTAATTAATTAATAAAACTTGATTGTATTTTTAAAAAACCATGTTCTTTTTAACCTAAGCCTATCTTGACATTACTTAACAATCAATGCGATTTATTTTAAAATTAAAATACACTGATTTTGACAGCTTTAATATTTTATGTAGGTACTTGAATTATTTTTATCAATGTAATAATTGTAAAGTTGTATTTGGTAAACGTCAAACGCAAATATCATTAA
Organism: Rhopalosiphum padi; assembly: GCF_020882245.1. NCBI lineage: Eukaryota > Metazoa > Arthropoda > Insecta > Hemiptera > Aphididae > Rhopalosiphum > Rhopalosiphum padi. Next base: position 21,349,222 of record NC_083600.1, read on the forward strand.
AATATAACTTAATTAAATATAAAATAATGTTGGTACTACTTATAATTGTTTAAGAAAATAATAACAAGAATTAAGTAGGTATACAACATGATGTACTTAATTTTATCTACCTAAGTATTAAAATTTAAAAGGTTCAATCTAAATTTTAACATAGATGAGTATTTGTTTAGTAGTGCAGACATTTCAACCTTAATTTACTATTAAGTTAATTGTACTATGTATTTGTGTGCATACAATATATCAGTTGGTCGAGAATTTATATGAATGTCGTTGACCTCAAAATGTTTAATAGCACCGACTATAAATTCCAGTTTTTTTCTATATATGTTAAAGATATTTTTCTTTAAGAAGAAAAAAATAAAACCGTATGTGATTTACACTTGTAAGGTATTGTTTATCGCATATAACTAAGATCGGTATACAATAAACTTACTACCAGTTTGACTTTAACTCTATCTGCGAAGAGAATTGTCCACACATAAATATTATACAGTAATTGTATTAAAATTTTGTTTCTGGAGAAATCTATTGATTATCTAATTTACATTTATTCTTACAACTCGGTATTGTTCTCTGTTTTATCATTTAGCTGTTAATTTCGGTGCTATCTTAGAGAAAAATTGTTTTATAGTATCCTATTTTAGATAGGTAAAAATGTATATATGATTGATTAACCTACATACTTTGAAACTTATAACTTATAAGAATAATTCTTATATTAATTGACAGAATATAAATAAAAAAACTGTTATGACCTATTTAAATCACTATTAGACCATTTAATTCCGTTTTGCCATAACTTAAAACTTAAATATAAAGTGATATATGTAGATTGTAGGTATATACAAATTAAAAATTTCATATTTGATGAAATACCTTTACGGCTTTGTCTTAAAAGTTAATAAAAAGCATGCAAATAATAAACAAGCAGGATTAATGAATTAAGTCATAGCAATGAAGGGACTAATTTTTTTAAATCCCTCGGCTCAAAAATACTTAAAACTTCAACTATGTACGTTCATGACCCACAAACGGCATTATAATTAAATTGATTGTTGTATCATCTTTTCATTATAACTGACATTATCCTTTTACATCGTTATCTATAGCTGTGGTTATAATATAATGGTATAATACAGAAAAATGTCGTTAATCTAGTTTCTATAAATGTATATAGGATAAACGATATAGGTGCTATGTAATAATCATTATTAAAAAAAATCTAAAAACCCGATTGTAAAAAACCGATTCGTCTTTAATATGGAAAAATATTTACTTATCTTAAAATAAGTACTTGTCGGTAAAAATAAGAGAAAACACGTAAACATTTCTTCGTGTTATTCAAATGTATATGCATATTTAATATACCTTGCGGTGCATTTCAATTTATGATGATAGGGTGGCTTAGTGCGTGTTCGGTAGAGTGTGAGTGAGAAAACGGTGATGCAATGTGCAATGGCGTTTTAACATAGTAGACAGCAAAAATAGAATATATCGTAAAAATCAACTCGGTTGTGTTTTACGTATAAACCAAAAACAAACTGTTTACCCTCCTCCTTTCCCACACAGTACGGTGCAAGTTGAATCCCATTCCAAGGCCAATGTATGCAATTCACTGCCAAATTCGATAATTATGTGTCGTACTTTGTATATATTATTATTAAGTCTTAACTGATTTAGAAATCATGCAGCCAGGGTATACTTTGTTGTTCTATTGTTTCCTAGTTCCGGAAGATCTGTGTGTGCGTGGTAGCACAAAATAATGTTATGCGATTTTATTTTATTGTATTCGACATTATAACTTTATGGTATTAGGGTAAATCCAATAGAGAATAGCCACTATATATATAAGATAAACTCGGTATAGAGGCTGATGTTTAAATATATCCTTAATAAAATATGATATATTTTTATCATTCGATAAATGATTGTAAGTCCACGTCGGTTAAGCCTCCTCGCGTGAATTTCTTTAATTCCTTCAATACTTCTGGTAGATATAATATCATAAATTCCCGATAAATTTGAAAAATGATTGTCCCTCTTCTGCTTAAGATTTGTTAATTCATTTTTGCTTTTAGTATATGTAAGTAATCAATTATTTATGAAAATATTATTAAGTTGTAAAATACAACAAAAATAAAACGTAATTACGCTTGGATAGCCTTCGGAAAGATCACGGAAATAATAGTCTTGTCTTATTTTTTTATAACATGGTACTCACTAAAACCCTCCTTGAAGCTTTGTCAAAACCCTTGTTAGCTCTTTTTGCCCTAAAAAGTATCTAATTTTTTTTGGAAAAAACTTACATTCACTATAAAATAAACAATTCTCGTTTCACTCGGAAACTAAAAATGCCTAGGTACAGCTTCTTATTACATTCCATCCAAAATTTAATATTAAATTCGTATTGACTTTATAATAATATATTTAATCATAAAAAAAAGTTGAAATATAATTTAAGATATTTTAGCGATCAAAACTTTGAAAATAGATTTTAAAAGGTTGTAACGTGTACAAAAGAACAATAACTTTCTCACATTTTTAATTTATATACTTTTTAAACATACATTTTTAAATATTTACAAATATAAAATCAAAATGCGTAAAGTGGAAAATGGATTTACTGTAGACTTAAACAAAAAACTTAAATCTTTTTTTCAGAATATTGATCGTTTCTCTAGATTAATCGGTACTTTGGAAATATGCAATTGCTCGTCTTAATGTCTATGTATTTTACGCGTTTGTTAGATAAAAACCAAATTGGAGTTAAAAAAATATTATGCAATCAATTCGTAGATTAACTATAAATAATGTATTTTGATTTTCAGTTCCAGCCGACAAAGTCGAAATCTGGCAGAAAAACACCGACGAGAGAAGTTGAATAATTGTATCACAGAACTTTCTAAACTTGTTCCACTAATATCAAATTCTTCTAAAAAAATAGAAAAGACTAGTGTTCTTCGGCTCAGTGCTGCATATCTTCGACTGAATCGATGTAAGTCAACCAAATAAATGTTGTATATTCTATCAATTAAAAATGCCATTATTATCATATGATGTATTATTTATTGCAATTAACTGTTTTCTAGTCTTATCCGGAATAAAAGAACAACCTAACGAACTGCCAGCTTGCGTAAAGAAGGTTAATATGGCTGATCTTCTGTTGGACGTATGTATTTTTATTTATATATTCTATTTAGGTATAATAATAATTAGTTATCAGAGTATCTTACTTTTTTTTTAATCCTTATTCCTTTTATAAACAACCAAGTCGCTCACTTGCTCAATAGGAAATATCGGTTTAATATAGGCCGTGGTGTAGCTGTTGACAACTGAAACAGAACACACAAAACCCAACGAATAATTTATTGCTTCAGATTTAAAATAAAATAATTATGTCTTAAACAACGAATATCATATTAATATCTGAGTATATAACGTATTGTAAATTTTAATTTAATCACTGTTTTTTGTATAAATTATTTATAATTTTTAAAAATTTAGAAATATTATTATAACTATTTAAGTTATTGTTACCTGAGACATATTTGGTCTTAAAGTTTATTCGTTATTAGTTATTACCTATATACTTATAGTATATTTATGTTGATAGAGATCTGCCGAAAGAGCAAAATATACACTAAAATTATCTTCTTCAATACAGCTATATTTAATACATTTTATGTTTATTTATTATTTAATGATATTCATTATGCGGCATGCTGTGCCAAAAGTTCGCTTACTAAAAACTTAACATAATGTTATTATATAATATTATACCGAGAATAGAGCCCGCTAATATAGATGTTATAATTCTATACGCATGTTTATATCCTGCAGATCTTTATATTAAATTGTACGTGGCATTAGTAGTTATCTCTAAAAATTATAAAATTATTAAGCGACAGAAAATGTGAAATGAAAATAAACAGCATGGCAAAACTTTTTTGTTATTATTACTTATTAATACTTATTAGTTATTTGTCGCCTAGTACAAATCACTAAAATTACTCCGGGTATTGTTTTATAACTCATGTTGAATTACCTATAATCTATACTTTATAGTACTCTATACGTTATATAACATATTTTAATTTTGCTCATAGCCAATGTTATTATTATTTTAATTTTTTTTTCATTCTCAGGATAACGATATATACCTTATGGTCACATCAGGTGGAAAAATTGTGTTTGTTTCCCACTCCGTGGAGAATATATTAGGCTATTCACAGGTAAGTCTTTTTTTCCGTAAATCATAAAATAAAGTTGATTTCTATTATAATTTATAAGTATCAAGCTAATTGCAGTTTATTTATTATAGATATGTATATTATATTTATTATATTATGTATAAATCTTTTCTTTGAATAAAATTAGCTGGTTTACTCGTTTTATACACAGTACTTAAATGAAACTGTCTGTACCACATTAATTTCAATAATAATTTAAATCAATTGAGATATAATTGTAAATTAACTTAAAAGTTAAGACAATGATGAAGCCATAAAGGCATATCATTCTTAAATTCATTAATGTTTGTGTTCACAAACGGTGTTCAAGTTGGAAACGTACGCTCTATAAAAATTTGTAATGTTCAAGTTAACACATCTAATACTTAAATAATACATTAAAAAGCGATAATATGCTTATTATTATTAAATGCATCAATTGTTAGTCATTTTACCTTGAGTGTTTGTTTTTGTTTAGTTAGAACACTAATAAGAGTCCAGAGTCAGTAAAAATAAAGTAATTTTATGAAGAATATTTCTAATTATTTACATTTTATAAAATAACAAATTGTATTATCGTTCCTACATTGCACTTACATGGTATACACCTTTATTTATGTAGTAGCATACGTTATTTATTGTATTTTTTCGGAACGTCGTAATATTATACTGTGTGAAAATGATTATAAATGCTTCAAACTTTACTTATTATACTAAAAGTTGCAGATCATTATTTATTTTTATCGTTTTATATAGCTACTGCTGTATAAATCACTTACGATATAGGTAAATGCATTTATATATTTATTTACAACAACACAAACATATCTACGCATGTTCGTAATTAAAACATAATTATTATACTAACCTTGTATGTAGATATTTATTTGTATTTAAATTTGCCTAACTATATTTTGAATTATAAGAAATTCAAACTTTTTAATGTGTGATTGAAAAATTAAATAAATATTAGTATAATATAGATGCACGATTATATTATATAGCAGGATAAAATATTATGCGCTTATTGTAACGTATTATATATTTTAGAAAACAATTACATTATTACGACCAAACTATTTTTACAAATATATACATTTACAGGCTACACTGTATAAAAATGCATTATTCTCTTTTTATTCTCATCAAAGTTTATAGAATCAATGGAAAAATGAAATTTCTCATTTTGGTCTTAAAAAATTATATTGATAAATTATTTTATATTAAATAGGCGAGATATAAGACGGATGTAGTTTCCACCTGCAGTCTTTTCAGATTATTCTTATTTAATTTGACAGAAAACGCATACCGCATACATAATAATATTATTGTTATTGTCGTAATGCATTTTTATCGTCCGTGCCATTGTCGTTTTTATTAGATGTGCGCCGCGTTCGAATTTAGAGAGGCAACCGTTTTATTCCTTCACCATCGCCCTACACAGTACACGTATGTCGTCCGTCCTAAGTATGTCCGCCTTTTACGCAGTACGCAGTCGCATCGGACTATGTTTATTTTTATTTTTCATTTGTCCATCTCTCTCTCTCACGTATTTAATCGCACGCGAAACTAAAGTGCGTTTTGCGTTCTAACTGTCCGTTGTGTTTGCCATTATTGCGAAAGTTTATACCTATAATTAATAATAATGCTTAATAATTATGATATTATAATAAATATCATTATCATTATTGTTTTCTTATTGGTGCCCTATGGTCACATAACGGTGATATTAATTTTATTGTTATTATTTTCAGTCCACATAAAACCCACCCCGATAATTTGTCGGATATATTTTAATTCGCAACATGCATTATTAATTATTATGATACGAGCATTATTGTATTATTGCACCAGCGTTGGCTGCATGTCATTGATGTTTAATCATTCTATGGTAGAATAAAATATTTTGTTTTTTAATAAAAATATTTTCTCTTACCTTGATTTCATATCGTGGACGCGATGCATATAACACTATTGATTTCCCCTCTCACCCACATCTATCCCCACCGCCTCAACCCGCGCAGCCGTCATATGCACCGGCCAAGGACACCGTTCTTATATTATTATTATTATCGTTGCACGAACGATAAACACATTTGTATACATGGGTTACCCGCACTGCATCCGTTTTATGTTTTAACCTTATTATTATTATTTTTACATGTATAATACATATCCTTGAAAATTGCATTCAACCACGAGCGTTTAATTACAAATTTATCACAAAGCCCATCATTGTATTATATTATAACATTAATTCGTAAATAAAACCACGGAAGGGTTTTTGAGTTGAAATTTACCCGAGCTCATTATAATGTTATGCCACTGCTGCAGTTCTGCAATTACTTAAAAGTCTCATGCATGCACATTATATCAAGGTCGACCGATTATTATTTCTTCTTTACTTCGTGCTTTGAATTTACAGTATTCACGTACAATTTTTTTTTTTAAATCGTAGTACGGTTTTTCTTATTATTAGATTTTAATTGATCACGTGTGGACTAGTGGCTCATTCGTTGTAAATACAAACCTACATATTTTTCACATTATATCATATCGTAATATTATTATACATTTGCAAATTTCGTTTGTGCAAAAACCAAGATGTTTAGCTTTCTATTAAATCAATATATTTATATTTATTTAGCACAAATTATTATTAATAAAGTAATTTAACTATGTGCCGATAGTATTAAGTGCACTCAGGCAAGCTGAACAAATATTTCCAAATCATTGAATCTTTGTACTTTTGAACCAAATCTCATTTTAAATCTTACATAATCTATTATAGTAATTTAAAAATAACCTTTAGTATTTTAAAATAATATTTCCTTTTTATATATAATGTATATTTATATATATATTATCATACGACCTACGCTTTCTATTGTATTGTACTCTTCTGCGATCGAGATATTTAAAATAGTAACTTAACTCGTACTGAACAACAATACTGAACTATTAAATGTTATCTTCTGGACCAAATATCTCCAACTCTTAGCTTTTGCTCCGAATCCTGATTAGAACAAATGTTAATCAATTTCATCTTAAAACTATAACATGTAATTTGAATTTATTTATTATTATTTTTTCTACTAACTATTTATTAGTCATTTAATTTTTTATTTTACTTAGCTCCTTATTCTCAATAGCTTATGATTCCACGAATTACAAAGTTAATTAAAAAAAAAAAAATACTCAACTATACTGTTTGTTAATGTTTAGTGGCTTAAACATTTTTTTTATATTTTAATTGATTTTCTTCTCATATTCACTGTAGATTTGGAGCAATATCCGCATGCCAACTGTATCATTTGTCGCATAATCAGTACACGTTGTTTAAAAAACTAAGTTATTTTCTTATTATATTTCACAAGTTGTCTACTTTAAATTATGCTTAAAATATTGCAGATCTTTGTCATAATTTAATAATTGATTTCCAGACTGAGTTATTAGATCTATTACATATATTACAAGACAACAATTACGTCCTTTTATATTTTATATATGTTTAAACACATTAGCAATCAAAACTAGTTTTATAGTATTCTTTATAATACATTAAGATACATGGTAATAAATAATAATGTATGTTAAATAAATGCGGTGTCGGAACTAAAATATTTGTATAATTCGTAAGATGTATAAGATAAAACGTTACAATTAAGAATGTTGTATATTATTAATATTTATGTAAAGGTAGTTGTTATTCATTGTATTTTCCTGCACTTTTCAATATTCGGTTTATGACTTATAAAAAGTATATTATTGTAGAAAATATGATAACTGTTGTTATGCAGAAAATAAATTTAATCTTTAACTCGTTACGATAAACACTGTGTAATTGGAGATAATTTAAAGAATTCAAACCATTTATAAAATTATTATAATGTAACCTATTTATAGGTGATTCTTGCATTTTGAGGAACTTATAATGTCAACATTTGATGTATTATAATTTCACGCGTAAAATAAATTTAGATGAAAAAATTGTAATGATAGTTTTAATGCTGCTAGTTAACCGTATAATATAACTTTGACAATTGAAGTTTTGCTGATAGCATAATATAGCAAATTTGTGTATGTCAGTCTCACTTTGGATATATCTATGAAAATGTCAATTTATTCAAATTTTTACGTATTGTGGAAAATGCTATTTATATTTAATCGAAAACCGACTTACATATTATTATGTTTGAGATAATATGTGTGTATAATAGAAATAAAAGCTGCTTAATATTAAATAATAATTGTTTGTACTTTTAATTGTAGATCGATCTCATGGGCCAATCACTTTTTAATATTGCCAATCCCAAAGATCACGAAGAGCTTAAAAAAAACCTGAAGTATCAAGATGAAACCTCAAACGACACCAGTATCAGTAAGTCTATTGGTCTATTGTTCATTTTCTGAATTTTTGCAACGTGCAGTTTATATATATGCAAATAAATTGTAAATGTATAATTCTGTCAGAATAATGTGTAATGATACCATTGCATTATTATAGTATAATATATAAGTAGTACCTATCAGATATTTCTCTATAATTACAATTACCGCTCATATATATGTGTTCACGGCCAGTTTTTTTTATTTTTTATTTCGTTGAAACTTGAAAACCTGTTTAATATTTATTTTAATTTATAAGCATAGACATAATAATATATTATAATGTATTTATGAATTAAATGAGAAATATATCTATATTGGTAGGCATAATACGTTTATCTCTTGATTTTTCATAGACACTTTTTCGGATAGGAGTGCTTCACTGATTGAAATGAGTACTTTGTATAGGTCGTTTTTTGTGTTTCTCAGAACCCAACATTTTATTTCTGCATATCCTACCGTACTTTTTTTTATATCGGAAACTTTAAATTTATAAATGTGAAACTTTTATATTCTTGGAACAGAAAATTCTAAACACGTGTTATTAAATTATTGAAGTCGCTATATTAGACCTTAAAAATTAAAAAATACTATTTATGGTGGTATACAAACACTATTTAAACAAAGATTTGCACCTGCAATAATTAACCCAAATTGGTATTGAGTTTTTAAAATTAAATTAAATGTTTTGAAATCATTCAAAAGTATTTTTGATATTACTTTATATTTAAAATGTACTAACTTGAAATTTTACTATTTGTACTGTAATTTAAAAAATATATATCTTTATTCTATCTCTTTCTTGTGTTATATTTTATACCAAATAGCAAATATGAACAATAATTAACGTATTTATTAGAGGTTATTATAAATATTAACATATTGCTCGTGGAATTATTGAAATAATAATAATTTATATTTTTGGTTAGTTATTATAAATACTGGTTTTTGACATAATTTTGATTTCACATTCTGTTGGATATACTAAATACAGTATTGTTATAATATCGAATATTTTCACGGTATCGACTATCAAGTAATTCGTCTGCAGATCACTGAATTTAAACCATATTATATATGTTATACTACTCGTATTTTATTTATTATTTATTGAGTGATAAGAAATATTAAGCCTGTACAATTTTGGATGGAGGAATTGGATGTCTGGTACTCTGGTGGGATTACGCGTTCAATGAATCTTGTGATATCTATAAAAGTTGCTGTACAATATTTCTTTGGTCTAGTTAAGTTATTAATAATTCTTATTAACTTTTTTGTTTTAGTTTCAAATGATGATCCTTCACTGAATGTTAAACAAAATAGTAATGGAAATTTTAAAATACAACGTCGATCATTTTATTTACGGTTAATCAAGAAAGTGGTTTCTCGTGATGAACAACCAGAGTTGGAATTGGTACATGTGATGGGAACATTAATGGTTCAAAATTCCGGAACAAAAAGTAATATCATTGCAGTTTTATTTAAAAAAAAAGTTTGATTTAACATAAAATTGTATATTTATGTAGATAATGAAATTGGCGAAAATGATATAGTGTTGAATGCAGTTGTTAGGCTATTCAATGAACGACGTGTGACTGAAGTATCAATGTTAGAAGCCACCCGTGAAGAATATATAACCAGACATCAAATAGATGGTCGTATAATATATGTCGATCATAGGTAAGCATTTATTTAAATTGTTAGTGTGTATTTAATGAGGAGAAAAAAAAATAATAAATAGATATTGAATTTCATCAATATTATTTTTATTAACATACCTACTTAATAGCAAATGTTTTTACCCGCTGTCAAATAGTAATTATTATATTAATAAAGTATATAATAGATTTTATACTAATAACCATGTGTAGTCTAGTCTATATCAGGAGTCTCAAAATTATAGTACACCGTCCACATCTAGTCAACCGATAAATATTTTGTCAAAAATAAATTATTCGTATTTTCTTGTTTTTTTTTTTTTTGTGAAGTATTATAATATAATACACGTATATTAAATATATTATACTTGTACATTCAAAACTGCAGTACATTTTATACATTATATTTTTGGAAAATACAGTACACAAAATTTAAATTACTCTTTCACAATAACAACGTGCTGTATTACAATTATAATCTAACTTCAACATTTTTTAACTTTAGTTATCATTAATGTACCATTTCTCAAACACAACTATAAAATATTGTCATTAATTTTGAATTTGATAAATTAAAAAACCTATAAATTATAATAATTTTAATTTTAATACAGTGAACCTAAGACAATAGTCATTTGTGTACAGTGGCGACATTGGGTAGGCTAATGTATGTAAAGTGTATACAGCAGTGATTTTATGATCACATCCATTGTCGGAAATAAAAGGTTACATTAAAAGTGACAAAACCCAATTTATTGGCAATTGTAGTTTGATCAAACCAGTCAAAAATCAATCTCTTAATTTTGCCTTATATGATACAAAATATATGTATTATTTTTCAATGAATTTTTGAAATAGTACTTATTATATCTAACTATATAAAATATATTTTTAGAATTTCTATTGTATCTGGATTCATGCCTCAAGAAGTATCTGGACAATTGGCATTCAAGTATATGCATAAAGATGATGTACGTTGGGTGATGATCGCTCTAAGACAAAGTATTTATTTTTATTAATATACTCAAAATTTATGTACTGTTTGTAATAATTGTATGCGTTTTTAGTGTATTTTAAGGGTCAAAGTTTTGGAAGTAGTTGCTATAGATTATTGTCAAAAAATGGAGAATTTGTGTATATGAGAACACATGGTTTCTTGCAATTGAATCCAAATGAGGATACAATTGAATCATTTATTTGCGTTAATACTTTAGTGCCCCCAGAACTAGGGAAATTAGAAATAATCGAAATGAAAAAACGCTTTACACCATTAATAGTTGCTGCATCTGAACCTGGAATTGCTGCAATAACTAATAATCAATTTGTAAGTGTACTATTATTGTTATATTATTAATCAAATTAATTATTGATTTTTATTTTAGATGGAAAAAGAATCTACTGTAACACTGGAAGATGTTACTGAAGATCTTAATACATTAGACAAAGTGGTTGAACAAATGATTCAAAATATTCCTGAACCGGCTATGGACAATTTTAAAGTTACTGCAAAGAATCCTGGACCTTTGCCTGATAACCAAGAGTACATGAGGGTTGCACTTTTGTCCAAGTCAATACCACCAGTTTCAGTAGCATCTAATGCACCAAAAATTTATAAACGAACATCTCTATCCCCTCAGCCAAATATTAAGCCAGTAACTCAGGATCGACCATCTGTACTTAGAGTGGCACCACCAATTGCTCGACAACCTGTACTAGTTTACAATCATCAAACTTATGACAAAACTACAGAGAAAGACCGAGCTTATTTAGAGCGTAGGGGTGGCATATTTGTCTTACCCAAAAGACAAAACGATTCTCAAGTAATACTAGATAACTTGCCAAAAAAAGCAAAAATGGTTTTAGAGACACAAGTTGAATCACCTACCTGTAGCAATTACAGTAATCTAGTAGATTCACAGTCTGACAATCAGCTTATCACTAAAGGATGTATTGATAATTTTTCTAATTTCCAAGCTACTCCAATTCAATTAATTTCACACAGCATCGATGAACACAATATTGGTAATGATATTTCCAAATACTTGGTAGTTAAACTTTCATATATATATATTATTTAAATATAATTTGTTATCCTTGCACAAATCATTGACATAAATTAAAATATTTTTCTTGTTTTCCTTAGATCCTTTAATTGCTGATGTGACAGATATTGATCATTTTTCGGTAAGATTTTCTCAGATAATTTTAATTTGCTTTTGTTATTAATTTATATTTTATTTAGTTTATTATTTTTATAACTATCTAAATTATTTAGTTTCAATATAAATTTAACACCACAGTAAAACTGTTATTGCATTAATTATTAAAAAAAAAGTGTATCTGAATACATTAAAAAGAAAATAAGTTTATTTAGTAATTGTATTAATTTAAAAGTATCATTACAATTGAGAATGGAAAATTTAGAAGAGTGGTTTATAATAAGTTTTTACATATTTGGTTAAATTCTGAATGAGTCAAGAGTGGACTGACTATCGTCTAGTGTTCAATTTATTACTTGCAATGACCCTAACTCTCTAACTTGCTACCATCTAGAAAAAAAATTTAGTGAAACAGCATAAAGAATTAAAAATATATGTAACCAATTTAAAAATAATATTTTTATGAAATTTAGTTTTTTATCTATGGCTTATAATTTATAAATTATATTGGTACATATAACTTTATATGACTAATATTATTGATTAATTGATTGGAACACATTCAGAAGTAATGCTAATAATATTGAATTGTGGTAGTTTTTGACAAAATGTTTGTACACTATATTTATTTTATTATTATAGCATATTCAGATTTCTAATTATTAATTTTAATATGATGTAAATTAAATTAAATTTCTCTTTAAATGCATAATTCCTATCTATCATTATATCCATTGAATGTTGATTATTAACAAATTGTCTTCATACTATCATAAAATAATCTTTTATTTAATTTAATTAATTAGTTAATTCTTGGAGTAAAAACTATTGTAATATTAATTTGAGTTAATTATTCACCTGATATAGCATTTAGATATAAAATCTTTACATATTATGACTTATTCCATTTATTTCTTAAGTGTTAATAAAATATAGTGATACTTTAATAAAAAAATTTAAATAAAACAGTTCCATTCATACATTGTTTCATACATTTATTAGACATAGTTAAAACTGAACTAGTAGTTTTTAAATAACAGTATTTAATTTAATAATTAAGATACTAATAATTTACTGAATAAAGAATAAAATAAAATTAATTACCCTAGTCATACTAGGTATACATGGTATACTTTTCCAAACAGTTAAATCCATTTTTAACTTGTGTGTATATATATTATTAAGCAAAGATTAAAATTAATTTTAATATTATTTTAGGTTTTATTAGAAATATAAATATGAAATTGTACAACTATTTTATTTTTATGTATGTTTAAAGTGTTTTTTAAGTGTTGCATAATTATATTGTATGTTTTAGAAAGTATTGGCCGATAATGACTTGTTCTTGGGACCAGATAGTTATGATTCATATGTTTCTGGTACTATAATGTGTAATTAGAAAAATATAATGCAATAATAAAAATTTCAAATATTTTATTACAGGTGTTTATGATGAAGTAAATCCAATTGATATCATTGAAGATCCTGTATGTTTTATTTAATATTATTTAATATGTGTAATCAACTTGACTCTAAAACATAATATTAATTTATATTTTAGTTAATTCAAAGTCTACAATACACCAGGAGTTTAGAAAGTAGTGCACTACTTGAAAAAAAGCAGAACACACTTAAGTCAAAAATGGACCAACAGCAAGGTCAACTGAAAGAAATCCAGACAGAGTTAAATTCGCTTTCTTCAAATGCTAACACTCATTTTCTCGCTTCAGATTTTTCTCACCTAAAGGTATATTATATTATTTTATTGTTTTTCTAGATTCATTGATAATAATTTATACTATGTATTTTAATATTTATTTAGGCTGAACATGAGCATCAACAACAAGTGTTGCGTGAACTACAAGGAGTTCACCAAAACATTGGAGTGTGACTATCAACTATCACTACAATATTATGTAACTTAATATTTCACTTGACACATATGAGTGAGTAACTACATAAACTTTGATAATCTCTATAAATTACAATAGTAGCTTGTATGGTTCACAATAGACTGGACACTAATATTTTACTCCATTATCACAACTATAATGATAAAATAATGTTTGTTGTTCTGACAAAATTTCTTCGTGTTCTGCATAATCTTATAATTTGTGTTAAGAGGACGTTATACCCGCATGTGTTGTCTCTGTCTTACTAATGTAGATCATAGCAAATTTTCGTTCAGCAGAACACATTTTGTGATGTTAGCTTTAATATTGGAGTAAATTTACCTATTATCAAATTTTAAAGTGAGTTATGAATATTTTAAAATTGTAATATTTTACATAGCTATAATTCACTTTAAAATGATAATATCATCAAAAGCATATTATGGCATTTACTATATAATATTTTTACCTTTAAATTTGATAATAAGTAAATTTACTCTAATATTAAAGCTAACATCACAAAATGTGTTCTGCTGAACGTAAATTTGCTATGATTTACATTAGTAAGACAGAGACAACACATGCGGGTATAATGTTCTCTTAACAGTTGTCTACAATATTATGTCATGTAATTGAACAGAGCATAGTAAACTTATTCCTACCATACAAGTAGTCTAATTTCTATATATCTACACAAATAAAATATAATTGTATTCTATGATTTATCAATTATTAGCTTTTCAGTACCTATTTGATAAAAAAAATTTTGATTTACTGTTATATCGACTATATGACTATAGTAAAAATATTATATTTTTTACATTTTTTAATTTGAATTATTCATAAATAATTTTATTTCTATTCAATTATTTGTGTGGCATGTGAGCCCCTTGACACAAGCCATCACTGATGAAAGGTGTTATGTATAACTAGTTAACATTTTTATTCAGTTAAATATCAAGAATGTCTCTATAAGGTTTTTTCTTATGTTCCTTTAACTATTGATATTATACTCAAGCATTAAAAGTAAAGTTTGAAATTTAATTTTTTTTTTTTTCTACATAAAAATATAAATTGTAAATTATTTTGACTTTTCAGTTGGCATGATATACTTCCATTCTTATGATACTGGTTTCTTGAGAAATACAAATTAAATATAGAACATCATAACCAAATTAAAGCTGTAAATTGTAAACTACTTGTTAATTTGTATTTATATATATACATATATATATTTTCTTTCAACTTAAATTTATTTAGTGTCATTTGTCTTATTTCCTAAGTTATCTATTTGTTATAGTTATAGTTATTATTACTATTATTATTATTATTATTATTATTATTATTATTATTATTATTATAATCGTTACCTAGTATTTGTATGATACTACTATAAGGTAGTTACAAAGACTCCTAAGTTACTTTACCTTTTGTTGTTTTGTTTTACATTCTTTTATATGGCAGATGCTCAAAAAAATTAATAGTGACTGACTCGTGTTCATTATTATACATCTTTATTAATTTTTTTTTGTAATATTTTAATATTTTAATAAAGTTATCAACAAATTCAAACATATATTTTTATAGCATCGCAAATACAACTTTTTCAATATACCACCAAAACAGGTGGTTAAACTATTAACAATTTTTTAATAACAATTTTTTGTCAGTGCCATGAGTTTTCCCAATGTCAACATGAAATGATCTTTAAATTATATGTTACCACAATATTATCCTTTCCATTTATAATTTTAAATTATATACTGTATTTACTATATTAGATTTTTTAACAAGTTAGTTATAAATGTAATTAACTATTTTGTATTTTTAAAAATTTGATAATATATACTATGAACATATGTGTGTGTGTGTGTGTATTTATATACTATGTATAAGTGTTCTATAATTTATAATTTGCCCCTATTATATTGAGCATTTTAATACAAAATAAATTAATGATTTATGTCCAATGATTTTTATATATACATATATACATATACATATTATATTTTATTTTTAATTATTATTTTAATATAACTATTATTATTTGTTTATTATTATTTTTATTTTTTTCTATGTGAAGACTGAAAAGCAAAACATTAAATGTTATAAATTATAATATTAGTTTAATGTGTGTCAAAACATAAGTTTTAAATTACATTGTTTTCTATATTGCTTCTATTAATTTGTATGTGTCACGATATTATTTAATATCAAATACATTCTATATATATATATTCATATATTATACACAATAATAAATTGTATTCCTTTATATCCTTCACCACTAGCACTATTTAATATGTACAATAACACTAATAATTAATTTTTTCAACCAAAAGCTAATCCAGTGTTTCTTAACCTAGGGTTCACAATCACCTACACTAGGAGTAGCATGAATTAAAAAAAAAAAAAAACGCCGATTTACAAAATGAACCTTTTATTTAAACATTTTTAATTAACAAAAAAATGAATAAACACTATAAAATAAATTATTAGTGTAATCATTGAATTTATTTTACATTTGAAAATACGTAAAAGTAAATTATTTTCTAGTGATAACAAATGATTTTTTTATTAATTTTTTATTGCTACTGTAGAGAAGAATCCTTTTTCATATAAATAAGAATACCACTAATCCATAAGTGCAGGTCATTTCATTAGTTTTGAGTGTTTATTTCTGAACTGGTCGTATCTGAACCCCTTGAAGTGTAAAATTAGGTAATTTAAAATACTATTTCAAAAATGTTTAATGTTCACAATTTAACAAGTAAATGTTTGAACCTAGAATTAGCATAATTAAACATATTATTCTTAGTGTTATATTTATTGTAAGTTTAGAATGAATACAGCCTTAATATGCTGTGATTTCATCGAAAAAATGATTGCCAATAAGTAATGAGTTATTTCCAATTTTTACAATAGAAATATTTTGTTGGTTCTATTCAAAATTCAATTTCTCCTAAACTGTTGACTTATGTAAGATACAAAATGATACAATGGCTTATGCTTATCGTTTTAAGACTTCAACAACTAATTCTTCATGAAATGAATATTTTAGTTCATTTCAGTCTTTAAAGGTTGAACATTAAACAATTGTTAAAAATAAAAGTTTAACACTATTTATGGCCCAAAAAACACTTATTAAATTCAAATTAACTTATTATATAATCTATAATAATAATATACTGATGTTGTCCATATGATAGCTGTTCGCCTTTCCATGCACAACCATCCCACACTCCAGCCAAATTCTATGACAAGCAGTACACACAGTGTCCACAGTAACGTTTTATAATAATAATTATCAAAAACACATTAAATCTCATCAGCTCATTTTGCATCTTGGACTCCATCATGTTAGTGACTTACATATTAAAATATTGTGAATTTGTGTCCCAGTGCTTCATAAATATTATATTTTAATGTTAATAGCCATCTATAATATACTACTATTACTACTATAGGCTGACTAAAATAGTATTCGCAAGAACACAAATAAACTAGTTCCAGACTTCTTGCCCAAAAACTTTTTTTAACTATACTCATCGATGCCACAAAATTGCCTACCTAAAACGCCGTCTTAATAAGTTAAAACTATAATAATATGCATATTATTAACGTTGGTTCAAGAGAAGGTTTACAAAATATAATCCTCATGAAAAAACTAACTTTAGGTCTTTTGTTCACAATGTGGTCACACCTATCCAATATTAGTCGAATAACTGAAATTTATGTACTTAGTATAATATAGTTCAATATACTATTGTGATTTGTATTGTTAACATATAATATAGAAAACTCCAGTGGTTAATTTCTAAAATCTTAATCTTTATTAAGATATAAATAAGATATTTGGATTTTGAAGAGGAGGAGATTCTTGCGAATTTTAAAATTAGACTTGCATTTTAACGAAAGTCCTTTTTATTCACAGACATTTTTTTCAGAAAAAGTTCATTTTTAAAATCATATAGGACCTGAGAAATCAATTTTTGAACGAATTTCCAAATTTGTATTTTGTATAAAATATAATTTCGAAAATTTTTAAGAGTAATTTAATTTTAACTACATTTAAACTATAAACTAAATCATATATACCTAACTACTGACAATAATCGTGTAATCACCTTTTTAATTTTCTTCTTTTGAACTCCACCTTATTATAATTTCGGGCCATGACTTAAACACGTGAATAAAAATGCTGTAGCCTACCTACGACGGAATTTTAAATATATTAACCGCCATTGGTCTATAATATCTGTAGTTATACCCACTTATACATTATTGTGGTACACTATTCTTTGCAACAAGAGAATAAGTAATAACACAAATAATAGTTGGTATAATGGTATATGCTTGGTATGCAGATACTATAATACAATGATAAATATATATATTTCAACGGACCATGTGGTTGTATACACGATATAACAGCGGTCACCATTCCATAATGTTATAATATATTTTTTTACAATATAGCAATGATGATACTGTAAAATATTATACATCACGCACACTATAGTATCGTAATACGCCGCCTTGTTTGCACAATAAAAAAAAACCTTGGTGGTGGTGTATAGTACCTACTAGTCCTAAATAGTCATATAGTATTCATATAATATACAATATAATACGTACAATAATAATACATAACAACATAACACTGTTCAGTTGTTTTAGTCTCGGGTGTACAGGTACGTTAAAATTTGTATTTTTACGTCATCAATGTATACAAAGTCAACAACACGATATAGATACATCGAATATTCAAACATCATTTGTTTATATTTCAATACTCTAGGTATATGTTTCTTTCTCCTCTCATAATATTTATTTACTACACGTACGTACCTATATAATATTATATTTCTTAATAAATAATAATACGTTACATTTTATATGTTGATATTTTGAAGATATGGTTTGCAATCACATATCTAGTGGTCCAGATAAAGTTCTTCAGCTTGTTTTATTGGTAAATTTAAACTATTTGAAAACTGAATATTGGCATGCATTGTTGTTTAAAAGGATAAATCGACTAACTACCTATGATTTCTAAATAAAGTCGTTTGCTACAATAATACACCCAAAAATATTACCTATGGTAAATAGGGAAAGCGAATACCTGTGTTATTATTAAGTTGGTTTATTGAAATCAATTTGCAGTTAGTTATTATAGGATATTCAAACTTTGTAAATTTAAAAGTCACTAATTATTAGACTTTCCTAAAATAGTATGTTTTTTTCCTATTCATAAAATATCAAACTGCACCAGTTCAAAATCTGAATAACCAGATTCTCAATGTTTTTATTTGAACGTTCGTGTTGTGTAAAACGTATTTTAAAAAATCAATTTAACACTAATTTCAATATTTTATTTAAAGCAGAAAGCTTATATCTATATTTTCAATAGTGAATATTTTAGCTAATTATTAATTATATATGACATAGCCACTTAGGTATTATGATACCCATAATAGTTAAAATCAGGATAATTTCTGAGTGGATTTTTACCCTATTCCCATATAGGTTTACCTTAACATAATTTAGTTCAATAATGCACAAGGAAATTTAGGAAATATTCAGAATATTCTCCACTCCATGGTGTAAAGTGTAAATTATATAATATATCATCCCTCGGTTGTAAACTTTTTTGAGTGTGTTTGAATCGACAGAGAACATAAATAGGTTGTTATAGCAGTCGTAGGTACGTGTTCAGCAGATTGTGCAATTGCCGAATAGAACTCCTCGTGCATATATTGGCAATTGGCATACCGCCATATTGGCATGCGTACCTAGTCTAGAAATTCAAAACAAATAATACGAACATTATTTTGTACAACCACTACAACCATATGTATCCGACGACGATTTTATAATTTTCCAAACGCACAGTCGAAAGTCAAATACCGTAGGTACCGTTCTGTTTGACAATAATTATATCGGTTAAATATTATCGCAGTATAACCAATACCTCAATACCTACATCAATATTGAAAGTACTAAGCTAGGTATGGATATAATATGTTGATGTAGCTGCAGATCCTGGAATGGAAAAAAGGGGCGGTCAGTGAGCTCGACACAAAACATACACTAATATAAGTGTTAAAGTGTGTCACATCAAATATTGTATACAATAAATACCCATATAGCAGTGTAGTTTAAAACACGTGATAAATAATAAACGTATAAAATACTACTGTAAATACTATAAAGTATACTGTACGTACCTATTGTGTTATTAAGGACTATAAAATATTACATAATTTTGTAAATTATGAGGTAATATGGGTATGAGGGCGAGAACAATTTTTTGAAATAGTATCTATAAGGATGGGGCTTCAGCCTCATAGCTTCTTCCGGTGCTCCCTATCGTACCCACCCATGAATAGATGTATAAAACTACTAGTGACAATAATATTATGTGTACCTACATCCTGTTGATATCAGTACATCATAATATCGTTATACTGTTATAGTAAGGACATGTCACATATATAATATCTAATATGTATTGTATATATAATCCATATACTTGTACTACCTATATATATATATATACTATATAGGTGTACGAGTAGTACATACAACTTTTGTAGTTTCGCACACGAATACACGATTGTCGGAGGGAATAACGTGTCGTGGGAACGTACGACGTGTATAACATGTAGGTACCGGCCTGATCTATCTGTACAAGACATTTAAACACGCTCCAATAATAATATTATATATACATTTCTTTTCGTGTCTCGTGTCTCGTGTGTATTATACGCTATACATTTTACTCCGGCGAATATTAACATACGGCGTTGACGAACCAAATACAAATATACATATATATATATATATATATATAACATATTAATATATATACGTATAACTATAAATATTAAATAGCATTTATACGATGTTCGTGTAGGTACGTTTGTACGTAATAATATAACGATATTATATTACATTATGAGCAACGATGATGATCTTAGACAACAAAAACAATTTTACGGGTACCTCTGTAGATAATCATTAAAATGTTAATATTTATCCAAACAACCATAAATATAAGTATGGTTATCTAGCATTTTATTTAGACACTTTCATTTTTATTTCAAACCTACACAAAAACATAATACCTATATAATCATAATAATTGCAGTATTCATCACTTTATTGAATTTTTAAATTCACGTTATATAATAATAATGGACCAGAAAATTATCGTTTTATCCCAGGTAAAAAACATTATCCTACATATTTTGTTTTCATGAATTTTTGTTTCTATTTACTCAAATACTTTTATATTTAGGTGTAAATATATTTTGTGTTTGCAGTTTGGGTGAATGATAACGTGTATTTTAAAAAAAATCTCGGATTTGCATGTTTTATAATATATAATACGCATGGTTATTGATTTTGAAGTACATATGTATATTATATTAGACGTATGAATTTGTCCGCTTTCGCTCACCTAAAGTTTATTAACAACTCCCCCACTTGGGAATCCAAGGGTGCACGAGTATATAGCAGAACGTTGTATAGTAGGTATATATATTAATATAGCGTAGCTATGTATAGGGAGAAAAGTCCTCAGAGCGAATTCGGTTTAATAATACTCAAAATTTTGGATGAGTGCATTGGACAACCAGCGCCCTGCAGGGAACGAGCGGCACGTGTTTGGAAACTATAATATTATAATTTATAATGCATTACACTAGCCTACATTGAAAAACACTTTGCAACCGAATTGTTACGTTTCGTATTTGTCCTGTAGTGATACATTGTACGCAATGCTGCAATTAGAATTGTAAGGGTGCATCCTGGTGTAAAGATATTGGCACGAATATAGTGTGACTTATTCCCGTCGTTGAACATTAACACTTCCAATATCAGTTACAAATATTTTAGTTTTATTTCCTTTACATATATAAATATTAACTTTAGGAATCTAGGATTATACTTAAGCCTCTACTGCAAAGATGTTGAACGTATGACATGCGCATGCTTGCAACGATGCAACTGTCCAAAAAATAAGTTGTATGCATTTTTCAAATTTAACAAGTAAAAAAAATTAGTTGACACACGGATAAAATAAAATAAAAATAAAATTTTTCAATTCATCATGCAAGTACAGAAAAGTTTGCTATTTCCGATCTATATTGCATGGAGTGGCGGCGAGATGTAGGCTGATGTAGCTGGCAGGCACGCGGAATTCTGAAATCACCAAATCGATTTCTGACGATGCGTCCGAAACACGGAAACTGATATTGAATTTACGAAGGAACAACAAGTATTATATATTGATGGCATGCGCAACGTCTATTGAAACATATTATGTTCACAGTTTAGCACTGAATCTCGTATTAGGTTTCGTCCCATATTTTTTGTCTACATGTCCTACATATTATATGAGTACCTATTATACTAACGTCCGCATAGATACCGGCAATGTCGATGCATCGTTTGAAATATTCGAGATGGCCAAAGAAAAAATAAATAAGGTCCTCAAAAGATTGATCCTTAAAGTTTCACAATTTTATCTGTAATATGATACAATTCAAAACAATCACAATTAAATATATCACCTACTTATATCAAAGCTTTACTCAAAGCCGATTTTGTAAGTTATTTAATAAATTACCTGTTTAAAATGTAAAAACAATAGATGCGTATGAGTAAAATAAACTTTACGTATTTATAAAATTAAACATTTCATAATACACCTGTTGGCTGTTATAAGTCAGTATTCATTGACAGATTTCTCTGAGAATAAACTTCAGTATAGGTATGGCGGCCAGTGATTACATTTTAACAGTTTTTAATATTTATTAAAAATGCTCAATATTATAATTTGCAATAAGTAGTAATAACAGAAAACAGTTTAGACGTTGAAAGGTTTATTAGTTTACGCAATTAACTCAGTAAACGTTTAGTTAGGTATTGTTTATATTCAATAAAGCATTCAACTTATATATCTATAATTTATTGCTTACAGAGAATGGACTATATACAACATAAACGCATTAAGTAACATATGTTATAAGAAGGGCTGACGATAGCCCAGAGAGATCTAAATCTTAAGTATCTTCTTACTTATGCCATTTGATGTATTATGCATATTTTGTGCTGTGCAGTATAGAAACCCCGTGAGCTACACCTGCCAGATCTTATCACGTGCGATGTATCAGACGCCATCACTTTATTAATACCGTATGCACTCGTAAATAAATGAAGATACGAAAACGGTTAGATGGATAATTGATCGGCACGACAAATACGCAAAAAAAACTAAAAAGGCCGGTGACGACAGTGTTTATGTCAGATTGACTAACGAGTAGTAACGACAGAAATTACTGCGGTTAACCACTCGCGAATATACCGCATACTATAGGTACAATGTGAACTGTATGTGGTAGCCGAATTTATACCACGGTCGATGTGAGCGATGTGACCACCGTCCAATACGATTCACATTTACGAGATTTTAACCACGATAATTTCCGCGTCGTCGGTTACTGGTTAGTTGTCTAAAGAAAATGTAGTCGTCGCCGGTCTTTCCGTCCTCGTTCGATTCTTGTCGAATGTGTTGCGTCAAGGTAAAGTGCACATTAGTCATCATGTCGTCCTAAAAAATATTTAAAAAACGATCTAAAAACTAATTAGGTAGCTAATAGGATATTGGTAGATATATACTTAAACATTTTAGAAATCAGAGTTTGGATAAATGCATAATTTGTGCATAACAATGTATAAAAATACTTAAATCACCAGTGAGGACTTGGATTCAAGCAACTTGTCAAATTTTGAAATATTGTATTATTATATTGATTAAGTGGTGAAATCTAAGTTGAAATTATTATGATACTTGTACAATTATTATGCCAAAATACGAAAAAACGTATTAAGTAATTTTTTTCTTAGACGTCGTCGCTGATTGTTTTAGTAACGGTTATTGATTGTACGACTATAATAATATGTTTGGTATTTGCTTAAAATGTTCGTCGATGTTATTCGATGTAGTACGCAATTGCCAATTATACAAATACAATTGTGGTATAATGTATAAAATATAAATTAATAACTGTACGTTTTTATTTAAACAAACGTTGTTTTACGAGTAGAGAAAAAAAAAGACCGGTTGAGGTCGATGTGATTTTATTTTCGATAAGACTCGAAACCGCACGCAACTCTATAGGGTCGCTGTGTAATGATGTCCTATAATCGTACCGGTCGTTCGAAATTCGATTAGAACGTATATTATATTATTATGCTATATAGTGATGCGTATTTGTGAGAATTTCTCATGTGTATATACTTATACGAAACGACGACTACAAGATAATAATTGGACAAACGGGTTTTCGCGCGTATTTGCACTAGCTAAACGTGATATAGTGTTTATATTGTATTTAGTATTAACATCTGCTGCTGCAGGTTAGTAGACGGCGAATACTGGGTTAGGTTAGGCTAGGTTAAATCGTCTGTCTGGGCGGTATGACATTAGTTCGAAGTTTGTGGTAAATGCACACAATATATATGTATATACATACGTATGTGTATACATACGGAGTGATTTAACATAATATAAGACGATTATTATTTCAGAAAACCCTTAAGTTTTTTTTTTTAAATATAGACTATACCTAGTTGTTATAAGTTATAAAAATAAATTACTCGTTCAAAATATGATTTTTATACATCAGAGAAGGTACTTAAAAAATATTCAATAAATAGTCTAAAGTACTTATAAATGAATAGTTTCTTAATGTTTTTTTTTTTTTAATCACTTAAATTTGTCTGAGAAAAATATTTTCAGGAAAGTTAATAGTTTTTGAAATACTGAGTATTTGTTATTAAATAGATCACTCGGTGTACATATATTACAACCCTCCGATTATCGAATACTTTATATAATTTGGATGATTCTTTTGAGGATTGACGATATAATACATTATAATAGTTGATTATAGATTCTACGATTCTATCTATATAATTATTCTTATATAGTATATAATATAATATAATATTTATTATATAGAATATCGATATCACTATACAGTGCATTTATGTGTGAATACTTGTATTGCCTAATGACCTTATTGATTATTGGTGTCACCGTGTCAGTTACATTGTAGTTTTTGAAATAATTAACGTGTTAAGTATTAATATGTACGATCGCTATCATTATGTATCCATTCACAAGAGATGATACACAGCGTATATAATATAAGGACCATAGTTATGTGACGTACGATTATTATCGCGTTGTCCAATATACATTTTGAAAACCGATTTGAACGCGTCAATAAATTGTCAATTTATTTTATTGTCCCGCTCTAATTGCCAGCTACGATTAGGTACAATTTATTGTATACAGCACATAAATATAAATAAATAAAATATGATAATTGTTTATTACCATTAACAAAACATATCAAGGAATTGATTAATGCATGAGGTGTGGAGGGACAACTCTGTATATCAATAATTGTACTAGACATTTTAAACCACCAGGTCGAGCTTCAGTTACGCAAACTGTTATTAGCGTAAAAATCGCTCGAATGGTTCTGTTTATATAATATATTATATGTATGTACGCGTGTGTGTGATGGGTAATGTCATTTTGGATTTTATTTTGGATCAATTCAATGCCTCCAAATATTATTTTATATTATGTAATAATTTGCGTGAGCATCCTATTTCCTATCATCTTACCTAACTTAGCCATCATCATCTTATTTCCTCGTACATGAACATTGGACACAACGATCTTTTCGAGAAAACATAGAAATGCAAATTGCAAACATACAATTATTAGTTTATAAATTTTATTATTCATTTTTATATATTATACCTTTATGTGGCCTGTGAGTCGTATAGTGATGTTTTTCGTACGAAGCAGATTTTCGCGAAAACCGTGTACCTAATTTCACATGCTGCTACAACAATGATATATATTTTAAATGCCACGTAAAGGGAAATAACCGATTACCAAACAGAATATGATAATATTGATTTGTTTACGATTACCTACCTCTTGCAAGTGAAAACAATTTATAAAAAATATTTAAAAAATGTGTACGCTCATTTGAACATTTTATAAAATATTTTAAATAACACTATCAAATACCCGTTGATTTCAAAAATAAATACTCATTACAGTTTTTCCTTTTTCTTGTCCTTGTATATTTTATAGATAATTCAGATAAAAAAGACCCGATAACATTGTGATACAATGATCGCCCGTTTGTTTTTAGCGATAAACCCGACACAGCGAAATATTTTTATCCGTCGATAATGCGTCCAAATATGACAACAGGCCGTGGGAATTTTATATCATGACATTATTAACCATTAGGCAACCGATTTCATTACCTACGTTCGAGAATAATTTTATTGTCTTACGCCTAATTAGATTGTTTTAAATTGTTTATATTATTATAGCCACGGAATAAAAAAAAAAACAGTCGCCTATAAAGTGTATGTAAAAATGGCCGATACATAAAAGAAAATTTCCTGAGTAATGCAGAAATATTAGAAAAACGACCCAGAAAATGAGCCCCCGTCAATTGAATTTTTTTCGTCGTCCGCAGTCCGCAGTGGAACTAGGAAGCTGCGGAAATACTGCAACATAACCTCCCCCATCGTTTACTTTCTTCCCCCAAAACGAAATCACATTTTTCCGACGCGTCTTTGAGAGGTTCTCGGATCGTCATAGCAACGATGCGCGACGCCACCGCAGGTCGTGCTGCGCCGTCGCGATAAGGGTCGGCGTTGCCGGCAGTCCGCGCGTTTCGCCGGCACTCGGCAGAGTATGTCCGTCCGTCAATCGTCGCGGTCGTCGTTTTCGTCGCAGTGCCGCCCGTGCAATCGTGCTTTTCGCCTAGAAAAACGTGGAAAATCTAACCCCGATAGTAGCGTGGTCTTGTACAATATACTGTCGGAAACGTTTTTACTCATCACTGGAACAACATGTGAGACTTGATCCGATGCAAAAACGACTACATCCACTGCTTTAAACTGTGCGCCATCGTTTCCTCGGCCACGATGATGTTGTCCAGGCCGACGACAGCGCGTTCAGCACCGTCCACCAGCCGTACCGCCGCCGCCGACGCACCGGAACCGTCGTAAGTGCCAATCGTGGTGTTGCATTAAATGCATTATAATATTATAGGTATCGTACACGGTATACCGTCGGTTAATTTATTATGAATTAAATCGAACATATACTATACATAACACATATTTTATAGTCGATCATTACTAGGATAGAGCCCCAAGGGACCTAGCATTTGCACTTTTATTTTGCACTAGGTATCGTAAAAAAAAGTCAACTTCAAATAAATTTGTATCATTTTATGAAAAAACAAAACGTATAATTTAATGTTACAAATTTTCGTACATTTAGGTATTTCTTTGCTTTTTGGAGCATATTTTGTGATGCTAATTTTGTTCAAAGAAATTTAAATACCTAACCTATATCAAAACAAAAAACAGTTCTTACATAATTTGATTTTTTTAAATGTCGAAATATATCATAGCATTACTGCAATGGCTGAGTTTTACAGACCGACCAGCGACCCTGCATACGTAATAAATAACGTATTGAAAAAATGATTGATGGTACTGACGTAACGTTGGCTTAAAAATTTCTTTAAATAGTAGATATTATTTACTATACTTATACCTACAATTAATATTTCCAGCGAGAGAACATACGCGTTTGCGCGTGTAGACGGTACATTTAAAAATTTAATAAGCAGTCACCGAGGCCCAAATCCCCGCCCTACAAGCAACGCAACCAGTCGTCGTTGTCACTATCCAAAAATAAAACACAATTTATTAATTGGTCATTGATCAGAGAGGAAAATAATTTCCAATTTCCAATTTCATGTACTTTTGAATAATTTATTTTTAACTTGTATTGTCCCATTGATCAATTAAAATTATTTAATTGTGTACCTATATCATATGTATATTTTATTTGAACATTTAGGTTAAATTATTAAGTACAAATACTATAAATTATTATACAAGCTATTTATTTATAAAACACATTACTTTGTATAGAACTATAGAACAAAAAAAAACCCTTGATGATACGACGGCGTAAATTCCCAAGCATTATTTTACGTGTATAATATGATATATCGTATAAATACTACCTGCGAATATGCCCATGAACATATTTATAAGTTTATATTATACTATTATAATATGGGTAGAGTAAGTAAAAATAATTAAATGTTTTAAATTTAAACGACTGTTTAGTGTTTGGTAGTTAAGTTTATAATTGATTTTGAATCTAAATTCGTAGTCAATTGTTTTTGAGTTTTTGTGTAAAATTCGATTAAGAATTAGATGTACAATTTAATAAAACGTTATAAATGTTTAATGAGTTTCTAGTTTCACGCTACTGTGCATTGCATTATAAGTTATGATAATCTAATTTAAATGTACTTCAAAAAATTGATTGATGGCTTCGAGTTTTTTTTTTATTGCTATATTTTAAAAATATTAGTTGATACTAAAGTATGGCGATTTCACAATATTCCTAAGACTTTCGGTTTAAAAGTAACTGATAAAATGTTTTTTTTTGTATAATATATATATTATATATATATCTATTATAAGAATATTTCAGGAATATTGTTAAACGTTAATAAATTTCTTTGTAAACAAAAATCTAATAATATAATATTATTACCTTTTTCATATATAATTAATACAATATAATTATCATATAAAAATTATGAATTTATTTTCTTTAATTTCTATTATTAATTTAATTATAAATATGTTTTGTTTTATACGAGTACATCGTAGATGAAATTAATTGTTTTCAGGTTAAAAATATAATTTTAATTAATAAGCGAATTCAGATAAATTATAATTATTATTATTCAAACAAATTTTATTTTATTAGTGTATGCATTCTGGTTAAAGAATTTTTTATTAGGAACTTTTTTTGGGTAGGTATTCAATTTAATTTATTTTATTCAGTTTTTAGAAGCTGTCACGCAGAAAAACTATTGAATTTATTTGATTCTTATTCGACTTCTCATAATACTAAATCTTGATGTTATTAATATATGTATTAATATTTTATTTACAAATAGTAATGTTAGCTTTATAAGCATATATGTAGATAAATATTAAGTAAAATTTGTGCCCAAGTTTATTATTAAGTTTTATATTTTACAGTCGTAACCCATAATAATAAATAATAACAATAATACTTATTTTCCATCAATTCAATTTACAAATTAGATATACTATAATATATATAAATAATAATAATGTAAGATGGATCAGATGTTATAACAACTAACATAATAATTATTATACTAAACTTCAAGTATGATCAAACAGTCAAATCACTAAAATAATCACGATTTATAGAGTAGATTTAAAATTACTGCAATTTAAAATCACGTTCACCATATGACTCATATGAGCATTCGCTACGTGTGAAACCAATCTAAAAAAACATTTATTTGTATTTTAGGAGGGACTTTAATTAAGTTTGATTAAATAGATAAATTAATTCGTATGATCAACCCCTCCTACGATATTTGAAATATTTCCATTAATTATACCTTAATATGTCCTATTGCGTACAGGACCTGATTGGACCAAATTCGGCCCATTGAGTTTTTCGTACTTAAACTATATTTAATGTTAACCACTTATAACCATGTACTATGCCACTATGGTCTGTGCAAGTCCAACAATTAGTCTCCATTTTTCCAATTTTTAACTCTTTACACATATTTGGTTAGCAGCTCACACCTGCATTTGTTCGTCTTATATAGGTGCGTAACAGCAAAATGTACGTTCATTAATTCATGTTCATCTTCGTTAGCAGAACCTATAGTGCTATTATCATAAATTGTAACGTAAAGGTAACATAATTTTCTGTTTTGTAGATTTTTCAATTTTTAAACAAGTTCCTATTATATAAAATGTTGCAATTAAAAAAATCACTTATAATTAAATAAATATCTCCAAATTCAACGTTTTAAAATATATTCTGAATACGTAACTTGGTGTCACTATACTCATTTGAATTTGAAATACGTATACGAATATTTTGTTTAAAAAGTATTTGAATGTAAATAAAAATAATTTTTAAAAGTATTCAATGTATTTTATAAATACTTTTTTTTAGTTCAATAAATTTGATATCACAATATTTGTATATTTATCATAAATAGATACCTACTTCAACTTTATTATAAATATTTGAATTGAATAGTTAATGCATACATATGTTGATAGGTTCGTGAATTTGAGATTTCATTAATTAAAATTAGTTAATCAAGTCAAGATAAACTTGTGATAGGTATTTATAAATGTTAGGGATTCGGTAATTTGTCTATTTGAGGGCATATTATGCATTTTTAGCACTAGTATAAAATATTATTTTAGAAACAAAATTTTAAATAGTAAAATATGAATATATTGATCACTAAAATATAACAGTTTAACAAAAAAGTATTTATTAACATAGGCGTGCGCAGACCTTGCTGGCAGGGGGGGCAGAATGTATAATATATTACACATTATTATATATTATTATATTATACAGTAGTGAATATTATACTATAATAAATTATATAGTATGTTATATACTATATAATATATAATTGAATATTATTTTGGTTATTAGTTAGGTAGTTCAATCAATATTAGAAATGGCAGTATTTTATTTTATATATCATTAATTATTTACAAATTTAATAAAATAATTGACACTTCAAAGTTTATTTTTAATGTATTAGTATACAAATTTAATATGAAATATAAATAAGTAAGTCTTACCTCTTTATTTCTTTAGAGTACCATTCTTCTTTCAGAAGGAATTAATATTTTAAATTGTTCTATTACTTCGTCAATGTTAATATTATAGGCTAATTCCTGTTCAATTGACATGGTGAGTAGTCCATCTAGTCGATCTTGATGCATGGTACTACGTAATTTTGTTTTAATTAAGCTTAATTTTGAGAATGCCCTTTCACAAGAACAACTAGTCACAGGAATAGTAACAAATATTTTTAGCATTTTTAATATATTATTGAATATAGTTTCCCTTCCACTGCCAAACTCTGTTAACCATTTTATCCACGTGTCACAATTTTTTATATTATTTTTGGGTACATTATCTGTATGTTTAAGTAGACTTATTTCACTTTTTAACATTTCTGCTTCCAAACCAAAGGCATCAGTTAAAATGGTGATATCGTTGTCGTCAACATTTAATTCTAGTACATTGGAAATACTCTTTATCATATTCAAAGTTTCCTGGCTAAATCTCAAATTAATACCATTAATCATTTGGTCTAATGTTGCATTATAAACTGTAATCTTAATTTCTTCCTCTTTAGTATCCATGAAATGTTGGGTATTAGAAAAACAATCAACTTTACTCGAAACTTTTCTTTTTTTAACTGGTGGTATTACAATTTGATTTTCTTCACATAATTTAAATACTTTTTTGTAAATATTATTGAAATTAGATTCAGTATTTCTCATAGTTTTCAGTGTCTTTTTCAATGATTCAACTAACTGAACTGCTGTTAATAAATTAATATCAGATTTTTGCAAATATGAACTCACTTTTAATATTGAACATAATATAGGCTCCAGCATTTCCAACGCAAAAACAAATCCGTGATTACCGCGTATCTATTAACACACATTATCAACGCGGTATCGCTTGTGGTTTTAACAAAGTTGGACTTTTGACAACACAAAATTATCGTGCACCATAATGCTTAAAATGTATTCATTGTAATATAAAATTAAATTATAATGTTTTTTTTTTAAACTATATTTGGGAGATAAAATTTAGCCCGCAGGAGGGGCAGCTGCCCACCCTGCCCCCCTCGTGCGCACGCCTATGTTTATTAACCTGTATCTAATCTAAGCTGGAATAAAACTAATAGGAAGAAGTATTTTTAATACATTTGTCAAAATTTATTTTGGAATCATTTGAATCATTTGGAAGCATTTAAATACAATAATATACAAAATATATTTGAATACCTACTTAATAAAACTGATTATCACTATTCGTCGTTTTTCAATTTCAAACATTTTATGACATGGCTACAAAAATATACAACAATAATTATTATTGTGTGTGCAAAATAGACAAATAATAATTATTTAGTAGAGCGCATTGAGTAGTGAGTATAGTCTAAAAAACAAATACTGTAACTCGACGACACGACCTATGTACTCGCTGTTTCCTATGATGCAATACACGTAAATCAGTACAATAGGTACACGTTATGTAACTACGTATAAAAATAATAATGATAATAATAGTCTTAGAATCGTGCTGTAAATATTATTGTTGTAAATCTGTTATTTTTCTTTAATATATAATGTGCATATGATGGGAGTAGTTTATCCGCAAATTAGTTATTTAAATTATGTGTTATCGTGTAATGGATAATGATAAATTGTTAAAAATTGTGGTTATATTTATATAAGTATTTGTTATAATTAAATGTAATTTAATAACATTTATTCAAAGTTATCATAACTTCAAGTACCTGCTTGAAGAAGAAATTAAAACGTAAACATTGGCGTTTTAAAAAATATAGCTACTACTAAATGAGGTATTTATCTTACTCAGTATGTAAAATATATTAAGTAGGTATATTAAGTAAATAATATCAATATCGATAGTTAAGAATTTCATTAATACAAGTAGGTAATTGCCTTGTATTCCACGGCGGCTTATAAATTTTAAGTGATAAAAACGACGAAACATATTATTATATATCGGGAAACATTAGTAAAACAATTTACCTATACATCCATATAAAATACATCTATGCGTGTAGCGTGTATTATCTTAACACCGAGCGCAGCAGTACAGCACTGATTGTATTATTATATTTATTAATTAATTTTTTATAATTATTACTATTTTATATGCACGTACAGCTTTTATTTATAACTATTAAACATTGATGATTATTTTATCACAAATGTCTAAAAATATAGGTATTAACTGCATTATCTATTGTATTACGAAAATAAATACTATATAATTACTCAGAATCTTAACAACACGACTTGTAATAATTTAAAAACTAACATCCAATGTTTTTCTTGTACTGTTTATAGAACATAAAATAATAAGAATATAAAAAAAAAATATGTATATTCATGTTTAATATATTAGTATCTGATGGCCGATGGGTTACTGGTTATATACATACTTATGTATAGTTCTAAAAAGACACTCAAGCTTATCATTTATCGATGCGTTAGTACGAAATCATTTATATATGTTCTATATTTGCTGTACATATATTATAATATATGCAGTATACAATTATATAAATTGCCATTAAAATAATAGTTCACAAATTATTTAAAATAAGAATTTTGGGAGTTTAGACGCAATAGACACATTAAAATGTATGAATTAAATAAATCTAATTATTACATATTCTATACAATGTTAAATGTATCGTGTTCTATGTTTTGTTTATAATAATTAGTAGTGACAGTATTTCATTAAGATAAAAACTGATGTTTTTAATGATTAAAGAATGTTTCCTCGAAGTGAGTATACAATAATTTCAAGATAATACATACCTATCTGTTTATGTTTTAAAGGATTATTTTTTTTTATTATTGTATAATACTACGTTTAATGATTTAGTAGTAAAAAAATTATAAATAATAATAATTAATTTAACACGATTATAGCTTTAAATTTATAACTAATTTATAGTACATTTTTTCCTGCTAAAGGTCTCTTCCATTTCTTATGTAACACTAATATATTATACTTACCATTTTGCCAGTTATGTTTATTGAACAATTTTTAAACCTTTTTTTTAGAATAATAATGATGTAATCAAATGCAGAAAAAAATATGTCAATAAAATATTATTAGTTGGAAGTCTAACTATACTGTATATCAGAGTTATTCAACTTTTCATCTGACCTTTCAAGTATTTGTTTAGCCTTTATTAAAGTTTTATAAGCATTTATATATGTACAATTATTTTTGATATTTAAATTTCTAATTGTATATCAATAAAGCTTTATCGTTTTTTTTTTTTAATTAGAACACGATATCTGTACAGTTTTTGTTTCATTAAATAGTGTATTTATGTTAATTTTCGGAAGGGGGTGCTAGTATACTTTCTTGTATAATGGCTCTTTATAAAATGTGTACTAATAGGAACACCAATCAATAATTGTATAAAGTTGTGGGCAGTTCATAATTAAAACAAATAAAAATCAATAGTACTGTATAGCCGCATTTACTAGCGTAATAGTAGGTATACGCTTTTCTAGGTAAATTTTGTATTATTACACTTAAAAAATAATCTAACCAAATTTTTAGGTTTTGATATTTTATTGCATGTTATGAGCAAATTATATGTTTTGATTGCATGTTTTATAATAATTATCGCGTTGACAAAATCTTAAAATAGTTTTATATGTGAAAATTCAAAATTAAAAAAAAAAAAAAAATCAAAGTTAATAAGATATGTAAATTAGTGTTATTAGGTTTGTTTAAGGCATAGATTACTCATTTATGTATCTGAATTTATATATCCATTGATATTAATATATCATAAATTCATAACAAAAAGTAAATAAACTATTTTTATTTGATGAAACACTACAAAAAATATGTTACACATTTTATTTACTATTTTTGTAATTTAATTGATAACAATTTAAAAAAACTGTGATAAAATAAATATAACCATTTTACTTATAATATTTTAATTTAAAAAAAATATTCCTGGAGACATGAAACTTTAACGTATATTATTATATTTTATAATATATTCAATAAAATTTTAAAATGCAATGTTTATGCAACTACTTTATCACTAATAGTAAAATAGCTATTTTGTATATAAATATATTATGTAATATACACCTTGTTTAGACTAATGGACTGTATTTGCTCAGAATCGTTTTTCGTATGCAATGATTTATTTTTATTATTGAATTTAAATAAGCACATTGATTACAGTGACTTACTCAAATACTCAATGACTACCTTGCAGCTTTTAAAAAATATATACATATTTATTTTTGTAAGGGTTCAGTCTCGGGTTCTGTGGAATCTTAAAAATGTCATTACGTCGTTAATTTTGTTATACGTATCTAAATCAATAAAATAACTATTTATAAATCTGCAGTGGTTCTTTGTGAAAGTCTGGATTTAAAAAAAAAAATTATATTTATTCGTTATAAATCTAAACACGTTAAACAAGTTGTTTACTTAAATTATCAACATAAAGTTGCAAGGAATTTAATTTCTTTGGGTGATAGAAATGAGTATTGCAAATATCTACTGAGTTATGGGTCTCGTTTAAACAATTTATATTTATTTAATTGGTTAACACGCAATTAATTATGTTTTATTAGTTAATTAATGAACGTATTTAAAAATGAACTTTTTCAATAACTATATTATGTTAGTATATCGAAACCGATTATTCAGTGTATTAATAAGAATGTAAATTAACTTTTTAGTCATACAAATTAAAATGTATGGACTTATTAAAAAGAGGAAATACATTGTTAATCATTTCGTCAGAATTATCAGTCGTACCTCGTACAATTTGAAACGAAGGATAAAATAATTAATACTGTGGTATTTGAATGTGTAAATTTGTACGTATGGTACATACATTTGTTTAGTCTTTTGCTAGAACATGTTGATAGAACACATGAATTCTTTGAAACTGTCTTCGCGAATTATCCAAGTTTTGTATAAGAAAATATTGAAAACTGTGAGTACCATAATTTTACTACTTACAATGTATAGTAGTTAATTGCATTTTTTAAACAAAAACTAATATGCATTAAGTACTTAAATGAGTTAAGTATTTAGTCGATGTGTATTATTTGATAAAATGTTGATTGTACATGTTGTATTTTTAATATGCATTTCCTTGTATTAATCGTCATTCGTCAATAAAGTCAATATTATTACCTCCTTATTAAATTTTATGTATGCTATAAAATTAATTGGTTTTCATATTCTAATTTCTATGATATATTTTGTATTATTCGACAGAAAGTAATTTCTCATTGCTTTTAAATTTTTCTTTAGACAATTTTTTAAAATATGTATGCATATTGCATAATAATATGCACTACGCAAAATAATCGATATAATATTATTGTTCAAATCAGCGTTTCAAAAAAAAAAAAATAACGTT
Organism: Rhopalosiphum padi; assembly: GCF_020882245.1. NCBI lineage: Eukaryota > Metazoa > Arthropoda > Insecta > Hemiptera > Aphididae > Rhopalosiphum > Rhopalosiphum padi. Next base: position 21,385,766 of record NC_083600.1, read on the forward strand.
CAACGTTCATTTTCATTTTAATATATTTTTATTGTTTAAAAAAATATTTTTTAGAGTAGTTTCTTTTTTAATGAAATTTAATATTACTGCTGGTGTTTAATATGTATTTTAAATTTAAAAATATGTAATTATTATTAACTGATAAATACTTACATTAGCGAATACACACTAAAAAAAACAAATGTACTTTTTATAAACACGTTAAAATCCTGATCGGTGAATATTGTATACGTTGGTAGAATATATCAAATTTATAAGATTTAAAGTAACAAAAGTAATTATAACTCAAAGAAATATAGATGTTCATGGTAATAATATATCATTTGTAATAGGCACACAATATTCGCGTAGTGATTTTCTATAAAACGTGCGTCGACCTATAAATAATATACGAAACAAAAAAAAAGCCATCTCGTCATTTCTACTGCACTCCAGGCAGCACAAGTACAATGTTATTATTACGATACGATGTCATACTGTCTTATACATGTGGACGGAATAAATAAGTGTATAATATAATAATATGGCGATATATATAGATATAATTTACCAATAATCGATTGCGGCAGCTTACACAGTACATTGCTGAGTGCAGACCACCGTCGCTATGAGTTTTATTTACCATCATATACATATACAGTGTACAGAGTGATTTGCTGCAATATAATAATATACCGTTACGGTGCAGTGCCATTATAATATATACATAATATATATTATATATGTGTGTGTGTGTGTATCCGGATCGACGGCGGTCATCACCTTCATGCCAGTTTTTATTATAATAATGGAGTATAACGATCATTACGACCGAAGTGGAGTTGTTGCGTACGTGGAGATACTACTCCCGTGCAGCATAAATAATATAATAATATTAAATAGTGATTGTCGGTTAGAAAAACTGTTCCAACGCTCCCGTGATCATCAACGTTTACCCGACCGCGACAGACGAGAGAAATAAAACGGTACCCATAGAACACAATAATTCGTAACTCGGGTGCATGTGTTTTTTTTTTCACTAATTTTTTACATCGTCTTCATCAAAGTCTGTTCCGGAGAAGGCCCTAGAAATATATATCATGATCGTCCCACATACTAATTGTAGTCAATTGTGTTCAATTTATGTGAAGCGCTATATGTAATATATTATAAAGCCACTAACCTGCGATATCCCGATACAATATTAATTATATTATGTACGTATACGTAATTAACATATAGATTATTATGCAGTAGTGTATAAATAATAGTTATATTATAATATATATATATATAAGAACGAATAATATATTTACCTAATCTGAGCTTGGTACTAGCATATAGGTATCTTATATTTAACGGTTTTTAAAATTTGTTATTCAGTTGAGGTTTTGTGAAAAGTTTTTTTATTAAATAAAGTTATTTTTCTTTACAATTAATTGTATTGAATGATGTATTTAAACTAGTCTATGTAAGAGTTTGGATTTTTATTAATAGTATTTTTACCGCAAATTTTTATTTTAAAATAAGCTTTATAATAATGAACGCTGTTTTTAAATTTAGTATATTTTACTTTTTTTTATAATTGGTTTTTTAGCATATTTAACATATCTTATAAGGCATACATATGAGCATTGAAGTTTTCTTAAGAAATTAAATTCTTAAAATTATGATTAATAAACTAAAATTATTATTTTTGTAAAAAATTACATGTTTCTTCAAGAATTTTTAATTTAGGTTCTATGAGTTTTATTTAAATTTTAAGGTGTCCATACAGTTAAGATACAGCTAATATACTATAAAAAAACCTAAATTTTAATAAATTACAACTTGTTTTCAAAAAATAATATGTAAGTACCTAATACCTATACATATTGGTATTGTTGGTTTCGTAACATTATGATAATGTTTGATCATAGAACATTCATGTTGTTCGGCTGCGTAGGAAACGCGCATTATGAATGGACTAGAAAAGTGAAAATGGAAAAATAACATATTTATATATTATATATTATATATGAATACATGACACTTGTGACAAATCGTATAGGTGTCTAATAATTGGCTTCTATTCAGGAAAATATAATTGATACCCGTCACTGATATTATTTTCTTCGTATTTTTTTTTGCACTGCGAAACAAACTATAATATATAATAATATGGTTCAGCTAGAATTTGGATTTTTAATGTCCAAACGTGATATAACTCGTACCACTGAATCTCTTAAATGAACGCGTATGTGTGTATTGAGGCTGTACCAATTGTAAAATATTGATTTCCAAGTTAAGGAAAATTGTCGTGTTTTAGTTATTTAGGACTCAAATATTCGTATATTTTTTGTAACTCAAATTTTGACTAATTGGTGAATTGGTGATGTGTCTACTGAGAATTTGAGTAACATATATATTTATATTAAAAACAATGGATGTAGAAATAATTTAAATATGTTTTATATTTTATTCGTGGGATAATGTTATACTATACAGTATATTGTATATATATAATATATACTGTACTACATATAGTATATATAGTGTATATACTGCCATATTATTATATATAGGTACCAATCGTATGTTTAGTAGGTATATTATATTTTCATGGATGTTTTTAATAGGTTTGTACTTTGTACTTGCAAGTACTATTTGCATCGTGTGAACTCTTTTACAATAAATATAGATAATAAGACTGTTGCACAATAATAATAATTCTTGATGATTGTATTTTATTACGAAATAACTTAAGAGGACGCTACACGCGCATTTGTTGTCTCCATCATACAAAATATGTAAAACATAGCAACAACTATTTTACGCGGGATAGAACCATTCAGGCTGTAATGATAGTTAAGACTCGAAATTGATATACAATTTAGCTGCGAGAATATTATCTGTGAAATATTGTTTTTATTTTTTTATATCATTTACACAAAAAAAAGATCTGATTGTTTAAAAATCCATTGTTTTTGTGTTTATCAAACTTGAATAACTTTTTTTGTAGCACTGATATCGAAAAAATAGAAACAATATTTCACAGCCAAAGTTCTCTTTTTGTGTGGTGAAAATTACGTTTCTTAGTTATAAGTTTATGACTGTAACTTTCTCGGTTCTTTTCCGCGTAAAACAGTTTTTACTTTATTTTAAATTTGTAAGGCGTAAAAACACATTCGGATGTAGTATCTTTTTAATAAATGTGTACATTAGTTTTTTTTCATTATTAAATTGAAAATTATAATTTACAGTCTGCATATATAAAAAAGCATAATACGCAGTTTTGATTTGGAAATTTATCAATTTAAGTTTCTCATTTGTTCATTTTAATTGATATTTTAACAACAATTTTCAGTTTTATACTTTATTATTTTTTGGACTTTAATATAAAGTTTAAATTTTTCTCTACCTACTGATAAAATTATTGATTTTATAATAATATTTTTGTAATTTATTTTAAAACTACATTATAGCGATTTGATGACCTAATTAATATTTATCAACTTAATGTCATTTAATTATCAGTTTTTATAGCGTATTCAGATAATATACCAAACGCTATTATCGTATTTATAATAAATTATGAAACGTTTAACTAAATTTAGTATTTTTATGGTTTATATGTCTACTTAAAAAATATTTAAAATTTAAATATATTTCAATTTATTAATCATTTACCATGGATTGATTTTTAGAAACATCTATAAGATACTTTGGTGTATCTATTTTATTTGATTTAATTAAAAAATGTCTATTACCTTATAAAAATGTGGGGATATCTAAATAATAATAATAAAAAAAAATTAAAACAATACAAAAAAACAGTAAAGTATTGAAAACTTGTTTATTTTTATTTTTATATTTATTGGAGTGGCTGTGGTATACATATTATTGTACAATTGCGTTCAATTTATATTGGTACCATTATAATAGAAAACCAAATGTAATTACAAGTACTAGTAGTGCTATACACTATCGCTAGACATTTAGTATGCATTATTTTATACTTTTTGCGTGTAAGTGTTATTATTCATTATCAAAATAATTAACACACAATAAGTGTCATTAACGTCGTTATAATAATTTAGTGATGATTGTTTTATAGATTTTCAATATGACTTCTTACAGTGTAAAATTCAAACTTCCTATTTATCGTTTTTATATTTTTATTGTTTAGGTTAATGATGTATAATTTGTCTGAGAGTAAATTAAAAAAAAAAACATGTATTCATAAGTCACAATAACCATAAATTGTAATAGTATAAATTTTATAAATCTACTTAATTATATGTTGTACCTTGTACACAATACAATATATAGGTACAGCTAAAACAAACCGTAAATGTTTGAGTACATTTAAACGTAGACAAATTTTTGCACATTTTAATTGCGAAAACAACATTTGAATAATAGGATATCGACGGAAACAATATTCGAAGACTACTAATTATGTATGATTACATCCTTTTGTAAGCATGCACAGAAAAAATAAATTTAGCTACCTATTATAAATAATTTGCAAATTATTATGTTTTAATTGACATGTATGTATTATTGTAGGTATACCCATAGTCTAGTATAATGATTAGTATTGCATTGTGTATAATATTATGTTATTGTTTACGTTGCGTATTTTCGATTTTTAATTTATCAACATTTGTTAGTACTGTTTTCCATTTTTTGTTTATCTATTGGTTAAAGTTTTTCATCTAAAAAAAATCAATATACGATGTTTGGCACTCCTTCACGTGGGAATCAATTTGATATTTCATCAAATCAACAAAAGTCTTGTTTAACTACAGTTAGTGTGTGTTATGATAACTGTCAAGATAACGAATGACTGTATAATATTGAATTTTATTTCGCACCCGTAACTAAATAAATAATGTACTTTGTACTCGAACGAAATGTTGTTTAAAATCGGTTGTTTATTCAACTAGATTTTTGAAATGGATATTATATGACATATAATTAGGATAAAAATACAAGTTTTCAATTAAAAGTATAAAAACAAATGCTAACTTTTTTGTCTGCCTCGTGACGTTATTATTATTGTATAGTTCACAGGTAAAAAATAAATATCGCACACGAAAACGCTATCGCGCATTTAATCATAATAATAATAATAAGTACTACTATGGGTAGCTAGTACATTGCAAAAGTAAAATTTAACAATAAAAAAAAAATTAAAGAATAATCATAATAAAAAACATTAAAAGTCTTGGTAAAGAGCATGCGCACAGGTGCGCGACGATTCGGAACAACAGTCGTAGGTACCTGTAGCCGATGGTACAGGTAGGCACTAGGCAGTAAGACTCTGTTCATTGTGCTGCAATCACTCGCTGAAATGCGGTTCGCGCGGTGTCTGCGTGTGCCTACTATAACACATTTGCAAAGCGGTACGTTGCTCGCGCGCTAACGAAACTCCGTTCGAATTCGACGCGAATAATATATGTGTACATATTATATACCGCGTAAGCGTTTCGATATTTACCGATCTTACAGTGTTTGTGGTTATAACATTAACAAAAAAATAATAATAACAATAATAACTGCAATCATAACAGCATAAAATTTCGACGTTGTAATTGTAGAAGTAACCATAGTTGTATAGTATAATAATATTAGTACCTATAGTACCTATATAGAGGTAGTATGGTAACAGTAAATAGTGTTGGTCACTAGTAATGGTAATCATAGGAAAATTTAATTTTTTTTTATCATGCGTGCGTTTTGTATTGTTTTTTAATCAATTAATTGCTATATTAATATGGTGATTAAAGAACCGCCGTCTAGACCCGCCGACGTCGTCGAAAGGTTAGTACCTACGCCTAATTCATTACTATATTCTATCATTTTTTAAGTGCGTTTCTATGGGTGTGTTCGGTTGTCTGCTCATGTTAGAGTATACTATTATAACGAACACATTGTGTTTAAAACAAAATAAAAATAAATATAATATCGTATTTTAGGTACTCGTTCCCGGGCTAATCCGATTAAGATATAGTTACCAAAAAACACGTGAATATACTTATACAGTCTTATAATCGATATATCACGATATCATAAATCTGTACACATTATTCGTTTTAAAATATTATTCGTTCAGTATAAGTACCTATATATCCGTTAATATTATTACACGAGCTATAATATAATATATTGCTACGAATAATTTTTGAATTTGCATTATAACTATTTAAATGTATTTAAAAGTTATTAATTCCATATTTTGTCAAACGTATAATTATTAAAATTTGTAAATCATTTTTATTGAGCATATTTAACTATATTTATGTTTTATAAATCACGTTTTAATTCATTAAAATTATGATTTATATGGTTAATGTGGTTTTTTTTTATCTTATAACAATTGTTTCTTATTATCTGCGTTATTAAGCCAGATATTTTAAGTAGTATTGGTAATAGTCAATGGACATAATAATTATCTATCGATTACGGATTTCTAGATAAATATATTTTTTTTTCAAACAATTAGTGTGCTGTTTCATTCTGGTATTTAAATATGTTAACGATTTTATGTCCGTGTCTAATTACCCCAAACGTTTTAATAATAACATGGTACAATTTTTTTCTAATAAGTGTTAAATAATACTTTTTTGATAGAATTTCAAATGTTAGTGAACTTTGTCAAATTTATTTTATTTGAAAATATAATCACACATGTGTATAATATATTAATATGTATGATTGTATATTTTATTTGCGATTACTGTAAATACTTAAAAGTCATAATTATTATATAAATATCTATCAATATTTTTCAACTTTTCGTAGTAATCATGTCAACTCTATTACTATAATAAAGACGCTTACCTATCGTTCAAATAATATTTTTAAATTAATACAAATATAAATAATATAAGATGAAGGAGGACAATAAATAGAAATCTTAGTATCGCGCAGTATATGGTCAATTTATGATTCATAAAACCGGAACATGTACTTAACTCATTACCCTACAGGATGATTCCATTTCTATGATGGTAAATATGAGCACGTTTCACCATATTAATGTTTGTAATACATTTTATGTTTGATTTTAATCGTTCGTGTTTACTTTGTTCCGTCTTTAATTTATATTTAGAAGAAATCAAACGAAAAAAGAAAATAAGATTTGGTTTATTTTTTTATATTGGGTTACTATTCATTTTTATAAAATATTCGTTTGACGATGTAAATTATTATAATAACTTTAGAAGTCGTAAATTTTGTACTCATTCTTTATTATTAAATTTGTCATCGTTTATATTATGAATACAATATGTAATACGTTTTTAGTTTTCTATTCCTTTGCAAATCATAATTTATCTCATTTTTTTTGTTGCTTTTTTATGTTTAATTAATAGTATTAAAGCAAAATATAAAACTGTAATTAAAAAATCATCTTAATTCTTAACAAACATAATCATAACTAATATATCATGGTATATGATTATTTAGTACAAAGTTAGTGTTTGTGGTAGGTATATTATAATATGCTTTTAATTAAACAATTTAAACACACGGTTCATAAACTAAACTAACTAATTTATAACTTAATAAATAAATAGCAAATTTTTATAGACCAAAAATTGCAATCGTTCTTCCATGAATTTCACGCTAACTTAGATTTATTACACATGTGTTAATCCAAGTTAAATAAACAGTTAAATACATAATGAGAAATGTTAAAAATAACTGTAGATATATATATAATATTTATTAAATTGTTGTTTTAGAATAATTACAATACTGCATGTTAATAAAAAAAATATAAATATTGGAAGTCTATGTGTGATAAATGTTTACCATTAAGTATATCTATATGAGATAGTAGATACGACTGTACATGTACTACACAGTAGTAATACTGATTTATTATAAACAAAATATTATTATTAATTTCTTATAAAATGCTAATTTAAATGTAAAATTAATTATTATGTTGAACACAGGCACCTCATTGGTAATTATAATTATAAATTGAACATTGATTTTTACTGAAGTAAATGTAAGCACAATTAATTAATATTATTAAATGTCACATCGAAAAAATTTTTTTATCTAATAACTTTTTACCTTTTCAACTATTTTTACTCTTAAAATTAATATTTAGAATAGTGTTTTAAAAAAAAAAAACATTTACAAAAACTTCAGAACTATATATGCACAAAAAGTAATTTAAACCCAGTACTTTAAGTAGTGTTTTCAAGTATAAATAAACATTATATTTTATTCGTGCGATTATATCATGCATTTTAGATTTTCTTTCAAAACTTGAAAACATTATAAGGATCATGAAGCCAGTTTACAGTTAAAATGTAATATTTAAAATATTTTAATTTGAACAAAGACATAGTATCCCGGACATCAATTGATAAAAAAATATTGTAGGATAAGATTACATAATATAAAAATACAAATCCTTTTATATTATATGTATCTTATTATATTTTTATGTAAGTATTTAATTCTTTATTTCTAGGCCACCTTCCTAGTTCTTCCTCACATTATTCAAATCAAAATATAAATATGTATACTGTTAAAAAAATTACTTAATGTTACAAATTTTAGATATTAAAAAATAAAATAAAATATACTTAACATTAATAATGTATTTTATAACGTATGGTGTAATATAAATAATAATTTGTTTTAAACAATGTAATCAGATTTCTGTCGAATAACTAAAACCAAAAAAATATTATTCCTAAATGTATAATGTACTTTATAATAGACGATAATTATTAGATAGTTTTTTTACCAATAGATTCTAAAATGTTGTTTTATGAGTCAAATTCGAATTTCAAACATTTCACATTATTTTAATACTATTTAACTAGGTTATTTTAATTTTAATTTTCTAAGTATTTTATTGTTATTTTTTTCAATAGTTTACTATACATTTGGTCTAATAACGTTTATGTACAATATATTTTATGATTTTTGACTTTAGAGGAGTGTGTTGTAACAGTATCTATTTTAGATAACCGATATCAAATATGCATTTATAATTGGCTTAATTACAATTAGGAAAAAATACTTTTTTTTTAGATTACGTTGTTTACCGAGACAAAGATATGCAAGTAGTTCCATCGACTTAACATCTTTCCAGGACTCCACCCATGGGCATGACTTCAATCAAGGTCATAGTCGAGTAGTCATGACCAGAAAAACGGAACGGAGGATATTTGTCGCCCCTTCAAAATTGGGACAGGTGCGTTATTAAATATTATATTAAAAACTAAACAACTCATCTGTATCTATCGAATTACTGGACGATGGCTAATTCAGTCAGTCATTAGATTTTATTTTTAATCTCGTGTAACCGGATATGGGTTAATCGAAATTCAAAAATTACCAAAAACGTTAATAATATAATAATATTTATATGACGCCAGGTATATTTAAAAAGGATAAAAATTGATTTTGGTCTAATTAATTTTGGTGTACCTTAAAATCAAATTAAGTAATATTATATGTAATAACTAATAAATATTTTATTTTGTTGTTGTTTTTTTTTTTCTTCATAGAAACCCAAGTTTGAAACTCTGACCAAAGAAACAGTGCAGACGTTTCGGGGTAACAAAACAGAAAGGAAAGTTACTTCTGAAACGAAAAACATAGAAGAAACTATTGATAACAAATTGGGTAAGTATAAAAAATATGATCTGACTCGTACAAATGGCATTAAAACAGTTTATGTTATATTTATTGAAAAAAGTTAGTAAGTTACACCATTTTTTGTGGCGAATTCACATAATATTAAAACACGTGTATAGGTACATGAAAATGCCTTGATAATGCATTAATCTTCAAACAATAATTGGCGTAGGAAATAAATTATATTCGTGGCAATGACATTGAAAGACTTCTGACAATTGTTTATCTAATCTTCACGCAACGGTTGGTTTCCCAATTTCGTTCCAGAAATAATTCTTTCCTTCTACCTACGGACAAACCAATTTGTCGCGTTTTTTTTATCACTGCTGTGAAATTAATATATAAGATGTAAGCGTCCAAAAATAACGATATTTATATAGCTTAAAATGGTTGAAGTTTCGTCGAATATACAATTTGTTGATGTTTGTTTTCGTAGATGGATCAGATGACTTCCTTTCATCGTTGTCGCCGTCAACTTCATCGCAAGAATTAAAAACATCGTACAAACAAGTAAGACGTGTAGTTTTATAAATATTATTATTCAGACCATAAACATCGATTTGGTGTTTTGTCAAACATTTTCCTCCAATTTTGTTTTTAGCTAACCATTTTCCTAGCGTAAAATGTTATGATAAAAATTTTAGTGAATTTTGTAGTTAATGATATTTATTATAAGTGTCAACGTAACACAATTTTACAAAATAAAACTTACTTCTAAAAATTTAATTTTATAATATCTACAAACCCAATTTTATTAAAAATATATATAAATATAAAAGAAAATAAAACAATTGTATCAATAGTTTCGTTTGCTGTACGTACACTTATTAACTATAGGTATTGAGTTTACGGTGTCTTATGATATAAATTAATACGAACAGGACAAAAATGTCCTGATGTATATTTACAAATTGAAAGCGGAAACATAAGCTTTATCATGAAAATTTATTGACGAACGTGTAGAAAATATTGTCATTTTCGTATTCGTAGCTATTCTACAGCTCAATGAAGTGATCTTATGATATTTATTAGGCATGACTTTAATAGGATGTGTTAATTAAACTTCAGATTGATATACTGAAAGTATCACATAAGTGACGTTTGTGCATGTTTGATATACGCGTGTGCAACTACCTTGTGATCACGTATCAGTGTTGAGATACATAATATATAGAAACCTTGTCATACAATTCCGACAGATCTGCTCAAGCGATCATGTTGTTGAAAATCAGCAAGGACGCATAATCACCAAGCTTGCATTTATGCATTAATAATAATATCATGTAACATAATAGTATAGTTTGTCATTTTTAAATGTTTAATCAAATAAGTATAATATTAATTGAAGTATATGTAACTATAATAGTTGTGAGAGGTAAACAAAATATGCTATATAATTTATACTTTACTTGATAATACTATATAAGATATATTAGATGTAGTATTTGCGAAATATCAGTAAAAAAGTAAACAAGCCTGTATGATTATAAATAGGTTAAAATAGTTAAATTTTTACTTGAAAATATTATAGTGTATAATTACCTATTTAAAAAACATTAAATTGAGTGTTATCAATAACATATCGCTTATAATTGGTGATAACCAACTCGGCATACAAACAGCTGCAAGAATGTTTTTTTTGCGCTAAAAATCATATTTTTAAATGTGAAAACTAAGAAGGACATTTATGTCATTTTTTTTATTGAATAAACTAAAAACTTATTTATTACACGTGTGCCCTTAATCAAGGCACTGGAGAACTGCGTGCTGAATGCAGAATTGAACACCAATATATGCATTGAAATTGGAACCCATTGTGTTTTGATATAAAAAAGACAGTTGTTATAATAGTAATTGATAGATATCTTACAATTACGATTATTCGTAAAAAAAATCACCATGAAAATAAAAATACAAGCTTTAATCGTAATTTTATCAGTTTTAACGATCTATTAATATTTTTAATTTAATGTTACATATAAAACCAGTAGATACCATTAAATCATAATTTAAATTATGTGACAGACATTGGTAAATGTTTTATGTATAGGTGTATTATATTGTTGTTTATGTCGGTCATATACTGTATACATAAACTGTAGACTGCACTACTTCAGTGAATAACGATAACAAATATATTCCTAAAATCCTTTGTAATTGTCTTCAACAATTGATTAAAATAAATTACCTAACTTAAATACACGATTAGGTACAGACAATTTCATTTTATTTTAATTTAATTGATATTTAGGCATATTTAACAAATATCGGTAACCACTTTTTTTTATAAATTTTCCTGATACAATATCAATAATATAATATATAAGTATTAAGTACATATAGGTAGGTATACGTAGTTTACATTTGTATGTTTGATAATTTATAATAAAACGTATATGTATAATTTGTTTTAGAGATGCACAGCTATAAAATCACAGAAAAAAATAATTATTGACAACAAGACATTTATACAAGAATGTTTGGAAGCACACAATCAATACAGGAAAAAACACATGGTTCCTCCTATGATTCTGAGTAAAAAAGTAAATATCTATTCAAATATGCGAATAATATGATTATATTATATTTTAAGTATGTTATTTTATTATGTGCAATTTAGAAATTGAATGAAATCGATGAAAATATTTTGTTAGTCAAATTATTTCTGCCAGCCTACCGCTATAATAATTTGTTTTTCTTCTTTCCACGTCATAATGTTGGTGTTGAACTTCGTAATAGAAATATTTTGGATAGATTACATGTTGACACGATAACAATACATCCACTCGTCTAATACGACGAAGGCCATTAAAACGGCCGTCGCAGTAGATAGGGTTTCCGAAGTTAAGTACAAACTACCTCTATAGTAGGGGAAAAACAAAACCGCATAATAAAACGTGACAACTGTGCTTTCACTTCGTGGTCAGCACACAAAATGTAAAAAAAAATATTTAATATAAATATGTCTTGTTTCTCTTGTTACTGTACATTTTATTTTATCACGTGCATTATTATTAAAAAAAAATGATTGACGTACTTGTAGTATAGAAAAGAAAAAAACGTAATAGTTTTAATGCTAGGAGTGAATGGAGAATAAAAATTTGCATTTATTAGTTTAGCTAATTTGCATTACTCTACAAATCTACAGTGTAGAATGTTATGTTTTTATATTTTATTTATACTTCTGTCTTGGTATTAATTTAATCTTTGAATTGTATTTTTTTTTCAATGCCTTTAGTTTATGTTTGATTGAAGACTGAAGTGTATTATATACCGCTATGTTTTCATATTATTTTCGTAATAGTTTGATTATATATTATGTAACCGTTATATTTTCAAAACATAAACTGTTTCACTGAAAAGATTGATATAATATACATATTATAGAAGCATGATTAGTTCATTAAAAAGAAAAAAATATATTAATCAGTTATTTTTGTAATCTATCTAATGATTTTCTTTAAAATTTACTTCATAAAAATCTGTGAGATCTAGCTTAAGTCTTTTGGTTGTTGGAAAATAGAGTTTGGTAATGTATAACAAAAAGAAACATTACTATGCCAACTTAAATATTAGTTAAATTGAAGATTATTGATTTTCTCTGAAATAATAAAGGGTTTTACAATAAAATTATTATAATTTAAATAAAGCTCTAGTAATATTGTTTATAAATTATAATATTTAAATATCGGATGCTGTTTATATTGTGGTTACTTCCTTCATAATGATTAATATATAAATTTGACTTTTCTTTGCGTGTAGCTTTGTAAATATGCAGAAGAATGGGCGAATTATCTAAGCGTCAAAGGTCTACTAGAGCACAGACCTTCGTCGTCTTATGGTGAGAACCTGTTCTGCTCTTGGACGTCGCTGCCCAACCACAGGATCGAAGGCAGGGAACCGGTGGACAGTTGGTACGAAGAAATCAAATTTCACCCTTTCGGCCGCGAACCCACTACCTTGAAATCAGGTAATTCGCACGATTGCACTGATCATTATAACCGTTATTATAAAATACGTATATGTGTATTATGTCCCGTGTTAGAAATCATATTTTGTATAATTTACAATGCCGTATTTTCATACTACCTATAGCTATACCGCAGTTTGGCATTGTAGGTATATAAATTGTCTGCAGCTCGTTCGGGCAACGAATCCGCTGGTTTATTATCGGTCAATATTCTGTATTTTGTGTGTATTAAACTCGTTTAATATTTGTCTAATCCAACCAGAGACAATGATCGAGTACTGCAGGTTACGCCACCATATACTGACCAATAAGTATATTATGCCATAGGTCCTGGTCGATGGTATTACCGCTACCGTACTTACGGCCTACGTAATTGTTTTTAATGCTTACACGCGTGTAGATACGCGTACGTCGTAATAATAGCGTACTTCTCTATACTCCAGCCAACGGTTGTGGTATTAGACGTGTGTTAGATAATACTTACGCGGCACCGTCATCGTAAGTTTCTTTATATACACAACAATATATAGATACGTTTATTATTTGATATAATACTCGCGACAATACAAAATGTAATTTAAAACTCATTGTGTAGAACGTAGATACTTAATGATTTCATTTCCAATGAAAGGTGTGTTAGTGTGTTACCGTGTATATAGTATGTCGTGGTTGTATATACTAATAATATTAACACTTTATTTCTATATATGCGCGTACTTATTTATTATTTCGTTTACTTAATTACTTATATAATGGTATATTATGATGAACACTATAAACTACTATTACTATTAATACGTGCTAAAAGCTATTATTTATAATATGTACCAGCTAGATGAAAAAGCGATAGGTTTATAATTCACTATATAGAACAGATAATAAAGTATCATTTTTTTTCAAATGTACTTTTTAAACTCACAATGAGATACTCATCTAAATTGCATGTTAAAATAGTAACACAACAAATACGTTTTATCGCTAACTGTCACTGTTATAATTTATAAAGTTATAACTTGGCCATTAATTTAAATTTTAAATCGTTATTATAATACTAACATTTAAACAATATTGTTATATTTTGTTCAATTTAAAAAATGAGGTGTATTTTACGGGACGAACTTTATAGGCAAATCAACATAAAAATTATTTAAAGACACTAAATTATGATGCAAATTAAAAGAACAATACTGTTCGAATAATTGTGGTAAAATGTATAATTGAACATAATAAACCGAGAGGGTTTAGCACAGGCTAAAATAATTAATTCAAGTAAATCAAAATATTTACGTATAATAACTTCTTAATAATTATGAACTATATTCAACTTTTTAAAATTTAATTAACATCTAAAACACAGTATTCGGAAGACGATATCGCTTTGAATGACTGTCGATTCGAACTTTGGAAAGCGACACCGACGAGATTTCGATTTATAATGTCCCTGTTATTCGTTCATACGTTCTATACATACTATAATATGTTGTTTATAACTTTTGTTGCTCGGCGACGCATACAATACTGTCTACCATCGACACGTCTCACTTAAAATTTAAGGCCTGCCCTAATATATTTGCAACCATGGATGTTAAAATAAAATAAGTTAAATCTTTGTTTGGTTTTTGTTTGTTTAATATAGTTTGTTAAGATGAAAATTAATTAATTACAATTAATTTGAGCGTTAGAATAATTTAAATAAGTTAAGTGATGGAAACAACTTGACTAAATTTTTATTTTTCCAAAATGTATGTTTATTGCGTTCAATCTACATTAAAATTATTATTATTTCCTTATTTATTCCCTAAATAATATAAATGAGCATTTATTTTATTACTCACTCAAAAAAGTGATAAACGGCCCACGTCACTAGTTAATTTATTTTCTATTATATAATATATATCGTGATGATTTAGTCATTATGATAAATATCTAAACTTTTTCTAGTCAAGTTATAATATAGGTATGTACTATTGTTCCATTTTTTATTATTATTAATATAGTTTATCGCAATTCTCATTTTTAATAGTTCACACTTTTCTTTATTTCATGTTTCATACTTTATTGTTTTATTTTTATTTTTTTAACCCTAAACCGTAATTATACGAAAAAATATTACTTATACATAAGTATAAGTATATTATATAGCTGAGATCGTAGCGGCGGATTCGTTCGCACAAAAATACTTTCGCGCTGAGGAACTGTTATACAAATGTGTACCGCTTCAGCGGGTCGCTGTTGTATCTATCAGTTTTACACGAAATGATCTTTGCCGGATAATCACGCGCACGCATATAGTACCTAATAAATAATACGCATTTATCGCATTAAAATATATCATAATATTATTATAATATTATGGTATTGTACGAGACTATATCGTTTCGACGGTACTCAGTTCGGAACGGCCCGAGACGATGAGCCGCTATTGCACGCTCGTAAATATATTGATCGTGTTCGCCGGGATCCATAATATTATGGGCGGCATCGTCTGTATGTTGCGGTGTATAATGTACTCGGGACACGTCACACGATAATAACATCGTAATGTAATCGCGTGCTCTGCAATCGCGGCGTTCTGACCGCACCACGTCGTCGCCGATGCAGTTCTCGACACCCGTCTACACGTGCGATAATATTATGCACTGCTGATATGCTGTTATTATTTAGTCGGATAGTTCATCGTGTGCAGATTTTATACGTCTGCAGAGTAAATTCGCGGGTATGGTATCGGAAATATTTAATTACCGTTGGCAATGTCCGCAGGTCATTTTTCTCAGGTGGTTTGGGCGACCAGCAAAGAAATGGGAGTCGGCGTAGCGTCCAACCGTTCCGGCCAAATATTCGTGGTCGCCTGTTACGATCCCGCTGGAAATTTTCTCGGCCAGTTTAGAGAAAACGTTCCACCTGTCGGGTAAGATAAATCTATTGTTTTATTTTGTATTTTTCGTTTTATATATACGTTAGGGTGACCATACGTCCCGTATTATACGGGATTGTCCCGTTTTTCCACTTTGTGTCCCGTTGTCCCGACAAAAGTTATACGGGACGCATTTTGTCCCGTATTTTCAAGTAGGTCCCGTATTATTCCCGTTTTTCTCTTTATTGTTAATTTATAATTTTATAATTTTTTTTTTTTTTATTCTACGATATTTTTGTATCACAATATTCAATAAAACATCTAATCTATACTTATCAGAATTATTTTTAGATTCTTGTCTTAACAATAAATTATTATAATTGCTGCGAGTTGAAAATAGAGAACTAATAATGTCACATTATTATCGACACGTTAAACCGACGATTATAAATACTAATGATATAACGATAACGTACAAAATGTTATTAATATTATTATATTGATGTGTGACGTCGTCTACTAAATAAGTACAATTCCATTCACCACAACCAGTTTGTTGTCAAATATAATGTCTATTTTTATTTTATAATATCTATGTAAAATTATAAATATAATTTGTTATTAATATTTATACGTGAGTGTCGAGTTCACGATGACATTCACAGTGTAGTCGTAGTCGTAGTGACGTATTGACGTGTCACGTGTAGTTTATTAAGCTTATTTAAAATTCAGTGTACCATAATACCTAATTTGTTTTTTAAAATGCCCAAAAGACGGTGCGTTTTTACTCCACAATTAAAATTAGAATTTCCTTTTTTACAAGATGCTGACGAAGTAGGAAAAATATTTTGTACCATATGTAAGTCAGTGTTTTCTATAGAACATGGTGGACGTTCAGACATAACACAACATGTTACAAAAGTAAAAAAACATTTACTGGCATTATCAGCTGCATCAAAACACGAAAAGGTAACTTCTTTTTTTTTAAAAAATGATCCGAGTGGGTCCACTGACGAAAGTAGACGTACTGCAGCACAAGAAGGGATATTCGCATTTCATACCGTGATACACAATCACTCATTTCGATCAATGGACTGCACATCATCTCTTTTAAAACAAATGTATAATAAAAAATTTACATGTGCGAGAACTAAGGCTGAATCGATTGTTTTAAATGTGTTAGCTCCTTTCGCCATGCAACAAATTTATAAGGAAATAGAAAATATAAATTTTGCTACAATTATGATAGATACTTCTAACCATAAGAACCTAAAAATCGTACCAATTTTAATACGTTATTTCAAACCAAATTCGGGAATACAAATCAAAGTTTTTGAAGTAACAAATTTAAAAGGAGAAACAGCAAATATTTTATCAACTTATATAATTGAAAGTTTAAAAAAGCATAAGTTGTCAGATAAAATTGTTGCATTTTCTGGAGATAATTGCAATACTAACTTTGGAGGTGTTTTAAGAAAAGGATCAAATAATGTTTTTTCAATTTTAAATAACAATTTAAAAACGAATATTTTTGGAGTAGGTTGCGCTGCTCATATTTTGCACAACGCTATGCAATCAAGTGCTGATGTGTTACCTATTGATGTAGAAATCATAGTTAACAAAATTTTTCAATTTTTTCATATCTATACAGTTCGAGTTGAACATTTGAAAGAGTTTTGTGAATATGCAAATGTTGAATATAAAAATATTCTTGGAAGTGTAAAAACTCGTTGGTTATCCTTATTACCTGCAATAACAAGAATTATTGATATTTACCCGGGCTTAAAATCATACTTCGAGAAACAGGAAAAGTGTCCTACAATATTAAAATCGTTTTTTAACGATCCTATGTCTATAGTGTGGTTTCATTTTTTACAAAGCCAATTAAAGGTTGTCTGTGATACTGTAACTAAAATAGAAGGAGATAAAATATCAGCCTGTGAAGTTGCAGAGGAATTAGAAATTTTAGTTGGAAAAATAAAAAATAGAAAACATCTAAACTTCCTTACAACAAATATTTTATCGCTTTTAAATGATTTAAAAAACAATAATATGTATAATGAAAGCTCATTCAAAAAAAGTACTGATCTATTTTATAATACTTTTTTATCTTACGTAGAAAAATGGGGTTGCCACTTTGACCAGTTGAAAATATTTCATTGGGTCCAACTAATAAACTGTCCTACTTGGGAAAATGTTCAAAAATGTATTAAATTTCTTATGGAAAACAACCGAAATAATTCTAACATAAAATTAGATGAAGATAATTTATTTGATGAATTCAGTCATGTAGAACAAATTTTTAAATCACGAATTCATGAATGGCAAAAAAATTCCGCTAAAGTAGAAGTTAAGTGGTGTGAAATATTTGAATACACTAAAGCTCATAACATTGATACAACTAACATATCAAAAATCGTAGAATATTCTTTGGCAATTCCTGGTACAAATGCTGCAGTAGAACGGATTTTTTCAACCATTAATGTGTTGTGGACAGATGAAAAAAATCGATTTTTGGTTGAAACTATCAAATCAATTATAATCGTAAAAACACACTTTAAAAACTTATCTTGTAATGAGTTTTATAATATTCTATTAAAAGAAACTAGGTTACTTGATGAAATCGGTTCAGCACAAAAGTATACAAAAACATCAAAAGAAGAAATTTACATGCCATCGTCATCAAAATAATTTTTTTTTGGACTTTTGTGTACATATTATACTTATTAATATTTTATTTGTATTTAAAAACTATTATACAACATACATTTAATTTGTTTTTTTTATATTAATATATTTAGTTAAAATTAGAATTTCCTTTTTTTTTTTTTTTTAGTTAAGTAACTAAAGTGTCCCGTATTTTTATTTTATTTTTATGGTCACCCTAATATACGTGCACACTCGTTGAAGACACAATGGAAATATAATATAATATATTTTATACAACACGTTTGGTTTTAGTGGTTTTAAAGACGCGCCGCTCAGTCCTCATCTTTTACAACTCCCGTACACGGACGAACAGTTGTATAAAGACAGTTTAAAACTACATAATGACTACCGGCTGAAACATGGTTCCGGGCCGCTGACTTTGGACAAAATGGTGAGCAATAATACGCATATATACATCAATTTAAACATATGATATTTATTGCGTAATAATAAAATATTGTATAAAATATGAGATATTAAAGAGGTTTAATGGGGTTTTTTTTTTTAAAATAATAGACCTTAAATTTATAAACGATTTTGATTACTTCATTAAATATGGTTAATAAAATGCAATTTGTTTGATCAAAACGATATTTCATCCGATATAATAATTTATCAATATCATAGATCTTCCTTATAATATGTATAATGTATATTATAAGAGTTTTTCTAGGGATGTATGTCAAAGTTTCATTAATATGAGTTTGGAATTTGTATGTTTATTTATTTTATTTTTTGTCAGTTGTGTCGCAACGCGCTGACCTGGGCAAAAACGTTGGCCAAAGATGACAAATTCATCCATCAACCAGATAATCCTTTTGGCGAGAATTTGTTCAGCATTTGGTCTTCGAATCAGGTGACGGCCAGAGACGCGATATGCAACTGGTACAAAGCGGGAAAAGATTATGATTATTCGAGAGAACCGAGAATTATAAAATCAGGTAATCATCACAGCACGCGATTAAGCGTACGACGTAGTGGTTCATTAAACGTTTTCTGAACATATTATTATATTATCATGAAAATTATTAGAAAGTCCGCAGAATGTCGTCGATTGCCGGTCTGAGTAACCACTTACCTACCTGCACAGTTCACGCTGTGTCGAAGATTTTTTTATTTTTATTGTCTATGACTGATGAGTGTATTCTACTTATCAACATAAGTACAGAAATATTACTCATATTTTTCGTTATTCATAAAATATAAAAACTATTGTATATTTAATTTTTTTATCATGACTTAGAGCTTCTAAATGTATATACTATAGTTTACACAAATAATTGTATCAATTACAAAATAATATTATAAAAAAAAAATCCACACAACATTTAGATACTACAGATCAGGTGTTGGTATTTCACTTATCCACTAAAATCGTCCTTATTTTTATTTTGCAAACGGTTCGTTTTTAAGGAGTTTTATGTAGGCAATATAAAAAAGTACGTGTTAGACACGAGTCACATGATTGTCGTGTAATAATATATACATATTATTATGATGCGTAATGTACGCTTACACGTGACAATACTCAACTTTTCAATAATATTAAGCTTCAGGCACATTTATGAGAAGTTTCAAATCAACATGACTACTGTAACATTACATTTATGTTTCATTAACACAGGTTTAACGTGTCCTCTAATATCTAAATAAAGTTGTAACAACTATCATTTGTCGTTATAAACTTCCTATAGTAACAAGTACGTATCTTATCATTAAATCATTAATAGACATTACAATATCAATCAACATAAAATATGCACATTGAACAACCATAATTATACAATAATAAGAAAACATTTAATATATATTCAAATAAAAGCCCGTAAGCGAATATAATCAAACCACGACCATCGAGGATCGACGCTCAAGATTACCTATTGAATTTGGGAATCTATAATTCTGCTCACTTAAACCTATCGTGTATCCTATACTTATATTATCTAGTCTATATAATTGACGGGTTTAAAGAATAAAATTTATATATATATTATATATTTTAATACATATAACCTGGGTTTGAAACTTATAGCACTAAAAAAAAACCATGAAATATGCGCTATAATAGTATAATATACTTTATAAATTGTAAAATATATAATTAAAAAAAATTATAGGTTATAGGTAACTGTATATGCTATATCCACAACAAACTTAAAAATATTATTTACGAAATGTATTCTGTACTTACGTTATAAATTATATACTTAAGTACTTACTTCAATTTTATTTATTAATATTTGAGGAAATTGACCAACTGTTATTAAAATTAAGGATAATTGATAAAAACTGTATCAATTAGCAAATATTAATGTACTTTTTGTTCACTAATATTATGTTGTACTTTTGATAATACTTTTGAAAATAGATCTTAATTTGTGATTTATAATTTGGAACATTTTTACACTTAATCATGTTTTCTATATTTTAGTTTCATACTTCCGTTTTCCATAGTATAATAAATATTTTGAACTACTGACATTTTATGACTATTATGATCTTAAAATCAAATTTAGGGAAGGTATAAATTAAAACTAAAAAAAGTTTATCGTAAAAAAACTCAACAAAAGTCAAATTTGGTTTCACAAATGTTTTAAAGTAGAAAAAATTCTTAGATTTTCAACTTAAATATCTTTTTTGTTAAGAACATGCATTTATTTGAGGGAGGAGGGGGAGATTAAATAATACAAATTTGGAATTCTTTTCTAAATAATACATAAAACATAATTTTATGTTAGGTTTGAGATTATAGTTTGTTTTTAGTAATACTTATTTTCGAAACAATTTAAATATGAAACGTACATTACCTACGGGGCTACGCTACGATGTAAATGTCATAAGATTACAATAGGTATAGTAGTGTATACACATACACCCATTATAGTTCCTCCGAAAACGAACCAGTTGGAAGTGTTTTCCGTCTAAATGTTTTTGTAAACGCACAGAATACGATTTCTTCTATATATTTAAACATTTTACAGTAATTTGGTTCACGATCTGTTTTGATTGCAGGACAATTCACTCAGCTCGTGTGGAAGGGCTCACATTCCATGGGTATAGCGATGGTGAAAGGCAAGTCTGGAAGAATTGTGATCGTCGCAAATTATAATCCGCCCGGTAACATAATGGGGCAGTTTATGGAGAACGTTCTAAAGCCTAATTAGACCATTTATGTTATCTATACACATTAGTCAAAAACTTACATTCCTTTTGTTTTATTTAAATATCTATTTTTATTCTTTTTTTTTGTTTCTTACAATCGTTATTATGTATACTAATTTTGAAAGTATTATTATTGTCTTTCATTTTAAATAAATATAATATTTATGTACATGTATAATATATAAATATATATATATATATATATGCATATTATACATAATATGGCAATCAAATTATATTATAATTGTGTACTACGTATTACTGTATAATGCGCAAATTACGATGTACTAGCTTATAATTTATAGGCGAATCAAAATGTTCAAATGAATAATAATTTACAATTATTTTTGCCAAACTATTTTAATATATTTATATTATTAGTAAATAAACTTGAAGATTTACAATAAAATATTTTCATCGTATTTGCTTTTTTTTTTTTAATATGAATTATATTAGCTATATATCATTATTATATTATTTACGTAATTAAAACGTTCATAAAAGTTTTCTAAAAGCTTAGATAAAAACAAATGCATTTAGATGAAATCATATGATGTGTTGTAGACAATTCAATGATAATATACAATAATATTATATTAAAAATATAATATAATACACTATTTATGAGCAGTTAATAATCATACAATTCGAATGTAGACGAATAGTCAATATTTTATTTAACCAAAGTATCATTGTTATAAATCATTGCATTATTTATTTAAATAAAATTAATAGTAAACACAAGAGAAACACGTTTTTAGTATTTATACGAAAATATAATTTGAACTATTGAATTGTTTGGCTAGCCGTTAATTTATTTTAATCGTACATTATTAGTAAATACAATTTAATACACGTTTATTCAAATTATTTGTCAGCTTCTAAAATCAATAATATGCCGATTGAGTTGCCTATCTAGCATCTAGTGAGTGTATAAAAATATTATAAATTATTATGCACCAATATCTAATAGTCTAATACTTAATATAATATACTTTCACGCCCGTCTAGATTATTCAAAAATATTTTCGTCTATTTCTAAAGTAAAAAATATTTTACGTGTTTGACAATCAAAATATCTTCCAAACCCCCTCGATCTGCACATAAATGCACATTCAACGGTTCTTATATATTATCTTTGGTAGGTATACAAAATACAAACTATTCGTTATGTTTTATTTTTTTTATTATTCGCAAAATAAAGTAAAATACAAAATCATATATTCTTAGCAGAATATTTAAAAATTACACACATTTGCAAATAAATATCCACACGTACGAACGAAATAATAAATAAAAAAAAGTAATATAAGTAATATATATAAGTAATTACGCGATGACTGTAAAATGGCATAATATTCTATCGTAACAAAAACTAACAAAACTGATGATTTTGTTTTATTAAAATATATACATCGGATAAACCATCAGTAAATATGATACATACCGTGGCACATTTTGTGACGTGTTTAACATAATGTTTTTTACAACCCAGACAAATCCCCTTGTAGGTAATAGATATTTTTACATTCTAATAACTTCTGGTTTTACACGTTTCGTCAGAATCGAAATAATTAACATAATATAAATTATAGGCTACTAACTAAATCGATATATATATATATATATGTTTATATGTATTTATGTGAGTGAATTATATATTAATAACATGAATGATATGTAACATTTAACATAAATTACGTTGATTATTTTCAAAAATATTCTGATTTAATTGGTTTTATAAATATATATTGTGCTAGTCTCCGTTTAAATATAAATAGCTAAAATGACCGGCACAAAGTTAAGTATTTTAACATAAAAATATGAATAAAAATTATAAAATATATAAAAAAAACCGTGTTAATAATAGATAAATTTGTAAATTATTAATTTAAAAAATCAATTCAGATTGCACAGACTTAAAGGAACAAATTTAAGGATTTTATAATAATCGTATATAAAACACCATAATAATATTTTTTGATTTATAATTATGTGTCTGCTCGCATTTTTTATTAACCTGTAAAGTGCGTACTAATATAACACTGTTGTATTTATTTATTTATAGGGAAGAAAACTGACCGTCGAGTTTGTTTATTGAAAAACATTAAATCTATATATAGACATAGATAATAATTATTTCTTGTTATGTTTCTTGTAATATTTGAATCAGTAACCATACACAAATAATAATATTTATTAATTAAATATTTATTTTTCAAGCTCAAATCATGGTATTTTTAAAAGCAAGTAAGAATGCATACGGATAATACCATACCTTAATTAATTCATCAATCAGAAAACACGAAGACTTATACAAAATATATAAGTTTTAAGTGGATATAATAAATTTTATATCATTGACATTTGAACTAAAATTTATTTTTTTTTAACATATGCTTTTAATATACGTGTGTTCAATACAAGTCGGCTAATTTTTAACTATAGAGTATCTACGTAAATGATACCATATTATTATCAATGTTATTATTTATTTATCAAAGATAAAGGCTTCAACATCAAGAACATTAGCTTACAATAACATTTACATTGATATTTTAATAACGATTATTTGCTTTACTGCGATATGACATATTATGTATAACTGTATAAGTGTATAAATATAACAGTCATAAATTTTATTTTTTGATTAAGTTATTTACTTTTAACACGTAAATGTCATATGTTATAATAAGTCGTTCTGTTATATTAAAATAATATATGTTGGTGTCGATTCCGACCACATTATGTGTAAATAATAAATACTAATGTAGTGAATACTTTGAAATTGTTATCGATCATTATTTCATGGAAAGCTAATGAAAATAAAACATTTTTTAGTGGGTATGTGTTTCAAAATATATGTTTTTGTTTTTCTCGTCCAACACCTTTAGGGTATATTTTAAATTGCGGCGCTTTTATTACTATTAACTTTAATGATTGAAGTCTTTAGTTTTGTATCCATAATAATTACCCAATAGAGTATAATACGTTGTTGAATACCAACTATAACTACTTAGTGCTTGTTTTGGTTAAATTATAATTTATATTATATTATATTTAGCCTAACCCGCAGGTGAATGTCGGCAATAGTGAATTTTCAAGGTCGCTTAAGGATGCAAATTACTATAACCAAATGAAAGATCGAATAATTCAAAGTGCTACTTACTACAGGTACCCTTCTCACTATGTGACCGCTGTAACATAAATTACAATTGATCATAAGTATGATACACATTGGATTTTAGATATATATATATGAACATTACCGAATATTTCATATTGAGAGTATAATATTTGTAAAGGGCTGAAATATTGAAATGTTTTCTTAGAATTTCTTCTGGTCACGCTACTATAATTTTGTTGTCTTATGTGTCCCTTCTCACATTTTTTCTGTGAGTAAACACCATAATCAAAACAATAAAATTCTCGAATTCGTTTCGGTAGTGTTAAAAAATCGTAATTCCTCCAAAATCTTCTTCGCATTGGTATATTCGTGCGGGAAAATTGCTGTTAATTATCTATGGTGCGAATTTGCATTGATCGTATAAATATGTTTACATCACTCGACGTCATGAAACAAATATTGAAGTTCCTCCCCACACCGGTTAAAACCGTTGTTGGTTGATAATCATAACAATAGTAAAAATTCGTATCTTATACAATATATAGTATAGTAAGACAGCAATTGTCTCAATGTTTTATTTCACAGTTTCCCTCGTCGCTATCGGTATACATAGACGTATGGATCATAAAACTGTACATTATTATTCATATATTATAGGCAAAAGTTTTTAAATTACTGTAATTTAAAAAAACGCATTCATTTTTAAAGTGATTTCTAATAATCAATATTATATTCGTATATAATATAAATACATTAATATCATTTGTTTGATTATAAGTTAGATATTATATTTATGTTTATAATACAATTATCAATATTATATTCGTATATAATATAAATACATTAATATCATTTGTTTGATTATAAGTTAGATATTATATTTATGTTTATAATACAATTAATAATGCAATTGTTTTTCGTTTTCAGTTTAAACATGACTAAACAAAAGTGTTTTATAATTTTAACATTTATAATTGGTATGGCAACAGCCCAGTCCGGCAGTGGTGAGTCAATTTTAATAACATATTGATTTATAATTCTTTCAAAATAAACCATTATTTTTCAATGTTGAGTACATTATTCTTCTTACCACTGATGCTACCGAGCTAATCAAGATTACTAGAAAAAAAGTTTAAAAAAAACACGAAAACGGGAATTTTAAATTTTTATGTCATTATTTGAAAAAATAGATTTTGTTTTTTGTTGTTATTCAAAAATAAATACTGCAGTGACTCAACATGTTCACCAAATATATATATCAGCCTTATTTCTATCGTTATCAAATACTCTTCATATAAAATACTCTTTTATTTCATTTCTGATATAAAAGTTTTGAAGATACAAAAAAAAAAACAAATTATAGTTGTAAATCATTATAACTATAATATGTATCAGAATCGATTGGAAATACATCTATTTTTAAATTACATTTAACAAATAATAGATTTGTAATAGAATTAATATGTATTGTTTGTGCAGTTCACAAATTATAGTTTTACAAACTATGTTCGTTTTCATCATAAAACCTATCATTCCAAAGATGTTTCGTGTACCTAGTATGATATGTTTAATGAATACAGACCATCACTAGCAATGTTAATAATTATTAATTAACTGTCACAATAACAAGAATAATATTTGTTTTTATTCTCATCAACTGAATGCATTACTCCAAATTTTGAAAAAGGTGTTTGTATCGATGTTAAGAGCTGTCCAAGTTTACTAACTCTATTCCAAAATCAGAGACATGTACCGTCCGTTTTAGATTACCTTAAAAATCCCTTTGTGGATTTGAAGGCAAAACTAGAAAAATGTGTTGCGCTTTGAAAAGTAATTTAACACTGGTACCACATCATGTAGAGGTAGCTACTGAAAACACCGATTCAGATTTAAAATTAAGAATACCTTTGGAAACTACGTGTGGAATAAGTAATGTTACTCGTGTATAAATTATTGGAGGAAATCCATGGGAATTAGGTAAGAACTTAAAATAAATTATAAATTAAAAATAAGTTTGTTTTTTATTATTACTTTATTTTATAACTATATCATACTCATAGACTAGGTAGGTATAATATATACTGAATATAATTCAGTATGTATAGGTTGTTAAAACAATATAAGTTATCGAGCGAATCATATTGTAATCAGTAATAACTATTAACATATATCATTATTTAAGGGCTTGGCCTTGGATGGCGGACCTGAGCTATGTGGGTGTAAATCGAAATAGTCGTGCATTACAATGGAACTGCGGTGGTACATTGGTATCGAACAAACACGTGCTTACAGCCGCACACTGTGTTTTTAAATTGAGGGATTTGAGACTGTAAGAAAATTAATCAAATCACCGCGTCTACAATTATTGTATTAAAACTTATGCCTATTTTACAGGACTGCTGTACGATTGGGTGACTTGGATTTAGATCCTGTTGTCGAGGACAATGCAAGACCATTAGATGTTCCAGTTGAACGTATCATCATACATGAAAAATATAACGAATATAAAATGATTAATGACATAGCATTATTAAAGTTAAAAAATAGTGTCACTTTTAACGGTGAGTTTTTATATAATCTAAATGTTCATTAATCTGTGGTGTGTTATACAACATACGACTTTTGTACAAAGGACTTAAGACATGATTACATCACATTATATAATAGATGGTAAATGTTTATAACTAGAGCGTGGATTTCTATGCAATTGCATATTTTTTTCCTTTTAATATTTTTGGTTTTTTGTCAGTTATCTCCACGAATCATCATAATTTGAAGCTAATGGTGAAATTTTTTTTTGCATATTTAAAGGTTAGTGAATAATTTTGCATATTTTGGCAAAATTCAAAATTTATTGCATATTGAAGCGAAAATTTAAAAAAACGTATAAAATAATATTTTGTCAAGTAGAAAAATAAAAACTAAATATCATAGTCACTAAATAATAATTTATATATATATATTTAGTTATAAGATAAATAATCAATTACGACGTAAACTTCAAATATGCCCCAATAACTTTGGTTGATGTCGAACGTTCGATCTCACTCTTTAAAAATATGTTGATCGATAAACGACACAGCTTCACAGAAGAAAAACTTGAAATGCATATGATTATTCATTTCAATAATAAATACAGTTTTAAAAATTAATAAAGTTCACAAAATTCCCTAAATTTTTTTTATTAAGTATTTAAGTAATTAATTATTATAAGTTTTCTTGTAAATTTTAAATAAATAAAAAATTCTTGCATGTTTTTTACATATTTTCATAATTTTGACTGCATATCTTTTGCATATTTTCATGGTTTTTACTGCATATTATATGGCATATTTCGATAAAAATCCGCGCTCTATTTATAACGTTGTTAAAAGAAATTATAATATTGCGGTTGTGATGCATTTTAGTATAAATTATATATATTGTATATTTCGAATAGATTTAATACAACCGATATGTATGCCAATGACTTCAAAAATTAAAAACATAGATATGTCGAGAAGTTCACTATTTGTTGCCAGTTGGGGTTACACTATACCTACAAAAAGTTATAGTAAGTAATAATTAGTAAGAATATACCTATTATACCTATATACATTTGTCTGGAAGTAAAACTACTCAAATATTCAATCAAAAACTCGATGTATTTATATTTTTAAACATTAATTTGTCTACTGTTCTAATTAGATATTTTTTTGTACCAATGGTTTTGTTCTTAGATTTTAAAAATGAATGTAAAATTGAGTTCATAACATAAGAATTATCTAAGTATGAAAACCTAGTCTGATTTTAGAATGTGCTGTTAGGCGTATATGTAAACTTATTTTGTACGATGTGGGTAAGGTTAGTTTGCTAAAATAAAACATAATGTATTTCATAATGGTGATATAATTTATAAAATATTTTAATTCACTATCAATTGGTAAAATGTATAAAATAAATATTATTTTTATTTAGGTGTTCCACTCACAACTGCTTTGATGGAAGTTCAAGTTACAATTACGAGCACTGCGGAATGTGCAAAAGCATATTCAAACACGTCTAAAGCAATAATAATTGATGACAGAGTGTTATGTGCTGGATTTCCAGAGGGAGGAAAAGACTCGTGCAGGGTAATTTACTTATTTTATTTCACATAGAAAATAATATAAAATTTAACAATTTTTAAATTTTTAATTGATTTCAGGGTGATTCGGGAGGTCCATTAATGTATCCAAAGGGAAAACAATTCTATTTGATGGGTATTGTATCTTACGGACACAAAAAATGTGGCAAACCAGGATTCCCAGGCGTGTACACTAAGTTACCTTCATTCATGGTTTGGGTTATTGATAAAATAAATAAAAACGCATAAATCATAAAGTAATAACTTTTTTTTATAATTTTCACATTTCCTGCATTATAAAGGCAGTGTTAAATGATTAATTAATGTAATTATTCTACGAAAAGTTCTGTCTCTAATTTGTTGTATTATATAATTTAAAATTATTTTTAAAAGTTACATAAGAAACACACAAATATTCGATTTTTTTTAGTCAAATATGACTTTTAGTGTTTTAAGGTTTAAATTATACGTAGTAATAGTAAGCTTGGACATTTTTTACAAAATATCCCGTGAGGATTTATCAATTACAATATTACAATATTTCTTTAAATGGATATATCATAGTTCTGTTTTATTTTTATATATATAAAAACTATCATAGCATCACAGAGATTGCAAGTATTTCATATTTTAATTAAATTAAATTAAATGTTTTGGTAAAAAAAGTTTAAAAAGGTAATTTAAATTTTTTTTATCTAATTATTTTCAAACAAAATCAAGACGTTTAGAATTTATTTTTCTGAATATTTTACGTTTCATCGTTTTATTTTCATTAGAATAGTGATTATTAATATTTTTTTTTAATTTTGAGAATATTTTTGTGTTATTATACGGGAAAGAGCCCGCGTGCCACATATTTGATAATACTTGCACGCACTTATATGGTATTAAATAATTTACAATTTTTAAACTAGACAAAATACCAAAAAATGATGATGTTAAAGAAAATATAATGTTAAGACGTCAACATTTTTAGAAAAATAAATTCTATAAAATGAATAAAATGATATCTTCAATTTTTTTTTAATAATTAAATAAATTTTCTTTTTTAACAAAATATAGAATTTATCTAAAATATGAAATATTTGTAATCGTTTTCCCTGTGAGGCTGTGAGTCTTATAAAAAAAGTAATAGAATTATGATATTTTTATTATTTTAAGAGATCGAAATTGGTAAATCCTTACGGGAAATTGCAATTGCAATTGAAAATGTGGTGATAACGGACGAGGGTCATTTTGGCGGAAAACGGAAACCCGCATGCTCTATACAGGGACTCCCGCTTTAAATTAGATAATATATGGTTAGAAATATAACAGCTAATGTGCAAATAAATATTATAGGCAAAAAGTGTAACTGTATAAGTATTAAGTACATCTCATTTAATAAAAATACCAGTTAATCAGTTAGTCGATCAGTCAGATTCGATTAGTCAGTCCTCAATAATTCACATGACGTAGGGTTACTATTAAGTAATAATATTACTTAGTTATTGTAAAGTAATAAAGCTCTATCTAACAACTGACCATCACAATAATCTACGAAAACTATATTATTATTTTTTATTTATTTATATTATTCACAAGTTTTTAATTATTTCACTAAAATAACGTGACTTCCTTGTTACAAATTCATTTTATTGTGGGCCTCCGTTCTTTGGTTTTATTATAACAAGTCAGAAGGTAACAGACTTACTTCAAATATATAAGTGAGTTATTATTATAATTTATAATATATCTAGGTAGGTATTAGGTACCAAAAAAAAGGTATTTTATGTAAATAATATCTAAAGATTTCAATTTATATACATTCAATATATCCAAATCAAATCATATAAACAATATAATAAATTACTATGGACATATACCTAACTGATAATTCTGTTGTTCTACACAAGTCTAGGTTATTGACGAATATTTTAATGTACTTCTATAGAAAAAAATACTGAACGTGTTGGTCAATCAAAATATCTTCCAACTATCTCGATTTGCGTATAAATGTACAATCAGCAGTTATTTTATAGTAACTTCGATAGGTATAAAAACACAAAATATTCATTGAATTGTATTTTTTATTATATGTAAATCAAAAGGTAAAATATGAAATTATACTTTCTCATTTTACTTAGTAGCACATATTATGTATATAGTATGTTTGCAAATAATTATTCATACGACGGAATAATTATTAAGCTATGACGTAGGTAAAGTGTTTAAGTGTGTGTAAGATGTTATTAACATTTTTTACAATCCAGATAAATCTCTATATACAGCCGTGTAGGTGATTGGTATTTTTACACTCTGATAACGTCTGGTTTTACATATTTCGCCTCAATCGGAATAATTAACAAACTATAAATTATAAGCAGTTAACCTTATCCGTGTTGATTTTTGTATAATATATATATATATATATAAATTGTGTATTTATAATCTGCAATATTTAACAAAAATTTCGATAATTATTTTCAAAAACATCTCATTCAATCGGTTGTATTAAAATATATTGTACTAGTCTTCGTTTAAAAATTAATAACTATAATGCCCATCATGAAGTCAAATATTTTAACATTATAATATGAAAAAAAATTAATACTATAAAAAAATAAACCATATTAAATAATAATGTAACTTGTAAATTGATAAAAAAAAAATAAATCCATATGACCATATAACACAGATTTATAGGGACAAAGTACAGGAATTTATAAAATATTAAAAAATTTCAATTTTTTTTTTTATGATTAATAATATGTGTATGCGAAGTGCTTTTTATAACACTGTTATGTACACTTATTTATAGAGAAGATTTACCGTCGTCGTTTATATTTTGTTCATCGTTACTTACTTGATAATATATTTTCCAATACGACGGAAGGTGCAGTATCGCGTCGAGTTTGTTTATTGAAAAACATTACATTGATAGATATAGATGTTTAGATATTTTAATATTTGAATTGATGAGCATACACAAATAATATTTATTATTTATGTATTTATTTTTGAAGTATTTTTAAAAGCATGTAAGAATGTAAACGTATTATAGTACTGTACTATGATTAATTCATCAATCAGAAAAAAAGAACAATACAATTATACGTTTTAAGTTAATACAAAATATTTTAACTAAATTTTTGATTACACTTACGCTATAAATATTAAGTTCAATTCAAATCGGCTAAAAACGCTAACTATAGGGTAGATACTATATTATTATTTATTTATTAAGTTATAAGGAATCAAAACATTAAGGACAATAACCTACTATTATCTTTACATTTGAATTATGTTTATTTGCTTTCCTGTCTGTATAAGTGTATAACTATGGTACTTACAATGATGGGTTTGCAGTCAGTCAAACATTATATTTTTTGATTAAGTTATTTGCTTATAACATGTAAATGTTATACGTTACATGCCTACATCTCGTCGTATTATTAAATTTTGGAAACTACCGCATGGTATGTGTAAATACCACTTCCTGAATATTTTGAAATCATTATCGATCATCATTTTATGGAAAGCTAATAAAAAAATGCATTTTTTAGTAGGTAGATGTTTCACAATCTGTGTTTTAGTTGTTCTACTCCAACACTTGTAAGTTATATTTTAAATTGCGTTGCTTTTGTTTTTATTAGTTTTAATGATTGAATTCTTAAGTTTTGTATCTAATTAATCAATATAATTTAATACGTTGAATGCCAGCTATAATAACTTAGTGCTTGTTTTGATTAAATTATAATTTATTAAGCTTATGTACATCCAGACTGTGATTTGGCTGGTAAACTAATATGGCGAGGTGTAATGTCGGTAATAATTAATTCAAGGTCACATATAAGGACGCAAATTACTATACCTAAAAGATAGATCTGTCAAGTGCTACTTACCACATGGTACACATTAGGTTTTAGATACATAATGACATTACCGAATATTCCACGCTGAGAGTATAATTCGTAGTGGGTGGAAATATTGAGATAATTTCTTGAAATAACTGCTGGTCAGTGATGGTCTTACAACTATAATTTCGTTGTTTAATGTACCCCTCCTCCCGTTTTTTTTCCGTTAGCAAACACCATAACCAAAACAAAAAATTTAAATTAGTCTCGGTAACAAAATCTTCACCACTCCAAAAACTGCAGCGTATTGGTATATCCGTGTGCATAAATTGCTGTTAATTACTTATGATTCCGGTTTGTCTCCGCCGGACCCACTCCACTGGGAGTGACGTACACACATGTGAAATTTATCTTCTTAGAGAGGGGGGTAACAGCGTTCTAGACGATCTCTACCCTTCCCAAGTGAAAAGACATTGATAAAATGATTCGAATTTACATTGGATGTATAAATATAAATAAATATGTATAAATATGTTTACATCACGTGACGTCACAAAAAAAATGTTGATGTCCCCCATACCGGTTAAACCCGTTATTGGTTAATAATCATAACAATAGTAAAAATTCACATAGTATAAATATAGCATCGTAAGACAGCAATCGTCTAAACATATTTTAAATTTTTGTCTCGCAGTTTACCTCACCGGTACGGTATACGTAGACGTACGGCTCTACACATTGTACATTATTATTAATATTATAGTCAAACGTTGAGTGTCATATTGGAAAGTAGAGAATTCGTTTCACGTACATGGAATTTCGATTTGTTTATTCAATAGTACAATTTGACATAAAACCGATTAGCGAATAATAATATAATTGTCGTCTTTAATTACGAGCAATACCACTGCTAACGATCGCATACCAGAAATATTGAACCAGTGAGTACTTACGTAGCTATACTTAACATAATAATCAATACAATAATGCTTAGACTATATCATATTGCATATTTCTGTTTCTAACATTTAAGGAAAAACATTATTAATGTGAAATTAAGTCCGCTAACAGAGATATGTCTGAAAATCGAAAAGTGATAGTAATACCTACCATAACTATATATAAAGTACTTAAAAAATCGCTAAATGTACTTTTTATTACAATCCGAACTAACTATTTACATTATTAATTCCATATAATAGTTATATTATGTATAAATAATATGAAATACTTCATGTATAAATTCACCATTTACATACTATTTTATAGTACATATAGTGTAAGTATTTCATTCCAATAACGGTTGAAAAAAAAATATTTACAACCGATGAAATACAATCTATAAAACTGGTTTGTAATATTAAAAATAAGGTTTTCGCAAGTTTTAATTTGATAAACTAAACCCAATGTATTTTTAATATACTTTTCTGTTTATTAGTCTATGGTAATTTATAAAGTACCTATTTGGTAATAAATTATCACTTGTAATATTAATACCGAATTTCGGGTACTCTTATTCTTATTAAAAGTTATATGAAATAGGATACAATATAATTCTTGTTCAACCTCAACAATCTCTCAAAGTGTACATTATTTGCCTATATTTTACGCCGTACAATGATTCATATCAGTGATAACTATATTTTGTATGTTGTTGATATTTTGTTATATTCAATTGCATTTATAATTAAATTTTATCACCATTAATTGGTTTAGTAAGGATGAATAACATTTTTCCTGTTTGTAAGATAAGCGACTTCTCAATACTAAATCGGTAAAAATTAATTTAAGTACATTGATTGGTGCTAGTAATTTTCTTTTATAACAGTATAGTACGAGTAGTACCTAGTTGAATTCTAACATGGTTATAACTAAGTTTTCATTCTTTACTAGGTATCCAAATCAATATCGCTTTATAAGTGTAATTCATCAAAATAATAAGATTAATCGATATTTTTTTTTTTAGGTAATAAAAGTCGTATAAAAAATGATATTGACTAAGTTTAAACGATAAATTTGATAGTTAATTCTGATATTATAATCATACAATTGTAATGAAGTTGCTGGAAAACTATAAATATAATAACTAAAGTACATTTATAATTTATTATCTAAGACCATCATTTATTGTTAAATAATATTATACTTGTATGATATAATATAACATAAATACATCAATATCGTTTGTTTGATTATAAGTTAGATTAGATATTTTATTTATGTTTATAATACAATTAATAATACAATTGTTTTTCGTTTTTAGTTTAAACATGAGTAAACAAAAGTGTTTTATTATTTTAACATTCATAATTGGTATGGCAACAGCTCAGTCCGGCAGTGGTGAGTCAATTTTAATAACATATTGATTTATATTTCTATCACCGTAAACATCATAAACCAATATTTTTCAATGTTGAGTACATTATTCTTCTTGCCACTGATGCTACCGAGCTAATCAAGATTACTAGAAAAAAGTTTAAAAAAACATGGAAAACGGGAATATTAAATTTTTATGTCATTATTTGATAAAATAGATTTTGTTTTTTGTTGTTATTCGAAAATAAATACTATGGGGTCTCAACATGTTCACCAAATATATATATCAGCTTTATTTCTGTCGTTATCAAATACTTCTCATATGGAATATTCTTTTATTTCATTTCTGATATAAAAGTGTTGAAGATACAAAAACAACAAATTATAGTTGTAAATCATTATAACTATAATGTGTATCATTTTTCTCAGAATCGATTGGAAATACATCTATTTTTAAATTAAATCGTTACAACAAATGTTTGTTAAATTACGTTTAACGGGTAATAGATTTTTATTAGAATTAATATGTTGTTTGTGCAGTTCACAAATAATAGTTTTATTAACTAAGTTGATGATCGTAAAACTTATTATTCTAAAGATTTGTCATTTAGTGTACCTATTATGATATGTTTAGTGTATGTCGTTTAATGTCCCCTCCCGCCGTACACGATCATCTGTTCCATTCCACATACCCTTCTCTTCCTCAAACTACTTTCATAACTCATCCGTCTTATGCACATTGCCAGTACTAACCCTTCATTCTCCCTCTAAAATTGAACACGTTTCCACTGAGCCAATATTATTATTGTTTATTGCTCTACTTTTGCATTAATAGGGTTCGTCTGGGTATTTTATAATAAAATAAAATAAATAAAAATTCAAAACAAAACTAGGTACGTATCCATTTCGCCATTAAATACTTTGATGTCTATGGGAATAACCTCACAATTGTAGTTAATTCTATTTGTATAATTATTTGTATGTTAATCTCTTATTACGTAATCATTATGTTCATTTATATTTTGTATATACTTATATTATATTCGTATCAATGTTATATTCATCAGTATTGTTACTTTATTGTAATTGGACATTGTTCGTTATAGTTAATAATAAATAAATAAATAATAAATACAGATTAAACAATTAACTGTTACAGTAACAAAAATAATATTTGTTTTTATACTTATCAACAGAATGCAATACTCCAAATCTTGAAAAAGGTGTTTGTATCGATGTAAAGAGCTGTCCAAAGTTACTAAATCTAATAGAAAATCAGAGACACGTACCGTCCGTTTTAGACTTCCTTAGAAAATCCATATGTGGATTTGAAGGCAAAATTAGAAAAATGTGTTGTGCTTTGGAAAGTAATGAAACAACGGTACCTCCACGTGTAGAAGTAACTACTGAAAACACCGATTCAGATTTAAAATTAAGAATACCTTTGGAAACTACGTGTGGAATAAGTAATGTCACTCGTGTAAAAATTATTGGAGGAGATCCAGCGGAATTAGGTAAGTATTTAAAAAATAACCACATCATACTCATAGCCTATATGTTTTATTATATTTATGTATATATATATATATTTATATATATATGTACTTAATTGAACTCAGTATGTTAAAACAATATAAGTTATCGACTACATTTTATTATAACCGCTATTAACATATAATATCATTATTTAGGGGCTTGGCCTTGGATGGTGGCCCTGGGCTATGTGGGTGTAAACCAATATAATCGTGAATTACAATGGAATTGCGGTGGTACATTGGTAACAAACAAACACGTGCTTACAGCCGCACATTGTGTTTTTAGACTGAACAATATGAGACTGTAATTAAATTAATCAAATCCCTGTATATACAATTAATGCACTTAACCTCAACCCCT
Source organism: Rhopalosiphum padi (assembly GCF_020882245.1). Taxonomy (NCBI): domain Eukaryota; kingdom Metazoa; phylum Arthropoda; class Insecta; order Hemiptera; family Aphididae; genus Rhopalosiphum; species Rhopalosiphum padi. The sequence goes on from NC_083600.1 coordinate 21,423,377, forward strand.
ATTATTGGTACGACAATTTTGATTTTTCAGGACTACTGTACGATTAGGTGACTTGGATTTGGATCCTACTGTCAAAGACAATGCAACGCCATTAGATGTTTCAGTTGAACGTATCATCATACATGAAAGATATAACGGATATAATTTTGCCAATGACATAGCATTATTGAAGTTAAGAAATAATGTCACTTTTAACGGTGAGTTGCAAATAATCGCATTGTTCATTAATCTGCAGTACGTAATACGATCATTGTTCAATCGTCATTTTGTAACAGAAAATAAGTGTTTATAACGTTGCTAAAATAAATAATAATATTATTGTTTTAATACGTTTTGGCTTATACTATGTATATTGTATATTTTTATTAGATTTAATACAACCAATATGTATGCCGATGACTTCGAGTTTTAGAAACTTAGATATGTCGAGAAGTTCACTATTTGTTGCCGGTTGGGGTACCACTATACCTACGAAAACTTACAGTAAGTTATATTTTTACTGTAAGAATATTTCTATTACACCAACATCAATTTGTTCGGGAGAAAAACTTCTCAAATATTAAAACATATTATCAGTCGTACATGTCTATAGTTCATTTTTTATGATATGTTTTTGTTTAGTTTAAGCTATTTTAAAACATTATTTATTTCAATGAAACATGTTAATTCGATGTATAACATTTCTATAATGTTCACAATTAAATGTATTTAATTCACTAAAAATTAGTAAAATGTATAAAATAAATATCATTCTCATTATGATTATCATCATCATCATTATCATCATTTAGGTGCCCCACAAGTAACTGCTTTGATGGAAGTTCAAGTTCCAATAACGAAGGCTGATGAATGTGCACGAGCATATTCAAACATGTATCAAGCAGTAATTGACGACAGAGTGTTATGTGCTGGATTTCCAGAGGGAGGAAAAGACTCGTGCAGGGTAATTTACTTATTTGATAACATATAGAAAATAATACATAACTTAATAGTTTTTCAATTTTTAATTGATTTCAGGGTGATTCGGGAGGTCCATTAATGTATCCAAAAGGAAAAGTATTTTATTTGATGGGTATAGTTTCTTTCGGAACCAAAAATTGTGGCCAACCAGGATTCCCAGGCGTGTACACTAAGGTACCTTCATTCATGGACTGGATTATTGACAAAATAAATAAAAACTTATAACTCATAAAGTATAATACATTTTTGTTAATAATTTTCACATTTCCTTGAATTATGAAGGCCGTTTTGAATGACCATTAATGTAAATTTTGTATTGAATGTTTAGTTTTAAATTTTTTTTATTATATAATTTAATATTATTGTCAACAAATATTATTGTGCATAAGAAACATGGTTATTTATTTGTACAAAGTATTGAATTTTTTTTTATTTAGGCTAATGTAAAAAGATACTGAAACTCCTATAATTTTAGCGTCTTAATGATTCAATTTTAATAGTATTAAGCTCGGATATTATATTTTTACTTTAGCCTCAATAACTTGAGTATTTATTTAATTTGTTATTTAAATTTCAAAAAATAAAAAAATATGAAATTTATTAGTTGACTAATTATTATGTTATTGTCAAATGGGTGCTATTTAGTTATCTTATAAGTATTAATTAAATTAGAAATTTGTCAATGTCAAGTTCTCAAAAGCATCAATTGAGTTGGTAAATTTTAAATTTTGTTTTATAAAATCCGGATTCTATTAAGTAGACGAAAAACTTAGTATTAGACTTTCACCGTGTTACATGTGGTAAATATTGCCTTTGTTGTAGGAGTTCATAATATTACACTAAGCAATACACCAATAAATACATGTCTTATTATTATCACTGAAAACTGTTCATTATTATTCCATGTGACACAAACAATTATTTATGTTAAATTGTTTATAATTTATAGTTATTAACATTTGTTTCAATAATAACTAAAGATGAAACAGTAAAAATTTTATGTTTTCACATTCACAGATTTTTCCCTTACCCACATTTACACAGGTATAAGTGTTATAATATTTAGACAACAGAATTAAAATTGCACTATCTACTATAAAAACGGAATAATAAGCATATTTTTTTAATGTTTGTCGGAACAATAGGACAGGATTTTCTACATAGGAACAATCCCACTTTAAATTGAATGTATGGTCTACATTGAATATAAACGTATATGTATATATATATTAGTTCATCGCAACGTTATCCGTGGTTCAATTAGTCAGGCCTCAATAATTTACATGTAGGTTTACTTTTAAAGAAAGTTATAAGGCTATACATCCAACCATTGACCGTCACTGCAAAAGTACAAATTACAAGAACTATATATTTATTATTTTTTTATTTATGTTATTCACAAGTTTTTAATTATTTCGTTAAGATAACGTGACTTTTTTGTTATACATTAATTTACACCGTGGGGACCCGTTCTTTGGATCTATTACAATAAACCACAAGGTAACAGACTAACTTCAAATACATAAATGAGTTATTATAATATACACTACACTTATATAGATACAAAGTACAGGAATTTATAAAATATTAAATACCTCAATATATTTTATGATTAATAACATGTGTCTGACGCGTTTTCTGGCGAAGTGCGTAGTATAACACTACGCTATGTACACTTATTTATACAGAAGATTTACCGTCGTCGTTTATATTTAATCATGGTTACCTACATGTAAGAATGTATAGTATATACATATAATACCATACTATAGTTTACTCATCGATCAGAAAAAAAACCAATACAATTACCTAAAACTACTTATTATAGAGTAGATACTATGTTATTATTTATTTATTAAGTTAAAAGGATTCGATATCAAGGTCATTATTACAATTACATTTACATTGATATTTTATGAGGACGTAGTAGGTCCGCATGTTTTGTCTCCGTCTTACACACACGTGCGACATAGCAAATTTTCGTTCACCAGTTTCAATGTTATGCTGTAAGTTTTGATATTAGAGTAAACTGACCTATTATAAAATTCAAAGGTTAGGTTAGGTTAATTATTGGAGTGACAATTATTGGTATTATTATTTTTAAGTAAGTTATGATCTTTTTGAAACTCTACATTTTAAAATGATCATCTTAATATTAGGTCTTTAATTTATTTTTCGCCAGTTACATTTTCCGACAGGTCTCCGTAGTATTCAAATGAACACGTAACGGACATCATAATAATATGTTCGTATGTTATCAACATGCTATATACTATGTGTACGCGTTAAAGTCATCCATTATCGTCGATAGAGTTACCAAATATGATATATCACGGTGATTGACGAACACGACACACGTTCGATCCCACGTCACCGGCACGACACTATAAACGTATAATATGTTATAATCAAATAACGTCACGATAACCCTACGACAGTGCATGGGAAAGGAATTATAACGAGATAATTATGTGTAGTGGTTGTCGTATTAAAAAATACCATGTACGACACACGCTTGCAGCTCATCGCATATTTTAACTAGTGATACGATGCGGAGGGCACGACGGAGATAGCGTTAACAGGGCAGTGTAGTATAGCCAATAGCAGTATGTGCGCGAGTGACAATTTTTTTGCACGGCGGAGAAAAAAATGGGTGAATAGATCGGAATAAAAACGTCAGCTGCAGTTCCGGCGAATCAGCACGCAGTTTCCGCATACGGTGATCGGTGATGCAAGCGTGTGTGACATCGGCGTCGACCGGACACGGACATGAGGCGCGACGGTGCGATATTATCGGACAGACATGAACATTAGACAATATATTTGACCGGAAGAGACTGTGCGACTATCTTTGTTCGTGTTCAATGTTTCCGATTTAATGCATCATATGTTTGCTGGGTATAATATAATATTATAATATTGTTTGTAACGGCATGTTGTTATAACGGCGGTGTCGCCAGCCACCAATTATTTGTTAGTAATAGTCCAACGGTTTGTGTAAACCTTCAACCACTCGTTCATCGTTTTTTTAATAATTTTTATATTAGTAACATTTTATTGAATTTATACTCGTTTGTATAAATAAAGTACCAGGTGGTTCTTAGAGTAACAGAATACTGGTCATATTTATTGTACCTATTTGTGTATACGGTGCATTGAATAAGAAGTATGGAATATAATTGACTATATATTATATTGTATTTTCCTTTTCCTTTTGCGTCCCATTCATATTATGTGTTGTATATTGAAATTGTGTCTTTTTATTATAATTATCGAGCTACAAGGACTTTTAGATCCCATACCATAATTATTGAACCAGTAAGTACTTATACAGTTATACTTAAAATAATAATGAAGACAATATAATTCTTAGGCAATATTGTATTGCATATTTCTGTGCCAAACATTTATAGAAAAATAGAATATATTAATTTAATCGGAAATATTTAAGTCGGAAAATCTAAAATTGATAACAATACATATAAAATACCTGTATCAGTAGTAAGTAATATACCTTGATTGGTGCTGATCATTTTTTATTATAACAGTTGAATATAGGTATTTAGAGAATTTTTCTTGAAACACTCGTGAGTTATTGGTGTTAAATCTTAAAATAATAGTATATATTTCATTCTTTTACTATATAAATATCACTTAATTAGCGGAATTTATCACAACAATGTTTAATAATTATACAACTGTAATGAATAAGCTACTGAAAAAATTATAAATGTTACTGCTCAAGCACATTTATTATCATAAACGATAAATTAAGATATAGTAAGACAGCAATTGTCTCAATGTTTTATTTCACAGTTTCCCTCGTCGCTATCGGTATACATAGACGTATAGATCTTAATACTGTACATTATTATTAATATATTATAGGCATAAGTTTTTAAATTACTGTAATTTAAAAAAACACATTCTTTTTTAAATTGATTTCTAATAATCAATATTATATTCGTATATAATATAAATACATCAATATCATTTGTTTGATTATAAGTTAGATATTATATTAATGTTTATAATACAATTGTTTTTCGTTTTTAGTTTAAACATGAGTAAACAAAAGTGTTTTATAATTTTAACATTCATAATTGGTATGGCAACAGCTCAGTCCGGCAGTGGTGAGTCGATTTTAATAACATATTGATTTATATTTCTTTCAACGTAAACATCATAAACCATTATTTTTCAATATTGAGTACATTTTTCTTCTTGCCACTGATGCTACCAAACTAATCAAGATAACCTGAAAAAGGTTTAAAAAAAAACTTTTACATTAGCAGTGTAAACAATTAACTGTCACAATAGCAATATTAATATTTCTTTTTATACTCATCAACAGAATGCAATACTCCAAATCTTGAAAAAGGTGTTTGTATCGATGTTAAGAGCTGTCCAAGTTTACTAACTCTAATAGAAAATCAGAGACACGTGCCGTCCGTTTTAGACTTCCTTAAAAATCCTTTTGTGGATTTGAAGGAAAAATTAGAAAAATGTGGAAAGTAATGTAACAACGGTACCACCATATGTAGAGAGGTAACTACTGAGGACATCAGGTTAGATTTAAATTTAAAATTACCGCCGGAAACTACGTGTGGAATAAGCAACGTCACACACGTAAAAATTATTGGATGAGATCCAGCGGAATAGGTAAGTATTTAAAAAAATAACCACATCATACTCATAGCCTATAAGTTTTATTATATATATATGTTAAATTGAATTCAGTATGTTAAAACAATACAGAGTGATTCTTTTATCATAGAACACTCATTATTTCAAAAAGTATTCATGTTTTTGAAAATATTTTTTTACATAATTTTAAGTTGTTAAAAAACAAGAATTTTATTAAAAAATTATATTTTTAAATATTTTTTATCCTTATTTTTTTTTTAAGTTTTTTACTTTTTTGAATGACAACATACAATTTTAATTTCATATTCCAAAGCAGAATAATTTTCCGAGTATTTTGATACATAAAAATCGAATTTAGGGTGAGTAGTTAATGAGTTATAAGTATTTATTATTATTATTATTTATTTATTATTAAGTTTAGATACGCGAAGTGGAGTGGTACAGAGTTACCCCGCAAAATGTTTGTCCACTACTCCGCTTGTCTAAACTTTAAATAAGTATAACTCGTGTCTTATAAACTACTTGCCCGAAACTCGAATTTTATGTACCAAAATACTTAAGAATAAACAACTGTTTTAAATAACATCACCACTTTATTTCACCTGAAGCAAATTTGAGTTTTAATTTTGAATAATTGTAATTTTTGTAAATTATAACATAATTTTGTCTGATGTGTTTTAGATACATAATGGCATTATATACCGAGTATTTAATATTGGGTGTACTCGTATAATTCGTAGTGGGCGGAAATATGGAGATGTTTTCTTGGAATAAATTATTGCTGGTCAGTGGTCACACAACTATAATTTCGTTATTAAAAGTTTTTTTTCCCGAGGGTAAACACCGTAACCAAAACAAAAAAAAAATTTATTCGTCTCGGTAGTAAAATCTTCACCCCTCCAAAAACTGCGGCGTATTGGAATGCTCGTGTGAGTGAATTGCTGTTAAATACCTATGGTACGTACTTGTCATTGGTCAATACATAATATATATAGAACACGTGACGTCACATATCAACTGGATTCCCCATACCAGTTAAACCCGTCGGCGGTAAATAATTATGAAAAATATTAAAAATTCGCATCGTTCAAAATATAATATTGTTAGACAGCAATCGGCTCAATGTTTTGCACACAGTTTACCGCATACCGTCGTCGGTATACGTAGACGTACAGCGCTTAGTATATATTTTAGGCAAACGTCGCGCATCATATCGGAAAGTCGGGAAACCGATTCACGTACGTGCAAGTTCGATTTGTTTTTCCAATAGTATAGTTTGATATAAAAACTACTAGCAAATAACAATAATAATAATAATAACAATAGCAATACAATATTATTGTCGCCTTCGATTACGAGGAATACCATTGCTATAACGATCGCATAACAAAAATATTGAATCAGTGAGTACTTACACTGTTATAATACTTGACATAATAATCATTACGATAAATTGTATAGACAATATTTTATTACATATTTCTGTGCCGAATATTTAAGGAAAAATATTCTTAATGGAAAATAAAGTCCGCTAACCAGACAAAGATTTGTATAAAAATCGAAAACTGATAGTAGTACCATACCTATACAAAGCATTTCAAGAATCAGTGAATCTAATTTTCATTATAATCCGAACTAGCTAACTACCTTTATAATTATATTCATACTTTCATAGTTCAAATATAATTATATTATTGTAAAAATAATAATTTATCACTTTATGTTTATATATTTACCTCTTGCATACAATATAATAGTACAAGTAGTGTAAACATTTCACGAACATAACGATTGAAGGACGAATATTTACGAACGGCAAAAAATATCTATAAAACTGGTTTGTAGTATCAAATATGAGGTTTTTACATGATTTAATTTTATAATCTAAACCCAATGTATTTTGATATATTTTTCTATTCATTAGTCTATGGTAATTTATAAAGTATTTGCGGTAATGACTAATAAATTATGGAACTCGACATTATCAATAAATTGTAATATTAACATAAAGTGAAAAAGGCCTGGTACTCGTATTTTTATTTTAAATTATATGAAATAAGAGTCAGTGTCATTTTTGTTCAACATCAACAAACACTCGAAGTATACATTATTTGCCTATTATTTACGCCGCACAATATTAATTATTCAGTTTACTTTTAAATATTTTTACGTTCTTAATAATGTTTTATATCTAATTGTATTCGCAATAAAATTGTATTACCATTAAAGGGTTTAGTAAGTATTAAGTAAGTGTAACGATTTTCCTAATCTTAGAAAATTTCTCAATACTAAACAAGGGGATGTACATTGTACATTGATTGATGTTAGCCATTTTTTTTTCAGTGAATTTCTTCTCGTTCTTTTTTTAAATCTTGAGAGTTATATAGTAATTTAATTAAATTAAAACCAGTTACCTATATTTTAAATTATTATTTTATATTTGTTAAATATAAAATCGTTGTAAAAGATTAGCTCCTAAACGATATAATTCTATTTTTTTTTTGAGTTTACACATTAATGCACCTCAACCCCCCCCCCCACCACTTATTATTTTATTTGGGATGGCTCGATTATAAGGAAGATATTATATTTATGTTTATAATACAAGCAATAATACAGTAATTGGTTTTTGGTTTCAGCTTAAACATGGGAAAACAAAAGTGTTTTATTATTTTAACATTCATGATTGGTATGGTAACAGCTCAGTTTAGTAATGGTGAGTTATTTTTAATAATATATTAATATCTATTTATTAATTATTTCTATATAATAGTTTATTTTTTCAACGTTGATCGCGTATTTCTTCTTGTCACTGATGATCTAAACCTCTTTAAAAATATTTCAATATAATTTATGAGAGAAGGTTCAGATAGAAATCAAGTGTAAATATTAAAAAAAAATTTAATTATTTACTAAGATAAACTGAAAAAACTGAAGAAAAAAAACAATATACAAAACGAATATATTTACGCATTGTCTGTTTTCGACAAAATCTTTTTTTTTTTAAATTTTAAAATGAATTATTATAGAGACTTGACATTTTCACCAAATTATAAATATGTATTTTTAAGGCATTAAGTAATTTTCCATTTTTATCAGAAATTCATTAAAAAACAAAGCATATTTTTCTGGTATATAAGAGTATAATTATAATAAATTATTATAACTAGGTATCATTTCACTCAGAATAAATTGGAAGTTAATTTACAAAACTCTGTTATTTTTAATATATTTTAATAAATTTGTTATTCGATTTAGATTAACGGCTTATTCTAAAATATAAAATGTTGTTTGTACAATTCACACACTGTAGTTTGTTGGCAGTTTAACAGACTTCGTGCATTATTATAAAACATATCACTTTTCGCAGTGTGACTAGTATGATGAGTATATAGATCATCACTAGCAAACAATTAACTTTCACAGTAACAAGACTAATATTTGTTTTTATTCTCATCAACAGATTGCAATACTCCAAATTTTGAAAAAGGTGTTTGTGTCAATATTAAGAGCTGTCCAAAGTTACTAACTCTTTTAGAAAATCAAAGACATATACCGCCTGTTTTAGTCTTCCTTAAGAAATCTTTTTGTGGATTTGATGGCACAAACACAAAAGTGTGTTGTGCTTTGGAAAATATTTCAACACCGGTACCATCAAGCGATACAACTATTAAGAACACCGGGTCAGATTTAAGATCAAAAATACCTTCGCAAACTACGTGTGGAATAAGCAACGTCACCCGCATTCGAATCATTGGAGGAAATCCCTCGGAATTAGGTAAGAATTTTAAAAAAGTTATAAATTTGGTATAAGTTATTAGTTTAAAGTTACTGATATATTTATTATTATAACGTAATTTTATTACCTGAACGTCACACTCATAACCCATAGGTATAAAGTACCTACTAAATTGAATTTAGTATGCAGCTGGCTCAATGTTAAAATAATAAGTTATCGACTGAATCGTATTTTAAAAATTATTAATATATATATTATCATTTAGGTGCTTGGCCTTGGATGGCGGCCTTGGGCTATCAGGGTTTAAAAAAAAATAATCGTGCGGTACAATGGCGATGCGGCGGTACACTGGTAACAAACAAACACGTGCTTACAGCCGCACACTGTGTTTATAATATTCAAAATGCAAAACTGTAAGTGAATTAATCGAATCCCTGTGTATAAAAGGATTGTATAAAAACTCGTGCCTATAATTGATGGTGTGACTATTTTGATGTTTCAGGACTACTGTACGATTAGGTGACTTGGACTTGGATCCGAATGTCGAAGACAATGCAAGGCCATTAGATGTTCCAGTTGAAAGTATCATCATACACGAGGATTATAACGAAAATGTGTTAGCCAATGACATAGCGTTATTGAAGTTAAAAAATAGTGTCACTTTTGACGGTGAGTTTTCAAATAATCGCTATGTTCATTAATCTGTAAGTGCGTATTATAATACGACCTCTGTTCAAAAGTAGTTGTGTAAAAGAAGAGAAATGTTTAGAACGAAGTTAAAATAAATAATTATTTTGTTGATTCAATACATTTTGGTATTAACTATGTATATTGTATATTTTTAATAGATTTAATACAACCGATATGTATGCCAATAACTCCAAAAATTAAAAACGTAGATATGTCGAGAAGTTTACCTTTTGTTGCCGGTTGGGGTACCACTCGACCTACGGATACTTACAGTAAGTGATATATAGTAAGAGTATACCTATTATGCCTAAGCCTAAATCAATTTGGATGGAAGATACACTACTCAAATATTTGATCAAAAACTCTAATATTTTTATGTATACTGACAAAAAATCGTTGGTAAAATATCGCGAAACTAATATATCGCAACAACAAATATCGACCTATATTAATATCGCTGATTCGCGTCCGTATACCTTTTATCTTATCTAATCGTATTAGTATTTTGGTTTTTCATTTTATAATTTGTTAATTGTAACACTTTATATTATCACTACAATAAATTGACATTTACTGGTCATATTTATATTTTTACTGTTCTAATCCTGTATGCTTATTTATGAAGGTATATTTCAAAAGCCCCAAACACTTTCAACATTTGTACTTCTGATTGAATCTAACGTTTGTTAATCGTTTGTGAAAATATACCTTAGTTTTTTCACTATTTTTACTAGACTTTTTTTGTATTAAAGATTTTTTTCTTAGATTTTTAAAATGAACGTACAAATTGAGTTCATTACCAATGTATGAAAACAAATGTATTCTGTTTTTAGAACGAACGTTTAATATATTCAATTTATTTTTTGTGATCTGAATTAGGTTAGTTTATGCTAAAATATAAAATTAAATATATGGTTATGATTACATAAATAAAATATTGATGATGGTTACCGCTAATACATTTCAATCATTAAGAATTATTAAATATATACAAAAAATTATTACCATTATTTAGGTGCTCCACCCGTAACTACTTTGATGGAAGTACAAGTTCCAATAACGAAATCGGATGAATGTGCAAAAGCATATTCAGACGAACCATCTGCAATAATTGATGATAGAGTGTTATGTGCTGGATTTCCAGAGGGAGGAAAAGACTCGTGCAGGGTAATTTATTTATTTGATTTCACATAGAAAATAATATAAAATTAACAATTTTTCAATTTTTAATTGATTTAAGGGTGATTCGGGAGGTCCATTAATGTATCCAAAAGGAAAACAATACTATGTAATGGGTATAGTATCTTACGGATATAGAAAATGTGGCGAACCAGGATTCCCAGGCGTGTACACTAAGGTACCTTCATTCATGGATTGGGTTATTGACAAAATTGGTAAAAATTGAGTTGCATAAGCGCATAACTCATAAAGTCATAACTTTTTTTATAATTTTCACATTTCCCTGCATTATGAAGATATTTTTAAATGATTAATTTATGTAAATTTTGTATGTCAAGTTCATTTTTTAATTTATTTTATTATATAATTTAATATTATTGTCGAAATTTACATAAGAGACCCGATAAATTATTTGTATAAAATACTTAAATACCGGAGTTTTTTATTCAGGCTAATATAAGAAAAATACTGATAATTCTTCAACCAGTGCGGTGTCTAATGGTTTCAAATTCAATAATATTAATCTCCGACTTTTTTATTTATTTAATATAAAATGCTAGGGCCACCACCCGATGAACCATTATTTCTGTACCCAATAAAATGCGTTGTTAAACCTTTTTAAACTATGTCTTACTTAAAAACATATATGTATTTACATACTATAATTTTATACATATAATAGGTATAATAAAAAAAATATATAATATACTCGTAATACATATAATTATGTATATTTTTTACGTGGTCAAATTATACACTTTTTATAACAATACATATTTTGATAGACTTCGAGTTGTATACACTCTTATTTATATAAGTGACTTAATATGTTGAGATTTTATTTTTACTTCAGCCTCAATAACTGTATAAGTACAAATACATTCAATAAAAGTGTTTAGTCAGTGAACCAATTAGTCAGTCCTCAATAATTCACATGTAGGGCTACTATTAAAGTTGCATGCCTACATGTCTACATCCAACCATTGGCCGTCACTACAAACTACAAGAACTTTTATTATTATTGTTGTATTTATATTATTCACAAGTTTTTAATTATTTCACTAAAATAACGTGACTTCCTTGTTAAACAATTTTCTTCAGACTTCAAGTACATAATTAAGTAACCATACTATTATACTTAGCTACCAAATATAAGGTTTTGTGTATAAATAATAATATCTTAAGATATTTAAGAGTTATACATTACATTTAAAATTGGTTATATTGTTTCTAGGGAATTTTGAACATACAATAGGTAAAGTAGCTATTATATATAATAATAAATTAATCTGATAAGCTATTAAAATCTGTTTTAATCACATTGGAAGCTTCTCGACCGTACTAGCACGTATGTCATCAAGTTTAAGACTCCTTATGTTGATAACTGAAAGTAATATTGCAAATAAAAGTAAATTTAATTATTCTGATTGGTATATTCAGTAATATTCATATAGCATAAAGATATTATTCTCTCTAGTACCTTAGTAAATATGTAACAAAATTAGTTAGCTGTTTATAATTTAGTTTAGCTTTGATAAATTGAGAACGCTGTAGTACATATTAAAATGTTAGCGAATTTTGCATAAAAAAAAAATGGTCACAAAGTGTTATATTATATTAATACATTACACGTTGTACGATGTATGTATTTTTCATTGAATTGTAAATTTAGATACATATCATGCGGAGCCATTAATGTATTGATTTTACAATGATGTAGTGTGCATTTTTTTCTGTCTGTTATTTAGGCCTTTTTGGGACAGTTAAAATGCATCGATTTTCAATTTGGTGAGTGGTTTCTGGTAGCAAATCTAGATTGATTCTAAAGGATAATTGAGTAAACAAAAAAAAAAAAAATTAGTAAAATAGATATTTTTATGTTAAACCAGTTTTTGACAGTAATGATATCTTAATTTTGTTACAATTTAAAAACGAACAACCGTAGAAACTTGAAATTTTCATAAAATGTTTATATTATCAATTTTTTAAATTTTATAATTTTAAAAAAATTTTCACTCATTTAGAGTTATCTATAGTAATTTTAATTGTTGCATTATTATTATTTTATTTTTTTATCAATAGTGATAAAAAAATTATGAATCTGGTATATATTCTTCAAAAATTAGTACATTTTCAGTTAAAATTCTGACAAAATCTTGAAAATTTAAAAAGTATAGTACGAAATTCCTTATAACGTTTTTTACCAATAGCAAAATTTTACTTAAAGTAACATTAATGTTAATTACATATTTGAAGTTCAAGTTTTTACAATATTGCACATTATTTAACCGTCTAATAATATTAATAAGTACATCTCTCTTTAAAAAATTTGTATTATTTGTTGTCATTCAAAAACCAATAATTGTAGATACTTAACATTTTTACAAAATGCTCATATTAGAATTTTCTAAACATTTTGATTCTTTTTTAGCTGTTTATAGAAAGTTAAAATTTTTATTTATATATTCTCTGAATACGATAAAAACATATTTGGGGGTCAAAATAATTGAAAATACAATATAAGATCCTACATAAGTTTTTCAAATACGTGTATAAAAGTTATTAAAATATTTAAATACAGTCTCACTAGACGTGGACTCTCGGAAAATCCTTAATTATATAAACATATATAGATATTAGTAAAATTATGCATATAAGTATACATATTATAAAAAAATAGTACCTATTTAGCATTAGTAATTAGTATTTATTTAAATTAGTTATTATAAAAAACGAATATACATTTGTATTTTATGATATATTTTATGTTGCGCCCGTAGATGTTCATTGTTAATTATTCATTCATCTTACAAGTTCACATTATTATGGCGAATGGTTATTCCCTGGAGTTTTCAATTAGTATTTAGTTTAGTTAGTGAAGTATATAGTTATTTAGGTATAATCGTTGTTAAATGTAACGTTATTTATCGGAAGACGTGTTTTTTAAATAATTTAATTTTGATAAGAGATGTGGATATTTTTATGCGAGAATACTTTGGCGTTCGGTACAAGTTTATTAAGTAGCAGGCTCATGGATTATATTATTAACGTATAATACCGTCAATTAATTATATATGATGAGAATGTAATAAGCCAATATATTTATATTATTCAGAATATTAGTTATTAATTATTATTCTGATTACTTATTAGAAGTTTAATAAATGATGCTTATGTAGGTATATAGGTATAATAATAATGCAATAATAAATCTACAAATTTAACATATTCATTGCAGTAATTCACTAAAGACTGAACAGCATAACGGTGCCAACCTTTTCATATCAGGACTTAAGTTGAATATTATGTAAAATTTGTGTTCGTAAATCATGAAAATATGTTTTCCCCGTGTAATTTCATATTTGTTATTTTAATTGATTTAATTTGTTCATACACACCATGTTTATAATGCGTACAAAAGACTTTGTCTGAAGGCCATTTAAATAAGCCACCAAGGTTACAGACGTTAAAGTTTATATATATAAACGCACAAAATTACAGACATATTATACGAGACTACGACGCGTGTAGTAACAGTGTGTCACAATATTACGAACGGTGACGTGCCTATACGATATAATATAATATGCATTATGCACGCACTCGAAATCGTTAGTAAATAGATAGGTACCGCGGATATCCGACGAATGATCAGAAAAGTGGAGTCTGCGACTTTTAGAGAAAACGTCAACGGCGGCGGTGAAAGAAGGGCGGCGAGAAACGTGACCGCTGGGACCATATAAAATAATAACAATATAATATTATCACGACAGTTTACGATATCGCGGTGTGATGACGGGTGACTGCGGCACGGTAACTATCGGTACACGCTTGTGAGCGACAATGCGGCACCGGAAGCGATTGCTGCGACGGCGCGACATATCGATGGCGAGGTAATTGTACGGGGCGAGTTGTTTCGGAATAAAAATGTCAGGTGTGCCGTCGATCTACCGGTTACGGGGTGCGGTGCAGGCGCGCGACATCGGCGGCCACCGGATGCAGACATGACCGACCGGATAATAATTTATAGTAATATATAAATATATAATACAGTGTCAGGATCTGTGCGGGTGCATGTATGTATATATATATATATATATATGTACTATTCGCGGTAAGCACGTCTTGTGTAATGATATTCACATTGCTCCACCAAACTCCATATTTTATATCATCAATATAATAATATTAAAATTATATCAATAATACAATAATATTATAACTGTAGCCTGTAACATGTACTCGATTAATCTAAATAACGATGTACTCAATTACCTCAGGATATGTGCGGCTGCATGTGTGTGTGTGTGTGTGTGTGTGTGTAATATGTGCGGTATGCACGTCTTGGAAAACAGCGGCCTAGTCACGATGCCGGTGACCACCGGTTCTGCAGCACTCCACTCGTATAATATTCGTTATCGTCACCGCACCAATTACGCACACAATATCGCACACTACATCCGATCACCGTCCGTCATGGCCGTTACACTAAAATTAAACGTATTTTTGCTATCCGTCACCGTCCGCGACAATATAATATAACACGCGAGATAATCAGATATTTTGATTATATAATAATTATGTGCACTACGATACTACGTTGCTCATCGTTTTACAACTATAATGATTGTGCAGGTTATCTAAACATTTATTACTAAAGGTCTCGAAAAACCATTTTTTAACCATTACCTGGATGATTGAGTAATTTTTTGACTTTGAAACTTTACCGTGTTCATACGATTCAATAGTTTTAGTAGAGTAAGCGTTTCAGGAAAACAACGATTGAAGTACGAATTTTCGAACGCCGAAATAATATCTATTAGATTGCTTTCTAATATCAAATATGAGGTTTCCCCATGGTTTAATTTGATAATCTAATCCCAATGTTTTTTTTTATATATTTTTCTATTCATTAGTTTATGGTAATTCATAAAGTACTTGGTAATAAATTATGAAACTCAACATTATCAATTGTATTATTAACATCAAGTAAAGGTCTGATACGCTTATGTTTATTATATGAAAGTTGGCCTGCTCGCTCTCTTGCGTGAACCGTCTTACCCACAACGGCGACAACGTCGCATAGTCGTAAGACCGCGTAAGGTATAATTAATTGTGTATTCTCTTTTATTTCGTCAACACCTAACATAGTGACATTTGAGTATTTGACCACTAGCTACTGTTTACCGTTGATTATCATCAATAAAAATACATTGTACAAATAGTTCTTTTATCCTGACCGGCTCACCGCGGACTTACCGAGCACCTTCCGCCGTGGCTGTGTTAACCTTATTCTCGTCAAAACAAGTGTGGTAAGGGTGTGACCACAAATGTGACCACCTAAGATTCAATATAGTGTCACATTCTAGAATTTTTTTTTTTTATAAAAATTTCAAAGTTGTCTCTTTTAATATGTCAGAAATATTGATTTGTAGTTAAAAACAATTTTAACAAATAGATAAAATGTCATTTTGATTTTTATTCAAGCTATAAAATTGTCCATTTTGCCCACCTAGGTGGACAATTCTGGATTTGATAATATTTAATGTCTCATATTTTAGAAAAATATTTAAAATTTTTAAATTTATTAAATACATTGCATAAAAAAGAGTAACTTTGCGTATGTAATTCTTTTAATGTGTTATCGAAATTAATTGAAATGATGATAGGTAAATTTGACATTTTTATATGGTGCAACTTGTATTGTAATTTGTCTATTATAATTAGATGATGAAAATCCTAAAGCCTTTTTTTAATAATTTTGTGAATTTAAATTTACTTTTCAGTATAGATTGAGACAGTATTGTAAATAATTGATTGTAAATATTATAATAATGTTAATGATACATTATTCTAAACATAAGATGATTCGACATTTACAGTTCGCCACGAATATCTCGACGATACGGCAATATACTTAATAATATTATTATTCAATGTAGATGCAAAGTAGGTGGGAATATATTAATGTTAAAATAGGTCAGGCCAGTGAAGCAAAATATGCTGAGGCAACAACAAATTTGGCTTTATAAGACCGACGCACGCGCAGACATGTGGTGGATTGTCGCTGAGTGATTCAGCTTGCACGAACGCACGGCGACCATGCGTTTAAAGTGTTTTTCAAATTACAGTAAATTTTTTGTTTGTTTTAAACCTAATAAAAGTGTTTCCGACCTGAAAAGTTGTATGTTTTGTTTGAGTAGCCACATAACTCTACGTAATCCTTGAATCTTATGTGTAACCGGTTGATTTATGGTCTTTTGGTTACTCAAATTGCGATAGAAGTATATCACCGAAAGATGCATATGCGGCAGTAGGTCGGAAACACTTTTATTAGGTTTAAAACAAACATAAAATTTACTGTAATTTGAAAAACACTTTAAACTCATGGTCGCCGTGCGTTCTTTCTCGCCGAATCACTCAGTGAAAACCCACCCCATGCCTGCGCGTGCGTCGGTCTTATAAAGCCAAATTTGTTTTTGCTACAGCACATGGCCTGACCTATTTTAACATCAATATATTCCCACCTATTTCGCATTTACATTAAATAATAATATTGTATTTTACAATAATTGTCTACAGTATACGACAGTACTTATATATATGTATTATGCTTTGTCATAATATGTTCGTATGTTATCAACATGCTATATACTATGTGTACGCGTTAAAGTCATCCATTATCGTCGATAGAGTTACCAAATATGATATATCACGGTGATTGACGAACACGACACACGTTCGATCCCACGTCACCGGCACGACACTATAAACGTATAATATGTTATAATCAAATAACGTCACGATAACCCTACGACAGTGCATGGGAAAGGAATTATAACGAGATAATTATGTGTAGTGGTTGTCGTATTAAAAAATACCATGTACGACACACGCTTGCAGCTCATCGCATATTTTAACTAGTGATACGATGCGGAGGGCACGACGGAGATAGCGTTAACAGGGCAGTGTAGTATAGCCAATAGCAGTATGTGCGCGAGTGACAATTTTTTTGCACGGCGGAGAAAAAAATGGGTGAATAGATCGGAATAAAAACGTCAGCTGCAGTTCCGGCGAATCAGCACGCAGTTTCCGCATACGGTGATCGGTGATGCAAGCGTGTGCGACATCGGCGTCGACCGGACACGGACATGGACGAGGCGCGACGGTGCGATATTATCGGACAGACATGAACATTAGACAATATATTTGACCGGAAGAGACTGTGCGACTATCTTTGTTCGTGTTCAATGTTTCCGATTTAATGCATCATATGTTTGCTGGGTATAATATAATATTATAATATTGTTTGTAACGGCATGTACTGAACTGCATTATAGCTATTATTATTATTATTATTACATCTGTTGTTATAACGGCGGTGTCGCCAGCCACCAATTATTTGTTAGTAATAGTCCAACGATTTGTGTAAACCTTCAACCTCTCGTTCATCGTTTTTTTAATAATTTTTATATTAGTAACATTTTATTGAATTTATACTCGTTTGTATAAATAAAGTACCAGGTGGTTCTTAGAGTAACAGAATACTGGTCATATTTATTGTACCTATTTGTGTATACGGTGCATTGAATAAGAAGTATGGAATATAACTGACTATATATTATATAGTGTATCATATATATTAGTATGTATTATTTTCCTTTTCCTTTTGGGTCCCATTCATATTATTTGTTGTATATTGAAATTGTGTCTTTTTATTATAATTATCGAGCTACAAGGACTTTTAGATTGTTATTATTTACATATTATTTATTTTCAATATTTTATACGTATTATAAGCTTAATAGCAATATTACTGAACGGTAACAAATACCAAACCAACGAATGATTCGCGCCCGTATACCTTTAACGATACCTTAAGCACGCTACAACGCTTTTAGAGCTCAAATAAATCTTTCACCGCGATAAGAGCCGTCGAGAGCACCCCTCACACTTAAAAAGACGTATATTTAGTTTTTTAGATGCAAAACAGAAAAAAGTTAGCAGAGGCCATAATAATAAAAAAAAAAATCGATTATTTCGTGTTATTATTAGTCGTTATTATAACAATAAAAAATTTGTTTAATTTCTCAGGTAAGTATCATATTAATGGTAATCTATAAAGCATTTTCAGCAGAGCTTTATTTAGGGTTATTTTTCAGATCGACGACATGAATTTATCCAGTGGTCACTAACATACGCGGTTACACACAACTCCTCTAACTTCCTTATTTACTTAAGATCACGCCGATCACGGAATCTCCATACCGGGACTTGATATTGAATGAGCTTTTTTTGTGATACGCTTATGTTTATTATATCTATATGAAATTAGATTCAGTGTCATTCTTGTTCAACATTAACAAGCACTCAGTGTACATTATTATGATTTGTAAGTTCCAACAACGAGTACTGCGGAATGTGTTCAAACGCGTCTCAAGCCGTAATTGATTATAGGGTGTATTCGCTGGGTACCTAAATGGTAATGAAAGTGTCTCATGCACGGTAATTGACCCTTTTGATTTTATATAAAAAAAATAACATATAACTTACCAATTGTTCTATTTTCAATTGGTTTTAGGGTGATTTAGGAGGTCCATTAATGTATTCAAAAGGAAAACAATACTACTTGATGGGTATAGCATCTTATGGATATACAGAGGATCTGAGGATGTATTGGACTAGGATACCCAGCGGTGTACACTAAAGTACTTTCATTTATGGATTGGGTTATTGACAAAATAAGTAAAAACTGAGTTTCATAAGCGCATAATTCATTAAATCATAACTTTTTCAAAAATGTTCGCATTTATTCCCATTATTATGAAGGCATTTTTAAATGATCAATTAATGTAAACTTTATATGGAATGTTCAGTCTTTAATTATACTATTATATAATTTGATAATATTGTCAATAATTACATAAGAAATATGATCAATTGTTTGTAACAAATATTGGACTTACGATACTCAGTATATAAGTACAAAATAAACACAATCCTGTATATTATTAGTATTAATCCTAAATTATTGCAACTTTTGCAATAACGTGCTAATAATATCGATTTTTTTAATTATACCCGTATGGGTACTTACAATGAAATATTATAATATCTAATACCAAGATTTATATTGATTTCATCCACGGAAAAAAGTTCGTGAAAACATAAAAACCGATTATATGCGGACCAATTATACAGGTATTTAAAATATATCGATATATAAGTATATTGATATTTTATTGTTTTTATTATTATTATTATAGTGGTTATTGGTGTTTTAAATTATAACAATGAACATATTTATGAGTGCTGTTATTCATGATCGGCATATTCAATTTATTCGTAGGTAGGATGAACATCTGTATAATACCATAAATTATTCGTATAGCATAAGAATGCAATAAAATAACGTATTTATATTATACACAATATTAGTAATTGTACTTATTTGACGTTTATTGAACGATGCTTGTGTAGATATATTGTATAAATAAAAAGATAAATCTAAAAATGTAATATATCCCTAACAGTTACCCACTTTAGGAATCTACTAAATGGCACAACGGTGCCAACTTTTTCATATCACAACTTAAATTGAATATGTAAAATTTGTGTTAGTAAATCATGAAAATATGTATTCCCTATGTAATTTGATATTGTTTATTTTAATTGGTTTAATTTGTCAATACTCCGAGTTCATAATGCGTGCAAAATGTTTTGTCTGAAAGTCGTTTAAATATGCTACTTTATTTTAAACGGCCTAAGTTACGCAAAATCAGAGATGCATATGTGTAGTTACAGTGTGATACAATTTATCATGAACTGTGACGACACACCTATACACAACATATTATACGCATTATGCACGCACTCAGAATCGATGAGAAATACGGATATCCAACGAATGACCACAATGTGGATACTGCGACTTTTAGAGAAAATGCCATCGTCGGTGAAAGAAGGTCGGCGAGAAACGTGACCGTTGTGAAAAACCATACACATAAAATATTATATTATCACGACAGTCAACGATATTGTGGTGTGACATCGGCACGGTAGCTATCGTCGGTACACGCTTGTGAGCGACATTGCGGCACCCGAAGAGCGATTGCTGCGACGACGCGACATATTGATGGCGAGGTAATCGTACGGGGCGAGTTGTTTCGGAATAAAAATGTCAGGTGTGCCGTCGATTACTACCGGTTACGGGGTGCGGTGCAGGCGCGCGACATCGGCGGCCACCGGATGCAGACATGACCGACCGGATAATAATTTATAGTAATATATAATACAGTGTCAGGATCTGTGCGGGTGCATGTATGTATATGTACTATTCGCGGTAAGCACGTCTTGTGTAATGATATTCACATTGCTCCACCAAACTCCATATTTTATATCATCAATATAATAATATTAAAATTATATCAATAATACAATAATATTATAACTGTAGCCTGTAACATGTACTCGATTAATCGAAATAACGATGTACTCAATTACCTCAGGATATGTGCGGCTGCATGTGTGTGTGTGTGTGTAATATGTACATACCGCACGTCTTGGAAAACAGCGGCCTAGTCACGATGCCGGTGACCACAAATTCTGCAGCACCACTCATATAATATTCGTTATCGTCACCGCTCCAATTACGCGCACGATATCGCACACTACAGCCGATCGCCATCCGTCATGGCAGTTACGCTCAAATTAAACGTATTTTCGCTATCCGTCACCGTCTACGACAATATATAATAACGCGCGAAGTAGTCAGATATTTTGATTATATAATAATTATGTGCACTACGATACTACGTTGCTCATCGTTTTACAACTATAATGATTGTGCAGGTTATCTAAACATTTATTACTAAAGGTCTCGAAAAACCATTTTTTAACCATTACCTGGATGATTGAGTAATTTTTTGACTTTGAAACTTTACCGTGTTCATACGATTCAATAGTTTTAGTAGAGTAAGCGTTTCAGGAAAACAACGATTGAAGTACGAATTTTCGAACGCCGAAAAAATATCTATTAGATTGCTTTCTGATATCAAATATGAGGTTTCCCAATGGTTTAATTTGATAATTATTAATGATATATAAATATTATGCTGTTAATATGATATTTTATTATAAACATATAGTAAGTCAAAACATAACAAACAATCCATCATCAGTATACTTAAAAATTTTGTTATTGGACATGTAGAATTTAGTTTGATCACAGCGATGAAATATGATTAATAAACGAAAATAGAATATTGAATAATAAATAAATAATTCATATGGATTAATAAATTGAACAAATCATATGATAGTTGTGTACGTATATTAATATAGAAATCAGAATAAAATACAGTTTATTAATTGCTTATATTAAAATTTATATATTCTCTAAAATCCAATCCATATAAGAAGACACATTGGTATACAGGCCTGGATTATCTCCACATCCTAAACCATAAGAAGATATGCCTATCAAATAAAATTGTTTTTCCTTCAACCACATTAACGGACTTCCGGAATCACCCTGAAACATTGAAATTAAAATATTGTAATAATGTATCTTTATTGGATTTTTTATCTATGAGTTTAACATTTTTTTTTAAACGGTTGCTTTGATGAATGTAATGATTTTAAAATGTACTAAATATATAAAACATTTATAATTCTAGTATTTTTCATAATAACCGGAAAATAAATAAAAATAAATACATTAAAGAAAAACCAGATATGTAAAACGCATAAACAAAATTTTAAATTTTAAAACTTTAAATTGTTATTAAATTGTTGTATTGTTGATTACTGTAGTTACATATTTTATTGATAATTAATAATTCAACTAAACTTGAGACTTGTTTTTTTCTATAAATGTTGATAACATTTTTCTCTTAGTGAGTTTCTCATAAGTATTGGTTATACGCTATCGCAAACTTACGAAAACAAATATTTATATTTATATTTTATTTTTAGTATAATTTAAGATCAATTTATTATTTTTAAAAAGTGAAAGTTTTAGAATTAATTTGTAGATGGAAAATCATAAAAACCTCGATAAGTCGAAAACCTTGATAAGTCAAAATAAATACTATTCCTTTGCAAATACTTTACTCGATAGAAAAAAACTATAGATAACTCGAACTGAGTTCCGAATTTAGACAGATTATGACTGATAATTAAGATTTGCAGCATTTGTAGTGATTTTCAAATTCTAAAACCCAATTTTAAATTGTATACAATTAATTTGCAAAATACTGTTATTATGTGTTTGGAGTCAATTGGATAAGTGCTACTAACTTCATTAACGTGGTTACACCTGTACGGTGGTATTGAATGAAAAAAATTTTTAATTATTATCCAACATCATTGTTTATCATACATTTTTAGTAATAATTTAAAAATTATAACAATAACAATACACACTGTAATAATATGTACGATTATAATGTATATATACTATAACTATATAATAATTCAAAACTATAATATATGTACACAGTCTACACACATTTAAATTTTAAACTCTCTTTAAGTTTAAATTTTTTTCTAAAATATTGATAACTAAAAAATTGAAGTAACTCAATAAAAAATCTCTGTAAAAAATTACATTTCCCTTGAATTCCGACTTATCAAAGTTGTATTGTACTTAAACAATTTTTTTAATTGTAGACATTTTAGGTTCAAATTAGGAAAAATTAAGAATGATGATTTTAACATCGGAATTTTTTTTTATTAGGAATGATTTATTACATAAATAAATAAATTGCAGTGACCCATACAATAATAAGATATACTCAACTTATAATGTACGGCAGATTGGTTACCTAATTTCCCCATTTTTAAAATAAAATCAAAATGTAGAAATCACTGAATACCTGACATGAGTCTTTTCCTGTTTCTCCAGCACAAATATTTCTGTAATCAATAACAACTCTTCTACTTTCATATAGCCATTTACAGTACTCCATGTCTATAACTGGAATTTGGATTTGCTTTAAAGATGAATTCGGCTTGCCTCCTAAATAATATTAATAATTATTTTTCAAATACTATAACGAAATATATTTTTTTAAACATTTATTAGGTTGAAAGACATTCAGTATTTTTAGTAAGATTTTTTTTTCAATAATAATAATCATTGGAATCTATAATAATATTAAACAAAAAAGGATAATTATAAAAATATCTAATTTGGTGCAATTTAATTGCTGAAATATGATTGATAATTTATTATTCCGTGATAAATAAATAATTAATTTACTAAATTCAGTTGTTCCCCATCCAGAAACAAATGGCAAATTGTTTCCTATATCGTCTTTCATAATTGGTGATAATGGCAAACATATTGGTTGGATAAATGCTAATCAAACAAAACAATAAACATCAAATTTTATAAAAAAACAATTAGTACATTTATTTTTACAAAGGCATTGCATATCTTTGTCAATGGCATTATTAAACGTATCATAATAATAATACTAAAGTAAAAAAAATATATTTTTTTAATAGTCTAACCAATAATAAACGCAGACAATGATATAAAATAAGTTTTTTAATATATAAAAAATAAAGCAATAGTTTGTAATATAAAGTATGGTAAAATATTCCGATGAAAAGTGCTAAAAAAACTTACTAGTAAAAGTAATATCATTTTTCAATACCACTAATCCGATGTCATTAGTTAAAATCGTACTATTAAATTCTTTATGTTTTATAAAACGTTCGATTGGAACATCCAATGGTGTTAATCCATCATCGATTGTGGAATCCAAATTCAAGTCACCTAAGCGTGCAATTTTCCTGTAATAGATCAAAAAATTAATTTTTATGAAAAACTCTTCATAAGTGTTTTGGAAACTAAATATTATTTTAAATGTTATTGTCGGAATTAAACTGAAGCGTTTCTAGTATATATATAAACTTGTCTAACGGAAAAAACTCTTATGAATAATTAGATTTCAAAAATTCTTTTTTTATTTTATTAGGAAGTTTATGACATTTATACTAGTCACATTTTCTAAACTACTCACATTCAATTTTTCAAAACTATATATACAGAAGTTATAATAAATATTTAAATATTTTTCAGTCAATATTCAAGTAGGATACTTTAAAATTAGAGTCCAGTAAGACCTAAATAAAGTGTTCTGCATTTAAATAAAAAAAAACAAACCCATATTATCTTACGAAGATTGAATTACAAAGATCGACTTCAAAAGTAATTATAGATTAATTAAATTGTTTGATTGTATATTTTTATTTTGGCCTATTGTACCTACCTATATGATTACCGTGCAACGTAACTAGAAATTGTCCAAATGATTTTTCCTTAATAAATAGCTTTCTTTGACATGTTAAACGTAATTTACTTACAATATTATACTCCCTCTAGTACCCTCACAATGACCGGCAGTTAAGACATGTTGTTTAGAAATTAATGAACCACTACACATCCATCTTACAGAACCATTAACATCATTTTTAGATTCGTACCCGAGAGCTACCATCCAAGGCCAAACACCTGCATGATCATGAGGTTTAGATAACTTAATTGAACTTTTAATTTTTAATACACAAAGAAATACAAATAAGTTTAAAATAATAAATAAATGTATCCAACCTAAATCTGATTCAATTCCTCCAGCTATTCGAAAGCTTGGTGCCTTTCTTTTACCACATGTATCTTTTGACGGTAAATTAGATGCAAAATGTGATATGTCCTCGTGTGTTTTACTCGATATTTTAGATGAATCAATCTCAAACACAATCTCTAATAGATTATAAATAAAATAATGATAATTAGCCAACTAAAGTTTATATAATTTTGTGACATAGACAAGTGTCTAAATTTAATAATATAATAACCCAAAGATGACAATAAAATAATGTTTGATCTGAAAGAACGGCAAATTGGGAAAAAAAATCGGAAAATTGACAACTAAACAAATATAGTATTTTAATTTTAATGAATCAGTAGAGTAATAAAAATAAATAAAGCTTGATGCCTTTTTTTACCACATGTATCTTGTGATGGTAACTTAGATGCAAAATGTGGTATTATATCGTCATGTGATTTACTCTGTATTTTAAGTTAATCAATCTCAAAGATAACCCCTAATAGATTATAAATAAAATAATAATAATTATTAGCCAACGTTTATATAATTTTGTGACATAGTCAAGAATCGAGGTTTAAAAATTATTAAAAATTTAATAATATAATGACCCAAAGACAATAGAATAAAGTTTAAAAATAAATTAAAACCAAGTAATTAGTTTATATTTGTCTTAAAGAAACCATATTTAAAAAGAAATAAAATCATTCCTAAAAAATTAATTTAATAAGTTGGACAAAAAACAAGATAAAAAATAAATGATTACAAAGAAAAATAAACCTTTTAGTACAAAAACAAAAATGTGATTAATAATAGATGCTTTGATAAAAAATATAAAAATGATTAATATGGTAGCATTGTAGTATAGCCAGTAGAGGAGATACGATTGAAGGGTAACATTGTTATGTATAGTACTTACTATAAATATATTATAATACAATAAAAGATGTATTGCAATACATTATTGCATTTATATATTTTGCAATATCATTATGGTTAGCATATTATTCTAACAACATCAAAAAATACCAAATACACGGAAACATGGAGAAAAGTTAGGTCCGTGAAGTTAGGGGGAGTATGAAAAGCATTAATTACCGCTATACTGCCAAGTTTTAGTAATAAATTAGTACTTTCAGAATATAAAATTAACACATAATATGCTCCATCCTACAAACAATTAACCACGAATATAAAAATATCCCGCTAACTTCACGCTGCGGGAGTATGGTAAGCATTAATTCCACTATACCGCCAAATTTATTTCGGTTCCGGTTCCTTTTCGGTTTTTAAATTTTGGTTTCGGTTTCTTTTCGCTTCTTAAAAAATTAAAAAAAAAGTTTATACTTTAATTGTTAGTTATTTATTACTACTCACCACTTATTGTATCAGTATTTTGTATTTCAAATTTTAAAATAAAACCAATTTTTGTATTTATTATTACCACATATACTTAATCTATACTAAACTATTAAATCTATTACAAAACCAAAATTAATCGTAAAAACCCTTTACAAAAAAAGTAACGGTTCCAATAAGGTTCCGATTTTTAAATTAATTTAAATTAGGGTGTCGACGAGGTTCCGGTTCCCAATATTCAAAGGGTTCCGGTTTCAAAGCCGTTTCTTTCCGGTACGGTTCCAGTCCCTACTTACCATGCTTTCGCAGCGTGGATATTTTTATATTCGCGGATAATCGTTTGTAGATTGGAGAACTAATTTTTATATTTGTATGTTCTGAAAGCACTAATAGTTAGCACTAAAACTTGGCGGTATAGCGGGAATTAGTGCTTTTAATACTCCCGATAATTTCACGGATCTAGAAAAGTTATAATGTCAACTAATAATTGGGTTGAAAGCTAAAAACAAAGAAAAACTATTAAAGGTTTGATACCTTGTTTTAAAACATAAAACTTATGAATTACTTACTATCAGTTGGAAGAGCAGTTATAATTCCGACTATAAGGGTTGTGATTATAAAATATCGTTCTTTTCGCATGTTGATATCTGAAAGTAGTACTGCAAGTAAAACAAAAAAATTACTTTTAGTAAAATTACTAAAACACTTGAATAGTTGAATATTATACATATACCCAAACTAGAGAATGGTTAATAACGAAGTAATTGCCAAGGTATTGTAACTATCAAGTACTTGTACCTGTCAACAGTGCTATGCGATTACAAATTACTATCGTGTAAGCACATGTTACAATAAAGTATTATGTTGATATCCAGATCCTTATTTTAGGGGCCACGGGTAGGCATATGTTTGGGGGTGGCACGCCTCAGGGTTGTCAAAATACGGCCCTGGTGATAGTTCATTTTATATAAATAATATTTTATATTTATATATATTTAGTTATAATCATAAGTTTATAAATAATTTTTTTGTAAATAATAATGTGAATTTATTACTCAGGTATAAACTTATTTAAGGTATGAGTATATGCAATAAATAAAATAAAATCAAAAAATCAAAACATAGTTAACAACGTCGTATTTATAAAATATATTATCAATCAAACCAGTTTAATAATACACGATAAATGACTATGTTTATTGTTTTGCATTCATTAATTATAAAATTCAAAATGAGGAGGGGATTGACCATGGAAAAATGTTGTTTAGTTGATCACTCAGACTGAGTTGGGAAGTTCATGACATCAATAAATCGCGATACAGACTTATTATACATTTCAGTCAACAGTTTAAGTTGGCATGTAATAAGTAACTTCGCCATAAACGAATCTGTTTAGGTATAGTTACCTAAAAAACATCAAGAAGAATGAATAATGAGTGTTAAGACCATAGATTTTTAAATTATCAAGTGAGTGGTTATGATGAATACTATATACAATTTTAATATACAGCTATAGTAAACTTGAAAAAATTCCAAAGTACTGAAGGTTATATATGAGTGTTATATTCTTGTTATAATAGCTATCGATAACAAAATTTTAAAACATTAATTTCGTTTGTAAACCAAATAAAACCAAAAATACCAATCTGCTACTGTTGATTATAATGATAATTATTATTATTTGATAGTTCTGTATGAAATAAATAATTAATCGTTTCAAAACACAGAAGAATATTTATACTGAAAACCTTCTAAAAATTCGAATAAATGGTTATTTTGTTTATCGGGTTTATTGATAAATAAAGTTCATATTATAATTATTATTTATATGAAATAAAATACAAATAAAATATAAATAGGAGGTACTTAGTTCAATTCTTTTCCTCCGCGAACGGTCTTAATAATCGTATTTCTGTTGTAGTACTTGACGTAATAATATGTGGCCAGTAGTCAAACACTTTAGCAAACGAACAAAAAAAAAAAAAAATTATAATAATCTAATAATTATTATTATTGTAGGTATCGAGCTACCATCGAGTTTCACTATAGAGTAGAGAGCACTGTTTGATATTTTTTTTTCATCCTTGAATATCATCATTGAAAATTTATCTTTCGTGTACGTGAAAACAGTATGATACTATTTTTTGGAGGGGTAATTTGTTTTCATCAGTAAGAAACACTGTCGATATTTAAAACATTACAGTATGTTATAGAGGGGAGTAATAATAAACCAATTACAAAATCATGTTTTAACACAAATGTAGCCAATGTAGGTAGGGAATTGTGTCCAATGTGGCCACCTAAGATTCAATATAGTATCACACTAGAATTTTATTTTTTATGAAAACTTCAAATTTGTCTCTTTTAATATGTCAGAAATAATAATTTTGTAGTTAAAAACAATTTTAACAAATAGATAAAACGTCATTTTGATTTTTATTCAGGCTATATATAAAATTGTCCATTTTGCCCACCTAGGTGGACAATTCTGGATTCAATAATATTTAATGTATCATATTTTAGAACAATATTTAAAATTTTTTAATTTATTCTTGCTATCGCTGAATGTCAAGGCATTTCGTGATCATATTCGATAAAACCGATTTTTAATACGTACATTTTTTTAAAGACAATGAAATTATTTTTTTTTGCATATTTTTATTTTTTATAAAAATGATGATGATTATAAGTAAGAAAAATTAAAAAAAATTGAATTATAAATAAACTGTTTAATTCATATCTTTATAATACTGCAATAATCTGTGATCTGCCATTGTTTGATCACACGTAAAACCGCGTGCAGTAAACTATATCGAGATATTTTTTTTTTAAATTCAATATACTGAAAAATTTGACTGAATATATTTAATTGAAGCGGTAACGTCAAAAAATGTTTTATTCGTTAAACGTAAGTTAGTATAATAACTAAAGATAATTGTTTTCGAGCACTCAACTATTTTTAATTTATATAAAACTATTATAAGTCAAATAAATACATTGCACAAAAAAGAGTAACTTTGCGTATATAATTCTTTTAATGTGTTATCGAAATTAATCGAAATGATGATAGGTAAATTTGATATTTTTATATGGTGCAACCTGTATTGTAATTTGTCTATTATAATTAGACGATGAAAATCCTAGCCGTTTTTTTTTATAATTTCGTGAATTTTAATTTACTTTTTCATATCGATTGAGACAGTATTTTAAATAATCGATTGTAAATAATATAATAATGTTAATGATATATTATTCTAAACATAGTATGTCAAAACATAATATACAATCCATCATTAGTATATTTAAAAATGTTGTTATTGGACAATATATAATTTAATTTGATCACAGCGATAAAATATGATATATACTATATACTCAAGAATACTATTGAATAATAATTGCATAATTCTTATGGATTAATAAATTGAATAAATCATATCATAGTTGTATACAAAAGTATATTTATATCGAAATCAAAATAAAATACAGTTTATTAATAATTGTTTGTATAAGAATTTATATATTCTCTAAAATCCAATTAATATAAGAAGACACTTTGGTATACATGCTTGGGTTGTCTCCACAAAATCCATACCCATAAGAAACTATGCCTATCACATAAAACTGTTTTTCCTTCAACCACATTAATGAACCACCGGAATCACCCTGAAACATTGAAAATAAAATGTAATAATATACTTTTAAATGGATTTATTATCTATGAATTTAAAAGTTTTTTTTTATATCCTTGCTTGGATGCATCTATTGATTTTAAAATGTATAAAAATATATTTATTAAAATAAATGTGAATACATTTGATTGTTTATATATAGACGAAAAAAAAACTAGGAAAATAATCTAATTTTCAATTTTGAAGGTGATATTTGGACTAATTAGATAAAACTATTTAATACTTTTATATAGGTTAAACATTTATAACTCTAGTATTTTTCATAATAATCGGAAAAATAACAAAAAATAACAAGTTAAAGAAAAACCAGATATTATACTAACTCGCAAATGACAATTTAAAACTAAATCTTTATCAAATGTTTATATTGTTGTTTTTTGTACGTATTTTAATGATAATTATTAATTAATAATTCAACTAAACGGTGATACTTATTTTTTCTATAAATGTTGATAAAAAACTTTCTGTTTGTGAATTTCTCATAACTCATAACTTCATAAGTATTAACATTGATTATAAATAGTATTTATAATACTATAATAGTATTATTTGAAATACATTAAATAAGATTATGTATGTTATATTTTTTTGGCAAAATCATCGATTTTTATTTGACGATGGACTGCAACGCGCTTTTCTGCAGCCAAGTCGCGGATACGAGTTTTAATGTTTGGAAAACAGAACGTTTGGATACGCTAATTGCAGTTCGGATAATAGAGGGTTCGTATGACGGAGGTTCGGATAATTGAGATTCTACTGTATTATGAAATAAACACAAGTTATCCATCTCACTAAATTTTAGTTTATTTTTTTCTTAATTTGTATTAATGAACCAAAAAATATTTTATTTCATTTTTTCTAAATTATCTATTTATTTATATAAATTATTGTGGTAAATACAGCCGAGTCACGATAGCTCGAAGTTGAAGGGAGATAAAGATATATATTTAATTTATATTTCTAGGAGAAAAAAAAAAAATTTGAATTGAAAGTTTTTCGAGTTATTGCGACTCGACTGTAAATAAATATTAATACATTATATACCTATATAACCATTAAAACCATTGTTATTTTGTCATTACTAATTTGGGAGCTGTAAGAACATTGTAGAGACACCAAGGGGCCATGTCATGAAAAAGTTTGAATACCTCTGCAGTATAACTATAATAATAATTAAAAACTATGATATACGTACATATATTTAAAACTTAATTTGAAAATTATTCCAAAAACTTGATAACTAAAAAATTTAAGTTAGTTGAAAAAATTGCATTTCCCTTTAATTTCAACTTATCAATGTTGCATTTTACTTAAACATATATTTTTATTTCTAGGTTAAAATTTGGACGAATTATGATTTTTAAGTGTAGAATAATGATTATAATATCGGATCTTTGCTCCAAATTCGTTTTTAGTAAAAATGATTTATTATATTAATAAATAAATTGCAGTGATCCATACAAGGATGAGGTATACTAAACTTCTATTGTATAGCAGAGTGGTTACCTAATTTCATCATTTTTAAAACAAAATAAAAATTAACAAATCAATAAATACCGAACATGCATCTTTTCCTTTTTCTCCGGCACATATTAGTCTATCATCCATAACTGTTTTATTATTAACATCTGTTTTCAAATCTTTAAATATTATCCATTTACAGTGCTCCATGTCTATGATCGGAACTCGAACTTCCTTTAAAGATCCAGACGGTGTTTCTCCTAAATATCGTTAATAATTATTTATTTTTCAAATACTACGAAATTTTTTTTTTTCAAACATTCATTAGGATGACATTCAATCTATTTAGTAAGAATTTTATCTCAATAAAAATAATCATTGGAATCTATGGTTATTAAAAAAAATAGAATGATTATAAAAGTATCCAATTTGGTGTACCTATTCTAATATCTGATATGTTGTTGATAATTTACCTTCTACATCTGCTCCCCATCCAGCAATAAATGGCAAATTATTTTCAATATCGATGTTTTTCATAGCTGGTGATAATGGCAAACATATTGGTTGGATAAATGCTAGTCAAACAAAAAAAATAAACAACGCATTACGCATCTTTGTCAATGGTACATATTTTTAAACGAAACATAATAGTAATGCTATAATACAAAAAATATATTTTTGAAATAGCTTAACCAATATTAAACGCAGACAATATATAAAAATAAAACAATAGTTTGTAATATTATAAAGTATTGTAAAATATTCGGATGGAAAGTGCTAAAAAAACTTACTAGTAAAAGTAATATAATTTTTCAATACCACTAATCCGATGTTATTGGTTAAAATTGTACCATTATATTCTTTATGTCGTATAATACGTTCGATTGGAACATCCAATGGGATTACCCCATCATCGATATAGAAATTCAAATCCAAGTCACCTAATCGTACAAATTTCCTGTAACAAATTAAAAATTAATTTTTATGAAAAACTCCACATACCTAAGTGTTTTGAAAACTAAATGTAATTTAATTATTAAAATGCATACGGAGAGGTAGGGAGTACCAAAATATTAATAAATATTAATTAAGCTTATCTAACGGAAAAAACACGAATAATTAGATTTCAAAAATGCTTTTTTTTATTTTATTAGGAAGTTTAAGATATTTATACTGGTCACATTTTCCAAACTTATCACATTTAATTTTTCAAAACCCTATGTCTAGAAAATATATAAAAAAATAAGTAAATATTTTTAATTATTTTTCAGTCAATATTTAAAGTAGGATACTATAAAATCAGAGTCCAGTTAGACAAAAATAATGTGTTACTCTTTTAAATAAACAATTATCAAACCCATAATATTCTACGAAGATTAAATTACAAAGATCAACTTAAAAAGTAATTATAGATCAATTAAATGATTATATATATATATACTTTTTTTTAGCCTATTGTACCTTAATGGTTACTGTGCAAGTGTGCAACGTAACTAGAAACTGTCCAAATGATTGTTTCTTAGTAAATGGCTTTTTTTGACATGTTAAACGTGATTTACTTACAATATTCTTCTATCTAAATTAACCAAACAACTGGCAGAAGTTAAGACATGGTGTTTAGAAATTAATGTACCACCACAATCCCATTTTATAGAACCATCCTTAAACTCGTAAAAAAGAGCTACCATCCAAGGCCAAACACCTGTCAGATTGTAAATACTTAAGACAATATATTTGTATTAATTTATTAATATACAAATAAATATAAATACATTAAAAATAATAAATAAATGTATCCAACCTAAATCTGAGTCACTTCCTCCAACTATTCGAAAGCTTGGTGCCTTTCTTTTACCACACGTATCTTGTGATGGTAACTTAGATGCAAAATGTGATATGTCCTCATGCGATTTACTCGGTATTTTAGGTGATTCAATCTCAAATACAATCTCTAAGATTATAAATAAAAAAATGATCATATTAATATAATTATGTGACATATATCGGCGTTTAAAAATTATTAAAATGTATGTAATATGATGATTCCAAGAATATAGAAAAAAGTTTGATCTGAAAGAACGACAAATTTGAAAAATCAATTGGAAAATTGACAGATAAGAGTAATTCATTAATTTATTTTACGTTAATGGTGTTTGATGAGTTATTTATGTTTAAAAAACAAAGTATTTTTATTTTAATGAGTCAGTAGGCCAATAAAAAGAAATTAAAACCAAGTACTTTGCTTACGTATTTGTCATAAAGCAAACATATTTAAAAAAAGAAACAAAATCATTCCTAGAAACGAAAATTATATTCCTTAAATTTTAAAAATTGGAAAATAAAAACAAAATATTTATATTAAATAAATAAATATTTAATATTTTTGAGTTTTGTGACAGCATAAAGAATAGTAGAATAATTTGTAGATGCTCTAAGCATTAAGTGCTTGAAAAAATTAATAAAAGAAGTTGGACAAAAAACAAGATATGCGAATAAATAATAATAAAGAAAAAGTGATAAATAATAGATACTTAGATAAAAAAAGATAAATAACGTAGCATTATAGTATATCCAATATAGGAGATATGATTGAAGGGTAATCTTGTTATTCATAGTACTATAGTTACGAGTATATAATATAATAAAAGATGTTTTGATTAGCATATTATTGTAACAACCTCAACAAATAACAAATACACGGAGACACGGATAATAGTCATATTGTTAACTAATATTTGGGTTGAAAGCTAAAAATAAAAGAGAAACTATTGAGGTTTTATACCTTTTTCAAAGTATAAAACTTATGAATTACTTACTATCTTTAGGAAGAGCAGTTATAATTCCGACAAAAAGAGTTGTGATTATAAAATATTGTTCTTTTCCCATATTGATATCTGAATGTTATACTGCAAGCAAAAAAATTTTTTATTATTTTAAATGTCATAAACAGCATGTCGTAGATGTTATATTCTCCCAAATACCCATACTATATAATACCTACATATATACGTAATTTAACTATATAGCGAATTGTAATTTAGATGAACTTGGATTCTTATTTTTTGAAGACAATTTTAAGAAAAAACAAAACTACATGGTTTGTCTTAATATAATATCATAATAATAGTACAATGTACAGTATTTTTAGCAGAAACGTATTTAGGTATTTGTCTTAGAAGGTTATACATTATTCAAGTTGTCACTTATTTTTGCCACTGACCCTTACTCTCAGAGTTGCTTTTAACTATAAATTTTTGATATAAATAGTAAATACAATTCAATGTAAGTTATCAAAATTGCGACAAATTGTTTTGCTAAAACAATAATATTAAATATCTATTAATTATTACCTATAATTATAGTATGTCTCATTTAAACTTTTTTTTTAATTCTATTAAATTGTTTTACAACATGTTCGTATTAAGACACAAATATTACACATAGTAATTAATATAATACATCTATTATAAAAAATCTAATTATATTTTTTTGAAACAGGCACATTTAGTTTTTCAAACAATTAAACGAAACTAGTTAAAAACACGTGCATGTAGTAGGCCTATAGATAATTTATTATTATAGTATAGTTACCATCAGTCTTATTAAGTATTCGAATACTTGTATTTAATGTTTTACAAATACTTTTTGACTAATATACTTTGAAATTCAAATTCAAATAACAGTTATTAATAATAAAATATAAATATTGTAATGCCATAACTCCATTATTATCTTTGAAATGGTTATTCCACCAGTGAGTGGATCAATCAGTTAGTTTTTTGTATTCAAACTGAAAATTAAACTTTTACAACTAATGGCTATTATTATAGTTTATTTAGTACTTAAAAGTTATATTACTATGTTAATTTCACATAGTTAATATATAGTATAATTAAATAATAATTATTTATTGAAGACTATTTACTACTATATATAACTACCTATTATTATTTGAAGCTGTGGTTATAGATTTAATGCACAACATATTTACATGATTTTATATGTAATGATTCAAACTTTATATTATTGTTATTAATAAAAAAAATCTATTTATATAATATATACTCAAGATACACCCATCTTTTATACTTGATTGTGATGTTTGAAACCGAACAAAAATATAGAATATGAAAGGTACTATGAGAATATTGTCTTACAATTGCCAATTCGTAACAAAATTTAAAATATTCAATTCAATTTTCTACCAAATAAAACTAAAAATACAAATATCCTAACATTTATTGTAATTATAATTATTATGATTTGAGGGTTCTATGTGAAATAAATAAGTATTAAAGGTATATTTTGTTTCAACACACAGAAAAATATTCAAAATATCAACCGAATACCTTTAGTTTAAAAATGTACAACTAAAAATAACACATAATAAAACTATTATTTATGTAAAATATAAATACCTTTTTCTTTTTCATACGTGATCAGTAATTGATGATCGTATTTCTGATGTAGTACCTACTTGATGTAAAAATGTGTTGCCACTGTAGCAATACGAACCAAAAACAAATTTTAAAAATGTAATAATAATAATTTTTGTAGGTAACGAGCAACCATCAAGTTTAACTATGGTACGGAGAACAACTTTTGATATTTTTTGACCATCCTTGAATATCATCATTGAAAATATTGATCTTTCGTGTACGCGAATACAGCATGATGCTTTTTTTTTGGAGGGGTATTATGTTTTCATCAATAAAAAACACTTTCAATGTTTAAAACATTACAGTATCTAAGTATTAAAGAAGGGAGTAATAATGAACCAATTACAAAATCATGTTTTTACTTTGTAAATATTACGATGACCTTATTCGCGTTGAAAACACAAGTGTAGGTAGGGGAAAGGTGTCCAATGTGTAGTATTTGTAGTCAAAAACCATTTTAAGCAAATAGATAATACGTTATTTTTATTTTTTTTTTAAAGTTATAACATTTTCCACTTTGCCCATCTCGGTAGACAATTCTGGATTTAATAATATTTAACGTCACATATTTTAGAACAAATTTTTTAATTTTTACTTTCTTGATTTTTAATTTAAAACTTTAAGAATTTTTGTTAAATAGGAAAATGATAAAAATGTAACTCAGTTGTAATGAGTAGGTGGATAATTAATCTTTAATATAAAATACTATTGAGAGAGTTCCGTTATCACACCCAAGCGGGGAATGGGACTTTTCGGCGCTGCCATTTCGGCGATAGATATTTTCGACGCTGCCGATTCGGCGATAATGACAAAATACATGTTATAATGAAAATAAAGTATAAGAATAAAAAAATAAATAAATGCACTATAAAATTGCATTTAAATTATATTTATTATAATAACTAAAAAATTGGAAAAAAAATTATATATTTTATTTTTATAGTATTGTTACTTTTGTATTTATTAGTTGTTTAGTTCTGGACGTACTAATTGGCTACTATTACTACTAGCTATGATAAAATTGTTATCGAAATAACTGACTATAAGTTATATGTGTATTATTTTGTACTAAAATCCCAATTCTAATTATTACTATACACTATTATTATACTATTTTTATAGTCATGAATGTCGTTGAACTTGAATTTTATAAATTTAGTACTTAATAAAAGTACTTATTAAAATAACTTAATATTTTTTTTAATTACACATAATATTGTACTAAAATAAATTTTCACTATAACATGTGTTTTGTCATTTTCGCCGAATCGGCGTCGCCGAAATGGCAGCGCCGAAAAGTCCTAGACCCTATAAAGAATACTAAAAAATATACTATACTGGGGCAGAGAAGTTATATGTTACAACTATAAGGGTTATGATCTTAAAATATTATTCTTTATCCATGTTGATAATTGAACGTAATAATGTAAATAAAAATAAATTTAATTATTCTGATTAGTATATTCAGCATAACGCATATAGATTTTATTCTCTTGAATACCAATATAGATCACCTACGTAAATATGTAAAAATTAAGTTAATTTAGTTTAACTTTGATTAATTGATAAAAATTATAAATTTATAACAAAAACAATATTGTTTAATTTTGCAGGTTATAGTGTCATAATAATGCTATAATATAGACACTGTATAGTGTATAGTTTACTAACTGTATAGAATTTTTAGCATAAATGTATTTATTTTTATTTTCCATTATATGAATTTTTCCAGTGGTCACTATAACTATACCCCTAATTTACTTACGATCTTGAAATTCTCATACCGGAACTTGATATTGAATGAGCTTTTTTTGGTGTAATGCTTACATATATATATATATATATATATATATGTAAGTATAATATTATTTTTTTATTTTTTATATATTAATTAAAACAAATCTAATTATTTTTGATTAATATTATTTAATATTTCATTATATTGTTTTAAATTTATTTTTATTTATTATATTCGTTTTATAATCAATCTTTAAAAGTACAACATGTTTTTGTTTATACATCTCAACGAAAGTAATATAATAAGTTATACATTATCATATATTCTCAATTATAAACAAGACACTGTCACACTGAGAATACATTTTATGTTAAAATAATATTGAAAACCTATCACAGATATTATAATAATATAATATGTGTGTCATTTAAAAAATTTTTTGCTTTACATTGTTATATCTAAGTATTACAATAATTATTGAAAATTGTATATAAAATGATAAAATGATTTGAATAATAAGAATAATGCGCGAATACCAGGTAATGATCAGTGATAATAAAGAGTATTATTGTAACTAGAAATAACTTGTACCTATGTAGGCATAATACGTGCCAGTGATGTGCATTCAATAACGATCACTGGAGTGGTAATATTTTCGGTCATACTTATATTATTGACTTGATATGCGATTGAAAATTATCAAAGATTATGTAAATGGTACAAATTATTTTATTGGGATTGTAAATATATGTCTTAATTTTTTACATACTATAATAATCTATAGTTTATACGTAATTGTATTTATTATTAAACAAAGTTTTGATTGAGATTAAAACTGAAGTATTAAATGACTAATGAAAAACTAAGTTAATTATGACGTTTTTTACGTGATAATGTAAATATGATTACAAAAATAATATACCTATATACACGTTCGAATAAAATAAAATTAACAATTTAAATCGTACATACTAATGTCTAATTTTAAATATCCCATTATAAAAACCAGTTTTATGATAAAAACTACAGTTTTTAATATTAATGTATTATAAGAGGTGAAATAGGGTGAATCGACCATGAAAATAATTACAATTTAAATGGCGAATTTGTTTATGTGTAACTAAAGATTGTCGATTGTCTCTATAAAAAACTAATAACGAATAAAAGCAACACGGTTTATTTAAACAGACAAGTGAGTGATTCTGAAGAAAACAATTTAAAATTTCAATAACTAGATATAGTAAAGTGGACAAAAGTATACAATACAGGAGGTACTATGAGTAGATTCGTATTATATAATATCCAATTCGTAACAAAAATTAAAAATATTTATTTCAAATTTATACTAAATAAAACTAAAAATAAAAAATTTTAACATTTATTGTAATGATTATTATTATGATTTGAGAGTTCTGTCGGAGATGAATAATTATTAGAGGTACATATATTTTGTTTCAACATGCAGACGAATATTCAAAATATCAACTAAAAACCTTTAGCATAAAAATGTACATCAACTAATAATAACAGATTATAAAACTGTTATTTATGTAAAATAAAATATAAATACCTAGTTAATTTCTTTCCATACGTGACCAGTTTTGATGATCGTATTTCTGTTGTAGTACTACTGTACTAGACGTAAAAATGTGTATCGAACAGTCACTATAGCAAACCAAAAACAAATTTAAAAAATGTAAAAATAATTATTAGGTAACTAGCTACCATCAAGTTTAAGTATTGTCTTAAGAACACATTTTGATACGATATTTTTTTTCTTCCTTGAATACCATTGGTCATTCGTTAATGTTAATAGTTTAATACAGTATGTTACTTTTTCCAAAACATGCACGAGGAAACAATTAAGGGGTGTTGGAATAATAAATGTAACACCGTCAACCACATAGCTACTCCAAGCATTGATAATATTTCTATTCTTGTATCCGATAGCTAACAAACAAGACCAAAAACAAAAGAAATCGATATACTAAGACAAATTAATTTAATTGATTAATATAGTAATGAATACAAATAAATTTAAAATAATATACAAAATTGTCCAACCTAAATCTGAGGCACTTCCTCCAATTATTCGAAAGCTTGGTGCCCTTCTTTTACCAGATGTATCTTGCGACGGAAGCGAAGGTATAACATTTATATTTTCACCAAAGCATACTCTGTATTTTAGATGAATCAATTTCAAACATAATCTCTAAGAACATAGATAAAAGAATGATTATTACCAAAATATAATTATTTGACATGTATTTGTATTTAAAAACTAAAAACTATTAAAATCTTAATAATATAATGATTTCAAGACCATAGGATAAAGTTAGATAAAGTACGATCTAAATTTAAAATATGAATGGGGAAATTGATGACTAAGAACCATTTATTTATTAATTGTACGCTATACCGTGTTATACGAGGTGTACATTTTTAATAAATATAGTTTTGTTATATTAATAAGTCTGTAAACCCCAAGAAATAAATTATAATTAAGTACTAATAATTACAAATTTCACATGTTTAACTTAATTTAAACATATTAAAGAAAGAAGATAGTCAATCGATGAGGTATTTAAAAAGCATTATTATAAGCAGTATCCAACAATCGTAGATGAGAAAAATAAATTAAAATTGGAATAGGACTAATGAAAAAGCTATTTTAAAAAAAGAAAAATATAGTATTTCTTTAAAATATGTTTCAAGTGTTTCCGTCATGAGAGAATAAAACGTATAGGCATAATATAAAAAAGAAGAATATACACTTGTTGCTCTATGAATTGAGTGTTAAAAACAATGAATAAAACAAATTACACCTATAATACAACAATATAAACAAATAAATTATGGATAAAGGAAACGAAATCTTTAACAGTATAACAAGAAGAATGTGATAAATTATAAGTACTGAGATAAAAAATAATTATTTCGTAGCGTTAGAGTTAGACATATGATTGAAGGTATAACCCCAGTGAGGTATAACCTTGTTAAGAACGCGTTAAATTAGTTAAATAATAAAAGACATGAGCGTTTGCACATTCAAAAAACACCCCCAAAAAAATACAAACTCATGGAAACACGGAATAAACACGAAGTTAAGTTATATACTTAACTAATAAATGGGTTACAACCTAAAAATAAAAGAAAAACTATTGATTTATTACCTTGTTTCAAGGTACATAACATATACACTTACCATCTTTAGGAAGATCAGTTATAATAATTCCGACTATAAAATAATGTTTTTTTTCCCACGTGGAGAACTAAACATAATACTGCAAGTAAAAATACATTTAATTATTGGCATATTCAGCATACGAATATAGATATTATCTTGAATACCAATATATTATGATATCTACGTATATACTTTATAAAATTAGTTAACTGGTTGTAAATTGGATTAATTTGATTCTCATTTTTTATGCATATTTTAAGAAAAAACAAAATTGTAAAGTTTACCTAGTTAATATCATAATAATAGTAAACTGTGCAGTATTTTTAGCAGAAACGTATATTTAGATGTTTGTTTTGAGAGGTTATAAATTCCGCTAGTGGTCACTTATTGGTGCCACCACTTCTTACTCTCTGAATTGCTTTAAATTACATATTATTTATATAAATAATAAATACAATATAATATGTTACCAAAGTTGAAATTCAGCAAAATTGAATACAATTATTATATAATTATAGTATATACCATATTTTACACATTATTTAAAAAAAAAATTATATTGTATTAAATTATTTTATTGATTGATATGCATAGTAATTAATATAAAACATATATTACAAAAAATCTAGTTTTATTTATTTGAGACTTAGGCACTTCACTTTGAAAAATGGGTGATACTTATACTATACTCTTTTGGTTATCTGCTCACTGTGGCGCAAGTTATAATCAACTATAAATATGATACATAT
The DNA here is from genome assembly GCF_020882245.1 of Rhopalosiphum padi. Classification (NCBI taxonomy): domain Eukaryota; kingdom Metazoa; phylum Arthropoda; class Insecta; order Hemiptera; family Aphididae; genus Rhopalosiphum; species Rhopalosiphum padi. The sequence goes on from NC_083600.1 coordinate 21,465,835, forward strand.
TGGGTGTTGCAGAATAACGCTACCAAATATTTCCCAATGAGACTATAATTTGTAGTGAGCGGAAATATTGGGATGTTTTCTCGAAACTACTGCTGATCATGCGACTATAATTACGCTGTTTAATGTGCCCCTCTTCACGTTTATTTTCTGTGTGTAAACATACCATAACCAAAATAAAATTTTAATTTCGTCTCGGTAACAAAATCTACACCCCTCCAAAAACTGAAGCGCATCGGTATATTCGCGCAAATTGTGTCAAGTACCTAAGATTCGTACTTGCCATTGGACGTGTACATAATGTATACAACACGTGACGTCACATATCAACTGGTGTTCTCCACACCGGTTAAACCCGTCGGCGGTAAATAATCATAAAAATATTGAAAATTCACGTCGAACATAACATAATATTGTTAGACAGCAGTCGGCTCAATGTTTTGCACACAGTTTACCGCACCGTCGTCGGTATACGTAGACGTACGGCACTCAATATTATAGGAAAATGTTGGGCGTTATATGAGAAAGTCAAGAAATCGATTAACTTACATGAAATTTCGATTTGTTTCTTCAATAGTATTGTTCGGCGTAAAAACAATTATTAGTGAATTATAATAACAATAGTACAATATTATTGTCATCTCCGATTACGAGGAATACTACTAATCAGTGAGTACTTACACTGCTATAATACTTAACATAAAAATGATTACATTAATACTTAGAAAATATTATTGTATTGCATGTTTCTGTGCCAAACATTTAAGGAAAAATATTCTTAATGGGAAATCAAGTACGTTAACGAAACAAATTTATGTATGAAAATCGAAAACTGATAGTAATAAAATACCTATATAAAGCGTTTCAAGAATCAGTAAATCTCCTTTTTATTATAATCCAAAGTAGTTAACTACCTACATAATTATATGCATGGTTCAAACCATAATTATAGTATAGTGTAAATAATATTAATCACTTTATGTTTATATACTTACCATTTACATACAATTTAATAGTATAAGTATAGAGTAAGCATTTTAAGAAAATAGCGACTGAAGAATGAATTTACGAATTGCAAAAAAAATCTATAAAACTGGTTTCTAATATAAAATATGAGGTTTCCACATGGTTTAATTTGATAATCTAATTTCAATGCTTTTTTAATTTATTTTTCTATTCATTAGTTAATGGTAATTCATAAAGCACTAGATAATAAATTATGAAACTCAGCATTATCAATTGTAAAATTAACATCAAGTAAAGATATGATACGCTTATACGTTGTAATTTATGTGAAATAAGATTCAGTGTCATTCTTGTTCAACATCAATAAATACTCAACGTGTAGAGTGGAAAGTGTAAAGTCTACATTATTTGCCGATTATTTACGTCACAAAATCATACAAATCAGTGATAAATATTTTTATGTTGTCAATATTATATTTAATTGTATTTATTTTATATTTATTTTTATGTAACAATTTTCCTGAGCGTAAGATTAGCAAATCTTTCAATACTAAAGCAGTAGTAAGTAATAATGTACATTAATTGGTATTGTTTTTATAACAGTTGTACAAATATTGTTATTAGTGAATTTCTTCTTGAAAATCTCATGAATTATAGTGGTTGAATTCTATCATAGTCGTAAGTTTTTAGAATTTTACTAGATAAGACTTAGAATATAACACTTAATTAGTGGAATTCATTACATTAATAAGTTTAATTGATTATTTTTTGTCTTATATAATAAAAGTTATATATGAAATGATATTGTATTATAAACGACAAACTTCGAAAGCGAAATTATGATATTACAATCAGGGTCTGATTTAGGCATTTTGTTGCCTTAAGCAAAATAAAAAATGTGGCTCTTTATTTTAAACAGTAGAATATATAGCCCCCCTCCACAAATGAGTTGTATAAAACAAAATAATAATTTATTACAATTTAGTATTTACTTATACATTTTTACAAACATAAATATAATGTTATACACTTTTTTATCTCTACAGGCTACAGATTTCTCGTACCTATTATTTTCATTAACATTTTACGCTGATAAGGATTAATTATTTCATTTTTTTGAAATATTTTATGTTTCTTATATTTATTTTATATGATGAAGTAGTACTCTAAAAAAAGAAATAAGGTGCATAAAAATCTGAGGCACTCTAATAACTGAGGTCATAGACAGTTGCCTTTCCTGCCTAATGGTAAATATGGCCCTGATTACAATTGTATATTGTAAATTTGCAACGAAGGTACTGAACAAATTATAAATGTTATTACTCAAGCACTATCTAAGAGCATAAATTAATGTAACTTAAAAAAAAAACATTAATTTTTAAACCAGCTTCTAATAATCAATATTATACTTGTATATAATATAAATACATAAATAACGTTTGTTTGATAATAAGGAAGTTATTATTATATTCATGTTTATAATACAATAAATAATACAGTTATTGTTTTTTTGGTTTCAGCTTAACATGCGAAAAGAAAAGATTTTTATTATTTTAACATTTATGATTGGTATGGTAACGGCTCAGTCTAGCAACGGTGAGTAATTTTTAATAATATATTTATATCTATTTATTTCTACATAAAAATTTATATTTTCAATGTTTAGCACATTTTTCTTCTTGCCACTGATGTTTCTGTTTATTAGTTTTTTTTGCAATATATCTAATTTAGTATACTAGCTACAACTTTTAGATTTTAAGATGGGTATTTTACCAGATTGTATCGTTTTTTACAATAATGTGCATTTTTCTCGTACCTAAACCTCTTTTATACTAGAAAAAATATTTCAATGGCATTAATGAACGGAGCTTCAAATATAATTTAAAAGAGTTTATGGTAAAAAATTTGCAAGTATTTATTAAGATAACATGAAAAAACTGAAAAAAAATATGGAAAACGGGAATATTTACGCATTGTCAGTTTTTTGTTGTAATTCAAAAATGGATTATTTTAGAGATTTACAATTTTTACCAGATTTTATATCAGCATTTTCTAGACTTTATATAATTTTTTATCCTTATCCGAAACTCTACACATTAAAGGTCAATGAATTTTATTCTGGTATAAATGCGCTTTAGTTTAAAAAAAACATATTATAATTGTAATTTATTATAACTAGGTATCATTCCACTCAGAATCAATAGGAAATACATTTATCAAACATGTTATATTCAACATTTATTTTATTTCAACAAAATTGTTATTAAATTACGATGAACGTGTGAAAATAAAAAGTTATTTGTGTAGTTCACAAACTAAAGTTGGTCAGCAACATAAAATATAAGCTTGTTATCATAAAACTCATTTAAACTCACGTCAAACATTTCTTTTCGTTGTCATAAAACCTATTATCCCAAAGATGTTTCGTTTGGTGTAAATAGTATAATATATTTAGGATATACAGATCATCACTAGCAGTGTGAATAATTAACTTTCACAATAACAGAATAATATTTGTTTTTATTCTCATCAACAGAATGCAATACTCCAAATTTTGAAAAAGGTGTTTGTATCGATGTAAAGAGCTGTCCAAAGTTACTAAATCTAATAGAAAATCAGAGACACGTACCGTCCGTTTTAGACTTCCTTAGAAAATCCATATGTGGATTTGAAGGCAAAATTAGAAAAATGTGTTGTGCTTTGGAAAGTAATGAAACAACGGTACCTCCACGTGTAGAGGTAGCTACTGAAAACACCGATTCAGATTTAAAATTAAGAATACCTTTGGAAACTACGTGTGGAATAAGTAATGTCACTCGTGTAAAAATTATTGGAGGAAGTCCATCGGAATTAGGTAAGAACTTAAAATAAATGATAAATTAAAAATAAGTTTGTTTATAATTGTTGATCTTTATTATTATAACGCTATTTTATAACCATGTCAAACTCATGCAGGCCAATAGTTATAAGGCACCTACTACATTGAATTCAGTATATTATGTAGCTGGTTTACTGTACTGGACTATTATGTAGATGGTTGATGGTTAAAACAATAAGTTATCGACTGAATCGTATTGTAAAAACTATTAACATGTATTATTATTTAGGGGCTTGGCCTTGGATAGCGGCCATGGGCTATCAGAATTTAAATTCGAATAACCGTGAATTACAGTGGAATTGCGGTGGTACATTGGTCACAAACAAACACGTGCTAACAGCTGCACACTGTATTGTACCACATGTAAAACTGTGAGAAAATTATATAAATCCCTGTGCATAATATTATTGTATTAAAACTTAACCCTATATTGATGGTGCGAATATTTTGATTTTTCAGGACTACTGTACGATTAGGTGAGTTGGATTTGAATCCGAATGTCCAAGATAATGCAAGGCCATTAGATGTTCCAGTTGAACGTATCATCGTACATGAGAGATATGATAGAACTCGACTGATCAATGACATAGCGTTATTAAAATTAAAATATAGTGTCACTTTTAACGGTGAGTTTTCAAATAATCGCAATGTTCATTAATCTGTAGTGCGTTATATTATGACAACTATTCAAAAGTCACAATATAACAGAAGAAAAATGTTTATAACGTTGTTAAAAGAAATAATAATATTGTTGTTTTGATACATTTTGGCATAAACTATGAATATTGTATATTTTAAATAGATTTAATACAACCGATATGTATGCCAATGACTTCAAAAATTAAAAACATAGATATGTCGAGAAGTTTGCCATTTGTTGCCGGTTGGGGTACCACAGAACCTGTGCCAACTTACAGTAAGTGCTATTTAGTAAGAATATACCTGTTTTATCTAAATCAAATTGTTCGTAAGAAAAACTACTTATATATTTGATAGGAAACTCAATGTATTTAAATTTTTATAACTTATTCTTTCCACTATTTTTATTAGACTTTTTTTGTACCAAAGGTTTTGTTCTTAGATTTTAAAAATGAATGAACAAATTGAGTTCCTTACCAAAGAATTATAGATGTATGAAAAAAAATGTATTCTATTTTTATAACGTGTTTTTTTTTTTATTTATTTAAATAAGGCTTCAACTTCTGAGGTCATTAACCTGTAATAATTACATGATAATAACAGTTAAGTAAAGGTCTTACAACTATAAGAATACATTATGTTTAACAATAGAGGGAGTTTGTGAAATATATGTACAGTTATTTTTATTTTTTTTAAATTTGTTTAGCTAAGCCTATGTTTGTGAAAAATTTGTATATATTTTTGAAGTTCTCTTCGCCAAGTGCTTGTTTCATTATTAATGGGTTTCCGAGAATTTGTCTAGATCTGTTGCACTTTGGGCATTCTAGTGTGATATGTTTGATTGTCAGCACTTTGCCACAGAGTTCACAAGTCGGGTGGTCTTCCTTAGTTATAAGGTGCAAGTGTGTAAGACGGAAGTATCTTATCCGAGTTTTTGTGATGACTACTGCTTCGTGACGGGATGAGGATGGGGGAGTTTTCCAAGAGTCAATTGACGATTTAATTTATTTGTATTTGAAGTCTTTTCCCACGAGTCTTGCCAGTAACTTTTAGTTAGGTTATTTATTTTTATGAGTGCGTCTTGAAATGTTATTCTGTTTATTCTTACCGATCTGGATGATGTTATTGCTTCATTGGCTGCTTTATCAGCTAGTTTGTTGCCAATTATGCCAGTGTGAGAGGGGACCCATAGGAATTCGATTTTTTTTCTTAAGTTTAATAACTTTTCTTGGATGGATTGAATTATTTCATTTTTGGGGTAAGGATTTTCGAGAGCTAAGAGTGCACTTAGAGAGTCACTAATTATAAGTTTATAACGTGTTACTAGGCGTATAATAAGTAAAATTTATATTTTATGATCGGCGGTTAGTTTAATTTAAGCTAAAATATAACATTATATATTGCATAATGATAATAATATAATCTATAAAATATCAATAATGGTCACCGCTGATACACTTATTAATTTATACAATTATTATCATTTTTTAGGTGCTCCACCCGTAACTACTTTGATGGAAGTTCAAGTTCCAATGATGAGCACAGCGGACTGTGCAAAAGTATATTCAAACGCGCCTCAAGTAATAATTGACGACAGAGTGTTATGTGCTGGATTTCCTGACGGAGGAAAAGACTCATGCAGGGTAATTGTCTCATTTGATTACATATAGAAAATAACACATAAATAACCAATTTTTAAATTTATAATTAATTTTAGGGTGATTCGGGAGGTCCTTTAATGTATCCAAAAGGAAAACAATACTATTTAATGGGTATAGTATCTTACGGAGGCCTGGTATGTGGCCAACCAGGAGTCCCAGGCGTGTACACTAAAGTACCTTCATTCATGGATTGGATTATTGACAAAATAAATAAAAACGCATAAATCATTAAGTAATAACTTTTTTTTTATATAATTTTCACATTTTCTTGCATTATAAAGGCAGTTTTAAATGATTAATTAACGTAATTTTATTGTTCTATGAAATGTTCAATTTGTAATTTGTTTTATTATTTAATTTAATATTGTTGTCAACAGTTACATAAGAAACATGATCATTGCAATCATTTATACACAATATTGGACTTTATTCAGGCTAATGTAAGATAGATACTGAAATTCCTTTCAATTTCAATGTCTTATGTTTTCAATTTTAGTAACAGCAAGCTTAGACTCTTCAAGTTATGTATAAAGGGCTACACTGAATGAACTATTACTTCTATACCATGTAAAGTGCCTTTTTAAACTTTAAAGCTACGTCTCATGTTTAATATTATGTTATATTATAATAATATAAAATATATAATATAATACAATCATGTATATTTTTAGTATTTTTTTTTTTATATTTTTAGTTCACACTTAATAAATGCATATTCATCTATAGTAAACATAAACTAAAATAAAAATTATAAAAACTACGTTCAACTTAGAAATGTATTATTTAAACGTTGAAAATATAAAAAAAATATGACACTTTTTATTCGACTAATTATTTGAAAGTCAATTGGGCGCTATTTAGTTATCTCATAAAAATCATTTTAATTAGAAATGTGTTAAAGTAAAATCCTCAAAAGCATCAATTGACTTAGTAAATTATAAAAATTTGTTTGAAAAATCTGGATTCTATCAATCATGCAATACGCCAATAAAAATTTCTTATTTTTATCACTGACAAAGTGACAACTGTTCGTTATCATTCCATGTTATACAAACAATTTTTTACGTTACAGTGTTTATAATTTGTAGTTATTTACTTTATTTTCATTAAAAATGAATCAGTAAAAATTTTATATTTCAAATGTACAGATTTTCTTTTGTGCACATACATACATATATATATATATATTTATATATTAAAATACACAATCTTCTATAAACAGAACTATAAACATCCCTTTTAAAAATTTGTTGGAGCCAAAGAACATGATTCTCTAAACGGGAACAATCCCACTTTAAATGGAATTCATGGCCAACAAAATAACAGATATTTTACAAACCAAAGCCAGGTGGGTGCCTGATGTTGGGGGGGGGGGGGGGGGCTACAAATATTAAATTATTAACTTAAGAAAAAATTTTATTGAAAATACAAGATTTTTCATTGATCCGTAGATATAATATTGAGAATTACATTCTTATGTGCGTTGTGGCTAAAAATTGTATTTCTAGTATTGTTCGAAACCTAATTAGGTACTAATTTTCAGATATTTTCTAATATATTAAAAACTGTGTGTGTATCACCCTCACCACTCAGGTGATGCATTACTAGAGTTCTACCTTTGGATAATAAATGGCTCGGTACGGCTCTGGTACAAACAAATATTATAGGCCAATGGTATAACTGTATAATTACATACACAATTCACATTTAATAAAAATACTCAGTCTGTGAGTCGATTATTCAGGGTATCAATCAGTCTGTCCTGAATAATTCGTATGTATAGTTAACATTTTAGCAATTCATTGCTGCGTCATTAATAAAATTTGTAATCTATAAAACTGCAAAATAATTAAAATGGTCGAAAAAATCGATACTTGGGCGTTATATTTGATAATAACTTAAGATGGAATATTCATATTAACAATTTATTAGGAAAGCTACGCTTCATTACTTATAAAATGGTAAAACTCAAAAACATAGCACCTAAACCAACAATGAAAATAGTTTACATTGCACTGTATCAATCCAATTTTCAATACGGTATACTGGCATGGGGTGGACTTCGAGACAAGACAACGTATTAAATGCACTTGTAGTCAATAAAAATAATATAGTTAGAATGTGTCTAAATAAACTCACTCTACACGGATCTACGAATAACTATAAAAAATTTGGTGTGTTGCCAATAAGGTTTTTATATAAAAAATTGCTATTATGTACATTATTAAGAAATTTCATTTAGATAACAATTATAAGGAGTTAAGCAACAAAAGAGAAATGAGAAAATAGGATTTAACTGTTAAATTTGCGAATAAAGCTTTTGGTCAGCGTTTTGTGGGCTATCAACACCCAACTTTTTTCAATTCTATGCCTTATGAATTTAAAAAAAAGATACTAATGGGCGAAATTGTAAATATTAAAGCCATTATATACAAACATCTATTCTTGGAATTAGATAACGATTTGCGGTAATATAAACCAGTTTGTTTCGATTACCTATCTGTTGTACCGGCAGTACCTATAGCACATAATTTAATTTATCTTAATTTATTTTACATATTTATTTATATGTCGACAATGTTTGTTCTATATAAAATAAATTTTTTTTCTTGTCTATTAAAAATATTTTCTGTTGTCTTAAATTTAAATTTTTTTTGAATTTGTTTAATTTGTAGTGTTAAATTTTAAAATTCATATATAATATGTAGATTATGTTACTTTTATTATATTTAGCAGTAATCATAACTCCCTATCTCCAACACAAGCTGCATAAGCTTACAGGAGGTAGGTTAATCAATTCTTGTTGAACTTAATGTTTTTGCATAAAATATGTTTTGTTTTTGATTTCTTAATAAAAAAAAAAAAAAAATAGCAAAGTCATAAAGCTCCGTCTAACTATTGACCATCACTACAATCTACGAAAACTATTATTATCGTTATTACTTATTATTATTACAGGTTTACTTCAAGTACATAAGTAAGTATTCATTTTAATATACATAGTTACAAAATGTGATAGGTATAGTATATCAATAAATTCAAATTGTACACCACATTCATTACAGTGAATCACTCGACACCTACTATTTAACAGGGCGGTACTCATTTGCATACCTTTTTTATTGTACTAAAACCATAAAATATTGAATTACCTGTGCATTATTAAATGCTACTCTATACTAACTAACCATAGATATATCTATTACTTAAGATGTCACCGAACAGTTTGTTTTCCCACAGACTTCATGCAAGATATCAATTTTGTGTTGTTAGCGTTTATATTACAGTGAATTCACTTATCATCAAACTTAAAAGTACAAATATTAATTAGTGTTTCAATGATTTTAATTTAAACTAAGTTATGGTAATTTAAAATTGTAATATTTTTCGTAGTTATTACCAACCTTTTAATTTAAATTATAAATATCAATAAAAGACAATATTCTTGCTCTAGATAATATGCTTAGGATTTCAAGTTAATTTATTTTAATTTTAAAGGTAACAACATGCATTTGGATATGCTGAACAAAAATGTATTAAGGTTAGGTACCTATATAGATATACGGTATATATATATATATATACGTACTATATACATACCACACGGTTGGTTATCGTTTGTGCGTTTTCTATTTAAATGTTCCAAAATATTGTACATATTTTCACATCGGCATAGAAGGAGTAGAAAATTCAATAATAGTGTCCTAACTCGCGTTTTATAATAATAAACATTTGATATAAATAATGGCGATTGTAATATACTAACATTAATGTACCTATTTAACGCCTTACACGTCGTTTCAACTAAAGCTGTTACGCGTCAATATTATGTTATTTTGTATTAGTTACTGTTAATCACCCGTACACTTTAACTGTTTAATCTTGTCGTATTATTACATGGTATACATTTTTAAACAGAAATATTTACACAATATTATTATGGTATATATTTTCAACTAAAATTTTAAAAATTAGATATTACGAGCATACAATTTTAAGCTTATAGTTTTTAAACGACTTATTAATATCTTCTATTTCTGCTGCGAAATATACTGATGCGTAATTTATTGATGTACAAACATTTTACCTAGGGTAATAAACGGACGATGTGCAAACAATGTATAACTCGAAAATTGAATGGTGTACTACTATTTTACAAAAAATGTCTAAAACTCTAAATAGTCTAAAGTTTAGACTCTAAACGGACATAACGACGCGTAAACGATACACGGCCATTTATACATTCGTACGTAAATCAATTACCTTCCATTAACTTCAAATATTAATATTTAAAAATATGTTGTGTACGAACAAGCATTATTTCTTGCTTAAGGGCACTACTTTTGCAGAGTTGTTAATTTTTATGTTATCTTTCTTTATAAATAATTAGACATTTTTTGTAATTTGTATAAATATTTTAATTACTTGCTTCGTCGCACATAATAGATTCAAACACATTCTCCTTCCTTAACCTTGCATATTATTATGATACTTTGAACATGATTTGTAAATATTATATACACTAATAAATTATTTTTGTATTGATTTGTGAATTTATCGAATCGTTAAATAACGTTTTAAAATATAAGACGAGAAATTTTATTAGACACAGCCGTAGAAGATTGAAAATTATCTATTACTGCACAGTAAACTTCGGGGAAACTAGTTATTTAAAATTAAAATTAATTTAAATAAATTTGGAATTTTCAATGTTTTTTTATTTTATTTTTTTTATATTTATAAAAAAAAACATTTGTTTCTTTGTTAAACCTTGAACATTTAATATATAAATTCTATAAATATTTTTTTAACAGCAGTTCATTTTAAAATATGGAAAACACATTATTAAAACATTGTTTTATAACCACCCCTATTAAAAAACAATATGCATCGAGACTTCACTCTCCAACGATAGCCACACCTACGTGTATCCATACGTGCAGAGCTTGCCATTCCAGGTAGTATTAGAGTCGTCACATGGCGGTTTCTTGCATACCAGTTCTGCGTCATACTCGTCTTGATTTCTGATGTAGCCGTCTGCCGTATACACAGATTTGGACTGTCTGTCTTGTCGTACAGTTATCCATACCTATACAAACGCATCGTATTAGAGGCCTAATTAAAATATATTATTGACGTTACCCATAGGACGGAAGAAAACTATCTATCCAGGTATAATTTAGTTTTTCAATTAATTTTAGAACCTTCTAGTATTTTTTTTTTTTTTATCATTATTAATTTTATACATCACGTTCAAATATTCAAATAGAATAATATATGAAATTAATTCATCTATTAAAACTAAGCTTTTGGTAAGATAAATGAGTTATTAGAGTTCTTAAATCTAATATTACAATTTATAATTCTTGAACTATTTACATACATAATTTTAAATTTTTACAACTTGTAATAGGAACTTAAAATTAGAGTTCACCTAACAACCAGTTCATAATAGATTTTGTATTTATTATATACTTAGACTTTTTATTTACATTATGAAATATATGATAAATTAATTGCCGGTTTACCCAGTGACTCGACAAATGATGACTTATAAAAAAAATTATTCACCGAAAATCATTATTATAATCTAATTTTTATATCAAATATTTTTAAGAACCTAAAAATTATTATGATTAATTAATATTTTTTAAAGTATAAAAAGTATAAAATGGGCTCAATAGCTTATTGAATTGTACGGTATGCCAGCATGAGATCAACGAGAATAATAGTAATTTGAGTGTATGTTAGTGTGAAAACTAGGTATTCACAGATAACATTAGCCTATCTACAACGACATAATTATACAGTTTTTGAATTTATAATCATCACCAAAATTCAATAATTTTAATATTCATGTTAGGTATTTAAACTCAACAATGTATTTCAATTCGATAATATGATAAAATGTTGAAGGACGAAAAATTATTAATAGAAGTATACACAACTTGTTTATAATATCATATTCATATTATATGGTACATGAATATATTGAAAAGCATATCAGTGTAATCCGGTATTCGTGTGAATTAACTATAACTTGAAACATTTTTTTAATATCTTCCATAGGGGTATTATTATAATTGAATGTGAAAATGATTGGAACGCTGCCATTTATTCATGTACGAGAGAATTTATACATAATGTTAATGTAATTTACTAAAAGATTTATTTATTTATTAGGGATTTATCATATATATATCCATGAAGTACACTAGATGTACTTAAATCATAAATGAATGTATGTATATTGCATATTTAACGATAATATGACAAATTAATGTGTCTTAACTTATTAATGAGTAACCGTCGAGTAAACTAAATTCCAATTAATTACAGATTCCGAGCAAAACAAAATTTTAATCACAGAAACTTGAAATATTCCACTGGTAATTAAATTATTATTTTTAATATACAATGTAATTTTTAAAATATTTACATTAATTTTAAACGATTTTTAGGTAATTGAAATTTTCAAATATTTTTTTAAGTAGTTTTTGTAGTTAGAAATTTAAAAAATGATTTTAGCTTAAGCTAAATAATTTAATACTAGAATTTTCATTAGTAGTTTTTACTGAAACCCACAACTTATAACAATATTTAAACACAATTTTTTTATAGACATTTGAAGTTCAAATGTTAACAAAATGTCAAAATCAGACAATTGTAAACAAAAAAAATAACATTTCTAGTTATTTTGCTGTAATTCAAAAATATTTATTATATTTTACTCTATGAAGTAATATTTTCAAAAATGTAGATTGATTTTAAGTTAAAGCTTAATTATACCATATTATTAGTATGATAGAATAAATTGCTATAGTATCAGTAAGTATAAATATATAATGAAATATATTTAATAATATTGGCCGATAGATAAATTTGTCAAGCAATACAACCATCTTTGTACAAAATCGTTTTTCGTATACAATAATTTATTATTGAATTCAATTTTAACGTATAAATTATTGTAGGTTATTCAACTTGACATCTATTTTACTTACTTGCCCACTTATTTAATTTGTACATTTATATTCTTACAAAGAAATGATGATTGAGAATAAAACAAAACATCAGATGTAATAGTACTTTTAGGAAATTTGAATTTATGATCGTAATTGTAAAATATATTACAACTTAATAATAGTTTATTTTTTACAGTTTTAATATGAGGAAATACCAATATTTTATTTTTATAACATTCATAATCGGAATCACTAATGCATATCCTAATAATGGTAAGTTTATTTTTAATGTTACTAAGATTTATACGAGTTTATGCCAAATGCAATTGTTGATTTTTATTAGAGACTACAGCATGCCAAACACCAAACAATGAAAATGGCGTTTGTATTGATATTAAGCATTGTAAAAAATTACGAATACTGCTGGAAAATCAGAGACAAGTTCCATCTGTCATGGCTTTTTTGAAGAAATCCTTCTGTAGACACGAAAATGGAATTGCAAAAGTATGCTGTCCCTTGGAAAATTCATTGTTGGACAAATCGAAACCAATCGACATGAAAGAGCCTACAAGTGATATAACGATTAAATCATCAAAATTACCATCACAAGAAACATGTGGACATAGCAATTCCATTGATAATCGAATTTTTGGAGGAAGACTATCTATTTTAGGTTTGAACATCATTAAAATGATTAACTGAAATTTATTTGAATTTGTTTATTATGCATGTACTAATCGTAATATCATGAAGTATAAAATTACGAACCCATTGAAAAGTCGACTTTGCTAATATTGAACTATTTGATAGGTTCTTGGCCTTGGATGGTAGCCATGGGGTACCAGAATTTAAATGCAAATAGTCAAGAATTATATTGGCTATGTGGTGGTACATTGGTAACAAATACACACGTATTAACAGCTGCGCAATGTGTGTCGAATCGAAAAGCTGTTAGGTTGTAAGTAATTACAGCATATTTTATGTACATCCGTCTCGATATTCATGTATTACTTCTCAAATGTATTCATCTGGTATACAGTTTCTTAAACGTATGCCTTTTTTTATTTTAATATTTTAGAACAGTGGCACGCTTAGGAGATTTGGATTTGGATTTTATGGTCAACGATGGAGCAACGCCGTTAGATGTTCCAATAGATAGTATTATAATACATGAGATGTACAACCCGCGAGAAAACACTAATGACATTGCGATATTGAAATTAAAAAATAGTGTTTCCTATACACGTAAGGTTTGCTTATAAAGTCGCTAATAATCACCATTTAAAGTATATTTTTAATGTGATTTGCGTTTTTTAACTATTATTATTTATAAATAAAATCACACATCAATGCTTGTTTACACATTTTATTTGCATCTTGATATTAAACATACTATATTATTACCGCCACAATACTTTAATAAAACGTTAACGCGTGTTTATATTTTATTGTAATTTTTGTGCAGAATTCATCCAGCCAATATGCTTACCGATCCAATTGGATATGAAGCACATCAATACGACAAAACTTATGCCGTTTGTTGCAGGCTGGGGTTCTACACAGGAACTATTTTTCTCCAGTAATAATATATTAAAATTACCTACTATAGACTATGCATTATACAAACTATTATTGATATTATCAATTTCGACTATAATTTTGGTTAAATTTTTATTTATTTTTTAATTTTTATTAGTAATAATATTCATACTATGAACTTGTTGTGTACATTTTTCTTTTATACGTTATAAACAAATGTTTGACCATACAATCGACTGCATAATATATGACTCTTGGATAATCAATTAAAAATAATTTACATATATTTAATTGTTATGTATTATAAGATTGGGTAAAAATTCAACAATAACTGTAATTTTATTTAGATTGTAAAATATATACTTTAATTTTTTGTTTGATATTTTTAAGTATACATAATATAAACATATTATTTATGTATATTATTACAAATTAAAATAATCATATTAATTGGGAGTTAATTAAAAAAAAAATTAATGGATCTTATAGTAAATAGCATATATTCTATGATGATATTATGACAGTTTACTAAAAAAATGTCTTGCCTTCATCTTTAGTATTACGTTACAACTATTACATTAGTGTATATTAAATAAAAATATTGCATTTATTCAGGCGAATCGCGCAATACTGCTATGATGGAAGTTCAAATACCAATAATGGACATAAATAAATGTAAAGAAGCGTATGCCAATGGATACAACGTGATTGACGATCGAATTATATGCGCTGGATATCCGGAAGGAGGAAAAGACTCTTGTGGGGTATTTAACTTTTAACTGTGTACGCTGTACATATACAATATATTCGTCTATTTCTTTTCGATTTATCTTAGGGTGATGCCGGAGGTCCTTTAATGTGGCCAAAAGAAAATCAGTACTATTTAATGGGAATCGTTTCTTATGGATTTATATCATGTGGTGAACCAAATCATCCGGGAGTATACACCAGAGTGACATCATTTATTGACTGGATCGTAAATAAAATAAACAATAACTGAATTGTATATATTAGTTCTTTAGCCCGTTTAAAAGAAATTGCAATTTAAATGTATATATACAATCTACAATACGTAGACTAGAGGATTATACCACATATTATAGATTTTACCTGTAAAGTAAAATGCATTTTATATATTTATGAGATTAAATAATTAAATTTATTTGAGAACAGAGTTTTAAAATTGCTTGAGATGGATAAAAACAACGGCAATATAATTATATGTTATGACTAATGACTTACTAATTTACTATGTATAATACATTTTTTGTTAAGCTCATAGCGTAACATAGGAGGACCAAAATATGTCCTCCTTAAACGGCATTATTCATTTGTTGAACATCATGCACATTTGTACTAACGAACTTAAAACGAGTCTCTTTTAATACTGTTATCTCCATATTACTATAATTGTGTAAAAGAAAAAAACTTGAGATATAACTTTATCGGTTTGTTGCACAGTGTAATTATTATGAATCTATACAGCCGTAATTATTTTCATCAACAAACAAATATCATCTGCTAAATATTTTTGGAAATACAAAGATTATTTAGTAGTATTAAGTTTAGTAAATATATTATATTATATTATAATATATTTTTTTTAGTCAAATTGTTTGTGTGTTTTTTATAAATATGGTTACGCTACCATAAGATAATTATACTTAAAAATAAAAGGTTGAACTTCGCTGACCCAAAGACTAAGTGTGCGACGGCCAACATCACAAATAAAAACAGGTTTTTGATTTATAAATATAATATGAGTATATGTGAATATTATTATTTTTATCAGAGGAACACTAACACAGTAATGCATTAACAGCAGAGTTGTGCTAAAATTTTTTACACTCAGTGTTTTTACAGCTTGGAGATTTTTTACATACAAACGTATAAACAATTTTAACCATACAGGTTTTTCCATATAAAAATTCCAGATATGACGTGAATATAAATTGCGTTTTTACAGTATTTTATTATTACACCTCTTTACTTTTAATTATTGAAATCTTTTTGTAAAATATATTAACACTTAAATAGAATATTTTTAAGCAAATTATTCAGTATTGAATTTCATAAAAACTACCATGCAAAAAATAAAAAATCGATTTAGTTCGGCAGTACGTTGTATACTGGTATTTGATTTAAAAATAAGCAATATACGAGTAAATAAAATACTTTTATGGTTGTTTAGTACTTACATTGATGATCTAACGACCAGGGAAGACCATTGAAGTAACGTCACTAAGTTGTATTTATAAAAAGAACTTTATTATGTATATATTTTAATTTTTCGTTAAGACACAACACTATGCCTGAGATTGTGTAAAGAAAAATAACTTTTACAATGGAATAATCAACAAATGAAGGACGAATATAGTAATTATAATGTGGTTTGTAATGAAAAATCTAAAATAATTTTATATTCATATTATAAAAATAAACTCTATTACTATGATTAAATTTTAAATTAATTGATATTTCGATTATTAGTGATTACAGCATATAATTTTTCGTTATCAAATTACCTATCAATTGTAAATGCAAAATATATATATATATATATTAATAAATATGACGTACCTATATAATTAGTATTAATATATAAAAGTATAAATAAGTCTACTGATAGAGCACGGCATTCATAATAATATGAAAAAGATTACAAGAAAAATTAATGAATAAAAAGTAATAATTATATTTATAATAAAAAAAAATTACTTAAAATATTGAAATACATCTAAAATATACTTTATAACAAGAATCAACTCGTTTGCGCATATTTGACATTTTTTATCTGAAAATTTACGACTCATTTGCGCACAATGAAACCCGTTGTTAAACTAAAAATGGATGACTTGTTTGCGCACTACATAAACATTACGTAAACACAAATTTTGTATTTTTAAATTTTGATATGCCTAAAATAATTGAATTATCGCCATTATTGGAACAAATTATCAATTTTGGAATATTTTATAGCAATGTAAGTTTATCTTATATTAATAATATATCATTAGCAGTTAGCGGAAGAGTACTTTACCTATAGGTATATCAAAAATAATCGTCGTGTACTAAACATATAGATATTAAGATATTGTAGATTTCAAACTTTTTAACAATTGTTTGTGGTTTAATTTGTAAATATATTATTCTTATAATTATTAACATATATATAATTTTGAAAAATTTTAGGTTCTAAGTGGAGCAAAGAATGTTTTAATTTTACAATGTTTTTTTTTTATGTGTATATCACAATAAGTAGTCAAATGAATGCTTAGATTGTCAACTTTGAAAGTTTTTTTCTAAAATAAATCTAATTTTTACTAACGAAAAATAAATATTATTATTATTATTATTTTTCAAAATAATTACCGAAAAAAAACAAAGAGAAAACGGTAAATTTTAGTTGTTGACAAAATCGATTATTATTTTTTTTTAGATGTAACTTTTTTAGTGTCACCAGTGGGTGGCTTCTCATTCATGTTTTCTGGCTGTAATTTAAATTTTGTTAACACTTAAGCTTATTGTACATAATTTGTATAGATTGTTTAACTCAAATAAAAAACAAAAAAAAAAAAAAAGATGTAACTCAAAAACGAAATACGTATATTTTATTATAACCTTACAGGTATCATAACAATTATTTTATCCTTGATTAATGTATATTACATTTCAATATCATAAATTACGGAGAACAGAAACAAGGAAATGAGTAGGTATGCAGTACCTATGCTCTTTTAGAGTGTTATTTTTCCTCATTTTAGTTTATTATTTTTAAAAATTTATATTTCGTAGAACTGAAAGTTAGATACAAGGCAATAATAATAATGTTTATGATATATTCAACTATAGTTAATAATATACTATTCATACTAGTCAGTATATTGTAGCTGACAAATAACTGGAGGGGTCCGTGCAAGAACGATATAACTCCATTTTTTTTTGAAAACGGGGTTTTGGCCGTTTATTATCAAGAAAAAAATTACGAGTATATCTGTGTAAGAACGAGACAACTCGTTAAAGTATTACTTTTGTTTGAAAAGGTATTCTAATATCGTATACGTTTGAAAAAAAATTGAAAAATTATTTTCATATCGGTTAACTAAAATAATTATAAAATTATGGTTTTAAAACTATACATTTTCGTTAGAGAAACTTTCTAAGTAATAGAACTATAAAATAAAAACATAAAACAGAGAATTTATCCTTCTAACAAGTAGGTGCCTACAATAGTATCTACTGTAAAATATAATGGTTCATGTTTAAGATATCATATTAAAATTTCTTTTTAACCTTATAGTTTATTAGTATAATATTTATATTATTTTACTTGCTTATGTATCTTTAAGGAGTACCAATATAAGAAAAAATTATTGTACTAGTATTATATATGCAGTATATTATTTTGTTTTATATACACTGTGATTTAATCATTTAATTATTTCTCCCCTCTCTAGTTATCCATAACTGATCTCAGACTAAAATTTCGAGTTAAACCACCAGGAAAACCATTTCGCCCCTCCAAAATTGCAATGTACATACTTAAAATATTCACATAGGAACACGGCTTCGCTAATACCTGTTCACAATAACGGTCTGCTTGTGTGTCATAACATTTCAAACAATATTCTTCCGAGTTATTATACTCATTGATAATTTGTAATAATATTCTTCTTTGATATATTATGTAGCCTTTTTACTCTGCCGATAATAGATTTAAGTGATTTAACACTCATCAAGAATTCTACATATATAAACTTCGACATCGACAAAGAAGAAAAAAACTATACAGGTATCTTATATTCTTATTTGTAGTGTATCCGACTTAAATATACGTTTTTATAATAATAAACCAGGTCATCGTATATGTTCGAATAAATAAAGAAAACAAAGACCTCGCAAATTGTTGTATACTTAAGTACCTATGAGAAATATCGTCAAAGGTATAGAATGGTAATTCAAATGTAAAGTTATAAAATGTAAAATAATACTATATAGTTAAATGTTACATATTAAGTTTAACACTTTCAGCAGTTGTTAATTATTTAGTATAAAAATTGAGTGAAAACGTATGTAAAATCCTATACTATAAAAAAATAACATATTTTATATTTATTAGAAAAAAAAACGAAACGGGAAATTAATAGTTAATAGTTGAAAGACTGATTTAAACATTATTCATACGGTTATATTGGTGATTTATTATAAAAACATCAGAAAAAGTGTTTCGAAATTTAAATATTCTATAAATAGTAAATTGCTCAACATAATATTATCCATGATAAAATAGATAGGTAGTATGATCACAGAATTTTGATATACGCACTCACAATTCAAATATTTTTTTCACCCAATATTTTTAGTCTATATTTCCACTTATTATTGGATAATAACAATATTTTATATAAAATTTTATAAACTTTTATAAAAAGAACAATATCTACCAATCAAAAATGGCGAATTATGGCATTTATCATACGTAGAGGAGATGTGCATAGTGATCAATTATTATAAATCATAACCTATGGTAATATTATATACTTCCCTATCTATACTTGTATTATGTGATTATGTTTACATTTCTAGTTGGGAATTGGGAAACTACTGTATACATATTTATATAATCATAACTTTTTAATTGGGTTATAATATTCAAACTTTATCATATAAATAATTATTATTTACAGTTTCAACATGAGAAAAGAACTATATTCTATTTTTGTCACCCTCATGATCGGGATAATAACGTCTCTCCCCTATAATGGTGAGTACAATATTATGTGGCATTTTAAAATTTATGAAATATAAAACTATGAATTTTTTTATTATTTTAAAATATAAGAATAATTTTTTTAATAATCTTCTATTTTTATCACAATAAGTTATTATTTAGTGATTATTTTCTGCTAACATTTTAAAAATATGTGCAATATTCTATACCATATAATAATATATCTCTTAATTTTAACATTTGTAATAAAAATATTTAGTTTTTTTTTTATAATGTTATCCTACACGTTATAATATAATAGAAGAAATTATTATAAATTAACATAATGTTTAACAATACATATTAAAATTAAATTTTCGTTATTGTTATACGTATACATAATAAACAATATAATATAATATATAATGTAATAAAACAAGTAATAAAATCATAATAGATTGAAACTAATAATTCTCATTAATAAACTAATATTTAAAATGATTTTTACTTTATTTTTGGTTAACAGTCGATCGGCACTTAAGTATTTCTGGATAACTATAACAAAAATTCCAATAATCACATTTCCCATTATAATTAGTAAACAAATCATATCATCAACAAGGTAATCAACTAAGCATATTAAATTACCTATTGGTTAATATTGAATAATTATGACAAAAATCTGAAAAGTTTAGAAAAAACGAGAATGTTTACACTAAACCAGATAATTTTGTAATTTTTGTATAATTCAAAAACAAATAACTGTAGATACATGAAATTTTCACAAAAAGTATATATTAACTTATCTTAAAAATATGAAATAATTCAATTTCGAAAAAAAATGTTGACCGTTTTCAACCTATTTATAGGTTTTATTTTAAAATGTTCCATTATATTAAGTTTTTTTCTATGAATATCAATTGGTAATAAAAAGTGCTTCATAAATTGTGCATTTAATAATTACAAAATAATAAAATTATATAGTCATCTTTTTTATATTCGTTTAAATTTAACATTTTGGCAACTCAGGAAATTTCAAATTAATTTTAGTTAGAATTTCATAAAAATATTTACTTTTATGTCTATTATTTTAAATTTTAATACAAGATTACTTATATGTGTTTCTAATTAAAATAAAAGTTTATCGCAATTCCATACTCTTTTTTTTATAAGTTCAAATTGTTATGACATAAGATATTCACCGGAATTCATAGAAACGTCCTCCAATATAGGTAATGTAAATTTGATAGCAAAAATTAATTTTTCTATAATTTATTTATAGATATATAGAGCATGCTATTAAAATTAAAATTCAAACCTATTTATGATATTATGTACACAAAACCTTTTCTACCACAAAATTAAAATTTTATAAAATAGACAGAAACACGTTTAAATACGTTTATCCTGTAGCACTTTTCTAGTAAGAATAAAGATTATTGAATTTTTTTTTTTACAATTATATACTCTGAATATACTATTTTAATTTTGAAAAACATACAATACTTCTAAAAAATCCTGAAAAATGAACACAAATAATATTTACTATCAATAATATTTTATATTGTAGATACATATAATCATAAATGTTCAGTAGTCAGTTTTAATTCTATACATTTTGTTATTTTCGTTATTAGGAATCATCATATTTACGGATTCAATTGTGTCAATAAGTCAAGTAAAATTAAACCATTCCGATTTAGAGTTTGTATCAAAGAATAAAAATTTGACAAAAGATAAAGATGAAGATCCTGTGTCTAAATTTCCAACACAAGCCATGTGTGGCCGAAGAAATGCATCAAGCTTTCGAATACTTGGAGGAAGTGAATCCCAATTGGGTAAGAATTTATTCATAACCATACATTTTAAATAAATTAAATTGATATATTATATTGATGTACTATGTTTTATAATTGTAAAAAAATGTAATAAAAAATATATGATCTAATCATTACTTATAATGAATAATCCAGGTGCTTGGCCATGGATGGTAGTCCTAGGATACCAAAATGCAGATAAAAACGATAGTTCTGTTCAATGGTTATGTGGTGGTACATTAATTTCTAACACACATGTCTTAACTTCCGCCACATGCGTCACCAAAACTGGGAATAAAGTTTTGTAAGTAAATCATATTAAGTCGAATTAGTTAACAATTACCAACTGCTGTTCATAGGTATTTTAAATCAAAATTTAAAAATATAATGTACTAGTCATAACATTTATGAGGAACCAAAGGAACTAAGGATCTTTTTAAAATTAATTATTTAATTTGTTGCAGAACTGTGGCACGCTTAGGTGAGTTAGATTTGGATAACATGATCAATGACAGGGCAAAACCATTAGATATTCTGATCGAACGTATTATATACCATGAGGGGTACGACACACAAAAATACAACAATAACATTGCATTGCTGGTGTTAACAAAAAGTGTTACTTTTAACAGTGAGTTTAGAATTAATATTATCATCATATAATATAATATCTACTCGTATATCTATATTGTAGGGTATTTTCTGTTAGTCACAAGATAGGTGTTTATAACCATGGTTAAGGTCTATCTGTTATGCTATCAAAAATGTATTTGTCTCTATATTAGTATATTAGCATGAAGTTAGTTTATCTTTCATAAATTATCATAATATACACGTTAAATAGTACGTACCTAGGTAGCTTAAACAAATGCTTTAATGAGTTTAAAGCGTATATTCGTCATATTATTTATTGAAAAATATATATTATAGGTATTATCTATTAACCATTATTTAATTTTTGCAGAATTAATCCAACCGATTTGCTTACCAGTATCACTTGATATGAAAAAGGTTGAAAAGTCACACAATATGCCATTTGTTGCAGGCTGGGGAAGTATCAATGCTTCACCTCAAAACAGTAATAAAAATATTATATTATTCATAAAACTCATAAAAACAATCAAATATAGTTAGGTATTTATTAAATTACTATTATTATTTGTTACCAGTAGTAAATATAGTATTTGAGCGTTTATATATTTTAAGTAATTCACCAACTTTAAAAAAAAACATAAAATGTCTTTAAAAATCTTTATTTTTATTAGATTATTTAATTAACCAGTTTACCTAGTTTTTTATTTAAACATATTTTATTAACATTATACTTTAATTATAGAAGACACGCATTTCGCAAAAATGAATCGATTGCTATCAATAAAAATGTGTGATAATATTAATAATTAAAGGTGGTTAACCAAATTAGAAATTCCTAATTACATTATAATTAAGTTTAATAAGTGGGTTATTTACATTATAGATGTCGGGCAATGAAAGATTTCAATGTTTTCGTAATGCTTGTAAAAATAAGTATTAATTATTTTTAGATGACATGAGTTCGACGTCTTTAATGGAAGTTCAAGTACCAATTTCGAATTTAACAGCATGCAAACAAGCATATACATCTTTTAAAACGGTAATCGATGATAAGGTGATATGTGCTGGTTATCCAGAAGGAGGAAAAGACTCTTGTCGGGTATTAATTTTATATTTTTTTTAATCTAAAAAAAAGATTTTAAATAATATTTTTATTTCATTTTGAATCAGGGCGATTCCGGAGGTCCATTAATGTGGTCGAAAAGAAAACAATTTTATTTGATTGGCATTGTTTCTTATGGTTTTAAGGAATGTGGGCATCCGGGTTATCCGGGCGTCTACACCAAAGTGTCATCATATATGGATTGGATATTAGATAATATAGACGACTAATGCACTTAAACTATTTTTTACTTTAATATTAACGGTTATTTGCAGTAAACTGTAAATCTAATAATGATTTAATCGATTTATTAATTCATAGAAATTATACGAACACTTATGTATTTTATTTAAGTCACAGTTCATTATTTTATAGATAGTTAATATCTAAATAGCTTTTATTATATTATTTTTGTATTCCATCGCCGTTATATGGCGTGATTAATATAGGTACTCATTACTCAATATAATACATTATATTGCCAAATTACATAAAAACAAAATACCGATAACAGATTTCGTATCTTTCATGATTATGAATATCTTCGTTTATCTTTAAAAAAATTATATTTTATACATTTCATTAATTAATGAAAATTTAACACGCGTCTAGATGATTGTTCTTGATGATATATTTATTTATGTAAACTTGGTATGTTAAATATAACAGTATAAAATTGTAATTTATTTAGTATACATTATATTTTGTATTTCTCACAATATTATATAATTTTTGTTTTTTTTTTTGCATTTTAAATGAATACAGTATTTATATGTCAAAAAAATAATTAATTAAATGATTGGACAGGGCCATTGTTTGCGGTCCACATATGAAAACACTTGTGTACCTACTGCTATAACTTAAATTGCTATGTATATATATATATATATATATATATATATATATATATATAAATATTTATTGTTAAAAATAAAGAAATAATTACAATATTAATTTAAAATTGTTTTTATAATCAGTATCTTCTGTATTTTGCACTTTTTTCAAGTTTACTCTCGCCGATTATTTAAAATATATTAAAACGTACGGAATTACCCACTTGACTGTAAAAACGATCCGTTATTCGTTATTTATTTTTCTTATGGGTTGAGGTGGCTACACGTAAACCGATTTGACATTTAAATAAATTATGATTTAGTCATGGTCAGCCCTCTCTACTCACAGTTCTCCTCTTATAATACATTAATATTAAAGGCATTAGTATTTATCATAAAACTGGTTTGTATGGTAGGATAATATTTTAAATTAGACGTTGGCAAGTACGATTTAATAAAAGGTGGATTTTATTTTAATCCAACGTATCTACATATTATATTCTTCATACTACAAATTGGTATATCGTATATACCTTCATATACTTATATCAGTGATAATCAAGTGTTTAAGTCTTGACAAATAAAACTTAGATTTGTATACATTTATTACTAGTTACTAAAAATTTCAATTCTGATGATAATATTTGGATTTACTATTTATCATTTCTGTATATGTAATAACTTAAGAGTTACACAAGGACTCTAATGTAGGTTAGGTTAAACGCCTAAAAAACTACATGTCTGTTAAAAAACTGTACTCGTAGTTTGCTAAAATTATGATATTAACAAGAAAATCTATACAATATGCGTAATATACTAATATAATCATATACATTTCTATTAAAATAATTAATGTTTAATATCATAACTAGTGATGGGTCGAACTCTGATTTTTTAAATCGAACCGAACTTGAACCGAACTTTAAATTATTTTTTCGAACTCGAACCGAACCGAACCTTCATATTTTCTACCGAACCGAACCGAAACGAACCTAGAATCATTTTAAGTCGAACTCGAACTTGAACTTAATATTTTTTATCATTATTATTATAAATGATACATAAGGTGCCTGTTACAGTTTATAACTTTCTATCGCCAATAGTCTAATTATTTCTAAAAAATGATTATCAATTTTTATTTTTTTTTAAATAAATTTTGAAGAATTGTACAAATATTTGGTCTCTGAACTATCGTGGTCAGTAAGTCAGGTTCGACAAATATTTTCAAGTTCGATTTTCGAACAGTCAAAGATGTTTGATAGTTCGGTTCGAATTTTTTTCGTGCCGAGTTCGAATTTCGAATCGAACCGAACATCAAGGGTTCGGTTCGGTTCGGTTCGAGATTCGAACAGTTCGACCCATCACTAATCATAACTCATATAAAATATACAGTAGATTAAATACATTTTTTCTGAAAACCCTTCATTGAAAAATTATATAGTATACTATGTCAATAAAATATAATGAAATATGTCAAATGCAAATGTTTACAAATTAGGTACTACAAAAATTACTCATGACTAATTATGTTAAATTACAACAAATTAACTAAACTCGTTATTGATTTTGATTAAATATCTTTTTACGTTCAAATTTGAACATAAAATATCTATTAAAAAAAAAGAATTTCCGATCAACATTTTTCTTAATAGATGTAAATAATAATACCCACAATGAAAAATTAAAGTAGGAACTTGTTCTAAATTTTCATATCTTAAAAATAAAAATATAATTTTATATTTATCAAAATATTTAAATGCTCAAAAACAATTATTTTTAGCTACTAAACTACTAAAATGCAGTAATACATATAAAAATTTACGATGTATTTAAAATCAAATTTATGGAGTATAAGAACAAAATAACTTGACATTGAGCATTAACAATAATAAAAAATAAAAAACAAAAATTTTTTTCTAAAATATAATTTGTACTAAATATTCCTGTACCTAAACTTGTGTTTTCGACGCAAATTACGTCATCGAAATATTTACATAGTTTAAATTTGTTTTTGTAATTGATTTATTATTACTCCCCTCTTTAATCAATCGGATCCAAAAATGTTTTAGACATTAATTATAAGTTTTATTGACAAATACAAATCACCCCTCCAAATAAGAAACATACAGGAATAACCAATGGCAAATGGTGGTATTTGACGATGGAAAAAAAATATCAAAAGCTGTTCTCCATACCGTAGTGGAAGTCGATGGTAGCTCGTTACCCACAATAATAATAATTATTACATTTTTAAAATTCGTTTTTTGTTTTAGTAGCAACACGTTTTTACATCTAATAAGTACTACATCAGAAATACGATCAGTAATACTGATCACGTATGAAAAGGAACGAAATAGGTATTTATATTTTACATAAATAATAGTTTTAATTATCTGTTTTTATTATTAGTGGTTGTGCATTTTAAAATTAAAGGTAACCTGTTGATATTATTCTGTGTGTTAAAACAAAATATATGTACCTCTAATATAAATGTATTTTAGACAGAACTCTCAAATCATAATAGTTATCATTACCATAAATGTTAGCAGACATAGGCGTGTTTACGCGTCTTGCCTGTCCTGCTCAGGCATGACCTGCGAAATTTGATCTAGCTTACATTATAAATTGTGGTGCATAATATACCTAACTTTATTTTTTTCTCAGTTTCTGATTTTATATAATATTTTTTTAATTTTCATCGTGTGGACTTGTAAGGTTTATATTTATAATACTATAAAAATTGATAATTCTAGTGCAGTAACCCCATCCTCCTGGCTCCTGGATATGCCACTGTTGTGCACGACCTGCAAATGAAGCCTAGACACGCCTATGTGAAAAGATTTGTATTATTTTGTTTTATTTGGTATAAAATTGAAATGAATATTTTAAATTTTGTTACGTATTGGCTATTGTAATACGATATGCTCTTAGAACCTTCTGTATTCTATACTTTTGTTCAATTTAATTTACCTAATTGTTCATGGTGATATTACTTATTAGTTATTACGTACCAACTTAAATTGTTAACTGAAATCCATAAAAAATGTATAATAATATCTCGTTTTATTGATGTCATTAACTGCCTAACTTAGTCTGAGTAATCAACAAAACAGAACTTTTCCATGGTCAATCCCCTTCTCATTTTGATCTTTTATAATTAATGAATGCTAAATATAGTCCTTTTATCGTGCATTATTAAACTGGTTTGTTTAATAATATATTTTAAATACGACGTTGCTAAATATGTTTTGAATTTTTTATTTTATTTATTGCAAATACTCATACTTCAAATAAGTGTATACCTGTGTAATCAATTCACATTATTATTATTTACAAAACCATTATTTATAAATTTATGATTATAACTATACAATATTTATATATATATATATGTATATATAGGTAATATAAGATATTAATTATATAAAATGAAGTATCAATAAGGTTAGGTGATAACCTAACCGTATTTAAAAATTTGGCAACCCCATAAAATTGCTGCTCCTTAACTAACAATATTAGTATAATATTGATATAATTTTACTCTAATTGTTTTTGTTAAATTACTTGATAGTTACAAGTTACAATAATTCGTCACTTTTTTTCGTTATTGAACATTCTCTATTTTGGGTATATTATTGTCATTATTCAACTATTAAAGTGTTTTAGTAATTTTCCTAAAAGTAATTTCTTTGTTCTCAGTTTAATTGCTCCATGTTTAAATTTATTGTTTGTTTCACTTCAGACTTACAAATAAGTTATCCTCCAAACATAACTATTAAGTATAAAAGGTATTTCTAATTATAATTGGATATATAGTTATATACAATAAGCTAACTATGGTTATGTAGGTTATATTATATTGAATGGTATTTATTGGGATAATAATATCTATGCGCGTGATGTGCCATACTGTTTATGACATTCTATAAAATAAATTGTATTTTTACTTACAGTATTACGTTCAGATATCATCATGCGTAAAGGACGATATTTTATAATCACAACTCTTATAGTCGGAAGTATAACTGCTCTTCCTAAAGATAGTAAGTAATTCATAAACCTTATACTTTGAAAAAGGTAAAAAACCTCAATAGTTTCTCTTTTAGTTTTAGCTTTCAACCCAAATATTAATTAAAAATTTGACTGTTATCCGTGTCTCCATGTATTTGGTATTTTTTGTGGTTATTAAAATAATGTGCTAACCAATACATCTTTTATTGTATTATATAACTATAGTACAATACAATACAACAAGGTTACCCTTCAATCATATCTCATATACTGGCTATACTATAATGCTACGATATTAATATTTTTTATCTAAGTATTTATTATTTATCACATTATTGTTCTTGTACTAAAATATTTCTTTTCCTTTGTTATCATTTATTTTTTTTATCTTGTTTTTTGACCAATTTCTTTTATTAATAATTGTTTAGAAATGATTTCGTATATTTTTTTAAATATGTTTCCTTTAATACAAATTTATAAACCAATTACTTGATTTAATTTCTTTTTATTATTCTACTGACTCATTAAAATAAAAATACTATAATTCTTAAATATTTTGAAATCATCAAACACCATTAGCGTAAAATAAAAGAATACAAATCTTAGTTGTCAATTTTCCAATTGATTTTTGTCGTTTTTCCAGATCAACTCTATTCTATTGTCTTTGGGTCATTATATTATTATTACATTTTTAATATTTTTTAAGCCCCGATACTCGACTATGTCACAAAAATATATAAACTTTGGCTAATTATCATTATTTTCTTATAATCTATTAGGAACTGTGTTTGAGATTGATTCGCCTAAAATACCGAGTAAATTGCATAAAGACATATCACATTTTGCATCTAAGTTACCATCACAAGATACATGTGGTAAAAGAAAGGCACCAAGCTTTCGAATAACTGGAGGAATAGACTCTGATTTAGGTTGGATACATTTATTTTTAATTTATAATTTATTTGTATTTATGCGTGTGTCAATAAATTAAAAAAAAATAATAAATTACCTTAAGTATTTACAATCTTACAGGTGTTTAACCTTGGATGGTAGCTCTTGGAAAAGTGGATAAATCTGATGTCAAGGGATCTATAAAATGGTTTTGTGGTGGTACATTAATTTCTAAAAAACATGTCTTAACTGCCGGCCATTGTGCGGACAAATTACAAAGAAAAATATTGTAAGTAGATCACGTTTAACACGTCAAAGAAAGCTATTTATTAAGGAAAAAACATTTGGACAATATTTCTAGTTACGTTGCACGGTAACTATATTATAGGTACAATAGGGCATAGGCCAACAGAAAAATACATAATCAAACAATTTAATTGATCTATAATTACTTTTGAAGTCAATGTTTGTAATTTAATCTTCGTAAAATTGTATGTGTTTAATAATTTTCCTTTAAAAGAGGAACGCATTATTTAGGTCTTACTGGACTCTGATTTTATAGTATCCTAGTTTAAATATTGACCGAAAAATACTTAAAAATATTTGAATATTTATTATATATTTTCTAGTTATAGGGTTTTGAAAAATTGAATGTAATAAGTTTGGAAAATGTGACCAGTATAATTGTCATAAACATTCTGATAAAATATAAAAAGCATTTTTGAAATCGAATTATTCATAAGAGTTGTTTTCTGTTAGACAAGTTTATACGTTAGATTCGCTTCAATTTAGGTCCAACACTTAATTAATATTTGTTAATAGTTTGGTACTCTACGTCTCTCCATATGTATTTTAATAATAGAATAATATTAAGTTGTCAAAACACCTATAAGGAGTTTTTCATTTAAAATTAATTTTTAAATTTGTTACAGGAGAGTTGCACGCTTAGGTGACTTGAATTTGGATTCCACAGTCCGTGATTGGGTTACACCATTGGATGTTCCGATCGAACGTGCTATACAACATAAAGAATTTAACAGTATGGATTTAGCCAATGACATTGGATTAATGGTATTGAAAAATGATATTACTTTTACTAGTAAGTTTTTTTAGTACTTTTCATTGAAATATTTCACCATACTTTATATTACAAACTATTGCTTTATTTTTTCTATATTAAAAAACTTATTTTATATCCATTGTCTGCGTTTATTATTGGTTAGACTATTACAAAAATATATATATCTTTTAAAATAACATTATTATTAGGATACGTACCATTGACAAAGAGACGATGCCTTTGTAAAGATAAATGTATGAGATATATATAATTGTATCATATTGATTATATTTTCATAAAATTGTATGTTTATTGTTTTGTTTGACTAGTATTTATCCAACCAATATGTTTACCCCTATCACCAGATATTAAAAACATTGATATCAGAAATGATTTGCTATTTCATGTTGGATGGGGAATAACTGAAGAAGGTAAATTAATTATTTATTTACTTTGGAATAATAAATTATCAACAACATTTCAGAAATTAGAATATACCAAATAGAATATTTTTATAATCATCCTTTTTTTTTTTAATAACTATAGATTCCAATTATTGAGATACAAATCTCACTAAAAAGTTGAATGTTTGTCAACTCAATAAATGTTTAAAAAAAATATTTCGCATCATTTGAAAAATAATTATTAATATTATTTAGAAGGCAAACTGTCTCAATCATCTTTAAAGGAAGTTCGAATTCCAACAATAGACATGGAGTACTGTAAATGGCTATATAGCAATAGTCAAACTGCTATGGATTACAGAAATATTTGTGCTGGAGAAATAGGAAAAGACTCATGTCAGGTATTTAGTGATTTGTTCATTTTGATTTTATTGTACATTAGAAGTTAAGTATATCTCATTATTTTGTGGGCCAGTGTAATTTATTTTTTTATGTAATAATTTTCTTCCTAGTAAAAAAAAATTGTGGCAAAAATCCAGTGTTAAAAGCATTATTCTCTGATTAAATATATTGCTTCATCCAAATTTGAACCTAACATTTCTAAAAATAAGAAATTATGTTCGAGTTAAATGCAACTTTTATATCGGAATTCAGGGGATATACAATCATTTGAGTTATCAATGTTTTAGGGAAAACAATATATTATACAATATAAATTCATAGATAATAAATGCAATTGAAGAACTATATTATTAAATTTTATTTTCAATGTTTCAGGGTGATTCCGGAGGTCCGTTAATGTGGTTGAAGGAAAAACAATTTTATTTGATAGGCATTTCTTCTTATGGTGTGGGATGTGGAAATAATCCCAGCCTGTATACCAATGTGTCTGTTTATATTGATTGGGTTTTAGAGAATATATAAATTTTAATATAAACAAATAATAAACTAATTTTATTCTGATTTCGAAATTAATATATACGTTTGTACACAATTATGATATGATTTATTCAATTTATTCAATGGTATTCTTGTGTATTAATCATATTTGATCGCTATAATGAAACTAAATTATAAAATGTCCAATAACAAAATTTTTAAATTTACTGATGATTAATTAAATGTTATATTTTGACATACTATGTTTAGAATAATATCATATAATTAAGAGCAAATTAATATATTTTTTACAATCAACTATTTATAATTTAGTTTTAATCAAAAATGAAAAGTACTTAAATCTAAATGCATGAAATTCAAAAAAAAGCTTTGGGATTTTCATCATCTGAATTTAATTAAAAATTTACATTGCAAGTTTTACCATATAAAAATATTAAATCACTTCGATTAATTCTTATTACAAGTTAAATACGAAAAGTTACTTTTTTTAATGAAATGTGTTAATTTTACTTATAATAAATAATTATAAATTAAAAAATAGATGTGTAATCGACATTAATATTATTTAATTATTATACTAACAAACGTTTAATAAATATGAAATATGTTTTAAGACGTACCACTTTGATTCAACATTTTTAATCAAATTATCCAGCATAATTACAAAAAAAAATTGTCAAACATAATATTATACAGTGCAATGTAAAAAAAAATTATTTAGATTTAGTTCACTGTACGCGGTTTTACATGTGATCTGACAAGGGCAGATTACAGAACATTGCAGTATTATAAAAATATAAATTAAACAATTTATTAATAATTAAAACTTTTCATAGTAATAATAATCATCATTTTTATTATACAAGCATTAAAATATGCAAAAAAAAATTTTCATTGTCAATACAAAAACTGATGTAATAAAAATCGTTTTTGTCGAATATGACTACGAAATGACTTGACACTCAGCGTTAGCAATAGTGAATTAAAAAAATTAAAAAAATATTGATAAATATGAGACGTTAAATGTTATTAAATCCAGAGCTTTCCACCTAGGAGGGCAAAGTGGACAATTTTATAACTTTAAAAAAAGTAAAAAAAACGTTTTATTTATTTGATTAAAATCGTTTTTGACTACAAATTATTATTTCCGACACAATAAAATATGCAATACTGAAGTTTTCATAAAAAAAAAACCTCTAGAGTGCGACACTATATTAAACCTTAGGGTGGCCACATTGGACATCTTTCCCCTACCTACACTTGTGTTTTCAATGCCAATGAGGTCATCATAATACGAATTATTTACAAATTTTAAACACGATTTAGTAATTGCTCAATTATTACTCCCCTCTATAACACTCAGATACTGTAATGTTTTAAACATTGTCAGTGTTTTTTTACAGAGGAAAACAAACTTCCCCTCCAAAAAAAAACCATCGTGCTGTATATTCACATACACAAAAAATCAACGGTCAATAATGATATTCAAGGATGGGGGAAAAAAATATCAAAAAGCTGTACTCTATACTTTAGTGAAACTCCATGGTAGCTCGTTACTTATAATAATAATATTTATTACATTTTTAAAATTCGTTTTTCGTTTGTATTGCTACAGTAACAACACGTTTTTACATCTAGTAGGTAATACATCAGAAATACGATCAGTAATACTGGTCACGTATGAAATTGAACGAAATAGGTATTTATATTTTACATAAATAATAGTTTACTAACTTCACAAGACCGATAGTAACTATTATAATAACTATCAATTGGCATACAATATACACGTGTTTTTAACTGATTTCGTTTAATTGTTTGTTAAAGGTCAATGTGCCTTTCTCAAAAAAATATAATTAGATTTAATGCAATATATGTTCTATATTTAATACTACGTGTGTATTGAAAAATAATGTTTAAAAGACACATATTTTAATTATAGGTGATAATTAATAGGTCTTCAATATTGTTTTACCAATACATCTTGTCTCAATTTTGTTAACATATATTGTATTTACTATTTATATCAATAATTTATAGTTAAAAGTAACTTAGAGAGTGAGGGTCGGTGGCAAAAGTAAGTGACAACTAGAATAATGTATAACCTCCTAAGACAAATACCTAAATTCGTTTCTGCTAAAAAATACTATGATATTATATTAAGGCAAACCATGTAATTTTGTATTTTCTTAAAATTATGTTCAAAGATAATGAGAATTCAAGTAAATCTAAATTACAATTACATAGCTAGGTATCTAGTTTTATCACGTATATATCCAGATATTATATTATATTGGCATTTGTGAGAATAATATGTGTATGTGCCATGTTGTTTATGCCATTCAATATAATAATATTTATTTTTACTTTCAGTATTACGTTCAGATATCAATATGGGAAAAGAACAATATTTTATCATCACAACCCTTATTGTCGGAATTATGACTGCTCTTCCTAAAGATAGTAAGTAATTCATAAGTTTTATACTTTGAAACAAGGTAAAAAACATCATTAGTTTTTCTTTTATATATGAGCTTCAACCCAATTATTAGTTAACAATACAACTTTTCTCCGTGTTTCTATATGTATTTGATATTTTCTTAGATTATATACTAACCCTCGAATTTTCTTATTATATAACTAATGGGACTTATACATAACAAAATTACTATTTAATCATATCTCCTATTACTACGATATTAATCTTTTTTTATCTCAGCAGACAGCACTTATCATAGATCAGTGATAAATTATCACATTCTTGTTCTCGTAGTGATAAAGATCACTTTTCTTTTATTATTATTAATTATTTGCGTATCTTGTTTTTTTAATCCAACTTCTTTTATTAATTGTTTCCTGCTCTCAATGTATAGAGCAACTACAATTTATTCTACTTGTTTATGCTGTGACCAAATTTCTATCTCTTATGACACAACACTCAAGTATAACGTGCATTTTTTTTAAATATGTTTCCTTTAAGACAAATATGTAAACTAAGTACTTGATTTTAATCACTTTTTATTGGTCTATTGACTCATTGAAATAAAAATATTTTAATTGTTAAACATTTAAAACTCATTAAACACCATTAGTGTAAAATAATTCAATAAATTACTCTTAGTTTCTGACTACATATTATTGTTTCTGACATAACAAAATAGCCAATAGTGAAGTTTTCATAAAAACAATACTCTAGAGTGCGATTTTATATTGAATCTTAAGGTGGCCACATTGGACATCTCTCCCCTACCTACACTTGTGTTTTCAATGTCAATGAGGTCATCATAATACGAATTATTTACAAATGATTTAGTAATTGCTCAATTTATTATATAACTCCCCTCTATAACACTCAGATACTGTAATGTTTTAAACATTGTCAGTGTTTTTTTAAAGAGGAAAACAAATTTCCCCTCCAAAAAAAAACATCGTTCTGTACATTCACATGCACAAAAAATCAACGGTCAATGATGATATTCAAGGATGGGGGAAAAATATATCGAAAAGCTGTACTCCATACTTTAGTGAAACTCCATGGTAGCTCGTTACTTAAAATAATAATAATTATTACGTTTTTTAAATTTGTTTTTGATTTGTATTGTTACAGTAGTAACGCTTTTTTACTTCTAGTAGTTAATACATCAGAAATACGATCAGTAATACTGGTCACGTATGAAATTGAACGAAATAGGTATTTATATTTTACATAAATAATAGTTTTAATTATCTGTTGTTATTATTAGTTGTTGTACATTTTTAAATTTAAGGTAACCTGTTGATATTATTCTGTGTATTAAAACAAAATATATGTACCTCTAATATAAATTTATTTTAGACTGAACTCTCAAATCATAAAAGTTATCATTACAATAAATGTTAGCTGATTTGTATTATTTAGTTTTATTTGGTATTAAATTGAAATTAATATTTCAAATTTTGTTTCGTATTGGCTATTATAATACCATATGCTCTTAGTTCCTTCTGTATTCTATACTATTGTTCAATTTAATTTCGCTAATTATTTATATTTTAAATAGTATTCATCAAAACCACTCACTTGATAATTCAACAATTCAAAACTCTAGTTTTGGTATATTATTGTTATGATTTAACTATTTATAAGTATTTTAGTAATTTCCTTATTCTTTGTTTAATCACTCCGTGTTAGAATTTATTGTTTATTTAACTTGAAGCTTATAGTAAGTAATCGTTCAAACATCACAATCAATTTTAAAAGTTGTGTGTATCTTGAGTATATATTATATAATTAGATTTTTTTTTTTTAATAACAATAATATAAACTTTGAATCATAACAAATGACATTATGTAACTATGTTTTATATTTTATAAACATTGCATATTAAATGTCAGATGTGCGTGTTATCTTACATTTGAACTGTAAAATAACAAAATCTCACCATATTAGGTAAACCAGCTAACCAGACTTGTTAATAATACTTATCAAACAGGGGCGTATCTAGGGGGAAGGGGTTGAACCCCTGAAATAATTTCGAGAACTAGAAAAAAATTATTTTATATGGACAATATGTATAAATAAAAAGTATTTCAAAAATACATTGTTCAAAAAGTATTCGAAAAGTAATTAAATACAAGTATTCGAATACTAACTTCACAAGACCGATAGTAACTATTATAATAATTATCAATTAGCCTACAACATATACGTGTTTTTAACTAATTTCGTTTAATTGTTTGTTAAAGGTCAATGTACCTTTCTCAAAATAATATATTTAGATTTTATGTAGAATAATATGTTTTATATTTAATACAAAGTGTGTCTTAAAAAATAATGTTTAAAAGAAACATGTTTTAATTGCAGGTGATAATTAATAAGGCATTCAATATTGTTTTACCAAAACATTTTGTCTCAATATTGTTAACATATATTGTATTTACTATTTATATCATTAATTTATAGTTAAAAGCAACTTAGAGAGAGAGGGACGGTGGCAAAAGTAAGTGACAACTAGAATAATGTATAACTTTCTAAGATAAATACCTAAATACGTTTCTGCTAAAAAATACTGTAAATTTTACTATTATTATGATATTATATTAAGGCAAACCATGTAATTTTGTATTTTCTTAAAATTATGTTCAAAGATAATGAGAATTCAAGTAAATCTAAATTACAATTACATAGCTAGGTATCTAGTTTTATCACGTATATATCCAGATATTATATTATATTGGCATTTGTGAGAATAATATGTGTATGTGCCATGTTGTTTATGCCATTCAATATAATAATATTTATTTTTACTTTCAGTATTACGTTCAGATATCAATATGGGAAAAGAACAATATTTTATAATCACAACCCTTATTGTCGGAATTATAACTGCTCTTCCTAAAGATAGTAAGTAATCCATAAGTTTTATATTTTGAAACAAGTTAAAAAACCTCATTAGTTTTTCTTTTATAATTGACATTCAACCCAATTATTAGTTAACAATACAACTTTTCTCCGTGCTTCTATATGTATTTGATATTTACTTAGATTGTTAGAATATACTAACCCTCGAATTTTCTTATTATATGACTAATGGGACTTATACATAACAAAATTACCTTTCAATCATATCTCCTATTAATACGAAATTAATCTTTTTTTATCTCAGCAGACAGCACGTATCATTGATCAGTGATAAATTATCACATTCTTGTTCTCGTAGTGATAAAGATCACTTTTCTTTTATTATTATTAATTATTTGCGTATCTTGTTTTTTTATCCAACTTCTTTTATTAATTGTTTCCTGCACTCAATGTATAGAGCACCTACAATTTATTTTACTTGTTTATGCTGTGACCAAGTTTCTATCTCTCATGACACAACACTCATGTATAACGTGTATTTTTTTAAAATATGTTTCCTTTAAGACAAAAATGTAAACTAAGTACTTGATTCTAATCTCTTTTTATTGGTCTATTGACTCATTGAAATAAAAATATTTTAATTGTTAAACATTTAAAACTCATCAAACACAATTAGTGTAAAATAATTAAATAAATTACTCTTAGTTGTCAATTTTCCAATTGATTTTTTATATTAATAGTTTTTTTGGATAAAATTAATACTATTGTCTTTGGATCATTATGTTATTAAATTTTTAATATTTTTTAACCTCCAATACTTATTGACTATGTCACAAAATAATATAAACTTTAGTTGGCTAATTATCATTATTTTATTTATAATCTATTAGGGGTTGTCTTTGAGATTGATTCACCTAAAATTCAGAATAAAGCACATGAAGACATAATACCACACATTGCATCTAAGTTACCATCACAAGATACATGTGGTAAAAGAAAGGCACCAAGTTTTCGAATAGTTGGAGGAAGTGATTCAGATTTAGGTTGGATACATTTGTTTTTTATTTTTAAAGTCTTTGTATTCATTCGGGTATTAAAAAATGAAAAAAAAAACAAATAAATTATCTTAAGCATTAACAATCTTACAGGTGTTTGGCCATGGATGGTAGCTCTCGGATACATGGGTAAAGATGATGGCAATGATTCTATAATATGGTCTTGTGGTGGTACATTAATATCTAACAAACATGTCTTAACTGCCGGCCATTCCGTGGCCAATACAGGGAGAAGTATATTGTAAGTAAATCACGTTTAACATGTCAAAGAAAGCTATTTATTAAGCAACAGAAATTTGGACAATTTCTAGTTAAGTTTGCAACCATATAGGTACAATAGGCCAAAAAAAATATATTTAATCAAAAAATTTAACTGATCTATAATTAAATTTGGAGTCGATCATTGTAATTTAATCTTCATAGAATATTATGGGTTTTATATTTTTTAATTAAAAATGGAACACATTATTTAAGTATTACCTACTGGACAATTATTTTATAATATCCTACTTTAAATATTCACTGAAATATACTAAAAATATTTACCTATTTATTATATATTTTTTAATTATAAGGTTTTGAAAAATTGAATGTGATAAGTTCCTAAAACGTAACCAGTTTAAATGACATAAACTTCCTAATATAATAAAAAAAGCATTTTTGAGAACTAATTATTCAAAAGAGTTTTTTTCTGTTAAACAAGTTTATATACTAGAAATGCTTCAGTTTAGCCCAGACACCAGTAAGTAATATTTGTTTGTAGTTTAGTACTCTCCGTCTCTTCATGTGTATTTTAATAATAAATAACATGTAGTTGTTAAAACACTTAAAAGGAGTTTTTAATAAAAACTAATTTTTAAATTTGTAACAGGACAGTTGCACGATTGGGTGACTTGAATTTGGATTCCACTATCGATGATTGGGTAACTCCATTGGATGTTCCAATCGAACGTGTTATACAACATGAAAAATATAACAAAACAGCTTTTTCCTATGACATCGGATTAGTGATATTGAAAAATGATATTACGTTTACTAGTAAGTTTTTTTACAACTTTTCATAGGAATATTTTACCGTACTTTATGTAACAAACCATTGTTTTATTTTTATATATTAAAATATTTGTCTTATTTTATTGTATGCGTTATTATTACATAGACTATTTCAAAAATATATATATTTTTTATTATACCATTATTATTAGGATACATTTAATAACGCAATTGACAAAGATTCACAATGTGTTTACAATAAAATGTATTAATTATTTTTTTTAAGATTTGATGTTTATTTTTTTGTTTGACTAGCATTTATCCAACCAATATGTTTGCCATTATCACCAGATATGAAAAACATCGATATGGGAAATAATTTGCCTTTTATTACTGGATGGGGAAAAACTGATACAGGTAAATTAATTATTTATGTACCATAGAATAATAAATTATCAACCACATTTCAAAAATTATAACACACTAAATTAAATATTTTTATTATCATCTTTATTTTTTTTACTAATTATAGATTCCAATGATTATTATTATCGAGATAAAAATCTTACTAAATAGATTGAATGCCTGTCAACTTAGTAATTGTTTGAAAAAATATTTCGTAGTATTTGAAAAATAATTATTAATATTTTTTTAGTTGAAGAACCATCTTCATCCTTAAAGGAAGTTCGAGTTCCAATCATAGACAACGAGTATTGTCAATGGATGATTTATAGAGAATTGAAACAAGTACGAGGAGTAGTTATCGATGACAGAAAATTGTGTGCTGGAGAACAAGGAAAAAGCGCATGTTCGGTATTTACTATTTAGTGATTTTTTCGTTTTGATTTTATTTTAAAAATGTGGAAATTAGGTAACCACTTTGCTGCATATTAGAAGTTAAAATATATATTCGTTAATATATATATTTTAGATATAAAATATATCTTACCCTTGTGTGGGTCACTGCAATATATTTTTCATATAATAAATCATTTCTACTAAAAACGACTTAGGAATAAAGATTCGATGTTAAAATCATTTGTTCTTCGATTAAATATCCTAATTTTTCCAAATTCGAACCGAAAATTAAAAAAGACTGGCAAGTGATAGGTATTGCGCCGCTATATATAGTAGACATAGAGAGTAGGTCACTATAACGGATGAGTTAAATTCGAATGCAATGACAGGTATCATTGAATACGAAAAATCATTCTGAACGGACTTGATTTTTCAGTCTGCGATAATTAGTAGAATATAATATATTATTATCTTTATTTAAATTGTAATTTATCGTTATTTTACGCGATTTCGTCAAAAATTAAATTTCATAGGCTCCTAAAAATGTTTCTATATTGACGCTAGAATTTTTTTTGTAGTTATTTGAAGAAAAAATTATTGAAAACATTATATTGGATATTTTACCATATGATAAAACCGTTTTTCTTTATTTTACCTTTTAACCTTACGTATAAATAAAAAAAATGTCATAAATTTTTAACTTCAAAGTTCCTTGCAAATGTTCACGATTTTGACACATTTCGTAAACATTTGAACTTTAAATGCATATCAATAAAAATTGTGACGAACGATTTTTGATTTTTCTTTACTACAATAATTGCAACTTATAATAAACCCCGTATTCAATTTTAAAGACTTTTTAGAGTACCAAAGTCATTTAAAAAAAAAAAACTTAAATTGTCTTAAAATAGCTTTAAAAAATGCAAACAATTTTGAAAATTGAATCGTGAATAGATATTTTTAATATAAACTCTTGGTGAAAATTTCAAGTTTCTTTTTAGGGTTTATTTTCGCGCTTTCGAAAACTACAAAAAATTTTTTACTCTTAACCCCCCCCCCCTCCCCAAGTACCAACTAGAAACATTTTCCTTTTCAAACAGGGGTTGATGTCAAAAATGAAACAACTATTACTTCTCCAAAAACATACATCATTGTAAAATCAATACATGCAACACTCCGTTCAGAATCTAAAACCTTGTTTAAGTACAATGCAACTTTGATAAGTCGAAATTCAAGATAAATAACATTTTTTCGACTTACTTAAATTTATCAGTTATCAAGGGCTTAGGAAAAAAATTCAACTTAATGAGTGTTTTAAATATATGTACGTATATAATTATAGTTTTTAATTATTATTATAGTTATATTGCAGAGGTATTCAAACATTTTCATGCCATGGCCCCTTAGTGTCTCTACAATTTTTTTACGGCTCCCAAATTAGTTATGACAAAATAACAATGGTTATAAAGTTTAGGTATATTATGTTTTAAAATTGTTATAATATATTAATATTTGTTTAAAGTCAAGTCGCTATAACTCGAAAACCTTGATAACAAGAATTTTTCTTCATTTCCCTAGAAATATAAGTAATATATAAATTAATATAAATTCGAGTTAGATAATTCGAATAATACATATCTCGAAGCAAATTTTTATCTATAAATCGCGACTCGACTTTATTTATCGCAATTTACAAATAAATAGATAATATAGAAAAATGAAATAAATATTGTATGCTTCATAAATAAAAAATAATAAAAAAATAAACGAATATTTAGTGAGATGGATGAGATGTGTGTATGTTTCATAATATGTTCGAATCTTGATTTTATAGTTTTGAAATTCCTAGTTGTTCTCATCTTCAAACGTTAACTTTTTATCAATATTATTTTTTTTTATTTATTTAATCAATTATCAACAATACATCAGCGAAGATAGCACCTCGACATTGTTTGATCAAATACAAACTAATACCAAGTTTTCGCAAATTATTCATAATAATTCACAACACAAAAAAATAAATTTGATACGCATTTTTTATATTAGAAACCTCATACCTATTCTAAAGGATATTCTAAGGGACTTGAAACTTTTATTACTATAACGTTTATTATTATTTACTTAACACATTTTAATTTCAAAGCATTTGGATTATTTTTTATTTAATATATTGTTATTGGAGTTTAGCTTGTTTAAATAAATAATAAATTATAATAAAAAAGCTTAATATATTAATGACATAAAAATCATATTATATCGTTATAAATAATATTTGCTTTATCAGGAAAAAAAAGTTAAGTCCTACTAGTCTTAGCGTTTAGTGTAGTTTTGAAAAAAACTTCTATAAAATATATTGAATAGTACATCATCATCTCCATACTTATTGCCAGACCATAGGGCTTGCTGACCTCCTTTTTTTGTGGGATCCCTAACTATGCCAATTTATTTTTTTCAAATCATTTATTATTGTTTTTTTATATTGTAAACACAGTACATAACACGCAGTATTATATAATCGTAATCACCAATAACAATATTATTGTAATACTTGAGTCCAATACTCTGAAATTTTTATACATTTTGTTAATATTATTTTGTTTTGTTATGTTTCCAAGCTAACAAACAAATTTCAAATAAGTAATATTGAAGAACTTTAAATGAATAAATAATCAGACTTTCACTAACAAAAAAAAAAATAATTCTTATAAAAAAAATTATTTGATATAGTTAACATAAAAATTATATAATACCTATTTC
Organism: Rhopalosiphum padi; assembly: GCF_020882245.1. Lineage (NCBI taxonomy): Eukaryota > Metazoa > Arthropoda > Insecta > Hemiptera > Aphididae > Rhopalosiphum > Rhopalosiphum padi. The sequence continues at coordinate 21,508,744 of NC_083600.1, forward strand.
CAAAATATCAACACCTGGTTGGAGTCAATCGGACTAGTTGGTAGGCAAAAAAATAGAATTTAATTTGACTTATAGAGGTTTTATGATTTTCTAACTGCAAATCAATTTTCAAACTTTCGCTATTTTTAAGACTTTTATTAACTTTCAATTATAGTAAAAATACATTGTGAATATTTTCTATATTATGTTTTTATGATAGCTTAGAATTAAGACTAAAATTTTTATGAACATAAATAGAAAAAGTGTCACGTTTACTTGAACTATTAATCATAATTAAAAAAGGTACTGAAAACAGCAATATAAAAATTTGATAAATATTTAAAGTTTTAAATTGTCATTTATGCGTTTTACTAAAATATCTGGTTTTTCTTTAACTTGTTTTTTATTGTTATTTTTTCCGATTACTATGAAAAATACTAGAGTTATAAATATTTGACCTATGTAAAAGTATTAAATAATTTATCTAATTAGTCCAAAAATCACCTTCAAAGTTGAAAATTAAATTATTCTTCCTGGTTTTTTTTTTTGTGTTTAAAAACAATCAAATTTTTTTACATTAATTTTTATAAATATATTTTTAAACATTCTAAAATCAATATACTAATCAAAACAATGATTTAAAAAAAATAATAAATTCATAAATATTAGATCCAATAAAAGTATATTATTACATTTTATTTTTAATGTTTCAGGGTGATTCCGGAGGTCCGTTAATGTGGTTAAAGAAAAAACAATTTTATTTGATCGGCATTAATTCTTATGGTCAAGTTGAGTGTGGAGTCACGCCAGATGTGTATACCAAAGTGTCTTCTTATATTGATTGGATTTTAGAGAATATATAAATTTTAATATAAGCAATTAATAAACTTATTTTATTCTAATTTCGATAATAATATACGTTTGTATACAACTATATGATATGATTTATTCAATTTATTAACACATATCAATTATGCAATTTATTCAATGGTAGTCGTGTGTATTAATCATATATGATCGCTATGATGAAACTAAATTACATATTGTCCAATGACAAAATTTTTAAATTTACTGATGATTAATTATATTATGTTATGTTTTGACATACTATGTTTAGAACAATATTATAATATATAATATATCATTAAGTGCATATTAATTTATTTTTTACAATTAACTCTTTATAATATTGTCATAATCAAGAATGAAAAGTACCTAAATTTAAATGTATGAAAATATAAAAAGAGCTTTGGGATTTTCATCATCTGAATTTAATAAAAAAGTGTACATTGCAAGTTTTACCATATAAAAATATTAAATCACTTCGATTAATTTTGATTACACGTTAAAAAAATTATATACGAAAAGCTACCCTTTCTAATGAAATGTTTTAATTTTAATTTTAAAAAAAAAATAATTGTGTAATCGACATTAATTTTATTTAGTTATTATACTAACAAACGTTTAATAAATACGAAATATGTTTTTAGACGTACCACTTTGATTAAACATTTTTAATCAAATTATTCAGCATAATTTAAAAAAAAAAATTGTCACACAGAATATACAGTGCAATGTAAAAAAAAATTATTTCGATTTAGATCACTGTACGCGGTTTTACATGTGATCTGACAAGGGCAGATTACAGATCATTGCAGTATTATAAAAATATAAATTAAACAATTTATTAATAATTAAAACTTTTCATAGTAATAATAATCATCATTTTTATTATACAAGATATTAAAATATGCAAAACAAAAATTTTCATTTATCAATACAAAAACTGCGGTAATAAAGATCGTTTTTGTCGAATATGACTACGAAATGACACTCAGCGTTAGCAATAATGAATTAAAAAATTTTAAAAATGTTGATAAATATGAGACGTTAAATGTTATTAAATCCAGAACTCTCCACCTAGGAGGGCAAAGTGTATTATTTTATAACTTTAAAAAAAGTAAAAAAAACGTTTTATTTATTTGATTAAAATCGTTTTTGACTACAAATTATTATTTCCGACACAATAAAATATGCAATACTGAAGTTTTCATAAAAAAAAAACCTCTAGAGTGCGACACTATATTAAACCTTAGGGTGGCCACATTGGACATCTTTCCCCTACCTACACTTGTGTTTTCAATGCCAATGAGGTCATCATAATACGAATTATTTACAAATTTTAAACACGATTTAGTAATTGCTCAATTATTACTCCCCTCTATAACACTCAGATACTGTAATGTTTTAAACATTGTCAGTGTTTTTTTACAGAGGAAAACAAACTTCCCCTCCAAAAAAAAACCATCGTGCTGTATATTCACATACACAAAAAATCAACGGTCAATAATGATATTCAAGGATGGGGGAAAAAAATATCAAAAAGCTGTACTCTATACTTTAGTGAAACTCCATGGTAGCTCGTTACTTATAATAATAATATTTATTACATTTTTAAAATTCGTTTTTCGTTTGTATTGCTACAGTAACAACACGTTTTTACATCTAGTAGGTAATACATCAGAAATACGATCAGTAATACTGGTCACGTATGAAATTGAACGAAATAGGTATTTATATTTTACATAAATAATAGTTTTAATTATCTGTTGTTATTATTAGTTGTTGTACATTTTTAAATTTAAGGTAACCTGTTGATATTATTCTGTGTATTAAAACAAAATATATGTACCTCTAATATAAATGTATTTTAGACAGAACTCTCAAATCATAAAAGTTATCATTACAATAAATGTTAGCCGATTTGTATTATTTAGTTTTATTTGGTATTAAATTGAAATTAATATTTCAAATTTTGTTTCGTATTGGCTATTATAATACGATATGCTCTTAGTTCCTTCTGTAGTCTATAATTTTGTTGAATTTAATTTCGCTAAATATTTATATTTTAAATAGTATTCATCAGAACCACTCACATGATAATTTAACAATCTATGGTCCTAACATTCATTATTCATTTTTCGTGGTGTTTAAAGTTAGTACACTTGAACCGATTCCTTGACGGCGAAGTTACTACGTTACCAACTTAAACTGTAACCTGTATAAATGTATAAAAAGTGTAGTATATCTTGCTTTATTTATGTCATTAACGGCCCAACTCAGTCTGAGTAATCAACAAAACAGAACTTTTCCACGGTCAATCCTCTCCTCATTTTAATTTTTTATAATTAATGAATGTTAAATGTAATCCTTTTATCGTTAATTATTAAACTTGTTTATTTAATAATATATTTTAAATATGGCATTGCTAACCATGTTTTGAATTGTTTATTTTTTTTTATTTTTTTACAATATTATTTATTATTTAAATAATATAGAATGAATTATCACCATAATATATGTATTGTAACATATACAATACATAAGGGGCGGCCAAACAATCGATCGCGAACAATTTCTATGTCGATCATGCAATTTCACACTTCAATAAAATAATATGTTAATTACACTTAAGTAATTACTAATTAGATATTATAAGTAATTGGTTATTAGTTTATAATAATTATTGTATGTTTATATACACTTTATGTAAATATGTTTATTAATAATTATAGTTATTCAATAATAATAAGATTTTCTATGGAAGTCGATCCTCAAAGGCGAAGTATAGTTTAATAGATCGTGACCAAAAAAAAATTCGGCTACCCCTGCAATACACGTTTCGTTATTTACCATCCCACCATATTAGGTAAACTAGCTAACCAGTCTTGTTAATAATACTTATCAAACAGGGACGAATCTAGAGGGGAGGGGGTTGAACCCCCTGAAATAATTTCGAGAACTAGAAAAAAATTTTTTTATATGCACAATATGTATAAATAAAAAGTATTTCAAAAATACATTGTTCAAAAAGTATTCGAAAAGTAATTAAATACAAGTATTCGAATACTAACTTCACAAGACCGATAGTAACTATTATAATAACTATCAATTGGCATACAATATACACGTGTTTTTAACTGATTTCGTTTAATTGTTTGTTAAAGGTCAATGTGCCTTTCTCAAAAAAATATAATTAGATTTAATGCAATATATGTTCTATATTTAATACTACGTGTGTATTGAAAAATAATGTTTAAAAGACACATATTTTAATTATAGGTGATAATTAATAGGTCTTCAATATTGTTTTACCAATACATCTTGTCTCAATTTTGTTAACATATATTGTATTTACTATTTATATCAATAATTTATAGTTAAAAGTAACTTAGAGAGTGAGGGTCGGTGGCAAAAGTAAGTGACAACTAGAATAATGTATAACCTCCTAAGACAAATACCTAAATTCGTTTCTGCTAAAAAATACTATGATATTATATTAAGGCAAACCATGTAATTTTGTATTTTCTTAAAATTATGTTCAAAGATAATGAGAATTCAAGTAAATCTAAATTACAATTACATAGCTAGGTATCTAGTTTTATCACGTATATATCCAGATATTATATTATATTGGCATTTGTGAGAATAATATGTGTATGTGCCATGTTGTTTATGCCATTCAATATAATAATATTTATTTTTACTTTCAGTATTACGTTCAGATATCAATATGGGAAAAGAACAATATTTTATCATCACAACCCTTATTGTCGGAATTATGACTGCTCTTCCTAAAGATAGTAAGTAATTCATAAGTTTTATACTTTGAAACAAGGTAAAAAACATCATTAGTTTTTCTTTTATATATGAGCTTCAACCCAATTATTAGTTAACAATACAACTTTTCTCCGTGTTTCTATATGTATTTGATATTTTCTTAGATTATATACTAACCCTCGAATTTTCTTATTATATAACTAATGGGACTTATACATAACAAAATTACCTTTCAATCATATCTCCTATTACTACGATATTAATCTTTTTTTATCTCAGCAGACAGCACGTATCATTGATCAGTGATAAATTATCACATTCTTGTTCTCGTAGTGATAAAGATCACTTTTCTTTTATTATTATTAATTATTTGCGTATCTTGTTTTTTTATCCAACTTCTTTTATTAATTGTTTCCTGCAATCAATGTATAGAGCACCTACAATTTATTCTACTTGTTTATGCTGTGACCAAGTTTCTATCTCTCTCTAATGACACAACACTCATGTATAACGTGTATTTTTTTTAAATATGTTTCCTTTAAGACAAATATGTAAACTAAGTACTTGATTCTAATCTCTTTTTATTGGTCTATTGACTCATTGAAATAAAAATATTTTAATTGTTAAACATTTAAAACTCATCAAACACAATTAGTGTAAAATAATTAAATAAATTACTCTTAGTTGTCAATTTTCCAATTGATTTTTTATATTAATAGTTTTTTTGGATAAAATTAATACTATTGTCTTTGGATCATTATGTTATTAAATTTTTAATATTTTTTAACCTCCAATATACTTATTGACTATGTCACAAAATGATATAAACTTTAGTTGGTTAATTATAATTATTTTATTTATAATCTATTAGGGGTTGTCTTTGAGATTGCTTCACCTAAAACTCAAAATAAAGCACATGACGACATAATACCACATATTGCATCTAAGTTACCATCACAAGATACATGTGGTAAAAGAAAGGCACCTAGCTTTCGAATAGTTGGAGGAAGTGATTCAGATTTAGGTTGGATACATTTGTTTTTTATTTTTAAAGTATTTGTATTCATTCGGGTATTAAAAATGAAAAAAAAACAAATAAATTATCTTAAGCATTTACAATCTTACAGGTGTTTGGCCATGGATGGTAGCTCTCGGATACAAGGGTAAAAATGATGTCAATAATTCTATAATATGGGCTTCTGGAGGTACATTAATATCTAACAAACATGTCTTAACTGCCGGCCATTCCGTGGCCAATATAGGAGAAAGAATATTGTGAGTAAATCATGTTTAACATGTCAAAGAAAGCTTATTTTTTAAGGAATATTTGGACAATTTCTAGTTACGTTGTACAACGGCAACCATATAGGTACAATAGGCAAAAAAAAATATTTGATCAAACAATTTAACAGATCCATAATTACTTTTGAATTTAATCTTTGTAATTTAATCTTCGTAGAATATTATGGGATTGAAATTTTTTTATTTAAAAGAGGACCACATTATTTAGGTATTACCTACTGGACAATTATTTTATAATATCCTACTTTAAATATTGACTGAATAACACTTAAAAATATTAACCTATTTATTATATATTTTCTAGTTATAGGGTTTTGAAAAATTGAATGTGATAAGTTCCTAAAATGTAACCAGTTTAAATGACATAAATTTCCTAATAAAATAATCATTTTTTAAATGTAATTATTCAAAAGAGTTTTTTTCTGTTAAACAAGTTTATATACTAGAAATGCTTCAGTTTAGCCCAGACACCAGTAAGTAATATTTGTTTGTATTTTAGTACTCTCCGTTTCTCCGTGTGTATTTTAATAATAAATAACATATAGTTGTTAAAACACTTAAAAGAAGTTTTTAATAAAAACTAATTTTTAAATTTGTAACAGGACAGTTGCACGCTTGGGTGACTTGAATTTGGATTCCACAGTCGATGATTGGGTAACTCCATTGGATGTTCCAATCGAACGTGTTATACAACATGAAAAATATAACAAAACAGCTTTTTCCAATGACATCGGATTAGTGGTATTGAAAAATGATATTACTTTTACTAGTAAGTTTTTTTACAACTTTTCATGGGAATATTTTACCATACTTTATATTACAAACCATTGTTTTATTTTTATATATTAAAATATTTGTCTTATTTTGTTGTATGAGTTATTATTACATAGACTATTACAAAAATATATATATTTTTTATTATACCATTGAAAAAAATACGCATTGTGTTTACAAAAAAATGTATTGGTTATTTGATGTTTATTTTTTTGTTTGACTAGCTTTTATCCAACCAATATGTTTGCCATTATCACCAGATATGAAAAACATCGATGTGGGAAATAATTTGCCTTTTATTACTGGATGGGGAAGAACTGATACATGTAAATTAATTATTTATGTACCATAGAATAATAAATTATCAACCACATTTCAAAAATTATAACACACTAATTAAATATTTTTATTATCATCTTTATTTTTTTTACTAATTATAGATTCCAATGATTATTATTATCGAGATAAAAATCTTACTAAATAGATTGAATGACTGTCAACCTAATAAATGTTTGAAAAAATATTTCGTAGTATTTGAAAAATAATTATTAATATTTTTTAGTTGAAGAACCGTCTTCATCCTTAAAGGAAGTTCGAGTTCCAATTATAGACAACGAGTATTGTCAATGGATGATTTATAGAGAAATGAAACAAGTACGAGGAGTAGTTATCGATGACAGAAAATTGTGTGCTGGAGAACAAGGAAAAAGCGCATGTTCGGTATTTACTATTTAGTGATTTTTTCATTTTGATTTTATTTTAAAAATGTGGAAATTAGGTAACCACTTTGCTGCATATTAGAAGTTAAAATATATATTCGTTAATATATATATTTTAGATATAAAATATATCTTACCCTTGTGTGGGTCACTGCAATATATTTTTCATATAATAAATCATTTCTACTAAAAACAACTTAGGAATAAAGATTCAATGTTAAAATAATTTGTTCTTCGATTAAATATCCTAATTTTTCCAAATTTGAACCGAAAATTAAAAAAGACTGGCAAGTGATAGGTATTGCGCCGCTATATATAGTAGACATAGAGAGTAGGTCACTATAACGGATGAGTTAAATTTGAATGCAATGACAGGTATCATTGAATACGAAAAATCATTCTGAACGGACTTGATTTTTCAGTCTGCGATAATTAGTAGGATATATTAAGGGACTTGTAACTTTTATTACTATAACGTTTATTATTATTTACTTAACACATTTTAATTTTCAAAGCATTTGGATTATTTTTTATTTAATAGGTATATTGTTATTGGACTTTTGCTTGTTTAAATAAATAATAAATAATAATAAAAAAGCTTAATATATTAATTACATCATAAAAGATCATATTATATCGTTATGAATAATATTTGCTTTATCAGGAAAAAAAAGTTAAGTCCTACAAGTCTTAGCGTTTAGTGTAGTTTTGAAAAAAACTTCTATAACATATATTGAATAGTACATCATCATCTCCATACTTCTTTCCAGACCATATGGCTTGCTGGCCTCCTTTTTTTGTGGGGTCCCTAACTATGCCAATTTATTTTTTTCAAATCATTTATTATTGTTTTTTTATATTGTAAACACAGTACATAACACGCAGTATTATATAATCGTAATCACCAATAACTATATTTTGTAATACTTGAGTCCAATACTCTGAAATTTTTATACATTTTGTTAATATTATTTTGTTTTGTTATGTTTCCAAGCAATCCAATCTAACAAACAAATTTCAAATAAGTAATATTGAAGAACTTTAAATGTATTATTAATAATCAGACTTTCACTAACAGAAAAAAAAATAATTCTTATAAAAAAAATTATTTGATATACTTAACATAAAAAGTATATAATACCTATTTCCAAAATATCAACACCTACTTGGAGTTAATCAGACTAGTTGGTAGGCAAAAAATAGAATTTAATTTGAATTATCGAGGTTTTATGATTTTCTAACTGCAAATCAATTTTCAAACTTTCGCTATTTTTAAGACTTTTATTAACTTTAAATTATAGTAAAAATTCATTGTGAATATTTTCTATTGTGTGTTTATGATAGCTTAGAATTAAGACTAAAATTTTTATGAACATTTATAGAAAAAGTATCACGTTTACTTGAATTATTAATCATAATTAAAAAAGGTACTGAAAACAGCAATATACAAATTTGATAAATATTTAAAGTTTTAAATTGTCATTTTTGCGTTTTACTAAAATATCTGGTTTTTCTTTAACTTGTTTTTTTTTGTTATTTTTTCCGATTACTATGAAAAATACTAGAGTTATAAATGTTTGACCTATGTAAAAGTATTAAATAATTTATCTAATTAGTCCAAAAATCACCTTCAAAGTTCAAAGTTGAAAATTAGATTATTCTTTCTAGTTTTTTTTTTCGTGTTTATAAACAATCAAATTTTTTTACATTAATTTCTATAAATATATTTTTAAACATTCTAAAATCAATATACTAATCAAAGCAATGATTTAAAAAAAATATTAAATTCATAAATAGTAGATCCAATAAAAGTATATTATTACATTTTATTTTTAATGTTTTAGGGTGATTCCGGAGGTCCGTTAATGTGGTTGAAGAAAAAACAATTTTATTTGATCGGCATTCAAACTTATGGTCACTTATATTGTGGAATCACGCCAGATGTGTATACCAAAGTGTCTTCTTATATTGATTGGATTTTAGAGAATATATAAATTTTAATATAAGCAATTAATAAACTTATTTTATTCTAATTTCGATAATAATATACATTTGTATATAATTATAATATGATTTGCTTAATTTATTAATCCATATGAATTATGTATTTACTAATTATTTATTATTATTATTATTCAATGGTACTCTCGTGTATTAATTATATTTCATCGCTAAGATTAAACTAAAATATATATTGTCCGATTATAGAATTTTTAAATATACAATATATAATAATGATGATGGATTGTATGTTATGTTTTGACATACTATGTTTAGAATAACATATCATAACCAGCATATTTATATAATTTTTACAATCAACTATTTATAATATTGTCTTAATCAAAAATGAAAAGTAAATTTAAATGCAGGAAATTATAAAAAAGCTTTGGGTTTTTCATATTCCAATTTATTAAAAAAAATTACAATGCAGGTTTTACCATTTAAAAATACCAGATATACCTTATTTCGAATCCACGTAAAAAGAATTACATACGCAAAGTTACTAATTTTTATGTTATTTATTTATTTTATTTATAATAGTTTAATATAAATTAAAAAATAGTTGTGTGTTCGAACAATTTTCTTTAGTTATTATATTAACCTAAATTAATCAATCAAATATGTTTTTAGACGTTACCACTTTGATTAAATATTTTTAACATAATTATTCAGTAGATTGAATTTCAAAAGAAAAATAGTCAAACATACATTTCTATGTAAAAAAAAAAATTATTTCGATTTAGTTCACTGTACGTGGTTTTTTTATGTGATCTATCAAGTCAGATATATCTAGATTGCCACGTTTTTAGTTGTAATAAATTAATAATTGTACTATTATAATCATTCATCTTGTTATTTTATGTAGAACAAAATAATTATAATAACTGTCAAAAAACTCAGTATACAGCTTACATATTAAACCTATAGTATACTCTATAATATATATTATGCATTAAAGTACGACGCGTTATGCGATTTCTACAGAAATGTTGTTTTAGAGCTTCACATAAAGAAATCAAGGACTTCGTGTGTGTAATAAGATTATTTTCTGCTTAACACGATAATATGACAATATAGTAGCAATAAATATATTACAAAGGAGGATAATGAAAAATCCTGCGATCAACCACTTCTCCGACAATAATATGAACTAGCCAAACCGGTCTTTTCCTAGAGAGAGATCCATTCGGAATAACTGACGTTTCGATTGAAAACGGCAATAAATTATACAGCATAATATTGTCTATTTTTTTTTTATATATAATCGTAAATCATTCGCATATATTTGTGATTCTCATATAGTATATGATCTGTCGTTTGTGTTACCGTTTTTTCGTTTTTGATATGTCGAAACTCGCTGTTGTATGGTGTTTGGTTTTCGCATACACCGCCCATTCGCAATCTTGGGACAGGAACGACGGTGAGACTGACAAGTCGAAATTAACTAAATACTTCCGTAGGTCTTATTTCCATCGTTTATCTTTATAGACGAACTGTGCAAAGTGATCACCAAGACCGACGGCGATTATACGTGTAAACCAATCGACCAATGTCCGGTGGTCCTTCGTGCAGCTGAAAACCTTTCGGTGTATCCAAAGATATGCAGGTTCCGTGGACGAACACCAATTGTGTGCTGTCCGACTTCGCAAGATGTCCTCAGTAGAAATTCCACCGAAAGCGAGTGAAATATTATTATTATTTATTTATTACTATTAACAATAACATATGAATACCGAATCCCAACGATTTCGTGTAGTGTGCAGAAAATACTATTCGTTGACTACGAAAGGCGGTGGAACTATTGATGCTGGCACTTGTCGAACGAAAAATACGATCGGCAAAAATCTTCTTACCATTGTCGGTGGGACCAAGGCAGAAGAAATGGAATTTCCTCATATGGCAAGTACCCATGAATGTAAAAAAGTAAAATCAAATTTAAGTCAATAATTTTATCAAAGTACAATTTTATTTCTCGCGATTCCGTGATACAAAATAAATATGACGTATAGTAAACTCGATAAACTTGTCGTTCATTTTTGTAACAGTTCTGTGTACTTTATAAAAAAAATATTGATAAACATCGCAAGATAATATTTTTATTTTTCTAACATCTGTATAATACTATTTCAAGTGGTTGTACTGCTTGTACTTATATATATATTATAATATATACTTAGGGCAATATTATCGCTACATACCTACCCGTCCTACCCTTAACTTAAAAGATTAGATATCTACTGTTTCTAAGTCTATCTATGTACTTATAAAGAATATCCACCTAAATTTTACAGAACCTAAGCATAAAGCCGTCGAACGTTTCATACCTATAGATAGCGTAGTGCTGCCTCTAAACAATAATAAATGGAATACATGTGTAATGTTTGTATAATAATTGGTATAAATATTTAGGTTCTTTTAGGATTTGGAAAGAAAATTAAAAATGTTGAATGGTCCTGCGGTGGATCGTTGATTAGTGATCGTTATGTGCTTTCAGCAGCACATTGTTCTGAAATTGGAAAAAAGTAAGTTCTTGTTATTACTGAAAATCGACATGAAATATCCATTGTATTCGTTCTTTAAGTGAAAATTAAATTTTGTTAGGTGTATAAATGTATAATCTATATATACCTACTTCCTATAATTTACTACTTTATTTTTTAATTTTTTTTTATTAAATATATACGTAGATACCTATACAATATACATATATAAATTATAAATATATTATAAAACAAATTGTAACTACACAATGTGGTTTCTTACTTTAGAAGTCCAGTTAAATGGGCTTTGCTAGGTGACAATGACATAGGTTCCAATGAAGGTGTTGCCGACCCTCAAGTTCGCGAAATTGTCCAGCGCATCTTGCATCCAAATTACAAGCCTCCGTCGATGTACAACGACATCGGTCTGTACCGATTAAACACACCAGTTCAATTTAATCGATTTATCTTACCGGTTTGCATAAACTCCGATGAACAATTAACCACTAAACAAGCAATTGCCATTGGTTGGGGAAGAACTAGTTCAGGTTTTTATATAATCTTTTTATAACCTTAAGAATATTTTGTAAACAATTTTAAATCATTTTTAAATTGTTGTTACACATTATTATGTATAGATATAAATATATAATCGATAAACCAAATATTATTTAATAATATATTACTGTGAACTTTAATTAGATCACATACCTACGTATTAGCAGTCTTAATAATTTATCATTTAATTATTTTAAAAAACATAGGTATTCATTATCATATACACTAGCTATTGCCTATTTGTCTATATTTGTTACAAATAATATAATCTGGACACAATATAACAATGTTTTTAATAGGCATTTAAATCAACATATTTTACATAAATATATCTATAATAAAATTAAGATACCTACTTTTTAGTTCCAATTAGTGATTATTGTATGATTTCTATCTTGTGCTTATCAATTTTTTTATTAGGTAGATAATTCTAATGCCACTTTTTTTTTTATAAATTCTTAACTTAAATTGGAATTTCACAAGCTTATCATAAATAATTGATAGGTATTACTGCTCTATATTATATAATTGGTTTCATGCATTATTCTTAGACTTGTAACAATTATTTAGTGGTTTAATAATATTGTATTCATAGGCGTCCGCACGGGGGGGTTCCGGGTGAGCCGGGGCACCCCCGACATGTAATTGGGGCCTTAAAATGTAAATCCTTAAGCATATTGCATATATATATATAGGTCCGTATTTTAACTAATGTTACTAGAATAAAAATGGTATTTTTTCTAAAATATGTCGTAAAAAAAATTATGTTTCGGGATAAAAAAAATAGGTACCTAATACAACGTAAACTATTTTAAATTTGCGTGATAAAACTTATTATGATTATAACAGCTAGATTTTATTGACTACAAAAGTAAAAATAATAAATAAATATTACAATTATCTTGAAAATAGATTTTAGGTCCAACTATCTAATGAAATATATTATATTACTTGGTACTAGTAATACCACTGATTAATATGTGATATAAATATATAATGCAAGTAATGTTTATTCGTGCATTATAATTTATTAAAATATGTACATGTCTTTTTAAGAGAGAGCCCAAATTAAGAAAAGGGCCCGAAAAAATTGTAGGCACCCCCCGAAATTCAAGTCTGCGCACGCCTATGATTGTATTGTTTTATTATTTATTTATTTAGCTGGTCAAACAAGTAATGTTTTAATGAAAGTATCATTAGATTTTGTGGAACAAAATGAATGCAATCGTAGCTATTCGTCTTCCACGAGTCCAAATTTGGAATTTGGAATAAATCCAAGCAGTCAAATTTGCGCCGGAAAAATGGAAGGTGGAAAAGATACCTGTCAAGTATGAGAATATAATTTTAATAGCTATGAATACGTACCTATTTTATAGTAAATATTAAATCTATAATTTATTATAGTTATTAAATTTAACTATTCAGATTGAAAAAGTAGTCGAAATTTAGGTACAAACTACTAAGTACTAATAAGTACCTATACTATACATACAAACAGTCGATACCTGCACGATAGGTAACTAGGTATCGTAAATTTATTTTTTCAAAATGTATGTGCAAGTACCACGGTTTTTGATAGGTAGATACTCTAAAAATGTAATGTCAAATTTTATAATATTATACATTGTATAACTAATTATCAATTTGACGTTATCTACACCACGAAAATATATGACCATTCTTTTTGGGCGTTTGCACATCGGTAGTACTATTTCGTCATCAATTTAGGCATTTAGCACTTCATTTTTATTCGCAAACAAAGTTTAGATTACTTCACATTCCATCCAAGTCAAACTATATGAACCTACGAAAATTTGAAAATTTTAATTTTATTGATTTTGTAAATATTCTATGTTTATATCTAGGGCGATTCAGGTGGACCGTTACAGATTGCACATCCTGAATTTGAGTGTATGTACACGCAAGTTGGTATTACGTCGTTCGGAAGACTGTGTGGTGAACCAAATGTTCCTGGCGTCTATACGAAGGTGTCCAATTACGTGTCTTGGATCAATAGCATCGTTTGGCCGACCTCTCGATGAATATTATTAATTTTGCAATTGCAGCCACTTAAAATGATGTTTATACTGCAAAATATTTTTTCCTACGTCTTTCTTTTGCCTATAAGAACATATGTTCTTACAAAATGTTTTTATATTTATCTATACTAATTTAAATAATTGTCGGAATTATCATTTATAAGTAGAAGGTATTACATTTAACAATTTGTAAGAATATTAATGTTCACTACCTAGTCTATACCGAATGTTATTGTAATAAAATGTATTAATAAACATTAAACTGGACAAAATATATGCCTAATATTTAATAAGTAATAAATACTATAATTTAATACATAAATGAACACAAATAAAGCTTAGTGCAGTGTTCAGTATTTCAGCCCATTTTATTAGCAGGTAAATACCTCAAGTTAAGCTTTAAAAAATTAAATGTGTAGGTATATTTGCATCAAGAAACGCTTAAATTTAATTTAAAAATCGATTTCTAAATGTTAAATTATAAAATTAATAACCATTTTACAACACTACTACTATTACATTTGATTAGATATTTACAACTTTACAAGTGATGAAATAATCAAGATTATAATTGTTATTACCTACCTATTTCGTATAGCCAAAGTAATATAACATTCACAATTTGACATAACACAATAGGTATAAAGTTTTAAAAATACAGTAAATAGATAAAAATGTAAATTTAAAAATAATACCTAACTACTACTAAGCTGTTGAAAACTAAATGTCAAAATATTGAGAGAGTATACAGTGTCTGTAGTATGTTACTCCATACTACCTGCTGTTTATAATTGTCTATTGTCTACAATTAAAAAAAGAATAAAATAATGCCAACAAAAAAACGATAAAAATAACATGTATAGCGTACTCTATAGCTTAAAATAGAATGTAAATTTAACGGAATGTTAAGAAAAGTTATTTAACATAAAAATTATATTTCCATAAAAAGAAAATCGTATATGATAACGCTATCTAGCGGTTAACTTTGGTGATAGTCAAGATCAGCAAGTTATTACTAAACAATGTATTATTTAAAATGAATCTAATACTTTTTGTTTATGAGAAGAAAACTTAAAAATTTATATTTTATTTTAATTAAAAAAAATTATTCATAGATATTTGACATGATTTTGTATATTAATATTTACCACATATTATGAAATTTTTAAAGTATCTAGATTAATTTTAAGTTTTTTGTACCACAAATATAATTTCCAATTGATTTCTGTATGATGTAATGGTGTGTTTACACCACTAGGCCAGGCCTACCCAATTTTTATTTGACTGTTAAACTGTGGTTTTTTTTTATCACAAATAAAAATGTTGTTATTAATTATTATTGAATATTATTAATTATTTATTATCATACTGCGTTCCATATGATAATTAATCTTCCCTAATAGTTATAATTATAAACACACTACACATTACAGAATAAAACGGGCCTACCCAATTAGTTTGTGTTGGACATGCCACTGGGTGTGAAATATCATTAGAGTATACATAATTTATTATGATTTACTTAATATATCAGACAACTTTTTAGTTTTCAATAATTATTACTACATAACAATGGTATTGACTTATAAATTAATAACTGATCAATAATACATAATATTAAATAAAATATAATTATGATATATATTTGTTTTATGAAAAAATAAGGCCAACCTACAGTTAAACTTTGGGAAAAATAAATTACAAAAAGCAATATTTAATTAATACATTTATATTTTCAATAATATGTTCAAGTGTAAATAATAAAGCACTTGAATAGTGGTGGGAGAGGGGATAAATAGATTTCCGTTTTAAAGAATATCAATTTATCAAAAGTTAAAATTATGATATCCAATAGGTTATATAAGTTTAACGTAAAGTAAGTATTTTTTTGCTTCATCGTATTCAGTATGAACAAATATTTTCACAAATTGAAAAAAAATATATTTATTTTAAATTGATTTATTTCAAATTGTTCTAGTATAATTTACGATGAGAACTACCTGAGAAATAGCTTCTAGCGTTCTACTATAATAGAATATAGATGTTGTTATTGAGCAGATCGCTGTAAAGGATGAGTTAAATTTTAATTCAATGATAAAACATTGCACAAGTAAAACAATTAAGTTTATTACAGTAAGTTATTTATTTTTTTATATGCAAGTAATACACAGTAACTTGAACTAATTATCGACTAAAATGTTATTATATTACATAATAATAATAATAATTAAAGCATCATATTATAATATATTACTGTAATTTATTTATTATAAATCAATATCAATGTATTATCAAATGAAGTGTTAGTTAATATTATAATTATTATTATTTTTGAATTATAACATGGACATAGACACAGGGCAGGATATGGACCCCTCCCCCCTCAAGACCTTTTTTTATTATATATATACACTTTACACATTATTTATACCGATAATAAAAAATATGATTATCTTATGTTGTCAATTATTTTTTTATGAAAATTAGCTAGTTTTTTGGAATATATATATCCTGTATACGTTACTGAAATAAAAATAGATATTTTGACAATGTAATTGTATATTGTAATTATAACAATATACTTAATAACAGAAAGTTTCAAATAATATTATTTATACTGGTTCAGTCAAAAGACAAGTAAGACTACTATGTAAGTATATAAAGTAAAATTGAATGCTTGAAGTTTACAAGAATTTATATTATGATTCAATATATTATATTAGCAATAACCTACAGTGAATAGCAATCATTTGAGATGATTAACGATTCCAATTAGTAATATCAACATCAACTAAAAATAAAATAAATCAACAATTCAGATACAATATTTTAAGGCAGATTCTGATCTGAATATGGTAATGTGGAATGTTTAATTAGGTAGTTTACAAACAATATACATTTTTTAATTATTTTTTATAATATACACTAAAAATTGTGTGTAATTGTTGTAAAGCAGAGCTATATATTTTCTTATTTCAAGCCAGATATAATTAATTTAATTTAGTTTTTTACACAATAACTGATAACTATTAAAATCTTTACTAGGTATTTAAAGGTGTTAAAGGCATAATTGTATGAACCATATAATGTATGATTTATAGTTATAGATACCTACTGCATACATTTTTTTTAAATATAGATAATCCCTGTTATATATCACAGGGGTTAAGTAATGAACTTTAAGTAGTTTTTTAAGTATTGAACAATTCAAATTCTGTAGGTTTTTTATTATGATGGTATTAAGGGAATAGGCAATGTTAATCTTTAAAATTAAATGTTTTTTATAACGAGTTTATGACTGTGTATCACAGTTTAGATAATATACCTACTACCTACATAATTCATAAACAATGTTTATAATTATAATAGTTCCTAATAAACCATGAAAATGTTGTACTAATGAATGGTGCATGACAATCATTGGCAATGCATTTTAAACATTCCCTAGGAAATGTAGTTATTTTCTGAATCATTATTATAACTGATATAAATATTATATTATGCAGGTACCCACTATGCATACATACTTGTAGTGATATATTTAAGAAACTTAACGGTTGGACCTTGTATGGTATACTGCAAATTGTGTTGTAAGGGTGGTAAAGTGTTTTCAATATTGAAAAATGATGTCACTGAAAAAACAGTTAAATATTATTATATAAAAATACTAGCTGTGTTAGAACTGTTAGAAGGCTGACATTATAACAATAAATAATTTTCTTTAGTTAATTTACAACAGTACTACCTAATAAATATAACACAAATAGTTGACAAATACTCACATATGACTGTGTTTAATGGCGGATTTAATCTCACTCAAAATATACCTAAAAACTTGGGTATTAAAACTTAATTAACACAATAAAAAGTACAGGTCCCACGTGCATTTGACTAACCAGCCAGAGCTGCTGCCGGTTAAATTATTCAACATGAAGTATACTACGACGTTGAACAAGAACAACACAAAATCACAACAGTATCCGGTAAACGCAAGGATCACCCTGAATTAGAGAAAAAAAACATTAATACATAATATTGGCTGTTGCTCGAACAATAGTTACCGGACAACATAAAATTTCACTGGACGTGGATTAAAGGCAGATGACTTCTTACATGTGAGAGTGTTCCATCGTCTGTAGACAGAAACAATAAAAAAACGATGCTGCAACAAAAGTGCTGAAATGACAGTACAAATACAAGTGAACGTCAAGTTTGAGTATCAACTCAAAAAAGTTAAAATGTCAGAAGTACAAGGAGGAAAACCTTAGTCCAAACTCATACATCGAAGTCTAGACATGTAAAATAAAAACATTTCTTACCTATTACGTCTTCAGTTGCTCTTAGCTCTGTAGGTACCTATGAGTACGTGTGAGGCATTGAGTCTGTCGGCTGTCTCGAATCATAGTTTGAGGAAAATACTTAAAATAGTTAATACATTGGCGTTTGGCGAATGGCCATGCTCGTCGTTCTGTATCAGATGGATAACAGCTGAGCTGTTATCACACTGCAACAGTGATACGACAAACGCGGTCTACAGGAACACAGACATTTAAAAATATTAAAAATATACATTCGTGTGGGGGGGGGGGGTGAACAAATCTTAAGTTCAAATTTTTAGATACATAAATACAGTATAAATAGTATAACATCATATTTTTTAGTAATTTATAATTTACATTATTTACAAATGTGTGCAAGTCAATTGCAATTTATAATTATTAACCAAAATATATTTATTAGTTTTTTTTTTTATATAATTAAAAAAGCGTGTAAAGTGTAAACAAAACTGTAACATACCTTTTTGTTATAAAAATGAAAAAGACAAAAAGTTATTAACGTACTTACTTTAAAATACCTAAAATCATATTGTTTATACTTAATGTATATATTATTGTTTTTTTTTTTTTTTTTAACTGACCGGAATAATCTAAGTTATTATACTATGGATAGGTAGGTACTTTTTACTAAGTTAAATCGTCATGTTCATTGGAAATTGAGTGCCTATAGTTAGTGGTTACCAAAGTAAAAAAAAGAAATTAACTTTTTCGAGACTATTTATATAGGCAAATCGTCATACATTTGAAAACAAATTCATACAAAAAAAAAAAAAAAACGAGAAATACGATCACATTGGACATGATATCTGCGTGGTATATAGGTAATATAGATATGTATAAACTATAGACATAATATTGCATATAGTATTACGTCGTCTCAGTTAACATTTTCACTTCGTTTATATACATTGTTGACAATGAGCAATATGTTTTTATTCTATCGCAATTATTATACATTATTATTTAGTCGTTTGTTCTCAAAATAGTATAAACACCTACGAAATCCACATGTTGCAAGACACAAAATATTGACTATGTGCATTAAAATTTAATAGTGCCTAATATATATATTATATTATTACCTATACTGTAGAGTGTAGAGGTATAATTTATTTATTACAACATACAAAACTGAGTTGAATTTGTTTCCTCTGGAAAAATTTAAACCATTAAACTATTTTCTCTATACGAATTTTGCGTGTAGCTGGAAATAATTTATGCGGCTGAATAATATTTTATTTTATTAAATTGTATTCAGGATGAACACAAACATCGGACGCGATTATACAAATTTATCGTAAACATTTTGTACGACTATTATATAGACCCATCACGCGCGTTTAGCAGCCTGTCGGTGTCCAGTGGATACAAGGTAGATATAATACCCACTACACACGTGTTAAAAAATATAAACATATAATATTAATGATGCTTAAAATAATAATCATGATAGAAAATATATACTCACGTTAAACCGATTAACGAATTATAATGTTTACCATTCTACGAATTTTTATTAATTAAATATTCGTAAAATACTTCGAAAACGCACGCGCGCATCTGATGATATTGTGTTGTTGTGGAAAATAATTATAACTAATATATAATTTATTTAATATTATAATTTATGACATTTTTAGTGTTAACCCATAAAATTCGTATAGTGTTTGTTAGTTTGATATATTTTTATCCATCAAATGCCAAAAAATATTTGACTCAAGTTACAATGTTACATTATAATTTATATTACTATTTAATTTAAATATATATTAAACTACAAAGTGCATATACCACCTACGAACTACGAGCGACGAGTGATGCTTGGCAGTTTAGCACCCAAGTTTCAGTGTTTTAGTTGTAGTTGGAAGAGGGAAAGGAGTAACGTGAATGGCTGCAGATCAGCATCAACATTCAACAATATAGTATGAAGTCGTGAGTATTTAAAGTAGGTATACCTTCTAAATGAATACTAATTAAAAGTTTTTTTATTTTATCGTCTATCTATATTCGTGTTTTATAATAGTTTGATCCCCGACATCGTGTTCTGATATTCATGTACATTTTTACAATAAAAAATTAATTTTATTAATGTTGATGAATATGTAAGTCATAAAACCTAAGAGGTTTTTTGTTCTATTATTTTATAATAAGGTTTTAAAATATGTTTTGTACAAATTTATTACAAAGTAATAAAAGATACCTTTTGGTAACATTGTCTTTAATTTTATAAACAAGTACCTACTGCTCGTCCGTTCAATAAACTATTATAAATTATAATTTAATTTTAAAATAATGAATTTAAACAATTTGTTAAATGTATTTTGCATGCATATTCAAATACAATTAAAATATGAGTTTATTTTTTCACCTAAAAGTTGAAAGTTTTTCAAATGCTTTAAACTAACGTCTAATGTAGTTTTTATTATATTCGAAAATGTATATAATATACATTTTTGTAAAATATTTGAGCAAATGTATTTAAATACATTTTAAACACTATTTTGGACATATTTATTATTATATTTAAAAATTAAATACTTTTCAAAATTAAAAAAAAAAACAATTATTATTGGTCATATTTCATATTGTTTTTTTTTTGATTATTATTATGTTTAGTATAAAATTAATAGATAGTATAAGGTTTTAATGATCAATAAATAGTTAAATGTGACATTACAATTTTAAGAACCTATAAATAATTACTAACTAAACAACCCACGCGCATCGTTTTAATATATTTTTGTTTAAGTATTTATATTAAGCGACGAGAGTAAATACTTAAACAAATAAATATATTTTTAGTTTATTAACCAATATTTATGAAAACCCTAAAATAATATTAAACATTGTATAATATACAACATTTTAGATTAAAAAAATCTTTAGTACTCAACTCATACCACGATTTGATATTTTTAACTAATCAATTCCAATGAAATTTAATCATCATCTCATAATTCTTGAATTATAATTACTAATTAGTGTTTAAACTTTAAAGTCATTATAGGATGAAATATTTCACCAAAACGTAAGACATTGAATTTTTTTTATACAAATATTGATGATAATTATTTATTAATGATAATATAATCCATTAGTTGTAGCTTTAATCATTGATATCAATATTTAATACAATGAGTGAGATTTATCGTCATTGATGATGTAATGATACCGCGATGATGGTGCTATCATTGTGACTAAATATAAGTATATGTTTATAATACAAGTTATACTTATAAGTCTATAAGTTATAACTATAAATATATATATAATAATTTTATTAAAATAATGAAATATTTCACAGATTTTAAACACTATTTATAATACTAACTTTTATAGGTATACTTACAACTTTCGCGGAAGTAATGCGAAATCTGTCGTTGTGGCGCCGTCGGTTCAAAACAGAAAAAAGTACTTAAAACTATCGTGCTAACCATGTATCTATTCAAAAAAAATATTGTTCGATGTGTCCAGTTTTAAAATATAACTATTACTGTAAATTACAATAACATCATTAATTATAATATCGCAACATATAATATGTAGATACGAACAAGCAAATTAAAAATATTGAATAGACTATGAATTATATTATGTTAGTTATACACATAATTTCACAAATTAAAGATACAGATTCATAATAGCAAAAGAATAATCTTTAATGTGCAATATCAGTTAGTTAGAACATTAATAAAACATGTTATGATATGGAGTACCTATCGCACTATCGTCAATATGTAAATGAGCTCAATCACTTAACATACTTAACTTAAATCACAGATCCGTGCAGTAGCTAAAATCGAGGAATAACGAAAAAATTAATAATTAATATATTTTTGAAATAATTTAAATGTATAAAAATGTAAATATCTAATGATCAACGAAGTCGAAATCATCTTTAAAACGTTTATAAAAAAGAAAGTTTTTTTATTTGTGAAAATAAATATTTGTCGTTGTCATTTCATTGACCCGTTAACTCATATTCGTACACCTAATATTTTTTTATAATCTATTAAGTAGAGTCCGGATTTGTTAAAAAAAAAAATGAAATATGATATGCTTAAAATCTCTAAAAAAAAAAAAACAAAATGTAATCAATGATAATCAAAATATACACCCTAACCTATACTTGAAAAATTGAAAAACTAATAATAGTTATAAAAATAGAACACAAATTCATTGTAATTTAAGAGAAAAAAATAATATTTTATTTTATTAGTAAATAATGAAAAAAATGTGTTGGTTTCCAACTTAAAATAATTAAACGTTAAACATTAAAGTACAATTGTAAAACACAATAAACCTACGTATATACTTAAATAGACATGATTCGTGTTTGAAGTCATCTGCGCTACATACGCAAAATACATATTGATTACCTAGGTAGCTATTATCGTTCGGAAAAATATTTTTAAAGCGTTCAAAATATATATATGTTACGCCGAATTCATGAAATCGGCAGAAAAATTGCCGATTTCGTGAAATCAGCAACGTTGTCGCCGAATACGTGAAATCGGCAATTTGGCTACCAAATTCACGTAATCGGCAAATTTTGATTGCCGATTTCGTGAATTAGGCAGACTTTTTTCTGCCGATTGCATGAATTCGGTAACATATTATTATGACATAATTACAAATAGTGGATTATAAATAAACAATAATTGCACGCGTGCTGATCGGCATTACCACGCCGTAATCTTTATTACCTATGATGATAGATGCTATGATACGTACAAGCATTTTATCTTGGTCATTGAGGTCTTTTTATTGCACGTACATGTCCTAAATCATGGAAAAAATAAAAAATTTAGGGTGGGGCTGGAGACACATTTCCCCAGCCCCACTAATATCATTGAAATCATATTTTCAAATTTTTCTTGAACCATCATTTAGCAGCCAATTAGCAACGTTTGTTAGGTGGTAACTGGTATCAATATTTTTTGGTTAAAATAGGATATTATTTATGGAAATTAGTATTTTTTATTTATTTGGAATTTTTTAATCAATAAAGAATATTATTTTTTATGAATATAAACTAATAATATTACATTTAACATTCAATAACTTAACAAGATTTGTTAACTTAACTTTTTTAACTTTTTTTTAACTTTTAAACTATTTTTTATATACATATAATATTTATTATTACAATTTGATTTTATTATATTTCTGGCGTTTTATACATTTATTTAAATTAAATTATGTTTTATAATTTTTTAAGAAGGGTCTTGCCGATTTCACGCAATCGGCAGTATTATGCTTTTTAAGTTGCCGATTTCACGTATTCGGTGACAACGTTGCTGATTTCATGAAATCGGCAATTTCATAAATTCGGCGTAACATATATACCGTTGCGATTCAGTAATTGTGCCTATTTATCACATTCAACACTGCATGTAGGTATACGGTACCTATACCATTGTGCATACATGATGATATTATTACATGAACGAGACAACCATGATGGCTTATAAATTATATAGGTATATAATATTATAATGTACCTATATTTATAGTACCTACTTCTACGAGTAACCGCGAGAGCTTTGAACGCGCTGTCGTGATATTGTGTTCAGCGGATTGTAAATTAACCAGATACGTTCAAGTGACACACTCTTCTCCCGATGATATCCGATCTCAATCAACTATAACGCGTGCACGTAGGTATATTCACACTAGTTCGTGTATACACAGGTAATATACACTGTATACGAGGTGGTCCGTTTAACGTTTAACCGGTTACAGTAATTTTCCGATTGAGGTTTTTGACATTTTTTAAAATAAATATTTATACAGAACAAAGAGTTTAAACGCTACATTTTTATTAAAAATATATTTATATATCTATAATATTTTTCCACATAGCACGGTTATTTATGAAAAATATTTTAGATTCTAATGATCGGAATAAAATATACCAAGGGATTACGCATCCAGTAGAAGTGGTGGTCCGCTGTTACTACGCGTTAATATTTAAAATTTTAAACGTTAAATATTAATAAACCAAAATCCATATTCGTTTAATATTTAATAGTATTTATGCATTAACACACTTTTAGAAATATATTCACTGCTTACGATTATACATTAAATCAAAATTGTACAGTGTATACACGTCTCATAAAAATATTTAAAAACAAAAAATATTCATAATAAAACAATCATAAAAAATAAAAATATAGATTTATTTTGGTATTTTAGTAAAATGTTTGAAAATAATTAATCTCGAAACCTAACTTGTAACTTTGATAGGTAGTTAAAATTGTCAGTTAAATATGAATCACTCCGTAAATAAATAATAATATGTAAGTATTAAACACAATATGTCCACGTAACACGACGATGTTATAATATTATATTATTTACCAGGGTAAACCTATATACAGTCAGAACGTATATAAAACAGGTTTGGGAAAGTAAAATAGTACAATATATATAATAATATGTCGTACCTATTCGTTTATGTGACTATGTTTTATTATTGCGGTTCGCACATAGGTACCGAAAAATGTGCGTGTACGAGACTAATATACGAAATTGTATACCTGTAGCATGCTTGTAGTGCGGCACACACATGATATGTATATCGAATGTGTGGATCAGCTACATATAGGGGAGACAGTACAATCGTATAATTTCTCACAAAATGATGTTGAGGTCTATCCACTACAGTGTTTTCTCATAAGGTTTTCGTGGTAAAAACACAAATCGATTTTGGATAGCTTCAATATACGTAGTGTGTATAGCTATTTCATCAAAATATTATGTATATTTTTTTTAAATGAAAACTATAGTCTTGTATAAGAACTACTGTTATAGCTACATATCTACATATCTTAGATCTATTATACGTATAAAATAATATCATGATAGAATAGTTCAATATATAAATATTAAAATAATGAGAAAATATTTGATAATAACGGTATTAATTAATACCTATTTAATAGAAAATTAATAAGATATATTTAAAAAACAATCATCTGTGCATAACAGAAAATTAAGGTAGTTCTCATTACAAAAAAAAAGAAGTTTGTATCGCCACTGGACACTCCTTTATTGATATACAAATCTAAATATTTAAAAATATAACCCTTATAAGTTATCACTTTATAAGTATTATAGTAAAAACTCCAGTAATCAAGTTTTGAACAAATCTATTGTTGAACGACAAAAGGTTAATATCCAAAGCGTATAATAAGAATTAATTTAAAAGCCGACAAAAGCTTAAAAAAATGTTAAACGACAATATGTATAAAACATAAAGCGAATAAGTACTATAAGCCATTCGTTATCATAACTGCGCGTACCTATACATAAATATCGTTTTAGATAACATGGCTATATATAGGCTATAGTGTAATAACGACGAATTTTAAAATTCGTTTCAAATTTGTGATATTAATGTTTCAAGCGTTCGCTACTTGTGCGGTGCGTGTAATATTTACGCGGTGGTATGGTATCTGTGTGTACACGGGATGACGAAACGAGCAGCTCTCGTAATCTCAAGGGCGGTGGAGGGGTTGAAAGGAGAAAAAACGAAAATTCGATAGCGACGCGCAAATAGACAATTTCCCTCAAAGTGCTAACGCATACCTATACCCGTATATATATATGTATATATTATCGTGATGGGAGAGATGGGTTTGCTGCAGTCGAGGAAGAGGAGAAGTATATGAGTGTGTATAGGAGGAAGTGCAGCAAGAGGAGTAGATAAAAGAGAAAGAGAAGCGAAGGACGAGAAGAAGTCGGGCGGGAAAAGTAGACGACGAGGTGCATACGGCGCGTGCAGGTGCGTGGAAGGATTGCGGCAGCGGCGCACAATTAACTTTTAGGCCTTTAGTTTCGGTGCGCACAGCGAAAATTGCTTCCGTTCGGCGGGGCGCACACGGCCGAGTGCGCGGTCGACAAGGGTGGACGTGTAATATACCCCCACCAACTCTTCACGACTCGGCAACGTTTCGGCGGGAGGGAGGGTTAGGCCGGTAAGGGTGATTGGGACTGTAGAGAGAGCGTCTGACGATCGGCACTCTCTGCAGCAGCTGTGGCGGCAGGAAAACGCAATTACTACGTAAAAATAAAAATATATGTATAGGTAAAAACGTAAAACTGAAAAAATCCACCCGAGAGCGCAATCACTTCCGGATTTTCCGGGTTCTCGTCCGCCGTCTGCAGTATACGATGTACCTAAATATATATATAGTGTACCTACGCGTGTTTGTGTATATATACAGTATACACATACACACACACTTATATATATATATATATATATATTATTATCATCAGTTCCGTCAGCCATCGCCATCGCTGCTCCTCTCACCTTCCCGTGACCTTCCTTACGACGCGCGTCTTATAGCACTGTGGCAGCGGGAGTGGAAATGAAATTCAAATTCACGCGCGCTTGCGGCTCCGGTTAAAACCGATTTACGATCCGTTCGAGTCACATACACACACTCGCGTAGTATATATGGTACCAACGACCAATACGCGATGATCGGATGACATGTATATATACGCGCGTGAAATGCGAATGTAGGGCAAACGTGGTTTCCGCCCCCTTCACTTGCTGCAGTTCGTCGACATCACCGCCGACACCCCAACCCCGACTTTATAGGTCG
Source organism: Rhopalosiphum padi (assembly GCF_020882245.1). NCBI lineage: Eukaryota > Metazoa > Arthropoda > Insecta > Hemiptera > Aphididae > Rhopalosiphum > Rhopalosiphum padi. The sequence goes on from NC_083600.1 coordinate 21,536,177, forward strand.
TATTATATAGTATATATATATATATATTGTCCCACATTTTAGCGTCTTCTCCCCACACTGACACACTGCGTTACTGATACATATAAGGGTGGACCGCCGTCCGTATAGGTATATAATATTATGATATACATGCCACTATTGCTGTGCCGTCGTATGCCGGTGCAGACGGTGCAGGTCATAATATGTACTCGAAATCAGGTCACTGCGGTGGACTTGCACAGCCTGTGGACTCGCGGTGAATTTGTTGATCGCCGCTGTTTAATTTCCAACTTTGTGCAGGGTTTTTGGTAGAAAATTTATCTGGTTGTGTACGGGCAACTGTGATTTCAAATTTTAATTATTATCACTGCAGCATATATAAGTCGAAAAATCAAAAAACAAATCTGGGTTTCTGAAAAATTCATCTTATTCAATAAAACTTTATCTAAACTTAACCAATACAATTTTAATACAAGTGAAATTATGAGCCTGATATCATAGAAAATCTAGAATTTGAATGTCTGCGCACATCTATGTTTAATTTGTTTTAGGAAGAAATTGGTTCAATCTACGACGTATTATTACATGTGACTTATTCAATGACGCGTTACCTTCAAAACCAGCTACTTCAAAGGATTTTTATTTTTCTTTAAGAGTGAATGCTAATCGTCACTTGCATTTGTATTTGTTTAATATCCTTTTATGTTCCGTGTAGTGTTTCGTGTGTTTAATTATTTAAAATAGGAGGCAGCTGGCCTGCAGTCTATGCTTCACCAGTTCACCACAGTTATTTGTAAAATTGTGGCACAATGCGGTATGCGCGAATTATTTTTAGGTAATCGGGCATACGGTTTATAAATTGTTGTTCGTACCGAACCCGTACACACGTGCTACTACACTTTTTTTTTTTTTTATCTAAATTTATTACCTCTCCGCCAAACTTTTCCGAAAAAAACTAATCTTTCTTTGTAATATATTTTTATTCCAATATTTTTTTAATATGAATAAATAAATAGTAAATTATTGACAAGTTTACATATTATGAATACGTTATTATAAAAATATTATATAAAACAATGAGATTCACCTGTATTTATGTATATATAATGTTACTTGCTAAACATTCGTAATTTTTGCGTAGTTTATCAAATAATTATAATTTATGTCCGATATATACAACCAATAAGATTAAAAAAAAGATTTTTGACGGTTTATTTGTTACGAAAGACGGTCCGTATGATGTATGATATATGGTGTATTATGTATGTATAGAAATACGCACGTTAACCTAAAAATTGTTGACTAAGACAAAGAGCAATTACCGATTGCTCAGTATTTTGTAATTATTTTGATTTAATTCATAGATCGTATATATACCTACTCACTCGCGTATCATTCAGAAAATTATTTGCATAACTTTTATTAATGACCACGACTGCAGTTATGAATATTCTTATTACATTAAAAAAAAAAATTGGTTTTTACTATACGTATGTATATTATATATAGTATATACCTAACCGTTATAGTGTAGTGTATTAAACTTTGAATGAGGAAATAAAAATTTGACGTTTAATAATTAATATTGGCACTTTACCTTCCAATATAATTCGTCTCATCTCATGTTATTAGTTTCACTATATTATACAACTTTACTATACAGTATTCTATATTTATTTTAAAACAAATTTTAATAATAAATATTACTATAGTTTATAATTTTATCAAAGAAGAATAATAATTATTAAAAAAAAAAAAATTAATATGGCATATGGAAATTGGTAATTATTATCTACTACTATATTGTATTAGTATTGCATAATAATATATTAATATTAATAACTACAATAATAATTAAAACAAATAAATAATAAATATAAATAAAATACTCCGTCGAACTTTGGACAAACTAAATTAGTTTAAATATTAAAAAAAAAATTCAAATTAAATAGGCTCAATGTTGGTCATATAAATCATATAAATCTTGCATCAATATCTGATTAGTATTGGAAACTAAAAACCTCCATTATATCTAGAATACAAGTATATGCAATGTAGACGTTTTTAAAGTTAAACACAATGTCCTTCACCGTCCAAATTTCAAAGAGGTTGGAAACAAATTCCATATTATATTTTTAAATCAGACCATTTCCAGATGTCAATATTTATTGCTTTTATTAATAATGAAAATTTATATAAATATACAAATTAATGTAATTGTAATATATAACTAATTTAATTACATTTTAATAAAATTATATCAAAAGTGTTACTGTTGGATATATAATGTTTTCTTTTAATTGATTTTACATAGGCATAATGTGGGACATCGTCTACCCACATATTAATTTTTATTCGTTATTGATTGAAAGACTTTTAAGGAGCCTCAAGACATCCCAAGTCCCCGTTCGATTCCTAGCGATGACGAATAATATGTTATTATAAAGCAGTAGCGATAATACATTAAATTTATAATTTGTAATTTGCAGTGTGCCGGTTTAAGAGAGAGTACATGTGATATATAAAATACATATCGCACATAATATCATATTTTATCGAACGTCTTGTTTTTTGTGCAAGTTTTCTAATTACATGTATGGTTAATTTTTTTTTGCATAATAAATTATGTATATTTAATATTTATATATAATAAATATTATATACTCGTACGTGCACAACATTAACGCGTTCGAATTGTTATTACACTATAATACACCGCACTTGTCGATGACATCTACAACAACGTCGTAAGTCGTAAAGAACGCGCAAATACCTATACACATATACGAAACGTCGAGACTAGCACAAATATATTATAATGATGTACACTTTTTATATACTTAGTTATAATATAACTTTTTAATACCTGTAGGTATTATATATGTATATAGACGCGTGATCGACGTTTGGTACCCGGTGCGCACGTTATAATATATAGGTATAGGTACTTGTGATTTTTTTTTTGTCAGACGATTTCGATTAATCGATATCGCAATTTCCGTTCGATTAAACGTTTTTCTATAGTTATGAACAACCTGCACCTTTAGTTTTTCGTTTGATCACATCATCACCCATATAACGTTTCAAATCATACCCACACCCAATAAATAATCAATAATTAATAATATAATAAATTATATAGTGTTTTGATTAAATTCGGCTACGATTGATCTGCCCGCACTAGCAGTACTATACGTCAATCGTAATAGGCATCATTATTATATCGTGTTTATAAGGTGAAATACATATACACACAAAATTAAAATATATTTACTACAGATGATCTCGCGGACATGATGGTATTATAACTTGTCGACACAAAACGCATAATATTGCACAGGTACCGAGCACTTAACAATTTAATATTCATGGGTTACTTCACCTAGCCTCCATGGGTTACTTCAAATTTGCTAAATCATATTAGTAATACACTTACTTACTTTAGTCATTGAAAAATCCTACGGACGCCATCGTTCGCAGACTTTCGACTTGGGCTAGTGGACATTGCAGCGGTATAATAATGACTGTGAGCCACGAAGATTATTATCATATGAAGCATTTTTCATACGTACTATGTGTTATGTTATAGAAACACTATAAATTTTAATAATAATATTATGATAACACCTCATTTCTACTGTAAATTGTTTAACGAATAATTTATTTTTCTGAAAATATTGACATATCGATAAATTTTCAAACGGGTAGTTTTTGAAATGTATTTAACAATGTGCACTAAGAATAATAGTTCAATGATGATGTGTTTGCATTGGGTCAATGGAAGTCATGATGATTTAAAAATTGTAATAATCAATAGTCTATCAACATTTATTATCTGTAAAAATATAATAATTAATATTAGATTCAATATTACATCGTTTTTATATATTTTTTAAACTAATCTTAAGATCCCTTAAGCAGGTATTAAAAGGAATCTCATTTGAGAAATATAAATTTGTATCGCTAGAGTGCCCTGCTCCATAAATAGTAAGATAATTTAAATAATTTTAAAACATTGTTTCTGTGTATATTTAAAAATTTCAAAAATCAGAATTTTAATAATTGCATTTTAAAAGAATATAACTGCGAGTGAGCGCATGCTTGATAAATTACCCTGTATATATAGAAAGAAAATCAAAAAGGCTAATTGTTCGAGAAAAACACGAGAGATTAGATTGTATTTTAATATATGTATTTAATTCAGGTGTAGTGTTTGCATAATAATCCAGTATGGCGTCATTTTTATAATAAAGGACGATTCTATTATCAAAGAATACTTGTTATTTTAAAATTCCTATCAATAAAACATTTTTAAATAATTGTACATTGTTAAAACACAACATTTTTGAAAAAAATATATTTTTTACTACTTATTATTTTCAATGAAAAAAGATAGTAAGTTTTAACATCGAAAAACTAATTTTATTTCGCAGGGCATCTTAAAATTAAAATGATATATACAATTTAAGCGGGTATTTGAAAATGTATTCTTTAAATAACCTTTTAGTTTTTGAATAAATTCGTTGTTATTGAATAAAAGGGATATTAGCATGCGCATTGTGAATCACGCTGTAAATCCGTGTGTGAGTATAAAAATATATGTCTATTAGGTACTTACTAGTTACTAACGTAGTAACGCGGTCGAATTCTTTACAGCTGTCATTGCATATTTCGTCAATATTGTTGTGCGGTTTTCATATATTTTAAGTTTGTACTTACCTACTAAGTATATATATTTTGTAATAGGTCAGTCGTAAGTAACTGAAGTTCCGGCACGATAACATTAAAACAATGCCACTACGTGTTCCACAATATGAATAGAAGAATAATACAAATAACTATGGTAACTCACAATAATACTATATAATATGTGTACACTGTACATGATATATGAGAATATTAGCGGATATAAGTATAAGTACACCATATAGGCGTGGACACTCGATGAATTATTTTTTGCTTAGCATTATTTAATGCAAAGTAGTCCGCGTGCGGATCACTATGTACATGGTCATCCAATAACATTTGACTACAATTATAAATATTATATTGAATACCGTTGGAGGGGAGCTAGTGAAGTTTCTGGATGCTAAATATCTAGAATAGCCACCCTCCCGATGACCATTTATGAAGTACACATAAGCACAGAGAAGTGGACCCTGAAAAATAATGCAGCGATGACAACGGTGCAAATAATAGGTACATGATGTATAGTATGTACGATCATAAAAAAAGAACGATTTTATTAGTACAAAAATTGACCTCAAAGAAGTTTGTATTATTATTAAAAATAATATTTTTGTACAGAGTAAAATGAATGACACAATTCGACAGTAATAATAATTATCATATACGATATTATTTCAATAAAAAATAATAACTAAAAACGTAAGGGTACAAATAATTGAAAAAATATTTTGTTTTGATCATATGAAATACACAGTTTTACATTAGCACTACACATGATGTCTGAGACTTAAATAATTACAAAAAAAAAAAAAGAAAAAAAACACTGTACAACAATGCATTTTAATATAAAGACCATAAAACAGTTATAGCTTATATTTTAAAAATATGTTTTTTCTTTAATGAACACAAATTATTTGATTACACATAAATATCAATAACAATATACAACATTAATTCCATAAGTTCCGTAACGCTCTGTCATATCTCTATATATATCCACTCCCCCCCGGAAAATTATAAAATGCAAGTGAACACGGTATTCGTCATAAACGTACGTATATATTTTTTAAAAACATTTTATTTTGGAATGCTTTGCTGTCTTTGGGCTTTTAAAAAAATGTCACGAGAACTGGAGATAAAAATTTGAGTTTAGCAGTTATTATATATATACTATAAATCGCATTGTATGGAATGTAAATCGATTTTATCATTCCCCTTATACACAGGTTTGATTGCGGTTGAATGAGTACATAATACAATCAAAGCACAACCTTCCTATATATATATATTATATAAAAAAACAACTAGGTACCTAATGTCGTAATGATATGATTAGAGTTTTAAAAAAAAAATATATATATATTAAAAATCGAGAAAAAATTACAGACTTTCACGTGATAATATTATTATAAATCGAACACTAAAATATATTTACATTTTTTTTTTAGTTTTTTTTTTTTTTTAATATTTGCTCTTTAATTTTATATAATCATCGTTTTCCTCGATACGTTTAAAAGGAACAATAATACAAAATAATAGTCTTAAAAATTATTCATTTTTTTTATATATATACATACAAATATAGAAGTGAATAAAAAAAAAACAATTCCTTAGGTATATAAAACGAAAAAACTTAATAAATTAAATGTTTGTTCGTATGGAACACATGATTAGAAAACATAATCAATTATAAACATCCGTTAAGGGCGAACGGCTCGACCAATGAAATATTTCAGTACACATATTATAACATTATATGCTATACATACTATCAATATTTTTATGGCACAAACATTTTCATGCATGATTTTCTTATACATGTATAATGTATATTGTATTATATAATAAGATACATACATCCCTCTAGTCCGCGTATCGATTACCATTAATTTTAGATTAAATATCATATATTATGATATAATATCGAAAGGTATACGTAAGACCGTGATATTAATCAATACAATACAATATGACACACTATACGGGTATAAGACCTACAAATAATAATGATTTATATAATAGTATTGTATATATATATATATATATATATTATAATAATAAAATAAATTATTAAATTTTTTACACTGTACATAAAATGGGACGTTTACAACCAAAAATATTCGTAGTTTTAAAACACGGTAGTGCAATAAAATTTGATTTAAAAAAATCGCAAGATTTTTTTGTTTTTAAATTACTAAAGAAAAACATAACGTAAACGAATATAAACAATTTTTTTTTTATCACAAAGACGCCGCGAAATAACAATTCATGGTTGTTTACAATACCGTCAGCAGTTTGGTAATGCGCGTTATACATGCATGTATTATTATTTAAATTTTTAACATAGACTACGTAAAAATTGCACTAGCCGATTACATTTTTTTAAACTATCGTTTCCATTTTCAATCTTGAATCGAAACAAAACAAAACAAAAATCACACCACATAATATTCTTCTGTTATATAACAATATAATAATAATACATATAATTTTCTTTTAGTCGGCGGTAATAGAGTTCTGTGTACCACCATAAATATTATATATTATATTATATGTATTTACACATACGATTCGTCTTATAAGACGTCTATATACTTATTCGATTTGTTCCCAATTTTTTTACTTTTTTTTTATATTTTTTTTTCAAACACGCTAATCTTTAATATGTTATGCATACCAACGGTTTTACCTCAGACGACAGCGTCGGCGATGTCATCATCGTCGTTTTCCGTTTCGGTTGCGCGTTCGGGTGAAGCGGTGGACGCCCGGTCGGCGACTGTTTCGTGTTCGGAATCTTCGTGCCGCTGTTGACGTTGACGGCGGCGATGTTCCTGTCCGTCCGGAGACTCGAGTCGTGACTTCTCGTCGTCGCTGTCCCCGACAGAGTCCTGGCACGACTGTGGCGTAGCTGCTCGGTCCTCCTGATGGTCTTCACCGTCATCTTCGGCCCCAGTCACTTGCGGCGAACCTTTCGGACTGCAGTCGTCGCCGTCACTGCCATCTCTACCTCGTCCGCCTCCCTTCATGGCGTTCTTGGCAGCCGCTTGGACAGCTGCCATAGTAGCCGCCGACTTGAGCCCCGTCTCCAGACTGGACCTGATAATACCGTCCAGGAAGCTGCCGTTGTCCGTTCCGTCGTACAGGTTTTCAGCTACCTCGCGGGCATTTTTGCCCAAGCTGGCGATGGACGCGGCAGCCACGGCCGCGGCCTGGTGGTGGTGTAGTCGTGACTCGGCCTGCATCCGTTGCATCATTGACATCGGCGGGAAAGTCACCGGATTACGCTGGAACTCCATGGGCACGTGGAACGGGCTCGGAGCCCAGAACGGGAACGACGGCTGGTACGGGCCTACCGGGCCTGCGGCGTCGAACATCTTGAGCCCATTGGGCGTCTGAAGCGACGGTGGTTGTTGTTGCACCGGGAACTGGACGTGCGCGGGCAGTTTTATGGCCGGCGGCGTGGCAGACGACGAGGACGACGAGGTGGTAGTGGTCTTGTCGGCCGGCCGGACGACCGACGGCGATGACGACAGATCGGACGTCGACTTTTTTCGGTCTGAATGGTGGTCGGCAGCAACCGCCGCGGATACTGAAGACGAGGACGGAGGGTTCTTGGGTTCCCGTTTCCTGGGCCGCATCAGATGTCTCTCCTTGACCTTGTACTCGAGCGTAGAGTGCGGCACTCCGTAATAAGATCCAGCACGGTGCACGCTCATTTCGCCACGCTGCACTGCTCGCACAGCTTCCACTAGACTGTCCCGGTCGTAGTTTCTGTACTTACCCCGTTTGGGCCTGGTGCCCTTGCCACCGGCCGCTGCCGCTGCCGCAGCCGCAGCCGCCGCCGCCGCAGCTGACGCCGAGTTGGACGACGACGATGAAGAGCCGCCTGTGTGGAACCCGGCTCCGGCGGACGAAGGCGTTATGACCGACGATGATTTGTTGGTGGGCGTCGGCACTCGTTTACGGCAATCTTCCTGCTGCAAATTATTGTTGTTGTGGTTCCTGATGACTGAGTTTCCGGTACCGAAAGAAGTGGGTATGCCATGCTGCTGTTGCTGCAGATGATGGTGGTGCTGTTGTTGTTGTTGGTGGTGATGATGGTGTTGTTGCTGGTACTGATGATAGGCCCGGGCGAACGACTCGACGGCTGGTATGGGCGGTGGGAGCGGCGGATCGGACTGATACCTGTGCGTGATGCTCTTGGCGATCACGTCTCTCAGATTTACCGGATGTTTGCCACCAACACCGCCACCGGAAGACGACGGCGGCGACGACGAATCACTCCGGGCGCTGTTGGCTCGCCCGGGAGACAAGATGTCCCTGGCACACGCCACTGACTCGTAATCGCCACCCTTACTACCGGGAACTGGCTTGTACGATGGTATTCTCAGGATGACATTGGACGGGTTCGAGTCGTCGTCGTTGCTGCGACCCGTGTCCATCGGTTCAGACGAACTGCAACCGTTCGACGACCACCGTCTGTGGTCTACCAGTCTGCTGTTGTACTGTTGCTGCAAGTGCTGCAGCTGCTGCTGTTGTTCTTCGTCCAGTATCTTGCGCATCAAGTCTTTGACGGTGAAATCTTTGAGTAATTCTTGCTGGTGGTGAGCCGCTGACATGTGTTGCTTCTGCGGAGGTGGCGGTGGTGGTGGGGGTGGTGGGCTGCCATGCGATTGCAAGTGCGGCGATGCCAATCCGCCCGTAGGCGACGCGGCCGTCACCGACGAGGACAACAAGTGCGTCAGATACGTTCCCATGTGTTGAGGGTCTAAGGCCGCCGCCGCCGCTGCAGCCGCTGCAGCCGCCGGCCATAGGTCCGCAGTGATGGGCAGCGGAAACCTGGTGGCAGCGGCTGTAGGCGGTGGCGATGGCGATCGGCCGTCCACTGGTACGTCGCGCCCGCGGTAATGTGGTTCCGGTCTGTTCTGCAGCAGTTTGTTGTTGGCGTAATGTTGCAGGAACAGTCGGAGCGTCTCGGCGTTGGGCATGGCTACGGCCGCCTGCTGCTGTTGTTCCGCCGTGATCCGCAACAAGTCTTCGACCGTCATGTACGACGACGGCGTCCTGGGCTGCTGGCCGCGGTGCTGCGGCGGTGGTTGTTGTTGGTGTGCGGCGGGGTGGACGTCTTTGCCGTCCGCCGCCGGTCTGTGTGTGCATTCGTCTTCGACGGACGTCGTTTCCCTGTCCTCGTCGTCATCTTCTTCGGCCAGCAACGGCAACAGCTCGGCCGCTTGTCCGTTGGACGGGTCGTCCCCGCCGGCCGACGCGTCTCTGATGGTCACTGCACCGCCGGCGACGCTTCCGCTGTCCCGTTCCAGCGCCATCTTGTACACCTTGTTCCGCAACGTCGACCTGGGTATGCCGTATATGACGGCCGCCCGCCTCGTGCCCAACTTGCCGCTCTGGATGTCCCGAAGCGCCTTTTGCAACTCATCCTCCGTGTAAGTCTTCCGGCCGGCTATGTGACTTGGCTGTTTCACTGTCCTCGTCCTGCAAAAGCAAAGCATTGGGTTTTAACGAGGGATTGGTGCAACTCACGCGCGCAATATACATAAATATGTATGTGATATATATGTTATGGGTATAAACCGTTATTGCGGAGTTTTGGAGTTGGATTTGGTCGACTATAATATAGAAATCCGTTTGCGGGGTAGGCCGAGAAATCAGAAATTAGTGTGTTATTATGTGACGTGTACGCGGCATTTAAAAGGTCTGTAAAACGTCTAACACCGTCTTAAACACGCACGTGCCACGAATGGTACGCGTATTGGTCCGACCGGACCGTCGCGCCACACGCGTCGGACGCGATCGTATAATAAACGCCGCGAGCCCGCCGCGTAAAATAATAGCTTTTTTGTCCTGCGCAGCTATAGCGCGTTGTTTTACTAATCGTCGACAGCCGCTTTTAATACCGTTTTAAATACTGTGCAGAACAATTGTGACGTTCAAACGCGAAGGTTTAATGACGAGAATACAAACATACGTAGGTATTATACATAGGAATTTTAATAACCAGTACTGTGCAGGTAGCATAGCCTGTGTGCAGTGTCTATAGGACTAGCAATTAAACGTTGATGACTGTGAACGCGCATTTCGTGTTTATATTACCTATACACAATATATACGACTTGTGCGCCGTGTAAGCTCACTAAACCGCCGCAATATCGAATTATCTCGTCGTTAACAGGCGTATCGCCGCGAGTACTATATGGGGGGTAGTTGTTTAAAGATAAAAAAGAAACATCCGACTACGTTCTAAATAAATTAGATGTAAAGCCGAAATTGAGTTAACTTAATAATAAATTGCCCACAGTTATGTAATACCTACAGCGGTATTTGGCCTACGGTTCGATTTGAGTGCAACGTGCACAATATGGACAAACTGGTCGCGCACATATTTTAAAAACGCATCTCACCAACGAAATCGGACATATGTACGCCACACGGTCCGTGTGCTGTATACATATACATTCACGCACTCGTAAAACCAAAACAAGTACTTATTACGGGCATAAATCACTTTTAAAGTGTACACATTTACATGTACACCACCTACATACAACCACTGCAACGTGTGGCCGCGTGCCGTTTAACAACAACAACGGCAATACTTGCAATATGAAGCCACACGATAATTGCCAGCCGGAATAAATTATATTTTTTCATCAGTATGTAAATTCGTCGATGCAAATCACAATAACGAAACACGTCTTGTCGAGTCGATCGAACGGAAAAAGTCAGTCGACAAATACGCGATTGCAATACCAGCTGTAACGAATTGTTTTGAAAAGTTTTTTAGAACCTTATCGAGAAAAATAACCTGCGGGATGGTCTACTCTATATTTTATGCGTTGCTTCCTATCCGTGGCACGAAACATAACGAAAATGCATTAATATAAATAATACGTTTAAATGCGTAACATATACACCTACGGAAATGATACCGAACCGACACGAGTACACTATAATATTAATTATGGACTTTGAGTCCGCGGGAGTTAATCAGCATATAATGATCAATTATACATAAAAATATACACGACAAGAAAATATTACATAACACTGCACACAAGTTTTAAGGTTAACACGGTTACTCACTTAAACGCGTTCCGATTGTTGGTGGTCACCATGGGCACGTTGAGCGTTTGGTGCGGTAGGAACGTGGACGTGCTCGGTAACAGGTCGCGCAGCTGGTTCACCATGTCCGTGGCGATGAGATCTGACGTGAACGGGTTGATGGCGACGGCGGCCGCGACGGTGGCGGGCACGTTTTTCAGCTCGGACGACGGCGTAGACGACGAGCTCGGGCACGACGGCGTGGACGACGCGGACGACGACGAAGCGTTGCCGCCCGAACCGCTGACGTTGTTGTTGCTGTTGTTGCTCTTGGCGCTGAGATCAAGCGGTTGATCGAGCGACTGGTGTTGCTGCTGCTGCTGCTGCTGCTGCTGTTGATGGTGACGGTGGGCGGGAGGCGACTTGCATCCGGTAGCCGCTGATGTCGCGGCCGCGGCTGCGGCTGCTGCCGCCGCTGCGGCGGCCGTCGTCTCTTGCAGCCTGAGCGTGGCGGCGGCCAAAAGCCATTTCGGTAGGCCGGCGGCCGCGGCCTCCAGCGCGCTGGGCGACGGTGGCCCGCCAGCCGGTGTCATCGTCGTCGTGGACGATGACGACGACGAGTTGTTCAGTGACGCGACCGCGGCCATTGCGGCGGCGGCAGCGGCGGCCGTGGGGTTGGGCAGCGACAGCAGTGGCGGTGGCGGCGGCGACCGGTCATCGGCGCAACACGGCTCTGATGCCGCCGTCGGCGGTGTGGAGGACGACCGCCTGCCCGGTTCCGGTTCCGGACTCTCTGCGCTGCGACTGCCGCCGCTCAAGCTTCCCGTTTCAGACGATGGCTCCTGCGAACACGGCACATCATTTTTAAGTACATAATGTTGTATTTATTACGTATATAATATATGGAAATTCACTCATTTATAAATATTTTATAAAACACTATAGTCGAAATGCCGGTGTACCCACAGTTTTCAAAGAAATTGTACTACCTGATTAATTTAACTAATCGTATTATTTATGTGTTAAATAATTATTTGCCATTTTTTTTTCTAATTACTTCATACGCGCTGAATTCGCAATTTTGTATTATATATAAATACGAACCGCCCCGCGGGATTAACGTAATATTATCGATGAAGTCTGAATGACGCGGATGGTAATCGATAAACGAATATGATCGTACCTTACGATAACTATTAACAGTGCTGACCATAAGAGATAAGTCATTAAATTCGTGAGTACAAAAATAACACAGTATATAGAAGTTTTAGTGCGTGTTGACAATAATATAAAATGCAATAAACATGATTCCCGTACCGTTGGATTAGTATTCATTATAGACAAGAGATATTCAAACAATTACGTCGTGATTGTTGTTGAAGGAAGCCGCGGAACAGGAAAGGAAAACAAATTAATATCGACAATATAGTAACAAATTATGGCGTAGCGATTATGTAAACGATTAATAAATACACTAAAAACAGATATTCTAATTTTTCATTACTATTAATTTGGTAACCGTCTAAATAATATATATAATATGATATTGCATGTGTTTTGTAGAGAAAAAACCGTTGAATGAAACAATTTACAGAATACCTTTGCTTTAAACTAACGATTGTACGTCGAAAAGAGCTAGGTTTTTCGATTGGGAAGATCAAAATAACGTTTTAGGTAAGTGGCATATATACATTATACATTGGCTGCAATGTATTTTACAGTATTTATAGCATTATACCTACCGTTCATACATCGCCTAGCACAGATTTTCAACAACGATTGTAGCGAGGAATGCTTTACCCCACGGATCCCGCGGGGATACACTGCAATTTTCCTATAATCAGGATAATAATATTATTTTACTCCTACAGGCTTAGAATTCCTAACATATATACTGAGAGGTTGGGGAGGTTTAAATGCTCCAGGAAAGCAATACCTCTTCGCGGTACTACAAAATTCCTAGGATACATTATACACTGCTAAGTCATTGCAAAAAAATTGGACAGCTTTTACTGTAGACCTTCGACGCGTATGATAAGAATCTAACATGAATCCGGTGAAACTGTCCGCCGATTGGTTTTTATCGTGATAAAGCGAATCGATTAAAATATAGTATATTTTATATAAATGACTCCGCATCACGCGGTAAATACGTGTGCAATAATAACGATAAAAGATAATAATAATACTGCAAAAACCGCATATAAATATAATATAGTATTATAGAAAACGCCAAATCGGGCGATCAGATGCAGATACCTGCTCGTGATAATAATAGCATATTGTTTCAGGAATAAACAATATTATGGCGCACAAGCGAGCTTTTCCAACGAGTCACGAAACACCTCCATGATATAGTAACGGCCAAAAGTTTAGAGTATAAGATATTCTACATGACAAATTCCGATAGCTTCGCGTTAAGATCGATGCACAAATATGCCGGTGAACTCGATGGATCCTGTTGCATCCGTTGATGCAGCTGCAGTTGGTGTGACACTGAACTGTGATAGTTATTATAATATAGTTAAGAATGTTAACATATATAATGGCCTCCAATATTGATCTATCTCGACTTCACTATATATAAAAATAATAATTTATGCCGATAAAACGAGATCATATTCGTATGATATACATCATACAACAATTTAATCAGTTTCAATTTTTTTTTTATTCAAATACTAAGTATAACGTGCACATAGATACACTATACATAGGTAATTTTCGTTGAAATAATAATAATACCTGTAGTTTATTTGAAACCCAATAAACTCTATAATTGTATTTTTATGTGCTCTCCAAAAGTAATTATTTAACAATAATTGTATTATAAATCAATTTATATTCTTGAAATAGTAAAATAAATGTAACATGATATTGAAATAAATCTCGATAATAAAAAAATTCTTGAAATGTCAAATCGTTTTTTTTCTTTGATGATTTGCGCAATTACGACGGTGTATCTATCAAATTATTAAATATATATAAAAAAAAAAAAAAACATTATTTTGCTAAATATTGTATCATTGATTTATATTTTATCAAGTTAGATGTAACGGCGTACATTTCTTAAACGTTTTATAAATTATTCACGTTTATATTGTTTAATCAGATTTATAAACCTGATATAGATTAAAATACATTGGTAGTTCAAAAATGAACTAAAAGGTTTACCGGTTTTAATAAACTATTAATTTGAAATGAAATATTTTTCAGTAGTTTTATCAAGATGATTAAATAATGTAATTCTTTTGCAATAAATGTATGTCCAACTATAAAAATACACCCAGCCGACAGTGGCGTGTCCAGCACAAAATAAGCGGGCCGATTAATATTAAAGCATGTTATTTATAGGAAATTATCAAGTATTAACTGTTATATGCTTAGACACAATAATGTAGTTATTACACGAATTTTAAGCAAAGCCCGTACTTGTACCAACTAACTATATAATACGTTACATAAATAATATAATAATTAATAAGTAGATTATTATACAGGTAAGAATGATTATATTATAGGTTGAAGTACACATACCCTAGTAGTTCCTATACTCGTTCTAATATTATGCATTAATTATCATGTTTTCCTCAATAATTACAATTTTCATAATTTTTACATACATAGTATTATGTTTTCATTACTTTCGCTTTTAACATGTTATGTTTAAAATCATTGGCACATTTAGTACAAAATTGAATTTAATATATAAGTGTATTTTATAATATATACACGAACACGAGTACATTTAAATTAATAATTATATTTGATAATGATAATAAATTGAAGTATAATAGGTACCTGCACCGTATATTTCTTTTAGATTACCTACTGCATTTGCATACTTGTCGGTATAATACGTATAAGTTACGGCTCGGTGATTTTCGATCATTCAAATAAGTTTATTAATTGAATACTTTACGTATTGATATAATTATCAATATGAACCAAATAATACTTTGATAAATCATACCGTATAAAATGTGCATTACGCGTTCGGCATTATGATCTCTATATATACACACCGAAACAGAGCTTATACAAATACATATATAACATGAACAATATATTATTCGTGCATCAAAGTTAAATTAAACTACTTTCGTTGAATGGCTCAAATGCATCAGATAATGTTGAACATAATAATAATTATAAACTATTCCGCAGTGCAATCCAATAAATATTTTGTCGTATATTATAATAGCCGCAAATCGCATAGCCAATAATAATATCATAACACCTGAGTCTGACAATATAATGTTTTAATTTAAAAAAAAAATATCAACACCGTCGCCAAAAAAAACCTTCAGAAACAATATAAATACATACGTCAGACACTGTATAGATTACACACGGTTTGACAATGTTTATCGCGATTTAATTGGGTTGAGCTTTGGTATGCTATTCAGCCTATTGTGTGTACTTGCACATTTAATAAATATTGTATGCGGTATATACTCTGAAAAGAGAATCGCATAGGTACGTACTTTAGTACTTAAACATAATATTACGTATAGTGTAGTGGTATATTATAATATACTTAACAATAACTTTTAATTTGTATAATATGTTTCTGTAATTATTTTTAGTAATTCGCTTTATTTGTATATTATTATCACTTTTGTGCTGTATAAATACAGTCTGCACTCCGCTACATCCACGACTACTCGCGGCGTGTAGTTAGGTATATAATAATAAATGTATTATATTATGGTCGTGGTGGTCGTTCAATAAACTATATACTTGTGTATTTATTTAGTGTTTACAACTACAAACGTGCAATGCAAACGCGAGTTGTTTTAGTTCAGATAATACAAACCGTACGAATGAACGCGTGATTTTTCTTTAACACGATATCCGATTGTCGGTACACGCGTTTGGTATAATATTATTATTATTATTATTATTATATATATATAACTACCTACACAATTTATGCGAAAAAAAAGACCGCGAAACGTTTTCTTTTGTTACACATTATTCCGGTGTTTTACGATTTATGAATAAAAAAAAAAAAAAAAAAAAACGACCATGAATATTAATAATTTCTCGGGAGCACCTAACCTCCTATCAGAGGTTAAAAGCAAATGAATAAAATGGTAAGTATACATATGACGGCCACGCGAAATGTAGGTCATTTGGGAACGATGACAAGTGGACTCGATCGTGTATATATACCTATACGTATATAATATACATATATATATATGCGGACTGCAGCCGTTTAAAAGGTAAATGTCCCACTGAAAAACTTCGCGAGCTTCCACGCGCGTTGCAGTTATACAACAACAATAATATTTCAATATACGCCGCAAGCATGATGATATAGTACATTGTCCTTAATTACGGCAGCGAATTAAAAATTAGGTATAGTATTTAACTGTTGTACGCACACATATACATATTATAGTTTAAATTACGCTTTGGTGTACAAATTTTACTATAATATATATATATACACAACATGTTACGTAATAAACAGTATATTTTACGCCGTATCAGTTTTGTATTCGCCCTGACGTATATGGCAAACATATTTCTAGGGGTGTAAAATTGTGCAAATAGAAATAAAAACGGTAGTTATAATATAACTTCTATTGCACACGGATTACTCTATAATAATTATACGAAAATTAATAATAATTGAAACTAATTCTGTATAGATAGGTATTATATAGCAATAATTCTAAAACGAAAAACGGAAAAAAAAATTATAACCTATTATTTGGTAAAACTGTATTATGTCAAATATTTTTTAAAGTACATTACCTACCTAGCTGTATTAACAATGATTTATATATTAGTTTATTGCCATTTTTACTCATATTTAAATTTTCGGTACTAAATAATTGGACTTATACTACAGCACATAGGTCAAAGATAAACGATAAGTCGCCACTGATATTAAGTATATAACCATTTACAACTAAATAACATTTTAAATAAATAATGTATAATAGTAGTTATTGCTAACAGCCATAAGTTTACACATTACACTTACTAGTTAAGGTGGTAAATGGTAATGCGTCAAAAGACTATGATCAATAGACACTGGTTTAAAATAATGAATAAAAATGCATTAATATTTATTAAACTTATTTAAATACTTGCTAAACGTGGTTATTAAATATTTAAGTAAAAAGTGCCACATGCAGTGCGCTGAGTGTTTGCTTTCATTACCAATTATTGCCAATTTTTGTACAGATAAATTTTAGTAATATTGTACTCGTAAAATAATTTAAAATACTCATTAGTAGGTAAATTTAATCTAAATAATAAGAAAATTGTATCTATTATGTTGATCGCCTATAAGCATATTCTGTTCATGGGTGTTGGCATTTTCACAAAAATTAAAATTGGTTCCCATGCTGGTTTATGAGGATTCGGCAAATCCGAAAATCTAAAATGATACTGGGATTTCTCTAGTTGTCTTACGTTTGAATTAAAATCCAATACGAAAATATTTATATGAAACTCAAAACATCCTAAGGAGTCCGATTTTACAATCGCACTTTAAAACCAAAACAAAGAATAAACGCTTATCGCGGCCTTGATTGCTACAAAACATACACATCTAGGTATTATAGATGACGCTAGAAACAGACGATGTATATAATATTATACTGCACACAAACTTAGTCTTGTATAATATTATTAAACCCTATATTTATTGTCAATAATTAGAAAAAACACATTTTTTTCACGCACTGTGTCTTAAATTGCGAAATTGTTATTAAAATTATCAAACTATTTTTATTAACAATAACTATATATTATTCAATGTCATACAGATGTAAATGAATAATGTGTTTAAATGCCAATTTTGTAGACTTTTAAGAATATAAAGTATAGCTACCTCACTGCCCCCCCCCCAACAAACCTAAATTAAAAAATTCGCCATTGCTCGGTGCCATAAAAAGATATATATTAGGTTTACAAATTTGCATTATTTACCAGTTCTGCAGGTGAGTGATCCGCTATACTCAGGTCTGTGTTCACATCACACGAATTACACGTTTTGACGGGAACCCATTCTCTCCGATCCATCAATTCCTCTTCCAGTAAATAATTTTTCGCCAAAATGTCTTGATACTGGTGCCATTTTCTTCTTCCCATTAACTCTTCAGCGATCCTTTCCAACCCTGTGAACATAACGAATGGTGACGTTGTTACTCACAATAGCCACAGTAATAATAATAAAAAAAATTAAAAACATAAATTATATTATAATAAGCGACGATGACGGCGGTCTGCGTGTCGTGTGCAACGAAAAGTGTATTGCATTAAATATGCATATAATATATAATATGAGCTCAGCAGCGACAAACTAGAATTTCCAGAAATAAAATCGGAGCGCACATACGAAATTGTAATACTGCACTGTTCGTTATATACGACCTATTTAATATTTAGACACCAGATATGTATATTGTGTACCTATGCACTGTAACAGCACACACGCACACACTGCACGTCATAATATTATGTTTTAAATTATATGTAGGTATATGCAGTGTACAATTTCAGGATTGTTTTCGACTGATTTGGTCCACGAATTTTCTATATTATTCACTTGTACAAAAAAAAATAATCTATTACAACGCTATAAATCCTGTTTTTGATTATATATTATATATTATACCTAATACAATTTATTATAGTATACTACGAAAAAAAATTTGTTTTATCGATAATAATAATAATAATAATAATAATTAGTCATAACAAACAAAATTGTATGACTGATTATTAATTTTAGAGAAACTATAAGGTCTAATATTGCAATATTTATAGTACCACCTTTATTAACATTATGTTTTAAACGCAATAGCAAAATAGCCGTTATGCGATATTGCAATTTTTTTCTGGGTTCTGCGATACTTATACGATTCTGTATGGTCGTTCTAATCCAATATACCTATGCTTATCCTATTGCTAAATACACCTGCTTATCGACCATATTTCAACGTCTACTTTCAAAGACGTTGAATGGATTATAATTTTTTTTTAGTACCGTCTATTATATATTATTATCTGATTAAATGTAAATATCTCACTATATTACATTACAAGCATAATATAATACAGGAAAATTCAACAATATAGTGCAGCTAATGTCCTATCTATACTATCTAATATCTTTGGTAACTGTACATGTATAACAACATGTGTATATCATGAATACACGATTACAGAACATATAGAACATAATATTATAATGATTTAAATTTGTAGTCTTATCTCACAGCAGATTATTAAATTGTATAATTTTAAGCGTTTCAGATTATTCTGATCAACAAAATTCTAAAAGGATATAATATTATAATTACATAGTATTTTTTAATATTTCCACATGAGATTAAACGCATTCTATTGTAATTTACGTAATTTGAGTTTAATTTTTTATTTAATTTGCTACTTTCATGGTGTATGTGTGTGTGTGTGTGTGTGTGTGTGTGAGAGAGAGAGAGAGAGAGAGAGAAACAGGCAGACAGACAGACAGATAGAGATATAGGAAGAAGGAGAGAGAGATGCTATACTGTCTAAATATTCAAAATTTGCATAATATTTAAACAAGTAAATAAGAAATATCAAATACTGCGTATATGTTACGTTACCATACTACTTACTTGAAAATGAATGCGATATAACTAGGTATATAAGTTAGTTACGTATAAACTTCAAAACAAATATCAAACCGCAGCACCAAATGTATATTTAAGCACATCGCCAGGGACCGTACGGGTGCATCGTAACCAATTGTATTTTACTTACAAGAAATAAGTAATATATTATATACATATTATATAGGTACATGATATATATCTACATTCTACGTTATCCATTGTGCCTGTATAGTGTTATTAAGACAATATATTTTTAGAAGTTTTTTATTATTGATTATATATTAAAATACTACGTTTAATGTGTCTTATTGCGTGTGGCCGATTTGTACTAATAAATTGTAGTACAGACAAACATTAAAAATAAAAATTATTATATTACACTATAAATTAATCCGCCATGAATAAATAAAAAGGTGAAAGTTAGCAATCCTCAAATGTTTATCAATTTCCCAAGTATATAATTTACGTTAGATACATTTTAAACATTTAACCAGCTCAAACATCATCGATACTGCAACGAGTTTTAAATTAATACAATTTCGGTTTATATCACTACATACTTAAACATAATAGGTGTTATAATATACATTATGTATATTGCACAAAACAACAGTTTAAATATATAGCCGAATCGGATCTATAATACTATAATAATAATTCTTTATTCTTTTACCGTGTTAAATTTGTATTACAATCAATAAATAAAATAATCACATACTATACACGCGTATTATAAATTATTTTTTTGATATATTACGAATTGTTCAATAAAAAAATAACGAGGAAAATAATTTGTTAGTACGGGTTCAGCTGCGACAGGTGATAAAATTTGTCGAGCCAAATGCGTTTACATATATGTGAGTGTACTCAATTTAAAGTCAGACCACGTTTAAAAAAAATAATAATAAATATTTGTTCGTAAAATCCTAAATAAAAAAAAATAAACCATACTTTTACACATAGGTGCTTATCTATTTAGTTGGATAATCATATTATACGAGCTAAACAAAATCGCTGATATTTAGGCTTTATTGTTATATAGATATTATTATTATATCATATACATTTCGACGATGTATTGTAATTGTATAATACATATACCTAATAACATATTTTTCTAAGATGACTGTGAATAAATTAAGTATAATACTATAATTAGTTATTATATTATATACCTAGTTTTTATTTATACACAGTAGTTCTACCGCTCTGGGTGAGTTTGCCCGACGGTATTCGTTCATAATATAATATACAGTATAATACATAATGAAGGTAACGAAAATATATAAGTAAAAAACACATTTATGGACATGTCCTGCAGTGCTGGATATGGTGACGGAATATTCAACGAGTATGTATTATATTATTATATTTCTAACTTAAATAAATATATATATATATTGTATAGCTACCGCCATTACGCGCGTTTTGTCTGCGGACGGATCGTCTCGTAGTTTTCATATATTATATAAAAACGATATGTATAGTAATAGTTCACTTATTATTATTTATATATATTTAACTCGGGTACGGGAAAAACGACACGATAATAGGCGTGTCGTGTGATCGTCGAATGTCGGTCAATTACATACATACCCTGCCCACCATCTTCTCTACGATGGCTGTTGTATATATGCACAATATTGCCTGCTACATATGTATATATACAGCCTATATAGGCGTATATCACCTGTACGGCTGTGTACATATATATATATTTGTTATTATATAGATATACGTATATTACGTGTGCCATATCGCGGTCGTATAGCCATCTAAATCGCGCGTGTTCGGGCGGTGGACAGGTATATGAATGTAAAAAAAAAAATAGAAAGGAATTGATGACATTCCGTTTACGTTTAATGATATTCAATTAAAAAACTCGGCGGCGCCGGCGGAATGAACGTCGGCGCGCGCGCGATACGCGCACAAGCAGATACGCGAGGCCTATATATATAGGTATATAACATAATATTATTATTACTATTTCTATTATTATTATTATTATTATTATTATATGTACATGAAAACCGGGACCATGACGACGACCATTTTGAAAATGAGGCGGTGCGTTTGTCGCTTAGCGTAGACCGGTTCGCCATCGATTGGTCAAATCTCATTCGAGCCTATATAGGCGCATATTTTATATATATAAGTACCTGTATTTACCTGTTTCGGCCAAGGCGGCGTTTCAAATACACAAGTGTGTGTGCCTATAATTGTGCAAGTTATCCGAGGTATATATGTATATTTATTATATATATAGATATGTATATAGGCAGGTATATAATAGATATATATACGTCTTATGTACACCTATATACCGACTTCGGTGACCCCAAATAGAATCGGACTGGATGAGTCGTCGTCGGAAGGTATTATTCCCCTCCCCCACAAGTCACAACTAAAATAATAGTGCTATGGTTATAAGACACTTATATAATACCTAACACGTTCAAAGTAAATAGGAGGTACCTGCATATATACGTATATATGTATAAGAGCTATATATATATATATATATATAATATAACGACAAGCCGCAGCAGCGTCCTAAGAACCGGCAACCGCGTGCCACGTTGCATGAGAAAATGGGGAAAACAAATAATAATATTATTATGTACGACGGTCGTTCGATACCTGCAATATGCGTGTATAGGGAAAAACTGGTTTTTTTTTACGTCGTTTGTGCCGTTCAATTGACAGCCAAGGATTAATGTAAAAGCCAAACGCAGAACACAATCGCTGTTCGACTAAAAACGCCTAAAACGAACGTGGAAAACGCGTAGGTACTTAAAATACGTTATGCTCGTGTAGATATATATATATATATATATATATATGTGTAATATGTATTGATACCTACATTATGTATATACACTCTATAATAGTATAATCTCGTTTTTCAATCGTTTCGTTTCAGACCTTCAGTTCTGACTGCGCTCCGACCAGTGAAAACGTCGATCGACTGCACGATTACGTGCTGCTGCAACATATATTATAACCTACCTATAGTTGGATAAGGCAATTGTATTTAGTGTATAGGTACACACACAACATAATAATATATTCTGTGGGTGGGAAAGTCCAAAAGCCCAATAACCTCCGTCCACGAGACTACAGGGAGCGAGTAAAAAAAGCCGGAATATTAGGTTATACATCATTATACCTATACATTCGTATAAAGTACATAGTGATATATTATGGATGCAAACATATTCTATCTGCCGCCAAAAACAACCATTTTCATAACATATGTATATGTTTGCAGTTTCTATGTATTCCTATTATATAAAGTTATCGGTATATCTATATCGATATGTATATTTTTGTGTTTTAAATAGCTTCATTCGTCATTTTTTTGTATACATTTTAGACCTACAAATTGATTGCGTAGGTAATGTAGGTAACATATATGTTTACACAAAATAAACGCAATATTACAATTAATGTTTTGGTTATAAACCAAATCGATCTCGTCGCACACGGTCCATAATAATAATAATAAATAAAATGTTGACTTTGCATGGCAGTCGTACAGACATATAATTATTTATACAGGAAAATCATTCAGATTCAATAAAACGCTGAAATCGATTTCAAGTAGAATATAATATCTTTTAAAATGGTACAAATATAGGTGCAATAACTAGATAATACATATTTACTTACACAAATGATTCAAGTTTACTAATCATTTCTCAAAAAAAATTTTATTTTTGATATCGCATTGTTTGAAATACTATTATATAGAATATGATGAAGGTTATAGTATTAATCAAATACATTTTTTTTGTTCTAGTGACTTCAACAACTATCTACTTTTGAAACTGTACTTAAACCAACTACCAAGTAAAAATACATGTTATATACATATATATATACCTAGAAAATATTGTTTTAGTTTTTAATAGATTTCGAAATGAACAAAAACCATTCAAAAAACCTAATAATGACGGAGAGATACGGTGAAAAAACTATAGATACTTTGATTTTTTGAAAACGTTATCATAGACTATAATATATAGGGAGGAATATAATTTTTATTTTCTCGATTATATTTGGAATTGATATAAAAACCACCGTAACAAACAATCGATCAGTTTCGTTTGACTTTATTTTGCTATCTGTAATCAGGTTATCTTATAGGTATTATGTGTGTTGTACAACGTGCACCATGTTAAATTGATGTAATTGCAATAATAATTATTATATCTAAAGCATACTACGAACGGTCGTTTTCAGTAAATAGGTATAGGTGCATATGATATAATACTGCAAGTAACGACAACTGCACTTGACAATATACCTGCTATCTACATCAACCTATATAATATTATTATGCAAATCAAAAGCCGTAAGGTATAGACTCGCGTTTCGGTGTTTTAAAAAAAAATAATTTCTCCGTCTGTGGATCCTTAGAATATTTTTACCATTCCTATACCTGGGTAAGTACCTGCAGTATATATTATAATGCAAAGGTCTATGATAATAACATAATAAAAACCTGCATCGTCGGCAGTATATATATATATATATATTATATACACACATGCGCGTGAAGTTATATTATTTTGCTGATGCGGGTAGATCAATTAAATATTTGTCCTCAATTTTTCGTTTTTATTGGCACGGCCCGGCATTGAAAAAGGAATATTGTATGCCTCATCACCCTGCAGACCGTGAAATATGTGCGTGCGTGGTGTGTCGGGGACTTGATGCATACACAAAGAGATGAGCAACGTAATCATATAATATACGCACATGCAATATTACAGCATTATATGTGTATTAAATACCGTGGAGCACGCTGCAGCACATTTTAATAACACACACACGCGTGTATATTTATACCTATTTTAATGTATAATATTTTGTATTATTATTAGCAGAGAGCGTCGCGTTGTTGTGCTACTGCTGCTGTAGCAGTGTGCTCCGCGATATATAACATATATTATACGAATACGCGAGTAATATACTTCTGAGGGTTTGGCGAAACATCAACGAAACTCCCCTGCATGTGTGTGTGTGTGTGTGTGTGTGTGTGTGTGTGTTCAACAATATTTGCCGACGACGTAGAAAATTGCGAATTTGCCATACAATATAATTATTATATCGTCGCGCATATATATATATATATAGTTCAGAGTTCTGTTTAGGACATAAACATATATTATCATAATATATACATTATAATAATTTATAATATATTATATATGCCCGTTCGAAATCGGTTAGTCATCGGTTTTGTATTTTCGAGTTAATACTTGAAAAAAAAAAAAAAACTATAATGCGACGTTAAGGCTCGTCGTGGTGTGTACATTGAAGCCTTACACACATCGTCGTCGTCTACGCGTATAATACACAAACAATATACTTTTATAACGCATATTGGCTTTTACTGCTGCACATCATAACGTATTATATATACATAGGTATACGCACGCACATTGTATAATAGTCCATTTGGAACTCGCAAACGCGCGTTCGTGTATGGACGCGGGAAATTGGTCCGTTTTGCGATTACATGGCGAAACGTTTCGATAATCGTTTCGTCGCAAAACAGCAGCCGCGGCAAGGCATATATGCAATATAATATACCAGTGGCAATGCGATTTCATGTTACGCGGTTTAGGTGCCTATGTGTGTATGTGTGTGTGTGTGTGTGTGTGTATAGCTAGTGTATAGTGTATATCATATATACGAGTAGTGCATATATATATTTATGTATGTAAGTATAGGCGCGCCCGGAATCGCTGCAAAAGTATATTATAAAGTGAAGGGGGAGAGAAAAAACAATTTTAGTCACGTAGTTAATTGTGAAAAAATAATATATATATATATATACCGAGAGGAGGCGAAATTGCTTATCAAGAGGTGAAGCAGAGAAGGCCCCCTTGTACATAGTTTGCGCGCGCGCACGCCCGCAGAGATGAATAGACTCGCGTGTATATGTACGCGTGTGGGGTAGGTTTCAGGGTGTATTATAATAATATATGTGTGGTAGTTTATAAAGCATATATTATTATTATAGGCGTAGAAGATATGTGTATATACTGTACAAATCTGCGTTCCGAGTACATGCTAGCTATATATATATTTATATATTATATATACAATGTTTAATTCTGACGAGGTGAACGTATATAAAGACGCACCCCCATTAGGTGGGCGGAGAGATGTATGAGGTGCGAGTAGTAAAAAAAAAACTGTTAACATACATACGCTATATATATAAATACTTAATACTTATATTTATTAGAATAGAAAACTCACGCGTCGAGTTTTTATGGCGTCGTTGGCGCATTTTAGACCGACACAAATATCGTCGTCTCCTTCGTGATATAAATTCGACCGAATACTGGGTACATAATAAAACACGCGAGTATATGAATAAATAATAACGAGAATTTAGCGTGGATAAAAATAAATGGAAACAATATCTTATGTGTGTGTGTGTGTGTGTAACTATATAACACGTGAGTAAATAGAATATTTTTTTTTTTTTGTAAACGCATTTGAAGTACTTGTTACGGTTTTTAATTAACTTCAATACATGTATATTATATATTATAATATTGAATGAAACTATAATTAAATAGCGTCAAATTATGGTTAAAAATTCGTAAAAAAATATACGTAGGTATTAATAACGTTGTTAAATTAAATTGTTAACGTAACTCTCGAGATTATATTTCATAATAATATTACCAAATAGGTATTGCTAGACCAACGGACTTGAGTGTTTGTAGTGTCTGTAGTGATATATAATTCTAATAAATAATAACCATTAGATCTTAAAATATAATGCGCGCATAATTATTGTCGAACTTATAATACGATGATTAAGTTATGGTGTCAAATCAAATAGTAACATAATTATTGATTTATATTTTGATCGAATTTAAACTGTCAAAGCGGTCTTTTAAAATAATAAAAATTATCTATTGTTAATTTTTATAAGATAACGATTTAACATTTAAACGTCGTATGAGCATGATAATTAAAATGTCAACAGATATAGGTACAGACGTACAGTGTACAAACATGTACCTGGCCCCTATTATCACACAAATAATAAGGCATCTATAAAATTTAAACGTTTTCGGCAATTTTCATTCGTATAACAGTAATTTATTATGTATAGATATTATAGGTAACACTATGGTACTTATATATTGTGAATATAACAACACTTTAAAATGTAGATAAGGAAATACCTATTATTATGTTATGTATATTTGAAGCATCCGTCTTATATATATATATATTATATCCTACTTTGAAATGTTCATAACAATATCATCAGCTAAAAAAAAAGAAGCGTTATCGCATGGTATAAGTCAAATAATTAATTTTTATTGTAATTACTACGAACGAACGCATGTAAATAATCTGAAAATTTGGCAATGGTTAAAAAATTGTAATTAAAAGTACTTATAATATAAACTTGAAAATTAATAGCAATTCAATTATAACCACTCTTTGTTTTCACCGTACACAATAAAATATAATATGCGAACGAGTGTTATTTGGCAATTCTTTATCTAAAATAAGTAATAATCGGACGAAATTATTAGTGTTTTTATACATGCTATTTTAATTGATGAGCGTTATTGATAAGATATATGTTATACGAAGCAAATAACGCATTATAAATTATTATAACTTATTGGTAGGTAGCAGGTATACTATAAGCATACTATAGTATGACATACAAATTAGTTTAGTACTAACGAATTAGCGGTATAAATTGATCAAAAATAAATACATAACCGACCATCGTTA
The DNA here is from genome assembly GCF_020882245.1 of Rhopalosiphum padi. NCBI lineage: Eukaryota > Metazoa > Arthropoda > Insecta > Hemiptera > Aphididae > Rhopalosiphum > Rhopalosiphum padi. The sequence goes on from NC_083600.1 coordinate 21,564,316, forward strand.
TATTATATGGTACAACATATTATATATTGCACAGCAGCATTTATTATCTGCATAATATCGCGTATACCTGCTACCCAGTACCTACCTAATTCACGAGGGTCACAACGAAACCTTACCGAGTTAAATAAACACCGCCGACGGCGTCGAAAGGATTATAATAACATGTAAAATGTGCCAAAAAATAACATATTATATTTTTTTTTTGGCGGGAATTAATAGTTTAAAACGCATTATATATATTATTATAATTTATAGTTTATGAATATTTAAATCCGAATAATAAAATTATTCATGCATGCAAATAATATAACATATTATATTTATAAATAAGATGTAAATTATTTTAAGTAGGTACCTACCTATATTATATTGTATGAATTAAAAGCCAAACCTTAGTCATCTGCATTTCCAAACATAATATTTAAATTGTGGTTCCGAGTATCATACTATTGAACTGGCGTGCATTTAAATAGCGGCGTATTGCGAAACTTGAAATTCACTTAAAATAATAATTTACTTATTCGAGTTTAACCGATATACAGAATAATTTTATACTATAACATAGAATCTATACATCATACACCAATATAGTGCATCGTTTTAATTGGTACTGATTTCAGCGCTACTATTGTCGAAATTATAAATATTGACCTTTAAATAGGTTACCAGTTACAATAATAATAATAATTATAAATCCGAAAAAAATCTACAGGCAAATACATGTATATTATATATGCGTGTGTGTCTGTGTGTGTGTGTGTGTGCGGAGATAGTTATATCGGTAGCTCTTTCGGTTTGCAATAATATATATATATATATATAATATACATAACCTTCGCGAGTTGTGTTCTTTTAATTAATTTGCACATCGCAAATAAATCACTTTAACGATAAAACGAATTTGTTGAGCGAAAATAGGTTTCTTATCAGTATCGAACCTTACTCTTGTCATGCGTACATACACTATGTTATATAATGGACCTTTTTAAATGCCCAATACAATATACACATAATATTATACGTTATTAATTATTACAATCAACTGTGGGTAAATAATATTATAATAAAAGCGCGAGCATAGACTAATAATAATAATAATATGTGATTTGTAATTATTAGTATACCTATATATGTTATAAAATTATATTGTGCTAGAGATGTTTTCTTTTCAGTATACTCCCGTCTTAAATTTTGGTATTAAGTTATCCTCCAGTTATTCCTCAAATACCACTAGAACGTTATGTACCGCCACGCTGATATATGTACCGAAATAATACCGTATAACACGGCACTATAAAATATATGGGTTGACAGTGTTTACGGTTTTTTTCGGTATATACTGGTTTTAATATACCGCAATATCGGTATCCGATTTCAATATACCTTCAAACCCTATAATATATATAGTGTATTCGAGTATTTGAGGTATATGCATTGTATTAATTATTATTTTGACGGGCCAGGGTCTTTATATGACACAAGTACCTACACCTATGTAAAGTTTGTAACTATTTGAATTAACATTACCAAAATATAAATATTAATAAGCTCAACAGTATTTGAATAATCGTAATTCAAAACAAAAATTTCAACTAAGGTTTCAAAAATTGGGTTCACGTTAGCGGCTCATTTGCTTAATAATCATAGTGGTGTAGCGTGTGATGGAACGTAGAAAGGAACAGCGGATCGGGTTAAACGGTAAGGCATTTCGATTTCGAAGTTACGGAGATTCAAGTTTGCCACTTATCAATCATACGACGGACCTAACACACACATCCAGTGCGCCTTCGTTCAGCCGAGGAAGGTTATAGGCCAAGTACATTTGTTACCGTGAAGCGTATTGCGGACAGGGATTCTTGTACTGCACATTAATATGTGTCGGGTTTTTTTAGCGGTACGGCTATTTGTTGCGTCGAAAAGTAGCATTGTTAATCGTTATTGCGGTAGTCGGTACTGCTGCTGCTGCTGCTGCGCTATTATTATTATTATTATTATTATAAACACAGTCGACAATTATTATTTATATTAATTTTATATTATTTTAACGGGCCGGATTAACGTGTGTATTGTATAATAATTATTGTAACCTCGCGCGCGCGAAATTCCGGCATTATCCTGTACACACACGCCTGACGTCATTTCGCATGAAACTCGATATTTTATATTACACCCGATGAAATATTCGACGGCGATAAAATAAAAACCATAATAAAAGCGTCACGATGCAGACACGGCATACACCGTATATACACACGCGCGCACACATAATATAATATAAATACATAATCGTATAAACAATACTTAATTTACCGCACTATCTGATCGATTCGTATCATAGGTATACCTATTCTTAGTTATTATTATTACTGATATCGTACAGGCGCCCGTCCCGTAGTCGCCCCGGACGGAAATCAAATGATATTAATATAATATAACTTTAAATGTATAATAATATAATAATATATAGGCACGAGTAAATGTCGTAGGCTGTTCGCGAGAACTTAAATATATAGTCATTTTACAAAAAGGTGAGCTGCCTCTTTTGGAATTAAACCCTTTTGAATTTTTTTCATCGAAGAGCCGAAACATTTTGAGACTCACTGCCAACGGACTACATTTACTACTGGTGGTCATTATAATAATATAAGCCATTTGAGAAAACTTGGCTATTGCTTATCGATAAGAGTATATACATTTATATTTTGTTTATAATAATGGTATTTATATAATATTAAACTATATTTTGATATTTTTAAGTAGGTACAACAATGCTTTGTTTATTATTATGCATATTTAATTAAATAATTGTGAAATAATCAAATAAAAGACTATATATATATATCAACACAATGGCAAAACAATTTATTCTAAATATTTTACATATTGTAATAATTAATAATAGCCCATCTAAGACTATTTATTTCGGAGTGAACGAAAAGTTGGATTGTTTAGAATTAATTTGTCTTAAAATATATTGCAATAAATCTCAGTTGAGAATAATTTAAAGAATTGTTTTTTTTTCATATATTGAGAAATTAACTATTAACTATTATTTTTCGACATTAATTAATACAAATGGAAAATAATATAGGTTATGGTATATACATGAAATACTATTCTAGTATATTGTATTACACAAAAAGTTGTAGATTAAAACGAAATAATAAATAAGTTGTTATTACTATGGAATGAAAATAATTTATGGTGAAATATTATTTAATAATGTTGTTAATAAGAATAAAGTAGTGGATTGGTGATGAGCTCAAGTTCTTCGAAAAATTTGACGATTGTATATTCTGGTTAAACTGATGGTGATGCATTAGCTGTAAAATCGGCGTAGGTATAAATATTTTAAATGTTTATATTTTCGAGTCTAGAGTGGTGTCACTTTTTGGACTTACTGACGAGGTACAGGATTGTTAAAGAATAATTGTTAGTTGTTAAATACTTATATCGGTATAACTAAGCCCAGCTAAAATAATTTAAAAAGAAACATTGCTTGAATACTGCAGAAGAGCTTAAGAATAGGTACCTACTGTGAAAAAATGTTAGAATGACTATATGTTTCAAATGGAAAAATTCTAGCAGGACGTACTCGAGAAAATCAAAAATGTATTTTCGATTCACGTAATAAGAAATAAATTTTTTATAATATGACATTTAATTAAGATTTAATAGATTATTATACGTGTCGTCATTGCATAATACCGTTCATGTATCTATCGTCTTATTTTGTTACACACACACACACACACACATATATATATACGTAAACGTTTATTAGAATTAGAAACAATTAAAACATAATATTGTACCTTATATTATACCCGTCAATCCGCGTCGGTTTTGATTATACATACGATCGTGAACGAATAAACGACGAGCGTGTTGAAAAATGAATTTGGAAATGACCGCGTACTCTATAGATCGCCTATAGTCTATAATAAACGTACGTACCTATATACTACATCGAACATAGGTACACGATGTTATGACTTGATGCGACGGTAGCAGGTAGGTAGGTATACCGCGAAAAAACCACACATATATTAATACGGTCGCGCCGGATGTTATTGCGAGATAACATTATATTATTATAATACAGCATCAGCAGCTGTACGCGCACCATAATATAGACGTTATATAAATAAGGCATGGACCGTACGCGCAGAGAGAGAGAAGTTTGGGCAGAACGTGGTTAGAAAAATATATGGCGACAACACGGTCCGCGTAATATAGACCGAGACCCATTAATAATATCGAGTTATTTATGCACACGGAGAGAGAACAAAGATTATAATAACAACGTTTTTAGAAAAATATACCATACACTTTGGGACTTATATCATATTATTATATTATTATATTATATGCACGCCGCGCAGGTACATTGGCCATCTCTTGCTAACGGCGACGTTAGCACTATACACCCATAATAATAGGCAACCCGTTCACGTATACATTTTTCTATGTGCAGCGTGCCAGCGTATACACCGGAACTGCAAATCGTTTAGTACAATATAAGTAGGTATAGTTATATATTATGTATATTTTATTTATTTTTTTTGCAAACGCACCACTACACGCGAAAACGACACACTATTGTTAAAAACATGTACACGCGATGTTGTTTATTTTTTCGGCGTTCGAATCGTGATATAATAGTATAATAATAATAATAATAATAATAATAATATAAATTACCTATACATATTATTATTATTTATCATTAAACTAATAGCGAGGCACCGCGTATAGGCAATATCCGCGTTCAAGTTAACGGTCTACATCACTTGTTAGTTATAATAACTCGACACTGAAAATGGCCACGTGTAGTGCGAAACAAGACTTGAACAAGAAAACTTAAACTCGACAGTGATATAAGGCGTGTGTGTAGCATAATGTATCATAATAGTAAAATATACGTTGGTAATAATGTATTTTATTGTGTGCCGTTTAAAAAAAAATCAAATCCCATATAATAATAGTATTTAAAGCGTATATTAATATTGTCGTGCATGCGTACACCGCAAGTTTTGTCATAGCCCAAATGTTTTTTTTTCAGAATTGAATTCTGATTACACAGTAACTGCTATAAAATAGGTTTTTAGAACCGTTTAGGTTTATTTCGCTATAAACTAATCATCGGCAATATGCGGTATCGAGATATATATATAGTGACCCCTTCAATCTCTCTCACACACACACAAACACGTACGCGCATAATATTATGTGTAGTGGATAAATATTAAATGTACATAATATAGCTAAGAACAGAGATTGTGACTGTCTTAATAGAATATAGCTTAAATGTATATATGTATATTGTATATAAATAATAATGATAATAATAATAATAATAATAATAATTAGGAAACAATTAAACGCTTTTATGCCATTGACATACTTTTAGTTATAATAACGTTGAGAGTTTTGCATAACACGATATATTAATTTATATTAAGATGTTAATGATTGTGATATTAAAAAAAAATAAAAATAATAAACATCATTTCACACGATTCCAATAAAAAAACCATTTTAAATAATTTGTATTTTTCAACAATCAACGTGATTCATAATAATATAATTTATCGTTGCGAGTCGAAAACTCGAAACCCAATTTACGAATTCTGACAGCTGAAAACTGATTATAGTTTATTGGTTCGTTATTAACTTATACTGTGGTTTAGGCGCGTATATATATACTCTATACAAACTACAATTTTACTTCATGGTGGGCTGATAAAAATTATAATATACAATTTGAATGCCATTAGTCATTATATTATATAATAGCACAGTTCAACGAATTTTGCACAGTACTTGCTATACCTATCTATATAGTTTAAAATAAACGGTACCTAAACTTTTATACTTTTGCGCAGTTAAAATTGTTTCATGGTTGTATAACACGTTTAAAATTAACTATAGAATTTTGTTTTTTATGTATTTATTTTTTTGTTAATTCGATTAATCTTATAGGCATGATAATATTATACAATATTTAGTAAAACCAAAAACATCGATTTATTATAATTTTCAACGAATATGTTAAAAAACGGATATTCTTATACAAACGAATTAATAACTATTGGTAGATTATCCATGTATCCGTTTGACAGATTAAGTGACAGAAAAACAAATTAAATAAAAGTTTATAGAAGTTGGCTACTTGACTTTTACAAATTTCGTAAATAATTGGTTGCAAATTGCAGCCATCTTCCATAAAACGGATCTGATATGTACTAGAATTCATATTTAAAATGAAATGTTTATGAAAAATTAACTACTATTTATTATTTTTGCGATTACTACATAATAATGTGTTACAGTATCCATTTTTTTTTAAATATTAGCTGAGTTCAATAAAATGAAATTAAGTAAGCAATCTAATAATTATAATATGATAAACATAAACGATTAAATGTAATAATATCATGCCAATATGCCATGACCGTATTAAATTAGCTTTTAGCATTTAGCAGAGTTTAATTGTAAGAAAATATAATAATATAATATTAGATAATTTTTAACCAAAAATACATCACATATTATGTTCATCACAAATTTAAAAATTTAAGTTTAATAAAGTGTGATTTATATGAGACTGCATCATAACCTCATCTAGTAACACATAAATATTTAGATCACAATTCAAAGCGCAAGTAAAACCTTATCTTTGCAGGGTATACATTTAAAACGATCATTGTACATATATCAAACTTTATGTATAAAAATTGCGAGGTCGATGTACCTATACATAATAAAATATTATAACTTATACACCATATTCTGTTATATTATTTTATTATGTATAATTGTATTTCAGTATTTGATTCAAACCGTTATATATTTGTGAAGTTAAAGATTTTGAATTAAGAAAATATTTAAACAAGTAAAAAATTATTTATACATTTTTGATATCTGATCTGTATATTATATACGGTATTTCTTATAAAGTAAAATTCTCATTATTTAAAAAAATTGAATTTTTATTATGATTTTTAAATTTTTTTTTTACTATTTCCAGCGACAAGAATTATTCTTAAGCAAGATATAAAGAAAAGTTAAAAGAGTAAAAAAGAGTTGAAAAAGTATCTTTTTTCTTCGCAAATGTTGTTTTTAAATAACTTCAAATCACATACAAAAAAAAAACATTTTCAAAAAGTTAATACTCTTAAAAATAATCAATGTTGATTTTTAAAATAATTACCCATACTCAGTACATGGTCAGTATAATAGGAGCGTATACATATTTTAATATACACAATAATGTTTAACGAAATTATAATAAACATACATAAGTATATATAATATAATATCAAAATTATTGTAAATTTTATACATAAATAAAAAAAAAAGATGAATATATAGTAATTTTAAACGTACCTATTCATATAAAACATTGGAGTCGCTCGTTTCATAATTTGAAAAAAAATTGTAATAATAAGTATAATACGAAATATTTACACAATACAGTACACTACATATAATAATACATATATATATATATTATATATAATTATTTAAAATCATAACACATTGTATAGACGTTTATAATGCACAAATAAACGGTAACGCAAACATACACACACCCATATTTATTATAATATTATACATACTCATATGCCGGACATTCTTCATTCAAATGCGATAAGGTTCATTTTGCCCAGCGAATAACATCATTAAACGATAACAGTATGTTGAACTTTTGTCTGATCGGCGGAACAGCTGCGCGGTATTTTATAATATAAGCGTTTAGTAGTATTTTGTCGTTTTACAATGTCATTGCACTCGAATATTACAATATTTTCGAATTAACTAATAATAATACCGTCAGAGTAGTCCAACGCGAATGTATATTATTATTATGAAAAATAATATTGACTCCATCGTATTACAATACGCGGAGTACACCTACTGGTTCATATGATATTAAAATATTGTATATATACAGCGTGACACTCGCGGTCGTTTAACGTTCATACTGTTATGGCATCAGTGGTGTGATGCGCGAAACAAATAAATGATAGTAATAATAATAATATAATAAATATATACTTTATTCAAAACGCCGTTTGCAAATTAAAAACAAATGGCATATCAAACTGCTAAAAATTTGCAGCGATTCGTATATATTGTTTTCATTGCGCACGCGCACACGCATGACGTTTGTACGCGGTTTACCAAATGTGTCGTTCTCGAGTATAAGCCCAGCATTTATTATCTAATAGAAAAAAAAATCCTAAAAAAAAAAAAATGTACGAAGGCGTATGTTTGACATAAAAACTATTCAGAGCCAAATAAAATAACATTCGTTTGCAAAACTATAAATTTAACCAAGCCGACATCCCCGATGAACGAAGGACTAAAATATTATACGTTATTAACTTTTCAAAAATTCTCACAAAAATAATCTTATCTTTCATATTTTATGTATGCAAAATTATTTTCACTATACATATGACATTATAAACAAGTGACTTTTTTTTCTTTCACAGAAATGTATATTAATTGTGAGAGGAGATCTATAGCAGAACCGCATTTATGTATGACGTGTGTATATGTATCTGTATGAACAGCATGTCAGTCTAAAATATATCATTATAAATAAAATATTGTACCTAACCTAACCTACACGGAGCAACATCGTTTAGTTATAGTATATATTCACCTATATCAGGCACATCATCTGCAGTATTATTTGTAAAGTAATACAGTTTATCTTGGACATAGATTAATAGACGTATTGGCTTTATATTTATATATACATAACGAGCATGTACCAATAGGCAATAATAACATACACAGGTAATACACTTGAACGAAATTAGAATAGGTATATACCTACCTACCTGCAGCTACTTCAATCAATATAATTTTCTCGTCTTGAAAAACGAGTTATATGTATATTATATATAGTAAATGTGGAAATAAATCTGCAATCGTAATATAATTTACCGTGTTTGGTTTTACTTCACTATATAAAATGACAATTTTACCAGAAATTATACTATACTTACAGTATATGTAGCGTATATAATTATAATACATACGCGTCACGATGTGTGTGTAGTTGCAGTAAAATTATACAATTGGCAACAATTATTTTTCAGAAACTTATCGAATTTTACGTTTTATTAGTAAAAAAAAATAATAACAATTTATTATGCTATAGGTACTCATATATAGGTACATTGCGCGCATTGATCGGTTAAACATATATATTGTATTACGTGTATAAATGACAAGTACGTTATCTTCGCGAATCTCGGGGAAACAAATCGATTTGTGCAGAGTTTTCATCGCGGTATTGCAGCAGGCCTATACATAGTATAATATATATATATATATATCTGCGCGCGCGCGTGTGTGTAGTATATATAGGTATATATATATATATATATTACGACCGACTACGATATGTGAAAGTCTATCGCGCGGTCTCTCCGCGGAGGAGACGCTATATAAACGTCACGAACTTTGAATCGTGCGTAACGAGACGCTATATAATATTATTATAGTATATTATATTTAGGCCATCGTCATTATTTTATACGAAAAACGGCAATAAAGGAAATACACGCGCGTCTATACAGTAGTTAACAGTCACACTATATATATATATATATGTATAGGTATAATATTTACACCTGCAGCGGGGTGACAACGATGACTGCGTATATATATACGTATAATACGTTATTATTATAATATAATTAATAAGGATAATGTGCGCGCGATAATTAACGCGGTTACATATTGTATAATATAATATTATTATATATGTCGTTGAAAATTTCATATGATGATATAGAGATGTGATGCGCGCGCAAACGCGGTGTTTGCTTTGAACATACTGTACACGCGTATATAATATATTATCTGTTTTTTTTTTAGAGACTTTATTTTTTTCGAAATTCCCGTGCCCGCGGAGGATTTTAAAAACAATGAGTCACATTTTTTGGCACGAATCCGCCGGGAAAACGCGCGCGGTCGGCCGACCGTACAGTATATATAATATTTTATCCTCATTTTTTTTTTTATTCACTTTGATTCAGTATATAGACGTGTATTATTGTATTATTATTGCGTGTACGCGATCGGTTTACTCGCGGTTTTTATTTCGGAAAAGAAACACAAACGTTTACAAAATAATAATCGAATCCCGAGAAAAACGTGTATTATATAAGGACGCACATATTATGTTATTATGTTGTTGTCGGGCGTGAGCGTTTCATTGATGATCGTAACCGTTTGCTATTTGTGCGATCGAAAAATATACGATCTATACAAGAATATATTACGGCCATGCACAGTGTGCAACAATTAATTCTATTATATGTATATGTGGTGTACTATATGGCTATATGTATTATATTGTGGTCAGTGGGCGAACACCGTTTGCGTTGATCATTAAAAAAAAAAAGCATAAATTAATCTGCGCTTCAATCTACACTATTCAAAACGTCAAATCACACCTTAAAGAGGCCAATTTCATTGCGATTTTATTTATTCAAAAATATAATATACATATAGTATATAAATTGTTATTATTCCTATATAAATATGCGCATATTATACCTTGAAGTAATGTTTACATTTCCTTCTTGCGGCTACTTATTAAATTCCTACTCTGCAGCTCCTCTCGTAAATTTTACGTAATTATATGATTTTTTCCTGACTTAAGAATAGTCGTTTAACTATGTATATATAATATAATATATAATGCAAATAATTCAGTGAGTTCAACTAAAAAACCATTCGCGAGCTTGTTTGTATTGTTAAAATTAAATTCACTTTCAACTTATATAAAACTCAAACATATTTTTTTAATATTTTAATCGTACAATTATAAAACGGAATTTATATAATAAATGTACTTATATATATATATATACTGTATATACTGTATATTATAAGACTCTCGAAACACTTAGAATATGATAAAAATTACAATCACGTCTTTATGCTATATAAAACTGTTCTTATGAACTTCAAATGAGTCGGAATATTATTACTGTGTTTCATGGTTTTTTGCTTAAATTTGTATAAATACCTAATAATATACTGTTTATTTTGTGTTAGTTGTGTATATTTATCTACTCTATATATAATCGTATACCCTTTGGCCTTTAAATGCATTTACAATAATGACTATATTTTATACAATACGCGCGAATTTTCATTAATTTACAATACATTTATATTTTGTTAGATACCTATACGGTAATAATGCAATTGCGCTGTACACCACTTTATTATAGATGTCATGTGTATATCAATTCCTAAAATATAATATATTATATACACTTTACGAGTATAGGTACCTACCTATACTCACATATTCAAATGCAGTTAGTGCGAAATGTTTCACATAAAATTCGTATATCATGTCCATATACGCGTGTCATATTGTCACGCCGATGATGGTCAGTTGGCACAGCTGTTTCGTGTGATTTGTCCGCATGCAGTGTATTTTATTGATGCCAACGAATAACGTAAGGTTTGTTTTGCACAATAAAATGCTGGATTTTACGAGTACGTAATCGGATAGCATAATAATGTATACTGCATTGAAATGTGTATAATCTATAATGTTATTTCGAATTGATCACGGACTTGTTATAAGGGGCACAGCAATATTGGTGCTGTATACTCGCATAGGTCTGAGGTCACGTCGTCGTCGCGCGTAGGAACAGAATGGTATATAAAGCTTTTATTTGGTAAAAGGTTATCAGCAGGTTTTCTCGGTTTTTTTTTTTTTTTTTTGCTACAGGCAGGTCAAATTCTTTATCAATAATAAACATATATTCATATAATATTTAAACTATAAACCGAAAAAAGAAATGGCGTTACTCATTATGACGATAAATTATACATACAATATTATTACGTGTATTATATATGGAGCAGAGGAGTGGGGCAATTTGTAAATTATTGTTTTAAACCAGACAGCTATATAATATGTGTAATGTATATTATATATAAAAAGATAGATAGATATATTGAGAGAGAGAGAGAGAGAGAACTGTATTAAAATTATGATATCAAAGCAATCGACAACTTTATAAACATTTATCTATACGCAGCCTTCAAAACCATTGAGGATTTAAATGAACGAATATGTAAGTATAATAATATTATAATATGTAATTACAATTATTATTTATAAAATAATTATTTAGGTAACATAATGTGTATGTATATATAATAATAATTATAAAAATATAATGTATGTATATAATATGTTATAATATTTTTACCCGACGACGATGACGGGTTGTTGAGGTGGCTGTGTATGTGTGTGTGTGTGTGTGTGTGTATACGTACACATGGAATAGTCGATTATGGCGGACAATTTGCGATAACCGTTGAAAAACTGTCGTTTGTTGTCTGTGTGCTATTTTTTTTTAACTATTAATCAGTTTACGGTCGAACGAAAAAAAAAAATAAAAACTTGAGAACAAAGCGATAAATACGAGTTTAGTATATTATTATATTATAATATATTATAACCCACAAAATATTAAAGTGAAAAAAAATAATATATGTCATCGGAAATGTTATGATATGTAACGTCTCTCTCTCCGATAGTGTCTACTTTATGTGTTTGTAGTGTATTTACAACAATCACAACTATAATATAAACGCGTAGGTATACTTAAAAAAATACATAATGCGAAACAGGTTTTTTGGAGGGTATTTTGTTCTATCTAGCACATATCCGATTCCAAGTTATCGTGTCTATTGGCATACCGTATACGTGTAGTACAATATAATATATTATATTCCCCCGTCACGTGACATCGCACGAACCCACCGTATTGTTATTAGTATTACACCTACAACGGTGCTCAAAAACAAAATCACGAAAGGAAAGAAATCGATTGGTCGAGCCGGGTTAGGGCTGTTTTCCTTCATTACTGCAGCAATATATAATACGATGAACCGTGTATGCGTAAGGTTAGTTATGTGCATTGACCGTTTTTACACAATAATAATGCTTGTCCGCGGTGGACAAATACATATTACATACACGTTTGCCAAATGGAAAAATACGAATAAAATCGCAGAGGAATCGTGAAAAATGATTATTATGGACCGATTGGACCGTGCGAAAACGTTTCGTGCGGCAACGTTATAGAATCTAATTTGGCTAATGACCGGCAAATCACGGGGCCCCTTCGTCCGGCGGCGATCCATTTGCATAATTGCTATTGCATACTAGACCCCTACCCCTAGCGCATATTGTTGGTACATACAAACATACTTTTTTATTTTTTTTTTTTGTTATTTTAAACGACCGTTTTTATCCACGTGCGAGTTTTACATTGTAACATAATAATATAATAATAAGAACTGTATAAAAACGACTAACCACTTATTGTGTGTGTGTGCACTTTAATTATTCGTGTTATAAAATTATCGTGGTGACGAAGTTACACGATTCGCTGTAACGAAAACAGCACTTTGAATTTAATCGTTTTTAAATAAACAACACACTCGAGACATTATGCATACATATATTATACATGCTTTTATATATATATATATATATAGAGAGAGAGAGATTTGGTAACAAATTCGGTGATAATTATATGACTATTTAAATATTCACGTATACACAAATAATTAAATTAATTACACTGTTAGTATAATCACATATGTTTTTTAATTTTATTTAACGTTGTTCGACGAGAAAGAGAGAGAGAGGTCAGTCGCAATTTCAATAACGCCTAATAAATGTGACCTAATCTAAGGACGCGGTTTAAACAATGGTTGACCTAAAATCACGACGTCAAACAAATTTATAAAAAATCATAAACGTACCGTGCCTGAACGCTCTGGATCGCCAAGTTTGAGGCGACGAAAAAAAAATTGAGTTTTGCCGAGAATTCGGTGTCCAAATAATAGTCGTTTGTCGGTGGCAATACGAACACGAACTCGTCGAACACGAGTTTAATACGTTTATAACGAAACGAAAATAATTAATTATTTACTTAGAACTGATATAATCGCACGAGCACAAACAAACGCACACTGTGAATAAATAATAATAACGATAATAATATAATAATAATAATAATAAAAAAAAAATTTAATTAAAAAATTTGATAATTATAAAATTTATTTTTGAAATTAAAAAAATAAAAGGAGTAAAACGGAAAAAAAATATTAAACAGATTGGTAATAAATTTATTTTGAAGTCGTTGCGACCGCCCGTTGGTGCATCCGAGCACAGTGCATCTGAATGCAGGAGGACCGCTCATTTAGGTTGGTCGGGCCGTCGTCCTTGGAGAACACGAAATGTGCAACATGCATTAGGCTGTCGAAAAACTGCATTTCGCCGTCGCCGCCCGGCGCGCACACACGCACACCCGCCCGCCCCCACCCGTCCGAACAAACGCTGCCGTCGGGCCGGAGGAGGGAATCACGAAGACGTCCGATGCACGGCCGGCGCCGAAGACGGCCGAACCACTCTCGCGCGGGGAGCGGTGGGGCACCGGCAGCACCCCCGACCCGCAAGTCTTTTTTGTCTCACGCCCCGCCCCGCCGCCGGCCCACGGTGCATTTCCTATAAAACCCCGCCGCTGCCGTTACCGCCCCCACCCCTGACTTCAACGCCGACAACGTCGTCGTCGACGCCGCCACCACCGGCACTATCATCACCGTTACCACCACCACCACCACCACCACCATCACTACCTCCACCACCATCACCACTACCACCATCGGCGTTGTCGACACTATACACACACAACACGGCTACTGCCGCGCCGCCACCTCCTCGACCACATCGCGCGCGCCTACCCTCGGCCTACTCGGATTGACCAGTGTGCGTGCGCGGTTTTTTACGCCTAAAAAAAAAAAAAATGAGAGAAAAAAAGAGGGTCCCGGGCCGAACGAAATAATCGATTTTCGTTGCCGAAACGTCGTCGTCGTCGCCGCAGAAGATATATTATTATTATTACTATTATTACTATCGTCGTCGCGGCGAAGAAAAACAAGATAAAAATAAAAATAAAAATACGTTACAACGCGGATCGCGTTGAGGCAGGTCATAGGTACTAACAGTACACACACACACGGTACACTGTGAACGATGTATATAGGTGTGTAATAATATATCATTATGTGAACGCTCGTCGAGCCGTCGTGAGTTACGTGCGTTAGTGATGATGGGCTTGCGTACTTACCGATGATGAGCACCATGTTGTGTGACCACCGGCGCAAGTGTTTCCTGACCGCCTGACGGTCGTGCGCCGCGGCCGGGCACGGGCCGCATCCGACGGCCGTGCGGCGCTGCAACTGCATCGTCCGCGCGGCGTAATCGCACCCCGTGTACACGCGTGTATTATTATTATTAAAGTGCACTGTGCAGTTGTATGCAGTCGTCGGCGTCGTCGTCGTCGACGAGCGCGTTACACTCTCTCTCGCGCGCGCGTATCAATAATTGGCGGGACGGCGCACGCGGCTCTCTATACTCGGCCACACGACGGCGACGGTGACGGTGACGACGACGGTACGCGCGCACGGCGGACGGTCGCGTAGTATATTACAACACCGCGCGCCAGTGATCCGGCGTGTGCATGTATATGCATGTGTGCGCGCGCGCGTGTGTGCGTTTGTAAGTCAGTGTGTATGCGTTTGTAAGTGTGTGTGTGTGTGTACGTGTATGTGTTTAAATCTGAGCGCGCGCGCGTGTGTGTGTGTATATGTGTATGTGTGTATTTCGTCGGACGCGTTCTTCGGTAGTGACGTCACGAGTCTGCGGACTGGCCGGGCGGGCGGGTTGGCACGTCGTGATGCAACACGTAGTTGCATTCGTTCCCCACCAGTATACATTGCAACCGAACATATACACACATATATATAACATGATATGGTGTATGTATGTGTGTACGCCGAGTGTACGGGGGCGCCCCCGCCGGCCACCATCGACTTCCGCCTTTTTCCGTTCCCCTTCTCGTCCGGCCGAATTTTTTTTTTTTTTTTTGTTATAATCACTTAGCAACCGAAAAAAAAAGGGGAAGATAATCAATACTTCGGGTCTAGCCGGGCCACGCCAAAATACCGTCGTCTCTACGCCGCTGCACGTATATATACACGACCGCTTTTTTAAAAACTTATTTCACACACGCGCGTACGAGGCCGTTTTTTATCGACTCGGCGGCGGCGGCGGCGGCGGTGGCCTATACGCTTCGGCGGTGGTGGTGGCGGCGGCGGAGGCCGGAATGGTAGGGAGAGCGGCGGCGTCGGCGGTCTGCGCGATAATGCACTCGAGGGAAAAACGAATACATTGCACAAAACCGAATCCCCAAAACGCGTCGCGTCTTGCGCGCTCTTTTTCCGACCCGTCACCGCCCTCGTTAATATACATTATACTTAGGCACTACATATGTAAATATCGTATTGTGTATAGACACTATACTCGCTCTTTGTATATATACTTACGTATTTTTAACGAATTCGACGCGATACACTTCCTGTATATTATCGCTTTCATATTGCACATATACGTTTTAGACAAAATATAGGCAGACCTTATAACGTATTTATATTTACTTGAATAATAAATGTATATATAGGTGCTTCCTTACATGCGATCCGAAAAATGTTATGGGAACTTACAATAGTATTATAATTTATAACTTATATGCGCCGATAACTGCAGCTATACGCAGGTGGTGATAAACATATCCATGCGATGCCTTATATGTATATTACGTTAATAATAATATGAGGACGTCGATCATTATTCATAATAATATTAATATAAAGATATTTATTATGTTATAGTGTTATACTGCATATACACTTATATTAGTCAAACATATATACAAGAGTTATAGAATACACGCGATGTCTATCCATCTTTTCGGGTTCTACTAGACAAGGTGGGGATTTTTGATATAACCCCTTTTATAAATAATAGATGTTTGTTCCTCCTCCGCCAATATGCATAGTTTTGTTTTATTCGTTCTAGCGGGTAATTTCTCCAATACATTTTAACGTCAAAATATTTTAATACTTACATCTACTATACAATAGACAACAATACTAAAAGCTACAGAATAATTATATTTTTAGTACAAACAATAAAAATACTAAATTAACTTAACATATAATAATATATTAATAAATTTTTATTAACACATATATTTCTTATATTTAAATAGGCAATTAAAATTAGAAGTAAGAAAATTCCCTCTCCCCTCTATGCCCACCCAAATGACGATTCTGATAGGTTTGTATGCATTCTTGCAACGGGCGTATCTAATGGACCGACCGAATACGAAATGCGATGGGGTGCGTCCCAGACAGACCGCTAACGATTCTCGTTTTTTTTTTATATCTTCGGGGTATGCAGTTTTTGCGAATAGGCCTAAAACAGTTTCTCTCTTGAAAAATTTCCATTTCTTTTTTTTTTTATTTTGTCGTCGGCGTGACAACCCTCTTTGTTCGGATACGTCGTCCTCTCTTTTTTTTTGCATGAAATATGTATATATAATATATATTATATATTACATAGTGTATACATATATTTTCGTTCAGACATTGTTCTGAAGGGTCACAGCGGCGGTGGCGGCGGCGGTATTAGCAGGAGGATGTATTTATATGTATATTATGTACATACTGCAATTTATGTATTACATAGGCTTGGCGTACATACATATATATACATACGACGGGGGTTGCGCTCCGCGTGGTTGCCGAATTTAGCTGGGCTTTTCTTTGTCGTCTCGTACTGCATGTGCCCCGCGCACGCACCGCCCGCCGCCGACCCGTCTGCCGTCGCTGCCGCCGTCTGGTGCCGATAGCGAGCGGCAGCGGCGGCGTCGGCGGCGGCGTAGGCCCACGTCGATAAAATTCCCGGCGAATTTGCATCTTCTCTCTGGCCGACGCCGCCCCAAAACGTTCGGAACGACGGCGGCGGCGGCGGCGATGGTGAAGTGAGTGCAGCGACTGTGCATTGCCGGGCGACGGAAGTGCGGGGCCGGTGCAGCGGGTGGCAAGGAACGTGTGGCGGCGGCGGGTGGCGGCGCGGCGTCCGGTGCGTAACCGAAAAAAAATAAAATGCCGCCGCCGCCGACGAAAATTAAACGGCCGCCGCCACCGCCGCCGCGAAAAAAGAATTTCGTTGATCGATCGCCGCCGCGGCCCGCCTGTACCCGTTCTCGCCATCGCACCCACTCGTCTCGCCGCCAACCGTCGTCCCAAACGCACGCATTGCACGGCGGCGTTATCGGCGCGTCTGGCCTCTTACGAGCGTGTCGGCGGCGGCGGCGAGTGCATGTACAGGGCGAAACAGATGCAGCTGCAGCGATCGCGTTATTTTTAATTCATCTTCTCCTCGCGCGCATCACACTATACGGTACACGGCGGCGCGCGTATAATGTAACCCGCGCCGCAATATATAATAATGTTACCGTTTTGAATAATGATGAGTGGGGGGAGGGTTGGGGGAAGAGCGGTTTATACCTTATATAATATTTATACCATGTTATTATATGTTTACCATAATATTGTGACACGACGTTTGCTTACAAAAGTTGCTATAATATATATAGTTTATTAAAAACATCGTCATATTATGTTATTATGATTATTATGTGACGAGTGAGATTGTTTGCTTATATATTATTATATATATATATTGTAGTATACAGTCGCATATACTATACATAAACTCGACACGCCATATAATGATATTATCAAGTATATACGGTCGGCGTATACGGTCTATGTGTCCAAAACACTACGTCACGCGTTATATATATACGAGTTTATTGTACAATTTCGCATTTTACACTTTTACACTTGAGTTGAGCGCACCGCGAATCGAATATATTGGATTTTGGCTAAAACGATACGTTTAAATCAAAACTATTATTATAATACGAGAAGATTTTTTTCCACGTTAGAAAGGAATCGAACACACACTGTATACGTATCTATACATATAATACCTCATTATAGTCATTACTAACGTGTGAAATGTATTCAATATAATTTATTGTAATTGTAAATTATTATATAATAGTTTTATATCTATAGTTGTTCTTCATAATGAATACATTTTAATTTATTTTTATACAGCTTTAAATTATTCTAAATCTGCAGCACAAGCGTTTGCGTTCAATATGATCAGGAAATAATTTTTTGGCATTTTGCTTTATTAATTATAATTTATAAGTTCAAATAAGTTTCTAGTAAATTTTAGTAAATCGTAGAAGAAATATTGGGGTTACATATTATGTTATTTAATATAATAAATCACAAAAAATAGTAAGAATGTAAAAATTAGGCACAATAGGCACCTAATGTCCTATATTACCATATTAAGATAATTGTAAAACTAAAATATTTCAACAACTAAAGTCGACATGTAAGTATATTTTTTCAAATAACAAAAATTTAAGTAAAAAAAACCAAATGAAAATATATTTTTAATTTTATCAATCAATCTTATAAACATATATTAAGATAAAAAAATATTTTATAGAAATGCAATTATTATTTAATGTATGACAAATTAAAATAATTGTAAATTCAATGAATACTTTTATAACAGTTATCATTTTATCCTATATTAAAAAGGATTAGTGAAATTTGTGGAATATACTTTGCGGTATTGCTCTATACAATATGAAGTATTTTTTCTTTAAAATCATAGATAAATCAGGTAAAGTAGAAATTTTACTTAAATTCAAACAAATGAAAATACAATGTATGTATTATTATTATCTATTGTTTCAAGAACTAAATTAAAATGATTTGCTTCGCTGTAAAAAGTATTTTTCGAGAAAATGAATTTTGAGATCCAAGGTTGATAATTAAAGTTTAATCGATTTCGTAAAAAAAAACCATTATATACCATTATTTATAGTAGACTGCTATGTAGAGCAATTAAGTTGATGGATTTTTAATACATTTTTACTTAAGAATTTATAAGTACGTTATAACTTATAACATTTGTAACAAACATTAAAAATTACAAAAAAATATTACAAGATAAAATAAATACCTAAAATACCTATTTTTGAATAAACCAATAACTACACTGTCGTTTTTTACTCATTAACAAAATGTCAACATGTAATAATTATCATTGTTTCAATAAAGTCACGAGTGCACAGTGTATATCTAAAGGAAATACAGGTTTTATATAATTTTTGCCTAAATATGTACATCAGTGTGCAGGTGTACTCGCGCGTGTACATCATCACTAGTACACACATCAATAATTGATAAAGTTAGATTAAAATAATAATAGTCAGGAGAATCTACAGTAGTTGGTACTGTATAAAATATACAGACGTACAATGTACTAGGTATTATATTTGTTTAATGCAATATATCTTAAAAGCTCCGTGACGAATATTTATTGATAAGTCGAAATCTTTTCTACAATAATATATACATTGAAGACGTCTATATAAGTTGTTGTTAAGAGTAAAACAAAAACAAGTGAAAATAAGATATTATGTTCTGAAGTTCTAACTATATTTTTGGGATCAATTTTTTAATAAAAACAATGTTAAGGCTAACTTTAAAAAAGGTTGGGCAATTTTGATGAAAATACAATTTTACTAAAAAAAAAATTATATTCGTAGCAACAAAATATATTGAATATTTTGTCCACAAGACTTGTAGTAACAAGTATTAATTTAAGATTTAAAAATAAATACATTTAGATAATAATAATAATTTTTAAACAAATATCTGTATTGATAATTGCGTTAAAACGGCATATAATAATAAGTACATTAAATTCTACATAACTGGACTGCTCCCTTTTTTCTAACTTGTGTATTTATTTATGCTAAAAACGATGGTGCAATCAGAATTCAACGCTCGGCTTTACTTTTATAGAAAAAACTGTAATTTCAAGTTAGTCCGTTCTTTGCAGATCATATTACTATAAAATACATAAAATTGTTTTCATTTAAAAATAAAGTTTTATCTATTTGTCTTTTTTTAATCACGATTTTTTAAATTCTATAAAATGATTTTAATTTTTCTATGTATTTATCAAAATAAAATGTATTATTTAAAAATCATTTTATTCTTATGTTTTCAGGAACCGGGGAAAAATCTCGTTTTCTTACGATTTTTCTTAGACAATTAATTCATCCCTAGTTATAAATATAGTTTTTAACATATTGAGTATAATAATGTTCATAAAATCTAATACTCATAAACTTTAATATACTTGTATACAAATTTATAATAGAAACATGTTACATGTTATATGAAATTTAATTTTATGTATTAAATATAAGTTATTTGAATACTATAAAGTCACACGTTTGTTATTTATTCATTTAAATATAAATCATTTAAAAGAGTCGTATACTACTGCAGTCTTGCATGAAAAAAACCAAAGTAACGAGATAAGCAATTCAATAAAATAAGTAAAAAATATTTATGTTTACTACTGTTTATTAAACTGTTATAATTTATTTAAAAATAAACTTATTATAATAAGTTATAATTATAATAAGTTTATTTTTAAATAAAAGCGCAACATAATTTTTACATAACAAAGAGGCTTTAGTACCTACCTAATAACTTTCAACTTATCTACATGTAATTTCACGACTTTAATTGGCTTTTATTTAAAAACGAATAAGAGTACCTATATCTTACTAAAGTAATTCATATTATTATAATTATTTTTTAGAATATTATAAAAAAAAAGTTATAACTTATAATTTATATTTTATAAATAATTTGATTACTAGTTATTTTTAACTAATAAACTAGTTACATAACTACATAAACAAATTATGTAAATTGTGTACCAGTATAAAGCGATCAATTGCTATACATGGATTAGAAACTAAAAAGTAAAATAAAAGTATTTCTAAGACAATTCATTGAAATAAATTGTACTTTTGTTGTCATATATGCCCAATTCATCTATATTAAAACCAGGTCAACCTAAAATTCAAAATGGCTAAGGTTTTGTTCAAAACAAGTAATAGCACACATTTAGAATACTATAAAAGAGTTGAAAATAGTTACTTTAAAATGTAATCAATGCGATCAACTATCTATTGCAATAAGTAGATAAATCTTGTTTACTAACTGTACAAAAAATATTTGTTTAAAATAAAAATAAAAAATTTTTATTGATGAAAATATACAGCTCTCTGCTCCACTTTGAATAAGCTCAATGCAATAATAAAATATTTTATCGAATTGAAGACTAAAAATAATAATTTAATATAAGTGTATGACCATTGCAGTTTGCAAGAGCAGCTATATTCAGAGTAATGAGAGTATTAAAAACGAAATGCATTATGTAAGAAGTATTATTGATTAATACCAATATGTATATATGACTTCTATGCGTCTTTAAATAGTAGTATAAAATGTATAATGATTATTGTAGAGCTAAGTTCCTTTACAATAATGCACTAATATATTATTGGATAATTTTACAGTTTGGTTGTAATAACGTATTTATATTATTATGTAAACATATTTTTTAAAGTAATTTTATTGTATAATATGCACGTATTTTATAAAATGTATTTAACCACCAAATTCATTTTTTTCAGCATATATTAAAATATTATAATATCGTTTACATTAAAAAAATTCAATATTAAACGCTGCGGGGTCGATTCCTTTTGATATTTTGGATATATCGATTGCCGAGTAGGGGCATAAAACCATAAGAGTGTAAAAGAGAGAGTGAGCGAGGAGGTTAAAAGTGCATTTGCTAGTTCTCTCGTTGAAATTCGATTTTTTTCCAATTATATATACTCGGCCGGGATTCAATTCAGCGAAAACCTTTTTGAAAACCGACATCAAATGAACTCTTCCTCTTGACATAATTATTATTGTACAAAAGGTCCAATAGCTATTTTTGTAATTAGACACCATTCCTTGAATTGAACTAAGCATGAACGCAGCAATTAAATTCTAGTCTTTAATAATAGGAATATATTTTTTTAATTAAATACATTTTATTTTAAACAATGATAATATATGATATGGTCAACGAAAACTTTACTGTACATACACTGTCACACACACACACACACTTGCATATTTTTCTAACGTTAGTAAATTATAGTAAATAGAACAATATCGTGCAATGCTTCCGGAATCACTCGCTTCATCACTCAACCAGGACCCCTACTAAATTTCCGCCTCAATGAAATTCGACATCGCCGCCAATCTACTTAACAAAATAGAACTCTCCAGTCTCCCCGCGTGGCTCCCCCCCCAGCAATATATTATCTAGTATTGCGGTGTAGTCTTTTTCTATGTTTTATTATGATTTGTGCATCGTTACCTCTCAGATATTATATATACATGTGTATCTAATTGAATCTCATCAATAGGTATTCAACGTGGCAGGCCACAGTGACCATTCACGATCACATCCACGAGTTTATTTAGATGTTTAAAAAAATAACAATATTGTACACACGTCATATATTATATATTGTCTACTTCGATAATATCGCTATACTTATATACTATAATAGTTTATAATAAACATAATATTATTATATACTATATTGTATAGGTATGGTCATATATTCGTATTAAATAACAGCAGTACTGCAGTTTCCGCCTATCTATATAAAATGGAAATTGACGGTGTAATTTTAATTGACGTTATATTATAAGGATATAT
This sequence comes from Rhopalosiphum padi, assembly GCF_020882245.1. Classification (NCBI taxonomy): domain Eukaryota; kingdom Metazoa; phylum Arthropoda; class Insecta; order Hemiptera; family Aphididae; genus Rhopalosiphum; species Rhopalosiphum padi. The sequence continues at coordinate 21,587,984 of NC_083600.1, forward strand.
ATATATATATATATATATATATATATATATATGTATATACACTATACATGTAGAATAATAATTTAAGTTTATTTACCAGAGTGTAAAAAAAAATTAATTCCAAATCATTACAATCTATTTCATCTCCGTGGACTTGGGAGTTGACGGACAAATACATAACGACGAGGGGTGGCTTTGCACCGCGTTATATTATATACTGTGATTAAACTCACATTTGTTTACAGTGTGCGCATTTAATCAATGATACAGTAGTAGTCACCGTGATAATAATGGCATGAAAGAGATCAAAAGAATTGCGGTAATGCATACACACTTTATATTTAAACGAATACAAATTACATCAACCCTATGTAATATTTTACGTAACCCTTCGTATTGTTATTGTAGCGCAATTTATTTCTACCAGTCTTTTAGTCTATTTTTTTTCTCCATATTATATCGGTTTTATATACCTACCTATAAACACATTCACATCTACGCACACGTACGCCAAACACACACAAGCGCGAGCGCGCATATATATATATATATATATGAGTTCATTGCGAAGTGTAACGAATCGTTTCTCATATAAAAGTGTACAGAATAATTATTTCATTTTCATATGCACGTATGCCTATGGTACGTATATGATGATTGTCTAATGAAGTGTTACATATATTGTAATAGTTAAATACAGATACACGGCGATATCCGTGTTTTATTTCCATATTCCACACACATGTAGTATATGTGAGTGTGTGTGTGCGCGCGCGTGGGTGTGTGTGTATAATGTTAATGTCATATATAATGTATAAATATATTAACACCTAATTAATGTTAAATGTAATTCTAGATTTCCCGAGTGTCTAAAAAATTGCTATTTTTTTTCCATAGATACTATGAGAATAAATAATACAATCCACGATGGTTTAAAATAAATACCAAATATAATAATTATTTATGGAATATAGACGATTTAGTGGTATCCAACTATGACTACCGGTGTTCGTGTGACTGTGGTCGCAGCATCACCAGAAACCGTGAGTACCACAGTTGATCGGGTTACATCGCTCGTCGGCCGCCTATATATTTACTTACTCATTCCGCGGAGGACGTTCAATAATTATGAAATAGCGCCCAAATAGTAAATGCGGTTTTTTCTTTTTAAAATTCAAGAATTTGACTGTGCGTATACATTGTATTTAAAATATTATAAGTAACATACTCGATTTTTGTACCCTTACTTACTTTGTTACTTTTTACTTATTAGCAGCATTTAAAGTCCCTATTTGGTTATTCTGTCGAAGAATTGCTTTATTTTTGTGCATAATATAATATAATTATCATGAAATATTTGCTGGTTTGCTATAACACGTTTGAGGTGAGTGGAGGGTTTTGGCGCATTAATATGCCGAGATACGCACATTTTTTATACATCATCAGAGAAGGCCCTCTACTGTATTTTTTCAATTCAATTTGCACGGTCTATAAACGTCGCGCCGTGCGTAATTATATTGCAAATGTTGAATATGTTATTATTTATAACAGTATAAAACTGTTTGTATGGCTATATATATATAAGTACACAGAAAACTGTGTTTCACTCATTTCTTTTTCGATACACTCCTCCGGGGTAAGTATACATATTGCATATTTGCATATTATACTATAATATATTATTATACCAACACGGGCACGGCAGATTCATTAATTAACGTGTATCGTGGACCACCGTTTGAGATAGATTATAATACGATAGCGCAATGTGGTCGGACCCAAGTGTATACCATACATATTATGAAATATGAACGCGTGTACGAACTTTATTCATAGGTCACGATACTGTTATAGTGTATAGACATTTTCGTGGAAAAATCCTGTACGTGATATAATATTATTATTTAATATAACATTGCCCGTGGAAATGCTGCTTGTTTTGGTGCATACTGAATTATTGTCATAATAATAAGGTTGACATAACTATGGAAATAAAGTTATAGCAAGTGGTTTATAAAACCCTCATAATAATATATAGACATTAAACACGTGTAGGGTGAGGCTTGGAGAGTTACGCTTTTCCTATATAGTAGTGGAGATATTAACGGTGTTATATATACGATTGAGGACGTTTTAATTTTTTAATAACACGACTGAGAACGATTTTCCGTGCGACGTTGTCGTTTATCTAAATTTTAGCACGCATCTTCTACACATGAGTGAATCTGGTTTTGAAGAAAACTCAAACACAAACCGCGACAATAACGAAATCAATCGAAAACAATATCATCAAAACCATGGCCAGCAAAGACAATGATCGTATTATTCGTATTATTTCTACAATTAATTCTTTTAGCAAACTAAAGAAATCATGACTTCACGAGGTATCTAAAATTATCTGAAAATAAGTATTTGGGCAAAAAATTTAAATTGTATGTTAAACTGACAAATAATCGATATTTGTGCATTTTTTAAATGAAAAAAAATCTATATCAAATGTTAATAATATATCATATTAAAATTTAATATCAGGTATACTATTTTTTATTTTTTATTAATTCAGCAAAGTTGCATAAAAGTTACTAAGTAAAAACGTTCCCAATCGCGTGTTATTAAAAAAGATACGGCCGATAAGGACCGTTCTCAATCGTGTTCTACCAGAAATTAAAACCCTTACATCTATACTAATATAAAATATAATACAATACAACTCTTATTTCGAATATCGTTTGCTAAAACTAAAAAAATAATAATTGTAAACAAATATTTTTCTATAATGAGTATAATACCATTATCAATAATTAACTGTATATTTTATTATTTTAATATATCATGTGTAATATCATCACGTTTAAGATGTAATAAACTATCTGTTTAATAAACACGATAATAATATATCATATAAATATTCGAAAATGGATCACATATTTATAGATATACATATATATATGTAGGTCTCACTGTCTCGGCAGCCTCGATTTCATCGTCTCGCGTGCAACGTTTCGTAATTGGTATGTGTTCCTGTGTTTAGACCTACACGATGACGATTACACCGTCTATTGAAAATCATTAAAGGAAGATTTTAACCGTTCGTAGACACAATAATATTATTTATAATGTACATATATATATTATGCATATTGCATGTATATAATGTGCGAATGACGACCGGTTGCCCGCGGGAGCTACCGAGCAAAGACGATATCGCGATAAATAATATTATAATAAATAGGAGAAAGTGCAGCATATATAGATATATCAAAATACATATGCACATAGCTATATCATAGTTATATACTTATATACCCACACGATGTTATATTATTATATATACTCGTATTATAACAATTTATTTATAAAAAAAAAAAAATTGATATATGGTAAATATATAATAATATATATTATATTGAATGACTTTCGACGAATTTATGTATTCAAATAGCAGTCAAGGTACGCAGCTGTCGGAAAAAATGTAATTTCGTGTCTGATAAACGTGTGCCAGATGTCTAATTACGTTACTGGATTTCATAAGTAAACTATTATATCTTTGTTACCCGTATAGCAAATCAATAGTAAGTAAGTTATATAGCATTCTCTATGGCTCCATATACATAACGAATCCTGGGAAAAAGGTCTGGGTATATTTTTTGAGTGGGACAATAAGTCCGAATTACAAATTGTCCAATTCACCAAATTAAAATTTAAAAAAATAATTATAATGTATCTTTATTATTTAATATTATACTTGATTATTATTCTTTATACCTAAAATTTACAAATACTATATTATTCCATGTAAAGATTTAAAAAGTATAAGTCCAACACGAAAACTCAAGTTTAAAAATACAAATAAAAATCAATTGATAAAACTATAAAGTATATAGTTTCACGTGACTTATAAATAATAATATTAATTATGTAGTCTATATAATTATAATATAATATTTTATTAATCTCTATTATATTTTAATTATTTTATAAATTGAATAATTTGTATTTTTGGAATCTTTGTTCGACAATGAAAAAAATTAATCGGGATTTTTTGTTCAACTTTTTAAATCGAACTTTATTCCCATGGCTTTTTGGCTAATTATCATAATAATGTAAGCGTATATATAGCTAGAGGTATATACGTATTTATAAAAACGATTTTCTCATAGACCTAATCACAGTTGCGCACAACTTATTGTCCCATTATAAGTGGAACACTGAACCGCACGGCATGTTTATGCGTTTTCTTTTGGCTGCAGTAAATTGAACTAATTAAAGACAAATGAAACGTATATATACCTATGTATAATGTACACGCGCGCACGGAGACCAATAAATTCGAGTACTTGTACACGTAATTAGTATATTTATATGCGTATTGTAATTGTATGTACGTACAATATTATATTGTACACAACATATATTAATATATACATATTATAGGTAAATGATTAATACATAGATACAATATGCCTATATAGGTATTACCTCGTTAAAGACGCAATAAACGCGCGTACAGTTGTACAGCTGTATAGCGTAGATGCTAATGGAGATTTTTTTATTGGGCTAGAGTTGTTATTCAGTCCCGTTCCTCTCCCTGTCAATTATTTGCTTTTTAAAACTACAGCGATTCTAAGACATTAAATATTGTCCTATGGCATTTATTTTAAAACCTATTCAATACTTTCTATTCTTATACCAACTAGTATTTATTATAGGTACACCTATACCTACTAAAATTATTTCTAACTAAACACGAGATATACGATTTCGCTCTTTGGTGAAAAGGAAGACTATCACCATTTATCGAGGGATTAACCGTCTCCTTTCCTTCCCACTCACACGCATATACATTTATAGTTGCATTTATGACCGGAATATATCGAATTGGACGGATTTTTTCGCACATACGAAATGGCGTGAGAGAAAGAAAATTTACTCGATATACAGCCTTGGTTGTTTGCCAATGTGGGAACGTACAACAGAGTATAACATTATTCAGTAAGACAACAATTTTGCTTAGATAACCTTAAAACGTAGATAATGATAGAATTATACGCGGAGCCGACAAAGACGGTGGTTTCGTGAAAAATTGGTTTTGAAAACAGATGAATTGTTTTTGAACGAAAAAACCACCAAGAGAGCAAAAAAAAAAATACAACGAATAACCAAACATACGCCTACATGTTTTTTTTTTTTAATATCATTCGGTTTTGCGATTTTTTTTTACATACACACTCCACTCGCACGGTATATCCACTATATATATATAATATATATATATATACACTGCATGATATCGTGCTAATATTCTTATAGTTCTTTTAGCGCTGCGCTGCGTTCCAGAAGTTTTCAACGGCCATACCTGCAACATATGAATGCTTTATGAACAATTTTATATGTGCGTAATAAAGACATAAAGCTCACGAATTTCGCCACGGTGGCAACGCATACCAATTATACGGGGAGATTCGCAAGCTCACCTATCTACTCTTAACCTTTAATAATACATTTCTGATTTTTAGACTTTAAAATATCTCGCTAGTTTGTTTATGCGGCTTAAAGGAATGCTTTTGATAGGCGATACACACTTTTTCTTGTGTTCACGAAACCATCATTTTCTATTTAAATTATTAGTATAATATATTAATATATATTTTTTTAATTTTAATAATGTATATAAATCAAGAGTTATTTATCTTTAAGAACTATAAGGTTAATACTCCATGGTATAGCTAATAAGTTTAGATGATATATTGATATAGGGTTATGATTATTTAAAAACTATAATAACTTATATACATTTATTAAAGTTTTATAATATTTTGTGAAAACTGTCAGAGTATAATAAATTAATAAATACCCACTGTGTATATATATTAGAATAAAGAGGGTGCGTGGTGGTGAATTTAGAATTATCCCTGTGTACTATGTATATATATGAAGGTTTTGAAGATTTTACTGAATTTACGAGTATATTTAAATATGTTATAGACTCATAGCTATAATGAAAAATACACAACATACATATATACATATCGACGATAGTCCATTTCAACGTATATTCGACTGCTGCAGTAAATATTATAATGATATCTTAATGTGCTATCCAAACTTAACCCGACCTGAACCCTTGTTTAAATATTTTGGAATTTGAAACAGAAATTGACGTTTTTGATTTTTTAAGAACAGACTCGAAAAAGTCATAAATTGTCTAGTCCCCGCAGGTTTAGAAACTTGTAAAAGATGTAAAAATAGCTACAATAATATTGGTTCCTCGCTGTTTGATTAAAAGACATTATACCACGCAGTTTTGGCATATATTATTATTAAATAATCTCAGTGAACAAAATTCGATTTATTCGGAAAAGCGTACAGACGTTAAGCAATTATCACTTCAGATTATAATAATATAATTAATATAATCTATTATTATAATGAAAACTGGCGGCTAATAATCGTTGGACAATACGATTGTGTGTGGCGATTTGAACACCTTAAATTATAATAATAAATAATTACCAATCACCTCGCACTGACCTATACAATGCACGATATAATATACGTAATGTTTAATACTTTGTTGTATATTACACTGTCCGCAGTACCTACTATTGGCTATTGCAACGCGTATAATAATGTTCGAACTGTCGAATTCGATGCATACGACATTTTTATTTCAAATCATCAACGATAATATTATAATTTATTCGCATTTTATTCGCCAATTGTATTTATATATGTATATATTATCATTATAGGTTATAACTATTATTAGTATTGCACGTTGCATAGTCGTTGTGGCCCAGGAAGACATCTTCCTGCAATACTGCATATATAATAATATACAGTGTTATAGCACTTGATCACGACGTCTGTATACAATGACGACGACGCAGTCGTATGCGATCGGTGCTTATATAGTTTGAATATTCAATTGCGTATAATATCATGCATAGAAACAAAAACAAAATTGTATTATTATTTATTATTCATATTATGTTACGACATATATTCATATTCGATATTGGCACGTGTGTGCATACTGCACTTCCTTTGTGCAACTATAATAATTTATACAATTATCATTACATTACTATACGTAATAGTTTCCGAAAAATAAGGTGACAGGTATCTTTTTTCATTATAAAATAAAACTTGTACATGGATGAATGGTTATAATACATATTATTATATTAAACATCAAAAGCAGATGGGTTCTGGAATAAATAGGTTTTATTGTTTTTATCATATTATTCTCAAATTGTTTGTCGAGTTTATGTTTTCGTTTGACAAATCACAAACCTATCACAATTTTTTATAGTTAACACAACACGTCTTCATGTTTCTGTGTTCTTTGAACAGGAATCTTATCGCAATATATTCAGTAAAGTATTTGATTTTTAAGAAAACGCGACACCCGCATGAGTTTTCCTCGTCTTACATAATACAATAATAATATACAATATAGCAAATTTTAGGTCCACAATAAACCATTTTACTCTTTTGTTTTTAAAATTAGAGTGATTGATTTATTAAAAAAAATTAAATGAGAGAAACTTGTAGTATATTATTGATAATTTTTACGAAACACGTTGTTATGAGCATTTTAAAATGTATAAAATATATCAAATGATTATAATATGTACTTACTGCTTAAGATTAACAAAAACATTTAGTTTGTCAAGGTGAAATAAAGTTCCTATTTGTATAATGTATTTTTATATTGTGTTATGTTATATAAAAAAAACCACTCAAATTTTTTTTATACTTTAATTCTTTGTTATTTTGAGTGTTTTCATATTGGTTATTATTAATTATATTTAAGAGTTATGATAATTTATTGAAGTAATTTAGTATTTTTATTAATCAAGTATTAGCAGAAATTAATTTGATTTTTAATTTTTTAACAGTTTCCAACTAATTAAGTACACACATTGTTATAATTGACTTGTATGTCTATTAGATTTTTTTATTTTTTTTTTTGTTATTAGGTAATTTATTGGTTATGAAAATTATTAGTGACTAACCAATAACCATATTTATTATGCTAAAAAAAAAAAGCTAATTATTTATCTTATTTTTCTCAGGTTAGATTAGGTGAGGTTAGGTATGAAAATATATTTTGTTGTTCTAATATTATGATTATGGCATTTTTAAAATTGTTTTCTGTTCTTCAATATATAGTAGTTATACTTAGTTTGGAAAATTTCAAATAACTAATAATTAAATTATAATATTATTTAATTATCAATAAAGTTATAAAAAAATATGTTCGCTAAAGAAAGTATCAAAAATAAAAACTTTCAAGACTGATAGTAACTATTTTCCTGCTAGATATATTTACTCCTATATATTAATATAATTTTAATACAATATGATGTAAATCATTATTAATTAAAGTTTAAAAATAATTTATAATTTTTAAGAAATTGTTTTTACATTTCGATTTTTATACAAAACAAGTTTTACACTTAAAAATATTATATTTTTTTCATTAGTTATTATTGTTATTAATGTTATCACCGTGGTTATACCAATCGTCATATGTATAATGTCTGATAAAAATTAAAAATTATGATACATTTTTGTACAACGCTAGTTTTGTGCAAAATACAAAAAATAAAACAAAAATGAATATATTATCCCCCTCCACCATCCCCTACCAATTTAATATGATATTGAAAATTAATGTGTTATACCTTTTATATAAATATGTGGTTCAATGTTTGTGTACTTACATGAATGAGAAATATATTCATCAGTAAAACGCATTAAAATCTGAACGCAATCAAAATTTTAAAGTTACGAATTTTATACACCAATACAGTACTACCAATACATGGTTTATAAGTGTGTGAGTCATAAGTTCAATGTACATTTTTGAAATATTTTCGTTGCACGTGCAAGATTCTTCAACATTTAAATTAGACAATTATCATCATTATAGGAACTCCTTCTGCAGCAGCCAGCTGTCTGTCGATTGTATATTACATATAATTATTATACATAAACTTTTTCTCATTTGGTTTCGAATCAAGAAAATATAATACGAGACTTGACTCATTTCCATTCAACACAGCAAACATATAACATTACAATATTTCAATAGATGATATTCAAATATTTATAATTATTATGACATGACATACGGAAACGTGAATACATATAATTAAAATGGTGGAGTAGTAAATATTAATTAAATAACAATTAGTCACAGGAGTTGGTGAAGTATAATTTATAAAACATAATATTATATATTATTATATCGTTATATTATATTATATTCGCATTTGAGAAGTCCATTTTAACATTTGTAGGCTGCATCGTTATAATATTGTTACAATATATTATCATGTTACATTATAATATATTAGACACATAAAAAACTTGCCACAGTATGATGAAGAAAGTCCGGTTTCAATTAAATTGGTTGAGAATTGCGTTTAGGTCAAAGGTGCCTTGATGTAAACAAGCCATAATATTGTTCAAAGGCGATATATTATTATACATGATATCATAATATTAGCCAATGCCAAACCGAGTTAATATAATATTATGTTATCGAGTTTTAAGAAGGATTTTTCATTTCAGACACACATATAGCATATATTCGAACGGATCTATATTATTTCGTTTGCTTTTCTTTTTAACACCAAATCGTCTTTTCGTGGGTATTTATGCTTTTAAAATTTGTATTTGAATAATTACATAATAAATTATTGTTATTTAAACCCCGGCCCCCGAGCCGTTTTAATATTTTCTAATGATTACAGAAATTAAATTTTATAACATTGGATTTAGATTTACTATTATGATATGTATTTGTTTCTACTTTCCAATAGTTGTTATGAATTTATCGCAATTGCTTCGAAATCTACTGCAAATATAGGAAGTTAATAATTTGTTATTATTTCGCTGTTGTTGAGAATCTGTTTTTATAATATCTGATAATATGACATACCTATTATACATACAATTCATATTTACCGTAAAAAAAAAAATGACATTTATAAGAAATAAAAAACAAATTATCACCGCAGTGTGCCAGCGTGTAAATTAAGGAGGTGTAGCTATATTAATTAATATATGAAATGATAAAAAAAACACTTCTCACACCTGGTCTTGTGTCGATTGGAACGCGCAGCATAATAATATAATACATAACCATATACCTAACCTAACCCACACTGTTTAATAATATATTAAACATAGGTATTTTAGGTGTATGAACTGTATACATATATATATATATATATGTATAGTATCAGTGTACACACTAAATATTTATAGGTACGCACATATATATATATATATAAGCCACTGTGGTGTATACCTCAATATACACACGAATCGGTAGGGTTATCGAACTGGCGCAAGATTATATCGTTTTACGGTCCAGTCACACGTCATGTCGACGACCGTTTTATCATAATATACTAATAATAATATATAATACAGGTAGTGCATAATTTTTATCGACACTTTGGGGCCCCGCAGTGTTCGTCGCGTAAATACAATACATAATATAAGTTTATATAATATTATCTCGGCGGGATAAAATGGTATATATAATACGTGCGCACGTTTACGCGCGGCGACGCATAAGCTGCACGACGTATTTATTATTATTATTAGAATTTTTTTTTCGGCACTTAAAAATCGCAAACTGAAAAAATAATCACACGAATGCGCGCACCGGTTTTTTACGAGTCCCCCAGTCGATGCAGATGGCGTATGTATGTAGTATTGTACAGTGCTGTTTGTTATTTTGGAGTAATATAAATATACACATAATATATCGCGATGCTGCGGCTCGGAGCTCGGGCAACCGAATGCACGTGAAGTAAGGTCAGGTCAGGCGGGCGGGTAGGCTGGTGGTCGGCCGGTCGCAAACCGGTCGTGTTCCCGCAGCCGTTTTTTATTTTCTTACCCGATGGATGCAATTTATGTATTTATTGCTTTGGTTTTTTTTTACGCTTTTCGTTTCGCTCTTTTTGTCGAAGATGCGAGCAACACACACGCTGCAGCAGACGGCGACATTAGTCGAAAATGCATGTACGTCGGGGTTTTTATTTTACTTATTTATTATTTTATTTTTTTTTTTTACGAAAGACCGCATTCCGGTTTCTTTAAAATTTTTTTTTTAACACAAAACCCAGACCTACGCCAAAAACCAAACCAGTTTTGACCTTGGTCTTTGGCCGCCTATAATAATTTCTCTCTCTCTCACCGTCGTTCATCTGTCTTCTGCGCGGCCCTCCGTGCGTCTCTATATACATACGCGCCTTCTCTCTTAAACCAGAACCCATTAAAAATAAAAATAAAAATTGCAAAAAAAAAATCGTACTCTCGCGTCGCCTCCACGCGTGCGCCGTTGTCGAACTCGGCGGGGACCTTGAACCGGCACCGACTTCGCGCACTGTCGGGCCGAATTATTTTACGATTTTACGAGTCAACTTAACCTTCCACCACGCACGCACTGCACTGCAGCAAACTCTGTAATAAGTCTAGGGCCCCCATCATCGCGGACTGTCGCTACAAAATTCTCGCCGACACAAAAATGTATATTGTCACGTTTATTTATTATGCCTGTGTTATACGTTCCAATAATAGAAACCATATAATATTATCGTACGATTCATATACGCGAGTATATCATGACGTATATTACGGCAGGAATAATAAGCATGGCAGGGCAACTGACGGATCGCGTACTTTTTTATCTGGCCCGCGCAACATTTTCAAATAACTGTATACAATTTTAGCGTTTATCTGTATTTTGTTGTATTATGTTTTTTTATGTTGTTCTATATATATAATGAGTAGATTTATTATAAATTATTATATTTTATTGACCTTATTTATTTAATTTTTTTGCTTTTAATACTCTCTAGCTTACTAGATTTTGAAGTCTTAAAAATTAACCCTCCAGTAACTTGTTGAGTTGCCCGTTCTTGGTGTATGGTTTACGATGATCGTTGCGCGAAGAGCCGTATATAGTATTCGGGACAAGATAAGAGGGCATAGGTCAGGGGGAAAAGAATTTAGAAACTATGTATATTAATATGACTAAATATAAAATAAATGATCATTAATCATTACCATTGTAAACTTAAAATAATCACATTAATAATTATTACTTTCGATTGAAATTCTATATTATTACAATATTTAATAGATAATTATTCAGTGGTGTAGCCTGCACGGACATAGGTTTGTAAAACGGTAGATAATGAAAAATGAACTGATGATAGATTACAAAAAAAAAAAAAATGGCTGTTAGGTTTTATAATACAACCTAACCTTACTACCTCCCTTGGAATCCTTTCAACCCCGTTAATATGCAGCTGTGTATTACATGAATTGTACATATTATATTCGGATATACATCTTACACACAACATATATATTTAATATTTATATAATATAATATAGGTTGGTAGTGTTAGTACATGGTATACATAAATGTACCTACTTATAGTTTCTACAGCTATAACATTGGTTTAAATTTCGGTGTCCTTTCTCTTTTTCGGCTTCAATGACAAATCATCTGCAGCACCTATCTGCCGACAGAGTAAAATAGCTGCAACAGATATCGAAATATTTATTCATGTGGTTCAAAACTCGCTTGATTGTACACTATTTAAATTGCGATAAACGCTCGTTTTGACAAGGGCGACCATCGGCGGGCGGGTGGGTGGGTGGGTGGGTGTGAAGAGGCGATTTCTCGTTTAGGTATTTCGCACGCCGATATACTATATATATATATATCTAAATATATGTACAGATAATAGTTTAGGATATATATATATATATATTTATTTTTATTTTTTATTTTTTGATATTATATTATAATTTAGTCTGAAAAATATACGTTTATCAATTATTATCGTAAATCAAACGATAGAGGTATTATATTATTATTATATAAGCGCATGTACCCGTCAGCAATATATATTTTTGTAGACGCCCTCTTGAAAACTACTGTGAAAATTGCAATATCATAGAACAGCAAACCATTTATAATAATATACCTGGTATCTATGTATAAATTGTTTAAAATTTCGAAGTCCGCGTGCACATTAATATCGGCTATTATTATATACATTATTTAAGCAAACGTATAATTTGTCAGTATAAATCGCAACAAATCCGTTATTGAGTAATCATATATATTATTCCCCTCTCATCCTGTTTTGAGAGTCCCCTTCTTGATCTAGGGTTTGTTTAAAGCTTACAAAAACCGGTTTGTTTTGTTTTGTATGTATCAAAAATTATCGTACAAAATAATTTAGCAAGACAACTTTGAAATATATGCTTTTATATCAGTATGTGCCAATTATATAACATTGCACCATTATATCTATCGAGCCCTATGACTATAATAATACTATTCTAAAAAACATAAAATAAGATTATATAAATATAGTACACTTAAGATATTTTATTGGCAGTTGGCACGACGAGGTTAGGTATTATTATTTTGTTATTTTTACCTAATATATTATACAAAATGTCAATATATTATATTGTATATGTAATAACTATAAATAAATAATTATAAACCCATCATAAGTTCAAATTGACATGAGAAGCAGTTTATACACGAGAGAAGTTTATTTTTGTGATCAGCATATTCTAATTTAATAACACATAGCTGTTAAGAATAGTTGTTTAAGGTAAGGCGTTTAGAATGCATTATATGGGATGTCCAAGTTGGTCAACGGTCTAAATATAGACTTAGATATCAAAGGTATTGGGTGGATGATAGCTGTGGATGATTGAAATATCATATCATCTCATATAGAAGATGAATTATGCTTTGTTGACTTTAATTTCGTCCAGATAAATAAAAGATTTAGGTATTTTTGAATGAGGTTTGAAGATTAAAATGTATTATTGCGATAATGTAGGTACGTATTTATACACACCTATAGGCTATAATATTATTAAGATGTGTTCGGTTAATTTAAAATATAAATGTGAGCCATTATATTATAGAACATTATTATTATTTATTATACATCACCAAACGACGGTTAGGTAAATTTTACATTTTTATAATACTTATTTAATGGGATTCGCGATAAACGCATTATAAAAATTATATACATGAACATTCATAATTTATCGAAATATAAATAAGGTACAGAATAATACTGTAATAAGATATACTAAAAAAAAAAAATTGGTTTTTTACGATTGAGCTGCCGTCGTTGTATAATCAATTTTAAAACATCAACAATCGTATATTAATTCCCATTAATTCGCTTAAAGTGTATACCTAAACAGTAAACATATTATATATTTTAATACGATATTTACAATAGGTAGCTTATTACATCATGCGTATATTATCTCGCATAATATGTATGGCGTTCGGCGGCTAGCTGTTTGCAATCAATTTTTATTTATTTATTCGAGAAATCACCCAGTATGATAGGTACATAAATGCGTCTTCTTTATATTTCACCAGACTTGTTTATTAATATACAATATACATACACACACACACACATATATATAGATATATACGACCGTATACATCAAATATAATATGTGAATTTTTGTTTTAACAAAGGAATGCGACATGTTACATCGGCGATTTTTTTTAATTACTTTCATATTTTTATATTTTTTAAAAGTGTTTTTAAACAATTTAACCGTATCAGAATACAATATAGCATGTGTACAGTAATAAATACTATACACATTTGGCTAGTTATAATATTTTAGATGAATTAATAATAATATAATTTTATATAGGCGCATATTATAATGTTGCACCTGAGATTCATCAAAGAGTTATCTCTAAATTGTTTTTGAAAAACGATGCATTGGCGTAAATAGGTTATCTTTGCAAGGGTTTGGTACATTTTTTGTACCTAAACAATTCATAAAAAATGTATATTATTTATATGTTTTTTTTATCATCACAAGTACCTCTTAATAAAATGATAACACACATATTTAAACGATACCTATAACAACACTAACTGCGATGACATGAAGGAATACAAATTGAATATTTTAGCTGTCAATGTCGCAGACTACAGTTCAATCCTTCGGTAATCATGCTTTATTCAGGAAAATACTCGCAATTAATAAAAACTAAAAAATGTTGATAAATATATTTTCAATAGTTGCAATAACAAGTTATGTCCATTTTTGATTTTGTACATACCCGGTTATTGCAACCAATCAGTAAGCAAATAATACGGATACGTTTGGACTAAGGTACCTGGTTATTACTCGTACAATTGAAAAAAAAAATTAAAAATGGTTTTAAAAAAATATCTCTTATAATAATTATTGGACGTACCTATATGATTGTTGCGTCAATCGATACAGAGTTTTTTTCTGAACATTTTTGTATTAAAAACGAGTTTTTGAAAAATCTGGACTTATCTGGTTGTTGCATCGATGCCTACAATTACGCCACTAAAACTATAGACTTTGTAAAAAGTAAATATGATTGTTTTTTTAAGACTTATTAATTACAATTTAAATCAATTTATTTCGTTCGTCACATAGTTCAAATAACCTAATTTGACTTCGAAGTTTCTAGAATATCGTTATATTTACATTGAATCGATTTAATAAATAAACTTCCGGTTCGAATAAATACCCATATACGAGTATACATTTCAAAGCAAAATCATTGTTTTTAATATTAATTGTAAATAATATTTACGTGCAACAAACTTGTTGAACATCACTTATTCACAATTTTAATATCACATATTTAATTATTAAATGAATTATTATTTAGATGAAATTAAAATAGTATATAATAATATACCACTACAGTATTTACATATCAATGTACCATTGTGGTCCGTATTTATATTTATACCTATTGTTGATCTATATACGAATTACTTTAAATTTACGTCGTATAATCATGTTATTATTACAAAGCTATATTATTATCATATGTTATTGATTACAGGGTGAATAATGTGCAATGGGTTTATAAACATCCAAACTCGTCAGATGGAAACAAAACATACAACGATATAACACTCGTCACTCACCGATTAGTCGGTGCAGTCGGTATAAATAATAAGGTATTATATGTATAATACTGCTATAATATGCACAGCAGTTGTTAAATTAATTTAAAAAATAAAATTATCAATGCGGAGTCGGGACTATAACAATTGTACATTAAATTATATGGGTGCTCATCTACCCAATAAAGCGTTATAGGTACATATATTATAATACGAGTTATATAAGACTTTTTGTGTAGATGTATACAATATGTATAGTGTATACATTATATAATAATATTTACCTTAAACGTTTTCTCGATGAATTATTTGTTTTGACGAACCGAACGCGTCGGCCTCAATGGCGTCTGTATCTATGTATATTATATATATATGCTTACCTAAACTATAATTTATCATAATATTATATTATAATAAATAAAACGCAATTTTTTTTATGTCTTTATCCCGATTGAGTATCATCGTAATTGTATACGTTAACGACACTATATATCTATATAATGTAGATAGTTAACGTTAAATTATTTGAAAAATTTGACATTTTATTAGTATATTAATCAGAATAATAAAAATATACATATATGGTATAATATTTCCTTATCGTTCATATATAATATATATAGGCGCATAGCACTTTGCAAATATATCTATATACAAGTATATAGTTATTTTATTATATAAAAAAAATCGATATCATGTATAATATAACTATTATATACATTGTGTTATTGATTGATTATTATTTATTACATATAATATTATATTATGTACCTCTTATACTGTAGTAAGTACATAAATAAACGATTAAAACGCGTTGTATGTAAATAATAATAGATGTATAACAACCACGATTGTTATAAATTCCAATTTTTATAATATTATTCAACGGTAGGTCTACAATATTATATAATATATTTTGTATTATTTGTCCAAAATAACACTTCGACTATAAATTATGTATTATATAATATATTATATTCTAGTGGCTTATATAACAACTAATAATAGTAAATAGGTATCGATATTTCAAATCCGGAAACTTGAGTAGATACGTATATAAATATATAATGTATAAATAATACTGTACCTAATTAATTAAAGCTAATTCCTATGAGTAATAATATACGTATATAATCAAATCAACAAAATTCAAAATGCTTATTTGAAATGTTAAATCAATACTGAAATATATGAGTGCATGAGTAAATCTATGTTATATCAACGAAATATCAATTCTTAATATCTTAGTAAAATCAATCATTATTTCAAAATCTAATAAAGTTTTTGAAAATATGAAACATACATAATTTTTTATTTTTTTTTTTTTAATGACAACATATATTTTTAATTTGATGTTCCGATGCAGAACATTTCATGGAGTATTTCGATACATAAAAATCAAAATTCAAACACATATTTATGAGTTATAACTTATAAGTATTTAAAGTTTTGGTTAGCGGAGTAGAGTGGTACGGGTATAAATCTACTAATCCACTCATCTAAACCTTAAATGTTTATAAGTTTTAAACTACTCGTCCAACTTTAGATTTATATATATCGTAATAAATCGAAAAATATGGAATATAAAATTAAATAAGTATGTTGTAATTCAAAAAAGTAAGAAAATTTAAAAGAATATAACGATATTAAATATTAAAAAATAATCTTTAATTCCGACTAGAAATTATGTAAAAAAATATTAATAGATTTTGAAATAATGAGTGTTCAATTATAAAAGAATAACCGTATAATACATATTATATATACATATATTGATATACCTACTTACCTATAGGGTTTTAAAGTCTTGGTAAAGTTTATTTTATTTTCATCTTTAATAAATTACAAATCAATTGATATATAATATTTACTGTATATAATATATATATATATTACACTTACAATTTATTTACTTACGAAAATGTTATTTAAGAGCATAACCGTTTTAAAATCACGTGTGGGGTAATATTATAGGTAGGTAGCACATCATACTTATATATATATATATATAAACAACAGTAAGTTTACATATACTTATATAATACCATATTATATTAACTAATTACTATCTCCACAAATATGATTAATATTTTCTGTTAATTCAATTACATTGAGCGGTAGAAACTGTAAAGTGACTTTATAGAAAAATTGAAGTTCTTTCAAGTATTTTGGTCTTCTAATCCGGTTGTTAAAAATGATAGTTCTACTACTTCTTGCTAAATTTTAAATGGTATTTCACTAATATACGTATTATAAGTAAAAAAATATTCGTATCTTGTAGCACTCCAGAATGCATATATAATATATATAAAATATATAATAATATCCAAAAATAATATAAAAACATAACTGACCAGTATTATAGTAGCTGGTTAATAAGTATGGATAAGTTGATCACTTGATTATACTAAATATACGATGAATATTATTATATAGTAGAGGTACCTACTATTATATTATATACTATCATTAATATCTACGTGTATAATATTTATTATTATTAAGTGCAGGTAATATGTATAAAAAAGTAGTGTACCTATAGACATGATAACTGCTGTTACAGCTGGTGCATCAAGTAAAGGTACAGGCCATATAGATGCATTTATTATCCATATAGTCTTATTTATACCGTTTATATATATGTATAATATATACAGATAAAATGCATAATAAATATGATTGACAGCATCGACCGTGGTTACCTTGTTTATGTACACACACTACATATAGGTCTATACTTTATTATATTATGTGATATGCATATGGTTTGCATTTCAATGATATAATTAAGAGACAGCTGCAGATACTTACATAACGCGCTTAAATCAGCATGAGGTCAGGGATAATAAGTAAATTAATAATAATATAAATAAATTAAAGTTTTTAAACTTATTGACGAGTTACCGGGAAACAATATCGTTTAATTTCGTATACGGGTTACTTGTGCAAGTTTGTTCTATAGTGTAATTTTATAAAAAGCGAAATGTATTTAATGTTGTACCTATAACTAGCCATACCTTATTATTTGTTTATTTGTAAACAACACTAGATAATATTATAAGATGTATCGCTACTATACTTCTGCAATTACGCATTTAGACCATGCGCTCCAAATTTCACTATAATTATGCAGGTAATACTGCAAAACAATACATTATATGAATTATGAATCGGCCAATCGTATACGTTTAGATTGGATATATATATGTATATAAACATAGCCCTTAGGAATCTACGTATAGGTATATATTATAATTGTATATAAATAGGTATCGGTGTATAATATCTAATCCAAATAGACGCACACGACATACATATATTATTATGATATACGAGTATAGCACAAGACAAGCGTCGGCGTCGCAGTCGTTATGAGATATAACAAAAACAATTTAAAATTATTCGTGACGGAATATTAAGCGATTTGTCAATTATGCACACACAATTTAAAACCACGAGCTTATGTGCTTAAAATATTCTGATTTTTGGAATTTTCAAGTAGGTACCTTTTATAAAAGACTATATTTTCAAATACGAGTACGTTGATCTTGGTCAAGATCGAAGTATAGAAATTTGCATAAGACACTCCCTAAAATGCGTGTATAAGTTATTTAGTATATCAAAGTGTAAAGGGGTAGGGGGGATTGCATGCTCGGTTAATCACTCCGCAATATATTATAAAGGTGTGACCCACCACTTTAGCACATATCATAATATATATATATATATACCTATATGCATACCTAAGTCCTGAAAACTTTTTAAAAAATCGACCCGAACAAGTTTATGTATATACCTACAATATAATATACTGTATAGTAACACATAATAAGTCTATAACGCGTAAAATACCGACGCACAATAGGTACTACGCGTGCATTGTGAAGTTCGATGCAAATGGGCGGGTCCCGCGAATACTTTTACTCGAAATTTAAACGGAGCAGAGTGAAAACAATTGTGAACAAACGCAATCATATATATATATGTATATTATATTATTTATATTATTTATCCGCACCCACGCACGTTTGTCTTGGACTTGCAGTGGTGGCGACGATATTGTGTATCAAATGATTTATAATTTATGTACAGCTGCAACAGACTGTATTTGAGCGAGTCCGAACCACTGCAGCAGACCTTTATAACATATAATATGTACGACTTATATACGAGAAGACACGAAACTAGTATGCCTATATGTGGTCATATTGTGTTCTGTGTCCACGCTCTGCATCTTCGGTGATAAATATAACACAATTTCAATAGGCAAAACCAAAACGTTGAGGTGTAGGCTATAAGTCACAATAATGGTGTACGGGAAAAACTAGAGATATTTTCTGAACACATCTCTCGGCACACTTAAAATAAAATGGTAATATATAATATGATGTTTATATTTTTTGAAATATAACAGTGAAACTCGGCGCGGTAGCGGATTAGTCGTCATCGCACAACGCTTATTATATAACAGAATTATATATATATAGTTATGCGGTATACAGACGGACTATGCGTAAAGGATAGGCCATAGCCGGTGATTATCCGGTCGGTGCAACAATGCAGCGGCGTAGGACAAAAAATAAATCTCCTCCGTCCGAAGAGCCTATAAGGAGGGCGTAATAATAGTATTAAATGTATATAGGTACGGCGTGCGGTGCGAGTGTGTGAGAGAGAGAGAGAGAGAGAGAGTATACGTGTGCGTGTGTACATATAATTGGTCACCGGCGCAGCGATCGACCGAGGTCAGTTATTCGTGTGTATGTGTGTGTGTGTGTGTGTCGTCTTTCTTTTAGCGCTGCAATTATTACGGTGGACGAGTAGGATGTTTTTTTTTTTTGTGTTTCGATGCAGCGAATACGGTTTTTGCGAAAATATCGCTGCTAAACAAAGAATAGTAGGGAACGAGGAGATTCGGAAAAATACTAAAAACACGACGAAGGAGGAGAAAGAAAAAGACGTTTATGTGTATATAATATAATATATTATATGGAATAGAATACGGGTAAACGACGATATATTATCGTGTGTGCTCGTCGAACTCGAAACCGGTCGCGGTCGTGGTCGGGAAAATCGAGAGAGAAAAACGCAGTGATGGGTACCTACGAAATAATATACTAATGTGTACTACGTACATAGCATATTAGACCGTTTATAAATGTGTGTTTGTGTGCGTTTACGTTATTATTGTACATAATACTATTAAACCCATACAATATAATAGTAATCGAACGCACACGCAACCGCCGCCGCCGCCGTCGACGAGAAGAAACAACCGCGCGCGAGACGCGCACAAAGAATATACGCGCGCGCTCGCGTTCAACGCACTCTGCGCCGTTCGCGCACACAGTCGGCGCAGACAATGGGGTCCTTCCGCCCCCCCCCCCCACACACACACACGTACACACCTACACGCACACACGCACATGACGTTTTTCGTTCTCTCTTACCGTTTTTTTTTTTTCGGACGCGCATACGATATCATTTTTATTGCCGCATTCTGCGCGCGCAAACCGGACGGACGGACGGACGAAACCGAACCGAGCGACGACGACGGGTCGACGACCCCCCCTAAATAATAATAATAAAAAAAAAAAAAATAACACATAAAAACCACAGAAAACCCGTTTCCCTTTTGCTCTCCGTCGCCGCCGTCACAACGCGCGCATTTTATATAGGTACAATAATATCGTACGTAGTAGTGTATATAGTAGTTGTAGTCGTACGTTTTTGTTGCCGCCGTCGCCGCCCCCCCTCCCCCACTCTGGCCCCATAACAACGGTGCGGTGCGCACGAATGACCGCAGTGACATAGGTCGGGACGCGGCTGCCGTCGGAAATTCGGCGTACGTGCGTACGTGCGTTTTTCACAGTCGCGGCCGTATGGTGCAGTGCCGCCATTCCGCCACCGCTGCACCACCCGCCGACGACGCCGCCGCCGCCGCAGGGTCTGGCAAAATGCGTGCGCGTCAAACACCGTCGAATGTCGATGCGCGTCCCTCCTATACGCACGACGAAATCCTCGTGTGAAGACGATATTGAAAATTTACCAAACTCGCGCCGCCCAATAGTGTTACATCGGCTTAGTCTCCGATGAATAATTAACATAATATGATAATATATTATAATAGTATTACGACTATTACGTACTCCCAGCCGATCCTACATGAAAAATGAAATGTCCGTGGATTTTACACCTTCTTAAACGACTAGAACTATTTGTTTTAGTCTTCTGATTTTATTTATATAGATGTATTTATAATTTATTAATGGTTATAACTGTTTATGAACAACTATTTATGTCAAATAAAATAATACCAGTAAGTGTATTATTAACTCTATTAAATGTAAATTACACATGTATATGCATATATATTGCTAATACGGTAAATGTGGGTGGTTTTTATCGTACATTACAAAACACGAGTGATTTAAAATTATGTACAATTTTAATAACTATTTTATGTTATAAACCAATGGTAACCCAATACAAACAACAAAATATTCATTTTTCAGGAGCCAACTAATTGTCAAATTGCCAAAAAAAGTGAACTCTTCTATAAAATTCAAAATCCAAAAACTGGCCTTGAGAATATATTATATACCTATAGCCTTTTATTACTATAATATATAGATATACCTAGCTAAAAACACAAAAAATTAATTTGTCTGCACTGCGTTTGTGTTGTATATAATAATAAATTGATGTGTGGTTTGTGTATCCGTATACATATGGAAGGGACAGGGTGATGAAAAAAAGGTTCATGTCCCAACGCTAATATGGCGAGTCCGACTAGTGCTTGCAATTTATTTTCTGATGATGCTTTTCCGCCGTTCTACGATATGGTTCCAATGCGACGAAATACTATGATCTGTTTCGCCCCCGCGATAATAATGTATTATATCCAATGAGTGTATTGTACAGGGTGACTAATGTTGTGAAGCGCCCTCCCGTTATGGGGTCGAAATACGATGGGCGTGACCGCGACGATACTACATGACATAGAACCCTTCATTTGGGGAGAAAAAATCTATCCATTTACCGAGAACGCGTTACTTCGAGCCGCCCTCGACGACCCACTGTCGAGCGGACATATACATATATACCTATCGTGTGTGTTATAATAACTGTGACGTTCAGAGTGAGCCGTTTGTCGATGGGTTCGGAAAAAAATCCACACCTCCACCCCCTTGCGCTCAAAATGGACGCCGCGCCTTCTCGTAGCAGCTGTGTATAATATATAGACGCAGATAGTATGAAAAAATAAAGGCAACATACGGCATATTAGTAGTTAGTAGGTACTTACGTTTTTATAATTTTCGGTCTTAGCTGCACCATTATAAAAGCAGCGTAATCGCTATATCCTGTGTACCACGCGCATATGACGCATATACAATATACCAATTGTATTTAAAATGTAAATATTATAGTTATAATATTGTATGAAATCGAAATCATTCAACACAATAATATATTAATATTATTTATGTAAAATGTACCGTCTATGATGTATACTATACTATTATATAGGTCTCGTGATGCAAGATTGCTCTAGAATTTAGCGTGTGTACCATTTCGATATGTTTCTGTAATCATCAGATCGTCCACAATGATAAAATATTACATAATTCCGTCTGCTATGTACTATACCATAGCATAATATTATAAAATAATGATGATGCGCCGCCCGCGCCAGACTGCTGTGCGAAAAAAAACGTGCCCTGACGTTTGGCGAAAACGAAAAAAAAAAAAAAGGAACGGTTCACCGCCGCCGTATAATATATTATTATTATATGCGTATATGTATACTTAAAACGTATATACGACGAAGACGGCGACATAACCTAACCCAACGACTGTTTAGTTATTGTGTGCGGACTATTGGTGAATGGGTGGAGGGGGGAGGGGCTGAGGGATACGCCACGAAACAATGCGCATGGACAACAAAAAAAAAATATTACACACAGCTATATCATGGGCATATAATATACGTATATAAATTATTGGCGATTTGCACGCACAATATAATATTATTATTGTGTAGTTGGAGCAAATGGTCTGAATAGAAATTATATTAGGGACGACGCGCGTATTTGTTCTGTTCGAGTAGTCGTATATTATATTTTAAATTTTCATGCATTACGTATAATAATTATATGTGCGTGCTGCTGTTATATTGTATGTACCTACACGCGTTTTTTACAACGCCTATACTGGGTGATTCATTTATCAAACAACATTCATTATTTCAAAATCTATAAATGTTTTTGAAAATACTTTTTCTTACTCTTGATTTCCAGTAGAAATAACATCACATTTACAAAGAATTCATATTTTTTGTCGTTATACATTTTTAAGTATTACAACATACTGAATATAATGTTGTTATTCAGTAACAACATACATTTTTAATTTAATATTCTGGAGCAGAATATTTTTCGGAGTATTTTGATGCATGAAAATCTCGAAATCTATATTTAAAGTATTAATGAGCGGGATGAAGATGCACGAGATATCCAGCAAAATGTTGGACTAATTACCATTTTATACACACGATTTCGATTTTTGTGTATAAAAATACTCCAAAAAAAATTGTACTTCAAAATATAAAATTAATAATGTATGTTGTCATTTTAAAAACTTAAAAAATTATAAAGACAATAAATGTTGTTTTTTTATTTTAACCGGAAGTAATGAAAAAAAATATTTTCAGAAACATTTATAGATATTGAAATAATAAGTATATTTTGAATGGAAGAATCCCCCTGTACACTCGTATTCGATTTTATACTCATTCGCTCCCATAGGTAATCGCTTTTAAAATTTTAAATTCACACACCAACATTGGTATACCGTTTGCAGCGCTGCAGTTTCAACCAAGAATATAAGAAATGTAGGTTTTTAGAAATAGGAACATATTATTAATATTTTTTAAGAAAAATTGAAGGAAAAAAACGTTTTTGTCATCAAGATTATCTTTTCTATGAAAAAAAAAACTAACAGATAAATATAGGTATTTTTTGCATCATAATATTCATAATGTATAGAACAATTCGCATGCATATTATTTTAAATCATGGTATCACCGGGTATATAATAAATCATCAACTATCATAAATATTTTAATGTAATGTTAATTTTATAAATATAAAACGCATGTTCATAACTGCATCGTTTCTACAGTAGTTATCGTGGTCTTATGATTTGTAAAAACCATAATAATAATGTAAATATACGCAATACGCATAGTGTATATATACCCTACACTTGTATTCAACTAACTCAATCCATTAAACTGCAAGTGCGGTGGTTTAATGAGATTACAAAAATTAAGACAAATTCTATTAGAATAATTTTCCCGAGCGGAGCAAATCCGTTTAGGTACATGTGTATTGTAGTTACACAGAATAATTCATCAAGCATGAACACTTTTTTTTTCTTTAGTAAATTCTGATTTTTGTAATCTTTGAGTATACTTAAGGTTAATATTCTTAAATTAAAAACAATATTTCAAATATTCAAATTGTTTTATGTAATTTTAGAAGTGTTCTGTAGAGATGTACAAATTATATTTCTCAAAAGACAACCATCATTTTTTGTAATTTGTTAAATGATGATTTTTCAAAAATGTTGGTGAATATAAATCGAAATTTGAGCGAGTAGTTTCTGGGTTATACAATTTTAATTTATGAAGATAATAGTACATTATCTCTCCAAATTTAGAAGACACGGAAGCTAAGATAATTATGAGATAATTGAATAATTAATATTAATTAATTATATTTTTTAAATTTATTAATATTATCCTATTATAATTTAAAAATAGACTAAATATTAAATATAGTTTATGTAAAATATAATATAATAATATTATATTATTTTGTTATTATTATTAACTATTATGTATTAATGTCTCTTGTCCAACAGTTTAATTAATAACTTAGAATATATTCGTTTTTGTTTCGATTTCTTTTTTGAAGAAAATCATCTAACTTAGAATTTACAGTTAAAAAAGAATAAGTTTGCATTATCATAGAATAAAAGAAAAAAAGTTGAAGTATTTTAAAATATAGTATATAATTTTTAAGTTTATTTCAAAATTCCGAAAATCAGATTGTGAATAAATCCTTTTTTTATGGATAAAAGTAAAGTTGTGCAGTATGCTTGGTGAATCACTTTATATAGATATACTTCTACATCATCGTGCGTTTATATTATATAGGTAGACTGACTAGACCGTAGACGCGTATTACCATGGTAGCACTATTATTATTATTATTTTTTTTAATTTACTTTTTTACACTTATTTTTTACATGTTTATGAATA
This sequence comes from Rhopalosiphum padi, assembly GCF_020882245.1. Taxonomy (NCBI): domain Eukaryota; kingdom Metazoa; phylum Arthropoda; class Insecta; order Hemiptera; family Aphididae; genus Rhopalosiphum; species Rhopalosiphum padi. The sequence continues at coordinate 21,614,297 of NC_083600.1, forward strand.
GCATAAATATGTATATTTTGTTTGAAGTCTACAATATTTTGAAATAATATATTTTTTACCGTGTATAGTGAAATATTTCACAAAAACAAAAGTATTGATGGTTAATCGTAGCTGACGTACTTAAAGTTTTTGCTTTCGACAGTTTATAACGAACCATATAGACTCCGTTTGCAATATAAAATATTAATCGTTATTGCCAATCTATACAAAATTCAAATAATTTAATACCTCTTAATCGTTTATAGAAATATATGGTGTCGTATTTGTTAATTGTTTATTCGTTTTTATTTATCTATGTAATAATCAATGTTAACACGAATATAATATAAATATGTTTAATACACACCTATAAGTCACGGTTTATATAATAATAAAAACATAATGATTTATAACGGTGTGTATAGAAATCTAATATTGACTTGTTTATTTTATAACATTTAAAATATTTTTTTCACAGATTTGCAGATAGTCACAAATGAATAATGACAAATGTTTGTTAAAAAAAAAATCATAAATTTATTAAAATACTATTGTTGAATTTGTTCACAATTTTATATTTCATAAAAATTTTTTACCCCATGTTATATGTGTATATGAATGTAATTCGTTCTAATCGTCGGAGGTCATGCATGCGTATAAAAAAAAATACAGTTCGACGTTTATTGTAAATGAAAAAATGCCTTAAAAATCGTTAAAATCCATTACACTACTCGAAATACGAAAGAAATACCTACAGTAAAACGTATAAATGACCAATATGCATGTAATTTTTTCAGATAATTTGTTTCTCTGTTGCACCTATCTGTTAAAACATTGCAGTCGCATAGTTATATTATACTATTAGCCTAGAAATATGTTAAGTTTTTAGTTTTTACTAAATTAATAAACCGTCGTAAGGGTTTCTGCACAGTATCAAAATTACAGTATAATATAATGTGTACAGAGTGTATATTTAAATGCATTATACTATATTATCTGATTTTATTATACGTCTATGCACATAAAATATAACGATACTTGCGAGTAAAAATTCATCGGTATTTTTTTATGAAGATTATATTACATTTTACTTAAAGTGATTCAATTAGTTGTTTTTTAACAAATCTAATCGTATTATTCATCTGATACTTCTGTTATATAATTATTATGGATAATACAATTCGCTACTTTAATGTTAATGCAATCTTCAAACTAGAGCGGATAGTTTTTAGTATTTTTTTTATAAAAAATCGATAATTTTAGCATGTATATAATATAGTTGTACTGTAGTTTTACCTATTTATATAATAATTTGTCAGACATTCATCTGACCCGAATACCCTCAAATATAATATTAAATATTAATAACCGTCTCGGTGAGTAATAAAAGTTAGTAAAAATGTTACACTGTGTGTGTATGTTTTTCGATATACGCGAGTACGCGACGCATCGAGTGACATTTGAATTGATCTAAGTGTTCGTAAGTATAGATATTATAGGTAATACACAAGTCACCATAATTCCTTTATAGACTATAATAATACATCGCATGATATAATAATAATATTATTATTATTATTAGGTAATACGACTGCGGGTAGAAACAAGTCAGACGCATACGGCGCGTAGCCGTATTGTAACCCGCAGCATCTGTAACATTTTGTGTAATACAGTTCAATTAAAAATTAAAATCCAATACTCAACAGACTGCGTAAAAATATTGAGCATAAAACAATAATGTTTCGTGGTACAGGGATCGTAATAGATAATTAATTTGGTAAAAAACGGAAAATAAAATAACGTGAAACGATGCATCATACTAGCAACAGTTTATTTAGCACTCAGTTTCTTAATCTTCAGCTACTACAATATTGTCGAAGATATTTTTCGAACACTGTTATGTATGTTAATTAATTTCGGGAAAGTCATTTATGTAATTTATTTTATATAGCAATTATAAATAAATCTTAGATATCCCTGCAATCGACTCGCAGCGAAGTTAGTAATTACACTTTTGACACATCTCATTATTTTCGTTGAATAAACTAACGAATAATTATTATCGTTTTGATATAATATATTATATATGTATTTATATAAGTACGTACATTATAACAAAATTCAATAACAATTATATTTTTATTATTATCCTAACTGTCAATTATTATCATACTTCAGCCGCGATTGTCCGTCGTAAAATTTCGTTTTTCAAGTTAATTATTATTGTTTAATTAAAATTCAACACTAAATATAAACCTACACTGACAACAAAAATCAAATTAAAAATATCTGTTATAAACAATACACAAGAAAAACCAAATCGAAAACTAAGTGAAATAAAAAAAACCAATAGAGAAGTGTCCCATAAATAACAAAAATAGAAGAGACGAGTAGATTTAAAGAAATGTAAGCTTGACATATTATAATACGAGTATTATAATCAGTGGCGTATATAAAGGAGGGCCGCAGACCTGGACCCATAGTAAAATTTCAGATTCAATCAAGAGTGTTGAAACATATGTATAATGTAATAATAAATATGTATTTATATAAATTAAATTCCTCTATTTGTATTATTTATGTCATAATTTAAACCTCCCGGTCATGTTGGTGGTAAATTGGTCCATAGTGAAAATAATTCCTATATACGCCACTGTTAATAATGCTAATAATAACCTTTGACGTTGAAGCGAAATAATCGATAAAAAAAAAGTCAAAACTGCGTATTTATAAAGAGTCAATTGTTTTTATTCTTAGTACGTATTATAGTGTAGTGTTTCTTTTTTACTTTTTATTCTATTTTATTTTATGATATACTAAAAACTTAGTTGCAATTCGCCATTCGGTAATCTGTACTTTACAGACCATGTACACACAAACACAATTTATTATTATATTATCGTGTTATCTATTATATACATCATGGTTGTTATTCCTTACTATATTGTTATATACATTTGTTAACATTAAAACGAAGTATTGCGTTGTGGTACATATTTCGCATTATAAACATATACCTACGTACGCTACCCTATACTCACCTACCCACCTTAAATTTTTAAAAAAGTATTTTTTTTTTTTTTTTTACAATGATATAGATTACAAAGTTTTATAATACATATCATGCTAAAATATTAATATCCATATTATAATATAATCAATCTTCAGTATATTATATATACATATATATATATATATATGTATTATATATGTATGTATAATTAGTTTACACGTAATACCTATTGGTACCTTCAGTGAGTGAAGTATAATAATATATAGGTATAATATATGTATTATTACGTATATACTTTTCAATATCGTAAAAAAGTGGATACGGGCCAAAACACAGTTACAATGTTACATAGATTATTATCCTAACCAGCAAATCATTCGTGAAACCGCACCTACGCGCATTTTGGAATATAATGTGTGACTTGTAAAATGCGTAACAATTTTAAGTGCTAAACGATTCTTATATAATAATATTATTATAATTTTATAGTGCAACCGGACGATTAAACGTGCAATTAAGTATGTATATTTTAGATAAATATCATCAACAAATTAAGAACGAAAATGTAGACAGTTATTATTATAATTTATATAGTAGCTAGAGTACGCTGGCAATGTGTAAGCATGCATATATAGGTATTATATAGACTGTCTAAACTAAAAAAAAAATACAATTCAAAATTGTTTAAAATTAATTTCCTTTACCAAGTGTTTAGAGTTGTAATTTTTATACTGAAAATAATATAATATATCTACTTGATCAGGGTAGCGGCTGAAGTTTATTATTTTAATAGCAAATTATCTATCTACGTACAGTCTATGATAATCAACCTCAGTTACAAGTAGTAAAAAATGGCAGTTTACTGATTAAGATTAGAAAAATAAAACTGTCAAATTTGGAAATAAGGGAGTTAGGCATTTTCCCGATGAGCATACACAACAATAAAGTATGATAGTATTGGATTTCCTATAAATTAAATAACATTAATCATCACGATTTCCAAAACTGCTAAAATATTAAAGTTTTATAAAATAAAAATATCAATTTTATATTTATTAAAACAGAAACCAAATAGCCTTTAAACCTAAATATGGTCATATTTATTTGAACAATATTATTGTTCAAATTGACTGTTGACAATGCTAAACACAGCGATACATAGGAATTATATGTATTTTTGTTTTAACCATAAAAATTATTACATTTAACCATTTATGACTGTAACAAGTTACTCGTAGAGACAAAGAGTTAAGTTACAGTTTATGGCACTAAATTCCGCGTAGATAAGTAGAACAATCAAACAATGGCCATAACTCAAAAAAATCCAAAATTTGTGTTGTCTACAATCAAAAGGGCACTTTAACCAGTGTCGTTATTTATTTCCATTATACCTATTACACGTTTATTAAAGTGCATAATATTTACAAATATTCACTATACTGTATAGGTATCAATATACTATATATATATATATATATATATATATATATATGGATATATAGTTATAGCCATTTAGGTTTGTTTCAATATTATAATTAATTTTTAAACAGAAGTTATTTTTATTTTGTTTATAGTAATAACTAATAATAATATAGGTAAACAAGTTATGATACTTTGCATTTATATATATAAATATAATATATATTATACGTATGTTAAAAACAAATTGCAATTTAAGTGTAGGTACATGTACCAGAATTATACACAGTTAAATAAATTAATATACAAAAATCTAAAAGTTCGATTCGATTAATATTTAATAATATATTATAAATTATACGTTATAAATATATATATATATATTGTATTATAAACGATTTTAAACTGTAAAAAAATACTTGTATACAATATCAACATGTACAACATTATTAGTCAATTCGATTCCCGTACATACATGTATTATATTATAATATTATATATGCTTTACGGTTAAAACGTAATTTATAGTTTATAAAGTGTTACACAATAACAATAATAATAATATATAATATACAGTGTGGTTTTTTTAAATTTAATTATTTTAATAATACTGTAATATCGTACGATATATCGTTAATTTTGTTTCGTCTCTCTCGCGTGTATGTATATTTCAACAATATCAGCGTTATTAATGGCAAAAATTCAATTCGTCTATTTTCTACTAAAGCTTATTCGGAGTTGGTACCTATCTAATCGCCGTTTATGCTCGTATCATAATATTTTGTCAGCGATACATTTTGTATATTTAAACTTCAACTCCCACTGCCGAGAAATGAAACAAAACAGAAAAAATTTAATTTAAGGGTTCGGCTTCGGTCATAGGTAGGTAGGTATATCGTAAATATAGGTATACGACCGGAGCCATATAAATGATAAACGTAGTATGTATGTATGTTTGTATGTATGCGTGCACGTATATGCAATATGCATATATAACAGAACACATAATATAATATGCATTTGGTTGCAAGAAGTTATCACATCACGCATTTTCTGTAAGCCGATACTGCCTATTCGTGATCTAACCGAAAACAATCCATCACCAAATATATATCGCGTAAACTAGTAGCCACTAACATTTACATCAGGGGTGGCCAAATTTTTTTTTTATTAACATCTACTGAGTTATAATATTTTCCTTTAAGAATCATCTTCCATACAAATATAATATGACTATTAATATTATTATATATGAATTTATTACATTAATAATAAAAATAATAAAATGTGCCTAAATTATAGTTAAGTAAAATAATAATGAACAATTTTTTAGTGCTTGACTGAGGGGTAATTGACTTTGAAATCATTCCTGATCGACTACCGGCGCCTGAACGTCCTCTGTTATATAAATAGAATGTAGATATATATAATGTACCATACTATATTTGGCGATGGTTTTTATTTTCGTTTATATATTATTATTATATGCATTTTAATGCCGCATATATCCATACGTGTTGGTTACATATTTTCGAGTTCTATGGCAGACGGCGCCGAGGTCATTCGTTCGATAAAAAATAAAGAAACTACCCAAAAGGCTGAACGTTGAAATCGTCTGCAAACGTGTACAATATAAATACAACATTTTTTTATGTATATATTATTACAACGTATTGTATTAAATATTATATGTTATTCGCTTGATTTCGAATACCATATAGAGAGGGGGGGCGAAGGACAACTTTCGAAATCGTATAATATTGTACACTGTACGAGCGTTATGTGTATATTAGCTGGTATAGTTGTAGGTTTATCGTGTATAATACGCGCATGTATTATATATGTTCAGAGCTACCTACGCAAAACAAAATTTACAACAAAAAATGAAAAAACATCCCGATAATGTATATTGGATACGCTCCGTTGAATATAACAATAATCACCAAAATATGTTTCAGTCCTCAAAATATTAAAAAAAAAATAAAAATAAAAATAAAGCTTAAGAAACTTTATTGCTTTTAGTATATAAATATACATACATGTAATATATACACGTATACATGTCATTATAAAACGGAGTAATACTTTTAAATTTTAATACACTCAATCCATGTCTAACTACTATGTTATAGCACTCACGACTATTAAAGTTAATAATAAAAAGTGGTTTTTTTGTTGAATAACACTTGATACTTGGAAAAGATTAGGTGAATCTAAGGTTAAAGGAATTGAAAAAGGTGATTTCATGTCTTTGTCATAAGCCTCCGCAATATCGTAATTAACGAAACAATCGAAACAACGGAATCTAAGTAACTAATTGTGTTGTATTTCCAAAGTATCGATTGATACAAATTGAAACAAATTTTAATTTCGTAATGTTTATTTGAGATTAATTTCCATATTTAAATTTTTTCCCCCAAACATTTGGATATAACAAGCAATTTTTATAAATTAGGGATATAAAATAAAAAATGTAGTTAAGTCGTTCTCAAGTAAATTTGACGAAAAATTGATATTCTGTTTTCATAATTCTTATCATCAACTAGAAAGAATGATTTCTTGCATGTTCAAAATTAACCACATCTAAAGTTTAAACCTATATAACTATTTCCAAATATCGATAAAAATAAAAATCACCTTGTATCTGTTTATTGTTTTTCCCCATGTATAGGAAAGTAGAAGTATGTATGAATAAAACGCAAGGATGTATAATAAAACAATAGGCAGGTGAGCAGGTTATACAAATAAATCCATTATTATCCTTTCCTATTTTTACGAGCTGTCGTATGTCTGTAATTTATAGTGAAGATATATTATTTATTATAAATGTATCTATTTATGTGTTCTTATATTGTCAAATCTTTTTACATATTTTAAAGTTACGTTTCAAAATGAACCGAAAAATATACACTATAAATTATAATATATTTTTACATCAGTTCTATACAATGACATTTTTTTTTATTTCCGTAGCAAAAACCGAATCGGGTAGAAGGATTGTATACTTCACATAAAGTTTCAAGTAGGTAGCCTTATAACACACACATATATATATATATATATTATATGTATTATATCGCGACCGGAAATCGAGTATACAACAATTGGTACTTTGGAGAGATCGTTTTTCTCTGCAGCAAAATTCTAAGCGTACAAATAAGTTTGAGCGACTGCGGTTTTGACCCACCAGCTCCTTTCAAAACTGTTTTTCAAATTCGAGGACGATATTTTACGAAACAATCGTTTGCTTTCAAATCTATATATCACGACACTAATAATATAATATAATATGTAACACACCCGGGGCAGGGTCCCACCCTAATCCAATACCTGCAACTCTTTTGTTGTTCCATTTTCTTCGGTAATACTCTTGTATATTATGTATATGTGTGTATAGTGTGTGGGTGAGTGTGAATGTATAATGTATATTATGTTTGATTATTGTCCAAGAGGTTATAATAATGTTATGTAACACGAAATATCTGTATAAACAATATCGGCCCTATATATAAATTGCAGTATGCAGTATGCACATTATTTGATACCGCATATGATATGTAAAATACACCATATTATATATTATATGTATATAAACTGCATTTTAATACTTGCGTGTACGGTTCTATATTATATGCGTTTCAAATGTGACTTCGATGTACTGCAGGCGACTTAATGTATACACGCACGGCCATCATTATGTCTGGAAACTTATATGGCAATAATGCATAGTTTTGTTATTTTGTGCGTGCCGCAAATATATACATACATTTGGGTATTGCTTTTTTAATTTTCCACTGCGAAAGTTTTGCTACGCGTTTTAATAATAATTTTACGTTTTTCAATGCATTTTTAAAGATTACAGTACAATGGTTTCACCTTTTAAAAGTAACAAGTTTTAATGTTTAAGACATGAAATAAAATATTAAGTATATCATATGGATATTACTATACTCACCCTCTATATGTGCTTTGAATTTCGACGAATAATAACTTATAGATTGTAATCTTAATTTTCCGAAATTATTAGTTATCCTGAAATAAAAATGAATTGGCATAGAAAAATGTCTATGAAATAAAACATATATTGTAAGTGATACCTATTATATAAAAAAATAAATGAGTTACAAAATATATAATTTTTTGCTTCATAATGTTAATTATTTTTGTATAATATAATATATAAGAATAAGATTATTTTACTTATAGAGAAAATCTGTTATCCTTCTAAATACAAACATAAATCAAAATTAAAAATAAATGATCATAAGAACACGTGTTTATTTTAAATAGGTTTATTTGAAATGTTCAAGGCGTAATTCAATTTAAAAATGAATAGTATTTTCAGTAGAAAAATCAATAAAAAAATAGAAATAAAGCAGTCTTACAAGTAACTTAATGTGTAGGCAAGCACTATATTAAAACATTTCTTCAGTGTGCAAGTCATATATTTGAATAGATTTTCCACGAAGTCGTCATTATTTTCGATTAATTTTATAATTATTTTATGATTTAAATATAAAACTAAAATACAAAGTAATACAAATTATAGTCTTTATTTACTCGTGTAAAATAAAAATTAATTTAGTTGGAGGTAACAATTTGAGTTATAATTCGAAAAAATATTATTATCTGAATTCTAAATACAGCAAAATACCGAAACGTCGATTAACTGCACTGCAGATAACGGTCTATATACGTATAAGAAGACAAATAACGTATTAACAGTGGGTCCACTGTGGAAGGGTGGATGGGGGGTATCCACCCCACCAAGTGGATTTTGTTTTTATTTGAGCTTTGGAGTATAACTATAACTTTAAACAGTATTAATAATGCAATATTATTATCATCAAGGTTATTTCGTGTATCTAAAAGTGATTATAACGTGTTTTTCAAATAGTTATGTACAAGTGCTATAAATATTTTACTTGCTTTCGTCAATAATTTACAGGGCTCATATTGTTTTTCATCGACGCCTATTTATAGACCATTAGTTTAATCTATTTAACCGTGTTTTTCATTTGATATTATTATGCGATAATATCGTACGTGCAGTTCTCATCACAATTTTATTATATCCACATGACGAATGTTGGTTTTTGTCTTCGACAACATAGTTATTTCGTACTTATAATAATAAGTAAGTGCTAATAAGTGAAGAAAAAAAAATTGTATTCGATTTCCACTGTAGAATTTTATTCAAACGATCTTTGATGTTTTTTCTAAAACCATTTTTTATCAAACAGACAAACCGTATGCCCACAAGGCACAAATCAAGGTGACATTTTGTAAGCGTTATATTATGTACAAAAATAATGGCAAATGGCAATGTCCCATGCATATTTGAATGTTTTCACCATATCTACTCGCTGCAGAAGTCTGTGATTTAAATGGTCTTTTATAAGAATCGCATAATGCTATAATCACTTGCGGAAAAGCGTTTCCTGATGGGGGAGGGGGTTGCAGTAATATTATTAAATTATATTGTTTTTAATAACTTATTTTGATGAAAGACTATACTATACATAGAGTTTGTGATTATTAATTGTTGGGGGTCCTATGGCGAAATCTCCACATCCAAAAAAAATAAAAATACACAAATAGACTATTGTATTCTTTTGAGACTATACGGTGGCTTATATAGGGTGATTTATGCTCAGCGCCATTTTTCCTTTAATAATAAATTTATTTGATTTCTATATTTCTATTTTATACTACCTATTTAAAAACGATAAAATCATCGTTTTTTCGAAGGAGAACTGATTTTTTTTACTATAAATTATTTAACAAATAATTTATTTAAAAATATTGATTTATTCAAGCGAATAGTTTCTAAGTTATTTAATATATTATTATAATATACTAATAAGAATAAAAGTGCTTAAAAATATAGTCTTATACACATTTTAAACATATGTAATTATGTTAGGTCTAGTAATTAGTATACTTAGAAAATTCTTACAAAATATTTATAGGTTATTATTAATTACTATAATTTTCAAATCATGATATAGTCTCGCCATGCATCCCAAACCTATTATCTTAGACTATTTAATCCTATTAGTACACAAATTTAAATAAATTTTTAAATTAAAAAAAAGACAACTGATAACAAAATGTAAGCATTTGCGAAAGTGCGCTTAATATATTTTATATTAACTCAAGCAATCGGAATAATAGTTAGTAGTATTACCCGAATTGAAGGAAGCGTAAGAAGATACTTTGTATATGCTAATGTTAATTGATGATGTAGGTACCTACATCACTATATAGGGGTTATACTTCATTAAAATGTTAAAACAGCTAAAAACACAGCTGTTACACACTATATAGTTTTCTCCGCAAGAACTTTGTAAATGTTTGTATTATTACTACTACGGCAATAGTCTATTATTATACTTCGCAATATCTTATTGGACGTTTTTATTGACATCAAATTGGTAATAATTTCCATATAACATTAATCAGGATAGTATTTTTTTTTTTAAACCTTTTCTAACTTAAAGTAAAATTTAATAATTCTGATTATTAAGTATATACAATATACATATTATTATACATTTATATTATATCCATAGTAATATCTTTGTTAATTTTTCCAATTTTAAGTCAAGCGCACATATATATGTTTTACAGATATTCATACTTAAACTATCAAAATTAGTATAGACGACAAAGTATACTAAACCTAAATATATATATCCGATTATTTTTTATAAGCCTATTTTCGTTCTATGATTTTAACAGCTTTATCCATCACAATTAACAGGTGTTATAAATCTATACTCTAATTTTTGTAAGTGGATTAAATCATACATGTATTCATATATATTATCATCATTAGCCAATTTAAAATTTGATTCATAATGTTCTAATTGTTGAACTTATAAAATGTGATCTTACAAAAAAAGATATATCTATATATCTTATAGATATCCAAATTTGCGATTGTTAAACAAGGATCCGCTTCCGAATTTCATTCATGAACTTCTAAATTATCGTCTTCTCGTTTCCTAAACGATTGTACTGCGCGATACAGTATATCAATGGTACCATTCACATATGGAATACCTAAATATATGATAGGCGTGGTTTAGGCACACCATTTTGTTAAAAGGTATTTCAACGGCATCGGAACAAACTATAACGTATCGAATTACTATACTATCTATACTTACTATCTACCAATACAATAACGTAATTGTATTATTATATAATATTTTTTTATTATCAGAGAATTCTTAAATCAAACAAAAATAACATTTTCAGAAATATTTAATATGCAAGTGAAGATAGCAAAAAGATTAATATCCTTCTATAACATGATTTATGCTCATATTAACATATTTTAGCTCCTACAATAAGATTAGTTATCAATATAATCACTAATTTCTTATAACACGAAATACAAAGCATTTCATTTAAAAAGTCTACAAATATACTTAAGAACAATTTTTGTTATATGATGCCTGTGTAGATACTATATTGTTTACGATTTAACATTTTTATATTACTTATCGAAGTAAAAAAAATTAAAAAATTAAAATAATAAACCTGAAATAAATTAAAATATATTGTGTTTGTTTTTTTTTTTTTGATTGGCTATCTTTAAACAAATTAAGATTTGAGACATTTTCATTTTTGTAATAGTGTTCTTACATTTATTCTCCCATAATTATTGCATCGATATATTTTATAGCTAATTTTATTATACTTGTTAATACAAACTTAAATTAACATTATCTTTGTAGAGCTTTCTGGAAAAATTGTTTTAGCAGATTTCTAAATTAAATATTTAATATTTTGGAGAGTGGATTTTTTCGTATGAGTTTATAATATTGTTCATAATATTATATAGATATATTATACCTGGCAGGAACTCTAACCTCATAATATATTATATATTAACGAACATCCAACCCTCTCGATTGCGGCCGAATTTTGGATCATCTACTTAGAAATATTTTATGTTTAACAATAAGCAAATGCATCAATGGATGTATACAGTATTATTTTTTAAGAGGTGTTGAATTGACGAATTGTTTGTATAATTTGAATATAATTTACTATTAAATTATACACTGATATAATTTCTACGATATTATAACGCGTTTTCAATCATCATATAATAATTATTATTATTGTCCATAATATAAGTCATATACTAAAATATATAATCGTGATCGCGTTTATCACGCTGTTACTTATTATACATGCAATATATTATTATAATATTATAAATATACGCGAGTAAACGAGTATTATATTTTACCAGCTATAACAAGTCGACATGACGTGTGTTATGTGTACATATAGCAGTATAATAATATATTTACGAAGATATTTGTAACATTTTCAAAATTTTTATCACATACCTATGAATATATAATATATAGGTATCGGAGATTAAGTATTTTAAATATTGTAAATTATTAACGCATTTACCTCGCCACCAATTCAGCTTAATACGGTGAATTAATGATAATAATACATTGTGAATTTAGTTCTATATATTTGGTTTTTAATTTATGTATTATGTTTTTCTTTTAATAAAATATATTTATATATATCGAGAAAATAATATAATACTGACAATACTGCAGAACACTGTACTATACTTTGTGTATATATAATATTAAACAGTTAATTGTCGATAATTTCGAAGTCAATCGCCAGTTATTTTTTTTTAAATATCTTTACATTAATTTATAAAAATTTACTCTATTATTAGTATTATTATTACTCTATATTTTGATGATAGCTTTAATTATGACAGTCTTGTCGATACATTATATTTCTATATTATCATATAGAACAGATTATTAAACTCGTCGATCATTCTGTGTAACAGACAGTAACCGTTTCGTACAGTCCACGTCAATTTTTAAATTTAAAAACACTTAAAGAACACTTAGAACAGTTAGAACAGTGCAGACTTCCATTAACATCAAGCAATTATACATTCTCAAAATGTCAAGATCTCAAGAATGTCACACTTCAACTTCGACTTAACATCATGTTAATGTATATATATATAATTATATAGACATGTTTTATCATTAAATGCTTATTTCAAAGTAATTATAAATTTTAATTGTACAACAGCTAGGCTACCTAGCTATACAATTTCATATTATATTGTGCATTATATTTATCAATACGCAAATTACTATAAGTAATAAGTAATAACACTGAATACTGGCATATAAATATAAACAAATTCAAAGGAAAAATATGTTTTCTGTAAACCTCTAACAAAAAAATGTTGGCCACCCTTATCAACCATCGGATATTATTAATGTCCTATAAGTTGTGATTTAATTCGTCCTGCGGTCATATATAATGATCGTTAATCATTATAAAATTAAAGGAGCGTTTTTATTTAGAAACACTCACCGTGTTACTTGTCAATTTCATAAAATTCGGATGCATTTATGGTAAATTTAGTTACGAAAATTTAATAATCAGAAACATCGAAAACAAATAATCACGCGCTACATACCTATTGGCTATTATAGCCTATAGGCCTACATGCAATAGGCACCTCGCACAGTACACTATTATTATAATATAATCGATGTATTTGTAAGTAAATGTTTAGTTTATTATGTTTATTATACTGCATCCGTACAGATCACAGTTGTAATATAATTCGGTGCGATAATGATTCGATTGAACTGCGCTTTTGGAACGAGTGCACATGATGGTTAGCATTCAAGCGAACGAACAGGTACAGTATATGTAATCACTAATCAGTGTATTCAAATAGATATTCTAGTATTCATCATTTTTATAATATATTAATTATATAAAATATAAATCAGAAAAATAAAAACGAGTATATTATCATAAATTTCAATACGTTTAATACGTATACCGAATTAAAAATATATATAATATATATAGGTACGATACATTTATATTATTATATGACAATAATCGAGTTTGACGATATAATAATTTTATTACGACGCGGCGTGGCACGGCATTCGCAGTATATACCACGTGTTTTAAATATGTATACACATAATAATATAACGATATAGTAAATAACGAGAAGCGCGATTGATGGATGGCAAAAATCGCAGAGGTGCCTATCACACACGACGTACATAATAACAACATAATATTATAAATTATTTCGACGGGAATTAGCGTTTTTTCCCTGAACTCCTATAACGCAGATTGATGTACCTAATATATACATAATAAGATTTCGACCGACAGTAAAATTACGTTTAATCTGTGGTTGCTCGCGCGCCGTACGTGGGATAGCTATTACTACTTAGCCACTTAGGTATAAGGCACATGCACCGCTGTAACGTTATTATTATTATATTATCATATTATATTATATGCAGCGCATTCGTAAAACGCTTAGAACGATTTCTGAAATCAATTAAAACCGACGCGTTAAAACATAATTGTGCGCATAAATATATATATATATATAGGTGAGGTATATATAGTAATAAAACTCGCAAACGAGGAGAAATAAAAAAAAAATTAAAATTAAAAACTTAAAACTGCAACAAATAAGTGCACGCGCTAACGTATATATATATATATATATATATATATAGGTACCTATATATAAAATATAATAATATATAATAGATACGCGTCATTAGGCGTCAATTACATATCAGTATTATATAGTTTTATACGCGAAACGCTTACCATGCGTTCGTGTGTGTGTATTTTTTTTATGTGCTGGATTTAAACATTTATAATTGCCCGGGGAAGTAGAGGCGTCGGTTTTGTGCGGAAAAACGTTCGAAACGCATACACAGATAGTATTATATTATATTATTATATAATAGGACACCGTGGACATAATATTATTATATATTTGTACACAAGATAAACCGCATACCTGGTATACATTTGCAGCAACAGCTGCTGCGGGCTTGTGTGTGTGTGTGTGAATGCATGCGTACTGTATACGCGCATCAACCGCGTGTTAGTCGGCCTTAATTAAATACGACTACCTATGATACTTTATAGCCTTTAGCTAGGTACTTGGCGAAATATTAAAACACGCGCAAGTGAAATATACACGATGAAAAAATAAAGAGAAAGGAAAACCGTACGACGTTAATTATTCCATTATTAGTCGTATATATTTATATATGTATAGTATAGGTATAGGCAGGTATATACGTTATAAATCTATGTGACGACTAGAAAAATAATATGTACAAATATATTATGTTGTATAATATATACCGTGCACCGAAGGATGCGTCGCGCGCGTTGAAGAACACACTATTATTATTATCATTATTATTACGGTATCATATATTGTCAGTTATTCTATAGGTATATACAGCACATAGACGTATAGATCGTACTATGTACAAATGTATCATCGTGTATTGTCTGTAGGTGCACGCCGAACGTTTTATATTCGTATATAATATTATGTTATGTATGCTGATGTATTTAAATGAGATCATTCCTAGGTATTATATTTATTATTATGTTGACGA
This sequence comes from Rhopalosiphum padi, assembly GCF_020882245.1. Taxonomy (NCBI): domain Eukaryota; kingdom Metazoa; phylum Arthropoda; class Insecta; order Hemiptera; family Aphididae; genus Rhopalosiphum; species Rhopalosiphum padi. Next base: position 21,630,197 of record NC_083600.1, read on the forward strand.
GTGCAGTTGCAGTAGGGAGAATTATTTGACTACGTCAAACTCTAACTAAAATCAACTAATTGCTGCATCGTATGCCTACGTATTAAAAAAAAAAAATCGTATATATATCACGAGCACGGGAACATATTATAATATAGTCTACTATTAGTAGAGTATATGATGTACGCCTTTATTTGGCATATATATATATATAATATTGGTTTAGACCAATTATTTTTATCATGATGAATGTATAGTTTGGGATATATTTAACTCTATTCAGACATTTTAAAATATGCGACTCGTTTTAATACTCAACATTATAAATAGAAAAGAACAGCTAAGTGGAAAAAAATAGAAAGAAAACCGAGTGATATAAAATGAACGATAGAAAAATCGATCAATTTAAAAAAAGAGAAAAATTATGATAAACAGCCTAATAAAGTAATAAGGACGTACCTACACACCATAATATATAAGATTTTACATTATGCACAGTGAGTTATTGTGAAATGTGAGGTAATCAACTATCAAGCATTTATAGTCCATACTGACGAAATTAGTGAATATGTCTGAAAGAAATTATAAATTTATGTTGCCGAATTTTTTAATCTGGCATTGTGTAACTACACACAATTTGTCTTTAATGTATAATAATGTATAATTTATAATATATTCAATTTGTTGCAATATTTTTGTAGAATGTATATTTAGATCTAGGTTAATTTTATTATTATATTGTATTAAAAAACAAAAATAAAAAATGATGATAAGCAATTTAAATTATTATCAGTCAGTGGCCGATTAAAAAAAAAAAAAAAAATTAATTATAAAATACAATTCAAACCGGACGAACATCGTGGCGTTGTCGTGCATGTACTATTATTTTATTAAAAATTATAATAAATATTAGGAATATGCTTCTTGTGGTCGTTTGCTATACAGTATAGGTACACACATCTATATTATATTGATTATTATTCACGTAGTTATATACAATTTAATACTGTAGTGGTCGTGTCCGAGATGAAATATCCGAATATTCACGAATTATTTGATTACAAGTCACAACATTTTGATTGAACAATTTGATTATTTCTCGACGTACCACAAAATCTTCAATGGCTCCTGCTGTAGCACAGTCACTCATACCTACATATATATATATACCGATATATCTTTATCGATCGAGCTCTTAATATAATATAATTAAGTGTTATTTTGTTTGACAGGCATATATACGTATTGCAATATGCATTAAGTAATATATAATATGGTATTTTGGAACTGAACTTAGAAATCATGTATTCATCACCGACACGACGACACTATAAAAACTAGAAATTTCACTTTACATGAACATACATACAATTTTGTTTTATACTAAGCGGACATAGTCATAGCCGCATATTGTGTTTTTTCCGTCTTACTAACGTACATAATAAAAAATTAGCATTCAGCGGAATCCATTTTACGCTGTTAGTTTTAATATTGATCCAATTTACCTTATACAATTTAGGAGATGGAGTTAAATTAAGCGATCCGTGGTAATTGAAAATTTGCAAAATTGGTCCGGGTCATAAGTTGAATTGGAAACCTCTGCAGATTTATATCAAACACCATTGAAATATTTTATAGTAGTATTTACTTGCACACATCTCCACCATTAGGATATAATGTTAATGTTTGATTAAAAAATAAATAACAAGTATTATTATTAATTAATGTGCTGAGCAATTTTTCAAAAAGCCCACAGCTCTTTCCTACAAATAATGAATGCACCTAATATATTTTTATTACGTTAGCATTTCAAAAAATAATGTCGATTAGATTATCGTATATTTGTTAAGCAAACAGACATATACATATTTTGTCGTGGTTTAATCTAACGCCATGTTTATGTTATTGTTGTGTGAGTGAAAATCATCTATAATGGCACGCGAAGGATTTCAAAAGACGATTGTTAACTCTGACACGTACCTTCCTATAAATAAAAGGTAAACCTTCAGCTGTATAGAACTGGGATTTATATGCATCCATGATTAAATTCGATTGGGTTAAAAGCGACCGAAACCTGTGAATATATAAGAATGTAGTCAAATGTAGAAAATACATTTACGATTTCTGAATAGTTTATACGCTTGAAAAATTATTAAAATGTTTGATAAACATAAAATGTTAAATTGCAAAATGTTTTGACGGTAAAATGGTGTAGGTATAGCTGCAATAATACCTATAATGATCATCTTCGTTTACATTTAGATTGCAATAATACAACGATTTGATGTAACACCCTTAGGTTTTAGAATATGAATGACGTATAACGCCAAAATCACCTTGAATAATCCCTTGAAATTAAGTATTAAATAGTCATGTTTATACTAATGTATTCACATAAATACCGATCATTTACTTTGATATTTAACCTAACGAATATAGAAATAAATATGTAAAAATATGCATGTTTTGAACGAAATACATAAAAATATGTAATATAAAACTTGACATATTTTATTCAGAAGTTTTTGAAATGTATCTTGTCAAAGTTGGTAAATTGTACATAATAAAATTAATACGATATTTAAATCATAATAGCTCTAATGATATACAAACGTCGGAACAATACCGAATGAATTAAAAAGAATAAAAATGTACGTAAAAATACCTACGCGCAGTGACTGTAAATACAGTATTATTGTTACCTATTCAAACGTATGTATATATAGACGTGCATAACGATATTTGAAAAATAAAAACGAGCCATAATACGTGTTATTGAAAGAATAACATAACATTTTCTGGTGGTCGTATTTATTGAAGAAGATCGTTCTTCTTTAGCATTTAGACATCTGCATTTCATATAATACATGATATATGTATATATATATTTATACATTGCAGATGAGACACCGTGGTGGCAGTTAGGTTAGGCTAGGTATAAGGTTAGGTCAGGTCATTCGTTCGTTCGTTCGTCCGTATAAATTATAACAGACGAGCGAGAGATATTTTCGATTCATAATTATGTCCTCATGTATAATATAATATTATTTGTTATAAATTCGAGTGTACGCCTCGCGATCACAATGGTATTATTTTTATTTTTTTTTTTTTTTGTACAGCACAATTTACACTTCAGCCTTGGACACGTGACCTCGTAAGAGATTCCATTATTTTTGTTTGTCGAATATATATTATCGACCACCACGTTTTGTTTTCTGGCGGATAACGCGTAACATAATAACATATAATATGTAATAACTAATATTAATATAAATATCCACAAATATTGTTATGAGAATACAATTTAAAGTTCGGCGTTCTGCAGCTGCAGGCGCTCGCGGCTGCAAACCGTAACGACGCGCGCACGCGCACGCGTATTACAACGTTTTTCCGTCGACTTATAAACGAAGACGAAGAAAAAAAAATATAAAAATACTTGTGGTCGCGTTCGCAGCGCCAAGAAATAATAACAATGGGAAATTTCGTATCAAAGTTTTTCCGAGCGCGCTCTCCAAGGACTATGACTATATAATAATATATAACTGAACCTGTATGAAAAAAAAAAATAAAAATATGTATTTTATGTTTTACACGGTGTTTGCGCGGTAACCTTTTGTAATCTTTTGATAACCTGTACAAATGAACGGCTTTTTTTATTATATAGGTACACCGTACGCAGTCAATGTCAATAGTATGCTAGTCCAAAATAAATTAAGGTCATAGTTATCGGAATGAGTGATACACGCACGTTCGATTTATATTTCGTGAGTGCTGTTTAAATTTCAGATTATAAGCCCTTGTACAATTGCGTGCGTTAACTCACACACATTTATAAAGGTATACATATATTACATTATGTGCAGCAGCAAAACAACAACATAATTGTTGTGCATTATTACAGCTGCTAATGCAGTTTGAAAGATTATATCGATGCACTTCGCCGTATCGTCGCCGCCGTAGTCGTCCTCGAATGTCGTTAACACGACGGCGCGGACGTTCAGATTCGGACTATTAAAGATGCTATTATTTGGAATACAATAAAGATCGTATTTAACAACGTGTTTATGCATAATTGCCACAACGTGGTACGTTTTCAACTTAAACTGCCGAACACCATATCCAATTTTTTTTTTTCATTAAAAATATGAATGATTACAACAATCTATACAGAAATAAAGTACGTTATAAGAAATTGCTATTACATGTAAATAAGAATGAATATAACAGGATTGGGAAAGAACTCACTATTTGCAATAAAAAAACAAATAGTGGTGTGATGTGATACAAGTCATTCAAAATTCGATAAATATAATATATTATTAACCAGTTCTAATAGAGTTTTATCAAAACCTAATCAAACCTATCAGATTACCAGACATAAATTCTACTTAATTAAAATATCTAACATAACTAACTAAAAAATTTAAATAAATTAAAAATATCTATCAATATTTATTAAAATATTATATGATGTATTGTCTTTATAATAGGCGTGCCACCACCATAATACACACACAATATTATGTTTAGGTTATGAACTCGTAAATTTAAAACAACAATTATATTGTTTGCATGATACATTTTATAATTTCTCGTACGCAATTTAGTAACAATTCGAAGAAAAAAAACAATGAAATTTCTTATCTATATGTATATAATCACGCGTTATACACTTAGCAGTTCAACGAAAATATAGTGTAATAATAATAATAATAATAATATGATAAGGAAAATTACCACAAATACGTCTTTAAATCATCTTAACGTGTCACGTGATTTGCACCAGGAACATTAAAACTTTTAAGTATATATTATGTGCCTATACTACAAGTGGGTATTGTTGAATTTAAAATAATATGATGTTTAAAAGTTCAAGTATTACCAAAAAAATATTTATCGCACTACACCTACTATACTACAATCATATAATCATTTTTATGAGCTTTGTTTAGTGTTTAGATAATTATTCAAAACATCATTTTTTATCGCTGTAACCTAACCTTTTTATCTGTTTATTTTAACATATTTTATAATTTGAACAGTATTGTATCAATCAATTTTGCACAAAATAACGAATCTCAAATATATTTTATATTATATTATGTATAAAAAATAAATAAATTTTTTTACTCAATCCATATGATTATTATGACAGTTAAAATATATAATTGCTCTAACCTAGTTATTTCAATAAATCGTTTAAACATTTCAAATGGTATACCTAACATAAAAATACTTTATACTGTAGTTGGCCTACAAATCAAAAAATTATATAAAATCCATTTATGGCACAAACACAAATAATATATTTGGTCATGTCGAGTTTATGAAAATCTATTTAATTAAATTGTGTGTAAAAGAAATTTAGAGAGTTATAAGTACTTTTGTAAAAAATAACATTAATTTTATCCAACAGTATTTTTAATTAGATAACTACTTTATTATTACCTACTTACTAATTACTTTACTAACGTAAAAAGTATATATTTAAGATAAAGTAAATTTCAAAAAATAGTGCTTTACACGATTTCTTGTGGGCCCAAATTGTATTTCATTTAATTGATTATAGTTTATACGAAATTGTATTGTAATACTGCGGTTGTTATACATTTGTAATTAACTAAATTTAATTAAATTTATTTTGTTTAAAATGGATACGTATAATAGTTCGTATTAAATATTAAGCTTTATAGAGTGTCTATATGTCTATATTATAAATCAAATGAGTTTAATACCAACAACAGTGAATCAAGTACAGAAAAAAAATTGTCTTATCTCTAAACATTTTAAACAAGAACAGATTGTATTATTAATTCATTCGAACAGAATATTTTATGCAGTGCTAATTATTATATTTTTTGAGAATATCACATTAGCAGTTGCCTAATTTCTCAGAATATTAATTCTAATTTATTGTACAGACTCAAAATGATATAATACTATTTTAACTTTAACATTTATATTATATATGAATACATTATATATAATATTTTAATTGGTGTTGGTCGGCTATAGTAATAATTCAAAACAAAAACAAGTTTGAAATATAAGTATGATTTATACATTTTTTCGGACACAATATAACTAACAAAATGTAATACTTTTAAAATTAATATCTACATAATATGCGTACTAAATATTAATTTGATATTATTAGTCACTATGAGGTAAGACGTAACAAATAACTATAATACATAATATTTGAATTGAAAATAATATTAATAAATAATACGTATTGGCCACCAAGTTATTAAATACATCATTATATTTATAATAATGTGATCATAATAATTTAAAAAGAGGGTATTTTTTTAATAATTTTGACATATAACTTCTAAATTCGAAATTATTACTAAAACTTGCCTCGGGGACGGGTACTTTTATAAGGCTATAATAGAGCAAACGAAACTATTTTCACTGACATTACTTCGCAACACGCCGCGGGAACCGGACAGTGTTATGTTGAAAAATAACTCGATTATGGATTGTGGTATAATTAATAATTGCAGTCTAACACTATAAACAGGTGCAAAGTCCATGTGTCATTTGTCACTGGCTTTTTAGCTGTTATGAATTCATTAAAAATGAAAGTGAGACTTCAATTGCTGTCCTGCAATACACGAATTGCTCATAGTAATGCCTATTAATACACACTATTGTTTATTTAAAAAATTAACAATGGTAATATAAAAATAGTTTGGGTGAGTAGTAAAAAAATTGTATACAATAATATACGCACATTAAAACAAAAATATATACTTTAAATATTATATTATTATAAAATAAATTATATTTTATAATGGAATTAATATTATCATTTAATAAATGTATGAATATAAATTTTAAGTAAACTATCATAAAGAAATAGATTCTATATAGATGCAGTTACTAAAAATGTAAAGTTCATAAAATCGTGGCTTGGTAAATAATTATGGGGTATAAAGTTGACATGGTGAAATAACATTTTTGTGGTAGAGAAATGGATAATTGGATACATTATGACAATAATTACTGTAACACAAAAATGTTATTTAGTCATAATAATTACATCTATTTTATAGTAAAGCATCAAGACCCCAGGGTGGGGAAGTATTGAAGTTTATATTATACATCATGATTTATAAATGTTCACCACGCCACTCGCATAAGGCATAAATTATAAACGATTTCAGAGTAAACTTGTTGTGTGGTGTCCTTAATTCCTCATACATAGGTACTCGTTTATTAATAGTAAATGGTAAAATATAGGGTAGGCGCCTATTATTTAGAGAAAAACATTATTATTTTTTTGCGAAACGAACGAAAAACCCTTTTGAACCGTGCGTTTTCGACTTCCGGAAGATTATTGCATGCGTCAGTAAATATTTTATAAGCTTCGGTATTATTTTTCTCTCGGGAACACGCTATATAATAATATATATTCCAAGGATCGGTAACAGCACTATGAGAGGTCCTTTTTATTATTAATATAATAGAATAAATTTTCACGTTTCGTATTCTGCACAGTCATACTTAATTGTTTTTCAATCAAAACTCTAAAAATGTTTTCTGAAAAACGTCCATTGAAAGACTTCGCAGTAATGCATTACTGCTCGGTCCCGGACTTACAGAGAAATTGTGGGCCAGTACTTTGAGTTATTGACGTTATCCTGACCTCAGTCAATATACATTTTATACTTCACACCATATTATACGTTAATAAATGCAATACATTTTATTTAATGAACACTAATGTTTACTGCGTGGAATGAAAAAAAAATAATCTTATTTAAATACTAAATATAATGTCACATTGCAATATTAAAGCAAAAATGTTCTTATTGTGTTGTCACAATGCTTTTACAATCAAAATACCTAGTGAATTATTTGAACTTTGAAGACATATTTTAATTTTGATTCTTATACGTATGTATTATAAACATAATGTATGTTATTTTACTTTTAAAATAATTTTAGAAGTTCTTAGAACTATAATCATCTGAACGTATTACTATGATATTATGTTATATTATATGTATGATTTGAATTCATGCATAATATATGCATAAAATAAACGGTTTCAGCTAATATTACATATGTCTTAGATTCAATATTAGGGTTTGACTGATAATATTACTCATAAACTGAAATCGTCTGTTTCCGGATACGATTCAGACTGAACAAATCTAAATTTGGCACAAATTTCCTGTAGATATAGCCATTACGTGGTACACATCCGTGTCCTCCATTTAATGTTTTCCAATCGATAAATTTGTTGCTCTGCGATATTAAGGGCTACAAGTATGGATTGTGGTTAGTTAGTTACAAGGAAACAGTAAAATGTACATGTAATATTTTAATTAAAACTGCATTCGAAATCAGTAATACATATTTTATTAATATTTAATCAACTTCGTACCGATGAGTGCGGTTATATATTAAATTATTATTTATTGAATACCACATGTATGTATAGTGAATGTATTAGTTCACATATATTGTAAGAACGTTTGATCTTGAAACTCACGGGAAAAGTACTGTACACGCATTATCCTATTACAGGTACGCACAATGCAAGGTACAATGATAGAGGAAACCATAACATTACCGGGTACAGTTGTACGGTTACGCGTAAATTATCTATCGTATTTAAAATCGAATATATTATAATAGCTATATCGACGCTATAATAGATTATATAACAAATACATCGACAATCGAAAATTTTGTTTTTATTGTAATGCATAACAATAAATATTGTAAACAACGATCATCTACTTCGCTTGCATATTATATAAACTGTGGTTTTCGACTGAATTTAACGAAAAATGAAACGGTTTCATTAGAATATCTTAAGTCTTAACTGATTTTTAGCGTTATATCATTATTATTTACTTGTAATAATAATATTTTATAAGTTTCAGGTAATACTATAAAGTGACGAAAACTTTATGAACGGGGAAAAGGATGAGGAGGAGGAAGAACACACCAATCCTTCACAGCAGACAACCACCAACAATACATGTACGATCCTAGTCGCTGCATAATAGTGTTCGATTTGGCGCTAGTGAAGAATGCATGTAATGCAGAGCCAAGTGCTCACACGCGAGACAAGGTTTAATTGATTTAAATAAACACTGGGAAGGTACAGTTCATCGTGGGGGCGTAGTGCCCATCGGCAAAATCAGGTTAAAAAAAAAAAACATTTGTAGATGGAAATGCTATTTTTTTCTTTGTAAGTAAACTGCGTCCACCTACTACCAATGTATAATATATTGTTTAGCCCCAATTCGAACACGGCCTGTACATATACCTACTCTTTTTAAGTTATTATTAGTGTAAATTTATGTGACTAAATTAAAATTAAATACATAAGTATATGTTTCTAATCATTTAAACGTATTATTAAAAAAAAAAAAAAAAGTAGAATAGTAAAGTATTATCGATACGTTATTTCAAAATAGATATAATCTGAACACAAGGATAATGGATGCCTAAGCATATTTATATTTCGCTAGTTACTATAAAACATACCTATATACTATAATAATATATTAAACTTTGATGGTTTACAAAAGTAGTTATATATATAGCCGTGATTAAAAATATGTAAGATCCCGTATAACGTAACCTATAATTATTCATGTAATAATACTGCAACATTCTACAGAGCACTCCAATAAATTTATATATTTTTTTGTTCAGATATATATTATATATGTATAACCGGCTAAGCTTTACGTTTTCACCTTCACTAACCGATAAAACAACAAATCATAGTGTGATGACCAAACCCTGTATAACGTTAAAGATATACATATATATCATGAACCCAAGTCTTTTGGTTTTATTTAAATTAACTGATCTGGGAGTAATGTCAGTGCTTCGGAGTCACTGACATAATATAACCGCGAAACCATAATAGCGAACAATAAAAATAGCGACGACAAAACAGCTAAGCATAAAATAGCTAAAACACACAATAGCTATAGCGAATGTTAAAAATGGCTAAACAATTTTATCGTACAGCAGTTAAAAATATCAACGATAAAATATTTGTTAATTAATACCAACAATTATATACACTTAGTCATATTTAAATTGTCGTATTTATCGCTGTTTTTCTATTAAATGTTACAAGTTTGTTTTTCTTAACCTGAATATTATTTATACGATTCATTTATTAAAATGCATATATTTTGTATTTTTGTATTATTTTATTTATATTTTATGGCTGTAGGTATATATTACTTCTTACTAATTAATGAATATCTTATCGTTGGACATTTTGATATTTTTAATACATTTTAGCCGTTCTGAACATTTGCTATTTTATGCCAAGTTGTTTTGTCTTGTTCGATTTTTTAACCTAACGGTATTGACTTGAAAGCCATATTGCGTTTAACTACTCGCAATACGAGGACTTCAATAAAATTCGACCAATAAAATAAAATGTGACTGTGTGGTGTGTATAATATGTGATTAATAGTCAATAGACTATACCTAATAAGTAGTTTAAGAAACTTATGTTTATCTACACTAAACAATATAATACACTTTAGAATTAGTGTATAACGTACCTGCATGAATAACGTGATTAGCCTACAGTGCTCTTATTATTATTATTATATAGGTGTAGTACAGACAGGTACCTATGTATACAAAATAAGTATGTTTGCAAAATTGTAAACGAATTCAAGTTAACCTTTTATCGGGCGGACAACCGATATTATCTCAGCGTCAGTAGCTGTATAACACTACTATCTAGATAATATTATTATAATTTATATTGTACAAAGCGAAAGTCAAGGGCGCGTAAAGAATCGTTCTCCTTTTTCAACCACAGGCCGTCGTCTTTCTTACCCACCCCCTCTTTATCATTCTATCTGTATATCGCTCTACGCGTTTATGGAAAACCGTCAGGGTTTTTTTATAATAGGTACATTGTACGTATAACGTACATCGTATATATTTATATACTTAATTTTTATAGGTACTAAAGTACATCAACATTGATCACGATGCTTAATTGCTTACCCACACATAATTGTATATTATACTCAACGGTAAAAGGTATAATAACGTATTATAAACTCATCTGGTTGGACAGTGTGTCAACACGCGTATATAATACATATTGCCTATGAACGAACTCTTTAAACTACGATTTTTTATTGATTTTTGCTCGATTATTAAAGGTCTACCGTATTAAATACATATAAAGACTTAGTTAAACATATATTTAAACACATTTACTTCCATAAACACAACTATTTAACTAGGTACGATGACTACGCTGTGTATAAATGTATAATATTACCTATCCATATAAAAGATAAAAGCCAAATATACTTTTTGATCCTCCAATTCGTGGTATGTACATCGTATATGTATATTCTAATATAAATATGCATTTTTTAAAAACTAAATTCTAAACTATTCAAGTAACTTCACAATATATAATACTTATATTTCAGAAAACACTGCAGTAAATCGCGCGCTAGATTATTACTCCAACCAATTCGATTGTCATTGATTAATAAATAAATAAGCACTATACAGTTACATCTTGCTATACATAGGCAATAGGCATACAGTATACACCTAATAATATTTTTGTTCATTTATGTTTAAAAAAAAATATCCTTTTTTGGCAAAATTATTATTTTAAAATGAACAACATGTAAACGATTGAGGTAGGTATATGTTTGTAATAAATATAATACTTGTCCTGTGATATAAAAATCAAGGCCCCGCCATTATATTATGTATGGTACACGATATTGCTAATAGCAAATTTTATTACACAATATTATACCTGCAGCAAAATTTATAGGTATCCGCCGAACGAGGATATATATAGTTTAGTATATTTTTAAATGACGTCATACATTTTTAATTTCATATTCCTATGAAAAATATTTTTATGGAGTCCGAATGAGAGTAGTAAACTAGTTATAACATATTATAATAACTTATACAGTATTTAATGTTATACTTATAAGTTATAATGAATTACTTATTTGAAATTAGAAATTGTTTATAATCTTTGGAGTATTCCAAAAAATATTCTTTTTCGGAATATAACATTAAAAATATATGCTGTTATTCAAAAAAGTTAAACTTAAAATATGATAATGATAAAATTATTTTTTTTTGAAAAATGTTATTTATATAAAAGTAATTTTCAAAAATACTAATCATGTTCAAAATATTGCCTTCCGCCAAAGCTTAAAAAAATCATCCTGTCCACAAACAATGGATTAATTGACAGAGGAACATAATATCATATGTTATATACCTATATCATATTATAACCTTTATTTATGATCATTATTGTATTATACACCCGATCGGTCACTTTACTAGACGTCAGTCGGTTTGGAGCTAATAAAAAAAAACGGTCACACACGCAGTGTGATGGCGCGGTACTTCTTTAGAGCGCGTCGTATGAATAATGAATGGGACCGACGCAGCCGGATATAAGTATTTTTTTTCGTTTTTATTTTTTCACAAACCCACTATTATTATTGCCGAACATATACATAATATAAGTACCAGTTGTGTCACGCCTTTTAGAAATTCGTACAACACAATATAATATATTATATGTATAAACCCGCTTAGACATGGAGCTGCAATCAAAGGCTTCAACACGCGCGTAATAATGACGATAATGATAATATTTAACTCGGGTACACAAAACCTATACATAGGTAGGTATATAATATACCTACATGCTATCTAGTATAATATAATATATATTATAATAACATAATGACAGCTGTGCGAATATTATATATAATATACGGTTATATCGTTCGTTAAATTGCGGTCGTTTCGTGCTAAATCTCTCGTTATTTGTCAAAAAAAAAAAATAATAATATTAGTACATATTATTATACAAACCCGCCTACACAGATAACAAAACGTCTAGCTATAACGGTGTAAACATTTTAACGTATATATTTTTATATATAACACATGTGTATACAGAGTATTTCGCGCCAAATGTTATTGTCAATAACTTTTTGTGGAGTTCTTATGCCGCGTTATTATATAACACCTGTTTACTGAAATTCAAAATTTACTTATAAATCGACCAAAATAAAAAATAATAAAATATTTTTGTTCGTGTTTGTAAAAATGTGTACGGATGGCTTATAAGATAACACTATAATTGTAATATACACGGTAGCATTATATAGAGTATATAGAATTATTAAAATTAACGCAACTTTCATTCATCGTACTTGTCATCACTCGTCGTTAGCATCAGGCACACTATGTTTAATAATTATGCTTCTGATACCATAAATACACTACACTATGTCCAGCTATAGAACACATCGCGGCCCGACGAAATCAGTTCTACACAACCTTACGCGACACAGTGAAACCCGTCTCGATGGCAGCTGACAAGTGTGATGCGCAAAATCGGCATAGTATTATGTTCTCTCACTGGACGGATCATACATTATATATTGTACTGGCTTATAAATTTCCAGGTGCGCTTAGGTCTCCTCTCTTCAAAGTCGTATCTATATAATAATTAAAGGTAAGTAATATGTATATACCTACGGCAGTTAATTTTTTATTTATATATATATAAATAGCTGTCGAAGGCAGTGTAGTGAGGATAGGATTAAGCCAAATAATAGCCCTAATTAGGGCCTATAGCACATTTATTTCTCCTAAATGATTGAAACAAAATTATACCCCCATCATTAAATGTGATAACTATATAGACTATATAAAGTATATATATATATGTCTAAATCACCTATACTATTAATGGATATAGATGCTATTAACACAACGATGGTCGATGGTTTAGTCAACAATCGTCCTCGCCTGGAGAATAAAATTATGGAACCTTTCAATAATTATAAATAAAAACAATATTATATCATTATATTTTTGGAACAAAAATGTATAGGTATTACCAAATTGTCGTTAAACTAAAACTGAACCTTTTAAAAAACTTTATAAATGTAAACACGAACACTAAATATATATAGGTATACGTTATTTCGACCTATTTAAAATAAATAATAAAATCATTCACATAAAACTCGCACCGGTGAATAATTATAATTATACGATTTAAATTTGAATAAAAATCGTATGGTTTCTATTTATTTTCACGTTATATTTTTATGCTATACGTATTATCAGTTATATATAGCGTGATCAGATTACAGAGTAAGGACACGACAAAAAAACTTTTCTTCATTATCATTTGCTATAGATTAAAAAAAGTTACTTTTATAACTAAAATAAAAAAAAGTCTAGAGCTCTAGGCGAATGTCATATACGTAGGAATATAGTTAATCTTACAACTCCGAAGTACCAGGTGTAGTAGGTCGATATAATACATCCTAATATATATTATATTATAGTTTAAACATCGATATTACGGTATCTACCTATTGATTAATTATTATTACGAGTATTACTCTATCACATCAGCTAATAATATTATACGGGACAGTCGGTGTTGTGAACCCCGAAAAAGAAAAGTTTTCGGGTGGACGTCACAATGTAATTGCGGTACCGGTCACGACGATTATGCACAAATTATTATTATGATTTTCGGCGGGAGAACTTGCAGCGTCTCGCCGCGCCGTCCACGGATATATATAACGGCGATATTTGATGACGACAACACGAGTGCACGGCAAACGCCGCCGCGGTCATTCGCACGCTCGTGGCGTATATCATGATGTATGGTACCTATACCGTTTTTTTTCGCTTTCGTTTCGCGCGACTATTATAGTAAAATATACCTAGCCACAACGTACATAATATAATATTATACGACGGGCATTATTATTACCACGGCATCTACATACTATTATAATAATGTTTGCGTACACGTTCGATCGATTGTAGATAATATTATGATCGTCGAGTATACTATATGCTGCAGGCGTATACGCGGTGGTGCACCGGCAAGTATAATATATTCGTAAGTATTATACGTCGAACTTATGTATATTATAATATTGCGGATTTTTTAAGGTAAAAATGTCATCGCTCCGCTTGAATTGACTTCTCGAAATTTTTTTCTCGCACTTCACACTGCTTTTATTTAAATCTAAAAATCGGTGTCGCGACAATAACGCCGTATACAAATTTAAATGTTCAAAATACAGTTATATTATGTTTACCAAAGGAGGTGAAAGTTTGGTTTTATTCACTCTTTACAAAATGTTATTGTTGAATACATAAGTTTGAACCTGTGTAGTATATGCATATAGGTACGTATCACTGATATACCTGGTAAGTCATGTAGTTGTCTTTTATTTTTACGCATATAAGACATTTGTAAATATTAAAATCAAAAGATATATTATGTAAATGTATATATTTTAAGATGTACAATCAATACCCATAGTAATACAATAATAATATGTCATAGGTATGATATGAGTTTTTTATAATCATATAGGAACCTTACGCGGAAATCAAAAATCCAGAATACACTGTACGACTCAATACACTACTGCTAAATCGTTTTTGTTTATTAGATCAATAGTATGTAAATTAAAATATTAAATTTTAAAATGTTTATCATATCTACCTGACAACCTATATTTTTTTTAGATACCGTATTACCCAGAACCACCGATATCACGCGCTTCATGGCACGATTCGATCTATACATATAGATAAAAGACAGATCACGGACAGGAGGTTGTAATAAACAATATCATACTATGTTATAACTATTATAACTTTTCATTTATAATAAGAGTTAGTCGTGTGGTTCAAGTTCTATATGAGTATAAGTATAAAATATAAATACTTTTCTTTCTATGTTTAAATATTCAAAGGTTAAATATTGGTTTGAACATATGCTACAGTCGATATTGTCTATACCGATTTGACTTTTGATTTGATTGTTACGTAACTACCACGGTCATCAAGATAACCATAGAGAAGAGTAACTTTCATGTAGTTTCCACTTTCCAACCGTTGCCTTCTACATTTATAATATATGTAACGTTCTATATAATTTTATTATTATGATTCGAAACACTCATTATAATATCGATCAATTTATGTATGTTAATTAATTATTACAGTTTAAAGTACATTACGCGGGCGTTTTATTAAAAGGCACTGATTTAAACCACAAAATGAAGTATTTGAAATATTTAACTATAGAACATTATCTAAAATTATGTTATTAAAATTTAAAATAACAAACGCCAGTAAATTTAAGTTGATTAGGTAATTAAAAAGTATAGTTAAAAAGAAGTTATACACATTCTAAAGAAAAAACATACAATTTGTCATTAATCATTATAAAATGTATGTAAAACAAAATTATTTGGTTTATTAATATATTAATATATTATTAGAAAACAACCACTATAATAAATATTAAAAATTAAATGTTTGTAGTTAGTTTTTAAGTTTTATTATATATATTCTTATAATTTAAGTACTCCAGAAAACATAAATACACAAGAGTTTGAGTTGGCTGAATTATCATTTACGTTAAAAGTATATTATTAGCATTCGTAATTTTTTAAATGAATGTTTTTCACGATCTATATATATGTACATTCATTACAATTTTATATATAATAGTTACCTGTAGACTCTGTAATATAGAGAACTATATGTTTTCAATTGTTTTGCCGTTTATTCGCAGTTACAGGTGGGTAATGGTTAAATAGTTAGCTAGGACGGTAAATATAGGTACCTAACAATTTGTCCGCCGTAAAAGTGCCGGTCGTGATTTATGACAACTAAATTTTTTTGTTATTATTCCTGTATAATAGTATGAAACAGCGTTTATCTATCTTAATACTTATTATAATATTTCGCAAATGAAAATCTATCTCAAAGACTGTATTATAATAATAGGACTTTTTTTGTGCTGATTTATCGCTCAAGTATTTTGTACGTATATCTGATTATAATGTATGAATTGAGAAAAATAATAAAAGTTGTATATCTATATAATTTCATAATTAGATTATGCATTGATTAAGCGCCAGGGCAGTGTTTAGAAATCGACAAATTAAAAAATTATATCCATGTAATCGCAAGTAAAATTGACTTATAATAATTTATTGTAGTGTAGTGTTATTCTAATGTTTAAAACTTTCCATTACAATTATACAGAGTGTATCACAATTATCTTATATATTCAAATGTAATTTTAATGTAAAATTGTCATATCTCCATGTTACAAAGTTGTATAAGTTTATTGTGTATATTATACAAACAGTATAAACATATTGTTGTAGAACGCAGTAATTTATGGCAGTTCGCTGTGTGTGTGTGTGTGTGTGTGCTGTTAGGTTTCCTTCTCCAGCGTGCATCGTATATAAAATATGTAACAATATTATAAAATTATTAAAATTATTATAACACCGTCGTGCTTATATATTATAAATATAATACGTATGAGGTATAATAATAATAATAATGTACGATATTACACTGTTCATAATAATATCTTCGGCCAGGGTTGGCTGACATACGTTTAAATCGTTTTACATGGGTCGTCGGGAGAGAAACGAATAAAATATAATACTTCACCGTGATGAAGTAAAATAAATCACGGACGCACAGTCGTATATGCATTTTTAGAAACCGATTCGAGTTGGTTTTCTTACGAAACAATATATAATATAACTGTAAACCACGGAAAGCTTCATTATTATCTCTCAGAACATATATAAATAATATATAATATGTAACTGTATGTATGCGTGCGTATGTGTGTGTGAAAGAGTGCATTTTTGTATAAATTAAATTGATGTCCAATAAAGAAATATCAGATTTACGACATTGAAGATATACGTGAACACACGGTTTAGCCTAACGACTCGATATACCTACTGCGCTATCGTGATGATTCGGTCTAATAGTGATTGAGTATTAGAAAACGCGTTCAATAATAATTGATTCATCCGTTATTTGTGTACATTTTACTGATAAACTGTGATGTATAATATTTTATTTAATAATATTACATGGCATTAGATTTCGTATCTCTTGATATTTTTTTTTATTGGAATTATTGTGCCAATGTAAAAATAGTTGTGCATACTTTATGGCCAAATGTACTTTCTAGCTAATAAAACGTACATATTCGCACACGGGTAGTGTTTGAGAAGTAAATTAGCATGAATTTATTATCACGCTAGGGCAATGACCTCGCTTTGTGTACTCGCAAATAAAACTTTTCGTTCAACCAAAATTTAAAACGTATTATGTCCATATATTCCTATATTAAACACAATTCCTAGTAAATGGCGTGATTACCGCACCCAGTTTACGTCATGAACACAATCTGCGTCAGGTGAGGACCGGTGTTCAGATAAGGGGGCGTCGATCCTCCGCAAATTGTCTTTGTCTAAAAGTAAGAGCCTCTTTTTAGTTTTTATCGACCAATTTATATAGATTATATTGTATTTTATTTTCAAATAATGAATAATTATTAAAACTTATTTTATTTTGTATGAGTCGCTGTAAGTTTTTTTGATAGCGAAATACGTATTTATTGGTATACCTATTTCATTAAGTAAAATATGAGATTTTTTTGTATTTGTTTTAAATTATCAAATAAAAGTTTAAATACCATATATTATCACTGTGATCGTCCGTCCGTAGTTGTTAGTACATAATTACGATTATAGTTTTGGTTAACAATAAGGGAGATATAATGCATTATTATATTATTATTTATTATATGGATTTACATTAGTGCTTATTTTAACAATTTTATAATTATTCTGTTAAAAGCACAAATTCATACTTGTCAATATTAAAAATCATCAAAATAAAAGTATTTAATATAAATTCATACTGTAAAAAAAAAAAAAAAATTGGTATCTTATAGTACTTCACATTTTTTTGAATAAGTCCCGTCAATTATTTACAAATTAAGATATTTAATTTATTTAGGTTTCTGCGGTTCACAAGTGTATACACCAAGTTTTAAACCTGTTTATAAAATGGTAGTTAATTGTTTTAAATACGATTAGAAACTGTGAATTTATTACACTAAAAACGATAGTTTAAAGTCAAAATTTAAAGTGAAAAATTTAAATGTCTGTTACATAGTTACATTTACATGACACCTTATTTTAGTATTTTAGACTGATAATCTACAATTTACATAAATGTGCTTATATCTACTGTATATTTTTTGTTGGTTAATGCAACTTACGAGTGTTAAGAACTATTCCTATAAAAATGTTAAATCTCATCTTACTACTTGTTTAAATGTTGTTGTCAGATGTGTATAATATCGTCAGTCTAAGAACGAATAATGCGGTTCAAGATCATGTCTCTGAATTTTTTCCTTTTTGAACTATGAATACATTTTCTCGGTTCACTCTTAGCTATTGCATCGGAAGACAAGTCTCCGACTCGGATTATAGTATTAATATATAATTGAAATAAGAGAGTTAGAAAATTGTTTTAAAATAAATTCAATGAAACATGATACTTTAATTTTTCGTCCTTTGAAAACGTATATTATTCTTGGAATAACGGACGGTGAGTTCGTGATATCTGCGACAGTATGATCTATACAGTTCTAGCCCAACCTCCCTCCACGTATAAGGTCATTAAAGTCGCCATGATATAGACTCAACGAGAAAACCTCGTCAGACATCTGAGACGTACATTTTTTTCATGGGTTAACCGGTAAATTATAATTAATTAATATGCATATAATAACGCGGTGCAATCGAAACTTTCGGTTTTTACGGTATAAATACATAGGTTTTTAATATGCAACTTATATAGATGTACACATTATATATTAATATACCCACCATTCATTCAAGATAGTCGGCCCGTTCCCGTAATAGTAATAATACCTATATAGTATGGCGTTTGCGGGCATAACTCATAGGCGAGTTCCAGCAGTGCCTATGTTGTGTCTTGTGTATATATAATAATATCCACAGTATGTATTATATACTGTATATATGTATAGTACGTAATACCTGAAGTATATATATTTATACGGATACACACATTTGTTTGTATTTCACGTGCCTAGACAAAGAAGGAGGCAAGTAGGTCACTAGTTTCAAGTCTGAAACCCACTTTGCGTGATCTAACCGCGACGGCAGCTGCAGTGTGTGTGCTCGCGCGCGAGCGGTTTTGCACTAAGTATAATTAGGTAGTTAGGTATAAAGAAAAAGGTATGTAATAGGTAAGTACTTATTAATATTTAGATACTCACTATAAAATACACAAATATACTATACGTCGCTGCTTTTGCAGTACAAGAACACTCAAGCAAACGTCAAAATTTAGAATAAATATGAATACCTATTCGTTTAACATTAATGTGTTTTTTTTTCAAAATCTGTTTTTACAAAACCCTTAAATCGCATTGGCTAAAACGAATTTCTCGGTGTATCTATATAAGCAATTATATATGGATGCATGCTCTATTTTAGTATGTACTTTAATTATATATCCATTGTTAATTGTCCAATAAATGCATTACCGATCAATTACAAACGATATCACGATTGTGTTATCAATTCGTATGTATACGTGTACAACATCAAAATTAAAAATATTATAGTATGAATTATTATATATATTTTATGTTGATGTATACATAACATATCATGATATATATATATATCAACATATTCGTTGAATTTAATCACAGTAAACAAATCACAGTAGCTCTATTATATTAAATAAAAGTAAATAATATGTATATATATAAAAATATATATTTATATGGATATGCGTATAATTATGTGTCGGTCAAAATTCGTTTATATGAAGTTTAAGTCTTAATAACATACTTATATGCTTCAGAGAATATCGGGTTGTGGTAATCAGATTTGAATTTTATATCGAGAATAGCAGTCAAAGTTCAACGTACAGCTCATCTTCGGACGACTAAGCGAGCGGAACACGTTACCAATAGGTACCTTATATATATTATTATTATTATTAAAGCCACCGCGCATGTTATACATGATATGCCCAATGCACATCGTATATTATTCTATAGGTACATTAAAAGGCACAGTTAATTCGTGTATATCTAACACTAATAATATGGGTAAAAACATTAAAATTTGTATAAGATTATAACGGTGAATCCTTCATAATTTAATATAATACAATATATAGTATTATTGTCTGCGCGAAAATTGTTAATGTACGGATGCATTAATTACGTATAATTTAATGTGAGCGCGTGGATTTAAAAATTAAACCATCTCGACGACGAACGGATACCAACCTATATATTGTGATGGAATCGAACGAAAAAAAAAAATAAAACCTATAAAATTTTTTTTTAAAGTACACATTTCATTCTACACACACACAGTCGTACCGAACACGCATACATATTATATTACGTGACCCTGTTAGCGAGTGCTAGTTAATTTTTTTTCGAAAAAACTGCAGCGCTATATATACACTTGACGTGGATATATATACGTTTCTAGGACTTAAAGCGCACGAAAGTCCTTATTACGACCTATTTTTTAATATACACAAATTAATTCGGCCCGAGGAACCCGGTATATATAGTATATACGTACATAAAACAAACAGGAAATAAATTGAACAATGTCGAAATCAGCCTAATGTATTCGACCTCAACGAGTTGAAGCGGCGGCAGTGGTGGAAGGGAAGTGTTGGACAAGTAGAATACAAAGGGGGAGGGGGAGATCGCGATAGACCCACTATTTCGATTGCGCGTGAATTCACGAAAATATTATATCATATGATGGATATATGTGTATGCAAAATTGGTGCCTATATAGTTCTATACATATATTATATTATACACGAACTACGCATGAACTGACGGCGTAAGGTGTGCCTACGGTTCTTGTTACGGCCAAAGCTTAAAATACCTATATATATATATATATATATATTTACATTGTATAATATTATATGTCATACATATATAAGTGACAAATCCACTGTGGTTTGGTTTATACGCAATATTTGACAATGCGTATACACTATACACTATATATATTATATTATGTTATATTGTTATATTTGTGTCGTGTGAATACATCATATTACAATATGTACGCGCACTTTTATCCGTCAACCGGTTCTTACACGTTGAATTTGCATTTTGGCTCACGATAAGCATATATTTAATTGTAAAAAAATTGGGCAGACCTGTATATTTTATTACTGACCTCGTACATACTGTGACTGTATATTCGCTGCCATGTCGCCGCCGTCGCAACTCTCCGCGTATATTCTATACTCACGTTATAAAATAGTTACGCACGATTATAATTTATAATATATTATATTATTTAATGGATTTACACAAATCGACAAATGCATAGAAAAATGTATTACGATACAGGCACGGTGTAATTATTGTAAGTGCTTCTCAAAATATACGTTTACTGTATATGTTGCTTGCAGTATACTGTGATGATATCATATTATAATGTTGGTTTGTTAAAACGTATTTCATATATGTTACAACGCCATTTATTTATTTAAATCGCGTAACTTTATAATATATAGGTAAAATGGTAATATATCGTTTGCGCGAGTTTTACGTGTGCGCCTGTAATAGTCTATATCGAACCAATGTAACAATATTACTGAACTCGATAAGGACCGCATCGTACAATATTGTTATAGGTAAACACAATCGAAACGAAATTCTAATAATCTGTGACTTATAACTACTGTGTATAAGTAGGGATAGGCGAGATGTCGATACGTGTGAAAAAAGAAATGTATTCACAGCAGAAACAACCATTTACTGCAACTACGATATTGAACTATTAAGAAGCCATTGGTCGTTTAATCGTATCGGTCTAAGACAACCACGTTGTACAAATATACATGCATATACATATATTATGTATATATTTTATATATAAATATTATGCTCGTTTTATGAATAAACTTATTTATTATTGTATGGATCTCTCCAGTTAATTGATTACAGGATTTTGGTATTGTGCTGACTAATGTTCGATCCTGTTACATGTAAATGTTAAAAAATACCCTCAAAAGCATTAAAAACACTACTAAAACATACGGTCCAATTACATTATACAAAAAAGTATTTAAATTGAAAATTCTAATTACGCGTATTCCAATTTGCAATTACTTTCAATTACAAACTGAATATTAATAGCATTTATTACATTATAATTAATTTACAAAACAATTAAATATTAAATGATAAAACATTATTAAACCGTTATGTTTAAAATAAATAACAAAATTAGGTAATGCCGAATAATGTTAACAGTATCTATATATAATATATACGTACCTACCACAAAACTGAAAAATGTTATTCAACGTTCAAACAAAAAAATTCAGTGGTATAATGTACGATTTGTAAAAAAATATAAGAACCAACCTAATAACTCTATTATATAATGAATACTATTATTAACAGTAGACAATTTTTTTTGTTTTTACTCCTAACCGTAAGCGAGGTTTGCCGCCCTTAACTTACACATCTATAACCTCTCCTGTACTCCCACCGGCTACTTTCATTCCACTCTCTATTCTGTCTATACTTATCTTTATATAAATATAAATAAAATTGTTTGCAAAATGTTTTAACATGAATTTAATTTTAGTACGAAGATTGAATAAACACATAATATTGTTGTTGGACACTTGGTATTTATGATAATATCCCTCTTACTTATACGTAAATTGTATTATAGTTATTTTGTTAACTGATTATATTAGATAATATATTTAAATTACTAAAAACTAACATGCAATTTATTAATTTAACATAACAAATAATATGAATAATAATATAATTAATTACAAGATGGAATAACGTAAAATATAATATGTTAAAACATCATATTATTATATAATCATTTTTAAATTTACATTACTTAAATATTGATTTATATACAAAAACTATTTAAACGGAATTTGATGAGTTTAGGAAATTTAAAACTAAAACTGTGTTCTGTGGATAATAGAAAGGGTGGAATTATAATAAAACATAGGTAATAACATGATGTACAGTGTTTTTTTTTCTACCACGTAAATTTATAATATACATTATTATTATTATTATTAACTATATTGCATAGTAGGCATAATATGATATATGAATAATATAAAATACACACATGTAAATCTATAGGTATTCAAATGAAATGTTAGTATAAAATCAGAAAAGCTAGATGTATTTATCAGTTTATCACCGTATACGAGTGTTCTATATCGATATAGCACGCACAGAGCTGTTTATTCTATTGGAAAAAAGCTAGTTTCCTACAAGGCTGTAGCAGCTCTTCATTACCATTTTTAATATTATTATTTTTATTTTTTTTATTAAGAAACACGTTATCCTCAATATTAATAGTAATCGATTTGACATTATAGTCAATTATATGAAAAAATATTATACTTGGTACGAAATAGCACACAATCGCGGCCCGCTATCCAGCGTACACAGAAAATAATTCATCATACCCACGTACTTCGTACAACTACTATGGTATTATACACACATATTAAACATAATATAATATATCTATGACGTTTGACGTGATCATAAAATTGTTTTTCCAGAAAATTAGAAACCACATCCGATCAAATCTATATATTTTATGTATGTACATAATATATATGCATATACATGTATTGGGTAGGTATTCTATTAAAAAAAAAGTAAATAATCACATACTTATATTAAGTATAATGATATAATAAGATGTTAATACATATCATATTCGAGAATATAATTTCGAAGACGTGGGTTAATGGAATCCGTTCCATCGTGATCCCATTCCACCCCGTCACTCTAAATCGGTAAATCATTGTGAGCGCCAATGTCCAACGCAAGCGCAATTGATAAACTGCCGCCTAACCATTAGTTATACAGGTATACCTACAACTTATAAGTACATATATACTAAATATAAATATATATTTATATATATATATATATATATTGGATATACACATATCAAAAAAGCTTTAACCTAAGAATTGCGCACAAGCATTAATCGAACCGATATGCAATAATGTACTACAAGACGAAGTTCCCGTATAAAATGTATAAATGCAGTATAATATAATATATATACACACATGTATAAAAGTTTATACAATATCATTCGAGCGATGGTTATTGACCCGATGAGTGGATTTATTATGTTTAAGTGCAGGTTATTTTCGAATGTCAGCTGCTGCTGTTCTTGCAGGTACATGTGCATAATGCAGGAAATTCAGTGCACCGGTGCAGTTATCGTTGCCTGTCATTCCTATAATGTTATATAGGACGAGTTCACTACACCATATTATACCTGTATTGCACAATAAATATATTATAGGTACTTGTTTTCGATCATTATTGAAAATTCACGGACGACGACGGTTGTTATCGACTGACGCACAACTACAGCCGCACCGTGGTTTAAATATAGGTGAAATATCGTATGCGAATTCCTCCATCTCGGCCTTCGGCGGAACGATTATATTATTACATGTATAAATTGGTATTTATAAATTGCCTCGATTCGGAATAATTTTGTTATTTTTTCCTTGCATTATCCGTAGAATTATCCATTCACTCGCGTGTGCGTGTATTGCACCGATGCACATGCATTTGTCGGAGAAGACTTGCACAAAAACAACGCCTGTAAAGACAAGGACTGCGCTGCGTATATAAAGAGTATAAAATACGTTCTTTGAAAAAGAGACCGCCGCGTCGAAACCGATTCTTGCAGTATTGACAAATACAACATATAACATATAACACGACGTGGTCAAAATAAATACAAATTCACATTTAAAACGAGACGTGAATAAGACTTTTTCAAAATATTATTCCTATGCAGTTATATGGGTGACTTAAACGAGAACTCAACATCATAATTATTACCTAATAGTGTGCCAACATTTGTTTAGTTGTATCTTATATATATTACACATGGCGTTATAAATTATTATAATATATTAAAATATGTGTGTGACTGTATAACTATACACGAATATGAATATTGAAATATTGAAATATTTAAACTTTAAAATGTAAATTATTATTTTGAAATGTGACTAAATATTATTTAAGCAAATGTTTCGAAAAAGTTATGGGCACACGTACTACTGCAGTAAAATATAGCAATATATATCTCTCACCCTAAATCTAATTTTGCCATGTTCTGAAATAAATAAAATATGTTTGAAACACGTGTTTGGTGATGATGAATAACTATGAAATAATTGTAGAAAATGTGTATCACACATTCGCGTGATGACGGAATGCCAACTCGTCTTCGTTATTTTTTTTTTTTTTTTAATTGTATACGTATAATATAATATAATATAATATAGTATATATTATTCTAATCGTGTGTGAATATTGTTTTATGAATTCGACGTTTGGTGCAGCACTACTGCGGCTGCTAAGTGACGATACAAAAACATGAACAAAAAATAAAAATTGTGATAATTGCACATTTTGAACACAATATTTAGATCATCATTGGCGTTATTTTATGAATGGCGATACTGGCAGCAGTATAATAACACTACACCACGCTATACACGAAGACGATTTGCAATCTAAGCGTAATTGCACGTATCACGCCAA
Source organism: Rhopalosiphum padi (assembly GCF_020882245.1). Classification (NCBI taxonomy): domain Eukaryota; kingdom Metazoa; phylum Arthropoda; class Insecta; order Hemiptera; family Aphididae; genus Rhopalosiphum; species Rhopalosiphum padi. Next base: position 21,656,751 of record NC_083600.1, read on the forward strand.
TGTATGAGTTGATTTGTTTTTTTCTCGTAAAATAATCAATTTTCTGACAGTAATTATTATTGTCGCTAATGAAGATGTACTATCGTGCCTAAACTATGTACACGTAATAACGTAAGTATGTACACTAATCGGGCAGATGCTACAGCAGCAGCAGCATTAGACTTACAGCTAATATCTACATGTATGGTTCAAATTTTAATTTTAATACCAATTTAACCAGTATAACCTTACGGGTAAATGTGTGTAAATATTTCATATACAGAAATGTGTAAAATATTTCACCCAATTAAGAATAGTATACGAAGCGATCAAAACCAATTACACCTGTTCATCGTACTGTACGCGTATATATAGCTGACGACGCTTGTCGTGCATCGACTGCCATGCACATTACGAGTATCTATATAGGTTGTAGGATTGAATGTTTCGAGGTACAATTTCGAGGTATACGCGTCACGTTCTATAATCGCAGATCGCATCAAATCGACTAAAACAAAATTCGATTATCGAGACCAAACGAAAATTTAATCGTATTTTATCCACTGAGCGAGTAAGACTTAAAAGTCTAATTATTAAAAGGAGAACTATATGTATAATATCTGAAATTATTTCAGCCGAAACGGCGTAATATATTATTCAATTATTTAACAGCAACTACAATATGTCTATCTGCCGGGTTTCAGCAAAATGTAATTATCGTAATCATTTTTAGACATAATATAAACGGCCTACAAAAGATGCACATTGTTATTGGGATGGTTGTCTGTACAGTAATCAAATTTAAATTCAGAGTACCCTCGAACGTACAATATTTGTAAAGTCATCAACTCAATTTTATAACATTATTTATATGTTTATAGGTATATTACGTCTACTATATAAATTTTCAATTTAAGCATTAGGAATAGCAGGTACCTATATGATTTAATAACAGTATTCCTGAACACGGTCAAACATACTGATCGATAACATTTTGTTTTATCTTAACACCGTGTAATGTATGTACAATCGTTATTTTTTTTTTTTAATTCCTTATAGTTTATCGAGACCCTATAAATGAATATCCGCAACTTTTCGTCTTAAATTCCGGACATGCATGCACGTGGCCCGTGGGCAACTTTTATAAACACAATACATATATACTACACTATACTACACTATACACTATACAGTATCTTATATAACATATACCCATTAGCTTATTCTTGTGAATATTGATTTACATGTACCTATTATACGATATCAGTGTATAAAATTGGAAGAAACGACTACGTATAACAATATTATTGAACTTTCCAATTAACTTTATAGAGGGAGCACCAGCCCGCGGGAAAAAAATTAAAATATTTCGGAACGTGTCGAATTTCATTAGATATATATAGGTAATCATAGTGTGCAGTCAAAGAATTTGTAGGTGTTTGACCTTGGTCCACTCCCCCAACTTAATCTCAAATTCCTTTGCATCACTAACCTTCGAATAAAAAAAAATTTGCCATCATTTTCTTCATCTTACGTAGATACTATATAATATTTTTTTTATATTACGTCAGTATCCGTTCAGATAATTAATGCATTTCGCGCTTAATGTTTATCAATTAAACAATGTAACATAAAATAATTATCTATATAAATGTGATGCCACCATCATAATATTACTATCTTATACACTTGGATAATTGTATTATTTTAATGCTGATACCGTGAACGATATTTACTGAACCACTCGGGCGGTGGTCATTTGGGCGAAGGTAATAATTTTGACTAAAAAAATAATAGTCCGCTTGGGTGACTATCATTTGTACCGTTTGAGCGAGTGAAATTATTTTTACCTATGTGAGGTAAAAACCTGTTGACAGATACGGAACACATCGTTGCTAATCATTATTAATCAGTAATCACTATATTATTGAAAACAAGATTATTATGATTCAGACACGATTTTGCTTAATTAATTTTTGAGTATATATTATAATCATTTTTATTAAAAGTTAATAGATTACTTTAAAATGTACTAATTATATTATATGTAATATTATTTATTATTTTTCCTATCTAAATAATAATATCACTAATATCTATACCAATATTTTTTTTTAAATAGGACTCATTAATCATGTATATCTTATATTATTTTGTTTAATTAATTGTTGAGTGCACATCAAAAGAATTTTCATACTTATTCGCCCATACAGTATTTTTAGTTGAATAAATCCTTGTCCAATCGTATATATCTATTCGCCCAAACAGACTATACTACTACTCCACACTCTCTATACCCTCCCTTGCATAAATTCATGTATTATATATACACGCGCGATAGATGATAGACACTACTGTGTACCCCTAACGATTATAGGTATAATATACAATTGCGAGATTAGAAATTAAAAAAAAATGATAACAAAAACGTTTCTAAAATAGTGTTTGAACTCAACATCGACGCCGTCCCAAAATTTGATTTAAAATGTCCATATAAAATATATTACCACCGATCATTATATTATAATAGTATTTTTATCTAAATGGCTTTTATTCATAACGAGTGTTTTTTTACGTATAGTACTACTACCCATAACATGCATAGAAATAACAATCATGCTTAAAAACTATATCATAACCTCACACCACGACCACTGCCGTCGGGCATCGCCTGCAGACATGTTATGCGAAAAGCGCAGCATCAGCGTACTACGTATTGCTGTTGACCTAATTTTCGCGAAGAGTAGAGATACTCGTAAAAATGTATTTTCAGTTTGATCCGTGCGGAACACAAAACAAAATATCTCAGAAAGTTTTTTAAAAACTTTTCAACCTGTGACCGCCATATACGTACATAGATAATCCTAATATCCTATACGCTGTTATTTTTATAAAATATGTAAACATAACTGAATTGCAGTAGTGTATAGGTACATGCACAATTTTGAACCGGATTCCTCGCTATCTAAGAAATTCAATTACCATCACGCGCTGTTGTGTCGCGCGTAATAATAATAAATTTAATAATAATGATAATAAATAAACGCGAAAATATCTGCGCACGTTAAAGCGGAACGCGAAATCGTGACATCGCGCCGCGCGTTTAGAAAGTGATTATTGGGTCGTTTCGTAGGCTTTTCGACGGATTCGCGGCTCGAAAACAAAGAACCGTAAAAGATTCCACGTAGGCCTACCTGCTGCCAACAGGTCGACCTCGGCCACGTATATTAATTAAATGGAATAAAAAAAAAACTTCTTATACTCTCATTTATATATATATATAAGCATAATGTTTAAGCCACTCAAATTGTTCTTTATGCGCGCTGCACACTGCACCGCTTTTCTTTACTCCGGTGCGCGGGGCCCGTTACGCGATAAATTACACACGACAAAATTATTCCCTCGCTTTGTTAATAATACAAGACGTTACGACTTATACAAGTTTATTATTGTGATTTATTTTCTACAGTTTGTTCGGTCCTAAAACGTCATGGTTTTTCACGTCGAATATACGTTATGGGTTTTCTTATAATATATTATGGTTTACAACCATAAGTATTTTATTACTATTTCATAAACTATGTTAGAAGAATTTCGTTACGTAATTCTATATTATATACATATACTTTACGTCTTTAGAATACCTGCTGTCTAACTATGTATATGTAAAGTCTGCAAAAACTCAAAAACGAATTTAACAATATTTTAATAATTTTCAAATCACGACCTACGACGATTCGATTGTCAATACGCGATTCTTGTCAGAAATATAATCTCATCATATTATAGCATAGATATTATAATGATTTATCTTTATTTTAAACACGAGTTTCTACGTGGATTTGTATATCGTACCCTACAGGCTATATGGTTGTAGAGTCTTATAGTGCAGCGTACAGTGTGCACGGACATCATATAACTGTTCTCATCAGCCATCGTAAAACATTTAAAAAAAATTATAGCAAATATATATAGTGGTACACTGATAGATTACAATAAATACGCAAAATTCCAAATGTTTGATAAACGTTAAAAAAAATATAATTAAATCAGCACCAACAAGATCAACTTCTCAAATAACATTCTAATATTATATGAATGTATACATAAAATAAATATTATTATATAATAATTCCATGTTAATGAAATGAGATAGAGCAAAAAAATATTTTTTTTTCGTCTTAAATTATATAACTGAAGGTAAAACCTAAAAGATTAAAATATAAATAAAAAAAGTAACGTTATCGGTACGCTGATCCTAAAATACAAATTTTGTTTTAAATACAATTAATCCATGCCCGTTTTATATTATTATTACTGTTATAGATTTTCCATACAGGTTATTTTATTTTTATTATTATTATTATTTTTTTGTGGCAGAAATTCAGAACATTTTTGTAGACTATAATTAGTATAATTATTGACATTATCAAAAACTAACTTTTAACGGTTAAAATAAATACCTAAGATCCTATCGTAAATATTCGTAGATAAAATTTTAGATTTTGGAAACGAACCATATTAATATATTATATATATATTATATTTCTGCTGTATAGGTACTGTGGTGTGTCGAACAAGGACGTAAATCCGTAGCTGGTCTATATAATATACATAATAATATTATGTGCACACACACGACAGTATACATACAGAGTGTTTCACCACTTACCCCTTTTCTTCTTCAATAATGCAGTTATTCAAAATCTGATATTTTTCAAATTTTGAATATCTTTAATACTTCTTATAAAAAGTATCCCGAGGAACTACAAATATCCGATTTTAAATGAAAATCCCCTTATTTTTACTGTACATTTCTAATTGGATATATTTTTTTAAATGTCTATATACCTAATTGTCCTAATTAAAAATTCGAACGAGTATTTTTTGAGTTATTAAAAAGCTAATATTAAAGAAAAATGTCTTTAAAAATGAAAATTAAACTTGGATCATATTTACAAATTATAAATATTGGTATTTTTAAAACACTATACATTTACTAATATATTTTCTTAACCCAATGTCATGGTCTTATTATCATATTATTAGTATACTAAATTAAATAATTCAAAAACCACCCACTCAAATTTTGATTTTGATATTTCAAAATGTTCCGAAAAATACCCGCTAAATTATTTATTGATTTACAGCAGGAAATGGAGGGTTCTCATTTGAAAAACTGAAGTTTGTATCTCCACAGGACACTCCTTAAGTAGTACATACAAAAAAATCTCAACAATTCGAAAAAATGGTCTATAATTAATTGAAAATTCCAAATATCAGATTCTGAATAACTGCATTACCTATATAATATTGAAGAATAAAAAAGGGGTGAGCTCGCTCGGTGAATCGCCCTGTATATGCAGTACACACGATATACAATAATGTTCATATAATAACATTATAACACTGTTATAATATTACTATATATATTATATACGGATGATATATATCGAACACGTTTCATCCGAGCAGATTCCCACGGAACCGCATCGCTTGGATTTGCGCAACGAAAGAATGTCAACTCGGTATATTGAGATCGTGTGCGTGCGTGCGTGCGTATATATGTGTGTGTGTGTGTGTGTGTGTGTGTGTTACTCATGGAATTATTATTTAACACTATACGGAAACACTGGATAGGTATTACCTACATATTATATATACAACATTCGCGTAAGACGTGTGGACACACAATATTGTATATATTATTATATACCAATACCTATTTTGTATTATAATATAAATTAATGTATTCGTCTATAATAGATCACCTGAATCGATAGATCCGATTCAAGGCCGACGTACATTATTATTATTCCTATACATTGGCACATTGCATACTCGCTACTGCATTACGTTATACGCGTGTGTGTGTGTGTGTGTGTATATGTGTGTGTGCGCGCGAGTTTGTTTGTATGTTTGCGAGTCTGCGCGTGCGCGTATTCGATTATAATATTTTATAAACATTTTATTTTCATCGTTTTCTGGCGCCATTTATTTAATGAACTGATTTATCGTTTCCTCGTGAACAACAATCGCCGTGCACGAGGGCGGTGACGGTGTGTAAAGAAGTACATATATATATACATTATATGGCGTGTGTCTCGTGCGCGGGGTGAGGAAAAAAACGGCCTATTGATTTTCGTCGTCCTCTCCCGCCGCCCGCCTACAGTTCTTGTGCTTACCTTGTGCTTCGCTGCCCCCCCGCCGCCGCGTTCACCGACACCGCGGACCATCGCCACCACTAACCCATACACGCGCGTTTCTCCGTTTTTCCACAATCGCCGACGTCGTCATCGTCGTTGTTGCGCCACCGAAACTCGGCGACGGCAATGATTTACGATCGCGTCTTATAGCGAGCCACCGCGCCCGTCACCACTGTAGCGGCGATGGCGCAGCGCCCATGCGGACGACGGAGAAGAAGATAATATTATTATTGTTATTGAAAAATCGCGGACTTGCCCGGCGGGATAGCCCGCGAAACGGACGAGACGTATATAACCTAATGCAATCGTACGGAAGACTACTACGCGCGTTACGTTATTATTGTTATGGCGATGCGCGTCGAAGACGATTTAACGACGTTTATTTCAATAAAACGTATTATTATTAATAATTAATTATAATAGTTGACGATCGGTTGTTTGTTGATTTCCTTTCAGTTCAAACGGTTTATCGAGACTTTACCGCGGGGAAATCGAGAACTATCGCGTTATTATTGTTATGTTTTGCGGGCGATGGACGTCGATGACGTTGTGCAGAGGACGTCGGCTAAGACATGTCTGCACAACGGGTCTATACGTGATATAGGTATCGTCTACACACGATGTTTTCTTGTATAAAACGTTTACTACGAGGATTACATTATCCGATTTCATTTCTTGCACGCAAAACACGATAGTTCCGTTAACTTTTACGCTTGACGAATATAATTATTGTATGTTTAGTATAGGTACACAATAATATACAGTTTGCGAAAAACAAACAATCGTTATCGTCGATGAAATCTCTAATACAACTTAATCCGGCGGTTTCGATGTAGGTATATCGTTGGACTGCTAAATATAATGTATTGGCCTCTAATCAATAACTTGCCCTTTTCATTCTTTTTATCTTATCTACGGCGAAAATATGAAAATATTTAGGTTTTTACAGTTTTCCTTTCAGAAAATCTACATTTTTAACATTTTTTAATTTCCGTTGTGGATTAATTCGTTTTTGAATATTCAAGTGTACGTTAATAAATAATAATATCAAATTTTAAATAAATACATAATTATATGAATAGGAAAAAAGAAACGCAATTATAATTATGGTATAGTTTATCTTAAAATATTTTTGTCCCGCTTATTCACATACCTAAGTAACTTATATGCTAAAAGTGTTTAAATAATAACATTCTGCTTCAGATTATAAGAAGTCAAAACTGTTTATATAACCATTACACGAAATCAGGAATCATTTTTTATTTCTCAAAAATATAATGTTATGATAATAAATAGGTACTTTGAACCAACTCTATATAAAAACGTTTTTTTAAACTAACATAAAAATTGACAGAGATAATGAATTCACAGTGAAAAAATTGCAATTATATCTATTATTATGCCTGTATATAAACTCGGTTTGAACGTACATGTACTAATATACAGTATAATATGTTATGTAAATTAAATAGACATTTCCGGTAGCTAAATAAAACATACACGCAACTATTATAGTACTAGTATTATAGTTAGGTACCACAATATTCGGTCTTGGTTTGTATTTTTATAATAACCTAACGACAAAAATGTATATGTTTTAGTGTATAAGTATAATAAATTATATTTTATCATGTGTGATGTATATATAATATATTAATATTTACTTTATATTTTATTGTTAGACACCGGAATTAGTATACAAATGACTATACATATTTTAACTGACCGGTGGTGATGGACGTTTCCTAAATAAAAATAATTTACAGTCATTTATACTATATACATTTTACTCTAAATAAAAATAATAGATTACACAGTCCCTGTATTTCTTGTAGATAATAATATTAAAACATATGGTGAAGTGTTGTCCAAAATAGAATCTTATGAACTCGGTTTATTAATTACCTCGTATAGTTTATCAGACAATCATAACCGCTGTAACAGATTGCGTAACCGACCATCAATTGCATGGTAAATTTGCGAATTGAGAACCCAAAATAATAACCTTATGACCGCTTTAAGAGTTCAATTTTATTCAACTCCTACATAGATAATTATCAATGTCAATTTATTTTTAAATTCACTACATGCGTATAATATTTTACACGGATATTAATTAAATTTTAACCGTTAAGTACCGCATGTTAGCTATTTATATTTTGTATACTCGTTTTCCAAGATCCTTATTTTATTTAATATTTCTGGTTTCTTGTTTTTTTTTCTTAAAGCAATGACAAATGTAATCAATTTTACTTTAATGCAAATGTTTTCACATTTCAATCCTATACTTCAATTACGAATCCACCAGATTATCTATTTAATTAATATAATATAATTATTATAAATGTTAAATGCAATATTATCTTTTAGTCACTATCACCATGCACGATTAGGTAGTGTTTTTTTAATGTTAAAACTATTTTTAATGAGTAAAATTAATGTGAATTATCAAACTTGATATTGAACATAATTTATTGCAAATGATTAATAAAATGTATTTTTTTTTATTTTCGACCAAAAATTGCACGATGAAATGATTTTTAAATTATATAGTATACCGTATATTGAATGTTGAGTGTATGACATATAACAAATTTACATACATTTTGTTTAATGTTTATTCTATATTGTATTTACAGAATATCCTTATTCGTATGTTTACTAGCGAATGTTGAATAAACGTATACACTCGTATTTAAATGTTTAACTTTTATGATGTAATTTTGAGCTAGAACTAGATTTTACGATTCTTGAGAAATTGTCGCACACAACAAATGACAATTTTTGTTAACTCATATTTTAGAATTTCTTATAAATTAGGTTTTTAATACATTAAATAATAAATAACTACACATCAGGGACAACGGTACAAGGTTTTTTTATTCATTCGTGATACTTTTCCGTATTAAAAATTTTCTTTAAAATCATGGCCTTAAATAAATTACTTCAGACCAAGGTTTAATATAATATACTACAAGAAATACCTAATGTGAAATTTGTATTGCTATTTTATAAGAAAATTGTTCTGTGATACTTTTCAATATTATTGAATAATAATTTAATAGGTTTCAGTAGGTAAATTTACTCTTAAACATTCGTCTATCATTCATCATATTATACAATATTATCGCCGTAATGACATTTTGTATATTCAATTATTCCTGTTTGTAATTTGTTGACGTGTTTAAACTTACTTCTAAGTATTCTTAGTTATTTATAATATAAAAATTGTTTTCCTAGCATATTTTAAGAAAAAATTTATTTGTACAAGAAAGTTACCTACAGCTTAGTAAATACAATACTCTACTAATTTAATTTAACGCATATTGCATAAACGTTTATTATATGCCTAATTTATAATATAAGGTAGTATGTTTAAGTAAACTCGTTTCGTAAAATTGATTCAGATTCTTTTGTTTTTATTCAAAAAATAAAACTGATATTAATCTATACACATTAAGAAATTGGAAGTAAACATTTTTGTTAGTATAATTGTATTAGGCAGACGTGAAATAATTTTCCGAAAAATTGATTTTTTTTTAAATATAGAATATCAATTTGAAGTTCTTATAAATAAAAAAAATAAAAGATAAGTATAAGATTTAATTGAATATTATATTATATGATTATATAAATTTAATTATATAATCTTAAATTATTTTCTTTTCTTTATAGTCTATACTCGTAATACATTTTTTTGATAGACAGTTGCAATCTAATTTGACATAGTTAATAACTCATTGACTGAAACAAAAATATTTTATAAATAGCTAGTTATTAATATTTTTATAAAGATTATTATACATTAATGCATTCGTATGCAAATAAAAATGAACGCTACAATATTGATTAATCTTAAAACATCACGTGTGAATATAAGAAAAAAAATTGTTACTAATAAAAATAAATGTTTTTAAAGATAAATATGACGAGATCTAACGTAGAATCAGTAATACTAAAAAAAAAAAAATGTGTAGATATAAAAGAAATATTTTATAAAACTGGTAAAAAAAACTCAGCATTATTATAGCTAATGATGTAAATATTCTATATAAATGCAAATTTATAATGTCAAATTAGATTTTTGTACACAAAACATAATACAACTTGTTTGTATTCAATTAAAATTAAAAGTATTATACGATTTGAAGAGGCCTGACGTATTGGCAGTTTTTCATATTTTTTTCAACTCGTCCTAAATACCTATATTATATATCTTTCAGCATTTTAATTAATATTTAACTGATACTTTTATGTACAAAAAAATTATTTTTAATGTTGAAAAAATGTATATTTGTATATATTTTAAATTAGTGTTATTTCTTTGAAGAATTCCCAAGTGAAATTGATCAAAACACACACAAAAAAAAATAATAATAACAATAATTTATACAAAGAGGGATATATAGTCGAGAAATAAGCGTAATATTCATATTATATGTTCATGCGTAAACTATATTAATAGACATATACATTTCATAAGTTAAATATGGAATTAAAAAAATACCACTTAGAACAATAAATTAATAGTTCTTATTGAAATGTTTAGTAGATGTAATCCTACTATACTGTCTTATAATCATACAGAGTGATTCACCAAGCATGCTCACCCTTTTTTTCCTTTAATAATACATTTATTCAAATTCTGACCTTTGGAATTTTTAAATATACTTAAAGACTATGATTAAACTTTTTGAAATTTTGTATGGTACTTAAATCTTGAGGCAATAACAAGATTCTGCTTTTCAAATGACCTTCCCCTCCTCTTTTACAGTACATTTTTTAGAAAATAATTGTGTTCATAACTCAAAATTTACATTAGTAGTTTTTTGGTTAAATTGAAATAATTATACTAAGGGTAATAGCTTTTAAAAGTTTTAAAATGGTTTTACAAAACTATAATATGTATAAATTTAATTATACATTTAATTAATTTAATTTATCTAGTATTTAATAAAATTTGACCATTTTTACAACTATTAATAGATTTACAATAATAACTTACATTTTCAAATCACTATTGTCATAGACATATTAACCTTAAAATAAAATGCTAAAGAATTCAATATATATTTGTTTAAATTTCGATTTGGCGTGTCAACATTTTCGGAAACATATTTTCTGCCAAATAATTTTTTTCAAACAAAAGAGTTTGAATATCCGTAAGACGCTCAAATAGTACTAAAAATGTCAATAATTTTAAAAATATGATCTTTAAATATACTTGAAAATTTCAAAAATAAATATATTTGAATAAATGTATTATTAAAGAATCCGTGTTTGAGCATACTTGGTTAATTATTATCCTACATATACCTAAATATATTATTACATTGTAATTAAGGTTGAAAATTAATTGTATCAATATAAATAAGACTATGTATAGACTAAATGTAGGTATTAAAGAGAAAACTATTTCAACATAATTGATTGACGTTAACCATCGTATAAAATACGTCTTTTACGTATACATAATAAGTCATTTTAATGTCTTTTTGGTTTATTTAAATTCAGAAAATACAGTAGTGATTAATAAAATATTTATACCAATTTGAAGGTGTGGTACACAAGACATTGAAAAGTCTTTTCGGTGCCAATATTCATGACTTCGAGCTAAATGCGAGCGCGCATATACACGTTTGGTCTGCAAATACATATTATGTATATAACATAAACGGAAATTTATATGTAAGTCAGCAGCCATTATTAGGGTTAATTGAATTTTTCGTAGGTCATTAAAATAATTTCAATAACATTCGTTCATCTACATTCTACACTATATGCACTCACAGTTATATATTTTATATATTATATTTTTTTTTAGTTTTTAGCTACTATTTGTATATAATATTATATGTATAGACATAAACCTATAGATATATAATTCCTCTAAACCGTATTACATTTAAACACCATACCACATCACATATATTTATACTGCAGTATATACACTTTATATATGTCAAGTAGCGTATTATTACGATGCATTTTGCTGTCAATTATGAACACACAGGCTGCAATTAAAATGTATTTTTCGTATACCACGAAATAGTGCCATAACCAAATTAGAGGGATCAGGAGATATAGTGGTTCATAGCCTATCATTCATAAGCCACGAATATTTATGCTAATCATCTGTTATTAAAGTTATTTTTTTTTCTTTGAAATAAAATGTTAATATAAACAATACATTTTTAAATGTAAACTACCATCACTAGTTATTCAGGCCAAAATTAAATAAAATATTTATTAATAACTAATTTAACGCATTTTAAACATTTTAGTGCTTTAGAAATTTGTCTATTTAACATAAAATAAAATTCAGCTGTTGTAAGCATATTGCTTACTCTAACAATTCCCTTCAGTTTTTCCTACCCGAATTTATTATACAGGGGGAAATGTTATTCCTAAAATGTTTAAGTTATGCCCCTGGTAACGGATGTCAAACAACACAATATGGATGATAATACAATAATATCACGGTAATTTAATCGTTGTGTATGTTGGTTTTTTATTCTGATGTTTTTTGTTCTTTTCATCGGAAACGAAGGTATATTATACAACTATATACGAATAGTATGCTACACACACACAAGATACGTAGAATTTTGCAGACGAGTTGGAAACTACCGTTATTGTATGTATTATAAACGTTGTACAAAATACCACTTTGGAAACCTGCACCGCGTGATGTAAGTATACCTACTTATATCGCAGTGTCGTGATCTAATCATCATCGTCATCAACAGCAGTATCATCACCACTGCAGTGCTTTACAGTTTTTGTTTAACGATTTTGCTAGATCGATTTTTATCGTACAACGTCTATTGCGCGGGGGCGGATAAGCTATAGTATGTAATACGAGCGACCTCTGAGATTTCGACGGCGGCATGTCAAAAAGAGCCGTTCGACACGAATCGGCTATTACGCACGCACGCGCAGGCCTTAGAGATTATTAGCAACTGTATCAGACGTGGGAATCACAGAAATCATTCGGCGTAGACAGTATTAAGTGCGGGTATATGTATATTGTATAGCAAAGAAAATTCAAGAAAATGCAAATTATTTATTTTAAACAAATGATGCGCACCGCGATCGTTGCCTTTAGCGCCCGTTTAAAAACCTGGTTTTTTGCACGTTCACGAATGATAAAAAATATTATTATATAATATAAACGTATAAATCGCATTGTTCCTATTGCAAAATTCAGGGGGGAGCTCTATTTACTGAAATAAACGTAGCAAGATAATATATACGTGACGGCGCGCGGTGATGCAGTTATATATATTATACTCACACATATATTTGATTGCCGTTGTGCACAATGCAATGCGCGCACACAATGTGATTTACACTTTTTAAACGTGCACTCAGTGCAAATTATGATTTTGGAGAAATCGCGTGCACCGAATGCAAGTTGTGTGCATTTTAACGGACGTTTAGGGTGTGGCGGCGGCCGCGCGTATAATTGCAGGACGGAAGAGATCGCGCGCGCTTGAAGTCTAAGTATAATATATGCACATGGTACAAATCGTGTGTGCCTTTAATATGTACACTAAGAGCCTAGGTCATCGAGAATTGTTCACCTCAAATAGAGTTTATAACGGAGTTTTCACGGTTTAAATTTAGCGTGCGGTATCTATTATTATTGTTATTATTATTTTTTAGAATGTCACTATATAATAGGTACTGTAGTACGTATACTATATAGTTACCATAATAATGTATAAAATAAAAAATTACATACAGAACACAATAAGCGGGGGTCGAGATAATTCGACTGTGAAACGTTTGTGTAAATGTATGTATATACATATTTATTATTTATATATGTGTGTGTATGTTATATGTGTACAGTACTACAGTGTAAAGTATGTATATAGACATATAGTGTCTGCTGTAGTTATTATTTATATTAAAACCCTCTTAAAGATTTACGTTGACTCTCTTTGGAACAGTATTGCCGTACTTAAATTATTATTATATTGTTAGAATAAAAATATACAGTTTATTTTGAAATAATAAACCACTTATTAAATTGAATAAGAATTATAAGTTTCTTTAAAAAGTTTAATTTTTTTTTAACTTTTTAAATTTGTAATTTAATACACGCTGCGATCTTTAAATCTCATATTTATAATAATCAATAAGCATAATGCTATATGACTTGAATAAGTACATAAAAAAATAGCGATCCAATACCTATGATGACACAATTTATAATGTGATTGGTATAGATTTATTTTTTTCCTGAATGACGGGTAAAAATAAAATTAATTTTTATTATACTTTATTTTAGTTTATCTCTAAGTTTTGCATTTCAATTTACTTCCTCGTATTCAATTAAATACTAAACAATGAACTACAAAACTAACTTGCAATAAGACATTTTTTTTAAACATTAACCACCCTAGAATTGAATAAATATGACAAATAACATAAAAATATTATCTATTTCTTTGTAAAAAGCGATAGAAAAATCTCCATGTATCTGAGAAAACGTTTTTTTTATATTATATTCAATTAATTATGCTATGCAAATTTAAAATTTGTATAAAATAAATTTTTTTCTTCCTTACAAAATATTTTAAGTATAAAATTAATTTAATATTATTTAAATTATTACTTCTCAATATTTTTTTTAATTTCAGATTATTTTGAAATACATAATAATTGTTACTTATTATTTAATTCAATTTTTGTATTAAATTAGTACCAAAGTCGTTTATTATTTTTCAATATTGATAAAAAATCTTTTTAATATAATATGATATTATACAAAATAATGATACTAATTTCTCTACATCGAATACACCAATAAATCTATTTATACGTATGTAAAAAGTATACGCATCATATTATATTTTTATTTATTATCATTTATAACATATAGTGGCAATGATACTGTTTAATTCTTTCTTTTTTTATAAAATCTTTAACTTTCATCACTGTGTAAGAAAATTTCCATTTTAAAAATTGTTGATGAAAATAAACTTCCATTTTTTTTGTAACATTGTTTTTGAGTGATTTATTCTAAATTAATTTACCAACACTTTCTTGAAACCATTTTCTGGGTCGATAATGATATGGATATAATTTACTCCATCATAAAATGAATAGGTTATACATTAAATCAATGTCACAAAATGTGAAAAATGATACGCCATACACATCAAATTGATTCTTTAAGTTAAGTCATTATAACTAACTTTTTTAATCCATCTCTATTTTTTTGACTTTATGAGAATCTAAAAATATAGATATTATTACTTTTTAAGTTTAAATAAAATGTAACACACGATAATATTAATATAATAGTAGACAACTTGTCATTATTATTTATACATTGTAATAATTGTAAAATTTATTATTCAATAAGAATTATTTAAAAACCTGAAATACTAAATTATTAATATTTAGAAGTATAAATTACATTTGATTAGAAAAATTTAGTTAAATTCATCGAGTGGTCCCGATTAAAATTTAATTATTAATGTCACTTAAACGAGTATTCAAAATTGCTTATTGTGTTATATTTTGTGTATATTGTATTGTAATTATTAAACATTAAAAAAAAAAATAATAATTACTACTCACGATTACGAAATCTATACGACGACCTACTAGGATTTTTTCTTAGCAAATCAACAAAATATCCCGATATAATAGTGAATATCGTAAATAACCGAATCATACCGAAAAATACACCCGCAGTATATTTATATTTATTATATTATAAGAAGTATGAATCCATTAATTATACAGGAATGTATCTAATTAGTCATTCACAACTGATATTATTATTTAATACACGGATTCGTATTACTTGTACTGTTTGAGTGTATTAAAAAATAAATTTAGATCTTGATAGTCTCAAGAATGGTACCTACAGAATAAATCTACACAACAAACATTACCACTACATTATAATATATGTTCTAACCTGGTTAATTATAGTTCTGTTGGAATTTAAATTATTTTGCTTTTACACTCGAACAGATTTTTATTTCCGTTACATTATCTGCGACATCGTTATTAATTTTAGTGCATTTTTTCAACCGATCAAGTTTGATGATATTTAACTTTATCACCATAATTCTCTATATTGTTGATTTTATCGGTAAAAGTCGCTTATTAACACACAACTGTATGGTGTAAAACAAGTAAAAATACTGAGTATTAAAATACCTGCTATAACCTTAATTCAGTACTTTATGGTGTTATTATACCATATATGTACTTGATTATTTTTTCATACAAATACCTATTTCATATCGATCACACTTCGGTTAATCAAAATATTGTTTGTATTATATATTATATTATATTATATTATAAATACTTTTCTAAAGATATAATATACGCGAGTGTGTACATAATGTTCGTAAGTATTTGTTTATGTACAGGACGTATCTAGAACGTAATATGACTATTATTTAAACGTAATTTCAGTGTAAAATGATGTATTTTCAAGTCCACCAGTTTCAGACAATACCGTCATTACCTACCTAGTACCTATACACAATAAAATTAGGAATTAGGATATAATAATTAATTTGCATTGGAACTACTCGAATAAAACCACCATTACCTCAATACGTTAATGAGTGATAAAGGACTAAACTGCCTCTGCAGTATGCATGTTAATAACATAACTATAGTTCTTTGATTTCGCGTGATTTTTAGTGCGGAGAAGCCTCTCAATAGCGGATGTTCGTGAGGAATTAAAAATGTGTACGCCTGCTGCACCGAGGCGTGTCCACTGAAAGTTGCTGCAGTGTCGTGGAGAATACCCGAAATCGTATTAGGTAAGCAAAAAAAAAAACTTTACGAAATGTTCGTTGGCATACACCTACTATTGTATCACGTTTCTGTCCATTACGAGATACATATAATATTATATCCACTCGCGCAGTCGAGTGGTTTTTACACCGCTGCGATTTCGGACAAACATTAATCCCAAGTGCTTATAACATTACGATATAGATACCTAATACATACTGCTATTGTACTACCATAGTTAACGTATTTAGTGTAAGCCACCATAGTGCGATATAATATTCAAATTCTATGCGTTTTCAGTTTCGACTACATTTTTATGTGATGACATTTCTGATGCATATTACTAGCGTTCTGGATTTTGTATAATAGGTAAGTTTCGTTAAAATCAAAAAGTTCATAGCCTACTTGCGCGTTATGTCCAAGTATTTTTTTTATTTATAACCTATATTTTCGTCTAGAAAATCGATAATTTGAATCCACTTTGAAAAAATAAAAAATAATAAAAATATATATATTAAATAACAATATAATATTAATTTTCACTAAAGTAGGAAAGTTTAGTTATATATATTTAGTACACTATAGTATATACTGCCGACATGTTTAGGACAAGTGACAAGTGACGATTACGATATTTACTTTACTTGTAATCATTGAAATATTTATATTGTAGGTATACTGTAAATTACCAATGAAGAATATTTATAAAATTGATTAGACACCTCGACATAGTGAATAAACGATATTAATGTATTAAATAAATCCAGACATTGTAAATATTTAGCTATTTAATAACAAACCAGTGATGAATTAATAACTGTAGATATATAGTATATTATCGAATATCGAATTGGAGATGTTTATATAAAGGTTAGGTTAACCTATATAGTAAGCATCGGTAATAATGATATAGCCGACTTGTCCGACTTGCGTGTCCTAAACGGGGTAAAAATTACCCCAGTCGATTGATCTACAATTGAAAATTACACATTTTTTTAACACGTTAAGTAGTATGCAGCTAATATATCAGTCGGCTACACCAGTTATAGAGGATTGTGCGTAATATATGTATTATATACCATCATGGCATAATATTATACGGTGTAGAATAGCGCGCAGGGACCGATTCCATGTCCGGTAGTCTTAAGAAAGTCCCCGTTGAGTACTATAGAAGGGGCGATTATAATCTTGTGTCTTATCCGTACGTGTGTTACTGTGGGGAATTTAAAAGCGATACTCTGCTGTCAACTCGGTGTGCAGGAGACTACTAGACTACGTTTACCTCTATCGCAGTAGTAATAATATATTATGTTTTAATGTGTTTTATTTTCAAAAACTATTTGAGAAAATTAATTAAATAATAATATTATTATATATTTATTTTATAATATATAGCTAGTACTAAAGATACTCGTATTGTGTATAATATTATATACAAGTATTTATAATTTTCCATATTATATGAATTTATCGATTTCAGTTTTTCACTAAACAAATAAAATGGTTTTGTTACGTTGTATATATTAATATAGGTACTATGGATATTAAAGTAAATTCAATCGGAAAATGTCGTTCAGAAAAAAGACTTTTAAAAGTATGTTTTACTTTTATACGATACATTTCATTAGGTATTCGACTTTTATATGCGCCCGAAGAAATGTTGTATATATTTTTCATAAGCTATTTAATTCCATAAAAATACTAAGTTTCTCCATCGCAAATATTTGTTATTAATTATCATAATCCGACAAAGAAAATTCTCACTAATATATAATGCAGTTTACTCATGGAATTAGTATTTACATTATATGTATTTAAAAAAATACAACGAACAAAAATCTGTTAGTTTTCAGTTTTTATGAATATACTCTGACGGTTAGTTAACATAATAATTATTGTAAAATAGTATTATATTATTATAGTAACAAAAACTGAATAATAGAACAAAAAAAATGTTATAAAAAAAAATTAAAATAAAATAATATTCTATATTAATATGCATGTTTTAAATGTTTAAATATAGAAGTTAAAATTTAAACTACTGTTTTTAAATAATTTACAATACATGTGAAAATCTAAAGCGTTAGAATATTCGATTTAAAGTCCAACTAACAAATCAAATAGTAATTGTAGTGAAAGAGTGACAAAGAACGAATTAGTAATGAACGTTAGTTTTAAATTGAGGATAAATAAATACATATATGTATAGATTATTCAGGTGTTGACATTAAATTTAATTAAGTACCTAGTCATATAAATATCTACTTCAGATTTTATTAGGTAAATAGATTTCATTGATTTACATAGATCTATAAAATTTATTTCTAGATTGCCAATTGAATTATGTTGTATAGACATGTATGTGTGTATATTGTCTATAGAAATTATTAGATCTTTGGTACCTACACCAATTAATAGTATAGTATTCAGGGCCAAGTAGGTGAATATTGTAAGTGAGCCCTATTAGAAATAAACAATCAATGCTACCCAGTATCTACACACCAACTAACACAAAAATAAAAAATATATTGATCCGTAATAATAATATACCTAAATATTATAATCGATCTCTACAACAGTTAGTGGATGCATGTGACCGTTGTAATAATGTTGTCGTTGTGATAACCGCTGACGAAGAACATCACGCAAAACAAAAAAAATGTCTTAATATTCTGTGGCAAAACGTTGATTGTATTAATTATTTCAATATTTTTTCTATTTATAAATTAATTTCCCCGTACAAAGGTTTTCCACATAACACGTTGGTATGAAAGTATGGAACAAGACACGATAACCGACACCGTCCGATAGCCACCCGACGCCATGTTCGTCACAGGGCTTGGGACCGCCTGGTAATAATGAAATATCTTACGAGTTATTTGCCAATAATGATATAACATGATGGGAATTTATGATTTATGTAGAGCTTTGAAAAATACTGAGGGTAGAAGACTATAATCACTGAGGTACTCTCTTCAATCAGCTTCTGATAATATAGTATTTATAATTTTTATGGAATGTTGAGAGTAGTTAACGTTAGAAAATCCATGCTGCATATATATAGTAACGTGTAGAGTTGAATAAATATATTGAATATCCATCATTGAAATTAAATACTAAATACTTAAATAATTTATGTTAAACTTATATTGAAATATTCAAAATATTGATTAACTTGGTGTCTCGACAACTATCTATTAGTTCCGCGGCCTATATGTATTACTGTAATAGACTCGTAATCCTCCCCCCCACACACAAAAATAACTTTTATACGATTTAAAATATTTATAGCAATTATTAAATATCGCCGATTTATTTAATTTTTTAATTACGTTACTATATGCAGTAATCATCAATATGTTAAACGTCAATACTCTTTAGTCATTGCACTTATAAATCAATTGACGATTATATTGATGAAAGTCCGGTAATATTCACTCTTGCCGGTATTTCTGTACTAATTTTTAAATTGGCTTTAAAAAAAGTTAAATAGTTTGATTTAGAGTTTAGAGTTGTAAGTGTTCTTACTTTTTAGTTTATTGATCTAAATATTATTCACTTCTGCAACTAGATATGTATTTATAAAGGACATTGGTCCATTATGACTAACTCGGCTCAGACATTTATATAATTTAAACAATCCATTGAAGTTTGCTCAAAGACCAGATGATCTAGGTGGTAGTTATTGTGATAGGGGGAGGGGAGTAAACGTGATTCGTCGAAATTAGGACGAAATCCATTAACTTCGTCACACGAGTACACGAACGACCGAACAATGATCGTGCTACAACGGAGCGACAGTGATATGACTGCAGTCTGTACCATACACATTAAATAATAAATACGAACGTTATGATGCAAAGTAAAATAGGTAATAATAATATACAACATGAATGAATGACGTGCGATGATCGACGTCCGATATTCCAACGAACAGTCTCCGTGTCAGATATAATTTATGCGTATACTGCACGTATTATTAATATATATAGGTAATACATTTTACGACGAACTGCTGTTGTATGAGCTGTTTTTGTTATTATTTTATTATTATTATTACATGTCCGTAGACAGAGCTCTACAGCTGCAACAGCGGTGCAGCGGCGGTGCATTTGCAGCGACTGTATTATCGGCGTCGGCGGCGGCATTGGAATACAAAACGCTAACAAATCACGAAATTTAGTGTCCGTATATACATATATATTATTTATATATGTATGTACTCGGACACCGCCGTATATAGTGCGATATTTTACGACCGCTTACGCGGTTTGTGGATAACCGTCCGTCCCACGGTGTACACGAGGTATATTGCATTGCGCGCTGGAATACTCGCCGCAACCTCCACCATACCCTAAAGTGTATACCATTGATGATCTCCGTTGTAAAACGGTTTGTATTTCATAAAACGGATTTATAATTTATCGTACACGCGTACCTATTTCTTTGATACAGGAAATATATTGTATACACTACGTTGCAGTTGTTGTTCTACGCGTGTACAACTATTATACGGATCGTCGGGCCAAAACGTGATTCGCAATAACGCACAATAAATAACGATTTTAATTTTTTTATTTTTTTCATTTCCAGCCTTCGAAAATATTTCCGTCCGAGTGTGATTGTTTGTTATCTCAGTCGTGGGCTCGCAGAGAGCGTAGGCCACTGTGTAAATAATATATTCCTACCTATAATTTATACATATCTATACGCGTGTCGCGTTCTTCTATATAATAAACATACACATGTAGGTATAAACTATGTATGTATTATTGTACCTCTGTAACGTTATAATGCTTTTTATTTTATTTATTTATTATTATTATGATTATTTCGTCCCGCCACCATCGCAATAATCTCGAATGAGTGGGTGTCGTTCACCTAATACGAAAACTTTCACTATTGTATCCGATACTGAACAAATTGCGATGAACGTTTTCACAATCCCAAACGGATTATATACCATATAAATACTATATTTCAAAACTCTCGTGGGTACACATGGTTTTAAGCATTTATTTTCAGCGAACACAACATGTAAAACCACAAAAACCTTCAGTGGACAGTGAACAACTTTAATGTACGCTTAAACTAGGATTTTCGATTATTGCCTCAAGATCCGATCATCTTACTATAACAAAAAAAAAGTTAGCTGGCAAAGAACCATTGACCGTTGTATTTTCATTTAGTCAAACGGACAAAGTTAGTTTTTTAAAGTTCAATGCCACTGTTAATTGTCATATTATTTGCTCGGTGGTATATAATATATATATATGTATATTAACCAGGTATAAGTATAATACCAATTACCAGACTACATGTAGTTGTAAATACGAGTGTACAGACTACAGACAATGCCACTATTGACACCTATAGAAACTATTATCTATAAGCAATATGCACAATTATACATAGACACATAATGATACATCCAGTATATGAATACACACATAAAAGCGATCTTGTACGTGATGTTATTGTGTTATATAATTTAATACGTTAACATAACATAGCCACACGGTGTACTGCATTATATGCATATATGTATATTAATATAATATTGTTATCACGGTACGTCGCGAAAAAAAATGATTTTAATCTTATTTTGTCATTGACTGCTGCTGTTGTAGCTGCTACTACAGTGGTCAGTGATACTCGTTTAATATAATACATCACACCGAAGTGTTTACAATAAACCGTTATTCATCACGCGAGTCATGTGACGACAAAAAATACCTCGTTTATACCGCAACCACTCTGTATAATGTAATACGGTGTGCCCCGTACCCGTGTATAACTGTATAAGTAATAGACTCGTACCTATCGTTTATAATATTACATTATACACCGGTAGCGTGTAGCAAATAATAATTGCTTAGATATTGTTAAGATATTACGTTGTCGTCGTATAACGTTGGTATCATCGGTAGTTAATAAAGGAGCTGCTTGATATTATACACGAGGAGGATACGCTACGCGGAGCGAAAATTGTTTTCTCCGATGACCTGCTGTCATTGTTGTGAAGATCTGCTGCACCACGATGGTTCGTTCACAAAACTATGTATATATGCTCATGATATTTATACCTATAGTTGCTATATCTACTACAATGTATACCTAACAACCCATTCCCGTGAGTACGCCTATATTGAATTATTATATGCTATAGACCACCCAAACGATTTTTATGGTCCGGCTAAAATTTTTTTTCTTCCTACCCGTTTTCTATACACTATAATATGACTGTTGACTTTATTCAAATTCGTGATTACATTTTATTCGAATACTACGTTTGTCGTTTGATTTCAAAATCACTTGTGTGGACAACTATGTATTATATTAATTAATTAATTAATATAATATATACCTAGACTTATAGTAGCCGATTTTAAATATTATAATATAGATACAGCTACCATAGATTATTAAAATGCATTTAGAATAATCGTGTGAGATTGTGAAATATATTATATAACTATTTTTATTAAACTATAAAACATATACGATATGATGTTCAATTAAAATTTGCATTAAAATGTATGATTTTATTGCAGCGAAATTATTTTGATTACGTGTTAATTTTATATATATGTAAGGACTATAAACTTAAGTTTTGTAATTGCATAGTTTATATTTAATTTCGTTGATACGTTTATAGATGGTGAAAAATATCAACTAATGTTATGTCTCAAATTTACAGAGTATAAATAAATTACGTTTTAAATAGCAATATATTAATGTATTATATTATAATATTAAATTATTTGTCAAAAATATTATTTAGTTAAGTATGTCTATGAGACTAAAAGTTAAAATTTAGTATTAATTTATAATATAAAACCATGGTTTTCTACAGTTGCTATTATCTTATATTTGTATATAGTTATATGTTAGTCATCAAGGATATTTGGATATTTAAACACGACTCTTGTACAAGGAAATTAATTTGCGTGCATATAGACCATAGATATATGCTATAATATTATATAATTTTCATTATCCACGACGATAACAAGTTGGACAAATATTATGAATTTAATTTTAGAAAATATATTGGATTAACAATTTACTACGCATTTATAGTATATATAATATGATCATTTTTACACATGCCAATTTATGCTATATAGTCATGTAGGAAAAAATGTCCTTGAAAATAGATAATGTGCAATGAAAAGCTGCAGATCCTATGCATTTTATAATAATACAATATTATACATACTGTATAATATATGTGTATATGTATGCGTGTGTATATAATGTAATTATAATTATAAACCATTTATTAGTATTTTAATAAATATATTAACGATATAATACATGGGATATAATTATTTTATTATTAATTAACTAATTACTAACGGTTCGTATGAAAAATTTAATAAATAATTAACATAATAAAACATGCTTGTATTTATATATAAAATAATATGCATTTAAATTAATCAATCGACAATATAGATAAACCTACAAGGTGTATCTATGATGGTATTTCAAATTACTCAACTTACGAAAAAAATGTTTCTAATGTTCCTTAAAATTCACGCCTGTATTATTTCAGTATGGAAATTGAAAAATATCTGTTTTTTTCAACACAAACTATCTACTTAGTTTATATATTATAAAACCATCTGTTTACTGGTTGTATTGATTAGATACATAAAAGGCAATTGAAAATCTACACTATTTATTGACATTTTACTACAAATTATATAAATATATAATTTTAAAAATATCTTGTTGAATGATATAGCGGTTTTGGAAAAGAAAAACCATGATATTCTCGCGGCCACTGCAAAGTATCCCGAGAGTACTCTCTTAACTACCGTTAAGTATATGAATAATCTAGACTAAATAAATTATATTATTACTTGGGACTCAATTTACTTAGTTCCAATATTCTTCAGCAATTATTTGGGACTCGGTTTACTACTCACGGTTTAATCTTCTATTGAAGATTTAACCAAACGTAGCTATAGTTATTTGTTTATAGAAAGATTAGCATAGGTTATAGATAGCTTTTTTTGAATTTGCTAAATACAAGGTTAGATTAGAGGATAATACGTAATTTTCTGCAGTTAATCATTGCAGTTATTGCAAGTTAGTATCCTACTGTGCCATTTAAATAATTTGCTAGTTTATAATAATTATTTATTTATTTATTTTATTGTTAATACCTAACGCCCGATAGAGACTACATATATTATAACTATGTGTTTTTTTTATGTTTATAAAATAAAAAAAGTATTCAAAATAAATATACTATGATACGTTTGAAGTACAAACTTTGTCAGTTTTCATAACTATACAGAGCAGTCTGTCTATTGCAGTTGATATTTATTATATTATTATATATATTGAAAATGTACAGTACCTAAGGTAATAAGTTATTAACGCAATATTGATGTACGACGTTACGTTACACACTGTACGATTACAAAACATTCAATATAAAATGCATTTAAACAATTAATTTCATCCTATAGAAATGACGTTGTCAATAAATGATTTGAAATTTGTGTTCATTTTTTTATTTATCCTTATACGACCAATTAAAATGATCTAATGAACCCGTTGACAATGAGACGACCAAAGTTCTAAACATGGGAAACCGTTGGGGTACACACTTTGGTGACCTTATTTGTTTTGCTGGACGTCACTATTATATATATGTAATATATACAATATATACGTGTATGCGAGTATATATATATGTACACGAAACCGAATGATTAGAAATGTCATTTAGTGTCAAAACTTGAAGGTTGTCCGTCGCCAACGTAGAACACTACGACAATCGTTAATATATTGACTATGATAATTTTAAATATGTGTAATATTAATATATTATTATATATAGTCTAATAGTGAGCCCTGAGGTACGTTCACAGCCCATATAATATGACAATCGAATCGAATAGAAAATGTACAACTTGAATAAATAAATCTAAAATTGATGCTCACATAATGTTCCTTTTTTGAGATTATGACAAAACTATTGACATAGCTCAACAGATGTCTTTTAGTATTTTAGCGTAACACGAAACTACTCAATCTGAATTATATTTTGGTACGACGAAGCAATATAGTAGCAATATAGCGATTTGTTAGAAATAGTAAAACTAGTAATAAAAGGTAAGTTTTCATTATAATATAAGAGTAGGCACATATGAATATTTGTGGGTAGAAAACTGAAAAAAATTCAAAACATTTCTTGGTATGTAGCTTTTTTGAGGTAGGTCGTAGGTAGCATATACTAACTCAACATCATTGTGTACAGGACGAGAAGGCCGATTCAATAACCATCACGACCTACGATTTAACGAACCGCGCAATTTTGTATTATATATATTATATGAGTAGAGATAAAGTTGGACTGAGTTCCCGCAGTCATAATAAATAGTAAATATTTGTAAATATAGGTTTTGCAATGTAATAATATAATAATATGATGTGTAACACATTGCAGAACGCGTAAAACGAAAAATCGCGTTCTTCGTCTGGCCGCCCCTATCCCCTCACACACGGGAACCAAACATTTTATGGAATAGGTACCAACACAATGCAAATTATGGACGACTACAAAATGTGGTGCATACAATTACCTGTGTGTAGTACACGTTAAAAATACATTAAACACGCACATTATTATGATATTGTGTGGAAAAAAAGCCGCAAACCATCTGTCATCGAATATTATTCTACACGACGACGTGTCACCCCACCACCCCTTGGCCAAAGCCGATCATAATACAAAAACCCTTTACTGTGGTGGCGTTTAACGCGTATCTATGGTCTCATATATGTACAACAGTTTATAATTACGGCTTCCTAATAAAATGTGCGCGCACACATTGATTATTGAAATTTCGGTGTTCTGTTTACAACATATAATATGCGATTGTAGTGTAACAAAATAAATAAAAAATAAATAAATAAATAAAAAAAAAAAAAATAAAAAAAAAAAAAAATATAAAATAATAAATCGAATATACACATAATCCAGTCATATAAATACTATATGAGTATATTTTTATAATAAAATATCGGTATAACTATATACAACTTAGATTCGTAACAAAATTCAATAAATAATTATTTATTTTCGTTTATGTAAAATTAAAATTTGCACATACCTGTATTTTTGGTGTAATCTTCGAACTCTCTTATTAGGGGGGGGCTGTTCTGGCATTTATATCTGCGTCCACATTTTTAAATGGTCCCTCGCTTTTGTCATATTCGTGAAAATTCAAAATAAGTAGGTATTAAATAGATTTATTTATTTCTATGATAAAAATCAATATTTTGTTATATTTATAGTAATAAAAATTACATCATTGGCCGCTATCGTAATTCAATCATTAATTAGAATTATGTTGTAAATACATACTCATAATGATCGTGTATAATACGTTTCATACAAAGTAGTAGGTAGTTATTCAAATGTTATTTTACTATTAAATATTTATAATCTTAATATAATATGAAGGTAAAATTATAATTTAATCGTTTTATAATTTTATTCAATTTAGGTTATCTGTGATTTTTTTTAGAAAGTGTCCCCCTTTTGGACAAGGAAATTATGGTCCACTACGCCTGTACTACGATATTATATACGTGTATATTGTATTACTGCTGTAGCCTGCACGTTGTTGTTGTCGTCGTCGTCGTCGTCATAAAGTACGCATAAAAAAGCATCGGCCTGGTGCCGAATATTGTGAAATTTTTACGGGGAAAAAAAATCGTTGCCACACCACGTGGTAGGTACTCGTACCTATATGCATACCTACCTGTATAATTTAATATTATTATATATCGTACGTTGAACGGGATTATAAATCAAAAACTCGCGGGAGTGGAGTGAGGGAAAAGGCCAATGAAATTTGTGCGCGCGCGCGGATTAACTGAAGACCCTATTCAATATAGGTACATAATATTATACTATAATAAAAAGAAAGAATCGCTCGCCCATCAAGGCCGATATTATTGAAGACTGTTGTACACACATAATATTATAATTTATAATAATATAATATAATGACCCGGGATGGACATACGTCATACCACTTAATAACATTAAAATACGAGTACATACCCATAAAAATGTGATTACACTGCTGCGCGTGTATAAATAATAACATTAATAAGCACAACGAGTTTTTTCTTAAAACAAATCCATTTTTAACTAATTTTTAAATATTTCACAACAGGAGCGACAAAGAAAAACGTCACAGCTTATGTTGTCATATTATTAAAGCAAAACATTTTTGTTATTAATGGACATGGATTAATAAAATATTTTATATTTTCCTCAGAAACAGGTTTTCAGTGTTGCCAGATAATGTTCCGAAAAAATATCATGAAATAATAAATTCTAAAATGTTTGAAATACCTAATGTGTTTGTTTTCGCCCATCAGTTATATATATAATAGGTCCCGGACTAACTTCTATGGGGTGCCTATTAATTTAAACTATATCTTCTGTATACCTAATCTATATAAATATGTATATTATATTTATTAATATGAATTATTTTTGGTTTTTACTATCAATCATAAAAATAAAACATATAAATTTAAGAAAATATATAAATTTTTACTTAATCAAATTTTTTGTCACTAAACTTAGTAAATCTAGAAAGTATAATTTGTTTGGTTAGAAATTCTGTGATACCCTAACAATTTTAACATCGAATCAAGCGAATAGCATTAACTTTGTTTTGTCGGAGGTGTAGTTTGTCGGTACTTTAATTTTACAACGAGTTTTAAGTGTAAAATTAGAGTATTAAAATTAAAATATCGAAAAATCACTTCGTCTAACCAAACTACAGATAAATCACGTTACCTATAAAAGTTCGACGACAAGTCAGAATTTTCTAATTTAATAAAAACAATCGAATTAAATGTACCATAATATATGCATGTTAGCAAGTTATACTCAAGTAAAAAACGAAAATAACACGTCATGTGAGTCGAGATGAGACGCGTAAAGATGTGCAATATTGGTACAAATATAATTATTGAAGTCCCGAATCCCGTATCGAGTGGAATCGAACTGCAGTTTTTATTTTTTTAATGTAGTTATATACGCGTGATGTATATATACGTGCGATGTATTTTTTATACGTCGGTTTCCGCGAGCTCGTTAATACTGCAAATAATTACGGTGGTGGCAGGATTGTGGAGGGTGGACCTCGGCGAGGCGGGTGTGGGCGATACCGGAAATCGCGTATGTTGTATACACTATACACATATTATAAGTGCAGTGTACGCTGTACAGTATACACGCTGAATCATTATAGTATTATGGTATCAGAAAATAATTAGTAGGTATAGCGCGTGTACGTACGAGACCCGTTCTGGACGATAAATTATTTTTGCACCGAAAACATGGATCGGTCGAGTGTAACCGAAAAAAGTCAAAATAATAATGTATACAGCATGATATAATACGAAAATACGACCTATCATGTTTTATAATGTGTTGTAAGAATTTATTCAGAATGTGCCGGCGATGGCGAGCGTGAAATTTGAACATTTTATACGGAAAACGAATTTCGGTGCGAACACGTGCATATGTATATCACCTATTGTTGTTATTGTTTTACGAAGTGATGACTGATGATAATTGATAGGTACTAATATTATGAAGCATTTCCGCCACGCGTAAAGAACATTTCCCGAAGCACATAATAATAATATTACTACTTTTGTTTTTCACATAATATTTTATTATATCATTAAATATTATTATTAGAAATCGTAACCCCCCCCCCCCACTCACCAATTTGTGATACTTACGCACTAGCCACGCATTTTATCACGTTTCCGCATATCCCATGGTTTATTCCGATTCTAATTTCTTAAATAATTGTAGTTTTACAACTGAATAGTCAAGTATAACAATATTTTTTGAGTAAAACCACATATTCTAAGCCCTCGCGCATTATTCATTATATTGCAATATTATACATTCAAATATTCAGTAGACATCATTGTACATCGCATAAATCATTGAATAACTCAAGAACCTCGTTCAAATTTTTAACTGAATACCTATACATTAGAATATTCGAAAAAAAATTATGTTTTGAAAAAGTCTGTATCGTGAGTTTTCCAAGTATCGGAATTTGAATGTACGCACATTAGGAATGTTTCGAGTATAAAAATCTTACGAATCTTACAAAAAACTCGTCATGTACACACATTTAACCCTGATGCGCTCGTATAATAATATACTTAAACCATACAGAATTGATATTACTAAATCGCATAATACTATGGTATTGCGCGAGTTTAGTCGAAATCCATCGATTTTTTTTCTAATGTTTATTATTATGACGGCGTGGTTTACCTCGCGTGTGTTGCCGACTACGAAACCTGAAATATTATTATAATATGTGTTACACGCCAAAACGTTTGTCGGCCATACTTTTTTTACGCGTTCCACTAACGTGCGTGTTTGTGTGTTTGTGTGCAGTCATATGAACGTAACCTAATAATATTCTATCCGTTGACCGTGGTCAGTGTTCAACGTAAATATTGCAATGATATGTACATATATATTATGTATATTATAATAATTATGCGCGTATATGACGATGATGGCGATACCTGTGTGTATCTAGTGTGTGTACTACTGTACTACAGTACAAATAATATAACATTAGGTAGGTCGTATGAATAACAATCATATACGCGTGAAATAAAATAATATTATAATAATACTTAGGGTTGAGATTTTAATGTAAGTACTACAAAATATGAAAACAATTTTAATAAAATTCCACAAAACACAATGCTCTATAATGCTTTATGCCTGAAAACTATATACATATATATGTATATCTTAAATTAGAATTAAAAAAATTAACTATTAAAAATTAAGTGTATGAATGATTTGTATGTATACTTTTTTAATTCAGAGGGAAGATGTTATGAAAATAATGTATTTCATATATTTGTAGGAAATTTAAACAAAATAATTGAAGGATTTGAATTGAAAAATTTACTCGTGTCTAATAAAAGTGTATGTAAAGAATCTCAAAACAAAAAATATATTTAAAAATACACAAAAATGTACCTACCTTAAAACTAAAATATCCCTAGAAAATATTTTTTTAAACTCATGAAAGTATAAACCGTGTATATTGTACTTGCAAAGATATATCCAGTTGCGGATCATGAAAAATTCCTATGCTAAATCCTGTACATTCTTAGACTTAAAATAATATTATACGATAAAAGAAACGTTGAAACCGATATGCGTGTGCGTAGAAGTACCTACTGCAGTTATCGACCTAAATTGAATGTAATATATAAGACATAACAAAGGCGTAGCACGGTTTCTCATATACCTATAGGTACATACGAAATCGAATGCAATCGCCGACGACAATCGGCGATAAAGCACGTCTCCTAGATGCCATGACATTTCGAATTTATATATAAATAATAAATATCAATAAAATATTATATAGTACCATTTATTATAATAGAATATAGGGTGATTTGCCAAGTATGCTCATCCCCATATTATATTATTTTAATAATTGATTAGTTAAATCAAATTTTTCTGTTTTATATAATATACATAACATATTATTATTATAAGGACAATATTATAAAATAATTAAATGTTTTACTGTTAAATGTGTGTTCTGTTATGGTAAAAATAAAAAATGTATTGTTTCTATCAATCTTTTTATTGTAAATAAATTGAAAAAATATTTTTTATAATTAATAATAAGTAATAACTACACAGATGATATTTTTAAGAATATTGAAGCATCTGAATCGAACTTTAAGCGAGTAGTTTCTGAGTTATTGATATTTATGCCGGTACTAAGAATAATATATAATAGGATTAATAGATATGGGGACTAATTATTTTAAAATTATATTAATTGATATTAAATTTAGTAAAATGTTTAATTTATAAAAATGATACGAGTATAATATGCAATAAATTGAATATTACATATTTTATGTAAAACCATTCTTAGGGACTACCTATATAAACCTTAATACACGAAAATTAGCGATTCAAAAATTATATTTCGATATAAATACAACATTTTTTTTAAAAACCATTTAATTGGCTATTAGTATTAATAACTTACTGTAGAAAAAACAGTTCTTATAAATAACTCAATTAAAAAAATTAGTTTGTATCACTATAGAACGCTTCTTAAGTAGTAAATAATAGTAGTATTTCACAATACTGATATGGTCTTGCAATATTTTGAAAATTCTAAAAACTAGAATTTGAAATAAAAAGCATTGTTTAAAGATAAAAAGGGTTTTAACTTCTTCGTAAATCATTCTGTATATTATAATATATAGGACACGCGTGGGCGTGCACTAACGGTTGTGTTTGCTTAACTCTACGGATTCATCAACACAACACAATGGCCACATATTATTATTATCCTTAGTATCTATTTAATAAGTCGATACAAATCAACTCACGGACCTACGACAATATATTGCGTGTAACTTCTGAACATCACCGAAGACTGCCTGACGTAATTTTCTACATTACATAATTATTATAATAATAAATCATGTACAACCGAAGTTAAAATTTTACTTTACCTACCAACATTTCCGTGTTTGGACGTGCGCGCTTTAACACGAATTAATTATATAATGCGGAAAATACAATAACATTAGTTATATACTTCGTTTGCTCTTTTAATTTTTGTCTAGATTTTAGTATTTTCTTCATTATTCACATGAATAAAATAATTTCTGAGTAGATCACATAAATGTTTTGAATGAATTTAAAACATTATAAAACCTATTCATAAGGTATTAAAATTTTTATACGTAGAATAAAATAATGCAAAAGAATGTTATTACAGTTGATTCGATTAAAAGTCATACAATTTTTGCTGGATATTTCAGAAATATTATTTTGTACTCTTGTTATATCTCGAATAATGATTGAAAATATAAAGTCTTAAGTTATAAAAACTAATTTTATTTTTAGTATCTATAATCTTCAAGATAAAACTTTGTCAAAAGGAATTAAAGCCTTTATTTTGCCTTTTTTACAACTCACAAGACTACAAAAGTCAAGAACTCGTGCTTCGTTTACTTTTGTTATAAGTAAGAGAATTCAAACAAAAGTGGAGCCTAATATTTATTTATATATTTTGGATTGTTTTGTCAAAATGATTATTTTTAAAAGATAATTTCATTTTTTTTAAATTATTGGTTTTCGCATGAGTAATTATAACCGAGGATTGTTAGAACATGTTCTTACAAGCTACATCATAATTAATTGAAAAATATTTTTGTTTGAAAACTTAACATATTTATTAAAACAGAAATTAATATTGTTATTAAAATATCATGACAATATAAAGTATGTCTTAAAAACAGCGATGGTAACAAACAATTTATTTATTCAGCTTTATAGTCAGCTAAAATGGTTATTCATCATTTCTAGTAAATATTTATTGACATTATTGGGTATCGAACAAGAAAAACAAGTTTCAGATTTCTTGCGATACTAAATTGTCATTTTTTCCTATAAGGTAACATGTGAATTATTTAATAGGGAAAATATATTTAATTAAAATTATATATTGATTTACGAAGATGACGTCCAATTGAAAATATCCATTGTACAAAATTATACAAAATGTATACAGTCCACAAAATATAAAAGGTCTATTGTATACAAAATATTTAAAATTATTAAGTTTCTAGATGAATAGAGAAATGCATATTGTTATATATTAGTTATATATGTGTTTGTTTATTTTTATTTATCTTTAATTATACATTTTTAATAATAAATTGATATAGTGTATGATCTATAAAATGAAACATTTCATAAAGATGTACATGCGACGTCCAGAAAAAGGAAAAAGACGAGCTGTACCACAAATATTTTTTCTTACTTCTTGGAATAAATATGATCTTGCCATTGATAGGAGATAACACAAAAATAGTGTGGTAGAAAAATTTTACTTTTAATTTCAAAGACTATTAGTAGCATATCTTGTCAATACTTAGCAACTATGAAACAGCACAGTGATACTGAAAGTATTAATGCATATTAAAAGTGTTAAGAGGACATCTTAATTATATAGTAGTCAATAATTCGAAAAAAATTGATAAAATATAAGAATCACTTAATGAAAATACTACCAATTTGTGAAACTTATATAAAAATGGAAATTATATTTCCCGGATATATAAGAGATGTTTCATATAAGTTAAAATTATGTTCAGATCCCTGTGAAAATGATAATAAGTAATTTATCGTTATCAGATATTTTTAATTAAACAATATAATATATTGGACCTATAGTTATGTATTAGACATATCATATTATTATATTGCACCTTTGAATACTGGTTAATATATATTAGAATATAATTATAAAGTTTATAAATCTTTAGTTTATAATTATTTTACGTCGGAAATAATATATTGTTTATTACCATTCGAGCTATTATTATCAAGTGACTAAATTTCTCTACTATTTAAGTATTATATAATTATTTATTTACATCAGGACATAACTTTAAATTATATAAGAAACAAACAACAGTGAAATTTGGAAATATATTAAATATAACTACAAAAAAACAATTAAGGTATAATAATTTATTGATTAAATAAATAATATACATTTTTAATACGACAATCTAGATAATTTTAATCCATCCTTTTGCACAATTTAAATAATAGTGTTTTAATATTTTATTTATTTAAATTATATGTTCTACATTTTGAATGTATTTATTGTTAATATAAAATAAAAAAAACTTTAACTTAAAAATGTTTTTGGCATTTTATTCTTGAGTAATTGCTTTTCAATTATTATAATTATTATTACTCAAATCTTACAACTTTCATTACTTATAACTTACAATTTTAAGAAATATCAATGAACCCGCCTTCTTATTTTCTTAATTTTGTCCAGTCTTTCACTGTTGTACTATATAAATGATTAAATTAATTTATTAATTATTATATATATAATATAATATATATTACTAACTGCGGCTTGAGATTACCTTCCTATAGGTAAATAGTGTAAAACGAAACAATATTTTTGCTCTCACAATAATATTTCTAAAAACATAATTTATGACCATATTAGAATTATTATTTAAAAAGATAATTATTTGTTAGTATTAATAAATATTTATTCCCTGTGGTAAAGTAAAATAAATTAAACTTAGTGGTTTGTTGAAAACGTTTATAACCACATCATATGATTGATTATTTATACATATAAAGAAATATTATATATAATATATACATAAATTCTATTATACCATGTAATTAGGTGCTTAGTTACTTATATACTAGCTTAAACGAAATATTATCTGAATGCCACTCAGCTGTTTTCGAAGGGTTTGATAAAAGCAATTTAAATCAAATATTGGGAATAATTTAAATTTTAAATACATACCATTTACTATAGGTAATTCAAATTAGCTTTTTGCTAGTCCCGTGTCAGTACCGTTGTTGGTTGTCGTCTATACAATACATACACGATTGTATATATTTAATCCTTAGAAAGCGTTGTTAATAGCATCACTGTTTATTTTGATATAAATAAAGAACAACACCTAACTTAAACAAAATTCAATATAATTGTGAACGTTGTAGACTTCTGAACTTTGTGGATTTCTAAACAAATAGTAAATACTACTAAAATTAAACCAAATACTTAATCAACAACGAAAAATTTGATTTCAAAAGTTTAGCACAAAGCTATTGTTGGTACTTTCCCTACATAATAAATCATAATAGATATTTAAATGATTAAATGCATACACAAGTGTATGCGCCTAACCTAACGTAAGGTGTTAATTTTCACATCCAGCAAAATATCATAGTTAATTTAACATTATTTTATTTTAATTCAATATCAAATTTAAGTTTTTTTATCATCGAGAATTTTTAATATTAATATTAATATTAAAAAATTCCAATTAAAATACTTGCAAACACACAATGCATATTTTTATATTTTTTAATAACATTATTTTTAATTTACATTTTGAGCAATTAATGTATTGATTTGACAATGATATATGACTCGTTTGTGTGTGTGTATTTCTGTAATCACTTTTACAAATGTTGTAGATACTTGAAATTTGTATCAAGCATTTATATTATCATTTTCTATAAATAGAATAGTTATAAAAATATTTTAAATCTTTTTGTGTTATTTAGGCTTTAAACAAATAAAATTTACGATTTTTTAATTATTTTTAATATGTCAATACAACATTTTTGCTGGATTAAAATTCTTGAAAATTTAATATCAATCCCTTACATACTTTTTATAATATTTTTATAAAAATATTATTAATACAAGGGTATATTTTTTTTTATAGACATTTGTAGTTTGAATTTGAACGAAATTACATATTCAAACGATGATAATAACATTAATAACGATATTCATTATTTTGTTATAATTTTAAAACATTATCTATTACTTTCCGTAATAACATTTAAAAAATATGTAGATTGATTTAAAAATATTACCTTTTTATACCACGTACCTATTCACATTAATTAACAATTAAGTGGTATTGGCTTAAAAGTTAATAACAATTGACAATAATATAATATGATTTATTATTATTATTATTATTATTATAATTAATACTAATAATACAATAAATGTAATTTTTTCCGAAAAAATTAAATCAACCTACCGTAATACTAATAGTAAAATAAATTACTTTAAAAAAACTGTATCATAAAATATATAGGCACCTAGTAGTCATATAAGCTGACAGAACGTCTCCGCTTAGAATCGTTTTTCACGTACATTTCACCAGCCCCGCCTAGCGTTTTTTAACTTCTGCGTAGACGGAAGTTGAACAGAAATTTGCAGGAATTAAACATTAAATATTGGCGTTGAAAAATTGAAATGGTTGAGGGTGGGAAAATGTACGTTCGTTTTTGAATTCAGTGACTTATCATTGAATTAAAATTGAACACATACGTAATGCAGTATGTAATAGTGGTATATATAATACATTTAGTTTTCAGATATAAAACATTATACATTTTTTTTTTATGAAATTTTACTATAATTTCTTACCATAGTATACATATGATTTGATGTTTTATCACATAATATTTAATTTTTTTTTCATATTTTGTAGTACATCAAAATCTTAGTCAGAATTAATATTATTATTATTGTGTATGATTATGACCCACTTGCCCCACTTTTTTATTATTAATTTTTATTCAATTAAAAGAAAATTATAATTTAATGTGTTTTGTTTTTCATTAATTATAATTTTATTATGCATTGTATTTGATAAAAAAAATTATGTTTTTTAATTTAAATACGTTATTTATTCTAACATAATGATTAATAAATTTATAAAGTAAACGCAGCAAATGTTTCTTGTGACATTTTCTATGTTCCTGGCCGTTCCCGGGGTTTCCTGGGTATTCCCGTTAAGTTCTTAGAACTTGCTTAACTCTAGTTACAGCTATTAACAGTGATTCACGATAAGTATGCTCGCCTCCTTTTTTCCTTCAATGATTGTGTTATTCTAAATCTTATTCAGGGAATTTTTAAATAACTTTAACACTATTTTCTGCATTATTCAATGAGCATTCTGTGGATAATCAAATTTCTGTTTTTCAAATGAGAACCCCATTTTATACTGCAAATTATTTAGCGTATAATTTTTCTGAAAATTCAAACAAACAGTTTTTGAGTTAATTAATTTTGTATACTAAGGATAATAAGTCCATAAGTCCATGATAATGATTTAGAATATTGATGGCTAAAATAATTAAAATTTATAAAAAAAAATGTATTTATCAATATTTATAATTTTTTTAAATAGACTAAGGTGTATTAATGTCTAAATTCATTATTACATCTAGTTTATATTTATGTAAATATTTTCTTAATGATACTCTTAGGCGATACTCAAAGTAAAAAAATTTAATAACTAAGAAATTACTAATTTGAATTTTGAACTAGGTAGGTATAGCAGGTACATCAACATTTTCAAAAAATTATTCACTTAATAATTTACAGTAATAAAAAGGGAGGGGGTTTTTAAAACAGAAGTCTGTATTAAAAAATAGATGGTCTTTAAGTATTCAATTAAAAATATCAATAATTTCAATTTAAATAAAATCACCATTAAATGGAAAAAGGAGGTGATGAGCATGCTTGTTGAATTACCTTATATAGTTACGAATTTTGTCCTTACAATTTAAGAGGACGCTACACCCGTGTTTAATGTCTCTGTATTACATACAAACACATATAACATAACACATTTTCATTCAGCAGAATCCATTTTATGTTATTAGCTTTAATAATTTACCTATTATACAACTTAATGGTAAGAATATAGGTCATCACACAGGCTTTTATTAACATTATAATTTTAAAATGAGTTATAAGCATTTTAAAGTTGTAATATTTTACATGGCTATAATTAATTTTAAAGTTATATTATCAATAAAATAAGCCTTATGTGATGGCCTGATAATATTCTTTCCTTTAAGTTCGATAATAGGTAAAGTTATTCTAATATTAAAACTAACATCATAAAATGGGATCTGCTGAACGAAAATTTGCTATGTTTTATGTATGTAAGACGAATACATCATACACGAATGTGACTTAACAACATATAATTTAGTTTCAGTAATATGATACGCATAATCAAATCATTAACTTTACAACACTATTTTGTTATCTCACCTTCATAATTGTATTAAAAAACACACAGCTATTTTTAACGTGATTTTTACCCATATTTTTAGCTCATTACACTAGGATTATAACCCAAGTGGATATTTTCCGACCAAAACAACTTTTAATAAACAAATAACGAACACTATTTTAAAAATAAAATAGGTATATTTATATGAAAATATTAAAATTAAAAAGTGGGACAAATGAGCAATAAAATTATACTAGTTTTAACTATAACATTTATTTTACATCTTATCACGAAAGTAATAAATACTTATCATACTTAAATGATTAGTTAAAATATGTACTATATACAAATAATTAAATAAGTATTTATATTAAATTAAATGTTTAGTATGTATATTGTATACGATATTTATAATAATATTTTACACTAATCATAAATTCGTAATGAACATCACTCACAAAATATTAAACAATAAAAAACAAATTAATGTATTGAATTAAATCTTTCCCGTTAACAATGTTATTATTTTATTTAGTATATTGGTGGTAAGTACCTATACCAGCTACAAGGTATCTACTTTGCAATGATCGATACGCATCGTTTGGTATATCGTTCCGCAACGTGTACCGGTGAGACGTTAAAATAATGACCAATCCCCCCTAAGAATAACCCCCTCGTTCTCGTTAAAACCGCTTCCGGCTTTATAGAGGCATAATTTAATGGAAGTTAGCGTTATAAGACCCCTTATTACCGCCACCTTTTCAAAGTGATAATTTGTTTTCGTTAAAAACATATTTTTTAATAGAACCATTTTTTATTGTCTTTCTCACTCTTTCACTCATTGTGTCCCTCAGCTAAAAAAATATACATTAATGAATTATTTATAAGAGTATAATACTTCATTAAAACCGATATCGATACAAGACGTAAATTTCGAAATTATATATTATAATTTCAACATGTTCAGTGGGGCATATTCCTTATCTGTTTAAAGAATAAATAAAAATTAAAAATATAATCCACAAACACTTTTGATTATTATATTTTTACATTTAAATATTTTTGATAAGAATCTTAATTAAAAGTGTATAACCCATGATTTATCATTTCATCAAATGATTACTAATTTAAGTACCTATAACTGTGATAAGTAGAAAATATTTTTATACGATTTATACACTCTACAGTCTATATGACTAAATAATTTCATAACTATCTATTATTTTAATGCAATTCTAAATTTTTATCACTCAAAAACAATATCTATATGATTATTAAGTGTTATTATATTATTAATTGTGTCTGTAATACATGCATGGTACCTAGATGGCTAGATATAAGTATAGTATCAGCAAATAATAATTGCATACTTATATTACTCACAATACTAAATAAACATTTTTAATCGTTGCATTCTAATACAGCTGATATAAAAGGCTAGACAAAGGAAATAGGTATAAACGATAAACATTAAATGTTTTATATTGTGCTAATACAATCTAAATTTTACTTTTAATCATATATTTAACGTAAACTGCACTGTGTACTGCTTATACTTAAACCAAAAACAGTGTTATGGGTAATTTAATATATAAATATTTATAATGTAACATTGTTGGTGGTTGAATAATTTTAATCTAGTTACCTGGAAAATAACTTGTATAAATAACAAGATATTTTTAAAAATCGCCATAATATTATAAATCAATATTATTTTTGTAAAAAAAATAAATAATATTTACAATATAATTAAAAAAAAATAACTCTTAGTAAATCAATAACTTTTATTGTTATTCATCGTTATTAAAATAATTTAAAATTGTTTTACTGGGAAAATAATAGCTTAAATAAAATACAAATAATGGTGTACTTTTTTGACGAAAATAAATAAATTAAAATTTTCAGAACAATAAAAACTACATATAATGTATATAATTATATAAATAAGAAGGTGCGTTATTAGTTTTTTTAGGTTATTAGCGATCACTATGCACTTGTCTTACGTCGAAAAATTAAATCTTGTAGGCTAATGATAAATTGATTAATAAACTAATAATACAAATCGATCACTTAATTGTAATAGCATTTTATGTATCATGAGATTGTATAAAAACGGTATATCAAAAATGTAATAGTTTACCTAATAATAAGTGAACCATATATTTTGCTGGCAGCCTATTTTCTTCAAAAAGTAATATTTATAGTCCTTAAATTAAGTTTAGTTATTGATTAACATAAAATACATAAAATAATATGAATCAAAACCCATTTTACAGCTTTATTATATGTATATAATTTAATATAAGTGATATTATTATATTTATTTACAAAAATTAACAATAAATAATTTAATTTATATTAGTAAAGTAATATATCAATAGATATTTTTCAAATCATGTGTGATCCTTATACCATTATTTTCTTCCATTCAAATTTAATAATTGTATTACTTACTCATAAACTATATTTTAAATAATAAAAAGCTATTTTAATAGAAAAAAAATAGTTTTATATATTCAAAACTATACTATTTTTCAAACAAATATTAAAATGTATTATAAAGCGATTTAGAGTTAATAACACTATTATTTAGATATCATTTTATGAAACCAAATAATATTATTTTCCATAAAGTGAATCAAAAATGTATCTAGAGATTTTTTTTATGTCATCGTTATTATTTAGGTTAAATGTTGGCATAACTATTCTTATATTATCGAAAATATTAATTATTTATTTTATTCACTTATGAACAGTTTATTTTAGGTTCTAATACCAAAGATAACTGCAGTTAACACGCAGATATTAAAATTGATAAAGATTATTTATGATCATGAAATATATATCGTCTAACTGCTGTCGATGGCAGGTCAATATATATATAAAATTATTTTTATTTAATAAATAATCCATATTTATTTTTCGTTAATTTTTCTAATGACGGTTTTACAACATGCGCACATGACCTTGACATGGTGACGTTTCAGATGTTTCACATATACCATGAAACATAACGGAAAACATGTGCCAAACTCACCCAAATCTTTCGCTGAGATATTTCTACTCGACTTTATTTTTGGTCTACCTTTATAGCCACATTTTATGCACAGACAATTGGTCCCTTCGTCTGAGTCTATATAATTCCAAATAGACTTGAACATTGTTGGAACTCTGTCGGATATCTAATTTAGACAAAAAAAAAATATGCGCTGTGATTTATTACACTAACTATTGGCTATTATTCTGTAAATAGACTTTGGAGTTTACTCAAGTCTCAAAATTATGACCTAAGGAGAATACTGTCAAAAAATTTAAAGAGAATAGTACAATATATAAAATGTAAGCATACAGAACATTTTGGGAAACTTGTTTATTTTGTAGATTAAAATTTTCGAATTGTTAGTGATTAAATTGTTGAACGTCAACGGCTATATAATAATTAATATTTTAAAACATTTCATTTGTTCCAATATGAACTTAATGATATTACATTGTCATATATTTACTATAAACATTGTGTATTTAATATAATTCCTATAATAATCTTGTATTGTATGAAACCAGCTAAAAACTAAACAACGACTCGTGTGCATAATTTAACCATTACACGGATAGTTAGGTTTCTAAAAAAAAAAATATATAAGCATTCACTAATTAATGTCTACTTCTAGTGAACCATTGGAGATAACATAATAGTTTTAACATAATTAAAAATAAATGTATACTTCAGAATAATTTTTCATATATACTTACATTAATTATTAATATAATATTTAGGTATAAAACATTGGGAGTGATAAAAATTCATAACGGTAATTTCGTTAAATTA
Source organism: Rhopalosiphum padi (assembly GCF_020882245.1). Taxonomy (NCBI): domain Eukaryota; kingdom Metazoa; phylum Arthropoda; class Insecta; order Hemiptera; family Aphididae; genus Rhopalosiphum; species Rhopalosiphum padi. The sequence goes on from NC_083600.1 coordinate 21,699,243, forward strand.
TTCTAAAATCGTTTTAACTTAAAAATGTAATTGGCATAGGGTTCATTGATTTATATTTTGTACCCGATTATGATGAATAAATTGTAGAAAATAAAATACACAAGTTGGAGTAAAAAAAAAATATTAAATATAAGGATATTTGATAAGTCTTCGTTTTATGGTTGTATATTTTATCTTTTAATAATAAAAATAATGTTACAACATTTTTCTCGATTTTCAATTTAAAAAGTATATGGCTGTTTACTTTAGTATTATAGGCATTATTGATTAATATTTAGTTTGATTTGACTGTTCTTGTATATCTATATATAGTAAAAATACGTAAAAACAAATTCAAAAAATATGCACTTTAATTTAAAATAAAAAAAAATCAATGAAATGTACATAATATTATGTAAAAAAATATACCAATTTTTTTTTGCAATATTGTATATAATATATATACACAAAAATAACCATTTAAATCCTATAACTTATTTGCTTTATGTATAACAACGGATATGTTGAAGTATGCTATACAATAGGATTGTTTCAATATTATTTTATTTCAAAATATTTACCTTGATATTTTTGTGTTGAGAACGAATGTGTTCAATAAATGTACCATACTGGATCGAGTCATTGGAAGTACCAGTAATTAATTTGGAGCAAAACAGACACTCGGCAACAACTTCATACATTGCAATAAACAGATACAAAATATTTTTACTTTCTGTAATAATTATTACGTTCACTTAAATTAATTAAGGATTGAAAGATTAATTACTATAGTAACTAAATCAATAAAATTACCCGTCAAACAACTTACACCTACATTGGTTATATAATATATAATTTGTAATGCTTACATGTACTAGATACCTCTTAAAAATGGCAATATTACATTAGTTGAAAAATCGGAATACTTTATTTATTGGGAATTTGTGTTTTATTAATCATTTTAATCTCATCAAAGTTATAAAAGCTAAATTTATATTTACCTTTGTAATTTCATGAAAAGGTAGAATCGTTGTTTAATGAGTTAAGTTGAAAATACATAATTCATAACCTCACTTAGCCATTAACATCGTAATAAAAAATAACAACAAATATATTTATTGGTTTAAAATTGTGTTTTATGATAAAGGAGTAATGACGTGTTCGAATGTGTAAAAATCAGCGTGAAATCCATTTTGACCATCCCAGTAATTTATTTGTTTTTATAAGTCACTAAATGAAAAAATAAAAACGGAGAAAGAAAAATAATGCAATTATTTGACTAAAACCCAAGTAATGAAATTAGCGCAATAAAATATAAATAAAGTATGGACACAATTTAAATATAAAAAATTATATACCTTCGCCATAATGTAAAAACGTTGTATACTATAAGTTAAATATTTATTTTATTTATTAATCTTTTTAATTAATAATAAATAATAACGTAATATATTAACCATAAAAATACTATAAACTTCAAGCTAAATAACTCATATTAGGAGAATATTTTCACTATTTTCTATGTTATAAACTTGCAAACGTTTTATACGATATAAAGGAAGATAACCACTCATAGTTATACAATATAAATAATAAACATTGTTACAATGTATACAATTTATGCAAAACGTCAATATTACCCTTTTACCATATACTAGATACTTATACAGTATACATATATTATTAGAAATAGGATATTTTGTTTTTCATAACCCGAATAACTCCTTTCAGTGATTTGAAAAGATGGTAGGACATCAATTAAAAAATAAATACATTTCCGTTACATCGAGTTCCCGATATAATAATAACCATAGCTCTACTCAATTTCGATGGAAAACGGAGAAATTCTCAAAATGTCTTCTTGTCCCTTAGCAATCGTATTTCCTATTTTAGTAATGTCTATTAAGCGCTTTTTCGAAATAGGAAATGAAACATTACTCTTTGACAACTCAATATGATAAAAAGAAATCAGTTTACCGCGTCTATATACAAAACTTAATATATTAGGTATAAAGTAAATGGTAATAAATAACTATACAACAACAACACCTAAAAATAATAATATTCAGACATTCTTATTTTTAAACTTTATTCTTCTTCAATCTATAATACGTTTTTAATATGCCAATACTGCCGACTTATGTGATACAATATTTTTATTGGCATTCGAGTTCACCAAAAAAGTATATTTATTGGCGTCTTTGCCGTTACACAACGATGATTTATTTAGTTTCTTATATGAATGACTAACATCCCAGGATGGAGTAATATGATGAATTAAAGTATACTTAAAAAAACTAAACATTTTGTGCTGTTTTAATAATAATGCTGACGTTTTGTATACTCATAGGTGCGAGGCTCGAGCAAATAAATTAGGGAAAAACGATAGGAAATAATAAAATATAGAGGTCAGGGTTACACATTATATATCAACAAGGACGAATATAATATGATGATATAACATCTAAATCCTATAATATTGTAATACTCATGGTCAATTTATAAATGTATTTATATATTTTTATTCTTGAATATAATAGGTACGTGTAATAACAATGAATTATTTATCGATGCTTCAAAAACCGTATATGATTAATATAATAATATATTGAAATATTATACTTACTAGTTACGACTTACGACTTACGACTTACAAGCAGGTATACCTATCCTATCGTCTACTCAAAGTTCGGAGAATAATAAATATATTTAATTAATCTTAAATATTATTATTAGTATTTACTATTTAATATATTAATATAACTAACAGTTATTAGTCTATTAGCGTACAGAATAATGTAGAATATAAATTTAACATAAAAGGCGTTTAAATATCAGATCATTTCTATTGGTTGTATAGCCTATGAAAATGAATTAACCAGAAAATACTTTACATTTACAGCAAATTAGTTGTATTGCTCAACTTCGTCCGATAAAAATGAACATTTATAAAATACGCCCTTTGCCAGAATATCACTCGATGTAATTCGGTTTAACTGTAAAATAATGTGCATGAGCAAATCGGTTTACACGGTGTACCTATACCTCTGCCTGTTGAAATGTGAACAACACAGATTTTTAACACGATCGAATGAGTGGTTCTGTACATTTTTTTTTAAAACAGTCGATAAATTCTTAATTTCCTTAACAGTTTTTAAATTATTTCACAGAAAACATATACATTTTTGGACTAAAAATGGCCCAGATAATTTTTGCTCGTATATAATTATTCATTAGGTACCTATACTTTATCGATAAACACGAACTGTCGCACAGTACGACGAGTACGACCAAATATATAGGTACAGTGATTTAACTATATTTATTCGACGATTTATTGAAATGCCATTAGACAATATTTTCAAACACAAAAATATTACGTAGGTATCAATGTAATTACAGGTAGCAATAATACCTATTATACATCAGCGGAGAAAGTAGTGTTTGATATACCTACGATTGTACAGTATTTAACGTAAACGAACAATTTTATTAGTACCTACAGCTGCCGCGCTAATGTAATTTTAAGGTTTCTGCAGTTCATTGTCCACCAAAGTAGAGCACAATATTTTCTTCTTATTATTTTTTTTTCTCATATTATTTTTTTATACACCTACCTACGATTTCTATTCAAAATCAAAAACCCTTATTCCGCTGCCCGCTGCTCGTATGTGTGGCTAATTATTATTAACGGCGTGTGTAAAATAATTATTTCTGATTAATAATTCTCACGAAATCAAACCGTCGTAATAATGTTATATGTATATATGGCGTGCGCGTACCAACATAATACGTCGTATATTATATAGGCTTGTACGCGCGAAATTATAACCTACCACTGTCCACTGCAGCTGTGATATTATGTCCGTACAAAGAAGTTCGACGACGATTACCCACACATATAGGTACATTGTTTTATTCGTGTGATTTCGTTGCGACTCGCACGAAAGTGATCGGCTCCGATAGATATAATATACCCACGCGTGATTTGTACACGACACTTATTTTCTCCCTTTCGAACTGCGCCGTTGCTGCAATCCAAACCCCTTGCCGCGGTTACGGCACGCATGCCGGCTGCCCCGCAGTTACCGTACAAACACGTAATCATACTTTTCGCGTATACACACCCATCCCTCGGCCGCAGACGTTTCCCGTCTTGCCCCACCGCGCCGTCAGGTCATCACGGAAACCTCAATTATTGGTTTACAATAGAAAAATGTCGACGTTCGAATCGATCGAATAATTATTTTGGTGTGTATAGGCGTACCTATATGTAGCTACTTTAGCTATAATATGTATTAAATCGTGCGACGTGTTTCCCGATCCCACGACAGCACTGCAAACCTTCCCGGGCAGGTGGTATAGGTATCTTACCTCTTGTAAGACTCCAACTGGTTCCCGTGACTATGTTCTGGTCTGTAGATAATCGTCTGCATAATATTATTATTGTAGTAATACGTTTACACGTTTCGGCGTTAATACATAATATGACGTATATGACGTATTATAATTTATTTGAGATTCCGGGAAAATTTTTCCGGTAAGTAAGAAAAGTGTTGACGTAGTAATTGTATTATGTTATATTTGAAAAAACAAATTATTATACACGTACGAATATAATAGTAATAATACTACCTACAGAAATTGTTTTGATGGAAACATAAAATAGGTCAATATCTCATATTCTCATTTGGTGGAAACGGCGAAGAAGTACACTATGTTAGTGTGAATGTGTATCGCCAATCTATACCATCCTACGTCGTTTCTTTATATAGATCGCATTAGGTTTTTCTTGTACGGGTATTAGGAACTATATAAAAAAATTTATAACCTCCCGAGAACATATTAGGAGACTTAAAATAAGTCAACAACTTTTATAATTCTATCTATACCTAGGTTGAAATAAATTATTATTATTACTTCCAATATGGATCAGTCCATTGTGTTGTTACGATGTTAGGGGGTTTACATTATATGATCGACGAATGAAAACTATGCCTAAACACGCAGTTAAATACAAAACCACACATTGGCAGTAGTGTTCGGATATTTATCCGCGGTGAAAATATTATATTATGTAAACTGCAACCCGTTTGCCTTATCATTTATCATTTATCACTATTTATAATTATTAATAAAATAAACACATTTTAATGACAGAACATTTTTTCATTAAAATACATGGAAATTATTATAATTTTTTTTTTTTTTTAAAGTAACAACTGTCATGTACAGTTGTTGCTATATAAAGCTAACTGATTCTGAGACTTAAGGCAAATTATGTACACTTCAGCATTTTCAAATTTCTTATTCTTATTAAAAGTTAAATATTATTACTCCGTTATTTGGTTGAAAAGTTACCAAGTTTTCTTTTCATTTTGCGACAATCAATAACTATATATAGCATTTGAAGTGCTCTCTGAAACACAATATAATGAACGCTTGTCGGTGCCGATTGAATTTAATTTCTGAAAATATTTTTATGCCTACAATTTAAACCACAATTAATTTTTATTCCCCCAAACTCTTTTGTAGTTACGTCTTTGCCAGTATTCACACAATATACACAATATATGTAGATATATAGTTATAAGTGCATTCGTATGTATGGATTCTATTTTATAGTTTTGGTTTATAGTATGATTTAGATACCAAAGCATCTGAATCACAAGCCAAATAAATATACTTAGAACTGTAGTTACAATTTGTTGTATATTATGTGAGCTTCGAAATATGAATCATAAAAATTGTTTTTACGTTTTTAAATAACTTTATTTAGTTTGTAACTTATTAACTAAGTATATAATTATTAGATTAATTACATTTTTGGCACATCATAACTATGCAGGTTTATTTTTTCTCTCTGATCTTAAAAGTTGGATATATTGGGTAGTATTTTTTCAGTAAGGTTTTATTAACTTATTAGGTGGATTAACTGGGTGGAGTTTTTGTTTTTGATACACTAAAGTTTAACTCAATTCCACGTAACGTAGTTGGCGTACAATCAGATAATCTGATAATATATAATAAATGTTACTTAAAGTGTTAAAATTAAATTTAGTCATTATTTATTTGGTGTTATTACATCTTTGCTTTTGCACTGTTTTTAAAAATTATTTTATTAAAAAAAAAATAAAAATTTATCAATTCAGAAAAGTATTACCTATACGTAATCCACTTAATTGAATTGTGGTACATACTAACTTGAGCTAAATTAAGCACTCGAATTATTTTTTACCTAAATTTATAAAAAAAAAAAACATTTAATTCGTGGTTGTAAAAAAAAAGTCATGATTTTTTTTAAAAATATTTATTTTTATTTTTTAAAAATTGATTCCACAAAATCGTCCAATTATATATATATACTATTGCTATGATCTTAAATAGAAACATAAAATCACTATATAATCATAATTACATATATAGTGCCTGTGGCATGGTATAGCAAATTGAACGTATCTAGTAATGGAATGCAAATTAGACGTTTTTTAGCGTCTAATTCTGATGCACCCATAATATAATTATTAATAGGTATAAAAACAGCAGTATTCAGTAGAAGTTATGATTGCGTACTTGTACGAAATGGGCGTGTTTTTACGGTATCTATTTAACTGCATAGATACACGTGACCACCAATTTTAAGAATATTAGGTCTGATGCCTTGTATAAAGCAAAAAAATAATGGTTATATTGTTCTAATAAATTTCTGATTCATAAAGAGGTCTTAATGGTCTTATATTCTTATATAGCATTTTAATAAATCCATACTGAATTTAGAAAAACATAATATAGCAAATGGTATACTTTTCTATTTTTATGTTTATTTTTTACATTTTCAAAGTTGATGAAACGAAGTTGATTGTTATATGAGGGAATAACATTTAAAACCAAGTAGGTATTGTGTTTAGAATAACGAGCTTTACAATACTTATGCAGAAATCGATGTCATCCGTCCACTTTTGGCCTGGGTCAAAAACTCATTTTGAGTTTGGCGACCGACTAATATAATATTTATATTATTACCTATTTTTTTTATATTATTTATTATGTTATATATATATATATATATTATATATACGTCTATTCGATTGTTGTTTTGTCGAATTTGTTTGAAATTCTGATATTATACTTATATATACGATTTTAATAAATCTATGTATATACGAATATTATGTATCATAATACGACAGTTTCACTTACGATTCGAAATATTGCAGTTTGCTGAACCAAAGAAATATGTTGAGACGAGTTAAAACAAAATACAAAATCGTCCGTAAACAGGCAAATAAACATTGTTATTATATTATGTAGCTATAGTAGCTACACCGGCCAAATACTTTTATATAAAGATTAACCAAAAATAAATATCTATAATACACGAGTTATATATATATATATAAGTGTAATAATTAATAAAACTATTAAAAACAAACTGTTTATTAATTTATATAATAATTGTTAATGTAATACAATTATTCAAATGTATGATAATGAATTAAGGATAAGTGTTTTTAGTGATAACATTTTTTTTATTAAATTAACATAATGTGAAACAGTTGTAGTTAAAATTTAAAATTACATATATTTATTTATTTATTTATTAGTGAGCAGAATTAAGACCTGGAAAATCATAGTCAATTATAAACTTACCTCATCAATTATATTTATATTATATAAAATATATTAATTTATAATTGGGCAAAATGCCCTATTATTGTATAATTTGACACAAATACATATTGATTTACCGAAATTATACATAATACTTTATAGTTAATATAAGTTAGACCAAATAAACTTAAATATAAAAAAATATACATAATAATAATAGTTATTAATTAGTCATCTAGTCATGTATAATTAACAAATATAAATACAATTCTTAACAATTACTTTTTATCATCTGAATAGCATAATATCGTGCTCATTGATAAAACCTATCAATCGTATCATAATATTATTAAATAAAAATGGACGAGCATCAATGCTTACAAACATGGTAAATAATAACTGACTTAAAATTATAAAAAATCAAATTCAGAGTATTTTTCTCCGCTTAATTTGATTAATTTAAAAATAATAGCTATATAAATTCAATTATACGTATTAAATTATCGTTAATATAATAACTAAATAACATTATTGTATACAATGATGTATAAGATATTACTATAAAAAAACCTCGCGTTGGGTGGTTAGTTAGTTTATAAGGAAGTTGTTACATCATATTATTATTGTTTATTGAAACAAAATTCAACAAATTAAGGAGCACTGTAGCTTCCGGTCGTAACACTAATTCACATAGAAAAATTTTACTGTTCAAACATGAAATATTATTAATTAAACATTCAAAACAAAACTGTCAAAACTATGTGGTAATTATTAAAATATCTTTATATCTCTTATATATCTATATAATTTATATTATATATGAATATATTTTTTTTATGGAACTATTTTTGATGCCTACTAAATAATTGCCTATCTTAAGTCTATATACATTTCAAATGAAATTGTATTCTTATTTCTCGGTTATTCATATGGTCATAACAACACGAAAAAAAAATACCTAAATTCACTACTAACTAACTATGATATAATTAACAGACTAATTAAAATTGTACACATTTTATTCATGTATCGAGTAAGCCAATTATTTTTTATTAATATACATCCACATATAAAATGGTTCATAATATAATATAATGTATAGTAATTATGTCATTAAATCAATATAATTTATGCAAACTTAAAATGAATACAACAAAATTCACTAGTTTGTTAAAATTTAAGTTAGATATATTATTAAATTTTAATTTTATTACTTTAAATTCTGAATGCGGGAATGGATAGGTAAACAACAAGAATGTTACACTTCTACGGAGGATTTTTTTTTTTTACTCAATAGTTATGATATTCAAATTGAAAATAATTACCAGTTATGTACAAGCACCAACAAAAGAGTCAAGTTTATAAATTAAATTACATATAATATTTGGAAGTATGAAAGTAGTACATAACGTTTTGAATGAAATGAATGAGATATAGATATTTAAAATTTAAATCACGAAAAGATAATCACATAAATGATAATAGTTTAATTTAACATGTATAAATAATAAATATATTAGTTACGTTTTAGTTTTTCTCGCATATACCTTCATATTCAAAACCTTAAAAAATTGAACCAAAACAGCTATACATAATATCCATGTTATTAAGAATATATTATCATTATATTATATACATTTTATAGAAGAGAACCAAGAAAATCTCATTATCAACACTTTATCACTGTACAGAACATGTCAAGAAAACAGTATATCTTAATGCATTGAATATGATTATATTATGCTTTAACATAATAAAATTCATGATACTAAATTATAAAAACAATATTATAATATTACAGCTTACACATAATATATGTTATATGCTTATTTATTATATGTGAGTTTACCTACATTGATATTATATTTTCTACGTTTAAACATTAAGGATATACATATAAGGTTGTAAAATATTATTTTTGATTCGCTGAAATTATAATAATATATACAATTACAAGGATTGATAGATCGTCTATTTCAGTCATATACATTTTTAAACAAACAGATTTTATATTCTGATGGAAGCAACAAATGTATTAGTTTTATAAATATAAAGATTTATAATATATGTTTGTATGACTGTGTGAGTGTTCATTTTGAATTTTACGTCTATCATCATCACCTTTTCGATCAGTAAAAAAACGTCGATCTCCAACTTTGAAGATGACGTACTCTAGTAGCAAATTAGATTCAGACAGTATTTTGTAGTAGGTAATTTTGAGAGTAAAAAGAAAAAAAATATACAGCATAATATGAGCGATTTGTTTTAAAAAAAAAAATAGTTAAATATTATACTATATTATAACTGATAGAAAAATAACAAATATATAATATCAATAGCAATATTATTATTAAAATATCCTTAACAATTTAGATAAGAGACCAATTTGATTTATTATTGAATTTTACAAATTAAACACATTCATTACAGTAATTTACTTAACAAACTAGTCATATAAATAATATTATTGTAATATGTATTATTACATCATATTATTAATGAATTATATGATACATGACGGTGCAAATTGTCCGTAGGCGCTATAACTTTCGGTAACGCAGACTATTGACCGTAGACAGCTATTTTTAAAAATTATTCGTACAAACACGATTAATTTTTTAATTTGTGAAAATCTTATTGACATCTCTATGAGTTTTTTGAATATAAATACATACATAAATGTTACGGGAAAAAATTTGAATATATGTATATACAAACATATTCTACTTATATTGATATACTATGCAGGTGACTGCTATAATAGTGCTATGTCGAAGAATGAAGACAATCTGTTGTGCAGTTGTCGAATAATAATAATAACAATAATCGTTGCGCTGGGGGACTTTATTATTTCGGCGAAGTCGGTGTTTGTCGTTTCCGATGAAAAATAATTACGTTCATATCCTTTACCATTGCTGTACCACCGTTTCACGTTTCTTTGCAGTGTAGCGCACTCGCCATCGCGTATATTGTAAATATATATAATATACTGCACGCAGTCTTGCAGTCGAGGTCAAGGGTGATACACTTTTTTTTCTGACCTCTGAACGGTATCGTAATAAGTAGAAGAAAGATGTACAGACGACACCGTCAACGAGTAGGTTACCTAGATGAATTCTTCGACGATGTCGTCTGTACATCTTTCGTCAACTTATAACGATACCGTTCGTCGCTTCGAAAACCAAATCAAACATAATTTTTTGGTTGTATATTTTGTTTATTTATTTATTATTATTATTTCAATATTATATTATTCAAATTTATGATTATAGCTAGTATTATAGGTATTTTAGTACGCTTATAAGTTATAATAATACAAAATATGGTCAAAACTAGATATATCTTATTATCTATGTATACATCTGATTGTAAAATGTTAAACGTAATATTTTCAGAGCTTTTTATAGTTTTTTTTTTTTTTCAAAAATCTGGTCAGCTTCGACGAAACGAACGAAATACGCAAGACTTAACAATATGAAAACTATTAAATTTTAAACGCAGAGGCGTCAACACCGCTCCCCTCGAAACCTTAACCTAACCTAACATACCTACAACTGTGCAATGTATGGCACAGCCTTCCATTTCACCGGCTATATATAACTACAACAGATGGCAGATGCGCTTCCCCTGTGATGACGTAAGAAAATAATATACGAGACCTCGTGTCACCCGTTTCTTCAGCTGAAAAATAATATAATGCACATATTGTGGATTTAAATATGCGAATACATTCTTCGTCAATTTGGCGGATTGTTATAATTTCAAATTACAGACGTTTCGATTACTCTGCAGTAGAACGTCAAATTATTTGTATTACTATAATCATGGATGATAGAATAGACTTTTCTAAACTATATTCTAATACTACTAGTAACGTCCAGCGGTAAAAATTTCTTCTGAATTGTGGCTCAAGTATTTTTAGGTGCATTTTATAATCAAAAATATAAAAAATGATAAATAAAATATAAATTATTCTGAAACTTAAAAATGTTCCTTTTCATTTGTACACATGCTTAGTACTTACTACGATATACTAATATATACTAAATATAGGTAAAACATTTTATTTAGTTCTTATTTAAAATTGTTAACACTTAGTTTTATAAATATTAATTTGTTAATTTGTTGTTGTCTGCCACTATATAGAAGTTCTGATACTTGAAAAATATCTGCCGCTACAGAATGCATATGACTTCTACCTAGCAAGTGGCACTTACTGTCTATACCGTTGCCATATACATATAGTGCATCGTGCATGAATAAATATTTTGTATGATAAGTGATAAACATGTATTAATAGCAATAATCAATAAACAATAAGCTAATTACGAATAATTATATTGTATTGTATTTACAACATGTTGTGTTATTGTTATTCTGTATTAAAGATCATTAAGTAAATTGCACTATAATAATTCCTTTACACTATTCTTTATGTAACGATGTGTCACATCATTATTTTGACTATAAAACTCATTATAATAGTAAAAATGGGTCAAAAAAGTACGACATTTCATATCACAAAGGACTTTTCATAGAATACTTTAGAATATTAATATATTTTAAGGTCATGTACTCATGTCATTACTGTAAGAATAAACATTTTAAAAATCTACTTTACGGAAAAAATTCTAATAATTTAGTTTTCTAACATGCGTGTATATCATATACTATCCTACTAACCCTGGTTAGATTTCAATATGAGAAATTTAGTAAATTTACTTACAATTTGGTAATTTTTTTTTTTTTTTGTGGGGGGGGAATTATCAAATAAAGTATGTTTACAATATGTTATGTTCAATTTTTACATTTTCAAAAACTTAAATTACCTACATTATTTTGTTCATACGATTGTATATATATATAAATATAGTAAAATAATCATGTAGATTAAAATAGTATATTAATAACTAAATAAAAGTTTAAAAAAAAAAACGCTAGTATGGAAACATATACAATGAGGTCTCATTGAATTTTTTACAAAGTTTAAACCCAGTAAGATAAATATCGATAATAATAATTACGCAAATTCACTTATACCCGTAAAATTTGTCTAGTTCACATTTCTATAGTTGGACTATACGTTCATCGTATTATAGGCGAAACGTACTTAAATTAATTGTAGTACAAGGCCGTATCTAAAAAGGGGGCCCTCCATCCGAAATATCTTCAAAATTTAATATTTAACAAATGTCAACGTTTAAATTCTGTATTTATTAGAATTACAATTTACGTATTTTGGACCTCTCCTGCCGAAAAATGCTCCTAGAAACGACCTTGACGTTACCGTAATCTATACGTATAAACGATTTGGAGTTTTTTTATTAACCTCCTCTCGCCGCTCGATACGAATGCGTAGCAGTGTTCCATATTAATACACTTGTGACGCCGTCGCCGAATCACAGACATAATATTATTATCGTTTCGCGCGCGCGCGTGTGTGTGTGTGCATCGTATTTTGTTTTCGCGAAATTCGCGCGCACACTCGTGGCACACACACGACCACACGACGTGCCCGCCGCCGCCGCCGCAGAGTTCACAAACCCCAATGGGGTCCACGCCGCGCCAGCCGTCCGCTCCACGGCCCGCGACAGCCCTCCGCCGCCACGCCGACACCGCGATCTTGGAAAAAAATAAATAAGTAAATAAATAAATAAAAACGTCGGCAAAAGACCGTAGCGGACGCCGCCACCGTCTACGACGACACGCACACACGTAAAACACACGAACAAAAAATACACACACACACACACACACACATATGCCGCCGCCGCCGCCGCCTCTAGGGGGACCATTTGCCGGACGTCTGCGCTCCGCCGCCGCTGCCGCCGCACGCCGCAGCCGGTTTTTCGTAGACGCTGCCACTGACCGGGCTCAAGGTCACCACACCGCGCAACGTCCCGACCTGTCTCAACGAATACTGCAGTGGCGTGCCAGACTATTATCATTATTATTATTATTGTTGTTTGGTGTTTGTCGGTTTCGGTTTCGGTTTTTTATTTCGCCGTTACCGTCTAGGTACCACGTTTATTATTATTTTTTTTTTCCCGTCGTACCTACACTATCGCGCGCGCACACAATTATATTATATAATTATTTATCCGTATTTCGCTGTGTGTAGGTACGCATTATCTCCGTGTTTCGTGCACGTAGGCAAAAACCCGGTCGGCCTTGAGACCGCCGAAATACGTTTTTGGCCGTCGCCGGTCGTTTCGGCCAGACGAAAGCCGACCTCCAAAAATCGGACGACAATGACCGCCGCACACCCGCAGTGGTACTCAAACCATTTGTCGCGCCGAACGCGTTCCTGTTGTTCTTCGTAGTATTATCGTTATTACCGTGTAGGTACATACATATTGTTATTATTATAAACGATCATTAAACGTATAAGCGCGCGCTATAAACGTCCGCTTCAGACATTTTCATTCACGCGACGGACGCAGACATATATATATATATATATATATATAAATTGTGTTTAATATAAACTGTCGTTGGAAGATTGGATAAGGTCTTACAGCTGGTAATCGGTCAAAAAGTCTGACTTTAAATAGTCCGGATTGTTTTTGCCCATTACAACAGGTCTTATATATTCTTACAAAAAGTTCAGAAATACAGATTAAATCCATTTCCAAAATAAATATTATATTGATATATTTGATAATAATTCCTTATATGCACAAACATTGTTCCTCATAATAATTTTAAAAATACATAAAAAGTCAAAATATTAAGTAAAAATACAATAGAAATCCACTAGGTGGTATTATATTAGTCTAAAGTTTATCACGTCCCAATATTATATAATATAGATATGCTTTAAGCAATATTATTCTTTATTAGTCATATAAATGACAACTTACAGTAAGGGGAAACAGGGATAACAAATATTGCTCCACTATACGCGGTTCCTCTCAACAACGTATGACTATTAACATACCAAAACTTTTTTATGTAATAATGATATATATTACAAAAACATGTTTTATTATATTGGAAAACACTCATTTTATAATTATAAGTTTATAAGATTATATTATCTATGATTACTAATATTAATAATATGTTTAATAAAATTATCATGTAACTAGTTCTTTCCTATAGTATAATATCACATTATATTATTATGTTCTGAGCAAAAAACAACAAATTAATAAACTAATAATAAAATAATAATAACAACGTTATAAAAAAACCGATAACAAATAACAATTTTATTTTTCTAGGTTTCAAATCAGATTAATCAGAAATATCATAAATTGGTTTTTCGCGAATTTAAATTATTAAAATAAACTTGTTTAGCACCTACTGATAATTCCGTCACGGACGAGGCTAAACACTGTCAGTAATCGCCAATCGGTATTGCTACGTTGTTATATTATGCATATCTTAGATGTTTTTTATAAACATTATATACGAGTATTCGATAAATTTTAGTGAATTCATAACAACTGTGAATCTGTTAAAAATAGAGAACTATGGGTATTAGTGCTGTATAATTTAAATATTTAAAAAAATATGTTGGGTTCAAGGCCACTGTTAGGATTTTCGAAATCCATGCGCATTTTCCTTAATACAACATATTTTTATTTGGTTTTATAACAATGTTTTGTATCAAATATATTTTAAATATAACCTTTATATTTAATTAGTTTAAAATGTCGCATATCTCAATATTACTAAAAATTACTCATTTAAATATTTTGTTTACTTTATATAGCATATATTATATTGTATAACTACGATAAGAAAATAATGTTAGAATAGATAGAGAATAATATATGGTACATATTTAAAAATATAAATATAAATCAACAGTTTGTATTTGAGCTATGTTATACCTATAGATACTATAGTTAACTATATAATACAGTGCAAAAAGTAAATTATAATAAATCCCGACTGTTGTATTTTAATATTCAATCATTTATCAAATGCATTAAAATCAATAATTTAAAAAAATAGAATTTATAATATATACTCTGACACAATTAATTTTTCTTGTCTGCTTCTGAAAATTTTACCATTGAATCATTGTAATTTAGATTATTGATTATCGCAAATTTCGGTTTAAATTAAGATTACATTATACTATTATGGAGAAGTTAGAAAGTTTTTCTTGGAGCATTGTTGTTCGTAAATAATTTTCAGTTTTTAAAATCATTTTTCATCTGCAGCAGCAGTAGTAGGTATCCAACTTGGTGTGTTTTACTTTTAATAAATAATAGTCGGTAAGTCGACGAACATAAAACGTATGTATTACGCACATTGCACTTATAAACACATGAGTGATATACAATATTATACATAATCAAGTCGAAATCAATTTTCAAAAATATAAAGAATGTCACGAGCAATATTATAGACCTGCGAATTAAAGAACAAAAAATAATCATCGGCTGAAATATTTTGTTTATTCCATAGCAATTACAATGTGCATGCATATTATGTGCGCGAGGTTTATCGTTATCTAAAACGTGCTCGTGATCTGTCATGTCTGTACCTATGTACACTGCTGTGAGTTTATACATAGAGGTAGATATATTATATTGTACAATAAATAAATAAAACGTTTTGGTGTAATTTAATCGTAATATAACTATAATAATAATGATTAATAACGAATAATTAGTGTTTATTGGCATGTAAAACAACGCCATAATGTTAAAGCAGTAATAAAAATAATAACGCCTTGTATATATTATATACCTTAATACCTATAATTATGTATACCCGTAATATTAATGTTGTCGTATGCGCAGATGCATTTTTGCATGATTTTTCTTGACTATTTCAATATTTCGTTTATCGTTCCAAACTGGCAAAAAATTAATTTATACGTTCAGACCACGTCATAGTCATTTCGTAGTTCTTGTTAAAACACTTTGAAAAATGCCCTTTTAAGACTTATTAGTGCAACGACACTGTTCGTTCGCGTAACTGAGTTTTTACTTACTATAGAAAGGGGAATTATCGTTGCCGGCTTGTCGCATTGAACGAGGTTTGTATATACTTGGCTATATTTATTTCTCAAAGACATCGTATATTATATAATAAGTAGTTTAAGTTTATTTTCAAATTAAGAATATGTGTTAATTTTACATATTTGTTTAAAATTAAAATATGTTTACCGTAAAAAAAATAAATAACAAAACTATATATTATTAATGATGCCCCATCACTCGGATAAGAAAATACATAAAATAAACGTCCGGTTCATGCGATAGAAAAAAAAATTATACGTTTTTACATAATTATTTTCACGTTATTAAAATATCATAATAAAATTACCCTTTTTATCAATGTGAAATAACATTCCATTCTCGCCATTTTAAAAATCCAAAATACGTTACTATAGAAGAGGTATGCACGGCAAGTATATAATAATATCGTCGTGTTAGCTTTAGACTATACACAGGCGCAGTCGTGTATTACGAAGGGTGCATCATCGTGTGTTGTCACATCCATGAAAATTTATAAATAAACTCTTATTTGGCAACAAACAAAGAACAATGATGATTTATTGATCTACATGAGCCAATATGATGAGGGTAGTCACGGAAGAAAAACCAATGTTACTGCAAAATTAGTACCGTTGAATTAAAACTTAGAAAATAAGGTAACTTTTTAAGGATAAAACAAAAAAAAACTTATAAGGTTAATTAAAATATTCTATATAATTTATTGATGTAACATTTTCACGTACAACCATAGTTGTTTTGTTGGTTTCGTGTTGGTACTGCAACTGAAACGAGTCAAACTTTCCAATGACACTTGTTTATCGATGTGGTTTTCGGTCTCTGGACATGGATTGGTGATTTTTTCTATAGGTGGATGAGTGGATGAGGGGAGAAAGTTTATGCCATAATCATATACTATGTATATAATATACATGTATAATACTCGTATTTCGTATAGTCTTATACGCAAAACGCTCATACAAGGCAATATACCATTATAATTTATAATACAAGATAATTCATCAACCATGCTCACCCACATTTTTTCATTTAATGATGTATTTTTATGTTTTTGAATAAATTTATATAGACTATATTTTCAAATTCTTGAGATTTTTGTACTACTTAAGAAGTTTTTTGCGGTGATGTAATATCGCCTACGTACCTAATTAAATTTATATTGGATAACTTATTTAAAAATGTTGATTTCTTTAATTCAAAATTTGAACAGGTGATTTCGAAGTTATTAAAATGTTTAAACTACGGTCTACGGATAATATCTAGTATCTAGTATCTAATATTTATTAAAATTGGACCATTTTTATAAATTTTAAATATTGACAGATTAAGAGGACGCTACACTCGCATGTGCTGCCTCTGTCTTACAAAAAATGTAAGACATAGAAAAAACTGATTTGCGTTGGATAGAACCACTCAGTTTTTAGTGATAGATTAAACTATAGTTGAGAACATTATCAATGAAATATCGTTTTTATTTTTTTGAAATCACTTATACGAAAAAAGTTATTATTGTTTCAAAATTTATTATTTTGTGTTTTTCAAACTTTTTTTGTTGTCCCAAAATCAAAAAAATAAAAACGATATTTCACAGATAAAGTTCTTTTTTTATGTAGTGAAATATTGTTTCTTAGTATTGACAATAGCCTTCTAAGTTCTTCCCCGAGCAAAACAGTTTTTGCTATGTTTTACATTTGTAAAACGAAGGCAACTCATATATGGGTGTTTATTAGTTGAGCGTCCTCTTAATATAAATTACCACTGATAGCCCTCATATCTTCGAAATGCATTATGAACCTATTATCCATAGCTAGTATACAAAGTTTAAAAACTCAAAAACTATTTTGTTCAAACTAAACTGTTTGAATTTTATTTTGGTACATCAAAACATTCAGAAAAATTATCCACTTAATAATTTTTGTTTGAAAAACAGAAGTTTATATCTCCACATGACATTTTTTAAGCAGTAAAAAAAAATCTTATACATTTGAAAATATGATCTTAACTTTTAAGGTATATTTAAAAATTCAAAAAATATGATTTTGAATAACTATATAATTTAAGAAAGAAAAGAGTGAGCGTGCATGGAGAATCATCCCGTATGCTATATATAGACATATGTTTAATTTTCATGGCACAAACTTTGGTTGAATAAACTTATAAAATTGTTTTTATACGTTGGACAGCAGTATTTTGTCATTTATTAACAGATTATGTGGGGCAGTGTGGTACAATGGTCATACAGCTGGCCATGACACGATCATTCATCGGTTCGAATCTCGGCACAGTGCAAAAAATACTACGTAATATATTCCTCTACCGTCGTTACGATTTCTCACTATGCTACCGGGCACCGATACGATGGGTCCACTTCACTGGAAGTGACACACCACATGTGAAAAATCATTTTCTCATAACGAAAGATAGTAGTACGCTAGAGGCTAGATGTACCCCTCCCAAGTAATAAGTCATTGACAAAAACTGAAAAAGTCGTTTCAATAAATAAATAATGTAAAAAAAAAAAATTAACAGAATTTGATAAATAAAATATTATTCTCAAGAAACTCGTACCCATACATTTTTTTAAAAATACCCTCGTGTAAAAATGTTGTAGGGTATGTTATAGGTACTCAGGGGTAAAAACCAGGAATACTTTTGAAAGTGTAAATGAAGGTGTTATTCGAGTAATGTCCGTCATTAGATATTTTACAGTTTTACACGCATATACTATCTTATATTCATTACAATATTTGTACATAATTGGTACATATTTGTAGTGCATTATTAATAAATAATATAATAACAGAATTCGGTACTATATAGGTTATTTATTTATTTTTTGAAGATATAATATTTTTAATATATTTTCCTCTCAGAAACATTTTAAAATAAGGTCTTATATATTAATAAATTATGTGTAAAGCATATTTTAAAATGATGATTAAAGGTACAACGCACTGATCATTTTTATTTTAAAAATAAATTATTGATAATGATAAACTATTACGTATAAAAACAATTCAAAATATATGCTACGAGCTTAACGCTCAAATATGCCTTAAAGTAATGATTTGTTACTGCGTCGACCGATAATACAGAAACATAATGTTATATCAAGACGTGTTTTATTTGGAGTTTAGGTGGTTTAGATATGTTAAACCATTGCGTTATGTTAAAATAAATTGCACACCAGAAAATATTACACTTCTTTGTTATTAATTGTTATTTAAAAATGCACCAATCTGAGAAGATATAATAACGAAAGAAATCGGTTCAAAGTTTGAAGGCTAAAATGTTAAAAAATTATTTAGTTTAATCAGGTCGAAAGAAGTTTATTTTTTTAAGTTTCAAATAGTTTTAAGTGATAATAAAGCTCACTAATGATAAGCTAACGTTTATACGGTACTTGTACAGTGTGCATATATGTTGTAAGTGTATATAAATTATAATAAAAATACAGGGTGTACTTGAAGATAAACTGTTATAATATAATAATGGTATTTAATATTTATACATTTTTCTAAACACTTTGAAATAGTGAATCATCGCGTTATTATGAATATGTTAAATAGGTTTAAAATGTTTTAAAATAAATAAAATACATAAGAAGAATACTATTGAAACTTTATTATTACTTTACTGATCAATAATATTATTATGTTGAATAATATAGGTATCAAACAGTTAACGAACTATCTATAATATTATAATAGCACTGTTATGTGATACGAACAGTTATTATTAGCAATATTTTATAGTGTTAATGATTTACAAAATTTTTATTTTTACAGCGAAATTGTTGGTAAATAATATCTAAATATATATTGCCTACATAATTAAGACTACTCATTTTCAATTAAATTTGATAAAATGGTCTGCACTATAACAAATGTGTTTTTTAATGTGCTACAGTATTCCATTACATAAGCTATAAGGTTATACATATTTTATATAATATATGTGATGTCTGTAATATTATTAGAAATCATGAAATATAACAATGTATATATATATATAATATGTATATTATATTAATTTGACGCATGAACAAAAAAAATATATATTATGTTATATAAACACTGTCTACACATATAGGTACTGGGTGTATCATTCAATAGCGTATAATGAGTATTATCTCATAATTTCGAAAAGTATTTATACATTTTTGAAAATATTTTTATTTGTTAAACCCACGGAAACAATGACCTTTGGGTAATAGTGGTAAGTTTTACATTACATAAAATATGATATATATCTGATAGGTACTAGGTACAGATTATTAAGATATTATGTATATAAAGACTATTTAAATACTAGATGTTGGTGGTACGTTGAGTAGAGTTATATCTTGTTAAGTAGATTGGATGTGGTATTTTTATGTTTTAGTTTTTTTGAATTGCTGTAAGCAAACACTATTATTTTCATATTCCGTAGTATAATATTTTTGTGAGAATTATTTTGTATACAAATTTTAAAAGTATTATTATTACAGTTAGAAACTTAGAAAAGTTAGAACTTGGGACATTTACATTTTAGACAAGTGGAATGATGTGACCATCTAAACGTTAATACTTAAATAGTTGTCTATTTAACAACTTGTTCAAGATTCGATTTTTACTTATTGCATTTCTCAGAAAAATGTTTAACTTTGAAATACAAAATTCAAAAATTCAAAATGTATGATTTCATTTTTAAAATTAAAATACCTTAAAAAATTTAATTTAATTTATATTGTTTTATAATGACTTAAATTATGTAACATAATATTTAAAAAAACGTTAATATATACTTGTCAATTTAATGAATGTTTATTGAGAAATCACTTTGTAAGGCTGTTTAATATAATATTATTTTACGAAAACGATAATTAGTCTGATAAAGGAATTGGAAAATTAAATGTCATCAAACAAAAGTGTGTATAATTTTTTTTATTTAGAGTTGCCTTCATCACCAGTGTGAATTAGGATTGTATGTGACCATACACTGCTAGAAAATGCATATATTATATGTATGATATGATAACGTCTAAACGACTCAATAGTCAGTTAAGAGATAGATACTATATTTTGTTGTGTAAATTGGCAGCGACAACGAAATTGATGTCGCAGTATACATGAACTAAATTAATATTACTATTACAGTAATATGATGAACTTGCATTCAATCCGGAGTCGTTTTAATTATAAAGTTTGTTCTCGCTGAATCTTAAATAGTTATTAATGACTTTAAAAATCAAATATTGATAGTATTGACGTTTATTTGTGTATAATAAATTAATAAGATGTCGGTGCATTATTTGTTTCTCTCTTTAATAACACGTAACATAAAAACGTACGTTCAGCAGAGCCCAGTGAGCCCACCTAATGTTGTCAATTTTAGTATTAGAATGAATTGACCTATTTTAAAATAAAACTTTATGTTAAGAATATTAAATCTGTATTTGAACGTTGACGTGTTTACGATATTTTACTTTTTATGTAAGTTATAAGTACCTATGTAAAATATTACAGTTTTAAAATGATTATATCTGGATTTATAATTTAAATATTAATAAAAAAATGCAATATACCAACGCAAATAATGTTCTTAACTTTGAGTTTTATAATATATCAATTTACTCTTACACTAAAGCTAACAAATCAAGGTTGGTTCTGATGAATGCATTAAATTGTCTATCGCGTCAGTCAGAGAAAGAGAGAGAGAAAACAAATAGTGCGCTGACATCCTTATGTTAAGTTAATCATTATAATTTCATCTCCAAACTCTACCTAAGTGGACATGCAAATATAATTTAAATTGCGATCACAGTACTTAACCCACCTACATAGGAGACTGAATAATATTAGTTTAAAGTGTTGTAAAATTAAAATTATTACGGCAATCGTTAGAACACTGACAAATGAGAAATAAAAGGTATCAATTATGTATAATTAAAATTTTTATAGATCATGTTCTCGAATGAAGATGGTATATTTCTGTATAAAGTGAAACAAAAATATATAACAACAGCAATTAATAGGTAAACATTAAATGTGTACAATAGAGATATTCACATATTACTATAGATAATAGAATTATTGAACAATCATTATATGGGTTGCGACTCAAATTTCTTACAAGATCATTTCATTGATATACTTATTACACTTCTGCACTTCTATCTAAATAAGTATACGTACTCGTTGTAATAAACGCTAAGTAAGTAAGTAACTACATAGCTATACAACACTATAACATCAATTATCTTAATATGCGTCTTATAAATAATAACAATTGTATATTGTGTATGATATACGCGCGTTAAATGTAACAAATAATAATAATAATGATCCTTATTTGACGGAAATTAATTCTAATTTACAATATTAGGTATAAGTGGTATAACAAATATAGTGAAAATAAATTATGAAAAATCGCATCTTATTATACATAATATAATATAGTATATACAGTAGATAATAGATAATAATGTATAGGTACTGAAAAATGAAAATATTGATCAACATTCCTAGAATTCGAAATTTAGGCTTTTGAAAAAAAAACTGTTTATAACAATTTAATTACATTACTGATAATTCATCAATAATTTATGTTTTAATAACGAATTTTAAGTTTGTAGCTAGACATTTATATTTAGTATTTAAACTTTAAACTAACAAAGGTGCATCATATATTGTGTAAAAAAATGATACCATAAATTATAAATAATTGGATATATTATATTATATTAATTTATATTATAAACTAAATGGCATGTTACGTTGCAGTTTTGGGTAATAAAATAATATTTCAAAGTCCCAAAATCTGAGTATTGATTATTGTTGTGATTAATATTTTATTTTATTATTTAATTAAATTAAATTATTGTTTTAATGCGTAGGTATTATATTATTTTCAATAAATCGGTATCAAATTGTTTTATTCTTAAGTTATTAATAAAGTATTTAATAAAAATTATTAATAATTATTGAATTGAAGTTCAATTAAATTATTTATTTATTTCACTTATTTTTTATTTTTATATATTTTTAGTACAGGATTTGTTCAAAAGCAATATTATAATTATTAACAATCTATTAAATATTATATTTGGTTGTTGGTAATTGAGAGATACAATACAACATTTCGTTTCAGTATTAAGTTATGTAAACACTTTTACACATTATATCAAATAAAAAAAATTATTGCAAAATAATTATCTTCAAATAGCCTACACATTACACGTACTTGTCGACATGTTTCTTTGTTAGTTCTCTATAAATTCAAAATCTACTGGACCGTTTTCAATAAAAGTTATACTTGTATATCAACCGATTCCTTAAGACTAAGAAAGTGTTAATAGCTTACTAGGATTTTGTGCAACCCCTAAGTTGTTATAGGATAGCTTATACTTTCTCACGAAAATCGGATAGTTTTTACTTATTTATTAAATAGTTTTCATTGATAACAGATTATATAACTATTTTCATAAAATTAATACAAATAAATATTAATTAATAAATATTTTTACAAATATATTTAATAAAAAAAACTAATTTTAAAATAAAATATAGGTAATTATGATTTGTTTTCTTAATTGTAGGCATATTTTTTATGTAAACAAGTATAAATACCTATATTAAATATACCAATACTAATATTAGCGATATTGAATTTACGTCATATTTCTAACATTCGTCGAATCTGTCTTCAGTTTTTGTGAGTATTATCAAAAATACATTAAAAATCAAGAAGTAAAAATCATAAAATTAATCACTGGTATAATTTTGTCTATGTTATGAAATGCAGCTGAAGAAAAATGAAAAATTATAAAACGATAGATTAATTTTTACCAAGGCAATGTCGGGTAATACAGACATACTTACAGCAAATTAACTATAGTTACAGTTAGTAACTTAATATATAATAGAAACTTTTTAAGTGTAAATGAAACTTGGAATTTTTAAATTTGTAGATAAAAAAATGTATAGATAACTAAGTTAATTATCGTATACAGTTTTTTCTCTATTATTTAAAAACAGATGTAATTGTATACCATAAAAAAATAAAACTAACATTGCCAGTGGGCCCGTAGCACATTAAGGTCAGTCATAAAAAACAATATAGTGTATACTATATGATTCCTTAACATCTTTTCTTTAGCATTTGAAAGTACTTTGTTTAAATATAATATAATGAATAGCATGACTCGCATATTTATTTTAAGGATATTTTATAAGCACATTTTAGGTACTTTGTATAATTGTACGTGTTTTAAAATATAATTAAATTATATATATTGATAAAAATACTTAAAGTCAAGTGAAATATATCCGATAGATAAAACCAAAAAGTTTAAATCAAACACAACCCGTGTATGTATTATGTAATGGCTGTTTGTTTGAAACGTTGAGAACGTCAACCATAGAGAAAAATAGCAAAATGAAAATGTACTACCATCATCATCCGGAAATTGATCGTTAATTCGTCTCCGTATCCGATAGTGGGTGTTCGACCTGATTTTCGGTTTTTTTTTCTTTTGCGCGTATAGCACAAAAAATACGTTTCCGATCGATTTCTAGAGTGACCTATTACATAGCGGCGGAGAAAAACAAATTTATATTAGCCCTAACATACATGTTGTTTTGTGTAGTCTGGTTGGTTGGTTGAATAATTTGATATAGTTTATTTATAAAACTAAAAACATTTCTACATTATATTTTTTTCTCTTAATGGAAACGTTACGATTTTGTTATACTTGTGAGGTTTTCTAAACAAGCGCTTACATATTTTATAACAAGCCTCACAAAAATTCAGTGCAATATACTGTAAATCAAATAAACGCATTTTTTTGTCGATAACATTTTATAGAAAATATGTACAACATAATAGTGTAATATTATCTGTTCAGTGTGTTTTAATATGCTTTTAATCAATTGTTTTTATTAAAACCATTTAGCGATTAATTATGTGTCTAACGATCGATTGCATTTTTGTGCCATGTTTAATAAAGTGTTAGATTAGAACATTGTTTATACATTATAACGAAATTAAACTACTACAGTATTGTTGTTGGAAAGTATTATATATTTATAAATAATAGGTTAAAAAGTTATGTGCTATAAGGATTTGAAAATTATAATAATTATTATATTATTATACATTAATTGAAATTATATAATTTGTGATCATTTTTCAAGTATAAATATTAGAATACAATAATATATATTTGATAATTTATAAAAAACCATTATTAAGGACTATTATATTTAATGTACAAATCTTAATAACTCGAATTCAGATACTTCAACGTTTTCAAAAAAAAAAAAAAAAAAATCATCTGATTAATAACTTAGGTACAGTAAAAATGGGAGGTTCTTATTTGAAAAAAAAACTTGTTTCATCACAGGCTAAGTCTTGAACGGTGTAAAAAAAACAAGGCGTATTTGGCGAAAAATTGATTTCAGTGAATAATGAGAGTAATATTCGTAATTCGTTCCGATTAAAATATGAAAAGAGTATGAAATCCAGATAAAAAAATTGCATCACGAAATGTGAATTATTTTCAAAACCCTAACTTAATATGTATGTAGTACCTACATATGCAGGCGTAACCAAGTGTATCGTGTTTCATGTAGCAATAGTAAGTCTTATATACAATATACAAAATACTATATATCTATCATACTGCATTGTGCACACAATGTAATCTATATTAACTCAAATCAATAATACATGTCTATAATAGTTTTATATAGTTTATGTGGCTATATAAAGAATAAGGCCTTTGGACTCTTCGTGGTTTTCCAAGACCAAATTAATATCTCAAATGTCATAAAACTAATAAGACTTCACTGCTGCATTAAAACTATATTGAATAACAGGGTAATTATATTATTATATAAAAATATATTGTGTTAGGAATTATGTATGTGTTATCGCTTACGTAGTATATGTTATGAGTGTGTGTAGTATATATATATACATACCACACATATGTATAAAATGTGAATATATGAATGAAAAAATATTTCTACCATTTTCCATTTGTATATGATATATGCATAATATATTAACTTGGTATCGTTAGGCTAGGTTACCAGCTATAGTGACGCTGATGAGTGATGATTGATGAATATCAAGGTGGATCTTTTAATAAAATAATATCTACTAATTCCTATTCGATACTACTAATTTTTGATTATAATATCTACAGCTTCGTTGACTGCAGGATTTTTCAGTTTCCTAACGTGTATTATTTGAAAATGGTCAATAGATATATTAGTAAAAAAAAAAAAAAACTATTGTCATTTTAGCATGAGTAATAAGTAATAAGAAAAGAAAGCAATAATAAACAAAAAGAAAAAATTGTCAATAACTAATGGATATCAATCTACGTTGTTAATGTTTGATTTTGAATAGTCTATGCAAATAAATTGGGTGTTGAACTCTTCTTTAATTTTCATAATAGGTCATTAAACTTTCACAAACAACAATCTTGGAGGTTGAATTAAAATCGGTGCATTAACGTGTGTGTATATATATTTATATTTAGTCACATACCTATAAATTATATTAAGGATATACCTTACCTAATACGACTTAAGTACTTATCGACGTGTGGTTTTATTTTCATTTAACTCTAGCTATTTATTGTTTTCTTGAGCTTAATATTATTGTCATTCATGTGGCCTTTAAACCAGTTTTCAACCAAAAAATCCAATTGAAAATTATTAAAAATATAAAAAAATATGACATAAAAAACAAATTTAAAATGCAAAATAAGACTTTCTATTTGTTAATATTTTGTGTCAAGAAAGCTATATTTATCAGTAAGCTATAATAAATACATTTTTCTAAAAATTATTAATCCTAACATTTTTTGCTAATGAATGAACTTATCTATAAGACATTTATGTAGATGCATTTTAATAATACTCATAGGCATTATTAATTATTCATAAAATATATTGTACAAAGAATTTATTTTTCATTTATCATTAATTATTAATAGAAGTCACGTTAAATAGTGCATATTAAATATTATATGATATGATATGAATATATGATTATATAATGGGTTCAAAATATTTAAAACTACTTGTTAAAGTTTATAGACATTTCATAAAAATGTGTAAAGTTAGAAAATGCATCATCCAATTACATTACCTATATATACTTCCAAATTGCGTACATAATTCTCAACACATCAATAATATATTAATGATAATTAAAAAATATATTTGTCATATATATCATTAAATAAATGTACCTAATATGAAATTTATTAAAAATGATTTTCTTTTTTTTTTGTTCAGTTAATATTTTTATCTCTTGACTTGTTTAATCTTATAAAAGAAGTTAACTTTAAACATGTTTACTTTAAAAATATGAGTAATTTAGTTTTCTGTAATATAGCAGTATATTGGACATGGACAAATGAAAATAAATAAAATCAAGATTTAAAAAAACAACTAACAAATTACCAATTTTTCTCAATTTAACACTCATTATTTTATGTACTATTGTACTTGTATGATAATATTAATTTATAATATAATATAGTTTATAACTATAATTTATTATGAGTGAGTGCGTTTATGGTACAATATAGTTGTAATTAACATATTAAATAAGTGAAAACTATTGGTAAACTAGAATTTTAATATAATTAAAAAATAAATTAATTTGAATATGTATACACTATTACATAGCAAATATTTATATTTAATGAAATTTGTTGAATTATGTAATAATAATACTACATATATACATTATATACATCTTATATTTATTTACTATTATTTACATATAATTTCATTTGATTAAGGTATATTGTATATACTATATAGTATATATATCATTAACTTAGTTAATTATTATATATTAACATAATTTATTTAAAAAGTAAAATATTGTTAATTTATTAAATTAGTTCTTTTGCTTTCTTCAATATTTTACACTCCAATTATATTGAAAATACATTAATGTTCTATTTAAAATTGAATTTAAAATGATTGTCTGTTTAAAATAACTTACAGAATTCCATGTTTTATAAATCATTAACAATAGTTTTCTTAAAACTACTATTAACTACAGAATATTCAATATCTATTTTAAATTAAAAAATATATTTATATAGCACAAAGTTGAAGAATAATTTAATATTTTACATAATCATTTTTAAAATAATTTATTTTACAAATTGAATGTACTAAAGCTTTCTTAAAAAATAATTTGTTGAATGACTTATGAAAAAACAACCTCTTTTAACATATTGCAAGGTATGCATTATATTTACATAATAATAATTAACTTTCCTAATTGATCTTATTAATTATATCTTAAGAAACTTTTTCTTTTACTTAATGATTAACATTATAAAGATATATTATATTATAATATATCTTTATATATATATATTATAAAGATGCATGGTCCATTTTTCGTAGTATACTTTTTTAAATCTATCGCCATTAGATACCCTAAACATAATTAGAAACACATTAAATTTGTAAATTTGATAAGGTTCGTAAACTGATTTAAAGTGTAAAAATGACTCACATGCATTATTTTTTTATATCTATACTTATAGGTATATACAATAATACAATGTTTGTATCATGCACTATGAAATATATCATATTAAATTATTTATTTCGTGTAAATAATATGTATAGTCTTATTGCTTTTTATTGTTACTCCTAGAGTCCTAGTTTGTGTAAGTAATGTAAGATATTTATCCTTTTGATTAATTGGATGTAATCCCCTTTAAAAATAAAAACTGTTGTTTGTAGTACCATCAGGTCTAAATACAGAAAAACAAATTGAAACTATCACTGACCTATGATAATTAAAAGTTCATCGAACCTTACAAAGTCGGTGAAAAAAACGAAAAGGCTGTATTAATTTCGTTAATTTATATTTTTCTCTCCGTCTTATTCAATGTTTATAATATTAAGTTTTCATAACCATCATATAGTGTAATTTTCTCATGATTAATTATGAACTGTGGAAAAAATAACATAGTTAATATCAAAGAGAAACATTTCTGGAAACATAAATAAACGGAATTTTGTCAAACGTTGCATAATCGCAGTTGTTTGCGTATGTTGTTTACGTCACAGGTGTAGTCGTAGGTCAGTGCTGCCTTACCGCTTGTACACGGCCATAAGTAGTGGCATAGTTTCTGTTAGTTTTTGCTTCTTCCTTTTCCTAACTTAATTCACATCGATTTGTAAAATAATATAACATGTGGTAAGTTTTTTGTGTATATACCTGCCTTTTTATTTTTTTATTATTATTATTATTATTATTTTTTCTATGGATTCCTCTTCGACAACTAATAGTTGAACCGGGTCAGGTAACCAGTTATCACGAATAAACAGTTAATTCGTGACAGCCAGCATTTTCAATTTTTACACTATAGACACAGTTAACGCAGGAGACGCGGGGTCCTAGACTTTCACGTGACAACGTCTTGTAAAACTATTCCATCAGAAAAATTCGAAAGTTTTAATAGTGTTTATTTTAATACGATTATAAGACGTTATATTAAATGTAGTTATATTAGTTAAATTTGAACTATTATTATTTAAAGATAACTATAACTATTATAATATGTGATAAAATCGATCACATATAAAATCAATATATTGTATATTTTTTTTAATCTAAAATTACCAGTGTCTAAATAATTTAATTAAGTGACAACTATAAAAAGTATTTCAAATACCTAATTAAATGTTTTAATGTTAAATTCTTATAATTAATTAGATTTATTTATTTTTATTTATATATATTATAAAGTATGTAAATACATATTTTTTATTGGAGTGAAAACGATCAATTATAATTTAATAAAATTGGAACATGAAATTCTACATTACGTTGAAAAAATATTATATTTATAATTTAAAATATATGACTGACAAGTAATAACCTACCAAATCTGGTAATCATTAAAACAAATTTAAGGTTGCTATCTTATTGAAAAATCTCAATTTTATCTACGTTTATAGCAAAATCATTTATTTTTCATTACGTACAGATCAAAAACTGCATAAATATGTAGAATAATTTATTAGTTTTGAATAGAAGTAACTATTATATTGTTTTTACAAGTTTGTTTTGGCCATATTCGATTTGTGTACACATATTAAACATGTTTTTATCTACTGACTTGAGGGCAAACGGAAGTGATGAAATATATATGCTATATGCATAAAAGTTGAAATAAATACATACATTTGAATACCTGTTTTCAAAACAACCTTGACTTAGATATTTGTCTATTTTAATAATATCCGTGCCAAATAGTAACTAATGCATAATCTGAACATAAAACAGACGAATAACGTTTTGTAATAACTATTAGGTGTCAACATAATAGATAATATTTATGGGTAGGTATATGTACCTATATAAAACGTAAAGTATTTAAATTAGTACCTAAAACATCACTATTAATTTCATGTAGATAAATCTTGTTTATATATAAAATAGATAATAATAAATAGGAACCTAGTAGGTATATTATAATTACGTATAATTGTAATTTTTATTTTATATTTTTAAAATACTCAAAATACAAAACAAATAATAGGCAATAACAACATTTTTACGTTTGAATTTTGCTCCAACAACTTTATTAATATGGTAAGGTTATTACGGTAAAATAGTATACACGTATAGTCGCGATTATATACCCACGTTGCGTTCTTATCTCACGCGTGCCAAACCGAACCGGCCGGTATAAGCCAATGTATAGAGCTTGTACGAGGTATGACATCTATGGCCTACAACTGAAAAGAAGAAGACAGGCGTATATTATATATTCAATCATCAACAAATATACTGACTACCAAAATAAATACTACATAAACTTAAAATAAAGTAATATTCTTCAAGTATTTAGATGATAAAAAAAATATATTTCTTGTATAAAAAACTATATCCTAAAATTCCACAGTTGTTTATTAAATATAAATAATATACTCGTACAAATATATTATAATCATCATCAAAAGTGTGAAATGGATTAATTTTATTCGCAGGCATGGTTGAATGTTAAAGTCAAGCAAGATTGAGTGATACAGTATTTGTGAATTTGGGACAATGTTTTTTAAATTGGTGGTTAATAAAATACTTAATTTTAAAAATATAAGTTTCTCAAAATATTGTATCACTCATTCTCTAACTTTTCAATTATAGTATTTATTTAATTATAATTATTTATAATATAATGTATTTAATATTTATCAAAATGTACATACCAGCTGTTCAATAAGTTTGGAAACTATTAATAATTACTGTATGCATATTTTAATACCTACAATTTACATAGAGCAATAACAGATAACATTGCTGTACATTTATAATGTAAAATATTTAATAACCTCATTAATCATATAATATTATCGTTTATCAGACCCAATTAGTCTAATCACCGTTTCCAAACTTATTGAACACCCTGTATAATATTGTATTTGTATATACATATATATTAAATACCTAATGTATTTATCATACTTGTAATTTATATAATTTCTTCCTTAAAACAATAATTCTCTAAAGAACTTAAAATTAAAATGTTTAGTAATAAACTATTCATACCTTTTAGTTTTGATTTCACTAAAAATCAAATTATATTATAGATATACTTTGACAATGAATGACCTTAAGTTGTTTATGTACGTGTAGTTGCCATAAATTGCCTTAACATTTAAGTGACTTACTACTTGCATGACTACGTGTTCTGCGAATGATCCAGTATGACAACTAATTACCGGTTTTTCAATCGAGTCTATCAAAAATTGAAATATATATAAAATATATATGCTTACCTAATATAGTATTTTATTTGTATTTAGTTCTAAATTCTTTGCCTGAAACATTTTTGTTGAGCAATTATTTTAGATTCAATTTTTTTTAACCATATATAAAGATTACAAGATTTGTAGTTTTTTCAACATTTACCTATAATGTTACTTACAACATAAACAATGACGTTTATAATTAGATTTTTTTAAGCCGACGAAGAAAAATTTGAAGGTTAAAGATAATTATAATAAATTAAATAATTTACAATAAACAAGTTACATAAATAATATTTCGAAATATTTAGGAACAATATATTTACAATGATTAATTTTTTTATTATAGAAGTTCACGAATTAATTATTATTCAATTGCTTTTAATTATATGCAATAATTACCAATATTGGTAGTAAAGTTTAAAAGTTTAACTTTTAGACCATTCTATTAACTAACTCTGTTACTAAAATTTAAAATGTATTATGCTTTTAATTTATTTTGCGAACTTGGCAGTTTGATTTTTCAAAAATCGTGAGGAAAAAATGTAACCTTTAAAACGTATTTATGTCTATCTACCTGCACGCACACACAATTATTAAAACGGTCTAATGAGCATATAGTTAGTACATATAATGTATATACTTATTGCGGTTTGTTCGGAATCGGATATACATGTAATTATTATGTATAAAATACAACGCGTAGTATGCATTATGAGCACATTTGAAACTGACCTACACCAATATTAGTTGTACGCATCAGTTTAATATCATACCATTTATAAGACGTCTATTCAAATTTACTATAACTATTTGAAATTGACC
The DNA here is from genome assembly GCF_020882245.1 of Rhopalosiphum padi. Classification (NCBI taxonomy): domain Eukaryota; kingdom Metazoa; phylum Arthropoda; class Insecta; order Hemiptera; family Aphididae; genus Rhopalosiphum; species Rhopalosiphum padi. Next base: position 21,732,430 of record NC_083600.1, read on the forward strand.
TACAATGCTGCTCCGATTTTAATTGTATTTACAAATATACAATTCTATAATACTAATACATACCTGTACATAGCGTCAGGCAGGTATAATAACGCAATGTATAAACATATCGAAACTGACCTACGCCAATTTCAATTTTATGCATAAGTATAGACGCGCTTATAGTCGACAGGCACCTATGTATATATATATATATATGTACCTACAACGCAATATAAATACGCGTACCAATCGAAACTGACCTACACCAATAATTATAATTGTATGCATATAATATACCTACGTAATAAATACCAAAAGCTTAAAACCCGTTAGTTCGGTGGAGAGAGAAAAAATATAAATATTATAATTATTCACCAAACAGAATAGGTATACACTATCCTGACGAGGCGCGTTGCCAGCACCGATATACCTTGGTCGTCCGACTTTCTTACAACATTTCAATACATATTATAATATATTATACATTAATACACCTATTTCGTGCTAATAGTTATAAATCTAAAAGTAGTGCACTTGTCGCAAATATTACAATATCATAACATATCAACAACATATTATATTAGGTACATATCCAATATTATAATATATACATTTTTATAATTCTAATTATTAGCGTTATGCATAAATTATAATTAACGTGCGTTGATAGAAGGTTGACTCTAAATTATATGGGCGGAGGTACCTATATGATAAATATAATAATATTATATTATCATGGTATAATTGTATTTTATTTAAAATAAATAATTATGTCATTAAAAACATTATAATTATTATAATAATAATTTGAAGATTAAAATTTAAAAGACCGCAGTCGACTGTCGTAACCCTCACTTAGATGAAAAATGTGGTTTCTATAAAATATTTAATTTAATTTAATATTCTTGTGTTTTAGTCGAGTGTTGAAACCCACATCCCAATTCGATTTTTACCATATTACTTTCTATTTTCTCAGTATTTCAGTGTCTTAAACTAACGATAAAAAGTGTCGTAAGTCACATCTATGATTGTTATGATAAGAATTATATAATAATAATATTTATCATAGTCATCAAATGAAACGTTTCAAAATAAAACCGATCATAATAGAGCGTTTCATTCAAATACGAATAGTTAAGTACAATTGTATAATAATAATATTATTATACCCTTAGATCATATATATAATCTACGCAGATTATTCTTGATCTACGATTACGCTCACTATAATTAAAAACAATGTTTTAGATTTAATTATATGATCAAATGGTATATACCACGACAAGGCCATAATAACATTCATAACTTAAAAATAAAGATAATTTTGTAATAATTTCAAACTCAATTTCGATTCGTCAGTTATCGCAGAACAAAATATAATACAATAACTTGGGTACAAAAATAGAATATTGCACTTTAACCATCGATATATAATAATAAAATAGAGATATTTGTCCCCTAACTCACTCCACACGCAAATCTCCATAACATTTTGCCATTGTATAATATTACAGCATATATGTCTTATTATCAATAACAAAATAGAATGATAAATATTTCAATACATATACTCAAGTATGTCGTTTTTAATTTTTAGTTGCCATTGCAATTATACAATCCGTTGATATAAAACTCGTGATACTTTTTTTTTTATTTTAGAGAATTTATCAAGAATTTTATAATATCTTATTGGTAATAATGTACGAAACACACGACGGTCAGCTAAGACGGTCGTAGGCGGCTATAACGACGGCCGTGTCGGCGGCAGCGGCGCGCGACGGCGGCTGAGCGTAGCGTAAGGTGCTAAGGTCAACATTTGGTCTATTGGCATAGGTCCGGACCGGGCGGCGGGCTTTCGAATATGGCGACGCGTGACGGCGGCGGCGGCGGCGACGGTTGGTACTACTTACATACGGCAGTATAATAATAATAATAATAATATAGTCTGCCGAACATTTTTCGGTTTCTCCGCGGAAGACTTACACACAACAAACACACTGCCAGTTGTACGCGCGCGCAAATCGCCATGGAGACGGGTCACTAACCTGTCTGCCACCGACGCCGCCGCCGCCGCCAACGTCTACTGACTCCGTTCGCCCCTCCGCCGACAAGACCGACCACGAAGCCGCCGGTCACCCTCTCGACAGCATATCGAGTGCGTGTGACGAGACGACGACGACAACGACGACCCTTCCTACATCCCTTTCTACACCTCTCTGCCGCCGCCGCCATCACCACCACCACCACATACCCACCGACCTTCTTCCTCGATCCTCAGCACCGGCTGACGGTGTCGTTATAATATTGTGTTTTTTATGCTCCCGTTCTCGGCGTTTTGTGATTTGCGCCGAAAAAATATTTCGTGCGCTTTCCGTCGGCTCGTGTTTCGGAACAAAAAAACAATTATTATATACGACCGAGCGACTACGGCCCCTTTTCGACTCGAGCCCCCTTGACCCGTTCACCAATGCGGTTCGCGCGTGCTTTTGCATACGTTTGGCGGACTTACCGCGCACCCGACGTCTTACAATAAATCATTGGTCGCGGCTAATGCAGATATTTGTTTTATGCTTTTTAATGGTTGTTAAAAAAAGCGGTTATAGTTTCGTATACCAAAACGTGTATACATTACAATTAGTGACGATTCTGACTCGTGTTTGCCCGTTTCGCAGTGCTTCGGGATTCTTGAATTTGTTGAGCGTGTTTTTCCCTAGACTGGTATACATTTCTAATTCACACATTGGTCGATTTACATTTTTTTGTAAAATACCTGCAAACATTGTGTGAGAATTTTGGACGAATGATAAGTAAAACTTGACATCCAAAGACCTAATATATATGTCATTAATTATTTTTTATTTACATTTTTACAGGATATTCTATGCATAAATCTATCATAATTCATAATACTACCCACCAATATTCATTCGTCGAGCATAATAGTTTGGTACTTTTTATTTCAGTATACGTGTTTGACATGTTCTTATGGTACATAACAGTTCTTAGAGTAACTCATCTTTAGAAAAATATGTAAATTACAAATATGTATTACACACTGCAGACTATAGATATAGTATATATTCAACAGGCGATGACTTACGTACGGCCAAAGCCCGACTTAAGAAATATGGGCCCGGAGCAATGTAACTTATAGATAGTTATAAATGTTATAATAATGTCAGTAGAAATGAAAAATATTAATTAATGTTTACTGATATACCTACATTATGTAAATGTCTATAACGAGAGCAATAACATAATACAACTTCACAGTGCCACTTTAATATTTAACCATCAACAAGGGCCCGGGGCTGCTGCCTCCTAGCCCCCCTCTAAGTTTGGCTCTGCGTATGGTAATAACTAGCTAGACGCAAATCAGTCATAGCTAATGAGTAATGACTAAATTGAATGACAAATAGTTACTGTGACGCAGGTATTAAGATAATGACTACATAATATAACAACATTTAAACACGTTATTAATATCAAGATTTATACCCCCGAAAAGGCTTGTAGAAAAATTAAAAATAAATTGTTTTTAAACAAAATTGGAAATTAAAAATAAGTATTATCCAAATCTTATATTGAAAACATTTCTTTAAAATGTCAAGCTATATTTTATATTTAACTATCAAGTAACTTAAAATTCAATACAAAAAATAATTTTACCGTTTATTAAATTGACTTTGTCGTTAAATTATTGTAAAAAGCAATTATTGATATTATTTTTTGTTAACTTACCTAGTTGTATGTATATATATAATCTACTAAAGACTAGTGTCTTATAGTTGTGAAATTAATTTGCGTATTTACTTACTGATATTTTTAAATAAAATTTTTAATAATCATGATAATTCATATAACTTATATGGTTTGAACTTTGAATGTATAGTAAATAGATATAAAGAACTGATTTTAGAGGCCTAATTAATTAGTATTGAAGGTAGAAACGTCAATTAACCATTTGGATTTTTTTTGTCTAAATACAACTTACGCAGCTTTTGGTTATATTTATATTATATATAATTGTTAATACTTAAGATTTTGAATTCTTACTAATTCTATGATTTTATTGTTTTCTTTAAACGAAAGCTGTTGATGATATTCCTACAATAAACTAACTATTATTTAGTTACCAACCTCTTTCAATATACTTGTTAAATAATTACAGTTTGATTTAATCAATATATTTACTAATATTTTATTGTTAAATGATATAGGTAGTAATGTGTATGTCACACCATTATCATTCAACAAATTCTGTACAACGAAAATACATTTACCACATTAAATAAGATTATTGTGTATGAATTGCATATTATAATATGCAATGTATTAATTTAATACATTTAAGTTAAGTACCCGTTAAAATTCGTTTTAAAAATAAATATTCAGTCCTCAGGATAATCGATTTTGTTCATAGTTGATCAAAGACAAAGTACATTTTATTATCTATGTACATAATATAAACAAAATATACGCATATTGCATAATATCTTACCTAACCTATACAGATTTTAAAATGTACGGTTCAATCGTCAAAATACATCTATATTATGCATATTATTAATTATTATAACATACGAATAAACTTCTTTAGGTGTATAACCTTTGTGCCAAAGGTTCTTTTCTGATTATTGCTTATAATTTAAAACAAACAATTTATGATTAAAATAATTTAATTATGTTTTGTTAATAATAAGTTAAATAAATCAGCACTTTGTTTTAATTTAAGAATTCGAAGAAAGTAATAGTCTATAATATCATAGTTTATACATTGATAACTACAATTTAACACTTAGGTACTGTCTATAGGAACATGAAAATATTATACAGGTTACAGTAATATCATATTTATATATATATATAAAGTGTTTTGACCGTTTAATACCTCGAACCGTTAATCGCAAAGTACAAATAAATTATTGCATAAAATAACTAATATTTTATTTTATTCGCGTATAGATATATTTTATTTAAAAAATAATAATATTAATAATAGATATGTATTCAAAAGATTGGTACTTATATTATGAATACAGAATACGGTTCTCTATCGTTTGAATCATTATTTGTAATACATTTATTAGTGTATACACTTACACCATAGATACTGTTACATTTTGTTAATTGAGTGTGCAGATTTAAAAATTGAATTTCTTCACCAATTGGTAATTTGACAATATTGTTTAAACTTAAATAACAAATAAATGTATGTACTATTGTCAACATATTATGAAAGTATTATAAAAATAATAATATGATGAGACTAAGAAATAAGTATGAAAGTATGAATGTTATTATTAAACCGATTTTCGTTGTCGATGCTCAGCACTATAATATACGAAGGCAATTTTTATAAGTTACAAACGATTTTTATAATATTTATACTTGAAGTTAAGCATTTCAAAGTATATTCATAGCATTTTTTGCAAAATGATATTATACAATAAATAATAATACCTTTTTTGTTATACATTATTAACTAGTAATGTATCAATATAGATTGTATACTTATTACTTATATTATATTATTATACATTCAAATTCAGAATTCATTTTAAAAATGATTTCTTTAACATCAATAGTACTTGTTCATTAATAAAATATGATATTTTATTATATCTAATAGTTTACTTGTACATAATAATATATTGTATTAATTTGCAAAACGACATATTGTTAAAATACAGTTCAGTAGAAGCCAATGAATACTACATATTATGATTGAATGGACCTACACGTTTTACAGATTATATTATACAAAAAATTAAAACTGAAGTGCCGATAAATAGAGAATTATTTATAAATGCAAGCAAATTTGATTGTACAATATAATTTTTTTTTGTCGAACGAAACCTCAACGTGGATCGGACTTTATAATTCATTTTTTTCTCTGTAGTTTGTATAATTTATAAATTGGCATAACTCACACATAGGTATTATGCTATGATAATAACAATAATAGTAATTAATATTATTATAATTATTACACTATTGCTCAGGATTGAAATTTTCGTGCCAAGCATTTAAATAAAAAAAATCTACCGGATGCACTACGATAATAGTTATTTATTAATATACTTATATATGATATTCTGAACACATTTGAACATAATACCTGATGCATTAACAGTTTTTTTTATTAATTTGTCCCATAGTATGTAATCGGATTAGTTTAAATTTAGAAATGTAAGTCATAAATAAAAATATATAAAAAGAATAATAATACATATTATATTCATTGATAATATATAATTTTATAGTGATGCGATTCACGCGTGTAACAAAAATACCTAAATAAAATACATTGTAAATTGTAACCATAATATATTTATTGCGAGTTTTGACCTATGGCTATCATTAATTTATATTTATATTTAGTTTTCATTTTTTCTCTAACAATTTTTTGTTACTTATTCATTATGTTCTCATATAAAAATGGCTTTAATTTACAACATATTTGATTATTTGGTTTTTTCATCTGGTCTCTTCGTTATACTTTGAACTTTTACAATTAGTTATTTTTTATTACTTGCATTAGTAGTACAAAAAAAAAAAAGGACATGCTAAATAAAACAACATCTAATCATAAAATATATCGCTAACATTTAAGAATCAATAAATAGCATCAAATATTTATTGACTATTTAATCGAAAATTATATTTTTCTTGTATTACGTATATGAATTTAATATTAGGTACCTATATTATATTTTTAAAAGATTTAATCTTGTTGTTCTTGAGTACAACATAATTAAATCAGTTCAATATTTTTACGTTGCTTACTATCTACTATGACATTATTGGCATACAATTATAAATACTTTTCACATTTTAATTCGCTTGAGGTACCTGTATAATAATAATTACAGACTTAAGGATTATAATTTTAGTATTAATGATAATATTTATAATAATATGCGAAGTTATCAAGTAAGCGGAAATTACCAACGGTAGGTATGTGAAAAAAAATCATGATAAATATGTGGTATTAATTGTGCTTTCAAAATTTAAAAAACATACAAACGTAAGGTACTCGTCTTTAGTTTTTATAGACGCTGTGAACGCTATTTTCGGTCAAATTATCTTACAACAGCAAATGAAGTAATTAAATGTAATATTAAATATAGTTTAATAGTAATTTGAATGTTTAAATAGAGATTCAATCGAACACACAAATACCAGAAAAATAGACATTATAATAATATATTGATGGTAGTGTTCTCTCAAAAGACCAAAATGTTAATTAAATCGATACATCCTCGCATATATACACAGTATAAATATTATAAATGCTATGTAGTGTATCGTGTGTACGGTGTATCGTATACTGTAACTGAATAGTTATTCGAAATATAAATTGCTATTTGCTAATAAGCAGATTTACTAGAAGACAAGAAACAAACAGATCTTGCACCAGTCAGTGCAATTGGATAAATCTAACATTTGCACCTATAACGCTATCCGAATTGCTTCTATTTCACTAATTATTATAAGATAATATGTATATATCTACAGAAATCAATTGCAATTTTACTATTGAAAATAAATTAAACTTAACATTTTATGATCATATATATATAATGTCATTATTATTTATTTTTAAATTATGTTAAATATAATATTAATTATATTATTTCTAATAAAATATTATTATTATGAAATCTAAATTCAAAAAATGTCTTGCCAAAGAATGCAATATTATACATTTCATATAATATATATTATTATAAACTTTTAGTTGCTGGAAATTGTCAAATTCTTAAATTGACTAGGTATATTTTATCAATAACAATACTGAGTGTATTTTATTTATAATGTATAAAGTAGTAATTATAATCATATAATTATCAGGAAAAAACAAGATAAACAATTTTGGCTAAACTTTAAAATGAGACCTTGAACATTTTGAAATAATTTTTATATTATAAAGATATTTTGAATATACGGTTCATTATATTACATCGAGCGTCTATGCAATACGATATGTCTCATATTTATCACTAACAACATTGTTATTCGGTATTCGACAGTCGTTCCATGAAAACTGTTTATAACTATTAATTTTTGTTTCAATATAACATTGTAGAAAAAAATTTTAAATGTTTTATTGTTTTATGTACAAAATTTTCATACATATAATGGAATTAAAACAGTAAGAACCATCTTCTTAAAATAGAAAACTAAAATCTTCTCATTAGAAGTTTGTTGGAACAATTATGTGACAATTTGATGCTCAAAAAGTGATAAACTTGTTTTAAACAGAACACGTAGTCACCTTAACAGTGGCGTGCCACAAGGGGTTTTGGACGTTCAACCCCCCTTCACTTTTTTAAAAAAAAAATATGTATAGACATATGAAAATGGTTTTTAAAACAATTGATATTAATAAGGTATACACATAATTAGGTATATATTTTTTTAATATAATCTCATTCTCAATTGAAAATATCTATGTATACCACTGTACTCGTACCTACCCACATTGTTTATCTATACATTTATTTATTTAACATTGAACACACGTATAATACCGAATATTTTATTATATTTTTATAATACAATTATTAAAATATATATATATAAATGTTGATCAAGTTGTCAGGCAATAAAACAACATAATAAGATATATCGGAAAATATTATTTTATTATTATAAAAAATAAAAAAAAATTTAATGCATAAATTAATGTGTTGTAAATGTTGTAATTATTCAATAGATACATTTTTTCTTTTATTTCATTTTAAAATATGGATACTACAACTGGTCAATATTAAAAAAAAATCTATAATTTTCTTAACTGAATTTGGTATAGTGTACGTCGTAGTCTATAAAACACATATTGTGCTGAAATAATATAGCGTATTTTATTATGCTATATTAAACTGATGAATTTTAATTGGACCAGTCGTACAAAAATAGTTGCTCGCATGTTTCGGTACTAAAAGTGGTTCCTAAAATTATTGCATGAATTTGAATTCCTCGAAAACAAATTAATCCATCTTTACCATTGCAAACATTTTTAGTTTATACAAATAATTGTAATAGTTTTAATTTATAAAATTTTTAATTACAATTTATTCTACAAAATAAAACTAGAACTTAATTACTGGCGATTTCCATAGCCCTAAAAAAATATATTTGTATTAAATATTATAACTATATAATTATTATTAAACTATATTATGCTATATTAAGTTGTTAAATGTTTTAAATGTAGTAAGTAACTATAAACAATTGTTCTATATCAAAACATGCAATTATTCTGAAGTAAATATTTATGATAAATAGTGAATAATTTATTTCAATATTAAATTTAGATTTTGTACAAAACAGTACAAACGTGTACAAGAAAAGCAACCATCGAATTTGAACCTAGGTTAGAATGACCTATAGTTCTAAGCTATTGCTATTTACGTCATATTCTTTGTAGATTCGGTGGTAAAATTGAATTTACCTCAGACATCTGTTCACTAAAGTGCATACAATGGGTTCCTGTGTTCCAGGAATGCATTTATTGCGGCTGGTTTTTAAATAAGTTTAGATTACAATACACACACTAAATATTAAATACTTAAGATTTTTATATTCATAGTACATGCAAACATCAATCTTTTGGCTTTCTTAAATAAAAATGACAATTTTCAAGTGGAATGTTAGTATGTAACAAATATTAATAATTAATCAACAATTTCTGATTGTTGGAAATTTTATGATTCACATTAACTTCGGAAATCTGTAAAGAATAAGAAAATAATATATTAGAACCTAATAAAAATACTAAATAGCCAATAGGTTTGTAATTATTTTAGTTATAAATAAACTAAATATACACAAACCTTGAATCTTTTATATAAATATAAAATGTATTCTTAATATATAATTGCTAATAATAATTTATTAAGTATATATATGTTTGTTTACAAATTGTATTAATATTTATGAAACGCAAACATTTTTATGAACATTATTAGAATAAATTCGTCACACTAAATTTATAAATGTTTATTTAATTTTAATTCAAACATAACCATAATATCGATTATTTATTTTTCCGATTTACAGAAAATTTCCAATTCGGTCATTTCAGACCTCTTAACACAAACCATACGTTCTACTTTTTTATTCATTGGATATCTGCCAGACCGACGATCACATACTTCAACTACAGACCATTCCTAACCTACGCTATAGAATTTTTGTTGATCATTTTATTATTTACTATCTCATATTATTATAATAATAATCCATGTTTATACTTTTAAACATTTATTGGAGATTTAGAGCATTAAAAACCAGTACCACGATGCATATTATATTATAAAAATATCTTTAAAATATTATCAAAATACACTGTGACAATGTAACATAAAACATTTATTATAGAAATTATATTAGAAAAATAATAATACAGCCAAACTAATCAAAAAAATCTATATCACTATTCTGTCGTATAACTGACCAATATAAGTACATTCCTAGCTCGAAAAAATGGAATACTTACTTTTAGATTAAATGAAAATTTAATTTATTTTTACACATATTACAATTATATATAATTTAAATTATTAACTCTTATTATTTATAGCTGAAATATTTTACGGTAATAAAATAAAATGATTATGAAATGTACATAGTACAATAATATCTTTAAATTTAGCGATTTATGAATTGTTCAGCAATATATAATATAATAATATTTAGTCTTTACGACTGAACACATAAATTGATTTTGAAGGCCGTCTGAAAGTTAACTCTTTATCGTTGTCACTTATATTGTTGAGTCTTGGTTTTTAGTGTTATGACGATTTATGATAAAATGAAAAACGTAATTCTGCTCGCAGTATTTAAATGTGTCAAATACGTTAATAGAATTCCACCATGCTGATATCAATAGTTTTCGGTAAAGAATAAAACACGTTTTTTATCGTCACTATATACAAGCCAGACGCTGGTTGTCGTACCTAGTATAGGTGCTATAAACATATAGCATGTAATATCAGTACTCTGCAATTCATGTCGATAATAAATTAATATGATTAATTATATGTACAAAATAAATATCAAAGATGTTATTAATATTTTATGATGTATATGTTGTTGAATAAGTCAGTATTAAATAGTATTAAGTACATTAATTATAATAAGATAATTAGTACACATAAATGTGGCTCATGAACTAATTTTTCAGAAAACTTTTATACTTAAACTCAGGTTGATCTACCCATATACAATATGATCCATTTAATGTAACACCCATGAAAATTATTCAAAAATCATTAACGTTTATTTATTTTTTCGTTATTTCAAGTCCATAAAGACAAAAATCTTTTGAAAAATATACATTATAATTATTTTAAAATTGTTTTATTAATAACGAATGCATTATTAGTCACTTATTCTAAATCAGAATTAATTCTAGATTATTTCGATGTTCAAAAATCAAATTTCAGCAAATATAATGAAGTTAGGAACTTATATAAATATAAGTATTTAAAGTTTAGATGAGCAAAATTTTGGTCCACTATTCAACTTATCTTAACTTTTAATATTTAAACTACTTATCCGAAATTTGATTTTTATAGACCGAAAATAATATTTTACTTAAGAACACGAAATTAAAAATGTATGTTGTCCTTCAAAAGAGTAAAAATTGACAAAAGCATGATGACAAAAAATAGTAAAAATATAATTTTTTCTTAGGTTGTTAATGTTACCTAATGTTATTTTTTAATGACTTACAATTACTTTAAACAAATTATTCTTTAAATAACCAGTGTAGTTAAATGTATCACCATAAAATATATGTGTAGAAACTTTAGTATACTAAATATTGGCTTAATGAATTATAATTAAATTCACTTGATTTATAAATCGATTGTAAGATAATAACAAAAAAAACCAATAGTAAAGCCCATGAACGGCATGAACCATAGTTATAATAATATAAGATACGATCAGAAAGTCAAATTTAGACACTATATAGACATATGGTATCACCATATTGGTATGTTTAAATAAAACTGCAGTTGCTTGGAATATGGTTAAAATAAAATGAATAATTGTTAACAATTGTATCTCATAAATAATATTGTAATTTTTTATTTGAATAACTTAACAACAAAAAGAACCAAAACATTTTCTCATAATCTGATTTACCGATAATCAGCTTTTATTTAAAATTTTAAAACAGTCTGTACATATATTTTTAAACTTTGTATACACTTTTCATTATACACTAACGTCTCACAAAAATACTATATTTACATTTCTGTATAATATTGTTTATAAAACGATTAACTATAAAACATTCAATTAGGTACCAGGGGGAATATTGGTAATTATAAACAAATTAAAAATAATGCAATGAATTCAGGATTATTATAATATATGATTCTATATTGAATTTTATTAGCCACATTAAATTGTTTATTGTTAAGGTTTTTAAAATCAATATCTTAAAAAAATAATAATTATATTTAAAAAGTTATGTCTATAGTACACAGTTAAATTAAATGATTAAAGTTTGCCGTTATATGTGTAATGTTTAAGTTTAATTTGTTGTTATCTAATGTAGATAATTTCAAATCTTAATTAACTTACATGTAATTAAGGAATTAACTAATTATTCGATTTTCGCAAGATACACTGCCAATGTTAATGTAACATCGCGCAATTACATTTTTTTATATTTCATTAATAGTTATGATTTCGTTATAAAATTTTGCATCTATAAATTAGAATGCGTATACACTACCTATACTTAATATATGGACATTTAAGTAAAATTGTTAGAATTATTTTTTGTATGTATAAAACAAGTGATTTTGAATAAAAATAAATGTCAAAATGTAAAATGTCATTAGGTTTTAACGAAATAATAGTTTCATTAAATAAGTTACTATTAAAGATAGAACCACAACTTTCACATTTCGCCGGAAGCTTATTTTGAGTTACCTACACTGAATACACCTGACTCTTTTAGGCATATTAATGATGGCCTTATTTAAATTATAACCAACGCTTGAAGTTACACTGATCGGATAAAATAAAAAAATAAATATATAATATATATGTAGTTCACCTTTTGCTGTAACCTCAATATTACATATCTAACATAATATACACTATACAGTGCCTGTAGTCTGTATTCGAATTTACTCAATTCACAGGGGGAAAAAAATAATTATTTTGTCATTTTAATAATTTAAAACATTTTTAAAATAAAAGTAAGTATAAGTTTTATATATATCTTATGTTTTTACATTATACGGAATAAATTTATACTAATATAGAAATTAATTTATGTACCTTATATTTTTTATTTTTAAATATTTCTGTGAAGTATATTATTTTAATAACATAATATAACGTACGTAAGTAATAAATATTAATATCAGTATATTAAATATTTGCAAAAAATAAAAAATATTAAGTTTTCCTTTTAAGTATAAAAACTACAAGCTAAATATTTTTATTTTTCATCAAAATTTAATGAAAAACATTCTTAACCATTTTTTATAAGATAGTTTCATTGAATAAAAGAAGGAAATTCATCATATTTTCCAACATATGTTGTTTCATACTTTATTAATATATAATTTAGCATTTAGATTAGGTTAATATAAAGTATAAAACATAGGTAATTTATAATTATGTTTTATTTTATTATTTTAATATAATATCTCACATACCAACTGTGTGAAGGCATTTACAAGCATCCACTTCAAGAAGGTTCAACTCTTGAGCGTATAAATTTAACGATGAAGATAATTTTTTTTATGATAATTATTATTCTTTTAAAACCCCTTAATTTGCTGTCAACATTTGCCATTTTAATTGCATTCAATAAAAAGGTGAAAAATACTAAAATGTTTTAATTTAATAAATAATTATCAATAATTGATGTATTCAAATTATTGCAAATAATTTTATATTATATAAGACTTAATTCTTTAATCCTTCTTGCGTAGTAATTTAATTAAAATGTTTTTATAACTATATTGTATGTTCAAATACACTTTAGAAGTGCAGACAGCAGACTAATAATTAATAAATAATTAAATATAATTTTACGAATCTTTTATATACCTACTTAAGGTGTTATATATCATTATTTCAACGAGTAATTTTTATTAACCATCTATGAATGTAATAATAATTTATTATGGAAATATACGAACATATTATTCTCTTTAAATGTATAAAACAGCATTCAAATAATATTTTATCGTATTCATAATATTGTTGTAAATGAAAGTATAAACACATTAAGTTTATTTTAAAATAAAAATAGAGATTACATTAAAATATTAACTATAAGTTGTTATTAATTGCGTATTCATTGTTATTTATCACTGAAAGCCATTATTATTATTATTATTATTATTATTATTTTAATTATCCGTTAAAGTCTACCTAACTGTTTAAAATCAAAAATCTATTATATTATATTTATATGTTATAATTTATTAAATTTTTCTCTCGTCTATTCATATTATTATATACATACAATGAGACTTATTTGGGAATGCAATTTTATAAGACTATAGTCGACCATTAATCATTTTATACATGTAATATGTATTATTATTTTTTATATTATTCACATATTATACATATTTGTTGTATACATATAATATAGATTAGTGCATTGTGGGGTAGAGATAGATCTAGATCTAGATTATAGATATTTGTAGATATAATAATATAATTCGTCCAGCGCAACATCGCGGAAAGAATACGTTCGTGTAGAATAAGCGATTGTTATATATATATATATTTTTAGTCGAAACGTATCGTCGTCGTCGGCATCGCCGCCGTCCAGTGGGCATTGACACGCACAAGCGAATCGTTTTGAGATACGCTGGTTATCGGCGGCGGCAGACTCATGACCTAGGGCAGCCGAGCGCATGTTAACCCGCTGTTTTTTTTTTCTCATTTTTTATTATTATTATTATTATTATTTTTATTATTGGTCCGACGTGGAAACAACAACCGGTCCACAAAAGTTGTTTTCGTCGTTTGAGCAATCCCCCTAGCCAGGCCAACGCCGCGCGCACACGCACACGCTGCCGTTAATTTTTTTTCTTCTTCTTCTTCTTCTTCTTCTTCTTTTTCTTTTTCCTGCAGCTTCTCGTCCCCTCTTGCATGAGCTGATGCACTCTCCATCACTCTCCTCGCCTCTCTTTCTCACCCTCTCCCACTCTCATTATTATTTCATTCTTTGCTCTAAAACAAAACTATGTGTATATATATATATATATATATATACACGTCGCCGTCGTCGTTGTCGTCGGCGAAAAAAAACCGTATAAAAAAACCAGTCCCATTGTACGAGAGGGCATAAACCCGACCGACTGTCGTTCTCTTTTTCTTCCCGTGTGTCAAACCCTCCAACGGCCGCCGGTGGTATTTGTCCAGTTTTTCGAGAAACCGGATTCGAATGCGTGTTTGTGTGCTCGTTGATACGGACAAACGTTTTTTTTTTTAGTTTTTTTTATTTTATATATAAGCAGCTTTAAGTGTCATTGTCCCCTCTCATCGTGCGATTATTATTATTATTATTATTATTATTACCCAAAACCCAAAGGGGTATTATCGATGTGTATACATTATGTAGGAGGTACCCACAGCTACTCCACACACACCGCACAATGACGACTTGGAACGACCTTAAGCGCGTCATTAAATTACTCACGTACATAATAATGTTGTGTGTACATTAAAAAACCTATGTGTTTATAATAGAATATTTTTAGGTTTTTTAATTTAACAGTCTTCGATTTGTTTCGCTATATTTTCTAAAACTCGTAGATAATAATATGTAATTACCTATTATTTTAGTTTGACGAAACCATTTCATATTTTGTGTTCGATCAGACATGGTTTACCAAACTACCAAATAAAAACTACTATAATATGTATTTACGAATGCATACAATGTGGGAACCTACCTTAGTATTAATAATAATTATTATCCATATTGTATTCGGTAATATAATCAGTAATTTTCCAATGTATAATTAAAACCTAGTGTTATTGTGATGTGTTTAAATATAAATTTGATTGTAACGTCAACAAATCTACAATGCTACAATATTATAATTTATACTTGAATAATTATCAATTAATTTGAATCACATCGTATTGATTATTTTTAACATTTAACTACAAGCTTAATATCTATATTTTTACTGATAGGATATTTATACTTTATTATTTAGCCGCGAAATGATTACCTATGTTAATAAAAAAAATCCTAAAATTGAAATAAGTTAGATAATAAGTTAATATAAATTAGTTTATTTTTAATAAAAATAATATAGCTGATAATATAATCAATTTATTAATTAACAAAATTATCATTATTACTGAGGTATTTTAAAAGATAAGTTAAAAATATTAACGGTATTAAAAACAATTTTAATATTTAAGTAAATATATTTTAAATTATTATAATAATGACGTATTATATTATGCGTACAATATACTTACAATTTACAAGTTACAAGTTCATCATATTTAAATAAATATTTGTACACATGCCTATAAAGTTACTTAAAAATACAAACTTAGTTCAATATATATTATTATACATTAATATTTTTAATAATTTTTAACTAAGGTTTTTATTGTCAATTTGATAAAATACTCATAATTTTCTAAATAATAAAGCTAAAAACTGTAAAGATAATTAGTTACACTAGGAAATGGTTTAAAGGTTTTCAATGCGAAGGCAACTCCTTGGAAATTTAATATGAAAGCCCACTCAACTCTAACACACCCTTACAAGTAGCCTACCAAACGAATAAAGAACCCTCTACGTATCACGTATGAAATAAGTCTACCCTCTTAGTATTTACTTTATTTGCCTCACATAAATTAAAACATATTAAATATTTATGCACTGTGTTTTTAACCAAAGATTATAGTTTTATGGTATTATGTTTGTTCCTTTAATGATGATTTGAAAGTTTATCGATATTTTGTTTTTACTTAATAGGTTTGAATATTTTTTTTAAACAATTTTTTTTATGAAGAACACGATGTTATATTTATATTATAATATTGATTACACGTCTTATCTATGTTTTCCAATATTAATAACGCATCATATTATAACAATTTTTTTTTTAGATTATAATATAATATATCATTTTGTTTTTTGATAATAAATAAACGGTAAAGAAATGAGTTATACATTTTGTATATAACATATAGTACATCGTTGATGATAACCAATTTTTCTTTAAATTTTACATCATAAAAATTAATTTGTGTATTATTTTCTACTTACAACTAGGTTAACTTATTCTTTAGTTAGCAAATATAAGATAATAAATTAAAACATAATAGCATAAGCTAATTAAATGTCTAGTGCTAAATAGTAATATAGTAATACCTACATTAATTCTCAACAATTTTCATGTAACAAATAATATGGTGATATTAATTAAAATACGATTTCTAACGCAAAATGTATAAACCCGTATATAGAGTAAATATTTATAGTTACCTATGAAATGAGAACAAAAACTCTATGCAGATTTTAAGACTATTCAATTTAAAATTTTATTTTTATAATGACTATTTTATTATAATTGATATGTGCTATAAAGCATGTATTCTCAACATGTATGCAAATTCGTGCAGTTCGTTTCGCAATCACAGTGCGTTAACTTTATACATCATTTTCCATTAGCTATAACATATATTATACCTACATGTTTATGCTAATATACAATCGACATTCGAATGTGTAGTGTGTACGATATATGGTTTAACCTCACTCTTTAGCGTTTCTTTGAACATCATCTCACCTGACTCGTGAAAAGTGTCGGTGAGCGCGAATCGACTGAAATATTCATAAACAACCATGCAAGGCCTACCCGAATCCGATCCCCCTTTACACCGGACGAACCCCCACGAGAATGTGACATTCAGTTCCTCTATGGTGTTCGGCAGTGAATGTGTGTTTGTGTGTGCTGCTGTTGAAAGAAGATTGCTTGCACAATATCCACAATTTGTGCCGGGGGACACGCAATAGTCCCTTCAATTTTCAGTATTCACAATTCCACAGCTAGGAAGGAAACATTAAAAAGGAAGCGGGAATAAAATTGTTATTCATCCCCCTCGGGTTCGACGACCTCTGTTCTAATTGTACCTACAAAGCTTACTTGCATACACATACACACACACAAATATATGTACGTGTATACAGGTATTCATATGTTTTCATTTTTATAAAATGTATTAAGGAAAAAAATTGTTTTACTTTATTTTTTTTTAATTTGAAGTTTAAAAATAATTAACAACATAACCTCCACAGCCCCATGTACCGTGGTAATCATAAACTTCCTATTAAATTAATAATAATGTTATCGTAAACCATAAAATTAGTTATGATGAAACTTTATCATTTGTCTACCTGTTTTAAACACGGACGAATATGTAGGAATTATTTTTAAAACTTTTTAATTGAATACTTTTAATATTAATTTTTAAAATCAATGCTATTAAAGAACTTATAATACATATATATATAGTACACGGATATAACTAATGTTAGAAATTCACATAATCGATATTTATTGACCTGGTTTGGTTTTAACATATTATGAAAAATAGTTTGCATACAATTTCTTTTTGGTAAAATATTTAAGACATTTATAATAATAATCACGTAAATACGCACCATTGTTCAGAATTCCTTAAAGATCATAACTTTAACGTACATTTTTGATAATTATAAATCATAATCTTTTGTTTTTTTTTAAGCTTACAGGCATACTTATTTTTGAAAATGTATCAGTTATCACAAGTTTACAACAAATATTAACAATGTTTTTGAAAAATATCTGTTTATAACATAATAATATATTATAAGTATAACAATACAATACATAGAATTATAACTATAATTTAAATATAAGGTTTTATAATAACGTATTTCTTATTAAAAATTAACTAAAACTTTTAGGAAGAACCATCGTTTGAAAAATATTTTATAATCTATTCGACACAAACGAATTCCATTATCAATTGCTTTACTTCTACTATAACACTATAATTACAGGAATTTGTTTAATTATACACAAAATTTAAAAAATTGTATATATATATATATAATTTACAAGTATATAAAATTATATAAAATACTGGATCAATACATTAAAATAGGTCACATTTGATACAGGGTCTGATGAACTTTTAAAATAGCGTTATAGTAAAAAAAAAAAAAAAAAAGTTCCATCAGTACTGACAGGACTTACACAGACTATAGTTGATGAACGTTCGTATTTCATTTCGTATTCACCAGCCCGGAGCGAAGGGTATAATAATTATAATCGTACTATGATTTTTAGTTTTAATGTTAATCGAATAATTGTCTTTAAAATGATCGAGATTCTAAAGTTTCTTTTTTGAACTATATCGCTTCATTGGCTTCTATAATAATCGGTGAAAATGTCGAGTTATTTCTAGTGTATGTAATCATTGTTTATTATTTTCTGAATTCAATCACAACTGTAGCGCAATTGAAATCAATGTTGGTAATAAATACAGTATAAGACAAGTTTGCTGTAAATCATCACATGTGTTATGTTTATTTTTTTGCAATTTTCAGGAAAAACGATGAGAGTGTTTTAAAAAGAAATGAAAGCGCCGCCTATAATGGGATCATCTGTAGCACTCTTTCAATAACGATAAAATACAAATGTGATTGCAAAACATGCCCAGCTCGCAATCGTATAGAAACCAAGGCGCACTATAAAAGTATATAAGCTAAAACATCCCATTCGAATTCTAAAATTATAAAAATGTTTTTTAAAAAAAAAAAACCACCGCCACGTTTACTGTTTTCTGAGTCGTCGTAGGTACTCACCTTTTAATCGAATCAGTATTTAGCTAAAGAACTTGGAACTGTTCATATTTTATTACCTACTCAAGCAGAATTCTGCCTGCGATGTATATACATATATTATATACTTGTTTATGCTTAATTTGCCGGGGAAATTAGAGTGAGTTTTCTAGTTTTTAATAACGTACAGTTTATAACATCTATTTTGTCGGCGCACTGAAGTAAAAACAAATATCCTTAAATTCTTTGCCTGCAGTTTCGTATGCTTAATACGGCTATATATGTACACGCAGCTGTGACGGCACCTTAAATCGCTCGTTATCTACGTATAATAATAGCTCGTACTTACAATATATTGTATATTATTACAATGCGTAGAGGAGGTGTATTATTATATACATAGGTCCCGCGATAAATTTTTTTCTTGCATTTTTCGCTGTACTCCGTGTAACCCTACACTAACCGTTCATAATTTTCCCTGACCCCTCGCTTCATCCGATATAGACTTCCCAAAGCGATTACGTGGTAATTGAATACTCCGCCGCGTTGCACTGTCCGCACGCACGCCGGCACAGTGGAACGAATTTTTTTTCATATATTTTTCACACGTCACATTCGATTATCCACTTTAACTTATTAATTAAAAACGACAAAATGCGATAGAAACGTTAATTAAAGAAACTATTTTTTTTTATTTTTTTTTTTTTAAAAAGACTAGAAGAAAACAATCTAATATGGTATACGCGATCTCATATATTTTAATGTTTAAAAGAAAAAAGAAAATCATAACCATCTGCGCTTGTGTTAACTATTGTTATGAATTTATGATTCAATCGTGATACGTACGCATAGGTACACAAAAAATAATAATATTATTATTTTCTTAAACCAGAAAATCCCAAGGTTTCATACAAGTGCAACTACTGACAGAAATAAATTTAATAATATATATTTAGAAATGCCAAAATGTAAAACTTGTAACAAATTTTTATAAGATTATACCAATAATGAGATATTATTTTATTGAATACCAGCTATAATTTTCAAAGTAAAAATGTATGCATGCATACTTTTAAAAAGTATTTTTTTTTTTACAGACTGGTACTAGTGGTACTAATGGTACTATACCTTATTTTCCGATTGTTTTGCAACTGAGGTGGACATGGTTAGTATTCTTTCCATTTAACATACATAGACTGATACTATAATATTATATTATCATGAAGTATTTTAAATTTTTACATAATATTATAAAATAATTAAAAAATTTGCATTAGCATTTAAAAGAAAATTAGGACTATACTACGTTAACAATACTAATAACGTATCTACAAGTAAATAGAAGTCATATAAACATTAGTGGTAAAATATGTATACCTGCACGGTGAATGTCTCATAGTACTTATTGTAATAAGCTATATTATACTATTATTATCTGCAATCATTGTAAATATCACATTAAGTGCAATACCATACATTATTACGATTTTTATTTCTTTTTGAAATCAAAACTAATACGCGTGACGCACACCAAACGCATTTTACAATAGTTAATAGACGTTCCTAATTATTTCCATCGTATGTTTTCTACCGTACACATACGATTTGTACCTATAGAATCTTAAACGAACTGCAGCAACACAGTTAACCAGTAATAGGCACAGACAATTTTTTCATCGTGAATATAAGAATGCGGTTTTCTGCGATTCTAAATCGAACTGAGTACATCAAATGAAAAGTATTATTGCCTTTAATAAAATAAAAACTGCACTATTTTGCCATTGAATACCGGATTTTATTTTCCCAGCTATACATGTTATATTGTTATATCCGTTTGATTGTATCGAATTTAATCAGAAAACCACAATTTAAGTGGTTCCCAGTTTATTTGTCGGACGTTTACGACAAAAATGTACGGTAACGATTTCGTTAGTCAGTCGTGCAACTTAAACAATTTTTTTTTGTTCAAGTAAATCGAAAAAACGAAACTACCACAAAATGTTCTGTAACGAAATTCATAAAGGTGTAATGTATTTAACGTCATAAAAATAGTTTATTGCATGCGCATGCAGACTCACATAGTATAATATGTATATACGTATATTATATACATATAAGAATACATTAAGAACGATAAAACGTAACATTAGCTGATGAATTTATTATAGCCTGTAGGTATATATATATATATATTTAATATGTGGGACATAGAACAAAGTATAGAAACGTCGAATGCGGTAAATCATTATTTTTAAAGTACATTACGAAAATCGCACTAAAAAAACCACGAACGCGCGCAATATCACGATATTATATTATATACGCGTGAATACTCGATACACTGGCGTACCTATAGAGTCCTAGAAAACCCGCCGATATATAATATATTATATAATAATATGTTTATTGTCGGGCGGGTCCCGATTAAAACGAGATCGGCTGAATTTATATATATTTTTTAACGAATAATATTATATAGATTAAACATTATTAGTACATACAGCCATAGTGTGCATATAGTCACACAGACGTTTATTATTGTAATCTATGTGTGATTTTTTTATTCATACAAATTACAGACAATACAATACGAGTCGAGTATATATATATAGACCGACGCCGTGCGTTTATATTATATACTTAACGGAAACGAGTTCGGATCGTTTTCCGTGAACGACTTAAACGGTCGATTTGCCGTCTATTTTTCCCCTCTAACTCACGCCAATCAACTAACGGCGGATTACATCGTAAAAAAAAAAATGTTTACGTAATTTTCTTTGCCCGTTATTTGCGTTCAGACGTTTGATCTGTGGTGTTTAACATTTTCTTACGTAAAAAAACAAACGTACTACACTCTTAACTACTCGACTAGTAGTTTTACTACCTATTTTTATTTGAGGCAGAATAGTTTTTTGTGGTGGTGAATTTCGGAGAAGTACACAATCATTATAAACGTTTCACAAAAACAAAGAAATTATTTTTATCATATCAACTATACGTATTCAAATTTGAATTTTAAATGAGATCATCTTAATTGATAATTTTGTTTACCAACCTATTGTGATTAACTAGGTATACCTGTTAAATTGTATAGATAAATGTTTCACTAATGAGTGACTCTTTTTTTACAATCCTTCATATTATAAAAATGTACAAACTAACAAAACAAAACATAATGTAACTATAAAAAGATAACCTATATGACAATTGAAAAAATTATTAAAAAACTTTGTCCGCTATATACACTATGGCACTATACACTATATGTTTGCAACGCGTTTATGCCTATTATAGACATTTTACATTATAACATGGATTCGTAAAACCATTAAACGCAAGATTTTATTTTTGTGTTTTTGGAGTTGTTTTGAAATACTTGCGCTGCAAATCGCATTTTGTCTTACAAATCAAAATTATTTATGATGTAAACGTTGTTCGCTTAAAATCGTATTCTTACAGCCATATAAACCGATAACTACCACCGACCACGGAGAGGGAGATATTATATATATTATGTTTATGCATATATACACGTCGTGTACATTATATACCAGAAAGCGTATCAAACTAAAAACTTTGATTTTTACAATGCACAGTGAATGAGCAATAAGAAAAACTATCGGACGTTTTACGATTTAATATATAATATATTGGAGCGAGGTCAAGTAAAATTGGTTATGATATCCTGCATCAAAGAATGGTGTTTTTCGACAAGTCTCACAAAAGTCGCTAAAATAAAAATGAAATACATAAATACATATTAGATTATATAAAATGTTCAAAACGCGTGTTATCAATGAGGGTACTTAAGATTTTTTTTTTTTTTGGTGGTTCAACTGTAAAAAATAATTGCATAAGACCCTACAAAATATTAAAAAATAAATATAAATAAACAATCCAAATAAAATCACCTTTATGTGGTGTGTAGTTAACAACAAAATAATATGAAGAACATATTTTTATGGCTTAAGAAAAATATAATACTCGTATAAAGGAAATATCATAAATTCCTGTGAAGATTACCGTCGCCACTAAACTACCATAAATACTGCACTACATATCGTATTAACTACAGCACCTGTACGTTTATTTGACATATAATTATATTAAATAACAAATTTATCGCTTTATTTAAATATTTACAATACATTAATTGCGTATGCATACAATAAATTAATTCACTAAAATAATACAGTGACATTAAAGTGAAGCTGAAAAATAACTTGTAAATGAATTCTCGCCTTAGTGTTTGAATTTCTCTGATAAATCAATTTGAGTGGGAATTTAGATTTGAGTGAAATGTTTGATAGATATATCAGTAATTTTTGGCAGTTTTTCTAATGGTTTTACATTTAGGTTTGAATGAAGAAATACATTTGGAACAAACCCCACGGAACCTTGGAAAATGGAGATGATACGGAGAGATATTGACTGGACATCTTACAACGTTGTATTTTGCTGGAGAGTTTTGTTTGGTCAAGTCTCATAACATAGGATCTATCAAGTTGCCGACACAAGTATTATAGACAAACATATAGTATAATTGCATACTTAACCGACGAGAAAATTATGGATTTAAAATATTTTACATTTTTTGAGACTAAACGTAATGAGGAGTGGTAGGCCAAAATGTTTTTTATTCACAGAATTAAAAGTTCATAGTCTTAAAATATGCGGCGTTCTTTGAGCGGTCCATGACGTACCTACCTATATCGTCTGAACAAAGACAATAGAAACTGGTTGAGGCCTGCATCATATGTACCTATAAATTGTGCAATGAAAAGCTAAACGTTTGATATAATCTGTATAGCATTTAATGTGGACAATATATAAGTGCTAGTAATATATATTATAAAACGCATTAATATAATGTTTATTATGACTTTTGTTAAATTTATTTGTCAAATCTATTACGAAATATTATACATACATTATTCTCATTATTCTAAGGCTGTTTAGCTGGAGTGTCTTCCTCATTGTATTAAACAATGATCAGCGGTGATAAAAACTTGTATAGTAGTCTGCAGCCGTAATATTTTACTTACATACTGCAGTGCTTATGTATAATACACTTATACCATTCCGATAAATCGAATATGAAGTAATTGAAATAATAATATAATAGCTGAGCATCTACTACAAGCGAGTAAAGAAAGTCCAATTATGTTTTAAAATTGTATTCATCGGTATCAATACGAAAATCACTGCTTGAATCGCGTCGAACTCATTTTAATAAAGTATTCGTCTATAGTTATTCTATTCCGACTGTACTGCTGTCTGCTGTACAGTGTAAACTGTACACATTATGTTTACATAATATAATATAATACTACATTTAAATCGTGTTATTCGAGTAACAGATTTATATTATATAGGTACTGTAAGGCAAACTGTTTTTAATCACACGCAGTCACATATTAAATAGAGTGCTGACGGCTATATATTTTGGTATTTTTTTCACATTAAGCGTACAGATTTATTTCCATGCTTAAAAGAGTTAAAGGCCTGCACGACGTCTGTGCCCTTACCGCAATCTACACATACTACACCAGTCTTGTAGAGTACTCAAATAAAAGTATTTGAATAATTTTTTTGTATTTGAATACTATTCTAAATACATTAAAAAATATATATTCGAATACGTATTCTGAATATCTTTTTTTAGTATTTTTATTTTATATTTAAATACTAAATTTGAAAAAAATAATATTTGTGTTTATAAATTATAATCCTGGGTAGTGGTCATTAAAAACATAAAATATAGTATTAGCCATAGCCCATAGACCTTATACTAGTTGACTTGATGTGCGGAAGTGTGGTCTATGCCCTATGGTATTACTGTATTAGCACAAAAAATCCGATAAATAGACAATTAATAGTGATAGTAATTTGTTATTGCCAGTAGATAATATCCGTATTTTGAGCAAAATAAGTATTAATAATTAGTACCTATTCTCAATATATTCGAATAATTTTTTGAGTATTCCAGAATGTATTCTAAATATATTTTTTGAAAATTATTCGAATACGTATTCTGAATACAAAATAAAAGTATTCCTTACAAGACTGCACTACACTCTGTATGGTACAGATGCACACGTCACTGCATCGATATTGCAGCGTATGCATTTACACGTTCTTGTCTGACCCCGCGATTTTCGCGTTCGCGTAGATTTCTGATCTACTGCAGAATTTATCAATGATTCGTACCTATCTCATCCAGTGTCACAACCAGGTGTATGTCAGCGAGAATGCTAAAAAAACTAATAAAGAATAATAAAACTGATCCGTCCGGTATGACTAAATAATATAGTTATAACTAAGATTTATTGGCTTCAGCGTTAGTTGCGGTACTATTACCAATGTTATTAGAGTAGCGTATAACTCAAAATTTGTTTATATTTGATGTATACACACTCACAACGATTACGTTCTTGTATATATATATATATATAGTTTATAGGTATCTGGTATATATTTTTTTTATTTCTTTATTTTATTTAATTTCATATACATATGAATACTGGGCCCCACTAGTATAGTATAATATATTGGTACTAGATTCCTAAATGTGGAAGTTTTAGGCCAATTCTAGTGGAGGCCATTATTTTTTAATCATATAAGTATATATGAAATATTGGTATAATGTAATAATAAATTATAATTTACTACAAAATACTATCTTATTCAAAAGTAAAAATTAAATCATATTATATAATGTAATATATAATAAATTATATACCTAATAGAATTAAAATAATTTATTATATCGAATTTAATATTTAGATAATTTTAAACTTTCAAAATTCAATTTAGTAAAACCATATTTTATACATACCGATTCATCAATCGTATGTATTTAGGTTTGCCAATACATTTTATGTTAATATACCAACTGTATATTATACAAAAATAAAATTAAAAATTCTTAAAAAAGATTTAAAATACTTTTTGTATTGTAAATTTCTTTGATGTTATGCAAAATCTTTAATCTCTGTTATATAAAATATTTTTAGATTACTATAAAAGTATATAACATAGCTTCCTTAACACAGAATTTGAATTAGATACGTATAATTTAGAATTAAATTAATTAAATTTTGAAACTTTTATCTTGAATTTTTTTAAATTTTTGATTTTTTAAGTTTTTTCTATATTTTTAATTAATAATTTGCGTCACTTAAAACTGTTTACACACATTTCATGAATTATTGTTTAATTTTCGTTTACCAAATATTTCACATATTATGTACTCACATCGCCCTTTATTAAGAATAACTTAAATTTAAAACATTTTGAATAATAATTATTTAGTATACTCACGATACATTTGTTAAAAGTTTTTAATCCAAAATAGGATTAATAGGGTATTAATAACTGATGATTACGAAATAAAACGACAATCGTAATAATTATCGTATAATAAATATTATATATTATTGTATAATATGATGTATTAAGCGTATTTGGCGGCCGCCAGACGATTTTGTACAGTAATAATATATTATATTATACCGTATAGACTGTATAATAATAATATATATTATATGACGATGACGATGAACACATAAACGGCTGCCGCTTGCCGTGCTCGGAGTAATAAAACTTTGCGAGAGACCACCTCTTCGACAGCGGCAGTGGCGGCGTTGGCGAATACGGCAGACCCGAAAGTAAATAAAACCGATTTCGATTTCGAGTTTTACGACGAAAAATTGGGTTTTTCTCGGTATAATACAAAAACGGTTCGATCTAAAAGCGAAATATAATCTGGCGCACACGCGAATACATAAACGCATTTACGTATGTCTGTCCGTATAGTGTTTTTATCGGGTCAGCCGTAAAACTCGGGCGCTCGTATATACAACGTACACGTGTGCATTATAAAACACCCGACGGTGGCCGTGCACGGTCCGACGGCGGCGCGCGCGTTTTACGGTTTTAGGAGGAAAAAAAATTGCGTGAACCGAAACGACCGAGCGCGTACATAATATACGAAAATAATAATAATATTATACCGGTCGACCTAGTGTTGACTATATTTCTATTATATAACAATGATATGACGCAACGACGACGGGAAGAGACGAATAGGTAATTATACGTTTACAAAGAAAAACATGTACATATTATATTGCGATTACCTATCGCATGACATAAACTTGAAAAGTAGCTATATCTATATTATAGTATAATATGATACTATAGATGTGTTAATTTTTTTGGGTGTTAACTGCTTAATGTTCGTATAACTTTGGATTTACATAACTGCGAAGTTGGGAGGGAAAATATTATTTATTTATTTTTTTTTTTTTTAGTAAAAAGGTGTAATTTATATTATATACATGTATATACTAGCTGTCCCGTCACGGCGTCGCCCGTGCATTAGATGCGTTAATAATGTGTGAAGTTCGCGTCGATCAAACGGTTTTCAAAGTGTATTCGAATAAATACGTGTTTAACAGTGACGAGGTGCAATGGAAGTGAAACACGACAGACGGCAGCGGCGTTATCATTTAGAATGTACTATTATATGTATATTAATTAGTTTAATAAAAAATTCCAGTCGTCCCTATCCAATAGTTGCATGTATTTTTATGGCTCCACAAAGGAAAAACATATTCTCATTTCTCAGTATAACTTTATCAAAAAGTTTGGCCATCCCTGGACTCTAAAGTAATCTATTCACTTCCTTTTTTCACTCATCAGCGCCCAGACCGAACCGCCGCAGAGTGTAGATACTTGTACAGAGGTTTCAAGCAATATAAGGGCGCACTAAGAAAGGATTTTTCAAAATTCGACCTCTAAGGGGATAAAAGGGTTTTTTATATAACTATAGATTGATGTATTTTTTAATTGTTTAATAATTGTTTGTTATTTCTTCTAAGCAGTTGCTAAGATACTAAAAATATGTCTAATTACTTTAGATATGTTTTTTTTTTATTTAATTTTTTTGAATTAATTTTGTAATTAATAATTGACTTTATCGGACTAAATTTATGCCTATGACACTCACAAAGAATGTGGCTCTCTATTGGTAAAATAATTTTAAAAATCGGTCCAGTAGATCCAGAAATTACTCCTAACAATTCATGTAATATTTAGTAAAAAAAATAATTACACATCCTACACAAAAACTGATAAAAAATAATGCTAAACTAAAACTAACGTAATATAAAGTATAAAAATATAGTATAATAAATTAAACTATGATCAGTAGAAATACACATTGAATACAACACATATAAAATATAGCCAATATAATTGCCAATTGGCTATATTAGAGGCGCCTGCCACCTCTCCCGTTGTGCCGTTGTGGTATACTTAAATGACACTTAAGCTGAACAGTAGCTGATCCTACTGATTATGTATTGCATCTATAAATATAGATTGTATCGTTTAAGGAGATAGTTAATAAAAGAGTTTAAAAGAGTGACTAAATGTTGGTCGAATTTTAATTTTGTTTCCATTCTAAAAATAAAAAAGATGAATAGAAAAACATGACAATTTTTTTATAATTTATTATATTATACAACTTTGCCGTTGCAGTAGACTTTATTCGTTTACATATTGTTTGAATTTATAACATTTAAAGTGTTAAAGCGACGAAAAAACGCCAAACGTGTTTTTATGAGTAAAAATTTAATATCATCATTCAAACCGACCGGACGGTCAGGTTAGTGTTCGCTATATATAGAAAATTCCACCCTTCGGGACCGTAAAAATATGTCTAAACTTTATTTCATTCTTTCACTGTCGTGAACACATACCGATGTATCATGTATAATAAATACGATACTCTCACGTCATTATTGGACATTTTATTAATATATAATAATTCTTTATTACAAAAAAAGAACATTCAATTATAATATATTATGTGTTTTTTTTTTAAATAACCATAATATAGTACAACGCAACAACAGTATTTAATATAGGTGATAAATAGTTGATAAAAAGATAAAATATAGATGAGTACAATTGAATATAAATTATATTAATTTAAATACATGTTTTGATACTCTAAAACAATTAAGGAGTTGTTAAAAAAATCAATAACATTAATCGGTGAATTCAACATTTATGGTAGCATTTATATATATATATATATATATATATAAATTTATAATTGATTTTTATTATGCCAATTTGTTAAATCAATTTAAAAAAGTATTTTTTTTTTTAATTTATACCCTGTTAATTAATTACTATAAATTATTATAAAATTATTTTATATTTTATACAAATGTATTAATTTTAGACACGTAAAATGACGCTTAGAGTTTGCATTATTTCTAATAAAATTTAAGTGATCATTGAAATAAAGTTTTGAATAATATTTTACCTCGAGATCATGCACTGTTGTTACTTTTAACAAATTATTATTTTCTAGAGAATAATTAAATTGAATGACTCCCCCCTCCCTCACAAGTTTAAAAAAAGTAATTGTAGGGCATTTATTTAAATTTGAATATAAATCTTTCTCTTGACACCATTCATAAGTATTATTTAAATTAATCTTTAGGGTTAATATCTGAAATTTTTATGAATTTTTGTATCATTGGGCATTGGATAATAATTAAATATTCAAGTGTGAAATTACTTATGGAAGATCATTAATAAATTGACAAAATAGTAAACGAGATAAAATATCTCTTTAAGAAATAGTATAAGTGGCATGGAATTGTTTAAAAAGGTAGTTTTCATATACTTAACTATTATATGTGTACGAACTGAAATGAATAAACGGAACAACAAACTAAGTGGAACTAATAGCGAATATATTATCTTTGAAAAGCTACTGATCAGCATTGAATTGTAATAATATACATATCATTTCAATCTTTTATTAGGTATTAAAAATTAAATTCTATTTATTTTAGTGGACATGTTTTTTAAATGAATACATCATATACCCACTCCTCTTCGCTATTAACACCAAAGACGGCCCAACTGATGGAAAACGTAAATTAAAATTGTTTATTTAATAAATAAAGTGAATTCCATAAATTTACTACAAATAAATATATATTGATTTATGGTATAATATTAAGAGTAAAGTGACTTTGGTACACAGAAAAATATTGCATTAAATTAGGACTAACCTGATGAAAATTGTAACAAAAATATGGAAATATAAATATTGAAAAAATATTTCATAATAATAATAATAGTAATCAATTTACGACAAAACCTAAAGCTAAATAAACATTAAGCTTGAAAACGTTTCTTGACATAAAAAAATCAATATATAGTAAGCAATTCTGTTCGCTAATGAGAGAGCTCCGGGGAAAAAGATGCGGAACTATAGTTATATTATTGTAAAATATAACGTGGAATAGATTTGTGAATCGTGTACAGTGTGATTATAGTTATATTAAAACAATCATTGAAAGTAATTCTGGGGAATCAATAATGTTAATTGGAAAAATGTATACGTACAAGAAGTAAGAACAAGATATTCAGCCACTGCCTTCTCAATTCAAATAGTATCGATAGTATCAATCGGCAAATTTGCGAATATCTATGAACCGACATATTTCACCTATACAATAAACTTACGTAGCAAATCCGAAATCAGAACATTCGTAGTGTGTATATCACTTATATCGTAAACAAATACTCACCATAAAAGAATAATTATAATATTTATTATATAATAAATTACAGTGGGCAAGTAAAAAAATTAAATATTAAGTATAATTCATGTATTATGAACGTTTATTATTACTCACGAATGCAGTCACAAAATATGAATAATTAAAAATAACACTAACAAAATTTCTTAGAATTATAAATACAGCCCCCTTCGTGTCTTATAACTCGTAAACAAATTTCCCGGTATCCTATACAAGGTAGTATTTCTTATAATAAAATACGTGTTTTGATTGAATTTACTGGCAGACCTTTTTCTAACATTCTTTGAATTCAATATAGAATATTTAACATTGCACTTTGATACCATCGAATGTAGTTTTCCTTGCAGCGGTACTTTTTGAATTATTATTATAATATACCAACAGTATACCTATGCTAAAGTATAGAATAACATTTCAAACGGCCGCAAGAAATCGTGTTTAATAATAATAAAATAATAAAATGTTTGTAATGCTAACAGCAGTTGAAAGAAGCAAAAAAAAATAAATAAATTAAAAAAAATAAATTATAATAATATGATATTCTGACCAAACTCGTTTTTCATATTTTTAAGCTTTTCGGATATTCAATTGCGTTTTTGTAAATGTTTTAAGGGACTCGTCGTACATAGCATAATACATTTATATATACTATATTACTATGGTAATACACTTTCATGATTCTGACATTAAATCAGGAGACAAACTTTTCAAATTTGAATTGTTTGCAACTTTTCTTTTTTGATAATTAAAAAAAATGATTTTTCTAGTTATATATATATTATACATGTATGATGGGGAGAAATATGAAAGGCAGATGACGCATTGTTATACTGTATCATTTACCAAGCACGTTCGTCATCATTTTATCGTATCTTATGCATTTATTCAAACTGATATTTTGGAACTTATTAATAATGCTATTTCTGAGGAATACTCAAACTCGAGTCTACTCTATTTTTTGTACAGGGGAATGAAATATTTATGTCAACAAACATTTAGAGCTCCTTGCACATCACAACCATATACTATACATTACATATAATTATTTAATAAACTGTTAAATCCCTCAAAAATGCATTAAAAATATATTGCATTTTAATATTTTTTTTTTTAATCTTATAGATTGTCGATATTATAATATGCGGTGCTTAAGTCCCACTTCAGAATATTTGCATCTATTATTATAAAGGATTATTATACGAAACATCTTATCAATTGTAATACCGCCAAACTATAAGCCATAATAAGCTTCATACATCTAACTATATAAGTAGTTTCTAAATATATAATTGGTAAAATCTTAAAAAACGACTAACAAGTACAATATATTTAACGCATCATATGGGGGTACGCTATTATATAATGGTATAGAACGGACCAACATGTTTCAGGGTAAGTATCTACACTGGTTTCTGTGCTCCTCCCTGTGTCAATAAAATTTAAATTTTAAGTAAGTTTTGATAACTAAATAATAACGAATCATTTTAAAATTGATTTTTAGCAATGAAATTATCAGAAAATCTTTGAAATATTCAAGTAAAAATGTATACAGTCGTTAAAAAAAGTAAAAAGTAATAATATAAAATAAAAGACATATTTTTCAAAAACAATGTTTTATGATGACAATTTACATAAAAATCCCAACATTGTTTATTGGTACTTTCCTTGAAAATGAGTAAAATGACCTTTAACAGAATCCCCTTGTATGATATATAAATATATAATACACATTATATTTTTTTAACAATTTTCCTTCTCGTGTCAGTGTTGTTCATTAGAAATGTACGTATACGAATATTAATTCCCTGATTATGTTATATTGTATATTTTGTAATACGCGATAACAGGAACTGTAGTTTTTCGTCGTTTTATAATTCGGAAGCGAAAAACGGTCCAGACGAAATTCATAGAAATCAGATTACAATAATATCACACCATAAATATTATAATATATATTATTATCATTATACGAAAGCCCGGTTTTCATCCGTAACCAAACAGCTGCAACAGTATGCCAGCATAATATCTAACCAGTAACCACTCAGCCCCATACCGGTAGCAAAATTATAAAATAATATGTGAACTTTCATTCGTTCATCAATCAATAATACATAATATCACAAGCCTTCCGAAAATTAAATCACACCCAGTAACGAACGGTACACCTAATCGAACTTATTTATTGTACTGCGTGTGATTATGCAAATAAAATACTATTATGCACTATGGACATCATATTTTATTCCAGCGTCGCACGGTTTTCAATGCAAAATTAATATTTTCTATTTCCTAAATGCTTGCACGTCATTTATAAAGTATTTATTTCAGGACGTGCGTAGATTCGTTCAATTAAATTTTTTAACGATTTTAAATACATTTAAATTGGCATTTTATTATTTTTTCTGCATTAATTTTGGATCGTAATGGAATTTCAAAAGTTTAATAAATTCCGATAACCGGCCGATAATGGGTAAATGTGTCCATCATGTATTAAAAATAAATACGACAATAACGACATCTATATTATATTAACTTGTATGTTATTTTTATGGTATTATTTTTTTAATATTATTATTAGTTGCGTGGCTTGTGAATTGATTCCGTTCATATTTTTAGTATTTTTAAATTTTTAAATTAATTTTATAGTTTTTTTCTTGGAATTTATTATCTTGTAATTTAAGTGCATTTGTTGACGTTATAGGACACATTTTTTAACATCGGTATTTTTCAGCTTAAGGTAATATGGATATTTTGTAAAGAATTTTAAAGTACCACATTTTATGTTAATATAATATTCATTCTGTAATAAATTATAATATTCGAAATAATAGTTTTTCATATAGACTTACGAAGGCAAAAAAAAATGTTTGTTTTAACAATACTATTGATACAGATATTTAACACTAATTAACTTTCCGTGTGTACCGAATATCACTCTGTAACCTGTATACATATGTGTGCCAATTTTGAAAACGTATGCGCATATATAGATCTGTTCAAAATGTTTTCGAAAAAAATTCACAAATGACATTTTATGGATATTAATATTCGAGTAGGATTTACTAGAAAAATTATAATTTATGGATGTCGCACCAAAAAAAAATAAACCACGACGAAACGACGGATGGAGTGCAAGGTGAAAAGCTGCAATTGTAGCAGTGCCCCAATCCCGAGTAATACAGAATCTGTGCCCAAGTCAGATGTGCAAATCCAGTTTAAAATTACTGTGATGAGTTTCGACACCAACCAATTGGTTAAAGAATTCTTTTGAGTTTTTTTCGTTGTAATAACTGTTCAACAATAATAATTACAATTCAACATTTTTTCTCCACGTCTACCAGCACAAAACGGTTAACAAGTAATGGTCATTTTACCTATATACAAATCCTAAACCTTACAGTGTATGAAATTCTACGACTTATGTATGGCAATTAATATGAGCCGTCGCGTTAAATCGAAAGAAACATTTACGCAACATATACAATCATATTTTATACACGTATCAAAGAATAATCGTAAAAAAAATAAAAACTAATATTATAATCAATGTTTTAATTAAAAAGCAAAGGATATTTTCACAAAACGATATCCAATATTGAAATTATATCATATAGAACAAGTAGACCTTTCACTATACATGTGTAATGATAATTTTTCATTCTTTTCTCATTTCCAATAGCTTTTTCCAATCTTTAATCGAATATACAATTATAATTAAAGACCACGTAATTATAATAAAATAATAAAATTAAAAAATGTATATACCACACCACTCGGTATTAATATCTGTCACAATATCAGACATTATTATTAGGTATATCACATTTTACTGCTGACACGTACCGGATAGTATAGTAGAGTTAAGATATTGATTATTATTTTATTTATATTATACCATGTCTCATCACTCATCAGTAGCGTAATTAGGAATTTTCCTCGGAGGAGGATTAACATTTTTTAGTAGAAAACTATAAATTTTATATCAAAAAAAAAAAGTTTATTTCCGCAGTTATTTATGTTATAATTAAACAAATAAGGTTCTGAGGGGGGTCTATCCCCCTCAACGCCCCTTAATTACGCCCCTAAATCTTATGTACCTATTTCACTCACAATAAAACATAATTTAATACACTTAACCACCCATAATTTCCATATAATCTTATTATTATTTACTACTAACTCAAAATACCGTGATGCTTTTCAATATTAAAATATATCTTGGCTCATGGTGAGTTTATGTACATTTATCTCTGTATGTAAGTTCATGTTACTATATCATTGTATATGGTCTTGCTGATAGTAACTACCTAATTATAAAATAAACCATAAATTATACTCAGCTAATTCATATTCATCAACCACACCTAACTTCTATGACATTAAACTACTGCTAATACTAAATAAACAACATTCGTTTCGTAATAGTACAAAATATTCTGAATTTAAACTAATTCTCAAGGTTATAAAAAGACATCAGTCCGAAAATAAGTTCAAAATTACAAATATACCTTTTTTACACAAATATAAATATAAACATATATATATATATATTCATTCAATATAAGTGTGCGAAGGAAATTTAAATTCTGTTTCGGACCAAAGTGGGCTCTGTGTCCAAGAAAATTGTAATTATACACTGTACAAATAAATATAGAATAATAATACAATTATAATGTTTAAATGATCACCTACCAATTTTTTTAATTTAAAGTGAAAAATCACAATTCAACAAAAGTGAGCTGATCGGTGTATAATATATTGTTTGTAATACATGCTGGAGGCGTATAGGTATGCGTACACGGGTAGCCTCATACGAGGCAGTGAACAAAACCTTTTGTCATCCGCCCAAAAGAAAATATGCTAAATATGGTACAGAATAATATACAGAATTATTAACTTTATCGATACATTCAGAATCCTATGTATAAATAAGTATAATATATAATGTAATGTACATCGTGATTGATTGATAGATAATACACAAATAAGTATAACGTAACAACTATTACATCAAGTACACTTCCTTCGACAATTTTTACAAGACTTCATCAAAGGTGAACGGCTACAGGCGCTACAGCGAATGACTTTGGCCATTGTACATAATTATTATTGCTATTGTATCATCGTGTTTAATGAGAAATGACGAATTATTTACACTGCCAGACACATATCATAAACGATGTTGCGGCATCGCGATGATGGTTTGTTATTATAATATGTATATGGGCGGGATTATTGAAAAATCATCAACACGAGTGAAATATAACCGAATAGTGTCATCCAAAGATACTTCGATCCTCGTGTCTATTATTATTTCAATCGGTGACGCACTCATTAAAATAAAATAAAATGTCGCGGCCCATCCCGTGGAATAATAATATTATTATTTCATGTTATTATACATAGCCAACAGGGGAAAAGGGTTGTTGTCGACTGTCTTATAAAATAGTATGCGCTATGTATATACAGAATGATTCACCAGGCACACTAAGCCTCTCTTGTCCTATTCCCGAATGAAGAATAATACATTTATTAAAATTCTGATTTCTGTTAATTGTATGTACACTATATGTTTAGATACTTAGATTTTTACCACTTAAATAATGGCCCGTGGTGGTACAAACTACTTTGTTTTAAAATGGTGACCAACTTTTTTTATTGTAAATTATTAAGCGAATAATATTTTGTTAATTTTGACGTATCATCTGAATTAAAACGAGTAGTTTCTAATTTATAATGATTTAAAAAACAATCTAGAACAATTTAAAAAGTGTTAGTTTAAATTTCGATTTGGATGTATAAAAAAATTCAAATCTTGTATAAAGTTTTAGTAAAAAAGAGTTCTTGATAAAAAAAAAATAAGTTTGTATTGCCTGGTGACGATAAGTTTTAAAGTTCTAAGTACCTATTTGAAAATATAGTCCTTAAGAATCCTTCAAAAATCCGAAAATTTAAAATTTGAATAAATTCTTTATTAAAAGAAAAATGACGATGAGTATGCTTGTCAAACCACCCTGTATATGTCTGCGTGTATATATGTATATATCATTATCATACGAGTGGCCCGTGCCCGCTCTAAATACACGCGCCGGAGTGTCTAGACAAGACTTAAAAAAAATCACGAGTACGATGACGATATATAGGTATATAATATATATATATGTACATCATAATATCAATATCATACTTGCTTATATTTATACGTACATGTGTGTGGGGATGATTCTCTTAAGTTTTTTTTATATGTTTTTAACCGAACGACGAGATTTCATATTCCAAAGTGGAGGCGTCAATGATTGGTAGGTAGTTACATACATCACCCTTTTAAAAACGCACTCAACATCACTCGCCACTGTTTAATAATAATCGTGTGATATAATTAATAATTATTATTTTAATTATATTTATTTATAACCACGTATTTATGCCATCTACTACGGATTTAACGCCAACTTAAGCATTTTCAATGTGACGTGAAATCTTGATTATATATGTATAATATAATAATTCAAAGTTCGGTACTTGTGGCACTAAAAAATATGACGTAGATAATTTCCATTTGCATGTGTACAATAATCGTGGAAATAAGTGCAATAGCAGATTCTTTAAGCTAATATATTTTTAGGTAATCATTTCAAAAAAATGAAAATACACCAATGCAATTTTATAGAGTCATATGGATTCGCGGTAAATAAAAATTTTTAATTAAATTAATATTAATTTTAATACAACATTTGACCTATAATTTACATTTTTACAAAGTCCCTACCTATAAAATTAATTTAAGTCTATGAGAGAAACGATCGGTTTATTTTTTTATATGTATAGCACAATATTGTTATTTTTTCATGTCGGGATTAAAATTATTATTTATTTATAGTTAAAAAGAAAATTACAAAATAAATATTTGAAAATGCATAAATACTATCCCATAAAATTGACCGTATACGTGTACACTGTACATGTATGAAAAATAGATTTATGCGTGTAAAATAGAATAAAATGAAAAAATATGTTATATATTTAGATATGAAAAGATTTTCTATTCATTAAACAAGTACTGCAAATTAATAGTTATAAATATACCTATTAAAATTAAATTATCATAAGTTTGGAAAAATATTTTTTCTATGGTTTGATCAATCGTTTTACTTATAAAGACCTCCAGATCGTATATAATATAATTATTATAATGCATCAATAAAAATCAAATTATTAAATGTTTGAATGATTTATTCATGATTTTCATCATAAATAGCATAACAGCTATAGATAAAAGTGAAAAAAATCTATGCATTTATAAAAATGTATATATCTGCAAATATAGGTGCTTCATAGATGCTCAAAATTTAAATTAAAAGAAAGTAGTGTTTGTAATTTGCACCAAACTGATTATTTATTTGTTTGATTATCGAGTATTCAATTTTGAAATAATCGATTATTCCTCGATATCCTCGTTGACGTCAAGACTAGATGGACACGAATGACAATAATAATTTTTCGGGATTTTTCGCCTTATGTGGTAATATTAATTTGAATTATAAATTCAAGTTGCTTTGGACCAGCATAATAATAGATTGATTTCAAAAACTTCATTCATTGAATTATTAGTTTCATACAAATACAAAAAACGTGTAAGTATTAAAACAGCTGTGAAGTATAATAGCAATTAATATATACCTATTGTACCTATACCCATAATATATCATATATATCATTATATCATGCCTATACCTAAGTTTACTTTTTTCAATTATAAATTATTATTTCCAGATTATTCCACTTTCAATTAACCGCGAAACATAAAATGCTATCAAAACAATCAACAATCAACTTTTTTTATACTCATAATTATATACGATTTTGTATAAACTTACAACAATAAGTGTATAAGCTCAGCTATTTTAAAAATAAAAACTAAACTAAATTTATATAAGGATATAGAAACTTGTAAGTTGGTAGTTGATACTATACTACTATATCGTGAAACTATCGAAAAATAATCGATTTTAATTTTGGTGCAAATTACAATTCCTATTTCTTACTACCTGAGGATGGTTCAAATTACATATTATCCTTATTTTGGTGCAAATTACAAACGCGTTTTAAAAAAATGGTGCAAATTACACATGTTGTATATATTTTGGGTCAATTTTAGTGCAAATTGACTACAGCCGTATCATTACATACCTATTATCAACTACCTCATATAGATTATAGAAAGTACTGTAGAAGATCATGATACTCAAATTTTAAAATAAAACTTAATAAACTTAAAATACGGTTTATAAAATGTTTAATAGGCATCACCTTCCAATGATTCGATTTTAAAAACCGGGAATTCACTTCTCTGAATAGTGCAAGTTTCTAATGCAATTCATTATAATACTTGTAAGTATAAAGGTCACTAGAGTAATTCATGTGTTAAATTTAAATCTAATAATAAATTATTGGCTATTGCATACGAAAAATGATTCTGAACAAAAACAACTAGTGAATCTGTTGAAATTGAAGCTTGAGTGTAATTTGGGATTTAGGTATTTAACATAGATCGCAACATGACTTTATGATTATAATGACAGTATGATATAAATGTAACATACAACTGAACTAGACACACATCGTACGACGTACCGTATCCGAGTAGCTCTTGTACAAACCAAAAGCCCTATATTATATGTATCATTGACGTCATATAGTCATACCTAAGTGTGTGTATTACATTAATAAGTAAATTGCCTCATATTAAAATAGAAAGTTAAACTATGATATATATTGACATGTGCACTCGTGTGCTTACAGGCCTTTATTTCTAGAGAAATGTTATACCTAACTAACTTATAGAAATATGAGTAGTTTATTTCTCGATTAGTATTACTTTAGGTTAAATAATTTTCACTAAAAACATAACATATAAGTAGGTAATAGGTAGGTGCCTATATATTATATCATGTGTTATGGTTTATTGTTTTATTTACGTACTCCGTCTCAAATAAGAGCAATCTTATAAGGATTATTAGCTTATACTTATATAGTAGGCTTATAATTAATTAGTTAGGTATATACGATAATACTAAATTAAGATTGATAACATTTATTTTTACGTCCTATTGGTATCTAAATAATATAGTATATTGTTACACTACGTTAGTGATTTTTCTCAACTAATGTCTCGTTTGAAAATACTTACATTTGTCCCTAATGCATGCATACTCTGCTGCAGTTTATATTAATGCATATACGCACCATACACGTATACTACAGAGATAGAAAGAGAAATATCGATCGATGCTGCGCGTCCGATCAATGCAATATAAATTAAAATATAATAATATTAGATATTGCATCGACGAGCCCGACGACATAATTTCAAGCAAGTAAGTCCATTTATTTTTCTTTAATATCATATATACGTATATACACGCGCGCACGTGTGTGTGTATAATGTATATGTGTATATATGTCTTCCGGCACCTCTCTACACCCGCTCATCATGAACTTCAAGACCATATAGTTGTAAGTTTATAGTTATATATATTATCGGAAATCGTTTTTTATGTACTTTTTACACTTAGACACGAAAACCCGTTTTTTCGTTCGAATTTTACGCTTATAATAATTAGACGCTGATAATAACTATTATTGTTTTGTCGACAAATCTAATCGTACACCTCTATCATAATAATATTATGGCTATTGGCCGTAGGAAACGCGGAGATGTTAATTACTCATAATATTGGATCCATAAAAAACGCACGGCCGATATGCACATTATATTTTAAGTAGGTGTATAGGGGTATTTATAGGTACATGTTATAATATTGCAAGCGGCACACTGCACAACCAAACGCAAGGAATTTTCAAAGTGCATCTATAAAAAATAATATTAAAACATTATCTTAATAACAATTTTTATATAACCACATTATTTCTCGATGAGTAGATATCAAACACGTATTTGCTGCAATTAAAAATAATAGTGATGATCGACGGTCATAGTCTATATAACCTCGTTTTGGTATTAAAAAATATAAATTTTTTCTAGCTCAGTCCCTCAGTAGTGTGAGTACGCGTAATAAAGATGTAGGTTGAAATCTTGAATTATATACCACACATTTTAAACACTTACAACCAAAACAGTAGTAAATAATTATTATTAATAGTGTCTGAATGTATAGTACACAACCACCCCCCATAC
Source organism: Rhopalosiphum padi (assembly GCF_020882245.1). NCBI lineage: Eukaryota > Metazoa > Arthropoda > Insecta > Hemiptera > Aphididae > Rhopalosiphum > Rhopalosiphum padi. Next base: position 21,774,110 of record NC_083600.1, read on the forward strand.
ATGATATACATGTCATATTTTATTAAACATGGTTTGGATCAATCAAAATTTAAATAAATTGCATAGCCGTGTATTGGACGTATCTGCCTTTAAAGCAGACCATGCCAGAAAAGTATACTTACAAAAATAAAGTATGTTTTAAAGTCAAATTTGAAATTGTATTTATCGTGTTTTCACATTCTCTAAAGAGATCTACATAGTTTTAGGACTTTTTAAAATACCTAATTGTTTAAACTAAATTCAATTATTATAATATATAACCACAAGCAACAACATGTTTATTATTTATTCGATATAACTGCTATCTGGTATGTATAATCGTCGCATATTTTAGGCGAAGCGAGGCTCACATATTTATACTTTTTAAAGGTATAATCCCCCGAAGCCTTTATTTCCGCTTTTTAATAGGGGAAGAGTGATTTAGGTGTTTTAAGGGTAATATGTATAACACCGCCCATGATCAATATTATATAATTTATTTTATTTTATTTGTTTTTGCTTAACAATTTATATAATATACGTTATAGTTTCATCTTAAGAGTAAAACGTTAATTAAATTTAGAAATGTGTATTTTTTATCATAATTTAACGAAATACCAAGATAATAATATTAAAATAATAATAATACTATCCTTTGTGCTGAATTTTTCGAATTGCTCGGGATCCCAACAAGAATAATAAATATTATATATATATATATATATTTTAGTATACCAATTTAAATTTATGATGTATAAATACTTCTCATAATATATGGCGTTATATCAATTGAATAATTATATTATGCACATTACGCGTCATAAATTATAATATTATATTTGGGATACAAGTCATTACATTTCAGTTTAAATAAATGGCAAATATAAATTTTAAATTATATTTTTTATAAAAAACATTTTTCCATTCGAAAACTCAATACATAATATTAATAATAACGTGTTCTTGTGTTCTATGACACGCACGATCAGTAAATTATTCAAAATATAATTTTACGATCAGAAACCCTATAAAATTGGTAGGTATATTGTAATTTGTAGATATATCACTATAGTTATGCATATTATTTAATTTCGTTAATACTAATATAATATTGTGTAACGAAGGATTTTCAAGGTGGTTCGTATCAAACTACTTTAATATATATTACATCAAATCTCGATATCATTTTTATTTTATATTTCTGAAGTTCATCCAAGTTTGATTTGACTTTGACGTAATATTCAGTCTTTGACTTGTACAGCACAGGGCGGTTTAACAATGTGACAGCTGCTGCTGATGGGCGTATTCGAAGTTCGAACGAACTATATATATTTTATACTCAACTGTTATAACTTATAATACACTACCAGGAAACGCTAAAATGACCGCGATCTCCGGGGAATATGTCATTTAACCCGGGCTAAGTACAATCACAGCTTCGTCATTAATTTTTATTTTTATTAATTTATTTAAATAATTATTATTTTTTTCCATATTTATATTTAAACTATACAAAACACAATTTTCACGTAAAAATTTGATATTTATATATATATATATATTATTAATGTAGATTATTAATAAAAAAAAATTTTTAAAAACATTCTGGAATAACTTGATTTTGAATAACAAGTATGATGACCTTCGTATTTGTTTAAAATCTAAAATAACCGAAAATTGTTATTTTATTTTATATTTTTATTTTTAGCGAAATTCCTTAAACAAAATACTGTATATTTTTAGAGTGAGAATATAATCTTGAATGGAAAATCAATAATATAGAATAATTATAAATTGGTTTAATTAAAAAGATTATTAAGGTGACAACCCCCCTCCTCCCACCACTAGTTATACTAAAATGAGCAACAACCTAACAACCACCATACCGGACATGAGTACGTTTTTTTGAAACAATCAGATATACTTTACCACATAATTTTATGTATAGATCGAAAATTATTGTACTAATAACTATTTAATCTCTTTCAATTACATTCATTTTCTGTTTATTCAAAACTTAAGACTATACATAAATACATACATACTATTATATACATACAATAACACACTTGCATTCGTCACATACCAAGCAATTAACATATTACAGTGACGTAAATTCGAAGTCTCTAAAATGATATAATACCTTTATCGAGCACCTAATAATACCCATTATAGTTTATACTATACACTTATTGAAAATTCGGTACACAATTTAAAATTGTTCCCATTCGATGGTGGTAACCCATTTACAGCGTTTATCGTATACATTTGTAAATATTTCTAATTACCAATTTTAAAATACCTAAGCGCGAATACAAATCAGAACACAGAATTTTATTATTGCTCATTAGTCATTACTAATCTTATGTTCAGATTATAGCAAGTAAGCTTAACTAATTATTAAGAATGTCCGATTGTGCTACGATTATTGTTCGCATGGGTAGTGCCTATATATTGTATAGGTAAGTATACAATATACATATTATACGTCATTATAATTGTATCAATCATCTGCTAGATACGCGTAATGTATCATATATACCAGCAACGTACTTAGTACTTACTATTATACGTTATATGATTTATGTGTTTATTGAGGATGCAAAATATTTTTACCTATATCGCTAAGTACCGTGGTATATCATATTATTACCTATATAGGTATAGTATATACTAATTTATTTTTTATCTGCGCCCATATAGATATATTGTATATTTTGTGTTATTCTATCTATTTAATCTAGATAAAAAAAAAATACTTATCTAATTCCAACACCGACTGAGGACTTAAATAATAATAATGTATTACCTAACAGATTAACAGGTCTCTTTTCTTAACCTAGTTTTAAATAAATATTTATGTGATGCAACACACTCATTCCTTGCAATATTAATGTTTAATAGCCTTAATACACTGTATATATACAACAGCATTACAGGAATATTATTCACGGACGCGAAAAAAAATTACACACCAGATACGCGAACGAAGGAAAACATAATAATAATATAACATGTCATCACTGGATGTAATGAGCTAGAGTAATCTGGATTTAAAATATATTATAATAATAATATAAGAAATTACTCAAATTAGCAATAGTAACCGCACTGGCCACGTTATATAAGTTGTACGGGGACAGTACAGGATATCATAATATCTAAATATGTACATGTTTTTATTTATTATTGGACAGAAAATTCCTTTGGCTATTATATAATCCGCATAGACGTAGACACGGAACTATGACAGGTAAAAATATAAAAGTGATTATTATAATTATAAATAAATAACTTGAATTTGTATACCTGCTAATTACGTTTATATACGTATATGTATAGAGCATTAGAGCTGCAGTTAGATACCGTTTATTTAATTTAAAATCAATATAATTCTATAATAATAGGTATGTGCTTATACTCTGCTAGTTGCAGCGTAGCGTTGTTACCATTTTATTTATATTTCGATTTCGATAACTTATACAACTTATCATTGCATTAATAAATAATAGGTATTAGGTGCATATAAATATATTATTATTCGTGTTCGTATAGTATATTTTTCAATGCGTGTTTATATTTAAAAGGAAATATAAATAAATACGATTTAATTCACAATATTATATTTTGATCCCTAAAATCTTTCGCCAAGAAAATATAGGAATAATAAATGAAATAAAAAATGAGTGTACAAAAGACTTACCATAAAAAATTGCCTCTTTAAATTGTATAGCATAATTTATTTTAATGTATATATTCTCATGTTACTGCTCAATGTGTAGGTATTCATTTTCAAAAGAAATATGTCGAGTTAATGTTGCTTTATCGTAAAATATAATATAAAATCTTTTCAAAAATAATAATATTTCATTCGACAGAAAATGTATTTTCTTAAAATTATTTAAAAAGTTTAAAATATTCTTTAATAACCACTTAAATCGTGTACGGAATATATAAATTATACATTATAGTGCAATTATTATATATTTTTCTTTTAGCATTATTATTATTATTATTATTATTATTATTATTATTGTATTTTATTCATACAAAGTATTATCATGTCTAATGTGTATGATTCACAAACGCATTATAACAAGTAGATCAAGTATATCATGTAAAATACATATATTCAATATCAAATAATTTGACCATTATTATATAGAAAAAATTTGAAAAAATATTCCTACCAGCTATTTTAATGATATATTGTTGTTCAGTGGCTGGACGAAATTACCAGTCACAATTGGGGACAAGTATATTATATACAACTATCTAAAGAGGCTCAGCAGTCAGCAATATTGAAATATTTTCTTTTCAAAATTATATTTTTTTTCTTGTATATACTTGTAATTGAAATGTTAAGTATTATGATTCGTGATAAGTTTTTTCCCAATATAAAAATGTTTTTACGAAATATGTAAAAAGTATATACCTTATTCTCTATAATATAGAGTACTATACAATAATAACAGGCACGCAATTTTTTTTTATACATATTTCTTTACACGAGTATGTCCTATAGTATGCTAACGCACTGCGCTGTGACTACTTTTTATTATTAACATTTCAAAAACTAAACCATACATGAGGTCTATCGTGTACATACATATATATAATGCTATAAATCCACTGTGGCACTGTCGTGCATGGAAATGGATCGTTAATTAAAAATACATATTGTAATAATTTGAAGAGGTCGTTTAATTTAGAGAGAGCTTTAAAAAATACATTCAAAAAATTCTAAAGAAATATAATTTTATAAAAAGAATATTAGTTTTTACCGCGATAGTTTGTACCGAAAACACTTCATATTCATGCACATATAAAACATAAAGATTTTACAGATTAACAAGTTAATCCGGTGTACCACCTATATACACAGATCCAAATTCCACAGACGATAAGCAATAAAAGTTAACATAACGTAACGTTTATGTCCGTGTATATAGACACATTTTATAGATTTTTTTTTTTTTATAAAACAAAAAGGTTGGAAACCGCTTTAACGACCAATTGGCAATTTATATTTTCTAAAGATTCGAAACAATGATGCGTTCAAACACATTTGTTACAAAATACACTGCAGTTAATATAAGCCATTATATATATAAATATATATTGCGCCTATTTTTTAAAAATCGTGTAACGTGTTATTTTGACTTTATTCGTTGTATTGCTGTGAATATTATTGCAGTGGACGTAAATATCACTAATACCAATCTGTTATCGGTGGGTCTTGTATCATAACAACTTATGTCCTATAATATCCTTTACTTACGCGCCAAATAATATACACAATATTGTAATAATATTACTTATGACGATATAGCGTATTCATTTTCTTAACTAATATTGTTCTAAACTCTCAAGAAGACAGTAACTGCAACCTGCAGTTAACGATAATAATGGTTAGTGGGCTCATTGTATATTCATATAAGCATCCTCATTGGGTCCCATGCTCCCGTCGCAATTTTTGTGGGCAAGTGGTATTCCCAGAAGAGGTATAATATAGACTATAAGACTATAACATAAATACAATTGCAGTCAGGGGCGTCATTTTGGGAATCACAGTATATACATTATACATTGGTGACTCTATTTTATATTATAGCCTGCCTTAATAGTTAATTCTATGCAAGTGCCGTTACAGCCAAAAAGAGAGTAATTAATATTATAACGAAATAAATATTGTAAACATTTTTTAAAGCGTTTTAAGTATTTTTTAGGTTGATAATTTTAATATTACATATTCCATTGTGATTTTTGAGTAAGTTTTAAACAGATACAAAAGGTAACTTGACAATAACTGTAATCATAATATTGAAAAGAGAATGTTTATGTTTATTATTTATGGTAATTTTAAAAACTAATTTTTAGTCAACACTTTTAGTAAAGATTAACGAGTTTGGTCCACCTAAAAATTTGATTGCCTTAATTTTAAAACTGAGACTATGCCCTATCAGCAGTGTTATACTTAATTCCATCCGGGTGCACATTTGGTAAAAATGTATAATATTATCTACCTAAAAAGGCTAAAAATAATAAAATAAAAGTTTCACTTATGAAGTATTTGTTAGTTTTACATGTATTTATTAAGTTAGGTATTTATTTCTAAGAAAATGCAATCTAAAACACAAAAAAAGTTCACTTAGTATTGAATTTGAAATCAAAATTATAGAAAACCATTAGGGGAACATGGGTCAAAACCAACTGAAAAAATGAATACCTTCACAAATAATCAAAATAAATTTTAAGATATAGGTACTTATTATTTGCTGCACAGTCGTGTCAAATAACTTCTTGTTTACAATATTTAGTTATAATACAATAAATATCGATCATATTTGTTTTTTAGCAAGCCATTAACTTTTTTTTAACATTTTATGTGTTTTGTCCCGATACCGAAGCAATATCGATTTGTAATGAAGCAAACCGGATGCATGGAATAAGCCATAAGGTATAACAGATTAGGTTAAATATCAAGCTTCTTTTAAAGGAACTTACAAAACCAAGTACTTACAAATAACTATTGCATTGTTATTATAGTATATAAAAGGTTTTATAAATTGCCTATATATGTTAAGCCATTATTAACTTAATAAACAATTGATTTTTCTCCAAAGCATATTATTTGCGAAATTATTGACTACTGACACAATATTGTAGATAAATTTAGTTTAGTGAGTGCAGAACAATCTTTACAAGTTGTAGATTCATACTGTACGTGTATAATACTTGTAGTATAGTTCTGTCATAGTGAAATCGTAAATTCAAAATATAGAAATTATAATAATAATTACCTACCTACCAAATGTTCGTTATTAATTAATAATAAGCCAAATAAAAAGGTTGCAGTTGTGTTAACAACACGTTTCATGATAAGGAATGAAATAAATCTTAAGCTGAACATTTTCATCCATACTCTATAGAATAATGCGTAATGAGCCATGTCGGTTTTACCCCGTGTTCCTATATTTATTGAATATTTACTTAGTGAAAACTTGAGTTGGGTATCTTTACTGAGTTGCTTGTAGGGGTCTAGCCCCCCCCCCCCGTTATTTTTGCCCACTGTTTGTGCCAATGTAGCAAAAAGCGGCTATTCATTAATATTATTACTTATTAGGTCAAAGAATACTAATCTCTTAACTATACTAATATAAAGTATAAATCATTTGCTTTACAAAATTAGTTATTTCACAATGGGTACCGTCAGCGACATCTAGACGTCTGGTTGTGCAACGAGAGTTTTTGAAAATCTGTTACTCGACGCGCAGACACACGCAGTCTTATACAAGTAGTTGACTATAACCATAGACTTATAGACTTTCTATAAGTCTATGACTATAAAACAATAAAACACAATCTTATCCGATTTTTATTCATAATTTCGTATAGATAGAAATACCGTTTTACATTCGTAAACTGATAATATTATCAAGTCCTACCGCTTACCTACTGACAATTTTAATTAATACATTCACACTTAGATCATAATATAATAGTACATGATGTATTATAATATTTATAACTGTTATAAGAATACAAAACAAAAAATAGATGTGTAAATAGATTATAATACAATGATTCAATATGAATAATAACAATAAAGATATAATAATATATGTATACAATCCGTTAACATCGATGAAAATAAAATTTAATTAATTTTAATCGTTTTTATATTTTTTTTCAGCGCACTCGTTAGATATAATGATATATCGTGTATTATTATACACGGCGTTTCTGGGGGATTCGACGATTAGTCACTTGTTTGAACATAATGTCAAATCCTCCGGATATATCCTTATTACACTACAAACCGCGGGATTTTCGCAAACACCGCACCACCTTACCTAAACAGAATAACTCGTCGTACGTCGTGGAGAGTCGAAATGGGGTGAAAACCAAACGGAAATGCACACGTCTATTATATGTATTATCATATAATACGTTCGCTAATTTGTACTGGCCCATCGTTGAAGACGATAGTAATAATGCGCGCACGTCGTATAATGAACTCGGAGACGGATTCACGCCATTGCCCATAGCCACCTGTAGTAATCTTATTTTCTATATCCGTGAGTAATTTTTTACGACGTTATTTGTTTAAGTATCGCGTACTTATATTTTATAAAAATGATCTGACCAAAAATTATTTATAGTTGTATACAATTCGTAGTTCATAAGTCGTTTTCCGTGTGATCACGACAATAATTATTATTATATAGGTTCCAGTAATATGCGATCCAATAGTGATGACTGATGATGCATTATATATTGATCGTCAACAACGATGTTAACAAAAAAAAATCATTCGAATATATATATAGCCGGTAAACGCTTATTTTGAGTAATAAAAAATAGAATTATTTTAATAAAACTCATTATCGCTCCCAAAAATGTAATGCTCCAGATAACTGCTGATTTTATATACCAGTCGCTAAATCTGCCGCTGAGTGTAACGTATAACGGCGTGCGATGCGGATACGTATAATTGTATTATTTATATTTAGTTATTAGGTGTGTATATATATATACGAAAAATAACAAAAGTTTATTTCGTAAAAATTATATAAAAATATATTAACCGTAACCGTTAAAATTAATACGATAAGTTGGCCGATGTCGAAAAAAAATGTATATACTGTTGTTGTATAATCGCTGCAGGGCATGTGGTGCCTTCGCGGGACTGGTGTAATATATTATAATGTTTAAATTTAAAAACAATATATATATAATAAATATGGTATATATAATAATTATGTATATTATGATAAAAACAATTCCACACCGCGACCGGATGACCATTATAATATCATAAAATTTGTATTAGGTACATACACAAATGGTTCATTATTTTTTTCGTTTTCTCGTTTAACCATAACACTGCAAAAACGGGGAAATCATGGTAAACCACTCTGTATATTATATAGATCGTTTAAAATTAATGAGCATACCTAACTAAATTTATGTTAAATTACGTATATACCATATATTATGTACATACGGCGGCCGTATTCGAGTATTCCGGTTAGGTGGTATACGCAAAACATCAAAATTAAAAATTATAATGTATAATATGTATCATACAAACAAATATACTGCACAGTGTTTATTAGGTACCTTTAACTATAATACTATTTTAAATGTTGCCCGTTGAATCCTGTTTATCATTTGAAAAAAATTATTTACATAATTTTCTATTTTACTTTGATATTATTTAGACTTAATAGTATGCAACAGAATTAATATTATTCATTATAATTTCTAACATTATAATCCTATCAAGTTTTGATATTACATTAGCTATTGGATAAAAATCTCTGATCGATATAGTGTATCATCATTTAAATAGTATAATACAGTTTAATTAAACATATATATATAGTGTATACATATTGAAAACCGATATAGTTCGTGTCTTTCGTGACATCGTGACATCATGATATAGTTAAATATGTGTTATATTGCCAATGAACTTGGTCTCGAATTCGCAGCAAAGTACTGTAATTCAATGCAATAGAATATAACTCTTTTTGTTACTCGTAATAAGTACACAAAAATCGTATACCTACGACATATTAAGGGGATTGGATACCAGCCATTTATAAGGAGTTATGATAGGCAATTTTAAAGCAATTTCTAATCCGTAGGTTTTTGAACCATTGCGTTTTTAGTTCGAAAAATTTCCTCACAAAAAACTCCTACACCTCGTAAAATAATCAAATTACGACCATTTTTTTCATTTAAAATATAACAACTTTATGCTAGTCGGATTGCACTCCTACTTTAAAAACTCTATTTTCATTAACTGTAATAAAAGTCCGTGTATTACTATTTAAAACTTATTAAAGAATCATAATTAAATGCAACTTGAATAAAGTTTTCCCCTTTCAAATTAAAAAAAAATAATCAATTAAATGGTGATAATTCTATGAGACGTGAGCGTAATAATTTCTATTATGCAGTAATTTTTGATCGTTGAAATTGTTTGATTTTATTTTTCCTTTCAAATTACAATTGTATGGCTGTCATGCCTCATAATTAGGGATTATCTCCATTTTTACTCCTTAATAAATAATAAAATAATCTTAATTAGCTAGCCAAATAAAATGGTAGACTCGGTAGTCTAAATGTGAAAAAGAAAAACAAAATTACTTACTTGCCTACTGTGATATAGTATATAGTATAGTATATCCTAGTTTTAAAAATAATATTATGTTTCGAAAAATGTTCTATTTTTTCATTCCCAATACTAAGATTACAAGACAATTCGTTACGTTGGTTATTGGCTCATAGCCAATACATACTAAGCACATCATATAACAAAATACAAAAATCGACCTATAATACTAATACTACAGAGTGATTCACTAAGCTACTAACTATCTTATGTCAATATAAACTTCTTTTTTTCATATGAATCAATCGAGAGCCAACATTTTTACCATGAATTGTAATTAAATAATTTTTTTGAAAAATTTAATGCACCTAAATCAAAACTTAAACGAGAGTTATTTAAATATATAATGTATAAAACACTATAGTAGTTTAATCCTTAAAAAATAGTTTTCCAAAAATATAAAATATCAGTAATATTATACTTGGTATTAATTATTATAAGACAGTCGTTACAAATTATGATTAATGATAGATTAATATTAAATAGGTAGTTACTTAAATTGTCTAATCATCATAGATCCCATATCTTTAAAATTAATTATCCTTAACACAAAGTTATAATAAACTTAAAAACTACTCGCGCGTTCAAATTCCGATTTAAACACATCAATATTTTCAAAAAGGTCATACGATAAACAATTTATAAGAAAAGAAGGTGATATTCTTATTAAAAAAAAGAAGTTATTAATGTCTTAGAACACTCCTTAAATGATATCAAAATCGAAATATTTGAAAATAATATGATGCTTAAGTATTCTAGAAAGTCCCAAAAATCAGAGTTTGAATAATTCATTAGGTATTATAAGAAAAATAGATATGAGCATGCTTAGTTATTCACTCTGTATGAACGCATAATAATATTAATAATTTATAACATTATATTGCATGATCCAAAATATAGCTTATAATTTATATTAAATATGTACACCTAATCAATGATCATGGACTAATAAAATTATTACAATTTACAATTATTATACCTATGAAATAAACTGTAGCTAAAGCCTAAAGTTATATATTTTCATCGAACCACATGATCACACATATTCATATTTCATCGACCAATCTATTATATTGAAATATATATTCCTAATAGGACTTATTTAATAAATCATAGTTTTTATCGCAACTACTAACTATTACCATATTATAACTTATTTATTCATTTTCTTGATATGTTTAAATTCTGATAGATATTACATCGCGTTGATTAGATAGGTACAGAAAGTAGCTGGTAGGTACCTATATATATAGTAAACTGTTCATTTCAATTTTAATTAATTAATTAATTACAAGGCTTTGGGTATTTATATGCAGTAAGTTTAACACAAGATTAATTTAAATGTAATTATACGTACATTTTATGTACTTCATAATTTTGATAATATCGACCATCGACCTATTAAATAGTAGTTAATGGGTCCGCTATACGATATCGACTAACAATATTTTCATTATGGTCTATAATGCCAACATCACCTGTTAGCCAATCCTGTTGTATCACACAATAATGCTATTTGTACAATTAGTACTATCAGTAAAGGTTCTTAGTATAGGTATAAACTTTTTTTTAGGTTATTTTAATTAATTATTGCGAACGAGTAATAATATGATGTCCGTGTATATCCGTTTTTCGTAACAGCGGTGTTATCAATGGTAAACATGGTGATACTGACCAAGCATGCTCACTCTTTTTTTTTCTTCAATAATACAGCTATTCAAAATAAACTGATCTTTGGAATTTTTAAATATAGGTACTTAGACTTATTTTCATCAGATTCTTGAGATATTTAGTACTACTTAAGAAATGTTTTGTGTAGATACTAAACTTCAGTTTTTTAAATAAGAACCACCCTTTTCTATTGTAAATTATTCATTTATTTATTTTTATTTGGACGGGCAAGATAAAAAGTGAATATAAAGGTCAATGTAGCATACAATTTTCTAAGTTAATTACTACACACATATTAGATTAAGTACTTAACACATATTTAAATATATATTGAATATCAAGGTAAATTGAACTAATTTGCAGATATTTTTATCTAAACATTTTGACGTATCAAAATTGAAATTTGAACGAGTATATTTTTAAATTAAATCACCTTATATTATGCTAAAGATAATAGGTCCACGATAAGAGATATGGATTATGAGGCTCTGATAAATTTAAAACTTGGCAATTAATATAAATCAATCAGCATTTTAAGTTTATAAAAATGACCAAAGTATAATAAATATTAAATACTATAAATCCAATATTACATCTATTTTATATTTATTTAAAAAAATTTTAAGAAATGTTATCTTTAGTATTTCAATGACTGAGAAATCATTCGTTCAAATTTTTTATAAGATAGCTGATAGACCAACATTTTTAAAAACATAATTCACTTAATAATTTACGGTAAAAAAGCAAATTTTTATCATTACGGGGCACTTCTTAAGAAGTAAAAAAATCTCAAGAATTTTAAAATAATTTGGTCTTTAATTATATTTAAAAAATTAAAAATCAGAATTACAATAAAATATATACCATTATACCACAAAACCATTAATACAAAATGACCCACTGTGTTTCTCGTCTTTCTGCGTTAATGTTAAATGAGAATTTTGGGCCATCCTTTAGAGTCTATAGGATAAGTTACCTAACCTGCGGCTCCTTAACATGCAATCTGCGGCTTTTTAGAGTATACATCAATATCGATAATATTTTAATGAAGTTTTTTTCTAAATTCAAGGCTTATTATTCTGTTATTAATGCCTACCAATTCCTGATGAAATTATTTAGTGAAATATATGTTATTTTTTGTCCTATGATTTTTATCTTGACCAGTTAAGTGGCTCTTTGAAAATCATGATTTTGCAATTATTTGAAAAAAAAATGGTTCATTTACACGAAAAGGTTCCAGATCCCTGAAGCTATATAGACTGCAGTAGTTATACTGTATAATATTATAGTACTCAAAAGTAATAAACGAACAAATATTAATAAACATTCTATTGTATTTTCGAATGAGCATTTTAAATACAAGTATATAAATACATTCAATTTCAATAAGTAGCATTTAAAATACTTTTTTGTCCAGGGCCAGAATAATATGTCTGTCTACAAAATTAAATTTGTAATTTAAATATATTTTTATATTATTTATTATTAAATGCTCATTTTATATCGAATGGAAACAAATTCAACAAACTGAACAAACTAATTCCACATAAAGTTTATTTTGGATTTTTTTCAGCGTTTTCAAGTACCTATACGGCGCATTTCATACCTATATGTTTTAATTACTTTTACCTAAACATAAAATACAAAACATTATTTAATTACATAACTATTTAACAGATATGTAATTATTTATTTTTATTTTTTACTTTGCCTGTTTAAATAAAGTTGAAATATGATGTTACTATATAAAACAAGTAATAATTTAAACAAAATAGTAGTAGGTAACTATCAATATTTACACGTTTAGGTATTATATTGTGATCAACGATTCTCCAGAAAGCTTTAGTCTTTTTAAAATTAAATGTGTGTATGTATGTGTGTGTGTGTGTGTGTGTATACTATATATATATATATATATATATGTTTAATGGGAACTATTATTTATGGCTAATATTATCAGACGAGACGGTGATGAGTGGAGAAGATGGGACGACGTGTAAAATGTGTTATATCTCTACAGTCTACACGTACATAATTTCATAATTTACCACACGGTAATAATATATATGTTGTAACAACTTGTATATAAGCACTGCAATAATACCATATATTAATATCATTATGATGGGTATATATGCTATATAATATACCTAGACAGATTAGATAGGTAATAAAATGCATTCGACACGATCGAGGCCGAGGTATATATCGTCAATACTCACATATACACCACAAGTATAAAAAAATATCTATGTATGTACCTATATGTATGTTATATTAGTACCTATGTATTTTATGTGTCTTATAATAATAAATAATATTGTGATTGCTTTATATTAAATTTATATCTAGGTCTTTTAATATTATAATATTATAATTATTATAAAAATGTAAACAAGCAAGCGCAATAAACCATCCCCAAATAGTTGTTGAAGCAGGTAAAAACTTATTTTATTTATGACTCTCCCTACTGGTAATTTCTACGCACACGACTTATAAATGCTGCATATGAACTGATTTATTTTTTTTTAAGTAAAAAGTAAAACTAAATGCAATTAAGTATATCGAACTTCGATAATCGAAGCTATTATTTATTTAAGGCCATTTCTGAAAATATAAAAGGTTTGATGACAATAATAATAATTATTCTACTATTTCTACTCACTCAAAAACCAATTGCAATAAACAACGCATTAATAAATTACAGTATTTTAATTACAGTAATTACGTATTAAACATTGTTATTCTTGTAGACTTGTAATTAATTATTGAGTACTATTAAAATGTTTTTGTTCATATTTTATAATATGCATAATATTATAGTAGCCACTAAATAGTTTATACTAATAAAGTAATATTGAAGTAATGAAGTTTACCATCTGGCAACTAATAATATTGGTAATAATTTATGAGCAAAAATTAAATTGAAGATTTTCATTGACGAACCGAATTATAAAAATATGTTATTTTACATTTGTAATACGTTATTAACCTTTTGGTTAGGTGCAATGACCGTGCACTGATCTATTTACGGTTTTCCCGCACCTAAGTAATAAATATATTTCCAAGGTTAAGTTAGGTAACAAGGGACTGGGGGTACACGTAACGAATTCGATATTATATTATATCACCCAGAATATGTATATTGGATAATATAATATATCGATATAACATCCGATTATCGTACAATGCAATTGCTTATTATCCCGATTTCCACGCTGTGGTCAAATACATCCCATCCAATTATAGATTTTGCGGGCGATATCTTACCATTTTCTGAACCATTGCTAATAAAGTGTTTCATGATATCAACAGGCTGGCAGCTGTTTTTATTTTTCAGGTATTTAATCGCTAATCAGTTAGCAATGCACTATATACCACGATTAAAGATATATATAGATCTTTAATCGTGCTATATACACAAATGTGTACCTATACAGTATTATTATTAACATTTAGGCATACTCATATAATATAATCACATTAATTTTCATTTTTTTTTCGTGTATCTTGTTTGATAAAATACACACAAATCAATCACACTACGTATGATGTATTGTGCATATGTTTTATTTCAGAGCTACAGTAATGAAATTAAAAAAAAAAATAGGTTTATTGGTAATTTTATAGTCGCGTCGATTGAGTCTTCCCGTAATATGTACAAGACATCAGTATAATTATAATATATGTATACGTTCGATATGGTTGTACCTATTAAGTATGCTGCTTATATAAAAGTTTTCGTTAAGAAATTTGTATATATTATCGTCACAGCTATGACTTAGTGTGCTATTACAAATTGTGAAAATATCAAACGCAATATAATACAATGAGATTATCACATATTCGCAGATCGTATATTATTTTCACTAAAAAAATGACTTAATTTCGATGAATTAGTCAAGATTACTCAATTATTTATATAGATCTATAAATATACATAAATAAGTAATCGTCAATGGGGAGACGTCGTCTCTCTAAAATTTCAATAATAATCGAGAGACACGACGGTTTACTTTAGATAAACTTACTTATTTAGAAAATTCGAAATTCGGTGTATAATATTATGCTCAATATTTATCGTTTCCTGTAAATGTAAATATACGTGCGTACTGTATATAGTGATTTCAATTCGTTATTTATTTATTTTTTTATAATAATATAATATAATGTATACGCGGGTGGTGCACTTATATTATATAATAATTTACTACCTTCATATTCGTTATGAGCACTTGATATAATATAATATACGTATAATATTAATGCTTATTTGTTGACTTATTCACTCGTATTCGTTTTGATAATCATATCATATGCGAAATGATTTCAGAATAAGTTTGTTCCGTCTTCCGTGTATAGGTATTAGGTATAAATGTATAATATACCAATCTAATATATTATATCAACTGATATATTAATAAACATGATATAAATATGTATATACTATAATACACGTATACATTAGACAGACTTTAATAATTAATTAAATTCGATATATTTTATGCGACATATATATCGTTCAAAATGAAGTTATTTGTATATTATATTATATTATATTATAAGGTTGTGGGGGGGACGAAAAGTTTCTATCAAATTTACTCGAATAGGAGCAATAATCGTCCTCATCTATTGACTATTACTATACATTAACTACCTACACTCGTATACCACTTAATACAAACAGTAGTTGGTAGTTAGGTAACCAATAGGTATTTAAATGTCTTTATTTGTTTTTATTAACAAAACTTTTTGTTTGGTGCGATTCTGAGGACCGAGGCGCGCGTTATTCAAACAGAAATACTCTAATATTTGCAGACGAATGATCAAATAATATGAGTGGGTAACAAAAATAATAACAAACAAAAATACAAAATAATTAAAACGTATAACGAAAACTAACTGGAAAATATAGGAATTTATATCATATAGTAGTCATAGTACAATATTTATAGTATATATACCTATTAAGTTTTTATTCGAAATTATATTAGGACAAACGTACAATATATTTTTACATAGGTACCTATTTACTTAAATCTAAAATATGTTTTTCGTTTTAATATTTAAGTGGAATGGAAGTGGTGATTACTAACATATCAAGTTTTGTTCCGTTTCCATCAGAACAGTTGTACCGAGAGATTTTTAAAAGATCCAGAAAACGTGCTTTGTACTTTAATTTAATTATTTCTTATTTAAATGTACATACTTGAAAGTTACATTTTTTATCCCCCCCCCCCATAGTTTTATCGATATTATATTATAGCACAATTAAACAATTTTCGGGTGTCGTAATGTGTCGATGTCTACTAATATTTGTGATTGTTAATTTTCATCAAAACTTCTAGAGTTCTAAGGTGTTCAGCGGCAGAAACCTAACCGTGAAGTGATATGTAGGTAGATCGAAGATGCTCATTTTATTCAAATTGATCGATTCCTTATTTGTCCACACATAATAATTATAATAACAGACCGCTGTTTTTTATTTATTTATTTCTATTTTCAAATGCGAGATCGCTCTACGCGTTCCATAATCGGTCGTTCAGTGTTCAGACTTTTATATAATATACTGGTCCTGGCGAGTGGCGGGCAAACTGTGCGTACTCGCGTACCTACCTATATATGTTACGTAAAAGTGCAAAATTGTAAACCGAAAAAATATAACGAATAACCGTTACGCGCTGGGTACGGTGGCTGATAGGGGGAAAGGGAGCGAACAACGCCTCGACGGTTGGATTTTTTTTCCGAACATTCGCGTAGGGAACTATTATTTTTTTTTATAGTAGTAAGTACGAGTTGTACGACACTACGACGATGGACGATTTATCAAAACGACCGTTACGCCGGACGTGTGGCGACAAATGCGATATCACAGTGTGACCAATTCGGCAGTTGTACATCGGGGTGATGTCGCACTGGTAGTTTACCGCGGTTAACCGGCAAACGACCGCCGCCGAAACGACCAAAATTCAAAATCACGGACTAGCCGAAAGCTGAAGCCTGTACGAGTGCCGACTACGATTTACAAACGTCGTGTTCGATAATTTCTATGAATACTAGATATATCATCATGAATACAGCTTTTAGTCATAATTTTTTTTCAATAATCGACTGATAAGAAACATTAACAAAGTTCCCGCCATTTTCAAATAATTTACAAAATCACATCTTAAACCGTAGACAGGTTTTTTTAATGTAAAGTAATACACATTTCAACCACGCAAATAATTAGGTTTTGTTTCGAGATTATATCTTTTTTTTTAATTGATTATGGTAAAAAATATTGTGTTCCGACGACGAGTTGATTACAAACATTTTTGACAGAGCAACAATGTTGTTTATAGGAGCAGAAAACTTGTGTGAATATATTTATTTTAATACGGTAGAATTAGTAGATATTAGATTGGCCTGTAAACAATTTAGTTACATGGTTTGTCAAAAATAAAAGAAAGATAAAACGAAAAAATTTTAAAATTAGCGATTATTATTCAATAAACCTGATCAAAAGACATAAGGCAGTGGTATTGTGGCTGAAGCTCACATAATATAATATATAACACGTCAATAGCTCGAGAGTTGTAGTAAAGTTGTTTTCTTATTTTTTATATTTATTCTGTCATACAATTATTTTACTTCCTATATAATAGGTGTATAGTTAATACGATTGTATTTCTAATAAACTAATGGGATTCTTAATAAAAACAAACGCATCTGCAATCATTGTCCTACAAAAACAGAAGCGTTAAGCCAATAGCGATGACAAATAATAAAGGACAAAGGCCTTTATTATAGGTATTTGTGTATTACGTTACGTTTAGCCCCCAACGATCGGCCGTGAGAAAGAAATATTATAAGAACGCGAAACGAAACGGCCGCCACGTTGCCGCACTGCCGGCGTCCGTGGAGCGTCGCTTCCCGACGACCGGTAGCACATGGCAACGTCGCGATTACCGTTTTGCCGCCTCGCACCCCGACAGCCATTGAGTGAGCGCGCGCACGGCGGCGGCGGCGGCGTCGTCGTCGTCTATACGCTATCGTTCGGCGTTCGCCCGCCACTACCTCACCCCCCCGCAAACTCATCACTCGCACACACACACAGACCAGCATACACACCGACACTGCCGTCGTTCATTTCATATATACGCTCGTTGGTTTTCGTACGCCGAAATTTTCGTGATTCGCCAGTTCGCCACTAGTGAAGTAACCGTCGAACAACTGCCGGCAAAACGTTCGACGCAATCGTTTTTGGAAAATCTTATTACATTTTCCATACCGTTTCCCGAGAGGCAACAGAAAACCAATTGACGACGAAGCCAATACAATCATCATGTCCGACGTGTCCAAAGAAACTCTGAAGAAAGAGATCGCCGGTAATTATTGTGCACCACTACTATATAACAGCGTCAAGTTCGGCTTATATTTTTTACGTTTATTTGTCGTTTAGATTTTCGTAAACGCTATTCGTGTCGGTTTCCGTTTAAGACCGCGATCGCGCGAAGATGCTCGCCGTAGTCGGCGGCGGCTCGTTCAAATCGTCAATTTCGGTGCCGTTTCCGCGCGTGTTTCTGTTTAGTTGCTTTTTACCGGCCGTCTATCACATTCTTTTTTCGTTCGTGACTATTTTATCGCCAATCCCGGACGCTGCGCGCAGCCGGCCCGCGTCCGGTCGGCGTGCTAATGGCGTCGCCGGTGTTTTAATTTTTCAGCTTTCCCGGCCGTTGGCTAGACCGTTAGAACGTTTGTTTCGTGCATATCCATTTTTTTCGTTCAATTTTCCGTCCGAAAATTTCGGCGCGGGGAATAAATTTTTGTTATAAAAGACGTCCGCCGTCAAATCGCCGTCAATGATTGCTAGATGGCGCCCCGTCTGGCTTAGGTGTAAACAAAAGCGGCGTCCTAAAAATTAAACCGTCGGCAGCGACGCTACCGTTCCTATTCCACGGCCGAATATCGTAATAATATTTGCTTCCACGACTACACCGCCGCTGATTATGATTTTCGATTATACTTATCGATACAATTTTTTTTAACTAAATATCGTGCACAAAAAAATATTGTCAATGCTATTTTATTGACCATTATTTATGATTTATTCATATAAATATAATTTTCCAATGAAATTTTTCCCATAAAAAACAGATTAATATGTAGGCCCATAGAGTTGGGTTTTTTTCAATGAAACATGTAAAATATGTCAATTTCATCATGATGATTTATGTATATAGATAGATAAGTTATATATATATATATAATATATATTTCAAAACGTGGGTTCATTAAATAGTATCAAATTCTATTTAATAAGAAATTAATAATATCTTAATATACATATTGTTATTATTATTTTGATGTCCAAGTATGGTTGTTGGGATTATTATTAATTCTGGTGTTTATATTTTAACTAACAAATTGTTTTTGTTTTTAGCTCTCCTAAAATCAGCAGATTTGACGAAAACCTCTGCGAAAAAAATAAGACAGGAACTTGAAAAAAAATTAGACACAGATCTCGATGATCGGTAATATATTTAACTTTTGGTCATTATTAAAGATTATTTACCTATAATTGTTATTATATAGGAAAAAAGAAATTGACTCATTAGTAATGGAAGCAATTAAAAAAGCTAAAGCAACCAAAAAGAATGGTAAAGGTGATAGTGATGATGAAAATGATGATGATGACGATGATGCAGAAAATGATGATGAAGATGACGATGAAGAAGAAGAAGAAGTGAAACCAGCCAAAAAGGCAGCTGCTCCTAAGCGTAAGAAGGCAGATAGCAGTGACGAAAGTGCTGGTTCTGACGATGTAAGTAGTATTTAAATAATTATTAATAATAAGTAAAAATAAACAAAATTTAATTTCATATAGGATGATGGTGACAAAAATGACGGTGACTATAGTCCTAAGAAAGGTACCCCCTCAAAAAAGAAGGCCCCTGTTGCCAAACGAGGACGTAAGAAGAAGGATGACAGTGACAGTGATGAAGACTGGAAAGGAGCCAAGAAGGGAGCAAAGAAAGCTGGGGTATATTTTAATACATTAATTGATAAATCATAAATGTTTCATTTGTATTAAATAATAATTTAATTATTACAGGCCAAACGAGGAGGTAATAGTGGATATACAAAATCAGTAACACTTAGTCCTGAACTTGCTTCTCTCATGGGATCTGAAGCTTTACCCCGTCATGAAGTTGTTAAAAAAATGTGGGCAATTATCAAAGAGAGGAATCTTTATGTAAGTTGTATAATTTTAAGATTATAAATAAAATTTAATTCTTAATATACTTTTGTGTTTATAGGATCCATCTAACAAACAATATGCTATTTGCGATGACGATTTGATGAAAGTTATTGGAGTAAAACGTTTCAGAACTTTTGGTATGATGAAGTTCTTAAAAAATCATTTTATATCATAACTGTTTTAAGAACTAGAAAAAAATGTTTACTGAAATATCCTACTCCCTCCCCTCCCCCCAAAATTTTCATTTATCTTAAAATTATGTTTTCCCTTTGTGTTTCTTCAATTTGTGGAAATTCATGGTAATTTTTTTATCGATGAGAAACTGTTTCTCAAGTATTATAATTTTTCATTCCTAAAAAAATTTTTAATTAAATGGTCTTGACATGCGATTTAGGTTGATGTCAATTTTGAGTGAAATTTATTATTATTTTTTTTTTTTTAACTTTTTTTTCATACTTTGCACACTTGCTAGGTATAAATATCTAGCTATAAATGTTTGAATGTATAAACGTATTTGTAAACAATTATAACAAGCATTTTTGTGTTTTTAGAATACTTTTACAATAATTTTAAGACATTAATCTACATCATAATTTTATTATAATTAATTTATAATTGAATAATAATAATTTAATGCCTATGATGTTTTCTGTCTTTGAATTTTGTTTGACACTTGTTAGTAGACCTTATTGTTTTAGTTTAACATACTAAACTGTATATATCATCATACTCGGCACTTGCATAAGACTTGTTTTTAAACCTTACGGATGATTGAGGAACTGACTGATTTGTGTTGGTGGCTTTTTCACTCGTGGTGTTAGAGCCAACATCACACAATCTGGTTTGCACATGTACTGATTTGTAGACATCTACAGTTTGTGCACTTTGAGTTGCTACTTTTAATGTTTTATTGGCAGTATTAATTACTTTCTTATTCTTTCTGATACATTGTTTTATTTCCTTTGAATTATGGATGATGTTGTTTATTGAAGTTGTGTCATGTAGATAAAGTACTGTTTGCACTTGTGCATCCTTGTACTTGTTCTTTTCACTCATTCTATATATGTATAAATTATAAATATACATTATATAAAGATTACACAATTTGCTACTTACATTTCATTGAAATTTTTTTGCATACCTGCCATTTGTTCATATAAATGGAAAAATGATAATAAATGTGTTTTGGACCTCAATAAGTTAAAAAAGTGGTTCAAATAGCTGAAAATATTATGTCTACTAAATATGTAATCAATAATATATATTGATAAGATTATGTACAACTGTACCATGTGGTGTTGAGTATCTCTAGTTAATTTAGTTACAGTGGCTATGAAGATATTTTAGAACAAATTATTTTTCATACCTTGTAGGTATCAATATAATAAATTTAAAAAAAAAATAATTTTATTTTGTAAAAATTATTGCATCATTACTTACTATGTTGGTTTTGTACCAAAATGTAATGCTGCTTGAATACTTGAAAAACCAAACCATTCATCAGAATACTGTATTACACCAAAGGTTTTGTCATGTTTTATTAATGTTCCTTCGGTTTCAACTATCATCACTACACAATATCCATCTGCCTAAATATATAACTATTTGGTTATTCTATAATTTAAAGAAGACTACTTTAAACATAATATACAAAAAAGTTCCTTCCAATATTTGCACTGGTTGGTGGATGCCATTCACACATGGGGTGTAATGGATATGTCTCAAAAATTGTATACAGTTCTTCATTATTGGTTGATATTGTATTCACGATTGACATACTATTAAAATCTTCACTATAGTTAATTAGCTAAAAATAACATTTTAAAGCAATATTTTTTTTTACTCTACTATAATATAAATTACTTCATTTGTCATTTGCTTCATGGTGAATATTAAACTACATGTAATGCTCAAATAATTCATAATCCCTCTAATATCATTCCAAATTATTGATAAATTGTTGAGTTCTGGCTAAAAGTTTCATATTTAATTTAAACTTAATTTTTATTGTATCTACTCGTATTTTTATGATAAGATATTTTAATTTTATTACAATTTCACATAAGTTATAAAAATGTAATATATATAATATACAGAATGTAGTACTTACAAAAATTGTTTCACCATCACAGTTATTTGTATTTTTTATTTCTTTCAATGTAAAGTTAATCTTATTTAATAATGCAGGCAATTCAATTTTTAATTTATTTAAATCGTTGTTGATAGTTCTAAAAATGTAATTATATTAATATTAAATATTTAATGTGGACATAAATGATGACATACTCTAAATTTTTTTGATACTGTAGATAAAATACCAATATAGTTTTATAATCATTCAGTTTTTTTAATGTAACAGTTGCTAAATTTATCCTTATAACAAATATTGGAGCTAATATTTCATTGTACACTTTATAGTATTGAAATATCCATGAAGTTAACATTACCACTTTCTTAGAATTATTTCTTAACTCCTGATCAATATTTTGTAGAAGCAAATCAACGGCATTAGGAAGTGTATCTATCACTAAAAAAATCTAAGGTAAGTATATTAGATATAAAGCCTATAATGGTGTCCATTAGATTAAGAGAGGAATGAAGAACATATTGTTATAACAATTATTTTTCTTATGTCATCGTGTGATTCAATTTTTAGCGATATTTCTGATACTAAAATTTATTTGGTTTGTCGGTTTACAGCACTCCCAATGTTCTAGTCGCACCTAAGTGTCTAACTATTTAATACGTAATAGATTATCGGTGTTCTTAATACAAAAATATATAAAAATTTTAATACCTCCTTTAAATTCCTGATATTTAGGGAAAATTATAAGTCAATTTTGCTGTAATTTTAAATAGTAATATTAATCATGGGAACTTCGTAAATTTATACGTATTTTCAATAGGTATGCAATGGCATTTTTAAAATATTTTTTTTGATAAATTTTATTTTTTAAGTTAATTCATTTATTTATACCCGTCCTATTACTATAGTTAGGTATCAGTTAACAGTTGAAACGAATGTATTTTTACATGCTATTCTGTGGTTTTTAAATTATTAACAATAATTAAATATTATTTGCATTGGATTCGCTACGAATTCAAAATTAATTTAAAACTTGGGTAGGTACCGTACAATAAAAATTAGGTAGTTTATGTAGATACTTAGATGAGATATATATGATAACATGAGTTAGTAAATATTTGTTATAATTAATCAATGTATCATAAAAAATTCTTAGAAATTGAAGTTTATTTTCTATAGGTATGATTGGTGACATACTTCCTACACAATTAATTTACGTACTATCCAATGTTTCTTCTTTAATATCTTTACGGTCCATGTTGTGAAGCCAAATGCCACATACCAAGTTTGATATTTCTTTCAATCGATTTATTTTTAAAGATGATAATTGGTTTTCAAATGCTGATGATTTTGTTTGATTTAATACGTTATTTAATGCATCTAAAAGAATAAAAGATATTCATATAATGTTAAATATGTACCTACCTAAATGCAGTGATTATTTTTATGTTGCATAGTGATAGTGCCATTATAAACTAATAAGTAATAGGTAACTACTCGGACGTTAAAATCATTACAAAAAAATGCTTAAATATATAATATAACAAAATAAGTATATTTTGTAAAAACATTGAAGTCAATTCAATATAATGGGTAGCTATTGGACAAGGAAATGTATTATCGACGAGATGATGTGTTAATAAATCATAACTATAGATCAATAGCCAGTAGATAGGTCATATGATCAGAATATCACATTATGAGTTGTCTATAGACTAGAAGTTTAAATGAGTACAAAACTTACTGTTTTGGCATTTTACTAGTTTTTTCTAAGTATGTTGAAAAGCATTATCAATCTATATTTTTTCCACCAATAAATTTAAAAAAATCCAGGTACCTACCTACCCTCTCGGCATAATGGCTAGATGATAAATTTACTATTTACTAACCAGAAATTTCCTGAACACGTATTGGTGAAGTAGGATCTCCCATATAGTTGGATAAAATTATGTACTGTATTATTTTTTGATTGTATGCATTCATTTTGTTTCCCGTGTATTCTACATCATCTAGAATGTCGTTCAATAATGGTCTAATTTTTTGATCATTTTCTTCATTAACTTTATTTATAATAAATCCTGTGAATGTAATGTAGATAAATAATAAGGTTATGGAGTTAATCAATTTATTGTTTAATATTATACCTTTACATTTATAGTCGTTCTCTATAAGTAATTGCATTTTAATGCATAATATAGCTGGGTCCTTTTGAACAGATAAGCGTTGAATACATTGGTTTATAATTCTATTCATTGCATTTTTTAACGGTTGTTTTTGTAAATTCTTCACATAGGGATTTAATAACCAGCATTTAAACTATATTATAATTATAAATATAAACAATATAAAAATGTATAATATTTGATTTCTCTATATTTTGTAACGTATAAATTGAAATAGGTACCTACGTGCATTGGAAGCAGTAATTTTGTTTTTTTCTAACACACGCCCAATAATGTTGGACCAACATATATATTATATAGACGAGTTCTATTTTCAATGACTCAATGTACCGATTGATATAATGAAGAGATAAGATGATAAGAATTCTGAAAACAGATTTTAATTTGTCATCAAGTCTACTTGGGACCATCTTTCCTGGATTTTGATATTCCTCAAAATCATAAAAACGTTGTTATATTAAAAAAAATAATGATTGAAGAATCTTCATATATTATTATTTCAATTTTTGCTGAATTTAAAATCAAAAATATGGCATAATCAATCTGAAGAAGACTTAAGTGGCGCCCAGACAGGTTAGCAAGTGGTTTAACTGCATGTGCTCTCGTCAGTGGCGTAACTGGGAAAAAATCTAGGGGGGGCAATGTATAATGATTGTAATATATTTATTATTATCAAAACCCTGACACCCCTCCCTCACCGGTTAAAATATATACCTTTAGCTTTCAAAAAATTGTCAGGGGGGGAAGTGCCTCCTCTTGCCCCCCTACAATTACGCCACTGGCTCTCGTGGGGGTATATGGGTGGGTTGGCGGGTATGTAATTAGATAACTTGGATACCAAATATTATGGACTATGGTAAGACATCTTATTAATTATTATTTCTAGTTATTTTAAGAATTAATTACATCAATCGGCACGTTAGAAATAGAACACGTTTATAATCCTATGTTACGTGTGTGTTAGACAAAAACAGAAAATCGCCGCTTCAAATCTTCTTGATAATTAAAACGAATAGTGGACCAAAACTTAAGTATAAATTTAAGTACTTATAAAATTATGTAATTTATATAGCTAAAAAGAAGATATCAAATGCTATGATAAAAAACATTTTTAATAATGAGTGAATTTACTGTTAAGGTACAGTCATACATGTAGGTACAACATTTACCTACAAATGTCTAATAATAATAATAATAATAATAATAATAATAATAATACGTATTTGTTCAAAATTTAAATCGATTTGAATGCGTTTAATTTATTAAGTACTTATAATTAGATATTATATAAAATAAATTGTTCTATCTTCTATCACTAATTATTTAGTATTTATAAGCATTTGGTTGTAAAAATAAATATTTGTTACCTATTTTAAAATTATTAAAAAACTTTCTTAAACATTTTTAAACAAAAATATTTAGTACAACACAAAGGAAAACGACTGTGTATCTCTCGTTTAACCGTTGAAGTATATAGGTAAGTAATTTATATACATAATATTTATCATATTTTCATAGCTACTCTAAACGTTTTGATCGCACACTACCGATTATAAAATAAAATTTTTTTACGAATTTTAAATTGTTTACTAGTCGATGTACAAGTACAATATAATATACCTAATAGCTGATTACAGCCTACAGGGAGCACTTACAAATACATAAGCTAGTTCTTCGGAGACTTGCACTCCCAGTTCGTAACATCCTTTGATCACTTTCCTAATATGTTTTTCTTCGAGCAACATAATGTACGCTAAATTATTGAGATGATTGCGTTACCAAACATGAGTTGCACACAACGCAATACAACACAGGTAATTGGAATTTCAAATATTAAATTATTATTTCCATAGCAACACGATTACCTCAAAGAACATAAACAAAAAAAAACATATCCGATATACAACAAAAATCAATAGAAAATGACATAGTTCTCTTTCGTTATTGTTCAGAAAGTATAAAGTACCTACTTTATATTCACTTTTTTTCTTTATAAAATTAAAAATAATATGACGGAAACTGCAGTAGACTAAGTGTGGTGATTGGACCTGCAGTACTTACCTATCGAAAAATGGTGAGTTATAATTTGTAATCAGTTTTTTGGTGTCGTAAAATATTTATAAATACTAAACTGTATAGCCTATATTATATAGGCTATATACCTAGGTACCACCAAGTTTATTTAAACAGTATTTATACTACATTTTTTATATTATTGTATCTTGAACATATTTATTTAAAATAATAATACATCGTAGTTTTAAATTTTAAATTATACACAGGCACCTACATTATATTGTTTAATAAGTAAAATACTTAATATAATAAATACATTGACGTTTTGTAATTTGTGTATTTAATTAGGTCTAAATTTAGTGTTGAACAATATAATTATACACTTGTTTAGATACAATATTGCGTACCTAGATAATATATAAATGATCAAATTTTAACCTGTTTGTAAGATAAACAGCAGTGTATAACAGAATATCTTTTGCGATTATATATAATATGTTATATTTTGAATATTCAAGTTTATCGTGCATATAATTTCCTGTTTAACGAGAACATAATATAGATTATAAATTATAATATATTAATGCATATATAACAGGGTTTATGTAAGTACACTGTACAGGTACCTACATGAATGACATTAATCGCATAACTATTGGAATTTGGGTGGTTTTTGTCAATATATTACCTATTAGTTATTATATCACGCTATTATTTATTAGTTTATATTATAGCACCTACGCATTACTCGTATAATATACATAAATATATTATCGAACGACAAAATGCTGCAGGGGTTGTTGTCGATGCTGAAGCGGTTACGATCGTCGCCGGACAAAGAGCTTCGCATCCTGCTGCTGGGTCTGGACAACGCGGGAAAGACGACGTTGATGAAGAAACTCGCGTCCGAAGACGTTTCGCACATAACGCCCACGCAGGGTTTCAATATTAAATCCGTTCAAGCAGATGGCATGAAACTGAACGTATGGGATATTGGTGGACAACGTAAGATAAGACCGTATTGGCGCAATTATTTCGAATTCACCGACATACTAGTAAGTGCCAATAATATAATATTTTGAATTACTGCGAATATAGAAGGCCTGTGAATGTGACTTTGGCTTTGGAGTTATTAATAATTGCCCCCTCCTTTTAATTCCAAAGCTCTTATCAACAATTCTTATAACTATAGAGCTGCAGATTCATGATTTACGTACACCTAACTATTATATACTATGAGTGGTTCGCGAGTCATGTTCACCACTATTTTTCCAATAATAATATGAAATTTTTTAAATTTTAAGTATACTTAAAGACTATACATTTTAAGCACCTGGAATTTTTATACCACACTTAAAGAAGATCACAAACTTCTTCTTTTTTTTAATAATAAAATTCACTTTTTTTCATCTACGATTATTGATTTTTATTGATTGCATTATATTATGTAGGGCTAATTACTATACGCAAGTTATTGATTATATCTAAGTAGGTATCAAATAATTGTTCAAAATCATTTATTTTATAAACATAATATTTTGATTTTAAACTGTTTAAATTAAACACCGAAACATAATTTATTTGAATAAATGCCTTTATTATAATAAATATTATTGGATAAAACGGAGATGTTCATGTGCACGTCGCAAATTATGATCCATTATAGGCTAATTTAAGGGATGTTTGTGAGTATTTAGTATTCCCAAATTGTTAAATAAAAATGTTAAATATTATCAGTCATTTTTTATTGCGATCAGTTGATAACAATTATTTTACTATAGATAATTATAATATTTTGTTTATGGGATGGGAGGGGGAGGAACGAAACATCCCACGAGTCACTTTAATTAATATAAATATAGCACTCACAATCCACATACGACATACATTTAACCCAAATTGCGCATATGGAATGACCATCTGCAGCACCGTTTATTATGTGAAAATGGGACTATACCGCATTTATTGTCGAGTTTATTAATTTAAATTTTAAAGTGTTTTAAATCAATAATTTAATATAATATTTTATACTTCAATAAATATTTATTTGAATTCGTGTTTTAGATTTACGTTGTGGACAGCGCAGACAGAAAACGCGTGGACGAAACAGGATTCGAATTGAACGAACTGCTCAACGACGACAAATTAGTCGGTGTACCAGTGTTGGTATACGCTAACAAACAAGATTTGGCGCTGGCAGCAAAAGCTTCGGAAATAGCGCAAGAACTGAATTTGCATTTAATTCGCGATCGGCCGTGGCAAATACAGGCTTGTTCGGGTATACGCGGGGAAGGCATCAAAGTAAGTTAATTGCGAATCGCGATGTATATTTTATGATTTTATTTCGGTTAGAAAAAACCGATAAGAAGTAAATAAATTTCTTAGCCGAAAAATATCAAATATTTTATATTCTATTTCCACGCGCATTTACACCTATATACTATTAAAACAAAACAACTATTCTAAATCCTAAGTAAAAAAAATTGTTTGAATTTGTCATACATATTTTGATTATATTTAACAGCGTAGCTATTGCAAAACGCGATATTTTCGTATTAACAAGTGTTTACATCAAGATGGTTAATGATGTTAAATTATACATATTATATAATCAAAAGCGCAGATTGATGTTGGAGGGGGAGAGGGCTAAAAACTCTTATTATAAAATATGTTATACATAGACCCAAATTATTTATTGATATAACCTCTCGGCTCTCACCTAAAGATAGTCTATAATAGAACAAAACCAATGGTTATTTAGTATTATGATAATAAATCGTAATTATAACACTTAGTTAGTTATTTGTAAATTTTTGACAGTTAGATTCTAACTACTTACTATGTGTATATTTTTTATACGTATTACAATAACTTTGCTAGTATGTGTTCAAGAGACAAAGTTATGTTTTATTTTGTATATTTATTTAAAAATTAATTAATTTTCGTTGGAAATATTTCGTCAACCTTTATAATTTTGCAGTGCATGGCGAAAAACTACCTTTGCGGGAAGTTCATGGATCATGATAATATTAAGGCAAAACATAAACATTTGGACGATATATACATCTTCGAAAATAATTTGTTACTCTATTGCCTATTAGGTACCGACATTCAGAGCGCAATACATTTTCATTTCTTAAATATGACCATCATATATAAATGTATTTTCGTTTATTTCTTTATAACGGCGAGTGAAATATTCTATTGTATTACCAATATTATTTTTAATTATCATTACTTTTTAAATTATCAAACTTAAATTAAAAATATTTTAGTTTATTGTTTAAAGATTTTTAACATAGCTATGGAGCTAATCTAAGGTTCTGGGGAGATAAGTCTTCGTAATCCCCCACCGATTTACGTCTATAATCAAACATTATGTAATAAAAAAAAATTATTTATAAAACAAAAATTGTTTTTCATCGTTTTACTATTATAGCGGTGTGATTATTTTGCTTTAATATTTTTTCTAGGAAGGATTGGAATGGATCAGTCAAAATGTAAAAAAGAAGTAATAATGTTAATTTATTGAATATTTTTCACTCTAATTACTTTATAGTTTGTTTCATAGGTTTATGTAAGAATTACTAATTAGTGTAATATTTTATTATAATATTTTTTTAAACATGTAAAATATATATATATAAAAAAATTATATATTATGTATTTAAAATAAACGTTTTTACTTATATCTATTCCTGCTATAAATTATACAATATGTTAATTAAATAATATAATAATCTATTGTTACGTGTATCTATAGGTTAGGTGACTCGTATAACTGAATATGTTACTAATGAAAAACGAATGTCTTACGATTAAGATTAATTAATTTTAAACTTCTCTGAAGTCAATAAATCTTGTAAAACATCAAAACAATATTAAATACTAGAATTTGATTTATTTTAACGTTTTACAAATATGTTGGTTAGGTATGGGTACCTACTTATTATTGGAAAATGTTCACATAAAGAGTTCGTCATATATGCATTTCCTATATACTTAATAAGTATTGCGTTTCATAATGTCAGCGTGTTCATTTTTACAATAATGTTTTACAAATTATAACAAAATAGCTGACCACAATTTTAGATTAATTTGTGAATCGCTTATTAACCATCAACAATCATTTAATTGGCCGTAATAAAATCGTTAGGCTCGGAAACAATTTTGATTTGGTAGGTACCCAATACCAATAACGGCTATAAAATATTACATTGATCTCGGTATGTTGTATAAAATCATCAAAAACAACGGTGCACAAATAAATTGACGCGTATATTGTAGAAAACGAATTACAATATCAATTAAATATTTTATGAAGCTATTCATAATATTAATGTACCAATACACTTTATCGATAATATAATATTGAGTTTGTTTTTTTTGCAGTTAGGATGGTGTATTATCAACTAACGGTACTTGGATCTAGTACGAAAGACATAATTGTTTGTTTGGAACTCTTTATATTTATATTATTACAAAATGTATCATTAGAGTTCCATCTGCACTTCCATAAAAGGTATTATTAAAAAGTCCCCTATTAAAATATTTTTTGGGTTGGTAAAATACCTAAATACAACAAAGTGGATTGCAGTTATTTTTTGTTCTGCAAAAAAAAAAAATACCTAACAATAAATCGTATGCTAAAAATAATTTAGTTATTGTATACATAATATCATATATATAAAAAAAAATTATAAAACAAAATTAAGGTAGTATATCAATGGTGGCTTAAACTAGGTTTAAGTACCCGAGTACCTAGTGTACACCCCGTTTAGAGTTAAAATACATATTATATATAAAATGTTCAAAAACCGAAATTGATGAAACAGCCTTTGAAACTATCCATAATGTATATCCGCAATTATCGATATTTTTTTGTTATTTTTTTTTTACACTTAGAGTTCGTTGTGGAAATATTCAGTCGTAGCTTTCAAATCTTCTTCGTGAAATTCTTGACAATTGGCCGAGTATTTAGTCTAAACAACACAACAACACATGAACAATAACCGTGGTAATGAAAACAGAGTCAAACGAAAATCGTAATCTTATTAGGAAAAAACCAACTTACCGCACAGTTGTGGTCTTCGGTTGCAGCGTTGTAAAGTTTCCAGAACGGCGTTCCCGTTTGGCCAGACAAGAACCAAGAAGCGATTAAACTGTTAAACAGAATAGAAGTCATAATTAGAAATTTCAAAGTTATAAAATAATCAATATATTAATTACAAACTATCTCAGACATCGTATAGAAAATTAAAATATTTTAAAAAACGTTTTAAAAATATCATATTATCATTTATTTCAAATGCCTGAGGTTGTATATTTATACAACCTAAAAATGAGTAGTAAATAAAATTATTATCTTTAATTCAACAACATCTATAATTCATTTTGCAATTTAATTAAAAATTGTTATTCTGTCATATTTGACGTGAATGCACATACATCGAAATACACATTAATTATTTATTACCTACGTAAATATTATATTATAATTGCTCTATAAGGCAAATGGTTATTTAAATAATAAATAATACCTACCATTGACCATCGATTATAATCACTATATTTTTATAATCAATGATAATACGTATATTATAATATTATATTATTTTAATATTAAATCCGTATAGATAATATACGCAATTTATTGATTATAATCTTTGCATATTTTTAAACTATTACCTAACAAATACGGACATAAAAAGAACTTTTAATATTATTTTAATTTTAAATACAAATATTATATCTAAACATTTTAATAGTTTGATTATAATATACTTATGTATTGTTGTTATATACGTTAATTACATTTAAAATATATAAATATATAATATATATTATATTAATTAACGTACCTGGACAGTTTAGTGACACCTGGTTTGAGTCCTGTTTTGCTGTCTGGATATTGTCCTTTACGATTAATGCTGCACACCAAGTAACGATCGCATTCTGGTTTCTTGCCTACGAACCTGTACACCCTCCACACTCTGAGTACCGGGTCAATTATTTCGTGATTCAACAATTCCGATAGTTTTTCTTCGATTTCTTTGGAAGTTAAATGTTGCAAGCTCAATCCTTTGCTTTGGCCCAACCTAAACACTTCCTATACGAACAAACAACAACCATTCACATGTAAGTATGTATTATATATATATATATATATATATGTGTGTCTAAATTAATAAACCTATAACGTGTTATACGTACTTGTAAGTATGCTATCGCAGGTTTGATGTACGTGGCCGAATTTACTTTGAGACCAAACTGTCGCTTAAACACCGCGTCGGCCAGGAAACTCAGCGATTCTGCTGGTCTAGCTGGATCGAATTGAGCTGCTTTAGAATAACCTTGAGACTTTAAGAACCCGTTCATGATAAATTGTGTCGTCGACAAATATCTGTAAAACACGGCGATAGATATTATAGGTAAATACATTAGACGTAGGTACTTTAACAAGTTACTATAAAGAAGTACATAATGCAATTTTGAAATAAATCCGTGTTTTGTTCGTATATATACATTTAATATTTTATCTGATTTTACCTCGTATATAATACATTACATGTAAGTAGGTAGGTAGGTATTAAGATATGTAGGTAGGTAGGAACTATAAAATAATATCATCTTATGAATCTGGACTGACGCCAGTAATGCGTATGGTATGTCTGGAGAGACATTATTACCGATACACATAAAAATATTGGTGTTTGGAGTGATTCCAAGATACTAATCTTATTTTATTTACACTTGGGTACCGTGCACGCTCATTGTTCAATAAAAAATAAAAGCGAGAAAAATATAGGTGTACTACTGAATGGCCGGTAAACTGTGTATAAATATAGTCGGTCACCTAAAAATATATGGTTTCCTTAATTTCAATTTCACAAACCAATAATTATGTGTTACGTATAATATGCTTTCGTCAAGTGTTGTATATGACACCGAAAAAAGAAATTGACCCTGCAGAAAAAAGCTGTTCTACAAAAGGCGACGATAACTTTTTTACCTTAAGAGTCGTTGCACTTGTCTACAATCTCAGTTAACTGTTAATATATGTTTTCAGCAAAAGTAATTACTTCGAAACTATAATAATAATAATAGGTATATCGCGACTATGATACACCTTGAAAAAAAAAATCATACGTAGGGACATTGACATAACATAGTGTGTAATGCATGGGCGTATTTTACAATAAATTCTTTAGCATTATAATATTATTATTTTAAAACTACGTATTATAACCCGATAATATAATATATAGGTTCAATGAGACGAGAAGGTGCAGTTGGTATGTTTGTAAAAAATATATAATATAAATAAATAAATAACCAGTTAGTTTTTATGGTTGTTTATGTATATATATATATAAACGAGATACATAAGAGGCATGTCCGGATGGTAGGTACCTTATACCGGAGCCAGTGGACGTGTTATTAATAGGTATATATCTTCTATATATAGGTATGAGATAATTGATGTTATTAAATTGTTTGGCCGCGACGTGAACATTACATTATTTTTGATCGCCATAAGTGTTCAATGAACTATAATCGGGGTACATATTATAATATTTAAAATTCACGCACGTAAACACTGCAGTCATGACTCGCACCTATTCATAATTAAAACGGTTTGTAATAAATGGAGTATAACTTAAGTGTCTGACCAAAACGTTCGAAAATTCAAAAATCGTACAAAGATTGAATCGGGACGAGTGTCACAGCAATTAAATATTTTGTACCGTGACGTCATAGTATTGCAATGTTACGGTAAAATATGTATTGTTGAGTGGGCGGATGTCTGCGACCTGCAGGTGAAGATTTTAATAATAACTATTATATTTTATTCACATGAATAAAACGGTCAGTATTCCGGTATTTCTAATATTACAGTTTTTTTTTATGATCGCGATTAAATTTAAAAATAACACCGTGGTTACGGTTTATTAGATCGACAAGTAATAAGTAAAATACTAAAAAGGTCAAGTACTTACTTGCGAAAATACCGAAGTATATAGTTGTACAATACCTATACTCGTATAAGCATAACTACAATTTTTAATGTTTTAAATATATCGTTTTACTATTTGGTATTTTATACCTACCTATGACTAAACTATTAAAGGATGAGGATATTTTATTGTACTACGTATATATTACTTTTAAAAGCGTTTCCCGTTTGACCTTGACCCAAGAATACTAAGTTTTTTGCATTGGTTTACAACTGTTTATTTTTTTACGGATAACTGTAAACTTTCTATACCTACCATTACGCGCAGTCAGCACACGTACCTATTTCACGTATTTGAAATAATGTATTAGTGAGTAAAACACACCTAATACAAAATATTATTTAGGTATGTTACGGTCGTTTACTAAATAATTACCATTTACCACAAATCATTAAATTTTAATTTTTAATGTTATATAATTTATTCTAGGAAAAATAAATAGCTTCAACACAAGGTAAGTAAATTATTTTGTAGTTGATTTTTCTGTAAAATCGATATTTAAAAATGTTTATGCATATTTTATATTAATAATCGAAGATGTGGTTTGTGCATTTAAATTTTAATTATAGTAAAGATGAGTAACAACTAACGAGATATAAAATTATGTACGTACACTTGTACGTTTACGAGTATGAAACAGGAAGAATAACGTCAATGTGTATAATTTATAAGGATATCAGGTACATCATCAGGACCATCAGGTCCGATTACGCTATTATATAATTTCATAGAAGTTAAAATAAATAATAATACAACGTATAAATGTATATTTCGCTCACATAAATAAATTTTACGCTATAGGTACTAATATATAAATATATTATATTTATACATATTTGTACTGGCGTAAAAAGATTTTTTTTGTATTAGGAATATGTACCGCTGTAGTCGTAGTCGTATATTATTATAGAGGTAGTAGTGGCCAACGAACTCTACGAGTAAAACGAGTTCCGTTCGTTTGAAACAAGGCGTGCTCGACGAGTTACTATGATATTGTTATATACCCACGCTACGATTTATATTACATGTTATACCTATATTTAAACGCTTGTGCACAATATATATATGAGGCTATAGATGCGTGTACCGGGTATACGGTAATTACCTGGCCTGTGTGTTCGGGTCGGAGACGTGTTTGATCCATTCGGCGACGAAACTGGTCAGACTCCTGACCCAACGCCTTCTGAAAGTGGCATTTTCCATGGACTCGAATATCTTGTCCACCTGGAAGTGACCGTCCCTGTCGATGAACAACTTCAAGATGCTGCCCAGACCGCTGTTCTTCCACAAGGTCGTGCCCAGCTCGCTGTTTTTGAAATGTTCCCAGTATACGTACGCGCTGCTCAGGAACGGCGGCAGGAAGGTCGAGGCCCTGGCGTGTCGCTCGTGTTCTTCGAAATCCTCCACTTCTGGGTCGTCGGAATGCTTGTGACCGCCACTGAACGCGTTCACCAGCACCGGAAGTACGTTCATGAAACCCTCGATCGACGAACCCTGGAGACCGCCTGCGCCCGCCGTCGACGACATGAATCCTATAAAACGACCAGTCAATAACGTTTTTTATTTCGTTCCAAACGCGTATATATACATTATGAAATAATAAAATTATACAACAATGCTCAATTTAAAAGCGGATGCGTGCGTTACAAAAGTCTGCTTGAGTAAAAGTTATTAGATTTAAATTTCGTTTATCCTGTTTTACACAACTACAATATAACATAGTTTAATAAAAGCTAAAAGATTTTAATTCCTATATAACGATTATACATCTATAGTAGTCATGATTTGGTTTGATTTAGTAAAACAGTGATGATATGATTTGGCTTATTTTGAAATCACTGGCTTGAGTTCATAATAATTTTTTATTGTATGCAACTAATAGAGATGAGGTAAATCCGCAATAACTATTTTATTTAAAAAACTTTACACTTTTGTCCATCATAATAATATGAGTATTATAATGACAAGTCTGAGATTATCGTATAGAATCTGATCTGATATTATATTTATAATATTTTGAGTATGTAATTGGATTGAAAACGAGTTTTTGTTTTATTATGCAATAAGACAATGATCGACGAAGTTCGTAAAAACAAGATGAGAGAACGGCTGTGTATAATTCCAAACAGGTTATATTATATTGTATCGATACGGTTAATTTACCGTTGAACCGTTCAACTAATGCGGAATTTTTTGCACGTAAACTATGGGTCGTGTATAGTTGCACTGCTTGCCTACTACGGTGGAATATAAATGCATGGCCTGGCCTCAACAATCGTCGACTAAACGATACAAACCACATTCGTAAAACATAAATAACGACATTATTTGTACACCTAAACACATCAAATATTATAATACAGAATAATATTGGCTATATTATTGAACCAATCGTGATTTTTTTAGAAACGCAAAAAAAAAAATATCAGCGAAACTATAACATCATTGTGATTTGGTGAACAATATCAACTGGGCACATTATAGTCATAAATAGTAAAATACCTACTGTATGGGTGAAAAAAAATATTTTATCGCTTATAATAAAATTGATTAACTCTACCTACCTACGATTACTACGGTTGTCACAGCCATATTTACTATAAATCGTGTTTATACATGATCGTAATTTTATATAATCGCCTAAATATAATATTAGTGCGCATTACCGACCACCGTTTAACTTCATGGTTATAGGGTTTATAAAGTAAGCACAGTAGGTAATTTATTTTCATTTTTTGAAAATTTTTGTTAGTGAATTGTACTTAATATATTCAAATGAACAATCAACAATCTATTTAAAAAAACAATAGTATGTTACTTTATTCTATTAGTTACCATATTGTATACGCGAGGCAGAGATAAAAAAAATTAGTTGAGAAAATAAAGAAGTAAAGATTTTTGTATACCAAAAAGTATAATTAACTCAGTCGATAACAAAATACAGCTGATTTCTGTAGTTATTAACGGCAGAAATAAGTGGCGGATTAAACCTCAATCAAATTATGAAAATTACTAGAAGAAATTATTAAATATATTAAAAAATGAAAAAACATTTGAAGAAATTGAAAAATTATTCAAATTGATGAGTATTGATTAGAATATTCTCGAAAAAAAGATAAGCGAACACTGCAGTTGGCTCAAATTTTCAAGTATATTTACAGAATAATGCGAATATTGTACAAAAATTAATGGTACTGTAAAAAATATGTATGTAGTTACACAATATGGTAAGTACAGTGAAAGAGGAGCCCTCCGAAACAAGAGTTGTATGAAACAAATGAATCCCTTCAACCTCCTTATTTTTGTAATAAAATAATACTGACACAAATCATTTGATTAAATAATATAAGTATACGAGTTTGGATTTATTTAGAACCAATGTTGGTGTTCAATGTTTACGTATGTAATATTATATAATACTACTATATATTTTATACCAACACCTGTAAAAAAAAATTAAGAAAAAAAGTTGCAGAACAGCAGTCAGTTTACTGAATAATCATTAAAATAAGCAACTATACATATATTTTATTTATAAATCAAGGATCATTATAAGATACAAATAAATCTTTAAAACAAAAAAATAGTAAATACGACCAACGGGGGGGGGCATGGCCCCTATGCTCCCTGGATACGCCACTGGTTATAACTATAATATAGGTATTAACAATATATCATATCTTAACAACGTACCATTTAAAATAAAGTCTCAATGATTTGTACTAATTTTGTACGTTTTGAATTTTTCAAAAGTATAGTGACTTAAGAGACGCAAGTGTAAATTTTATACTAGTTTTTTATTTTTTTGGATAGGTGATTTAAAAACGTTGGTTCACACGCCAATCAATTAGATATATATATATAATATTATGTATACGGACAAAAATGTACAATATGTCAATATACCACTACATCCATTTCTTTAAACGATTGGTTAACACCGTTATAAAATATATGCCAAGTGTTGATAATTATCGTTTAAAATATATCCGAATAACCTAGTTGATAAAATCTAAATTCGGTGTTAAAATAATATCGTAAACCACAGTTCCACGGTTCATTGACATCTGCTGCAGTTAGACCAAAAAAATACACGGAAGACTAGACGATTAACTTTGAAATAGATACTTTTAAGTGTACTAAATACAATATTGTATTTACTGTTATAATTCATAATGCCCAACTGCCCAAGAGCAGACAGAGCGTATTATTATCGTATCATTGGTATATACGTCAACACAGTACTTCCAAGTAAAAAGAATAACACAATTTCAAGATTTTATTTTTAAAAAACTGTACACTTTCTATGCGGAAAAACAATGAGTCATAGTAGTCATACATATGTTTTATGATTTTATTTATAAAGATGATTAAATTTCTAATGGCACATCAAGTAAAATTTAATAGATCAAATAAAA
Source organism: Rhopalosiphum padi (assembly GCF_020882245.1). Taxonomy (NCBI): domain Eukaryota; kingdom Metazoa; phylum Arthropoda; class Insecta; order Hemiptera; family Aphididae; genus Rhopalosiphum; species Rhopalosiphum padi. Next base: position 21,813,911 of record NC_083600.1, read on the forward strand.
ACATATTTCAGATAAAAAAAAAAAAAAAATTACCAATAAAGTTACTATGATATTGTGATTATATTTTGCATCGGTTGCAAGAGGCGACCTAGGTATATTGTAACACGAAATTGATCAGAAAAATGTTGTACTCAACTCAAAAAAAAATCTATATCAAAATGAAATACAAATTTAAAATGCTACTAAAAGTATACAATTACTCGGGTAGTTATTACAATAAATTCAAGAAGCTTTAATGGCCCACTCACCCATTAGTAACACTAATGAATAATGATATGTAACTATGTAAATACATGTTAAATGTTTGCCTACACTCGATGATATTATTTCAAATATTCCACGTTTAAATCATATGTCGATTTTTACGATGCGTTTCGGTTCAACAGATGAAATCGATCGATCTAGCGACTCGCACACATCAGTCGCCACAGTGATTATATTTCATCATTATATATATCCAGTTAATAATTTTAAGCGATCTATTTGATATCTCATTTACATCATATTTGTTATTTTCACTGTATTATAAATTTATAACTATGAGGTCATCGGTTTCAATAAGTATGTAGGTAGGTTACCTACTAATAAATGTACGCGCCGGGTGATCAAGAAATGCCAGGAGCGTCATATTTGTTCTCGTTCATATATTACATTGCAGGCTTTGTACAATACTGCAGTGACGTCATTTCAGTATTTTAATATTTATACATACAACTTAGAATTTATTTTGGCACACGATTGGTGTATTTTCGTATACTATACATACATCTCTATTATTATATATTTTAATAAGAAAACATTTCTAACAAAAACCTTTTTAAAGCTCTTTAATTACAATTAGCATTTAACATAAAAAGCAGCGTCATGTTGATTTTGATAGGTACTATTTTACAAGTTAAGGAGGGTCACACGTCTGCCCTACTCACATGACAACACTGGTGAAATGATGTCGTAGTATTGTGAACATTTAGTTTAATTAATTTATAATATTTTGTAATAAATATTCGTATATATCTTTTGTCCCAAAGTTCACATGATTCGAATAAGTAAAAAATAATATATATATATATTATATACTATTGCAGATGACATACATTAGTGAACGTATCATTAATACGAATTTTAGGAGGGCCAAATCTCTTATTAGGAAAAGCCGATTCTTGGATTTTTCATTGAGTATTTTATTTATGATAGTCTCTATGTAAAAAATAATTATATAACTGTAATAAATAAAAGTCGAAAAAATTGCCCCGAGTCAGTCAAGCTTTAAATAGATCATTGCAAAGTGCGGAACTGCAGACACATGGACTCAATTCGAGACAGTCGCGCGCGAGTTTATAACAAATATAACACGTACCTATATATATTATTATTTATAGTATGTGCAATGGAAAATTCTGTGTTCGCGGTACTGCGCATAATACTTTAAGATATACATATATATACTACTTATATAATACCTAAACCGCAGAGACGGACTTACCGGAAGCCAAGTCGATCATAGAGCTCCAGTCCACGCCGGGCCCGTCGTCGTTGCCGGACGAAGATTTGTCAGCAGTCGCACCGCCGGCGAACATGCCGACGAGTTGGCCGATCATCTGCGGGTCGACGGAACCCTTGGCGGCCGCCAGACCGGAAACGATCGATCCCAGACCGGACTTGGCGCCCTCGGTCTGCATGAACGACTGGAGCACGGAGCCCAAGCCACCGGCGCCGCCGCCTTGTCCGCTGGCCAGCGAGTCTTGCAGCAGTGACTTGGCCGCTTCCAGGAACGGGTTCTCCTCGCCGTCGTCCACGCCGTTGCCGTCCACCGAGGACGTGATCGCGGGCCCGACCAGGAGCAGGGCCAGCAACAGCGCGGCGTTGAACGGTAACCGGATCATGGTGATGGTGACCGACGGTGGTTGGAAATCGGACGCGATTGTGGTTTTAAAAATTGTATTATGCAATACACTGCTCGGTGGCAGTAGACGTGACGGGAGAATTTGGTATATGAATCGGCGGTGATAATATTATATTATTATTATATCGAACCGTTTTCACATAGTCGGCACGGCAAACGTCTATGGCGAGCTACGCGATGTGGCGGAGTGGACGTCGATCGAAGAACTGTGACGACCGCGATGTGACCCAATGGCGGATGGACGAGTCCATCGTTGCCGGAACCAAATATTCAGCTGCCCCCCCGGTTACCGCGGTAATGGTGACCGGGCTGTGAAAAAAAGAGAGGGGACGGTCGCGGACGTAGCGGTAAACCAGACCACGCGCGGTTACGGCGGCGGAACGCGTACAAACCTGTTATGGTAGGGCCATTGACATAGGTATTATTATTATATACCGTCCGCCGACTACAACGGCGGGCCAGGTTAGTTATTATTATTATATTATCATGTTTGGCTCGTCGTCATCGTCTCTGTCTTCGTAGAAATGTGGTGACGATCACGTAGGTAAAAATTATTATTATATATTTCGTCCGAAATACCTTTTCGTCGGAATTCGGTCAATTATTACTGTCATATTGTTACGATCGATTTATTACGTCCTAATAGGTGTAATATTTATTCGCACAATACATTATTCGAATATACATTACATCATTATAACACAAGCACCGAGCACATAATAATAACAATACGATGAATGTAAATGGCAAGGGTCCTCAGGGATTCCAGAAATCCTTTAATAGTATGCGTATTATTTTTATCAAACTATTACTCTGTATAGACCACAATATTATTGTCACGAATAATTCATTTTCGCGTATTCTTTTCGTTCGCAAAAATTTATAATATATTATAATAATAATAGTCGGTATATTATATAATATAATATACCTACGCAGCAGGATGAACGCAGGACGAACGCTAACTATTTAGAAAAATTGAAGTCCTGATCTGTTATCCTTATATTATCATGTTGATTTGGTCTATACATAAATATTTTCGATTTTTGTCTGAAGCCGAATATTTTTTGAAAATGTTGATGTACACAACATGATATTAATTGTACCATCAGAAATACATAATACTATAACAGTCATGACTCATGAAATTTTTTACTACTAAAAGTTTATCTTGAAATTTTACAATTTTTTTGCGCATTCGTATGCTCATATGGTAAACAAATTGTTAGACCTTATGGTAAATATATTGCGTATACTAAAAAAAAAAAATTATCAAAATAAATCTTTAAACCCGAAAATATTGTTCATAAATCGCGTCTGTGATTGCGTTTGGATCGGACGATATGTGATGACTGCATGTATGGATGATGTCAAGGTCGTTCGTTGCCGTCTCTAAGTGACCTTCTCATTCGTATACTTATAATTCCACATTACCGTCACGCGTAGCATATACGCAGGACATGTACCTCTGACAGCTGAAAAATACCCTGCAAGAACGACATCGTAATGGGAAACTATTTAACTGTATATATTATTGATTAATGATTATTATGATATTGAACACAAAAACTTTCGACCTGGAAAATTGTATAATTTGTGTAACTAGATCGACGAGAAGAATTGTATTATAATCTATACATAATAATTACCTAAATTATACTTTATTTTTTACATTATTTTTTAGTAACTTTTATGCAGAAAATCTTTCCACATTTTTGATTGTTTTATTCATTAGATTTTCGTAAGTCTTGAGTATCGTTTAATTAATATTATTTGCAGCACAAGTGATATCTTCTCATTATTAAATCGATTAGCTTAATCGTAACGTTATTATGCACTTATAGGTATTTAAGTCATTGAAGTCGAACTATATTTTAATATAAAACTATTAGGCATGTTTCTCGGCTAAAACCTAGAAAATGAATCTATTTTAAAATAATATGCATAATAAATTAATAACTATTAATGGTATACTTCATAACACGAACATTTTTAATTTTTTTTTTATCATACAAATTAATAATAATATAGGTATTATAAATCATAATAATAATATTTAAAAAAAAATTAATTTCATTGTATTGATTTGTTTAAAGATATGAGACAAGACGAGATAATTAATTGCGCTTTATAGTCTATAGATCAGGATATTCAGAATCAAAATATTACCATTGATTATATATTTAGATGATACATAATGTGTATTAAATAACCAATGATATTATACTAAAAGGTACCTTATAACTGAGGCAATATTATTAAATATATAATTATAAGTTATAAGTTATAACTACTAACTAGATATTATAATGACAGTACAAAAATATTGCTTTGATTATTGTTGAAATAATTTTAGTCTTATAGGTATATATTATTTAGATTATAATTTCAAAATAGATTTATTAACTACCTTTTAGGTTGGTGAATATATTTTAGGAAAAATATCAAATCTAGGGACATGATGCTGAGAGTGTGTATAAAAAAATTATCCTAATGAATAATGATTTACTAATGCTCTAAGAATTATAAGTCCCCTCTCCCCTACAACGAAAAATTAATTTTTAATTTTTTATAATATAGCTAAATAGAAAATAAATATTTATAGAATAATAATGATTTTACAATCAAATTTATTACAAATCTTTGATCATTATTGTGTATGTAATTTGGATTGGGGTAGATTCTCGAATATTACTATTTTCTAAGTATATAGGTAGTTAAATGTAGTTATTATTTTATATTGATAAATTAATAATAGTACGAAGAGTACAAAATTGTTATTAAATATGTGATTATTGAATAGTGTTGTGAGAGAGGAGTCAACAATTCTCATTGCATAATCAACAATCAATGATCATTAGAATAACTGCAAATATTTAGGGCTACAGTTCTTCCAGTTTCTTTTATAGAAATTAGGCATCGGCAGAGCATTATATTATTATAAAAACATTGAAATTACTTCTATTCGTAAGTAATGTTCGGTATTATTTCTTATTATACAAAATATAGGTACTGATTAAAAATGGCAACCATGGAATATTGGCATATTCATCAATTAGTAAAAAACAGAATGCAATTAAAAATATCAATAATGCAAAATAAACGAAGTCCTATGCACACCGGCATCCCCCGTCTGTACACCTACGACTTACGAGCCTATATGTCCGAGAGTTTAGCACTAGATCTGTTCATTTTGGATGATTTAGGAGAAATACCACTACATTTTATAAATGTAGACAATTAATAAGTTTTTATTGCTTGAAATAGGGTAAAAAATTTAAAACCATTAAAGCTACGGTAGAACCGGGCGTAATAACAAACTGTCAAACTACGTAGGTAATACGGCGATTACAATTTTCGCTATAAGTAGATATATTTGTTTAGTTAGTGAAAAAACAAACAAATGTTGAACGTTATGTTTCAACACGTATGACCTATTTTACGTAATATTGAATTAGTGTATTTTCCGCGTGAAAACCATATTAATATAAAATGCAGATCTGAATCCAAAGACAATAGTATAATAGATTTCAAGCATAGCAGTTTAATCGCCTTTAAAAACATATATCTCAAAATATCAAACAATATGATGTTTTTTTCATTTCGCTTAATGTTAGAAGAAAAATTCAAAGAATAGGATCCTGGCCTAGTTGAAAAATATTTTAACCTATCCAAATTTTTCTTTACACTTTAGAATGTTACCAGCCTAAGCTTATGCAGTTATGTTCCAGAATCGTATGTATAGTAATATCATTTGTAGAATTATTGAATTCACAATTTTAAATTGATATTGATGATCTATTAAAACCATTAATTGGTATCAACGGTATCTCTACTTCGAAGATAATTGGATTGGGTGACTTGTTGGTCGTAGACAAATAACCCGTAGGAGTCAACAACATTTCCTTTTAAACTTTAAAATTGTGTTATGATTTGGTAAAAAAAAGGATTGCCAAGAACAAATAACAACATTGAAAGATGCTATATAAGGTTCATTACATTATTATGTATGAACAATAATTAATTAATAATTTTTTTTTATATATTGTAGGTTCACTTCAACGTTCTGGAAATTTGTAAACAGTTTAAAGAATAAACAAAACATTCAAGAGCTAAGATATACGAACAATTATTTGTTTGAACAAATAACTTGAATTTTAAAAGTGTACTTTTTGAACAATTATTAATTCTAATAATAAGAAACAAATGTATAAAGACATAGTAAAAAATAGATGATATTGTTAATTTATTTAACATAAATAACACATTAACACAGTGAGCTTTTTATTATGTAACGCATATGATTTTAATTTTCAAGTGTAAATATTATACTATTATTTTTGATTTAAATACTAATTATTTATTTTTCTTATTATATTATACACTTTGAACCTTAAAAAAAATATATAATTGCTATTAATTATATTTACTGATTTTGGTTTCGCTATAATGATCATCACAGTAATAGTTTCACGACTTTGACCGGATCCTTTTTGAAACTATCAGCCGTTACAGTCTATACAAAAATCAGATTATTTTACCATACACGAAGAGTGTTAATCTCCCAAATTTTTATAGACTTGAATAATTCTTTCGTAATTATTAATAAATATTTTATCGTTAGTTTTTTCATAACCAATATAATATTGTGTTAATAAATAATTTTTATTTTCTTGACATTTTAGCCCAGATGAGATTCCATTGCAATCTCTTTAAATGCGCTTCTGATTAAATTAATGGAAATTTTAGGTAAAACTTATTTTGAGTATTATAATGAATACATTTAAAAAATAATATTAATAAATTACTTGGTTCAGAATTAAAAATATAATTTAAATAATTTGTATTATATATATTTTAATTTTCATATGAGGTATTAATGAGGTATATTAATACCAACACCAATATAGCTATAAACACATATTCAAGACTTTTTGATAATTAATATTATAAATAAAAAATAATATGCATGAGTACTATAAAAAAAATTTAACTATAAAAATAATAACCTTCAATTTACTAAAAAGTTATATTATTTACGTCACTATACTTCCAGGTCAATGAACGATTAAAATACCAAACAGAGAATTGTAATAATGAATAATTTGAAAAACCGGTCAGATAATCATATAATACTTTCTTAAGTAGGAAATATGAAGTTTGGAAATCTTTTATTTTCATAGAAGTAATTATATACAGGATATGTCATCTTTCCACGCATGCTCACTTTATTTTTTCCATTAATATTTTTTAAGTCTACTTATATAAGGACCATATTATTTTCAAATAGGTAGGTAGGTACTTCGATTTTGTATATCATTTGAGAAATATTCTGTGAACTTTTTTTTTCAAGTGAGAATTATAACTATTTTCTGTAAATATTGTTAAGCTAATAATCTTTTTTTTAAATGTTAATGTTTCGAAATCGAAATATTTGAACGAGTTGTTTTTGAGGTATAAGTTCGTGTCTCGTGATAATAATAATATTTCTGGAATATATGAAGAGCCTATGATTAAGTATTTGATAATTATAGTAATTAATAATTATCTGTTATTTTTTTATAATTTGTCAAGTTTGTCTAATTTATAAGTATCAATAGATTTTTTATAACATCCATTTTATATTTATTTTAAACCATTTTAAGGACAATTATTTTATTCATATTACAATATGATAATAAAATTCAGAAATTACTCGTTCAAATTTTGATTTAGATACAATATTAAGATTTTCAAAAAATTCGTCTGCCTAATAATTATTTTTAAAAAAAAGTTGATTTTTATTTGAACAAAATAATTTATATCACCACAAAACATTTTTTATAGGTGGTTTAAAAATCTAAATATTTGAAAATTTGATTCTTATAAGTAATTTTATAAAACGTAAATTTTAAGAATTTAAATAAAATCATTATCACAGGACAAATGGGAATGAGCATGTTTAGTGAATTACTCTGTATACCTACTTGGTATCTACATTTAATATTTATACAGATACAACCTATTTATAGACATGTTTTTTACTATTTATTATGTTCCATTATTTTTTCAGTGACTTTTTTTACGGAAAACTTGGTCGTGTTATTTATTTTGACATCGACCTCATTTCAGTTGACAAATTAATGGAAACATCGATGAAACACGGTGCTCATGTAATTGTGTGGAAAATTGTTAAGCGTTTACTATGATGAACCATGACTGTTTCAAAAAAAATTTAAATCGGTCTCGAGATCGATTATCGTTTAACTATATATAGTAGCGGTTCTTTTGTATACTGTACAAGAGTGTAATTATTTGCCTTTGACGGTGATATAAATATTATAGGTACCTACGTTTTATTTTTCTGAATAAAAATACCGATAGTTATTCATCTAAAATATTTGAAAATTATCCCTATTTTTGATATTTTTAAATTGCTATTAGAACGACAATATTACATATTATTTGTCTAGTTTTTGACCAAAAATAAAATTTAAATCCTAAAAGTGATAAAAGAAAAACTAAATAAGAACTCTTTTACTTTTAAACTGTTTTAAGTGATTTTTAATCTATTTCATTATTTATTATTTATTTTATTGTTCAGTATAATATTTCAACCCATCAATATTAAATCTATTGTGGTTACAATAATTTTAGTAAATACAAAATACTAAATCCTTACCTGCAGACTTCTTGCATATTTTAGTTTCAAATTATCTGATTTTTGTCACAATATGAATATTCCTACATTGACATACATCAATTTTATTTAACTGTTTATTTTTTTAACCAACTATCTACAACTATAATAATACTATACATACAATAGTTTTTTTTTACATTACACTCTGATAGTCACACGCGTCATACACTACGCGCACTAATATGTCTATCACTTTAACAGTTTAACGTATAGTAATATCCAAACATACGACAACAGTCATAAAATGTATAATAATATTATTATTCAACCGGCATGTCCGTTTATGTACCGTATACAGCGTTATAACTTATTATATAGTATTATTACTAACGAGGAACAACACGACCGTTATTATATATTCACGTGCAATATTTTCTGACGAATATTAAGACTGCACTGTAAAATATTATATATATTCTATACTCATGATGACGTTTGTTATCGTTAACAGTATAATTATTATTACTTTAATCTACTTAGTACTTATTAACACAATCCATTTTATGTGTACGCGCGAGTTTAGAGTATACTATATACTTATATATTATTAAAAATTAAAACACTTAAAACCAAACTGCAACGTTTCAATTTATTATAGACGTTTGGATGAATTATTATTACACCTAACATTGTAATAAACGCTCGCATATAATATGATACAATCAAATTTATTATAAACGTTTGCATATTTCAGGACATTTGAAGGTAGTTACACAGGATTCACAGGAAACGTAATTTGAGCATCAGAAATTAAAGTAATAACATTAAAATATCCTCAGGTTTTTGAAAATATATATTTTTATGGCACCATAACATTGTAATTTATTTAGAAATACTAAAAAGCACGATATAGGCAACACAACATGCAGGTGATCACGTTATAATACGCAATTTATTGAATACACTGCCGTGAATACTGTTAAAAACGTAACAGATTAATTTTTATTTTTTTAACCATCTCGTCGGACATTGGTGCCGTTTGCTGCTATGTTTTAACTAAAAAAATACCGTTATAACTTCATGGGTATTATGCTGATTATTATACAGTTTTAGAGTTGAAGTGCACTCGGAGGGCACTAGACCGGCGAATTATTATTAATGTACTAGCAAATGTAAAAATATTACGTTTTTACGACATGATCTGTTACATTATATAATTGCGTAATAGTTAAATTATTATTTACATTATAATTTCAGTGAAGATGCTTACACGATTTATTACGGCAGTAATAGTTATAAGTTATAACTAACTTTTGTTAGTAATGTTAGTAGGTAGGTTATCTATTATAATATTATTTCTGAAAATTGTTTATAAAATGTATCTCAACAACTTTTATTGTTTTATTTTTAAGAATAGGTACAATTACTAATTAGCTATATAGTTATAACGGGATTGTGTTTATTATTCTTGATTTTCAAAATCTTATTATCTAACGCCTTAGAGTAGTAATTGGCATACTTAGCTTTTTTTAATAATAAAAATAATTTTATTTATTTGGTTTAATAAAAGAAGATGATACTTTTTATTATTTAACTTAATATAGTTTTCTATAAATTCTAACAAACTATTGAGGATAACCTCTTATCGTTAAAACAATATTTGAATATAAGATCTTAAAGTGAGATATTTAGGTATTTACTAATTGTACTAGAAGTAGATCAATTAATATTATTATATATTCCAAGCTTGTGGTAATTGTATATCTTCGCGATGATATCTGTATAAGTTTTCTTAAACTTACCTTTATTATGGATAAATAGGTGGATAGGTATTTGTTTTTGGATTATATTAACTTATATAAATGTAAATTGAAACAACAGTAAAGTATTTGCGCTTAGAATAGTATATTTTTAGTCAAATATATCAAAATCATTTTGAAAACCACATTTAGTTATATATCGTTACTCTGGGAAGACAAAAACTCTCAAATAAATACATAAATCATAAATTATATAAATTTTTTTTTTTAATATAAATAACAACATGATGTACTTCAAAACAATAACAAAACCGGTTTTCCTTATAGAACGTGTTTTCGAACTGCATCGAAGAATATATATTTTTTTAAATATTTGCACGCACAGACATCATATATATATAATATGCACTGACTTTTCGAATCCAACAGCAGCTGTAGCTTTAGTTGGTAATATCTGAAATTTGTGATCAGCAATCAATTTAAAGCCCAATAGGTATTTAGAAAGAAACAACTAGCAGGATACAGTTTGTGCACCGACAATTCGTTTCATTAATGAGGTATATATACCTATTTATCTCAATCATACATTATTACTTTAAATCATATTTATTTGGTAAACCAAACAATTTATTGAAACGGACAACAGTAGGAAATTCTGATTGATAATCATGTAAATTAATTAAATCAAACAATAACCTTGATAATATACCTATAGTTATACAGGTACTTAAACTATACAAGTTGTAATGCGCAGTTAGAGTGTGTTTAAAGTTGGTTATAATATGATGTAAGTAGGTATTATGTGTATACAGTATATACGGATGGAAAAATGTAATTTTGCAGTCTTTAATCGAGAGATTTTTAATTACGCATTTTCTTATTCTACCGAGTCTGAAGATTTTAGACTTAAACATGCCAATATCATTTTATACTTGGCACGTCAATAATTGTTCAACTTTGCTGAAATCAAATTATGGGTTTTAAATATTTTTTTTTTTGAAAAATGCGTAGGTTCTAAATTGTTGTATAACGAATTGGTATTCATGTTTATATCTGTATAATAGCATTATCATATACATGTAGAATAAAGTTGTAAAATACCTAATTCACACGAATATCTATTACTGCAGGGTAATATTAAATCAAAAATATTTAGTTTGCTCGCCTATATCTTAATGATATGCATATCATCGTTATTTGTATTTGTGTGTATGACGTTATGCAAATTAATTTTTTCTCATTGTTCAAGGTAAGATTATAGGCCTTGTTTTGGTCCATCCGTGAGCAGCGACTGTAATGGTGGAGACTGATATAAACTGGTAAAAAATTAAACTAGGCATCAAAACATTTTCAACCTCGGCTTGTATAAACTTTGAAGGCTTTAAAACTTAAAAAAATAATAGAGTCAATAATACAATATTATAATATATCGGCCTTGATTGTTGACCCACAAACACAATGAATTGTGAATTTACAGCTGGTTCTTCATATGAAATATAATATATATTATATATAAATATATATTAGATATGCGTGAAAAACGTTTGTATTCTATTTGTATTTTCAAGATAATATTGCTGAGATTGATCAGTAATCGTTAATCATTTTTTAAAAGGTGACCATGAATCACCACAAGAGAACCTTATATATTATATTCAATACCATCAATGCGGTTTAATTTTTGTGTATTTTTTTTTTATCTAGCTCAAAACCATGTCGATTTGTTCGCCCAATCGTCACCTGCAGAGATGGTTGACTTTCGTATTATGAACGTTCTACAACAGCTAGCGAAGTTTTGTTTTCCCAGTAGGTATACATATAGATACCTCCTATAGTCAGTGTAAATTTCAATTTTTATTTGTTTGTAATTATTGGCACCGATGACTATTAACAATTTAAATGGATTACTACCTACCTATTTTCTATAATAATCATAAGCATTTAATATGAAATGAACACCGCAGAAAGCTATATATATATATATAATATTTATAAAACGCACTCAATGACAAAGTAGAAATATTTGTAAACGTAAATAATAATAATATAAAAGGAATACCCTCTCCAGAACACAGCACGCCTCTATAGAGATGTATATAAACAACTATCATCGCATGTTTTAGAGTTTCTATTGAACAAGTCTCCGAGCATAATCGTCCTGACTTTACGCGTAAGCACCTGGCCATGGCTGATATTACGTATTCCAGTGTGGACAACGATGTAGCCGACATTCTGAATAAGCGTTTCGTTACCAGCTTTCGAAATGGATACATTAAAGCTAACGATGTCGTGTTGCCCGTGTACTTCAAGAAGTTCGGACAGCGTATACAGGACATGGAAATCAGAGACGATGACATTTGGGTCTGCAGTTATCCGAAAACAGGTTATTAAGTAATTTAGTTTATTAAAACATCCAGTTAAAAATGTATCACAACATAATATAGTGTATAGTCGGACAAGCTTTTTATGAACACGCCATTTAATTGATATCACATTCCGTGCACAGTTTTAAAATTATCAAAATGTGTATCGAAATAAAAACCATAGCACTACATAACGATGTTAAATGCAAGTTATTATTTTCGTATTGTTTACGGTTGTTTAAAAATTGTTAATAGTATAAGTACTGTTGTTCGTCTACTGCAAATTCATTTCACTGTACTATTTTGCAGAAGACAATGAAAACAAATTTCAAACTAAATAATTGAACTTTATTTTGATTAGTTTATTATAATATTTGAACACAGTTCGAAAATGCAACTTAATAATGATTTCTATTTTCTATTGTTTACAACTATTTTAAGCATGTGTGTCATTCAGGCTATAACAGCGGATATTTTATTGATATACAGTCAAAAATATTTAATCTATTGTACATTTTGATAATTTGTTTTTCTCTTTCTATCAAACAAAAAGAAAGCCCCCTTGGGCCTTAAGTCTTTATTAAAAAAAGTCATCATAGTTATTCTCGTTACATTTCTAAGACATGAAATAAGGTCAATAGATTGAAATATCTAAAATTCTAAAGGGATACTTTAAATAAAATAGTCATTAAGTACAACGTAAAAATGATAACGAATGTTAAAAAAGAAATAATATTTATGAAAACATTCTATAGTACCAATAAGTTATATCGTTTAGAGATTATATTTAAAAATAAATTATAATAATAATTAATAATTATAATAGTTAATAATTAACACATTTAATACTATTATTCGCCTATACATTTATTATGCCTAAAATCAGTAAAATCTATAAAATGCATTGTGTTTGGATTGTTTGGAAATTTGGAATGCAAATATGTGATGCATAATATTTTTCATTTTTTTTTAATAAATAAAAAATATTAATTTTATATATTAACACACATGTGTACACTATACTTACGTAATGCTTGACTTGTACAAAAAGTATTTTTTTTTTAAATTACGTTTGAGATGGCCAAAGCAAGATAAATACATCTTGCACTTGCATTATAGTTCTAAATTTCAATAATAGGTAAAAACAACAAAAACAACAACAACAACAAAATACCAAGTTTTCAACATGTATTTAAAACACAGAAATTAAATTTACATATAAATAACCCATTTGTCATAACATTAAGCACGTTTTCCGGAAAAAAATGAAAATAATAATGCATGTACACGATGATCGTCATGATAAAATGTTGTTGGTTTGAAAAGCATTGTTATTAGGTATGTATATTTAATTTAACATAATTACCAAAGGTAATAAATAACAATATTATACCTACGCCATTATATTATGTAGTATTATTACTTTATATACATATATATATATATATATATAATTATAAAATTGTTGAATAGGAGGTCATAAATATAGCGAGGTGGTGATTGACAAGCGAATATCTTGTCATACCGTTAATCAATAATAATAATAATAATAATAATAAAAAAGAAAGTGGTAAAGGTATTCTTCTATTGTTGTCATATCATATCGCTTGGAGGCGTTTGTTTTTCGAGACTAACCGAACGTAAAAAAAAATCTATTGTGTTCTAGGAACCACGTGGTGTCAGGAGATGACTTGGTGCATTGCAAACGATTTGGACTTCGAAGGTGCCAAACAATTTTTACCCGAAAGATTTCCATTTTTAGAGTAACTATATACGACACACCTGTCACTTTATAGAAGGTACATTTGTACTTAACGATTGACATTATTGATTCAATTTTAGTCATACACCACTATTTGACTATGAAAAAGTGCTGCCGGAAAAACCAGACCTCAAGCTGCCGTTGTATGTGTCCGATTCGATCACGTACATAAATGAATTAAAATCTCCGAGATTTATCAAGACTCATTTACCTTACAAGCTCTTACCAAAAAAACTTAGAGATCAAAGTACCAAAGCAAAAGTAAGACCCATCTTCCGAGTAATTACTTACATATTGTAGGGATAGTTTTTTGTTTGACAACAGTAACATTAATAATACTACCTACATTGGATATTTACATAACGTACATAAAATTATATGTTTTTCTACAATTTTTTTTTTTAACTCAAATTAATTCAAACAATTTACCTAGCTTATGTATAGGTTTTGGTATGTAAGGTATATGTAATATAATCAATAATAATATATTTGACAGTTGTCAGTTGATTAAAATTATTAAATATTAGATTAGTAATAAAAATGATAGATTATGTAAGCCACGACCTTTTAGGTTATGTACCTATTGATAAAAATATATAATTTAGATATTAGAGGTGAAAACGATGTGTGAAAATATTTATTATTTATAAATACTAGTTAAATAAGCTAAATAATACTAGGTACGAAATTATGTCATCAACGATTATTTATAATAGGTTTATTCATTTTGAAGGTTCGGTTATATAATTTGTTTTTTATATTTATCAAGGAATACCTATTAATGTATAAAATAATATTTTTTAGTCAATACGTATAAAATCCAAGGATTCTTTTCGATATGAATGATGATCGTAATTCACTATTCTGTCTGCATTATTTTTCTATAGAAGGTACCCCGCCTATTTAAACATGATATTAAAATAACAAAAATCATTATACTTAATTCATATGCTAAGAAATATACAATTATTTTATTTTACAAGCATAGAGTTTTATTATTAAAATTTTAATACAAAAAATCTATATATAAATGTGGTGCAGTTTAATAGTAATTATGATTATAATTTATAAACAAGATTGTGAATTTAATGCATTTGCATGTTTTTTTGCTACACTGTATAATAAAATGGATTCGGCCAAAATTTGTTTTGACTTATTAGTTATTTATAGTTAAAATACCAATTTTTTTTTGCATATTTCATGGGTTAATGATTTTTTTGTATAAATGCTTTTTTTCGTACTATTCTATTTTTAGTTAGGTATTTAACGTGTATTATTGACTATTGTAGGTCCTATTGAAGTTGAGATTAAATTAATTTACTGATATCAACTCGTAGGTACATAATGGATGACAAAAATCGTTAGACAATCTTTTTTTAGTTTGGTGCACTAACTAATATGTGCGTCGCTTCTGTGTTCGAGTATTATTCTTATTGGCGTTGATTTCTTTGTTTAATTGTAAAATGAATGCAAAATGAAAATGAAAAAATAAGAATAAAAGTTAAATTTTAATATTTTTTTTTGCGTATTTTTGAAAAATGAGAGCATATTTTATCAGTTTTTATTGCATATATCATATATGCTTGCATATTTAATAGTTTTTAAGTGCATTAAATTCACAGCCTTGTTTATAAGCATTTATTATAGTAAGGCCTCCATCAAAGAACACCTCCAAATAGCGGACATCTTTTTGGGAATGGGAAAATTTTCACTACTTATCTATAGGAAAACCTCTAAATTTAGGACTTCCTAAACAATGGACACTATTATAGTTAAATTTTGATATTTTTTTATCGTAATTATTATCTAAATATAATATTTTATTACAATGTACATTTTACACATTATTATATACTGTTATAGATTATTTTATCCACCGTAGAAACTAAACGTCTCATTCGATAACTGATTTTTTTTTTTTTTAAATAATAATTAACAATACATTTAAGTATATTCATTCATACAAATAATATAAATATATACATAATATGCGCATTATTTTATGATATTATTCATTTTTTCATTCTCCCTTACTATAAATAGCAGACAAAATTTCGGCGTCCGAAATATGTGCCCTGTATTTAGAAGTCTTAATGTAATTGACTTTCAGAGGAAATTATGTTAGGCTATTGGTAAACCCACATTGATTATGATTTATATCCTGTAGATTCGCGTAGTAAAAAACGATTTATTATTTGAATTGCATTCGATCACTTTTATTGTCTTGATTAAAATGAATAATGATAATAATATTATAATATGTTCATATCGCTCTAAATTCGTCGCCCAGTCACATTTTAGATTTTTAATTAGTACGCTCTCAAAGACCACCATAATATATTATGAGTACTTTATTCAAATCTTAGTTTTGTAAAAGCCAATTTAGCTGTTGAGAAATCACGTGCTTGCCTTTTGGACGAGCATTTTGCATACAAGTGTGATCACTATTTAATATTATGGTGATTATAATTAACTTTTTTTTTTATTAAAAGTTTAAAAATTATAATACTCTAATAGAGCTTAAATGAAACACTTTATACAAATCTAAGTCGTTTCATTATTCTGAATAATAATTAAATAATATTAACAAATATTATAAATGAACTTTCAGATTGTTTACGTGGCAAGAAACCCAAAAGACACTTGCCTTTCATATTTTCACCATTGTTGTTTGTTAGAAGGATTTACTGGCAATTTTGAAGATTTTTGCAAATTGTTTACCTCTGATTCCAGTAAGTAAATTCTTAGTAAAAAAAAATATAAGATAAAGTTAAAAATCACGTGCATTAACAACTTATGTATAATTAAGTCTGCTTCAGTCCATTTTTCGACCACATTCTTGGCTACTGGGAGCGAAAAGACGATTCGCAAGTACTTTTTTTGAAGTACGAAGACATGAAACAGGTAATCAATCAATACGTGTTACCTATTTTGAATTGTTCATATATTATATAGTAGACTGACATTAAATTAAACCACGTATTTTTTTGACGACCGAAATAACAATATCCATAAAATTAAAAAACTTATACAATCAATTTGTACTTATATGTATGATTTTTAACAGCTTTTTTAATTTGTTTGAATAGGACCTACGTTCAGTAATTCGTCGAACAGCTAAATTTTTGGGAAAAGATTTGATTGACGACCAGGTGTTGGTTTTAGAAGACCATCTAAGTTTCGAAAGCATGAAAAACAATAGAGCTGTCAATTATGAGCCTGTTATTGAGATTAATAAAACCCACAATTTAATTGACGCTAATGGAAGTTTTATGAGAAGTGGTACAGTGGGAGGAGGAAAACAAAAAATGTCACCAGAGTTTGTAAAACTTTTTGACGAATGGGAGGAGAAATGTTTAGGGAACAGTGGATTAAAGTTTTAATGAAATTAGTTAAGTATAGTACTTATGATACTACTTTTATCGGTTGTGTTTATAAAAAAAAAATGTATTGTGGTGTTAGGAATTTAATGTGAACGTAAATATAAAACTAATGATTTATTTTATACTATTATTTGATTGCACCCATCATGGTTAACTTACTCAACTTTGTATACATTTATTTTATAAGAATAATTGCTGAATAATTGATTCACTTTTCAAAGCTCATTAAATCGTTAATTCGTATTCAATATAACCATTTATTCAATAACATATTTAATATTTATATAATTTTAATCTGATATAAAAAAAAAAAATTACGCGACGCTCAAATGCAATCAACTATAGAAAGTTTATTTTTTTATCATAACATTTTTCAATTATATGAATAATGCGTTTTAATTTTTATTAAATTTGTAAGCATAATAATAAAGATTAATTTAAAAAAAATATGTTTTATGGAATCTACCAGTCAATAACACAAAATTATCTACACCAATGTCATCACTAATCTCACTCATTACCCATCAGTTATCAGTTTGTGTTTAACTTTTTCTAATATCCATAGCTAAATTTGTTATCATAATTCACAATCATATATAATATTGAATTTAATAATATAATATATACGTACAACGTTGTGTACATGTTTAATAAACATTGTTTATACGTAGTTCTTATTATCTGAATATTTGTAAACTAAGAGTGATACAACAATTTTTTTTAAATATTTAGTGTCAAAGTTATCAATTTGTCTCAAAAGCGAAACAGTTCCTTTAAAATTGTATAATATTGTTAAAAGAAAAATTATAAACAAAAAAACATATTATACTATCGACTATCATAGATACGCACGAGTATGTAGATAGAGGTATGGTGGTATGTACTCAATATCTATATTATGTATATTATGAAGAACCTATAATACTAAATTAATATAAAATTAATATAAAATATTCTATGATATTATTTTATTATGTCTAAAAGATAAATCGCATAGCACACATTTCTATATGGATTACGGAAATACCAAGAATAATAAGAAAAATTAAACAAGGCCCCCTCCCCCTAACCAAATCACCCCTGCAACCAGTTAATAACACAAAATTATCTACATCATATACTTATTATATCAATATCTAACCAATATTTATTATCATAGTTCATTAAATTTAGTAAAAAAAAATAAATAAAAAATGTTTCTAAAATATTTTTAAGTAAATTTAGTTAATATTTAAACATTTTAGTTACCCGATGTTAGAATAAAAATATGAATATGACAACGTGTAGCTATTTATTATTAAATAATTACAATTTTTATAATTTTCAATTAATTATGAATTTATTCATTAAAAATTGTATTTGAAATATAAAATCTATATAACTAAGATCGTAAGACAATTGACATATTAATATTATTCTAATTAAATACAACTAAAATAATTATAAAATAAAAATTATGCTTATCAAAGTTTGAAGAGAACAGTCATATATAAAAGACACTCTCTGGTAAAATAACAATTTATTTAATATACAATAAATAATAATAGATCATGTTACAAATTTAACATTTTTTTGGAAATTATTAAAATAATGCCAAATTATTTTTAGTTAAGCATTTTGACGTTTTTTATAATAAGTTCTTATTTAGAATTGTATGAATTGCGTTGTAAAGTCGACGAAATGTGTTTTAGGATTTTTGATTTTAATTTTTAATATAGTTTAAATAGTATAGTAAAAAAGTTTTTTTTATTTAAAGCGGGCCCCAATCTAAAAAAAATTGGTACGTCGGTAAAACTATAACTTATATTTTCGTTTTCATTTAGTTCGTTTTCAAGGAGTGGATTGATGTAAATTTCAGGTAACTGTTCTATGAAGTATAAAGTTTAGATTTTAAACATAGAGATGATAATTTCTTTGAAATAAAATCTTTAAAAAATAGCTAAGAAGAACTTTACATTTTCGTTGGAGATTTTTAAAGGATATTTAAAAATGTAATGTGTACGCACAACGTTGTTTACATTTATATACGTATACTTCTTATTATTCGAATACTTATAAACTAAGAGTGATGTAACATTTTTTTTATAAAATATATAGTGTCAATGATATCAATTTGTCTCAAATGCGAGATCAGTCCCTTTTAAATTTTCTTCTGTAAATTTGTCGAATTTATCCGATAATTCTTTTGACATGTAGTTTTTCCAGTCCCCAACTTTTCCCTTCCTAATAAATGTTTCGTCGGGATTTGTTCCGTTTGATGGTTGTTTCTCCATCATGGCAAGGATTGGTTCTAAATTCAGGGCCGGGTTCTTCTTCATGCTGTTGAAGCTCAAATGGTCTTCGAGAGCGGAAACTTGTTCATCGGTCAAGGGTTTATTGAGAAAATCTGATACTTGTCTGATGGCTCCTTTCAGATCCTAAAATATTTCAAACCCAACATGTAGTTAGTATTAAATATTTTTAACACTTATAACCAGGTAATATAACCTAAAGATACGATATATACTTAGAAAGTGGTAATAGTATGTAATTAAATATGCATCATTAATAATACAATCAGACTGTATATTGAAATACTCGTATGCAAATTTTTAAAATTGATTATTTTAGAGAAATCAGTAAAAATACTTTTTGTTAAAAATGCAAAGAATTTAATATTATTTTATAAGGTCTATAATTACATATTCATACACACATTTAAAATGTTAATTATCTTTATATCAAGACAACGAAAACAAATAAAATTTGGTTAATTTTGTCAAAAATGTATGTTTTCGTTAAATTACACGATTCATCGAACAGGACCCCCCCCTTCCAAAAAAATATGTATTAAAAATTTCGAACTTTCAAATCCAGACGTTTCGAGATACATACGTACAAAGTATGCACATTTAATATAATATTATAATACATTCTCGGTGTATTCCTCTCTTATTCAGTATTAAGATTTTACCACGACGACGATTATCTACTGTAGACAACTGCGATCACTAGCTCACCTTTTTCATGTCCTCGTACTTGATGAACAGCACGTTCGGTTCGTCTTTTTGTTCCCAGAAGCCCAGTATGTGATCCCAAATCGGACCGATCGGCGTCTTGCCCTGTATGAACAGATCGCAAAACTCGTCGAACGACCCGTGTAAGCCGTGTATTAGCTTGCAATAGTGGTAATAAGATACGCACATGTCCTTTGGGTTGCGTGTCACGTAGACGATTTTCGGTTTGACGTTCGCCAACTGTTCGGGCAACAACGGCACGGGCAAGTGTGTTTTTATGAATCTGGGCGACGGCATGTTCTCCACTTGTTCCACAGAGTTGCCCAGTTCGTCTTTCAATTTGCTCGTGTCGTTACCCATAAGTGCTGTTAACCTATACAACGTTATAATATACACCGAATTAATGTATAGTGTATAATACGACAAACGCATATATTTCGGAAATACGGTCATTAGTATTATTGGATTGAACGAGCTCTGACAACCTATATGTGACTAATTCGCCGCAACTCTATTCGATTTCATGTCATTTATCTTAATGTAACACAATTTATCGTGTTAAAAAAGGAAGGCGTATTTTATTGTTCCCGTCCATTTGAATTTGTCTATTATTTTTATGCTTAAATAAATTATGATCTATGTATAACTGTATTTTAAATATAAAACAATTTTGATTTTTAGAACGAATAGTTAATTTAAATTGATAAAAATACTTGTTATTTATTTTTAAGTCAATTTAATCTATATATGTATTCCACGTTTTTATCGACATTAAATTTCATAATAATAAATCAACAACAGTTGTTAATCTTTGTCAAATAAATCGTGTCTGCGTATGGTAATAGTACTTTAGCATATTTATACAATACTATTATTGATATTATTTCATTGTATTTTATAATAATATATATATTTTAATGGTTGTTAGAGATAAGTATGTTTTATATGAAGGTGCATCTCACTCTAATAACGGTGTCCTTAGTTGTCCAATCATGCTTTTTGCTTTTACAAAATCCAAGTCATTGCAAATACACCAAACCATTTCTTGAGCCCAAGTACTTCCTGTAATAAATTTATCAGGAAAAAAATGGTATTAGTCATCGTTTAAGTATAAGTGATGCCAAAAACAACACCACTATTATTTGAAAATGCAATGTCGTTGTTCACGCCTCATTAAACATCCGGAAGTAAATTACTGAAAATATTACCTGTTCTTGGATACGACACAAGCCATACATCATCAGATCTGACCTCCATGTTTTTGATTCTCTGTCCCAAATCCTTGTACTTGGGCGGAAGTATACATTTGCCCGGATTGACTTCGATCAGACAGTCTTTAACGCCGAACAAATCGTCCAATCTCTTAGCGAATTTATCCTCAAGATTTTCGTACTTTATGTACATCTTTGAAAAATTGTATATTTTATGAAATAAACGTTAATTGTTTTTATTTTTAATAAACTATTAAGCGACGTTGCGAACCAGATGTGTTGTGCGACTCGTCACAATTCAATATGATCAGTACCTATGCACCTAATTTCGCGTTTTCTTCTTTTAAACTATACTTTCTCTTAAACTTGTTCTCGGGGGAAGTGAAAGCAATGTGTGTTTACTTTCTCTTGCGTAATTACGAAGGTCGATTCGTTATGAAATATTTATATTTTATTGTTATTTTAGGTGCTTAAACTATATATATATATATGTGTATATATGGTTGACACTATAATAATATTATATACCGTCGGAAATAAAAATATTTACATTTTAATTATTTAGTTAATTTTATAAATTATAAATGATCTGGAATCAATTAAATATTAAATCTTTGTAATTCTGTAGTAGGTAATAATTTGAGACACTACAACATGTAGTCGTCCTAACCACTGTTAGTCTATCTGCTCTTTCAAAGTTTGCTTTCACTATTTCGTAATACCTTCCATCGCTGAAAAAGAAAACATAAACATGAGTGCAAAGAATGTACAATTTGTTGAAAAACAAAAAACATTTTGTTATTGAAATACTTTATTATTTTGTGTTACCTTAAAACCAAACATTTGAGTTTCAAACATTTCACTCGAAAAATATCAATGGCTTTTTGACTTTTATCCGAAAACCTTAAATTATCCGGATCCCATTTTAATTCGAGCCTTTCTAGTCTCGGACAGTTTGTAGCTATACCATCCATGAGTTGATCTACTAGTACGTTACCAGATAGTCTCTCTTGAGTGCCCATAACCATAATTCTGAAATATATATATACCAATATTACGTACGTATATTAATTTTTCGTCTTTCACGTATAATTTTTTGCAACTTTCTATTTTCTTAAAATAATTTTGCCAAAGTTATTCGTCATTAGCTCCACAATAAATAAATTATATTATTACAATTATTTATAAGACATTCGCGTGATAATACATTTTATCCAAACTTATTATATATTATTTTATTATGATATTTAATATAAATCAACCATAAGAATTTATAAAATATAATATATACTTTACGGTAATGGGTAATGAATAATGATATATACGTGTATTTACATGATATTATTGAGTACCGGCAGGACGGTGTTCCACAGTTGGTCGGTAATATGTGGCATGCCAGCCAAAGAAAGCCCCTGTAGCTGATGTCCATACCGGGACAAAAATTTATAAAGTCCTTCGTCCGACAAATTGTCCGAATAGTCCAAGTTGAGCGCAATCAGGTTCCTGACGTTACCCTGTTCCATAAACGTACTCAACACAGTGTCGTTGAATCCGTTTAACTGGCCTGCGCTCAGAAACTTCAAATTCGGTATCCTAACTAACATGTCGATTAGGCATTCGGTAGAGAGATCGGTCCCGGATATATCTAATTCTTGGATCGAAGATTTTTCCCATTCTACTTGCATAACATACTCGCTGATGAGATCTAAAATAAATTTCATGCGTCACGCGATTTATAATTTTTCGTTGTCGTACAACTACTATAATATCGTAATTACTCGTTTGATTCATTAAAAGACACCTGAGCCTTTTACTTCTCTGAAATAACGTTTTCATAGTGGACCCCGTGACCTTGGAGCAATAGTTCACGGCTAGACACTCGAGTTGTATACAATTGGAGCTGAACGCGTCAATGTGACTGTCGTCGATGAAGTTTATCCCGTACAAGTTTATGACTCTTAAGTTCGGCGTCGCCGATTTCAGTTTGTGAACGTTTATAACCTCGTAAATCTCTTCCTCTTCCTCTTCAACTTTTTCGTAAGTACCTGGACATGAACTCATACTTAATATTAGTTATTTACATACATCATTTTAGCACGAAACGATGGCAACCGATTTACCTATCAAATGCAGTATTTCCAGTCCGTTGATGAAGTTGTAGATCTTTCTCATGAACCCTTCCATGAAGATAACTTCCGATAGGCACACGCAGAGGTATTTCAACTTGGTGGGGAATGCTTGGAGCTCGCTGAAATCGTGTAGTTGCATGGCGGTCGAGAAGTCGAGTAACATATGAGTGAGATTTGGACATCTATTGGCCAGCTCATGTAAGACTGTGTGCGTTATGAGCTCGATGGGCAGCTCGATATAACGCAGCGAAGAGCCGAATCTCACACTACATAATATTTTTATTGTACACACGTTGACACAGTTAAGCGGAAAACGCAGGCACAATATTATACACGTATACAAGTTGAAACAGAAATAATTGCAGACCAATATCTCTAATATATTTTATTATATGTAATACCTACCTTTTATTCTAATTAAATATCGGTTAATAATTATAATAACAAATGTTATTAATCATTACATACACTGCAGGTATTACTATAACAGGTATAGTAAGTTAAACACATATTTCGTCAATTATTTCCATTACATCTTGTCATCTTGAATATATATATAATAGATAAATAGTATAATACAATATGTCAATATATTATAATATATTTCATATATTATATATATTTTGACGATCGAATCACCATAGTCACCTGATAAGAGATAGAAGGAAGTCCAGCGACGTGACGTGGAGTCCCGATATTTCCGGTCTTAGGGATACGCTATACCACAGGGACGTGTTGTACGCAATTGTGCGCCACTTTCTACACACCCTAGACATACTACATATTTCTTTGTGGTTCAGGTACGAAAATATGTTCAACAAAACTTTATCCGGCAGTTTTTCGATCGTCTATACAAAAAAATAAATCACGTAAGTATTTTTTTTAAGCATTTGGAAACACCAATTGACACATTATATTATTATTATATTTTATTATTCTCACAGACATTTACGTAAGCACGACTAGCTACAATACACTATTGTTAAACTTACGGTTTACAGAATTTTAAGTACCTAATGGCCAATGTATTTTTGACAGGACATCATGGTCTTAACATGAGTTAAATTTTATTTGGATATTTGTTACTTTTTACATGGGTATAATGTTTGAATATTATGATAAACAAATTTATTATATTATGGATTGCATAATATAATTACTACGATAATTACGTATTATTATAAGAGTTTTACAATTTTAGAAATGAGAAAAACGTGTACCTATACACAACAAATATTTTGTATTGCTCGTCCATTTATATCTTATAATAATAGCTTGTTCACCTTCAAACATTTTAATTTAAAAAAATAATAAGTACATCCTTATATAAATATAATAGAATTAACTGAATATTAAATATTATGACTTTATTTATGTTTTCTCTTCAGTTTAATCGTTAATTATGTGTTTATTAATTTGTTATTCATAAATAAAACTTTACATTGTAAACATTGTAACACTGTGAATTTAAATAGTTTTAATTTATCTTATTTTAAAATATATTTAATAATGAAAAACATCGTTTTAAACGAATAAAAACTTTCTTAGAGTTTTGTTATTTATTCAATAATAATTTTTGACTAAGCGAAGTGTTGAATATTATATTGGTTTTGATGGCAATGATTTTATTTTTACACTATCATTACCGTCATTACCTATTAGTTTTTCAGTAGTACTTTTGATTGAAATTGGATCTAATAAGTATTTTAAGGGTTAAAAATCCAAAAAAAAATTCTGTACTTTAATAAATATAAAAAAAAAAAATTAGAGAAAAGTATGAATTTTTATGTAAAATCAGTATTTGTTATATTGAGACAATAAATTTATATTAAATATTCGTATAAGCATTAATACATAATGTGATACAATTATTTTTTTTGTTTTTTAAGTTCTGAATAAAAATATCAGGCTTAGTAAAATATTTTGGGAGCTTAATAAAAATCACTACATACTCGTATGTTTTACTTGTATTTATAAACAATAAAAATACATTTGCAAATTTTATTTATACAAACGTTTTAATATAAAATGCCGATAAAACTCGTCAAAATCAAGATAATTTGCAAATTTTAATTAAGAATGATAGATTCAATTTTTTTGGAGACATACAACTTTTACTAAATTTGATGTTAACTTTATTTTTTCGTTCAAATTTCAAAAAAAATATTATCTGAAAGAACTTGAAATGAATATGTAAATTATAAATATTTTAGTATACAATGACGTTTTAAAAATATTTAGATCAATTTAAAGATATTCCCTATTTATATGATAGACTTATTCACATTGTTTTATGGTAAATCGGTATTGAGTCAAAAATTAATAACAATATTAAATGTTATAAAATATATCATAATGCATAGTAATAATTAATAATTGAAGAAATGTGATATTTCCGGCACCTATTAATTCGAAAATTTCAACGTGCAGTGTTACTTAATGTAAAATAAATTATTCTATAATATGTATACATCGTATATGTTTATATAATAAAATGTACTCGTAATATAAACTGACAGACTCTCCGTCCAGAATCGTTTTTCATATTTAATAGCTTATCATTGAATTGAATGTTTACTCGACACCTATTATATTATTATTATAGCAGAGCAAGTTTTTATTTAATTTTTTTGTTTTAATTATTCTATTAATAAGAAATCATAAAAAAGTTCTCTGATAGGTATATTATTATTATCTTGGGTTAACATTCATAAACTGAATCATTAAGTTATTGTTGAAAAATTATTTACTACCATTACGATATGTATTTTTTGTTGAATTTTTTCAAATTTGTAGATCAATTAAAAATTCAATTTTAATATATTATGGTATTTGCTGGGCAACATCTGATTATGTATGTACATTAACAATAACGTTACACTATTAATGTTCATTTAGTTAAAATCATAATCATAAAAACATGAAAACAACGCGTAGACCAAAGACCTCACTAGAAGCTGCAGGGTATATATATATATATATATATATATATAATAGTAATATTATACTAATATAGTAGGTACAGGTGTAAAGCATATAATATTCAATAGGTATATATTCTAAATTACATAAATTAAACACCAAATAAACAGTATAAAACTGATCAAAATTGAATCAATTATTATACACACTAGACAATACTCGGCGAGTTTCTAAATAATTAGTATATTATATTATCAAAAGATACATTAAAATTAGTTCGACATTCACCATCAACACAAGCGAACTCAAAGGAACATATTTTACTTCAGATTTTATTTTCAGATCATACAGTAGAGCACTAATTAAAATATATAGATAAAATAAATTTTAAACCAAATATTTCTGTTGAATTATAAAAACCTCTTGCAATAGTAATCAAACCCCCAAACATGAACAATTTAACCATAAGGTATCCCTCCCGTGAATATTGGATTACTATTACTATACAAACATATAGGTTTATGATATCAAATTGTCAATATAATGCTATAGATATAATTAGTAAGAATGTCCAAATTTTTAAAAAGATTCTCGATAAATTGAAAAGCTTTTATTACGTTTATTCAAATCTGTCTGTAATAAGTGTAGCCTATATTATGTCGTTGCTACGACTAACCTATTTTATATTTTTCTGATATCATATGTATCTATATAATAATTACAGTTTTCTAAACATTTATAATTTTTGACTGTATGATAAAGTAAAATATAATTTCAACATGTAAGTAAACGTAGGTATACGAGATTTTTTTTTTAAATTTAAATACGCTCTATCTTTTTTAAAACGTTAACAATTTGCAGGACACAACGACACATTGCAGTAAACACGTATAACGATTTATTATAAATTATAGTTCGCGCGATGCAGCCATCTCATCGTCGTCTTACCGTTCCGGCATACGGGCTCTTGGCGGGTCCTCCTGTACCGTCATCGATATACACCTGAGAAGCCTCTAATGCTAACTGCCCCCAAACCTATATAATATGTATATATGATACGATTCGATTATATCATTGATTTGATTATTATTATTATTATTATTATTATTATTGTTAAAATATTTAATACTGACGTCTGACGATATATCCATTGTCCGCAGTCGAGTCGGAGAAAATATATACGTTCACGAATTCGAAACGAAAAATATTCAGACGACGGATTATAATAATATTACGATATATATATATGTGTATTAATGAATATCTAATAATATGAAATACAACGCACTTTTACGAAAAACGTGAAATATGTGGCAAACGGATCGGATAGACGAACAGCCGAATGCCAGTCGCGTAGTATTATACGGTCGTACCTATACGTAATGGCGCGGTGAACGCGGGCTAAGTTATTTTTAAAAAATTATCCAAACCGCAGTCGCCGACGCAGCCACCGCCGATTTCTGAGAGGAAAAATATTTCATTTTATTCGTGTTACACACTATAAATACTCGCAAAGCCGGGTGCCCACGCCAATGTTCGGGGGACCCGTTAAACGCTGCATGCGCGGAATAGTTTTTTTCACGTAAAACCACGGGAAAACGGAGAGAAAACACCGCCAGCTAGCTCGTAATGCGCATATAGGTATATTAAATTATTTATAATTTTACCGTCTTGACTCCGCGGACGGATCCTCGATTGTCTCTGGACAGGACATTGGCCGTTGTCACGTCCACCGACAGCCACGAATCCATTACACGTTTATAATATGCAGACTATAGGTATTACGCAGCTGACACTTGACACGGCTAAAGGACGTACACACGATTTGTCCTTTTATAGCTCTGTATATGATTTAATAATTAATGACTGCGGCAGTGTTGCATAACGTAAAATTATTATACAGTCGTTATTGTTTTGTCGCATTGGCCATGTCCGATTCGGTAAATCCGAATTGGTCCGATCAATGTGCCTGTGCCGGAAACACTGATCGCCGATTTTCGGGTGCCGTGAATGGGCCCGCGGAAACCGAACGAAATCGAACAATCGAATCCCATCGAATGCGACCACCGCGGGGACGTCTGAAAATAGATTAACAGATGAACGTGCGAGCACCGGTAGAGTACTATAAATACGACGACGTGTAATTGTACGATAAATCATGGCACCTCGTGCCGATTATTATATGTACAGGACACATTGGATAATAGTTGAATATACACAGACATTATCAGTATATTGACAGTACTACAGTACGTTAAACCTATAATTAATGTGTATGCGTAAGTACTAAATTCTATCGATCCTGGACAACAGCGCCAAATGCAATTACGCCGTGATTGATTAATTTATCAACGCATTACTCGTCGTTTGTTATACTGTCGAGTGAAAATTTGCATTCGCTATTCGGTCTTTTTAATATTATGTGACTATACAGGGTGCCTCGAGATACAGGACAATAACCCGCACGACAATAATGACCAGGCACGTAGCCAAGTTTTTTTTACACGATTGATGTGCAATACTTTTAATTTTTAATTTTTAACAATTTCGGGAAAGAGGGTCCAGACCCCGTGAACCTCCCCTGGATACGTACCTGCAGTTAATGACAACCAACGAAATCATAACCAACTGTTAGACAATTAATAGGTGTTGTCTTTAAGTTTAAACTTTTATTGTGGAACAAACTAAAAATCCACATACATATTCTTCTTTGTTAGGTTCAATAATCTTTTAAACATATTATGTGTAGTTCAAATTTTTGAAATAGTTATTTTCAATTGTATACACAAAACCAGCACTTTACAGCTTGTTACTAATGTAAGTTGATTTGCATGCGCGCATGTTGAGTATTGTAGTATGTATACAAGTGTAGACTACAATATATAAAATGGGTCAACAGTTTTTAGGAAATGTTTATACTTGTATAAAATGTATAAGGAGATAAATAAACGTTGCTTCGTAATTTAAGCTTATTTTAGAGGTGTAAATTCAAATAAAATAAGAAAGGTATATTTGGTAAAGATAATATACCGTTTAGGCATATGGCCATATCTGGTATAGTACGAAACACGAATTTTCTGCAACAGATTGGATATATTATACATATAATGGGACTAGGAAACACGGTTAAATCCGCGGTAAAAGCAAATGTATATAGTATGAGCGTGTTGAATAGTTACTGTTTAAAATAAACGTTTTACAATAAACGCTATATTATATGTATCTAATACTCTAATGGTTAATTATATTCTGTATAAATCTTTAGTATATATCGTATAAAATAAAAACCGTATTTTTTAAGTAGTGTCTGTGAAAAATAAAATAACTAAATAAGTTTAATATACCGTAAACGATATACAATAGCATAACTATGCGCGTAACACGTCTATATATGATATGTTTTTTCTGTTTAGAACCTCTGACATAGGGTGGGGGGACAGCGTCAGCATTACTTTCCCCATACGATAGATAGGTGACATTTTACACAATTCAGTAATTTAAACATTAAGTACCAAGAATACAAAATATAATTTGATAAGCTGTTTATGAGTGTGAAATTACACAAAGGATTAAACTATATCGATAAATATCTACATTGTTATTTAACCTCGATGAATATAAATAATTGAATAAAAAATATAATATTCCGAGTCTTCGGTGTTTTAATAACGTATTAATTATAAAAAGATCACCGCAGTGAAATGATAGAATAATAAAAAAGTTGTCTCATTTTTTGACATTTTACTTATTAGTTATTATACGCATTGAAATTCGTGTCGATGAATTAATTATTAGTAATTGCTAATTACTATAAGCAAGTGATTCAATTACCGCAGTCCATAGTTACACAGTGCATAGGTACTTAGGTACATTGTACGTAACATAAAATAATGTTGAAATAAAAAAAAATATTAAAATATTTCTTATAAAAATTATACTACAATTGCACGCTTATCATTTTTCAATTATAATTGGATGATATTGAATATAGTAAATATAGCAATAACATAGTTTGGATAACATACACACTGCCTATACATATTATAATAGTCCTTGGACTTCCGCAACAGTTTTTCTCTTTAAGGTCCAGTATGTCTTTGTAAGCTGAGGAAAAAAAATAAATTCATATTATAGGTGCATTAATACGAACACTTGATTTCTAACTATAATGTACTTAAAAATGAATTAATTATATAAATCAAATAATCCGTACCTCAATGAATAATGTTAAACGTGCAATTATAAATGTATAAACAATGGAAAGTTGTTGAACAATTATTGTTGTTTATTCGTTTATCGTATACGGCTGTATACGTATAATATGCAACAGTAATAATAAAATATTATCAACTATTTTCCTTAAAGAGGTACCGCCTAGTAAAATAATATGATGTCTGTTTACCGTCTACCGTGATATAATATAATCATTAATGATGAAAATAATATAAACGATTTATGCACCGACATAATATGGATAATGGATGTCTTATATTTTTTATTATTGAAATTAGTATTTGCGAGATTACTGTTACGCGAACGTATTAGGTGAAAAATAAATATATAATATGATCTCGACACCTTTATAATATGGCAATGTGTGGTATAACATTTACTTATACATATTTAATAATTAATTGTTATTGTTCGCAGTTCAGCTAGGACTGTTCGTGTAAAACAAATTAGTCATTCTAAATGTATGTGTAGCTTCAAACGCACGTCGTCGATATAATATCACAGTATGATATATTATTTTATTCTATTATTGAATTATCAATTAGTATGTTGTGGGACAGTACATTGAAATTATTTTTATTAATTTTCTATTGAAATAATGTAATATAGGTATTTCAAAAATTAAAGTATTACATAACATAGTACTACCTAATACATTGATAATAACAATGGCGCCAAGTTGCATTTCATGCCATGTTGCAAAAATTAAAAATTTGAATACAGACACCCAACACCAATCTTTTAAGAAGCCAACGTTTTATTTTCCTTGGCTAAGTGACAAAAGAAATAAAGCACTTTTAGCATTATAATCGTCAAAAATAATGTACACATCATAACGCAGTGAAAATAATCCAAATAAACACATCCAACTTTCACGAGAAAGCTTGTTATTACTTATTGTATATAGGTATATATTTACATAAGAACTTTTGAGGTTGTTAAGGGAAATTCACCTTTAATAATAGAAAAATAGATTCAAATAATATTTACTCAATCATGCCCCCCACCCCTTCTCCTCGTATAAATGTATTGCAAGTCATTAGTTACCCAACGGGCTTCCGAATAAAATATAAAAGCACCTATACAATTTTACTTTTAAAATATAAATTTTTATTTTAACTAAGTATATAATATTATTTATGTACACATGAGTGGTTGAAGGAGAGATCTTGGCCACCTTAAATTGAATAACTCAATCGGTAAATGAATATAAATAATAATAATTTTTGTTTTTTAAGTATAACGAAAGCTGTCACTTATGAACAACTATGCGCCTGACTCAAGTCACAAAATGGCAACTACACATACAAAAATGTAAATATTATGCGTGGAGCACTACAACATGACGTATCATCGTATAATATTATAATACTATAATAAATGTATTGAATCGCATAATAATAATAATAAAAAAAATCAACGATATGCACATATATGTATATTATATAAGAATAAAATATGTCCTGTCGTTCGTTTCAAATGATAACACGATGCTTACATAGACGATATTATATATTGATTATTATACATAAATTAGTATTATGCATCTAAACTGATGTAAACAGTAAATGTTCAATAATTAATCATTCATCATAATATTAATCATCGCAGAATTAATCGGTCATTAACTCGTACAATAAAAATATTGATATATCAATTCTATATAATAATCTACTGCAGTAGCGTACACTCGTTCAAACTGTGTTCAATAAACCTCTCTACTCGTGCCTTTGACACATAGTCAGTAAGTATTAGTACAATATACTCTTATTTTATTTAACGATAAAAATACTTACTCGTAAATCGATTGCGAATTAAATCTTAAATATAGTAAATGCATTTAATCTGTGAATATTTGTTTTTTCAACAACTGTAAATGTGATGCCTAATGGGTGAGTTTTACGTAAACAGAATAGTAATCACTTACGTTTTATTCAATTAAAAATCGAAAAAGGTTCGGTTGGAATAAACGACGCCATTTTCGTTTTAAACGTCTTCTAGAATCAATTATAAGGTAGTGAGTTAGATGGAAAATTAAAAGAAAATTATAAACAATTAAACTAATGTCTGTGCGTGAAAAATTGTGTCGTAATTGAGGCTTATATTATATATTATAAAATTTAAAAAAGAAATTTAAGATGCACAGAAATAGTAAAATTGAGTAAAATGTAATTTTATAAAAATATTCAATGTAGAACTTTACGAAAGTACGAATTTATAATTTTTATGTGTAAGTAATGTTATTTTATTCAATAATTTCAGCTGCGGTTTAAAATAAATGATATATTTAAAAATATTATAATTTATACATAATATCTGATTTCTTATTTATAAGATGTCTAAAGATAAGTAATAAATGTAAATATTTTAATAAAAACTAGTGTAATAAATAATAATATACTCGTATTTACACTGTGCATACTGTAGATACAATAATATAAAATGTTTAAATTACATTGTTGTTTCCATTATTTTCTCAAAAATTAATAAAAATAATTGAGAAATTATATTCGTTTTAAATGAATGTGTATAGTCTATTTCCAATCTGTTTAGAGGACGAATGACACTGTTACATATTTATTACTCTATAAATATTTCACCACTGTAATTAACTGTTGTGATCAATAGTTATATATGTATGGCTTATGGGTATTGTATTATTATCAATAAATGTGTTGCAAAATAGTGGCAACGTATAACTTTTGTTATTATTTAGCGTGTTTTCGTAAAATTTGTATTAAATATTCTTTTAGTACTATTTGTGCATACAGCAGATATAGTGATTACTGATTATACTCTTCGCGCTTGCAATTTTATAACATAACAAACAATATGTGATATTGAAATAATCAAAATAATCAATACCTAATTGCGATAGTACCTGTTAGGACTACCTATTTACTATAAGTAATTAAATTTAAAAAAAAATAATATTTCTCACGTTACCTTCACTCTTTGTATATCATTAATAGTATTAATGTATATATTCCGTGTGTATTCACATTCTTATCTACTAAAAGAATATAAAAATAAATAAGCCGTCGATTAAGAAGGAAATTTAATATGTTATATGTGAAAACGTTTTCATCGTGTCTTGTTTGTACGCTTAATGTTTAAACTTTAAATTGTACCTACATTGTGCATATAAAAATTCTAGACAGTTGGTCACAATAATAATATATAATTTATTCATTTGTTAACAGTATAGGCAGAGTATGATTAATTATATTGATTATTTTATCGTTTTATTCGTTTTACCTTGTTATACTATATATTCTAATATAGAGTATATCTAATAGTTTTTTATTTTTGATCATACTATGTCTACAGCATGTCAGCATACTAAACATCTATACTTATACAATATATCAAATTATCAAGTTCTTAAAATGTTTTGTCAGATTCTTTGGAACTAAGCCATTTTCAAACACAAAAACTTCGACCGCAGCACTTTTTCATGCGTATTAAATAATAAATAGTTTACATCTACGATGTACCTACATTAAAATATATTTCTGTAGACATGTAGTAATGCGTTTGGCTGTTAAAGATTATAACAATATATTGTGTACCAACAATCGCGTAAACAATTATTTAAAAAAAATATTAAATAAAAATGTATGGTGAGTTTTAATGTAATGTATTATTATTACTTTTAATTATATTATAAATAATAAATATATTTTGATCTACTATACTACTACTTTTATGAGTAGTTAATTTTTATCATAACAGTATTTCTTTTAATCATATGCGTTGTAATAATTTTGGACATTGACATGCAAAATCAATTGTAAATAATTGACTGTATAAAAATATGGTAATAATTTTAAAAACTAAAATTGTCTAAACTTATTAGATACCTATACAATTATCTACATATACCTACTTATTAACTGTGTATTTATATATTTTTTTTATCTATACGTTTTTATTTTATTCATTAAATATACCATAATTTATATAAATATATTTTTCTTATGTATAATATTATAATAATTATTATGTTAATTTAATCTTATTGTTAAAAATTATAACTTAAATTATTATTATAATTATAATACATGTAGGTATTTTATTTAATTCGTAAAATCTTAAATAAATAATAATGATAATATGATTGTTAATACAAAATACCATTATTTAATAAATTATGTAGGTGCATGTGGGTAATTGTTAGACTTTAAATTACTTACTATCTAAAAATATGTAAATTAAGAAGAACAAATATATACAAAATGATTTACTAAGCAGTAAGCGTGCTAATTGCTCATCCCCTTTTTTATTCAATATGTATTATCAAAATCTGATTTTTGGAATTTTTATATAATACGAGAGACTATATTTTCAAATTGATAAAAACATTTTATTACTTAAGAAAAGTCCTGTAGACCAGGGATTCTCAAACTTTTATAAACACTGTACCCCTTTTTATCAATAAATTTTTTTGCGTACCCTTTCTTAGTTACTAAACTAAAATATATATAAAATAAATTAAAAACTTACATACATGTTGGCCAGACTTGTACCTCTTAAAAAATTTCGAGTGCCCCCAAGGGGTAGGTACGCGTACCACACTTTGAGAAACATTGCTGTAGACATACAAACTTTTGTTTCTGTACAAAAAAATCTCAAAAATATTAAAATACAGTTTTTAACTACCATTTAAAACTCTCAACAGTAATAATGCTTCATTGTTAAATGAAAAAATGGGGGTGACCATGTTTGGTGAATCGTTCTATACAATTTTAAAATTGATAAGTTGTAAGTTGATATTTATGTAAATGAGTGCGGTCTTGCACGAATTGATAAAAATTAATTTATCAATTTAAAATACAAATTTAGCATATAATATATAGTATATAATTAGTATAAATATATGTATAATTTATTATTGCTATTAACGGTTTGTCATTTGTTTAAGGTTTTTTGATAATGAATTGAATACTTAACAAATTATAAATTATAATTTATAATAAAATTGCAGGTATGTGTTTTGTATATTATACTTTTATCGTCGTTATTGTTTTAAGACAATGAATAAAAATACCAACTATCAAACAAACAAATTTACTATAACGTATTTACAGATTAGTCATTAGGTACACGATATACCATTGATTAAAATGGGTATATGCACTAATTAATTAATCTTAACGTTTCGTTATAGATTATAAATTTAAAATCATTATTAGATACTATAGAAAGTAATTTATAATACATTTTTTTTTTAAACAAATATCCAAGAAAATACAAATATATACCTACATATATTAAGTATATGATATTGATATATCTATATATCTATATGACCTATATATAGGACATATAGCTATTTCATATTGCATTCGTCATATATATAAATGTTGTGCTATAAACGTATAAGTTGATACCTATACAATATATACTGAATTACTGAAATAAATGACAAATGTAATTAAGTAAGCACACAATAAATAGTGTTTTTACCTTATTATAACCATTTTATAGCTAATAAATATTAAAATATGTATAATTAACAATATTCATTTAATATCTAAATTAATTTTGATATAGGTATATAAAGGTATTTATAGTTAATTACACCCAGCAGTTCATTCTGCTACATTATATATAATATATAGGTATATATTTTATACTATCTCTTTTTAAATTTATTGTAACTATTTACTATTTTGCAAACTTTTAATTGAAAAAATAACATAATAAATACCTACATAATTTGTATGAATTTATCAATAATACGTGTATGTTGGATTTATTATACATTATATTATTTATTGTATGTACCTATTATGTAAATAATAAATAGCAAATATATCTAATATACCTAATAAAATAATTTTTCTAATTATTTGACAAATAACACTATTTTAAATATGAATTTATCAACACATAGAAAAAGAGAATTGGTAGAATACATATATTTACATACTAATACAAATAATATAATGAGCGTCGTTCTACGGAAGTAATTTGATTTCGTTTGTTAAATTATTCGTTTCACTGTTACACACTTTGTAAGCGTCTGTTCAAGTACTAAATAATTTATACAGTAATTTGCCCATGCTAATTTATAAGTGTGTACCTGCAGGCTGCAAAACGTATAAATGTATACTTACTTTACTACGCATCTACTTATTTAATAAAAAAAAAATTAATTTTATATTAAAAATCTATTTCAATTTGAATATATTTGAACAAAAATTAGTTTTGAATCAGATAAATATTAAATATAATTATTTTCTAATCCAAAGCGTGTTGGTTATTAAAAATGTAATTTATTTAGAATTTTAAATATACTGCAGTTACTTTTATTGGCGTCAAGCCGTTAACCACTGATCGACAATTATAGATTTATCTATAATATATACAATATACATACCTATAATAGTCATTGGACGCTCAATTTATCATGAATAACTAAACATACATTGGTCATTTTACACTATATATTTACACCACTATTATCGATTATTCTTACTTATAACATACGGATTAATACTTATCTACATAATATTATTGTGAGTTACAGCTTAGTCTTCACTCTATATTACATATTACGACGATCGTAAACATTAAACTTTGCAAGAATTAACAGCAATTTTTAATACCTATATCTGATATTTGTATACATTGTATATTGTATAATATAAACACAGTGGGTACTATAGCATTATAACGATATACACGAGTAAAATAAATAAAAATAATTCCTAAAAGAAGTAATTGGTTTTGGTCATGGCATTTTGTGCGTCAATATTTAATGACGACGATATTACAATTTAATTAGACTATACTTTGTATAGCATATATTATTATTTATTCAATTGGTATCTTATAGACACATATATAAATTTTATCGATACAATTGCAAATTAGAAAAGTACATTAAAATACAGATAATATACGATATAATATAGGTATATTAAGTGAAGAACTCAAAACTTTTAAATTGATTAGTAGTCCCCTATTTTAGCGGTTATTGGATATATAGAACGTTGCTGTTTAATATAAAAACAATATATTATGCTATTATTTATCACTTATACTGTATTATTGGCGAACTTAAACGTCACTCTACTATCATTATATTATTATTATATTGTTTATTTCCTAAATAATATCGGAAACACAGGCGTTACCTGAAACCGAAAATCGCGAGGAAAAGCATCTACATCGATTCTTCATATTATTTTTTATAATAATATTATAGAAACCGAAGAATATTGTATATTTTCGGCTTCTTTGATATCCACCTCTTAAGTCTCTACCATGTACATTACAGCCGAGACTTGGTATGTATATATAACTATATATAGTCCAATAGTATAACTATAAGTTCCGATATACGCTATAATACAATTAGAATTATATAATACTATCTTATCGGACTTATAATTGAGTAGTCGGGCTGTGCCGAAATAACATATCGCTATACTATTGTATTATAAAGTCCGGATCGCCAGCCTTTGTCCAACTAATTTCTTAGGCAGAGTTATATGACACTCTGTCCATTCGTTTTATAAGTATTACTTTGAATTAATAAATAACCATTTGTATGATACTCATCTACAATCAACTGTTCACCTCTTTTGCCTTTACCGATATCCGCATGACCAATTATCCAAATGTGAAACCGACCAGCGTTCTTAGAAATATTGTATAATAAGCGTAGTGAGGAGTACCCGAGTTCACTACATAGTACATTGTCATATTATAATACTATGCTATTATAGTATTATGCCTCACTATAGTTAGCTATTTATAGGGACATACTCGTAACTCGTTAGCTTAAGAAACACCCAGTTAAGTATAATATATACAGTTTCAAATGTTGTAATCTACCAAGTATTAATTTTAATTCGTGATTTTTTTTTTGTTTTGTTTTACTAAGGATCAATAGGACCATGTATGAAAAGAAAAGGAGATTTCAATTTCGAAAATGATAAGTTTTATATTACTTACAGTAAGTATAC
The DNA here is from genome assembly GCF_020882245.1 of Rhopalosiphum padi. Taxonomy (NCBI): domain Eukaryota; kingdom Metazoa; phylum Arthropoda; class Insecta; order Hemiptera; family Aphididae; genus Rhopalosiphum; species Rhopalosiphum padi. The sequence goes on from NC_083600.1 coordinate 21,853,174, forward strand.
CCAAATGCACATAATGAGTATTTTGATTTATATAAATATAAATGCATTTATAAATTTATTATATAATATATTACATATAATAATTATAAATAATGCGTAAAAACATTTATCTAAATTAATATTAATTATTATATTTTGCGACTGCGGTTTTTGTCTTACAGACATGGACATCAAATATTTGTACGTTGCATGTCAGACTGAAAATATTTACCTTAAAGAAATATCTGCAACTTGAGGCCTATACTCTGAACTCAGTCATACCTAATGAAAATATAGTTCATTTAAACTTTAAACGTACTACGCATACATATACCTATATATTATCTATTTATGATTTATCTATATATGTATATACATATATAGGTTTAATAGAACATGATATACAAACAATTTCTCATTCATTATCGTCTTTGTAAAAACTAAAAAAAAACTATATATTCAAATCCGTTTTTAATATTCATAGATGAGTGCCAGATTGTTGAATTGAAGCATAGTGCAGTGTTGTTACGTTCTGTAGATGCATATATACCTATTGCATAGGAATGCGTATAAATTCTATCCTGTTTTCGGTGACTCAAACGGATTCACTTCTTTTGGGAGTCGGGTTCGTAGTATTAGGCATGCATCTGCTTATAGCTTATATACTTGTATGTATAATAACTATACATATATTATATTATACACGTGCAGTTACGAAATATTTTGGATTACAAAACCGGGTTTGAAACCACCGGACACCGGTTTCTATTTCTTGATCTTGAAACTAAACACATTTTATTTAAATGCCTAAGAATTATAATATTTATACCTACTGCTATATACAGTGCTACGTTACATATACACCAGACTGCAATGCATAGTGAATAAAGTGATAAACTCTATAAACTCTATGACTATAAACGGCGAGCGTTTCTCAAACGACCGTCAACTATGGGTTTATCAATATAACACTTTGTCACTTTGGTATAATATAGTAAATACTAAATAGTTTACGTGCGTCGTACGCGTACATATATTATAATAATGGTATCTGATTTTTTTACCGTCGAACTATATAGTATTATTATTTCCATTAAATATACCTACTATAGTATATTACTATATTTTAAGTACTATATACCTATTACCTAAAGTCAATCGATAAAAAAAATGACATTCGAGATCATATAATATATGCATATATAGGCATATAATAATTATAATAGATATACTATATTTAATAAAACATAATACTATATTACCTATGGGCTATGGCCTAAGTATTGTAGCATTGCCTATCGGTATTTATATAATATTATTATATTGATAGTGCAACATTATATCATCAGTTGTCAGGTAATAAGTGTCATTTCACGCGTTATCTCGTTGTGGATGGGTACCTAATTACATTACTTATATCTACATTCTTCTTTTTTTATTGATTAAATACGCTTCAACGACAATAGTTATTAGCTATATTATAACGAACCTACATATTATTTACAGTTTTTATTATTATTATTTATTCGATTTATTAATACTGACATTTCTAGAGCTTAAATGGTTAATAATTTTCAAATGAATTTTTAAAATCGTATCATTTATTTTTTTTTTTTTTTTTGTGGTCCTATGATTTTGAACAGTTGCAATTAGGTACTTATGAGTAAGTAGGTACCTATTAATGATTTTCATATGAATCATAAAGTGTAGTATAGAGATAATACAAATAATGTAAATGATGTTTTCTTTTTAATAATTACCTACTTAAAAAACATAGAATTTTCGTTGCTATTATAATATTAAACTATTACCTATATTCATACAATTTGCACACCACTCAATCTGTTGAGTAAAAACGATGTAAATCTCTCACAGTCACAACTATTTTCCAAAACTATTGGCTGGATAAAGTAATCGTCCTGAATTCCTGATTAATATTATAAATAGTAGTTGGTATAAGTATAGTAAATGGTAGTTAGTGTTTCCGGTTTCGCGTGTGTCAGCTGCGGGGAGTGTGCACAAGATCAGATTGACGACCGCTAGATAGAGCGACCGCGACAACAGTCTGAACTTTAGATAATTTTCAAAATAATACATAAAATTTACAATAATATTAGAATATTATGTGCACAATAATAATAATAATTATATAATTTATGGTCTGAACGAAAGAGGAAGGGCCGTCGCTCTTTTGTCCGTTCATTTCCTGTCGCGAGCTCCGCTCGTCACGCGTCGTGGTTGGTCGATCGTCGTCGCGACCTTGGCTCCTATCACCACCCCGCCATCCCCGCCAACGATACGACAACAACAACAATAAGTGCACCGCAGTCTGCAGCAGCCGCACCGCGCGTACCAAATCGAGTTTCAACACTGATCCATCGCCGTTGTCTATTGCCGTCGTTACGTTCGCGTATTAAGTATTTTCCGTCGTTTTGATAACATCATTGTTGTTTTAACTTTCAACGAAACGGTAATGTTTCAATAGCGGTTGTCGTAAAATCATATCGACCGAACTACTCGAAATAACCTGGGCCCGACCGGCAAAAGCGCGCACGCCAGAAGAACAGAAAACTGCAAATTCAAATAATAATATTAATAATAAAAATATGGGAATCGGCTGTGGCGGACGTGCCGGCAGCGACGACGAATCGCCCGCCTAGTCGGCACTTCGGCAGACGAGTGCCGCTCGGCGAGATAACCCGGTCATTGGTAATAATAATAATAAATACTAAGTATATATTGTACATAATAATAATATTATAATTAGCCGGTTTAATCACCATCGGCCGAACGCGAAGTGCGAATAGGTAGGTCGTAGGTGCTAAACAAAAACTGACAAGTAACAATATTAATAACTACCTACTTAATATTATGCTCTTTTGTGTAAATATTGCGTATTGTCGTATTGAGTAGTAAACACGGTGGCTAGGAAAGATACAGAACTGCTGACAAAGAGAGATAGAGTGAGAGAAGAGAGTGGCGTGTGTGAGAGTCTATTAGAGACGATTATAAATCATTTATTTGCGTTTTAGATTAATGCTGCTGCTCTTCTCATGTTATTATTATTGGGCACTTTTTTTTTTTCAGGTGAAGTGAGCTGATAAAAAAAAAAAAAAAACAACTCAACAACCTATTCTCTGTCGTTAAGATTGCTGTGCGGTGTCAGAAGCATTCATAGCAGTCTTGGACGTCCACCACCCCGTCCAACAAACACTTAAACGTGGATTTTCTTTTAATTGAAAATTGCACGTATCTTTTTTTGTATTCTCACACTATGAGTGCATATCACATGAATACTGCTCCTATTGTATACGACGCTCAGAACTCTACGCTGTTTGGTCACGGATTATTCAGCGATTGTTACTCAAATATCCTGGGCACGACTGCAACAATGTTCCTGTCCACACAATATCAACCGGTCCTCATGTCTGTGATTGGGTCCATCGTTGTGGGCCTCAGCGGACTTTTCCCTTTACTCATATTGCCAGTCAATGACTCAATTTCTCTAAAGACTGGACGTAAGTATTCATATACTTAATCTATGATACAAACTTACTTTCTATTATTTCATAGTGAAATATGAGGTGGTTACTGTAGGAATTCATAATTTACTAGATTTCTAATCAAACTTAATAACTTTGATTTTAATCAATGTTTTCATTCTTAACTAGATAGTGATTGTTTAGTTGTTCTAACATTGACATAATATATTAATTGTTATCTCAAAAGTAATAATAAGATAAAGGTGTTTTTAGTTAACCAATATAATTTTATAATGAATGTATGAATATAATTTACTTAAATATACTCTACTCTATTGGTGTTGTGATTATGCACTCAATAAAATAACTTGACTGCAAAACAAAAAGGGGGGGGGGGAAATAATTAGGTTTACTTAAAATAATACATTTCAAATAAATTTGTATAACTTGCTATTTTATAGTGATTAATATATTTGGTACAAAATAAATGTTATAAATTTATTATTAGTAACATAAGTTACAGAAGTAATGTATTGTATTTTTTTAACTTATAACTATGATTTTGTTAAGGCATTAATATAAAGTTAACTTATTTCACATAAAGTACTATAGCTAATAATACGTTTTTTATAAATTAAGTTATATTTTTAAGATGTAATTACAAATCGGAAAACAAATATTTTGACTTAACAAAGAAATCTATAATGGCCTCACAACCTTACAAATAAATTTAGCATAAATGTCCAAGATTCTCTAGATGGCCTTGAACATGATTGACAGTTGTGCATGTCTATAAATTAGATACACTTTCGATTAAATACATCCTGTTTGAAATATAGACTTTTAAACAAATTAATTGTTTATTATTATTAATAAATAGTATATTCTGCAGACACTTTCACGTTGATTATATTGTAAAATAAATATATATTGTGTACCTTCAAATTCAGTAAAAATCTTTGCGGTACTTAATAACACAGATGAACAATAATTTTGACATTGTGATTAGTTGAATAATATTAGTCAATAATGTGTGCATTCAACCATACAATTAATACAGTGGTTTTAAGAAAGTGTGCAATAAATTGTCACATGTGAGTAATTATGTTGTAATCTATTTTGTAGTACATTGTTCTTCAAATTACTTGATGTCAGTAGTAATCATCAAACTAGCTTGAAGAAAATAAGCAATTTGTCAATGTGTATATTAATTGCTTTAAAATTTGTTTGAAATGTTGTCCAAATAGACTTGCAAAAGATATTTTTGAATTTAAGTTAGGTTAGAAAAAATTATACAATCAACTCTTAGTCTAGAAAATACACAATGGTTTACAGCAGTGGTTGGCAACCTTTTTGGATTCTTGGGTCACATTCACTAATTAAAAAAAATTGTGAACTGTACAAAAAAAAATTTATTTTAAAATTATTTATTATGAAAAAAAATACTGTCTAAAACTTTAAATTAAATAATGAAATGTATAAAAAAAATGTTTTTTCTAAAATTTAAACCGGCCCATATACAATAGCGACGCGGGCTGCCGACCGCTGGTTTATAGTATATTAGTATATTAACAATATTTCTCTCTTAAGTTTTTTGATTTGTCATTTTAATAATCAAGAAAATAATTATTATAACTTAGTAGAGTGCATCTTCATTCATATATTCATTGAATATATACAGTTTGTTGGGTGTGAACAACTATTTATATTTATTAAATACTTTATTCATATAAAATTAATTTTTTGTTTTCAAGAATGTTTAATGGATTAGGGAATATTTAGTTTTTTATAGCATAAATATCTTGGAATATTTGGAAATTGTAAGAAAAAATATTAACTATTTACTTTGATTTTCAATATTACAATCATTATTTTTAAGGTGCCCATACAATTTTTTTTTTTTGTGATTTTGTTTTAATATTTTTTTAGTTATGCTATAGAAACATTTGATAACTTTTATTTATCTGCAATAAATTTGTATTATCAAATTGCCTGGGTAATTTTTCCTCTGTTTATAACAAATGTTTTAGTTATTAAAATTAATTTTTGGATTCATAATAAATTTGTTACTATTCAAACTATTATAATTTTCACATAAAATATTGCCTCTATATTGACACTAGTACTAATTAGTAAATTAAATTAATTACAGCTGTTGTTAAACATGTGTCACGGTATGTGCTTATTAAATTATAATTGCAAAATATTATTATATATGTTAAGAAGTTAGTTATAATACTGATATTATTTCACTCTTTCAGAGTTTCATTTCATATATACATGATCAAAAAACATTCGTTAATCAAATATCATTTATTTTGTTTTAAACAGTTTGTTTATTAGAACCATAATTATTGGCATATTAGTTTTTATGTCGAAAGTCAACACAGGGCTTTAGTAATAGTTTTGAATGATTAGTTTATTTATAAAAATATTATTGCTATTATTATTTAAAATGTAGTAGTGAACAAATAAAGAAAAAACAAGATTTTTTCAATGTATTGACTGTGATTGCCAATTAGTTTTTGATTCTTTAAATAATATGTTTTGGTTTCATAAATTTACATAACCAAATATTTACTACCGAGGGTCATATAACTATCGATAATGCATAGGTAGTTGTTGTAGAAATAAGATAATTAAGTAGATATACCTGTTTTTATTTAACAGTTTATACAAATAGAGCAAAAAAAGTTACATTATAGTTTTAGTTAAAATTTTTTTTTGAAATGAATTTAAAAATAAATAAATATAATTACTATAAATTAGAATATATTTTAATAATGACTTTTTTTTAGCTGGCAGTAAACATTTACGATTATTGTTGAGTTTTTCCGTTGGTGGTATGTTGGGTGATGTATTTTTACACGTTTTACCTGAAGTATGGATCTCTTCTAAAGGTATGTTTTAATATATATGTCTGATATTATTATTTGATAATCACATTTTATTTGTTTATGTTTTAAAGATAGGCATGGTGACTGGATACGGGATGGCTGGTGGGTTCTGGCAGGTTTATTAGTATTCATCATAGTTGAGAAATTGTTTTCATTATCAGATGATGACGATGAAACCATTCATAACAAAATGTCTACTGACATAAACTCAGTCAATAACAACCATAAGGAATTAGGAAAAACTAAATGTGATAATGGTGCGACGGCCAAAGGAAAACATCATATTCAAGCAAGTTTTATTTATTAATGTTTAATGAATTTACTAAAACAGAAATATAACTGTTTATTATTTTTTTGTTTTTAGATAAGTGGCTATTTAAACTTATTGGCCAATTGTATTGACAATTTCACTCATGGTTTGGCGGTAGGAGGAAGTTTTCTCATATCCCCAAGAGTTGGTTTGTTCACCACATTGGCAATATTAGGTAATGTCATAAATACTTACAACTTTGTTATCACTTTATCAGTTATTATTGATATAAAAATGATTATTTTCTTTAAAGTTCACGAAATTCCACATGAAGTTGGTGATTTCGCTATTCTTTTGAAGTCTGGGTTCAGTCGTTGGGAAGCTGCATGTGCTCAAGTATATACAGCTTCTGCTGGCATATTTGGAGCTCTTACGGCCATCTACTGTAGTGGAGTTTCTGGTGATGTTGGTAAGCAAATTTTTTTTTGTTTCATTAGATATTTTTTTAAACCAATAGGTTACAAATTAATTCAATTTGTGAAAAGTAAACTGGTTTATTTTGTTATCCTTAGAAACAATAATTTTTTTTTAGATTATTATATTGTGGATTAAGAAAAAATTTACAATAAAACAATTAAAATATTTATGCATACAGCATTACTAATAAAATGTTTCAAAATTAATATAACTTATAAGCCTGATAGGTACTATTGCAGTAAATAACTTTTCTTATTCTTATCCTTCTTTTTGCCTACTCTAAATAATTTCTTTAGTTCGATAGTCTATATTTGGATTATTACATTGTATTTCACATAATTAAAACGTAGAAATGACAAATATTGTATTTTATTTTTCAGAGGCAAAGACATCTTGGATTATGCCGTTTACAGCTGGGGGTTTTCTTCACATTTCTTTGGTTACTGTATTGCCTGAACTTCTACTCGAAGAGAACCCAAGAGAATCAATCAAACAGTTTACGTTGATATTAGCTGGAATAATAGTTATGTTTGTCATGTCAAATCTGTTTGAATAATAAAACATACATTTTTTCCTTGTCCCATTCTCCTACCATGTATCCCATTAAAAAGACTATAATTTAATATTATTATTATTTGACATTTTTACTGTATAAATCACATTATTAAGTACCACCTATTACTACTTGTTTAGACAATTTTATGTTAATTATGTATTGTATTTGTATTATTCATAAAAATCTCTTGTTTTTTGATCCAATTTCTATCTTATGTTACCACAAGACACAGATCCACACATTACTACTTATATTAAAAAAATCACATTTTCAGAGATTAATTGCTTTATTTATGGCTGTGCATTGTTGATTTTTTTTTTGTTATCAATATTGCATTATTTTAATATGTTTTTTTAAGTTTAACACAATTTATTTTCATTACCAAGCCATATTATATTTAAGTTATTTATGTAATATATTATGTTATTAAAAATTATGTTCAACTAACCTTAATTATTTTATTTTACTACTTAAAAAATGTATTCTATCGATTTCTTGTTTAAAGAACAACTAAGATTTGTATTTATTTTTTTGTAAATAAATATATATATATTTATAATATGCATTAAACAAGTTTTATATAAAATATTACGAACTGTCATCTTCATCAGAATCTGTTTCTTCTTCGGCATCCTTTAACCATTCGATTAATTTGTTTGCTTTTTCTCTTATATTTTTTGCAAATTGAGTGTCCTCTTCCTTTTCATGCCACTTTAGAATTGATTCTTCACTCAGTATGTTCATGTTATATAAATGATGTATTACTTTGACTATAACTGTGTTGAGCAGTTCCTCACCTTTGGCAATGTCTTCGATCGCAGACAGACAGTCTTCACACGAATCTGTAGTTTTGATGTAGTTCCTTAGTACTGGCAAAAAGTAGTCTAATTTAGACTGCAGCTGTGTGTAATACCGTACTTGGTTCAGAGCCTCAAGCTCGGCTTTGCTGTTCAACGTCAACATTGCTCGAATCACTTGAAAGTTAGCTTCTCTATAATTGATATTGTACGCATATCGCGATGAATTAATTTCTAATATTAGGTTGTCGCAATGTACATGGTCTTCAAAACCTCTGATCAACGAGTCCACAACCTCAGAGTAGAACATGCATGTGTCATCGGGAATGGACGCAGCGACTGATGCAGTGTCATCGTCCGAAGAAGAGCAACTGTTGATGGACCAAGTCCTTTTGCGAAACGTCAAGCCTCTCACATCTTCATCATCGTCTGAATCTGAATTGTTTTCTGCGTCGTAAACGTACGCTTTGGCACTCAACTTTTTCGATTTTTTATTCGAGTCAGAACTGAGTAGGCGTTTCTGCTTTAACTCAGTGTTCGGTTCGATCACGACTCCACTCCCGAGAATACAGCTGTCTGTGATGTTACTGTTCTCTTTGATCGTACAGTTCTCTCCGATGACTGAAAACCGTATAACGGATCTGTCTTTGACATTGACGCCGTTGAATAGGTAAGAGTTTTCTATCACGACGTTGTTACCGATCGTACAGTTTTTGCCGACGACCGTGTTGGATATCCTCGTGTGGCTACCGAGTTTCGAGTCCGATCCCACGACCGTGTCGTTGCCCACGTCACAGGTCAGGGCAAGCTTTAAGTTCTCGCCGAAGTAGACGTTGCCGTACCTGATACTGTATTTGTCCACCACTTCTGGGACCTGGGGATAAGACCACCGGTGCAACACGTCCCGGGTGACCCGCTCGTACGACGGCCAGTCGAACACTTCACCGGCGTATCCGTCGCCGTCCACCACATGGGCGTAGAGCGTGCTGTTCAATATCTCCTCGTTGATGAGCAGCCCCTTGACGAAGTCGTCCTTGGTCTGGAAGTCGAAGTTGTCGGCGAACAGCGGCGGGACGGCCGTCGAACAGACGACTACGTTCGTGTCGACCAGGTCGCGCCTGATGTCCACCGTCTTGTCGAGCACCAGCTCCAGCGGCAGGTTGATCTTGCCTCGGGCCCTGTTGTGGAACAGCACCCTGCTAGTGTCGGCGGCCAACACGATGGTCTGGTCCGCCGCCGAGGTGGTGTTCGGGTCGCCGGACCGCTGGTAGACGATCGTCATGACGGCGCCCCTGTCGCCGGTCTGTCGCAGCGTCTTGAAACGCTTGACGAGCGGCAACAGCGGCAGCCGGCCCACCACGTTGCCCCACAGCAACACGAAGTCGTTTCGGATGAGCGCACACGCGTCCAAGTGCCGGAGCACGTCGCCGAACGATCGGCAGGTGTCCGAAGTGGTGTAGACGACGTTCAGCCGCCGGGCACAGGACGCGCGCTGCACGGACGCCTTGATCCGGTCCGCGCTCCCGCTGGAGCAGAACACGATGACGTCCACGATGCCCGAAGACTCGAGCATGTCGAGCGTGTAGTGTATCAGAGGCCGGTTGACGAGAGGTATCAGACACACGCTGTCCCCGTCGGCCGCCGGCCAGAAGTTCTTGTGGAAGAAGTTGGCCACCACCACGGCCTGCAGCACGTCCTGCTTCTGCACCTTGTTGGTGCTCATGGCGAACCGAGTGCTTTACGACTGCCGCTCCGGGTGAACAATTTGGGTAAAAAGGTCGACAAAGCCGAGACGTGTCCAAGAGCTTCGACGTCAGACTCGCTGATCGCTGCGTACTTATTTACACTCGACTACTCGATTCACTGATAACAGTGATAACGCGCGCCAGAATAACGACCTGATACTGTGGCGCGATTTACCAGCGATAACACGGACGGGACGTAAACATGGTCCGTTCGACGTTGCCGCGTTGCGCGTCGTCGGCCCGGCAACGTTGCGGCCGACCTACCGACGGCCATATTATCACATACAGTAATATTATTATTATTACTCTATATAGTTGTTTTATTACTCCATAAGCCTGCTGCTCTACACGGCCATAGCCCGTATCAGTAGTAGCGCTCTCTTGTGACGTTGCAACACAATCATTTTATCAATATTAGTCCAACACAGTCAGCTGAAGTGAGTCAGTGTCTGCTCGGTGAATTGTGGTGCGCTTTATTTTGTCGTCGTTTCGACGTTTCGTAACAACTAATAGCCACAAAGCGATCGATTTGTTTTTCAGAATTGTACGTTACGCGAACTGCCCTGTGGTGAAAAAACGTGCGATTACAAAGAAATATCAATTACTGATTGCCTTCGTGCAAAACATAATAAATATAACAAAAAGGTCGTTGGACGACTGTGCTTTTTAAGTTTTTTTCAATTTTGTCTGATCGTCCAATAGTCGACATGTCAAGCAACGAGGAAAAAGCCATGGCCCTGTTAACCGAAGCGGATAAGAAACTCAATTCTTCAAAAGGATTGTTTTCTTCGTTATTTGGGTGAGTGTTGGATATTCGTGTAAATTGTTGAGTGTGGTCGTAAATTGCATAACATGATTTTTGATTTAGATAGTTGGCAGTTGAGTGGGGGTTTTAGGTGGCGGAGTTACGAGTTTTTGTCGTAACTGTTTTGGAAAGTTGTTGAGATGTCGACGAATATGTGTTTTGTTGGTTTTTTGTACGTGTGGTGGAAGGGAGTTACAGAGCTATCAAAATTATGACTTTTGGACCATATTTTTCAATTCTAGACGATTTAACATTTTCGAGTTGTTATTAGGTATTTAGTTTCTTTGATTGTTAGGTGGTGGTTATCATGGTTAGGTATTTTTGACTTTCAGAGACCATGTCTTAACGATTCTGGTTATATAGTGGAAAAATCACATGTTGCGCTAATTACTTATTTTGACATTGTAGACTTTAGGCTAACTATAATTTATTATTAAAAAGTTTTCATGACTGGTATACAGACAACAGATATGCTTGTTTTCACTCACTTAATTCACTATGTAAATAATGATTTGCCTTAAGGATGAAAAATATATATCCAATATAGTCATATGAGTACTTGTTTTAATTATGTGTTGCATTTGAATATTGAATGCCATTGTAATGATTTCCTTTTTATTTATTTATAGTATGGACGTTGATTTTGGAAAATTGAATTATTTATAGTAATTAAATATTAATGAATTTCATCCCCCTTTTCTGCATGCTTATATTCACATTAAACAGACCTTTGATTTATTAATGTGGAATACTGAAAATTATGTGTGTATGTTGTATATTAATGTATTGATGATTTTGAATTTCAAACTGTCTTATTATATTAATTTATTTTATGTTAAAATTGTTAATTTTCATTTGAAAAATAGTTTTTAGTTGGATTTTGTAATTTTAAACATATTAAAACACATTTGGGTAAACTCTTTAAGCAAGTTGAGGTGATTGTGTTAAAATATATATAAATTAATCTTTCTTTGTTTTTCTATAGACTAGAAAACTATTTGACTGTTTTCAATAAAAGTTATATCAGCAGATTCTTTGAGACTGGGGGGGTTTGTAGCATCATTTTTCAACCTAAATAAATCGGTTTAGGGTGCCTTACACATGTTTTTTTTTTTGACTCACCAAAATCAAATAGTAAATAATAAAATAGTTACTTCAGAAATATGGCATATAAAAATTAAAAATATTGTACAACAAATTATGTTACAATAGTTAATATAGTAATTAAATAGGTGGTATAATTTCTTACAAAACTGTACACAAGTGAAGTTGAGTAATTCTGCTAGTAGTTCTATAAAATAATTAGCTTAAATACCATAGGTCAATTCAATTGAAAATGTCAATTGTATAAAAAATGTATTTTCCTTTGTAGCAATAGCAGCAATAATATTGATAACCTAAACTTAATGCATTTCTACTACCTACATAGATTTAAAACGAGATTTTAACTATGCTTAAAGTTATCTGGATAGCATAATATAATAGAAATTAATAATTATCACACTTAAAATAAAGTAATTCAAATAATATACAAATTGGTTTTCATAATTGTTAACAAAAACAAAAATTAATAAACTTAATTAGTCCTTTAAAGTTTGGAAAAATTTAAAACTTTGTTTACCTACAATATAAATTTAAACATTTTATTTACATAACTTTTTTAATGATCTGTAGAAAAATGAAAACATATTTTGGACAGTATGTACCTACATAACAATAATTTTAATACTTAACTAACTATTGATAATTAATGTTTAAATTAGTTTCATATATAAATATGTATTATTAATATTTATCATGAATTATTGTATTAATTATAAATCTGACTTATTTTTAAAATTGTTTGTTTAGGAACGTTTCTAAGGTAGAAGATGCAATTGATTGTTACCAACGCGCTGCAAATTTATTTAAGATGGCAAAAAAGTGGTCGCAAGCTGGTCGAGCATTTATTTTGGCTGCTGATCTCAACGCTAAATCAGGCCGTAAACATGATGCTGCTACAAATTATGTGGATTCTGCAAACTGCTTTAAAAAAACTGATCCAAATGGTACGGTTATATATTTAATCTCTAGTACTTCAAATACTTTCAATTTATTTGCGTGATTCACAAACAAAAAGTAAAATGCTGTAACTGTATTTTTATTTATTTGCTGATGTTGAGTATAAACTAAATATTCTAAATTATTAAAATATTTTACAAAATTATTAAGGATTGGTTTTCTTTCTACAGTATCAGCTCACGGGGATGAATTATTTGCCTTATACTTATCCCAAAGATGTTTTATCATTAATAAAAACTTTAAAAAAAAAAAAAATTATATTTAAGTACGCAATCACATTTAGAATTGGATCTCCTTATGAAACATTATATTATATATGTATTATTATTTTTTTTTATATGAGCACTAAAATCTTAATTTATTGTTTTTATATAGTTATTACCAGTAATACTCTAGTTGTTATTTTCTTTTATGTCTTTATTTTGCATCTAACCGCTATAATCATACAATATTAAATTGTTAGTTGTTTTTTTTTTCTATAGAAGCTGCAGTATGTTTGGAAAAAGCAATTGACATTTATACAGATATGGGTCGTTTTACAATGGCTGCTAAACAACATCAAAATATAGCTGAAATGTATGAGACTGAAGCTGTTGATCTAGAACGTGCTATAACCAATTATGAAAAGGCTTCAGATTATTTTATGGCTGAAGAAAGTAAGAGTTCAGCTAACAAATGCAAACTTAAGGTGGCACAGTATGCTGCTCAACTGGAAGACTATGACCGAGCCATTCAGATATACGAAGAGGTATAATTACTATAGCTTATATTAAATTGGGTTTTCAATTGGTAAATGTATATTGTATATTATTATATTATTTTATATCATTGTGTTGTATAGGTTGCTGGAACATCATTGGACAGTTCTTTGTTGAAGTATAGTGCAAAAGAATATTACTTCCGAGCAGCTTTATGTCATTTGTGTGTTGACGTGCTTAATGCTCAACTGGCCATGAATCAATACACTGAACGATACCCGGCATTCCAAGATAGTAGAGAATACAAATTATTACAGGTGAATAATAACAGATTTAATTATGTTTTGTTAATAATTATTTCAATTTAATTAACTGATATTATGGCTGGTTTAAGCCAAGTACTCTATATAGTGTATTCATTATATATTTAATAATAATTTTAATATAAAATGTCTTATTATTTTAAATGTATTTAATATTTTATAACTTAACTATTACATTATCACTTATTGAGTTTATAAAATTGAATTATCTTAAGTACCTACATTTTTATTGGATTTTTTTGTTTTATTTACAAAAGTAAATAGTTAAAAGTCTATCAAAAGTTAAGAAACTTATTCTATCTATTTTTATATTATTGTAAACAATGAAAATGTATAAAGTAATTATAATAATAATCTAATTAAATTTTGTTGCCATTATTATAGAGTTATGAAGAACATTATAAAGTATTTTAGTCTATTCCATTTCTAATACACATATCCTATACTAAAAATACTGGTTAATTAAGTAAAATATGATAAAATTACAAAAAAAAATTAAAACTTAGTTTAAGTTAAAGAAAATCTTTGAGTTGTCTATAATGAATTATTTTTCTTTAAGGTGTTGTTAAACCACATTCAAGAGCAAAATGCTGATGGTTTCACTGAAGCTGTTAAAGATTACGATTCCATATCTCGGTTGGACCAATGGTACACAACAATATTACTGCGCATTAAGAAACTGGTGAATGATACTCCTGATTTGCGCTAATTTTGTTTATGAATAAGTACATATTTTTAAATTCCTTAATTTATAAAACAACTCTCATAGAAAACATCAACAACAACAACAACAACAAAAAGAAAAGAAAATGTATACTGTATATATTTGAAATATTATTTGTGTATATTTTCATTCCTTGCACAATTTAAAATGTCGAAAAATGAGATCTTCTATATAATATAATGTGACATTTTTTTTTTGCACAGCGTGTTTAAAACCTTGTGGTTTTAATTAAATGGTATTCAAGTATTGAAATCATATAAAAAGGGACCTAGATTTGACAGTTGACTTTTTTTTGGTGATTACAGATTTCAGATTTGTTATAAAATATCCTAACCTAGTATTTTATAATATTTAAAAAATTAGCTTACATTCCTTTCTGTTTGTTAAATGTTGATTTGCAATGTCGCTTGCTATTCTATTTGGTGCAGCTATCTATCATGTTTGACTAAAAGCACTTTGTGTTTGTTTGCTGAATCGTTTTGCACTAACAAATGAAAAATGTTTTTAAAAAGAAAATTTAATTTAATGTAATCAATTATCCTAATTATTATTATTATTTTTTTTTTTTTTTATCAATCATATCGTATTTACATTGCGTATGGATAAAATATACATGTACTAAAATTGAACAGCAAAAATATATATTAATAATATAATTATTGTAATATAGAATGTCTAGATGAGCTACGTTGTATAGAAAAAAATCGTAGGCTTATTATGTGTTGCTGTAGACAAGTATGATACTTTTACATGACTAATATCATCGTATATTATATTATATTCATATTATTAATCAATATTGTTAATGTTTATTATTATTAATTTTTTTTTATTGTAAATAGAATATTGTTACAGATTTTTTTTTTAATCTAAAATTTACCTTAAAATTTGTTTCAATATTATTGTATGACTGTTTCAATTTTATTAGTTATCTATCGATGGTGTTAATTATGTTGTTTAAATTTATAAAAATATTATTATTGAATTGTGTACATATATGTTTTTTAAGTTTAGCATCATAGAATTTGGAACCGAAAATAGATATTTCAAAAGTTATTATAATAATGCACATATTGTTTTCATTATTTCCTATTTACTATGCATTTATAAGTTTGTATGATTAAATTGTACAGGAAGTAGAAGGTAGTACAAGTGTTTTCTTAGGTTTAGGTATTAGCTAAATTATAAAAATACTGTAAAAATCAAAATTAATTATATATTACATAATACATTATGTATACACTCATTAGTGATTTTGTTGGGTGCCTATATATTATATTGCATGTGTTCTATCTATCTGATATTTTAATAAGTTTTATAGAAATTATAAAATATATAGACTGATCTAAGATAT
Organism: Rhopalosiphum padi; assembly: GCF_020882245.1. NCBI lineage: Eukaryota > Metazoa > Arthropoda > Insecta > Hemiptera > Aphididae > Rhopalosiphum > Rhopalosiphum padi. Next base: position 21,869,322 of record NC_083600.1, read on the forward strand.
GAATTCGATAATATTGTAGAAGTTAAACAGACTAATAACATATTTGCAGGCACAGACAATTAGGACAGGTGTTTTTGTTTAAAATAAATTTGTTCAACCCAGCTGGCAGGCCACATTAACTTATGTACAAATGGAGCATTTGCTCTAGTCAGCAAAAATAAAGCTACTTATTAAAGAAACAAAATATTTGATGTTTTATAATTATTTTATAAATTATTTGTTATTCTTAACAGTATAATAACTATAGTAAAATAAAAATAAATATAATGATGAGTTACATATTTATTATTTACTGCTTATGTAAAACATTAAATGCACCACTAAAACAAATCAACATTTAAGCTTGTTATCTTACGTATGTAAATCAAAATAAATTGTATTAGACCATATAAATGTATTAAAATATGAGGATTTATGTAGATAACATTTACACATAAGCATGAGAGATGTTTTTAATTTGATTTTAGATTTATAAACTATGTCATTGAAATGGAATTCTCACTGTTTATCTGTTTATTATTCGTTCAGCACAATTTTTATGATAAAATACACAACCTGCTTAGAATGAATTACATGTGCTGAAGGAAAACAATTATAACCGTTGGCATTTGGTTTAACAATAGTATATTATAAAATATTAAAATAAATAATTTAGTCATAGAAATCAAAGTTTATCTTGCATAGCTTATCACAACCTAATGAAGACTTCGACTCTAAACTGCTGTGCTATTAAATATAATTTAAAAAAAAATCACACAATCGCACTATATTCTGTAACCGTATAGTATAAGAGTAAATTTATCAAGTAGATATTGTAGTAATTTATGCAAAATAAAGGTTTTAATATTTTATATCAAAAAATCATGTACCCTGTACCTGTGACCTATCACATTAATTTACTAAGTGATAGTTATTGTTCGTTAAATATTGTATTATTGATGCTATAACAAATTTGAGAAAATGCATAATTTTTCATAAATTATTTAATATTTAATATGTATAATAAATAAGAAAATTAAAAAATTAAAAACTAGTCTATGTACTTATGATATATAAATACAGTAACGTCTAAAATATGCGAAATATATTTTTGTACTTATAATTTTATGTCTTGAATCAAATTAGTATAACGCTTATTTTGAATTCGGAAGGAAATAAATTCATTGATACACAATTAATGCAAAATCATTAACTTTCCACTAGGTACTCTGATTTTAACCTTATTTGATAATTGATATCAGTATTTATATTGTACTAATATAATTTTTATTTATAAAAAGATTTGTTTTAAGATTTGATTAATAATTTTTGGTACGGTATAATAATGTTTTAAATATTTATTTTATTACACAATCTATGAAAAATATTTTTTATAATAAGTGTTGTAGGTATTTATAGTGGCTTTGGTATATACTTGAATGAAGAGACCTACCAATGAAGGCACTTCGGCGTGGGTGTTAGACGTTGGTATATGTATAATATAAAGAAACAGGGAATTCTCTCTGCTGTATAGGTAGTAAAAATAATAATAAACGATTCTGAGAGGAAACTGTGTGTCACGGCGTTAGATTATTATTTTTTTCGAATTTCGAAAAATACTTTTTATTCCTTATAGATTTTGGTATCAACTATTAGTAATTTATTTTCTACAAATAACACGATAAATAGTATTATAATATAATGTATATCTATATGAAATAAATGTATATTATTGTCACCTATTAACTTAAAATGTCAATATTATGGGTACCTATTTTTCTCCGTTTTCCTCGATATTTTCCATCATAACATTTTTTAAAATTGTATTTTAATGAAATAATTACTATTTATACACATAAAGACATAGAGTGCAATGAGTAATTTTGTTAAACTATATTTTACTGGATCTCAAATTTGTTTTGTCACGGTCACCTGTATTTAGTGATTTTTTTTAAGGTATAAATTTGTGATTATTTTGAAGTCTTATATAGAACATATTATTTTGCCTTCGAATCAATATATTTATACAAGACAGCAACTTATATTTTACACTCAATTAAAACATAATATAATGTTAACAAAAAAAAAAAAAAAAAATGTAAAAAGTTTTTTAAATTTCGTTTGTTTTTGACAATGTTAACAATATATCTTTGACATTTTTCTTTATAACCATAAACAGGATATGCCTCTAATTATTACTACACAGGTACCTTAGGAATTTGACATTTTAATATTAACATTTTCTAGTCAAGATACAGTTTTTAAAAATATTTATACCTCACAAACACATATAGGTTCTCTATATATAGGTCCAGTGTTCCAGTGTCCGTATTGACTTATAATTTAATGGAAATAATAGCAAATTACACGATACTTAATACACATGATAAATATTATTCATTAGGATTATGTCTATGCAAAAAATAGTCCAATCTTCATTCCCAATTATAAAAATTCAATGAGTATATCACTCAGTGCCGGCCCAAGATTAAGACCATAATTGGTGCCCTTAAAAATATAGCTTAAATATTGAAATATATAACAATTTATTATTATAGAGAAATGTAATTATTACACACCGTTATTATTTAAAAAAATTTTTCACTAAAACATAAGTTTTTACAATTTTTTGAGCACCTTAAAGAATTTAAAATTCTTAAAGTGCAAACCACTGATTGTATATTACTTTTTACATGTTACAAAAATTTGGACTCACCCCCCCCTTGAAAAATTCCTGGATATGCTCCTGGATCTTGTACAATAGTTAATAATGTTTGTTTCAGTCCGTTTTTGAGATTCTTATCACAATCTTAGCAATTGTGCGGTACCGAACTATCGAAGAGGTGATTCATAATACTTTATTCACCTACTTTGTAATTTTCTTGAATTCACTTTACTTTTCTAGAATCTATCTATAATTATTAATTAGGTAGTTATAAAAGTAGTACACGAACGATTTAAGAAGGATTAAAAATATCGTACTGGTCCTAGTAAATTTATTTGGTAGGTGGATGGGTAGCTTATAAAGTTTGCTCCTAGAATTTTGAAGACTCAAGCCGCCATCGGATTTGGCTCACCCATAAATGTACATAAAATAAAATACAACCACATGGCATAATCTCACATGTATTTGATCAACAGATCAGTTTTTAGTCAAATATTTGCGTGACGATCGGCTGTTGCTTTTGGAAGATCGCGCGTACATGTTTTGTAAGCACAGAGAACAAAATAACTGTCAATTAAGAGACAGTTGTTAAGCTCAAACCATTTTGCAGTTTAATTGCAGACGATAATTATAGAAGTCTTATGAATATAATAGTGGTAGGCTTGAAGTAGGTACCTACAGCGGGAAATGGAAAACAATAATATTGTTTCCATTTTAGGAGTAAAGTACTTGTTCAATAAATTAATTGAGTACCACCAGTGGTGTTCCCATGAATTTTTTTGAGAGTATACTATATCATCAAATACGCATGTATTATGGATTTATGGGTATACGCAGTTACCCATAATATTGAAAAAAAATCTTGAGAGTATACGGCGTATATGTAGTATACCCTATGGGAACACCCCTGAGTACCACCTACCCAATGCCTATATAATATATTATTATATTATGGTGCAAGGTGATTAGCAGGTACAATTACATATTTTTACACAATACAAATAAGAAATTATGATATTTATATTAATTGCTTTGTCTATACTATGGTTAATTACATTTTCGTTCTTATATACATATGTCATGCGTATTATACATTATACACAGTATATACAGTGAGTCAATGTAAATTATTTTATATACATAAATATAGTATGTATATTATATGGGTTTAGTGGTTCAAAGAATTATAACAATTTTACCTGACTAAATCATGTTTTTTTTTGTTTATTAATAATTAGTCTAAGTGGTCATTAGGTATGCGTATGCATATAGGTACACTATGCACGTCGACTGCAATATCATTTATTGATAGTTTTTATAGTTTTTATTTAAGTAGTTATGCTAATGACCATTGCACATAATATAATAGTTTGAAAAAAAAAACAACGTTGTACAGAGCCAACGAGTTAACGGAACCTGCAAAATGGCCTGCATCAATAATGCAACGTTATTAATCGATACATAATATAAAATGTATAATAGATGGAAAATGGGCGTAAATTATGTGGCAAACGTTTGAAAATGCCACCGAACGATTTTAACGGGAAAAGCGAGATATACCTATATATTAGGTATATGCTGCCATCACTCGAGTCCACTATTATTCCGCCTTTGCCGACGAGTGCGGCCACTCGAAAATCTTAGAAGAGTGGAACTCAATAGGCATCCACATTTTATAGCCGATTAATTTACACGAATTATATTATATACGTTAAAAAGGCGTTTCATGGTTTTGTACACTCAATAGGCATCGCCCATTTGCGCCAAAATAAAAAAGGCATGTTTTTTCCGACCGCCCGTTTGCGCCAAATTCACCTGGTATAATTATAATAAAAATAATATATTTTTTTCTCAAATAATAAACGACAGTTAGAATTTTATTTAAATCATAGTCAATTTTAAAAATAATAATCAATAATATTTATAATATTATGATGTTTTATAATTTTCTATTGCTTTTAAAGTAGTTTTTAATCTTTTTTTAACTTGTGCATTTTTTTCGGGGTTAGGTATATTTTTAATACTACTATTGACAGACTTATAAAAATAACTTTATTATATACGTTACGGAAACGACGTCTTTTAAACATACGAATTAACCAATTATTTAATGTAAAATGTTTAAACAGGTAAATTTTTGGCGCAAATGGGCGGTCGAAAAAAACATACCTTTTTTTATTTTGGCGCAAATGGGTAACTCCTCACTCAATAATATCGCGAACTATAAGTTATTTGTACTCAGCGGGGCTACTTACATATACGTCGCAGCATAAGCGGTCGACTATATAATGGATTATTAAAAACCGGCTAGATAGCCCCATATTATGTTATATATAGGCATAGGTATACTTTACCTATAATGTGCGTCTTTATATATTGTATATATATATATACGCGGGCTTTGCGTTGAATAAAATAACGTCTCCGAGGCAAAATTACTTTGAATATATTATTAATTATTATAATATCGTAATAGCGTAGGTATATACGCCTAAACTCTTTAGATAAACCGAGTAAAGTTGCCCGTGTAAAAGCCCGTCGTTATGATATTATTATATATAGCTATATAGTATTATATCGTTATAGTATAAAGTCGCGCGCAACAACGCCTATATAAATAATATTATTACCATTATATATTATATTTTCCAAACTTGTCTCGCGCTCGTCATTTAACGACATAATATTAATATAATAATATACAATCTCCATTCTCGGCCGTAGTAAACGTAATACATTGTGCGTGAGCGTTCTGTGTTTTCGTTACGAACACCGAATCATTCAGCCCAACGGTTGTGCTCGACTCGCGAGCCTCGAAGACCATCATCAACGTGGTCTTAAACATACGTTTATTTTTCCGACAGTTATTCAATTTAATTATTTATTAAAATTTCAAACATATAGTTTTTGATAATAACACTGAAATAATTAAAATAACAGACGAAAAAGAAAACGATACGAAAAAATGTATATTATTTATTTTTGGAGTCGAATAGTTACTTTTTACCACATATCTTAAGACGAATTTGGGCGACATTAGGTACAACAATAATAATAATATATGCATAATTGCTTGTACGGTATACCGCGAGTGGTTAAAAAACGTAATACATATAAACATTAAACACATTATTTTGCGCAAGATGACTTCACGTATTTGGACTAAATATTATACAAAAAATGGCAGTTGGTTATCATATTTTGTCTAGAGTTTTGGCACAACATACTTCAATTCACGTACTTGGCTTCGGTTATAATTATCATGTATATATGTTCATGAAAAAAAAAATATGTATATATTTTGTTATTGTCGGTTTGTATTTTTATGTTGACGTCGAGACGCTGTTATATGTGTATCATAATGTATATATTATATTTTAATATTTTTGCGCGAACAGCTAACGAGACGTGTCCTCGATGGACTTGGGCCAATATCGACGACTCGCATTTATGTATATGTGTATTTATATTTTTTTTTATGGCGTGTTATTATTTATTATTTATAAGCACACAAACTTTGAAGTTTACGGAGTCGAGGCTAGTTGAGTGGCAACAACTGGCACCCTAAAGGCGTATAAATAATAAATTAAATACCCATATCTGTTCAATATTCGGTGTGTTATTAATTATTGAATATTATACTTATAATATACAGGTTCTATTTTGCCTCAGAATATTATGTGGTTAGTGGCTAAAAAGTAAAAATATAATTTACGAAGAAAGTATGGACAAAAGTAACTTTCAAAATCGACGTTATAAAATAAAGTAAACATTTCATTTAAATAATAATATAATATAGAATGTATTATTACGTAATTACAGTAATATTAATAATATTTTATCGTCTTAAAATGTATATTACATTAATCGTATTCACCAAATCGCATTACCGTGATAGTATAAAATATGTTATTTGAGTGAAAATTTAAGAATTATTTGTAAAATGCATTGCAAGAATTTGCAACACACACTTCCTCGTTCTTTCGACGAAGTCGGCTATCAAAATGTTTGAACCTAAATCTATACAGGTAGTTGATATTGGCTATTTTACACTATCCGAACTCGGGTCGTTGGACAGATAAAAATACAATTTTCACGGTTATATTTTTTATAAGTCTCATAGCGGAAACTTATGACCCGTGTTCGAAGTAACCAATCGACGACAATATATAGCAAAGCGAACGTAAATTTATTTATTGTCTGATGAATTGGTAATAACGGTACACACTGTCAACCGAGTAACCTTTTTGTCGAGGGTGGTATCGTGAATGTCATATGAGTATACGTGTTGAGCAATTTTATTAAAATTATTTATATAGTAAATTACGGCGACAATAATACGATTTCTCTATAATTTATAGGCTATTGAACCTAAAGAACACTTCACGAACCAAATCCGACTATTGAATAATATAAACCTACGCTCGTACTCGGTATTCCTGTAAACCTAAGTAAATTCACCGACTGTGACGTAAACGACATAAACATAAACCATTACAGTTTACATTTTTTTGTAATATTTTTAACGGTTTACGCGTCAAAATAAGCACTGGCTGCGTTTTATAATATATACTTATGTTGTAACATATTATGAGGAGCGTCATTTCCGGGATGCAATAGTGTACATTTTCATTTTACGGATGTTTTCTCATAAATTATTATTATTTTTCACTAGATTTTTTTTTTTATTTACTGATTTATTATTAAAATCTATAGACAATTTTTTAGCACATTCTAACTAAGTATAGAACTATCTATACTAAGATTTGATGTTTAGAAATTTTTATTATAAAAATGATCATTTTTGGAATATAAATACATTACAAAACTTTTTTCAGATATAATATAACTATTAAACGTTGTCTATCTATTATATGGTATGCCATTAATAGCTTAATAACAAACAAAACAATATAAAAATATTTTTATGTTAAATTAGACAAGATGCGACCTAATACATATATCTAGTACAATTTGGTGTAGATACATTGAAATAAATTGTTAATATATTTTACTTAATTTATAATTATAACTTGGTAGAAATGCGTAAATCATATACGATATAACGAGGCTTTTCCGGCGTACTTATACATAATATGTTAAGTGCCGAAGGATTGTTATCACAAATTTTGTAAAGTAATCACAAATAGTTATACAACTTCGTGATAATATTACACAGAATAAATGTAAGACGAGACATGCGACTGCGGTATGTATTAAATATATTATATTATGTAGGTTCAAAGTAAATTTGTAATCATTAAATATAAATTCTGTAACGATGGAACAAACAAATTACAATATAATTATTGAAAGTTATTATGTTTTAATTAACTATATTAATATTAACTAATTAATTGAAGGAAAAATTAAAACATTTTTGGCATTATGGGATGTACCTACTTATTCGTTTTTATTTTTATTACAGAAACTACACGTGAATTTTAAAAATCATAGGTAAGACTTAAAAATTATTTTTAATATCAAATGGAATGAGATTTTCAAAATGTTTATTATTTAATAAAAACTAAATTTGTTTCTATTCAACTATTAGTTTATTATTATTAATTATAGGCAGTCCTCTATAATATTATTAAAATTAATCTTCAACAAAAATCAAATTATTGAAACGAACAAACCAAAATAAACATAATATTTCACAGGATAAAACAGATTATAGAGTTTTTTTTAGATAAAATACTTTTAAAAATAATTAAATATTTCTAAAAGTCATAATTAAAGTCAATTTTTTTTTATTAAAAATACTTTTAACACAATAGGTATTTATCTTAAATTAAAATAATTTATTTTAGTAAATGCTTATTCAGTTAAAAGTATGGCGGTTTTAAAGAAGTTTTTAAATGTTAAGAAATTTTGTTTTGTAAAAAAAGATAACAATAATTGCAAGTACAAAAATTAAATTTTGATGAATAAAAATACTCAAATACATATTGGTCCACTTGGGATGTTTTCATCCAGAAAAGCAAAAACTTAAAAAATAATAACAATTAAATAATATTAGGTATATTATATACATATTCATTATAATATATTGTTTTGTAATTGTTTCAAATTATGTAGAAATTAAATGTTCATAACATATATAATAATTTTCAAGATAAATTATAGCTCTTACTAAAATCACCTACTAAGGGCCACCCAGTATATATTGTATATTATTATCATATTGTGATGTGTTCAAATTATTATTATTATAACGTAATATCCGTCGGATTTGTGTGCGCATACTATCACGACCGTGACGGTCGTAAAATAAATAATTATCGCGTTGTCTGCCAGCCAGACATCCAGTCGAGACTTACTGCATCATCACTCTCGTGAGTACGCACTATAATATTATCTATCTCGCTGCGTTTCTGTCCGCGGGCTCACCTCGTCCAAAGGTCAAAATCCAATTAAAACGCAATTAGAACGTCAAAACTAGTGTGCGCAACTTAATAATTATATTTGTTGGCAGGTAAGCTCCGCCATCGACGACGACAACGAAGATGACGAAGATGACTACTGCGTAATAAGATAAAAAAAAAATATTAAAAACACTATAAAAATGTGGATGTTGGATTTTAAAAATTTCGCATTTTTTTAATATAACCGAACTCTCCAGAACTTAAGTTTGGTTGACGAATATTGACGAATTTTATTATTATTATAATAGTGGAAGGTCCATAACGGCAGCCACTGTTCACATATATCTGTTATTTGTTAACAATATTGTTTTCATCGTCGACGGTCTTAAGATTTAGTATTTACAGTATGTTAATTAGAGACAAACTACAATGTGAATTTTTATTTTAATCTGATAATATTAATGAAATTTGATGACATGAACAGTTACTATAAGTAAAAAAAATAGTCATTAGCATATATCGATATTTTACATTGGCCAAAATTCCATACCAATATCGCTTAATATTTAATTATTATTGTATTGATACACAGAACACGGTTTTGTCATAGGCGTTATGTGTTAGATCCTGTTATAGGCTTCGTGGGTTGACATTTTTATCCGATGAACGCACAACTTTGATTTGTGTATAAATTGAATTCGAACTATCGTCGAAATGAATCCAGAGAACCCCGAGGGGACCAACAATGATGATACCGATAGAGATAAAATAAATCAAATCGAAAATAGATTCAGTTTTTATTATGTATATAGGAAATATGAAAGATTTTGTTTGACAATTTTTTTTAATGTCACATCTATATACGTTTTGAAATGATATCTGTTGACCATCACTACAATTACATTACCGCTTTGAGAGTCGAAGTCAAAATAAGGTTCAGCTGTTTAGGAATGAGATATTATAATAGTCAATATTACACTGTAATAGAACACGATTCAATGATCTTATAATAAGTACATGAATTAATAGTATTATACCATTGATATTTGATATTTTATTTTAATGAGTAATAGTGTAGTGAAATAATGATTTGTATAAACAAATATCTTTCATATAATAATTGTAAATCCAGTACATCCATCGTGTTTCACCCAAAATGTAGAATAACATATTTACGAGTACGACCCATTACTTATGAGTCCTAAGTATTATGACTTTATGAGCTATCGAAAACTGAACTCGTGTCCGTCAAAGAGCAGTTAAATAAATTCATTCGTGATATAAATTTATATAATACTCATTACTTAAATTATTGTTAAAAACCCGTACAAGACGGGACACCGTAAAACGGACACTCGACATTTATGTAGCTAAATTGCCTATACAAGACGCCGTAAGATCAACATTTTACCATTGCACAAAATGCCAGAAATTCGTCAATAAGGCATTGGTAGGTATTTATAATGTTTTTTAATACTACCAATAATTAATACCTAATACAGTGTGACTTACTGTACGTTATATAGGCGCTGTAACTGCGCCTGTTTGTACTACCCACATTATATTGCAATATAACGAAAACGAGTGTTTTATCTCCATCACTTCCACAAAATTCGAGTACCTCCAACTGTTATTTAAATTGTAAGCGGTCATATCGTATATTGTAATTATTTTTTTTTTTACATCAATGGCAAGATTATCAATATTAGATCGTTGTATTATGACGATAATACTGTGTGCACTTAGGCAGTGCAACATGTTTATGTATATTGTATAGGTATCGCAGTAACAGTAAAGGTGTGTATATAGTTATATTTTCTTTTCTTTTTCTTTCGTGGTTTTACGACACTTATAATGAACAACTTATTAATGCAAGACACGTCGTCGCCCCACGATGTAAATGTGTAATAAATAATAATTACTGCGTTTACACGATGACGTTAAAACGGTTCTAAATCCACACAGAATTGTATTTTTACTGGTTAATAAAATAACTCAATCTATCCGGAAGAAAGCCAGTATCTGTGCATTTAAAATCGTTTTAACGCCTGCACCGTGTAAACGCAGTAATTATCTATACAGCTGCAGACGTCGGTCTAACCACCTGTATACAGAGCGATCCAAGTTCCGCTAACCCTTTATCCGTTTTAGTATATTATAACGCGAGTAAGCCCCCTCTTCTCTCAAAAACTGATCGGACACATGTCGCGCAAAAATATATTATACCATTTGAAAGATATTTCCCGAAAATCGAAAAATTCATGTCTATATGAAGTTCATAGGTCCGATATTGTCAAATACGCACTTGAATAATTTAAACTCGTATAGTGATATTAAATATATTTCTTTTAAAAATTAAAACTATGTTTTTAACAAAACAGTTTAATAATAACGAGTCATTTGAAAATTTGCGGAAAAATAAAAATAGGTTTCCCGAGTAGAGACCGGGTTTCAACGTCTAATATGTTATGTTTCAACTATTCAAAATATTTAAAATTTTACTGAAGTTAATTTAGTAAGTTATACCCATGGCTTGCACGTAGAGTTACGATGGGATTTGGTGTTTTATCAGCGTGCCCCACTACCCTTTTAATAGGTATTTTTTATTTTCTATGTATTCCACTATAGGCGGGAATATAGAATTACTCGTCATTGAAGGATTGGACTATAATAATTAGGACAGCTATGTGCACACCCATACGGTTTATTAGAAAACTGTTATAATGCAATACAGATAAAGTATAATTACTATAAAAAATATATATAAAATAAATTGAATTTGTTTTAGTCTTGCTGTATTTTATGACAGTGATTTTTTTCTTCAGATTTCTATTATACTTTCTTTAAAGCCCATCGCCGTTACTGGTAGTTTTTAATTTTATATTTCAGGAAAAGGATAGTCATGAAAAGTTTGATATATATATACGTAGTTATATATTACACCGAACCGATAGTTTAATATTTATATGCATTTAAAGTTTAAGGTATCAGCTGTTGTAGCCATTCCGCTCATCTTATCTGCGAACTTTAAATGCTTATAAATAATAAGGCATTGCCGAGGGTTTGACGTTCGAAATTTGCGTATAAATATTTTCAGAAAAATTATTGCGATTTGGAAACGAAATATAAATCAGTGATGTAATAAAATGAGCAAAATACTAAAAATGCACTAAAGCAAAAACGTACAAATTCCAAAATACAAGCACTAAAACCGTTTGATTCTTTTACTTTAGAAAACAATATCTAATTGTTACGCTGTTTATACTTACTTCGAATTACATAATCACGTATAAGCAGTCTAAAGACGCACGCACGCTTTAGATTTTCGGAGAATACTTAATTCGTAATGCAATGTACATTAACACGGCGGTACCTCAATTGGTATAATATATAGAATATAATTTAGGTTATGTTAGCGACAAGTTTTCGTCTCTTTTTCCGAACATTGATCGGGTCCAATCGATTTTACCGAACTGCGGTTTTCGATCATTCAAAAAAAAAATAAAAATAAACTTAACTGGCAAACGACGTCCAAAGCTCCACCTATCCCGATCTGTTCTGAAAATAGATTGAAAAGTAACTGGGATCCCTGTGGCGTTTACCAAATCTTGGCTTGCAGAAGCAACGGCCGACCCGCCGAGTAGATAACATCACGCTATTAAATAAATTATATTAAAAATCGATTAGACGCTAGTTTTTTTTCAATTAAATCGAGTGAGGTCATGTTTAAGGCGATATCGTGAGCAACCGACGTGTACTCCATAATATACAAACACAAATTATATACAGAGTGATACGCCAAAGATTATCACATTCATTTTATCCGTTGAAAGTTAGTTTATTCAAATTACGATTTTTGGAATTTTCAATTATATTTACACAATATAATATTATCAGAAACATACATTGTTTATATCATCGAAGGAGTGCACTTTGGCGTTGTACACTTATTAAAAAAAAAAAAAAAAATAAATAATTAACACCCTTTTTTTATTGTAAGTTATTAGGCTAGATTTGTTCAGATGTTCATTCATCTAAATCAAAATACAAAATTTAGTTTCTGTATTATTAGACTTTATGTATTAACGATAATAACCTTTAATAATGATTTTACCTCAAATATAAGTAATAATTTTTGTTATAAGATTATTTTTTAAATGATTTATAAATGGTTTATTGTTTATTATATTTTACATTCAAAATTAAATAGACTAATATATCTTAATATAATACACATCAGCAAATTATTTTAGAATATTGTCAAAAATCAGAAATTTTTGATTTAATTGTTTAATTACAAATACATTTAATCAATAATAATAACCTAACCCTGGATAATAATGGATTATATTGTATAATATTATAACTAATTAAAAATAAAAATAATATTGTAATTAAATACAAAACCACAGCTAAAAAAGAACTGATGCAATATCACAAAACTATTGTTGAAACTAAAATTGTTGTTTGTTTCAACGATCTCTGTGAGATCGTCAATCATTCAAACCTTGTTAAAATAACTGTGTATATATTATTTGCATTACCGGTGTTCTTCGGATTTGAGGTTACCACTCGTGCATATCAAGCAACAAAAAAACATTTTAATGTACTATTGTGTCAATGATAATAATTTGAATATTGTTTTAATTCTCACGTGTTGAAATTTTCAAAACACATTATTATTCCTAACCTAACCTAACCAAAAATATATTTAATTTTATTGTATTATGCAAAAAAATTTTTTTTGTGTTATTATATTATATTTATATGTTTTTATTGCTAGTCGGTTTTAATATTACAATGGTGTGCAATTTTAATAATGTCACAATTATTACTTATTATACCATAATACCATTGTAATGTTTCACATTTGTAATACAATGCAATGATAAACAGTATATTAATCGAGGCTATTATTTACAAGTACCTAATAATCTCCTTAATCAATATTTTGAATACATCAACAATGTATTATTATTTATTTTACGTCGTAACTTTATTTTCATTTTCACTTAATAAAAATACCAAACTTATTACTTATTTTAGATGTAATATCAGTGAGAGACTAAAATGATTCTAATTAAAGTATATATTTTTGTTGGTTTTTTTTTCGTTTCAAAAGCACAAAATAATTTTATGCCTAACTTACCCTTGTTTTTTTTTAAAAATTACATATTTTATTATTGATAATTTGTATTATACTATTATGATGCATAAATTGTTTAACTACAGGGACAATTTCGGTTATTAGTAAACGCAATTCGCCAATGTGAGAACGCACAAAATCTACCAATTAAAATGAAATTATATTTAAATAAAAAGTCATCCACAATCACAGAATTCAAGGGTAATTTCACATTAGGAGTACCTTTTGACGATTCATTAATACTAAGTAAAGTAAAAAATATATAAGTCTCTGGTTCGCAATAGAAGTGTTTTCCCTGTAATATATATAATATTAGAAGATTTCTTACAAAATAATATGCTTTCTTTTATTTATATAATACATTCAATTTGTAATGATGAGCAGTTTAATTTTCATGTACTTATTAAAATTCAGCCTACCCGGTTATTATATTAGAAAAATAAAGAATAAATATTAATCAAAATAAATTAAAAATTTGTTTGAAATAGAAGCTATCATACATAGTCTCTTCTTTAAATCGTTTTTCGTACAGAACAAATGTATAATTTTAAATTGGTTCAATTACAAGTTACATTTTAAGAATAATATACCACAACGAGACCTTTCTTATTTTATATTTTCCATTATTTGTATCTAATATAATTGAAGTAATAAACATTTTACTTTTAAATGGAATTTAATAAAGCTTATTTAATTTAAATAAAAATATTTGATACAAATAATAGTATAAATAATATTAATTTAAAAGAATATAAATAAACTCTTGAATTGTTGTATAAAGAGGTTACCACTTACTTCTGTTATGTAGACATTTCAATAATATAAAAATAATATGTATGTTAATAATGTTAAGATCAATATAGCAAACTGATGATGATTTAATTGAGCGGTGTGGGATGTCCAATCCTGACGAAAATCGGTCAGCACCAAAAGTTCATTTTTATAAGATATATTTCTATAGTGAAGTATTAAAGATACAGGATTGGAATAAATGTTTACGTCCTATACGTCTTAAATACAATATACAATTTTAAGAATATATTCTTCTAATAAAATTCAGATATTTTCTTAATTTTTTTTGCTTTTATTTGAGGGGGAGATAATAATTAATATTATGCATATTTTAAGATAATATAATTTTTTTATTGATATTTATTAGATAATTTTGACCCAAAGTACATAATATTATGTATAAATCATAAATTATAATAAAATTATATAAGCCATGAACATATAACTTAAAAAAATATTTTATAGGTAGTTAAATTTAAGTATTATTTTTTAATTATTTTCAATTTAACCTTAAACATGTTTTACTGAGTATTTATTATATTATTAGATATATTTTTATTGTTTGATACATAGTTGGATGGAAATGCAGCATCTTGGAGTTTAACTGGTGGCTGGAAACCAAATTCTATTATTTATGTAACCAACAATGCCTGTTCTAAAACAAAATTCATCGCAGGAAATTCTTGGTTTACATTTATAAAAGCATTTAATATTCCATCTGGAAACTGTCCTATACCAATGGTAATATTTAATATTTACATTTTACAAATATGGTAAATCCTAATAATATCAATTAATAAAGTCAATTATAATTTAATATATTAAAATACATATTCCTCGTATAATTGTAAAAAGAATTTGAATATAATATATTGTGTTGCTGAAATTTGTTTAATTATTAATAAATATTTACAGGGAAATTATTCATCATCGGGATATGACTCAGTACTTATTGAAGACAATAACTTTCCAAAAGTGTACTTCTATGGAAAATATAAATCTGTTTTCAAGGTAAAAACCAAAGAAAATAAGCTACTAGGCTGTTTGGCTTATGAAGTAGAAGCGGTAAGACCATGGGATACCTAAAAATTAAAATTTAATATATTGTAGAAAGTACCTAAAATAGTCTGTAGTGCAATAGTGTACACTATTATATTATACATTGTGTAATGAAAGATTAATTACTATATTATGATTATTATCATATGATTTTGAAATAAATCGGTGTTTGGTGAAAAATATTTTATATTTTATATGTCCGTTTATATTATATACATCATTCCAATACAGCTATTATAAAAAACACTTAACATTCGTTTCAAACATAAACCAATCACAACATTTTAATAAAGTTTGAGTATAGACAATTATTAATTCTGATATAAAACAATAACATTATGTCGGACATCTGCAGCGAAAACAAATCGTTGAGTTCGTTGCACCAGATCAAACCGGCGTCTCCCTTATAAACGTCCACGAGGTCATAAAATATTATAGCGTCGACAATACGACAATAAACGTTGTATCGTATTTCAATTTGCAATTATTATATTGTATTTACTCAATACATGGTATTAATATAATATCATAATCAATCGTTTTATTCTTATTGATTCGTATAATATAATATTCATTTAACACATACATTTGTCGAAATCGCTTATAGAAAAAGTAAATGCTGAGGTAGATTCTCGTATTTTCTTTTTTATTTAACATAGATGAGTTTTTGGATTGGGCACAATATTATTTTTTTTACTAATCTATTTTTCTACAATTTTTTAACTACCCGAACGGCGAACACATAGTTATTTAATTTTTAATCTTTAAAATTCTAATAACATAACGAACTACACTGAACGACTTCGATTCGACACATGTTACATCTAACATAATTACAGTATTTATGCACACAATTCGTGGAATCGGTGGTATTCATAGGTACGTTTATAATAATATATGATAATATGATATTATTATATATATTGAGAACTTCGTGGGTATGAAAACACGCGGAGAGTGTGTGACGGGGGCGAATCTAACTAAATGCTATTTGCCAAACTGTTCTATACGGAAATCGGTACCTTTATATATATATGTATATACTCGCAGGCGGCGTTAGAAAAAATTATTTGATTCGATTTGCCGTTATTGCAAACAGTGCACTGCCAAATATTATATTATAACTGTGCGTATACTAGTGCTAAGTACCATTAGATACCCACTCGTGCTTGTACGTGTGTATACACATTGCATAGCACAGTGTTCGTATTGTATTATACGCTATACGGCTAATTAACATGCGTGAAACTATTATATTAACGTGTACCACCGGCTTCAGTAAGTATAATATAGGATACAGGTATATTATGTTTGCGGATATATAATATAAATATATCGTATCGCGATACGCCTCTCATACGATAATACCGTCATCATAATTACCATTATAATCGCATTCCAAATAATATGAAAATCTAATATACGCGTATTATATTAAATATAGTTATAGCCAGAATGTTATACAGTCATTACAGTCCGTCAGCGTCACAACGGATGGTATATAATATACTATTCAGGACGAATTTTGGTTTTATCGCCAACCGATTCGTTTAAATACATCGATTATAACAAGTGTGTGGTTTTTTTGTTTTTACTTTTGATAAGACGTAATTCAAATATATAATACTGATAAAAATCATACACGATGGCTTATATAATTGTATGTATAATTTATAGGTACGCGTGAAAACCAACGTGCTACTTGATCATTTCTCCGCTACACGCGCGGAAAAACATATTAAATCATACATGTATTATATATTTGTATATAATATGGTTTTTGAAAAAATGAATGAAAAAAAATGTATCAACGAAGTTGCTGTGGTAACGTTATATTATATTAAACACCCATTGGTAGGGGGCAACCTCCGAAAATTTTGTTTGAAAAATAACGATGATAACAATGTATGCGGTCAGAATTCAACGAATCGAAATCGACCAGAAAATACAATTTTGTACACAGCACAAAAACATAATATAATATATATATACTTATGTGTTAGAATTATATATTATTATTACTTTTTTCGTATTATTGGTTGGACTATTATTGATACATGTTATTAATATTGATAAATAACTATAATATATTAATATATACCAATAAGCTTTTATTGGCTATTATAAATTATTATATATGGATTGCCTTTAACGAAGACTACTTATAAAACGAATCATCAATGTGCCTCTTTCTCTCTCTTCGATGAATACGGAAGAATTTCCTTCGAGATTATCATGTATGCACGTCATAGCTAGGTGTAGCGTACCACTTATCCGGGCTTACCTGACCGTTACTGGATGTTCTAAATCAACTTGTCACGCATCTCGTATAGCCGCATAGGTATAATATATTGAACTTTCACAATAGTAGATGAATAAGTACTTAAACATCGGACAAATAAACCGCAATGTTTATAAATCAACGAAATGATTGACGAATAAATAATATTTATTTTGAATAATATCAAAACGTTGGGTTAGGTTAGTTAGATTGTTTTTTAATGTCTTTAAATTGTGTGTAATATAATATATAAATATATATATTAAATAATATAATAGATAAAAAATGAGCAACTTATTAAAAACGAAATTGTATGCTACGTTATTAGGTTGTGTAATAGTTTAAAAATAAACTTTTAAAAAAATTAGACATTTTTGGGAAACTAAAATATACCATATCATACAATTTTAATCACTTTAAAATTACTTTAATTTAATTTTAGAATAAATAAACAATAATCATTAGACATTACATTATAATACGAGTTTATTAAATACATATAATATTTTATAATTTATCTTTAAAACGAATTAGGTTGTTTCCCATAAATATACTAAAACAAATTTGACATATTATCACGGGCTAGGTCAGTTATACTTTTTGAGTTTCAGGATTTCAATAGTGTAACACAAATAAAAAGATTTTAATTTTGATCCAAATAATTGAAAAAAAATAGTATTAATAGAAAATTCTGATATAACTAGATACTTTAAAATCATTTATTTAAACAAATCCTTTAAATTGTACTTTAAAACAAAGAACACGGGCTATTACTTATTAGATTCATATTATGATAATTTAAAACTAATCTTTAGATTAAACCAAAGCTGTATCGTAAATAAAACAACATAAACATATTGAACGGTGGGATACGGGTATAGTAGTGTAATATGCATATATATTTTTAACAATATAATACTTACACCGTCGACTATGTCATGCCAATAAGCCGCTATAGGTATTATAGTGGTATTTCAATATGTATAAATTGCGCTGTTACAGACTAATGCAGATAATATCCAGAAAATGTAATTCGACGACGGATAATATTATACGGACGGCTATTATAGTACTAGGAAATAGGAATAGTACGCATTGTTATGTATATAATACATATAGAACATGTGTTCGGGTTTCATATTCCCGCAGTGATGAATATATGATATTATTGCGTAATTTAACGCGCATACGAATTAGGTACAATAATTATTATGTATTTTTGCATATTATTGTCTATTACATTGGGCTTATTGACATACGCCTACGACTTGGGTACAATAGTTATTATAATGCATTATTGCATGTCATTATCCTGGGATTATCGATATAGATTATAGGTACCCGTACTGTTTAAGTAGATGCGATAATAATTATTATGCTTTTGCGTAGTGTCTTGAATTCTTAATATAATATAGTGAAACTTAAAAAATAATGAAGTGAAGTGTCGTGGGCAACAAATCAAACTACAGGAAAAATCATTGACTATAATCATGAAAATATTAAATAAATTAAAATATAGTTAATTAATATTAGGTATAATATTTAGGTAACGCATTTGATTATTTTTATTACGTATTATGGCTAGACACTATTCCTCGACCTAACCGCATATAAGCTTTGCTTTTTGGTTGTCTTTTGAAATGGATTTTCTCGTGTATTTGTGTTTATATTTTAGTACAAAATAAAGGCATTATAATTATTAAATAAATTTGGTTCATATTTGGATTGAATTTTAAAAATATTTTGTTAAATTGAAGTTCTTTGTACGGAAGGTACACTAGATACACTGATACACAGGTTTACTGTATAAATATATTGATTTATCTCTATCTGATTTATTTTCGTGTAGTTTAAAATGTAGCCTGATTTATGCGTCATAAAATAAATTTCCAAATCGATAAAATAACTTTGATTTAACGTTCTTAAAAATTTAAACATTTATTACAAACTCTCTAACTTATTAGACCGTTCTAATTTATAAAACATAATATTTACCATTACCTAAGCAAGCATATTATTTAAACACCGGAATATTATCGCGCGTATTCGATTAGGTCGTTGGTTTTTATTTAATTCATCGATTTTCTTCTACCACGCTATCGAAGAATATAAACATAAATAATAATATGATAGGTATATAATGGCATTGGCTCTGAACGTGGGAAATGCACATAGTAGGCATATTTAATATTATAACTATTAATGGCATGGAAAAAACTTGCCACACATAAAATTGAAACATAATATCGTCTTTTTAAGATAAATAATATCGTATAATTCCGCACCATCGCTAGCGAATATATAATATTTACGCACAAATAATATTAAAATATTTTTTTAGACTTTTTATTTAAACAACATTGATATGAATTATCGCAACAAACGCATATCAAAATGTCCACGGTTTTTGTAGAAATAATGTTTTTTTTCTTCTAATGTCAAGTATCAAATTATTGTAATTGAAAACTCGAAAAATCCAGTCAGCACCGTCGGTTTTCTCAATTAATATCCAATAAAATATGGAGTACATCAAAACGATATAGTTGATAATACAACGGAAACGCACGTCTAACCTTACGTTATAAAATGTACATTAGATAACAATGAAAACTGATAAAGATAATCGAATGTGTCCAAATTTATATTTACCAT
The DNA here is from genome assembly GCF_020882245.1 of Rhopalosiphum padi. Classification (NCBI taxonomy): domain Eukaryota; kingdom Metazoa; phylum Arthropoda; class Insecta; order Hemiptera; family Aphididae; genus Rhopalosiphum; species Rhopalosiphum padi. Next base: position 21,890,264 of record NC_083600.1, read on the forward strand.
AAATATTATCGATCATTATAAAGGTCCTTGAATATAATATAAATAAATGCGTGTCCGGGATATTGCGAATATAAAATAATTTAATGTTTGGTTTTTTCAGTAAATGTGTTTAAAAAAATAAAGTTGTTACAAGTTTTGTATTAGAGTATTTTTCTGAAGATTTCGGTACATAAAATTAAATTTTGAATAAGTAGAGTAATTTATTATTAGTTAGATATATCATTATTTAATATTTAAATGATTTAAGTGGTTCAACATTTTACGAGAAAATGATTGTTTAGTTTCAAATTATAATTACCCTCAAAATTAAACCGTATAAATGGAGGTATTTAAATAGTAAATTTGTATAGTCATCAAAATAGAATATACAGTAATTCTTATAATATATTATAATATAATATTATTTTAAATGCCTACAATAATGGTATAGTAGCTAGTGAATTAAATGTTTAGAATATAAGTCTAATTCTACATATTCTCTATATCTATATTGAGTATTTTAATTTTTAAGTGATAATCAAACATATTTTATACAAAATCAAACGCTGAAAATATCTAGTCGTATACCGACAGTAAAATAAATACTATATATCTATATAGTTGGGACATTATTTGCTAGAGATACGCGACAACGATAAATTCAAAAATTTAATTTAATTTTCTAAAAAATCGACCACAGGAAATGAAAGCCACCGGATGGAAAGTCTGTAAGTACTTATACATTTTGAACGGAGCAAAATGTATCGATATTACAATGATGTGTTTGTTTTTTATTTTGTATAATATGCGTACGAGGTTTATAGCAAAAAAAAAAAAATTCTATAATTTTCAACTTCAATTTCTTTTCTGATAAGAGAGGAATCCTAGTTATCTAGTTAGTACTTTTAGGAGGTTAAAATTAAAAAATTACTTTATAGTTAACAATTTATTAAATATTTAATTATTATAGTAGTCTTAAAAACCTAATGTAAGATTCATTATAAAATTATAAATAATTAATATTGAAACAAAAAAAGAATAATAAATAAATAGAATTTTTTTATAGATATTTTAAATATTTGTGTGTAATTAGATTTTTAAACGAAGAATAACAATTTTAGTTATTTTGATTAAAAAAAAAAAATTTCTTGGGAATTTGAAACTTACATAATATATTGTTTTATTTTATATGTATATACAGTGATTTTTTTAAAAATATTTAGATTAATGCTTCACTACCGTTCTAACGGTTCTATTTTTATCGTTCTACGATAAATTGGTATTGATTCGAAAGTTAATAACAATAATATATTATAATTCTTAAGGTATTATGGTACTGTTACTTATACAATGATTAAATATAAATTAAATAATAATTTTGGAAAAAAATAATCCAACCTGCTATTTTATAAATAGTAAAATAGATTTCAATAATAGTAATTTAAAATATGCTTATAGTAATATAGACCGTTATATACATTTTAAATTACTTATTTATTATTTATAATATGATAAATAAAATAAACAAAGATTTGTCGTCATACCGCTTCTGCTTAGAATCGTTTTTTGTATACAATCATTGAATTCAAATAAATATATTCATTATAATGACTTACTCAATGACGAGTTACATTTGACACATATTGTCACGCAAACTATATTACAATATAAAAGAAAAATAGGTTGTTGTTGTTCTTTTTTAATATCATTTATTTCACTTTTTTACAATCCATCTCAATTTATACTCAGTAAGTGTAATGACATGCATTGAGTTATTAAAAATTACATGTTTACTTAGTACTTACAGTAATGGGAAACCGTTCAGCAGCGAAGTCCTATCGAACTGAAGAAAAATAGATACAATTATTAGCACAAAAATGAAAAATAATGTAACCTAATCTTTTGTAATTACCCCATTATGCACACCCAATCCACTTATTTCCTAGCCTATTCCACCGTTATGTTTTGAAATCATTTATGTTCTGGTTTAAATATATCAGTATACTATGCATCCACAGATAAATTTTCATTTTAAATTTTATATTAGTTATTCACAAAATATCAACAAATGCGTTTTGATCTAAACAATATTTAGCTAGCTATTAATTTTCGAAACCGTTTCTCTTCTTATTTAAATATAAGTGTAATGATATGTAATAATAGTACAACTAAAGCTAAGAGTAACAATAGTATTTAACACATAGTAACTGCTAATTTTTCAATTACCATGTAGAATTCTCAAAACACGCAAAGAAACAAAACGATAAAATGCATAGACTTCATGTAAACAATAAATAATAAAATTTATCATTTTACTGATGATAAAAGATATTTATCATTAATTTGAAAACGATCTGAATATTAATAAAAAAAAGTAGATACATGGTGAGAATTAACTAAAACTCGTGTTTATAAGACAACATAACGTATATTCAATTTCTAGATATTATATTATATTTTATTTTTATTTTTTTTAATTATTACAAAAATAATAAAAAATAATTGCGTAAAATTGTTTTTTTTTTGTTTGGAGAAGGTTGGAGAAAACTCAACACTTCCAAAGTACCCCTTTATTGTGTCACTTAATATTACGTTTAGGTACACATTGGTTTTTTCCACAATTTACACCTTCGTGCACAGTAAACGTCACGTCTGAGTTATATAATATGTATATTTTTACGGGGGATTCAAAAGTATAATTGTCAATTAACATAAATTACAGCCAGGGAGGTGCTGCGTTGAAGATTTGTTATTCTGCGGCTAAACATTTCGAATACGTTTAAAATAAATTGCGAGTCGTTTAATTTTAACATTGATTATGACGTTAATTTAAAAACTACGTGACTTCATTATATTAAATACAACCACCTATATATAATATTATTTACCAATTTACCATCATACTGAGCACCACGTTCCGTATAGCATACTCAAACGATTTTAACGTCAACTGATGACATTCGATATTGTAATTGTATTTAATAAATTGTACAAATTCGTGATTATTTAGTTTGGGTTTCGTACTCAAAATTAAAACTTATACGTTTTCCTTGGAAAAATGGAAGAATAAACTAATAAAAACAAGCGCTTTCTAACGAGCTCGAATAGATCGAGCAAAACTATTATAGTGTACATATTATTATGTATAATATTGTATTATATTGTATACATTATTCATTTGGCTCATCATATATTATTAAATGGAAAAATAAATGATAAATAAAACTGTGTATACAAATAATCTGCTTGGATAACGATGTAGCTATATATTATTGCATATTATGTATGTTGTTCGCCTATTTCGTGTATAACGTTTTCGTGAATGACCAAAATTATTGATAATGGTGAAAAACAAATCTTCGCTTAAACGAACATATATTACAGAGTGATCCGTTTTACAAGCAGTACCTATAATTTACCAGCGTGCACTCGAGTATTAATTTTACCGAGTAAAAAATAATTTAAAAAAAAACACGCATGTAATATCTTTACGTGTTTTTTTTTCATAATTGAGTAGTATACATTTACAATCAGTTATTGCAGTAGTTGACATATATTTAAATTAAACCAGAATACATTTAATGTACTCTGAATGAATTTGTTGGCGACATCTGTTCCAAGTCTTTGCTCTGTACAAATAATAATATTGTACATAGTCTTCGAATAACTATAGTTTACTTTATTTTGTGTTCTCAGAATTTTATACATCTAAAAAGGTAAATGCAATATACTTTGATTCGTGATTATGATATTATATTGATATTTATTTTTATGTTGACGTTATTCATCAGGTCTAACGGCGTCTCAGATAGGCAATTTAGTAACATGAGTCGTGATTTTATTTTTCCGGGAACTTTTTGTTTCATCGCGTAAAACATTATGTGCATGGCGATTAAACGCTATCCAATGCTTTTTTATTGATAAAAACACACCAACGTTCCGTGGATTTGCGGAAGTAGAAGAAGAAAAAAAAACCGGACTTATCATCGCAGAGATTGTTTGCAAAAAAATAGTCATATATATTATGTATACAAAATAATTACAAATATATTATGAACGTCTTTTTTTTTTCTCGAATACCTGACATTTGAACAGATCGGCATGCAAGATAAAATGTCCTTTACAATATAATACATAAGTAGGCAAACACGGTGCACGTAATTAAATCGAAAATCCGTTTTAAAATGTATTCAAAATACTTGCATATGATGGATGGATTATTGATACACACTCAACGGGGTTTTTATACTTACTTTTCGACCCAGAGGATTTGTTGTGCCACAACGTCGTAACGCGCACGCCGATAGAAAAAAAAAACACACACAGGTAGACTCGTACACAGGTAGACTCGTACACATGTATATTATACAAATCCAGGGAAAAACATTTATATCGTATATGTTCGTATTATATAATATTATAATGCTCAAGTCAAAGACTTATTCTGACGGAGTTTACGCGGCTGGCAGACAGGAATAAAGTCGTGCATACGGAGGAAGATTTATCGAAAACTCATTACACTTTCATACGTAGACACACTGCGTATGTTGCCTTCACAGCTGTGGACAGATCTGTATATACGTACGATAACAGCCGCACCTCGTCACTGCGCGTTGTGCGCCTATACATAATACATGTACACGACGCCGCGTAGTCCCGTAGTCCTTTTAAAAGGCGTTAAATCTGAGCTTTATACTTTACGTCTGACGGTACTGCTGACGACGAATAATTCGACGTTAGTGCAATATATACTGTATATCGTGTACATTATTCTTGTTAAATCTACTTAACCACAAAAGAGAACAGTCACACACACACACACACACACACATACACACACACACACACACACACACACACACACACACACACGTGTATGTGTATAGGTTGATGAAAAGACGAGTTTCGAGAATATTATGCATATGAAAATATTTCAAAAAAATTAAAATTCTTGGTGTATATATCCTCGAAGTTGTTGGTAGTCTTACCCCCTTACTCTCCATACGTCGTATATTGTTACTATATTATATATTATAATGTGTTATGTACATTATTCTATTAATACTATTCTTATTATCTCTGGAAGTCGGGCTGTCTGATTTCGAAACGTGCCTTTACGCGTATTATTATAACTCATACATCATTTGTACTATCTACGATGATATTCAATCGTATATGTGCCGATGATGTCTGCAGGCACTATTGTTAGCAATAAGCACTGATTACGTATATTACAGTGCACACGCATAACTACGAAAATCTGCTGTATAGAATCTATATAAGCATAATAATAATCACGTGGTTCAGTAATTGTACGTATAAACTATATTCTTATGATAATAAATATAAAAGAATATTTTGTTCAATCCGTCGTAAATTAAATTGAATGACATTAACCACACCAGTGCCTAGGTGAATGTATAACACATGATTTATGAGATATATAAATTAATGCACTGATATACTATAGCTGTATTTATTGGCCATTGATTGTTTAAATATTACTACAGTATTTTGCACATTAAGTATATTAATAGTTGTACAATTAAAAAAAAATAAACAATGTCGGCTATAATGTATTTAAACCGTTTCGTCGAAACAAAAAAATCAAATACTCGAGTATAAAGCGAGAATCAATCAAATTAAAAAATGTGGACACCGCTCTGCTGTGTATTAGATATTGAGTGGATCGCTGTAATAGATGTATGTGTGTGTGTGTGTGTGTGTGTGTGTGTGTGTGTGTGTGTGTGTGTGTGTGTGTGTGTGTGTGTGTGTGTGTGTGTGTGTGTGTATGTGTTTATAGTATACGTGTGAGCATGTTTGCGGTGTATATAGGCAAACTTAAACTTGATGAAAAACAGATAAAAAACGCACATATACATCATTGTGAAATCACTACATGTAATAATATTTAATATACACATTATATCATAGACGAGAGAGTAAATAGTCACCATAGCGTTATGTTCACTACAACCATCGGATGTGGTCCCAAAACCTTAGCTCATTGGCCAGTTCTCGAGACGGAACTGAATAAATATAATATTTTGATCGTCGTTATATAGTTTATTTTATCGTTTAAATTGCATTTCGATATCGTCGGAAACGTCTGTAACATCACAACAAATAACCGGGCGTGGTTAGGAACAACTCTGTGACTGCGCTTGTACGTATCGTGTCATAGTATATATGTATTATATACGAGTATAATGTATATATATTATATGTCTTCGATATTGACAGTTTGCGAAATATAAACTAAGCGAGTCACATAGTTTACTACTTTTATACATATAAATATTATAAGCTATACGGAGTGATCGATTTAATGAAAGACACTCATAATTAGAGTTTCGTGTGTCATTATGTGAGTCTTTAACATTAAATCGATTGAGGCGTAGGCATATACACCGTGTGTCTTTATACTGTATTTTTGTCCTCGTCAATAAGTTTGTTTTTAATTAATATTATTATACATCGTATTTATGTACGCCTGTCACAAAGTTCAAATAGTTTGTAGATAATTAGTATACATGCACCGAAACACAGCGATGTGCAGCTGTGTCAATATATTATATAATTATATAGTTTTGGAAAACCATATGCACAAATATTGTATTATGTTAAGACTTAAAACCAAAATTAGTTAAATATAACAAAATGCTCGTGTTGTACAAAACATATATCTAATTTTATACTTGATTTTGTGAAGAATTGTTGTAAGAAAGATTCGTAAAATTTTAATATAATACAACACATTTTTTTTTTTTTAATTATTTAATAACGCGCACAAAACACATTCAACAGTCAAATCTATTCACAATTGTTTGATTTTTCTATTTTTCTATATTATTAACTAGAAAATTATATGGATAATATCATCATTGCAAACGTTTTAATGAAGACGACTATACGATTTGTATGACAATTAGGTGTTCAGCCTGCATTAAAATAAGTATATATGTATTCACAAAGCATGCTTACTTTTTTCTCTCTTTTTTTAAATTGAATTTTATTTAGATTTGAATTTTTTTTTATTTAGATTGAATTAATGTTCTGTTGTGGTAAATTTTTTTTTTTGTAACGAAAACACATTTTTTACTGTTAATTGTTTAACACAAGAGTTTTATTTTTTAACATTTTGTTGCATATAAATCATATTTCAAACTAATAGTTTATTCTGAGTTACTGAACTTGATGTACTATGTATAATTTTATGGTTTTACATAAAATAAAATAATAATATCTAAAGTTTAGTCTAGTATTTATTATACTATATTATAGTTTATAAACAAAAAATAAAAGTACTACGCTATAATACGGCCAACATAAGTAATTATGTTAAAGGATGGCCATGAACTCGTTCGTAGATTATAAAATATTATGTTTCATGGTATAATGATCATGACTAGGTAGATAATAAAATAATGATGAATTTGCAAACGCTACAGAATACATGGCTGCTAAGATCGTAACCTATTATGTTAGTCAAACATTTGTAACTAATATTGGTCATGCATTACACACTGAATAATCCATAATTTTGAGTTTTATTAAACGCCTTGCATTATTATAGAGCAAAAACGTTTCTACAATATTTAATACACTTCAATTTTAACTTAAATACATTTTGTAACATTGTATTCGCATTATCTGAAAAATTGTATGTATTCTTCATACAATCACACGATGTGTGGATAAAGTGGATAGATACAATATAATAAATAATAATATATCTGAAACGTAAAACAATATTTTTTTACTCTTAGTAATATCGTTATTATTATGATGTTATTGTTACATCGATGCCTATAAAAAATATTTGGAGGATAAATCAATCACAACTTCAATGTGCTAGATCAAAACCTATTCGAGATGGAAACGAGGGGAAATTGTATTGTCTAATCAGCTGTCACGAGTGTGATAGTATAAACTTTATACTATAAGGTAATGTATTTACATAATTATTGTGGCATACGAATTTTTTTTTTAAAACGGTTCTAATAAGTTACCCTTATCATATACCCAGGTACCTGGTTGTTCATCATGAATCATCATCGAGTAACGACAATACTGCGAGTTAATCTTCACGACGTAGACACATGATGAGAAAATCTACACTATGTGTTGTTTAAAATGCCATCTGCTACTCTAATATGAATACATTGTTAAAAAAATAAAGCCAAGGTACTCATTTGCGTTGTAGATCAACATGTACCATCGAACTGATCATGCTAAAAGACATTTTAATCGAAATTTTTGGTAAACAATTCGATTGTTGGACCAGTATGTGGAAAAACTTTGTTATAATGTGAAGTATTAATATCAGTATTCAATATTTGGTCTGCATTAAATCCGAATTGGTAATAATTAAAATAACTTTTTTTCCAGTAAAAATATTGTTTATCGATGGATAAACGCACAGAAACATTGATTTATAAAAATATATCTTTTATTCAGGATATATTATTATGATTTATTATTGAATTCAAATTTAAAATTTTAAATTTAAAATTTTAATTGCAATGAACTACTAAATGATGAAGACTCGACATATACCATAAGCAGTGACGCTTCCACTGTTATTTCTAATTGTATTACCTATATCTAACTGAAATGTTCATATTTTTAAATTGTATTGTTCTAAAAACTAAAAAAAGAAAAATATATATTTATAAAATATATAATCAATTATGGTGTTTTTCAGTTTTTCCTAAGCAATTTATAATAGTTTTTATTTTACTTTTATGGTATTTTCGACTGGGATTGGTGAAAACTTAAATTTAAGTAGTGTATATAGATTTGTACAAATTATCATAAGTAATAAATTGTTTAAAACAATTGATTTAAATGAAAGCTGTGATATATTATAAGTCTATTGTATTATACGATATACCTATTGTTTTATATTATTTACAATGATTATTGTGTACTTGCTTAAGCTGAGAGTATAAAAAAAATTCGTAATAACTTAATTCATAAAAACTTTATATTTCAAAATATTTTAAAATTATAATTATTATACAAGTTTTATGTGTGTATGCAAAAGTTATATTAATAATATTATTTTAATATCATTTTTTACACATATTTTTTGTGACTAATGCATGCGATGCCCAAAAAATATCATAATCTCATAGCCCAACTGAAATTTAATATTAAATTGAATTGCTTGTTTTGTTATTTATCCCCGTTTATAATTAACTATACTACCACTAATTAAACAGATCAACTTTAAACTACGTGGTGGATGGAAATTCGTTTGATTTTTCCATCAGTGTTATTTCTGGTAGGCGTTTTAAATTAATTGCGTATTTATGTTTATATACAGGGTGTATCACTATATGTTGTAACACATTTAAATGTAAAATAATTAACTTCTTTCACACGTAATAAAAAATGATAATATATAATTTTATGTTGATTTTGTATATAATTGTTTCACTTGTATGCTTAATTGATACATTTATTTAAATTTTATTTTGTATAGTAAATAAGGCGTAAATAGGTGTCAAATTTTTTTATTATTGATTTGTGTGAAAATTGTTTACACTAGTGTATACATTTTTTAAGTGGTTTAAAACAAATATAAATTTACATTCATATTCATATTCAAAAAATATATAGGTACATATATATAATTATTTTAATCAATAAATTTGAATTTTATTTTATCATGAATTGCATAATCATATATGTGTTTTAAATATAATATGGGTATAATGTATTGTTTTATTAACTAGTATATCTTTCAATACTTAAAATAATCAAAATTGAAAAACGGTTATGTATCTATATTTGTTTTTAGTCAATTCTTTAATTGTCTTGTCGAAAAAAAATTGTTTCGTGACTTCTCCAAAATATTACACATTATATTTTATGAAATTATGAAGTTGTTAGAAACACTTTCCAAAACTTCTTTCTAGTTGTACATCACGTATTCTAACTGATGATTATTTTATTACGAAATAGGTTAGCATAATATAAATTATTCAGCGGTCTCGTAGAAATTCATAATATATCTATTATGCAGTAAACCTAAACAATAATATTATATACAACGACAACGCATAATGTAATGTCCATATCATATTATAATATTGTCAGAAAACGAAACATATCGAATAGAGCGAAACCGTGGGATGTAAGACAATCACTTTTTACTGGTCCCCTCAGTGTTGTTAAATTATAAATACGGTCTGAACTGTTTATACATTTATAGGTATGTGTACAGTAAAACAAAGAAACAAAAACCTCATAGTATACTATTATTGTAAACAAAATAGCAAACATTTCAGATAACTACCAATCACTCCGTATTTCGGACGTAACGCCATACGTTCCATCCAATATATAATTGAAACGGTACCTCGTGGTTTATAAATTCAGTAGAACTGTACCAGCTGACGTAGGTGGTAATAATCCCCGTCGACCGTCCATGAAAATGCAGCCATTTCGCAGTATCATAATTGGTGACAAAAACTAGTATGCGAAGAAAAAAATTAACCAAAATGACAGAGTTAAGCTCCGTAGTTTTAATGTGTGTCAATTTTTTTTTTTTTTTTATCGAATATTTCCTGTCAATATTTTATCATGCGTGTGATTTATTCACGCATTTTTTCTGCATTACTTATAGACATCCGAAAATCATAAAAATGAATAATCTATGTTATTACATTGCATTCTCTATAATGGTAATTGATTTTTTCAGTACATTTTTTACAAACAGCTAAATTGTCTAAGTATATTCCGTCAAATATATTATATTTAATATAAGATTAACAGTATCTAATTTTATTTCATGTATTTGTATTATATTTACATAATATCGTTTAGGTCTTAACAATCTTTTATTTAAAATGGGAAGTTACATTTACTTATATTTCTTGCACGTTTATAGTATTATTGATTAATACATCTTTGATATCAAACTATTATTATTATATGTATTTTATTAAATCATATGAACACTGTGAGAATATCACATGGAAATATTTTTTTTTCAAATGGTTTTCTTATAAAATATTATTACACGAGTATTTAATGTTTCTGACATTTTTTAGTTTTACCTATATCGGCCACCACACATCGTCCATTTCAATATAATCACAGTTAGTAATACGATTTATCTATAATATAGTAACATATTATAATATTATAATTTGACGTTTGTATAGAACACGATTGATCCATTATGTGTTACTATACGTAATACTCGAATTATCATCTTTACAGAGAATTATTTTATCGCAGAACACTCAATATTTTTCGACCAAATCCAGACATTTTCAGCCAAAGAAAAGTTTGCTCTTACTTTAGGACGGAATAGCGAGTGTCCTGTGATAAAATAATTGTCCTACATGATGTATGTGTATAATATGTATGAATGAATGAAATAAATGGTTTGAAGAACTTATTATCGATTTTTTTTAAAGCATATTCACTTCAGAATCGCCTTTATTTAATATGTAGTGAGCATATTTTCAAAACCTTTGGCGTATCTATATTATTATGTGTTAAAATATGTACTCTGAGAACACTATTCACCTCACGACCGACATGACTTTGGGTTACTGCAGTGTATATTAATTATTATTTGTAATTATTGAGGAATTGCCTAGTTCCGGTGGCGCAGTTGATGGGGCGGTGGGTGGATCTCTGTTCAACAACCTTGGCAATCTATTTTCATAAACGCCACTGCCCGGTTCACGATGAATGAATAACTGTGCACATGGTATACATACGTGTTCATTAAATATATATATTATATATTATGTATATTTTTGCGTAAGTAGTGGTGTTTGGTTTGGTTTCATTTATTTTTATTTTTACCATACGATGGCAATGATACGGCGGTAATTCGCTTTACTGTCTCTTGGCGCAGCTTAAGACCGCCGCACACGAAAATGATATTAGGTCCGATTGTAAAAGCAGTCAATCGCGAAAATGTTAATACTATACTGTTTGTTTTTATGTTACGCTATAGCGGGCGGTCTCCTCTCGATCGCCCGAAGCAGTGTCTGTATAGCGGGGGTGTAATGCTGTTTCGACAGAGTGTATTATATACCTACAAAGTTTGTTGTGGTTTCGCGAATACCGAACCACCATTCTACGCATAATATTATTATATATTGGTTTGAGAACCACTATCCCCTCGACCACTAAGGTTAACCCCCTTCCACCATTTCACCGTTACTGTTTTTAAGCAGGGTTTAAAATTTGTTGGTGGCGCATAAGACTGTATACTCCCGCAAAGTCCATTATTATTAGCCGAAATTATTTATGCGCATCTTTATTCGATAAACGCAACGGCAATTAATATACGATACGCCCGTGTATAAAATATAATAGGCATATAGGGTGATTCTTTTAACGAACAACACTTATCATTTCGAAATCTATATTAATATTTTTGAAAATATATTTTTGAGTATATTTTGATACGTAATAATCGAAATTTGGACGAATAGTTAATAAGTTATAGGTATTTAAAGTTTAGGTGAGCGGAGTGGAGAAGTGCGTGGACATCCCACAAAATGTTGTTCTCTGCTAATATGATTTTTATATATCGAAATAATCCGACTGTTATTGTTATTGTTGATTATTTCTTTGAAAATATATAAGTAAAAAAAAAAATTCAAAAATGTTAATAGATTTTGAAATAATGAGCGTTGTTCAATAAAAATAATCGCTCAGTATACTCGTATAACGCATACATATAATGTATAATGTGTATTAATTATCATATTATGTAACAGCCTATGGCATATTCTATTGTGTGTACTTATACAAAGTAATGGGCTTCGAATTTTTATGCGACTTGTGTATTTGGCTCACAAATTGAATATAATTATATTGCGTAATATAAGGTACGCTATTATATATACCACGTTATATATATATACCTATATGAATAGTTGAGTTATTCTATTGTGTTACGAGTCGTATAGTATTGGATCTAGAATATTATGCTAGATAAGTAGTTATATTATCTCGTAGTTACTCGTCGGTGAAATCGACCCTTTCACGAAAAGTTGTGGTTGAACATATTATGTAGTTTTCATGCATTTTTTTTTTATGTCGTCAAGTGCATGGTTTATGGAAGCGAACACTCGAATTTGAAGGTTTAATTCGTTTTTAGGATTTAGCTATCCACTTTGTGAAATTCGCTTTTTACTACCATATTATTTTATTTTTATTTTATTGAGCACATTTATATGTTACAAGAAAAGATTTGGAAATCATGACTTCTTGATAGAAGACTGACAGTTTTTAGAATTTTAATTAGAATTTTAAGTGTTGTCAGTGTTGGTTTTCATATAGCTATATCTAAATAAAAATAGGTACTTACTGAAGATTCAAAGTGCCCAAAGGCTAAAATTATAGTCATCATTTGGAAATCAGTAGATAGCTATTTAAGATAAGTTCATTGGAGAACTGAATTCACAGACTTCAAGAACAATTACAATATGACAATGAGTGCAAAGACACATTAATAAATAAACGTGTTTAAATTATAACCAATATGCAATATAACTTTGCTGAAATTGCAAATTATTATTATACAATATATTATTAAACCACCAATAACCATTGTTTGTAATTTACTAGTCTTTTATCAACTGAAATAGTAAATATATTACTTAACAATAGAACTTGTTAAAAAAATACGAGCCATGACATTTGAGAAATAAAAGAAAAAATCGAGTCTATTTTAAGACTTTATAGGTATTTGTATTTGTTGTGGTGATGGTTGTTGGACATAAAATATTATACATTCAATACAAACAATTTAATTGATTTAATAATATCGTATTTTGATTTGAAAAAATAATATCCCACTTAGAACAATCATAGTTTTTTAATAATTTTAGTAATGATAAAACATTTTAAATTGTTAGTTCAAAAAAATGTTATTGATTTAATAAAAACTGTTTGATTTGAGTAAAAAAAAAAATGTATTCAAACCACCTTTTATAAAACTTTTGCCAAAGTAATTAATTTATGGTTTTATTGAACTAATATATTTGTATCAAAATTCAATAAAAATAATTTATTAATTTCATCTATGATTTTTTGTATGCACATTTTTTTAGTTTTTAATATTTCGAGAGTTCTCATTGAAGTATGTACCGTATATATGTTGTAAAAAGGGTGGTTTAAATTACATTAATTTAATATATAAACATGCCAAACAATAAAAAGTTCAAATCTCTAGAGAAGCATTCTCTAAAATATTATCACCGGAATTACGTATATATTATCTCAAACAAGGATTTAATTTAAATCTAATTGTAGTTTTATTAGTAGGTACAATTGTAAGAATATTGTTGCCGAGGAGCTAATTAAATATCAGTTTTAAAATATTATCATACTCGACAAAACGGCTAATGTATTCTTAATTGTGTATACAACGGGATTAAACATTTTCTTTAAGCAGTATATATATACATATAGTATTATTTGCTAGAAAGTTTTTAAAATTGTCGTATCAATATACGTGAACACGATAAACTTCTTTTTTTTAAAAAATTATGTCACGTTATAGTGCTGTTGTAAAAAATTATATAAAATCCACATTGATAATTTGAATTATTCGAGGTTATTATTTTTAAATTTATAACAATAATATACATTCAATATATACTTCAAAATACTAGTGTGATGGATTACACACGATACGTTCATTAATCATTTTAAATTAATTAGTAAATAAGGTTTTCCATACGAAAAGAGAGAGCATTGAAATATATCAAATTACTAACAACTAAATGAACGGAAATGTTGAACTTAATATTATTTAAAGGATACAAATAATTATAAGTATTCATGTTACCTTTTATAAACAAAATAAACTACTTGTTTTTAAATTTAAAAAAAATTATATTTTTTTCGCGATTTATTATTTGTCAAAATTATTTTATACTATATAATATGTAAATCGCAACGATGATAGTTCTATTTTATTGTTGTAAAATAACTCTTTTAGATTCCGGAATCGGGATAAAACTGTCTTAGTGGTATTTCCGTTCCTCGGGTAAGACTTTTCGTGACACATTTATAAATAGTGATTCGAAATACACTTATTTTATAGTTTAAAGACGGGCGTTAACACGTTGATATACAACTGTTCATTATTTTAGTCTTATGATCACATTACGATTTAATACAGATTATGTGAAATGCACTTAATTGGTAAACGAAATCATCTTTTGACTGTTTTAGTTTTAATAGTTATATGTGGGTATTTTAAAACGATTCGGTATTCATATAAATCGTAGAAAACAATATTATAATAGTGAAATATAATATTATACATACATATACAATATAAATATAATATTTTTACACAAATCCATAATTTTAATTACTAAATGTATCATTTTAATAAAGTAATATAACAATTATAAAATATTTCTGTTTCTTTGTTTACTCAAATTTTATTTACCACGGTGTTTGCAGATATACGCGTTTAAAGATTTTAATAATTACAATTTATGTTTAATTATTAAACATAAAAATCTGTTTCCTAGTTAGGAACAAAAATCCGAAGGTCGTGAAGTTAAATCACAATCTTCTCTGGAAAGTTTATTCATGACCGATTTCTTCTGTGCACAATCTGTTTTACTCCTTAAATTTTACAAGTTTCAAGTTGGCCGTGATTTATTATTTTTCTTGATTCTCGCAACAATTCTAACTTTCAATAAAGGGTCAAAAATTGAATTTAAGTGTATGCATAGTCATAATAATAATAATATGTCAAATACACAAAGTTGAAAATCATTGAAATATCACAATGTATTAAAAAAAAAATTTAACCGGTTTTTAAAATATCATATCGTTTTAAGAGTTTAAGTTGGATTCATGTTATTGATATAAATATATTGGTCAAAACGATTATTATTTAAAATATTTTTAATTTTTAAAATAGTAAATAACTTTTTGTCAATTGCGTACCTAATTACGCATACTGCAAACTAATAGAAATATAGAAATGGAAGATCATTATTGTTACAAAATACGAATATTGAGAAACAATACAATACACTATAATTAATTTCGAAATGTAAAATTTAATTTAATTTAAACGTTTTCAAAAGACTACTTTTTAGACTAGTTTTGAAAACGAATATAACGTTGGAATACTTTTAAACAATTGCTTTGATACTATTGTATACACTAAAACACAGTATCACGAAAACCACTAGAGTACCTACAAAATAATAAATAACTAAAATCTTGTTTTAAATTATACAAACAAGTTGGGATTACATTAAATTATATTTTCAAACAGCATTACATTTAATAAAATATACAAGTTATAATCTCAGAATTTTAGTACATTTGTTATCATTGATTTTATAACTAAAGAGCTCTAGCCCCTAGGAAACTTGATAAAATGTCCCGAATGCTTTTATTGTTCCAAATAAAAATAAATTCCATTGCCTTAATAATATGAATGAATTCAATATGTAACGTAAAATATAATATGACAGATTTCCGATGATATTCAAGTGAATGTTAAGTAATTGAGTGGTATTACAATTTTAATGTACTTGTAAGTTACAGAGGTTAAAAAACCCCATACGTTTTTTTTTTTGTGTGTAAATTGTTGAATTTTATCTTTTATGTACAAATAATCGTAATAATTATTATGCAAACCAAAAATGTAAAATTAAAAGTTTGTTCCTCAATTATTATTAGTTTAATGGGTATAAAATTAAAAGAAAATGTCTGAGGCATTGTTGTATTTTACAATAATAAAATGTTATAACTGATACATGCTTAAATAATAAACGTCCAAAAAAATGCCATTAAATTATGCATACGCTAAAAACGTAGACATTTTAGAACAAACATTATTTTGTAATCAAAAATGGTCTTTTATAAATTTCTTAATTTCTTTAGTTTTCTTGAACAGTTATGACATACGAAAATGATTGATTAGCGGCCATAGATATAAGCATTGGAATTTACACGTACGTAATACGGACGTATAGGTTTTTAGTCAAAATTGTTCTAAGAATACAAAATTAAGATATTAACTGGCATATCAATCTAATTATTACTATGCTTTGTTTTAGAGTATACATTATCCACTTAAGATATACAACAGTGTTCCAGATCATGTATATAATATAACGGATAATACCTACTATACAGGATTACTGTTATACGTACAATACCATACTCGACTTTTTTACCAAACGGTTTTTTTCTTTATGTCATTATTTTTACGTCCACCTCGGAATAGTATATAATATGTGTGTGTGTGTGTGTGTGTGTGTGTGTGTGTGTGTGTGTGTGTGTGTGTGTGTGTGTGAATAAATGTCGTACTGTTTTTACTGTTGTCACGGGTTTATGTTTCGACGTGTATTTCAGTATTTCAGTTTTTTTTTTTTTGTGTGTGTAGAGTTAACATCATCTCTGCTACTTAATTATCTGAAAACAAACCACGATAGAGCCCCGCAGCAGTTTAATAATTTTAGTCGGTATACATACATGTATTATTTACGTATATGCTCATAAGTTTATATAAACATAATCATATTAAATACATAGAGGAATATATTATACGTACTAGGTAGGTATTCTTTTATCAGACAATGACTTAGAAATATACATTCGTATATAGTTTTTAATATTTTATTAACATAAAGAATAAACAACAATAGTCATATAAAAATGTTAAAACTAAAAAGTATAATATGTTTTTAAATGTTTGAAAAAATTTAATTTATTAAGAAACTCTTTGTAATTCTTAAGACATTGTATAGTTAGCAAGGGAAATGATACAGATATGTAAATCGTATTCACTACATATAAAATACTATGTCAAAAGAGATTTAAGATTATGACGAAACTGAATTCCTACTGTAATTCTCAATTAACGAGATGATTTCTGCATACAAATAATGTTAAATGAAATATGGTTCACTGTCAGCTACATATTTTATCTGCAAATAATAAGTGATTGTCAAATGAATAATAAAAAGAAACTTATAAACAACGCAAAAATGAGACTTGAGTTAAAATAAAGTCTTAAACTATACTACCTTATGGCTTACATGGGGGGGAAAATATTATTTTTGTTAAGATTTCTATAAGTTATAAATGACAAAATACATATTTTCACGTTTCAATAATCACGAGTTAAATCGCATATAACTATTACTCGGTTACTTAATAACCAAAATTGTACACAAGTATTTTGGACTTGGACTTGTAGATTTGGAATTCATGTAGTAATTATTATTATCATATTTATGAGATTTTTTCTTTATAATTAGCTTCATTATCAGAAGATATTAACGATTTATTTATCTAAAAATTAAACAATTGTTGTTGAATAAATCATAAAATATTTTTATAAACTAATTTATGTATTATGTGTAATATATATTATTATTAAAATTAACTTGATTTATACAGTTTTAAATTATTACACAATGCTAAGAATAATCTTTTTGAAACCTTTACATAAATCATTGATAACGAAAAAAATAATATTTTATTTCTGATCACTAGAGTATCCTGTGGATCCACGGGCTCTTTAAAATAGGGTTAGTAAAATAAATTAAACTGATTTAATTATAGTCATGTGAATGAGAAGTGACCATTAACCAATGTGTTATGAATGGTTTTTATTTTTTAAACCAATGGTTTCTAAACCTTTGACATTGCCGGCTATAGGTGACTGGTGGGTGGGAAACTTTTTTAATTTTTACCGTATCGATTATATCTTATTTCTTTTACACATGGTATATATTTTTTTGGTTTATATAATATTAAGTTATCAAAAATTTGATGATTGCGGCGAGATTTATATATTATAGTAAACGTTATAAAAAAAACATAAAACAGGTATATTATATTATTGTACGGAAGGGTTAAAGAATGTATATTGTACTATTGTGAAAAAACTACACGACTACACATCTGTTTCATTGTACCGATTTTTGACGTCAATAATAAATGGAACGTGAACAGCACGAATGTGTTGTGAACTTAAGTGTGTTATGAATCGTTGCACTGTGTTATTTACCGTTTTAGCATGTATTCCATAGACAATATTTCAGAATTTAGTGTTTTAAAAAGCACATTTTTATAATTTTTATTTAAAATGGCTAAAACTATAAGTGGTATGCGTAGGTAATCCAAAAAAAATATATATTTTTTTGGTTTACGATTTTATTATGGAGCTAGTCGGTCAAAATGAAATCGATCCATCAATACTTTAACTATCACTCAAAGTGACAGCCGAAGCTTATAGATTGTCTGAATCTGAGCAAACTGTAAAGCACGTGTGTAAAAAAGGTAAATATAATTCAGATAATTTAACTCTTTAACAAGACAAACATGGTTCGTAGAACTGTATGTGTACACATTTTATGATAGGGGTGTATATCTAATGGCTCTCGCTATTTTATCGGAAGTAAAAAATATTGTGTTTTGGAATGGAAATTAATAGTAAAAAATCAGAAAAGGAAGAGTGGCTATAACAGAAAAATATAGATTTTTCCAAGAAAGGCTGGCAGGATTGCGCGAGTGCGTAAAAAATCTGTTCCGGCGTATAAGGGCGGGATAAAATAGCGATAAAAATAGCGAGGTCATGATGTGATTAGGCTACTTCCTGTCAATATAATCCCAATGAATTAATTTGGACACAAATAATAACACTTTAAAATTAATAGACTTCGAAAAGTGGTACACGCAGCTATTGATAAGGTTACCCAAAAATGTGATGAGCGTGTGAAAAAATCATGTCAATGAAAAAAATGACAAAGAAATTTTAAGGACCACCGCGTTGAAACCTATTATCATTACTTTAAGAGATGACGACAGTAATTGCGATGATGAACAGGACAAGGACGACGTTGACGAGAACATTTTGTAAATGTCTTAAATATATTCTCGTGTACATTTACATATTTTTGTACATATGTTTGTATGCTTTCGTAAATATGTAAAATGTGTTTATCTATTATATAAAAATAAGTCCGGTTTTCCTCCCTGACGCTATAACTCCAGAACGCACGAACCGATTTCCACGGTTTTGCATTCGTTGGAAAGGTCTTGGGCTCCGTGAGGTTTATAGCAAAGAAAATTCTGGAAAATTCAGGAAAAATTCAACAGAAAAGTGGGGAAATCGTTTTTCACATACAGCGCCATCTATTATACATAGCATGTACTTCAAACCAATAGCAACGGTGCGTGATGAAAATGTATTAGAGACAATACATTTTTATTTATAATAGTAAACGTAGCTTTTAGTGTATTTGTTATATTTTGCAAGAAGTCGTTGATTATAATATAATGTATGTATAAGTAGTATAACATAAAATAATTCAATAAAATACGGTATGTTTTGTTACAATTTTATAAAGCTCTAATGAAAAACCGCCTGTAGGACATCAACGGTCACTCTTTTCGTTTAGCCGACTATATAAACATAATTTTTGTGCGTTTATTATTGAAATTTAAATCGTTCCAAGATAATATTTAATTACTTTAAATTAAAAATATATTTTATAATAAAATTGCTAATTTCTATAAGTAGTACGAGTATTGTTGTTTGTTATATAATAGTGAAGAAATATGCATATTATTCCTGATAAGAATATTATTATTTTTTGGTAAATAGAAAGTTTAATTTTTTACTTAGCTTATTTAATATTCACAATTGAATATATTTTTTTTTGTAAGCTCACGAAGAGCGTAGAGATATAATTGTATTACAATTATGGCTTAGGAATGAAATTCTATATAAAATTAATACGAATATCTTAAGCATCATAATAGTAGGCTATTACTTGAAAGTATTTCTGCCACTCGTCCAATGCTTTTGTTGAAGGCTTCAATTACGCCACAAGAATTTACTATTATACTATTATAACATATTTTAAATTTTAATACGAGAAAACGGTCAGCGTATACGCCCCGTGATGATTGATGATACAAGTTCCAAAAACGACATGGAATATTTGTAAATACCTTTCTTGCAACTACACTGCCGCAGTATTTGGTGGTTTTATAAATTGTAACAAGTTGAATTTCGAATAGAAATATGTAATGCGAAACAATATTCCCACAACGATCTGATCATCAAAGTCGCAAGTATCCACCACTGCAGGTCTCTTTGTAAAATGTAATAATAGATAGTAAGAATATAATACAAATTATAATCTTAATTCAATGCAACCGTAATAACTAATATATATATATATAATATATATAATATGAGAATATCACTTTTGAAGTTCGATTTATATTGTATACATATATATATATATACATATATATATATATATACTTATATAATATAAACTGCCTCGAAGCGTAATATAATTATTTTTGTATTACATCTTGAAATCAAAAGTCGAACAAAACGAAAACAGAACGGTTGTGTTTTATATAATTCCTTTGGGTGCATGTGACAGAAACGGTGAAACTTTTAACTAACCACGTCGGAAAATGTCGCAACTTAGTTCTTAAAGTAATCGGGTCCAGAGATTAAAATTGTATGCTAATTGGGTCTTAGTTTTTTACAAAAGGTATACTGGTATTATAGTTTCAGAAGCATACAAGTCTGGCCCTCGTGCAAAGTGCGGTTACTGTATAATTGTTAGATGTTTATTTTAAAAGAGAAATATTTATCGTATTCATATTGAATTTATAAATAGATCTGGCCAAACAATAAGTTTTTAACCAAATCCGTGTAGAAGATTAGTCTTTTTGAACACTTATAAGTACTAGGTTGTCACCTTACTATAATAGAGTGGATCATCCGTGTTCACGAAATTTTAAACTTGCGAATAGTTCATCGTATTCTATTATTGAAAAAGTTGAAAAAAAAAGAATAATTATTCATATACTTGTTGAATTTGTCCAGCATGGGGCACATAATATTAAGCACCAGTGTACTGAAATTGTCTATATAAAGCGCCGGCACACAAATACAATAGATTATTTGCAAATTTGGAATTTCGATAAGCTGGAAATAGTTTTAAAATAAGAATTTTTGATTGAGAATCATCTTCAACTTCTCTGCTTTCGATTACTCCACAGATCACATAATATTAATTCACGTAAAAATTGGTAATGAAAAAAAATTGACAAAAAATCAATACAATTTGAGTAAAACTGTACATAGTTATTCTAGGTATGTGATCAAACGGAACACTTACACGGAACGTGGCACTATTTTTTATTGTGGAGTCGAGGGTTAATTTTGATCGGCATCAGAAACAATACGTACAATATTACTATGATAATTAAGTTTAAGCGTAACGTACCACGCAGTGTACATATTACTAATAATATTATTCTACACAATCGTTCACAACGACATTATTGCAGTATTGCACGAAACGCGTCTCATCGTGTTATTAATATAAAAATATCTGTTTACAGTATATAATATATTATTATAATATCGCGACGGTGTTTGCAAATTATTATGTTCCGAGTCGATGAATAAGTGTGGTTCATATTCATCGCGTCGAGTATCAAATACAACTATACGTATATTATCATATTATAATATGTATTATCCACCGCTATTTCGTGTATTATTGTGCGTATATTATGTGCGAACAAACCGAACACGCAGAATTATTATCAAATTCGCCGTTATTTTAACGTACGCGCGACGAATTTTCTTGTCAAAATTTTTTGCTCGCGCGTATAAAATGTCGACCGAATGACAGTCATTCTCGGACCGACGATCAGGCGCGGTGCAGAGTTGCTATCGCAAAAACGTGTCCGTTTCCTGCAGTATCGCGCGTCTATAGTATAAATTATATTGTGTTATAAAATAACACAACTTTACGTAATATTATCGTATTATTTTGCGGACCGATTCGCCGTGGCTGTGCACGTCGACTGCCGCGATGCGCACAATTATATATTATATTCGTTTCATTTATCTATTACTCGTATACGAAAGACAACATAATAGCACGTTCGCCGTATGATATTATTAGAACGGTGTGTTTATGATTTTCACGAATATATTCTACTTGACTACCTACACGATTTCAAGAATATCTTACGTACACGCATATATACGAACGTATAATATACCTGGTAAACGGTCTATATTACCGTCGTGACGTTCAAGTGGATTTGTTTCCAAACTCGTTGGCGTTGATAAAAAAAAAAAACGCGCGCGTAATACAATTTCTAGTAACGAATTCGTAATTTTTATTACACGCAGTCAAATATTTGTCTACCGAATAAAATATATGCAAATGCATCGGACCCGCAGTCCTGCACATTGCACTCACACGTACACGTTATACGTCACACGCATATATATATATATACATATACTCCCACACTGCGGATCTCTAGTCGTCATCGGGTCGGTTCATTATTATACAGTCTCGTCGTTCAATTAGTAAGTACACCGTCCACGTCCGCCCGCATGCCCCGGCCAGGACCTTTACTGCCGATCCTGCCCGGCGGTGGGGGCGAGATGGTTGTGACGGTAGTTAACGCCACGAATGTTTTGCACGTGTTAACATAATGCGATTCGTTACATTTATATATAGTTACGTGCATACGTGATTAAGTGATTTACATCGAATAATAACATGACTGGTACCGTAGTACACAGTTGAATAGTAATTATATAGTATTAAACAGTGTGTCCATAGTACGGCCTTGGATTTGAATCTAACCTGATGAACAAATAATAACAAGTCGATATTTTATGCAACGTTACCGGCCCAACTTAACGATACGGATTACGTTATTTTGAGAATGTATATACATATTATAATCCATCAAATTTTTTTTTTTGCATATATAATAAACGCGATAAAGTATTGGTACATGTGTAACGTTTTGAACATTATTAATGAATAATAAAACGCGACATTTTGGTATCAATTCATTTTTTTTTTTTTTAATCAATTTAAACGCGAAAATGTGTCATGTGACTTAACACAACATATTCTTATACTCTCTGTTATAGCTATTGGTTGATTCGAATAGTTCCATCAGAACTCAATAGGTCCAAATCGCTTTTAAGAAATAATACCTATATGGGACATTGTCCGTATAAAAATATGTGTACGACAGTCATTGTAGACACGCCTGCAGAAACGTCTGAAAAAAGAAACGCAGATTTAATGCAAAAATCGTTACTGGAAAAATATTTATAGTCACACACACATACATAGTTCGGGACGCTGTTATATGTCGGTTAGCATACAATGTATACGTGCATATATTTATACTTGGAGTGTGGGCAACCTGCTAAAACAAATAAAATCCCAAAACCAATCGACTCCGTAATTGGATTAAAGGGGTTTTATCGCGTTGCAATGCCCACGACCCGACACGCACCCTTTTCTACCGATTATACATATTACATACAATACAATGGGAAATCGCGTCCCGTCACCGCCATTACACAATATTGTTTTCCGCGCCGTACACGTGCTGCGGATACCTATCAGGTACGTATACCTATAGGTATGCACTCGTTTTAATATTATAACGGTCTACACCGACGTTTCGTATTTTTCGGTAATCAGTTCGAAATCTACCCCCGAAGTTCTAACCGCACACGCGCGTATCGTACGTCTATATAGATTCGTGTATAACATGTACGTGTGTATATATATATATATATATACATATTGAGCTATATAGCGAAGATATGACCGCGACAACGATCCACAAGACCGATTCTGTAAGGAATATATATATATATATATATACACCTAACCTCCTCCGCGTAATGATTTTACAGTAAAAAAATACGCCATGTGTTGGGTTAGGCAATACACGTATATTTATAATATATATATATATGCATAGTATATAAAATGTATAAGAGGTGCGAGAAACCGATGTTCGCATACGTATCTATAAAGACAACAATAACGACAAATTTTGTTAATAAATCAGTCTAACCGTTTTAACATATAATAATATACACTAATAAGCAGTAATAAAAACATGATTTTTTTTTTTTAATGAGAGCAGATAGGATCGATGATGAAAAACGAACATAAGCTGTATATATGATGTGAATACATGCAAATAACTCTAGTTCTACCATATTTATAATTGTTTTTTTTTAAATTACCTATCATGCTCACTATCACTCACTACTCTAAATAATGAACATGTTCGAATTCTGATGTTTGAAAATACATTTCCAAATACCCACATATATTTTTATGCAACTTTATTACAACATACTGTGTTTGTATGTTGGTTTTTAACGATGGTTCAATTTTTTAGTAAGTTAGGCGTATATATTGTAAATTAAAAATACTCATAACTTACTTAAAAACTGAATAACCGTAAAAAACCAACATACAAACATTACAAACACAGATATAATGTTTTTACCACCAAGTTTCATAACAGGTCTATTCACTCTAATTTTTAAACTAATGGAGCTAAAAGTGATCTTCTAAGCGAAAATTTGCTATGTGGCGCACATGTAAGACGAAGACAACACATACGAGTGTGACGTCCTCTTAAGGATGTGATTTTTAAAAATGTTGACGTATATACATGGAATTCAAATTTGTTGTCTCTGAATTAAAAAGCTTTAAATATTAAGATTGATTATCAATATTTACATTGAAAACGGGCGATTATAATTTGAAGAAAAAAATGCTTTTATCGCTGCAAGTGGACATGTTACGTCGAATTTATGAAATTTATGAATGTCAGATCATTAAACTAAATGAATATTATTTTTATTAGCTTTAAACTTTTATGTCAATACTGAACTACTGAAGTATCGTTGAATGGTGTTAATAGTATCACAATATAACATTTAAATAGTTTGAAATTAGACTTTATATTTTCAATATTTAATTATGTAAAGAAAGTAATAATTTATGCAATGGCGTTATAATACACGTTGGTATATATATATATCTATTATTTAGTATTATAATTTTATAAATTTATTATTTATATTGAAAAAATATTTTGAAAATTATGACAGGGTCGAACTTTAAACGATTATAAATCAAAATTGTAACATTATCCGATCAATATATATTTTTAACTACCTTAAATAAAAAAAAAAAATCAATGAGTAACCTTGATAATTTAATTTTTCACTTCATCCCCCAATGAATAAGTGTGGGACAGTCTAACTTTTAGTCATTTTATTAATTAATTAATATTAGCTACTGCCTTTGCTATAAAATATGTTTTGAATGATCTTTTTTATTATTAATATATAATAATTAATTAATATTTTTAATTTATGTAATAGACGGTCGGCCATAAATTTGTAAATTTCATAAATTTGGTGATTTATATTTTAACATAATAGTTTATTATTTTACTTACTCAGAATTTCTAACTATCATAATCCATTTCTTTTGTTATACCATTTTTTACTACTGTTTTAGATATTTTTAGATCGATCATTTACTTACTCATGTCTCATGTGTTATATTTAATTTATGGGTGTATCCATACTGAAGAGAAACGAAAGCAATTCACATTTAGTGAGTTTATTATATTATGACTATAAAATACTCTGTAGAAAATATGTATTAATATGACATATTATAAAACTGTTATTATAATTATTATTCGTATAACGTTTTAAATTTTTTGCCTGGAAGTATAGGTACCTATAAAAAAATATATATAAACATAAGGACATTATAATGATAAATTCGATTTTTTAAATTCGATTCTAAAGACGCTTCTGTTTAATTTGTGCATAACAAATAATAATGTCTGCAAATTTAACATACAAATTATTGTGAAATCTGCATAGGTCCCACTTGTGTTATGATAATTTAAAACGGATTACGCTACGGAAATAACATAACATTGTTGAACGCGTATTCGGTTCATTGGCTCAAAAGATAAAATAGGAGAAAAAAAATAATCGTTTAATCGATTTATATTTCCTGTGGTACTGCGTGTGCAAATATTTAAAACATAATAATCTACTAGAATGTCGATTTATACACACAGTTATAATTATATTATTATTGTGTTGATAATATTTCTAAGAAACGTATATACTGTACATGATCATAATAACACACGTCGCATACTTCTGAGTTTCTGACAGCTTGTTGTTGAACTTTTTAGATTTAACTTATCAAATTGGAAAATGAGAAATGTTTTTTGCCTTAAGTCCCGTCTCGCCAACAAAATATTAAACAAGATTTTATACACATCAAGAGGTGGCGTGTGGGATTTTCTCAATGCTTTCACGATTTTGCTAGACAATTTGCTTAGGATTAAACACGTCGTATAAGTACGTAATGTAATATTATATGATATATTCGCTGAACTACGACGACTAGTGCACGACAATAACATTAAAATGAAAGTACAAATGTGTACCTATATAAACATAAAATGTGTGTAATGTAGAATAACATCACTTCGAATCGAACTTCAAAAAACCAACACTTATGAAATTCCCCACGGTTATGGCTTTTTATAGTAATAGTACTGAGTGACTAAGTTTAACTCCAGTTTTTCGAAAATTTGTTTGAATAAAATTTTTTTATGTTCTTTTTTCTTACAAAAAAACAATGATAAGAATGTTTTATAAAGGGAAAAAGTTTTTATCGGGTTCAATGAAATCAGATATTTTAGATCAATTTAAGTCTGGCTGAAATTAGGATTTCCAAGAACAGAGTTTCATCATTAAAAGCTATTTGTTGATAATAATTTTATACATAATAATATTAGAATAATCTCTATTTTTAATATTTCTTTCAATGTTATATCAAGAGTATGAAGAAAATGTTTGTGTGGTAAAAGCACTTTTATATTTCCTTGCGTTAGCCTTCGTCAATATTATACTCAAATGTCTGAATTTTTCCCTGAATTCTTTCCAGTGATTATATCATATTGTATAATAATTATTTAATCACATTTTTTAGTTATTTATTTTACTTTCTTATATATCATGAAGGCGTGGTTGGGTAACTAACATTATATTAAAAGTAAATATGTTCCAGATATTGAATGTTCTTTAGAATGGATAAATAATATCAATATTTCAAATTTTTGTAATTTATTTTTCAATTTCGAGCGTAATTACTCGAACACTCAAATTTTTCTAGAGATGAGACCTTGACCATATGTGTGCGTTTGTATTAAAAAAACCTTAAATCGTTGGGTCGTTTTTGAGAAAAATTTACAGACATATGCACACGTAATTATTGCTTAGAAAATAGTATAGGATATGTGTATTATATTATATAAAGATAAGATGATTATGATGATAATAATGGTATTGCAAATAAGGTAATAATGTTATTATATTATTATTATTATTATTATTATTATACTGTCGATGACAATGACAATAATTTTAATAAAAAACATAATATAATATACTACTTAGTAATGATAAAAATGATATATATTTTAAGTCTTATAACTTTCAATTGAAACAATTAGTTATTAATATCACGAAAATAGTTACAACGGGTTTCATTCAACCTTTTTTTTTGTATTATAAAAATGTATTACTTTTTTTTTATCTGTTTGAATCGTCGGCGTCGTGGGGACCGCTTACGCATTACTTCCACGGAAAATTGTATTACTTACGATTGTCTGCCATAACTTAAACACATTATATATTATTGTTTATACAACGGTAAATACAATATATACGGAAGTTCGCAAATTCTTCAATAATTATCGATATTATATCTATTTTTTAAAATATTAACGCATTAACAAAAGTAGATATCTTTCAAAACTTTCTGTTTATTTTTCAACTTTTTAATAACTGGTATATTTAAATCCCTAGAGATAATTATAAAATTAGTAAAAATATCTTTTCACGATAAAGCTATTTAAATTGACAATGAAAATAAGTTATTCTATTGAAAAAAAATTAAAGTAATGCATTTTTATTTTAATATTTAAGGAAGTTTAACATTGCTAAGATTAAACAAAGAAAATTGGAAATTACATAAATAATTGTTTTTTTATCAATAAACATTATCACAACTCCTGGGACAACTGGATAACATTTACAGAGAATCATTTTAGATTTTGTCTAATTCTGAGTTCATCAATTTAATACCTGTTGTGTGCATTGAACAAAACTATTTTATTTATTATGCTCAATGATAAAAATCTTCTGTTGTCTGACAAGATATTATTTAAATGAAAACACTATTTTTCAACGGCCATACGTAATAAAAGAAATGTGTAGGTATTAAAAGTAACAAACATTATCCCACGTTAATTATCCTGAAATATCTGTGAAAACAATTTTCATTTCTTCTAAGTTTTTTGAAATGATTCCATTATAGTGTACCTAATTACAATTTTTTGTAAAACAGTTTATAATTTGTTCTGCATTTTTTTTTTTTTTTTTTGGCTTAATTACCTGACTTATTTAAAATACAAGTTTTTACATTATTTACAATACCAATTTCCTCGGCTAAGAATACCCCTGATGTTCCAAACTTCAAAGCATGATTTACAATTTAGTATATTATTTTCATAGTTGTCTTTATGAATACTAAAGTTTGCTAATGTTTTTGTTTTCCATTATATTGCTATTAGGTATAATGCCAAATATAGCCTCTTTTTTTGTTTATGGCATCGTATTTTTCAAATTCTTTAGTGATTAATTAATTTATAATTAATCAATTAATCAATTAAAAATGCTGTTTAACAGTTCAAAGTATTTTTTTTATTTTTTTTTAAGGAAGTCCTGTTTATACAAAATAAATTATAAGATTAATAATAAAATTATTTGGTTACATTTTTGAGTAATTTTTTTTTACTAACCTGAATAAAATGACAAAAGTTTTATGTTATAACATTTTCCTTATACAATTATAAAAATTAACTGAATTACATATTTTTGGGAGAAGTCTTGGCTTTCAAATGTATTAAAAATGTATGCTACATATATTATAACTTTATAAGCATTGGTTTATTTTACAAAAAATTATCTGTTGTAAGCTAAAACTGGTGTATGAGATTAACAAATTATATAAAGTGTAGACATCCTAAGATTTAATTTTCACCACTTAAAAATGTAAAAGTAGTGTGTGGGATGCGCCCAAATTAAATAGTCATTTTTGAGTTTATGTAATATATTGTAAGTTATTGTAAGTACCATCATACAATAATACCATTCAATAATAATAATAATAATATATTTTTTAAATAGATTATTTTTAACATTTACTTCATAAGTAGCATAAATAAGACCTTTTTTTTTGTTAGATGCAGATTTTTTTTTTTACAAATTTAGCAATATCACAAGTTAACTTTTGTATAATATTATATTATTGTTTAAATAGGAGCTATAATTTCACGCCAAGCGATGAATCATTATTATAAAGAATTCAAAATTTACTATACAACCGTCTCTGAGTGTCAATTTAACAGATTTTATAATAATTTATTATTTATTATTAATAATGTATATGACACATTATTATAAATACTCGAGTACGCAGGCGAATCTATCAAACGTACTATAGTCGTGACAAATCACGCAGTGTATGAGGAGAAGTCAGCCCAGAATGCATCACCATCGGAAACAATAACCGTCAAAATCTTCTAATGTAATGACGAAAACAACTAATTCAGCTAGCTTATACATGAAACATGCACTGCACTTTGTCGGGGGTGTAAGCGTAGAGATGGTATAGCTTATTCTCTGTGGGTCGCTCGCCTGTGAAGGGAATTCCAAAACGGTTGCTGCGACATACCTAATATGTATTTAATTCGATGTCGTTTGGTAAACATCTATGCGCTGCGGTGTTCCCCAGACGAAAATTACAAATTTACCGTGTTTCAGATCTATGTGTATATTTCAAAACATAGTCACTAGGGTTGCAGTGACGCAATCAATATGAAATATTACAAGATTAGGTTTTTATTTTCATTTTAAAAACACGGAATTTAGGCAATAAAATCTTCAAAAAACGCCTTATATATTACGAATATAATATAATATAATATTATAGTTATTATATAACATATTTTTTTGGGAAGTATACTTGCAGATAGAATAAATCCTATTCTATCGAAATCGGTTTTTTAATGTCTGAAATTATATTTTTCTTATAAACGCATATCTTTAAGTTATGTTAATTTTTCAATTTTTTTACACGAAAAGTCAATATAAATAAATATTATTAACGTTGTACAAAATAATTAAAATTAGAGTTTAAATAAATTCATTATTGACCATTATTATTATTATTATTATTATTATTATTATTATTATTATTGAAGAATAACTTTGATATTATTATTTGCCTTATTTTGTTAAACCCTTTTTACATTTCTAGGACCCTCGTCAATTACAGCATAGGTTTAAAATTACATATTTGGTTACATGCTGGCATAAAATTTGAAACTTCCTCTAAAGCGTTAAGGGTCATAGAAAAGTTTAAAAACAATCTTAATAAATTTAACTTTTTATAGAATTTGACAATATGCCGATTTGGAGCCAATCTTAAAAATTGTATTTAATTGTTATAACAAGATATAATTATTTACTATGTAAACATTATTATTATTTTATTATATTCGAACATATCAAAAACACTATACAATTAGAAATTTTCGTATTAAAATAAAAATACAAAAATTTAAAAACACACATTCTTAATTGTAAAGAATTTACATCGCTTAGAATTTAAAACAAGTGACTTAAAAATGTTGTTATACATGATTCAATTTGTAAGTTGAAAGTTTAAACATACAGGCAAGGTTTACCCACAAATCCTAACTCTATTGTCGATAAAATTAGAATTTTTAACTATTATGAAAGTATGTACAGATAAAGAAAAGATCGAATGGTTTTCAAAACTAAAATACCTACAACTCGCTATATCAGTCCAACCGACGGTAGGTAGATAAAAATTTCATTTTAAAAATCTTTTATTGAAAGTGAGGATTATATTATCATGGTTTTCTTCGGACATTATTATATTACAATAAAATATAGGTAATATTGTTCATCAAACTCAAACGTCCGCATTATTAAAACGCACACAATATAATATTTGTATACATATATAATGACGATGCGCATAATATTTTATTTTGGATCAAATATTAAAGTCGAACGCTGTGTACATAGAAAAAAAAACCGTCACGTGATTTTTTTATAATATTTTTTATCCATAAATTTATTTTATTGTATTTTTTTCGTTAAACCAAAACAGCAATGATTATTATTACGACGAATTTAATCTTATCGTCGGCCGTTTAATTTGCAGGGCGCGCAAATATATCAGTCACGTAGAAAATCAATTTCCCGTCTTTATATTATATTGACGCATCTTTATTGAAATATAAATTTTCAAGCACGTATTACAAATAAAAATGTATATCGTCTATAAATGATTGCTTGCAAA
The DNA here is from genome assembly GCF_020882245.1 of Rhopalosiphum padi. Lineage (NCBI taxonomy): Eukaryota > Metazoa > Arthropoda > Insecta > Hemiptera > Aphididae > Rhopalosiphum > Rhopalosiphum padi. The sequence continues at coordinate 21,922,612 of NC_083600.1, forward strand.
ATGATAAAAAAAAAAAAACACTCTTAAAACCCATTATCTCCGATACAGTATTAATGTATACAATACTCTCGTTACTCCATTATACAGAGTAATGCGAATGAAAACTAGATGAATTATTTTTCGAATTCAAGTATTGTATTTAGAAAAAAAAAAGTTTTTTAGCTAGTTTGACATAGCTGCTTTTTTGGTTTATATTAAAAATATAAAAAATAAAAATGAATTACTACTTTTATATATTAAATTGTTTAAGTATAGTATTTTATTTCCAAATATTCTACTAACTATGATTTCTCCTGCTCAGACACAATAATTCAAGAAACCGAATCATTTTATGAATATGCAACCATTAAAATTACTAACAATATCATTTATCTTTTTATTTATTTTTAATATCTACTAATTCAAAAATTATCCCAATGTATTCGTTTTAGAGTATCTTATTTATTTATATCGTTAGCCCGCTTATTTTTCTCCAATCACTTAGCCAATTTAGATACACTTATTAATAAAGAACTATCTCTCTTAAATTATTATCCCTGGTTATATTAATCCACAGTCACAATATATTTATATTATAAATGTATAACTAAACTTATTCCTAATTTTAATTTATTATCATAAATTATAATCATATAATTGTATTATAAATTATAACAATTAATCGATTATAATATTTTCCATTGTAAATGTATGTAATATACTGTAATCATCAAGCCAGTATTAACTTTCGAACCAAAAACTAGTGATAATATATCGATAGTAATCTTATGATTAGTTCAAACTATCACATGAAAACATTTATTATTATTTTTTTCAGAACCACAGAAAATGATTTAAAATAATATAGGAAGCTATTGGATCACTCCGTATATGAATTAAAGTCATCGACATTATCTCCTATAAAAATTTGACGATTGAACAATAACCGTTTTGTTTTATCGTTGAAGTTAATCGAATATCGCCCGTCACATTATTTAATTGCGAGACGAAGAGACCCATTGTTGGGTTAAAATATCGTTTGAAACACATCAATACGAAAATCAACATTCAAATGATATTATCATTTAAATATATTTAGCTAATGAAGCGCATAATCTATAAATATCCGAAGGAAACTTGTGACTGAATTTGATAATTGTATAGTATGTATGCTAACGTGAGGTAAATGCATACTAAAAACTGTTCTGCACAGGTATTCAAATATATATTTTCAAAAAATACGTTCAAGTTAGCATTTTGATCGATGCAGCTATATAATTTACATTTTAGGTTTTATAATGATGTGTACATTTTTTTTTTAAATCACTTTTTGTTGCAACAAAAGCTTAATATAGAAAATGTCATGTGTAAAATATTAATCGATTGGAAATCAAACTCAACCGAAGCAAAGTCATAATAATATAATAAAGATCATTTCCGGAAAAGATATGGAAAAATTAAAATTTAAATAATAATAATATTACCTATTTAATAAAAAAACTAGTCGTTCGAGTATTTTTGTGTATTTTAAAAAGTATAAATTCTCGTGATTATATTTTATGTTGATTTCGTTTTTAAATTTCACCACATTATAGTGTTTAGTCTATTGCATAGATATATTATTTTTTTTGACTTTTTTTACTACAATTATATTATGCACACTTACAAACGTACAAGAAATATTTTACACTCTTACGTATTACATAATAATGATTATAATAATATTTACATAAAGTAGTTTTTCAATAAACACAAAGTGCATCCATCACGTTTATCAAAAAAAAAAAAAAAAGGTTGTGTGCTTTTTAAATAATAAAATTAATACATTCTTGTTTGTACGTGCATATGTATAAATAATAGATATGTTGTTTTAACTATATCATATAAAGTGTACGTGGTTTGTCTCGTATCTAATAATGCGTGTGAGACTGCAATATTTATGAAAAATGTATATTTAATAGGTATAAAAAAATCCTGATATACTGTTTATAACATGATATGCATGCGTACTTTTTTTCAGTCGTTTGATTTACACAACATAATATACAAATCATGTATAAGAAATATAAGAGTGATATTTACGAAAAAACAGTTTATCAGTGTAAGACACTTCGATTTGAAGAATTCTCAGTTTTTTAGATAAGAACTGTTATGTATAAGGATTAAGACGTGATAACCTTTTTAGAGAAGATTGGTTGAGATAATTTTTTCGCCAATAGAGTGTTAGTGGTCATTTTAAAACTTTAAAAAAATGAGTATAATATTTTATATATATAGTTGTTTTTTGCAATTGTTATCATTTAATATCTATATAATTGAATAAATCTCAACCGTAATAACATAATATAGTATTATCCCATAATTAGTATTGTTCGATCGCGTTCATAATCTTAATACGCCTATTAAACATTTTGATGGACAATAAAAACAGTATTGACGGAAAATTGTCACGAGGGACACCCCACTACCTCTACACTACTGGCACATACCTCAGCGCTACAGAGATATTTACAATCATTACTTTATAACTCGATTTCCATTTAATTTTTATATACACAAGTTTATAATTTATGTATACACTTTTAAGTTTTTTGGATGTATTACGTATTTGCACTGTTAAATGTTGAAAATAAATAAACGTCGATCACTAGAAACTTCAGTTTTAAGTGTATTAGCTTACTAGTTTTAACAAGGTTAAGGACCCCAACAGTAATATAGTACAATAATTTATTACAACAGTCTTCATTTTGAATTATATTTATGGTAATTACATTTGCTTCAACAACAACCAAAAAAAGGCATGAAAATTAAAAAAAATATGTATGTATATATTATATATTTCAACAAAGTAATATAATAATATTATATGAATAAGACAGAAAAGTGCCATTTAATTATTACCTATTTAAATATACACGTTGACTGTTTAAAATCATATTGTTCAGCAACCATCATTTTGGGGACAAAGTACATTTCATTCGAAATGGACATTTTAATAATAAGTGCAATTAGCATAAAATTTAAAATGCAGCGCAAAAGCACCAGACAAATAAATTTATCGGACAATCACTTCAATTAAAAGGTTTGTTTCCAAAAATGTAGGTCAGGACTTAATTACCCGAATCCAGATAACTTTTTTACCTGCAAAGTAACGTACAAAAAAAAAAAATTATAAATAACAACAAAGGATTTACAGACCTAAATTATTTAAATATCGCTGTGGTTATTAATATAGTTGTAGTAGAGTACTCTGTTATCGTTTTAGCTTTTTTTTGTTTGGCCGAATGAAAGACTTTATGTTTATTGTTGAAAATATCTACAACAGCGTATTAAATATATTATATAAAAAAAAGATTTTGGTCCGATATTATATTTCTAGCTAGCAATAATAATATTATTTAAGAAATTCTTTTTTCTCTTGAAAAATATTTCATATCTCTAGTGTAAGGGTATATATTTCAATTTTCTTCTCAGTCCACATAGTATTAACAATAATACACATTTTTTATATATCCCACTTTCGTCCTTAAATTATTACTGTAGGCGATTAAACGGAGCAAATATACAAATTGTTCGCCTTTTATTAGTTTTATATGCACAGGTCACATTCGAATTATGTAAATACCACGTTTATTTATTATTTGTTACTATTCCCGATGCAGATATAGGAATCTTTTAGAATGATGCCATGAACAACGATTTAGAAGAAAAATCTTGAAAAAATATATATTACATAATCACATAATACATCGATGTTTAAAACACTAAAAGTATAATCAAATGTATAATTTTACAGATTTTTAAATCTTCCAATTTTTTGAAACATATGATATATTATAGACACCCGTGTTTAATATAATTTCTTGTTGCTAGTTTTTGTACGGAAATCATCCCAATAACGTGTTCGTAAATGTATAACTATATAATATAAATTAAAAAATTGAGATTTTAAAATGAGTAAAAATAATTGAGGATAAAATGGTATTTGTGTGATACAAATTAAATTTCGTTCTGTTTAAATAAGGAATAGCAAGTATTTTTTGTCGGGTATACTTTCTAATAATATATCTCTACGTATATAGATTAGGCGTATCCATTTAATCTACATGCAAGTAGTGTATACTCTGTGACGTTTTTGATTTAACGGAACATATATCAAAGGATGGGCGTAGGAACTGTCTTTGTGAAAAGATTAATAATAATAATAAAAAAAAAAAATATTTAAATTATTAAATTATTTTCCAAAAATAAATTGAATATTATTCGCTTAACTACATCGTATGAAATTAGTCATAAAATTAGTCCGATAAAAACGATTTAAAACGATGGCACTTTGGTTGTATCTGATATATCTTCTAGATATTAATATTTTATAAATTAGTAAAAGTATATTATAACATTTTCAATTTGCTAAAATTTAATCTTTTTTTAAAACTATTAAACACAAAAAATAAGTGTACACAATAGGAAAGTATTTAAATATTTAAATAATAATTGAATATAAAAATGATATATTTATCATTCAAAACATTTACGTTAAGGATTTAAAAAATATTACTTTAAAAAATCTATTTCAGTACCTATGTGCTATATTTTTCTAAAAATTAGTGTTAAATAATTTTCTCTCTTCTGCCATTAATGTATATTAATACAACTAAATATGTTATGATCTTTAATAATGTATTTAATGTTGATCCACATACTCTCTGATATCAGTCCAATTATTCCAATTATTTAGTAAGTATTTTCAATAATTAAATTTCTTCAATTTAAATATATTAAAAATATTTGATAATTTAAATTTTTTCTCATGATAAGCTTTTAAAAAAATTTCTAATTTAACGAAATTTATCTTTTTTAAAATATAAAACTCTTATTTTATGGCATAGACAGAATGTACACGACTAAACACTGAAATACCTATCATAAGAAGACATGGAGAAAATCCTAATAAACGATTAGTGGTTATATTTTATTAGCGTTTGTATAATAAGTATAATAAAATCATAAAAATGGGATCTGTTATAACTTATAAAATATGTAGAAAAAAAATGTCACTTTTGATTTAACCGTAGCATAATATGTACTTAATTTATATCTATTACTTAAATTATTATGAAGTAACCTTAATAATTGAGAATTTGCGAGGTCACAATCCCGGGCTCATTTCGTAACACTCGAAATCGTTCCGGGCATGCGAGGTTTTGGCCGCAAACTGACTTGTGTGTGTAAGTGTTTAATATTGAATCGAAACAACGAGACAATATCGAGTTTCCCCTCGTCTCGATGTGTGACAGTTATATAAGCTCAGACTTCGCAAGTGCCGTGCGTGTTTGACGGAGGTCAAGTTTTTGATAGGAAATGACTCTTCAAATAAATTCGTGTTCGATATCGTTCACAAAAGACTGATCATTTTCTGCTTACATGTATACAGTACAGTGTGTACTATATGTACCGATTGTAATACATAGTGTCCCTTCAATAATTTTCTCGTGTGATAAGTCAGCCATCTTCTCTCGAAAATGATAATGTACTTATATTTAATAATTCACTTGATTATATTTCTGATTTTAATTGGATGGACGTTTCATTACACACTGCCAGTGGTCACGACACATCGATATAATATAATATGATATGATTTGACCTTATAGTATATTGATATGTGGAATAAAAATCACCACTTTTGTAGCCGTTGCCAAAACCGTTACTGCGTGGTTAGTGATCAGTGTTGGTAAGATTACAAACTTTATGGTTAACAGATAATTTATAGGATAATAATATATAATGTATCATAATATGAACAACAGGTGACCCGGGACAAATTTAATAAAATATATTATATAATTATTGAAAATTACAAATTGAAAATTCTATACATGCTGACATGCATATTATATATTATTTGCAATTATACATATATTGAATTTATCAATACATGTGTATAGTCTGTGTAGATTAGTATAATATAACACAGCATTTAAAAAAAATATGATGTAATTAATAAAAATAAAGGTAAACAAAATAAATTATTTGTGAAGAATGTTTTAATTTTTAATCGTGAAGTATGATTAGTTTTACTACATGTTTACTAATTTTATTCATAGTTAATTTTAATTATTTTAATATCTATAATACACATTTATTATAATATTATTAATTTAAATAAATACATTTTAAATCATATATGCACCTACTCTAAATATATTTTAATTATAGTTATATCATAGAGATTTAAAATATATTATTAATTATTGCTATGAAATAAAGAAATCATACCAAACGTTAATTACTAAGTTAACTTGAGTAACATAACAAAAGTGGCAAACAATAGTTGAATAACATTTTAAATCGGACATAACCACTTAAATTGGTGTTTTAAACATACTAAGTGGAAGTCTCATGAAGTTAATAAATCATAAATAAATAACTACGAGTATTTAGATATTTATAATATGTGAAATGTGGGCACTAGATAATTATATTTGTTTAAAAAGTTAGTAAATTAAAAAGTTAAAAGTGTGAAAAACATTTTCACACTAAAAATTGTGTAGAAAAATCAAAAAAAGAAATTAATTAACCATTTATAATGTATTACAATATTGTGAATAGGTGACAATAATTACAGTAAACTATAACCACCTTATAGATAGGAGGTAGATCGTATATAGTAACATTTTTAAAATAACACTTTACTCTAAAATATGTATATTTTTAACACATCTTTTGAAGAGAAGGAAGACGAAGTCTTATTCAAAATTAACTATAATTTTAAATTTAATTATAAAATTTATAATTACAATTATATACAAGATATTATTGTTAAGAAAAAGCTCCTTTAGAGAACCCTGTTTCTGTTTCAAAAATTACAAACAATTATGACTGTCAATATACAACTTTATGTTATGTAAACGAAATAAACGAAATGTTATCCTCTGAACGTTTTTTTCTGAGAAATAAGAATTAAACGTTTAGGATAATATACTGTAGTAATAATTTTGACATATCTAATATGTATAGGTATACAACATATAAACGAAAATATAGTAAATTATAATACAATTTGTTCAACCGTGGAAATTTGTATTCAGTCAAATTAAAAAAAATACAAATTTGAAATGTCCGTCCTAAATAGGAATACTATAATATTATAGCCTACAATATGCTAGTGGAAAATGTATTCATGTGCGATAATTGGCCTGCAATATTTAAATATGTGTGACTATCGACCGCAAGTTATATTATGATATTACACGATATTGATTATTATGCCTGAATGGTCGGCATAGACACCACGGATTGATTAAAAATTTAAATAGTAATTGGTTCATTGATATAGTTTTAGCCACGGATAAAATTGAGTATTTCGTTTACTGTGATTAAAATGTTTTATAATATGAACACTTTTAATTATAACTTATAACGAATAGTGTTGTGAATGTCAACGATGATAATTCTGTTTGGGTTCACTTACATTGAAACTAAATTTGATAGAAAACTTAAACGTTTAAGTGTAAAACGTGAAACAACTATATTACAATTACACCGACGATTGTTTTATCGTTGTATCATAGTATAAATAACGTTAAAGTTTTTAGACATCGTAGACGACTGCAAGACGTACTTAATATTATCGAAATGAAAAATTAGTATATCAATTAGCCTTTTATATGTGTCAGGAATCTGGATTATCGTGTAATAAATTCTAACCAGCTATAGACGTAATCATGATTTATATTATTACATATACTATAAAACTGATAAAAGGGAACAATAAACAGTAAACTTAAAGCTAATGTAAAAACAGTATAAAAGATCCCTGTGAATAAACCCAAAGTTTATTCATGATAAAATGGTAGGGCGAAGATTTAATTCGGCCGGTGAATGTTTTAAAATGTTCTGCCAAGCTATTATTCGAATGTTGATTCAAGCTCGAAACTTTATGTTTTCACCAAATAAGGTTTAATAACGCACGTACACACACACACACATACACGACTAATACTCCACACTAGATACTTTAATAACCTCTTATGGTTTAGGAAACATCTAAAGATTTAATGGAACTTAAATGTAAATAATAATAATTAATTTTCCAGACGTAAAAATGTTTAAAAACACTTAGAACAGCGTGAACTTAATAATTATCCATGCGTATGAGAAATTTATTTACATCGTGTTTCGAGAATAAGACTATAACATTTTAATGATTTTTTTTTTAGTACGTGTGACGATCAAATCAAAGTTTAATGAATTTTTTTTTATAACTTCACTAGATACTTATTTTAAACCATAATTTGTGTCATTTATGATCAATCAACTCTTTAAAATATATTTAATTTAATTTAATTTGCGTTTACATTTTAATGGAAACTCGTTTGATCAATACTCTGATAAAATATTCTGTTTTTTTTTTACTGAAAATATTTACAAAATTTAAATAAATTCTATTTGCATAAAAACAATAAACGTATATAATTTTGAAATTAAGTTGGACTCTTTCCAAACTAAAAAAAAATTATGTAACACTACCCACCTTAGACTATACACAATAATATATTATGTAACATAACATGCATTATAATTTATACAAATTTGTAAACAATTACCTACTAAAAGTTACATGAAAAGGAAATATTAAATGTATTTGCGAGTCAAAAAAAAAATAATAATAATTAAATGGTTCATGATCAATATGACGAAATATTTAATCATGAGGTATAAATTAAGAAAACAATTAGAAGTTTATCATAGGTGCCTAAAAATTAATAATATTTTTTCTCTAAAAGTTCACTTTTAAGAATTCTGGAATAAAATAAACTGTTTAAAAAACAAATACATATATTTTAATCATATGATGATACAAATTCATGTTATTCACTAAATTTTCGAATTTTCTAAGCTTAATTTTCGTCTATTCTACCGAGTATCTATAAATATTTCGTAATTTTGTGATTTTTCAGTCTATTATATCGTGTTAATTTACAAGAAAAAAAAACGATCTATAAAATAGTATTAAATACGTAGAATTAATTTAAATACTTGGTTCCTTATTGTAAACATTATTTTTTTTAACTGTATAAATTTATGGGAAAGAAATTGAAATAATTGTATCGTATTTATTACAAAAACAATGTTATGTTCTGTTAGAGAAAAGATAAATTCCAATTACTCCATTCATATCATTATTTATTCATGGATACGTTCATTTATCCGATACGAATATTGGAATGTTTAAAAACATTCTAAAATATATTTTAAATGAAGATTGGTTAGTGAAAAATGTTTATTTTTGTTGTAATTGTTATTAAACATAGTCGGACATTTGCAAGGCAGATATTCAATTACATGCTATATGAAAAAAATCAAATCAATTATTCTAACGACCCAAAATCATGATTCGTAGAATTGCTTTATTCGAGTTGTATTGGACTTTGATTTACTCTAAAACACTAGAAACACATATTTAAAAATACTCAATTATATATGATTATTTATATGCTTAGAATAATTTCTAAGAATAGAGTTTTAAAAATCAGAGTCGTTTTCGACTTATATAATATAGACACCATCTTTCAAATAAAAAAAAAAATCGAAATTTATCTCTTTAACAGTGTATTTTTTTTTAACTTATAATTTGTGGCAGTTTTTGTACTAAAAAGTGTTAATAAAAACATATCAGCTCCAACGTAGTTAAAAATACTATATATTAAAACGTATACTTTTAAGTAATTTTATTTTAAAAATAGGTTCTTTATAGTGTTTCAAGTCAAGATTAATAAACCATGCCAAAGTGGTAAGGTGGTATCACTAGATACCTTCTTTATTCGCGCTTTTTACTCTTTATCACTCGTAAAAACTTCATAATATAATTAATAACCAACGTTGTATAAAACTTTGGTATTTATCAAATAGAAATATATAAATATTTAAAAAAATATATTTTATTATGATAAAACAATAGTATGTTGAAATTAATATTAATCAGTAAATCACATGAATATTTTCAATATTAATTATTATTAATCTCCAATCGAATGTATAGTTGTAGAGGTCAGGAATTATTAACAATGTATTCGGTCTTGGATCTAACTTATTGAATGTTTGTGATTCAGTTTTAGCTAAAACACTGTGTCGCTGTAAAACCATTGAATTATTATTTTGAGGTATAACCAATACGAATATATTTTAAATTCAAAAAAGTTACATACCTAATACATATCATTTCGCTCTTATATTGTGCCATTTAATAGCATAACTATACATTTTTATATAAATAAGAGCTATAATATAACAAACTTCAATATAATTATAAACAATGAATACCTTTAATCATTATTTACAATGGAAAACTGTTTGGAGCGAAGACGGTATAACTTTTTGACAAGCAAAATTTTCCAAACAATTATTGTAACAAATGTTTATATTTTTTTCTAAATTGTTTTTTAAAGTACCGAGCATTTTTAATTTTAACCTTCCAAAAGCACCAACCAAATCTAATTTACTCTTATAAATCCCTTTCAAAATTGATGATCAGAGAATAATTTTTACAAGAAAAAAATTTTAGAAATAAAAATAAAAAACAAACATCATTACAATTCGCTAAGCTCAGAATCAAAAATATAGTTCAAAAGATAAAATATTAAAAACATTTCGTATTTTTAGGATTCAAATTATATTATCATACATTCCATCATACTTAACATTATATGAATTTAATATTAGATTATTTTATAGAAGTGTTTAAATATAAATCTATTTTAAACTGTAATTTAGTACGCTTGCATTATGCATTTTAATATTATCATGTTACAATCAAATTCACTGGTTATGATAAAATGTCTAAAAACCAAAAAATCAGATGGAAAATAATAGACATGATTATTGATTCTGTTATTTCAAATCTCTCCGTATTTTAGTTTTATTTTTTATATACTTGTCAGATTCACAATTTCGTCAAATTTACAACACTTATGGTACTTGTGTAAGCGAAAATTTCGTTCTGGGTGGTTTTAAAAGACAAGAGTTTTTAGACAAATTCAACTAATTAAAACACAACTCAACTCAAAACAATAAAAATAAAACATTTTAGTATTGTTGTAACTCGCTAATGCATCGCGTGTATACAATATATTATTATTATTATTATTCACATTATGATACTGTATTGTAGATGACACGATGACTCGAGAATGTTATTTTGGTAAAAAAAAACAAATAAAACGAAAGAAAAATAATGTTATTCAATACATATAATAATATTATTGTGGCATCCTAATAGATAAATTATTATCCGATATTTTTTAATTGAATACAATATCGCAATATTGAATTTGACTTCACGATACAATTTTCTATCAAATATTAAAAACATGCTTAGTTTATAAATATATTGTTATTTTATACTTTCCTCGTTCAACGTTTTTGGCTCGTCATTATTTTCACATACGCTCGTTCAAATGAATTTTTTATTTACACATCTGATTAGTTTTAATAATGTATTCTTTAATTTACGCACCAACAAGCATAATAATATTATAATAGCAAATTGTGACCTCGATAATTTATGCACTAAATACTTTATTATGTGATACACGAACGTTGAAAAAAATTTACATCAATTTCGTGAAAATTATTCCTGTAAATATTTACACACACGTCGTCACGATATGACGTACAATAAGAATAACAGCGTTGTTATTATTATTTCACGAAACGTGTTCAATTCGATTGTAATGAACCAATTCTTTATATTATCACCGTTAAAACGGTAGATAGCACAACTATCGAGCTCACCACATGAAATATCTCCTATCAGCAATCCACAAAATCGGAAAGCTGTTCATACAGACTACCGGATTAACATCTAAACCGACCAAACTGCCATCACACTGGCAACAGTTCAATGTTAATATTTTGTTAAGCGTGCTTTGACTCCCCGTCGATTGTACGGACATCTGGAAATCCAATTATTAAGTTGAGGTAATGCTCCCTGTTATTCGGGTTTTTTTTTTTTGTACGTACTTTCGTACAAACGATAATTGTGAGTATGAGTGTTTGGTAGTGTTTTCATATTATACAGCCTTACCTTAAATTTGGGTGGTTATGTTATTTCTTATTTTTTTTTTGTTGCATAAATTTAAAAAAAAACTGTCTGTTCATACTTCAATATTTCTCAATGTATAAAATATCGGTATTTTTGTAGTAATTGATTTCCGTAAGTATATTTTGTACGACTTTTTTTTTTTATCAAAGTCTTCTCGTTTGGTTTCTCCTCAGTTCTACCTATGTTTCATCTTAGTTATTGTATCTAATCCATATATTATCAGGTCCTACCGGTGTTGTGTATACCTATATATTGTCTCGTCGAAATGTTCATTTCGATTTCGATGAACGGTTTTGTAGCTATATTTTGTCTATAACTTAGTAGATTGATGATTAATTTCAGTAAATTTGAATGGGCTATGTTTCCGGAAAAATAAATTTACAGCATTTGCTTCAGTGTCTCTAAGTCAGTGTTTGGAAAGTGCACTTAAAAACTGAACTCGTTCACGTTCACATTAATTGTATAAAAAATTAACGCGTTCATCGAGTGTCATTTAATTATTTATTTAAAAATGAATTACTATCTACCTAAATGAGATAAATAATTTATATTTTTAATACTTTTTAAATAGAAACCAGACACATAAACGACCCAAGTATATGTTATAAATAATTCAAACTATGTTTGAAATATAAATTTGTTAATATTTCAAAATCAAGATTGGCCCTTTTTTGAAGTTTTGATTTAACACTCGCGAGCATTTTCATAATTCGACTAGAATATCTAAAAATTAATTGGTAATGAGTATAATATTGTTATGTGAATATATATCATCAGAAACTTGGAGTAAGTTGGCGTTAAGTTCAAAATTGTCATTACGGCCGGTAATACTGTGCTGTGATCGTGATGCAGGTTTATGCGTAGTTTTCCTCACTATTTTCACTGTTACGTTATTTCTCAGTTTATTATTATTTTTAATACTATATTTAATTATTAAATATATATATTATAACCACTACACGGTATAACAGTATACGCGTGGTATTATATTTATAAATCTCAGAACTGAAACTTTGTATGACATACTCTACACGGTGTACTACAACATTTACAACGAATTATGAAACATGTTAAAAAAAATATTATTAGAAATCTAGTATTTTTATAGAAGTTAATTTACTATACAAAAAGAAATAATAAAAATATATATTTTCTCCGCTACAAGAAAAAAATATTGAATCATGTTTTTGGTAACCACTGTTATTGACTATGCGAAATCGTTAAGAAATAAATCGATATTATCAATACGATCTAAAAATAATTGGACTGTATAACAAATTGTTTTTATTATTGTTTGATTTTCGTGATATCTTGAATGGTTAGAAAAAATTAAGTCAGAAAAATATGTCGTGTCCAGCCTAAAACATAATATATAATATACATAAATGTTAAAATTAAAAATTAATTTGATTCGAACTCATTTAAAATGTTCAAATCCTTTTATAAAATATAAGTTTCACTCATGTTTATACTATAGTATTTATAAGAAAAAGCTGTTATTCACTAAATATAAACTCAAACGCAACACGCGCGTTACAAACGTATTGTTTCCGAACAGTGCTCTATGTGAATCTAATAGTGTTTAATTTTTGTATGTATAAATTATTAATGTATTAATATTACGAGACGTACTTTTATATTTGTTCATCGTTACCAAGTCGCATCTTCTTTCTATTATTCATTTTAATGTAGTTTTCTATTTTTTCATGTGGTATGTACAGATGATTATATAGTCCCTTAGGTCTTGTATCTTTGTCGATGTTTGTTCTTCGCCCACGTATCTTTAACTTTTTATTTTTATTTTTCTAAGCATTGTGATTTTGATAATATAGCTCTGTGCCTATTGTAACCAAACATCACCTGATTTACGTTATTTTGTATTGTAACCATCTTAACTAATTGTTAATTATACATTAATTATACGAATTACTATGATAAATTTATGATATATTTGTTATTATTATGATCCAAAATAATACTTACTAAATATTTTTTAATCTTTCCTTTTATAAATTTTAGACATATTTAAAGTAAATACTTTAGTATACAAACTAAAATTAGTTTGTTCATAAAAAAAAAAAAAAAATATTTTTTCTAAAAAATACGTATTGAATGTCATAGAGTCTATGACACAGGCCATAGATCTATTAACTAGTTATTAAGTCTATGTTAAATGTATTCATTTTTTGATAATCACAATGTTTCAAATTTCATATAAGGGATGAAAAAAGAACAAAAACAACTATACACCGGATGTGGATTTAATACGATTAATAGCTCATGAATTTCTAACTCATAGTTTGTACTCGGTGATGAGATGAATTTTGTTAAATGTGTCGCGACCGACCTGCCTCGTAAAAAAGTTAGATCTATGTTAGAGAGCGCTAGCGGTGTTATGATCATTGACATGGTTGATCATGTGAATGGTTATGATAGCCGGAGTATAAGTCCAAAGTTGCGACACTAATTACGATTAATTAATCATAAATTACAAATCGCAGTAAAATCAATAATATTATTTGCATTAAAATATCGAGTTAAGAGTGTAGACTGTAGAGGAACTATAATAAAATAAAAAGGTTTTTCAATTGTTCAAACCTGTACAATTTTTTAGACACCATGGTTTTGTAACTTTTCCTGCGAAGAGGATGCCGACCTTTTGTATAGGTAACAAACAACTACAGGTCATTCATTAAGTATATTATAACAATGAACGGAAAAGTCGAATGGATTTATTATTAATATTTATTTTGTTTATTTTAGATGACACGTGACACTTTTAGGATTGCAGGATTCACGTACGAAATACCAATTTGAAAACTATTTATTTTTAAATAAATTTAGTCTAATTGTGAACAATAACTCAATAATTGTCCTATAATTTATTAGTTATTATTCATTACAATATAATAATGCGTTAGCAATATAATATTATGATGCAGCTGCAGGTAAGTAGAAAGTTATAATTTCTTAGTTTTATTTGAAATTTATGATGAAACTTTTATTAGATATATTTATGACGCATTTACAACGCTCGCCATAAGCAGGTTACACAATAAAGCCTACCTACATCTACTCGCATAATATATATGTGAATCTCGTAAAAAATATGTTTTGCGCTCTGAAACATAAAAATAATAATGTAATATTACTATATTAAATATACCTACATGATTTGTAAATTATGTATAATAAATAAAATCACACTATACATAATCGCATAGAGGACATAGGTGGTACTCGACGTGAGTTCTATAATTCGAAACAAACAGAAATTAAAACGAAAATCACTTAAAATATATATATAAATACATAAAAGTTTTTTATTCAGAGCGGAGAGATGAATGTATTGCTTGTCGTCACAATTTAAAGCATAACAATTACCTATGTTTCAATCTTTCACTTTGAGGATAATTTTGAATTGAAAATTGGATCTAGTTGATACTTTAAAGACTAAAAAATAAAAACTTTCAGTACTTTTAAAAATATCCGTGAATAACAAAAAAAAAAAAAAAATTGGAAAAATTGAATTTTTATGTAAAACCAATTTTTGATAAAAAAAAAAATCAATTTGTGAAAGTCGGTGTAACAAGATTTTATCAGAATTCAATTTTGCTTTTGAATTCCCAGGTATTTTATTTTTTTTCTATTCTTATTGAAAAGTAATTGTAAATTTTTACTTTTTACTATCCAAAGTATCGATTAAGTAGGTCCAATTTTTTACCACTTTCAAAACTGAAGATTTGTGCATTTTATTCACAATACAAAAATATGCGTCGTTTTTAGACGAATAAATTCGCTCTGTAATAAAAATTAAAAAGCTGTATTTATTCCTAACCGATAAATACTACTAACGAAAAAATATTATTTTACATTGAGGTACACATAAATTAGTATATTAAAGATAAAATAATAATGACATGGAAAGGAAAAATTATGATTATAGTCAATTCCTAATATTAATTTTGTTGTATTACATGAAACATAATTTTTGTGGTAAAACATTATTTTTTTTTTATGATATTTATATTATATTATATTGCTAGTAGATTCTTGAAGAATACAACTGTAGGTTATTTTAATAGTGTAATAATACAATAAATAATACGATTATCAGTAAGTTTATCACAAATAAAATCCTATAGTAAATTTTAACATTTTTAATACAACACAATGTTAGTCTATCATTTGGTGTTATTACTCATGAATAATAAATAATAATAGTCTATACTCTATATGAATACTTAAAATGTACCAATAATAATATCGTATTTTACATCGTAACTTGATTTAATTTACGCTTAATAAAACTATCAAACTCAATATGGCCTGTTGATTTAATATAAGTGATATATCGAAATAAGTCTAATTAAAGCATACATTTTTGTTGGTTGTTTTTTTGTCTCAAAGACATAAACCAATTGTACGTAAACCGAATTTGCTTTTGATAAATTAAAAGTTCTTACATTTTTTTTTTCAAATAAAATTGTATTTAATGTTTTAAATATTATTGAACACTTTTGTAGTTATTTTGCTACGCAATTTATCAATGTGAAAACTCAAAAGATCTACCTCTTTGTCCGTTGGAAAAAAGTTGGATAATAATCAGGACAATCCTACATTTGAGTATGAAGTTATCTATATTATCTGAATTCAAGGGTAACTGTTGAGTACAAGCGCCTTTTGACGATTCAATTAAAGTAAGTGAATTTAAATTATACAATTTTGGTTGATAATTGAAAATGTTTATCTTTATACAAAATTGTAAAAATATACAATAATTCCAAAAATAGTATAATAAATTCTCAAATTTTTTTCTTTTTAAAATGTTTGTTTCAACATCTTCAACTTTGTTTCGATTCAAACTGATAACATATATCGATACTTAGATTTATTGTTTAAGAATTAATGTTCAACAATAAATCGAAAATATGTTATGGGCTATAATTTCCTTATGAAGCAACAAGTTGCGTGGGACTATAGATATATAGTGGTCATATAACCCACACTCTAAGAAGAAAAAGCATTTATCTATGAGTTTCAAAAATTTAGTAACTTCAATCACCAAAGAAATAAGTACGATTACCAGAAGGAGAGAATAGTGTAAGTGTTAAATTAATTTTATGTCAATATGCTGATGTTTTCTACGAATAATTTGTCAGGACGTGAGGTCAATGCATCAGGTCCTAACTCACCAAACTATAAAATGCTTCAATGAAACGGTTATTTTGATACAAACAGTAATAATCTATTATAATTCATAATTATTATAAATAAAATCAAAATTTTTTTCTAGGTACTCATATTATAAGTACGATGTTTTATCCATTGAAAAGTACGTTGACCAATTATTTTAGGCTACCATTTTTGCATAAAAGCAAGTAAAACATTTTAAAATATGCCAAAATCGCAAAAATATACAAGGAATTTTGAAGTTGAAAATTCATAAAATGTTTGCGATTTATACCTAAAGTTAAAAACTCGATACAAGATTATAATTTAGCTTATTAGTATTTAAAATGTTTAAATTGATACAAAGAATGATTATTAAATATATTTAATTTTATTGTCTTATGCATTGATGTAAAAAGTTTTTTTTTGTGTTATTATACATTTTTGTGGTGTTTTAATTGCTAGACGGTTTTGAACATTACAATGGTGTGTGATTATTTTAATAACGTAACGATTAACCAAGCTCATCTACAAGTTGTACTAATGTGCGAATAATGCTAAGATCAATATTATAAACTAACGATAAAAACCAATTTAATTGAGTGGTGCGGTACAACCAAACTGGAAAAAAATCGGTCAGCATCCGAAGTTAATTTTTTATAAAACACAGTATTGAGTATATATAATAATTCATTATATTAATGAAATTATAAAGTTATAGGCTTGTAAAAAATGTCACGTCTTATACGTATTATATACAATATGAAACTTTAAAAATAATAAGAATGTATTCTTCTGCTAAAATTCAGATATTTTCTTAATTTGTTTTGGAATTATATCTTTTAAAAGAATATTATACATAGGTATTTAAATATTTTAAGATAATATAAAACTTCTATCAGTATTTATTTTATTTATTTATTTATTTAATTTTTAACCAACAGTTCATATTATTATGTATAAATTATGAATTGTAATACAATTAGGTATATAAGTTATGAAAACGTAACTTTAAAATTATTTTGTAAGTAGTTAAGTTTAGGTATTATTGTTTAATTATTTTCAATTTAACCTTAAACATGTTTCACTAAGTATTTATAATATTATTGGATATGTCTTTTTATTGTTGGGTACCTAGTTGGATGCAAATTTTTCATATTGGAGATTAACTGGTGGCTGGAAATTAAATGCAAATGCTAATGTTTACATAACCAATAATGCCTGTTCTAAACTAAAATTGATCGCGGGAAACTCTTGGTATGCATTTTTAAAAGCTTTAAATTTTCCAACCGTTAACTGTCCAATACCAATGGTAATATTTAGTATTTATAAACGTGGTAAATCCAAATAATATTAATTAGTAAAGTTTTTATTTATTTTTTTATTGGATCAAAATTATGCATTACCTATTATTATTACATACTATATGAAAATTTTAAACTTGATTAATTTAACCCAGAAAGCAAAGTTAATAATAATTTAATACATTAAAATACAAATTACTTGCATAATCTTAAAATAAAATATGATGTGTTTCTGAAAGTGTTTTAATTATAATTAAATATTTACAGGTAACTTATTCATTAACGGTGTTTGACACAACACTTATGGAAGACAATAACTTCCCTAAAGTGTACTTTTATGGAAAATATAAATTTGTTATCAAGGTGAAAACCAAAGGAAATAAACTACTAAGCTGCATGGCTTATGAAATAGAAGTGGCAAGATTACGGGAGATATCTAAAAATTAAAACTTAATATATTATGGAAAGTACTTAAAAGAATCTATCTGTAGTGCAATAGTATATTAAAAGATTACACATTAGTATAATATGATTATTATCAAATAATTTTGATTATATTTTATGTACATTCATATTATATACAATATACCAATATTATTAAAAAATATTTAACACTTGTTTCAAACATAAACCAATCAAAAATATTTGTTTTTAATTTTTTTGTTTTATTGAGAATCGATCAATGTTGAATTTATTATTACATTATATTATCATTTTGTACAAAGATTTTGTTATAAACAGTTAAACTATTATTATACAATTATTCCCGTTGGTAACCACCCACGTGGCAACTAGCAGACTTACATTTCAGACAACATCGTTTGTGAATCTGATAGGTGAAATATATAATATATAATGTATACATTGTGTACGTTTATTTAAATATATAGTAATCAAAATCATTATACAATTTTATGGGGAAGCTAGAAAAACGTACGTTATGTACTGTAAGAAATAGTCCTGTAGAATTGCTTGTTTAAATTTATTTTCTTCTATTTAATTTAAGTAACTGTAAAATAATGTTTTTTATATATAAAAATAGATAAATATGAATTTCTAAAATAATATGAAAATATGAAAATCTAAAATTTAAATACAATAAATACATTTTATGATAACAATAATAAACTAACAAAAAATTGGTTTACGTGATGAGAGGGGTCGATAAAATAATTTCAACTCTTTTTTTTGTAAATAAAAATGCGTTATTTATATACATTTTACTTTTTCTAAGATACTATTTCCTATAACTTACTATCCATTAAACATTACATTTGCAATTCTTGGTGATAAAGGCAGTCACGTCTTGTCCTGACGTACAATTTTTATCTAAAGAAATCATTTATTTTCGGTAGATTTTTGTTTAAAAGAGTATGGCTACCCCTATAGATGGAAATAATAAAATCGCAGAAGAACATGTTTTACTATAATACGCAGAATATCATATTATGAACTCGTCACAAAGATGCAGTCGTTAGCATTACAATAATCTATAATACATGTATTACATGTACATTTATTTTGATACGCGATATGAGATGAGTGATGGCGATTATATTATATTTTGATAATGATTTATCGTTAAAGATCAAAAAAAATAAATAAAAAATGAAACTAGAGTGACGTATGAAGAAGGATTACGTAATAGTGATTTGAACTTTTCGCGATGATTTACGGGAACAAGACACTGAGCGATTTCATCGTAACACGGCCAGTTTCAAATGAAGTAAATAAAAATAATCGTTATCGATTTTTACATTTTACTAATTTCTAGTAGGTACTGTTAACGATAAGCAGACCAATCGCTAATTTCCATTTGTCGTTACGAATTTACGATTACAACAACAATTTAATATTATTAAACTATTTTTTATATTCTAGTCTAACGTTTTTTGCAAATAATTATCAGCTGTAAATCGATATTTCATATAATACAACTACAGTAAAAAATATTATATTTTGGCCCTTATCGCTATTCAAATATAATACTATGTAGAAAATGTTTCTGGATGATCTGATAATTTTATATTAAATTATCATACTCTGTAATACCTATTGTATAGTAATAAATAATAATATTTTACAAAAAGATATGTTTAAGACGTAATCGATACAACATACAGTGACTAGTAAAATTAATTATCTACTATCATGCCAGTAGAATCGTTTCTCCGTGTAACTTACATGAAGCGTATAACAATAAGTGAAATCATATATTATATTAAAGTTTGGTTTGTAAATCCAAACTCGTTTCCGTTTCACAACAACCTTAATTTAATCACGATTTACTTCTCTTTAATATTATAATAATATATGTGTGTGTACGTATGTATAGATAATTGGAACACGTAGTTCGGTATTAATGATTGAATATCTTATACTATTGCAGAGTAATTAAAATATAATCGGCAAAGTTTCTCTTCAAGGAAACACGTCACTGAGATTTTATCTTTGTGTTAAGTAATTAATATCGACGTTAAATTTCTCGCTAATTGAGTTAAAATTTTTGATTCGTTTTTTAAATACCTCACGCTGTTTATTGTACTTAGCCGTTTCCGATTCTTAGCACGTATAATATTATGTATTTGTTTCATGACCAAAAACCTAGCCTAACCTTCCGCGTTCACAAGTTTCCGTGTTAAAAATCTATTTAAGGTTTACTTAAATTCTGAACAGCGCTCGACAGCACGCATAAACCTAATTAAAAACGCGACCGGCTAATTATATAATATAGACCAAGAGCAAGACTGTATACATTTATGTATTTCTTCTCAGGAGTAAGAATAAATGTTAAATTTGTTTAAATACAAACTTAAAATGGAAATTACAAATGTTTTTTTCCAAATGGAGATAAAATATCACGACGAGTTAAATTATTATTATTTTTTTTATACAAGCTACGACACAAGTGTCCGCATATATTTGAAACATTACCTAAGATAAAATTTACCTAGTAATTTACCTAAAAACCTATAGTTTTATTGTTTTATTTCAGCAGTAGCGTTCAAAATTTGAGAATTCGTAAAACAGCGTACGTTTACGTCGATATTGTCACCAAATGTTTAGTTTCTCTGTATAATATTATAATAATATAATATCTTGAAAATATATCAAACGTTTATTTCACATTATCAATACTGTTTATTTTGGTTGTGTTTCAAATTATATATAATATTTTATTAAATTCAAATTTAGAAACATTTAGATCTTCTAAGAAGTAAGTACATAATATGTTACATTTTTTTTTAATGTGCCCAGTGCTCACCAAATACAGAAACTCAGCATAGGTCACTTCGATTTTCTTATTGCAAACCAATGCTAAATTTATAATATTTTTAAATTAGAAAGTATCAATAAATCATCACATAATTTTTTAGTGTAGATCAGTAAATATTAATTCTTACTATTTATATATTTTAATGTTTCAACAATGCTAATAGTGATCATAAAAAAAATCTATAAAATATTAAGTAATATAATGATTTATGAGATAACGATATTGAAAACTACTAAAATTGAATACTAAAAGTGTTTTGTTCTCACTACCATCAAATTCCATTTTCAATTTTTTTAAACTAACTACGTAAGCAACTTCGATAAAATCCACTAATCAGTAAAGGCTAATGTACAAGATGCGGGCCACGGTTTGGCGTTTTGCAGACATTGATACAACAGTCACTGAAAAACAAAAGTTCGTGATAGCTCATTATATATTTAATTTATCATAGGTATACGGAATAATTTATCGGCTATATGAAAATAAAAACAAATTTGAGTTTTGCGATATACCTCAAAACGAATAACGCATATTGTATATACTGTTCTACATTAACATATTTTTGTGGTTCTAAAAATGATTAATAATACATTACATTAATCATTATAACATTATAATATACTTGTAACATGTTTTTTGACTAGATATAATAACAAAGATGAAATTAATGTTGTAACATCATACTTATAAATACTTTTTTTTATAATATGTATACTTTATTAAGTTTGAAATGTAATATACGGCTCCATATAAATTTTACTTACCAGAATTATAGAAAAAAGTTAAACGTTGTTCCACAAATATGTTTTATGAGCGACAGAAATTCAAGTATTGGTTCAAATATAAAATAACGATTTCTCTTCAAAGTATTAGGAATACAAAGAAACTTGAAACATTCCACTTTTATTATCTTTTTCTATACACATTAAAATTTAAAGTTTAAATGTTTACAAAATATGTCGAAATCTCAAAAATTTGCAGGGAATTTTGAAGTTGAAAATTCTTAAAATTTTTGTGATTTATACCTAAGGTTAAAAAACTTAATACAAGGTTCTTCATAAATTATTTTTCAAATAACTGCAAAAAAAAACTCTAGTGACAAATATAAAAAAATTTTATGAGCGTATGAAATTTAATTTTTTACAATATCGCGTAAAATAACGATATATTACAATTTAAATATAGGTAATAATATAATATATCCTAGACCGACAAAAAATCTCCGTTCAGAATTGTTTTTCGTATACACTGTTACTTAATATTGCATTCAAATTTAACACATCCATTATAGTGACCAACTCTAAATCTCTACTATACAGCAGATCAATACCCACTTGCCCACCATTCTTTTGTATTATGCATTTATGCAAAAAGTTTTTTTATTATTATTATATATTTTTGTGGTGTTTTTATTGCTAGACGGTTTTGAATATTATACAATGGTGTGTGATTATTTTAATAACGTAACGATTCTTACTTATCACACACATAATCCTACTGTAATTTTTACATTTGTAATACAATACAATGCTGAACAGTCATTAATACAATAATTATACAACAATAATTGGGGCTGCTACTTGTGTATAAAAGATCAATATTTTGAATACATCAATAACATATTACTATTTATTTTACTTTATAACTTTATTTTCATTTTCACTTTAAAAATATATCAAACTTATTATTAGTTTAAGTTGTAATATTAGTGAAATACTAAAATGATTCTAACTTAAGTATATATTTTTATTGGATATTTTTTCGTCTCAAATGCACAAACTAATTTTATGCCTAACTTACCATTGGTATATTAAAAATTAATTCCATTTTTTTTTAATGACTTATTTATTTATTCAAAATTATTGATAATTTGTGTTATATTATTATGATGCATAAATTGTTTAATTACAGGGACCATTTCGGTTAATAATAAACGCAATTTGCCATTGTGAGAACTCAAAAAATCTATCAATTAAAGTGAATATATATTTGAATAAAAAGTCATCCACAATCACATAATTCAAGGGTAATGTCACACTTGTAACACCTATTGACGATTCTTTAATAGTAAGTAAATTTTAATAGTAAATTATGAATTGTAATACAATTATATAAGCATGAACACGCAACTTTAAAATTATTTTGTAAGTTTATAAGTATTATTTTTTAATTATTTTCAATTTAACCTTAAACATATTTTATTAAGTATTTATTGTATTATTATATTATTGCATATGTCTTTTTATTATTGGGTACCTAGTTTGATGCAAATTTAGCATCTTGGAGCTTATCTGGTGGCTGGATACCAAATTCTAATATTTACGTAACCAATAATGCCTGTTCAAAAGTGAAATTACTCACGGGAAATGCTTGGTATACATTTTTTAAAGCTTTCAATGTTTCAAACGTAAACTGTCCAATACTAATGGTAATATTTAGTATTTACAAATGTGGTAAATCCAAATAATATAAATTAATAAAGCCAATAATAATTTAATATATTAAAATACAAATAAGTCGCATAATCTTAAAAAAATAATAATATGTGTTGCTGAATTTTTTTTAATTATTAATAAATATTTACAGGGAAATTATTTAACATCGGACACAAGATTTCTGGATGACATTAAATTCCCTAAAGTGTACTTTTATGGAAAATATAAATTTGTTGTCAAGGCGAAAACCAAAGAAAATAGACTACTAGGCTGCATGGCTTATGAAGTAGAAGCGGTAAGACCATGGGAGCTACCTAAAAATTAAGTTTTAATATACCTATTATAGAAAGTACCTAAAAGAATCTGTAGTACAATAGTATAATGCAAGATTACAGATTATTATATTATGATTATTATCATACAATTTTCATTATATTTTATGTCCATTCATATTCTATACTATATACCAATCACTAGTTTCAAACATAAATTAATCAGAAAAATTATTATTGTCATACGGTATATTATTTCACTCGTATAAAAACGTTTATGCTTCGTTTTTAAAAATTAATTTTATTTTAACCTCGCACATAAAGACTTTGTTTAATAATAAATCTTACTTATTTAATCTAATATTATATATAAATATATAATTTTCATACAAACAGTTAAGTTGTAAGTTTATTTAAATATATAGTAATCAAAATCATTATACAATTTTATGGGGAAGCTAGAAAAACGTACGTTATGTACTGTAAGAAATAGCCCTGTAGAATTGCTTGTTTAAATTTATTTTCTTCTATTTAATTTAAGTTATTGTAAAAATAATGTTTTTTTATATATATAAATAGATAAATATAAATTTAAAAATCTAAAAATTCAATACAATAAATACATTTTATGATAACAATAATAAACTAACAAAAAATTGGTTTACGTGATGAGAGGGGTCGATAAAATAATTTCAACTATATTTTGTAAATAAAAATGCATTATTTATATAAATTTTACTTTTTCTAAGATACTATTTAATATAACTTACTATACATTAAACATTTTATTTGTAATACTCCTAGCAAAATTATACAGAAAACCCTGCACAACTTAAAAAAAAAAATACATAGATGAAAATAATAAATATTCAAAAATCGCAGCAGATCACGTTTTACTATATTACGCAGAATATCATAATATTATGAACTCGTCACAAAGATGCAGTCGTTAGCATTACAATAATCTATAATATATTATGTATAACATATACCTACATTTATTCTGATAAGCGGTATGAGATGAGTGATGGCGATTATATTATATTTTGATAATGATTTATCGTTAAAGATCAAAATAAAATTATATTAATATGTATTCAAGGCGAAAACTAAAGAAAATAACTACTAGGCTGCATGGCTTTTGAAATATAAAAGTGGCCAAACCATGGTAAGTGTCTAAAAATTAAAACTTAATATATTATTGAAAGTACTTAAAAGAATCTGTAGAGCAATGGTTTAATAAAATATTACACATTGGTATATTATGATTATTATCAAATAATTTTGAAATAAAATATTTTCCATCAAATATTTTATATTTTATGTCCGTTCGTATTATTTACATTATGCAATATTATTAAAAACACTTAACACTCGTTTCAAACATAAATCAATCAAAAAAATTATTATTGTCATACGGTCGATTATTTCACTCGTATAAACACGTTTATGCTTCCTTATATTTTATATAATTATAAAATCAAACTAAAATATGTTTATAGTTATTGTATATGAATGAATTGCGTATTGCGTATTTATTTTTTTTTTATTTTGATTGTGAATATCAATCAATCAATTTTCATTCGGTTTCAATTTATTTATAAAACTGTAAAAAAAATCATTTTTCTAAACTAATTTGTGATTTAATTACTTGTTTATTTACATTTTCAATTTATTTATTCAATTTATATTTTTGTTTTTGTGTGTATATTTGTCACACGGAAAAACGATTTCATATACCTACGCGCCACACGATGTTTACTATACTTTTCACAAGCAGTTCTCATAATTCGCGATAGAATATTATAAATATGTGCATTGTACATATAATTGTAATCATATCTGTTATTAAAATGAATAGGTGTAATAAACTCGCGTTTAAAGCTAAGTTATACATTTTTTTAAAGGTCTATAGAAATAATTAAAAAACTACATTTTAAGGTTTGTAATAAAATGTTATCTTAAGTTGTTTCGTATAATATGGTATAAAGTATTTTATATATTTGTATACTTTTTTTTTATTGCTTATGCGTGTCCGTGAATAACATCAACAGTGTTAAAATTTAACCATCAATAAAAATGTAAGACTTTGCGGCAACGCGTACGTACCTATGTTATTTTCACGTTACGAATCATCGGTTCAGAAAATATATTATATTTTTTCTTCTTTCAAGTTTTAGCCGATACTCGTACTATACGCAGTGTATATGATGGCCGAAATGCTATCAGAGAGTGTGTATGAAAATGCTACCATAACTCTGTAATTTTTGATCACTAAAGTAATTTTTTGAAATTATAATTGTATGTGGTCATTTATATAGATAACAAATAACGATAAAAATCGATATTATGGCCATACATAATTGTTTTTATTTCCAAAACAAAACACAGAAATTCGTCTAGAAAATTACTGTTTTAGTGATAAAAAAACCGCCTTTTATAATACCATGCAATTTACAATTTTCTACAGAATCCACTTGAAACCCCGAACAACTTGAAATGGCGAAATGCCGATATCTATATTTATTGGTATTGTTTTATAAGAGTTTCCACCTGGGAAATATCACGTAGCACTGATCGCTCTCGCATGTCATATAAAAATATTACATCGACGGTTTCGTTAAGCGTCACGGTTTTTGACTCGTGCAAAACTCTTGTAAAAATTATTATATAGGGTGATGTGTATTTTGACAATAAAATATATTCTTTATCTCGAAAAGTATTTATTTTTGAAAATAATTGTTTTTACTCTTTTTGTTCACTATTATTATAGTTTCTTAAGTTTGTAAATACTTTAAATTAAATAACATAAATTTTCAATTTCATATTCCAATGTACAATATTATTTTATAGATTTTGATTTATCAAGCATAGCAAAAAAAAAAAAATACAAATAAAAATAAATTCTAAATTCTCATAATATTATATTTAATTTTTTTATTATTATTTTGAAAAATGTCAACAAAGAGTATTTAAAAAAATTATACGTATTTACTTTTGAAATGATCACCCGGTACAATGAGAGCGAACAAGCATATAAGTTGAGGTCAAAATGAAAATATGAAATCCACCACGCAATCGGAAAACTTTTGTGAAAAACTTACTGTTACCATGAAATTTCAGCATAGAACGATACGTGTACAGCTGCAGGCGAATTGAAAAAAAAATAAAGTTTCGATCGTATTATAAGCGTAGTATAACTTTCGGTAAAATCGCAATTCGGTATTGAAATGTAATAATAGTTTAAAAATTAATTTCCTATTTTCTCCTCCGCAGCATCAATTCCTACTCGGTTTTTTATAAACTAAAAAACAAATTCGAAATGTCCCATGAGAATAATAGTATAGTAGTTAAATAGGCACCACTCGGAAACTGTCGAAAACGTCAAGACGAATGATTTATTCTTTTCGATTTCCGTTTTCGTAGAATATTATTATGTACCCATCTATCTGTTTCTCGTCGCGTGTATCTGTTTATCAACACTCGATTATCGTCGAACAGACTCCGTCGAGGTGCCGTGTACTTCCCACGTTAGGTACGAGTTCGTAGATTCGACCGTCGTCGTTGTTCGAGTGCGTATAACCGACAGCGCGAAACTTAATGTGACATAGACAAAACTTCCGGAGACTATACATCATTATTTATTGTTATCGTTGCCGGCACGTATAGAACAATACACTTCCACTGGAGAGGCCACGCTGCCCCAGAGCACAGCAGAAGAGTACCTAATTTGCGTGTACCCGTGTGTAATTGCACATCGCCAAGCGTCAGTCGTTATATTATAATTGTGTCAATACGTATATAATATAATGACGTACGTTGACGATTTCCTGTTGAATTTATGCATGTCAATACACGTCAACATAAAACGGACGCGAGTCGTAAAGCATTTTTATTGTCACATACGAGAAATCGATTTTGATTAAGTGAAATTTGTGGAAATATAAATATAGTGTTATACCTAATAGCAATCCCATTAATTTATCTGACCAGTAATATTGTCAGTAAACATTATGTTCTCAGATGACAAATCTGTGCGGTAATAAATAACTTATTTTAGATTCTTGTGAAGCGAAGAATCTATTGATTTTACAATGATGGTTTATTTTAAATGAATTTTTGTTTTCGAAAACACTTTTTAGCAGAAAAAAATGTTCTGATCATAAAGTTCGATGGAGATTTTTGGAAGCAAACCTTGATAAACAAAAAGTTATACCATCGTATCATTGAATCATTTTTCATCGTATACAATAAATCATTGAATTTAAGTTTTACATATGCCATTACAGTAACCTACTCAAGAATAAAGTTCACTCAACACCTATTGCATAGTAGAGTGGTTACCGACTCGACGGATTTTTTTTTAACTTATTTTTTATATTCTATTAAATTGAATTATTTTAATGAATTAAACTTTTTAATAACATTTAAAAAATGATTAATTAAAATACATATTATAATATACATAAAATCCAATAAAACTTTTCAAATTTAATATTTTTTTAAGTCACACTTATCGTACACACTTAAATTTTCACATGAGAAGGGGTAAAATTAATATACACATTACATTTTTTAATTAACCGCACTATTTTTGAATTTTTTTTTTAAATATATCTTTTTGATTAAAAATGCATTTTAAAATATTTTTTCCATAATTTTTAAAATACATTTTAATTCTCTTGTAATAATTGACTAAATCTAGTTATTATATTTTTATAATTATGTTAAAACCACAAGTTGGAAACGGTTACGAGAATCGTTACTATTTAAATTCGACGCCATGCATAAAAAAAAATGTTAACATTTATAATTTTATGCAATACAATAAGAAACCTTTGGTGAAAAAAAAGAAATAAAATGTATATCTACTCCGAATATCCATCCGATATACAAGATGCACCACATCGCTCTGTATGAATTCCATTATCGGATAAGTATATAATCCGGCCGTAATAACTGTAAAAGAATATAATAGCAATAACGCTAAATTCAAATAAAAATAAAATTAGAATTAATTGTTTCACTCCCACGGCCACGATGGGCAATCTCGATTACATTATGCATATTATACAATGTACAATATACATTATAATATTATACTAACTTTAGTAATTAATAATTTTATGTTTTTATACCTTACCTTTTAGTAGTATTTTATTAATGATCCAGCTGTTTATGATTATTGTTTATTGCCAAAATGCTCTTAAATAAAAATTAAAAATATTATATGCTTAAATATTACTGTTTAGCTATGAAGATTGAGCGGCGTTTTGATTTGGGTATAATTTTATTGTTTACACATAAGTTATAATTTTAGCACCAGCTTTAGACTTTATTTATAATAATATCTACAATCACCACTGTTATCGATCAAAAAAAAATATTTGTTAATTAGTATTATTACAATATTATAGTTATATATTACCTACTTCGATACCTATAATAAGTATGTATTAATATTGTATTATGAGATTCGATAATTTTAACATCGTTTTTTTGCCAAAATATGTCTATCTTATGACCACCAACTGTTTTAATAATCGGATAAAACTTCTGAAAATATTTGAATTCATCTCGGAAGCTAATTTGGAAGCAACTATTTCATTTTTCAAATTTTTAATATGTACTAAGAATTTTAAATTGTACTTTATATTGAACTTTATTAGATTAAAAATGTAAGAATAAGTCGTTTTTAGGTAATTTTCGTTAAGTATTAACAATTTTATCTCAGAAATATTATCAGATAATTATATTACAGAAAAAAAAATAGTGGAAAGTGAAGTGGGCAATAGTCTTGTATTTTATAATATTGTATTCATACTTATTCTTATTATATTATGTCCAGCCTGAATATTTTAAACTAACTAGTATAATCTAAATACCTATAAGATGAGTAGATTTTTCTATTTTATTTTCTTAAAATAACAACAGGTCCGATCAAATCGAACATTAAACAGGGGTACATAAATATTATCGAATATCGGAAACACTAAGAAGTATTTTAAAATTATGAAAATTATAAAGTCTCTGTTCATATGTATTTTTATATATTTTTTTTAATATTATGCAGTTCGATCTTCAATGTCAACGAGTTTTTAGCAGATAATATAGAAATAAGTTTATAGTGAACATTTATGCATATGTGTTAACGGAACAACATTAATGCGTTTATTGTATTATATATTATCTAAATGTTCAATGTTCAATAACTAAATAACTTATGTATTTTAACTACCTAACTAACTTAAGATATTAATTTTTTTTTTTTAATAAATCAGTTATTACAAAAAATATATATTTCCTTATACTAGCAGTTTATTGGAAACAACTCATTTACTGGTGTAACTTTCGCGGGCTCATTGCAATCTATAATATTATAATATTAAAATCATCATATCACGATGTATATAAATACCCTAAATTGAGCAATTTTTGAATTAAATGCACATGAAAGCATTGAAAACCAAGTTTGCAAACGATAGGTTGGTGGAAAAAAAATCCGTACCTAAATCATTTCCACGTGGCCTCGCACGTATTGAACAATAATATATTATATTAATAATATGCTGCAGCTATGACCGCGAGTAACAGACCATATTTCCACAAAGTCAATAAAACAAAATCCGCCCCGCGCCGTATCACTCATATATTTTATACGTACGTCATGTAATATATATTATATTATATATTACGCGTAAGTACGATTTTCATAGGTATACACAAACAAATATAATAAGCAATAAAAATAATAATATTGTTATACGTCATAATATTATTCCGCATGTGTACCGAAAATATTAGAACGTCGGTGGGCGTTGGAATATACGTGTCTGCGCTCGGTCGATGCGTCCGTTCTCGTAGTATATATTGCCGTCAATCTAATACGGCAGTTTACTGTCTGGTATGTACACAGGGCGAAGTTATTTTATATGTGGTGAACCGGCCAATATGTCGCTAAACACAACCGAGTTTTTTGATTATTGCAAACGTATACCGTTTTATGATGTTCTGTATACGACTACCGCCTAAGTCGTTTAACAGTTGTAGCTGTGTCTAAAATTTAAAAAATCCCCAATACTGTGTTCTATTTCCAGTGCAAAAATCATACTATATGTGACATTTCGATATTTACAGTGTTGCAAATACCTATAAACGGGTACAGAACTCGACCGACACACCGCGCATCCGACGCATTGCTGCAGATTACTTCCAACGTATGGTTTTCCAATAGTCAATACATATATACGCAGCCACTATCTACCTTTAATATAATAATACGTGTTGTATTCATATATATATATATATATATATATACAGTGTAATATATAATATGTGAAACCTTCGGTCTTCGGGTAACTTAATTTACGATGACGTTAATGTTTCAGAGTGCACATATACCGCACAATACACATACGGTACCTGCAGACCTACCTCCTATTAGTATAATTTTAGTTGCGCCGTTTGCAGTAATACAAAATACCAATTTATAGATAGGTAGGTACCTGAAACACGATATTACTTTCCTATTTGGTTTTTACGCGCAGTATAATTTCTGATAACTATAAAATTGTAGGTCCGTACTATTCTATACCTTCAGCGTATAATTTGCTAATGATAATCTATGTCGATCATTTGTAGGTATAATATAATATTACGATTGTAAGGCAACTCTATAATAGTCATCCGTGTGCTGTTAATGTGTCTTGAACATAAATTGTGTAATGCGTTTTGATAATCGGTAAATCACGATTTTATTACGTAAAATAATAATATGTTGTACAATAATACTGTACAGTTACAGTAATACATACCTACCACATTATCTAAATGAAACTCACTCAAAATGTCGTTAGGGTTACGTCGAATTTATACTGCTAGAAAAACAATAATATATTGGCACACTATTGATGAGAACGAATAAATCACAAAAGCAAAAGGAAAGAGAAGAAAGTCAGATAACTAAGGGAGATTAATATATCCACCGTTAATGTATAGTTCTAAAATTCAATAATCGTTTTGGCGTGCTTTAAGTGATTTGATTGGACCTCCCTGTCTCTTTTTAGAGAAACGACCATTCTATTATCCACATATATATACATATACATTGCCACATTGGACACTGATTAAATGGAGTAGATCCTAGATAAAAAAAAGAAGAAAATCCGACGACAGCTAGAAATATTTCACCAGAAACCTTTGATCACGAGATATAATAATCCCGAAACCATGCAGTCGGCGGAGTGTCTAGAATGATGGATAACTACTAAAATTGAATACCAAAAATTGTTTGATGGCACGTGTTCTCGTCGTCATTGGATTCAATATTTGACGTTATTTAAACTCTGGTG
Organism: Rhopalosiphum padi; assembly: GCF_020882245.1. NCBI lineage: Eukaryota > Metazoa > Arthropoda > Insecta > Hemiptera > Aphididae > Rhopalosiphum > Rhopalosiphum padi. The sequence continues at coordinate 21,955,508 of NC_083600.1, forward strand.
TTTTTTTATTTATATAAAAAATGATGACAAAATCCTGCGGGTCGGATCTGTGACAAAATTTTAGTTATACGAAATGTCACGATTCACTGTAATATTGTTCCATAACTATTGTGTATTTCATACACAATACATTAACTCTTGGAGTAGTACAATAAATTTTAGGTTTTTCTAGGGTTCGTGGGGTTGAATCTATAAAAATACCTACCATGTTCTTTTGTTCTGTCGTTTTGGTAGTTTTTTCTATTTTAATATTTCTTAGCAAAACTATAGAATTCATAAAATTAAACATTAAAAAATGGTGAATAAAATATACACAATATCGAGGCATAAAAAAGTAGCATATATTTATGCTATTATAGAGTCCGATTTGTATGTATTTTCATTTTTTTATCAACTGCAACATGCAATTTCACGAGAGTAAGAAAAGTCGAAGATTTTTAAGGAAAGAATGTATAGAAAAAATAAATGTACTTGCTTTAGAAATAATATGGCATATTTATTTTTGTTTTTTTTATGTCTCGATTTTTAAATAAAACCTACAAAAACAACTAATGGTATACAAATTACCAAAATATAATTTATAAACCTAAATTTATACTTTAAAAAATGTATTTATTATAATCTCATGCAGTGGTTCATTTCAGTTTAGATAATAAAAGATTTGTAGTTGTATGTTCATTTTTTAAAATATGAAATAACTTGATAAACTGAAATGATACATAGTAGGTACGTTGTATAAAATTGAAATAAAAAAAAATACAACAAGTTTGGGTACTAAAAACACAAACAACAAAATATGTATCATTATTTATAATATATATATATATATATAGGTATATGATTTACAAAAATATTAAATTTAAACTCAAAAGAATTTAATTTTATTAAGTATTCTGATTTTAAAAGACGGTTAAATACTTTATACAATAATATGAGTTTGGGTAATAGTATTATTTTTTAAACAAATTTAAGTTTAAAAATTGCTTAAGAGCGTGAAAATTTCAATAGATCATATTAAATCGCATTGAAATTTTTAAAATCGTAAGTTAACAGTAAAAAATTACTATAGTAAATAAATACGTTCATATACATTTAAAGTTAAACTAATTCTTAATTTGTACATTCTTAACACAAAAAATACTACATTTTAACTCGAAGAAGGGATTGCAACACAGAAAAAGGTTAATGATTTAAACTTTCCTAGTAATTTACATGTAATATTTAGTCCTTATGTAGTAAAAAAAAATTCATGTCAAATTTAAAGACGTGTGTTTAAAATATTTCGTGAAACCTTGATTGTAGAACATTTTTTTAACAAGCATACACGTGAAAATAAATATACATTTTCTATCATTTAGATACATTATGATATAAATTATCTACTATAAAATATATAAAGTGCTGTTCATAAAGTGCGTCAGACCTTTTGTGGCAGAATAATGATAAACTAAGTAACCGCTATAACCTCGTCGAAAAATAAATGGATTAGGTATACTTAAAAAATCACTCTAAATAATTACCTCGTTTTTATTTTTAGCAGGTAAGAGGTATTAATTAATTTAATTTTTTTTTATTATTTCAATTTGGTTTAAAACCGAGAACCATATTTAAATTTGTATATTACATAGGTTTTAACTACCAAACAATTTGTTTTAAGCTTCAATGTAGCTGAAATCGGGGAATGAATCTTAACTGATTTTTTAAGATAATTTTGTATGCATTGCGTATAAATATTGGTTCAAGTTCAAAAATATCATATAAAAATGTGCCTATTAAAAAAATTAACAAACGTTAACTATTATGCATTGTTATTGATGAAGTTCATGATGCACTTAGACATTTGACCATTTGACCATTGATCATAATTATCGTGACATATTTCAACAGTCACGGTAGACTTAATAATGTTACAGTTCTATTATAGTGTATAATCTGAGTGAAAATTGCTATATATTGCTATAGTTGACTATACATATTTGTTTATTAATAGTATATTGATTGTGAACGGTTATGCAACAGGTTTGTTGTAAAAAACATGAAAATTATTCGTTGGTATAAGTCAGTGATATACAGAGTTTGAGTACTCATACTTCACAATTCTAAATTCAATCATTATAAAGAATTTATTTCGATTAGCTTTATTTGTATTAATAATACAATATATTTTTAGTCGTTATTTTATTACATCAAAATATAAACCGAAGAAAAAAAAGAAAGCTAAATATAATGTAGATATAGGTAGATGAAAAAAGATTTTATCGAAAACAATGTCAGTACTGTGGCCTGAAGAAGCCAAAAATTACTATATAGTAGATACTGCACACGTTGCCAAAACAGAATCCGATAAGAAAATACTGTTTAAAAGACTGAGGCGGAAATATGTAGTAAATGTTAATGTGAAATCTTTAGTGGATCAGAATAAAAGATTTTTGAGACAGATAGATATAGCAGAAAAATTGTTTGTGAGACTTTTGAGATGGCTCCAGAAGTTACCCCTTGGCCATTAAAATGTACATATTATAGTATAATATTAACCAATATTATTAGTATATTTATTGAAATTTATGAACTTTAAGTTATTGATATTATCTTACTAAACTTCAATTATCCGTTAATTATAGATGATTTGTTTTGCCAAACACTGACCATAATCTAAACTAACTTAATCCAACAGTGAGATCGAAGCTTCCACCAACCAAGGTAAGTTAAAGTGGATTACTATATTTAATTAACAAACATCGAACGATAAATTAATAATCTCTCTAAAATCAAGAATCGATTACCTTAGTATTTAACGCTTATAACAAACGCTTGAGCTATTCTATACACTGAATTTCCAAAGACAACCAGAGATTTTTAAATATTATTCCTATACTGACCATGAATAATATGATTTACCTTGGCATTAATACATGATAAATAAACATAACGCGATAACATAAAAATGTATTATTAATATTTAAAATAAAAAACACTGTAGTGGTTATTGTATAATTATACTACATAGGCATATCGTATAACGATATAGTTAAATTAAGTATATATATATTGTACTTATGATTATGAAAATGGCTTCTTAACATTAATTTAATTTTTATTACAAATGTATGAAGGCAAAAGTAATATAAATTATGTATAACATGTGAAATATTTAATATCTCGTGTTAACATGATAATCTAGTTTATTCTATAGAATATATTATTTGTACGGTTTTTTACCTATTTATAAGGTTATGCAAACGATGAAAAATCTAGTATTGAACTTGAGGAGAAAATGGGTTTTTTTCAAAGTTATTTAATATATGTACTTGACTTACTATTTCAATTTCTTGTTAAATATAAACATCTATCGCACAGTGTTTTATTTTCGTATCCGTTTTAAAAGAATTAACCATCATAATAATATGATTATTATTATTTAAATATCTTAAATATAAGTGGAGAGAATATAATATTTTCAATTCCATTATATACTTTTGAGGATCAACTACAACACATACTCTAATATCATAACAGATACTTAGGCTATGTGATTTATTATTATATTAAAACTATATTTTTTTTTTTTTTGTATTACGTTCTTTGATATAAAATATATATATTCGGTTTATCTGTATAATGTATAATAATAGGCCGCTACAACATAAACACGCGAGACAAAATTTGCGGGTAATAATCTTATTGTGAACAAGCTCGCGTGTTAGACCTTTTTGAGTGCAATATATTATTATGTGTGCGTTTTGCTACATAACCGCCAAAATGTTTCACTCTTTGTCCGAAAATAACGCACAGCAGTAACAAAACTTTAGATGCGCGCATAACCACTGTCATCCGGTGGATTAAAGAGACAGCTCGAGGGTCTGCGAACGGTAAAGTAAAAAGTTTTGCGCCAAATGTAAGCTGACTTTAGGTCGACTTTGATATACTCTTTGACGCACTCTCCGTGCATTAGACGCGGGTACTCATACAACATTACACTCAAATTCCTATAAACAAACAGCGTTGAGACTTATCTAGATAAAAACCTACTCGTTATCAATATTAGTTTGACTTAGATGAAAACTTCAGTCATCTACTGTAATTTATCTAGATATATTTTTGCGTAAATATTATCTATATTTAAATAATAAGTTCTATTCTTCAATATACACTATATTATTTATTTATTTACGATTAATTAAAAAAAAAAAAAATTCGACTATATATTTTAGGGACTCAAGGCGGGTTCCTTGCAATTCATAAAATATACGAAAAAAAAATAGTAAAAATGTCTTGATTAAACAAAATAACACATTGCATTATAGACTTATTAATAAAAAATATTACAACGATTTCTATTGATGCATCTACAATGTGATTCTACGTTTCCTGCACACTTGAATGAAGTTTCTACTAATTCCACTCCACTTCCGTGTTATTCGATTAACATCTAATCTTTTCCAATACTTTGAAAACAATTGTAATATTTTAAATCTAATTAAACATTTTTAAATTCTGATTTTCGAAGTAAGAATTTTTTTCTATTTTAAGGAAAATTAACTTTACGCAGCCCACGGATGATATCAAATTTTCATCAGTACTTAGCAGACTTTAATTTGTTCAAGGATATTGAAGTATCTCAAGTACAGTTGGTCATATAGGTTCAATTCAAACTCTTCGAAGATGAAATACAAGAATTCTAAGAATTTCTATGTGGCACATATTATAAACCTCTTTTGAAAAATACAGTTCACTGAGCAAAAATATTTATTTTATAATTAGTGAAAAATTACTATATGAGAAAATGCTAATCTTTACTTTAAAATTATTTTTAAAATATTGGCTATGGACACAATATGGCCTATGTGCAAAGGATAACTCCAAACACGTATCCAACATAGAATAAGTTACTATCAGATAAGACATACTATAAATATATCCAAAAATGTATAAAAAAAAATGATATATCGATGCTCATAAAATAGCTAAATATTATATTCAAAAAGGTGAATGTTTAAAAAAAAACAATAATATATAACAAGTTAAAGATTTGTAAAAATTAGTATTTTATTATGTTGTAGATACTTTTAGTATATATTTAATACCGACTTATATTTTATTTGTTAATTTTGTACAGTTCAAAGTGTACAAATATATTTTATAAACACATCAATACGATATGATTTTACGTATTTTGGCAACTCTGAATTAATATGAAAATGTCATACACATATTATTTATATTTGTATATTTTTTTTTTTTATCATTTTCACTATACTCGTACGATTCGAATAATGTATGTAAAAATTTAAAATTAATTGTACGTGATACTTAAAAAGTTTAGAGTTCAACTTTCAATCAGTAACAAAATATATAACTCTAAATTCCAGAAATATTAATTTATACTTGATAATATTCAAATAATACATATTTAAATATAACACAAATACAAAACAACTGTAATTATTAATATTTTATCTAATGTCGTGAGATAGCGTTGAATTTAAGTTGAATATAATATTCTTTACAAATGTACCGTATACGTTTGTTTCATACTAAATGAAATAACCGAGTAATTACGTCAAGTACCTACGTTTTTCGAATTGCTTATATAATGCGCTCAGCCTGCTGCAGTAGCGCCGTGAAAGAGTGCTCGGCTTACAAATTTCCTTTATGGAGTATACGAGGATATATACGATTATACTAAGACGCTAAATTAATTAAACAAATAATGGTCCAAGATAAATCCCTGTCTGCGATTCGAAGCAGAGCCCTTTTAAAATATAATACCTATGTAATACGTATACCACGGCGACACGTTATTCCCGTGTTTTTTTAAAAAGAGACGATTTAAAAAAAGGGTGCTCTTCAGATTATTCGGTTTCTGTATGTTATTTTATAATTTTACATATAATAAAATTGTATCTACCGGTTTATCGCTGTAATAAGATCGATTGACATTTATTTGGTTAATATAGTTCATATTTACTATATAAAGTATAAAAACCTAGTCTAATGTGTACATTTAGTCTGATTTCGGCAGTTTTCTTAAATATAAAATCCTATAGTAATACGTATGTAGGTATTTTTCAACGCTTTCTTTCACTCAATAAACTCCATACAGTAACCCAAAATGTATACCGGTTACTTTATTCATTTTAAATTAAAATACGATGTGACTTTAAGACCCATAAAGTAATTTTATTATTTTAACGATCACTTCGTATCCACAATTTAATTATTACTAATTACTTAACGCAATTACAATAGTTTCAAGATTTTGGAAATGTGCATATAATTTGTATATCAACAAGGATAGTTTATTTTAATAATTCTTTCCATATCAATGAGCATAACGGAATCAATTTTTTTATCAAAAAAAAAAAGAAAGAAAAATAGAAGAATCAAAATATTAACTATAAATAGTTCGATTGTATTTGTATATATTTTCACTAATAATACAAATTGATTTTTTTTATTTTTCTTCATATTTCTATATGATTGAGTATTTATTATTTAAGAGTTTAAATTAAATTTAAACTGATTTGATTGGTAAAATTACACATAGTGTGTAAAAACAAATATAATTATTATGGAATATTTTCATTGAAATAACACGATTAAAATAAAATGGTTGAGTACGTATATACACAATTTATTTTATTAAATACTTCCTTATAGGTGCCATTTATTATGTGTATTTATTATTATTTATTAGTATTTTATTTTTAGATTTTTTTGAACTGTTTTCGTTAACAACGTCGTGAAATTACTGTGGAAAATAAAATATATTAGTTATAAACTTATAACAATGTAATAATTATACGAATATAATTAAAAATTAATTTTTACGCATATATGACGTTATATGTACTATTATTTACTGTATTCCGATAACTGAAAACAAAGTTGTAACAAATAAACCACTAAATATGTTTTTAAGTAACTCTAATACAAAGACAAATTGTTGAAATAGATAGGTAAATCACTTTGATTATTTTCAGAAGCATCAGAACTTAGAATAATATTTTAAATCCTACTCTAAAACATGCTTCAATAGGACCAGTGAAAATCATTTGAGTGAAATTGATGTGATGAGTGACCAAATATGATTACCTACCTAATTAATTACTCTATATATAAAATCTCTAAATTGTCCATCCAATTATTAATGAAACGGAAACAAATTTAATATTTATTGACTTAGCTATTGTTGGTTGCTAATAATTTTATGTAGTGTCATTGTTGGAAAATTAATCGACCATTTATTGAAAACAAAGGAAACGCAATTTATGAACGAAAATAACAAACAAATTAGTCTTAAAATTGTTGAATTTAAAAGTTTAATAAAATAATTACTAAAAATATTATAGAACCGTATTTAATGCAAATTATTTGAAACATAATTTCATATGATTTATTATGTACCCCATAAGTAATAAATATACCACCAACGAACAGGTAGATTCACTTAGCATGTTCGTTCACCATTTTTTCCTTAAATAAAAAGTTTATTCAAATTATAATTTTTATAATTTATAAATATTCACAAAGACAAAATTTCAAATTTTTGCTTAATGAGTATCATTTAGAGAAACAAATATTGAAATATCTGTTTTCAAATGAAAATCCTGATTTTTCACTATAAATTATTTAGTAGTTATTATTTTTTTTTTTGTTGAACATTTTGATGTGCCTTATTCAAACTAGTACTTAGTCTTAGTGGTATCTTAATTATTAAAAATAATAGTCTTTAAAAATTATTTTACAAAAACATAAAATATATATAATACTGGATGTAGTATATTTGGGCCATTTTACATATTATTAATGTTGATTATATTAATAGATAATATTAATCACTAAAATATTTAAATCACCATAGCCCCCATATCTTTTTTTAAGCTCATTACCATAGACTTTATTATTCTTTTTATACAATTATAAATAACTAATCGAATTTTGATTTTGATACATAACAATTTTCAGGAAAAATATTTACTAAATAATTTACAGTCGAAAGAGGATTTTTTTATTTGAAAAATAGAAGTTTATATCTTCACAGAGCAATCTATAAATAACACAAAAAAAATCTCAAGAATTTAAAAATATACGATCTTTAAGTAGGTATGTTTAAATGTTCCAAAAATCAGATTTGAATAACTACATAATTGTAAAACGATATGAGTGAGCGTGCTCTGAAAACTTAACCTAACCTAGAGATATATTGTGTTTGATCTCAAAATCATAGTATCTCAAGTAAATAAATTAATTTTAAATCGTAAAAGCATTGCAATTGTCGACAATAATTAACTAATTAAAAGACAAAGGTAAAAATATTCTTGGAACTATTTTATCAGTGATCACGGACAACCATGTACTACTGTGCCGTAAAAAATATTAAAATAACGTTTTTGGTATTTATTATTAACTGCAGTTTCTACCATCCTAGCCGACTTCATTGTCTAAACCATTGTTCTGGAGTCTGGACAACGCAACAGCGTAAAACATTATCAACACGCCACATCTATTATCATGAAAGCATGTACAGCAAGGAAAGAGCGCATTGCACGCACGTCACCATGCAATAAACACAGGCCGTCCGTTATCACATATAATTATAATAACTCTACTAGTGTGCATTACACACACGATATATATAACTATATAATATAAGGACCAACACTTTAGGAACGAGTGATTTTCCCTCCTTGAGTAGGTACACTCGCTAAATCATTTTGTGTGTTTTTCCGGAATGGCGTTATAAACTTTTATGCTTAAAAATGTATGTCCGGTGTGAATATCCGTTGTTTATTACCATCGCACACGATCAAACAAGCGAAACTGTACGAAAAAAAAAAATACCAAACGATTATAAACACTAAAACTCGGGGTACGTGACTCGTGTGATTTGGGTTGGACACATATCTGTAGTATTGCAGAGTGCAATAAAGTATGTTAGAAATTACAAATAATTTAAATACGTAATTTTATATTGAATAACATTTTAAAGATTTCGCTCGTGTTGAACGTGAATTAATTATCAAAAATTAAATAATTGAAAACCGTTCAAAAATATTACTCACCTATTTAGCCTCGAACAAAAAGTCATATTTTTTCAACTGATTTTAATATATTATATATAATTATTAATACGAGTCTTATACAGTTATGTGGCAATCAGTTTGTACTATTTACAATGTGTTGCAATAGGTAATCACATATTGATTGATATTATTTTCAATACATATTTAAGTTTGAAGTTCATCATTGCACCTGACCTAGCCTAATGTATAAATATTATGTTCATATAATATACGACTGAAGATATGAAACTGAACTGGGTTGGCAGACGATTAAACTTTGGTCCGTTACACTTCATCCTGCTATGCGCCTATGTTTAATACTTTACAATATATAAAGTGATTCACTAAACAGCACTCATACCTAATTTATCCTTTAATTGTGCATTTATTCAATAATATATAGTGTTTGAATTTCTAAGATTACTTTAAAACTATATTTTAAAATAAATAGGTACTAACATTAAAAAAATGTCCTGTGTTGATAAAAATTACCTTTTTAAATTACGAATTTCCTTTTTATAATGTACCCAAGCTTTAAGGCAGATGTTTTTTTCAAAGATGTTGATTTATCTTCATCGAAAAAAAAAACAATTAGTTTCTAAATTATTAAATAAGGATAACATTTTTAAGTAAAATAGCCTATCGTCTATGGTTTTACATAAAACATAAAATAAACATAAATACTCAGTCTTAAAACCGTCGAATAACTTTTATAAATAATGCTACGTCAACGATTAATATTAATTATGAACGTTCGTTTTAAAATCATCGAAATATTTTAAAATATGGTCCTTTAACTCTTTGAATTAATTTGAAAATTTCCAAAATCAGAATTGTACTAAACGCACATTAAAAAAAAAACCGGATGGATCGTGTACTTGGTGAATGAAGTATGACGTGCTTAGGCCGTTTAGGGGCGCGTTATAAATAATATGCGCGTAACCGATTATCGTTCGGCACCGCGGCGACCAATCGTACATTGTATGTAAACACATACGTATACATTAAAATCACGTAATAAATTACCAGTAATAAGCATTTGTAGGCGCGTGGTCATAATAATATTATACATATTATAATAGACCGGTGAGACGATTAAAACTCGTCCGACTTACTCAGATCTACGAGTTATTATGGGTAGGTATGTTATGTATATTGACTCGTTTAGATATATCCGAAAACGGGAGCGTATAGAGCATAATGGCCTTACGATACAGCGGTGACCGTGTTAAGCCGCCGGAAAGCAGTAAAAATGAGTGCATATTCATACGCGTTTGTAGCACCACAATAATTTATACAGCGCACAAATAATGTCTATTAATTAGGAGGGTTTGACACAAATGTTTGGTAATGTAATTTTCGAAGTAATAACTGTAAATGTTTATATTATAATTTATATATTGTGTGAATAGCAAACCACCAATACATGGTGTTATTACGAAACGTACAGAATAATTTGTAATAAATAGTTTAACGATCATAAATATTAGACTAATACGCTGTTTTTTTTTTTTTTTTTTTTATCAACTTATTTTAATTTTAACACTAAATATGTCGTATCCCGTTTTAATTTCATAACAACGATTGATAAACCCGTTTGGCTTAAACGCTATTTCAAAAGTTAAATGCACCGGAATATTGTAACTTAGATATGAACCGACGAGCAGTATTTGTAATTTAGCGTTCAACTTAATAATACATCTAGATCTGTTGAAGCTGTAACTCGAATGTCTTATTCCTTCGACAAGGTTTCTTTTTTTTCAGTAAATATGTGCAAAGATGGGTTAAACGAATATTATCAATTTTTTAAAATACAATAATATTATACACGCAGATAGCATGTGAATATAAATATTATATTATTTTGTGTAAATTAACAAAAACAATTCGATAACCCGTGAAAGTTTTTGTAGTTCTGATTGACACATGTTGCTTTACATTTTGTTAAATTGTATGAAAAAAATGTATTTCTCTAGAGATTTTAATAATAAATCTTCTTAAAAAATTTAAATCCCAAGTTGATACATATCATAATACACCGTCGGATACGACACAGGTATCTACAGGTATATAATACTATGATATATACAAGAATTAAATTATTGTGTCAAAGAAAAAACCATTGTTGGCGACGCGATCTTTACATAATTTAAGTTTTGAAGTAGACTTTTAATATTTAATAAAGTAAAAAACATAATATGGTAAAAATATGTTCATACACATGAAAAACAAAAAAAATAACACTACAAGTACGATGAAAATATTACAGAAAGGATACAGATACTGAATATTGAAACGTCGTTTCGTTTCATTCAAGCTTTAAGACTGTTGTTTACTACTGTATGTACATAATAGTATAATCATTTTAAATTTGCATGAAACGAAATAATGATGAATGAAAATTGTCGAAAATTATCGAAAATTGTTTTAATAATACGTAATGCGTGCGTTTTAATATAATGAGTATTTAAATTTAATTGGTACTGGATCACGACATAAGTTCAAGTGCCCTACCAATCATTAAAAAAAATATGTATGTGTAAACATTATATCAATTTATATGTATATATATCTATACATTATAAAACTTAAATACGTGCAAAAAAAAAGACTAATCCCGGTGATAACCATAGGTTAATTAATAGCAAACATCTTGGTTCTCAGATCTAATATTATTTTAATCAGATACTTGAAGTAAGTAATTAATAAATACATAAAATAATAAATTATACTTGTTATAAAACTGATGATATGAGCTACATTAAAATTCCAAAAGTGCACGCTGGTTCAAAGGCTGGATGAATTCTTGATTTATACAATTATATAATTTATAATATATCGTATATTCTAAAGCTTATAACATAACCTTTATACGCCATTTGTTATAAATTTAGGGTTTATTATTACCGTTCACGTGTTACTGTATAGTTGAATTAGGTACACAATAAATTTAATTACACATTCACAAATAATATTGTTTCCTATAATCTCTGTTATTATTATTAACCAGTATTATATACTGGCAATTCGTATAATCTCGAGTAAAATTCAATACTGTGTAATATTAAATTACCTATACAAACTTTGGAGTCCCAGAATATTTGTCTTTGCTTTTTAAATTCAAATTATTAGATATCTCGATTTTGAGCAAAGATATTAAACATTAATGTTTTCTATAATTTCGGCTACGGTATTGCTACAGTAAACATACCTAAGTTTAAATTTTAATAAATTATTACCTATTACGAACTTCGTCTTTAATAGACAAATATATTTAATTGAAAAATAAAGTCTTCCGAGAGATGAATGACATCCTTAGACGTCCACAGTTCGCGTATCTGACAAGTATGTAAAATTATTTATAAATATCTACATCATTATTATTCAAAAATTGTACTATACATACGTATAATTAGATAATATGTTGATTTCGTTTGACAATTTAATATACAGAGAGACCTTTTAATTATCTTTAAAAATGTCATTTTCATACAAACTACATATGTATATATATATTTGTTTTATTTACTAAGGTTAAGGCTTCGCCAGTCCTATTTGTATGCGACTAGGCTACTAGGAATTATCAGATTGAAAGTGTTTATCGAATTATTGTGTGCTTGAAAAAGAAAAGAAAATATATTATTAATGTAAAAATATGTTTGTATATTTAATTTATAGTTCATAAAAAATATAACGGTAATAATATATGATTTTCTTTTCCTTTTTTAGTTTGTAAATTTTTTATCACTTTTGTTTTCAAACCATAATAAAGTGTACGTTGTAAAGTCAAGTTTACAAATGGCACTTTGAGAAAGAAGAAGGTAAAAAAAATGTCAGATTACTGAGGTTGTCAGTCTAGCGAGATCTTATTGTATCTACTATATTTATTTTGGATTCTGACGAAATTTTAAATGTATTGATGTAAAATCAATGATACATATTACTTTTTTGTTTCTATCACTATCATTACCTTTTGAAGCAGTAAAATTTCTCTAATTTTCACCTTGAGAGTGGTTTTACGTATGTAGCAAATTGGATCTAATTTGTCTACTTTTTGAGGTCAAATAGTCCCCATACTTCTTTCAGCAATTGAAAAAAATATGGAAAAATGGAATATTCACGCAATAACAATTTTTCTGTTATTTTGTTGGAATTCAATAACCGTAGTCCGTAGATACTTGAAATTTTCAACAAATAGCATTATATTAAATATCGTACAATTTAAAATTATTTTTGTGGTATTTTGACTCTTTGTGACTCTATTTATATAGATATAGCCGATATAGGTTTATTTTTGACGAAAAGCGTTTAAAGTTAACATGTTTATGAAATTCATAAAATCTACGAAAAGATATCAATTATTTTTCTATAAAAATTCATACATTTTTTAATTTTTAAGCTTAAAACTTGAAAAATTGATACAAGTTCACACGTTTTTCTTACGGGAAATAATACTATAATAATTTATCTAAAATGTTTATATATATACTACAAATGATACTATAGATTTAAATGTTTTTATATTTATTTGAAAATGTCAAATAAATTTAAACCAAAATATACTTATATGCATAAATACATAATATTATATGCTTAATATTATTTAAATCGACGATGTTCATCATTTAATTGATATTTGATAATAGGTACTTCCGACTTCGTTTAATACGATATTTTATAACCAAGGAAATTATGTTGATCTACTCTTTAATAAATTTTGATTGTACGTAAACATAACTAATCATTCAGTGGAACAGTAGGATCACTATTATAGTATAATTAACGTCCATTACACAATAATGATTACATTTACCTAACGACCTAGTCACTACTGACGACGATACCTACGATACAGCACAAAAATTCCCTTGATTTTTTTTAAATATATTTAAAACTTTTATTAAACGTGTAAATAATACAATTTAATGTAACGATATTTTGTACATCACGAACAAAAAAACATTCTCATGGACCACAGCCAACGCTAACTACATATTGCCAATTTAAATTGACCAATGAGATCAGTCTCGCTTGTGTCTATTATACACCCCATGTCAACCCTACATCGATATTCCACTCAAATCCTCGTCATTACAAAATAATACAAAATTAAATTTTAAATTTGTTTCTGACCTCCGATTTATATTAATAAAAATATCCAAATACATGATGATAAAATAGTATACAAATAATAGAAGTTACTGTTTATTTTTCTGTCATTTAATCGTTTAATATAATAAAAAAACGATATAGAAAAATAATCTTCAATTATTATTACACTGTCTATGATCATAGATATTTATGTTGAATATTGACACTATATTTAATCAATTTTAATAATTTTCAATCAAAAGTAAAAATATAAATAAGATCTCTAATTATGACATTTTTATTATAAATATAATTCCTCATTATCTTTTGTTTGTCGGTGTCACTCACATTATGTAATATTCATATCAGTTTTATTTAATTGTAACCACGATCTTTAAATACTTCTATTTGTGAACACAAAATAACATGTTTAGTGTTGTGTTATAATTATATTATTATATTCAATTATTTTACGACTGAGGAAATAGAGTTTATACAAATTTATGGATAATAAAATAATAAATACTATATAGATTCCTTTTAATAATTATTGAACAATACGTAAACACTTTGATATTACTATAACTATAACATACACGATTTAATACTGCTACTGCATAAAGTTACATTTTAATTTTAATAATAATATTAAATTATTAATAAGCTATCAATTATTGCAGCCGTATGAATAACGGATAATATAAAACGAGAAAAAAAGCATTTAATAGTTATTTATAAGTCTATAACACTAATATATTGTTGAGATATTTCAATATATATATATATATATATATATATATATGTGTGTGTGTGTGTGTGTGTGTGTGTGTGCAAAACATATTATTTACAATATTCTTAAAAATAAATTATTTACTATTTATATCGTTATCAATTTTTTTAAGTAATTCACGGAATATTTTAGAGAATTTCTAGTATTATATTATAATTATATTGATCTTCAGACCTAGTTATACATGTATATGAGTGATCGTGTTGCTGTTAATTAGATAATAGTTATTTCAAATTTAGATGAGCAAAGTAGTGAATTTAAATTTTGCAGCACACCCCAGAGACACGCTCCTCTCTACACATCTAAACTTAAAATATAACTTATAAACTTATTAATAACTCATTAAAAAATCGATTTTTATATATTAATAAAATTATTAGGAAAATATTCATTCAAAAATGTAAAAACTAAAAAATTAATAATAAACCGGTAAAAAACTATAATTTCTTTTTAAAACTGTTATTTTGTAATGACTTTAAATCATGTAAATAAAAATATATTTCAATAAGCTATTCGAGAAAAATAGTTTTTACCTATAATAAAATTCCTTTTAATATTATGTATAACATTAATATATATTACGGTGTTTTATCCGAGTTATTGGTTTAACTTTCTCACGATCAATTTTAGTGTTTTTATTTTGTTTCATTTGTTCTATGTAATAAAATCTGATTAACGATAGTAACTATTATGTCGTATTTATCTATAGACGTAATAAATGTTCGTACGATACATCGATAACAGTTTGATTGTAATATTATATTATTTTAATACAAGTGATAAAATTCGTCATACATGCATATGCGTTATTCTTCTCATCGTACAATTAAACTTATTGTCTGTAGACGTTTTCACTCAGTAAATAAGAATTATTGTAACACTTCGATACATCGCTGTAGTCTGCAGCTCGTAATACAACGTATCCTTTTCACGACGATAATATCAGGCGACCCGTGTGAATCAGACGCGTTTGGCGTATAGTTTATAGTATTATTATTATTTGAATTATTATATAAATATTAAGTGAATTTATTCAGGCCCTAGTCCGAAATCATAATAACATTTTATTCTACCCGAAACTTAATCCTTCCGCAAAACTCTGGGTCAACAGTTGAACACAATGAACTGTTATTAAATTAAACGACTCGTACACGGTTCACCATTAGTATAGCCAACATTATTTTTTTTTTTTTTTTAAGGGGAAGCTTCCATCTTAATAAAGATTTTTTTTAGGTACTACTACGTAGTCTCACACATAAACTAAAATTGTTGACATACAAATACCAATAATTATTTACATAGATTACATAATATTAACATACAATATCTTTATTGTATTTATTAATACAATACTAAAGCAAATCACAGAGTAACTGATAATCAAAACTCTGCCTACTTATGAGTGCATTTTTGCATTTGAACCTTATTTTTTTTTTTTGTACTATTGATTATATTGAACTTTGTAATAATAAAAATAATAAATATTAAACAACGTTTGGAATTTTGAAAATATATCGCTCTTAATGTAATATCTTAAAAGTAACTTACATGTATAAGAATTTTTTCAATCGATTTTTGTCGTTCCAAGTGAATAAGCACCTACCTATTTGCTTAGCGATTGTGTTTTTATATTTTTTCAACGCCATACTTGTATATATTTTATTAGATTAGATTATGCTCGCGCAGTCAGCTGATTTCCAAATCGTTAAAATTAGTTTATATTATTCAAATAGATCATATTTAATTATTTAAAGATAAATAGAATATTGAACAAAGATTTCACCTAAATACATTTTTCTAAAATAAGTGTTCATACAGCGCTATATGCTATTGTTCGTATAGTTATTAAGTGTGTTATGCGTGTTATGTGTGTTCACTATATTATCTGTTCGTCTTAATTTTTGCTTTCAGCACTAAAAGACAAAATTATAAAAGCTAAATTAATAGTTTTAATTAGTTTTAAATGTAATACATTTCGTACTATTGATTATATTTAAATTAAAAATGTTTAATGTAAAGGTAATAATTATTTCGAATTCTCGGTTTTAAAATTTCATGTATTCCTGTGTAAGTACTCGTATATACATAAATATGAAAATTGTTAATATATTAATTTATTTACTTTAATGGTTAAAAGTTAAAATAGGTATGTTAAAGCACAATATACTGTAATTATTGTATCTTTATACACGTCATATGCTTTAAAATATCAATTGATACAAAATTATAAACTACCAATCAATTTCAAACCTTAAAAAAATGTATTAAAAATTCTAAAAAAACTCAGTTTAAAATAATTCTCACCAATGCACTATACTATCATTCAATATTTTTAAAAATTTCTAAAACTATCGAGTCTTATTGAAAAGAAAAAAATACACACACATATATATATATATATATATATAATTATATAATATAATCCATTGTTACATTATTCAAATTATGTTATCAAATATTATGCTATACAATAAGCTTTAAAAATGATATTTTTTACAAATTTATAGCCGTAATGATAAGTTTTGAAAGGAATAAATATCAATTACTTTCTTTATTTTTTTTTTTTTTTTATAATTTGTGATAAATTATTTTATTCGTATAACAGCACACACTAATAATTACTACCATTATAGGTAAAAAAAAATTGTAATTAATTACTTATGTTATATGAAACATACAGGGGACTCATTATTAGCAGTTAACTGTTACATTATACAATAATTGTATACATTATACAATAAGTATGTTTTTGGAAATCCTCGACAACACTCGCTACAATAATATAGCGGCAGAATCATGTTTTCGTATTGCAGCGATAATCTTGTACATACAATATATACATATGATCCCCGATAGGATTAAAGCACTTTACATCAGGTAAGTATACGACAATAAACATGTCATGTATGTATATACTGTGGAATACTTTCTTGCCCGTCGAGTAGGCGTATTAAATGTCTAATACGTGTAAACACGAGTTAATGGAAAGAAAACAATAGTTTTTGACGCAATTCACAAAAAATCGCGTGCGATATAACACCTGGAAGGTTACGAGGCGCCTCTGCACTCCCCAAGAAACGTCTCGAGCTGCAATAATGAATGTGTACAACGAAGTTAAGGACGAGCACAATATAATTTTTTTTAAGATAAGGCACGGATTTTATTTTTTATGATATTGCCTTATTACCAAAAGTATTAACATTTTTCTAATTTATCTTTGTAAACATAATAATATAGTAAGTAATATATGTAAGCTTTGTACATATTATATCGTATAATATATAGGTATTATTATAACATACATATTTTTAAAATGAAAAAATTATTCAACTCGTCAGAGGATTTAAAACGTGAACTTCTATTTCTTAACTCTTAAGGTATCGTTTACTATAATATTTTCACAAGTCTTGCATAAAAATCAAAACGTATCCGCAATTTCCACTAGTGTTTAGTCTTTAGTTATAGCCTATATAGCTGCCATAAACCACGGTAATAGTGATTCAATACGGCGAATAATAATAATAATAATTAAATCATAATATTGTTTTAAATTTTTAAAACTATTTTTAAACATAAAATAATATCGGAGCACTTAAAAACAATTGTTTATATATTTTAATTTTAGTATATTTTGATTATATAAATACATTCTTTTTTCTTCCTTAACGAATTCAAATGCAGACCGTGTATTATTTGTCCTCATTTATTTATCGGGTACCTATGTACCGTTATAATACGATAAAAAAAATATTAATATATAATTATTATTAGCCGAGTCGACCGGTGACGTAGACGCGTACCCGAGTGTAGGAGGTTTAACGTGTTGTACGCGGGTGCGGATGAATCGTCCGACAACGGTTTCCGATTGGTCGGGCGGCGTTGTCGTTGTGGCGTAGACGAAAAGCATCCCCCCCTGCAATCGCTACCCGACCGCCGCGGACGGTCCGCCCGACCGACCCCCCGAAGTCCCATCGAGTTTCAGCGCGCGGAGTATAAACGAGCGCCACAAGTTGATCGGCATTTCACAAGTATCACGGTCGTTGGAGCAACAGCCACTGTACCACGTATACCTCCTACTGCAGCGGACTTCGCTTTCAGTCGGGATATCATCGGTAAGTACCCGCTTCTGTATATATTACATAGCTAAGACAGGTAATCGTGCACCCAGAAAGCCAAATAAAATATAATATTATCATGTACATGCTGAATGATGACGTCGTGACGAACAAAAAATAAACAATATGATATGCTCTCGAGGACGGAAATGAATTGTCGCGTAGTAGCTACGGTATTTTAAAACCAAATTTTGACATTAAATGATATAGTTTTGAAATAGATATTTATAACTCGTGTCGTACATTCACTAAAAATGTCATTTTTAGAATAAAAACCGAAATAATAAGTACCCTAAGTAAAAATACTTCTTCGGCGTCTAGTAAGTTGTGCTTTTTTAATCCAAAAATTAAATAGAACGTTTAATGATATTTTTCAAAACGCTTAAATTTGTATTTCTTTTAGTACTCAATTTCAAATACTAAATATTAAAATTGAAATTGTACATACTTGGTCGTTAGATCACAGAATATAATTTTGTATGAATTATCTTTTCTGTTAATCAATCAAATAATATGCAAAGCCATATCTTCCCAACTTATAGATAATAATATAAAACTACTATACTTACAAAAAAAAAAACGCTATGACCATCATGAAGATGACCCAACAAATTATATTTTACGTTTCGATATTGTTATTAGCCATGTAAAGTATTCGAGTGATTGTATTAAAATAATTCTTAAACCAAATATACATTTAAATATTTGGCCATGTGACATCCAAGTATAGACATATTGTGGCTCCGTTATTATCATTAGTTTTTCTAGTATGATTTTATTGCATGATAATAATGTACTTAGATTAATACACAAAATTGGAACATTGCATAAGTATTTTTATATTAGAACTAGTTTTAATAGAGATAGGTAGTCTAAGAATTATCGATATTAGATTATTTTAATATTTTTACCTTTATGTTACATTAAAAAGCTGAAAATACATGCTACTTTAAAAAAAGTGTTTGAAAAGTATTTTTGTATCTAAATACATAAATACATTAACCGATAATAATTATTATTATATAGTATTATTACAGACATCAGATTATAGAAATTATTAAAGTATAGAAGATTATCTAGTAGAGACGTGTTTCCGAATTTTTCTTAGGATGTATTTAATATTGTTTAGTCATTTTATAAAATCTACGATTTCATGACTTTGTGTTATAAATCAAACCAATTTTTCTACCTCATTTTTACTAGAAATATAAATTATTTACCGTCAAGCATCCAATATATTTTTATTTTCATGTCCATATACAATAATTTATATGTACAATACTCAAATGTATTATATAATAAAAATACTTTAATTTTACGTCTTATATCACATTGTAAATCACACAAAAAACCACTGTTAAAATAAATTCTCTCAATTAATCTGGCAAAAAAAAGTCTATTATAAAAAAAAAAAAAATGTTTAATTTAATTTTTTACGCAATTAAAATATTTTTAGTTACCGATTATAAATAGACATAAAATAGAATTCCGTGTACTTTTTTGTATAATACAATTAATTATAATTTAATAAAACAAAAACATAAACAGCTATATATTGTATTAGTCAAAGAGCTAAATTAGCTCTTAATATTTTGACCGATTGTTAAATTTATTATTTTTATATTTTAAATTGTTTTGTTTGTGATTAAAAACAGCCAAACAAAATTTTTGCTAACGGTGTATAATATATACTATTTATTGTACAAACATGAATGGATCGCCTGTTTATACCTGTGTTTCAGTTACATAAAAGAAAATACGTAGAAATCTTTAATTATTTGTATGATGGTGTTAATTTTTCGTTTATAATTCACAGGAATAATAATATTTGTGTGGTTGATTCAGATTTCATACAAGTATTACATGCTCAAATGTATATTATTCGATTAAAATTACATTTGAACAGTGGTAAATATATAAATGTACATTTAAAATTATAAGTGTGCCGGCCGAGTGAGCGCGGTCAATTGATTTTGGATATTTGTTGGGGTTTCATTAAATTACAAATTATAATCGAGCAAAACTTATTAAAACGAACGAATAAATTATCACAAACAACGATAATAACGTTAACATTTTATTTTCAAAGATTTTTAGTATACTGTTAAAGAGACAGTGGGTCAGTGTTATTATTACCTATGTATTAGAAAGTAATCAAAATCCCTGGTGAACAGATTTCGCTATCGAATTAAATCCACACGGGCGTAACAATACGCGTGTATAAATAATAATTATATTATATATTCCGGTACATAAATTAATAATTTACTCATTAAGTGCGGCCCCGATAAAGGTTTCCTACAATTTATACTACCTTCACGCATACATAATATCATAATTTATAACAGTTTGAATCGTAAATCTAAATATTGTAAATCTTATCAAAATATTTCACATCCTGAAAAAATATTATATTGGGTAGAGCTTGCCCGTATGAGTATAAAAAATCATTAATATCGTTGGAAAAATAATCCACGAACAAAGATATTGAAATAAGAATTTAAGTTTTAGGAATTTTGTTTCAATAATAGATTTTAATAAACAATACGCGAGATATAATAATATAATAACAGTGAGGATTTTTGGTTTTTAATTAGTTATTTTCAATTAACGTTGTAAGCTCAGTAGTCAGTATTCAATGTTTCGATGTAATTCACTAATTCATAAATGCTTTGGATAGGTACGTTAAATGTTTGTAATTAGAAAAGATCAAATGAGATAATATACTGTTTGGAACTTAACAGTGTGTTGAATTCTATGGCTTTATAATATATATTAGGTATAATATAATTGGGGAATATATCTCCGAGAAACTACCAAAATACGTTTCAACAAAAACAAAAATCATTAATTAAAAAACAGTAGGTATTTTTAATCAAATAAAAATGTGATATTTCTCGAGTATGTTATTTTCGCAATGCTTGAACTGAAAGAGATATAGACGTTTTGTCTATATATTCGATCGACCAAAACATATTTCATTCTGTTGAAATTCGACTAGAAAAATATTTTTCTTAGACGATCACTACATCGCGTGTTTTGATCCGTTAAATGATATTACTGGGTACAATATAATCAATACATATTTCTTTTTTATATTATACTTCTTTTAAAATGGGTATAGATTAAAGTATTCTTAATCCAGCGTTTACTTTAATCGAGTAACAGTATTTAAGTATAAGCAGCACTTAATTATTTATTAATAGGGCTGATTTGAAAGTATTTGTTTTTCGAAATATATATTTATATGGAAATTTAATATATTATTATAATATACCTACAGATATATTTAACTTAATTTTGATTAAATAATCTTAATTTATCTTTTTTATCTTGATATTTTTTCATATAATATAATATAGTTCATGTAAAATATAAATGTGATATACCTATATGTACTCACGGTAACGTATTTTTTATGGTAATATTTTACTGGTAAAATAGATAATTATTTGTCTATGAAATATACATCGGTAACAAGAGTGTATTTTAAAGGTATATTTGCATGTATAAAAATATTTTAGCAGCTAATCATCAATGTTCTTTGGAAAACAGTTTATCAAAATATAGGTATAAGTATACAATTTTTTTTAACAATTGAGGTTACTAAAGAATTAAATAAATAAAAATAATATTTTTATTTTACATTAAAGGGGTTTTTTTTTAACTTATATTAATTCAAATTCCAAACCCTATTTATTACCAATCGACAGGCAGTTTTATTAATCGACTATTGTGAATTTATAAAAAAAAAAGGGTATGCTATGACTAGGGATTAAATTTTAATGCTTTAAACAATTTTAATTCCCATAAAAAACTCATTTATGACCTTAACTCCAAATAATTCCACTAAATAAAATGAACTAGAAATATATTTTTATTTTAATACTTCAATAATTTCACTATTATATTTTATTAAAACAATATTGCACAACTTGAACTATTTTTTTTTTTTTTTTTATTAAAAGAAACTTTGTAAACAATTAGCTTCGACAATTATGATTATAAATATTACATAGAAAACAATATTAACAACAAAAATAATATTACAAATAAATTAAATTTTTAAACCAGTCTGGTTGATGAAGGATATAAGTGAGGTAATAATTGGTACATTTGGAACTTGAACTAAAAATATGTTTTTTGACTATTACGTTTCAATTTTAAAGAATACTTTAAAAATACATCATTTTTGTCGTGTTCTTAAAAATATCTAAAAATTAAAAAAATCCATAAAAATATTAAGAATACCCGGAAACTTAAAATGTATTTGTTATTAATTTATAATATGCACTTGAAACACATTTGTAGATTGATTAAAAACGTGTTAAACGTTCCAAAAACAAAAAGACGCAAGTTCATTGAAATATTAATCGTAATTATGACCAATGATCAGCTCAATATTTAAAGACTGGAGTGTACACTTTTGCACATATTTTAAATATTATCGTTTTCCGTGCTAAATAATCGACAGTGTATATTATTTTATTCTGACAAATAAATATTTAGGTAACTTCGCAGCACCTTAGATAGGTATTTCAATAAAAAATATTTTAAAGTCATTGCGGTACCTTTATTTATTGTTTATTTTGTGCATATTTATGTGCTATACAGATATGGCATAACCTAAGTTAACCTGTTATAGGCACACGGATTTGGTGTGCACCGTGCACATTGCACATTGCACATTGCACACACCACACGCACGAGACACACACACAAGCACACTAGCACGCAGTATCTGCCATCTAATAACATAGTATAACGGCTTAGGAAATTGTTTATACTATTGGTTCGTCGGGATCACGGATACGTGCCTTAGTAATGGTTTTGGCGCGAAATGATTATTTTTGAAATGACACTCTGCGGTGAGATCGTGATGTACGTAGAGTGGGAAAATCTACGCAGCCTGTACCACTGTGCACATACTGCGAAGCCAAATCATTATTACAGTTTAACGTTTAATTGAATATTCGGTGACGCGATAGTTGTATGTTGGTGTGTGTAATTCTCATCCGAACAACATATTAATATGATTATTGTATTCAGTTTATATACTCATTAGTCGTCACAAATAATAATAATAATTAATAACAACAATAATGCTTTTGGAATACCTAACCAGTTGAGCAGCAAAAATACTGATACATACTATTATAGTCATTTTATCACCATAAGGTCGTTATTTTTTTACAACGTACTACACTATATGTTAACCGAATTAGTACAGTGGTACGGACGAATCGTCGAATTTCGGTGCGTTAATATCCAAACGCGCTTAACATTTGAACGTTGCTACAATATCGAAAGTTTCGCAATACTATCACGCAGGGTAGTATACTTCTGTTGGATGTCTTGGATTGAATAAAAAAATAATAATGGAAGATATGGACTTTCAAACTCAGAGTTATTGTGATGCAATAGGTTTAACTACTAAACACTATTATTATTATAATAGATTTTTGGATCTCAAATCTCGAATGGGCGAAACGCAATTTTTATAACAGAAATTCTTAAGTCTAATTATTTTGTCTAAAACATCGTTATTCATTTAGAATCTAATTCAAAACGAAATCGCACTTGCTTTAAAACAGAAAAGTAATCAAAAATTTTCTCGAAATACAGAGCTATGGTTACATTCCAAATATACAGCCCTCGTCTTCGAAGTTTAATCGAATATTTTATTTTTATTTTAATAATAATTAATAATTATACATTTAACTATTTATTATTTTCCTGTACACCCGTCAAGAACAATAGTAACTATTGTACTATACTAATGATTTTTAATATATTTTTATTAATTTATATTTTGAACCTTCGAAATTCTAAATAACCGATCTAACCGACGTAGAATACAATTAAAATTAAATTATACATAGCCTTTGTGGTTGTATAGTAAATATCAATTAATAGAACAAAATATGGTTTATGCATTTTTAACTAAATATGTACTTTTAATAAAAAAAAGTTTAACTTTAATACCCTGGAATTATGAATATGTATAAAATATAAATATGCAAATTTCTAGAAGTCCCTAACGCTAATAACAAACACATTCACACATAATATCGGTTTCGGTAAAATGTTAAAGTTAATTTGTGTTTTTTTAAGTTATCACATATTATTTGTAGAATTTTATTCTATTCGAAATTTTTTCATCGATTTTACCTAGACTTTGGTTTACCTAACCATTTTAATTTGGAGTTTTATATCAATACAAAAGTTAAAAAATTTTATTTACCCGTACGGAAACGTGAGACGAGTAAGTTTAAACAAAAGTCAACCATGTAAACAACAGTCGAAACAAGGTTGTTCCAATAAGTTTTAAGGATTTCCCCACACATAAAATACGTACTCCCAGTGTAGTAAATCAACGGTGTCGTTTAACTTTTATTTTATTATAACACATTCGCAAACGACTTGCTCGTAGATTCCTGGAATCCAGTACCTGCTATTTAACTAGGGAATTAAAACAGATTGCCAAAAACAAAACATTCGCAGCAAACACGCTGCTCATAAATTACGAGAATTGGCAAATTCGATTTCGACGTCAATAACAATTCGAGCCACAAAGAAGCCGAAGGATATTTTACAACAACACCGCCTGGTTGACTGCCTTTGATATCACAGCTTGTAGGGCTTTGTTTGGCCGTCGAGCCACGCCCTACCATCGCCAATATTGTGTTATATGTTCAGATAGGTACATATTACGACTTAACTATAACCTCGAGTATATAAGAATTCGAATCTGTCCACTAATTTTAAAAGCTTTAATAAATACCTACATTAAATTTTAAGTAACTCGACGTCAACCGTTTTTTTTCTTTCTGAAAAACCGACCAACAGTCCAAACGTGAGACCACGGAGACCACCACGCTGCAGAGCCTCAGAAATGTATAAAGCGTAGTTGAGGGATCTCTACACCGGCAACATTCCTATGGTTATCTCACAAGAATTTCGTCAAACAAGAGAGGCAAACTTTTATTATAATAATAATAATAATATGACATTCAACGTGTGCTGTATTTATTCCGGGCAAAAGGACAAAAATATTTTGCCATATGGTACATATACACGCGCGTAATCCTTTCAAGCATTATTGCAGCAATGTGGAAAAAATGAACGAGGACCGTTTCGTTCGTTTTTTTTCTGCTAGTGTACTACTATACAGGTATATCAGAAAAACCATGTCCATACGGCAGATCGACTATAGTACATCGACCGCCAATGCAATAGATGGCTTAAATAAAAAATATGCATATCGCATTTTAAACATAACTACACCGATAAGTTCTACACATTGTATTGCGTTATAAATTGCTGTGGAATAAGTGTCTTACGAATAGCTAAAAAATAGCTGAAAATTGTATGTTTTTACTAACGAAAAAAAAATATTATATTTCTATCGTAAAATTAATCACAACATATTCGTCCGAGAAATAAAAGCGAGTACACATCGTCCGCATTTGATGCCTGAAGCCGACAGCTTTTAAGGTCATGGATTCGATTTCTACACGAAAAGCTATAAAACGCAATTGTATATGATACTAAAATATTATTAACGCCCCGATTGAATTTAGTATTTTTGACGGAGGTGAACTTAAAATTTCAATTTACCATTTTGTACGGTTGTATAATATGCCACTAGCGCACGGAACTCACGATGGAAATCCCTTGTATTTTTCAGCTACAGCTTAATTACTGCAGGACAGCAATCAACGGCGGATGATCGTGACTCGAGTGTTTGATTGCTGGACTAATCACTGTACAACGCTGGGATTGAACATTTTTAAAAATAAAACGTAAAACCGAATTAAAACGTGCGAGAACAAAAAACAATTTTGTTTACAGCATAAAACGTGTAGATCTTTAGATTATTAAAAAAATGGTTTTAAATAATATAAAACAACCACCGCCCTATGAGTTATAACTTGCGAGTTGTTATGAAGAAAATTCTGTATATATAGCGTGTAGAATATGCTAAAATTCAATCTTAAATTCTATGCATTTAATTTATTTAAAACAGCTATGTTCGATTAATTTGATTTTGCCGCATCGTTGTCATCCCTTGGTAGTTATCATAATAACGTTTGGTAAGATTAAGTTTTACAATATACACAACATATATATATATATATATATATATACTACATACTTATATAAACAATAATAATAATTTCGTAGTAAAGTTACGATTTTTGATTTACTGAATCGTTATAATCGTGACAGACGCGACAACATTAGACGTGTATAAACGCATATTATAGAACCATGTGAGGGCGTATGCGATTAATGTGTTACTTGTCCCGACAACATTATTAATACACCTAAATCGAGATGAATCGACAAAAATACATAATTTATCCTGTCGAACATACAGTGTCGTAATCACATAATGATGATATGATCTATTGAATTTCCTCATCACCGCCGTAAATCTAAGAAATATAACGTTAGGCGTATTGTATTTATGAACCGTAAGTCTTCGGATTTTGAGTGATAATCGCCGGAAATTATAATACGACTCGCTCGCTGTTTAAAAAAAATACATATATATATCATATTTTTGCTTCTACCGTTGAAATTATAAAGCGACAATAAACCACTCGATAATAACACGATTTTGAACGAACATAAATTTTTTAAATAATATATTATACATACCTGTTCAATCTTAATACACAGAATTCACCTAAGTTAATATTTAAATGAAATCTAGGAAGGTTGATCTAGGTAGCCCGACGGAAGTTAATTATTAATTAATTAATTGATTTATAGTTGTTTACGCGCATATATCAAATAAGTTTACATTTTGACCGGACTCAAAAATAAATATTTAATCCGTAGACTCGCAACGAATAGTTTCTATAATAATTAATAAAATATAATATTATACATACAATTCTATAATAGATAAAATGTAAGTTAATTTTGTGATAAAAAAAATCCTAAAATCAAATAGTTATGTACCAAAATAATCGTTTGAGATTATTTTGTTTTTATTTATCAATTATATAAATTTAAATTTAAAAAACATGTTGAAAGCGGTTATTTTTCAGCACAAATTACTATAATATAATTTGTAGTAGCAGATAATTTTTATTCAGGAGTAAAAAAATGTAATATACCAGTTATACACTTTACACCCACTTAAAACACTACAAAAAATAAACTAATTTGTTACTGAATATTAATATTTGCAATTAACTTAAACTCGGAGCATCAGCTGTGCAGTAAAAAAAATAACATATTTTATTAAATTTGTTTAATAACTCAGTTAATAATTACAGCCCTTTAAGTTTTCTGGATCAAAACCAGTTCCCTAATTTACAAGTATGCCGTTTCCGCAAAAATTTAACCATTTTTTTTTTTTTATTATTACAAGATGTTAACACCAAAATAATGTTTGAAAATCGTATTAAAGCGCAAAAATGTAACATTATCATGTGTGGATTTTTAAATACAACATGAAAAAATAATAATAATGGATATAAAAATAAATCTTAATAGTATTACAGTACAGTATTAGTTAACAGCACTGAAATTAATATTCAAATAGGTGCATACATGATATATCATACAACTAAATGTCTAAATTATTATTTTAAAAAAAATCAGATATCGATCGTGATAAATAATCTAATACTGACAAAAATTAATCGGTGGTTATCGCTGACTCGCTGTACCTACATTATTGTACGGACTTTGCAATTATTTACATATTTCAAAGCATTCTTATACTATTGACTGACATAATATATTATACATTGGCTAAAAATTAAAATCATTGGTTTCCACACATTTTTTGGCGGAAACGGTCGACATTATATTTTTGACTAAAATCGCTCTTCTCGTCAACATTGTCGTTCGATCTTCGAAACTTTCTTCCTATCCAACTCCCTTAGCGTCATAATGTTTTTGTTTTCCGAAATCTAATCTCATAAGTTTGAACGGTTCTAATCATCTTACATATTTTCCACTAGTAGAGAAAACATATTGCTATGAGATTAAAACGATATAAGACGCATAAGTTTGTTGACCGAAATAAATCTGAATTTATTATACTAACAATAATGCGCATAAAATAATATATGCGATGCGTCTGAGTCTTTGCGAAAACAAAAACCAATGGACTTAAATGGTAAAGTTTTCCACACGCGTTTAAATTTTCTCTGATACACGTATATATAATAACAAACATTAGTTTTCATTTATTTAAACTATAAACAAAATTAAATTGGACTCAACGCGTCGTGATTAAAAAGTGCGTTTGGTGTAAAAAAAAACTAATCTGAACTTTTAAAATAAAATATCTACTGTCTAGTTAAGCATTTGTTTTTGAAAAATGAGAGAGACGGAGAGAGAGAGAGATAGAGGATCCACTCGTGCTGAATTTTATTTAAGCGTTTTGCACATTTACATCGTTATATTTACATCGCAGATGTCGTTAGAGTTTAGCTTAAAACGTTATTATGAAAATATATCAATCCGTAGTATAGTGTTTCAGTCTGTAATTAAAAATGTTTGCAGAAAGTCCAACATAATTTGCGCGTGTGCGTTATTTTTTTAAATATCAAAGAGGCGATTTTTCGTGGATATATTTTATTAATTATTATTAGTCTATTGAGTAATAAGCTGTTACCGAACTTTCGAAATATAATAAATATATATATATATAATATATATTTTTTTTTCCATTTTCCAAGAGACCCGCGATGCTCGGGTTGTAATTATGTAAAACGTGTTATTAGTTTTTACGGCTGTATAATGTAATTATATAACCTTTTGCCGGAGATAAACAAAATTAACTTATTATAATAATTTTCAATAACTAAACTCGTACAGGTAGGTAGGTAGATAGGTGGTACTCTTAACATCATAATTATTTTATAATACTATATTGTAAAGGTATATGATTTTTATTTTAAATCACCTACATATAAATATTGAAAATTCATTTTTTTTGCATATACATTATTTCTATGTTCAATCTGTGATTTTTTATCACTTACATCACAGGCGTTTTGTGTAAAATCGTGTTATCAATTGATTTGGTGAACAACCGTATTAAATATATAACACTAAAACATTCTAAGTCTATGGGTTGAACAATGTAGAAAATATAATCCCCATAGTTAGCTAACCGTGGTATTGAACTTGCCGCGGAAACGGTATCGGTAGATAAATAAAAAATTATAAGTGTTTTAGTTGCACGGGCGATACTATATTATATAATATATTATGCAGTGTGTAAGCGAGTTGGTTAGTTAGTGTAATTATCAACTATATTATTATATCATTATATTATTATTACGTTAACTTGTATTACTAAGCTATTTTCGCGCACACATTAAACTCACAAAGTACAAATCTGTCGTAGTTACATATATAGTATACAACATATAGTTACAGTGAACGAGTCTATTACACCGTCGAAATACAAAACATATTTCATAGTGTCACTTCGAAAATTCCTACATAAGCAGTACTATTATAATATACATTTTAAATATTATACGCACGACGAATATTTTATTAAATTATTGAAAAATATCAAAAAAATCATAAACCATCTTCGGAGGGTCAAGTGCAACACGAATGTTTCGTAGTTGAATGAATAGAAATGTGCGCTCGCCGATGAATTATTCATTCGTATTTGTTCTACGTAGTGTACCGCGGTAGTTCATAGTTACGTAGCAGTATTATATACGGTGCCGTTTAATTTAAATATGGTAAATTCAACGTTATAAATTGTAATGTTAAAACTCGTGGTCGTAATAAATGGCTGATCACGGGTTATAATATAAAATGCGCGACTATACCCGAAACATCGAAATAAATTTGAACATTTGGCATTTTTTTTTTTTTATTATAATCCGCATAATAAAGGAATAGACGAAGTGAATCCAAATATTATGTAGGTACCTCTACATTATACGCGTGTGAATTGATGCTGTACAACGTAAACGTCAGATGGCGGAGAAATATTATGATAAATATGTACATATTGTATTGTATAATGCAAACATACACTCGTATAGGCTGATACCGTCGTTGTTGGATATTATTCATTTCAGATGTTTTGTTTTGGCTTTTTTTTTTGTTTTAGCATTTAGCATTTTTTATTATTTTTTAATTATATTTTCAAAATCAAATCAACCACGTGGTATGTATAATTGAGTTATTCCGAATTTTACGTGATAGTATTACGGTTATTTTACACATATTTTTTTTTTTTCTACTTTTTGAGGACTAATCGGTAATGTAAGCAATTACTACAAAATATGTGATCCATATTTCCATTCAATCCACCATAATATTCACTGTCTGTTTGAATAATCTTACCCACCTTATCCTGTGCAATATTTCGTTTAATTCGTTATATTTGCAAAAAAAAAAATCAATTTCTTTCAAACATTAATTATAAACTATCATAATAAATTAGGGTGTAATAAACTCTGATTAAATTCCATAACTTGGTTATTTATTTGAAATCGTGCAAAATTTTAGACACTTGTAACACGCTCGGCAGATAGCTATTAATAACGTAGTGTTTCGTACACTAAATAAAAATTATTTCCGTAAAACTGTTCCGCTCGAGAAACAACCACTGTTATAGAGAGTATTAACACTGTCGTAATTTTCATATTTTTTGATATCACTATTATAAAAAAAAGTACCTATTTACTGTTTCAAAACTCATTAATTATATGTTTATGAACTTAATTAAATTTTCCAGAATAATTAGATTGCCGAATAAGTTTTCTTTTTTTAAGTAATCTTTTTAGCTGTAGAAATGATTTTACTCGAAAATTAAATAACCTATTCTATCCGGTATCCTATGAAATGTACAGTTTGTTTTTTCTTTATTCACGAAAATAATTTGGTCTCTTTTATAGATTAGTTTTAAAAATTATCATATAGATAAAATAATTTAGCAGATTAAGTTTTGGTTTTTATAAAATATCGATTTTTAACTATTACCTGATTCTCAAAAAAGTTCGCTACAAGGCACTTAGTTGGTCGACGAAAGACGTGATCCATATCAATTTACCGTTTGAAAATGCTATTCTTTACATTAACTATATATGACCAATGGATGTTGATTACTTTAGCTGTATAGCTTCACGTACTTATCTACCCTTAATATACGAATATTGATAGAAGGTCTGTAGATACATCGTATATTCTATATATTTGTTTTATCATTATTATCATTAAAATATATATTACAATATGTTGTACATGGATAAACAATAAGTAACATAGATAACATAATAAGTTCAAAAACAATTATATGAAACACATGGAGAGGAGATATTATACTACATCGAATAGATAAAAGACCATACGTTTAGTTAGTACTTTTTTATAGACTGTCTTCGTTAAAGACTCGAACGATGTGAACTGTGCTTTCAATAATTTCTATTACAATAACATATTTAATATTTTGGGTTAAATCGGATATGACTTTTGGTTGTACTACATTTCCAGTTTGCTTTATGTGTTCTACACCGTCTAAGACATTTTTTTTCAATGACTTATATTTACTCGACTTAAATATTGTTGTAGATAATTCAAGTAAGTACATTATATTATGTTTATATTTTAAACGGTTATAAAAAAATTTAATTAAAATTACAATTATTAGCACATTTGCATTTATTTTTAATCTTATGTAGAAATGTCTAAAACGATAAAATCAAATATATCGGATTATACCAACGTATAATACGTATAACAATAATATATGTGGATTGAATTTGTTTTTTTCATATTTAATTTTTGGTATATTTACAGCGGTACTGCCGACGAGGATTCGTCAGTGTTTTTCATAATATATATTACATTATTATTATATAAGTATATCACTATCTACTGCAAGTGTTTGTATAAAAAATTCAGTTACTTTAGTACCTATTCCACATATCTATTATTATATTTTTTACCTAAATTATAACGAGGTGTTGTATCGCCGTTATATATTATGAACGTCAAACGTAGTATTATATTATGCAAATGGAGACGGACGCCACAGCGGTTTTCGATTAAGCTGTCCGAATACGCGCAGATTTCGCGTCGGACCCGATTTATAATAGGAACGCATAATATTTGAATAATCGAAATAACATTATTTTCCACCAAGTTTGAGAGAGACGGGGCAAGGCATAAACATTTATCGGCGTCCACGGCGCGATGGTCGAAACACGGTAAATACGCTCTTTAGCCACGCACATTTGTCGTGTTATGATATTATATAACATTATATTGTACAGGTACGGATATGAATCGCATACGCATCGCAACAAGCGTGGGACTCTGTATAATTGCATAGCATATTGTATAATTATACTGCAGAAACCAATTAAAAGGCCCGTCAATCAATTCCGCGCGTCTTAAATGGTTTATTCCTTCCCCGTAAACCCCCTCTTTACTCACCCCCAAAGTGTTCGAGCATCTTTTTTTTGCCCCGGGCCCCGAGGCACGAATATACAGTAATAATAATAATATTATTACAATATCATAATATTATACGCGCGTCCGCCGGTATTAAACGATGGCTTGCGAATCGCACCGAAAATGTCTGTACCGGATCGTCTAAGTGCGCACTTTACGGTCCCCAGAGATTTTCCGGTAACGACCCTACTGCGGACCGCGCGCGCCTAACATAATATATATATATATATTTATATAGACGTATATATATGTGCACACATTTAGTGTATACGTATCGTGCGTACTTACGTGTGACTGACTCCTCTTCGAAAACGTGTGAACGGCCGAAAATAGTTTATTTTTCGAACAACGAAACTATTCACTCGGGGCTTTACCACCGTTGTGGCGGCATCACTTATATTGCATTATAGAAATTCTGTATAGTATGCGAGTACACCGTTTACGTGATTTTTCGGTCACTATATGAATAGCACTTACTTAAAATATTTTCTAGATAAATCGATATTTTGAGAGCAAATAATTATTATGATATTCACTATCGTTAATCGTGTCTCGAATTTTCGTCGATTTTTAAATGTAGACATACGTTTTTAATTTCGAACATGCACCACACAAGATTATTTTCTGTAAGATTACGTGCATAAATAACTGTTTGAGTGAGAAAACAATCACATAACTGTATACGACATATTATATCGCATGTCCTGATATACGTTTTTAAGAGTAGTTGTGGGTGGGGGCTTATCAACACTGACTGCATTTTTATCTAATATTTGTGTTTTTAATTATCGTAATAAATATTAATAAAATACAAAGGTAGTGTTTAACCTTCGTTCAAGTCCAAACATATTATTTTCTAGTCTTTAGAAAATACATTCTTACCACATTAATTGTTTTTATTGTTTCTGCTTTTCAATAGTTATTATAATTATTTCTATTTCTTGTTGAAACGTGGTTGATAATATTTTAAATTTTTCTGTGTTGAATTTGTTTATTCGATTAACTTTCTATATTCAATAGTCGACATTTATATGGAGAGATGGTAAAACGAAACATTAATGCTGAAAATTCATTCTGAATAATATTGGGTACGTCTCTTTGCTCGTTATATTTTGTAACGATTTTCGTATTGGCATATCGCTGATGAACACACGATCTGTGTTAATCAGACCAAACATAATATAATCTGAAAGATTAAAAGATCGAATTGGGTTTAAATTTTGTAGAAGTAAATTTATGCGACGTTTACGGAAAACCCAAACCAATTTATAATGTATAACGAGAAATATTTACAAATAATGTAAAACGTGACGAGCTTTTTAGTCTGATTTTTGTTATTTAATTTCGCTACACGCCGATGTATATACGCAATTAATGATGGGTTTGATGGCGTCCGCATTTTCAAAGTTAAACCATAGGCTAAATTCAGTAAAAACGAAACGTTTTACTAAATCGGTTAATTTTTTGCTTTGATCAGTTTAATCAGTGATTACAACTAAATGTGTGGGTGCTGCCTTTGTTGGTAGATGAGTACCTACTTTTATTTTTACACTTAAAAAAAATGTCTATTACTGGATATATCATCTGTCAATTATCGAAACCTATTACTTCCGGTTTTGAAGATGTCACGCAAATCCCATCAGT
The DNA here is from genome assembly GCF_020882245.1 of Rhopalosiphum padi. Classification (NCBI taxonomy): domain Eukaryota; kingdom Metazoa; phylum Arthropoda; class Insecta; order Hemiptera; family Aphididae; genus Rhopalosiphum; species Rhopalosiphum padi. The sequence goes on from NC_083600.1 coordinate 21,990,673, forward strand.
CCGAAACTTCAAATTTACCAACGCAAATAATGCGAATTACAATTATTAATAATAATGGGTGCACACTGCATTTATAAATCTATTATTATTATTACAATGACTGAAAGAGAATTGAATCACGTTTTATAGAAAACAAATAATCACTTATTGTGGTCCCATTTTAGTCTATCTCTATTGAGGAAGCATTACTATCATAAAGACTTAATAGAACTTACAGAAACAACAAGATCTCTTCTTGTCCACCGTAAGCATCATGAACATAATACAATACCTAACCTACGCTATACTACTTATACTATAAATTATTGTTATGTTATTATATATTCAGTAAGATACAAATTGTTGTTAGTACGTATATACAAGCGAAATAACTCAGAAAACAATCATTAAAATGTCGTGAAAAATCTTTTAATGTCTTTATTCGACTTAAAATTCGAAAACTTAGAAATAATTTAATTTCTATAGCTTAAAGAGAAGAGAATTTAAAAAAAAAAAAATTATCCTGATTTAATGCTGTTATCATGAGATAATTATATATATATGTAATTTGTGAGTACAGTAACTATTATTATATTTTTTTTATATAAAATTGGTATTAAGGATTTTTTACATTTTTCCTAAAACAACATTTTTAATAAAACAAATTAAATTTTTATTATCCCCCACAAAATACTATTCTGGTCATAAATAACACAACTAATTAACTATAGTGGTTTGAAATTCGATTTGAATAATAAATCAAAATCCTCAGAAAAATGTGCTACTCCGGAGTACTATATTAAAAATGTATGACGCATTATTATTTAAAAATGTGAATCAGAGTATAACGATAAAAATGGAATTTTTTTCAAAAATGTTATGTTGTAATATATGACTACAAATTGTATATAAAATTTTAAAAAGACGTAAATTTACAAACAAAAATTAAAAAAGAATGTAAACTGAAAAGGGAATTACCTACTATATAATGCGAGTGTAACGTGATAGGTGGTAGTCTGCAAAACGTCCGATAAATTGTATTTCGAATGATCGCCAACGTTTCATATTGCACGGATATATAGCAGAAGCACTCCTCCCCCGTTTGTATAGTAGTTATAGTTAATATATTTTCTTGTTTTTCGCGCCCGACTCAAATCCAATTTCGTTCGCGCGCGCCGAGAACGATTCTGTACCACATATATAGCTTAATAGTAAAGCCGGCAACCTTTTTGACGACGAACTCACGCGTAACCGTTTGAATAAAACATCAAATAAAACGAAACGACGACAGCGGTACTGCCGTTGTGTACAATACAATTTTATCATCGATCCTTAATCTATTCTTGTTACACAAATCGTGTTCGCCGTGTCTTTCGTTAGAAAACGTCTGGACCAGTTTTTACCCATAAACCAGTGGATTGCATGCCACGTTCTATAGAAATCGGGAGCTTGTAAGTCTTCCTATGCCGTCTGATAACGAATGAAAAAATAACTGTTATATTTTTCTTTAAGAATATTGTACGAAATATCCAAAGAAACCACTACGTACATGGAATATGTTCATGGTAAAGGTGGAAATATTTTGAGCAAAAAAAAAAATTCATCATTTTCCACGAAATGCTTCAGTGGACGGTAACCGCCTGTCATTATTTTAAAAATAAATTATAAAACCGAAGAATTCGCTTTTGTTGCATAGTATAGTTTTGACTTCGATGATAAATTGTTGTACTCGTATACTAAAAAAAATGATTCTGAGCAAAAGAGATGGACAATTTGAATTTATAAACGCTTATCAAGTAAGACAGCGTCATATGTCATGTCTCTCCATTTTATTTTTATTACTGTAAAACTTTAAGAAACAATATTCTATCATGTTAACAATTTAATAATCAATCGAATTTCGTTTATTCCAATTTCCAACATCACATCATGCTCACACCAATATTAATTCGCATAACAAATAAATATAATCTTCCTAATTAATTTTTTTGAATATCGAAAATAACTTAAAGAGTCAACAGTGTAGTTTAATTAAAATTTCGTTTACGTCTTGAGCTTTAACAAGTTAATACTTAAAAGAAGTAAAATTTAGAAAGACGACACGAGTGCAAACTTAATCAAAATTAAACGAACACATTTTAAAACTTCCGTTCTAAACTTACTTATCTCATATTCCTATAAGACTGTTAACAAAGTAACGATAACGTCAAATTATTAATTGAAAATCCACAATTACCAAATTTATACCAAACAAATTTAAATATAAAATTTATTTCCAGAATTAATTTTGTTACTTTAAAAATAATTCTATAACGTTAAATTAGTACATACTACCCATAAAATAGAAAAGAATGTTCGTTTTTCTGTTGTACTCAGATGATTTATAAATTATAACAAAGAAAATTATAATAATTTAATAAGACCATTAAAAATAAACTTTTATTTTCAATATAGAAAAAAATATATTTTTTTAAAAAGTTTACATTCTTACAGTTTTTTTTTATTTGTTCTTTAATTGGACTTTGTCATTAGCTTTTAATTACATAGTTTCCTATATTTTTAATAACTTTATATATGAATGAACAATAATAACGTACCTATATAAAGTACAATATAGTGTACAATACAGTTAATAATGCAATTATTTAATATCTGTTTTTTTTTTGTATTACTTAAAGAGTTTTCTGCGGAGGTACAAACTTCTGTTTTCAAATGACAATTGCTTTTTTCTGCTGTAAATTATTTAACAAATACATTTTCTTAAAATATTGAGAATATTTGAAACCAAAATTCAAACGAGTAGTTTTTGAGTTATTTATTTATGTATTAATGTTATGTATTTATTTGTGTATTAAGGATAATAGACCCATGGTAATGGAATTTTAAGATATAGAATCTATGGTAATTTTAAATTTTCTAGTTATTAATATTAGACGAGCTAAGTGTTGACATTTATAAATTTTTTTAAATTGTCTAAGTATAATAAATATTTTATCCAATATTACATCAATTATAATATATATTTATTAAACTATTTTTAAAGACAATTTTTTCTTAGTAATATAATAATAACTGAAAACCAATTTGTTCGAATATATTTAAAAAGATACATACAAATATAAAAAAAAAATTATTTTCTCAATATTTTGAAGTAAAAAGGATAGGATATTCGTTTGAAAAGCAGAAATTTGTATCGTCACAGGACACTCCTTGAATAGTTCAAAAACTACCAAGAATTTTAAAAAATGGTCTTTAAGCATATATTTTACAAACTCCATAGGTATATCAAAATTTTAATAAATTAATTATTAAATTAAAAATTCAGATAAGCCATTGCTTGATGAATAACTTTATTAATTTAAATGCATTGAATGACTGTACAGTTTAATTTTTCTTTTTAATCAAATTATACGACCACATGTAAATATGTAATGCATTCAGTTGTGACTATAATTATTATTGAAATTATATTTACACTATAAATCATATTTTCATTTAATATTATGCAAAATAAAAAGTGAACGTTAAATAAAATACATAAATATATATTTCAAATTGAACAGTGATATTTTATTTTGAGAATTTTTTTTTTTGTATGGTTTGTGTGTTTTTTGCTGTCAACACTCCACTGCTGTTTTTTTAGATAACGATAACGAAGATACAAGTATTACAATACGTTTTACTGTTTGACTTCGTATCAATCTATATCTTTACACTATATTTATATAAAAATTCTAAACATAATTGACTTATTTTTGTCGTTATGATTTAAAAAAACACTTTGGCTTGAAGTTGATTAAATTTAATTAATTTCACATGCATAAGACAACTTTTTAATATAATAAATTGATATTAAAATTTGGAATAGAAGTTAGGTCACGTTCTGAACGCTACAATTCATATACGTATTGTTATCAATAACAGTCTTATATTTAAGTAAAAATTATTTACTTCATATTGTACGTCTAAATAAATTATCATCAGCGAATTGAAAAAGTTTTCGGGTAATAACTGTTCTGAAAAGTTAAAGTTCTCTGAGAAGAGTAACTTCTACGAGGTTTCCTGTTTGATGTTTGTGTTTTTAAAGGCTAGAGGTCTGATAGATTTTTCAAAACATTTCATGTCAATTTAATTTAACTTGGATTTAGAAACTTTTGAATAATTTATCATGGTTATATATGCACCGCATCACAATGTTATAAATTCAAAATAAAATATGGTTATTTTAAACAAAAGATAAAAATTTAAAAAAAAATACATAAAATTATTCATAATACATTACTACAGAACTACAGAACATTTACAAAAATGTTTTGAAATGTTTTAATTTTAGTAATTTAAACTATCTTCGAATATGCAAATAAATTTAAATTGTAGAACTGTATAATTAGTACTTACAACATTAACTTAAGTAGAAAAGTAACCTAACCAAAAGTACTAGATACTTAAGTATCTTTAGTCAACAATATCATATTATACGTACAATATACCAAACGTATTCAAGCCATCAAAAAATAAACAGCAGTATAAGCCACTGAAAATAAAACAATTCTCTGTGAGATGATAATAGAAGTGAGCATAAGTCAAAACTAAGTTAAAAAGCTAATGTTTTTTAAGCTTTTCATCTTACTCGAGTTATTTTCTATTTTAATAAACTCAATAACTTTACTAGATTAATTGTTCATTGTCTAAACTGAGTCTTTTTCAATTCATTTTAAAATATAATACAAGTAGGTATGTATTAAGTTAAAAAATATATTAATACAAATTTATAACTTCGGGCAAAATTAAATTTAGTGTTTTTTATTCAATTGAGCTATAAACAATATAAATATAAACTTATATACTATATTATAATATAAACTTATAATTACCTAAGTCATTACAGTTTGTAATTAGAAGGAATATTAGGATATATTTTTAACGAAATGTTAAATTATTTAAGTAACTTGAAAGTTGCACATTCATTGATGTTTCTGATAAAAAATAAAACCAATCAACTTTTTTTAACTGAGTTAAGTCAATATTTTTTTCCATATTAACTTGAAGCTTTTAGTAAAATACTATATATTTATTAACTCCGAACTTCAACCTAATACTTATCATGTTCTAAACTTTGACGTAAATTAACAAACTCAATGTTTAAGTAATATTTCTCGTTGACTTTTGATATGTGTGCCCCCGCGCGTAGTATAATGGAGAAAAAATGGTTTTTCATGACGTGTGAAAATAATTCCGGTCACAGCATCCGTATAAGCGTTCAATTCCACGACAAACCCCGAAATCGGCGGACGCGTACAATATCGAAGAAAAATCTCTACGACCATTATTGTAGTGGCAAGTTTTCTGTAATACAAACTTTCGGTGGGATGATGAAAATATATGTACCGCAGTCGTACTTACGTGAACACATACAGCAGTACAATAACAGTGCATATTACGTTTGTTTTTTTTTTTTTCGTTTCTTTTAGGGCTCTATATATCTCGTATAGGTACGTATTGTCTTTTTTCGGTACATCAGTCAATGACAATCGGGGCCAATCCCGAGGGATAAAAATCGGCGTGTTCTAAAATTCGGGAACAAAAAAAAAAACACCGCCGAATCACGGATGGCGTAAACAAATATCGCCGCTGAAATCGAAATACTAGTTGTGATGTCCGAGAATAAGCCCTCAATGCCAACGAGAACTCACGCGGCCACAACTATTATATTATAATACGTATATATCTGCGGGGAGCTGGCCACATCAATTCCGGTCGGTTTTCGTTCGGTGTGGTTGGAACCTGTAGTTCTTGTGGCAGTGGTTTTCTTATGTTTTCCGCCTTATGCGTGTACTTATTTTCGAAAAACTTTCACCGGATTTGCCGCTTTTCTGCGGGTGCAAAAATCCATTTAAACTTCGTATGCTCCAAAGACTTCAAACGCTTACCACAATACCACTACTCGTACAATTTTACACAAACCGATAATTATTAAACTTTTACACCTGTTATAAGTATAGATAGGTATCGCCGTATCATAATATTATTTGAATCAGACAGCAAATGTTATTTTTTTCATTTATTTTTTTTTTATCAGATTATTTTGTCGGCATACAGTAGTTAGTTGTGTAAAACATTCATTTGAATAGATACAAATTCACGTCGGACGACTCTACTTGATAGACATTGTAATTAATTTAATAAATTATATTGTCCTGAAGATGGTAAACGGAAACTCCACATTAAATAGTCTGAAGTACCTTTGTATTATTTTACCGTCCTTCGATTATTATTAATAATATGATAAGATCAAATTATATACGGTATTAAACTTAATATGATACAAGCACAAATAATTGATAATCCACCTATAATAATATATTAAACAAGCTGTGGTCACTAGGTAGGTACTCATTTCAAAATTTTCGTTTTAAAATATTTATAATAAATCTTCAAGCATCTGTTTAGAAATTATATAAATTACATGAAAAATGCAATTTGAACATCGAACAAAAATTAAATAAATTAAAAATATTTTTTAAATTAAACATTGATCTTATGTTTTTTTAACACGAAATCAAACATCATTGATAAAATAATATAAAATTATGTAGAAGTTATTTACCTTTTAATAAATAACAATCAAAATTACATCCCCTTAAGAAGGAAGGTATTTTGCTGCAATTACTGAATAATACTTGTATTATATAAATTTAGTTTTTACTATCATCTAACAATAGTCACACAAACTACCCCCTCCCCAATCACTGACTATAATACGGGATTATATTTACACAATATTGTTTTTTTCATCGCGTTTCACAACTATAAAAAAAATCTCGATCACGTATGGTTTTAATAATATCTCTCCTATATGGAAATAATATTACGTTAATACAGGTATCATAATCGTTTCCATGTAATATATAAGTCAGTAAAATAAAAAATAAAGCCAATAGCTTAGGAGCCGAAGCTTATCCTAATAATAATAAAAAAAAAACCCAAAAGAAAGAGTATATTTTTTAAATATTATCGATATAATACGGTATTATAAAGAGTAAAACACTGTGCATACTGCAGTTTTTAGAACACAATATAAACTACACAAATACCATACCAGAAACAATAAACTGAGGATTAGTGTTAAGTTTACTAGGTATAATATAACTATATAGATACCTGATAGACTAGGCACACAATGCATGCATAGTTATTTTATTAACGACAATTAATTATTGGTTGATATTGAACCAAAACTCGCTAATTATATTGCTAATATTGCTAATATTGCTATGATGATGAAAAGGAAGAACTGCAGGTTTAAAGTTTAAAAATAAGATGATATTATAGATGCCTATTTCAGTTGGATTGGGTTAAATAAAATTATATTTATATAAATATATATTTAATAATAAACTGTAAGTTAGTTAAAAATTAATTAAATATTCTTTTAGTTTTAAAGAAACCGTATACCTAATATACTAGTATACTACATTTAAATGAAGTGGTTTATATCCATATTGCTAAAAATTAGCTGATAAATTCGATATTTTTTTTATTAAATTATTACGAAAAGGATACCATATTTGTTTTTACACACTAAGACAGTATTGTATCGATACTTTATTACTATTTTAGGAATATAATATAAAATCCTTACAAAACGAAATTTTAAAATTATATTTTTTAATATTTTTTTTCATTAACAATTTTAAGTTTTTTATTACTTTCTTTAATGACAGAAGTTATTTTTAATATATTATTCCAAAGCAAAATGTCCGGAAATATAATTTTGAACAATTTTCTCTATCAATGAATAAGGTACTATCAAAAGGAAAAGTATGAAAATTATTAAAATTATTGATAAAAAAAATTTAAATATAGATATTGAAATAAAATAACAAATAATACGTATCGAACATCAAAAGCATTTTATAAATTTAAATGTATCAGTAGAATGTCATGTGATCACGGCTTCTGTCCATTATTACATACGGACGCGCATTTCAAAATTCAAATACCATTGAAGCTAAGTAACGTGGTTTATGATACTCTTGCAAGCGTGCGTGCATAATATATTATATTAATATAGACATATACCTATATATTGTGAGCAACCAATTTCGCTTGTACGAATAATGTCTGAAACACAATTCCGAAACGATATAATACATCCATATATTATTATAATAGTGGAACAACGTTGGTTTTAATATATATGATTGTCGGTTATATATATTTGCGCAGTACTTTGTGTTCAAAAAGTTATTATCGTCAATGTTCTTCGCTGCAACGGCCCCGCATGTTCATTATTGATTTTAAATATTAAATAGTATGGTATTATAGTAATACATATTATAAACAACGATCATATAATATTATTGTTGATAAGCATAACGCATACAACATGCGTAGGCGAATATTTGGTCGAATTTTAGCTTGGTGATGTTTCCTATTTATTTATAAGCACCTAAATATTAAGCATTTTGAATAAGTAAAAAAAATCGCATAACCACAATGAGCATTATAAAATATGTTTTAATACTTAGGTATTTTTATTCGTAAAAGTATAAGACATAAATGATAGTTAAATAATCAAATATAGACTATTTTCTAAAAAATGTATTTTCATCTCCCGGATAGGACCAAAAATAAATACTACAAGAAGAGACAAAAGCAAAATTAAATTTATAAATAACTTAAAACAGTAATAAATCTTTCTATGATATATCAATGCTATATAATATAATATTCATTTATATTTTATTTAGGGAGGGTTGGGAAAATAAATGACTTAATGGTAATTGATTTATATATTCGAATATTTTAACTTAAGTAAAATTACAGTTATTTATGTAGATGTTATATACTGTAAGACTTAAGGTTTAACATGTCTAACTCACGAAAGGTGCAGTGAAATAATTATTACTATCGTCTAAGAAATTAATTAACAATGCAATGTAAAAAAAATAAAGACACGCTAACAACAATTGTAAACAATATAAGTACTCAATACTGGGCACAAGACAAAGACTAAATGTGTAAAAATGTATGCATATATATATACATACAAGAAGGATTTATTACTGACACTGTAAATATAATCATTATTACAGCACAAACCACTCTGTACAAGAGACTAAATACCTAGTTAAATCATTTAAAGAGTTTTTTAGAGTATTATTATTCTCGGGATTACCTGTATTCAAGAAAATTCTTGCGAGACATTATTTCCAATAGTAATTTCGTTGTGAATAAATTGTCAAAAACATCTCATCTGACATGAATAATGTCAAACTCGTTTGAGAGTCTAAAGCAAATTAAATGTAGTCAATCTACATTATCCGATGATTGACTTTGATAAATTAACGCAATTGCTAAATCGCATGATTATTAAGTTTTATGTGATTATAAAGTTTGCACACTTACACAAAACTAGATTTAAGTTAAGCGCTGTGATGTAATATTTTTAAATTTTAATTTTTTTATCAAAAACAAACTACTCGTTCTCAGTGAAATAATGAAATACCTGTATTAAAATTTCAAAAATATCATACAAAAATTTCGATTTGGGTGCAACATCTTCTCAATAAGAAACATTGAACAAGTGTAGTCTTTATTTAAAAAAAAAACTTCATACAGCCGAGTTACGATGATAACTCAAATCTCGATAACTTAAAATACTTGACAATTCGATTTTTATTTATTAAATAATTTATAGAATTATATTTATAATTATTTATTAAAATAAATTGTTATATTTATATTTATAGAAATATAAATATAAATTCGAATTAGATATTTCGAATAATACATATCTCGAAGCGAATTTTCATATCCCTTTAACTTCGAGTTATCGCGACTCGCCTGTATAAGCACAGGTACAGAGAGTATAAGTGGTATAAAAAGTAGCAAGTATTTAAAAATATGATCTTCATATGTACTTCAAAATTCCAAAAATCATAATTGTAATAAATTTAATTTTAATTTATAATAATAATGTTAACTTCTTAAGCCATTAGTCCTGCAGTATATTAATATGCATTCATAATAATACAGAAGCTATAATGTTTCAAATTATTAATCACCACCTTTATTTTGTCTTAATTTAAAAAAAAAAAACCTGATGTCTACAGAACAAATTATAATTAATTATTTAAAAAAAATTTTAGAGCTATCCCTTTAGTATGCAAATTGTTATATTAAAATAATATACTTAATATTAATAGTATTTAATAAATAAAGTGTTTACTTAATTGTTTTGTAAGATATTATCAAATCGTGTTTCAGAAAAAAAAATGTTTTGTTATTAACAACATAAAAACGTAATGTGGGCAATATCACACAATAGCGAGCTTTTATAATAGTATTTATTATTATAATACTCGTACTTTAAATGAACGAATAAGATTAAACAGCTTATGAAACGTTCTTGTACGATATTTTTTCCACTCTCGCAAAATTATAACGTAAAATAATATTCTATGTACCTACACCAACAATATTACGTACCTATTATTTTGTTTTCCGAGAGATATTATACCCTATCTGCGTGGTGAACAAACTAGCAAGCGTGTAGTAACAGCTTTAAATAATACTACCTTTGGTACGGTTGTTCTCTTGGCATTTGGTTTCGCCACTGATATATTATATGTATAATGCAGAACTAATTAATTCACGGTTTTCATGGTATGCTTACAACAAAAGCCGACAATAAACATTGCACTCCGAAGTTCTTAATAATCCTCTTAATTCTCTCGTGTGGTAGTCATTTGATCTATTGCTATAATTTACACAATTAATTTATTAGTAGGTACATTTAATATAAGTCACTGCAATCGTTTTTAATTATTCAATTAATATTAAATTTTTATGTTCTATTAGTCCCGTTTGACTTACATTTCGGTTTTTTTACTGACCCGAGTAAACCGTACACAACTATTTTTTGCACTGCAATTCGTTGTAACTCACGTCAAATCTAATCACAGATATGAAAGTAATATACACCACTATTGTAATTCCTCACCAATAACTCTGTCGTTACATTTACTTGATTTTCATTAATATTATGCGTTTTGATAAAAATTGTTTTTATAACTTAAACTCGTATTAAAATTTAAAATACAAACAAAATATTTAAAACAATCAGATATCGATGTGGTTTAGATAGGAATATTTAAAATTCTAATTAAAAACAGTCATTTACGATTAAATATTATGGCAGGGTTTTTCAATTTTAATCTATTTTATTTTATTCCATCATTTCATAGGTAGGTATATTCAAACATACACAACGTGAATCATTTTATTCATTGATGACCTAATTTGTTTATATACAATTATATCGGTAACACAATACTAGATTATAAAAACTACATTTTTTTAGTTGTCTAGTTTTTAAAAACTTTATTATTATTAAACATCTATGTTGTTGGTGTTGACTTTTTGATTACTCATTGAACATTTACAAGACAACTATTTTCTCTTAGTAGGGAATACATATTATAAATAATAAGATAAAACAAAAGGACTTGCCACCAAACGATCTTTTGTTGAAATAATACTCATTTCAAATGTCATTAACATTACACATACACAACAATTTGATATCATATTATCGTTGTAACAAGAAAAAATGTTGCAATATATGCATATTATTATACAGTTACCTACTCATATGCATAAATTCGAAGGTGGGTAAGTTAATTTATTTTCATTAACTTCAATTCATTTGAGTTCAGTAATTATTCAATAATTAATTATATATTTAATTCAAAAAGTTAGAAATTATTTAATACATTATTAGACAGTTTCTATGGAAAACAATTTAACTTAATTGAGTTAAGAAATTGTTAATTATTTTTTTTTTTTTTATTATTACAATCTAAGTAACGCATTAATATTGTACGGTGACTTAGTATTTTGTTAAAAATGCTTTCTACACTATGTTCCTTCTTATTTCACATAATCTTTAGTGGCTTTTTTGCACGTTAAACACAGAGGTACCCAGACCAAGTAAGCAACGGCATGTACTCTTGAGAGGAAATAGTTGTAAATAACTGATGTCATATGAAAGCTTGATATGTGTATCATAATAATTAATTTTTGTGAGTCACTTATATATATGAATAGAAAATATGTTTTGATAGCTTTTATTTATCAAGATGTAAAAATAACTTAATGTTAGTTGTATTTGTACATACCAAATTAACGTATGAATAAAAAAAATAATAAACACGCAATAAGAATATTAAAAATGTTCTCCAAAAATTATCGAGTTATATAAAAAATACAAAACATATAAATTAACAATTTCTTTTAAAAGAAAAAATAATAGAAATAAAATAAATAAAAATTATATAAGCGGTAAGTTAAATGGAAAATACGAAATTCAATTCAATTGTACATTATATAAGTATTTAAAAATAGATTAAACAATTGCGTGAACAGCTCGATAGTTGACGGTTAAAGTTAAAAACAATACAAACAGAATAATTTTTTTATGTATAAGTAATCAGAAAAAAACGAGATACAAAATTACGAAATTGTAAATTCTTGAATTATGCGACCAATAAATTTGTATTTGATGTGAAATTACGAAAAACAAATCGAAAATTTAAAATTGTAATTTTTTTCCCTCGAACAAACTGATCTTTTGCTCATACAACTAAGACGCGTAATTATCTCTTGGTGTGTAATTCTAAGAACGCACGAATGCTTTATTATACATGAAATCCGATCTTTTACAATAATATTACCATCATCCACCTACCTGTGCAACCGTATTTTAACGTATGAGTACACCATAGCCATATTGTCAACAAAATGTGTGATGTAATAATATAATAATGTTACATTATCTACAGACTCTCTGGTTTCGAGCCAGCTATACGTTGCACGGAATATTAATTATTCGAATGTGGCCGGCACTGATCCCTCGGGCTCTTTAATATTTACAATGTTATTAGCCAGCGGACCTTTGTTTTCAGACGCCTAACCGCGCAACGGGAAAACACATGAGACGTATTATATAATATTATTATTATTATTATTATTCTGCGATATTGACTAAGCCTTTGTGCAATGCGTCGGCTACGCGCGTTTACTTTTCAATAGTTTAACGCGCAATAACTGCTGTGGTAGGTACACGTGTGAATCACGAACTTCAAATATAATTATTCGGAAATATGACCCCCTCGGAACCCAGCAGAGCAGCGCGATGGATATATATTAGGTGCGCCTACGTTAATATTATGAATAATATTAAATCCTTTGATAATGATTACGAATAAAATAATATGACACCAGTTTTGATGATCGCCTAATTATACACGTTATTAGCGCAATGAACACTATAAATATTTACAAAGCGCTCAGACCACCACGGTGGTATTTTTTATCCAATCAACCGAGTGCAGGGTGATTAACCACTAACCCGGCATGTTCGTCTTCATCTTATCATTAAATAATGTATTCATTAAAATTACGATTCTTAGAGTTTTAAATATACTATTAAAGATCATTTTCAAATATTTAGATTTATTACCATTTAAAGAATGTACTGTGGCAATAAAAACTCGTATATTTTTAACGAACTGCCTTTTTAAAGTGTAAGTTGTAAAGCAGATTATTTTTTATTTTATTTTATTTCATTTTTTTAAACATTTTCAGATATTTAAATCGAAATTTTAATAAGTAGTTTCAGACTTATTAAACTATATAATTACCGTCCACCGTATAACAATCATATAGATCTATAATACTTGTAGTTGTATAATAAAGTACCTACTCAAAAACTAGTCCTTTATATTTCGGTTTAAATCCTCCAACGTTTTCAACAAAAATCATCTCCATAACAATTATAATATATAATAAAAAAGGTACCTAATTTTTATTTAAAAATAAAAATGTAGAACTGCCACTTGGCTTATTAAATAGTAAAGTATCTCGTAAACTAAATTTGATTAAACGTATTACGGGTTATAAGTGAAAAATGGGGCTGTTTTGAATGTTCGTAGGTCCATATGAATTTAGATGAGAATTTTATTAATAACTAAAATTTAAAAGTTCGGATGGTATTGTTGAAGAAACTTTAAAAAATAATAATAATTAATTAAAGTTTTAAAATAAATGCTAAGAACAAATACGTCATATTTTAATGTTATTATAATTTATACGTAATAATAGTATAAATTCATTGCGTGTTTTGGACTAATACCATGTCATATTATAATATATTTCTAGTTTTTACTGAAGTCTTATCACCTATTTCATATTAACGATCCTAGTCTTATTGAAAAAAATATTGTTAACCTCTTACTTTATAGTTTATACACTAATCATCATTATATAATAAATTTATTTAAGTCTAATTTAATTAATAAATTGTAATTTGTATATATACATAATGTAATTCAAGATAAAGTGTAAACTTATGTTAAATAGTTAGAGTCAATAGTCATAGTCACCAAAACTTTATAAAATTTAATTTAAAAAGATTATAATATCAATATAAAAAACTACTACAACCCATTGGCCATTACAAAAAGATTTTGATATTTTAATATAATACATAGGTAATAGATACCTATGCTGTAATATTGTCACTCGATTTAATAAATGTAATAACTATAATAATTATTAATTGTTTGTAGCAAAATTTCGTATATCGGTAAAAATTACTGTAGATAACTAGTACATCAAAATTATGTATACAAGTTACCAACTATTAATAATTCTTAAAAATCGTGTACCATATAATAATTAATATTTTACTTCTAAAACACTTTAGATCTTCCCATTAATATCGAATAACAATTTTACCAAGTAAACTTATATAACGACATAATAACTACGATACTACGAATTACAAAATATAAAAATCAAATTTTGGACGAGTATTTAATGAGTTATGACTTAAGACTTACACCTTACAAGTTATAAGTATTTAAAGTTTAAATGAGCTGAATCGAAGGGCTCAAGAGTACACTGTACCCATCAAAACACTCCGTTCTTCAAAACTTTAAATTTTCTTAACTTATTAAATACTCGTTCAAAATTCTATTTTGTTTTTTTAATTCTCAAAAATATATTTTACTGTGAAATATTAAATACTAAATTAAATGCTGGCATTCAAAAAAGTAAAACTTTAAAAAAACAAAATAATATAAATATTTTATAAATGTTGTTTTATAATGACTTCAGTTATTATAAAAATATAGTGTTAATACTTTTTGACAAAACTAATGTTACTTTATAAGAATCGCTATGCATATAATTTACGTAGCATTTTTTTTTTTTATCGAATTTAGATTAAGATTTATTAATTGATTTATTTCTTAACATAAATTTAATACGTAGTTTTAACTTAATAAATGCCACTTCAGCTTGTGATTATGATGCTGTATTCTATATTACAAATTTATGCAAAATACGCCATCAACATATTAAAATATACTCAAAAGTTGTATGAGTACGTGTTTGGTATAAAACTCATATTTTCTGTATTCGGGATCGCTTTATTGAAGAACGGTATAAATTGATTTTTATATACATATATTATGTATTTATGTACAAAAAAAACATCAAACAGACTAAAACCTACGGTAGAAAAAAAATTACGATGTTCTACTACAGTAGTTTCAAACGAATATATTCGACTTCGCCGCAACTATAATATAAAAATATGACCTTTTCCTAAAAAGTGTATGTGTAACTGAATAATAATGATATTATTATTATAATATAGATATTATGAATAATAATAATAGTTCGTAACAAAAGTTAGACGGCGTCATGAATAGGCAAATGTGATACACTTACACGGACGCGACGACGAATGCGGAAACAACGATCCTACCTCGCGTTTAACTATTTTATTATTTTAATTTACAATATACTTCAAATACGTAATAATAACATAAACATTGTATCGAATAAATAAAAATAGATGAAACACTTAAACTTCAATGCATGTATGTACATAAAACATTTTTTCTAATGATGTTTGTAAAACTTCAATATTTTATTTAATACAAACACGAAAATCGTGGCTACTTTCTGCATAACGTTGTCATTATTGACTATGACAATATTATTATATAAAAAAAAAACGAAGCATACCAAGTTATATTTCGATGTGCATGACATTTTTCATCTTCATATTTACCATGAGATATTATATTTCCTTACCTTTTCATTGTCATATATACTCGTATTATGTAAAGCATAATAACATTTAACTTTCTACTTTCTTTTGACACTTATTTTAGTTTTTAAATACAAATATACACATGTTTTTATTTACTGTATTTTGTCAAATTATATTTACTACAGAATACTTAATAAAACCTATTTATTTACAGTATGTTCGCAGGAAACATGATGATGGGAGCTTCGGTGGCGTGTGGCTTGTTGGTCGTGATACTTGTGTGCACTATCCCAGCATCATTATCTGCACCTTATCCAGTGTTACAAGGGTAACCGCAATTTTTTAAATATACAAAATGTAAAAAAAAAAACAACAAACGAAAAAAAGAAACATTATAATATACACAAATATATAACGCAGACTAAATAAGTGAAACTGAACGCTTTTATACGTTTTACAATGTGTAAAGACTTGTTTAATTTAATTCGAATTTATATACATAATTCATTACCGTGTGCGATTAACAAATTAGCATATTATAGACGATAAAGCAAAACTATAGCTACGCACAAAATCATTTTCCGATAACCTTAGTGTTTTTTTTTTTTTATAAATCGTAAAGAATATAAGTAGTATAATCTCTCAGGTTTATGACAAAAATGTTATCACCGTTTTGCATACGAGGTAAATGGAGTGACCAATACCCGTGTCACCGTGATTATTCCGGATTTTTGAATGTTAGAAATCGAAACGGACAGATAACCCACTATAAAACAATTCGTGAATACACGATGAGGATCGTCCGGATAGTAATTATTACTGTGTACCAATTGCAATAATTTTTTTTGTTCTAAATCAACCAGTGCACGTTATTATATTTTCGTAAAATTTATAGAAATTGTACCATAGTCCACAAGTATTAAGTTTTTTTTTTGTGCATCATCGCCGATTAAATAGATGTAATTTGTGTCGGCGTGACATCGCCGCTTGTTCACCTCGTATAAAGAAAAGAAACCCGCCACAAAGCAGTTCAGATCATGCACCCTGCAATAATTATCACATTTTCATTGGATTCTAGAAGTTTATAGATGCAAAATATTTTTCCAACTATGAAGAGTGGATAAAGCGGCTTACGGAATCGGTACATTAACTTTTCAACCAATCGATTTGAACGGCGATTGTGTAGAAAAATGACTATATAACATACCTGGAGTACTATCACTACAAACTAAATTTACCCCGCTTTAAATCTGGCATCTGGCCCGCGCTACATTTTCAAATTACATCGTACAATTTCAAAGTCTATATACCTACTCTATGCTACGTCTATGCTAAATTAAAATACATATTTTGAATGACCTTTTTTTTGCTCTCTATACTTTGACCCACTAAATTTTAATTTTCTAAAAATTGGTCCTCTAATAACTTTCAGTTGCCCATCCCTGCACTATACAATAATGAACTAGGTAGGTTAATCGAGACATAAACAACATATATAGGTACATATACAAGATATATGAATAGATTACAGTTTGAAATTTAAAAAAAAAACTTTTTATTCTGTATAATTAATATAAAACCATACAACGGCGTGTTTCGAAAAACTATTGCCGATCCACCGGGCGTCACCGGATTTTGTTAAAAGTCTACCACGACCACACACGGCAGTCTGGACCGTGATACGATATTATAATAATATACAGTAGTACTACGTGCGTATACGTCGCACACGCGTATATATATAATATATATGTGTGTGTGTGTGTGTATCACGGAAATGGCTCTGGTCCACAATAATAACGCGTGTCGGGGGCCCAAACCGTTGCCCGCAAAACAGCGCTGTAAATTTATTTCCTGACTATGTGAGTACCAAATCGTATGTGCCGTGTGTATACGCGCCACACTCGGAAATAAGCCAATAATATACGTGTGCTGCGGGTCGAACCGCTGCCCTGCGATCGCTTGACGCTGCTCGCAGTGGGGTGGGGGGGATGAAGTCCTCCGCGGATGGTAGAGCGCGCGGGGGGAGGGCGAAATTGGCCGTGATATCAGAAGTTGTGAATTATTATCGTCCGTTTGTTTACTGCCGCCGTTGCCGCTGTAGGCCGTGTCAACGGGAAAATCTGACGGTTAATAATCAATCACCCGAATTCGATTAAAAGTAATAGGGAGATGAGGTACCCGCTACAATGTTAATTTAAAATTATCGATAAAAATCTCAATAGATAAACATTCATCGAATATTGCGATATAAAAATGGATTGATAGGACGTTAGGTATAGCCGGTTAGGTATAGGTACGACACACAATTTTACTCGAAAACAGCTATTCGGTGAAATCTGTTATAATGGCGTTTTCACACCATTACACTATTTTATTTTTTATTATTATATAATGAACATATTATTATTATGATTTATAATATATACCCTAAACGCGTGTGTTATCGTACATTGGTTTTGTATTATCACGGAGTCCTCCGCATATTGTATAGGTATCTATAACTATTTTCGATTACTTTACAAAACGTAAAATAATGATCTTTCGGCCTGCAACATGAGCATCATAACCGAAATAATCGTTTCATCACACGTTGCTCCACGTATTGCTACCGGGTTATCGGTAAAGTAAAATATATTATATTACCATTTTATTTCAATATATATACGTTACATTTTACTCGATATAGGTAACCAAGTGTCTTAATAAACACTAAAATCCCTTCGTATTCCTACGTTTGATATTAATCTTTCACTGATGCACCGTAACAGAGATTAGTACGTAACCTTCTATAATTATTATCGTGTAACTCGATCAAACCCCGTGATAAACAATTCAATCATTAACGATGATTCATTTGGTTTAGTTATATATTTTTATTAGTCATAAAATATATTTTAAAATATTATTATATTCTATTTACCCATATAGATAGTGACAAAATCACTAATATTATATTTATTAAAATTAACGGCTTTATTACCTATACAATCCTTACAAAATTTAATCATTGAAGGTTAACCATCTACAGTTTTTGGCCCAATACTTTCGTCCGACATCAAGTGTAAAATTGCCTATATCTATATAATACCTACATGGCGCTAAACCTTATAAAAACCTTTCTTTCCCTAAGCTTTTTTTAAAACATTAAGTTTTTAAACATATTATGAATTTATGATTAAAAATCTTATAAAAACTTAAATATGAATAGAATTAAAAAGTTTTTACTTTTTACTACCTACCTATTTAATATTTTTTTCTTTTACATTTATTGAATACACAATCTATAAAATATATTAACTCGTGAGACCAATATCAATGTTTCGACAGTTTGAATGTTTACTTCAGATATCATATTATAACCTGACAGACGATGAATCGAAAATTGTCTTCTTGAAGTCTCGAAACAGTTAAAACACACACGTGCATAAATATTGAGAAAATAACTATAGATATCTATCTACACTTTATCATAGAAAAAAAATAATAGCTCACACCGATATAAATAAATAATAAAAACATGACAAAAAATATCGCATAAAAACAAAATATTATTTTAAATTAAATGTACGTACGCAAATTATAATTTAATGTTATATTTTATAATACGGTAAGAGTACATAATATAATATTTATACTATTTATAACATAAATTATGATAAAATATATACAATACATGGTAACTTTTTTAAATGTAATCAGTATTCACTAACATTATTTTTAGTTAAACAACATTTTCTCGTGGAGATTTTATATTTTCTACCGACTCGTTATTTGTTTATTTCATTTTATTTTCATATTTTCGAAACAGTTGCCTTTCTTGGTACAAACTAAGAAACTAAGCAAACTTTCAATTTTTAATTACTAACAGCCATGACCCTGATCATTTTTCCGTACAATTAAAACGTAGAAAGTTTGTCCGGCGTCAAATAAATAGTTAACTAGTTATGTCAGTAAAGCTACAGTAGTTATTACCTACCTTTTCACTAATAGAACACAACGAGATCATTGAGTAGATATTGCAATGCATTGAAACATATTTTATAGCACGTGGATTTGCAAAACTTAAGTATTGTCTGTTTTGTGAAAATGTATGTATAATAAAAAATAAAATGTAAATATTATTTTGTTGTTGTTTCTTTTTTATTTTTTTTGTTTTAAAAGTTTTAGGTTTTTAACTTGTGGCGTAAAATAATATATTTTATAACAGTCCGTTTTGTTTATTTCAGGCAAAATAACGCGTATTTGTCATCAGAAAACGACGGAGACCCTGAAGTCATGTTGGAATTATTGGCCCGAATAGGCCAAAATATCATGAGAGCAAATGAATTGGAAAAGTAAGGCCAACATTAAGTATTAAGACTTCGACGTTGTGGAATTCGTTTGTTTTTTGCCAAAACGAATTTATTTTTCAATCTTAAGAGTACAAAAGAAATAGGTAATATAGCTCTATACTGTGGGCACTGAAAATATAATATATACCAACACTGGCCGCAGGGCACTACGCGAATAATATTATTTGATCAAATTGTTAGTTTCCAGATAACCGTAACAATATAAAATAAAAGATTTGTTTATTACAAAAAAAAAATAATAAAGTATAGTTGTACAGATATTTTATGTAACAAACGCGGGCATTTCATTAGATTTCTTCAATTTAAATTTAAATTTTACTTTATTTTAAATTAGTTTTCTGACGATATTCAGGAATAATTTTTCAACAATTCAATGACGAAATATTTTTTTTTATATTTTTTTTACTAAGTGTGTGCCTCCAGACCTTTAATCCCGAGTAAGACTAGAGTGAGAAACTTGGAATAGCTGAGTTTCACCAATTATATTATCTGCTATGATCAAACGAAAAACCTATGATATAATATAATAATATGTTCACACCTGCACGCGTTTCTCTATGCGGACATACGTAATGTGCTCTGCTGCTGCAGTAAAGTCACTGGTATTTATTATATTGGTGTTCAATATCCATCAGTCAAATGGATAAAAAAAAGTTTACGATCGCTCTAAAAAGCGGTTTCCCCAAAAAATATATATATCGCAACGTATACGCTACTAAAACGTCATACAAAGTATATATACAGAGCAAGGGCGATTCGTCAAGTACGCTCAACCCTGTTTTTTTTTTATTAAATACTGCGTTTATTCAAATTCTTGCTTTTTAAATTATTATTTTACTTTAAAAACATATTTTCAAGTTCTTAGATTTTTTTTATACCATTATCAAAGAGAATTCAAATGTTTATGTATGATATAAATCGAAATTCGAAAAAATACATTCTACGTTATTAACCTTAATTTATTTAAGACAATATGATTGAAATGTGTAGGGATTATGACGATTTTAAAATAATAATAATTAATGTTAATTTATTAAAAATATGTAGTTTGTACAAATTATCAAAGCATTAGACTATTAGACTTTTTTTGTTATTTTATGTTTAATATATAGTACTATTACCTATACAAAGTACGTTAAGTTGAATAACTTAAAAACTATTTATTTTAATTTTGATTTAAAAACATAAATTTTTATAAAAATAATTTTATAAACAGTTTATAGTGAAGAGGGGTGGTTATCATAAAAAAATAATAAATTTTTATTACCACAGGACATTCCTTTTTAAAGGTATAAAAATCTTAGTACTTGGTCCTTAAATAAGTGTACTTAAAAATTTTTAAGATCGAAATGTTAATAAATTAAGGATAAAAAATGGTGAGCATACTTGGTCAATCGCTTTGTACTCGTATATAAACACAAAAATACATTTTCTTATTACAACACAACGCATTTATACAGACTTTGAAAACTATAGTTTTGACATCCGTCACTCTCCTATAGTATATGATTCCTACACTGATAAAGAAAATAATAAATACTATAATTAAAATAATGCTTAAATCATAGATGGCCAAATTGGTATACCGAGCGATGAGAATCAAATACATTTAGTTTAACGGATTCAAAACAAATATAAAAAAATCTTCGAGTCTTATACTTTCAACAGCTACGCCCACAATTAAATTTGATTTAACACTACATCCTGATAAATACATACTAATAGGATTTAATAATATATACCTACACCTATAATAGATACCTGCTATAATAATACGTGACGATACCAAATTCTAACCGAGTGAGTGGTAGATAGGTAGGGATATGCCTATACCTACCGACCGTTTGTAACTATTTTAGCAGTACAAGATTGTCACCTACAATATTGTCATTAGAATAAAGTACATTATAATTTTACGTCATTATATTGATTACAAGTGAGTAAGAGTAAATAATAATAATTTACACGTTTTTAACCCGAACACAGTTGGTGGCATTTCAGAAAATAAAAATATGAACAACTAAAGACTTTTTTCCGTTATCCTGTACGTATTGCCAAGATATGTGTCGAGTCTAAGGCTGGTGTTACCTGTACATCAAACGTAACCTGGCTTTAATCACGTTCTGATTGATGAACAGCGCGGCTTTTGGTCTAGTTAATCGACTGTCACTATAGTGGTGTATCTTTCTACTCGTACAAAAATTAAAGCGCGAATCTGTTCATCAATTAGACGTCATTATCACTGTAGATTTTACAAGAGCATTCGACATTGTCGACCAATCACTGCTCACGTCGATGAACTAAAATATTTCGGTGTTAGTAACACATCACTCGGACGGTTTAAATCCTGCACAATAAACAGCAGGCAATCTGTCAAGGTATTTGGTGTCGATGGTCGCGTCGTCGAAGTCCCTTCGGGCGTCCCTAGAGGTGGACGTTCTCGGTCCTCTGCTCTTCTTATTAATTTCTTCACGCAGCGCTTAAGCAAGACTAAATATATTCTTTTAGCAGACGATAACAAAATATTTCACAGGATCAAGTCACCGACTGGTTCTGCTGTTCCGCAGGACGGACTAAATTTATTCTCCGCCCGGATTACTGATCCGGGATTCGCCTAGACTGATACCATTCAATTACTTTTTCTAGATCTCATACTCTTTCTAATCGAGCGTATTATATTAATATGGCTTCTCGGTTGCTCGTGTTACACAAATAAAAGACTTGGGAATCCATTACGCATCTTCTCTTTCGTTATGTAGATACATAAACTTACTTCACGGTGTCACGTGCCCTTAAAGTACTTGGATTTGTCAAACGTAACATTAATAGTTATTATCTTCTCTTACCCGTCCTCGTTACTTCGCTCCTGTGTGATAAATTCTAGAGCTCGGTGTTGTGGTGTGCCATCTATAGCTCACAAAAGGCAAAATTAGATTGAAACATGTACAAAACCAATTCATTTCCTTTTCTCAGCACATATAGTTAGATTATATATTTAATACTACCTATGATTACGATTAACTAAGGAATTAAATTAATCTATCTTTTCTTTTTTTGCGTCACACATACCATTCTACAACCTTCGATTTCAATCATCCTCTCCTTAGGATAACTCGTAAACCATAACTTAGTCCTTAGTTTGCTTAAATTATCTACTTCGTGCGGTTCATATATATTTTTTACTCCGTGTATATATTTCCATTCAAATTCAAAGTTATATCTGATTTATTAAACAATATAATATAATCCGTAATAATATTTTTTATCAAATATAAAATACATGTAATACAACAATAATTATACTCGGATAATTTTTACAAACGTAAAATATTTATACTTTTATTATTTAATGTAAATTATTAATTACTAAATATACATATTATTTACATATTATATATGCGTGCGATTTTTGAAAATCATCATAGCCCTCAGATCTTTAAAAAAACTATTATTCTTAGCTCGAAATAAAGTTTAATAATTCAGTAACTATTTGTTCTAATTTTTATTGATAATCATAAATTTAAGTAGTGTAGTACGGGGACTACACTACTTAAATTATATAACAATTGTAGCTGGTATTTTAAAATACCAAGTTAAAGTAAACTGAAGTTTCTAAAATCAAAAAATGAATAAACAGCGGAGCGTGATCGGTAAGTTCTTCAACAGATAATAATGTTAAAATTATGTAGGTAGGTATTTTATCATCACGATTATTATGTATAATAATTTAATTTTTATTTTATAAAGTTGAATATAATTGTATAATAATTGTTAAGCGAGTTTTATGCGTTAATAATTACAAGTATTTTTTTCTCTTTTAAACGATAATAAAAATATCGAATTTCATACACCTAAGGGCTAAACGGAATATTTTTTCGTGAATTTTGATGTTTGAAAGGAGTGGTACAGGGATGCCCCCCCCCCCCGTGCACAGTGTTGCTCCCGCTTGTCTAAACTTCAAATAAATTATTTAAAGGTATTGTTGCATAGTTGTCACGTCGTGTCCCAATTGATGATTGCATGTGAACATCGTTGACAAAGTGTTGTCTGAGGGGTGTGTTTCATATGTCATATGGTTCTATTAATACGGTATACGGTTCAGGCGCATTTGCGCCCGTGGTAACGGGACCACGGAAGTTATATTGTATATTATAATATATACGACGCAAGTCATTTCAGTAGAATTCCAACACAAATGGACTCCTCGACAGCAATAGTTTATCAGTTATCAACGACGTAAAATTATTATCGTTGAGATTGTATTTATACTTGCCTACTGGAAATACAAATGCTGAGAGTATTTTGAAAATAAATAAAATATTATTATTGAAATAATCGAACGTATATTATAATCTACAATCTGCATATATATATATATATATATCCCATAAATATTTCCAAGAATGTAATAGACACAAAAAATAAAACTTTTTGTTATTTTTTATTATTGATCGACTATAAAATAAAATATTAACATGTTAATAACGGTGAAAAAACTGGAAAGCATGACATGATATAATGAAATTATTACTTATTCGAATAGGCGCTATTCCCTAGGGTATAGCAAGTTCATATTATTTTTCAGTACATTTTTATGTTTTTTTTTTTTTTAAATATACAATTGAATATGGTTGGTTTATGTACCTAAATAATTTTTATTTTAAGATATGACTATGGATTTTCAATCATAATACTCATTAAATTATTAAATATAAATAATAAATAGGGCGTAGCTACCTGCGCCTACCTATATAACTATATTTTATTGTTATCATTTATAAAGTTTTATTTTAATTCATTTAATTTTTCAATGACAAGTATAACAATGGACCTGTTTAATTTCATATTCTAAAGCAAAAACTTTTTTCTGAGGATTTCATAATAAAATAATAAATTTACTAGACTAGTGAATTAGTTATAAGTTATAACTTAAAAATATTTAAAATATATATGAGCAAATATGTAGACTAACATTTTACGGGGTACTATTGTGCCACTTCATTCTGCTAATCAAATATATTAGCTATTAGTTGTATCTACTTATAAGTTATATAACTATAGTTAGTATACGTTTAAAATTCGATTTAAATAAATTGAGATACTAAGAAGTAACAATTATTGTAGACGCTAAAAATTCCAAATCGAAATCAATTTTTTATAATAAAATAAAATAATATTATTTATTAATACACCTACTATTTAATGATTCCACAATTTTTTTAGCTTACCCCCCCCCCCCTCCGAAATTAATTTCCAGTTACGGCCTTGCTATTTAAATTAATAAAAGCTTAGATATGAAAAATTACCTTTGCAAACATAATATATGGTATCAACAGACAACAGTCCAACTGAGAATGACCATTATCTTTTAATATTTAATAAAAAAAAAAGCTTGGTAGTTGGTACCAACTTTAAATTTTTGTTTTTAATTATCAATTATGGTTTGTTTTAGTTTTAAAATCGTACTTACAGAGTATATTTGAAAATTTTTTATTTTATAAAGTACCTACCTACTAATAGTTAGAAATGTTAGAATGTATAGAAAGTAGTATAGATCGTAAACAGTAGAGGTAATATCTACCTATCTACTTAAAAGTAAGCTCACACGTAAAATACATATTCATATCTTTAAATCATATTTTAATATTTCGTGATATCTAAAATAACACAC
This sequence comes from Rhopalosiphum padi, assembly GCF_020882245.1. NCBI lineage: Eukaryota > Metazoa > Arthropoda > Insecta > Hemiptera > Aphididae > Rhopalosiphum > Rhopalosiphum padi. The sequence continues at coordinate 22,016,810 of NC_083600.1, forward strand.
TTAAAAGTTTTATTAGAAACTACCTACTAACTAGTAATATTAATTAAGAAATAAGCTTAAGTGCGAATTGGTATTGTACACCTGGTCATCATTTTTATATTGTAGGTAAGTGAATTATAATACATAATCTACTAAACTCTCTCCGCCAAGAGAACTAATCAAATAGTACCTACAAGATAATGCAAATCAAAAAACTGCAGTAAATCTATTACCTAATATAATAATAAAGTAGTGGTTCCAGTTAAGAAAAATATTTTCAATAAATGATTTCAGTAGGTACTTGTTCCCATCAGTTCAACACAAACTTAAACATTTATTTCGTAAAAGCACAATTTAGCTCGATTATCAGGTTAAGAATAAAAAGTTAAGCTTTGCTAAACCGAAGTTTTTGATTTTTTTCTCTTGTTTTTCTTGACGAGAATCCCAGTTAAGTTTAGATTGAACTTGGTCCAATTTACCACATGTAATTCACCAACCTAGTTCCAAAACATTGACCTTATTTAAAAAACAAAATCTCAAGATTAAACGATTATAATATATTATATTGCTAAATATAATAGCAACATTTATTATTAATTTTCTTGGCGTTTTCGTGACTCCACATCAAGAATTTCGAGATAAATTTAAAAAAAAATAACATTTAATATTCTAATTTTTTAATTTATTTTTACAAAATTGAAAATTGACATTTACAAAAAAATTTAAGTCTACAGCTAAAACGTATAAGGTATCACCTACTCGGCTATTTTTATTATTTTTTTTTTATGAAAGCATACTGCTTAAATACTTAAATACTAGACAGATGCCAAATGCATATCATAATATATGTAGGTAATTATAGATACTATAGACTTCTATATTTCCCTCATTGCTTCGCGATTCAAACGGAGGAAAAAAAGTAGGTACTATAGACTTATAACTAGGTAGTTATTATAGGTAGCATTTATAGAAAAATATGATTTTTATCTTATATGGAAAAATTACTTAGTTTGGTCAATCATTAAAAGTTACATTTCGCAGATAGACATCTACAACTAACCTTCAACAACTAAGATGTCTATTCAATTTTGCAATATCCATAACGGGAATATTATTACTCCATGTTGACTGTTCAGTTCTTTAATATAATATATTAATATTCATGAAATATCGCAAAACATAATATTATAAATTAACATTATGAAAAATGTATTGTAAGTCTATAACATAAATGAAAATAATTGAAAGATGAAAAAATCATGTAATACCAATAAATCATAAAACAAATTAAAATATTATTTCCTTTAAAAAAAAATTAATTCTCAAGAACAATATTATTACACGTTACTTTTAAAATTTAAATAAATATAAGAGTAGGTAGGTATTTAAAAATATATGAAATGGGATTAAAATTGAGTCATTAGTACATTATTCGTTGATTGTGGTATTTCTCAAAAAGTATAAATTGATTTTCAATCTATTGAGATTGATTACGAAATAAAATACAATTTTTTGAGTTTTTCTTCTGAAGTCCTAAATGTTCAAACGGAAAAAATCAAGTTTATTGAATCCAATAAAAATAATAAGGTTTAATACTTATATTATAAGCGCATTAAATTAATAATTTATTAACTACATTTATGATAAATATTAAATAGTTATAACTAAGCGTTCTAAATAGTTACCTAGGTATATAAGTTAAACGATAATAATCTATTCTATAACCAATGCTAGTACTTACTACCGAGTAGGTACCTAATAGTTAATAGTTTTTTGCTAACAATTTTTATATTCTGTTTTTATATGCTTTGTTAGTTTTTATAATAGGTAGGTACCATTATAATAGTACATAGTAAAAAATACATGAGTGATGACGCAATGTGTGTATGTATAGACATTAATGACTGTATACCTATATATAGATATATATTATAGTATAATTTATATTATAGAGGTATTCCTATATATTATTTGTTAAGAATATATAGGTAAACGGTTTTTTCTTGATTAAATAATAAAAAATCTACATAGTCAATAATAAGAATTGTAAATATAAAGTACTTTCTGGCTCATTAACATTAATTTAAGTTGTGTAAGCAAGTAATATATTATGTGAATTAATATTTTTTTTAAAACTACTCACAATCATAAGTCATAGTCTCAAACTATAAACTGATCAATAGTACCTAACAACATAGTATACAATTTCAGTCATACTTTCTCATTGCAATAATAACAAATAATCAGATTGCAAATCAACACTCATGCGGCAAAAACAAAAACTTTGAAGTGAATACTAATTAAATTTAAACACTCCCCCTTCCCACAACGAATCTAAAAATCACATAGGTACACAATTAAAAAAAAAAATTAATTTAAACATGAAAACAAATTATAAAAATCACTGTACATGACTAAGTATAAAATATCCAAATCACAAAATATGCAGAAGTACCTAATTGTAATTGTGTAGTACTACACTACCACCTATTACCTACCTACCTTCAATATTCCCTGTCCATAAATTACATTTCGTCGATTACTCAAATGCAATATCTAATTAATAAAATAAAAATAAATAGTTTATTAATATTATTATTTATTTTTATACATTGATTAAAATATTTAACAATTTGTCAATTTATTAAAAAGTATAATTTTATAATAATCACAAAATCATAATCTGTAAGTATTATTTCTCAAGCCTAGGCATTAGGCAAGTTAACTAATCAATTATTTTATTAACTCATTAAGTTAAATTAATATAAGAATAATTATAAGTTGAGTTTATAGTTAAAAGTTACTTATCTGTATTTAACTTGTATGTTATAAGTTAAATTGAAAAAAAGGCACTCAACTTGATTAAAAATCAGTTCTATTTTTTTTTCTTTTACTAAATATTTACTATCTATACCAAATGTATAATAATAGGCAAATGCAATAAAAATATAAAAATAAACAAAAATATAATACAGTTAAAAATTATGCATGTTTGAGAAATGTATAGGAAAATAACAGAAAGGAAGGCCAACTAAAGTTTCAAAATAAAAAAATTAACTTAATATGACTATATAATACAATTAATTAACTGATACATATAACTATATAAATATATGCATAAAAATGCTTACTTTGGTTAAATAAATGATATGCGAATTACATTTTTTTATTTAAACCTTTTATATTGTATCTTCAAATATTCAAGTAAGAAAAAACAAGGTATATAGTATAGAATCAACACAGATATTGAATGTTATATCAAAGGTTGGTACACAGTTATTGTCCAACATTGCATAACATTGATACACTTTTAAACTTCCTGAGGGGATACAACAACTTTATCCATAAACCAAAGTTTATAACAATATAATTATATAACTTACCTGTGAAACCTGTGTTGAGCAAATTTCACTAATAATAAGTTATTCTAAAGGCTAAGTTATATACTTTGACCTTTCAATACTATAGTGAATCAATTTGAGCTCTTCAAACGTTTAATAAAAATAAATTGTAAAAATTCAATTTTTAAAAAAATTTTAATTGTTTTTCAGTAATAAGCGTGGGCTTGATTTGGGCTTAAGCCGAGGCTATTCAGGCACACAAGCGGCAAAACATTTAATGGGCATGGCAGCAGCTAATTTTGCTGGTGGTCCAGGACGTCGACGTCGCAGTGATATGCTTCCTAAGCTTCTTACACCTTAAACTTTTAGTTTGTTATAAATTATATTTACAAACTATTACATTCAAATATATACTAAATATTATATAAATATATGAATTATATATATATAATAATATAAATAAATAAATAAATATATATATATATATATATATAGCCATATTACAAGTCAATGATTATTTTAAGCATAATCCATCCATTGTTTTGTGAATGTTATCCCACCTTCAGTAGAATGTTAACAGATTATAAAATGTTATAGATTAGCATAATTGCTTACTGTACGTATTTCTTTTAATTAGACTATTTGAATTGTAAACTCAATGACTTAAAATGTTTAACTCATATTTTATTTTATGTCGAAATACAGCACATTCCTGTTTTAAATAGTGTTTTTAAAATTAAACACCTTAAATATCTGAGTTTCTAGTAAACTATGATGTATCTACCTATGTTAACAGTGTAACAAGGTTAACAACACATATGTTTACAATTGTATATATAAAAACAACAAAAATATTATTTTTAAATAATTTTAATAAAATATAATATATATACAGCATAGTATTATAATAATAATTATTATTATGATAGATCTAAAAGAACACTACAAAATAAAATATAAATAAAACCAACATAAATTCATACACAAACAATACCTAATATTAAATGCCATCTAAAATATTAGAAATATTATTTTTAATTTTATCATATAGCCTAATGATTTGTTAAAACACAAAACAAAAACATCACAATTAATAATAATAAAAACATAATAATTTAAAATAATACTCATCAATTGTAACTAAAAATAGACAATTGAAAAACAAAAGTTAAACAATAATAAAGTGAAAGATTATAAAACAATAATTATTATTTTAGTTTGAAATACTGACTAGGGATCTTTTATGCTCATTTAGACTAAGTTTTAAATTATTACACATTTAAAATCTAAACATGGTAAATATTGGTAACAAGAATATGATTTCATAGATTGTGCTTCTTACAAAATGACAAACAAATAATTAAAATAAAACATAATTAATGTAATTAATTAAGGAGAAATCACAAAAAGACTGTAGGTGTGTAATAAATAAGTAGATAAGTAAAGCGATTATTAATAAAATTATTTTTAGTTTTATTATAACTTAAAATCATAAGAGCTGACACCATTTCAAGACTGATACCTAAAGAAAAACATAATTTTAAGTTAAGTACAAGTTGTAATATGTAGATGCTTCTAACTCCGGGAAACATACCCTGAACTCCGCACGAAAAATGAAATATCAGTTAGAGCTTAGTATATATATAAACAAAAAATACATACATGGATATTAGTATTCTGTCACAAAATGTTGGGAAGCCAATTTAACAATATGTATCAAACAGGTATAATAAATGGGACAAAATGGTTTTTTTTTTTAAAGAAACCTAATAAAATATTAATATCTAGAATATCGTTAACTGTTTAAGTCTATAATTATAATTATATTAATTATTATTGTATATTATGTAGTATATTTTCAGTGTGAATTCTACATTAAAAAAAACCACTTAACACATTATAGCATTGCACTCGACATGAAAATAAAAATAAATAAATAAATACATACATATGTATAAAGAAAAACAAAACAGAATACAAAATGAATAGTTCTTAGTGAATTCCAAATAAAACATCAAAAATATCCAAGTGTAGATAACATATAACAAGTTAAAAAAAATTCTTTAAATGTCTATACAAAAATTAACAATTACTCAAATTTGTTTTTAAGAAACTTTACATTTAAACTAAACATAAAAGTAAATATTATATTATTTAAATGCAATTTGTTTTCAACATTTTAGCATTTTACACAATAGATTTAATCATTCAGAACATAGAATAATTTTTAATTTTTTTTTTGTCAACATTACATGAACAAAAAATTGCATTAACATTGGAGATTTAAAATGTGACTTCACTAGGAACTATCCGATTCCGAAAAAAAAACAAAAACAAAAAAATTATTAACAATAATAATTACTATACAGTAATTAATATTAGACAAGCTCTTTAAAATGTTTAAACAGATAATAAAAGCAAAGAAATCAGATACCTGTTGTTCAAATGGTGGTACAATACAAATGGCACCGATTTTAAACATAAAATAATACATTATGATGAGGAAAATTTTTTACGTATACACTTAAATTATTGGCTAAAAAAATTGTTCTATTCATTTTAATAGTTGATTAAACCATATTTGATTATTTTGAGTAAATAAAAAGGTTTGAGAAAACTTAGGCAGTGGTGTACGCAGAGGTCAGAATACACTATATAATAATAATATGATATAAGTAACAACTAGTAATATTTTAATTTAGTTAATTATTAATAATTATTTTTATTTTTATTATTATTATTGTTATAATATATTATATATATATATATATATATGTTTATTTTTTTACAAATAACTATACTTCAATTATCTATTATGTCTCTAAAGTCCCAATTTGTCAAAATCTAACAACAAGAAAGGATCAAAAGAAATATATGAATTCAGATTTTGTAAACAAGTTAACAAAAGAACATAATCAATGTAAAAAGAGATTGTATCTTATCTAAGGTAGAGCAAGATTTTGATATTGTATAAATATACCTAAGTATATTTATATGTATGAAATGTACCATTGTCATTTTAGTTCAGCATGGTATATATATTCACACAGTGATGTAATAACAATATTTCTGAGTTTTCTGACTCTTGAACAAAATTGATTTCCTGCGAACGCCACTGGCTAAACAAAGCCATCTTAGTAAAAACCTACTAAATCATAATAATATTGATACAAGCAGAATTTCTCATAAACAGTTTGGTCCTCCTATTTTATTATTAATTGTGTACTGAGGTTGCAAAAACAAAATGTATAAATGTATCTAAATAAAATAGACAGTTTGCGTACCTTAAAACTCGGCAAACTCTTTGGCGCATTTTTCTGTTGAAGAGATTCTCAATGCTTCTTCCTCATATTCATCAAAATTGCTTGTATCTCCTGGTCCTTTGCACCTAGGAATGAACGGAGCTTCAATTTTCTTCTGAAACACGGCAATCCAATCTGTTGATGCAAACCACTTGTGTCCTTTGATATCGTTGACACCATTCTTCAGGTTTCCAAATCGTTTGGTTAGATCCACTTGCAGCAAGTTCCTCAGTAGGTCTTTTAGGTCAGAACCAAAATGTGATGGGAAACGTACTTTGCCCGAGACAATTTTCTCGTATATCTGTATAGGTTGGTCGGCAAAGAATGGTGGGTAACCAGCAGCCATCTCGTATACTAGAACTCCAAGAGCCCACCAGTCGACGGCTTTGTTATATCCCTTGCTTAATATAATTTCGGGCGCCAAATATTCAGGCGTACCACACAGGGTCCATGTTCGCCCTTTGACACGTTTCGCAAAACCAAAGTCAGTCACTTTCAAATAGCCCTGCGAATCGATCAGCAAGTTTTCTGGCTTGAGATCTCTGTAGATTAGGTCAAGATAGTGTAGGTACTCGAATGCTAGCACTATTTGAGCCGCGTAAAAACGCGAATGTGGCTCGCTGAAACGGCCAACCTTTCGCAGGTGAGAGAACATTTCACCTCCCGGCACATATTCAAGCACCATATATAAATTGGAATTGTCCTTGAAGTGGTATTTCAAACTGACGAGGAACGGGAAACTAATTGCTTGTAAAATTCTCTTTTCGTTCAACGTGTGTTCTACCTGTTTCAACTTCACCACTTTCTGTTTGTCAAGTATTTTCATAGCATAATACTCCTTGGAAGCCTTATGTTGTACAATCATGACACGGCCAAACGAACCCGTACCCAACGTCTTGATACGGTCGAAGTCTTCAAGGGCCGCCGTATTCGTAGGGTTCTTTTTCCACTTCTCCTCGAAGTCCTCTTTGGCCTGGTCGAGGAACTCTTTGACGCTCTCAGCCGAGTCGCCTTTCTTGTTAGCCGTCGCGGCGTTGCCCATTGCGTTCGCTTTTTTACCTTCCAGGGCTCCCAACGAACGAGTTGTCATTAACCAACGACGTACAGCAGATTTTTTAGCGTGCTGCGCCGAACGTTCGCTGCACGGTCAACTCTAAGTTTTAATCAAAACCGTCTCTGTACTGCCAAGTTAATCAAGCCTTGTAGTGTATCATCACGGGCTTACCTCAAAATCGGACGAGGCTGGTTCGGCGGAACGACGGCGATATTCGCAAACGATCGAGCACTGTCATAATTTATTGTTTAATCGACGACTTACGGGAATCGGTAAAGGGATTAAAATCTCGAAAATACATAAACAAAATGGTCAATAAAAAAAATTGATAGGAAAAGAATTTTTCCTTTTCCCCCGACCAAAAATTCTCAAAATGGCCGATCGACCAGCTGCGGGCTAACCGTGGAAGAGACGAGTCCCGGGGCCGGGAAGAAAAAATGCGCATTGCACCGCCACCACACAAATTCTCCACACACCGCCATCTGAGAGCACAACAACTTGCTGTCGCCCGTTTGCCACCAGCCCACCACCGACCACGACGATAGTACTAAACGTTCGTGATACGTCACCAACGCCGGCGAAAGCCGAATAGCAACAACAACAAGGACAATAATGGCGACCGGTCTCGTACCGAGTTCGTTCAGTGTTAAAAAAAATAAGAATTATGATAACAAAATAAAAAGTACTTGTATACAGTTTTTTAGTTATTACTCTGTCCACACTCCGCTACTCTAGACTTGTCCGTCGATCTTTCTGTGTCTTCCCGAAAACCGGTGCAATTGACGTGTCCCATACACACGACTTATAAGATTAAGCGTTGGTAATAATAATAAAACATAATTGCCTAACAACAATATAAAATATGCCCAAGTATAAAATATAATACGGTCGAGTGGCGGAGTATTACCCGTTGTTCAGCGTATTGACGCACGTACAATATTTATCCTGACTTATATCGAAAATTGAGATTAACAAGAATTAAGTAAATATAATAATATCGTCTAAGGCCCTAAGCTCTTGTCTCGAAATGAACACACAACATTATAATATATTCCATGACATCATACCTTGACTAATCGGCAAAGCATAGTACGTTTTCTTCATTTTAGTCAACACGATAAAAATGTATTACATTTATAAAATAAAATAAATCAGCATTTAAAGCACACTTCTAGTACCTAGATTTCCGAAAAAAATTGTAGCACTAATTGTTTTCTTAATTGACATCATTTTAATGTAACTTTTGAAATGACAATTATATTATTATAAAGTTTCATTGTGGCAAATATTGAGCACTAAACAGTGGCCACTAACATGTAATTATTGTAATTGATGTTTACGTTATTACTTCAGAAAAAAATATATACATACAAATATTATCAATTGTTAAATATTTAAATATTTAAATTTCATATTATATTTATAATTTAAGTATAGCTATTACCTAATTGTTTTAAAATTGCATAGTTTGAATAATAGATGAATTAAATAGTTTAATTTGTTTTCAAATTATTCTGTAAGTGTCAAGTGGAACATACATACTAACACAATATACAGTAATACAAAATTACTCACAAAGTGAATTATCTACAAGACTAATAAATTCACATTTAAGGCGGTATGTTGTAATAATCAATGCAATATAACTAGTTAACTTAATTACGAAAAAATAAAACAATTACTATATTTTAATGAACGATAAATATTTAAAAAAATTAAAAGGCAAGAAATTTGATGTCTTAAACAAACTGAGAAAATCCTACAAAAAATTCATAACACTAATATAACTATTTAAAATAATTCAGTCAACATTTAAATTACAACAAAAATATAGGGTATAAAAATCTATAATTTAACATAACCTGTTATATTACACATACAAGTTAGAAATAATTTATCTTAATTACTTATAGTATACTAGTATACATAATGATTTGATTTGACGAATTTGGTTTATTTGTGTTCTACTGTTATAAAAGTATTATTCTAATATATTATATTCACTGATTTATATGTTACCTACATTGATTTTATAAGTTGGACACAAAACTTCAAATGCAAGATCAATTGCAATTGTTTTTATTGGAAGAACATATTTAAAATTCTAATAGATCAATGGAACCTTGAAATATTTTCTTAAATTTAACTCTGGAAAATTACCCTTATAATCATACAAAATAAAAATAAATTAAATTTATCATTTTAAAAACAGATATGAAAAAAATTTGTACTATAACAAGAATGCATCATTAGAAAAAAAATACTAAATACATTGAAATTCTACTATTGTGGAATAATAATAATAAATAACAATAATTTGTTATACTTCAAATAGATTGAAAAGTTATTGTGTTAATAACTAGTAACAGACAATTAAATTAATTACCATATGCAAAATAAAAAATGTAAGAAAAGCTTACAATTATAAATGAATTTTTTCATCAATAATACTGTTAATGAAAAATAAATCTTCAAAACCTTTTCTGATTAATCTTTAACCAATTATAATTGCATTATGCAAAAAAAAAAGTCCATTATGATACTAATGAACTTAGTGGACACTAACAAGTAAATATTAATTACATTAATGTAATTCATTACAGATGTAATTTCAAAAAACAATTGACTAATTTACAAGTGAAACTAAAATATAACACTAGACAAAACAATTATGATTGAAAAAGTAAAATTATAGTATGTTAATTGCAGAACTTGTTATTACCCCTTTTTTTAAATATTAATTAATAATCAAAAATTATAGCTAATGTAAACATTTTTATGAAATAAAAAAAATGATGTTGAATAGGATTTTAGTTAATATAGTAAATCACAAATGCCAGGTATACATTCTAGACAATTTATTAATTAAAACAGATACAGTACAGTACAATTTATGACTGTGTAAGATACACAATTTTTAGTATTACCAAAACAGGACATTGAAAAATATTTTTAAATAATCATAAAAATTACACCTATTTTATGCAAAGAAAAATTGAATGAAATAGGATGTATACAAGGGTAAAAAAAATAAAGTAGGTAGGACTTTATAGACTATATAATATATATAATTACCATAGGTAAATATATTTAATACTAGAACTGTATTATCCTAAATAGGTAAATTGTAATTACAACCATAGTTTTAAAAATGTATTCCACTTTGAACTTATAGATAAATTGTTTATTTAAATTTAAAGTAGAATATAATACAAAAACCTTACTAGTGGGACCATAACAGGTATTACTAATTTTCTAGCTACTTACATTGTAGTTTAAAGAAATATTGATAGTTTTCAATATTAATATTAAAAAGAAACCATCCCTTGTCTAAAACTATACTTTTGTATAATATAATTTTACCATATCCTATAGTAAAAAGATATAAAATAAAAATTGACCAAGTTCATTAAGACGTAAAAAAAACCATTAACTTAAAATTAAGTTTAAAATTAATTAATTATCAAAGTACCGCGGAGCTGTCGAGTTTTGAGAAAAGGAAACATTTTGTACGTCATATTATAATTTGGAGCAGTTAACAAATTGAACATGGAGAGTTTATAATTCATGTATCAAAGAGATCTGCTTCGAAGTCAAAATGGTAGTTATCATTATAACAAAAGGAGGGCAGGGTCTAGAATAATTTAATGTCATGGACATATGTTTACGCTTCGACAAATTGGGGCTCTGCAGTAGCTGGATCTTCTTCAGCTTCTTCTAATTTAGCCTTTTTCTCGCTGTCTTCAGATTCAACTGCTGCTTCAGAAGCACCAGATTTCCTCTTAACACCCTTTTGACAACTGTCAGTTTCTTCTTCGTCTAAAATAAATATATATAATATAAGTTCATAAATTTTATTCAATCAAATATACATATATAATATATATTAACTAAAACACATACCTTTGGTGTCACCATTCTGTTCTTTCTCAACATCCTCTTCTTCTTCTTCTGAAGCACCATTTTCTTTTACTTCATCGTCTTCCTCTTCAGCTTTTGCGGATCCATTTTCAGCAGCCTTTTCTTTCACTGGAGATTCAACTTTCTTGGCTGGAGAATCTGGCACCTTCTTATCTTTCACTGGCGATTCTACTACTTTCTTTTCTGGGGTGGTGATTGATTCACTAAAGAAAATAAAAAAACATTTAAAAATTGTTTACTAATTACAAAAGCTATAATATAGATGATTACAGCATTAATTTGACTGAACATCATACTGATACAATTATTATTATATATCTACAAGCAAATAAGATATAGAAATTATAATAAGTGATAAAAGAATTCTAGCAGGTGGGCAGTGACTGTACAATATATAGTCCAGGTGTTTACAGCACAGTTGAAACTGAATTATTCTTATTATTATTATTATTTTTTATTATTTTTAACTGCTTTATTCATTTAACTAGTTTTGAAAATAATAATAAATTTATACTATACCCAACAAATGCATTAACTTTATAACAAGTATTGAATTTGTTTACATAACAAACAGGGAAGAGTGAACACAATATGAGGGCAACATTTTATTGTCTACTACTGTACTAATATTGACACCGACTAATGGGCCAATTACAGGGGCAATGATTATAAGAATGAGGGGTCAACGTGCTACATGACTGACCTCTGTTAATTGTAATTTGATGGAGCGTAACTGCATAAGCAAAAAACATCATACGTTATCGATAAATTAAATGTTTTTTTCGCGAGGGTCCTGACATGAGCGAGGATGGCGACATAGTGAGATAAGCGAACCGCTTCAAACAGACGCCTAGCGATTCAGAAAAAAAAACGATTCGGCGTCTATCGGCAAGGTCGAAAAGCGATGTATTTCGGATTAACAACCGCGTACGCCACCCGACCATGTGATTCCCACGCCTGTCCGTGACAACCGCTAAAAGCCGGATGTCCGATTGGAAATAGTTTTAGTTGAAACAGTAAACCTAGTTCAACCAGTAGGGTGGGTAGACGATTTGAGTCCTCCGCGCAGGGAGTCGTCACGGGTCAAGGGAGACGATGATCGTCGACAGCGGTCAAAGACTCGCGGCGAGCCAACGTCTCGGCGCGGCATTGGCGTCGGCGTCCAACGAAGTATGCGCGTAATCGCGGCGAACGGGGAAAAAACGGCCCCCCCACGACTGGTGGCGGCGACGTTAGCACCCGCGGCCACAACGCGTCGGCGCGAATGCAGTGACAATACATAACAATAGTATACATAAACTCTTAATAATAATAATAATAATAATAATCGTAATAATAGTTGTAAGTAATAATAATATTAACAATAATTAATAATGCTAATAAAGACTTACCTAACATCAGCTACAACGTCGGCCATTGTGTGCGGTATTTTTAGAGTTCGTAGACAGAAGGGCAAGCGAAAAGCGAATAGGAACTGTGTTGTGCGTTTGGTAACGGACTCGGAATAAATAAACCGTAGAGCGAGCACGACAAAGGGAAGAGACGCGGCGTTTGATTTCGCGAATGAGAAGAAGCGTCGGTAGCGGCGGCAACAATGGAGGGAATGCCGCCGGACGCCAACCGCGACGCTTACCCGTCACTATCGACATCACTCCAAAACTATCGATATCCCGGCGGACCGCGTCCGCCGGTGATTCGGCCGGTTTCGGAGAACGAAAATACCACAAACACCTCAGGAATATGGAAATGGACTTCTGGATGGCTTTCGTCGTTAAAAATTTCGTTTTGGCCAATTTTTTTGTGCCGCTAATCACCAAAATCGAACGGCTATCGATCGCGATTCCGCTGGTCAGGTCGGCGTGGGTGAAAACCGTTGAACCGGCAGAGCGCACGCGCAGTGACCTCGATCGGTCGGGCCAATCCGACTAGCGACATCCGGGCAGCGTGACCAACTTTATGGGCTGCCCGGTAAACAACACTACGGTTGGCAACTCCAGTCGGCTTTTATTTTTTTACGACACCCGCAACCCCTCCGACCATCATGAGTTCACAACCGCCCACCTCCGCCGTCAACCGACGATTTCGCTCGCTTTTTACATATCTCTTTTTCTCACCACATTATTTAGCCGTACATTATACATTTATATGTATACCTACGATTTCAACGTTTATAAACTGATAATAATACATTACAATATCGAGGTCTTTATGACAGGTTTACGACCCATAATGACGGAAAGGAAAAACCAACAATATAACGTTTATTATGGTATTTGCCATTTGACTCATGTTATATATATTTTGGTCGTCCACCGCCGCCTCATCACCCGTTCATACCTTTTTTCGCAATCGCCGTAAAATATAATTCAGAAAATATTCTTAAAAACTATGTGAGAAATACGAAAGCGGTTGCCTTTACGGCTATACCTATCTCTTCTTCCATCCAAAAGATCGGAATATGTTTTATATTATATTATTTTGCGCGTTGATGGTTACGAATCATCGATCGCAGTATCGCACGGTGAAAAAAAGCAGGAACGGTCATCGTGTCGTGATAATAACGATATTAAGGCCGAAATTGGCGCTTTTCATCGTACATTCGTAGTTCGTACCTGTTCAGTGTTCTGTAGTTTTAAAGTATTGTTAGTGGATGCTAGGATAATTCAAAACATGACGAATTTTCACAACTTTTGCATCCTCAGTCACTTCCAATAAATATATGTTATTATTTTATAGTTTGTACAAAATTATTAGTTATTAGCATCTTATAATATAGTTCCTAATACTTTGATAACCGAACGCGTTTTTCTATTGACTAGCTATTAAATAGGTAGTTTAAAGTTTTGTTCGGAACTCCCGAGTTCAAGCTAATCTGTTGCTCACTGTTTCAATTATATTGGTAATTGATGTTGATACCTACAGTAACCGTATACGTTAATGCTTGTATGGTATACAAAATAACGAAACGAACGAGAAAGTAAATATCCTCCTGCCCATCCCCACTGTGCTGCCGATTATTCGACACACGATCGTCGTAACATCTACAATATTTTTAATAAATTTTTTTTCGTCTTTCAAGTGTTCGTGACACACACCGACACCGTGTTCTTTGGCAGAGCAGCTGCAGGACGCGTGCCAGATGCCGGCGGTGTAATAATAATATAAAAACCACAAAGGACGCCACATGAACGCCGACGATCGATTTATTAACGGAAATAACCAAACATTATTATATTATTATTTTAGGCTACTACGCTAGGCGGCTATATTTCAATATTATGCCATTAGATTATTAACTATTCAGATAAGAAAATCAAAAAATGTTGTGATGATCATTGATGACTGCTACAATTATATTATTCCTCAAAAGTAAAAATAATAATTCGGAAAACCCGGAAGATAGGGTATTTTTTCTGCGTCTTGATAATTCCAATTTTTCGAGCAAAGAAATGCGATTCTCCGACTGAAATGCTGTTTCAAACGAATATTATCATCTAATACCGAAAATATTATACCTATATTACGGCTATACAAATAAATACAGTATAGTACAAGTTCAGCACGTTTTCGAGGGGTGCCGACAACTGATTAACTGATAGAGGGTGCTCTGCCCGTACAGACTACAGAGCACCCTCCCCGAAAGCTGAAACGGTGAAACACATTTTTGTATCCTAATTCCTAACCTACGAAGTACAAAATAATATTACACTACACAATTTCCATTTTCATACGTATAAAACTATAAAATGTAGCGGGGTTGGTAGTTAGTCTTAGTACTCAGAAGCATATTAATAATTCATTTAACGTAATAAACAGAATAAACCAAAGTATCTCACACGGTATGACGCGGACAGTTGACTGGCAAACGAAAAGAATTCATTGTTAACTTGTACAATATAATGGTAATATAATATACTGGACTGTCTGATGAACAAAATTAACGAAATGTATGTGTTTTAACAATTTAGAGAATAGAGTTCACGAAAGTGTATTCATAACTATATAAGTATAAAATATATAGAATAGTAGGTGCACAATGGCATAGAAATCCATTGAGGAGAACGACGACGATTACGCGGCCATTGTGCGTCGGTACATTACTCAGTTGTATACCTTATAGTATACATAAATGGAACAGCACAAAAAATCAAATCGAAGAGAATACGATTCTCAGAATTGTATCTAGATCCATGTTGCATTATAATTATAAATATATTTTATACGTATTTCGACTAAATATTTTCTCGACGAATATCAAATATCGGTCTCCACACAACTATGTAAGCGCTATTCTTCCGATTTGGTATTTTGGTTTTGTTTTTAGTTATTTTCTCTCCAAAACCCTTCAATCATATTCTGACAATGTTCGGCATATTCTTTAAACGCCCACATTCCACAAGTTTTTTTTACTTGACTGTAATTGCATTAGGCAACACGTAATGTTAATGTTTAAATTTATAATAAAATAATATTATATATTTATTGAAGTACGCTCGACGTTCCACAATTTATGTGATCCTGACACGCCGACGCAACGAGACCGTCAGACTTGGTTCGGATCACGCCTTGGCAGCGTTTAGCGAGAAAATGTTTCATATTTTTTCGAACACATATTACTTAAAGGTATTATATCATTATAATTTATAATCGTATCGGCAGAAGAACGGTTGACATAAGATGTGTAGTTGTAATCGCATTTTATTTTCACGTCGTAAGCAAGAATAATAATTAATAATACTATAGCGATTCTATATAGATCATATTATTAGACGGTGCTGACAGAGTGCGGCGTTATCGCCTATCGGCGACAAGAAGATTTCATGCTGAAGCATACCAATATATTATTATATTATTTTTCTATGGTCGCCACTACTCGTGAGTCGTGACTAACACAAATTCACAATAAAGGCATTCTTCATTATTATAGACTATTGTATACTTTATTACTATTAAATTATATCGCGCGTTTAATACCAAAAATATATTAATGTATTAATCAGTTTGAAAAATTAATTTATATAAATTAATAGGTACAAAAAATATTTATTCAATACACAAAATATTTACGTTTTCATCTAACTGAATATTTTCGGGCTGGACGTTCGAGTTAGTCTATAGACTGAATTATTGATTTTTTGCAGTTCTATGGTGAAAGACTATTATATTTGAAATACATCATTAAATTAATCGTTTTCATAGTATTTACCTAACCGTTATGATAGCCGATAGGCGATTAATTGTAATAACGTTCAAAATTTCCTAAAATTGATATCTTGCTATTCATTACTCATTATATATTAAGTAATTTAATCGGAAGTAGGATGAAAAATTGATATAATTAGGTCTGAAGTACTAAAAAGAAACGAGGATCATAAATGGTTTGCATATTTTATTGTTATAAGTTTTTTAAAAAAATTGACAAAATTATTACACCGAATACACCGGTGACTGGTCTGACTGGTCTACCATTTTGTTTCCTAACCATGGAGGAAACAAACTAATTGTTTGTCAAGGTATTACCATACTATATTTTTGCTTAAAAATATAAAATAATAGTATTGAAATTACGATTTAAAATAAACCCACGGACTAAGAAAAATATCGAACCCGGCCGTTATAATCAAATGCTTTAAATGAGTAATTTATAAAACAGAATTAAGTATAAGTAAATACTTGAAAAAAGGTAGATCTTAATTTGTGCCACGGTCTTTTATGTCTGTATGTTTATATACCTTAAATCGTGATTGAACTATGTATTAATTATACAAATTGGTAGTATAAAAACAACATTTTAATTGGCAATTATTCTTGTTTCGGCGCATATCTTGTTTTTGTTTTTTAATTCGCGCCCAAAAGTCTCCCTATTTAGCTGAATAAATGGAAACGAGAAAATAAAAAGTGTTACCTTCCTCGAAAAACACATTAATATACAATATCTTTCGACCTATAGAGTAAGTACTAAGTTACCATAGTTACTCAATGTTTCGATCACAGCTATAGGTTAGGTTAGCTGCAGTGCTTCGACAACAACTTTCTGTTTACCGTGCATCATGGTTGTAGATATATCTTAAACCATGCCGTGCATACAACAATTCGTAGTTTTGTATTTGAAGGTCTTTGGTTAGAATAATATTATATATCAACCGTGGTCTATGTAGTTAGCTCTTATCGTTATCAGTTATCACAAAATCCAAAAACAATAATACTGATTTTCCGACATGTGAGTATGTGACTACAAAGGCAGTACTAACTTACTGTATAGTGTATAGAGTATAGACCCAAACCATACTATAGTATAGAAATTAAAATGATTTCTATTTAGTAGTAAAATCAAATAATTATTGTTATTTACAACATTATTACAACAGATAGTCGTTATTTTGATAAAACCATGGATGCTGTCGACGCACTGCTGAGTCAGAGCGTTTTGAAACCTGGTTTCCAAAAAAATTACAAGGTTCCAGTTAATGAAAAAAGCTCAAAGGTCATCAAAAGAAATAAAAAGGTATTTCAGTTGTTTATTGCATATGGTCGTATGGTTTCGTTAATTTAATAATTAATAATCTACTTAAAAATTCAATACAACGTTGGTTTGAAAAATTGAAATCAATAATGCCATTCATTTTAAAAACTCAGTACTCACAATTAATAATAATTTAATGACTTAATAAATATATACACTTAATCAATTATATTTGTATTGATTATGGTCTATGATTGTGTTATTTGTTGGTATTATACTCATCATATTTTAAAAAATATATTATAAAGTTAAATTCCTATTATAACATATTGTAATATAAATTAAAGACTATTTGTAATTTATAATCAACAAAAAAAGCTTGTATCTAAAAGTTAAAAACATTGTAATATTAATATAATATTCTCTAATCCTGTATTGCAGAAGGCTTTTATTTTTTAGATCTTCCATTAAACATTTTACAGCAGTTTCACTTTATACTTTAAATTGAGTGATAGAAAGTATGGTAGTATGACATCAACTAACATATTGTTAGTACCTGATCTTAAAATTTACTACAATTAATATTTAAATAATATTCAATTAATGGGTAGAAAATTGTATATAATAAAATGCATTTACTATTTATAAAAAATACTTTATTTTGCTAAAATTTATAATTACATGTATATTATATATTTTTTGTTTAGAAAGAAGAAGCAAAAACTAAAGGCAAAGGTTGGTTTAATTTACCAGCAACTAAATTGACTGACAATGTTCGACACGATCTCGACTTAATCCGTATGAGATCAGCATTAGATACTAAACGTTTTTATAAGAAGAATGAAACTGAAGCATATCCCAAATATTTCCAAGTAAATTTATAAAATATTTATTTCAAAAATTATTTTTTCTCAAATGGATTTTTGTTATTTACTTTTAGATTGGTACTGTAGTAGATTCACCATTTGAAAGTAAATCTGGTCGTCTCACTAATAAGGAACGAAAACATACAATGGTCGATGAACTTTTAGCAGATGCAGAATTCAAGCAAACTACTAAAAAACGTTACAAGAATATATTAATGGCTAATCCTAAAATGGCATCTAAAATAAGAAAAGAAAATAGGAAAATGAATAAACTAAAAAAGAAAAGGAAGTAATTATTTGTTTAAAAACATCTATTTTTGTACATTTGAAATAATATAAATTTATTGTTTGATTCATTTGTTGTGTAATAATATTTCATTTATTTCACTTTAAAGAATTAAAATTACTTTTTTTAACTATTTCATTGTAAGGCCGATTATAATTCAAAAGAACTAAAACATAGTTTTGTGTTATGGTTTAAAACTGTCAATATTTTCAAAAAGAATTTGAATTGTATTACATGTTAGTTATTTATCAAGGTTAGGACTCCAATCCAGATTAGACGGATTAGTACATATTATTGCTGATTTTATATATTTAACTTCTTGAAATTTTGATTTTGATCTTATGTTTGAAACACTAATTTCTTCCTTTAAAAAAATGAATCATAGTTTTAATGAAAATTGAATATAGAAAAACATATTATTTTTGCTCATTGATAAGATATAAAAAAAACAATATATGTGACCAGCCCTTAAAAATTGATGCACTAAAAACATCATCAAAATATGCAATTTGTTCTTTACAAAATATACAGGTAACAGATAGAACTGACTTTTGGAATAACTTTTGTTCTAATTAATATTTTCAATTCTTTTTTTATTTATCAATAAGAGACCCAAGCGCTACATGTATAATATAATTTTTATGTTTATTTTTTAGTACTAAAAAAAAAAAATTTAATTTTCTTAAATAAATTTAAATAGCCCAATTTGTGAATCTGATTATAAGAACAATTTTGATGGTAAAAAGGGTTTCCTAAGTCAAGTAGTTTATTTTTTAGATTTTTTTAAAAATATCAATATTTTTCGATTAATTTAATTTGGAACATAATAACATTTTTAAAAATATGATTTTTGAGAATTTGCTGACATGAGTATATTTCTTAAATTATTTACTCATCAATTCATCATATAATATTAACAATTTTTGTCATACGTTTTAGAAGCATAATTTTTTTTTTTTTTTTGTCAAGTATCTGTTACATCCTGTATATAGGAATAAACTTCATACATTATCCAAAAATAGTTAAATAAACTAAATATGAATTTTAAGCTTTATTAGAATAAAAATAATTATTATGCCTATTCTACGATTCAAAATATAAGCAACACTTCAGATTTTTATTTCTAAAAATTGTTTTCTTGATTTATTTAAAATATGCAATTTTGTTATGTAGTTTTTAGCCCTAAACAAAAAATCAATTGTATAATTGTATATAAAATATTACTGAATCTTAACAAAACTAATAAGTTATTTTGTGATTTTTTTTTTAATAAATGAGTGAATTATAAAATTTGTTAAAAGAATAATTTTAGAGTTATTTTAATCACGATTCATAAAAAATAGAGGAAAGTTATTACAATGTTCTGGTCATTAAAACTGATAAATGAATCACAATACATAATAGTTCTTCAATTTCTAATAAAAATACTAATTTTTGCATAAACTTTTGTCGATTTTATCGTAATATATTTAAAAAAAAATGAAAATTTTTGACATCGTAAATGAATAGTTCTTAATAGAATAGTGTTTGAGTCTTAGTGATTTATTTTTTTTATATTATTTCAATATGCTTCTGGTTTACATATAAAAGCAAACATCATGTAATTTAGAACAACTGTCAAATTACAGCCACAAGTTTAACAATTATTACTTGAATATATTTAACACAAATCTAAAAGTATAGTTACGTCTTAGTATAGTGCGTCAATCATGATGGATATTTATCAATTATCAGGTATCATAATAAAATTACTATTATCCATTTACTATATAGCATTGTATTATATAACCGTTAATGTTGTTTATCACAATGACTCAAATAGCAAGTACTTTTTCATAATAAAATGAAATAAAAATATTACATAACATAATATTAAAAATGTGTAATATCATAATATGAAAATTATACATTTCAATCATACTACACGTCTACACTAGTACTGTAATTTTATTTTTAAATACATTTATGAATTTTTTTAATTACCACTGTTATTATTAAGATACAATAATGTGGAATCATTTTTTACTAATATAAATAATTATTTAAACAATTTCTTTATTGCCCAGGCAATATAAAATGTGATTAATTTATCGTAGGTAAATGTGAACTTTTAGAAAAAATGTTTGTATATATTATAGGTATGACAATAGTAAATTAAAAAAATAAATACCTAATGTTGAATATTGGATGTACACACTCTGTTTCTGCTATCTTTGGGACAAAACTAGTGTAGTAATATATCATTTTGTTGTAATATGCGTTCATGTATTACAATTTACATTTTATTACATTGATTACTAAGATTAAATCATCATTCTCTTATATTTATCAAATTATGTCACGTTAATATTTATTTTAATACAGTGAGTTCCGTTTAATGTGATCGCTGGTTTATAGAATCAACTGTTTATTGGAATCAAAATTGAAAATCCCAAACCAGATCTTATGTTACTAATGTTCATAGGCGTGCGCACAGGGTGTGCCCTAGCACGACCTGTGATTTTTCATGGGCCAAAGCGCCCCATGCCTCAATCTACCTAAATAATTAAAAATTATGTATATATTATATTAATTGAGTATGAATTTTAATTTCAGGCTAATATGAAAATGAAATTAGTAAATTCTCAAGTACAATAAAAAAAAGCTAGTTTCTTAACTTTATTTTAAACATACATACAAATATAAACTCATCAATAAAAATAAAATGTTTTATGGAATCAACTGGTTAATAGAACCAAAATGATCTGAACCAATGTGATTACATTAAGCAAAACTCACTGTATAATTTTATGTTACATCTTATATAAGACACTATATTGGTTTTTGAGTTAATTTATTTGAATCAGATCGTTATGTTACATCTTGGACCTTGGTTACGCATAGTAATAAGTAATAACTAATAGATCAGTTGACCTCTGACCATTCATGTTGTCCAGAGAGAAATGTAAATGACGTAGAATATACTTATCAAAATTCAAAATAATATGTAGTTACTTCATAATAAAAAACAGTAATTATCGACTTTCAGAGGGTTTCGCTACCTGCACCTCCTTGGTTTCGCTACCTGCTTACACTTTTATTGTAATATTTATTAAAAAAGATGTATATAAACACTTTAAAATTATTTAACGGCATATACAAAACGTTGTCGCTATAAAATATCATCGTATAACTCAATCATTTTAAATTAATTTTATTATAAATTTACAATACAAAAATCTTACATGAAATTTAAACGTTCACATAACATCCTATTGAGTATTGGATATCCTGTTAAGTGTTGAGGAATTATGTTGTACATTTTATGAAAATAAACTACGGCGAAGATTTTTGGAAATCAATATCGTACATACGCGCAGTCACACGTCACTACATTTTACGATTAAAAAAAGTTTTTACTTTTTACATAAAAATCCCAAAAAGAGGAAGAAAAATCACCTAGTACCAAAAGTCGTTTTTAATTTTAAAAACATATTTGAATTCATTATTCTCTTTTCTAGATTATGTAGGAAATGGATTTTCGATTTATTGTATTGTTTAAGAGGACGCTATAACCGCATGTGTTGTCTCTGTCTTATACACGCGTAACAGTTAAAAACTGTTTTGCGCGGGACCACTTTACTCCCTCGATATTTTAATCAAAACAACCAAAATTATAAATCCCATTGGGAAGAACTTTACCTATGTCGTACTGTCGTAGCATTTTAATTTTTTTGATAACATGAATGCATATGCAATTAAAGTTATCGGTTTGAGAACTTTAGGTTTTTTTCATTTAATTATTAAAAATTATTGGTTACCACTATCAACAAAATTAAAATGCTACAACACAGGTAAAGTTCTTCTCAATGCGATTTAAAATGTTGGTAATTTTGATATAAATATCGAGGGAGTAAAGTTGTCCCGCGCAAAATAGTTTTTAACTATGTATAAGACAGAGACAACACATGCGGGTAGAGCGTCCTCTTAATTACTATATAGTAACAAATGAATTATATTTATATATACATTTTTTTCAAAATTCACCTTACTTTAGTGTTACTAAAAAAAAATTTAAATCTATTTCCTACATAACCTAGAAAAGAGAATAAGGAATTCAAATATGTTTTTAAAATTAAAATTGGACTTTTGGTACTGGGTGAATTTTACTTTCGCTTATTGGTCTAAACGCACGAAAAAATGACGAAAAAACGACATGCTTTCAACACTCTTAGTGATTGACGTCAGTACTCAGTATGTAAAATACGAAATAAAAATTTGCCACCCCTCTAAATCTATAAAAATTTGCCGCTCTGGGCAACGGGATCCATAGCCCCTACATAAATTACACCCCTGGTCCTAACAACTGTTATATTGTACGATATTGAGATGTTTCAAACCTAGTACGGTTTTGGATTTTCATATCGCAGGTTGTAGACTTTCGTCGCTAGATGGCATAGCTATATACAATATTGGATTTTTTATTGAATTCAGATTATGAGCAAAACAACGAATGTATTGATTTTACAATGATGTTCTTCAAGTCAATAAAAAAAACCATTTTTATGGATACAAGATATTTTTTTACAAAATAAGTTTTATGTTAAACATCAGTACATCACTAATCTTTTTACAAAATGTTAATATTTTTGGACATGATACAATTTATATACTTTATTGAATAATGATAAAACATTATTTAGGACATTTTAAGTTCTTTTTGAAACTTTTTGAGTATTACAATTTTTAAACATTTTTAAAGTTTTTTTTTCGAATATTATTAGTAACATTTTTATAAAAACATTCAAAATAATATGATTAACATAAAACAATACATTTTTAAACTAAATTAGACTTCAAAATAATTATATAGGTATACCTCAAAATTAAAATTTATTAAATTTATAATATTAAATATTAATTAAAATTAAAATTAATTATAATTTTCTTGTCAAAATTTATAAAATATTCCAAGATACTATGCTAAGTACACATAGTATTCCCTAACCCCTGAAATATCCACAAATGTGCAAATATCGCTTTTTTTAACTTGGTTAAATGTTGCTTAATTTTTAATGAATTGTCTTATATTTTCACTACCACCAAACTACATACTCCAGTTATAACTTACTAATGTATATTTAATTATTTAATTTTATTTCTTTTTTACTTAATTAATAAATTGTTTTAAGACCAATATCATAGACTTTCTACATTGTTGAATTTTCTTACACTTTTGCGCTTTTATTTTTTTAATTGTTTTTGAATTCAAAATTTGAGTATTGCTTAGTATTTACTCCACTAAAATATGAAAATACAAATATGGAATACTTATACTATATTCAGTTTATAATTCAGTATATCTACTTAATACCTACAGTTCTTATAACCGTACAGGACTGTCAAGACTACCTATATTCTTTTTATTTTTGTGTATATACGTAAACCGTTACCTATCTGTGAATCGCGTAAAAAATTCCATATAATATACTGTTATGTTCTTTTTATTGATAATATTGAATTGTATGCTAATACAATTACTGTACGAGCTTAAGAAGTTCTTTTCGTTTCAATTTACCGGCCGGAGATCTAGGCACATCATCTACGAAGATAATACCACCACGCAGTTTCTCGTAGTCTTTCACTCTATCTGAAAAATATTTACCAGAATTTTTACAACAAGAAACTACAAACACATTTCAGCGGAACATATTATTATCCATGACCGTAGAATCTTACCATTGACATACGATACGAGTACGTCGGGTGCGACATTTTGACCAGATTTGACTTTGACAACTCCTACCAACAAATCTCCGTGAACACTGTATTTACCCGTAACTCCGGCATCGAGAACGGCAGGATGACATAATAAAACGGTTTCTATGTCGACCGGAGCGATCTATGAACATTTATATAATATATATTATTATGTATTTATATATGTAATAGCGTGATGTTAAGAATATCACAAGGTTTTTCTATCAAAATTCTAAATCGAATATCGTACATGCTCGTCCTTGTAAATCAACAGCTCTTTAATCCGACCGACAATGAATAAACAGCAATCGTCCGTATAGTATCCGACATCACCGCTCCTGAACCAACCGTCCTCGTCATACGAACAAATCGTTTTTTTCATGTCGTTGACATATCCCATCATGTTGGACACCGATTTAATACGAATTTCGCCTTCAATATTGGGGCCAACACATTCGCCAGTTTCCAAGCTAACGATCTAAAAATGATGTTTAAAATATAATTATTAAGTAAAAACCACGACAAACAATTTTTTATTCGACTAACTTTGATTTTTATACCAGCTGCTGGTCTCCCGACAGATCCGTCTCTGACTGTACCTATACCCGAATCCATCGACCAAACCGCTATCATACCCTGTTCAGTTGCACCGTACCCTTGTTTGATCGGTATCCTTCCCTGCAGTAAATTGTTTACCACTGTCTTTTGTAAATCAGCCCGCATCGGAGACCCACTAACTCTGCATGTCTTTAAACTCTGGATATTATACTTGTGCCCATTTGCCATTTGACAGGACATCATTTCATTGATTACAGCTACTCCAGTCATTAAAAATGTTGGCTATATCACGTAAAATTAGCTAAATAATATCGTATAATATGATACATTCTATAACGCTCTATTATATTATGTGCGTTTAGTCTTGTGTATATAGTAATAGTATGTATTTGATTTAGCGTTATCTATAACCTAAATACCTAATTTTAAATATAAAATATATTGTAACTTAAAAAATATAAGCAGTCATATAATATTTATAGTTTAGTAAGAAAAAATATTATAGTGTTTATTTTATTGTTTACTTTAAATTTGTCTATTGAACTAAGTATTTGTTCACTGGTCGGTATTGTCGAAAAAAATAGTCTTGGTTTGCCAAAATGAATACCGAGCATCATTAATAAAATTCCCGTGTACCAACATATAGCAGAAGCCGTCATAAATTTGTTTTCAATAGGTTCTTCCATTAATGACCTTAAAACATTCAATGTAATGATATAATCATGATAAATCATGTAACCGCGTTAAATTTTAACAATATTTTTTATAAACTGATGCACTGATTGACCGAGTTATTTAATTTAAGTACTCACTGCTTGAACGATATTAAAGCTGATTTTAAAGCGTCGTCCGACAAATAAATTCCTTTCGGGGTTCCTGTAGTACCACTCGAATATATAATAGCACATGGGCCAATTGGATTTTTTGATTTTATCGGACGGACAAACAAAATTTCTTCCGCCGCAACAACGATACTCGAATAGGTAGTAAAGCCATCACGAACCATAGTAGAAATCTTCAATATCGGTTGATGCGTAATATTATTTAAAACATCTGTTATTGTACTTATACTACACGTATTACAAAACAATACGCTTGGTTTGGACTCGTCAATTAGCGCTATCAAGACACCTATATAACATCGTTAATGATAAATAAAACGAAACAAATAAAGCTATAATATTGTACGAATTCAAATCATTATTATTACTTTTTCTTAAAGTGTGATCCAACGCAGCGATAGTTGCTCCGATCAAAATCCCAGCTAACAGAACTACTTGCGCTTCGTATGAGCCATTGTCTGTAATCATCACGACGTCTCCGAGTCCAAGATCATGTTTTTTAAATGCAGTAGCCATTGCTAAAACGTCTTTTTTCAATTTTGGATAACCGTACTCATTACCGGTAGAACAGTCGATCTGTATACATGGATTTGATAAATATATTAATACTAAAATACATGATAATAAGTATATATTATATAATGTATGTAAAGAACTGTATATGATGCGTATATGCATCATAGTACAATATCAAATATCTTACACCAAAAAGACCTTTATTGTTATTCAATTGATCTTCAAACATTTCTGCTATTGTTTTATTATGCATAATAATTTTCGGTCCAGATATGTGTATATTGAATGCCATTTTTGCAAACGTTCAAAAAGCTTACAAGTAACTGTACGAAAATTTGAAACAACTTACATATTTATAGACAAACTGATCGCGTGTTTACTCATTATTGAATCTATAGTTTTATTATTATTAGAGTTCGGAAGTTGATGACCTTAAAAACATAAAAAAAAATGACAAAAAAAATATGCAAATATGACTTAAAAAGTCCTTTATAAATGACCTAAAAAATTACAAAACTTTGTTTTAAATTAATTAAAATAAATTTTTTTTTAAATTGTACTCTATTTTACTAAAATTCTATATACATTTATCAAAGCTTACAAATTACTCAAAAATGTCCTTAAAGTTAAATTAAAAAATTACTAATAAAATATACGTAGACAAGCATTAACGAGTTTTAATTTTGGCATTTCGAAAATATTATGAAAAAACAATAAAATTTAGGTACAATAATATTCACTACAACACGATAACGACGACTATAATCGGTGAGATAAAATCGGATAGTTACTAAGATTCTTCCGTGGTAATTTCAAAGTTTTAAGTAAGTTATTGACATAATAGCAATCGACAAGAAACAATAAGAAGTGAACTAATGTGAAATCGGTAAAAATGACTAAAAATGTAAGAAAATGACCTAAAAATGTCAAAAAATGTCTTAAATAGTAATACACCATAAAATGCAAAAAAAAAAAATGCAAAATAAAAATTAATTGATCAGATTCACATGCTAATGAAACACATTTGTGACCAGGAAAGCATCGTCTAAAAAGTTCCAAAAATGCAAAATGCAAAATGCATCCACTTCCGATCCTTAATGATGACAGACACGTAAAAACTAAAAAAGAACATCATTATAAAATCAATACATTCGTTACTTTGCTCTGCAGAATCTGATTACTACTAAAAGTAAAATTTTTGTAAATGTATAATGACTTAACAAATAGACAGATTCAAATATTTGCAACAATATTAATTATAATTAGGGCTTGGTAGTTGATGCGGTTTGCAAATTTTTTTGGAAATTTTTAGACTATGCTTTCTTGGCCACAAATGTGTTTCATTAGCATGTGCATCAGAACAACTAATTTTTATTTTGCATTTATTTTTATTTTTGGTATATTACTTTTTAAGACATTTTTAGCTCATTTTCCCAGGTCCGTCACACCAGCACCCCAGGTTGTGATTTTTTACACAAAAATTTCACAAGATTATGTTATCATTATGTAACGAAATGTAACCACAAAAACTTTTTTTGTAACTTACAAGGAAGTTCAGAATTTCAAACTTTAATTCCGGGTGCTGGCGAGATATCACGCCATCACCCCGGTACCCTTCAAATTCATTCGATTGATTCGAAATTTTCACAAAATTTTGTAACTATTTTGTAACCAAATGTAACCAATATTCCAGATACCTGATTTCACTTTAATCAATTAAGAATTGTTCTAAATGACCTAAACATCGTAATATATACAATATATATACGTGTTATACCTATATGTCTGTAAATAGTACAATGTGTAAATTTTTTTATTTTTCGATATTAATATTAATTTATTAATTTTGATAGTTTTTACGTATAGAGTTTTTTTTTTTTTAATTTATGTTGTGTTGTATCGGACAAATATTTGTATTGTATGTCAAATATTTTTATTTTCTAATATATTATATGATGCGATTGTGCTCTCTGACCCGTGGGCCCCTCTGCCACAGCCCGAAGACGACACCAATCTACAAGGACGTGCACACACACACACCATCTATTTCCCAGTACCTGTGGTCCGGAGTGATCGGACGTTAAGATATTAATTAGATGCCACCAATTAAAATATAAATATAACATTTTATACCGGCCAACAATATTATAATATAACCATTAGGTAACGTCGTCGACGTACTTTGTCCGATATGATATGTCCAACAGCCTTATACCTCTTCACTTTTGTTTTTCCACTTCACCGGACAACATATCGGAGTAGAGAAAAAAACCGATCGCCGAGGGCGTCTCGGGGACGGCGCTCCGGACCATAACGCAATAAATTTGGTAATATGTTTTATATTAGAGCGTACGTATGTTACCAACAAATGCCTTGGCCGGTATAAATTGTTAAGTTATATTTTTATATAACTATTATTATTTTATATTTTTTCATTATTATCTATTGGTGTTATTATATATTATATTATTCTATGATGCTGGTGCTCAATGGCACTACATTTATGCACAGAGTAATCATATTGTTGTTGCCCAACAGGCATTAAATATTGTGATATATATATATATATTTATTATTTATTATTATTGGTATACGTGCCGGTAACTGATGACCGGAGCCGTGCCTTATTGAATTATTATTATGCCGTAGTGCCTTTTTACTATTATTATTATTATTATTATTTTGGTGTGACCTTTATTTGGGGCGATGTTTTTATGCCGTATAGCTTTTCTTGGCCATAACTTACATCTTATTCTTTTAATTAATAATAAATTCCGCAAAAATAACTATCCCCAAAAACAATGCGTTCATGATTATTTATTCTTCCTTATTTGTTTTATTTTCTTCATCCATCTAATATTATAAAATCCCACACGCTCCGGTTTAAAAATCTCGGCTGTGGGTTGGCGACCTTACCACGTCAATAATGGACGCTCCACAAGCCGAACCTGGGTACAAGATTGTGCGAGACGTCACAATGTGATATAAACATTTGAATCACAATCTAACGACTTCAAAAATTAAATGTTAGCATATTTTCGTATATTTTGAACTTTTTTTAAAAGGTATGCATATTTTAAAATAAAATTGCATTTTAGTGTATTATTTATTTATTTTTTTTATTAATATTCCATAAAAATGTCGAATTTTGAATATATTTCAAAATGTATTCGTTGAAAAATATGTCCTTAAAAGACGTTGCCAATATAAAATAAAACTTGATTAAAATTAAAGGTCGTTACTTGATCGGACTGATAATTGCCGTTCATTTGTTCTTGAAAACCTATCCAAATCCTTAGTTGTAAATTTTAATTCTTGAAGTAAATAATAAAAAATATTTCATACTAAAATTGTGCATATTTTTCCCCATTTTTTAATTTTAAGTATTATTTTTACCAAAAACAAAAGAAACTTAACGTAAAAAAAAATTTAATTTATAATTAGAGTATATTTTAATGATTTTAAGCACATATTTGCATTCATATTTTGATAGTTTTTAGTGCATGAACTTCCGAGCCCTAGTCATGATGAAATAAATTATTATTTCATCCTTGTCTGTGGGAAATTATGCGTCAATATGATAACTGATGATACTATGATAGTTAATAATGTAGTAATAATGGTCATCTGCAGTACCTATGTTTTCAATACTTTTAATTATTTTTCCACACATCACTGTGACACACACATGTAAATATTTTACTATTCTTGCACTACAACATTATTTTGTATCATATATTATATGATTTTTTTTTTTAGTATAAAAATATTTAAATGCCCTGCCATATACTATAATATATATTTTATGCCGAAAAACTCCCCAAGGTTATTCATGACTCAATAGGTATTAAACATCTTAAAATCGATGATTATATAAACTATATTATAAACTGTGGTGTAAGATATTTGATATTCGCATCATATACAGTTGTTTACATACATTAGTAATATAATATAATATATACCTATTATCATGTATTTTAGTATTAATATATTTATCAAATCCATGTATACAGATCGACTGTTCTACCGGTAAAGAGTATGGTTATCCTAAATTGAAAAAAGACGTTTTAGCAATGGCTACTGCATTTAAAAAACATGATCTTGGACTCGGAGACGTCGTGATGATTACAGACAATGGCTCGTACGAAGCGCAAGTAGTTCTATTAGCTGGGCAACTATAGCTGCGTTGGATCACACTTTAAGAAAAAGTAAGAGTAATGATTTGAATTCGAACAATATTATAGCTTTATTTGTTTCGTTTTATTTATCATTAACGATGTTTTATAGGTGTCTTGATAGCGCTAATTGACGAGTCCAAACCAAGCGTATTATTTTGTAATACGTTGAGTATAAGTACAATAACAGATGTTTTAAATAATATTACGCATCAACCGATATTGAAGATTTCTACTATGGTTCGTGACGGCTTTACTACCTATTCGAGTATCGTTGTTGCGGCGGAAGAAATTTTGTTTGTCCGTCCGATAAAATCAAAAAATCCAATTGGACCATGTGCTATTATATATTCGAGTGGTACTACAGGAACCCCGAAAGGAATTTATTTGTCGAACAACGCTTTAAAATCAGCTTTAATATCGTTCAAACAGTGAGTACTTAAATTAAATAACTCGGTCGATCAGTGCATCAGTTTAAAAAAAAATATTGTTAAAATGTTATGCGGTTAGGTAATAAAAATAAAAGTTATTCGAATAAAAAAGTGTTTGTCGTTGTTTTTACTTAATAATTATATGTATTTTAAACATCGTTTTTAGATCGTTAGCTTGGAAACTGCGAATGTGTTAGCCCCAATATTGAAGGCGAAATCCTTATTAAATCGGTGTCTAATATAAAGGGATATGTCAACGAATTGAAAAAAACGATTTGTTCGTACGACGAGGACGGTTGGTTCAGGAGCGGTGATGTTGGATACTATACGGACGATTGCTGTTTGTTCATTGTCGGTCGGAATAAAAAGATGATGATTTACATGGACGAGCAGGTACGATATTCGAATAAGAATTACAATAGAAAAACCTTGTGATATTCTTAACATCACGCTATTTCATATATAATTACATAATAATAAATATTATATAAATGTTCATAGATTTCTCCGGTCGCCAAAGAAACCGTTTTATTAAGTCATCCTGCCGTGCTCGATGCCGGAGTTACGGAGATTTGTTGGTAGGAGTTGTCGAAGTCAAATCTGGTCAAAATGTCACACTCGACGTACTCGTATCGTATGTCAATGGTAAGATTCTACAGTCATGGATAATAATATGTTCCGCCGAAATGTGTTTGTAGTTTCTTGTTGTCAAGATTTTGGTAAATATTTTTCAGATAGAGTGAAAGACCACGAGAAACTGCGTGGCAGTATTATATTCGTAGACGATGTGCCTAGATCTCCGACCGGTAAATTGAAACGAGAAGAACTTCTTAAGCTCGTACAGTAAATGTATTAGCATACAATTCAATATTATCAATAAAAAGAACATAACAGTATATATAAATATTAATATATATAAGTTTAATAAATTTTAATTTTGAGGTAAACCTATACAATTATTTTGAAGTCTAATTTAGTTTAAAAATGTATTGTTTTATGTTAATCATATTATTTTGAATGTTTTTATAAAAATTTTACTAATAATATTCGAAAAAAAAACTTTATTAATGTATAAAAATTGTATAATAGTCATAAAGTCTGAAAAAGAACTTAAAATGTCCTAAATAATGTTTTATCATTATTCAATATAGTATATAAGTTGTATCATGTCCAAAAATATTACCATTTAGTAAAAAGATTAGTGATGTTTAACATAAAACTTATTTTGTACAAAAATATCTTGTATCCATTAAAATGGTTTTTTTATTGACTTGTCTTGGTTAACTAGTAGTTTACTTTTGACTCTTCCCCTCCTATACTACCTATAAACTAGATCCTGTTTTTGACCCAAATCACTCTCAAAATTGAATATTGAAGTATTTTTACTAATTCAAAAGGTGATGACAAGGGTTTGGAAGTTGATGACCTTAAAAACCTTAAAAAAATGGCCTAAAAAAAAATGCAAATATTTGTTTTGAATTACCATGACCATTATTACTGCATTATTAACTATCATAGTATCATCAGTTATCATATTGACGCATAATTTCCCACAGACAAGGATGAAATAATAATTTATTTCATCATGACTAGGGCTCGGAAGTTCATGCACTAAAAACTATCAAAATATGAATGCAAATATGTGCTTAAAATCATTAAAATATACTCTAATTATAAATTAAATTTTTTTTTACGTTAAGTTTCTTTTGTTTTTGGTAAAAATAATACTTAAAATTAAAAAATGGGGAAAAATATGCACAATTTTAGTATGAAATATTTTTTATTATTTACTTCAAGAATTAAAATTTACAACTAAGGATTTGGATAGGTTTTCAAGAATAAATGAACGGCAATTATCAGTCCGATCAAGTAACGACCTTTAATTTTAATCAAGTTTTATTTTATATTGGCAACGTCTTTTAAGGACATATTTTTCAACGAATACATTTTGAAATATATTCAAAATTCGACATTATTATGGAATATTAATAAAAAAAATAATTAAATAATACACTAAAATGCAATTTTATTTTAAAATATGCATACCTTTTAAAAAAATTCAAAATATACAAAAATATGCTAACATTTAATTTTTGAAGTCGTTAGATTGTGATTCGAATGTTTTTATCACATCCAGCAACTTTTTGATGAACTCTGAAAAAACTTGCAAAGTTATGGACTTCCTGGCCCTAATTTATAACTCAATACGGATAATACGAATTAAACATCTTAAAATCGATGAAAATAAAATTATAAATATAACTATATATATATAACATAAAATAAGTATTATCAATACTACATAAATTTAAAAAAAAAACTATACGTAAAAACTATCAAAATCAATAAATTAATATTAATATCGAAAAATAAAAAATTTTACACATTGTTCTATTATACACACGTATATAGGTATAACACGTATGTATATTGTATATATTACGATGTTTATATCACTTAGAACAATTCTTAATTTACTATAGTGAAATCATGTATCTGGAATATTGGTTACATTTGGTTACAAAATAGTTACAAAATTTTGTGAAAATTTCGAATCAATCGAATCAATTTGAACGGTACCAGGGTATGATATCATGCCAGCGCCTGGAATTAAAGTTTGAAATTCTGAACTTCCTTGTAAGTTACAAAAAAAGTTTTTGTGGTTACATTTCGTTACATAATGATTACATAATCTTGTGAAATTTTTGTGTAAAAAATCACAACCTGGGATGCTGGGTTGACGGACCTGGGAAAATGACCTAAAAATGTCAAAAAATGACTTAAAAAGTAATACACCAAAAAATACAAAAAAATGCAAATAAAAATTAGTTGTTCTGATGCACATGCTAATGAAACACATTTGTGGCCAAGAAAGCATAGTCTAAAAATTTCCAAAAAAAATTACAAAACACATCAACTTCCATTTTAAAACAATTTATATTAATTAATTCAAAACAAATGTTTGCATTTTTTTTAGGCCATTTTTTTTAAAGGTTTTTAAGGTCATCAACTTCCAAACCCTTGTCATCACCTTTTGAATTAGTAAAAATACTTCAATATTCAATTTTGAGAGTGGTTTGGGTCAAAAACAGGATCTAGTTTATAGGTAGTATAGGAGGGGAAAAGTCAAAAGTAAACTACTAGTTAAGCAAGACAAAACAACAAAAAAACCATTTTAATGGATACAAGATATTGTTGTACAAAATAAGTTTTATGTTAAACATCACTAATCTTTTTACTAAATGTTAATATTTTTGGACATGATACAACTTATATACTATATTGAATAATGATAAAACATTATTTAGGACATTTTAAGTTCTTTTTCAGACTTTATGACTATTATACAATTTTTATACATTTATAAAGTTTTTTTTTCGAATATTATTAGTAACATTTTTATAAAAACATTCAAAATAATATGTTTAACATAAAACAATACATTTTTAAACTAAATTAGACTTCAAAATAATTGTATAGGTATACCTCAAAATTAAAATTTATTAAATTTATAATATTAAATATTAATTAAAATTAAAATTAATTATAATTTTCTTGTCAAAATTTATAAAATATTCCAAGATACTATGCTAAGTACATATAGTATTCCCTAACCCCTGAAATATCCACAAATGTGCAAATATCGCTTTTTTTAACTTGGTTAAATGTTGCTTAATTTTTAATGAATCGTCTTATATTTTCACTACCACCAAACTACATACTCCAGTTATAACTTACTAATGTATATTTAATTATTTAATTTTGTTTCTTTTTTACTAAATTAATAAATTGTTTTAAGACCAATATCATAGACTTTCTACAATGTTGAATTTTCTTACACTTTTGGGCTTGTATTTTTTTAATTACTCCACTAAAATATGAAAATACAAGTATGGAATACTTATACTATATTCAGTTTATTATTCAGTATATCTACTTAATACCTACAGTTCGTATAATCGTACAGGACTGTCAAGACTACCTATATTCTTTTTATTTGTGTGTATATACGTAAACTGTTAACTATCTATGAACCGCGTAAAAAATTTCATATTATATACTGTTATGTTCTTTTTATTGATAATATTGAATTGTATGCTAATACATTTACTGTACGAGCTTAAGAAGTTCTTCTCGTTTCAATTTACCGGCCGGAGATCTAGGCACATCGTTTACGAATATAATACCGCCACGCAGTTTCTCGTGGTCTTTCACTCTATCTGAAAAATATTTACCAAAATCTTGACAACAAGAAGCTATAAACACATTTCAGCGGAACATATTATTATCCATGACTGTAGAATCTTACCATTGACATACGATACGAGTACGTCGGGTGCGACATTTTGACCAGATTTGACTTTGACAACTCCTACCAACAAATCTCCGTGAACACTGTATTTACCCGTAACTCCGGCATCGAGTACGGCAGGATGACTTAATAAAACAGTTTCTATGTCGATCGGAGCGATCTATGAACATTTATATAATATATATTATTAATTATTATGTATTTATACATGTAATAGAGTGATGTTAAGAATATCAAACGGTTTTTCGATCAAAACTCTAAATCGAATATCTCATCGTACCCTCTGGTCCTTGTAAATCATCAGCTCTTTAATCCGACCGACAATGAACAAACAGCAATCGTCCGTATAGTATCCAACATCACCGCTCCTGAACCAACCGTCCTCGTCGTACGAACAAATCGTTTTTTTCATATCGTTGACATATCCCATCATGTTGGACACCGATTTAATACGAATTTCGCCTTCAGTATTGGGGCCAACACATTCGCCAGTTTCCAAGCTAACGATCTAAAAATGATGTTTAAAATTATTAATAATTATTAAGTAAAAACCACGACAAACACTTTGTTATTCGACTTACTTTGATTTTTATACCAGCTGCTGGTCTACCGACAGATCCGTCTCTGATGGTACCTATACCCGAATCCATCGAACAAACCGCTATAACACCCTGTTCAGATGCACCGTACCCTTGTTTGATAGGTATCCTTCCCTGCAGTAAATTGTTTACCACTGTCTTTTGTAAATCAGCTCGCATCGAAGACCCACTAATTACGCATGTCGTTAAACCCTGGATATTATACTTATGGTCATTTGCCATTTGATAAGTCATCATATCATTGATTGCAGCTACACCAGTCGTCAAAAATGTTGGCTATGACACATAAAATTAGCTAAAACCTATCGTATACTACATTATAGCACACTATTATATTTTGCGTTTAGTCTTGTATATATAGTATGTATTTGAATTAGCGTTATGTATAACTTAATTTTACACATAAAATATATTGTATCTTAAAAAATATAAGCAGTCATATAATATTTATAGTTTAGTAAGAAAAAATAATAGTGTTTACTGTTTACTTTAAATTTGTCTATTGAACTAAGTATTTGTTCAGTGGTCGGTTTTGTCGAAAAAAATAGTCTTGGTTTGCCAAAATGAATACCGATCATCATAAATAAAATTCCCCCGTACCAAAATATAGGAGAAGTCGTCATAAATTTGTTTTCAATAGGTTCTTCCATAAATGACCTTAAAACATTTAATGTCATCATATATTCATGATAAATCACCTAACCGCGTAACATTTTAACAATATTTTTTTTTTAAACTGATGCACTGATCGACCTAGTTATTTAATTTAAGTACTCACTGTTTGAACGATATTAAAGCTGATTTTAAAGCGTCGTCCGACAAATAAATTCCTTTCGGGGTTCCGGTAGTACCACTCGAATATATAATAGCACATGGTCCAATTGGATTTTTTGATTTTATCGGACGGACAAACAAAATTTCTTCCGCCGCAACAACGATACTCGAATAGGTAGTAAAGCCGTCACGAACCATAGTAGAAATCTTCAATATCGGTTGATGCGTAATATTATTTAAAACATCTGTTATTGTACTTATACTCAACGTATTACAAAATAATACGCTTGGTTTGGACTCGTCAATTAGCGCTATCAAGACACCTATAAAACATCGTTAATGATAAATAAAACGAAACAAATAAAGCTATAATATTGTTCGAATTCAAATCATTACTCTTACTTTTTCTTAAAGTGTGATCCAACGCAGCTATAGTTGCTCCGATCAAAATCCCAGCTAATAGAACTACTTGCGCTTCGTATGAGCCATTGTCTGTAATCATCACGACGTCTCCGAGTCCAAGATCATGTTTTTTAAATGCAGTAGCCATTGCTAAAACGTCTTTTTTCAATTTTGGATAACCGAACTCTTTACCGGTAGAACAGTCGATCTGTATACATGGATTTGATAAATATATTAATACTAAAATACATGATAATAGGAATATATTATATTATATTATTAATGTATGTAAACAACTGTACATGATGCGTATAAGCATCATCGTACAATATCAAATATCTTACACCAAAAAGACCTTCATTGTTATTCAATTGATCTTCAAACATTTCTGCTATTGTTTTATTATGCATAATCATTTTCGGTCCAGATATGTGTATATTGAATGCCATTTTTGCAAACGTTCAAAAAGCTTACGAGTAACTGTGCGAAAATTTGAAACAACTTACATATTTATAGACAAACTGATCGCTTGTTTATACATTATTGAATCTGTAGTTTTATTATTATTAGAGTTCGGAAGTTGATGACCTTAAAAACATAAAAATATGATAAAAATAACATGCAAATATGACTTAGAAAGTCCTTAAAATATGACCTAAAAAAAAAATGCGAATATTTGTTTTGAATTAATTAAAATAAATTTTTTTTTAAATTGTTTTTTTTTTACTATAAAATTCTGTATACATTTATCAAAGCTTACAAATTACTCAAAAATGACTAAAAAATTACCTTAAAAATTAAATAAAAAATTTACAAATATAGTAGACGTAGATGAGCATAAACCTAGTTTTAATTTGGGCATTATGAAAATATTACGAAAAAAATAATAAAATTTAGGTACAATAAAATTCACTACAACACAACAACGACGACTGTAATCGGTGAGATAAAATCGGATAGTTACTAAGATTAGTCCGTTGTAATTTCAAGGTTTTAAGTAAGTTATTGGCATAATAGCAATCGACAAGATATAATAAGAAGTGAACTAATGTGAAGTCAGTAAAAATGACTAAAAATGTGGGAAAATGACCTAAAAATGTCAAAAAATGTCTTAAAAAGTAATACACCATAAAATCCAAAAAAAAAAAAATGCAAAATAAAAATTAATTGATCAGATTCACATGCTAATGAAACACATTTGTGACCAGGAAAGCATCGTCTAAAAAGTTCCAAAAAAAAATGCAAAATGCATCCACTTCCGAGCCTTAATGATGATGACAGACACGTAAAAACTAAAAAAGAACATCATTATAAAATCAATACATTCGTTACTTTGCTCTGCAGAATCTGATTACTACTAAAAGTAAAATTTTTGTAAATGTATAATGACTTAACAAATAGACAGATTCAAATATTTGCAACAATATTAATTATAATTAGGGCTTGGTAGTTGATGCGGTTTGCAAATTTTTTTGGAAATTTTTAGACTATGCTTTCTTGGCCACAAATGTGTTTCATTAGCATGTGCATCAGAACAACTAATTTTTATTTTGCATTTTTTTGTATTTTTTGGTGTATTACTTTTCAAGTCATTTTCCCAGGTCCGTCAACCCAGCACCCCAGGTTGTGTTTTTTACACAA
The DNA here is from genome assembly GCF_020882245.1 of Rhopalosiphum padi. Classification (NCBI taxonomy): domain Eukaryota; kingdom Metazoa; phylum Arthropoda; class Insecta; order Hemiptera; family Aphididae; genus Rhopalosiphum; species Rhopalosiphum padi. Next base: position 22,056,014 of record NC_083600.1, read on the forward strand.
AAATTTCACAAGATTATGTAATCATTATGTAACGAAATGTAACCACAAAAACTTTTTTTGTAACTTACAAGGAAGTTCAGAATTTCAAACTTTAATTCCAGGCGCTAGCATGATATCATGCCAGCACCCTGGTACCGTTCAAATTGATTCGATTGATTCAAAATTTTCACAAAATTTTGTAACTATTTTGTAACCAAATGTAATCCAATATTCCAGATACATGATTTCACTATAGTAAATTAAGAATTGTTCTAAGTGATATAAACATCGTAATATATACAATATACATACGTGTTATACCTATATACGTGTGTGTAATAGAACAATGTGTAAAATTTTTTATTTTTCGATATTAATATTAATTTATTGATTTTGATAGTTTTTACGTATAGTTTTTTTTTTAAATTTATGTAGTATTGATAATACTTATTTTATGTTATATATATATAGTTATATTTATAATTTTATTTTCATCGATTTTAAGATGTTTAATTCGTATTATCCGTATTGAGTTATGAATTAGGGCCAGGAAGTCCATAACTTTGCAAGTTTTTTCAGAGTTCATCAAAAAGTTGCTGGATGTGATAAAAACATTCGAATCACAATCTAACGACTTCAAAAATTAAATGTTAGCATATTTTTGTATATTTTGAATTTTTTTAAAAGGTATGCATATTTTAAAATAAAATTGCATTTTAGTGTATTATTTAATTATTTTTTTTATTAATATTCCATAATAATGTCGAATTTTGAATATATTTCAAAATGTATTCGTTGAAAAATATGTCCTTAAAAGACGTTGCCAATATAAAATAAAACTTGATTAAAATTAAAGGTCGTTACTTGATCGGACTGATAATTGCCGTTCATTTATTCTTGAAAACCTATCCAAATCCTTAGTTGTAAATTTTAATTCTTGAAGTAAATAATAAAAAATATTTCATACTAAAATTGTGCATATTTTTCCCCATTTTTTAATTTTAAGTATTATTTTTACCAAAAACAAAAGAAACTTAACGTAAAAAAAAATTTAATTTATAATTAGAGTATATTTTAATGATTTTAAGCACATATTTGCATTCATATTTTGATAGTTTTTAGTGCATGAACTTCCGAGCCCTAGTCATGATGAAATAAATTATTATTTCATCCTTGTCTGTGGGAAATTATGCGTCAATATGATAACTGATGATACTATGATAGTTAACAATGCAGTAATAATGGTCATGGTAATTCAAAACAAATATTTGCATTTTTTTTTAGGCCATTTTTTTAAGGTTTTTAAGGTCATCAACTTCCAAACCCTTGTCATCACCTTTTGAATTAGTAAAAATACTTCAATATTCAATTTTGAGAGTGATTTGGGTCAAAAACAGGATCTAGTTTATAGGTAGTATAGGAGGGGAAGAGTCAAAAGTAAACTACTAGTTAACCAAGACAAGTCAATAAAAAAACCATTTTAATGGATACAAGATATTTTTGTACAAAATAAGTTTTATGTTAAACATCACTAATCTTTTTACTAAATGGTAATATTTTTGGACATGATACAACTTATATACTATATTGAATAATGATAAAACATTATTTAGGACATTTTAAGTTCTTTTTCAGACTTTATGACTATTATACAATTTTTATACATTAATAAAGTTTTTTTTTCGAATATTATTAGTAAAATTTTTATAAAAACATTCAAAATAATATGATTAACATAAAACAATACATTTTTAAACTAAATTAGACTTCAAAATAATTGTATAGGTTTACCTCAAAATTAAAATTTATTAAACTTATATATATTAATATTTATATATACTGTTATGTTCTTTTTATTGATAATATTGAATTGTATGCTAATACATTTACTGTACGAGCTTAAGAAGTTCTTCTCGTTTCAATTTACCGGCCGGAGATCTAGGCACATCGTTTACGAATATAATACCGCCACGCAGTTTCTCGTGGTCTTTCACTCTATCTGAAAAATATTTACCAAAATCTTGACAACAAGAAGCTATAAACACATTTCAGCGGAACATATTATTATCCATGACTGTAGAATCTTACCATTGACATACGATACGAGTACGTCGGGTGCGACATTTTGACCAGATTTGACTTTGACAACTCCTACCAACAAATCTCCGTGAACACTGTATTTACCCGTAACTCCGGCATCGAGTACGGCAGGATGACTTAATAAAACAGTTTCTATGTCGATCGGAGCGATCTATGAACATTTATATAATATATATTATTAATTATTATGTATTTATACATGTAATAGAGTGATGTTAAGAATATCAAACGGTTTTTCGATCAAAACACTAAATCGAATATCTCATCGTACCCTCTGGTCCTTGTAAATCATCAGCTCTTTAATCCGACCGACAATGAACAAACAGCAATCGTCCGTATAGTATCCAACATCACCGCTCCTGAACCAACCGTCCTCGTCGTACGAACAAATCGTTTTTTTCATATCGTTGACATATCCCATCATGTTGGACACCGATTTAATACGAATTTCGCCTTCAGTATTGGGGCCAACACATTCGCCAGTTTCCAAACTAACGATCTAAAAACGATGTTTAAATATAATTATTTAGTAAAAACCATGACAAACAATTTTTTATTGGACTAACTTTGATTTTTATACCAGCTGCTGGTCTACCGACAGATCCGTCTCTGACGGTACCTATACCCGAATCCATCGACCAAACCGCTATAATACCTTGTTCAGATGCACCGTACCCTTGTTTGATCGGTATCTTTCCCCGCAGTAAATTGCTTACCACTGTCTTTTGTAAATCAGCTCTCATCGGAGACCCACCAACTACGCATGTCCTTAAACTCTGGATATTATACTTGTGGCCATTTGCCATTTGACAGGACATCATTTCATTGATTGCAGCTACACCAGTCATCAAAAATGTTGGCTATATCACATCAAATTAGCTAGGTAAATCATATTGTTTAATATGATATATTCTATAATGCACTATTATATTATACTATGCGTTTAATCTTGTATATATAGCAGTGGCGTATACAAGGAGCAACGTGCGGGTCAGATTCTTTCCATTGGTTTTTTATTATTTTTTTGTTTTTGCTTACAATATGCAATATGCATTATAATGTAATGTTTTGTGATATTAAGATCTATTGAATTTTGACAATTTTGTAAATACTAAATATCATTATAATTTTATTTTTTTTTGTTTGTAGCAAAGTAATGTTTATTTAGTCGAAATGGTCAATGACGACTATGTTTATAATTTATTGTCTTTATTATACCTTATCTTATTTTTTATAGACACAATACTTTATATATAATAATATGTATGTAGGCTCGACTAAATGGTCTATGCTTCCACTGTGAGCCTGTGTTTAAAATATTATCATATATTATCGTTGTTATTAAATTTTGATAAATGACTAATGAGATCATTATCGCTACGGGTTTAGTTCACCGCGTATACGTAGTACACTAGTACATAGTACGTACCTACTATTTATTTATCTGAAATATAAAAAAAGACACTCACGCAGCGGCGTACGCAAGGGGGGGGGGGGGTGTCAGGGGGATATGACAATAAAAATATAGGTAAAAATAAGTACCTTAAAAATAAGTATCTGTTCAAAATATGAAACAAGGGCTAAAAAAAAAACTTACATTTAGGAAGGCATTTTCAATTTTCACCTCCCATTTAGCTTTTTTTTTTTTTGATCCTCCCCCTTTCAGAAATCATGTCTACGCCACTGATATATAGTATGTATTTGATTTAGCGTAATCTATAAGTTATAAGTTTATAGTTAAATATATTTTATAACTTAAAAAATATAAGCATTCAAATAATATTTATAGTTTAGTAAGAAAAAATAATAGTGTTTACTGTTTACTTTAAATTTGTCTATTGAACTAAGTATTTGTTCAGTGGTCGATTTTGTCGAAAAAAATAGTCTTGGTTTGCCAAAATGAATACCGAGCATCATTAATAAAATTCCCGTGTACCAAAATATAGGAGAAGTCATCATAAATTTGTTTTCAATAGGTTCTTCCATTAATGACCTTAAAACATTTAATGTTATCATATAATCATGATAAATCACCTAACCGCGTTACATTTTAACAATATTTTTTTTTAAACTGATGCACTGATCGACCGAGTTATTTAATTTAAGTACTCACTGCTTGAACGATATTAAAGCTGATTTTAAAGCGTCGTCCGACAAATAAATTCCTTTCGGAGTTCCTGTAGTACCACTCGAATATATAATAGCACATGGGCCAATTGGATTTTTTGATTTTATCGGACGGACAAACAAAATTTCTTCCGCCGCAACAACGATACTCGAATAGGTAGTAAAGCCGTCACGAATCATAGTAGAAATCTTCAATATCGGTTGATGCGTAATATTATTTAAAGCATCTGTTATTGTACTTATACTCAACGTATTACAAAATAATACGCTTGGTTTGGACTCGTCAATTAGCGCTATCAAGACACCTATAAAACATCGTTAATGATAAATAAAACGAAACAAATAAAGCTATAATATTGTACGGAATCAAATCATTACTATTACTTTTTCTTAAACTGTGATCCAGCGCAGCTATAGTTGCTCCGATCAAAATCCCAGCTAACAGAACTACTTGCGCTTCGTACGAGCCGTAGTCTGTAATCATCACGACGTCTCCGTGTCCAAGATCATGTTTTTTAAATGCAGTAGCCATTGCTAAAACGTCTTTTTTCAATTTTGGATAACCATACTCTTTACCGGTAGAACAGTCGATCTGTATACATGGATTTGATAAATATATTAATACTAAAATACATGATAATAGGAATATATTATATTATATTATTAATGTATGTAAACAACTGTACATGATGCGTATAAGCATCATCGTACAATATCAAATATCTTACACCAAAAAGACCTTCATTGTTATTCAATTGATCTACAAACATTTCTGCTATTGTTTTATTATGCATAATGATTTTTGGTCCAGATATGTGTATATTGAATGCCATTTTTGCAAACGTTCAAAAATCTTACGAGTAACTGTACGAAAATTGAAACTGTATGAAAATTTGAAACAACCTACATATTTATAGACAAACTGATCGCGTGTTTGCATATTTTTGGACCTGTAGTTTTATTATAATTAATACTGTTGTAAATATTATAATCTGTCTATTTGTTAAGTCATTATACATTTGAAATGATATTTTAGGATAATTAAGTGTAATATTCCCATGTAAAAACTTTTCGAAGGCCAGTGTTTCTATTAATTGTTTGCCGTTCCTCAAATCTAGTTACTCAAAATTATGAATCAGTAATTAGAGATACAATGAAACTGTAGTAAATACTATATATAGTCTATTTTAAGTACGCTGAAATTTAAAATTAATTTAATTTTGTCCGGTTATTACCTTTTTGTTATTACTAAACAAGTTTTTAATAATATTTAATAATATGACATACTATTTATAGATAGAAAATTATCAGTCATGTGTGAAGGTTTCAACTTAAAATATACCTAATAGCTAACAGGTTACATTTGTTTTATGTTTAAATTTCATAGTTATATTCATACATATACCAAGTACAAGTCAGTGGCTATAAGTTCTGATTTAATTTAAATTACTTATTACTATTTATTTTTTATTCAATAATTTAATGTTCAGTTTCGAATTATTATATAGATTTTCAAAAAAATATCTATTAATATCTAATAATATACATCTCTAAACTAAATGCTATTTTACATAAATCGGAACAACAATATATTATAATTTATTTTGGAAAAAATTTAATTTTTTTTCGGGCACTAAGCTGAAGCCGTGTTCAATTATATTTTAAAAAAACTAAATAATATGTATAATATATACAAATACAATATACATTACTATTTAAAAAAAAATTATATTTAGTCAATATATAGTTATGTACTCGCATATGTATATTAATTTTTAAGGTCAAAGTTTAACATTATATTATAGAATAAAAATTAATTAGTAACAAGCAATTTGATTTAAATCTGTGTTTATGACGAATGACGATTGGATGTAATATTATGTTAACGTTTTGAAATTATAAAAAGCATTTTAACCATTTGACGTGTATTATGAAAGTAATAAGTTAGACAAATAATATGTATATATTTATTTATTATCAGTTTATTACTAAAAACTACTACATAATTTTTCTGATTGGATTACCCATTTATTATCTAGGGAATTAAGGGAAAAACGTAATGTAATTACAATTAGGAGAGTCTCTGCTTCTCTGGCAGTATCACTTATCAGTAAGGTTCGGGACTTGTTGCATTAAAGATGATCAAAATATGATTAAAAATATGTAACTAATATTTTATTTTATTTCTTAAAATAAAATATATTAAAACCATAAAATTATAAAACTCAAAAATAAGTACTTAGGTACGTAGTAAAAATAAAATAACCAAAATATGCGCAAAAATATGTAACTGCATTTTTTTTTAATAACAGAAAATTAATTTTAATATTAAAAATGGTAGGTAATTGAGTACCGTTCTACTGTACATTAGGTGTCGAGTGGGTGGGTTAAATTTGAATTCTATATGATACACCATTATACATCACGAAAAATGATTCTGAGCGGAAACGATCAATCAGTCAATGTCACCAACTACCAAGTGATAATGTTTTTTTTTTGATATAGTTATTAAAGCTAATCATTTTACTTTTAGTAGTATAACCGTGCAGTGTTCCTAAATTCATCACCCAATCCAGTGGCTTATCCGGCAGATTGATTGGAGTTTAGTAACGGTTAATTTAATATAATATCGAAAAAGGTTGTTTGGTATAATAAAATCCATCACGGGTAGAATTATTTTTTTTTATCAAACAACCATGAATTACATTTAATCATATATTTTTTATTACAGTAGAATCGGTAGATTACCTATACGAATTAACTTATTTACCAAATGTAAATTGTAATTATTAATTATTGAATAAAGACTGCTTTAAAAGTTAATTTATTATTATTATTTTTGAAAATTGTGAATTAAATCTTCAAGACCTATCTCATTGCATATTTTTTTGGGTAGTGGTAAACTCTCCCGATTTTTAAAAATAGTAAACTCTCCCGATGGTAATAGCTCTCCCGGATCATCATTTTCGAACTGAAATATACATTATAATTCAAAGTTGCAATAAATTAAACAAAACAAATAAAAACTGTAATACAAAAAATAATGAAAAAACTATATCTCAACAACGCAGTCGACTAACACGATAGTATGAATATGTGATATGTCTTGTATAAATATTCAATATCAATAATTATTATGGTATTATGGTTAAATAGAGTATTTATCAAATCCGACAAATCCGTCTGGCTTTTTACTTGTTCAGCCGGATAATTACGGATTCCTGATAAAGTAAATAGTAACCTATACCCTCCACTGGACTTAAGAAAGTTGAAATTAAGAACACGTCTTGATTCAGTTGATTCTAACGACTGACCAATCTTCTGAGTTTAGAAACACACGGTAGTAAGTTGATGTAATTTTTGCAGAGAATATTGCATATTTTATATTATTATTTATTAATATTAAATAAAATTATTAAAATAATATATATTTATACTATATTATATCAACTTATATAATTCAAAATTTAATAACATCTTTCCGTAAATACTGTAAAACAATAAAAACAGATTTTTATAGTAACTTACAAATAGATCATATCATATTTTAAAATAAATCAAACATTTTATTAAATTATTAAAATGTATAATAACCTAAAATACATAAAAGTTTAGGTTTCCACGAATCGTGTTTTTAAATTATAACAAATTAATTAATATGTGGTTACTTATTGCAATAACTATTTTTTAAGTAAAACGTCTAAAATAATTGTAGAATTTATGAAGAATCTTGCATTCATTTTTCAAAACTTAGATACAAAATGAAAAGTTTTTATTAATTTTTAACTACAAAATAGTTTGTAATTTTTTGTGATTTTTTGTGATTTTGACGAATTTTGTAAATAATAGTCAATTTATCCCCAAATATTTTTTTTTATAATTTACATTATTGAAAAAATCTAGCTATATATATATAATTCATATTTTTTCATATAATTTAGATATATAACATGGTCTTGTAACTTATAATTTATTATAGAAGTAATATTGTGCAAAAAAAATGTGAAAGCCAAAATGTTTTGTAAATGAAAATTTACTTTCAATATGCAATTATTTTTTAATTGATAACATTACTCTGAGAGATTTATCACACAATTTCCCTTTTAAGTGAGATTATTGATAATTATTTAATTGATTTATAAGCAGTGTTCCGCTGTGGACACTGCCCATTATAAGTTTTTTTTATGTGTGGCAATCCCTGTATCCATGGTAGCACGTGGACTCCACCAATGTGCTTTTAAAATTAATAAAACAATTTTTTAGATGTTATGTAATGTTATGTTTGGCGATATTATAATAGTTATATACTATGTAGGTATACATAAAAAATACAACGAATAAGCTGTTGTGGCATTACTGCATTAGTATACAATAAACAACAATATTAAAATATAATTATATAAAGTTAACTATTATTTAGTATAAGTATAATACATAAAAGTTATACGAATGCAATTATAATTTTTAATTGAAACTAAATATTCAATTATATAAAAAAAATAAAAATGTAATATACAGTCAAATGAAATAACTTTATAAACTTAAAATAATGTAAAGAATTAATGTACCTAAATAATTGGGACAGTGTATTTTGCATATGCATAAATCTACATTTAAATGTCCAGATTATATTCCATGCAAACAAATCCGGTATTCGTATGTTGAATAAATGGTTCAATTCTCCAGGGATGATTCCCGGTGGTAAGAGATATGCACCGCTATATAGTTCGGCCATATTAATGGAGTGTTTAAAAATTAGGGCTCAGTTGTTGGGGTTTCGTGGGTGTTAACATAGCCCATTAGTCATATGCCTTGCTTCGCGGGATTATTCACCCTTATCAAACTATGGCACCATCGAATAGAAGGGGTGGATGACTTCATAATAGAATTATGACCCCCGAGCTATATATAAAGAAAGATATGGTGCTCGTAAAAAAATGTACAGCTTTTAAATTACAAAAAATCAACCACAGAAACGTATATATGATTAATGGACAAGCAGTAAAGCAATAGGGAGATGGCGCGGAAAAAATAAAATAATAAAAATATAAGTGCTCTATAATCTACCAAAGGAGCATTGATTACACTTGATTACTAGCATATGATACGCGTACCTAAATATTAAAGGATTTCTGAACGCTTGAACAACATATTTTACCGAGCTGTATAGATTGCGGGCTTAACAAATAGTCTAACAATTAGGTGTAGATCGAGAATTTCATAACATTATGTAATTGTTAAATTCTTAGGTTGAATTATTATATATTATGTTATAAATTTTAAGATTTTAATAGATAAATATGAAATAATCTTGTTTATATGATATGAGCGTTACTGGTTAACCTTGGAATTACCAGCAAAAAACGCGATATACTGTATACTTAGCAAAATTAGTTATGATTTATATAATTTTGGATTAACTCTATCGACTTTATAAGTAGATTTCTATCTTAGTTTTCCAAAAATATATATAGGTATTTATAATACAGTTTTAAACAATTTTTTTATTATTACATTATTTATAAAATCGAAAATATTTGTATTTACATTAAAATGATCGTTCAACCTTTAAATCGCTTGTTTTCGACTAAATTGTTTGCAGTTTAGTAACTTTAACAAAATATCATCTAAATGACTAAATCAACGCTCGTACCTATAATAGTCGTAACTTCGTAAATCGTAGTATTATATAGTAAAGTATGTTTTAATAACCTATAGATATAAATTGTTTAAATGTTTAGATTTTGAGCAGGATTAGTCATGTTTTTTTAATAATATGTCTTTTTATCTGGAGTCATCACGTTTTGGAGAAGAAAATATACTTTAATTTTAGACGTATTGAAGGTAGTTTTTGGTAGCAAAGAGAGACAAAAATGGGAAATTTCCAGTATTTTTCTCAATAAATTGGACGTTAAGTTTTAAGTTTATGGTTACCAAATATCAATATATTTAACTTTAACAATTTAAATTTAATACTGAGAAAATATAAAATAAAATAATATAGCATTCGTTTTTTTATCTTTAAACATAGTTACAGATTTTTTTATGAACATAATTTAAATTTTTAACTTAGTATAGTTGCTATTATTATTTTTTAATCTAATAGAAAAAAACTCAAGTTATTTTAATGATAGACAATATTAATCTATAGTTATAAGTTATTAAGTTAATTAGAAAATTAATTGCATTAACTAGATAAATTAAAAAGTTTATAGTAATCAATGTTTACTTAGTTAATGACAACCTTTGTGTGTGTATGTGTGTGTGTGTAGGAGTATAGCAGCTAACCTTTACTTGATAGAGTACTTGAGAAAGTCCGAGTACTCCGAGTAATGGTAGTTATAAAATTAATCACTGTTATATATCTAAGGTATCTTTTTGTTGGAACGTTATTATGTATGGTATTACATTTTTAATAATCGCAATATATTCTGTGAGTATACCTATATTATTAGCAACTTGAAACTTCTAACTATTATCATTATAAACAACATTCTTTAGCTTAGTTTATGAATTATATTGGAAATACATATTATGCTTTTAATATACCCAGCCAATATTGGGTAGATACTCCTTTGTAAAGTTTAAATAAAGTAATTTATAATATTCTACTCGTGTATTCTAAAATTACTAAGAAGGAATAGTAGGATAAATTTTTAATAAAACTGTAAGTTATTAAAAAAAAATAATTTTGAGTTGCTTGATCACGAAAAAACCGATAAACTTTATTTTAACTGAATAAAGTTAATAATATATTTTCTCTGTATTATCTTTAAATTCTTAGTTAAATAATATACGATATACGTATATTATTATTTATTAATTATTAACTTAACGCACGGAAAGTTAACTTAACAAATTCAAGTTATTATTTTTTTTAAACTAACTTACCTAGCTACTCCTTTGTACATATTTAACTAGAACATATAGCGGATTGGAAATCTCATAATTTTTTTCGGCCAACATCGCTGCACTTATCGTTACAGTATTCAACTTATTTCAAATATAGAACTGCAGACTTGCAGTCGAAAAATAGATTTCAGAGTCCGACATAAGGAAGAAATTTTTCAATCGTATTCGAAACAATATAACATATTAATAATATATATATCATTATTCATTATTATACACACGTTTCCTTTCAACCTAACTAGGATGTTATAAATATATATATATATATATATTATATACAACAATTATATTTTACATGCCACATGCGCTGAGGATATTTTTAAAAGTCGAACCTCCCTATTTACACACACCCAGCAGTGTGCAGGATGACTCATTATCATCGGCTGGCTCGTATTATTTGTCGCCTGGCGGCGAAGAGCTTACACGTGCAGACAAACTGGCACGTGCGCGTGTATTCAACACCACCGCCGCCGGTGTACACAAAGAACGATTTGCGATAAAAAGCTGTCGTGTCACTTTAATGTTTTATCCGACCGCAGATAAACACACACACGATATATAGGTACATTTTTTCTGCATGTATTGCGCATTTCGTATAAATACGAGTCTGCGCACACTTCACCGGGGATAAAAATATATATATTATTGTTGTAAAATAGTAGATAATATTATGCATAGTGCGTAGAGGGAATAATTCGATTAAAAACGCAGTCCACGCATGATGGGCATGGTTGAGCGCTTGTTATATTATTTTGTTGACTTCCGATAACTGTTTTAATTTTGATATTTGTAACATACCCGCGGGCACACAGGCGCCAAAGAATTTTTTTCTCGCCGTAGCAAGACATTATAATATTACTCAACCCGCCTCCTAAAACATCTAAGTTTAATGACATTTCTTAATCCATTTCATTAAAATCAAATTAATTATTAATGCATTAAATGAGTTCATTGGTATTTAAGTTTAATAATAAAAAATAAAAAGTGTTACTTTTGTTCAATTATATGTTTAGTAATCTACTCAAATTAATTAGTTTCACTTTAGTCTTTAGCTTTATGTCTATAGCCTATATAGCCTGTATGACCTAGAATATGGTCAATAAACTTTCATGAAAATGTAATAAAATATTTATAATAACACTACAAGATACATTACAATATTTATATGTAGTTATTTTGTAATGCATAGAAGTTGATAAGAGTATATATATATAAGATACACATTTATGTTAAATTATGCGTTGTAGCCAATAGGTAGGTAAATATATTTTAACCTTTAAGTTTGTGACAACGTTGAGCAAGATAAATATAGTATTAAATAGTTATCAATACGTAGGTATCTGCCTAAATTTTTGTAAAAGCTATGTTTTAATTTATATCTATTATTTAAGATTCTGAATCACTCTTAACCTTACTGAGCTAAATAAAAAACTCAAATAATTTTACAGTTTTATTATAGAGTAATGGGATTTGTTTATGTAATAAAAATATTACATTATTAAAAATTTAAACATGAATTATGTATGGAAAAAAATAATATGTATGTAATAAATAATAACTATAATAACATAATATAATACATTTTAATACAATCCATAGCTCATTAGTATCAAATCAAATTCCTAAAGGTTCTCTTTAAAATTTTAAAACCACTGAGATGAAAAAATCGCTTATGGGAGTTTTCCGTCCAACGATTCAATTAGATACAAGTAAGAGTTGGGGTTGGTGTTAAGTGCAGACTCGTGTCTCCCTCGATTCGTTTCAGAAATTTTTTATAAGAGTAATATAATTCAATACAATATATCGTATTAATCTATACCTACTTGTATTCATGTTCATGGCAAAAAGTGATTACTTATAAAGTTATAAGTAATGTTTAAAAATACTTAAATTTTTTTGACTTCTGGGTGTTTTTAACGAATTAGTTTTATATTGTTATGTTTGTTTTTTAAATGTGATTTTTGATTGCAAAGATTCAGAAATTGTCAAACACGTAATTGAGTATGATCAAGAAAAAATAATCAAGTTATTAAACAGTTAAAAATATCTATAAATTAAAAAGTTAAATACTATTAGAGTAATATTTTATTTAAGTTGTAATTATAATTTATAAGTACTTATAGTAGTATTTATTAGCCTAACTTGTAAGTTGTGGAAGTAATGTGCAAGCAGTTTTCGAAATGTAGTCGAATTAATAGGAAAAAAAAGTATTAATCTAGCTTATAATTTATAATACCTACGTTGCAGAAATAACTTAATAAATAATAACCATACTATTAACGTTTACATACGCATAATTTCTAAATACCTACTTAATTATAACCAATAACGAATGTTCTATTCTCAGAATTTATTAAAATAAAACAATGAGAGTGACACATCGACAAACTGTACAAACTAATAATTACACTCTATACACCAACTAACTGTGTACTATAACTATACATAATATTATTATATAAATATTGCAATACTACTATAGATATTGGATGTTTATTTGTCTATTTGTAATGAATATAATATATTATATCATACAATTTTTTTTTATCTTTGTACAACATTTTGGTTCAGATTTTTCATATTAAAAAACATATTATGTTGCTTAAGACTGTAAAAGTGTAAAGCAAACATTATATTAATTTACATTTAATTTCCCATAATATTACTTTTTTCAAAAACTTTTTAAACATTAATTTAATTGTAAACGTAATACATTGATACCTACAAATATAAACAATACTATAATAATATAGGTGACTCAATTATTAGAACGGGTGTAGATATTTCACACAAGCTCTATGAATGTTATGATCTGATTTTTATTCTCCTAAATAACGCGAACCAAAGTAGCTAAGCTATCTCTTCATAATATATAGGTAGATATATATTACGTATTCCTATAGAACGTATGTGATACCTAGTGCTCAGTAGTCTGAAATATCTGTTTGGTTGTTATTTGTATTAGATTATCATGTATATTTAATTTTATTTATTTGAAAGCAGATGTTTTAAGAAAATAACAAACATACAAATAAATGTTTTTATATAGGTACCGTTTTCTAAATAACTGTTTAAATTTAACCATTATAGTTACAGATCGGACTAATTAAATTTCAAAAGTTTTCTCGAAGATTGTTTACTCACCCAAAAATTTTCTTTGCATATATCGTGTATGTTCACAAGTGTCAATTATTATTAATTAAAAACACGAATAAACAAATAACTGGAGTATAATAATTTTAAAACCTTAAAAGTATTTTTTTAATGTTCTTAGATCATTAAATAGTTTTTTAAGGGAATTTCTGTATTAAATTATTATGAAATTTTTTGTATTTTTAGACTGAGGACGTGTTTTATAGGGCAGCTGCTTCCGAACTCTATACTGCAGTATGTAGATTAATCACGCTCAAATAAATATTAATACGTACGGTGACCAATAACCATATATTGCTAAAATAATATAAATGGGGCGTGTGAATAGGGATCTAAACAGAAAAGTAGAAAACATTGTTGTCCGGCTGTGAAAACCTTTTGTTTTTGTCACCGAGGGACCGGCCGGAAGAGGTCCATTTATGTGCACGTCGCACTGTGTCTTGCGTAGTATGCATGTACGTGTGTGGGAGGTCCCTGCGCGCTCGCTCTCTATTAATACGCAGACCGGCAGGCCGTCGGCACAGCGTTCGATGACTCACGATATTTCCATCTTATTTTGGACGTCCACCCCTCTCTGCCGGTGTCGTTTTTTTTATCGTATACACACGCGCACGGCTATATAAAGTGTATCACACAACAACCATCCCTCCCAAATCCGCGATCTGATCCCGCGGAAAACAAGGGGCTGGAAAAACAACAACACCGCCGACTGCCGCCGGTTAAAGATAAACACAGCGCATTAAGCTTAAATATGTTTCCCCCCATATACTATATAATATGTATATAGGTTAGCATACCCTTCGAGTGCGATTTTCGTTTGTCATTCTAATTTTTAAACGTCGCCTTAAGCTGTACGAACGTTGTATTATAATTTATAATGATTTGTACGTAACGCACAATATATCCATAATATGATACTACCGCCCAGAGTCCAGAAGTCTCACGTTAGGGTTGAGTGTCCCTAGTGCCTTAGTGAAAATTTAAAATATTAATTTTGGATTTTAAGTGGAAAGACAATATATGTATTTTATTTACAATAATTTGTGTTCCTTTATTTTTCTACGTCATCATATTTTGGAGTAATAAAAATGTTTAGATTTTTAACTTCGTCTTGTATCTATAGTAGAAAAGTGAATTTAATTAATCTTTTTAGGTAATCTTTAATGAGGGAGGGGGGATTCAAAATTAAACAATTTTTATTACTTTACTTAATAATTGGAAAAACAAACAAAAAATATGTAAGCATTTGAAATTCATAGTTGGAACTTTGGATAACGATATTCATTATTTTCTTATAATTCAAAAACATTATTTTAGTATTAGGAGAATTAGACTTATATAGTTGTATGAATCATATAATATAATACAATACATTAGCAATACTCTACCCATATTATGTCCGCCCGCGATAAATGTACCAGAAAGAGGCATAATCAAATTAAACGTAAAAAAATGTACTAAGACAGTTTATTATTTACCAACTACAAAATAAAGGTGAAAATTACACTACAAAATAAAATAGTCAAAATTATATCAATGAAATGTTTGTTTAAACAATAATAAAGTTTACAATTTTCAAAATTATATTTTATGTCCAAGGTGGGGTTCAAAAATCTATACCTACCGAAAAAAAGAATAAATACTAGGGATTTTTATTCCCTTACAAATACAGAAGTATATATGAATCAAATAGGTAATATTCAAACTTCTCAAAATCTTAATTAATAATAAAATAATGCTTCTAGAATCTACTACGTCAGAAAAATCATATTTTTTTGTTACTACGTCATTTAAGAACCCATTTAGTTGATACAGCAAAGTGAATTCCATAGTTTTTATCTTTTATCGGTTGATAATGCACTGTTCACGAAACATTAATATTTGAATTATAATTATTAAATTTGACGTTATGTATTATTGATTAATTATCTCTGCGCTTACACCTAATACCTAAATATATGGAAAATACAGATGACTAATAAACCCAAAAACAAAATAAATAATTATGAATATGTATAGACGCACGCTTTAATTTTGTAATTTTGAACAATACAATTTTATATCAAAATCTATTTAATAATTTTACTGGGCTATATTCGTCAAGATATGTTGTATAATATATATTTACATACAAATTGATGCAATTAAATAGTTTCTAAATATTAAAGTTTTATTGGATTATAATATTATTAATATTTACCTTTATTGACTACTTTTTATTTTAACAATTTCGTTTTTATCAATCAAACAACTATATTACTTTATTAAATTATTTAATTATTAAATGTTATTTATCATAATTAACAATATATTTTTAAATAATATTATATATTTATATAGGTACCATACAATTGGTTTAGTTTTCTATTTTACAGGCACATTGGTACAAATATTATTAAACATAGGTATACTAATTATTATCTCGGCTAATGTAGATACATAAAACATAACTGGTTGAAAATTACCATCTGCAGTGACTTATAATGACAAGGGAAGATATATGGTTATTAATTTATGTACACAAGTCTTTTTTTGTTCTCTTTAAAAATTCTTTAGTTTCGTGTTCATATATAATGGTAAATTAGGAGAGCTAATTGCTCGTTAGTTACTGTTCACTATACAATAATCAAATGTAAATAAAAATATATACATATTTTGTCAATAAAATATTGATTGAAATATTTTAAATTATATTAGGTATATTATTTTATTTTAGACTCTTAGTATTATTGGTTTTCAAATTATATATTGTTTTTCTATAAATCTATACTAAAACCAACATTTTGAATGATGCTAATTCTTTTTCTAATTTTCGAATCATTTTTCCAAAAATAGTGCTTTATTTTTGCTTTTAAATTTAATAATACAACCATTCAACTCATTCCAGTTACCCACCAAACAGAATATTACCACTAATACTACACTTATTTTGAAATTGAATGTTATACAATTTACCACAGTTCATTAAAAGTAAAATAAACAAATAAACATATAAAATAAACATATGTTTGAACGATAAATATTTTAACTAATTAATTATAAAAATATTACTAAACTGGCCATATTTACCTAGGTATATCATAGCCACAATATTTTATATAGACTATAATACTATAACATTTTAAACTTTTAAAAGTATCCAACAAATTTGTTTTCTATTAAAACTTATTTTTAACACCTGAATAAAAACCTAAATAATCTGGGTAATTTTATTAATCTTCTTGTAGTGTTATCTTATCGCTAATTTATAGACTGGTTAAATTTGTTAGGTAGATAGGTGGGTACGTGAAATTATAATAGCTTAATGTGGATCGAACAGTCAGCACGATGAGAAGTGAATCGTGCCGGTTTGTCTTTACAACGTTTAGCTAAAACCGATTTAAAAACTTAACCTAACCGACTTTAGAACGCATGAACGTTCCTTTTTTTTCTTTTGTAATTTTTTACAAAGTTTTTTTTCTAAGATATTATTTACATATATGACCTTACTACGTATGTTATTGCGTCGTTGAGAATAAACACAGATTATAATAACTTTTTTTTTCATGAAAATGCATTGTGATGCACCGTGTACAATTCGAAATAAGCACAGAAATACTTGGGGAATGAAGACGTTAAAAATGTGTTTTGGCAAGAGTCGTTTAAAACCACGTGAAACTATTGAACAAGGTAATAATAATAATAATACATCATATTTATAATGAAAAATTGAATTATCTTAATAACCGTGAAAGTTTATTGTTATATATTATGGTCTCTCATGTGTAAAATAATGTGATTAATATTAATTAATGAATTTTAAACACTGATTTAAACAATCAATTATCCAAATGTTACAAAGGTATATAATAATTTAAATATTGAAATATTTTACATACATTGAAATACGATTATTGTTATAGTTGTTATATATGTTATTGAATTATTATTTATAGCTACCACGAATGCATGAACGATACCATACTACATTATACAATTTGGCTATAGAAAAAATGTAATATTGATTGTTGACAAATTGTTCATTGATTATAAATGTATAACATTTTGAGTATTTCGACCGATTTAGAATAACAAATTATAATTATAATAGGTAATAATATAATATACTAATAATTTAATGAATAGAAATTGAAAAATTGCTATCAAGTTTAATATTAAAGATCCTGAAGGATTCGAAATCATACTTTTTGAATATTTAAAGGTAAATAGTAATTAATAATAATAATAGTAATATAGTCTTAATTTAAATAGTCATCGTATTATTAATTTATTAGTTCTTTTAATTTTGATGATATACGCTATAATTATTTAAATATACAATGCGTATTATCAATTATTTATAACACTTGAAGGAGAAAACAATTATTTACTTGTTTATTTATGGAAGATGCTTATTACAATATTGCTTTTGTCTTGACTTCAAATAAAGTTATTTGTTTTTTTAATTTTACGTTATATGACGTCTTAATGTCTTGCCCGCATATGTTGTCACCGTCTTACAAACACAGATGTAATATTTTATAAGTATGTATTTTAATATTATAATAGGTCAATTCATTCTTGTATGAAAACTAACAACACGAAATTCTGTCGAACGTAAATTAACTATGTGTACATTTGTAAGACGGAGACAACACATGGGGGTGTGACCAATTACTTAAACAGGTTGTATAAAATAGCAAATATAAAAAATGTGATGTATTTTTAGTGATGAATCAACTATCGTCAAGTTTAAATTAAAAATAATAATATACTAATTAGTAATTAATTTCATAGGTTTTTTTTAAATTTAATGTTGACTGTTAAGTTTCCAAATTTCAAATTTAGGTGGGGTAATAGATACATTTTTCTAATAAGCTATCAAAGTGTAGGTTTATTATCATTCAGATTTATATAATACTGAAACTTGATGAATTCTAAAATATTTAACCGATATTAATATTATTCCCTTATTAAACTTATAAAACAAAATATTAAATATTGGTCGGTTGTTACCCATTTATTTATTTTCTATTGTTAACTTCTATGTTTTTAAATATGATTGAAATATATTTTTTTCGGGTATTTTGGTTTTACATAACTTGTGTAAAGAGTAATTATTTAATTATTATTTATTAATTTATTTGTTTTATTGGATAAAAATATATATTATTCAATATGTATAATCATATGGACTATGATGTATAATAAATATTGTTTCTATGTATAGCATGCGATGTTATTGTTTATAAATCGTTGCATCACCGAATGATGTGTAATTATTTAAAATAACACAAGTATTATTGTTACGAAAGTTGAGCAATGAAATATTGACAACAAAATCTGTCAATCTTCAAATAAAGACTAAAAAAAATCTTATCGTCTTAAAATTGTGTAAAAAATAAAAATATTTAAAACGATATTTTTATCGCAATGCATATATATATATATATATATATATTATATTCGCTTTACCTTTTATAGACAATAATTATTAGACTATATGAATAAGCCTAATGAATAATGATTAATCAATGTCATTAGTATAACTTATATTATGAATCATCGGATAATATTTTTTTTTGAATCAATGATATTTGAATTCGATGTTGTTTTAATGTTTTATTTAGGTTGATAGTTTATAATAAATTAAGTTACAAATATTTATGAATTTCCAGTCTATAAGACATTATGCGAATGGTTTGGGGACAATCTGAATTCATATTTTAGTTATACTATATAGTATATAGAAAACAGAGATAATACAATAAACGTAATATTTTTTACCATGTTAATATTTTCAACAGGTGTAGTAATCTAAATATTCTAAATTTAAAGATATTTTCAATTGTTTTTGTTAAGTTGTTAAATGGGGACTGCTTGTGGTCGTAAAAGAATAATGTTAGCTGGCTTTCATACAATTAGGTAGTTTCGTATAAATAATACCTTAACATTCTACAGTATATTTTAATAATTTAGTGGTTTCCACTTGAAAGTTTGTATCTACATGCAAATAAATGTATCAATACCATTGCAATATTGCATTGATTTTCATACAGTTATTATTTGTTGATTATTCACTTCATGATTCGTATCATTATTTGTAATTTACTATTTTATTGTCGTTATTGAAATTTGAATTAATATAATACATAGTTAATTATAACCACCAATGTTCATAAATGTATACGCCATACTAGTAGGTATATCACACCACTTCATGAAATATAATGTGTATACAATATACATCATGTATATGATATACATATAGCAGGTATTTATCTAGCGTTATTTCAACGTGAAGGTTAATACTTAGCAGTAACCGCTTTACTGTAATACTACTGTAATATTATTTTGAACAAATCTGAACTCGATTAGGCTTGGATGGAATTGGTTATGACTTATGACGATTATAGGTTTATTTACATACACACTACACAGGTATTCCATTAAAGACTCATTAATTACTTGTGTATAAATAAACCTGGAAGTTAATATTATTACATTATGCATATGGAGTGTGATTTCCTTCTTGGTTTCATTCAAATTTTTTAGCTTATATAATATACAAAATCGAATATTATTATTATTATTTAACATTAAATAAATTGTCTTAAATCGGTACATTTAGTATAATGATAATAACAATAAACACTACACGGAACAAGATGCATTATGTTGGTCTACTATTATTTAGAAAAAAAATAATACTTGTAAATTACCTAATTCATTATTTTATATTGGGTACAACTTGTAAGGTTAATGACACGATATTCCTAGCGTATTAGAATACCGATTAATATTATTTGCGTACCTATACATGTCAAATTGCGTGAGAATCAGTACCTAATACGAGACATAAATAGACGCGCATGAGTTAAACGACACACGCAGCCGTACTATCTAATATAATATTATTATATTGTGTATATAGCCAGAGTAATATACTGTAATATTATTGTAGTAAATAGCTTACGGTAATGAGTATGTAATCACGAATACAATTACACATTATTACGTAAAATTGCTTTTCATCAAATATTGATATACTAGAACATGGAATATATTAAACACAAACATTTATTATTGGTAAATATTAGTATTGTGCAAAGTATTACGATCAAAAGATGTATTAATAATTTATTAAGTATTAAATTCAACTAAAAATATTATATTATTATATTGTTGTGGACAGTGGATCTATTCAAATTTTAAATGTATCATGTTTGCATTACCGTTTGTTTCCATTCGTCTAATTCAACAGAATACACTCGTATATTTTTTAACGTGAGCTAGTTATCGGATATTGAGAGATACTGTTTTAAGTACCTATACGTATAGTGTAATAGATTTAAGTTTAAAAAATAAATGTATACATATAATGTTTAAAATTGTTACATAACTGTTATAGGCATCTATTATGTAATGTATATATACTTTATGTATCTGGGCGTTTGCCCGTTAAATATTAAAATAAATATATAATGCTGTTATATAGGGTCTTTCAAATGTTGTGTGACAAAATGGTGCGGATCGCGTGAATCTAACACATTATCCACACGATATTTGTCACACGAAATTTAGGCGATACTGTGTAATACACGGTGTGTATGCTATATATTATTATATTATTAGGTATTTTTTTTTTATGATTTCTACTCTTTTTCGAAATATATACATGTTATGACGTTCTAAGCACCCTCCACATATTATTATTATACTACTTGGACGAAATTAGATTGTGCTCAGATTTAAGTATGACAGCAAAAAAAGGAAAAAAGGGAATAAAAACGAAAGACTATATTACGTATGAATATTGTGTTTAAATAAAGCTCGTCCTTCCGCCTTTAATATGGTTATAATATTAACAATCTTATTTTTATAACAATAAGGTCAATTATTACTGTGGTGCAGTCGTCTCAAGGTTATTATAGACTAGTCCGCGTATTCACGCGGTAATGGTGACGGAAAAATCAGCGTCATTTCTTTTTATGCTGTTAAACACTACAGTGACTGCCGGACGGGTTAATGTTTTAGTAAAGTGCAATAATTATTGTTTGTGTCTTGTGATATATTCTTCATCACGTCATTCAATCCACCGCGATCCCTATTGGTTTTATTTGAGTGCATCTCAAACCAGTTACCAGTCAAACTAAAGTAAGAACTAAATAATAATTTATTTTTGACCCAAAGTTATTCTTATGCCTTTTAGTTTAGTGTACTTAGCAATATTATAATTCAAGTTTCAACTAACTTTTATTGATTTTATTTTGAAGAATTATTATAAACTTTTAAAAATAATTTTAAAGTATGACAACATTCTTATTCATGATTAAAAATAATTGAATGTCGTCGATTTTTTTTATCTAAAAAAAGGTATACCTACTAGGTAAACACTTATAAATAACCACGCGTACTGATAATGAGAATATCAATAGTAAATTATGTAAATTTTTGTTCTAACTAGTTTATTTTAACTTATTTTTAACATAAATATGAAATGTATTTATAATAAACCGTTATAAAACTGTTAAAAATAGCCATAGAAGCAAAACGATACACATTTAACACGAAATAAAATATTCATGTTTAATTACAAAATAATTTTACTTATTAATTATCAAGTATAAAAATTTAAAGTATCATTCAATAAGATACAATTTGTTTGTACGTTCAACTTTTCACCCCGTGTTTTTAGTTACTCCAGAGTTTCTTACCCATAAAAATATTATAATTTAACTAAAATGTATCATGATTTTTATTTTTATTTTACTCAAAATCGAATATTTTATGGACTAAGAAGAATTAAGATTATGGTACCTATTTGATTTTTAATTAACTTTTTGTTTATTTTAGTGTATTTACTTAGCTTATGGATTTTCTGTAAAGGGTTGCTATAGTTCTTTGATCGATTAGTTGATTTATAATAATAAGTATGAACAATGTACGACACTAATATAAAAGGAATGCATACGCGTATCGACACATCGTTCGTATGTTCTATAAGACTAAAAGTAATATATTCCAGTTCCAGCTTAAAATTCCATTCCTATTGAATCACATTTATTTATACTTATTATATTTTATTGGTATTGTATTATGGCGAAAAACAAAATTATGCATAAATAGTATTATTACTATAATACTAAATGTTATTATATTCTATTCATGAATACAACTAACATTCAATAATAAAATGAATATGATTTTAAAATTAAGTCATTGTATAATTCTGTACAAAAAATTTAAGTGTAAATTTATCTTGTGTTACAAATTCAAACACATTTTCTGTCTGTTCTATTTAAAAAACGAACGTCCTTGACTTCGAACATGAGTGAATGCGTAGGGTGAAACGTCAACCCAATGATTGTATCTACATATTTACGGCTTTTTTAAGCTAAACTACAATTTGGCTCAAAATTATATGCTTGAAAATTTTTCTTCATTTTGACGGTAACAATTTAATTATGCGTTTGATCTTTCTATTATAATTTATAATAGTTTATAAATAAGTTTATTATTATTATTTTTTTTTTGTTATAATTTTATTATTTATGTGTCATACTTATACGTTTGTTAAAACTGTTATAGTAATAATAAAATAGGGTTATAATAAATATCGACCAGTAATAGAAATCAATAATACTGGACCTAAAGTGCATTATGACCTTTTTCCATTTA
The DNA here is from genome assembly GCF_020882245.1 of Rhopalosiphum padi. Lineage (NCBI taxonomy): Eukaryota > Metazoa > Arthropoda > Insecta > Hemiptera > Aphididae > Rhopalosiphum > Rhopalosiphum padi. The sequence goes on from NC_083600.1 coordinate 22,079,945, forward strand.
TAAGGTTTCTTATGCGAGCTATTATAGTATGGCTCACAATCGTAAAACAAATTCTAGAATTCTAAAATAATAAAACTGAAATCTCACAAACTAATTTGAATTATTCTGTTTTCTTGCATTAATTTAATATCTGAACAATAAAATATAGTTTTAATTTTAACTTTTTAACTTTTTGAATTACATAAATATTTCATTGTTTATCAACTTTAAAATTATCTATGTACCTATATCTACTTGCTTTAATATTTATCTAACCAATTTTTTTAAAAACATATTATATTCAATTAGAATTAAGACTATTGAACAAATTAATAAAATTATAACTAAAAATAAATCATATTGAGTGTTTCCGTTCAAGTGACAAAATATAATTACATTTCAAGACAATGATAAGTACATACAGGTAGTCATCCTCCATTCTCTTAATATTATATATTTACTATCTGTACATTATATATATATAAAAAAAAAAAATTAGAGAAGGAGAATGATTGTTTTATTGACGAGTTTCTATAAAAGTTTTATTTAATATGAAATGAAGAATATTGTGTTTTAGCTAATTTGGCAAAAGCAGGTATTTTTAAGTTTTGATGATGATTTTTATTGTATAGTTAATTAATAATTATAGTAAGTAATTCAATCTAATGTGGCCATATCGCATTCATTATTATTTACCATATATTATACTATTTATACTTAATATTATAATAACATCGATTAACGTTATAAATTCTATTATTTTAATAAATCCCTTTTTCTAGCACATTTTGTATTTTAATAAAGTGGCAATTTTTAAACCACCGTTATTCAGTTATTGTAAATATTTTCAGACTTGAGCATGATGGGAATAGCCGTACCTAGATTAAATGTTCGTTCGCCATCCAGAAAACGTTCCATGCCAACTACCAACGGTACGCACGACCGCTGTAAGTAAAATATTTTGGTATAAATTATGTATTCAATTCATTTGAAATTATAATTTTACTAAAACTATTACGTATAAATGTATAACATAGTGAGACTTCAGAGTCTCATATATATTATACAATATAATGTGGTGTAATGGGTATAATTGTGGTGCACCGTGGCAAATATAATACATAGTGAGTTAATTACTATATATTATTGTTTTAGAGCTGATCTCGTATTATATTATATAGCAGAGTGGCTCTAATGTTTCGTGTTGCTATAAATAGTATCATATAATATTAGGTATCTGATTTTAAATTTAATTATTGTGTATTTCAAATTGTTCTACATTATACACATAGCTAACTTACTGTGGTTATATGATAGCGTACGTGTGTATGCTCGGTCATATGAAACTTTTCAATTTAAAATTATAGTAATTTAAGTACTTTTTGTTGAAGTATATGTTTTAAGTGTGATTTTTGAAGTCGTAAAATTTTATATCTCAATTTATTTTAATGTAAGAGAACACGATAATTTTTATACGTGAAAACATAATCGTTTGAATAAATAACAGTTCATGCTTTGAATTAAAAAAAAACACCATCGTCGTGCTATTAAATTGCATACACAATACCCCTTTAAGAGTACGAGTCTGCCGTAAGATGATAAAATTAGGATCAAACTTTCAAAATGCAATAACTTACGATGTTCATCTTTATTATTTTTTTTTTTTTAATTTTGTACGTATTTTATCGACCAATCAGAAGTTACCCGCTGTACGTCAGTTCTTGGTGTGAGTCATAATTTATACGTTCAAATTCATATATACAAACGAGGTTTGTACAGTATACACTGCTGCAGCGTAACGGCATGAGTATATAATGTAAAGTTGGACCTTGAAAATTCGCTAGTATTTTGTCGCTTGTGTCTGCTACAATAAAGTACATATTTTGCGTTGTATTTAAAATTATTGTACGCGTTCATACAATTTGTACGTCCATATACGCTATTTAATCCATTATATTACACGGGGTAATATGTAAAAGTTTACCAATCGTCTGACGATACGATAGAGAGAAACCCAAAAAGACACCTCCCCAAAACAAAAGATCAATATACACAGTCACAGGTGAGTCATGCGCCATATTCTCTTACCCCCTTTATGACCGTCATATGCTGCTTTTACAATATACGCGCTCAAATGTATAATATTATTTAACATTTATGTTTGTCGAATTTTCAAAAACGTCTAAAACATTTTTTGATTTTGTTTTAATAGATGTTATCACCTATAAAACGTAAAATTCTATACTTATTTTATTGAATCATAAAATAATACATAAATTAGGTTATTTTTAAAACCAATTTTAATTTGTTTTAAATATTATTTTTCATATTCATTTTAAACTGTTTATTTTTTTTTTTTTTTTGAACATTTAAAGTCATTCGACATTTAATCATTTACTAAAATTCAAATTCTTTAACTTCTTTAATAAAATAACGGAACCTAATAACAGACAATTATTATTAAGCATCATACCCACCTACCAGTTGTATTATATTATGTAATAATTAATGTATTCATTGATATTGAATTATTGATAATTATTATACATAATAAATTCATAACTTTATCTATGTCTATTGTCTAGTAATTTGTTGATATTTATTTTCATAATCTTTTCTTTCTTTTTTTTTTTTTTTTAATAAAACTACAATATCATACTAACCTAAAATGTTATTAAAATATCTACTAAAAATAAATGTTCATAAAAAACAAATTATTTGAAATAATTTGCGTGGTAAGCAAAAAAATAATACCTCGTTTGTGTTCGAATTGTAGCAGGATATTAATAGTACTTATTGGAAATGATAATCAAAATAAATTGTTTAGCGAATAGAACAAATTCATTACTCGTGTATAATGTTGTGGTCTCGCATCGTCATTTATACGAACTGTTGACCTTTTGTTTATACATTCGATAAGAATTAAGAACGAAAAAACTGTATATATAGTCATAAATCTTGAATTAATGTTACCACCGTATCTAAATGTACCTATACGATTTACTTCTATTTCATAACGGCCGATGACATCATTTACGGCACCTTACCTATATTAATAAAAAAAAAATAAGATAAACACTACCTACTTAAATTCGAAACAAACGAGCAGGGACGTTGAACACGAGTACTTGAACGACGATATATTATATCATAAATCGAGTAATGGTAATAATAATAATAATAATACATTTTCTGTGTTATACAGTCAGCCGACAACCATCATCGTCACGAAAAATATTCGAATATTCGATACTATACGGAGGGAAATTAGGTACAGCATCGCGTATTACGTATATAGCACGAATTAAACAACATTGTGAAACGGCCGACTTCACCCGGTACTTCGGCGGTATAAAAATAATAATGCATTAGCATGAGACATAGTCTCGTGACTCGCGATTGAACACGATAAAAAGTCTATAAATTATTCGTCGTCGTCGTCGCTTTGCAGGCTTACTGCACACATCAAAATAATAATATTTTAAGTCCGGTTTTTCTTTTTTTGAAAATATACTTTTCCAGTCCGTTTAAATAAAAAATTATCCGCGTTTTGCAGCAACAATGTTCAACAATTAATGTTCCCGAATGATTTCATATTTTCGACTAATCGTCGAATATTATATTACAATATAACATTATGATTATTATGTTATGCGATAAGCACATAACTCGTCCTGTATAATACGAACCACAGTGCGGATACGGTTTTTTTTTTTTTCGAACAATTTTCATTCGGCAAAACCTCCCGCTCGACTGCTACGTGCTACATAATAATAATAATAATAATCATAATATTTATTTTTATACATTAGCATATTATTATTATTATTATTATTATCATTATTATACAATGCACCACACTATTGCACGGCGGCCCGTGAGCAAGGTTGCAGTCGGACCGTCCCCCCGCTCGCAACCCCTCCCACCCCCCATCCGACCCGCTCTGTGTGCGCGTGTGCACGTAAAGTTGTATTATAATAGTGCCACCGCAGCGGTTTCGTAAGGTCGATTCGGGCCGCGTGTGCGTGTGCGTTTGCGTGAGCGTGTCCGTGTGCGAGAGTGTGTGTATAGGCATGTGATCGCATGACTCATCGTAGAGACCGCCGCCGCCGCCGTACGCCTCGCTCTGCCGCATCGTCACGACGCACAACTATCGCCGCCGCCGCCGCCGCCGGTGACCGCGTAGTATTGATATCGATGTTTGTCGCACCTGTCCGCCGTCGGTCGACCGTGGACGAAATACCTTTCGGGTCGCCGGCACACGACGAACGAGAATGGACGGGGAGGAGGGGGACCCGGGCAAAAAGGGTAAATAGCGTCGTATACACGACGTACCAATCATCCCCTTCACCTTTTATCCGACGACGATCCACCACCAAGACGCCAACCCCCGTCGAAGACGACCGCCCCGTGTGGCGGGGTTGATCGTGGTGCCTGGCCGAGTGCGTGCGCGCTCGATGTTTGCCGCGACGATATCGCCGCCGCATTACTGTTTCCGCGTCGTTATAATGATATTAAATCGCGTACGACGCGAAATCGACGTCGACGCCAAGCGTGACTGTAACATCGATTGATGGCGAGCGCGCCCGCGCCGTCGTGCTCTCGGCGAGTTTTTTTACACCGCCGCCACACTACTACCACTACTACCACTACTACACCACCACTACTACTACTACTACTACTACAACACTACTATTACTATACTACTACTACTACCACCACCGCCGCCGCCGCCGAGACCACGACTAATACCGATACACGGACACTGTACGAAACTCGTGCGCGCCATCCACACACGGGTTCGTCGCGTAAGGTCCGCCGCGCACCGCAACGTACATGATATTGTATATTACGATGTTACAAATTTTAAAAGGTTTTTGAATTTTTATCACCGGCCCTCGGCTGTGACCCACGCACAATATTATATCTAGTGAGTTTTGGTGTGTAAACATCGCGCAAACACCGTAAACAGTTTGTCGTTTTCGTAAGTCTTCGCTGTCGGTTTTATACGCGATTCGATATCAAAATCATTTATCTATCGGCCAGCGCACACGACGAGACATGATGGGTGCCGTCGACCGCTGCCGGGAATATTCCTATGGAAACTGATCGAATTCCCACTGACCGGATGACTGGGGTAAGTGCGTTGAGCGTGTGTGCCCATATCACTACGTATGCCTACGAGTGCGTGCGTGTGTGTGTGTGTGTGTGCGTGTGTGCGTGCGTGTACGAGTGTGTAATCGTAGGTACCTGCATTAGCGTGAGGATATGTTTTTTTTTCGAAACGGTTTTCGGTCAGTCGACTTTCACCGCGAAATCTCCCGACGTCGTTATAATAATATAATAATAATATAGTGTTATACGCTGCCGTCGTACAGGTACCTACTGCAGGTGTCGTCCGTTCGCTTAAATATTTCATTAGATTTTTACGCAATCGCACGCCATGCGATGACATTCGACGTACGTATAGAAATTCTTTAGGACGACACGAGAAAAAAATCGTATGCCTCCTCCTCAGATTCTTCGTTTTGTACCTGCGTACACCTGCACTACCTATATATTTATTATTATATAGGTACGGCCGTCGATCGACGTAAACCTCACGTTTCTGCGTTATTGCAACAACCGATGCAACACGCTCGATCTCTTCGGCTGTGACGACTGACCAAATAATAACGCTCGACCTGTGAATATAATACACTTATCTTTGCCTTCGAGAATTTTCAAACTGTTTTTATTTTTATACTCTTACACATATATGTTAAGTTCATGCAGTAACCGTTGGCAACATTTCAAAATTTTCACGTGACCCGTGCAATTTTAAACAAATTTGCATATTTTTCATTATTTTTGTTTAATTGCGACTCGAACAAAACTGATATCGTCCGGTGCATCAGGTTTCTTAAGTATCTTATTTTTTTATTATTGTTTATCGGATGATTTTTTACTTCACTCAACACGTTATAATTTATATTAATAAGGTGACTCATACATTTCTAGTGTAGGTGTTTCGTTTGAAGGAGTTTTGAAATGGTCGTTTATATAACACGCAGCATTATAACTCTGAATCAATACATACCAAAATGTTCAACATTTGCAATATCAGCAGCAAAATTAATAATTATTATGATATTATAGTTTTGCAGATCATTTTGAAAATTAGAACCCGATAAATATTAATAAAATATAATATAATCATAAATACATTATACTGTTTAATATATGTATACATTGAATTATCAGTATTAATAAGCTAATTGCTAATCAGTAATTGCATTTATCGCTATTAATTATTTGTTTATATAGTTTAATTATTATTTTTACATTATATAAAGTATATAGTAGATATGACCGATGAGTAAAAGATTATTTTCATGTTTTTAACAATAAAATATCATTTTTACTTGCGTAGAAATTAAAAATATTAATAATAATTTAAAACGAAATTCTTGTGTTACAATTAAATTATGATCTTTGATGGTGAGTATTGTTTGTGGAATGGGAGTTAAAATCAGAAGGGATAGTAGTGTGCAAAGCTAAATATATAGACATATAGTAGAATATTAAGTTAACAATAAGGCATAAGGCTAATATCTCAAAAAATTAAAATATTGCCAATAATTTATTGATTTATACATGAAAATAACATTATTATATAATATATTACATAACATAAGATTTAACAAGAAATTAAGTGGTTAAATCATTGCTAGTTTTCCTTCGATCTTTTAATTTGTATTCCAACTCTGTAAGAAACTGTTGATAATTTAGGTTTTCTTGCAAATTATTAAAATAATCGTATAAAAAATTGGAGTATGGTATCTAATGACGGAACCAATAGGTTTATTTTAATTTAGTGTAAAAATACTGTTTTAAAGTTTTAAAGTATAAAATGTATTTGACGATTAATCCATTTATTAATACTTTTTGTTTAAAAAAAATAAAATATTAATAAGCAGATAAAAAGTTGAGAATTGTGTGTTATCTCGAAAAAGTACATAATATGTATAATTTATTATGGTGTCATTTATATAATTACCTATATCACCAAATTTAAGTTATATTAGTTGCTCCCTCCAATCATTCAAGTACAAGTACTTATACCACACTTACTCTTATTTATGTATAGAAATAAAATATTTTCTGTTTCAAAGATAGTAAGTTCATCGCTTCACCGGTCGTTATCATCTGAAACGTAATTAACATTATTTCGTCTTACTTTTGTAAGTATGTATATTTTACAAAAAAAAAAAAAAAAATTACAACCGCGTTACAATAAATAAAAATAAAAATAAAAATACACAAGTAATCTAAACACGTTTCTACTAACAGTCTTACTCTTAAATCAAAAATACAAATATCTTTAATTCAAAATGAATTATTAAAATGCTTATTAATTAACCATAGTTTTTTCTGAAAATACGATAATTTTCAATTTTACAAATCAATAAATCATTTATATAAATATAATATTTTTTTTCTGTCGTCTAACCACGATTCTTAACAGTTAATATTAAAATTATTAATTATAAGTGTCTAATTTAATGTAATAGTTTATATCATTTATATGTATATATTTATTATTTTATTTATTTATATATATAATATTAAGAATAAACGTTTATATTTTTAAAACATACAAATCACTGCTCTCATATTCATCAAAAATATTCTATCAACATAGTTAATTGATTGCAAGTTTATAATTTTGGAAAATTATTATTTTTTTGCATATATTTGTGCATTTACACCAATATTTATTAGGAAAATATAAAACAAAGTCGGTTATTGTGAGCTATCCCATTAACGCATCAATTAATTAATTTTTATTATACATAATTGTTGAATAATTATTATTATTTAAAATTAATTTTTATAGATGTTATTTGAAATTTAAGTAATATTGATTTTTAATGCCACAGTTTAAAACATTTAAACTGACAGTACATGTTATATGGTTATTTTATTCTAATTTATGCCTTGTAGTTGACGTAATTACAATTTATAATTTTCTATCATGTAAATATATAAGCATCGTAAATATACATGGGTACACATATTTAATATATTCAATTTGAATGATTTCTTCAAAATAATATATATTTGTGGTATTATTATAATCGCCTGTGTGAGTAAATAGATACAAACATTTTACAAGCGTATAGTTATTTTTTAATATTACGTTTAAGGCTTATTATACTACTCAGTAAACTATAGTATTTATGTGAATTGTTGTGAATCAGTTTGCAGTTTGAAAGCTCACCAACAACGTTGCTCCATGTCGGCCGTTTGTTACGAGGGTGGAGTCGGCGGTAGATCCCGAGCTGGGCTTAGGCTCAGCCTGAACAGGAGTATCAGTGAGCCGGGCCCAGCAACACCAATTACTGTTTCTACACCAACAACCTCAAAACGATTTCGATTGGAATCGATACCTAGTCTACCCGTTAGTTTACCTGCTAGCCCCAATTCTGACGGTACAAATTTAAGCAGTGCTCTAATACTCAACAAGGTATGTATATTCAAGTATTGCATACATTTATATTGTATATAGTAATCGTGTAGGTATAATATAAACCTATTATATTATATTTTATCAAGTATTTATTCTTGCCGACCAATCGCTGATCTATATCCACAGCTATAAACTGACTCACCGAGGAATGACTTAATATGCCATATTTATAAATATTATAAAACTTGATACCTCTAGGCACCTAGCTATATCATAATATAACGTTTTATTATGTTATCTCTGTATAATAATGTCAAAAGGTTGAATATATCTAGTCGGGTTAGATTTGCTTTCTGCTGCAATGTTATACCTCAGCAAAATGGCACGTCATTCGTTTTTTATTTACTATTACATTTTGTATTATTATAATTATTTATTATCGTTATTATCGTTGCTTGTATCAGAGATAATTATTGTATTATTATAATATAGGTAAAACGAATGAGCAGTGATTATTTTAGACAAAAACTGGAACTTTTTGGTCCGGCGGTCTTGGCCATTGACTGTCGGTCTTTCGTGTGCTACAACGTCAGCCATGTCAGGGGTGCTGTGAACGTGAACGTTGCTGATCGGATTAACAGACGGAGATTGCAAACAGGAAAAGCAACTTTGGTAGAGTTGGCGTCTTCCAGGGATGCCAAAGACGCTCTAAGGAGGCGTGGGTACAGAGAAATTGTGGTGTATGATGACTCGACTACAGACTTAGACAGAGTGCCCCATAATCATCCTCTGATGCTAATCCTTGCTTCATTAGTGGATGATGAAAGAGAACCGTCGTTTCTTATCGGTAAGTCATTAAACTGTAAAGCATAGTTACAAGACTTTGAGTCTCGAGGACTTAGACTATATAGTATATTACATATTTATTTTGAATAATTTTAAATTGCATGCACCTGTGTGTATACACTATACATTGTAATTCAAACCCCACCTGTAAGAGTAAAGATTTTATACACTTGTTATTTTTATATTATAAACTATTCGTGAAATTATCTGTTTCAATATACTAAACCGACACATTAAATAAATACAAGAGCCGTAGGTAGGTAGTATAAAATATGAAGAGCAAATAAATATATTTAAAATCAACTCTTGACAAGTGGCAATAATAGTCACATTAAATTAAGCTATCTTGACTTATTATTAATTATAAGTTAATATTGTATTAATATTTATACTTATCAAAAAAAAAAAAAAAAAAAAATTGTATGAGTATAACATAAGATATCGTTGTGAGGATATCAGCGCACTGTTTGTTTTCTCTTACTGGCCCACGTGCAACATGGACAAAAAGCGTTCACGCAAAATAATTTTGTTTACATTTTTAAATAATCTTAAAATTAAATTAACCATTACAAAAATTAAAAAGAATAACATTTTTAAGGGAAACATAGTTTATATAAATATTGTCGTCTCAAAACAATTTAAATTTACTAAAAAAAAACTTAAAAATATTATCCTCTATCATTTTTTTTGATAAGTGATTTAACTCTAATATTACTTATCATAGATTACTTATCATTAAAAATGATTTTATGTAAATGCGTTTTATCTATGTTGCCCGTGAGTCTTATATTTTGCTTTAAACAAATGATTTTAATCTACTACCTAAATTAAAAAAAAATTGTCTAGTAAAATATTCAAACATTTACATTTTTACAACGTTTTCATTTTTATTTAAATGGTTTTCTGAGTACATACTACATTTATATGATTATTATGATTAATTGTCATTATTGTCAATATGTGTATAGTATTTGGATATAATAGATATATGCATATATACGTGTATATGTATTATGTTAATTTGATAATTATTATTGTAACTATTTTATACCATCATTAAAAAAATATATATTAACTAGGTTAGTACTTTAGGGTTATTAATTTATAGTAATGATCTTAGATTGTTAGATAAAATATTATTAAAAAATTATACATATACAATGGGATTCTTTTAACAACTAATACTCATAATCTCAAAATTATCAATGTTTTTCAAAATACTACTTGTATTTTTAAATAATTTGAATGAATACTCGAAAACAATAGTTCTTAAAAATATAAGACATTTTTACAACATAAATTACCATAAAATAGTATAAATTCACTTTGAAAAAATAATCAATTATAAGTATTTAACATTTAGACGAGCAGAGTAGTAGACCATTTTGTGGAGTATCTGTATGCCACTTACCAGTCCATTCGGCTCATATAAAATTTAAAAACATAATCTAGGGTCAGGATTTTTATGTTAATGTATTTTTTCAACATTATGACTAATAACAATTCTGACTAAATATTTCGACGTTTCAATTCAAATACGGTTTTTTATGTGCATTTAAAATTAAAATGTAGATAAAATTGGATATTCAAGCATAAAATAACGATTTCTCCTAGCTTAAACGATTATATTTAAAAGGTGTTAACCCGTAAAACCGTATAGAGTGTTTAGCTAGACTCATTTAATGATGCTATTTTTTATATTTGTGAACACACAAAATATACAATATTGTTCATAGATAGGAATGGCGCACGTAGGACCACAGTTTCTAAAAATTTTTTTTCTCACTGAATGGTTATAATAATTTTTTTGTATAAACGTGCTTTACACTATACGAGATTAAATATCGTAGATTAAAAGTTTGTTACTATAAGATACACTAACTATCTAACTCTACTATTTTCTATTGTATCTACATTTCTTATTAGTTTTTTACGGTAGTTATAGAAGCAATTAAACGGAAAATCACATACCTTCATAATTTTTCATGGGCGTTTGAAGATAACATTTTTGGCATTAGATTTTCAAGTGTACCTCATAATAAATCATAGGCTTTTATAACGGGTTTTCCTCAAATGATTTTTATTATTTGGTTCATTAGTTGTGATTCAAAAAATATTAATCGTAGATACTAAAATACTTCACTATTTCTTAAATTATTATTTTCTTTAGGTACAAAATCCAATTTTCCAAGTGTTTAAAGTAATACTAAGCTACGAGTATTTATACGTACTTGAAAATTTCCAATTTTCTTCTCTGCGAAATTCGATAAAAATGTTTATACTCAGATAAAAAGCTCACAATTTAATACAAAACATCTTATAAATTATTCTTATAGAAATTTTAAATATCCAAAATACGTATAAACGACATTACAAATTCAAATTTTGACAAAATAAGATATTTGAACGAAAATAACTAGTTATTTTGGTCTTGCTTATAAGTTATAATCAACTACTATACTATGTAATGTGCACCTACTGTTGTTAAAATATATTATAAATATTTATATATATTAAAATATTTCACTGAGTTCTGACACTAAACCAATGGTGCTCGGGGGGGGGGGGGGGCATCTCTGCTATCTTAGTTAATATTAAATATTAATTGTTTTATTACCTACTTACATGGCTTAAATATTTATACTTTAGACTTCCCCCCCCGTTTGTATTTCTGCGGGTATCCTTGCACTAAACATCCTAACAGATATAATAAATTGTTTGTTGTTTTAATAGCATTAAACAACTTGGGGAGATCTAATAATGAACAATATAATATAACTTTATTATAGAAGTGTGGAATGATGATGCTATATTGTATTATTGTTTATAATTTAGTTATTCGTATATTGTCACTGAATTTTATCTTTGACCTAATTTCTATCACGTAATAATACAATAATATATTTCATTGCGTTTTATGATCAATAAATACAATTATTAAAAATTACCGAATTGCTATGAGAACTAATAATGGATAATTACTTAAGCTTTTGTTAAAAATATTTTGTTTTGTTGTAGATTTATAGAATATAAATTATAATAAATCTACACGCATCAGGCAAATTAAAGCAAATTACTATCTCAATTATATATTAATAAGAGAATCCGAGAGTTTTATAACACATTCAAATTTTAAGCAAGTTATGAGTATGTAAAATATTAAAATTTAAAAATTCTCATAGCTTACTTGCTTAAAAATTAAAATAACTTAAAAAAACCACAAAAAACACGGATAATTTTTTTATTTTTAAGTTTGATAGTAGATTATATTTATATATACATATAAATATAATTATTGTGTTATTTTTATCCACTCTGTTATTAAAGCCATTACTACACAATTGCTTAAACATAAATGTGCTTGTTGTTCGTATGTGTCATACGGAGACAACACATGCTGGTGTTGCGTCCTCTTAGGCCTTAGGGGATGGTGGGAGTGGTGAATATATATTATATTATTATACTGTCATTATATTCGTCAATCTGTGTTCGGTCATTATTCGCGGTATATTCGCCAATCCTTAATATATTTTAGTTACATATACTTACATTCTATCAAATTTATTATTATGAATTATGAAGAAATATTTTTAAATTATACGTACCTGTAAATTGTGTTCTAAAAATTGTCGCATAGAAGTTGTTAACATCATCAGTCAACCTCTAGAAATTGTCTGGAATAAAATCAAAATATGACATAATCATTCGTATAAAAAATGTATTTACAACTTACAATTGTGAAATTGAGTTTATTTGTTTATTAACAATATTATCGCATTCACATTTTACATCTTATTATTTTTTCCTATTAATAAATATATTAACAATTTAATAAAACATCATACAATTATCAGTATAATCAAACATATGATATGTAATAATTACAAAAAAAAAAAAATAGTAATAAAATAATGTTTAGGTGAAAAACATATAGTATGACGTAATTGTTCATTATGCGTTTATACACGAATCAATATATTGAACTTTATATTCTCGACAAACCCATAATACTGAAAATATTATCGATTATTATAGCTATAGCCGTTATAGGTAATTGGTATGACTTGCTATATAATATTATGTAGATAGGAACTTTATTTCGTTGTTTCCTGTAGGCAAAACTTTAACTGATACAATCCTAAAACTTATAAACTTACTACAACAGTGGTTTTTTGTTGGACCATCGCGCGTGTTATGTATTATATTTACTACTTATCATAAGCGATTGCACATATTAATTTCGTTACAAGTTTGGTCGAAAGACTAGTGGTGATTGAATAATGAACATAAACTACCTAATATGTATGCGCAATAAGACCAAATGAAAAAAAAAAAAATTTTAGTGAACTTTGTTGCCACTTGCACCTACTAGTTGTCTACGCACTTTGACATCAATATTGACAGTTGAATTAAAATATGGTTTATTTTGAGAAACCATTGTCACAGCGAAGTGAAGCATCTGCCATCCGGTACGCAGACAAAGATCGTCCTTACCAGGTGGAATACATATGATTTGAACAACATCAGACATCGCGACGCGATACACATAATATATATGTATATATATATATACATATATATATATAACCTTATTCATATTACCATCGTACAAAGAAATTCCGTAGATAATACCCAACACTGCAGTCCCTGTAAATCCACACCAACGCGTGACTGCTGAGTAGTATCAGCTGTTTCATAATTTGTAATATTATTTATGTAATATGTAAATCTGAGCAGTGAGCACAAGAACACGTTTTCGGATGTATGTAGTTACTATACGCTATTTTTTTTCATCCATATCATTATTGACATAAATACAAAACCGTGTAAAGTTACTAAACTATATTTAAAAAAAATTAATTAGCATATACCTACTATTAAATTACAATAACACTAGATAATTATAATATATATAGGGTCATTTTTAACAGCGAAGAATCGTCAATTATTTTTCAAAAAAGTATTAACTACATTATTTTTCTAAAGGCTACTGTAATACCCCATGTTATTTGTATTAGAAGCACGGACTATTTAAATATATTAATCTCCGTAATGTTACAGATTTATTTGAAAAAAAACTGAGGGGAAATAATATAAAAAAGACCTACCCTAGGGGGTAGCTTTCTTTTGCCGTGGGGTTTCCTAGATGAGTGCTCTGTATTTTGTTCTGGAAACAATAAACAATAGTTACCCAACCAGCAACCCTTCTGATTTCTTACAAGTGTTGTGTATGTGTCATCGAGTGTTCGCGGAGGGTATACATCGTATTGTTGTTATACTTTTGCCACATGTGCATTTAACTATATTTAATGTTGTTTTTGAAGAATGGCCGATTGGGTAATTGCAATTTTTATATCCACAAGGCGCACGGGTATCGCCTTAAAAAGCTGAATCATTTAAATATCCTTGAAATAAATAAATTGCTCGGTAGCATGAAACGTATAATTACTTTACACCACCTATATAGTTATTAGTCTAAAACAACCTAGACTACGATGACATTATTATTGTTTTATCAAGTAATTATAATATTCAGTGTTCTGAATAGCTAAACGCAATATACGTACAACTATAATGCTAATTACAATTTACGACTAGAAAATAAATAAATTTGCTATCGAACATATTATAAAATGTTGACAATAAAATTTATTGAAAAAAAAATGTAATCCAAATTGTTATAGATACCGTGATATTAGTGCATTATAATCGAGGGAAAGGGAACGGTCTATTATACTATTCAACTATTATGCGAAAAATGTTGTTTCAGATTTATAAATTATTCAAACCATCGGCTTTTATATAACTTAAAACATCTGGTTTGTTGTACGAGGGTTGTCGCGTTCGTGGTGTGCGTCCCTAATTGAAAAATCCCAATGGATTATACTCTCACGTATACAATGATGACTAACGATACAGTATCCCTTTTATTTTCTGCCCTTAACTATATCATGTGGTAAAGCCAGTAACTACCGTCCAAATCTATTTCAATAGAGCCAATTAATAACGTTAAACGGGTCAGAATTATTATCATTAAACTATTATTTGTATTTAAGTGAAATAATAAGCAGGATCAAAACAGTACTGTAAATTATACAGTATTTACACATTAATAATAAACTATGATAATAATAATATATAGGTACATAATTTAATGTGAAATCAAATCACGTACGACTGCACTAAAATAAATCTGTCCGAATAAATAAACATTGATGTACTTACTTGAATTTATTTAAATACTATTTGATTTTGAAACTAAAATCATCTTTATTTATCGTTTCTATAAAGCATGAATTGTAAAATTAAAAAATAATATTGAAAATAGGTACTCATTATTGTTACTTAACCTAATCTGTATCGACTGTTAAATTTATTATTCATCACACAATGTTAATGGTTTCTTAATATCACTGATTAAAGCCGATTTTCATATTTTATGTATGAATTCAAAATTGATATATTTAAATTAGTTTTTAATATGAAAATTTGAATGAATGTTTGGTACAACAGAGTCACAGTCATTCAAATTAATTATAATGTCATTAAAACGCAATTCAACTATCTTAGATTTCTATATTTTTTTATTGCTCGGACTCGGAAGGGTTATCCTAAACACATAATGCGTTTGCCGAGTTAATCATTTTAATCGATTCATTAACATGCATGAGTCATACAGATTTTAAATTTATCGGACTTTTCATATTACATGCTTTGTGAGTGCTCCAAATGCTTTAAGAATAATATAATATATACCGAACACGCGGTTGACTCATGTTTATTGTAAACGACATAATATAATGTTTTCCAGATTATAGATTGTGAGAAAAAAAAAGACGTTTTGTGTTTATTCTAATGGTTTTTGCTGAACAAAACGTAGACGTTTTGTTATGCACAGTGACTAAAACAGATTCAACACGAAAGCTATATAGGTACAATACTACAATATATACGAAAGGTATTATACGTACGTCATATGTATATCACATGAGGTATAAGAGTTAAAAAATTACCATAACATTATTGAATATAAACACGAAATAAGAAAGCCCTCTCTATACATAATGTGCTCGTTTCGAAATTGAATTTTTTCAACCCCGTTCTATTGTCGAGCGATTTCAAATGATTTTGTTTTACATTTTTTTGTTTTTTTGTATTCGATAAGATCTAATATAATAATATATTATGTATGCTTTATGTATGTACAGATTTAACATAGGTGATATTTGCGTCTAACGTCGTAACAAATACCTATGTCGTTAATGTTTATTACATTGCAGCGGACACCTATATACATCATTAATGACAAACGTTGTGATTCATACGTTATTATCCACATTAAATTATTACCTAAGGATGATTCAGTGTCGCAGAACTGCAAGGAGTGGCAAGAAATTGTCTATGAAACGACTGTCTATGTATTAATAGGTTTTCTGGGAAATGACCATACTATCCCGATATTACTGCACAACGCCGATTATTAAGACGACAATAATTACTCGCTCTTTTTTCAATACACTTTATCAGTGCCTACCTATAAACACTATCTAACGCGTAGAATAATGCTCATACAGGTGTATACCTGCAGTTTCCACTTTCCACTCGGTCCACGCTACAGTGTATTATTGTAAATAATATTTTGTAAATCACGGCGAGGATCGAGGTGAAAGGCTGTAGTGTTTTCAATAACGAGGGTTATTGTATACATACACTCGTATATATACCATACCTCTGTTTGTTACAAAAGTATCCTTATTATTACTGTTACCGATAGCCGCTCGGCGTCGTGAAAGCGGTTCGAATAAGAACGAACAGAATAATAGTCGCAAGTACGGCTATTAAATTATATAGATAGTGTGTGTGTGTGTGTATGTTATTACATTATTGTACCTCCTGCAGTCTCCTGCGTGCGTATTGTTTTAAGTACACGGTATCCGTACGATCGAATGACCGCTGTAACAAGTTTTGCAGCCTGAGAATAGAACGTCGGATGAGTGTATGACTTTTATATTAAAGCACGTATATTTTGGGTAGACGTATTAAAAATATTTATTAATTACAATTTATAGGTCAGGTTGGGTTTGTATCTGGGAGCCGGAGATCCGTATTTCCGTTGACATATTTTCTGGGAGTTTCTCAAAATGTGGTAAATAATAAATAAAATAATAGTCATCGTTTTTATTTTGGTTGATGGCTGAGTAATGAGTACAGAATGTATATGATGTATAATTAAAATAGTCGTAAAAAATGAATCTTTAAGTTGATAATAATTGTAGCCCTTACATTAAATAAAATAATAGAATACTTAATCAATTATAATTATTTAAGTAATTTATGTTTTACAACCATATTTATTGTGTAAACGAACAATTGACATCCATATTCGATGGTAAAATGCTGTGTGAAACACTAAAATATTACGAATATGTCTTCAGAAATATTAATTATTCATTTTTTCTATAAGTACTACATTACCTGTGCACTAGGCCAAACACAGAAAATGGTTTTTCACAAATACTGTGGGTGCAATTTTCAGAAATTTGGGTTATAACGCGTTTAAATAGTTTTACTTAATACCAAATACAGGAAAAACAAAAGTTTTACTTCTACATACGACGATATAAAAAAAAACTATAAACTTCAAATCGTAGTGATGGTCCTAAAGATTCGTATATTCGCGAGATTCGACATTACGTATTATATTTATTACGATTGCCTGTTACCAAATACCTATCAACCTTACCATGTGTAATTTGGCCACTTATTTCAATCCCATTTAGTTTTTTTTTCCTAAAATAAAATGTATAGGTAACATCATTATTTTATATAATATTGTATTTAACATATATTTTAAAATTTTAACTAATTTTTTAGTAATTGTTTTGTTAAAAAAATGAACATGATATAATTTTAGGTTGACAACTAGAGATCGGCCATCCCTCTTAATTGGGGTTTGGGTATTTACCTTTTAAAATCAAGTAGAACATATAATCACATGTAGGTAGTCTATTCCTAACCGTTCCAAAACAGTCATTCGTGTAAACACTTCAAAAAAAGTGTCAATAATACTCATTTGTTTTTTATTAGATGACATCATTTTTTTCCACACTACTATGCATAATTGTTTTATTATTTATATATATAAATGTAATCATTATCTAAATATAACGAATGATACATTAAATACGTGAAAAATAAATTTATATTCAAATGGTTGCACATGTGCAAACAATAGTGATCGCTTAGAGATTTATGATTTTTGACATTTATAAATTATGTGTGTAAAATTATTTTGGTAATTCGGTAACGAAAGTGTCAAAATACTCTTATTCGGGATATTTACCTATATCTGCGATGTACTCTATACATTCAGTACACTGATAAAAGATACACGCTTATACACACAATGACGATCGTGGCAAATAATGAAATGCAGTAACGGTGTAAAAATAGTGAACATGATATCATGCTGGAAATATTACGTCATGAGGGAACTTCTTTACAAATTTTGTACACATACACACATTATAAAATACAATACGCTGGTGAGACGAAAAATAACGACCTTTTTTCAATTTTACGTCCGTCGCAGTAGTTTTGCATGGGAAAAATCAAATTAGAAAAAATTATTTTTATTGTAATCACTCGTGTAAGTTATACTTTTCTGTGTGAAAAATCACACTCATAGATTTTTGATGATATTTTTTCTACGCCAGTTTCGCCCACACTATATTTTGTTCAAATCAAATAAAATATGTGATGTGTACCTACACTGTACAGTTTGAATCGTTCTACGTTTAGTTCAGACGCAGCACCTTATATTATAGTATTCATATATTATATATTTGCAATTTTTGTTGATTTCCTATTTCCTGTTGCAATACGTCAAACACTATTGTTCATTCTGTCGAATAAACTTTTTATTTGGGTCGACATATACTCAGCTGTACTTATTAGTATATCGGTCCTCGAAACGTCAATATAATGCCACATTTTTAACCATTATATAATATATATTTTCTATAGTTCTATTTAGTTTTATTTGGAAATATACAACAGTCGACTCGTGAATTATAACAGAAATCGAATAAATTAGATTTATTTTTTATTCATTGCCTAATAACATAAAGTAAATATCTTTATTAAAATCGAATATAATCATAGTATTAGTTAAAAACACAAAACACTAAAGGCTTAATATTAATATTATGCCGAAATTAAAAATTAACCATAATAACAACCATTCTCTTTTAAAGTATTACAGCTCAAAAATAACACGTTATATACCTATAGGCTATAATGGACAACGTAGTACTTATGGACAGTAAACATTTACAGTAATATATTAATTATACAATTATAACTATAGAAAATTATTTTCTAATCGTAATCGATATCAAATTATCAATTATCATCGTAGGTTCGTAGTTGTTGAAGTCGAACAATGCATACTATTGTAAATAATATCATGCGGTGATGATGTATCCAAGAAAAAAGTAACAATTAAAGTGAGTACGATGAGTCAATGAGTTTATATTTTAAAGATTAAAGTTTAGTATTTGTTTTTTGATTGGTCAGATTAACCATAATTAAGGACTAATAACAATGATTTTTATTGGGGCTAGTATTTATATATGCACTGTATAAAATAATAAAATACGTGTATTTAATTTTGTAAAGGTATGGTAAAATATGCAAAAAAAATTATAATAAAATATAGATAGGTATTATAGAATATAGATAAAATATTAATTTACCGGTATTTTACATAATTTTTTAATGAAATTAAAATTATGAGCGTAATATGATGTGTCATCTAGCCTTGTACACTTATTTTGCTTAAATATACCATAAAACATATATTTATTGAGCTTATATTTCAAATATATATCGATATGTTAGTATGCAATAATATGCATTATACATAAAGTATGCAACGCAATATATTAACCATATGTATCGATACGAGGTGATTTGTAGATACCTTAGCCTAATTTATAAAAGTGCACTGTAAAAAAAACATACCTGCGATGCATACACATTTTAGCGATAATTATTATTTTAATTTTTTTTACAAGTTATTTTGATGAATTTAAGAATAGTATCTACCTATAGTGGCCTATAGACATTTTCCGTTTGAGGGCGATGACTGCTCAGTCTCTGTTGTCTAATAGATAATTTCTCACAAATATGCTTAAGCGTACGAATCATTTGTGCTACTCGAGCGAAGAAAATAATATCTTATAAGTTATAGGTATAGTTATGTTATATTGTATAACTTGGGTACACTAGATCGGATCTATAATATGGTATAGATATCAACTATTATACTAGCGCGTGTCAGTGTCTGAGAAATAAATTTGCATTTAAATTAGATGGTATAATAAATTATGGAAAAAATAACGTATTTCAAAATATTTTATCATAGTTGTATGCAAAATACATTGTTATATAATAACAATATATTATACATAATACATTTATCCATAGTAAATTCGATTGAATAATAATAATATTACGCGAAATGCCGCACCCGACTTCAATGATTTTCACACAATCGATTTACTGCACTCTATAAATATATAATATTACAATATAATTGTTGTACAAAGTGGTTGATCATGAATTAAATATAGTTGGTGGTGCACATTCATACATTTTTTTAGAATATATATAAATTTTAGATGAATTTTCTTTTGCGTTGTGCTCTTATAAAATCGTATGATACTATTTAAATATTATAATCATCGTTTAACATGTCAATATGCGTAATTTTATCTCAAGTTACCTGTGCCAACTCTCTCGTTCTGCAGTTTACTATTTGAACTGCAATCGAAAGTTTTTGAGATAACATAATATTTATACCATAAATAAAAAGTATATCGTATGTCATCATATCATATTATGCCGTAGTCCTCGTCATATTTTCCTTGCGTTCCTAAACACATAAATGCTCACAAGTTATACGAACCATTTTCCCAGGAATCTGCTTATACGGGCACGTAATACATATTAGGTAGGATTCCGCACCGTATCACAACACTAGTACTTAGTACCGTATATAGCTGATATTTTGAGTAAATTTAGTTTCGTTGTTCTTCCGATATGATTGGTCATTCTGATTCAACTAGGAAGAAATGAGGAAACGCGCACGTATCATAAAGGTCTCGCAGCATATCAAGGCCAAACAATTTTGTCATTCCATCGCATAACCGGTTTTTCGATCGTTGTTAACTAATACTATTATATACGCGAGATGAGATTTAGTGATGCATATTAGCGTTTACTCAGCCGGCGATAATTAATAATTTTGCTCGGGAGAAATATTTTCATGACATACGACGAAAATGAAAAATATTAATAATATCATATAAGCAACTCGCAAGTACTTTTTTTTCTTCATATGAAAATAATTGTTATATTATGTATATATGTGTGTTCCTATACTGAAGCAGTACGTCTCATCCATAATTGAATGACTCATACTTAATGTACCTAATGTATAAATTGATTAAGTACAGTAAATGACAAATATTATAATTGAACTCAATCTGATTAAATTGTCAATAATATAGATAAAGATACAATATTTGTTTAATGTCATCGTCTTATTATTATATTATCTAAATATCTGGAACATACTGATATTATGATAAATACTTAATATTTTTGAATTCGTCATTTTATGCACTATTGTGATTATTATGTTTTTATAATTAGTTTACTGAAATTCAAATAATTGTATGTTATGGTATAATCGTTTAATAGTATTTAATTTTATCGATATTATCTATTAATTAATGATCATTTGTATATTAATATGTTATAAATTATGATTTAAATACAACGAATTCAGAATGACTAAAAATTATATTATATTGAAAATAAAATACGTCAATGCAATGGCCGTTATACAGTCCAGATGAAAACCAATACCGCAGTGTTTTAAGTACGATGTCGTCATTTGTAGGGTTCGACGCGTATAATATAGAGGATATATTATTTTATAACAATATAATATATTATACGAAAATACTATACCAATTTATTTTTATTTATCGTTAAGTAGTTTCATATATCAAAAAACGTCAGTTGTTAAGTACCCGTATTCGTGTATATTCAATATATTATATAGGCCCATTAAATATCCGACGAGTAATGTAATGCATAAATCGTCGTTGTATATATATTATTCGATTACAGTATTAAACTTTGTCCCGACAAATAAATAATATCGTTTTACTAGCGTATATCTCTTAGGTACTTTCCTTGTGCCACGCCGACGAATGGTGTAAACGGTTCGATTAAAAATCAGAATATCGGTCCATTCGTCGATTTGATTATTAATTATTATTCGTATTCGCATTTCGCACGATAAAGATCAAATTTCGATAAGTGAAACAGACCATAGTATCGTATACGTTGCACTTATGCGAACACAACTGGTAATAAGTTGAAGGGTGGCGATCTGTTTCACAAATATAATAATATTAAATTATGATATGACGCGGCAGCGGCGTTTGACATTACAGACAAAATTTGATTTCACACTTCGTCGGTTTGTCAAATAGGGCGGAAAAATCAAAAAATCGTTCCCGGTTTTTGGCGTGCATTCGTAACGATACACTAACAAAATGTCCAGTGGATAAAAATATATTTTATACCTAAATAAATTGTAAGTTAATATTATCATAGTATACAATAATGTTTGTAAGCAATTATTTACACCGTAGGGCGTGATGAATATGGAATTAAAATAAAAAAAAATTACAAAGGTAGTTAATAGTTTAATATACGAGTAGTTTACACAGTAGAGTAGACATAACGCAAACATTTAAATATTATAATACTCGATTATAATTTATAATACTCGTAGTATGTAGTGTGTACCATATGGTATATCATATAAAACTAAACAAGTAAATTAAATTAAATACTAAATACTAAATAGTAAGTAAAAATTAATGTATTCTCAAATTCTCAAGTCATCGATATATTCGGACTATCGAAACATTGATATAACATTGAACATTTCTATTTCTAGACAAAATATTTACCTAAAAAAAAGTTTGACGAGGAAAAAGAACATTTTTGCCGAATTGTGAATTTTAAAAATCGAGCATATCCTAAAAAGTTAACCTGAATTTAGTATTACTGATACTAGGGCTTAGATTTAAAATCAACCCTTTTTATAGTGGACTTAGCTCTAATGAACGATTATTTTTGTATTGGACAATGCGTTTTATCGCTGATGCCAATGATTGTTTTTTTTCCAAGTCCTAAATATTTTTCATGACTATAAAAATTATATTATAGGTACCTAAGAATTTAAAGGGACATATTTGTTACCTTTGCAGTTAATTGGTTATTAATAATAATGACTTAACAACAAATAATTGTGTACGTAATTTATAATAAAACAAAATATTCATTTTAAATACTTTTTTCCATTTATTCGGATTTTTCACCATTTAACTTATTTATAATATGTGCTATCATCATCGTAGTATTATAATACATATTACACACGGAATTGCAGCGAGTTTCAGTAATAGGCATTGTATTATTATGTTATTAATAACAATAATAATGAATTGCGAAAACGATTTTTTTTTTCGAATTTGATGAGTGTACTATCTTGACGGTGATACATCATGCGCAACGTGCAATACGCAGTATTATTATTCATAGTAATTAATAGAAATATTATTTAATTATTTTAATTACGGCGGTTGAAACGCGAAAAATATATCGGCGACGGCGTGGCGCTTGTTTACGAAAAGCATAATAATAATAATAATAATAATAATATAATTTGCGCGCGGGGGATGTCATGTGTACACTCTCTCTCATTCACGACGGCGGCGGCGTTGGTGGGACCGAGGGGAAGGCGAGCCGAAGGGGAGGAGACAAGGTCGGATGACTAATGCACAGCGAGAGAGGCATACGATATTATATTATACCAGCCGGTTTGTCCGTCGCGTAGTACGATGTGTTTATGCGTTACCCCTCTCTGGTCCCTCACCGTGTGACTATTCGCCCCTCCCAGCCCGTGCGCCTTCCGTATTCCAGAGACCGCGTGCGACCGCGCTCGCAGATCCGAACGTCGCTAGTTGCCATCATTCGACTCGTAGTCGTGTAACGCGTCGCACGTAGCTGATCGTAACCGTTTACCGCGTATCCGAAAAAATGTGTGTGGTACAAATATATCGTGCGTAGCCTTCCGTGGGCAAACGTTTTCCTTCTTCGTTCCCGACCTTTTTCCGGTGGTTTCGCACAGTTTAATATAATATAATATAATAAAAAAACATTGTTATTGTGCATCTCAGTAATATTTTTTTTTATAATAATATAATAATATATTATAATATTATCGTACACGTTTAATAAGTTTACATATATACATTATCAACAGTCATATTTATTGAATACCGTTTCGTGTTTCGACCAACGATTATTTACAATACGATAATTAAAAATAACAATAATTATAATACTATCATAAGTATTTTGTGTTCGCGTTTCCGATTTTTGTAATATCGTCTACAACCTACTTTTACGGAAAAGCGCAAAGATGACCGCTGCAATAGGACACAAGAAACTCACGCTTAAGCTCAAGCTTTCCCTGGACGCTTGTCCCACTTGGAGCAGAATCCGTTCAGGTACGCAAATCACTATGTGATAACGGATCGACGACGATCATTTCGAATCACCCCCCCTAATGTTATGTGCGAGTAATCACGGTCTTATCATATTGCATTCTATTGCAATATATATATATATATATATATTTATATTATTCAACCCATCTGACTAGTGATAATACATAAATCTGTTTGATTTCTTTTATTTTACTGGTATTTTATGAAGGTATTTACCACTAACAACGGTTAGTAATCAGTGGGTAATCGTGTACGGTATTATAAAACGAAAATATATTTAGAACTGTTTACACACTTCACATGCAGGATAATTTAAATAATCAAAAAGAAAGTTACAAGTCAACTCATAGTTACTATAGTATTAATAGTACTCGTATTTCACTAAAAATAATGTACAGATAATAATACTTTGTTTTATATTGAAATATTTATTAACTCTTTTACTTATTAATACCATTACATATTTAATGTTACTCTTTTGACTAATCAAATTACAATTTCCTTGTTTACCCAAACGAAATATAACTCGAAAACCGAGACTGTTTACTTTAACTCTACATAAACATATTTTAACTACTTGATTGTTTTTAAAACTTTTATTCCGTGTTTGTAAATAAAGCGATTCCATGTTATATCGAGTATACAAACATGTCGATGTTGTTTATAGAATACACAATAATTATCATCCAGATCAATCCGAACGATCAATGATATATATATATATATATATATATATATATATATATATACATATATCAGTCAATTGTTATAAAATTTGGCTATACATTTAGTATTATGTCTATTGATAGACACCGCAAATGATACGTATCCCGTATTATTATAGCACTATAGTGTACTTAACCTACCTATTATAATCGATACACGCTAATCCAACAGAAATATTATTTTCTCGTATTCTAATAATATTATCATTGCTTTCAACAGTCTTAACGGTTCCACCATTTGAGGTATTAAGCATCAGATGGTCTTTTTAACACGTTTATTTTTCTATTTAGGTGGCCACAAAGAATTCCATTCCCGGCATAAGGACATGTGCGAGAACTCCCTGTTGCCGGCGCCGCTGAGCGCCAGCTGTCCTCCAGATGTGGACCGAGAGTCTATGGATACCCACCCTCTGACCAAGGTGCTGCCGTTCTTGTACCTGGGTAACAGCAAGGATGCTGACGACCGGGATGGTATGACTGCCATCGGGGTGACACGTGTGTTGAACGTGACTACAAGCCAACAGTCACCATCCCCGACTATGGACCACCGCGCTTCCGGCGTCGTGTATAAGCGGCTTTCCGTCTTAGATAACGGGCATGCCAACCTTAAACAGTACTTCGAGGAAGCGTTCGAATTCATCGGTAAGTCACTGCAGATTACCATATAATATTCAGGGCCCTATACACATACCCATCATCTCTGGTTTATGTGATTATTATTATACCTAATTCATTATCAATGTATAGTTTTCGACATAACGATTCGCCGTCCATATCGATATCTAAATTATCTTTTCGCTGTGTATTTAACTGCTGCAGGATACTGCCGTTTGTGAAACGTAATTGCGCATCAAACGAATATAATTTATACTATACACAGTGTTCGTCATTGTTGTTAAACGGTAGTGGTATAGGTTGTAGGTAGTCATATTCATAGGGGGTCGCTTTTTTTCCCGCGAAAAAAGGGCGGGAAAACAGAAGCCGTTTCCCCTATGTTTCCGTGGACCTGTGAGTCACGTCAAAGTACGGTGGCAGCTGTATCGTACAAGACTCAACGATAGCACACGTATGAATGACGTCATCGCCCGCGTTTGACCGAGTTTTATTGTTTGTATTGTTTTCAGCGACAGCGGCGGTGGTGGTTCCCTCTATGTATCGTGTTGACAACGACGTCGTCCGCGGACACCCGTCCGGAAACACGCCACCCACCCCCGCCCTTCCGATTCCTATTTTGACAAAACAATAACATCGGTCCGACCGGTATTTAAAACCCGTACTTGGAAACTATTAACGGCAAACACAATTACGTGTATTATTAGGTGTACTGTAGGGTGCGCCCAGAATCCCTTTTTCATATAAGTGGAACCTCCGACGACCGACACACGTCGGTGATGTTTATATTGTTTTTACACGAGACCGGGGAAATGTTAGTGCGAGCGGATTTCTAGACGAGCGCACCGGTGCGGTTGTGTTTAGCCATTTATAGCTCATCGGCGCACGACCTCTCGCGTGAGTCACGTCGTGTTATTATATATATACGACGTATCCGCCGTATTTGCGGCGGAGCTGTTCACACCGATATCACTGCTGTTATGATATTATTCGAGTTGCACGCGCTCGTAAAATATATTTCCGTACGTCTTATGAAGTTGTGAACGTCCAGACTACAAATAAACGTTATTCGTTATGTTTTGGTCATCGTTTTTCGCTGTGTGAACCATATACGTTTACGTATCTATAAATATATTA
Source organism: Rhopalosiphum padi (assembly GCF_020882245.1). NCBI lineage: Eukaryota > Metazoa > Arthropoda > Insecta > Hemiptera > Aphididae > Rhopalosiphum > Rhopalosiphum padi. The sequence continues at coordinate 22,107,358 of NC_083600.1, forward strand.
GGTTATTCCCAATTACCCGTCATCGATGCACCACTTTCCCCTGTCCCCCTAAAACTATTACTGCTAATGACTCATATATGTTCTTGGACGTAATGTAATTGCCCCGTGATTGTCACCCCTTTCTGCGGTGCACACGCGGCGACAACCCCTATGTGATATTTGTGAGGGTACTAGACCCGTTGATGTCACAATAGATGACGTCACGGAAGCTCTCCTGTTGCCCTCACGCTTAATATACAGCAGTAGCTATATAGTCCTGCAGGACTATTAATTTCAATAAAACCGTGGGATCCTGTGGTGGCGGCGACTTGAGCGTGGAAATTTCAAAATTAGATCGTCCGCTTGTGCGACCCATACGATTATGACACCATAAGCGAAGTGTCGTGCGACGGGTAGGGGGATGAGTGTGTAGGTGTGTTATGTTGGTTATAACGTACGTACAACTCGAAATAGACTCACGCGTTTAGAAGTGCGTCTAGAGCCAAAATTAAAACCGTCAGTTTGGACGCACACCGAGATTTGATTTAAGCTGGACGTCTACCAGATCTCTGACCGCGGTTGTACTTTTATAGCCAAATTCGGGTGCCGCTCGCGACTTGTTTATTTCTGGCTCGGTTGTCTGCTAAAATTAACCTCAAAACACACGCTATAACGCCATTTATCGATACGGTGAGTCATGTCTCGCAGAGATGGATGTGGTGTAGTTTGTGTACAAATGATGGCTACTGCCGTGTGTTAAAAATATTGATAATATCTGCCAATATTGATTTGTCGGGATTAAACGTACAACACAACCACGCGCCAACGTTATATAAATATGTTTGATCGACAGCAAACCGATATATTATAATAGCATAAATCACGTACCTACCACCGGTAATACCCCGCCCAAGTTCCACCATCACCACTGACCGTTATAGTCGTGCCTTCGTGTTTATTTGTACTGATCGCGATCTATTTTTTTGGTTTTCACAGAAGGCGCTCGGAAGTCTGGCGGAAGTGTTCTGATACACTGCCAGGCCGGCATATCCCGGTCGCCGACCATAGCCATCGCGTACGTGATGCGCCACCGGAATACGTCCATGGTGGACGCATACAAGATGGTCAAAGCAGCCCGGCCGATCATATCGCCGAACCTAAACTTTATGGGCCAGCTGTTGGAGCTCGAGCAGAGCTTGCAGCAGTACGAACAGCAACACCAGCAGCAGCAACAGCAACAACAGCAACAGCAACAACAGCAACCGCGTTGCGGCCAGTCTTGGGTCACCGCCCAATCCGCCGCAGACGAACTGTCGCCCGGATGTAGTACATAAAAAAAAAAGGCCGCCGCGCCCGACGACTGTACGCACGCACACACGTGCTCAAGTTTACGGGTTTTTGTGTGTACGTGTGTGCTTGCGCGCGTGCGCAGGACAGAGACAAGGTACCATGTCCCCGCTTCGGGCATGCTAAGATAATATTATAATATTGGTATATGTATAATATATATATACGTATTAAGTATCTGTATAATATTTGTTTGTGTCAATTGCGTTCGAGATATTCCAACCTATATAATGTGTTCCTAATAATTAGTTTTTCCATTCTCGCGCAAATGTATGTAAAAAAAAAAAATATCTATATATATTAAATAAATGATTAAAACGAAATGATAGTAATAATATAAAAGTACCTATATCTATGTGTATATATAAACTTGCGTACGTATCCGTTTAAGAATGTGAAAGTATATATATACATATATGTTTGTATATTATAACGTATGTGCCTATTATTATTATTAATATCATCATCATCATCATTATTATTATTATATTGTTGTTTGTAATGTTATAAATAAAAAAATTAAAGAACTGTCTGCGTGAATTCGCGGTAGGTACATCAAATATTATTATCGTACGGCGATTTCTTCGCAGCTACGCATAGTATAATATATATATATATAAATATATATAAACTTTTAGACACGATGTGATGACACCACTGCATCATATACTGGTGCAGATTTGACACGATTCGAAAAAACGAGCATTATCTAGTCTTGCAAACTTTGTACATAAGATATAGTATGATATAATATACGTATTATTACTCGCTGAGACTACTATTTTTTTTTAATTACACCATTTTAATTATTATTATTATTATTATATATATATATAATATGTATATATATATATATATATATATATATTATGTATGAAATGTAAAAAGAAAAATTGATGTAAAAATTATGTTTTTTTTTTAACAAAAATTAAAGGCTGTGTTTGTAGATATAATCATAGAATATTTATAACTGATGATGATCATGTACCCCCCCACATATTTTTTAAAATTGAGTCAATATGTAGCAAAATGATTTGTATTTTATATTTGACCGTCTAAATACAAAACGAAATCGTTGAAAACAAAAATATATATTGCATTGTTGTTAAATTATTGAACTACGTTGGAAATTATTGTTATTTTTTTCGCGACCGCGCTGATGTCGTCTAAATAGGTACCTCTATAATAATATATATAGGTACGTCTACACAATACACGCGGCACAACACCGCGAGAAAAACACGCATACAAGCATGCGCAAACTGCGCATGAATCACACAATCACTCCGTAGACGGTGAATCATATGTGTGCATCACATTATAATTAATAATGTTATAACATGTATGGGTGTGCGTAATGGGGCGCCTTAAACTGCGTGTGTGTATGAACGGTTGAGTGTGTACGAGTAATGATTTCAATATATTATGTAAATATATATATATATATATGTGTGTGTGTGTGTGTGTACGCGTTCAACGGCGTAGTTAGAATTTTTAATGGAACAGTGAGGGGGGAAATATAAAATACTCGGTAGTAAACAAGTCATTATTCGTGTTTAGTTTTACTTTTTTATATCTCTTTTTGATAGTTTTTTTTTTAATCTAAAGGTTACCTATAATGGTATCAACTTGTTGTTTGGTCAAAAGATTTTAATTTTTATGATTTTTTTTCTCGGTCCACAAATTGAAGACGCTGGAGCTTTTTTGGCAAAAATTTGAATCATTTTTAGTTCGCTGATATTTTTTAGCTTATACTTATCAAGGTCAACTGCTGAACTTCTCTATACTTCTCTATAGTTTTTGAATGAACTTTTTTAAATTTGATACATAGTACCTACTATACAGTAGGCATAGTACAAATAATAGTGGGAGAACATGTTCCTTTGCCCTTCTCTCATACATGATGGCTATAGCACAGCATATTCGTTATTTCGTTACATTATTCGTTCGCCTATCGTTTTTGATATACCTAGTCGTAACACTCGTAACTCATAATGTACGATGTACGACGTACTGCTGTACAACAATATAATCGTTGAGAGTCCCTACGATGGACTCAACTAGGAACTAGTAAAAGGTGTGTTAGATGGACGATTATTATAGCACTCCCAAAAACAAAAACAAAACACACAACCGGACATGAGCAGTTTCAGACAACATTAATAAGGTTTTTAAATTTGAAACGCATATATTTCATAATATTGCATAACACGCTGATGTTTTGAATAGGTAGTTTCGAAAAACAATGTTTTTTATAATCATTCCTTGTATATATTATTGTCTTTGACTATGTGTTAGCATTTAGCGTTCATAATATTTCTATTTTTATTAGTCTAGATTGGTATACATAAAGCGTCTATACAAAATACTATAGAGTATACACATTTATCTTGAACATTATTGTAATTGTAATACATGTGTGTTATGATCCTGAATCGTACTATATAGGTAGGTATAGAAACTAGTAAGTATATATGTAAACATGTTTATATAATTTATTCATGAAAATTATTAATTAATAATTTTATATAACATTTCATTAAAATCATTTCATAATTTACACAACACAAAATACTTTTAATACAATTTAATGACGATATCTTTTAAGCATTAAATTGAACTTGTATTAGATAATATAGAGGTGGCGAGTAATTCATTACTGCGTGCATAATTTTTAAAACATAATTTAAATAGACAATTACAAGTATTATGACGTGGGATAATCACATGAACATATGAAAGACTTAAAATAATTGTTAACGTAACCAATTATATGCAATTTTTTAGCATGACAAATAGTGAATATTTTCCTATTCTGAACGGAGAATATGATGTGTGTTTTTCCGTCTGTCGTTATCTTTTGAAACTGAAAAAATGCTTTTATTTTCAAATATCGGGATTTTATCACGTTGCTAGTTGGTACCTACTTTGAAGGATCAAAAGTCATAAATTCCCATTCATTTTCAAAATAATCGAGAAAAGCAAAAAAAAATATTAAGAAAAAACAGGGATTTTTACTCAAAATCGAAATCGATTTTGTTTTTTTTGTGTAAGAAAACTATTCATAGACATTTAACATTTTAAATTTCTTTCTATTCTTTTTTTCTGTTAATATCAATAAAAAAATAATTTGCTGGGCGTTATTTAATTAAATGTTACTTATTAATTTAATGCAAATTTCTTCAAGAGTTTTTCACATACTTACAACATACTAAAATATCAAAAATACGTACAAATAGCCACAATATTCTTTTACGAACATTTAAAGTTAGTATTTTGGCGAAATTCATGGGATTCGTTACAATGTTTTTGGCAAAATCTAATTCAATCGTTCGTATTACTCTATTACTTTAATAGCAATATGTTCATAAAATATACTTAGTACGTAATATATATAGCTAGTCTTTGTTCAGCAGCGTTTTTCGTATGCAACGATTAATACATATACATAACTGTGACTTACTCTTCAATGACTATATAGGTACACTCGACACCCATTTGTACAGTAGAGCGGTTACCTAATTATTTATTTTATTTTAATACGCGTATAAATAAAAAGGTACTCGGTAAGCATGCACTTATACATACATATACGTACAATTTAATGAGCACAAATATATATTTTTTCTATTTGTTATTGATAAAATCGTATTTTCAATATTTAACGCGCAATGCGTTGTGGTTATTCGAGACGCGTGCTGTGATGACGGTCACACACATCTTGCGCAATAATCATGCCCAAACATCCGCGGCGAATATGATACAGTAATGTCGGACAACCGTATACATAATATACTGTTAAGTTAAATCGCTATTATGAAGAACGTGTTATTATTATTGTTTTAATTGTACATTAAATCTGCAAAATATCCATAATTTACATTGGATTATCGTGTCGCTTGAATATTATAAATCATTAACTTTTAAAAACAACAATTTTTCGTATAAATAATTATTATTATTGGTACCTATATTCGTATATAATAAATAATGTTTACTCTTAACGAACCAATTGCACAATTACAATAACAATTTATTATGGATCAAAAAATCAAAAACATAGGTATACGTATTCCTACTCACTGTAGTCTGTAGTTACTACTTAATACTTTGATTCAGTTACAACTTATAGATAATATAATAGAATAATATAGTCGTCATATTGTGTTCGAGTGGTATCGCTACTCCGATTATTATGTGCGGGGAGAAGAAGGGTGGCTTATTCGGTCTATGTATTCTAATATATAAAAAAACAACGTGTACGTGTGTGTAGTTATTGCGATGGACTCAAAAACTACTCGATCGACTTACACAAAAATGTCGAAGATCGTTCTATAAGAGTCACCCATAAAAATGTAGAGAGTAACAGAAATACGTCCTTGTTGGTGTTGAAAGTTGTTTTTTAAATATTTTTGTTGATCATATTATATCATATATTAAAATATAATCTAATAATTAAAACAAGTGCTATATTTTTGTATTTTAAAATTGTTTATTTATACGCAGATGGAGCTACGCCTAAGCCGATTAGATTATGAATCCGCTGTCAAATTTCCAATAATCTCTGTCGGATTTGTCCATAAAACGAGGTACACTGACACTGACATCGGACATGCCCGTGAAATCGTCAATTCAAATCGGTAAACTTAAACAAATAAGATACGCCGTATATTTTATAATTTATTGTCGTAATAATAAATATTGTTATTTACAACGTTGCAGATTATTCATAGTTTTTCTTCGAGCAGCGAGTGATGACATCAGTTGAAATTTTTCGTCGAAATCATTTAGCTTACGAGTAAATTATTATAGTACACAACTCTAACCTTGTGATTATGGTCCGTGTTGAGGCTCTGTATCCCTTTTCACTTATCAAAATCAAATTTGTGACGAACGATTGTCTTCTATCGCGGCGCGTATGTTCGCTTATGGTTACATCAATACAACATCGTGATTGGACCGCATACACACGCCAATCGTGACCTATATTGGCGCTACCGTGCAGTAGATAATAATGTAATATGTACTATTTATTAACGTAATACTATTAAGTTATAATATGCGTGTGGATACGATGTGACTATGGAAAGAAAACTTAATCACAATTAATACCTATTCCTTAGTAAAAATATTTTGACTTGATTTTTCTAAATATATATCTTATTTTTTTTAAGTTCTACCAACTTCACGTAAGCGTGAATGCAAGTGCGTGTACGGATACAATTTCGGCTCGGATTCATCCCGTCACCGTCCCATTGCAGGATGAATACGAGACTTAACAGTCTTATACATTCATATTATCCGGCGAGAAGAATAGTTTTTAAGGTTATGCGATTAAGACCCATTTTCTCGTATATAGCAATACTCATATTATTTGCACCGCAAGTCCATTATGACTCACTCAGCAATAAAATGTTGAGATATTGAGATAAAAGTCACAGATTATATATTATCGCGGAACTAAACCACCAAAAGATTACTTTTTGGACATTGAATTCTAGATCTATTCAAAATTTTTTTAATCAGCTACGAATCCGATAACGGTAATGACAACTTAATACAACCACATTATAACATATTACGTTGTGTACCTACTAAAATGTTGTTTTAAATAATTCATACCTACCTATTTAAATTATAAAATGATAAAAATGTATATATTATATCGTATATACTTTGTATTAATATAGTATACGAGTACCAACTGCTGCAGCGAACGCCATTAATTATTTCGAAAAATATCAGTTATTTTTTTCGAAATTTACTTTTTTACTTTTTGGGACATTAAAAATATCTGATGTAAGTAGGTACCTACTTTAAATTGAACATTTTATTCTGCATTTATTTAATTTTTTATCTTTAATCGTGTATAATTGAAACTGTTATCCATATTTCAAATTACAACTCGTATACCTATAATTTTAATTTCATAATCTGGGGTGGAATAATTTTCAAAAATATGAATTATGTAAAATTATTAAAATAAAACAAAAAGTTTTTCCATAAATTATACGTATCAAAAGTTTAAATAAAACAGAATTGTTCAGCGTTTGAGCGCCTTTATTAATATTTATAAGCGATTCGTGGTGGTGGGCAGTCGCAGTCGATATTCCGCCGCCCCCGAACGTTTCCAGGAGAAATTCGCGCGCATCATGACGCGTGCAAATCCCGCCCAGTTTTTCATTTTACCCGAAAACGCGCCCACGTGATACAGTAAATCCTTGTTCACAATTTTCTAACAAAGCGCATGTACCCATGCATTTTTAAAATCATCTGTACTATTATAATTCTTTTATATTATAGTCTAGTGGCCTGATTGGGGTGTTTTAAAAGTATATACGAGTATTAGTATATTACAGTTTTAAAATGTTTATATTTAATTTTAATTTTTTATATTAGTTAATTTGTATCAATGTAATTGTATTATGGTACAATTATACACTAGTTTAAGTTAATTTGTATTCAGTTCAGAATGAGTCTTGGCTTTTGTTTCAACAATATTGTTATAAAAAAAAATTGGTGCCTCTATATACACATTTTTATATTATAGGTATGACTAAGGCCATTGTAGGGCAGAAAAGGGGAATCTTATACACATACATTATAACAAAAAGAGTTTGCATCATCTAATATTTCAACTACATTATGCAACTGTGTAAGCCCCCTACATGAATCAGTATATCATTATTTCACAACAATTGTTTGATTGAACTTGTTGGGGTATCTTAGAGACGTAGGTATAGATAATTAATTGGGGGGAAGGTGTTGATAATTTAAAAGTTTCTATTACTTACAGAAACTATGAATGTCTCATAATAAGAATTTTGGAAATTCAAATAAGGGCAGATACTCTTATTACGTGTAATAATAACTATTGGTACTTTGTAGTCGTTTATCGATATATTTTTCCCGAGAGTGCAGTCTTGGCAAAATTGGTTTTATAGTATTTTAGAAACAAATAGGTATTGGAAAAAATAAAGCTTGCTTTGAAAAATTGTATGTGGCACACTGGTGCGTTCCTTGAATGATTTCCTAAAAATAATTACTTCAAATAACGGTTAAATAATACTACGAGTATATTATAGATATTGCTTAATTTGTTTTGAATGGCATTAATCATCCTAGTTGATAATTAACAGTTTTGAATATCTATACTCCTATATTTTATATTGTTTATTTGTACTTAAACCTATATAATATAATTGACCACGGAACATTTTTAGTCGTTTGACAGATATTATACACAGTTTGTTAACATTACTGTGATAGGTTCGACTATTATTATCATTAACTTTCGGCTAAAATAAAAAATAAGCCGGACAACATTGACAAATGCTTCGTGCGATTTTCTGGCGGTATGACATAGGTACCATCGTCTGGAAAGCCTATAGAAACTCTCCTCAGATGGTAACGGCTTAGCTTCGAAAATAAAATATACGAGCCTTGCACTTAAAGCAACCTCACACGTATATTGAATGAACTATACGTATGCATAATATGTCATATATTTATACTATACAATGAACTCAGCCACAAAATATATTACATCATAACTACCATAATATTATTGTGTACATATAGTGTACCCATATAAGTAACCGATTTACACGCTAACCTTAACGTATCACGTGATGCATAATATATTATTATGATACACGATTCGCGATTCATTTCCTTAACGCACCGCAATAAACACAATATATACATCACATGTCGAGTATTTAAGTTGTGTGTGTGTACAATGTCAGCGATGTTTGGCCCTCCGAATTTTCACGGCGGATTTATACATTATACGTACACAAAAGTCCCCGGCGATTGATTTTCGACAGGTTTTAATCCCGCGTTTACAGGCCGGTGCACAGCCGCCGCCGTCGCCGCGAGGGGGTCTGCGGCGGCGAATCATTGCAGGGGAGATGATGAGTCAAACCAAAAATCCCTTTTCAAACAACCGTGCGAGCGGCGTTATATTTTTTACCCTTTGTACGGGCTATTAGTCATCTTGCAGCTTTCCTCTTTATTATTATTATTATTATTATTATTATGAGTACACTTCAACGGCGCATTATATATATAGTCGGTTGTATATACGGGGCAGCGGATTGAATGACATCATCCGCCGCGCGTCGACTACATGCATGCAGTAGATATATTATGTGTGCGTGTGTGTTGCAGCGTACAAAGCCGGGAGGGCGAAAATATACATAAGAAAATAATATGACTAATGACGATAAATCGCAAGAGACTGACACACGGTCCGACTTAAAGCCGCTGACTGTGTATGCGCGGTATTGTGCGGATATTAGGTATGTACACGTCATAATATAATTATCAATTATCTAAAAATCTAAAAAGTGTATCAGTAAATTATTGTGTAAATCTACAGAATACAACGTTGAGGCGCGTGTCGCTATCGGATAATAAATAATCGGCGGTGCCAAGAAAATGTTTATTGGGATGGACTTGAATAATTTCTTTCGTATAGTTTACGCCAGTTTAGGGCAGTTATTCGAATAAAATACAACGTTTTATGCGAATGGACTTGCCCCCGACCTATTATAATCGTTCAGTATCTGCAATAATATTGTAAAAGTATAATATTATGATGTAATAGGAATAGACACGAATTCGCAGGTTCCTTTGTCCAATCTGTACAAACCACTCGTGATCTTTATTCGACGCGCGAATCGGGTGGCGGAAAGCTGCCTGTGTAGACTGTAGTAATAACTAATAAATAATAATACATTAATACCCGAATGAAATTGCACCCCCTCCCCCCCAAGGGTTCCTTATGGCTGTTATAGTGATGCTTTTACCATATAAATTACAATAACATATAAATTACAAATTTATTGGATACGATTGTATATATATTACTACGAGTATTATTAGTGATATGTTTGTATAAAATCATCAGCGCGAATAAAAAAACTGATTTTATGTAGCCAAAGTTCTCTAGCTGTCTAACCGATATTGCCGAAAACCAAAACACGATTTTAATGTGTATATAACGGGAAAAAACCAATTTAAAAAAAAACAGTCCCTAAATTATTATTCTTGACAAATAAAGACAGCAAAAAACTTGTAATGTGTCAAACATGTTAGGCTTCACTTTCGGTGTGCCACGCGTGAAATTATAGAATGTCGTAAAAAAAACCCGTACTGCGACGCTCATAATAATATATTCCACTTAAAACGATGTAACCAAAGTGAAAAAAGTATGGTTGGCTTAATTTGTCTGTACATAAGCGTAGGGTGTCGTGAGTGTATGTCTTTGAAAAATGTTCTATACAGCCATCACATAAACTTAGTGTGCACCACTGATCACACGATGCATATTATACCTACTAATATACGTATAAGTATAGGTTTACTCAATACCTCGTATATACACGCAGTGCGCGGTGAACGATATCGAAAAGTCGTTGTCAATACGTCACAGAACTAAAATGTGTCGTTTAAAAAAAAAAAAATCAATAATAATAATCATTTTACTCGTAAATTATACGCTTTAAGCGCCGCCATCCGCGTTCGTATTATTGCATCGTATTGGGCTGAAAATATACGCGTAATAGTAATTTCAGTTCCGCGTCACACGTGCAGTTACGCTAGTTATGCCTATAAACGAGCCTGCGTACTTGCGATAAATTGCGATTTTAGCTGTTGACAGATATATATCTTTAATAATATATCATTTTTACGTCTTTTACGTTTTTCGTGACAAAATTTATCATTACACCATTTTTGTCAATTCTAATATTATATGTATATACTACGCGTAAGTCTGCAGCCGGTTTTTTTTTATCGGAAAGCGAAAAATACATGATGTATTAGTATTATGTTGAAAAACTTGTCCTTACACTATGTATGTTATATCTACATAATATAATATCTTGATGTTCAAATTATATATAATTAATCTTAGTAGGTAACTACTTATTATTATATTATATGCTCATCGATTAGAAACTTCCACGGGGAGGCGATTGAAGACCTCCCCCCCCGCCACTCGACCAATATAATATATCTGTGTCCAAGCCGTTTTCGTAAGCTGCGGCAACAATCACAAGTGCAATATAATGTCGGTGCAGCAGCAACTTCGACGTTGGCAAATCTGTTGTTCTAGGGAAATTGCGTCGTGCTGGTCGTTAAATAATTATCGTGTTGGCTAAACTCTCTTATTATTATTGCGCAATATATAATATTAACTAATTCGTGTAATTTCATTTTACGTAATAAATGTATTCGACATATACATAATATGTGTTTATAATATTAAGTATGTAGTAGTTGTATACTTGTATGTATATAAACCTATACTATATGTACTAATGTAAAATATTATGGTAAATGAAAATTTTCAACTAAACGATTTAATTTGAGACGGGAAAACATTACTAAGTCCTCGAAAAAAAATTAGATAGATCAGCAAGGTTGACATATCGTCATCGTAGCTGAGAATCGTTTTTTGTATATAATGATTCGTCGTTGAATTTGAATTTAATACATCCATTTCAGTAAATACTGCTCAATGACGACTGACGATGAGGTATGCACTCGAGACATACTACACAGCAGAGCTATAATAATATACTTGCCCGGTTTCCCTTCGAAATCGCACTTTAATAAAACTTATGACATCTAAACATTTTAAACCCTTCTTCGCCTTTCATCTATGAATAGGAACGTGATTTTATTTAATAACTAGACTAATTTTTAATGTGGGTTGTGCGTACATCGAATTATTATTAAGTACACACAACTTAATTGGATTCAATTAAATTATACTCGCATGAGGCTTAATAATTTTTATTACATATAATTTATTATACGTTCGTATATTTTCATATTCAATTGATTCAAAAAACAAACTTCTATATTTGATATACGTTTTGATTCGATGTTGTATCGGTTGACACCAATCGGTATAGATTATAGATATAGGATGGTATTACATATTATCCCGAGTTTATAATACGAACGTAATACAATATAATATGTAGGATTATTAAGGATATATTAGTTCTAAAAAGGTGAAAACATATATTCTCCAAAAAATTCAATCAAAATTTTAAATATGCACTAAAACAAAAACAAAATGTTCACTAAATTATTGAAATTTGTATTTCATATTTATTCGTATTGTTAATTTTTTTCTTTTTATTTAATTATATATATCACTATTCCAAATCAATTAGCAGTGAGGGGCACATAAATATTTACACAATGTTGGGATTCTATAGGCAATAGCAATGTAAAAATAATAATTAAAAAAAAAAATTATTATTAATATTAAATTGTTATTTATTTATTATAAATAATATAAACAATTTTTTTCTAGTAGAATAGTCAAGGTAGTCAAAGTAAAAGCGATAAAAGCAAAATAATACGTAAATATGCTCTAATAAACGAAAACTTAAAAATATGCGAAATACAGTTTTGGATTTAGATTCTTTGTATCTTAACAGTAAGATTATTTTTACTCAAATTATTTTTTAACTATTCAAAAAAACGTGGAAATGCTGGAAGTTCCTAGACCTAATAATATGTCACGTTATATTACTTATATTATTGACTTACGATGGTTATATAAAAAAAAAAAAAAATGACTACGTCGTTTAGATAAAAATAATAAAATGTTTACGTTTGGTGTGCAAATCGTAAATATACCTATAAATACAAATTAAAATAACACGACAGATTTAATTGTTTTGGACGTTGTTCTGTCAATTTATTACCGTACGCCGTTGGTGTGTCGCATAGTACAGCGCTCGTCTTCTCACATAAATAAACGTACCCAAGGCCTTAAACCGACGGTGTTGTATTAATATTTCGACAATTAATCGGTTTTTGATTGATGGTTATTATTCCGTGTCGAGATTATATTTTCCGACATGTATACGTGACTTCTCTCTAGATAACGGATATATTAATTATGTTTTTTTTTTTTATTGTTTTCGGATTTTTTGAACCTGAACCGATGGCGGCGACCGGTACGGCGATCGCGTGACCGTTTAAAAATCGCGAAAATACAGTAGCTTTTGCTCAGCTATATTACGTTACGTATCAAGTTCTCTGCAAGCGGAGTATCTTTAAGCCTTAGATGACTATAACATGTAATAATGTAATATGCATATAATATTTCTAGTACACGGGACGCGCTAGACCATAATAATACGTATGTAATATACAATGTACATCGACTGATTTACGGCGTGATATCCACCCCTAGAAAATAGTTTTTTTACTACCCCTAAAGTCAAATGTATTCGTCATCAAATTTTTTTTTGTAATACTATATTTTGAAGAAGGTAACATAAATATTTTTAAACATATGTATATATATTTAGGTATATTTATGTTACGAGATTACTGATAATTATTTCTAAAACGTTTTTTAATAACCATTGCAAAAAATCACATGCATAATGCATAAATGATAATTAAAAAATGTTCCTAAATTAACTAGGCCACCAGTTTAGTAAAGAAAAAAATGACATAATTTTTTTAATAATTATATAAATAGGTGCCTATATCGCATATTCACCAAACGCCACTATGGTTCTATCTATAGAGTCTATATATTTATATACAACGCAGGTGTAAATTGCTCATAAGCCAGGAATGTTTTATAGTAGATATGAAGAAAAGAATCCCAATACTGTAGTACGGAGCGCAAAAATTATCATTTATCCATCGTGTTCAATCGTTATTATAATAATAATGTTGGCGTCATCGAGCACATTTTTCCACCTATATTTTTTGTGACGCTCATCAATCCGCCATAGACACCTCGTGTATAAAATATGTAATATCTTAGATATTTGAAACTATAAATATTTAAACGCAAACATATTCAGATTATTACTATATACAATAACAATATACTATACACCTATATATATATATATAATATGCATTATACATACATACCTATATAAACATATATTGTTGACTGTCCGGCCATATGTAAACTTTTCGAAGACCAACGAGACACGTGCCATATTACAAATATCATCCGTATGACTATATATATATTATATGTAGGTATAATGCACACCGCACACGGCATTATATCATAACATACACGAGTACATTAGCGTACGTAATATTTGTTATTTTACGTGTTAAAAATTTCTCATTACTATATATGACATTCGTCGTCAGCCGTTGACGTGGTCATCAAATTGATTTGTGTCGTGATATGTATATATACCTACACTTTTTTACGTATCAAGAGTGACGTAATGAGTTGTGCACACGCGACATACATAGGTATTATAATATAATAATTATATACCTGTATATAATATTGTCTTCATGGTATTACTATACACATATATGTATTACACTCGCGTAATATGATTCGATCAGTCGGACGATGTGATTCACACGGTCAATGTCTATTTTTATAAATACGTTATTACGGGATCTAAAAAATGTACGACTATCGATGAAAATATAATAATTCGTCATTGCCGTAACTGCTGTAATTTTAATGATTTCGTACATATATCGACGAATTTAATCTTGTAGGTATTCTAAGTAATAGTTATCTACAACTGCATTGTACATATGTAATTCAACTCGTTATCAACCACCATTGTAAAAACGACATTTTAATTTATATATTACCTATATATAGGCGTGATAGTCACTTTTTATGTGTTGTTACTGAATATGTGGAGAAAAAATATATGTGACATCTAATACTAATATATGTGTATAAACATCGTTAAGAAACTTTAGAATTACGAAAAAAATTGTGAAAATAATTGAAATATATAATTCAAACACATATTGTAAAATATTAAGAGAAGTTGATATCATAATATGAGATTAAATCTGGACTTGGACAGGAAAACGCAATATCTCGTATATATACTATTTAACTTAGCACTCGAAAACATAATCAGATCGGAAACCCACGAAACGGAGTTGAATGGTAATAACAACGTATATAATACTCGCGTGCACAGCAGACATCATAATATTTTAGTAGATTCCAAAAACGATGTAGGTAGTTTAGATCACAGACGACAGACAAACTAATTGAGTCTAGCCACGAAATGAACCTTAACTAATTAGTAACTACCTATACAGTGATGTCTAGACATGATGTGGTTGACAAGGCGGCTTTAAAATAGTAGACGGCCACTATTTCTTTTGAGCGAATATCCTGGAGTTTAAATTATCCAGGAGTCATCATAACCACACAAAATAACAGGTATAGTGAAATGCAGTATACACTTCAGAATATTATTTTCTGTAAACAAAGCCTATTTTGCAATGCATACATAAAATGCTCAATTCTAGACTACTGTATATATAAAAATACAAGAGAGAATCTGTAGACTTGCTATTTGCGGCTCATATAGTAATGTACACGTGTAAATTCATAATCTTAGTATAATAATCTACGTGTAATGCGTATGTTGCCTTACTGCTGTAGTTTATATTTTACAAGTGTCATCACTCATTGTGACCAGCTGAATAATGGATATCATTCTACAGCAAAATGTATAGGTCTCGGGGCTCGAATCTATAGTGTTTCAACACATAACTGAAGTCTTGTATTAATGGATATTGTTACCTAACATTAAGCAAACCGGCATAATTAGGAAACCAGAGACCAAAAAGTAGCTTTGCGGAATATATAATATATTGAATGTCCATATTTATTTATTTATTAAACGCCAAGCGACAATCTTTTCTATAGTAACAAATAAGTTATAGTTCTAATTATAATTAGATGTGTGTGAGTATCTAGGAACAATAGATTACCACACAAAAAATATTCATAAGACAATATAATTAAATAGCAAAAATAATTCAAGAATATACATACATAGTTAACAGATAAATTAGATTAAAGTAGTGGAGATAATATTTAATTCGATCAATGTTTTAAATAGTCCTGAAATTGTAATGTATTCTAACATTTTTACTACCAATTAATATTTAATAATTTAATATCAAAATATGTGTTGATAAATTTACAATAAAAATATCTAATAATAATATACTAATTACCAAAATATGATTCATTTATTGAATTTGAAATTTTTCTTATGTTTAACTTAAAATTCAAAGATAAAGTGGTAAAGTAATATACTAAAAAATAGATACACATTTATTCATATTAAATACAATTTAGTCATCTCGATTGCAATGCATTGATTATTAATTTAATTTCGATAAGATAGTTAGTATCTTAGTCGATAAAGTGTTATCTAAAAATAAGTTAACAAATATATAAAAATATATTGGTCTTAATTGTAGAACCCGTCTAAATACCTAAAAAAACGGAATTATTGTAATATATGTAAGTCACGTATTGATGACAAGATACAATGTAAAATCAAATATAGTTAATTAAATTGAATTTTATGACGAACGAATGTATCACGTGTCTAAATTAATTTATGAAGTCACAGTAGAAATATGTATGAGTATTTACATATAAATCTAAGCTCTAGTCAAAAGAAAACTTAGGTTTTTTTATTGCAACTTCAGAGCTATCTCAAATCAAATCCACGAAACACCGGCAGCTCGTATAAATAAATCGCTCTAAATATAATATAATATTTATCAAATAACAACTACAGTATAACGCGTGGCGCCACAATTTGATACGCCAGAGTAGTGAGTACGCGTAAACGAAATGTCGTCAGTATTAAATTTAACAGCGATATCATTATAATATATAAATCGAATTCAAGTATAATTAATATTTAATAGTATACAAATATTATAAAATTAGTAATAATATTATTTCTAGAGTTTAAAATTAAAAATAATTAATGTAACTATTAAATATTATAATTATGCTTGAGTTTTATAGTTATGTATACTGTACACTCATATAGTATATTTATATTGCAGCTATATTTTTATATTATTAATTGTTATACCATATTGTTTACTAGCTATTATATTGATTATTATTGAATTCGAGTTATGTATATTATGCATTATTATACTATAATTAAATGTCTGTTATATTTTATTCTGACGACATATTTTTGTGCATGTGCCATTACAGTATTGGTAAGTACATCGATTTCACCGTGACGATTCGAAATGTGCGAGTATTGCTCATGCGACTTCCCCTTTTGCCGCTGCAGAGTCAGCTATAGTCATTATTATATATTCATATAATAGAACAAATATAAAATTTTTATTATTATTATTGCGATAGTCGTTGGAAATTTCGTTATGTTTTTATATTATATATAGGTAGTGTGTTAAGGTAAGGACGTGTCTTAGCCACGGCCTTCTATCGATAGTATATACATTATATTTAATATAATTTTTCTGTTGTAAATCAATAAATGAGGTTTTCATTTTATTTTTTGATTTTGTCTTTATTTCTTAGGACAAACAAATAGGTACATTCAATTTTTATGGTACCCAAAAACTTCTCAAATTCCTATTGGGGATCCCTGCAGGACTATTACAGTATTACATTATGACGTATAGGTATATTATTATTATTTTTAATAATATTTAACACGTTTTTGATATTTCACGTACTACCATAGTGTTATTAAACTATATACATGCGTATTGCTTATAGTAATATATACATCACATGTCGGACCCGATAGTAATAATACCGTTTTAATCGTGCACCGTCTACGTGGTTGGGTTATCGACTTATCGGTATTATAATACACAAACATGTATTGCTCGTCGTCGTTTTGATTGTGAAATCCGTCCTGAATAACACCGTCAATATTATTATAATAATATATAATACAATTTATAACGATATTATGTGTTGCATTATAATGTAGGGGGGGACTGTTTTGCTATAATATCTTGTACACGGATATATGCGTAGACTTTTGGAGCTAATATTCTCGTGAACGATGCTGTATTGTTATGATATTAAATTTTTTAGTATTCCGAGATTACGTGTTGACATTTAGTAACCGCCGCATGAAATATAATATCGTACCGTCATTACTGATAACAACCACCGTCCACTGATACTCAACAGTCTCTTTAATTGTTTTCTGCATATCGTTATAATAATGATGCGATAATATAAATATAATATTGGCATTTATAATGAGCACAAAGAATTAGTCACTAAACCGGCAGATACGACACTATATATTATCGCATACACTAATCTGCAGCAGTAGCGGATTTTAAACATTTTTCTAGGGGAGGGAGGGTAGGGGTCCTGATAATCTAACATATTATTATCACTTTTCAGCAATTAAAGCAACTGAATAATTCGACTTTTACACATTTACATAAATTATTAACTCCGTTTGTGTACAAAAAAAAGTCAGTATAGACAGTACGAGTATAATACTATCGGTATAGTAAGTTTAAACCGTACATTTATAAAAAAATTAAAAATTATTGTTCAACATATTATTTTTAAAATTTTAATTTAAGAACCATAGTAACCATTTTTATCACAAAAAAATAATGATCCGAAAATTGTAGGGAACAATTACCCTTGACAATTTTAATAATTGTCTTAAAAAGTTATTACACAGTGTCACCTGATGTATGTATACGATATACCGGCATCATGCGTTAGCCCACATACATGACTCGACTAGGAAAAATGAAAAATGAAACTCTTAGACTTAATAAAATTTAAATATTCAAATAAATTGTAAACGCTGCGTCACCCTATACGGCATTTACATTAAAGCAGTAGTTCGCTTTAATAATAAATCCAACAGATTAGATTATTTTGAAAAACAACGTTTTATTCGGACATAACTCATCTTTATATCCAAAAACGACTTTCCTCTTTTTGCCCTCGTCATCATTTCATCCAAATATGATAAAATAGTTTTTTTTTTTTTGCCTAAAAATAATTGCATTCATTTTGTCCAAGATTTCACTTTAAACATTTCGGAAAGTAATGCCTCAAATTCAGCTCAAACTGCTCAAAGCTACTTAACATTAGTGTTTTGAACAATTTATTTTAATATAATTTTGTTTGTTCTTATATTTTCAATAGATTTTTATTTATACATTCTAAATTTAATATACGATTTATTAATTGAAAAATTAATTTTGATTATGTCTTCAACTGCTGAAGTAAATTCATTATTTTTATCCGGTGTAATTTGTACATTGCGTGCCCTTGTTACACATATCCGATGGGTAAATTTATATTTTTTGTTAGTCTTTAGTAAAATTATCACCATAAAACAACGGAAAGAAAATAAGCAAGTATAATATTTGGCACAAAAGCGAACGATGTACTATAACTGAAATAAATTGATATTATATTAATATATTCACATTATTTTAATTTCGAATTATATTGATAACACACGTCATCTAAAATAATTTATTACATTGTCCGTAAAGATAATGACTTCCGTTAAAGACTCCGATATCAGATTTATACACAGACAAGATTGTCACAATCCAATTCCATACACACTATAAGAAAAAATAAAATGTAAATAATTTTGAGACAGTGTTTTCCAAAATGTTGAACGCGAAACAGTGAGAAAAATGAATACAATTATTATTAGACAAAAAGAAGAAACTATCTTGTAATATTAAATTTAAAAAAAACTAAAAAGAAAGTGAAATGAGACTGGAGTACTATAGAAACAGAATTTGAAAAAATAGTACGTTTAACTTTGAAACTTATCATCTTTACAACTTATCACTAAAATGCAATGACTAGACTTACAATAATATGGTATTCGTATATTTAGATATACGAATACCATACATTATATTATATATTGTATTGGACGCGTTTCTAACAAAAATAAAAACAATTATGTTTTAATTAATTTGACCTTATATGGTTTTTTTTTTTTTTGTCGTGAACTAGTTTTAATGAAATATAAAATATTACTTACTCATTTCAATGGTATTTAGTAATCGTTTTTTAAGGAAATCTTGTACTATCTATATTATATATACTAAATAGTATATAATATAACAACTGTAAATACTAACCATATTATATTCATATACGCATTGTGTCGCGCGTCGTTTAATGCGCTGAATGCTGAAAAGTTTATGTTGTAAAGTATAAATATTTGATACTATTATATGCGATTTCGGCACCTCAATATGTTTTCAGTTTAGAATATATCACCAAAATGACAGTCTATTTGGTATATTTTTGATTCAAATAGTTTAATATATAATATATTGAATTATACCGGATGACTATATTGTCTACATTAATATATTAATAATATGTATTCAGTGATCGTTTACTCTACCATATTCTAGGAAAAACATAAAAGGTCGATGGATATGGAAATCAATAATAATAAATTAATATATTGATACGTATGTTATTTGATTGACCATTTACATCAAAATGTCGAAACGTTTGTGTGTGTGTCGTAGATCTGTAAATTATAATAAATTATAAATTATACTCGTTGAGGCGCAAGACTTCTGGTAGTATTTAAGTAGGTATAGAGTAATACAGTGTGTACATAGTAAGTCTTATGTTCAATCGATGCAGTTATCTATATGCGTCTATTAATTCAGATACCATTAACTATAAATTATGTTTATTTTATAAAATTATAATATAGTATACATAGGTACTTAACAGATATTAAAATATACTTATAAATTTATCGTTTAGACCCTGTGATCAAAGTTTAAGCTGTCATAAGACAAATCACACACATAAATTATATACGAGTACGTTATATAGTGCACTTAAGAAGCAATTTGTTGATATTTATCAAATTTTTAGCTACCACTCCTCGTCTCCCCCACAATTTATTTTGAGCCACTTCAAGTGCTGAATTAATATAAAAAGTCATTGTATATTTCTCGAATAATTTATATGCCAACAATTTCCTCGGGCTGCGTTTTCTAATGGTGATTAATACGGGGTAATCCGGAAAGTATCTACTAAAACATTCAGGAAATTTATATATACATTCGAGTATAGATATTAAATGTGTATGAGTATAGGTATTTGACATAGCAATTATTCAAATTTGCTGTAGTGATTTGACGCTCAAATAAAATTTATAAATTATAATCATTTGCAGAGATAGGTGTACCATACCACAAAATGTAGATTAATATTGAGAAGGTATGTGCAAAATGTTCGAGTCAGAACAGTATACGCACGACGATTAATATCAAAGTATGCTTGGCGCTTACCAATGATATTGATTACAATAACTATGTATTGATATCATTACTTACTACATTGTTTACAGTGCTAAATTATTATTTATCGTGATTTATTATTTGTGTATAGACACGTATAACAGTCGTTATCATCGTAAATACGAAACCTTATTCGCGAGTATATAGGTATACGCGCATAATATTCGTGTGTATAAGGTTATCGTAGCTTTGCTAAGAGTAAATGCGGTGGATGAGTAAGTAAACACGCTGGTCACTGATTAGTATAAGCTCGTTTTAACGTACACATAGTTCCGTAATTTCCACGTGACAACAATTATACACACATCTACATAGTATTTTTACAACGACAAGGCCGGATAGCCGTGCACGTTTATAATATGTGTATATATGACGTATATACTATGTATATATATAATACACAATGCGGCGACAATAGTCTTTGTGTTGCAAAGTTCGATCATACCATAGTTATTACGATATATATATGTATAAGTTAATTATAGTATGTGCATTATGTATATTTGTAAAGTTATTAGCCTTAAACCCGGCTCTGCATAGCGTATATATATATATATATATATATATATAATTATAGTATGTGATTCGCATTTGCGTTACCTGCAGTCTCGGACTGCATTGATGTAAAGTATGGGATGGGATATCTGTCGAGGACATACATTTTAATTTTGTGGACATTTTCAATATATGTTTCACTTGTTAGAAGATATAACTGTCCGCTGTCAGACATTCTCTCTGTACCTGATAACTTTGATTCGTAGAATATTGTTTAAGACGAGTATTTAGATATAAGAGTAAAGTATAAAAAAGGCATGGGATGCAGCGGCTACACCATTACACCGATGAGGTACTAGAGGGTAAATGAACGTTGAAATCTGTGTACACGTGTATTTGCTTCAGTACGTGTAGTATCCGTGTGTCAATATTTGTACATAATAATGGATATTGATATTCGTCTCTTCAATTTTTTTAATCTCAAAATATTCGGCTAACTTTTCCATCGATTCTAAGTTAGATACGAGTAGATGACACGTACGTCAATAACATTATAACAAATATTATGTTTCCTGCAATAATTTACCGATTTAATTAGTTCTCGTCAGACTCGTCTACTATATAGTAGGTATTATTTATTACAATAGACAATTATTATAATCACGTATGCGTATAGCTGTTAAATGTGAGCGATTTTTTTTTTAAATGTTTCAAAACGTATCACTTACGTCACTCGCGGCCTTCTAGTAATGAGTATAATTCGACTGAACATAACGCCAAAGCCCTAAATTTTAATAAAAATATTGTGCACATTTGTAGAACGTTCCAATTGGCAATAAGACGTACCGGTACGTGTGTAATATTTAGTAATTAATAATATTAAATAGTCGCCAACGAATATATGCAGTACGCGAAGTGTTCATAGTTACAATTTCGCCCGTTCCGAATTACTTATAACGTTTCGTATATTTCGTGTTTTGTTTTTTATTTGATTTTATATCGTCTGTATTTACATTTTTATAGTCTCGCTGCGCGATTGGAACAGCTTATTTCATATTTTATTATATTCTGTAGAAGTTAATTCGCGTTTAGCTTTATGTTTTATACACCACGAATTATTCCTTTGCTCGCGCTGCAACGTGTAAAAATCGCGAACATATAAGTCGAAAGTTTCACGTACGCGTGTCATTATTTAACTAACAAGGTCCACATATATTTAAGAACTATTAATCTGCACATAATCAAGCTTGTCCTTTTGCTATATTCGGGTTTCCGAAAACAGTGAGAATAGATGACAAACAACTATACATAAAGGGCAGGGAGATAAAATCTAAAACGAAAATCGATCCAGTCATTTTTGGCTAGTTAATCTACAATTTTTATTTGTAAATCTGTGTTGAGTGAACCATGTGATTAGTCGCATGTATATACCTAATGTCAAGGGAGCTGAGGAAATAAAACGGGCAGTGATTGATTATTGTGAATACTGAGTGGTATGGATTTAGGATACCGTCCTGGGGCTGTACCTCATTTGCATACCACAAGCCCAAAAAGATCCTAACAAGAATTTCGTATGAATCGATAATTTGGATTTAGTGTTTTTTTTTTACTGTTTAAATTGGAGTAAAATGTATAACATTTAAGTACATTTAGCCAAATCGGATACGGTATACCTGCGATATTATGGGTAGAATTTAAACGTCTCTGTGGTAACTATAATTTAATATGAAATTATAGTCACAATAGATTAATTATAACTGCCTGTCGCAACGCTGCTCTCCGCGGGTTCAAGTAACGAGTTTGAAACATCAAATAATCAATTCAAATTGGATAAAATAAAATTAAGATTACTAGTAACTTCAAATTAAAATATTATGTCATACAAAAAATATATATTATCGAATTATCGTCAATTGTTTAATTGACGATTTATATAAATTATGTACAGGTATATATTATAAATATTAAGAGTGTTATATACATTTACATTATAAGGATACAAATAAAATAATTTGTTATCGTTTAACATTTTCTACATAAAATAAATAACTTTAATATTAAAAAAAACTAATATATGACTATAATATTTAGTGGGAAACAGTATCTCATTTTTGGAAAAAATAATGGTCCCGCCAAGTATAACACATATACTGCACTACACACAGCATAATATACCGGACAGAGTACCTAAACGCGTCCTAAACCCACATTTTCGTCTGTGTGTACAATGTACATATTAAAAAACGTGCGAAATCCGATTTATAATGATTAGTGAGAAATTATTATTATTATTATCGTGTGTGCTGATACCAGACCACATGTTGCTCGGCTTTGAAAAATTTAACGATAAAGTGATTTCGCGACTGTATAATATTATAATAATTAGATGTTTGAATTTTATTGCAAGCCGGGTCGCTGTGTGCGTGGAATTATAATAATAATAATAATAAACGGAAAATGTCCGTTAAAGATTATTATTATATGTACTGTGGGGAGGGTTTGGCACCCTTCTGTACGCATACACATCATACACGGGTGTAATAGTAATAATATGTCTTCTATAATAATATTTATACCGCGGGGACCCTTCGTAAAACTTCTCAACGGCCGGTGTATATACGGCATTACTGTTATTATTATTCGTAACTTTATTACGCGATATTAAATTATATTTTAGCGTATATTAATCGATTTTGTTTTTCGTATTCAATTATTATATGACGTGTCCCGACGTGACAATATTACATTATAATATTATTTTGTATTGCGTATTGAGTATTGCAGTTATTCGTACATAGATAAATATAAAATGCGCTTTTGAAAAATCACCGACAATAAAAATAGTAGCGTAAACAACTGTTGACTTAATGTTAACAACTTTACAAAAGAACATATTATAATAAATTATTTCAGCTTATCGCGGCGTATATAATAAGCGCTGTTTATATTGCATTATACTAAGTATATTATACTAATACTACATTATATTTTAAGTTTTAGCTTCTGGGCGAAGCTTAGAATTCTATTCGTGCTAATAAATCAAGTGCGTTTCGTTGCTCATAATGTCTTATTAGTTATTATTAGGTATATTATAACAATATAATATGGTTATTTAAGAGTTATATTGATCGCGTTCATGGAGATTTTAAGATTTTAAGAAAGCGCTGAAAATTGGTTTTTTTTTTATAGAATTGCTTGTACCTATACGATATTATTATTCACTATTTATTCGCATATACCTATTCAAGCAACGATTGGACAATTTTTTTTTAATTCGGGCAATTCGGCTTAATCACAACCTTCAAAAATGTCTATACTGCAAGTATACAGACTATACGGGTTAAGTTATTTGTGATTACTAATTACACCGATTACTCCGCGGACACGATCGCCCATCTGTCCGCAATCACATTTGGAATATAACGAGGGAGCTAAAATTATCGTTTTACTGCAAGTACAATAATATAATATATTATCCTTATAACTATTTATTTTATTTTCACAAAAACGTTTTTTTTTTTTTGTGGTAATAAAATGCTCATTAAATACAGCACATGTACCTCAGAAACCATCTGCGAATTGCGCAGATAATTTTTTGTTTTTTTCATTGTTTTCGAAAAAGTCATAAAAAAACTAAAAAAAAAAAAAAAACAACTGATGAGTAAACGCAAGAACTCGTTTTTAACAAAAGCATTTTATACGCCAGATTTGAATAAAATGAGCTGTACGTCAATTATTCGACATGCCTGCACGCGCGTTAATGCTCTCGTTTATATAAGTTTAATGTTACTATTTATATAGAACTGCAGTACCTATTACAGATGATTATAGAAAATAGAATACAATATGTAACGCGTAAATAATTATCCAAAGTTGCAACAGACATAATAACGACAAAATATGTCTTATAAATCCTAAAATATGGAACTGCGTGGTTGATAACAACAAAATAACGTATTCAAATGTAATACGACCGACGATCAAAAAGTGTTTGAGTATTCAGTGTTATTATAAAGAATTTAAAAAAAAAACGCACACAATAATTCATCGCCATATGATATTGCGTTAAAAATATGCTTGGTCGAGTGTTAAATTTCATTAACGTCGAGAACAACGTGTATATTCGAGTTTCGCGAAGATGTATTTTTAGCAAATTTCTGACAACTGCCTATATGATACTCCAGTATGTCAATAAATTACGGTTTAAGCATGTCAATAAGTATATAATGTTAAATTGAAATTTGAATAAATAAAAAAAAAAACGAAACTCATCTAATAATATGGAAACAATACGCATATAACATAATAATATGACGTATAGTTGTGTATTAATATTATATATACTAATATTAAATTATATTATATTATATTATGTACACTATACACAATAAAAATTCCCACGGGCAAAATTTTTTTATTATAAGACGAATATTTCGATAGCGCGTGGAATATTATAATTATTATATTTCAATAAAAAAACATTTATGATTATAATGCGTGCATACTATAATCAAAACTACTTTTGAAGTAAATAGTACCTATTAATACCTATATATTTTTCAATAATAATAATTATTTAAGTATAAAGTGTATAAAAATATACATTTAAAAAATATTATATCATACTACTTGCTTATATGAGCTATTCGGGGCTGAAATTTGTCAAATTTTATTTTTATGTTCATTAATTCATAAATATTTTTGAAATCGAGTTGAGTGGCAACCATAAGTATAATTGAAAATAAAATTTATTATTATTTTATACTTTTAAACATACACTAAAATAAATACTACACGCCCGCCGCGCCGACACAAGATCCGTTCAGAACAGTTTTTCGAACTCGATGATTCATTGTTTTCGAATTCAAAACAATATACCTCCACCAAATTTATTATACACCCGCGTATAAATATATGTACATGAAGTATACCCCAAAATATAAAATCTCCTTCGCTAGTGAAATCGTCTGTTTACGACTGATTTTTTTTTTTTAACAAATGATTTTAAATGAACTTGCGTGTTTTTGTGACAGATATTTACGATAAACGAATAATTGCTCTGAAATTACATTTTACCATAATATCAATTGTTATTTATTGTTATTATACCAATTAGTAATTACATATGATATTAGTTTTTATATGCTTTTAAATAAATCCTAGCTAGGTCGCATTGTACGACGAAGGCTGGGAACGTGCAGGAAGACTCTCATATTATATAACTACCTATACTTCACCTGTAGGTATTATAGTTTCACGCCACACTATTTTTTTAGGCAATGATTAATAACTATTGTTTTTGCCTTCTGCAGATATAAGCTGTGGTGTGTGTTGTCGTTTGAAATTTAAAATCTGAGGCCATAAATTATCCCAGAATGGGAAACGATTCAAAATAGAGCGTATACCAGCTGTTGTAACCGTATTTTCAGTATTTTTGCCGGAAAAAAACCAAGTAACATCATATTCATGAATTCGTAGTCAATTCAAACATAACATTCATAATGTGATTTCCTTTATTCGCGTGACATTAAATTCAAATTAACATTTTAACATTTCAGTGAAAAAGAAATATAGTAGGTACCTATTTGTAATGTATTTAATATTTATATTAATTGTATTTCAAAATACATAATAATTGTTAATTATAAATAAGTACCCAATACTTTTTGTGATTTGTGTGATATTTCGTGGAATTAAGTAAGAGATATTATTCCAGAGCCTATGCTAAAAAAATCTTAAAGCTGCATCACATTTATTGTGTACAAGTGAAATAATTTACGGGTCGCTTCGCTTGCTAATATAATAATATTGTCACTTTAAAAATTCAACAACTGTAAATTATATTATAATACGACTAATACATCATATTGGTTGTTTCCCAAATTTTATCGGAATAGTTCAAATATTAAGTTTAAAGTAGTTTGGTAATGTTTAAATGATAAATAAAATATAATAATATACAAAGATTTTAAAATTCTATTGGGTTATTGAACTTTCAAGTATAAATTCTAATAAGGCAATAAAAATAAAACCAAAAGTGTGTTGTAAGACTTAAAATACTTATTATTTGATCGTAATAATCATTATAATTTTAGTATAAAAATCGAAAAATGATCGGAACTAAGGTGCACAAGATTTAATGTACCAATTTTATTAATGTAATTCCTAATATTTTTATATGGACCACATAAAAAATATTCATATTTCATATATAAGACATAATATTATATCATTAATTTCTTGAAAAATTTTTTATACTGCACAGCATTTAAATGTAAAAATTACATATTTTAATAGGTATTTAGAACTATTCTTCAAATTTAATAAAACCAATACATTAAAAATTTAAATAGTTTCAATAACATGAATATTAAAAATATATACATAATATATTATAAGTATTATATTATAAACAAATTTAAAATAATTTAAAAAGTTATTGAGTATTTCAAATCAATTTTTTTTTTTAATAACCACCCGATTCGGAATAAAATACACACATTTAACGTATTCTTTCCACATCATCAAAGAACTAGTCACAACATGAGGAAAACCTACAGCCAATCACATTGTAACGAAACGCACAAAATACACCAAAGCATGAAAAATCTGTATTAAGCCTTATTGGAACATTCACTTAATAAAGAAAACACAAAAGTTATAATAATAATATTTATTTTCCCATAATTTTTTTTTTTTAGTTTTACTCATAACCTTTATCTAATTTAAAAATATGCTAATAAAGTAATAACTATCGTTGTTGAAGCTTAACAGATAATAATGAAAAAAAAAATGTTATAATAATATCCTCTTATGATAAAGCTAGCTGTGTTCTGTAGTAGTGCTGTGTACCTACTCCGTGTCTATGTTTATATTGAAATTGTAGCCTCAACGTAAACCTCACTATATCAGGTGACTAAATATTTCTTAACTTTATTAAATTTTAATCTTTCCTTCCCGGTTTTAGTTCATTTTTGAAAAATTAAATGTTTAATGTTTAATTTATAGTTCAATTTAATAACCAATATGTATATATTTTTTATTAATTAAAACGATTTTAAAACTATCTGTGCGAGTAGTATGTGAGTATATATTATTGTGACGAACTTGTTGAACTTGTTATACAGTTTTTTAGAAAAAAAAATTGTTTTTATTTGTTTACATGTAAGTACGTAATATCTTGTTATTGTACAAATATTTTAATATTTTATCTCATAAACATTCAACTTAATTATCTATTTAAATTCTGTTTTTTTATTACGAAATCACATTAATGCGATAACATTTTTCTAAAGTGTGGTTTTTCTATACATTTAAGAAATTATGTTTCTATTTTCCAACATAATATTAATTTAAATTTGTATACATTTTAAAATTTTATAAATTGTTGAATTGTGGCCCAACATCGTTCTTTATTTTAACTTTACAGTACAATACTAGTAAGGTATTTAAAGTGTTACTGCCTTAAACTTAGTATACTGCCAACTGGCATCAAAATTGAAATCATATTTTTGTGTCTACTATAAACATATACATTATATCAGTATAATCAAAAAAAAAAAGAAAAAACTCTAATAAACTGCGTTTTTAATCGACGACAATGTTGACAAACAACCATTGAGTAGGTGCGAGTACACATAAATAATCACCCGCAAGTGTTTAATTGTCTTCATATTATACTTGTATAAAACTGATTAAATAATTCATAGGATTTTAATATAATACAGATGTTCCGTTCGTAAAACTTATGGTCTTCGCTATTTAATTATTATTTCAGACAATTGTAAACATTCTTATACGCCATATAATAGTGTCTATACTGTTGTACCTGCACGCTCGACATTATAATATATATTTGAACTCTATACAGATGGCCAGAAGGTATTTTTGTTTTTCACACAAGTCAAATCTTCAACTTTGTATAGCCGTTATGTTTGTGTATAGCGTGTATATGTTATTTTTTCAACAAAAACAGTGAATAATACAACTGACTCGATAAGACATTTAAAGACAAATTTAAAAGGTTTTTACATTGTACGGCTGATCGAATGTAAAAAGTATTCCATCGATATAGTACCTACATTCGTATATCATATAGTATTCCATGATTTATACAGTAATATATATATATATATATATTTATAGCGCGATAAAACGGCTTATTACTATTGTGAAGGTAATATCAAGACGTAATTTTTTATTAAAAGTGTTTTTCGTCGGTCCCATTAAACTACGAGTCTCCCGAAACTTACGACGCAATACTATGAAATTGTATATTTTTTGAATTCCAACACGTTCTTACGATGATTTATTGCATACATAAATGACACCAAGATATCCCTAAGGCCTAAATCGATTAACGTATAGTAGATGACGCAACCTTGAATTCGAATCCCTTCTGTATAATAACGGGTTAATACTTGCACTGTAACCATTATTCGAAACATAAAAATGTTGATGTATTTTAAAATTCTTATTCGAAATTCAAATCAGTAGTCTTTCAATCATAAATATGTTTATATTAAGTATAATAATTCTTAAAAATGGCTTTACAAAAATATAAAGTACATAATATGCTGTTATATCGGATCTATAATATTTATTATACATGGACCTCATTTTTATAAATTATAAATATTGATAGATTATTATAAATTAGAAAAATTTTCAATTTACCGCATATCCCACATATTTTCTAACCCATTAGGACATAGTAGGGGCGTTCTCGGCAAGAGGGGTGGTCACTTCTCCCATGGGCTTATTTCCTTCAATTTTTCGTAATTTATATCACTACCTAGTAATTTGTATGTTTATATATACATATACATATTATATATTGCGTATAAAGTTTGTTCACTCTATAAAAGGGTTTAAGGGTGTAGAAACTCCACTGGAACATAGACCAATCATTCTTAGTATATAAAGTTAAAAATCAAAAACGACTCGTTCAGGTTTTAATTATGACGTATCCACAATTTCAGAAAAATTATCTACTAAATATTAAATTGTAGAAAAGTGGGTTGTAATTTGAAAAACATAATATATAATATATAATGTATATCTCCACAGGACAATTCTTAAATCTAAAAGACTAAAAAAAGTCTCAAGAATTTGAAAATACGGCCAGTAAGTATATTTAAAAATTCTAAAAATCGGATTTTGAATAACTGCCTTATTAAAGAAAAAAATGAGGGTGAGCATGTGTGATGAATCATCCTGTATACTTATCAATAATCATTAAAATCACATATACGCTCATACAATTTATCCTTTGTAATTTATATAAACTATAAATACATTCACGATTCACATGACTATAATTAAGTCTTTAAGTGAGATAATAAACAATCAATAACTAGGTGTTCAAGGCTGAAATTTGAATTAATAACATTATTTTATAATTTGTTACCTATGAATATAATGTCATGATAATGTTATGATATGTTATTATTAAATTAAATAAAACTCTATAAAAATGATATACCTAATATAAATTATATAAATATCTAGTTTTATTCCATTTTATTTTTGAATAATTTGAATGTAAATACAAATACAAGTCAAATTATTTTCAATATTTTTCGAGAAATGTATAACTCTTAAAATGAACTTGATTGATCAATGATTAAAAATACAATATGTTAATCTGTAAAAAAAAATTGTTTAGTTATTTAAAAGTGGCGCAAATTACAATTTGAATAAAGCGAATAATGGCACAAATTACCATTTTTGAAGGTACAAGATAACGTAGATTACATAATGCCCTTTTATTTAGTTTTATGTAGCGCAAACTACAACCTTAAAAGTGGCGCAAATTACAAAAATTAATTTTCAGATGTGGCGTAAATTACATACGCCCATTTTTTGAGTAAATAGTAGTGTTGAAATAAAATGATTACTTTGGAAACTGCCATAGATAATATTCTCAAAGAACAATGAAGTATATAACGGTGTATTATATTTGATTATTATTTAATATTTTGGAATGTTTAGTCCTTTGATAAAATAACATGCGTATTTTAATTGAATGTCTTAGTAATAAAAATGTTCTAATGTTTAGACCATTTGACATACCTAATATAATATTTTTGATGTAGGTACTTATATTTTATTATAATTTTATATTTATAAGTCGCAGCATAACACTAATAAATATATAATATATTTTTGTTATTTTCTTAGTGACCTTAAAAAAACCTTGTACCGAAATTCAAAATTATGTTACAATCCATAGGTTATATACTCGCAGAAGCAGTTGTTGTTCAAATAAATTATTTCCCTATGTCCTTAAACTATATTTTTTATTAATATCATTATTACAAGGCCATTAAAATTTGACACTATTCTGTTTTTGTGTAAAAGTCAATACCGTGTTATTTAAAATTTATAATTAATCAAATTTTACTCGGTTAAAAAAGAAATCGACATACTCGAACGCTGAATTATTATTATAGTAAATACATTTAAAAAACATAAAATCATACAAGTATGCTAAATGTTAACATTTACTTTTTAGTTTATTTAATATGTAGGTAGTGTAATAACTAGTAAGGCATTAATATAATTAAATTATAACAAATATAAATTCAATATTGATTTCATACCTATTGACATTCAATATCGCATTTATATGTTTAAATGTGTTAGTTTATTACGTACCTTTGACTTATCGATTGAGTTGTTTTCAAATATTATATGTTTATTAATGGACTGTATTGTTTAGAATATAGATAATTTAACATAAACGTTGAAATTAGACGTTACATTATTAGGTTCAATTACAATGAAACCGAAGAAAAAAATAATAAAAAGCAAATAAACTCAATTATCAGTAAAATGTATAGGTAAAGTAGATATACGTTATATATATATATAAAAAAAAAAAATACTTTTATTTAATTGTAATCTGCGCAAAAATATAATTTATATAAGTATATCAAATCGATAAATAAGAATAACCAAGTTATAATTATTAAATGCACACTTTAAAATATTATCTTGAAAATGATTTCAAGTGTCGTCGAAATTATAGTAGCATGTCGTCGTGTTAAAAAAGCGGAACAAGATACGGATATTAGGCAGATACATACCAGACGTAAAGGGCAATAACCTCGGATCGTTATGACACCATATAGTTTTGCGGAGGATAGGATTTGACGTTTTCAATTTCATTAAACATTGTGCAAAACTGATTTTGAAAAAATAATATGACCTGAAAATCTATCGCCTCTTTCCGTGAGTCTTTTTACTCCATTTATGACATTTGTGTTATAAATTATAATTGTAATTGTTTTTATATGTACTATACTTACTCATACATACAGTCATGTATCAACATATTTATAAACTTTGAATACTATTATGGTTTAAATTCGAATATTTCATATGAATGAGGCT
Source organism: Rhopalosiphum padi (assembly GCF_020882245.1). Taxonomy (NCBI): domain Eukaryota; kingdom Metazoa; phylum Arthropoda; class Insecta; order Hemiptera; family Aphididae; genus Rhopalosiphum; species Rhopalosiphum padi. The sequence goes on from NC_083600.1 coordinate 22,140,724, forward strand.
TTACCGTCTCACATTGACATTTGTTATTATAAATCTGAAAATCTGTTAATTTAAATTAGGTCTCCAAACAGGAATATACTTTTTCAGCGAATAAATCTATCGTTACTTCGGTTTAAATAGCACACATTTTTAGTTTAAAACACTTATAATTATTTAGTCAAAATTTTAAAAAAAAATTTTCATTAAAATACAAAAAATAAATTCATTTACAACAAACTTTTAAACCTTATTTAATTTTTTAATACTCAACATAGATATAATTGTATTTATATATACATGAGGTGCATATCGAAATACAAAGATATTAATTCGGCAATTTATGGCTAACAAGGAAATATCAAAGTAAACTATAGCTGCTATCTATACGTATTCTACAGTGAACACATATTTTTTATTGGACATTATTATTACATCACTGTATTTTATATTTGAATACTTATTAACTATTACTACGAATTAAGATAAATATCTTAATTCATGACTATTACAGACATATTTTTATAATATTAATATTATTATTAGTATTATTATCATCGAAGTCTAAAAGTAAAATATTGTAATTTGTAGCTAATACAGACTGTTACAGGTTAATTTTTTTTTCTCATGAGAAAAAGGGGCATAGTAACATAAAGTAAATTAATGCTGATGTTAAATCTCAAGTATATCACTAATTTATAAAGTCAATAATACGCTCGATTAGTGCCTACGTCATACACGTTATTTGGAACCAAACAAATTATAAGATGCGTATTTAAAATGTATACAAAATAAATTATTAAATTAATTTTGTATGTTAAAACAATTTAAAACAGTTTAATGCATTTTTTTATTTTGTGAATAGATTTAATAGATTTATAGCTGTTTAAAAGACTATAACTTACGAACTTATTTTATTTTATATACATTTTAAATGTGTGTTATGTCTTGCTTAAATCCAAAATAAAATTTCGATAAGGATTGTTAACGTATAATATGATGTCACACTAATCGCCCGTATTATTTTTTATCACATGAATAATTTTCGATTTCCTATAATTTGTGATTTGTTATCATCATCAATGACAAAATTACCTATAATTAGCATAAACATATTGAATTATCGAAGGCGCAACTAGTTAAATGTCGAGTTGTTCTCGTGCAGCACTGCAGTCGTGTCAATGGGATATTTACTTATCACAAAATTATCCAGTCTATATTTTTTATTATCTTTAACATCATGTGTCAGTTAATTATTTATTTAATACATATTCCTATATAAGTCCTCAAATCCTCACTTCCGCTTCATTATGCGTGATCAATGATCGTACCTCTTCCATACATAAGACTAAATTTTAAACACTCAAGTGATATGTATAAAATAAAATTTTTTAATCTCCAAGTTTGAAGTTTATATGTAGCCTCAGTCATCACTAACAAAAAAAATAATTTACGGCAATAATTGTTTTTAAGGGGTTTGATATAGGCAATTCTAATGCAAAATGTAAAACAGTAATCCACTGTAGTAAATGGTGGGTCGAGAAGATTTTGACTCCTAATGCAGCGTACACTTACTTCCTTGTCGCCTACTTATTAACTAGTTGAATTGGTACATATTTTTAGCTATATAGCTGTTTTTATACATGTATACGATGTAACATTATTCATAAATAATTGATGTCCGCGAAAGTATAGTTACTAATTATTATATAAATCGTAATTTATGTTAGCCATTTAACTAGGTAGTCAATGATAGATAATATGTTTTATATTATACCTAACTTATGTTTTTACAATATCCGTGCGTATATTTTTTAAATTAAATTCATTGTGTATCGACTGTATCGTAAATAATAATAGGTCCTATATCTCTGTTCTAAAGTCTAAAAAATAAATTGTCTATTTTCTATAGTTTTAAATTTGAACAACTTATTATAATACGCATAGATTAATATCACTATAGAGTATAGATAGTGGTCATTAATAACCATAATAAAATCTTATTATGATAAAAGTCACTATGGTTTTGCCCAAATAAGGTTGGTCATAATTCATAATTAGGTTTATCAAGGAAAAAGCCGAAATATGACATTTTTCCCAAATATCGCGAGTAATTATCGTTTTTACCGGGCATTTCTGATCTTTGCCCGATTTTGATTTTTTTCTTTAACATATATTATATTATTATGAAAAAAAAAATATTTTTACAAAATATGTCAAAATGTATTGATATATATATATATATATATATTATATTATATAAATTAATTAATCGAAAAACTATAAAAAAAACAGTTAGACCATTACACATTTTTTAATTTCATAATATTTTACACTTAGAATTTTGTACTACACACAATTTTAGTCTCTGATAGTAGGTTAAGTAAGTACATAGGTTTTGTTACTAAAAAGGAATACTGCTGTACACATAATTACACCTGTTAACTGAAATTCACTCGAGTATATAATTTCAAAGCCTATTATAATATATAATATATGTATTACCTACACTATTTAAATCGATATGTTTTTCAAATAGGAACTCAATTTGTTTTTAAGTGAACAACGAACGGTTACATATGTATTACTCTAATCAAGTAAAAACAATTTTCCGTAAATACAGAATATACCCTAATTTTATTAGATTTGACGACATGTTTTGAAGTATATTTTTAAACTAAATTTTCAGTTTATCTAGAATAACCAGGAATTATTCAAATTTTGTCAGGTCATAAAAGGAAATGTTGGAAACCTCTGCAAAATCATCTAAAATACACCACTTCTCGAGTTATAGGAATATTATTATTTCAAATTAACGTGCCTGAAACAATCTTCACAGAAATTCCCAAAGATAAACAGCGACGATGATAGCCTGATCGATATGACGATATACGTAATGCATAGATCAATAGGTGGTGATCTGGAAAAAAACGTTTACGGGGGCATATCATATTCAAAATAATATTATATTCTGAACAGAGCCAAATAGAAATTTTCAGGTTCTTTAGAATAGAGTCTACTGATAAAATAATTTTAAACATTTTCTAACTATAGAAAACAAATATTATTTTAAAGTAGTGATTGTATTGTGTTATAATTATACTAAATAATAAATATTAATAATATTTTTAATTAATTATTAGGAAAGAATGTAGTTTTTCGGTTAAAATTATTTTATTGGTAAATTTATTGTAAAGCACACCGAGCTCTAGGTTTTATGCTAGCGGATATTTATGCATGATCCCTCCTACACCTATGGATATCTGATATACAGCAGCGTGCAGCTTCGCACGAATTTTACTGTGAACCTCGTTTATTTTATTTTTTTATCACCTGAGCTCCAGGTACACAAATTACCATCAACCTGGAGTTCATAGGTATATGTTTAATACGCGCACGTTAAAATATATTTCAATTGACTTAATTCGGTGTCGAGGTATAGATGACGGTCAAACATAACCTATATATACACACACAATCCAAACCTTTATACTCGGACAAATGTTGTGACGTGTCAGATTATTATTTTTTCTCTTTTACACGGTCTTTACTGTTTTCACTTGTATTCGTATATTGTGTTTAGTGTCTACCTACACGCATGCTTTGCCTACTCATAATATAGTACAAAATACAATAATCAAAATAATATTGTAAGCGACACGCGACGAAATGGCCGGAATAATACAATGCACGAGTATAATAATTATAATGACTATAATAATATGACTAATACACGTATATAGTGTATAGGAAATTGGTTCCCAAAATAGGACTCCATCGCAGTCGACGCCGACGTGGCACATCCGCGGCGCCGTGTTGTACAGGTGGGGTGCTTTTTCTTCGCACGATTCGCACCGGAAAATCGTCTGTCGAGCGTGTACAACGGCGGTACAATAATATCCTACGACTATGCAGAGGGAGGTACGTCGTAGTGGACTTAACTGCACCTGTAGACGTTATTCCGCTACCGTCTTATGAGCGCGCGGATCAGTGATCACAGTGCGTATCGACATTATTGTACAGCGAAGGAAATGGTCGGTCGGTACACACCATATAATATTATGATATGCAGTTGCTTCGTTGACCGTAAAAAACTTGGGTACTTATATTTGACCTGTAATTATTATTATGATACCTCTCGCCGGTGGTGCTGCTGCAGTGATATAGTTATGTCATAGTCATTATTATTTCATTATTACTACAATAATAATATGATAAATGTATATATTTTTTGAGAAATCAAAACAATCGCAGATGCACCATGCACGCGGTATAATGATGGCGCAGTAACATGATAAAAAGACGACACACCTATCCGCCGGGTCTGGGGGGGCACCGGATAACCTTGGCGGAGGCGTCGTCGTCGTCGTGGACGATACACTTTGATGCACCTGGCCGAACTCGCGCACGCACTCGCCGCGATTGACGGGGCCCGGCCGACGTGAACGCGCGTAGAACGATCGCCGCGGTTATCCGCGGTAAGAGTAGTCGCCGGCAGTGTTGCTATAGTCAGGTACCCGATAGGAATAGATCGACGAACTCGGCGTCGTCACATATTATATCGTGTGGGTTCAACCTCCGGTGTTCGATCATAAGATTATAAATAATATATAAAACATATTATTGCCGTCTTTCGCCAGCTGCACTGCATTCGAACGCGCGTCGCACACAGTAAATATCATTATAATTTTTTATATTCTATCATATCATAACAATTTTATTATAATATATACATCGTCAGTCATCACACTTGCGCTCAGTCGAAATGTTCAGCGGTAAATGCACGAGTGCGGCCAGATTGGACGGCAAGACCGCCATCGTCACCGGTTCGAACACGGGAATCGGCAAAGTCACGGCCAAAGAATTCTACAGAATCGGTATGAATAATTGTTATTATATGTTGTGCCGATAATAGTCGTCAGACGCTATCGCATTATCATTTTATAGGTACAGTAAACTGCGATGCCTTCTCCGCCACCAGTTGCCCCTCCAGTACTCTTTACCGCAATCGTTCTCAGATATCGACATATTTCGCCAATCGCAATTCGAATTACGTCGAGTCTGATGTGTTATTTTACTGTACATAGTATCATTTACAGCGACACCCCACGTGATTACTGGTGATTGCTGCAAATTCGTTACGCGATTTTTTTTTCCTTCTACCGTTCGTCTACCGTTTTGTCAAATCGACCGCACGCCGAAATGATATGACCGTGTGGTGTGCGCTCGATTTATCATGATACAATATTGATTTTTCGAGGGTGGTTTTATAGGGAATATAAAATAATATTCGTTATATGATATAGACACGTCACTAACAACACAAATATAATATTCGCTACCGAAATAAAATCGCATACGAGCCCTCGGGGACCACCGGACGTTTGCGTCTCGCTGTACTGTATTCTCCCCCATATAATATACACGCGCGAGCGACGTCACCACAAGCACACGATTCTCGGACGAGATAACATTATGTTATACGATCGAATATTCTATTTGACGACTTATTCATGCGCGTTGTGTGTAATTAATTTCAAATCTAATGTTACACCATAACGAAACGAATAAACGATAAAAGTCTTCCGACGATTTATTGCTCGTTTAAAACGCACCGTCAAAATGTAATAATACGTTAACAATACTCATTTAAATAATGTATAATAATAAAGGTAGATAATATCGGGGATTTTCACCTGTATTTAAATTTAATAATGCAGGTACATAATATTAATACATTTTAGGTAATATTTACACTGGAATTTGGAAATTATACGTAATAGTCGTAAGGTATTACAGTATAAATATATAATAGTGTAATACATCGTTTAAAAGCGCATATATAGATGGACGGAAGAGGTTCCTCAATCCTCCTCTATTTCTCTGAAATATTATGAATGTACTATTGTAAATCATTACAATTCTTTTAAATTTAAATTTAATTCAAATACAGCAACAACAGTTATAGGTATCTACAAAACGTAATTATTTTATTATAATATTATTACATTATATAATGTCGGACAGTAATAAAAACGATATGGTATTTCTGATAAATTCGGTAAATTGTTTATCGCAATGACTGAAATAAGAGAAATAATTATAAAAACTACAATATTCGAGACAAAAATTACATAAATATTCGTTACTTTTTTCTAATATTAATATGGTAGACATGGTTATAAATAATAATTGATTTTTAAAGTTTTAATTTAATTTTTATTTATATTGATGAATGTTTATATTAGGTAACTTATAATCGGAATTTCTTATTTCTTATTATTATTTTTTACATGTATGAAATATATTTACTTAAATGAAGTGTCCCCTAGCTGCACTGTACCGACTTTTTTAAATGGTTGCGGTTGAAACTTTTTCTCTTTACGTTGTAAAGAAATAAGAAATATGTACTATAGATATTAAAATTAGATATGAATACTATAATTCGTATTTGATATATTACATATCATGTTCATAATTTATTAAATATTTCCCCCCTAATAAAATACTTTGGATCAGTTGGATCTGCGTTTGACATAGTTGCACGTTCAAGACTTTTACAACTCAATTCGTACTAAACACAATAACGCATTTTCTAGTCTATTGTTGTATTCGTAAAGATATATCCCACTATAAGTCATATCGCCATTGTCAAAACAGTATTATAAATTATTATAGGACTCTTATAGCACAGTTATATCTATACATTTTAATATGCATATCGTGGTATAAGTAAACCACATTAAATATTTATAACGTACAATATCGATTTTTGTCTATAAAATATGTACTGACCATATTATCAACCCTGGAAGTTATATAACATATAATAATATGTTGTTAGGTCCAAATCCGACGAAGACGATTAAAATAACACAATGCCCTTACATCGTACGTATTACACTTACACCTATAATAAGTTTTATAATATAAGTTTTAATAGGTATTTCATGTCATAAACGAATTAAATTCGTATTACACAATTTATTGGCATGGCTTAAGCCGTAAACTAATGTGCAACTTGTAAAAAGGATCAAAATTATATTTTACATATCTATGCTATACAATTATTTTGTTTAAAAGTTACAACTGAAACATACGAGTTACGAGTACACATACATTTTACAATCATCCATTGTATAATTTTTTATTCTTTATTATGCTTTAATAAATTAAGTGTTTAATTAGATAAGTTAATAATTAAAAGTTGAATTTATGAGGGTTTTCAAATGGTATGACTTTTTCAATTTCTGTCATTAAGAAATAGCAATAAGACAAGTAGATGTGAGTACTGAGTTAAACTTTTGAATATTTCTTAGTTTTCATAAATAATCAACATCAATACATAATAATAATAATGTAGGTAAGTAAGTATTGAAAATGAATATATTATATATATATTACAAAAGCTACACAATGGGTTATTGTTTTATGCAAGGTTTATAATTAAATAATTATTTATGTACAATAATATTATATTATAATACCTATAATATTAATATTCCTATAATTTTAGAAATTCAGATATTTTTTTTTTAGTTTTATCTAGATTCTAGACCAAGGCTTTGTAGAACACATATTATTATATAACATATTTTTTATTATATAATATATATTATTCATAAATACATAATAATTGTACTATAATAACGGATATCCTGGTTTCCGCAATAATCGGGGTGTACGCGGTGTGTAATGCACATTCAATAGTTCACCGCATCATATTCGATAAGAGAAGCTGTTTGTTATAGCGAAGACGAGCCTAATTTACAATTATATAGATACACTTATCTGTTAAATATATAACTATACATCACATATGTATGTTTATGTATATATTTAATAATTAATTGATAACGACTAGTTCAGTAAAATGTAGTAAGTATTATAATATAAATTATAATACAACACAAATCAAAATACCGTTTAACTTGCGATAAACTATATAATAACAGTTTATTTTTAATGTTCATGAATTTAATGATTTTAGATTTTAATTGTTACATGTTCTTAACTGCAAAATTTTCCCATGATAAAAGGTACTAGGTTAGGTTGGATCAAAATTAAGACAAAGATTTACATAAAATATATCAAATAATCAATTATAATTTATAAACTACAATGTACATAACAGCATTTATGTTATACTTTATTATTAGGATATAATATTAAACAGTAATACTTTACATAGGTATTATAAATTAAACAAGTTCAGCCATACCAATATATAACAATTAAAACATATAATATCATAATATTATAAATTTACAATCAACCTATATCATATATGAAAATATACTATGAGTACTGTATCCGAATAGAAGTCTATCAAAAGAACAATTTACTTTATTCTTTAATATATATATTTTTTTTAATTATTAAATTGATAAATGCAAAATTTATTTCAGGTGCTAAGGTTATTGTGGCGTGCCGGGATGTTAAAAAAGCGGAACAAGCTGTTACGGAGATTGTGGCCGATGTAAAAGGTGATAATCTAGGACAGCTGGTCGTAGAGGAATTGGATTTGGCATCTTTCGCTTCGATTAAACGCTGTGCAAAAAATATTTTGCAAAAAGAAAAAAATATTCATCTCTTAGTGAACAATGCTGGTCAGTGTGTATGTGTGTGAGATTAGATTTATAAGGGCCCAATGTAACATACGATATTGTAGGGGTAATGGCGTGCCCTAAGGGTAAAACCCAAGATGGTTTTGAAACACAATTTGGCGTGAATCACTTGGGACACTTTCTATTCACATCACTACTATTACCAAGAATCCGAAATTCAACGCCAGCTCGCATCGTTAACGTTTCATCAATGGCTCACACAAGTTAGTTTCAACAACAAATAAAAATATTGATATTGATATAGATACTAGGTGATTATTTTAGTATTGAATGCTTATTATATCGAAAAAAAATTGTTTAAAACATACTTTTCGAGATGATGAGTGTTCATTGTTAAATGAAATACTTTGTACGTATATATATAATATAACTTATATAAGTAATATAATGCATAAATTATCTAAATTATTAATATGTTTTTCTTTATATAGGAGGTGTGATTAATTTTGAGGACATAAATTACGATGCAAATTACTCATCCTTGGTGTCTTACAGTCAAAGTAAACTTGCCAATGTGCTATTTTCAAAAGAACTGTCTAAACGGCTCGAAGGTAAAATACGTACAAATTTATTTGGTTAATTTTGTGGGCAAACAGTAGACGTAATAATAATAATACTGACACTTATTACATATAGGTACCGGAGTACATGTGTATAGTCTACATCCTGGCATCGTACAAACCGAATTAGGTAGGACGATCGACCAAGTGTATTTTCCTGGAATGCGATTCCTGGCCCGTTTGTTTCTCTATCCGTGGTTAAAGAGCCCAGAACAAGGAGCTCAGACTACTTTACATTGTTCGATAGACGAAAAAGCTGGAGAAGAAAATGGTCTCTACTACAGGTTTGATATTTTTATGATGCCCGGATTTGTATAATACTTATCATTGAATTTAAAAATAATACATATACTGTTACATTTTAGCGATTGTAAGGTAAAAGAACCATCAGCTTTAGCCAAAGACCCAGAATTGGCCAAAAAACTTTGGGATAAAAGTATTGAGATGGTGGGCTTAAAGGATTACGACATGTTCAACTGCGAAGACACGTTGCCTGAACCCTTAAAAGACATCTGAACAAATATTTCTAATTTTTAATAATTTATATTTTATTTTTTTATCTATACTTATAAGTTTATATATATATATACGAGCATACATTTGCATTTTTATAATATATTAATTTTTTAACTACAAAGTTTAGTTTAACTGTTTTTATCACACATCTCAATTTTTAAATTCAAAATTGATTGATTAGTATAATATATTGGTTTTACAATGATGTGTATGTTTATTTTTATTTCATTGTGTCAGTCATTAGGCATACATTATTAGATCTGCAGTATAAATACTTCAATCTTTAACTTTTAAGTAATTTAAAAATTAATTATTAGCTTTTTATTGTATGAACCTATTCACACATTGTAATTTATAAGTTTGTAGCAATTAACAGCTAGTGATATTTTATAAAATAATATTGTAATGTATAATGTGATTTATTTTGCAAAAATTAGTTCAACCTACTGTGTCACTATAATAGAAAAATTAATTATTAATCTATATAAATATAGAATAGAATAAACAGTTTAAAAATATAAACAATATAATAGCAATATAAAAAGCATGTTTATGAGCTTGTCAATAATAAGAATATAATATAGGTAATAGAAACTTTATATACTGAGTAATCTACTGATCTTGTTCGTTTAATTTCTTTAAACTTATTTATTGGAACATATTAACATTTTTTTGTAATTTTTCTTAAGTATTCAAAAAATTGCCTATACTTAACCCCTTTAAATAAATATTAAACTAAGAAATCTATCAGCCCATACGTTAAGGAAGAGCATACCTGTAGATTAGGTTTTATGTATTATACGGAAGTGTATTTCACTATAACTCAGTGGTTTTCAACCTTTTTGGGTCCACGGCTCCTTTTGATTTTGGAATCAAATATACGGCTCCCATACGAATAATAATAATAATAAAAACATATTGTTTACAATTTTATTATTAGTTTATACTACGGACGCGGCTCCTTTAATAATAACCAACGACGCCCCTAGGAGCCGCGACGCACAGGTTGAAAACTACTGAGTTATAGTATAACTCATTTTTACAATTTTTGACAGTACGCATCTAATCATTCAAACATCTTTATGTTTTTTGAAAAAAAATATTATACAATAAGGTACCTGTACAAGACTTATTAAGATTAAGAAGTACTCTTTCAAATAATCATTGTCTATACTCTATTATAATAATAAGACTATTATAGAAAAAGAAATATTCATTAGAAATACAATAGTTTAATTAAAAGAATCCTAAATTAACAAATTCGAATTTATAAAAAAATTCAAAAAAGTTTTTACCTGTACCATAATATGACACGACATTAAAAAATAAAACACAATTTTTAAATTTCCTATATTAATGATGCTACAAAGTACAAATCGTAAAAAAAGTGTGTAAAATTAAGTCACTTATAACTCATACAGTCATGCTTATGTAAAGACGGGACGACAAATTTTGTTTAGAATGATATCGAACTATAATACTATATATTATAAAATTTTATATTTTTATTTACTACCTATGCACTTGAAAAAAAACCTGAGCCGCAATATTGGTATGTACGATAAAAAAATCTTGGTTGTATTTAGCATGAAAGTATGAACTAAACCCAAAAATGGGACACACAGATATTGTGGAATTCTGATCTCTGAGCACAACCGAGCCATATATTTTAACATAAAACGATCTAAGAGACAAAAATACGTCACGTAAGCTTCAATGTATTTTAAGAAATATAGGTAAGCAATTCAATAATTATTAAACAATGAATATATTATGCAACGGAAGTATTTAAATGTATCAACTATAAATATTATAATATAATGTAAAATAAGTCCTATATTATGTTGTTATTACGTTTTTCTCATCATGGTATTTTTAAACAACAATAACCAGTATCCGATGTTTATGTATTATATAATAATATTATATTATATTATGTAAACATTGTAAACGATAAAATGTACGTACTGACGTATCTATTTTATACATACAATTTATTAATTAAAATCCATTTATAGATGTAGATACACGTCTTTAAATATTATAGTCATTAATTTCGCAAGAAATCAAAATCCATACTTGTCTTAATCTACACTAAAAAACCTTCCTTTATTATTTGTTTGTCGAATGAAAACCACTACCATTATGAATTATTGTTATCTCACACGACAGATAGTACTCGGTAGATATAAATAGATTAGGTCAGGTCATTATCGGTGAACTCGTGAGGTAGGAATTCATAGACATTAGCATTATACGCTCATTATACGTAAATCATTTCAGCTTTTTTTGTGTTCAGAGTGAAGACATACACAGAACCCGAATGGACAGTACAAACTACCAATGGTATAGCGTAGATATTGCGTATTATTGTATCGTTATGGAATTCGATCGACGCGGAAACGCTGCAGCGACAACTGTCCAGCAGTGTCCGCGTATGCCGCCTATCGTAAAAATAAATATTAAATAATAAGGATACCGTGTTCGCGAGGTCGTACACGTGTGACGAAATATTAATAAAAAAAAAAAATAATAATATTCTGGCAGTGACGCGACAATACAACAGACTGTATAATAAAAACTCGGGGCGAGGTATGAGAACGAATTCGTAAAAAGAAAATACCGGTCCGTGCGGAGAACCGAACCGACGAAACTATGCGGCTTCCTGCACGGACGGAGCGGCGCGCACGCACTCGAACGCGCGACGCCGACGCGGCGATCTGCGAGAGTAATACATTATAATTTATAATATATTATTATCACATATAATAATATTAATTCATATTCATATTGGTGTATCGCGTATAATAAATACATCGTTGTTACTATTTTACTGTGTGTCAATAGTGATTCGGAACGATAATAACCGACGTGTATCCGCAGCGGCACGGTGCCCGCCGGTCAAGTCGTGTTGGTATACCTCACAGTGTTATACCTGTAACCTGCTTTCTGCATCGTAGTAGTGTCGTACTCGGTAGTAGTAGTTCTAATAAACTGTAACTGAGGCCGCTGACTATATATCAGTTTATTAGCCGAGTAGACGGCGTACCTGCTACACGGCCGCGACTACGAACTACTGCTGCTGCTGCTGTTGCCGTCGAGTGTCGAGACCGTTATCCGGGGACACCTATTATATTATAATAGCTAGCAGAGCTATACGTCCTGCATCGACGGTCGTCGTCAACAGTCGTGCGCTCACACACCGCAACGTTATTACTACTATTAGGTAGGTAATAATAATAATAATAATATAATATATATATTATTAAATCGTACATGCTTTGTGCTTATATTTAAATAATCGCGTAGAAAACCGCATACTACTGTATACACACATATATATACGTATTAAATATCTTGTACAGACTACAGAGTATAACATATCGAAATAATGTGATGATTTTATTCTAAAATCGCATTTAAACGAGTCATATTTATGATACACTCTGTACACACATACACACATACATATACATAATTTAGAACGTATATGACTTATAACAATCATAGTCATACAGTATGTTTTGATGTTTATTAAAATATAATATCTACGTATAGATACACCGTGACTTGGACATAATGTTCAGCAGTAAATGCAAGAGCAAGGCCAGACTGGACGGCAAGACGGCCATTGTCACCGGTTCGAACACGGGCATCGGCAAAGTAACTGCAGGAGAATTTTATAGACTAGGTGAGCACACTTATAACGTTATAACACTATGGATACACTTACGTGATAAATATATATAGCTACATGCAGGTGGCCGGTACTCATTATGGTCACAAAATAGCGTTTCAAATTTTAGGGGGAGGGTAGAACGCTTTCGGTCGGAAACATCCGCATTATCCATATAATATGCGCATTAGCTATCGATGGATGATGTAATAACTATCGAAAGAATAACACATAAAATATGTCCATTGATTTTTTTACAATCATGCGTATAATAGTATGGTTTTTTTTATAATACTTGGGGGCTATGTTCATTTTCTGTTGTTAACTTGAATAAATAATAAAAATATATCCTTTTGAGATGTGGTCAGGGTCATAAAAATGTTATTTTACTAGAAATAAATTTAAATGTATACAAGCTCTAGGTACCAGTTGTATTATGTTACTCGAAATATTCTATTCAAATCTATAAACAAAAAAGCGGGAAAATACGTAAATGCTCTGTTTTAGAGTAGGTGTTGGATGTACCTCAACATTGAGTAAATCACTGTAATGGATGAGTTAAATTTCAATTAAAATGATAAATAATTGTAGGTATTTGACGAAAACGATTCTGAGCAGTTAGTCGCCTTATAATACGTATGTCAACAAAATTAATCATGATTTCTACGAATTCCATTAGAATTTTAAACTAAAACCCTTACACAATATTAATGTGATATTATTATTTTTCATTTAATTAATGTAATGAAAACTTATGTGGAATCTTATACTAAATTTTCAAATGTATTTACTTACAAACTAGAATGTTATTATATATAAGCTTAATAAAAACTAAAAAAAAAATAAAATGTCTATAAATAGCTGAAAAAGAATTAAAATATTTATAAAATTGCATTAAACATTGAAAATGTATTCATAAATATTTTTTGGAAATTTTAAATCCCTATTATTCATTTTTAAGCTATAACAACAAATCAAAATCAATTTTGTAAAAATGCTTTTGAATTATAATCCCTTAAAGTACAAAATAAATCAAATCAATTACCACCTCTCTTTAATTTTATGATTAGAACAATTTTTTCTAGAAAAAGTATCTTCGCGCAAAAAGAAACATATTAGACTTTCATCATTAAAATTCAATACATTTATCGTTTCTATCAGAATCGAATTATTATACTGTGAAGTAATTAATATAATAATATAGTTTATTATTTAAATTAACCATAAAAGTAGCTAAAATAACTTTAACAGTAATAAACTGTGTAATATAAACATTTACCACTTCATAGAAGTTTTTTTCCACGACTCATGTCCATAGTTGTCAAATATTGGAATGTGAACATTATCCGGATAATGTTTGGTTTTTTTTTATTGTCGATAAAGCATTTTCCTTCGACCAAAAAGCTTAACGATTCCGTACAAGAACATTTTTTGAAATCAAAAAATGTAAAAAAAAGTTAAAAGTACAATTTTTTTATACAAATTTTAAGTTTAAATTTGGATTAAATTATTCATTTAAACATTTTAAACGATTAAACGAAAAATAACAGTTTTAATTATTTTGTTATAGTTCATAAATATTATTCGTGGAGACTTGAAACTTTTATGTTAATACACTATTATTATGTTATATACACAATACACATAATAACATGTTTAAATGTTTTCCACCTTCTAGGTACATTATTAATAGTTAAATAAACTACTTTTAATAGCAAATATAAATATATATATATATCATAAAATTACTTAGTATAGTATAAGCTAACAGAACGTCTTCACTCAGAATTGTAAATAAATAAATTAAATTAATTCAAATTTAATGTACAAATGACAGACTGCTGTGACTTACTAAATTACAAAGTACACCAATACATACTATAAAATACAGCGTTAATTTGCCGATTTTTAATATTCAATAATGTATACTTAAAGCCGTTAAAGGTAAACCAAAAAATATGCTGTACATATTAAACGATTTAATTTTTTTCTATGTAATAAAAAAATGACTTATGATAGAAAAATCATATAATTTATTAATATACATTAATACATTATACATATACACAAAGGACAAAAATCAACTAAGAATCACATTAATGGGTAAAATTGTAGATACTTACAACCATAATATTAAAATTAAAAGTTGTATATAATATGACAATAATTCAAGATAAAATAAAAATAGATGTTTATACCCTCCCTACATTATTTGCAAACACAATAAACAAAATTGAAAATATTAAAAAATTATGATTATATAAAGTTTAATTTATAAGTAAATATTATATTATAAAATATTTAAAATGATGGTTTTAGGTGCAAAGGTCATATTGGCGTGCCGGGACGTTAAAAAAGCGGAACAGGCCGTGACGGAAATTGTAGCTGAAGTACAGGGCGACGGTCTCGGGCAACTGATCATAGAGGAATTGGATTTGGCATCATTCGCTTCAATTAAACGCTGTACGAAAAGTATTTTACAAAAAGAAAAACAAATTCACCTGCTAGTGAACAATGCCGGTCAGTTCGATGCACGATACGTGTTTGAGAGTTTTATACTTTTATATATAAGTTGTAGGACTTACGATGAAATGTAACTTAAACAAATATTATAGGCGTCATGACGTGCCCTAAGGGTAAAACCGAAGATGGTTTCGAACTTCAGTTTGGCATTAATCATTTGGGACACTTACTATTCACATTGCTTCTGTTACCAAGAATCCGAAGTTCAGCACCAGCTCGCATTGTAATCGTGTCGTCTCTGGCACATGTATGTAAGTACAATTGAAGTAGATAAAATATCGCATAATAATCTTAACAAATTCATAGGATATGACTTACGAGAATTTTAAGGGCAGGGGTGTCAAATGTCAATGTGTCTATCTTTATATTGTTTTAATTGAGTTAACATTTTAAAAAATCAAAAAAATTCACATAACCACATTCTTATCAATGTTTTAAACATTTATTTTTCTTTTTAACATACTTATATATTGGTTATTGCTGTGCAATGAAAAATAATACTTATATAAAACATGCAAACGATAGCAATAATCAAACTTATAAATAGTTCAACGAAAAATCAAAAATTGTGTTCAGCTTAAATGAATGCCGCTTTAAAAAATAACATATTTTTGTTTCCCAGATGCGACGGGTTAGCATCCATTATCTTCAAGAATATTTTCCAAAGTAGAATTCAAATTTAAATTCATAACAAAATAATTGCAATATCTCATGTTATAAAATATAATAATATATTCGTAAAAACGTGCAAAAAAATTCTCTAAAAAAACTAATTTTTTTTTCTCAGTCGGTTCAATTAACTTCAAGGACATCAACCACGACTCAAATTATTCACCCGCTACTGCTTACAGCCAAAGTAAACTGGCTAACGTGTTGTTTTCGAAAGAACTGTCGCGAAAACTTGAAGGTAATTATATATAAAACTTATTATATAGCATGTACGAATACAATGTACGTGATGTGACGATAATAAATAAATTTATTCAGGGACCGGAGTTCATGTGTACAGCTTGCATCCCGGTATTGTACGCACCGAATTGACCAGAACACTCGACCAAGTATACTTTCCGGGTATGTGGTTCTTGGGTCGTATCTTCCTCTATCCGTGGGTCAAGAATCCGAAGCAAGGAGCTCAGACCACTTTATACTGTTCGATAGACGAAAAATCTGGAGCAGAGACCGGACTATATTACAGGTATTTAATAGAATTTATTAGTTATTACTTATTACTAAGTACTGAATTATAGTGGCGTTTAAATCTCTGTATTTATATAATCGACATTTATAAATATAAACTACCTAATATGTGTGTTTTGTAGCGATTGTAAGGTAAAAGAACCGTCAGCGTCAGCCAGAGACCCGGAGTTAGCTAAGAAACTTTGGGAAACTAGTATAGAATTGGTCGGCTTAAAGGATTATGACATGTTCAACTGCAGTGGAGACACGCTCCCCGAACCTTTAAAAGACGTTTGAACGGAAAATTCTGCTCGTTTTTTATTAATAATATAAATGGTTTTGTTTTATTATTTTTTTTTTTTTTAAACATAATTTTTAATCTTTTTTTATTTTTATAATAAAGGAACTTTTTTCTATATCGAACATATTATAATTATATTTTATATTACTTCAATAACAGATGGAGTTATATTTGTAAACAAGTTTATAATATATAGCTTACAACAGGGGTCATCAAGTAATTTCTATTGAAATCCGGAAAATTAAAATAATAATTAAATAAGGTACGGACAATAAAATATTTTTGTCAAAACTTTATAATAAATAAATTACACAATCAAATTGATATATTTTGACGGTCCTGGTGCTTTCCACTAGTTTTCGACCGTTGGTTTACAATACAGTTATCCTTATTTGTTTTGACAGATACTTCAACTATCAAGGGACTTGCTTTCCCTGTCACCGCAATCGTTTATTTTGAAAACAAAACAATTTTAACATGTATGCCTCGAAGCAGTCGAAGCACATATCTGGCCTTCGGTCCATAGATAATATAATTATTTTACAATAAACAAACAATTAGTCATCGTCGTTGTATTCTTCGTTCATTCTTCTAAGTAGTTATTTATTTAGTTATTGGTATCTGTATGAATATTAAACATAAATACGTTCATCACGCGAACCAGCCTGGCGGCCTAATAGAATTAATTTACCACTTGCATATATTTCTTACAAACATATGGTTTACCGAAATTAATAATTATTGTAAAAGTATTAAAATAACCTATTCGATGCGTTGACCCCCGCTTGTCCAGTTTGTTTTTTTTGTTTTCTCAGTGATGTTACTCAAAACCACAGTGCTGCAACTACTAAAATTTATAATAATTATACTAACTGACAACTTAACATTTTTTTAGTAGGTGGGTCTAACACCAGCATTTTTCCTCATAACATGAAATATAGATCGGCGCCACTGCTAGTTGTATCACTCAGGCTACTCAGCCAG
This sequence comes from Rhopalosiphum padi, assembly GCF_020882245.1. Classification (NCBI taxonomy): domain Eukaryota; kingdom Metazoa; phylum Arthropoda; class Insecta; order Hemiptera; family Aphididae; genus Rhopalosiphum; species Rhopalosiphum padi. The sequence goes on from NC_083600.1 coordinate 22,159,063, forward strand.
TCAGACCTCGGAGATAACTAAAACCGAAATGGAAAATCCTCCTACGGCGGATAGTACTAAGTAACTTATCTATAACCTAGTTCTTTTCAAATAGAAATAAACGAAAATAGTATGTGGTTATGATTTTAATATTATCAATATCGGATAAACCATTCTAATCTAACTGTTGCTGTTTCAATTTACTATCCAAACCTTCCTTGAATCGTTAATTTTGATTGAGTATTGTTTTAGTAAATAAACACTTTATCTCTTCGATAATATAATTTAGCTTTTATTCAATTTAACATTGATAAAGAATAGCTTTATTAGCCTGAATAACAAAACATAATACAATACAGAAAATTATAATTATCATTTTAACTCACGAAATTTCTATATAAGTACGCCCAAAATTAATTGTAAATACCTAATAATTTTGTGCTAGAGTTTAGACTCTCCTAGTACGATGAGGACATGTGAAACATGTGAGTTCACATTAATGAATATTGATACATACATATCAAATCCTCGGAGAGACGCGTTTTATTGAACCAAAAGAGAGACTATCAAATATTATACGTAACTATAAAAATACTTGTTTGGTCGAGATGTAGTTGTATTACACAACATTATACGAACGATTTGATTAGACCTATCTATTGGGAGTTGGGATCATGGCTTTTTCAATTTTAAAAACAATTTAAGCTGCTCCTATGCGAATAATGATAATAATAAAATTAACAAATTTAAATTATCTACTGCCGACGCGGCTATCTTGAATAATAACCAGCGAGACTGGATTGAGCGATGAAATAAAAAAATGTTGGATTGTCGTTAATATTTGGCTTACCTCCTGAACTATAGTGACCGTTGATCATCAATCGCCTTCAAGTTTCTTTTATACTGACAGTGACCTCTTCTAAAGAACAAATTTGAAAAATAGAAGTTTGTATCTCCACCTTCTGCGGAATAATTCTTGAATAGAAAGAGAAATCTCAATAATTTCAAAATATGATAATTTAAAATTTAAAATAGATAGATTTTGAATAACTGCATTTTTGTAAAAATAAAAGGGGGGATAAGCATACTTGGAAAATCATTCTGTATATTGGATTCGATATTTAAATAAAATATATAGGTACCTACCTATAATTTTTCAATTAGATTTTTTTTGTTCAGTTGTTATAATTGTTTTAAATAAGTCTTTAAAGAAGTCGACAGGCTATACTCTGGCTACCCTGTATACGCATGGTTATATGTTGGCATGAATGAACGAATTATTTTTATTGAAATTATTCTATTTATATATAATCTATAATTATGGAGTGGTTCAGTGGTAGCAATACGTGTGGTCTCAAACATCTCGGTCACTTTTCGAAATCCGGAATAACACAGCAATAGTATAGTATATTCACAGAATAAATCATATTTATTCTATGTAATAATAGTATCGTTTCTAATTCGCTATCCAAGGGTTATCAGTTATTACTTATTACAAACAAAATTATATGTTTCCATTCGGGTTTAAAACCTACAGGTAATGGACAGCGGTAACATATTATGAAAATATGCGAAGTTCCTAGTAGAATATTATACATTTATAAATAAACACTCGTTAAAGTATATTATTTAATATTATATTTTATGTTCATCTACATAATAGAAAATATATTTTATTCAAACTAGTTAGTTTTATTTAAAGGCATTTCTATTATACCAAATGTCCAAATGACATAATAATTATTACCATTTTCAAAAAATGTATTAGGTTAGGATTTAGTCACCTGTGCAGCGTTCCCGCAACCCTGTAAATACTTACCTAATACATTTTTTGAAAATGGTAATAATAATAATAGGAGACATGCACCTGATCTTGAACTTCGAGCCACTAATCGGCCCGGATGCAGCACATGCGTCCTAAAGCCCGTCGTACCGCTTTCCACGCCGCCGAAAATCTTCGACGACGTGGAGGGGTGACGAGTGGTTGCATGGTTGCATCCTGGCCGATTAGTGGCTCACTGGCCAGCCACCCGACTAATTCTCCATGACTATTTTTTACTTCCTTAGCCATCACAACATTCTTTATTATCGGCTCCACCTCAACGCCGCCAGCAAGTGTACCTTTGAGTTTGAGCGACTCATCATCATCCATTTTCTCCGGTATTACAGTGTGCTTCTCTATCGCTTCCACTTCGCTTCCACCAACCAATTCATTTTCACGTAACTCCTTGTCTATTTTGACTGGTATAAAATGTTGTAATTCTATCTCCACGACCTCTGTATCGATTGCCGCTGCCACTTTAACATCGCCAGTGTTAACCGCTAGTGATTTATCATCGGTCGACAAAGATTTTACTATTTCTGGTTCTAGCACGGACGGTGTTATTTCCTGCTCTTTGCTTGTATCGGCCAAGTAATCTTCGGGCGAAGATTTTTTCAATTCGATCTCCACGACGTCTGCATCGATTGCCGTTGCCGCTTTAGCATCGTCATCTAGTGGTTTATCATCGGTCGACAAAGATTTTACTATTTCTGGTACTAGCGCGGACGGTGTTATTTCCTGCTCTTTGCTTGTATCGGCCAAGTAATCTTCGGGCGAAGATTTTTTCAATTCGATCTCCGCGACGTCTGCATCGACTGCCGCTGCCGTTTTAGCATCGTCACATAGTGATTTATCATCGGTTGACAAAGATTCCACTATCTCTGGTATACCATCAGACATTTCTATATCCTCCTCTTTACTTGTACCAATCAAGTCATCTTCGGGTGATTCCATCTGCTCAATTTCCGTAGATATTGCATTGTAGTCGTCAATAACTTGGGAACGATCTCCACTAGACACTAACGGTCGCAAGAGTAGATCGTTATGTATCGCTCGTACGTTTTCATTATTGAATGACCTTAGTTCTTCAATAAACTGTTCTATATTTCTTGACATGGTTACACTAATAAATATTTTGTCGTATGTAGAGACGAAATGTGTATTATGTCCGGAGAATTTACTGTTAATGAGCCTTTAAAATATTTTACGATAGGTAACAAAAAAATTGAAAATCTCCCAGACGACAGATTGTTTATTACTAGCCAGCAACCATATGTCCGTTATTTTTCCAAAGACCATTATTATATTGTAAAAATGTTTATTATTTAATATTACCCACTTAAGTATAGGTACTATAATATTTTAACGAGAATTTTGATTTCTGTACTATACCCATTTTATACTTATAGGTGAATCTTATTTTAAATATAATATATTTTTTTCGATTTAACTCTAATATGTGACATATTTTTCCGACAAACAAAGTTTTTTTCCAATTATTTTATATTTAATACAATAGCGATTAACGATCAAGTAAAGATATTATTATTTATTTTCAATATTATATTATTTTTTAATTTAATATAATTTAAATAATGTATTTCTAATACATATATTATATTACGACTCTTCTGGTTTAAAGTATTGGCATTGAATTAATTAATTTTGTTTTAGCCGTCAACTTTTCTAAAAATTAAAATTATTGAAATAATAATGTTTAGTTTAGCATTAATTTAATTTTAGTTATAAATTATTTTTTTTCTCAAATTATGTAGGTAGGTATAACTTGTTATTAAAAAAGTTTTAACTTTTTAAAATAATTATTAGACTTTTAATTGCTTCAACTTGTATACTTTTAAATGTCTTGTTTACATTTATGTATTTATCAGAATAAAATTACACGCCAAGAACTGAACCGCATGCAAAGAACCGAAAAACCTTTAAAATTAAAATTGGTATTTTTAGATATAAAAGTCTTATGACTCTTAACAGGTTCTTATTGATTTTAATAGATTAAATAAAACAGATTAATTTTATTAATTACTTTTAGTAATCTCAAGCTGAGTTTACACTTAGGCCCACCAAGCCTAGGTTTAGTTCCATGGCTGCATACGAACTTAGTCCCAGTATAACCTTTTATGACGAATTGAGTCCCGGGTTGTTTAAGGGTATATACCAATTGAGTCCAGTGAAATTTTAGGTATAATACTAATTGAGTCCATGTTTTAATACTAACTGAGTCCCATCAAACTAAAAAAAAAAAACATTTTCCTTCCCATTTTTATAGACTTAGGACTATCTGTAGCAAAAAATTCTACAGGTATGGTTAAAAATGTTTTTTTTTTTTTTTTTTTTTAATATTTTTTAATATAAATATATAATAATGTAGGGGTATAATACAGTATGAATAATTAATTGTGTGTAATTTAATAAATATAGATAATGATAAAATAATCCTCGGACTCAATTCGTATACTATTAGTTTCCTAACCCCGGATTCAATTAGTATATATCTCGTTAGTACCCAGGACTCAATTAGTATATAATTTTTTTTCCCTTCAGGTATAGGGACTCAATTGGTATACAGCGGTAAAAACACACATCTGAGTGCTATTAAACTTTATTAATCTACCAACCTATAGCTAATTTTTGATTTAAAAGTATATATAAAATGTTATTTTTTGATATTAAGTCAGTTCACTCTGATATTAAGAGGATATACCTAAAAATTGTTTAAACCATTTAACGTGAAAAAGGACTTGGAAAAAAATCAAATAAATAAAAAGTTCGCCATAGACTATATTTTCTTTTATTACTTAATAGCTATTTCGAGTGATTCTCATTCACTCACGATTTTTCAACATTATAATCTCGTGATAATTACGCATAATAACCCATTGAACGTACATATACCCGGTTTTTCAGGGGTATGATATAGGCAATTTTAATGATATAGATAAATATAAAATCTTACGGGTTGCGCGGACAATCACTAAACATTTAATGAATAAATAGTGAGCTAATGGATCCTCAAACATGATTCAGTAGCCGATGATTGGATCATTAAATTCTATTGGGCTATTAAATTAATCAATTCTTCGTGCAACCCGGCATAAATTTATTGAAATACTAGTTCAAAGTAACTTACAATTTATTATACATTAGTCTCATGTCAGTACCATTGTTAGTTGTTGCGTGATTATTAAATGATAATTAAATTATTTATGGGTGTGTAATTGCCGTTCTTTTAAAGCTAACCACACAAAATTGGTACTTCCGGACGCAAATTCACATTATTGTTCGTTCTTAAGACGGATCACGGACACATCCACGGGTGTGACATCGTGTTGTATGCATAGAGAATAGACCTTATTTTAGAAATTTAGAAGGTCTATGCCATCTATGGTCGTATGTAATCAAACGTCGTTCATGATGCGGCCCACAGAGTTTTTATTAAACAATTAATTCATCCAAATGGCATTTTTTATATCCGTAAGGCCGTAACTATTATACTCTCTTGTTGGCGTATCGTCAGGCGTGGTGGCTTAAAGTTCATGTATTTTTTCATTTTGGACAAAAAAAAACAAAATTTTTGTTTAAAAATGTGTTGTGACTAAATATATTTATAAAACTATAAGTCTATAAAAACTGTTTTACATAATATAATATTTTAATTTAGTTGTAAAATATTTGATATTTACTCTTTTTAGTATTGGTTGTACCTACAGAGTATAGGTAGGTCCTGGGTATACTATAATAATGTATTATATTTGATTAAATATAAGCGATGACAGATGTGACTTATATCGCTATTATCTTTAAATTTGTCGGCTTTATTACTATCACTACTATTGAGTCAGCTGTTGACTAATTCGACGAAGGGCACGCGTAGACGCGTAGTTTAATATAGTTATGCAGTGTTCTTACAGATGTTTACGCACCTACACGTGCGTGTAAAATAAGTATAATATATTTACGATTTAACTGTTTATAATATTGTTATTATCTAATTCTATACTAGATAGTTTATTGTCAATCGCGGTCACGACGTAAAAATGTTTAGCGGCAAATGTACCAGCTCAGTCAGGCTGGACGGCAAGACCACCATCATTACAGGTGCAAACACAGGCATCGGCAAAGTCACAGCCAAGCAGTTTTACACACTCGGTGAGTTTTTTTATAATTTATTCTTACCTATAACTTATAAGATAATAATATTATACTAGTACCCATATATTATGAAAAGGTAGCGCAGCTTAGATACATGTTGTAGGTTAGTTTTAAACTAGTAAAGCAAAAGCTGACAAAAATTTTCATAAAGCCATGCAAATTGTAGTGGAACGCGAATACATCAATTATACCATTACTATTAGATATTAGGTAATACTTTCAGAATACCTTTTTAAATGTTTAACAGTTACTGAATCGTCGTGTAATATAATTTAATGCTCATTGGGTTAGATAAGGTAAAAACTAAAAAGTACATAGGAGCGTGTAGCGAATAGGTGCGATTAACAAAATCAGTTGAGTTTCACTAGCGAGTTAAAAACAAACAACAGCAATTTTACAATTTTAAATTTTAAAATCGTATTTTCATTGATGATTTACTTTAACTAGTTCAACCTTTAACCTATAACAATATCAAATTATTCATTCTACTTGTAAATGCATGTACTCTGCTACACCTTTAAGCTGTGCTCTTAAAACACTACCCTTAACTCTTAGTTATTAGTTTTGAACTAAAACATTTAGACGCATTTCATAAGTTTCTAAAATATAACTTGGAATATTGTATTTACATTAGTTCAACCGGTCAACGACCCGATTCGTGTAGTAGGTATAGGAATTTCCCTAAATTATTAATTAACTACTCAGATTCTACTCCAGCTTAATGACTGAGTAGAATTCTACTCTAAAATACCTATAACAAGACAGATCCAAAACGATAATATTGGGGGAGATGGCTTCACTTGAATATACACGTGACACATACATTATACCTTATATATTATATATATACTTTTTGGAACCCGTAAAAATGTTTCAATTTTAACTTATAACATGATCCCTGGAAACAAATTGGATCTAATCGATATTTCGTGAGGTCAAAAGAAAAAAATAACCCATACTATTTAAAATAACCAGGAAGACAAAAAAAGTAGGAGAAAACCAAAATATTTATGATTTTATTTTTTAATTAAAAATTAATAATTTTAGACTTGAAATTTTTACCATATATTTAATATTTATATTATAATTTTCTTGACAAATAATATTATTTTCAACATACTTTATGCAGTTACCTATATACTCTATAGACATTTCAAATTTTTTATCGTTTTTCAATTTATTTATTTCATTTTTGTTATAGACTATAAACTATTAATACAACTCGTAAAATATAAATCAGAAATATTTTCTTGTACAATGGTTTATTATTGAATTCAAATTGAAGTTTTAATAAACCGAGTAGCATATTGTATATTAGTAATAATCTAAAATTGTTTAAAGTTAAATAGAAGCATTTAGGTACGGTATGAAATAGAAGAAACAAAATATTTTATATTAAATGATATCCGAATTAATTCCCATACCTATTCAGCATCGTCATTTTAATTCATTTTTACTGTAATTGTTTTATGAAATTAATTTCTGAGTTTATTTTTGTTTATATTATATTAAAATTAAATTAAAATGCACAAAAAAAAAAACAAGTCCTAGATAAATGTGACTAATAGTTATAATAAATGATAAACAACATTTACATTGATATTAAATATTCTAAATAGATTAATTACAAATACGTCTATAGGTAATATAATATTTTGAGTATAAGTATTAACATTTTTACAAAACTTATACCTAATTTGTATTTGTGTGTTGATTACAATAGTTTAAAATTGTATGTTCTAACCAATTTTTTATAAGGCCAAATTATAAATTATAATATTTAAGTAATAATTTATTGTAATTGAGAAACAATACAGTCATACCCTGCGAAACAATCCGAGACTTAATTTGGAATTACGCCGTACAGAACAAATAGAACAATGATATAAACATAATAAACAGCTATAACGCGAATAAATCGAACAATAGTATAATAAATTATAATATACATTATAAATAATTAAAATACATATTTTTTCATAAAAGCATATAAGTACCTAGACACTGTAAGATCAACAAATCTTAATAACAAATAATACAATATAATCAGATATAGTTTATAATCGCGAAGGTAGGTTAGTTTTATTAAAATCCGATAACACATTTTTTTTCCATCGCGAATGTCGAATGATTTGAATGTAATTAATACAAGTTTCGAATGAATTACTTATTATATCTATCACTATATACAAAATTGCAGGTGCAAAGGTCATATTGGCATGCCGGAACGTCGGAAAAGCAGAACAGGCCATATCGGATATCATGGCTGAAGTAAAAGACGGCGGCCTCGGACAACTGGTTGTGGAGGAATTGGATTTAGCGTCTTTCGTGTCGATCAAACGTTGCGCAAAAAGAATTTTACAAAATGAAAAACAAATTCACGTGCTGGTGAACAACGCCGGTCAGTACCTAGTACACGCCTATTCAAATCTGCTTATTGTGCAATTACGGGATTAGCAATGTCGTTCATATACACTCCTATCAGTATAAACATTGTTAATAAATTTCATAATTTCATTATTATTTATTTTTATTAATTTTATTTACATATGCCAATAATGAAACCTAAATTATCCTAAATATGGCGATTTTTATTTAAAATAACCTTTTTAAGGAGGAATACGTAGTGGAATTAGCCAATTGTACAGCTTGTCTCTATATGGCGTACAAGAGTAGTTAGAGTACCTACTTAGCCTAATAACAAGTAATAAGTGATACTTAGTTACCTATACAGATATTATTTTCCTATTGCAGGCGTAATGACTTGTCCTAAAGGAAAAACTCAAGACGGTTTCGAAACTCAATTTGGCGTAAATCACTTGGGACACTTTCTATTCACGTCTCTCCTTTTGCCAAGAATCCGAAACTCGACACCCGCCCGCATCATTAACGTGTCGTCAATGGCGCATGCGAGTCAGTTTAAAAATCGAGTTCGTTTGTACAAAAAAGACGCTCAACATTTTTTTATTTTAAGGAGGTTCAATCAATTTTGAAGACATCAACTCCGATAAAAATTACTCGGCTATTGCGGCTTACAGTCAAAGTAAACTAGCTAATGTGCTTTTCTCGAAAGAACTGGCGCGTAAACTTGAAGGTACGTACAACACTACAACGCATACATAATACATATAAACATTCGTAGAATCTAACACTGACAAAGTGAGAACAATATTTAAGATTACAAGATACACATATAAAATGTCGATTCTTTTAAAATCATTTCTCGGTAATTATATGCGTTCGTAAAATATATTTTTTATATAGAGCGTGAAAAAATTTTTTTTTCAAATTTATATATTTTATATATGAAAATTATGATTATAAATAATTTTAAGAACACATTAATTTACCGTTAAAAAGACTGTATACAATTATTATCATGTGCCTATAACATATGTTATTAAGGGACCAGAGTTCACGTATATAGTCTACATCCAGGAATCGTGAACACCGAATTGGCCAGAACAGTAGATCAAGTGTACTTCCCAGGTACGTGGCTGTTGGGTCGAGTTATTCTCTTTCCATGGGTAAAGACTCCAGAACAAGGAGCTCAGACCACTCTGCACTGTTCAATAGACGAAAAAGCCGGGGAGGAAACTGGACTTTATTACAGGCATGCTGTTTTTAGAACTATGTATTTTTTTTTAAATATTTATTTCTACAAAACTGTGTGTTTTAGCGATTGCAAGGTAAAAGAACCATCGGCATCAGCGAAAGACCCGGAGCTAGCGAAAAAACTTTGGGTAAAAAGCATGGAAATGGTCGGCTTAAATGATTACGACATGTTCAACTGCAGCGAAAACACGCTCCCCGAACCATTGAAAAATGTTTGAATTGTGAACGCTAACGTGTATTTTTTAAATTGTTATTTTTTTAATATAATATTTTTCATTCCTATTGCCGTGGTTTTACATTAGTATAATTATTGTATAACAACTGAGTGTTGACTGACGAAAGTATTTATCGCAGTTTTTGTAGTCAAAAATACTTTAATATCGATAAACCGAATTTTTGTTAATAATTATTACTGTTTTATAATATTAAAATATGAACGAGTTACAGAAAAACCAACAAGTGAGCCCGATTATTTCTAAAACTGTTTTTATTTGGTGACGACTTTTGTGTTCATGCTATAGTAACAGTCGTTTTTGAAATGTCTAAAAATAATTTTTTTAATGAGGTTATTTATTTTTTACTTGTATGTCTAACATATTTGTGTGGCGAAAAAATAATGCATAGGTATACCCACAGTTATATGTTTTGATTTATCTAGTGACTCGTGAGACATAATTGCCTGAGATGAACTAGTTACAAATGCCTACTGCTGTGATTGTGGATCATGCGCGTATGGCATAATTTATTTAGTATTATTTTAGTTGGATAAGATGGTCAAGTTTATGGAACATGAAGCAAATGAAATTGAACAAAATATTGACACTCAATCAGAGGATGAATATAATAATAAAAAAAACGAAATTATACTCAAAGGAAAAATGGAGATTAATCAATTGTACAACAAAAAGACAAAACTTATGAAAAGAACAACAGCGACGTAAGTATTAAAAAGTGTAAAGGTATTTTTGCGAATAAAAAATTCTTTTTGGTTTGCATCATAGAATGATAACCACCCTAATGACCAATGCCAAGTTAGAAATATTGAATATTAGAGATAAATTCATTAAATGTGTATTAGCCGACGTAAACAAAGAACTGTTAAAATTGCGTGATCGTAAATCTTATTACACGGAAATTCTCAAAAAGTTAATACTTCAAGCAATGTATCAAGTAGTACTGTTATAATGGTAGATCATTTAACAACAAATGAACAGTTTTACTTCTGTATATTTCAAGGTTTTAGAGCAAAAAATAAGCTTAATTCTGATATCAGAAGATGTAGAATGCGTGAACTCAATGATTCCTGAATTGAAACAAATATATTTGGCCAACACAGGAACAAACGTTGAAATAAACATTGATAATAGTATCAAGTTACCAACTAAAGAAATAGGAGGCGTAATGGTCACTGCCAAAGGTCGAAGGCTACTTGTTGAAAACACGCTGGTAGTGAGATTGCTCTATCTCACCCAACAAGCTATACCAATAATATGCACTGGACTGTTTGGACCAAATCCCACTAGAACTTACTTAAGAGATAAATAATTACAAAATAAGAACTTAATTTATTATTCAATATTTATGATTAAAAGTAGGACATGATATCACAGAAATAAGATTTTTTAAGTTCTAACTTATGTTAGTGTAAGTCATACTAAATTTGAATAAGATCTTGATATTTAGGGGCGTTTGTATCTGTTGAGTTCATGTTATCATCACTGAAACATTTATAAAATTTAGTAAAAGTAAAATTATAATAACTCCAATTAATTTTGAATCTAATTCACCTTATTAAGATTGATGTAAACAACGACGTATCATAATGTTCAAAATCTAGAAAAAAAAATATTGTGTTCGATAGTCAATGAGACTCTTATAAATCTAATGAAATTCAATCAACTATAATATATTAATATACCAATTGATGTTTTCTGGTCGTTCACATCTGAGAATAACAGACTTTGAGCTTCAGGTACAGTTTTATTGATTGGAAATGACACACCCTCACCAAGGCTGTAGGAGAATCATTAGTATTAATACATGCAGTTAGATGACATACAAAGATTGAATTACCATGTTAATAAGCTGTGGACAATTTTAATACTATCAAAAATATTAAATATCAATAATACTAATATTTATGGTTTAAACAAAAGATTTTACCTAATTATTATAATAAAATAAAAACAACGCTCTTTTAATATATTTTGTTAGATAAAAAAAACTCATGATATTATTTTATACTGTATTATTTGTACAGGTTCAAAATTATTTAGAGTAAACAAACATTACCAAAAATATACAAAATGTCAAAAATATAAAATTGCTCACCTTATTAAACAAATTAAAATATAATATATCTTAATAGATTAACATCAATATAATTAAAAGTAATAATATATCTATATGAATATTGCATTTTTTAGTTAAGATTAAATAAACAATAAGAGAGAACACAACACAATACTGATTTGAGCCTTATGTGCACATGTTTTTTTTTATATTGTGCATAGAATAAGTACTAATCGTGTCTTGGTATAAAAAAAATTATCTAAACGGTAAATGGTGTCCTGGATTTGTTTGATGATTGCCTAACACTATCATTAGACTTCAGGTCGCTCGCCAATGGATAAATTACACCATCCCCCAAACTAAAACAGAAAAATTAAAATCAGGCAATGCATTACGAATATCAAGATGTATTCCCGGGAATATATTTATACTACTCATATGGAAAATTGGTAAGATAACGTTAAGAATGGCTGTTAAAATAAAATTTTACTACAACCAAAATGATTGATCCATAATATAGCAAATAATTTAAAATACACATTTAAAAATAAATAAATATATAGACTGATCAAAATATAGCCTTTCTATACGTTTTCAAAACCATATCATAATAATTAAATGCACTTTACCAACTCATAAAAACATAGTTTAATACTATAAATAATATTTTGCTTTAGAACAATTAAATAAGTAGTAATTACCAAAAAAACCATTGTTACAGTAAATTTATAGCAAAAAATCAAAATGGAATTCAGAGAAATAATTAAACAACTAAGGGGCCTTCTAAGGAATATTTTATAATCAACTTCTTATGCATTCTGCCAATTTAGCAATATCATGTTAGTTGTAAGTATACGGATTTAATAAATGTACTAAGACTATTTAATCTATTTAACATATATGGATGCACATATTATTAACAATTATTATAACCATAAAAAAAAAAACAAATGTTTCGTTTTTCACTTGAATGGACGATTCAAATTTTAATAGTACCCAATATATATTAAATAATTAATTAATATTGTGTGACTTAAAATTTCTTAGCTTTTACATAAAAATTCAATTTTCGAAATCTCCAAATTTTTTACAATTATAATTTCCTAATATTATTCTGTTATTTATATATATATTATCATGTACCTATAACAATAACTATCAATATTTTGAAATAAACTTATTAATCATAAATCATTTTTCTTAAACTTGTGAACAATTCTATTAAACTATAGTAAAAATCAACAATAATTTCAAGTTGGAATCACTAAATAATTACCTCTACAAGCATGATAAATAAAATATATTAAAAAATAAATAATATAATGTTTGTTAGCTCAACTTTTTAAATTTTAAGTATACCGCAGTTATAAGTAAAAATGTATCATTAAGAAATTTTAGAATGTGATGAATATGTTTTATACGAAATAAATGAGAATAATATTTATTTGTTTATCAATGACTAACACGTTTCCATAATTGGTAAGTGCATTTAAAATTTGAATACCCTTTTTTTACTTACCGAGTGTCTATAGGAAAAGGCCACAAAAGAATTTCTTTACCAAACACTTCTTGTATATTTCTGCAGCATCCCAAGTTGAATCCATTTTTATCACTACCTTCCAAAAATTTAGGAGGACGGAAAGACTCTAAGAAAATGAAAATAAAAATGAATACTTGACATATTTAATACATATAGAATTAATAAAACATATTTAATGTAACAGTTAAATTGGAGAAGCTGGAACTATGAACAGGGTCAATTGTATATTTAAAATATGAATTAAATAAAATCTTGAAACATATTCAGTATATAACCAAATATTTATTATGTTAAAAATAAATCAAATTTATAAATAATTATTTACTAATAATAATAATGTTAAGCCTAATACAGCTATTCCATTTTTTTTGTCTTATAACAATTATGTATCTTGTATACAATAAATTTCTGTAAAATAATTTCCAAGTTTTAAAAATGATCACTTAACATTTAATAAAACAATAGTGAGCTAAAGGTCCCTTAAATATGATTTAAAGGCTTGTAATAGGTTTATTAAATTTTTATGAACCACTTTTCACTAAATTAATATATTTTTAATGTAACTTCTTAGCATAAGAACACTTGAGCAGTTTACATAATGGTAAAAAATTACTATTAACAAAAGTAAAAAAAAAAAAAAATACAAATTATTCTACTTTGACCATAGCAATAAACAGAATATTCATAAGTGATTATTATTTATTTTATTTTATATTTATTACTTATGGAATATGGTAGGTTAGGTTTTTGGAACACATTTCCATATTTGGGACATGGCTTTGTTGCTAAGAACCCAGGTGGTCACCCATCCAAGAGCTAGCAATGTCAGTTAGTATTTGACTGCAGTACTATTTATACACTTTGGTTAAACACCAAATCCCAAAAAATGATTAATATTTATTATAAGACTGTAATATTATTTTAATTACCTAATGTTGTTCTGTTTTTTGAAACCAGGTAGATATGATATGCAAGCAATGAGAATAAGCTTAATGAAAACATTGAAGCAATAAAAAACAAGAATATTATATGAATTTTATATGATCCTTCTTGAATTCTCTGTAAGCAAAGACAATAATTATTGTTATTAATTTACAATCACAAAGATTAAAAATACATTCTTAAATTTTTTCATATAACTGCATGCATTATACGAGGTGATTCTTTTATAATGAATCACTCATTATTTCAAAAAGTATTCATGTTTTTGAAAACATTTTTTTACATAGTTTCAAGTTGTTAAAAAATCAACGTTTTTATTAAAAAATTATATTTTAAATATTTTTTATCCATATATTTTTTTAAAGTTTTTACTTTTTTGAATAACAACAGTTTTAATTTCATATTCCAAAGCAGAATAATTTTTTGAGTATTTTGATACAAAAAACCGAATTTAGGGCGAGTAGTTTATGAGTTTACATATTTAAAGTTTAGACAAGCAAAGTAGTGGACAAACATTTTACGGGCTAACCCCGTACCACTCCACTTCGCACATCTAAACTTTTAATACTTATAACTAGGGCTGGGATTTCGATGCACTTTGCATTGTTATTCAAAGCTTACTGTGCAATGCTCGTCTTGTCACAAATTTGATTTATGTACATTAGAATGAGAATAAGAAAGTTTATTTTGCATTTTTTAGTTTTTAGGTCATTTTCTTAATTTTTTAGGGCATTTTAGAGTTTTTGGAGCATTTTTTGAGTTTTGGAAACCAAGTGTATGAATATGAAATTTTATTTTAAGATTTTAATATTTTTACACTAACATGGTTTTTAAATAAATATAACAGATTATAAGTAGGTACTCGTAATTTGTATTATATTATCGGACAAGTGTTGAGTAACCACTACCCGCATTTCCAGTTAAATAATCTTAAATCGGTAAAATCTAATTCCGATGATTGCATTTTTTTTAGGGCATTTATAGGACATTATTTAGAGTTTTTAGGTCATAAAAGCATTTTTTTAGGACATTTTTCGGAAGTTTTTAGGGCATTAAAATCCCAGCCCTACTTATAACTCATAAACTACTCGCCCTAAATTCGATTTGTATAAATCAAAAAACCGTTGACTTTTTAACAACTTGAAACAATGTAAAAAAATATTTTCAAAAACATGAATACTTTTTGAAATAATGAGTGGTTCATGATAAAAGAATCACCCTGTATTTAATATAAATAATAATAAACACATAAATATATGTAGAAAAAAAAAATCTATAACACTATCAAAAGTTATTTATTGTTACTTAAGCAACTTTAACATTTAAAACAGCCTACT
This sequence comes from Rhopalosiphum padi, assembly GCF_020882245.1. Classification (NCBI taxonomy): domain Eukaryota; kingdom Metazoa; phylum Arthropoda; class Insecta; order Hemiptera; family Aphididae; genus Rhopalosiphum; species Rhopalosiphum padi. Next base: position 22,174,760 of record NC_083600.1, read on the forward strand.
GTACACTCATCAGTTCTATGATGTTATAAGGCTATTCATCAAATTAATATTTTGATGAATACTCATTTTTTTAACTTAAACGTTTATACTACATCAATTAACAATTAAAATTAAAATTTAAGTATTGAATAATATCGCTATTTAAAGTTAAATAATAAATAATTTTTATGAAAAAATGTAATTTCTTGATTGGTAAAATAAAAAAATATATTAAAGAAACAAAGGTCAATATTTATTTAATGATTAATAACATTTTACTGAACACTAAACAGTTTTTTATTATTGTTAATAATTTAAATATATTATTTATGATTTTTGTAACCAAGTGTAAATTTTACCCTCAATAAATTACAATTATAAATTTTTAAAATAATTTAAGTATTTTATTTTCTAATAAAGCTGAATGGTGTTAGTTCATAAATAATAATCAACAATTTTAAGACTAATATAATAAGGTATTAAAATATTACCATATCTGTAGTAATATCCCAGAATTTGATAACATATTCAACTGTTGTAGCTGCCACATAAATGCACATTAAAAGACCATAGGCCAAAAATAATATAAAATACTTGTAGTTAGAATATGAGACGCAATTATTCACCCACGGACAATGGTGATCCATCTTTAACACACATTTACGACACACACTGCAATGGTGTGATCTGTCTGGCTTGACTATTTTACATTTATCACAGAACCGAATATCTGAAAAAAAATGTTCTACAATCCTTAAGTTATACATAGTCTACAATAAAATTAATGGGCAAATTGACAAGATAAAAATCAATTGTATTACCATTGGTATTTGTGAAAGTCATGATAGGCAAGTTCTCCGCAAAATCACGTAAAATAGCGCTTTGCCTACTCAAGTCTATAGGATTTTTATTGAACTCTTCAAATACTTCTTCTGGTAGTCTGAACTATTATAAAATAAATACCGTGCGTTAGTAAACAATGAAACGATCACTATTAAATATTAATAATAATAAATCATCTGTCAATACATTTGGTGGTGCGCCGCTCGGCTCTGTGAAAATCGTTTTGAAGTACGACCATAGGAACAACACTAGTATGATGTGGTACACCAGAAGATATGGTACCGATAGTTCGACAGACGTGACCCGACCTGAAGATCAAGAGGGACAGAGAATACACATTAAAATAGATTATTTGTAGCACTAAATGGTGTGTATGCATTATTATTATTATTAATGTAATTTCTGTCCAAACGACAAGACTTACTGAGGCACAGATGATAGACGTACGCATAATACGACCATGCGAGTATACACAAAATGAATATCACCGGGATGCTCTTGACTGTGTGGACGCAAACGGAGCAGCAAAATCTTTTCGATGACGGTGCCTCCATTGTTGATTACGGTGGGTCGTAAGCACCATTTATTTACGATTTCCGCGGCGAGAGCACGGGGCGGTTGCTAAACTATTCTATACTATCAGCTATCGACCAGCATTGTTCGACAACGACGGTACGTGACTACAAATTGTTATATACTATATCAAACGACTATAACAATCGCATTGCCTCAAATCAACGCAATAATAATCAGTCAATAGGCGCAAGGCGCACGCCGTAAACCGAGTGTGAATGGTGTGACTAAATTATAAAAAAATTAATAAAACGAAAAAACGTAAGTAAAAAGAGGGTGTCAAGTTCTCCGAGTTCTCAGTACTCGAGCGAGGACAGCGAGCGTTTAGTGCAATATAGACTATAGTGCGTTTATTGTTTATTATCTTTATGTGGGTGAACGAATGTGTGAGGCAGTCTGGGCAGACGGGCAGCGACCAGTAAGCTGTAACTTTGCGAGCTGCAAGACATGTAGCGATTGTGTTATCTTAAATGCGTAAAACCAGTGTTACCAAAACTCGTTGTTCTATGATGTGATAGTCCACAAATTGCTACGCGATCGCCAATTTCTGTTGGACCGATTTAAATTCACCACCAAATGACCAAATTAATTTCATATTGAATTAAGCCGCCGTATGAGTATTGTCTTATTCTGTGGTATGAGATTATGCCGATTATGGCCGTTATAATATAAATGTATAATTCCAATACGGAGTACAGACTCGTTTTGATCGGTTATTAACAAATTACAAATTTGTTTTAGTTTAGTTGTGAAAATGTAAGCCTAAAGCCTTACTTATTAGCAATTTAATCCCCACATAAAATTTGACTGAATTATTAATTAATTGTATTTTTGCGCCTAAATCCAGGCACTGCTTACTAATAATTACCCTAAATTATTGACGTCTTATATTATTTATTACCTAGTTATTCGGAAAGTAGGTTGAACCCCGGTATACCTACTTAATAATATTGTCACGCATTCGCGCTTAAACTATAAAAAAATAGATACCTACACAGAATAAATTAAATGAATATTAAATGTGAATAGATACTACCTGTACGGCACAGATAATACGACTATATAATATGTAATATATTTTGGTACATAGCTATTTAATGTATGTTACAATAGGTATACAGTGAATTCCGCTTAATGTGGGCACGTTGGGACCAGTCCTGTTTGCTCACATTAAGCGGTTGCCCATAAAAACCGAAATTGATTAAAAAAAAAAAAAATATGATATCCAAAAAAAGTTAACTTAATCTCTTTCTGCATGAATTTTTATTTTTTTCCGATCAAAATGTACTTATTGTAAAAAAAACACCAGGTCGATGGGAAAAATATTTAAAAAAATATTCAAGTGAAACTACCCCTAAAAGTTGATCAAGGGTTAATTTAGGCACAAAATTAGTTTATAATACATTTCAATAAATATTATGCTTAAAAATCTTTACTTATTTTTAAAATATTCCGGACAAAAAATACTACAAGATAGTATTTTTTTTACCTAAGATCGGTAATATCATTAGTATCAAATTAATATTGTTGTAGGTGGGTAGTTTTTTTACTTTGCACAACAATAATATTTTCAGTCGTTTATTTTTCACCTGAAGTTCACAATTTTACCGCGACATTAAAATTGTTCGCCTTTTTTTGTCGAATCTGGCCGCGTATATGCAGTAACGTTATAACTTTATTTTCAAGAATAGAAACTATGAAAAACTAATTTGTGCCGTTTTTGTACAATATGAAGAAAAGGGTTTAAGGTTTAAATGGTTATGCTCTTTATTACTTTCGATAAACACAATCTCATAGATATGAAGAAACACGATTGAATTAGTCGCGCGTTTTTAAATACATAAATATATATTCTGACACTATGATAAAATAAAAATTTCCCTCATAAACCGAATCGAGTACCCATATTACGTGGTTTTTTTTAATCTTGTTAATATACATTTATATTGGGACCAGACCATTTTTCCCATATTAAGCGGATGCCCATCATATTAACTGTTGCCCACATTAGACGGAATCCACTGTATTTTTATAGCATACTGAATACACATATAATGATTTGCTGATATACAAATAAAGCGAGACTGCAGGCGAGACTGCGAGAGCCTAGTGGTATACGTCCTGGAGTGACTGTATAATATGCATAATTTATTGCTTTATAAAATGTCTTAATTAATAACAACTATTGTATTTACTTAGAATAGTTTCATATATTTTTATTGAAAAGTATAAAAATCATAATGAATACATATTCAGTTGTGGAATTTATTGATGACTGTACAATTGAAGCTGTACCAACCAATTGGATAAAAAATGGTATGTGTGCATGGCCTACTACAAAAAAAAATTCTACTCTTAGAAAGCTGATAGAAAGAAAGTCTTCCAAATGACATAGAGTATAATCAATACAAAATTAAAGTATTAAAAACAACTAGTAAGTGATGAAAGTGGTATTTCTCAATTTATTCATTTAAAATAAAGTTAATATTTTGACTTTTATATTAAATTTATTTGCTACTCAATGTATTGACATACCTAAAAATATTACACATTTATTGACATACTTTTATATGAATAGATTCAATAATAAAAGCAAGAGAAATGACTAAAGAAGGACTTACAAAAACTGATATATCATCTGCTGAAGATTATGATTTAAAACATAAACGTAAATGCAAATAAAAGACAATACTTCCAATTACTATGGAATCATTATTATGTCCTACTTATTCAGGTATTGCATAGCTGTATAGTAAATACTAAATATATATTTATATATAAGTTAAATAATAGGTGGGTAGTAAATGTTTAATGTGATTTGTAATGCTTAGTGTCTGAAGATGAATCCAATGACAATTGTAATGATGATATTGTTACTACATTTCAAGTCACTGAGCCACGATTAAATGGTTGGTCACCTTCTCCGAAAAAATTAAAAATTAAGTTTAATAAAAACAAATTTAATGTATTTAAACTAAACATGAAACATAACAATAACAATTACTTTTCAGGTTTTCAAACTACAGACTAGTAAAAATAAATATTTTTATTCAAAACCCTCAGTTTCCAGACAACTTTCATATGCTAGCACTGACAAGAAAAAAAGTATGAATTACTTATTATTGTAAAATACTTGGTTAATTTAAAATGAATATTATTTTATACTTTAGAAATTATGTCAAAACCTTTAACAAATGATAAAACAGATATTGATGATAATATATCATTTGGAAGTGACGATTCCATAACAGCTCTACCATCTGAATCATAGTCAGGTAAATCTAGTCAATTTGTTTTTCTATAATTTTTACTTAAAGTGTCTATAAAAATTAATTGTTTTTATATACTAGAAGAAATTCAGAAAAATGTAACCAACCAGATGAATATAATATCATCAAATATCAATATAAAAACAAAAACTGCCGCAAGCATCCTGCATCACACGTGATGGATACACCATAACAACAACCACATTATCTACTTAAGGTTAAACAAATTGTCTTAATAATAGGCATATATCAAATAAATTACTAACTAAAATAAGAATAACTTGTGGATAAATAATTAAAATTAGTTTATATTAAGTTGTATTCATTTTTTCTATTGGTGTCATTCAATCAAATAGTCTTATTATAAAATAAAGTCCCTATATTTACTGCTTTAATATCATATCAATGATAACAAGCTGGGTTGTTCCGTAGCTCCTTGAATTTGTGTGTTTTATTATGGTGGTTTTAGATTATTTTAAGAAAGACATGTGTTTTGTGAGATGGCAATAATTAAATATACAAAATTTGACTTTGAAGAAAAATACCATATATTTGCACATTTCTTAGCATTTTTGTTGCATTTTAGTATGTTTATAACTGTAATATTATTGGTCTATGTCCTGTTTAAATAACTTTTTGGGTATTTATTGATATTCCCATAATATTATGATAAACAAAATAAAACTACAAAACTAATCTATTAACTATTGAATGCTAATTGCTTCATAAACATATTTTAAATATCTTTATAATAAAGTCTGGTTTCTTACTATACAGATCGTGATTTTCAAAAAGAGGTGCTGTATAGATTGGCTTATTTAAAACATGAACTTAAAAGACTTGTCAATAATCAAATGGACATTGCACAAAGAATTGAATCAATTGAAACACGTCTTGAAGTTAATAGCATTTCAAATACAAGTAGCAACTGTAATAATACATCATCATTAAATGAAATAAGTAATTGCATTTTACCATTGGATAACACAACAGAACGATTATTATAGTTTTTTACTATATTTACAATAGTCAATAACCGTGCGTTGTCTGTATATCTATTATATTATTAATATTTACGCGTTCTCGTCTTGCGAACTATCGGGACACCATTGGATGTAATCTAGTATATTATTATATCATCGACCCTCGTGCGACATGCGTACCTAAGCAATAATAGTATAGTTAATGTATAATATAGTATAGGTACTTATCGTTTTTTAATTACACTGCAAATATACAAATATAATATGGAAGATTCTCCGCAATCAAGGAATAATATAAACACCAACTAAAAATAAGGTATGTGTATAATATTTATTTTATTAGCTATAATATAATGTCTTAGGACATAACTGGTTTTAGTTTTTTAATATGTCCAGATATAATAATATTTATAGGTACCTATCATAATAATTAATTATGGGAGAAGTCTAATGTAGGTTTATAATAATATATACATAATATATTATATATGAACGAAGCATTAGGACCAGGCATCGAAAACATGTTAGCTTTCATAAGATAGACCGACCTATGTAATACAATTTAAACCTTATTCCGTTAACGCGCAATAACTATATAATATTAATTATTAGTTAGTAATTAGTAGAAATTCCACATAATTTACACCATATTAATTAAATAATTTTAGTTCTAGAAACCATTATGTAAAAAATTAATAACCTTTGCTGTTGATGTTTTTAATAAGTTCAATAAAAAAAAAAATATATATATATAATTTACGGGGTGATTCTTTTATTATGAACCACTCATTATTTCAAAAAGTATTCATGTTTTTGAAAACATTTTTTTACATAGTTTCAAGTTGTTAAAAAAATCAACGGTTTTATTAAAAAATTATATTTTTTAAACTTTAAATACTTATAACTCATAAACTACTTGGTCTAAATTCGATTTTTATGTATCAAAATACTCAGAAAATTATTCTGCTATGGAATATGAAATTAAAACTATGTTGTCATTCTAAAAAGTAAAAAACTTAAAAAAAATCAAGGATAAAAAATATTTAAAAATAAACTTATAATAAATTTATATATTTATTAATATTTATATCAATTATATCATATTTTGTTTGTTATGTATAGACTTGGGTTATTGGTTATTGGATATTTTACAAATGAAGATGAAAATACAGTTGACTCCATTCAAAATCATAATCATTATACAAATAACGATTATTCAGTAGTACCATCGATATGGTTGACTTATAATGACGGTAATTATGTGTGCAAATGGCTGACGAAAAAGTCAACAAATATTTCAAACCTTGTTAAAATGTACAAAGACTTAACCAAAGATTTCAGCTACCATTTGTTTTACCTTGCAAGCAATATTTTTTATGGCAAGTATATTATATATAATAGTAGTATAATTTAACTTTATTTCACACATATGCATATGCATACAAATTATAACAATGTAAGCCTATTGTAAGGGGTAGGTATATAGCAACAGTGAGACATCATAAATTATTTTCAAAATTTTAATATTTTAATTTAAATACAACTGTATTAAGCTTTTTTTTAACTAGGTAAAATATTAATTTAAATATGTAGGCATTAAAATATATATAAAAAAAAATATAGAAAACTTTTAAGTTTTATAATTTATGTCATTCTCAACAATCTTTAGATTCAGATAATTATATTATATAGTAAAATACTATTGTCTTACTGTTTACTTTCATACAACTTTTTTGAAAATATATTCTTATCCCTTGTGCATTAAACATTATAATAATCATATTATTTATAATATGTATAACATACACTATAATATATTACATACAAAAAAATGATAAGGTACTACATGATTTATATACCTACCATATTGTTTTACTGTGCCTTTGTCAATCACTGTGGCCATCTTTCCCCAACTAAATGTTTATTTTTGTTAATAATAGATTCTTTTGGAGATGCAACAAATAAATTGCAACATATTTTAAACTCGTCAGATTCCGAATCAAACAATGTTGACCGTTTAGGTCGTGGAAAGAGAAAGAAAATTAGTTCAAGTTCTGTAAGATCATTATTTGAAACTGCAGGTGTTGATGCAAATGAATCATCAGATGATGATAGCCTCGCAGTCGGTTATACTATTGTAAGTATTGTTATTATTTATGTAAGTAGTATTTTATTATATTAATTTGCTTTTTATTCATAGGAAAACATTGGAACTCAGGAAATGAAAAAAACACCATCCAGATCATTAACAACTAATGGACATCATTACACTTCAAATAATTCTTCCATCGTAGATAACAACCTGCCTATTTTATGAGTCTTATTTAATGTTAATTGACTTTTAATTGAAATACCTACGTATTCATAATTTATTTTCTAGGGTATTGACGAAAATCTATTCAAACGTCCCTATGATTCAAGTTCTAGTAATTGTGTTACTACGTATGTTAATATGGATAATAATAATTTAACAGTTATAACAGTTACTCCTGCTATTTTGCCTGTATTAAATACTGTTAGTGACAAATCTAACCAAGAAAAAAACGCTCTTATGATCATTCTAATCTTAATTGTAGTAGGTAATTATAATAGTATGGATAATAATAATTTAACATCAACTGTTTTTTTCTGATTTAAATCCTAGAACTGCAACAGACCAAGTTAACTACTTTCAATTAAGCACATTATGGTTACCATTATAAGATTTATTACAGATGAAAAATATTTAAACTTTTTATTGATATTGTAATAATATGACTTCATATAATATTTTAGCTTAGTTCATATAAAATACTGATTTTGTAATTTTAAAATCCAATTTCATAGATAATTTAAGACCTCTATTTTCTATTAGATCACATTTGATGGCTAACCAAATGATGGGTGATAGACTATGGAATAAATTGAATAATTTGGAAATGGAAATAAAAAATTTAAAATCACTAGCAACATATCAATCTGCAGCTATATTTTCAAATGATAGTAATGAGGATCAAGAGTTTATGAAACAGTTTCCTATTTCTAGTGAACAAACATTAGAATTCTGTGAGAATATTCTTAAAACTGATGAAGGAGTTAAAGACAAATTGGTATAGTGTAATACTGTTGTTCAACTTTATTTCTTATAATCATATCTAAATAGTTGTTTCTGTATATCATTAAATTTTTGGTTATTTTAATAATAGTGAAATTTATTTCGTTCCATTTGTGGAGTTGATTATAAAAGTCATTCTAGGAGAATTTTTACCAAACTGTTTACAAATGAATTTGCTATACATTTGTAGTTGGGCTGGTAGAGGTTTTTGGAAAAATGTTACTTGTGTAAAAATTAAAGGAAGACAAATTATATCCATCATGCAAGGTATATTTTAAAATTAAATATTATTATATTATTAATGATATTATTCATTAAACAAATAAAACTTTAATTTAGATGTTATAAAAAGTACTCAAAAATGTACTGACACAGAATTTGAAATTTGTCTTCAAACATGGTTCAAATCTGCGAATTTTAGATTTAGCCGAGAGTAATTATTATTATCTCCTTTGTATATAAATATTATAGTGGTAATTATAATATAATAAAAATTATTAACTATTAACACTAAGACATTAAAAAGTAAAAATACAATTTTTAGTGTTACAGAATCAACCACTTATCAAAAGACAAAAGAACATAGGATTAATTTCTAACCGTCAGTTTCATAGGCGTGTTGAAACTGAAAAAAGACATTTTCAGTTTTTACATTTATCTATGATTGTAAAAAATAAAGAAACTAAATGTTCAAAGGACCTCCCTTTGATGGAAAAAGATAATTCCAATAACATAATTGAAACAATAATTTCAGAAAATAATATTATTTCCAGTACTATGGCTGTAAGTAAACAATGTATAATTTTATAAATATATTTTTATTTTAACTATCATCAAATGGGCCAACTTGGGGTGCTTTTGAAATTAAATTGTAAATAACTAAGATTAATTAATCTAGATGTATTTTCAATGCAACATTTTTTTTAGTGAAGTTTGGTTCTTTAATTTTTTTGCATTTTAATCATATAAGTTATTACTTCTATGTTTTTTATTTATTTTTCTGCTTGCCCTGCCTCACGTTGTACTGAATATCGACAATAATTTTTTTACATTAATTAATTTATAAGAGACCGTTATGGAGGTAAAACTATAGGATAATATTTTTGCCCCAAGTTAGCCCGTTTGATGTTACTACATATGATTTAAATACAAATAATACGCGTTTATTTCAAAAATATTTTATTTTAGGAATCGTTAACTGCTAAAAATGCTTTAAAAATTGTGACTACTGATCATTGTGCATCACCAATTAAGACAAGCACAACATCTGTATTTTCCATTGAACAAATTGAAAAAAACATTTGTGACTGGAAAATTGTTCATGGTGTAACCAGAAATTGTGCAAATGATATATTGAAAATTTTTAAAAATGCTAGAATTAATATCACCCAGGATATCAGAAACATACTTAATACACCAAAATATCACCAAATCACAGAGATAGAAAATGGTACTTATTTAAACTTAGGTATTTTATTTATAATTAAACCCCACTTAGAAAACATTCTTCAGTTATTACCTTGTAATACAACTCTTAAACTGAGTTTTAATATTGATGGGATTCCATTAGCTAAAAGTTCCAAAACACAATTTTGGCCAATTTTACTATCAATTTTAAATGTTCCAATACTTTTAAATACTATTTCCCTGTAGGTATATTTCATAGTTTCAGTGGGAAACCAAAAGATTTAAATCAGTTTTAAAAACCTTTTAAAGATGAATTAAAAATACTATTAATAAATGGCATAATTATTGAAGGTAAACAAATTAACTTTAATTTATGTCAAATAGTGTGCGATGCACCCGCAAAAAGCTTTTTGTTAAATGTTAAAAATTTAAATGGTTATTATGGTTGCAATTCGTGTGAGGTCAAAGACAAATCATCAGACTCTAAAATGTGTTTTTTAAGTACCAACGCTGCTTTACGAACCAATGAATCATTTAGAAACAAAACTAATGTGGAATACCATAAGGATGATTCTGATTCTCCTATTGTACAACTCCCAATAAATATTACTGATGTTGTTGCTTTAGATTCAATGCACTGTGTTTTCTTAGGTGTTATGAAACATTTACTAGAGTTCTGGATGAAAGGTAGAATAGGCGACAGGTCAATGCGTATTTTAGAAGAAAATAAAATTTATTTAAACAAAAAGTTAATTAAATTAAGAACTGTTGTACCCACAGAGTTTGCAAGATTACCTAGAACATTAGACGATCTTCCTCATTTTAAAGCTACAGAATATAGAGAAATTTTATTATATACAGGCGTGATTTTTCTTAAAGGTTCTATAAAAAATTGCCATTATAATCACTTTTTACTATTGTCTGTTTCTATTCGTATTCTGTCATCTGATAAATGTATTTCTTTGAATTCGATTGCTTATAATTTGCTTATTAAATTTGTTAACAAGTTTGCTCTGTTATATGGACCTGAATATTCCAATTACAATGTTCACAGTTTAATACATTTTCCATATTTTGTAAGGATATATGGTCCTTTACATACTTTTAGTGCTTTTAAGTATGAAAATTACTTGCAGCAATTAAAAAAGTTTATGAAATGTGGCAGATTCCCACCATCTGAAGTTTATAAAATCGTATAATGGAATCTAGAATAATTATCCCGGAAAAATACAAAAACATTGGTACTCAAAGCTTTGTTATTAAAACATATAAAATTGACGAAAAACTTTCAAATTTTAAATTAATTTACTATAAACAAATAGTTTTAAATGATTCTAATTATGTACTTAGTCCTAACACATCAAAAGATAAATATATTATTTTGGAAAATAATGATATTGTTGTTATTCAATCAATTCATCGAATTTATTTTAATAACATATTTAAATTAACTGTTACAAAGTTTTTTAATGTAAAAAGCTTATTTACACAACCAATAATGTCAAATATTGTGGGAATTTATTTAATTGACCATTCATTAAAATCAGAGCCATTTGATATTATACTAAACAACTTAAAATACAAATGTTTTTTTGTAAAATTGTGTGATAATCAGGGTATTGTTATTCAATTGTGTCATTAACTTAAAATTGTTTTTTTTTTTTTTTGCTATTTTTAAATTGTTTAAAACCAATATTTGTGTAGTACCTAGGCACCTAGCTTTATGTTGTATGATTTATGGATATTCAATATAATCATAATAATACAGGATATACCTAGCTATATATATATATATATTATTATGTACGTACAGATATAAATGTACAATATTTTTATCTATTATCAACTGTTTGATATAATTATATTAACATAAAATATACTATTTCTTAATTATTATACTATGTAAATAATATTGCATTATTATATCATTATAATATATACTGTATAATTTTTATAGGTATATCAATAAGTATAACCTAAATATATTATTATTTTTCTTTTGGTTTTTTGGTGTAACATGTGTTTATATCCGAGCTGTGTTTTTTTTTCATCAATTTATCATTTTAATAACATTAATAGTTCAGAAATAGTAATACTGCTATATATTAAATGAAAATAAAAACATTTTATAAAATATATTTTAATATGTGTTATTTTATTGTTATATAATACCTACCTATTTATTTGTATTAGTTTTTAACTGTCTTATGTACCTATAATCTATATTATATATAGGCTATATATACTTAATAATATATATATATTACTAATATATAGTTATTGAAGGTTTTTATTATTAAAAATTAGATCATATAATATGTATATGTATACTTGGCTACACATAATATTATATTATATGAATATGAGAAACCAAAAAGGATATAATAGAAAACTCAAATATAATCAAATGTGTAGGTTGTAATATATCAGTGGCACCAAAGTGTTTAAAGATAGTATAAATATACATAATGTCTTAAGACATTGCAAATTCTTAGCCTCATCCCATCACCCCCCTTTTTAAAATTTAACAATCAGATGAAATCAAAGCACCTACATATAATGCGATTTTTAATATTTTAACGTAAATTCTGGATCCATAACTGGATCCCTCGCAGTACCATATGGTGCCCCCCTCTAAAAAATATACTATAGTTTCTTAGCTGCTATGACATTATAATAATGTCATAGATAAATAATTAAGTCAGCCGCGGCGCTACTGTAGGTATTAATATTAATTACTTATTCATGAAACGTTCCTGAAACTGTTAAAATAATGATTATGCAATGATACCAAATTTGAATAAATATGCATCACACCATAACGTTGGTACTCGTTGGCTAGTAATAAAAACATCGCTATACCCGTCATCTGGGAAATGTTCGAAATTCTCGGCGCTGATCACGGACGAAATATATTTTGAGTTAACTTGCGTTTCAATAGTCCTAGACGTTTAAAATCATTTTTTCTCTACATAAAGTCACATTTTAATATTATACACAAAATGGCTCTTTACACAGTACTCTGCTTTTTAAAATTCGACTTAATTAATAACGGCTTTGGCATTATCCATGAAGACGATATATCTATTCAATTGGTACGTGTTATAATTATTATTCAAAGAGTGATGCTACTACGCATGCAGAACAACAGCTGCAGTAGATCCGACGCACACACGTCGTCCGAAGATATCATTATTGTAGAAGTCTTACAAATTGGCATCAGACGGCGGCGGAGACTTTTTGGCACGAGGTTAGTGACGATGTATTGTTTTGAACTAGGAACACGGACGTCAGCGGCGCCGGACCTGTGGAAATTGTGCGTTTCCCAGGATCCGGCGGCGCGTTACTCCGGCTGCTACCGCGGTTGACAGACCCTGCCGATTACGGGACACGCCAGTGGCGAGGGGGAGAGCATAAGATCATAAGACATCATCTGTTACACTTCAGATGCCGGTCGTTTAAAGTAAAATTTACTTTATAAATATTATCAATTTAATAATTTTAAAAATAATAATTGTAATAATATAATAATAATTCGTCATTTATTGTAAAAAAAAATATACAAATAAGGCATTCTATATAATATTTAACAATTTTAAGTATTTTATAAACGTAGATTGATAACTTATAATATTCCTAGTGTAGGAACTTACACATGTACCTTTTTTTATCGTGTAGGAACTTACACAAGTACCTGTCTTTCGTCGTGTAGGAACTAACATAGATACCTGTCTTCCGCCGTGTAGGAACTAACATACGTACCTTTTTTTTTCGTGTAGGAACTTACACATCACATATGTAGGAATTAACGTATGTAATTGTCTACCTGTTACTCTCGTGTAGGAACTTACGATTCCCCGATTTTTCAGCATTAGGTTAAGATATGTGGTAATTTAAAATGTTTTTAACTAATAAATTGATTTATAGTTAGATGATGTAATCCAGGGCTGTAGATGTATAATATTTCTGGAATTAAATTTAAAGATACTTTAAATACTGTTCATACTATAATTTATACATTGTAAATAGATAATACGGTATTTCTTAAAAATTGTATAAATATTTCATTGGGTTTCCATATCCATATCTTATTATTCGTAAGACTATTCTAATTGTAATTATTCCATTATATGCACAACCCCAAATCCAGTATATTTATTACCCTGATAAAAATATAAAATTAGCACCTTTTGTCTATCGCAGTGGTTTTCAACCTTTTTTGGATCGAGACCCCTCCGTTTTTATTTTTTTGTAATGCGACCCCCTTAAAAAAAAGTTGTTTTATTCATCAACATTTGATTTAATATTACTGATAAAATATTTATATGGTATAGAATTTTGATTAATTTACACTTGCTATATGACAAATGATTGTTTAGAATAGAATATTGGTTTAATCTTTAAATATTAACGGTTGCTAATAGCTCAGGCAAATTATATAATCGATTTTTGTTTATTTCAGCCGTATACTATATGGAACGTTTATAAAAAAAATTAAAAAAAAGCATAATTTATTCGGAAACATAGAATTAATTTTTATTCTCATTCCAGAATAATATATATATATATATGCGTCTTATTCCGTACTCGATACAATACTATAATAGGTATTACTTTTAATCTGTTAATCATCATATCTGAAATATTACACGCATTGACAGTAATATTTCCGAAACAATTTACTTGAATCTTCGATTTATTTATTTTATTTTATCGGCCTTCGTCACTTTTTGACAATTTTGCCGTAAAAAACTGATTTTACGTATTTTTAAGAGTGAACATGTGAAGGTTGCTTGCGATGCCTCTAAAAACGGTTTAGCTTGCATATGAAACCGTCGGCCTTTCGTTTTATATCAATATTTTGTAATTTTTTATTTTCCGTAAAAATAAAATAAAATTTAAAAAAGTTTATTTTACATGACGTGTAGAACATATAAAATCATAATAGTTCGTATATTTTATGGAATAATTAAATTTTTATTATATTGATTAGAACATTAATTATTTATTATAATTACATATAATATAACTTAATTACTTAACCTATACAATATTATAAAATTATATTATATTAAATTCGAAATTTTTGTTATTTAAATACAATGTTTTACATTCCTATTACTGTTTGAAGTTTTTTTTGGAACTATTATAGTAATACATAATTACATCGTATTTAAAATCAGGTTTTAATGATTTACTGATTAATTAAAACATACTGGTGTATTGTATATATAGATTCTGTATATTTGTAAATAATAACTAATTGTTTTTTCAATAATTTTTTGGGGAATAGAATGCTTACTTCACATCTTATTTTGTATATAAAATTGTATGATTCGCTAATCACTTATTCACCTCATAATTTACTATAAGTTACATAGATGATTCATAAATATCATTTTCTAAGGCTTTTCCTAATCGCATTTTGAGATTAAATACATCGTTTTACACTCTTTATTACAATGTATAAGTCTGTCCATGGACCCATTATATCACTACTCTATACTATATAAAATAAATATACTAACATAAATAATATGATTTAAATACCTACTAAATGTATGTAGGTATTAAATTAAAAAAATGCAAGAGCAAGGTAATATATTTGTCTACATTGTAATTGATTGAAATTATTTTAGCTTAAAACCATGTCTTTCCCTCTACATTCTCTTGTATCTATGGTTTGGTATTAAATAATGTCCGTTTAAAATAATATTTGTATCCACCAAAACGTCTCATATAAATAAATGTAATATATTTGGTTCCTCGTTCATGATGATTTTGATATAATAATCCTATATACTTTTACGTAACCATGGAATATAACAATTGATTTTTGTACATTTTATATATTATTTTTGTTCGAATAATATAACTATTGATATTCGTTAAAAATAAAAACTCGCAGTCTTATAGATCTCATTATGATGACGCTTATCAAAAAATTCGCTAATAATTTGATAATCGGCAAAACATCACAAGGTTATAAAGAATCTGTGATTTTTGATGATGCAGTACGTATTATTCATATTTTGCAAACATTTAACATGACATTATTATATTACATAAAAATTGGATAAGTTTGCTGTTTTATATTATAGTTCTATCATATTATGTATATAAATATAACTACATTCAAACGTTGAAATTTAATAATATCATTTAGATTATTGATTTGACTACTAAAGTATCGATGTTGAGGATACACGACGAGGAATTAGTTTGCGAAAAATATTGCTCTTTTGAAGCAATTTTTCATTTAGAACACGAAGTATGTATTATTAGTAATAAATATTGTACAGTATTAAATATTTAAATTATTAAAATATTGATTACTTCATCGCGTTTTGAAGGATGATATGGAAATAGAATATGAAGTTAGTGATTTCACCGAAGCACACACAAATCATCTTTTTCAAGTGCATATAAAACATCTATAATAATATCATGATACACATTCATTTTTTATAATTTTTTATTATTAATATAGGTGAAACGTAAAATTGGACAACTCGTTTCCAAAGACGAATCATTATATAAAAAACATAAAAAGAATATTAAGCATTATGATTAAGGGCCGGATTTTTATGAAAATGTATTTTCTTCTACATTTGATGTATAATAATTCTGATTAAATATCTTGACGTTTGGTTAAACGTAGATTCTACTGTTAATTTTTTTTTTTTGCATATTTTTGCATATTTGCATCAAAATGCATAATAATTGCATATTTCGAGGTAATTACATAAAATGTGCATATTTAATAAATACTTAATAAAATATTTTAAATTTTACTCAAAGTTTGATATATACGAGTACTTGCCGATTTTTCCCGATTACCGACGTTCCTGACAAATATAATTCGACCGAATAAAACAAAATGTAGAAAATAAATTGAGTGAAGGAGGACGCGTCCTATACGAGCAATATTTTACGAGCAATATTTTTCACAAACTGGTTCCTCGTCGTGTATTTTCAATATCGATATTTTAGTAGTTAAATCAACTTACACTTGTACCTGTTCTTTACTGTGTAGGAACTTACATATGTACATTTTTTTTTTGTGTAGGAATTAACGTATTTAATTGTCTACCTGTTACTCTCGTGTAGGAACTTACGATTCCCCATCGTCACTGCAGCACTCAAAATTCTGCTGACCATTCGTCGTGAGTTTCCGTAATCCCATATCACTTGTTATTTGATTTATTTGTATTTTTTTTCTTTTACAATATATCTTGGTGAGATGTCTCCTACGTCCTACACCGACATTGTATTTTTTACGATCTCAAAATACCTTTTGCGATTTGGCTCTGCTTCTTTATCGGTCGCCGTATTATTTTTAAGCGTTCCCGATTGCGTTCGACCGTTCGTCAGCCTTCGCTCGCGTTGCGACGCGTTAACGTCGTACACCACCAGACCGTTTTTATATTGACGTGCGTCCGAGTGTGCCACCACTTCGCGGCAACCTACTCGGTGTTAACCGCTTCAGTACGTTTTTAATATTTTTATCTTTGTTGTCCGACTTTTTCGCCGGTTTTTCCATCGCCGCACGCCAACTTCTCTGCCGCTTGTACGCGCAATGTGACGATTCGTCTCCATCAATCAGTCGGTCGTATTATTCCGTAACGATTAATTATCGAGCTGTCGTAAATGAGTAACGATATCGTTCGGCTGTCCGCCATGCACAGGGGTCGTATATATACGAGCGTGCGACACCCGTGAACTCATCAAACGACGGGGTGCCGGAGAACGTATACTCTGGTGATTTGTCGCCAAACTCCGTAGTGCCTCCTCATTTTCGCACTCCCGATCATGCATCGCCGCAGTCACCATATTCGAAGGTTACACCTGAGAACCACAATTTTACATATGTCGTCGGTTCACCAACAGTGACATTGTACCTATATCTTTGTGTAATTCCACGCTGTTTACGTTAACGCTGCCAAGATGGTAATCTGTTACACTTCAGATGCCGGCCGTTGCTATATGAATCACCATAATATATACGTATAACTGATTACAATGTTATACAAAATAGTTAATATGATACCGCGGCGTTTTATATAGGTAATTTAGCAGCACCTCTGTAGTGAGCACATACAATATTATTATTATTATTATTATTATTATTATTATTTATAGTAATATACTAATTATTGTTTATACACTATATACACGATTTTTATTGCTTAATATAAACATATCTTGTTATTTACATTTTATTTGACAATCTATAGTAGAATAATAATTAAAAGTAAACAATACATTATTTCAAATTTAATTGGTGTTTGGATGAAGTATAAACTAGATGTGTATATGTTACTGCCCCCCCCCCCCCGATACCACCGCCACAAACACACAACCTAATTACTGATACTTTAAAAATATGAAAACACAATAATTTAAATTGTTTTCAACTATATACTTTTATAATTTTATCAATAGGTAATGTAATTGCCAACATTTAATGTTTAAAAATTAAACTTTAATTAATTATTATAAGTTATAACAATAAACAATTGCTATGAATTGTCAATATAGTGTTAATAATTTATAATATGCCTAGTAATCATAACAAACATTTAAAAATAAACAAATAAACAGTATTTATTGTGTTATACATCGAGAATAAAATATGGTTCGTTATAGTTTATAACTATTACATACTATTTTTAACTCAGCAACTCACAAAACATTTTGGAATATAAAGCAGAACATACGAGACTAATACTTAAAAATATACCACGATAAAAAGTGTAAGTATTGTGTTTTAAGCTTTTATACGGCCTCTGAAAAGCAAAATAATCCCCGATACAATACATTTGGATCCATGTATATTTTATTTATAGCCCATAAGTAGGTATGCGACATAGGACTATCGAAGATAAAACTGTTCCTGTAGTATAGAATATATTTGTAATGTTTCTTGTAACCATATTGAACCTAAATTCCTCAAGTGTTTCTTACAAAAATACATAGTTTTAAATTTTTAATATTTTATTATAAATTATAATATTATGATAAAAATTATGCATACATACAAGACGGGGGTCAGCGATAAGTAACTTGAAGTTAGTAAAGATATAAAAGGCTGATTTTTAAAATTTTAAAATTTAGCGTGCCACACACGGAAGACGGCCTAGATTTTTATGCTCAAAGCTAGCTAAGTAAAAAAAAGTTCAATAAAAAGTATTAACATTTATTTATTAATATTTACAGCTTGTTTAAATGTGAGATTTAAAGACGTGTAGTTAAAGATGATAATCCAGCAGAATCGACTTCTATTTCTAAAGTTGAAACTCCTAATAAATATCTTAGGGTTTCATCTGTTGGGTGATTATTTTTCCTTTAATTGTATACCCTTCGTTGTAGAAAATGCAAATTTACATAGTATGTAAGTAGTTTGAAACATGAATAACATTTTTAGTTTAAAATCTCATAGAAATTCATACTTTTCAACAGGTAATTATTGGCATTTTCGTCAACAACTTATCATTATTTAGCGGACATTTTTGAAACGCAAAAAAATACGAAAATAATAAACATCAGTAGTAATAAGCGCTACTGGCCATCAGGAAACGAAAGACACGACTAAGCTAATAAAATATATATAAAAGTACCTATTATTCACGTTAGTTATGATTCTATGAATAATATATATTTACACGTTTAATAAATTAGCTGCTATTCAAAACTATAGATAAGAACTAATATCTATATTTCACGAATAACGCAATAAAATAAAATACGAATATATTTTCTTTTGTTTTTTTAATATTTATTATTTAAAATCGTTGTAGCATGCATGAGGCACCGTCGGACTTTCTTTCTATATCAAAAAAATCGGGAAAATCCAAATATTAACCACCTAAGTACTGTAAAAACCACTTTTTTGAAAAATACTCTTCTGCAAGTTTTCGCGGTGAAGGATTTATTTTTCAACTCTGAAACTTTACACGAATCGTACGCATAACAATGAAGGTCTTTTTGGTGTAAGATATTTTATATTGTACGATGCTTACGCGTCTCATACAGTTCTTTACATACATTTATAACATAATATTATATACCTATTATTATGTATTTTAGTATTTATATGTTTATCAAATCCATGTATACAGATCGATTGTTCTTGAACCGGTAAAGAGTACGGTTATCCAAAATTGAAAAAAGACATTTTAACAATGGCTACTGCATTTAAAAAACATGATCTTGGACACGGAGACGTCGTGATGATTACAGACAATGGCTCATACGAAGCGCAAGTAGTTCTGTTAGCTGGGATTTTGATCGGAGCAACTATAGCTGCGTTGGATCACACTTTAAGAAAAAGTAATAATAATGATTTGAATTCGTACAATATTATAGCTTGATTTGTTTCGTTTTATTTATCATTAACGATGTTATATAGGTGTCTTGATAGCGCTAATTGACGAGTCCAAACCAAGCGTATTGTTTTGTAATACGTGTAGTATAAGTACAATAACAGATGTTTTAAATAATATTACACATCAACCGATATTGAAGATTTCTACTATGGTTCGTGACGGCTTTACTACCTATTCGGGTATCGTTGTTGCGGCAGAGGAAATTTTGTTTGTCCGTCCGATAAAATCAAAAAATCCAATTTGCCCATGTGCTATTATATATTCGAGTGGTACTACAGGAACCCCGAAAGGAATTTATTTGTCGGACGACGCTATAAAATCAGCTTTAATATCGTCCAAACAGTGAGTACTTAAATTAAATAACTCGGTCGATCAGTGCATCAGTGTATAAAAAATATTGTTAAAATGTAACGCGGTTAGATGATTTATCATGATTATATCATTGCATTGAATGTTTTAAGGTCATTAATGGAAGAACCTATTGAAAACAAATTTATGATGGCTTCTGCTATATGTTGGCACACGGGAATTTTATTAATGATGCTCGGTATTCATTTTGGCAAACCAAGACTATTTTTTTCGACAACACCGACCAGTGAACAAATACTTAGTTCAATAGACAAATTTAAAGTAAACAATAAAATAAACACTATAATATTTTTTCTTACTAAACTATAAATATTATATGACTGCTTATATTTTTTAAGTTACAATATATTTTATATTTAAAATTAGGTATTTAGGTTATAGATAACGCTAAATCAAATACATACTATTACTATATACACAAGACTAAACGCACATAATATAATAGAGCGTTATAGAATGTATCATATTATACGATATGATTTAGCTAATTTTATGTGATATAGCCAACATTTTTGATGACTGGTGTAGCTGCAATCAATGAAATGATGTCCTGTCAAATGGCAAATGGCCACAAGTATAATATCCAGAGTTTAACGACATGCAGAGTTAGTGGGTCTCCGATGCGAGCTGATTTCCGATCAAACAAGGGTACGGTGCATCTGAACAGGGTATTATAGCGGTTTGGTAGATGAATTCGGGTATAGGTACCGTCAGAGACGGATCTGTCGGGAGACCAGCAGCTGGTATAAAAATCAAAGTTAGTCGAATAAAAAAGTGTTTGTCTAGGTTTTTACTTAATAATTATATTTTAAACATCATTTTTAGATCGTTAGCTTGGAAACTGGCGAATGCGTTGGCCCCAATACTGAAGGCGAAATTCATATTAAATCGGTATCCAACATGAATTTACATGACGGGATATGTCAACGACATGAAAAAAACGATTTGTTCGTACGACGAGGACGGTTGGTTCAAGAGCGGTGATGTTGGATACTATATGGACGATTGCTCAGTGGCGTCATTTTAGTTTTTGTTTGACTAGGGCAACTACTCACTGATTTTCGGACTCAAAATTTTTTCCACGCAGATTCACATAGGATAGTGCCATAGTAGGTGGAGAGGGGGTAAATGTTCAGGTATATGAACGTCACACACAGGATTTTTAAGTATTAAATATAAACAATTTTGTCAAATATTTATTAGAATTAGAAAGTCAAATAGAATAATTGAGTAATGTGTAAATAAATAATAAATAGGTAATAGATACCTTTTAATACTGATTTACAAGTAGTTGACAGTATTTATAGTAACATAATGTAAATACTAAACATCTCGATTGATAATAAAATAAACTTCTTTTAAAGAAGTTCTTTAAAAAATACGTCAAAAAAATTAACAATAAAACTTTATTTATAAAATATCAATATTCAATATTATGATTTATGACAATGGCCTTTGTAGTTAAAAATAAGACTTCTTATAATTTTTAAATGTTTTTATTAAATTACATCTTTTTTTTATCAAATCAAAACATGTTTATTTTGTAAACTGAACCAAGCCAATTTGTAATTTTAATTAAATCATCAATTAATTTGATTAAAAGTTTGTAAAAACAATAAAAATATTGTTATTTCAATAAATTAATGTTTGTTAAAAATTGATAAATGCATTTTGTTGTTTTAACTAGTGATAATTCGTTGAGTGCAAGGACCAGAGGATACGATGAGATATTCAATTTAGAATTTCGATCGAAAAACCGTGTAATATTCTTAACATCATGTTATTACATATATACTTACATAATAATATATATTATATAAATGTGCATAGATCGCTCCGGTCGACGTAGAAACTGTTTTATTAAGTCATCCTGCCGTGCTCGATGCCATATAGTATACACAATAATTAAAAGAAAATAGGTACCTAGTTCTGTACGAGTATACGAACTGTAGGTATTAAATAGATAGGTATACTGTATATTGTACAATATATAGTATAAGTATTTCATACTTTATTTTCATATTTTATAAAAGTAAAAATTGTTTTAGTGGAGTCATTACTAAGCAGTTCTCAAAATTAATAACAATTATTGTCAATCTTTTTATAAAAAATGTTATTACTTAAAAATTGTAGTATTCATAAATGTCTCAAAATGAGCTAAAATGTCCTGAATAATGTTAAATTGTATCATGTCCAAAAATATTAACATTTTGTGAAAAGATTAGTGATCTCTTGTATCCACTAAAATGTTTTTTTTTTTGGCTTGGTTAAGTACTGGTTTACTTTTAACTCTTCTCCTCCTATATTACCTACTAACTAGCTCCTGTTTTTGACCCAAACCACTCTCAAATTTGAATATTGAAGTATTTTTACTACTCAAAAAAGTGATGACGGACACGTAAAAACTAAAAAAGAACATCATTGTAAAATCAATACACTCGTTGTTTTGCTCAGATTCTAAATTAAAAAAAAAACCAACATTGTATATAGCAATGCCATCTAGCGACGAAAGTTTACAACCTGTGATATAAAGTAAGGCTTCGATATTTATTATATTAATTTTTATTTATTTATTTATTTTATTATTTTTGTTTATTTATATACACCTTAATGTGTTTTTCTTAATGCCTATATCAAATTACGGAGTGATCTTTCATAAATTTTTTTTTTTAGACCAATAGATAGCTAAAGCTATAAAAATATATATTATGAATTTATAAATTCCAATTCAAAGAACAAAACTATTGGTTAGTTGAAACAAAAATTATAGTTTTTGCTCTTTGAACAATTTTTTTTACTAAATTGATATCATATTACAATACAAATATGTATTATCATTGAAAATAAATACTTATATACTTAAGTATTTATAATCAATGGTATTATATATTATTATAATAATAAATGTATAAGTATGTAAATATCTAACCTATAATAATATATACAATTAATATTAAGTAAGGATATTATTATTATTATTATTATTATTAAGGAATATATATGGGGCTTAGTCACTTAAGATTTAACATAATTTACATAATAATTATTTACGATATTTGAATTATTAGGTAATTTATGAGCATTTTTAAATGTAAATATTTTACATACTCACAACTCACTTAAAAATTAAAATACCATAAAAAGCCAGTAAGAGAACACAGACAATCTTCTTACCTTTGAGTTTGATTATAGGTCATTTCACTCTAATATTTAAGCTAATCACACAAAATTGATCCTACTAATCAAAAATTTGCCATGTTATACATTTGTAAGATAAAGACAATACATGTGAGTGTGACGTCTTCTTAACATATGTTGTATAGACACAACATTTAACTGACATTGTTTAATAGTAGATAGACCATACTTTGTTTAATAAAATAGTTATTTAGTGACAAAAAAATAAATATATTCATTATTGCTCTGTTCGTATTTAAATATTACAGTTAATTGATCTATTATCAAATTAAAACTCAAGGGAATGAAAATTAACTATGGTTTATCATGAAGATTTTACGATATTTTATTTCTAAGCAAGTTATAAGTATGTAAAATATTAAAATTTAAAATTCTTACAACTCAACTAAAAATTTAAATATTATAAAAAATCTATGAGAAAGCATAGAAAATGTTCTTACTTTTAAATTTGATATTAGGTTAATTCAATCTATTATTAGAGTTTACTACACAAAATTGATGCAACACATAATATGGTTGTAATGTCTTCTGACAATTAATTTTACTAAAAAATTATGTTTGTTTTAATAATAATGAATAGAACATTTTTTTAATTAAAACTTTTCATCTCAATTAGTAAAATAGTTATATATTCCATAGTATTCGTTATTTTTACCAATGTACATTAAGTTTTTTCAAAATTATATAAATAAATAGTTTTTAAATAAAAACAAAAATATTCAATTTATGCTCCAATCAAGTGTTTTCTATACCAAAATCGGGCTCTAAAATCATCTGAACAAGTCAAAAACGCTGCTGAATTTGGTGAATGCACTATTGAACGAATAGGCCCATTATGACCTATAATATAATACACAATAAAATCATTATAATAAAATAAATGCATTTTAAGAAATGAATTAGGTACCTAGTGATAAAAGTTGTTGCCGAGAAGCATTTCGTGCATTCCATGCACACAAAGATGTAGTGGCTTCATCTGGAAACATGACATACTCTTCAGTATGATTAAACAATGCTTGTGTACGATGTTCTTGTTTGCCTATTCAAAAACATAGATTATTTATACAATTTTGAACAAAACAAATATTAATTTACCAGTGGTTCCAGCTCCAGTATATGCAATCAGACATCTACTAGTGGACAATTCCCAAAGTTTTACTAAAGAATCTTTACCTGATGATAAGATGTACTACAAATGAGATAAAAAGAAAATGATTTAATATAATATTTATAAAAATTAAACTAAAAACGTTGTCACCCACCTTTCCATTTCTTGAAAATGTCACAGAACATACTTGACTACCATCGTGTGCTTTTTCGAATGTGTTAACACATTTATTAGATACAGCATCCCACAACTTAATTGATCCATCTCGACTAGAAGACACAAAGTATCTGGCGCTTGGTTCATACCTAATACATCATAATAAACAATAATACATTTACAAATAATTGAATAGGCATTACACATAAGATCATTTTTTTGTATACTTTATTGATGTAACAGGGCCAGTATGTTGATGGCTAGGAAGTGAACAAACATAACATTGAACTGTATTTATATCATAAAGCCTTATGATAGGGCTGTTGGTGCCCATTACTATGAAGTCTCCAATGGGATGAAAACTTATACATGTTATAGGTTCGACATCCTGTAATGTAGTTGTGTGTAGTTAAAAAAATTTGTAAAATATAAAATTTGATTACGCCGTACGTTTATTGTCTTAAAGGCTTTCTTCACAGATGTTTTAGAATAATCAAAAAGTTTAACATGACAATCTCGAGAGCCTGAAGCCAAAATTGGCTTGTTTGGGTGGAACTCCAAGCATGTCACTTCTTCCAAATGATCATATAAGGTTCGAATTACTGGATGTCCCTGTCCTTCTTGGTTATCAGTACTACCAATATCATGTGCTTTAGCTAGCATTCTTTCAACATCTAAAATCTATAAATATTATTTTAATTAATCATTTAATGTAATGTTGTAAATTATAATTACTTTGATAGATGCATCACTGCTTCCTGTAGCAATTAACTGTCCGTCAGGACTGAAAGCACCAGCCCTACAGGCCCCTTTATGGGATGTTACATATACAGTTTCATAAAGTGATGGTTCGGGAGCAGTACAACTAACATTAGTCTCAAATTCCAAATCTAATAAGATTTAAATAAAGAAATAAATATACAAATTGATGTTTTATATAAATAATGAAGTATAATATACCAATGCCTGGTCCAATTAACATTTGTTGAATTGGATTTAAGTTTAATGCTTGTTCAGATTCTTTTTGTCTATCAGTTTCGTGTTGTAAACCTTTTGTCACTACACTCATGAGTCGATCTGATGGAGAACAAGGTGGATCAACGTTAACCTGGGCAGCTAAGCTGGATGCAATTGTGGAATGGCCATCATAAAATAGTTGACTAAACAAATCAAAATCAGTATAAATCTAAATAGTATGGATTAATATTAAATAAGATTAATATTTTACCTTATTATGAGTCTATATAAATGATCTCTATTCTTAATGCACATTTCAGGTTTTGCATTATTTACTTCACTCCTCATCTTAAATACTAATTTGCACTCAATCTCATACAAAAATAATTAATAGGGATAGGGAAGTAACTCAAAAAAATTAAATTATTATTTAAGTTTTTTTTAAATCATACTATTTAAAAAGAAATTTAGTAACATAAATCCAATATTAATATATTATAAATTATTAATATATTATTATTTATCTATATTTTTTAGTTAATTATGTTCAATGTAGGAACGGATAAAGTTTGAAATATGATAACACTATCAGTTTTGTACACGGACATCAAAAACTGAAAACACGAGTAAAAATTTAAAATACGTCAGTAACTTCATTCATTTGTCAAAGCCCAAAGGACCTACACTACCTACACGCTGCTATAGAATAAACGAAATATTTAAAAATTGATGACACTGCTCAGTGTTCAGTGCTC
Source organism: Rhopalosiphum padi (assembly GCF_020882245.1). Classification (NCBI taxonomy): domain Eukaryota; kingdom Metazoa; phylum Arthropoda; class Insecta; order Hemiptera; family Aphididae; genus Rhopalosiphum; species Rhopalosiphum padi. The sequence continues at coordinate 22,201,839 of NC_083600.1, forward strand.
ACTAGTCAGTAGTCAGTTCAGTTAGTCAATACAGTCTACAGTGTACACGGTTTCACGTGATGTTGTTATACGTTACCTGTATTTTTACTTTAAAACATGAAGAATTAGATTTTATTTATTTTATTTTAATTTTTTTAATTAAGAACTCTTCTTATTAATTCTTAAAAACAAGCCGTACATTTATTCTCTTTTTTATGAGTACATTCTTACAGGAATAATATTCGCAGCCTTATTGAATGATTCGATAATTTTTTTCTTTAAGGCGCTTTGAACTGATTTTCAAAATTTATATTTCTAAATCTAAACAAACATTACGATTTTAAAGATCAACTTTTACAAGTTTTTATTTTTAACGAGCAGAGCAGTGCTCTTTAGTTATATTTAATTTCTGAAAATATTACATAGCCTATATAAATTATGTATGTACCTACTTAAATATAAGTTAGGTATAACTTTTTAATGTTCCAACAAATACCAATTGAGGTTAAAGCAAATCACTCTAGCATTATGAAATTAATATTAAAATTATACATTATTTCTCTCTAAAATATGTAGACTAATTGTTTAGCAAAATGTCTTAAGAACTTTTATTTTCTATTTTATAGTGAAATAGTTAAACAATAATGTTAAGTACCTACGTTTAGTATACTACCTAAGCACCTACACCTACCGTAAAATGCCATCTGCCATCTACCAAATAACCTATTCTATGTGATTCTACCCGCTAATTTAATACAATTTATTAAATTAATAAACTCTATAAAATTTGTATTTCTAACGATCATCATTGTCTAGTATTTTAAAATTATATATTATTGCAATACGTTATACTGTTATAGTCATCATACTATGTTGTTTTCAGTGGCGGCTTTAAAAGGGTCCAGGCTTCCCCAAAATCCAAAAAAAAAAAAACAAGTGAATTTCTATTTTATTAACTTGTCTACTATTTTGTTTTAATAACTAATGTGGGTTATACTGATTTTTTAAGCATATGAATAAATTTATCATGAAATATTAAAAAAAAAATGTATGATTTTTATAGCCCCCTCAAAATCGAACCCTCTAGCCGCCCCTGATTGTTTTTGTCATCGACATAGACTTAATAGTAAGATTACAATAAAAAAAAATAGTTATACTGACTACTAATAATTATGTAGGTATTATAATTTATAGCTAGTATATTGACATATTGTATATTTATATTACCTACTTACATTAGTAGGCATTTAGTACTGTCGTACTGAGTGACCATTAATGTTGTTTTTGTTTACTTTTACTATTTACTATACGTGTTGATGTACTTAGTTTAGTAGGTACACTATATTTTCCATTTATATTGCTTTATTTTCGTTCACAATTGTTTATTTGTTTTCAGTTATTCTCCTAAATTTTATACAAATAAATACATTTCAGGTTTTTAGTCTTTATTTGATGTATGTAGTAGCATTAGCATAAACTAGCTTCGTATTGAATATATTTTTAATTATTTTTGTGTTAATGATTTAATGAACGAAATACGCCACACGTGCAGTACTTTTCAATTATAATATAGCCTATATTATATAGGTAGTAATTACAATATTTTTTTATATATATTATAATAAAATTTAAAAAAAAAAAATTAGTACTTGGTTCTTTTTTAAGTAAATAACTCCAGTTAATAAATATATATACAATACCACATTGATTTCAGTGTAAACCAAATTGGTACCTATATAAATAATATACTGCGCCTAGCATGTGTAATAATTGCATAACTTAACACGTTAAGAAGACGTCTCACCCGTATATTGTGTTGTCTCCGTCTTACACACGTAAGAAATAGTAAATTTTCGTTCATCAGTTTCAATAGTGTATTAGTGTGCTTTTAGTTTTAATATTAGAGTGAATTGACCTATTATCAAACTTTTAGGTGAAAACATTAACTGTGGTCTCTTGTTGGTATTTTACGATATTTTAATTTTTAAGTGAATTATGAACATTTTAAAATATTTAATAATTTCACTCATAATTCACCTAAAAATTAAAATATCGTAAAAAGCCAACGAGAGAACAGCTAATGTTTTTACCTAAAAGTTTGATAATAGGTCAATTAATTCGCTCTAATACTAAAACTAAAAGCACACTATTGAAACTAGTGAACAAAAATTTACTATGTCGTATTTATGTAAGACGGAGACAACACATGCGGGAGAGACGTCCCCTTAAGGGTTAATAACTAGTCACAGGTACTTTCCAATAAGACACTGAAATAAATGTATACGATTTAACGATTATGACAGCTGACAGGTATGTCATTTTTTCTGTTTTTCCTTTTCGTAGATAGCCATTTTATAGCATTTTATATTATATCAGTCACCAGTACCGTTTTCAAGTTAAGCCACTGAGATATACAAGGCGGAGTCTAGGCCACTAAAACCTATCTTTTATTTAAATTTACGTCCAAGATTTTAAATAATTTTTTTTTCTTATAAAATGTACTAGAATTTATATATTATATAGTTACATAATAAATTTTGTTTATCCACACTATAAGGATGCAAAATTAATTTTTTTTTCATATGTATAAACATAGTATTAAAAAAATTCTCACTATTCAAATTGTATTGTTAAGTCCAATTAGTTTGGATGAATGAGAACCTACTGTACCTACTTTATTATTATAAAGTCTTTAATATTATAATATATATAATGGCTATAAAAAAATAATCTGTTGTAATTTTATTAATAAACCAAAATTACAATCTTAGTTTTTATTTATAAAAAATTATTTTTTTATATTTATATTTTCATAACTCAATAGTTTTTTTTCATTTAACATAAAATGTCAAGTGCAACAACATTTAACTCTATAAACTTAAATATAATACTTAAATATTTAAATAAATAAAAATTATTCTTACAATATTTAGTGATATTACTATTTTTATACAAATTCAGAAACTAATCTCAATACATTTTACATTTATAATGCATGTATGGCGATCAATTGAATATTGTCTTATTATTATGTTTCTATAAAATTGTCAACAAATGTTAAAAAAAAAAATAAGCAAACTATACAGTTTTTATTTGGAACTAGTACTATTCATTGTCGTACCAGTTTTTTCGTGTCGACTTTTGTATTTGGCAATCTCACGACAAACTTTTCTGACGATTGACGGAGAATAACCTAAGTCTAATAGTTCTAACATTGCACTGTAAACAAAACCATTAAAAAACATTAAAATGTAGATAATTGCGATTTCATGAGTATTATATAGTAGCATATTTGAAGGGAAGACAGGATCCATCAGTGTTCCTTATCACATTTCAATTTTAGTATTAATAAGACTGGATAATGAATAAATGCTTAGTTACAACCAAAATATGAAGATAAACATGCATTTTGCAGAACATCCTCCATAAGTAAAAAATAATATAACAGTTAATAACTAATAAATCAGTACTAACCTTGCAACATTAGGTGACATTTTGACACCAACCGATTGGGCCAGCTCAACAAAATCCAATATGGAACTGCACTCTGTTCTAATAAGAAGAAGTTAAAAAGGAGGGAGTTAAAAATTAGACAATTTGTACTAGTGACAACAATAAAAGGTAGTAGCAATGAGTAGTAAAAAAAAAAATATTTTTATATAATATAATAACAAAACATTTGAAGCATTTATAACATGTCATTTTAATAGAAAATAAAATTGATATACATTTTATATACTTAAATAGTTCAAATTGTGTTATAATAGTCCAGGTTATATCATAATAAAATAAAAAAATTATAATATTTATAAAATACAAAAAGTATGATAGTAGTCTATAGTATAGAATTAATAAAGATGATATTATATGTTATTAAATAATATAAAATTATCTACCTAGGTCTAAATTGAAATTTGCATGCATTCAATGTTTAAATAATAATTAGTTAAAATAGTAAAATCCATAATTTTACCTTTAATTCATCTAATAATATATACATAAACTTTAATTTAGCTTGAATGAATAAATTGTAAAATAAATATTAGAAAATATATTGTTTAATTAGATAATAGTAAACATCAAGTTAAATTAAGTAAATTTTTGTTTATGTTAAAAACAAAATCTTAAGCTTTATCCTCTTTTTCTTTATTGTATCGTTCAAGTTCCTTGAGAAACTGTGCTTTAGGCTTCATAATATTTGGACGATCTCCACGACACTTAGGACAAAACCATTTGCCTTTTGGTTTTGTTGATAATGAAACACATGAAAAATGAAACCATTCTATTGGACATAAATCATTATCGCAACATATCATTTCTCCATATGAAATCTGATCACAAAGACAATAGGTTGGTTCATCTGGATCAACAGCTATCTCATCATCATCATCCAATGACGGCGAATTATCCTTTTGTTGTTTCTTATATTTTCCCTTCTTTTTGGTTTTTGTTTCTGTTTTTTGAGCTACTTTCTTCAACGTTACTTGAGATTGTACTTGCGCTGTTGCTGTGGCTCTTGGTAAAGGTGTGTTGGAATGTTGTAAGACTGATAATGCCACTACGTCATCAGAAATTTCTTTGTAATCTGGCTCATCAGCTCTGTTACGTCGCGGCCGTTTTGCAAGTTTTGCATCATTATTAGATTCATTACTATCGTTATCAGTGTTGCGTTTTTTCAGCTCTTTAGAAACAGTACTAGTACTAGTGCTAGGTAAACATCGTTCTTTGGAACAATTACCACTCTCTAGTTTTTCTTTGATATTAGGCTTGGGAGCATCAGGTTCTTTAGCAGAAGTCAAATATTTCCTACCATTTTCTAAACGTCTGACTTTATCATCCACTAAATCAGATATATGTTGAACTGTTTGCACCTTTTTATCCCCTATATTTAAACCAGTTACTAATAACTTTGTCAATTTTTCAGAATTTAATGTAGACATAGAACCATCAAAATTGTCCGTTAATTCTTTGATCTTTGACAACATTTCTTGGTACTCCAAGTCACATTCACGCATCTGCGTTACATGCCGCTGTACGTCTAAAGGCAAGTTTTGTGTACAGTCAATATAATCATTGTAATATTCCAAAGCTCTATTCGTTCGATTCGTCATTTTATCGAAAAATATTCAACCCAAGCACAGATTTTACACAATATATTCACTATCTGGATAGTTTTATAAAAAAACAGAAAATAATGATTTAAATCAAACTTACTTCTCAAGAACCATAATGTCGAGCAGTTAGTCGTATCTTCGTAAACTGTGAATAAATTCAAAATCACACACGTACTGCGACTTAATAATGGCAATAGTATTGTTTGACAGATTATTTTCAACGGTCACCTAATAATATTAACCATTAGATGCGAGTGGGACACTAATCACTGACGAATAAATACTAACTATTAAGTAGTTACAAAACAATAAACAATGACATATTATGTTAACTACAGTCTACAAGTCACAACAGTCACAACAATTAGTACAACATGGCTGGCTATTGGTTTTTACTTTTTACCTTATGATATCAAAAAAAAACAAAAATACAATACATAAGGCATGAGTGCATCATGTAGAGAAGATATTATATTCGTGATTACAAGCAGTAGGTTGCTGATAGTTTGCTGGTGATCAGCAGCTGCCGTGGTCCCGTAACGAGTTATCTTTTGCTGTTGGTACTCTGTAATTGTGTCGTAGTAATGATGGTCAGCTCACAGCTGGAGACGTGTGTATAAGCACGGATATATACTAGACAAGCGAATAGAAGCGACACTCTGCGACACTCAATAATATAACTACATCATGAAAAAGGTTGGCAACGCTGGCTCGACATATGAGATTAGAGTCGAAAATCCGACGTTCTTATTTTTCTCTATTGCCATCAATTGTGAAATTAAAAATGTTTTTAAAGTTATTAGTTAAGTTTCAAATTCAAACATTTTAGTACTTACTCATGAATGAAAATGGTGTTTAGAATTCTTCAATATTTCATGAACCACCAGAAATTGGTTGATAAATTAGCGGAATCTAATTTTATGAGAAGTATTGCACGGTTCGTTGTTCATAAGGCAATTCGTGCGAAATCATTGACAGAAGATATGAAGTCTGAACAATTAGAAAAAACTCTGAAAAACATCGCCGAAAAGCTAAAGGACACCAAGAATAAGCTTGACGGTAAACAGTGAATGCGCTCATTGTAGATTATTGAATTCCTACTTACCTATTATATTTAGTTGTACAATGAAAGACCATTCGATAATATTTTTGGGGTCGGAGCCTACAAAAGAAAAGGATTTCGTAACGCGCGCCCTATCTTATTTCACAATGCCCGCAGATGATCTGCCGAAAAGGATATTGCTATCGTTTACACCGCCACTACACTCTAGATTTGTGTATGTGGACTTCTTGGGACCGTGTTTGGCGTTCATACTTTTGGCCACAATACTCGGCTATGGACATGCATACAAAACACCATCAGCCATTTATCACAGATCGCCCACCGAAGTCTTGGCCATATATTGTCTATCGATGCCAGCAATTTGTTATGTATTAACCCGTTTAGGGAAGTCTAGTATATCTTTTTTGCAAATATTGTCGTTATTAGGGTACGGTCTTTATGGTTATGTATTTACGCTTGTTATTAGTTTTATATCAGATGAAACGAATAATGTAATATTTTATTTGTCCTTGATACTGTTTACCGGCACTAGTGTTTTTAGAACATGTCTTATTATATTGTTAACTATTAAATTACCTGCAATCAGGCTGTTAGTTTGCAGTATAATTGCTATTTTACAAACACTGTTTGTGGTGTTTTTGTATTTTACATTTGTTCATTCAAGCTTTGCGTTTCGCAAACACTAGATATCTCAAGCTGTACATAGCTAATTGTTAATTAGGCCTAAATATTGAATAAATTAATGTGCACATTTAAAGTCATTTTATTTTGTTTTTTATCATAAATATAAGAAAAAATATTGTTATGAATGCAATTAATCTCCCAAGTATTAAAAATGTTTTCATTACATTATTAACAGTGTCAAAATAATTCTTCAATGTTGTAGCACCATTAACACAAATTATCTTTTGCATTTTCTTTGATATACATAAGTAAAAGTAATCATCATGCATAGACTTTGAAAATATTGTGATTTGAGATACATGTTTGTTTGTTATAATAACACAATTGTGAGATCTGTAATTTTAATTTAAATGTTAAAAATGTATTGCTTCTAAAAAAAATTGTTTTATAATATGCTATCAATTATTACAATTATTAGTAGAATGGAAACTTAGGTACATACAGTATACACTTACAAAGGTTCATATTTGTATATTAAGTAATTAAGTTCCTATGTAACAAGATAAATTTGTTTTCAAATTAAATGTAAAGGTAAAGTCTATATAATAATAAATAATAAATCTTTCCAGAAGTGAGTCAGAATTAAAACGATAGTACCTACTAACTATCTATATTAAATACAATTTTTTTTAAACTTATTAAATATACACATTGTATAAAATAGCTGTTACAAAAGCAAACTAGTGTCAATACTTTTTAATATATTATGGATTTTATTTCAGAATGGTTAATGTCCCTGGTACTATAAATAATAGATTAATAGTAGATTTAATTTATATTTACATATTACAGTCAATTTGATGTAAACCCAGCTGATTAGACTTTAACCACACAATGTCTAAATCTTCATTCAAAAGTTCATCAATGAAAATACAGTTTAATTCAACAACATCATTTTCAATTGTCATTGTTACTTCATTATACGACATATCTGATTAAAATATTATTTTACAATTGAAGTATAGTAGAAATATAGAAAATAGAATGTATTATAATGAAACATACAAATTCTATAAATATACCTGATAAGTTCCGTGACAAGGCATTGTATTCATTTTTGGAACTAATTATAAAGTCACTAGGATTTAAAATATCATCATTCACTTTTAAATATCCAATGATTCCTTGGAGTTGTGTCGAATTTTGATTTTCCTAAATAAATATTAAATTACAGAAATATAAATTATTAACATAGTAATATATAGTTAACTAATTGATATATTGTAGGTATAAGGTACAATTATTATGCATGGTGTGTTTTTGGATATGCCACCAACTCTGAAACTTCGCTGAAAAATTTGGCATCTCAGCCATCAATTCGTAGGTAATATTGTATTAATGTATATTATACATACAGAGTGTAAAGTGTAACAGGACTATTTAACTAATATAGTAACATTTGTAATGGAAGTTGTCAAATAGTCTTGATAAACCTTATATATAAGCAGTTAGAATATATTATAAATAACTAGTACTAAATAAAAAATAACTATTAACTACAACTAGACATTTATCATTGATCTCTATTCTATTTATAATTAATCCTAGTAAACATAGCACGTATAATCTATGTGTATAATAACATTAATAAGCCATAAGGATAACTTTTATGGATATTGTATACATACGTAGTTATTATTCATATAATAATGGTATAATAATAATAGGTTGATTTTACGTTGACGATAGGTATAAACTTATTTGTACGTTTTTTCTACGTGGATTGTGGAAGATACGTCGATTATTAATTCGTCAAAATTACGTCGTTGTTTAGCCATTTAGGTAAGAATACACATATTTTGCGTTCACACTTTCACGTACCTACGTATATTCTATATTCATATTCGTATATTTTTCGTTACCTATACAACTACGATACAAAGTTTATTCAACTTGGATGATATGTTGATTATTAATTTGTCAAACTTAAGATGTTAAGTTGACGTAATTAGATACGTCGATATGACAATGTTATGGATATACATATAATGAAATACAAATATTCTAATATTCTATGATTATGGTAATTGGTAAGTAAACTCATTATTTAATACTTATATAAGTTTACGAATTCGGATCAGACCACACTGCGTTACATTTTCGCTGAATGCGCTTGAAAAACTGTGTCTGTATAATACTATTACGATATAAGATATAATATTATATTTATAATTGTAAATTGCAATTTACATAAATAATAATATATAACATTCTGCAGAATCATGATACAATTTATGTGAACATAATTATCATAACTATGATATATAGGTATATCATTAGAATCCCATATTACTCTATTCGACTATTCCTATAGTCATGGACGTAGGTAGGAAATATTTTCGGAGAGGGTTTTTGTCTAAATCTGTATTAATATTATAAAATTATGAATAATTTATTTGTATGTATTAAATAATACAATTGTTTTATTTAATTTCGGGGGTGTTTGAACACCCAAACCCCTACACCCATGTCTAGTACTAGGTAAATATTAGTTTGTATTTTTAACTATTATGAAAATATTGGACTAGGTTTATCTTCTCCCCACAAAAATTGTTCCGCCATTGACTTGTTTCTATTATATTTAATTTTAATTTTTACTGACCTGAAAGTTACCAATATACAAATGATTTTCGCACAGTTCAATAAGCACGTCGTCGGGCATTATCAATGAACGCTTTTTGTCATTTACACTCAAACACCAACTATTATCATGTTGTTCGATTTCCAGGTGAATCCATGACGAATCAATATATTCATACTTTATTGACACTTCGTTAAAGTATTCATCTAATTTTATCTTAAGTTTGATTACGTCGTTATTAATTTCTACTGACATGTAGTCCGTCGTAGTGCTTCGAATTGAAATCAAATTTCCGTGGGTTAAAATTTTAAATCTCAAGTACAATTCCAACTGAAATATAATACAATATTATGTACAATATGCTAAATAGCTAAACACTTGATGACAGAACATTTTATTTTTTTTTGCAAACCTTCCAATTATTACTCGGCTGCGGGCAAGGGATCTTAATCGTGTTTAATAAATTTGAGTACAATTGCTCTTCTGATAGTTCGAAGACTGTATTAAAAGTCGTATAAGGTAAATACATGGTATCTGAAAACTAAATTTGGAGACGTATTACGTTTAATAGTATACCCAACGTGGCCAATGTCCAGGACATATAGAGCCTATAGAGAAATGTGTTGAGGTGATAAATTTATGTACTTTGTCGTTTATGGATAATGCATAAGGAATAAAGTTTACATCAAACTTTTTTATGTAACCTTCGAAATCTTCTCCGATGATCGTCACTTGATCCAGATTCACAGTAAAAATCATACATTTTACAAATTTTGAAGTTTGGTGGTTATTTAATTGTAGTACTACTCTGTTTTCGGTGATTGAAAAGGAAACTTCATTCCATCCAAACTATAGGTAAAAATTACACTTAAACAATTTAATTCATTTATCACGCATCATATTTATTATAGTTTATATTATAAATAATTATGATTATAAAAGCAGTATGACAGATGAATGGTCGATAGAGATTTGCACTGAAGCATGTGAACGTGGCCAATTATAATTTAACACATATATTATTATAATTTCGCAGGTTCTTCATATAGAATTATATTGGTTTAATTTTTCTCACGTTTACTGTGGAAGGACTTTGTAATGTAATATTGCATCCCTCTAAGTTGACCGTTAAAATTAAATGAAAATCGATCAAATTCAATTGAATACTATTGCAATAACCATCACAATCGTCGTTGTCAAACCGTCGAAGTATGGTACCGGACATGTCGAAAGGATAAAACTGTACAACGACGTGTAGCAGAGTCATACTTATTTCCATAGCAGCGTATTTAATGTAAGACTGTTTATCAAATGTGGCCACCATAATTGGGGGTCCTATCGTTTAAAATGTATAACTTTATATAAGTATAGGTATAGAAGTAAGAAGTTATAGACTATATAATTATTAATAATTATAAATAACAGTTAACACGAAACATATATTAAAAAAATCAATTATTTTACTTAATTACATATATATAAATATATATATATATAATGAGTATATCCAGGGCCTAATTAACCAATAGGCTGAGTAGGCTACAGCCTAGGGCGCCAATCGGCCAATGTTAAATTGGGGGCGCCACAAAATATTTTTTTAATTATACTAGGGTGCCAAATTAATCCTAGCCTACTGGCGACCAACTCCTTAATTAGGCCCTGAGTATATCATAACATATATACAATATACATTATTATAGTATATATACACTGCAGCCTGCAGTTTTTCATTATAGCGTTTGTGATAGATAATTCTATAAATTATTACATAATAATTATTAATTATGTTTCATACCTTTGCAGGGTTCAACGTAACATATATTAGTTTGTACAGTTTCTCCCACGCAATGTCGTCCAGAGTCTTCAGGTTCCGGTCGGCTACAACTCCGTAACCTATATCGAATTCCTCCATCGCATGTAGTCGAGCAAGGGCTCCATTTTTGCCATTCAGACCAGCCTCCATCGACTGTTACAATGAACGTGTTGAAACAAAATAATAATACATTAATATTAGTTGTGTAATAGTAATACATTTTTTGTTTCTAAATCGGCATGGGCTGGAATCTATAGGTTTAATAAATAATAATTAATAAGTTCGGTTAGTTGTTTCCGAACTAATTGCTACAGAAAAAAATTGGTTAAATAGCCAACAGGCTTATAAATTATAGTAGGTACCCACTGTAGTATCTACATAAAATATTAAGTATACTTTTCTGAAGTTAAAATCGTATTCTGAATTATAAACCCAATATGGTACGATTGGTACGGTGCATAATATATAGGTACGTATATATTTTATATATTACATATTATGATTTATGAATAATAATTAATAAATACCTATAGGTAAATTATATTTATTACATCTTTTATAAAAGATATTTTAAAATTTATTTTGGCTGTAAAAGTAAAACATTGGCATTCATTTTATAACCGGAACACCGATTAAATATAAGTTGTAAATACAATTATTTTTTTTGTCTAAAGCTAGATTTTGACCATTATGATGCCTATTTATTATTATATTTCAGATTTTATCTCATAAGCTGAAATGTAACCAAATATCAACGGAATTATCGGAAAAATATATGTCACATGATAATGTAAGCTAAATCAGAACATTTAGAACCCAGCTGAACATTGAATTAAACTTAAACTGAAATGAATTCTAAATGACCAAAAATGTTATAGGTATATTTTGAATTATTGGCTCTTGCAGCAGTATATTTTCGAAACGAAAGGTTCCATTCCTTTCAGTTGCAGGTCTAAATCAAAATTATCAGATAGGTACCTAATCTATATTATATGCCCTATCTTTAAAGTTTAAACCTATATGTGCATGTTACATGTTACCTCCAGGCGCATAGCATTGGCCGATTTCTGTATGCGGTCCTGAACACGACATGTAGAAACTGTTATTATTGTTGTTAAAGGACCGACAAAAACGTTTCCGAATGATTATGCCATTGCCTTTCTGAACGCTACATTCTGACCATTTCATCCACTTACACCAAGTTCCATCTATTGGATACAATTTAATATTAAATATAATATATAAACAGATTATTTAAAGCCGTAGAGAAATATCTTGGAAAACATATTTTTATTGTTACATTATTTTATTTCTTAAAATGTATTATATTTAAAGTTAGGGTGAGTAATTATTTTCGTACTCGTTTTAGCTGTACACGATTTCCCAAAACAATTTTTAAATTCTATGTAGTTTCCGGAACAGTTAAGTGACGTTCTTGAAGGATTAGGATGATCACAACATCGTAATCGGTACTGCATTCCAGAACCACACGTCGCGGTACACTTCGACCAAGAACTCCATTTACTCCAGCCACCCTTGACTTAACGACACAGTAAAAATAATAATAATAATAATAATATGTTAATTAAGTACCCATTCAATGGTATAAATGGATAGCAATAATTATTATGTTTCTGCCATTCACTTAATCGCTTACCGGGACAGCCCAAGTTGTATATAACACATAACAATGCGTTCCATAATCGATCCTACAAAAAATAACTTAAAATAAAACAATATTATTGATTGATTACCATAGTTGGTATATTGTTAAGGAGTTTCAACTTTTTTATCGTCGGCTTGTGATGATTTAAAAATAAAATTTAAACTAACAGTGTTACTCGTAAACGCGTTTTTCAAGGCGTAATAATTACAATAGCCCGAGAAACACGTATCCAAAACAATCTGATTTGTGTTTCTCGCTCTTTGCAGAATGTAATTTAACTCTCGTGTTCTGAGTTCATTTCCTTCAATGGCCTTAGTGTAATTCTTTATTGTACATCCTAAAACGTGGCAAGTTTTCCACTCATGATTAAACTCGCAAAGAACATCGTTTGACGTAGTACTGTGGTATCGAGACATGTAGCCAGTTTCACCACACGAGCCCTTACAATCGGTCCATCTGAAATAATAAGAATAATGGTAAAAGGTAAAATTTAAGATGTCAATAAAAATGTTTGGTAGATATCTGAATAGTCATCATAGTGAAAAAATATAGTTCCATAGACACTTTGGTAAATTACGTGTAGCTTTATATAATTATATACATTGTCTGTATTTACTTGTTCCAATTAGGGTCTGAATTTGTCAAGTTGTATTTTGTGTATTCCTTAGCTTGAACATGTGGTTTTCCTAAATTATATAATACAGAATCATAATGCATTGTAACTTATAAATTTGTAATTAACATAGGTATATTGTATATTTTTATTGCCACTATTATTTTATATTTTATATGATTCTACCTCCTACCCCTAAGCCTTGTCGCCTCGATCAGTTGAGTTACACAAAATAAAATTAAAGTCTATCTTTATATACTTATAAGTTATAATAAATACCTAAACTTAAAATTATTAATATAATATTAGATATAGTAGTATAATAATACTGTATAAAATGATTTTGTTTTATTATTTATTGCGGCAGTCGGCAGAATTCATTTTTAATATTATAATAATAATTATTATGCTCTCACTTACTATCTATAACGTATGCAATCATTAGTATGACACAAATCGAAGTCCAAAACATTTTTGATGTTGTAATACTTTCTTAAATATGTATTGCATTATTTACTGTCAGGCCAACAAAATTAAAATAACACAACTAACAACACAGATTACATAGATCTACCATGGCTGCGGTAAACATCAAATAGACCGTAAATCACAATAATCAATAATATAATGTATTTTTATTATTTTTTCTTGCTTGAATGATAAGTTGGTAATCATATAAAATAATTATGTTATATCCTACGTTTGTGGTAATGAATAATTAGTATTATTTTAATATTTATGTAGCAATATTATATTATGTAGTTATGTGTATATAATTTTATATTATATTTTCAATTTATTAGTAGAACTCTTGTAATATTATGTCGTTTTTTCAATAATATAATTATTAAATTAAAATTATTTTATTGATAAGTGTGTGACTTTGGGAGACACTGAGCTTTTAAAATTTGAATAAATGCTATTAAAATTAACAATTCAATGATTGAATAAATAAATAATAATAAAATATTTATTGTAAATTCGTTAGTTAAAACCTGAATCTGAAAAATCTTGAGTTAAAGAGAATGTAATAATACTGCAGACCTGCAGTAGTTACTAGTTAGTAGTGAATATATATACATCATTAGAAATATTATTGTGAGAAAAATTAAAAAAGTGTTTATGAAATGAATGTTTCTGTGAAACGTTACAGTAAACAGTAAATGCAGTATCAAAAATATTCAAATTTTGAAATTATCTTTTAATATTTTTTAATGATTAATTAGATGCTATAATTATTCAAACAATTCATGTTGTTTATTTTAATATTTTTATTTTTTGGTTAAGACTAAGAAAAAATGTACTAATTACTTAGGAAAATGCCAATAGATAATGGATACTAACAAAAAATATGAAATATATAGCTGATTTCTAAATAGAACCCCTTATAAGAAATTCATAAGCAACTACTTAAACAGAATTCCGATTATCACCTTATCAATAAATGATAAGTACAACATGCATTCACAGAAGTTATTTACTACAATTGAGATAATCATTAATCAGTAATTCAAAAAATGAAAATATAAAATTAGTTTTAAATGTTATATTGTTGATATATTACATTGTTATATGTTATAATATTAATGTATTAATTAAAATACTTATTTTTATTTTTACTAGTGTATTATTTTTAAATTGTTATTAGAGTTAGTCAGATTTATAATCTTATCATATCTTTTAAAAGTAAAGCATCAGAAAAATTATGTAAAATGTCACTTGAGGTAGATTCCGACAATTATGATCCTGAAAATCTTAGTCACCTAACTAAAGAGGTAATTTACTTTAACAATACATTTTTCGGTACTTAGTACTTACATCTTTAAGTCTAACAATTAAAACTTGTAATTTTAATTGCAGGAACTCATTAGTATAATTTTAAACCTCAAAGAGCAGAATGTTAAGCGCAAGAAGCTGACTAGAAAAATGAAACCTAAAAGAACTATTGATTTCTCAAAGTAATGAAATATTTTATACACATTATTTTATGTTTAAGAAATTTACCGTTTTATGAATAAATCATTTTTTCAAACGTATAATAATCATAATTTATTTATTACTTAAGACAAACATAGTACAAGGGAGATTAACTTAAATTATATAAGCACATGTTTATATTGGAATTAGTTATGTATAATTAATCAAATTATTTTATTTATTAAAAAAATTAATAATATACATTTTTTCCATAGAATTTTAACCAGTAGTGTTTTGAATGTAGGTAGGTATTTTAGAAGTTCATAGGTTTAGATATTAAAATGTGTTAAAAATGCTGTGAGTAAGATCATCTAGTGTATTTAAATTGTAAATTCATTTTTAATCAGTTACAAGAAAATTTAAGAGCTACAATTAATATTCCTGCACAGTTAGTAAAAAAATATTTATATACCCAATGCAATTTTTGATTTAATAAAAAATAGCTTAAAAATATTTTAATTATTATAATTTAAAGAAGAATATTAATGTAGGTATTTTTAAGAAATATTGTTACTTACATACAATAACAATTAAGGGTTTTAATATGATATAATTTTTCTTCTTATTAAATATTAATTATCTAATTCATTTGTATTTTTTGTTTATAGGTATCATAAAAGGCATGTGGTCTTTAAACTATTATACTTAGGATGGGACTATCATGGATTTGCTACTCAAGAAGATTCTGAAAAGACTATTGAACATGAATTATTTCGTGCACTCACCACATGTTGTTTAATAGAAAGTCGTCAAACCTCAAATTACCATCGTTGTGGAAGAACTGATAAAGGTGTTAGTTCTTTTAGTCAGGTAAAATATACATGCGTAATATCTAAAGTCAATTTACATTAGATATATCAATAAATTATTAAGTACTATTGTTCTATTATAGAATTTCTTTACTTATAACATAACCATTTTATTTTACAGGCGATTTCTTTGACTGTAAGAAGTAGTGGTGATGATAGTAACGAATTACCCTATTGTAAAATGCTCAATAGATTATTACCGAAAGATATAAGGATAGTTGCCTGGAGTCCAGTTAAAGAAGATTTCAGTGCCCGGTTTGATTGTGGGTCTAGAACATATAAATATTGGTTTCCACGAGGTGATCTTGATGTGGATGTTTGTACTTTTGTTGATAAATTTGTTAATTTTGATATTTTAGTAGTAAAAAAACTAATGATTTTTTAAAATTTTATTTAGTTGATGAATCAAGCTCTACAACATGTAGTTGGAACACATGATTTTCGTAACCTTTGTAAAATGGATGTTGCAAATGGTGTAGTACAATTTTATAGAAGGATCACAAGGGCTGATATTAAAATATGTTCTGAAAATAATCAATTTTTGACAAATAGAGGTTATGACATGTGTGAACTCACCATTGTGGGTAAAGCATTTCTTTGGCACCAAATTCGATGTATAATATCAGTACTCATATTAGTTGGATGTGGTAAAGAAAATGAAAATATATTTAAAGACTTATTGAACATTGAGAATTGTCCAAGGTATTTAGTTTGAGCAATTCTTTTTTTTTAAATACAGAATGTTAATGCTTAAATTTTTTCAGGAAACCTCAGTATTGTTTAGCCAGTGACTTACCATTAAATTTATTTGATTGCCAATTTGAAAATGTCAATTGGATTATTGAAGATGAGTCTATATCGGAAGTCATTACTAGTCTACAATGTTCATGGGCCACACAAATGATCAAGTATTTTTTTTTAAATTTAACATCTCTTAAACGTTATCTATGTTAATTCTTAATTAAATCATTTTTGGTCCATGATAGCTATAATTAATACAACAAATACTAAATAATATATTTATTTTGAAATCAAATTTGTTTATTAAAATAACTTACAGAGCTACAATGTTGGGAGAAATGTTAAAAAACACTGAAACCTTAGCAGAAAACAAAGTTAACAATCAAAGCAATTGGTTAATACAAGGTGTCAAATCTAAAATTTATCAACCACTTCTGAAGAGACCAGCTAGTGGTAATAAACTAATATATTATATTATATAATATTAATAAGATGTTAAAAAATAACATTCACTTCCACGATCTAATCCAAAAACTATTTTTAAATACTAATTCAATAAATTAAATATATTTTTCCTCAATATTTTGCTCTTAACATTATCAGTCAATTTTTATTAAGTACACTCAGTCATTGGCTGTGTACAGGAACTGTTTTATTTTATTAAAATCTTGATTATGGTTTACAATTAATATAAACAAATAAGTATATTGAGTAGTAATTGTTTAAATTAAGTTTAAAGTCACTATAACATTTAAGTGCCTATTATGTATGATAGTAAAAATGAAAGAATATAATAATATATAATTAATAATTATTAATTATATGATATGTTTGGTGTGAAATGAATTAAAAATGTGTGTTATTATAAAAATGTATCTAGATATAATAATGTACATTTATTTTATTGATAACATAACTACTAAATATAAATGAAAATATTTTTTTTCTTTTTCAGCGAGTTTAGAAAATCGGATTCAATATTACACAAAAAAAGGGAAGCTTAAATTAGAATGCAAAAAAAAATAAAATTTTTGGTTTACATTTGTAATATTACAATATAATATAATTTCACTACCTATTTTTTTTTATAGATCCATATCTATATCTGTACCTATGTAATCCATACAGAATAATACAATGGCAAACATGTAGTAGAGCACTACTAAATGCTGTTGCAGGAAATGTATTCCAACATATTTCTATGAGGCCTAGTACAATTAGCCTAAATTTATTTCCATAAGGTGTTGACCATAATAAAAATGGCAACGTATGGTAGTACCATACATAAAATTGATAGTGTAATGAGCGGCTGAACATTATTCCGATAAAATTGGCTGAAAACATGGGCAACAAAAATAAATTTGCGCTGATATCCATGTTGATGTTGATTTTCTTTTTCTTCAGCTGAGGTTTTAAGTCGTGTTCGATTTGTTTCATTTTGGCATAGGAGTTCAAATATTTTATCCAAGTTGCGGTGAAACACAACAAAACTGTGAGGTGTATGGCCAGTAATAGTGTGTGAAAATATCCACTCACAAAAATGTTAGGTGGGACAAATTTCCAATTCACTGACCATGTATACATAAAGACTCTGGATAAGTCGAATGCACCCTGTATATAGTTTATAGGATTATTGATTAAAAACGGCAAACCCAATAGTAACTGTACTAAAGCGCAATATGTTATGTGTTTAATTGTTCCTCGGATACCAAATTTTGTGATATACGCTATTAATAGTACTGGGGAATAGAGCAGGATGTTCATTTTGATGGAAACGGCCAAACTGTAGACTATGCTGCCAATCGCCCATTTATTCTTTAGAAACATGTAAATGGACAGGTAGAGCAGTATTACGGCAATTGGATCATTGAACAATCGCAACACATATATAGAATGGATACGATACGAAGAAAAGCATTGTAGCAACATAACAAACGGTGGCACTTTTTTACTACGTTCATGTATTTTGAACACCAAGTATATGTTAATCAAATACAGTAACATGAATATATATTGGCCGACTCTGATGTTCTTACCAAACGTGGTCAAGTAATACAGCACGGAGAAAACATACACAAACCCGGCTGGATACACCAAAGGTCCAGTATCTCCTTTCAGTTTTCCATAATCAAATGTACCATTTACCACGACACCTTCTACTTCTTGCATGTACGCCTTCCAGTCGATTTCTGTGTACTTGACCGTTTGTATGATATACAAGTTTAGCACAAGTTCGATGGCAATCACAATCCATTTGATCGACGACGTGTACGAAGGATCGAACAAGTAAGACTTTATGTTTTCTAGCGACCCGTGAGTTTTTACAGTTTTTATACATTTTTTCCACATATTAATACAATTATTAGTTTTAAATTTATATTTGTATAAAATACACTAATAGTGCAATAAATGAAATTAGAATAATACGAATAAGTAATAACTATTATATTATAATCATGATGTTACCGCACACATAAAAATCGTTATCATAGAGTATAGACTGAGTAGCTGGCAAAAGCTGCAGCAGTAAAGTTAGCGTAAGTGAAACATGTTCTCACGTGTCAACTAAAATATGGCTGATAAGCCTTATCATTGTTGTTGATATCATACCCGGCTTTGCGCCTTAGATCATATTATTTTAAAAATATATTAAACACCATATACACTTGACATCTATATAGTATAATGTTGGGTACTCACCACTCGGTACTCTTGTAATGTATTGATTAAAAAGCAGAAAAAAGATACATCAACATAATTATCATCTTTACGTATTCCATGTGTTGTCATGTGTCTTCTATTTTTAGCATAGGTACCTACGTTTTCGAATGGAATAATATAGCGTTTGTGTGCTCATGGCCGTATTTAGAATTTTTGCGCCCCTGGGAATATAATTTACATTTACTAGGTTGTTCTATTTAGGGTTGCCAAATCAAAAGCTCAATTTACAGGATTAAAAAAATGCGCATATTATAGTGCTTATATATTTATGCAGTTGATTGTTCGCATCTAAATATTTTTCAGCCATTGTGTTTTGTGCATACTATGTACATTGTACCACAGACTATATATGATACTATTTTCATATAGTCTGTGATTGTACTGTTGTATAAACGACTGCTGTTTTTTCAATTTTTGTGGAAGTGGAATAAAATAATGAAAATTTTAATGAATAAAATATTTTCAAAAGTTTAATTACATTTTACAACACTACTGTTTATAAATTATAATGTAGTCTGCGCTTGGTCAAATCCTCAATATTATATTAGTAAAAACTAAAAAGCCGTAAACGGTTATGGTGCAATTATAAATAATTAGGTACCGATTAAATTACCAATAGGCAATAGCCAATAGTACATACAATGCGCACAATATGCGTTATAATACTTGCATGTCATATACTCATATGAATAAAAATACAATCATGGTCACATAATATTATTATAATATTATATAATTAACCTGTTAGTCTGTAGTTAATATTATTTTAAAAATGAATAATAAATAAATTCATAAATTGTACAATTAGAAAGATAAAATAAATTAAAAAATCTATGATTAAATTAAATTAGATTATATATATTGGTATTCACGCTTGAGTCAGCGTATTTTAATTTTAATATTTATGTACTTGTATAAATATAGCAACATGAACGCAATTTTAGGGGGGTTTGGGGGGCTAAGCCCCCTCTAATCAATCATAGCCCCCCCAAAATGATTTTATATATCTCTTTCCACCTTTATATATCTCAGGGAGCATACACACAGTACATATACCTATGCAAATTATAATAGCCCCCAAATTTAAAACTCAAATTGCGCCTATGTAATAGCAATAAACGAACTATTAATTTTTTGCTTTATTTTCACTTTTACTTACCAATGCCTGTGTCATAAATGATAAACCTTATACGGAATGTCGGATCTAAGACATTTGATTCCCGGGGCCAATAAAAATGCAGCGCTTTTGTATAGTTATAGCTACCAGGTGTCAATATAAAACAAAATGTTCAGGAAAAAAAAATTAAAATATAATATACTCACATTTTTTTTCATTTACATTTGTTTATTTTTATATTAAAAATATTTTTTATTGAAATCATTGTTTTCATATATTATATTAGGTATGTATTATACATATATAGTGTATAATATTTCAATATTTTAATTAAATATCATTAAAATAATATAAAAACTTATAGGTTATTCGGTTATATACTTATATAGGTATACTTATACGTATATAGGTATATGGTAGTACGGTACACACTAAGTTGTCTTGGTTGAAATGTCTATTTATAATTTATATACTAGGTGTCTAGGTATATAAATGTAGTATTATATTATTGTAGTCATCGATTAGTATTTAGTAGGTATTGGCGTATAGCTGATCTATTGATGAGCTTATTGTTACGCACTTCCCATTAAATACTGCCTCATTTGATTCATTGTTATTAAACTAACCCATTATAATAATATAGGCCTTGAACATTCGTTCATAACTATTATACCTATAGCTAAGCATATATAATATCTTAAAAGTGATTATCTACTAATTAAATTTTATAGACTGTTTATTTGGTGGTAATAAATTCTAATGCAAACAAATTTTGTTTTCATTCGTATATCTTTAAGCACTACAAAGTCTATCGTTGGCGTTTTATTCAAAAATTAATAATGGAAGCTTGTATACCTGAAACATTTAGAAGTGGGACAGTCTTAGTGACCGGAGGTACAGGGTTTCTCGGGAAGATCCTCGTTGAAAAAATACTCAGATCTTGCCCTATAAAAAAAATTGCAATCTTAGTGAGAAATAAAAAAGGAATTGATGCTAATCAGAGGTTAGCAGATATCTATAAACAAGCTGTAAGTAATTTATTTTTTTAAATTTTATACCATAATTTACATTTTTAGTAACGTAGTTAAACACCATTAATTAATTTCTGATATACATCATATTACCTATCTGTATATATTTGTTAGTTAACAGTTGTCTTATATACTGTATCAGAATCATAGGGTAAATACCTATTGAAGTACCTATACCTATAGTTTTTAGATTTTTGTTGAAAATATATTTATAGGTGCTATAAACTTCACAGAAATCAAGCATATATATAATATATGTTTTAATAAACCTTCACCATAAACAAATGAATAAAGACAAAAATACTCAGTATACCTTAATATCCCCAAAAAATAGAACAGATGAATAATAGAAAATATTGAGTTTTTATTTTTTGATAAATTTTTTAATCGATTGATTGATGTCTCTAATACCTATTATTGAAGGGTCTAAGTTTCGTGTATATCTACAAGAGCCACAAGATTAATTTCAAATTAAGTGAGTAAATGATCTAATACAGAAATCGATGTCTCTTCCATCTTACATTAAATAAAAACAAAATTCAGAATATATCATAATAATAACATATTATTATTCATTAGTCTAACTTAAGTTACTATATTACCTTGCTATTTTATTATTATGTTAAATTCTTTTCTTATTATTTTTTAATTTTTAATTTTTTATTATTCTCTCTATTTACCATCTATATAAAATGTCTAATTTTTACTTTACAATTTATATCATATTATGTGATATTTTATTATCAAAATGGCGTTTGGTCATTGATTTATACAAACGAATAAATACATAAACTAATAAAATAATATACTTTATGTATCTACTCAATTGTTATTATAATGAATTTAATAATTACGATATGTTTTTAATCAAAAAGGAGCCAATAAGTATCTGTATAAATTTATACAAAAAGTAAAAATCAATCGGTGCATGTTTAACATTTTTAAATATTGTAAAAAAAAATCTATAGTTAATTTAGTTTCTTAAAGTTTTATTTGTTAATACATGTATTACTATAATATATTATGTTAAACTTAAATGTATCTGCCGTGTAGGAAATCTAAATAATAACAAAAATTATAGTTTACAACTTTTAAATCTTATATTTTTAATGAAGGCACTTACGACAGCTGCAATTATTTAAAAGATCATTAGTGAATAATTGTCATAATTTATTATCATATTATATACATATATATTCATTAATATATTATTAATTGTCAGTTAATTATTGTGCAATGGTTAATCATTTCTTTATTCGAGTATTAATTTTCTAAATTTAGAGCTATCAACTATAATTGCTAATTCGATTTAATGTAGTAGTGTTAAAAACTATTATAATGTACAATTATTTAAATTATATATAGTATATTATACAGTGTATGTATTTTATTATGAGTTCATAATTGAAATATTTTTTTTCTAAGGTATTTGATCGACTCAGAAGTGAAAAACCAGATTTTACGGACTTTATCAAAATCATTGAGGGTAATCTAGAAGATTCATCAATGGGTTTGGTGACAGCTAATCGCGATTGGATAGTTGAAAATGTTAACTTTGTTTTTCATTGTGCGGCTACAATTAAATTTAACGAAACTCTCGAATCAGCATCAAAAATAAACATACTAGGAACTGAAAAACTTCTGTCTTTAGCAACGCAAATGAAGAACCTTAAGGTAATATAATAATAAATATTGATAAGTTGTCTATTGATATTAATTCAAAACTTAAATTATGTTGCATTTTATTAATTAGATTATTTGGTAGATAATAGCATGAATATTTATTTCAAGTCTTTAAAACTGAAGAAATATCAAAGTTTTATTAATCTTAATTTTACATTATAAAATATTTTTTTAATTTTAAAAACATATCTCATGTTATGATTTTTTGTATTGTGGATATTAAATAATGTTAGCTCACTTTTGGTGAATTTTAACGTTTTTAATATAAAACATATAAAACTTCGTAAATTAAAAATTAAGAAGCAACAACACAGAATTTTGGAATTTAAAATTCTGGGTCTTAATATTTCGGAATGTAGAACATTGGATTATAACAATTTTCTAAGTAAATTTTATATCCTAGATTTGTATGGACCGAGTTTTACGTTTCAGCATTTTATGTTCTGGAGTATTATAATTTCTGGATTTTTATCATTTTGTACAATTTTTGCTTACCAACTCGATGCGAGGGACAAACGGCTAAACGGGTGTAAATTTGACCGCTGCCGAAGAGAACTGATACTTGAGATATATTGTGTATTGATAATTGATTGTATATTACATATATGAACGTGATATTATATTAATCAAATTAATATTTTATATAATTTAAAATTAATTTACTATAGTTTTAGATGTAAAAACACTCAAATCAAATAATAAAATTATATATTTAAGTTTTTGTTTTTTTAAGTATATATTTTGTATTTTTAGTGATAATATTGATTATAATTACTAGTAAATACTAGTGATACATAACTGCATATTTTAACTCATAAGCCATATTATGTTCAGATTCAGAAAACAATGCTACGTTTCTAATTTGTTTACTATACTCTATAATAATTAATAATGGTGTACTATATTCGTGTATTAAATGTGAACGTATAATTTTCGGTGTTTCCGAATTGCGTTCGAATATCATTATTTAGTATGAATTGCGTGCCGCGGTTTTTTTTAAATTTATCAATTTTTAGTGCATATTTTTGTTATAAGGCTAAAAAAATTATAAATGAACAAATAATAAATTTTGTGTTAATACATTAAAATAATATAAACAATTGTTAAACAACTTTTCAAAACTTTTCAGAGTATAATAGATTAAAAAAATTATAAATATACAAATAGTGTGTAAACTGGCAAATTTTTGTATGACAAAATTTCTACGAACTCCAAACGAATTATAACTTGATCATTATACTGACGCATAATTTCATGAATATAATTTTCTTTTTCCACTGTCACCCGTCGTTTTTGTGTTTGATTTGAGCTACGAATTTTGATGTAAACGTCAGTTTGTACATTTTTTAAAACTTCTAAAAATTGAAAAATATTTGGATACGAAGAGTAGAACATACTATTGAGTTTCGAATGAAACGATTCACAAGCATTAGTAGTACGCATTAAACTGTTAGAAAACTCCGCCCATATTGATGGTAGAAATTTACTGCTTTGTAAAATGTAATTTTTTTCAAAAAAGTCACAAAAAGCATTTAATTGCTGATTATTTGGTTTTATAGTCATGAGATCTTCAAAAAAATATTCTTGAACTTCCTCAGGTTTTAAAAAGGAGGATCCAAAGCATACTTTAAAAAATTTTCCAATTTCTGATTTCTTTTCAAGTTCTTACTTGGGCCAAGTGATAGGATTTTTCTCCACATAGCTCAAGTGAAAGCGACAGCCTTAACGAACTACTTCGGGAAAAATCTCTGAAATTGCCAAGTGAATAGCTTGTTCGAAATCAGCTTAAATTATACGTGGTGTAAAAGTCAAATTTAATTCACCAATTTTATCTAACAAATCAGAAAATGCATCTCTATATATTTTTGTAGTTTTGCCTGTTAATAAAAAAAATACTATAATTTGAATTTTTAGCTCCATGGATAATAAATAATTGATAAAATGGTTTAGGACAACTTTTAAACGTACCATTACCTAATATATAAAATGGCACATTCAGTTAAATATTTCAAATTAGTTTGTGTTGAAAAAGCTATTATATTTTTTCTGAATTATTAATTAACAAAAATAATTCATCTCGATCTGTTTTGATTTCACCTAAATTTGTTAGAGCCAAATGTAGTTCATCTAAATTTGTAGGCAACTTTGGAATCATACTTGAACGTGCATAATGAATATTTTTTCTTTTACGCATCGTGTCTGTAGTAGTTAGACTACTTATATCTCCTTCGCGTAATTCTCGGTGTAAAATCTTACATGGCTTTTCAAACGGATCCTCTAAAGCTTTATGTTTTAATTTATTACTTACTTTTTGTCGAGTTAAAATATTGACATCGTCTTTTGGTGGTCGTGATTATACACACTAAAAATAATTTCGCTATTTTCAGTTAATTTAAAAAATGATTTACACATACGTTTTGTGCATGCCCATCTTTGAATATTATTATTTAAATATTTGTTAAAATAAAATTTATAGCCATCAATTAAATATAGTTTTTTATTTTTTTCGCTAAACAACACTAATTTCCATTTTTTTTTTGTCGTTAGATTTTGTGGGTCTGATTGCTAACTATTAACTGATTGTCGAAAATTACAAATTGTATATATATTGTTACATAGTACATACTTATCAAATTATGATCATTTATAATCGTTATTCACTAATCTAATCTGATTCCTCGGAGAAAATCCATATTACTATCGAACTAAATATTACTATATTAAATTTACTACAGTATAAACTCAAATGATCGGCGAAAACCGGTCGTCTATTCAAACTTGTACGCGTGCAATTCGAATCTGTCACGAAAAATACGTGCATGCAATTCGAACCTGTTCCGAAAAATACGCGCACGCGATTCGGTTGTCAACCAACATCGCTTTTTTTTTGGCACGCAATCAGATGCAGCCATTATTTTAATAATATTTATGACATATGAATGTAATTTTATAGGGGTTTGTGCATGTGTCGACCGCTTATTCGCATTGTCCCAGGGGTGAAATCAAAGAAAAATACTATCCTGTTCCAATTACGACCAAGGTGCTAAAAAATATGTTTAGTCTCAATAATTCTACACCAAGGTAAAAAATTTTTTATACAAATAAAGATAATATTTACAAATAATTATAGTTTTTTTTCTGGGATAACGTTTTTTTGTAAGAGGAAAACTACACTAAAAATTTAGTTTATAATGCATTTGCTTTATTGTATTTAAAATTATAATAAAAATATTTTTGAAGTTATTAGTACAGTTATAGCAGTATTAATATACTTATTGTAGTATGAATATAAAATCATTCAAATGTATTAAAAATGCATAGCCTTGCTGATGGTGGTTTACCTATTATATTATGTTGTTAAAATCCGAAAATCATTTTTCATACATTTTTTGTTGTTGTGAAATTTACTTTTTTATGAAAGAAATAAGGACCATACAGAATATAACGATATTTGTTTATTTATTAAAAATGTATGTGCAAAGTGTATCTATCTAATCTATTTTTCTATATGTGCTAACAAAGAACTTATTTAAAACATTAACTTATATATGTGATTTTTAGAATTTTAGAAGATTGGCCCAATACGTATTGTTTTACAAAAGCAATTGCAGAAAATTTGGTGTTAATAAATGGTATTCATTTACCGATTTCAGTATTTCGTCCATCAATTAGTAAGTTCATTATATTTATTTTATTCGTTTAGTTTAAAATCATATACTTAAAACAACAAATAGGCTGAATTTGTTACACTATATATTTTGCACCTTTGTATGGGGGATGGGGATAGTCTTATATACTATGTATTGGTTTTATTTAACATCCTTATAAATTATTTTATACATATTATTTATTTTTTTAATTGGACATAGTAATGATTTTCTATATTAAAATATTTGGAGTCATAATGATGTTATTTCACCTCTTATACAAAAATTGTATGATTCAACATATCTGTTGAAGAGTTAGTGGCAGTAAAACATTAATACATTTCTTGATTATTATGATAGTATTATGTATATAATAAATATATATATATATCCAATGCTCGAATTGGGAAAAATTAAGTAGAGGAGCTCAATCCAACGATTTAAAAACTGCGTTCCAAGTGTACAATTACTTAACATAGACCCACGGGAGCCGCCGCCTTCAACACGCCTCCCTTACCAACCTACTCATATTTTAAATACCACTTTTCAGCTACACAGATAATTAAATTCCAATCATAATACATTTTGATAGAAATACCTACGTCCCATATGTTACAGTAGAAAATAAACAAATAATAATAATCAACATACATAATTTATTCAATATACTAAAAGATAACAAAGTTAATAAGTATATCTTTTTTATATTTAAAAATCGTAAAATTCGTTATATAATTGACGTAAATTGAAATTCTTATTTTAATAACAATTATTTTGGACATAAGTTTATGTCGTCCGTTCCAGTGAAAAAATAATAACGAAAAAAAAATAGCACAGAAGCTCGCTTTTTTCCTGCACCCCCCATTTCGAGTACTGTATATATCGTTATAGAGATACAAAATATAATACAAATAGTGTATATTAAGTTAGTTCCTTTATTTTTTTAGGAAGGTAATTTTTAGAATTTATTAAAACGACTTTTCTTTAAAATAAATAAAAAAATAATTAAACTTCTTATGAATGAAATACAATAAAATATTATTATATGCTCATCATTTTTTTTAGTCGGATGTACAAAATCGGAACCTGATCCCGGTTGGTTGGAAAATATGAACGGACCGTCTGCCATAGTCGCCGGTGTTATGACTGGATTCTTAAGGACCATTCCGATTGTCAAAAACAAAGTTACGGACATAGTACCGGCGGATTACACCGTAAACGCATTAATTAGTGTCATGTGGGACACGGTGAATAGGTATATATTATTGTAATGCGTATTCGCTGTATTCAAATGCTCATAATCATACGGCCGTGTGTAAAACTATAAATTCGTAACGCCATTGTAAATGTTTGATACTGATGATAATTTTCAAATTTTAGATATCAAAATACAAATCTGATAAATCAGGAACCAAAAATATATAATTACGTTTCTAGTGTCGAGAGTCCTTTGCTATGGGGCAGATATATAGAAGAAATGAATGGTCATTATCATGAAGCTCCGCCTCTACAGTCAATATGGTATATGTTTTGTATTTTTTATTCCAATTTATGGGTTGGAAAAATGTTGAGATTCCTATTCCACCGGATACCAGCTACGTTGATTGATTTTTTGCTAATCGTATGCGGTAAAAGTCCTAAGTAAGTGTTGTAAACTAATAATAATATTATAGATATTAGATTTTATTTTGTACCAAATAACACCATGTTGTCTGATGCTATTTTGGGTAGAGATCTTCTGTCCAAACCTGGATTTAAAATTGAGTTTGTGAACGATAAAGTTAATATTATTAACACGTTGAGTGCCTTGTAAATTTAGTGCGCATTGCCCGAGTAACCGCGCCTAATCGGTCCTGCAATGACATCGGTCGTCTGCGTGTTGACGTCGTTCTCCAGTGCAATGTGGTGGTTTTTTCGCTACTTATATACTTGTTATTATTATTTAGTATCTGAATGATTAATATCCAATAATAAAATGTACAAATATCTTATACCTGTAGTAATGAATAATAGATTTACGAATAATACGAAATAATATTATTATAGAGGTTCTTTTATTATTTTCGTAATAGTACTTATAGTAGCCCCATTGTAATAGTTAAAAAAAATCAGGAGATTAAAGATTGTGTATAGACTATAGAACTTAATAAAATAACAGTTAGAGATAATTTCCCGACACCCCTGATAGACGATCAGTTTAACAGGTTACGCGAAAAGAAAATATTCACTTAATTAGATTAAAAGAATGGATTTCATCATGTCCGTATGTGTGAAAAATCCATCCGTATACGTCTTTCGTAACACTATTAGGGCAATAGAATACGTAAAAATGCCGTTTGGGTCAACTAACTCACCGAGAGTATTTAGTCGGTTTATTCAATTTGTTTTTCATGAGTTAATCCGCCGAGGTGACCTATTAGTATATTTAGATGATATGATGATGGCAACTCAAAATTATATCGAACATTACGCAATATTAAAAGAAGTTTTCCGCTTGGCGGCGAAACACAATTTACAATTCCGATTAGATAAATGTTGTTTTGGTTTCAAAGAGGTCGAGTACTCGGGTATTTGGTAAATGAAAATGGCGTACGTCCCAGTTTAAAGCATGTCGAAACAATGCTTACCTATCCTGTCCCGAAAAACCAAAAACAGGTTTTACAATTTTTAGGACTGTCTAGCTATTTTCGTCGTTTTATTTCAAATTTTCAACGGTTGCTAACCACTAAACCAGTTTATGATCTGGTAAAAAAAAATACACATTTTATGTTCGGAAATAACGAACAAAACGTTTTTAAATTTTTTTGTACGACGCTAACCGAGTCACTGGTGTTAGCTATATATTCACCCGACGCAGATACGGAGTTACATTGTGATGCGAGCTCGTCAGGATTCGACGCAATATTATTACAGAAACAGAAAGATAATGTATTAAAGCCCATATTCTATTTTAGTCAACGCACGTCTCCAAGCGAGTCCAAATTTCATAGTTTCGAATTAGAATGCCTTGCCGTAGTATACGCTATTAAACGTTTCCATGTTTATTTAGCCGATATAACATTTAAGGTCATGACCGATTGCGATAGTTTATTGCGATAGACTCACTTTAAGTAAGCAGGAAATAAACCCGCAAAATTCTAGATGGGCGCTATTTTTACAGAATTATGATTTTAATATATTTCATCGCCCGAAAAAAAATATGCAACATGTAGATGCATTTAGTAGGTGTCATGCTATTTTGATTCTAGAGTCTAATACGTTTGAACAGGTGCTCGCCCTTAGACAAAATACAGATGATGACATTATTAAAATTCGGGACAAATTATTAATGAAAAATAGTAAATTATTCGAGTTACGTAATGGGTTGGTATATCGGAAGGAAAATAAAAATGTTAGATTTTATGTACCAAAGTGTATACGGAATCGAACGTTATACGAACGTGTCACGATGATATGGCACATGTATAGGATTGTTAAAAGTTATCGAGAACATTTCGCGTATATATTGGTTTCCAGATATGAAAACAAAAGTACGCAACTATATTAATAACTGTTTAAAATGCATTGAATTCACGGTTCCTAGTGGGAAAAAAGATGGTTTCCTCAACAGTATTCCTAAAGGAAATAAACCTTTTCTGACGATACACATAGATCACCTAGGTCCCCTGAAAAAACCGGAAAATAAAAATAAATGTATTTTTGTCGTGATCGACGCTTTTACAAAATTTGTTAAATTATACCCCTGTCGTAGTACGAAAACAGAAGAGGTCGTAAGGCACTTGCGTAATTATTTTCAAACTTATTCTAAACCGCGACAAATTATTAGTGATCGTGGTACGAACGTCTTTTACATCGGTAGCATTTAAACAATTTTTGGAGGACGCGTCTATAGGTTTAACGTTAGTCGCTGCAGGAACATCTAGGGCTAACGGTCAAGTTGAAATTGTTAATAAGTCTGTGGTACCCATGTTGGCTAAATTGTCTGAGTCTACGAATAAGTGGGACCGAGTGCTGAACAAAGTGGAATTTGCAATAAATAATACGGTACATAGGTCGACCGATCAAAGCCCGAGCGTATTATTATTTGGAATTAACCAAAGTGGCATGGTAAACGATGAGATACGGCTAATGTCAGAAAAAGAAATAAATACGAGTGCTGTAAACCTAGACGAAGTGAGAACAATAGCCGCCGAACGTATAGATAAGGCACAAGAGGTTAACGCAGCTCAGTACAATTCAAAACAAAGACGCCGAAAATTTATAAAATTGATGATTATGTAATGATCCACTAACGTAGACGTGACTGTAGGACATAACAAGAAATTAATTCCCAAGTTCCGAGGTCCATACGTAGTACGTGTAGTTTTAGATCATGACAGATACGTTATTGGTGATATAGATGGGTTTCAGGTAACACAACGCCCGTTTGAAACTATTGTCGGTCCCGATAAAATGAAAATGTGGATTAAGGTCTAATTTTTTTTCTCTTTGTCTATTTTATAAGAAAAAAAAATAATATAATATACATACTTAATTGTTGTTACATAAAGGATGCACAGGTAACACGTTTTCTTTCACCGTTTCAACTATTATTATTATTTTATTTTGTATTATATTTTATTTTATTGTATTAATATTTTATATTAAATTACTTATATGTTTTATTGGATATTGTCATAATTACTACAAATCTTGTTCAAGACGAACAAAATGTCAGGATTTGCCGAACTGTAGTGATTTCGAATATTATTATTATTATTATGTTTTTTTTATTATTCTGTATTATTGCCGTGGTCTGTACGACGCACGGCGACTTTTTATATAATTCGATATTTTTATTATTTTATTTTGTGAACGTTGTCGGCGTGCGTCGGCCGACGATTCGGATCGACCACGACGAGAAATAACAATAGAGATCGATTAATAATTATATATTTTTAGTATGTCTTATGTCTATCAGTAGTCTATCTGCAGTCTGCACCCATTCGCCGAGTTGGGCCGGGCACGCAGAATGATTTTAAATATAGATTATTATTATTTTTATTTTATTGTTTAATTCTTTTAAACATTCTGACAATAAATGAAGGTGACCACTCTCCCATCAGTATTATATAAGGCAATTTAATATAGAAATTACAATTTTAAAAGAAATCGGAATATGAGCTTAATTAAAAAAAATAATTTAACAATTATTAATAATTTAAACGTATTTTTATGTCTTTTTATAGAATGTTGAAAATGTATGTAAAAACGGAATGCATGATAGATTTACTTTATGAGTTTACTACGAGACAGTGGAAATTCGATAATAGTAACACCAGAGAACTGTGGTCATTATTAAGTCAAGACGACCGTAACACATTTTGGTACAGCTTGGAAGAATTTGATTGGGCGTCCTATGTAAAAATGTATTTCTATGGTATCAGAAAACACGTGTTACATGAAGAATTGAGTAACGTGGCTAGAGCTACAGTAAAAAATCGAAAGTATGATATTTTGCTTGAATTCAATTTTTCTTCAATCATGATATATTTATTCGTTTTTTATGTATTGTTTTTAGATTATTTTGGTTGCATCAGTTATGTATTTATGTAATTATTTATGTTATTTTTCAAGTATGTTGGATGTTGGTATCGTATTCATATTGATTGACAAAATGTGTTGGTACAGAATATTTCAGTGGTTATAATATTATGTTGTCAATTTTAATAAATAAAATTCAATTTATTATTTATATGTACTAGTTATTGAGTATAATATTAATATATTCAATATGTCTATTAGATATTTAATTGTTCGATCCATATGGACTATAATATGGCTATATAATTGATAATAATACCTCATTTAATTAAATAAATCTGTTATAATAACGTCTAATGGACCAGGAACAATTGACGAAATTTGAAAAAAAGATATTTCTGAATAAAAAAATAAGAAAAAAGTTTAATATAATAATATTAAAATATATATATATGTATATCACAAAATGTGGACTTTTAATTAAGTATATATTATTAAAAAGTAAAGTGTATTTTCATTACATAATGTATAAAAACTTCTATTATCGTTGTTTGAAAGTTGTTTTTTTTTATACAAATTGTTTTAAACATTTGTTTCTACTTTTTCAGTTAGTTTTTATTTTATATGTCAAAATAAGGCAAAATATATATTGTTCTTTTGCCATTAATTTTTGATAATATTCTCTGTTGTCATTATAGATAAACTACAAATTCATCTAAATTTACCAACAAAAAAAACGTCATTAGTCATTATATTCACATGATCATTATTGTAAGAAGTAAGAACGTCATTACACATAATAACCGAAAAATATTATATTATAATATAAAACATGTCATTATAAATGGTTTTTACTACCAAATTTTTTACGATCTAATGATAGATTAACAAAATGATTATATGTTGTCGACATGTTTTAGAAAACAACTTGGCTCATAAGAGTTTTTCAATTCGAATAATATGATTTGGACTAAAATTCTTAATTACATCGTATCATTGGGGTACAATAATTGTACAAATATTCTTTAATAACTTATAATATACATACGTGTATAGTGTATATTCAAATAAATAACGGAAATATTAAAACGTTTGGTGTATCGGATGTTTCTATTTGTGATTATTATTTGTCGCAATCCGATAAATTAAAACATGTAGGTATATACTATATTATTTTATTATGTAGGTAGTAGGTACTTGCGACATACCGTGTGCGCCGTCCGTGCGGGTCCGAGGCCAGCGAATGAGCATATAATTAAAATAATTTAAGCAGATTTATGTATCATGATGTAGTGACGTATGCAGAAATATCAGCTTTTATTATTGTAAATATTAATTATAATAACAAGAGATGTTGCGTACCTATTCACGAAATCACGAAGGTACTACATCTCAATATTATAATAGTGTAATCGATCGATGGCTTTTGATCTCAAATATAATACTTATATATTATTACTAAGACAAATAGATATTATAAATTTTCAGTATTTAAATGTATTTAATTTTATCTATTTAAATTTAAAACGTCATCGTACAATTTCGTATAACGCAATAGTACGAAATCTTAATTTTGTACAATTTGTGCGATAACGGAAACCACAACTGAAATACTATCATCAATATTTTTGGCTTTTAATTTTGAATAAAAACGCGTCGAAGTAAAATTTAAACTATTGGATGTAGTCTAAGGTTTTCGTAAAAATTTCCTATATAGGTACAGTGGTACAGAACTCTATAAAAGTCATGGTTTGTAATTTGAAGTTCAAATAATAGCGTTGTGCAATATCGTGCGATAGTAATAAATAACGATATAATAATGTTATGTCAGTGTTTAGCTTAAATCGTGATGAGCCACAACGTACGACACACCAAGTTTTTGGCCTTTCATATAAGTGCAAAACGATATCATAATCAGGAATAACTTAGACGTCGGTAGGTTAGCACTCACGACGCTGTAAAATCGTCAACACATACTCCAACGACAAATTATATATGTTAATTTTTTTTCGGGCGAAATCGGATTAGGTGTATACAGCTAGTTATAAAGTCGATAAAGCAATGCGATAGGTTTTGATGAGCAATTATTATGGTCAGTTAAAGCAGGATACGCATCATGGAAAGATTGAATGTATCTATATTCTGTTGTAAAATTACGTTACATATTATAATATACGGACGAAAAACGTATAAATGCAACAATAAAGTAATAATATACTACTATGCTAGGTCTGATTATTTTGTAATTTCAATTTTTATAGCCAAGTGTTAAAAATTGAATGCAAGGTCCTCCATTTACAAATTAAAAAATATCAAAAATACATAGTCACGATATATTTTTTACAATCATTTCAATGTTTTAGTTTTTACAAAATTCATCGAAATTATGAACATTTGCAAATTGCTTTGCTGTTGAAAATGTATAAAATGTACAATTTTTATAGAAAAATTCTCCATGGATAGTAAGTTCATACTGAAATCAAAAAATCTATATTTATAGACATTTTAAATTAAAATTTGATCAAAATTACACATTTAAACTATGGATGAGCATAATTTTGTTAAAATTCAAAAAAACATTATTTGCAGAAACTTATAAATTTATTATTTTATTTTATACACACAATAAAATGTTTAAAATCAGTAAAATCCCGTTACAACGAACTCTAGGGGACCAAATTATTTTTAACGAAAATTCGAATAAGCTTTTTATAAGCCCTGCTTTTCGGCAGGGGACTTCTATGACTTTCGTTATAACGGGATTTTTCGTTGTATTGGTATTCGTTGTAACGGGAATTTACTGTACTACGTTTTCGAAAAAAATTAATTCTACCTTCTGTATTACTGTACTAGTAATAGTAAAATAAATTACATTATAATAATTAATTTAAAAGAACATATTATATATTACATGGAAAAAAACTTAGTGATATAGGTTGACAGACCATTTCCGCTCAGAATCGTTACAATGATTGAATAATATATTATCTAAACAAATACCTTAATGATAAATATATTGAATTCAAATTTATCACACCCATCGCAGTGACCCATTCGACACCTAATGTACAGCAGAGCGGTGCAGCTCACTTACCATATTTTTTTATATAGGATTAAATTATGCTATATGTCACGTAATGTAATAGCTCTTGTACTAATTTAACCTAGAAAGATCATTTATGTAAAAGGGTCGGGATAAGTTGAAGTCGCTTATGAAATCTCGCGTTTATTAAAGAAGTGTGCTTCTTTATCAAGAGTTTTTGTATTAAAATCGTGTTGAGTTACAAGTTGTACAGCCTTGTAAGTTGTAGGTTTATAAGGGATCATTGCCTCATTGGAGAGTTTTCAGTGCTTTATTTTGAAACGCTGGGTTTTTATTTTGCATTAGATTTTTAAACCATGACTCAAAGCTGTACTTCATGCGTCAAAATTAGCTTATTGCTTATCGCTTATGCCGCTTATGGAAAGTTTCATAAATTAAGCAAAAAAAAAAACTAAATAATTATTAAACATAATTTTTTTTACAGACATTTCAACTTAAAATTCGAACAAAAAAAGATACCTATCTACTTTAAATTCGAATTTAAACTACTAAGTTAAATTAAAATGTCAAGTTGGTCCACACGGACCGTCCTTACCATTGCCACAGCCAGTCCATGTCAGTTTTTAGTTTACTGCAGGTCAGTCCCTATTTTTGCGCAGTAACAAATGACAAATAATAAAAAAT
The DNA here is from genome assembly GCF_020882245.1 of Rhopalosiphum padi. NCBI lineage: Eukaryota > Metazoa > Arthropoda > Insecta > Hemiptera > Aphididae > Rhopalosiphum > Rhopalosiphum padi. Next base: position 22,238,328 of record NC_083600.1, read on the forward strand.
AAGTTTTATATTTATTAGTTACAACCTTTAAAAGATGTTTGTCTAGGTATGCAAAAAAAGAAACGGTTAAGTGTGTATAGTAGACAAATTTACAAAAAATAGGGACTGCAGTTCAGATCAGAGTAAAGTGGTCTAATCACAGTTTTGTTAACTTTGTGAGTATGCGAATCAAAATTTTATTGTCAGTATTGTATCTCGTTCTGAAATTTTTTTTTGAGATTGGTATACTACATTTATACATTTACATTTACATTTACTAATTAATTAGGTAGTATATTTTTTAGAAATAATATAAACAAATTAAATCTCTTAGCTGTATATATAAAACATATGACTATATTATATTAATTTATATATTTTTTTGTGTGGTTATAGATAAAAAGTACGACAAATCCCACGAACATGACCAAATTACGCCACTGTTTCTTGTGTCACACTAATATCTATTGTTATTCCAGTCCAGTTTGCTCACTTTAGCCAGGTGATTTATTTGTTGGCCTTGTGAATCATTATTTTTGTAGGGGTTTTGTGAAGCGTGGTTGTGAATTATACGACAAAAAATATTATCACACAGGTCGTACCCTAGCTGTTGTTTTATCGTTATACCTATGCTTTTTTATTATACGATAACGTTTTTGGCGAACAGCCTACCCGTGTAGTGCTTGTCAAAGTAAACGTTGACAGGTCGTTAATTAATATCATTGTATACACTTATTGAGTTATCAATATTATTATAATTATTATTATTTTGGTATCAATCGCTGAACAGATTTTCATAGTAATCATTTATTTAGTTAGTCAACTAATAATATTACGTCGCCTTGGCAGACACTACTGCGCACTAGGCTATCAATAGAACGTCGTTTCTCCACGAATTGTGTCTGTGTAACATGGTAAATGTAACCGCAGTTTATTTAGACAATAGTTCAAAGAAAAATTTACATATTATTGAATTTATAGAATTAACATGAGTATTTGACCATGACTGGCAAATCTATAGAAAACTTTAATAAAGTGGGAGTCGGAAGTTCGAAGGACAATTTAAAAAAGTGGGGTGTCCTGCAGGAAGATACAAAATATGACTGCGGGGACAAACAAACAATGCGTCACCTATTGAAATGCTCAAACTGTCCTATAATATGTACTGCTACAGATCTTATAATAGTGACAAAAAATGGAGCCAAAGTGACCAAATGGTAAGTACTGAGAACAGTGGGAACAGGGAAATGGGTTATTACTTTATTAGTTTATTACCCATTAGTCAAAAAATTAACATTGTATGGCATTATATAATATCTAGTCCTTCTTAATAAACAAATGACTTGTAATTTATTCATAAATTATTTATTATATATTTTTATTTTACCTTACTCTGTTACCTTGTGATAATATCGAATTTATACTTTGAAACATAATTATATCTATTGACTATCATGTTATTATCAGTGGTCAAAATGGCTCAAAATAAGTGAAGGGATGACTAACAATTTAGATTTCTTCATTTCAATGTTATGATTTCATCATAACATTCTTCACACTTTATTGTTTAATATATTTTGTTTTTATAAATTTAGCAATTGATCGACTCATACGTCATGATATACCATACTCATTCACTTATCAGTTATTAACTAAACATTGTTAGAAATTAAGTTTAAATATTTTAGCATAAAGCTATGTCCCTACTAATTATCAAATTTCGTTATTGTTCTGTGATATTTTATTTTATTTTTATTTGTAAAAACCTATATTTCTACATTTTAAACGGCAATCAGCTTAAGTTAGAATTTATTAATTAATTATATTACATTATTGACTCTAAACAAGGCTATAGATAAATAAATAATATGCTTGCGAAGCGGTCTATACAACACAATAAACCGAGCTGAAATGTTATAAAACAATTATTTTCACCGTAAAATTAAAAAAGTTCTCTTAGATAAAAATATAATCCCAGTACAATACTATAATTTAAATTTTAAATGAAATAATTTTAAAAATATAAAAAGGTTAATAATATGTACTTTATTTAAAAAACAAATATTAGATCTTAGGAGAGATGTGTTATTCTAGACAAAATAATAAGAGGCATGAAAAATGTAAGTTTAAAAAAGTAGAGGAAGTCATCCTTCCGTACCCCCCCCCCCCACTTCAAGCACATAACTTATTATGTTAATGTTTATGTCTTTATGACTACTAAACTTATATAGTTATAAGTCATAATGCGGTTGTTTGTAACGTGACCATAATTTTTTTTACTTAAAGCGGGACACCTTTAAATTTTAATAGGAAAATCATAATATTTTTTGTATAAAATGACATTAGAAATATACAAAGTAAAAAACAGTGCATTTTTATTAGAAAAAAACATTAATTTTTATATAAAAATGACAAAACAAAAACACAGACAAATATTATAATAGATTAAATTATTCAACTGGTTATTTTTATTTTTTAGATCCGCAAATCCGAAACAATGACTTCAATTAGGTACTTATTTTTGTATAATTGTTATCAATGGACTATAGACTTTGGCCTATGAGGGTTCACAGGTATAATAAAAATGTATTCGTATGTCAGAGTACAGTATACTTACCAACATAATGTTTTCGGTTGTGACTTTTTTTCAAAGCAGCACATTTTTGGGTTCTTTGGGGACAGCTGGTCACAAACTCGAAAGCGGGACGTATGGTCACGTTAGTCGTTTGACACAAATAAATAAAGTAACTATATGGTCTATACGTTACGCTACGTAACATACTGACATAGGTATAACCTATCGTGTGTCTGATCACTAAAAAGTTTCAACATAATATCTTGTTTACATCACACGCAGATGAGTCGTTAAACCGAATAGTTTCGAGTTCGGCTCTCAAGTTCAAGAGCATAATATTTGTTTGTTGTGACGCGCGAATAACACATGCGGCTAGTTTGTAGTTATAGTTTGCTACTTTATCCATTTATAATTTTACACTTAACCCGATTAGGAGACGAGTCTTTAAAGTTCTTAGCATTTGGACCGAATTTGTATAGCCTCTGGATAGAACCATTAATAAATGAATAGTTATAGTAGTTGGGTATAATCACATAAATGAAACTCGACCACTTGATGTGCAATAATAACAAAACGTTGGCCGTCCTACGATGTACACCGGTGACCAGTGCGTCAGACGGTTATTATCAAGGTTAATCGAAAAAAATTATATGCATATATATAATAGATAAATACGCCCGGAGCCCGTAACTCGTAAGTACGTTGGATATTATTATTATTATTTATATTCCGCGTACTGTTCATATAGTATGAGTTAAGCCGGAAATTCATGAATAATAATATGTGCAGCGGAATCTGCAGATTCGCAATACGTAAATACGTCCATACTCCATAGTCATAGCTCATACGGTATAGCATAGCAGTATTATGCTATTATATCGACTGTTTAATAACACGTTTTGTTATTTTGGTATTTAGCCGGTAAAGGGTCAAGGGTCAAGGGTAATGCCTCTGGGAAATGTTTGTGTTAACGAAAAAATATTGAAATCTTACGAATTTATACGATATTATTTATAGATTTTACAAATATATTTCCGAAATAATAACCATGCAATAAACGTTTTAGGTCCTGAGAGAAGCGTTAGTTTTATAACCCGTCATTTACATCTTGGCCATTTGCTGACGTCATAAACTACCAACGCAGTTGGCATTATTTTACATTATAAGATAGTAATCATAACGGTTGCCGGTAGACGATGGCCAAGATGAACTGGATGGGTTATACGAAGATAATATTATATTAATATATTTTTTATTTTTCCAGGTAGACAATTTGATGGTTAATTAATAATTGTAATCAAAAGTCTTTAATATGTCATTTTTTTGATCTTATCCCGTTTGCATTATAACGCATAAGAAAAATATGCTCCAATTTACGACACGTTGTTTTTCATAAAATATTTTGTTTTTTTTTTTAGATTTTTAGCAAAGCGATGAATTTAGGATTTTTTACAATGGTGTGTGTGTGTTTTTTACAGGTGTATTTTTATTTTATTATTTTTTTATGACGTTTGGAGCATTCAAATATTTCAATCTTCAACTCGAAGGGTGATTTCAGATAGAAAATTGGATTTAGTTACACTTCTGCGTGTTTAATTTTTTTAAACTATTTTTATAAAAAACCTAACAGTATGTCGGTATTGACTTATATGGTTATAACTTAAAAGTAAAGTAACATAACAATGAGGTATGATAATATTTTAAACACGATGTTCTTATAAAAAATAATGTCGACATACTCAGGGATGGACTGGATGTTGGATGTGATTAAAAGGTATTACTTATTAAGATTCCTAAGATTGAGCCTATTAATATTATATTTTAGATGATTTATCTTTTTTGTCGATGGTTATAATAAGTCAACTCTTTTTCACGTGTTTATCGTTTATCACTTGATACAATTAAATGAATAAGAATAATATAGTCTATTAATAATACCAACTTAATTTAAACATGAAATTACAAAATTAATAATCAGCTCAGCTTTATAGAATTTTTTATAAATACGTAAAGTTTCCCATCGGTCATTATTACTCATTACATTACGCAGCGAGCTATTTGTTATTACTTTATTACTAAGGCTTAAGCATGTGTTTGAATAGTATAATTTTATTTTGTCTAGTTTGATTTTAATAGAAATTAAATAAATGAATACACACCTTTAATAGAGAATAAATTATTAACAAGGGTAAATTATTTATTAATTATTAATATGTTATTTATAAATACTGTTATAAATGTCCAAAATACTACTCTGCTCATAATATTCAATTTTTAGAAGTCTTTGAATATGGCAACATTATTGTTGGCTACTGAAGCTAAATAATTTGTAATTAAATATATTCTTTTGATCGGATTCTTTCCATTCTTCTACGCGTAGTAATCGGTCTAAAAATGTATTTTATCTGAACACAATAGTAAATAATTATCCGAGTAATATACTGAAATAAAATTTATAATATTGTGGAAACCATTCACTACTATTAAAAATTGATTTGTTCATCTCATTAATTTAAAACTTATTGTAACCATACTTTATATTATTCAATATTCATAGCTAGTTGTATTTATTATATAATTTGTATTTTATTATTTATCATATTTTTGTTTATGAACGATTGTTTTTATAATATTGTTTCTGCAGTAAATAGGATTAGACAGCTCAAAACTTAAATAAATAAATTAATAATAGTAATATTAATAAATTATAAAATATCCTTAATAATTGAAGCTGGCGCGTGTCTTCGATTATTCGTATTAGGGGTCGTGGTTTTTCATGGTTATTAGAGTACACACTACATGTGTATTGTGTACACGTACTATCTACTAATATATTAAGATCCGTGTTAACCGTTGCGGCGTTGCCCATGTATTTATTATCCGTGAAGTAAATACCTGATACCCGTGTAATCAATATATATATATATATATATATATATATATATATATATAAATATATATATATATAAATAGGTAATTATTTAAAAATGTCATATATTTTATTATTTAGAGAAGTGATACCTAAAAAGTTATGATTTTGTGAGTGTTATGACTTATGACTTAGATAGTTAGATACAAAATACAAATTATGCCATCCATTAATATTTTACGTTATCGTTATTTCTAATATTATATCATAAACGATTATTTTCCTAAAGTTATTTCATCGTCAATTTCACAATCTTGATAGCCTGTAAGCCTATAAAAATATATTGTCAATTTTAAGACTCTTCTTTTTTACTGTGTGTATGTGACGTTTCGTATTCACTGTTGTAAGCAACGCATTTTAGTTTCGTTATTTTGGTTTGAAAGATAAGTTATCGATCAAAAATTTGGGTGTGGCAATATTATGGTAAACATCAAGGTGATATAGGTCTTTTTATGGTTTATGTGATGATAGTGTTCAAATAAAGAGTTTAGAGTTTAGTTGTGCTGGCGGGTAAATAGGACCATTTGGGAGACATTTAAAAGTAATAGGTACATAATGTCGAAAGAACTACTCAAAAATCAAAGGCATGTGTTTGAAATTCGAATTATTTTGAATCCAAAGTTGAAAATTGCATGTAAATGGTAAATACTAATAATATTTATTTATTAAAATAATGTACACATTATGAATTTCGTATACGAAATAATGCACTTTCGAATTAAAATATAATGCATATACATTATGGCGACAATGCTCAAAAACAGATCACCTTAATTAGGTACACTCGACATTTACAATTCAGTAGAGAGATTTTCAGACTTTCCTGGTTTTTGTTATAATTTAAAATATATTAATTGATTTGAAATCACTTTCATTTATTTATACAATAACTATATATTCGTTGGATTGCATTTTGAAAAATATTTGTATGGGGTGGGTTAGGTACCTATTTACTATTTATAAATTAATTAAAATATTGAAATTGTTTTCCTGTTATTCTTGTATAAGTTAGTATTGTATAAGTTGTATAAGTGATATAAGTTATGAGATTTTCAACAGAGTTCGTTTCACAATCGTCATTTTTGCTGACTGTATTTTTAAATTTAAAAATACACGTTTAGTTACATCCTGAAAATGTATGTATAATAAAATAAAATTAATAAATAGTGCCGTTTGCTTTTACACGCGGTTAGGTTAGACGTAAACATGGTTTTTTATGCGAAATTTGAGTAAACTGATAATTTTATTTACTATTATATAATTGCAGGCATCTGAAGTATCATAAAAAAATATACGTGAAAAAATATTAAGCTGAGATAATAATCAAAGATAAAACATTAAAGATATTAAGTTGAGATAATAACGTAGAAAATTCCGTTCAAATTACGAAATATTAGGAAGTTTTTGCACAACTTGCTTTAAAAAACGTGTTAACCAATAACCATATAACTAGTTAGATGAAAAGCAGCAGTTTTGCATTATCTGTAGTCTAAAAATGTCGTTCGTAGTTTATAACCCTCGTCCCAGTCGTCCCTATACTGGTTCTTTTTTAGATTCTGAGCGCTATATAACACATGTCTTACCGTTCATACGAGTACTTATTTTTGTTTTATTTTATATTTAAGTAATCGTTATTAACTCAGTAAATTATCAAAGTCGCGTCTTCGACTACTGCAAACTCGTGATTGTGGTAGATTTTTGATTTACAGTTTGTTTATTTCTGGTACGATATTGTTTAGACTCTAGACATATCACACATAAATGTCAATAATATTGTCATCATAATATTTGAATTTTTTCAACGTTTTTACGGTCAGTGCTACTTCACCGCTACAAATATTATGTATAATTATAATTTAATTTTAATTCAATACTCAATAGGATTTTGTTTAAAAAATATACCTACTATTTATAATATTTATGAATATTCGTAAATAAAATAGTAATGTAGATTAAAAAGCTTTAAAATTTGTATTTAATATACGATTTAATATAAGTTATATATTTTTTGCTATAAACAAATTCTCATTTAAATCTAAGGTAATCCAGTTGAAATAATTTGTTTTACTATACTTAAGTGGTACTGCAATTATACTTACTGGTTACTTGTATAATAGTTAATTTTGAAACTAACTATAAATAGATTTAAAATCATATAATTATTATGTACCAATAAAATAATTTATATGTACAGGCTGTACAGTATAGCCATACATAATTCAATAGTAAAGAAATGTAATCAAATATTAAGAGTACTTTACTATTTTATTAATAAAAGTAATTAATTTTATACATAGCTAATGTATGGTGCTTTCTTAATTCTAAATGTATCGAGCTGCTAGTAATATCAAAATAAATAAATAAATTTATCATTAAATTCTAATTTGATACATCCATTTTAGTGCCTAACTCTGCACTGGTAAGGTACATACTACATAATACACTCGAGACATATACAATATATGAGTGACTTATATATTCCCTGATTTTAGTCTTCGATGTTAGCTATTTTAATTTCTAAGACAAGAAATATGTTATTCTAACCGTACAAAGTTAGTTTGTTATAATTTTTGTTTGTAATATTTTGTTGTGTTATTTTACTCGGAGATCAGTTGCGGTCAAATTGTGAGTTTTTTTTGGCCTTTTTCCAAATATTTATAATAATCATATTTTAAATATAAGTAAAATAATATATGAAATGTATAACATTTTGTTCTAATTTTAGATTCTGAGGAAGGCGATGAATGCTATATCGATTTTGCAATGATTGTGTATCTTTCATCATCTTTGGGGACAGTAAAAATGGTATGATTTTTAGATTTTTAGTGAAATGGATAGTTTTTAGTAGAAAATCCCCAGAATTTTTTTTTATCAATAAACCCCCCCCCCCCAAAAAAAAAAAATTAAGGAAAAATGGAAATTTTTTTACAAATCAAATTTTTGACAAAATCGATTTTGTTTTAATTTGTATAACTCGAATATTTGAAGTTTTCACTAAATGTTTATATTATCATTGTAATAATATGATATAACCTTTTAACTTTTTTTGAGTACATATTTATAGGCATGATACGTTTTCAATTTCTTTTAGTTTTTTTCTATAAAGGTCGATAAAAAATTATTCGCTAAATCAACATTTTCGAAAATGTAATCAAGAACCTACATAAGTTGTTCTTATTTCTGTATAAGAATATTTAAAATACAAAAACTATTTTTTTTTTATATGCATTTGAATTAAGATTTTTGACAAATTTAATCAAATAGCAAGAAATCACGATAAATTTTGTAGTTAGAAATTCATACAAACTTTTCTTTTATATCTAAATTTTGATAACTGAATATAAGATTTCTCATAAGTAGTTTATACTAGAGGTTCCTATTACACGTGCAATAAATAGTAATAAGTATAAATAGTACCTATAATACTGAACCATAAAATTTAAAAAAATATATAGGTATCGGCAATTATTTATTATAGAAATTTTAAGTCATTATTTGAACGAAATTAATTATTTAATAATACATAATAATGTAAATTATTTTGTTATAATTTAAAAACATTATTCATGAAAATTAAAAATGTTTACGAATTTTTCTAAAGTAAATGATATTTTTGATTTATTTTAAGATGTTATTTATTTATACTATAAAATCTACTTTTACGGTTTTACGGTATTTTTACAGAAAAATGTTATTTAATTACTAATAATATAATAAATATACAATATTTCTTGAAAAATTCATATCAATCAACTGTAATAGTAAATTGGTAAAAGTAAAATATATTACTACAGGAAAAAAAATATATTATGATAATATACTTATATTGTTATTACTTAGTCACATAGGCTAATAGACTTCCGTTCAGAATCGTTTTTTGTGTTCAATTATATATCATAATTTAATTTAAATTTAACAAAGCCATATAATAGTGATCCACTTGACACCTAATATATAGCAGAGCGGTACCCATTTGCCAACCTTTTTTTTCTTCTACAAACATAAATAATCAACTATTTTAAATTTCCACAGGATATGTCTACATGACTTACCTATTATATTTTTATACACTGTATCACTGTGTATAGTTTATTATTATCTAGACCTAGACTCATAATATGTAGGAATTAGGCTATTATTATTATTTAGTTATTCGTACAAAATATTCGGTAATTATCTAGAGTCGTCTCAATAGCTTGGCTACCATAGTTGTCCATCGTGAGGTTATAAAATCCATAACCGCAAATAAAATACTGGACGAACTAGCAAAAAAAATAAATAAATAAATATAAAAATAGATTTAATAACATCTTAAAAAATATTGTTATTAATACATTTATAAAAGTTCGTATTTACTATTATTTAAAAATAAATTTTAGTTATAACTATAAATTATTTCTTAATGATATATAGTGTATTAAAAAATAAGCCATATCCCTTTTTTCTTCCTATAACAAAATGTTTTGACCGCACTGTCAGAGATTATAATATATTCCTAATATATATATACACATACATTTTGCATACTTCATAGTTATTTTAAATGTATTTGTTTGCGTTCCCTTGGTTGTGGTCGTTGCGGTAGAATGTTGTTCCGGAGGTGTATCATACAATAATACGTTAATACAAATGTATACGTTATAACAGAAAAGAATTGAATTACCCATAGGGAATCCCGTCCAGACAGACCTACTGCCCCCACCTCTTCAAAATTTCAATTGCAATTCCACTGATCACTGCAGATATTCCGCAGCGCTATCGTCCAATAAAAGGATAATTGCACCGTCTGAAGAATATTCGAGTTAGTGTATGGCGAACTATGATTAAATAATTATACACGCAAATCGATTTATTTCCCGAGTACACAGATAATCTAGGCGTTTCATATAGTCTTCTTGGACTCACAATTTATTATTTATTGTGTGTAAAGAAAATACTGCTAGGCAATGGAGTCGAGTGTAGCGGGATCGTTCAAAAACGGGGTAGTTTTGGTCACTGGAAGTACGGGGTTTTTGGGGAAAATGCTCACAGAAAAATTATTGAGATGTTGTCCGGTAAATAGAATTGCAATTTTAGTTAGAAGCAAGAAAGGGTTTAGCGCCAGTCAACGGGTCGCGGACATATACAAACAATCTGTAAGTATATACTGTAATATTTTATTTATTCAAACGTTTTTGAAAACATAATTTACACTTATAGGGAAACTTTACTATCTAATTGTTAAATTGATACATAAATATATAAAATTTCGTGTCTAAAAGATTGAAGCGATATGAGTGACAAATTTGGTCTATGTAACATTGTTTATATATTTTATTTAATAAAATAAATGAAACGATTACTGCATTTTATGCATTATTATTTGTCTTTTAGAATAGGTATATATAATTATTATAAGCATTTATTATTGTATTGATACGATGACGTGTATGACGACAATAATAAATATAATTTAATTTTATAATAATTGAAGAGGTACGACTAATGACTATACAAGCGCTAAACTTGGTCCATTTATTATTTTGTTAATGTTACATTTATAAAAAAAAAAATAACTATTATTATCTTAATAGATAATTATTTGTCTAATATAAGATATAATACATCATAAACACTAGGTATATTGTAATATCATAATGAGTAAGTGTACGATAACACATATTATTAGCGTTATGGTTAAATTATAATACATACATTTGACTACCTACCTGTTGAAAAATATTTAATTATTTCTCAGCTATTTGATCGACTTCGTAGTGAAAAACCAGATTTTATAGAGTCAATCAAAATCATTGATGGACATTTAGAAGAATCGTCGATGGGATTATCATCGTCGGATCGAGAGTGGTTGATAGAGAATGTGAACTTTGTTTTTCATTGCGCGGCTACGATTAAATTCAACGAACCTCTTGAATTAGCGTCGAAAATAAACATCCAAGGCACTGAAAATGTAATGGCATTAGCATCACGAATGAAGAATCTCAAGGTAATAACTAATAAGTAATAACTATAATTTTCCCATAAATAATTTGCAAGCTTCTGTTGCAATCTGTGTTCTTTGACGATGATATTATAACGTTCGTATTAGCATTGATTATAAATAATAGTATTTTTAATCAATGGTAATAAGTACGTCATCGTTACTCTATGATAAGGTGAAAAATAAATCGAAAAACAAAATTATAGTTGGACATTATTCGTTATGAGTAGAGCATGGATTTTTATGTAAATACAAAAGTATCAAAATATGCCATATAATACTCATTCAAAATCGTGAAAATATGCAAAAAAAATTTTTTTTAGAATTAATTACGGTAAAAAAATGCATAATTTTTATTTTATTATATAAACGTATAATAATCAAAAAGGTGTATAAATCTTAAAAAAAATCAAAAAAATGATCACAAACAATTTTATTTAGTATAAGTTTTATTTTATTTATAAATAATTATTACATGATAAATATTTTTTTAAATAATAATTTACTTAATATATTTTTACATAAGATTAAGCCGATTTTGGTACATCTGTTCTGTAGATAATTATAACAGTTGTTTAATAGGTGAAATACATATGTATTACTTTGTGGGTATTATACTGGACGAGTATCATAATTTCTTTTTTATTTCTGTATAATATTATTATACAATAAGTGGCACCTAAAATACTGAATTACAAAATGCATATAAATTGTATAGGGTTTTGTGCACGTGTCAACAGCTTATTCGCACTGCCCCAGGAATGAAATCAAAGAAGAATTCTATCGTGTTCCAATCTCGGCCAAAGAGCTAAAAAATATTTTTGTTGATGAGGAATCATGTTCCAAGTAAAATATATATTTGTTGTTAAATTGATAGTTTTCTATTATTTTGATTAATTATTTAATGACGCAAAATGTAAATAATAGAATTCTGGAAGATTGGCCAAACACGTACACTTTTACAAAAGCCGTCGCAGAAAATATGATTCTAACAAACGGAAATCACTTGCCGCTATCAATATTTCGCCCATCAATCAGTAAGAATAATAAATTCATAAGCATTAAACATATTTTCATGATTCAGGAAAAATACAATATAATAAATTGTTTTTTTTTTTTTTTTTTTTTTATTTTTTATATAGCTTTTAGTATGTAACTATAATAGCTCAACAATTATTAAGTAAAACAAGTAATAGCTATGACAAAATAATAAATTGTTATCGTATTTTTTTTCTCATTTATACTTTTAACAATATTTAAATGGAGATAATATGGATGATTTTGAATAAATATATTAAATTGGTTTTAAAAAATATAAATAATAAAAAAACGTGAATTTTATCAATTTAAAATTATATTATTTTAGTCGGGTGTACTAAGGCTGAACCGGAACCTGGGTGGTTAGAAAACATGAACGGACCGACAGGTCTGGTTACCGGGGTCATGGTTGGATTTTTGAGGACAGTACCAAACATTGGGAGCAATGTAACAGATATTATCCCTGCCGATTACACCGTCAACGCGTTGATTAGCGTCATGTGGGATACAGTTAACAGGTACGTAATGACGTAAACGATTTTCTCCGCGCGATGGGAACACGTTTTAATTATAACTTCGATAATTTTTCAGACATAAACAGTTAAATGGTGTACTGCCCGAGGCGCCGAAAATATATAATTACGTTTCTTGCGTCGAAAGCCCTTTGACGTGGGGTAGGTATATCAAAGAAATGCATGATCAATATTTTAAAGCTCCGCCTTTGCAAGCAATGTGGTACGGTTTTTATATTTTCTATACGAATTTAATTGTCGGAAGTATTTTGAGATTTTTCTTACACCGAATACCGGGCGCTTTTATGGATTTGATATTGATTTTGACCGGTAAATCTCCCAAGTAAGTAATAAAGTAATTTAATTATTTTGTTATAAGATCTAAGACTCCTGATAAGTTTGTTTATGTGGAATAATTAATATATAAAATAAATTAGCATTTTAAGTTAAGTTTAGTCGGTTTGTATGTGAATATATTCTGAAATTAAACTTTGTAACTATTCGTACATTTCATTTCACTGCGAAGCAAGTTTTCTAATATTTCATAAGTTGTATATTGTGTTATAATATGTTTTTTGGGAGTTATGTATAATTTACGGTACAGATTATATTGTGTTTTATAAAAAAATAAATGTAATAAGAAAAGATTTAAGTTTCTAAAAGTGATTAATAAGTATAAAATATTTGTTTTTAATTTAGAATGTTGAGAATGTATGCGAAAACCGAAAGTATGATTGATTTGCTTTATAATTTTTCTACAAAACAGTGGAAATTTGAAAATCAAAATTCAAGAGAACTATGGTCGTCGCTAAGTAAAGATGACCGCGAAATGTTCCGATTTAGCTTAGAGAAATTTGATTGGAAACCTTATATAAAAAGCTATTATTACGGGATAAGGAGACATGTACTGCACGAAGATCTGAGCAACATAGAAAAGGCAACGTCAAAAAATCGACAGTATGATATTATGATTGATAGCTTTTTCTCTCTGACTTTTTAATTATGGCTTTTATATGATATAACGCATTTATATTGGTATAATTGTTTCAGGTTATTATGGCTACATCGGTTGTTTGTGGCACTTATTATATTTGCCGTATTGCAATTGTGTTGGACGCTTATAAAAATTGTATTTTGATGACTAATTATTGACAATGTTCGAACGATGGATCTACATTTTATTTAAATCAATTATATGACGTACCTAGGATTCCTAAAAAAATTTATATTTTTGTCTATTTTCAGCTGTTTGCAGCTATTGTGTTATAACTTATAATATATTATAGTTTTACGATTTAAATCAAGGAAAATCAGATTGTATATTATAACTTAAATATAAGCAATGGCATTGGACTTATATTGTTGAAATTTAACAATTTCTCAAATTATTTTTATAAGAGACAATTTTTACTTTTAGTTTGATAAAAATGTAATATTTAAGATTTTATAAATAAAATATCAAATTAAATTGGTTTTAATGTTATTTCATATTTTACCTAATGTTTTAAAATAAAGTCACTTATGATATACATTATTGTAATCAGTATGTTATGTGTAGCTTAGATTTTAAATTTAACCATAGAACATGATTTTACCCGTTTTCTAATGACATTTTTGTTTGATATCTAATTTCATCAAAATAATTAAAACTTCAAGCTTTTATAAGAAAAATTGTGATGATACAATAATTATTTAAATTAATGTACCTAAGAAAGATTATATATGTTTTACATTCTCAAGATTTTTAAGCGAGTTAAATTACTTTCAACAAGACTTAAAAAATTTCAAAATTTCAAATGACCGTTATTACAATTTTCTGGTGTTGATGAACATTTAGAACAAAATGTAATTTAAAAAAAAAATGACTAAGTAATTTTCAAATCAGTTTCATGACAAATTCGAATATGTTTTTATAGAAGTAAAATTTAATTACTAGGATAATCGGTATTGAATTCCCTTGTTCGGCGAAATTATAATTGTACGCCTTAATATTTAGACTATGCAGCTACAATTGCACTTTGTATTGCATTGAATCGATTCCGTAAGTGAACACAGAGTTATTATACAAATAAGTATTGTAGGATTCATGGTTTGTAGTTGAAACAACAGCCGATACATGCAGACAGTTTAATGGTATGACAAAAGAAATTGGAAGGTAACTCAGAAGGCGTGGGGATAGAAAATATAGGTAGTAAATATAAATTAGACATATTGTATTTATATATTTTAGACATAATGCGTTTATTTCAACAACCAAAATTATAATTAAAATAACAGAGGGAAATGAATTAAAGTTTGGCTGTACATCAAAATTCGAGTATACCTCGTCAATAAGTAAGTCACCGCAACGCACCCATTTGCTAAACTTGAACTCGATTTCATACGAAGAACGATTCTTAGCGGATACCGGTCTGTCATTGACGAAACAACAGGTTTGACTAGTCAGACCATGGCCTAACCTAATGCCGACAGGTTATTGGTCTCAGAAATGATACAGATGAGATACATAATAATATGTTGTAATAAATTAAAAAAGACAATTGTAAAAAAACTAAAATACCGTTTTTATAATTATTTTTCCGAAATGTAGAAATTATTTATATACAGGATGTATAATATTAGCTTGTTTTAACTGGGTTTTTAAATTTATTTTATTAAAATCAACAAATTAAAATTATGTGTACGTATTTTTATTTCTATTTAATTTATTTGTCTATATTTATTTAGTTCAATATAAAGTACTATGTTCGATTGCGGAGGGATAAATAAGTGTTAGCTTTTAAAAGGGCCAAATGTAAACTCCTACACGAATAACCTTTTTACCTGAATCATCATAAAATATAAACTCCTACACTAATATCTTTTAAAATTTTTCCCTGAAAATCAAAGATATTGTAATCTCCTACATAGAAATTTTTATCTAGTTTAGTCTAATGAATCTTTTGCGTCTTTCACCGTTTTGTGCAGTAAAGTTAGTCACAGACAGACAAAAATAATCTCTAAATATCAATTCATACTTAAGCAAAAAAATTAATATATATGAGGAGAAATTTCACGTTTTGAGTTTATCTCTAAAGTATGCCTTAAAAATAGACGTAAATGATTATGACTAAATACTGTTTTATTGAATTTTTTATTATTTTGTTTCAAAAAAAATTTTATTTTAAGCTTAAATGATTTTGACTATTGTTTTATTATATTTTTCAAACAATTTTATATATATATATATATTACACTGAACTATATAATGATAGTCCCCAGCCAATTATAAAGGCTGCTCAGTTTAAAAAAACTTAAATTTACTAACAGTCAAATTCGAATTCTAAACATTTTTGTCTTATCCATTAGCGTAAACAGACATTTTTAGACGCTTCAACCTAATAACTAGTGGTTACTTCTACTTTATTCTAGCTGATGCAACAAATCAGTTTGTATAGGTAATAGGAATATAAAAAAATAAAACATTGAATAGCTAATAAATTTTTTTTTAAATTTTTATTGTATAAACCTATTGCTTTGTGCAAATATTTTAATAATCGTATCGGTATGGTTTGATTACGTTACGTTCTGGGGGGGGGGGGGTTAAGCCCCTCAATTATCCCCTAATAACCGCCTATGCACTCAGCAGTTCACGTTAGGTTAGGTTAGGTTAACCTAATCTAGCTATTCGTTAACTTTAATGTTAGAGTGACTTATTATTCGCGAGAACATAAAATATTTGTTGTTTTCGTTTATTTCATACTACGGGGAACGTGTACCTGTAAATACTTGTTCATGTTTATCACGTTATGTATCATACACCGTCTGGATCAGAGAAACAATTTAAAAATATAAAATTCTATGACGTATGATGGCGTTGGACTTCTTTCAAGGTTAACAAGTGGTATACGTCATTGCAAAAAGTAAATTAACATATAATGAATAACTTCTGTTGGACGTGCGCAAAGAACGGTTATCCTCAATATAAAATAATATATGTATGATTCTGA
This sequence comes from Rhopalosiphum padi, assembly GCF_020882245.1. Lineage (NCBI taxonomy): Eukaryota > Metazoa > Arthropoda > Insecta > Hemiptera > Aphididae > Rhopalosiphum > Rhopalosiphum padi. The sequence continues at coordinate 22,255,330 of NC_083600.1, forward strand.
CGTCATGCGCCAGCCAAATAGAACGAGTGGCTGTAAAACGGATTTGTTGTTCAAAACAAAGACAGCCATTGGAAATGCAGAACCATTTATTTAATACGTCTTCTACTTTCTGACCAACATGATCGTTACGTCTGATCTTCAGTTTGAGCGTAAGAACACTAAGAACCTATCCCCTCAATAACAACCTGTTTGGAAATACCGAGTCCACCGTGTAACGTCTGGTTTATGCCTTTTTACAAGCAATAATCGGTGTGTTTTTACGCTCCTATAACCTTACTACAGTATGGTCTATAGGTAGCTAAGCCAAGGAAGACATATTTATATTTTATATAAAACTATACCATACGGTATATTCGATAAATTTTTGAATATACGATTTCAAGAACCTTACGTACATTTGGGGGAAAGAAATAGCGTAATTTTTTAAATTTGTATTTTATAAAATTAGAATCGAGTTGATTTATTTAAAAATTTAAGCAAATAGGTATTGTCAAAGAAAATACTGTCTACAAGAATTTCATTTTCTGGAATTATTTTTTACATTATAGTTTTTGATTGAACAAATTGTTATTGTTAATACTGAATAGTTATGTACAATTTAGATTTTAAATTTCGAGTATTTTTCGCCTTACTAGCTGACGCCTACGACAACCAAAAATGTACATGGTAAAATTTTCCAAAACCAAAAATGTCCATGGTAAAATTGTCCAAAATAAACTAAGTAAAAGACCTCGTTAAAAATATTTACAACATTGATTATAATAATATTTAAAAAAAAAATAAACAATTATTTCATTATTGCGGTAGTCAGGTATGAAAAGCGTATTTATACAACATTGATTATAATATTTAAAAAAATAATTAATAATTCTTTCGTTATTGAATATAAAAATAAATAAAAAAATTGATTATAAAAATGTCCAAAAAAAACCCAGGTAATTATTGCCTAATTAAAATGTATGAATGTCAACGATATACATTTTAAAAAGTTTTCTATACTTCTTTCTTTATTATTATACTCTTCGCAAATTTTTTTAAATTTTTCTTGCATATTAATATACATTTTTTTTTGCCGGAGGTTGTCCTATATCTCTTTGCCCAATTTTAACTAAATTTTACCATGGACATTCTTGGTTTCGGACATTTTCACCTCGGACATTATTGGTTTCGGACATTTTTGTATAATACCGACGCCTACAACCACGTCGTATTTTCACTAGCTATCCAGTACGTATGTTAGAATAAATATAGAATTTTGTTCAAATGAGCAGAAAATGTAAACACGCCTTTTGTATTTAAGCATATTGTCAGTGGCTGTGCTAACAAAGCGTTATAATTTATTTCGAGATATTAATGTGCGTACTTTTAAAAATCACATAATTACTAATTATTTATTTATTTAATAGTTATTTATTTATTTTATTTATCACCATTCATCACATTATTATATTAAACCTGTTGAGTGTTATCCATTTACGCCTTGAAGGTGAGAGTCTGCATCCACACTTGCAAATCACAACGCGTTGTTCGGATTTCCCTAGTGAATATTATAATAATAAAATATTAGTCAATTTACAGTTAAATACTAGATCCATTGTTTGCGATCGCTTAGTACAGCTATAAAAACAGCTGATACACCTGGATAGTTCGATGCTGTATTAGAAAAAAATATTGTAATGGAAACCCGAAGGTCGTTTGACTAGACACTAGAATACGACATAGATGTAAGTTCACGTGCACGCCGATGGCTGGCGTAAAAATAGAAACGATAATAAAACACATTAGTTCAATTTGTATTTATAAAGTTGAATGATATTTTCTTAAAAGAAACTAAATTCACAAATTTGAGAAAAACAGTTTTATTGTGAATTATTACGTTGTTTGGTATTGAAAAGTCCTTTCGTTAAATAATTTTGGTATGCACGAAAATATTTTGAAATATTAATAAAATTATGTTAGAACTGTTAGAAGGCAAAGGTAAACGGATTATACACATTTCTATAGGATAATATAGATAGAATAAAGAACATAATATCAAATTTTGTTAAATATTTAAAAAAAAATTAAAATTAAAATTTTTAAATTTTATCAACATTATTTTCTCCCCAGTATTAACTAGTCAAAATTAAAAAATGTTCAATAATTATTAAGAGCGTCAGGAAAAACCCTAAAAAAGTAACGGAAAAACGGAAATTTTTACGCATAACCAGTTTTTGACAAAATCGAATTTTTTTATTTTGCTGTAACTCAAAAACGAATCATTGTAAATACTTTAAATTTTCACCAAATGTTTATATTAGCGTTATCTATTTAGGATTAAATTTGAAATGCAGATAAAAAAAATTTGGCAATCCAAAAAAATCATTAAAATTGAATAAAAAGTGTATTGTAAGTTGTACTTATTGCTATATAAAAAAAAAAATCAAAAATCGTTCGTCACAATTTTTGCTTATAAGCATTTAAAGTTCAAATGCAGTTTACGAAATATGTGAAAATCGCAAAAATTTTTAATAAGTTATTAAATTATTTATTTATAGAATATAATAATAAAAAATAAAAATATTATTAACAAGTGTAATATTTTTTTAAAATTACAAAATATTAGAATGTATTAAAAAGGTCCTATGCCACTAATAATGTTTAATTATTTATAGAAAAAAAATTTATTTTTAAATGTGATATTATTTAATCGAAATTATGATGAATGGTATTTGAGTGTAAATTGATTAATAGAAAACCCGTGTTTTGTTTCTACTGAATACTGCAGAAAAGTTATAAAATATATAATTAGGTTCCTTTAAACAAACAACCATCACAAAATAAAAAATAAAAAACAATAAAAACCGATAAACAATTTACAGATTATATTGTTAATTGACATTTTATAACAATTTGTACCTAATTACTTTCTACACTAAATACTAATACAATGTTATCGGAATATAAGTAAGCACCTAATATTATTTTCATTCTTTTTAAGTAAGAAAATCTATTGTTCTATACCTTAAAGAATGTTTTGGAGGTATTTCCTACGTTATGGCATGTGATCTGTATTGACCGCGATGACATAGTTCATATTATATTTATCCTTGATATTGTTTTCTGGCTCGTGAAAAAAGACCCGGGAAAACTGTCGCGACTGCGGTGTCGGTAAATTACATCAGGCCGCGATTTATAATGACCGCCATCACCGCTGTGTTATAAAATTATCGTTTTCGAGAAGAATTGTATACTTGTAAAATATTCATTGACGAGAATAATGATTATTAAATTGTTGTTTGCTATGTATGTAATTTACCAGAGTGAGATTACGTATTATTAAATTCATCGTGTATTTGAGACGGTTTATATTTCATTTTGAAGGGCATTTATTATTCTGCAGTAGATATTATTAATTTTGTATTTCATATATAAACAAAACTATGTATCTCGGTTTTTGTATTCTATGTTGAATTTCGTGAGACTAAGTGCTGTTAGGTAAACAATGAGCAATTCATAAATTGTTTATGATATTTGATTTTGATTGTAGATAATAGAAAAAAATAATAAACACCGTTGTAAAACCAATATATTTCTCAATTCTTTTAAAGTTTAAAAATGTTTAAATATTTTATAATCGACAACAATAGTTACCTATAATAATATTTATTATCCGGAAACCCGATGATCACTAGACACTAATATTTTATTTATCTAACTATTCTAACTCCTCAAAATACAAGTACCTACCTATCTGGTCGCGAAGATCTGTGTTATGTGCATGCTTGATGCGATATGATAAACACACGTCTAAGTGTACCCGTTTTATCTAATTTTATATGTTATTAGTTATTATTAGGCATTCTGATGTTTTTGTTTTGTGGTACTTACATTTCAATATCAGGTCTGGTAGCAAGGTCAGGGTCACACTAAGGGGAGGTACAGTAGAAAATTACTGATTCGTTGTTACTTACAAAGTTATAATGATGGACAAAGATTAAAAAAGGACCGGAAATAAAACTGTTATTCATAGTCTGTGGTAATAATCGAAGGTCGTTGTTTTAATAAAAATTACGTTTTAGCTAGTTTATGATAAAATAATAACATACATTATTGTTAAAATGACCATCGACCGTTTTAGTGAAGTAAATAAAATGTACGATTGTGTAGACTGGCGGCCTATAACTCTGTTAACTGCAGCAATGATAACAATTATTGTAATAACACAAATACTTTTATTTTATTATAAATAAATATTATAACAAAAAACTTGAAGTGTTTATAATATATAAAAAAAAATGTAAGTCGGATAACAAAAATATACCATCAAAACTTTGTATAATACTTTTCGAGATTGACGTAAACATCGTAAACATGTATATAATATAATATAATATACAGTTGTACTATTCTTGTGGGGCGTTTCCAATAATGTTTACAATTGATATATTTGCAGAATGATTGTAGAACAGGTTAGGTTTCTGCATGAACACCTAATGAGGCGCTTTGTATATAATACTCAAACTCTTACAGTAAAGCATTTTATGAGATTGTACCTATAAAGAAATTTGCAAATTTTCGTGATTTTTATGAACACAGTAAAAAGTCGAATTTTTAAACGATTATTAAGAACATTGTGAAATGTACTTTCGATATTTTTTATTATCTTTAAGAATAAATTATGAGGAATGTTATATTTAATTTTCAAGTTTTTTGACGTACAAACAAATAAGCATAACACTGTGAAAATGTTTTGAAAATTATGTCATGTCTAAAAAAAGCAAATATAAATTTTACAATGAATTCAGATTTCTGCAGTAATTCATTTTTAATTTGTTGATAGCAACAAAAAAAAAAACCAGTATAACTATTGTTATTCTCGAAAACATGTTTTTCCTAAAGAATAAATTGGGATGATAATGATTAGTTAATCTGTCTGTGGTACAGGTGTACGACTATATGCATTAAAAACATTTACTGGTTGTTACCAATGTACCTACTTATATTTATAATTGTTCATTGTTAATAAATTTAAATTTTAAGAATGTAATTATTATTGTTTTTAAGTAAATATAGGTAGTACACGTACTGTAGATTTTAATTAATTGATGTACTAATGTTTTAATTCAGGTTTTAATCGTGTATAATACTATGCCACTGTTTGCGTACGGTCTGTTATATAGTAGATAATTATTACGCGCGTAGACACGATAACAATAGGAAGGGAAGGGTTTCCTCTATTAAAATCATTGAAACTCTTTCGTTCTGTGTGTGTTATGTATCGACTTAGCAAAATGTGAAAAAGTTGTTCCTTAATTAGTTTTTTTTTTTTTTTACAATTTTAATGGTGGCATAATTTAACGCGGTGTTAAAACCAAATCATAAATTTATATTATAATAATACTTAATAAAAAAAAACAACTAACTTTATTTTATCAAAATATAATTAAACAGTAATTCTATTATATTAATGCATCTAGATAAGATTTGCTTATGCGTTACCTATATATATATGTGCGTATAATTGTATGATAATTTAAGAACAATATTTTTCTGACACAAAATCTATCTGTCTTTTTTTCTCTTGTACTTGGTACATATAGGTACTATATATACATACCAACCAGTGACCGATTGTGTCGTGTCCAAAACAATAAAATATAAAACAATAAAGCATTGCTTTATCGAGTGTATCTCGTCATAGAGTAGGCCAATGCGTTTATGAGTGTGTTCAATTTGGATTTATAATGATAGATCGTTGTATACGACGAAAAGCGGCGATATTTGATTAGATATTATACAGTCCAAAAATATATATTTTTTTATTTTAAACAATTTTAATATTATGATATGTATAATAATATGATTACTGCGTTATCGTATCGAATTTTCGTTTTTATTTATTGAAATATCTAATCTTAAAATAATAACATAATTTTGTATTATCATCAATATACATAATATAATTGAATATGCATTAAAAAACTGTAATAATGAACGGACGGGCCTGTATAAATGTTATATTCTAATATGCTTGTTACACGCGACAATATATTATATACATAGTGCAGGAACTTAAATTATAATGTTGTTAAAGTTAAATTTAAAATTTTTTTTTTTATTTTGATAATATTTAATGTTGATCAATGAGAAAATAAGTCTATTATCAATCCTACCACGGTTACGTCGCTTAACTCGCTGTTTCCTTATTGCAGACAAAGTAATAAAAACCACGTGAGTTGCGGACGAAACCTAAAAAGGTAACATACGAATTGCGCGGACACAAATATACCATATTAATTGCAAACAAATTTCCAACTATTATTTTTTACATAACAATTGTAGAAGTTGGACAATATGTCAACATTAGTGTTTGATATCGACGATTGACATCACTGGACTGATTACTTATCAGCATTAAGATTGTGCCGATGCTTTTGAAATGGCTATTATAAATATTTTTAAATCAGTCTAACGACAACCTTACAACAATAACCTCTGTTACAAATTACAATATGTACAGTAAAAAACTTGGAGAGTTATGCGTGATTGACGGTTTTAAGTTTTGTTTTCATCGTATAATGCGCGATGAAAATCAACGGCGGGTGTGCACCAAAAAACCGTATAATGTATATTTAAATTTTGATACACACGGTGTTCGAATAGAAAAATATAATCTTGAACATAACCACGCGGTAATCGAAGAACGATTAATTGTACGGCAGAAGGTAAGCAATATTGTCAGGCGCAAAATGGTAGAGCAGTTATGTGTACGTTCCCGAAAAATGATATACTTTCTGAGATTTCACCAGATGATTTGATTATATTAGACACAGAGGATATACATTTAATCCAAAAAATATGCACACTGCTCGTAGGAGTAAGTACCTATCCAATATTACCCTAAAACACTTTTAAAATTGTACGCGATGGTACCCGATGTAGTAGAGGGTAGCTGAAAAATGAATTATTGATATTAACACTAATAAAAGTGTTGTGTGTTTTACTACGTTAAAATAAAAAATTTTCAAAAATGTATTTTTTCAAGCTGTCCATCTCAATTTACTTAATTATTCGTGGTTTATGGAGTAAAAAATAGTACTTACGTAGCATTATTTTTTTGTTTGTTAGAGGGAAAATCTGTTAACGATTATTTTACAGCATTTGAGTTTTTAAAACAACGTTCACCAATACTATCAACAACTAATCATATTGATTTTGAACAATCTATCCACTCAGCTGTTAATCTATAGCGTAGCTAATGAGTAAAATAAAATGCTGTGTCGGTTTCATCTCAGACAAGCTTGGTACAGAAAAATGCAGTCATTAGGTTTACCTAAAGTATATATATATATATATACTTATATAGTATATACATATATAGTACTGAGAATGAAAAGGGAGACTTTTTAAAAACATTTTTCGGCCTATCATTTTTGTCATTTAAAGAGATGGACGACTACTGTCTACTTTACAGTTAACATTATCGCATTATTTATATACGCTGCCGCCTGAGTGTACCTACAGCTATAGGTACATGATTTTACAGATTATATTCATATTATATAAAATATATAGATTCTGCAATGTTTCCTCCAGTAATATAGGCAGATTTTCTTCTTAGATTTCACGAACCACAAATGCTTGTAAAGTTTTCATGCTAAACTTAATGATATGTGATATGTTTTATACTTCTATTTTAATATACATCAATTGATTGGAGCCTTAAATAAAGTTCAGATTAGTAGTTATACGAAAATGAATTGTACTGCTATGCGAAATTTAAAACGAGCAAAAAGAACTGTCAAAAAGGTGGCATTTATCAACAAAAACATATTGCAATAGTTCAGTAGTTAAATTATTGAATTGTTATTTATACAGGCTATTTCAAAAAAAATTTGCCACAAAATCTATAATATTTATAAAAAAAACCATTTACAATCTATGATGAAAATAAATATTTTATAAAAAAAACATTTTAAGAATAACGATTGCTCATTTGCAAGACACAAATATTTTTTACTAATTTTTTTGGTATGTGTGCGAAGGAAAATATTTATATCCACAATTAGTGTTATGATAACGAAACTCGTCTCCGTAATTATTATGATATAAATTATAATATTGACTTGAATAATTCGATCGTAACTTGTATACAGCCCCCTGTACTCAAATTATAGAAATTCTGGTTTATTAATTTGTTTTCTTTATGGGATTTACAATCAAGTGGGAAATGGCGTGGGTGCTAACTGTGTTATTTATTAAACATTGATATGTATTTACCACATTGTCGTATATTGTCCATTGAGTATTATTGTCGTCTGTTCTATAAAAATTCTTTAAATATATGTATTTATTTTAACACAAATTGAAATCCACGAAGTTACTAAATTTACTACGTTATGATTTTATGACGAGATAATTGTCTGGCGTTGTAGCGAGTGAAGAAAGACGAGTGTGCATATGTGTTACATATTATTTACAACCGTCAACCAGGTGTTGACTGTAGTGGGGTTTTTAGTTTTTTACCATTTAGTTAGAAATTGCACAATCAATATGATTTTACTTTTATTATGAATTATCAAATAACTTCTTGCTAATTTTTTCTCGGGTTGCCTTGATTATTAAATTATATATATAAATTTGACGTGAATGCATGTGTTTTAAAGGGGAGGGGAGATCTATGAAAAATATGCGTCTGACTAAGTTGAAATAGTAGCTAAAAGTGGGCAGTCTTTCCCCGCTCAAACAAATTTGTTTCTATTATTATTTGCAGTTTTGCTTTAAATAAATGTAATCATTAAGGGTTCAACAGTTTATATGGTTTACAGTGCGGTGGACGTACAGTGTTAACGTTCTCAATAGTCAATTGTTACTTCTGTACATTAGAACTTAAATCCTAGTCTTGATGCGTTAAATCTAAAATTAAAAATGGAAACAAGCGTAGCAGAATCATTCAGAAATGGGATAGTTTTAATCACGGGAAGTACTGGATTTTTGGGAAAAATTCTCACTGAAAAGTTACTCCGATCTTGTCCAGTCAAAAACGTCGTAGTGCTTGTCAGAAGTAAAAAAGAACTGAATGCTAGTGAGAGGGTTGCAAAAATATACAAACAAGCAGTAAGTCCAATATTGTTGTTATAGGTATCTCAAGTGCAGTTTTGATGATTTTATTTAAATTAACGTTGTAAATACAAATTTTAAATCTAAATTAATTACGTGTTTATACAACTCGCTTAAAAAAAATATCTATCTTTATAGCTATTATTAACTTAAACATAATTATTGGAACTCATAAAATTTATACAAAGTATTTAATTTAAATAAACAATTGTTGATTATTGTCAGTTAGTAATATTTAATTAAAAAATAATATTTATATACAAGATACAGTGAATAACAAGTGTCTAAGTATCATTTTTAATTTTAAACATTAGTAAATATTCAAAAGATAACTTATTGTACATAGGAATGAACATGATAATTTATATGAGAAACGTTGACTATAAATGTCACGTCTTAAAATACAAAACAAAACATTTTTATTAACATTGAAATGTATTAATGTAAAATTTAGCTTATCATAAAATACTCATTTTTAAAGTATTGAGATATTTAATTTATAATTAGAATATGTGTATATAATATATATTATAATATGATTTGATTATTAGTACATTCAAATGTCTAGTATTGATACGTAATAAACTATCTATGCTAAAAAGACGGTAAAATTGAAAGTTCCAATTTATTAGTTTTAGATAGCAATTAAAAAACCAGACAGTATTATTATATATATTTTTTTGAATTGATAATTATTTAACATTGATATGGAAACTTACAGAAAAATTTAAATCTACTTCAGAAATTAAATTGTATTCATAGGCTGAATAATTTTGATCAATATTTATTCATTTTTTTTTTTTTTGATTGGATTGGTTAGAAATTATAGCCCTGTTTTGATATAGCATGATAAGATATTATTCATAGGTATCTCTTGTTTAGAAATATGTATATAAATGATAAGTCGTGTTTACTAAACTTTTTATCCAAATTTGAGAAACAGTCTTGCTGTGTATATAGGTTCTTGGCATATTTTCTGTTTTATTATACATTTTTCATGACCATTATAATCCAATACATATTTGGGGGAGCAATTAAAATATTTATGAGGGCTCAAACTCCGCAAGCCACCACTTATTTGAACATAAAACTATCTTTTAATTATTAGTTTTTAGATTATTTCATAAAATAATTAAAATATATTTTGATGAACACGCGTATTATTTAAAATAGGTTTGTAAAATAATGAATAATAAGTTAGGTAAATGTACACAGAAATAATAATAATAATTCGTATTTATATTTGAAATTAAAACATTATTAATTTTTTCAGTTATTTGATCGAATTCGTCATGAAAAACCAGATTTTACGAAATCTATTAAAATAATTGAAGGAAATTTAGAGGAACCATCATTGGGATTATCGTTAAATGATCTTGAGTGGATGATAGAAAATGTTAATTTTGTTTTTCATTGTGCAGCAACGATTAAATTCAACGAACCTCTTGATTTGGCCTCAAAAATAAATATCCAAGGTACCGAAAATTTGTTGACACTAGCGTCAAAAATGAAAAATCTTAAGGTAATTACGATATATTAATATTTGTATATTACATAATATGTAATAAAACACTGTAGAAACAATCAACAACAAAATTGTCTATAGCCGTCATACAAGCCGAATGCTTTATTTTTTTAATACGGAAACGCGTTTGTGTAGATATTAAAAAATGATTACTGAAATATTTGGTAATATAAGAACGATTTGACTTCACAGGGTTTCGTGCACGTGTCGACTGCTTATTCGCACTGTCCGAGGAATGAAATCAAAGAAGAATACTATAACGTTCCGGTCACGGCGACGGAGTTGAAAAATATGTTGGTTGACAACGTACCAACTTCTAGGTAAATATTATATTATACACATTTCGATTGATGAATCATTTCTCACGCTGTTTATAAAAATAATAATCACGTGAACGATAGCATTATAGAGGATTGGCCGAATACGTACACTTTTACGAAAGCAGTCACGGAAAACGTAATATTAACAAATGAAAATTGCTTGCCCGTATCAATATTTCGTCCTTCGATCAGTAAGAATAGAGATTTAGTAGTTTTATAATAATTTAAATAGTGAGTTGTTGAAAAACGAGAATTATATCGACGCGTACCTACTACTGTTATAGTCGGATGTACGAAATCGGAACCGGAACCTGGGTGGTTGGAAAACATGAACGGGCCGACAGGCCTGATTGCCGGGGTCATGGTTGGATTTTTACGGACGGCACCAAACATCGGGAACAATATAACAGATATTATCCCTGCCGATTACACCGTCAACGCGTTGATTAGCGTCATGTGGGATACAGTCAACAGGTACGTAATGACGTAAACGATTTTCTTCGCGCGACGGGCACACGCTTTAATTATAATTTCGATGATTTTTCAGACACAAACAGTCGAATGGCGTACCTCTCGAGGCACCGAAAATATATAATTACGTTTCTTGCATCGAAAGCCCTTTGACGTGGGGTAGGTATATCAAAGAAATGCACGATCAGTTTTATGCAGCTCCGCCTTTGCAAGCGATGTGGTACGGTTTTTATATTGCATATACGAATTTCATAGTTGGAAGCATTTTGAGATTTTTCTTACACCGAATACCAGCCACATTTATGGATTTGATGTTGATTATGTCCGGTAAATCTCCTAAGTGAGTGTTTGTATTTTTTATCGCTTATAATATGTATAAATATGAGATATATATTTGTACCAGATTACCTTTTTTTTATAATAGGTTTAATAATAATAATAATAATAATATCTCAATAGGAACGATTTTATATTGTTTTTGTTCGCATAGTTATGTTATTTATTCGAACTAACTAATTATAATGTTTATAATTGCGAGTTAAATGCTACAATTGAACAAATCTATGATAAGCAAATATTTTTCAGAGTTAAGAATTCAAAGTTGTCTTATTTAAGTACTCATAAAAAATTGTCTATGTTTTTTTTATGGTTTACAATGTTGCAATGAATGTACTGTTTTTAAATTTAAACTTGTATTAAGAAATTGTGTAGTAGTTTAGTATGTGTCGTTATAGGAGTCATTCCGTATGATTTATTCTAAAATTTATCAGTTATTACCTATATATTGCATTTTTACATTTTATATTCAGGGTAGTTTGCATAGATCAATTTCAAGCATTGTTACTTATGCAAGATTTAAACTTTCAAGTCTAAATATATATTATTTTTAATTCCATTTATATAATATTACGAGTTCACATAAATAAAGTCATTAACATAATCTAGGTAGTATTTAGTAACACAAATAAAATTAATTATTAAATTAAAGCTAAAATAAATCAATAAATTATGTATACACGAAAAAAAATATCAATATAAATATTTGACGTATTAGGTGTATGATAAACATTCAATTTTGTTAAATTTTAATTTTAAGTATGTATCACCTATATATATTTGAAATTTCTTGTACAGGTTCTTTATTTTCAATTAATTATATTGTATTTAACATTTTCTGTGGTACGAACTACGGTGTGTTGGATTTAGGATCTTAATTTTGTAGTAATATTAAAAACTATAAAAGAATAATATTATGAGTTCGCCTTCTTTTATAATATTGTTTTCGAAAATAATTTATAGTACATTTATTTTATTATATTAATTTTATACAGAATGTTGAGAATGTATTCAAAATCAGAAAATATGATCGATTTACTCCACGAGTTTTCTATAAGACAATGGCTATTTGATAATAGAAATACTAGAGAATTGTGGTCGTCGCTAAGTGAAGACGACCAAAATACGTTCCGGTTCAGTTTAAAAACATTTGACTGGAGTTCGTATATAGAAAGCTATTATCGCGGTATTAGGAAACACATACTTCATGAAGATCTAAGCAACGTTGATAGGGCGTTATCAAAACATAAAAAGTACGTCTTACCAAATACTATAATTTAATTTATTAGTTGTTTACGTTTATTTATTTGGTTTTTATGTTTTTAGGTTATTGAGGCTGCATCAGTTCTGTGTTGTTCTAATTATGTATCTAGTATTCCATTTGTGTTGGATGTTTATAAAATATTTGTTTTGAATGAGTTATCACTATTACATATTTGTTTAATATTGTACGTACCTTAAATGTATATTATAAGCAAATAAATTATTTTTTATGAAACCTAAGTAGTAGATATGTCAAGTTACTATTGTGGGTATTGTATTTTATAATTTTGATAAATATGAAAATATTTGTATATAAACTGTGTATCAAGCATTTAAATTTGTGTAATACCTTCATGTTCGTTTGTTTTTTTAGTATATTTAAGTTTTGATTAGAAACACAATTATCTAATCTCTTAATCCATATTTTCCCAAACAATTAGTTGTTATTGGATAATATTGCCTTGGAAAAAGTATTCCAGAAATATGCTAATAATTGCTGTTTATACACGACAATAGTAAGACATTTTTTAAATCGTTTGTCTAATTTCAAATCGATTGATTTTAAACGAAACCGCTGAAACACTACATTTTACAGAAGGTGTCACGCATGAAATTAAAAAAAAAACTATTATAATAAATACGATGGTTTAATTAATTTAACTGTTTCGATTATAAAGCGTCTCACGTTTTAAATTCAAAACTTCTTTAACTTCCAAAACACAATTAAAACTAATTTGATATTATTAGATAGATGAATATGTTTTTATAATGAGTATTGTACGACTTTTGTTATTCAGGAAACTCGATTTCCGCATTAATTTAATTGTGTACTACATGTTGCTGTTGCAATTATATTATAATATGTAGGTACCTACAAACGTATTATTATACAATTGTTGGTTATTCCACATTTTTCACTGAGGTTTATAATTTTGATATTTAACTGTAATTATTAATTACACTGTATTATACATACCATTATATTTATGAGGGGGGCAGAACCATCATCGAGACTAAACAGGATTATTTTAATACAAAATCGTTAACCAACAAATAATAATATAATAATAAAGTAAGTAAAAACTGTTTTTTATTAATTGTGTCGATAGATACGTCTTATTCTTATCATTCAGTGTAATTACTGTTTTTTTGCGTATTAATAGTCAATAATTTAACCCTTGTAATAGTCGTAACACATAATTATGAGGCGGGTGGTATCTTTCTGGGTATCGTTCGGCATACGCCCTAGCAGCTAATATTGAAAAAATAAAATTCCACTATAAAAATAGTCAACATTGTAGTCGTATTATGGCAGTCAACTAAACAAAAATTATCCCATACTCGAGATATCTGCCCGGACGACGTACGATTAATTAATTTATATTAACATTTATTTGGCACTTATTTTATTATTTCCAGTGGTTATAAGTGAACATTTTGTTAAGTTCGAAAATTTTTGACTTCGTTGACTTGGTCAGTTTTCTTAAAAAAAAAAAAATAATTTATCCGAATATGTAGAAAAAAATAGCGTTTCCATTTAAAAAAATTTAATTTATACAGCGCATAAGCACATCAAAAGTGTTGAAAATCATAAATAAATGTGTATTTAAGTATCCTTTAGGCCCTCTAAAATACTCACTTGAATACAAGGTCATCCAGTTGAGATATTTAGTGGTACCTTAAATCGTGAACATAAAATACAATGTAGAAAACTTTTTTGTTTTCAAAAATATTTTTCCTAATAAAAATAAAAAATTTTGTTGACAGAAAAACTAGAACGGCTATTTGAAAAACTAGAGGAACTTAGATTTTCCAAGTGAAATATAGTATAAATAGTTTTTATTGTTATTATTATTATTTATTACTTCGATTATTGTTGTTGTAATAAATAATAATAATAAAAAAAAATAGTATGCATAAACATACTTGGCTTCACCGATAATGTGTCCAGTGTCCACCCATCTACCTGAAACGGTTCTCTACAATAGTACAAAACTAAAAATTTGTTTGGGCAGCAAATCGGTTCCGCTTTATTACAGCCGCAGGTGTTAAGTGGGTTACTGTAATGGCTGTGTTTAATTTTGATTAAATAATTTATTTTTGTATACAAAAAAACCGGTGGAGAACGATTCCGCAAATTTTGCGGAATCGTGTTGATTTTAATAGCCACTGATATACATACACGACTCCGCAAATTTAATATATATATACACGATTCCGCATAATTTTAAATGCAACGTTGCCATTCCGAAAACAAAATCTATATTATTGTAAGGGCCGAGCCACACTTGAGTGATTTGGCGCGCGGTACGCATACCACGGTGGCACCCGGTACGCGCGTTAAAACGACGCGTGGTACTCGGGCGATACACGCGGGTTTTCACAGTGCGTTAAAATCGCTCTAGTGTACTCGTATAATGAAATAACGATATAACGAAAACGTCGATAGAACCATTGATTATAGAATATTATTCTATTAGTCTATTCTATAATCAATGATAGAACGTATAAAAATGTCGTTATTTCCGTTGTTAAAATAAGTTTTTTTGGCCAAAGTTACGAATTAAACGTATATGAGTTTGTTTCAGCTATATTATTATGCGATAAGATAATGTTCATGTCATCGACGTTTATAAAATTAGATTATAATATGTATAAGAAATTTGGACTACATTTATGACAGAGTAAGCACTATAATCGATTATAAAAAAAAATATGTTATTATATACATAATAAAAAAGAATACATTTTAATTAATTAATAAATAACATTTAAACTGTGCTTTTGAAAATTAAACAATTATATTGACAAAGACTGTTCTTTTCCACCACTAATTTGGGCTGAAGAACCATCAAAAAATCCAAGGTAGGTTCTATAATTATTATTTAAATTGTATAATTTTTTTATAATTTTTATAATATTATTATAATGTTATCACAGAACAACAATAAATGCAGCCGAAAGTTTTCATCGAACATACAATGGCCAATTTTATTACTCACATCCACCCATTTATTCAGTGCTGACAGTCTTATTAGAAACACAAACCGAAACAGATGTAAAAATATATTCAATTATTTCTAATAACGAAAAAAAGAAAATGACTCTTAGAGAAACAGAATGCATTGAAACTATTATTAGGGCATATGATAAGTATAAATCTTGTAAATCCCAAGATCATTTATTATATTATTTATCACTAACTGGCCATACTTATCAAGGTAAATCGTTATAATTAATATTGCATATATTTTCAAAATTATTATACTTATTATTATTTTTAACTTACATATTAAAATTTTTATTTACATACATCATATATTTTATATATTATTATAACTTTTTTTGACTATATTGATTGCCAAAAAAAAATTACAATTTATATAATAAGAGTAATTAATTGTATATTTGTATGGCAACGTTGCTGTTAATATTATGCGGAATCGTGTATATATATACTAAATTTGCGGAGTCGTGTATGTATATCAGTGGCTATTAAAATCAACACGATTCCGCAAAATTTGCGGAATCGTTTTATAGCCAAAAAAACAGTTCTGTGTGGAGGTGTGTCAGCCTACATCTTTAGCATGTATAGATACATTTTTTGATAAACGAATAGTCGCTATAGTAGTATAGTTTGACTAGATTGATTTATTATTTTTTTTACAACTAAAAAAAACAATACAAACTTGAAATTTCACTTAACGTTTACATTTTAATATTTTTTTATACCGTGTAATTTTCAAAATAGTTTGATTCTTTTTGACCTATTTAAAGACATTTTTAATCTTTAATGTTGTCGCGGTTGTTATCGCAACGACCGTGACTGCTTATCTAAGTTCGCGAGGGCGCGACCCGCGACCGGTCCAGTCGTGGGGTCAGAAAGGCAGTCTTCTAAGATCCACGGTCGCCGGACGTATTCCTGTGATTAATTGTTATAATATAATATTGTAAGATACAAAATATACGTTATATTGAAACGCGACGTGAGTTTTGTTTATTCCAGCCTGATACCTGCAATGTTTCATAGTTTTTTTTAAAATACAGATGAGAAATTTATAGATAGGTATAACGTATAAATGTATAATGCTTGAAAATGTATAGTTAAAATATTTTTTTATAAGCTTTTAAAGTTCAATTGTTTACAATGTAGCCGATATACAATATTCACTGGTATAATAACTATTTCTTCTCAATGATTTAACAAAAATAGTTATGAAGATTTTACGAGTATATATATACGTACATGTTTAATTTTCTTGAGCTGATTTGATATTTTTATTGAGAAAAATTTATATTTAAATTAAAATCCCATATGAGTTGTTTTTATATCGGTAAACAAATAGTAAAAATACATAGGCAATTTTTTTTTTTATGTATTTGAAGTTAGAATGTTAATGAAATTAATTATTTAATGATAAATAATTAATTATAAACATTATTTATGGAAACTAAAACTTTTATGAATTTTTCTATACATAATGATATTTTTGATTTATTTTAAGATATTATTTATTTACGAGTATACCATAAAATCTATTTTTATTGTTTTACGGTATTCACAGAAAGATGCTATTAAATGTTGAGTTATATATGTTGATTCAATAATTCAATAAAGTATAAATAATAAATATTATATTTTATTATAATAATTAAATATTAATAGCTATAACGAAAAAAAACATATTATGTTAATATACTTATTACCAGGGCTCGGGACTTATAGCACTTAAAATGATTAAAATAAACGCTTAAAAACATCATTATAAGCACTCAAATTAGCATTTAAAAAACTTAAATTTGAGCACAAATATTTAATAATAAAAAAAAGCTTTCTCTTTACATGATAAAGTAGATACTAGACATAATTTTTAACTGTGCTAAAAATAATATAATAATTAAAGATAACAAAAAATATTGAAACAAAATGATTAAGAACAATTTTTAACTAAAAAATAAAAATAAAATAAATCTTTATAATAATAAAAAAAAATCAAACTTCACTTTCGAGACATTTTGCCTTATTGTTTATAGATTTTCCAAGGGATTTTCTGAAAAAACCATAAAAAGTAGTAAAACTAGTCAAAAAAGCAAAAATAATCAGAAAAACTGGAAATAAGCTTTTTTTTAAAAAATCGTTGTAAAAGCAAAAAAAAACACTTCAAATTTTATAATTGAACGTACACTTACATAGCACTCTGCTACATTTTAATTCAATCCATAAAAATAAGCAAATGCTTAAGTCCCGAGCCTTGCTTATTACTTAGTGATATGGCTGACAGATCTCCACCCGGAATCGTTTTTCGTTTTATATACATTTGAAGTTCAAATTTTTAAGAACATATTTTAAGCCACAGGTATTTTGTAGTAAAACATGTATAAAATCATCATTTTTTTTAGTTATGGTTTAAAAAATGTAATAAATATTATTCCTTATAAGTAGTGTATACCGGAACAAAAAAATCTAAAATAAATACAAAAACAATTTGTACAAACTACACATATTAACGATGTATAACGATGTTAATTATTTTACTATAATTAAATAAATTATTCATGGCCTCGTGGGGGGGGCTTAGTTTTACGTACATTACGTATGATTTTTTTCTATATGCTTTGATATTATCTAAATATGTAGATTAATTTTAAGATATTATCTAATTATACGATGAGTCTATTCTCACTGTTTCACGGTATTTACAGTAAAGTATTATTAACTCAAAAGTTAATAATGATTACATAATATGGTATAAATAATAAATAGATATTATTAAAATAATTAAATACTAATGAAATAATAAATTTAATATTTTCGGAAAAAATTAAATTATCCTATATCGTAATATTAAAAGTAAAATAAATTACTTTTATAGCTATATCAAAAAACTCACCATTAAATATACTATGTGATCTAGCAGAATATACAGGTTGATTAACTGTCTCCATTCTGAATCGTTATTCCTATAGGTACAATTATATATCATAATTGCAGTGGCGGCGCCAGATATTTTTTATTGTGGTGGAGGGGGGGTGGTACTGGGCCAAATTTTTTTCTGTTGAGGCATTTATGTATGGTTATTCGATCCCTCATTAATTTGTTTATAACATATTTTCAGGAAATTATTACTAAAAATGTTTTGGATATAATATGTTATATTTCTAAATAAATAGTCAAAAAATATACCTACTATATTATTATCACAAATGTACTACGGTAAAACTTCGAATTCCCTCCGTTTTCTTTTATTTGTATGTAACAATACATAACTTTTTATTTTTTAATGTATGCGATTTTAGAAAGTGTGCAGTTAGTATTAATTTTATCGAGTATTTTTAAAGTATTTTAAATATAACAGTCAAACTTAAAATAAAATAACTTAAGTCTAAAAACTCTTTTAAGTAATTAATACTATTTTATATACCTATTAATAATGATTTACAATTTCTTTATTTAACATTAAATTATAGGGGGAGGGGCAATGGAAAGGCAAAATTTTGGGGCAAGACCTACTTACCCTTGTCCCCGTGTAGCGCCGCCTCTGCATAACTTAATTCAAATTTAAAACATTTATTATTACAGACTACAGTAACTTACTCGATATCTATTTACAGCGGTTCCCAATTGCCCATATTTTTAATTTTAGAAAATTAAGGTTTAAAACTTTAATACAAAGTTCCTCATTAGTTTTTCTTACCGAAAAATTAAATTTTAGAAATACGAGTACATATGCGCAATTATTATTTTTATAGACATTTTAATTTCTAATTTCGATGAAATAAGATATTAAGTAAGATATTGTGATCCTAGTTATTTCGTTGTGATTAAAACTATATCATTATGGTATTATGACTTACTGTGAAGAGTACACCTACTGCACAGTAGGGATAGTTCCTGGTTTATTTTCCATTAATTTCCCCACCTCTGATTACTATTATTAATATCTTCTAAGTACATAATTGGCCTAAGATTATTTGTATTATTTAATGATTCAAAAAAGTATGTATTACGAACGATGAACGTCCAAAATAATCGGTCTGTTCGGTGTCATTCTTCAGCGAAGGTCACTGTCACACTTATAGCGCCGGGCGAGTCTTATAACATACGATGAGTATGAACAGCCGACGTGGCAATAACGAGCGTGGAATTATTGTTATTATGATAATGGTTCGTTATCGCGGAAATGAATCTTCGTATCGTTCGATATAAATTATATAATATATTATATTTGACTTATTTAAAGGTATAGGTACTGGCATACTGCCACTGCGGTTTGTGCCACACGATTTTTAGAGTATTTATACTATTCTTGTGAGTTTTTCTTGTTTTGGCGTGCAGTGGAGTTGATTTTCTTTCTCTAGTTCGTGAGGATTTAGTTGTATATCATTAAAGTATCAGTTTTTTTTGTGTAGGTCCTACGACTTACATTGTAGGAAGAGTAGGGAGACTACATCGATCAACACGATATGTCGGTATCAATGGTACCATATTATTAAATATTACATAACAAGCACACGAAATACAACATAATGACGTATTGACGTCATTAGTTGTGTATTATTTCTTATAAACTATTATGATGTATTATATATAGCAACGAAATCCCGAGTCAAGACAGAATTCGCATAACTATACACGTCAACGGCCAACGCTGGTTAATTCAGAGTAATAACTAATAATAATTAGAGAAGTGTAATATACGTTATTATTAATAAGTAACAACCTTCATAGATATCGTGTAATAGGTGCGTTTGGTGACAAGTATACCACAGAATAGATTAAATACCAAGGGAAATATCGTTCAATTATTCTCTAAAGAAATAACTATAGGTATGTGTTTTAATATTCTTTTGTAGAACCATAATCTTTAATGTTGCGTCAATATTATGGATTTTTTTGTATTGGTGCCTATTTGTTTCGATGTGTTATTCGTATTATTATTTAAAAATCATTATTATTATCATTATTACACTTATTATTTTAATAGTAACTGCGAGACGTAAATAACTGTTATGTTCTTGTTTGTATATGTAATTTTTCGTAATATCACATAATGATTTACAACATCGTCATTGATATTCAACTTCCGTATTTATAAACTGATATGTGCGAAACACTCTTAAGATACTGAAAAAATTAAAGTGTTGTTGTATACACAACGGACACAGTAAATTACACTTAGACGCGTACCTATGTTACAAACGTCAATTATATCTCCAAAGGAGGGTCTGCGATTATGAAAATTCGCAAAGAATAATTTTTTAACGTTATATACCTACTTGTATGATAATCACAGAATTACATTTTATTCTGTGCTTATTAAATATGAATTCACACTATCTGTAGGTATATAGTCAAAGAACGTGACCTTGAATATATATATATATACACAATGCAGTAGAATGTTATTTTTAAATTTATTTGATTACTTGAGTTCTTAAGTCATTATCCGGTATAATGATGGGACAGTTATTACGTAATAATGCTTAATAACTAGTCAAACGGTATTTATGTACACTATACATTCGTATACAGTAATATAAAAATAATGCTTACCTCTATTTTTTATTTATAATTTATTTTTTCAAATTCTAGATTTTTGAATTCTTATGTAAACTTAAAGATCATACTTAGATTTTTTACGCCAGTTGTGAAGTGCTCCAAGTCTAAACAAGTTTATTTTTTCTAAATAAGAATCATAATTTTTCACTGTAGATTGATAAGCATAAAATTTTTTTTACTCAGAAAGAAATGACTCCCATTGACGGTTAGTCGTGATTCGTCACTCGTGTCGAATTGGCGACGGTCAACATTAAAACGCATGTCGCTCAAACATTTCATATATATCACTGGTGGTTTTAGGAGATTGAATTCAATAAATAAAATAAATTTAAGCATTGTGTTTTTTATAAAGAACCATTGTAAGAGAATGTCACAGAATTCCATTTATAAACTCAATTATCCAAACTAAGAATTTTTGATTTTAAAATATAAAACTATTAATAACTCATATATTTTGCAATAATTTTAATTATATATTATTCACTTAGGCCGACCGCACACCAAAAGAGCAAAACTGTGTTAGTCATCTTTAGTAATTTTTGTTTAAGTCAACTAAAAACAGTTTGACCGCACATCAAAAAAGCAAAACTGTGTTATCGTATTTAGTCACCAACATGTCTTCCGACGAAGAAGAAGTTATTGTCCCTATTTTGTGGTCTTTGTTGATAGATATCGAAAAGAATGAAAAACAAAAAAGAATGTGGGTTCATCCTTTAAATATAAAACGTACAACAAATAATTTAATTAAATGTTTTTTATGTGAATTACGTAATGACGAGCTAAAATTTAAAAATTTTACGAGAGTAAGTCCGGAAACATTTGATTACATTTTGAATATAATTTCTGAAGAAATTCAAAAAGCTGATACCAACTTCAGAAAGAGTATCAAACCGGGATGAACAATTATTAGTCACTTTGTGGTAAGTAAAATTTTATTTAATTAGTAACGAAGTCAAACTGTAGAGGGAAAATTTGTTTTAATACTTATGACTTATGTATTTACATAATAATAATAATAATTAATAATACTTATTTAACAAAATAAAAATATAATGCCATATTTTTTTTGTAGGTTAGTATAGGTATCAAGCCTTTATTTTAATGTAATAATCTAAATTATAATTTAGTACTTATGAAATACATTCAACTTTTTAATTTTTAAATTATTTTGAACATCACTTATAAATTATTTATATGTGTTCTTGATATGAGTTTGAACTTTTAGAAAAGAGAAACTGTGTAGTTTGATTTAATGGTTGAGGCTGAATAGTATGCTGTTCGGTTAGCACATGGTTTGAATATAATGGCAAAAAGTTACTTGTATACATTGATGTTCCTGAAGATGAAGTTTCTTGTTCGTCAAGTAGTTGATCCAGTGTACTTAAAATAGCGCTTTTAAATTTACGTTGATTTTTATTATTGAGCTTTTTAAAATCGGGTATTAAACTTTTTTTAAATAATAGTTCCGGTGGATCTTCAATTGGATTGACTTTTGGAGTAGTTTTTGATTTTAAATAACTGATCATGGGTTCTGCTATCATCTCACTTGCTAGAACTTTTTTATTGTTTTTTGGTTTCTTAAACTTGTGTAAACTTGAACTTTGTTCAAATGTAATTTTATTTGATGTTTACATTAAAAAAAACCATATAATATAATGTAATATGTGTACCAATTTTTAATAAATCAAATATTTTCTAACCAGTGGTGGTCAAATGATTTTGTTATGGGTTATGTGGCTGATTTTTGAATAATATGTACTATTTAATCATTAAAATATAATTTATGGTTATGCACTTATGCCTAATATACATTTTTTAAATTAAGGTAAATTAGTACTTTATTAATTATTTATAACAAGTGATGAGTCACTTAGTATTGAATATTCACAAGCATCGAGTGGGGTAATTCCCGCATATTCTGTATAAGAAACTAAATGTTATATAATAATAACAGCCTTGTTTCTGGAATGAGTCTAGAATCTAAATAATAGTAATATGTATACGCTCATAGGCGTTGTTTTGAGAAAGAATAAAACACAATTTAATACATTAACATTTTAGTACAATATACATAAATTTAATTGTTATAAATATTAAAGAAAAAAAGTCATGGGGGGATCTATACCCCTTACCCCCTCCCCCCTCCCACGGACCATGTATCATTAACATAAATGTTATTTACATTGACGAAAACGTACCACAAGAGATTACTCCTTCCAAAGGCAAGACATATGAAGTTTGTTGAAAGTATTACACGTATAACTATATAATACTTTAAACTTATTACTAGTTTTCATTTCAGTTCAAGATCAAATTCACCAGACTACACAGTGTAGAAGTTCGCGTATGCAGCGCAACATAACTATAACCAATATGGACACGAGTATAGCTGAAACTTTTAGGGATGGGACAGTTTTTGTAACCGGAGGTACAGGGTTTTTGGGGAAAATACTTACTGATAAATTACTTAGATCTTGTTCATTGAAAAAAATTGCAATTCTTGTGAGAAGTAAGAAAGGAGTCGATTCAATTCAAAGAGTTGCAGAAATTTACAATCAATCTGTAAGTTTATTTTTTTCTTGGTTGTCTAATCACACAATAAATAATTATGCTCTACAATATTGTGTTTATAATTACATGTATTTATTATTTTATTGTGTATTAGGTTAGTTTAGGTTAGATGAGGAAAATAATTCGTTCATGTCATTATCTAACGAAAACTACATTGATACGTATTAATTTAGATAATACAAACCACATAAATTGTTATTATTTGATAAATTAAGACACTATAGTGTTATAATGTTAGATTGCATAAACAATTACTTAAGATTTATTGATTAGAGTAAGCTCATATGATATATATACCTTTAAATATAATTTAGCGGTGCATAATTGGTCCATTAACTTTTATGCAGTTCATCATAAGTATTTAACTTAATTTAGTGATCATTAATACCAGTTATCGAATAACTAAAAAAAAGGCATCAAAAACAAAACTAATGATATTATTAATGAACTATTGTACCATGATTTTTACATTCTATTTAGGTACCAATTTTTATATTGTGACACGTACTAAAAATGATAAATAAATGCTCATAAAACTACACAATTAAAATCATTAATAATTCTAAACTTTTAATACAAAATAATTATATTGTTACTTTATTAATTCTACAACAAATTAGTGTATTTAAATAAAACAAAATCCTAATTTAAACTTAAAATTAAGGAAAATACATCTAAACATTTTTATTTTAAATTCAAGATTATACTGTTTGAAAACGTTTTACTAACAATACATAGTAAATAAAATTCTGCTTATAATTATAATTTTAAAATGTATTTATCTATTAAACGGATAATTATAAAACCATAAATTGTGTGTTTTACAAGACATAGACACATTATACAAATGAAAATATTCCTAAAACAACTTTTTTATCATTCAAAATTATAGATTCAAATGTAATGTAAATGGCAAATATTTTAGGTTCCGAGTGGAATGGTGAATGAATAAATTGATTGGTTGTATTTATTTTGTTTGACTCTGTATACACTTTTTGTAGCAATTAAAATGCTTAAATATTCAACGATATCTTTGCTTTAGAAAAGTTAATCTATTTGTTACTCGTAAGGAGAGGGTCAAATGTAAAACAATTAACATTTATTTTCTCAATAATAAAAAAAAAAATTAAAAAAGAGAAGACATTTTTACGGAATAAAAATAGATTTTGTTATTTTATCATAATTCAAAAATGTATAACCTTAAATAGTTCAAATTATTTTCTATATATATATTATATACGGTATAGTTTTTACTCTTTTTGATCTATTTATTGGTAAACATTTAAAATTTTTAATTGTTTTTTTTCTTTAAATTTGGATAAAAAATATATGGTCATATATATATCTATGTTTGCATGTGAAATAATATGATTATTTTTTTCACCTCTTTTTTCTATACTTACGAGATATTATATACTTTTGTAGAGCAGACGTAATTTAAATCTTTTTTGTTGTTGTTAAGATACGGCCTAGTTACGCTAAATTGGACGGTAAAAATTGGTGAAAAAATGTGTACATTGTATATTTAGTGTACACTGTACACGTAGCAAAAACATACGCATATCCATGTTAAAATATTTATTAATAGTTATTTATTAATAATCTTATTTAGAAATTATAATTTTTATTCTGCCCTTCAGAAATTCATAATATTTATCATTGAAAAAAAACTTTTAAAAATTTAATATAATAATAAATGTTGCATAATTATTTCATACTTTAATACATTATGTTCAATATTATAACATTTTTATTTTTTATTATTACATATTGTTATTAAATTAATAATTAAATAATTGTAAAAATATATATAATTGTATGATTATTTACTTTTAATAAATATAAGAAGCAAAAAGTATAGTTTACAAAATTGTAATAAATTTATATATTAAAAAAAATAACCGATAGGGTAGAGGGCTTTCATAAGATACACAAGTATACACTATACAATGGTCAATTTACACGGATAGATTGATAGTTTCGGTAATAATGACAGATTTCATTAAAAATAATAATCGTGTTGCAAAATATATTTCTTTTTATCTATCATTAAAAAATGATCATAATAACAGCTATAATATGGATATGATATGAATGGTTTTAAAATGTAATATTATGATACTATTAATACTCAATCACCTATTATCTTTAACTTATTATTATAAATAATTTCTAGATTGTACGTACAATAATAATGCATATTATATTTTTATCGATTAACATAGACCAATAGTATCTCCCTATACGTATATCTAATCATAAATATTTATTGGGGAATCATAATTTCCTACACAGGGGAAGACAAAGGTTAGGTTAGGAAGAGATAAACGAATATAAACTTTATTTTATATAATATAAGTTATCAAACTGATGATATTGTCATGAAAAAAATAAAAATATCATAAAACGCTTCATTTTCATACATTTTAATATAATATTCCAATAGAAATTATTGAAATTCTCAAACTATTTCAAATGAAGATAGATAAAAATAAAAACTGCGGATATCACACAAAAACGAAAAAACAAAAAAAGTACTCAACAAACAAAATTAACCAATACAATTATGTTAAACATTTATAAGTTTCCAAAATGAACCAGATAAAATATAATTTTATTTTTATTTTTTTATTTTATTAAAATGTATGACAGTATCATCAGATTGATAATTTATAAATTATTACAGTATCATATAAAATATAGTATTTTTATAACTATTGAGTAATAATATATGTAGTGTAGGAATTCATTATTCATTATTCAACTACATTATTCCTAATGTATTATTTTTACTTGCTAGGTCTCGTGTACGAACTTATTCGTCCCATTCATTTTATTATTCAAATAATTTTAGCTCGGCTAGATAAATAAATACATAACAATTTACAATATTTTTTCGAGTTCATAATGTATTATCGAATTACTCATGAAAATAAATTTAATAATGACTGTAAATTTAATTATAGTAGATAAATTGATGAAATTGCGAGAATACCATTAAATCAATATGCTTAATTTCATAAAAAAATATAAATTCTATGTAAAAAAGAAATTATGTAAATAACAAAAATATTGTTACGTTAATTCTAAATATTTTTAGAACAGGTAAACTATTAGTTAAGGTTTTTGAAGTATCTGTAGTATTTTAAAAATATGATAGGAATATTAGGTATATTATACAATTATTGATTATTAATAACAGCTAGAAATATTACATAAAATATAAAATAATATCATAATATTTATGCTAATATAAATCGTTTGTGAACAATTATAGTATTTAAACTTATTTATTTTTTAAAACCATAAAAATAAAAAATGATCTATTTTTTTCTCAGTTATTTTAGAAATGTTTAGAGGAAATGTTGTTTTATTAAAATGTTAATTCTATATGGTTGTTATCTATGTTAGTTACAATAATTCTTTCAAATTTACATAATTTTTTGTACATAGAATTTATATTTCTTTTCAAATTCAAATTTCAACAAGCTATAGTCTTAATGATATTCTGGTAATTTCATTGATTCACCTATTATAGTTGAATTTACAGTTATTATTAATTTTATTATCACAATAAAACAACATGTTTAATTTCATAAAGAATTATAAATTCTACATAAAACAAATTGATGTTGAATTAAAAAAAAAATTTTAGTAAAACATCCTAAATTTTTAAAAATATTTTACTTGGTAAATATTTTTTAATTAGTAATGCAGCAAGTTACTCAACAAAAGTTGCATATTACTCGTATATTATAAGGGTATAGTAATTATTATAATTATAATAGTTTGCTATTCTGATAGTAAGTTATTGTTGTTATCTATCTAAAGCAGCGTTTCTCAAACTTTTTATTCGTGGAACCCCTACTTTTTTTAGCTTTAGCTGTTTAGGTTATTAGTTCGATATTTTAAAGTAATTTTCTTGAAAATGTTGAAAAAATTACTTCAGCTTCACGGAATACAGTTTAAGAAACGCTGATCTAAAGTATAATAATAGTTATTGTTATGTGTGTTTTCAAGATGTTCGATTGTCTTCGAATTGAAAAGCCTGACTTCGTGACCAAGATAAAAATAATTGAAGGAGATTTGGAACAACCCTCACTAGGTTTATCGTCAGATAATCGTGAGTGGTTGATCGAAAATGTGAATTTCGTTTTTCACTGTGCCGCAACAATAAAATTCAATGAAACTCTTCATACAGCAACAAAAATAAATATACAGGGAACAGATAATATTTTAGACCTAGCAACGACGATGAGAAATCTTAAGGTAAATAATATGTAGTATCGTATAACGTTATAAGTTAACTTAAACTTTATAATTTGTTAATTTGTAAAAAATGTAATTGGTTGTAAG
Organism: Rhopalosiphum padi; assembly: GCF_020882245.1. NCBI lineage: Eukaryota > Metazoa > Arthropoda > Insecta > Hemiptera > Aphididae > Rhopalosiphum > Rhopalosiphum padi. The sequence goes on from NC_083600.1 coordinate 22,283,834, forward strand.
ATTTTCTTCGCACGTGTCACAATATGTCAGGGTCGATACTTTGGAGACAGAAAGGCGTGAGTTGATTGAGTTGAATCAGTGTATCCTATTCTGACTAGAGTTCTGCAAGTGATACTTTATTCTGATTTTCCTGAAATGCTTCTTATTTCGTTTGTTTAATAATATGTCTCTAATTCTTCGATTGCTACTAAGTCTACATTTTTATTTTCAGGCATCCAGACATGGGACAGAACCCAACCCATACGAATAAATAATACCTAACTAATATTTATCGTTGCAGGGTTTTGTACACGTATCGACCGCTTATTCACATTGTCCGAGAAATGTAATTAAAGAAGAATTCTATCCTGCTCCGATCACGGCAAAGGAGTTAAAAAATATGTCCATTGACGAGATGTCACGTGCAAAGTAAATTTTTTTTATTATAAATAGGTCATCATATTTTTAGTTTTTGATTAACTTTCGTTTGTAAATAATATAGCATTTTAGAAAATTGGCCCAATACATACACATTTACTAAAGCAATCACAGAAAATATGATTTTGAACAATGACAACCAATTGCCGATTTCCATATTTCGTCCATCGATTAGTAAGTGTATTTGACAAGTATAATATTAGATTTTGATCAAATTGTTGAAATGATAAAATTATATATTTTGTTTTATTTGTGGATATATTTTAGTCGGTCACTGTAATACATAATGTTAACATATTATGTTAAATTTGAATTAAATGATATACCAATCATGGTATACAAAAAAAATGATTATGCGGGATGACGGTCTAACTTTTTATTACCAAATAATTAATAATAGTATTAAATGTCATTAAACAATGTTCTTCTTCTTATTTTTTTTTTTTTTTATAATTCTCGATTATTTTGAAAAGTATTAGGAATTTTTTATCTTAAAATTTTAAATCTGATCTAATTTTCAAACAAAAACTACTATTAAAATTTAAAATTAAATATTTTACCTGATATAAAAAGTTGTTTTAGACACAGAATAAAAAAAATATAAAAATAAACATACATCATTGTAAAATAAATTCAATCAACGTTACCTATCTACTAAATAAATATTTGTTAAATATTAGTATTATTATTAAAATAATTGTTTGGTAACCATAATTAAAAAAATATCAAACCCTTATCTCTCAGAATATACAATTATTGATACATAATTTAAGTTAAATCTGAGACATCTATTTCAGTAACCCAATCAATTGTGAGATATACTTGGCGTTTTATTTAGCAGAGCCGTTACCAACTAGCCCACCTATTTTTATTACTTCTATCCTTCTCATAATCTCATAGTTATAAACAAAATCATTTTCCTCACAACATTATAATAATAAAAGTTAAAAAACATATTTATTTTTTCATTATTCTCATTAATTATTATCTAAAAATATGAATATATCATAAAAATGTTAATTTGATAAATAAATCATAAAACATACATACTTATTGATTTATTTAACCTTATGGGGATATCCTAAGTGTGTCCCGTTTTTAATTTTTTCCTTTTTCATAGCCCAAGTTCGTCTGTAATCTTGTCGACAAATTATATTTCATAGCCCGAGTGCGTCCTAGGTCCACAGCTGTCAGCTACAGATAGTTATTTAAGATAAAATAATCGAATAACCCTTTTAAGATACAGGTTTGACGATCGAATATAGTAGTTCAAATGGAAATTTACCATTTATAGTATTGCGCTTAAAATTAATTTTTTATATATCAATTGAGTTATATACATTTTATTGTCGAAAGACCAAATGCGCTCAAAATATTTGAAATACCTAAAGAATACTTATTAATTAGTTTTAATTTTATAACAAAATGTATTCACTAATCGATTTTGTGAGTGTTAATGCTTAATATAAAATAGTATAAATAAATAAATAACACCAAGTTAGGTAATTTACTTGCGTAATCATAACTTTTCATAAAATTTCCTATACTGTTATTAAATATATTATAATCAGTTACTTTAACCAATTATTAATTGATCGAAAAATAGATTTTTAATTTACAAGCATTTTACTGTTTAGATTGTTTATGTTGATGTTGATGGAATTAGATCGAACAACTTTACTTTCATATCTGAAAGTAGGCAAATTTGTATACCATCGCAATTAGAAAACTTTGTTTTAGGCGCAATTGGGGCACCCATGTCCATATAATACTATAATCTTTGTGAAACATTGGAATTGGTGGGGAAATTGCATTTCATTTTAATTTCGATAATAATTGAGTTCCTCTAAATGAACTGGGACGAACTAGGGCTATGTCAAAAATATGACCTTTTTTCCTTGGGGCGAGCGCGGGTGATATTTAACAATCTCTTTTTTAACGATGACCAAATTTACTGAAAGAGAAACATTACAGTTGGATGCGTCAAGTTAGAACCTAATCCCGGTTGGTTGGATAATATTAATGGACCATCTGGTATAGTCACCGGAGTCATAGCTGGATTTTTAAGAACGATACAGCTTGATAAGAATAAAATCGCTGATATTATTCCAGTTGATTATACAGTGAACGCATTGATCAGTGTTATGTGGGATACAGTTAACAGGTATGTTCTTATCTTCCCCGTACAATTTACACAAAACATTAAAATTTGTTATCATTTTTAGACATCAACATTCAAATCAAACGAAAAAGGTCCCAAAAATATATAATTACGTTTCTAGTACTGAGAGCCCGTTGACATGGGGTAGATTTATTAAAAAAATGCACGGTCATTATTTTGAAGTTCCTCCGCTGCGATCGATGTGGTATATATTTTATATTTTCTATACCAATTTACTAATTGGCACAGTTCTGAGAATTTTACTACATAAGATACCGGCTGCATTAATGGATTTGTTATTAATTATATGTGGTAAACCTCCTAAGTAAGTTTTCAATAACAATTTTGTAATACATAATTTATTTATATATTTAACAATAGTAGGTAACTATTAAATTTTAAATACTAAAATTGTCTTTTTATAACGATGTGTGAGTATATTTTTACATTCTTTTGATTTGTTTTTACGATTAAAAAAAAAATTGTTTTTATTAATACATTTGTATATTTATTTAGAATGTTGAAAATGTATGCAAAAACAGAAAATATGATGGATCTGCTTAAAGTATTTACTACAAGACAGTGGTCATTTGACAACGAAAATACAAGAAAACTTTGGTTATCATTAAGTAAAGAAGATCGTAACATGTTTTGGTTTAGCTTGGAAGGATTCAACTGGAAAGCTTATATACAAATTTATTATTTTGGGATCAGGAAACACATACTTCACGAAGACCTGAGTAATACAGAGAAGGCTATATCGAAAAATAAAAAGTAAAGCATATATTATTAACTTTAGATTATTTATTTATTATTATTTATTTTTTTTTTTAGATTATTCTGGTTGCATAATTTGTGCATTGTTCTTATTATTTATCTCGTAATACAATTGTTGTATTGTATGTTTATAATGTAATGCATACCTATACACATATAAATCATGATTCTATAATACTTCTGCAGATTATTATCATAAAGCCAAACAGATGACATTTGAAAATTTGAAATGAATAAATGTTTAATACATCTTAATTTTATTTAGTTATTATATTTACATTAACCAATTATGTTAGTATGAATTATTCACTTGTAAATAGACTAATGTTATATTTACAATGTATTATATAATATATATTATGTACTATACAAATTTTAATTTATTGTCAATAGAAAATAAAACTATTTTACGTGATTAGTTCATTTACTTAAATTAAAATGATTATGATCCGAATTATTTTCTCATATTAGTTCTATACTTATTAGTCTTACATTGACTTAATTTAATACATTTTGTATCCTGATATCTTTACGTATTCATTTATTAATATATTTTTTAAGTGTATGGTATTTAATAGTTTAATGTAATTATGTATGTTATTATTTTTTAAGATTTTGCAAGTTAAAAAACAACTTAAAAAAAGTCTTTAATTGTTTACTTAACGTTTTATTTAATGATTTATTTAATGACTTAATAGAATATTTAAACTAACAACCAGATGAGCGAGAATTTTTTTTATGGATTATCATATGAAAAATAATGTACATGTCATCAACCCCACTCATTCAAAATTTTTTTTTTTTCAAGTCAACATTTAGAAATCACTTAGCAACAATTTGCAATTTATTTATATTTTAATTAATTTTAATTTTTATATTTTATTTTTGCATATTTATAATTGTAATTATAAAACTAAAGTTAGTAGCAATTTTTCTTAAGAGGTTTGAAGTTCCTGGGTTAAAGTAGGGGGGGAAACTTCACGCACATATGAATCTCAGGTCGAAAATCACATTGTTTGGGTACGGGGTGAGACTGGAGACATGCGCGAATTTCGAAAACGTATTTTGCGGACAAAATATTGGTTTGCAAATTTTGACGATTATCTTGCAAAACGTTGCTAATTGGTTGCTAAATGATGGTTCAAGAAAAATTTGAAAATGTGATTTCAATGATATGGGTTGGGCTGGAGACATGTGTCTCCAGCCCTACCCTAAGTTTTTTTATTTTTTTCGATTAAAAAATAGTCTTGTAAATTCTGAAAATATACTTGCAAATTGTTGCTAAATGACTGCTAAATTTTTACTTGAAAAAAATGTCAACATTTTGAATGGGTGGGGTTGGGGACATGTACGTTGAAAAATGGTATTATTATTTTTTTTAAATAAACTTATTTATAATTATAAGGAATTTTATATAGGTAATTTATTTACACAAATGTTTTTTGTAAAGCGTACAATCTGTAATTATTATTACAACAAGACAAGTATGCATGCGGAAATATATAATTCTTAACAAAGGTACACAATAAAAGCAGCCACCCAATGGCGGACACTTTATAACTTGATTAGGTTAATTTTAAAATTTACCTATCTATATATATACAGAAATACATGATATAAATATTTATTATACACTGCTACTCGTTTGTGCGAGCGCATGTAAACTTTGTCTCAAGTACCTTTTTTTACTGTAAACTCCGTCAGAAAAAAAAACAGGTAAAATGGGTTTATGTAAGCTCCGCCACTGAAAAAAAATCAGGAAAAATTGAGTTCATGTAAACTCCGTTAGTGAAGAAAATCAAGTAGTAGTATAAAATTAATATGATATATTATTAAAAAAAAATTATAATATAATATAATATCATATCGTTCACTTTAAATATTTAAATCATAATAAATAATCATTATACATAATAATCCAATATGTAAACTTAAATTATGTGATACAATTTGTAAATATTGTAAGTCTTGTATTACTCAATTAGTGTACCTATTTATAGCATCCTGTAATATTGTCATTTTTTTTTTTTTTTTATTTCGAATTTTTTAGTTTATTTATATGAGATATACCATTTAGTTTTATATAAGTTTGGGTTTGAAATTCGATAAGAACTTTACTAATAATATGAACATTTGGTTGACTTTTATAAAATTAATTTCTTAGATGACTATGAAAAGATTCACAGGCATTTGTAGTTTAAAAAAACTGGCGGAGTTTACATTAGATTTTTTATTACATTTTTATCTTAACCTGTATTCTGGCGGAGTTTGCAATCGCCCGTTTGCACACATTCAACATTTTTTACTTGTAAATCGATGACTCACTTGCGCACAACGACTTCACACATGTGTACAAATCGTCACTGACTGCAGTACAAATTATCAAATATTTGATAGGAATATAACCTCATAATGGATTGTGTAAATGATATTATTTTGGATTTTCCGTGTTGGCACACCTGATACAGTTAGTTTCATATTCTCAGAATCTCAGATTATATTTTGGAAAATTATATTGACTCTTACAGCAATTTTCCACCAATCTTATGGGCTTGTGAACCAATCAACCATTCATAGCGCAGAAAGTTTCCATAAACATTATAATAGCAAATTCTATACACCACATCCACACATGCATCGAGTCATTGATATACTTATGCAAATTCAAAGTGAAAGGCAGTTCTAAGCCTATTAAAGGGAGAAAGAAATGTGCGTAAAAGAGTTCTAATACTAGGGATTTTCGTCACAGGTTGCCGAAATATACGTGTGCAAACGAGTTGTAGCCAGTAATAATAATAATAAAAAAATACTTAAGTAGCGTTATAATTAATATATTATGATAAAATTTAAGTACCTACTTAATGATATGGTTTGACAAATCGTTTTTGCCAGATTCGTTTACATGGGAAATTATTTACCATTGAATTTAAATTTACCCCTATTCTATCATATTGATCCACTCAAATACTCGTTGATGAGGTTAACTTGACACGTACTAAACAGTAGAGCGATAATCTACTTATTAGGTTTGAGAGCAAATGTGCCTAAGAAATTATCCTGTAAACTATTATTCTTTGTTAGAAACTACATTGTGATATAGCAGCTTACATACCAGTATTATTTATTTTTAATGCCATAAACATTGTGAAAAAAAAACAGGTTTTATAATGAGTGTTGAAACAAAACAACTTAATTTACAATGTTTAATATCTGTTTATTGTTTCTGAATCATTTTATATTATATATCTCCCAAAAATCCATTTTCTATATAAAATTTACAGTTGCGGTTTCAACGAATTTACAAGGCACGCTCTGCACTCATTTATAATATAGAGTAAATGCACTTTATACGATTAATTATTTAGACATTAATACATTATACGGAAACACCAAATCTATGAACTATTAACCATAATGATCAATATGGGTACCGCGAAAAAATAACCCCATATGAGATTTTGTAAGATTTTAAATGTAAATAATTGTACAATATTCAAAACTAAAATGTATATTCTAATAAATACGTATATGTGAATATTTTATAAAATATTTTAATTTTTAAGTGAATTATGAGCATTTTTAAATATTTAATATTTTTCATACTCATAAGTCATAACTCACCTAAAAATTAAAAAATCGTAAAAAACCAACAAGAAAACACAAATTATGTTCTTATAGTATTTGGAAGTCACAAAATGTTCGAACGAACATGGAAAAACCGTATCTCAGACGAAAATCGTCAATTATGTCATATCTTATCAGCTTTGCCACATATTCTAGATATAATAATTGGAAGTATCAAATAGAAGTATTATAAATTGTGTTCAGTACACAGTACACGTCTTAGAGTCTTATATTCTTATACGCTATAATGGCTCAATTTATCGAATCAGAACGTGGAAATATACTTTTGACAATTTTAAATTTTCTTTAGTAAATAGACCTTTGGCTTCTGGGTTAACAAAATGGCGATGTATAATCAAAACTTGCAACGCTTTTGTGAAAACCTTTGGTAAAACTACGAACATCTCTGAACAAAATGTTGAGCATGATAAACATATAGGCAAGTATAATATGTCAATAGTGATTATGATTTAATTTTACTATAATATTATGATGATATTTACTTTTATAATTATTACTATTTCTACGATTATACATGATTTATGTTGTAATTATTGACTTAATATGTGAAATATATATTTATTTAAATACCTACTTATAAATTATAATGATTAATCTATGTTATCTCAGTAATAATATGATTAATAAGACATATTCAGAAATTTGTTTATTAACAGTAAGTAATAAATGTATTCTTTATAAACCTATTGGCTATTATAATACGTTTACGGTTTTAATTGAAAAATAAAAATAAAAGTAACTTTAAACTTTTAAACTTCATTAAGTAATAAGAACTTCTTACTTATAACTTATAAGTTATATGTAAGATGTGTTTTGTTTATTAATTATCAATTGTTTTTTGGGCGGAATTTACATGTAACTTATTTTACCTGTAGTTCATATTGTAGTTCCTAACTATGCAGACTCTAGATTCAACTATGGGAAAATTCCCCTTTACACTTTTTATGAAATCTGAACCACGCAAAGGCATTTCTATATCATATAATTTAAAGATTAATTTATATACGATGTAAAATAAAAAATTGGACAGTCAGCAGAAATTGTTAACACGAAAAGATACCGATTTGTATATTAGCTTATAAAATACATGACTTCAGCGATTTATATTCAAAGTACCTATACCTCCTACTAATTGGAAGACACGAGGACAGTTTTTAAATTATTGTTTCAAATTTATATTAATTTTTACTAATTTTTCAGATACCTATTTTATCATACAGTATATTATATTCGTAATTTTGTTGTAGCTAACCAAATTAAATATAATTCTTGTATTTTTATGATGTTATATAATAATATAATGACATTAAATCAAATGTAATAAAATGTGAATTTATCAAAATGTATATAACTTTACAGAAAATAATTTAACACATATATTTTATTTTGATAAATAATAATAATAACGGTAACAAAATAAATAAATGTATTATCCTTCGTTTAAGTGTCATATTAATCATTGATAATACCAATAACAAAAAATGTTGAAAATGTCAAGACCACATTATCATTATTATTTTTTTTATACAATTAATATACATCAAAAAAATATTGTAGTAAAAGAGTTTTTTAATAAGTGACTATCGATGAGGATGTTGTAATAATTTCCGGTAAATTTGTTTTTTTATTATCGAAGAGAGAAAAAGTTATGATTAATGTTTTATTAAATGTTTAGATAAACAAGAACATTTTTCACATTTATTATCTAATTACCAAATAATGTTCAGAATTTATTTAAATTTCTAACTTAAAAGCTTATAAGAAATATTGTGATAATGTATTTTCCATATTGTTTAATTGATAAAAAAAACTGTGTATTTAATTTTACCAATTGAAAAAATCAACATTTACAAAAAAAAAAAAACACTTAGAAAATGTAAAATATCTAAAAATAGCTTTAATTTAATCAAAAAATTAAAAAAATTATTCCACGTGTAAAAATATGATTTGAACACTTACACTTGATTGAAAATGAAAACATTTTAATTATCCCAAATTACATGTATAAAAATAAAAATATTAGAAATCCTACATATTATAAAATAAAAACATTCATTGATCTTATATTGAATTAGTGGTACTATAATTCTTAGACGTTTGACCGCCTTCGTTTTGAAAAACCTGAATTCATAACCAAGATAAAAATAATTTTCATAAATAATACACGGAGTTTTATATTATAAAATATGAATTATAATTTTATTATAATAGTGATAAACTATTATAGTATTTTGTAAGAGTTTTTCAATCAAATGATTGATAACTTAATATATTATCAGGGTTTTTTGAATGTATCAACCGCTTATTCACATTATCCTAGAAGTGAATTAAAGAACAATTCTATCCCGTTTCGATATTAGCTAAAGAATTAAAAGATTTACAAGATTAATTAAATGAGATGAAAACATAGATAAGTAAATATATTTTTTAGTTTTTTTTTAATACAATTTTTTCTAGTTTTTAATTTTCTTATTTTGCGAAAAAAATAGTTTTTCAGTTGATTGGCCTAATACATACACTTTCACTAAAGCACTTACAGAAAATGTAATTTCATCAAATGAAAATCAATTGCCGATTTCAATATTTTGTCCTTCAATTAGTAAGGATTATAATATAAATATATACATAATTTACAAATATAGCATTATAGGGAAAAACAAATTAAAAAAAAAATTATTTTGGCTGTAATATGCAGGGGCGTATTTAAGGGAGGAGCCCATGGGGCCCGTGCCTCCCCCCCATTCACTGTATTTTATACTTATTTTTATTATATGAGATATTTTACAACTCTACGCCCCATAATTTGAACGTTTTGTTTGTGCCCCCCCCCCCCCCCCCCCCTTACGACATTTCTAAATACGCCCCTAGTAATATGTGATATGTATAATCGTGTAGAATCCAAAAACAGAGTTTAAGTTTGTCTCATTTGTTTCATATTTACATATATTGTTCGAAATTTCTAATCGAAAATATTAAATAATAACAATGTTGTAGTTGGATGCACAAAATGTGAACCCGAACCAGGTTGGTTTTCGTTCAGAAGAATACCTTTTGTGATGTCAGCTTTAATATTAGAGTAAATTTACCTATTATCAAATTTAAAGGTAAGACTATTATCTAGACAATGACATATGCTTTTATTGATATTATTATTTTAAAGTGAGTTATACCTATGTAAAATTGTACAACTCTAAAATGTTCATAACTCACTTTAAAATGATAATATCAATAAAAGCATATGTCATTGTCTAGATAATATTCTTACCTTTAAATGTGATAAGATATAAATTTACTCTAATATTAAAGCTAACATCTCAAAATATATTCTTCTGAACGAAAATTTGTTATGATGTACGACGTACGTTAGTAAGACAGAGACAACACATGCGCGTATGGCGTCCTCTTAATAGGTATCATCTGTATTTTATAATATTGAAAACTATACCAGATTATCAACAATTTTAATATTTGTAAAAGATTAGTTATGATTTTATGTGTTGATTCAGAGTGTTGAAAATGTATAAAAAATTAGAAAATATGACTGATTTGCTTGGAGTGTTTACTACAAATGAATGGAAATTCGACAACAGTAATATTCGAGAATTATGGTCGTTTACTCAGTCAAGAGGATTGTGAAACATTTTGGTTCAGTTTCGAAGAATTTGATTGGAAATCTTATATAAAGTATACTGTTTATGGGATTAGGAAACACATTTTACACGAAGACTCAAGTAACATGACTATAGCGTTAAAGAAAAATCAAAAGTATATAAGATTTTAAATAACGAACGTTCGATTGTGACATTTCTCTCACTATGTTATTTATTATTTTCAGATTATTTTGGTGTCATTAGTTGTGCATTTTCTTTATTATTTACATCGTATTTCAAGTATGTTGAATGTTTGAGACATAACCTATATAAAATTATTAGATTTAATATTAAATCTCATCAAAAACACTCCGTGTAAAAACATTACTAAGTAAAAAAAAATCAATTAAATTACAAAAGTTGTGATATCAAAAATTGGCTAAGTAATTTCATAAATTCATTAATATAGAAGTATTTATAACTGTTTGTATTAATGTACCTTGTGTATTTATTTGGTGCAAATAATATTTTACTTAGCTTGGCACAGTTCATATTATTTATGTCTCTACAGCTAAGAAACCATCAAATGCACTATGTCTCGATTTCTACATAAATATTCGCATCAATTTTATTATTGTTAAACCATAGAACAATACAACTATTTAAATACATCTTTCTAGTAACCGCCAAGCTAAGTAAAATATTATTTACATCAAATAAATACACAAGGTACATTGAATACAAACAGTTATAAATACTTCTATATTAATGAATTTAGGAGATGATTTACGGAGTGTATTTGATGAGATATCACTCAGTTTTTAATTACAATTTTGGATATAGTTAATGAGACAAAGGAGAACTTTTCGTTTTACATTTACACTCATACACAAAAAACGAAATCAACGTGAGCCCGTTGCACGGACGGGGAAATTCGGGCGGCCAGATATTTCAACGTTGTGCCGTGACGACCGATTACGTAACGAGTGATTGCAACCGATGCGTGGAAGTGGAAAAATGGGCGGCCAGCACAAACACATACGTAGTGGAATTGTTGAAAAAAGTAGCCTTTTTGCTAAATAATTATTACTCTGAATTGTTCCCATTAATTTATTTATTGTTTTTCATAATCATGTGCAATTTCATTTTACTGGATATATTTTGTGAAACGAAAGTTGTCCTACAAATAAAAAATAAAAATGAAACCTATGTCATTTTTAATCATAGGTGGAGCCGATATCACATCATCCCTACTCCATCTCCATTGACAGTTTTTCTGTGATAACAGTAAAACCAAATACGTAAACATTATGAAAGTTTCGTTTAAATTCATAGAAGTTACATATTATACATCGGTATCGAACATTTTAGAAAAATCCAAATGGCGGAGCCGAATAAAACAGATGAAGTATGTTTTATTTTCCCTTGTTTATGTTGTGCTTGGTAATGCGTCATAGAATAAAACATTTTATTACCATAATAATATTTTTTTAATTGTATTACCATATGGCGGTAAAGGAAAATATATGATTTCGGTGTAAGAGAAGATCCGCCTATTTATGATGGGTTAATGTCAATTTAAGTGGACCGGTTAGGCGAACTAAAATTGCTTCCAAAAACAATCGGAGACAGTAATTCAAGAATGACCATAATTTTAAATAAAATAACGACATTATATTTCGATATTGTGTAGACATAAATAATGTATAATTTAATGTAGGTACATCGAATTTTAGGGCCATTAAAATACGGAAAAAACACAAATTTACACAACTTAAGGCATACAACTTAATACTCTTTTGTTATTAATCTTTATACTTCGTTTGCCTGTTGGTTTCGCGATATATTTCAATGTTATCTGGATGATTGGTATTAATTTATTATTATGCCTATTTAGCTGTAGTTGTAGTACAGTCAGTCTGCAAGGTAGTTAACTTTTTTGTGTCAGGATATCGATTATACGTTTCTTTTGTACAGATAGTCAAAAGTTCGTTATTGCGGCAAAAATAAACCTGTTTCATCACCAATAAAGTTCTTATTAGGTTCATGTACGAGTATCCTTCAATAATTTACAAGTTTTACATTTCGTTTATCATAATTTTGAACATCGAAACTCTTTGACTTACCGCAAAATATCAGATGTCAAACGATGTAATGTCGACTTTTAAACCTCTCTAGTCAACTACATTTAATGCATTACATTTGATGATTGAGAATAATTATTCAGCGATTTGATTATATAATTGAATTAGAAAGTAGAAATGGCTAAATGTTTGCTTTAGCACTTTAAAAATATTTCAAGATCTATTTATTTTCTAAAAATATTTATTAATTTCTACGATAGATATTACAGCTGGAATTGATATTTGTGAATTACAAAATGTCGTTTTTTTCTATGTTAGACAAGCATTCTTATAATCGTGTGATGACGTATTAAAAAAATGTAGTATGGTCGATGGGATCGCATAGTTTTCTATTAAAAAAAAACAGGTTTTAACGTCATCAAATTATTTATGGATAATATAATTTCAAAAAAATGCAATGATTGTTGTAGATTTGGAACTTATCCAAATTATTGAAAACTACACATTATCCACGAATAATTTCTGATTTTGTCAAAATTGGAGGACAAACTTAAAACTATATTTTTTTTCTCGAGATTATTTTGGTGTAGTTGATGCAGATCAAAAAATGATTGTTAGTAAATCGAAACTTTTCGCCATTACATGTATTATTACGTTATATTATACTTTATGATATTTTTTAATATTTAGACAATTAATTTTACAAGGAATCTGTTATCGTTATTTTTGAGTACATACGTCATATACACCATATAAGAATACAAATAATTTACAATGTATAATACTATCACAGAGACTTGAATAATTATTCACCAAATATTAAAAAAAAAAATTCTTTTAGACATAAATAGTATTTCAGTTATTCTTACATAAAAATATTGTGGCGGTCCGTGACGGTGGTCCATGCGGTGGTCCGTGACGGCGGCCTGTTACGGGGGCTCGTGAAGGCAGACCGTGATGCCGACCGTACACGACCATCGTTTTTATTTTTGTACCCTCTGTAAAGAAGTTTCACTTCAAAAATTTCTTTTAGACGTTATAAGTTTACATTTCGATAAAATTGCTTTTATACTAAAAAAAAATGTTTCATTTGTTTGTTGGTAGGTAATTCAAAAAATATTGTTGTTAGTGACTTTAATATTTCTGCTATTGTATTTTTAATAAATCATATCTTACAGATAGATCAATGATGGTCAAAATAAAAAATTTTTTTAGTCAACCGTTAAAAATAAATCAAGGAGTACTTCAATTAACAGTACTTGAACCTATATTTTTTTATTAATTTACAAATAAATTACTCAATTTAAATGTTATCGCTTAAAAAATTCGAATTGAAAATGCTGTAATAATTCTGTGTCAAGAAAAAAAATGAAAATTTGTTGTATAAATAAAAGAAATTTAATTTAAAAAACAGTATAATCATGGTTTAAATTAACCAAATACATTTATAAATAAAATTATTAAATTCATTTTTAAATTTGCTTGGTTGTTATAGTACACACTACACAATAAATGTGTAAAGAACATGATGTTGATAATTTTGAACGATTATGTAACAAAGATGTATTACTGGTGTATGTATAAAAATAATAAAAACATACCAACATGGCAACAAGTGACCACGTAACCATGAAAATAATACTTGGTATAAAAAGAACATTGATGTTGCCGTGCCACATCGTTAAAGTAGTTTTAGTATTACAATTATTAATTTGTGGGAACAATACAATATTAACCTTAATAATTTTATTTCATATTATCATTTTAAGCACTTGATAAAAAAATAAATTCGATTTTTTTAGATGTATAATTGTTTAACAAATATATATAGTTTATTTTGAAAATTGTTTATTTTCACACCAACATTTTTATTATTATGTTATATTTATTTTTTTTATTAAATCAGTAAGTGATATTCTCTAATAATCTTATTGTAAGTATATTGTTTTAATTTTCTCCTAATTTAAGAACTTCTCATCACTTATACATGCTTTACTTAAAGGAGGTAAGCAAACTTGTATTGTGTTTATTATTTAATACATTTTATCGATTGTTTGTTTGAAAAATAAATGATATATATTATACAAAAAAAAAATATAAAAAATACTTACTATAAGCTTGTTATATAATATACATACTATTATTTTCAATATATTTAGGTTCATCTACAGGACTTGCGTGCAACATAGACAAAATTCATGAAGTAAAACCGATTTGTATGGTTTATGAATAAACAAAAATGAAAGAGAATATTTATTAGGGTTATAAATAACGATTTATTTTAATGTTATATTTTGTTTTGTTTTCAGAATTCGGAAATTTTTCATTATATTTAAATTTAACCAAAAACCTTATACTCAGGTATAATACTTTTACTTGAGTATAGGGTCTATGAATTTAACACATTCTTTATAGAAACCGACCAATGACGAAAACGTACACTCAAACCTACTATATTACTATAAGTATAGTGTATACAGCAGTGTGATATAATGCATTATCAAAATATATGAGTTTACATGACGTGATTTGCATTTACGAATACGCACAGCAAAAAACTTACTCCCACCAATTTATAAGATATCTATATGAATTTCACTTGAGTATAAGGTATAATAATATACTACTTTTCATTCCAGTTCAATATTAAATTTACTAGACTATACAACTTAGAAGTACGCACATACAAAACGACATAACTAAACTACAATATGGACACGAGTATAGCTGAAACGTTTATGGATGGGACAGTTTTTGTAACTGGAAGTACAGGGTTTTTGGGGAAAGTACTTACTGAAAAACTACTCAGATCATGTTCATTGAAAAAAATTGCATTACTTGTGAGAAGTAAGAAGGGAGTCGATTCAGCTCAAAGGGTTACAGAAATATACAATCAATCTGTAAGTTTATTTTTTCTTCGTTATATATATTATGTGCGATGTTTATAATTTAATATAAAAAATTATTTTATTTGAGCGCGTATAAATCACAAAGAAAATAATACGCCTAGTTAAAGGCATACTAATCCCCCAAAAAGAGAAGTTATTTAATGATTGCTTTTGAGACTAAAATAAAATGTATTCATATTATTTTATTTTATTTTTATTAAATATATTAACCCCTTTGAACATAATATATACAATATTATAGTTAAAATTTAATTCTAAATGTTACTTGTGATATCTAGTACATATCTATCCAGGACATATCCGTAAGATAATAGATAATAGACCGTAATACAAATGAAATTTTCTCATCACATGGCAATTTTTAATTAATTAATAATATTATGATTATTTATTAATATGTACGTTTAATACTGATTCCGTTTTGATAGTAGTTTCTGAACGAAATGTGGAATGTATATTTTATTTTACAATGATGTATGTTTTTTTTTTTATTTTTTTTTTTGTGTCATCACGTTTTGGAGTAGAAAATAATGACTCAAATAATTTAACTTCAGCCCCTTCTTTGAGAAGAAAAATTCATCTAATTGGTACTTTGGAGGGTAAAAAGTAAAAAATTTTCAGTAGTTTTCAAGAGTGTCAGAAAAAATCCTAAAAAAGTAACGGAAAAACGGGAATTTTTTCGACAAAATCGATATTTTTATTTTTCTGTAACTCAAAATCAAATCATTGTAAATATTTGAAATTTTAATCAAATTATTATATTAGCGTTTTCTGTTTACGAAAATAATTCAAAATATTTTGCCTTTTTTAAGCTATTTATAGACAATTGACACTTTCGATTTTTATAATTTTTTTTTATTTTTGAAATGCCTATAAAAAAACCGATGTCATAAGGGCATAATTCTTATTCACTATATCAGAAGGAGTGTATTCAATTTCCAGAGATTCTTGTTGAATTTTTCCTATTAAAATATCTTTGTCAAAAATTACATATCTTGTTGTTTTAGACGAAGCAAATTATGTTAAATGTCGTCGAAAATCAATGAAAAAATCAAAAATTACTAAAATATGTACAAACTACGTATGTACTTATTTACCAAATATGTAAAATAAATTAGGGTTTATTTCAATTAGAATGATCTAAATCGTACACATTTTTTATCAGATTTAAAATATCTCAATCCAATAATAATATGTACTTACAATAGGTAGGTTATCATTATGGTTAATTTAACCGTAAGTACAACAATGTTGACTCTATCTTCGTACATTTTTTTTTTTTTTTGAAATTTGACAGACTTAATGTGGTGACCAAAGCTTAGTCAAAAAAGTGTTCTTTTAAAAAAATTGTGTCAGTTACTTCAGTATTTTGGCCCTTTTCATTGCATACTATTAATTTAATTACCGTAATTCTAATTAAATTATCGAATTTAAATTTTTCAAAAATCGGTTATCGACAAGAATAGTAATTGCCTATATGTTTTTCGGCTATATCCTGGTAACGCGTAGGTATATACGAAATTTACCCATAACTCTCATAATAATATATGTCTCACTACATTTTTTGATATTCTGTTCTCTTCATAGTTGTTTTTAAATCATTTCTTAAACCAAACGTAAAAAACGGTCGAAAGAACACGCCGCTCAGTATTTACATGATCCTTTTACTGACTGTACCTACTACTCACAGTTTGCGGCTGGCCGACAAATATTTAACGGGAGGGTTGTTTGATAATACATAAATGTTCGTCTATGAACTGTGACGTATCGTGTAATCAATATATTATAAATAATACACGTATAATGTATAAACATCAATAAAATAAAATTTTTAATATATACCTATGACGTATAATGTTATGTACTACCAATTACAAAAATCTATTATATAATATAGCTTATTAATTTATATATTTATTGTATACCTAATAATTTACTGCTATTACAAATAGTATATTATAATGACTAAAGTAAAATATAATTGACTAGTAAATTAATATGAATTTTCCGTGTTTCGATTTTTACGTAATACATTCATCTGCAGTTAACATTTTAATATTATAATAGGATAGTAAAAAAAAATTTCCTATACAGTATTTAGAGATCGTATGGGTGGGGGGGGGTATCAATTCATTTATCCACAATTCCACGTGTCCCTTAACTTTATTTTTTTGCTCAAAAAAACATTAGCACGATTTTGTGAGCCCTATTTCTAGAGCTCAGTCTCACAATTTGATAGACTTCACGTGGCTTAAATCTATAGCTTAGTAAGTTAAAAAGATCCCTTTGAACAATATTTATCGGATATTTCAAAATGCTGTCCTTCGTGATACCATATTAATTTATTTACCGTAATTTTAAATCATGTAATCGATAAGCATAATATTTGCTGCATAATAATAATACTGTCTATACGTGTGTTGCTTATATAATAATATGTATTAAATTTATTTTGTGCAAACTTTGCATTTGAAAATCTTATTGGGTCTATAAAAGCTTTACACAAATACTATTTTTAAATTACAACAAACTATCTAAAGTCGTTATTCTTCATTTAAATATCTAACTTCATCCAAATTTAAACGGCAAAGATTATTAGAAAAATTTGTTAACTCCTTCATGTTAGGATCTCAATTTATTATTGTTTGATATAGTCGGTGACGTATTTAGAGGGGCTAGATGATACCATTACATTTATAAGTAGCTACAATAGATACCTAGTAGTCAGTAGTCATAATTTTAAATTCAATGTCATGTTAGTACTACAATCACATTATTTAAGTTGAATTTTCATTATTACATGAAATATTTGATAATAAATATATTTCATATTAAAAAGTTCTATGTAATTTAATAATCGAGTGATTGACCTTTTATTTTTAATTTACCCTCAAAACAGAATAGGTATGTTTTTTAAGTATTTGTCAGTATTGCCTTTTTGATTTGATACATTACATTAAGGTGACTACAATATTATTTGTTCGATTTAGCCAAAAGACCTGGGAAATGCATTCATGATCAATATGTTTAAAAAGAAATTAATTATCAACATAAACAGTTCGTATGGATACTTCTTTATTTAAATAAATTAATTTTATTAAATTAATTTTTTCATTTCATTTTATTTATTTTTTTTTTTTAATATCGATATTAATGTGTCTTAGTAATATAGTTTATAGTAAAAGCTTTAAACATTTTGTTACATAATAAAACGACAAAACAAAATTTAAAGTTCAAAAGCATGTGTAATGATATTATAATATTATAATCGGTAATAGGCAATGCTTTATAGTAGTTAAATAAACATTGATTAGTGTTAGCTACGGGATTAATGTTGATACACAAGGAAAACCAATGCTCTATTATGCTGGCTTAATAAATAAATGGATGATTTTTTTTTCAATGTATACAAAACGATTACATAACTAAAGTCATTGAGAATAAAAGTTAACCTCTTGGCGTTGACATTTTATGTATTACGCATATATTATACATTTCACTTAATTGTAAACAAATAAATTAAACAAACGAAAAAATGCACTTTTTTTGCACTGAAATGTTGAGTATTTCTCGAGAAATGAGGATTCTCATTTTTTTTATAACATTGATAAACCTAGCTGTGTAATGTTTATTACGATATTTTTACAACTAAAACACGGAAGTTTTTATAAAATGCATGTTTTTTTTCTTAATCATATTATACACACAGTAAATGAATTAGTATAACCAGTTGAAAAGATTGAAAATTTGATGTAATTTTGCATATAAAATCACTATAAAGCTAAATACATATTTATAAGCATTTGAAATTCAATTTTTGACTGGACTCGACAAAATCACGAACAATTTTCTTAGTTTCTAATTAAAAATTTATAAAATTCAATTTGTATACCTAAGACTTGCAATTTTATACAAGGCTACTCATAAGTAGTTTATATACAGCAACCATAAAAATCCAATAATATGGAAGTACAATTTGTTTTTATAGAAATTTATTATTTATATTCACATCTGGACCATATTACATATTTAAACGAAGAATAACAATTAGTGAAACGATGCACTATAAATATGTAAATACCAACCATTTTTCCAGCATTTTTCGATGAATCAAATTTTTAACACTTTATATTGACTAGGTTAACTGTTGGTCACTCCACTATAATTCGTCTTCGAGTTACTCTAGACCGTTTTTGAAAGTTTAAACAAATCATATATGGCTGTTTTCTTTAATGTGCCATAACCATAAACGGTTTTCAAACAATTGAGTGTATCTGTAAAAGTTTTTCTAAATTCAAAACAAAATTTAATGTTGGTGTGTTGTTCGAATTTCGATATTTTATAAAAATGCGTAGATAACTCACGTATGGACACGATTACGCGAGACTAATTTAGTTTTTGACGTCTACTTTTGATTCTAGACAAAAATAATTTTTTTTCCTATAAATAAATTCTGAAATATTTTGATCTCTTACTACATAATTTAGAATTTAAGAGTATTTTAGTTACTAAATTAAATACAGTTATTAGGACGCTATGACTTAGTCATGGGTTATTCTTAACTTAATATATCTTAACATAATCATTTAAATTAATTTGTATTTATTTATTCTACCTAAGTTGAGTTGAATAAATTATTATTATTATAATTTGTAACGATTGTTACATCTTTAATTATATATCATTAACATAACATAAAATGCTGAGTAGATATTAAGTCCGGGGACTTTATGCAACATTCAGTATATTGTAAGGCTACGGCCAAAACCTAATATGTACGAGAACGGTAGTTCTCCTCGATGACCATCGCGCTCACCGTGACTCCCAGACAGTCCCACATTTTAGTAAACTGTTTTGTAAGTAATAATAAACTTTTATATGTTAACTATTATTAAATCAATATTCAATTATTTGTATTATTAAAATCCCAAATACCTTAATGCTTTCGAGCTCCGGTTAATACAGATTCAAAAGAAACTAACTTCTTCACTGAACCTTTTATATTTAACGGGTCACCCCCGACTACGTTACAAAGTTATAACCATTAACTTAAGAATTATATTAATTTTATAATGATTAAACAAATGAATAAATTTCCATTATTCACATTATTTGTTAAAGTTTGCACTTACTACACGTGATATTAAAATTGTTAATGATCGTGGATTGAATATAGTCGATAATATTGACAGAATATAATTATTATTTTTCATGAAGATTATTATTTACTTGAACTTAAAAAATTTTAGATAACTATTTTGCTATTTTAGTAATTTATTTATTTAATAGTAACGCGGTAGGTTTGGGCGTATGTATAATTTTCATCAAAAAAAAACCAACAAAATATATATATATGTAATTCGCAGTATTTGCATTACTTAAAACTAAATAAAAGGCATTGTGTAATCTGTGTCATCTTATACCTACAATAATTGTAATTTATACCATTTTAAAATAAATAAAAAAACGTACTTTATGTATATTAAATAAGTATTATTTTGGTAAATAATAAAACATACAAAAATCAGTAACATTATACCCCAATAAATTATTAACTAAAACTTATAATACTTAGCTTATTCGCCTATTTTTATACTTGCAACTTAAAACGAAACTTAGCTTTTGTCAGCTAGTAAATTTATTAGCTAAGTAGGGAAATTTACCCGTAGGTTTAGATTAAATTAATTTTTGTTCAACAACAATTTCTTATTATATTATAAGGGTTTTTGGTAGTTAGTTATTCTGATGCCATTACATGTTTGTAAACCAAAGTTCTGATTTTTACCATTCTTTAACATAATTTTCTAACATTTGAAGTAATAGTACATTTATTGTTGTTATTCATCTATAATTATAATATTTTTTTATGTTTGTTTTCAAGCTGTTTGATCGTCTTCGAAAAGAAAAGCCTGACTTCATGATCAAGATAAAAATAATTGAAGGAGATTTGGGACAACCCTCGCTAGGTTTATCGTCAGATGATCGTGAGTGGTTGATCAAAAATGTGAATTTCGTTTTTCACTGTGCTGCAACAGTCAAATTCAATGAAACTCTTCAGATAGCAACAGAAATAAACATACAGGGAACAAACAGTATTTTAGACTTTGCAACGATGATGAAAAATCTTAAGGTAAATAATATATCGTATTTTATAACGGTCAACAATAGTTCTAATTTATTAAAACAAAATAATTATAATGATATGTAGGTAGCTCTATTGTGTTTATAAATGGAAGTATGACGTAATACAATCAATTGATATATATTTTTTGTATTGCTCGTATTATTTAAAGGCTTCAAAATCTGTGGTTTTTAACCTGATTTTAGCTTAAAGACAGGTTATACGTAAAATAAAATAACATTATTTATATTATTTATAGTTTTTGACTTAGTCAAAATTACGGGAAAATAAATATGTGTAAATGTGTTTATGGCTTCCACGTTCTATTCATTTAGTAAATGTGGTAGCGAGGATAGGTTAATTATTAACCGTTAATAAAATGTTTTCGTTGTTTGGTAAACATAAGGCATTATGTTTATTTGGTCATAATGTGATTGATTTTAAGATTCCTTTGGTCGAGGCCGGTCCTTTTGTGATAAGGAGGGAGGTGCCCGGAAATTGGGCTTCAATAAACTTTTTTTTCGAAAAGGTACAATATGGTAATTGGTTACTAAAATATTAAGCATCCATTTGTGCCAAAAAAATTAATTCGTTTTGGATACAGCCCATTGGCGCTAAAATAAAAAAGGTATGTTTTTACCGGCGATCCATTTGCACCAAATTTCCCTGGTATAATTATAATAAAGTAATATATTTTTTCTCAAATAATAATAATAATCAATACAATTTTATTAAAATCATAGTCAATATTGTACGAATTTTTTAAAAATAATTATCAATATTGCACATTTTTTTGTATATTATAGGTAATAATAGTGAATAGTACGAATTTTTTTTGTTAATAATCAATCAAAAGTTTCATAATAAAATATAAATCAATACATCATACATATCGTCCTAATCTTTATTGTACCTAATTAAATGCAACTATTTGTATCTACATATTCATAACGCGTTAATTTTTCGTTTTTATAATTTATTCTCAATTGCTTTTAAAATTTTTTTTTAATCTTGTTTTAACTTGTGCAATTACGTTACGATCGTTCTTTTGACGAATAACGATACCTATATCTGATAACGGAATACCTACATTGTACAACGTAATAAAACTGATATAAAACTTGTTTTCAATCTTTTTACACAAACAACATAATATACAAAGCTTTAAAATCTATAGACTCATAATAATACATTTATTATATACGTTACAGACATGACGTCTTTTAAATATTTTAATTAACCAAGTCGTTAATGTGAAATGTTTATGTAGGTAAATTTGGCACAAATAGGCTGTTGGAAAAAACATACCTTTTTTATTTTGAAATTAAAAAATACGAAGCAGGGGAAAATCCATACTCAAATTTGTTAAATCTGTATCGCGTTATTAAAAAAAATAAAATAATAATAATATTACCTATTTGACTAATTTTATATCGTATATTACTATATTATATTTTTAAAAAATTGAAAAAAAATGAGTAATTATTTGACTAATTTCACGTTGTTTGCTTATTAAAAAAAACTATGTTAAAATTATATAAATACTTAAAAATCAATAAATGTTATATTTTTGTATTAAAAATGTATGGCTAACTACCGACTACCCATTAAATAAGTGTGGCCTTCTGATTAGTATTATGCAAGCAGTACTTTATTTCAATAATTCTACAACAAGGGAAGTGCCGATCTGACCTAGCCGGTTACCTGGCAATTGCCGGAGGCCCAGAATCAAATGAGTTTATATACAGGCATACCCATTTTAATCATTCACGAGTGAGGCATTTCAAATTATATTTTAATAAACGATAACGTCCGGTTTACGTAACAACGCATTGCGTGCATAGTATATTAGCATTAAATTAAATTCTTAAACTTATGCTTATTTTTTCGAACAGTCAATAATATTTGGATTCTTGCTTACTATGTTTATTTGTCGAAGACGATTTTTATCATTCAATTTATAAGTTGAAATAAAATTCTTAATATTTTATATAGGGTAATTCAGCAAATAATTTTATTTTTGTTATAAATAATATTATTTTTATTTCATGAGTGAAAATTGTAAAATAAAGTATGTATACCAGGGGCGGCAAAATAATCGATCGCGGACAATTATAAAGTCGATTATGTTAGAATTTATTTTTATTCCATTGTTTTGTGTTTGACAAAATTCAGTGTTTCTGAAGATGTGGTTTGGCGTGTTTTCGTGGAACGAAATGATAAGATGAAATTAGATTAGTCACATCGATTGGTACTAAGGCTTAATGCAAACTCGAAGCACATAATAATAAGATACAGCACAATCCACTGCGGTTTGGCTTACTGACGTAGTGCCGTATCTCAGCTATTGGTGGATAGTACACGAAATAGTGACAGCCACGACAATATAGCGTGACAAACTGACAGAGAACATTACACTTTTTCTAAAATTCGATATGTAAACTGCAGCAAAAATAAAATATTAAAATTATACTATCTGCGACAAACCTATAAGATACATTATACAAACTGCGGCAATTTATTTTATATAAATAATATATATATATTTACTATGTGCATACCGATAATATAACACATATTAGGTATAGACAATAGGTATATACATTATACATACATCATATATTCATATAATATATATTATTATTTATTATGTACATATAATTTTAATTATTTATGTTATGTTAAACGATTTAAAATTTAAATTATATAAGTATAATAATAATAATAATAATAATAATAAGTGGTTATAAAACATGCACTATTGACTATATTATATAGTATATAAAGTATATAAAGTATATAAAAGTATATAGTATATAAAGTATATATAGTATGATGTATAGTATATAAAATAAATTGACACAGCTTATATAATATATCTTATCGATTTATTTATTGGTTTTGTCGCAAATTGTACGATGTTAATTTTTTTTTGCCGCAATTTACATATCGACTTTTAGAAAAGGTGTAATTTTGCCGCAGTTTTCCCCGCTCATTCTCTCCATGATAGCCGATCTTCGCCATCTCGTCGTCGTGCCGTTCACCACCATCACAACAGTATATTCATAAATTAAAGATTAAACGTGTGGTATTCAATCTTTGGTATAGCCAAGCGTATATTATAATTATTTTTCCATGTGACATTCTATTGTATATTGTAGTAATAAGTGATAACGGCGACATCTTTTATTATTACTATTATTATTATATTATTATTATTATTATTATTATTCTTTTGTTATTAGTATACAATATGCTTGGGCCGGTTACCACTTACCACGATCACCATT
This sequence comes from Rhopalosiphum padi, assembly GCF_020882245.1. Taxonomy (NCBI): domain Eukaryota; kingdom Metazoa; phylum Arthropoda; class Insecta; order Hemiptera; family Aphididae; genus Rhopalosiphum; species Rhopalosiphum padi. The sequence goes on from NC_083600.1 coordinate 22,308,828, forward strand.
TACCGAGTTTGTATAGATTTGGTATAAACCAATAATATACTAATGTCGCGTTGAGCGTAATTGAGTTTTTAAACTGTTGGTTACTAGCTAATTAAATTAATAGTCCCATTTCGACGTATTACATTTTAGTGAGTCATTAAACGTGTTGTCACTTAGTGCTTTTGCTTATTCAAATTAAAACAGCTGAATAGTTGTCATCACTTTTTTTGTGATAAGCTCAAATTTCAATGTAATCCTTGATATAAGGTTTAAATCCAATACATTTTTATTTAACTATTGTCTGTTTGTACAACCCAAACAGCTCAATAATAGTACCACAGGACTTTTCATTAAATAAGCTTAAAGAATGGTTTTGCGTAACCCAGGATAACTATATACGTATTATTATTACTAATTATTGCGCAACATTAAGCAGGCCACATCTGTCTGATTTTTTCTTTCTGCGTATTTAATTATGGAACGGAACCCAATCAACATGAATAAATAATACCTAATTCATATTTATCGTTGCAGGGTTTTGTACACGTATCGACCGCTTTTTCACATTGTCCGAGAAATGTAATTAAGGAAGAATTCTATCCTGCTCCGATTACGGCCAAGGAGCTAAAAAATATGTCCATTGATGAGATGTCACGTGCAAAGTAAATTTTTAATTATAAATAGGTTATCTTTATTTTTCATTTGTAAATAATATAGCATTTTAGAAAATTGGCCCAATACATACACATTTACTAAAGCAATCACGGAAAATATGATTTTGAGCAATGATTATCAATTGCCGATTTCAATATTTCGCCCATCGATTAGTAAGTGTATTTGACAAGTATACTATTAGATTTTTATCAAAGTGTGGGGTTGTTAAAATACTATTTTCTTTTTAATTTTATTTTTATGCAAGTAAATCAGATCATTTTAAAATCGATATTTATTTATCGCTCCGTTCATAATATAAAATAAGAAGATTTATTAAAATTGTAATACCTATTATTATTAATAATTGTTTGGTAACCATGGTCACCAAAAATTTAAACTGTTTACACGCAGAATCGTTTTGGTATACGACGATTGGTATTGTAACAGGAAAAATATCCGGAATTCATATGTTGTGGAATTAAATAATTTTCTCAAGTTCAACTAAATTGAGATTTGAATGGGTTGTTTATTTTAATTTAACACATTTAGTATATAAAATAGTACGGTGGTGTGAAGATTGAAGGTGCTGTAGTTGTGGTGCATCTCAAAATGCTGCACTGCGGACTCCCTTATATATATATGGTGTCCACTTTCCTCTTCACAATTTCCCTTGATTTAGCTAACGCCATTGTAATTGTTTTTTGTATTTAATTTTGGTTTTCGTATTTATATGTTATAAACCAAATGTGAGTGATGTAATATTTGGTATATTGTGTAGGTTATTTTGGAATTATAATATTTCTATGATACAACTTTTAACAAATTATTTTGCCAAAAATGAATATAATACAGTGTGTACTGAGTTTCACTTAATGTGATCACATTGGTTCAGATCATTTTGATTCTATTAACTGGTTGATTCCATAAGACATTTTTTTTGTTGATGAGTTTATATTTATATGTATGTTTAAAATTAGATTAAAATAAAATAAATTAAAAATTAAATAAAATTAAGAATCTATCTATTTTTGATTGTACTTGAGAATCTACTAATTATTTCATTTTCATATTAGCCTGAAATTAAAATCCATATTCAGTTAATATAATATATACATGGTTTTTAATTATTTAAAAATAAATAAATAATAATGTAAATGTACATATTTTACCTGTAATATAATACAGTAGAACTTCGATTAACCGTCACTCTCTGTTATCCGTCATCGGTCATCGCCGAAAAAAAAAATAATTAGGCGATTAGACGATTGTGATAAACTCGTCGTGGTGCCATACATTATAATAAGTGTGGTATGTACGAGATGTTTATAATTTATATGTGTTATAATAATTAATTTATATGTTATATTTTTTTTATATGTATTATTTTTAAAGTACACACACGTAAAAAATATAATAAATGTGTGTATATGTATGTACACGTTTTTTTTTGCAAAATTTCCGTTAACCGTCTATTCGATTAACCGTCATAGCCCCGGTCCCGACAGTGACGGTTAATCGAAGTTCTACTGTACTTATATTACGATACTTGTAGATACACTATTCGTACAGCACAATTACATGTCAATACGCCCTAGTGATTAGTAATTCATATAATGAAATAAACATACTTCCAATTACTCATAAGTTATTAAGAGAATTGAGAGCCTGTAAGAGTTTATTATAGAATTTAATATTCTTATTTACCATATTATTCACTACAGTGGTTACCTAATAATGACGACGTACACACGGTACATGTTACTGTACAAACAGCTAGTGCGTTTATACGTAAGTATAAGTCCTAAGTACGCTTTTATATTATTTCTATATCCGTACCACAGTTTTAAAAAATATTACCATCATTATTACATATAATCATATAAAAAAGCCAAAAGCCACTCATTCATTGGTCAAAAACGACAACGTCATGCATGGCTTGAAATTTGAAATAATGGTTCCTATGATGCTCTGGACGTAGAATAAGACGGAATTTAAAAAAAAATTTAGTTTTACCATAAATTCGTATTTTGCGTTATTGGCCTGTGTGTCATCGACTACCTATGACTCGTTCTACTGATCTGTCAATTATTTATTGACACAGGCGCGTACTTATATTATTTACTGTAATTAACAATAACGAATACATGATTCGTTACAAGTAGTAGTTAATCGAAAACAAAAATCATATGAAACTCATATCACAGCACATACATGCGGTTTCTTCACCTAACTTTGTATGTATTGATTATAATGATTTTGAAACATACATGGAGTTTATTGACGTCCATGGTTTCATTATGGTACCTCACCATGTTGTACACGTGGGGTGAGACGGATCGTACTTTTTCCACTCAATATTCTACCGCACGTGAAGTATAAACAATTTTAAATCCACGGATAACTATTACTATAGTTAATAAAATATTTCCAACTACCAGCACGATAATGAGTATCCGTGTGTTTAAAACTGGTTTAACGTCACTGTGCACACGTAGTGATTATGTTATATAATAATATAATATAATACAGTAACTTCTCGTTATTGAAATTTATCTACACAATGACGTATGTAAATAACATTCTATTATAATAAACTGTAAACATAATGTTAACTATGAAAATACATGAAAATTAAATGATTTCGTTGTTTTTTGCATGACAAGTAAATCATATTTAATGTACTTATTTAATTTGTGCTAAATGATTTGCTTCTAGTCTGGAGAGTGAACAATGATTTCAGTTACGATGCGACGAAGTTATTCAACGACTTAAATAAACCATGGCAAATAAATAATAATTAAAAAAAAAAAAACTGTATGTTACAGTTGGATGCGTAAAGTCAGAACCTTATCCCGGTTGGTTGGATAATATTAACGGACCATCTGGCATAGTGACCGGAGTCATAGCCGGATTTTTAAGAACTATACCGCTTGACAAAAATAAAATAACTGATATTATTCCAGTTGATTATACAGTGAACGCATTGATCAGTGTTATGTGGGATACAGTTAACAGGTATGTTCTTATCTTCTCCGTACAATTTACACAAAAAATTAAAATTTGTTATCATTTTTAGACATCAACATTCAAATCAAACGAAAAAGGTCCCAAAAATATATAATTACGTTTCTAGTACTGAAAGCCCGTTGACATGGGGTAGATTTATTAAAAAAATGCACGATCATTATTTTGAAGTTCCTCCGCTGCGATCGATGTGGTATATATTTTATATTTTCTATACCAATTTATTAATTGGCACAGTTCTGAGAATTTCGCTACATAAGATACCGGCTACATTTATGGATTTGATACTAATTATAAGTGGTAAATCTCCCAAGTAAGTTTTTATTAAGAATATTGTAATATATATAAAACAAAACAGTTCCGAATTAAAAAAAAAAAAAACATTAACTTTATTTACATTTCCGTTTTACCTTATTTTATTTTTTGTTTTTCTTGGTTATTGTACGGGTCATGTACTTATTGTAATTGCTATTACAGCTTGTATATATTCTACTAAATATTTAAAAAAAAAGAAAATAAGTAGGTACCGCTCTACTGTACAAAAGATGTCGTTTGAAACACTATTACGGTTTTGTTAAATTTAAACTTAATGCTATTATATCAATGAAAACGACCTGTTAGCCTATAGCACTGAGTATATTTTTGTAATATGTTTTTATGATTTATCTATTAAATTAATTTATTTTATTATTAATACTATGATAGGTTGATTAATTTTTTTCCTGAAAATATTGTATTTATTAAATTATTAGTATTTGATTATTACAATAATATTTGTATATTTTATTTTATACCATATTATATGATTCAAAATGTAATAATAATTTTCCTGTAAATACCATAAAGCAGTAAAAATAGGTTTAAAGCCTATATAGGTAATATATCAAAAATGTCATTGAGTGTAGTAAAATTCGTAATAATATAATATAGGTACGTAACAATTTTAAGTTACCATGAATAATGTTTTTAAACTATAACAAAATAATTAACAACGATGATGTCTGCCGTTTAAATAAGTAATATCGACCAAATTTGAACTTAAAATATCCTGTAAACTACTTATGAGGAATCTAGTTATCCATTTCCAAAACTTAGATATAAAACAAAAAAATGTTATGATCAACTATAAAATAGTTTGCAATTTTTCGTAATTTTGACAAACTTGTACTGTGAATTTTTAATTTTGACCTGTATGAAGTACAAACTAGAAAAAAACTTCTATGGAAATCTACTTTCAAAATTAAAATAATCATCGACTGCTTATCAGTGTATACATACATACAAAAAAAAAAATCATCACATCATTGTAAAATCAATACTTTCATTATTCCGTTCATAATTAATATTAGTCCAACTTTCGTGTATTTATTGTATGTATTTGTTTGTTTTCTTTTTCTTCCTTTTTCTCTGTTTAAATATTTTATATCCTGAATCCTGATCTATATTATAGAATTTTTCGTAAAACTATAATAACTTTACTCATTAATTATTACTTATTTGTGGTATTAACATTTTAAATAAATAAAAATAAAAATATTTATGCAATTTACAATAGTTACTAAATTACGTTTTAATTTCAGTATTTTTTAATTAACTGACATATTTTTACAAACTTAAAATATATTTTTATACTTATTTAGAATGATAAAAATGTATACAAAAACAGAAAATATGTTGGATATGCTTAAAGAATTTACTACAAGACAATGGTCATTTGACAACAAAAATACCAGACAACTTTGGTCATCACTAAGTAAAGAAGATCGTAATATGTTTTGGTTTAGCTTGGAAGAATTCGACTGGAAAGCCTATATAAAAATCTATTATTTTGGGATTAGGAAACATACACTTCACGAAGAACTAAGTAATACAGAAGAGGCTGTATCAAAAAATAGAAAGTAAGCATTGATTTTTTTTTCATTTAATTAAGAATTGGGTTTATTATTTTTTTTAAATTAAAACAACATTTTAATTTAAAATAGAGATGTGTATTTATTTTATTTAAATCACATTTTTAAGTTAAATTATCAAAAATACATTTAGACTTATGTTGAAGAAAAATTGAGTTTGAATAAGATTCAAGGACCGAGGAAAATGAAATTTGAATCTTACTTAATTAAGTTTAATGATACTTTATTTTTTATATATTATTTATTTATTTATTTATTTTTAGATTATTCTGGTTGCATCATTTGTGCATTGCTCTTATTATTTATCTCGTATTACAATTGTTGTATTGGATGTTTATAATGTAATGCATACCTACCTATACGCATGAAATCATGAATCAATAATACTTTATTATCATAAAACCAAACAGCTGATATTCGAAAATGGAAATGAATAACTGCTTACTACATCTTAATTTTATTTAGTTATATTTATTTCAACCATACGTCCATACATATACATATACATATACATATATATCATTAAATTAAGTATTTAAGTTATAATGTTATTTTATTTTATTATATTTAATTTATATAGCATGTATACATCATATAAACTTGTTCATTTTGTCAAAGAAAATAAAACTTCTTTTCCTGATCCATCTGCTTACCTTAATTTATTAGAATAAGACATTTTTCGTTGGGTAGTTATAAGGTTCGTTAACAATGTACATTTTATATTTTTTTATGTTTTAAATTAAGTTATTTATGCAAAAAAACACTAATCAAATTTTAGTGTCTAGGTCATCTGATCGAAATATTTAATTCACATAGATTGTAGTCATACAGTATCGGAGCATAATATGAAAGCTGAGTACCATGGACATGGACCAAAATTCACACCTATAATTTTCATCCAACTTGCTCGTTCTCGAAAATAATCCGTATTCATGAGCATACAAAAATATATACTATTTATTTATTTATTATTATTATACTTTAAAGTAAAAAAAAGTGGGCAAGTGGATATCGCTCTGCTGTATAGTAGAGATGGAGAGTAGGTCACTGGTCATTATAATGGATGTGTTAAATTTGAATGCAATGAGAGGTATCATTGTATACGAAAAACGATTATGGATGGAGATGATTTGTCAGTCAATGATAATTAGTATAGGATATATTATATTATTTTCTATATTTAAGTTGTAATATATCGTTGTTATTTTACGCAATTTTGTAAAAAATTAAATTTCATACCTACGCTCTTAAAATTTTTTTTCATATAGACGTTGGAATTTTTTTTTTATAGTTACTTGAAGGAAAACTTATGGATAACTTTGTATTGGGTTTTTTAACCTTAGGTGTAAATCACAAAAATTTCATGAATTTTCAACTTCAAAATTCATTGCAAATTTTCGTGATTTTGATATATTTCGTAAACATTTGAACTTTAAATGCTTATACACAAAAATTGTAACTAACCATTTTTGATTTTTTTTTACTACGATAAGTACAACCAATAATAAACTTTGTATTAAATTTCAAAAATTTTTTGGAAAGCCAATTTTTTTTTATCGGCATTTCAAGAAAAAAAACTTAAAAAAGTCAAAAATTTCAATTGTCTATAAGTAGCTTAAAAAAAGTTAACATTTTTTGAAAATTTAATCCTAAATAGATAACGCTAATATAAACATTTGGTGAAAATTTAAAGTATTTACAATGATTCGTTTTTGAGTTACAGCAAAATCAAAATATCGATTTTGTCGAAAAGTGGTTATGCGTAAAAATACCCGTTTTTCCGTTATTTTTTCAGGGTTTTTCCTGTACGCTTTTGAAAACTGCTGGAAATTGAAGCATTATCACTACTCCAAAACGTGATGACAGACACAAAAAGAAAAAATAAAATAAAAAAAAACACACATCATTGTAAAATTAATACATTCATCACTCCGTTCAGAATCTAAAAACAATCGATATATTGTATAAACGTAGCATGCTATTCGATATTTTCTACTTCAACGAAAATGTATGAAACATCACCTACATGCTTTAGGTAGCATTCGTGTTGCTACAGGTTTCAAGTTTTGCAATTAAAAATCAATATTTAGTGATATCAAAAATCGGTTAGAGTCAGAAAATCAAGTCCAAAATCATATAATATAGGAGTATATGTTAAAATAAATATAGATAATACATATACATTATAAAATAGATAATTATCGATTTTAAATAAAAAATTTTAATTAAACGTAGTAAGAAACCAAAAATCAAGATAAATACCTAAATAAAGTACATTATTATATCATATCAAGCATTAAATTATGCAATTTAAAATATAAATGTAATATCTTATTCATTGACACGGATAAACCACCGTAATGAAATTAAAATACAGATAATCGTATACGCGAAAATCGTTTGTTTCCACGTGTGTAGTGTTCGATGTCGTGCGTCGGCCTCTTTCAAGTTGTACACTCGTATTTGCTACTTGGACGTAACCACAATAATTCCTCGCTTATGTTATATTTCTCAGGCTTACTGATGTCTATGTACTGCGGTCATCTTTTCGTATTCGACCGACCGGCCATACATTTGCATACGAGCTTATAATTGCCGTCGTTGTAACTGTCGCTGTGTACTAGCTGTTGCGTAATATTATATTCACTGACGGTGCCGCCATCTTGAATATAATATAGTGTATGTATATCGTTGTACAATAATATTTAAGTAGCTGGTCATCGTGATCAAGTATAACCATATTTAGTCGAAAAGATCCATTGAACTCTATATGATAACATACAGAGTTCAATGAAAAGATCCTTTTGAAAACACTTTATCGGATATTTTAAAATTCCAGCCTTCGTCGTGATAGCATAATTCTAATTTATTTACCGTAATTCTAAATTATATACCTAATAAATTTGTTAAAATACCGTAAATTTACAAAACACTAAATTATATACCTAATAAATTTTGTTAAAATACCGTAAATTTACAAAAAAAAAACAAAATTTGTATAATAATATGTATTACATTATTATTGCGAAAACATTGCATATGAAAATGCCATTGAGTCTATAAAAGCTTTACACAAATACTATTTTTAAATTACAACAAAATATCAAAATTCGTCATTTTTCATTTAAATATCTAACTTCATCCAAATTTAAATTACAAATGATTATTAGAAAAATTTGTTAACTCTTTCATGTTTGGATCTCAATTATTGTTTGATATAGTTGGTGACGTATTTAGAGGGGCTATGGGATACTAGATACCAGTAAATTTATAAATAGTTACAATAGATACCTATTCATTATTATAAATTCAATTTTATGAACTACAATCACATTGTTTAAGTTGAATTTACATTATTCCATGAAATATTTGATAATATTTATATTTCATATTAAAAATGTGTATACATTTTAATATTCGATTAAATTTATCTTATATTTTACCATCAAAATACTATAGGTAATACAATGTACAAACATCAATATATTATAGCGTTTTTATTTTTTTTTTTTAAATGCCTGTATAAATTTTAATCTATTAATTTCACCACTTGAATATTGTAACATATTTATTATTTTGGTTGTTGATTTACCATAAAAAGAGCATGTTTTTCTAGTATAATTATGTTTACATTGTGGCCTTTTCGATTTAATACATTGCATTAAGACAACTACAATATTATTCGATCAAATTAAAAAATAGACTTGAGACATATATTGCACAGTTAGTGTGTTTAAAAATAAATTAATTATAAAAATAAAAAGTTCGTAATAACCATATGGATATTAATGTATCTTAATAATATAATAGTTTATAATATAAGTTTTTAACGTTTTGTTATATAATAAAACGTCAAAAAATTATATAGTCAAATAGTATAATATGTAATGCTATATTTAATTATATTATAATGCTATAATCGGTAATAGTCAATGCTATACATGTAGTAGTATAATAGTATAAAATAAAACTATAAAAATCCATTGATATTAGCTACGGAATTAATGCTGATACACAAAGAATAGCAATTCCCTAGTCTACTTTAATAAATAATTGTATGTTTTTTTTTACTATTAATACAGAATTATTACATAACTATAGTCAATGCGAATAAAGGTTAACCTCGTGGCGTTCACGTATTATACGCATATATTATAATAACATGCTAGACAAACGGAAGGAATTTTAATATTGGCTGAACAAATTGTAAAATATTATAAAATGAATAATTTTCATATTTTGAACGTTATTGCATATTATTCTTAACTGTTATTTAATCACTAAAATAATTGAAAATTTATAAATATAATATAAACTTTGGTTTAATGATTGTATAGAAAATATAGTGTTTTTTTTTTTAAATCGTTACTTATTATGTCAGATTGTATTGTATTTGGTTCATTGACCCATCAATGTCTTATTATTTTTCTATATCTTCACTACAAGAATAATTTTTAAACAATCAAAATTCAATTACACTCGATACATTTATTTTTTATTTTTTTTATGTATACAAAGTGTATTAACCTAGGTACATGTATAACACGAATAATGTATCTGTACAAATAGGAAACAACCGACAAAATACAAAACTCTAATAAACTTCGTTATTAATATGTCATAGGTCCCTAACAGCGTAAATTGTAATGTACATTTTTAATATCTTGTACAATAAAATGTTAGAAAAATAATTTAAAGTTTAAAGTAAAGCTGTACAGCTGTACAAGTAATATTATTATATTTTATATCATATTTATTAGTGCTATAACCGGTAATGGATAATACCTCCAACTACTTTAAACAAGTCGTATACTCATATAGGTATACTTAAACTGTTAAAATAATTTATTGTTGACGGTGTTGGCACAAGATAAATAGTATGGTTGATATACATACACAATTAATTCCTATGGAGGATACATAACTGGATAGGTTTTTCCCACGTAGAATACGAAACGATTACATAACTATATAACCTAACTAAATCAATGCAAATAAAAATTTACCGTACATCGTCACGTATTCTATGTGCGTTTAATATGCACCCAAAAATAATTAAGAAATAATTGATATACGGAAGAATTTTTTTCAGTGAACTGTTAAAAAGGGGAATTTTTACGCAAATTCAATTTTTTACAAAATCGATTTAATTTTATTGGGTTTAACTGGAGAACGAATAACTGTAGGTACTTGAAATTTTCACCAAATGTATTATTTTATTATTTTCTACTATTTACGATTCAGAATTTTGACTTTTTTACTAATATTATATACATTTATTTAATGTAATTCAAAATTCTTTATTTTATTTTATATTATATTTTTTTTGCAACACTACTAATTTTACAAGTTTTTAAGATAAGCATAGTTATATATTATATAGTTACACAAAGGAAATATTGTATTTTAAAATTATACAGCTTTTACAACAAAATATACAATTCTACAATAATTATAGTTATAATTAGAGATGAGAAGTTATAGGACTTGTATATTTTTGTCTATGCCTTCTATTCATAGCTAGGTGAGCTATAAATCCGTTTCATAACCTAGCGAGTTCCTTTTTTTCTGTGAATTTTTTGCATATTTTTGCATATTTGGGTACATTTTTTTAAGAATAGCATATTAAATGTTTATTCGTGCATAAAAATGCATATTTAGTTAATATTATCAAAGATTATACTTACATTAAATATTTTAATCAAATATTATACTTAAAAAAAAATATCCTCTCAGACAATCGTCGTCGATTACACGTTGACAATCTTAAAAAAGCTCTAGTGGTCCAATGCAACAAATTTACAGGTGAGAAAAAAAATAAAATTAAATGTGAGTGTCACAATATTTACAAAAATTTACAATTTTTTTTAGATAAACAGACGTTGGACTAAGATGGCGTCGATTAGATGTTTTTTTGTGCATATTTTGACAATTTTTCCTCCTATAACTTTTTATCCTTAGTTATGATAATTGATAATGATTACCATCACACTGTTAAACTTAAGAAATAGTGTAGTACTGTAGTATTTTAGTTGTCTGGAATTCTAAATTGAATAATATAATTTTTTTTAATAACCTGCAATCCACAAGAATAATAATTTTTTTAATAACGAATAACGATAAATGTTTGAATGTAGGTATGTACGTTGCCGGTATACCTATATGTTGATTACACATGTAGACGGCAGACTCACTAACGTCACAGGTACATTCTGTAGTTACCCGAAACTACATAAATATTTTTTTTTCACGTTTTGTTTTATTGTCAAGAAGACATGTGATACTCAAACCAAACGCATACAAAAGCTTAGAGAATACGCTTTTTTTGCGATCCGCAAACACGATAGACTTAAGCCACGCCTACTATACTCGCAGTCAACGAGTGCTCATTCCTCATTCGTGAACGTTGTTTGCGTAGTTAAGTACACCGGTATGATAACAAATTGAATAAAATATTTTACAGCTTGCGCAGACAGGTTTTCATTATTACTATTTTTAATCTTTCCACGTTTTGCGGCGAACGATATTAACGAACGTATAGCGTGACGTATGATCTTAAATCATTTTTTGACAAATTTGTACTTAGGATATTGGGTCCATCCCACTACTCGAGTTGTTTTTTGGAATTAAAATACATAGTCGTACACGAGAAAAAGGTGGAAAGTAGGAAACCATCCTTCTGTGCTGCAGTAGGTGTTATTGAGTGTATCTTAAAACGATTTTATTATAAACACTTGTTGAAAATATCAAGTTCCTACGGTTATTGGTTTTTGAATTACAAAATATAAATATTTCGATTTTGTCGAAATTGCTTGAGCGTGAAAATTCCCGTTCTTAATTTTTTTATATTTTCACGATTATTAAGAAAAGTACTGAAAATTTTTTAGACCCCACCCCCACCCAAGTACTAATTAGATCCTATTTAGTACCAGAATCCACCTCCAAGGTAGAAAACTAAAGCATTTTTCTGCCCCAAAAAGCGATAACATGCATATAAATAAAAACACACCCATCATTATAAAAGTAATTAATTCATCACCCCACTCTAGAAATCCTAGATAGGAAGGTCAGAAATACTAGATAATACGAAAAGAACTCGTTTAATGTATTAGTATATAACTAGATACTCGTACATTAATTTGCACACTTGCAGTCAAAATATTGGTGTAATATCTGAGTAAAAAGATGGAAATGAGTATAGCCGACACGTTTAAGGACGGAGTGGTTTTCATCACTGGTAGTACGGGGTTTCTAGGAAAAATACTCTTAGAAAAATTGCTAAGGTCTTGTGATGTGAAAACCATTGCGATTCTTGTCAGGGGTAAGAAAGGATTAGCTGCCAGTCAAAGAGCTGCGGATATCTATAAACAAGCTGTAAGTCTATTTTTGTACTTAAAAGTTTAATATGTATGATAAATTTGGTAAATAAATTAAATAAACATAACCTATTATAATGATTAACCCATTTGGTAATTTTATTATTTATTATTATTCTTTTGAATCTAGGAAAGTTAGTAAAAAATATTTCATTAAAATAATTTGTCAGGAAGATGAAGAAATAGTTTTATGGTCGGCAATTGTTCACATTTTATTTACTTTTTTTGTATACAATATTTGTTTAAATTGTTTTACTCGAGTATTAGGTCAAAAATTAAATAAATATATATTTATAAAGGGTACCCAGAGATTGAGTCAAAACGTAAACTCAGAAATTTAAGAATTTTTTTTTTATTATTATTATTAAAAATCAATGAAAATCTAAAAATGACAATACACAAGTTTATAATTACAATACGATGATTATTTATCTCTTATGAGCAGAACTTGAATTAAAGATAGGGATCGTAACAATATTATACTAAAAAATCTAAAATAATAAAAATTTACAATTTTATAAATATTGTACAGCATTATTAGTTATTTGATTAAAATAATTATAGTATAGAAAAATCAAAGTTGAAATTGAAAATTATGATAAAAATAATATAAAAAACAAACTATATTATTCTCACATTATAAATTAAATTAAATTGAATTGAATGTATATCTATATAGTAATATATTAATAATACAATAATAGTTTAAACTAATTCTAAGAATAAATACTTATACACAGTGTTTATAATACTATTTTGATGCTGGTGGATGTTTTTTTTATACTCATATGGCATTAAGTTTATGTACGTAGGCCCTAAGCAGTCCACAAATGATTGACCAAAAGATTTCTTCGCATATTTGACAGGAATATTATAGACCATATTTTCTCTTTACTCTTTTATTTTCAAAAAATATTTTTTCCTTTTATTAATCGTTTAAATATAAACATAATTAATATTTTTTTTATAAAGGTATTTTACTGATAGAACACCCAAATCCCTATAGTTTTGACTATTCGAACATTCAAGAGCACACTTATTTAAACATAATATATTCTTACTATTTTGTTTTGATTTACTTGTAGCTGTTTTTAACCATCACCTAGTCCACTCCATATTAATAGCAAATAGCCCTTATTGATAAATCGAGTAAAATATATTATACGAATTGTTTGTGTAAGTATCAAATTCTTGAGCTTTATAAATTTGTGTGTTATTGTACGTAACTTTCCTAATAAATTAAGCATATTATGTAAATTCCATTTTAAATGTTTATCAAAAATAATACCTAAATATCTAATTATAGAAATGTATTATTTTACGTGTACAGTGTATGTATGTCGCAAGTTTTTTTTATTAAAACATCTATGGAATATGGATGGTTATTGAATTACAATTAGTTAACGTTTTATTAACAGAAAATGCTATAAACATAGTTTTATCTTCATTTAATGTTACATTTATAGGTATTACACAGACATAAGGCATTATTTATAAATATTATTCAAACCAACCGTAGCTTTATCGTGAACTGAATTCTACGATTTGTCAGAGAAAAGACATGTATCATCCGCGTAAGTAACGACCAAAACCATCAATACTAATATCACATGCGGATGTATGTAATGTAAACAATATAGGCCCCAATACATTACCTTACGGAACTCCGTATTTAATAAAAACTTTCTTGACCAATAACATTATTTATTTTTACCGTTTGTTTCCTGTTCATTAGGTAACTCTTAAACCAATTAAGACTAATATTTGTTATTCCAAAACTAGGTAATACATGTAATAGTATTTTATGATTAATCGTATCAAACGCTTTTGCCAAGCTTTTACAACTTTGCCAATTTCTCATTATTATCTTTAATTATTATAAATTGTCTCACCTATTTTATTATATTTTATGATTCTAGAATTTTTAACTCAATATATCTTATATTTTAAATTGTAGTTTTCAATATGTTTTATTATATTAAAAAAAATCTAAATGTAAGTTTATCAAATTAATATAACTCAGCAGTGAATAATTTATTACAAACATTTTATTTTAATAAAAATACTTTTTAGAACAATGCAATTTTTAAAAAGAGTGTATTGTGTCTTTTAAGATTTTTGACCGTCTTCGATTTGAAAAACCAGACTTTGTGACCAAGATTTTCTACTTAACACTTAATTAAGTAGACATTTTCTTATTCAGTAAGATGTGCAGTTTATCAGAATTTCTCAATTAATTCATGCTTGGTTTATAAAGCAATCTGTACAGATTATAGTACCTCTAACACTGTTTTTATATACTGAAATTCGTTATATAATATTTTATACATTCGATGTTCGACTATAAATAGGTTAGGTACCTATATATAATATTTTTAGTATTTATATTAATATTTTAGATTTACTATAATATCAATTTAAATACATATCAAAATATTATACTTAATAATATCATATTCAAACTATAATAACGATTTATTACAAAAAATAAATTGTAATAATTTATTACATAATATACTATATAACCTTGTTTATTATTTATTATTATTCGAATAATATTGATAAGATAAATTTTCAAATTTTCAAAATACTTAGAAAAATTTTAATTATTTGATTTTTTTTTTTTTTTTAATTGTTGATAAAAATTGTTAGGCTAGGTCAAAAGATTAAGAAAAATATATTACAAAATCCAAAATTATTCATTCTTTTAAAAATTTCAAAATATTTTTAGTATTTATTTTAATATTTTAGATTTACCTACTATAATATCAATTTATATACATGTCAAAATATACTTAATAATATTGCATAACAAAACGGATCCAACATTAAAGTTAAGCTTAATACATCCATTATTGTGACCTGCAATTCAACGAAATATTTTGAACAAATAATATATTAGTTGCGTCTTTCCATTTACAGATTAGACGTGTGGAGCCTACTGTATTTTGCGTGGTTTTATGTTGATTATAATGAAATATTGACTAACAATAGGCATTTCATAATTTAATAATATGGTAATTATTATTATGTTTATCTTATCTAAGGTAAAACAAGCGATTTAACGGCCAACTGAGTAAAATATGATCAATATTGTTAATAAAATATAATATTATGATTATTGAGTTAAAAATTTTTATGCTGAATAATTTAAAATATAATTAACTATCTACTTTAAAAAAATTTGTTTTTGTTTAACCTAAACTTTATTCTTGTAATTTTCTCACTATAATATTCCTAACTACTATGCAGAGTCTAGATTCAACTGCAGGAAAATTCCCCTATACACCTTTGATAAGGTCTGAATCACGCATAGGCATTTCTATATCATATAATTTAAAGATTAATTTATGTACATTGTACAATATAAAATAAAAAGTTGGACAGTCAGCAAAAATTGCTAACACGAAAGATACCGATTCGTATGTAAGCTTAAAACTCATTTAAATTCTGACCAGCGTCTGCAGTGTATCTAATATCTATTGATGTTGTATTTAACTTAACGAAAAAAAAAATATGGAAATAAGTATAATCGACATGTTTAGGGATGGAGTGGTTTTCATCACTGGTAGTACGGGGTTTCTAGGAAAAATACTCTTAGAAAAATTGTTAAGGTCTTGTGATGTGAAAACCATTGCGGTTTTCGTTAGAGGTAAGAAAGGATTAACTGCAAGTCAAAGAACTGCGGATATCTATAAACAAACTGTAAGTCTATTTTTGTACTTAAAAGTTGAATATACATTGAGTATACATTGATAAATTTGATAAATAATTTAAATAAACATTAACTATTAATGATTAATTTATTTGGTGATTTATATTATTAATTATTATTTAATTGAATCTAGGAAAGTTAATAAAAAATATTTTATAAAAAAACAATTATTTGTCAATACATAATAAATTCATTATTAATACTTTTTGTTAAAGCAATTTTCATCAATGATAAAATATTTTTATAAACTTAATTTCAAATAAAGTTTTTATTCATTAAAATAAAATTAAGACATTGAAAACATTTTTTTTTTTTGTAATTGTATATCATTATAATACTTTAGAAAATAGCAGTTAAGTCAAAATAACACGACTTTAGCGATTTACGCTCAAAGTATACCTCCTACTAATTGGAAGACATGAGGACAGTTTTTAAATTATTGTTTCAAATTTTTATTAATTTTTACGAATTGTTCAGATACCTATTTTATCATACAGTATATTATATTCGTAATTTTGTTGTAGCTAACCAAATTAAATATAATTCTTGTATTTTTATGATGTTATATAATAATATAATGACATAAAATCAAATGTAATAAAATGTGAATTTATCAAAATGTATATAACTTGACAGAAAATAATTTAACACATATATTTTATTTTGATAAATAATAATAATAATAATAATAATAATAACAAAATAAATAAATATATTATCCTTCGTTTAAGTGTCACATTATTCATAAATAGTACTAATAAAACAAAAAATGTTGAAAATTTCAAGACCACATTATCATTATTATTTTTTTATTTTTATACAAAAATACATCAAAAAAATAGTATAGAATAATAGTATAATCAATATAGTTATGATTAATTTTTTATTAAATTTTCAAATATTAAATATAAAAGAACATTTTTCACATTTATTATATAATTAGGTACCAAATAATGTTCAGAATTTCTTTAAATTTCTAACTTAAAAGCTTATAAGAAATATTGTAATAATGTATTTTCCATTTTTTTTAATTGATAAAAAAAACTGTGTATTCCTTTTGACCAAGTGAAAACTATCAATCAACAGTTATAAAAAAAAACACTTAGAAAATGTAAAATAGCTTAAACTTATCAAAATATTAAAAAAATATTCCACGTATAAAAAAATATTATTTCAACACATACACTAGATTGAAAATGAAAACATTTTAACTATCCCAAATTACATACATAAAAATAAAAATATTAGAAATCCTACATTTTTGTAAAATAAATATATTCATTGATCTAATATTTAATTAGTTATACTATAACTTTTAGACATTTGACCGCCTCCGTTTGGAAAAACCTGACTTCATAACCAAGATAAAAATAATTGATGGAAATTTAGAAGAACCTTCATTAGGATTTTCAACAGACGATCGTGATTGGTTGATAAAAAATGTGAATTTTTTATTTCATTGTGCTGCTACAGTCAGATTCAATGAAACTCTTCAGATAGCAACAAAAATAAACATTCAAGGAACAGAAAATATATTAGAACTAGCAACAAAAATGACTAATCTCAAGGTATTTGAATACATAAATAATTAATAATTATTAAATGTTTTGACTATGTTTTTCTTTTTTAAATTTTAATAATTTTTATAACATTTAATTCAGAGTGATTATTTAACATTGGACATTCATTTTATAACAACTTTCTTTTTGAGAAATTTAAGATGCATTAAATTTAAACTAATTAAAATTAAGATAAGAATTAGGAAAATTATAGAGAATATTAAAATTGTATTAAGTATATTAGAAAATGTTTAACGAACAAATTTTAATTATACACGCAGGTTTTTGTTTTATAATGAGAATAATCATAAAATATCGTATACCTACTACTCAGTAATTGTAACAATTTTTCAAAAAAAAACATTAATAACTTAATATATTTTTAGGGTTTTGTGCATGTATCAACTGCTTATTCACATTGTCCAAGAAGTGAAATCAAAGAACAATTCTATCCCGTTTCAATATCAGCTAATGAATTAAAAGATTTAATTAAACGAGATAAAAACACACAGAAGTAAATACATTTTTTTTTTTAATACAATTTTTTTTTAATTTTTAATTTTTCTATTCTGCGATAAAAAAGTTTTTCAGTTGATTGGCCTAATACCTACACTTTCACTAAAGCAATTTCAGAAAATTTAATTTTAACAAATGAAAATCAATTGCCGATTTCAATATTTCGTCCTTCAATTAGTAAGGATTATAATATATATACATAATTATCAAATATAGCATTATAGGGAAAAACAAATTGTTGTAATATGCAGGGGCGTATTTAAGGGAGGAGCCCATGGGGCCCGTGCCTCCCCTCCATTCACTGTATTTTATACTTATTTTTATTATTTGAGATATTTTAAAACTCTACGCCCCATATACGCAAATTTGAACTTTTTGTTTGTGCCCCCCCCCTTAAGACATTTCTAAATACGCCCCTAGTAATATTATATGATATGTATAATCGTGTAGAATCCTAAAACAGAGTTAAGTTTGTCTCATTTGCTTCATATTTACATATATTGTTCGAAATTTCTAATCGAAAATATTAAATAATAACAATGCTGCAGTTGGATGCACAAAATGTGAACCAGAACCAGGTTGGTTAGATAATATTAATGGACCGTCTGGTATTATTGCTCCCCTAATCGTCGGATTTTTAAGAACATTTCAATTATCCATGGATAAAAGAGCTGATATTGTCCCAGTCGATTACACTGCAAATGCACTTATTAGTGTAATGTGGAGTACAGTGAACAGGTATAATTTATTACATGTTACTTGATATATACAGGGGTGTATTGAGCGTATACTTACAACAATATTTATAAAGAAATGCGTGTACGTGAAAAAATATTCATTTTATAGGTATACGGTTGATAAATGTTGAGTATACAGTGAATGGTGACAAATGGAAAAGGGTATATTGTTTTAATAATTGTTTTTGAAAATTTAAAATTGGTTTTTTAAATTCTATTTTATAAAATTAAAAATAATATAAGTTGAATATTACTTATCAGGTCTCGTACACGGTATACTCGTATAATCCAAGACGGTGGTATAATCGAGTATAATACAATATTTACGGCTGTTATTGATAGTACTATTTATATTATACAACAGTAGGTAAATATGGCGTATACTCAACACGTTATTTACCAATACATCCCTGGATATATAATATTTTATTTGCAATTTAATCATTTGTATTTTATTAATTTTGATGATAGGCATAACTATAGCTACGAAAAGAACAAGGAACCAACAATTTATAATTACGTGTCTAGTGTTGAAAGCTCAATACATTGGGATAAGATCATACAGTATGTATTCGAAACTTACCATCAGGCGCCTCCGTTGGGATCAATGTGGTTTATATTTTGTATATTTTCTACCAATCGATGGTTCATTGATATTTTAAGATTTTTACTACACCGGATACCTGCTGCGTTCGTAGATTTATCATTCATTATTCGTGGTAAAAATCCAAAGTAAGTAGGTAATGTAACTACCTAATAATATAAGGTACATCTGAATATCTAATTAAATTAGGATTTTCATTAAATAAACATAAATTTTATGTAAGGTTTTCTTTCTATCTTTAATATTATCGTGGTTTTTAATTGAGCACTTGTCTTAAATTTATAGTTTAAACAATTACATTCGGGTCAGATTTATTAGAAACCATTAATATCATCTTTATTCTACCTTACAATATTGCAGTAAACTATACCAGATTATTAAAAATTGTAATAAATATAAAAGATTAATTATGATTTTATAATATGTTGATTCAGAATGCTGAAAATGTATAAAAAATTAGAAAATACGACTGATTTACTTAAAGTGTTTACTACGAGTGAATGGAAATTCGACAACAGTAATATTCAAGAATTATGGTCGTTACTCAGTCAAGAGGATCGTGAAACATTTTGGTTCAGTTTCAAAGAATTTGATTGGAAATCTTATATAAAGTGTACTGTTTACGGGATTAGGAAACACATTTTACACGAAGAATTAAGTAACATGACTATAGCGTTAAAGAAAAATCAAAAGTATATAAGATTTTAAATAACGAATGTTCGATTTTTGGCATTTTTCTCACTATATGTTATTTATTGTTTTCAGATTATTTTGGTGTCATCAGTTGTGCATTTTCTTTATTATTTACATCGTATTCCAAGTATGTTGGATGTTTGTGGCATAACCTATATAAAATTATTAGATTTAATATTAAATAATAAAAATTGAATACTTAGCTTTTAATAATTTGTTTTGATTTAGAGCAGAAATTATAATTGTACAAGTAAGATTACTCGTTAATTATTATTGTGACTTGTTGATGTGATATATAGTGGTAAATAAATAAGGTAGGTATAGAAAAAATAACTGACTTCACAGTTTTAAACCAATTAATCTCCACCTCAGTCAAATTCATAATCGTTGCCAATTTGTTCAACAAAATTTAACACTTGTCAAACATCATCATCTAGTATTTAAGTAACCTAATAATTATGCCTAATACAACCTTTCCTAAATTAAACCACCCAATGGTCTCTACTGCTGCGGGCCGGTTTATTTAATAAAAAAAAAGTCCATTTCATAGTTGCCACAGCATGTTACATTTATTATTATATAATTGTTGATTATAAAAGAAATGGATACATTCATACATACAATTTCTTTTGAATCTGAAGGAAAAATTATAATTAGGTACCCAGGTAAACATAGTTTACAAGTTTATTATTGTAACGAATCATTTCACACAAGTAATCTGCTGTAACTGCAGGCAGGCGCAAACGCAGGGGGGGGGGGGTAGGATGTTTAAACCCCCTCCGAAATATCAGGAACAAAAAATAAATTACCTGACCTACAAATAAATAGTAAGAATAGTATGATAGGCAGGTATTATAAAACATCATCAAGTTTGACAAAAAAGTCATACGAATTTATACGGAAAAATTATTGATAACCTTGTATTGGATTTTTGAACCTTAAGTATAAATCACAAATATTTTATGAATTTTCAACTTCAAAATTCTTTGCAAATGTTCGCGATTTTGATATATTATTTTGTAAACATTTGAACTTTAAATGCTTATAAACAAAAATTGTGAGTAACGATTTTTGATTTTTTTTTTACTACGATAAGTACAACTTATAATAAACCTTGTATTAAATTTTAAAGATATTTGGAAAGCCAAAATTTTTTATCGGCATTTCAAGAAAAAAGACTTAAAAAAGTCGAAAATTACAATGGTTTATAAATAGTTTCAAAAAATTCTAAATAATTTGAAAATTTAATCTAAATAGATAACTATAATATAAACATTTTGTGAAAATTTCAAGTATTTACAATGATTCGTTTTTGAGTTACAGCAAAATCAAAATATCGATTTTGTCGAAAAGTGGTTATGCGTAAAAATACCCGTTTTTTCCGTTATTTTTTCAGGGTTTTTCCCGACGCTTTTGAAAACTGCTGGAAATTTTCTACTTTTGTCCCCTCAAAGTACCAACTAGATGAATTTTCCTTTTCAAAGAGGGGCTGAAGTTGAAAATTGAAGCATTATTACTACTCCAAAACGTGATGACAGACACAAAAAAAAAAAAAAAAATAAAAAAAAAACACACATCATTGTAAAATCAATACATTCTTTGTATGAACGTTTAAAGTTAAAAATAATATATTATAGGTACCTACTGTAAAACTATTATTTTTCCTCGATCGATTTTTACCAAATTTCTATGTTAACATTTTCTACACACGGTATAATTTTCTAAGTATTTTGATTTCTTTCTCGAGCTATTTAAAATTGTTTAATTCTTTTAGATTTATTTTTACTCAGTAAACATAATACGTATAATCTACGTTTAAAATAAAGAATAATTTTAGTATATTATGCATATACTTATAAACATTTTTTCTCAGACTCAAAAAGCCTGATAATTTAATATAGGATTCCTTTTAAGTTTGTCATTATATATTGTTGATATTTAAAAATATTAAAGATACATAGACACGTGTATTTAGTTTTTACTTGAACAATTTGTAGTTTAAATTTTAATAAATTTTGTTAAAATTATGAACATGACATGCAAACAATTTATAATGTTTAATTTTAATAGATAAGGATTAAAAATTTAATAAAAGATTTCTCATAAGTCTTTTATATGGTAACCAAAAAGATTAAAACTATATAACTACAGTTTTATTTTTATAGATATTTTAAGTTAAGATTTGAACAAAATTAGAAACCTACCCACCTATGTAATTGAAGAATAACAATTTTAATTATTTTTTTATTTTGTGTTTTAAAAATCTTATTTGCGAGTACTTGAAACTTTAATGCATATTATTATATTTCATACACAATAGTTTATTTTGAAATAAAATATTTTTGGTAAATTTAACTAACCCTCTGTAGGTAATTTAATAAAATAAATTACCTTAATAGCAATATAAATATATCATAGAATATACTCTGTAATAGTGTAATATAAGATGACAGGCCATCTGCACATGCAATGATTTATTGTTGAATTAAAGTTTAATACATACATTATAGTAATTTACTTTTTAATGATGAGGTTCACTCGATTTCTATTGTACAACACCGTGGTTATCTTTCCCCATTTTTATATTTGATCCTCTAAAGGAAAAATAAAACCATTGCGTATCTAAACATTTATTTACCTTCATTTCAATTTCTTAGTAAGTCAATATTTTCATATTCACACAATTTGATATGTGTGTGACTCAATATTTTAAAAATGCGAAGACGTTATGCAGGCATATTTTGTCTGTCCATCAATTATAAATACTAGTATTTATAATTAATGCTATAATTCTCTTTAAAATGATAAAAGCATGAGAAGCTCTATATAATATTTTTACTTTTAAGTTTGATAATAGGAAATTGATTCCAATATTAAAGCTAACAACACAAAATGTGTCCTATTAAATGCAAATTCGGTATAATGTACATTAGTAAGACATAGACAACACACACAGGTTAACATCCTCTTAACCCAAATATTAAAAATAAGTTCAAATCTGATCTTTTTTTTACTTCAGCCAAACATATATATAGAGTACAATAGTAATAATATATCGATAATTAAGATAATATTATGTTTCTTATAATTAAACATGGTAAAATATCACGTCAATAAATGTATTATACAATACAAATGTAAACATAAGATAATACCTATACTAAATACACAGGTTTTAGGTATAATAGTAGCGCGTTAATAATACATTGAAATTGATATAATATTACTTTTTACTTATTAGTATACATTAACAAAAGAAGATGATAAATTGATAAGCATTATGAATTTTAGCTCCATACAAATATTATACGATACATTCAGATTAAATTGAAAATAATACATGATAAGAATTTAAAAAAAAAACCACTTATATAATTTCAGCTATGTAATAGTTTAACTTAAAAAAGAATCACACAATATTATTATCAATATAATTTGTCAAAACACATAATAAAATGTATACCTTCCTTGAAAATTTTTTATTAATTAATTTGTTCACACAGATTTTAATTATTGAGACATTCATAAGACTAAAATCTACATTGAACATCATTAAAAAAAATGGATTATTATCAATTGATAATAAAGACTATTTCCATGTATTAGAAGATGTGTTTAGGTTCAGTATACCATTATTAAAAATTAATAAAGTTACATTAAGTACTTAAATTTTAAAAAATAAATAATTAACTACACACAATTTAGTGTAGTGATAGGTAACATTGAAGATAACGTAGTGAAAGTATTTGTAGAAATCACAGGCCGCCAAACAGTATAGAATTTAAATTTAATTTATATCCATTAAAGGCTTAAACACTGTTTTAGTGTTTTTAAACAATAAACAACACATAATATATTCAACTACAATAAACAAAAATCTTTTAAACTGTTTCAAATGTTTTGTCGAGCTTATTATATTATGCTTAAGTAATATACAATTTTATAATACACGTTCAGATTCATTTGAGTAGCATTTTACACGTGAAAATATAAACGGTGGAAAACGATTATTAGATAAATCATATTTGGTAACCATTACTCTATTAACTCTACTTTGATAAACTATTTCATAATCTGTACATTGCAATTTCCAGTTCTGTTTTGTTTTGTATTTTGAAATTTCTAAAACCTAGATTTAAACAAATAATAATAATAAATAATGTCAGAAGTAAAATGAGATTTTTATGTTTCAAAAGAGTAGTACCATACCATGTTATAAGTAGTCTTCCTTTGGGTGTTGTCCTCCCAACCAAATTTTCTGTTGAATTCTCGGTCACGTTCCTTATCTTCACTATCAAGAGTCAAAAATAATTGTTTTCCAGACAGTCTGTAGTGTCCAGGGCACACATTGAAAGGTGCCTTTTCTCTTGTCTGTAATTTTCGTACTATTTTAGATGGAGGATTGTAAGATAGCACCATTAAGACACGACCGTCAGAAAAAAATCTAACACCAAATACAAAACCAAATACAAAATCAAAATAACATACACTTTTATTAAATTATGTGAAAAAGTTTTGTTGACTTGTTTCATGTTTGTGATATTTTAACAACAATTATAATAATAAACAAATTCTGATATTGAGTGGATTACTATAAATAAACAGTGAGCCATCTCTGTATTCTTTTTTAAAGTCAAACTAACATTTATAAATGCCTAATTTACTTAAAATTATTTTTTTAAGTTTTGTCAGTTATCATACATTTAATAAATCAAAAACTGTAACAAGTCTTGTTAAGTTTTATATTCTAACAAAATAAAACAAATATATAAAATCCTGAATTCTATAGTTAGTTGCTAAATATTAAAATAAATGTATCAAATATTATTTTTGTGTCATTTAACTTTATGTAAATAAATAATCTTTATATATTATCACCTTAAGTATCTGTAATAAACAACATTAAAAGATGGTCCATTAGTGTTATCTCTGAAAGATTCTTCACCTCTTCGTACATAAGATATTTTACATATGTAACAACCAATTGTCAGTACATTGGGTCGTTCTATGAACATTCGTCGCCAACTTCCGTCATATGGGACTAAATCATTGACATTTGAAGGCCAAAATCTAAACAATAAATATATTAATACTTAATTATTCAAATAAAACTAAAGACAAATCTATTTCATAGATATTTATAGTTAAAAATACAATAGTAATTTTTTTCCATTCAACTTAATGTTATAAAAAATAAAAATTATTGATAAATTCAAAAAATAAACTCTACTTAATATTTATAAATAAAAATATAATTGTAATTGTAACTAATGAAGTTAATTAAATTAAATCATAACAATTTTAGAATTTATTAAAATAATATGTTTAGAAAATTTCAAAAAAAATTAGAAAAGTTACTTTTGTTTTTTAAAATATAACATTAATACATTTCTAAACTCACCAATTTTTGTGTGACTTTAAACTCATAAATTTAAATACAATACAGAAAATATTGAGAAAAAAAGGTATAATAATATATAAATAAACATAACAATTTTGATGTTCAGGTAGCTTACTTGGAGCATGCTCGACGCCACAACTCAGGATCTCTGGCACACAAGTACCAACCACGACAAACAGCTGCACACTGTTCTAACATACGTAGATCGAGATCATAAGATACGACCCACCTTAATATGTATAGGACAAGCTCAGGAGGAAGAGCTGAAAAATGTGTAGTCTAGAACACAAATAAAATGATAATAAAACATCTGATCAAGACATTCAAAAGTAAGACATAAGGCATTATCATACTAGTTGTGTACGTTCTGGAAAGCATATTTGAGGTCCCATTATCCTCTGAAATCTCAAGAAGAGGTCTTCTTCGTTATCATATTCGTCATCGCTTTCGTCGCTTAAATTATTTTCATCTACAAAAAAGAAAACAAGTCAAATCCATTCCACATAAATAATTGAGTCGCTTGCTCACCAGTTGTGTCCATAGAGGAGCGAGAAACAAATTCTTCATCGGCAATTTTTTTCTCGACGTCTGGATCTAATTTCAGCGCTCGCTTGTAGCAACGCATCGCCTCATAGTGGAAACCCTCGAGTTCATAGTCGACTCCCTTGCGGAACAACGCTTTAGCGTCGTCCTGCAAATTATACAACACTGTCGATTAACGTGGGGGCGACTTTAAACCCTACTGTGCCCCTCAATACTTTCGCTCCGTAAGCACAATACATAAACTGGTACCTACCTTGGAAGACGTCGCCGGGGTCGCGTCCATGCTATAGTGCGGCGGCGTTCACACTTTGACGTTCGCGTTGTTGAAGGATTAATTAACGTTCGCGTTATTGTCCAGCGACTTGAAGTACTTTTGATTGTGTTCGGCTATGTAAAAGTCGACGATAAGCACCAGTATCAGCAGCATCAAGCCGATGATCAGCTTGCTAAGTATACGATCGTAGTTCAACATGTAAATGATGAGCATTGCCGCGAGTAGAGCTGCTGATCGCGGTATCGCAATGTTAACTCGCCGACCGTGAACGGTGGCGTAGTGAAAAACAATAATAAAAACGACGGTGATAACGCGAACGAGTTGATAATGCCTGTGCGTATTATTATTTATGTTAGCCTTAGCGCGTATGACTGATGATCACCGATGTGGTCTACGGACGACACAAAACACAGATCCGTGTGGTGCATTTATAGACTGAAGTGTAAGTAACAACCAAGTCTATATGTATATATATATATATACACGTACGTTTCGTTTTAGTATGATGTTTCTGCAATGCTTCTGCGCGGCGGCTCTCGAACCCTTCTTTTTCGATATTGGATTTTGGCGTTATGATAAGTTTGTCCGTCAGTCGGATAGACCGTAACGTATTCGGCTCAGCTGATCGAGAGCCGTGTGGAGATACCGGCCGGACGGCGATCAATAAATACATGGAGGTAAATCGACAACCTCTTTGAGATTGTACGCCACAGACGGCACAGACCCGCGGGACAATACCGGTTATGCCGACGACGTGCCGCCGTTACCCGATGATTTCAACGTCCAATGTCCATCTGCGTATTCTGCGACAGCAATATAATTATAACTCTTGACGAGACGCGGTCGACGATAAATTTTGCCACAACGATTTCCGCTATACCTATTACGCGATCGCATTGGACATGTCGCACAGATCATATATTATTCGATTCTATTCGCCGGTTAAGTACAGTGCAGATTCTATATAAAACGTTGTTTTCTCATTTGGCTTTTGCACAGACGATTTCGGTGAATGGCGCCGAGTTCAGTCATTTATTTATTACCCGCAGTTACTACTTTACTAGTGTCACTAGTCGTCAGTGATCGCCACATATATCTACATAAAACAGAACTGACTTTATTTCAGAATTCTTCGGCGTATTGCATTTAAATGCTATATGACCGTAATCATTCGTAAAAACAATACATAACCCGAAAGTTGTCCTTGGATAACATTTTTTTTTTTTTTAATTGTATATTACTTTTCAATGATCTGAAAACGATAATTTATACCACAAAGGTTGGGCAGCTGTTTGAAGATTTGGTTTTTCGAATTTTTGATTGTTCCGCCAATGTAATTTCAGCGCCCTCCAGACTTTATGGAATATAAATGATATAAACAATGTACTATACTTTAACAGCATTATAATAATTCTTAATTAATTGATTTATTTTGCAATAATGTTATATAATTTATGCCAATTCCAAATACTGTGTAATATGGGAATAAATAATTAAACATTTTTACTATACTCGATGGTATCTACTTGTATATCATGTAATTAATTTAATTTACAAAAATCTACAGACTATACAGTCATAAATAATAATAATAAGTAGAATATCTTTTATTTATTTAAATGTTTAATAATTCTGTGAACATAATAATAAACAATTAATCACAGACTGCACCAGTTATGTAAAACAATCTTTTTTTGTTAACATCAATTGATAAGGATAACCTGCAGAATAACAACATTTTTAACTCGTTGTGTAAAATCAACATTATAAATAATACTTTTAATATTCAATTATAAGTACCTGCTTTTATTAGTTTATTACTATTATTATTATTATTATTATTAGGTATTTATTACTTTGATTGTTGATCTTTGGCTGTAAAATATAAAATAGCGTTACGCACTTACAATTATTTTGATCAAATTAAAAAAATTAAATCATATGGACTTTATTTATAATTATTTCAATCAATGTCGTTTAAAAATAATTCACCGACAATGTGCCCAGTGTCCACCCGTGGTCTCCCTTGAAAGGCTCTGTACATAATATTACAATGGTACAAAACATAATTAAAAATGAAAAGAGAAAAGCGTTTTAACATTTCAATGTCGAAGGCTCGTACGTCAACTTGACACATACCAACCTCGATTGCAGCATTCAATATGCATATTTATAAATAGTTGTTGTATAAAAACATTATCAGCTATTGTTTCGTCATAGTTTTCAAAAATATAACATTATGTAGTTTATTGCCTCTATAAAATATCGACTCGGTACCAGGACGGTCATGTTCAGGGTGACTTGTAGCACGTAACCCTCTCCGAATATCTGGTTTTATAGTATTATGTAGAATTTAAGTTATTTACACACATGGGGAAAAATGATATATATTCGTAATAGCTATAATATAATGTACATATAAATTTTAAATTTTAATACGTTCGGTGTATTATAAATAAATATTACCCTTCAAAAAAATGTTTACCACACAGTAGGTATATACGATTAGTTAAACAAAATATTACATGTGACATGTCTATTATTTTTGTATATGGATATATTATAATGTGAGATACACGTAAGTCGTAATACAGAACGATTTTAGTTTATTGATATTTTATTATAAGATATATTAATCATTCGCCCATGTGCATCCGGACAAAATATCCTGCAGGATATTGTATCGAAGATTTGTTTTTCGTCTATCCCCGAGTTTATTTTCCAGTAAACGAAATGTTGACAAGTCACGCATCTGAACTATAGTAGGTAAATATGTAGGTATATGTCATAGGTACTATAAAATGTGTGTGTGTGAATCTCGATTTGCGTGACAATCAGAGTGGGCCGCTTTATAGTTGGATTGGATGTACAGTGTACAAGGTGATTCACCAAGCATGTGCATCCCAAAAATGTCAGTATCCATTAACCCTTCGACGCACGTAATTATAAGAAATTATTATCCAAAACTAAATCAATTGAAACTATAGATTCTTCATTACATATAGAAATGAAAATAATTATAAAAACAAAATTGACCTTTTGAAAGTTCAACTTATGTAAGATGATTACTGATTACCCATATAAACCACTATGGGTTAATACAATATTTTTTGTATTAAACATTTTAGAATAATATATTTAAATATAATTTTACTGGCTTAAATTTTACCTGGGATAAAATAAAAATACATAATATTATAAATAACAATTTTACTCAGTGTGATAGTCTTTAAACAATTTTTGGTTTCATTGAGGCACAATGCAACTTCACATATTGAACAGGACCATTTACTGCAATTTGATACAACTGGACTATATATTATGTATAATACATGTATCATGTGTGGAGAGATTTCAATGATCTTTATGTATGGTGCAGGGTATTGTAATTCGCACTGCTTGTTAACTAATGAAGTGCACTTCATGTGTTCACAACATTAGTAGATATTACGTAATATGGGTTTCTGCGTATGTGTTTAGAATTAATGAGGTCGTTTTGTATCTTATTATTGTATTAGCGTAAGGGTGTGTGAATATTTTACTATAACTTACTATAGTATAGATTCTCGTTATGTTGAATGTCAAGGGAAACAGAAAAAACTTCGAGATATCGAGTTTTATTAAAATTCTTAAAAAAATTGGTAAATAATTTGAATGCTTAAAATTCATAATTTGAATACTTAAAGTTTTAATACTACATACATATCAACAAACTACAATAATGAATAAATTAATTTTTTTCAAAAAATCTGCCATTAAAGTTTGTATTTTTGCTTTTGTAAGAATATAAAAATTAATTGTAATTTAATTTACGTTTATTTTCCATTTCACGATATTGTATACAAATTATTACAACTATTGTCTTCCAACGCGTAAAATGTACTGCTTAATTTTTTGTTCTTACTGAATTAAAATTATTATTTGTATAGGTACCTACTCGAGATAACAAAAAACGAATAATTTTATTTCGAGTTATCGAGAGCAAAACGCTATTAAGTATCATGATAGTTTCAAGGGAATTTCAATACACTGAGATGTACATCTTCGGTTGCCACTATAGAATATATTCGTGATATTTAATTTTAACTTTCTCGGTGATATCTTCAGTTGGGGTCGACGTTCAGTATACTACCCACGAGATTTAACTTATACGAGCAATAATGTTAGTCTGATTCGTAAACCGTTTAAAAATGCTTATTACTAGCGGTATTGTCTTAATGTATTAGGAGTTAATCTGGTTAAAGTGTGCTTATTTATTACTAATCATACGATCATCTAATCATTAAATAGAAGACTTGGATTGTTTTTTTATATTTAGATATTTTAAAAGTAAAGCTCTTTAACACTATATACTTGTGGCACTACCACTACGACGAAAACAGTCGAAACAGAGTTTACGTTAATAGTTTGATTGCTAATATCAAATAATAGTTCAATTAAATATAAAGTGTAAAAAATGTAATAATAGATTATAAATGTAATTTGATTTAGTGCAGGCCTACTTTATGTGCATAATATGTAACCCTATTAATATGTTTCAATAAATTTCAGTATAATTAATCATAAACTTAAATAATAAAATATACCAACTATGAAGTCTTAATTCTATATTCTTAATAATTAATGAATTCTCTAAGTATTAGTGATAAATTATACGTTAATAGATGTGTTTGGCGGTGAAATAAAGAAACACGTGTGTTTTTACTTTTTATAAATAATAGGTACAAAATAGCATATCCAATTATCATACTTTATGTTTGAATATAATACAGTTACAGTGCATTGAAATGAGATATTTGAGAAGTGATGGTTTGAAAACAATCCAAAATATTGGTGGTAACCAGCGTGGAGTGATGACATTTTAGATGATGAAGACACTGCTCAGCTATTGTCTACGTATACCCTAATACATGATTTGCGATGACAATATTATCATCCCCAATACTTAAGTACTTAAGTTTTGACTTTAGGGATGTTCTGTACCTACGGTTTGTCTATATGTTTCGGATGTGTATTTATAAGAACGTTTGTCGTTTATAATATATTATTTGTTTTGATAATAATTTGTTTTCAATGTATTTACATTTTTATTTTATTGGTTCTGCCCGAAGTTGCACGTATTCCGATTATATTTTACAATAATAAAT
Organism: Rhopalosiphum padi; assembly: GCF_020882245.1. NCBI lineage: Eukaryota > Metazoa > Arthropoda > Insecta > Hemiptera > Aphididae > Rhopalosiphum > Rhopalosiphum padi. Next base: position 22,340,960 of record NC_083600.1, read on the forward strand.
ACTCCAGCATAACTCGAAAGAGCAAAGAAAATATCACGATTTAAATTTTTATATTACCAACAGTTTCAGTATTTCAATTGCGAAACTTCAACACTACATTTTACATTAACATCATAATATTATTTTATCGCCGACGACGTTGGACCACAGGTGATAGTAATGGAGTGATTCAGTATGAGTGGCTGTGGCGCTGTGCATTTTTTATTTGGTTGAATTATTTTGTTTTAAGTTAGAGCTATTACACCAGTGCGCAACGAATATTTGTACGATGACAGACAACTCTGTGGACTTTATTTTTTTGCAAAAGTTGATTCAATATAAGTTTTTTTCAAAGGTTTTTATTTCATTTTTAAATTATGTTTCTATTATCGATAACGCTGACCTATATTACGAAGTAATTATAAAAGTATCATGAATTATATGAATATAGTTTTAATAGCATGACAAAAACTTAAAATGTTTAGTCAGTAAGCTTTGCTGTTTGAGCAAAATTGATGAATAAATAATTTTACTGATAACTTTATAAGTGAAATAGGGATGCAATCGATAAATCGAGCTTATCTGAAAATGATTTAATCGCATTGTAGTAAGATTAAAATGAACTGCGTACATTTTTTCCTAAGAATCTACTCTTTAACGTGAATTACACTCATTTAACAAATTTAGCATTACGCAAACTCCCGCCTTTTCGAATTTAAACTGCATACAGAGAGAACACATTTTCTTGGAGACGACAAAGACTAATTTCGCAAGTGCCTAATTGACGTGTATAGCAAATACAAATACGCATAATGTATTATAAACCAAGGTAACATTTATATTGCGTTATGTAAAAAGAATGTTGGCTGCATTAGTTTTTTTAATTTTTTTTATACCTATTTGGTATTATATATACTAATATACTTTTATTACTATTATACTATCCAGTGTTTATGCGTGCGTCCATGTATTGACACGTCGAGTATTTTAATTTTACCAAAAATGCGAAATTAAATATGATTGTTTTATTTTTAATATTTTTTTCTTTCCGTCGAACATAATATATAAGAACAATAATATTTTATTTATGTTATTGTATATATAAGTACTTACGAAGTACGTGCATAATAAATGTATGGTTGATTATGGCAAGAATATTCCTGAGAATACGTGATGGTATATTGGGATGGCAAGTGGATTAACTCCACCAGATCCAAAAACTAAACAAGTCATAACTCATGGTTATTTTATAAATAATGTTGGTAAAAAAGTTAGTTATCAATTAATATATTAATATGTTTTAGTTGGATGAAAGCAAAGGCATTTAAAATTTAAAGCATTTTGTAAGAAGTAATTTCAAAGTAAGAGGATATCAGCGCACTGTTTGTTTTCTCTCTCAAGTCCACGCGCAACATAGACAAAACGCATTTACGCAGTCTGAGTAGAACTCGCTCAATTTTGGTTCTAGAGTAAATATACTTATTATAAAACTAAATTTTGATAACATTTCTGAGTACAAGGACGATGAGTTTTAAAAAAAAAATTAAAATTATGAAATGTTAAAGGTTATTTAAAAATGTAATTTATAGCTATTTCTAAACGATATAATTGACGTTGTAATGGAAATAATGAAAAAAACTGTATTCAGAAATATTATCAAAATTTAGTTTTATAATAGGTAAGTATATATTTTACTCTAGAACCAAAATTGAGCGAGTTCTACTCAAACTGCGTAAATGTGTTTTGTCTATGTTGCGCGTGGGCTAGAGAGAGAAAACAAACAGTGCGCTGATGTCCTCTTAAGTAAAAATGTCAATAAAACTAAGGTTCTACTATAATTTTGATTATTGATTACTTAATACTTATTTATTGTTGCGATTCGGACTTAAATACGCAAATATTGATAAATGCTATTAAAAATACATATTAATTGCACAGAATCGTCGTAAATAATAATTAATCGATTAAAATCGATTCTTTTATTGTTTAGACCATAAAGAATAAAAATAAAACTATAGCATAATGTAATCTTTGTTTTATTTTATTTCCTACTGACTAGAGATTATTATAATATAAGAATTTCACTAGTAATATATTTTTTATTGAGTTAAGTAAGAACAAGCATTCAAAAAAGAACGACAAAGCTCGTTTGTGAATTATGACGATTGTTTTGACCATAAAATAAGGTGAGCCTTAAAAATACGTGTAAACAATTCACGACGAGCCCACGAATCGGATCAAATTGAATACGGCATATTATTTAGTTGTAGGTAAAAATATAATATAATGTTTGAAAAAATATAAGCGATAAAAAATAAAACGAATAAAAAAATGTTAACAATGTTACACGCGCGTGTATATAAATTATAATGCTTATATATGATGTATATCTTGTACCTACCTATTCTCTCTAAGCTTGGAAATTAATTCCGGCAGTAATGTTGCACAGGTATTATAATCATTATCCATTTGAACAGATTAGACAATGTAAAAACATAAATCCTCGATAAATTGCTAAAACTATTATTTTACACGTCCATCGATTATTTTTTTAATGAGTTCAAGATAGATAAAACATCGTGTTAAGTATTTAAAAATCTCGTTATAATTTTGTATGTATAGACACTACAATATTGCAATTGGATTTTCATTAAATAATTTTTGTTGATAAAACCAGCGACCGAAACCGTTTCAAATTTTAACGGTTATCTACCTTTTTAAGGTTTTGTTTAGGTTTTAAGATAGGTTTTTTCAAATTTCCATTTTATTTTTCTGTATCTATTAATTGCACACCCGATTTTATTATCTATAATCCATAAAATACGTCCGATTTAATATACACAAATACTTCAAATAATAACAACACTGACGTATATATTCGCATACGCACGAACAAAATAACAATAATTGTTATATTTTATATTTGTATTTTAATTTTGAATCAATTTATATAGTGATAATATAAAATATAAATAGATTAATATTCGTATAACCTATTAATATTTCGTAACTCGGTAATAGCATCGGGATTTTTATTAATAAATTCATAATATTTTCTTCGTACACAAATACTCGTTTTAACTAGAATTATAAATAATATGATCAATTTTATAAAATTCGGAAAACCGATATTAGTGTTGAACTTTAATGGGTTTTTCAAATATGGTTTCAGTTTAGATTTTGTAAACGGTCTTTTAAGATCTTAGGATTCAGTTACATGTTTTTAACCGGTGGCTTAAAGCTTTTGTTTCCGGTGTTCAAAAATGAAAAACCGTGGTTTTAACCGGTTTTACCGAATGGTTATCTAAAAAACCAGTTTCGATCCCTGATTTAAACTAATAATATTATGAGTTTATTGCTTTCCCAAAAATCTTACACGATACTGAAAACTGTTTAATACAATATATTATAATAAATAAACTGACGTTCTTAGTGATAATATTTAATTTCCTCAACATTTATAAAAACTAATAAATAAAATTAAAAAAGAGATAATAATAGTTATTTAACGATAAACAACAATTACAATGTTAGTTAATATTAATAAGTAATAGAATGTAATTCAATAAGATTGATTTTTATCAAAAATTAATTAGGAACCTAGATTATTACAATAAACAAATAAATACATATTTAAATCATTTATGTTTTTTTTATTAAATACCCTTACATTATATTGTTTTATTAAATTTGATTACATGTACATATCTTTGTACATAATATGTAGGGATTTCTAAGCTGAAATCTCAACAAATATTTTAAATTAAGTTTAGAGTTCTCATGACTTAAATAAAAAATCGTTTTCCATTGATACTCCAATACCATATACAAATAAATAAAACTTAATGTATTCATTATTGAATTTAAATTTTCTTTCTATTTAGAAGCGTGAAAAACGCAAAACTTTGTAATAATGTGTTGTATCTATTTTTGAAACTATGAATTACTCTCATATACATGTATACTTGAAGATCAAATAATTTCTATTTTTTTTAAAATTATTGTTTAAAAGAAATAATTTATTTATAATTTTATTAGAAAACTATTATACTAAAATATTCACACTATATCACAAATTAGGTTTATTGACTTTCCAATTCATTAGGTAACAAACTGCATCACAGATTTTAAAAATATACATTAAAAAGTTAAAATTAAATTAAAACTATTTTTAAATAGATACTTAACTTAGAATATTCAAATTCTGAAATAATTGTCAATATTAATTTTATTACGTTAATATATAATATCGCATTGAAAAGATAATATTATCTTATATATTCCTATATAATAGGGAACAGGAACCCTCAAAAACAGTGTAACTAAATTGCCTATTTAATACGCCTTGTTACCATTATGTCCGCTTGTTGATTATTAAAACGTTTCAGTTATATTATTTTTTATTATTTTGATAATCGATTGAAATTGCATATTATACTACTCATTACGTTGTATTATAATTTTTGTTCATGAATTGTAGTGAAATGTATTATTTATTTATATTTGTGTGTGTGTGTGTGGTTGTATGATTTGATATAGTTCATAATATTAACGAGTTTTATAAACTCGTAAAACAAAAGTGAAATAATAAAAACAAAGCTCAAAAACATAACAATTTAACATAGTTATATTGAGGTTATGTCATATTATAATAGTATATAGCCATGTATAGTGTGGTATCATAGCGTTTGTTCTTCTCTACCCGTATCCTATCAATAAATAATTAAAAACGTATATAATAATATTATCTTTTTGAATAAATTATGCTTAATAATAACATAAAATGATAGAAATTTAAATTAATTGACTCTGCTGTAAATTGGATAACTCTACTGTAGTCATTACGAAACGCGGAAACGTCAATATGAAGTTATAGTATTTTTTTATTTCGAGCTCAGGTGACAAACACGACGGAACATTCTGTATTATAACATTCGTAGCGATACCGTCACGCAGATTTGCGGGTATATCACGTCGTTATAGGCGATTTGTATAATTCGGACCGAATTGGATACGATTCCGAAATATCATCATAATCGTACGATTTTACGGTAATCGCTAAAAACAAACGAACAGTTTCGCATCAGCTGTAATACGATACGTCGAATACGGTGCATACACAGTACACACACACACACATACATATTATATAGGTATATGTATATCATTACAAATAATATCCTATGTATAATATACTCGTTTTTTTATAGCAAATCGTCTCTTGTTTCTATAACCGAACGGTATTGGTTTTATTTTTCGCAAGTAATATAATTATAATATACATAATATTATTACTGCGTCGTTTGCGACACATTTTGATGCAGAAAATCGTATAAGTATTGGTGCTTATTACAGGTTATACGCCTACACGCAGCGATATTATAAATAATAATAATTTCACAAATAGTCCGCAACGAATCGAGGGAGGCTAATCGGTAACAATTTATTTATGGTGGCATAACACGTATTTGGAGTGGTCGACCGGCGGGTGTGGAGTGTGGAGTGGGAGGGTGGAAGAGAGGGTTGATTTACATACAGTTAAAAATACATTGATTTTATATACAATTAATAATATACCTATACCGTGATAACTATATATATTTGAAAATCGCGTAGGTGTGTATTTTTTAAAATTATTATCCACTGAGCGTAAACTACATGGTTATTTTAGCTTAAATTAATATATTATTTGCGTTAGGTTTATCTATATATTTAGATTTTATTTTAAATTTTTAAATAAGAAATGCGATATACATTAGCATAGTGTCCCATTATTATTTCTAACAGATATTCTGGTATGTAGAATTTGTTTCTGAACTCTATGAAATGTAGACAGTGGACGAACGTAAAATTGTTGAATTTATGTTACTTGACGGAGTTCAATCTTGGTCATCGAGTGAATCCTGTATGACTATCTCTGAGCTTATTTAGTGTTTAAACTTACTAACTAAATTTAGTTGAAGATCGAAAGATTGCTATTTTTGACGTAATTTATTTTCCATATTATAGTACAATTCATTATTTCCTAGATTAATGCAATATTTAAACATAATATATATAAATTTTCGATTGATGATCAAAATGATAGTGTTAAAATATGTCGTTGCATGCTGTAATATCCTGTTGTACATACTATGAAACATTTATTTTATCTATTTAGATTGTTTGGTAAAGTTACTAGATTTTAAAGCCTATAAGGACAAGTACATTCATTTAAATTGAAAATGACAGTATAAGTAGGTAAGTCAGAACAGGTGTTCATTTTTGCTTTCTCTACCACATAAGGATTATTTGAAATCTTTAAAAACGGCTACAATGCTACATATTATAGAAATTAATTGATTTTAATTGTTGATTTGTATTTTTATGAACAGCAGAAAGTCCTATATTACCTTCAGTCTTGTATGCATCAGTTTAAATTTGAATGATGGATATAGCGGAAAGTGTTAAATCGTTGAAAAAACTTGTATTAGTTTTAGCATGCATTTTTCTGACTAATTTAAGTTCATATAACTTTGATAGTTTGATATTTTTTTTTTTTTTAAAGAAGTATAAGGCTGAAGCTCTCATTGAAATATTGCACTGGAAATAATATTGATGTCAGACATTTATTTCAATAGTCTTAAGTCTAATGGTATCTTGAGTTTATCATATTTATCGTAAAGGGTTGGAAATGGTAAATGTTTATGACAGAAATAGTACGATTCATCGGCGACGTTAAAATACGGGATATCTAAATGGGCAATAAATTAATTTTTTGATATTTAAATTTTAAGTTGTGTATGTATATGCAGATATTTCATTTGTTATATAATTATACTTAATCTAGTTATTTTATATGCTTTATAATTTTATATAAATTAAATTATATAGTTTAATTATTAAAAATATTATGAAAATTAATACGATAACTGTTTATAATCTTAAGTTAATAAGGTTGTTCAGGCATGCTCACCACAAGTTCTTTTAACCAATTTATTTAAATTTCTATATTAAAAGTATAATGAAGTATTGTTCAAAATATTGAGATACATATACGAATATATATATATATATATATATATATATATTGTATATATTTAAGTACTATAAAAATAATAGTTCATAGAAATAGCTTAATAATGGAAGGGGGTTACGATGATTAGGAGATTATTGTAATTAATATATTAGCTAGTCTTTCAACATCTAATATTAACACCATTTGAGTATTATTCTCGTATGTGTGAGTACTTGATCAGATATTACATACATTTTATAAGTAAAACCATTATTAACAACTCTAATCCTTAGTAATATAAATAAATAAATCTATCATTAAAAAAAAATCATCTTATTAATTTCTTATTGTAAAAATGGTGGTACTTACTTTTTAAAAAAAATTTCTTAACCACAAATACTTCTTAACCCTATAAATGTTATACACAAATATATGTATTTAAAATACAATCTATAAAATGCTTTATTAAAAGGTAAACGGTATGAGGATGTTTGAAGATTAAATTATCTTGTGTAAATGTTACCATTCTTTCCGCTTGACATTTTAAATTTTGAGCTGAAATGTTGCGTCGTTTAAGAGCAGGATGATTGAGTTTCGTATTGGTAGATTCAAAAATCTAAAATATATATAAATTATAATATATACGAATAATAAAAAATAACTAATAATCAATAATTTAAATTACATTTTATGCATAGACTTACTTTGTCGGTGTCACTTTCAATATCCAAAATTCTTTACGTGGTCTTTATTAATTTCTCAAGTTTTGGTTGTATTTTATTTTCGGGAATAATATTATGCTGCGAGCACGCAGTAGTGGCTTCTAATACTTCTTCTGTATCTTGCATACGCTCTAAATCTATTGTCTATAAAAAATATAACGTTTTAATTATTTAATTGTTTTCGTCAAAAATACGTTTGTCTCGCGGATATGTGGATAATCGAGATATGATTAATCGATGTTCCGCTGCAAATATAAATGCTCTATACCAGTGGTCGGTAATCTTTTTAGACTTTTGGGCCACATTCATGAATTAAAAAGAGTTCACTGGCCGGATAAAAATAGAAATTTTTCATTCTTAAATTATTATAAAAAAATGTTGTAGTTCTAAAATTTAAAGCGGGCCGTATAACCTAACCTAACCCGCCGGTTGCCGACCATTATTCTTTACTATAAATTATAATAATATTTAAATTCAATTTTTATTTTCCTAATTTTTAACTTATAATATAAAAATTTAAAAAAAATAAAATATTTTTGAATTATTACTCACTTCAGTATTGAGTACTTGTACGTCCTCATTGTGCTCATTGTGCTCATCTAAAAACATTTCCGGCATATCCTCTTCCAATGTACCTGTCATTATATTTTCTACTAACTGTCGAGGTACTTTTGTTGCCAGTCCTATCCGTGGTTTTTGACCAAAGACTGCTTCATATGGAGTCATCTTTATAGCTTCGTGATATGTCGTATTAACACCCCATTGAACAAATGCTATGCCGTAACTCCACGCCGCAGTTTTATTATCTCGCATCCATGCCACCAGTGAATCCTTCAATGTACAATTACCTCTTTCTACAGATCCTTGGCTTTGCGGATAACGTGGCCGACCATTTACTAGTATTAGATCGGGCCACAATGATGCTAATTCAGTTATAATACCGGCTGTGAATTCGCGACCGTTATCGGACTGCAGAACGTGAGGGGCACCAAACGTCAAAAATATGTTTAATAGCTCTTTGGCCACTTCCGAAGCCTTTTTGCATTTCATTGGCCGGAAAATTGAAAACTTAGTTAAATGTTCTTTATAATGAAGGATAAATTTAAAATCGCCGTCCGGTAAACTTTGAAAGTCGACAAGATCGACTTGACCGCGTTCATTTAAAGAAGAAGATAAAATAGGCCGCACAACAACACCTCGCGTACATTTTTTTTTTGATTTTTCCGCACACCTTTCACAGTTAGCAATGTAAGCTTTTACAGCAGCCATTGTAATATTAGAATAGCGTTCCATTATTTTCTTGTGTGTTTTTGTTTCACCTCTATGTCCACTGGCCACATGCATATCACGAATAATACTAGTGAAATGTTCAACTACTGCCATTATGCGTTGATCGCGCTTTCGTCGCACTCGTCGAACGCCAGCTACCTTGATTAATTCAAATTTTTCACGGACATGATAATACCGTCTATCTTTATTTATAGAACCGTCATCAGTTAAAATTTTAACAGCTTCTGCATCTCTTTCTGTTGTCCATTTAGATTCCATAGTTATAATACAGTTGTTATAAAATAATTAAAATATTAGGTAATCTCGCAACGTAAGCGCACTTATAAAACCGTTCAACGTTCGTACTTCACACACTATTAGCACCAGATGAATCGAAGACTGAACGTTAAACGTGTAGGTAATGTTTTCAGTCACTACATTACGTTATCAAAGCAATAAAAAGACCTCAATAACCAAGATAAAATGCTTGTACGTATCATAGCGTCTATCATCATAGGTATATTACGGTGTGGTAATGCCGATCAGCACGCGTGCACTTATTGTTTATTTATAATCCATTTTTTGCAATCATGTCATAATAATATGTTACCGAATTCATGCAATCGGCAGAAAAAATTCTGCCTAATTCACGAAATCAGCAATTAAAATTTGCCGATTTCGTTAATTTGGTAGCCAAATTGCCGATTTCACGTATTCGGCGACAACGTTGCTAATTCCATGAAATCGGCAATTTTTCTGCCGATTTCACGAAATCAGCAATTTCATAAATTCGGCGTAACATATATATAGATACATGTATAAGTGATACATTTTAGATTAGCCTACTACATTAAGTAATGTTTACTTATTTGTACAATCAAAACTAAAACTGCTTTCGATTTGTTACATTAAATTTATTACAAATATTTTGAGTATCACATTTACCATTCTGTACAATGTTTTTTTACATCGTTTGGTTACTATATTTTGTTACGCATATTATTAATAAAAAAATGTAGACAATGGATGACAAGTCACTAAATCTATTCTGTAGCATCGTTGAGCATATATGTACGTATCACTGAAAACTTATTGTTTCCCAGAACACAATAACTCTAACTGCTGTATATCTGTACATCGGTGATTTAGAATATAAACATTTTTATATAAATAAGAAGAAGCGGATGGGCCAACCTTTATTTGTTGTTATTTTAAAAGGAACAGTGAATATATCACTAATAAATAATAATGTATAACAATGATTAACACAATAAAATCCAAAATAAACCTTAAATCTTAAGCATATTGTTAATTATTTAAAACTATTTTAAGCTATGATGATTGGTATTTATATTAATATAATAATATAATATATTATAGTCACCGATTAATATGTTTTTAAAAACGTATTTCTTAAAATAATGCTATTATACACATAAAGTTAAGTATTTAAAAATTAAAATATTTTAATAAAAATGTTCAAAACCAAAAGTAATTAATACATGAAATGTAATGCATACATACAATCTAGAATATTATATAAAAGTAATACTGTACAGTATATAATAATAACTATGTTATTAATTATGTATACCTATATGTATAATAAAGTAGTTATATTACTTTTTACGACGCGAAATAATCTCTAATATGATTTTCAAATAAAGTAAAAATGTAGTAATATTTGAGTCATTTTATGGTAGATATGCATTGAAAAAAAATGTTCATTTTAATGTTATTTTTTATTTCATACAAATTGAAATTTTGAACCATTATTGATTAGTGACCAGGATTAACTCTTTTTTACCCTAATAAATAGACGAAGATCACCAGAAATAAAAAATTCGACACTTTAAAATGCCGAAATGATGTATAAATTATAAACAGATTAAAATATCAAAAGTTGAAAATGTTAAGTTGAATTTCATAAATACAAAAATATCACGATTACCCAACAATGAACGTCCTAATTTATTAATAGTTATCGCCGTATTTAGTGCCTTGTGATTTAGATATTAGTTGAATATTTATTTAATGCTGTTATGACATACATATAATGTGTAACGGAGAAAGGTGGGTAACCACTCTGCTGTACAGTAGTTGTTGCCGAATGCACCTCGTCATTGAGTAAGTCACTATAATTTATGTGGTACATTTGAATTCAGTAATAAATCATTACGTACGGAAAACGATTTTAAACGAAGACGGGTTGACAGACTATATTAATAAGCATATTTTATGATATGTTTATACTGCACGGCAGTGCGCTAATTCAAATTCAAGCACGTTCTGTATCCTTATATGAACCAATTGACCAGATTTTTCTAACCGCCATATACTGCTTTCTGCTTCTTTGGCTTTTTAAATCTAAAACATAAATTCAGCCGATATATATAGCTTAGGACAATGTCACTCATCATTAATATTATAAAGACCCGTCCCGTATTGGTAGAAACTTGAAGTTTAGTACAAAAATTGGTCATTAGTGTAAGCGAAGTCTAAATATCTGAAAAATGCAGTTTTATTAAAATATGCCCCTGTTAGGTAGTGTTAAACGCGTGAAAAAATAATTAACATAATTATAGTAATCTATCGTATGGTAACCAAAATATAAGAAAATAATAAGCGTGGTAGCTCATACTGAGCCTAAGTGAGAATAAATTTCTATGACTTAGCCGCTAAAAAAAAGCCAAGTTAAAGACTTTTTAACAAAAAAGTCAGCCTATCAAAGGAGTGTTTTATACATTGTAGCCTAGTCTACTTGATTTTCTTTATTCTACAATCTCACTTCATTTCTACTACCGTGGACTACAATGCTATTTTATTGTATTACTTAACACTTGTCTTGTTTATGAAAGTAAGAATGAAGTGAGGTTATAGACTAAAAAAAGAATATAGACTTATCAACATTTATAAAATATATTAGGCTGATTTTTTAGTTAAATAATACTATCAATTATGCTTTTTTAATGGTTTGATTTTTGATGGGGATATTTTAATATTAATAATATGGTAGGGTTAATACATTTTCCCCAAACATATTGCATTTGAAAATAAAAGTGTGATTAAATAGAATATAATTTTAACATACATGAAAGTTTCAAGTCACAGCGAATAATATTTTTGAATTCCAACAAAATAACTAATATTATATATTATATTTTAATTTTTTTTACTATTATAATATTATTATTTTTGTTTAAATATCTAATTTTCTTCAAATTTTAAATTCAAATGAATATAAAAAAAAATTGTTAAATTGTTTTACAGTTATTTCCGTAATATATTTTTTATTTTGCAATCACCAATTAAATAATTATTTCCGACTGATTGACTATTTAGGTACCTACGTATAACAGATGATATTACTTGTTTTGCGATTTTTTTTTATGGTTGTTAGCTTATATTTTTTAACATTTAGTATAGAATTGTCGATGTTTTGGTCGACAGTAAAAATTTGATATCTTGACGACATTTATTTGTGTACCATGTATTAATAATTGATACTATGTATTATTTCACTTCGCACTCGTGTCATCCCATGCCGTTTATGGCTCTTACACGTTCCTGCGATCGTGATGACATGCAAGAGAGTCGAGTCGAGTTGTACACATAACAATAAACTTGGCTATATACCTACCTACCTACATAATATTTGTATCATCGTGTATGTATTTCACTATAGTTGCCACGCTTAGCATATCACAGTATTAGCATTTGCAAGTTGGCCGTAACACACACGCCCACGATAATAACATATTATTATTATTATTATACACGTATTATATTTATTTATATATATGTGTGTGTGTGTGTGTATGAATACATACACGAAATGATGGTTATTTTCACGAAAAACACTCGTTTTAATTAAAACGCGAACGGAGTTAGTTTGTTATTACGCGCGCGCGGCACTACAATAGTGCGCGCTATAGCTCTAGTCAAAATTTAATATAATATACGATGAATTAAAGGCTCACGTGTGCGTGCGAATTATTATACGAAAGCCACCGGCAGCCATATTATGGCGAAACGGTATTATAATGAACCTTTTTGTGCAATACTACGCACAGACAAACATTGCCGCCGAAGTGTGATATGCAGAGACTAGAGCGCGCGTAGGCGTACAATATAGCATGCACGTGGCCACTCGCCCACTCATTTAATAGGCTTTTTTTTGTCGATGATAAATTTTACTCGTGAGCGTAATATCAAAAAAATAATGGTACGTTTGTTCGACGCTGTGTTGCGATATGATGATATTATTATTATCATTTTTTTTCGGGAAAATCCGAAAGTTTTATTATTATCGATTACTGGTTTTTAATTCGAGGCATTTCTATGGAATTTCACATATTTTTCGTGGCGGCGGAGAATAAAAAAATTGTGCTCTATAATATGACAAGAAGCTGTAGTAAAATTTGTATTTTTTTTTTGCATGCTCTGTATAAATTAGTGATAAATATAATCCTTATTAATGGTTCGTAAAAAATTCGTAGGATTCGTCGGAAAATGTTGACGAATTAGCCTATGTGACTATCATATTTTTGAATGCCCACACAAATACGCAAAAGTAGAGTTACTCGATCTGCTGTACATAGGTATATAAAATAGCTAGGTATATAGATACCTAGTAGGTGGCAAATGGTGAACTTATCTCGTCATTGTAATGGATATATGTTCAATTGAAATATTCCATTCGTAACCATTCGAAAAACAGTCTGCATAATATATTTTTAAGTATGTTATTTTATATGTTTGCTTTAAGTATTTGATGAAAAATGTATGTATCTTGATTTGATTGAAAACTGGTTTTGTGTAAAAAAAATTTTATCGTTTTTTCCTATTATTTTAAACATTTTTATCGTTGCTCCCTTAAAGTATTATTCAGTTTTATACTAGAAACTACTCTCAAAGTTAATGGTTGAAGGAAATTGTTTTACTGTACAATGTGTAAAAAAACACATAATATCATTGTAAAACCAATTCATTTATCGTTCTGTTCACAGTTTAATACACAATGTAAATGATTAATCCTTGTTAAAACCATTGTCGTATTATTTAAACTGCAAAATAAGTGTCAAATATACCCCTAATTATTTCTGTAAAGCGTGGTTATTAAGTTAAACTCGTACTTTTTTTTATTAAAAATTGTCATATTATAAATGTTAGTGTTTATATACAAATATATTTTATTTATTTATTTATAATAATTAACGTATAAGCCTTTTTACATAATATGTAGTGTGTTATTAACAGATAATCAAGTACATAATAAAAACAAAAATATAATGAATAAGGAATAAAGATAATATGAATACAATAAACGAATAAAACAATATACAAAAGAAACGTGTACAGGATATGATGTAAAAATAAAGATTTAGTAATGATATGGTAAACAATGAATATTATTAAGTATTATAATAATCTTTTTAAAAATATGATTGATTAATATAAAATATATATGTGTCGTGTGGCGCATCAAAAAAATCTGAAGAAGTGGAAAGTTTATTAGCAAGTTTCAGTGCTCTAACTAAAAAAAAAGATGCAAGCTAACTATATTGGATTCAATTTAATATTTTTATATTAATTATCTTTATTTTTATTATGTGATATGAATCTATACTATTTTATAATAATCTATATTGTATTCATATATTTTAATTGTTATGAGTTGTAATGTTTTAATTGCTGAGCTGTAATATTTTAATTGCTTAGCTATAATAGTTTATGTTAATAGCTAATAAAAAACTAAAAATAAGACGTCATTGCCACTTTTTGATTTAAAATACGAGTTAACAAAAAGTTCGTAGTTTTGAGAATAGTAGGGAGGAATTCGTAAATTAATTTGAACTAAGATCTCAGGACATGCAATAATATTATAATTTAATAAATCATAAATGAACATAATATTAATTAATTGACGTCCTATAATGAGAGAGAGTTAACTACATTTTGTACTGAAATTAAAGAGTTTTTAGAGATGGTTAGATTATTTTTATTAGTCAGTTATTTTTAATAATTTATATTGTATATTTTCTAGATCATAACATATATAAGTGGATAATGATTTGGATCAAACTACTGAGGCAAATTCGAGAACAGATCTCACAAGGGAACATATCGAAGTAGTAGTTTTAATTTTCTTATACGTACTTATAATACGTGCGTATAAGAATACAAAATGCACATACTTACATTATTTATAATCAAATTACGATTTTGGTGGGAAACGTTAGAAAAAAACAGTTTCTGTTACAGTTTTATGTTGGATATTCGATCGACTTTTATAAACATTCTTATTTGAGGGCTTGGTGTGTAAAAATAAAATATATATATTATTGTTATCTGATTTGTATGCGTTGTGTTTTATATAATATATATACTCGAAACACTATCAACCATAATTTATAATAATATATAGGTGTATACCCATGCGTTATATAAATTTGTTTGTCTTTATATTTTGTCGTGGCGTAGTTTATAGTTAACGCGCATTATCCTATATCCTTACGATAGTATTGATGCTGCAAATGTCCTGGTTCTCATTTACAGATAGGATAAGCACCTATATCGGCTACATCGCGATGAAAAATGTTTCCATTTTAAAACTTTGCAACTTGATGTATACGTCCATTCTATAAGGAAGTTAGAATTTTGTGATTTATATTTAATACATCGCGAGAGCAAACTGCTGCATAAAGTATTTTGGTTTGTTATGTTAACGCTGTTTTTTTCATCAAATTTATAAAATTTGAACATTTTTGCTGAATACGATAAAATTAAACAACTGCAGCGCAACAGACTTTCACCCGAAACGATCGTATTCGCTCTATGTTCGGTTCAAAATATAAACGCACATAGTTACGTAAACATAAGTAAGTCATAAGTACACGGTCAACACGATGCCAAAATATGTAGAAATGGTACAATACGAATTGTGTGGGTTCCATATTGAATCACGTTAGGTTGATATCACTGTTGTGGTTTTTTGTGATATCGTTTTTATCCGAGAGTTTAGTTTTATTCAATGACATTAAACTACATTTTCGAATAAAAGTTCGAAGGTGGACATCGGCTACGCCGCTCTCTTCGCTCAATTCAATTACAATTTAGGTACGCGATTTGACTTGTGAAATAAATGAACTCCTCTCTAGCGCAGTGTCCGTTCGTGATTGGTACTCCAATTCATCGTTATTAAACGTTGGATTATAATTTATAATTACCCTTAGCTAGGCACGTAGGTATGGTGCAATTTAATATTCAAAGTCGACTTGATTGTGTTATAGTTATATATATATATATATAACGCATATTGTTATACGTATTGTAAACCATACTTCGGTGAATAGAATAATTTTATTTTATTTATTTTATTTCAATTCTGCTGATTTAGTTCGCATATTATAATACTTATTAGAACAATGGTTATATATTGAAATAATAACGTTAAATATAGGTACGAGCTAGGCCCCGTACATTTCGTTGCCCGTACAAAATGCATTTGTGATAAATTTGGTTGCCTAATATTAAGCGTGAGGATAAAATATTACACTTTTGGTTTTCTGATTTGGTGCATAGATGATATTTCCGATATATCAACTTTGCATAACTGTACCTACTGCCCAGCAGGCACGTATACAAAAAAAAATTCGGGGGGGTTTTCAAAATTTAGCAATACAAATTATGACGCAATATAATAAAACAATTTTTTTCTCGTTACTAGAAACTATTTCGGAGAGGGTTTGAACCCCAAACCGCCCCCCTGTATTATACGTGCCTGCTTCCCAGCATTGCATTTTTTCAACCAATTAACCGATTATGTATCATTCGTAATAATCGTTAAACATAATCGCACGTCAGATTATGTTACATAATAAAGAGGTAATATTGAGATCATTAATCGAGATAAAAACTATCCTATCTTATGATGGAGACTAAATCATATTATACATTGGTCATATAATTTCATCAAAATCGGTTGAGCAGTTTCGGAGTGCATCACGGACATACACGTCGTACACAACATTTTCATTTATTATAAAGAAGATATTTCTCAGAAATAGGAAAAAGTGTTTGGATACAAGAAATAAGATGCATTTGACATTTTTGAAAACATGCTAGATACTAAATATTTTTTGAATAATTTTGTTAGCAATTCAAATAAAATTGAAAAATGTAAAATACTTCAATATTATTTATTTAACTTATTATAGTTAATTGTCGTTTATAATATTATTACAACAAAAGTATGAAACGAGTTTATAATGATGATTATAATGTATTAATATATCTTTATCAAAAATAATTAAAACATTTTATAATTCCATTAATTAGTTGTGGAAATAACACGGGGCGAAAAAATATGATCTGGATACAATGCTTTAAATAAAATTGAGATACTGTCTATCGTTGGTACATAATAATATATTTATCTCTTAACCTATTCAATTTCTAACTAAATAAATTACGTATTCTTAGATTCGTTTGATTCATAATAAATTACGTTTAATAACTGTTATCTTACAATAGTATGATACCTATATCACATTCAGTCTTTGTAAAGCAACTAATTAAATTGTATGAAATTGTATTAAAATACATTAGAGAAAGCATTGAAAGCGCAAAACAAAAGATTTTCGAGACAATCTGGGAATAACGTTTTCATTAATTTCTAAAACCTCAGTAAATATAATAAGTACTTTGATATGGTTATTAACTATATATATTAATTTGTAATGGTATTATTACTGCACTTGAATATAATGTATTGTAATACATAAATAGATTTTTAAAATAAAGTCACGTTAATTTTATTTTGAATCATTATCATTAGGTCAGATGATAGTCAATAGTTTTTTTTTACTGATTATTAATTATTATTAAGGTAACTTATTCTTTTTTTCTTATTTAATTTGTTTTTAACAATATTATTATATATAAATATATATAATTCTAACGCCACGTTTGACTTTTTTAATGACCAATAAACAGATAATGTAAAAATGTATTTTCCATTTCCTTCTACATTTAGAATAGACCAATACAAGGAAGCTGCATGTATTGGTTTTTTCTCAGATAGCTCTTTTGGGGCAGTGAAGTGTCAAAAAAGGTCCACATACTACCATTTTCGATCGGGATACAATCTTAAAATAAATAGTTTTCCGTATATTTTACTGTTTTTCATTAGATCTATGTAATTTTATTTTCTATAACTATATATACTGACAATTTGTTACTTTTGGTATACGATCGATCGATATATATATATATTATTATATTCAATTGATTCCGCTATGTTTTGTAATATTAAACTCTTTGAGAACTCCATTTGTCCGAGTTACAAGAACATACAATAAAAATAAAAATAAAAACAATAAAAACAATGGTATTTTTTGTTTTTCCTCAGTCTCCATTCTCCATAAAGAATTGAAAAATAAGTCAAGAGGAAACGAGAAATCTTGTAGTATTGTGAGATGATTACGTCTTGGCATCATTTACTCCAAAAATCAAGGCCAATCATTATATTATTATTGGTAAGTGTACTTATAATTATTTATGTATTCGTGTAACTTAAAATTATACTGGTTATACTTATAACATTATACACAAAAACCGCTTGCATTGTTTTAGAACAACCTTCGCAAAATTCAAACAACCTTTTAATCGTTTAATTAAGCACATCACAACAGTGGCATAATTTGGTCATTTTATTTTTACAAATAATAATAATACACATAATACACCCCTAAACATTTATTGTATGTATGAGAATCATCTAAATACATCTATATTGATATGTATAATATAAGTACATGCATTAATGAATGCACATATGGAAACGAATAATTACATAATATTTGTATAATCATTCATATTTACAAAAATATATTATACTTAATTAGTATCTATATAAGTTTCATAACAATAAAAGATCCACTAATACGTGTTTGATGGTAATTTATTAAATTTTTCTTTTGGGTCAATTTTAACATTTTTATGAATAGCCAACCATTTTATCGATTCTGTGAAATAAAAAAAGTAAAGAATTAGACTTAAAATTTAATCTTTAGTCTTTACCATAGAAAGTTCATGAAACATTTTTAATATTTTTGATTAAGGTTTAAAACTCATAAATAGAGGTTCATTGAGTTCATTATTTTGAAAGTTGAAAACATATTTTCTGGTGAAGATGTTGGCACCAGTAGAATGCATATCACTTTTAGCAAAAGTTAAATAATTGATTAGATGTCCCTATTACAAATATTGAATTATTTTGTATCTCAAGTTTGGTATTAAATATTTTTTTTTCAGATTATTGTATCTTAGTTTGTTATAGTTTTAATTCGATCAAAGAATTATTACACCCAATGAAGACAAAAAAATTTATTATTTCAGTGAATTAATTGTAATCTTTTCTTTATTGTGTTTAGAATTAGTTAGCTTTCTCAGGGCGTATAATATTATTAAATAATTGAAATGGTTATATATAATACGACATTGCTGATGTTTGTGATAAAATAATATTTGACGTTTATTACGAAGTAATTGTATCTTATAGTTAGAATGACTATTTTTTTTTTTTTGAGAGGAAGGGGCGATAATTAAATACCCCTCTGAAACTACACCACTGAATAAAAATAATTATATCGATTGGAGGTATTTGTTTATTTATATACACTTTAATATTATAAACGTTATCGTTATGCAGTATAGCTGTATACCGGGGCGTTTGTCTGTAATACACATACATTATATAGTATTATGTACCACGCAAATCGAACTTCACGAGCACAAAACCACTTTAAACCAATGTTATATAGGTATATATATATATATTTATAAGTTAAAAGGCGGACGGGAGTCGAAAAGGTCCTTCTGAGTACCTGCTGCGTGGAAACTCCGATATTTTGATATATCATATATATTAATACGTTTCAAAGTCTGAACCAAATGGATCGAAATCGCCTTTCTCGTATATTTGCCACTATGAAACCAGCTCAGGACTCTTAGCATGGATGATATATAATATATATTTTTATCGGTAAAAAAAGAGAATTACCGACGATGGAGCAAAAAAAAAAAAAACTCACCCAACCTTATCTCACACACACACACACACAACAACAACTATGACTTTATACGACATATTACGTATGTACATGTATACCACGTACATACATACTTACATATATTTATAAAATCGTTGCAGTTATTATATTATGCGAATGTGGTTCTTGGAAGTGGGTGGATTATCGCGTATACGGAGTGATTCTTTTACCCCGTACCAGACAGCGATAACAAGCAACCCAATAGAAATTGTTTTTTTAAATAAAATTTAAAAAAAAATACAGACAATCGCGAAACAGTGTAGTGTAGAATGGTGAATATGACAAATTTAAAATTCTCTAATTTAAATCTCGAAAATCCTGATGTCGTCCGGTGTGGCGGTGTCGCACAAGAAGAGGATCATACTGTATATACAATCAGTGACGGTGGTGACACATAAAACACGACGAGTGCACATTAATTTCTTGGGCCCTGTTGTCGTCGGCCCGACAAGATAATACGAGCACACCGTATATTATATACAGGCGGTTTCGTCCTTATCGTGGGGACGGAAAAAAAAACTTTCTCCGGATTATATAATCCACTGTGAAAACGTCACCCTTTATAATATATATATATATATAAACTGCGCACTCCAGCGAGTACATAAATCATTTCGGAATTAACGGAAACAAACAAAAATACAATTCCGCGGATTACTGCTGTTGTGCAGCTGCAGCCACGATCTCCTGGCTCCGACAACGACTCCGCCACAGCCGTGTCTACCTCCGCGGCTGCTATCGTCTCTTCCACCGTCTCCTATTCCACCACAACAACAATAATAATACACGCCTTGTACCGGCCTAAATGAAATAATATATTATATACGACCGGCAGACCCACCGACGTTGAATGACTGTGGCGTGTATTATTATACGTACATAATATGGTAACAATACAATAATAATAATAATAATAATAATAGTAACAACATAACGACTTTTCACTCTCCGTCTGTCCGACTCTCATTCCGTGTGTTATCGTTTCTCCGGAAGTGCGTATAGTGTGTAGTAGGTATACTCCGTTATTATCTCTGTCGCATCGTCCGCGAACACCGTTTATACGATATACCAAATGCGCGATTTCGGGTTTAAACCATGACCACGGTACCGCTAAAACAGATAGGTGTATTTCTTCTGCCACCATCGAAAACAATATATCAATGCTCATAATATGTAATACCATAGGTTAGGTTACGCGGTCTGCACATATAAATTTAACAAAAAAAATGTTTACCAAATATAAAATCCTCTAAAAATCTAAGATAGTTGTGACATGATATTAATATTTTACTATTATTTTTTTTTGTTTATTAATATTGGTAGCCGCGGGCCACTAAAAAATGAGCTGAGGGCCTGTTTGACATGCCTCGTTTAGAATATTAGGATAAATGAAATGTTGAACTGGATATTGATATAACCGATAATAATTAATTAAAAATATTTTAATTTATATTACCAAAATATATAATACAATGTACCTAAAAAAATATATAATTTTTAACATTTTAGATAATCTTTTATTTACATTAAATTTAACAAAATAATACTATTTTCAAGAATTTATAGATTAAACAACATACAACACACTTTTTTATACTAAGTTCATTTATTTTTTTTTAATGTTAATTAAAATGAGCATAAAATTTATATAAAAATCAAACTTAAAAAACAATCTCACAAAAATTAAAATTGTTTGAGTTTTATAACTTAGCATCGTCGTCATGTACGTCATGTAATATATATTCAATAATAATAGTATTCACATTGTGTATAGGTATAAACAATTTTTTGATTCAATACACAAATTTCTGCAGTATCGTAAATTATTAAAAACTAGGTATATTCTTTTAATTTATTTCGTAATTAGCCTAGAACTTCAGTTGACATCTACCAGTTAAATAAAAAATTTGAAAAGATTATACAATAAAATCTACAATAACCATATGTAACGTATGATGTAAGTACAATTTTGAATACATTTTTGTGTAATGTTCCAAAATCATAATCATTAAAATATAATTTATTAAATTGTCTAGGTATTTTCTTATAATTTTTTTTTTTTATATAAATAATGTTATGTGTGTTAGTGTGGTAGGTAATGACATTGTAATTAAAAAATAATTGAGTATTTTCAATAATTTGAATATCTTTCCGAGTTATATAATTACCCTAAATCCAACTTTTAAATACCTTAAGGTTAGGACAAGAAAAAAAATTGAGCTATGAAGGTTTTTGAATTATTGAAGCTTGAGTTATCACGACTGACTGCATCAGTTAAATCAATATATAACATAAGTGTTCAAAATAGCACCTGCATTTGAACACAAGAAAATTACAAAAATAGTGTTGAAATATCGGTATGTACTCCAGTACATTTATTAAATTTTTTTACAAAATGACTGGCTATAATAGTATACATTTATGTATGTCATATAATTTTATACCACGTCGGGAAACACATCACAAATGTGTACAGGTTCTTACACGCAATCATCGGTAGACTAAACGATTCCGGAAAATTCGTTTTTTTTCTCGATTACTGGCGTTTACACATAAAAATCGTCGATATATACGTACCTAAACATATTACCGCGCGGTTTGAAAGCATACGAGATTTTGTTCTAACCGAACACAGGAAACATTTTTTTTTTCAGAGAAATAAAACGGAAACGCTGTCATTCGCAAACTCGATGTAATGATATTATGCTCTATAGGCACTACGTTTATACGTTATAAAATGGCGGCCGAGCATCTTAATTAAACCGTACACTATTATATAGTCACACATAATATCACAGAGACATACGTGCCTATTGCGTTATTACAACGAGTTTTAAATGCATAAGGATCATCTTTGATGTCGTACATAAATAAATGATCCAGTTATAATTAAATTTCGTTCGTGTAAGGTAAACGATTCGTCTATAGATTTTTGCGCTCAAATATAATATTATACTTTAGAGTTTGGTTTAGCAAACAATCGCGCCAGCTCGAATAACAATCATTATTATTAAGCTAGTCAAATTATTCGTTTGTATAGTTTCAATGTTTGTGATATGTATAAACAAAGCCACGTCGCGGTATTGGATTAAAAAATAATTAGTTTTGACTACGATATGGGTGGTGGCCACTCTAAACTCGTACATTTTCATGGATCGAATATTTAGTGCGAAATAATTGAAAACAATAATTCCTCTATACAATATACATTATTATAGTTAGTCACCATGTAGAATTTAGAAATCTTATTGTAAATGAAAATATTAATACAGCGTATTATGCGAAGCTTGGATAAAATTTAGGCGGGATGGAGCTAATCTATAATAATTGTATTATAATTTATAATCAAATCATTTTCGGTACAAGTTTTGAACAGCACACACGACATTGAGTTCTCAGAAAATTTACTAAATAACAGTTTAACATTTAATTTCAGTTAATTATCGATAGTATAACTAGATATCTTAATAAACACAGTTATTGGATAATACAAAATAATTGATAATATTATAGTACGGAATTTATATAGTTATGGAGAAATGCTTAACAAACTAATCTAAATGATATAAAATCTTCTCAAAATATCGTCTTATGAAAATTAATAAATGCTCCTTCATATTTCATATTCTACATGCAAATTGTAACTTAAAAACAAATCACGAAGAAACTAAATGTTTGTATAGAAGATTTTCTAATCGTATTTCTTCCTATACAAATTCACTCATTAAAAACCTATCATTCCTCACAATTCCGGGTAGCCACCCAAAATGTCTAAAACGTAAATGGTGCAGAGATTTATTACAATAGACAAAAAAAAAAAAAAACACAGAAGACATAAAACAAATTGAGAGTGTCATCACTGGTGGCTTCTTTCTTCAAATTAAATAACTCATGTTCATTTTTATTTTTTCTTTTTCTGTCTTCTCAACCCACATATTATACTAAATATTAGTCTACGATATAGATTGAACATTTTTTCCTAAAAATAATTTTTAAAAAAAGATAAATAATTGTTATAAATATTATTACTAATTATTAATATTATTAATTTATAATTACTATTTAACTGATTTTTTTAATGAAAATTAATTAATAATTTCACTGTATAATAAATTCTTATCAAATAGGAATGAAAAAAAAAAATAAAATTGATTTTGCTCAGAATCTAATAATATGTGGTAAATAAAAATTTAAAGCATATCGGCGGGTATTATCATAAAATATTAGATTGATATTCATATGTTATAAATATAAGTGAAAAAGAAAACAAATACATAAAAATAAACATTTTTATAAGCCAGATAAGATTGTAGAGATCGTACATTTTGTTATCGTAAGATACTATGGTGTAAAATTCTAATAAAATTTGACTCCAATGGTTATAGGAAACGAGTTAATACAATCTTGAAACACAAAAATATTAAATCGTTAAATAGTTATTTGTTTGATATAATTGATTTTGTGTGTAGCTATTTTAAAAGTGATTACTTTTTCGAAAAATTTTGATATACATTGATGAATTTAGTATAGTTTAATTACACTTTATTCAGTGACGTAACCAATACGTCAAGTAGAGTGAGACAACAGTTAGTGATGACGGCTAAATTTAATCGCCTACACGGACCTTTTTACCTGAAAAAATTCTGTTAATATTCTACACTCCAACAATTTTATTTGAGTATACGATTTTGGGTGCGGTCGATAATCGGGCTACATTATATCTATTCTTATAAAATATAAGCTTACGTTTTACTACTTGGAAATTGGGCCACAAATTAAATCTAAATTTTTATATAGATCCGTGTATCCGAAGATAGTCATAAGCCCATAAATATACACAAATATACATAATATGTATAATGCTTATTAACTAATTTTTCTAATTTTTAAATAATATAATGGTACAGATTTTACAAATTCAAATCTGTTTTTTTCCATTCTTTGTATTTTTTAATTTCATTAAGATTATAATTTTTTTAAATTAAATGATGATGACTGGCCTGGATGAAATTTTTTAACATGACCGTAGTATTATTATTTAAGTTTATAATTTATTATTATATTTGATTATTAATACATTTTTTTTCTTTAATAGATTTTATTATAGTTAGAAATTGTTTTATTATCATTAAAAATTAATTTTTATTGGTTATCTGAACACTAAATTTATTAATATTTAGTTTTCAATAGATATACTTTTTAAGTTGTGTATGAATTGTTATTAGTAATTTAAATTTAATTTATAATAAATGTTTATTTTTATGTTATTTAATTATATAATACATTTACAGTTAATTTTTACTATTAAAAATTGATATTTGTAAGGATGAGATGGAAAAATATATTAATAATGGAGTTTATTAATGCTGAATGTGTATCCTGTAAAGTAATATATAATACGTATATTCTTAGATAAGACTATTACTGCGAAGTACCAACTAAACTCGATAGATAGAGCTACTTGGAATATTTATTATTAAGTTCAATAAAGTGTTTACTACGTTACAGTCGTTTATTAACTTCTTGAAATGAATATGTGTTGAGCTTTTAGAATGAAAAATTAAATTTTAAGTTAAAATGAAGCTGATTATACTATTAAAATATATTTCGAAATAAATCTTTAAATCTTATTTATTAATGTAATCATAGTAATATTAAAGATAATTGAATGATGGAGAAAAATGGTGGATTTTTAAAAATAAATATATTTTGTATTTATTAAACCTTTAACGTATTTATAATATTTATATTGAACTGTCTTAATAATATTATACTATACTTACTTTATATATATATATATAAAGTAAGTTTATATCTTTTACTTGTACATATGTACAAGTAAAAGATTTACTCATTGGCTTAGAGTAATTTGTTTGAACACTTTATCTGAACATTTATATGTTGTTGTTGATTTTTTTAAATATTATAGTAGTTATTAAAATATAAAAAATGTTTTGATGAATATAACGGTTTTTAGTTTATACCGATTGATTGAAAATACTATTTTGGTTAGCTTAACATTATTTAATTTTTAATATTATAATCTATTTTTTTTTTTAAATGGCTATTTTAGGGTAAGACCGTTGTATATTTATTAGTTTGATTTTTAGAGTTTTAGTACATCTTTGATATTTACATGAATTTTTGTATAGCATGATAATATATTTTAAATCTGCTCTTTAGTTATTATTATTTATTATTTCGGTGAAATAGTGTTATAATATAATATTGTGATTACAGTTTATATGATTTTATGTAGGTACAAACACACACACACACACACACACACACACACACACACACACACACACACACACCCACACCCGCCCACTCACCTGGGCACGCTTTGAACCACGTCTGAACACAATGTATAAATATATATAATATTATGTACACACTATACCTATATAGGTTCGAGCATTTATTTTTAATGCATCTATTGTTTGGGAATATCTATTATAAGGAAACCCGAATCATATTACCAATATAATGAAATCTTTTGTACAAAGTACATATCAATAAATAGCAGGATTAGATTTATAATCATTTTTGTATTATCTCGTAAATATAAAACTACAAACATCAATGGATTGAACACGAGGAAGAAATTCGGAACGTCTTGTATTACTATTAATAATCAAGATACGTTATGATATCGGCATATCGCGTGTTTATCAATTTTTACCTTAGATTATATGATCATTATGATCTAAGATTATTACCTACTAAAGAAATATTACTACAATAATATAGATTAATTGATTGATAATTTTTTTTTTATTAAAAAACTTACATTACATCACATCAAAGTATTATTTTCATCAAAATGTACTATAATAACATGCTACTGTGGCTGTTATTTGTACAATTATTGTACATAATAATATACACGTTTCGTTTTCCCTGCGAAGTATATAATGTAAATGTCGATTGATGAGATTTCAAATATCTTAAATGCGAGCTTAAATGTTTTTTCTGTGAAATAAATACAACTTTCTTCACTCATTATTGGATCATAATAAATTAACACATTGCACCTCCATAAGGCTTTATTGTATTACACAATGTTTGACTTGATACTTCATTTCTCATTTTATGCAAATCAAATAACGCGTAAAAATAAAACAAACGGTTTTCTGTTATGAAGTTTTTAACGATTTTAACATTTTTATAATAATTTTTATGTATCCATGTTATAAGGCACAGGTGTGGTAAATTACATTTTTGACTAAATTGAAATACACATACCTATTGTTTAAAATTTAAAATTATTTTTTTCAATTTGTGCTTGTATGGTTAACATTTAATCCAAAAAATATTTTAGTCAGGATAAAATACAGTTGGTATCTGAAATAAATTTGAATTTTATATTGCATTTAATTTAGTTTACGGTTTATTATTTGTAACTACTTACATATAATATAATATTTTAAATTTTATACTTATATTGTTTGTAGTACTGAACATTTTATTTCTATTGTTATCTTATATCAAATTATACAAAACGTTGAATATTTATCAATTTTTAACTGAATATGGGGCTTAGGGGGTCCTTATTTTGGTTGGTTCAAAATTAACTGAAATTATTTTCTTATAACAATGAAATAAGTGAGGGGGTCCGACAATCAAAAAATAAATATTTTTATTCTTACTTCTATAAATAGGGGACCACTCCAATGGAGCTATATAGTTATATATTACATATAATATTTTCACGTACTAGTCTTATCATTATATCACTTTGACATAATATCCACCTTGGGTCATTGATAATTAAAAAAATTACCAATATAGTAATCGATTTTAAATTTATTTAAAAATTTAAATCTAATGTAATTACGCAATAAATAAAATAAAAAGGTGAAGAGTAGATATAAAAATGTATGCAAAATGTAAGTTAAGTAAGAGTGTGTATAATAAATTTAAAGTAAGTTAAATTACAAGGGACACAAGCCTTAAATAAGTTCCGGAATCTGTGGAACTTTTCTCTACACTTATAAGTGCTGGTGAATATAGTTACCTATCAGATGTGAGTATTAGATTATTAAAATGTACTCTATTACTGATAGTCGGAGGGCTCTC
This sequence comes from Rhopalosiphum padi, assembly GCF_020882245.1. Lineage (NCBI taxonomy): Eukaryota > Metazoa > Arthropoda > Insecta > Hemiptera > Aphididae > Rhopalosiphum > Rhopalosiphum padi. The sequence continues at coordinate 22,369,123 of NC_083600.1, forward strand.
AAGGTCGTGATTCGAGAATATGATCAAATACACCCTACGGTGTATAAAATGTAGATAAGCAAATTATATAAATTAATGCAGATAATATGATGCTCATGCACCTTACCTTATTCGCAGCTTTATTTGTCTTGTGCAGTTGTTAAAAGGTATTAAACTTTCGATCCAAATAAAAAAACAACACTGATGTATTTTCGTTGAAATGAAAAAGGCCCAGTTGTCGCTCGCAGGATCCGGTGTGATGGGTTTGTATGGTGCTCATGCACTCTTGAGAGAGATGTTATTAAAAAGACTGGTGCACATGCACTCTTGAGAGAGATGTTATTTAAGGGAGCGGTGTGCCTGCAACCTGGAGACGACCTGGTCAAGCCTGCCAGAGTCGTAGGCAGCTCCATCAAGGCCTCCGCGTCCTTAGAGAAATTAGATTTCTCCCCGACGACGGAGACCCTCATTAGTCATCCCTTGTCTCTGGCGGCACACGAAATAGATCACACGTTTTGCGCTACATTGTCACAACTACGCGTGAGTTCCTACGTGACCAAAAACATCGTAAATCGTTTCTTCATCGGTGATTAATGGTGATTATTGGATTTTATTAACGATTATCTACGTGCGACAACTTAACCGTTATTTATTTTATAGAATAATTAAACAATATAAAATCATGATATATGTTAGCATATCATTACACTAATTAGGAAACGTCAATATTTTTTTTGTCTTTAAGCAATGTATTAACTTGGTATCTAATATAACTGATGATAGGTTGTATCCACACCCGAGTACCCGACGGATCGTCCCTGCTATATGACAATCGAAACGTTACGTCACATAAACACTGGACAAAAGGACGAATTCAATTTACGAAAATGTCATTAAATGGATCCTGTTTTAAACGGAAAAAAAGTTTAATAGAGGACTATGGACTTCTAATAGATTTTAATTGATTTTATTTATATATATATATGTTACTATTGTTACTAATGAACTTCGCCGAACAAAGTTAAAACTACGATTTATTATACTGCTCATACCCCATAAACTGTGTATTGTGTATATATATTTATTTTAATCGGTCAATTCTGATTGAGTATAATGTCGTTTAACTATAATATTTTAATATCACAAAAGTATTTACCATCTACACAATTTTAAACTGCTATAGTTTGTCGATAATATAAAATTTTTACCTAGTTATTTTAATATTTTATGGTATAGAATATTTTTATTTCATTAAACTCATAAGGGTAATAATCTAACAGTAAATATAATAGTGTACATACCTTCATATGCCATATATTAAATAATAATGATAATAACACATTTTGCATTAAAAATTACACAGAATACATTTAGATATTATGATACAGTTATACGAGTTAAAACGATAAAAATAAGAATTTTTATAATAATAAGGTAACAATTGTTTGTATAATAATATTGTTCGATGGATTTTTAGAATATCACCTAAATTAAACCAGTTATGTTTGGTTATATTAATATGAGCGATATTATATAAGTTTAACAGACTCCTATAGTATACAACCCTAAAAACTTCACACTCTTAAAATTTATAAAAGTACAGTCAAATCATCTGTTTATAATTAGAAACATATACATAATAACGTTTGAGAGATAACTGTTGCGTAAAAAGTGTGATATATAACTCTAACAGTGTGCATGTAGAAATGTGAATTTTTTGAAAACCATAAAATTATTGCTACGATTAATCTCAAAAATCATTATTTTTATTTCGTATCACAGAAACGGCGAAGACATTATTTTACACACACACACACACACACACATACACACACACACACACACTTATAATAAGAATTTAATTTGGGAAAAAGGCATTTCGCGCAAATACGTTTTTCGTTATATTTGTATTTTGTTTGTCGACATCCAACGCATCTTTGGGATGGTCTACTACGCTGTAGTGTGATAATACGAAATGTTTTTGTTGTGGTTCTGGTGCGCGTTATCTAAACATAGACTTTGATATTCTTGGTAATTGACATCTTGAAACCAAGAATCAAACACTTACACGCACACACAATTACTACTATGCGCGGACAATAGTGACCAATTTCGATGCGAACGGCGAGATAAAGACAACTGTTACAACAGTACAGCCAAAACATTGTATGGTATCCTTCGTCTCGAATAATTCTGTTATTGGTGGTTTATTATTTAGAGATCAAAACAGAGCAGCGTCGCATTTCCCAGTTGGTTATTGTTTATGGAATGAGATATAATTTGAATAAATTGGATGTAATCCGCGGAATATATTTGAATCACGCGTTATGACGTGGTGGAGTTTCGCTGCCACTTACTGTCGTGAATAAAGACTAAAGAGTAAGTCATGGCTAATGCATTGTTATTAAGGGTTACTAATGTTACTATAAATAATATATAGGAAAGCAAAATTTTTAGTTTATTGTAAAAGGCACTTATGTACTTTACCTATAAAATCTTAATAATCAATTCAATTTCAAAACTTAAATTTTAGGCCATTCTGCCAATTTTTATTGCGCAGTTATGATATTATCGGGTATTAAATTGAATGTAAAGCCATGTCATATTGTTTTATATGAATAGCAAACTTAAACAATACATTTTTATTTAAAAAATGTTTCTCGGTAAGTAGACAATCAAACAACATAAAAATATGACTGATAAAACAAATACAAATTATTAAAAAAAAAAAACATACTTACAGATAATACTATTTGGAAAAGCACATATTAGGTAAATCACTTTTTAAAAATTATTTTGAAAAAGATAAATTTATATATTTTGCAGTTCCGATTTTCTAAATAGATAATTTTTTAACAGCTTGCTCAAAGTAAAGATTTAAAAATATTTCATGAATAATAATTATTAAATTCGAATTTTGCTTTTAATAATTTAACATGTAAGTAAATTTTATTGAAACCAAATATATCTAACCTTAAATTTAAAATCAAACAAATTAATTAGCTGAATCATGAATTATTGAATTACCGAATTAGCATAAATTACTTTCAATAGGTTTCCATAAATTAGTAACTTAGTTTTTAGATATTTTTATAGTACCTATATATGATTCATTTGGTTCATAAATAACACTTAATTGGCACAAATTTTAGGAAAATCATAATATAATAATTCGAGTAAAAAGGTACCTATCTACAAATAAGTTTTTCGAGTTATAGTTGTTTAAATGCAATCTCTCATAATAAAGACAATAAAGACAAGATATATTGAAAAATTAAAAAAGTTACTCTGACGTAAAGTAAGTTTTGAATGTACCTTGTTATTGAGTTAGTTAGATAAATTTAATTAATGGTGAATAGTTTCAAGCCCTTGAAATAAATAATTGTTTAACGATAAATCATTATTACACACGTTTAAATTTACCATACCGTCAAAATATAAAAGTTAAAATCTATCATTGTGATATTGTATTTTCGATATTTTTAAACTATTATAAAACATTTTTAAAAGTAATTTTGTTTTAAATTTCAAATAAAAATGTAATCATTTTAGTATGAAAAAAGTCAGCGATTTAAAATATCCATTCATTTCTAAATAACCAAAATTAAATCATATCTAGAAATTATTTACGATATATAAAAATTTGATCAAATTTGTCTACGTAAATATTTCCATTTACCTTCCTTAATTTTAAATTATGAGTGGAGCAATTAATGTGTGTAGGTTATTTTTTTGTATCTGTCATAAAATTTAGGGGCAGCAAAAATACTTCGATTTTAAATTTTGAGGGTGGTTTTAATTAGAAAATTGGATCTAGTTGAAATTATGAGTAGTCAAAAGTAAAAAATTCTCCTTAATTTTCAAAATAATCATAAAAAATAAAAAAATTAAGAAAGCTTGGAATTAAAGAAAAAGCAGTTTTTGACAAAACTATTTTTGTTGTTATTTAAAACTAATTGAAATTGGGGACTTGTAATTTTTAACAAATTGTTATAATAGTTTAGTTTATTCTATAAATTTAAAAATATTTTGGTGGTTTTTGTACTATTTTATAAGTTTTATTGGCTCATTGAAATGCTATTATAATGGTGTTTCACACTATTACAGTATTTATATTTTAATACTACTAAAATAAACATATAATATATATATATATCTATGTATTTATCCTAAACGGCCATGTGTGTGTCTTAAATTCATTCTGTGTTATCACAAGTTCTAATATAAGGTATAGCTATATTTTTAATACTTAAAAACATATATAATAATATAATCCTTCGTCCTGCTACAGTGCTAAATATACGTGTACCGAAGCAGTCCCATTTTATTGTTTCCTGATACTAGATCATATGTTAACTAATATATATTATATTAACATTTTACTTAAATTTACGTTAAATTGTAGTCGATATAAAAAGAGTCTCGTATAATATAATTAACATATAAATTCTCTCATATTCCCTCGTTTGATATTAATCTGTCACCATTAGAACATAAAGAGCATTTCAATTGTTACCACGTAACACTATTTTTATAATATTTTCAAGTATATTTTACTCAATATTTTAATGGCTTACTTGAAATGTTTAAATTATTAAACATTATAATTACGATTAAAAAATATTCCAAACTTAACAAATTGTTGGAATTCGGTTATTCAATTTCATAGTAAATATAAATTCAGTAAAATATAAGGGTTTTTTACCCTTCACTGTTTTGCAATTCTAATGAATTCTATGTAGGTTGAATAAATTATATATTTAACTGTTAGAAATTATAATACGGTCACTGCTGTGATAGTTAATAGAACTAGCTACGGCAAGGCGACCAAATAATTTTCTTCCTAGCCATATTATATTATAGGATACAGAGTAAAGGAACTGTCTACGCTTTTTGTATTAGTACATTTTAGTCACATAGACATGGTATAATATAATAATAAACAGTTTATATGTCTTGATATTATTTAATTGATGATATTACATGTAGAATAATGGTCGCCTATTTTTTGTATATATATTGTATAATATTATATAGATTTATTCACAAAGCATGCGCACCATCATTTTTTTCCATTTTGATAATTTTTTAAAATTCTGATTTTTTGAATTGTTAATGTACCTAAGATCCATATTATCGAATACTTTCCACCTTATTCCATATTATAAACAATGTTGTATAACAAATATATTATAATATCACAACCCTCAATCAATCATAATATTATATACAACTGTGCACCAAAAGTTAAATAACTTAAAATTAACTGTTTAACAACTTAGTTCAATTTAGATAGTATTACATCAATATTTAAAAAACATTGATCTGAGTAACGATTTATGAGGAAAACATGTAACTTTATTTAAAAAATAAAAATTGGTTCATTACTGGACACCTCTTAAATTTTAGAAAAAATCCAAGTATTTGAAAATATGTTCTTTATTAAGTATAAAGTAGTTCCAAATCAGAATTTTTACAAATTCAATATTAAATTTAAAAATATGAATGTAAGAAAGCTTTGTGAATCATTCAGCATATAACATACATATTATTATGATTTTGGGACTAAAATCCAGTTGAATACGGTATGGAGAATTAGGTTGGGCATTAGGCTTAAAGTGACTTTTGCGCCTCCAAGATATCTTAAGTACCTACTTAAATTAACATACATGTTTAAAGGGAAAAGTTTAATGATTTTGAATCCAGTACACAACAACAGGCGATTACGTACTAGGGACTAACTATAATTTCCCAGAGGAAATAGCACTTGTAGGGTCAAAAATAATATGCATTAGAAATTGTTATAACCCAAACCTTATAAAACCATATTTATTATGCACGCATATTACATGTATATATAAAGTGAAGCACATGAAGCGGTTCATTTAACGACACATCATATTCCGCGAATTCCAAGACCTAATAATCGTTAAAACATTTTTTTTTGCGTTTATAAGAATTCAACAAACATGAAGAAAAGTATACGCCAAATACAGATCGTCGATAATAATGACTTACCATATATATTTGACGGTAATTCTCAAAGACCTAATATCGTTTATTGGCTCTGTTAATTTTGTATTCCCTCTACTTTATGTAGGTTATTGCTGAATAATGATCCCGCAAACTAATTTTTATACTAACTAGGACACTAGGTGCTTATTAATTTGACCAAGCTTTAAAATTTAATAAAATATATTATAGTTAATATTTAACGATAATTTTTAAAATGTGGTTTTTATCAAAACTCATTAAAAACTGGCTTATTATTATTAGGTATAAATACAAGTTGTAAAATATGTTCGTAATTTTTCTAATGAGTTCATATTATATATTTATATAAAATTGTGATAAAATATGCAAAAATTAATTTAAATATAACTTCCTTGTGTCATATGTATATTATATCACTTGTATTGTCCTGTATCATTTCTAGACAACTGTGACGAAAAAATAGAGGTCCTCAATCCTAGTTATTACAATGATAATTCTAGTTTTAAAAATGTCTTAATTTAAATTATAGCCGATAATTTTAGTCATGTAATCAAAATATTCTGTAATAATGCAAAAAGAAATGTAACAACATATTTGTCCATGACCTATTGGATCTAAAGTCACTAGACTGCCATGCTACTTTATAAGTTTAAAATTTACATAAACCGTCTATGGTTTCAATATTAAATGTATCTATGCATTTGTATGTACTAAAATCTTTATAAAAGTTTTTATTTATTTATATGTTTAAGATACGTGGCTATTCACGATCAAGAGCAAATAAATATAAACACGCTATAGTATATGAAATCGTTATGAATTTTAAATTGAATTAAGTCAAGTATATAATTATTATTGTTATAAAATACAAATGATAAATGATATGAAAACATGTTCGTGAATTTTTAATGTACAAAGTTGGACTAGGTAGTATTTATATGATTATAATATTAATACAGCAAGAACAATTATATTTTAGTAACAACTGCTAAGAGCTAATAAAATTTTTTTTTCGCTTAATTTCCATATAGTTATCGTAATGAATCTCTAATTTAGAATAAAAAAATTATGCTTATAAAAAAGTTGAGAGTAATTTGTTGTAATAAAAAACAAATTTACGACCTTTCTTTTACTTTTATGATTGTTTAATTAATTTATGTTTCTTTCAAAACAACGTTTACAATTTAATTCAATAAAAATAAGAATAATTTTACAATAAATTATATTTTTTTACATTTTCAGTTCTAAATACTGTTTATTTTTCTACACTATAAATAGGGAGAGAAAATGCATGATCAACAGAGTTGAGAGCTTTCAACTGATGGATTAATAATTTGATTATTATTTGATTCCCAAACAAATATACTTTTTTTTTAAATTCAAATCGTTTAGTTAGTACATGTCATAGTTTAAAAAGCAAAATAACTAAAAAACATCAGACACTGTAGACGTCGCTTTTAGACAAAGACTGTGTATATAATAATAGTTATTAGAAGTAAACTTAAGCTTAATACAATAACAATATTATTTTTGCATAATAATATTATAATCGTTTTACAGATAAAATGCACGTAAATAGGTTTTATTTTTATACTGAGTTTTTAATCGGATAAATTACACGATTAACAAATTGTCTAAATTATTATTATTATTTTTTTTTTTTTAAAGCGTGTTATAAAAATAATTCAAATTTTGCAAAACACTTTTTTTCCTCAAAATAGTCGAATTATGAAAGTTAGTGTGACCATTTAGGCGGATTACCCAATCTGTGTAAGCTGTGCATCCCGTCCTGAAATACGTTTCAATCGGTTCGGTAGTAATGTTATCTCATATTTCATTACGATTACCATCATTTTATAACAGTACACTTTATCAAATATTTATTTATTACGCGCGTGTAACCGCAACACTACCCACGATCGCGTATTCGATATTAAAACGTGTGGCAGCTTACTCGTTATTTCGGTGTACAATATGATATTATACGCACTATACGCGACGTCAGCCGTAGGTAGACGTAATATATTATATTATATTTGTATTTTGTATTGACGTCGCTCAACTAAATCGGGTTGCGAGTATTCGCGGTTGACGACGTGCATCGTCACGAAGTTTTTGGAACGTTATAAATATATGCATATTACAATATCGTGTGCCTTCCGAGAGTACAGTAAGTATCACGATACCTGCAGCTATATAATATAGTGTACACATGTATATGATCGCGGAATTCGTCTAAACAAGCGAATTCAAAGTTTTCAAATGGGTCTGCCACTCGGGGGCTTTTTGACTTTCCCCATTACGATACAAAGTGGCCCGTGCAATATATTATTATTATCAACAATATAATAACATCGTGACGCGTATGGGATCATTACCGCAGTATTAATTAAACAGCTTGAACGTACGGGTTAGGTGATAATGATTAATGACTAATGAGATGATTTATTACGTATATTATTATGTACTCATGGTTTACGTTAAAGGTATAATACGCACATAATATTATTATGTTATACGCAAATAAGCGATCGCAGTCGTAATACACAGTATTCCAGTGTCGTGGCCATATTACGGTGTGGTGGGGAGGTGAAGTTGCACCCGAAATCTTTTTTATTATTTTTTTATCGGCCCCGTGGTGTAGTGTACATAAATCCCATAAAAGTTATATTATTGATATGTCATTCAGAGTATTTCCATGATAAATTATTCACAATTTGTCTTCATAAATGTTAAATAGTAATGAATAAGTATTAAGCATGGCGTTAAAATAAATGATCGATTTGAATTTCATCGTTGCCTTCGATATTTATTTATAAATACGTGGCGCTCGCCACACACTGTACCTAATTACAACACTACATATATAATACGTACCCGTGAATAATAGTTATAATCGTAATTCCATAAAAAAAACATAAGGTTATAATTTGAAATAATGTAACTCAGAGACTATTGTTTATTTTTATTTGTTGTACATTTGGTATGTACGTCGTACGAATACTACGAACGCACGCCTTCGCACAATTAATTGTTTATCGCTACTACGTGTACAAACTGTGACTTTTGTTATGTTCTTAATCATTTAATTTGTTTAGTTGCTTCATAATAATCTCCTTTATTTTTAGCTTTTCCATTTGTTTAGGGTCATCCTTGGCTTGTTTGCTTCTTTTATATTATATTATACGTTTAGAAAAGTTCAAAATGATGGTCTAACCAGAAGGTTAGTAATAATATTCGAATTAAATATAAAATTTCATGTTTACAGCACGTTGATATACTTCTATTAATAATTATACAGTACGTTAATCTATGGTTTATAACAATGTTAATAGATTTTTATGTAAAACATATACCTACCGTAGTTATTAACATAATATTGTTCAGTTATTAGAAAAAAGTACGTGTAGTAAGCAGTTAATAAAAAAAAACAGATCATAAGTATAAAGTGATACGTATGTATTCTAGCATTGCAAAAACTAGAGAAAAACCTAAGTATCCCCTCAGAAAAAAAACATCCTGTTTACGGCACTGTAATATGGAGTTACGTTTGTATTTACATATATTATATCAGTACAGTAATTTAATTGACCAAAGATTTTCATGGATGGAAAAGACATAAAATATATAATTTTGTCATAATATGATTCGTAATAATGAGTAATTACTAATTAATAGAGTAAGATTTTTTGTTAACAGGACTTATCAAAACTAATCAAAGACCTTTATCTCAAAAATCAAAATGGCTATAATTTTATTTTAATATTTCGAGTATTATAATTAATAATATAGTATTTTGGATAACACGGCGTCTTGTTTAGGCCATTAATTACACTTCCTGATATTAAAATATATTATTATTTATTGTTTACGACCTTGTTGAAAAATAAGAAAATACGTCATAATTGAGTAATTAATATAATAATAGGAGGTGAACTTGTATACATAACATTTGCATAATAGATTACTAAATGACAAATTAATTTAATTTTAAGTAACTGCAGAGAATAAAGACAATTGTTTTTCTTATTTCTTATTTCTTTTTTTTGACATTATTTGTCGAAATCGCGTAAATAAATTTATTATTTATAAATAAATTAGTATTTAGTAAACAGTTTTATTATTTTCTATTTTGTAGATGGTACTTAATGAGTTTGTTAATCAATTCGTGTGTATATAGTTGCTATATAGGTACTAACTTATAAAATCTCTTATGTCTACACTTTAACTTATAACAATTGTCAACGTTTTAAGTATTTTATTTTTTAATACAAAAGATTATCAAGTTTTTTTTAATTAATTCCGATACATATTATTATAAAACAAGTCAAATTGTTTAAGGTTTCAATTGACTTTCAATATAACAGATAAAATATATTTTTTTAATAAGTGAATGTTAAAAAAGTATATAAATAAGTGATAACAAATCAATAAAAAATATTTTGTACATTCTAATTTTTTCACTAAACATATTTTATGGGAATTCTTCAACTGGATTATAAATGTTTAGGGCAATCGACCATACACTTTACTTTAGTATACTTAAATTGCCTAAAAAAACTTTGATATAAAAAATCAACTCACTTAAATTTGGAAGGTTTTATACGATAATCAAAGTATAGTGTAGGTAGTACTTAAGTAAAATAATAATAATATATCTATTCAGTCGTTTGCCGCAGGAATTTGTTGCCGATACGAATAATATTATAACATACTATAGGGAGTTGCTCGCACTCTCGTACGACATATTATACATATTATTGCTTAAAAATTATTACGCACATGCACACATAAAATATAATACATGAAATGTATTTTTAAAAGGGTTACGAGCGGATTATAACGATGCAATATGCGTACGCGTTCGATATGCCTGCAGCACGGGGCTTAGTGGCGATAATGCTGTTCAGGGTCTTGCGATTAAAATTTGAAATGTCGGCGGCACGGTCGGCGTACAATATGTATAACCGAAACGGGGAAAAGTGATTTATCGGTCAAAATTAGTTCGGTACGAATTTTCGCGTTGTAAATCCGGCGTGTCCGATCCGGATCGATCGCACTCGAGCGTGCGGACAAAGTATGCGGATTCGGGTATTTGTGGGGTGTACTATAATAACATAGATCCGTCTGCAGACATCGTTACCATAATATACGTATGCAGATATAAAAACGATATTGTTATTGTACGATGTACAGTATTCCAGAAAGTTAATTTTGGAGGAAAAAAAATAGAATTTTCATACTTAGTAATTGAACATAAAAGTGAATTTAATTTGTTGATAGCTATAGCTAGTCACTATAGTGACTGATTATAAAATATAAGTTTTTAAATCGGTAGGTATATGCTATTGCGTGCAATTTTATTAGTGTACTGCATAGTGCATATACTGATGGTCTGAAATAAGGTTTTAAATAACAAGCTAAAATGTTTGAGCATATAGTTATTGTATATGGTTAGAGTTGTTTGTTAAATGAAGTTAGATTGTTTATTTTACTTTAATAAAACAGATACACAAGTGGACAGTGCCGTAGCCAGGATTTTTCTCGAGGGGGGAGGGGGAGGGGAGGGGCTTAATTTTTATGACCAATTATTACAACAAATTAAGTTTGCACTTTATTTCTGACAATATAATTTAGAGCGGCGTTGCTTTATCACCACATACGGTAATTATATTAATAAAATTATTGTCATCTGACATTTCGGGGAGGGGGGCTTGAACCTGGAATCAAACGACATAATATGCTATACGATAATTCAAACATATTATACTCGTATATTTTACATTGTTTTAAAATTTAAATAATGATATTATATTACTCGGAGATTGAAACTTTTTTGAAATATCGAAAATCGAAATAAAGAATATTTCAAATTTGATTGAGTGCTGTGAAGCAATTTTTTCATGTGTCTGTGAAATAATTAGTAATTAACGGGCTACGATGGTTGAAAAATGTAATATATAATTTTAAAAAAAATTTTGTTAACACCCTTCAGAAGAAGTGCTGTAGTAGACCAGGTAGGAGTTTAACGAGATTTCGAATAAAGAACGTTTCGGCTTAACATTTTATATTTTCACAAACGTACATTATTGCAGTGTGTGAAACGATATATATTTTTATGACACATGTAAACTATACAATATTTTCTATTATTAGACGATAAACGATATGACCGTCTCACGTATACGAGTGATATGCGCTTCGACTCCGGTAATGGTTTTCAGATTATAAATAACAATCAATCGGTTTTCTGCAGAAACTATACAGTATACATAGAAGCTATCCCGAGTATGCGCATGTGTTTCGTGACAGCTTGTTGGCGAGTCGTCACAATGTCAAAGATTACAGGGTGATTTTCGGGCTTTCATAAAAATAATAATATTAAAGTCTTTGCTTGGAAAAAAAATTACAGAAGAATATTAGAAATCAACTATTGGGTTCACCGAATTAAGAAGAATATGAAACAAAATAAATATGATTTTCAGTGAACAATTATTTTTTTCAATACGTGAAAAAATTTGTATTAGCTACAGATATCATCATTGCAGTCGTATTTTTGAAATGTTCACGGAAGATAATAATATTTTTAGTGACACTTAACAACATTTTAAATGACAAATCAAGTCGAAACGAGCTCACAAATTTGAATGAAAAAAAAAATCCTAATTTTCCGAATAATAATAGTAATAATATAGCTAACATTTTTTACCACGTCAGTCCATACACATAATATTATAATATACAATTCTAAATTATGTATTTAATTTAGCGACTTTTTCCTCCAGACGCCAAATCGCCAAACTCAAACCGCTCATCTCTCTTTTCATTCTCTATTTTTTTATTTCTATCATTCTTTTACTCTTCTCAACATGCATGACCTTTCTTTTTCGAGTCGTTTTAAGTCGTGTTGATTTATTACATGCTCACAATTGCGCGATGATGTGTCATATACGACCCGATTAAATTAATCTCTTAGATCAAGCATGCGTGTACACTGCATTTATATAGGTATAGTATACATTGTACACCTAATATATTATATTATATTTATTATATGCGGCGTCTGTGATTGCTAGCGGAAACATTGTCATAGGGGTGTATAAATGAGTTAGTGTACGCTTATGTATGCTTAATGTAAATACATAATAAGGGACGACGAGGGCAATTAACGCGTACTTTAGAGAATGTGCTACTCAAAATCACTGCAAAAACTACCGTGGTCCACGTCGTACCATGTCCGGTATTCGGGCGGAGGATGGGGTCAAATTTGATATTAAATACCCCGGGATGCCACTAACCCCGTGACTTATCGCCGTCCAACAGTCTGAAAAGCATCGCTACCTGTACAGTGTACATGTTACCCTAAGCTGCACATAAATAGATTAAATTCTCTCTCGGAAATTGGAAAAATACCAGCGTTACCAGTTATCGTCCTCTTTTATCCCCTCCCTCTCTTTTGAAGCAACGGAACTGCGATATCAGCGTATTCCGTCAAAGAATTTTTGTGTACAGTACACTCAGATTATTATTATTATTATCGAATATATGAAGTGATATAAAAAGATATAGGACGAATAAATAAAAGAACGGCAGTTGACCACATATTTTTTTTTATGGCACATTAACTTTGACACCAAAAACCTTTCATGTAATAGTAATATACTATCTACGTTGACTTTAATAATGTATATAATATATATATATATATATATTAAGCGCTAACAGTTCAAATCGTTTGCGTTTTCCGGCCATACTAATGAAATTTTATATTATGGTTAATGTTTATCATTATGACTATGTGCAACAAAAATAATAAAAAACAATAAACATATGAGATGATTTTTCCAAAAATGATTGTGATTGGTAAGTTGTATCTACTAATTAAGTCCACCTGTACACTTTTATTTTTTTTTGGCATTAAACTTAAATAAAAGTTTCATCATAATCAAATGCATATTATAGGTATATATGAATAGTTTTAACACGCGAAATGCTTCTTTAAACAATAAATATAATTTTAACTGATATTATAATATATACATGACACTCATTTTATTCTTTAATAATTGAATTATTGATATTTTCAAGTGTAGTTATGGATGATACTTCCAAATACTTTGATTTTTTATGCCATTTAAGCAGTGTCATGTGGTTATATAAATGTCTGATATTAAAAATTATTTCTAATCTTGTCAACTATTAAATTGAACATTTTTGATGTAACTAAATTAATTTTTAACAATATGTTGATTATACTAAAAATTTTAGTAATTATTTTACATAAGATATTATTTAAAAAAAAATGTAACACATTATTCGGACAGCTTTTATTAATTATATGGTTACAAAATAATATTAACTACAATAATTTTCATTTTTCAATCATCATAGTTCACAAATATTATCCTTAGTAAAAATAACTCAAAAATTACTTGTTAATCACGAATAAATTTGCATAATATTTGGATGATTCACAATACTTTTTTGAATAAATCACGTTGAAAATATTAAGTGTAAATCAACAACGAACAGAACGTCAGAAAAATATTTTTTAGTATAAAAATAATAAAAATAAATCGTAAAAATATACCAAATACATCTGAGTATCATCGCAAGATCTAATAATAAAAATAAAAACGAAAAAAAATAAAGAAAAGTGGACATGTAGGATCTTAAGCAAAATGTTTGTTGTAATATCCTTGGACGTGAGCAAATTGCTAATGCCTGAAAAAAGCAGCGTCGTACATATTACATTATAATACATATTTATCAAACAATTTTCTAAATCCATCAAAAGCGAATGAATGTTTACTATATAGTTTTACGAAAAAATCAATCCGCTTCTAAAAAACGTGGCAATAGTAAATAATAATGTAAGTACATATAAGAACATGGTAATATAATATTATTATAGCGTACACGGCTGTAATGAAGACAAAATATAAAATTCTTCACTGCGTGCGATCGTGTAAAGTCTCTGGGGATAAAAATATTTTTAAAAGAAAATTAGCTTTCATGTGTAGCGACACAAACGATAAAAATCACGGAATTTGATTTAAAATTAGATTAATATTTAATAGTTTGAAATATTTTATATATTATGTATTGACTCGGACAAATTGGTGTACTGTGCAAGTAGTCAAACAGTTTTCATGAACATAATATTATAATATAAACATTGTTTACTCGTAATCATCCTATGGGTATTTCAATTGATGAACTATATCATTCTATAAAATAATATTATTGTATAATTAATTTATATGACCATTGTTTTCTACCTTTTTTCGAATTCGTTCTTTTGAACCTTCATAGCGTCCTTTGATAGCACCGTGGACCCTGCAGGGCACGATGGTTTCGATGACTCCCGCGGGGACGCGGACCACGGTTTTAGAACAGCTGGCCTAGTTGGCCATGTATTATTTTATATCGACTCGCTGAAATGGCTCGCATATGCCACGCTACACACGCAGCGGTATGCGCCTTTGACGGTTCTCATACCGTACATACCGATCAGTGTGTTTCCGTATCTAATAGTAGCTGTAGAGGTACCTATACCATACAGACCGCGTGCCTTTTGAATCCAAAATACAGCACTTTTCACGCACCTATATATAATTATAATACGCGTGTACGCCGAGGTATTGCGGATAAACGTAAATAAGTTGGCCTCAGATGTGTTCCGTTCCGGAATTCGACACGCGACATTCCACTGTTTAACCGTGCATGGCACTGTAGATCATCTTCAATTCTTATATTTAATCGTGGCCCGCAGTTGTGCGGACAGTTTTGCACGTCACGCGCACCATTAAAAAGTATGGCCTCGTATCGCGACCCGTTTCGACGTGCGGTATACGGTTACGTTAAACGAAAAATAAAACCCATTACAATTTACGATAATATGTTATATCCCGCGTTTCTTACACCGCTCCCGTGACCCGCGGTCAAATCCAATAGAATAATAATAAAAAAAACCATAGAATATTAAAATAATATTATAATCGTGCCGCGCAGTCCACGCGTGCGTTCGGCCGACCCGAGACGAAACCGTTAGAGATGACAGCTTATTGCATTTCGTTTGAAGACATTGCAAAATTGCAACCCATTTTTGTAAAACCGTAATATTCATATCATCGTTAACAAACGGTGTTATGCTACGCAGTTTTTAAATTCCGTATAACTTAAATATATTGAATTATTTTATTCCAAGAAATATGATATAAAAATAAATGCCATTTACCAGGTACCTATACATATCGATCGTTACTGTCCTAAAGTATATTATTATGTTGTACATGTATTTATATATGAGTCATTATCAATAACATTAATCTTATGTTTGGGTAGTTTTTTTCTTTCAACAAGCTGAATTCATATCTCACCCAATCTGTTGTCAGCTATGGTAACAATATTATCATTACACAGATTTAGTATAGTACGTGATACATTATCAGAATTTACGTAAAATATGATGATAAATGATTAATGCACAAAGGGATTCACGACCATGCTAACTTACCTTTTTATCTTCCCATTTGCTTAGATTATATGATTTTTTTTTTAAATTTAAATATACTCAAGGACTATTTATTTTTTAATACTTATATTTTTATCTTATTTGAATAGTGTCACGTGAAAAAATATATTTTTTTTTAATTTGAGAACCAACCTTTTTTAATAAATGATTTTAAACAAAAGATTTTTTTTAAATATTATTTGTTGTATCAATAGATAAATAAATATATTTATCTAGATAAAAATGGTGTACTAACCAGACCTATTTTAATTCCATACCGATCGATCTAATTGAGATATCGATTTCGAATGTATGTTTATATATCTCATATAAAAATTTCATGTTAAAAAATATATATTCGGTTTTATAACATCCATGATTTTGATTAAGTTACAATAGTATAAACAAAGAAAAGAATCGACAACATGTGGCTTAAAAGAAAAGTTATATATATAGCATTTTTTCTTTGAAAAATACAATTTCCGAATAATGACAATAAAACAAAACACTACATTTAATAAGCATTTATTATTAGTTTATGAAATGAAAGTAAACTTTTCTATACATAAGAAGAAAAAGTTTTTTTTTTATTAATACTCTAATTTTGGGCAAATAATTGTCAATAGTGTTTCGACAAAAATATTATAAATTTACATCTCAGGATATTCAATTACTTCAAAACATATTATTTGAACAAAATGTTTTGAAAACCATTAATTGAGCTATCTGTAGCTGAACATGCAAAAATAATAGCGAATAATGCGGTCAGGCTTCTTGTTAAAAAGTTAACCCAACTAATATTTGTTCGTTATTAAAGTTTTGATTAAGGAATAAAACCTACCATGGAAATCATATTACTGCAATTTGAATATAATATATTTTTTATACTGTTTTATACTTTTTTATACCTATATGTATACGAAAACCATTATTGGAAAACATACTAATTATTTTAGAGTAAAATATATATTCATATTTTAAAACAAAAAATTTAATTATTATATATTAATATAAAATTGTGTTTATAGTAAATAAATGATGTATAATAAAAATGAAATTTGAAATTTACATGTGAATACATTTTTTATAATTTAATTCAATTTGTAACTTATAGTTAGTTGACATTCATTAAGAAAAACCCTTTATATTAGTATTATAAAAATAATTGATCCATCGGCCTTTTTCATAATAGATTAATATGTTATAATCAGAACAGCTAAACTAAAAGAAAAAAGTGGTCTGGAAACTATATTATATTAAAAAATCATAATTCCACGAATTAAGATAGAATGTGGAATGATAATATTTTTTCAATATTTTATAGTTTTTGTATCATTATATATTATATTTCCATATCATAAGAGTTGTCAAGTACCAAAAAGGACTGGTCGGGTTATATTACTATTATTACATAATACAATATAACAATAAACAATTATTGTTTGATTCGTTTTCATAAAATTAATAAAAATAATGGTAGCAGTATGTTTACATAGTATACAATATAATATTAAAGTATAATATTAGACAGTTATATAATATTATGCTAATTTGTAAAATAAATATTTTTGATTTTTTTTTTCAATACGTTCCGCATCTAAATATGTTGTTCTAAAACGTTTTTTTATTAACGTAAAGTATAAATGAATGCTTTACTTTATCACTGCACTATATTATGTTTTGGCAGTTGTTGAACAAAATAAAAGAGCTATAAAAAATTATATTTAAATTATATTTTTTAATAAGTGGCGCTGTGTATTCTGTATAGTAAATTTCTACTCCAGTAACCATAATAATATTTTTATTTATTTATTTTTTCACCATGCCGGTTATTTTATTTGAAATTATCTCTAAGCCGTCGTTTGGTTCTCAATAAAACAATTTCTACATAAATTGTTTGTTACAAGTCGTTAATTAATCAATTTCGAATGTTTGTTTTAGTGTACAAAGATATTCATTTTCCCGAATCACAATGACAACGTCAACGTGATCAAGTGGAATAGGATTTGCAAAAAAAAATAAAAAAACTATATACATGTATTATTATATTTAACAACGAATTTATATTGACATTATATATTGGACGTGGAATATGACAAGCATTTATTCATGTGTGATTTATGAATGAGTCACTGTTAATATGATTTCAATCGATTTTTATTTTATAATGTAATAGCGAAAAAAAAACAACAAAAAATTCATACAAACACAAGTCTCGGGTAAATATGATTAAAATTAAACAAGACGTACCTAAATAACATTGTGTTAACAACAAAATATTTGTATTGTCGGTACTTGCTGCAATATTAACATTATTAATAATATATTATTTAAAAATTACGTATTATTTGTTAACTTATAAGTTTTCAGCTGAAATAATTGGCTTATACATTTTCATGTTTAATATATAAATAAATCGATTACACATTAATAAGTATATTACTAGATGGTTCTTACTTTTTATTGTTTTATACATATATTTAAATGTATAAAAATTAAATACATTTAAACAAATCTATTATAACTTATAATATTGCAATAAGTAAATTATGTTACACATTATGTAATACTAATCACTAAAAATTAAAAACTATAATAAAATATATTTGTTTCCAATTGCGGAATAGAATCAATAGCGTGGAAATGGAGTACTTATAATTTCTATTTCTATTTAAATAAAATTATACTTAGTTTGTTAAACATAAAAATATAATTAAGTTTGGTTTCTCCTTAATAATTAATCGTTTCCACTTGATGAATTTAATAAAATAAAATTTTAAATAACAATACATTTTACCGAATAATAAATAACTTCAACTAAACTTCTATAAAATTAATAGGAAACGCCGATATTATTAAGTCAGCAATTACGAGCTTTTAAGTAAGTAGTGATTATAATGCATCAATATGATAATTATATTATTATATATATACCTAGTATAATTATAAATTAATAATATTTTTTTTTAGATTTTGATAACTTTTTAACTACATTATTATATGATATGAAATATTAATTAATGCATACTACGCTGATAATGCATACCTGTGCAATTTTTTAATTATAATTTAAATTTTTGTAAATTGCCAAAATTGTTCATTTTTTTAATTAAAATTTTGTATTTAAATAAGTTTTGCAAGTTTAACAGTTAAGTTAAAATGTACAAGGTTATAACATTTACATATACTTGAAAACAATCAATTGATATATTATGTAGCATGTGTAGTTACTAGTTAGTGAATTATAAGGAAAGTATTATATTTTTTGGTCGGTCGGAGAATATAATATGTCGAATAATAGAAAAGGATGTTTGAAGATTTAAAAAGGGGATAATAGATGAGTGCGTTGTGGGGTAATAATGGCGAAGAATAAATATAGTAAATTATAATATAGTCTATAAAGTACAATAATATGTTAATATTAAACAGGATCAAGCTCAGTCAGCTTGTTTGAAGTAAGCCGCGCGGTATTGGTGAAACATACCCACGTGTCCACCAAAGCATCACGGTTTTAATCTATTATGAAGGTGGCAACAAGGTATGGTCTGTTGTTGAAAGATTTATCAATTGTACCGATAAAGTTTATAGAGCAGTCAGAAGTACTATAATAACTTGTCTAAATACATACGAGTTATTGGGTAGAGTTAAGTTAATATCTAACAAGCAGTCAGGTGTGTTTTAGACGACGACATGTTCGACTAGTTTACAGAATTAAGTTGATTAGGCAATCGGGCGCAGAGTTATTAAGTTAGCTTTTGGGATAGGAACTACTTTATGTGCACAAAAGATGTCATAGTTATTTTAAAATATGATTAATATTCATTTAGTGGTTGTATTGCATTAATAATTCAATAAATTGTGATTATCACAAAATACGTATTTGAAGTAGTTTTCGGGTAAATAATAAATTGACTTCTGAAATCAAATTAAAACCGTTGCCATGCATTTTTTTCATTCTCACGGTGTAGAAAAAAATTAAAATTATAACTTTTATTAAATATTTCTTTTGATCATATTTAATAATATTTTAAGCGGTCAGCGTGTTTCGGCGTGGCAGGTTCCTACACGAACAGCTGCGAGTAGCCGTTTTACGTGGTACGATAGAAAAACAAACCTCAGTAATGTCGGAAGATGTGGTGCGTGTGTCGGTGGGCGCAATATTTTACTAGGTCAATGGGAAGTATGCACAACGGACCGTATTAAATAAGGAGTGGACAGTGTAGCACGGTCGAGAGGGGGGGGGGGGGTGTAGACGTGCTAACATTTGTGATACAAATTCCGACGCAGCGGTGGCGGTCGAGCTTACGTCGTCGTCGGGTTTTGCGTGTAGATATCCGCGGTGTGCGAGTTACATGACCACCGAAACATCAGCTACCATGCGGGCTCCGAATGCCATTATAGGTATACATGCAAACCTTATCGGGGGCACCTCAATCCGGCTTTCTATATTATGTTTACCATCGGTCACACGGCGTCCGAATAGGCAATTTTATGCACGTAACATTGTCGTTTTTTTTTTTTTTTCATTAATTTTAATGATATTCATCGGAGTACAATAAAAGCGACTAGCTAATAAACCGAAATTTACTAGTACAAGCATATTGATATATATATATAACAGTTTTTGATTTCATAATAGAGTTTATATCGATTGTTAATTAAAAGGTCGAAAATGTCCATCATTTTCTATTAATAATGATTTATAGACAAACATATAGTCGATTTCATCGCTTTTTCAAAATATATTTATAAGTTTGTATACCATTATCGGTGTATAGTGTTCTTTTATTTCTTAGGTATTCAGATTTAAACACTTATTTTTAGCGCAAACTATAATGTACGCATATAAATAACACTTGCTTATACTTTCATAAATACATACCACAATTAATTTGTTCTACGGGTAATAAATCTCGGATAAATATCATGTACTGTGAATAAATTTTATTTTTTTAACGAACTTGTGTTTAAGTGAACCGTATTTTTTAAATCCTTAAAATATATCAGTATACAATAGTTTTGAATAAATAATTAAGTATACAAAACATTGTTCTTTTATTATAAACTACTATAAAATGTTATTAATTGCTTAAAAATATAATACACATGGATTTCAGGGATAATAATATAAACTTGATATAATAATAATAGCTTAAAACGACCGGACGTATCATGGTATGTGTTATTAAAAAATGTATTTATTACGATCGTCACAATTATTTAATTCATTTAGTTTTTGAATAAATTACCAGTCCCGGAAACGTATAAGTTGTATGTCATTTTTATGAATTTAAGTGTCAGCTAGTTAGATATCAATATACATCGATAAATTAAACGCGCAAAAATAAAAGAAGGTTTAGTGTTTTAGATTAATTGGACACGTGCCACTCTGCCAACCATCCTCCCCTGTGATCCGCCACTGATAGAATGTTTTAAAAATATATTTCTAAAAACCTATTGTTAGGCCGTATAATAGCGTCGTTTATTGATCATATAATACACTAAATAAGTTATTACTTATTAAATAATATTATTATTTCTTTCATAAGATTTATACCAATGTTAATACCTATAATATATTATATTATTTTATAGCTTAATATTTTAAGTAAAATACTTATGATTTTCTAGAATTGTACTACCCTTAACACTAGACAACACACATTTTTAATTTCATATTACACACACGTTTATGTATTATAAAAATATCGATTATTATTGCTGAACAAACGGTTATTATTATATTTATACAAATTCATAAAACTCAGACGAGAGCGTAGTAAAGATTATAATATATTCCAGGATCATTTTGCTTTGAATTTTTCCAAGGAATTCCTCGTACGTTTAAACTATTTAAACTTAATAAATATAATAACTCTATTTTTTTTTTTTGATATTGGATATGGTATGTGAGTATGTGACGCAAAGGGGTGAATATACTGTTAAGGGTAGGATTAAGTTCCAATTTAGAAACTATTTCATAGATTTTTTTTCATTTATATTAATTCGCGCGACAAAAAAATAAATAAATAAAGTGCAACAATAAATTTAGCCAAACTGTACATACACAAATTTTAATGATAAATTATTGATAATAGTTTATCATGATCACTTTTTAATAAATGAATTAAATTATACGAGTATTTAATATATTAAATCAATATTACTTATTAAAGTGCATATTTTGTGTCTAGCTGATCCATTTTTTATTTTAGATTTCAAATCTGGTTACTTGAGCATACAAATTATGTTTACAAATAAATATAATATTATATTATAACTTAAAGAATTTAAAATATTTTTATTTTTACAAATAAAACACAAACAACAGAAAACGATGGTCTTTCGTTAATAAAGTAAATTGCACTGTTAACAATGATAATAATACACATCGTGGTTTGCGATATCAATATATTGGATTCCTTTGATTACGGCGGTTCGTTTTACGATAATAATAAAAATCCATTTTTCGGACGCGTTCCCGCGAAAATACACCAATAATTTAGAGTTTCCAGCAATGCACGCTACTTATCAACTGTCACGGGCGAGCAGATATCAATTTCGTTTATTGTTAGCTCTCGAATCTCGATCTGATCCCTTCCTCCTACACAGTCAACTGCGCCCACTCATCGCCCATTCAACAGCCCACCAGCCCACCGACTCGTATTTTTCTCCTATGACCTGCATCGTCCCTATTTAATAGCTACACCACCCCTGCAGTCGTCCACAGATATTTTCTCCATTTGAGGGTTGTATTTATTTTTATTTTTTTTTTTTTTTGTGGAACCGTCACGTCAAACCGGCGCCAAACTTTTATCCCTCGTACTCTCGCGTAAAAGCTTTTCGTACCGCGAGTACCCTTATATGATCACCGGTGACGGACAGTACCCATCCCGCTCTGTCTGCCAAACGTTTTACGCGTGTCCATGTATTATAGATACAATAATATGTACTCGGATAGACCCTTTGCGTACATTGTGAACCCACGTTACACTTCTGTACTGGCGATTCTCGATCAGAGAGTTAATCCCGAAGACTTTGGAGCCACTGACATATTACTTTTATCAATAAAATACGAGTATTCTCTATAGATTATTTTATGTATTGAACGTATTGTATTATTTGTATTATATCATTGTACAACACAGGTAAAATCATTTTAGTTTTGGATAGTGTATATTATTTTACCATTAAATGTACCAATAAACGTAGAGAGTGCACCTAAAAAAACGTTTAAGGACTTGACATTTAAGGTAAGTATTGATAATTAATTAAATTTTTTTTTTTTCATAAATTCTGATTTGTGGTTTTCAATAGCTAATATTAAGATATTTTTATACTCTATCTCAACGATTATTATAGCTGATTTTTAATCTGTTGTAATTTATACATCGTTAAAATATTTCATTAACATCGATTACGTTTTATAAATAACATATATTCATATCTGTACAACGGCTGTTAGAACATTTAAATATTGTTAAAATTCATGATTTGAAAGTAAAAAGTTTCACATTAATATTTCTAATTTTTCAGAGGATCGTTTTCAAGTTTATTTACGAATATTTCTTTATCACATTTAAATTTTTTGACTCTGGACAGTCAATTATTTTAATACACCGCGTTCAGTTGCTATGAATTCGTTGCGTACTAGTCGTACTACTATGGATCAGAAGGTATTTTTGTACACATTTATATATATATTTTATTTTTAGTGTGTATATTGAGTATTGACGAGTAATGTGAGTCACTGGTCATCAGTGTTTAGGATTACTGGATGAATATCGAAGATCTACTAAATGGTGAAATGTGTGTACTTATAAACTAGAAAAATTGTAACAATTTATTATTCGGTAATAATGCTGTTGCATATTATAATAACTTACATACTTGTATACTTTACGTTTAAGTTAATATAAATATAAAAATAAATTTAGCACTTTTGGCTCGACACAGTATTTATTATACTGTAAAAAGTGGTCTTCCTGGCCCAACATAAAAAAAAATGATTAATAAAGGCTATATTTACAAATATATGACGGTAGGTATGCCGACTGGCCAGCCGCCACCTTTAACCTGCACTAAATTAAACTCACAAATGTTAATGAGCTGTAAATGCGGCAACAATATAAAAACGAAAAAAGTGTACGTGCTGTGAATAGGCGTGGAGGAAACACAACTTTTTTCGGAGAAATCAAATTGATAACAAAAATAATAACAGCATTTTAAATTTAATACTTATAAACGTACATTTAAAAAGTGCCGAAAAATATTTACAACATTTATCGTATATTGAATAATGAGAAAAATAATTTATAGTATTATTACTTGTTCTTATTAAGTCCTATAATACACTCAGTGCACTGGTTAGGTTAGATAAATTATTATACGTTTTATAGTATATACACATGTAATTTATTCTTACCCATACTTCGATATAAATTCGATCAATCATTGATCAACGTATGATTAACGTTGAATAAATATAATTTTATCCCAAAAAATATACGATTACATGTATTATATTACATAGTGTACGTATGTATGAAACTTTAAATAAACCTATTTCAACGTATCTTATACCGTAGTGATTATACGAATAATAATTATGTATACACCAAAGTTATACTTATAAATGTAGAATATACGTGCCATGTTTACTGAGATGAATTATGTGAAATAGACCTCTTTGACTTTAAACTATATATACGTCTTGTAATTCACAAATAATAACGTAAACATAACATGCTGTATAGAAAAGAAATAGCACAATTATTAATGTTAATACAATTTACCTACAAGTCATTCGTCGTTATATGAGAACTGTAATATAAATAAATGTTTATGAAATTTGTGTATTTTGCTAATAATATTCGAATCACAACAGCATTACAATTTCAAATTTTGAAAAAATGGATCTGTTAAATTTTTTTTATTCCATGTGTGGGCATCATGCACTTCTTGTGGTGCGTGGTGTATGCATACGAAAATATTGATAAAATACTGGTGGTGGAATGAGTGGAGCTAAAAAAAATGGAAATCATTATTGTTATAATTTTTTTCGTGGCGATTTTTTAACTTCCGCACGACGCTGCATGTACCCTCGAATATCGATCGAAACCTAATTGTTGAAATGTGACATTTTTACAGTATCAATTCACCCGACGGTGCAATGAAATGCTTAACGGTCGATTGTTTTCGTTTGCCGTCACGTAAATATTACTCCGTTGTATATTTGAATTATCAACCAATTTCCTACGTCGTGTAAAATAAATCGTCCATCGAATTCATCACTCAGATACCGGTCGTAAATACTTATTGATTAATACTTACTAAAACCACGATTAAACGCACTCCCGGGGCACATCCAGCGTAATTATTTTAAAGCAAAACAGTATAGTGGTTAGAGTGCATGATGTGTTTTCCAAGTTAGTTGGGGTTAGATTTATGTTGAGTACATATTGTGTTTTGTGACAAAGTAATTTTATCTATACACTTTGTGAATATATTATAAAAAAAAAAAAATATTTGAAATTATATTATAAACAACACACACATAATATTATTATAATACATTCGTGTTAATATTGTGTCAGAATCACAGAAACAAATTGGACATATTCCTATTATAAATTATTTATTTAAAAAATACATTCCGTGTGCATGCTGATTTTTCAGTATTTCAATGCCTATGTATATATTATTGTTTCCTTCTAACGTAAATACATATGTATGTATATAATGTATATACGCCGCACGAACCCATCAGAATATTGAAAGCATACAAATAAACTACTCAAATAATAAATTGACTTCTCGTCGTCGTTGTTATGACGATTTTTCAAAATTCCCATTTCAGATTTTCTTTACGTGGAAATAACGACTCGTTAAAATATATCTTTTCTGTTATCTATAAAAGTTTGAATTTAAAAATAAAATACTATTTTATTTCAAGGTTCGTTAAACGAAAATAATATTGTGATCTGAATATGCATTTATTTTGAAAAAACACCCGAACTCATCGCTATCGTCCGTTTTAATCGGAATATTATTAATTTATAATGCGTGTGCTTGATTTTTTCACGTTGGAAAAGTATTTTTGTTGCCCCCAGCGATTAATTCTTACTATAGTTTATAAAAAATATCGGAGTTCATAAAGTACCATAAAAATATAACTGAAACACAACTTAGTTTTGATGTCATATACTTTAGTAGTATTAAAAATGAGATTTAAATGATGTTTCGGAGAATGAATAAAAAGTTATTAAAACACATTTTACTTTCACATTTATTTCCATCATAATATCATATCGGTAGGTAACAAAGTTAGAAGAACATTTGAGATCATATATATTGAATTCAAATTTTTTTTTTTTTTTTTGATTCATTAATTATATAATAAACGTGCTAAAAATATTTACGTCATAATTCAATTGATATTGTATACTGTACAGTATAATCCTAGTTTGACAGCGAAGAACGAATACCATATTCAATTCAAATTAAAATATTTATTTATTGGACATGTTTTTTAATTTTTAATAAGATAGTCTAAAATAAAGGTTCTTAAACATTTTTTTTTCACATACCACTCACGTATATTAAAATATGACCGGTAACGTACCACTCGTATCGTTAATGAATATATATATAAAATTATTCAAAATTTCAATACATTTATAATAATTCTTATGTTTAAAAATAATTAAAGTTTAAAAGTATATAATATTTTTACAAAATATTTAATAGTAATAGATCCGTTATAAACATAAATAAAAATGTATTTTTTTTTTTTATTGTTTTTGACGTTTTTGTACTACAATCATATTGCATTGCAACACGTAGCAAAGTTTGAGAACTGCAGGTTTATAATATACATATTTTACTAAGATTTTATAGTATATGATTTAAAATAAAAAAAACAAAAATGATAATAACATTTTCGATTATAAATAATATGTGTTTTTATAAATCTGATATTTTTCATAACAGTTATAATTTGTAATTTGTTTGGAAATTAATACAGTTACTGTAATTAATGTAAATTGGGTGTCTTTTGGCTGGCCTCAAGAACTCTGAGCAAAGGGATAACATCTTCTTTGGTTTGTTGATTGGTGTTGCTCATGAATTTTACGCTTTGATGACCATGTTTTAAAAAAATGTACGAACTTTCAAAAACCACACGGATCATGGAATTTGTGTTGAAATATAGTAAAAAGGATTCGAAAATACATTTCAATTTGTAAAGATATATTATTATGTAAATATGGTACCTATATAAAGCACAGTAAATAATAAAAAAGTACATGATTTTGTTAATGTAATATTGTAATTAATTTTAATCTAAACAATTTTTTTTTATCAATATTATTTTTTTCAGAAAAATTATTTATTTGTAACTATGTCGATAGAGAAAGGCAATGATAAAAAAGAACTAATGGTATTGGCGTTCAGATTTATTCAGTTTATATAACTGTTTATGATAATATATGATACTATAATACTGAATACCGATGATATATAACACGTAATTTATTAGTCTGAAATGAAATTTATAACCAATAATTAATTTTATATCAACTAATCAGACACACTAGTTTTATATTCTAAATGATATATCACTACCATATGTACGTGGTAAACAGTAAACATACAACGTCAATTAATAACACATGTAAACTAACTGGTCATTTTATACGGTGAAAAAATATTATATAGTACAGACACTTTACCACTAGTAAGTTGTGTGTGAAATAAAATCAAGATATTGAAAAATACTTCAATACCAAATAAATCAATATTTAATGAAACATTGTGATTTTATTTTAAAAATGAAAGAGTCTAATAGTCTAATAATATAAGGGCAAACGTATTATATTTTAAAATGGTATACACGATAAGTCACCTATATTATAACGAATAATTTCATCTGTCTCTCCGAACGACGATGAATAATCTAAAAATATAAATATATTATCCAAAATCATAATATGCACTACCCGTGTTGTATGTTGCACGACGTGTCGTGTATCATATTTTACAATTAAAAACAATATGACTTCATATAATTTTGGTCTACTATAAGGGCTTTTAATTATTTATATGGTTCTCAAATAAAAAAAAAAATGTCTAGACTTCTAGGACATATTATAATAATGTCATTGTACACGTCACTGCATGTTTAAATAAATATCGTAAAAATTTCATAAGACTTATAAATTGATCTATTCGAGATACTACTCGTATATGAACAATATACATATAAATTATTCATTCATACCTTTACTATATTATTTCTGTTCTGAGAAACCATTAACATGAACGGGGTCGTGCAGTTCCGACAGTTTTGTCGACGTTTGAAACGAACGAAAAACTTATTAATTTCGTATACCTACCCACTGCGCCATATAGTCATTTGGTCGTCGTTTTGTGTAAATTAATGGACAATTTTCTCGAACGAGATGTCAACCGCGTCGACACTCAGACAGGGTGGGTGGTGAAATAAAATCAACAATCGTAGGTCATTTGAGTGGTTCGTTTTCAGCCGAACCGTGACTACGTTTTAAATTGGAGTTTTAATGATCGACGTTCGATTCATTGTGCGCGTTCGCGGCGAAAAGATGGTTTCCAGGAAACTTTTCTATGAAAAGTAGAGCGATCATTCGTGTCAAGCCCAATTGTCATCACTTCTTTGCCGTCATCTCGTTTGGTTCATTTACGACTGCAGTTTTTCTTCTCAAAATTCGTTAATGCACTTTAGCCGTCAAAAGTAAGCAATATTATAATACATTGTCGAGCACACGAGAAAACGGAAATAATAATATTACAGTGTGTATTTCACAGAACGGTTAATTCTTTAAACTACTGTCGATGATATACCTTAACCTAACTTAATGTAAAAGTATGGGACCCACACCCTGATACAATCCAAAGTAATAGATTAATAAAGATCTGTTTAAAGTTTCAGGTTAGTTAAAGTGAATACTTTTATGATATTAACACTATCAGTATATTCCTAAATAATGATAATACAGCTGCATAAAAAAATCGTGTTTTGAACAGAAAAATACTTCAATTGTATCAACATTTTGAGACTTTGGCCTATCCAATTTTTATTCTGTAGAACCCTTAATAATATTTAATATGTACACAGAACTTAAATTAGCCATTTTTTGAAATATGAATTCCGCTTTAGGATATATTCAAACAAAAATATATAAAATATGGACACTTTGTTAAACCATGCATAAGTTTTAAGGAATTCATATTTTGAAAAACGCTCCAATAAGTTTAATAATATAATAAAAAGAAGTTTAAATATTTTCATAATGAAAATCGAATCAACTTAAGTTTCAATTTTGGTTTGGTAAGGCATAAAAAAATATAATTTTTACTTACCACGTGCATATAATTATAATTATCAGAAGTAGGTACCAATGTTCTTATAATTTTCTACATACTCAATGCATTATAAATATAATAATCTTATTATAATTGTAAACATTTTTGAATTGCACTTTAAAAAAATAGAATTTTACTTATGGATTTCGTTTAATGCTGGGGTCGTTTTTAACTCGATAATTTTTACATAATAAAGATCGATAACGAAATAAAAAATGTACTCTTCAATTATTGTCGATTGATTGTATATCTATTAGAATGTTTATTGACGAATTTATTATTTTAAGGGTAGGATTACAAGTTTAATTATGTTTTAGCCAGATATTTCTAAATTAACTGGACCGTCCGGACCAGTCAAGGATGGAAAGGTAAAACCTTTATAATAATATGCAGATTATGTTAGTCAGTCTAAGATTATTAAGATGACATCCCAAAGAAGTATAGTATTTAGGTAATAGATGTGATAAGGTTTAGCTGTCATTAATAAATTATACAGCAATATACAATTTCATGTGTACTTTATTCGTAAAAGAAAAAAAAGGTTGTTTTAGTTTTAAGGGTTTTTTTTATATAATACCTGTATACTGTTATAGAGAATACCAGGCTTCTTTTAATAAATTAATCAATCTGTATATATGTGCAACGGTTAAATTTTTTTATTGACTAATATTGTAAGCTAATATCGTAATTTAATAATATATTTGTTGTAACTTGTAAATATTATGATTTTTGGAAATTTGCATGTATATGACGTATAATAATTGATTATACGATATTTTCGAAAATTTTTATTTTTGATTCCATTTGGAAAGTATTATGTAACAATACAAATTTATTTTTGTTAAATAAGGATTGCCATTTTTTAGTGTAAATTTTTAATCAATTTTTTTAAAAAATATTTATTTTATTTGATACATCTAATTTGAAATTCAAACGAGTAGTTTCTGAGTAATAACACTTTATGCACTGAAGATAGTTTAAAGTTCTCAAGTAATAGTTTTACATAAAATATAAAATATAATATGTAATATTTACCTATATTGATTATTACGTCCAGTCATTTGTATTAAGACTAAAAACCGATACAGACTTTCGAAAAATGCAAAATACAACCTAATGACATTATTTAATATTAATGTAATATATTTTCGTAATTATATGTGTGATACGATCAATATGGACTGATGTCTTGTTGTTAATTATTAGTCGGTACGGCATTCAGTGATCTACTGCAATAACCATGAGTGCACGTAGAGTGATCACATTGTCGTTTAAAACTTATCGAATAGGGAATCTGTGTGTAGCGAAAAAGATAACAAATTTTAAAAGGTTATAAATTTGGATTTCAAAAAAAATTGACAGACTACATTGATCCTTGGGCGTGTATGTATAAAAAAACACGTAAGTCTTATTTGAAAATTAATAATTTAAATTCAATTGTTGATAAAACTGATAAAAGTATAATACATAAAAATAAAAAGAATAATGATAAAAACTTAACAGACAGACATTACGCAACAGTTAAAAAAGAAAAGCTTAACAGTTATTATATTAGCAGCCAGGAAAAACTATTCGCTATGAGTTGGATAAATAAAACCATAGTTTTTCAAAATATATGTAGAATTAGAAATAGTATATATGATGGTCGATGTAGAACAGTAACAACCTTACCCAAAACATTGAACAAGATTTATAATAAAATATTGAATAACTATAATTTAATAACTACTCGGGGAGAACATTTTTCATTTATTAAATCATTTTAGAAAACAATATTTTTTGATTTTTCATTGATAGAAATTTGGAAATATTACGTTAAATGAAAACTATGTTTATTGATGACAAGTTGATGAAAAGTTGTCTTAAGGTTTTTACTAATTTTTTTTTCAATTCATGATGCATCAAGTAACTTTTTACACTACACAATTAGTTTTTTTGTTACTTCCAAGTATAATTAGAATTATTATATTATAATATTTTTATTGTTTTTATTTATCATGACTATTTAAATTGATTATTTATTATAATTTATTTTGTAAATATTTAATTTATTTTTATTTTTTTGTATATTTTAATTAAAAAAAAAAATAATAATAAAATAACATCACCTTTGTAAAAACCTAGGAACAAATTCGTACGTTTCATATTTAATTTGAATACATCAAATTTAAAATATCAATTTTGGACTGCTGTATAATCAAATAATAAACATTTTGATTATAATATGTATGCTAGTGACTAGTGTCATAATTATTATGTGAATTAGGAGTGCATCGCGACTAATACTAAATTTGGTAAATACAATTATACAACATAAATTTGAATAAGCTAGTTTGACTAGTTTACTGATACGAATAATTAACTATTAATTCATTATATTTCTATATTCAGCACCTATTACAATAGATTAATATTATATTACACTTAGTAGTTAAATACCGGTTTAGTTAAATATTAATAAATCAGAAATTACTGGTTAGAATTTCTATTTATACATAAAATAATAAAATATACACTACATTTTTTGAAAACAAACCTATATAAATTTTGTAATAATAATAAAAAAAAAAGTTTTCATTAAAAAAAAGGATATAAATATAGCCCATAAATATATTTAATTAATTTCCAAAATCAGAATTTCAATAAATTCATCTACTAGGTATTTAATCAAAATATGGATAGAATTCTTGTTGAATAACACTATATAATATATTATGTTCATGGAAAACATCATAGTTCATATTATTGAACGGAATAGAATTATTTAAAATTACGTTTATCGGTTGTCCAAACTCAAATCGCGTAATATAATGTATATGCAAATTATTATCTCTTTTTTTACCATTAATATATTTGCATTCTTTGATCTCGTTATCGGGTAGTATATTATAATTGCATCAAAACTGGAGCGCAAATGATTCACCATTCGGTTTTGATAAGTACGGCGGTTGACTGCAGTATATTGCACAGGCAATAGCAGCAGTTTAATATTAAACAATTTTTTTTATCGTTAACTGAAACGCTAAATCACAATAAAATATTATGAAAATGTAATGTTATTTTCTATTATTGTAACGCTGAGAAAAATATCTTTTAATTTTAGTTGTATTATTTTATTATTGCGACGTTTAATCTGTCGGTCTATATATTTTTCTTATAATATTATTATGGTCCAAGGTTCAAGTTTGTCTACGCTGTGTAATATATTTGTTCATTTGTTTATATTTACGTCGTGACGTTTAATTTGACGTAAACACAACGTGCAAAAACAACAAACAAACGGAGGATAGTTAAAAAAAAATGTAGGTCAGATAAATTTGAGAAAAGTACACATAGTATCCACTCTACATAGTAGATCGTATTTGTAGTGCATATTTTTTTTGGCTTAAATCCAATTAACCCGAATAGGATAAATTCCTCGTAACGTTAGTGAGTAATTTTTCTTAACCCATGTCATGTTGTTTAGTACTTCTCGTGGTCCTCAAATGAAAAACAAAACCGTTTATTAGCGTACACTTGCACATTAAAACTGAGATGCTCCGTCTGGCTTACGCACGAAATAATTAAAATTATCTTAAATAACATAAAAATTAAATTAAGTTATTCAAATTAATTGTTGTTTTTTTTTTTTATGTACATATATAATTTGACCCATCTCGACTTAAACGAATGTCCTGACATATATCACAATGTTCTTCAAATTGGAAATCTTTAGTGTTTTCAAAAAATCTTATACGCATTAAGTAACTAAAGACACCCTACATAGTACTATGTTATGATACATCACCTATATGATGCAATAAAGTATTATGATTATGTCTTTTATTTTTCTAAAAGTACCATTTCCATAACTGTTTTTTACTATAATTAAATATATTTTTAAATTATATTATTTAATATATTACGGCACTGTTGCATCTCACACTGTATCGTAAAATTACTTTGACGACTTATCACGTTAATACTATGTTATATGTGTTATAATATATATACACATAATTCGATTGTTCCAACTATTCAATGAGTTTGTGTAAATAAATACGACTGAACGATACCTAATTATAAGTGTCATTAACATGATGGCAGTTTCGGATTTGGCAATACTATGCTATGGTACGATGTAATATACTATATTTATGAGTAAATAATGTAATGGATAACAAAGTCAGAGTGCGTTATGTGCACGATAAAACAAATGTATGAATGGTAAGAGGTTCAAGTAATTGCGTCAAGGGGGGGTGGAAGAAGTTTTGGTATCCTTCAAAAGGATTTTTTTCTACATATTATGACTGGTGTTTCTATAAACCCAAGTTATTTGGTCGTCGCCTCAGAATCACTTGTCTAAACGAACACGACGTGACCGACTGGTATTATTCGTCTGCTCGGTCGTAACTGTTACGGAGAACTCTTGGTTGCCATCCAATTATGGTCATTATGGTTCGGACGTTTGGTTGGGAGCACTATATTGTACGACGGACATTAGTAGTTTCAATCGTGACTCTTCGGATATCTCGTTTGCGCCCCGGACACTTTGTGGTCTTGGTTGTCAAACTGCCTTCATCTCAGTTAGCAGTGTATAATATTGCTCATAACCTGTAGCTTGTATTTGTGTTGTTGTTGAACCGCGAAGCGGTTGCTTGACTAGCCAGGTACTCGCTGGTCAATGATTATTTTCTGTGCTTCTGGGGTTGTTTCTTCGGTATCTTAAATTTCTAAAGCTCATTGGTAATTTTTTCGTGACATCGGTTGTTCTACTATTATTATTATTATCTTTTGCTAGGAAAATGTATAAAGAATGTGAATGCCTTACTGATTGAACTCATATTTCTTCGACAATAGATTTCACATCAGCCTTGGGGATTTTTCCCGGTATGATATTTTATCTGTTTTAATAATAAGAATCATCGATGGCTTCCTATTGTGGCATTCGTGGTTCTGAAAAAAAAACCGTTTACATATCGTCGATATGTTTCGTTAGTTATTACTAAATATATTTTAGTCCCCAGCTTCACTATAATGGTATCACGATAAAAATAACTGTAGAAAAGATAATAAAATGTATATACGACCTTCGAGGAATTGGTTTATTTTACTACAAATATATTATATAGATTTTAATAATAATAAATATGATTTATCTATAAATAAACAATGAATGCGAAAATCCTTTTTTCCTTACCTAAACTGATATAACTTTATCATGGCAAAATCTATTGATTATATTTTTAAAACAATTGACATCTTATTAAACTCTTTGCATCATAATTAATAATAATAATAGCTCGTTGTTAATTGTTACCGTATTAATGCTATTCGTGGTTTTTGCACGTGTACTTCATAATCTCGATTTAACATTTCTAATTACAAAATATGTCGAAAAAATAGCTGTCCTACGGGAACATTCTGCATAAATTATAATTGTTTTCATTGAACGCTTTATATGTATATTTATAATATTACTATCACCACTACCACCGCCACCACCAGAATCGCTATTGTATATATCAGTATATTTGAATTTCATACGTCTATGTCTAGTATGTTGTATAAAAGTATTCAAATAAATCGTTCTTAGCTGATTTATTAAGTATTGAACTATTAATTCTAAAATAGCTAACTTTTTTTAAAAATCTTTCACTAATTAAAATATTATTTAATATAATCATAAATTAAGACTATCACGTATTGCTTGGGCATCTTTTTAATACTGTATCCAAGAATTACAAGTAACCATACTAAATGAGTCAAAATACATATGTAAAGTCAGTTTTTGTGATTTGATAAATATTCTGTAAAAGATATTTAGTTGACCATATAAATATGTATACCACCTACCCGCTAAATTATTGTACAATTCTGCAACTCAAAACTTTTTATCGTATTATATCAGAGTTTACAAATATTAGAAATGAGGATTACCTGTTGTTTATTCAATCATTAATCTAATTATATTTGGGAAGTTCTTTAGCATTTAATGTTGAGGGATTAGATAACTATTTATTTATTATTAGATCATAATTTGAGAATAAAAGGATTTTAAACCAAATATATTGATAACATTGTTTACACGATTTTACGAAAAATTCCTATAATAAATAGCAAAAAAATCGATGCACAATGTATTATTTATAGTTAAAGTCTATGACGATTTATTTAGTAACTGCTATAATTATTGTTTGAATATTACTACCTTAATAGTTAATTTAAATATATATATATTGTTGTTACTGTGATAAGTAATTTGTTTTATATTATATTATTATAAAAAATGTAACTCTAACAATAACTCAAAATATGAATACATTACACTATTTTGGCTAGATGGTACCCGCACATTCGTGTAGTGAAATTGCCTATACGGAACGCCGTCATACAATCGCTTGTACGAAAGTTAAATAAATGATTATATTTTGAACACTATATAAATGATTTACCGACATTTCTTCTAAAAGACTACCATTGGCATTTTTTTAAATATAAATATATTTAGTCGATGAATTTATTTTTGAAATAGTTTGCAAAACTATGTGTGTGTGAGAGAGGGACGAGAGGGAAATAGAAATAATTTCTCAAATTACCCATAGTAAAACTAATACTTGTTTATTATTTAATATTATACGCATGTATGGTATGTAATTGCTACGAAATAATACAACCAAACCCACTTTAGGTATTTAAATATAACTGGTTAGGTGAATGGATAGAATGTGCACATATCATTCGTTATTACAATGATGTACCGTCACATTGAAAATTATTTCAACATATTTAAAGTATTAAATTTATAAATTTATAACATTTTATGAAATTTCACCGAAAAATACTCGCATGTTATACTTATATAATATTATATATTATATACACACGCATACGAGTGAGTGTTATAAAAAAAATTCCCAACTCGACCAACTACGAAAACATACACTTTTCGACTGTACAGTGTACCTAGTACCTACATAGTATATATATATAAATAACTCCAGTTAAATACAAACACATTTGTGTGCGTGTATACTGTATATATAATATATACAGATAAGATATTATATATGTTTTCACGATCGTCTGGGAATATTATCGTTGTCCCTCTCAGTAAGCATTCGTAGTGACAAAAATATATTTATATATATGTAGCACATATAATAACAATGTTCGTCGGTCTTCGAAACGTACGCCATATGGCAATCTTCGTGCTACTATGCCTCGTTCAAACAATACACTCTATTAATAATAATAATATTATGTTCATATACGTTCTCATGAGTTTGTTATGATAGCTACTATAATATATATATATCAACTACGTAAACGACGATGATGGTTCCTCAATAAACATAATAATTATTCGTATTAAGTTTGGTATATTACGCACATTTGACTTTTCTAAAAGAAATATGGATTGTAAAACAATATTCTGGAGTTCGTGTTGCATTAAACTACTGTGTAACAAGTGGCTTTGCCTCACACCCCCTCTCGACAACCTTACTTATATTTTGAATACTGTTTTTCAACTACACAGATATTTTAATTCCAAATATAATATATTTTGATAGTAATACCTACTTTCTACATATTGCACTAGAAATATATAGTAAAAGAATCTCATCCCCTGCGCACCCTCTCCCCTAATTTTAGCACTAGTAGGTTGACGATAAAACCAAAAACGAGTATATAAGTATTTGACGTCGAACGGTAAATCTTAAGAACTATAATAATGTATAGTTAATAATAAATAATATTGACGACGGCTATGAAAATATAGCTTCTGGTCTGTGCAGTTCATGTTCCGTCGGAAATACGACAATAGCAGGACTATTGTTAGGGATTTCACCATATTTCATTTTCTATCACATTTTTAGAAGCAACACTCGTTGGGGACACGAAACGAGACCGAATTCGTCGAACACTGCGCATACCCCCCCTCCCCCCAACAGATTTGCTTCTATTGCACTTGCAACTATACGTCATAATCGTCTCAAAACCTACATAAACATAATATATACAGATGACGCTAAAAATAAATATTAAAAGTGTACACGCCATACATGCTCGGGGCCCCGATACGTATCACAGTTTGGTCGTTGTTCGAGAGCCACGAGGTGGTGTAATGGTGTTGGCGTGCATAGGGGGACAAGTGACGTGTAAAAAATATCTCCCGAAGAAGGCGAAACGAGTATATACATTATAAAAATAACGACCGGGCGACTACCTCTCGCGTATATGATATTAGATAACATAATGTGTGTGTGTGTTATATATAGTAATATAATACAAGTACACGGACGACGGCTGTAACGTATTATTATTATTCGCCGAGTCTTCGTGTGTATATATATATATATATACTGCAGCAGTCTACCGCCGAAGAGTCTCCGAGTGGCGGCGGCGGGTGCGCTCTCGGATCGCGCTCGACAACTTTTTCCGCGCGCGAGTTATGGTCGACAGTCGGTGGCGACGACATCGTTGCGCAGCGCTAAAACTTTTCCGCAGAGAGGTACTTACGGGTTTTGGTTTATTAGTTGGGAAAACTGTGATTGTGTGTGTGTGTGCGTGTGCGCGCACGTGTATACGCGCAGTCCATAACTCTATTGTTTATAACGCACGCACACATATACGTTTTATCTCTCTCTCTCTCTCTCTCCCACCGTTCATCGCGCACATGCCACCAGGGGGGAGGAGGGCGAAGGGGTTCACGCTCTCCGTAGGTATAGGTCACGGAGAAGTAGTGGTGGACCCCTCGCTCGCAATGGTCTATTTATTGCGTTGCTACTCCGCGCGACGGCGGCGGCGGCGTATATTCTGATGGTCGACGTGTCGGGGTGGATGGAGACGACGCATAGGATATATATAGGAAGCGGTAGTTCCACCGTTGGTTATTGTGGCAATTTGTCACAAAGCTCTTTTGGTCCGCGAACCAGCCCCGTCTCACACTATCTCTCTCTGTCGTCCATCGGATTGAGTGAGTATATATATATATAAATTATAAATATATATAGTTTATTCAGTATATCATATATAAATGAACAATACGTGCGTATTATATGTATATATAGTGCCATCATTTGCACTCACACCATCTCGGGGTACGACGGCGGCCGCCGTGTACACACATATTTGCCTTAATTGCTTTGCTAGGTCACGATATTAGGTGGCTGCAGTGCAGTAGGCATATAGATATAATAATGTATACTATTATATATATATTATATAACGCTCTCGAAAACGGGATTAACATAAATTCGAGACCGGAGCCGGTTGGTTATCTCCAAATAGCGCCAGCAGCCAGACATTTGTTATGCAGCCGCCGCCGCACCGCGCGATGGAAATGCCGAAAATTATAGTACACCCCTCCCCCACTACGGCCCGCCGCTGTAAGGTGTTATACACATTAAATAATATGCATATTATATACGCACGTACGTATAATGTGTACCTTACATGCATATGCACAAAACTAATATACGAAAACCGGCGTCGACTTCCAGGTTGTTAGTGTGGTGGTCTGTATCGGTATCATTGAGGGTGTGAAATGGTTCCGAAAAATATAATAACAATAATATGACAGTAATTCCGCGATAATATTTACGGAGCTCTGTATAACTGCTTGTACTACAGAAGTATACCTTAATAATATTAATATATATATTATATATATACGCACTGTATAGTATTTGTATTTCCGGGGCTCGATCCTTCGTCTGGATGATGGTCGGTAGTGCGAATAGATATTGCAAATCGTCTATTATACTACTGTATCGTCGGTTGGGAACCTGTTAAATCATTCCTCTAATATATAATACGGCCTATGTTGTAGTACAACTTGTAGATTTTTTGTCTTTTTTTAAAATTAACGATCTTCACGGTGGACAACGTTCAAGTCAAGCCTCGACAGAATAAACGATATGAATAGTAGTTATCATATTACCGTAAAAAATTAAGTTTATGGACATTTTGTTTCCGGCAAAAATTACGTTAGAACAAGTGGGTCCCTATGATTTTCTCAGTCATAGGACTTTGATCATCTTATATTTTAAATTATTATTCTGAAAATAATGATTAAATACCAGTGGTGTTCTGCATCACCACAAGGAACAATATTGATAAGACATTACTTTTAATCTATGATATCCCAATACAATTATATGGTTGGACAATATAATATCTAAACCGTATAGGAATATAATACGTATAAATTAATTGGTATGATGATAAGTACACAGAATATAAAAGGTTTAAATGCAATAATTATATATTTTGATTGCCATTTTTTATTCCATTTTATTATTGTATACAACGATTTCGTTATTTGATATTGTTTATATACTTACACAATATTAAGGCTTGGAAATTATAAAATAAACATTTAATATCCAACTTCGTTTTAATTTCCCAGCAATGATATACGGTTGTTTGAAAGATCTCCAAATAATAGGATTAGAAATAACAAAATTAAATTAATTCGAACGTTATTTTTATCAGATGAAAATTACTTTTATTGCATTTCTTATCATATTTTCTTTAATCTTGCTGCAAAATAATGGTAATCAATATTCTCTTTGTCATTGCGTTTCACGTAATTATAAAGTATAAAAACTAACTGTTTCTTTCATAATATTAAGCTACCCACAAATACATTTTTGTAACAACAATATAGTTAATTTATTTTAGATTTATATTATACTATTGACTAGGTATTTAAATTAAAATATAATTATTGTAATAGGTTATAACCAATATTTTATACCACGTTAAATATGATTCCATAACAGAATTAAAAAAAAAATATTTTAGCACGTGTTTTTCTAAAAGTCTATATTTACTCTACTTAGTATTACCTAATACAATAACCGATTAAAAAGTCTGTCAGATTGTTTAAAATGATAATAATTTTCTCGCTTTCTTTCTCCTTTGACTCACATTAATTCTTATATTTTTCTCTTTATTAATACGTCGCTTATAATATAAAATATGTATATATTTTTTGATTAATCCCAAATTGTTTATTGTAACTGACATAACTAATATTTTACTAGCATACACGATTGTAAAATAATTAAAACTTTTTACCGAATCTGTTTTTATTATAATTAAAATATACTAAGGTAGTGTAATTTATTTTGTGTATAATTAATATAACTGCAGAGCTATGATAATATATCCCAACAGAAGTTTTAATA
Organism: Rhopalosiphum padi; assembly: GCF_020882245.1. Classification (NCBI taxonomy): domain Eukaryota; kingdom Metazoa; phylum Arthropoda; class Insecta; order Hemiptera; family Aphididae; genus Rhopalosiphum; species Rhopalosiphum padi. Next base: position 22,410,190 of record NC_083600.1, read on the forward strand.
TTAAATTAAAGAAACCAAATTATAAATTATTTATAATTTTTCGATTTGTTTACATCAAATTTTTAAGTGCTACATACTTATCCTATAGGTACTAAATTTAAATAAAAAATGAATTTCATTAGTTTGAAAAAGTAGTGAGTAGGTGAGAAAGCAACGTTTATAAATAATCATGTAATAAATATTTAGCTTTAGAAAAAAAAATGTATACATTTCTAATTACAAAATAATTTATATGTCTTTAAGTTTTGACAAATTCCAAAAAAATTTTAACTTGAGACGATTATAAAAAAACATGGTAACTATAAAACTTCAACATTACTTTTTTAATTGAAAAATTTACAACTTTTGAGGGACTTTGTATTAAATTTTCAAAAATGTGTACTGAGCGAATATTTTTTAATCAATTTTCATAGAATAAAAATTTAATTAAATTTGAAAAATTGTCAGGCTTATTAAAATCTCGAAAATTGTGGAGAAATATTTGAAAATTTCATTGTAAATAGACAATAATAACATACAAATTTGATAAAAAAAATCCAAGAATCTTCTCATAACTTTTTTGCAAAAACAACATAATCAATTTTATTGAAAATTTGATTTTTGTAAAAATTTCGGTTTTTTTTTTTTACTTTTTTCCGATTATAAAATAAAGCACCAGTTATATTTTACCTTTGATCCTCTTCTCCTCCAAATTTCCAATTTTATCCAACAAAAATCACCCCTATTTTTTAAATCGAATCATTCCATTGACTTCGTTTCGTTAAAAGAAAATAAAACATATTGTAAAATCAATAAATAGATTTTAGTTATTTTCAGTAAATTCTTATTTAATTGTTCGAAAAATCAACAGTTTTAAAATAAAATACATTATCAAAAACGGTTCTGTTTCACAAAATAACGTTTATTCGGTAATTATAGATTGAATAATCCACAACTTTATATATACTGTATGTATAAAATTTAGAATATTTTAAATTAAGTTAAAATACAGACATAAGTTAAAAATAAATTTAATAATATTTATTTTTTTTGTTAGTTGACGTATTTTTTAAATGGAATCAACAATCGTTCACGTAAAATAAATAATAATATGTTTAGTAGTAATAAAATAAACATTCTAAGATAAATTTGTTTGCTCTGTCTCAGAATATATCAAAGCATATACGCTTTAATATTATATATATTCATATAATATACGTCTTACTAAGTTGATGTTCAATATTATATTAAGATGGAAATTGTACAATAAGGTTGACAACAATTTTGTATTATTTTAAACGGAAATGGTAATAATCGAAGGACCTTTAATATCATAATAATATTGTTATGTACCTTTAATCTTGTCTAAAACCAGTCGTTTTATTTTCCAGTTCCCATTAATGTATTATATCGATTTTCTATAAAATATGCAAAATTTAAATGTATTTCACTGTTTGACAAACTATAATATAATTAATCTAAATTTATCTAGAGCTGTAATTCAGTTAATTTATCAAAATTGGTGTTGCAAATAAACGATATTATAGTTCATAGGTTTATTTAAATCGAATAATATTAAGAATATATTGATTAACTCAAGCTTTTGTACAATTTGTTACATATAACCATCTCTGTGTTCTTTCAAACATAACGATTTAAAATACAATTTTTTTTATGTTAAAATAATATACGTAAATACATTATTTTTTATTAAATTTTCTATTTAAAAAATATCCTCTTCTAAATTCACTTCTCATTGAAGTTTACTAAATTAGATTATCTGCGAGCATAATACTATAAATTAATTTTAGGTTCTCAAAGTAACAAAATATGTATATCACATATTTTTACTAGAAATATTATGTTGTTGTTTTATAAAAATTCATGTTATACGTAATTTATTATATTTTTTTATTTCTTCGTCAAACAATAAACAAGGAAAAATGTTTTGTGTTTGAGCTTAAAAACCTTTTTTAAAATACATTTTTCTACATAACTAAATTTTTTAATTATTTAATTTTTTGAAGCTCTTATCTATTTTTAATTTTAATATGTATCTGCCAAATTAAGAATAAGAACATGCAGTTGTTATATTGACATTGCTCTACCATTTTTTTGTTAGTTTGTAAATATATGAGAAAAGGCTTTTCAGATGAATTATTAAAATTACTTTAAGAGATGTTGACATTTTTTCCATAATCTTTTACACGTCAACTTAACGGCAACAATATATAATGTTGGACAGGCTTAAAACTTTGAGTGATTATTTAAACTAAATTTTATAGAGTAAAATTAAAAATATGTCTAACCATGTTTTTCTAACAAAAATATTTATTTGTATACAAATTAATTGAGAAAAAAAGTGTAATGATATCTTTATTACTATGACACTGAATAAAGGATACATTTACGACTAAATCTAATATTTTTATTGAAAAATAACTTTCATTTTGTAAGTTGTAATTATTATTTAAACGATATAATTCTACTGGAAATTAGATAAAAGTGTTACGAATTAATTACTATATGAGTGTTTATGTGTAATATAGTTTTATATTTTTTTTCTGAGAGTCTTAACGTTTATAATTTACGAGAAAAGTACTTACTCCCGCGTTTTAATACATAATGACTTCTTTTGTATTTCAAAAGGTAAAACTTGAAAATGGTTCATTTACATTTTTGAACTCTTATTTTACAACAGGATAATTCACACGTTATAATATGTTTAAAAAAAAAAAAATAATAATAATAAAATAAAAAATATTATACTAATCTCAAGAACTAAACAGGAATTTATGTATACCATTTGTGTTTATTATTTGTACGATCACAACTCACAATTCAAAAAAATGATGGTATTATATTCTGTTTATTTTTATTTTTTTATAATCACCTGTATTTTACAGTGTAGTTTTACGTAAACCATGCAACTTTAACGAATAAAAGAACATTACAATCGTCATTGCTTATGAATCTAATAAGTCTAATACAAAAAATAAGAAATACAGATTGAGTGTAGAAATTACTACAACTTGAAAGTTTTAAAATACACTGTGCTCTGCATACAGACAAATAAAAAATATTTGCATTGTTTTATTTACTATTTGACGGTCTTTTTCGGTCTAATACGTATTATAGTAGGTGATTACTAATTACACTTATTATAATAACTATTTAACAAATTACTAATTAGTGACTATAACGATGAGTATAGAGGTGATGATGTACATAGTTGGTCAAAGTTCAAAACACGTAATTCAATTTATGATCGGTATCGTTGATACAATATTATGGTAATAATACAATACGTGCATATAATAGGTAATTAAGTACCGATTAAGTACTTTATTTAGGAAAAAATAGCAATTCCAAAGGTGTATCAACGTGTTAGACATAAAACAATGATTCTATATTATTAATAAATAATTTTATCAAAAAATCAATGGATCGTTACACCGAGTTAAAATCTATTCATCATATTATATTTTTGAAAAAAAGTGATTATTTTTTACTTTATTTTCTTATCGGTGCCGTTGTTATAATGTTATGTTGTGCATTTAATTTAAACTAATGATTTAACGTTTAACTAATTAACTACTGATTCTAAAGTCAATACATTTTGTTATTATTTTACATAATATAATGTTTACGTTATTTGTTGCTTACGTTTATGATATTATTTGTGCACCACATCGGGCACGTAGGTATACAAAAAAAATTTCGGGGGCGGAGGCTTACAAAATTTAGCAATACAAATTGTGCCGAACATAAAAAAACAATTTTTTTCTCGTTACTCGAAAATATTTCGGGGGGGGGGGTTGAATCCCCCCTTGTCTATGTGCCTGGTCCACCAGCCTACTAGATGCTTTTTATTTATTGAATTTTATTCGGTGATGTGTAAATTTCTAAATAGATCATGCAAATCCATGTGAATTTCTTTCTAACTTATATTATATTTTTTTTTATTGATTTTCTGGTGTTGACAAAAAGCACATTAAAAATTACTTCAGTGATTGAGGAACCATCTTGAATATTATTATCAGAGACAAATTTCGCAGTAAGTGATAACAGCGGTACTGATTTTTTCAATACGTTTTAGCCTGAACCAATATTATTATTACTATCTTACGTTTTTACTTTTGAACCACTACCTACGGTTTTCATCGTTGCATTTTGGTTTTCCATTTTACCGACACGAATTGATCTATATATTAAAATTATACACGTAAGAGTTATCATTATCTCGTGTGTTTTATTCAATGATACGTCAAAAGTTTACGACAAAAATTGCGTTACATATTATATTCTTCAGTTGGATCTCTTCTCGTCACTCTGGACGAAACAGTCTTTGCCAATCGCAATAATTACACAAGTACGTGTATAACGATACAACGAGCACACTTCATCGCCGATAAAATTTGTGATTTACTCTAACAAAGTTTTAATTGAATTTACTTAAACGTGTATTTTCGAAGGCTTTAAATAAATAAATATGTTGAATTAACAATTCGGCATTGGTATACATTATCACACTAATTGTTGTTGATGTTCGCCGGCAAAATTACTATATCAGCTGCTGGCATCGCTCTAGCTACTGTCACGAGGGTTCCAATTGCGTTCCTAATAATTAATGATTGCAGAACATACATCAGTTCGCTATAAACTTTAAATTAAACAATTTTTCTGGAATTAATATAACTGGATGTACTTATATAAAATTATATATAATATATATATTTAATGTAAATATTGGCGTGAATTATATTATGTGCATAGTGTACGTACTCCTATTAAAAGTATTAGTATAAAAATAAATTGTATTAAATCTTCCAATTATATCAGTATATAATCAACAGAATAGGTTAAACTTAACATTTATTTACTTATACTTATACCTATACATATCCTATAACACGCAATTATTACTAATTGTTCTATTATCATTTTTTTTTTTTTATGACGTTTTTTTACATTATTTTATATGTTCTAAATTTTACTTTATTATTGTTAATAACACTCCTAAACAATAATACCTATAAATCTATGTCACAACTCTATATTTTCAGCACAAGCTCTGCTTTTGAAAAGTGAACCAATGTATTATCTTTTGTTGCCTATAAATTTTTTATAATTTTTAATTTGATGCCAAGTAAATATTATTATTATTATAAGCCTGATTTGATACAATAATTTAAACCAATAAAAGGATCTGCTAATATATGTTACGGTGTAAAATAAATGTATAGACATGAAATATTAAAATATATTTCATAACACGTGATAAGTGAATGTAATCAAAACAAATAGCTGTGTGTTTACTATTAATTGATAATTTATATTTTAACAACTGTCGGAAATATATGTTCTTGTTTGTGGTCGTCCTTTGGAGTACTCTGTGGTCAAGAATTATTAATTTATGAAGGATTACCCTACACAAACTTCCGAACGCTTCAATAACATAAACAGTTTTACTCTATGAGATTAATGATTGATTTATTAATATGACCTGTTTGTATAAATCAATGTTACTAGTTAACAACATTACTAAATATGGTATTTAACGCCTTGTTGCTCTCATTGAACAAACATTTTAGAATAAAATAATAAAATTGTAAGTTGTAAAATACACGTTTATACTACTAACGACAGATACAGTAAAGTAAGTATTTATAATAATTATTATGATAGTCTTATTTTTTATAATGTAGAAATTATTGTAGAAACCATATAGTTTTCTATTATTCGACTAGGTTATAAAGTAATAATACAATATTAAAAAGAACAATAACTAACTAACATTTATATGAATTACTATAGTTTTATAACCAGACTTTGTCCATGCATAAATTAAAAAATATATAAAATACGATGTTCTGTAGGTATATTTTGGCTTTACTGTTATTATTACTACAGTTTACGGGTAAATGTATCTCATTTTATGAGCTAATTCGACGGAGATGGATATAACAGTAATATTTATTATTATACACATTTGAACATGGGTTATACTACTCTCTAAACTTTCTTAATATATCTAAAAATAATAAAAAAAACGTTTATAAAAATCAATCTAGTAGTTTTTGAATAGGTGTACAAAAAAATAAAACTTTTGAAGATTTAATACAAGTTTCCATATAAGTTGTTCTAATATATGTACACATACAAATATTAAAAACATATAGGTAAAATTATTTTTTATATACATTTTTTACAAAATTCGTCATGGTCACCAAAATTTACAAGCTACAAGTATTTTTTTGTAAAAAATGCATAAATCTTTAATTTGTAAAGCTAAGATTGAACATATATTATAATAGGTATTCCTTATAATTTTAAGGTTGTACTAGAACTAAAAAACCTATAAAAATACATAAAAATAATTATTTTTTAAATATATTTGAAGCTATAACAATAATACAAGTATAATGGAAATATGGTGTAAATACATTATATCCTTGTAAAAATTAATTTTAAATAAAATAATAAATTTCAACGTTTTTGGAAAAAATTAAATTTACCTACCGTAATACTGATAGCAAAATAAATTACTTATAATTACTAATATAAAAAAACATCATGACACGTACTCGATGATATACGCTGACAGACCGTCTTCGCTCAGAATCGTTTTTCATACACAATGATATATCATAAAATTACAATTAAATACATTTATTTGTATTACAGTGACATACTCGACACCCAACCGAGTGATATCTACTTTTCCAATTTTTTTATTTGTATAAATCTATTCGCATGTTATGTAAGCGTTTGGAATACATAAAAAAAAAAAAAAATAACTATTTAAATGTTTAACTATTTGACAAGTACGAAATCACGTCGCCAACAGTAATAACAATAATAATATTACAGTAATCGTAATTAATGTGGTAAATCGCAAGTTTAATCGAAAACAGCGGAGCGCGTTTAGCCGGCTGGACTCAAAAAACTTCGAACCCACGTCATGTCGTCGTAATGCAGGCATTATAATATTGTAAATCGTTAATATTATTAATAACGTTGAAACCCAACGCCGATACGAGATTACCGATGATAACTACAGTGTACTACAATAATATTATAATATAAGCCAACGCCAACGTCATGCCGGACCGCGCGTGATTAAATTCCCGCGGCCGATTGATCGGCGAATAACGCGTATCGCTGTTGCGGACAATAGGTCTTTCCGTCGCCGGCCTAGACGATAACATTACACCGCCGTAATAATAATGTATATTGTAATATAATACTGCGTTTTACGTATACATGACGGGCGAACGTGCGAGGATTAATTTGGATTTTCTCCCGTGGCTCCGATATTTCGTCGATATCCTAGCTGTGAAACAATTATGACGTTAAACCGTTCCGAATTTGTACAGGATTAGCTGTAGTCACGCGCACGCTGAATAAAAAAATGAAAAAAAAAAAAATATTAACATCTGTAACGACTTACTTGCTGTAGTCATTACCGTGCACAACGCATAATAATAATTTTCAAAGTGATTTCCCGAATAAACCATTATATTTTTGAACGTATTCAATACCAAAATACCGGATTTTTTTAAAAGTTTTTAGTTTTTTAACAGCATTTAAGGACTCTCCTAAATCAACGGTTAAGTAATTTTTTTCTTTCAAATGCAACCGTTCATTATTTCTGTAATCTCGCAAGCTGACGATAAACTTTAGTTGAAAATGTCGATGTATTCAAATCAAAATTTGAACAAGTTTATAGTTTTGAGCATTTTTTTATTTATACACTGGGAACTACCATTAAATCATAAAACAACATTTTGAAAAATATGTAATTAATTTAATATTTAAAAATAAAAACGACATTCTAAAATGAAAACAATAATCGTACTACATAAGGATTGTTTTTATATTATTGTGAAAAGTCTATTTTAAAAATGTTTTTTAACAATAATGTACATTCAAAATTCCAAAAATCAGAATTTTAATTATCGAATAAAAATAAGGTTTGCGTGATCAAAAATTAAATCACATTATATTATGTGTGGTGTATGTGAGGCGTGTTAAATTAATCGTAAACGTTTAAAATATTATTTAAAAAAATAATGATGACTCATATAATATATACTAAGCTGATGATTGTTTTTGGTGTTTGTAACGAAGATCATAATGGTCAAACACTCAATTCCAACAATAGCAATAAACCACTACTAAATGGGTCTATGACATCAGATAATAGTTTTGCTTTCGTCGAAAAAACTTTAAAATCCAAAGTATAAATAGTTACTTCAACTCTGAAATACATTGCGTGTAGAATGATAAATAAATGTGCACGCTTGCAGGTCGTTTTTGAATGCTAAAAAAATTATATCATAATATTATTACAAAATATAATATAATCGTATCATTTTAAAACGAAAATAAATAATTTGTAACCCGCCATCGTCGTCATCGTAGCTGCTGCTTAATATGATGATTAAACATGTTTTCGAATCAGCCGAGAACGAATAAGAAAAATTATGCTCGTCGAATTACTACGACGGCCTTTGCTGCGACGTCGGGTAATCGACAAACAACTAATTTTCAATAACACCACTTAAATCACATGAACATCGCCCGCTGTAAAATTGATACTGTAAATTATTTTAAATATTTATAATGTATTATTGTTATATATCAACTTCATAAATTTATGAATAATTCAACTTACAAGATTCTATGCATTTTTTTAAAATTAATCACCAGCAGATTACCTCAAACTGACCCGACTGTTCATCAGGGTTTTAAATGATTTGACGAACTCTGAATACTCGTCGTAGAGCATCTCATTCATATCGCTTATATTTTTTTGATAGATTGTTATTTTTTGGATTTTACTTCACAATAATTAGTTAGTTCAGTTTCATATAAACACTAATAAGTATAGGTGGGTGTTACACAAAGAAAAATCCAAGGACCAACAACCAGGAGGGGTGGGCGATTTGCTTATCGTCCACTTCCATCTGTTTGGCATAAGCTCAACTAACGTTCCTTGTTTTGTAACGACGTGCAATTCGATTGTACATAATATTTAATTTTTTGGTATTTATAAACGTTATTATTATGGACAGATTTTTGATATCGTTATACTTTAATTATAATCGTACCGATGGTTAAGATAAACAATATTTTTATTTATTTATTTTTTTTTTTTTACTGTAATGCGTTCATAAAAACTAATTGTACTCTACAGTATGAAATACAACAATATTATATACTAATGATGCACATTCTCATTGGAACTGTAACTATTATACTGATTACGATAACACTAAACATTAATTTGTACAAAATATATAACAGCGTAAGTAACAAAGTTTTAATATTATTATTGTTATTATTATATGGACAACTCTAACTATACAAGATCAAGGCTCTGTGCGCCATATCAATAAAGGTTTCGCTAGTAAAAAGTTTTTGAATATCGTCGTATCCAAATTATTAAGCTACATCGATTAACATAATTTAAATATTTGCATTATCTAAGAGAAAATCGTTATTCTTAATTATTTTTTTTTTTTTAATATATTCCATATAATTGTATACCGAATTTTTCCACTGAAAACCAAATAAACCTTTTTCAGAACTGTTCATTAAATAAGGGGAATACTTTACTCCCATTTAGACTAAATTCGTGGAAAACTGTTATTACACTCTTCTGGACTTATTTTATTAAGTATTATTATTTATTAACGTTTATTTTATTATATATATATATATACTATTGTGTTACAATCGATGATTATTATAAAGCATTATTAACGTTAATTTTATTATAAAAATTATTTTTTATTTTAGTAAATAGTAAATAGTTTTTTTTTTGTTATTTAGCAGTATAAAGAATATACGCCTAATGGTTAAAAATTTAATAAAAGTTTCATCATAAGATTTTTAACGGAATTTAACAGAAAGAAAGTTAAGCGTTATTCTCATAAGTTTCTTATGAATTATTGAAGTTGACCATTGGATATTCAATCGTATAATAACGAACAGAAAATATTTTGCTATTATTCAAAAACACCAATCATAGACATTTTAAACAATTAGGTTAGATTCTGTAATACTTAATATATTTCGACTAGTATTAAACCATCTTAAAAAAATAATAAATTATATGATAATAATTTTTCTCTTAATATTTGTTTTAATTAAATAAAAATTTAATATTTAACCATCACACAAAAATAAAGATTTTAGCAAAAAAAAAAATAATTTTTTAATGTTTATAATTTTCGTGATGAAGAAGATACCAGACTTTTTTTTCTAAGCTTTAAATAATAATTGACACATTTTTTAAATATATTTTATATATATTATATGTATTTATTCAAAAGTAATTTTAACTAATGTGATGAAACGATATATACAAGGATTTTATCAACCGATAATATGACTTACATTGCGTATTTTTAATGATGTAATTGTTTTACAAAAATAGTTAAGTTGCAAAAATACTGAGAAAATAATATAAACTCAATTGTTTCCAATCTGTAATAGTGGTTTTATATTTAATAGCGACGATACTCCAGACCAAAGGATAATATTATCCAATATCCGTCGGTATCAATGAATTGTATTATCTTTCGAGCGCAGTAGATGTCTGTCAAATGGAAAACCATAGCATATAATAATAATGAATATTGTTCCCCGTACACTGTTATAATAGGTTTCTGGTTGTTGCCAAATAATGTTCTGACCATATTGTTCATCAAAGATGTTCATATCAAAAGGTTAGATAATATGAGAATCAAATCACATCCATTTAAATTACTTTTTTTTTTATTATATTCACTGTATTTGATAAATTCGATGTTATCGAGAACAAAAGAAAACTTTTGTCATGAATCCATTCTTCAATATAAGTTTCTGTTTGAACCACAAATTACATCGGAGAGAGTATAATAAAAAAATGATATACATTTATATAATTTACAAGTATACGATTCAGTATATAAATCCGTATCATTATTGATACAAATTTAGAAATTTTGCCGTCATATTGTTATAATATACAAAGAAATCGGTTAGGACTCTACAACCAATCTCGAAAACGATACATGTTTGGACAAGTTTTATAACAAATGAGACTACTTTATTGGTTATTTGTTAATATAACTCTAACCGTAGTAATAATGTTACTTTGTTTTTATTCATTGAAAAAAACTACAGATTTACATCAACTTGAGAAAAAAAAAATAATAAAAATAAATAAAAACATAAAAATTACGGCTTTGAATTAATTTTGTAACATTCTACTGTCCATTAAAAAAAAAAAAAAAATGTTTATGTATTTATTAAAATGAATTACCATTAAATAAAATAATAAAAAATAATGAATATAAAACTGTTAAAATTAAAAGTTTATTATTGCAGGTCGTCAAGAGAAATTTGTCCAAATAAAAAATGATATTAATACATTTTAATTAAGCTTTCCCTTCCCTTCGCCAAACTGGAATATTATACCCAATATTATTTAGATACATTACTGCGATAATACTGTAGTTAAGCGTGTCCATGTAATAGTTTACATAATATTCAAATCTTAATGCTATATACATAGATATAATTTGTAAATGTAGTTAGGTTACTGATACGTTATTTAATATAAAAACCTCATGCAGTCAACAAAACTGTAAAAAACTTAATATTTATTTGTATGACATTCACTTATAAGCATAATATGTATAGTTACGGAAAAAGTCACGTTTCGAAAATGGAAATCAAATGGCAGTTGTTTGAATTTTAATAACGGATTAAGTAAATATATACAAATTTTTACGCCATATTTTTTGAATAATTGAAAACTAATAAATTTAATACTAAAAAAATGTTATTGTGTTTTTTTGGTTATACTTAAATAATCTTCCAGTTGAATTATATAAATAAATAACATGCATATAATTGTACAATTTTTGCGTGGGGTGCATACAAATGTCCTTGAATATTTGAAAAAAACAATAACTTGATAATTGCACATTTACATTGATATAAAAATGATAAATGAATAAAATAAAGAATAAATGATTTTTACAAACATTTTTTCTCGACGTCGTTATTTTCCTTAAGTAGATAGGTCATAGGTGTAATCACTCATAGAATAATGTATAATGTTTTGATATTCGTGTACTTTTTTTGCACAATAATAATTAACGTTAGCTTTAATAATATGCAATTATCAATACAATAATAATATTCATCTCAGTCTCTTTAAATTTTAAATTCGTGTTTAAAAGCTCATTGCTGGCAATGCGATTCCATTACATTTTATTAAAAAATAAAACGAAAGTACAGTCAAAAAATAATTTGGAATTTAAAATATTCTACCGATTTAACAATATAAAATTTATAAAAACGAATGACATTATAAATCGTCTGTATACTGTATACCATTATACACGTCATAGTATTATCACACGAAAAAAATCGTTGTTGCAATTTATAAAATGTTTCACGGCGTTTTGGAATCCATTACAGTTATTACGAAAAGTTACGAGACTGTATACCTTATCACGAAATAACATAATAATAGTATAGTTATTATTCTCGTATGGTGATAATACGTGTTTTGGTGTGAAACGAAGTTACGCCGTAACGAATATGACGAGTTTTTTTTCTTCGGATCCATATCAAAATATATTTCAAACTCGAGTGCGAGTATTCGTTCGGAACCGCCGATATGTGCAGCGACGACGAGACGACGGGGTAGTGTTTCTTTACATTTTGTTTTCGTGTAAATGATAATAATATATTATTGTGTGTACAATAATATTATACAGAACGTTTCGACGCGATACTGTTATTATAAATATAATGTGCGACGTTGTTGTGTACACACCTTAACACATAATAATAATATATAATGCGCACGGCTACTGTGGCCGTTGACGGAACAAAAGAATGAAGTATCTTTCGTCAACACGATATTCCATATTACATTATATGTACAGTATCGCCAAATCGTTTTCTCTCGGTGTCCCGCGGAGACTGATGAAAAAATACATTTGCAGACGAGACGAATATTAAGTGCGAGACAGCGACAACGGCAGCTACACACGCACACACACGCACACATTCGTATATAATATATTATATTGTGTGTGTGTGTGTGTGTTTGAGTAAAAGTTTTGAATCTGTTATATATATATATATATATATACATAATATATTATAGACGGACGAACGGAAAATATTGGGACGCGCGGTTGCGGGGCGACGGGTGGCGGGAGGCTGAGAAAACGCGTAATATTATTATCTAACGCGCAGCGTGATATATAGAAGATTATTGGGAACGATAAACAAGTCAAACGAAAATTGATGTCTGATACCGAGACCGGCGGCCCTGACAGCATCCGAGAATTTATGGCACGGGACCGAGCCGGAAATGGAGTCTTCATTAAGCGTCAACAGTATATATACTTTATATATTATACATGTATATACGCGGGGAGAGTCCGGTGACGGTGTCTCGAAACTGGAAAGAAATTCAATACGGTATCTTATTTTATTATTGCTAAATGATCCGAAAGACGATCGCTCCGGTGTAATAGTGCGATGACGGGGCGCGCTCATACTTACCGTGCCCCAAATCGTTATATTATAATATAATATTAATAACGAAATTAATAAGACGATTTTGGCCGGTGTCGGCTAGACGTGTTACACATTATTTATAATAAGCGCTATTGTTTTATTCATTTTTTCGCGTAATCGTTCCAAATTAATTACCATCACACGCCATTTCACACGAAAAGTGCTGTACCATGTCGTATTATATATTGTGAAACTCGTAGGTACAACACACGCGCTCAAATAAATTACACATATAATATAATAGTTTATATACAATACACGATTGCATTGCGAGTGTAATAATTCATGTTTGCCGTATCTCAAAAATGGTATACGAAATTGTACAATATTTTTAAATTCCCATATCGATACTCTAAGCACAGCACATACGCTGCATCTTTTCAAAAACGAATGTATCATGTTATATAATACAAATATTAATATGAAATAAAAATTAAACTAAAAAAATACGCGAGTTAAGCAAATAATGCAAATTATATATATATAGATTATAGGTACTTGCCTAATTAATCGTATTCTTTAGAGATGGTCTTCTTTAACATTAGCACTAATTTTGATTTGAATTTTACATTTCATATATTTTGTATTTTGTTTTGGTCTAGTTTTTCCTGACGAAATAATTACAATTCCACCTGGAATAAAAATACAATTTTTTCTATTTTAATCTATTATTATAGCAGAAAATGTTTGTTGCAATAATTATTTACCCTAACCAAACTGTTTTGTCACTGTTTTTGAATTTCTTCGATAACACTACGACGTGATCAGTTCATATTAACATTTTCCATCTTTTTTTTGTCAAGCCTTTATGTTTATAATTATTGTTGTCTTTTCGTCACATGACGTTGTCAGATGATTCCTGCCATTTGGCTGTCAGACTTATGTCCTTCAACTGTGTGAATTTGTCAGAATGCCCTTATCCCATTTATAAATTATTATATATATATTACTGTCATCTAAAATCGTAGTGTATGACTCTAAATCCAACTTAAATTAACCTTACTTAACATATATTATAGTTAGAGAAAAGCTTATTATTAATTTTAAGTTAATCGCATAGATACGAGTAGTTCAAATTTAAAATTTTAAGTGCACATTTTGAGGGATTATTGTTGTTTATGTTCAAAGATGAAGGGTTTCATGTAAATAAAAATAAATTATCTCACTATACTTTTTACCATACAAAAAGTGGATACGTAACATTGTAAAAGTATCAAATAAAGTAAATGAAATGATCAACTGATAGGTACATAGCAATCCTGATCAGACTTATTGAGTGCTTATTTGAGTACGTATTTCAGACTTAATTGATTCATATACAAATACATTTATACATTTAACATATAAGGTTTGTGTCTCTTGATGTAAATAAACTATTTGCAAAATAATAATAATAATAATAATAATAATAATATGTTTTAGTGCTTGAAACCTTTGCATACCAGCCACATAAACTATGCCTACACATTTTAAAATGTGCTGAGAAACCACATCCATAATATTATGGTGACGCAAATTGGTATGCAAACGTTAAAAAATGTGGATATCAAAATTATTTGGCATTTTTCATGATAAAATAAAGCTGTCTATATTATATTAAAGATGATGATTTAATCGACGTTATCTATAGTCACTTCATATACACATATAAACAAAGCATAATATAATATTTCATTTAAATTATTAAATTTGTGATTTGTAAGTGTATACACTAATATCAGTTTTCGAATTTTATGGCCTTAAAATACTCGCCCTGTGACTCTACCAAGACTCTTCATTTATTTTTAAAACAACGATAATTTCTTTTTTTACAGATGATAATGATAAGATTTTTGAAATTGAATATATCATAATAAAAATTCTTAGATAAGTAGGTATCTAAGTATAGGTAAGGTATATCATAATAAATTATGTACTGAGGATAAAACTATAACAATAGCTATATGGTTTACTTAATATTTAAACAAGTACAATAAAAAAAAGTATAGATTTTTAGAAAATATTAGATTTTGATTATATATATATATTTATAATGATTTAAAATAAAACATTGAAATACTATAAATCAATTAAAAAAATGTCTTATATTATACTTTTTAATTTATCGAATATAAAATTAATCTTTTTACAGAAATCATAAGTAATTTGGAAAATATACACTTTTGGATTCCAATTTCAAAATGTTAGGGAAAATCATGCTGAAATTTTTTACAGTGAACTATTGTTGGCTTGATGTTTTTATAGGAAAAAAAAATATGTTACCAATCATTGAGTAATAAGGATAGTACGTATAATGCATAAGACATAAAAGATAATCAAAGCATATTTTACGATTTTATGGCATACATTTGCAACTGTTATACTTAAAAATTGCAAAAATAAAATTTGAACAATAACTAACAATTTTAGTTACCTAAGCATAAAAACGGATCAATTGCATTTGAAAAAAAACCACCCTGTATGTCAAGTACACATAAACTAAACAGCAATTATTATTCAATTTAGTCCTGTTGGAATTATACGCGAGAACTCATGCGTTGTTAAGTATAAATAGAAGCTATATATTACGAGGCATTTTACCGCATACGAGTGCTTACATAGCATAAATTAAGACTTATTAAATGTATTCTGTGGTGCAACTATAATTGTATACGTGGAAGAGATGTGTGTCTTTTTAACGGCATAAACAAAAAAAAAAACAACAACAACAACAAAACAAAGAGAGAAAACAATAAAACTAATAAATTATAATAGTTTATGTTTTTCTGAACGCATATTGTAGATAATATAATATAGTAACAACGCAATAATATAACTTTTAATAATTTTTAATGAATAAACGAAAGACTGGGTATAATAATATTTTTGTGATTCGTTTTGATGGCTAAATCGAATATATTTTCAGAAAAACGATATTATATTATTTATAACAATAAAATATACATGTTTAACTAGTACCTCTATATAATATGTATTATTGAAGTAAAAATAAATTGTAGTGGACAGTTCTGTGTAACGGATTGTCGTACGATATAACGTCATGTGGCGTCTTCGCTTAGAAAAACCCGGATCTAGAAGCAATAAAAAAAACAAAAAAATATTAATATAGGCACAATCTAGATCCAGAGCATCATACTTGAGAAAATTCAAAACATAAAAAATCAATTTGAATTTATTACACAAATTGAGTAAAAAAATAGTAGTCAAAGCTGAAAGAAATCAAAAGCGTTATTTACGAATAGTAAAATCCAAATTTGAAAAAAAAAATAATGAAAAAGATTTATTTTTCTGAATTTAATACGTCACGTAAGCGCAATAATCAGCCAATCCGACTCGATCAAATAATTTTCGGGTCAAAGTGGACGAAAAATCGTATATAGGTATGTCTATATAACGTGGGCCGGAAATTTAATCAATCGATCGATATACGTCCAATT
Organism: Rhopalosiphum padi; assembly: GCF_020882245.1. Lineage (NCBI taxonomy): Eukaryota > Metazoa > Arthropoda > Insecta > Hemiptera > Aphididae > Rhopalosiphum > Rhopalosiphum padi. Next base: position 22,427,205 of record NC_083600.1, read on the forward strand.
GCAGCATAAACAACGGTAAAGACAAAGCGACCTGCGTATATAATATACCCAGAAATAAACCCTTGGACTTTTAATACAATTCGTTTTATAAATTATTACCGTCCAAATCATTCACTATTTTAGAAATCCGCAGCCTATTCTAGAAACAACAATCAAAATGTAAAATTCTCTTCTACGATAACCGCACACATCTATATAAAATACAAAAGTAAAATAATGTTAAATATCAAATAAATACTATTTACAATTATTACGTCTTACGAGACTAGAATATTATTAGAACATTATAAGTAAAAAAAAAACATAGATTTTCTAATTCATTAGCATTTTAAAAATACAGTATTAAATGGGTAAACATTTGCATTAAAATACTAGCTATATATTGTAGTAAATTTAAAAAACGAAAATTTGAGTCTTAGAAATGATTTTTTTTAATTTATTTCACATTTTTAAATATCTAAGTATACCAAAGGTCCATATTATATTCAAATGCTCAGTTGTAGACTTGTACAAATTATATCGTATACCTATACCTTGTAGCGAACTCAACTTATTTATACTATAATTAGACAGTAAAACAAACAGTTTTTGGGTAATTAAACTTTCTGTACTAAAGAAAATAATCATAAGTGTGCTTAAATATATCTTCTTATCAGAGTAGCAAGAATGTAGCTTGGCGCACCAATAGTCGCCTCTTCTGAATTTTTGAAGTAAATATCTTTGAAATCAATCCTCACAAAAAATTATTGATGTAGTCATATTAAACTATGTTATAAATAATTTATACGACTATTCGGTTTGATCAAACTTATAAATACCATAAACATTTTCTTACAAATTCTAATAAAAATACCAATTTACTAAGAAACCATAATAATGATTTCATTTTGATGTTTAAATTGTTTTATGAAGATTATTAAGGTTATCGTATCCAAAGGTATTTGACACTGTATGTGTATTTCGAAGTTGTTGTTTTTAAAAAATTAACCAGTTACCATAATTGTGTATAATAATGTATAAAAATGTATGATAGTAAAATATAATTTTAGTATTTTGATTGCATAATAAATATTGAAAATATTTTCAAAAAAATAGTAAGTAATCATTTGACGAAATATTTCGGGGGTGGCAAATGTCACTGAAAAGTTGCATGCTTACAAGTAATAATAAATATAATATTATTATATTATACGGATAATAACATTATATTTATACTTAATAAAAAACAATTATTGAGTAACAGTGTAGTTGTAGTGATAATTTTTAATAACATAGAAACTAATGGTTTTGATTAAAAAAAAAAATCTGCTTAACAATTTACAAAAAAGGTGGTTTTAATTCAAAGAAAATAGCAGTTTATTCTTCGAGATATTTAGAGCTTTTAGAGGGTAGTTAATACCAATTCAGGTTAGTTTGTATTAGTGTAAGGTACTACTCAATAGTATAAGACATTTTATTTTAATATTTTAGAATTTGATTAAAAAATCTAAGTCAGAAATCGAAAAAAAAATTATTATGAAACGGTAAAAAAAGGACGAATGTCCATAAGTGATCATCGTATATTATTTTTTTAAACACTGTCAACTCTATTGTTACTCACTGCCGTAGATCGACATTTTTTAAAATCGTTGAATTGTGTTGTTTAAATTATTTAATTACTGTTTTGTTTAATACCACATTGTAACTGTTGTTGCTATATTTTACGTTCAATGTTGCTACCGTCCATCGATCCCAGTGAATGTCGATAAACTATATCGTTACTGTACGTATATCGTTATCTGAAATAATAGTTGATGTTAAAATAACGGTGTATACATTTTATATTTAATCGTAAAACGGTACTATATTATTACGAATAGTAATAATATATATATATATAGGTCGTAAAAAATAAGAATATTATATAATATTCGCAGTTTTGATCATTAAAATAACATAGTAGATAATGAATAAATGGAAAACTAACTTTTGTACTAAAAATAATAATTTTTCAAATAAAAACCTTTTATTATAAATTACTTTATTTAGAACAACAATGTATATTATTATTATACATATATTTGTAATTTGTTTTTTTTTAACTATAATATTATATAACTATATAATATGTGCATCTAAAAAAATCATAAAATTGAAAAAATCTCATAGCTCTTAGATAATAAAAATACTATAAACTTTTTTTTCACAGAAATAGTTAGAAACATCATAAATCATAATTAGAATTCAGATTTCTTAACTCTTATAAATATATTAAGTTATAAAAATAAGCATTTAAAATAATTTAAAAGCGGTAAAGTTTAGCTTAATTTGTTTTTATTAAAATCAGCTAGTACTATAGATTGATTTTTTTTTTGTAATAACACTAAATATATAAAGAGAAAGACATTTTTTTCTTTACAATTTTTACAGAAAATTAATTAAAAGTTTGATATGTACACTCAACATCCGATTTCTATAACCATAATAATATTATAAGTTTTAAACTATAATTTACTCGAAAACAAAGGAATTATTTTTAACCCGAAAGCTAGTTTTTTTTTTTTAATTCAATTAATGCAATGTCTTATACGTTTAATTAATAAATTACACACTATATAAAAAAAAATGTGAGTAGAATTTAAGAAATAAACTTTATCGACAATTAAATTAAAGAATATTTTATAGATTTCAAATAAAATTTAATTATAAAGTCTATAAATTATATTTTTTGATTTGGGTTGTACAATATATTTTTTGAAAACGAATGCATGATCTAGATATGGCCAAACGTAACGATTGTGGTGTGTTTTAATAACTTATTGTCTGACAGTTTCCATTCGATGTTGTGAAATAATATACATTATAAAATAAAACATTTAACCTACAAGTGGATTTTCACGTATTATAAGAATCTATGAAGATTTAGTCTCAATACCAATTATTCGCAAGTACAAAATGTTTGCATTCTAATAGTATATACACACCACCGATTATTTTTCCCTTTCGCGAGAGTGATTTTTTTATAGTTGGTGATTTTTAATCTATCATAAGTAAATATATATATACAGTGTCTTAAGTCATAGTAAAGAAAAATAACTTATCGTACGCCATAATGTGTCTAATGTATATATAATGAGCTACATACGACAGACTGAATTTTATTGATGCCGAATATCTGTTTATTTATATACGATTGAAATCGCAGTAGATCGTGTGAATATATTGCACGCGATTTGTCAGCTGACAGCCTTCTGTGGTGAGTAGCCGTGTAGGTGACTACTCAAAGAATTCAAAAAGAACCGTGGTGTTTATAGTGAGGCACATACTTCAGCAGTTCAGCATACATTATCGTGACGTATATGTTGTTAGCGGGAAATGAAAAAAAAAATAGGAGAGAAAATAAAAATAAAAGTTTTAGAAAATAAAAAAATAATTCAGACTTTACAGACATTTAGACCGGTTTTTTTGCACTCTTTTGCCATTGTTATTATTATTATTATTATCATTATTATTCTTCTGATACTTTGCCGAAATTGTTTCTGTTGGCCGGACGTTGGTTTTTAATTAATGTGTCGAGCGCATGGTATATACGGAACGAGACGCGCGCCAGGGAACCGATAGGAATTCGATTGGAAACGAAAAGACCCTTCGGAGTTGAACGGCGTGTAACTATATAATTAAATATATAGCAACGATATAAGTTGTAAATCGTAGTAAAAAATGGATGGGTGGTAAACGGGGTCCCAGGAATCTGACACGTACCAAGACTTGAACGCATCATCCGTACCGAGAGAAAACACAAACTATTTCGATATGGACGACAGTATATATAGGCAATATTGGGTAAATTGCGGGGAGGGTGTGAACAGGGTTTAGTGCGTGGTTCACCCGTCACTTCCGGCGTTTTGGAAAATTGTTCTCCTCACCACCGAGATAGTTTTGGATTTCAATCGGTTGGTATTGGAAAATTTTCGACGATATATATATAATATACGCCGTAATACATATAGTTACACCGCATTATTGTAATAGCATCGTAATGCGGCGCGGAAAAACGGATTTGTGGTCACTGCTGACCGACCGAACGACCGCTACCACAGACTTTATCCGAGTTCAAACGGTTTTCAAAGTTTATCGGACTGTCGTTCGAAAAACAATCGAAAACACATTTGCCAGCAGTTCCCATGAACCGCACACCGCACTATAATCATACCTACTGGCTACTATCGAAATAAACACTGCGACAATCTATTCCTACGGCCGATTATACTCGTAGAACACACAAAAAAATTACCACTGATTATAATAATATAGTATGTGATTTATCGAAAATTCCCACCTACGTTTTTCGTTGAATAATTAATTTATTAAAATTATGGTTCTTACATTTTTTAGTATACTTAACATCATATTATAAAATACTTGAAATTGTTTTTACATACTACTTAAGAATATTCTGCGGTGATACAAACTTACTAAAAGTGATATTAACTATACTCTCTACAAATTCAAAATATTTCTAAGAACAATCTCTGAAATTTTCGACGAAATCAGTCGAGTAATTTTTCAGTGCATAAACCATAATTACACATACAGTACCTTTTGTAAACATACATATATATTTATATCATTATAATAATATACAATGTATAAATGTATAGTATAATATGCTAGACAAAAGCTATTTCCAACCTTATAAATAATTCTTTGATATGATAAGATTATAATTGTCTATTTAAATGTTATCATACTTTAATGCCGTTAATATTTTCATCGCTACGAAAACTGTCCGAATTTTTTTTCTCCAAATATTTGATTATAATTATCCAAATTATATAAACGAAGAATGTTTTTACTTAAGCTATTTAAAAAAAGAAATGATTTATCATTACAAATATTTTAATATTAATGTAATAAAGATATCATTTTAATTTACATTTTAAATAAAAACTTAAACATTAAGTATTTTCCAACTGGATTTTAATTGAATTATTTATACACTCAAATAACTTCCAAAAATATTTTTTTGAAATCGTAAGATATTTCAAATGATTAATAAAATTCTATTTTAAACTGCTATTAATAAAATATTTGATTTGTCAATAAAAGAAAAAAAATTATATTGGATCAAAAATGGGAGATGAACGATTGAGCGATCTAATGGCCATAAAAGTTATAAAAAATAATACATACTCATAAGGATTTAATATTTAAAAATTGAATTATAACCTTGTGTATACTTCCATGATTTTACATGATTCGTGTTGTGTTTGAAAATCTGTTTGTTATTTCAGCATAATAGGTATCTATGATATTCTAATTAAATTAAATTGTCTACTTTATTAACCTAGACATAATAACTTTTTTTTTAAATAAATGTATAAAATATATATTACAATTTTAATTAATAAAATAAACATGCAATTTGTAAAGAATATATTGTATTCAACCCTATACAAATGAGTAAATGACTGTTAAATAAAAATACATTTATTCATTATAATGAAGAAAAAGTGGCTAAATGATTAGAAATAATTACTGGTTGTTTCAAAGAAAGATGGTATAGTGTTACTGTTAGGTTCTTAATTATTTTCAGGATTCAGGACACTTGACTAATGAACAAAACTATTCTGAGAATCCTAAATTAATATAAAGTACGTGATGATTTAAAATCTTATTATACTCGTACAAACCTTTTATTCTTTATTTACTCTAAAAATATTTTTCATGAGGTTTGTATAATTTGAAAAGTATACATTAATGGTAATATAATCGATTGGAAAATCATATAAATTAAATATTATAATAGGTAGTATTATTGGTAAAAAAACAATATGAATAGGTAGCAGATATTTCATTTCTAAACGAATAATTTTCTTTAGATTATTTTATAACAATAATATTACGATTATAAATTAAAAAAGTATACTATTTTAAATCAATTAAATTATTAATAAAAAAATCAATCATATATTAATACAAATTTTATTTGGTTAACAAAATCCAGTTTTTAAACTAGCATATATTATCTTTATCCGTAATATCATGCATGTTTGCAATTTTGTATAATATTACAATTCCACCAAAACGATTAGGTTTTTTTTTTTTTTATTTCACCTAATCGTACAAGACAGAAAGTTTGAAGTTATAATAATAACGGAATATATAACTATGATATATTATTATATTAATACTTTCACAGCTTTGACCTATAAGATAAGCATTTAGTATGTTATTAAATAATACACGTGTTAGTAGTTTTCACTTTTCATTAATTAAATATGCGGGGTGTTTAGAAAGTTTGGAAACATCAAACACGCGTGCGTCGATTAAAGATTACGATAACCGCGATAACACGCGCCTTGTAAGTTATTATATCGTAACACTATAAATTAAATTAATCGTTAATAAAATTAAATGTATATCCCTTCGTCGCGTGTGATACCCATTATAAATCGGAAGTTTACAAACTTCCTAGACAAAATCTATAATAATATTTAAACGTTTGTGACGTATGATAACACTATATTTAAAGGTAGCTGACTTTATTTTAAAGTATTAAATGACAATTTCGAAAGAAAAAAAATAGTAAAATATATTTTCAATATCATTCATATTATAATCTTAACTAATAATTAAGGTGAACCAATGTTTTCCGTTAGCGTAGAAAGATTATTTAAAATTAAGAAATTGATTAGAACTGCAATCACGCATTGACAGTTCAGTCGTATGAAACCTCAAAATTCAAATTTAAGATTCAAAATATTGAATCTCAATTCACCCGTTATACATAATAGGTATTATACATCTCTACCTACATCAGGACCTTTAATTATGACGTATTGTATTATTTTTTATACTTCTACTGGCAAATACAACTCAATCAACCAAATTGCGTATTCTAACTTAATAAATTGCAATTTAAAATTCAAGATTTTCAACGTTATCGTTATTTATTTTAGTATATCGTAGACTGTAGATCTAATTAAAACAAACAAACAATAATAATAATAATTGTAGTAAATCGAAGAAAATTGCACCCACGTATTTCTGAAATGCTAGTCGAATGATAAATTTAATAATTACTGGTGAGTTTGAATTTTATTCTAGTCGTTGCAAAGTTCTATATTAATATCTCGATTAATAAACCAGAAATCAGTCATACGTGACCGAGTATTAGTTGTTTAATTAATCATGTACTATATGTAGTACTAATAATATAATGATTTGTGAATTTTGTTCGTCGTGGGTTAATGTATAGTGTGCGTATTTGGGACGATTGATGAATGCGCCCCAAGTAAAATAATATTATAGTTGACCGTTTATTATATGGTCGTCGTGTGGTGGGTGGCAGTACCGTGACCGATAATGTTATTGACAAATCCACGAAAGAAACTCATTTCGGAACGACTCCTTGACTTTAGATTATATTATACGATACCTGTTATATGGTCGATCGATCGCTGTCGTCGGGTGCCGTGCGCGCTTAATATCGATGCAAATAGATTGTTATTTTCGATCGGTCGGTGCGCGAAAAATCGTTTCTTCGTTATCGTCTGCCGGTTTTTTATTTTTTCATTTTTTTTTTTTTTTTTTATATAGCGTAGGGTATGTGCGGCGCACGTGCGACATTTGCTTGTTTTAAAGCGTATAAATCATGTCGTTGAAAATCCGCCATACCGTTACATCTGACGACGACCCCTTCTCTCGCACACACAAAGTAGGTATTATAAATGTACGTGTGTGTGTGTGTGTGCGTGTGTGTGTGTACCTGCGCGTGATGAAATTGATGGTGCAGCGGTGGCTGCAAAACGCAAAACCAGAAACGACAGTGTATTATCACAGTACATTAATCAAACTCTCACAATGTTTCTGATCTCGTTCCAACAATCGGGCGACCGTGCGCAATACACACACACACACACACACACACACACGCACGCGGTCGGAATCGTTGGGCGTGTTCGACGGCGAAATATTCGCGCACTCGGTTGTTTGCCATTTTTTACGCCAAGAAATCATTTTATTATTATTTTTTCGTCAATCAATGCTTTCGCCGGCGTTCGGGTTTGTGCACACATCATGGACCTAACCTAGGTACCTACTAATTTTTAGAATATATTTTAGACCGGTGTTAAAATGTTCGCGACCAATACTCTGCGCAATACATTTATCTGTATATCTGATACTATAATAATATATAAACCCGTACAGAAATATTGTGGGATTTTATAAATCCGTGCACTTATTAGGGGGCGCCTGTTTCATCATCGAAAAGTGCCTTTCGTGTATAATGCGCAGTGTAGAGGACAAGCCGCACGATAATAATATAAATATATAAATATAATTTATTATTATTATTATTATTATTATTATTACTGTCGTTCACAGTATAACACAATCGTTATAATAAAAGCGCGGATTAATAACGGTCTCGTTTCGATTTTTATGGCCAGCAGACGGTTATTATTACGACCGTATATTATATTATCGTATTATATATATTGTATTTTTTGACTGTCCACTGCGATCCGCAAAGGATGTTCGTATAATATACGTATATTTTTGTGTATATACATATACTTTTCGCCCACCAATAACGTAATAATGTAAACGTTTGTGTCGACTTTGTCTTTGACGGCGGAGACGTTATGATATTATTACAAAACGGCCATTTATATATATATATATATATATACACATAATATGAGTGTAGTAAGGGACGTCGACTTAGGCGGCGCCGGCGGTGGTGGTACTAAACATTTGCTGGTTGCAGATTTATGGTTTTCCGGTTAAAATCGTGCGTTAACGTATATATGTGTGTGTGTGTGTGTGTAATACACAATACATACGCGAAATTGGGGGACGAAAAAATGCGTATGGAATTTTCCGTTTTCGATGTACGACGCACGTGAAAAGACATTGCCTGCCGGCGAGGCGACGAATCGTCCACATATTTCCAGTTTCATCAATATCGTCGTCGTCGTTCCGAATGAATTCGGTCCCGCACACCATCGTAACGAAAACATAATGATTAATAATAGTATTGACGTCACAAGTAGGATCAATCGCCTATAAATAAATATTAAGGATGCTCGAGCGCATAGAACAATTTTGCAAGAATGAACAGGCGCCTCGTCTAAATAAATTAAATGCAAAAATACATTTATAGTTCAATATAGCCAACGTATACATCAACGGTCTATGGTGTAATCTGCATCAGACCGTGAAATTAAAAGCATTAGTTGTGATTCAAAAATTAAGTGTTCGTTGCAGAATGATTGACCGATGAATAAAAATATTATATTTTGCCATAATGCGCGATTTGCTCATTAAATTTCATTACATATAACATAAATTTAATATTTATGTCAGTTAATTCGACACGTGTGCAACAGTTTATGCATTAACTCGATTTTTTAAATAATTTCAATAAATACAAAATAAAGTGTAAACTAAAATTATTGTTTTTTTTTTTTTTTATAATTTAATTATTTTATTAAAACGCCTTATTTATATAGAATTATTAATACCTATTCGTTTTAAGCAGTTGTTCTATATACATCGATATAGAAAGGTGATTTGCGTAAAATATTTGCAGAAACTCAAAAATTCAAATTGTAGTTAATCTGTAGTCAATACTCATTACAAATAAACCTTCACAGTTCTATAGATAGATACCTATACTTTTATCGGATAGTTGAGTTTATTTTGTGAAAAAGTTTAAAAAGAAGTTGTTAATTATGAATCATGGGTAACATACAATTTTGCAATTATTGAGTGATAAAATTGACATAAAATTTTCGGAAAAATGCTATTTATATTATAATAAAAAAAAGCCAAAGTAACTGAAGTAACATGAGCATGAATTAGCATTACCATCAAAATAACGGCTGTGCAATCGTAGATACTGAGAACTATATAGTTTATGAAATACAACTGTTTTTATAATACAGATAGATTTATCAGAATTTAGCTATTTTCACATCGACATTCATGATTATAAAATTTAAATTAATGCATGATATGCGTTACAGCATATTATTATAGACATATGGAATAATATAAAATATTTTTTACTTTTAGTTTTAACTTTAACCCACCAATGGTAATATAATATAATCCGCAGATAGAACCATTTAATAAACACAAGTTATAAAATGCTTCTGAAAAAAATTAATCGTGATCGGAATTGAAAAAATCATCAAAAGATATTTGCACTCATGTTTTCCTAAAATTATCACACAGTGGGAAAATAAATTAGAATTGTTAAATAAACTGAAAGAAAGAGATAATTTAAAAACATTATAGCCAATACAGGTAACGACCATTTGTTTTAGGAATAAATAAGTCAAGTCCGAGTTATAAATGTGAATACATTTGAATAAAGCCTAAATAAAATTTTAATGAATTTATAATTATAAAGCAACTTTTTGAAATAAAAAAACTCTTGTCTTAAATGGTTTACAAAGTTTATTATTACCTTGATATGTTTAATGGTCCACTTTATTTAATACTTATGGTCTGGTCAACCACTCTGAATAACAATCTTTTTGAAAAATGATCATATTATTTGTAAATATTAAATTGTATTATAACTAAGAACACCAGTAAAATAATATAATTCTTAGAGTTGTTATGTTAACAGGATAGGTAATGGAAAGGTACATCCAGCAATTATTTCATTAGCCGGTCATGCATACTCTTCTCAGAATCTAAAACAAATGATGGTGCATAATAATATATGCGTGTAACTTACGTCTTGAATAATATAATGGTAGATAATTATAGCTAATTAAAAACATTTTTGAAGGTATTAATAAACATCGTCACTTTTGATAATACTAACCAAAATTAAAAAAAAAAAAAAAAAAAAAAATGAAATATTCAGAAAAGTTACTTTGCTTTATCAAAAATATAAGTAGTGTATCACTAAAGTATTATGAATTATATGTTAATTTTTGTATGCAATACTATATCATTAACAGGATCTGAGTGGAGACGGTCTGTCGCATGTATAATATTTCTTAGGATATTTCACAATTTAACTTCATTACTCTTGATATTAACTATTTAGTAATATGGTAGTTTGAACTAATTGGTGTCAAAACATGGTAAATTATATACACCGTACACATACTATACATACAATATACTGCATGTACACTCGTATACGTAGTGATGTGATAATACTTATTTATTATTATTACGCCTATAATAATACTATAATACTATATGATAATATATTAGGTTGTCTGGAGTGTGATCACGTTTTCGTAATATCGTTTAACAACATTTTTTTTTTTTTTTTTACGTCGTTGGTTTTCTCGACACGGATACAAGTGTGGGTAGGTGTCAAGCAGTGCTTATATTACATAGCGACGTGCGACCCACCCGTCGGATCAACCAACCCCGGGCAACCCGCTCGTTCGTAGTTTGCGGCCGATAATATGTGCTTCAATTTGTCCCTGTAAATAACGGTGGCGGCGGTCCCGCGAGTGAACGCCATAAATCCTCGGCCACCCCGATGACTTTCACCCTCGGTCTTGTGGACAACGACACAATCGAAAAATCAAATTCTTCAAATACGTTTACACTTCTCTCCTAAACACACACACACACATAACTTATATTTATATTATTATTATTATTATACGTTTCCGCCGCCACGACGACGACACGGGGTTTGATAAATTTTCGGAAATTTGACAGCAAACCGCCGCTACCATTGGGTCCTTGAGAGGGTGGAAATAAAAACAACCGTTTTCAATTCCTTATAGGCTTTTTGTGCGTTCGTGTTTGTGTGTTTTCTCAGATTTACGACGTTGACTCTTTCCGGACATATATATATACATAATATATACTACAATGGAATTATGTGTATACGCCTCTTCCGCCGCCACAGCAAGTAACCGATTTACCGATGACACATATTGCATCGACATAAGCATACGAGAAGGGTGAGCAAAGATAATATAACAATAATAAAATATGAAATATCCGATGCCAATCCGCTTGAGATGTCATCTCTACATCTGCTGTTATCGCGCTATCGACGAAATTAGATCACAAATATTAATTTTTTAATTACATAAACGACGTATATACATTTTAGATGACTATTATAACAATTATATTGTCATACAACAGATCTTTTACAGTCTAAAGTCTCACAGCTGTTTTTAAATACAATATTTTTATGATTTTTATACCATTATATAATTACTGTGATTGTGTATACTTAATTAAAGGCTCTTAATAATCTAACAATATTTTACTACGATATAGGCAAAATAAATGTGTTATAAAATATACAATTGTTGTTATTTAATTTAAATTATATTGTTTCATTGACAATTTTATCATACTAAACTATATGTTTGTTTAAATTTTAGATGCATTATCTTTACATATACAGCAGTTAACTAATAATATAATTTTACGTACGTATAAAGCAGGTTAAGTTTGATAAGAAATGCACTAAACGAAGGCAAGAAAATACAAATCTTAAATCAATATTTTTATTTTAAATTTCCAATATGTTAAATCTTTACATTATGGTTAGTAAAATGTATTTAATTTACCCTGTATGATCAAATTATGTATTAGAAAATCATGAATCGGAAGAAATATGCATTATTAATAGTTAGTTCGTAAAGTAAAGAAAACTTACATCTCATGTAACTATATAAAAAAAAGTGTTCAATTTAAGACAGCTCTAGTTTATACAATTTTAGGAGTATTACTTACGCCTCTTTAAAGATTCACGAAAGAAACTAACTTTTGAAACTTGTTAAAATATATTATTGACTGAAATTGTTTGTTATTCTTTATTTATGACCTTTGAAACTGCCTAAGTGGTAAATATATAATTTATTATCCACAACTAAAATGATAAATTATACTATTAATACAATATTAATCATAATTTTTTATTTGTGTTAATTTTACTTATAATTTACATAGTATAAAAACAAATAGATCAAGCGCACGACCCATAACTAATAATGTATGAGAATTGATAAGCTATTATTTTACTTGTACTAAAATATGCCATAAATAGTATAAATTAAATAATATAAAAAAAATGCATTTAATGATGTCTGTTAATTGTTGCAAATAAAATAATTTTAAATAATAAAATGTGTATAAACACTTTAGTTTAGTTTGTTGTTCTTTCGTTTATTTTATGGGTTTCAGTAAGCTACGTGGGATTTTTGAAGATGTTCACAAAACAGATTTCACTGAAAATACGGTTTTTATTGAGGTTTCAGCGCTATAAGCCCAAGCTCTAAAACTTAGGGGATTTTCGACAAATACAAATACTACTGTGTTATTTTTCGCTTATTTTAATAAGAGGTTATTTTAAATCAGGGTTTCTCGACGTCACTACAATTTGAAAGAAAAACAAACTTTCGGGATTTTTATATTTTTAAACGTAAGTTTGTTTAATTTTATTTGCAATCTTTTTAACTACGAAATATAGTCATTAGGGAACTAAAACTTTTGTTTCAATAATCGTCACTTTTACAAGTTTTTCGAACATATTATGCAGTATACTTATAATACTCGTGAAAGTCATATTTAATAAAATAGATAAGTGACTGCAGTTTGAGTTTTGTTATTTCAGCTCAGGTTATACTTTAATTTATAATATGAACATAAACGCACAGAAAAAATGCATAACAGTTTTAAATCAAACAGAATCCAAATATGTGTATATTAGATGATTTTTGTCAAAAAGTTTAGTACACAGTATGATAATGTATCGCACTAAATATTTTTTTAAATTCTTTGGTTTTGTGATTTTGTGTATAAATCTATTTTTTTACAATTGTATTTTAATAACTATTATATTACAAAATAACGTGTAATTTATAAGTTAATACTATAAAACATATGATATTTTATAAAATATTATTTTTATTTTATTTTTGAACACATGGCATGCTTAAAAAACATAAATGCTTATAATAAACAATATGATTTATATAATATTGCATATAAATTAACTGGTGTATACAGGTTAGGTTTGGTTAAAACGAAAAAGTAGGGTGTTACAGTAAACGTTGTGTATAAACCAAGTAATTATAGAATATATATTATGTAGTGTTCATTCTCAAGTGAAAAAAAGTATTATATCGTTTGTTCAAATCATACTTATGTTAAAGTTGGACTACCACCTTGAAGTTTCCTATTGTATTACCACCGTTAATTGTTTACTCACGTAGGTACATTATTTCCATGTTTAGCTGTAGTAGAGTATCGAAGTTGACGTGCAGTCACTGCATAGTTATTACATATTATATTATCGTATTATCGTGACTAACAAAAAAATAAATGTATATAATTATTATATATATATGGTTGTTAGATAAATGAATGGTTTTAATTATGAATCTTAATTTATTAGTTCAGTATTTAAGTCTCTTAAAGTAAAAAACAATGAAGTATGCAAATTATATAATATGCATTTAAAAATCGAAAATTGCAAAGTTAGCTTAAAAAATGATTAAGAACATACATTTAATATATTTAAGTTCAAATGTATCAGTTATAATATGACGTTATCTATGAAGACAATATTTTTTCAAGAGCACAAACTGAATTCAAATCACCTAACATTTCCCATAATTAACTTCTAGACAATCACTCATAGGTCAATCAGAATATAAATATAATGTTACGATTTACTTCGCTACTTGTAATCATTATGCTAATTGATAAATAAAATAACAAGTATTGCTAATAGTATAGATAAGTACAGTTACATATTTTTATCAAAGACAATCGAATCTAAAACAATATTTTCTTGCAAAAATACTCTGAAAACTATAAAACTGAATCTACAATTGTCAAACAGTTTTGAAACTATTATTAATTTTAAAACGTTAAGATCAAAAATCTATCGTGATAACGAAAAACTAATTTGTATCCAACCCAAAATTATATATTTAACTATATACAATATAATATCTATGTTAATGATGGAAATATTCAATAATTTAATTTTTGAATGTATAGTTAAATTACAGTGCCACATAATTTATTACCTAATATTTATTCAACATAATATTATATCGATTCGTGAGAAATTAGAAAAAATATAATAAAATGAGTCTTATTTTTAATATCTCCAGTGAAATGTCCATTAATGAAATATAAACCCTACACTGTTAATGTTTCATTGCTGTTCAATGAGTTTAATGATTGGAAAAAACATTTTCGAAAATGTTTTACTGTACTATACACGCTGAACGTCAAACCTAACTATCATTTTTAGTAGTTACAAAATAACCATGCAATAAAAACTTACGAGGAACCTTGTATTAAATCTTCGATCTTTATTTAACCGGGCGAAATTTTTATTCGTGATATTTAAAAAAAATAATAAAACTAAAAAAATATCAAATGTCTATAAAAAAAAAACTCAAAAAGAGTCAAAGTATATTGAAAACCGTACCGTGTTTATAAATGATAATTTTTGATGATCAGAGAATTTTTTCTTCTAGCAAAAGTATCTTTAAACATAAAAATAAAAATATTAAAACACAAATCATTGTCAACTCAGTATATTGTTATTCATAGCTCCGTCAAGAATCTAAAATATAATGATATATTTTAAGTACTGTGTATTTCACTCGATATCGGTACATCGTGAAACTATTAGATCGGTATATTATGATTCAGTTTTGACATCAATAATTATTTAAGTTTATTTTATTATATTATATACTGACACCGTGTTCGATGAATTTAGATTGCTCAAAATAATATATTACACACACCGACGCGTAAACTTACCATCCGGCACCCAGCTATATAATATAATATATATGCGTGTTTACGTGTAGTGTACACAGTAGAAAAGTTTGGCCACTTCCAAGAGAAATAATAATAATATAATATAAAGTACTACAGTAAGAATGGGTCAAGAGAATAATGACCAGGAAGGAAACAAGCGTGAACCTAATTGTTGAAATGGGAATTCCGAACAGACGGTGTATATATTAGTTGTTCACAACAAACTTTAGAATATTCCGAATTTAAACGGATTAAGGTAGTTGAGTTATACGGAGTAATGTATTGGAAACTTTTCGTACAGTTTCAATTTACGAACACAATTTATAAGAATGACTGGACGAGGCACCGACAATATTGAATTTACTACTTAAGAAATTACAAAGTGTTGATATTATATTTATTTTTTTTCGAATATTTTATTTTTAGAAATTCACGTTGACGTACTGAATAATGATAGTAATTGCAACGGCAGTTAAAAAATATTACATATTCACAGTGCCACATTTAAGGAATGACAGGGAACCCCCCCCCCCATATTAATGGACTACAGACATTTTTTGGAAATGGTAATTTTTTATTTATAGATTAATTTAGTTTTTAAAACTAAATAAATACCTATATGGCTCTATTATAATAGTAGGACAGTCGGTTTGAAACGTTATATACTTTATATTAAATTAATATATTATTTTTAATTATTTTACAAAAAATATAAATAATGTACCCCCACTCCACCCCTTAAAAAATGTCTGGATTCACTGCTGCATATTTACATGTGGCGTGTACTTTATACCAGATGAAAATGGTAAAATGTATAATTCCTACTGACCATATCTTAAAATCATCATTCATATTTGTACTGGAATTGGTCGATCAAATACTGAACGACGGACGTATTTTTACTTAAAACGATTTTGTATTATATATCGAGTGTTTCGTATAGATATTCTAGATTATTACAATTGGTAATAATTATTAGTATATCCAAACAAGAAATATAATTGTTGTGGTTTGCTTAATACCGATAGCTGATAATATACGTACCTACTTAGAAAGTTTAAAAAATATTAGTATATAATATTAAGTACCTATACAATAGACTTATATAGGAATATTATTGTCAAATGTGTACTTGTAGACAAAGTTAATTAATTTGAAAACACATAACTAATTTTTTTTTTTTTGAAAGAGTAAAACGATATTATATACTTGTGTATAATATTATAATAGTCGTCTGGCAGGGTAATTAGGCGCGGACATGCACACACATACACACACATACACAATCAAATATACAAACACACATTAGCGATATAGTTTTGACACATTAATACATGTTTGTCGGTCGTTTAAGTGTGAAACATGTGCAAAAAAAAATTCTTTCTCCATCAAGAATTTTATATATTTGGATATTGTACATTCGTACGTATTTTATAGCAATTCATAGAATATATTTTTGATCTAAGCATAAATAATTTTTAAATTATTATTAATTTCACTGTTAAAGTATTATTATAGTAGTAAAGTTGTTAATATGATATAAAACCCTTTGTATTTTATAAAATATTTCACTGTTTATGATAAAATAATCAGTCTGTACAAATGTATACATTTATGTGGTAATGGTGAGACGGAGAGCTAATGAATCGATTTATTAGTTTTTATTAGAAAAATTGAATCAAATTCAAGAGAAGTTTTCACAGTGAAAAATGTCATCTCAAATATGTATCAATTACATTAAAAATTGTAATTTTATTCACATTTTTAATTTTAATTTTATAAACATATAATAATCAACAATTTTATTCGAAAACAATGATTTTTAATTTATTTTTATCTATTAATAACTTGAAACCTTAACAACTACATTTTTGTTATAATACCCTTTAAATTCGATATATCAAGAAAGTATACTTTTTTATACATTGCATTTTCATCCTTTTTGTGTGTGTTATTTATTAATACCGTTTTCGGAAAAAAAAGACACCCACTGCTATGTACTGCAGTATATAATATTATATTTACGCCGTTTGACGCAGAATAGTCTTCGGTTATCGGTGCGATTTATTGCCAGCAAAAAGTTTTATAGCAGCTATACCACGCGTTATTTTCTGTCTCCCATCCGCAGACGCTTCGGCCTAAATTTTTCGGGGACGCATATACATAGACCGGCGGGACCG
Organism: Rhopalosiphum padi; assembly: GCF_020882245.1. Taxonomy (NCBI): domain Eukaryota; kingdom Metazoa; phylum Arthropoda; class Insecta; order Hemiptera; family Aphididae; genus Rhopalosiphum; species Rhopalosiphum padi. The sequence goes on from NC_083600.1 coordinate 22,445,168, forward strand.
TATATTGCACGATGCGATGATCCATATTTAACTGGCTAGACTATAACTTTTCCAAGCCGACTTTTGTGAAAAACATAAAAAAATATTTGAGCATTTAGAAGTTTAGCGAACGAGAAGGGCCGTAAGTCATTCGTGTATCGTTATTTTTGACTTTTTTCTGCGTAAAACAATCGCGTATTGTCTTAAATTCAATTTTCTCAAAATGCTACGACAATTTAGATAATTGGTCAAAAAAAAAAAAAAAACGGAATGTCAATATTTCAAAAATAGTATTAGATTTATTCGTGTATTGAATACATACTCAAAATTATGACATGAGAACATTTTAGGTGACTTAAGACTAAGTTCAGTGATGATGTGATAGAACTGAAGTCAACTCAATAAAATAAGCCTTAAGTTTAATCAGTTTAGTGTTTATTTGGATGGAATTATTAATACAGAAAGTATTAATGTGTTTTTGTTTTTGTTATTGTTTATATTATTATTATTATATTTATATGCATTTATATTATTTAAATTTTATAATAAAAAATATTTATGTAATTATACGTAAACGACACGATATTTATAGATGTAGTCAAATTTGGTAGGGTATATCTCACATAATGCCTGTATTTTACTCCGATCATATTTACTTTGAAAGATTATATTGTTATATTATATAACATATACGTATATTATTAATAAATATTATTTTCAGGGAAATACAATCATAAACTATAAAATATGTCAGCAACCGTAAGTATTATGCTAATTAAAATTCATGTTTATAATATATATTAATTACATAAACAAATACATATGTATTAGTCTATAAACTATCATAATTAAGACAGATTTTTATCTACCAGAACGAAGAAAATTTAAATAAACAAACTAGTATATAGCCAATTAAACGGATCATCCGCTCGAATAATAATATAATATGTACGAGTAATATCTACGCATCTGCTATATTAACATGCCACGCGCGTAATTATTTATTCGGAAACTTGCTAGATTCCGTGAAAACTCGGTCGACTGCGGCACAGTATCGGTGGTCGGCAGGTGTTCAAAACTAATGTTCAGTGGGTCGGTCTACTCGACCCAACCCCGGGTTATCATTGTCGGCTGAGTGCCTTGGACTCAGCAGAAATTTAACTTGGTTTGCGGTAATCTTCGCTTGTCCGCAAGTTCGGCGTTTTGTACGGATATAATAATAATATTGTTTGTTGTTCACCCACGGAACTTAGACAATATACATCTCGAGGGGACTTTTGCGTGCAGTAATGTCTTACACGGGTGCACGACAGCATTGCAAAAAAAAAAAAAAAAACAGGACGCATAATTTATGATATTGGACAGTCGTTTATTCATAACTTTCAGTTGTCACCATTGCAACTTGAAAAACGTTTTACATCTAAAATGAAATATATTTCGTTTCCAATTTTTTTCTAAAAAAGCTTTATACGAGTATTACACACAAAATATGTCAAATTAAACCGTTTACTTATACCGAGAAATACGACAAAAAATGTGAAAATCATGTTGATATCGTATCATTGTATCAATCACAAAAAAAGATTGTAAGTAAAGTTTCCTGATTTTAATAAAAATATTGACTTGATAGTCTTAATATTATTATTATTATCATTATAACTACTCTTTAAAACAAAAAAATCGCAATACAAAAATTATTATTTTAATAATTATTGATAAGGCTGGAAGAAAATAAACAACTAAATTACTGCATAAAAATTAGGTAAAGTTAACAGTTTTCGGTTAATGAGTTAATTAATTTAACTTTATTAAAGTATGTCTAAATATTTTTTTTTAATTGTGACAACTTAAAAAGGTTAAATACCTAGCTATATTTTTATTTGCCTATAATAATATTAAAATATTAAAACATTTTTTAACATAATGTATTAAACTATTATTTAAGTACCTTCGGCCAACATGGCAGATAAAAGTATGATGAATTATGTAAAAATTATTTCATTTTAAAACTAAATTGGCGAGGAAAAAATAACAAAAAAAACCACTTATACACAAAGATTTATTACGGAGTTTGTTAAATTAGAGGTGAATATTATTGACTAGTTAAGATAAAAGTAGTAGATACACGTCTTGATTGATTTGAATTTATCTTGAGTGTTATAACATTATTCCATGTGTAATATTCTTAGTAATCTACTTATAATAATATATTGTATATTGCTTTATGTTATACAGACGTTGCGATTAGATTAAGTTTATTTACAGTGTAGTTATGTATACCCCAGTGTGGCTAGTCACACACAGCTATAAGAAACGTGTATTTGTGTCTAAAGTTCATGATTAGTTGAAGACATTATGTCACTTTATCGCACACGATCCAATATATATATTATATATAAGAGAAGTAATAAAATGTCACCGGCTTCTGACTTAGTACAAGAGTTTCGATTTATTTACTTTGAGAGTTTAAAAATGTCACCAATCGTCGTGTACTTAAGTAATAAAAAAAAAAAAAAAATCCCTCCGAAAGAATTGGTCAAAATAAATAGGTTTTAAAATAAAATTTATGATGTAAGAAAAGAATCTAAACTTGGTGTAATTCAATTTAAATATTATTATAATACAATTTTTTTTAATGATACATAGTGATTTTAATAATAGTATACGTTAATATTCATGTTTTTTTGAATATTTTTTCTAACAATTTGAAGTCATTAAAAAGCAATATTGTTGAGAAAAAAATATATATTAAGATTAAACTATTTGTATTATAATTATTTTTTAAATTTTTAAGTTTTGAATGGTACCCATATATTTTTAATTTCATACTTCAAAATAGAATATTTTTCAAAGACTGTAACACATAAATAACCGAGTTTCAAATAAGTAGTTTATTTGTAAAGTTAAGACGGAGTAAACTTAGTTAGCTAGCTTAACTACTACTATCCGTAGTGAGCCAACATTTTGTGGGGTATCCCTGTACTATACTATTCCACTTGTCTCATTTAAATAACTTTAAATAGTCATGACTCATTGTACATAATTACTTTGTTTAGGACTATTATTATCAAGTTGAGGAATAAGGTTAACATAGAAAAATGTCGTGTGATTTGTAAATTATTATAGAAAAACAATACAAACAAATGTATGTTTTTAAAATGAAAATTTTAGTAATCTACAAAAGTATGATATTATAATATTGCGTACAAAGTAATTATTATATGAATCTTACTGAATTATTTGGAATTTAAGTGAATGAATTGAGATTTATTCGAGTTTATAGTACGTAATATATTATCACGCCACAAATAGTTTAATAACTTTTCGTAGAAAAGTGATTAATTATGGTTTAAGAAAATTATGGTAAAATAAATGGTTTTGACGAATCACCATAATAATATATGTGTAATAAAAAATAGACATAGGTTAAGATTAATTTAAAATGATTTACGTTTGTCTGCTTATTAATAGTGGTATGGATGAAAAAAACAACGAAATAATTTAAATTCGTAGAGATTTGGCTGAAGCAAAGACAGACACCGATTCGATTACTTATGCGTTTCTATGTCGGGAATAAATGCCAATTTGGACAATCCACTGCTGCAGTAGACGAGTGAAAGGGTGTGACGCGTACCTTACGATCAAATGGATAATTCATTGAAATAAATTTTGGTCCGAATTGAACGTTATTAGCGTCGGCGCTGACCTAGCTGCACAGTCTAAAATCCTCACAAAACCCGACCCGACCTTTTTTCCTAAGTCAACAACGTCGAATACGCGATGTATAGGTTCCTACACACGTATATATATACATTATAATATATAGGTATTTTTATTGTTTTTCTGGTAGGGCGTCTCGTATATGACAAAACGCTCTTCGATCTCGTTTCGCCGTAAACTGCAATTGAATATTTTGGATCGAATAAGAATAACGGACAATGATGGCGAAATCTATTTGGTTTGCTGTATAAACATATTCAATTGTTAAATTTGTTTGGTCGTGAAAAAACAGAAACTCGTACACGTGCCAGATGACTTACTGGAATAGTAACAATAATAGTTGAAGGGAAACTTACTGCTAATCGAATTGTATGGTTTTCATTGGCTCAAATCAAGTGACCGATTATATTTTCATACCGAACAAAATAATATACTATACGTGTCTAAAGGCCGCTGAAGTATTGATCGTTATTAAAAAATTAAAATTAAATATTAACCAATCGCTAATCAAAATATGTTATTTACTCAATTAACAGTTTATTTAAAATATTTAATCTACACTTGCAGTAAATAAATACCTACAATAAATAATTAAAAATGTACTAATATAATATATTTAAATTTAAATTATTGTTAAAAAAAATAATATTGTTTATTTTGAATAAAACATTTTTTAAAACGATACAGAAATCGTATGCATGTCGATCTTTCATTGTCTTTTATACCTTTATCGCCGAGAATATTTTAACTATCTAAATCAAAAACATGAAAAAACTACATCAACCTTATCTAACTATCTAAATTTTGCTTAAAATAATATTAATTGTGGTTAGATTCAATCAATGATATTTAACTCATAAATGTTAGTGTCATACACACACACATTTTAGTGATTATACTATGACGTATGTTGTATCGCCAAATCACGGAAATATGTATAATGCATGATCAAACTTGCACCAGTGTAGTATAATTTTTTATTTTTTTCGTTTAAATGCCCATCAGGTTTGACCGCACGGATGAGTGTCACGTACTAAGTAAAATATGTACTTTTCTATAATACACCATCATGATATCATAACACGGTGATTCTGTGTCTATTGATAAAAGGAATTGGCCACAGCCTTGGCTATATTATGTATGTACATGTATCATGCATACATTATCGACGAGAAGGTTCAGTGGGTGAGAATGCGAATGAGTGAAACCGTGTGACGATGGTGATGAAATCCATTTACATCCCGGCGAGTGGCGAAACACAATATCATGTTGTTAACTTTAAATGTTATTTTGTACTTGCTGACGCGATATAATATGGTAAATATACACGATTGCTGTTTTTAAAGATTAGAGAAAAACACTCCGAGACATAGGGAAGTTATCAGAATGAAACGGAACGATCGAACCGTCGTCGGTGGTGTAAAGGAGCTATACGACGATTGTGCGGAAAAGACAGGTCGGTGCGTTATAGCTAGCATAGAACGACACGCGAGAAAGTACAGCGCGTTCAATCCCAGGTGGTTTCCGAGGACAAGAGTGAGAGCCCGTCGTCATCCGGAAGACGGGAGTGGCGGAGAGAGAAAAAAATATATAAATAAATAAATATAAGACCCTATTGTAGAGCGTTCTGGATTGGGCTGGACGGGGGGTTCGGGAGTAGGGGAGAATACGGAACGATTTACATTTCTCCGCAAGCCGCATGTATAATGAGATATACGGTCGCTGGATATAAAATATGTATTCGTAGTGCGGGATGTAGAAAAAAATAAAATAAAAATCTCAAGCGAGGAGGAAGGCGAAAAAAATGATTAAATTCTCGGCACGGTCCCGGGCACTGATTTAAGGTCGAGAGCGACGAGGGACTGTTTTCGCCCAACACCCCTCGTCCCGTTTGCGCGCGTGTCTTCTGTTGTGGTTTTGGTCAAAACATAATAATATATTATAATATTTGGAAAATGTTATTTATTTTTTTTTTCATTTTTTGCTCCTTTTCCGGTTTATTTATTTATTTTTTGTTTACGCAATTTATTGGATGTTAATTTTGCAATCCGACGATATTCGAATGTTATAATATTCGGAATGGTATAAAAAAGCAACTATTTATACCTGTATTTACGAACGACTTATTGGTACTCTACTATTATATAGATTATACATTTATGATAAAGAACGGTTATTTTTTCACTGGAAAAGACATTGGATCAAAATTTATGAATTGTAAGTAAACAATATTGTAATACCCAATGAATTATAATTATGTTATATTATTTACGCATTCGAAAAAGTAATATATTATGTATTTATGTTACCATATAAAATAATAACATCATTAAGTACGACAAAATAACGTATTATCGATTTAAGATAGAGTCTAAACTCTAAAGATATTATTATATTTTACATTCAAATAGTTGAAAATAACTGCAAAAAACACGTTTCTTAATAATTTATAACGCGGTAATCACGAAGAACATTCATTAGCCGTCTGTGTCTCCAGTCCGCGTGAGTAGAAATATTATCACGTCGTCCTCAGACGCGTCGAACTCCGGTCCACACGAGCATCTTTTGGAATTTAGTTTAAAAATATCTGATAGGTATCCATTCCACGGATAAACAAGAAAAAAAAATAATTATAATAATAAATAAATAAAAATACGTTTTCTCTCAACGTTCATGCCTACAACACCGGTTACCAGTTTAAGCACAAGATTGATCGATTGTTCGGAATTATGTGTTAAAAAAATCTAAAAAAATGCGGAATAAAATTAAACGAATTCATAATTAAAAAAAAATTATAAAACAAATAATAAACAACAAATTATATTCTTCGCGCGTCTTCTCACCAACATGCGGCACAGTGAGCGAGAGAAAAACAGTTATTTACGATTTAATCACAACGGTGCATAGCATTATTATATTTTCACCCTAGATTTCAACCTCCCCTCTGCCATAATAACAATTACCAGACACTGCTAATCATCATATTTTTCAGGATATCGTAATTTATCAACATTTGAAATTCATAATTTTTATTTTTAAATTAAAAGAATACATTTTTGTTTAGGATTTTTACATTTAAAAAGTTACACACGATAAATAAAAATAAATAAACAAACAAACAAACTATAAAATATTTAAACTATGTGTAATTTTTTTAAAACTTGATTATGATATACGATTTAGTTAGTATACTTTTCGTCGATTAAATATTATTTTTGTTCGATAATGGTTTTGATCAATAAAAACGTAGATATTATATTGGTTTTTTTCTCCCGTTTATACATGTTTGGGTAAAATGGTGTTTTAATTTTGAAATAAATTTTTATGCTCTAGTATATTATAGGTTAAATTAAAATTATTTATAATTTGCAATCTAATGCGTTTCATAATCTATTAAAGACTACGAGAGCCATTTTTATGCAATTTACCTTAGTACGTATCACTGCATTGTAAATACAATGTCGAAGTATACAGTAAGGATAGTTATATTATAAACTAAACATAAGGATTGTAAATACACTGTGAATATGTGTTATGTGGAACACGAATGCTATTAGTCAGATCTTAAAAAGAAAAAAATAATTAAAAAAATTAAAAATTGTATTCTATATAGGTATGTCAAAAAATAAATATTTTCTGAAAGTATTTCGGAGGAGGTTGAACCCTCAAACCCTCCTATTATAACGTGCCTGTACGTTCTAAAATAAATTGTCCTCAGTTATATTCTAATCTGAAACAATTGTATAACAAGTACTGTCCTTTGAATCACTTTATGTCGTGATATGAATTTCGACTGTATTACAATTGTTATAGGCTGTATATAGGTTTTAGGTAAATGCATCTATATCGAGTGAAAAATGTAATATATTATATTTGTGTAACTTTTCACATAAGTATAGTGTCTACGAACTACACGTTAGGGTCAAAAATATAATTTTATTTTATATACTCATAAGTATAATATAGATTTTAAATTATATTTAATAAATCAGAAATAATGATTAAAATATTTATTTTTGAGCTGTATTTTCCATGCACACCATTATACGTCTTAAACCGGAATTTATCAAGCGTTTAAGATTGTATCCAATTCGCCGCAGTCAAATTATCCAGTTTGGTCGGATTTGTCCACAAAGCAAGATACCCATAAACTGATTACTAAAGTAGACTAAGTAAAAAAAAAGTTTAGTATTTTGTAGTTCTTCGTTTTGTTCTAAGTAAAGTTACGATTGTCGTAATTAAAACGTATATAGGTACTCTATGTCGGTTTTATCGGTATTGGTTTTTTTTTCGAAACCGATATTTCAGTGGATACCAAAACAAATAACCATATCGATTAGCATAGTATCCCGAATGCACAGGTACAATAAAATATTATTGATTATTATTAATATATAAGTGTTTGGTACGATATATATTATATTAATAACGGAAACGACTGTCGTTGTTTTCGCATTACAATAATCACAATATTTTAACTGCATATTTTGTTGTAAATACATTTAAACTTTTCAATTTGCATTAACAATTAATAATATGGTGTAATCAATCATTAAAAAACTGTGCATTCAATGTGAGGTTATTATATATTATCGTAACTTCACAAATCTGCTGTAAAACGTTGGCACACATTATGAAAACGGTGGTTAAAATGTTACTAGTCAATAGGTTAAGAAATCAGTATAAATGTATGGTATGAGTATCGACTTAATGGAATGTACATATATTACAGTAGGTTTTAAAAAATTTGGTTTTTTTTTTGTTGTTCATCATTCGTTTGATGATTTAGATCGTTCCGAAACGAGCGGGAAAATAATTCAAGGTTATAGTGCCGTTATGCGAAGTAATTTATTATTGTAATGAAGAATAATCGTTGTTTGTATTTTGAATAAAAATTAGGATAATATAATATTGTAATGGAAATTTAAAAACAAATGAAATTGACCAAGTTATAATATTATTTAAAAATATAATAAAATACACTATTATTATAATCTAGTACACCGCCACTTTACTGAAACAAAAATAAAGCAAAAATATATAAATTAATTTTGTTAATGTATCAAAATATTCATTACACATATTGAGTATAATATTTTATTGTATTTCATTATTTTTAGGACAACTTACTGCTAAATCGCAGTTTTTGAATCGTAGTAATATATAGAAGTAATTTTTGTTTTACCCAATCGTTTGTTTACATGATAAGTATAAATATCATAAAATAAACGTCTGTTATCGTGAAAAGCGTCGAAAACAATGCACTCGAAAGGTTAAAATGTATTTTAAGTACTTTGAAAGGTTTAATGCATCATAATGTTTGGTACGATAGTTAGAAAAATCACCGTCAACAAAATTATGCAGTTTTTGATGCCTAAATCACTACTGTATTGTAACAATGTATAACTGAATGATATTTTGATGTATTATTTCCCGTTTTAATTTTTTTAAATCCTTTTATTTTTTGCACAATACACTTTATTATATTATGTATATTTGGTGGTATTTCCACGTATACATACAATAAATAATACCATATTATAATACTGTATAGATAAAATATAAGACCAAAAAATAATCAGTAAAAAAAAAAAATTTAAATATATTATTGTACCGCGTTACGAATGTTGTATTCGTCTGCTAAAATAACAAAATTATGCTCGATTGTATTATTATCACGACGGGCACCGGAGCGTCGCAAAGACTTGTTGAAAAAACGATTGGAGATTATACCCGCGAGTAATGTGTTCAGAATGGGGGCGGGGACGAATGATCGTCTCCGGATGCACGAACGCACATGAAGCGTTGTATGCACAATTATAGTGGAAACGCGTAGGTAGATGTGCCGTTCGCGATATCGGATTACGAACAAATGCGATCAGCTCCGCGTGTTTATTCTCGTGACGTCTGTCATATTATTGCGCGCGAGCCATATAGATTCGGTAGATGGGGGCTGTGTGTTATTACGTTTTTCTGCGCGTAAGAAGGTGTGCGTTGTGACTAAATCACCTATTGTGAGAGTGTGTAAACTGCGCGTCAACACAGAAATATTTACGAACCCGTGTGCTTAAAATATTCCATAAGTCCGTTAAAAATTCATCACACCTGTTTTAATAATTTTTGATTTTGACAAAAGCCAGGTGTACGTGAAAAATCTTTCACAGCGGCAAACAAATAGATCAACAGAGGCAGCAGCGTTGATAAATATAATGTACGCACCTCAGCATTTCTTAGGTACGCCGCCGCTCCCACCCGTCGATCGTCCACCGCCACTTCTGCTGGTCCTTCGAAGATCGCAGCATCTCTCCGCTTTATATCCTCCCCTATTATTATTATTTTTTTAGTTTTTACGTTTTACGGACGATTTGTATTAGCGAGGAGAGGGGCTGTCCCGCGAGACCGGCGTTCTGAGTACCAGGAAAATTGGAAAAAAAATCTAAGACGTTACCGCCGTCGTGACGTGCCCTCTGTCACGAAATTAGCCCACTGGGAAATAATACAACGTAGCGACACCGGTGGTGATAAGAAAGCAGCTGTGGGTCTAGACACGGAAACGACACGCGACCTATTCTCTCAGTTTTTGAAAATATAATAATATAATATTCTTAAACTTCCAAGGAAAACCTCTGTAAACGATCGATACGGACTGAACGCGCCGGTCCCTGGAGGTTTTATGATTAGCTGGACTTCCAGTGGTCCGTGATCCTCTCGGGGTGACCACTGACTTAAACGACGCGACGGTCTGAGACGGCAGATTGTCAGTATCACGAAATCACAAGCTCCTTTGACTGGCCATGTGAGAGTGTAGAAACTATAGTGGAAGCATATAACATACATATGTAGCAAACATTTTTCAATGGTTTCCACGTATCGTCAACGAGGAACGTTTTTCGGTTTGACGCGGTTCGGGATCAGAGAGAATAATAAAGGAAACTGTGAATACAATATGGAATACGCGCGAATTACTGTAAATCACAAATGTTGAACTATGTTTACTAAAAAAATTATTTCCAGTAGGTATAACGCGTCGTTACCAAAATCTCAAAATATAAAAATATAAAAAAATGAAAAACGGATAAACAAGTGTAGAAACGCCGTATATTAACGCGAAATACAATTGAACATTTGGCGCATTGTTTGTTTTCGATATTTATTCATACGTAATGTGGAAAACACTCTGACCTATTTCAAAATTGATAAAAAAAAAACAACAACAACAACAGAACATATAAATATATTATATAATCATTGATAAAATATAGGTATACTATTATTATACATCATAAACTATATTATTATACTTAAATAATGCATGCTATTAGAAGAGAAACAAAAATAAAAATCTACACATTGGTCGTCATATTATATTAGTTATTACCACTATATTTGGCTCGTACTGAATATCGCTGGTATTGGTTACTTTCGTTAAAAATGTTTTTTTTTTTTATTATTAACTTCATTCTTAAAAATTATTATGAAATATGCTCTTGAAATTCAAATTGAATGGCTGATAATAATCGATATAAATAAAATTTAAAAGTATTAACAGGATGCATCAATACGATTGTTTATATACAATTTATAAAATTGTAGGTCAAATAAAAGTATACGCTATTAAATCATAAATTTGTAAAACATATAAGAAAACAAACTTACACTCGATTTGTACAAATACTATGACAAAAGTAAATAGTATACAACAAATCAAAATAAGAAAAAGTTAAAAATGGTGTTGTTAATGTTTTATTTTGTCAGACAACTTCGCCGTTTACAAAAATAATAAAAACTATTGCTATTTGTACGTAGTTCATTACAAATTGAATCCGTTAAAAATATACCTAATACAAAACATAAAAACAACTTTGGTAGGTACATCATTAAATAATAATAACACTGTATAATGAATAATGGCATTACAAAAAACAATATACCGATAACGATGATTGTTTTATATGTATATAGTATAGTTACATTGTCTCTAATAAGTACTTATGTATTGAACATCCTGGAAGTTTTTAATGCATTTCATTACATAAAATACCAATGTTTATCTTCTATAAATTGAGACATTGATAATGGTAAGGATTGCATTTGTAATACAAAAATATAATAATTAGATGCCTTGTTAAAAAAATGGTATGAAAAAGAACTCTGAAGAACTTTGTAACTTCTTATAGGTATTTAGTATTTTATTTTTGCAAACTTAATAATATAAGGTATAGACAGATTTCTGGATAAATTATTTTAATTTCAAATAAATTTTTTTCTTTTAAATATTATTCTACGCCCGATAAGTATATATTATAATTATTATTGATTCATTGTGGTAATATTGTAATATTAATAATTATTTGTAAATTGTAATAATGTGCGCCTAAGCCATCACACACACACACTAAACGTTTGTAATAAATTAAAATACGTATATTATTATTAAAATATAAATCGGTCACCTCATATTATTTCTTGGACACGAACCAGTACAAATATCGAAGAGGTAATATTGCCAAATAATAATATAATAACTAATAAGTAATTGATTCAAAGACATATAATCGTCGCCGATGATTTAGACTTTAGAGTCTTTTCATTCATTACAAAATTGTTTTACCGTATTTTATATTTTTATTTAAATATAATCTTTCAAAAATGATCTTCATATCAATATTTACTAAACTGAACAAATTATTTTAGACAAATTAAAATAATATAGGTAATAACTAAAAATATTGCTCAAAAACTTTAAATAATTCTGATTGGTTTTTTTCTAGCTATTCCATATAGTTAATGAATTGTTTACATTAAATTTTTTACAAATACTCTTACACAACATAATATGTATGTTATCTTTCAAACGGAGTAATGGCGACTCGTGAAACACATTATTTACAAAGTCAATTTGGTGTTATGTATAGCCCCATAATATTATTTTAATACATTATAACGAAACTAAAAACATTTTATGGTATTTTTTTTTTTTTAGAAAATAATTACAACCGTGATTTATGCGTATGTCTCATGGCAAACACAATATATTAAGTGTATTGCATAATTATTTCTTTATGTGCAAAATTTAAACAATTTTAAAAGTTTTTATTATTGTTTTAAATAAGTTCATTAATTGATTTACAAACGTCATAAATAGTTATTTTTTACACTTAAGGATAATATTATTTGATGTAAGATAACAATAATATGTATTTTTTTTTTTAACTTATAAATTTTAAAAACACAATTCATAAACGATAATTGAATTATGTAATATAATTTTATTATTATTTAAAATAATCATAAACTGATTAACCAGTGAATTATATATATCTTAGCATTAGTTTGCGAAAAGTTTTCAGGTAAGATGCTTTAAAGATTAACGTCCTAAGAACGTAAGACACTAATGCGAAAGGTTGATATATGGAATAATAATTTTTTGTATGTACTAACTAGTAAAGTTTATAGAGGAATTATGCGTAGTATACAAACGCACACGCTTATATTTAAATGTGTTTAATATAATATACAGATTATCTAAATTCAATTTAAGTTTAAAAACAAAAAAAAATAAAATAAACCAACTGAAATTCGCATGTAATAATTACCCACTGTTAAGCGTTTTGTGTTGATAAAAAACTACGTATTTTATTTCTGCGCAGATTTGAAATATCATATTACCTAATAATTTTATATACGTAAGTTTTATTTTATAAACTTTTACCTTCCACCATGCTGGTTTTAAACGCAGTTACTATTGACTTCGTTAAATATACAAATCCTTATTCGACCCATATAATATCTACTCCACCTTAAACATCGTTCGTATCTTGAATTTGAACTGTTGGATTTTATAACTAAACCGAGTAAAATATCAAACAGTTTAGTTTTAAAAAGGATCTATTTTAAATTAAATTTAGATTCTAACTCAATTTGTCGAAGTGAAGTTTACACAAGATAAAATTTATCAATTCTAATAAATATAAAAATATCAAAGAACTGTTTAATGTATATTGTTTAATTAATTAACAAATTAAGCAGTTGACAATAATTTTGTAACTTTTGATTAAACTAAGTTAGGTAACTATATTGTGTATATTATGTACCTAAAATAAAAATAATTTTAAAAAGTAGCAAATTTAATAATGTTTTTTTCAAATAAAAACATAAATTAATCGTATTTTTTTTTTAAATTCAATTTGGTTCAGCGCAAATTAGGGTTTTTACGACGTCCTACCTATATTAAACTTCTAAACTTTTGAAGCGCTTGATACCGCCAATTAAGCGTGCTAATAGACTAACAGTTACCATAATAATATAATATTATTTTCACCGTGAAAGAAAAAAAAATCATTAATACAAATGTTAATACTGTAAAATAATATTTTACTCTATCGTGTTTCTGAATGAAATAATTTGATGTGATGAATAATTGTACATCCGGAATAATATCACTACCGTGTTCAACGATCATTATAATTAAACAGTAATTGTGATAAAAAAAAAAATAATAAAAAATGAGAAATTTTATCACAAATCGACTTAGTTTTTATTAATGTTACACGTCATAATTAACCGTATTTTATTTTTTCGTTTGTACTTAAGCCTATTAATTACACTATTATATATATATATATTAAATCAAGTGAAATAAAACCGGGTTGAAAGTAAAATTGATATTCACATAAATACATAATATAAACAATATAGTGATATGATTAATGTTAAAACTATAAAATACGTTAGATCTTCGATTATATATTTGAGTTTATCCCAGTAGACTAACCGGTGCGATAAATCTTCTGTTGATAAAGTACAATCGTGGCATCTATATTAATGTATATAAATGTATGGATACGTGTGTTTACGTGTGTTTATCATAATACAATTTAGTGGATTTCCGTTTTCGCTGGTCTCGAGTTAATTTCGCAAATATATATAGGTAGGTACGTATTATATTACAACGATATTATAGGCGAGCGATGTGCTGTCACTGCATAGACGCATAGTGCACTATAATATATATTACGACTACCGCAAACGCCATTCATTTATATGTATTGTTGTAGTATTCAAATATATATTATACCGTCGTAAACTAATGAGTGCGTAAACGGTGATGCACTATTAATTTAATACCCGTCGGTTCGAACGAAATGTTATCTAACAGATGCGCGCTGCAATAGCTATTTTTTTTTATTATTATTATTAAAATTCAACTTCGATAACTACGCAATTTTTTTTTGTTTATAGGAATTATATCGGTATGTTTTATTTTAATAATTAAAATAAAATCAATAAAACAAACAATTATATTTATAGTACATACCCACCTAGACCTTCTCAAAGAACATTTATTTTTGTGCTTTTTAAATCGTATTAATTTTGTACTCTGAATTTGGGACCACATTTTCTGCAATGATATAAGATGACTTAATAGTTGACCGTTTGTTTTACATAATCTATTAGGAAACACTTGGGTACCTATAATTTAAATTTGCGTTCATCCATAATATCGTTTAATATGTACTATAATACTGTTGTAGATACACCACCTCAATATTAAATATTTGTTGAAGATTTCGAGATAATTTCTATCAAGTAAACGTTTGATCCATAACTTTGGTATTACACGATTTAGTGTTATTTATAGATTAGATAAAAATAAAAAATAACACAAATCTTACTTTAACGACTCTTAAAAACTAAAAAATTAAACAATTAAATAATTATTTATTTATTTGTAATTTATCTAATTTCCTTACTGTATATGAATATTGGATACTTTAAAAATATTATATCAATATTATTATTAGGTAGCCAAAAGCTTTAAAGGAATCATGGTAAAAGTATTATACAATTTATCATACGTGTAAAATAAATAAATATATATATCAAAGTCCAAACTATTTCCCGCAAAAAATATCTCAAAATGGATCACTAAAAATTTGGTGATTAAGAAACACATATTATTACATTAATACGTTTTATATACATTATCAAAATAATAAAAGCATTTTTTTTTTAAAATGATATACTTTCAAAAGTGAAAAACTTTACACATTTTTAAGTTATATACCTTTAGAAACCAAAAACTTTAAGATTCATACGGTGGTACGTTTTACAAAAACTACAAAATTCGATTAGCATCGTTCGAATCTTGGTAGTGTGTACGTACAGATGGTGAGTATACGAATTTTTGTACACAGTGCACACATGCTACCAAATAAACCCTTCGATAATTTTGATGGGAGGAGGGACACATAATAATAATATATGTCTTACACTAATTTAATATATAATATAATATTTATTTCACTACGAGATCGGCACGCACCTACCTCGTATTTATAAACACGAACTCCGCTGGCAACATGAACTCTTTGCAAACAGTTATTAGCAGCCTTTCACCGTTACCCGGTGTGGTTTAATTGTTTTTTTTTCTTTTTTGTAATTACCACCGCAATATAGAAAAAGTTACGGAAATACGTATCTGAGAACAAACGATCACGCGATACACACTATACTATATATAATCATAATAATAAATATTATAAATTAAAATCAAACAGTTTTATCTCCACGTTCCAGAATACAATATACGCCCATGCGAAAACTGTTATCGTAAAAGCGAAGGTGTTTCCGTCTAAATATTGTGCGTGCAATCTGTAGTTTAGTTATTAACAAAAAACGCGTTTTAGACGGTTCCATCCAACATGTCGAGGTACAAAAATATAATTTGTTACCTCTGGAAACAGATGAAATTTCCAATACATTATTTTCTTTAAACTATTTTCAAAGAAATGTTGTATTTTTTTTTATAGTAAATTTCATTGGTGTTTAACTTTAATCATACATAATTATGTGATATAGTTAAAATAACAAAAACAAAAATCACCAATTAAAAGTGCGTAAATTCTATAAAAATAAAATTTTCCCAATACTTATTAAGAATTGTCAATTATTATTTGTTTTGTTACATTACATTTAATATATGATAAGTTTGTAACTGAAATATTTTGATATGGTATACATGCTACATTATTTTGATTTTAAGCCAAATCAATGTAATTATTAAGACCGAGTTATATTTTTTGTAATTTTAGACCAATATGCGGAGTATTAGTTTATGTACCTCTTTATATCAGATCACCTATATTATTTTAAATGTATAAATTAATTAATTTATTAATTTCTATACTAGGCTGCGAAAAAATTGTTTTTATTTTTTAAATTTAACATTATGCCTTAAAATCAAAATTATTTTTAGAAAGATTATTCGATAAACAAAAATATTTTTTTTCAATTATATTATATATTAAGTTGTAATTGCAAAATATATTTCTTACATAACTTAGAAAAATAAAAATAAATAAATAAAAATAATATAATAATAATTAATAAATAAAAATTTTTTGACAAATTTTAAATCATGTTATTGATAAAATTTGAAAAAAATCTTTCTTTTTTGGCAGTTTCTACTAGTAAATTAGTATGTTTAGGAAAAAATTGCAAGGAGAATTTTAAATGTATTAGATATATGTAGTGATAATAGCTCTTTTTCACTAACTCCCACGAATGTAGGTAATCATATAAAATAAATTGCCAAAATTCTAAATTCTCTACTCTTATAGCCTTAAAGAAGCTTATTTGAGACAACTACGTCGTCGGGCTTGGATTTTATTTAAGACGTTCAATATTGATCGGTATTAAACAACGATAAAAAAAAACTAATAAATAGGTACCATTAATTTTAAGTATTTTTTGTTAATTGGTTAGGGAAAAATTCTTAAACTCCAAGTTGAACGAGATCTTTTAAAGTTTTTTTTTTAAGATGGTAGAAGGAGAAACGTTTAATATATATATATATAATTATAAACTTTTTTAATGTTTGTTTGTACGTGACTGTTTTTATTTTTTTTTTTGCAAAGCGTAATGTTATCCGGCTTGATATCAAAACATTTTTAATGTAATAAAAGTATTGTGTACACTAATATAGGGAGTGGGTGTTATTGGGTTTTATTCGATGTTATCAGATTATATTTCCCTCATCGGCCGAATTTTTAATATAATTAAACATAATTCGATAGGTATGGAGATGCCAGTGATACAGTTTGTAATAGTATGGTATAGTGGTTAATAAAATGTGCTCGTATAAGCCCTAAGGATCCGAAATAGTAATTTAAAGGTTTCACACGAAAATATCTAGATTAAACACAATTTTAAAGTATTATAATATTATATTATGTAACAATAATACACAATGTTACATTTACATACAAATGATACAATATTACTGTTACTAAAAAGAAAAATGTATAGATTATGACGGTTAAGTAGATTCAAATTGACTGTTGTTTATGCTATGACGACTAATTTTCTTTCTAACCTACTTACTAACATAATCACGTGATATGAATTTTGAAACGATGTTTGGATTCTTTTTTTATATTAGACGCTACTATCAAATAATTGTTATAACATTTTAGCATAAACCTACCAACATTTTTCTCTAAAGATATAAAAATGTTGTATACATTTTTGTGTGTTCAATAGTAAATTACACTTCTTCAGAAAAATAAAACGTTGTTTGTAGAGTTAAAATTGAATATAATATTAATTCAATAATTTTAAATTTTTTTTCAATATTTATATCACAACATTAGATCAAACGATAAAATATTGAGTTACAAACTATTAATAATTAATTTAGCAGTAAAAAAAAATGTGACATAAAAATTGTTAAAATGAACGTTTACATTCTAGACTAAATATTTTGTAATAAGCACACATCTGCATTTGTTTATTTACTGCTGCGAACACATTACCACAATTACTCGCACGAAATATTATTATTGTCTATATTCTATACATGCAACATTTCTTAAAAAAGTCTATCTTACGATAATTTTAAGTTGATAATGTTTTTTCTAATAATACTACAAGACATTTTTCAAAATAATTGTATTAATTAAATTGAAAATTGTTCAATATATAACGTATTATAAAGAAAACAAATTAAAAATCAAATTAGTTATGGTTTAAAATAGATGATATGTCTAGTATTTACAAGGGTTCTGTAGACATTTTTATAACTAGAAAATAAATAAGTCTGAGAATCACTTATATATAGTACAGCACGAACGTCCAACATATGATCACATAGACGATTAATACGCGAATCCAGTTGATATTGCGATGAACGATGAAATAGTATACATTTTTAGATGGCCAGTTCTTGCGGATAAGTTTTATGTGAATAGATGCTACTGACGTGTTTATTCGATCAGTTTTTTACTGCCTATGCGTACACCGCCATACGCACACGCACAATAGGTAGGTACTTGGGAAAATGCCAAATCCAATGTATGACTGTACACATATAAAAGTTATGCGCCAATATAGCGATTGCCCCGTAAAAGTATACGTCAAGCGATTCGAATTTATGTGATATGCGAACACGACAAAAAAAAAAAACAATCATAAAAATAAAAACAAACAAAATCTATACAGTCGTAAATATTCATTTGGGAAATTGACAAATAAAAATAAAAAATAATTTATATCTATCCATAAAGTTTATAATTTGAATTAAATAAATATTATTATTGTGATAGCTGGTTCCAGACAAATTTTTCGGTGAGAGTGATCCGCTAAATCGAAATATATAAAAACTGGACTCCAGATTTTTTTAAATAAATATTTACTATAAATCATTGATAAAAAAACATAGGCATATCGTCAAAAATACAGATCTAGTACAAATATCACAATCACCGTGGTTGGTATTATCAACGATACAATAAATGAATAACCATCTATTATTTTTAAATTGTATAGCGTAAGTCGTTTTTTTTTTACATGACTGAAAATTAGATTGCGTAAGTATAACAACAAATCATGATAAACTATAATCTGGTACAATACAATTTATTACATATAGATAATAATAATATTATAGTGAGTATTATAATATAGAAAGTGTTTTCACTAAATAATATAGTCAATTCGTAAAATATAAAAATCTTAGTTTAGAAATTTATCACTGTATTATAGTTAAACATAATTGTTTTTGAAATATTTTTAGTTTATCTAAACTCAAAACTAAACAATTTATGTTATTTTTTTTCACGTTATACATTATTAATTATAATGAATAATGGTGTTACGGTAATTTATATTAATAATTTTTAAGTTGAATATAGCTAATTTCTACCAACGAATAGTTTTTTTCTTTTTAGGCACATGTTAAGGTTTAGGCGGATGACTGGAGATCTTTATAATATTATATATTGTATTAAAATATCAATTACACAAAAAATAAACTATTAAGAGATAATAAAATGCAATTACCTGTATCTGTAGTTGATGATTTCAAGTATTTTTAACTTGTACGTTTCATCGCGCATATTTCTTATTTCTCTTTACCCTTTACTCTTAAATACATATATGTTTAACTTTGTTCCATCGTGATGGAACAAATGTTAGGTAAACATGCATGTTTAAATATTAATGTTGTTTTAAATGTTTCGGAGAGTAATAAGTTAAACTTGATAATTTATTATGTTTGTAAAGTTTTCAAGATCGCCATTACGACTTAACGGGAATTTGTAATCGACAAAATCGATATTTGCCGTTATCATCAGATTAGAATAATCACGAAGTTCAAACTCAGCATTTGATTTATTTTAACGTAGTACATACTGTTGTGTAAAAACATATCACTCGATAAAGCAATGCTTATGGGCTACAAATTCCAAGTGACTGATAAGTGTATTATTGAAATAATATTTTCACGTTTTGGCATAGTTGTTTGAACACATTCAAAGATATTTTATAGGAATTTGATATATCTGTTAGGTTTGCGTGATGTGTTCCAAATAACGCACGTCAAAGAACAACCAATTTATATATTATTTTATATTTCCAGTACTATGCGATATGGGGAATAATATCTAAAAAAAGTGTTCTTAGTTTGAATATCAAATGACGATATATAATACAACAAAAATACAATATTATAATACCATGCAAATAAAATATTATAGAAGTCAGTCATTATATTTTAAATATATTAGTATTCAAAGATAGTGTATGAAACATAAGAACATAAAATCCTATTACACACATTGCATATGAGTTTTTTTTCTATTTGATAAAGTTAGTAACCGTTAAATTGTTTTCTAGAAAATACCTAATATATTAAACATTGTGTATCTACGATCTTAACTACATAGTAGGTATTGTTATTGGTCCAAGTATTATAGAATAGTGACATTTTAATATTGTATTATAAACTTTCGAAAATTTTAAACATTAAATATAGTCAACGTTTGGTTTTATATAATAAAAAATAAAAATACAACTTTTCAATAATGGTTTAATAGTGTTATTATAATTTCTCCACAGACCATTCAAACACTATACCAACAGTATAATAAATAGTAAATTATATAATAGGTATATTATGTATGTTATATTTATATTATATTATACGACTACATACTTTATGCATAAACTGTCCAATTTGTCTGCCAGATATTACTTTTAAAGCATGTTTTATATTAAATAATCACGACCTCGTGAAATAAAATATAAAATGTTTACTTTTTAGAGAATATGTGTGCATAGAATATATGATATACCTATATAAATATTATAAATACTATTAAGTTAAATCAACGAAATCCACTTGTGTTGTATGTTCAAACGGTCTCGACTGAAATGCACATAAACTTGAATGTAGTTCTCTTTGGAATCATTAAATTTTGCAAGGCCTTTAGGATAAAAAGTTAGGGAAAAACTATTTTAATTGCAGTAAAGAGCGTGTGATGTATGAAATCGGGAGCTTGTACGTACTTACGTAGTAATAATCGTACTTCAAGAGCATTCCAAAAGATGTATAAAAAAATTAAAATTATGAACGCCTGCTCTAACAAACAAAAAACGTTTAAAATCATCTTTTTCTGTATATCGGTAGATAAATCGTATTTACATAAAATCATATTCGACAAACGATTTGATATAGATAGATAATTTAATAACAGTAATATTTAGAAAATGTAATTATTGATTTTTTTGAAAATAATTATGATACATCCACCTTTTAAATTTACAAGGGTTTGTATTTGAAATAGAAATAGAGAAAGAGAGAGAGAGAGAGAGAGAAAGAGAGAGAGACATTTTTGAAAGTGTCGTGAAAACATAGCTAATATAATATACTATATTATATAATTTAAATTATTGAAATTCGACGAAGATGGGCTGGGCATTAACGAGTTAAAAAGTTAAGATTAAGTTACCTTTAAGTACCTAGCTAGTATTAACTAAGTTACATAACAAGTTATTTATTCTTTTTGTAACGAACTTCTAACTTAATAAGTTAAGATATTTTTCAAAATATATAACTAGTTAATTCATTTTATACTTAAATATTTTTCCAAACATAAGCGCCCAGATAAATTTATAACAATTATGTAATTTCCAATTATTTATTTTTACTCACGCTATTATTTTGTGGATAAAAAAGGGTATATCATGTATTATAATATTGCCCGAATTAGTGAATGAAATATTTCTAAATAATAATGAAAAATAATAAATATAAAATATATAACAATATAAAGATGATCTGTCTATAGAAAATATTACAATTTAACCCAAATTTATTAATTTCAAATCTTATTAAAATTAACATAGTGAATACGACATTAGTGCCGTTATATCATAAAAAATAACAAAACAAAGATGAAAATATTAACCTGAATAACTATAACTTTCAGTATATAATATTCTGTTATTGGATTTCTCACGTTCTGATAGTTTATCTGTAAAATTATCTTTTATAATATGTTATGTTATGTAATTTTTTTTAAAATGTAACTTTTAAAAGTTAAAAAAACTAACTTTTAACTTAGAACTTAAAATGCATACGTTTCTATATTAGATTAACAGAGTAGTTGAAAAAATAATAATAAACTTGCTCTGCCTTAGAGTTTGTGAAATACCTATTATAAAAAATTAGAGTGATTAAATTTGAGTAAATTTTAAAAATAAAAGATTTAAATAAATGTATACAATGTATGTAATTTAATTTTTCATATTAAAATACAACGTTTATTAGTCCATTAATATTACAAAAGTTTTAAATATTTTTTAATTAAATTTGGAAAAATATTTCATTAGTAATTAGTTTGACTTTATTCTTAATCTTGAATAATCCTTATAAGCTTAATCGCAATAGCATACTCAAGATATAATTTATTTTTTATAATATTTTAATTTTTTTTTTAAATAAACATTATTCTTAATTAATTATTTAAAAAAAAATAGAATATGTGAAAATTAACAATCATTAAAATATTGTTGTTACGAAATTGTCTTCTAACATTACTATAGGAAACATATTATGCAAACACTCGTAGTTTCAGGGTAATAACTTTACAAGCGATGGATTTCATAATAGTTCCCGGAAGTTGTCAATCATGCTCGCACATACTTCGTTTATGCCGCCAAACCCAAACATATAGTATATATTATCCTAGAAATAGTATACATCGCAGTCATAACACGTTGCAATAGATCTATGTATCTTGTGCCGGTGAAGAGCCGTGGTTTTTTTTTGTGGGGGGAGGGGTGGGCTTGTTAGGTTGGTAGAGGAAATGTTTCTGCTTGTAGTTGGAGGGGAGACGGTTATTCTTGTTTGTTTTCGTCATGTATTGTGTATATAATAGCCCTTGTAGTACAATAATGCTGTACTTTGGCGTTTCGCCGTCACCCCTTCACCACTGTTGCCCACCCAACACAAACCGCAGCCGTGTTTAACACGAGGAATCGATTTCGAATGTCCTCCTTCCTTTAACCCCTTCCCATCATATTTCCATATAACTTTACACACACACACACATACCTGGAAAAGGATTTAACGCAATGATTATAAAAGGGCAAAAACCATATAACATATATATATATAATATATTATACCAGGTGAACGACCAAAACGCAAATATAATTTTGCGACAACGTCAAGATGTTAATTAAAACGTCCACGGTGTGGCACGTGGTGGCAAATGAGAACAAAACTCCGAAACAGGGATCGAAATAAAGAAATAGTGTGGTGAGATACAGTGAGTGTATATATGTGTATACATAGTGTATGTGACAGAAAAATCGGACGTTGTTTTAAGCAAATACAATCGTCGCCTGTCCGTGAGTTACAATCGGGTTGAGCGATGATAAACGCACGTGGCGAAACACGTGTTAGTCTAATAATATTAATTTACATGACGATTCATCAACCACGTTTAAAACCTTTTTTTTTTATTTTGATAAATGCATCCATTTAAAATCTGATCGAAATAATCACAAAATATAATCAAGAGGACAACAAAATCAAATATTTAGATATTTTATGCCATTTAAGGAGTGTCATTATCAACTGGGAAGAAAAACCAAAAATAGGCAACTGCGACCCCGACTGCCCCAAGACATGCTCCAATCGGACACTGAAGATCCCTCATCGGAAGATGATAATAATGAACTCTATAATAATTAACTTAAAACTTAAAACTAAGAATTAACCTAAATATTATCACTAATATATAAATGCAAAAAACTAAATTGTAATTTGTAATTTACTATACTTGTAATAGCATCCATTGTGCTGAAACATTTTAATAATAATAAACGAAAGAAAAAAAATTGTCTTGTAGTGACACAAACTCATTTCTTTTTTTAAAGCAAATAACCATTTTTCACTTACAATTTTTAAAAAGTTGATTTTTTTTAAATATCGATGTATTTAAATATTAGATACTTTTTAAGTTATCTTATTGTAAGCTATGGGATTTACTATGATGATTCTTAAATTACACTATTTTAGATATTTTTAGTTTATAGTTAGTATATAAATTTAATAATTGGTCTTTTTCATATACAGAACTATTTATAAGCAGCTCTGCATCATGATTTTGTCAGAAATATGTAAAGCGCACCTTTATACTTGTATTCTAGGATATAACCTATTTTTTTTATTCTTCACTCTCTCGTCATAAAAGTTCGTCTACAATTACGAGTAAAGTTGTGAACAGTATTTGGAATTACTGGGAAATTTCGCATGCGCGCGCATTATATTTATATAACACGATTATTCATCAAGCATGCTTACATCCCTTTTATTATTTAATAATGCAATTTATCGAAATCTGATTTTTAGAATTTTTTATTTTACTTAACCCTGTAAATAAGAAATAGTATGCTGTGAAGATAAAAATTTCTTTTTTTTTTTAATGATGAGATGATAAAAATATAAAATATAGACTGACACATCATATACGAGTACAATAATTGTACAGTATTAAACAAACACTATGGATAACATTATAAAAATACTCATGATAAAAATTTGCTCTTCACCACCAGTAGTTCTAAGCCTAAAGAGTATACAGTATATACTACTTTATGTTGTTTGTAAAATATTTAGTGAAATTAATATTTTTTAAATAGTCATATCTCATCCCTAATTCTGATCCATGATTATTATTATTATTATGCATGTGAGTAAAAAATGTAATATGATAAGTCATGACATATCATGTTAATAGTTATTCAAATAAATATGTCAGGATTATTATTAGTAAAAATATTATTATAAAATAAATATAGACTGTATTATATACGATTAACTTGTTTTCTATACTTTGAAACAAAAATCAAGTTTACAGTCATGTTTAATAGTATTACTCTTGTCGATGATGATATAAGTTCTGCAATAATAAGGCATTACAGTTTTTAATCTATAATAAAATTTGCTTTGATTTTTCCTTAATTTGAAAGTATTCCTCTTGCTAGTGGCGTCTCGTGACTCTTGACATATACACTATACAATATACATAATATTATTCTTTATTAATTTATGATCATAATGACGTTTATTTTCAAGCGAGAAAAAATAAGGCACCCAGCGTTTGCTAGTGAAGTTCTATTGCGTGTCCACAGAGAACAGAGGTCGCATCGAAACCACAGTAAAAATATTTGACACCACCACCCACTTGCATATCTTTAGACGAAAATCATCAAAGACTGATGGAAAACTCACTCTTCACTCACGAAACTCTAGAACTTTGTTCGCAGGAGACTCGTAAGACGACAAGAGGAGTTTATAGTTATTCGATTGAACTATGCGTGTTTTTTCGCTCGTACTCTCTCTTTCTCTCTCTATCTCACCCTCTTTTGCTCCATCTTCTTTGGAGTTTCATAATATGATATAATAAGCGAAATTCCAAAGGATCCTCGAAACTTCTGTCTTTCCGACAACAAATAATAACCCCGAGGCAACTGTTCTATACATCACATCGTAATAAAAGGTATTATTTTGGTATGCATGCACTACACCTATACGTTTAATATAATATGTATATATATACTATATAAGTAGGACGATTTTCATTAAACTAAATAATAATAATATGCGATAGGTACTTGCGGTGTCACATTTCACGACTTCACGACGTATTGTCGGGTAAAACGAGAAAGTTTGCCACGTGGTTACAATATACTTTCCAGACAATCGTAAAATATTACGATAAACAACGACATCATGCAACATCCAAAACGGCACCAAAATACTAGTCTCCAGAAATCAGTTCAAGGATAGCGATAATACGCATGGCACAATTAAAAAATATTTCCACGAGAAATAACAACATTGTTATATATGTATATATTTACATTATTGAATAATACTTGTAACAATAATACTATAAAGATGTAAACTTAGCCTGGAAATTAATTAAGTAGGTACTCGTGATGGATACGAATTTTTTTCACGCTAAGAGGACTTCATAAAAGATTGGATTGTGACCCCGAGTTCGAGTACACTCCCGAAACAACAATAAATAATTTGAAAACTTTATCAACTGTATATTAATACTTTTTTTAATATATATTGCTTTCCACTATTTTTCTGAAAATGATATTTATGTTTATATATATATATATACGTAGGTACTTTATCTGTAGCCCCAAGCTTAAGTGTTATTTCGTAATCCCGATTTATGAACATTAATGAGCAACGGGCTTATGGCGATGTTTTAAATAGTTGTGTATGAATATAGACGTTGAAAGTATATAGTTTTTCATTAAAACGCGAATCATTGTTCTAGTAAAATCATTGTTACAGTAAATATATAACCGTCTTCTAGAAAAGAGATTAAGCTTTCTTGTTTCCTTCGAAATTCCATTTTATATTATATACGAGATGTTTTAAAAAATAATTATTTTAATTCATGCGTTCAGCTATATAGTTTTATTTTTTGTCGAGGAATGTTTTTGTTCATAGTTAAACATTAAACTATTAAGGTCATAATATGGTTCTCGGAAATTAGTAGTGGAAATGTATTTTAAACACTTGGAATGTTCAAGAACAATGCCGAGTACGTTAAACTAGTCTCGTCTACATGTTTTTCACACTGCTTGCTATTATAATATGTAACGTAATTCTATATATAGTTTTAATACATTTTGTTCGCTTATGATGTCGTGGGTTTAATACCTCGCGAATAAAATATGTTAAATCCTCGAGGACTAAGATGCATCTGAAAAAAATAAACGCATTTAATATATATATATATAATTCCCAAACGTATTTTACGCGTAAACGTATACAGTTCTCGTATAGTTATGAATAAAAGCATAATATTTATGATATTTGTTTTTCGGCATTAGTCTTAATCTAATATGAATGAGCGATTTCAAATCTCCGTCAGTTTGCGTTTCGCAACCCAATCACGGAAGCATTGTTATTGCCTCTCTCCGTGCTAACATCTATTACAATATTGTGTATAGCCAATAATAATCTGTCAATAAATATATCTGCTGTAACCAATAACATTCATGTGTATTACTAAATGTGTGCACAGATGCGCTATAACAATAGTAGCCCAGTGGTGTGGTGTGGTACGTGAGCAATTACAATTATACGAAATTAACAAGATTAACAGAAAACCAAATCAAGAAAGAAAACGAAAATGAAGAATTATAAAATATTTTTAATTTAGTATAACACTATTATCGTTTAGTACGGCGAAATATTAAGGTTGTTCTACGTTTGCAAGCTACGCCATCCTTGTAATAGGCTTATTAATGATATACTACGCAGAGTAGTTAATATGGGCATTGTTATAGGCTATTAATTGGCAATGATTGTTTCAATTCAAAACGTGCCAGAAACTTTAGGCGTAGATAACGAAGTATCTGTACCTATACTGATTTTGATACACACCGATAACGTTAAAATATTATCTTCGTTACTTGTATAGTTGTATAATTTTATTGGTTCTGGAGTAGCAATATATAATGATGTCTTTCTCTCGTCCCGTTAATTTTATTTTTATTTTTGACTAATAAATCGGTCTATTAAATTTTCACTTTTTTCTTATTTTGGTATTATCACGTTTGATATATTTTAACTCTGTAATCCGTCGCTGAAAAAAATTAAAGCAAGATCGATTGTTTTTGCATCGTGACTTGTGAATCACAATAGTTATATATTTATGTACATAATATAATATTCATACTTCATAACATATTATAATATACTGTAGTATAATAATAATATAAATGCACATAACGTGTATTTCACTGTGTATATATAAAATATATTAAGTGATATTATTAAGCTCTGTTTTAAATCATTTATCATAATACATCGGCAAAAACTCAAGAATAACTATTATACAAACGTTTATTATAATTAATTATTTAAAGCAACATAAACATGTTTCACATCAATGAAAGATGTTTTTTATAATATGCATATAATGTTTTATATTGCGTTATGTATCGAAATTAATTTGTTGAGCGTTGTTTAGTACGATTTCAACAAATATGTTTCACTATAATATGGAACGATTATTCCTTTGATTTACACTGTTAGTAGGTAATATAATAATTTAAATTAAATCATTCCATTTATATTGTCTTGCCTGTGATCTTTTATTTAAATATATATATTATGAAAGTCGTGGTTTAATATACAGTAATTGTATAATACTAATAATTTTTACCCTCCCTCCACCCTTAAAAAATAAAATGATAATAATTTAAAATTGAGAACTTAATACTTATTGATGAATACTATAAAGATAAAGATGAATACATGTGAAATACCTTGATAAACATTTTTGTGCATGAAATACACAAAAAAAAAAAATGGCGATACTTTTGTGTAGTCAAATTTTAAACACACGTTAATTTTAAATATATAAATTAATATTTACAACTTCAAATAATTTGAAGTTTATTTTTAAATAAGTAAATTTTACAAGTGAAAAAAACACATGTATATCAACAAAATTTGAGCCCGGAAAATTATTGACGACCGATGTAGCATCAGAATGTATGACTTGGCGTCGATAAAATATATTATTTCAATACATGCATTTTGCTAGCACTACCCTATCACAAACTCATATTTTGGATTTTTATTTTTGAAAATAATTTAAGGGAATGAATTTAGTAAATATCGTATTTTTAAAAATGGAGATTCAAATCAATTTATAGATATATTAATAAAAAATGTTCTTTGAGCAGTCTTGTTAATAATTAATGATATCAAATTGCTACGAAGATCAATGTATGAAACCAGAAAAAAATACTATCCAAATTTACTAAAAGCTTTTGAAGAATTAAGAAATCAACTAATGAACAAGCAATATGATATTTAATACCAAGGTAGTACATTTTGTTTTCTCGGTTATGATAAAAATATGTTTATGTTTACGTATAAAAATTACATGGATTAACTCAAATTTTCTGAATGCGATTTTAAGAATTGTACTTTTTTCATTTGTTCTTACTCATTTTGTTTAACTTTATACGATTCACGTTTTTCAAAATAGTTACATACCTATGACTTATTGCTTTACAAACATACAAATGTGCCAAAAATTACAAAATATATGCTTTCGAAAGACGGGAAATGAAATGAATTTAATCAATTTTCATGCTGATTTTGAAAAGACAGCGTATAATACAATAATGCGGTTAAATTTAAAAATAAAACTATCGACTGCTTAACTTAAAACTATTGGAAATAAATTCCATCACACAAATTTAATTTAAAATAATAATCATTACGACGATACTTCATATTATAATATTATGCACTATGTAATATATTTTTGTATGACAATACTATAACGATATTATGACGGTATTTTATGTAAAGATACTTCATTAAAACACACACACTCACACACACACACACACACACACACACACACACACACACACATTTTTAATTACACCTGTTTGAAGAAGACAGTTCTAAGCCTGTTAAAGTGAGAAGGAAAATGTGTGTGCAAACAAATTCTAATGCTAGGGATTTTAGTCACGGTAGCCAAAATATATATGCGCAATCGAGTTATGTTTTTTGCGCAAACAAGTTATGAAAAAGGTTAATGCACACAAACGAGTTGTTACCGATCTAATGACGCGGATAATTTGTCGCCAGATATTATTTACCGGATCAGTTATTGGACCTACATACACATCCATTATTCTCGGAAATGTATACATTTTTTTTTTTAAATATACAGAATTAAAATCAACTTTGGATGGAGTTCAGTGTAAGGTTATGGTTATTCAGGTTATATGAAATATAAATAAATGCACATTTAAGTATCTCGAAAGTATTAGAGCAAAAATCAGTAAAAGTATTAAGTGTTAAAACTTAAAAGTTTAAAGTATTATGATTTGTGTATGGAAACGAGTGAAAAAAGAACCACGAAACTTTATCTAAAACCATCATTAAACGGATTTTTCTCAAAAGCTAAGCCTGTCAAAAACTTTACTAATAAAAACTTAGTAACCCAAAAATTTACTTACGAATGTACAATATGCGTAAATAATAACGTCATGAAATAGAATTTAAATTTATTGATTTAATGAGAAAATCATTTTATTTTAATACGGACAGTCTGCTAAACTCAACTGTCTTGAATGAATTGTATTACTGTTTTTATTCGATCATGGAAATCAATATTAACGTATACTAATAACTAGTATTAACCGAATATTCTTATTATTTTTTAAAACGTGCGGTAATCAACTTTCTACAATTTAATTTTGCGTCATAGAGGTTTTTGGGATATTTTTGAATTATTTTAAACGCGTATTGGAATTACTAAAAAAAAAAAATGGTGTCACGTAAAGAATGCTAAGGTTATAGTAACCGTCAACGAATAAAATAATTAGATCCCGTTAATTAAGGACTATTTCCGCAGAAAACATAAAATCATAATATTAATTTTCGTCTAGCTTCTTATAACAATAAAATTATATATAAATTATGTACATTAAATTCGTTTGTGAATTTGTGAATTAAAAGCCGCATGGATATTGGATCTTTACAAATGCATCACTATGTGCAACGGTGACGTAGGTCAAGATAAAACTGGTTCATTTGCACTAAATGTTTACGAGTAGACATCATTATACGTATATAACAGAATATATTATTTTTTACTGCGAACAGTATACGTATAATAACACACAACTATTAGATTATAATTTATAGCGTATTAGCATCATGTGCCACGTATAATTAAACGGTCCGAAGTAATTTGTTTTTGATATGTTAATGAGTGAAACCGATGAAATTTCGATTTTGCCACTCCTCCATGGCTCCATCCACTGTTGTTATAGACCTATACTTAAGGTAGGTAACCGTTTGTCCCAATAAAAATAACATCGTTTTCGGAACCAAATTGATCATCATCAACTTGACCTAACAGTAAACCATATTGAAAATAGTTACAAGTTATATGTGTTTTAATAAAAAAATTTTGTTTTGAAAACTCAATATTTGAGCAATTAAAATTAAATAGTAATACTGTCACTCAAACAATTGAAAAATGTAGCCCTAGAACTATGTATTATACCGCTTTAACTTTGACATAACGGTGCCGAGCCGTCAATTACAAAAACCATATGTAATGAACCCATTACCAGTTATTTTATACTATTCTGTAGTTATTTTTAACATATTATATTTACTTTTTAACGAAAAACCTTATTTGCACGAGTTAAAATATAAATTCAGCACGTGTAGCTAGTCCACTATTATAGAACAAAGAGTTGCTCTTTAAAACATAATATAATATTAATTAACAAACCTAAAAACTATTAGCCGTTAGCACTATACAATTTAGTAAACAATTTGAGGTTTTACCCATAACGTAAAGTGTAACGCTAATAAAAGTACTGCATTGCGTAAGCGTAAACGTGATTATTTTTTTAAATATAAATAATATATTATTAGTCATAAAAAAGTTCAAAACACCCACGGAAATCGTTCAAAAACAAAAAAAATACTCCGATCGTCTAACTACAATACCAATATACCTGTACGTAATTAATTTATCACAATAATATTATTACATGATTTACAATATTTACGATTTAATACCGCCGTCGACACACAAACAGGGATGATATCCATTCCCATCACATCCCTTTAACCGCCCCTATCGACCCACGTAAATTATAATTTAGTTCCCACGCCAATTATACGTATTATGTTTCCTCTCGACGTAACGCTTGCCCATCTACCCAGCGACTTTGTTGTTTGTACGCGCTTCGATGCACTCGATAGATTCACAATTTCGAGTACTTAACGCGCCACGTAAAGTTGTCGTAGGCTAATATTGTTATATTATAGTGGACAACTGTGATAGAGAAAATCGAGTTGAAATTCGGTGAATGTTACGTTGTCCACAAGCTGATCAAATGTTTGGTCAAATTTCGCCCAGAAATATTTTGGTTATGTTTTTCGTTTTGCGTTTAACGAGTGTAGTTGTATTAAATGCGACCGATGCACTGTCAACACTTGACATGATCATGAATTATGATGATAAGTGAAAGACCCATCACATACTGTGCATTCGGTATATATATTATATTATATTTGTGTCATAATATATTATTGTGATTATATGTTTACTTAATCGTGCATCGAAATAAGAACTCCATACAATGACTTATGTGCATATTTTTATCTAAAATTGTCATCGCTAAAATACAATGTTTAGAATAAATGTGTGTCTAAATATAATAAATTTGTTATCTCGGCTCACTATCGCTAATCTATTTGAATTTTCCCTACTGATCTGAGTCTCCATTACTATCCTAATATACAGAGTGTATCACAATTGTATTATCCGATACATTAAAATTTGATTTTAGTGTAAAATTGTCAAATCTTAAATATACATCGTGTATATTGATAAGAAATTAAAACCAATATTAAAACAAGTAAGACGGACACCCTTAAAATTATGTAAATTTGATAAATTGATAATCATTCAAAATAATATTATGAACAAATTATATTTTTGTAAATTAAGTTACGCAATAACAAATAAAAATCTAGGAATGATAAAAACAAAAACAAAAATATAATTATTTAAATATAAAAATGATTGATCTATTATTATTAACAATACGTCAATACTTGATATAATAAAATAGTACGCCATACATTTATAATTATATTTATTCGGCAATGTTTTTCATTAAAAATTTTAAATTAGTTTTTTGTTCCATTTTACTGTTTATGTTTAAATTGATTAATATTTAGAAAAATACTTAAAAAAATTATGACTACGTTACGTTGATAAATAAAAATCAATTCTGCTTGAAATTATATAAACTAGGTAATGCCCAGCCATGCAATAATAATATAAATATAAAAGAAAAAATTAATAATTATCCTACGAATATTTTACTGTGTTAATAAAATAATAAATAATAAATTATTGGCAAATCGCGTCTGATTTAATTTTGAAGAATTTTTCCTAAAATGATATATTTTGAACACATGTAATACCAAAAAAAATTATTAATATAATAAGGTTTGAATAAAAGTATAGTAAAATTTTGATCATTAAGAAAATAAATTGTTTTTACATTTTTGCTTTAACCCTTTAATATAACCACAAATGGTTATGTACAGGTAAAACTTTTTCATTATTATTAAGATCTATATTCCCGCAAATAAATTGTATTTTGAACCTAGTTTGATGAATTATTTTAAACAAATTCTAAAATTAAAATAGTTTTATAAATATTCAAACAATTATCTTTAATAAATTTTATTAAGGACTAACTCCAATAAAGCATGTTCAAAATTTGTTCGGATAAATTGGAAGCGTTTTTCTTAACATGATTCAATTTGTTTGTTTGTTAAGTTTTATTATTATTATTATTAAGATATGTATTTTTACTTTTTTATAAAACAAATAATAGCACCTAATCGGTATTAAATCAAAACTTTTTTTTAGATATGTCACTTGAATGAGTAGTTAATATAAATAGTCAAATTATAATCAACAGAAAGAAAATGAAAAATATTTAATTTTTTTTTTTAAATTTAAGTACTGATCATAGCGTTTATTCTATTATAGACTTAATGCAGTGGCCTTTTTTATACGTGGTTATTACTTGTTAGGTCTGACTATTCTCTGACAGTTATAAATAGTACTGTTTTTAACTGATAAAGCTTATCTAAATGGTACTTTTTTTCAGCCTTTTTATTATTTTCTCAAATGACCCGACAAGTCGATTGATGCGTTTCATAAGTCGTATTACCACAATATACTATTATATAATCGTAATAACGTCTTATAACGCAATTAGTATCATATATAGTTATCGGATCTTGGCTTAAATGATTTTATTTTTATTTAATGTGAATGTTACACGCTTAAAATATTCTTCTTAATTAACAAACAATGGAAATATTTAATAGAAACAATAGCACCAAGTTCTACTCGACACCTATTATAATACGTTTAAATATGGAAAACCCATTATGTTTCTTAAATCGATCGGTATTCGCAATAATAGACCTTCAAATTATTATAATATATATTGAACTTTATATAATAGATGGTATAATATTTGTAGTGTCCACAAATTTTCCATCACAGTATAGTTAACGATAAAACGAGGATAGATTTGTGTATATACGGCGCGTCAAATACACGATAATATTATTACATTAATATAAACAATAACTCGTCTTCACTTATTAGCATACGAACACAATCAATTTATTAATATCGCTTTAATCGTGCCGACCTAACCATTACTTAGAGAAGTTTATAGTGTTGACTAATCATTGCAAACATAATTCGACATCGTTGTACACTTCAGTCTGCAAGCTAGACCATAATGACGTGAATCCCATTATATTCTGGGGTTATAGATTTATAGTCGACGTCTTACAAACTGGTGGTTTATATCTCCACCCAGCGCCGAGAAGTTCTGCATCAGGAAACAATAATTAATGTCGATAATAGATAGCAAAAATAATAGAAGCAAAAGAAAGACGATATTACTTGTCATAAATCCTTTTATTCAAACGGCGATGGTTTTCCTCTTCATAAATATTTTTAATTTTGTGGAAATATAAAAAACAACCGATTTTTATGTGTGAATGCTTCCCAAACAATCTTGTTTGTCCAGATAAATCGAATGGCTAAGCGGATAATGTGTACAGTTTTTTTTTTTTTACGTCAAATCTAATTAAAAAATCGTATATTAGTAATACATTTTATAACCAACTTTCAAATTTTGCGTCATATTATACAGAGTAGGTATCACTATTTTTTGTAAAATAAGTGTTCTGATAATCTATAATAATAGTAATCTATTGAAAACATGATATAAATAATAACCTGTTATTTAGAGTCATGTTTAATTTATTGATGATATCCTATAATTCATTTTTATACTTAATATCACACTGTGTAAATAATAAATATTGAAAATAATAAGTAATTTAATTTTAGATTTTTATCGAAGCGATGAATGTATTGATTTTACAATAATGTGTATTTTTTTTCTTATTTTCGTGTCAGAAGACATTTTTGCTAATAATAAAAAAAAATAAATTTGATTACAACTTCAAAGGAAGTTCTGGTAGCAATCAAATTGGATCTAGTTTGTATTTTAGTGAGTTAAAGTAAACATTTCTCAGTACTTTTTAAAAAAAATCGGGGGGGGGGGGAATAAACATTTGTTAACAATTTAATATTGTTATTAAAATATTTGTTTGGAAATCAAGGTTTAAAAAGGCCAGAATCGTTTTGCGTTTAAATAATTATAATATCAAGTATAGTGTATACCTATACTCAATAGATATATCATTGAATTCAAATTTAAAATATATCAATTATCGTCATTCAATCAACGATGAAGTACAAATTTACTGTACATGTGAATGGTTGGCAGATATTTGCCCACTTGTTAAAATATTTACTTATTTATATTCATTGTATGTATGACGTTTACTCGAGAAGAAAGTGCTAAAAACTCTGTAAGTGTTACCGAAATTAAAAAATTAAAATGTTTTGTTGAAATATTTTATTTAAACATTGTAATGATACGGTTCAATAGACGGATGAGTAGTGGACATGTCCAGTATCCATTTTAATTTACTAAAAAAATAATAATAAATTGTCAGGCAAATGTTTATGGAATTGTTTGTTTAAAATAATATTAATAATATTACGTGACATTTTCTTCGTCATATAACACAATACATAAGTATACAAAGTATAATATTTTGTACTATAAAATAAATAGATAAAACCCCAATGCTTTTAGATATTTTATAGAGTATTTTAGAAATTTTTCATTTGATATCACGAAATTGTCAAATTAATTTGTAATGATCAATAATAAATCAAAGTTCAAACCATATTATAATATAAGCACTATGTATTAATTATAATATAATAATATGTTAGCATGTAGCCGATAGCTATAAGATGTCATGTACATCAAACAAGTCAATAATTTAACAACATACTTTGTTTCACTAGTTTACTACCTATTTTTATAATAATTAGTGAAACAAAATAATGGTAAAAATTATCACAAATATTGTTATCATCTATTTAAAATGGTGTGTAAAAGATTATTTGGGTGGGGAGACTTTTGTATGTGATGACCATACTTGCACAGCAATCATACCCAGTGGTTTGGTGAACGATGCTTAATGCTGCAATTGCTTATCCTTAAATATCTATCTTAAATTTAAAATTAAAATGTATGTAGATTCCAATTAATGTATAATTAATTAGATATCATAGTATTTGTTGTATATTGAATTATGACATAATTACGTCTTATGACAAAAATTCTAAATTAGCATACAATTTTAAATAATGTATATCGTGTTGTAATGGGTGGCTCATTTTTTAAATATTTAATGTAGGGTTTGAAATATGCTTGCCACGCCACTGATAGTACTCAAACATTATTTTATAAACACCAAAATTATACAGAAAAATGTCATATTGGCATTGTCTTGCTATAAATAATGCACTGATATGAGCATAATAAATATCATCGGCTAGTAAATAGACCCACGATAGTGTACGATAATGTTTCATAATATTTAAATTGTATACACTATAATAGTTTTGTACTAAAAATATTGGAAACTATATCATAATATTATTGTAGCACGCTATACGTAATTATTAAAGGATATATCAATATATGATATTTCTTTCACATTTATCAAAACTATCCATATTATTATAATTTTTGAACAGAGTAGGTATACAATTATAATCTAAAAATAACGGAAACAGGACAATATATTACATATTCAGTTATATATTCCTACTCAGAGTTATATTGAGGTGACTTTTTGTATCTTACTTTGACATTGAATTCGGAATCCTCGTGAAACGGGTTGGACGACAAATCAAGACCAGTTCACTATTTTTGCATAGGTGCTTTATTAATCTCAAACGGTGATGTGAAAATGGTTATTTACCTATTTATATACATGGGTTTATTTTTATTATTGGAAAGTAGATAAAACATTTTCCGCCGGGTTTGAGTATTGAGAATCATAGATAATATGGTAAAAAAAGAATTATTAATAATTAATAGTGCAAAAAATACGAAACACATGAACGGAATTACATAATTAATACAGTTGTCTTATTTTTACACAAAGAACTCGAACAGGAACGGAAGATAATATTATATTGGTCATTATAAACAAATGTGGGCATCAATTAGGCACTTGGTTAAAAAACCAAAGCCGAGTTAAAAAAATTATTTTTATTTTCAAACCGACTGGTTAGACTGGTTAAACTTAATTCAGTATTTCTTAATTCTTGACCCGGTCGAGAAGACCCGTTGACGTCAAACGCGATGTAAAGAACGTCATGCTCCGAGCCCTGCCACCACTCCGCGACACGGCTCGTTCTATACTAATGTGCTTCTATACTAATGTGCGTGCGCGTAGTTTATGTTTACGTTTTTGTTGTCGTTCCGCCATTTGCGACGTTTGTAAATTTGTACACAAATTTCTTTTGTTCGATCGTCCATTTTTTTTTTTTTGTACGACCGATTTAATCTGAAAAGTACACAAAACCATTTTATTTACGTTTAATTTTTTTTCTGTTCAAACGAATGAGAATATTATCTTGTGCCTGATTTTAAACGCCATTTCGGAGTTCGAACTATTTTCGTCAGACGTCCACCTGGCGGTCAGCTGAGATTGTTCGATTTCACATCATAGCGACTATAAATAGTGGTTCGGCGAACGTGTCATCGGGTTAGGCGTATTTTTAAATACAATATAATTAATATCATTGGGGAGAAATTTCATAATATTGTTAATAAAATATAATTATTATTATAATGATATGTTTACATTAGAGTGGTCAACCCAATAAAAAACATTCTAAATGGATTTTATTCTATGAATAATATAATAATTTGGTAACATACGTTTACTATTTATTATTTGTTAATATTTGTTACCTACCCGCTTACACTTAAAAATAATCTTTATTTTAAGATTCGTAAAATAATCGACGAGTATACGCTCGCCGTAATAGCATACCTACTAATATATATTTACACGCATTACAAATATTATTGTTTGTTAACTATTAACTTATTAATTAACATTTACTTAACATAAACTCAAATTATTTGTTTTCATATAACTTACCGATATTATGTGCATATAAATACTAGAGCAAATACACACGAGACTGTCTTTGCTGGAAATTTCTTGGGCCATTCATAGATTATCTATTATCAAGATATTCCACTTAAAAAAAAAAGAAGTATTGTATGTGTTTGTTTTTACCATTTTGATTTTTGAAGGGATTTTTTTAACATTCCTCTCAACAGTTTTAGTAATCCATTAATATATGCATTGCGCGCTATTGTGCAAACCTACATTATGTTTGACAGTAGTGAATTTTTTGAATGACTTGCACTGGTTACCAATATCTCAGGTCTCAGAATGTGTGTGTTTGTTAATAATGTGTGACGTTGCTCTGACCTAGAAACATTACGTAAAGTGATTAACGTTTTATTTATATTAAATATTTGATATGTTTAAATTATAAATATGTATTATAATAAATTGTATATATTATTTAATAAATTATTATTATTATATTATATTCAGTAAATATAATGAGTAAAATTAAAAATATTAAAAATATATAATTTTCAAAAGTTCGAAAAAATAATTTTAGTTATTTTACCGTAGTTAAAAATATAAAAAGGTGAACAATGTCAATGTGGTCACTAGTCACTGTAATGGATGTGTTAAATATGAATTTATCAATTTAATTATCTTAATATACGAAACACATACTGAGTTGGGATTTTCAGTCAGCCTATAGGTATATACCATGACTAAACACATTTCATGATATGTTTTTTGATATTTCTATTAAATTCATCATTATAAGTGTTACAATAAGTTGATTAATTTTTTCCAAAAAATTTTCATTTATTATATTATTAGTATTTAATTATTATAATATAATATATACATATTATTAACATTTTGTTAGTGCATAAATTAATAATTTACTTTATTTTTTTTTTTAAATATTCAGATTAATTTTCAGTTACATTTGCCAGCAGTCTATCTATTTACACAATTTTAATAGAACAGGTACATTATAGAAATGTATTTATTTATTTAAGTATATATTGGACATAACTAAACCAAGTTTGTAACAACAATATTTTATCAAATCACACTGTTATGATTACTGTACAGAATTTTTACAATATTCTAATTTTTGCAAAATTTAGCACAACCTACTCACTTACTTGATGTTACTAACTTAAAAA
This sequence comes from Rhopalosiphum padi, assembly GCF_020882245.1. NCBI lineage: Eukaryota > Metazoa > Arthropoda > Insecta > Hemiptera > Aphididae > Rhopalosiphum > Rhopalosiphum padi. The sequence goes on from NC_083600.1 coordinate 22,485,050, forward strand.
TAATTGTATAATAACAATATAAGCGTAAAATAAAATATCTTTAGAAATACATATATGCATATAAATTTGACAGATAGTTAAAAAATTGTGATTATAATTCTGGAAACACGAATCGAAAATATACAAAAAAGAAATGACAATGTCAAACATATATTAATAGTAGACAATATTTTTAAAATTAAATAATGTCTATTTATGTTTTTATTGAATAACATACTTCAAAATTTTATTATTTTTTGAATTACAGTAAAATAAATAATTTCGATTTAATCGACATCTCGTTTTGCGTTCAAATTTCCATATCGTTTTTATTTGTTTTCGACGATTTTGACAAGTTCTGTGAATTTTTTCTTTTGACTGCACCACTCAGAATGCACGATAATGGAATGAGTACTAATGACGATATATAATAATAATAAAAATAAAACCCAATTATTGTAGTCATATAACATCGTCGGAGATCGAATGCGACGGATGAATTTTGAAGGAATACTTAAATAAAAATAACAATGTATTTATATTATATACCAAGTGCAACCCCTCGGATAGATTATACCTATGTTATACGCTCTACGCGGTAATAGGTCCGGTCTACTCACAGTCCACACTGTGCGTATACAGTATAATACACTGGCAAAACTCCGTCTTCCATTCTCCAAGAGTGCTATTGTTATTGTGAGATGGCACGAAACAAGTTCCAAGGTTAATTACCGAAACACGAGATCGCGGCGTACACAATATGAGCTATCTGCGCTACAATAATAACCGACAAAATCAATTAAATAATATTATTAATTACATCATAATATGCATGCGCTATTATATATCTATACAATATAATATAATATACACCGACAACGCCGTATCCGGGAGTGGCCGCACTAGTATTGTTATTATTACCCGATCTATAACGGTGTAATGCATATTAATATGATACTAACAATATATTAGTGTATTATACGCCGCCGTGCAGAAATGAGCGTACTATACATCATAATAACGTTTGTCGCGGTACACTCGAACAAGAGACCCCACTCGTTGAGTCGGCCGTTCGACGTACACCGTTACACACGTTTTATTTACACAGTGATTCGCCGTGCACGATGGTCTTCCGAATGTTTGGCTTATCGACGGGGAATTTAATCGAATTCTGATTTTTGAAACATTCAAATATACTTGAAAACCTATAAAAAAAATATACTATAAATAGAGCTATAGGTACGGGCATGTTGAAAAATTCAAAAAAATCAGATTTTGATCAACTGTAATATTCAAGGAAAAACGGAGTGAGCATAATATTATAGCGAATCGCTCTGTATATTAGTTACGCGGCTGATAATAATAATTATTATCAAATGTGATTAAGCTTCGTTTTATCCGAGACGACGACGATAAAATAATAATAATAATATATTAATATATTACATTTTACGGTTTGTCGTTAAAAACAATGCGACTGTACATTATTTTGGCAATATGGTTTCACATTCTCGGTTACCATCAGCTGCAGAAATTGCATTCAGTCCTTTAAGTATATTATATTACACTATATTATTATAGGAACACTTATTCCACATTTATCTTCACTCTATAACGATAAAATTATCATTATCACATTATTATTATTATTATGGAATACTTTATAATGAACCGCATGGCGAAGGTGTACCTAAAATGCCTATCCATAGCGCCATGTTACCTCTTATTTTAATTGAAATATAAATTTCATATTCTACAGTAATATCTTAACAAATTTGTGTCATCATTATATTTGTACTATTTATACTATTGGCTATATCACTGCAGATCAATGTATTAATAAGTATATATTATTATATAAGCATAATATTGTGCTACTGAATATATATCTACAAAACTAAGTTAGCTAAATATAAATTAAATTTTAGTATTTATAAAAAAAAATGCATAATAATATTATGTAAACTCTAGAGAATAAAATACTTATGTCTAACTAGTGAATCGAATATTGTTTTGTATTATAAAATTAACTATAAAGATACTAAATATTACCATCATTATTATGAACATATATTTTTATACATCTATTTAAGTTCTATTCTTTTAAAAGTGTATATTTTCTTATTTATTATGCCCTTATTTTTGGCACTATTATTATTTATTATTTAAATAGCTATAAAGTTTTAATTAATGCTTTTTTAAAATGTGTTTAATTTCAATTTTATAAGATAGAATATATTGTTATCACACATTGATATTGGCATTTTTTTTTTTTAGAATCTTCTAATGAATGTCAAAATATTTAAAATATATGCTTTTCAAAAATATAATAATTTTGTTTTAGAATTTTTAAGAAATATCACCAAATATGGTTATTGAATTCCTTTAAATAGAATAATAAAAAAGATTTTAAATTAAATAATTTAATTTTGGAGCTAAAATGTATTGTACATTTTATATGTATTGTACAATATTACTATAAATTATAAAATCCAATTATAATCAACTTCGCAGTATGAAAAACCGAAAAGTCCTCTTTATTTTTATTCAAAATTATACTGTGGGTAATGAATATAAAAAAAAAAAATGATTGTCAACTAGAGTTTATGAATAAGGACGCTTTTACATTTAAAGAATCAAGTGGTTTTAAATCATTAAATTGTTCTATATGTTGGTATCATTATATATCTTCATATGATTCTAGGTTTAATACATTTTGCAGTTACATAATTATTTTTAGTGCTCGAAATTTTCAATTCCCAAACGCATATAATTTAATATACCGTATATTAAAATGTAATTTGTGTAATGTGTTTTGAGTACAATTATTCGTTATCGAAACTCAGACGTATTTAAGAATACTTCTAAGTATGATAACTTTACCGATAAATTTAAAATAATGATGTAGGTACCTATAATGCATATCTACAGTATGTACTATTCAACATTCATAATTATTTCCTGAATTTTTTTTTTAATGAGACCGATCGAAAATAAAATTATTAGAGATATCTAATGCATTTTTTTTTATACAAAATTGAAGCATTAAACCAATTAATTTTTCTGAACTGAAAATAAAATATATTTTTAGTGTTTCTTTCAGTTGCAATTATTTTTTAACATTACATTTTGTTCTTAATCGCTAACGAAAACTAAATAAATAATTATTTTGGTTCTTGACAATATTAATTCAGGTAATACGTGTAATTATTATAAGTCAAACATTCGTTGAGTTGTTTAAAACCCTTTGAAAAATGTACTTTCTATTTTTTTTTTTTTAGGATTTTAATCTATTTTCTATTCAGTAGTATTTTAATAATAATGCGGAAGTCGTATATTATGAGATTTTTAATTTTTTGGGTCAGTCTGAAAGTGTTTCTGAGCGGGCCTGACGCCTGTGACACACGCCACATCAAATATAATAATAATGATAGTAATAATTATAGTTCTACAACCGCGATGACATTTATGACGTCCGCTTGAGTTAACAACACGAGTATAAGACGTCACTAGCCACGTAATAACTTTGTTTAAGTTTTGTGCGGCGATTGCTATAATTCTTTAACACACTATCGTAATAACCGTCTAAAAAATAATCTAAAATTCGTTCTATGAATTTACATCTATGCACATTTTCAAAAAAAAAAAAAAAAATTAATTAATAAATAAATTAATATTATATATTATAACAACATATACGATAGATGTAGTCATCCATTATAGGGTATATATTAATTATTATAATTAATATAACTGCACAAACGCGTTGAGACAGAATGGACAAAAAATAAACCAAGCAATGCCGTATTGATACAAATTACGTCCAGGAAAAAGATCAATGGTTCTATTTTCTTATTATTATTATCTTAGACTTAAAGGGTGTGACAAAAAAAAATAATCATAAACAAGTATAATATTTTGTTTTAAATTTTAGATGCATGTCAAATTCTTAATAAATTTAATTAAACTATCATCATAGTTATACATTTTTACAATACATATTCTATAATGTTATAATTTGTGTATTTTAATATTATGTTTGTTATACCTAAAATAAATTAATAAAAATATTTTTAATATTTTGGCGATCCCCTGTAATTTATAAATGTATAAATTGATCCGCAACTACAAAAGGATGGACCACTCTGATATAAATAATACACCTCTGATACACTATAGTGTTAAAAAAAAAATGTTGTACGAAGTTTTGAAAATATTTTGGTTTTAGAAAAATATTTTTGTTAATAGATTAAATGCGTATAAAAAAGAAAACATACCATTAAAAACACATGACAAAATTCCTTTAGCAACTCGAAAATTCTTCAGTAAGTCATAGGTAACCTAATATAAGAATATACATGATTACATAGTTAGTTTGATTTACTTGAATTACTATTGAATGAGGATTATAATATAGATCTATAAAAGATAATATAAACAACACAATTAGTTATAATAGTAATAAGTAATATTTCACTATAACTAAACACATAATATAGTTGTGTAGTTGTGTATTATGTGCTGATAGCTGTTTAGTAGTCATTAAAATATTTGTCATTAACATATTATCTGTTGTTTCTTCACCTGCTATATTTAAATCATTAGCTAATTTCTCTAATTTAGAAATATATGTCGAAATGTTATCAGTAAGAGGATCCTTTACATAACTAAAACACTTTTGTTGAAGTAAATACATATTTACCTAAGATTTTTGTTCGTAAACACTTAATAATTTTTCCCACATTTGATAAGCATTTTCACAATTAATTAAATACTCAATAGGACCATTTTCTACTGAAGTTATTTATTATCCTTTGACACTTACTGTTAGATTTTGCCCATGTATTTAATTAATTTTTTTATACCAGCTTCTTGCCTCTTCATCGGTTTCTTTACCAGAAATTTTAGTTATTTTATTACTTGATTTTGTCCAATCCCCTGTAATTAAACTATCTAACTCGTATGAGTTAATGATTATTTTCATCCGGTACTTTCACAATGGACATTCTTTTGCATTCGTCAACTTCGACACCCTGATCGAATCTTCCATGATCTTATCAGTATATGAACTACAAAAATGTACCTTAGGCTTTTAGTTTCCTGTTAGAACCTGACAATTTCTAATGTTGAAATTTTTCTTTTGTTGTCCTGTTGTAATAATCACTGATGATGATCTGGGCTCATAACGTATTGAATGAGGATTATAATGTGGATCATAAAAAGATAATATAAACAACACAATTAGTTACAATAATTATAAACTAAACACATATAACTAAGTATGAAAAGTAAATTGTCTTCTAACAATGTTTGCTTACGTGATATATATATACATGACGTATACATAGGCAATACTATAATTCAGTGAACACAGAGTGCATTCGGTAGCCTTTATATATTAGTAACCTTATGACCCTGTTATAAAAATAAACGATTGCGTGATTTACATTTACAATAACAAGTTGATGTGTGATCTTATATAACATATTATCTATATTTTCAACAATTATATCGTACATTTTTATTGGAACATCCGATAAATCTGCACATATATTATGTTATATAATATTATACAAAAAAAAAATGCAATAATCTTATCATTACATTATTAATATATATTATATAGTATATGATTGAAATTTTCAAGACTATAAGCGTATAACACGACAGTTGTAACAACACTATTGTGTATTATGCAACCGGTAAATGAGTACAACGCGAAACGTATTGATATTGACGCTTGCCAAGTCTATAATATTATTATTGTATATCAATGGTTGAAGAAAAACGGGGTGAAATCAAATTATTGAGATGAACACATACGCGTGCATATTATAAAAGTCACCCGCCGAGATGAAATAGAAGAAAAGAGCGACCGGCAGTTTTTCTGACGTCGACACAACCGACGCACGACTATTTAATATATTACGAGTATATAGACGATGTTATATATAATGACGTGACTACGCGTGTGCTCGGTCCGCCGATCTCGTTTTTTCTCGTCTCCGTCTGTCAGCGGCGGCGTCGACGTTTTCCCTCCGGTACTTGCCGCTCGCCGCTCGTTCGACCGGTGCGGAGCGCACAGACGAGGGGCGCTCGAATTGCCACCACTGCCGTTGCTGCTTCAGTCAGTACCACGTCGGCGACCGTACTGAAAGCGCAAACGTTAACACCGACTGTACCGTACGTAACCGAATACGATCGCGATCACACATGCACACACCCACACATACCGGATAACGTGGCACACGATCTTCGTAATTTGGTTGTGTTTATTTATTTTTTTTGTAATCGTTTTTTGATTATATTTTGCGCGACCGTATACGCATAGGTAACCAAATACCTGATTAATGGTGGTCACGTCCGTTATCGTAATAATATAGTGTTAACGCATCCGTTCAGTGTCTGTCGCGGTGACCGAACACTCGAGCGGTGTCCGCCGCGCGGAAACCGGCCGCCTCGGATGGAGCCGCCTCGGACGACCCCGACGGCTAGGAGACCTCGGGCTGTCGCCTTAATTTGTCTGATCGCAGTGTTATTGGCTCTGATTTCGGGTGAGTGTTATTATTTAATATTCTCATCTATCTCTATTACCCCTAAGTCTCGAACGAATGGAGTCTATCAATCATACAAATCGAAGAAAGACAAATATAATTTTTAAATATATGATTAAAATAAATCTAGTAAGAAAAAAATAGCTATCATCAAAAACTAATCGAATAATTAAATTACAGTTGTGTAGAATTCAAATGGTGTCCAAATGTGTAAAATATACTTACTGTCTTTACCTAATATAATATTATGTTATCAAGTTTGCATTCATACATTTGATTAATGATAATTTTGCTTTTGATTTAAGCAATTTTTAATATTATTAATATTTCATGTGCACGTAAGCTTATTGTCTATCTATAATATTAAAAAAAAAAATTAGTTATTCTATAATTTTCTATAATATGACTGGCAATTTTGGTTGTCATAATATTATACATCACATTCATAATCTGAAATATGCTTACACAAAATAATAATATAAGTACTTAGGTTTTATATACATATACAGCGATTTTTTTTTTTACAATAATATATTCCTAGTTTGATCAACTTGAAATAATATTATAGTTATAAACTCCGCTCAATACAATACAATTATCATCCTATAAACCTTCTACATTGCCAACCCATTGTACGTTTGTGTGACACAATTATAATATATAAATATTATTGTTGGACATAATATGACGTCTTGTGTGGCATGACAATAAGGAACAATACTGACAAAAAACCATATTATCATCTGGGGAAAAAAAAATAACAACTTTCAGAATCCACTCTTAATTTATAGCCAAAATTTTAATTTTTTAAATAAAAATTACCGCTGGTACAATGAAATAACGGTATATAATGTGTGTGTGCGTGTGAATGTGTGTGTGTGTATATGTGTGTGTGTGTGAGCATGTATATACAATAATAATTGTGGGTGTACGGGTTTCGGGGTATGTCCCATTCGATAATGAAATAATTTCGACTACTACAAGGATTTCAACAGATTATAGTATCCAAAAACTAATAATGTAATATTATTAAAAATGTATTATATTAACTTCATAATATTAAAAATTTGTTAAGTATTTTAACAATTTCATGAATAAACGCCTGTATAATTTTAGTAAAACAAGATTATATATGTCGAAGACTTCAGCCGATTCAGGAAAATCACACTTTTAAATGCAGTACATATATAAATAATAAATATACACATACATACTCACACACACTGAGTGCTTATACATATATAATTTTATCACACATTATTATTATATTATTATGCACATCTTTGCTCGTAATAACCACTTTTCGCGATAAATTCTCCACTTTCGCGCGTCACGATTAGTACACTCTTCTCGATTCTAGTGGATGCTTTAAGGGTATTTATTACAGACGAGCTCAAGTGGACACATCTGAGGGACGAATATTATAGGTAGCCGTAGACAATCTGAATCGTTTTGTGTGCACTTCAACACTTAATGTTAATAATGTAATATATGCAGTTGCACTATACGAGGATAAGAAATTATATTATTATGTATAACCACTACATTTTTATATTTTTACTATTATTAAATCTGTTTTAGACGAAAATTGTGCTATTTTTTTTTTTTTTGGTACGAAATACCTATATTTAATAGCTGCATAATAATAGAAATTAAAATGTATAAATAATTAATTCATTCATGATATAATTATACTATTAGAACGTTATTATATTCCTTTTTTTCTTTTTTTCAGTTATTAAATAAACGTTACACTTCACAGACTGGTTGAAATTGTATTAATTATTGAATTATATAGTTATTATTTTTTTTTTTTTTGAATAACTCTCGTTCCACTCAAAGTTAAAATTAAATAAAAAAGAAAATAGGTTCCCTGAAAATGCATAATAAATACAAAGTTAAATCTACGAAGAATAAAAATTAAGCATTTAATATATAATTATAGGAATGATACAAATTAACATGATAACATAACAATATGTATAAATATATTATAAATTTTATAATTCACTGATATCACAGTTAATTTAAAAATAAATATATTTGTCTTCTCTGTTTTTTATATTTATTATTATAAAATAATATTATGTCATCAGTTTTTATTTTCTTTGGAATGGTTTAAAAATGATTCGTTTTGTATTAATTGTCTAAAGGCAGAATACGTATAATATATAACGTGCGTTGTGCACTAGAGCGTGACATATAACTAAACTGCAGATAAGTGTGAAGTGAAGACTTCAAAGTTTAAATCACAAGTATTAAAAAAAAAAAATCACTGTATTATGACTTAACATTTGTTCACCGATATACTTAGTGATTTCATGGATAACGATTGAGAATAAGTCTATTTATCAAAAATTAAAACCATTTAAAAATAATAAAATAATGGTATACATATATATATATATATAGACCCGTTTGTCCGCTTTGCAGAATCCAATATAACCGTCGCCGGTAGTTCAAATATATAATAATATGAAAATAAAAACTCCTCACTAAAATATTTTAATTATAATATTTTTTCCCTCTGTATATATTTTTACAAAACTCGTTCAAGTATATACAAAGGGTGTGGTGTAAATTTTAACAAGGATTTTAAAATTATATTATTATTTCCCTTTAAGCGCATTAATTTATAGTTGCGTTATAACCACATGCAGTATTTTTTTAGGAATAAAATATTATATTCCCTTAATTTTAGACTCCGTTTAACGTTACAATTTAATATAATAATATAATACAAACGTTGACGTGTCATAGTTTCGTAGTCGATGTCATATTTTAAATTTCACTCGAAAATACCAAAATCTCATTCTTATGACCATTGACCGTATGTTAGTATTTGCGTGTGACACAAGATTCGTAAATATTGTTCTCCGAAATGTAGAAACTGCTTTTAAACAGCGACAGACTTATCGATATAATTATTTATTATAAATGACTAGTATACCTTCGACGCTTGTTTATCGGGTTACAGAAATATTCTTTTTATATACTGAATTAGGTATGTAGCATCGACGTAAAGTAAATAATTTTAATGTGCGATGAGGGAGTTAAATATAACATGATACAATAATAACATATTTTATTATTATCTTTCGTTATAAATCACGGCATTTTCACAAGTGAAAAAATAGATTCGTAAACTGAACGAAAATCTACGAGTAAAAGAAAAAAACACATTAAAATAACCATATACATGCAATATTATATTTTAGACTACGGCTCTTAGTTTTTTATTTTTTTGTTATCTTATTTCATGTGTCGTTGTGTAGCAGGAGCTAGTTTACACTGATGTGTTCGATTTTACGATGTATATATTTTGCACTATCTATAGTTGAGCGATTCAAAACATAACGACCATTATTATATATGCGAATCGCTGCATATTATGCGAAACCCGTTACATACATGCCCGAAACAAATAACTACCTATATAAAAATGAATATTATTATTGAACGTTTTAGTACTAAAAAAAAAAAAAAAAACAAAAAAACTGTAGTGCAGATTACGGCGATAACCAATATATATTGTAATTTATTATTATACGGACGAATAATCTGCGTGTATAATAATGTATACTTAATAGAAAAGTATGTTGTCCCATTATTATAGATTAGGTATATCGTGTATACAAATGTGTTACTCAATAGCGTATTTACATTTAATGATATACTTTTCTAGTATAGAACGGTGATAAGTATTAGTACTGCGATGGTTGATTTGTGACACACGCACAATATACTCGTACCTAAAACAAAAACCAGAACAGTCAATCAATAAGTAAATATATCTCAGCTTAGTAGTGGTATACATTTTATTGTATAGGTACTGAAATGATCTATAGTCACATAATTATACTATATCATATTGTTATTGTTATTGTAACAATATAGTGTCCGTGTCGCTGAAAAGGTTTTTAATAATATTTTTTGGAAAATAATTGGATTATGTTATACATTTATGGTACACACTTGTTATTAAAAATATTATGTATAGTATATTATTAGTTTTAACTGAAATAAAAGACATAAATATTATTATTATTCTGTTTTCGTGTTTTCGGAAAATTTGAACAAATTTGTACAGAGTTTATCTTTGTACAATTTTAAGCGGGTATGTATGTGCTTACATGAGGATATATTACAGTTAAACACCTTATATGACTGTTAAATAATTGTCAAATGAGTTTTTCGTTATAATATATTTTATATCGTAGTAATCTAATATCCCTTTTCTTTACCTTCTGTGATTGTAACTGCACACGGATAATTGTTGAAATTAATATTATTTCATCACAGCTCTCTTGCTCTCTCTCTTTCTCTTTCATAAACACACATTCATACACACCAATATCACTGTTATTTTCTTTCTGTATTTTGGGATAAGCTTGGCTGTATAGTTAATAATAATACGCATAACGTATGCGTTGGTATACAAAATATTAACATGTTGTATTTTCTGATACTCATTTTTTGTTTTTAAATATTTCTATTTTTATATATTATATAATAAAATATTTTATATATTTTATCTATAATATTTTTATTATTATAATATATATATATATAATATAGTAATGGAAACAACAAGGTAAAATAATAAACAGTGAAACGTCCTCTAAAAACGGACGATTTCATAGGGTGGGTACATTTTCATTATTTTTCAATGTAAAAAAATTCAAATAGTGGAAGCCAATTGTAGCGGGAACTTTTACGCAAAACCAATATTTGACTAAATCGATTTTCTTTTTTTAATATAATTTAAAAACGACTAGATACTTGAAATTTTCACAAAATATTTACGTTAGGATTTGCAACATGTAAAATAATTTTCTAAACATTTTCTTTTTGAGCTATTTATAAACATTTGAGATTTTCAATATTTTTTCTTTAAATGCTGATAACATTTTTTCGATTCTAAATTGAATATAAAATTCTTTATATCTATACTCTTTTAGTTGATCTACCAAAATTTCATATAAAATTATATAACAATTAATTCCATTATAATGGTCCACTCGACACATGCCCACCTTTTTATCTTTTAATTTCTTCAAAAGGAAACTGAGTGTTATTGGTACTATATTTGATTTTAAATGTTAACAGTAATATTTGTTTATATATGTATTTCACTATTTTATCAATATTATAAAATCTTTATGAATTTAAAAAATGTAACCCCTCTGAATAGTGGACAAAATTTTTGGTGACCGAGTATGACCGCTATTCAGAGGTTTTTCTGTATTAATTTTATATCCAAAACAATTTAACATAATACTTATTTCAATTATATCCTTTTTAAGTTTTAAATGTGATTCATATCTTAATAATCGTATATTCTTGAAGTAAAATATAATAGAATATTTTTTTATACATAAAATGGCTACAACGATCGTATAACTTACGTATGACGCTCATCTCCGATGTATGGATGGTGAAAGGTAACTGGCCGATTGCCCGTATATGTGAGATTTTTTATAAGTTAGTGTCGTGATTATTTCTAGTTTTAATCATATGTTTTTCTTTTCATTATTATTAGTAGTTCGATAAGCTTCAATACACAACTTATATAGTTAATAGTACCTACGGCACTGTACATAACAATCTATACTACACATATAATTGTGAATTTCATGTTTTTAAACCATATTTACAAAATAAATGTAAGTCCCACTGAAATAAATGGATTCATTCTGTTTGAGAACTAATACTCTACAAGTCTAAAACGTATTATTTTCAAAGAAAAACGTATTTAATTCTCTCAACTGTTTCTATCTCGCTTTTCTCTTGTTTCTCGAATTCGTGGTAATACGTTTTTGGTTGACATTAAAATAACTCGAAACGTCAGCTTATATCACATATATCTACATATGCTGCATGAATACAATAATAACTCATGTACCGTTTAAATGTTGAATAATGCGCGATCCGTACAATAATAAAATCTACTTGATTTGGAACGACATTTCCAAATGTTTTTTACCGTGTAATTTCTTGTACACATATTAGTCTATGTTTATTTACTGTTGCGTACAATACGTTACGGTAAACGAAACGTCATCAGCATGATATTAATCGTATTCATCAATCATACTATTTGAAATCACATCATTTATTTTGAACATCAAATTCGATCTTGTTGTTATACCTACTCTGAATCAAATGCAACGAACCAAAAAAAAAAAAAATGAATAAACGGCTACACTCATTATTTCTATTAATTTTGTTGTCATGACTCGCATTTAAACAAAATGGTATTTCCAAAATGTATTAAGTAATTAATTATATTATTAATAATAATTATAATAATGGTATTTAAGAACAAATATTTGTATAGATGTTAAGGTATTTGATTTTAAAATAAAAAAAAAAATGAGTTAATTTTACTCTACAAATTTATTTATTTCCACAACTGTCTATGCTCTATATTGGATTGATTAATATTACGATCAGCCAACTATTGGCGCATTGTTGTTATTATTATTTAAAAAAAAATATTTCTTGGTTGATAATAAATAATACGATATCTGCATTATTCACTTGTCAGTAGTTCAGTTATACTATCAATAATATTTGAGCAACAGATTATTTACTATATAGCAATTTAATATAACTATGTATAGTGTATTAATGTGTCAGTGTACACGAAATGCAATCTAAATAATGACCTAATATTAGTAATCATCAACACATTTATTATATTGAATAATTTAGTTTTTCAATTAAAGAATACATAAATTGCAAAAAAACAACGTAGTAAATAGTATTGTATTTTATATTTTTTTTAAAACACTAATTCATTTATAAAATCGAATAAAAATTTGTATAGATATAGCTTAAATGAAGATCTGTTTGACATTGTAATTGTTTTAATATAATTAATACTTATTCATATAATTTATCGTAATACTTACAATTTATATTGTATCATACAATTATAAATTAACATAATTAATATTATTTATATTTAGTTCGGTTTTAATAAAATGTATTTACAATTATTTTGGTATGATGTATTGGTGTTGATATTTTTAATGAGCTTATGAATGTAGATAGTATTGAAGAATAATCAATACAAATAGGTATTAAACTTTTTTATTTCTCATTTGATATTCTGCATATTCAACATATAACAAAAATAAATATTATTATCATTGTTATTTATTAATAAAATTATTTAAACAAATTTATCGCCTTAGCACCTCGATCTTACTATCAGGCAAATAAGAGTGAGCAAATAAGGATTTTAATATCACAATTATTCTTGAATATTTAACTTATTTTTTATGGAGATATAACACACAAACAAACTACCTGCAAACTCTTGCCACATAATGCGATATATATATATATGTAGTATACAAACATCGACTCTCGAACATTTAATTAACCTACAGAGTAACGCCAATCTGCAGCACATTGCCAAGACCGTAAAATACAGGTAATCGATTTCGGGCTTTATTATTAAACGAATTCCATTGGCCTTTATACGTATATATATATATATGAAGAAAACTACATATAGTTCATTGTATAAACCTTGTTTCGATCGTTGAGAATCAATGTTAATACTTATCACGATCAGTGTTAGACTAATATATTTACCTATTACTCGATGGCAAAGACATTATTAGACTTATATACCTATACGATACGAGTAAACGGAAAAATGTATAGACGATAAATAAGTACAACATTCAAAATAACAAACAAACAATTATCCGTTTTATAGCAAGCTGGCGAAAATATAAGCAATATTGTTATTATAATGTAAACGAAGAACGTTCATATAAAACAAAAACTTACGGTTGCTGGTTTGATTCGCGCAAACGCTTTCAATTACATCCATATACTTACATGTACATTACATACATTGAGCTTATCATCAATTATATAGGCGATGTAATTATTTGTATTTTATTAAATCGTTGTAATAATATTGAAATATTATGTTAGATCCTTGCAGTAAAATAAAATCATTAAGATTTGGATTCTTCACTCACAACTTTTCTGAACAATATTAAGTGTTTTACGTCTTCGATGCAGGTTTTTTTTACTTACGAAATAGGTAAGTATAGATAAACTTACACATTCACATGAAACGAAAAATTTTAAAAAAAAGTAGTCGAGAATACACCTTTAACGAGCTTTTTACGATTTATTATAGATTTTTAAAAATGAAGCGTTAAATATTAAGCTCCATTATAAACACAGCTATGCTAACATATTCTTTAGAAATAGAAATGAATGTCACTCATAAAAAAATAATAACTTCATACAAATCACGCTGTAGCGTTTCGATTATCGTTTTATGTAGAACATAATAAATGTTTTCATCAAATTTATTACTAATCAATTTAAGTTATAAATAATTTTTTTAAAGGAAAATTAATTTACCCAACCTTGAAAACTAACTTTTCATATCATCTAAAACCCACCGTAGATGGAAATAAATGCATTACTTAAAATAAATCGTATTATTTATTTAAGATAAAAATCTTACAGAAAGAACCAAAACTTCAAAGAGATGTACTCGTATACGAGTATGATAAAAAAATAAAAGCAAAAACGAAAATATTACTTTTTCTGCGATTTTAAATAATTTATTGTACAGTATTATACTTGGCTAATAAGTAACAACAACGCAATTAATGTCTTAAACGATAAAACATAATATATAATAATATGCGTAATATTTTTACATTGTCAATATAAATTTAATATATTATTTTATACAGACGAGTGCAGCATTATATTGTTATATTGTTTTGTGTAATTTAATATAATTTTTCCCATTTTGCCGTAGGTACTCGTATTATATTACACAATGTTGTTTACATTATTATTATTTCGTTTTTACATTATTTTATTGGGTGTTATTCGACAACTTTGGCTTGTATATTATATTTTATACATAATTTATAGGTACAGACACGATTCAGGAAATTGTTAAAAAAAATAAAATAAATGAACGTTTTCTTAGGTGAAGTGCATTTTTCAATTTACTGGATATTAGCATAAAGTAATAAAATATAATATATTATGTACGCCGTACATGCGTATACACATATTAAATCGTGTATGCGTATTTATTTAATATCAGTATCGAATGCGAACGGTAATCACTCTGCAGCTATCTGACATTTACAGAATGTATGTTCCATCTTTTGTTTATATATTAACTTTAACTGAAAACACTGTTGCTTAATGAAATTATTCACTTTGTTGCGATAACCATATGATATATTTAGTTATTATAGTATATATTCATATATTAATTTAAATTAATAATGTCTCGGGGAACACAGTACCAACGCGTAATTCGTGCGCATAATCACGTTCAATAATATTGTGTTGAAGGTTTTCAAAAGTTATTCACATATTGCGGTATAAGACTTAAATTTACGTCTTGCATAATAATAATAAAAACATCAGATTTGGACCGATCGTGAAATAAAGTTTTATATTTCGCAGAAACTGTTGTGTAATACGTTTTGTTGATTTTGAATGTAATCGTATTTTAATATTTCATAATAATTATAAATCACGAGGAAGGAGAAGACATGACGTTGAAATTAAAACAATTTACGAAGTAACTATGATCGAAAAAAATAATATCATATTTGTGTAGAATACTAACGGTAAAGATAATCCAATATTTTTTAGATCATGTTAAAAAAATCATTCTTAAAGCGCATAAATAACACGCATTAAACATTAATACGATATAAAAATATAACCTTTTATAGATGCAACATGTATATACGTAATATATTATATGTGCACACCTTTGAAAATTATTTTTCTAACAAAATATGCGATTTCAAAACAACTATGTGTTTTGAGTGGAAGTATTATTATTTATTAAATTTTTACAACATAACAAGTACACTTGTGTAAATAAAAACTTAAACTAAAAGAATTCCGTAATTTTTATATTATTATTTGATGTATATAAAAAAAAAACGCCACCATATATCTATACTGCATAATATATGTACATAAAATATAACATACACAACATGTGTAGTGAATATCTAATGTATAATAAATCGAACATTTTACTATTTGTATAGTTAATAACAATTAACTGGAAGTTTCACTGAATCCGCATATTAACACAGTTCAAAGGACAAGCTCTTATGTTATAGGAAATTCGAATACACTTCATTATTTTATTTTATTTTCCAATATTTGCATTTTTTTTCATATTACAAAGGTAAATTCCATATATTACTTTATCCCTTTGTCGATGTTACAACGAAATCGACGTGGCATATTACATTTTATATATGGTCTGGGAAAAACGGGAAGTTTTGTTGGAAATATCTGAATGTTCATAAAGTAAAATAATGTACTTATATGCAGTTGATGACATGCACAGACTTATATGAAAATATTATATAACATTTCATATTGTTGTATGCACATAATATATATACCTAATGCATGTATTGTATTGTACTTTGTGCATAACGATCTTTGGATACATAGACGAAACGATAAAAACTGAAACTATAGAGTAGAAACATGTAATTGAAATGCCTTGTAATTAGATATTAAACAACGTTTTGCTTTTGCATGATACTCTTAATGAGTATACTCGTATTATACAGTATGATGAAAACGCAATAAACTACACTACTTTAACAACGTATTGATTCATAATAATAAGATATTTTGTTTTATTAAAATTATAATCAAATTTGCAAAGTCCATAATTATGACAGTTTAATCAGTTTCGCATATTGTTTCCCATCGGTTATTTGAGGAATAAAACAAAACCCTAGTCAGTTCGTATATTATTATATTATTTTTGTTTATGCCGATTCCACCACTACTATAGACTATAACTGAACGTGATGGTAACGATGATGACAATAACGATATAACCTAGTCATCTCTCCGCGACCACGGGCATGTGGTACATAATATTTTCTCAAGGTGTGGGAACCGGCGGTATCCTGTGGCTTAGTTTGGCTAAGTCTTAAAAATGGCAGATAAGAATGACACCCAATGGAGTGCGGGTGAGGATATTATGGCGACGATGACGACGGCAGAGATGGGTACAAGGCGAGTGTAAGACGGGGTGGTTGTGGAGTGGTAGTAATGTTGGTGGTGGTAGCGGTGGTGGTGGAGAAGGATAAAAAGGACACGCGGAGTAGGGAAGCTGGATAGGTCGGATCACGGACCGGAGATTAACGGATCTCGGAAAGAGAGAACTGTACAGCGGCGGGGTGGCAGCGGGATGAATGTGAATCCATTTAACCGCAGCTAGATACGCGAAATGATAAGAACGCGGGTTGATGCGCTTAAGAGATTTTTAACCCACCGTCTTCTTCATTTTTCTCTTTCTCGCTAACTCCTTCTATCCGTAAGCACTCGTGAAATACACAATATAGCCATTTACATTTTTCAGCGTTATTATATATATATATTAATATAATATTCGTATGTGTGTATAGTGCTATTTTATTAGTATATATATATATATATATATATATATACACGTGACTACGTATTATAATATTATAAAAAAGAATTTATTCGTTGGAATGCGTTTTTCTAGCTAGTCGGGATTTTAGTTTTTGCCGCATGGACAGTCTGGTGGGGGATGAGTGAAGGGGTTGCTTAGACCTATGGTATGCGCTTTAGCTCTCCAAGAACCTCTAAATATTATGATAAAGCTTCTTTACTTTACACACACGATTTAAGTGCATGTCAAGTTATGTACACAATATTTTAAATAATCATGATAATAATATAGTGAATTGAGTGAATATCTAAGTGTTTTTTCATTTTTTTTTTCCGGAAAACATACTATTTTGGGCTAGCAAACATTTAAAATAAGTTTGATATTATAGTACATATTATATTATTATGTGCCTAATATAGATTGAAAATTGAACACAGATGGTATACGTACGTCGTACAATGTATATTATGAATAAATACATTTTTCGAATTAGTTAGTAATTGGACAAAAATACAAACAATATAGTAATGATTAAAAATGTGTAAGCAATAAACATAATTTTGTTATTACAAAATAATCTTGACAATGTTTGGATAAATCGGCGTACCGTCAATTGTGCGCGGTAATTTCAACAGCAAACATTAATTGGGCGTGGTAATTACAGCTCACGACAATTACGCGTTTACGACATTTTAGCACGCGACGATTTACCTCGACAAATATTAAATTTAAAAATCTATTCATATCTAATCGAAATAATTTCCGCAGTATCAAATAGGTGCAACAGCTGCCGCAGTAGTTATCAACTATTGGTACCTATATAATCGAGATAATCGTACAAAACTAGTATAATTGAGTACAACATCAATTGTAGTGCAACGTCATAGTGTAGAATTATATTATAGGTAGTATACAAAATACAGTTCATAATCTAACAGAGAATTTCTTTGCAATATATAACAATTCAAAAAGATAACAATATATTATTAGTATACAACAATTATAGTCATAAACAGATTATTGCAAACACTAGTGTCTAGTTTTCTGACGGTACATTTTCATCATGTCCAAATTTAATTTACCAAATATATATATATATTGTACTTACATACAATTGAGTTTTCTAATGTCATACCTTATATCGTTTGCATAATACATTTTGTAACAGGGCAAAAATAATACACTTATTATGCTACAATGTTCCGTGATTTAAAATTAGTAAAACTAGATTTAAATCCAACTTCACTTTGGTTGACTTCGAAAAAGCAATAATGAATTCTATTGAAACTGAATTTCCAAGAACAAAAATTGCACATTTTTTTTTTTTAGTTAAGTTAAGCAATATGGAGACATATTCAAAAATATAGTTTTGTCGACTCAATATTGTAGTGACCATATACTTAATCTATAAATGAGAAAATTAATTGTCCTTGCCTTCATTTCAATAGAAAAGGCAGTAGAAAACTTTGAAGGTCTTTTACAAAATAAATTGTATATAAAAAAAAAAAAAATGAAAAACTGTAATCGCTAATTTTATACTTCGATAGTACTTGGATTGGAAGCTTAGATAGGAGAACAATATGAATATCTTTCTTAGTAGCAACTGATATATAGGATTGTTTATTTATTTGAAAGATGATTTCCTAAAAACCAATAACAATATTGAAGATTGGCATAATGAGTTTTCTGATTTTATAGTGTCCACACATCCTAATAAATGAAAATGTATTAATTTATTTAAAAAAGAAGAAAATATTAATAAGATAACTATCGAAAAACGAATTGCTGGAGATGTACTACCAAAAAAAAAAAAATTAAATCAAAAAGATATAGACAATATGTTGCATATTATATACGATGATTTCCAAAACCGACCACTCAATGAACACTTACAAGGAATTGCCCACAATTTTATTTTCAATAAGTGATTAATATTATAATAAATTGTACGTATATTGAGCAATGACAATATTTTTAACATGATTTTAATTTGGTATTTTATTGTATTTATTATTATGTTAAATCAAAGTAGTATATTTTAGTAAACACGATGCACTGTCTTATCTTGCGCGTAATTAATGTGTGCGTTTATTATTATTCGCTAAAACGGAATCGCTGATATGGTGTGCGCTAAATTTGTTCAGAATCAGATTAATTAATTATTAAACTATTTTATTGGGCTGGCACTTACTTTTATGAAATTTATTAATGAAAATAACCTAAGTCAAACCACATAATATTTTTAAAATTAACTTACATTTACCTAATGACTATATTATTATAATATAACTTGAAAATAAAGAAAAGCGAATAACGAACTTTACGTAGATTTTTTAGTGAGTTAATATTATTACGAATCATCAATGATAGAATAAACAATTGTGTTTTATTCAAAAGTTTTTTTGTTTTTCAAGTACCCACTTGAACGGTGCCAATTTCATTTAAATTTTAATATTCTCATTCAAAGTTAATTTAACGAACAATTTATACAATATTATTAATCTTACAGAATAAAACGTTACGAGTCATCAATCACGTAAAAAAAAACTTTCCATGAATAAACGAATGTTATAATTTTAAAGTTATAAAAATCAATTCGTTGTATTGAAGAAATTGTAAATTGATCATAATATCACCTATATAATTCGTACCCACTACGTTGTATGAATTCGAAGAGCGTGCAGTATACAAAATAAAACAATGGCATGGCTGGTTTTATCTATAATTATTATTAATGTTTTGGGTTCGTTTCAAAATCGTGAAAATAGCATACTTTTAACATAATAATATACATTTAACTAGGTATCCTAAATCTACCTCGGCGGTAATTTCCTTTTACTTTATTATTTACGCCCTAAACTACCTAGAACAAAATATAATATTATAATCTATAGTAATTATACTCATGTTATTACATATATGAATTAACAATATTACGTACATATTATAATAATTGTTTAACATTATAAAATGAATTTAACATCCGCAGACGATTAAAACAATTAAATTAAATTAAAACTGCATAATAGTAGTGTTTACTGTTCGGTAAGACCTCGACCAAGAATACATTAACATAAACCGTAGCCAAAAATTAAATTAGACATAAATAAAATATTCCACCTGAAACAACACGATATTAAAGCATGATGATTGATTAGTTTTTAATTTTTATACACGCATACCTTTTATAATTATATTATAACAAGCTTAATTATTATAATGCGACTGTGGCCAATTTTAACTATGTGTGTTTTACGTCTCGATGTTAATGACTTCATATAAATTTATCATAAGCCATAGTGTATGCAATATAAGTATAAATATATACATTGTTGTAATAGATACTAAAAATATATATTTTGTCATAATAGTGCACCGAAAAACTATATTTTTAACATATTCTCCTATACATGCCTATACATCCTACCTATTATACATGTCCATTCGTTTGCTTAAAGATTATAAAATTTAATATTTTTTTTTATGTATTTTTCTATGTAATAGTATTAAAACACTGTGAGTAATAAAAGATTCAAACTACCGTTATCATTTGTGTGACATAAAGTATAAACACACGCTTGGATGGATATATTTTTATTTTTTATATTAATAACATTGTATTATATTCGAGTTTAGATTCTGATTGGACCAACGAAAGTCTTACTATGATACATATGTTTTTTTTTATATTAATTTAATTTTTGTATTCGAAGACAATTTCAATAGCAGAAAAACAAAACTTTAACTATTAAAAGGGTTTTTTATTTGAAAATACTTTGATATATAAAATGTTGGGATGTTAAAAAAATCTTACTAGAATTTAAATAAGAAATTAATCGTAATGTGTATCCATATTCATGTTTTAACAAAATTAGATATAATATTCAAACGTAAAGATAACAATTTTTCTCAAGCGATGAATTACTTTTTAGAGCGATTTACTCAATGATGAGATACGGTATACCAATTGTAGACTACAGTTACTTCTACGGGTTTTTAAATTTGAGCTTTTATAAGGATCAAGTTTATCTGTTATAATTGTATTGTATATCACGACCGAATATGCTGTTTTATAATAATATTATAATATGTACATATCATAGTATATTATATATTCCTTAACTGCGCATACCCGTCGTCTCGTAATCGCCAATAATTAAAATTTACAACGTTTACAGTCGCTGTTTATTAAATATTAATAATAAATAACATTTTATGCAATAGCACAGTGAATATTTGATTCAGCCTTTGATATAGCTTCACGCGTGCCGCACGACGATCGAGGGTGTCAATTTTCCCGTTTGCGTAACACTCCTCGATGCTGCGCGCGTCGCAAGGCGGATTAATGACCCTATTTTAAGCGAAGTGAACTTTTGGGTAAGCCAGTACTAAGTGCTACGTAACAACGTAACTGTGTTACTAGTTTGCAAGAACACCACCGAGTGAAGTAATAGAAACACGAGGAACAAGTCGGAAAACATATGCGTATGTGTTCAAATCGGTTTATCTGTGTATTTGTGAAACGTCGTTTAAATGACGCGTACAATGACATTATGTTTTCTCAAACGGAATGACGGTATAATAATAATAATAATAATACGAATATACCTGTGAATGTTCAACATCAATAATTATGATTATATTACAGTTTTGAAAATACAATACCACTTGTATGGCTAGTCGCATCGTATAATCGAATAAAATACGATTCGATACGACGACGATACACACTATTATTATAAATTGTTTTTTAGATCATTACCGACGTTATTATATGATATAATAATACTACGCGTGTAAGCGATAAAAAAAAAAACATTTATCTAGAACTATTTATTATATAATAATTTTAAAAAGAAGTATCCAACAGTTGTAATTATTTTCAGGGCTGTAATATCCATTTCCAAAACAACACGTGTATTGCCTTGTTTGCAAACAAATAGATCCAATACCATAAAGATAAACTGCGATTACTAACGTCCGTTAAAATTAGCGTGTCGTAGATTATATAATATATGATATGATATTAAATATTATTTAATGTATGCCATATAAGTGCCAACGACCAACATTATAATATTTAGACATAAAAATAATATAAATAATATTATGATATTATGGTAATATAAATATTAGGTATAAAAAAAAAATTATCATTACTCAGTAGTAAGCACTATATAAATTGTCAATAAACAATAATCAATATAAAGTAAAATTAGAAATAATATTAACTAAAATTAATATTAAAAACCTATAAGTTCTAATGCAATTTATTGATCAAGGTTATGAAAATATATTTTAAATGAAACACTCACCTAATAATTTATGTCGGTTAAATGGGTATGTAAACCACAAGGTCTAATGATTCTTTGTTAATACGGCTTTTCCATACTATTTGAATTTGTATAATTTATTTTTACTAGTATTATTTTATATTACATAATATTAAAACAGTTGAGAAGACTTATAATGTTTTTAAAAGATATTCTGAGCCTAAAGAAAATATTCTATATTATATTATGTAAAAAGTTGTACGCCGCAAACATAATAATAATAATAATAGTATATTGTATTCATGCAGTAGATCTGTTTTAAATTTTCCAAAATTTAAAAAAAATAAATTTATTTAAAGTTGCTTTTTTCGTTATCTGAACCATTTTGATTACAAAACGTAATACACATACCAAACCTATAGTGCCGTATTTGAAATAGCTATATTTGGAAGGCATAACGTTCGCAATTATTTTGTTTCAATATCAGATATAAATGACATGCTTTGTTAAATTTCTATTTATCTGTATCAACAATTCTCATTATTGCAAATCGCAATGAAATGTGAAATAAAATAAAAAGCGCAAGCATACATTTGTATAATATAGGTATACATACTATATAAATTACAACAAAAGACACTTCATTACACCTTATCTTTTGTACAAAATAAAAACCATTTATAATACAAAAACGTATATTATAGCGGCAATTCTTTCGAATATACGCAATTTATAGCTGGCACTGATTTATAAAGACTTTTTTTTTTTTGTATAGAGTTACAATGTTTATCATTTTTCTACGATGATAATATAAATGTTTCGTGACAATGTAACATATATACCGATGATTTTTGTTCGTAAAATTTGTTTTTCTGTTATAAGTTTAAATGTTTTCATAATAATCTCGTATGAATAGAATAGAATATACATATATTTACACAAAAATTACATTTTTAGTATTCTACTGCCCACAGTTTCGCAACAAAAATATAATATCAAAACAATAGTAAATATAATTTACCGGAATTTTTTTTTTGATTATTTTGATTTGTTTTTTAGATAATATAGTCTATTATTAAAAATTATATTATTTTTGAGACGATCTCCGCGGAAAACGTGTGTTGTTACTTGTGAAACCCTTTGCGATAAACGAATAATACCGACTCGACACATGATCAATGCGTCATCTATATGTAAGCATAGATACTATTGTTTTTTTTAATTAATAATAATGATTAGTATATTATATAATCGTTTAATAATACCTTATAGCTATATACATAATTACACTTAAATTTTAATTTATCGATTACAAATATTATATTTTGATTATTTATTTAAACGTATTAAACTAATATTAAATGTTTCATATAATGAAACTTGAGAAAATAACTATTTAAAACCAATGACAAAGACTTATGAATTAAAAAAGTAAAATAACTCTGTAACTATGTGGATTACTAAACGTTGCAACATGTGTACAACATAAACAATACCTATACGCAACCTTTTTAGGAGCTATGTATGGACCAACCGTCGTTATATATTATATACATATGCAACGAAAAAAGTAGAAAGTCCTGTTATTGTTCACATTGCTCGTTTAATATAAACGAGTCGAAAATGATAATTTTCCAGCGCCAATATTACATACAATGCTCGAGTAATAGTGAGAAAATACCCAAGCAAAGTATTATTATACTGTAGTCAAAATCATGTGCTTGCAATGCAAATTTAATCAAATAATGTAATTATTAAACAAAAAACAACCGACAAACGTTAAGAACCACTGTAATGTAATAATAATTAACTGCATATAACGGTGGACAGTATAATTTTCCACTAGTGTATACAAAAGAATAATATTATATTTCATAGATATGTGTTAAAATAATTGTTTTTTTCTTCTTTCATTAAAATGAAATACTATTCTATTTAATCAAATTTGTGTATACTAATTTTAACACTTCATATCTACTTTGACCATATTTATTTGATCATTATTGAATACATAGACTTTTTCCTATCTACATTTCCCATTTCCTTTCTCACGTGTCACATAATATACATTATTGTACAGATAATTGAATTATAATAACATCAATAATGTACAACCTATAAATCACGAATCCTATTTCGCTTTTCGATGAAATAGACCCTTTGCACGATAATGACCCAATATTGTAATAATATCATCATACAGTGAGTATAGAATTTATATGCATAACGTAGGTTTCGATTCAAATCAGAAACGAACACTGTCTGAAATACATTTTACGTTATTATACGTGATTATACGTTGTAGATATATTATTTAAATTAGGTAAATTATATGTAAACAGTACCATAGTACATTTATATATATAAATAAAGACAGCAATTAGACGTTTGATTAGCTTAAGACAAATCGTTAAGATACATTTAAGATATGTTTAAATACTAAGTACTACACTGTCTACCAATACAAGATTCAATCTTTTATAGACTTGGTTGTCGGCTTTCCCACCGATGCAAGTGCAGTATTGTAACAATTATAGCACGGACTATACATTACTATAAAATGTCATTCAAATCAGATAAATTATTATTATCCTAGCAAAAGGTGTTTATACTATTATTCGTTCAGATAAAAGTAAATACTTTCTATGCTTGATCTAAGTTTTGGTAAACGTATTTATATTTGATTTTAATTCTCCAATAAAAATTAAAATATACACACTGCAGCAGAGTAGCGGTGTTTACAAACCACGGAAGTTGACTTTCCATCGAATTGGTTATTAACATCGCGTGCTATTATTAGGTATACAATCCTTACATAATCGTGACATAAATATCATATAATAAAAATGTAAGTGCCACATATAATAGCTCTTTTAGTGATCTCGAAATGTACGCACGTCTCAAATAATTCACTTGAGACGGGACCCATTCGTCGAGTTTTCGATTACATACGTGCAACAACAACGTCGATGATGATGCTGTTGATAATAATAATAATAATAATAATAATAATAATAATAATATCACAATATTCCAATGATGAAATTAATTATTCATCCGACCATTCACTTGGGGTAAACGTAACTTGCTATTACCCTAAATTTTGGGTCCTTATATTGTATATTATTATGAATTATGATTGAAAACTTTCGCTGCAAACACACGCATTGGTTAACCACCTAACCCTGGCGAATGTTTGCTCTGCAGGCTAATTATATTATGTTTATTATTATAATATTGTTATTTGTACTTTTACTTTAGAATACACTGACGCGCGAAAATTATGGCAAAATCGTATTAACGTAAAATTCAATGTCGATGCGTATATGCGCACGCCTACTGTTCGCATGTTATTGTTACGAGTATATGTACGCGCGCGCGCAATAATTTAGTTTTATTATTATTTCGCCCCATCGTCGTCTTTGTTATTCGTAGTTTTTATACACACACACACACACACACACACACACCCAAAGTCAAAAGTTTCGGTTGACTTCAAAGACTACAGATTTGCAGGCACGGCGCTCGGCAAAGACGATTAGATTTCACGACGAATAATAATAATAATAATAATAATAATTTAACTCACGTTGTTATAACAAGCTGTTCGCCGTATACCTATATTATAATTTAATAACTGCAACTCTTCAGTGTATAGTTATACCTATAAAATACTATCCAGAGTAGTTACCCGTTTAAATGGACAACACTCTAAGACATCGTGGTGGTTATTTTATTTTTCATGTCAACATAATAATATTTTCTAATTTAAATTGTATTATCAAAAGCAGAGTATTATCTGCGGCGGTCAGGTGTGTACCAAAAATGTATTGTGAATGTATTATTGTCACGAGAGCACATCTAAACTGTAAATTTAAAATACTTATACATGATAATAAAAAAAAACTGTTTGATATACATACATGACACATCAAAATATTGTGAATCAGTGTTTTTATTTTGATAACAAATTTAAAATTATAGATTGTCGTTAATAAACAAATAAATGCATTTAATCAGTTAAATTTTGATCATACTGTGTTTATAATTTGCAATGTGTTGTAAAAGCGTTTTTACGTGTATATTTTATGCATAATTTATTTTAATTCTGAGCGCTCCTTTACACACAACACATACACACACAGATATATTATATGGCATGCGGACTATGTTTTGTAGAACGCAAGTAGTATACCGACGTATAAATTATATAATTATTATACAGTGCATAAATATTACAATTCAAAAACGTGCCAGGTTTAATGTAATACACTGCGCCTAAAATATGACTAAAACCGTCGCTCTATGAAACGATACACGTGTATAGTATAATATTATATCGTCGTTTATAAATGTTCTTTGATTGATAAATGAGTAGTGTACCTACTCATATAAGCATTAAACTTAGATATATGTGTAAAGCCTCTCGACGTTAATTTTTACTTTTTAAAACAATCACTCAACGAAAACTATTATACTTACACATCCCTTAGTGAGCCAAACAGATCCACATAGCAATTTAATTATCCATTGCAATGGCACACCTGTACACCTCAATAATCCATCATACATGTATAGTTTATGATACTCTTAACCAGTTTTAGCTAAAATAAAACACTATACTGAAGTATTTTAAAATTAAATGATTTTGAGTCCTTAAATATAACTAAAACATGTAGGTATATTAAAATTAAAACCAAGATTTATATATTTTAAATTATAAACAGAACAATCTGTGTATACAATAAATAATTGTTAAAATGCTTTAATTTTCAACATTGAGGGTATTGTATATATTTTATAATTGAAAAAAAAAACAAACAAAAATTAAGGAAAAACGAGAATTTTTACGCTAAACCAGTTTTTGATTAAATTGATTTATTTATTTTATTTTAATTCAAAAACAAAAAAACCACAGACATGAAACTTTCACCAAGTATTTATATGATCATTTTCTATATTCTATGGTATAATTTTAAAGATATTTTGATTTATTTTAAGCTATCTATAGAAAATTAATTTTTTTTTTTTATAAATTTCGATGAAAATGTATGAACTGGTAAATGTGCTTGAAAATGTAATAAAAGGTTCCCAATAAATAATCCATTTTCCAATTAAAAAATATCGAAATGTATACGAGTAGTCACAATATTTTTAAAATGAATACAAAAACAGATATTAACCAGTATAATAACTAATTATTCCCAAATTATTTTTTTTTATAATGGTATTTAAAAAAAAATAGACAGAGATACATTCAGTTTTGATAAAATGTTCATATTATAGTGGCGTAATTAAAAAAATTGTTTGACAAATATAATTTTTTCAATTTGTTTTAGTTTTTTTTTTTATAGATGTTTATAACAAAAATTCACTTGATCAAAGTTGTTAAAAATATAATACAATATCCCAAACAAGTTATTTCTATATTTATATAAAAATAAAAATAAAATAAAAAACATAGAAACAATTATTTTTTATATATATTTTAGGTTAGATCTTAGACAGAATTCAGCAAAATCACTTAAAATTGCAAACTATTTTTGTAGTTAGAAATTTATAAAAAAAAAAATTGTTTTTTATTTACGTTTTAAAAATTTAATAAATGATTCAACGGAAGTATTTCATACTTAAACCATAAAATCTATAAAATATATAGGTAAAAATGATTATTTTTATATGCATTTAAAGTTTAAATTTGGGTATGTGAGGATGACATTTTAAAATCATTATCATTTTGAGTTACACGGAAAAAAATGGTTTTGAGCGGTATATTCCCAATTAAACTAAAAAAAAAACTCTGTGCCAAAAAATGCCGTGAACATACAAATACATGCTACTTACATTATATTTATACTAAAAACATTTTTTTTTTTTTATCGTTTTACGGTATTTACAAAATATAATATTAAATCTCGAATTATAAGTTGATATAATATGATATACATTTTGTATACTATTATTATAATAATTAACTACTAGTAATATAATAAATGCAATATTTTCGGAAGAAAATGATATCACTCTACTGTATCTAATATTAAAAGTGTCTTAAAATAAATGACTTTAATAGTTATATAAAAAAAAAAAAAATGGCGAAATATACTTAGTGATATAGATTGCAGACAGACCGTCTCCACTCAAAATCCTTTTTTCGTATACAATAATATATCGTTTAATTCAAATTTAACACACCCATAATAGTTACCCACTCGACACTTAATGTACTTCACAGCCGTACCCACTTGCCAATATTTTTTGCATTAATCACGCCGAACACTGAATTTCAAATGTGAATACAGCGGCGTAATGCACAGGTATCCGTATGGCCGTGCCCGTGCGTAATGAGTACAATTCATATTATTTTGTACCGTAAACAATTATCTATAAATAAAACTGAGGAACGTAAAATTAATCAGCGACCCTCTGTGGTTCTAGGAAAAATATGCATCCGTGAATAGTAAACAATCGTATCATTAGGTATAATATGATAAACATTAAAAATTAAAACCTGTCCTATATATTATATTATAAGAATATTATATAAGTACTTTAAAAAATTGTAAAATAAAATAAAAATTTTTAAATAATTAAATATAAACAAAAGTCTATAGTCCATGTTGTGATTCTAACAAAATATTTGTTCTAGTATTTCAACTACAATAACATGAGTATTTGATCTGTCATTAAATAATGCTTTAAGTGATTATTTTGTTTTATTATAATAAGTATACATTATTATTATTATTATTATTACAAAGAGGATAAATATGTATCTAATAAAGTAGTGAGTTAAGTCGATTATCGAAAAATATGTAGAGCAGATGTAAAAACGTTATAGATTTTTACAAAGAAATATTCGATTAAGGATATTTATTTGATGAAATTAAATTAGTTATTGAACGCGAGATGGTTATACCAGTAAGTTCGATATCGACAGAAAAAAGTTTTTCGACTATGGGAAGAATCATGACATGTTTACCGATATCTATGACTACTACACGCCTTTATAATTTAGCGTTGGTTTAAATCGAAAGCGAATTAAGCTCGGAGTCATTGCAAGGTATTGCAATATCTTTATATTTTTGAGGAGTTCATCAAAATCAAAAATACAATAAATAAATTTAATAAATAAAAATTTAACAATTATTTATAAATAGCTATTAATATTAGTATACATAATTATTAGCTTCAAACTATATTGAAAAATACAAAGGATTTAAAAAAATATACTATAAATCTCATTAAAAAAAATTGTATTATGTTATACGCAAATTAATCTTGTAGTCGAACTTGTTCTGAATTTTAATCCTGAACACGTTTTTGATATGACCGTTTCTCCAAAGATATTATTTACATTATATAATTATAATTGACAATTCCAAAGCGTAACTATACAAAATAAATATTGAATTTGGGACACACGCACACCTGAATTATTTATTTAATTAATTTATTTTTAATGAAATAAAACTCGATTATTTAAAATGATTTTGTCAAATAAATGTACTTCTTTGATTAGCGTTTCTAAAAGTTTAATTAAATTTCATAAATCAATAAACGCGTCGTTAAAGTTTTTTAAGTGTACCGGGAAGTTTGCTATTAGGATCGTTGTATTTATTTATTTTTAACGAAGACGTTCTTCTATATACGATGGTAAACGGGTTTGAGCCCAATTATAAATCTTGTATTGACTGTTCTCTGTGTTCAAACATAGATCACAATTATCGTTTACGAAATTCACTGAATGTGAGATTGCTGCTAGTGCGTTACGTATTTTTTTATCGGATACACATTAAACGTATATATATATATTTATATTAAATTTCGTCGAGTTCTTTTGATGCTGTCTATGATAGTTGAAATTTAGTTCTGTGGTATATTTTTTTGTTTTGTGTGTGGTTTTTATCAATACCGCCATGCACAGACCCCAAACGTAGACATTGATATAATATATTATATACTTTATCTATTTGTATGGTTCTGTTGTATAATTTATTTGTATTTATAGTTCTGTCTCATTACTAATTAACATAAATTATCAATTTATGGTGATCCATGGGAAACAATAATTCAAATAATGATTAACAATTTTCATAATTAGTTTCCAATTGCTTTTTGAAAATCATCAAAATACCTATCAATATTAAATAACATTAATACTCCTAATTAAATTTATTAAAATACAAAGAAAAAATAACACTTAAAAAATTAAATGTATGATGAATACATAGGCGAAAGTCCTAAAAAATATATAATAATATGGTCAGTCTTTTAATAGCATAGCTCATCATAATATCATAGATATCTATAGCTAAAGTGTATGATTATATTTTTCATAATTTTCATTTAGTGATTTTTTGTTATTAAATAAATAATATTATGATGTTAATAGTTATTTTCATACTTTAATTTACCAATAGTTATGGGCTTTTGACTATGGAACTGACGTATTGCACGCACAGTTTCAAAGATTATGTCGCCAAATAGAAAACGTTTCTTTTATAATTTATGTACAAATACTATTTTTACTTAACGTATATTATATTGTAGAGTTGTACATGGAAGAATTGTGAGCGTTTGGTCAGACCATGGGCGTCTATTCAATATTCACAAACTAAAAATCATATTTCTTGTAGTCAAACTTTTTATAGGGATTGCGGCTTTCTTGTATTCGCGTTACTCACGAAAAGTTTATCTCCAGCTAAATATATTATAATATATTATGTAAATGTTGTGTCTAGAATTTATTGAGCTTGCTACGATATAGTCAATATAACATGTATATTGTATATGTATATATTGTGTACACTATAGTATGATGTTGTATTGTATAATGTATGGACACTATCTATGAGTAGAATTAATCGGTCGAATATCGTTTATAATAAAAATTGTTTCATTGTAATGCGATTAGTATATATTATTAACTGAAATCACATTCATTAAAACATATTTCGTGTAACTCATGTATCTAAAGGTATATGAATCGGGGAAACAAAATACGTTTTAAGAATTCTAACAAATTGATACTATATTATGATTACTATTATAACCACGTATTACAGTTCAACTTGAATTTAAAAATCTGCATCCACAGTTTCAAATGTAATGCAGAATGTGAGGTTAGCTTGAAGTTAATAATTATCCAACTTTTTTTAAAATAACTCTCATTTGCAGTATAATCAGATCCATTATTTTTAATAATACAGTAAAACTTCCATATCGTACAAGTCATAATATGGGGAACAAAATAAATTCTTGATATAGAGGAATTCTTTAATAGAATTACATATTTTTTGTTTTTTTACATAATTATATACTTTATATTCTATATTGTATTAAAAAAAATTAAATTAAAATCATTAAAAATAATCATAAAATTTACATAATTGCATAATTATTCTTCCTTTATTGTAAAAAATAAATAAATTATCAAATTACAAATATTATTACCTGATTAATATTTTTCATATTTATCTATTTAATTTATTATTGAAAAATAATTAGTGAGTTTCGTTTGCTTATTATTTTTATAAATTGTACTTTTTTCGTAATATTTTTCAATTTCGTTTACAAAACTGATTTTGGTATCGAATAGTTTATTCGTTGTATAAAAACATCAGATTCGTTATAAATAGATAAATATACGCACGAATAACAATGAAAAAAAACGTCTGTATATTATAACAAATAATTTATACTAACTGATAATTTAATGATTTTTGCATGGCTAACTGTAAAAGTATATTTCTACAAAGCTAATATAATTCATATGTACCATAGTTCAATTTAATCTGATTTAAATTTAATACACAAAACTGTCACTGTATATTTTTTACCAGATTTCACCCTTCAATCAAATACACATATGAGAAGCTTAAGTTTAGAATTAGTTAATATTAAAAGTATTACCTTCGTCTCGGGTTTGAACTTTCACTGCCACATTGAAGTGTTTTTTTGTTGAGCTCTAAAATCGTTGGCTATGCAATATGCTTTTACAACGAATTCAAATTCTTTGCCTCACTTAAGGCCCTATACTGTTATTTTGTTAAATTTTTTTTTAGAATGTACATTAGTCCTATGGAACTTTTTTTACCAGCTGTTGAATTTTCCCATATCGAGCTTGTACAAAAGCAATTTCTGAATTCCACATTCTTCGTCTAAAATATTGACCACAATAAACCACATGCCTACTACCCAGCTACTTCCCATTTATACATAAGTTTGAAAGTTTGATCTTGAATATCAGTTGATAAATAGATAAAACAGTAGACGTTAACTAGATAAACCCACGTAAGTGAATTTATGGGCCTATAAATTTATCATAATATTCTTTGCTCTCGTAAAAATTATTAAATTTTAAAGTTTCTTCCCGTTTTATAAGATTTCACTTTTTATTTTTATTGTACCCGTTCATTCTAATAATTATGGTTGCAGTCATCCTATAAACAGTATAAACAGAACAATATACCTTTTAAATGAGCATACCTATTTATTTTTCTAGCTAAATAAGTACATTTTTTGCCGTATACAAATGGATATTATACGACCACACGTCGTAATTCTGTGTATATTCATTGACCGGCACTTTGTATAGGCAATTTCGGTACATTTGCGTGTAGGTGAACAAATATCCCGCAGAGATACGAAGTTAATGAATTATTCAACTTTGTATTCAAATAAAATATATATATTATATATATATAAGTATATTGAAACAGGAAAATATATTTCAATATTATTGAATTATATTGACATTTTTAGTGTTTATTTTTTCACTTATCTTCCCTAAGCAAGAAAAAAAAATCCTCATCAGAACCACGCAACTAGTATACATAATGTATATATAATATTTTAGCCTGAACATTTATTTAATAACATCGAGATTCGAAGTGACAGTCAATAGTGATCAGCTTATACACATAAACGATGCATGTGTATAAAGTAAAATAATTTGTAAAATATTATATCATGCATCATGCTATATGTATAGGTACGAGGGACCTATAAAACAAAACCCGTCCTCCCAGGACTCTTATAATATACCCTATTGTGGACACACAACATCCCCTGACTTCATTAAATAATGATTCATTACACCATATGTGCATTATTATTGTTCGCCAGAATATCAATGTGATAATAAAATCCTTGTTAATAATATTATAATATTATACCGATGTTAATCACTGTCAAACTTCCAATTTTACTCATTAACAGTTTAATTAATAAACAAAGTACCTATATCATAAAGAATGCAATGGTTTCCAAATTAAATTTTCACATTACACATTAATCTGCATCATCTATCAACTAAAAGCAACAGCGTTTTTCGATGAATTTTATTGTAATTTTCAATAACAATACTACTATTAAGTCCAGCAATAACTGACAGTGCAGATCAAATAAACACTTTTATTATTCACTCTAAAACATTGAAGAAGATATTTATATTTATTTTTGAACTACTTATAATTTTGTTTCTAAATTTGTATACGTTATGAGTAATACATAAATAAGTATTGAATATTTTTCCATTGAAATTAACTAATGTTTAGCGCATACGTAATGTTGATGATATTTTATAAAATTAATTTTTTTTCTTAAATTTGAAATTGTTTTAATCAAATAACCCGGAGCTGTTTAAAACTAGACCCTTAGATTAGTGGACTATTGTTGTAATAAAATATGTATATTATATACTATATTAGTTTTCAACAACGGCAAAAATAATTGTCGTTTATTACAAATATAATTTCATATAATACGTACATACATTATTTACGTTTAACACACATTGTACTTTGATTAACAAAACGATTCATTTAGAACGTTATAATTATGACAGATATTGGAAAGAATGTGTGTACATGAATGTGTTTAGAATTTTAAAAAATATCTACGTCAGAAGTATACATAATAAGACTGTCTACAACATTTGATTTATTACACAAACGAAAAAAGAATTATCATGAGAATTTAATCCGAATAGGTAGGCGCCTATACTATTATACGATATAGTATATATATACTATTACAGCGCACCGGAGGCGCGTGAATCCAATATATTTAAACTACGAGTCAGGTTCTAAATGTAAGTTGTTAAAGGTTATCGACAAGTTGTGCGATAAAATAATCACTAAACTTAAACCGTTGTATCAAGCGTATGATGTATTGTAGTAACTCGCGGTATGTATAATGTTATATACATGCGGAATGGATATAATAATAAACAACCGACTAATATTTCAAAGTTTTGATATTACAATGTGTACAATAACAATATTTATATATATATATATACACGACACACAGAAGTATACTGTGAACCGTATACATATATTATATGCATATGATATATATGTCATGGCTGCATATTATATTATATCGAATTTGTTTTGTCGACCTTTTGTTTTTTTTTTTCGGAAACGTATTCCAGTCACAATATGTGTATCACATAAAATACAGTAATTTATTACGTATTTCAAATAAATGTAAGCAATTTTTGTTAAATTTGAATTTTAAAAAAATTTTGTTTTTTTAAATTAATGTATTTCTTATGAGGTAAATATTGTCTTCCCCAAATATAATTATTTATCTAATACATTTGAGAAAATCGTGTTTTTTTTTTTTATCTTTTACTTTACAGCAGTTTATTTAGGCGTTGGTATAATATTATAAACTTAACTATGTTAGTAGTCTATTTGTTATAGATAAATTTAATCTGTGTGATTTTATTTGTCAAAAAAGTTATTTTTAAATCAATACATTCAGTGAATTACACTTACCGTGTTTTACTTACTATAATAGTGATAAGTATAGTACAAATAAATGTTATTACGATTGTCACCGATTTATTCAGTAGATAATTGAATGGAAAAATGCCTAAGCTAGATTACATAATATGAATAATTACAGAATAATCAACATAAGATGATAAAGTAAAATTGATAATAAACATTTTATCATTGTTTTTTTTTTTCGTTTACAGACGCAGTATTTGGTCTGAAGGGCGTCCGAATTTGGAACCCTGAAGCTATCCGAGCAGGTGAGCTGTTACGGCTTTCTTGCGACTATGATCTTGAAGGTGTGCCACTGTACTCGATAAAATGGTACTTTGGCGACCAAGA
The DNA here is from genome assembly GCF_020882245.1 of Rhopalosiphum padi. Taxonomy (NCBI): domain Eukaryota; kingdom Metazoa; phylum Arthropoda; class Insecta; order Hemiptera; family Aphididae; genus Rhopalosiphum; species Rhopalosiphum padi. The sequence goes on from NC_083600.1 coordinate 22,521,468, forward strand.
ATTCTACAGATTTGTGCCAAAAGAGTCACCACCTACCAGGGTTTTCCCGCTATCTGGTACCACATCGGTTGATGTAAGTATAATATTATAATTATAGATTATAATCTAAACAATGTTTTATTTTGTGCACCTTATCAATGCGTATATATATATATATATATATACATAGAAACTATTTTATTATAATATCATACAGGAATAATGTAAAGAAAAAAAAAATCTTATTACAATATTAACTATCACTTGATTTATGTTGAGCAAATAAATCGATCATGCTGATCATTATACAACTAAGACTATATTATTATACAGACGGCGAGTGGATTAAAAAAATATATTTGAAAGTCACTTATATATTTAGAAAACGAAAAATATTCTCATTTAAATAATTATTATGCCCATATTAAAGTCAGATACTAAAAAGTAAAACCAATGTAGATAATTACGTACCTGATAAACTCAGATATACGTGGTTTTATGTTATCATAGATGAAAACTAATTAATTGATGTGCACATTGTTATTTCACTATATTTCAATAGTCTCGGTGTTTGGATTTTACTGTACGGCCTTACTCACCATAACTCATCGACTTTTTAAAAACACTGGTCACATTTCGGATGATGATACCGAATTAATAAGCACAATCCAGCATAACAATGCCCACACAAATTTATATGACTGTACTGTTCGTAGAATTATTATACGAGTGTAGTACGAGTATATATATAAAAAAAAATTAAGTGCACACAATAACTATTTATAATAATCGTAAATTATATATTATCATACAACGAATGAAACTTTGGTCCCTCGGAAGAATGAATGTTTGACTCGACACGAATAACAGCAAAGTTTATCCATCTCATATACAGTCCCCCAAGGATATTTATACGTGAACCTTCGGTTACGGCCGTTTCGGTTTATTTTCCGTGCATGATAATAATATTATATGATATTATTCTTATGGATCTTTCAACGCGACTAACAAAATTCCCGCCGTGGCTTGTGGTTTCTGGTGACGTTTTAAATTAAATGCATCGACCGGACATCCAATATTTTTTTTCAAAATCAGATTGTAATAGATATGGACACCTGTTGATAATATATTTTATCAATATTTATTATAACAACTGAACAAAATTTTTATAAACTGAGTTTAGAAATTCCTATATTAATTAGAAATTCTGGCCCGCCGTTATGCCGATCTAATGAGTAATGAGTTCAAAAAATTGTTTATTCGAATTAATATTAAAAAACAAGAATGCGGAAAAAAGGGAGAGCAATCGCAAACATTTACTAACCAATCAAAAAAAAAAAAAATAAATATTCATTAAAACTAATCATTGTTTCTAATTCTACTACAATACAAATTTATTGGTTACACACGCGCATTTGTTAACTAAAATATTTTAAGTAATGGTGTAATAACGTGTATTTATAATATGGTACTTCAATAAAATAATAAAATAGTTTTAATAAATTATTTTTAATTCGTTCATCGTAATCTTTTACACTGTTGTCATATTAAGTATCTTGTATATTGTATATACAATAATAATAATAATAATTTTTAATTTGTTATTCTTACAGCTGATCCTATTAGTTTGAACGTAGAATTCTAAGCCGATTCGTTTTCGTGGTTGAAATATTATAATAATATATCGTTTTTTTATTTTGTTTTCCAATCGCACATATTTAGATATCCGAGTCGGACGAACACTCAGTCACACTGACTAACCTGCCTCGAGATATGTCAGGCCACTACAAATGCGAAGTTTCCACGGACGCTCCACTTTTTCACACGCAAATTAAAGAGTCATACATAACTATAATTGGTAAGTGATGATATTCATATATTAATACATTGTCCGATTGGAACCTTAACAGTGAAAATACTGATGTTAGAACCGTACAATTTTTGAAAATCTCGGAACAGAACTAACTATCAATGCTATTTAACATTCTAACAGTACTACTGTTAATATATATTATGTTGCTTGTACAGTGAAGACTGCTTTACTATTTTTTTTATTTTTATTATGTAGTTATTTTAATTTTATTATTTGAATAATTCACCAATATCTGCTAGTTGATTACACAAACATTGTAATATGAATAATAATAATTGATTATGATGAAAAAATAAATATATTTTTTTTATTATAGGTAGGTACAATAAATATTTTATTTGAATGATAGTTATTCTAAAACTAAAAATAAATATTAGTATGAATTAACAGTGTTATTTTAAATTTATTTAATTACATTTAATGTAATAATTGTCTTTGCAGAAGAACCACAGACACCACCACTCATGTTTGCTGGTAAGCTCAAGTACATCAAGGACGAACCGGTAAAAATAAATTGCACTTCTTACTCAGCGTTCCCAGCCACCAATCTCACGTGGTTCATAAACGACAAAAAGGTTAGTGAAAAGGATTATATTATAAAACATATTTAAGATACATTGGCACAATTTATTTGTAAAAGAATAAGAATTTCAAATTTTAACAAAAATTGTCAAAGTTACAAAAATTTGGAAATAGTTTCGTCGTTAAAAATATGTGTACATTTTCTGGATTTTTGAGTATCATTAGTAACATTACTAATTACCTAGCGCATAATATTTGGTTAGTTTTTAATGTATACAAATCCGCACTCTTATAATTAGTATAACTAAATTAACACGAATCATCAACTACATCAATAATTTAATTTTTTTAGCAGCTGGTATTAACTGTCTTAACTGACATTTTTGAGGGATAATATTCACGTGATATATTAATTTCGAATCGCTTTAATTTCCTGGTAAAGAATTTTTGTTATTTATACTTTTTTACAAGAATACGCATGAAAAAACTGTTTTCAAAAATTTACAAATATACATAAATTTGCATCCAAAGACCCCTATAAAATCATTTCAAAATAGGAAAAAAAATTCTTAATTTTTTTTATAATAAGTATCATAATTATTTAATATGAATAATACTTATAAATGCAATTTTTTCTGCAACAATTATGTTAGCCTATTGTAATACAAATTTTTAATATTGGCCGATAAGCAGTTTGTGCTCAGAATTGTTTTCATATACAAGATATTATATTATATTATGATATCATTAAATTAAAATTTAGCACACCCATTACAGTGATACACTTGATGCATTTTGTTTATCAATCGATATCCACTTTAATATTGAATAAAGGCAATTTTTAAACACTTATTTTTGCTGCTTAGAATTTAAATTAGTTAATTGTTTCTATTTGTAATCCTCGTTGAATAAAAATACGTTCTATTAAATGCGAGTATAACCCTAAACCACCACCCTATACTACAAAATAAATTGAATTATTATAAATTCACGGACTAAACTGGAAAGAAAAAAAGAATAATATCATGATTCACAAGTGTTTTAATTTGGAGACGACCGTCAACCAGTTCAACACTTTTGCAACTATATTAAAAAAAAAACGTGGCATATTAATTATGATATTGTAATTATAATTATATTAATCTAAAGGTCTATACGCATGTTGCACAGTAATAGTCGACCGTGTAAAATGTGACGGTTAAGCATTAAAACGATTAATCAAATCCAACGTTACTACTCTCAGTATCTACGCCTTGCCTGTCGGTTTTTAATAAATAGACAGTATTAACATTTTTTTTTTTTTTTATTATTGAAACGAAAGCGCAACAACTCGATTACATTTATGTATATACGTCTAGAGAGTAATTTACAACTTGGGTTCCCTTCTTGGAACCCAAAATAACCCAAACAAAACAATTACTGTAAAGAATTAGTATTATGTACTAATTCTGTACCCTTTTTGTCACATAAAAAAAAGTTTTATCGTAACCTGTTGTTTATCATTGATTTTTTTAGAATCTCAGTTTAAAGTAAAAAAAAACTACGGAAAATATTATAAAACTGAAATTCGAGATAATATTCTATGCAGTTAAACAAAAATGTAGTCCACATTAAATGTTTGTACCCACCAATATAAAAGTTTATTTGGTGCTATAACTATTATAGCGACGGGATACGTGTGGGAAAACCCTAATAACTTATTAAGATAAAATTAATTAATTAAATCTACAATATTATTCATTTTCTCTTGAAAAATAATAACATTTACTTATTGTGCTTTTAGTATAAACTGTAAAGTACCTCTTTAAAAAAAAAAACATTTAAAATTAAAACTTAAATGTTATTATTTTATCGTTAATTTTTTTCTTTTTTTTTCCGTGGGGGGGGATTCGATGATAGAAATGTTAAATCGTAATATCACAAAATAATTAAATTAAAACAACAAAAACTTCTAAACGATTTCGTTGTTGCTTTAATAATTTATATATATATATAAAAAAACCACCGTTAAACGGTTTTCATCGATCAATCTGTTGCACTTAGATAAAATATTACAAGTATTTTTAATACATTTGCGTCTATGAATTTTCATTTAATTTCTACATTTTCCAAGTCGCGTGTAGTGTGTGTATGGGGAAAAAAATCGTGAACAAAAATTTTGTTTTTTTTTTCCTCAGGATAGCTCCACTCTGCGATATCGCGGTATATAGGTACAACGGGATACTTAATATTTAACGCCATCGCCGTTTAACGCGTTTTACACGCGAAAATGCACGCGCAACGTTCGCTTCCGGTGTCCCGCTGCGTTTAATAAATCGTTTCTCGTTTGGTTGCACTTTACTGGCTCCTGCGAGTAAATATTTAACACGTCGATCCGTCGCCGGAACAACGGTGCAACTCATCCGTATCCGCTACACATTATTATTATTATTATTATTACGTGAAATCAACCCACGCCTACAAATATTATATGTTTATTTATGACGTGATAAAAACAGGTTTATTATAATAAAGGTGATAATGTTATTAATGTTTTATTATATTGTTTCTTTTTTATTGTACGTACCGTCATATTATAGTCCGTCCCACGGGCTACGTTCTATATATAGTTTTTTTATTTAAATGTCTGTGTTTTCAGTTTTGTTTTTATTTTTAAAGTGTTTATTTTTTTCGTAGTGAATTGTCACTAGTCAGGTAATTTCAACTTTTATTTAGTTAGGCACGTTAAATATTTTTAATTTTATAACTAGAATCTTGTTGATGTATCCTAATGTAGGATACCAAGTAAACAGTGTTTTATTAATATTCAAGAATTCAAAGTTTACACAAGCGTAGTAAAATGGAGAACCTGTAAATGGATTCCGTGCAAAAGTTGTGGATCTACTCATCTAAACTTTAAGATGTGCTTATTAATAAAACACTATTTACTCGATAACTAGCTATAATAATTCATACATCAAACTATTTAAGTCTTTAGATAAGTATTCTTCTGTTTCTGACAGAATATTAAAAATATAAATAAGGTAGTGAAAAAAAATACAGATAAAAATATATATGATAAAAAAAGGAAATCAATTTAAGATGTTTTTTTTTTTCATAAATACGTACTAGACACTGTGTATTTAAACTTGATAAAAATATTTTCTTAAAACTCAAAATTTTACTAGAAAATCAGTGTGGCCAGTTCAGCGGATCACATATTTTAATCATTATAATATACAATATTGACAATACACACTTGTTTAGCATACTTAATAAACGTCCTCGAAAATAGATTATCTGTAAACCATTATCACTGTACTGAGTGTACTGTTGTACTGTTATTATACGGTGTGAGACTGCGTAAAAATCATTTGTTGTCGTTTCTCGTTTTCGTTTCCGTGCCGTTTAATTAATTAATAATAATAATTATAATAATATATTATGATTTTGTGTAGGTATTTATTACATAAAATTATAACACAGTTTAAATGACTCGAAATTCGACCACCTGGTCGTAACACACGTACCTTTGTATACTTCGCGACTTTATTACGCACTTCATTAATATAAACGAGTGTTTTTCTTATGAAAAAATCATAGACTTTTGATTAAAAACTGCCCGCAAGACCTTGCACGGTTTACATAATATATATGTACAATTTATTGTATATAGGTATGTACAATATTATAGGTAACTATATGTACATGTATAATGTATATATAATATCATGGTCGTCGCAATTGAAGGAAGTCATTACACTAAAAAGAGAAAAAGCTTGGGTAACGCTCGGGGTACCCGGACAAACCATTGTAAAACATTTCGGAATAAATTACCCATAATACGCGTGTATACCACGGTTATGGGGACATAATAATAGTATTTTTATGTTTTTTTTTCTTCCTATCGTGAATCATAAAAAATATTCTCGAATAATATAATAATAATGGGGGCTTAAATATTATACGAAACGTTTTTGTGCGAAAAACGCATTCATATTTTTTTTATTATTATTATCGTGTACACGCGCGTATATTATAGTATAACGCGAGGCGGGGGTTTTTTTTTTTTTTTTTTGGACCCGCGAACTAATTGTTATTCTAATGCTGGCGCGAACAACACATATTACAGTAATAATTATCCTAAAACTGACCGTGGGATGTATATTATATACGCGCACACGACAAAAATCGTGAACTCGATATTCATCGTACACTATAAAATGACTCATCTGTCCCAATCTGCTTTTGGCGCTCGCAGTGTAAACGTGTTATCGGGGTGAATTTTAGCGAAACGTTTTGTTTTAAACATTCCGTTTAAAATTGTTGGAGTTCATAAAATTAATACTAAAAGATGTTTTGAAATTATGGAAAACGATATATAATTATAGATACCCGTAGGTGGGTGGTAATAAGTTCAAGTTGCAATACAAATTCAATTTTAATAATAATAATAAATTAATGTGAAATAATTATAGTTGATACTACTGTAGATACGACTTGTAATTAAAATACCTAGGAATTCGTATATCGCATTATATCATTGCACACAGTTATAGGATGACATTTTCTCGGAATTCCTGGAGGGCCGAGGGAATAAGATCGTTTCCGGAATAGAAAATATATTATATGTATATTAAATAAGTACCTATTTATTTAATTTTTGTTTACCATTGGTAGTTTATAATTTTAACTAATTAAAAATTCTAATAATAGCGAAACGTTTTTAATGTCAAAATAAATACATATAACACTAAATCTTCAAATCTTATACAATTTAACTATTATTGTTAAACTGAGTTTGTGTTTGTTATAACAAACTACAGTACTCTTTCAAGTATCAATGTATAACCACATAATAACTGTTATTATTTAATAAAAACGCTGTAAAGATAAGCACCATGTGACTGTCAAGATTTAACAGTTTTCAATAATTAACAACGAATGTTTGTTTCGTCTCTCGTCTTATTGTTTTAAAACTTAATACTTTATATTATCATCTTAAATTTACAAGTTTACACGCATGATACATATTCCATTATTTGTTTCCGTAACGTCATTTAAGTGCATGACTGTATATTTTTATGTTACTTTAACAACTCTAACGAAGTTTTATTAACATGCATTACTATTGTATCTATATGAGTATGATATATTATCATACATATTTTGTTTTCGTCTGTTCGTTATAAATCTTATCTTATTTTCTTAACTAACTAGAGATAACAATTTTTGTTTTATTATTTATCTAGTGATTATTTTTATTTTTACTACAAATACATTTATAATAATTTAAAAATTAAACTATTAAAAAAAAAAATACAACTTATCTTCTTTGTTGTCACTTATAAGGTTATACCTATATTAGGTGTATTATTATGTGTATCAAATTATATTTTATTATTTTATTTTATCTAATTGTATTGAAATATACAATTAAAATATAACCTTAAATAACATAATGCTTAATAAATAGTTATTGATTACTGTGAATTGTTTTATATATTATCCGATCATTTCTGGAAATTGTCCAATCCTAACTAAAGACCTGTAATACAGTATTTTAAAATTTTATTGAATAAAATTATATCATTTATAAAATACATATTTTATAATTAATAATGTATTCTAAGAACTAATGCAATAATGATAGAAAACTACTTTAAGTACAAGAATAATTTGATACGGGATTTGAAGTATAACTATTGTTAGTCATGAATTTAATAACACTGCCACAAGATCATTCCTTGAAATTAGTGTATTTTTTTAAATTAACTATTATAAACTTATTGTTTAAAATTTTATTATCATCACCAATTCTTATAAACATTTTTTATAGATAAATTTAATTTGTAGAGTCATTTGAAACAAATTTAAAGATTATAAATCAATAAATATATCAAAGTTAAATACGCTAAAATGATCGTTTAATAAAGGTGATATTTTACAATTCATGGCGAAGTAAAGAATAATAATTATTATAATATTATATTATCCTAGATTATTAAATGTGAAGTTTATGTATATGAATCGTATAACACCAATGCAAAATACATTTAAAAATATAATTTGAGTTAACATTTAATGATATGCAACAAAATTATTTCATTTGTGATTGTAGAAATGCTGACTATATTGATATAGTAAACATAAAATATACATGATATAACATATTATTATGATCAAAATATAATTTAGATTTTATATCTAACGGTTAGACATTACACAGATTTAAGAAATTAGAACACTGACAATTCTGGTCAAATAAATGCAAGAAAAGTACCTAGAAATGTATATCTTGATGCTAGCAAGATGAGTGATTTATTTGAAACTCACATCAACAAAATTAATTCACATTTTCATTCATTAATCGTATATTCACTATTTATCTATATTTTATAATATAATAAAGACGAATATCATAAAAAAAACTATGACTATTTCTAGTATGTGACTTAAAAATACAAGAAAGTTTTGCAAATAAGAAAACGATAAATTTTCATCGAATGTGCACGTCAAAATACTTAAACCACTCATTTTAATCACATGGATTCCGAATAATCGAGATTTTATATTTCCACTCTCTTCTGCAGAGAATTTAGAAAAATAATTTTTTTTTTAAATATAATCGAAAGATTGCATTTACAGCTATGTATGTGTATATCAAGAAAAGCTCCGTGATTATAATATTGTAAACAAATTTTATTTGAAACTTCCCTAACGGAATATTGCACCGTCATCGCATTTTATGAACAACGTTTAAACTTTTAAACTTTTACCACTACCATTTCCTTATACGGATCACTATATAAAAACTGATTTATTTATATCATGGCTCATGCTACGTATCTTTTACCTCTACGTAATTTTTGTTTTCTTCTCTTAAAATAATTTTTTCTTTTATTTTCTACTAGTTAGTTTTAATCAATATTGGCGTTGGTTTTCGTTATGCGCAATAATTTTCGAAATTTCATAAACCGAAACTACCAAAGTTATGCTTTACTCGAAATATTTCGTTTGAGTTAGTTTTTATTCTGTTTGAATTATGGTTGTCTCGTACTAACTCTCCCCCTCCGTGCTTGTGCTTGTATATAGGGTAGCCGATTTTGATTATACGCTTTGTATAATATTGTTATATAAGTGCACAGACATTTTTTTGTTTTGTTATGAAGTTCATCTCAAGAGCCATAAAACGATTAACGCCTTTTTTATTTAACGACAACGAGTGGTTGAAAATTTTAACGTTTTTTACTTTTAAAATATAACATTATACCACATAATACATTATCATGATATTTAAAGGGCGATGAAATGTAGTAAAAACGTCGACGAGTGATAATATTATAAAGAAAAATTAAATTAAAATAATAATATATGGACAATTTTATTTTAAATCGTGGTTTTATCGCAGGTGACGAACTTGACGAAATACGCCAAGACGACGGCTTGGGTTACAGCCGAAAATGACGGGCTGCAAACCAGCAGATCGCGGTTGGAGCTGTCGACCCACGCCGCATACTTCCCGGGTGGTCGGATGACGGTCCGATGCGAGTCCAATCAATTTCTGTTGTACAAAAAGTACTCAGTTATTGAGCTGATGGATGACTCGCCTAGACTGGCCCAAATGATCAGTCCCACTACAGTGCTGAGATCGGGTAAGTGGTATACGTTCTACTTCCTTCTCCCAACCAACTACCACAGGTACGAGAAAGTATACTGTATTGGTTGGGAAAACCATACTGTAGTTTTTAAATCGATTCCATACGCTAAACTAAATTAAATCATAATATAGAATATAATACATTATTTTCATTATTATATTATTACCAATGTATTTGGATGATATTAAATACTTCAATTCCAATACATGGCATAAAAAATACTCGATATTATGCACAAATACATTTTTAAAATATATTTATTGGATTAAATACACCGTGAGACCGAGGTCGGTAATCGATGGTCCGTGGACTCCTAAGGGTACCAAAAATGAGTCCTCGTGAGTTCTGATGGCTCTGGTTTTTATTTGCCTTTAGTTTTTAATAATTATTTGATAATTATTGCCTATTGATACTTGTTACTTATAACCCAATCTAACTTTTTCTTTTGTATTTTTACCTGAATTCCCTAAATGTTGATGTAATCGTTCGATCCAAACATAAACAGTCATCTCATTTAAAAGTATTTTACCTTATCACCTTCATGTAATTTATTTTTAAACATGAGTACTTAATTATTTTTTCTTTTATGGATATTGCGATTTTGTTTACATTTGTTTTAATATTTTAATAACAATAATATTACATTTTTTTAAACAATATGAAAAATAACCAACGATAAAAGTTATTATATTTTACGTCGTCGAAACTCAATTAGCTGAATCTCAATTCACTTAAATTAGAATAGAAATGTATTAAAAATAATATAAAACCAATTTATTTGTCGGTGAACTAGGCTGTCGGCGAATTTAGATTCGGTGAAGTTTGTATTGACAATAAAGTGTTGCCATACATTTTTGGGTCTTCACATATTGTGTAGACCACTTTCATAATATGTCTCATTCTTGTTCTATGTGTGTTCAATTTTATTGATTCACTAGTTTTCCAAGTTTTCATTTTGTTTCTTAATTCCCTTAAACCTATCTAACTATTTTTATTCGTGTTCATCATGATTGTTTCCATCTACTCCATTTTCTGACTTCCTCTTTCGACACAGTCTTCTATGATGCCTTTCGTTAAGCATCATGGCTTAATAAATGTCCTACTATTTTTTTTACCTAATGACTTTTATACAATCCCAAACTTTTGGTTTTAAAACATTCTTCAATAAAGCAACAAAAGTAAAAACCTTTAGTTTTCTTTTCTCTTATATATTAATAACTGTTTAAATATTATAGTCATATGCAATCATATTATAATACATTTAACTCAAAATTATATCAAAATTGATTAAATAAAATATATAATAAATCGATTCCTACCTAGCCTAATCTATATTATTGAAGATATTGAAAACTTATATATCATCATATATCGATTTATATATATATATATATAATATATGTTTTTATTTTTTTATTTTGTGTACTTACACCTTGTGTAACGTTTTTAGGTGGACCACAGGCCAGTTCAGCTGATCGTTTCGCTACCAGAAGTGTGTTTGTATTGGTCGCCTATGTAGTCAATCGAATAACACCATCTCTATTAAGATAGCTTTGCGATTCTTACACACAATAGCCAAACACCCCGACATTATTATTATTACATCATGTTATAACGGACAATATATTTTGTCATCATTGTCGTCGTATTTGATAAGTATTTTACAAGAGTAACGATTTTATATATTATGATTGTAATATATATGAACACGGTTGATCGTTTGCGATGTTATTATGTTTGTATCGGAGCGGACGCCTTGATGGTCTCGTGAATTGGACTTTATTCTATTCAACCGTACCAATCAAAAGCATATTAATTATTTGTATAAAATGTTTTCTTCTCTTTCACATTGCGATTGAACTAAAGTAAGGCCAAGCGCTGAAGCGATAGCGAGCTTTCGCTACCCCTCAACAACCACCCCCCCCAATCCATTATCGGCAATAAAAATAAATACGAAAACGACATATTACATTTCTTTATACCAAAAATGATACGATATAAACATAATAATACGCGATTGCAAAAACATTATACTATATTAAGATTTATACATTTAATATAGGATCTAACCGCGATATTGTATTTTCCAAAAAATCATTTAATTGTGTAACAGTATAATATATATACGATTATATACATTATTTAAAGTTTGTGTTTTATTCAAGTTTTTTTCTGAAATAAAAACCAATAAATTGATGTTTTTAAATGATTTTGAATTATATATCATTATATGTTACCTATGTATCATGCATGTACGAGTAGCTGTATAAGTTATGTACATAAACCGTAGAACTCGACTGGAGAAAACACGTAGAATGGTGGCATTACAAATAAAGAGTGTTTAAATATTAATGTTTTATTTTACTATTTATTAGAATAGTAATCCACTCTATGTACCATATTAATATTGAATTATCGTAGGTATATAATAATTATTTTAAATATTATAAAATTGTTTAGTCATCACCTTACTGAAGGACTCTTTATCGGCTAACACTTAATAATAAAAAAAATTATCTTGACTTAAAATGCTTATAAAGAAGTTATTTTTACACATTAGATTAATATTTGACGTTTACATTATAATTTCCAGAAAAAAAATTACCTTAAAATATAACCACAGCGATCTATATTATGTATTTTTTTGCAATAAAAAAATAATTAAATTCATAAGCATTCTGAAGTTCCTATTTACAATGTATTTTAATACAAATCACTAAAAACAATAAATTTAGTAGTAGCGCTTGCTATGGGTTTTAATGAATTATAATATGCATTTAAATCATCAGAAATGTGCACAACAAGTTGAATAAAATATTCAATAAGTGTCAAATACTCAAATGTTTCAAAACCTGGACGTGTTTAGTACACTTTAGTTAATTAATATGAATAGATTTTCGTACCCTACAAAAATACTTTAATTTAAGTGTTAATAGCTCAAGAAAATTTTACGAGTTGCGGCAAGACAAAAACTATCGGAAAGTAAGTGCTGGGATTATATATAAAAAATAAAAAAATAAATAATATAATAGTATAAAAGGTGACCCAGATTAACCAAGCAATTTATAAGGAAATACAAGAAAATTTTAAATCATATAGAAGGTTTATAACCACAGCATTATAGTTTCTTAAAACTCAAAGTTCAATACTACTTGCAATACCACCGGGTTAACGATAAAATAATTTTCTGCGTAATATTCTATTAAACACTGCCAATTACGTTCAACGGTGAAAATAATGAAATACTATATTACACGTTGTACGATATATTCGATTTACTTGTATATCTTATACGGCATGTAGCCACTTAGTGAAATCGAATTCTTTACAAAGGCTAAAGAAAAAATATCAAGTGTATACGTTTTCATGAAATGAACTCATATTTTGTTTAACAATGGACACTTTGGATATCATAAAATGTAAATACACACATTGCATGTATAGTTGTCATATCTTTACGTGTTGATTTAATATGGATAATATAAAAAGTGTTTGATTATATAATACGTATTTGTATAAGTATGTGAACAATTTAAAAATCCATGTTTCAAGTATACATTGTAACGCTTTATAAATCATAATACAGTATCAAATACAACACCATACAGTCGAGTGACACCGAAAAGCCGAACAAAATATGTTGGCTGTGCAGCAGAGTGCTGTGGCCATATATCTGATTGTCGATCGTCTTTGATTCGTCTGTTATCAAATTAGGGAGTATTATTTTTTCTATTCCGATGATTGAGATTTTTTCTTTGTCGTTCCGTGACGTGGATTCCTAATATCGACGACACGAATAACACTATTCTCACAATATGATATTTTTTATATTGAATATATTTCATACGATTTAAAACTCAACGAGACGTTTTATGTATGTTCTTACTATCTCAATATATTATGGTACATATTTTATAATCTTATAAGTAACTAGTTTAAAATATTTTAAACTAATTATAGAATTGTCAAAATAAAATATTAGGAGTTTATTTTATTCTATAGGATTAATACGATAAAAAAATATTTACGATTGATTAACTTAAAAATAGTGTAATTTTTTCTCAAATATGAGAAAAATTATATTCTTTATAAATATTGTGATTGAAAACTGTAATTAATTTCCAATTATTATAGAAAAACTAACAAATATACATATTATTATTTTAGCTATTTCAGCTACTCGCGAGAGCTAAAAATAGGTTTTTTATTGTAGTCAAACATACACGAATAACCTTTGGTTAATGAATAAATCTAAGAAACATGATAACAAAGTTGCACAGTTAAAATATAATATGAACGTTTTACAGAAATCATGGTTTTAAGAATAAGCAAAAGTTTCTCACAGAAACCATTTATTATTTTTTTTTATAAAAAAAATCTATCTTAACCTTATCAATACACCACTTGATATGAAGTTTTTTATAAGGTATATATTGTTAAGTATATTTTGAAACTTTGTGTGACACGTATTAAAACATTTGTTACTGCATTATCAACCATTTTTCAATTATTATTATGATTAAATTGCTAACAATAATACTGAAATATTTTATACGTACCCATTACCACCAGTAGGTAGGTATAATATAATGTATGGTCCAACGAGGATGCCTTTGTTGATCTCTAAGAGTACAACAAACGCGTTTCGTCGTGAAGTACAAAGTGCATTAGGTACGTGAATTTCGGTGAGTACCTATACTACACGTCTTACGTTCAGAGGTATAATAATATTGCTGTGAGTGATTGACTAAACATACAGTCACCTTATTTTTCTCTGACATTTCATTTCTTAAAAATCTAAGTTTTGAAATTTTAAAGTATACTTACTTTAAAACGGTCACATCTAAAGGTCGATCACCTCTATGTAACGGTTAGGTTTTTGGTCCCATCAAGTGTTATACAGTGAAAATTCCAATTAACGGTCACCGAAGGAACCATAAATAATGACCACTATTTAGAGGGGGCCATCCAATAGAGGTGACTATACATGATATAACACTTGATGGAACCAAAAAACCTAACTGTTACATAGAGGTGACCGTTAACGGAAGTTTTACTGTATCATGTATTGTCACCTCTATAGGATGGCCCCCTCTAAATAGCGGTAATTATTTATGGTCCCTTCGGTGACTGTTAATTGGAAATTACAATACATTATTATAAGTTAAACCTAAGTTAGGCTAGGCTAGGAATATGTTTTATCCAATGATGGTAAATTATTATTTTTGTTCCAATGGAAACCATCGTTTTTTCTTTTTTCTTTTGATAAATTATTAAGCAAATCATTTTTTTGAAAACGTTGATGTAACTAAATACAAATTTTAACAAACAGTTTTTGAGTTATAAAATTGTGCGTAATAAATGTAAAACGTAAATGTATAATATTATTTTAAGTGTAGTATTTATTTTATACTCGGAAAATTCTGATAAGTCAAACAATTTGTATAATACAAAATATAATGAATAATAATGAATGATACATATTATAACTAACTTTGGTTTTAAAATCACCATAGCCATCATAATATTATCATCAATTATGATCAATTTGCTATGTTGTAACACGAATACATCACAGTGTGACATTCATTTAAGAGTAAGGTGAATGTCATTTTTAAATTTTAACCTAGAGACTATTATACAAAAAACGATTTTCAAGATCAAAAATTCACTTTATTCAAATATTTCTTCTATAACTATGTTTAGTAAAAATCATCAATTTTTTCTAAAAGTTCCGTCCAAAAGGGTGTTTAGATACAAAAGTTGTTCTGCTAGTGGCACAGACGTATACAAATTATCAGTCAGGAAGCACGATTGTACATCCTTCATTCGTATCATTTTCACACAAAGAAGTTACTATTGTTTCACTCAACGCTTCTCCGTGTTTAGATTGTTTTCCTTCATCATGTTATATAATAAATGTATGTATGTATGTATAGTATATCCATTATATCCGCATACTTTGAAAAATTGTTCATAATACTTATGTGTTTTGTTTGATGCTACCAAGATTGTATTCTATAATGATACCTGTATCATTGATTACCTAATCTGCTGTAATTATTTATTCAGGTTTATGTGTATTTTTAAATTAATAATAATTGTTTTACCTCAATGATATATCTCAATAAATGTGAAAACTTATGATTTAAATAGTAAATACAAGTTGATCAAAAAAAAAAAAAAAACTAAAAGATTAATAATTATTGTATGTAAAATTGTTAATGTAATTTTATGAATTTTGACAAAATATATAACGAGTAGTATGGAAAAACTTGTACAAACCAGTAAAAATAAAATATTATATTTTTTAAATTTTGTACGAAATAGTCACACATCAACAAGCAACCAAAGAATTATTCCTTGTTTGATATTATTTAAAAACAACTGCAATGGTTTTAACTTATAAACATTAAACATATTAATTTTTTCAAAATCAAACAAATATTACTATTTTTATAAATGTAAACATTTACAATCAAAAGTAGTATAACCTAAATACCCTAAACTGATTTGAGTCACCGACAGATATGTGTCAGTTAATGTTAAAATTGTTGTTGCTTTAATAATATAAATTAAAAAAGTACCTACGTAGTTTCATCGATAAAATATTTAGAAACGATATCAAAGTATTTTCAAATACTTTTATCGATTACTTTATACTAATGGAAAATTTGTATATAAATTATAAAATGCAGGTTGAATCTATCAGGTAGATTATTTATCAGTTTAATTTTAAAATTCATCATAGATTTTATAGTTTTTTTTAGCATAAACTATTATTAGAATCGGCTAAAAAATTAAAATGTTGAATTAGATACATCATAATCATCTGGTGGATTATAAACAGTAATTATAGAAGGAATTTTTTGTTCGGTTAAAAAAAAAATAGTACATTGGTACACTCATTACATTTTATAAAAAAATATAAAAGTTCAAAAATTTTGTCTTGTAAGTATACTTCAAAACAGGATTTTAATGATTGCACGAGTCGATGATAAAGTGAGGTGAGCGTGTTAGAAGATTTAACCTAAATGATGAAGTTTTGTAAGGGCTGTTTAATATAATACAATTTAATAATCCATCTTTTTAAAAAGCGTTTTTATGTTTTGGTATAAATATATTATTATATTTACGTATAATATGTCAACCATTATAATATTTTTTAACATAATTCTCATACACCGCAGGCTGTTTAGCATTCGTCACATTCTCATACAATATTATATATTTCAATTCAAGAGAATAGTAGAATTCTAAAAAATAAAAAAAAATAATTATGATGCTCGATGGTTAATAATAATTATAAATTCAGTAAAAATATTTATTTATTATTCTAATAAATACGTCTGGTACAAAAAAAAATGTAATATTTAATTTTCGATTTTGTTTCATCAATAGTTTAACGGGAAAAAATAAAATAATATAAACAATAAAATTATAATTTTCAATTGAATTAAAAAAAAATGTAATATTGTTCAAACAGTAATGGTGCATGATTAAATGAACCATATAATGAACCATTATTAAATGGTTTTTTACATAATAATTATAAATTATAATGCATGTAAAATAGAGTAGTTTGGTTTAATGTTTAGGTTGTAAAAACCCGTTTATTTATTTGCATAGAAATTATATTATTTACTTAGTGAACAATTTAATAACCGTTGTTAGTATTATTATTTTTTTTTAATACACAAATTGTTGTGTTAATTGTTTTTAAATAACTTACAAACATGTAAAAAAACACAGAAATTTATTCCGATCATCAAATATGTAAGAAAAATGTAAGTTTTTCGATTCAATTATTATCGTCTTGTTTTGTTGACCCACGCAACTAAAAAATATAATGTATATTATATGTTGATTTTGTAAAAAAAAAAATATATGTTTAAGTTAAACTTACCGTTTTCTCTCAGAATTGTATATATTAATTTCTCATTGATATATAATTGTGATCTATTTAATGACTAAGTGAACAGATACATTTTAAACCCATTATAAATCAGAGTAAATTCACTGGATTTCTTTTTTTTATTAATATTAAATAATAATCGAAAACAAAGGTTGTTTTTCTTAGATAGTCCGTAGTTTTATATCTTGAAAGGGTCCGTGACCCAATAAAGGTTGAGAACTGCTGCCATAAATCATGTAGTAGCCAACATGTATAAACCACTACCATAATATTATGTCATCACATAATATATTATACTCATAAAATATCAAAATCGATAACGAAGAAAAATTTCGGTTTCTATACTCGATATTGTAATATTATATACCAAACAGTAATGGAATCGAAAAGTTATTAAAAACTATCGTTTGTATCTTGTAAAAATTAATTCATTACCCAATTAAAAATATTAAATGCCAAAGTAAAATGGATAAAAAAAACACGGCGAATACTTTTAAGCTCTACGTACAGTATGATCAAAAAATAGTATTTGATTAATATTTTAGTGTGTTACGGTCTCAAACTAGTTTCAAAGATGGTATTATAGAATATTTGGCACATAGTTTTTATTTGTATTATTATTAGTGCTTATTTGTTTTTTATTATTTATTCGATAGGTAATGTATCCCCTCGCTAAAGGTACGGAGTTTACAATAATAATATATAATCTATCTAATAAAGACTAAGAAATAGGTTTAAACGTAGTAAATAGTTGTTCATAAACTTACTAGATAATATGGCCATGTATAAAATAATAATTAAAATACACATACTTTAGTTATAATTTGTTTAATAGGTAGCTAATACTTAAATTATTACTAATTGCATTACTTTTTCATATAGAATTTTACTTCTACTAATACTCTCGTGGCACAGTACTTACTATTAACAATAATCTCCTACTGTCTACATCCATTAGTATTGCTCGATTATCCATGCCTATCATTTAACTTCATACTACTTTTATTACTACGTTATATCAATATGTTTATCAGTACATATTTAAAACACGATGTTACAATATTGCATATTATTACGCACGCGCACACGTTAAAACCATAAGACATGTAATAATTCATAGATTAAACTATTTGTTTGCCAAACAAATTGTTGACAACTTATACAAATATGTCTGCAATACCGACATACCTTATAAACTAGAAAATAGTATAAATATGTTTATAGATGAAAATGATTAAAAACAGTCTAAAAAAACATACTGTATCTTTGTATTCCATGATATTTTTAATTTTCTATAAAAACAGCGTAAAATGAAAAATCTTGTAATAAATGCTCAAGCTTTAGATATATATCAAAAATGAAAATATAAAGAATTTTCAATTACAAAACGATTTTTAAATTTTCATAATTTAAACGTGCTGTAACTTCCAAACAAATTAGAACAGTATGTATATTTTTTAACTGCTGAAATAACAACTTAATAAACATCGTAATAAATGTACATTTTTTTTTTTTACCAAAAAATACTTATTATGTTATTTATATTATTACGTAAAACTTATTTTTATCAGCATAATAAATTGCAAAAAATTTATAAATTAAATTGCAAACATTTATAACATATTTTGTAAATCTCATAAGTATTTCAAAAATAGCCAAAGTATTTTGTAAATTATATTTCTTCTATACAATTTTAACATAAGTTTTTAGTAGAATGTTTTGCAGAGATTTCTTTCTGAATTACAACAAAATACAAAACCAATTTCTGTTTGTTTTTCGTTAGTATTTTTAATAATTACAAAAAATACCGGGAATCTCTTATTACTTTTGACTCTCCTAAATATCAATTATATCAATTTTACTACCGTAAATCACCTAAAATATGGAAGATGTGAGTTACTTTTTTGCTCGTACAGTCACATATCAATGTAAAGCAAGTACGTAAATTCCTCACACTGTTCATAATCTGAAATACTAACTCACACGAAAAAAATATAGCTATATGAAACTTGAAACTATTATTTATCTCTTGGATAGAAATGTTCTGTGGGTAAATATAATACACCAGGTATGCAATAATATTTTTAGTGTTTACCCGCTTCGGGTATTTTTACCTACCTACCAGTCGAATTATGTAAATACCATACTATGATATACTACGCGTAATATTTTGTCGACGATAAAATATAACCCCAATCTGACCATGGTCATAACCATGTTTTAGACTGATGCTAATATTTTATACTCGTGTCAAAATGTAAAAGATACAAATTCGCCAACAATCATATTCTATATTGTGATTGAATGTTCACAATGTATTATGTATTTCAAACGGCTACATTGTAAATTTTGTTTCTATACTAATGTACCTACTCGAAAAAAAAAATAAAACCAAGACGAGTATAATATGATATGACAATAATCGCAGTATATATATATATTATAGACGAGTATACGTGTAACTTATAGCTGAAGTTCTCCGACGACTTTCATATATTTAACAATATTATAATATCGTGTCATTTAAAAGCAGTATAACGGTTATATAAGTAACTGAAAACACGGACTCACATCTGCAGTGGCGTAACGATAGTGTATGCTCATGACGCCGTATCTATTACCATAAAAGTGTATGAATTATTATAAAAAAAAAAAAATCGATATTGGTATAATACATTTTTGTTTAAGCCGTGCTGAATGTCATCGGTGATGATGATTTAACAATTCAAATGAACTCTCATAGTCGTTGGATCTCGCCTCCGTGCGTTACCATGGTACATACTAAACGCAAAAAACTTTATCAAATTTACCAAAATTGCCGGGTGTACAGCAACAAACCGTGTAATATTTTATGATTAAAATATTGTTTTACCAGTGGTCTATATATTTACGCGGTTGACGGTTAAGGAAAAAAAAATACAATAATAATAACATAGTCCATCAAGACGTCATTATTTACGCCCAAACGAGTGATCGTGAGTACTTACGCCAAAAATATACATAATCCATTATAATATTGTAGAAAGAAATGACCAAATAATTCATGGGATACTGGAGGTTTCTCAATGTAATGGCAAAGCCGATGTTATTATATTAATATAATATGTATAAATAATAAATATCGAGTAAAATATAATTTGTTTTCAAACAAATCTCAGATAGACGTTTTTCGTTCACATCTATGTAATATAACAATATTATACTATATACAGATTATAGGTAAAATTCGTTATGTTATTTAATGATAAACACCAATATCAGTATCACATATCACTTTTCTTTCTTATTGATTGATTAGAATCGTACAACTGTACAAAACTATGATTAACTATATAAAGATGATTGCACCAAAATACATATTATATATGTCATATAGCATCAAGGGATTGTATTAAAAAAAATGTTGTTTTTTTACATTTATCCATAACACGTCACATTTGATAAATTAGATAAATAAATAACAAATCTAATAACAATAAGTTTGATTAAAAACGTCATTTTTATTGTCGTTCTTAAATTTTTTTATATTTAATATTATATTATTATGATAAATAATATAACAACTAGAATATTTTCACCAAAACAGTATACAATTTATCATCTTTCCAAGTCGTTGAGTTTGTAAATTTCATATCACAATAATATCTCGCGGTATAATGACAAATTTGCGATCTTAACAAGAAAAAAAAATACATAAAAAAAACAAAACAAAATTAACAAAACAAAAATATTAAAAACTTCTTCGTGCGAAAAAACTAATAAACTTTAATCATTGTATTTCTTACTTTATTCAAACTTCCACATTTAGTTTAATTTAGGTGGTATTATAATATAATTTTATGGTATGCACGTCAAGTGGCGTGCATGCATACAAATTGTTCATCAAGCGAAGAAAAAAGTCTACGTATATGGCTGTGTACCACAATATAAATATTGCAACTATTCAACGATATATTATTCAAATTCATATTATAAAAAAATTTATACCGATAAAAGATCATTTTATATGGAATCTTGTAGTAAATTTTCATCAATTTTGACCTAATGAATAATTTTAATCGACATTAAACAAAAAAAATACCAGAAAAAAAATGAAAAATTTGCACGCCTATAAATAACTTGAAAAACGTCAAAATATTTTCAAATTTATACAATCTATACTTCTATAGAAAATAATAATATAAAAAATACTTGGTGAAGATTTCATCCATGGTAATTCGTTTTTGAGTTACGACAGTACATAAACATCGTATGGAAAAAATAGTTACTAAATGGGTAATATTTAACGTTGAAATGCGCAGCGCATAAAAAAATAACTAGTTTTCAGGTAGATTTTTTTTTATCTAGATTGGAAAACCTATAAAGTACTTTTTATTCAATTTTCAAATCTTAGCTATAAACAAAACATTTTTTTATGAATTTCTAACTACAAAAAAAATTGTAATTTTCAAGATTTTCACAAATTTTGTCAAAATTCAAAATTTAAATACTTTTAAAAATAATTGTGACTATAAATGTTCGATATTTTTAAAAATTTTGAAATTTATACCATATAGATTATAGTTGTAAAAAATGATAATATAAATACTTGATATAAGTATAAAATTCGTGTAGCTATTCGTTTTTGAACAATAACAAAATAAAGAAATACATTTAGTCAAAATCTGGTTTTAGAGTAAATATTCCTATTTTTCCATAATTTTTTGTTTGTTTATTCTGAGTAAAAAAAATATAAATATAAATGTTTTATTTTTTTTAAATACAAACTAGATAAAATTTGCTATCCAAATCCTCCCTTGAAGTTGAAAATCGAAGTATTTTAATTGTACACAAAAAAAAAAAATCAATACTTAAATCACTACACTCAGAATCTAAAACAGTTTCGTAGTAAATTTTGCATTTTTTTTGTTTTTAGTCGTTTAATTTCATAGAAAATTCTAAAACCTACTAATATGAACCAAATACGCTCAATTTTTGTAAATGATAAAGTAGATATATGTCTATATATTATTATATTATATGCATAAGTTTTTGAGTGCTCTTTTGACCTAAAAACGTGATCATGATCAGGAAAAAAACGTAAAAATCAACTATATTATATGCCATTTTCACTAAAAATATTTGATAATAATAAATAAAACGAATCACAGCCACATATTTCTCATAGCATATAATTACTAATCACTCTCGTGTGACAATAACATACTTACGTAAATTTGGACTAAGTATACAATACAATTTAATATTTTAGTATTGATCACCGGCTTAGAGTAGGAAAATTCCATTAATTCTAAACGATAATCGATCGAGCATAGAAAAAAAATAAAGCTCGCTTTTGGGATCGCAAAAAAGGTTAAAAAATCGATTTAAAAATGAGACATTTAATATCAAATTATGATTACGATAATATAATAGATCAATTAATAGTATGCATTTTTACGCGACAATTTTAAGACGTCTAATGACACAATTAATGTACAGAGTATAAATGTCTAATGAAAGTTTCACGTTATTAATCAATTCCCGGACATTGTTTAAGTGATTCGATCATAATAACAAGCAGGGTATAGTGAAACGGTTATTATAATTTAACAGGTACCGCCGCCGTCCGCTAATAAAGTACGAAGCTCCACTAAACAATCCAAAGTCATGAGATCGGATCGTGTACGTAATACATTAAATAATGATATTATGTTATTGACGTGTAACATATAAATTGAATAATGCTCAACTGTCGGATAAGGAATAAGATAAATAACCAGTTTAGCGGTAATCAAAACAGACAGCGTCGTCTACCATGGCAAAGTGTTATTATACTAAGCCTAGTAAATTCAATGGTTATTCCAATACTATATTGAAAACAAATATAATTATCCTATTGAATCTTATATAGACGCTTTAGATATATATATAACGTTAAACATACATAGTTATTAAAATTGCTCTTTTTATAATTTTCCAATAACAGCAGTATTAATCTTTAAGTAATAAAAAAATTACGAGAATTAATTTTGAGTATAAAAAAAAATTGTTAACGATAATGGGAAAATAAATTGCCTAATCAATAATGAATTAATAACCTACCGATTACCACCTAACGACATATTTTAAATTGTATATTGGCTTGAGTAACATATACTTATAATGTACGGAAATACATTTAAGTGTAAACAAACTACGAACAAATTATTACAAATAACTGAACAATTACGATGAGATAAATTATAAAATTCTGTTAACAATAAACATCACGTTAGATTGAAAAATACAATGATTTTTTTATTGTTTTTATCATGATCTTCAATTATTACAATAATTTAATAATATTCTGTCAATTGTCATTATAATACCCTATAATAATGGCTATATCACAATAATGTATTATTAGTAATAATAATATTCTTATTTAATCATTGAAAATAAGTTTTTAGTTTTGTCAAAATAATGCGAAAAAAAAATAGCAACAATTTTTGTATACGGTGTAAGCAGGTAATACCCTAAATAAATTCGGTCGCTTACAATTTCGGTTACGTTATACATTATTATAAGTTATACACACATCGTTGCGTTACAAGTTACAGCTTGACCATCGCGCAACGGCAACTTATATACATCCTATAACTGGACATTAATACGTTACGTTCGGGTATATACACTGTCATAATATACACAATAATATATTATAATATAATACATCCACTACAGGCTGTGGTGACTATAAAAGCGCGTAAAAAGGCAAACGACATTTTATTTTTTCGACGCTCGGGGAACGACGACGTTTCGGGTAATGAGTTTTTTTTCACCACCCCTGACACCCCGTTTGTGCATATATATATATACAGTGGTCACAGTAAATCACGCGAGAGCTACTGAATTCACTTTGGCGAGGTCAGAGGACTGGCGAGAAGGAGGCAATAAATTCCATTATATACATACGCCGTGAGCGTATACTACATATATGTATATAACAAGATTTGGGACAAAAGTTGTTTTTGAAACGTAAATCTCTCGAGGCGACCTAGACACCCAACAGGATCGTTCGTCCTGCAGGACCTCTTCCGCTTGAAGATATCCAATAGCGATCATACATTTGTGCGTTTCACAAAATAGTTTCGATTCGGCGAAGAATATTATAATTATATCGTTATAATTTTATTTGTTTTCATATCATTAAAACCCAATAAGTGTTTCAATATTATAGTCTATATAATTTTACAATAAAACATTTTTTTTTTTACTTTTTATGTATTTATATCTGTGGTCGGTTTTTACTGTTAAAAGATCACAATACTATTAAGTTCCCAACTGTTTTTGGTTTGAAATCTTATATAGATCAAATATTAAAATGGTCCATGTTTAATTTGTTTAAGTTTTTATAGTATAATAAATGTAGGGAATAACTGTGAAAAAACTATTCAATGGAATCAATGGACGGACAATTGTTTTTCATAAAACTAATATTAGATTTTTAAAATACTGAAATAGTTTTTGTTGTTTTTTCATAAATTAGTAAACTTTCCAATCGCCTTATTCTCAGAACTGTTTTTTTTTTTATTGATTATTTACAAAATAATAATTAACAATTTTTATATTTAAAATATAAAATCCTCAAAAAAACTCTTATTGCGTTAGTATGCGGCTGCAATTATTATTAAAATTTATAACATTTTGAAGTTTACATAAACTACAAAAAATTAAAACTAAATCGTGAATTTACTGTCAATGGTTGTTATTAACTAGCTAGAGGCTCATATTATTATTATTATCACAATATACTGAATATAGATATATAATTAATTATTATGTCTGTGTGTAATGTGTATATGAACTAACTATACTATAACTACAAAGTACTAACTATAAGTATACTGTAACTAATAACTATTTTAAGCTGACTAAAAGTGAAGAAAAATGTTATTTTTGACGTTACAAGTATGTACGTTTATACGCGACTGAGTAGGAAAAGAGCGTAGCGCGTGTAGCAGAAACAACCAAAATTGCTGACATTAATCGACTAATTGGACAGAGATGTAGAACGTAAATTAATCTTTGTCGGTCGCGAAGTTTTAGTGAAAACTGAAGTTTAATTAAAATCTGTCCATCCAAATAAATTATAGAGTTACAGGATCGAATGATGGATGGTAATTATATCAAATGTGAACGTGTACATCGGGATTTGAGACACGTGTACGAGTGATAGTTAGGTGTATTATATTTGTTATTATTATTTTCATAATACATGATATTGATCGTAACGTGAAATGAAACCATCCACGATCCAGTTGGCATGTTCGAACACATACTCAACAATTTTAACAATTCTTAATGTTCTTATAGGTGCGTTTATTATACAAATATACAAGTTAAACTGGACATCGAGTTTGGGGTATCGTATCGTTCATACTGACGGCAAATGTATTGAGCGTGGGCGTATATTATACGGATTTTATTTTTTATTATCATATATTACGATATCTGTAAACGATCGCAAATGCCGAGTAAACATTGCATTGGAATGATTTAATGATTATCGTGATCAAGTCGATTTATTATTATTCGTCAGTATTAGTAATGGTAAAACGTAAGTAGTGGCGGATCTAAGATTTTTTTTCGAAAGGGGGCCAAATTTGTTCATATTATTACATTCATATCATATAATTTTGTAAACACAATATTTAGGATATGTTTTTAGGCCTTATAACTATTAATGGGCGGGCCTCTCACCCCCCCCCATTGAGTGACAAATGATATACCATATTTTTACATTATAATATTGTGTTTAATACGTATCTCGTGATGCCTGATTATATTCAGTCGATATGTTATTTCGTTTAAGTTATGTATTTATGTATAGGTACCTACTTATCGTTATTGACGTGTAAACGGTTTAAAACGGCATTGAGTAATGTTATAATCATTACAGTGGTGTCACGCACGTGGCAGCGGCGTGGTCGAGTGGGTTGCAAGCGAGGACGAGAGATCATCTCCTTGACGAGGGTGGTGTACAATATACTTGCTCGGGTACACATTTAAGAAAGGGTTGACCATTAACCGGCAGTACCGCCGTCCGCCACTGACTCTCGTTGTTTTATGACCGAGTTAATTATCGCGTCAAATCATACGTACATATATCGTTATATTATTACATTATAATGATTAGAGTCGAATGACTTTATATTATATCGTTGTTATATTTTATAAATTCACCGGTCGGTATAATGGTTGTCGACTAGTGAGGCACGAAGGGGTGGGTGGCAGGTATATATTATGTAAGGGTGAACGCGGATCTAATCATTCCGCATAAACAGTTCCCGACAAGATTTTACACACGATCACACGACATTTGATGGCATAATAATGATATAGGGTATATTATATTATTATCATATATAATAGAATATAATGTAATGAATGTGTGTGTGCGGGACAGAGTTATTGTGTAGTTAATAGAGTATAAACAACTCAACCAATTTGTAATGCAAATTTTAATGATTGTTTTTAGAGATATCACAAAAGTCTTTAGAATAATTTGAACTAAGTCCGAAAGGCAGCACTGAATAAACGTATTTTTTTTAATATTACATGCCAAGATCAAATATATTAACAATAATAACAAATGTTGTATTTTAAAATATTTCAGATTCACAGGTGATAGAACTAAAGCAATTAGCTCGTGGAATTATTATACTAAAGAGGATATCATCGCACTGTTTGTAATCTTCCTCAATCCCACGTGCAACATAGATAATAAAAAAACGTTAAAAGTAAAACCGTTTTTTATGATTTATGAATAAGCTTAGTGTAAAGTTACCTTTTAAAAAAATTAAAATAATAATATTTTTGAGAGATTGGCATATCGGTATTATTCATTATTATTTTTTGACTGAAAAAAGATGTAATTACATTATTTTGAAATATTAATATATTTTCTATACTATATAAAATTTACTCTAAGACTACTCAAAAATATTTAAAAATATGATTTTGCTTGGATGCAATTTGTCTATGTTGCGCGTTAACTGAAAAGATAAATTAAAAAAATACTAGCACACGATATTAAACGACTTAAACAGAAATACATTGGTCGTTGTAAACACTTGGTTCAGATTTCTCTACAAACTGAGGTACATCAAAACGAAAAATATTCCGAGTGTCGTATTTTATGATTTATTGTTCGTTTTATCCACACACGAAGTCGATTAATACAACTATATAGTACGATATAATAAAGTGATATTAATATTTTATAGTCTGTGGACGACAAGTTCACAGAAATGAATTTATATTTGGTTGTTTATTGAGCACATACGTAGGTACTATTATTTTGATTTTTTAGATGCATAAAGACATCAATATTATGTCTGGCATTTATTGAGTTTTTGACCATACATAATATAATAATAGTATTATAATGCATGGCTTCGGAAAAATGTTTGTACTATATTCGCCAGACACAATTACTGAAGGGTATAGTGTATCACGTAACCAGAGGTTTCAAAAGAACGTAAAGGTAGTGTAAAAAGGTAAAAAAGGGCATTTAGTGTAAAAGATGATACTATTTTTAGAGCTGAGATTTGTATGCAACAGAATATCAAAAATATGTGAATATATGCAACATGCAACTTTATGTATAATTTTATTGAAATAAATAATATATAATATAATAAACATTTTAAAACAGTAGGTATTACCACTCTGCTCTACAATAGTTGTTAAATATTCCTTGTCATTGAGTAAGCTCTATTATATTATAATACATGCGAAATTTGAATTGAACGATAAATCATTACAGATCGCTATTATAGTAGTTATTATACTATATTATGGAAAACTGAATTATGTAACCTTAATTAATTGAAATGAAAACAGTAAAGTCAATCATACAATAATATAAATAATGAATTGGTGTTATATAATAGGTATAATAATATTTCATTATATCGTTGTATTATAACCACTACGTTAGTTGAAGTTATCTATTATATAATTTAAAAGAAAATGTATTAGTTAGGACTCCACCTCCCCCCCGTAGGCATTTTCCTATGTTTTAGTTTTGAAATAATTTATTTTCTATTATTAGCTTATTTTTAATACTGTAGTCGATTTAATTTTTTCCAAACATATTTTATTCATTTTATTATTATTAATATTTAATTATTTTAATAGTAACTATGTAATATTATCGTTGCTGACTTTTGAATTAATACCGAAGTATTATTGTTATAGTGGGATTAATCGAATCATGATATAAATAAAAACTAGAATTAAATGAATAATTTAAACATTTTGAAAATACAATATAATATAATATAATATAATAGTATAAAAAAAAATAGTAGTTAACGTAAACATTTTAAATTCCTAAAAATATTATTTTTATGTAGATACTAAAATAATAAAAACGTTATTCATAATTCAATAATGTAAATTTGAACTTAAAATTACTATAAAAAAATATATTAATATTTATTATTATTATTTATTTATAATTATTAATATATTATATTTAATGCGTATTACCCATACTGCGGCTATGTGTGTGCTCGTAATACGTTTGACTAAATTTAACATCACCGTCGCGGTTTGAAATAAAATAAAATCTACATTTCACAGGAAACTACAAAATAATTATTGTCGACCGTTATCGCATGTCGAAGTAACACTACGAATAAACATAATATTATGTCTATAGATCGTTGTATAACTATATAAGTATAAACATCTTATTATTATTGGTAAACAACTAAAAATATTTTAAGGTACTATTTAAATTATATAATATCCATTGAATATTTTTTTTACGTGTTTATATAGACCTCTGATTTTTTTTATTTATGAATCGTCTTTTTTTCTACGGGTGGCCCAGCTCCCACGAAACAATTATCGTTCCAACTACTACACCCATTGTGCCGACGTCCTCCCGCTACACCTATAGAGTAACTTACTATAATGCAATTGGTTACGCAATAGTGTCATAATATCATCGTAGGAACGGTTGAAAAACATCAAACACATCCGTAATGTCCGTGGTAATGCACACAGTTGCGTGCCGAAGTCGAAAGATACATTTGAAACGGCCCGACGCGGAAAACTGCATTTTACGAGCGGCCACTTCAAGAGTAACGCCGTTGGATTTTCGAACCTAATGTGGTACCGTCCCATTAATTCGCGCACTCTGCGGGTAGGGTGTTTCGGTGGTTCAAAATCTGCCACGTTAAAGCAGTCGTATAATAAAGGGTAGGCGACCGCCGAACAATGAACGTGTCTGAGTCTGATTTATAATAATAATAAACTATGTAACTCACATTATAATAATATATTATAGTCTCGTATTATACGAGCGTTTCAAATAAAATATAATAACCGTTAGAGACAAAATAAATTTCTCGGAACTACGCAGTGTCCACAAATACCAAAAATTGTGTTAGTTACGAGTATTACGTGTACGATTATTATATACGTGTTATTATTACATGTGTCATTTTGTCGTATCGACTAGACCATAATTAAAATTGTGTTGGGAAAAATTAAAATTATCATAACGATGACATATATGAAGAAACTATTCAGATACACATACTGTATAATATTTATAGGTAAAAAAATCTTAAAATAATCTTGTAATAACATACACATTTATATCGTAAAATTGTATTAAAGATTTTTCAATTGGAATTTTTTTTCTAAAATTTAGACCTGTACTTTTGTTACTTTTGTTCAGTTCTTATAGCCAATAGAAAGTCAAAATTGGAAAAAAAATATTAATTTGATGTTAGTCAAAATATCTAATATTTTGTAAAAAAAAAAATTAATCCCGCTTTTTTAGGCTTTTTTCAAAGTATTGTTATTTTTAAAATTTATTTTAGGACCCAGTGTGAAAGTGTTAATATGTAATTTCCAAGCACTCAACCCTTTATGTTACAACTCACTATCCTTTACTCGCTACCCTTTCCCCAGACGACCCGTCACGAGGAATATTAACGAGATAATGTTTTTTTTTTTTTTTGCGCTCTCTCTCACTCTCTCGCTTTGCTTTTCTTTTGCTGACGAAGTATCAACAGACATTTGGCGCGTGCACAGACTTTTCGTAATTTGTCATCTACCCCGTCACTCACCCGCCTGTGTAGCTTACGACTTGTACACGCCACGTGTAATAATAATATATTCGTCCATGTGAATATAATAATTATGGTATAACGACCGAACCGACACTCGCTGATCAACGACGGAAACGATATCATTAAACCACAAGCAACAATGTACATCACATTTCATAATATAAAAGTACTAATTTGATGTAACGACGAGTAATATGCTTCTGACATAGTTTTAGAAATAAAAATTATTTTTTATTTTTTAAGTATCACTAATAATTATCGTTACGGAAAATAAATTTCATAAACACTCTTTGTTCTTGGCGGCATAATATTATAAGACTATAGCTTTGACAGTAGAATAATACAATCGTAAAGGCCCTGCAATAAAACTAAAATTCAGAAAATAACGTACACAAACGCTATTAAATTTAATCAATGCAAAAAAGGTTATTCGATGAACAATGCGCAAAATCTTTGAATGTGATTTATTACGTTTGAATAACATTACTTTTCAAATATATTATCAGACAATAGCACTTCTTTTTTTTTGTATTTGAAACAAAGATAACTCCTCCCACATTAAACACCCCTAATCTATAATGTATGCACTACTGTTAGGCACGAGATATTAAACTGGAAAAATAGGGTTATAAGTGTGGTGGAATTATGAAAAACGACGACGTATTCGTTTGAACGCTTTTGGATTTCTATTAAAAAAAAAGGACTTTTGTAGAAGGATGAATCACATTCATCGTCATCGCCGTAACTCGAAAACGAAATGAAAGGGTTCATTATTATGGTCACTTTGTTAACGCGTTGTTTTTTTCCCACACGTATTTTATTATGATTTTATGATAATTTATTGGAATATAGTAATAAGAGATTCTAAGTGAAGCGTGAAACACTGCAAAATATAAACGGCCTGCTCTGTTGAACAACGACTGCGTGATCCGTGTATAATTGGTATGTAATTCGTATATAAACTACCGGGAAAAACTACTTTTGTAATTGGTTTTTGTGACTTTAAATACGCGAAACACGGTATGATCTAAGCTTAGGTGTAAATGCGTAGATATAGAAAAGATATATCGTTCATAACAAAAATATAATTATTATCAAAATATTTTAATACCACCATTGTACAGTATTTATAAACCATTGGATAAGGATATATTTTTTTAAACATTTAATTGAAATATCTACAATTTTTTTATACGTTATTATCATTAAGAAATAAAACAAATAAAAAACTATATAAAGGATAAAGCACTACTTAATTACTAAACATGAATAATGTAAAAATATGTAAGTACAATAATATACGCGTAAACTACAGTGAAATTCCAAAAAATTCGTTTTTTAATTGATTCCCGTGTCCAAAACACACTATAATACAAATAAGTATAGGCATGCGAGCGTATCAATTTTAAGAAATAGCTCGTTCTTGAAAGAAACATATTAATGAATAATGATTAAGCAATTTTTATGATTAATACGCACGGGCTACAAAAACTGACCTGGGTCTTTTGGCTGTAGAATAAGAAAACGCCGATGTAAATCATTGGACGCTACACAGATGTATAGTAACGAGATTTATAAGTGGCGATTGTGGGTATTGCTCTGACCACGAGCCCGCAAAATATTAGTATGCATGGACACCGATAACTATAGAGTTTTTTTTTTTTTAAAATACTCCCGAGTGGAATATTTTATTGTAAACGTTGATGTACACGCATTGAATATTGAATTGATTTATTCATAAGTATTCAAAGTCGAGACGAGACAAGATACATTGCATCACGATCTCGTAGTGGTTACAATATCCTCGGCATATTATATTACCAGTGAGCACAGATCAGTAATTCACAATCTCTAATAATATCTTTAAACTTTAAAGACTGGTTCTAGATGCATCATTAATTGGTCAACAATATTTTAAAAAAATATTCCGCTGGAGAATAAATAATTGAAAATATGTAAGCTTTTTGGAAAAATAAAAACATGTAAATATCTCAATGTATAAAACTAGTGATAGTTTTGAAATTGTTTTATTTATCCTTTCGTGTTTAAAAGTAATTCTTCAAAAAAGACATTTTATATGTATAAATTGTTATAGGTATACATTTTTGTTAATTGACTACTCATAATTCTAATGATTGTAATTTTTCATATAAATTATAATTGACAACTAACATATCGTCAATTTCGGTTTATTATATATCATTATGTTATATAACAAATCATAAAAACGGTGATCAACAGTAAAAAGATCAAATAAAATTGTGCTATTATTATGTTGTTTTCATGTCTGCAGTAACATAATTGATTCGTTGGAAGTTGTTATTTTATTGGCTATAATAGATAGTCAAGTAAGTTTATTCTTTTTATGATTAACTTATTTTTATGCTAAAAGTAAATTGAAGAACTTTTAATAGCTTTGATAAATACAACACTGGATAAATAATAAATATACATAATGTATTTAAAATACATTTATAAAAACTGAATATTCATTGTTAGTCGAGACTGCTATAATAATACTTTTTCTAGTATCGATGCACTAATAAAGCATTGAAGAATTTCTTGAAACCGCTATAAAATTCCAAGCACTATCTTTTTTAAATGTTTCTTGTGTCCTATTTCAAAACTATAAAGTAGGTAGCTGTGTTATATAAAATGATACTTTTAGAGTATTAAGATTTAAAACCTGTTTCGTATCCAATTAAAAACAAGTAAAAATACCTTTGAAAAATATTTAAAAAAACATTGTAGTAAAAATAATGTATTACAAAATACTGATATATTTTGATTACGAGTATTTTTTAATGTTTAGAGAAATCTGAAATCTGAACA
The DNA here is from genome assembly GCF_020882245.1 of Rhopalosiphum padi. NCBI lineage: Eukaryota > Metazoa > Arthropoda > Insecta > Hemiptera > Aphididae > Rhopalosiphum > Rhopalosiphum padi. The sequence goes on from NC_083600.1 coordinate 22,555,347, forward strand.
ACTAATATCATTAGTATATTAAATTAATTAATTTATGTAAAAATTATTCAAAACTTTACTACACTTATCAGCTGTTGCCGTAAAAGTATAGATAATTTATCCGTTCTCAGTCAATGTCTCATTATTTTATTATTATTACTATTATTACTTTTTTTTGTACAAGGGAAGCTTAAAATAATTTAATTTGACATGAAACCTTGTGCACCGCAAAGGAAAAAAAATAATCGTTTCATTATCTTGAATAAATCGAGTTCATCGGTTTCTCGCTGACAAGAACAAACGAAACGATTAATTGGGAAAATAAATAAATCGAGAATCTGGAATTGTCGTAGCGGTAAACTCGGTTTTCACGACGATATCGAGTGCAGTCGTAGTAATAATACCTATAACGACGACCATGAGAGTTGACTCACGCGAAATCAAATAACCGATAAAAATGATTTATATCCACACCGTATCGTGTTATAACATTACATTGTAGGTATTTATAAAATGAATATAATATTCGCATGACCGTGTTCGTCGAGAGACTGCTGCCGCACGCAATATCGCATTAAAATGGTATTTTTGTCGGATCGTTTTGCATGATTATATGTATAAAAAATAATAATAATAAAAAAAAACATTATCACTTTCCGAAATCGTTAACCCTCGAAATCTGAGAGTATTATAATAATAATAATTTTGACATCGTATATGCATTACGCATGCCTCATGTTTATCTTTCAACCATGGCTTAACAAAATATATAAAAAACAGATAGATATTTATCTACTCGAGTAGCCCAAATTTCAAAACATTCTCAAATAAGATACTTAAATGCTCACTGGAATCGTAAGTCTTTTATATAAGTACATTTTCCATGTTATATATTTTAAAATAAACTAAAATTAAAATTGATTTATATTTTTATTTTTAGTTGTAGTTTATGGTTGTATGGCACAGCATCATTTTCAAAAAAAAGTTACTGCGTTAACTATTAACGTAACTTAAGATGTTATTTTCCTCAAAATACTTAACTTACAATAATTACTCAAAATAATTTATAATTTAATAAAATTAACCTTGACTTACCTATTCTTTAGACTAATTAAAAAAAAAGAAATGGAGATCTTCATCAGTTTAGCTACAACTCTTAAACAATAAATCTACAGTTAAATATTTATTATTATTTCAATACTGTGTGTACTGTATGATAAGTACATAATATACTCATGAACATTGCATTATTTACGACGGATTACACTATACTTAAACGCCCCAATGGTAAGGAAATCTTATCACAGTGAAATTTTAACTTTCAAAAATCCAATTGGTCTTGTTATATTTTATGTCATTGTTACCAAACAAATTCAAACCTGCTGTGATGAATTATCTTTCATAAAACCAAAGAAAAATTGTAGTACAATTTATGAAAATTTTTTCTTGACCTACTTCAATGTCTTACTTATTTTAAAATTTAAACAAACAAATTAACCTCGTCATAATGATAAATTTTCAACATTTTTCTTTAAATTTTTAGGTTTGTTTTAAGAAAGTATGATAATTTATTAACGTAATATAATAATCAATAGATTTCATAAATCTGGATATTAAAATATTTTCCGTTTGGAAAATTTGGCAAAATTCTATTGCAACCTCGATATAAACACATGGTCTATCCGGTTTCCTGAATTTCAAATATAATCGTTTTGAATAAATGCATAATTAATGTACAGAATCGGGAGTTATTCACTGAGCAAGCATGGTGTGTGCAGTAAAAGTATCATTGTAACTATAAATTATTATGATACTCGCACACTGAGTTAGTTATAATACGTGTGTGCAGGGTGCGACTTTATCCCGGCGTGACACTTTCAGGCGCGTATCATAATATATACAACTGTAAAGCGTGCCGTTAAATGTCTACTAAACTGCAACGACTCAGTGTAAATACTATACAAAAGTATAGTGGCCTGGGTATTATGTGTATGAATATAAGTACCTATTCCGAGTGACTTCTAGTAATAATTACAAATTTGTTTTGAAGTAGAATAAAGTTTAAAAATGATATACTTAATGCTCATGAGTCATGACATAATAAATCCAAACAAATATCAGAAAATTCATTTTTAATATTTTTGCGTAGATATACATAATTCTATTGCATTTTATGTGTGTATGATATATATTTTTCAAATTAATTGAAAAAAAAATCGAATTTATAATCACAATAATCGTATCCACTACTCAACTTTGCCCGGTCTTAAGTAAAAAAATAACAGACTGATGAAGTTAATCTGTTTATCTATTTTCTTTCAGTTAAGATAATGTACATATTACTATATTAGAAGTATTATAAAAAAATATCTGTGAAAACTCTATTAAAATCAGTTCATTCAATTCAAAGCTTTCGTGGAACAACAGACATATGCAGTCAAATTTGAAATTTATCTGCGAGTGTTTCATGTGAAAAATCACGTATACAATTTGAATACTTTTTATTTTATTAAATTATTATTATGCTGGATAAATAAAATAAAAATTAGATTGTATAATTTAAAATACTTAATTTTCTAAACCTATGTGGTGAATGATATTTTATTTTTGACATGTTGTCAGTAGAATGTATGTAAATATGTTTAGACGATTAGACGTGTCTAAACAAAAAAAAACTATGCATTTAATAATGCAGGTACATTATTGTATTAACCAACATTATTACATATTTGTCATGAAAGTTTTTAAAGTTAAACATGTAAATATTTTTTTTTCAGATAAGGATAGAATGACATGAAAATGAAAGTGATAACACAACTATGAGAAAAATTAATGTATTTTTTAAAATTAAAACGAATACGAAAACTGTAATATACCCTAAACCTGATGACGTAATTTAGGAGCAAAAGTCATGGACTAAATTTATCAACCTGATATTTGTTTCGAGTTGACAAATATTGACGATATGTGAAAATTAAACAGTAATAAATTAAACTTAAAATGGATTGATAAACATGAAAATGTAAAATTATCATTTAAGTATAAAATACTATGAAATTAAACTTTTTTAAAGGTTCGTTTTATTAACGTGCTTATATAATGATCTCAATCCTATTATCAAGTATATTATGCTATAATACTATGTTACGTACTATCGGTGGTTCGATACCGTGTATACTACTTCCCACTCCTTCTGTTTGTTATGTGAACGGCGTTTGAACCCGGATATTCGTGAAACTAATAAGCGCGAGCGTGCTCTTGTCGGATTTTGTTTTCAGACGAATGATTTCCAAAGGTTCGTATTCACTGGCGATACATCAATGATAAACAACTATACTATAAAAATATATTTATGCAACGTTCAAGCGGGAAAGCGCTGTCACGGTGTTTGCCATAAACGGGAACACAAGACCATTCTCCCTCCCGCCTTTTCGATGTCATTGTTGACTTTTTTTTCTTTTCGTAATCAACGAATATTTATTGCCTTTTCCTGAGTGAAAGTTGCCAGTTAGTTGTTTAAATTTCGATGGGAATAATACAATATTTATTATCATTATATTGTTTTTAATGGTTTAATTTCAACAGCGTATTATTAAATATACTGATATCAAACCTATACATTGTTTATAGAGAAATAATTATTTTACAACAGAACACTCGACGTTCCGGTATGGATTGAATAAAGTACATCATCAGAAATAAATAGCCAACATGTACATCGACACTATCGGCTTATTAAGCGCGTTTAGATGAAATCATAGGTCGCGTGAGCGCACGAATTGGTGGTACATCTCCAAATCAAACATGTTATGGTAACCGCTGTGATTTCGCATCTTCTTTTGGTGTTACATCGTCGCATGGTCAAAATTATTTCACCTAGAAATTTGTCCAGCAATTATTTTGATCAAAAAACACGAACATGAAGTATTAAGTTTCGTTGGGTTAATGCGATGAAATCATATCGAATATATATTGTGTTAAAGAACCGCAAGGAAAATACCTCAGAATAATTTGTCGGCGATTAGACAAGTCACGCAATTAAATCGATCTGATCGCGAACCAACAAACAGCTGGATAGACGGGGGCGGTGACGATAAACTATTTTCAATTAACGGCTGTGAGATCATATTTCATGATTTCGTTCAGTGGTTTTCGATTCGCACGAACATGCGTGGCGGATCATCAGCACGACCGAACCACACAAAAATACCGTATACAAAATATATCAAATAAATTATATACACCTGCGCGCATTAATATAATAAGCAAGGCACGCAAGTGATAGATAAATAAATCAACCAAGACGACAGAACGAAAGATAAATAGATTGATCCACTACAATAATAATCCGTTTGACCTTGTAGTAATATATTTAAAACGGGTCGATTTTTGTGTAAAGCAATGAATTATTCTGTTTTTATTTTTGATAAAAAAAAAAGTATTTTCATATAATTAAAGCTTATATAATACAATAGTCACTATTGTATTATACACTATTGAATAGTGTATGTATTATAATATAATAACTGCAATGTACATGTGATAACACACCAACTCGCCCGACACGACAGACGGCGTAACTGTGAACCCGGCTTAGCCTCCATCACAAAAAATATATAGGGGAGATATGGGGTAGTTTGGTATAAAAACAAAAACTGGTACAGCCATTATTTGGTCATAGTGTAACATTTTGATAACAATTTTATCTCAAATCATTATAAAAAGGTATATTATTACAGCTGGCATTGTATCATTTATCTATTAAAAAATATTTTTATCATTCTAACAAATTTATTGTTTTTACGTGTCGTTAAAATATTTACGCCAGCAGAAAACCCATTTTAATACTTCATAGATGTATTTTCAGATATTTAATAATATTAAATAGTATTGTTTTAATAGTGTATACGATTTTTCATCGAAAAATTATATTTAATTTCCTAATTAAATTATATATGTGATACATCAGTTTCCGTTAAAATGGGTATGTGTATCCAATAATTAGAAATACGAATAAAATTAATCGTAATAAAATTGTTATAATATATATTTCAGTATTGGTATAGAAATTTAGAATACACTATATATTTATTATTTATGTTTTATATATATTATTATAATATTGAATAAAAAAAAATTTAAATAATTGTCAGTTAATTTTTAATTATATCCCATTTTATCTAACGATGTGGCAGAAATGGTACAAAACAAAAAAAAAATGGTTATAAATTAAGAATAAGTACACTGACATTTAGGAAACATGTAAAATAATGATTCCTGTCACAAACACTGTGTTTCAGTATTAATTTCAAAGAATAGAAATAAGTTTTTTCTTATTTTACCCACCTTTTTTCTATCTTGTAAAAACTAATGCCACCAATTCACAAATATTTTTTCTAGCCATTCGATTTCACCATCTATTACAAGATTAAAAATAACGAAAAAATTAATGTAAGTTCTCAAACTCATTCTCAATAATCTCAATAAAATAATACAAAGTTATTAACATATTATCTTCAAATTGTTGTAATGATTCACATCTGAACAGTGAACTTTGATTTAATTAAACCGAAATGTAGCAAAACAATAGGCAATTATGGTTTTTTTTCTCAGAGTCTCTTAAAAAAATATAAATATTCAAGGAAACTTATCTGGTAACTACTTACTATCATTTAATCATTCAGCAAATTTCACAATGAATGTAATGCATGATTGTATAATCATCGAAAATTGATAACTACTATAGACTATATTAAAATATTTTGATATTTATTAAATTATCAGTTCTGTTTAAGAGTATACAATAAAACAACATAGGATTTTCGTTTAAAAAGGAAAATTTTCAAACGATATAAACGATAGGATCTTAAATATCATTTAAAAGGAATATTAATATAATTTCAATAAAAATTATTAAAGTCTTATGTTTCGCGTTAAACAATAAGTCATGCTATATATTGTACACTCCATAAAAGACACGTGAAAGCAAATATCTAGTCATTAATCATAATTATTATAATATTTATAACTACTGACGTTTAAAATGTCACAAATGCCATATCGCACTAATTAAATTTATGCGTACTATCAAAATTATTGTCGGCAAATTTAGTAATTATTTAAGTATTTTAAAACAAACTAAATAATTTAAATACACATTATATTTACATTACGATTCTTTTTTATAATGTAAACCTACGTATGTAATATATGATTGATAAATAATTGTAATATTATTGAAATATTGCAAACGATTTGATGATATATTTTGAACTATTTATTAAACTGCACTATATGTTTTGTATGTATTCCCGATAAATAGAAAAGAATCGTGTTTTATGGTGATGATGATGATTTAGTGTACTTAGAATAACACTAAATTATGATTTACATACACATTGAAATATTGAAAATCGTTGTATAGCAATTTTACTGCATTTTTCTTCTCGTTGATAATCTTTTTTTCTGTGTAACAATTTATGAGCGGGTGAATTTTCCGTTTCCGAGCGAGCGTAGAGAAATTTAAGACGGCTGTACCTGCAGCAATATACTGTTTAAGTTGCAATTAATACTCTTGAAATTGCAGTTTGTGTTGTTTATATTGTGTATACATAAAGTAAACGACGGTGAATAATGTATTATACATATACACACTTTAAGTTTGAAATAAAATACGAGTTCGAAAACTGAAAATCTATTCAGTAAGCAAATCAGGTGTGTTTTGCAATTTTGCAGGCATAAAATCGCGAAAAATAAACTTTTGTATTCCTTTTTCCATTTCTCTTTTATTTTTTTCATTCGTTCACTCAATTCCCGGTGGTGCCCTCTACGGATCTTTCACTATTTCCGTACCACCAACTCCACCCCTCGTTTATATAAATGAATCTCACTTACGCTATCTGATGAATATCTCTCTCTCGCTATATATATAAATATATATATATATATATATATAGGCCTATAGAAACAATAATCGTTTTATCAACTATTCAAATGGGTTAGCGATTCAAGCACAGTTCAAAAGACAAATTCCGCTAAATCGAGCGGCACACGTATATTCACCAACATAATATGATTAAAGCAGTAAAAAAAAAATTAAATTAAAAAAAATACCCCGGTAACTCTATTGTAATAATTGTGCCTATTTAAATAAATGACAATTTAAAAAATATTTTAGTAGAGAAAACTCGAAAAGCTAATATATTGTTCTCTATATTAAATAATAAAATGAAAGTATATATTCGATTAAATACAATCTATATAGAAATAATGATTATTTTTAACCGATTGCCGAAATTTTTAATTACAAAAAGTGTTTGTGTCATTTCCTATTAAGTTGAAAACGAGGTCATCTCAAGCCGTAATTGGTCCATCGTCTAACCACAGATTCAAAGTAAAAACAGTTATGGCGTATTAAGCGAGAAAACAAAGAAACAAATGAAATCGATTAAAATAACTTAGTGACAATTTTTCTCAGTTTCGATTCACGAATTTCAAACTTTGCAAGAAAAAATAATTCGAAGGACATTTCCAAGACAGACTTAACTCAAAAGTATCACTAAAGACAGTTGGTGGAAAAAATTTAAATTTACTCTTATTTTCTGCAATCACTTTGAACACAATTTTAACATTTTTAATATTGTAGCTAGTAGCTACAGTAGGTCTTCATTGGATGGCCCGTAACAATTCGCGACGTGTTGAAGTAATTTTATTTTTACTTGGATTCGTTGATAAACGGTCGATGTACATCATATTATGTTGTACACTGCGTTCAAAAATAACATTTTAATATTCAATTCACCATATTATGCGAATTGGCTATACAACCGGTCCAATTAGTTCACAAAGTGAAGTGTAATGTGAACTGAGATATGTCACTAAAACCAGAATACGACACTATATTTTATCGCAAATAAAATTGGGTCATAGAGCTGTACATCGTAATATACAATATCTATAAACAAATTAAAATGTTATAAAAATTTAGTGTCAATTCGTCATGGGGCGTAAACACAATATAGTGGCTATTACCCCCCCCCCCCCCCTTGGTCCAAGTTTAACACCACCCTTGGTTATTAGTAAACATCATTTCTTTTGTTTTAAGTAAAATAGTAGTCGATATATCGTAGTATATTTTTATCTGTAATCAAAAATGTGTTCAAAACATTTTTAAAGAACATAGTTGCATAAAATGTAATAGTAAGTTATATTATAATTGTGTTATTGATACTGACGCTACGTTAAAACTATATATAGGAGTTTCTGCCACCAAATCGACGTTTCATAATGTTATTCGATCACCACACTACACCATAAAAGAATAATATGCATTCTCTTCCGACTATTGTTAAAACTTATTCAGAAGAGAGTTATCTGATCATTTACTTTAAATGCATACTTTATTCACCAAACTAATCGATAACAAACTTTACAATTTAAATTTTAAACTTTATATTATTTTTTTGAAACCTTTTTTTATCGGAAAATGGTTAGCTAGAAGATAAAAATTGTAGACTTGTTCAAATTTTTACTTTCCTATCAAATATTATACACGATATAGAATGGAACAATACTGTATGGAAAAAAATCCTGACTGTATGTAAAAATATTGATAATTAGTTATATGTGTCAAAAATAAACTGCGTTTGTTATTTTGAATTCACCAGAACTCGGTAAAACTTTAAACGATATTAAAAATTATATGCTAAATAAAATATTTTTCGAAAAACTATTGACACGTATTTTAAACCGACGATTATACTTTTAATCAAATCCGTAAAGATATTATTATAATAAAACACGCTGTGTTTCTCACGAAATATGTTTAAAAAGTTTACGCGTTTCGAAAGTTAATCTTGTGTCCCCTAAGACTCCGAAGGAAATATCATTGAAAAGTTATTACACGGTTTGTATACGATATAAAAAAAAAACCCTGGAGATACTAAATTCATTGGTATATCGTTTTCTGGAGAGAAGCATAATATCATTATATAATATTATATAGAATGTTTACTTTATTTTTTCTATCACGTGGTGACGATTATCTACACTTTTAAGAACATGGTAAGAAATAATAATTCGAGGGACACATTTCATAAGTTAAATTAATATATATATATAATATATGAATATTTATAACACACATACTCGTCCAGAATAAAAGATAACACTTCGATTGACGTATATATTAAAGTAATAATATTACGAGCTTAATATGATCATAACGTACATTGCTATAACTGTGTACAATACCCATTTAAATACGTTTCTATCAAAACTATAAACATAATATTATTATATAAGTAATATTTTCATATCCATTGGTAATAGTTCTAAACAATGTGAACAATTTCAACCCATAGATTATATACAGTAAAAATTGCTTAAGTAGTAAATAGTGCTAATGGATCGACATATTTGTAGAATGATTTTCACTCGTGATTTTTGCGTTGGTTATTGTAGCCTGTAGGCATAGGCGGAGATCCTAGTAAATACCAGTAAGGGCTTAAATATCCAATATCATATTATATAGATAGCCGTGAGCGTTTTGTCACTATAGACACCCAAAACATTTACCAATATAAATAATTTTAACTGAAAAAATACATACTTATTTTGTAATTTATTACAAACTTGTGAAAACATTTGTTTAAATAAAAAAAATTGACAATTATATTTAACGGTATTATTTATTATTAATTATAACTATAACATAATACAGTTAGGTAAGTACCTACTATATTATATATATTTTTTTTATATAATAATTATCTTTGAAAGTTTATTAGTCATAGATGCATAGTTTTATTAGTATATATAGTTCAGCGAATAAAGTTGAATGTAAAATAATCAGCAATCAAAAATTTTTTTGTATGAATATATTTTGTCTTCGAATAAAATGAATGTATACATAGTATTTACTATAACATACCATAATAACTATTATTAAATATATATTATATATATCATGAAGCATAATAAATCATCACCCATAATATATCACGAAGAGGCCTCTTACAATCGTCAAAAAAAAACAAAATGTTTGGTTCGATTATTGTTTTAATTATTAGTTTAATATAGGACAAAGAATTAAAATAACCATGGAAACCAAGTATTTACATTTTTCTTAAATTCCGTAACCAATTTAATGCAAAATGTTTATTTTATTATTATTATTATAATTACTAAGATATATATAGTCTGTCTCAAAAATGATAGGTACCGTTTCACGTATGTAGACTAACCTATGAACTGATGCTTGGTCGACTGCGTTCGGAGTATTGGTCGTGGAGCAGTGTGGGAATGCGTAAAAATATCCATTTTTTGTCAAAACACGGTACCATTCTTTCGATAGAGAACTGCCTACTTTATTATAGTATTATTTATAGTAGTTATAATTAATAACGTATTCTATTAAAATTTAAAATTATTTTTACTCATTCGCAATATTTTATATTATCATGTTTTTAATACGTTTCGTGAATTTCCGAGTGAATTAATAATAATATAATTTTACACATCTTTTCGTATTTAGTAAAAAAAGTACATATATTGTAAATATTTTAGAAACTATTTTTACGTTTTTTTTTCAACTTTCATCTGTGTTTCATTATCATGTGTTGACGATGTAAATGCATTATCTACGTTATCTAAATGGCATTCACGTGCTTTGTGCCATTATTATATTTACTGACGTCGAGTAATAAAAAACCCGATAGATAGAGCATTAAACAGATAACGCACGGGGCATGATCTACCCACCGAACGTTGACAATAATATAATATTATTATGTTACATTATGGCTTACTATATGATTTTAGCAAACCATGAAAATGACGCAAATACTAATCGGCTTGTGTGTATTCTGGAATCCTACATTTTCTTTTGGTACTTTATACTCGACCAAGGTATGACGTTGGCGACGACCATCATCATTAATAATACGTGTCATACGCAGATTTGCAGCTTATCCCACTCGCGCACATTTCTCGAAAAATACTTGAAACTAGAAACTTCGTTTCGAGTCTCTGAAATAAATTAAATGTAATTTAATCAAAAGCGAGTACTTAAGAACACTGTTTTACACGTCCGCTAAAATCGTTTAACTTTGACTAAATCGATTCTCCGTGACTTTGTTGTAAATAATAATATACAAACAATAGGTAGGTACATAACTTACGAATATTGTCGCGGGTTGTTATTAAATTGTTGGATATTAATTATTTTCCAATCATAATTTTTAAGTTTTAAATTTAAAAATTAAAACTTCATTAAAATCGACGATGTTTTTGTTCAAGGATAAGGGTACGTAGTATGTACTATAGTGAGTTCTTAAAAATTCACGACAGCAATGCGAAATAAGCATAAAGCGCGTATATAATTTTCAACATTTCTTGTCGCTCCGTTTTTGAAAATTAATGAAAAATCTATTCGATCACCAGGAAAAATACCATTAATTTTATTATTATTATAACATCAGAAGGAAAAAAAAATGAAAAAAACTCGTACATATTATAATATTGTTTACCTATTATATTACACAAAATTAGAGTACAGAATCATGGTTTAAAAACTTTTTTTTTTAATTATCCCAGAATAAACAAACGCAAATATTATAAAGTATGTAATATATTTTTAATATAAAGTAGCACAACGTTCCAAAAATCGCTGTGAAATCAATAGGTATAAGAAAAGCTGACGAAATCTCATCACCAAAATACTAGTGTTAACTTTACATCGTGAAAGCGAATCAAACAAGTAACAGTACATCATACGGGCACGTCAAAATAAGACAGAACAATATAATTCTAAATAAAAAAATCGTTCTGCAAGCATCGATTAGTAATTTAATGAACAAAACTGGCGGGGAAGAGACCTTGAGGAGTGTTGATTTTCAAAATGCCTTCATACTTAGTGTATATATAATATCAATTATTCATTAATTCATTATTATCTATCTGCAGTATAGTTCACGATAAACCAAAATGATCTAAATCTATGTTGATAATATATTACTTAAAATATTCGCTTAATGAGTCAATCTATTTTATATCTGATAAATATTAATAAAAACCTAAAATGTATTAAAATATGTATAATATTATAAATTAGAATAAGTTACACTTGCAAAAAAAATAAACAAACATCGTAGCGTAATTAACAGCCATTAAGTTATAAGACAAACTATCACATTTATTCCATATATACAACTTATTTATATGATAATATTTGTTTCGCATAGTTTGCGGGCCTCCATATTGTAGACCAAAAATCAATTTTTAATAGGTTTATGAAAATTCTCGATTCGAATAAAACGATAATTTATGAATTTTTTTAACGAATTTTAATACTTAATTAAGATGCTCAACAATTGAAAAAACACAGCTATATAAAGTATTATTTTTGCATTTTAAAACATTAAAAGTACATATATTCAAGATATTTTTTAATAGTTATTGAAGTTCAAATATAGACGAAAATCTTAAAAAATAATAATGAATTTATGAGTGCAGTTAAGCATTTAAAAAATAAATAATAAATAATATGCATTTATTTATTCTTTATTCTTAAGTTTAATTTTTTTTTTTTAATATTATAGGTTTATTATAAATTTCGTAAATTAGAATATATTTTAAGTTAAAAATATACACATATATGAACATGATTTAATAATTTTAAATAAATGACCTTATCTTTACATTTAATGTATGAAGTTTTTAAGCATTCTATTAAACAATTTAAATCGTTTAAAAGCTTTAAGCCAATCAGCTTATAATATTATAATCTTAAAATATGCACATAATATAATATAAAATATGAGAAAAAATTTAAATCGGATAAAATTCAGTGAAAACATTCGTTATTATACATTAGTAGTAAATGTATTAATCTAAATATGTATGTAAAATACAACAAGGTTCGAGGTCTAATACATCGTTATGTGTTTAATGATTAAAATTATTTTTGTTTACCTTTAACTGTGATAGTATTATCGTTACGACGTACATCATTCGAGTTGTGTCTACGACTTAAGTCCCTCCTCGTCTACGCAAGTTAAACCATCACGTGAGTACTATAATAATAATAATCATTTATTATTTTTTATAAGTATGTATTATTTCGTATAGGTACTTGGGTATTATTAGTAATTATTATTGAACGGGCATATTATTGTACTTGTATAATACTAAAAACATGCAGTGTTAGTATTATATTACTGCAATTAAAAGGGCTCGAAAAATAGATCTCAGTGATATTATGAAAGGTCCGACATGTACATAATTTACCCACTATGTTAAATAAAAGTAATACGTATAACGTAGTGAGTAAAAAAAAATAATAATAATATTAAATAAAATAACTGATGACATATTTGTTAATAACATATAAATAGTATACAGGTATATTTTCAAGCCCGGATAAAGGATAAAGGAGGGGTTGACATGGCCACGGGCCCACGATAAATATATGCCTACAAAGGAATAGAACATAATCATCTAATATTTTGCCTAATTAATAAAAAACTTTTATAATTTAAAAATTATATCATACATTATATATTATATCATATATTTTTATCTTTTACATAATCTAATTATTCTAATTATCAAACTTCTTCTTTAGTAATTTGTGTACCTATAAATTGCATTAAAAGCTACAGACCTATAATAATTGATAAATGTTAGAGGATATTATAAGTTTTAAGTTATAGCTATAGAATTACTGTTCATAATACGAAAAAATATAATATCTTATATTTAAAATAATAATATTTTACATTTTATTGAATATATATACATCATTATTAAATTCTATAAATAAACTTAGTTGATAATTTTTCTATTAATAATTATTTAAGCATACTATAACAACTATTCATAAAAATTCAAAAACATAATTGGTTTTAACTAGATTGATCTTTATTCAATTTTAATGTTTTTTCTTCAAAATGTTTTTAAAAACGTGAACAATAAAATGGTAATCTTAAAAATATAAAAAAAAATTTAGTTGTATAATTTTTTTTTTAATGACTTTTGAATTTTTGAAAAAAAATTGACTCTTATGCCATTCAATCATAATTTCTATATACTCATTACTGTAAAAAACTCGCATTTAAATAATTAAATATAATATGAATTTTCCACGGAGTTACTAAAGGTGATAGGGACTTTTGGGACATATTGTATAACATGGATGAAAACTAATAAATTAAAGGAGCTGAGTTTTATTTTTATCAAGTTTTTATTTTAATTGCTAGAAAAAAAATTATTTTAGAAAAAAAATATTGATTTTGTAAAAAAACTTTTCTAAAAGGGTTCTTTAAAAAAAGTGGTAAAAATATTAGTATGATAAACGCGTATGTGTATTGGCTAAAATTGTTGATACGTTCGTTCTTTATGGCAGGTAGATGACGGTCGTACAATAAGCGTATAAAAATATCATAATTTATTATACTGCATGTAAAGAGTATTTCTACAACATATGACACTATTACTATAATTGCATTCGAAAAAGTGGTTAAATAACTGAGTTTCTTTTTTCATTTTAATATTTTATCTAGAAATATACCATAATACATCCACGTGCCAAATGATATATCACACGGTTTTTGCACCAATTTTCACTTTAATGGCTACCGTTCGGTCTAATAATATAAACGACTTTGAATGCGCATTTGTATATTACACTTGATTTATCATCAGACGTTTTGATGTAGTGATGAAAATAATATAATATACATGCGTTTTTGACACTCAGCTGCAACGGTGCCGACTTTCGATAGCCACTTATTATGATATTCAAGTAAGTATTATTACTTGCCAATTTTATCGTCTTTAAAAATCAAATTTTTTAGATATGCATCGCGTCCTTGACATATATAACAATAATATTATACTAAGCACATGATTTATAAAAAATTAATAGGTTTTTATTCATATTGATTTATATAAACTGGAATCTAGATATATTATTGTCATACTAAACCTAGCTATTTTGGTGCATTTAAAATTACTGAGTGTGCCTATAATTTCAACCTATATAAAAGTATTCGACTAAATACTCAAAAACTTATGATTCGATGTTCAAACCCATAATACAGCCAACGATTCAGCGCCTAATTTATATCTCAGTCGGAGCAGAAAGCACATTTATTTGAATTATAATAAAATAAATTATATTATTATCTATTATATTCTATTATTCGAAGTTTCGATAGTGTCTAAGTGTATTTTAATACTTAGGTACTTAACATGAAACAAAAAAAAACTACCAAAACATAATTTAATTGTAAACAAAGTTCAAACATTTACTTTTACTCAGAATTAATTGTTCCACCACCCAAATTATAACTTTCCATGTACCAAACGTACGTGCAATTAATAATAATAATAATACACCTACAGTGTCAATTATTGCGTTTTAAGAATGGAACAAAAACATTTCATCGTACATCATAACAATTATTTAAAAACAATTTCCCTTTATATTTTCACAATATTATTAATGTCTTGATTAAAATGAGTTGTATAACAAACTAAAGAACGTTTTTTGAATAAAATATCACTTTTCAGATAATGTGTGTGAAACTTCAGTTTTATACAAAAGTACACAACAATGTTAAATTCTCCCCCATCCAATGGTTATCATAATAATCATATTATTATAAAAATTCTAAATTAAAAATTAATCATATCCGTATTTTTTTTTACAATTGCTGTGATATTATGGAAATGAATCAAAACTAAATTAAACTATCGAAGTTTGCGCGTAAACAATTGTTTTTATAAAGTAAAACTAATATAAATAATAATTTATTACAACAACGCAGTAACTCAATTAGGTGAATTCGATATTCTTAGTTTGAATAACGCTATTAAGGTGGCTAAAGACGGTCAAGAAATATATTGTTTTAAGATCTTTCGCTAAGACAAAACTGTGATACTTTTGCTAATCTAATTTTTATTTCGCAACAAATACGAACAGATTTTTGAAATTGTACTCTTGATCATTCAAAACTTCATAAAATTTAAACAGTTCAAAGTTTGTTGGAAATGAATAGTAAATACACGATTTAAATTATTTCGAAGATTTCAAGTAAATTAAGTTTGCTATCGATTATAAAATATAAATAAATATGAATTTAGATATAAATTGTTCATAATTTTATGAAATTAATTGCATACTTGTATCGTTAATCTTTTACAATATGGAAGTTCAAAATGTTCAAATAGTTCAAAAAAAGTTCGAGCAAAAAATGTAATTCGAGTTTGATCCAAACAGTTCGATAAAATAATAAGTTGTATAATAGAATAAAATATTTAGTCAATATTTTAAACGTTTTTACTAGTGTATAATATCTAGCCGTAAATTGATATTACTAAAAACACAACGATTAGGTTCTAGATGAGACGTCAAAGGAATCTTAAAGTTTTACAGAATTAAAACCAGCACAGTGAAATTCCATTAATTTTGCTCAGCAAAAGCATTTTTCTGTTCAAAAAATGATTTGGTATGCAGTCACTTTTTAATTATTTTAATGCATGCATGCGCGTGAGTATCAGTATAATACGGGTCACGGACATGGTGTGTACAGCGCACATAATGTATTTACTTTGTACACATTAACAAGTCGCATTACTCTACATTAATACAACCACCCCAAGAAAATTACAGACTAAAACCACTTTAAAACAAAAAGAAATAAATCAAATCGGTATCGTTTTTATCATTCACGACGGTCGAAATCCAAAACGATTCAATCTGCTAACTCGTGAGTGGCGATAAACGATACGAAACTGTACACAACTGTAGGCTGCCGTAATATAGAAACGGTAAAATGTCATCACAACAGAGCGACGTCGCGATAGTCAATTTAATATACGATACATGTACCTACGCAAATACGCAATACAATATCATAGCCATTCTAGAGCGGTAGATGTATATGAAATACGCGAAAAACGAATGTTTTAAAGTTGAAACACAACCCACGCATGTCTGCACCTATTTCTTGTTTTTATTATTTGTATTGCAGACAATTTTATATTTAAAACGCCGAGTGAGACGAAAAAGCTATCGGTATTTTATTATGACCGGCTTTTGTTTATGTATATTTGTTTTTTTTTCTTTTTTATACGAATCTATAAAAGCACTGTATATGAAAACAAAGACGTGTAACAGTAGATGTTTTCAGACGGTTTCTCGTTGGATATACATATACGACATACGTGTATACTGTATGCATATGATATATAATGTAATATGCGTAGGTTAAACGGTCGGAAATTGAATATAAATCGCATTTTGGGTATATTAAAATTTCGAAACTCCACTCTTTGTTACGAATATTATACGCGAAAAATACGAGCGATAACAGAAAACTGTTGAGATATTTTCGGTTGCTTGGCGTTGCCGAACACCCATGCGGCATCGCGTCTTTCTGCTCGTCTCCGACTATATTGCATAATATACACCTCCGAATACGACGGCGGTCCTACGACAAACAGCAAGAGAATTGATGTCGATGGAAGTCACAGTGTTTACATATGGAAATAATAATAAACATTGTCGTCATTCTCGGAAAGTCTTTCGTCTTCTCAATCATCATCTATTCATCAATCTATATCACCGCCGTATTCCGTCTCTATATTTTCTTTACGCCCTTATTCTTCACAGAGCTCTTAGTCATTTCAATTTTCTTTAGCTCGCCGCCACCACACTTCTCCGTAGAATTTATGATGATAACATTTAAAATACTTTTCTGGTAGTCACCGCTAAATTGACTAGTGAACTCAACACAGACTTTCAAACTTGAAGGATAATGTAACTCGTACATATTGTATCCATATAATGTTATTTTAAGTTAAACAAATTTTTTTTTGAATGAATGAATGAATGATGACAGAATATGTTCTTAAAATAACATTTTTGAATACTTCTGTGTAAAAATATGATTTTGAACAATTATTTTATCAGTTATAAACAATTAAAATTATGATAAGTGGAGTATTAACTAGTGTACCAACATTTTACGTAGTGCATTTAAGCCACTCCTCTCCACTTTTTAAAAAATGCAAAAAAAACTGTGGTTTTTCGTATTATTTAATAGAATACATTATTAAACTCTCTTGGAAAAATAATCGAAAACATACAATAAGGCTTTTTTTTAAAAAAAAAAAGAAAGAGACTGTTTATATTATACTTAAATTTATTATAAGGCTTGTAAAATGCATAGGTACAACTAACAGAAATATAATGTACACTGGTTTATTGTTGTGAGTTGAGAGAAACGTTGAAAAAGAATCGAGAATAGGAAATAGCGTTTATTCATAATGTAGATCAGAGGAAAAGGATAAAGTGGATGTAAAAAACGGATCACGGAAGTATTATACTACTATAATATGAACAGTGCAAAAGGGAGAATCATACAAGGAAAGTCTATAGGAATTATTAAGTTATTACAATTTGCTTAGACTTGAATTAATTTTATAGAACCTGGAGAGGTAATGAGTCAGGTAAGTTAGCGGTATAATAATATATTAGTATAACAACAGTGGTGAGATTCTAATAAAAATCAAATTATTCTTTAGGCATCATTCATCTAGATCCTATTAAAATCGAATATGCTGTAAATATATAATACACCTCACTACAATATAACATATAGTATACTATAATATAATGACTATGAAATAATAATAATAATAAAAAACCCGTGCAAAATAAATCATTGATATCAAATATTTCATCCGATACCAATGTGAGCACGATTTTTTTTTTTGGAATATATAATATATATATTTTAAAAACGAACGAAATTCTTTCGTAAATTCTAAAAATGTTAACTTAATTTTCTACAAGCTCGTATTATTTTAACGTCTGTTTTCACCACTGTGTCAAACTCGCTGAATACTTTAACCGTTTCACCACATAAAATTATTAATAATTATTATTATTATCAAATATTTATTATATTATATATATATATATATAATTTACAATTAAGTTGTCTAATTGTAAATTATTTGAGAAAAATCTTGGTTGTATAAAACAAAGTGTTCTGCAATTTTTAGAGACTAATAATAATTTGTATAATACATGAATATTATAATTATTATTTTTTAGGTTAATTTCAGAATTATTATAGACCCCTCGATACTTTAACTACATCTCTCCATGTTTTTCAGTTTATGAATAGTTGTTTGCCATATCTTACTTTTAGAAGCTTAACTATGTTTTTAGGTATTATCTGAAACTAGGCCGTTCCACATTATCACCCATTATCATAGTCATCATTTCAATCAGCTTATTATCATTCGGTTTTCAAGAACACCTATTATAACTACTAGCTCATTACATATTGCTCTAATCTCTGTGTTTGATATGTATTTTCCTCCTCGTTTCTGTTGAGTCCATATATTTTATGTACGATTTCCTTTTCAAATATTATTCATCACTTTTTGTCTGTCTTTGTTGCTTCCCGTACTCCACATCCATGCAGTACTATATAGCCAACATGATTATTTAATATAGTCTTAATTTTAATTTAAATAATGACGCTAGTGAAAAAATAACACATATTACAAGCTGTTATGTTTTAATTAATTTTATCGTGATTATTCCTTCGTTAACTTGTCGATTAATGTAAACTTCTATATTTTTAAAATATGTCACTGAAACAATGGTATTAGTTTTACAACTGTTTATCTTACGAATTCCTATACTACATTAACAAATATCAAAAAAAAAATAATAATAATAATAAAAAAATGCAAACAAAATAGTTGTTAATATTCATGAACCCCAAGTTTCAAAACGAATAACATCAAAATACGATCAACGCATGACAACTCCGTGATTATAAAATAATATAACGATTTGAACGCAATTCTGGTTGCATTAACACTATCTATAAACCGTTGAAAAATACAAATCACTGCAGTATACCGAGAGAGCAAGTACGAATAATGCAATTACAGTAAAAATATGTATACATAATAGAGTAGACGAGTGTATGTATTTTTATTGTACAGTCTCAACTTTACCAGACACATAAAGTTGCGAGCTATTAGAACAACATCCAACAGCTGACTTAACAATATTATTATTATATGCAGACACGATGATGATTTTACGGTACAAAAACATGTTCGGTATACACACAAGATATAAATGCAAACCTTGGTATTTTTGTAACGTACGATTCGGAAGATCTCCCAATGTATTTATGCGTGTATATCTACATAAAATTATATGCAGCCTACTCAATACATATTACGTAAATACCATAAAAAAATCCACCTATTTTAACTATAAAGTATTGTATTAGAATACATTATGTTCGGGTTCCAGACTCGTGTATAAAATCATATTAATTGTCAAAACTGTATTATCTCGGCTTTTGATGTTTTTCAGAAAAACAAATCGAAATTGTTTAAAAATTTAACAGTTATTGTATGTAAATGAATATAATTTTAAGTACCTGATTTGTGTAAGAAACTTTCACTGTTAAATCAATGAAAATAAAATAAGTATAAGTAAACATTATTTACATACCATACTATAATACGAATTACATAAAAAAAGCTTCATCGAATACTGTTAAAAACCCCATTATATATGTATTTGTTAACTTATTATTTCAATAATCATCCTCTTATTTCCGAAGTTGATCACAAGATTCGTATAATATTGACGAAAAACGTAATGTAAATTCAAGAATTCGTTTTGAAAGAGTTACTGTTTTAATCATCGTAGTTAACAAAAATAAATAAATAAACATGGTCCATAGTGATACACTACCCATACAAGACAATTAGCTTGAAATCGTTACTCTTTAATACCTACTTATCGTTTTTAATATTTGCATAAAATTATATAATCTGTTTAATGTATATTCTGGAACGCGTCGCTGTCTGGTCTCTGTAATTAAATAAGGTGGAAAATCGACTGAGTCGCGCTGTTTGTGTCCCGAAGTGACGTTTGGTAAGAACGAAAGTACCGGAGTTACGCTGTAGTGCTTGTTATTTGTACTTGCTCCACGACTGTTCGTCTATAATGATATCATCCAAAAAAGATTAAATATGACTTTCGAGTTAACCCAAGCTCTATACAGAATCGTTTTTTTTTTTTAACACAAAAGCTTATTGTTGTACTCAGATTTAAGACGACAACAACGTATTATCATAATTTATAATTATATGCATACATATATTATATGGACAAAGAGAGGTCACTAATCCTGCAGCAAGGATTTTTTTAGTTTAATTAATGTTTATTTTGATGATCCGCCATAAAAAAATAAGAATATGTTATGACATTATGTTTGTTTTCACATAAAATAAATATTAATTTGGTTTAACAATTTAAGTGAATTTATAAATTAACATTAGGTAATTTACAAAGTTTCGAGACAACCTACGAATTTAATATTATTTATGAAATAAGTCATGTACTGGTAACATTAAACAGTAAAACAATTATAATTAATTATTGAACATCAACTGTATTTTGTATAAATATGCTTAGAATAAAATCCAAATGTTTTATATAATAAAATAATATTCAATAACGTTATCACGTAGATTTAATTACAACTAATCAATGAGCGCTTATTTTCGATGGGGTTTTTTTTTTAATTTTAGTATGTAAAAAAATGTGTCTGTTAATACATATTATATATGACGTAGACGTATTGTAGTAAATACATATCTAATAATTGGACTGTAGAGTGTCAAAAAACGTATTTCACATTCATCAAATTCTCGTTTTGAAATCAAAATGATTTTAATTAATTAATTATTATAATAATCATATAATAACATTGGGTTTTAAACATGATTTCATTATTAAACAATATATGAAATAAAAAGATAATAATAAAATTAAAGAATTAGAATTGCATATAATATAATTATTATTTATAAATATCATGTATACATTATATTATACTATGTATTATATGCGTCGTGACGTTAACCCACCCCATATATTCATATAGTGTTTCATTAACATGGAAAAATTTAATGTATTGTACATTACATATTGTATTGTTTGGGAGTTTTATCTAAAATAATCTCGTTTAACGGTTCAAGGTAAAATATTTTCGAGTAAGCTTATACACCAAAAATAAATATAATATTAGATATTATATATGGACGAGAGACATTGGTAATAAAAGCAATACGTGAGAAAGCGACTTATTTTTAGAGCGTAAAGAAACGTGTTGCGTAATAATAAAAACTTTATGACGCGAATCGAGATAATAATATATTATACGAATCGATGTGTTATTATTTATTTATTTTTTTCTAGTCGTATAATGTACCCTATACAATACATATATACGCCTTTTCAGCGTTTTTTCTTCAAATGGTGATAGGATAAAAATAATAATATACAGTCTTGGGCAATAATAATTGCACGAAAGAGCAGGAAAAAAAATATATTATTATTAACTTCCCCCAAACGACGTTTACACTTCATTGACCTGGAGTTGTAGAAGAGGTAAAGAACGGCGGCCACCGTTTTACCGTATGACGGTAAAAAATTCAAAGACGCCGTACCTAAAGATAAAAACAATAATAATAATAATAATAATAGTAATAGTAGTAGTAGTAGTAGTTGTAGTAGTAATAAGATACGATCCGACATATATTTGTATTGAAAACGAAACGATATAACCTTTCTTCGGAATCGAAAGTTTTTTTTTTTAAAGTCCACGACCATGAATAACGGTCACGGACCTACCTATTATTTTATCTAAAGTATATACCGACGATTTGCCCGCGTGGTACACACATCGTGTCTTAGTAGTACGTTATATTATAAAATCGTGTATGCTCACTCGGGTTATTTTATACAGGACATGTAATCTCAGCTGGAATACGGACGTGGAGAGACGCGGCAGACAACAAACACCGAACACGCGCTAAGCTTCCTAAACTGACTAAGCCGTACCAAGGCAACTCTAAAATTAATTGCATTTGAATGTCACGAACCGTGATGATTCGGGAGCGGATTACTTGATTATAATATTATGTACCTGTTACTCCCGGCCCGAGATGGTGCGCGTGCGTGTTTTTCTTTATAGATAAGGGTCGCGGGTACCAGACTCCCCGGATAATATATTATAATTCTGCGTGTCCTTACTATTATTATTATTATTATTGTTTCTGTTGTTTTTGTTGTTGTTGTTGTTGTTGTATACGCTATCGCTTCGTTCGTGTAATAATTTATATATTATTATATAATAATTGTAAGACCGACGATTACAACGAAGATAATAGAACGGTGACGGTGGACATCGACAACCATGGAACGTCTCAAAATACACTAAAATAACAAATTAACATCAAGATAACCAACTCCCGTGAGTATAGAAAACGGACGGTGATTTTGCATTTTGTCACGCTCAAACTGGAAGTTCTGAAATTTTAATAAAACGAAATCGATTTTACAAGAATATGGGTAAATTAATTTAATTGCGGTAAGAATGATGATATTTTAAAAAATGTACTAGATGTATTCAAATAAGCCACGCGATTAAACAATATTAATGAATCAATAGCAAAAATTGTATTTAAAAACGAGAAAATAAATCAGCAAAATTGTTATATAAATATTAAGGAAATTTTATTTAAGTTTATTTTATTCACCAATCAGGATTCACTCACGTTTGAAAAATAAATTAAAATAAATTGTCACTTCATTCTTGACAACCAAAACTGTAAACGTGATAAAATTAGTTATGTGAAAACAAAGTAAGTAAAAACTGATTAAAAGCAAACAAAAATTATAACCCAGACAATAATGTCCCTATATTCGTGACTAATCCACGTAATTCGTAACAAATAATTCGGTTGAAATCGAGTTGAAAGGTTGTTTAGATATTTCATCATACACGATATAAGAAAAATGACAATAGTAGCACTTTCCAATCCACCAATCATAAACGTGCGAAGCGCATGCGTGAAAAATACAGAGTATGAAGTACTGGTATGATATTCGTACGTTAAAAATTGTCCATTAGCTGAAGAAGATGTCAAATAAACGATCCAGTTTTGCAACACAATACATTGCTATTGTGGGACGTGATTGCGCATGATGAGAAGTGCATTTCGTGTCGAGTTATACGACTGATAATCAACAATTTCCGCTTAGTAAAACCTTTTTTTACCGATAACAGTGCACGAAAAATAAAAGCGACATTTCCATACGCCATGACTTCACAATAATAAAAAAAAAAAATATATATTTTCACAATGGATTCTCGTGCATTACGCATCACATATATTAGTTGCACAAAAATAAATAGTTAAATTATTAATCAAGCTTGTTCTAGTTCTTTATGCATAACTTTTAAACTCTGGTATTCTGATATCTATTTGATATTACAAATTCTAAAAACTTCTAGTACGATGGTTTTGCACAACAGCATGTGCAAATATTGTGTTAATCTGCATAAAACGATTATTGTTGAGTTTTTGGAAAAAGGATATTTTATTCGTTTTAATAAAAAAATAGTTAAGAATGTCAAAATACGCAAGTATTTAATTCATTGGTTTATTTTTCAAAACAACCAATATGCTTTAATTCATCACATAAAATTAAACTATAAATCGATATATTGTGATAAATACCTACCTTAAAATGATTATAAAATTTAATAAAATATTTTTTTTATAGTTTTAAATAATTCGATTAGAATAACAGACAATAGTAACTAAAATGTTTGATTAAAAACCCTACTAAAATACAAGTTTAATATAAATAGCACCATGCAAACAAAAAAATGAAACGTTTATAAAATAATATTATAATGAACTTACTTACTAAATTCCTTAGTGAGGTTCAGTTATCTATAATGAGATATTTAAGTTATTAGCAATATTATTATATTATAATTATATAATAATGTAATTACTCACGATGCGCCGTATTGCAAACAATTCGAACAAACGCTACTATAACAGATTGCTCGAATTTATACACTTTTATCTTGTTTTCGTCATATCAGGATGCAGCATATTATTGTTAGTACTGTAAAAATCCACATATAATAATAGCAATAAAATATTATACGTGTGTATACAAAACAACACAATGGGCCGCATGTCCGAAAGAATGTCGACCAAAACGACGGCAAATAATAGAAAACTGCACATACGCACATTAACGAAAGCCTAACTATGTCAACCGTTTTTTACCTCACTCTGTTATAAATATATAATATCATATTATAATTGCCCAACTTGCACGCTCTGGACCAGGTGATAACCTTTTTCATTATTCTTGTTATTATTTTTTTTAACAGACAATATATAATTAGTGCACGTGATTGTCGAGCCATCTATATGTCTGCATAATACGATAAAAACATAAATGTATCAAGATGGCGTGAAAAAAAAAATACAGTTAAATACGTTAACAAAGTGTATGAACATTTTTGTTAAAATTAAATTACACTCGTGCGTATTATTGCAGTGATATAATACACAAATACACCGCCTTTACCAATTATATCTCAGTTTTAATGGCCACAATTTTCTGCATAATTATAATCACCTGCACTCGGTATTCGATTCAGCTGTTACTTACACGATATACGTACACAACTCTCATCCACTTTATTAATTTAAAATATATAAATGTGTTTTTTCGAGTATTGGAATATCATTTATGACCGACAACTTAAGTTTTATTCCCCGGATTATATAATAAAAATGATGTATATAAATTGTCGATGGAGCTAGAACTTATGCAACAACTTAGCAATTAATCACCAAACAGCGTTGTTATAACAAAAACGATTTTATATTCATTATAGTATACGTATATATTATGTATAATGTATTTATTTATTAATCAGATATATTTCGCATAATTCTGATTAATTTTCACGTCTTCTCGCTTATCGCGTGTTTCAAGTTAATCAAGTTTTAGTTAAATATCATATCGGCAAAACTATAGAATTTTCGCCGGGCGTATTTATAATTTTAATTGAGAGCATAATTGATTAACGCATATTATAGAGATACACAGAACTTACGAATGGATCTAAAAAAACACGTGTAACGATAACATTCGTGTTAAACTTACCCTGTTTGTTTTTATCAATATTCATGTTCATCTTTTGTTGTTTTTCCCATTGTTACAAGTTGTCACTGAAGGTTTGCTCGAGTAATTATTGTTTCTACTAATGTTGTAATAAATATAAAAAAAAAATAGTAAAACGACACGTATAGTACATTACTTTATTTTATTGTTATCTATAGAATTAAAAATATACGTCGACGGGCATAAATCGTCAAGTTAAACTTATTAACAATGAAAATTGAATGAAGTTTTGTAATGCGAATCCTATTTTTAGTCTTCAAATAATACTAAGTCACTAGCTCTGATCTAGTCAGAACAATTTCAAATCCGTCTATTATTGTATATGAATATTATCTGCACGGTTTAATTTGAACAGGACAATTTTATTGAACCAGATACATTAGGCATTATCCTGAAAAATGGACAAAATATTATATCATTAACAGGATGAATTAATTACCAATTATTTTAAGAATATTTATAAAATATGATAATATGAAATTTTATAATAATGTCTTGTTAATATTTAAAAAAATAAAATAAATTTCATATTAATAATGGAGAAGATAATACATAATATAATATATCATAAAGAATACACATTTTGACCCCCTTCGACGTTATGTACCACAATTGCCTATACAAAGTGCCGTTTTAGAAATATTATATTAATATTTAAATGTAAATACTATAAAGAAATATTGTGCACATAATATTATAATATGTATGTTGTGCATATGTATTAAGAAATTTATTAATAATAAAAAAATCATAGATTTTAAAATTATCAGTTTATCATACACAAAAAACGCATGAAAATATAGTTTAATTATTTTCAAGACAATACCTATATAATAATTATTAGCATGTTAAGTAAAAAAAAATTTAATTAATTGGCTCTAAATCGATAATTCCAAAATTATCCATATAATTATTAAGCATTGAAAATAAATTCGGAACGAACGGTTCGGACATGTCATGGTGAATAAATATCATCGGAATATATACAGTGTATAATTGAAAAATTTAAATAAATCACCGTTTAATTGTAGGCAAACCTCGATATTTCATACAGAAAACTATGTATATATTCATAATAATAATAATCATTATTATTGCGTATATTTATCAATAAAAATAAGCTTCACTGATCGGTGTGCATAAAAGCGATCGAACATATTAATTGACTAAAAAATAACTAAACCCAGAATATTTTATAATGGCTGAAAAATGCATCCGTCAAATATACACATTCACCTATATAAATGATTAATTAACGCATAATATTGTAGGAGATTAATTTGATGTTGGACGTCGATAGTGGATGTATTTTGATAGTACAATATAATTAATATTTGATTAATATTTTATAAAAAAAAAAAAATTAACTGACCTGCGTTGACTTAATAAAATTGGTACCTGTAAAAATGAAATAGTGTGCCAAAATCGTTAATATATATATGTGTACTTAAATATTCCAAAAAAATTATATTCGTTAGAATAATATGCACTTGAAATACGTTTATAGTTTACAAAACATCGTGTAAAGCAATCTGAAAAAAATATGCTAATACATTAAAATCCGAGCCCAAATAATTATGTATGGTAAAATATTATAAAATCAAATTAAGATATAACATTGTCGTGGAAAACGCGTTTGGAATAATAAAATAAAGTATTATAATACCTATGATAGTATTATAATAGCATGCTATATGCAGTATCAGTGACACAACTAAAATTTTTTTAAGGGAAGAGTGTTGTTTATTATAATATATGAATTGCATTTATATATCATTTATAATATATACATATTAATAAATGCCACTGTAATAAACTACGCATTTTTACAAGATTCCCTTTTTTAAATCGATTAAATTATGTAATATAATTTACCAAAAACAAAATAAAAAAAAAATATTTTTATTTTATCTTTTATGATTTTTAATAAGGGTGTACGATAAAAAATATATGAATTTACTAATAATCTATAAGGGACTTTGATATGACATTATTTCACTTATACCGTATCATATAGGTACACCCTTTTATGTATCAATGTATAGTATAATATTATATTGCGAGGACTTGACAAATACTGTATACTAGAGTTATCATATATATTATAAACAATGTGTAATTTTCTAGTATCCGATGTCGTGATTGTACTATTTCAACGACACTATATAATATATATATATATATATATATACATGTTTACTAATAATAGTAATAACAATCTGCACACACGCGTTACTATCAACACGTGTTGTATACGATTTGTTGCACGATATTTGAACCATTTATTCAAATAATAGGACAATAAACACGTTTAACAGCTTAACGGTCTGCCACTAAATCTTTTTTTTTTTTTGCTATACCGTTTGGCGTTTGCGAGGTATAACCTCCACTAACCCCGTGTTTCCGATAAAATACGATAGAGCACACTATTATTTTCAAGCTATTTTTTAAGTATTACTGTATTGAGCAGGGTTGGTTTTTTCAATATTTAAAACGTAACCATCCTTTTTATTTCGTCATAAAGATCAAAACATATTAGGTTATTGTAAGTGATTCCGTCGATATCCTTAAAATAGGATTAAAATGCAATATTTATTTTTTGTTATTGATTTATGTGACGTGATCTTTTTGATACATCGATAAAACTATGTTATTACTGACATTACTATTAATACTATAATAACTCACCGCACTACGTAAGTTATAAAATAAATTATTTGAACAATAAAATGGCTATTAATTAAACGGTTTTTTTTTACTATTTTTAGTTTTTACTATCATTCTTTAATAATTGAATTTTTATATTTATGATATAATTATGAAAAAAATATGAATAATAAATTTTAAAATACTTTACTGTTACATTAAGAATAGTCTATAATATTGTCTTTTAGTCTGATTTAACTTATAACATTTTTGAATATATTACAAGTATAGAAAAAGATTGTCAATATTATTGTTAAAATCTATTTTTTTATACGAATATTATGATCCATATTAAAGTCCTTGATAACAATACAGTAGATTCTTATTATGTCAGACGTCGTTATCTCGAACTACATTGAAATTGATAACTTTACTCTTGATAACTTGAAAAAAAATTAAGCATTAAGTACATTAAATAATAGGGATTGTGATTTCGCGTATTTTTAGTCATTCCTATATAATATAATGAAATGGAAAATAAACATAAATTGAATGTCCTTACAATTAATTTTTACATTCTTAAAAAAACAAAAGTAATATTAAACATAAACTTTAATGATAAATTTTTAAAAAAGAAATTAATTTATTCATTATTGTAGTTAGTTGATATGTATGTGGTATTAGTATTTTAAGTATTCAAATTATTTACGATTTTTTTTAAGAATTTTAATAAAACTGGATATCTCGAACTTTTTCCTGTCCCCTTTAAGATTTGACATAACAAGAATCTACTGTAATATAATCTTGTACTAAAAATTAAAATAGTGAAATTTAAAGTAATATTAGAAGATAAACACATATTAAATTTAAAAAGGGGAATATTTATTAAAGATTAATATACTTTTTTGTTTACTATTGACTATAAACGTAGTTGCAGTAATTTACGTTTCATTATATCATACAATTATATCACTCAAGTACTAGGTACCTAGTATAACTTTTTAATCGCATACAAATGAACGAAAATTATATTTTCCGCCGTTTTAAAAATGTGTTGTTCTTCAAATTTAGTATAAAATGTTTGAATTCTAACTAATATAAATCAATAATCATATTCCTAACTTTAATTTATTTCACTAAAATTGTTCTGTAACACTCGTTTTTTAATAAACGGATGCAGTATTAAACTTATGCTATACAAATAACTAAATAATGGTTTTTAACATGACATAATATTTTCACGTTAATCTTGATCCATTTTTAGTTTTGTATGAGAATCAACGAAGATTTAGTGTAATATTTTATAAGATATGAAAAAACACAATAGTCGTATTACTGTTACTAATTCGATCATATAAAGTTTAAAAGGGGAAAGCCAACCACAAAACCCCTAAAAAATAAATAAATGATTTGGTTAAGTGACGCTGATAACAATATCGGTCGTAATTGTACGCGTATATATATATTATACTGGCGATTGGATGTATTGCGCGTATAATAGGGGAACCCGCCCGGTTGTCTCGTATTTCAGTATAATAATATATATCGGATTTCGATGGAGAGCGGAGACGACGCGTTTATCGGCGACGACGACGACGAACGACGACGAATAGTCCGATCGGATGTGTCCGCGGATGGAGGGGGTACGGGAAAAAGACTTATACACGTCTTAATTCCCCGGCGACCGGAACCGTCCCGTTTGTCCGCGTGTCGGCAAGAATTTAATTCCGATAAATATCGCGTGGCGCCGCCGGACCATAAATCTAGAACGCGGAAACCTAATGGGCGGGCACGCGTCGGACCGTAAACACTATGTAATAATATATACGGTCGAGCGGCGGGCACGACGACGATTGGAACTGGAAAAAAATAATGTCGAACGCGTATATTCTGCGGGCGAAATGTAAAATGAACCGGCTAAACCTTACACGTATAAGCTTCGACGGCCGGGTCGACGACGTATTTATTGCTCGTCCGGCGACGCGACAATAAACGTCTACGGCGAAACGGATCGTCGCCTAAACCCTACGTGCAATAATATATATATATATATATGCGTGCGTGCGTGCGTGTGTGTGTGTGCGTGTTGCCGAATGAATAAAATTCGAAGAGGTCTTTGCCGCCCCCTCCCCCCCCCCCGGGCACAGCTCTGCCCCCGGTGCGACGCCCCGGCGAACAGTGATCGTTGTTGGATCGGATCCAAAACGTGAAGAGATGAATGCAAAATGAAAAAAAAAAAATTCCAATACATTATGCACGCGCGGCACACATATTTCACGGCGTTGTAAGTTTCGGTTTTAATGGAATTGAAACATGCCCCAATCAATTGCGTATTGTTTTTAAAAGCCATTCGGCTAATGAAATCCGACCCTTCGTCGACGGTACAAATTAATGTCGATTAACTCGTCGGGGCGGTGGGTCGCACGGGTACCTATACACTCGTTATTATTTTACTACTGCAGCGACAACGGTCCGGACGACTATTATACGGCTTAACCGTAGTACAGACTTATTGTCATTTCGTCTGTTTCCTAAAAACGTAAAAAATAGTCGTTTAGGTGCAGCGCGGCCGGCCCCGGCAAGTATTACCTGGACCTGCCCAAACTATTATTAGTCAGTTGGGTTATGCTAATATTTCGAAAAAAAAAAACAATAATACGTATATATAATATATAGCTCTGCCGATGTTTTAAAAACATCTGATAAAAAATAATAAATCGTCTTTTTGAATTCACTGAAAAACTGCAGTCTCACGACAACAACCCCTAAAACTTTCAAGAGTTTTTGCTATTATTTAGTTAACAATTTTGACTTCTTTTCCGCACCCCATTATGATTCTTCCGTTTCTCTGCAGTGTCCGTTGAATTATAATACGTCTAAAGAATTTTTAAGTGACTAACACATTCTGTCTTAATACCATCTATATATTTATGTATACAAAAGAGAACTCATTATATTAGATTAGAGTGATCTATAAAACTCTATTTATAAAAAGTTTTTTGTAAATCGTAGATATTTTTTTAAGTCGAAAAATAAGCGTATCGTTTATCTGGTAGCGTGTTAACAACTTATTTCCAATAAAGAAAAATATCTGAAAATATATTTTAACTGTTGCGTAATCATAATAATTACATTCTATTATTTAAATAGCATAAGATAATATTAAATTACTTGAAATGATAATAAAATGATTCAGTGATTACACTGAATGATGAATAATAATGAACCAACAAGAATGACTGAATCGCGTGAATCTTACGATGCCCTTCGATGTCGTTTTATGTTATGTCGTGGTGAATATCAGTGTACAATTTCTGTACCGCAGATATATTTATCATCAAGATAACCAGTGTAATAAACAGTAAAATAAATACATTTTTATGCGTATAAAATAATGATATAAAGCAATCAGTCCAATACATTATAAAGATACAGAAAATAAATAAGATGATTAGAAATTTACAATTTAACCATTGTCATTTAAATGAGGGTTCAACTATGCATTAACATTTTCAAGATCCTACGATATTAATATGCAAATATGGTTTTATATTTATCACTTTTACATTTAATCAAACATCAAATATTTTTAATATTGTTAAATTACCTAAAATTGAAGAACAAACATAATTCACCAAAATTTGTTTTAAATTAACTAATTTTCTACCCAGATGGATTTGTAATACAGGTTAACATTTTCATATAAATCAGTGAATTTCGTTATTGACAATGCCTAATTATCATCATTATCGATAATAAAACTATAATATTTTTGAAAACGACAATTTTTTTAAATTTATTATATCACAATTTTTTTATATTATTAACTAAAATATTATACCTGTCCTATCAACTTTCGTCTATATTGTATTCACCTTTGCAGTTACCTCTGCAGTTTCAGTTCTTGGAATACATTTTCAAAATTTGTATCGCACTACCCTCGTTTGATTATTTTTGTATTTATGTATTTTAATTAAAAATTATTTTTTATTCGTGCATATCAGTATATATCTATATTTAATCTGAACTTATTTGAAGACGTGTAAAACTATTGAAAACTTAATCAAAGGGAACTTTTTGCAATAAACAACTTCTACGTCTAACTTTGTATTTATTTTATGATCATTTATACATAAATATTGTTTTATAAATTAACACATCTACAACTAAGATAACCAGAGATACAAAAGAAACTCTCTTTTATATATTTTTATTTTAATTAAATAGTTTTAATGAATGTTGCATAATTAGAAGTTTAGGAATATTTTCGTAAACGTGACGATTTAGATAATAAGTACGATTATTACATTCTTGAATAAATAAACATTTTTAGAATGCTTATGTAAAGTTTATTAAAATTTTAAATTAATAACATTGATATTATTACACAACTACTTGATTACATAATTACAAATGAGTCATTTGATATAACCGTGGCGCATAAATATATAATATAACAAGTACAATACCTCTAGTTATATATTATATTATACTATTTAGTTAAATAGTTTTATTACATTTTTCGGATATTATTTCATATAAATAATAGTGATAGATTACGTGCATTTAAAAACATGATTTACCTACACGACGATTATTTGCGTTTGTTTTTATATGCATTTAAGATATTTACACATGTTTTTTTAACATTAAGAACTATTTGATATTTAAATAATTAAAATGCATAAATGTTATAAAACATAATCGAAAACGTTTCATAAAATCGTGAGACAGAATTAAAAAGGACCCATGTAGTTGCTTAAATCGTATCATGATAGCTGTATTTTTTTATATACAATTTAAATCGATATTTTAAGCACGCTAAAATACGGTTCCAAACGAAATTATTATAACATTGAATTTCAAAGAAAAACAAATTATACACTTCAAATAAAATGTTTTGAAATTTCTGAAATTTATGTAAAGCAGGTTCACCGAGGTCAACTTATTATAACTCCGTGTGCATATAACTATTGTAATATCTTAGGAGAGAAAAGAAAATCCATTATTTTGAACGAAATAATTTTCGTTTACACTTGGAATCTGAAACAGGATATTTCTTAATCCGTTGTAAAAATGCTGTACTTAAAAATTAATTTTATCGCGTAAATATAGTTAAATTAAAAAATGAACCCATAGCCAAAAATCAACTATGGAAACAATTACTGCCAAACTTCTGTTATAAATGATAGCTTTTCCATATTTAGATTGGATAGAATAATATTCAATCCTAAAAACTTTCTGAAATATAAAAAAAATTTGATTATTTTTAATAGGATATTTCCATGAACAATCTTTAACCGCTTTATGAATAAATGGGATTTTTAAAATAGATTGTGCAAACGTACGGTACTTAAATGGTATAATATATAGGTACAATGTCGAAGTATATTATTTTTATATGTAGTGTGAAATTATATTTATTGTATATTTGTTGGTATTAAAATTTAAAATTATTTACTCCCAATTGATATTTTAAATTAAATATTTATTCTTAAAACATGCAAAATATGTATTTGTTTACTTTTTTTTATTATAACCTCGAAAATGTAATAAAACACGTATGTCTATTTTTATTCAAACAGTATTAAAAGTAAATCGTTAGGGCTGAAGTTAACCGAAATGTCCTAAATTAAGTCAAATGCAGAATAATTATACTATGAAACAAGTATTATTAGTTTTTGAAGTACAGCCATTGCCCATTATGGTATTATTATAAAATTATAGTTTTTGCAATTTTACGAGATAGTTAGATAACCTAACATCAGTTTGGATGACCTATTTTTGTTATCGGAGTAATTATTTGTTTCAAAATCATTGAAGTATATTGGATTAAAAATGATTACATAGAAGTTTTGTGTTTGTTCATTACACGAGTAATAATTGGCCTTAATGAATTGACCTAAATTTAGTTCAATATTGTTTTAAAGTTGTTGAGTATATATATTAATACAGATAAAATATAGCATATACACTTAAATTAAATGTAGTATAATTTGATAAATTTATGAACTATATTATACACATCAAACATCATAAGCACTTGTTAGCGTTGCAATTATTCTTATTATAATTTTTTCTTGTTTTATTTTGTTTTTAATAAACTAATAAAGGAAAAAGGTGTATTTTAAATATAGACATCCTCGTTAGGTTACCCTTTGTGTATATATGTGTACATCCCGATGTCTAGTTTAACACTTCCAAATAGTTGTGCGCACGTATCGTCATTCTTTTTTTTCTATTGTCTGTAAAATTAATAATTATACAACCGGACATTCATAACAATTAGTGGGGAGGGGGGTATAATTATTAATTTTCCTACGATATTTTACCCCTCTCCACCCTCATCTCACGTGTAAGCTAGAAGGTATAAAATCCTAGAAGT
This sequence comes from Rhopalosiphum padi, assembly GCF_020882245.1. Taxonomy (NCBI): domain Eukaryota; kingdom Metazoa; phylum Arthropoda; class Insecta; order Hemiptera; family Aphididae; genus Rhopalosiphum; species Rhopalosiphum padi. The sequence goes on from NC_083600.1 coordinate 22,590,476, forward strand.
AAATAACCATGGGTCTATTTTTTCTAGGATTTTTGGTACCCTCCGGTATGATATTCTGCGAGGTATAAAAATCCTATAAACAAATTACCAAAGGTATAATTTTTCTATACAATTTGTAAACCCCGTTATGATATTCTGGGAATTGTAAAAAACCTTAAGAATATATTACCAGGAATATAATGTTCCTGCGGTATTGTACTCCCATGGAAGTAGTGTTCTCGAATAATATTTGTACTTCGATGATATATTATTTGGAGAGTTTAGATATTCTGATAAATGCGCAGCGAGGGTACTATTATCCTAGGAAAATCATACCCCGGCCAGGTTATGAAAATCTGGATATAAATAAACTCGTCGCCGGACTATACGTTCATGGAGATTTTGCCACGGATATATTTTACTCATGTTTTATTCAGTTATTTGATTAATTTTGGTCTAAATAAATTAGTATTATATTTTTATTTACATATTTTAAGATGCATATAAAAAGAATATAAGAATTGTAAAAAAAAATATTATGCCACACCAGTGTCGTACGGGATAGACGCGTATTCGATCAATGACACGAGCCTGATCGGTATACGACCCATATGACACATTTACGACTACAGAACATTTTAGGTCGTTGTCGATCAACGACACAGATCGATGTCCTAATACGTATCATATACATCATATATACATTATATATATACGACGATCTTTGGCGTAAATTAGAGTTTTATTTAGAGCGCCATATTATATTATGCATTATGCTACCCGGAGACAAAAATTAACGATTGATCAACTTTAACCCTCGAAAACTATTATAATAGGAGATCCATACACGATTTGAGAGGGTATTAGCCCCCGGCAACCAACCCGACCGAGCGTAGACAACTAAGTGCTCAATTCGATTTAAAACTTATTTAGTTATAATATGTTTTCTAGTCTGCAATGTAATAATACCGTAATAAGCACTATAAAACGTTAAAACATCTTCTTGTACTCTCTTCCACAAAAATCATAGTATTATATTCAACAAAAAACGAAGATATAAGCACAACAGTTTTATTATTTTTTTATTCAATTAAATTTTTGATTAACACTATAATCTCAAAAATATAGTTATTCAACTTCTCATAAGAATAACGAAGATAGTATAATATGAATAATAAATAAACATCGTATATATATAGGTGTTATAAAATATTTTATCTATATAAATTATATAGAAAATAACTTATAATATTCCATTAAACTATAGAAAGTGTATTATTATTTAATATACATTTTACTAGAATTTTTTTTAAATTTTTTTAGAAACAAGTTTCGCAGTAATATACTTACTAAGAATAATATTATTTTATTCAAAAGTTTTAAAGTATAATATTATATATTTAATTAATTTATTATTTTTTTCGGAACATTTATCTAATACTTAAGGTCCGATTGGTTGGTAGTATTTTTAATCGGTTAATAAGAAATTAATTATTTCATTATATTTCTTATAGAAAAATATAACCATTAATATAGTACCTTGAAGTAATAAAATCTTTTATCATAGTCAGACTAAATATTTCACCTAATCATAACAATAAAAATGTGCTAATAGCAATGCACCATACGATACGGACACGATAAAACAAAAATAGCGTTCTCCCCGTTTACACTACTCTTCCATGTTCTATTTATACCTCAGAATATTATATAATATGTATTATATATTATATTTCACCTAACAATATTACCAAATCTTCGTCCGCTTTGATACCTATAGCCAACTGAGAATCTTTTTCTAAATCAATTTTCCTTCGATCGCTAATGTTATTTTACGCTGAAAAGAAATTTTTCGTTCCCATTTACGGGACACAATGATGTGATAATATTATAATAAATTGGTTTATATACGGTCATTTTAAACCCGTGGGTAGAGACTTTTTCCATCAACTAGACGCCAGCACAAGGAAAATCGAGTACAGTCTACTCTACAGCCTACGTTCCAACATATCGAAACGTATATTATCGTGTATAATATAATAAAGTTAATAATCACTATTGTACCATTACCTTCACAATAAGACCGCAATGCAACTCCGTTCACGTTTCTCAGCTCTAATTAAAAATGTAAACAATCATACGCCAATATCACCATCAGTTCGACTAGAAAATATGATCTCTAAATACCTCGAAGAACTTAAGTCCATCATTCGCTATATTATTTTTACTTACAATATTATTAAATAATAACTTTTTACCATCTAATATTTACATTCCATAATAATGTATGGAATAGCATATTATTGTCTTATTTTTATTATAATTAATATTATCTACAACTTTTTATGTATTAAAATAGAGTAGAATGATATTTAATGTATAATAATATAACCTATGTTATTTTCTATTTGCATAAATCATTTTCAAGATATGATAGTTTTAAGCTGATTTCTTAATACATTTAAAAAAAAATAAATAAATAACCAGGTTCTTTAAAAATATTTATAAAATTCAAAAATCACTAATAACCTATGTTTTGCGATGATTTTCGTGACGAATGATGTTTGTTTTATATTAATTTTCTATATATTATATAATAATGTTGAACAACTTCAGAGGTATTGTTCTAAGTTATAATTTTGAATTTGATAAGTCTTGATTGGAAATTAAAAACAAGTCTATTTTTATTGTACAAACATTATAACACAACAGTAACTATACTAATAATTAGTATAAAATGGTTTTTTAGACAACTTCTTATAAAGAAAGTCTAAACATTAATTTTGGTACACCCAAATTTTATTTAGCTGAAAATCTTTTACATCGAAAAATAAAACTTAAAAATAATACAGAACCGATTACTAAAAAATGGACTTTCATAGTTTACCTTGACACCTAATGTCGGTGTATATTACAGTCAACTCGTGGTAAACCGAATTTCAGGGAACCTACAAAAAAGTTTATTATATAGAGAGCTCGTTACATCGATATTCGTATTATATCACGATATTTTCACGGAACGACAGTTTTGTTCGTTATACTGAGCTTCGTTATATCGAGAGTTGACTGTATTATCATAATAATTTTGAATAAAATGTTTTTACTGATACATGGTCAAGAGCAATTTGTACCAAATTAACGACAGGCAGAAAATTATTTCATTTTAATATACGTTACCAGAATAAAATTAATGGTGTATTGATATTAGTGACATACAAAAGTTTTGCTAAAACCCGTAGATAGTCCATAAATATAATTCATCGTTTATTAAAACAATAAATAATATAAAGCAGTTTTTTTGCGGTAAAAATTTAACATACACAAAAAAAAGCAAACAATATTATAATACCAAAATAATATTTCGATAAGACGCAAAAGATCTTACACTCAAATGCACGAATGATCGGTATTTACATATTTGACTGTGGCACAAAGGTTCATATTATATTATATATACAAATACTTAAAAAATCGATGGCGGTAATGCTATTGAGAAATCGGATATGAACATAAATAGTTAAACCACGAGTATTCTGTTTTAATATTATTCGTCTGTTATTTTGAAAATGAGTGTATAATATTATTATAAATCGTAGTAAATGTTTGCCATTAAAATGTGATTTATATCATTATTATTTAATACTGCCTAATTGTATTAATAACCAAAATTAAAATACATAAATATACAAAACATTAACGATATAAATAAGTGTTTTTTTTATAGTTGTATTAATTGAAATTAAAAATATATAAAATAGCTTTACAATAAAAAAAATAAAAATATAAATACGATTACATTGCTTTAATTAATTTTTACACGTTTCAAAATATTTATTATATGTTTTCCATTACTCTCTGTGATATTGTAAAAATACTTAATTAAATTATAAACACTTACAATTTAATTATAATTTCATCTATTTTATCATAACCGTAATAATATACAATTTAAAAAATATTTTAAATACATTAATATTATTTTCAAAAATACGATTTGTAATGATATCGTCATTCTTAAATTATATCCTTATTTCACATTCCATACATATGCACGGCATAACTATATTTTTAATTAAGTATCAATCACTATGTTTATTAACTTAATGATTAACCGGTGCTTATCATGTATAAATATAAAATATCGAAATATATATAATACTATACCAACACATATCAACACATCACCGATTGATATTTAAGAAAACATATGATTAAAATATAACTTAACCTACTCATTAGAGAACACTTTGCATATATATATATATATATATATATATATTATTAATGTTTTAACTAATCATAGTATAAGTACATACAAATATGAAAACAATATTTCTTCGTTAGGAGTTTGACATAATTTGTTTAATTAGTAGGATATAGGCAACGAGGTCGAAATATTCAACTTTTGGCGTACGTAATATTGAAACTAAAAAACCTAATATTTCACTCTTACTAGGTTTTGAATAAAAAGTACTTCTAAATGAATTTTGAAGAAAAAATGCATCAAAAATGAATAATTGCAAAAGTTGTCCACAGTACAAAATATGTTAATTTACCGCCATTGTCTGTTTAAGTTTTGAAATTAATACTTAAGGTCTGGCAGCTGAAAAAAGTTTTCTTAAATGTAAGGAAACGTATACTTGATGTTTTTGAATTTTTTTGTCGACAGTAAGAAGTATAAATGCTGTTTTAATGTATTTAATCAAAAAAATTTTCAGAAGCAAAATATAATAAACGTAAACATAATATTATAATAAAAATATGAAATAATATAATAACAATTGCAAAAAATGTTGTTTAGTTAAACATTGTTTTTACTGTGACTTAAATAAATATTAATTATTTTTTGATAAAAGAAAATACATACCACATAATATCACATACGTATATACAGTTATACAATTAGCATGACGCATGAAGATAGTAATAATACATTAAAATGAAAATTTTATTGTTTTTGGCACACCAAAAAAACTTGTAAAAAATTTTTGCTATAAATATTTATTTAATCCGTCCTATAAGAACCATTTTCAACTATTTTTTAAATAAAAACGAAGAATTTAAAAACAAACATTAAAAATATATTAGATATTATATATTAGTGACACTTAATGTTGCAAAATACCTAACAGTTAAAATTAAATTTCCTTTATCTAAACAAATCAGCAATATTTATAATATTGTAAACCAAATATAGTACGATTATGTTCCTATATAACTTAACCTACTAATACTAGATATTACTTTTATCAAGAATGTAAAAAGCTTTTATTTTTCTTCAGGATAACGATCTCGAGGAGTTCATGTCGCGTTTTGGCATTAAATATTCATTAATAAAATAATTCGCAAGCTATTTATGACGAACATATATTGCGGTAGTTACGTTTGATGTTCGGATACATGAAAGGACTTTAGAATCTCCCACGTATGAAGATCATTAATATATATACGCGATACAGTTAAACAAAACGGAGAAAAACTGTTTTGAAATATATATAATTATGCGTATAAGAAACAGTACACAACCCGAACAACATAATTGTATAATATAATTTAATATTACCATATTTCAAAACCTACCTACAAATATTAATAATGGGTATGTTCTTCAGATAGTAAAAAAAAATCCAAAATGGCATAATGTATTGCGAAGAAGAGACGCGCAAAATAAATCAACAATCCATCGATAAATAGTTTTGTTTGTTTACCGGCAGCATTCGGAATTTACACTGCGCTGTTGATTAACTTTAACGGCGACGGCGGCACTGGTGCACAAAACGTTTTATATTAGTCGGCAAACGAGTATGTGCCAATAATATTAAGACGGCGACAAATGAGTTACGATAGAACCCGCGATAACACTCGAATATTTCCGTTACATAACACTAATTATTTTTATTTTATTTCATTAGTAGACGAGTGTGATCAAGAAAAACGTTTCTATAACATATAAAACACACAAAAATTAACCGATAGTTACCATCGAATTACATAATATATGTGAGGCAGGTGCTTATTATACGGCATACTCCAACATCTCTAACCATAATGCACTGTATAGTCAGCACCGTTTTTGTCATATAATCTATTACCATAAGATCTACAACGATTTCAAATTCAACTAATAATAACTATAATATATTGTTGATAATGTTAATATTATAACAATATAGTTACATAAATTATCGTTAGGTATAGGTTTCACAGCTACGTCGTCTGTCGTATAATGTCCAACATCTGAGCTCGGGCCAACTCTGGAAATTTCACGGTAGATCATGGTTAGTGAACAATAAACCATGATCAAAATGACCAATCATAATTATTCAATACAAGAAACACGAAACGACAGACGATTTAACTGTGAACCCGGTTTTATTTTTACACCAAATGCGTATTTTAATTATTATTTATTATTTAATTCAATTATCGGACGTAAAAGAGTAAGTATTTTGTGATAAGTTATTACAAATCGCTCGTTTAACAGATAGAGTTAATAGTAGTACACAGTGGGTGGAGGTTGCAGTAGTTGTTATTTATAAATATAATGCATCGTATATATAAGCGTAAATTAATTTAAAATAATACCTATATACCTATTAATGTTTAACAATTTATTAGTCACTTATCTTGTTAGTTGTTATACGGGAGCCCTAAATACAGTAGTCATCGCCTGAAATGAAGGTCTGTGCATGTCTCTTAAAATATTTAAGATAGACTAATGTATTCGATAACTTGTGTGATACCAAAAAAATTAGCTTGACACTACTTAAATAGTATTAGATTATACGCAATTATTATTGATAAAGTATTACATGGTAAAAACTTTAAGGAAAATATAAAACAAAATTTACGCAAAAAATCAATGTATTAATTGGTAAGCACATAATAAATGTATAATTGCTCTAAATATAATTCAATTATAAATACATACGCGAATGAACAACACAAATATATATATATATATATATATTGAAGTCCAAACGATCCAAATACGTCATTATAAGAAGATAATTCGGTCATTTTTCTTCTTTTTTTTAAGAAAAAATAAAAACGTATCTTGGGAATATAAAATATTAGTAGCTGAACTTGATAAAAAATCGTATATTCTTTTTAAGTCTTTAATCGTTAAAAGGCAGTAAGAATAACGTATTCAATTTGACGAAGTCATTAATAAATTATTTAGGTATCAAATATCATACTAGTCTGCGATATTCGTCATAATGACGTATTTATTATAATACCAAATCAAAGTATTATATTATTGCGTTTCTGTCAAATTGTTCTATAAATATTTATTTCTCATAAATAAATATTGTTAAAGAGTTCATTACGTTATTTCGTATAAAAAAAAAAGTATGATAATGTCTCTTTTCCTTTGTTTATAAAAAAAAAATAGTACTAAAAAGTATAATACACAAAAAAATAATAATTACGAGAAACAATAGAAATATAAACTTAGAAGTTGCAACACTAAAGATAATTACCAGATGTTTTATAAACCCAATTAATATAATATATAAAACACAATTTGGTTTACTTTTTCAAAAGTTCAATAGATATAACTTAAAATTGCATAATGAATACTCGCCAATTAGTGTCTAAAATATAAAATAAACATAACAAAACAAAAAATGTCTAAAATCTAAGATAAAATCTTACAAGATACGTAATTTGAACAAATTACGCAAAAACTGTCTATACATTTTTAGATTCTATAAGCATAAATGTATAATTAGATTGAAAAGTAGCAAACAAATTCAATTTTTAACTTTGAGTGTAGTTTTTGATAATAAATTGGATATATTATCAAGAGGTTGATGTTGAAAAATAATATGTTTTTAAATAATTGTGAAGAATCAAAGTGAATTCATATTTATTTTAAAAATATATCTAAAGATTATGTAATAAAATATTAATGTAAAAAAAAATTATGAATAACAAAATATAAATATAAATAACTGGTAATTTTCACAAAAAAAACAGTTTTGACGAATTTGATTTTGTTTTTTGGTGTAATAAAAAAATAAATTACCGTAAAATCTTGAAATTTTCAAAATACAAAAGTCGTAATAGGATTTTCTATATAGTTAAAACTATTATACGTATACATTTTTCAACTTTTCTTTTAACTTTTTATGGACATTTGAAATTTGAATTTTTTTAAATTATATTCTGTTAATATTGATAAAAATTTTCATTCAGTCAAATAGATCAAAATTTAAATATAATGTTATTCATTCGAGTTTTTATAGAAATTTTAATATATTACAGAAACACAAGTACGTTATTTTTGTATAAGTATTTAAAACATTAATAAAATTAATCAGAACAAAAATTTACAAATTATTTGTATTTAAATAGTTTAAAAATATATTAACTATTAATATTAGTGTTCAATTTCTGTACATATATTATTGAATAGTGAATACAAATTAAACAAATCCATTACAGTGACTTATACAATTACGAGATACACTGGATTCCTTTTATATAACATCATGGTTACCTACTTTCCTGTTTTATTTAAATCATGCACATGTGTGTAGCGAAAGTCTCCTACTTAACATTTATGATTCATTAAAATTGAAAATTTTCGTCAATGGAATACAATATCTCAGTTTGTAAAAGGATATCAAGGATCAAACAACTTTTTGCAGAAAATATAATTTTAATTATTTTTTTAAATCATATACTTACATTTTTAAACATTTAAAATATAATATAAATGTAATTAAAATATAAATATCGTCTGTAGCTTATGTAATAAACATGTAAAAGCTAATCGCTATTAGAAAAACATGTAATAACATACCTTATTACGTTAAAATAAAATTTATAATTTCTAGATAGTAAGCAATCAGAAACAAGGATTAATTGGAATTACAACCTAAAAAGGAAATGTTTGATCAATCAATGACCCAGTCGTTATGACGTGAATGCAGTTATTTCATACTTATATATTATATAGGTATACAAATTTATTTATTTTTTAATTAAAATCTACTTTTTAACATTTATAAAGGCATTATTTTTCCGAAAAAAATCTATAGTACTTTTGGTTTGAATTCATAAACTCCAAGGAAATTATATATTGGAAACTCGTGGCAAATGACAATCGGCCATTGACATAAAGAAGAAAACTGTAATGGATTTAAATACGAATGCGCGTAGATTAAACGTATTAATAATTATAAAATAAAGAAATTGTATAAAATTGATGTTATATTTAAAATATTTTTACCAGTAAAAAAAGGATGCATTTATGCATAATATAACGGATCGGTACACTTGAATAAAATCTAATAATAATGAATATCCAAAAGAAATGATAAATTTCCAGATAACTTATTACTAATTACATCATATGAATGTAATATATTAGAAAAGTTTTATACTTACCTATGTAAACCAAAAGAAACCAAGACAAGCACTTTGAAGCACTGAAACTCATTTAAAAATAACAACATCACAATTTATTATCTTATTTCTAAAAATAAATATGCATAACTCAATCTGGAAAAAACAATGTACAAATATTTTTATGTAAAGTTAATATTAAATATGTTTATACGCTAATAACCTAAATTTTTGAAGCAGTACCAAGAATAAAAAACCGTGTATTTTAATTCAATTACAATAAAATGTAACAATATTTTGGATTTAATTTCATATTTATTTATAATATTTAATAGTAAAATATACTTCATTTACGATTACTTTGAAAGTTTATTTATACATTTTGAATGAACATCGTGATAAAAATTGAAGAATAACGGACAAAATATATCAATCGAAGATAACTCACAGGTACATAATGTTGAACGTTTACCGTGATCTCCAATTCGATTCAGAAATCTTAAACATTTAGATTGATGTTATAAATAATTTCGTACAGCGTTACTAATCGGAAAATCAAAAGAAAAACCCGAGTTTTCCATTTTCAAAATACATATTTAAAACTCCAATCGGATTCTTATCGTGCTGACGCAAAAAAACAGGGTTTTATTCGTACAAATGTACGGCGGAGGAATCGTATCAAATATTCAAAGGCTATAGAGTATATATGCATAGCGGTAATTCGTAAATATTCTCGGGTCATTCCTCGTGTATGCATTACTAATACGCATTTTACCGTCTAATTTCCTTCCAAGAGAACGTAATAGTGTTACCTGTTTGAAGATGTATATCGTATAATGGCAGGGAGGGACCCTAAAGGAATTAATAAATCATGTGACTATTAACAGCGAATGTTCGAACCGTATACGAAATATGGCTGGCATACGACGCTGGGTTAAAAACAAAAATAAAAAAATACCGATTATGAATAAAACATTTTGGGAAAAACGGAAGGACGCATAAAAAGGATTCAATTCAACCTTTGTAAAATGAAAAAAAAAATTGGTGCCAACTGTAGTCTCTGCACCTGGGTGCTGTCAATTCGAGGGTTAGTATGTGTATGTGTATATGCCATTGAATGTAATATAATTTGATGGCCCAAAAGTTGATTATTATTATTAGTACCTATATTAGGTATGTCCGTTTTTTTCACGAGACAATTTTGCGAGTCTGCAGTTGTGTACTTTTATCAAACAAATATCTATAGGTAAATGTTAATCTGCAGGATCTCCCTACAAAATTCATAGGCTCCGAAAATTACTCGCTATATTATAATTGTTTTCTTAATATAATATTATAAGGACTTTTTGTTTTTGTCAAAACCATTATTTAGTTAATTTTATGTTTGTATAGAAACTATAGTATGTTTTACGATAATACGTCAAATATGAATTATAATTGAGTATATTTGAGTATATATATATATTTATTTTAATGATCATATACATTTTATAATTTTCTTAAAAAGAAACCAATAGTTTTTAGCGTGTCAACTTTTTGCGTCGATAAGAATGAAAATACACCAATCTGCAAGCCCGCTTTAATTACATGAAAAAAAAAATATTTAAAATGTTAACGAAATAAAATAAAAAAAAACCATTTAATTACAGTAAAGGTCGCGCGAGTTGCAATGAATTAAAAATTCAAAAAATTTAATAAAACAGCTATCCCGCAGAGTTTTAAGTTAGTAAAAACACTTTGACACGCTATCTATTATTGTGTATATACTTAATAGCTTCACACTTTTGACGCATCTGTCGTCTGGTTGTCTAAAGGACGCCAGTCCGATGTCTAATGTTATTTATATTATTTACGTACTAAATCCGCGTATTTCATTTCAGCACAGACTATTCGTTGGTGGTATATTCGTTTGCGATTCCAATGGCCGTGAGAGTCGATATACATATCAGATAAAATCCTAGCGATTTCGTTCAACTATCGTCTTACCCAGACAAACCCGCTAACACCCGTATATTATATAATATAGATATATCCGGTCAGCGAACATCGCATTCGCTCCTTACTCCACTGCACAAAATGTCACTTGCATCTATGTATATATATATATATATTGCACAATCTGTACACACACGAGTATAAACACACACACACACAGACATATATATATATAACGGAGCACTCCGCTCGATTCGACGTGTTTAATATATATTATTTCCTCCGGATTTCAAACGCCAATCGATGTCACACGGGTCTGACCGAATTACAGACGCAATGTAGTTCTGATATTATTATATACCGTGACATTCACCGAATACGGTCATCCGAATGTTATCCTTTAATCGTACATTTATTCGAATTTCAATTTTTAAATTTATAAGTATAAAGCTATTTTCTTTCCAATGGTGTAGGTACGAGTAAACGAGTACAATAACCGTTCGTTGTTCGTTTATTATTATTTGTAATTAATCCAATTAAATATAACAACACTTTAAATCCCAAGGGCATAATAAAGATACCCCGATATGTATACAGAATGATTAACTAAGATTGCTCACCATCATTTTTCTCCAATAATGTCATTATTCCAAATATTAATTTTGAACTTTTTAAATATACATTTTAAAGCTCATGATTTTGGTATTTTATTATTATTTCATTTAAACAAATTTTAAGGACTATTATCATTAAAATAAAGTGTATAATATAAACATTTGAATAACTGAGAAACTATTCGTTTGAATTTTAAAATAAGTATTTCACCAACATTTTCAAAAAAAAAAATGATCAACTTAATATTTTATAGTTAATTAAAACGGAGATTCTCATTTGAAAATCATAAAAGTTTATATTACCACAAAATATTATGTAGTATAAAAAATGTCAATAATTTTAAAATGTTATATTGAAGTATATTTAAATATTCTAAAAATAAGAATTAAATATAAATATACCAATTTTTTTTTAATCTGAAATGTATTCACAATTAATTTAGTTTTGAAATAATATTTTTATTTGTTATATTGCCATGACGTATAAAATTTTTTTAATTTTACATAGTCGTTTAAAATTGTACATAATCAAGCAACATTGTTATCCTTAAAAAAATTTAAAAAAAAAATATATGATATATTATTTTTTTTGTTTTTAATTGCTGCTCAATTATTTTATGATGTACAAATGAATTCAATTTATAACAATATATATATATATATGTATAAGGTATATATTATATTATATATAATTTAATTTTAATAATCATAAATAATATAAAATATTTTACAATAATTATTATAAAATTTACAAAAATCCTATGAATATAAAGTTATTACTTCGATTGGAAAATCGAGTGAAAAGTGTCACGCATGAAATGAAATCTAATAAATCAAATACCGCGTATGATATCTACAACGAATATGCGAATATCACAAATCGTAATAGGTAATACGACCATATAGTTTTGCAATTCCGTCAAAAGTGACAGTAGAAACACTAGAAACGTTCGTAGTTCATAGTAATTCGTTGTAAACTTTATAATAAATTAGTTTTAAACGATTAAATGTTTTTAGATACAAATTCTATCTATATAATATCATATATATTATATATATATATAATTGAACACACATACAGGTCGTGATGTGCGTATAATATTATAATGGTCAAAATATCTAGAAATCGTTTGAAAAGTTCAAAACCTAATAAAGCTATCCTCCCACTGAAACACAGACATGTTTGCAACGCTTGATTTGTCGAGCATTTTAACCGATCAAAATGTTATTAACAGAAAAACGGAGTTTAATTTGGATATGTGTTTTGGTTGTTAGTCGGAAGAAAGTATAATACGGGTCGATGTGTCAGACCGGATGGTAAACAGTGGAACCATTATATCGTGCGCCATATTATGTGCGTTGTATAGATGTATTGAGCGGCAGTATCGAAGTTAACCGCCACGCATCAATAGCATCGATGGAATACGCTTGGTTGGAGTACAAACAAGACTCGTAAAAGTATTCCAAGTATTAACGTCTAACGATGATTGTCGACCGAGGCGGAGGATAATCGTGTATTATGCGGTAAAAGCCGGACGCGCAATAATATCGCGTTGCACAATGTTTTGGTTTATATGAGCTGTTCAATGACGTTTTCATATATATAAAAAAAAAACATTCAAAATAGCATTGTCCGTGTCTTGTTTACTAAAACGTCGATCGCGACCGATGGGCTCGGGCATTGTGTTCGTCGAGAACGATCAAATCCACAGCCTTTTTGTTCGGCTTATATTACTGTAAATACTTAAACGAAAACCGAATAAAATACACTATTATTATCATAACTATACAACATGCCCATACATTATAAAACATATTTAACATAGTACTTATATAGTGTGTTATAAAGTTATTAGACTATTGCAATGGTCATTGTGGCCACAAAATATTACGCTATAATATTTAACGCACACTAACCGACTACTGAGTAACCAAACCCAAGTCGACGACCATAATTAAATGATTAAATAAATTAATATCGCAGCGGAAACAGAATATTATAATATTTTCATCATAAATGACGTCCAAAGCAGTAACCACGACGTGTCTCAGCCAAAACCGTTATATATTATATAAATATATGAAAACAAGTACTTAATGCGGTTTTGCTATACAATCCTTTTTTTTTTTATATAAAAACATTTGAATAATTCCATTTCTATGCGAGATGACGGGAAAACGAAATCACGACCATGCTATGACTAAATTCTACATCCAAAACGTCTGGTCATCAAAATATATATTGGTATTGAAATCTATAAAAAAAAAAAAAAATATATATATAATAAAAAAAATATTATCAAGGTGTTCTATTTTTAATTTTTTACATTTATTATTTTAATTATCATTAACATTTTTGAAATAGGCAATTTATTGAGTGACAAGCGTGGAAACATTATACTTCCCCGAAAGAGTCACACTCTATTTTTGTCACGTTTCTGTTTCTTATCGATATTAACATCATCATCATCATTTATTTTTATAGAACATTAAGGTAACTCATCTACAACTTACTACATACCTACTATATAGTTTAAATTGGATGAAACGTATCGATACTTTCTGCATGCGAATATTAATCATACCTATTAAACTGAATTGAAAAGTAACTTTTCCGCCCGACACTGAATCCATAGTTCATACTGGACTGAAAGAGGTCATTTTTAAAAGTATTATTTATTTTTGTCACTTATTATTTTAATGGCAACATACAATTTAATCTAATATTCTGAAGAAGAATGTTTTTCAAGTATTTTAATACATAAAAATCGAATAAACAATTAGTCAAATAGTTAAGATTATACATAGTTTAAAACAGGGCGGATTTATGGTGGGGTGACATGGCGATCGCCCCCCCCCCTTCGGGCCTTTATTTTGTACTACAGATTTTTTTGATATAAGTTATAGTCATACAGATATATATATAAATATTCCTATTCGTCCCCCCCCTTAAACAAGCTTCAGATCCGCCCCTGGTTCAGAGTGGCGTAAAGTTGCATTGGGGTACTCCGAAAAATGTTGCACATTGTTCCACTCATCTTAACTATATATTATATAGGTACTATCTTCAATATATACTTTATATATACAATGTCTAATTAACAAGTTCGAAATTCTATTTCATGTATCGACTATCGAAGTAGATACTCCATCAAAAATATTTTGATTCAAAAAATCAAATTTATAATATATATTATCATTCAAAAAGTGAATAGCTTAAAAAATAGTAGTGATAAAAAGCTGTTAAAATATAATTTAAAAAATGTTTGATCGCAATAACATATTAGACTATTTAAAAATAATATGTATTTTCAAAAGAGTTAAAGTTTTTATAAATAATGAATGTATCCAATTAAATGGGTCACTTTTATTTATTATATTATGTTATACGAAAAAATTATATCGTCACGTATTTATTATTATAACAGTAATATAATATCTCCATGGAATTAATAATTGTTTATTATTAAAAAATACATTTTAATAAAATCCGTCATAAATTGTGTAACAATAAATGTTACAGTATTGTTACTATATTATAACATTATTTGATTAATATTGTTATATGCCAATTGTGCTTAACAAATAATGAGTAAGTACATTGTTTTAACATTGCTGGTGTTGTGTTCATTTTAAACATATCAGTTTTAAATATACGTTATTATATGAGTCTATGACCAGAGTGAAGTGTAATCTTCAGTACTTCCCCACCGTCTGTCAACTGTCAAGTATTGTAAAAATAAAATTATTAAATCGCGATCTTTTGAGCACTAGCGATTTGTTACGTGAATATATTTTTTTTATATAAAAACAACAGTTTTTTAAAAAGCCCGTAAAAATGAACCTCTTGCTAAGACTATAACGGTAGTTCAATCATAAAATTTTAGCAATAGATTATTTTTAAACTAAAATAAAAAAAAAAATCAACGAATAAAACAAATTTAAAAATATTACGTTTTACGTTTATTTTGCGTTGGTAGTATTTTTTTTAGTCTTAATAGTAAGGTTAGCAAGAGCAACACTTCAATTGTCCACAATAGAAAATGAAAATTCGCTATTTATTAATCAAATATTACTTTTTACTAACATTTACATTTCCTGGCTAATTATACTTAATAACTGTCTAATTTAAATCAAAATAAAAAAATAAGATTGTTCTTATTTTAAAAACTTTTTAAAGATTATTCTGGAAGGTTTAAGAACGTATTACGACAAGTATTGCAAAAAATGTAAACTATTATCTCACGGGAAAATTTAACAAGCATATTTGAGATTTTTCTATTCAATATTAACGTTTTATGTAACCCCCCCCCCCCCCACAACTATGTTTGGATTTAAGTATTTATGATCGTGTTAGAAAAATCAAATACTTAAGTAATGTATAATATAATTACTCGACACTCTTAATTGTGGCGCACCCCACACGTGGGGTTTTTGGAAATAATAAATTACGTAATTAACGATTATCTAAATCATGCCAAATACGAATCGTCGTTTGGCTCGTTTAAAAGAAAAAAAAATGTATTTTATTATTATTTATTACTACTATATCTATTCGATATGTAATAATAATATGCGGTGTTGGTGGCGGCGGTGGCGTTGCTGAAAACCGGAGAAAACTCATTTGTTAGAGTCAGTCGTAGCGGGAGGGTCGTACTCGTGTACATACGTATATAATAAAATGTATCGTTTCGGCTGATACCTTCATAATACTGTGTGTCATTTACTGTCGGTGCACGACACGCGATATTATTATTATTTATACGTGTTAGACGACGCCGATTTAGGTCCTCCGGTCGATGGTCGGGCCTTTGGCGGAAGGCAGAGGTGTTGGTCGGCGGTGAGTCAGGATTGCGAGAGTCGGCGTGTTCTGGGTGGAGTTGAAGTCGACGGGGTTGAGAACGATGCTAAGGAATGACAGAGGAGCGGGTTGGATTTGTCTGCGAAGAAGAGATGGGCGTTCTACACGTCAGCAACCGCGGCCGTGTCGACTGAATGAATAAATACATATCGTCGAGTTTAAGATTCCCGGACACGTACGCCACCCCCGCCAAACCTGGTCTCGCGCACATATAATATTATATACACTCGTGGGATCACCATTATACGGTTCCATGCACTTGTAACATTTTTGCAGCTCTAGAACGAAACGATGTTGTATTCATAATATTATATAATATATTAATATGTAATGACATGATCGCCTCGGTGATACAAATTTGTATAAAAGATAATGTAATGATATAAAATAATAACTTATCACTGTATGCACCAATGTTCTATTTGTGAACCAAAAATGCTTAATCGTTTAAAATAAAATTGTTGTAATTTTATTAAAATCTGCACATGGTATAAACACTATAAACATACCATTGAACATAATGAAAAGAATGAACTTATATATACATATATGTATATTGTATATAATATTATACACATAAATAAAACGTTATAATATACTGAAAACAGTGAAAACTCTTTTCGTAGGAAATTTGTCAGTGTTTTTATATTAGTACTTAATGTAAAGATACCGAAGTGAAGGATTAGTTTCTATATGTACAAAGGGTGATTCGCCTTGCAAGATGCTCACCCCATTTTTCTTAAACTATGTATTTATTCAAGTTCTGGTTTTTGGAATTTTGAAGTATACTTAAGGATCATACTTTGAATTACTTAGATTTTTTATACCATTTAAAAGTACCCTGTAGCATTCCAATTGTTTTTCATACAAAAATCATTCTTTATTGATGTTAATTCTTGAGAAAATTACTTTTTTTTAAATATTGATTTATCAAAATTTTAACTAGTAGCATTTTGAATAATAATAATTATTATTATTATTATTACTGTTTTATTTAACTTTGTGTACCTAATAAAGATAACAGGTATGGAATATATGAGGCCTGTGTTGATTTAACATTTATAGTAATTAATAAATATTTATCATTATACTATAATTTGTAAAAATTGTCTTGTGTAAAATAAGCATAAAAATAAATATAACATACATTTTATATAAATATATATATATTTTTTTTTTTTTTAATTATTATCCTCAGTAATATATATTTTTTTAAATTTAAAAATTCGTATACATTTTAATTTTGATATCTCAATATTTTTAAAATAAAAAAAAATCATCTGCTTAACAAATTACAGTAAAAAAAGTTAGGTTGGTTATTGTTTAAAAATAATGACATTTCCATCACTGCGTGATACTTCTGTAACGGTATAAAAATCTTAAGTATTTTAAAAAAATGATCCTTACTCTTTAAAATATATATGAGAATTCCAAAAATTTAAATTTAAATTAATTAATTATTAAAGGAAGAAACAAGAAACACTGTGTACATGAATTGCGTTTCCATTTGAATCATCCTATTCTTAGAAAACGGAGCTATAAGAAGCGGCGTATTTATTATTTTTCTTTAATAAAAAATCAGTAAAATGTCAAATTTATATTTTATCGTTTTGTTATTTTTTAATTTCACCACGTAAAGTAATAAAATATTATTATCCACTGAAGCTTAAATTGTTGTTCTACACATAAAAGGCATAGTAGAGTATTTTGTTGTTAGCAAAGCTATTATACATGAATATACACGCGTTGATAGAAGCATTAAACGGCACTAAAATATATTTTAATATTTATTTACAAAATATATAGACGGAACTGTAAGTTATTGTTTTTCTACCGTTTAACGCTTAATTAAATAAAAACTGTATTCTCATAAATAAAACAAATTATTTTCACTTGATGGTTCGCTATAGTTTTAAAATCGATTTAATTGTTCATCTAGATTACTGGAAGTATACACACACTAATCATCAGGCATGGTGACATACACACAATTTCGATTATCAATAAATTATGATTCATTCCATCTTAGTATTGTGACCTTTGACCGTATTTTCGTTTTGAAAGTGTTGAATAATTACTATTATTTTGAAATAATTGTGATATAATATAATCGTGTATTATATCGATGCGAATAAATTTGCAGTTTTAAAATTCATTTATACGTATACTGACGCTATAAAACGGATCGGTCGTAATTTTTGGAAATAGTTTTTTGGCAACCCGAACCGAAGGTCGTAAAACCGGTGGAGAGAATCGAACGAGCCACCCGGCGACACGGACGTTCATATATATATATACGACAATAATAGCGTATAACAATAATAGCAAACTTGCAGAAAACAATCCCATCGTTCTGGACACACACACACAAACAACGTATTTTCAACGTTTCCCACCGCGTTCGTGGCTGATTTATACTGTAAAAAAACGCAACACAACACTTTTACTCCCCTCATACAAATCCGCAGTTCAATCCCACTCGATACTTGTCCGCACTCAGTTCTCCGCCGTTATATGGCGATCCGACATAAGACTGGTTCGATAGAGGATAAAACGAACAGACGCTTTATATTATTTACACGACTCGTGAAAAAAAAAAAACGTACAGATCGAGTGAACGGCGAACGCCGACAATATACGTCGTATAATATCGCTGTGGAAAACGCTAAATAGTATAATGACGTTTACTTGCAGAAATCGATTTCGCCACGCGCACTGCTTTTATGTCACAATAACGGAGCATTTGATGAAAAAAAAAACCCCTATATCATTATAATCTTTGACCCCGAACACTTCATTGATTGGCTATGATATATATACAGAGTGATTGACCAGACATGCTTAATCCGATTTTTCTTTAACGAATTACTTTGTTTAAATTCTGTTTTTTAGACTTGATTAAGTTTTCAAAGTATTGAAATTACTCTTACTAGATACTTAAGAAGTGTAGAGAACACTCCTTGAATACCTAGTGAGAAGTGATACAAACTTTGTTATATACTCAATGAGAATCCCTCATTTCTACTGTAAATTATTTAGTGAATTATTTATCTAAAAATGTTTATGTATCTAATTCAAAATAATTTCTCAGTTATCAAAATGTATACAATAAAGATAATAGTTCTAAAAAATTATCTAACGAAATTATACAGAAGATATTATATGTGATATAGTATTTATTATACTCGAACCCTATAAATTTTACTCATTTTTATTTATAACCAATATTTTCAAATCAAATCACATGTATAACTCAAAAACTATTAGTTCAAACTTTGATTTTTCTCAACTAAATATTTTCAGAATAATTATTCGCTAAATAGTTTATATTAAAAATAGGTTCTCATTTAAAAACCAGAAGTTTGTATCTCTACAGCACCACCTTAAGTAATACAAAAAAATCTTAAGAGTTTAAAAATATGGTCTTTAACGGTATTTAAAATTTACAAAGATTAGTTTTTGAGTTAATTCATTATTGAAGAATAAAAATGGGTGAGAATACTTGATAAATATCTCCTAATAAACATAATATAATATAATATATAGTCATATAATGGTCTGAAAAGTTACCAAACCCAAATTTTATTCATGGTTAATAAAAAAAAAATCTCTTTAATGTATTAAATTGGTTTTTTATTCTATTTATTTTTAATTTTTAATTTATTTATTCTATCCGGATGTTAATCAAAACTACTACTATGTAGTGTATATTCAAATAATAAAATTGTGCATTAAAATGTTTATGAATAGCTTCAGGTCTGTTAGTTTTCCTAGCGTTATTTGTTGGAAATAAATAATAATTTAAATAAACGCATCTCCGAGTGATATACCTATATTAGAAGTAGTTTATTTTTAGGTTATTTTCTAATTAATTTATTAGGTTTATAACTGAAACATTAATTACTTTTTACTTAAATGTAAAAGATTTAGACATATTTTAAAACAATAAACTTTAGGTATATTTAAATATTCCAAAAATCATATTTTGAATAACTATATTATATTGAAGCAAAAAATGAGGTGAACATGCTTGGTGATTTATTATGAATAGTACATTACAAAAGTGTTTATTTTTTAATCACGAATCTAATTGATTTTGATATGATAATATCATTCCATAACCAAACGGACGAATTTTACTCAAATTAATTTCCCAACGATCGTAATTGATAACGTTTTCTAAGTAAACGTCGCTCGAAAATTGAATTTAGATTTTCACGCTGCATGTATAGCATATTATTCACCATACGTAGATCTAGTACATAGTTAATGTTTAACACGTTCAGTTTGCAAATGCAATTCCGCGACTATGACGTTTTCAAGACGCGCTATGCTGCAGAGAAGTTTCATTAGGCTTTCAATCGAGTAAATTGTAGGCTTTGAAGTCCCACATTTTGTATATCGTGCGAATAACTACGCTAATATATATATATATATGTATATTATATGTATATTAAAAGTATATATATATGTATATTATATGTATATTATATATATATATTATATGTATCAATGTATCTAAATACTATTGCGCATAAACTTAACCAATGCGACTGGAAGCAGTGATTGGAAATTATGTTGTATATTGTAGTTTATGTAGACAAGACATACATTATTAATCAGTTTACACTCAAAGTAATATTGGATTTCCTTAAACTATGTGTATTATACGTTAACTTATTGACAAGTCCGAACCCAAATCCATCGATGATTTTGAAGGATAAAGTTAAAATGTTTAAAACAACAATGTACGTTATATTTAGTACTATGAACATTAGTTGTACCTAAATTATAAACAAACACATTCGTATATACAATAATGTTCAATTAAAACGAAGAAATCGTATACGAAAAATATTAAATAGATTAGAATAATTTCAAAAAACAAGATTATGAGATTATTGTAAAGATTTTATAGGGACAAAATATGAGCATATTAATATAATTTATTGTTTTATTCTAAGTCTAACTATAGTATTGTATAAAAGCCAACCCGCAGTTAATTATAGTAATTTCATTCTCTATTAGGTACCTATATAATTAATTAAACTAATACATGTCTATTAAAGATCAAAATATTTATGGATTCACTTAAATCGAAATAAAACAAAACAATCTTACAATATTAAAATAAGAAATCGATGTTATTTTATATTGGGTTGTTCAAAATGAAGGTTTTAAAATAATATATTGAAAATGATCAAATTATTTAATTTTAGATATTTAATTGTCAAATATTTCTAAACAAACGAAAAAACCTTTATCCTTCGTATTTTAAACAAAGGAAAAACTTAAAATATATTGGCTTATAGAAAAATTATACTGAAAAAACTTTTTTTTAATGATAGAAAATATTAATTAAAAATGATAAAAATATATGTATACAATATACATAATATAGTGTAAAAAATATAATTTAATATTTCGAAACATTGTCTTATATATTATCAATTCAACGATTTATATTAATTTAAATATTAAGGAATGGTAAAAGATTATTTACCGTAAAATATTTTTCATAGTATATAATGTTCTAAATAATTATAATACATATCAATTACCGTATTATTAAGTAATAAATTAGATATGTAAATAAAAGCGTTGTACCAGCAACAATTTTTATCGTAAATTACATTTTAAATATCAAGAACAATATTAATAAATTAGGCTTATAATTTAAGCACATATTTTGTTATTTATCCAGTCTAATTGTAAATATTAAATAATTTGAATCAATTCAAATTTAATATTAATTATAATTCAAATTAAATGTTACAAAAATAAATGGATGGCTCCATAAGTCATTTTTGAATTAATTCATCTCATAAAATATATTTGATTAATTTATTTAGATATCTAAACTATACAACCTAAATCCAAAATTATACGTCAATTATTAAATATTTGATAACGATATAAAATAATAAAAATGAATAGTTTTTATTCTTTAGTTTAATTTTACTAAAAAAAAATTTTATCTCTATTTCAACGATGTTGTAATGTTAATATTTTATTTCTAAAAGAGTTTTTGTTTAATAATAACACACTAACACACACACACACGAGGTTAAAAATAAATTATAAATTATTTTTTTTACTCTTACAGTTGCCACTCTATATATTACGATTTGATAAGGGTTAGAACGTTTGAAAAATCAAAAAAATGTATATAGGTATATCATACAAATTATAAAAGGTACTGGACATGTACCATATCACTTAAATTAAATTTTCTGTTTATAACCACGAAGAGGATTTCAAGTTTGGACTAGAACAGGTGAGGGAGCATGGAAAAACATCATTATTATTATTATTATAAAACAGATTAAAACTGTTGACTCTCAACTATAACATATGAAAACAGGGATTCGCTTCAGGGTTTAAAACAAATGCAAATAAAAAATTATAATTTTTACCTTAAGTACAACAAAATAAAATCATAATTTACAAACCGCTTTAATAATAATAATTAAAAAAAAAAAAGAATACAATTTTAGAACATAAAAAATGAGAAAATACATTTTTTTAAATAACTTATCTAGCTTTTGTATGTGATCTTGAATGTGTAGACATAACAAATCAAAAGACCCTTTACTAATATAAATATAATATTTATAAACGACTAAGGGTTAAACTTATCAAACAAATCAACCATTGTATTGTACGCATTTGCCCGTAACATAATGTAATTTTTCCTGATTTAATATACCATAAATTGGACATTTGAACCTTATAGATATATTATGTACCTACAGTATATACAAAAAGTGTTTGCAGAGGAAAAATGAATATCCGGCAACATAAAACCAATATATTCATATCCACTAATGTAAGGGTTATAAAAAACAATAATGTCATTGTTTGGAAAAAATGTAAAAAACTTTTAATCCATACTACAAATTGTGTCAAATAATAGTTTAGTACCTGATAAATTATAATACATAAATATAATAGCGTCACAACAGCATTAGTGCATTACAGTATATGAACATAATAGCTCATAGAACAAATGGGTATTTATCTAAAAATGTAACTTTGGTTATACATAATTCTGATTAATTTAATAAACTGATCATTTTCAAAAAAAACGTTCCACTTTTTTTCAAAATTTAATTGTCTTAGCGCAATTTATTGCAAAACTAACAATTCGTTAATAATATTATAATTGCAATAAACTACATTATACATTCGGGTCTCGGGATATACAAAACATATAGTTCATAATATTCCATGTATAATACTATTTTAATAGAATCAATAATACATATATATCTTAATACCATACTTATTAGTGAACAAAAATTTATAGATCAATTTTATTTTTCAAATTTCCGAAGAGGTTTGACTGTTTTTTTAATGAATTAATGTATGTGGGAATTTTATATGTATTATACAAAATTAAATAAATAAATAAAGTTTTACGTTCAAAATTATAATTCTGTAGTATTATAAAATCAGGTATATAATATACTAGTATAAAGTGAATTCAAATTCTTACGCGAAAATCGTTTATCGTATAAACTTGTGATGTTTTATGTTATTGGTTTTCAAAAAAGATTATTTTTTAAACATTTTATTTGATCTTACTTTTGTGTATTTATAAGTTTTTAACTAGACCGTAGCTATAGCTATTTTGAATTCAATTAGAGTTTTCCATATTATGAATAAATTATTTAACAAAAAAAAAACTTATGGTTGAAAACATGCGAAATATAGGTCTATAAAACTACTATATAAAATGTTCACCAAATAGAAAATATTTTTTAATTACCTCCAGTAATTACACAAAATGCCGATATCTGTTCTTATCACCATTCACCGACTTATGATTACATACTTAATATTTTTACTTATCGCAATTTACTCGTACACTTTCAGATAGTTATTTTCGGTTTGTAATGTATGTATAATGAATAAACTTAATTTATAGAAAATCAAAAGGTTGAGATACCAATAGGTTGAAAAAATCAATTCAATTGAAATCCTATCGATAAACCAAAATTCCTGCTCACTGCAGATATTTACAGATAACGTTTTAAAAAAATAGTTTAGACAATTTTATTTCGCGAAAACGTAAGTTTATGCACTGTGGGTCTATTAATACTGACATACTTATCGTCTTCCATCGACATGAACGCATTATAATTTAAAAAACTGAAGACAGCTTAACACAATAATAAGTTATAGTATACACAAGACACCACTTTCACTTATTGTTTGTAGCCAAAAGTCTTAAATATGAACAATATAGTAAGAGTAAATATAATAACATGTTATGGCAATCACTGCAGAAGTATTCATCGAGAATTAGTGTAAATGTTCAATAAAGATATGTAATTTATTGAAGTGTTTTAACTTATCACAACTTCACAACTCGATTGTAACTTTTTGAAAAAAAAAATATTCTTATTTTTTTTACGACCTCACAAACATCATGTTTTATGACAATTCCCGTGTGTTTAATAAGTATGGCTATACGCCACTTTGTACGAATAGAAATATTTCACTATAGTCTGTGTATAAAATATGATGTATTACATAATTACCAGATTTTTGCTAAAATCTTGAATCCAATAAGTTATTATTAAATTTTAAGACAATTAAAGTTACTTAAGACTAAATTTATCACAAAATCAAAATGTTATAGTTATTGATTTTCGACAAGGAATATATAACTATGTGTAATATACTAATACAATACTGAACTTGACATATTGTTCAAAATATATATTATAATAATGCTGGGTAGTGATTGAATATTTTCATATCTCAATAAAAAAAATAATATAACATCTCAATATTTCTATTAGCCAATTTTCACTATTTTCAAATTCTTCTTTGAAATTTGATATTCATTGCTATTCAATAAATGAGTATTTTAGTTTCAGAAAAATTTAATATTCACAAATTAGATACAAAAAATATTTATGATCTATGCCGAATAAAATATTTTACCTAAATCCAAAATATGTTTGTATTTTAATTTACACAGTGAAAACAAGAATATCATAAAAAATATTGATAATAGTATATATTGGTATAAATCATAGAATATTTACAGAAAATTATCTATAGACAGTAAGTTGGTTAAATTACTTAAGAATCATTTTCAATCTCTAATTAGTATTTTATCTCTGTGTATTTAAAAAAATATATTTATATCGTAACTTTCTAGAACTATGCGTTAAAAAATTAACCCGCATACAATAAGAAATAAAATACATAAAAGTGTTCTTTTACATTTTTCTTTGTAAATTAATTAAAAGTATTTTAAACAATATAATATTGTATAATATACAAAATGTACGCCGTGTACGCACAACTAAAATGATAATATTCACAACAGAACTATTTCCGAACAAATGTAATACATTTATGTATATATATATATATATATATATATATATATATATATTTACTTAATGTATTTCAAATAGCAATGGAAAATAACTAAGATATTATGTACAATACGTAAAAAAAGGATTGATCTATATGCTACCGAAAATGAATCTGTAAAAGGTTTACAACATCGCACAATGCTTTTCGGAAGAATAGAGTGCGTGTAGGGTCTTAAGAAGAGTTTAAATAAATGAACACGAAGTAAGTTGTGACCAAGACTAAGTCGGGGGTAAAATAAAATGGCGTCTAGGGAATCGTATAGATACTAGAAAGATTGGCTCGAGGATATTTCTACTACACAGAGAAAACGGGACACGAAATAATAATGTTATTTCATAAAAATGTATATATTTAAATTAATAATCGAATTTTGCTCTTCGAAAACAATAACGAAAAAACAATGAATTCGAAAAAACAATAAGACACATCGAATTTACCAAACTTATAGACACGGTGGGACTTGTTTTAAATTCAGTGCATGTTTCTGTGACTGAATAAAATGTATACGATAATATAATCACAGTTCAATTAAAAAAAAAAAAAAAAAGAATGTAAAATCGTCAACCTATCTTGTTATATAAAATTTCAATTTTGAAAGAGAGAAAACTTTTGATATTCATTAACATTATAAAACCCGTTTAAATTTTATATTTCAATCGAACATGCGCTCACGTTAAGAATCGTGCATAAAACTATATATTATTATAGTGCTTGTTTTAAGGCTTTTACTGCATCGCCAAACTGATTGGGTACACCAATACTATGACATTTTTAGTAACACTTATAACGACACTATATTACACCAACACTGCCATTAGTATGGCGAAAGATGAAATAAATCATTTTTTGACTGAGATAACGCTGCTTTTGAAAAAAATAGTCTTCATTATAAAAATTTTATTAGAATATCGATTTTTATGGAATAGCAAATTCATACAGTCGTTTTTCGTTAACCAAAAAATACTAAATTATACTTAAAGAAAAAAATAATTAAATGCAATCGAGTCGCGATAACTCGAACATCGACAACTCGAAAAAAATTGACTACTCGAATTTTTTTTTATTCCCCTAGAAATATAAATTATTAATATAAGAGATTCTAACTGAATCTCGAATAATACATAATATCTTGAATCGATTTTTATCTCCTTTCAACTTCGAGTTATCGCGACTCGACTATATAGGTACTATTTTTTTTTCAAACCAATAAATCGTTTTTCGTTCTTCTATGGTTATATGAATATTGATGTTTAAATAAATGTTAATTATAAAGTCTTATATTGTCCCGATCGCGTTAAAATAATCATATGTTTTACCTCTTTGAATCATCTTGTTTCCCAATCTTTCAAGGACACCTGCAGTCGATAACCAGAAGTTCAACTTGAAGTACCCCTAACTAATTTTCATATATCTGAATTAAATAATACTTATATTACAATATACATAATGGATGTTATACAACTAGAAAAGCCCACAGCACGACGTTGATCTGATTATTATTAAGGTCGGAAGTGGTAGGATTTACGTATTTTCATGTATATAATATAATAGTATTATGTTGTCTATTTATTGCATATCAAGCAGGAAATCTACTCTATACACAATGAAGAGCTGAAAATAAAATTTAAAATAAATATTTTTGCGTAATTAAATAAAACGTTGAAAGAATGTGGAATATTTTTAAATATTTAGGTTATGTCATGCATATATTTTAATGTAACTACCTACTTATTATGTAAAATGAAATTTTTTTATATATTATATAACATCACAATTATATTAATGATGAAAAAAATGTTTTTGTAAGTACTATTATTGTTGTTAATATGTTTTTAAACTATTTTAATAACAAATATCGATCAGTTTAACTTTTAATTGTATGCAATTTTTTTTTTTAAATTTATTATTTATTTATAATACATATTAAAACTCGTCATATTATAGGTATGTACTCATAAACACAATATACATGTTACTAATAAGGAAGTTTTGAAATAATTAACATTTTTGTTTGCATGTTTTACTATCTTCGGTCATATTATATTTCGTCTATTTTAGCTCTTATAAATTCCGAGATTTAATTATTAAACATTATTGGCCGCCGAGTACGAACTTTTCAGCAGGAAACTCGTACATAGTAGGTGATTCCAAACACATACGTAGATATACATAATATTGGCGTTGAAATTCGGTGAAAATGTATTTTGCTAGTGCAGAAGTTTTGTTTTCACCGATGGATGGGGCGGAAGAGTTTTCAGTGGGTAAACGAGGACCATGCG
Organism: Rhopalosiphum padi; assembly: GCF_020882245.1. Classification (NCBI taxonomy): domain Eukaryota; kingdom Metazoa; phylum Arthropoda; class Insecta; order Hemiptera; family Aphididae; genus Rhopalosiphum; species Rhopalosiphum padi. The sequence goes on from NC_083600.1 coordinate 22,618,900, forward strand.
TTTCGTCCTCAGTGTTATCGCGTACGCATTACACAACCCTTTCCATAAAACCTTTCGCCCGACCGTTTTTCGCCTTTTCCCGTCCGAAATTTGAGCGAGCGCACGCATATTACGGTATACGAAGGATAACACGTATATTATGCCCCGCGTCCGTCCCAATTTATACCTTTCAGCGGTCAATATGATATTATTGCAGCGCACTTAAATATTATTATGCATATTATTACCTCTATATAGATAGTTATTAACAAAGAAGATGCATCATGTTCGCGGTAAAAAAATATTTCGGAGAAATTGCACTCACTGTTGCATTCTTTGCATTTCCGTAACTATACGACCTTGTAATAATAACATGTATTATATCGTAATACACGGTAGGCTCACAATATTATAATATTATATAAAAAAATACAGTTAATGTCTATCGAAACAGTGTATACCCAACCTTTTTAGTTCAGTATAGTTAAAATGTTTTGTAAATTTGTAAGAGTACCAACTTGTTAAGCATTTGTTAATTTTTATTTCTATTGTTTATTCTTAATTATGTTATCTAAACTGTATTTGGCATTAACATTTTTTGTATTCATAGGGCTCAGCACGTAATTTATTAATAAATTAATTAATTTAAATATACAGTAGGTATACAGTAGTACACATTCGTGGATAACCGCATTCTTTCGTCTTTAATTAGACCGATTAACCCATTTTTGGTGAATATTATCTCCCTCCCTCGCTGCCGCGCCAAACCCCTCCCCAGGACCTGTCTACCGGCGTACCACTCATCCTGCCACGGTTTAAGCACGTCCTTCCGCCCGCGCGTTAATGATAAGATTTTAAACGCTCGATAACGGCCAGCACTCCACGCACACAAGACTATAATATACACAACCATCTAGGTCGCTACTGCTGCTACTACAACAACAACTACAACTCCTACTGCTACTTACTACTACTACTACTACTACTACATCAGTACTACTACTACTACTACTACTACAGCAGTACTACTACTACTACTACTACTACTACTACTACTACTACTACTACTACTACTACTACTACTACATCAGTACTACTACTACTACTACTACAGCAGTACTACTACTACTACTACTACTACTACTACTACTACTACTACTACTACTACTATTATAATACTTATACTTACTATTGCCGCTGTCTTTAATTAACCGGAGAGCATTGCGTGCCGCACCTGCACGGTACGACGATTTCCACTTTTAACCCCTCGAGTATCACCCGCCATTACTACACCACTGTCACCAGTATGACCACGCCCAGTTGCACCCCGATCGAGTGGAACGTTATACAGTCGGCGGCGGCGGAGGTGGAATCGCCTCGCTCATCCACCGTCACGGTATATATTCTATCTATCTGTCCATAATCTCTCTCTCTCTTTCTCTGTATATACATATATCGTAAACGATTACGGCATTTGACTTTTTATACTTAAAAAAAAAATATATACATATATCTCATAAAATAAAATTATCCTACCCGACTGCGACGCGACGCAAATGATAATTGGTTAGGTACGCGCTCTTAATGAAAGGGTTTCGGGTTTTATATCGTCGTTATTTTTTATTCCAGTTTTTTTTTTTAGTTTTGAAGTGCGAATTATTTTGCGCGACGCAAAGTCGATGCGAGACAATCGCATTATTGCGAACTATGTATAGACACACACACACACACACACACATATAAATATATATATATATTATATAACATAAACACGTACCATCATCGGATGTGATATTATTAAATATGGTTCGATTGGTGAGTTCGAAAATTTGCGCCGATTATTCCCGGCGGAAATCTATAAAATCGACCGCTCCTGCTCTTCGCCACCGGTTAACAGCTCGAAATACACGGTTACGCGTATCCCGACGTCAATGTCAGAAGATGTCGTTCTTATTATTTGCCATTTGGTAGCTGTTTGTCATTATTATTATTTTTGTTTTCCATTTTCCCATATCGACTTCATGCGGATATAAAATAAATAAATAATACGGACAAATCCGTGACACAATACTCGTCCAAAAAACACTACGAACGATACAATGTCTCTACACATGGAACGCGCAAAGCGATTACAGATATTTTCAACGTTCAGCTGACGATGATATACAAATATATTATCATAACATAGAAGACGTGTAACTTTAGCATAAATCATGTATGCGCCATTGTAAATGAAATATTTATTCCAACTGCGTGTAAACGTCGTATAGAAACGCTAAACGAAGATTTCTCGATTCGGTTATTCATCGAATATATAATAATATGTGTAATGTAAACTACGACGCCGGTTTTACGATGTTTTTTTCCTCGAATTTATATCGACCTATAAAAACTACCTAAATGAATTACTTCACCGAGGACACGTATTGGCTGAAGTAATGTTTTTTCTCACCTAAAATAAATATTATGAAAACGCAGATAATAATATTTGTGTTCATATCAATCTTTATAAGAGGTGAATAAATATAGAAACTAACATAAATATTAATACACAAGTAATACTTAGAGAAACTTTTTTTTTAATAGTCTTCAAGTACGTGTTTTTCTAGTCTACACATACAGTGTTATTAGTAAGATAAATATAAGTTATAATGACATTTGTGTTTTTATTTCGATTAGATCTTAACAGTTTTCGAATTTGTTTTCTATATGGTTATGGAGCAATGATCTTTTTATATGTATTTTATTGAATACATTCCATTATGTTGCTATGCTTGACCTAGATATGAATCAATTGTTGAAATTTACCGTTGTAAAAATTTAAATCAGAAAACTTGGAATTATTCAGTTCACTCCGATCCGTTTAATGTAAGACACTCGTTATTACATAAAACATTTACGTTTTTGATATTTCTTTTACATCATTTTAAACCATTATACAACAACAAAAAATTATTTTTTACTATTCCTTATCGTTACCGTTTATTCAAGTTTTTTACTCTTTTAAACGACAACATACATTTTTGATAACGACTTCAAGTTAAAAAAAAAAAAGTATTTTCAAAAACGTTAAGAGTTTTTGAAATAATAAGTGTCATCTTCCATTAAATGGATTACCGGCATATTTTTTAATTCTCCATTTTCTAATGTGGTTAGATTACTTATATCTTGTTTATTATTATCTTATTGAGTGGATTTTTTATGTCATAATATTACTGTGGATAATTATTTCGTTATTAGACAATATACTAAAAATTGCTTCATGTATCATAATTAATTGGTTTTAATTCAGTAATGCTATTTTAGGTTTAACTTTATTATTATTATTATTATTATTAACATTGTACAATCTGCAGTAATTATATTTTACAATAAGCACGAATAATGTTTATAAAGTTAATACAAAATAAAATAAAATAATTTGCTACATTTTATTACGACTTATAGTGGCTGGATGAAGAAGCCACCTAATGGTGGAACTAAGAAATAAATCGCTATAAGAGTTAGTTATTGATAGACGATAGTTATTAGTTAACAATAAGGACTATCTAAATCAATCATTTTGTAAATAATTTATTAAAACGCTGATATTTAAGGTCACACATTCATTTACACATTTTTATTAATAATTTGAATTGATCCCAGTAAATTGGAATATTTTTGTTTTGGCCAACATACTTTTTTACGTGTCTTGAAATATTCCTTTATCGTATAAGTACAAACTATTCAGCTGGAGATCGTTGTTCAAGTTTTTTTTCTTAGAAACAGATTTTAATTAATTTTTTTCTAATAGTTTATTGTATTTTTAATTGCTTTTTGGGTTTGAGTTGGATGACGGAGATTTCGGTGGTGATGAAATGCGCGACGAAGGAGGTGTGGCCGTCTTTTAATGCCCCCTAATGGGGTGTTTAATACTGTGGCTGATTGTTGGATTGTTATATAAGGTATACTTGCATTGTTCTTACTAGTTGAAACGTCTGTATTATAATATGCAATACTATAATAGTTTCATTTGCATTCGTTATCTTGGTTTATTATCGTCCTTGGAATATAATATATCGACTTATTTCAACATTTGATTTATTTACGGTATTGTCTAAGTTAGCACTGGATGTGTAGCTTTTATTTTCATACCTAGACATAGATTAGATGTATGACCTTTGTTTTTACAATGAAGCATGTAAATGCAATTCAGTAAGTTAAAAAATTCCTATAGGTAATGGAATCATAGTTTATCAACATCAAATTGGATAGTGTTTTTATGTCGTCGTGCCACATCAACATATTTTGTGTGTACAGAAACGTTTGAAACATTTGCATGGTACTCGTGAAGTGGTTTAAACTAATATCAATAATATAATGGTTAATTTTATCACCAAGTTTTTATGAAAAGCAGTAAAAATACTTTGTTTCTCAGCTGGTATATAGTGTGGATTATAAAAATACAAAAACATAAAATCACATGTATTGTTGCACAACCAAATATCAATACATTCATTGCATCACTCAAAATCTAAAATAAATTATCGAGTTTATAACTAGTTGGTAAGATAACGACTACGAGATAACGTGTGATCTAAACATTTGTGTATTATAACTGTATGATGTATTACAAGATTTATATCTATGTTAGGTTAGTATAGGAATTGCACGATATGTCGATATGAATACCAAATATACCTAATTTTCGATTCAGAATAAAACAGCATTTATTAATCACATATTTTATAATATTATCTAAGGTGTGATATCATTATAAATACACGAGTTAGTAAAATGTTATATGATATCAGTAGACAGTTAAGTCGATAACAACGTATTTTTTAATACAAATCAATTTGATTAATCTAAATGGTTGATTACTCGTTAAACCAAAGTTAACGTACGAAAGTTTAAAGTTAACGATTTACACTGATATACTAAAATTCTAATATGAAATAAATGACAACGAGGTTGGATACATTTATTGTTTTAGAGTTTGAACTACCTATATAAACAAACAATAGTTTTTATCAGAATTTAAGAGTATTTAAAGATTAAACGTAATATAGGCAAACTAAGTATATCGTAGAATAGTACTGCTATTCTCAATCAAGTACGGTTAACATATTTAATTTCATTGTAAAAACTGTTTCTTCGGTTAATTAATTTATAGACATTCTGCAAAATAAATGTTATTTTTCGTGAACATTAAAACGTTTGGCGTAATAGATATATGGTTATAACCAGTAACCTGCGGTATTTAGATATAATGGGTGACACTAAAAAGATTCATATTCATGGAAATTTCGTAGATAAAAATAATATTACCTTTTTATATGTATATGCATTTTAATTTGCATAATAAACCGTGTTAAAATATTTATTGTCAAAATCATTTTGATAACTGCAAGTCAACAATATTTTAACAAAGCTTTCTGATGATTTCTAACTTAATTCGGTAAGACTACGGCAAATCACTGACGTTGGGATCAAACATCAGCTAGATTTCTGAAAAATAAATAGCTTCGTCAAGAAAAAATAAGTTTTTAGATCATGAAACAACAGGTTAATAATAATATTAGTCATTAGAATGTCATGATTAGAGACCATCAATGCACATGACGATTAACAATTGTAAACTTTAGTTCAACAAAAAGCTCAATATTATTATTATTATTATTATTATTATTATTGATACTGTCAGATGCGTGGTAATTAAGGCAAAATATTATATTTTAGATTACAAACATTTTCCATAAAATATCAAAGCTTCTCATAAGTGATTTTCAGTATACAAAGCGTTGTTTATCAAAGTAAATAAATGAATTGATGGAAATTAATATACTTCGCCTCGATATTGTAAACATTAAAATAAATATATTCTTTTGACTATATTAATTACTATTGAAGCAAATAATATTAAATACCTACTTACTTAATAACCAACTCTTTCCTTATTGGGAACTATTTGAATACGTTTTGGGAAAGCTATACTAGTATATTATATTCCCGTTAAAAAATATTATAATATGCATATATAATTTAATATAGGTTAAGTATTATCTCGAAAATTATTAATGTTTTTGAGTATATACTAGCAGTATAACTAGCAGTCATAATGAAATGACATTTTTGGAAAAAAAAATAAAATTCAAACTATTTTTATCGATGACATTTTTTAAATTAAAAATCATATTCCAAAGCAGAATATTTTTCCGAGTAAAAAGCGAATTTTTAATGAGTAATAATTAATAATTTACAAGTATTTCAGATTTATACAAGCCGCAGAATAGTAAGCAAGAACAGCATATTATTATTGTAGGGTACTCTTATTCAAATCCACTCCACTCGTCTAATCTAAAAATACTTTTAATCAGAATTAAGGAATAAAAAAAACAAAAATATTAGTACGGTTATACTTTAAAAGTACCAAATGAATATGAAAAAAATGTTATACTATATTTTATATGTTTATTTATATTATACACTAAATTTTCTATTTTTGTAATATTATATTTTATCGTTTCTAGTAATGTCGTCTGATCTTTAAATAAAAACAAAATATTAAGTAAAATATAAAATATTATAAAACTGTCATCGATAGCCATGAACGCAAAGCTTATTATGGAGAAAAGCACACAATATTTATAAAATGTTGGTATAATATAGGCATTAAAATTTTTAAATTACATTCTTATAAACATTTTTTTTTCTGCAGAATTATTATAGATAAATCCCTAAAAATGATACATACTAAATAATTCTTAAATATATTCTAATAAACGAAAATCTCAAAGTATACAAAAACTATAGAAACAATACTAGTATGAATAATGAATAAAATAATACAACATGTTTCTGTAATATATTAATCAAAACTGTGATTAATTATATATCACTAGTCTAATAAATATATATATATTTATTTATCAATGTTTTTATAAAATATATTTGTCTTTTTAAATCCGCGATAACCTATCCGATGCACAAATAAATTCAAATTAAAAAGCCACTCACATTACGAGTTATGATCTAGTTATCTGAATTTACGAAAACACAATTATTCATCCAACAAAAAAAAAAATAAAAGAGCGTTTGCCAAATTATAGAGAACCCTTTGGACTAGGAGAAATAATGGTATAGAGATCATAGGAGGCCGAGGAACTGCAGCATATTATTTAGATACCATTTAGTTCCAACCGTCTTCACGCCTCCTCGTGCTTATTATAATTTTAACTTGTATTTGTTCAATATATTATATTACTATTAATATGATTTAACTGAGGAAATTTACTTATTTTAATAATTTACACAATCTCGCACAACGTCATAAATCATAATATATATATTATATATGATTACTGGTTAAACACGTGCTAAAATTTGTGAATAATTCTTATTCTCTTTTTAACTACCTATCTACCTGTCAAAAAAAAAACCATTATAATTCTATATTTTAATCTTACTTATTATTAGTGTTATTATTGATACACCACTCATTATATTTGCATAATATTAAATAAATATTTTTTATAAAAGTATGAAAATTAAAATGTTTTTTGAATTCAACATTTTTAAAAAAAACTTTGAAACTATTGACAACAATAAAAGTAGTGAGAAACACAATTTTTTTGAAAATGTAGTTTTATAATAACTTAAAATTATGTAAAAAAAAATATTTTCAAAAACGTTAATACATTTTGAGATAACTAATTTTTACTGTTGAAAAATCACACCGTATACATCATACCACCTACTTGTATTCGTTTATATAATTTATATTACAAATGTTTTACGTAAATTATGTTGTGGATATATTTGCATAGAGTATTTCACATAATATATAGGTAGTATTACTCTAATTTGACATTATACGTTCACTAAATTTATAACTAACATTTATAACCCAAGTTTTATAAATCCATAATTGAACATAACTATATAATAGTAATTACACGGGTTTTACGTTTTAGAACTAAAAATTATTATTTATTAGAATCATGTGCCACCAAAACAATAATTTAAGATTTTAGGTAGAACGCACAATTTGAAAAATTAGCTGTGATAAAAAACAAACGTTAATAAAATAAAAATACAAATATGGTAAGCCTATTTTACACTATAAAAGATACCTTGAAGAGTTCAGACATATACTTAATGTGTAACGTTCTCACACGAGGCTTAATTCAACTTAATCCATGTGCGAAAATGAAATTTTTTTTTTTGCCAACATAAATATATTTAACAATAAATATCAAGCATGCCATAATAATAGCATTTAAAAAATGAAATAATTCCAGTTTCGAAAAAAATGATTAATTTTTTAACGATAATGCTACTACATACTATTCAAGCGTATTAATTTTTCAGAATTTCATATGTAGCACAATAAAGTATTACAAAATATAAATTGTAATAATTGTAATTCAGTAATTAAAATACCTAATAATACATATCATCAATCGACTATAGTCGGAAAATAATGAAGTATAGGACCAAATATGTATGAACAATTATCTGATATATTGGCATTGGTAACCACGGTCCAATGGATTATTAAGTACATACGGAAATATAATGATTTTATATTTAAATCAAATTACTTTTTATTCATTTAATTTGATTTCGATTAATAATATAATTTACATTTTTTAATTTCATATTGAAACGAAATTATATTTAAATATATAGGTATATTGTGTTTTCTGATCACATTTTAAATTCATCAATCATTTTACTCTAATTATATTACATAATATTATACTCCACTGGTCAAAACATAAATGTATTCATAAAATTCCTCAAACATAATATTTTTTTATATTTTACGGTAGTAAACATTAATCAATTTTAATATACCTAGTCGATAACTAATTTTGATTTACACGAGAAAATTTCATAAAATCGTATTGTATTCGTCTTATTCGAATAGATTTACTAAGTCAGCATATTATAATATATTATATAGGTTTAAAGGATCAATAATTTCTACTACAACTACATATTATGCTATGAATAAAATTCCCACTTGCCTCTCAATAATCATATTGTATATATAAAAAAAAAACTTTAGATTTATTTTTAACACACGCTGAAATAGAACCAATATTGTATAACAATAACAGTAATAATAAAAATAAGAAGAAGATAAAGAAGAAAAAGTTTTCGTAAACAAAGTAGATAGAACAAAAACGGATTTGTCGAGGAACTAATTACAAAAAAATTGTGATCACCAACATTTTTTTTTTTACTAATATTCAATTATCTGTTATCAATTTTAAACGTACAATAATTGATGATATTTTGTCACGGATTAGTGTTTTTGTAATTTTGGTCGAAGCTTCTAAAAGATTTATATTACAATATTATTACTATCGAGTAGAGCAGCGGTCGCATTATTTTTACATTTTTAGATATACAATAAAATATTATTAAATGTTGTTTCTAAATGATAACAATAATGAACAGTTAAACCATTAATTATTTTTCAGTATCGTGTAGCGTAATAAAAATAAAAGGAATGAAGTATTGATATTGAGCGACAGTTGTACTCTATTCAATTATAATTCAATTTCATGTAGTTTATTTTGAATAGAATATCTACTTAGGGATACAACTTTTCAACAACAACAACAACAACAAAACCATGCCAATGTGTAGTCTCTCATGTTTTTTATGTGCCGTATTATTAATGGGAGCAAACATACACTCCTTTGATGTTCCTAATTGAATTTGAATTCCTCCGTATTGTATCTAACGAGTTTTAAAATTATAATTATTTAGTCAACCCTCGAAAAATTATAGAATATTTAATAATTATGTAACTCTCGTATACTTTTTTTTTCTTTTAACAAATCATATATACATTTTAAATTATGTATAGTTAAAAACTATAATGATGCCATTCTCCGAAATGTAAAGAGTAAACAATATATAATAATGACATTTCAAGATTTATTTTAATTTTATATGTTTTATAATATTCACTATACTCATTATTAACATTAATATAAAATTGAATTTGAATCAACGGCTAATCGAATACGTTTGCGATTGAAATAACGTAAAACCGTCCCAAAGTTATTAATAATATTATTTTACAGGTTATGTTTTTGTGTTCGTCAATAGTGCAGACATCGACTCCGTGAGTCCATAAAATTTTTTGATGGACGGAGGGGGAGAGTACAATGTAAATCACGCGATACTATAATATGATTAAATCAAAAATCATGCTAGTAATTTTTTTTTTTTTTTTTTGTTGGTCATTAAGTTATTTTTGCAGCAGCAGCTGTGAGATTCTAAACCTACCGGTGTTCATATAATATACTGTACACACATACGTAGGTATTAAAAGAGAACGGAATGAATTTATCAGAATTTACCATCAGTGTTGGGTTATAAAAAAAGAAGGGAAAACGGGAAGGACTGGGAAATTTGATTTATGTGGGTAGATTTTTGTAGGTTTTAAGCGCTTTAGACGAGTTTAAATAAAATGCTTGTCGAGTTCCATGCGGCAGAAGGACGAAAATGAAATTTCCGGACCCACCACACTAAACTAGATAAGGTATTTGTTTTTATTTTCATTGTTTTGACATGTCCCGATTGCTACCAACGACCTACATTAGCCGCTCAACATTTTTATCGTGTCTGCGAGTAGTAAAAACAAAAGCTAAATACTCGAAGATACTCAGAATTTGACATTTTTGTTTTTATTTATCTTGTTCAATTGTTACTTATATTTCTGTGGTGGAAAAAGTTTGGAAATTTCATCCGTACGTGAGACGTATCTCATACGAGGACAAAAAAAAAATGAAATAAAAAAAAAAATAGCCAACTTTCTTCGCTGTTTTTATTTTTCTATATGATAGCTTTGATTGGGTTCGAAATCCACTATGATCAATGTTTCATGAATTCCCAAGTTTTAAATTCGTAGTCAAGTCAATATGTCATTCAAAATGACAAAAACCTATGTATTATAAATTATGTATACGATATGTATACATATTATAGTTTATACGCATTTACTCGTAGAGTAAACATGTATTCAGAGCATAACTAAAGAATTATATATCAGTATAATCTAAGAATATATTCATATACTTATGGATGTATATTATATTAAAAATAGATACAATGCAGATTTACAAATTGTAGTTTAAATTGTATTCACTATGTATTAATTGTATTTATTATATATTTGCCAAATAAACTTGACATTTTTTAAAATACATAAAATTGCATTAGATTAATTTTTTTGCAGATATGATTTTTTAATTTATTTTTATAAATGTTTAAGATAATTAAAAAATAAAATTGTTGATAAATATATTCTAGATTACTTTTTATTCAACCACCTTTTTAATAAAATTCAAATATTGTCCTGTTTACATTATATAATAAACATTATTATACTATCTTTAATATTCTAAATAAAAAATAAATTTTTTGAAAATTAAAATATACTAAAACATAGAGTATTGTGTCGATATTCGATACCATAATTATTTAAATATATGTATATTTTATATATGCAATTTTTTTTATATTCTATGGATTAGAATAATATAAATAACAATAATAAAACTATTTAAACCTATTCCATTAGATTGATTTTAAGTGGATTTATATAAAATATTTTCTTTATTTTTTGTGGTACTACTAGCTAACTCTTTACTCACGCCTCTTGATTCCTTCTCTCGTTAAATTTATTTATTTGAAAATTGTAAACTTTCATATTTCAAATTAAAAAAATTAAAATGTTTATAAATGATATTCGGCGTTTATAATAATTATATAAAACAAATACGTTATAAACAAACAAATTATTAATCTAATAATTAGGTACTATGTGCACCAAGTACTAACTCAGTTGTATATACAATACAAATGTTAACAGATATAAATTATTAAATTAATCAAATACAAATTGAATTGCCTAGGAGTTTTATTGTTAACAACATTTTAAGTTTACAATCTGTACCTATTTGCACGTTATACAATAAATAAATTATGGAAAGGAAAAGTCACCCATTGGCGGAACCTCGTAAATTGCTCAATAGTTATATAAATTATAGTGTATATCTTATTATCTATAGGTATATTACATATTATAATGTATGATGCATATAGTACGTGCAACGTAAACTTCAACTTACGATTTAGTATTCAATGGCTGTGTACAATTAGTTTTTAGTATGTGATTATCATGTTGCATGTAATGGTTGGTAACAACAGAACGTTATTCAATGTCCTAGTTGTCAAAAGGTCTGAACCTTTTCAAAGTCGCCTCAAGCAAATACTCAGAGGAATTCAAACTGTCCTCTGTGATATCGAAGGTATGGGTTATAGTGGAAACGTTGATAGGGAGGGAGATGAAGGGTCATAAAGCGCATTCACAAATAAAAATTGAAGTAATATACATGAAAAGGACAACGGAAATTCTACAGTGACAAAACATTACAAAAGGTCTGATTTAAATACAAAATTTACTTTATTCTATTCCCAGGACATCTCATTTTGTTTACTCATCTTTAATAAAATATTTATACAAACCTTTCCTTACTCGTACACCATAATAGAAAAATTATTTTTAAACGATTCGTAATAGTTTATTTATTGAGCATTAATATAATATAATATTATGTTTCAAAAATGTTTTCACAAAAAAAAATTTAAAGATTGGTCTACATTAAAAACTAAACATTTGTTTTAACTTGAATTACTAAAATATTCTCCTTTAAAAATACAAACACGCACAAAATCTACAAAAGCTTTTCTCTTAATGAACCAACCAACAATACATAGTTATCAAATAATAAGTAGGTATTATAAATAATTTTTATAAACACATAATATTACATTTTAACTATACATTTTAATTATATTTTTAAATAGATACTAAAATTATTATCATATTATTATTATCATTATTTTTTTTTAATTTACTAGCAGTTGATTATTTATAAAATATTGTTATAACTAAACAATATTGGCTGAACAATTTTCTACTATTGGTTTCCTACACTTTTTATGTTTTGAAACCCTTCGATTTTAAAATTGATTTCATTTTTTTAATTTTTTTATTATATTCAAGCTGAAATACAATTATACATTAAAACTTAATGTTTAAAATATTAAAACTAAATTCAAAAAATATCAGGAACATAATATTATTACAACATAATTTTAGTAATATTTTGAACTTCATTTATACAAATCAAATTTAATTAGTAATATATGTAAATATCCTATTTATAAATTTATAAATTTATAATACACACAAATATTGAATTTCACACGTTATGCGATGAGTATACCTATTCAAGTGATTGGTTTTCTGATAAATATATATATTGACTTGAATAGTTATACTTAATCATTCGTTCTTAATAACACAACATTTTGGCTTTTGGCACTATGAGGCCAACATTATTTTAATTTTATAATAAACACCTTCCTTTTTATTTTAGAAAGAAATACTATTATATTTATAATAATGTATTTGTACTAGCATAGCACAACTTAATTGTTACCTAGTGCATTAGTGACTTGGTATAATATTAATGGAAATTAGATGAGAAACTAGACGAGATTAAAACTACAAGAGGCTGTTAAACAGTATTCTATGAAATTAGTATAAGACTACATCAAATTAAATGTATACACATACATTTTTGTATTCATAAATTATTTATATAATGTATGATATAAAATCCATACATTAAACCATATAATATTATTGATAATTAATGAAAATTCATTGTTTTATGTAATTTTCTCACAAAAAAAAATGGAATTTTTAAGTTTATATTATATTATATAAACATAAAGTCAATTGTAACATATATTGTTTACATATATTCAAAACCATTTTTATTATTGTTATTATATTGGGTTAAGGGTTAACTTAATATATCATGGTTATTATATATAGAGAAAAACCCCAATTTTAGTATAAAAGTGAAAACTGTTTGACAATGCCTTAGCCACCGAGGGTCATCTAAATAAAAATAAAAATTTAAAACTAATAAATTTAAAAATTGTAATAATAAATATGATTTATATATAGTACTAGGTAATACAAATGTTGATAAATATGATAGTATTATATTGTTATTTAAACTTTGAAAAAAAAAATACTTTTATTTAGTTAGGATTTTAGATAGTCCCAATAAAAGCATAATTTTAGTTTTGAATAAATCTAAGGGTAATAAACAATATTTTTATTGAATTAATATTAGTATACATTTATTGATAGTTGATACAAAATAATATTTTTATTTCTGATAAAAGTATAAAGCTGACTATTGCAAATATTAGACCTTTGAATCCCGTTAAAAATAAATCTAAGTTATTATGTTCCATAAAGTATACAATATACATATTAAGTTTAAACATACATTTAAAAATAGTTTTGTTGAATTATCTTTCCTTAAAACGTAAAAATATTGTTCAAATTTATATTTTTTTTCCATTGAATCATTCAATGCTTCTAAAATGTAAATATTATGCTAAAAAACAACACATCCAAAAACAATTTTATTTTATTGACTTATATATTTTTAAATTAAAGTTAATTTTAAGAGGTAAATAGATAGTAGTAATAATACACACACATACACATCACTCGGGTAGCCGGTCTGACAAAAGGGTTAAATTACTGTTAAAATGATAGTATTTTTGCAAGCAAAATTTCGTATTGATTACAATCTAATGTTCTTGCTTAAACCCATTAGACAAATCCCCGCAAATATTATTATCATACGTCGTAAATTTTACTTGAATAGATAACAAAATTAAGGTACCTCAATTATACAATGGATTTATTAAAAAATAAAATTCCAATAATGAAGGAAAATTAACAATTATAATATTATGATACATTTCTACAAATTAAAAATTACTTATTTACATATACATTTCTAATATATATTGTACACTGCGTTAAACTACACAAAAAGTAAATACTTATTTGTAACTGTATAGCATACAGTGTATACTGTATACTGTATAATACCTATTATGTTTAAGGTTTTCTGCTTAAAAAACAACTTATTTTTTAATAATAATAATTATATTTATTTTATATCCGTTAACCGGTTAAATAGGATAATATTAATAGAGAGATACAAAATTATCCTAGGAAATTTTAACGAGGATCTGTTTATCCAAGGAAACTATTACCATCAAGAGAGGTATAAATATCCAAGGATATTTTACTGGGAATAAAATGTTCCTAGGAATATCTTACCCCATCAAGTAATATTATTTGAGGGTAATATCTGACGGTAACACCGACGGCCGTGACGTAGGCAATTACAGTACACTAACGTGTATATAGGTACTAGGTAAACTAATTAATAGTTAATACAACGTGATAATATACGCGGAAATATTTAAGTTACTGATTACAGCAATGACATAATGTCAACTATAAGACATGAATTATTTTAGTTTCGCCACAGATAAGTTTACAAATGTTACAATAATATTTAGTTGATATCAAAAGTCTATATGAAGAACAGAAGAACACAAAACGCATAAAAATGAGTAAGTCGCCAATTCTATTTTAATGCGTTTTATTTAAAATCTCATTATACCTACCCATGCGTACGTGACCTGTTGTTTGAATATTATATTTTAACTATGTATTGTACGACGGGGATATTCAAAACACGAACCACGCATAAATTCCATACTAAACAATAATACATCAATTAGGTATACCAATTAACGTATGTTAATCAATTAACGATTTTTACGTTAACGTAATGTTTTCGTAGAACCCGACTGCAAAAACTACTAATTCTACTTGTCCTTTTATAAATTAAAAAACATGGGGGCCTAAACATACAATAATATTGGTCATAAAACATTGAATATATAATATTTACTAAACATTATAATTCTACCGGTGATAAAATTATGAAAAACAAAATGTTAAAATATGCTAAACGATACGCGTAACTAGTCACCACTTTTACCGCACAACAAATAACGAGGACTCGACCAAATCGGTAAAAATATTTAATTTTGTACCAACAACATGTGGTAGGTATGTGAGCACTCTGGGAGTCGATAGTTACGCTAAAAAATGAATGCTTATAAATACAATGAAACATTTTTTTTTTATCGAAACAACCCAACAAGAAATTTTATTCCTGAATCAACTTTTCAGAATATAAGTCCATTTTCGTTTGAAATTATTTTTTAAAAAAACTGCGAGTCCAGTCGTCGGATACATTTGTATTTCAGTTTTCATTACTCATTATTATAGTGATCTAGTAGATCATATTATATCAGTTCAAATCGTTTTGACCCAATTTCGAAATGGATTGATTCATTCGGCATCTACCCTGTTCAAAGACAGCCAACGATTTACTGATAAACAAAAGTACTTCCAATTATTTGTTTTACTAGAAATCAACAAAATATAAAAATAATAAAACGTCAAAGAGCAGTTTAGAACAACAAAATATAATGAAACCTAAATAGATTTAAAATAAAAAAGACTTAATAGACTTCTGCGACAGAGTTTTAAATGTTAGTAGTTTTTCCTTATTATTAAATCGTTCCGTTCTACTGGAAAACAAAAATAATCCAACGCACTATATCAACCAACAAATTAGCTGAGCCATCAGTTAATTTATTTTCGGTGTCACGAGATAAGACGTCCAAAGATTACTCTTATACGAGCTTATTACAAAAATATATCTTGTAGCAGTCAAGCAAAAATGTTCATCCTATACGGTAAGTCGTTTTTAATTTCATTGTCACTAAAAACTCATTAGACTATTTCGGTAAAATATCAAAGATATAACATTTGTTTAACAAATACACTTTTTTATGAATTAATATCTTTACAACTAACTTTAAAACAAGATTAAATAACTGACTTCAGTCGACTATAAAAACTTTTAACTATTTTTTATGATCATGAATCAAGATCTATATATTATATTTTTATTAAATACTATACATTATTTTAAATGGGAAAGGTAATGAAATAAACATAATTTTGTTAGTAAATAATAACGTTATAATTAATATAATAAAAATTATTGCTAAACTTGAGATCCGGACATTGCTTTGGAAAAAAAATTAACGCAGTTATTATATAAGTAATGTAAAAACAATGCTTATAGTCAATAAAATAATATACATAATTTAAAATCTAACTATTGTATAAATTATTAACAATTAACAATGTTTACTGTTATCGTATTTGAATTATTTACAAATCTGATTTTAATTTAAAAAAGGTAGGCAAATTGCAAGTGGGTATCTCTCTGATGTACATTAGGTGTTAAGTAGATCATTATTATGGGTGTGTTAAAATTAAATTAAAAAAAACACAATCTCCAACTGGCCTAATTTCCCTCCGAATAGAAGGGATAAGGTAATTATAAACAGACTCCGCATCGGCCATACATGTCTTACAAATGGATACCTCGAGGCAAAAGAAGAAAAATCGGAGTGCAATTTTTATGGAACTATACTCTCAGTCGACCACATAGTCACGGAATGCCTCCAATACTAAGACGAATTCTGAAACGTTAACATACCCAACACCTTAGACACAGCACTCGGACCAGACGCAGTCACCATTACACAAACTTTTAAATTTTTAAACAAAATCAAATTCTACAATCAAATTTAGAAAAAAAAATTGTAAGTAACAAAAAATTATAAATTTAAATTGTAACAAAAATTAATTTAATGATATAATATAATTGTATACGAAAACGATTCTGAGTGTATATGATGGTTTATCAGTCTATATCACTAAGTATATTTCATGATATTTTTTTTTAATATTATTTTTAAAGTTATTTATTTTGCTTTTATTATAATAGTAGGTAGTTTAATAAATTGTGTCAAAAAATATTACATTTATTATATTGTATTAGTATTTAATTATTATAATATTATGTAATTATACCATGTTATATCAGCTTACATAATTCAAAATATAATTATATATTTCTGTAAATACTGTAAAACAATAAAAATAAGTTCATGGACCATGAATCATGATATAAATAGATAATATCTTAAAATAAATCAAAAATATAATTGCGTAGGTATATTGTAAAATTCATATTAGTATAATGTAGATAGAAGTTTTAAGTCCCCGCGAGGCAGACAACGAATAACGGTTTTGATTTATAACAAAATAATTAACACCGTTATTCATCATTAATACGTAATTTTGTTCAAATTTAAACTTCTTCAAATATCTATAAAAAGTAATTGTATTTGTATACTTTTAGATTTTTTAATTAAGTATAATATGAAATATACTTATGAAGAATATTATATTATATTTACAATCAAACTAAATTACATTAAATTAAAGATAAATTTTAAATTATAAATGTTTACAACAAAACACTTGTATGTATATTTAATAATTTCATACAAATATAAAAACAAAAATGTCAGATCTTATATATTACATTTTCAAGAATTTTGATCTATTGAATACTTTTTTATTAAAATTCATAAAAGAAAAATTAAAAAAATTGAAAATATCTGATAAATAGCTCAAACAGTATCAAAATATTTTTTAAAATTATATAATTTAAATTAAATAAACATTTGGTGAAAAATTGAAATGATATACGGTTTTCGAGTAACTAAAAGTAATTCCAGTACCTAGGTATTTTATGATTTGTTTTTTCCGATTATCTTTTACTTCTTTAAATAAGTAAAAATTAGATTTGTTTTTCTATCCAAATTCTCATAGATAAAAATCAAAGTATTATTAACAATAAATAATAATAGTATAATTATACTAATGATTGTAAAATCAATTTATTCACAAAATCACTCAGAATCTAAAATTATCATTAATCGAGTTTTTTAATGCTTATGAAATATATTTTACATAATATATAGACTGTATTTAATTAGTGTGCTTAACAATATTTTTAATTAAAACTTGTATCATTATATTTATTTTATATTTACAACATTAAACATTCAAAAAAAAGTTGTATCATTATTTAAAACATAAAACTTAAAAGATACACAGTCAGATGGTATATATGGTTTGTAAACATTATGCAAATACTCGTGTCAACATCAATTATTTAAAACTTAAGAGATGCAAAATAAAGTGCCACTATATTACGAACATTCATTTTTAAAATATTTCGTGTTCTAATACTGGAATTTACTCAACAACGTAAATGAACAGATTTCAGTAACGGCTACTATAAAAGTAAAAATGTAATATTTAACAAAAATATTTTTTTAAGAAAATAATGATAAAATACCTATAACAAACAGAAATAAATATAATTTAATGTTTATATTTCGATAAGTAATTACGTTTTTCGATCAAATTTCTAAATCATCGTTTATAGAGGAAAATGGCAACATCGTAATATATTTTATCACACGCAGTTATTCAAAATTAATATTAAAAATAACTATTAGCCATATATAATCAATAAAATATTTAACCAATTTTATCGATACCCAAAAGCACTATATAACGTGAAAGGTAAAAAAAAACGACGGTCGTTGTCGAAATTTATGTTATCGAAGAACGCACAACCCCAGAAAATAGCACTGAAATTATAGTGAATAGAGCTCACAAGTTCCAGGTGCGTCCAAATTAGATTTGAAAGGTTTTCCGTTCCTTCTTAACAAAAGAGCTCTATCAACGTTTTAAAATGGTTTATCTCATTAGCAACAATAAAATACCGTAACAAACAAACTATCAACTAGGTATATTATTTAATTGAAACGCTTAGAGAAAATAACTAAAAAGAAAAAGAAAAAAAAGTAAATAATATAAATCCACCGGTATAAAATATTGCGATTCCAGGTGCGCGGCCATAGTTACAGAAACAACGGTATACGATATTTTTGTATATATAAAAATATAATAATACGTTTTTTCTTTGCCCATTCGAGGAATACTGCAGCTGCGTGTTGGCTATTGAGCAGAACGGATTTTCTGGCAAACAGCAGTGGTACATAAATTTTGTCCGACGAAAAAGACGAACGTCTTAGACACAAAGTGAGAGAAGGGCGGAAGTTTTAATTTACCATCATCCTATATTCTGTTTGAAAACGCCTAAGTAATGTGAAATCCAATTTCAATGCTCCAACTTATTCGTATGAAAATTTACGACAGGATGTTATTGTTTAGGCGTGTATAATACGTACACGGCACCCCCACATACAGCTAGTGTACATATATAGTTTAACTGTTCAATGAACAACGAGTAATAGCAAACGCGATTAATGTCTAAAATATGTGTTTTTTTCTCAATAATTTATTACATTTTAATAAAATAAAGTTAAATACAAATATAAAATATATAACTATATTAACAGTAATATATATTTAACTGTAAAACTATTTTGAAAAATGCTCATGGAATTTGCAAAACTCGTTTTAAATCCGATTTAAAACTTTTCCGTGCATTGTTTTACTGATATTATGTCGATCAAATCACGTCATAAACTTAAGCTAAACGCAGTTAATATATTAATTAAAACTGACATAATATTATATTGATTATTACAAAGAATAAGTAATTAATTTGTTACTATTTCAATTAACTTAAAGTAGTACGTTCTAGTAATATTTTGAAAATTAAATTAAACAATATATGAAGATTATTTTAGTCGTCCAAGTCAAGAAGAAGAATTGCTATTAAATTAATATAAATTCATAAAAAGGATTTTAAAACAGAAAAATATGATTACCAATGTTCAACTAGAGGAATTTCGATAACAAGACAAGTATATTCAATATTTCAGTGTTGGGAATCTTTGCGTTTGAGAACAATTACTAAATACGTCTAAAGATACGATGGCAATGAAACTTGTGCTAATTTCTGAAGTTTTTGTGAAAATTAATAACGGAACTTTAGAAAATTTATAATTCTATACAATATACACCTATAAATAAATACTAATTTTCAAAATCTTTCAAGAGTATAACAATTTTGTCCAAAAATAATTAAATCAACTTTAATAGATAGCTTTAATTATTAAAGCACATTTTTTTAAACTTGAAGACTGACCTTGTATATTTTTCATTAACAATGCAAGTTTATCAATTCGAAGTTGTCCTTGTATCATCATATCATATTTTGCTGCATGTTTGGTACAATAATATCGTCGTTTTAAATTATACTCTTTTATCACTGCAATCGATTCTTGACAAATCAAACATATTGCCTTTTCATTAACTTGAATAAAATATAGTTATTGGACCATTTTTCTTGAAAAACGCGACTTTCGTCCGAGATTTTACGTTTTTTACTCATCGACATATTATACAAATATTACGAAGAAAATGTATGAAATTGAAACTTTTATACATAAACGAGAATATTATGCTCGTCCCACAGTCGATTACGAACTAACGGGCAACATTCAACATTTATCTCAAGGTAGGTAATTTAATTTATCTTATCGCATTTTTCCGATAGCGATAACTTAACCGTTATAATTTTATCGAAATAGAAAATATACATGCTAAATTTCAAATGAGATTGTGGGCCGCATATTATTATATTATTGTCATAATAATGACAGGGTGGCCGCGGGTTGAAGACCCATGCTTTAATTTACGTATTAATAGAAAAATATCGAAAAATGAACTATAAATAAAGTGGTTGTATAATATTTTTAATCTTGAAATCCATCATATGTTTATGATTTTTTTAATTCATTTAAGTACCATTATTGCAATATTTAATTTTTTTTTAATTATTTATTTTTTTTATCTATCAAGTGATACCTACTCATATATTATATATATTGGTAAAAAAAAAAAAAAAAAGTAACAAACTGTACAGAATAATAACTTCGAGATATTATAAGAGTTCCCTTTTAATACTTAATCAACAACAAAAAAACTGTTCGTTGTTTGTTGATCAAACCTTACACAAACCCCAAATAATAATTGTAAAAAAAAATCAAAACTTGAATACAACGAAAATTCAAAACACTGCAGATACTCTGAATTATTTTTGTCACACAAATAATACAAAATGTATTCGATATAAACTTTACAATACCCCACACGAAATTTGTATTTTTATTTTATACAAAACTATTGTTAATATGTCATACAAATACATAATTAACACCATATTATAATACAATTCTTTCATTACAGTTCAAGCTGTATAAAGTTAATTTATATTTTATGATTAGACGGACATTGTAAAATAAAATATATACCATTGGTAATACATTTATTTTAATTTATGCAACGGTCGAATCTGTTCGTAATGAGTACAGAGAGAGTGTTAAGATCTGAACTAAAAACGTAATAGGATAGAATCTCTCATATATAATATATAGGGTGTCTCACAACATTTGAACCGATTTTGAAGAGATATACGTTTTTATTGGTTAGAGACATTATAAAAACGAATTGAGCACGCTACTTACTGTCTACTGAGTACTGTTATAAAAATAAATTATGATTTTAATTTTGCGTGGACTTATTCCTCTTAACCACCTCCCCTCCCCCCAACCAGCCTAACACGAACGATATATAAACGGCATTTGAATTCCTGCTAAGCACGCACTAACATAACTGCGGTAGCTACTGCTGTTATCTTGTCGCCATAGTGGAACATACCAAAGTGGTAATTCATTATGTCGATTTGAATTTATCGATAGAGTCGTCTATTGACAATCGTATAATCGTACAAGACAAGAATAAAACCACGAAAAACCCACGACGTTTTTTCGATTTGTAAAAAATATATAATATGACCTAAGTCAGTTAATTCTTTATGGAACGTAGTCCTATGTACATATTCGCTTCGGTCTCTCCGCGGTTGATAAAACACGCGTCGTACGCCGACGTACAACTGCCGGCGTTGGCGTACGTTCTCTTAAGTGCTTATATTATTAATAATTGATTACTGATAGCGGCTCGACCACGTGAATTTTGTTGCGCGGCGGGTTTGATCGAGACATGCAAAATCGTTATTGTCCGGATAGTAAAATAATAGAAAAATCAAATCCTCGGGGCTGGTAAGGATATGAAATATTTTCACGGACATATTTTCTTTTCGAAACGATCGCGCAAAGCACTCTGTTCGGTGTACACGCGAGGTAAGACTATAAGGGGCAATGGGCCAACTGAGTTGACAATTATCGGGTTTATTGCGCTTCACGCTGAGTTACTGCTCGCAATTCCCGAGACCCTTCTCCGCCAGCGAAACGTTCCGAAACCGATGCGCCACCACCGCGCGCCGTACCCGTTTTAGTGTTATTCAAATAGCTTTAGCACATACTCGGATTATTATTATACTCCTTCTTATTGCAACAGCATTTCCCGACTGTTCGACTTGCCGACTGCGTATTGTGCGTATTTATATATGCGCATAAAAACCGATGACTGCGCGAAATTAGACACAAATTAATTAACCAATTCGTTGGAACAATTTAATTCAATTGCCGTTATGACATAAACTGATATTCCACTTGTCGATAACCGTCTACACCGTTTGAACATTACAACGCTGTAAAATGAATTCAAAAATAACGTATTTGATAAGAAATATCGATGGCAGTAGAAATGCCCGGGTAACCTATATACCTAAGTTACAATGTGATAATCGCACATTCGCACGAAAATATTCGCTAAACAAATGTTTTGTAAAATTTAATATTAAAGACGATTGGCGTTTTCATAATTATTATACTTTCATTTTATTGACTTGTGTTAAGTTAATTTTAAGTTTTTAGTAACTTTTAAAACTATATAGCTTTTCATTACTCAACTGTACAAAGTTGACAAACTGTATTATAATACATTATGTATATCTTAAAATATTTATCGCTTCAAAAAAGCGAAAAAAATAGAAAAAAAATACTAAAACACTATATCTAACTAAACTTTGTTTCAAAACGAATCAATACTAAACAAAATACTATAATATTATAATACTTAAATGTAGAATATTTTAAAACGATTTCACAAGAATTTATATTTAAAATAAAACTATACAACAAATATTTAATGAAATAGTTATGACCAAAGTCAAAGTAATGATTATTATTCAAAAGAAAGGTAGGTTCAAATATAGCCTTTTTATATGTATATATATTCTCTCCTTGCATAATATTTCCATTCGGATTGGTGGTTTTTATTTAATTTTTTTTCCATAAAACGTCTTTACAACCACGTTAAAGGTCAGTTAAATTACAAATTATGGCTTAAGTCACAGCGATAAATGTTTGTAACATATTAGAATAAATTTATTTTGTTAAAATAATTTACATAGGTACAGTATTATGTCATCCGTTGGGAATGGAGAGACACATAAAAGTTTAGTCCATTATTAATAATGAATGACAGTAGGATGCATAAAATGCTTTTTTCAGTCTTTTCAACATTCGTTGTATGGCATTCATTAAAAATGATTTGCTTTTTTTCCACATATTTAAAGCAAAGAAAACGCATAATATACAACAATCAATGATTCAATACCAATCACTATATACCTACGTCCCACACATTACCTATACTTTGTATAATATATCCAAAATTACCGGTACAAAAAAAAAAGGATCATTTGAAAGCGATATATAATTTAAAATAATATATACATTTGTAAATGTATATTTTGATATTATAATAATGGTTAAAATATAGTATCCTGAGTCATATAACCCAATTTCAATTCAAAATATGTTTTATATGTTACAAAAATATACGATATTTTTAATTATTGAATATACGAGATCCTCGAAACCTATTATTTTTTTATCATGTTTCACATCCTTTAATAATTTATTATTACATTCCAAATACTTTTCAACATACTGCAAAGCACAATAGTACACATTATCACAATGTACTGCAAATAATTAATTTAAGTTGTATAATATTACAATATTCACAACGCATTAACTTAAAATTGTAATTTATTATGTGCAACGTGTATTTTATTGTAAAAGTATACTTTGAACTAATTATAATAAATTAGTTATAAACTAATTTTCAATGCAATAGCAATAACAATATTCTAAACATGTCAAATAAATAAAATCAACAAATGAAAATGAAAATCATAAGTATTTTTCATCACCTAAGCATGATTAGTTACGAAATTAAGGATTGTATAAATATAAAACTACATGTCTACAATAATGCATGTGTAAAAATATTTTTTTTATAAAAAAGTAAATCAATATATTTTGTAATGAACAACTACATCGGCTAAAAAACTAAAAAATCCAGTCTCAAATAAATGAACAAAATGTATTATTGTTATTAAAAAGAGTAAGGATCATATTATAATATATTCTAACACATAACTATTTAATAAAAGTCATTGACTTGTTCAGTGTATAGTTGGCATCCAAAAATAACACAATAAAAATATAAAAACAAGATTTTCCGTGTTAGGCTGGTTAGTGGATATCAACATTATATTTTTTTTCTGTGTTAAATTCTGTGAGTTTAAAACTCGATTTTGCCGCAATGCAATTTTTAGGTCTTGCGGGTTTTTCTTCGCCATGTCAACCTAAGTGGATTATAGTTGAACGAGCGGAAAGGGATCGCAAGAAGGACGGAGCAAAGTGTAGTTTCATGTGTGGAACCGTAATAAGAAATATACGAGGAACGGACGGCCGAGAGTTGGAGGGAGCACTGGTTGGCCCCGTGTCGGTCACATAAATCATTTCCGTCGACTGGCGATTGTCAATTTCGGTGTGAAATATTGCGTGTCCTCGTGTAACGGTTAATAACTCAGAAATTGTCGGTTCAAGTGCACCACCACCAACACTGCCACCACTACCACCAACACCACCAACTCAATACTGCACGGGGAAAACGTCCACTTAAAGTCACATTATTCATGTCTGCGTATTATAAATTGAAAAATAATTACCAGTGCAAGCGCAATTTTTTCTCCCTCGTTTCAACTAGTCATACACAGTTTGTATGTTCACGTTTTATTAACCTAAATCGTTTTTGGTAAACGACTACCAGCATTAATTTCTTGAAAAAAAAAATAGTACAAGTAAGTGTGTTGATTATTAAAACTAATTTTCACTGAATTGATTTTTTTCTGATTACAGGAGTAGTTTGAAATTGTAAGAAAATTTACTGATATATACCTATAATATGATTAAAATTGCAGTATACCGAAGCCATTAGAAAAACAACTCGGTATTTATACAGGTCGCTGTTCATGACATTTATTCTTTAATAATTTAAAAACTTGACAATCAATTTTATTTTTGCATAATCCGTACGATTCGTATCTTAAAACACCTTTTCATTTTTTTTTTGTTTTACCGTTTTTAAAGATGTCATATTATCAGTGCTATACTAAACCGTATACCAAATAACAACGCGCCGAATCGTTATAGACATTACTAGGTACAATTGGTTAATAACTTAATATTTTTTAAATTCTTTGCAATAATATTCTCATCTTGGATTCCCAGTAGAATCGGGCTCAGGTCTTTACCGTGTAATTTTTATAATTCTAATTGTTTGTTATATGTATACAATAATTTTTTGAGTGATTTAACTGCCATACAAATCAATACAACTTCAAAATATGTTTTTAGACCACACTTAACTGTTATATTGTGGAAGAAAACTATTGCACGAGTTTGAATTGAGAAGTTTTCTTTTAAACATTCACTAAAAATGAAAATCGGCTATCAACCATATTATATAGTTTAATAAAACAAACTGTAGAAAATCACACGAGATAAATATAAAATTATAGGATTTGTTTGGGTATTCTATTTTGTTTTTTTTTTTTGTAAATTGTGACAGTACAGTTTAGCAATTACTATACTCGTGTTTATTGCCAAGGACATTAAGATTTGTTGTCGCTTTATTTGTCATCTGTTCGTGACCAGATTCTCAATAATCGAAGTGAAAAGAATTTTCCAATTTAATTTCAAACGTTTCACCCATAACAATTAACACTTAGACCAACAACTTGGTAATTAATGCGTTCAGAATAAATATAGTTTTATCCATTTCAGGTCATATGTCCAATTCCAATATCGTTGCGTATAGTTTATTACCAAACATAATAGTTAAATATTATTTAATATCATTCATATTATTATCTTCATTATTTTATTTCTATATTATAATAAGAATTATTCTTTATGAAATGTGATTTTTTTTTTATCATAATTGTATAAAAGTATAATAATACAATTATAATCAAATAATTAATTTATAAACATTTTTAACTTTTAACTATAAATGGAAAGCAAAATTAATAAATAAATTTGTTTTCAATAATTACGATTTACGATATTATAAAGATATATTATATGAAACTATAATATTAATAATAGCAAAAACATATCGTAATAATTAACTATATAATTAATATAGTAATGTAATAATTTGCAAATAAAAAATTTTAAATAAAAATTAATTTCAACGCGTTGTTTGAAAGAATACCTAGTACATAATATGTTCACTAAGGAGATTTCAATTTTAATATATTTATTAATAAATAATATAGTAGCACATATATAGACATACAATAATATCATTTATAAATAGGTAGGTTTTAGGTAGGTTTTAAGATTATATATTATTATATGTCAATTGAATAAAACACAAAATTAACAAAGTTTTAGTAATATCCTTATGATGATTATTACTTATACGAACCGATAAATACAAACGCGAGTAAGTTAAAAGAAAAAGAAACACTAAAAGAATTGAAAATACGCTGACATGGATTATTATATTATATAAAATATTTTTAGAGGATATGTACAAAATGTTTTGTTGGCCTAAAAACTACTTATGTGGACGACCCATGTTTCAATAAAGAAATATCGTATTCAATTTTGATCAATATGAACAAAGAGACTGTTCCTTATCTACTATATATATTTGACCAAAAGAATTTACAAAATCTTAAAATATTTTTTTTTTTTTTTTTTTTTTTTTTTAAATATTTTACATACCTATCATTTAAAATATTTTAAACAGTTCATTAATTACGATTTCTATGTGAGTATTATACATATTTTTATATTATTTTTACTAACTATAGTTCGATTCTATATTTTCGATATGAACAATTATTGAATTATATAATATTATTATTAATTTATTTTTTTTTTATAATAATATTTAGTTTATTTTATTTTATTACTAGACACATTTTGTAATTGATAATGTTGTTGTTTAAAAAAACATTATCTTGTATGTGATTTTGATTCCTTAATACTGAAGTAAAATTATTATAATACTATTTGTTAATTAATTAAAAATATAAATCCTCGTTATCCGCAATAAAAATATAATAATAAACACAAATATGAATATTATTTTATGGAACAAAACCATTAAAAATCTAGACAAGATACAAAGACTGTTTTTTATTGTGTTTATTACATTTTACAAATTATAAGTTACAATTAAAAATGCATAACAGGTAAAGGTATGATAGAATAATATAGTTACACTCTCAGAATAAGGTAAATGTGTAAAGCATAACAATTATAGTGAAGTGAACCATGTCAAAATAGTAACTATTATATTGTACAGCGGATATTCACTGATACTTTAACGCAGGAGCATTATGTTAAAATTTTAATTAATGAAAAGGCAATTTACATTTTACAGTAACGATTAACGTTCACTTTAATAGCTTATCTCGTATTGTTAGTGAAATGTAAGAATAAAACACTTACTCGGTTTTAAATAAATACTAATAAAAAGGTTAATTTAACTTAATTTAACGAACTATGAAATTTAAACGATACGTTAGTGATACAATTAATGCTCTCACCTTTCGTCGCATACATGGTTGAAAATGTATAACAACAATTATACGCAAAATACGATACTCGTACGAATCATACACACGCGTAGTTCAACTGTAAAGAGAAACTGTGTGATTATGACATTTTAATTTGTAATAATCTTAGTCATATGAAAAAAAACATTAACAAAATCATCTATTCCAAAATTATTCAACAAACGCTTTTTTTATATGAAATTTTGGTTCAAATTATGGAAAAAAAATATATTTTAGTTGCATGACAACTATTTCAGATTTTCAACAAAATGTGTAACTTCCAGCATTGAAACTTATGATTATGACATGAGTATCTTAACACAATTAACTCGTATAAAATAATAATTATTTATACTTTATATTATATTTGTATAACAATATTCAATTCAATTAATATTTAATGTCTTTGATCATAAATCCTTTATAGCATAGTATACATAAGTAAGTTACTAACTCTACTAATTTGTATTATATAAATTCAAAACATTAGTTTTAATTAATGCAATGATAATATTATAATATTGTAATTAAAAAAATTATTTAACATTAAAATTGCGCTTGTTAAATATTTTATTTTAAAATATAATAGATTTTAGTTTTGAACTTAAACAGAGTAATTCATCAAGCATGCTCAGTGCTCACCCCCATTGTTTAGTTAAATAATGAATTTAGTCAAATTCTGATTCGTACAATTTTAAAATATACTTAAAGAACATATTTTCATATTCTTGATATTCTTTGCACTACTTAAAGAGGGTCTAGTAACTATTCAAACTTCTATATTTTTGAAATGAGAACAGCTCCCCTTTAAACTGTAAATAATTCAATGAATATATTTTTATTGTTTTTGTAGTTACCTAAGTTAAGTTAAAATGACGAACTAGTAATTTTTCAGTTATTAAAATATTTATACTAAAGATTGAAGTTTTTAAAAATAATCTTACAAAAATATAAAATAGATATATAATATTGAATCTAGTATATATTACACATAGACCATTTTTAAACATGAAATTATAAATGTTGATGGATTAATATAATATTTATTACTAAAATGTTCACATCACTATAGTATCAATAAATCATTGATCTATTATCCTTATTACATAAAGTTCAATAATCCAAACACTTTTTGTTCAAATGTTGATCTTGGTACGTCAAAATTTTAATAAACTGTGATTTTGAAGAAAAGGAGAGGGAGCACGGTTAATCATTATTCAGTATAAATAATAAAACAACTATATTTCATACGATCTAGACGTATTATTTTAATTTATTATTTTCAATACGCAAATATTAATGTTGTAAGTTGTAACTATATGGGCTTTTACACATTTTGGCAATCACAAACTAATTTATTTGACTTGGAATAATTTCAATTTAATTTTAAATCGTTTACCCTTTGGTTATTAAAATGGTAATGCATTTAAATCGTATTGTCGTTGTTTACAACAGTGATTATAGTTTACCAACTGTATGGCCAGGTGGAATAATCAATTTTTAATTATTTTATACGTATTTAACTATAATAATATAATACACATGGAATCTATTTAAATCCATGACGATTAATAAAAATCCATATTTTAATCATATCTGAAAGATTGAATAATTATACGAATTTTTAGACTTAATTAATAATTTAATATACATACATATTAAAACGAATTCAATGAATATAGTGTCCTACTAATTTTAATTGGCGAGTTAAAAATTTAGGAAGATATTTTCTTACTATAATAAGACTGTTAAACGATAATTTTATAGCCTTTTATATGTGATATAATTAAAAATTAATGTAAGTTAACAAATGATTATAATTGGTTTTTCAGTGTATAAACTTACTAATATCTTATACTTATAGGTATATTACTGTTACATGTAATCGATTATTGTCGTCCTAATTATTGTGTGACATAATATTATACAATTATATTATAATACATATAATATATTATATATTATATAATCTATTATACGATCTCCACTATAAAAGATTTCGCGCTTACCAAACACAACCATATGTGAATCGTGTTTATTTTACTTGAATAATAATTACCAATTAGTGATATTATAATTTCTGAGATGCACACATATTACATATTATTTTGAGTAGGTACATTATGCAAGCTGATGTGCATATATTATTACAACAATATAACACAACAATAAGGAATATTAAATAAATCACGCAGTATAGCTGTTGTTACATATTTTGTAGATTGGATTTTTATAAGAAAAATAACGTACTTTTACATTATCGAAAATTATCTAACGTTTATCTATCTGGATGCTGTCTTTTAAAATCTTAATTATAATACTTAACAGTAAGCGAATAATAATAGGAATCCGTTACTCATTTAATTAGATATTATAATAATAAAATAAAAGGGTTAATAATTCTAATGAAATAAAATAAAACTGTACATATCACAAACCTGCTTTGTTCATTAGGAAGTCCAAATTATATAATATACTTAAATTGACTATTTGGAAGGTTTTAAACAATACATTTTATATTTTGTGATGTATTTAAAAACAAAAAAAAAACAATTTATAAATCTATAAACTATTATTTTATTGCAGCTATTGACGATTTTAATATAGAAAGACCAAAATAGGTACCATAGAATATCAGATACACAGTATTTCTCTATGGTTTTTTTTTTGTTTTCAGTATTTTCAATAATATTCAATTAACTTAAATATTGTTTTATTTAAACAATTTCATGTATGTATAATAAAATTTAATATTTTTAGTTACTAGTTATGTAAAATAAAAGAATAATGATTATATTCATTTGTTATTTTTTTTTTAAACTTCAAATAACTTTTCTATAAACCAAAAACATTTTTTTTTACAAATTATAAACACATAGAAGCATGGGACGTATTCAGGAGGACCACATTATCTTCTAGAAAACAAATACAATTCAAAAACAAGATGTGAATTTAAAATATTTTACTATAAATATTAGGTAGAAACTAAACTCAATAATTTATATTCAAATATTTTTTTTAACAATTACATTATAATATTATAATAGTATATAAGTTACATCTTATTATATTTTCATACTTGAATACTCATTTTTCTAACTAATTACATGTTCATCATGGATTATCGAAAGTCTAGGGACCCTTTAAACAGTTTAAACATCACAACGTAACGTTAAATAAGTGACTTGTATTATACTATTCGACTATATCATTATTTTTACTAACTTAATCTGTTTAAATTCACCTTCAACGTATTTTTATCCTATTTTTAATGTGTCTATAGGGTTCTTGCTGGACTTGCTTTATAGTTTCATTCGGGTGATTTATTTTCATTTACAGTGTATAATAGGGTGACCATACGTCCCGTATTATACGGGATTGTCCCGTTTTTCCACTTTGTGTCCCGTTGTCCCGACAAAAGTTATACGGGACGCATTTTGTCCCGTATTTTCAAGTAGGTCCCGTATTATTCCCGTTTTTCTCTTTATTGTTAATTTATAATTTTATAATTTTTTTTTTTTTTTATTCTACGATATTTTTGTATCACAATATTCAATAAAACATCTAATCTATACTTATCAGAATTATTTTTAGATTCTTGTCTTAACAATAAATTATTATAATTGCTGCGAGTTGAAAATAGAGAACTAATAATGTCACATTATTATCGACACGTTAAACCGACGATTATAAATACTAATGATATAACGATAACGTACAAAATGTTATTAATATTATTATATTGATGTGTGACGTCGTCTACTAAATAAGTACAATTCCATTCACCACAACCAGTTTGTTGTCAAATATAATGTCTATTTTTATTTTATAATATCTATGTAAAATTATAAATATAATTTGTTATTAATATTTATACGTGAGTGTCGAGTTCACGATGACATTCACAGTGTAGTCGTAGTCGTAGTGACGTATTGACGTGTCACGTGTAGTTTATTAAGCTTATTTAAAATTCAGTGTACCATAATACCTAATTTGTTTTTTAAAATGCCCAAAAGACGGTGCGTTTTTACTCCACAATTAAAATTAGAATTTCCTTTTTTACAAGATGCTGACGAAGTAGGAAAAATATTTTGTACCATATGTAAGTCAGTGTTTTCTATAGAACATGGTGGACGTTCAGACATAACACAACATGTTACAAAAGTAAAAAAACATTTACTGGCATTATCAGCTGCATCAAAACACGAAAAGGTAACTTCTTTTTTTTTAAAAAATGATCTGAGTGGGTCCACTGACGAAAGTAGACGTACTGCAGCACAAGAAGGGATATTCGCATTTCATACCGTGATACACAATCACTCATTTCGATCAATGGACTGCACATCATCTCTTTTAAAACAAATGTATAATAAAAAATTTACATGTGCGAGAACTAAGGCTGAATCGATTGTTTTAAATGTGTTAGCTCCTTTCGCCATGCAACAAATTTATAAGGAAATAGAAAATATAAATTTTGCTACAATTATGATAGATACTTCTAACCATAAGAACCTAAAAATCGTACCAATTTTAATACGTTATTTCAAACCAAATTCGGGAATACAAATCAAAGTTTTTGAAGTAACAAATTTAAAAGGAGAAACAGCAAATATTTTATCAACTTATATAATTGAAAGTTTAAAAAAGCATAAGTTGTCAGATAAAATTGTTGCATTTTCTGGAGATAATTGCAATACTAACTTTGGAGGTGTTTTAAGAAAAGGATCAAATAATGTTTTTTCAATTTTAAATAACAATTTAAAAACGAATATTTTTGGAGTAGGTTGCGCTGCTCATATTTTGCACAACGCTATGCAATCAAGTGCTGATGTGTTACCTATTGATGTAGAAATCATAGTTAACAAAATTTTTCAATTTTTTCATATCTATACAGTTCGAGTTGAACATTTGAAAGAGTTTTGTGAATATGCAAATGTTGAATATAAAAATATTC
The DNA here is from genome assembly GCF_020882245.1 of Rhopalosiphum padi. Classification (NCBI taxonomy): domain Eukaryota; kingdom Metazoa; phylum Arthropoda; class Insecta; order Hemiptera; family Aphididae; genus Rhopalosiphum; species Rhopalosiphum padi. The sequence goes on from NC_083600.1 coordinate 22,652,611, forward strand.
TTGGAAGTGTAAAAACTCGTTGGTTATCCTTATTACCTGCAATAACAAGAATTATTGATATTTACCCGGGCTTAAAATCATACTTCGAGAAACAGGAAAAGTGTCCTACAATATTAAAATCGTTTTTTAACGATCCTATGTCTATAGTGTGGTTTCATTTTTTACAAAGCCAATTAAAGGTTGTCTGTGATACTGTAACTAAAATAGAAGGAGATAAAATATCAGCCTGTGAAGTTGCAGAGGAATTAGAAATTTTAGTTGGAAAAATAAAAAATAGAAAACATCTAAACTTCCTTACAACAAATATTTTATCGCTTTTAAATGATTTAAAAAACAATAATATGTATAATGAAAGCTCATTCAAAAAAAGTACTGATCTATTTTATAATACTTTTTTATCTTACGTAGAAAAATGGGGTTGCCACTTTGACCAGTTGAAAATATTTCATTGGGTCCAACTAATAAACTGTCCTACTTGGGAAAATGTTCAAAAATGTATTAAATTTCTTATGGAAAACAACCGAAATAATTCTAACATAAAATTAGATGAAGATAATTTATTTGATGAATTCAGTCATGTAGAACAAATTTTTAAATCACGAATTCATGAATGGCAAAAAAATTCCGCTAAAGTAGAAGTTAAGTGGTGTGAAATATTTGAATACACTAAAGCTCATAACATTGATACAACTAACATATCAAAAATCGTAGAATATTCTTTGGCAATTCCTGGTACAAATGCTGCAGTAGAACGGATTTTTTCAACCATTAATGTGTTGTGGACAGATGAAAAAAATCGATTTTTGGTTGAAACTATCAAATCAATTATAATCGTAAAAACACACTTTAAAAACTTATCTTGTAATGAGTTTTATAATATTCTATTAAAAGAAACTAGGTTACTTGATGAAATCGGTTCAGCACAAAAGTATACAAAAACATCAAAAGAAGAAATTTACATGCCATCGTCATCAAAATAATTTTTTTTTGGACTTTTGTGTACATATTATACTTATTAATATTTTATTTGTATTTAAAAACTATTATACAACATACATTTAATTTGTTTTTTTTATATTAATATATTTAGTTAAAATTAGAATTTCCTTTTTTTTTTTTTTTTAGTTAAGTAACTAAAGTGTCCCGTATTTTTATTTTATTTTTATGGTCACCCTAGTGTATAATCCATTGTTTTTTAACGTATAATAATATGCTATAGGATTTATATCTCCATAAGGTAAAATCGTCAAACATTTTTATAAAGATTTTTTGGATTAAAATGTCACTATTTAATTTAGTAAAAACATTTTGATAATTCATAAATTATATAATATTTTGAATTTTTGAATTTAAACTCGATTTTTAATGATATAGAAAAAAAACTAGTAATTTGAAACATTTTATTCAACTATACAACGTATAAAAAAAAGAGCCGTGAAAGATTTATAAACGGAAAATTTCGCAAATTAAATTTCAGGTATACAATGCTTTGAAACCTCAACTAAATCAATTTAATATTATTGAAAACTATAATAAAGTTTTAATTTAAAATTAATATCAAATAAATTATCGTTGGAAATAATATATCTTCATCAATTTTTTTTTTTTTTTTTAAGAGCATTTTATGGTATTCTTAAAAATCATATGTCTACTACTACTAATTATCATTAATTTAAATTAAATCCTACTTGAAAATTCTTACATAAAAATATAAAATGTTTATTAGATTTTAATAAAATCAACTATCAAAAAGACAAAAAATGATCTAGTTTCCATAGTATGAAGTACTTTTTCTAAATAACTTTGCTGAATGAAAATAAAGTTTTTCTACTGTAACTTATAATAAGATGCATTTTTATAAAATTAAAAGTTTATCATAATACCTATTGTATGCGTAACTCTAAAGGAACACCCACTTCAAGTTAACATATAGAAAGACTTTTCCCTTGTCATTCAAGATCGTTCTACTGTCACTAGCTTTTTGTCGACCTTTTATTTTTAAAAAGTGGTTAAATTCTGAGCAATTTGTTAATTAATACCATTAATAGATAGCATCCAATGAATGGCAAAAATTATACATTATAATTAATGCAAATGTTATACGATAGGTAGTTAACATTGTTAACTTAACAATAATTGTCTTAATTTAATATAACTATAACATATATGATATAAAACCGCTAGTTAAAGCGAACCTTACTCAAAAACATAGTAATCATACAGTGACACCACATAAATATATAATATTCATATGATAATATTAGGAACATAACAATAATTAACTATAGATGATAATAATGTATGACGTTTTTAATAAATAAATTATAATATATGACATATAATATTACAAGTTGCTTACCTACAAGTAAAAATAAATTTGTGGACGACTTTAGTAAGACGGAATTAATAAAAATAGAAAGAGATTTCACTCAAGAAAGTATAATGTGAGTACCAATTTAAAACATCACATAATAATATTATTCTCATAAATAGTAAAATAAAAAATATGCAAAATGCATAACAATTTGATTAAAATTTACAATATTTATTCAGAATCGATTTTTGGACATTACTCTGCCAGTCCGATATTTTATAAATGTTAACAAATAATGGATATTAATCATCATTTATCGCCAATAAAATTTATAATATTCACAGATGGTGGTAACTTAGCTAAGTAATTTAGTCACATTAAGGTTTGTAACTACCCATTATGTTAGGGTCCATCTATGTGCATGGAAAAATCTGAAGAAAACCGTTCATCCATTACAGCCCAAACGTCAACCTAACAATAAACGACCAATGCGGGTTTATAGTATAAACAACGACGTGACATTTTTTCGAATATTAGACCGCCGCAAAGATCATGATTCGCGGAACGATGTTTATTGCATAAAACCATAATATTAGGTATAAGAAAAAACGGGCTACTAGGTAACTGCCTCACTGCACAAAAGATGTCGAGTATACCTCGCTATTGAGTAGGTCACTGTAATGGATGTGTTAAATTTGAATTCAACGATAAATCATTGCATGCGAAAAACGATGCTGATTGAAGACGGTCTGTCAGCCTATATAATATATGTATATATATTAATATATTACTAAGTATATTTTATGATATATTCATATTGCTATCATATAAATTTATTTTAATATTAGTAGTATGATAAGTTTAATTAATTTTTTCCGAAAAAATCGCGTTTATTATATTATTATAATTACTATAAATAGTAAACATTTATACTATCATATTATTGTTTTTAACTTTTGAGGCCTTACCGTATAGAATTCTGTGAATAGATTTTGTGCACAAATAGGCAATAGTTTAAAGCACATTTGATACTTTAAAAATATGATTTTGTGCAGTACAAAGTTTTTGGTCCACGAGAATAATACTTTTGAAATGTAACTACAAATCAACTAAAATCGCAATTCTCGTACAACTTATTTGTATAAATATCATTTTTGAATTGCTATAGCCTATAAGAGGAATTATATTTCATACACATATTTAATTTTCAAGCTTTGAGTAAAACTTACATCTTTTAATCGACATTTATAGATAATAAAATGAAAATCTTAAATATCCATAAATAGATGAGGAAAGCCAAAATATATTTTAAATTAAACTATGTATAAAAAATACTAATATAAACTTTTGGTAAAAATGTCAAGTATCCGTCGATTTTGTCAAAAACCGGATTAGCATAAAAATTCCAGGTTCTTCTTATTTTGTTTTCCCTCGATTATTAAGAAAATAACTGGGAATTTTTTACTTTTGATCCCTTAAAGCATAAACTAGATTCACTTTTCTACCAGAAAATACATTGAAGTTGAAGATTGAAGCATTTTTACTGATCCAAAAGGTTAGATAAAAATAAAACACACATTGTAAAATCAATACTTTCGTCGTTCCGCTCAGAATCTAGAACGGCAAATATGTGCTAATATAATATAATATATACTTCGATTACCCACATGGGTTCAAGATGTAACAGTATATTTTATTTTAATTGAATAGAACCAAATCTAAAAAACAAAAAAAAAATGGCCACAATTTTAGACGGATATTTACGACTGCAAATATAAGACACAATACGATCGGGCTGCGTTTATAATATTATGTTGATATTATTAAACCGCTGCACAGGTTCGTCTTTCCTCACACACAAATACGCATTAATATTATAATGATTCAACTACTGTGATATAAAGACTAACGACAATTGCAGGGGCATACGCGATAACGCTGCTAACGACCATGGCGACTGTGCACGCAATAATGATATTAACGATGTTTAGCACCTCCGCGATGGTCCAAACGTCGACGGCCGCAGGTGCGAAATGCTCGGGGCCGACATTTTACCGCTGCCACTCTCACTTGATTCGCTCCACGATTTCCCAACCATAATAATCGTGACGAGAAACTGACCTGATAATTAGACCTTTGGACCCTCATTCATAACCGAGCTCTATCCTCCTAACTTAGGTCACCTGCAAGCTGGCCACCATCGAATCAAGTTACACCGCGGACTCGTAGCTCTGATTATTCGTTATCCGGCGCTGCCATCAACTCTCTTTCGATAGTTTTGAAGAAAATATATCATAATATTATTGATCCGGTCGTGTTGTTGAAGTGTTTGAATTTATTTTTTATTAATTTTTATGTTTTTTTTTTTTTTTATCATGATTTACTGCAACTCGATTAAAAATTCGAATTTGCATTCAAAAATCCAAGGGAAATTCTTATCATGGAAATAGGAATAACACCGATTACCATTATAATTAATAATAGTATAATAAACTATAAAGTCCAATACGCTAAAATATCGTTTTGTGAAAATTGTCGTTTACGTGTATGTATCAATTTTTCCTATCCTGCCTGTGCCCCGTTACATACTCAATATCATCCATTTTTACAATATTTTGTTGCCATTTTTATTATCACCTCCCCCTTCACTTCTCCAAAGGCATACATATTCTTATTACCACCGATATTGCATTTATTCTGCCTGACAGTATTTGCGATTTTTTGAACGATTTGGAATACACGTCAAACTTCATAAAGTAATTGTGCATGTAAAAAATTGCTCTCTGTCGTGTGAACTATCGCGTAAAACATAACAAACTGAATTGCAAGTTTTCACCAGAACTAATGTAAAAAATAAAAAAATATATACTGAAAAATAAACGACAAAAGTTTCACACAATCAAAACACTAACATATAACAATAAAACCCGTGACTAAACTTTGTTCAACAAATAAATAAAAATAATAAAACTATTCTATTAATTATTTACACATTTCATTTTAATTGAGGTAAGAAAATTAAATAAATATAACCAATAATATTCTTATAACTTTTAACTAAATATTAACTGATACACAATTTTATTTAAAAAAAAATAATTTAAACTGCATTTTATGATACTTTGATATTTTGACAAAATTATTCATCCATACTCGATGCATATATGGAACACAGTTTTTCTTAGCCATTAAAATGATTCATAATATGCATTATATTCTATAAATTTGTCACATTTATACTTTGTTCACCTCAGCTACATTTTTAAATTTTAAAATGACGTTTTGAAAAATGAACGATCCCTAACTCCCCATTACTCGAGTAACTATTATACGTTCATAACCAAAAGTTATGAATATTACTCGGAATTCTTGCGAATATGATAGCAAACATATTATAACAATGAACGTACATATTATCGATTTTAAATGTATATACTTTTGTTTAAAAATTATATTTTGAAATAAAATCCTCAAAACAAGTGCCTTTATCAATTTTTATTTTTTATAAATATCGGTATTTTAATTCCACGATCTTCATTACTAAATACTATGTAAATAATTTCATTATACAATTATAGGAAAAATTAGAGTTCCAACAACTATTAGAAATTAAAAATGAAATATGCAGTATGTGAATAGCGAAAGTATGAAATAGTATTTTTTAAATATCATAAATAACCTATAAACATAATATTCAGTAAATAATACTATAATATATTATTTTATCAATGAGTTTTTTAAAGTTCACTATTGTAAATTATAAAAACGTGCTTTAAAGATGCAACCATTTTTCATCAAAATTACAATATTATAGTTCAACAACAGTTAAATAATTATTTATTGTGACGATTTAAACGTACGATTTGATGACGTATGATATAATTGAGTACCTACAAAACTGCAGACTTCAATAATAAATACGTAAAACGAACTTATACTATATAGTTTGATAATTGTCTATGTTTAAGAACTTTATAAAAACGTAAAAATGATACGCACGTCATATCGATTCATAAGAGAATTTAGTGTCTCATGAATGTGCATCGTATTTAAAAATGCTTTATGAAGTAATATAAAGCGTCTAATGAACAAATAAATAATTCAAGAGATGAAAAAAATGAACAATAACACAGAGCGATCTTCATAATATCATTGTTATTGTACTTCTGTGTGTACCTACGTTACATGTTGGTACGCATATTATACACCAGTAGGTACTCGCAATGACGTAACTCATTTTCCGGATGTACAAGACGTCATTTGTTTTTCATAGCGTTTCCGTTCGTCGTCGTTAATTTTTATACTTCACGAATTTTTGACCATTATTTATTTCGTTTCGAGATCCAAACGTCTGTACCGCTCGCCGTTAAAATAATTACGATTTACAGCTGCCCCGCAAACGGTAAACGTAACCGGAGTATTCCGTACAGCCTTCCGTTAGGTAGAGATGAACACCGCGCAGGATAAGTTTTGCAAAAGTGCTGAACCAAACACACACAAAAGATTGTATGATTTGGTTTACAATTGTGTGAAAAGTGGAACGCGGCAAGCAGAGGTGTAGAGTGTGCTTTGAGAGGGAAGGGGAAGAGGTATACATCGCGCGAGAAAAATTCGTGCAAAAACAAGTAGACGAAAATAAAAAAATAAAAAATAAAAAAATGAGAGAAAAAATGCACACTGCTGCGTGAAGATCGTTTTGAACCCCTGCACTGGCCCGTAAACTCGTAATGTACAAAGAGGCAAGTCGTAGACAGGGACAGCGTTGTGGCGGAGGGTTGAAGGGTAGCTCCACGAGGATGCATTAAAATAAGAAAAAGATCCACCCTTTGGCGGCGGCCACTGCTGCCGGTATTTATTTACGGGCGGACTTAATTTTGTGTCAATATATAAAATAAAAATAAAAATACTGTGAGAGAGTGAGATAATGTGAGAGAGAATGAGTTATGCGGAGAGAGAGAGAGAGAGAGCAAGTGGCAGAGACGGTATAGAGAAATATATATGTGTGTATAGAGCTCAAATGTGTATTTATTTCACTTCCGCCGCGACGGCAACGACGATATTTGTCGAATGGAAAATATCGAGTGTCTTTCAATAGACTTGTTTTCTTCTCCTTTGAAACGGTATTATTTGCGAAACACGACCGCTTTGATGGTTAATTCAGAAGGCGGTTGCGGTGACAAGGCCGACCGCTGCGTACGGGCGAGTACAGTTCGCTGCACGTACGTATATTATAATAATATGTGAATACGACGCTGCCAAACCAGGTAATATAAAACATTAATCGGCAAACGACTCAGATGTATTCAAGAAGGGTTTATTAAAATTTAAAAATACACCGTGGTGGTTTCTGAAAATACAAAATAAATTGTATTTTTTTTAGTTATTATTATTTATTAAATAGTAACAATTGGTTTACATTATTGTATTCAAGTCACAATCACTGCAGAGAAAATAATTGATAGACGATAAGCATTATTTTTTTATTTTTTATATCGTTCGATTAAATTGTAAATTTAAAGTATATTCATTTTAAGAAATAATTTTCAACAAAACCACTTAAATTAATCTTTACATTATAGTACCTATTGTAATAGTATTATGATTACACAAATGAATTATCATGCTAGTTAGTAGTTACATTATATTATAATATAATACAAGTGTATAATACGCATATTTTTTATAAAAATCAATGTTTATAAAAAAATTTAGACTTGGAAATTACAAAAAAAAAATATGAATGATAGTAAAATTTAAGGAACGGGACATGAGTGTGTTACCGGAATGAGCATCTCGATATTTTAAATTTATATTAAACTTATTGCATCAACCAAAAACGTTTAAGACTAGTCAAAAAACGGATTCTTGGTTGTAAATCTTTCACCGAAGTTTTTACCAGTTGGTCACAGCTTATAACGTTTCTCGTTTTTATAAATAAAGAGTAGTACGCGCAATAGGCCACGTTTAATGTATCATATATATCGCGTGAATTCGAATGTTAAACATCTGTCATACGAGTATTATATTTTAATCTTAAAGATTTGTTCTTCTCCGTTTTCATTAACGGTTACCGCAAATTTTTTCGACGTCATCATTATGATACTGCTGCGCTGTAATGAGAATAATATTATAGGTATAATGGATCGCTAACGTTTAAGACACGACCATCCGTTGGCGTACCAAAGTACACCAGAATTATGTATCATTAATATAATTATTTTGCCTTGTTTAAGGTCCAGAGCGCATTTTTCGCTAATCTCGACATTTAATACGCCAGTAGTCCTAAACAGTGTAAACAAGAGAAATGGCCGGTGAAACGTTCATCTCAAACTTCAGCTACGGTACCCACAAACGGCATGACACATAATAAATGTATATTTTCTTTCTTAGTCCTATATTTCCATTAGTATTTCCAACATCATATTAAAATACAACTTTCAGAAACCAACCGAAAATGGAATTTATTATTGTGTTTAATTGCGATAACCGTCAGTTCGTCGCGGCATCATCCGTCGTCAGTATAGCGCAAACTTGAAGTGCATATTGAAACCTCAAAGATTAATTAGTTTTTAAATTAGATATATAGATGAACATATAAATTTATTTTTAATTGTTTAATATAAAAAACTATCATACATTTTTACCGGCAAATTTTACTATTGAATATATTTTTCCCTCTATATACGCACAAGTTGGTGAATAAAATTATATGTAGAATTTTTGGACCAAATGTATATTTAAAATAATATAAACACAAATAATAATATCACATCTGTTATTAATTATTCATTAGAACATTATTTATTTTAAACTCCTCCACATCAAAAAATGTATCGTTTACATTCAAATACAACTCATGCCCAGCAACAAAACAACGTCCTACGACTATAATTAATATTCATTGTAAAATATCTAATGAAAACAATATTAAAGATAATTTGGATCGGTCGAATTGATCATAAACATATTATACAAAATAACATCGGTGCAGCCCGTTCGACATGCGACATCGACGTCATCTGAATACGCCACCGACTTTCAGCGGAACCTTTAATATTCGTATAAAATATTATTATAATATTATAATTTGATGTTTGAACGAGGAAACCTTCAATGTTTGTCAACCCATTCCTTTGGATGGAAATACTTTAGCCGGGAAAGTTTACCTAGCCCAGATGGCTGCGGTGGTCAGAATAATAATGACCGGAATTGGGTCGGACCACGTGACGTGCGCGAAAACATTTTGAACGGCCTTTTGACCGTATAATCCTTTGAACGCTAGCCGCAGTATACACTCCTCCAAACGCATTCATTATGAATACAAGGATGATATTAGTATCGCTTTAACAATTTAACGTACATTTTTCAATAATTTTATAATTTATTTACATATCTCTACACATTATAAATAATAAATATGGATCACATCACAATTTTTTGTTGTTGTTTTAAACATTTTGAAAACTCGTCGTTTTTGTTAAACGAGTACATACTCGTATACTATTTATTTTTACAATATTTTATATTATTTTTATTGACCAAAGAGTAAACACTGAGTATTGAGTAACTATAATGAAAACCAACTGTCATTATAAATATACAATTACATAGATCATATTTTGTTTTGTTATATTATTGAACGTAATCCTTCTGTTACATTTTAAAAATTATGACTATCTTTGGGTAATGTCATTATTACTTTTTTTTTTAGCAAATTAGATACGTATATTCATATTTTATAAAAATAGTAACAAATTTATCCCAAAGTTGATTAATAGTGATAACTGATAAAGACAATATCATATATTCATAACACTGTTCTCAAAATTTCGGTTAAAAATATGTAATAAACGTAATTATAATTTAAAAAATAACTTACACACATTATGTATTTTTAAATATTTTTAACGATAAACTTACAAAAAAAAAAAAAAAATGTCACAAATTTCTTTCGGAATATTATAGCATAAATAAATTAATATACGGAGAAATATTTCATCGAATATAACATTATGTAACAATGTGTACTATCTTATAATTTATTTTAAACCTACCCATTTCTTATGAATGTCTATATAGTATATTATACCTACTCATAATGAAAAAAAATAAAGCGTCGGATAAAATATTAATACAGTTTTTTCCTGCTTTTCAATCTATAAAATATTGCGTAGCTATACATAGCGATAGTGTGTACACTGTACAATCACGTATACGATTTAATCATTAAACGTATACAATTTAATTATTTCACCAATATAACTGACAACAATGAAAAAATTCCCATAACAAACACTCACAATATAATAGCAACAATAATAACGTAGCACTCGTCTCCGCATATACATCTTTGATAATATTATTATTATTATGTATATATATCGAGTTGAGTTTATCGTCGCTGTCGTCAACCGGACGCGACCCGAGAATACAAAAGACGGCTGTGAATTATAATATTATACAATCATAACGGTATACAGATCGACATAAACCCACACACACATACACCCCTAACAGTGTAATAGTTACGTTTCTGTACGACGATTTGGGGATAAGGTCGTATATATTAAAAATTGCCAATAATATTATGATATAATACGATCGTATATAATGTCCGACACGATAATGTATTCGTCAAGTGACGTATTATGACATATAACATATTTATACGATATGTATCACATATTATTATGTCATGTATTAGGTACATTATGACCGTCGTAGATTCGTAATAATTGTTGAGCCGAAACGCCGATCGGAATGTTTAGGCCACCAGACGTGAGTATACTGATCAGTGATCAGATATAATATGATTTAGATAATCGTAGTACAAACTGAGCTTTTTTGAAATTGTTTCTGAAAAATGTAGCATTGATAATATCTTGACTTGGGTCTGTATAAAACAAAAATAATAGAATTATTATGATCATACTATCATTACTAGCAAATATAAATAAAATAAAAATATTTCAGAAAAAATTTAAAAATGTATGAATATTATAAAAAGTATTCAACATCATTATTATGGAGCAGTGCGTTAAAATTATGTACGTTATTATGTGACGAATATTATTTTGTTCTCGTCAATTATATATAGGACATCGGTCATCATATTTTTAGCGATTTATGGCATACGTCATATCATAATACTAAATGTTAATTGTTTTACGTATATGTTTATGTTTACACACCACTCGATAATCAAGTACGTGATTTAGTGATTCTTATCCGAACCCTAAAGAGGATACATTTTCCATAATTCCTTGTTATATATATATATATATATATATATATATATAATATTAACATATTATGTATATTTCTACAAAATAGATTAGTCTAAATTTTAGACTCTAAACTCAAGCCCCCTAAAATCCATATTTAAAAGGTTATTCGTGCATATGATTACGGTGCTCTTAGAGGGAATATTTTCAACACGTCGGGGCCTTCTTAATATCATGAGATGGTATCCGAATCGAATTTTACGACTAAATTTTTCCGGCCACAAGATCGTCTCTAAAAAAAACCATCCGTTCGGGTGGTAATAGCGGAGGTCTCATTATTACTCGAGAGAATCAAGAAAAATATATTTAATTAAATCGCGATAAAAAATGTAAAAAAAAAAAAACTGTTTCTACGTTCACCTGTGCAGGTACGTAGTATTATATTTCTGTATAATGTCCTATACACACTCCGAAACCACTGTTGTTGTTGTTATTATTATTATTATTGTCATCGTCAGCGTGTCACGCACATAATATTATATATACCTACGGCCCAGTCGCCTAAACGACGACGGCACTTGCGGGCGAAAGAGTAACGATATAATACGTATAATATCTAACAAAGTTATTAAGCCCCTAGAAAGAAGTACTTTATATCAAATGCCCGGAAGCGCAGAAAAAGCTGATTCACGAACATGTGGTGTAGGTACTAAGGTAAATATGTGTATGCTATATACTCGCACTATATATATATATATATACGTACTATTATACGCGATGCGGCTATTACTAACACGCCCTGCCTCGCCCGTGCACCCGTCCGGATTCAATACGCTCTATACACACTAGATACCTACTATAATATGCTCGACTCCCTGGAGATCCAGACTGCAAAAGGATAACCTATTTTACAACTCGTCGAGTCGTCAACGCACGCGACCTGTACAGAGTATAGTATATAATAGTGCACGCGTTTGCGATGAGCGTGTACACACTGCCATAAAAAAATAATTATAATAAATCTATTTTTAATGTTTTTTTTTTCTATCGATAATATGATTGTATGGGACTAAATTTATTTTAAGGAAAATTAACGAAAAACGCATAGTAAAACTTTAAGACGCACGCCGTGAACGCCCATAAATAGTGAATGATGGGTAAGAATTTTAGTGGGGGGGGAGTAACGCTCTAACCATTTTTTTTTCACGCAGGTAAATAGCTTTAATCGTATAATTATTGATGTGCTCCATCAATAAAAAATCCATTACATTACCGTACAGCGATAACTCAAAAAACGAATATATTATAACGATTCAACCCAAACTGTTTTGAAAAATTATTCTTGAGAATTAAGTACCTATTGAAGCGTTAGAAGAAGATTATTTATTTATTTGTTTAAAATAACGTTTGGTGTAATAATACTGTTGGGAAGGTTATTTTAAACTCTTAAGTAGATTCCACGATAGTTTGAGAAAAGTTTTTGTAAATGTATTTTATTTTAATTACCAAATATATTTTACAGTTGTTAAACATATTGCAACTTAAATCATACATTTTTTTTTAATAATTTAATTTTTTCCAAAAGCATTTCTGAATATTCAATAAGAAAAAAAAATAGAAATATTATGAACCAAATAAAATAAATCCAATATATTTACTTATTAGCATATTATATTTATATATCAAATTAAAAACGAATCGGTTGTCGTCATGAATTCAATACTAAACCCGTAATTGCTAATTAATTCACTACGTATATAAGATTATCTTAATCCGCATTAGAAAATCCAGATTTATAGAAACAAACGACTAAGATTAAAACCCCCTCCGTGTTATAAAATCCGTTTAATATACTCAATTACTCAAATAAACCCATAATATAGATTAAGTTATTTCATAAAAACTCAGTAGATAATTGTAACGGTTTTAGAAATAATTACCCTGTTAGATTTGCCATTTTAGTTGGTACTGTATAGGACATAGATATTAAAAAAAACACACACATACACAATTTAAATAGGCAGATAATCTTATGGAAGAATAATAAGAAATTGTAATTGATTAATTTATAAATTGCTGATTCATCGTCTCATCGACAAATGTTTTTAATATTTTCAGTACACTATAGTATATTTACGGTATACCTAAAGCATTTTAGTGTACCAACAACCCACCAGCTCTTTTCGCTTTTTTAACATATATTATTTTATTGTTTGAAGAAAATAATTAAAATAAATTAAAAATAAACAAAAATTTAAAAAATTTATTTTCCGCCAATTATTAAATAAACATTTTAATAACTCATCAAGCAAATTACTTTTCATCAAACTTAAACACAGTTAGCATAAACAATCCAAAGTTTATTAAAATTACGGCATGTTCACCCAAAATAAATACTTTATTCTTAGTAAATTCGGAACATTAGCAAACAATTAAAAACAAAAAAGATAATAATATATAATAAATTTAAAAATAAAATCACATCTAAAAAATTAAATAAAACATTCATAAATCATTTTATATTAAATAATATACTATTTTTTACAACAGTATTTTTATATTTTAATTCAATAATTCATTATATTTATTTAATTGATCTTTATTTCACTTCGAAAACTCGGCTATTTACACTACATAAATTTACATCGTTGTATAAATTCTTGTAATACAAATATAAAATGAACACCAAAATAATATTTTTATGAATGTTTAATAATATTTTATCTCATTTGCTTTTAAATAAATTACTAATTAATTAAGTTAACAACTAACGAAAAAATTTCTTATTAAAATTCGTTAATTTTTTTTTTTTTTGGACGTCTCGAAATATTAAATAATAGTTTTTGGGTAAATGCTTCATGTTTCATGCTGTTGTGATTTCCGTAAGTGGTGAATATTTTAACTGGTCAATTACCCAAATATACCCTTGACTTCAGTTGTTATTCAAGCAAAATTTACCCAACACTTAATTCTATGGCAGTGAATACATTTTGAAATCTCAGAGGCATTATATCCAAAAGCCATAATATATCATTCAAGCAAAATGATGTGCATATTTATCTAAATCCAGATAATTAACTTGAAAATACTATGTATATAACGTTGATAATATATTTTATAAGCGATTTACTAATATAAGTTTAAACTAAGAAATTATTTTATCCTGTTAAAATGCATAAAAAAATCAACAACGATCGGTAAAAAGTTTAAATAATCTAATACTAGCAATAGATTATCACTGTTTAATAATTTAAGTTTACATGTTTACAGTTTACATGTCTAGTCAACTTTACACCTAACCTTGTTCAGTGAAAAAATTTAAAATACTAGTCATGCATGATGATAATATCGTGACTTCTTCAAAATTGAAGACAATTTAAGAAACTATTGTTTAAATTACCCATGTACTCGGAAAAGTGTATTATTTGACAATAATAATTCAAACGTGGAAAAATCACAAACGTGTGAAATTTTGTCTCTATATAATGATGATTGTTGTTTGAATTCCAAAAATAAATACAGTTTTATAGATTTTTGGTTTTTTTTTTTTTTTACTTACACGGCAATTCCATACGGAATAACAAAATCATTCGAGGAGAAAGTCCCGATGATGATGTTTGAATAGACTGAAAAACACGTTCATCCAAATTGAATTCAAAATTTCTAAAGAAGCAAGCGCAGCATAATATTATTTTGCCATAACACCAATCACCGAATATTGAAGTACCTACCTAAAATACTGTGGCCAGTAAATAAACTACAAGAATTCAAACAAGTGCGAGTATAATATTATTATTAAATATCGTCGAATAGGTAAATATACTTCGATAAATATTTTTATATTATTCATATTGTGCTGAGAGCTGCGCTGGACTCAGTTCCTTTAATCCGTGTAGTACATATATAATTACGGATTGAACTAAATATGCCTTTATGAAATTTAAATAGACGGGTCGATTTAATTCTACATTTGAAAGGCCATTCTATTTGAATAGGTCCGATAATTTCCTTTCCAAATCCATACTCTGAAATGTGAAAATTGTACACAACTCGCTCAATACATTATAATAATATATATATTTATTTATGTATTCAGTATAAAATAGACTATATTATGTACGTATTGATAAATTATATGAATAATAATTTTTCTTGAAAAAAACTAAACTAACAAATAACACATGCTAACCGATTGCAGTAAAATTATATTGCACATGTTATCAACAAAACAATAAACTAAACAAATACTTTCAAGACGGTTTATGTACATTTTGGTAGACAATAAATTATAATTTACAATCAAATATGAGATTAATTAAATACATCATATTCTGTGAATACAATTTATTAAGCCTTAACAAATATAACAAAAGTGAATAGATTTTTCATTGCAACCTTTTTTAATAAAAAGAAATTCTAACGATTAAAGTAACAGTTAGAAACAAAATTTTAATAAACAAATAAATATATAAATACATTATTTATAATTAATCATAAGATAAATAGTATTAACCCACTATAACCTATAATATACTAAAAAATTAAAAACTAACAACTATACAGACCACGAGATAAAATAAGTGTTTAAAAGTAAACCTACATAAAACAATTAAACTAAATTACTAAATTTTAAATATAAATATAAATGTAAAATATTATGTTTTAAAAATAATATGTAACTATTGTAAATAATATACATAGTGTTTTTGTTAAAATATAAAGTAGATATCTGATTAATTTAAAAATAGACTAGAGATTATTATTATACCTTTTCAATAACAATTATATTTATAAAATACTTTTAAAAATACTTCATTATGAGTATAATAAAACGAGTACGGTTAAAAGAAAAAACTTTCTACTCATTATTTAAGATAAAAAAGATATATTTATCGCATATATGTATTTTGTCGTTGTTATAAAAATATGGTAAATCTAATTTTATGTCATCTAAAATTTACTCAGTCCACAATCTCAATCTCTTTCTTCATTTTCATTTTTACCGATCATATTTTTTTTCATTCGTTTCTTCGTTCTATTTTCGTGAAAAGTAATGAAAGGTGCATACACACGCACACGCGAACTCCACCATATTGAGTGAGACGATGGTCGAAGTAAAAGAAAAAAAATAAAGAAAATCCGAAGAAGGCAAAGCGAGAGAAAGGCAATCTAGAAACCGTCAACTCCAGCACTAGCTATTCAGCCGTCGCAACACTGCAGTGGTACGTAACACATATTTAGTTAGCTAATATTACCGTTTTCTAATAGTTTTTTTATTTTCAGTACAAGTATTACTTTTTCCATTACCCATCTCACAGATGTATTTCACAATTACGTATTATCGCAGTTTTAGAAATACAGGCATAAAATAAATGTTATTCTTTATTTAATATTTCAAACTTGAACGCTCCAATTCGCTCACGGATTTATACGCAGATAAATAGTAAACAAAGAGATTAAACATACTCGTTTTATATTTTCTTCATATTATGTGTTTGAAGTTTAATGATTTGATTTTCATAAAAAACAAAATGTAAATTACAATAGATTTTATGATTTTATTGACTTAAAACAGAACTATTCACTGGTGGATATGTATAAATGAAAATACAGTAAGTTATTTAATAGAAAAATAACCTACAAAAGATGTGTATTGTACTTTAGCCAGCGAACAGCCAACCTCTAATTTATAATAGGTAATCCAAGGAGAGTGGTAACAGCTTCAACAAATAACGATTATAATATAAAACGATATACAAAATCACACATTAAAATTAGCAGTGTAGCAATTTTTCATAAAAGTAATATATTATATTATTTTTGTATATCTGTTACAAACGACTTATTTGCTATAAATATAATCATACCAATTATTATGTATCGTCTAAATATTATCACTATAACTTTTTTACAATTTTTAAAATACCTACATGAAACGAAGAGCTTACAAATAATACCAACATATAACTATTGGTTTAAAAAAATGAACATTTCTCGAAATTATCACTAAAAACAGAATAGATCTGAAAAAACATTATTCATTTCATTAATTTAAAAACTGTTCTTTGAACCACTTACAGTATAATATCAATGTAAGCATTGGGTAAAATTCATATAGTATATGAGTTTTTTAATGAAGAAATAATCAATAAATTCATGTGAATGGGGAAAAAAGTAATAATTTTAATATATTAAAAAAATATATAATAATAATATATGATAAGATACACGTCTATTACGTCGTTTTAACGTACATCACGGGTATAAGAGCTTTTAAATTCAAAACGTTTAATGAAAAATATTTTATTTCTGGAAGTAAAAACAGATTTACACATTTTCTATATTTTTGGCTGCCTAAACATGATGTCCTTCGTGTACGGTGTATATTATGTCGTCGCAGTTGTCGTAGTTAAAGCGAGTGACGTCGTTAAACTCGTAAGAATTTTCTCTACCACTGTCTAGCCATTCGCCTATTTTCTCCGTAGTAACTAGTAGATCTGCCACGCAGTGTCACGAAACGTGATTGGCGACAATATATATATATATATATATTTGTGTATGTGAGTGTGTGTGTGTATAAAATTCTCCTCTTCACGTATTTTCCACATATTTATGGTCGAAAACCTCAATGTTTATGGAAATTTTATTCGAAACCGAAAGAGAAATACGATATCAGGAGAGTTAACACACAACATGACGTTTTTCTTTTCTATTTTTTTTTTTAGAAAAATATCCCATATTATACACACAAACACGCGGATAACTTTATACCAGTTGTATATATATTCGTATACCGTATGTGTACCCGTTCGTTATATAACCTCCTACCTTAAGTACACTATACTTCATGTAGGAAATATTCCGAAAAAAAAAATATAAAAAGTGGGTGCAAAAAACGCCGTCGAAATACTTTTTTTTCTTTTATATATATTACTTATATACATTTACTTTTATACGGAACATTACATTTCGTCCCGACCCGGTGCGCAAGTATAGAATATATTTTATACGCGTACGGTTGGGATTTATATGTATAGTGGTGTGGGGTACACAGAACGCGCGTCTCTGCGAGCTGAACGTATCGTAATCAGGACACACACCGCACTCCTAATTCCTATACAGGAAATTATTTGGACACTTAAACTAAAATTCGATGGAAAAAATTTACGTTTACAATATTTATCGTGATTATATTCCACAGTATTTGTGCGTGTATGCGAAAACTGCAAGAAACCATTTACAACCACCCACGATGATTTTAGTAAAGTAGTTTATATATTTCTTTTTTTTTCATCGTACCTTTTAAAGCGGTAAATAGAATAAAAAAAAAAAAGGTTTAATATCACTCGTTCTCAAAACAATATTATATTATCAGTTTGAAAATAATGTTAAGTTTTAAAATGCGATCGGACTTTAGACGGGTTACGGGTTAACTGTTTGATTTGTGATGGTAGAAAAACGAAAATCGAGGTGTTCGAGCGCGTGGCGTACCCAATTCGCCGGATGGTGAACACACACACGTCTTTACATGCGTTCCAGCGCGCATTGATCACAACTACTGTAAACCCAAAAATCTTTATAAGTCTAATTATAATTCAACTTAAAATACGTATGCTACGTAGTTTTAATGTTATTTTTAAAAATATTTTATACACATTTAGTTTCAATCACATTACTTCATTGTGTACCTGTGCTTGTAATTTATATTCTTCCTTTGACTTAATAAATCTACATTAAATTTATTTTTTATATTAGCTGTTATTCTGAAGGATTTAATAAACAAAAATTACACTTAAAGAAAACTATTTCTTATTCTAAAAACTTTTCAATTTTGAGGGAATTTTATTCGTTAACTATAGTTCTTAATAAATATTATACAATATATATAATACCTACATATGTACTCCTTGTTCATCATTTATTTAAAGGCAATTATAATCTTACATATAATTTAACACTTACCATAAGTCTCCACCATTATGACTACTAATCATGTGTGCTATAGAATTATAATTGAGTATACACAATGGAGTTGTATAAAAAAAAAAAATTAGTTGTTCTGATTGTTGACTTTTTTTTAATGTATACCTTAGCTTCATTATTGATTATTTTAGTTTTTCATTACCTACAAAAAAAAAGCAAGTTGAAATGAAACAGGCAGTTAATTATATATTCGTATTTTGTTTACAGTAAATAGTTATTAACTCAGTTTTTTATTTCAAATGTATTTTACTCATATAATTTCAATATGTATGTTAATTATACATGGCCAAAACAAAACTTTAATGTAATAGAACATTTTCTTAATCTTTGAATTTAAAATGTTGTTAACTAATTAAGTTGTTTTTATTAAGATCATAATATTTAACTTTTTATATAGTCCATATTTTAAAATATAAACGTTTTTAGATTCGTATTAATCTCTGTAATAAAATAATACGATTTTAGTTATAAGAATTAATTAGATTTTATCTTATTGTCTACTCTGTCATATTTAAAAGAATTTTTGAAATTAAACGATTAAAAATAAAAGTCAATTACCTTTTCATTGTTTAAAATTTAAACCACTTTACTTTTATATTCGAAAGACATTCTTCGCGATATTTAACAAAACATGCGTGTATTCTAAAGGCCGTTTTTCAGTTATGATTAATTATACCTCAGGATTTCAAGAAAGTTAAATAAAACTTCTTGTCACGAAAATAAACATACATTTTGATTTATTTTTAAGACGTTATCATTTTAACTGTAAGTATACTACACAATTCAGTTGTCTGCAACTGAACTATTAAGAGGAATATTTAAATACATAGATACATTTATAGTAAAAATATAATAATAAATAATAATGGAAGTACAATAAGTAATAGGTAGTAATAGTATATTTACAAAATTCATGATAAACCGAAAAATAATATACCGGTAAAGTATTAAGTTGTTATTAATAATATTATAATTCTAATAAAATGCAATGTATTTTACACTATTCTTCATTATTTTTTTATTAATAAAATGTTAATAGATGGTTTATAGTTTATACAACAAAATATTGTCACATAATAAGTATCAAACGTTCATAATTTTTATCTTGTAAAATAAACAAATTCATATTTAGTGAAAAATGAATAGGACACAATAATTCCTTTATGACGAACTTCAGAAAACAGAGGCGTCAACTTTTTTTATAGGTAACTCACACCAATCATTATCATTCTGTATAAAAAAAAAAATTATAGTTTCACAATTATATCTTATATACAATGTACTATAGTTTATATTTTCTAAAAATATATTATAAAATAAATAAATTTATTACGTTTTGTTATAAAATATTAATTATATTTTAAAACTTTGAAATGGAATATCTATAAAGATTAATCTCAAACTTTCGAAAATATCTATTGTAACTACAATATGGCCGTAAGTAAAAGTTGTCATATTTTAATGCATTCACCCTTTGGGTGTTCTTAAAAATCAATTTAAAAACAAGACCGACAGAACATAACTTTGTACTTGGAAAATTTGGCTCAGGTCGAATTCATTTTATGGTATGACTAAAGATAAATTATTTATCCTAACATTATATTAATATATTATACAGATTACAGATAAATAATGGCTTAATATCAGTTTTATTTCAATTAAAGTTAAAAATTTAAACGCTTATTTAAATAATCATGTATTAATTATTAATTGTAACTATCTATCAGATATTTTATACTAAACAAAGAAAATTTTATATTTTGTTGTTATAAATTGTATTTGATTGTATTTAATAATTAAATTAACTATGTAAACACGAGTAAGTTATTTATTATTCAAAAAATGTATAGTGGTGTAGTTGATACAATTTAAAAAATATTATCTAGTCATATTTTTTCTACAACTTTTATGTTATAATTTGGTAACTACTGTAACGGTTTAAAACAGTTATCAAAATAAATTTAATATACGTGGAAAGTTTCTATTCGCCAAAAAAATAGTCAAAATAGCTATGGGGCCTAGCTTAATCATTGACATTTTTTTCCACACAAAAATAAACTCTTCAATCACAGTTATCAAGATGATGTGACAGTTCAAAATCTTTTAGTTGTATTTAACACAAACAACACAACTATTGTAATACCCAAGGGAATACATCCATCTACTATTCCCTTTTGGTTTTTTAAGTTTTATTATACCATTGCGTAATCTTGTATTTAAAGTTTATTAATGATTTTAAGTGAGATTATTTTTTTTCTGTGTAATGATTACGAAAATCTGTTGTATTATACTTGTACTATACAGTTATTTAATACAAGACTATATTATTATTCTAACACAATACCAGTTTATAATAAAACACATAGATGTAAAACAAAGAGCGACGGATTTTCACTTAAAAGTTTAAATTGTAAAAATTAACAACCATTGTATAATAGTAAGGTCTCTGGTTTTGTTAAGTTGTTCCATTGCGAGACATGTAATCAGCTTAATTTATGATTTAATAAATTATAAAGCAATTGTTAACAAATACTTAAATAATAAAACATCAGCAAGAAATAAAAAAAAAATACAGAAATTAACGAATTAATGATAATTTTCCACTAATTTTTCATTATTTTTCAAATATGTAGGTTCCTAATAAGAAAATGAATTACGTCATTGTCTTGGTATGAAATCTAAAGTACATATTATTGTTATTACAAACTAAAAAGAAATCAAGTTAACACTATGAATTACAATAAAAAATATGTAAAAATACAATTTTCACCAGTGTAAAAAAAAGTACCAACTCTAAATTATAAAATATAATAACGTTGTTTTTCATCAACAGAATTAAGAAAAATTGTTTTAAATTGTAATACAACTATACAAAAATAATATGTATGTAAGAATATATTCAAAAAGTTTCGTATCAAGAACAATAATCATTTTAAATGGATCATTTCATACTCGTCATAAATTATTATACTGCACATTGATTAGACGGTATACAACTTTCTAAGTTTTTGCCGTAAAATTAATTTAACGATTTTCAAAACCAAAGAAACTTTACAGAGATCACAGAGAAGTTTGCTAAATTTGAGTGTGAATAGTAGGTAACAAGATTGTTAAGTTGTGTAAAATTCGGTCATTATTATCCGAACAATCGAGAAGAAGGTTGAATTGGTTCAAATAGAACTTCAAACACCCGCTGGTTAACCCTAACGCGATGTACCACCAATGGCGTGTACGATTCCTTTAAATAAAGGACAATGCGGTTTCTTTACTCCTTGATAAAAAAAAAATATATCTTCAACACACTGTTTGCTAGTTCAATTTTTCCATGAATATTGAAGTATTGTTCGTTGATTTTACGGGTAGTAAGTGTGATAGGGTGCGATGTGAATCATCTACGTTGACGACTAGGTCTTCGGCAGTAATGACAGCCGATAAGGAGTTTCAACGAATAGCGTTCAATATGTCCTGCTGTAAAATGTCTTAAAATTAAATGAGTTTTTGACGGAAACATCTATTTCCCTAAAATTGTTTCCATTTTAAATTTCGGCGCAACTATTAGTCATACAAATGTTGTTAATATACATTTAATTCATTGTAATTCTGCAAGTGATTAATGATATAGGTATTTTTGTAGATCTCTTATATCAACATTTTATATTAAAAAAAAATAACAACGATGTATTATAGTTATAACTTATAAGTTTAAGTAAGCTTCAAATTAAAACAATATAGAATTTTTCACAAATTTTTAAAAGAAAAATATAATACTATTTTCGATATGAAAAAAAATTAAAATTTAATAAATAGTTTTGTATATAATTTTAAATAATTCAATGAAAAAATTCAAAATTGTATTTAGTCGGAATAAACAAACTTAAAATAATTGTATTCTATAAGCGTTAAATTAAAGGTGAAAAAATCTTTCAAATATAGGTACTACTTTAATTTGTGCTACTTTTTCATATGTAACACATATTGAATTATATTACACTATAGTATATTTCAATATTTTCATTTATATTTTACCTAATGACTTTATATAAATACTGTGAGTTAAGTCTTCCAAACATAAAACTAGTCTACTTATTTGTTTTTTCTAAGTTGATTCAAAAACTATTATACAATTTTAATAATTAAGTTATAAAATTAATAAAAATTATATTACAGCATATTTCTTAATTTTTATTCCGTGTATCTAAATATTTTATGGGTAGTAGTTTAATAGGTATATTATAGTTGTATGAAACATTTAAAGCACTCGTTGTTTGAAAATTGTATAAAACAAATACAGACCAAAAAGCATAAGTATACCTACGAGTATCATATTAAAACTAATTGCCTCTTCGCTGCTAAAACTAAAGTTCCTTTTTACACAACCAGATATAATAGCGTTGTGAATTAATCTGTTATTAATTAACATGATAGCTACATTATTAAATACGCTATATGTTTGTATAATAAAAGCTGCATTTAATACACGGGACGTGTATGAAAAAAAAAATACCAAAATAAAATCTCAGCCCAAAAGATGTACTAGTCCAAGTAAGTAACGAAAGGTTTAAAATTAAAAGCATTAGTGACACAAAGTTACACAGTTGGAATTGAATTCTTGACGTTCACAACTAGGTGAAAGAACGAGAAAAAAATAGAGAACAGACAAAGGCTGCAGGAGTGCCGTCACTAGTCACTACCGTATCGTCGTCACTCCATAATTAATGTCATTCTACAGGTATATAAAGTGTAAATGTAGTGACAAGAAGGGTGACGGAATAGTGAAACCGGAAAAGTTTAATTTCGTCCTATGTTATGTAGTAACGTGTACATATAAAAGAACACGCAAACAATCAGCATAGCACCAGTAACAGAAATACCACGGAATTCCAAAATTGTCGACCGAATACTTGACATTATTGTATCTTAGACATAGCTAGAACACTCCGTGAAAAATATATCCATTTTGAACCTAGACAAATTAATACAAAACTGACTTAATCAACCTTTCAACAATTATTATTTATAATATGCTGTTACAAAGACGAGCATTAATGAGTTAAAAAGTTTAAGTTAAGTTAATTTTAACTAAGATACATAACGAGATATTTGTTTTATTAAAAATAACTTCTAACTTGATGAGATTAAAATGTTTAAATTTTTTCCAGATGTTACTAATCAATTAGTTAATTATATAATCACTTTATTATTAAGTCAATTTTTTTTTCTTATATGAACCCTATAGATGTAAAATATATTTTATTTTTACCAATATTATTGTTTTATCAATAAACACTTCTTGTGCTTTGACTTGGATAGTAAGCATTTAATTTAAAAAATATATAACAAACTTTTAGCTAAGTTCAGTTTTAATTTTTGCATATTGCAGATAAAAAAAAGTAACTTTAAACTTAATTTACACTTTCCTATATTCACTTAACTGAACAAGTCAAAAAAATGAGTTAAATCACTGTTGGTTATTATATATTATACAAAAATTCTAAAGACCCAAAGACCATTTTAATATATGTAATTATTAGATGTAAAAACAAGAAAGCTCATTGAACGCATTCATTGAGCGCAATTTCATCATAAATTACTATTTTAACAATATTAGATCTTACATAAACTCTTACGCTAATATCGTATTCCTATATATGACGTATTGACATTCTCAACCACAGAAATCAAAATTCCATACAAACACAAAAACACTATTATATTCGCTCTCCGTGTTCTACAAGCCTCAGGAAAGGCTTAGTGAACTTTTATATGTTGGGGGCTCGTGTATATTATTAATTTTTGAAACAACGGTCGTTTATCAATGTCAATTCAGCGTGTGTTTGAAAATGTAGTATATATATGTGTGTATATGAGACTGTACGAATAAATTCTACGTACTTTAATCAGAAAGGATTACGTGTGCTTGCGTGAAAATAATCCACCCGGAGGTACTTAAAGTGGAAACGGCAACGGGGGGGAGGGGAGTTCGTATTAACTAATTGAAAATGTAACGTGAAATAATTTACACGAATATAGACCAAATAGAACATACTGAGAGTTAAAAACAAGTTGTATGAATTATTTTCTAATATCGTTTATCATTTTATTAGATAAATTTAAATTAAGAATTTGCCATCATACACGGACGTTAATTTTATCGGCTAAATGTATAAATGTAATTGTATTAAAAATTACATGTTATGTTAAATGTATGTACAAACAATTAACACCAATAATTTCGAATAATTTCTAATTAAAAATTCACTTTTAGTGTATATTTAGTATATTTAATATACTATGAACTATGTATAATCTATAAAACATATATTACATTATAATCATATGTTTTTGTAATTTATTACGAAACTCAACAAATAAAATTCTTGCTTTATTTTAGAACTAAATGAACGAGGGTCAAAACAAAATCAAACGCAACATTTTTTAACAAATCAGATAAATAAAATAAAATTATATTAGAATATATATTATTTAAGCTTGGAAACCCGAATACTAAATGAAAGAAGGAGCATTAATGAAAAAGGAAGTTATTGGATTGATTAATGTAATATAGCGTGCGTGAGAAAATTGAATAGCTCCAATTATTTGGAATCAAATGAGACGTAGTTAAAATTACTTTAAAGCGATATGGCTTAAATACATGTTACAATAAGTTTAAGAAAACAATTTACAACTATATCGCATTAACGAAATTACAGTTTATTTAGTCTTTAATTCGTTTTCAACTTATATCAAAACATGAATATTTTTCCTTAGTTATGGTAATGAAAAAGTTTTCTCTCAAACTCAATGAAAATGTTCATGGAAAAAATTAATTTAAACATCTTTGAAAAAAAAGGTTTTTTTAATATAAAACAAAATATCTGTTTTAAAGTTAGCTAAAATACTACTCATAAATAAGAATAAATGTCATGAAAATATTAAAACATTAGATGAATACGAAATGGACAGTTTGCATAGCTACGAATAATTTTCATATCAGCCCTGATTCGAACTGTATGGTTAATGCTTACAATGAACTTCGAATTTTAAATGAATTATTGTTTATCCATATATAAATTAATTTTAATTGCGTTCGTGAACACAATTATTTAACATGATTTAAATACTAAACTATTTTTAATCGTACAGTTAATATTTTTAAATTGTATGATTCAATTATTAATAATTATCCCTGTTTGTCCTATTAGCTGTAATCAGAATAGGTACATTATTAATAATGCATATCACAGAAGAATTCCGCTGTACGCCTACAATTATTCATTATGCATTTAAATTTCAAACATTTTTAGAATAAAACTCATACCATTTTAGCGTAAAGCACATTGATTTATTTCATGAACACAACACATTATATCAAGTACTCATATGATAAAATATTTACAAAAGAAAACTCACCGCATTGCGCGAAATGTACCTTTTTATAAATAAAAAAGAAAGTTTTTAGACATTTGGCCAGGTTTCAACCCGGCCGCTTCCTGTCCGCTGTTCAACGACTGGAAAAATATGCATTTTCTTGCCGACATATTGTTATGTACCATACTCCAAATAAATAAATAAATAATCTCATGAACCCTACCCCCACAAAAAATTCTTACCACACACCTAATGTTTTGGACCGAAATAAAGATTATAAAATATATATACTACACCGTGAAATACTTAACCAAATGTGACTTTTTCAAAGAAAATTTAAGCATTTATTATATTTTTATAAAAACTTCCAGCATTTGACTTCTAAGTTACGAATACATTATAAAATGTTTGACAAACATTCATCAATATTAAAAACGTATACACATATAACAGATATTCATTCACTTTGATTTTCAATTTAAGAAAAATCTATCTTAACCCGTTCGTAATAAAAAAAACCTTTAAATACTATAAAAAATTGTCGTATATACAAATTTAATTATAGTCAAATTACATTATACAACTATAGATTGTATCGTCATTGGTTAAATATATATTTTTTACAATATATATAAATCAATATATTTTTTGTTTAGAATTCAATTTGACCAATGTATACAATGTATCTTTATTCTACAGATAATAAGCAAATGTTAAGGTTTATACAACAATATTGCATTTATTATTAGCCTATGACGTGGTCCGTAGCAGTATTTTGCTATTTCCCATCAACCATCTCTTTAAGACACAAACAGCCTAACTCTCTTAGCTTATTATAGTTTACGCGAGTAGTTGTAGTTGGATGCAGAACCGAACCGGCTGTACACGTAAGTATAACCGGCGGCAAGGCTACGACTATCCTCGGTGATAAAACTACGACTTACTAAGGCCGTGATGACTACCATCGACCATTAATTAATAAGAGTAACAATGTATAATTTATATTGCTATATTAATACTTCGATGTAATAAAATCAAACATATATTATACATTCAATTCTGCATTTCGTATCTATATTTTATCCTCATTTCTCGCACAACACCGATTTTGGCGGACAACAACTAACAACGATCGAAATAATCGCAGTCCATGTCATCTATATACAAGTTTAAAAATATTATGTAAGTCAAAGTCAGATGAATTTTTAGATAATATCAATATTCAATACTTATAAAATAAAATAAGATCTCAAGTGTTAAAACAATGTAATTGCTGATTAGAATATTAGAGATTAGTAATTCTGAAATTTTGGCAACAGAATACTGATATACCTACAAGTAATATATACTAGGTTTCAGTTTAACCAGTGGCATAATGTTCCAGAAGCAAGACTTCCGGGTCCAAGTTTTCACGATAAAAAAAAAATGCAAGAAATCAAAAACACTTTCACAACATTCTAAATCGTAGTGACATAACAGGAGTTTTCCTATAATAAATATTTCAAAAATGTCACAAAAACATGTTATTTAGTACCATACCGTCTGACCGTTTATATAAATAGGTTATACAGACTGAAATAGCATATACTTAATATGTATATACAAGAATTATATTTAAGATAAAAAATACCAATTAATTAAACAAAAAAATATACACAATTCAAGTTGCTGGATCTCAATAACTTAACTTAAAAACAGAAGGAAAGTATAAGACATATTATAAGATACATTATTGGTAACATTCAAACAATCATATGTGCATCGTACTAAAATAATATAATATAATTATTATGATAATATTTATAATTATTTATATTTATTTACCATTACGAAAGCAAATGTAATTGAAACAATTATTAATAATTTATACTAATTCCAACATATTTAGTTGTAAATATAATGTTCTATACTTCAACCAGAGATAGCTTTAAATATTTTTAAAAATACATCTATTATCATTTTACAAAATAAACGTAGTAAATATAACAACGCAAATTTAAATATAATTATTCTCGATGATTATTGCTTAATGCAAATCTAATTTTCTTGTTACAATTGTTTTAGTTAGTAAACACTTATTTACTTGACGTTTTATGTTATATTTTTACGGTCAATAGCAACTAATAAAATAATTATCTGCAATATTAAAATGAAATTTCTAAGGCGGATAATTAAACACTCTTAACCTCTAGTTATTCAAATAAATAAATAAAATTGAGGTAGCACCATTGTTTTACGAACGGTCAATTTGCATTAAAAATAAAGAATAAAAATGTGTAATCTAAATAAATATTTAAAGATTTTTATAACACATTGATAATATTATGTTAAACAGTATTATATTGTTGGTTAACATTAGGACATAAAGAAAAAATTACATTTGAAGACACATTTAGGAAAAAACATATGATATTTAATATATTATTTAAAAATAATTAATAACCATTATTAATATAACTATATGATTATTTTACTTCGTTTATTTATTTATTACATTCATCTATGTAAAAATGTTAGATTCAGATTTAAAAATAAAATATTTACTCACTCTTAACCTATTACTTATATTTTATTTATACAAAAAATGTGATTAAATAATATTAAGTTAGTAATGATTATACTTTATTTTTGCAAAAAAATATTAATAATTAGTTTTTAAAAGTGGTGAAGTTAATTAAAAATTTTAAATTTTAAAATCCTAAGATAAACTTATATATTATATTTGTTTAATTGATTTTTATTCTACGTTGAATACTAGGCCATAACGACACACAAATTAAAATTTTAATAATAATATTGTAGATAGTGGTTACTTATTCACAATATTAAAATAAAAATAATATATGCATTCATTTTATATAAAAAGTTGTTGAAGTTATTATGTTAAATCATCAACATATTTATATTACCATTTATCATACGTATCTCAAATAGTTTACTTAAATTTATTTTACACTATATAATAATATAGATATAACAATGTTTAAAAGATAATGACAAAGTTATAGTTTTTATTTAATTTGACAACACATTACAGTACTTTTGATATTTGATTATTATCTAATTACAGAAATAATAAACTAGATAAATTATAACATAATTAACTTTAATTTTATTTTATTGTAACAAATCTGCATAAATCAATATAATTTAAAAAATATTATACTTCTCTTCCGTGATCTTAATTTGGTATAATAATTTATACAAATTTACCAAACACAATTCAGTAAATATTTATTTTAAATTAAAGTTAATGTTAATTATAAATTATTGTAGGCCAGAGAAATAAATACTCAATTAACCATATTATAATTACTATATTTAATACATGTTAAATAACTAAAATAATATTCCAAATTATTACTTCGTTGAATCGAAATCTAAGTTTATACTTGTAATAAAAAATGAATACGATAAAAGCTAAACACATAATATAATTATTGTCAAAGTAAAGAATTATTAAGTACCAATAAAACATAACTAATTAAATTATGTTTTTATTTTAATTTTAATTTTTCAATAATTCACCAACGTGATTTTTTAATTTAACATTTATTAAAAAGTGTATAGTATTTTCCTCTTTTTCATACCGAATAATACGATGACCTATAAAATTTAACAATATCATATGCTACGTAGTACATCAAAATATAATTGTATATAACTATATTAAATTAGGAAATTGAACCAATTAGGTCTTAAAAACCGTTAGAAAACATTTTCCTTCTTGTATAACAAATAAAATATTTTATACTTTCAATACCTACAGAAACAAATCTCAAAGGTTTTGATAACAATAGATATTTCAATTAATTCAAACCATTCTTTCTTCCCTAACAAATTAAATAAAAAACTACCAAAATCATCCAAACAGCTAGAAATAACATTTTTATTATTTCTGCAATAGGCTTTGAAAACGAAAATGTCGGAATATGACTCCCATTTTACACTTCAATGGTCCTTTTTGTCCATTTTTTTTCAGTTGCAACAATACATAATTTTTTTCTATCCATAATGCGTGTTGTGTCTTTTGTTGATTCGACTGAATAAATAATAATAATATATATATATATATAGAGAGAGAGAGATAGAGAGAGATAGAGGATAAATAAATGAAAAATAAACAAAAAAATAAATTCAATTTTTGAATACTAAATAGTAAATAACAAAAAAAAAAAATCATATTTTTATTTGTAAAATTTGTTAAGCTAAATAGGATGTTACATTTTATACAAAACTACCTATATATCAAATTATTATGATTAAGATTGAATGTATTATCCATTGTATATTATAATCAAATTTTCATATCTAAACAATCAACTGTTTTTTTGTAGTAACAGAAATGAGTGATGACCATTATTTATTAATTATTTCTTCCCAAAAAATTATTGTAAACAAACAATGAATTACCCTGTTTAACATATTTTCTATTATTTTAAAACAATATATTTGCTATCCTTTAAATAAAGCATTATTCATTCAAATATGCCAAATACTACCATATCATAAAAACAAGGATAAAAAATTAATTATTTTCTACTTTTTTTGTCAAAAAAGTTATTACAATATTGTAAAATAAAACTATTATAAAATGTCATTGGTTCAAGGAAAATTGTGTTTTTAATAACATAAGTTTCGTTATACAGGTCGAGATTAATTTTAAATTTTCCATACAAGTATACAACAGATGACACACTTAATAAAATCTGTATATTACGCATTTCCGAGTTTCGACGTCGTAAAAAAAACCTTATTAGGATAAAATTTGAAAAAAAAAACTCATAAAATTCAAAATGTGCATACAAAATGGGTTCATTTTAACACATTTATGACATGGAGTAATATCAACTTTGTTGTCATTTATATCTTTACATTAATTTTGTCGTAAAACTTAAAGTAATTTTTCACTTCCGGCAGTTATTTTTGTAAAATTGAAAATTATTAACAAATCAACTGATCGATTAAAATAACTATAAATTATTTGATGTAACTAAAAACTAGTTGTAAAATTTTGCAGTGAAAAAAATCCAAAGAGAATAAAAAAAATATTATATCTTCGTTATTACGTTTGAAATCAAAAATGTTTCCAATCGCCATACAATTTGACTGTCCGTAATATTATGCGGTTTAAACAGTGATTAGTCAGTGAACATCTCATTAGATGTAACAGACCGTTACATATCCAGGACTAGTCACTCAAAGAAGAACATGAATCTGAACCGAACACCGTTGACCTGTAATAGTATTTACCATAAACTAATTAAAATCCTAGTTGCCAACAAACAACAAATTTGACATATGTACGTATAATTCTAGTATTTGAGGTATTCCGCTATATAGGTACATTAAAACTATTACAATTTTTTTATTATTATTATTATTATTATTATTTTTATATTGCACGCGTACAACTCGAGCAACTTTTGTTTTATCGACTTGTAGCTTTTAAAAGTTTTAAAGAGTTCAAGTGGCCAGAGCGGGAGAGCACTCTGCCGAGAGAATAAACCGTATTACATCGTAATGCCCGACATTTCTTTGTTCGGCCTCTAACTTTATGGATTCTCGTATAAAAAAAGTGTTTGTTTTGTACAGCAGCTGAAGAAATATACTCAGTGAAAAATGTTAAAGAACAAAATAAGTAGGAAAAAAGACACTGCAGCTCCACTGACAATGTTACTGGCGACGGGTGCGTAAAAAATAAACCGCTGGAAATCCGTTGAAACTGTGTAGCATGTAAAATCTTGTAAGCGTCCGAATTCGGTTTTCATTATTAATAGGAACTGACAAAGAGAAAATACAAGCGGGACAAAACTAATGGCGAGTTGAATACGATAAAAAATAATGGCATCGCCCCCGAGCACATTTATACAAAAATTTACTTTCGTCGTGCAGGCCCCTTTGAAAAATTCCTATATGTATATAATAAATATATTATACCTCTCTATTTTACGGATTTTTAAGCTCATTATTAAGTCTGTATATGAATCAAGCCCGAATAGTCTTTATAAAAAAAGTAAAAATTATCATTTTTATTCGAAATTAATTCGTATGCTTAATGAATTGCCATGAAGATACACTGTAAAATATATTTTATACATTATAATATAATTTACATATTAGAAAACCCTCACGGAGATAAGGTGCGAAACAGAAAATTATGTATAATCTCTCTCTCTTTTTCCCTCTTTTTTTATCAAACCTGTGTTAAAATGTACTTAATTAGCTCTTATATTTCATTTAAAAAAAAGCCTAGTTAAATCATTACAACAAATTTGATTTTAGTAATATAATTCTTAATGTATAAAATACATAAAAATGTGCTAATTTTCATAAAAATTAATTTCAAAAGGCACACCATTTATCATTATTTTATGTAACAAATGTTTTTGAGTTAATTACATAAGTTTGTAATTTGTGAATTATTTTATTAATATTTCCAATCCACAATAATTGTATGCATAAATAGACATTCACAAGTATATTTCACGTGATTAATTTTCGTTAAATAATATAGTAAAATAACAATAGTAATTGGAAACTGTTTACATTTACAATTAACAATGGAAACATTGTTTAAAACTATAAAATAACTGTATAATTGTACATTGAATGTAGAATATTTTCTAAATATTATCCAACACACTTAAATTACACAAATAGTAATATTTAAAAATGTGGGGACTAGCCATTAAAGAGGAATATTCATTTCAAGAATTATATACGATATTTAAAATCAATTTGCAAGTACAACCACTACATTTCATAGAAAAAATTACAATTAATTATCTGATATTCAACTATGCTTACTCAGTAGACAGTCTCATAAAAATTAATGGTAACTAAACGAAAACGTAAACGTAAACGACAACGAGATGCTTACAATTATGTTTTTTCATCTTTATTATTTTGTTTTTATCACAGAAAATTACATTGTCAAACTTCAAACTGGTTTATACTTTGAACGATAAAGTTAATAATAATATGACATATGTCCTAAAAATTAGAATCAACGTTGTGATATTATATTTGAGAATATTTTTAAGGTATACAAACATACATGTTATACGTGCATATAACTTATAAACAATATCAATTCAAATAACTGTTTAACTATAATAATACCTTAAAATTGTATGTCTAGTAGTATAAAAAATGAACATTACGATCTCGTAGTAAATAATAATAAATAGATACATAATAATTATTTCTTAAATGCCCTAATATGGATTATGAAACTTCTTTTATATACTACCCTTAAGGCAATCTCCTCAGTAACTTTTATGTACCTATATCTTTTAAAAACGTTCTCGAAGATTTTTTTATATTACGAACACGTTTCAAGATAAAGACGTCAGTAGATTAAAAGTCATTCGACCCGTTATTCGGACGACTATAATGGTCTATATACGATAACTACCAACATAGGTAATTCAGAACGTGACATTTTCACTGAAGACGTATGACCCTCCAATGTGTATTGCTTTACAAAAGCAAAATTCCAGTTGATTTGCTAAACTCATTTATAAGAAACCAAACGATAAACAAAACAAACAATATACATATATATATCGACCACTCAAGTAACCGTATGTAGCTACATGTTATTTTCAGATATTGAACTTTTTTTTCACATGTAAACAAAACATTTAGAGTATAATAAAACAACTAAAACCGATGAATATGAACCACAGCAGGAATTTAATAACTTACAATAAACGCATACGATTAAAACGCGACAAATGAAAATACCTAGTGGCATAGTATTAAATTAAATAATAATAAATTACACAAATATTATATAAAACTAAAATGTTCATAAAACATTCAAAAGCGATAACTATTATATTTTATTATTAATTTAGTACTCTAGAGAACACTATAATATATTAATATTTCAGATTCTGAGTGGTCAAGAGTAATTTTTAGTCTTATAATAACCTAAATAATATCATGATATATTTTTCACATACTTTACTATATTACTGTGTTAGCCATGTACGTTCACGTTTCCATCCATCACGATAAAAATTTCCTTGTTTATAATAATATAATCAGTTTGTTTGATTTTATAAAAAAAAAAATCATATACACTTATTCGAGTATTTTATTTATACGTTATTACTTATTAATATTATAAAAGTAATAATCAACCATTATTTCATATATTTTTTTTATACCTAGGTGTTTTATAAAGTTTATACTATTTAATATTTTTCTGTTGTTGCTTAAAAAATACGACTATACTTTGAATAAGCTTTTAACATATACATATACACGATTATATTAAATCTAAATTAACGTAATATTGATTAGAGGTAAATTCACGAAGAAAACATGAATTTAATCCGCATGTTTTTATATGCGTTGGTAAATAGTTTTATTTTTATCATATTTATATTTACATTATTATTTTTATTATTATAGATTATTTTTTTTTAATAAATCAAATTTGTTTTTATTATAATTAAAGTTATATAAGTATTAATACGCCAACTGTTTTTATAATTTTTCAATTTTTTTAACATATTATATTCCATTGTATAAATATTAAGAAAATAATACTCCTAAAGATACCATAATACAATAATTTATGAAATGAAACAACATTTAAGGGCAAAACATCCTTTAATAAATGCTTTTTCTTTGAAAAGCCATTAAAACGCCCTATTGTAAAAAGGGTACAAACAAGAGTAGGTATTGGAGAACAGTCAAAAAATAAACGTTCTTTAAGTAGATTTGGTTTGAATCCAAAAGGGACTGGACAAACAAATATCTATCAGAAGACGAAATACCAAATAATTCAATGACAACAGAACCAAGTCCTATATCAAACAAAAATGTCAACAAATATTCATAAAATTAATATCATAAGTTTAGACATAAAATTAAATTATAAAAATAAATGTAAGGATAAATATTCAATGAAAATTTCAATTAGCAATTGCATTATGATAAAAATCTAACATTATAATGCAAAAAAATAATAATTTAATATATACTTATGTATAATTAATTTTTAAAATATATGCATTATACATACGTACAATATATTATAATATAATCATAGAAATTATCTATATCGTTTAACTTTA
Organism: Rhopalosiphum padi; assembly: GCF_020882245.1. Taxonomy (NCBI): domain Eukaryota; kingdom Metazoa; phylum Arthropoda; class Insecta; order Hemiptera; family Aphididae; genus Rhopalosiphum; species Rhopalosiphum padi. Next base: position 22,688,595 of record NC_083600.1, read on the forward strand.
ACTTAACCTTAACTTAAACATTTACTTTAAACAGTATAGCACTAAAAATCAATAGGTAACTAAAAACTATATTGATTGAAAAAAACTTATTTCCATACAATTTATTGTCAATGTTAAAGAAAAAGTATCACCTTCAGAAATACAAACTCAAATTTACAAAAAAGAAGAGTTTTAAACTTGTATTATGTATCAGTATAAGTAATTAAATTTTGATAGTTTTAAAATGCAATCTAAACTTTTAAAAATCACGTCTAATTTAATTAAAAGAACACAGAGACAAATTTAAATTTGTCAAAAATTAAATAGCTTACATTATACTAAATACGAATACGTGTCATTGCTGATTTTAAACATTGTAGAAAGATCTATATATGCATTGTACCAGCAGATAGATTTAAAGAAAAAAGTATTTATTTTAAGTGCACAAAAACGTTTTAATTCATAAAATATTACAATGCGTTTCAGTATTATGATTATGAAATGGTTGTTATACCTATCATTTATTTGTTTTGACAGCATTTTAACAGCAATGGCGGATGAAAATAAAATCGTATGGAGAAGACTTATTACATGTTATATTATATGCTAAAAATAATGTGACGATACACAAATAACTATAATATGTCATACTAACATTAGTTAAAATATTAGTCAAATTTTAATCCAACGATCTACCATACGAAAACAAAATCTAACCTTCGAAAAGTCTCCTACATGAGCTAAACCGTAATATTAACGGAGAAAATACGTTTGGGCGCATTTACCCAAAACAGAACGCTTTAGAGCGTAAATCCATACAACGTTTGGGCGTAATATTTCCCTTCATAATAGCACGTTTGGGTACAAATATTTTTTGCATATATCAGTATATTACACTAAATCTGAGTCTATTAGCTTAACCCAGAAGACACCGCGGGGAAGTTGGCTCAATAGTATTCCAAGAATATTTAAAGATTTTTTTTTTTAATGTCCTAATTTAATTTTGTATATTACTAGCTTATTATTTACTAATATTATTGTATATTATGATATTTTCTAGTAATTAATTAATTTTTTTTCAATTTCATAAGTTTCCCAACATTTTTGAACAAACTTTTGTTTTTTCAGATTAGATTAAACAAGACTTTTGATTACTAATTACAATATTCAATATTGTACCCAAAGGAGTTTTCATAAATGCACCCAAACGTATTAACAATTTTCAGGTAATTTTTTTAAACTGTTCCCAAACGGGTTATGTCCATATTATTAACTACGCGTATGCCCTACTACTCAAATTTCAAATAAGATAAAAATTAATTCTATTAATGTATTTTTTGAGTTATAAAATCGAGATGTATAGGATTTTTCAAACGAAGAAAAAAATGTTAGTTATCTAACAGTCATCTTTTGACTGTAATAAGTGAGAAATATATAGTGACATTAACACGTTTCATTATAATTTGATGTTTACATTTGTTTTTTGTTTTTCATTTTGAACGTCAGTCTCTACGTTTAAGTCCATATAGCCATATGTTAAACACTTAACACTACACAAAGAACACAACTAATCACAACGATATTATAGCTAACAATAAAATCATAAGACAAGAGTACAATACCTGTTTATTTTTTTAACCATTTTGAGTGGTGGACGGAGGTGAGTCGACCGCGCGTTATCTATCAACATATAATAATATCGACGTGTTTATAATATATCAGCTCACTGTTCGTATGGCCGTATGCAATTATTGTGAATTCACTCGGTATTTACAACAATAGACAGACGTATTATTATTATTATTATTATTGTACCTACTCGATTGATTGGTACATAAATCGTACATTCCGACCAGATGTGGGTACAATTTTACATTTACCCGCACAAATCGCACCCGCGGAATTATATTATATTTTATGTATGTGCGGCATGCGCCTTACGGCCTACCGACTGGTCATTACGCCGTCGTAGTCGGTTAACGCTAAATTGATTCTGCCCGCACGAGACATAACAATTGGGTAAGTAGGTAGGTCGGTACTTCCTACAGATATACACCGGTAACGACGCACTTAAAATACGTTTATAACAATAATTAATAATTTATAAAACGTGCCTGGCAACCACACTGCAACAGGCCACAGCTGATGAAGAACGAACGTAAGTGGGTAGCTATTTGTATGTTGAATAAGAAAATGTCCGTTACTCGATCCGTGGTAAAGCGTTGGAACCAAAATGGCTATACCAAAAAAAAATAACGAAACATAATGAAATAGCTCAAACACAAAATGTCTACAATCGTGATTTATTATTTATTGTATAAATTATGAATTATTAAATTGAATAATGTTATTATATTTAAATTATTATTATAATATTAAAATACAAAAAATACAAGATAAAAATCACTAATTATTAAGTTTTGTTTTTAATATAATAATTTACAATACGTACAATATACAAATTATAGTTATGTAGGTAATAAGGCATTAAGAGGTGTACGTGGGAAATTCGTTCAGTTGAGGTACCCCTTTAGTTATTAAGTTATACATTAGTTGTTGACTTGTGAATGGGATAACCGTGAAAAATTATAATAAAATACTCTATATACACGAGTTTTTAACATCGCTTGAAATCGGTTAATAAGAGTATATTTTTGAATTTAATGATAATTTACTATGTTAATGTAAAATAAAACTACTATATAACTAATTTTATTTATTTGTACCGTCTATTTGTTATTATGTAATTTACCTATTTATCACCGTTGCCAATAATTGTCATAAATAACTTAATATTATCGCTTTTTTGACTTTAATGTTATGGGTTCAGTGTTCATGTATGTCACAATATATTATGTCAACAACGACGACCCATGCGTATTAATACAATGACTTACAACGTCGGCTTTATTTTTAACAACTCGAATAGGTACTTACCAATTATTGAGACAAACCGATCACTTAAATATCATGGTACATTAATGATTAATTATTGTTATTGTAGATGCAAACTGATGAAACTAAGAAAACTCAAACGTACAGGTACGGTTTTAGATAACACCATTGATTATAAATACTATTTATAATCAATGATAACAAATTTCACTAATTTCGTAAATAACACAAGTTTGAAGTATGCAAACAAACGCGAAAATGACCAACACCTGACGTAAACGCCAAACGGTACAATTGATAAAACATCATCGTGACTATAAAATAATAAGGGTCAAACTCAACTTCTGCTGTAATGCATGTGTTAATAGTCTTTCGCTTCATTGAGTCAGTCAGTGCTGACAACAAGTCATGGAAAAAAAAATGCATCAAAATGGGACTATTTTTGGAGGGGACTTCTTTACTTTTTTAAACAACTATTTTATCATGCTGAATGACCAATTTTTTTCCGTAAATTGTAATTGGGTTTAAGTACAAAACCAATATTTAGAAAAAAATGTAGGTACCTATTTTAATAATTATTTAGCAACCCAATAAACAATCGTAACTGCGTGGTCTTTTTTGGCATCGATGTTTCTACTAAAGCTCTCGCTTTAGCCTGTAAGGGTCTAATCCTATTTTTACTTAACTCATGTCCTAATAATTAATCAACCCTGGACCTAAGGAATTTTCATTTTTCGAAATCAATTATGATATTATAATTTATTTCCAAAACTTTTAACTATACAACGTTTAAAATCACTCCCTAAAATAATGACATAAATTAGAAGACTTATATAACAAGTAACATGCAGCAATACATCATAATATTTAAACCAGAACATCAAAACTATCAATCACAGTATAGATAATACAATACCTATTAAAAACTCAACTACAAAATAATAATAATAATATTACATCAAGTACTAGTTTTGATTATAAATTATATAAATGATCAATAATACTGGATAATGATGTTCAGTCTACAAAAACAAAATATTTATATATTAATAAACAGATATTTTTGTAATGCATAAAAAATCATAGAGTTAGTGATACTCTGTGGACGAACGTCAGCACAATAATAGTTAATACTCAAAATTTAATCAAATGCCGAATATTGATTTTACAGAGACAATTAACATGGTGTATAGTATAAATTTATATATGATATTTTATTGTTTACATTTAGTTCAATGATACTATTTAATAGCGATACTCTATTAAAGTATAATTATAATAGCTAAAGAACGAATTAACTATTAACTCAACAACTAACTAATCAGTGAAATCTGAATAAATACATATGCCTCCCTCGCCACAAAACAAAGACTTAAATGTACCACTGTAAGCCATTAGCTACTCTGTGAACTTTTTTTTTATTTGTACACGATTATATGGTTTATTATAATGATATACGACTTAAACGTATTTCGTTATTATTATATATTTGTTTAAACGCAAAACAAAAATATTCAAGAATATAATTATAGACTAATATAAAAACAAGATAACAGTTGCGTATGACTATTTTATAAATAATTTATCTTACATGGTAAACTACATTTAATTTAATATAACTCAACTAATATATTGTACAACAAAGAAAAGCATAATGTGATCTTAAATTCCAAAGTTAACAGGTAGTCCTTTTTTTATATTTATTAAGTTACCTACGTGGTTATTAAAAAAAAATACGACGTATGGAATTATTATTCCCATAGGACAAATAATGGTAAAGGATATACGTTGTGATTTCTAGAGAAGAAGGGCACACAGAAACTGATGTTTGAAAGAATACAGGGAACGTCTGAGGAGCATTTTAAAATAGAGGATACAAAGCGATGAACGGCATCATGGTGACGAGAGAAGAGAATCGGTATATTAAACATATTTTGTAAAAGCGAATATGCCATGGATAATTAATATTAAGAATAAAGACTAAATGTGAGAAGAATTCGTTTTGGAATACACAACCCTTAGTTCGTCTTTAGCTATAAATAAAAATACCAAATCAGACTACCACCTCTTACTCAAATACCATGTTATGTATACTAATTTAACTCTTATCGTTTAATTTGGAATAAAACATACCTATCAATTATCAATTAAAATATATTTTATATTGTATATACCCATGTGAGTGACAAGTGACTACTTATTAATTAATAATAATAATAATAGTATATTACGCAAATAAAATAAAATTTACAAATGATATATCTATAGATAATACAAAGATTTGCAACTACCCTATAAGCATAGCTTGTGATGGGGAGTTTTATATGAATTCAATTATTGATAATTTAATACATGATTAAATAATAAACAAAATACATTTTGTTTAATAAACAAAAATTACATCTTATGTTATCAATCGATAATCACATATCAATTTGTGCAAGGTCAACATTTTTTAAGTACAATTTAAAATCCGTTACATTGTTTAAATTAATTGTATCATTATATAATTACTTATGATGATTATTGTATATTAGTTGTGTGTAAATAATATTATAGATTATTTTATTTTATGTGATATATTACATAATTATATGTTTTATATAAGTATTGCGTTATATGGTAATTGTGCTTAAAAAAATATTTACACGGACCCTCCCGAATAGTTACTGAACAATTATTGGCAACTGTAACAAAACTTAAATTATAGCTAAATATTCAAATAAACTATGTTGTATAGTGGATACCTCTAACTCTAAGTTTATTTAAAACTAAATTGGTCAATGCTTTGATGTCAAACTATTTCGTTGATCACTTGATCCGTCATCCGTGTGAACGTGTTAAATGCAAAATGAATATACAACCAAACAATAACATAACATGGGTACACGGTTTGTAAAACGTCCCATGTGAACGATATTATAATATCTATTAGTATTGACACATTTTATTTATTGGCATTAGCTAGTCTGACAACTTAAAATAGTTTTTACAAGATTTTAATTAAATCAAGAATCTCAAAATGTGGGGGGCGTATGTTTGATTAGAAAACTATCACAACATTTCGTGAAAATTTCATTCGAAAATTCAGAACTAGAGGTGTTGGCGTATCATAGCTAACATAATGAGTAATGACGTATATGCCATAATATATTCCTCTATTTTGATTTAACTTACTGAAATATAAATTACGAGATATTACTCATTCGATAAACGAATACAGCAATATCGCGGCGATTAAAATGTCTACATCGTATTATCACAATGATATTATCAATAGCGCAATATGTAGCGGCGCGCCAGAGTAGTTATATAAGCATTGTATTATAAATGAAGATTTAATATGGTGCCTGCTATTTACAGTATGGTAACTATTATTTGTTTTAGCTCAACTATAGAATATACAGACATTACCTAGTGTAACTATTAGTTCATGTCAAGTGGGAAATGTAATCATATTATGAATTAAATATAAAAATTTTTATTTTGTATTGCCATTTCCATTTTATCACGTATTTTGATGATTAATACAATTTTTAATAGAAATATTACATATTAAAAAATTCTTAAATATTTATAAAGACATTGAAATTAGCTTTTCTCATAACCGTGTTTGTATATAACATGTATGTTTAAAACCAACTACATACTTCGAATCCCATATTATTTTATTTTTATTTTTATACTATATACTATATAGTATATTATACTATAGTATTATCTGTTATAAGTTGATTGTGTGAAATTTGAAAATAATTGTGAATCGTAATTGTAACATAACTTTCTATAACCTTTTAAAATTTAAATATATAAATTAAAAACAGACTATCAATGATTTTCAAAAAAGTGCATAAACACTAACTATTGATATAATTACGATAATGCAAATGTTATGACAGAATGTATAATGTATTATTATGTATATATATATATATAAGATAAATTCGATAAATAAAAAAAATTGATAAAATGTTTCTTACAATTAATATAATTTCAAATGTACTCGTATGTATTTGGTATTTATTAAGTTAACATTTCTGAATCGTATGATGTGGTATACCTATTGCATGTATGTACATGTGCAATACCATTACGCAGAAGTTCTAACTTTTTTTCACTTTGAAAAAGATTTGTTAAGTATGTTACCGCAATGCGATTCAATGCCTTCCGGGTCTGAAGGAAGTTGATAAAAAAAATAATAAAAAATGCTAGGATATTTGTGGTATTTCATGTGCAGGCAAATAGGTGCGAGACATACTACAGGCGTAAACAGACGTGAAACATTTTCCTCGTAACAAATTATTCGACGCCGGTGGTGCATTGAACGGGCTGTCGTAAAGGTCTGAAAGTTTTATTCCTGTAAATATTTGTCGCTGTACGTTTATTTTTTTCTTCTACGTACAATCCTTCTTCTTTATCAACAAAAACCTTTTACCCCTATAGTGAATATCGCGGAATTCGTAAATCCTCTCAACCCTCATATGGTATAATATGTAGTTCCGTATACGACGTTTGGCTTGATGGCATGTAAAGTACTCAGAAAGTTTTTGAGAAAACAATTACCTTTTACTATTCGTACTCTGCTCATACGTGCATCTATATATACTACTTATAATAATAATGTGCCCCCTTGAACACAAGACGTTTGAATTTCTTTAATTCTCGGGTAAAGTTTAACAATCTGCTGTGAAAATATTAATTATAATGAAATATACTTATAACAGTTATAACATGTCAAAATTAAAACAGTAGTTATTGATAAATGACAAATAATAATACCTATAAAATAAATAATATGATATATTAAAATTTTTTTTTAAATATAATGCATACCATTTTTGTTTCATTCTAATTAAATATCATTCATTACATATTTACATATAATACCTTTATATAAATATAATGAATGGGCCATAGATCAAATATACAGTATTCTAAACTTATTGGGCTTTAATATAACATTTTAAAGCAAATAAAATATTTATAAATACTTCATTTTAATTTGGAAAAAAATTATTAACACATTATAAATATACTATTGTGTAAATTTAGTTTTAATTTTATGAGATTTAAAAACAATTTTAAATAGAGACTACAGTAAAAAATCTTACATTTCATGGGAATAAAATATATTTTGGTCATTATCAATGTACCGGACGACAAAAATAATGCATGGAATTATACGCAGAATGAGTTAAAAAGGACTATTCGCTTAATTGTAAGTACTTATACTTAACGTTGTTCAACTCTTGAGTTAAGTGAGAATTACATGTCATGTACATCCCGAGTAAACCGTTTGTTTTATAATGAACACATGGTTTGTATATGTTAGCGCTAATGTATGTAATACGTTATTTTATTAAATAACTAGTTATTCTATAAAATTCCTAAATAATATAATCGTTAATATATAAATTACACGGTTTTACTAGTTAATATATACTATATAGAATACCGGTTGGGTTTTTACTAATGTATAAAATGTATAAACATCGTTAGATATATAACCGAGACTGGAATAGGTGACATCAGTGACGTCCCAGATGAAGATATTGGTCTACGACAAGCATCCGAATCCTAATCACTAGGAAATGGTCAAAGGTTTTTCAAATGCACATGTCAACAATAATGCACCACAAAACGATGCATATATGTTTAAAAAAAAGGGAACTTTGTAACTCTAAATGCTATCCAAAAAGTGTACTCATAAATAAATTGTAATTTGTAAAAATAATAATAATTTAATAATTTTAAATAAAAATTGTGATAATAATAATAATTTAATAATTTAAATAAATTGACGTAAAAAATGAATATTTATATTTTAAATGATAATTTAGGGCGTGTTTAACTTAATATTAACATTTAAATTTTTTTTTATAATTTGTAATTTATTTAACATTTTAATAATCTTAATAAATTGGCGTTGTACAAATCAGAATTGACTTTTTCAAAATGAACATTTATATTTTATACATAAATTCAAAAATAATTTTAAATACATTAACTAAACTATTATTGTTAGCTTATAAAATATCTAGTTATTATGTAGAATCAGTAATTATGCATAGTTGAAGTATGGATTTATGGATTCATTCAATACATTAACTGAAATTACCCGTAGTTCTATTAAATAACTAATTATTTTATAGAATTACAGAATTTCGAACAGAATTAAACATATAAATTATGTATGTTAGTTTATATATATATGGAAAAGATAGCTGTATATTACGTTATTATACAATAATGAGTGTTATCATTTAAATTTTTACTTCAGTCAATTTAGAACTTTAATAGTTTATAAGTACTAAAATTATTATAGTCCATAAATATTTTTCCATCATGTGAAGTATAAATAATATTTATTTTAAATAAAATATTTTATTATTTATATTTAATTATAATAGTAACCTAAAAGTGATTTAGTCTTTTACACCAATTAACAGATAATGTGTAATATATACTTTAATAGTAATTTTAAATAAATAAAATAATCTTACTCCAATTAAATATATTTCAAATTATAAAGTATTTAAACAAAAGTAAATTTTCCGTAGAATTCTTATCCTTTCTAAGTATATAAAAACTATGTACTTATAATTTTACGAAACTATATGTATAATAATAATAATACTAAAAGTATTAAAATCTAAATAATTTAATATATTTTGCTTAGTAGTCGTTCTGTGTTAATCATCTAGCAAAGAAAAGAACCAGGTCATTAACAAAATAAATGTGAAAAATAAAAAATAAAAATGTAAGTAAGGATTTAGCTTAAAATTAAACAACGTCGGCTGACTCGGCTGGGACTGAGTACAAAAAATACCGTCAAACTTTAATAACCTGGGCATGGTAATTTCATATATATTTTTTTTCACCTCGTATTTTTGTTAGTTTTTCATTTTAAACGACCCGCGACAAAAATGCTTTCATATCTACTGCACCACCCTGATACCACTCTTATTTAAACGATTTAAAAAAAGGTGCATACTTCCCATGTTGTTAGAAATGCGATAAATTTTAAATACAAACCTACTAGAAAAAAACATTAAATACCTACTGTCTCTTGTATCCGTAAGCTAATTTCAATGACATTTTAATTGTATGTTAATTCTTTCTTTCTTTTAAATATTTACAATTCACGTAAAGTCTACAATAATATAAACATATATGCATTAATTATGATGTATACTCATTAACACGCTAGCAGAACAACTTGAGGTACAACGTTATTTTATTAATTACTTATAAACTTTGATTATTTCAAAAATGTCAACATAATTGATAAAATATAAATACAAACCATATTCATATTTTTGATAAAATATAAAAAGTCACTACAATAAGCTGTATTATTCAGTATTCGCCAACATTTTATAAATCTATAGTACTCACTAAAATATTTGGCTTAGTAGTTTATTATAGTGATAATTAAATGATTTAATACTTTTCTTAAATTAAATTTTTTTGTTTTTAAATAATTTTTAATAAAGAACAAAAAACTTAAATGAAATAAAAAGAAATGTGTGATCACTTTTCCCTATTAATATATTGTCAACTTAAAAAAAAAATTAACCTATATGATGGAAAGTCTATTTATAAAAATTGATATGTAAAATTACAAATGGATTATTTAAATTTGTTTTCATTTATTAATCGAACAAATAAAAACGTATTGATTTAAAAGGAAATCCCAAGATTTTTATTGCCTACCATGTAGATTAAATCCAACAATAGTCCGCAATCGTTTGCAACTACACTTATCCATTAGGCAACTATAATATTATCTACAATAATACTCGTATATCGACAAATGATGGTCAAAACTAGTAAATAGTCTCTTTTGTATTTTTATTTCTATTTTCTCCACTCTTCTTGCGATTGTATACCTGTCCTGAGCAGAATAACACATTTTAATTATAATTCACGATTTCTATAATCCTGAAGCTTTGCGTGTGGATTTAGCCGATGGCAAAAACGCGCAGCACTCCAATTACATTCATATACTACTATATATATACCATCGTTACTGCACGCATCACATCATCCGACCCAAGTTACCATTCTGACAGCCATCGAACGCATTGGCGAATGAATTTCATCCAATTAACGGTTATGGTGGTTAGACCCTGACTCCAACAACACTACACAACTTTTCCGCGTCTAGCTATATTGAACGTATGTTTGCTGTGATATTATTTTCAGAAATCCGTCGTTTGATCCGATCACACGGCAGAAAATAATAGTAATCAGAAAATTATGCTAGTATGGCAGTATAGTGATTATTAGTGTTATTATGAGTTATTTATTCAATATATTGTTGTAAATACGTATATAGCCGGTATAAGTACCAAACGATTGTCTTGCAAAATAAACTCATATGGTACTCCAAAAGAAAAGATTAATATAACATTTTAAATACAATACAAAAATAGAGTTGGTGGTAGCATATTAAGATGATAATTTACTAGAATGGGAATCATTTTTATTTCAAAAAAATTTAAAATCATCTACAATTTTTTGCAACTAAGTATACCGTATTTGACGTTTATTGTTACATTCTCCCAACACTTATTGGACATTTGAAAAGCGCGTTAAATCGTAATACATAGTTTCTGAAAATATAATATAAATGTTCGTGTATACGTTTAATGTTTAATGTTTATACTTACAACACAAAAATATTATAATATCTCATCTTAATCCTCCTTCTGTCTTTCTGTCTCTCTCCCTCTCTATATAAATATATATAATTTTATTATTTCTTCATCCATTAGGCTTTTTTGAAGATACAACAACAAAAATTACAACTTTAATATATATATATATTATATAGGTATATACATTAAACATAATGTTGCCGCACTTAACTTTCATATACTATTTTCTGTTTCTTCATCTAAGCCGATAATCTAGCATTGTTTTCAAAAAATATGATATGTAAATTTTATGTCTAATATCACTTAATATTAATTTCCAACCGTCCCAAAAATGAATATAAATTATAAATATACCTATTAAAATATTAAATAATGATATTCATAATTAATATAATTTACTTTTTAAATTTTATCTAGTCGAAGATTTGACATTTTGAATTAAATTTTGATTATATAAATAATATTTATAAATTGAATGTAAATATTTAAACTTTTTCATGACTATATGCTTTTCAAATTTATTTTAAAAGACAAAAAGAATAGCAACAAACGTATTAAAAACTCTCCAAATGCGTACGTACGCTAAAAAAATCTCAATTAAGTATTAACAAATAAAAAAAATATGTATAAATATATTCATGTTAAAAATAAAAATGTTTTATGTGTAAATGAATTTATTTATCGGTCTACAAATAGATCAAATACAAATTTCACTAATGGAAAATATTGTTGATTTTAATCGCTATCATTCGTAAAGTGCAATATTTTCTCACTTGTACAAGAGTCTTGTGTATTACAATAAATCGCCACATACAGTTTTTTCCCCTTTATACTACACTACGCACTGTGCTTTTGACAGGTTCTCTCGTGGAAAGAAGCCCTTTGGTAGTAAAACACAAAATACACTGTACATAATATGTATGTATATATATATTTATACATTATAAACAATTATAATAAATATATCTGTATAATATTTTTTATATACTTGTCGTAAAAAAATTGGTCTTGCTGCTACTAACTCTTTTGAATGCCCTTTTATTTTTTGGTCAAAAATCTAAAAGCATGTTAGCCCAGATAAATATTATATTTCTTATGCTACGTATTGCTTTATCGTTTACTTCTCAGTTACATGTTAGTTATTATGTTGGTAACTTTATATAGTTTACACAAATATTTAAGTAACAATACTGCCACAACCAGTTTTATCCTTTTTAGCACAACTTTTTAAACAACTACGACAGGTGAAAACTTAAAATAATTAATCACATATAGTGATTCATACAGATTATTTGGAAAATTTGTTTTAAATAAAATTTAAAAACAATAATGGTATATAATAAATTAACAATTAAAGTTGAACTGGTTCGTGTTGGACCACTAAGATATCTATAGATCAAAAAGTGAGTAAAAAAAAATGGGTAAACGCCAGTAAGTAATTCATATTTATATTAAAAATATATAATAAAAATTCCTTATCATTTAGGTATAAATAAATTCAATCCTATTATTTCATTACATTTAAATATTTGATAGCAAAGAAAATATCAATCGACATGCAATAAGCATCTTGTGCTGTAGAAAACGATTAATTTCTTAATATCTACTTTACGGTTAGGTATACTTCAGGTACCTTACATTTTTTCTATTGATCTTAAAATCGTTTATACCTAGTACTCGTTCAATGTACTACGCTTTATCAAATCCCATATAATATTATAAATTAATTAATCGATTGTTGAATAATTTAATTTTTTATATTTTATGAAAGTTTATGGTTTAGTTTGTACAAATAAAATGTGTAAAATATCACTAAAATACAGCTTTTAGGTTCTGAACGGAATGATGAATGTATTACAGTAGTTTTGTGATTTTATTTATTTTTTTATCATGGATGAGTACACGATAAGTTGTCGATAAAATGCTTCAAACTTTGAAAATGGGGGTGGTTTAAGATAAAAAAAAAATTAAATCTAGTTTGTACTTTAGAGAAATCAAATTTACAAATTCCTAGTGCATATTTTTAAAATCAGGAAAAATTAGAATTTTCACGCAAATCCAACTTTTGACAAAATTGAGATTGTTTTTTTGATATAACTCAAAACAAAAAAAATAACCATAGATACTTGAAATTTTCACTAAATATTTAAATTGTTGTTCTCTATTTACCATAAAATTTTCAAAATATTTCAAATATTTTTAGCTATTTATAAGCAAAACAATTTTTTTTTTAGAAATATAAATTAAAAATTATTTGTTGAGTAGAAATATTTAAAAATTTACTATAAAGCTCCTCATATATTATTAATTTCTCAAATAAAAAAAATCGAAAGATCCTATAATAGATTCATATCTGTATAAAAATATTACATCACCACATATTTTTTTATATGCAATTTAAGTTAGAATTTTTACGAAGTTCGTCTAAATCGCAAAAAATTGCAAACTGTTAAGTAGTTTTGTATGTAGTTTTAATTCATAAAAACTTTTTATATCTAAGCTTTAAAAATTGTGCACAAGATTCTTTATAAAAAATTCATACTAAATACTAAAACCATAAAATCTAAAAGATGTATAAAGACAATTATTTTTTATAGACATTTTAAATTCCAATTAGGATGAAATTACCTATTCAAACGATAAATTACGATATGTAATATTTTGTTATAATTTAAAAATATAACTTGTGGGAACTTGAACTTTTATTTATTTTATATTATTATGAATTTCACTATATGCAATAACATATTTTTTGATTTATTTATAGATACTTTAAATTTATTTTACCGTTGTACGATATTTACAGAAAGATGTTATTAGAGTGTATGTTAATAAATTGATATAATATGGTATAAATATATATTATTATAATAATTAAATATTTATAATGTAATAAACGCAATATTTTTGGAAAAAAATTATATCAACCTACTATAATACTAAAAGTAGAATAAATGACTTAAATAACTATTTCAAACAAACATATCACTTGGTGATATAGACTGATAGATCATTTACGCTCAGAATCGTTAACACACCTATAATTTTATCCACTCAAATACCTAATGTACAGCAGAGCAGTACCCACTTATCTACCTTTTTTCTATATATGTAATACCACAACGACATTATCTAACACCACATGCTGGACCTCAAATGTATAATACCATCAACGCGACCATTTATCATGGATCTTATCATATATATTTTTAAAAAAGTATAAAAATAATATTTAATTATGCCGTTTTAGAGAAAATGTGTATTTGAATTTATTTTAATTTAAAAATAAAATATAGGTAGTTTCCAATCATATTGTTATTCCTGGGACGTATTGTACGTATCTTATTTGTATAAAATAGATTGGTTATCAATTTTTATACAATATCACAATACAAAAAATTTACACAATTATGCGATAATACACGTACAAATAGAGAATACTATTTTTGACAAAAAAAAATAATGAAATTGACAAAAACGGAGGAGAAATATATATACTAAAGAGTATATTTAAAAAGACATACTTGCAATAACCACAGTAACACTTATGTATAAAATGTTACCGTAAAAACTATATAAGTATTATGGTATTATAATTGTATGTAGTAACTAGTAGGTAATAGCCTGTAATTTAACTTGTTATTAATTTTTATAGTTTACGTATAATATAATACAATAGTTTAATAATATAATTTGCTAATATTTAATTAAATGAAAAATCTATAGAGAGTGTGTGCACACTGCACAATATCAAACGCCATATTAATATATTATTATATATTATTGATATAAGTAAAATAAATATAAAAATTTTAATACTTATAATCCTACTCAAATATTTATTTAAAATATTAAATAAATTGATTTAAGACATTCTAATTACTTGTACATTTTTACAATAAAAATTAAGTGTAGACATGTTATATACATTTAATTATAGGTAACACAAATTAAACGAAAAAAAAATAAACTATTATTTAATAAATATATAACATATATAAGAAATGGAAATGGTATGAGAGGTGACTAAAATTATGTATACGTTACGCAATATGCCGAATACGTCAAACCGACAATTATTTAGTTAGCAACTTCGTGATATCACGATCCACTTACCCCAATTCCTAAGACCTGAGTCAGTGGTCATCCTTCTTCTTTTTATTTATTCTTGCAAATTGTTTTTAGACAATAGTAAGTAGAATTGAATTAATTCATATAATCCCAATACATTTTTACATTCATTGGTTAAACAAAGATAAAAATAAAAAACCTATGAAAGATGAAAAGGATTCACGATCGACTGAAATTTACGAACTCAACGTAATATATATTATACGTTAGGGTCAACGGACAATTTTATTCACATTGGTCATTGCCCATTGGTGTATTTACTTAATTTAAAAGTTAGTTATTACGGGAATAAGTATATTAAATTTTGAATGTGATTCGCCATATATAATTAACTTATACTCCAAATTGAAATATACGTTTTAACAGTTCAATGTGCGTTGATATTTTTGACGAGAATTTGTAAATTCTACTAATTTTATACTATGGAATAAACTATTTAGCTTGAAATGAAAAAAAACATAGGTACGCATCATCGAAAATGTGGTTTCATAGTTGATTCCAGTACGCATATGTACTGAAAGTCTAATGCGCATTAAATTATTTCGCATTAATAAACACAGTAATGGTCTATAGTGCGGTCAATGCGTGCGGTTTTCAATGTAACGTGGCATTACAGTATTAAATTTGTCTTATCTTCGAGCAGCCCCGCGAGACCGTCACAACCTCACAAACGACTGCAGCAACAATAATATGTTTTCTGTTCGTTTTCAAATACTTTCGATAATAACCGTCGACGTTGGTACGTTTTTCCAGCCCGGTTAACAAACTTTATGCTTTTCGAACACCGACCTTGACACCTTCATGGTTATAATAGATATTTTATGCGAAGTTTCTTTAAAATATAATACCGAAAACGTCTAACCGTTGCACCGATGTTGCAAAAAGCGGACGTACAAATAAAAACACGAGAACGAATTCGCGATTCGGTGCGGTACGCTGATTTCAAACAAAATACATGCTAATTATTTGTAAGAAAAAATTTGCAATGTTTGAATGGGTTTTCCTAGTAATGCTGTTACGTTGTCACCAAAAGCGGCAGTCAGAATGTTATGCATTAATCGTACATAGCCCGCGAACGACGCTTTGTGCTTATGTATATTAATTATTGGTCCTTTGTACACTCGTGGTACCGCGTTTCACGCCACGCCGTTCCGTATAATATTTTATATATATTCTCATTAAGCGTGTATACGCTGCAGGTCAAAATACTGCAGGAATTGATTTTTAACAAAAGTTCACTATTGTTGCGGTAATTGTTTAAATAAAAAAAATCACTCAAATTGTGTACTCTGCAGATTGGATTTTTAAATCAATCAAATACGTTTTAACAATTTATATGGTTAATAAAATATCAATATTTTTAATATTTTGAAATTTTTGAAACCAAATAATTATTAATATATAAAGATAATTTAAAATCATAGAAATATTTATATTGATTTATCTCTAATAACGCTATTGAATTGGAAGTTGTTAAATCACACGAATATTGTTATTAAATTAATATCAAAAATATATAAAATCTGTTTTAACCACAATTTTCTAAAAACCATGAGTCATGCGTTTCATCGGTGGCGCATTACGTTCATGAGTCTGAAATATAATCTTAAGATAAAAAAACAATAAAACAAATAAAAAATATTCCCATAACATGATAGAAAATTATAACGGAAATGAAAGTCATCAAACTGGTTATTAAAGTATGATGGTAAAACATTTCCCATAGATATGTCACAAGTCACAACTTACCCTTGGCTATAGTTAGTAATGTTTAGTCCACGACAGTGTCGCAACTTCCGACAGATTTTTTTTAACATTCTTAACCAATTTAATACATAAAACATAAGAATATTGGATCACAATATCTTCAAAAACTATTATAATTCATAAAATTACACAAACATTTTTGGAACATAATTATAAAATATTATGTTTATATATACCTATGCGTATTATAAGACTAACCGCATACAAATTTGTATACAAACTCATAATGAAAGAGCAGCAGTTCCTAATTTTTATCAAATGTGGTGTCTTGGTCAAGAAAATACTGATTTAAATTATCGTCTATTTTAAATATTATTACCGAATCATTATGATATATCGGTATTTGAAAAATGATTTGATTAACTTAATTTAAATTTAAAAAAAATGTAATTTTACTATACCATTATCTGCTTATTTGCGACTATAAAATATATTAAATAAAAAATGAGAGGGGCTAGGTTAAGCCCTAATTGTTTTTATCAATCTTAAAAAATATAATTCACAATATTTATTTCAATCAATATTTTAAAGACCGATTATTAATTAAAAACTGAGCCACACCCTACATATACAATATACATATGACTGCGATCATTTCTACAAGGCAAAGGCATCCTTTAAAATAGTTTGCGCCGGTAATAGTGTTTGCAAATTCTAACAATTTTAACATACTGTGTATACAATCTTACACACTATCAACAAATTTATCAAACACTTTTCAGCTTTATTATTTAATTTGACTGAAATTACATTGTTATTAAAAATGAAATACTAGACATTTACTGTTTTACATAAGAAATTTAAAAAATACTTACATAATAACAAATTCGTATTATTTCTATAATTATCGTCTAAATTTAAAATTATATTAAACTACCTAAAATCATAATAATATTTATTAATAAATTATAAATGTTTTCAAGTTTGTATAAAAATGTATCAATTGACCATTTACTATTTTAGCATACTATTAATAAACATTTTGTAAATTATTTTTTTAACACTTTTCTGACAATCGATTTATCTGTTTTCAATGGGCATTAAACAAGATAACTATTGATGAAAATTATTGAAGGATTAAAGGACCTAACCCTTTAAATTCCTCACGTTACTTTTATTTCAATGTTTAAGTAAAATGTCTCTAAAGTCTTCATCTTTACTACACATACAGTCTGACCGTTGGGAAATATGTAATCCCCGATTAACAGTGCTCCCACACCGTCCTGAAATTATAGCTTCGGGTTTGGATTACCATAATAAATAATATTTGGATGGGTCCGAGCTTGTTGATGCGAGTGGATCGAAAATAGAATGGGCAAGTAGGTGTGTTCTTTGCGTCTATCCTGATAGGACGAACACTGCAGACAAAAGGATTTGTTCCGGTCACCGGATCTCCAAAGGATCGTGGATCCTATCACCAGTTTTACGTGTAACCCACTTTTTGCCTTTCCATGCCCTCGATGATACGCTCTCCGTTCTATATATATATTAGAAATAAATAAAGGGGATCAGTGAGTATTAATTAAAATCAAAAGATTCTTATCGCCGATTTTTTTCACCGACCTGTACTCTATATATACTGTAGAAAGTTATTCATCCGCCGCCATCGAAAGAACTGCCGCATTTATACCCATTATACCCACCGTGTCTTTTCTTAGTCTAGTGACGCTTTTGAAGGTTTATTAAAACTTTGTGGTGAAAAGATAATACTTCGGAATTTCAGATTCCGTCAAGTCAAACAAAGACAGTAGCAAAAGGCAATGACGATATTATTATTAATAAAAAAGAAATTAATTTCGAATCACAAAACAGTGAATAAATTGAAATTCTACGCTTCTTTATGTATTATGTTACTAATAATGACTATAATTATTAAATTTTTGATTTTATTAACAAATAAAAAACAACATAATATATTTATTATATTTATAAATAGGTATACCTACTCAATATTAATAATTGAAAATAAATATTTTTTTTTAAATTTTAAACTACAAATAAAAAAAATGTATTTACAATAAAACTTCATTCCTAAACACTTAAACTAATTTATATATTTGTGATTTTTAATAGTAAGAAAATTAAAATGCATACATTTCTAAAACTACACGTCTACACATTATTACACATTAACTCATTCAGATTTTATAAATGAATATTACGCAACAACATCGAAATTAATTCGACAAGAATTATAGAGAAATTAATTATCTGCGATTTTAAAAATATTTTTAGAATGTCTAAAACAACAAATATGTAGGTAAATCTGTAACTACTAATTTTGGCATTTAATGTTTAAGAATAAAATATATAGTTATTTAGGTGCGTTTCATGTGCCTAAATTATGTTAAATTAATTTATAAATATTGTAAAATAGACATTGTCTGGGAAACATAACGATCTCAATCGTACGTATCAACAAAAAATATTAAAAATTATTGATTTCTTATAATAATTTTGAACATTTGCAACAAAAAGTCTAGTTTTCATATCATTCCAGATTTTGTACCATTTACTATTCGCTCGATTTATAGGTGAGCTTTCTATTTATCCTTTCTACCAGTAAACAATATATTATAATATATGAACATAAACTATAGTTTCGTAGATATTTTACACAAACTTTTTCCATGATTCATTTTAAATGTTTTGTATACCAGTTTTTGAACCAAAAAATAAATAAAAAGTTAATATATAGTAAAGAAGGTTTACCACTATTTACCGCTCATCTCTCAGTCTGAAATGAACTCTCTTTGTACAAGAACATTCAATATACACTCTAATAAATTAAAACATAACACTATACTATTGCATATTAGTATATTACTTCAAATCAAAACAAAACAAAATTTTTTATGATCTTTAATATAACGATATATCGTTTTTTATGAGAAAAAATTGTACAAAACATGTATCTTGAATATAAACTTTTTAAAAAGGCAAAAAGTCAAAGAAATACTCAAATTGTAGTTTCAGCAAAGTATTTCAGTTCTGTAAAGTTGATCGAAATAAAAATACACATTACAATAATTCTTTCTATTATAAGTTATAACTGTAATATACGCGTTGTAATGTATATTATACATTGCTGTAAAATTATGGTCACAATTTATTAAACTATTTATATTAAATACAACTTACAAGACAAATATATGACACAATAATTAAAGTCAATGTAATATGTACTAGCTATAACGTAATCATATAAAATAAAAAATAGAAAATAGAAATTTTTAAACTTAAGTATTTATGAAATGGAAAAGTTTATAAATATATGGATTGTATGAAATGCTTATAATACAATAAATCATTTGACACTTATAAAAGTAACACACTAATGTACTAAATAACTAAAACTCTAAGACCATAAACCTAAAATATTTATATACAATTATTCATCAGAAATGCTCAACCCTATTTTTTAAATTCTGGCTCTTAGAACTTGTAAGTACTTACTTAAGTACCAAATTTTAAATTACTTAGATTGTTTAAACCATTAAGGAGTATTCTGAGATGATAACAATTTCTATTTTATCAAATACTAACCTTTTTTCTATACATTTTTTAAGCAGATGACTTTATTGATAATTTTGATATATCTAGAGAGCTTTGTGTATTATGTCATAAGGATAATAGGTTTGGTTTAGAATTGAAGTATGATTATTTAAAAATAATAGTAAGTATTAAATATCAATCTATTAAAATTTTACTAACCTTATAATACAGACATTTTAAAAATTCAAAACAGCTCGTTCAAATTTTAATTTAGATATATCAACATTTTCAAATTAATCGTTCGCTTAGCAATTTATAGCAAAAAAGGTTGGTTTTCATTAGAAGAAAGCAGTTTATATTACCACATGACACTTAAATATATAGAAAATCATAACATTTAAAAATATGGTACACTTTAAAATTATCAAAACCATTACTTGAATAAATTCATTATAAAGAAAAATATAGGAATGAACATAAAACAAACTTGAAGAATCACATTGTATAATAAACATGATTTCATATAATATATACCTTTACTTAATCAAAATAAACCATTTGCTCATAAAGATAATCAGAAAATCAATTTAATCTGGTTTCTTTGTTGTATCAAAAAACGAAGAAATAAAATAACTTGAATCTTGTCAAAAAATGGTATCGTTGAAAAACTATATTTCTGTAATTCATGTAATACATTTATTAAACTTTATTAATATAAAAACATTAGTTAAGATAAGTTATCTAAAAAACCATATAATAATGTATAACTTTTACATTTTTATGGATTTCTGACATGTACTTACCTATATAAAACATACGATCAAAATAGTATTTTAAAAAATTAAAATCCTTTCCGAATTTGAATTTTATTAATTTTTTAAGTGTTTTTTTGGTCTATTTTTACCGTTAATATTAGACAAACACTATTATTAAGATTTTTTTATAATAATAGATTATAAAATAAACATAATTTAACTTTAACAGATCATTTTTAAAATTACCAGAAAATTGAAACTAAACAAAATCGCTTTGATTTTATTATGTTGTACTTCATAAGAAGTAATAATTACATTAGTAAGTAGATACAGTAGTAATTATTAATAAATGCTAAATGGTTATGTATTGATAATTAACCAACATCATATTTTAATATCCATTAACTAAAACAATAATATGCATTGATTGCTACAATTATGACATAATATCAAACACAACATATCTACTGAACTGATAATGCATTATAACTTCAATTTTTCATACACGCGACATATTGAAGATTGTTTTAAGACTGTACACGACGGTTAAAAGAATCCTACCTAAATGGCTATAACTTGTAACAACTAACATTGTTACATCACACACGATTAGATACATAAGCAAATATATTAGGGTGGTGCAGATCAACCGGCATAATAGATCCACAAATCTTCAACTTCCTATCTGTCAAAATGGCTTTCAATCGATCAGGTGTAATCCAACGCTATCAATTAGCATTAGTAAATGGTCTTCGGAGAGGGTACCTATATATATCGCTGCATTTACAACAGCCGTTTGTCACAAACCAAATGCGCGATTTATGTTTCCCCGAAATACCCCATTTCCTATTAATCGCCTACTCGTTGTCGTCCCACCCTTCCACCCATCAAAATCTCTGTGAAACAATATCGTCCACTATCAGAATTTCAAGCCAGGTCAATTATACGATATGAAATGTTCCTGTTTGGTTCTATATAATATGATTGACGACTATAATTTTATTTTATTTTAATTTTTTAACAAAACGAGCGATCCAAAAATGATATTGACGGCTTTCCATCGTATTTTATTCTAAAATTCGATTGACAATTAAAAAACTATATTTTTGGTTTTTAACTAAACATAAAAAATATAATCGTTCCGAGCAACCGAATCGACCATTTACTTTACCAAATACAAATTACTGATAGTATCACATGATAAAGTTATACATTTTTCTCTTAGATGAACTATCCATTTATCAATTTCAGTCAATTTTCATTTTGATAAGGCAATAGAATATAATATTATGTTTAAATAGCAACTAAATTTAAACAATAACGACATAAATTAATAATATTAAATATGCTGGATGGATGTTTACAAAGTAAATATAAATTATGATATTAATTACATTATAAAGTGTATTCAATCAGTATAATAATATTATCATAACAGGCATTATTTACATGTAACGTATGCAAGTGATGAAAGTCGTACAATTATTCATTAACTAATATTCCTTGATCCTAGTTATTCATTTTAATTTTAAGTAATTCCGACGCTCTATGTAAGCATATAAATATATATATATATATATCAGGTAAGTTGTTAATAAATAAATAACAGAGAACCAAAAAGAGAACTTATTATTTTTCTACAAGTTTAAATATCCTTTTTTAAATAACTCGAATTCCCAAAAAAAATACAAAATATATAGTCAAAGAACTTTCTTAAAATTATGATTTTTTTTCAAAAAGTGTCAAATAAATAGTATTTGAAAAGGTTATATTTTCAAATATTTTATATTATTCTCTTTTATAAAATAAGTTATTTAATATCAGTTTTAAATATTAATAAACAATCAATTTCATCCCTATGCGTTTACTTTTAAGTTGAACGTTTTTAAATTAATTTTTAATTAAAAACATTATTATCAGATCTTATTATTAATATCTAAGAATTAAAACCAAAATATTAAAGTAAATATTTCTTATATTAAATTATAAATAACTCATTTTAAACTGAAAATGCACTGTTAGTTCTTCATTTATTCATTTATTTTATTATTTATATTTAAAGTAACGCCCGCGTAGGCAGAGAGTACAGTACATATTCTGATATTCACACTATAAAATGTTATACACAAATATAATTAAAAAATATATAACAAATTCTTAAACTTTAAGTCATTATTGAATAAAAATTAGATAAATGGATCCCCCCTCATCAGCTTTTTATATATATAGTTTATACACTATACCGATACTATAAAAAAATTATAATCTTATTATGTTATCAATTTTTTTTTTTTTACGAAAATTAGCTAGTTTTTTGGGGTATATATTATATATCGCCTCCCTCCCCCAATGAAAATTTCTGTCCACGCCACTGATTTTGTGTCTAATTTTAATTGAGAAAACCTTAAAACCGATATCGTTCAAAATCTCAAGGCAGTCGATAGGTTCATTTAATAGTTGATATTATAAAAATAAAGAATCTATATAATTACGCCTTATACTTACAGACGAGAAATTTTAACATATGGTTTTAATATCAGAAATGGGTAGACTAAATATATTTAATTTAACATCAATGATTAATCATTCTTATAAAACTTCTTTAAACTTTATCAATTTTATCAATTAAAAACAATTGTCGAAGGTTCTTACCCACAAACTAAACTCTAGAACATAACGCACCAATGATAAATTTGAGTTACACCAAAAAAACAAAATCAATTTTATGGATGTAAATTTATATTAGTTTTGAATACATGATAAAATTTTCAAAATTGACCCTATTTGTTCTATTTATAGACATTTGAAAATGTTTAATAGTTTTAGTTTTTTGAGTTAAAGAGTGGCAAATGACTAACTTTCAGCTAATTTAATAATGTTCAGATTGCGAGTTATTTATCAACAAATATTAATAATATAAATAATATTTACACTTAAAGAGTATGAGCTGTAATCTTAGTTTTAATGTTCTTATCTTTTATCGGAAAGCAAAGATTTTTTAAATTATACTAAAATATAACCAAAATATAAGCAAAAAAAAAAAGCTTTAAATTATGCAGCTAAAAATTAAAGTGAAAAAAAACAACAAAATCTATGCACTAATATAATGCCAGTAATTATTAAAAATACTTACATTTATTTAATACCGCTCTTTTAAAACAATGAAATATTATGTAAAATATACAGTCTAGTTTTGTGTTTAATTTTACTATTTCACAAAAAATATATATATAACTTATCTAAAATATTCTACTTATACAATCAGCGAGAAATATACAATAATACAAGAAATTCCTAATACTAATTATTAATATTTTCGATCGCAGGTACACATTTTCATAAGTACATAACTGATGCGGGTACGCGGAAAACGATTCACTCGACGGCTCATTTGCAATAATCTGCAGTATATTATAACTTATAAGTGTATTGTTAAGTCGTGCTTTATTTAGTATTTTTTATATTTTAAAATATATATATATATAAATATTTATTTTTATTATTATTAATAATTTTACAATCTATACAAAAAATGGCTAATAACTCTTTGCTAACGCAGTTCTTAATAATTATATTTTTGATTTATATATTATATATTTTTTAGATTATTTGTATAATAGAACACCTTTTGTCCATTTTCTTATATATCATTTTCAATATATCATATTATATAGTGTATAATCACCACAACAATCATTGATTATTTTATAAATTACTGTTCATACTGTGATTCTGTGAAAACCTGGTTATGTATCTTAATTATTTCATAATTACTCAACTGATATACAAAATCATCATATTCCTAGCGCTGAGTCTCAAATAAGTATCAGTGCAAGATGGTAATAGTGAGACAATATTGTGATACAGCTAAAATGTTGTGATGAGTAGATATCTATAATAGTGAGTACTGAGAAAGTGTTTTATATTTATATACACTACAGGTAATTATATAATTCAGATAACAATTTATATAAATTTACGAATAACAGTAGTATATCTGGATTTTTTAATTAAAATGACGAGTATCACTAATATAACATATATATATACATATAATATAACATATATATATACATATAATATAGCCATATTATATATAAATTAAAATATAATTAATGTTATAGAAAAAAAATAACATTAATGATATAAGTATTTTTATACTCAATTACAAAATAATTTGTGTATAATACATGCTAAAGGGCGCTATCATATTCCTTCAAAGCCTAAACACTCCATTGTATAAGCCACTAAGTTAAAAACACATAAAACTAATTTAACAAATACATTAACATTTAACAGTGAATTACTTCTCGATGACGGCATACACTCGACACTTACTATATAGTAAGAGCGGTTACCTACTTACTCCCTTTTATTCAATTTTCATTGTTTATTTTCTATATTTATGTTCCTTATAAATGAATTATCTCACTTATTCGTACACTTAATAGAACGATAGTTGGCAAACTATCAACTAACTTAATAATGTTCAGATTACGCTCATTTATCAACAAATTTTAGTAACCTACTAAAATTGATTTTAACAGAATAACTAAAACCGCCAAATAGGTAAAAGGATGACAAGTGTCAATCATATAAATATTGCAGCTAAGTCTTAAATTATACGTCGGTCGCCATTCACATACATAGCTTATTATTGTTATAATTTATACGTATAAAGACATAAAGTGATAAAACGTATATTAAAATTAAGGTTTTATTCTTTAAATAAGTCAAAATTAAGAAAAATAAAATGACAGTGTTAAGAAGATGCAATACACCTATTTTAACGGTAGGTATTAAAAATCGTTAGTAGGTACTCTGCAGCTGTAGATCGCGTTTACTATATTATTGGCACGAATAAAATGTTTATAGAATATAAAACAAGACAATAGTAATATTAACTCTATGTCTGAGAGTGAATTTTTTTTTGGATACGCATACTTAAACAAAATTTAGGGCCTAAACCTTTAAAAGAAAAATCTCAAGCTTTAAATCACCGATGCAATATGCACCTCCGCGCTAACTCCGGCACTGGATACATAGCGCGACAGTAATACGAGAGTATGCTTTTTATTGAAAGCCTGTAGACGGGTGATGCAGCTGCAGTAGCCTGCTGCCTGCAGCAGTAATGCGGTAAACAGATATTTTTAATTTATCCCTCGGAATACGCGATCACACTCAGAGAAGAAGGACTTTCTCGCACGATATAGTAAGACGGACGACAAATAAAGGTCGCTCCGTCGTAGCCATGGTGATCCGGTGACCGTATATGTATGTATATAATATTATGTCTATACGCACGACTATATGGTTATCTCAATCTCGTACACACACACACACACACACATACGGGCGCAGGCTTATATATCGCACTTTTTTTTTCTTTTTTTTCACACAATGTTACAGTCACGGGGTATTCTTTATCCAATTTCGACGTTCTCTCTATATTTTCCATCGTCGTGAGAGAAGATGACCCGTCACGTCTGACGCCCGAGCCGCAGCCGGAATACCAAAAGCTGTACTGCCACCGCCGCTGCTACTACGCAAAACTTGTTATCGCGCCCAGCCTTTCTCTCGCTCTAGACACACACACGTGAGTCTGAGTTCATCTGATATACATCACGTGCCATGATACGCAACACAACAATCCCCAGGCCCCCGGTATAACCTATTGTATCCGTTCTTGTTCGATTTAATGATGATCACCAAATCCATTCGCGAGATGAAAATATACACCAGGGGGTGTGCAAAAAAAACAAACTCTGTTTATGTATTTTTTTTAGACTTTTTGATTCCAGTAATAATCACTTATGATGAACCTTGAATTAAATTTCAAACCTTCTAGACCAAGCGGAAATTTTTTATCGGTAATTATAGAAAAAAAAACTTTAAAAAAGTCCCATAAATGCCTATAAATAGCTCAAAAAGAACAAAAATATTTTGCAAATTATACCGTGTGTAGACAATTATATTATAGGTAAACAGATGGTGAAGATTTCTAGCATATAGTGAGTTACAGAAATACAAAAAAAATCATATGATGAGAAATGGTTATTTTACTCGTGAACATCTTATTTTGTCAAGATTAAAACTTCATACTCTCATAAAAAAGAACCACAGAATAGATTAAATGGTAGAACAGTAATAACTAATAACGACTTATAAGGAGCCTTGTATTACATTTTCAAATCTTACATATGAAAATAAAGATATAAATCAACATGTATATTAATTATTTACTAATTTATCAATAATTTACTCGTTATAAAGGTTTAAATAATATAAAAGTAATAAGAACATCATAATATTATATTTTCTATTCAACCATCATTTTAAAATAGGTAAAATAAGTACTTTTGTTTTGTTTATAATAAAATCAATCATGAGTTAACGATTTTCACGTATTCGTGTATTTACTTATATGTTATATGTAATAAAAAGTTAGTGTTTAATACTGTTTATGTATACATACAAATAAGTATATAGGGTATAGGGTGCAATGGCGTGAAACACCGCTACAGTACCTATTTATATTTTATTATCATAATATCCCAGGCACTTGTGTCATCTTACATTTATTTTATATTATCACAGAATCCCTCCATTTAAGTATAACTATTTTTGATTACTTACAACAAACTTTAATCCTTCGGCCTGCTACTTATTATACGGGTGCCGAACTAGTCTCTTGCTCCTAGGTACCTAAAATATATTATATTAATATTTTACTTCAATAAACGTTAAAATGTACTCGGTATAAGTGTATTAC
Organism: Rhopalosiphum padi; assembly: GCF_020882245.1. Lineage (NCBI taxonomy): Eukaryota > Metazoa > Arthropoda > Insecta > Hemiptera > Aphididae > Rhopalosiphum > Rhopalosiphum padi. The sequence continues at coordinate 22,717,052 of NC_083600.1, forward strand.
AAATTACAATAAATGTCTTCTAATATTATTAACATCAAAGTCCTTTCTTTAAATATTAGTCTATCACTGACATCACACTATACCAGAGATAGACAACGTTTACATAATTGACTACCAACTACCGCGTTACACCAAGGTCCAAAATTATGATAGATAAAGTCGTAAAGATAATCACTGATATAAATGATGATCGCAAAAATCTGATAAATACATACGCGGGAAAGGTTTATTTACAATGACAAGGTAAGGTACAGACATAGAACATTATGTGATATCATAACATTCATAACCTTATGTTATATATAGTATTAATACTTGACTGGTCTGATCGAATAGTATATATTTTAGATTTATTAAATTTATTAATTTTATGTTTCAATTTACAAATTCACAAATTTATCTACACTAATGAATTGTGTACCTAACAAATAAAAATATAATTTTGTTAATTTTACAAAATTACGAGACTAGTCACGCGCTCTATGAGACTAATAAAGAGCCCAAAACATGGGTTTTCATAATATAATCCATATAATATTATACTGTAATCAACCGTAATATTTTTTTAAATATAATCAGGATTTAGATTTTAAGAAAAATATTACAATGTTTTTATAATTGATATAAATTATATTGTGTATAAATCTTATAATTATGCAATCTTTATAAAGTATAGGCAGAAAAAGACTTAACTTCAAGAAGAGTCGGCCAGCAACCTTTGTTTGCACCGGCTTCTTTTATTAGTTACGTTTTCCTCGTCAGTCTAACCTTCTAATATGAATGTTACCATAGCCATTAATCATTGATTTAATCTAACATAAATAGTAGTAAAAATATATGTTACACTATACATATATACGCAGTTTGTCGTATAGGTAATCAAATTAATCAAAATTATTTATTGATCAAATTTGGGGATAATTCATGATATTATTGATATTGATTCATATTGACGTATTTTACTATTTGTACTACGATTTCTAAGTCATCTATATAATTAAGATACAGATACATACTCCTTATTCAATAGTTATCAAAGAAAAATTATTATACTATTATACAGAGTTAGGTTTGAGAGGCGCGTCGCTACGTTAGATAATCATCAGAGTGCAATATTTTGAAACTTTAATTCTATTTAATTTTGATTTTTCGTAATGCAATCAACAAATTTAAATGTTATTTTCATATAAATAAATAAATGTCCTGTATATTTAACTATTTATTAACTTAAGTAGTTTTGACAAGTGAACTTTCGATTTTCCCGTCTTTTTTACAACAAAAGACCACGGAACTACAATAGAAAGTAAATTCATATAGTATATTTTTGTATTTAAACATTCTTATTTTTAAAACGGTTACCTACATTAAATTTAAGTACAAACAATTTGCAGATAACTGTAAATATAAGACCCAGAGATTGTCACTTGACACACATTGAACCTGACACGGGCGCGAATAATACTTAATAGTTCGGCTTTCCGCGTGTCCTAATGTAATCCTAATAGCTGACAGATTATTACTTTGCTCTTGTTAGTGATAAAATATCATAATATACATATAATAGTCGGCTAATAATTTGTATAAAAAACACAAAGTCTTGACTAATATTTGGAAAGTTGAACGACATCTGCAGAACCCATTTTTTTAAATGCTGGTTAATTGTGTAATAGATTTTCCATACTTGACTTTTATCACCTACGGTAATATTACATTTCCAATTTTATAATTACTGCAGTTCGAGTCTGCCGCAGGTAATGGCTCCATAGATATTATTATTATAGTCGTCAGTCTTGCCTTGTTTTCCGTAGTTCCCGCGCATGAAACATTTGGCAATTTAATTATGCATAATGTGAATAATATCCGCGGTTTCTAAGGGGTACATAATAATTTATTAGTAATTCGCACACGAACGTCGGGCATAGAAACTTACGTAAGCAAAGGATAGCAAATAATGTTTGCACGCAATTATGTGTTGTTTGGGTGCGGGGCGTGTGGGCCCTATACGTTAAACTTCTACTTTATAGAGAGCAATAACGTTGGTAGGTAGAGGTATACTGAAATCAGACAACGAGGTTAATTAAACACTGCCGTTCGGACGTTAAAACAAACATTAAAACGTAGGTACTTAATATATATTATAATGCCAGGTAGGTATATAAAATGGGGTGATAACTGATAAGTGAGCATGTACTAGTGTTACAGTAAGTATACTATACCTGCTAAAAGTATAGTGACTATATGTATATGTATTTCGATATGTTTTAATAATTGCTGCAAGAACAGTTGATGGGACACATTATATGTATTTAACAACCTTTGCAGTGGCAGTCAAATACACGTTTTAAGAATTTAAGAAGAAAAAAAAATTAATTATAAAATTAGGTGGTAGTTGGCAGAACCGTAGAACGTAGTAGCCCAAAACGGCCAAAACTCAAATAACAAAACATAAATATTGAATACAAACCAAATGTATAAAAATAAAAAATTATAAGAGATTAGTAAGGGATAGTACATAAATGTATTTTAACTGCATACAAAATTAATAAACTTAGCGTGTAGGTACTATAATCAAAAATATAAAATAGAGACGCCCACGGGTAAATTCGTTTTAAAAAGCAAAAAAAAATGAACATAGGTAAAGAATATTAATAAAGCATAACAATTAAATATTAATTATTTATATAAACTAATACGGTAAGTATCAGAAACTAAGAAAATGTATGATTTAATGTTAACACGTTCAGCTCCAATGACGACCCGTAGTCATATAGAACAATTGTACTCTTTAAAACATTTTTGTTTCAATGATTTTAGCGAAGCGATTAATATATTAATTGCATAATGATATGTTTTTTATTTATATCTGACGACACTTTTTATAGTAATAAAATCTTAGATTTTCCGTTTTAAACTGTGTGGTTGTGATAACAAGCTAGCTTGTACTTTTGGGGTCCAAAGTAAAAAAATTTCAGTACTTTCTAAAATAATTGGAAATTACAAAAATAGAACAAAACATTAATTTTATAAAAAATATTGTTTAGTAACCTTTGTTACCAAAAAGTTAGTTCACTTCGCTCAGATTGTATACTATGATGGTTTATAATCACGGACTAAGATATACCTAGCTACCTAGGTATACCAACTATTAAGCAACTTTAATGGTATCCCATCACTAATGTTCTAATCAAGGACTGGAACCTTGGTGATTTTTTCGGTTACCCTATAATAGTCTTTAAATAGTAATATTAAAATATGTTTGATTACCTAATAATAATAATAATAACTGTATGTTCATTGTTAATTCTTATTTTATAATTGGTAATTTGTGTTATAATTTAAACTCAGTGACACAATCTAAAAACCTATAGGTACTCTATATAGGTACAAGATACTCCAATGATAATTTTTAAATATTATTAATTATAAATAAAAATAATAATAACATATATATGCACTATGCTTGTATTTAATTTTTATTAGCAATTACAGATACAAATAAAAAAAAGATTTATTATAAAATTAATTTTAAAAATCTTTGTCTAAAATATATTGGTTTGAATTAAGTTCCGGCGATATTCAAAATCCTAAAATATTTAAATAAGGGTTTTGGAAAGGTTCTGTAAAAACCATATATATGTAAAAAACCAGTTTTTTTCAGTATGATTCCAGTTTCTTATACTAATATTTATATTTGCATTTTACAATACAATTTTAAATATAGAATGTTATTGTTCTACTTAGGGCTTCAATCCGGTTAAAACCGTTTTTGTTATTAACCGGTTTTATTGGAAAATTTATACAAACAAAAACAAAAACGGAACCACTATTAGTTATTTTATAAAACGAAAACGAAATAACTAACCAGAAATATATTTCGTTCTTTTTTCGAAATTTTAATTTTGAATAATAATATTATAATTTAATTTTTCACATTTTGTTAAGTTGGTTAGTGTATTTCTATTGTTTGTTACATGAAAAATAATAGTGGTATGCAATCAATAATAAATTAAGATTATAATATTATATTACTAATTACTATAGATTGTTCATGATCACGATTAATGACAACCAGTAACCAAATTGTTATAATACCGCCTTTTATGGTGTTGTCAATGGTATTATCAAATGCTTGTTCAACATTTTGACTTTACCTCGTTTTTTTCTGTTTTGTCTTACTCTATAATAAATATTCCAGTTATGTTATTCATATGAGTGTTGTATACTGTCAATGGTTAGGTTTATTTTGAATTTGCACCGAACAATTTTAAGATTAACCCTATGTTTAATATTTTGTTCTCTTCATTATTATTAATTATGGTCGGCATGAAAAAATGTATTTTTAAAGAACAAAATTAACCGATTTATTAATTTTAAAACCCGGTTTTAAAAAACTATAAAATATGAGATCAATATTAACCAGTTTTTAAATACGAAAAAATAGTATACGAACTAGAACCATTAACCACAAAAAATCATTACCTACGGTTTAAAGCCCTAGTCTACTATAAATTTGCTGTATTTTATTACTTTTCAAATTATAATAATAAAAGTTTAACTAAGATTTATTTGTAATGATTGACAAAACCTTTATTTAAATTAATATCATCTTTCTTAACATAAAAATAATAAAATTAAAACAATAAAACATTATTTAAACGGTTCAAATATAATATAAATTAAAATAGTAGTCACAAAACTTGTATAAAACACAAAGGTGTGTTATAAAATAAAATTACAAAATAACAATCTTTAAACATAATTTTTATACAATTTGATTATTTGATTAAAATATATATCAATCAACAAAAACTGTTTGGTTTCAATCACATTTATGTTGGACCTTGTTTATACATTAAAATGTACCTGAATAAAACAAAAATTAAATAAAAATGTATCTCAAAAGCTTAAGATGTAAATGTACAATTTAAAAATATAGATATAGATTTATAGTATAACTTAGTATTAGAGAAATATTTATAGATAAGTAAGGAAGGTGTTAGATAGGTTTGTTTTTAGTATTTTTATAAAGAAAATTTTACTATCATATATTTAAAAAACTAGATAGATTATGGCATTTAATTAAAAACAAATACCAATAAACAAATGCGTAGGCAATAATTAATTATCAAGTATGCTTAGGAGAAGGTAAAGCATGAAGCAATACAATTTTCATAAATCTTACTTATTCAAATATTCTTACAGGACCTTAATGCCTGAATTATTTTTTCCAGGAACTAATCTGTTTACATCATTCCTTGACATAAAAGGTTTCTGATAACCCTAATCATAAACATAATATTTAACTATTAATTAAAATACAATTTTTAGTTGGTTGAAACAAATTATTAACATTCAAAGTAAATGATCATCAGTATATCAATGATAGTAAACAGTATTTTATAATACACACAAGTTAATAATTTGTTAATCGCATTGATTTTTTCATACACTTATAAAATTATTGTAGATTGTTAACTCATCTTTAAACAATTTTAAAACATATTTAATAAAACTAATATTAATTTTAGTTAATATTGTATACAATTTAGTATTTCTACAAAATATAATCATTGGGTATTACTGAAACTAGATTAACATGACATGATAGTATTTGTTTTAATTTTACCTTGCATTCTAAACATTCTACTGTGTCTGGTTCTTGAGAACAAGAGAATTCTGAAATATGTCCACATTTCATTATTATAGGAATCAAATGTGTACATGAACCACAATTTACACCACATGGTTTTTTGCATAAATGCCTAAATAAACAATTTAAGTTGGGTTTTTTACATATTTGGTTGCAATTAAATTGTTCAAAGCAATTTTTCTCGAGTGTATGCCCACAACTTAATGTTTTTTTTACCTAGAACATAAACAATTATCAAAAATTAAGATAATTTATAAATAGCTAAATGGACTTTGAATAAAAAGAATAAACCTTCATATTGCATTTCATATTTTCTATATCACAGCACTTTCCTTGAACAATATGGCCACAATCACTAATTTGATTAATCAACACTTGGCATGAACAGTCTTCATAACACATTTTAAGACATTTATGATCTCTAGAGCATTTCCTAAACATAACATGTTTGGTAAGTCAAGCTCTGAGAGTTATTCCCCTTTCAGTTAGGCGTGATAATTTTGGTATCACTTTTATTCAGTGCCTGATCGAAGGTCAAGTTGATGCCCCAAGGCTTATTGGAAAACTTAGTTTTCGTATTCCTAGTAACACTAAACTTCAGTGTAATTTTTATGTACCCACCAATAAATCTAACTTCTCCAGGAATGCTCTACTTTTAAAGATGATGCATAATGCAAATAATCATATAGATTATAGACTATTAAAACCATACTTAGAACAAAGGCTTACATTAAAAAAAAAAAAAATCTTGTTTCATATAATTTACACCATGTTTGTTTTATTTTTTATTTTTTTTCCTCTCTCTAATTTTAAAGTTAGTATAAGTTATGCATCTTATATACTGTTATATGTTTTTATCTGTTATCTATGTATTTCATGTCTGTTAATTTTATAAAAGCTGTCTGGTGTTGATTATAATAAATATAAATAACATAAAAGAATGCTATTTAAGTATATTTATTACCCATTAATTAAAAATTCTTACCTATTACAGACATTTGAACACTTAACCATTAAATGGTCCCTATCTTCAACATGACATAATTTCTTACATAAATGGCCACAAGAAAGTTTAACATTACATTTTAATTGACATGCAGTAAACCTTTGAAAATCTAAATGATTTGATACACTTCCTAAACATTTGTTATGAATTTGACACTTCAACAATAACGTTGGGCCTATAAAATAAACAAAAAAATAATCACCTATTTATTAGATTAATACATAGTAAAAAAACTGTACCTTTTGGTAAAAATAACCATGTATTCAATACACGTTGAATTTTAGATAGATTAAATGTATAATTTATTTTTATTTAACAACTGTCTTATAAGATTAGTTTAATTTATTGAGTTAAATAATTTAATGGCAATATATAAATACAAATAAATTCTTACCTAATGCATTCATATTACTTAAGTATTTTTTAACACTACTCCACAATTTACTGGCTTTAGCAAGTAATTTCAAATCACCAGCAATATAAAAACCCAATCTAGCTCTAGATAAGGCAACACATACTCTATTGTTGGTCTTCAAAAATCCAATACTGTAATTATTATTACTACGCACCAATGACAATAAAACAATTTCATTTTCTTCGCCTTGATAACCATCCACTGAAGAAACTCTAATGTCTGCCAAATGTTCAAAAGGTGGTGATTTAATCAACTAAAACAATACAATATTATTAAAAATGGAAAACATAATGACATATGTATGCTTTATTTTACATTAGAAATGTATACAACTTGAGCATTATACATTGCCATAATAGTAATATCTTCTGGATAATATCCTTGCTTTAATAGATAATTTGCCAATGCAACCAAATACTTTGCTTCAGTACTATTAACGAAACTGGATAACTCATAATTCTAATAAAATCAACATATTAAATAATTATTTTAATAATAAAAATTAAGTTTGAAAATTCTACTTTTTCTTCATGAACATTGTGAGTCATGCAAAATACATTCATGCCAACTCCTTTAACATTTGGTCGTTCCATAACAGATGTATGATTTCTTAAATGTGGATAAATAACTGGTGCAACTAAACCTGCAATTTCTGGTCGCATGCGATGTTGTTCTGCTAATACATATGATGGAATTTTATTATTTACCATACGTTCAAACAATGAAATGTCAAGTCGATATTTTTTTCCTATGATATGATTAGCTGTTTGAGGACGCAGTTGTTTATGATCACCTAATAAAATACAAAATTTATAATATTTTATGAAACTTCAACATTCAATCATCTTCTTACAATACAAGCAAACTTAGAAACTTCACTAATTTAATTCACACAATTGTTATTATATTATAGTCCAGGGGTGTCCAAACCGTCATAGACTTTGCGACTCGCAACTTATCGTAATATTTTTACAAAAATAATGTTTTAATATGATATTATCTATATTTATATTTATGTATGACCCTTTTTTTTTATATTTATTAATATATTTGGTGGCTCGCGAGTTTCTTTTCGTTGGCTACCCCTGTATGTTATAGTCTATAGAATTAATATAAATCATAAATGTTATAACTAAAAATATACAAAATATATTCTATGTTTATAGCATAAATTGAATGCCTTACCAATGAGAATAAGATGTTCACAATATTCTGACAATGATGCCACAATGTGAGGTTCTAAAACCTCTGCTGCTTCTTCAATTATAACTAATAAATATATATGTAATTATGAAAGAAATATTTTTATATAATTATTATAATATCAACATAAATTATATTTACCAATTGGACATTTAAGATTTTTAAGCAAATATCTATTTTTAGCAGCAGCAGTTGTTGTCATACCAATCACATACTTATTTTGAACTGGTTTCAAATATCCAATTGACTTAAACTTGTTCATATCTCGTCTACATTGACGAGTAGTACTTTTTATATTTTCAATATTATTATACTCTTTTGTTATATATAAACGAATCCAATTATAATACAATAACCATCGATCTCTTTTTTGTAATAAGTCACGGTTATTCTGATTTTTAAATTTTTCAGAAGATCCAGATTTATACAATTTTAAATGTTTGGCTATGTAATCTTCTATGGTTCTCATTATTTTTAATGCATTTTCTAAATCTTTTTTTTTAGAATCATCATCTTTTAGATTACGACTTGTATTATTTAGTTGACATTGAATTTGGGTACAATACAGTTTTATACTCTTCAAAGTTATGCAATATACTTTTTTATTAGTTTTATTTTTATCTAGTTTTGAGAATCGAGTAGCAAGTAGCTCATCTTTTTTTAAAAAATGTATAGGATTTATACCATTCACGGATGAAATGCCATGTAATAACCATGCAAGTAAATCATATGAATCTTGAAACCATGTATTAAAACCATTTTCGTTAAGCACTTGCATAAGTAAAGACAAATCAACTACACCTTCATTGCGATCAACTTCTTTAATATTAAGCAGATGCTGATTTTCGTTTTGTATTGAAGCTTTTATGTCTCGTCTGGCGTCTACATATATGTCGGCACATTCATCCTTGCGAGCAACACTCATTGTTGGAATATAGTTCACTAAAATATCACTTTTAGTACCACGCCCAAATCTTGAAATATTTCTTGTTATTTTCCATATACCCTCAAGAAATTGATCTAAGGCATGATTTGTCATACATACAACCATAATAGGATGATTGAGTTTATTTGTATCATACATATTTTCAATAATAACCTTTACAATTTCTAATCCAATGTAAGTCTTACCAGTGCCGGGTGGTCCTTGAATCATAGTAAATTCTTTAGTTAAGGCCCCTTTAAATGCTTCATATTGATTGATATCCATGTTAAGTATTTCAGCTGACGGCCATTGGTCATTTTGAAGAATATCAAATGTAATCCCATTAATAGTATAAACAGAATTTCCTGTTAAATAACTAGGATATGAAATTTCTTTAATACCATGAATAATATAATTCTTCATTGGAAAATTTGTTTCACACAAGTCTTGAAATACTCCCAAAACATATCTATAAGGTTCATAAAAAACATCTGGCTCTAGTAAATCGATTGAGCTCCATTTATTTACTTCTTCAAAATCAACAACATCGACACCAACTATCCCTTTATTTAACTTAAACGTATCAGTTACAATTCCTAAACTGAATGTATTAAATAAATCTTTTGAAAGCAACAACAAAGCACCATTTTTAAATCGTTTACTATCTTCATAGTTAAAATCCTTAGCTTTATTAGGTGTATCAAATTGCAAATACATTGCTACAGATGAAGTTCTTTTCTTTTCAATTTTAACATTACTATAGTACCATAATCTGTCCATTCCTCGTTCGAGTACACTTTTATTAGCATTTATAGTTTTTAAAGTATCTCTAATAACTGAAACAAAATCTTCTCGCATAAGACGGAAAAAGTTATTTAAGTATTCATCACAATTTTTATATGGACGATCAACATAATTTGCATATAATATTGGTGGTCCATTGGTTATATCTTCTAATGTGGGATAAAGTGGAATACGTCTATAGTCGTCAAAACAACTTACAGATGTCACCATTGATGATTTTGACAAATCATTTTCTAACCATTTATACTTAAGTGTATAGTCTTCTTTTTTTTTTTTCGTCATAATGAATGGTAATAACCTGAATAAGATAAAATGTAATTTTATATTTCATATTGTAAATAAAACTCAAACAAATAATATTATATAAATTATATAAATTTATTTTAAATCTGACATCTTATAATCACTATTTAATAGTTTGATACATTGACCCCTTTTAACAGACTCAATTAGGACACTATTGGAACATTTAATAACAACAATTAGTTATTAATCTTATTTAAATATTATTAAATTAATAACAGTTGATAAAATATTTAAAAATATTAATTAATTATTTACCAAGTATTAGTGTTAGTATATATTTAATAAAAATACTTTGCAATTATACATAAAAATTTTACTTTAGGTCTCATTAGTCACTGATGGCATTTTCAAGAATCCTCACAGAAAACTAACAGAAAAACAAAAACTCAACTATTACCTACTTAAATCAAACTATTAATTAATAACTTTATAAAATTCTCTTTTTGATTTATAATATATATAAATAACACTACAATAAAACTTGTAGTTAAAATTAATGTTAACATAAATGTTATACATTTATCAGTTCATGACATATTATTATAGGTCAATAAAAACAATAAATTATATTATTTTTTGATGATTATGTAATTTTATTGAATCAAGTAAAAATTATTATAAGAATTAAAATTAATATTTACTCTGAAAAATGTTAAATTTGTTAATAATAAAAAAATATGTAAAGATAAGTCGAGAATATATCAAGGATACAACTAATTGTTCATACTGTTATCTTTTAAAAACTAAAATGTTAACTGAGTGTATATTTTAGTATCTATACACTTAAGAGGTTCATTATTATTTATTAGCCATTTTTATTAAATCATGTTATTTTATATCAATATTTATTAACCCTACCTCTAACCAAATACAAGTGTTTTCGGGTTAGGTAGATAAATCAAAAATTATTTAAAATAATATAAGTTATAACTATTATAAAAGATTAATTTTATTACATCAATAGTTCAATAGTTAATAAATATAAATAGTATTAAGAGAATTCTGTACACACATGCATTGTTTACGTATTACCATTGATTAAAAATAATGTCTATTAACTAATAACACATCTGAAATTGTACAGAAGATTATACAGAAGTATAACAGTGCTGTCCAAAAAGTGAGCTAACGAAAAACTGCCCAGTGAGCAATCTATAATATTTAAAATCAAATAAATCAATGGTATTACAAACACATTATAAAGCAAATTGTATGTTCTGAAATTGTAAATTCATTTAATTCTGTTATGTTCAATATTAGAGTGAACTGACAAATATAAAATTATTATATAGTCAATATCAAAGGGATTTTTTTATAAATTTCTCTTTAAATAGCAGTTATGGGCAATTTTAAATTTTAAATTTCAAAATAATCTTAACTTAATTTAAAATAAAAAAACAACAAAACCTCCGATTATTCACTACATAATATTTTCAATTTAGTTGTTTATTCAGAATATTAATAAGACAAAGACAATTCATGAAAGATGTAAAGTTTTTTTAAACTTTAAAAGGATACTACTTAAAATTAAAAAAAATTGACATACCCTAATTATTTTTCTTAAATAAAAAATTAATTCATAACAAAATTTCAACAATAAAAATATTGAAAAATGTATTTGAAGCACAGTAAATCAATTTATTTGGCTAATTTAATATTATTAATTTCTAAAATGTATACAAAATTAACAAAATATAGTAATTGTACTAATATATTATTTACTAAGCTTCCAAATACTTATAAGTTATAAATAATATTATATTAAATCACTCGATGATAAACATTTAACACAACTATTAATTAAAAATAGTTAATTTAATAATGAATTTTCAAATAAGCAAAATTTGAATATGAAACTATTATTATATAGATAATTATTTATTATTTAAATTGAATAATACCAAGCCAAAAAGATTACCTATATTGTAATAATGCATGGTATAACAAATTAAATTATAGTTAGGAATACAAATATTGTATTTTTAAAATTTAAATCTACTAGCAGATGAGTGAATAATAGTAGTGACCATCTGAGTAACCAAAATTCAAATTTTAAAGTTTCAATTAGAATTGAAAATTCATTAACATTATTCATTAAAGGTTAAAAGGTTTTTAAATAATAGATTGTTTACCTTAGTAATTAAAAAGTATTATTCTTCCGCTACAAAATCACAAAATATTCAGTTGGGATACGGATAACAGTCATACGATTATTCAAAATTCCAATAAACGCTTAGATAGGTACAAAAAAATCAACATTATTATTTATTATGCAAAACAATTCTCGTCATTGGCCAGTGTGTATATGTACTCGTGTATTTATTTTGTAATTTTATATTGGTTATTAAAAACAATAAAAACAGTGACACTAAAAAGAAAGGCAGAACACAATAAAGCAGTTGGAAACCCACTTGGATTATTGTGATTAAATTATAATCTAAACACATCCACAATGATATATGATTTAATAACAACTATAAGAATAAATAATCCTGGATAATTGGTATTTTAGTTTATTTTTATATTATTATATAGTATAACGTATTATAACAATAATTTATGTGGTTTTGAAAAGATAATAATAAAACGTTAACATGATAAAGTACAATCAGACTGTAGATGGTGGTGGGGGAGCAGTGGATATCAGCTGTTTGATAACTAATAATAGTAATAATTAATAACCGTCAAGTACGATCTATAATAATGCTAATAACATGACAAAATTAGGGCCCTATAAAGATCTCTACAGTGCCTTAGACAAAATAAATTTATTTTCATAATAAGTAGTAACAATTAACAATTAACAAATGACATTCTCAATTACTAAAATATAGTGTATAGGTGCAAATATATCAACTTATAACAGAAAAGATAAATACTTAAATCCAGTAAATCCTATTTCGTAGTTTTTATTTTATGTCTATCGTAGTTTTAGTAAGAAATTCTTCTTCGCCTACCACCCATAGATAATACCTATTTATAGTAGTATAGTACCTAGTACCTACCAAGGCATATATTGATATATATATATAATATATATATATCCACCTTGGTACCTACATTCATTATCTTTGCCATCACCATAAATGCCATCAATGCCGTGTTCAGTTGTTCATATTTATTTAAAATATTTCTGACCATTTGAATAATAACTACAATTTAAGATATTTGTTTTAAATCGTGATAATTACGAAATAGGCTGCGATTTAATTATGTAACAGTTAAATTATAAACTCACATAGAAGAATATAAATTAAATAATGATATAATGGATAACCTTGAAACTTCGATACTCTCTTTAATATAATATTATGGTCATATATAATTATTATAATATTACTATTTATCACAAATTAAATACAATTTTAATCTATCAGAATAACCAGCATTCATGTTTTTCTTATGTAAAACCTATTTTATAATTTATTTAAACTAATTTGGGAAACTATTTAAAATTTTTAAAAAATACTAGACAATTTTCTGAATTTAACAAATATATTTTGTACCTGGTGAGTGTAGGTATATTAACTTATAAAAAAAAAATAAAAACATTCTTGATTCAAATGTTTGTATGTTCGACCACCAGTTTTTCTCCGACATTTACCCATCCGTACACAATTAAAAATATAATTACTAATTAGTTTTATAGTCAGTGTTTAGACTAAATTTTATTAAGGTTAGTCACATTTAAATGTACGTAATGGACTTGTTTAAATTTATCCTAGATATAACTTGGTCAACGGTTGAACAACAGTGGCCCAAGTTGGACTAAATAAGTTAAACGTAATTAATGTTTTACCAACAATTGTTGATCTAATATTCTTATCAAATTCACACAATTTAAAAATACGACAAATAAGTAACTGAATAAAGGTAAGCCATAAGGTACCTATCGTAACATCTAGATCAAGTAAAACAAGGACAAACTAAAAAAAATCTAAGGAAAACTCATTTATAATTTTTTTAAATGTTAAAGTATATATACTTTATGTTTTATAAATATTGTACAACAGTCAAAAATATTATAAAAAAAACTATATATTGTATGTATAAAATTAGTAAAATTTTGGTTTTAAATAAGTATATATTAAAAATTATAAAAAAATTTTAATTTCAAGACATTTTAAAAACCTGAAATAGGTTATTCAAAATCGCATTCGTATCCATAGAAGAATTTAAATATTTTTAAGTTTAAGAGAACACCATACCCTCATATGTTGACTCAGTCTTATACATACAACATGGGCATTTTTCTTTCAGTAGAACCCACAATATGTTGTTACTGTATGTTAGCTTTAATATAAGAGCAAATTTATCTATAGTTAAAGTTAAAGGTTAGAACATAATCAATGATGTAGAGTTTTTTTAATATTTTAATTTTTAAGCTATAAATATGAGCATTTTTAAGTTGTAATATTTTGTCTTACTGCAGCTACTTTAAACAAAAAGTAAAGCGATTAAACAAGAAACGTGGGATCTTCGTTGGTAATAGCGTCTCATCAGCTCATTTGTTATGTAATTATATTTTTAATTGGGGAACACGAAAGCATTGCAAGGACATATGAATGTACAGGGTAGAACATTGTGAAAGTTTAAAGTTTAAAACTTTAAGTGTTAAATATAGTAGTCACTCTTATTATTATTGGTTAACTATCATCTTATAAAGTTATAACTTATAACTTTATGTCTTTATATAGCTTATATAGTAAGTTATATTACTCTGTATAACAGAGTCTATATCTAATAATCTAATAATTGTTATTAATTATAAAAAAAAAAAAGTTATAACTTGACGTTTTCATGACGTTGAATTAATTTAATTACATTCGATTCTTTTTCATTAACTCTTCCACTTTAAAATATTATACCCATTTGATTATAACGTCTAACCTGATCATAACTATAGCTATTAGAATATACGTGTTTTGCAAGATTCGAAAACAAATTAAAATGGGTGGTAAAATAATTCAGACATTGACGTTTTAAACTATAATTAGTAATTAGTAATTACTATATATTCGTATTATGTACATGTATTATTTTATCGCCGCCGTTCAATCGAATAAATTATTAATATTCTTCCAGAACGTTTTCCCCCAAAAACCCTATAGCCACCAGCTCAGCCGGTGCACTATCATCATAGTAAGTACCTCACTATACCGCGCGGCGGGATTTAGGACATCGCACTGGCGCACTCGCGTCCAAACCAGACTTGCGCCCTTCCCACTTGCTGCAGCTTATTCGGAAATAGCAGCGTTCAATATATATAACTTTAGTGCCGTCCGTATTTACAAACGCTTGTTTTGTTTTCCTTAAGTTCGAAAACAACAATTGATCGATGATACATACCTACAGCATACGATCGCGTCCAACATTTGAGTTCGTTAAATATTCATAAATATTATACACTCACATTGCAGGAGTATAGTATATACATTATACTACTATACCTTATCATACAAAAATGCGCATTTTATACATGGAATCGATAAAGGGTGAGTTACTGTGTATATAAGACCTACATTTGAAGGTTCGTTTTCGTGGGGCACTTACATGCTACAATGTGTGTATATAGGTACTTACCTACTTCGCACTTATTGTAGGTATACAATATATTAGGTAAATTAAGTAGTATTTGAATTTTAATATTTGTTACAATATGCGCATGTGAACATTAATAAATAATAACCTGTACTCTGCAACATTGATATACACAGATTTGATCATTTTTAATACTGAAATATTGAATAAAATAGGTAACTATAAATGTATGAATCTACTATAATCGTAATATTATACATTATTATTATGTATTCGAAGGAGGTGCCACCTGTAGGGTGCAATTCTTGAATAAGTTGATAAAATGACCAAATATGTAGAGGGATGATAATTATATTTCATTACACCTATATGTATTTTATCACTAAACAGACCCCATCCTTCTCCGCCATTACTTTGACAGCTTCCGTAGTATATTTATCTTATTACGTTAATAATATATATGAATATAAATATTAGGAATCTTCAAATCATCATGCTGTACCAAAAGCTCATCGTTATAGTCATTACTTGCATGTAATATGTATATACATTATTAAACATTAAATTATTAAAGTATAAAACTATCAACTATATAATATATTATATTATACAGGCGATGGTGGACGACACCAGAAGTAATCGAAAGACGACCGTTGGCGCGCTTTGTGAGCGGCAAACGAACACGTCCGGCGTATTAGAATGACGGTCCAGGTAGCTCTGCCCGGAAGGAGAATCGACCAGCCAGTGGGAATTGATTTGGTCGTATCGTACTATACGGTAGGAACTAAGAATACGTATGCATTACGTATTACGAATCAATCATAATATTATACCAATATATACGTAATATAACTTTAATCTGATTTTAAATACCCTAAATTTGTCAACATTTTTTATTTTATTATAAAAATATCAGAAAAATTGCAATGGATACGTCGGCGATGGGTTTGAACCTTGACCGGTGAAAACATCACTTTATAGTCTAAATTAATCGTTCTAAGTATATCAAAATTAATAATTTAATTTTTACCTGATAATAACAAATGATATATAAAATGTCTTGATCTAAAATTTGAATAATTGCCAATTAACTTTTATCTAAAAATTCATTCAATGTATAAATATTCACTAAACATTATAAAAAATATTTCTAAAAATTAAAACAATTTCTATAAAAAGGCCAAGATTATTAAAAATATAATAAAAAAATACATTTTATTCTTGAAAGCATTGCCCTTGACTTCACAAAAATTAATGTTTTTACTTTTTTCATTCAAATTCAGACCCTAATTATTTCCTATATATTACTCTATGGTTCAGAGTGTTCAAACCCAGGACAGCAGCTGTTATTAGCGTGACTATATCTGGACAGATACAAATAAAAATACTAAAAAAGAATATGCAACTACACAAGATGAATTTTGACAATCTTTATGCACCCTTAATAATCCACAATTAAAAATAAATACGTTTACTATTATAAATTTTAATTGTCAATAATGTCTAATTAGGATTTATTCAAATAGGTAGGTAATCAATATTATTTTTCTTTTATTTAACTATAGGTTCCTATTAAATTTTTAAATGGTTAAAATTGAATCTATAATGTAAACTTAACTTATATTCAAGTTTGAAATTGCTAACTTTGCTCAACTAATGTGAAAATTAGTGTGAACCGCTCTCAGGGTTCACACCGCAAATTTACGTAATTCCAATTTTTTTAAGAAATATCCAATCTATTTGATTAGGTTCTTTCATAGGTAATTAAAAAAATTTAAATAAAACAAATACTATAAATCTTTATCCATGCATTATGTAGTTGATACTTTGATACCCATCATGGTACACAGAAAAAAAATACTTCCTATATAAATTATATTATTTATATTATGTATATTTAAATGTTCATTGATCAAGTGAGTGCGATTGGGAATTATTCATTTAAACATTATAATGTAACTATTAAAACAGTGTAATTTAGATTTTGTAATTTATACACTTATTGGATCTTATAAACAGGGGCGTCATTTACGGTACGCAGGGTATACATTTGCGTACCTAAAATTCTAAATTGTAAATTATGGCCCGCAAGGCACATCCACATGGCCCGCTCGGCCACATTACAATAATGTCAAATATGTCGAAAAAAAATTAAATAGTGCCCTGCTCAATATTTTTGCGTACCAAAAAAAAAATTTAAATGACGCCCCTGCTTATAACCATTTTTAATAAAGTAAATTATAAAAAAAAAAATAAAGTTAGGTAAAAATAAATTAATAAATTAAAAATTATAGTAATACTTTACTATAAAAAACTAAGTATTACATACTAGAATATAGATAAATACATTATATATTATATATATATATATATATATATATATATATATATTAATTACATCATCTCTAAATCATAATTTAACAAAAAGTGCAAGTGGTAGATTTGATAGGTACTTATATGTGTAGTATTCCCGTACTGCACGTTACTTCACTATACGGCCTCTCCAGCCACTCAAGCCTAACGACTGTAAATTTAAATTTGAACTTTTTCGGCTTATTGTATTAAAGATGTACAGATGGTTGAATTACTCAAATAAAAAAAATATACCTACATTCAAATTAATATCCTATTCCCCGATCATCACTATATGTAACTGTCTATGAGCCTTTCATCATTTCTCGAGATACATAGTTATGTTCATTTGTGTAAATACTAAATTCTAAGCCTTGACCCATAAACCAACAATTTCCTTATAAGGATTATTTTTTAGATTGGAAATATGATTTATTTTATTTAAAATTATTTTATTGGTATACTTGCAAAAAAAGCTTTTATTTTAAATTACCAACTATTATAAAGTTTCACAATTATTTAATATAGACCGTCAACAGTCAGCACAATATTTTGTTTTCTCTCTCAGACAGTCTGACAATAAAAAGAACGCCAGAACCAATCTTATGTTGTTAATTTTAATATTACAGTGAATAATTAATCTACCGTCAAATTTAATGTTAAATCTTTGTCTTATGACTTTTGAACATTATCTATATACTATATGCTTTTACGGACATAGGTTATTTTTATGCGAGGTATGAGTATGTAAAATTGTAAAAAATTTAAATTTAAAAATAATCATCAGTCATCATACATGACAGAAAAATAGAAATACCTAATGTAAAAAAAATCAACTTTCAAACATAGATAGTAATAAACTATAATATCAGAGCTAACAACACAGTACACACGACTAGTTTTCGTGAACACAAATTCACTATATGTAGGCACATATTAATGTATTATATATTGCGTATGCGAAGTCTATGAGATAAAATAAATAGTGCGATGACAATATGACATCCTTTTAATTATAGATTGAAGAGTCTCGTAAAGGTTTTATTTTTTGCCGTAAATGTCAAAATTCAAGGTCTATTTTTATAAGTATTATTCTCACACACTTAAACATGCTGAAAACTGCAGCAATCATTGAACAATAATTTAAAAATCAATGTGTATGATAATTTGTAAATATATATAATTTCTCTATTTAATATTATTCAGTGTTTTATAATTTCCAGTTGTTACTTTACATATATATTAAATTATAAAATACATTTTATAAAAACATCTAAAAGGTGATTGGCCAAATCCAGAAGTGTAGGCAAGCAGGAATTAAACTCCTTAATATATCTATCTATGTATTTTATTAGTTATAATCTATAAACAATAATTGCTGTAATAAATTAATAAATTAATTAATATCGTCGAATTAAATTATATTTTGATTTATATTAATAACAAATGATTAATTTTTATCTAAAAGAATTTAAATTTTAACATACCAATAAATTAAAATACACAATGAATGAATATTGAACAGTGATAAAAATTTTTTAACTGAAACAAATAATGTTATTTTAAGTATAAAAATTATTTATTTTTTCTAAATTGTATATTATATGGTATAAAGAGGTACATTTACATGTAGCCATGATGTATTAACGTAATAACTAGAGAAAAAAAATTGAATTTAGTAACCCTTAATTGGTAAAAATATTATACAAGACTGTTTTTTAACTAACTTGTAACTATCCTATATATTTATCTAAATATACTAGTATATATGATCGTTTATTTCAGGTAATGACTGTGGCACTCGTTAGTGGGTTCGGCCTTCTAGGTTTTTTAGCTTATTGGATCAGAAAAGCTTGCTCGTAAGTATTATAGTACAACTACATAGTTAATAATTATATGTAAAAAAAAGTCATATACTACAACTACACCCAGACCCAATACCTATAGGTACTCGAATTCTCAACCAAAAAATAATTAATTAAATCAGTTAAATGATATTAATATAAAAGTTATTATGCTGTAAACGTAAGGCTCAAAAGTTATTTGATTTGCATGTTTATTGGGTTATAAGATTTATTGCTAAGTAAGCTTGAAATTAATTTTACGATACTATGAAAAAAATATTAAAAGTTAATAGTGCATATTTTAGCATATTTAGTGGTTTTGTAATTTTAAAAACATATTTGATGATTAATAATATTTATAATACAATTTGACAAAAAAACTTTTTAATGTACATTTATCTCGAGAGTTTTCACTGAATATTATTATAGGTGTTTTTCAAATCTCTAGTTATCATACGATTACCAATTTTTACTAAAAAATATTTATTACAAATTATATAAAAATGTCGAGAAGAAAAAAATAAGTGCATATTTTTAAAACATATTTATACTATTATAAGTTATAATTTATAACTTTAAGCGTGTAAATGCATGCATATTTAGTACTTTTTAAGTGCATTAAGTTTCGAGTTCTAGGCCTATAATACAAATATTTAAACCTAAGCTATTTTAACAGTGGTGTATATATTTATACGTATTTATAGATTTTTAAACTAATATCTTATAATTATTGCACCAAAACAATAATAATTCATAAATTATTAATTGGTAATATAAATATCGTGTGTCATGAATATTAACACATGTGGCCCACCCTACAGCCGTGTTGTATACATATATTATATATTATATATATAAATATATAATAGCCATTGGCGTACGCCGTACAGCGTGTTCATGTGTGGTCCAAAGTCAACGTTACCGTTTGACTTGCATAAAGCTAAAACTCACGCGATATATTTGGGCTATTGTATTCGTGTGCACATAGATAATGACCGTGGTTAATTCCCACAACACCATTTATATTAAAATACAGAATAAATAGAATAATACATATTATACTATGTCGACGACTATAAAACACTACAGCCAGTTTTAATATTTACGAAAACCGAACGAGCAACAGCACGCACTTATAGTGTTACAGTAACAGTGAAACGTGAAGTTGCAAAATGCCTTGGCCGATCGGTAACCGCAATAACAACAATAATAACAATACTCGTACGATCATATCCGTGTTGCCACGTTCGCCTCGATCGGAAAATTGTGTCAACATTATCCCGTCGTCATTGGACGCGGGATCCGGACGACCCGTTCACAGGGTGAACGGACGCGTAGCATCTCGGAAACCTGACCGCAGTGTCGTCAGATCGAGGCCCGTGTGTCCGTTTAGGTTCCGGTTCGCGTGGTGGTCCAGGCCCGAACCTCCGAAGCTTTTCGAGGAATTGTGCGACAACTGTAAAGTCGATCGCGGACACAAGTTAGGGAAACTTTATCCTCATTTTTTTTACATCCCCTATCCCTCACAAACCCACGACACATTTGTATTGTCAATGAATAATAACTTGGAATATAACGATCGATCACTTTCGGTTTGTTATGCATTGTAGAAATGGCAGCCGGTATCAGTACACAGCATTGGAACCAGATTCTATGGGGCAGGAACGGATGGAACTGGAACGCAAAGCCCGACAACACGCTCAAAATGCATGCAAGCATTACTTAAGGTTTTGTCCACGATATGCTCTTTTACAACACCTCAACGATATTGGATCAAGGTGAGAATAACTTCTTTGATTAGTCATAAAGTTTACAAAAAATTGATTTCGTAATAATATTATAAAAAGGTTGATAAAAAAACTTTGTACTTGTACTTAGGGTCGATAAACATTGGTTTGTAGTACGCGACGGATCTGTCAAAACAGAACGTCTGTTAACACTTGTGCCCAAAAATCCCAAAAGTGTTCTCGAGTGCACGCCAGATACCAGACGTACTATACTAGATCTTTTTTTAACATTACAACATCCATACATATATCCCGTATTGGACGTTGAGTTTGTTGAAGGTGCGACAGATCCAGAAACAACATTTATTACATTAGTATTACCTTTTAACAGCAAAGGAAGTCTCAAAGATCTTATCTATAAGGTATTTTTTAATTATTATAACAATATCCTGAATATAGAAAATATAATTTATTGATACAAATAACACATTATTACAAATAATTTAGAGTTGTTGGCATGATGATTGGAGCGATAAGTATGGACAGCGCAGTGAAGGTTTGCCATTGTCACAGATACAAAGACTTGGTCGTCAGATTTTAGAAGCACTTTTATTTCTTAAGGAAAAAAAGTTTCCACATGATTGTAATTTACATTCTGGTAATGTAATTCTTCAAAATGGTGTGGCCAGGTAATTTTTCAAAAAAAAAAAAAACAGCAAAATCTTCACTAAAAACGTATTAATAATTTTACAAAGGATCACAGGCTTAGAAAATTCTCTACTTGGTTTTACATCAAGAATTCAACCCATTGTTATGAGTGGTAATTTCATATTAGATGATTTCTCAGCAATTGATGTCATTTGTTTCGGTATAAAATTGTCTTAGATATAATTTGCACAAAAATCTGAAAAAATATTTATTTATTTAGGTCATGTTCTATTTGAAATGGCAGCTGGGTATGAATTGCTTACTCCAGAACCCAGTGAAATTAATTTACAAGATATTGCTCACTATCCTCAAGTAAAAAAAATAAATAATGAATATTATATTTGAAACACCATGAAAACTTGCATATTTTTATTTTAGCTATGCATTTTTTAATTGAAAAAATGTACCTAACTTAACACAGTTTTATATATTTATAATTTTTCAGGTTGTTGAAATAATGGACTATGTGTTTAAAAATCCTATGGGTCAAGTTCCTACAATCGAACAGTTAGTAATGACTGAATTCTTCAGAAATATTGATCTCAGAGAAATGCGTGCAACATCTTGGCCTGTGAGTATTTATAAATAATAGTTCATATTTTATGATTGGTACATAAAATGTTTAAAACTAATATACATAAATAATATTCTTTTGCATACATTTGCAGCTATTACAAGCCAAAATGACAGCTTCCTCATCACAGTTATTAGAAACTGTTAGAAACAGAAATAGTAGCAAAAGTGGCTCGTAAATATTTATACTCAAAAATTCAATAAATATACTAATTTACTAATAATGAATTTATAATGTATTATAGGACTCCAAATAATCATGAAATAACAGAAACAAGTACTAAAGAAAATCTACAAATCAGAAAACTATCAATGTAAATAAATAAATTACCAAAGTTATTTAAATTAAAATGTTATATTTCATTTGTTATATAAATAACTTACAGGAGAAGTAAAAGTTGTGATGATGAAAAGTATTCTCATGCAACAGAAAGAAAATCAAATTTTGTTGGTGACAAAGAGTGCTTGGTAATATATACAAATTTCCATTTTTTTCCTATACCAAGTATATTGATGAAAGAAGTATAAAATTGTAAACAACTTTTTTAGGAACATCGTGGCTTATCACTGTATCACCGACAACAGTCACTAGATTTCCAGTTTTTGGGATAATATAGTTGTCTAGTTTGTCTATTAATTTTAGACTGACACTTATTTTCTATTTCAAGCAATATATTTTTAATATTTAAAAACTGTAACTAGGCAATTATATCTAATGCTTACCAGTCATCATCAGAATCAAATTCAGCTTGTGGATCCTTAGACCATGATCCATCAGAATTTTTAATCCAACCAATTCTGTGAACATTGTTAGCAATAAAAAGACATGTCAATATTTTATGATTTTTATGTTTACTATTTTAAAACGTTTCTTCAGAAATATATTAAAAATTTGTTTTATACTGACTCAATTTCTTTTTTAGTTGAAGTCTGTATAGATTGAGAAATAGTCAATGCATTTTTTGACACTAGGGTATCTGCAGTAGAAACCAAACGCTGATAAGGATGCTTTTTTGCACGGTTTATAACATTTTGTAAAGATGGTTTTTTTTTCATTGAAGATACATAACGTGAAACAATGGAAGATTCTTTAGTATCTGAATCTAAAAAAATAATAATAATTGGAATAAATACCAAGTGTTATAAGTAAATTAATATTATTACCATTTTCTGGTAGTTCCAATTTTGTTTTACGTCCTGTTGAACTAGCATAAAATTTTGATGAACCAAATGATTGAACACAGTTTTTTTGTTGTTGTTTAATTTTTATTAATTCCAATTCTTCCTTTCTTTCCAAATATTTACTAAGTTCTAAATAAAGAAAAATATAATTATTAAATAACAATTATTGGTAAAGATTCCAGATAATAATTTAAATTTTTTATACAAAAAATGTATTTAGTATACTACTTTAAATTTAAAAAAGAATAATTATTAAATTATAAGTAATAGTTGACTATCACTACATATTGATAGGTGGCTTAAATAGTTCAACAAACAACAATTAAGTAATTTATTTAAATGAGTTACAAGTATAACCAAATGACTAATTTTATGAATTCGACTTAATTTATATAATTAAATTACTTTTTATTTTTAATTTTTTTGTTTTATTTATTAGAACTACATATACCCTATCTTAACAGAGAATAATCAGTTAATCGACCAATTGTTGTCTATTTCTACGCATCTCCCACCAATGACCCATACTATTGGGTGGTCTCCAAATTAAATATAATAATATTACTAATTAGGAATGTTTGTACGATGTCTTCAGGAAACATCGACTAGCAAGGTGGGGGAAATTTGGTCTCACCACTGCTGAGCAGTTAGTCGGTACGCGCGAAAGTGATTATTCTCTTTTGATACAGGGTTAGGAACTTATCAGTTTAAACCTATTTAATACCCATATCATTTCAATGGATTGTTGAAAATATAATTCATTTAAATTTTATTTTTAAACGTACCACTTAAATGTTTTTTTCCTTTTCTGTGAATTGAGAGCACATTAATAGTATCAAAAATTGGTCTTTGAATACAAATCATACAAGTCAACTTCCCATTGGACAATAATTTAGCTTCACCATCTGGTATTTGAATGCCAAGTAGTTCTCTGATTCTTTGTGACTATTATTTAACATAATAATTATAAAATTATAATTACACTATGAATTTAATAATAAATAAGTAATTAAAATTGATAAGGTACCTCAAGACTTTTGAGTAAATCACTGCCTGATCCATCACATACACGTTTAAATGACATAATAAATGTGATTATTTTTAAACTACTAAATATAACTAAATTAAATAAAATAAATTATAAAAGATTACCTGAAAAAAATAAAAAATAATTGAAAATTATCAATAAAGTAATGCAAACAAAAATAAACATACGATGAGAAAAAATTGTATTTTTGTTTTTTGAAACAATGTTTACAACACTCTCCAGCTCTTGAACTGTTTCTCCAAGATTGAATACAGTCTATAAAAATTAAGATTCAATTACATAGAACAAATATTTATTTAATATTTATCATAAATAATACTGACCTTATCCGAACAATCAAATGTTGTTTCAATAGTACTTAATTTACCACGTACATTTTGTACTTCATCTAAAATATTCTTTACGCTTAGGTCGATGTCATTTTCTTTGCATGTCAGGTTTATCTGAAATAAATACATTTAGTACCTAAATATATCTTATAATAAATTAATAAGTATACAGAATAATAATATAACATATTTTGTACATTTTTTTATGATTCAATTATTAAAAAATTAGTTATAAACAAAAAATAGATGTCATGAATATTAGCAATAAAATTCAATAGCATAAATGAGTAACTTGGAATAAATTTGAAAGTGAGGAGTCCTTTCAATTTTGTCAATATCTTACTTGATTATTTATTTTTAATCTAGCAGCAGTTAAAGTTAACTGTTTTAGTTTACGAGAAGCATTACAACAATGTCTTAATGAGGAGCCCAATTCCACTTCAAACTTGTTGGTACAAGATAAATCAACTATAAAAAACAATTAAAACAATTTATAAGTAATCAGTTTAAATAAACAATAGTATAATAATACTGTAATTTTAAAATTTTCATAAATATCATAATTCGTGGCTTTAAAAATCCAATAACAGAAACAAGCTACAAGCCCACACTTAGGACTATCTGGAATACTTTAAATCTCTTTAGGTTATGACAGAGTGCTGATATAATGCACTTAAAATTTAAAACATAATCACACAAAATAGTACATGAATACGTTTAAATATTAATTTTCATTCGATTAGTCCTAAATAGTAAGTACACCGCCGTCGCTAGCACCAACATAACTAATTATATTATTTTGTTATACTCACAATCATCAGCCATGAGAAAAGTTAAATAAATTAAGCAATAGAATGAAATTAAGTATTAACTACTAAACTATTAGGTATTTACTGTTATTGTTTATTATTTCAGTGTACAATTTACACTCACACTATACAACGTTTAAGACAAATGTTATCAACAAATAAAAATAGTAAATAATAACCGTGATGGTTTCACGACTTCACGAGTAACGAATAACGACTTTTTAGTTTTTGTGAATAATTGAATGATAGGAAGCCACCTTGATAGGAAGTATGGAGTAAAGAGTATTATGGAATATGTCCTTATCATTTTTCGGACAACCGCCAATCACCGCACGAACTTGACGACCCCTAGAATACGCTCCAAACAGTAGTCACAGGAGTACAGGACTGACAAACTAAATTATCCTTATTAATTATTATGCTTATATCACGATTTAAGATAAATCGTGGCTTACATATATATAAAAGAAGAACTGGCGTTTATTATGAGTTATGAGTTATGACGATTGACGACACTATTTAACTTTTTAGTTTTTTCCAATTTTTTTCAGTCGTTTCAAATACTCTCAAAAGTGTCACTACGTCACCCGATTTTTCATTATTTTTTGTCAGTGGGTAGAGAGAGTAGGGTTTGTATTTAAAGGTTACGGTGTTTTTGCGTGTTATTTAAATAATTTAATGATTTTTTTTTTCACAAGTGTGTACCAAATGAACCTGCGAGTAAATCACTTTTTTAATTTTTAATTTCAGTTATAAATATCATAAATTAAGTTAAATTATAAAAAATATTATATATTATGTGGCTAGTCTTTAAAAAGTTTAATTATAATAAAAAAAACCAATTTATATACAAATCGAGCCAGTTTTATTATATTGTTATTTGTTATTATGAATATATATGACAAAATATTTTTCATCTGAATATTTGAAACTACAACCACAGAATAATTATTCTGTGTGACCACGCTACAACGCCTACTACTAAATACTAATTTATGACGACACCTAATAACATTCTTTTGATTTTTAAATTTGAACACCTAGTTTGCATAAAAATGTGTTACTTTAAAAAATCATATTTTGAGCAACGGCCATCGCTGTAAGCAAAGAAGAGATATTAAGGCAAGGATCAGTCGCGGCATAAAATGTGTATATGCACTAGTTGTGCATTCTCTCGTGCAAAATGTAGACTGACCATCACTATATGCTATATACTGTATAAATAATAATCATAGTGGTGCGAGATATTAAAATTGCAAAATTCATTCATTTTAAACTAATATTTTTATTATTTGCTTATAGTATATGGTAGTAAATTTGTTTAGAGTTTGTAGTTATTATGATTTATGAAAGACATAAGTATTACAAATTTACAACCAGTAAAGAAGTACAGCTTAGGAAAGTTATTGGTTTTTATTATTATAATCCAAATGGTAAAACTTATGAATAGTTGTTTATTATTTTAAATTTTTCTTGATAGAGGAGGTATTTTCATGTCTCATGCTTCTAGAATATGTCGTCTGACACATAGTGTGGTTTTTATCTCCTATTTGCCAGTTAATCATGGTTATAACTTATAATTCACTTAATATGAGTTAGGCCTCGCACAACTTTTGGATATGACATAACAAGTAACATAACTATGAATCCAGCTAAATAAATTAGTCTATCGGTAGTGTAATACAAACAGATAACATTTACAAGTATAAATTGACTATGGTAAATTTATTTGAGTTTTTTTATTAATAAATTCTACTTGTAAGTTATTATCAAATATTATTATTTCATTTGTATTTTATAACATAGCATTGAAATAAACTGTACTTCATGTCTTATATCATATGTTCTTGAATTAAAGTGAAGTACTTTTAACTGTCTATAACACATCAAGAAGTAGAATTATAAAATAAAAAAATTTTCTGCATATAAATAATTTATAATCCCAAGAAAATTTTTTTGGGCCTAATTGCCTGTTTTTAAACAATTAAGTAATGTGAAGTATGAAATGCAAAAAATAATTACACAATAATTAGTCTATAATAAAATGAATTTATATTGTTATAAAATTAATAAATAAATCATTACATCAAATAAAAATTATGATTATGTAAATTATGATGAAACAAAAAATATCTAATATATAATCTAATATATAAAGTATACATTTATTAATAATATTCTTAAAGAATAAACATCAAATATTTAATAAAAATTATATGTGTATAAAAATAATTATCTAAATTTAAGTTAATGCAACCTAACAAATTTGCCAATTGTTTAGAAAACACCAAGCTTATGCAGATAGCACAATTTAATGCCAAACGTGACTATAACAATAATATATATAGCAAATTTGCTAATTAATTAGAATTTGTGATTGTCATTTGTTAATATTTTAATTTCTTGATTTATTATGTTACCAATAAAAATACTGTGATAACTTATAAAAGTTATGGGAAATTTCAAGCAGATGTAGATTTTTTTGGTGTATTATCATATGCTTTGCGTAATCTACGCCTGAATTCCGATGGAAACTTTTCATAGCACTTTTTACATGCTGGTTTTAAGTCACATTCATAAAATTTTGTCTTTTGTGTCATTTTTTGATCACAGAATGAACAAGCAAAATGATGGACACACCAAGCTTTATTCAAAGCAGTAAACACTGAAAATTAAAATAATTATTGAAAACTAATTCAAATTTATCTAATTAATATAATTTTTGTACTTACCATCACCAGCAATTACTTGATTGCAAACAAAGCATAAGTTACCAAATAGCTGATGATAATGAGTTTCACAATAAGCTAAGCCTTTTCTTTCATAATGCCTATGGCCCAAAAATGGTTTTTCACATTTTGCACAAACAAAATGTTCTACATGCCAATGTTTTCCTAGTGCTGTTACTACCCGTTCTTCAATGGGTCGCCGACATGCACCACAAATTGGAATACCCATCTTGTCATGGCATCGTAAACAATACAACTCATTCTAAAAATAATATAATCACATTAATTTTATTTTAAATATTTATAAATTTTTATTTTATACCATTTCGTTAGCTGTATAACCAGATCTATGTTTCAATTCACGAGCATCTGAATTCAGTTCAATACCACAAGCTGTGCAGTTGAAATGATAACCATGATAAACCTCACCTCTGAATCGTAATGGTTTGTCATCGATAACACCACTAAAACCAATAAGATGAATTTAGAGTACGGTAGGAAATGGTTAATTTTTTTTCATATGTTCACATACTGGCACTTAAAACATATATGTCTACCCGACAAAACCGCTTTGTCTGCTGCATTACATTCATGACACAAAGCTCTATTGCGGTTGCGAACAAACCCACGGTCAGCTAGTTCCTTGTTACATACTGCACAGCAGAAGCAGGCTGGATGCCAAGAAGCAGACATTGCCTTGATGACACGTCCAATAACGAATTCACCACATTTACCACAACAGGGTGCGAACAGAACTTGAAAGTCATGTTCACAGTATTTGCGACCTTCAAACTCGTAGAAAAGACCGTCAGGGAATGGCCGGAAACACTGAGAGCATCTGAGAACAGAAAATAAAACATCATTCATAAATTGTTCCACTGTATTTACTCCGAAATAACAATTAATCCGTAATCACTACTTACACAAAACACTGTGGATGCCATAACTCGCCTTGCGAGTTAACAATTTTGTCGTGCGGGTCGAAGCCGTCCCCACAACGGGAGCACGACATGTTACTAAACGACATGGTTACGCTGAAACGGGGTGTCAGTTAAGATGGGTTGATTTCGTGAACGCGATCCGGAGATATGACACTTACCCAGGCATTGAGATCTGATGTGGTCGTTATTCGTCCGCCGTAGAAACTGCTGGTGGTGTCCTGTGGAGAAAAACGAAAAACGTAAATAGATACGCAAATGAATGAAACTCGCGAACGAGGACGGCGATAATAATAATAATAAATGGGTGCGCTCGATCTTATGATTTTCTTTTCTACTCACTT
Organism: Rhopalosiphum padi; assembly: GCF_020882245.1. Lineage (NCBI taxonomy): Eukaryota > Metazoa > Arthropoda > Insecta > Hemiptera > Aphididae > Rhopalosiphum > Rhopalosiphum padi. Next base: position 22,747,485 of record NC_083600.1, read on the forward strand.
CATATTCAGTTAACTGTAGGCGTTTCAGCAGGTACTCCCACGCTCCAAAATTAGAACGTTCCGGAAACCGACTACCTACAACTATTGGAACGACAGGAAGGAGTCACGACTTACGGGCGTCGTAGTATCGTAACACTCCACAATCGTAGTTACTAGTTTGTACACGCACACTAATGCCGTAGAATCACGATTTACGATTACACGACTGCATATTCCTATTTATGGATAACGTCGTGTCAAGGTCTTCAGGGAAGCAAACGGAACGCGTCCATGTGATAATAAAAAGATTTTTGCGTTTTCGGTTTCGTTTTTTTTTTCATTCATCAAGTTGGCGCTTCTGTCTCATCCCTACCACTGAAGCGATTTTAAGATTTAACAAATTATACAAGCAAGCTGGAGTAGATGGTAGTTTCCGTTATCCGTTGTCGTGACTTTTTTTTTTTATCACTATACAGTATACAATTCAAAAATCAAAAATTCGAAATCGGTGTTTAGAGTACTATTTGCTCTACATATATCAAGATCTATTCTTTATAGATTTTGACATTATATATTCAAATCACGACACCGTTAAAATCAATTCGTGTTCAGATCTATTCGTTTGGATTTCATTAGAAAATCGTTGTGTAATATCTTTTATTGTTTATCGTATCCAAACGACAGAATAGCGAAATGGAACCTATGGCTCTGGGATCACCCTCGCATGACAGTCCACAGAAACCTACTTATCTTCCAGGTTACTTGATGGGTGAGCGTGCTCAATCGCCGATTGGTAATGTTTCCATCAGCACAATGTCTCCGTTACGTACTAATCGTAGTCATACCTCGGATGTACACACTACGTTTTTAATGAGAAATTTTCATCATGAACTAAGCGATAAACCGTACGTATTATACTACTATGATTGGTCTAAAAGAATACTTCATTACAACGTTTTGTTTGCTTTTTCAGATCTTCCACTCCTATCTCAAATCGAGTCAATGATGAACCAACAAAAGCTCCAACAATTGATTTATTTGATATGCTCAATACTTCTGATTATAGAGAAGAGCAGTATATATTATAATATATTATATTCTAAATTTTATTTTAGCAATCGTTCGTCATACTTATACAAACTATTATTTTTTAATGCAGGTGTAACAATAAAGAAAACAAACAATTTTATTCTGATAAAAACAATTTGTTGGAACAACCCAAAACTGCCCCGGGATGTTGGATTACAGTTTTTGGCTATTCTATTTCAAATAAAGATGAAATATTATCTAAATTTATACACATGGTGTCTTGTTGTGATGTGAGACAAGCTGGGCCAAATTGGGCACACATATGTTATAGTGATTCTACAGATTATCATCGAGCTCTGTTATTTAATGGTCATGTAACCAATAATGGAGCTATGATTGGAGTTATTCCATGTAATGATAAGGTAAGAGATACTATTACTCAATAGTCAACAGTTATATTACATTTAATGTTTATACAAATATTACTTTTCAGACAATTTTAAATGAAAATATTAGCCCTACTGAATCACATCCAGGACAAAATACTGAAGTTTTATCAAAATCTATGCGTTCACCTATTTTAGGTCAACAATTTTCAAGTCCAAATGATTCAATTTCCAAGAGAAATAATATTAGACCAATGGCTATAAAACCTATACCTATTCAAGGAAAAGATGTAAGTTTCCTTATTGATTTATCAACAAATTAACTGTACTATTTAAATAATTATATAAAAATAAATTGTTATAATTTTTAATAGAACTCTCCTTCAGCTACAACTTCAAATGGTATTGTTACAAAAACTTTGGAATATTTGTTTGGTTGGTAGGTAAGATACTTAAATGTGCGTATGACAAAATCACTAATAGATTTTCAAACCATTGTTTATATTTTATTAATTAATATTTTTTTTTTTTAAATAAATTTTTAATTAATAGCAAATAAAATTATTATTGATAATTTGAATTTCAAACCGATGTAAGTCCTTTAATTATATTGTAATAAATATCCAAACCTCTAATAAATGTTTTCTCGTTTAGAAATTCGTTATGATCATGTAATAAAGTTTTTGTTTGGTTCATTGGGGAAAATCCCAAAACCGGTATGCCAACCTATTAAAATTTTAATATATGTGATATTATTAAAATACTTGTAATTAAATATTTTTATACTTTACGTTTCTTATAAATTTGCTATCTGTTCCTGCGGGAAATATACAAGTATTGATTTTCATATCCCTAAAACAATATTTGATTTTATTTCAAGTTAAAATCTTTTTATACTTATACTTACATTTTATCACATTCACTTTTGAATGCAATCCACCATGGATTACTATTATCAATTTTAGTTGGTTTAACACGAATTGGATTATCCTTAAATTTTACGTAGACACCTGGACCAGCATTACGACACCATTCTTGTACGGTTTCTTTCATTTTTTCTATATCTATATCAATTGCTAACCGTATATCAAAAGTAACTGATAGTTCAGTTGGCACAACATTTATCTGACACCCCCCATTAATCATTGTTAAGTTTATAGTTGTCACATCCCCCGGTCCTAAATCACTGTTTTTTAATTTATTTTTTTCATATTCTCTCCAATTCATAAATTTATTAATTATATATTGTAATTTTTCTCCAGCTGTATTCTCATGTAGTATTGAACCATGTCCAGTCTGGCCAGTACAAGTTATAATTAAATCTACAAAAAATAATGTAATTCTTATTTTAAAATAGATTATAATAATTATATTGTAAACTGGTATATAACTTACACCAAGAAGTTCTTTCACAATAATAAACATCAAAAACTTCATTCGGCGTTGCTATCCCTTCATCCAGAGCAAAACCTATATTTAGTTCTGCAAACTCCCGAGTTGTAACAAATTTAGCCATACCAAACTTACTTCCAATTTCTTCATCTAAACTAATACATTAATTTTATTTTTAAGAACAATTTAATAATTATATTTACCCGGTGTAAAACATATGTGTATAGTTCTTTTCAATTTAAGGTTTTCTGTAATATACTTTCTGATCGTTTCTAAATATTGAATGCCAACACATTTCATATCTTGTGCTCCTCTAGCATAAATATTTCCACTTTCATCTTTATATGCAGAAAATGGTTCATGTGTCCATTTCTCCTAAACAAAAATATTCAAGCTAAAATCTATATAAACAAATTCAAAATAGGTAATAAAAAAATATTACTAACTAAATACACTGGAACAACATCCATATGAGAAGTGAGTAATATTGATGATAATTCAGTTTTTTGTCCTACCCATGTAATAATTGCAATTGGTTTGCCAGGGGCCATATAGTAAACTTTTAATGGGAGACCTAATCTTTGGGCTTGACGTTCAAGAAACCTTATACATTCACCTGTTTGTAAGATTTAACTAATTTATATCTATTCATTAAATGATTCAAAAATTATAATATTTAAGTATTTAGATTAAAATTAAAAATACAAACTGTAGTCGACATTTGGTTGAACTGTTGGTATCCGTAGATATTCTCTAAATATGGTTACTGATTCATGTTCAAGTGAGTTGGTTGAAGCCATCTTAGAATTTTAAATTTTCAATACTATTTTATTTTAAACAATTGATTGTATGTTATAATACTCACTACCTACGACAATAAAAAAATATATTTTTAATCATGCTCACTACAAAGTATTTACTATCGCTAAATATGAAATATGTACTAATTTTATAATTTGTTGATAATGAATAATAATAAAAATAATTTCACTAAATAGAGTATATGATGAAATAAATCTTACATTACTTGTATTTACATTACTTGAGTTAATATTCTTGATAAATTTAACATAGCATAAAGAAAAAACTAGATCAAAAATATTATCAAGTATTAATTTATAATGTCATCACTTCATCAATTAGTTATGTATGAAATTAAATGTGTTTTAGTACTCATTATCTTTGTGTTTAATAACGATAACAGTATGATTAACGAGGTACATATTCAAATATTTATCATGTTCTGTGAATATATTGAAGTGTCAGTTTTAATAATGTTTAAGATACTAATATATTATACTTGTAAATATGTTACATTCAATTGTTATTCTTGAAACTGGTTAAATTTTTAATTTGTCTATTTTCTGCATACCAAGTTGAACGTTGGAATATTAATATTAGACAAAAATAAATCTAAAATAAACTAATCCTAGTTTATTTTTATTGTGTATGCTCCTATATTTAAAAAAAGTATTTTAATAAAACTTTACAAAACTGGTACAGTTGGTACACTACTATACAAAAGTTATTCATAAATTATGAATCATAATCATTATCTCATGGCATACTATTTTTATAGTATTTTGTGACCGTTATGGCCATAGTACATGTGTATTAATGAAGTATAGCCAGTACAGGGTTCTCTGTGATTTTTAGAAAATATTTACGTACTATTAGTAAAAAACAACCAATGCAGTAATAACGCTATTTAGAAGTAAATATTATATGGCTACATAATATGTAGGCTCATCACATCAAAACTAAAAGATTAGCATTGAATCATCGTTTTCGCATACTTAAACCTTTATTAACCAATAATAAATATACCTCTATTAGAATTTAGAACAACACACTTTTGAAACCATTATGGACCTACGGCCTTAAACTTTGATGCTTTGCGAAAAATCCAAACCTTACAAAATATTGCTCTTAGAAAACTTACAAATGTTCCATCTTACGTGTCAAATCATACATTACATTCAGACTTAATCTTTTATAATAGATTCCATAGCCGCCTAAATAATCATCCAAATTCATTAATAAAAAAATGGACGGCTTCTTTCAACAAAACTTCATGACTTTGTAAAATTTATCACATATTCTTATTGTGTCTAGTATAATTGATACAGGATAAAAATCACGCTAACATCAAATTAAGTTTTGATGTATTTTATAAAATATCATGGTGATGTAATTCATACATCAATTTACACAAAAATGGTAGTTTTTGGTTTTTGCTTGTGTATAGAAAATATAATTAATACTGTCTGCAATATATTTTTTTGCTTAAATTTAGGAAATTTTAGAATTTATATTTAAATTAAATAATTAGTCATTAACGTTTAATATATTTTGAATAAATAATACAACAATTTATTAAAACATAACATTACATACTAATTAAAAATAATGTTTAAAATTGATATATTCCTTAAATATTATTTAAATATATCACATTTGGAACAAAAGTATTCATGTCATTAAAATTAATATTCAATTTGTGTTGGTATTTTTTTTTTTTTTGTATAAAGTAAAATAAGAAGTATAATATTCTTAGAATTAATAACAAATATAATAATTTCCATCATTAAAATTAATTAACATATTAAGATAAAATAAATAGTTGTAATTTAAACAGATGCAAGACTCTTAATAATATTATAATAAATATCTATGCCATCCAGGAATGTCTTCTCATTCAAAAATTCATCATGATCGTGCAAAAGAATAGGAGTATTATTTATTGGCGAAAATCCTAAAGCTGGAATACCAACCTGCAAATAAAAAAATAATCAATATTTATAAAATCACTTTTAATAACTGACAACCGTGTCATGCACAACAGTCTTTTTTATAGAAGATCTAAATAAGTCTATAATTAGATACTATAAAATAACTTTCAAAAACTATTCAGTTAAGTGAAACAATTTAATATCATTTTAATTTTATATAAACATATATATGTTACGGGCAATGTAAATAACAAATTTTTTTTTTAACCAACTAATATTATTTTTTATTATTATTTTCAATTATAATCATTACCTATTTATAATATTGATTTTTTTTAAAAACAATGATTATTAATTTTATTTATGTATCATAATGTTACAAATATTTTGATGGAATAACAAAACAAATTAACAAGTATGTATCATCATTTTACTTTTATAAACGAAACTATATACTTCTTTACTTTTTACATGTTTTAAAAATGGAATCCAAATTTTACGAACATTTGAACAAAGTTATCGAAACAAAAAAGACAACTGCAGAAGGTAATTGTGTAAAATTATATGCTTATAATGAAGTTATTTAAAATTTTACATGAAATACATTTATCTATTGGGCACGGTGGTAGAAATCATATGGAATATGAAATAAATATAAAATTTAAAAATATAACTAGAGAAACAATAATGTCATTTTTAAATTTTTGGAAGTCATGCGAGAGAAAAGGAAATACGGTGAAAAAAGGATTGATTGTTATTTGTACCAATTATTTCTGGAAACTATTTTTTCATTAATTTTGAATTGGTTTTCTACTCTAGCTTCAGTTGTTTTAAATAGGTAATTAATTATTTCATAATATTTAGATTTACTAATAAAAGTACTGTTAGCCTTTTTCGTTTCGATAACTTTGTTCAAATGTTCGTAAAATTTGGATTCCATTTTTAAAACATGTATAAAGTAACGAAGTATATAGTTTCATTTATAAAAATAAAATGATGATACATACTTGTTAATTTGTTTTGTTATTCCATCAATATATTTGTAATATTATGGTACATGAATAAAATTAATAATCATTATTTTTTAAAAAAATCAATACTATAAATAGGTAATGATTATAATTTATAATAATAATAAAAAATAATATTAGTTGGTTAAAAAAAATTTGTGATTTACATTGCCTGGGCAAGACCACATTGACAGTAATGCATACATTGCCCGTAACATATACATTATTCAATGATGACGTATTGCCATATGCATGTATTATTTCTTTCTCAATAATATACTTTAGTACATGTTTTGAAGTTCAAATTTGTGCAATAAGCTTAAATATTAAAGTAAATTGATCTATTTTAAAACTTAAAAGTAAGAACATTATCTGTAATCTTTTATTAGTTTTTAAGCAAATATATCAAATATTAATATTTTAATACGTTCATAACTTACTTTAAAATTGAAATATCATAAAAAACCAACAGGAAAATACAGATAATATTTTAAGTTTGATAATTTGTCAATTCACTCTTATATTAAAGCTAACAAGACAAAATTGGAATTTCTACAAATATATTTTGGTATGTATGCATTAGTAAGACAGAGACAACACATATGTATATGATGTTCTCTAAAACATTTCAGAAATATATTATTATATTGTTTAAATACCTCTCTAATATATCTACTATCTGTTGCACCAGGAAATACATATGTTTTTGTTTTTAAATTCCTGAAATAAAAAATTAATATTAGTTTTTCATAAAAATATTATTTAATACAATTTAACAATTCATTTATTACCATTTTAAATTGGATTAAATCTATTTATTCTATACTAAGTTAGAGTATATATTAAGATATTTATGTAGTATTGTAGTCAATACCAATATTATAACATATATCAGTAATCCTTTTAGTTTTCCCATATTTCATTAAAAGCTAGGTAAGTAGGAGAAAATAATCATAGAATTATTAAAACTTAAAGCAGTTAACCGAAAAACTCATCTTTTACTGTGCATTTTCACAATAAATGGTAGCCATAATGGCTCTCTTGGTAAGTAGTATAAATATTATTATATACTCTACTCAGAAAGAGATCGTACCTCGGCGGCAACCAGTTTTTGTCGAGCGGCAGTCAGACAACACCCATTTGTCCACCCTACCGAGTCAACTATCTGCAGGCCTGCTGTGTAGTAAAGCCACGCCCATGTGCATAAGTTGGCCGCCGAGGTACAATTTTATTCCGAATAGAGTATAAGTAATAATATTTCACTATGATAAAAATGTTAATAACTTTTTTAACAATTTTTTATTTAGGAAATAACTATAATTTGATTTTAATACTTACATTTTATCACATTCATTTTTAAATGTAACCCACCATGGGTTTTCTGGTCCGAGTAGTGTGGGCTGAATGAATGCGCTTTTATTGATGAATTCCAAAGTTACACCTTCACCAGCTTCCTCACACCATTTTCTAACAGTGTTTTCTATTGTTGTAGTATCTACAGCAATACTCAATCGTACATCAAAACTAACTGACAACTCTGGTGGCACCACATTTACTTGACATCCTCCACTTAACATTGTTAAATTTATTGATGTAACATCTCCAGCATTCAATTTACAAGTTTTCATCCTTAATTTTTCATGCTCCCTCCAATTCATAAATTTGTTTATGATATATTGTAACTTTTCTCCAGCTGTATTTTCATGTATTAACGAACCATGTCCAGGTGTACCAGAACATTTTATTTGAAGATCTATCAATAAAAAAAATGTTAATATGACGTTTACATATTATAATTATTTTATATTACTTACGCCATAAAGTCCGCTCTCCATAGTATACGCTGAAACTGTCATCGCTACTAGCTAATCCTTCATCTAATGCAAAACCAACATTCAATGATGCAAATTCAGGTGATCCAACAAACAATTTCATTCCCAAATGTCCACCTATTTCTTCATCTAAAACAAAATATAAATAAAACTTATTATCATAATGTTAGCATAAAATTAAAAACACACAAACCAGGCACAAATGACATATGTATAGTTCTATCAAAAACTAATTTTTCTTTTATATATTTTCGTATTGTTTCTATGTATTGTATTCCAACACATTTCATATCTTGTGATCCTCTGGCATAAATGTTTCCGTTTTTATCTTTGTGTGCAGAAAATGGATCATAAGTCCAACATTCCTGTACACAAAAACAAGGGAATTATATAAATTTGTAAGAAGTGATGTTTTAAATTGTATAATCTAATTAGGGACATTAGATTTTGTAGATAAATTAAATTTGTATAATTTTAAAATTATATTTATTTAATAATAATTATTATTTTCCAAAATCTTTTTGTTAGAATACATGCTAATTAATAATTCAACTTAAAAAAATATATAATTCTTTAACGATGGATAAGAATTTATAATGTAATAATATTTACAGGATATACTGGAACGACATCTGTATGAGAGTTAAGTAGTATAGAAGGAAGTTCTGGTTTTTGTCCAAGCCATGTTATAACTACTATTGGTTTTCCAGGGGCCATATAATAAATATTTGATGGAAGATTTAAGCTTTGTGCTTGACGCAATAGAAATTCAACACATTTACCTACAGAAAATAAAAAATATTTTTTACTTATATTATTAATAACCATGATAAAATGTACATACTATAGTCAACATCAGGATGAACGGTGGGGATACGTAAATATTCGCGAAAATTAGTTACAGCTTCATTTTCATCACCATCTTTGTTGGAAGCCATTTTTCTCCTTTTAATTTTTAAAAGTTCAGTCTATATTATCATCAAATAAACTAAATTAATAATACTAAAATAACCATTATTTCATTTCTATTTAATAGACTTCTAATATTGCCTGTTGTTAATACATTTTATTACAAATAATTAGATTTGGATTAACATGCATTAAAAACTCTCAAAGATTAGAAAATATGTTTTATTTTATGAAGATAAATAACTTGTAATTCAATAAATACTTATGTTATTTTATCAGTAATTACTAATTAATATGTATTAGTTATAAAATGACCATGCACTGAGCAACTTAACACAAAACACAATTTATTTTTATCTTATTAATCTGTCTATCGATTGTACAAACTAAACAATACTAGTATATTTTATTATTTTATCATAATATGTATTAATATTAATTAACTTTTTAGTAATTAATTAAAAAAATAATAATTGAACATAATTTTTAGAATAAAACTAAAATACGTTTTTAAAATTTAACACTTCATAGTACAAATAATACATTATACAATTATAGCTTAAAATTATTTCAAAATATAAATGTTATTTTTTAACAAAAATACTTATTTATTCCTTGATCATTTTTTTTTATCAAAAATTAATATTTGCTAATAATATTTTTTTTTACTTCAAGTGTTTAAACTTTGTACACAAATTATTAAATGTAACCTTAAGACAAAATTTAAACCTAGCCAAATTCCCATACATAGCTATTACTAATAATAAATATATAAAAAAATATGTTGCCAGCAAGAATACAAAAATAAATTTATAATTAATTTAACAAAACAAATTGTAAACATCTATGATTAACTATTGTATTAGTTTAATTTAATACCAAAGAAAAAGTATACCAAGACAGATATAATTAAAATTAATAAAAATAGTACTAATTTAAATTAAAATTGTTACAGTTAGGATGATTTATTTTTTTTTTTTTAATAATAATTTATTCATTCTCCAATGAACCTACATATATATTTTCCAAAAAATTTACTTATAAACATACAATTTTGTATTAGTTATTAGACCATAAATAAAGTTCTATGCTGGTTTTGATTATAAAAATTAGACAATTTAATCATGGCATCTGGAAATTAGATCTACACTGTTCAGTGCAAATATAAAATTTGGATAATATAATAAAATGGAATCAATTCAACTATCTATACTTGAATTTCATAAAAATCAATTTAAAATATTGATATAATATTTTGTTTAGTGGATAATAAAAATTTAAAGTGTAAAAATTATTTGTTAGGTTTAATAGTTTATTATAAAAAAAAATAATAATATTGATATTATGGAATTCAAAAAATATTCTCACCATGATAGTATTAAAATAATATTATGTTTTAAATTATACATTAGTTATTTGGCCAATTGTATTCCATTATTGATCATAACACAAGTCAGCACTTTGTGTTTGCCTGTATAACAAATATGAATGATAAAAGAAAATATTAAATAAACCTAAAATTGAATAAAATGTACAACCTTGCAATGATTTTCAACTGTGATTAAAATAAATAAAAATATACTCAAAATCCCTAAATTCAAATCGCAACAACAAAGTTTTCCTTGCAGCCCACCAATGAAATTAAGTTTTAACAAATAATTCTAAAATAAAAAAAAAACAGTCAACTACAAGATATTAGTAATTGATAATTATAAAGCGTAAAATTTCATAAATTGAATTTGTATTATAATATGTTTAAATACTAACAAAGTATATATAATTTAATATAAATCTTAATAATATCGAATCGAACATTACATAATATAATATTGCGGCGCACGACTTACTTGTTAATTGTTATTATAGAGTATGCTGTGTGATATGTTTAGAAATCACTACATCAGAAGACGTTTGTAAATAATTGGTAATTTATAAATAATATGATATTATAGTAATCAGTAATCACTGCATGTACCTACAACTACAATGTGGGTTCGACAGTATTACAATAATTAATTCGCATATATCACTAAATGTAGGTATGGATTTAATAAATGGGTATTATTGTATATTTGTATGTGTGTGTGTGTGTGTGTGTGCGTGCGTGTCTTAGAGTTAATTGGCATTGTAATATAATTTAATCGTTATTGCCCACTTAAAATTCTACATATTTTAATTATTAATGATACTATATATTATATTCGTTCGTTCGTTAACGTTATCATCCCAACGATAGCCACCGCCAACAGAACAATAGACAATAGTTGTTTCTCTCATAAAACGTATACGCATATTATTGTTATAATATTATATTATATAATACGTGTCTTACGTAAATTCCTCAACCGACCACGTACAGGACACCAGGACAGGACAACGGTTTACGACGAACTGACGAAGAACAAGAGTGACGAGTATCGAGTGATTACAGATTACAAACACCGCGCACGCCGAGTGCCGACTAATCGGTGGCAGTGGCCACTACTCTACTGAATGATGCTGTTGTATAAGCTGTTGTTTGTAGCCGTATTCATAACTCGTTGTACTCGGCTGTAGTGCTGTAACTTGTAAAATTTTGGCGGACTACAAACTGTCTCGAGTCCGACCATGATAAATTACACATTTGATTTAGACAATTTAGCCATATTGTGTCCGCTTCCTGCGCCACGCCGTCACTCGTCAGTCGTCTGCCCGCGCAATTATTATAATAGTTTAAATAATTCAAATTTCAATTATTATTTATCTCTCTACTGTTATCGTTAACTACCGTTATCAACGGTCGTTTTTTTGTGACCACGATCCTCTGATTATCATATTTTGACGCCGTCGCAGTTTTCTATCCGCTATCCGCCCTTCCTCACTCCTCGAGTATCCCTACAAACAGTAGGTACAAACTCGGTACGCACTACGCATCTTACCTTAGATTAGGCTACAATAAGGCAACAATAAGTTGTTCATAAATCATAATTATTACACAGAATAAATTATGAACTTTATTTTTCATTTTTATTCTGTGATTATTATTAAAATGTAGGGCACGGACTTTGTTGTGTAGTTGTGTTAGCATTTTCTATATGACTATATTCCTACATATAAAGCAGTTATTATTATTGTTGTTCATATCTTTTATAATATTTAATGTCTAAAATAAACTCAAGAAACCTAATTTTCGATAAAAATAATATTCACAATTAATCTTATTTAATCTCATAAAAAAATTAATGGTTTGGTTATGTTCCAATTTGACCAACCACTACCATATTTTCTGTCAACAATTCAATGACACAAACTGGTGTAGATTCTCCTAAAAAATAAATGTGCTTAAGACTTAGAAATGTACTACTCTTGGCTGATTTATACATAGAAAACAAACCGTTGTCTGGTTAATTTTTTTTAACCACGAATTTCTTACTAAATCGATGTAAAAGCGGTTAATTAATGTTTTTGTGAGATGTGACTGTAGAATGCCTATAGAGTATAGACCGATTAAACCGAGAGCCTATAGGCAAAAGCGTACGGTGTACAACGGTTGGGTGGGCCGACTGGGCCGTGGGCACTATTATATACAATTCTATACTCAGCTTTACCGTCCAGAAATAGATGACCCAACAGTTTATGTATTTTATTTTATTTAAACGCATAAATTAGGTTAATTATGATTAAATATGGTTAACCATTATTGTTCAAACAATTCAATACCATAACCTTATGTCCTTATACTCTTGAGTGGTCAAAATTAAAAATTCCTACTGTCCAATTGCAATATGAATCAATTTTAATTATTTTGTTGTAATTCAAAAATATTATTTGTGGCCTCGCTGAGACTTGAAACTTTTACGTATATAACTATATTTTTTATACACAATGCTATTTTCAAAATATTTAGATTTATTTTAAGCTATTGCCTATTTATACCACGAACCTATCCACACCATTCTACGGTAAGTGGTATTGACCCAAAAATGTATAACTATTATATTATAATAATAATAATACACGATATTAAATAAACGTAATAATTTCGAAAAAAAATTTTACTACATTACTCATAGTTAAGTAAATTTCTATAATAACATTATATATTTACCCTAAAATAGTATAACACGGGTATACCTATTAAGTAACATGGTTACAGATCGTCTTCGCTCAAAATCGTTTTTCGTAAGTATTCAATGAATAAAATTTAACACAACATTTACAATGACCTTAGTACCCTACTGTACAACGAAGTGGTTAACGGTTAACTAATTATTCCATTTTAGATTCTGAGCAAAGCAATGAATGTTGGGATTTTACAATGGCATATGTTTTTTTCTGTCTGCTGTCACCTTTTGGAGTAGTAAAAATACATTTTAACTTTGAGAGTGGTTTCTGGTAGCAAATTGGATCTAGTTCAAAGCTTGGGGGATTAAAAGTAAAAAATTCACAGGATTTTTCAAATGTTATACATTTAATCAAACATGCTTCATTAATCACCTGTCATATATATTCGAGAATTCAAAACTAATATCCCAAAAATTCGCAAAAACCTAATTGCATAATAAATAATAAAAAAATTCTTAAAACGTAATTAAATTCGTTTTTTTAATTCTATTTATTTAAAATTTTAAATTTATTCAATCTATATTAGTATCATCTAAATCTAAATGTTATTTAAAACTTTCACAGTGTGGTCGTATTGTATGATTTGATGATAAAATAATGTTTATAAAAAGTTTATCAGCTCCATAATAGTTGTATTGTTCTAGCTAGAGCCAGTTTAATGAAATTAGTGGCCCTGCAGAGCCAATTTATTTTTGGGGGCTTTAATTTTACAAAAAAATTATTTTTATAATAAGATGTAAATTGATAATTATAAATTAAATAAGAAAAATATTTTCCCCCGGAGAGCAAATTTACATTATATAGTTAATTTATTACAAAATACAATTTAATAATTATCTGTTAAAATATAAAATATAAATAGTAATAATACAAATAAATACAAACAAATGATTATTTAAAATATATTTTACTAGATTTACTTGATGCTAAAATATCTAAAACTAAAACGTTATCAAATGAGAGTTTTTACATAATATGTGATATGTCATTTTAAATTGATATACCTAATATTGTTAATGAAGTCAATCTATCTTCAATCTATGTAAATCTTATAATCGATTTTTAATTAGAGCCAACTTTGATAATAAACGTTCTTCTTTACAGTTTTCGACGGTATTTTCAGGCATAAGCATAATCCTCTAAGTGTGTATACTTGTGAATAGCTCATAATAAGTGTAGGTACATTGTACTAATGTAGTATACATTTATATTTATATTGTACGAGTGTAAGTTATATAAATTTAAATAAAAACTTAAAATTTGAATTCAATACAAGATATTTGTATTTTAAATTATATATTTTCAATATATCGTCTTTTTTTAAATAAATTGACAACATATCTCATTCATTAGGATGAAAACATCCAAATTAGTTAGTGATACTGTAGTATTGAAAATTTGCAGCATACTCGTAGTTCTTATAGCTAAATGTTTGCTTCATTTGCTTCTTATTGTCCATTGAAGAAAACATTATACGTGAATATTATTACTTATTATACCTATTTTATATTTAAGGGCTCGACTTAATTGCGCCTATGGGCTATGATCCTATTGCCTATTATTTTTACGAGATATGTAAATGTCATAAATACATTATTAAATATAATAATGTTATAATTTTATAATTGTTATTTGTTTTAATAATATTTATTTTTTTATTCATTAAAGGTATTTAATATTTGTTCTTTAAAATTTAGTTTTCAAGTTAAATAATTGTTAACGAATAACATTACAAGCACACGTAGACTATAACCTATAAGGCTTAACATGCAATAGTAATTAATTTAAATACTAACTACTATAGTATAGTAAAGTATACCTATATTAATTAGATTCTATATCATACCAATAAGTTTAATTGTCCTTAAGAAATTTAAGGTTAAGTAGATGATAAGTTAAGACTAATTATTAATTTAAAATAATAATAATAACACGACTAATTGACTAATATAACTAAATAATTTATATGTACGTAAAAGTTAATTAATATCTTTAAAATGGTAAATTTTATTTTTAAGGATGTAAGGGTGGTATGTAGAATACTTATAAGTTATAATTGTTATAAACATATAACTGTATATACCTAGCTATAATAAAGTTATATGTACAATACATTATATGTCTATACGCATGGCAATGAAAGAAAAGCACTTTTACCTTTTGACTATAGACTGTACTACAGTAGACACCTATATTTATGTCATGAAAATACATATCTATATACCTATAAATTTTTTAAATATATTAGTGTATATGTACTTTGGCAACTACTCCGTGTAAAGGTCAAACCATCAAGGTGTGTACATAATATTATATATGTACCCATCTATATTACACATAAATACTAACTGGCCAAATTATTCCTCTGTCGAATCTCGAACTTGACCTATATATATATAATATATTATAATAATATGTCATGTATTTTTTTACGCTATAATATTATGTAATATAATAATAAATTTAATATATTTTAGAATTAATTTAACTATATTTTAAATGTTAATTGACTTATTGTTATTTTTTTTTTAAATTTAATGTATTTAATAAGAAAAATTACATTTTCAATTCATTCTCAAATCGATTTATATATATGGTATACGGCATCACTGAAAAAGTGAAAACTGATAATAATATTATACGTATCATCTGATATTAATCTAATTTGATGGGGTATTTATTAATTAAATAACTATATTAAAGCCTAAAACAATCATAGATTTTATATAACTATTATAAAACTTTTAATTAAACAATATGGTACATAATAACATGCAGAAAAAATGTATAACCTATATTATATATTCGTTATATAATGTTGATGATTTTTAGACTTTATAATATATATATTATATTATATTATATTATATTAAAACTTGAATTTATAAGAGAAGGTTTTTTGTTCTTTGCTAAATTATATAGTAATATATATTTGAATACTATATTACTATATATGTTCCTATCGTGTAAATACTTAATTGATAGGTTCGAGAGTAAGATTATAGCAACTTAAAAGTTTGATTTCACTAAATTTTAATAACTTAAAGAATAAATTATAAAATAGTACTTTTATTAAGAATACACTTTTTTAAACGCTAATTTATCATTTTAATGATAGATTATCTTTTTCAATAATCGAATGTTTCAAACTTTTAAACGACATATAATGACATATAACATATTTTATGCAGTTGCTAAACCCTTGATTATGTTATAATAAATATGAATTCCATTCAAAAATGTATTTTCATTCAAGTATTCATCGTGATCGTGTAAAAGCACAGGTGTATACATCATTGGAGAGAATCCAAGTGCAGGAATACCAATCTGTAATCAAAAGCATAATATATAATATATATATATTATATTATATACGATATGTATATATAATTTAACCATAATTCTAAAAAGTTTAGAAACTAATACTACAGACACTACAGTATATGTTATACAAAAATAATGGGTAAGTAGGTAGTGTGAACTTATAGTAGTAAGTGTAATATTATAAACAATATACTGTTATTAATTAAATTAGTTTAAATTTGTCTAGTTACTAGTCTGATGTATCTGCTATCACCGGCCCCAGGACAAATCGATGGTTTTAGTTTTAACTTCCTGTAAAATATTTATACGATATTCAAGTACTCGTTGTATAAAAAAACAATTACAAATATAAAGACGAAATTATATATTAGTATAAAAATGGTGTACTTAAAGGCTAAAGCCTATATATACTAAAGATATGTACTTTTTTCAGAGGTCATCTCTGCGAGAGGTGTATTAACTCATGATAGGTACAATAAGTTGATTAATAATTAATATTAAAAATGGTATCATTATAAATACATTATTTATATAATTTGTAGGTAATCTGCTAACCGTGAGTTAAATAGTAGACCAACATATTTTAAGATATCTCTGTACTACTCCACTTCGCTCAACTACATTTGAAATACTTAAAGTCATAACTCATAAACTACTCTTCCGAATTTCGATTTTCTGTATTAAAATACTCCAAAAAATATTCTGCTTCAGAATATAAAAATAATGTATGTTATCTTTCAAAAGAGTAAAAAATTTAAAAACATTATAACGATAAAAAATATATATACTTTTTGAATGTTGTTTTATTTCAACAGGAAATTATGTAAACAAATATTTTCAAAAACGTAAATACATTTTGAAATAATGAGTGGTTCGATAAAAGAATCGCCCTGTATATAATATTATTATAAATTTAAATATTTTAATTTTAATAACTTATAAATATTTTATAATTGATAATCATTAACCGTAATTGTGTATTATTATCTTGGGTTAAATATATAATACATGTATACATATTTAATATTCAGGACTCAGGTATATAAATATAATTATTAGCATTGAGCCATTGAAGATCGTTATCATATAAATTTTAATTATGAATACTGAACTTATTTACAGAATACGATTAATAAAGTAAAACTTACATTTTCTCACATTCACTTTTAAATTTTAACCACCAAGGATTTGAATCATCTAGTTTAGTGGGTGTGGTCTGTTCATTTGTTTTTAAAACTTCCAGCCGTACACCTTCGCCAGCTTCGCGACACCAACCAGTTATGATATCCTCTATAGCACGGCGATCTGTGTTTATAGCCAATCGAACATCGAAACCAGCAGAAAGCTCTGGGGGTACAACGTTTAGTTGACATCCTCCATCCAAAATTGTCATATTCACAGATGTAACGTCCCCGATATCCATACCTTGGGACAATTTTAACTTTTCTTCTGTCCTCCAGTTCAATATTTTATTTACCACGAATAACAATTTTTCGGCAGCTGTATTATCATGAAGTAATGAGGCGTGACCTGGAGTGCCGGTGCTTCGAATATAGAATTCTATTTATTTAATTTAAATAAAACATTTTGAATAAGTATATTTTAATATATGTAGGTATACTAGTATAAAATATATACTAACGCCAAATGGTTCTTTCGCCGTAATACAAAGGAATAACATCGTCTATACTTGCCAAACCTTCATCTAATGTAAATCCAATATTCAAAGAACGAAATTCATCGGTCTTAACAAAATGGGCCATACCTAAAATTCCTCCTATTTCTTCATCTTTAATACGACAAAATATTATTATAATTTGACTAATTATTATTATTTTTTTGTTTGTGGAAATAGTCCAGGGGCGGGTTGTATCACTCACCAAGGGGTGGGCTATTTATTGAGGTTCAAGGATTTACTTAGCTGTACGTGGATCGAGACGGGCAGTTATATAATTTTACAGACACCGCGCTGTGTGTCAGGGCCATTCAGAGCATTCAACTAATAAATAACCATATAATTCTTCTATGACGATATTTTGTAATTATTATTGATAAATCATAATACTTGACTTAGAAAAAAAGATTTCTTAGTCCCAACTCCCAATATCATTAACCAATATCAATAAAAATATTAAATATTTTAAAGGGGTTTTAAACCCGCCACTGGGAAATACTTAATTACTGAAATATAGATATACCAGGCATGAAAGAAACGTGAATGGTCCTATCTAGAGTTAAGTTATTATTTTTAATTCTTCTTATTGCTTCTAAATATTGTATACCGACGCATTTCATATCTTGTGCTCCTCTACCGTATATATTTCCTTGTTCATCTTTGTAAGCTGAAAATGGATCATATGTCCATTTTTCCTAGGAATAATAAATAATAATTCATATTTATTTATTTATTAAAACCCAATACAAGTATATATATATATATATATATACGATATTATATATTTATATAACTTGTACTTATATAATTATATAAGTACAATTACTATACTTAAGTATAGTAATAAATTAAAAAAAGTGGGCAAGTGGGTATCTCTCTGCGTATAGTAGAGATGGAGAGTAGGTCACTATAATGGATGTGCTAAATTTGAATGCAATGAAAGGTATCATTGTATACGAAAAACGATTCTAAACGGAGATGATTTATCAATCAATGATAATTAGTAGGATATATTATATTATTACCTATATATTTATATTGTAATATATCATTATTTTACGCGATTTCTTAAAAAATTAAATTTCATACGCTCATAAATTTTTTTCTATATTGACGCTGAATTTTTTTTTAAAGTGACTTGAAAGAAAACTTATGGATAACCTTGTATTGGGTTTTTTAACCTTAGGTATAAATCACAAAAATTTTATGAATTTTCAACTTCAAAATTCCTTAGAAATTTTCGCAATTTTGATATATTTCGTAAACATTTGAACTTTAAATGCTTATAAACAAAAATTATGACTAACGATTTTTGATTTTTTTTTACTACGATAAGTACAACTTATAATAAACTTTGTATTAAATTTTAAAGATTTTTTGGAAAGCCAAATTTTTTTTATCGGCATTTCAAGAAAAAAAACTTAAAAAAGTCGAAAATTTAAATTGTCTATAAGTAGCTTAAAAAAGGTCAAAATATTTTGAAAATTTTAATCGTAAATAGATAACCATAATATAAACATTTGGTGAAAATTTCAAGTATTTACAATGATTCGTTTTTGAGTTACAGCAAAATCAAAATATCGATTTGGTTGAATGTGGTTATGCGTAAAAATTCCCGTTTTTCCGTTATTTTTTCAGGGTTTTACCCGACGCTTTTGAAAACTACTGAAAATTTTTTACTTTTGACCCCCAAAAGTACTAACTAGATGAATTTTCCTTTTCAAAGAGTGGCAGAAGTCAAAAATCAAAGCATTATTACTACTCCAAAACGTGATGACAGACACAAAATAAAAATAAATAAAAAAAAACACACATCATTGTAAAATCAATACATTCATCACTCCGTTCAGAATCTAATATAACATAATTGTATAATAAATAATAATACTATACTAAAATTAAAATACAATAATTTAAATATTATTAATGAATTATATTCAAATTATATTTATTGGCTTGTCACACATTAATTTTAAACGACTGATAAAAAATATTAATATTTTGTAGAATACTTTGAGACTATAAAAGTGTAAAATATATTGGTATACCCATCACCTATGGTCTATGGAAGGAAGAAACTTTAAAATTAACTTCGAAAACCTCAGCTCCAGCATCAATAGATTATTAACATAGCATTATAGTCATAAAGATAATGACTTCCCGAAGTCACCCTTGGTTAAAAGCAAAATTTGAAATTTTCATAAGCTCAGTTATGGAATTCAAACCAAGGTAAGCCTATTATAAAATATAAACCATAAAAAAGTCAATAATTTACGATATTTACGAATAACAACTAAAATAAAATATATATACAGTTCCCTTTTTCATATTTACGTAACGTTTAGTTAAGTTACTAGTTTATTGTACCTACTGGATAAACTGGTACGACGTCCATATGAGATGTAAGCAACACAGATTGTAATTCAGGCTTTTGTCCATGTAATGTAATTATAACTACCGGTTTTTTTGGTGCCATATAGTAAATTTTAAACGGTAGTCCAATACTTTCAGCTTGGAACTGTAGAAATTTGACACATTCACCTGCACATTTATCATGAAACTATCTGATAAATAGTTATAAGATTACCTTGTATTTTTAAACATAAATATTATTTATTTATACATTATACATATACAATTCTGGTAATAAATTAACTTTAAAACTCTAAAAGTACGTTAGTTATATAATGCTGGTATTAAAGATGAAATGTATTATCAAAAAATTCAAAACTAAATTTACAGTAGCATTTTTAATTTAATAGGTATATCGATTTTAAAAAATGGGTAAGTTAAGTATGTAATGTATTTTGATATAAAGTGTCTAAGAAAAATAATACTTAACTGTAATCAACACTGGGGTGGACGGTGGGTATTTGTAAATATTTTCTAAAATTGGAAACTGCTTCATCTTCTTTTGTTTTTGAAAACATTTTTAGAGATGTAAAAATTTACTTATAAATAATAATCAGTTCGCGTTCGAAGTACAAGTACAAGTACCCGTCGTGCGCACACTGCTTGCTCTCCGTCTGTGTTTATTTATTCCGTATATTGGTCTTATACTCTTATGTACCAATTTATACTTAATTTTATTTTAAACTCCGTGTTAACTAGCATAGATTAAGTATGTAAAAGAAAAAACTTGCTAGCTTCAATATTATCGTCATAATCGTTATTTATAATAAATAATAATAACTCGTCGTCGTTACCTATACGTTCGCTATATCTACAACAACTTGCATGCGGTCTTATCGGTCTTATCGCTACGGTGGCAGTTGACCTTTACTTTATCGCAATAAAATTATGCTGCAAACCACATCCAAAAATAATAACACCAATTTAGACATCGATAAATGTATGGATAATACTAATCTACTGTAGATTTTGGCGGCTGCCACACCTAATTTAGAGGGTGGGTACCCCCTAGCATTAGTAGTTTTTAAGTATGTACAAACAATTGTACAATTTTATAATTAAGATAAGAAGGAGCAGTGGACATAATATTACAGGCAACGCGAACTGGTCTATTCGTAGTGTTGTAGTGTGCACCGTGCTACGCCGTGCCGTGTCTACGCGTGATTACTTTAGAAAAATATTAAATAATATCATTATATTTGTATACGATAAATTACCAACATTATACCTAATAAATTTCTAAACCTAACAGCGGCTACGACTAGTTCACGTTATTTTACGCAGGCTATACAGAGTGAAAACACATACACGATAGTAATATCGTAATAGCAATATCCGAAATTATATATTTTTGTAATACAAGAATAATATAATTTTGTGTACATTTAGATTCCTTTGATTTATTTGAACAAAACAAGTAATATATAACAATATGAAATCGACTATTATAATATAATATGAAATATTATAAATAATAATTGAAAGCTATTTATAGATATATGGGTAATTACACCGATAACTGGTAAATCATTGTCATTCAGTTATTGGTCATACGACAAACACACACAGAGTTCACTAAACCAAACATTATTGAGTGGGTACCTATAGCTATTAGTTATTAGCTTGTGTCCTGAAATCTGTAAAGTGTGAAATTACAGTTTCATATTTTCCAAATAATTTTTTTTCATTGATAAAAAGCCTTTTTATATTTGTATTTATATTTTATTTGTTCTGACATTTGTCTGAACATTTAAAATGTCAAGTTTGGTTTGTTTGTGTAGCAAAAAAAAATGAATTTAAACGATAAAAATTGGAAACGTCATGTAACATCATGCAAAATTATAAAATTAAAAAATACGAATTCAGGCAATGTTTTATCAAATTATTTTTCACAAAACCGAGTAATCACAAATTCTCCTCCTTATATCTCAAACCTAACCTTACAGTCTTACACACTGATCTCAAAATTAAAACAGTCCATGAAGAAGCAATAACCTTTTACAAACGATTCCACTCTAAACTCCCTTCTCATACCAATCCTCTCATTTCCAACCTTGCCACTTTCACAATTCCTGGTAACCCTCCCAGGAGGCTCAGAAGGAAATGGTGTCGTGATCTTCTCAATAAGTAATTAAGTATAGCAATATACTAAATAAAAAAAAAAAAAAAAATCAAGCAAGGGCAGTTTTACCACTGGGTGACTACTCCCACCAAACTTTCATGTATTATATTTCTGTTATCTCATATTCTTATTGTTCCTAAGAAACACATTGTATATACCTTTTAAAAAATAAAAATAAATAAATAAATAAATAATAATAATAAATTAGGTAATATCAATACAATATGGTGTACTACTATACATTAGTAATACTAGAGTTTAATTAATAATATGTATAGCCGTATAGTATTAGGTACCATTCAGTTTTAAGCATATTTCCATATTTCAATATATCATACAAATTATCAGCTGCTTATAAAATGAAATATTATAAGTACCTACATGTATAATAATTACTATCATATCATCTGTTGACCCTTGATACCTTATTATGGCTTTACGTTAATTTATGTTGTAAAGTGTTTTCTTATATTTTAATTAAGTGGTTCATAGTTATAATATGTTTAAGCTACGATAGCCGTATTTTTAACACCAATACTATCTGTACCTATTCTGTAATGACTGTAACCATTAAATTATTTTTTTTATATTCAATTATTGTATTATTATTATTGTACTAATAAATGTTATAACTTATGTATTTAATAATTGTTCACAACTATATGGAAATTATTAAAATTGTATTTAAAAAAATAATAAAACAAATATATTATATTTTTTAGTTACTATATAATAAATAATAATATATCGATAGCTATAAATAATACCCAATATGATGGATTTTCACTTTATAATATATTAATGACTCCTATACCTATAATCTATGTATATAAATGGAAAAATTGAAATCTTTGACAACGTCTTTTGGATTTGGAACAGTATATATAAATGCTAAAGAATTTTAAATTTTGAAAGTAGTTCTTAGTAGAAAATTGGATCTAGATGGTGATTTAAGATGTATGAATAAGTAAATAATTTCGAGAAAATTTAAAAAAAATTAGAAAAACAAGAAAAAAATATTAACGGGAAACAAAATTTATTTTCTTATACGTTGTTGTATCTTAGTATCTAATTCAAAAACAAATAACCTTAGACTTAAAATTTTCACTAAATTTTTCTATAATATAATTTTTAAAATACTTAAGTTCTTTTTCTGTTATTTGTAAAAATTTTAATTTTAGGCTTTTTTTCTGGATAGTTTAATGTTCAAATATTTATGAAATTCATCAAAATCACGAACATTTAAAAATTATTTTGTATTTAAAAATTAAGAAAATGTTCTAATAGCAACTTAAAAATATCGATAATTCATACAATGCATACAAATTTTTTTTATAATAGTTTAATTTGGAATTTTGACAAAATGTATAAAAATCGTAAAAATCGTAAAAATTACTAAAATTATTTGTAATTAATAAATTATATATAAGGTTTAAAAATATGGTATATTTCAAAAAAAAAAGAAAAACAATAAATTATTGAAATTTTCACCAAATGTTTATATTTTAATTTTCATTATATTATCAACATTTTCAACATTTTTTCTCTCGTTATTTATAGGTATTAGAAATTTTCAATCTTTTTGGTTTGTTTTTTGTTAATGTTGATTAAAACATTAAAAATTATTTGCTGAGTAGTAACTCTTGAAAATTCGTTACAAAATTCTACAAAAGATATATTCTTTTATCAGTTTTATCTGTATAAAAATACTAAATATACCTACATATAGGCACAAATTATTTTTACATTTATTTTAAGTAAAAATGTTGACGAAATTACTTATTTAAACGATAAATAATGATATGTTAATTATTTTGCTATAATTTAAAAATATTATTCGTGGCAAACTAAACTTTTATATTTTTATGAAATGTATTATACTTTTAATTAATTATATTAACCTACTTTACCTACTATAATACTAAAAGTAAAATAAATTACTTATTATAATAGCTATTGCCTAATTCAAAAAACATATCACTTGGTGGTAAAGGCTTATAATAATCCACTCTGCAGAATTTTATTTCGTATATAATTATGTATTATTGAATTCCAATTTAACAGACCTAAAATATAATGACACACATAACACCTAATGTACAGCAGAGCAGTACTCACCTACCTTTTAAAATTTATTTATACCACGAACAACGAACCTACATAATAGAATTCAGATATTACACCATTTTTACGATAGGTAAGTTGAATCATAACTTTAAATAAATTATGACATATGACAGTTAAAAATCTGGTAAAATATCAAGTTAAAATTTGGTAATACGATCACAGATAAATATGAACAATTTACATTAGGAAAGTAATGAATGTAGATTTAATTAACAAACAATAGGATAAGACGAATAAGTATAAAGTCATAAAGACTTATCACTGAAACTGCAAAATAAGAATTTATAAAAAAATAATACAGCAAGAGGGAAAACCCGGAGAAGTTTTGAGAGTAATAACACTAGTAACAACTAACAGTAATAACTATTAATTAACAATAATTTAAGCACAACGCACAAGATGTAATACAATTAAAAATACGAGTAGATACATTATTAAAACAAACATTATATTATACAACGACTCAATATGGAAATATTGGGCATCGCCCATTTGCGCCAAATTTACCTGGTATAATAAAATAATATATTTTTTTCTCAAATAATAAACAATAGTTAGAATTTTATTTAAATCATAGTCAATTTTAAAAATAATAATCAATAATACAAATTCTTTTAAACAATAATAAATAGTTAGTTGGTACATATATTTTATTTAAATTATAAGGTATCGGTAATCATAGTCAATTGTACGAATTTTTTAAAAATAATAATAAATAATACACATTTTAATTAGTCATAATAAATAAATCATAATAAAATATAAATAAATATATAGGACATAATATATCATCCTAATCTGCTTTATTGTAATTAAATGCAACTATTTGTACATATTCATAACGTGTTGATTTTTTGTTTTTATAATTTTGTATTGCTTTTAGAGTAGTTTTTAATCTTTTTTTAACTTGTGAATTTTTGGGGTTAGGTATATTTTTTTTATATTATTGATTTTAATATAAACATCAATTTGAACTGTTTTAATTAAAATTTCTAAAAATGTAAAAATATTAGGATGTGATTTATAAAATTGTTCATTGAAGTGTGAATGAAAAGATTCACAGTTATTGGTTGTTCTAGTTAAATCAGCTGCAAATGCAGCCCAAATGTTTGGAGGGAACTTTGAATTTCTCCAATGTAGTTATCTACTAAATAATCCGCATACTCCCGGTATTTTGGATAATCAGGAATTTCATGCATAAAATCTTCTACAAAACAATCGGAAACTTCATTTGGATCGAGAAAAGTTAAACCAAATGTAAATTTTAACCACTTGTTATCTTTATAAGCTGAAGTTAACCCTAGCGCTTGAATTTTCCTGTACCAGGCTTGAGTCAAGTGAACACGACAGCCTATAATTTCGGATAATGGCCATACTGATTTCACAGCGAGATGTATAGCTAATTCGAAATCAACAGTGACATATTTTGGTTTTAACATTAAACCGAAATTTTGCATTGCTTTATTTTTGACATATAATAAAGCACATTCATACGTTTTTGTCGATTTATTATTTAAAATACAAAATACTAATGGTACATAATATTCATTGATAAATCCATAAATTACAAAAAATTGTGTAAAATATTTTGGGCAGTACGAAAAAGTTCCATCAATGTATATTGTTTCGGATTTACATAAAAATTTTAAATTTTCATAGCAAGTAAATATATACTTACTTATTCCTACTATATTTAATGTTTTATGAACATCAGACATAAATTTAGGATTTGAAGGAAGAGATTTTTGACGAGCATGGTAAATACTTTTTCGTATAGCAGATACATCAGACACAGTGAAATCTGAATTAGTCATATAATTATTCATTTCAGTTAAAATCATTTTTCTAGGATGAATACTTATATCTTCCGATCTTCGACAGCCACACGCTTGCATGCCGCAGCTACATTTTGTCGTGCAATAGTTGAACATTTTTCGTGATTATGTTCATCTATAAAATAAAATTGAATATTGCGAAAACAATTAATTTGTTTTGTAGAATATTTTAAAATTTTAAAATTTTTTTTTTTTCTTTATTTTTAAAAACAATCTGTACAAACATGCACATTTAGTAATTTAGATATAAAACATAATATAATATTTAAAAAAAAAACAACTTTTAAGGAAGTCACCCATTGGTGAAACCTACTAACTTTTATTTGGATTTACGATCACTTAAGAAGATTTCGATTCCAATTACGTTTGAGCCTGCGAGGGGGGTTGCCTGGGATGTGCAATGAAGCCATGTCTTTAATGAAAGGATTAGTATTGGAGTTGAGTTTGGAGTGGAAACGGTGGTAGTGTATTTTGGCATAGTCTGAGACATTAATTACTTTGAGGTCATTGTGTAGTGCAAGGTTTGTCATGTACCATGGAGCACCAGTTATAGTGCGTAGGGCAATATTTTGGAAGGATTGGATGGGGCGAATGTTGGAGGGTTTGGCCGACCCCCATATTTGAATACCATATGACCAGACAGGTCTGATCATTGTATTATACAATAACATTTTGGTTTTAAGATTAAGTTTAGATTTAAGGAGGGGTCGGAAGAGATGAAGTCTACTGTTGGCAAGTTTTCTTTTGTTTTGGAGATGGGGTTTCCAAGTTAAACGTTTATCTAAAATTACACCTAGATACTTTGTCTCGTTCGAGATAGGTATACTTTTATTTTTAAGTTTGATGGTAGGGCAAATGCCTGGGCGATTTTAAAATTTAAAAAAAATTAAATTAATATTTAAAAAAATATAAATAAATGTTTGCAACATACCATGCTTTTTAATAATATTTCCGTCTTGTATTAATATTTTCGCTGGGCATATTTTAATTGAACAACGCCACCGTTCAACATTTTTAGCAAATGTATATGCCAAAACATACTTATGGCCATTTTCTACAATAATTTTTTTCCCTTTAGTGCTTGTAATGAACTCCATTTTTATTATTCAAATGATTTAAATATAAATAAATATATGGTATAACGTAATTATATAATTATAGACAAGAATATTATTTAGACATGAATAGTATAACGAAACGAATGTCTGATAAAATCACACTGCGATCGTTTTTTTAACGAACGACGATACCTAAATCCGATAACAGATTATCTACATCCTAAAATATAATAAAACTGATATAAAACTTGTTTTCAATCTTTCTACAATTTACGCAATAATATACAATAAAGCTTTAAAATCTACAGACTTATATAAAAATAACTTTATTATACGTTAGTACGTTACAGAAACAACGTCTTTTAAATATACGATTTAACCAATTATTTAATGTAAAATGTTTAAACAGGTAAATTTGGCGCAAATGGGCTATACCCAAAACGAATCAATTTTTTTTGGCGCAAATGGGTAACTACCGGAAATATTATATTTATAAACACAGAAAGGGAAGATAAAATTCAGAAAGAACAATACAAATTAAAAATGTCAATTCAATACCTATATCGTATAATCATAAATATATAATATAGAAAATGAGTATAAATGTACAAATACGAATCAATGAATAATAAGAAAAATATAAAAAAAGTGGAAAGTAGGTACAAATTTGAATTAAACGATAAATTATTGCACATGAAAAACAATTCTGTGCGAAGATAATATATTAGTCTACTAAGTACTAATTAGCATATATATATTTCTAACTACAAAAAATTATCAGTATGCAGTGGTGGAACTAGGATTTATAAGGTAAATTTAATTTTATGAAACCCGTCCTCTCGAAAAAAATAATTTTGATTCTTTTGTAATAGCAAAATATTCATAAAATTTAAATAAAAAAAAAAACATTATATAAATAAATTATATAAATGTCATTACACAAGTTATAATATTTTTAAAATTGCTTTTTTTCCCACTAATATATCAATTATATTTACTCAAAATTCGTAAACTTAAAAGTAATACTGCTAAGCCAAACAAATTCGTTAATCTCAACATTTTATCTATAAGTACATTTACCACTCATTGAATGGCTAAAATATAGTGAAAATCATAAATTTGGATTATTGTAGTAACCTTAAATAAATAAAATATTCATATTGATTTAAAAAAATAATTTTTTTTTAATACCTAATATAATTTAAATTGTTTTCGTTCATTATATGTTGAATGTGATGGGACTCATTGCACATTTTATACTCATGGTCCATATACACTATTAACCTATTGTTATGCCAATCCTAGTGCTAAGTATATTTGTATCGCCATTAATGTAATTTATTTACTAATAGCCGTACGCAGTAGGTCAAATATTGTAAATTGTCAATGTGTGTACAAAGTAAAATAATATACGTTCAAGTTGTCTAGTATCCACTACCAACGAATAACATTTTTAAACATCTAATTATTTCAAATTTGAACTTAAACCGTACGAAAAAAACGGTTTAATTTTTTTTAGATTTTTTTAGTTAAAAGGCGCCAAACGCGAGCAACGATAGGCCGGCGACGACGTTTTTAAACGTCTTTGACGAATGTCCATCGGGTGATCGATGGTCTGATTGTACTGTATGCGATTAACACTAATTTACACATTATTCGTGTATTTTCGCGTATCGTTCCGTTTGTGGAATCCTTTTCGTGACGAACGAACGTCTCATTAGTATTTAGTGCCATTATTCTCGTTGATCTTGCTACACCGTCGCCAACGCCCGACGAGCCGCAAATATGTACACAGCAATCGCCGTCCCAGAGGGAAGCCAATGACAGTATAGGATTCGCATCATCGTCTAGCGGACCGGACGAAGAACGCCGGTACACACTCTGACCGGCCGTGCCCGAAACACACGCGCGCACGCGCAAACTCGACAGAGCTTACGCACGATATCGGTGGCGCGTCGGGCGTAGCGACTAGCGATCCGCGAAGACAAGACGCGGTGGCGGCGGCGGCGGCGGTGGCGGCGTGCCCTATTCCTATAATCTTGTTATTGATCGTTTATTGTTGCGCGTTTGTTGTGACCGACACCGCTCCTAGCAACGGGAGAGAAGCCGTAGCCATAGTCACCATGAACGCCTTTTTCCGTCAACAATTCAGGTGAACGATTAAAACGAACAAAAAACAAATATAATAATAAATAAACAAAAAAAAAATGCATTTATGTTTGGTTAGTCCGTTGTACACACACACGACGTTTACGACCAACAGAACGTAACTGACGTTAAACAGCCAAAAAAATATCGTTTCCGTCCCAACAACAAAACCAATAGTAACCGTTGTGTGTGTGTGCGCGCGTGTGTGTGTGTACACTTGTATACGTTCTCGTATGTGTGTGCGTGTGTGTATGTGTGTATATTCGCAGGTATACATCACTGACGTTCCATCCCGATCGAAACATATGAAGAAATGCTTCTGTGAGAGTCGTCCGAAAATCGAACAGTAAGTGTTTTGTTCCGTTTTATAAAAATGAACGTCCTATCACTAGACTATGATGCTTGCGCGTTTTCTACTGACGGCCGGTATGTGGCATCCGCTGTTTACAACCGTCTGATCGTCAAGACACAACCGTTCACCGGTCCGCACGTCGTGGCCACAGCCGATCATGCCATTGACGGTCTGCAGTGGAACTTAGCGTCTAATCTCATACTGTGCACAGAGTTCAGCAAAGGTGTGGTACAGGTGTACGACGTGTGTGCCAGAAAATGGATACGTACCCTTAGATGTGGCTATTTCAAGTTTGTTGCTGCCGAATGGATAGGCCGCAACAACATTTTGCTGACTCTTGAATTCCATATGGCTTTGGCTGTGTTTAATCTGTTGAAAAATTCCACTGTATATATTGAAATCCCCAAACCCATTTGGCCTTGTGCAGTGTTTGATAGCGATGGAACACATATGTTTGTTGTCTCCAAGATAAATGGTTATGAGAAATTGCTAATGATGAGTTCTCGAAGTTTAGATAGGATTATTTACGTTCAAGATATAATAGGACCCTGTAATGGTCTAAATAAATCTCCAGATAATCGTTATATCTGTGTTTATAATAATTTAAAATTAGCAATTCTCGATTTTCTTTCTGGTAATGTTATTGGGTCAGTTGAATATATTTCATTAAACACTGTGAGCTGGGCACCTAATAGTAAATATTTAGCTTTGGGGTGTTCCTTGGGTGACATTGTTGTATTAGCGTCTTCTAATGAGTTTAATGTAGAATTTAAATTATCTCGTTCTTCATTAAATGAAGATTATGATTTTTTTGTAGAATCCAATGGAGTATTAATCAAAACAAACCCTTCAGAAACCTTTATCAATAATGTTTCAGCAAAAATATCTTTTATTGTTTGGAGCTTTAATTGTAATTATTTGAGTACTTATGAAGTAGATTCAACATTTTTTTGTATTTGGGAGAAATATAGATTGATATGCGTAGTAGAATTATCTAAGAAAATTAAAAAAATGCAGTGGTGTCCATCAGAAAATAAATTGTGTGTTGCTTATGGTACAAATTTAATTTTTTTTTGGACAGAAGGACAAATTCCTAAATTACAGACTTCACCAAAGCTTGTTGATGGTACATGTTTATTAGTTTCTAACATATCTTGGTCATTTAATAATAGAGATATGATTTTAAGTGATGGAAAAAAATTTTTATTGTTTACAACTTAATATAAGCAAATTATAATATACCTATATTAGATAATTATAACTTAGTTAATATTCATATGTATATAGTAATCATTTAATTATATTTTGAATACCTAAATAATTAGTACTTACTTAAAATTATAAAATTTAGTTTTTAAATTATTATTATACTATAAAAACCTAAATTAAATAAATGTCTTTTTATTTAAAGTTTTTTTATTGTGTATTTATTGTTTACTGAACAACTATTATTTTTGTTAATTAGCTATTTAAAATAAGTTTATTAGCATTTTTTTTTTATTTATTTAAGTTAATGTTTTAAATAAAATGGTACAATAATATATTTAAAAATAAATTGTAATTATAATTAAATATTATTTTTATTTTCTGATCTTAAACAAAAACAATTATAAGAAAAATCATTATACTTTTAACACAGATTAAATCTAATTAGATTTTGTTGATATGAACATGGATTTTGACTGGAGGTCTATCTACAATTTTTAAAATAGTTTTTTTATTACGCTATGATAACATAATGATTTGTTAATATGATGAACATGCTAATTATAATATAATCATAATTCAAATTTTGTTACACTTGTTTTTATTCGTTGCTATGGTAACATCATTTGTTTCTGTGATGAACATGTTAATAATATATAATTAATATTTCCTTGCAATTCAAAAGACATAATCTTTCACAAAAAAAGAGATCTTCATTTATTAACTAATCTCAATTTTGTTTCTGATATTTTAGTGAAATAAATTTTACCAATTTTTTAAAATTACAATTTAATATTTTTTTTTAATAAATTATGTATGTGTGATTATAATTTGTTTTGAAATATTAAACGATATTATCTATTTTGTTTTAAAATAAATGGTTAACTATTAATTTATTGAATTTATAATAAAAATTTATTCAGATTTAGGTATATCTATTTATGGGTTTTAATTACATTATATTGGTTATCAAAAATTCTTTTAGTATTTAATAAACATTAATTTAAATGTTTTAATTTCTTTATTTTGTTTGTAGTTTTTAACTGCAAGTGTAATTTATAATTTATATTATTTTTCAATTTATAAGAAATTATGAAATTAAATGTGTGTTTAGATAAATTCCATGGCGACTTCTGTAAGGAGTGGTATCAAATTAGAAGGGTCAGCAGGTACTGGTTCCCAAATTAGTACTATAACTGTTGTAACAGCTGGTGGTGTTGGTCAAACTCTTG
Source organism: Rhopalosiphum padi (assembly GCF_020882245.1). NCBI lineage: Eukaryota > Metazoa > Arthropoda > Insecta > Hemiptera > Aphididae > Rhopalosiphum > Rhopalosiphum padi. The sequence continues at coordinate 22,780,349 of NC_083600.1, forward strand.
TTGTACAACCAGTACAACAAACTTCCGTGGTGCGGACATCCATTGACCAGGTACATAATTAATTTGTATAGTTTTATATGTATTGTAATTATTTAATTATTTATATTTTCAGAATGTCAATAGTAATAGACAACTTGAAAATGCTATACTGTGTGGAACTAGTCCAGTTCATGATGATGGATCTGATAAATCAATGGATGGCGATGAACACCTAGATCATAAAGATAGGATTTCTTCTACAGTTACTGTTGATAATGGTCATTATATTGTGGCAGCATCTGGTAAGTTAAAAAAAAAAAAATTATATTAATATTATTTAAGAAATAATGGAGAATTATTTTTGTAAGATAAAATCAGTCTTATTAATATAAAATAAAATTTTTTATCTTATTCTTATAAAATATTAGTTCTCCATTTTTCATATAAAATGCATATTATCATATATCGTGATTATAAAATTACACGCTTACAATTAAGAAGGGACTCAAGGACGATCTTATACTTCCCTTACACCAGTACCAACATTGGGTAAGACTTAGTGAAATATTTGTTTTAATTTTCATTTCAAATTTTGAATTAAAATTTCTAGTTTGTATTTTCTTAATTTAATTTTATTTATTTAGATTTTCTGATGTACTTTTTATTTTGCTTAAAAGGCTCCTCATACTGGTACAGACATTATCATTAAAGTTAAGCTATGTTCCATATTTATTTGTATTGTATTAATATTTATGCTAAATGTTAGTAAAATGGTATGGGGAGTCTTTGTGGCTTCTTTGTTTATTTTAGCCTGAATCCTTAAAAATATTTGACTACATTAATTTATTGTTTATTTATCATAATTTAAATACCTGTTTGTTTTTTGTTTAGTTCCAGAAGCAGAGTCTGTTGGTTCTGACGATGTTGGCCATTCTACTTATGTACAATATGTTGAAGGAACTGGTGAACAAGCAATTTTCACAAATGGTCAAATGTAAATTTGTTATTATTAATTAATTAATATTTATATTTACGTATAAATATTTATATTCATTTAATTTTTAGGGCATATCCAGTTTATACTGTGGGAGAGAGTGGAACAATGTATCAGACTGGTCAAACCCATTATTACACTCCAAGCACAAATTCTTATTCTCAAGTAAATAATATTTATATAAATCCTGGTTTATTTTTGTTATGAAATTTTCATGATTTTTATTTAACAGAATTATCCAAAAAGTCCTTACCAATTTATATTTTTATAATATAATATAGAAGAAAGTTTTCTTCCATTTCACATTTTGCTGTTTACAATTAATGGTCAGGACTCTTTGGATCATTCTGTATAATTAATTTTAATTACATTACTATAATAACATATTGAAATTAAAACATGCTCAATATGTTAAAGGTTACAAACACCTTAGGCCAACCAACATGTCAGGCACAAATTATTGGTAATGGGACCTATATTATACAACAGAATGTTGACAATGATCATACTATTATTGCTACCGCTCAAAGAGACAGCCCAAATTCCGCTATATCTTCGGTATAATAGTTTTGATAATAATGTGCCTCTGTGTTTTGTTTTATGCATTGCTTAAATCTTTATAAATGTTTGCATTTAATTTATAAAAATGTATGTTTATTAATTCTTAATTTTAATTTTAGGATGTGTCATATCTTACAGTAAACGCTACTGAGTCTGGCACAACAAACACAAATATAGATCAACTGAATGGTGTCGAATCAGATGGAGGAATGCAAAATTCCGGTCTTATGCATGCAAATAGAATTTCTCCTGCAACTGTAAGCAGTTGATAAATTTTATTTTGAATAATTAATAACTCAATATTATATCATTATTAAAGGTCAACTGGCTGATGGAAAATTATGAAATGGCTGAAGGAGTGTCGTTACCTCGATCAACATTATATAATCATTATTTAACACATTGCTCGGAAACTAAAATTGATCCTGTAAATGCAGCGTCATTTGGTAAACTTATCCGATCTGTGTTTATGGGATTACGTACAAGGCGTCTAGGAACTCGGTATGTTGTTATTTTTTACTGTATGATGACTAAATTATTTGATTTATCTAACCAACATTTTTTTGTATTTCAGTGGAAATTCCAAGTATCATTACTATGGTATTAGAATTAAGGCTAGTTCATTATTAAATGACTTTTCCTCAGAAGAAAACCTACCAGGGCGAACAAATCAAAGTAGTAGTTCGAAAAAAATTAAGTTTATTAAAACTGAAGAGCGAAACAGCAATCAATACACCACTAACAGTTCAGATTCTGCTAATTGTTCACAAAACAGTATTCCATCTTCTCCTCAAGCACAAAATCAAGAATATTTAGGTGATGGTGCTAATGCTGTACCAGAATTTCCTGATATTATATTGGATGAAATACAACTGGATGATAATTGTACTTTAGAAGATGTAGATACATTCAAAAATTTATACCGTGAACATTATGAAGTACTAAATTCTTTTCAATTTGAAGCTTATTTATTTTTATTTAAATAATATTGTTTTTGTAGGCATTTTTAGGTGCTATATTGAACTTAGAATTTGGTACTGTTGAGTCACTTTGGCGTGAATTTTGGCGTAGTCAAGATAATAATAATGACGAATGTGAAGAAGAAAAATATTTATCTAAAGAAAAATTATATTCATTATCAAAGTGCAAAACATTGCAACTGTTTGTGAAAACTGTTGATTTTCTATTTTATCAAAACTTGGTGAAAGTCTTAATTCCCGATGTTCTTCGGCCTGTTCCTGGTATGTATATTTTATGTAGTTATGTTTAAAGGTATAACTATCAATAAATTATGTACAGGAACATTAACACAAGCCATTAGAAATTTTTCCAAAGGCTTAGAGTCATGGCTTATATCTGCAATGCAAGGGTGCCCAGAAGAAATGATCTCAATAAAAGTTAGTATTTCCATACCATTTTTGTTTAATTATTCATCATTACTATTATAATTTTTAATTATAGGTGACTGCTGTTAGCGCCTTTGCACAAACCTTACGCAGATACACTTCGCTTAATCATCTTGCCCAAGCTGCGAGAGCTGTGCTTCAGAATTATACTCAAATCAATCAAATGCTTACTGATCTGAATCGTGTGGACTTCCGTAATGTCCAAGAACAAGTAAAATATTTTGCAATTATTGTATTAAATGTATAAAATATAGGTATATTAATTCAATTAATTTGTTATAAAAGGCTTCTTGGGTATGCCAATGTGACTCGACATTAGTTCAACAATTGGAAGCGGATTTTAAGCATACATTACAACAACAAAATTCTTTAGAAGAATGGGCAACATGGTTAAAAAGTGTTGTTGATAATTGTTTGAAACAATATCGTGATACACCTAATTTCACGAAAGAAGCTAGACAGTTTTTATTAAAATGGTCATTTTATAGGTAAATATTCTTTATTTAAATACGTATTTATCACTTACATTCATACTTTGTTACTTTTTACAGTTCAATGGTAATACGCGATTTGACTTTACGTTCAGCTGCTAGTTTTGGTTCGTTTCACCTAATACGCCTGCTCTATGATGAGTACATGTTCTATTTAATTGAACATGAAGTGGCTCTAGTCACGGGAGAAACACCAATTGCAGTAATGGGTTCAGGAGATGTAAGTATAGAATACTTTTAAATATCAAATACACTTTTTTTCAGTTACTGTAAATTATTAATCTTGTTATCGAATTAATCAATACTTCAATAAACCCAAGTTAAAATAATGGGTAATAAGCTACTAAAAATATTTGAAATAAAACTTATCAGTTTTAAAGACTGAAATATTATTAATTAATAAAAAAATAACAATTATAAATTATTACATAAACATTAAAAAAATAATGCACATACTGCTTTGTGATTATGTCATTAATCGTTATTCAAAATATATAATTTACATAATTTTTTATGTAATAGGTAGTATATGTGTTTTTATTTTGTTCTAGAAAACTATACCCACTACAGTTCTGATTGATTATGACTCTACTGAGTATACCACTAATTGCAATGGAAAACGCATGAAAATGAACTAGTCGCCATGCCATATTATATTTCATTTTTGGGCACATATTCACATAAAATTATTATAGTTATTGTTTGAACCGATTTTTTTTTTTTTTTTTTTTTGTTATTGTGCGCACTGCAATTTTTATTTTTATTTATACCTACCTACACTTTGTAGATGATGTTTTTATTTATTAATTCCCAAAGACTTAAATATTATCTACATTTTTTATATGACATTTTGTGCAATGATTTGTTTCTATTTTTTTTCATTATTGATTTTGTAAATTGTAAAATGTTTGTTAAATTACATTCAACAGACATTTATTATTATGATTGGATTTTTGAGGCCTAAACAGCATTTGTGATGAAAATTGTTTTCAATTTTTTTTCTTGTTTATAATATATCTAAATACTTAATAATATTATACATTGTATTTTAACTTGTGTTTAATTGTGTTTTTTTGGTATTACAATTTTTCAATATACACATACACACTAAATGCAAAATTGATTTTATTAACATAACAAATTATACATTTTTAGTAATTATAATTTAGAGCTATTCTATTTGTCCCATTATTTTTAAGTTATCTGCTTTGACAAATTCACATCCAGTACTTTGAACTATATCTACAATTTCAACACCATCAGCAATTTCAGTTAAAGTCAATCCATTTTCGGGGTCTACATCGAATACGCACTGAAAATTTAATTTCATCGTTTAAAATGCATGCTATATTTAATTATTATCAAATTACAATAAATTACCTTCTCTGTGATAATCTTGTCTACACATCGACTACCAGTTAACGGAAGTGTACAATTGGATATAATTTTTGGTGAACCATCCTTTGTTGTATGTTCCATGACCACTATGACTTTGGTATGTGGAGCTGACACGAGGTCCATTGCACCACCCATGCCTTTTACCAATTTTCCCTAGTTGAAAATAAAATCAAGTAAATCAAAAATATTGAAGTAATATTGAATATTTACCGGTATCATCCAATTAGCCAAGTCCCCATATTGAGATACTTCCATTGCACCCAATACAGTTAGATCCAAATGACCTCTAATTTATAGCACAAAAGAATAATGTTAAAAAAATTTATTATACCTACTGTAAATCATAATTGAAAGCTTCAGTATAGTTACCCTCTTATCATTGCAAAACTTTCTTCGCTACCAAAAAAGCTGCTACCGGGTATAACAGTTACTGTTTCTTTACCAGCATTTATCAAGTCTGGATCAACACATTTTTTAGATGATGGATATGGACCAAGACCAATAATACCATTTTCACTTTGTAACATTACATGGACACCCTCGGGGATGTAATTACTAGCTAACATTGGCATGCCTATGCCCAAATTAACTATTTAAACTATTTGTTAAGGGTATTTAATTATTAAACATGTAGTATAGTCATAACAACAAAGCAACAATTGAAAAAGGTGAGTGGATTATAATAAAAATATAATTTAAAATAATACATAATATTGTAAAACAAAAGGATACTATACATGCCGTTTTTGAATTCAAGAGCTACACGCTTAACAATTGTTTCTCTTAATTGAGCTGCAGGTGAAGAAACTAACATAGAAATGGATTCATCAGACTTTTTGGACAAAACTGTTTTCTAAATGTGTATTGGTTTTTATGTTATTCAATATATTTAATTTATAACTTAGAGATGAATGTTTTACTTCAATTTTTTTAACATAATCCTTGCCCAGCACAATTCTATCAACATATATTCCAGGAACATGAACTTGATCTGGATCAATATCACCATTTTCAACTATTTCTTCAACTTCTACAATCGTAGTTTTTGCAGCTGTACACATTACTGAATTAAAGTTTCGAGCTGATTTACTATAAAAATTAAAATTATTATTACAAATGTCAACAGCTTGTTAGTAGTTAGTAGTATTACTTAAATACAAGATTTCCTTCATGGTCAGCCTTTTGTGCTTTAATGATAGCATAATCGGCAGTAATTGCTCTTTCCAAAACATACGTCTTATCATCAAAGACTTGGGTTTCTCGAACATCACTGGAGACTTCTACGCTTCTACTTGGATTGTCTTTGTTTGCTTCACTGTTCTCATTATCTTCAGCTGATTTTTTATGCAATGCATACTTTAGTGGAATACCCCCTTCTTCCACAAGTGTACCTACGGCAGTAGGAGTATAAAACGCTGGTATACCTGCACCACCAGCCCGTATACGCTCAGCTAGTGTTCCCTAAAAATGATATTTTAAAATCATACGGAACTAGCGTACCAATATGAAACTAATTAATATTATTAATCTACAAACTTGAGGAGTGAGTTCTACTGTAAGTTCTCCATTTAGATACTGCTGAACAAATTCAGAATTTTCACCCACATATGAACCAATTACTTTAGATATTTTTTTTTGTTTCAATAACTTTCCTAGGCCAAAATTATCCACACCTGCATTATTACTTATCACTGTCAAGTCTTTTATATCTTCTCGTTCTACTAAACCGTCAATCAGTTTTTCAGGAATACCACAAAGACCAAAACCTGTAATTATAAAAAAAAATATCAAATTAAAAATCAACCTATTTCATTGTTATTATTTATTTTTTCATAATTCTTAATGAATAATATAAGAAGTTAAAACCAAATTGAATTTCAATCAGTAAAAATGCACTTAAACATGTTAATTTTAAAGTAATTTTATTGTCTAATTAATTGGTTTAAATTTTTGTTTTATTTATAATACATTAATTCTAAAAATATTGCAGTTTTAATATTTAATATATTATATAATATGTTATCGATAGTTATATATATTAACATGCAAGTTCCAAAATTAAAATAATTTGGTAAAATATGTTGTTTTTGATACATTATTTTCTAACACACTCATTGTTTTAATATGACATAAAATAAAATACTTCAAAAGAAGGTTTAACTAGTTAAATAAATCAAAATAATTATTTTGTAACCAAAAATTAAAACCAACTATAACAATATTTTTAAATACATTATAAAAAGGTATAATTTATTACCCATATTTATACATATATTGTTAATCTAATTAAATAAAAATGTACCAACTTTAATGTCAAATAATTAATAGAGCATATAACTATAAGCTATTAAATAATATTAATCATTTAACTAACCACCAAATAGAATTGAACTGCCAGGTTTAATATCTTCTAAGGCATGGCTGACGGATGTATAAATTTTTTGTTTTTTTAGACTAACATTGAAACTAAAATTTGACACCTAAAAAATACGTTTATTTAGTTAGGAACAAATTACTATTCTAATTATCTTACTTGAAGCACAACAAGATTTCTTGCTGTTGGTCTAATACAACGACGATTTGTGTATAATAAAAACATTATATTTGTGTCTTCGAGAGTTGTGTCATTCAAAAGATTAAGTATGAAAGTGGTCTCGTTATCTCGATTTTAAATAATTTGTCATTTAAAATAAAAAAAATATTGAAGTTTGAACTCTAATTTTTTATCGTTATGTTATCAAAATGTAGACCTCTTAATCGCGTTTTTGTTATCAACTTGCTTTTCAAGCCATATACGTCATAGTTCATTATGATTCAAATTTCAATTTTTAAAGAGTTCACTTGTGTACATGATGTCGGATGTAGATAAAATGATTTTATCTATTTCGTGCTTGTAAATTACCACAAGTCCGATTTAAGTGATAACTTTAAAGTTACCTAAAAAATTGGAAGAATTATTTTTGGTGGATTGTGGACTATAGTTTCTAAACTTCATTGTTTTGTTAAAAATCAGTTAAAACGTTGATTTAGGTGGTCAAATGTATTAAAAATGACATCGTGTTTAGATAATACTGAAGACATGAACGTCATAAACAATGATGAAGAAATAAATCGATTATCGGCCGAGATAGCACTTTTAAATATTGAATTGAATAAAAAAACTGCATTATTGAAAAAAAGACAGGTACCTAAAAAATATCAAGCAATTTTTGTATTTGTTGTCAAATGCTGTAATTTATAATGATGTGTTGTTGCAATGTAATAATATTTTAATACTTGAAACATTTGTATACTCTTAATTACTGTACTCATGACAACATTTTTACTGTAATATTATGAAGATATATCTTATACCATCTTAAAACAATAAAAAGTTTATAAATGATAAGTTAAGTATGTGTTTTAAATTATTATTTAAATATTTCAGTAAATAGCATATTATTATTGAACGATGTTGCATTTTATTAATTTACAATTTTAATATTTCAGAAGCAATGCTTGACTAAACTTGACATTAGCCGTTATAGCAGACAAATCATTTTACCAGAAATTGGTGTTGAAGGTAAAAACATTTTTATTTATTTAGTTTTATGATTACTTAAACCAATAACTATTAATATTTAATTAGGACAAAAAAAATTAAAAACATCAAGTGTTCTTATAATTGGCGTTGGTGGCTTAGGATGTCCATCATCAATGTATTTAGCAAGTGCTGGAGTGGGTACAATCGGGCTAGTAGACTATGATGAAGTTGAACTTAGTAATTTGCATAGACAGTTGTTGCATGCACAGTGCAATGTTGGTATGCGAAAAGTTGAGTCTGGCAAATTGTCATTAAATCGGTTTGTAATTAAATATTATTTATTATCTAAACAATTGTTTATAAGAACATTTATCTTATTGTATTACTATTTTTATTACTTTTAAATAATTATTATCTGTGACATTTTCAGTATGAATGAAGATGTCAACATTATTGTCCATGACATTCAATTAGACGGTCATAATTCATTGGACATTTTTAAACAGTATGATGTAATTATAGATGCTAGTGATAATTTAGTTACTCGATATATAATTAATGATACTTGTGTAAAAGCTGGCAAACCTTTAGTCTCGGGATCAGCTATACATTGTGATGGGCAACTAACAGTTTATAACTACAAAGGATCAGTATGCTTTAGATGTTTACATCCAACACCACAATCCCCTGAAACTGTAGGAAATTGTGCTTCAGCGGGTGTTTTGGGGCCAGGTATAATAGTATATCATAGCTATCCTTGTATAAATAAAACATTTGCATTAATTATTATTTATAGTTCCTGGTGTTATTGGTGTTCTTCAAGCAATGGAAACTATCAAAATTATTGTTGATCATCCAAATGTACTACACAACAGTTTACTGTTATACGATGGAGGAGATTGTGAGTTTAAAAAAATTAAATTAACAAACGTAAAGCGAAGTGGATGTATATGTACTAAAAATCCAGAAGATGTAACAATAACCATGGATTATGAGGAATTTTGTGGATCAAAAGCAAATGATAAAGTAAATATAATATGCATAATATTTTTAAAATATTAATTTATTGATTGTTTATTAGTTCAAAGTGCTTAATTTGCTGAAAGAAAATGAACGCATAACAGTTTTAGATTTAAATGAATTGGTATCTACAAAAAATCCATTTCTGATGATAGATGTACGTAAAAAAGTAGAATATGATATGTGTCATTTACCCTTTTCGATAAATATTCAGTTAAGTGATTTGAAAAGTAAAGATACACGTTCTAAGTTGATTGAAAAAATCAATTCATTTGGTAATATGGCACCAAATTGTAAGTAAAATTAATATTGATTAATAATTTTGTTAGATACATATGCAGGAAAAAAATACTTAACTGTAATTTTTTACAGTAATTACTATTTGTCGTCGAGGTAACGACTCTCAGAGAGCTGTAGATGAGTTGAAAAAATACACTGAGATAACAAACAATGTTAAATGGATAAAAGATGTCATAGGAGGGTTATATGAATGGAGTATGCGAGTAGACAAAAACTTCCCAATATATTAAAAATAAAATATTGTGATAAACTATATTGTAACTACTAACATTGTTATCATATGGCAAATATTTTGGTAATAAAAAAATCCTCTAAAGTTTTACACTTGAACTAAGTATGTTTATTTGATTTTTTTATTGCAAATAGTGAACATCTGATTGTGACCTTAATCGTTCCGCAGCTTGTTCTGCAGTTAAATCTCTTTGGCATTGGGCCAACAATTCAAATCTAAACATATACAAATAAGTATAATTAATAATCAATTATTTAAAAATAATAAATATTAATATTATTTACCCGGCTATGAATTTTTTCACTGTTGCTGAACGTAATAATGGTGGTAAATAAATCCCGTGAAATACCCAATGCTCATTATTTTCACAATTTGGTCCAGTTGGTGCTCCTAACAATACATTGGTAATATAGTAAGCAGGTATTATTTATAAGCTTAATTGTTGTAATAATATTTTAAACATACCATGCCAACCCATTGAATATGGAAATGATGTTTTGAACATGTTATCATATTTTATTGTCAATATTTTCATTACTGATGCCAAAGTTGTTTTTTCGTGTTCTGTAATTTCATTCATCCTTTTTATATGTCTTTTAGGTAATACCATGGTCTCATATGGCCATATAGCCCAAAATGGCACCAAAACAACCCAATGTTGATTTTCAATAACAATTCTTATCTATTTAAAAGTACAGGTTTTATGATATAGTTTTATTAAAAAATTAATATTAAAATATTTTAATAATTATCACACCTTCCCTTTTGACTGTATTTTATAAGTAATATAAATAAATAGTATTAAATTTAAATTTTTCTTAAAATAATTACAGATATTTTTTTAAGTATAATACAATAACAAAAGTTTAACTCTTTTTATTTTGAGTTTAATAAGCCACAAAATACTTTAACTTATTCCCAATTTGACTTATTAATACAGTTACTGATTAAAAAATATTACCTAATTCAAAAAAAGCTATTGACTAGGATAAACAATGGTATATTATGTAAAAAAAAAGAAAGTTTTATAGTCATATTCAGTGTTGTACTAACGGAGGCATAGCTAGGATTTTTTATGGAGGGGCTAAATACTTTTAACTTGAGTTAATGAAAATCAAAAACAACAAAACAAAAATACTGATAAGATATTAACGTTAATTTGTCGCTAACATATTTACTATTTTAAATAATTAAAATTTGTAAGACATTTATGATATTTAAATTTAAATATTTCAAAATAATATAAAAAGTACCGCCAATGGGAGGGGGCTATATCCCCTTTAGGCTATGCCATTGTATACTAATTGAGGTGGGCAAATAGGTTAAGAGCTTTAGGGTACCACTCATTTTAAAATATACAATTTTATATATACTATATATAATACTATAGTACTATTTTTTTTTCAAAAAATACATTTTCATTTTATTTAAATATGAATTTTATGTGAAATTTGTAAAAAAATATTTATCCAAATTTAAATATATTAATTATTATTATTTAGAGTTGATATTTGTTATTGCACATTTGTATTTTTATTTTTAATTGGGTTTTAATATGTATGTTAAATAGGGGTGTCAAATCTTAATGCCCCGCCAAAGATGGTAAGCATAAAACTGGTTGAAAAAATGTAATCTATTGTCTATACTGTTATAAGTTATAACCTTAAAACAGGCTTTGGCAGAATGATGCTATTATGCAGCATAAATAATATTATAATATTTAATATTTCATACTTTTGCTTTTAATTCGCGATTAACATAATCCATTAGCATTGGTCTTCCATGCTTTTCCAGGTATTCTCTCTGATGAATATCTTTTATACGTGGTTCGTTTGGTAAAAATGAACAAGCCCATATTTGGCAATGAGGATGATGATTAGAACAACCCATCATGGTACCTTTATTTTCAAAAATTTGCACCCAAGAATAGATTTTTCCTAATTCTTCTAATTGCTGTATCCAACTGTAGAAACAAAAGTAGCAAAAGTGAACAACATGTATTTAACATTTAGTATATAATATACTACAAATTGTACCTTGAAATCACAGTTACTATATCATTTATAGACATAAGAGCAATTGTTACATTGGATTTGGGATAAAAACACATAACACGACAAGTCCCTTTAACTCCTTCGATTTGAAACAAAGGATCATCACTTTGGGGAGGTGATGGTGTATCCTCTAACATGGCTGGAAAGTCGTTTGTAAAAACATACGTAGACTTATAATCTGGAGTCAACTATAAATATTTTAAACTATAATATTATTGATTAAAATATTACATGTTCATATACTAACAATACCACTACTCCTGACTACTCCAGGACAAAGTGGGTTGGTAGGATCAAATTCTGGACCCATGTCACTATGCACAGATTCTGTTTGTCCATCCCAAGGTCTTTTCATTCGGTGAGGAGAAACCAAAATCCATTCTCCTTTTAATGGATTGTACCTCTTATGAGGATGTTCTAAATTTAAATACCAAAAAATTATAATTTTATTAACTTTAGAAGAATTGTGTGTAGTATCAACAAATAAATTAACTATTACTTATTTTTTTTTTTTAACTTTTGTAATGTAATATGAGTTTAATTATACATTTATAACTAATCTGTAATTTGAAGAATACATTTTCATTAATTAATATTCATAACAAACTTTAATGTTTTATATTAATTTTTGTTTTGTCTATTAAAATTTATTTTTATTTGAACTTATGAAGTTAAGTTATGTTATAAACATTTTCATAGATTTTAAGTGTTAAGTGTATTTGTATATTGTCTTGATCTTGATAAATATTTTATCTACTATTAGGTAAGTGCTTTATGTATTTTTTAAATAAATGTAATTATTATCAGGAATTTCATAAAATAGTGTATTATATTTTTATCATACTAAGTAAAATAATTAAAAAAAAGTATTACATAGGTCTTTTCAAACTTCTATCCAATACTAATTATTTTTAAAGTTATAAATAACAAATATATTACAAGGTTATCTTTAGGATGACCTGTTATTTATAAATTTATAATACTAAAAGACCAATGTAATAAATATTACAAACACTTGAACAATATAATTAGATAATATTGTGATTTTGGGTAATCCACTAATTATAAGATTATTATCCTTTAAAATAACTTTCTTGTTTTTAGCTCAGCATGATGCATGAAGTATTTATTATTAATACAACTCAAAATTTATATTGCAGTTTCTTAAGATTAAAATATAGACAATAAAGAACTTAAATATTGAGAAGATACTTACAATCGATTTCTTTTTTAATTTTGATTGTATTTTTTTAATATTATATTAAACATTAAAAAATAAAAAATAATTATTGTCACAAGTGGTTTTATTTGGTTTTGCTAAATATATAGTTACAAATACCAAATGTATATCATAGTATAACTTGTTAATATAAAGGTGTTATAAGTAATTATAATTATAGTTGAGATTTACAATTTTTTTTAATAAGTCTAAAAATAACATTTTATATTGGTTTTAACATACTTAATTAAGTATTTACTAGGCAATATGTTAAAAAAACTTCAATTATTATCTAAAATATAAAACAATTATATAAATACATAATTGTTAGCTTATATTATTTTTAATGAAATTTTTGTAAAAAATTAATGTTTTGAAGTGTTTCATTATCTATGATAAATTAGTAAATTAAATGACATTGTCATGAGATAATTACCAGATGCATTGAACTCCATGATGTGTCTTAAATTTATTTTCTGTTGAATGAATCAAATAAATAATATATCTTATTAAAAGATGTGTACTAGAGAAAAAATAGACAATTATTCAACTGACGTAGTTTTAAAGTTTACACATTTTTAAAGATAAGATAACAATAATATGATATAGTTAATTATCAATTCACAAACAACATTTGTCTTAAAATATGGAAAAAAAACATAGATCATTAAAAAAGATATATATATATATATAATATAATTAATTAAATAAAAATAGTATAATAAATAATCAACAGTTAATTGTGTAATTTTATATTTTATTTTCTCCAATATTGAGCAAATTTATGCAACTGTTCAACAAGTACTGCCATCACAGCTGTAACAGACACATCCAATAAATTTTGGAAATAATGAACAGCTTCTTCATCGCCCAAGTCCAATCTGAATTTGTCTTGAACTTTATTAACAGTCTTATCTGGTTCTAGTGCAATATCTGGAACACTGGCATCTACCATCAATGAGAAAAGATTTAATATAAGATTAGCATGGCGCCTCAAGTGTAAAAATGCAGTATAACATAATTTTCTGAATTCATGATAATGTTCACTGTTAACACCACCCATTGCTTCCACCATTTCTTTGCTTAATTTCATTGGTGGGGGCAATGGTTTAGGGTCTCTACCCAGTATGTATCCAAAATCTATGTGAAAAAGTTTACCTGTTGAAGTTAATAATAAATTATCAAAATGACGATCACCGACTCCCAATAAATAAGTAATAACACAATAACCGGCACAACTTTTTATATAATTTTCCATAATATCTGAAGATATTCCAAAGGGTGCATTCTCATTTGGATGGGTCTTACGGAAATAATTTTGTATTGAACCTTCAGTAGCTAATATTTCAGCAACAGGTAGTGAATTTACAAACTGGACAAAACCGTGTCGAGTGCTTGTTGCTAACACTCTGTATGGAGTAAGTTTTAAATCTAAGTTTTCACTTCTTAAAAGTTTATCCATAAGCGTTATGATCTGTAATATGAGTTGATCTTGTCGTAAATCATCGCCATGTTTAAAAATAGCTACATACTCTTTGTTGTCTTGTACCATGAATGTGAGTCTTGAAGGCATTAAAGCAGACTTAAAAAGGACTGCTTTCTCAGGAACTAATCCAGTAATATGAATACTTGGATCAAGTGGTAAATGTAAAGGTTCAAAAGACATAAAACTAAATTTTGTATCTGTTTCACCTAATAACGCTTGCAACTTATCGGTTTTCTTTTTACGGTTACCACTCTCCCTAGCAACAGTTTTGATTATTCTAACCAAACGATCAATAAAGTTTTGTTGACGTGTCAACATTCCATGTATTCGTTGACATTCAGCACTACCATTATACAAAGTCATCAAAAATGTTTTCATAACACTTAAATACATGTTACGAACACGTATATCTTGTTTAATAGTGGAGTCTTGATCTTCACATTCAATCATCAAATACCAATAAAAATAATTAGCTAAACTGAAGTTTTTACTTGCTCTATGAATTAAAAAACGCGCCAAGTCCATATCTTCAGGCTTACACATTTCAAAATGATTAATTGTACAAGCAATATTACTGTCACTGCTGTCTTTTAAACTTAATCCGGATACTGACTCTGTCAGACTATCAGTTACAGGATATTTATCTTCCATTAGCTTTAAACTATTGTTGATATGTTCAAAGTTCTCATATTTAAGTGCTTGAACCAACTGTAATAAATACAAGAGTAAATCTTCATCAGTTGCTTGTTGTAATCGTTCTACTGCATATTTGCGTACTGATGAATGTTTGAATGCTGGACTTAATAAACGCAATGAATCATCTACATCCATTGGAGCCCATTGATACATCATATCTAATGCCTGCATAGCCTCTCCATGCAATTTCCAGTTTACACACTCTAGAAATTTTGTTAGAGCTTTTTTTTGATTACATAAGTAAAATCTGTACTTCCATATAAGATCTTGTTCCTCAGTTGTTAATATTTTTGTAGGTGGATATCCAACAATAGTGTTTAACATATCTCTTATTGTTGCAGTGGGTTTTGCATCCTTGTCAGATATTCCACTTCTTAAACTTCTGGCAAGTTTATGATGTTTACTTTCTACCAAATTTTCTTGCATTACTTCAGCATCCGGTACAGTAACTATATCTGGGTTAACTCTAAATGGATATATTTCATCACCATCTTGTTCATAATGCACAACACTATAGACAGTACCATTAGATATAATTTCTGGAAATTCTATCATTAAATAAGGATAATTGGAGGTTTTTTTTTCTTTTTCATTAATAAGTTCAATCTCTCTAAATGTTAACCTATCCAACCAGTCAACTTCAGGAATATTGCCATTTCTATGCTGTTTGGCTAATTTAGCTAGTGATTGCATACGATTAGTGTCGGATAAACACTTTCCTGGTGTAGAAGATACATTACCATCAGCTTCTCTATCAGGCCATACTCTGAGATCAATCATACCTTGTCGAAAAACACCGTGTTTGCCAAACAGTGATATAGATGTACCACCAACTGCCGTCATAGAAGCTGGTCCAGCACAGTCATATACTGTCAGTGTTAATAAAGCATTTCTCGGTAGATCACTAAACTGAATCGGTAATATAACCCATTCATTCCAACTCCAACGGTTAGTAAAATGTTTGTAGGAAGTCGAAACTGGTAAACTAAGTGGTTTACTGTCACTGTATACTTGGCAGTATACTACTAGATCAGAAATCTGTTTTTGGTATAAGCCAGAAAATTTTTTCATTGGATCATTAAGTATTTTTTCATAATCAATGTTATGCTTGATACCTTCAAGGGTTCCAATTTTTATCTGAACATTTGTCTCTAATGAACAACTATACACATAGTTAAAAGTGCTATTGAGATTGTTACTCATCTTTGCAGTTTTGACATCCAATATGAAATACCTAATAGTTTTAAAATAAATAATCACTTACATTATTTTTGAATCCTATTGGTTAAATATCACAAATTTAAACAGATACACTCTTAATACAAATAAATTTAACATAATTTTCGATTTTGGAAGTCAATATAACACTACAGTTACTTTCACAGTTAAGTGTTATACTATTTAATGTATTTATCTCTTAACTCTTTTCCATGGTACTATAACGTTATACAACTCTATAACTAAACACTTAATTTTAATATCAAAATGTTAAAACTTGCAGAGAAACTTGAAGAAAAATTGTTATCAGTTATTATCACAGGTATTATCTATATTATATTCTGTAGTTATTATAAGCGACATAAAGCCTACATAGCCTTATGGCTTATACTTCTATTCTATCATTTCTATCACAGAACAATATTTGATGTAAGCCCATGACAAAATATTATATATTTATGTATATTTTATCATGATGTAAGCCCACTTTGAAGGCATACTTTATTTATAGATAATATTAACTATGAATATGTATTATTTATTAACTTAGTATTTATAATATTATTTTGAATTTATTTATGTATTTTTATGTCATTGGTATAAGTTTTATGGTAGGTTATATTATATTATTTATAATGTTCCATTCTGTGATACTTATTAGACACAGACTTATAATAATATAATATATCTCAATCCGTACATATTGCAAAATGTTATGGTCTGTTGACCTGTTGTCCCGGAAGTTCGTACTCTTAATCGTTTAAGGCATTGACTTTATACAAATAAAAACTACAAGTCAATGGTTTAAGACGTTTAAGGTGATCATTTACGATTCACAAAACTAATATGCATTACATATTTACATAACTATCATAATCAGTCGTGAATCGTGACCACTATCTTTAATCGTGATCGTGACTGTTGGTGAATAATGGTGATAGTAGATATATGCACATTGCACAAACTACACGAATGTACCTATAATAATTTATTTTTTCCATTGTTTTCAACGTGTGTGAAGTTGGACCAGTTGCGAGTTGGGTGACAAAACAAATTTAAACAATTATATTATTCATAGAGCAATAATATTATTTGACATAGACATATGTCTATGTTATTTGAGGATACAAATGTGATAACATTATCTCACTGTTACCACCATTGAGATTAAACTCTAGAAAAGTAACCATATGACCATATGACTATAATATAATATTGATATCATAGCTTTTGACATCATATTATTATTTTTTTACAATTCTCGTAACACTTAACAATATTTTTAGTTGTTTCTGCCATCTATAGATAATTACATTTATTGTTTTCCTGTGCTTTTGACTTGTACGTAAATTGTGCGTTAACTAATTGGTATAGCAATCATGAGCTATTCACCATCAACACAGCCTAATGTTACCAAGCCAGATTGGCTAAGTCGAATCGAAAATATGAAAGTCAACCGTAAAGACATGAACAAACTTATTATGAACTACTTGGTGTCTGGTATGTATAAACAAATGCCTTTTGTCCACTTGTACATCTTAACAATGTGTGTGAATTGTGTAATGTATTGTAGAAGGATTCAAAGAAGCGGCCGAAAAATTTGAACAAGAAGCTGGTATTAGTTCTCCCCTCAAGTTAAATACCTTGGGAAACCGGATTAAAGTGATAGAGTCTGTACAATCAGGAAAAATGCAAGAAGCCATTACACTTATCAATCAATTGTACCCTGGTCTTCTAGATGACGATCGTGATTTATACTTTCATTTACAGGTTAATTGTTTTTTATAATTTTTTCAATGCATATTGCCTATAGCTTTTTAATTAAATTAAATTGCGTTTAAATTTATAACAATTTATATTCTGTCTAATTAGAATTACAAGTACTAGTTTATCATTTATTTGTAACTGTTAAGATTAAAAATGATCTAGTTTCTGTTTTGTTTAAATAGAACTTATTAAAAAAAAACTGACCAAAATGAATTGTATAATTTAATTTTTTTTTTTTTTAAGAAAAAGTCTATAAAAAGTATAAATAGATTTGGTTGTAAAATAATTAATACTGCAATATTATCATTGAAACTCTCATAACCCATAGGTATAATTACAATTTATTCTAATAATGATCTAAAATTTGAATTTTCCTTGTTAAATGTTTTAAAATTAACCATAGTTATGATTTTTCTTTAGTAGCAGCTGATAATTTATAAAATACAGTATGCTTTCTAGAATCCTTCATCATTTTGGTATGTTGATACCATGGGGTTATACATTTTAGACTTTTGAAGCAACCTTCATACTAATTTCAATTTTAAATACTCTTAAAATATAATTTTCTCAGCTCTACTTCTGTCAAAGTTTACAATTATTGGTTTTTGTTAAATCATAAAGATATTAAAATTTTGTTTTGTATTTTAATACTTTATACAACATATAATTTAGTTAATTTAGTCATACTATTGATATTTGAGATTCTATTGTACCTAAAATTTTGACTTAGTAGTGTATTAATAATTTTATTTAGTCATGCTTAAAATGTCACTATATGTTAATATTTTTAAGGGTATTGGTAAGGGGAATGTTTAGCCCAGTGCTCTCTAACACCACTTATATAAAAATATTTTATTAATAAACAATTTTTCTTGGGGGGAAATGATTGACGTAATGATTACACTTGTAAAAAAATAAATGACATTAGGTACAATGTTATAAATGTTTCAAGTATCAGTAGTAATTTAAAAATGTAAAGCCATGTTTAGACGAATAGTTATAAGTTATTAAATTATCATGTTCTAATATTTGAGGTATGATTAATTTATTATTTATCTTTAGCTATATAAATCCTAATTAAAAAGACAATAGCAATTTTTTATTTAATATGTTTATATTTATTTTTAAAGCAACTGCATCTAATTGAACTTATCAAAGAAGGTAATATTGAAGAAGCTCTTGTATTCGCCCAAGCTAAACTATCAGAAGTAGGAGAAGGAAATCCTACTATACTTACAGAACTAGAAAGAACACTTGCATTATTAGCATTCGAGGAACCTCAAAAGAGCCCTTTTGCTGACCTTCTTCAAACTACACATAGACAAAAAGTAAAATAAAATTTTATGCTATAATCTTAAGCTTATAATGTTATACAATTTTATATTAAAACTAATAATTTTTTATTATATTTAACAGGTATCTAGTGAGCTGAATGCAGCTATTTTGAGATTTCACAATCAACCAACAATTACTCCAAAACTTTACAATCTTATGAAGCTAATAATGTGGGCACAAGATGAGTTGGATAGGAAAAAAGTAAAATTCCCTCATATGACTGATTTTGGTTCAGCTACATTGGAACCTCCTAAATGACGCACAGTTAATGAGTACGACGACGTATGTTGTGACTCTTTTTGGCTGTTTGAACATAAAGATTAAATATTGTTTTTTTTTTTTTAATCTTAATTATTCATAACTACTTTCCTAATAATATTATATACATCTTTAGGTATGAAGCATTATTATAAACAAATTAAGATAAACTATACATTTAAATTTATGTCTTGGATTTTGTTAGCTAACAAAGTTTTTAAATGTATTTAAGAAGTAAGTTATTAGAATACTCAGGTTTATTCAATTTTATTTGTATATTATGCGACATTTTACCAAAAAATATATTGTATAGTTTAATTTATTAGTTATATTTTCTTAATCTAAAATGTACATATAATCTATAATATTGGTAAGGACAGTGACTTCTGACTAATTAAACGAGTACTTTGATGGCATACTGAAATATATAAGAATATAAGATACATCAGTAGCAGCAATTAAGTTCATGATAATATATTATGTATTTATTAGTAGTCATGGGCATACTTGGCTTGTAAACAAAGTGTAGCATTATTGTAAAGATAAACCCAGGGCCTAATTTAATAAAATTATGGCCAAGTGTACAATTTTTTTTGGTCAAAAAAATGTTCTAGAAAAATTATACATAGAGAGGGGAGGGGGGGAAATATTAATAATAAAAAAAATATTTATATGTTAAAAGTGTTAAATACCAAAATACCTATCTCAAAACTCATAAAATATTTGTACATTATTTCATGTACTATAAATACAATTTAGTTACTTGGTCTAGTAAATTAAGGACAATGAAAATACAATACTAATTAAATAACATAACAAAATTATACTATATTAAAATATTAAAAATACTTAAGGATTTTATTATAAAAATTTAAACTAAAATAAATTAATTTCAGTCTTTCATAAAATTATAAAAATGGAAAATAACTTATTAATTTAACAATTTATTCTATATAATTAAAATTAAATAAAAAATGACCAATTTCTATTTACATTTTATCATAAAAGAGTTTAAATTAGTTATAGGTATCAAATATTTCTGATGTTCAAACAATTTTCTATTATTATTATTTTAATATTTTGTGATGATAACTTATTAGCACTAGGGTATGGAATGACAAAATAACCAAAATTCAACTGACAAATGACAATTTAATGATAAGAATATACTAAAGTCTGAACATTGGCAGTTGGTATGGTATTACATTTTAGAAAATACATTTTTGTGGAATTAATTTAAAAAAAATAATTTTCTACAACTTACAGAGCCCGGGGGCCCCCAGAAATTGGAGGCCAAGTGCAAGTGCTCTATCTACACTTTCATAAATCAGGGCCTGGGTAAACCTAGCCATTTTATTTTTAAAAAAATCAGGTCTTATTATTTCTTACTATAAAGTATAAGATATATAATTTTTACATTTTTTATTGAATTTGTGGAGGTATACTACTATAGATGTCAAAATGGATGCAAGATATACGTTACCTATGTTCTAATATATAAAATATTATGATAATTATTATAGTTTCAATTTTATTCCCGATTTAGTTATCATTTTCATGACGTGAAGTTGATTTTAATTTTTAGACGACTTTGTGAGAGTTGTTTATGTCTATTATTATTGAAATTGTAATGAAACAAAATCTTTACATAATGTCAGTTAAATCAACAATTTAATTAGTTATAGAAATTAGAAACAAAATGAATGTTTAATAAATTATTTATTAACTATTTTATGATTGACAACGAATTTAACGCGAGGAAAGAATTACTACCTACTGGTCCTATACTGGCATATTATAAAAATACAGAATTTCATTTGAAATATAGCGGTATGCTAGTAGTAGCTATAATAATAGTATAAAGCATAGGGTTTTTTTTAGTAATTTTACTCTATTGCCTATCGCCCATGCTTCAAGTTCTAAGCCCTAAGTAAAGTAAGATTGTAAGAAGGTGGAAAACTAGAAACTGTGAAAACTCGAAAGACCACGATTATTATCCCTACTACTTCCTAGTTACTTGTCATGGGTGTTCCACACTGCAGTGTAAACAATAATAATAATAATAATAATCTACGTGTATAATAAAAAAGAAAAATAATAAGGAATAAAGATAACTTTGGTGTCTGTATATACGTAGTTATTATTCGTATAATAATGGTATAGTATACGTAGAAATAGGTTGATTTTACGTTGACGATAGGTATAAACTTATTCGTACATTTTTCGTTATAAAAATACGTTTATTCTACGTTGATCGTACATACGTACGTGTATTTAACGTATACTACACGTAAAAAATAAAAATGTTTATTGGGTGTAAACACTAAACAAAGAAAATCATTTTTTAAAAGTTTGAACTATTTAAGTATTAAACCATACACCAGTTATTTGGTATATGAACACGATTTTGTTTTTTGTTTTTATCCAACGTCTAATGATAACGTTGTGAGTCGTTGATAACAATGTTTGGATTTGGAAGTGGGAACACGAAGCACTAAATGGCAAATACCAATTATACATAGGTACAAAGTAGTATAACATTTCAAATTTCAAATTTGAACGCTGGTTATTTTTAATTTTTATTCTACCTAGCTAATATTTGAAACCTTCATTTGTAAGCTAACAGTTCAGATTAAAGTTAAAGAATACTTGGTTTTATTTTTATTGTGTTTTTACACAATTTTATTCATATGCGTCTGTGAAACTGTATTGGCTTTTAACCATGTCAAAACGACTTTCAAATGAAATCGAGATTTCCACCAAAGGTAAATATTTGTTTGAATAGGATTGCATGTCATAAAATACCAATATATTTTATTTTATTCTTTTCCCCCCAGATGGAATTGACAAAGAAAAACAACAACCGGATAAGAAACCAAAGTTATCATTTGGAATGATGAAAAAAAGTCTTCCAGCAAAATCCGGCATTAAGATAACTCTTAACAGCCCTGCCACTGTAAGTATATTCATTAATGTGAAATGTTATGAATACATACTTAGATTTAAGCGAATGTTAAAAATCTTAGAATTTTTTTATTTCAATACATATTTTGATAATACAATGTGTGCTTTTAGAAAGAACCACCTATTCTACCAAAACCAGCATCAAAGTCTGTTGCGGCAGTATTTGGCGATGTTAGTGATGACGAACCTGAAGAAATGCCTAAAGAAGCTAGAATGCGTATGAGAAATATTGGTAGGGATACTCCAACATCAGCTGGACCCAATTCATTTGGCAAAACTAAGCACGGTTTTTGCAATACTGGCAAACTTATGGAGAAGACCCTTAAAGAAGCTACAAATGCACTAATTGATGATAAAAAATAGTCATTATTTTTTTTTCACAATTATTGTGAATGTTGTATTTACATTTTTTGCACAGAATTAGTTTTAAATATTAATTAAGATAACCATGACTGTGTATTTATAAAGAATTATTGAAAGGATATTTATCATTTAGTCCAATCAATTGACCCTTTTTTTATTCATGTAACTGTAAAGTGTATAAAATATACAAGCAATACATATAACATAATATATTTTGTCCTATAAGTATTAATGATATTAATACAGTTTCATCAAGTAAACATAACAATTCAAGTTATGTGAACTGTTTATTTTTATTCTCTGAATTTTAAAATGTGCTTTTCTGTTAAATCGATTTTAATATTAAACATTTAAAACCATTGGAAAATATTGAAACAACTGGATATTTTAGCGCAACTAATAAATTACCACCATATACAAATTTATCCTTCATAGTAACTATAATAATAATTTACATTAATACAAACTAACCTCTAGTATTTTTTTTTAATGTTATTTTCAACAATATATAATAGGAACATTCATTAATTAAGTTATAAATTGATTTATATTGATACTACATATCCTTAAAAATACTTAATAGTTTATACTAATTCATGTAAAATTATCTAACCATTTAAATTCAATGCATGAGAAAATATAATATATTCGTTATAATTTTATAAATAATGCAATATTCTAGAAATCAAAACCAATTACTTATGTTATTGTTGGACCTTAAGTTATAAAACTTCTCTTATACCAAAGAACAGGTTTAAAGACTTTCCTGATAAATTCAAGGTAGTTATCAAGACCATTATTGAAATCAAGAAATATAGAATTATCCAACTGTAAGATATTTAAAATCTCATTATAAAATGTTTGGTCAATATTTTAAAAAAAGATTAATAAATATCTTTTATTTAATAATTTAATTGGCTCTAAACCAGATAAAAGTACATCAGGAGCATAAAAACTGATAACTTAGTAAAGCTACAGAAATAACTTAAACTAAAAGAGTAAAAAGTAGTTATTGTTTTTCTATATATAGCTAGAGCTTTCTATGCTGTTTATCACCTGACTCCATTCAAAACAATGCTAAAATGTGGCAATTATAATTAATGAAAACCTTAAAAGGTTTAAAGGCCAACTAAAACTTAGTAATGTAATAACTAAGTAAAGGCAATGGTATTTTATAGGTCAGGCAGTGGTGGATTAAGCAATTTGCCACCATCTCAAATTTTTTTTTGTTAAGTGTGGCAAATTTGATGCTCCAATCACCGATCACATAGCCTGTAGGGTAATCCGACGCTGAAGTCAAGTGTTGTACATTTTATATATTAATATAAATTGTACATATAACACAATTTTTGAGTATAATTTTTACATACTTACTGTTTCTAATAATAAATGGGAAACTGTGCAAACTAAAGCAGTATTAGGTTGAACACATTATACATATAGTTTATGATTCAAATAATAAATAATCATATTTAAATATAGATACAACAGTTATTATTGTTTTTTCAATTTGTACCTTTCCATCTCTATATATCAATAATAAAATTGTGATTCAATTTGTAGACGTTAACTTTCATTGTTATGGTTATAAAAACAAGTAGTTAACAACAGTAAAAATGGTAAGCATTAAGTCTAATTATCAATTGAAATTAATGTTGCAACATACAAATTAAATTTAAATAAAATTTAATTTTTTGTATTATGTAATTTATTGAATAAAATTGTGGGTTTCCAGTCTCAAGTTATATTAACCTCTTCATGCACGACTTTTTAGATTTTCAAAAAAAAAATCTCCTATATAGAATTTGGGCCATAAATAATGAGAAAAATAGTTAAAAAAATCTAGGACCAACCCTTATGTCGTGAAGATAGATTACAACCCCGTTATCATATGATACCTCTGTGCATATTTGGAACAACTTTTTTTTTAAATGCATTTTTATAATTAATACATTTTAAATTTTGACAAATTAAAATTATTAAGTACACATTAACTATATACTTAAGTTAAATATATTGGGTAGGAGGGGGACATTCCCCCTAGAATATCTAGGATATCTACAACTTGAATAACTATAAAGATGTTTGTATATTTAATGTAATCCAAACATAAAATAATAACAATTTGTATGAAATAAAAACAATATTTTCACAGCTTTTGAACATACCCTGTATAAAATAAAAATTAAATCTTTCACAGCTTGTGATTATAAATAGATTAAGAATAATAGTAATACAATTAATATATGCATAAAATAAAAAATATGTTACTAACAAAATAAAAATAAATGAAAAACTTCTTGATGGAGTTTTTATTTTTTTATTTGTTAGTGACTGAGTGGCTATAGGATTTAGAATTTGGTTAGATGTTTGTGTGGGTGAGACTAAATTGTTTTGAGTAGCAACATCAGATTTTGGTATAGTTTGTTTGCTAACATTACTATCTGTTTGTGTTTGGAGTATTATGTTATTAAAAAAACTATCAAAATCATGTACATCATTTTCGTCGATTATTACAAAGCCATCAGGCTCATTAGATGGATTATTATTTTCAAACCTTATATCATTGTCCATATCCCCTAAGAAGTTAATATATTGAGGCAATAAATTTAATTTTTCAATATTATCTTCCTGGTCATCATTTATGTTTTTATTATTCTCAGCATCACTATCATCGTCTTCACTATCACAAAAGCTGACTTCTGAGTCACTTGGTATTTCAAAGTCCAAGAATAACTCAATTTCATCGTCTTTCAACTTCTCCATTTATTATTACTAAAATAAAAACAAATGTAATATTACCTAGGTAATAGTTTTTGTTAGTATAGTTGTAGGTACCAATTATGCACAGTTGTATCAAATGATACCGAGTATATTACCTAACAATAATAGATGTTAACGATCAAAATTGACTCTTACATGTACTTTTACGTGTACCTTATACAAAAACAAACCTAAAAAATATTTTTTGATGTAGCTAAAATATTTTAACGATGAGATATAACAACAGTTTTGTCGGTATATTTTGCGTATTATCAATACAGGAGGTTATCACACATGTGACTAAAAATTCTCATATAGTATGAACATAGGAACGAATATTATGAGACGGTTGTTATCAAGTGTATCATATGATATCTTTATGCACAAATGGATCAAAAATATTTAACAGCTGCTTTATAAGCGGTTTAAATTAGTTGCGGTATCATATGATACCTACATGCACGAAGAGGTTAATGGCCACGTTTTTTTTTTATCATTTTATACACATTACAATGAATTATATTGCTAACCACTAAAAATATAACAAGAATCCTATTCCCAACATTACATTCAAAATTAACATTGGTTATAGTGATTAAATCAATTGATTATTTCATCAACTTTTTTTTTTTTAATACCTTTGTACTTATTACAAAAATAATACCTCATTAACTTAAATTTTAAAATAATTTCTATGCAATATCATAAATATTTACTATTAGAAAATATTTTATTGGATTATTTATATTACTAGTCCATCATTATAAATCATATTAGTTGTCATAAAGAAATTATTATATACATAAATTAAGAACGTATTTTACTCATTTATGTGATATATCTGTTGTATAAGTATACATTTAGTAATTAATTTTACTGTCAGCTTCAATTTAAGGGTATTGGCCTGTCAAACAACTTTATTTAAAATCTATACTCTGTCCAGTGAGAGAATGCGCCGCAAACCGACGCAAATCAGTTCTTTTGCATATTCCCAGGCATAAGCAAACCAGTTTTGATAACATAGTAATGCAGGGGATTGATCAGAATCATCGCATTGTCTTGCTGGACAGACTATAATTATTATTGATTTTTAAATTTAAAAATAAATTAAGTGGATTTAAAATCATAACATATTAGTTCTTGCATTAAAATTAAAAATATAAGAAAAAGCTTAAGAGATATACTCTTGTCTAGTAAATTTGATGAGTTGGTTACAGAATCATATTAAATCAGGCAATAAGAATGAAATGATTTATAAATATCACGAACATATAAACTTACCAAAAAAATAATTAAAATATTTGTGGTACCCATCACATAGCATTAAAGGAAGGTTAGGATAACATAAATACAATTTTTTATTTTCGTCAGAATCAAAATGTATTTTTATATCTTAAATGAAGGTATAATATAATTTTGTATCCCCATAATACAATGAGAATTACGTTTTCCTTTGAGGTTGTCCTCCTTGACGATTGTTATCCTGAAATACAAAAGATAAATCGTAAGTGGTTGTTAAAACATAATACATATGCCAAGAAAGTAAATCTTGAACCTAGTATACACTTATTAGTATAAACCTATTATATGTCTTTTTATTGTTTAAAACAATTATACTAATATATTATATCAATTTATAGAGGTTTATTAAATTATTGAATAAATGAACAATTCAAAGTAAATCTTACCCCACGTGGGAAGTTACGGCTTGGTGGTGTCCTGATGCGACGGTCAGCCTTTGATCTGTTCCTGACCACTTTGGAATGGATGGCGCAAGAAACACAGTAGTGCAATTTAGCATATAATTTCGGCAATTGGTATGCTACAAAGAAAACATTATTTAGTGAAATTTAAAATGTTTTAGAGTTTTGACATTGTTTGATACATACATGTATATACACTAGCATCAGTTATATCACGGACAGCGGCAGCTTCAACAATATTACGAATAACAAATTTCTTGATAGCCTTGTCTTTGGGTACGCAGCGTGCGCAATTGGTGCAACGCACAGGCTTAACGTGACCACGGCCGTGTTTTGATCTTCCTCCATTACGGCGCTTGCGAGTCTACAAGTTTAAAATGTTACAATACTTAAGATGAGTTGTATCTAGATAATTTAATATTAAAACAATCTATAAAATGGCACGTTATATAAAACAGAACACATGGACATTTAAGTCATCCAACTATTCGTATTATATTCACAACACAACCGAATACTTATAAAAGTTATTATTAAAATTCAAAATTCCCTTAATTGTAATAATTTGATTTAAGTTTACTTACCATTTTGACGTCGATTTAAGGATGAAAACTTTAAAGATAAACGTAAAATGTAAAACGAACGTACCCCGTCAACATAAAAGGACTAGAAATCGAATGGACGACTTAACTCATAACCTAACAAAAATTAAAAATTGGCTGATTGGTAGCGATGAATTACACATTTCATGGAGGAAAAAAACAGTTTCGTGTTTTTAATCGAAAATCCATATTATCCATACATAATAATGTTCCGTAAACATGGTTAGCCTGTATTTGGCGCTGTAGATAAGACGTTTGATCATAGAAAATAATATTATATGTTCTATGACTTCTATGGTTTGATCTTCCCAGTTCCCATAGTTACTCTATGGATCCTTGAAAATAAAAAATTCAAAATAAATATGTGTACCTATTCCATTTATATAAAAACAATAAATAAATCGTAATAAATAATTTATTATCTATATATTATGTAGTATGCACTATGTTATCGTATGCCTTGTGTACCTACTCGATGTCTAATAATAATTTTTGCAATTTTGAGTTTATACCCTATTAACTAGAGTCTGTCATCAATTGCTGACAAAATGAGGAGAATAGATTGAGAAGGTTCGAACGATTTGGTCATGTTATAAGGAGAGCAACTCGGAAGCAGTGAGATTGGTATTGGAAGTATATGCTAAGGAAAAGAAAAGGAGTTGAAAACTGAAGAATAGATGGATTAACGATTAATAGAATAGTGAATGACACGAAACTAGTTAGTATCAGTAAAGGTAAAGTGAGACGGGGAATAGACCTCCATATATGGAGGCGTAGCCTTGAACTTAGCATTATAGAAATATTTGATAAAAAATTGTTAATTGTTTCTTTGTTTATATTTAAGTTAGATACGTATCTTATGTAATTGTCTGTTGTATTTATGTTGTACAATCTCTTTTATGATGTTATTACTTTTTATTAGGTACCGAATTTCATCCAATTTTTTATATTAGGTACTTTTTAAATTTAAATATTTTTATTTTTTAAATTGATAAAAAATCTGTTTTTTATACATTTATTGTTTCCTATAATAATAATTTGCAGCTTATCCGCCCCGTACATAACAAATGTTTCAACAAAATATATTATCTATTTTACTTAGGTATTTCAATTTTTCCTATTTGGTCTTTAATCTATAAGTAATAAGTACTACTGAAACTATCTACTCGCATTATCGTGGCTGGTGACCATTTCATTAGATTTAATTTCTGTTTTGTGATTTATTAATGAGTAATTTATGTAAGAAAAGACGATCATCGTTAATATCACATTTTTGAATTTTTCAATACTCTGCCTACGCTTTTTAACTGAATTTTGATTATTGTTATTAATTTATTATTATGTACTATATCAATATTTTCCAATGACAATTTTAATGGAATTTCTCTATTTGGTTTTTAATACTTAGACGACTAGAGTATTCGTATATTTAATTTATTTGAGTATAATATATAGGTTCAAATCATACATAAATGCTTAGTCATAATTTTTAAAGTAGTAGCATCCTGATTTACATTTTAAAAAAGCAACTATAATTAAGATTTTCGTCGTGAATTTTATATCAAATTGTTTGAGACATGCATGTAATAAGTGAGTACTGCAATTTCTGTTTCCAGTTAAATTTTCTGTTTTTCTTGATAAACTAGTGAAAAGTGCGATTTTATTTTTGAAATTAGGAAAATCAAAAAAAAAAAAAATTATAATATAATATGATGTCTCTAAATTGCCTATCTTACGCGCCGTCTTAAATATATTTGTTTTATTAATATTAATTTATTTAAAATTTATAATTATAACACACTTAAAATAGTCTGTCCACCGAGAGAATGCGCCGATTCTGCTCAACCCCCCGTGTCACCATGCTATTAAAACTGGTTCGCTTATGGATGGGCATCATTGGGGAATGCGCAGAAAAACTGATTTTGGTCTGTCTGCGGCGCGTCTTCTCGCTGGACAAAGTGTAGTTAGTATAATAAACTTAAATAATGCAGAAGAATAGCTGAATTTTGGTTTTACTCTATTTATTTATACTATAAATATTTCTATTATCTAATTTTTCTGTTCATTATAGTGTTAAGTTTGTTTTATAATACTCTACAATAGATCGATTAACCAAGCCAACATTTTGAATAAGTTATTAATGGTTAAAATAATAAAAATAATTTTAAATTTAAACATGCTTAAATTTATAAAACATGTAAATATTAAAAATCTATTCACTCAATGCATAAGAAATATTCTTTTT
Organism: Rhopalosiphum padi; assembly: GCF_020882245.1. Classification (NCBI taxonomy): domain Eukaryota; kingdom Metazoa; phylum Arthropoda; class Insecta; order Hemiptera; family Aphididae; genus Rhopalosiphum; species Rhopalosiphum padi. The sequence goes on from NC_083600.1 coordinate 22,810,926, forward strand.
TATAAAATAATAAAATATATAATAGGTAAATTGCCCTAAACTGAACCAGAGTCGTAATCATGGAAATACGGAATATATTTATTCTTTGTTCCTATATTATGTGGGAGATAAACAGAGAAAACAAATGTTGGTGTGGCGGCACTTTAACCCATTATATGTACCTTTATAATAAATGTACTAAAATTGATATAAAAAATAAAATTCTAATATACTTACATACGATTAATATACTCAATGAAATATAATTTTTTATTTGTCCATTTATTTAAAATCAGTTTATTTTTTGCTTATAGTTGCTATTTTAAACAAAATAATAAGATTATTGTAATTTATTTGTATCAACGTCAACAAGGTAACAAAATAATCTAATACATAGATTACTCATTTTGGTGCAAATTACAAACCTTTTTTTCGATTACGTACCATGGTACAAATGACAAATAACTCTCGTTAGGCCAATAAAAAATAGTTGATTTTATTTGAATTTGATAAAATTTGGTTTTTTGTTTTCGCCAATGGATTTGATTGATGAGTTTGATTATCCGTTTAATATCATGAGATATTACTAAGGAAGTATTTTGGTTTGTTGGTTTACCTTAATCTGCAAAAATATATTTTTGGGGGGTCACAGGGATTCGATTATTATTATTAATTTCAAGGTTAAATTTATTTTGCATGTGAATATTATACATTCTAAGATCATTCATTTTTTAATAAATTGTTGAGTGTTTTTGTAAAAAAATGCAATTTTATTATTTTTTTTACTTTGACAAATAATATTAAAGTAGTCTGCATATGTCACTTCACATGGTTGAGTATTGATTTCATTAATGTATTGTCATTAACAGATTAATAATAATAAAGAATAATGCAACTAATTGAATATTCTATCATTGTAAATTGTAAATATATTAATATTGTATGCAGTGGCGGATCCAGGGCCTAGGAACCTCGGCCCCCCAGACCTCTTCCATAATCTTTTTACTTTCAACAAATATTTTAAATTATGTGATACTTTAATAATTGTAATTGATTACATAATATCTATATTGGATACCGCTGGGAATGTTATTGCCGTTATTGGAATGAAAACAGATAAAATTAACATTAAAATAAACAACATAATTATCATTATAATGTATATATGTCTCAAAAAGTTAGAATTTTTTTTTTTAGGAGGCCCCCACTAAAATTCAACTCTGGATTCGCCACTGATTATATGTTGATGTAAACATTTTTGTTAATTATATCCTGATTTTTATGGCACATTTTTTATTTTTTAGTCTTTTATGTTGTGTTATAGATGATCTGATATTTTTCTAAAAAAATAAAAATAAAATAAAATTATGAACTATCATTTTATAATCATAATATTGTGTTTTGCATTTTAAATAACATTTTTATCTATAATACTATGATAATCTAACCCTATCAAGTATCCCTAAAAATATAACTAATTTAATTTATTTTGCACCTTTAAATAATATTGTATTTTGTTAAAGAAATCATGTTTAAAATACAAAATTTATAGTTATTGAATAATTTTATTAACAAGAAATATATTAATAAATTAACAAAATATAATGTATATTGCACTGTATAACTATTTAAGATACAAAAATATAAAAAAAACTTATGATAAATTATAATTCTTATAGTTAATTTTTTTATTGAAATATAAAAGTTTTTAGATAACTTTGGCACGTTTTGATCATACAATACTTTCCATGTTGTTATTGTCAGGTAATACACTTAATGATTTTGGCATTTTACTGTTTTCTATGACAGGTACTGCACCATTTTCCATTAAATCTAAAATCATAAAAATGTACATCTATTTAGTATTAAATAGTATATTTTTTAGTTTTGGTTTATATCATAGGTGATAGGTATATAAAAGGAGTAAGATATTGTTTGTCAATTATATAAAATAATATTATTTTAAAAATTATATGTTGTTACTAATGTTTTAAAATTATATATTGATAAATCAGCTGTAGGTATACTGCATTGCATTATACATGGACCATCTAAAAAAGGTTAATTATTTATTTCAAGTATAATTTTTGGAATTTTTAAAAGACAATAGTATTATACTAATTAGTATAGGTAATTAGTAATACGTACACAGTAAACCCTACACAACATTTGACTAGGTTTTATAAGTTTAGGCATGTGTCCACAGGTTGGGGGGGGGGTATGCACTTGTCCCCTACGAGATCAGCCACAACCACTTATACTACACAGTCAACTTATTGAGTTGGTTGAATTCTATAATGATAATGGTTAATATTGCACGCACAGCGAATAAGTTCTGGACACGCCTATGTTTATTGTTTATAAATTATTAGATTTAGTTTTAGCTAATATATAATCAGTATTTATTACGGCCAATAAAATCAATATAGGAGCGAAGGTAGTAATCATTTGCTTTTTTCAATCTCCCCATTATTTTATTAATTCCAATTTAAGTAATCTTCGTTAATGTATTAAACGAATTAAAGTGCTGCTAATGATAAAATGTATTTCACTTACTAGATAATGAAGGTGATGGGCCTTGGGAGTTACTAAACATTTTGGTGCTATATCCAGAGTCATTGCATGGTATATCATCGTGACGTCGAGCTGTCAGATAGTCCAATCGCCATCGTAAGTTTGGGTCCATGACCGTGGTATCAATAGCACATTCTGTTCGAAACCGGTTCTCCAATTCACTATCGTTGTCGCTCACTTCTTCAGATACCTGCACAATACAAGTTTTCATGTAGTGCTACCTATGTACCACTGTTAACTACAAGTTCATAAGAAGTTTCCGGTTAACTAATATCGATTATAGGTAGACACGGTAATTTGTCATTTATTGAAATTGTACAGTTATTTTTCATTTAACACAAAATATGGTTATAATTTATTTTAACGTATTATTATTGTTTCAACCTAACTGTTAAATAAAATATATAAACCATTTTATTTAAATTATAGATACGTATTACGGTTACGTAACTCAAAATACATTTTTTTTAGAATTTAAGTGGATTGATAAAAAAATGTAAGTTTAATCGTTATATATATCAATTTAAACAAATCTATATAAATACATGATGATTGATGATATTAAATCTATTTTAAAAATCTAATAAAACAATTATCTTTTACTTTAAATAAAATAATAAATATAAATATGTAATAAACATTCATACCTAATATAGCAGGGAAGTAGCATATCTCCATAAATGGGAGGGAAGTGCCAGAGAAAACATTAAATTCATACATTTAAATATATTAATTTACACAATAAATAGGTAAATGAATTTTATAAAAATAAGTATGTGTTATCTATTTTTTAACCAGTCTTATTGTAGTTGCCTTATCCTGATAGAATTTGTTATGAAAATGTGTGTTATTGCCCCTACTATTAAATTTTTTCCCTGATTTATGTTTGTTAAAACTAAGTCATACAACTTTTCTTATGATATTGTTGAAATGTTTACCTAAGTTAAGTTTTAATTCTTATGAGGGCATAAAACGTGTGTTTTTGAGTTCCTTAAATGACAACTAATAGTGTGAAGAACAATTATTGTGAAAGTGTTTTAATGTTCGATAAAAGTCTTTGCAGTGTTGCATTGCTTCTATTGTAGTTAGTAGCACATTTTATTTCATTATCTGCTCTTCCAATGATTTGTCCACTTGTGTAGTTCAGCACTTAAGCTGGATATTGTATAAGGAAGATTATTTTCGTATGTAAAAGTAGCCGATACTGCCTATATATATATTATATTTATACGACAGTTACATGAAATTAGGCCTTGAAATGGCAATACTTGTTTAAACCTTTCATCAAATCTATATATTGTTGGTATTATAATATATTATATACCTCTCATCATGTCCTCAAAGACCAAATGTACGTCTACAATAATATTGGCCAGTTGAAAAAAATATACGTTTGATATTACATAACTACACAATAGTAATTTACACGAAAAATATATCTTTATCAACTTTATCTTCTGCTCTAATCTATATTTTTTAATATTCAGAAATATATTTACTCTTTTTTTCTAACATTATAAAAATAATTTATACATTGAAATTTGTAAAATAAATATAATTATTGTTTACCTGTTGAAGTTTTTCATTTGATCGCTTCAGCTGTTTCTCAACGGAACACAATCTCCTATTAATATTATCCTCGGTACGACAAATTTGCCGTTTCAATTTTTTCGTATTATGGTCTAACCGAGCTTCTAATTCTTTAAAAAATGGCGCACAATAACATGTGTACCCTACTCCTACTGGTCCTTTTCTTATATTTCCAGCCAAATCTAGATAATATTGTTCACCTGCATGTAATGGTTCTTCAGGCAAAGAGTTCAACTTTGGTTTTGGAAACTCCTTAGTATCCGGAAAATAATGGCAACCGTAAGGAGACCATTGTTTTTTAATACTCGTGTCGGTTCGTTTTTTACTCTAAAACCATTATTATTATAAAATTAATTATATTTGTTTTGATTAATTGTGTATAAATGCACATACGTCCTTTGAATTATTTTTCGTTTTTGAACTGCTACCTTTCTTTTTATATGTGGGATTCTTTAAAATTTCTAAAATATCAGTCAAATTTTTTCGTTCTGCTATATCTCTGGCAGTTTCATTTTGCTAAAATAAAATAAAATAATATAAGGTTATACAATTATATTTAAAAATAATATTAAATTTGTTAATGACTTTTCCACATAACTATATAATATAATATTATTCAATTAGGTTACTGTAGAATTTAATGTTTTAAAATTATATATATACATGATATAAAAACATTGAATATAATATTTAAACATTAGGTAGTATACAGTTTAATAATAACACTATAATAGTATGTGATTTACTGAACAAATAGGTACTGAATTAATATCATTAAATAATTATATGATGTTTCGCTTGAATGGACAAAAAAAAAAGTACACAATAATAAATTACCTTATTTTTTAATGCAGTATTACACTTAGCTTGCAAAATTATTTTAGTTAATTTCTTCCTGGCCATAGCTGCGGCAATGTGCAATACCGTATCACCATTCTGTTCCACATTAAAAACAAATATTAATTTATTGACTTAAGACTTTTACTGTTTATAGTGTATTACAATCTACAATCTCAAGCGTGCATGTGTTTATTAAAAATAATAACTTTATACTAACTTTATTTTGTTCAGAAACTTTACACTGAGCACTTATTAATATTCTCAGTACTCCGGCGTGTCCATACCTGGCGCTTGTATGAAGCGGCGTATCACCATACTAAAACATTGCAAAGTAACAAAAAATATTTACTATAGTAAAATCACACTTACATTTTTATAGGTGGTTTTAAACAATTAGATCTGGATTCATATATTTAATAATATGAATATACTTATTATAGTTATTGTTTTATCTTTAGCCCTTTAGGTTTCAATCAAAAAACAATTTTAACTGTACGTTTTTAAATATCATTTTAAGAAACATAAATAATAGTGTACTAGATACTGTTCAAAAATATCTTACACATTATGTCAACAAAATCACACCCAGCGTACAAAATTAACACAGGCGTGTCTAAACTCATTTAACGGTTTTTTTTTATAATCTGCGAAACAAAAACATTCATTACGGTTATCAAAGCGTTTATAATGGTATACTATACTCTGAGGGGATAAGTGAAAATAGAAGACATTAACCGAGATACTTGAATCAATAATTGAGTTCCTGTTGGATTTGTTCCAGAAAATTGAAGTAGGTACTTACTACCAACAATGTACATATTTTTGTAACCAACATATAATAATTGTATTCATATTCAAATTATTTAAATTAAATGTATCATTGATTTGCAAAAAAATAAATTGTTTGTCTTATAAAATTAATCAATACATAACGATTGTTGAATATTTTGAGCTAAACGACAATTGGCCAATCATTATAGTATGATATGCAGAACAAGTTCAAAAGGAAAATGAAAAAAGAAAACGATAATATGATGCATTATGCTGTATATAGTATATAGATGCGAAGACTGGTGGAGGAGTATATACTCGGTTAAAATAATATGACATATTAACTAGAAGAACCGGTACGAGCTATGAAATCATCTGATTCCGGTTTATGGTATTATATAAAATATAAATCAAAAGCATAGAATCACGATCGTACAAATATAATATAGGCGTATATTTATCGAAATGTACACACTAATGGCAACTATACCTAACCCGCAGTGAGTACATCATTATCTTTAAAAAGATGATCATTGTTACAAAACATGCACAGTATATTACAATCTAAGGAAATAAGGCATACAAAGCCACAAACCACCATGCAGTTAAATCTAATCTATAAAGAACACGCGCATAGGAATTATATAGATAATAAAAAATAATTTTTACAATATTATAATATAATTATTAATTTGCAATTTTTCTTTTTTTTATATTTATATAAATATGTCAATAAAGCCCGACTTCTTTTGACGAGCATACAAAATAAGTTTTAATATATTATTAACTTTACATACGTTATTTTGGACATCCGGATCACAACCGGCGAGTAGGAGTTCCCGGCAACTTTGGTTGTGTCCGTTTTGGCAACACAAATGCAATGCAGACGATCCTCCATAATTCTTACGGTCCAAGTCGCTGCCGGAAGATGCGAGCAACGCCACTGTTTTGCTATAACCTTTCCAGCTAGCCTCGTGTAGGGCCGTATTGCCATGCTACATTAAATACAATTAACTCTATAAATACAATCAGCGTCATAAATCATAATAAATATGAACTATTATTATACAATAAAGGTATAGTATAGATACGTAACAATAAGTATTAAATTATATATTCAAGAATATTAGATATTAATTATTGACGAACGGTACGTGATTGGATTCTGAAAAATAACTATAAATATGTACGTTCAAAAACGAAACAAAATTCGTTAGAAATCGATTTTACATTGTATAAGAAAATTGTATTTCACTACAGATTTAATAAAATTATTATAAATATAATAGCTGTCTATGCCATTGTAAAACATGCAACACGAGTATGTATGTATTGACTTGAGAGTGCTTTTTGTTTGGATTCCCTTCCTCAAAATAGACATTAAGGTCATATATTAAATTACTATGTTAGTGATTCACCTATAAAATCTATACCAAAATATATATACATAAATACATATAAATGAGAGTAACACCACTATAACACCCCAAAATTTTCTATCAAACTTTATTAAGCGTACAGCGCTCGTCCATGGATTTGATTTTTTTTTTAACTCATATAATATCTTTGCTGACTTGCTGCTGTATATAATATATCTTGACATTAATTACTGTGCCAAGACATACGAGTATATAGAAATATATACTGTGCAAGTGCTATGACGCGTGGCAGTAAAAATCCCGTGAATGTGGAGTTAAGTGAAGTTTCCCTCCACACCCACCGCTCACACAAATACCTCAACTTTAGCTCACCAGGTTGTCGTGCAGGTTGACGTTGGCGTCGTGTCGCAACAGCAGTCGGAGCACGTCCAGGTGGCCTTCAGCCGCCGCGATTTGTACGGCCGAATAACCGACCGCGTCCTGGGCGTTGGCATCCACAGACCCAGTGGCCAACAGTTCGGCGATCGAGCCACTGTCGCCCGTCGACGCGGCGTAATGCAGGGCCGTTCGGCCATCGTCTAGCATAGGTTCCTTAACCGGGTTCAGATCCACCATTCCAAGATTTTGGCATTATCTGCAGAACAATGGAACACGATGTTATTACTTAGTAATTAGTATCCCTTTTCTTCAAATGGGTTTAGTACAAACTACAAAAAGAAGAGTTTATATAGAGGGAGATCGGCAATTTAAGGATAAGTTTTCTTATGTATAAATGGTTTTTATTCGGTCATTTAATGGTGGCATACATATTTTAAAACTGTATATTATAATGTTATTTTCAAATAATTTATTAGTTTTAGTTTTTAACTAAATGGCTTAATTTTATTTTGATTTATGAATGTATATTTGAATCTTTCATCAGTTATTCTCTCATAATATATTTCCTGACCTCATACTATAATCGTATAACTTTAATACGACTAAAATAAAAGTATTTTAGTTTGATACAGAATCTGACATAAGTCTCGTAAACAAGTTAAATATTATTAAGGTAAACAATTTTTAATGCTAATCCTATATCTAATTAAAGTTAGTCTTGTATTTAAATTTAATATTCATTATTTAAAAAGATTCTAGTTATTAAAATTGAAGATATTAACTTTAAATTAAAACTATATAATTATACACTATACGCTGTAATATATATTTATTTTGTTGTATATACAAATACACAACTACACAAGATTACAAAAGTATGAGACTTGCATATTAAGCTACGTTACGCTAGAGAATTTCTTAGTAAGTTACAAACTAAGTAAATGTAGTTTTATTTTGTTACAAAATCTTGAGAAAGTTTCATACAAAAGTTCCAAATTTGAAGTTCTGACGTGACGTAGATGAATATTCATGTAAGTATACTTTAATAATATTTATAAAACAATAAAGTTGGTCGATCACGAAGGTTGCCAATTATCATATAAGTATGACGTACTAAAATTAATGTTTTTTAGAACGATTATGATGTATAACATATAATAAATTATTATTTATACAATTATATTAATATAATACGTTATGTTATCGATTAACTACTAAACATTTTGTGTATAAAAATATTCGACGGTTTTATGGATTGTAAACACTTAATATAAATTTAGTAGAAAGAGCATCAGTATTTAACCAGTGAATACCGAAGTACCAGGGGGCGGTAACCTATACAGACGATGAGTGAAAGCATCACGCGCGTGTATGTGACATGAATGTAGATTGCTATATGACAAAGATTTTTATTTTTATTTTAATAATATTTACTCGTTTTAATTAATTTAAATTAATGAATCAGCTTTAATTATTTTATAGACAACATTATTATTTTACTTATCAATATTATGACATGCATAAATAAGTAATACTTAAATACTTAATAGTGTCTATTTCTATATATAGGTAATAATAAATAAATATATTTCGACCTTTCGTTATAAATTATAATAGTAATAATGCTTAATAGTTATATGTTTTGAAAACCATTATCATTTATTGTTTAATACGAACTACTTATATGATATAAGTTATATCCTATTGGTAGCCAGTTGCAAACCTGCTCTATGGATGGAGGATAAGATGACATCTCCTATGGTTTGTATCATAAATTATTTAAGTAAGATATATTGAGGAAAATATGTTATATTACATTTTTAGATTCTGAGTGGAGTGAGTGAGTGGAGCGATAAATGTATTGATTTTACAAAGATGTGTGTTTTTATTTTTCAATCTGATATTACCTTTGAGCAGTGGCATGCTAACGGGAGGGGATCAGGGTGTCATATCCCTCCTTTTGATTTTTTTGTAATGATTTATTATCTACACAAAAAAAAATTAGGGTCTATGACAAGTCAAAAATGAATATCCCCGGCCCTTTCAAAAATGTTAAGCACGCGCCACTGCCTTTGAGGGAAGTAAAAGTGTTTCAATTTTCAAAAATGGTGGTGGTTTTTGGTGGGAAAGTTTATGTAGTTGGTACTTTGAGTAGCCAAAAGTAAAAAATTCCTAGCATTTATTTTTATAATTGGTAAAAAAATTTTTTTACGCAAAATTCGATTTTTGAAAAAATTGATTTTATCTTTTTGGGTGCAACTTTTTTTTTTTTAGTGAATTGATGACGCCATGAGAATGTTAGCGCATTACTTCCACGAGGTTACGTATAACTCAAAAAGAAATAGGTAAACGTAGATACTAAATACTTTTAATTTTTAAATTTTTACTTTACTCTAATTTTCACAAAATGTCTATACTAAATATACAGAGGACGTCGCTTATACCTAAGATTAACTTTGGGACCAGCACAAAGCGAGTCTTATAAAGTTATAACCAAATAAATCTTATAGGCGAAATGGAAGAAAAAAATTAATTACATAATTATGAATTTTATTTTACTACGTATTTTGCTTTAATTTTAATTTACTTTAATATGTAATATTACCGAAATGGGACATTTTGGCGTGGCCGTTTTGGCGTGGCCGTTATGGCGTAGCCGTTTTGGCATGAAGTCATTTTGGCGTTAGGCCGTTTTGGCGTAAAATACTTCTTTTTATTTTATCAAAATTTTTTATTATTATTTATACAATTTAAAATAATTCAGTTGATCAAAAAAATATAATTAAAAATTTATAGTTAAAAAAATTACTAAAAAACATTATTAAAATTATTTATTATTATTTATACAATTAAAAATATTCAGTCTATAAAAAAAATATAATTAAAAATTCATAGTTAAAAAACTTACTATTGTAAAGAAATATTATGTGCTACACCTCTTAAATATGTTAACATGTCTCGTGTATCTGATTCTTGAATTATTTTTAATAATCGTTTATCTGTATCAATATATTTTTTAAGTTTTTTAGGGGGAGATCTTCCTGATTCCAATTGTAATAAATATGTATCCCTTCCAGCTTGAATCTTTTTTAAGCACGTTATAAATGACCATAATGTAGGATGGAAAAAATGATAAACTTATCCCAAGGCAGAAAAGAATCGATGAAGGTATACTATTATTAAACATACGTAGGTATCACTAAAAACGTAGATAATCAAGTCAATCGATAGTATAGGTACAATGTCGTCTGGTCAACTGGTTAATTTTTATTTTTATAAACGTCCATAGGGCTCAAGTACAGCATAGTAATACAAACTTATCATTAAATTATTAAATTCCAACAATACAATAAATATTATTAAAAAATAAAAATATATATACTTATAATAGTAAAATAGAAATATTAGTAAATTAGTAGTTAATTAGTAAATTAATTAATATAATAATCTGAAACATTTACGCCGAAACGGCCTAACGCCAAAATGGCTTCATGCCAAAACGGCTACGCCATAACGGCCACGTCAAAATGTCCTAGATCCTAATATTACATATTACATACTAATAAAAAATAATAAAATATTGTTGTTGATGTTTTTATTATTTATGAAAAACATTTGTAATTTTGGTTTGTTTTGAGTTATAAATAATATAAACTAATATTCCGAAAATATATTTCTCCTATACTCATATTACAATAATGATAATTGCGAAAAATGTGAAATACGTTAAAATGTATTGTACATATTATACACATTATAAAGCATGAATCGAAACCAGATATAACCCAAACAAATATGTAATTTTTGAAAACCAATTTATTTCTAAATTTTAACCAAGAATTTTTATTTTTTACCATTTTTTTTTACGAAATTTGAGTCTTATAATCAAATTTAATCAAATTTTTTATAATATATTTGGATACGTCCAGATGATTTTGAGTCTAATAAGCGACTGGTCCTTATATCCGTGAGTCTTATAAGCAGCATCCACTGTATTAACATTTTAAATTAAAATGTTTAAAAATATTTTAACCTTTTTTGAGCCTTTATGTGTATGACAAATGTTTAATTTTTTTGATTTTTTTTCTTATAATTGTTGACGAAATTAGTCAAAAACGAAAAATTTGCTAACTTAAGTATTAGTACAAATAATTATTTGTAAATTTTTAGTTAGAAATTCATAAAAAATTTTCATTTTATATCTAATTATCTATTATAAGTTATGAAAATTGAATACATGATTCATTATAAATCATACTGAAACCATAAAATCTAATAAATATAAATATATACAGTTAATAATTTTTTAAAGACATTTTAAATTAAAATTTGGTCAAAATTACTTATTAAAAGATAAATAAATATGTTAATATTATTTTATTATAGTTTTAAGACATTACTCGTGGGAACTTGAAACTTTTACGTGTATTATTATATATTTTACTATACGCAATGACATTTTTGATTTCTTTTAAGATATTATTATCTATTTATATCTTATATAGGTACTATATTACTATGAATCTATTTCTGCTGTTTTACGGTACTTATTTAGATTAAAATATTATTAAATTTTGAGTTATATAAGTTGATATAATATGTTATATATTTATATTATTATAATAATAAGGTACTACTAATTTATAAAAAATGCATATTTTCAGAAAAAATTGTATTAACCTATTGAATACTAAAAGTTAAATAAATGATTTAAATAGCTATATCAAAAAACATACTAAAATAATCACTTAGTATTGCATTTTAGTTATTTAATTTAATATTTGATTTTATGTTATGTATTTATTTATTTTTATTTAATTTAATTTTATAAACATATTCATTATTGGGCCCCACCGAGAGGACAATAGGACCAAAATTCAGGACAGGCCTGGTTACATTCAGTATTCAGTGTGCTTATATATAAATAAAATAATTCTTGTTTTTAATTTTAAAATGCATATTTTGGGTATCTATAATTAAGGGTTAAAAATCAGGGTAGGCCTGGGCCTACCAGGCCTACCCGCTTGACACGCCCCTTAATGGGCTACGAAGGCTCAAGTGAAATGGATTATAGCTACTGTATATAAATAAATAAGGATTTAGGAAATCATTGAATGATATTATTATCAGAAAAATAAACATATGAAAATTAAATTTTGTACCTATATATTAATTTCAATTTATGTTTCGTTTCTCATTAAATAATTATCTTTAGGTATTATACTTGACAAATTACTATAAAATAATTTTATGTTGAAATAATATAAATACTTTAAAAAATTATATATTTTTTTAAATATAAACGTTTGTGACTTTTATTTTTAATATTTATAAGTATCATGCTTTTTATAATATACATATTATTAAAATGAAATATTATTTTAGTTATTAATACACGTCATATATTGAATATTTTATTATAGTAAATTCTGAGGGCAGAGTTGTAGAAATGGTTCAGGGATGAAAAAATATTTTTTTGTCTACATTCTATTTAGGCACGAATGTACTGTTATAATATATGTAGGCGATGTAGAAAAAGTCATAACAATGAAATATCATTAAAATAATGTATGTCATATGTATCTCAATATAATATAATAAAAAATCTGATGAGGCTAATACAACAATACAATTATGGATTACACTTAAATTCGAATCTCTATACTTGCTTAATTGTGTTATAATTTATACATGTAATAAATTAATAACATTTAAAAGCTTATTTCAGATTTTGTGTCAAGCAAAATGATATATTCTACTATTCTAGTGTACCTAATTGTCAAAGATAATTGAAAATTGAATCAAATTTCAAACGTTAGTGGGCCACTATACCTTAATGTGATAATAAAACTTTCAACTATATAATAACAAATTGCATTGTAAACTACTCTATATAGTCTATATACATTCGATCAACTGTTTCTCTATAATACATACTGATGACTGACGGAAAATATCGCATTTGTACATTCCTAAACACAGCTTATACAGTAGACAATTTTTTAATTATTTACTTTTAATTTATTTGAATTAGCCTTGGGAACAGATAAATGTTATATATAAGGTATTACTGTAGTAGCCATTGGCCATTGGGTTCCTAATTCATTTTGTATTCAATTAGTAACTTGTAAGTATGCTACACACAGTATAACAATATAGTGATAGCAGCGGATCCCAAACTGTGAGGCGTAAGCACTAAAAATATGCAAAATGCGAATGCCAGTAACAACGTTGATGCCTAATTTTGAAGCATTAATAAACAGGAAACATTAAACATTGTTCACATTAAATTTTTCATTATATATTAACAGTCATCGTTTTTTTTTTTTTAAATAATTTTTGTTATACTAAATAATATGTATAGCTGGATTTTTGTCATAAAATTAAAAATATTTGAATATTTAAATAATATGAAATCGTAATTTATTTATTCGTGGGAAGCGCGATTATTTATTATTATTTTTAGAGATGCGTGAACCAAAAAAGTTTAAAAACCGCTGGTATATAGGGTATTCGGGTCGTTAGATAAATCTATAGGTACTCCGGTGCATACGCCTGTAGGAGATTATAATATCATACTAATACGATCTTTATGATGTATCTTATATTTGTATAAAATGTATACTATGTATGCTTTATAGTTTAACTTTGCCATTCTGATTATGTTTAAATTTCTCTTTTTTCAATATTTATATAAATATATTTCATATAGCCATATATATTATATAATATATATGTATCTATTAACCATATGCGAACGTCCTATACTCCTGTATAACTTCTCAATATACAAAAAAAAGTAAAATTTCAATTCATGAATTGTAATTACGATTTGTTTATAGATAAATTACGTAGATACGAAGTACCTATAAAATGACCACTGAATTATTAATTATAGGTATATATTAAATGCTGCAGCATTATATGTAAATATATACTTCATTTATAGATACTTATAATTTTAATTTAAATAATATTTTACATTCAATATTATAAATAAGAGGAGGAAGAATTTAAAGGAGTCGTATATACATAAATATCAATAACACTAAATTGTACATTTTATCGCAGTATAATGTTATACCTATACATAATATTGGATTTATGTTTTTATATTCTCTTTTCAATTTTAATTTTTCATAAGTTATATTACTCATTGTATAATATAATATTGTTACTATTGTCAATTTTTGTTTCAATTAGAATTAATAATAGATAAACTTTAAATCATACAAAATATTGTACTAAATTTCATGTTATTTATTGTAATAAATTGCAATAAAAAATTTTTTATTCTAGATTTTATATCATTTATCTGCAATGTACGCAAACTAACATAACCAAACATTCGTATTTATTTTATTTTCTCGAGAAACCACTACATCTCATATTATATACTCTCATTTCAAACCCGTGACTCGTCAAGCATAATGTTATATCGCGTTTCCTGTTGAAAAACCCATCTGGAACGAACACACGTACCGAACTTGAACAATTTCTTTTGAATTGAATTGTACTAATTACCAAATCAAATCATTTTATTAAGAAATATAGATATAAATATAAACTGTCAAACCGATAAATGTGACGAGCAAAATGAATGTCAAACCGATAAATGCGTGAGCAATTTGATTACCTATATATGGGTAACTACCATTTGTGCGTTTGAATTTATATTTATTCTTCGTTCCATTATACTCACGTGTGTAAACAATAATACTTTTTACGGTTCTTAGCGGATTCAAAATATCCATGGGTGGACGGCTGTTTTTATTGTATTGTACATATTTACGAACTATATGTACCTATGTACTTATACGCGCACGGTTGATGTAGCGTGACAAATTGTAGATGGCATTCATGTCTCGTTGTTTGTACATTTTATTCTTTCTATGTATCCAGGGCACACGGCGTATTTTTAAATTACATAACGGATATGCAGATGATGTGTACCTATTCGGGGGATCGTTGGTTTAATAATTGTGTGTAAAATATAATGAGAAAAAAATCACACAATCATTTTCTATGCAAATAGTGGATGCGACGTGCGTTTGCGTGAATTTGTTTGTTCTTTTTTTACGAGGTAAAAAAGTTGTACCTAAGTATAACTACCAAATATTTATTATCAGGAAAAAAATTAATCGAATTTACGATAGATTAACGCTAGTGACTGGCAAATTCGATTAGTATGTTTAAAAGAAGAACGTGATCAATAATAAATTTGGACACGCATGTATATCTATGTATAAATACCAACGTTAATATTACCACAACTAGCGCACGTTTTTTTAGATAAGTATTTTAGTTGGGTACCTATAGGCTATATAATGCTTTTGCTATAAACCATAATATATACCTTCATTGATCTTATTATAATATTATAAATCTATATATATATATAATATAATAAGGAATACCTATACGGCTATACTAATACTATAATATACCTATATTATACACCTACTAGTCATATTCTGTTTAAATTTGACTAACAATAATATATTGTACATTCCTACAATCAATATCTATTGTATCAATATGCAAATTTTACCATAATGTAAATCCACATGAATAGGTTTATGTTTTATTATTTGTACCTAATTTATAATTATGATATAACAGATACGTAAAGTTTGTGCGTGTCTTATAAAATGTAAAAGTAAAAACTATAAAAATAAAAAACAATGATAATAATCATTTAAAAATATATTCAAACGAGGAAGTTTGTTTTTATACTTTTTTTAAATATTAATTATCAATATTGATTTATGTATATTATATAATTTATATTAATCTTAAAAAATATTATGTTTATTATTATGGTTTAAGGTTTAAGTATAATATTTTACATTATAACTGTATAATTTAACAAGCTTACTGTGAAATAATAATAAAAATAATAATACAATATAGTATTAAAAATGCGCGAAAATGAAAAAATAACGTTCATATAATTTAGTTGTCAGTGTCTGCAAACAACTGTTGTAAAAATTTAAATTGACATAGAAATACATTTTACTTAGATACTTATAAAAAAGTATTATATTATCCGATATGAATATGTGATGTCTAAATAATAATAGAGACTTGTTTATTATCTCGACATCGCCGCATACCAACATGTTTTTACGGTATCTTCCTATAGTTAGGTACTTCTAAACTGTATAAGTATGTTTTTATGTATATTATGTGCATGTACTCATAATACTAAATATACTTATTTTTTAAAATTATTATTTTTACTATTAAAAATGAAATTTGGGACTTGACTTTATATTTTATAATGTACATTGACACACCTAAAACAATTAAACATGTTTTTATGCACTAAAACATATGTGAATATAAAAATATTAAAAAATGCGATCTTATTAGTTATTTACATGGAAGAGGAGGCTGTGATATGTAATGATGATTCTATTACAGGTGAAAACATTATGATACTATATTATTTGACTAATAGTGTGTTAAAATTAAATGAATGGCTTAGATCTTATGGAAATTAACGTATTTGGACTTAAACAGTGTCTGGAGTCTCAACTTCTCAAGTGGACTATTTTCTTCATTTTCAGTTTTTCTCAGTCATTAAATACTAAAATATAATGATATGAACTTAATATCAGTATTAAAGGGTAGAATTTAATTAAAAGTATATTTACTTATTTCTTTATTATCAGTTAAAATCATTTATCACAATAATATATTAAAACTTTTTTTAAGTAAACGAAAAAGGTCATCAGGAAGTTTTTATTAGTTTGAATTATATTTACGGTTTATGATGTATCTACAGACTACAATACCGAAATAGCTATATCGCTTAAGGTGTATAAGTATAATATATTGTTTTGCTTTAACTATTTCACACATAAAAAACTCAACTGTTACAAATTTCTAAATTACATCTATAATAATTATCAACTTATCAAAAAACAACCATACAGTATTCTATTAGAAAATGATTATAAAATAAGTGTAGCTATTATTAGGTAAATAAAACAAATATTTAATACATTTATTTTAATTTTACCATATTATATACCTACTTTTTGATGATATTTAAAACTATTATCAATAAACAGTAACTCCTAACTAAAATAATAATGTGTCGTGGAATCAAAGTTATAAGAGAAACAATCCAGCCATCTATATATAGGTTATGGCGGTTATGCCTATTTTAAATAACAGATAGTAATGATAGTATTATAATATTACTATCAATGGATATCCCATTACAATACAAATATATATATATATATATATAATATTAAAGCATTAGTTACACATATTATATGAATAAGTATAACCAATTATCTCTTTAAATATAAGAAATAATTAATGTAATTATACGTCTAATACATGACTCGCGTTTGACGAACAACATCGAGTAAATAAATGTAAATTGATGCCGAAAAGAAAGCGATCGGCAATCGAAAGAAACTATGGCGAGCTGATGCAATTTTGAATAACAATATCAGGCCATCGGGATGTGGGGAATGTGAAGTTATAATGTGAACGTGGGTGAATATCGTCGGTCATCGGCGTGTTTGATAAAAAGAAACGTACCAAGTTCGTTTGCTTATAGATTTTCTTAATGATATAAATATACGTGTGTATTATTATTACAAATTCACATACAATTGAAATGTTATTAATTTTAATATTATACTACTATAACACGCTAACATTTTGTAATTTTATATGAAATATTTATATCAGCCATTGTAAAATCATTTTTTTAAACCATAATCCATATACCTATATATTATTGTGTATGTGCAGCTTGGAAACATTGATCACTATATTACTACTAAACTATGGTAATTTCGATTATAAAATAAACCACAGAACTTAACGATTTGATAGAAACTGGTTACGGACTTAAAATAAAGTTTTAGAAATAATGAGACTTGTCGTAGAAAATTGTCTAGTCATGAAGTCCCTTAGGCTTAGATTAACGAGTGGGAGAGAATAGATAATCGTATACCTAGCCATATAGCTAGTACCTAAGTATTGTGAAATGTGAATTTTAAAATGAATTAGCAAGGATTAAAGAAAAATATATTATAAAATGTGTATACGTATAAGGCGTAACGATTGGTAAATTTCATTTACGGTAATTTCGACATAATGGAGATATTAACCACTCACTAAAATATTATTAAAAGAAAATTAATGGATAATAATATGTAGTAATATATATATATATTAAGGACATTAGGTACATAGAATATACAACACACATACGGACATACGTCTATGGATAATGTAAATGCTGTGTATAAGTGTAACATAATTTCTCGCTCAATTTCTCTAATATTTGAATGCTGTTATGGAAATTGGAAATGTGTTATACTATATATACATGATACGTTTATACCTATATATTCTATAAAATATTATGTATTGTACATTTGTATGTATACGGTATAACTATGTATAATGTTGTGTACTCCGTTTCTATTTTCCCAGGACGCCTAAACATTATATTGTATCGAAGGCGTTTGACTGGCGGAACAGATGAGCAAAATGATAACATTTAACACTATATTGTATAGTAAGTTGTTGTACAGTTATTAATTTTCTCGCAAAATCCGCTATAACATACCTATAACCATTATCTGCGTTCATCACAACGAGTAATGACATAAGGCAATAATGATTTTATATTATTTTATTTTATATTGTGTTTGAAAAAACACGACTTTCTCATTATTCAGCAATATAATATATTGCCCATGTGCTCGAAATTGGAATAATCATCATACCCAGTCAAACAATTGGAAATGCGTTAAAATATTTTATGAAGAGAAAGATTCTTTTTTTTTTATCGAGAACAATAGCTATATTTTCGTATTTCGTGTTACCGTTTAAGTATTTTAGGTGAGATTATAAGCGATTGAAACTCGAAAGTCACCGCAGGGCGTTGTATACATATACGCGCGATTTGAACATCAATGGTAAAATAAATTTACGTGATCAGAGAGCTGACAGAAACGTGTAATAGAATATTTTATATTGTTTTTTTTTACTACGATCAAAATTAAAGCTCATCATAATTCAAATACAAAAATATTTAAGAAATGTCTCATACTTAATACAAGATAAGTTAATATAAGTTACAACACTACAGTGATTTTTTTTTTTTTTTAAGAGTATTGAGATGACAATGAATAATGATAATAATTTGTAAAAAAAAATATAAAAATATATTATAAAAAGTTATTTCATATTATCTATTTATATGCGTAAACATGCATCGTTCTAACCTTTTTATTTTATTAAGTATGCAGTTTGTAGTAAAAAATAATGTATACGTACATACTCATGTGTTAGATATATTTTAAATGATGCATTAAATAATGTAATATAAACGATAACTAATAGTACCTATATGTTATATACATTATACTTATATGTATTAGTATTATGCTACACATTGGGTGTCAAAGACTCATAATTTTAATAATTTCGTATACTATTATACATAATATACTAAATAATTAGTATACCTATACTCGTTTCTACATATATATGTGAGTCCATCTGTACCAATCAGTTATCATACAGATAATAATTGTATCAAAAAAACAACTTGGGTGGTAAAAGATGTTTCATAATACAACTAAAATAATCATGTAGGTATCCTATAAATAAAAACAAAAAGTATTATTATTACGTTAAATAGTAAAGTATTAAATTATAATTTAATTTTAGTTTTTAATTTAAGAATGAATTTAGAATGAATTATCCTATAGGTATCTGTATAATTGCTAACGTAGTTTAATTTTAATAATGACAAACATAGTGATGGTAACATTGGTAACATAATGAATGTCTTATTTATAACTTCGATGTACTTTTTTTATCTGATATTAAAACAATTATAATTCATAACTAATAAAATACTATTTACAAAAATGTATTAGTATATGAATACTTTTATATAATTTTGTATTATTAAATTTAAAGTAGAATAGAATAAATAAATTGTAAAAAATGAAATTTTAAATATACTTTTGCGTGTATAAGATATATGTCTTAATGTACTCTTATACACGCAAAAGTATAATTAGAAATTATTCAAGTACATATTTTCAGTAGGGTAATTATGAGCCCATTGAGAGCCATGAGCTACGAGGACACACATTTAATGTCATATAGGGAGGAGTATATTGGATACGTTGATTTTGTTTAATATATTATAGGTATATTTATAATTATCTAATTAGTGCGTATTGTGATATCTAGGTCTTTCGTCCCATTTTGCTTATAAAGCCCAGGAATCAGGATTTATTCAATTGAGCTTAGTTAGGTAGGCAAACACTACATAGAATATTAATTTAATTGTTATACTTGAAATGGAAAGATTTTTAAGAAGACTGTATGTGCATGTAATGAAAATATTTTTATGGATGTAAGACATTTAAATCACCAGCACCTCAGTTATTTACTCAAATTTATACATTGCACAGCTATGCCGTAGGAATAATGATACCATTGGTAATTATTGTTATAAAAGTAATTTATTTTTATTATGACTTTTTAGTATATAATTATTAATAAATCATATTAAATTTACTTTTAAAGCTTATGCATTGCGACTGAAGAAAAGTACATCAACTTATTCAAGAATATTTAAAATAATAAAAGATACTGCTGTACAAAAAATGTTTAGTATTTAGCCCAAATACATTTCAAATTTACTTTGAAATTTGCATGATGTTTTCTATTAGAGAAACTTTTTACTATAACACATTTATAAAAGGGTGTTAATTCCACTTTGATCAAGCGATTTTTCAAACAATGTTTGATGAATGTTTATATAACTTTAATGAATACTTAAAATGATAAAATAAAATAAATATTTTTTTAACAAAAATGAAACAAAATTATATTTTATTATGATTTAGCGAAATGATTTATTTCGGCGAGATAGTATTCGAAGAAATGGGTCTAAATCATCTAGGTTTATGACTATGTTTTATAAATATGCTAGAGTAATGTTTAATTATAATATTACAATAAAAAAAAACATTAATTGTGTATCATATGAATATAAAATTATTCACATGTATAATATATAATAATAATAGTTAGGTATACTACAGTCTTAAATACTGTGGTATATATATATAATATATTATAATAGTTATACTTTAGTATTTAAGTCTGTAGAAGTGTTTAATATAATTTACAACTAAATCAAATCAATAAAATCATATAACATATTACTCAATGATAAGGTACATGCATTGTACGTACCTACATGTAAAAAATAAATGTTTTAATTTCAATATATTTAGTTATTTTTGAATTTAAAGCATCAATAAAAATATATAAAAGCTATTTGCATTATTTTATATTTAAAAAAATACCTAATTTATAAATACAAGTATAACAGTATATAAAATGTATACGTAAATTTGATATTATTATTAATTATTAGTTATTACTATACAATAATTAAATTAATTAACAATTAGCGACACTAATTATAGTATTTATCCAAGATATTTAACATAATTAAAAATATAATTGTAATTTATTTATTTTTCTAATGCTTAACCTAACCTTCTGATCCTAATTTATATAGGTCCTTTTATCGATTAGTAATTATATGTTTACTAATGTTACTCGAATGATAATATTGAATGACTTTTAGATTTAATATGACTAATAAATAATAAATAATTATTCATTTGCTTGACCGAATTAATTTTTATAATTTAGAGTTTAGAGTTTACCAGTTAACAAGATCAATTAGTAAAAGCCTAAAATTTGGATATTTTCCGGCAGTAGTAGGTAAATTTTATATTTTACTGATTAAACCGAGATTTTCACAATATTCGTACTTTTACCGCAGTATAAAGTATAAATATGTGAATAAGAACATTGGCGCCAAGAGATAGATCTGACGCCACACGACGCCCATACGAAACGAATCCATGATAGGGATACAGCTTGGTTATATTCTGTGGCTTGGTCTAGGTTGTTAAGTATAGGCATTATAACGATTGTTATGATATTTGAAGAATTGATTAACAGTATTGAAAAGTATAGATGGGAAAATAACGGTCTCCTATAATATACATCGCACCGATACGGGCAAATAAATAATAATTATAAGGACGAAAAAAAACGTGGGATTTGATGTAACATAAACTATAATTATTTAATAGTTTATTACTATAATATTACATAGATACATATTATCGAACTTAACGTTTTAAAAACAATTTTAAGTTTTGAACAATAAAAGAAATATAAATATTTGATGAGTGAAAACTAGATAATTCTCAAGGTGTAATTCATATAATATAATATATTTTAGGTACTATACATAATTTAAAATTTAAAACTTAAACAATAAGAACGAGGTTTTAATCAATTATTTTTGTTTGTACAACGTGTATGAAAAATTGATAAAACAATAGCTCTTAGTTGTTTCAAATATCATAGTATTTACTTTAGGTGAGTAATTATTTAAACTGAGATTATTAAACATTTTAAATGTTGTCAATTATGTTGTTACATATTTATACAAGACATGCATGACCTTATTATTAGCTACGTTTATAATCATTAAAAATAACATTTAATTTAAAAACTAGTTTTTTAAATAATAAGTCTGCATGCAGTTTCAATCATGTTGTTTTACTTCTTTAGGTCAACCTTATTTCATTATATACACCTCTTCAGAATTTGTTTAATAACACGAAAATTACATTGCACTTATAATTGCTACGGACGAGAACAATCTTTTCGTATAAGGTCAATCTTAGAAGAAACTATATAATCAAGTACCTAAGTATAATTTTATCGATAAATCAAATACAAACACACAATATAACTTCTTTGTTGAAATCTCGGTTGAAATATGGGTTAATATTAAAAATCATATGTAAAAATAAAAATAAATTATTATTTTAATTCTTACTCAAAATATTACATTAATTGAACTATTTCAGGTAATTAGACTATTCAGTACCATTCAATGTTAAGCAATTAAGATAAATTGTAAAATATATTATATAGTAGTACTAATACACATTGGGACTGAATAGTCCTAAGAAATTAACATCCTATGAAATCAAGTTACAGAAAAAAAAATATATATGTCATTAAATACAATATTGTATATATCTATTATAATAAATAAACAACGAAACAATTCCATTTTGAATTTAAACTACCATATTAAAATACTAGTTTTTGAGAATTAAGTTATATACCTGTCGTAGCTAGTGTCATTATTGAAAAAATATCTGTAATTCAATATATTTTATTTACCTGTGTATTGCCTATATCGTATAAAATATATTTTATATGACACATCTGTGTACAATATAGTATTCGATTTTGTTGAAACCAGTACCGTTGCGGCGTTGCTAGTATGCTGCAGGCATTATAGTGTTGCATATTATGCCCATCATATTATTCAGTTTAATATTATGCTGATTATACCTACTACATTTATTCCACATATCTATATAGTGCATAATCAAACGCTTTGTTCTTTTTTTAATTATTATGGACTCGCGGTGTTAAAATGCACTATTATACATCATATTTACATAATCGTTAGGTATTATATTGTTTTACTATTTTTAGAAAGTTCGCGGCATAAATGAAAAGATTTCGTCGTGGATCAACGTGCGCGTGCGATGGATTAACGTGCGGTGTATTCACATTCAAATTATATTAGGTATATATTACGCGGACTTTCGACAGGAAAACGAGAAACTTGTGTGTAGCGGGCGGATACAATACTAAGATAAAACATGTCAAACGATAGTCGTATGAGTGCAACGCACCTACCTGTTGGAGAAAAATCCAAATGCGTGGTGCACACACGTCGGTTCGGCGGCGGCAGCGTCGTCGGCGTCAGAAATCCGGAGGTCGACGAAATAAGGACGACGGATCGGCATAGTATATTAGGTACACCACGAAATCACATATTTCCGATGTTGCGACGTACGACGCGTACTTACTATTATGTGATTGTAATATGCAGCTGGCGGATTTGGCGGGCGCGATACACTTTTCGAAACGAGAAAATCGCGACGACGGCTTGTCGTTATGATAATAAACGATATGTATATATTATGGTGATATCGTGGCGATCACTCTGAGTCAATATAACACAAACCGCGAGTAAAACGTGCGATTTATAACGAACACGCAAACGGTAGGCGCAATATTGCTTTTGCTGTTATTATTATTGGCGGCGTATTACGATGATCGGACGACGGTAGGACCAAGGTAAACCATATAGGTACACTGACTGATTACCGAGTAATAAAAACTACGGCGACGATGTGTGTACACAACAACTGCGGTGCGACAGACTCGCGGCGATGACCATCATCATGGTCCGGTACGGTCGTATCGAGGTTTAAAGAGACGGTTACGTGCGTGGTGCGCTGGAGTGTGGCGTACGTATATGACTGCCGAGTGGCACTGGAACTGCTGAACAGGAATGAGTATAATAATAATAATAATAATAATATATATATGATGTATTATACTGTGGCGAGTGTATAATAGTGGCGATGGCATATACCCGTTGTGGTGTATACGCGTACAGGTGCCGACTGCCGGTGCCGGTGTTGGCGTCTGGGAGAGTGATTGGTGGGGGGAGGAAACAGGTAAAAAGATAATAATAACATAAAGAATTTCGGTGAGGGGACGACGCCGTCGCCGTACACCGCCGCCCGTACGTTCCAGCAGTGCCGCGCAGATACGCTGCCGCCGCACATCCTACCGAGTCGTCGTCGCGAGATCGACGGGAGGTACATAACAACATAACATATATAATATTAATATAAACTATAAAATATACAATAATAATCGCCAATGCCCCGGTTTAATGCCGCCGTACGTATAATAAATACATATATTATTATATATATTATATATACGTGCGGTTGAACTGGTTATAAGCGTGCGTTTTTTTTAACGTGATGCGGGCGATTATTAAAAAAAAAATGATTTTAATTGATATGTTTAAGTTTATTATAACAATCATTAAATCGAGGAAAATGAT
Organism: Rhopalosiphum padi; assembly: GCF_020882245.1. Lineage (NCBI taxonomy): Eukaryota > Metazoa > Arthropoda > Insecta > Hemiptera > Aphididae > Rhopalosiphum > Rhopalosiphum padi. The sequence continues at coordinate 22,836,483 of NC_083600.1, forward strand.
ATGTTTAATATTAATAATATTGTAATACATATATATTTATATATTATATATGTAGGTACTAGCATTGATTATAAATACTAGTATTTATAATCAATGGTACTAGCCACTAGGTACACATATCTATAAGAGGATAGGTATACGTATTATAGTGGCCAAGACGCCAAAGAATGAAAACCGTATAAGCTTGAACTGCTGCTGCATTATATCAAGCGTCCGTATTAAAAAAATAATCAGGACCTGTATAGGTTTTGAGTGTACTTCGTCATTGGACATTGAGTACAATATATATACCTATTAATTATTATATAATTGCATACAAAAAATGATTCTTTTATAAAGATACGATGTGTCAGTTTTGTTCATAGCTAAAGCTTAAAATAAATTATAGTCTAAATATTTTCAAAATTTCATTGTGTATAAAAATTAATTATGTATCATCTGTATTCTATACAGTCTGTATAGTCTATACGTAATGGCGTGAAGTTTCAAGTCCTACGATTAATATTTTTTTAATTACAGCATTAATCAAAAATAACTAAAATCATTATTTTTTATTTAAACTTCCGATTTTATCAAAATTTAAACTCCAATCGTTCATAGAAAATCTAGGTAAATGTTTTCACACTATTTTTTTTAATTTCAGTTGCTGAGAAAATCATAGGAGGAAACTTGTATTAAATTTTAAAACCATACCTATAATTACTAGTAATTTTATTTAAAAATAAATAATTACTTAACTATTAATTTTAGATGATAGATAAACTTTATTTATTTAGTTATTAGTTACCTTAGAATTCTTTTTATCTACTTATTTAACGAGAGAAAAAAAACAAAACATTTTTTGAAAGTAATCGAAATCGTATTTATATTGAGGACTAACCGGATACTATTATTATATTTATAGGACATTTACAGTTTAAGAAATTAATTTAGAAACGTAAATATGTATAACAATAATTTTATTAGGAAAAAGCTTGAATATATGTATATATATATAAGTTATCTACCAATACCTAATTGGTTACAATTTACATTCAAAGTAAAAGTTAAGTATTTAAATAATTTTACGTTGTTTTATGTTAGGATAATAATTAATAAAGTAGGTATAAGATCGAAATCGTGTATTACCGACACTATTACAGTAAAATATTTTATTGTCTTAGATTTAAATTTTATTACCACCTAGCTATATTTATATAGCAACTAGTGAAATTTGGAAATTACGAACGTATTTATTGTTTTAACGTTTGCGAACAACATATCAACTATTAACTAATATATTATTATACCACTTACACCTATGTCTTATTCACTTTCTCTGATATACAATTTAAATAGTTAATAATTAATAATAAATATAACATATGTTATATGTATCAAATACATAATTTATGTACAATGTACATATATATTTATTTATTTATTATATATAGTATAAAAGACATTTTTTATAAGATTAAGTAATAAGTTATAAACTTATAACTTATAACACTATAACACAACTTATTATATTAGTTTTCGCATTATAGAAATATGATAGATTTGTGTTAAAATCTAACGAAGGTGAAAACCTATAACTAAAGACCGGATTTTATATAAAATGCATGTTGCTATTTTCAACATCATATATACATTCAGTTTCAGTTAATGAGTGTTCACAAGACCGTCAAGACCACAAATCATTAATTTATTGATTAAATATCAACATTTTATAATGCATATTTTTGCATATTCTGAAAATGTAAGCATATTTTAACAAAAAACCGTACAATATACACCTAATGATCCAAAAAGGTATTGAGCAAAAAAAAAAAATAGATTATAGGTACGTTTATATAATATCAAATATTTTACGTCTCAAAGAATATTCAGACGTTAAAAATAAGTTACTAAACTTCCACATAGGTTGGTTCATTGGTTATAAGGTACGAGTTTTATAGCAGAGACGTGGCTTTACTTAATTTATCTACTCTTGTTGATAAAATACCCGAGGTATATATAACCATATAGGTACATCATTACAACCACTGCTAATTGCTATATACGTTTATACAAGACAATTTTTGTTAGTAAGAATTAAGTTGTAGCCAAGTTAAGTGTAGTTTGAGTGCACGTGTTTTTTTGCTAAAAAATATTTTGTAATTTACCAATTAATTTTTAAATAGTTAAAATGGCCAAAATTCCAAATTCATAACTGGCTTAGAAAATGAATTAAGCCATACAATATTTCTAATGAGGTTTAAAAATTTTTAAATAATATCTACAAAGAAATAAACATGGAACATACTTTGATAAGTTATTGTTTTTCAAATTAACGTACTATACAGGTACTAAATATTGTACTTTTTCCTATTTATATCACCAGTGTAGGTACATACCTACTATTTAATTTTAATAAAATAATTTAATAATGTATTACCTAAATAATGATTCAAAATTAAATTACATTTTTGTATTGCATATTTGCTATATTATACATCTTATACTTTTTGTTTATGAAAATTTAAATAAATTTAATTATTAATTATTACTGCAAAATGAAAATGAAATATAAAATTTAATAAAAATTGAAATTTTATTTTACATGTTATACACTTTTTTCTTGTATATTTTGACTATTTTTAGTGCATGTTGCTTCCATATTTTACTATTTAAAATGCATATAAATCCGGTCTTTACCTATAACCTATCAAGGCGATCCATTTAAAAGTCTACATCACCTAATTATTTCGAAAAGTTTAACATTTTTATTCTATTTTATGTAAAATATCATGTTTTAACTTTTTTAAATGACAACATTTTAAATTAGAATATTTTTAGAGTATTTCGATTCAAAAAACAGAATCTCGAATGAATATTTAATCAGTACTATGTAGTATAATTACTCATTAATAATTATAATAAATAAAAGGACACCTGCATTTATATTTTCTCCGTCTTACAAGTGCGTAACACAACAAATCTACGCTTAGCAGTTCATGATGTTTAGCTCGTTACCTTTATAATATTAGATTGAATTAACATATCATGAAATTTAATTGTAAGAATTTTATCTGTGTTCTTATGTTGGTTTTTTATGATATTCAAGTTTTCATTACCTTTTGCTTAAATAAAATATAGTGCAGTTTAAAAATAATCATATAATTTGTTTAAAAGTAGAATTATTGTAAGAAACCATCGTATACGAACATTGATACAGTTCTTATTATTAAGTTTCTTAACAAATTAGTGGGTCAATTAATTATTCTAATATTAAAGTTAACGAAACTAAATGTGAACTAATGAGAATGTGGTACTAGAAAAACAAAAAGGGAATGTCTAGTATAGGTACTTAAATAGATCACCTTGTGATTTAGACTATACCTATATGAGTATATTATAATTCAATCATTGTAAAATAAATACATCCTGTGTCAGTGTGGCGAAAAAAAGTGTTTTAAGATTTTTATAACACCGTAAAAATAAGTGTAATTTTAAGCGTGACTCAAACTCTCTTAAGTCATATAATATATCCATAATACATTATTTTTTAAATTTTTCAACTCACTAACCTAATTTATTGTGATATAAAAAATAGACCTACCTATTTAATTTGTCTATATATCTAAAATTGCGTAATGCAGGTTTCCTATCAATTCTTATTTCTTATTAGTTATTGAACAACTTTATCATAATTTATGTTTATTATTACTTTGGAATATAATATTAACAAATAAATACCTATTTCGTTTTAATTTGCCAGGTATAATCCGAGAAGATTGACTAACGATTGTGGTCTTGATAATAATCTATCCACAACGCCGTGGAATTGCAATAATATCATAGGCTATAGTACAGCAGTACTTACAGCTGTTACACAAAAATTTATTTTCTGATTTGTCTAACGCGTAATATACCAACAAATGTTATCTGTAAGTACTTAATTCGCGATTACTCCTTAATTATCTACTTGTCAGGAAATTCTATCTATGTAGTTTTTTGTTTTTATTATTGTATACTTATGTTTTTAAAAACTAAAATTATAAAACATAATTCATGCGATTTCAGAATACGATAAAAAGTTTTTCCCCTAATATTCATCAACTAATATTTTAATTATTTTATTAATTTCTTAAATAAAACTCTATGCATATTACTATATGGCCGTTCCAACAAACACACCAGAAGAATATTTTTTAGATTTATAAAGTCAAAACCATTAAGAGACATCAACACTAACTGTCAAGTCCACATCAATCAATATACAGAAAACCCCAATAAACAGATTTGAGATTTGTTTAACAGAAATCACACTTCAAAATAAGTGATATTTATAAATATTTTGAACAAAAATATTATTTAATTAATTTCATATTTCAAAGAAAAATATTTTCCTGCAAGGGCACCCGTAGCTATTTTAGTTAATAATTAAATATTAATTATTTTATTACCTACTTGCATGGTTTAAGTATTTATACTTTTGACTTCCCCCTCCCCCTGATTTATATTTCCGTGGGCATCCTTATTTTCCTGATAAGTCTGATACATAGTATGTATGGCATAATATATATATTATAAATAGTTAATATTTACATAATATTTTGTTATAATTAACTTTTCATTTGAGATTTTCAAAAAATATTGTTTGGAACACAAAATTAAAATATATTATTATCACTCAAAAAGTTAAACAAAAATCATTTTTTTTTTTTTTAAACTTGATATACCAATTTCCATATTTTAGCCAATTATAGAAGATACATTAATTATATAAACATGGACTCATTTATTTTGCAAACACATTGTCTTTATAAATAAATTATACATTTATATTCATAAAAATTAATAAAACATGATATTAAACTCTTGCTTTCAATATTTTCAACAAGGCGGGTAAAAATAAATAGTTATCTGATTCTTGTACTAGAATACCACCCATTCCATATTCTAAAACGGATTGGCATTTAAAAGCTTCATCATTAGATATAACATTTGAAACTGTTCCACAATTTAATATATCTTTAAGATTGTCATCATCAAATAATTCGCTTACATTTTGGAATTTGGAAACAAGATTATTTAAAGTACTAAACCCTTCAAGACTAATATCAGAATTTTTTCCATACTTTAAGAATAAGAAAAGCCAAAAGTCAACTGCCGGTAAACTTATGTATGAGCTTCCACTCAATGACTGTAAACATTTAAATGTCAAAAGTATTTCTTCAGTGGACAATTCTTTTGGGTATTTACTTATTGCAACCATTAAGCTTAAGGCCCAAGGGCCAGTTCCTCCATTCGTTGCAGGATGAATCCGAAATGTAGCTTCCATAATATTTAAAATCAATAACTAAAATAAAACCAAGAACATTATAAACATGGATATAAAAATATTGGTAATATTTTTCAAAATTACCCGATCCTTTTGATGGCCACATTTGAAAATAACCAAAAATAAATTGAACAAATCCATATTTTTTAAGACTTGCCAATCACTCGAAGAACGTGTACCATCACGAAGTATTTCAAAAAACCAACGCATGTGAAGTGATTTATCTTTAAATCCAGAACTAATAAACACAGAAAATAGAATAATTAATACCATATTATCATCAAAAATGTATTAAGATACATACTATGCAGTCAAAAATGTTTTCAATTCTGGAATATGATTGAGCCGAGCAGCTGGTCGAGCCAAAAGTATTCTACAGCAAGTAGATTCAATGCCTTTTTCATGATTAGCCATACTTAAAACCATTCTACCTAAAAATAATGCTTGAATCATTGACAGTTGAGGCGGAGGTTTCAAATGCAAATCTTGGATGCCTTGTGCAACCCAAGAACTAAAATGATCCCAAAACAAGTTTTCAGCTCTTCTACTGTGGAAGTTAAAAAAAAAAAAATGAGATAACAATAAAATATGTATATTGATATTTAGTATTTTATAATTTACCAAAATAAATGAGATCGCAGTAATGTTAATACATGATATGCAGCTGAACGCATCGCGCAGTCGTAACTGCCTAAACAAGCCAAAACCATTGACAGACAACCACTTCTATTAAACTTTTCTATACTCAATGGTGCTTCAGTGGCCAACAAACTGCTAATCATTGGTAGAAAAAATGAAGGGTCAAACATTTGGCTCGGATCTTTGGTAGTGTACTGTACAATTTTTTGGTCCTATACATGTTTTAATTTTAAAATACAATTTTTGTTTTGTTATAATGTTATTAATTAAATACTTACTTTAATGTGTAAAGTTCTGTTAATAGGAAAACACGATATAGTTTCTTTCAGTCTTTTTAAAGGTATGTAAGAAAGCACTTCAGTAGTAGAAGGAAAACTGTTTAATGTTTTTGATATAAGATGGTTTTTCACTTGATAATGTGATATGGCAAATGATCCCCACAAGTAAGGTCTATAATTAGACATTGGTATAGAATTTTCTTCATAATGAAAAAGAATCTAAAATCATAGAAAAGTATTATAACCAATTGGTAGTTTTGGTTTTTAATATAAAAATTTACCCTTAATAATATTTGATCAACAACTGATAATGATGCATTGTATGAACAGAGGAAAAGTGGAACATGACTCACAGCCATTATTGATGGTTCTTTCTTAACTAAGGTTTCAATCAATCGCAATACTTCTTCTGCATATAAAAAAAGTTGGATTAATAATTGATGATAAGAGATCAAAAATTTATAACTTTTTCATTTTTTTTTCTAACTTAAAATATATTTCAATAACACGTATTTATAAAGATAATTTCTGTTTTGTAGTTTTTGGTATAACTTTTTGACGTTTAGAAATATTTTAGAGCATAGACAATAGACATAAATACATATTTTTATTAATCTCAGTTTATAAACTGACATGTTAATATGTCATCACACCATACACAAATTTATCATATTTTTCATATTTTATATTTCTAATTTTCTCCTGAGTTGCATCTATTTATTCTTAATGCATTTCTCAAATGTTTAAAATTAATTAAAATAATTTAAAAATTACTCATTAAAAAAATTATATGTTAAATTTACGTATTTTTTATATCATTAATAAATATTAATTAACTTTTACATAAAAATAAAATTATAATATAAATATTTTTGTATTTAATTAATTACAATTTAAACATTGTGATTAAAATTATTACATTATTATGACATTACAATAAATAGAAAAAGTATAATTATTTAAGTATTTTTAGGCTATATTTATAGATTATTTTTTTCAGGCCATCGACTTTTAAGCCTTATTTATTACCAATTAATATTAAAAATTAATTACCTTTTTGAATTTGTTTAGCATCTCGATTTAACATAATATTACTGAACTGTGAATGGCCAGCAAGCAGTTCAAAAGATTTTATTATAATAGATTTATCTATATTGGCTATTTTAACTAACTTCCTCAAGACTCTAATAAAACCATACTCAGGGTTTTCTTCAATTAAACCATATTTTACAGCTTTCATAATTATAGCATCCCAATCACTAATTTGTATTGGACAGTTGATTTCTAACAATCTGAGATTATTAATGATTTGATTAGATAACCAAGCAACATCGTCACTGAAAAAAATACAAATAATAAATATTAAGTTAAGCAAAATATAATACTTACTATGTGTTTACAATAAAAAAATATGTTATTTATACCTTTCAGGAGAAAAAGAGAAAAGAGTTGTAATTAAAAACTCAGTGAATTCAAGTTCTTTATTACATTTTGCAGCAACTAAATCTACAAAAGAAACTGCTGTCTTTGTGATTTTAAATATTGACCAATTGGTTTTTAATTTAGTAAATAGTTCATCACATTCGTTTTCATCTAAAGAATAAAAAAAACATAAAGAATAATATAAATTAAATAGAAAAATATATAAAAATATGTTAAATACTTATATTTTATTATTTATTTTCAGTATACTGTACATCTTAATCAAATATCACTTAATTCTACAGTAGGAATTTATTTATTTAACAACATGAGAATAATCATTAAATTAAGCTAATAATATGTTTTGTTTATTTATTATAAATTGCTTAATATTAGTAAATAAACTATAGTAAAAAACTAAACAATATTATTAATAAAGAGTATTATATTTAATCTAATAGACTAAAACATTATAACCTTGTTTTGGATCGAAAGAAAAAAATGGTAGGAGAAAAATAGATTAAATAAACATGTAATATTTAATAAGGAAGTAATAATAGGAGAACAATTGTTATAGAGCTTCTTAGTTATAAAGAAATTGGCGACTAAAGTGTAATCATTAAAATATTTTGTGTTTTAGTTTAAGACCAAAGTATAAGAGATAAAATCAATTTAATAACAATTTAAATGATAATTTGGCTCCTAATCAGGAAATTAAATAAAAAAATAATGCATAGCTAGAATATAATGTTATTTCTATTAGATTTATCAAATAATCTTTAACAGAGAATAACAATTTATTTATTATGAGATACTTTAACCTTCCCTAAATTGATTTCAATGAAAATACAAAAGGCTTAGGCAGACTTTAACACGTCAGTTTGTTGTTACATGAGTTATACTCATTCATTTTTAAATATTATTTTATCCACTTTAATCAGTAAAAGTAATATAAATTTAATTTAATAATTGTAATTACCAGTTTTTAGCTATAATGGATCCATTTAGAAGGTCAAGTGTAATTCCAACAAAAGTATGTAGTTTATTTTATAAAAATTTTGTTTAAAAGTTAATTTTATTTTATTACATTTTAAGGATGAATATTTGGATAACGCTCAGACATTTAATCGAACCTCAAAAATTTTTGAAGAATTTCTACATAGTTTTGAACAGTATGATAAGGAAGAACAGCACAAGAGACGAGATTCATCCTCTTTAAGTGACTGTGTTAAAGTACCTAGGAGAAGAGTATATGTCAAACAAAGTTATTTTCCTGTGGACGCATCATTTGTAAAAGCTAATCCAAACCATATTTACATAACTGATGTAAATGGCCATTTGTATATTGTTAAATATAAAGCAGTTAGATGGTAAAATAATTCTATATGTCAATTAATTATTAATTTTATCAAAGAATATTGATATTTTTAAAATGTATTTTAATAGTATAAAACATTGATTTAAACTTACCAAATTCAATTAAATGTAAACCCATAAAAATATCTCCATTTTCATTAAACCACTGTGGACTGTCTATCAACATATTATATGTATTTATTTTATTCTTCATATTTCTTACAATAACTGGATCACATAACATTTCTGGGAGCCTTTGATAAAACGCTGACATAAGGTAAGTCCATTTTTCTACAGGTAAATCATCCAAGTTTAAATCATAGTGAATATCACTGTGTCGTAATACCAAAAATAAAACTAAAGGATGTAATGCTCTTTGCTTTGTGTTTGAAAGAAGATGAATAAATAAACCTTTAAAAAAAAATCAAATAAATACTTTAACATAATGCAAAAAAAATTAAAAAGCTTAATGTTATACATTACTTTTTGGAATAAGTGATATTTGCTGAGAATAAATTTCAAGGTATTTTAAAACAAGATCCAATAATTCATAGGGCACAATATTTTCACAAATATATTCTATAATATTTGTAAATGGCCGATCACCCAGGTATTTTTTTTTTTCAATACATTTTTTCAATTTTAATTGAATGTCTTTCATGATAGATGTAATCTTAATTCAATCAAAATCTATAAATAATAAAAATATTTTATCATAAAATAATATTTAAATTATTCAATTAAATTTCAATCATTGTCAGCAAAATAACAATCAATCATAAAAAGGCCAGTTCTCATTTGAAAAAAAAATTGTATCCCCTAATTTGTTGATTGCCTACAAGACAATATTTTAATGACATACAAAATCTAAGTATTAGAAAACAATAGTATTGTTTTAAGATGTACATAACTCGTCATTAGTCAGATCTATATTTTATACTTAATTTATCAGTTTATCACATAATAAGAAATTATCTCAGTGTGTTTTTAAGATAACTTTAAAATTAAATTATTCAGCATTCATATTATTGTTATTATTATTTATTCGATAAAGGAAATTTTTCTCTGATTGTCGATATGTAAATACTGATGTTAAATGAAAACTGAAAATCAATAATTGATTAAAATTTACTTTGACGTACAATTACAGAAGGTAAGTTATTATAAGGTATATTATGAATTTACGGTAATAGATAGGTATATGGTAATAACAAAATATCTCATTACACGACCAATGTCGAATCAAGAGTACCAAAAATCAAAAATTTAATAAATTCATAATTAAATGATTAAATTCTCCATTTTATGGTTGTATTACATGAGCATGCTAGGAATATTACCCTGTATATTTATTATGCACTAAATAAAAATACTTAACTAAAATAGCTAATGTGATACTGATTTTTGCAACAATATAGATAATTAGATTATCAAATAGGTGTTGAATGGTCTCATTAAACTTTCATTCTAATAAAATCATTTTACGGATGCATTATTTTATATTAATTAGATATTATGAACATTTTTATATTTATAAAATCAAATTTTTTTTTTTTTTAAACAATCTTGAAAAAGCAAATTAACTATCTCACATAAAAATATGTATGTAAATAAAAATTAATTTATTTAATGACTCAATCATGGGCCACTAAATAATATATATCAGATCAATATGTTTACTGTTTATTTATAACATTTACAGAGATTGATCACGCAAATCATTAACAATATACTACCTATATAAATTTATACAATATTAACATTGAAATAAAACAAGTAGTACTGTATAATAGATATCAATTTTTAATATGTTTTATGGAACAAAACCTACTGTATAAATGTAACATTAATATTAAAACATTAAACAGGTCTTCAAATTAAAATTTTCATAATTTTTATCATATAAACACAAACCAAAATACATACATCAATTTTCAAGTATTCAATAAACAGATCTTCATTAATAACAATGGCCAAAATTTACCAATAAATTATCATTTTTTATACAAATTTGTAATGTTTAATTAAATAGCTAATAGTAATAATTGTTGACTATTAACTCTAAACTGGTTAACTTTAGTAGAAACATTAGAAACTAAAAAATTGAAATTAAATTTTAAATATCAAAAATCAAAATTTAAAATTTTTTAGGTTATACCGCGTTGGATAAAAAATAAATACCAAGGTAAATCCAGTGGCGATCTCTATGCTTGCCGGTAATCTATCTTTGCTTCTTGTCGTTATATTCTTATCACGGTGGCTAGCCTGTTTTCAAACTAAGGTAACTTTACTGATCCCAACCCATCAAGCAGGTTGATTATGATATAATAATGATAACAAATTGATTTTAATTTTAATTTTTTCTTGTTTTACTATATAGTCATAATATAGACTTAGTACTTAAATACACCTAATTCTAATAATATGATAAATAGTTAAATCCTTTAGTATTATTTTATCTGCTTTTCGTTTTAGTCATCGTTGTCTTTAGACTACTTTGATCTATACTAATTTGAATACCTTCTAATGCTAACGATTTAAAAGTCTTGCAAATAAATCAAAATGAACTTTTTACCAAAATCTATATAGTAAGATATCCCAAACTTTTTTAAAATATTTTAGAAATATCAGTTATACATTTTCCAATAAATCTAGTTTAATATCCAAATGATTTTTATCATTTTTTTATGCATATGCTAACTTATACTTTTATTTTTTAGCTCTAGTACATCATTGGCTTCAAGAAATTTAGCATTGTACTGTGCCAGCTCTTCATGTATTGATCGATCAAAATGCCGCAAATTTCATTTTTCATCACCCTCACGCACGCCTGGAGATATCATATGTCCTTCTTTAGTTCAAGGAATTGATTATATTCGTGACCCTCGATTAAACAAAGGCCTTGCTTTCACTCTGGAAGAACGACAAGCACTTGGTATACATGGTTTGATGCCACCAAAGTTTAAAACACAAGAAGAACAACTTGAAGTATGTCGATTCAGTGTCATGAAGTATCAGGAAGATTTGAATAAGTTTTTATACTTGGCTGAATTACAAGTAATCAATTTGCTTCATTTATGCATATACCTGACTTACTTTAATTTAAAACTGATTTGTAGGATCGAAATGAAAGGCTTTATTTTAGGCTTTTATCTGAAAATATTCATATGTTATTACCAATTGTTTATACTCCAACTGTTGGATTAGCATGTCAAAAGTTTGGTTTGATATTCCGCCGTCCTAGAGGATTATTTATCACCATTAATGACAAAGGACATATTTACGACTTGTTGAAAAATTGGTAATTACCTAGTTATTAATTTTATTAGAAAAAAAACATGTAATATTAATCATAAATTAATATTTTTAATAATACCTACATTGTTAATAACTTTATATTAATTAATCTTAAAATGTAGCTATTGATCTTAGCTGCTGATGTAGTTATACATTATTAAATATATCTCAAATTTCAAGAAATATAAATTATCATTAACACGACAATTGATATTTTTTATAAATAACGTATTAACAATACAATCATTATTTCATTTTTTAATTCTGCTTAAAACTATATTAATGAAGTAGGTCAGTAGAAAAAAAAATTTAATGGCTAAGCTATTGTGGTACATTTATTGGCTGTTGACCAAAATTTTCTTACATTATATGGCAAATAGAATTAATTTTAAATAATATTTTTAGTAAAAACGTTATTGGGTGTACACATAAAAGTTTTTTTAATACTTGCTTAGAATTTTTTCATAACAATTGCAGTTGTGTATTAATATATATATATAATAGTATATTATAAATATCATGGTTTTTAAAAATGCATTAATTACTTAAAAGAATATAAAAGAATCTTTTATATACCTACAAATACAATTATTTTAATTAGAGAATCTTAATTTTGTTTTGTAAACAAATATTTTTTTATTTACCGTTTTTTAAATGTTTAAATCAAATAGTTTTAAAATTTGTATATTTTTTCAAAAAAGTTCATTATCCTACTTGACTAATTTTGACCATAATGATTAAACCAATATGATTTTATTCCATAGTATTTAATATTTTTATTAGATATCATTCCATAATTATTAGTATACTATTTAATGTACACGCAATATGTCGAAATAATTACATTTACATATAATATTTGATTTAAATTTGCATAATGTAATAATTTCATTAAAAAAAAATATTATTGAATTCTTTTTAATTATATTAAAACAGCTAAAAACAGTAAAACTTACTTTTAAATTTAAGTATGTTATATTCTAAAAAAATATGGAGTGGTTCTCACACTTTAACTATAATTATTTAATAAATCACATACATTTCGCAATATGCGTCAAACGTCAATGAAATTAAATAAATTTGAATGGTATTATGTCTAATATATAAAAGTGTCAAGATTAATATAACAATTCTAATCGCTATAGTTAATGTACATTATTTTTTTTTTACATAATTTGAAGTGTATTTATGACATTTTTAAACACTGACATAATTAAAATTATATGGTTAGTATATTATGAGTTGTTTATAATCATGATTTGCCTATGTAGCTATATAAACTACTTAATATTTTGTGTTTTACGTAAGAATTCATATTTATAAATTAATATATTTTTATTCCTTATCTATCTAACAAATAAAAAAAATAATAAATTAATACTATTTAATACTACATACTTCAAATATCAATAATAATCAATATATATATATTAAACCTAAAGAATAACCAAAACCATTTATAATTGAGAATAATTAATTTAGTATAAATGCAAAACGGTGCAAAATAATTAGATGTTGAAATGTGTGACATATTAATAATAAAATTATTAAAAATATTATGAATAATATAATTTATGTATTGGTAAAATATATTGTAAATTAATATATAGATCACATTTGATCACAATTGCAGGTACAAATAAATATCTCACCTGGATGATTTTATATTGAAAAAGAATTTTTGGAAAAGAAAGGGATTCAAGAAATACATATTTTCAGACAAATTTCAAATTCTTTACCCCTTTTGGTGTGTACATGCATAAAACATTTTAAAATTTTCTGAAAATATGTAATTTGTACCCCTTTTACTCACTTAAAACCCCATTTCAATATAAGAGCATCCATGTGAGTTATTAGTGATACCTAAAATCAAGATTATACATTTTATATAGATTAATTTCTTGCATTTGTGTTGCTTTTAGAACAAGGTTTTTATATTATAATAACTTTAAAAAATAGAAAAGTTAGTAACCACTGTGATATTAAAAAATGCTGTCTACCTACATTTAATATTTCTATATTCCATCTTAATTAAAAATAACCTCATGTGGCGATTAATTTTTGTCAAATTACACCCATCAATTAAATCAGTTTCCATTGTTTGCATGACCAACAATTTTTTTTACTGCATTAACTTAAGCAAAATAGAAGCTAGGAAATTGTTTGAATGATAAAGTTACATTTTTAAGGGTCGGTGCATGTTACCCATTTTCTCTACTGTATGCAGAAGTTTACCTTTTAAGGTTACTCTTATTTGAGGCACAATATTTATTTTTATGGAATTGTATATTTTATTATTATTATTTATTTAGTTATTAACAAAGACTAAAAATATAAGTAGTATAAATATAAATGTGTAATAACCTGTGAAAATTTTGGGCTTATTAATCAAAACTATTATCATTTAAATTTTTTTTTTCCAATTGGAATTGATAAATAGTTATAATACTATAATACTCTAACAGCTTTTATTTTTAAAATTATTAGATTTTTTATTTTTTTTTAATTAATATTGATTCTATTTAATTATTTATAATTCAATTTGATATTTAACACTTGCACGAACGTTTTTTTTGGGTATAGGCCAGAACCAAATGTTCGTGCAATAGTAGTAACTGATGGGGAACGTATCCTTGGCCTAGGGGATCTTGGAGCATGTGGTATGGGTATACCAGTTGGTAAATTATCATTATATACTGCTTTAGCAGGAATCAAACCTCATCAATGTTTACCAATAACACTGGACGTGGGAACCAATAATGAAGTTAGCATTATATTAATTCATATCACATCATTTTTCTAATTAAATAACTCTTATTTTCATGTTTGATTAAATGTTTTTAGCAACTTTTAGAAGATCCTTTGTATATTGGTCTTCGACAAAAGCGTATTTTGGGACCTTTATACGATGAATTTATTAATGAATTTATGGAAGCTTTAGTTAAACGATATGGACAAAATGTATTGATACAATTTGAAGATTTTGGAAACCATAATGCTTTTAGATTCTTGGACATGTTTCGTAACAAATATTGCACATTCAATGATGATATTCAAGGCACTGCATCTGTTGCAGTTGGAGGTCTTCTAACTTCACGCCGTTTGACTAAAAGGCGTATCTCAGAATCAACATTTTTATTTTTGGGAGCAGGAGAAGTAAATATTATTTATTTATTAGTATTAAAATTTATATTTATCAATATAAATGTATTTATGTAATATTCAGGCAGCCATTGGTATTGCAAATTTAACTGTACGAGCTATGTTAACTGAGGGGTGTTCATTAGAAGAAGCGCGTAGTAAGATATGGATGATGGATATTGATGGTCTTTTGGTACAAAATCGACCTGAAGGAAACCTACAAGGTGATAAAGCATTTTATGCTAAAGACCACAAAGTTATGAAGAGTCTCCTTGAAGTTGTCAAGGAAATACAACCAACTGTGTTGATTGGTGCTGCTGCAGCAGCAGGAGCTTTCAATAAAGATGTGCTTGAGCATGTTGCTTCCTATTGCGAAAAACCCATTATTTTTGCTCTTAGTAATCCAACAGCAAAAGCTGAGTGTACTGCTGAACAAGCATATACCCATACTCAAGTAAAATACAGAAAAAAAAATTTGCAAGTCATGTTATTAATTAAAAAAAATTTAGGGTCGTTGTATTTTTGCAAGTGGTTCACCATTCCCACCTGTTAATATAAATGGACGTACTATTACACCTGGACAAGGAAACAATGCTTATATATTTCCTGGAGTAGCTCTTGGTGTTATCAGTACTGGAATACATCACATTACTGAAGATTTATTTTTAATAGCGTCACAGGTATTTAAATTACAATCTAAATTTTTAATTTTATGTAGAATACTATAGCATTAATTTCCAATTTAATTTAGGAATTGGCTAATTTTGTTACTGAAGAAGATTTGGAAAAAGGCAGTATTTATCCTCCACTAAATCTGATTAAAGATTGTTCTTTACAAATCGCAATCAAAATAGCAGAGTATGCTTATGAAAAAGGTAGAAAAAATTATTTTAATATAAACGATTATATTTATCAAATTATTTAAATTATTTAGGAATCGCGTCCCATTATCCAGAGCCAAAGGATAAAAAAAAGTTTATTGAATCACAGATGTATGATTTTAACTACGATAACCCACTTCCACCAAAATATAGCTGGCCAGAAGAAACTGAACCTATAAAATCCAAATCCATTCATGATCTTACAGGAGATCATCTAAAAAAACACTAAGGTTATTTATCAAAAATAAGAAATAGTTAAAAACTTTTTATCAATTTCAAATAATTATAATTCAGTATTTCTATTTAATAATTTTAACAGTATTCATAACATCTAGTCAACATTATTATGTTAACTACTAACCTTAAAGCTTTTATCTTGAAATTTTAAACTCAGATATGTTTACAACATATTACCTTTTATTATACATATATTCAAAAATAATATGTAGATTCTTAATTTTTTTTTATTCTTTAGATAATATTTAATAAGTGTTTTAAAACAATACTTATTGTAAGTTGGTTATAGATATTATAAGATATTTATGTATAATAGTATAACATGACTTAACCATTAGCTCTAATTTATCAAAGATTAATGCATACAACTTAAATAATATAATGCATCATAGACCATAGTGATATAAAAATAAATTACTAAAATTGTATTTGTATACCTAATAGTATTTAAGTGCAATAAATAACACCATTTGGTATTAATTTATTGTATACCTATAAAAAATCTGTTATAGCAGGTAAAACAATCTTATGTTTTTATATTCATTGTTATGTAACTTATGTTTAAATAACCTTTAGATTTATTTGCAATAAAAATGTATAGATATGAAATTATTTCATGTATAGTCGTCTCCTTATCTTAATCATATTTGTTACTTATATTTCTTGTTAAAATAGCACATATAAAATTATACTAAAGTAATTGCAAATGCTTGATTTTTTTTTATTTTATAATTTAAAGATAATATATTTGTTATTTTAAAATTATAGTGATTTTACTTTTAAAAATTTTAAGTGAAGATATTTAGCTCCAGTGTTTTACTGCTAGCATAATGATTTTTAAAGGTCACTTATACATTCAAAAGTTGGCTGCAATAAAAAGAAATTTAAGTGACTTTTTTTTGGGTTTGTGGAACACCCAAGATGATACTGTTAGCAGTCATTACTCATTAGTTCATTACTTTGTTAGTCATTTGTTATATACATTAATGATTAAGTTTTTAAAAATATATATATAATATAGTAGTAATTGTTAATTAATTGAGACAAACTATAAATAATTTAGGAAAGTACTCATAAATTATTTTTTTAAATAGTTGTAAATTTATAATACTTGCATAGGCGCAACTAGGGGCTTAGCCCATCTAGTTTTACATGTTATCAATTCTAGTGGTGTAGGGGCAAAGCCCCCACGGTTTGCTGATATCAATTTAGCCTACCCAGAAATAGAGCTCTAGTTGCGCCTATGGAAACTTGTTATCTGATTAGTAATTAAAATTTTTTAATATCCATTGCTAATGATAAGATAGTGAAGTTATACTGTGTAGACTGGAGAGCCTAAAAAGTTTTTGTGGCTGTGGCAGTATCAGATTTTGTTTTCTAATATGATTAATAGAGTTTTTGAAAGTACAAATTCCAGACTAATATTATAAATCCATTATATCATATTTTAGAGTACATTATCTAATTGCACAACTATACAAGCAGTTTTAATTGTAATTGAAGTACTGAACAGAAATAACTGACAGAAGGTAACATAATATAGTATACTGAAAAGGTATTAGTTAATTGAAAAAGAAATAAAAAAAAATCACTAAAAGGATATAGAAAATCAAATTAAGATTAATGACATGTTACACAACAAAGTGACATATAATGATACACATGATAATAAAATCGTCAATTTCTCTTTTGGTAAAAAAAAATTCAATGGGTAATAAGATTTGTAATCACGTAAAATATAGTATGTGCAATGTGCATATAGAATTTTACCTAGATTGTAGGACAATTTCTCCCAATTAATTTTAATTAATAAATAATTATATTTTATTTATATTTAGTATAATAGTGACACTTATTTTCATTGATCAATTGACATTAAAATATATATTTAATTAGGTACATGAAAATACTTGGAAATTTATTAAACATTAAGAAAAAAATCCCATTAAACAAAAAAAAAAATTATTATTTTAAATTCAAACAAAAATATGCGGGGAAAATATCACATTTCATCTAAAATAGCTGTTGAGAAATTATCCGTTAGTTGGATTTATAGTTGAAGGTATTATTTTATTACATTATTACATTTATAACTATTTGATTGTAACACGTTTCATAACTTATATCTACTAATTTCAGTTTAAATTACGTATGTGAGAAAGTGAGCCGCGTCGACATCGGTATCGTCGTTGAGACTTATCGACTATCGTTAACTCACGGATTACCTTCGTAATAAAATATTATACATGGATTGGGTGGGGTGGCGCGTATGTGCGTGCATACACATACGCTAATTTGACCTGCATAGCTTTGGAGTTGGGAATCAGACATCAGTCGGATCGGGGATGGCAATCCTTTCAATATTTGCGTGTCAGATAAAAATTTTGAACATATTAATTGCTTTGGGAGTCAACTACTTTAATGACTTTTTTATGTTTATTATATTCAAACAACGGCTTAATGCTTAAATAATTAATTTAAAAGAAAAAAACAAGCCAATCGTTAAAATATAAAAATGTTAATATATTGAATATTACACATGGTTATAATTATTAAAAGGGACTCTAACTCAAAAAATTGTCTTTTGTACTTTTGAAAATATTTTTTTAGCATCATTTTTAGTGTGAAATTTATTGGCCAATGACTTAATCTTCGATTGATTTCAGTTGAACACGTCATGCTGCATGATTCATGGGAAATTTGAAATAATCCGAAACCGATCGTACAATTTTATTTTTTCACCGATAAATCCTAGGCAGTATAGTCTTATTATCCTGGGAGGGCCGAGGACGTGCCCTGGGATAGCGCGACGGCAACCACGAATTTCAAAACGCCTTGACGTCGACGTAACGATTTTTCGCCCGTTTCGATGGGCCCTTCCACCCGTTGTCGGGGTGGGGGTGGTGGCACGCGCGCGCACGCACGGTCGCTCGACAGTGCAGCCCGCGGACCACGACGACGAGAGTGGAGTGAGTGAGAAACACCGTCGGTGGGGATAACGCCGGCTACCGACCGACTGGGTGCAATTTCCTTTCACCGACGTCCGCAACCGCTGATACGCCGACACAACACCGGGAGCTAATCCGAGTCAGCACAGTCCGCGAGCAAATCTCGCGATCTCGTTCAATCGACTGCCGACGTCCGTGCTCGCACGTTCATCGCCGCTGCCTCTGTCGCTCCACAACTCTGGGTTTTTCCGTATCCAAGTGTCCGGCTCCACAGTCCTGCACCGCCGCCCCCGAAATGGCATCGTTCGACCGTTTGGGACAGTACCCTCAGGGTTCTGCCGTGCCCGTATCGCCGGCCACCGTCAGCGGGCTCGATCAGCTGAGGGACGGACGACTGAACAAGGTATGAACCGCGTCCGAAGTTTTGATGTTTTTCGTTTTATTTCTACATTTTTCCTTTGGTTTTGAGTAAACATTTTTTTTTGTTGCAACCATTGGAAAGACGACGATTCGTCACATTAGTACATTACGTCCCATGAAAAGGAGGTCGCACCGGTGTCCACGGCACTTGCGCGTGATTTGACCGCGGGAAATTCAAATATTTAATTCTCACACTACCTAGGCCCAAACACTCAAAATAACCATATACATATTGCGTTATTGCGTGAAATGTGTGTTGAATTTAGGTAGTTAATTAATTATTTTAAACAAATATTTGTATTAGGTATAATTGACTTAATAAGAATTTCTAAAATGAATATTATAAGTTAAAAATAATTATTAAATATTAGGTGGTACCTACATTTAATATTTTTTTTTTTTAATTTAAAATTATTGAAATTTCATGATATACCTTCATATTTTAAGATAAATCATTTAATATTGCTAAAATTAAAATAACATGCATATAAGTAAAACATTTTTATCCGACAAAATGTATTATTTAAACGTTCTATATTTTATTTACACATTTTTAGTGATCTTAATAACTATTGTTAATTTATTTTAAATATTTTTTGGATTAGATAGTGCCATAATGGTTAAAATTAAATATCAAGTAGGTACTTAATGATAATGTATAATAACTCTTGATAACAAATTCAATATTATGTGTAAATTTATTATTGAATTCTCTTATTAAATCAAATATTTTATTGGTATAATTGGAATTTTAACAGTTTTTTAATTATATATAATAAATATTATTTATTTTAAAGATATTGTTTTGTTTTGAAATGTATTAGATCAATTACATAAATTATCATTATTTAAAATTTTAAATAATCTTATATTATTTGTTAAATACATAGAAAACACATTAAAATTTGTAATTACCTAATTACTCTTCCAAAACTATTTAGAATATTTATTTAAATAATCTTAAAAAGTATTCTAATGTTTCAATTTTTTTTTATATTGGAACCTGTATTTAACTTAATCCTAGTCAGATATTTCTATAAAAAAATATATATATATGTATGATTACCTAAAGGTAGTCTGTGGTAGTATATATCATATAAATTATAATAGAGAAAATAGCAATTTTGTTGTTGTTTTTTTTTATATTTCACAGAAGTATTTTTGATCAGGAATAAAAATACAAACAAAGTATTAAGTATTTAAAATAAACATTTGAATATATTGTATTTTAAGCAGTATAAAAAAAATGTTTATAATACTTTTATTTGAACAGTTTATAAGACTGTAAATACATAATAATAACAACTACCTATTTGTTTTATGAACTTGATTATCATGAATCCTACTATGTAATATCTTGGACAACCTGTTATCATGAAGGTCTTATAGTATATATGCATTTTTTAAGGATAAAATAATTGTATAGGTTTGCTTTATTTTATGTTATTGTAACTAGTAACCACAAGAATGTGTCTTATTATTTGTGTACTTTATTAGTTATTATGTTTGTACTTGGGTTGGAATATACAATTATTATGGCTTAAAAAACCACAAAATTCGAGTTTAGTGAGAAGCTATTGAGAAAATAAGTCTTTTTTAATTTTATGAGAATTTCTTATTTCTCATTTTAGTTGAATTTATTCAATTAAATAAATATATCCAAAGTTTTTAACTTAATATTATGAATAAATAGAAATGTACAATCTTTAACCAATAATGTTATAATCTATATATAACCAAGTAAATTAGATTTCCAACTTTCTAATAAACATTGAGATTATCCATCATCTTATTACATAATTTATTCTAAATATATTAATGTATATTATTATCTTTTTTATAATTAATAATGACCATCGTGGCATTATGGTACAATTGTAGCATTGACATTGTACATTTGTATAAATATTTTAGAATTTGCAATGAAGCATAATTAGTTAATTGCAAGTCATTCATGTTTCATGCCTATACAAAAAAAAAAATACATTGTTCAGTGTTCTGTGATGAATTGATTTTCTAACGCAACCATTATATGACTATTTTGAGATACTAAATTTATAATGGTATGTTTATTATAAAAAATATAAAAAATACCTAAATATTTAAATAAATGCATTTTTAATTTTCACGTTAAAATAAAACATGTCTTTCAAGTCTATTCAACATTCACATTGGTACTTAATGTGTAAATTATGTCTTATGACTATTTAAATTTTACCTGTATTATAAAATATGATAAGCCAACAAAGTTATGGTGTAGGCACAAAGAATAACTAGTTTGTAAACATATCTTTATATAATATAATATTTTACAAATATTATGCTTAATTTTCAGCTTTTAATAAATTTAACTAATGCAATGTGATAAAATTAATTTATATAAAAAACTGTTGATTGTTTTTTTTGATCAACTATTAAAAACTAGTTATAAAATGTATTAAATGTTTAGTTTATTGAAATTACAAAAACTTTACTAGTCATGATAATGCATTTTCCTGGTGAAAGTGATAAAAGAAAGGCATTGACAAATGAGCATTTTTTTACAAGGTTAATGATCCTTTACAATAAAATTGTTGGTGCGCATGAATGTGTTAACCTAAATATGAAAATAATATATTTTATTCTATACTAATAGTTGATGGTACCTTCGAAAGCCTTTAGTTCATATTCTATTATAATTTAAAATATGTATGTATTTTATAATGACAAACTATATTAGGGTTGGTGTATTTAAATTTAAAAAAAAAATGGTATTTTTATTTTTATTTTTTTAATAATTTTATGTATACTCTGTAATAAACCTTAAGAATAGAATGAAAAACATAATTGCTTATTACTTGCTACATACATTTTAGTGGTTTTCATGAATTTTGTTACTTTTTATTTATTAAAGAATAACCATTTCAATAAATTATAAATTTAATATCTTGTGCTAGTAGTAAAAACCAGAATTTATTTATTAAAAAAATGAATGTGCCACTTTCTTCTTGATAATTATATTATTTAATTTTTCTATAACACATTAACACCTAATGGCTAATGACTTGTGAGATATGAGTTATGACTTAAAAAATTGTTGCATAATATATTTATATATATATAATAAAAAAAGAGAGCAAGTTTATGAATGATCATTTATTGCATAATAATATATCCATATGTGAATGTATAAATAAACACAAAGGAATAAAAAGGAAATGTACATATTATTATGTACAATGACTATTAACCTTCCTATGTAGTGATTTTCATTTCATTTTATGGTTGTAGACCCGTAGTTAAAGCTTGAAAATGATGTAATTTATATTTTGTTTGAATCTAATACCTAATGATACGATTTTACTCGTAAAATGTAAATAAAATATATGTTCTACATTGACGATTTTCTTTAAACATAAATCGATTTCGTCCATGTTTTTAAATAGGCATATATTATTTAGTACTATTAATATCAATGGGCATTAAATTAGTAGTTTGACTGGATATCAATACATGTAAATACCCTCTCTTCTAGGCATTAGTCATGGAAATATTAGAAAAAAATAAACCTGTACAAACTACTGCAGTTAATCTATATTATATATTATAATGCATATACCTATTTACGACCTTGCCGGTGTTAAAAGTATAGCGTTGTCTATTATGCATATGTTCTATATATTGGATATGTTTCTATTAAAGACTTATTTTTACCAACGGTTATTGTCAATAGTGTTTGTTTTTTTAAACTTAGATAACTTGGATATTTTGTTTTTTTATAGTACATTGTGGCACTATACCTATAACGCCAGCTAACCTATCATTAACTTTTGTGGTTAAGTACATAAATCTCTTGATAATATATTATTTATTTTCTTATAATGTAACATACTAATATTATAGATCACGATGAAAAATAATGACTTTGGTCTTTGACTTATGTCAAATGCGTCAGACAACAATTTAAAACATCGATTTTATAATTTTTTTCTCAAATTCGTTAGCTCATAATAATCAATATTCGATTAAGTGAATGATATAAGTGCAACTATGTTTACTTAAATTTTTGAAAATCGTGTTTTATCATTGTTGACCTTTATTATTGTTATTGTTATTGTTATTATTTTTCTGGTGTCTATTAAAAAACAATTATTTATAACCATTGTTGTGTTTAGGATAAGAAATATAGTGTACTATAACTATTGATTAAGATTAAACTCAATAATTAATTAACCTCCCTGTGACCTAATAATTACTAATATGCAAGCATAAAATCCTTTGTACAATTCAAAACATTTAAATATATTTTTAGTTAATCCTCAAGTAAAATCCTTTTAAATTCTTGGATTATACGATTTATACCTACGTATTATAAAAATATGGAATCAAGTTATCATTAATCGAGTATGATACATTCAAAATTCGAATAATTGAATTAGTCAATTTTGTTTACTCAAATTTAACAGCTTATAAACAAAATACCCTATTATTATTAACGTAAGTAAATCTGAATATTTGCTTTTGATATTCAATTTGATTTTTCGTAAATGTCGAAGAATTATATACTTGATTGACATGCTTTCAAACTTTCGAACAACCATCAAACATGCAGTTATAAATTATATACTAACTACTAAGTCTTGGTAATATTTATATAATATTACTATACCTAAATGCTTATATAATATCTAATATACCATATGCACTGTGGATATAAGAATACGGTGGAATGATCGGTTACTCTATATGAAATTATGATATTGATTAAAATGTTATTTCGAAAATATAAAACGTATAATACATATTATAACATTATAGATGTGTATCATTATTAAAATGCGGTGAGCTCAAACTTCTGGTGGTATGGGATAATATTTTGACGGACGAATGAAGTTCAGAGGCCAGTGTCATTGCCACAAGGGCATTACAAAGGCAAATATGATACACTTCTCGTTAGTTGAGTTATTAAAAATGTTCTTCTTTAGCCGGTAAATACATTGAACGCAATGTCGTTCATATCATACCTTACGCAAAAACACGTATTTAAATTGTGTGTGCATTGCACTGTCACGGATGCTCAATATTTTACTAATTACTGACATAAAACTTGAATGATAGTATGATACAATATCAATACGGTGTTCTTTACCTACACAAATATCAGAGTGATATAGCCTCTATATTTATAGCTATACATTTACTATCATATCTAACTATTAAACAATTATAATATTATTTTTTTTTTGTACTTATTACTGGTTAATAACATATTATTACTTGATTGATTACAACCTATTAATTTTTGTAATATTATTTTATCCACAAAACTGCACCATATTTATATGATTAGGGTAAGCTTTTCTATAGCTAACAATTATAATTTTATATAGGTAATAAAGCGCAATGTAATAATAATAGATACCTATAGGTATATAAAGTCGATATTTTTAAGCCCCAAAGCAGTTGGCCAAAGTATGTGTATATTGCATTGTTGTTGTTATATTATGTTGCATATTTAATAAGGTGTAGGTAGTTATATATATTTTTTATCTTAATCGTTTACTTGGTAATAATATCTACGCGTTCACTTTTATGAATTTCATTTTTTCAACCCATTATAATAACCTACCTGTTGTTATTGTGTATATGGTACTATGGTGTAAAGAAAAGAGAGTTAATATAATCTAGGTATATCAAAATGAAATCGATTATTGTTTAAAAAAAAAAAAAAAATAGTATATCTTGTTGCCTTTTACAGACATTGTATTCATTATCTAGTGTTTTTTATTTTTTTAACTTTCGTGAGTTTTTATGTATTAATTGAAAAAATAACGATTGTATGTCATACAGGTATTTCATAAAATATTTTGATCTGACATTAAATTATTATACAATAAAAAATACATTGTAATATTGTTTATATAATGTTGTTAAAAAAATAATAATAAATGAACTGATTTACTGATATAATTATAAATGTTATATATTATACGATATACCTAAGGGCTAAGATTGATAGTAAAATTTAATAAGTTATAATATAATTTTTTATTTATTATACTTATGCAATTATGTATATCATTGGCCGTTAGTTTGAACTTGAATGTTAACCTTTTACTTCATTAATTAACGTTAAAATGTACCGCGAGTATACTTTAAAAACATATTAATTATTTAATCTTTTATTATTAATTTAAATATAGTTTAAATAGATTAATGTAAATTAGTATTTAGCAGTATATTAATATGCGTATAGAATATTAGGAGTGATAGGGCTTATCGAATTTATATTGATTATAATATGTATAATATTTTTCGTACAAACTTGTATTATATTTTTAAGAGAAAATAGTACGATATATCATATATATATATATATATGTAAATAATATTAAAACCATCTAATTTATTAAATTAACATGTTTTTCATACTCTTATTTTATTTTCAATAAAATATGCGAACAAGTAAAATGTATTATTTTTATTACATAGTACGTTATTATAAAATATTACAAATTCTTAGACTGGCATTTATCTTAAATTACAGTCTTGGAAATCAAAAGTTTTGCAATTATAGTTGTATGTTATGTAAGAGGTACCTAAGCTGAACATTGTGTAGTGACCCATGATTGTATCTTTACGTTAACTAGCACAATTTATTGTTAAGGAAGTTTCACCACAGTCTATAACCTCCATTCGCCCACCTAAAGTATCTACTAAAGTACTGTCGATATAATAAAATTAATTTCGTTGTTTATCAAGTTAGTCGTCGATAAATTTAATTTGTGTTTTTAATTCAGATACTGATCTTAACCTATACTAATATACAATATGTGTAATGTATTATTCTTAATTGTAATTGGCTAACAAATTAAATATGGTATAAAAAATATTGGGTATTAAATACTTTAAATTATTGTTGTAGGTACGACACTACAAATTACTTTAGAGATTGTTTATTCGAAATTATAAAACTTTGTAAATATTTTTAAGTGTGGGATCAACGAGAAATACGAATATAAATCTATTAACTATTATTAGGCATTATCGAAAATATGTTGACAAACTTTTCATTGAAAATAATAATATTAAACTAATAAAAGACCAAATAAAAAAAGATATTTTTTTAAAATTATACTTAGATTTACATAATAGCATTAATAATGAATAATTAATGATTAGAAAAATATAAATTCTTTCGGAAAATTATGATAGATTAATAGATAATACAGAACAGAAAACTTTATTTTCGATACAAAGTTTTCTTTTGTTAAAAATGTCGTATAATTCAACAAGCTTATTATTTTCTAAGTAATTTTTTGTTGTTACTTAATTTCCTTGTTAAACAAGAGTATTGATATTTGATTACACAAAAAATAAGCACCTATATACTTAATACTTATTGGTAAATTATTTTTAATATTCTGTACAAATGTATAATTCAATTGCTCGTACTAATTGAAAATATTATTTTCAGGAAATGGCTTTCTCTATTGAAGAAAGACAATCTCTGGGCATTCATGGGTTATTGCCACCGCGTGTTAAGACACAAGACGAACAAGTTAAACATGCCTTGGCCAACATTGAACGTTTTAGTGACGACCTGAATAAATATATTTACCTAATGGGTTTACAAGTAAGCATGTATGACAGTGATCTAATCCTAATGTTCTTATCGACTAACTCTCTTGAAATTATGAATTTGGCAGGAAAGAAACGAAAAACTTTTCTACAGGGTAATGGCTGAGAACGTTGAAGCGTTCATGCCACTCGTTTACACACCAACCGTTGGACTGGCATGTCAAAAGTATGGCCTCATTTTCCAGAAACCCAGAGGACTATTCATATCCATCCATGATGCCGGTCATGTTTATGATGTGCTGAAGAACTGGTAAATAAATCCATTAGTCTTTTTTGGGCCGAGTGTGCCACAATGATATGATTTTTTCAATGTTTTATGGACTTAGCAAATTTGATTGTCTTAAAAAAAAATAAGCTTATTATGAGATAATTAATTAGACATGGGTGAAGCCACAGGGTGTGCAGAGTATGCAGTTGTACATCCCAATATTCACTAAAAAAAATGCATTAAATTTAAGGACCACTTAGCCTACATTTTTAGAACTAAATTTGAGTATAGATTGATTTTTTCTTTAAAAAACCGATAATATTTTGATTTTTTAAGTAATTTTTAAAAATCAATGCATATTTTTTTTTTAGCGAATTTAATGATTTTCAAATTATATATATTTTTTAAAACTATCCAGTATATATACTTTTATAATTTTATAATACATTAAGTATATCAAATGTAAAGTGTTTAGAGATTTTCACATTTTAATTCTATTGAATTACAGTAAATTTTTTTATGTAATTATATCAAGTTGTAATGAGATACAAACGATACAATTATTTTAGTGTTATAATAGGGATGTGAAGCAACTAGCCAAGCCCTCCACATGTTGGTTGACTTATTAAAATTCTGCATATATCTATTTAATTTGCTTCGTCAATATCCTCAGTAAATTTGTATAATATCGAAAAAACAATTATTTTATTTAGTATTAAGTACCTACTTGTAAGTTTTATTTGAGTACTTCCTGCATGGTTATAACTTACGTAGATTTTTATGCCGCAGTTACCATGATTTATTGTTATGATCAAATTTAACACGTGTAATTACGTAAAAATATCTATTACGGCGACCTTCTAAAATTCTAAATGATAAGGTACCTACGCGGCTACACTCAAAAATCTATACCATACAGCAATGCTATTACCTACTTGACGAATTTTTAGTTTCATATTCTTTTGCCTAATATATTTACGAATATTTTATTGTATTAAAAGAGAGAAAGCAGATAACCGATTTACTATTCAGTAATTAACGAGTGTACCAGGTCATAAGGTCACTGTAATGTATGTTACGTAGGAGAGGGCTTTGAGGGCTAAGTCCCTCTAAGTTTCCGATTATCTCCCCCCCAAATATACACACTAGTTTTGTATCATTATTCACAAATATACTACCTATTTAAAGGGCATAACAGTAATTTTTTTTTACTTACAATTTAAAATATAATTTAATAAAACAGTTAAAATTATTTGTTAAAGTTAGTTGCCACATGCTGAACGCTGGCTGATTTTTATTTTTTTGTTTTTACAATACATAAACAAGATTATTTCTAACTAAATAGGAAGTTATTAATAAGTACTAGTCATTAAGTAATCTGGGACTGGAGCCCACCCAACTAAATTACCAAGCTCTGCCTATGTGTATGTTTTAAATCTGTGTATGTAATTTTTTTCGAAATTTGATCTTCAAGTTGTTATAAGAATAAACTGAGTGTATTTTCAAGCAGTTTTACACAAAGAATAGTTTTTATCAATGTTTATATAAAAAAAAAATAATAGAAAATTTCAAATGTCAATATAAACTCAAAAAGAGTCTAAATATTCTAAAAATTATAGTATGTAATGTATCGAAAATTATCATACAAATATTTGGTAAAAAATTCAAGTATCTACAGTTATTCGCTATCAAGTTACGCCCAATTAACAAAATTGATTTTGTCAAAAACTGGATAATAATTACTCTATGTAGGTTATATTTACAAGAAGACTAATAATAATGATATTGTGTGACATTGTGTATAATATAGGCCTGAACAAGATGTTAGAGCTATTGTTGTGACTGATGGTGAGAGAATCTTAGGGCTTGGTGACCTTGGTGTTTACGGAATGGGTATTCCTGTCGGAAAATTAGCTTTGTACACTGCTTTAGCTGGTATCAAACCACACCAATGCCTTCCAGTCACGCTCGACTGTGGAACCAATACTCAAGTGAGTTATATTTGAAAAACTTTTGACATTTATTATATTCTAACTTTTAATGAATATATTTCAACAGCTACTGTTGGACGATCCTGATTATGTTGGTTCTAGGCAAAAACGTGTCACTGGTCAGCAGTATGATGATTTCATTGATGAATTTATGCAAGCTGCTGTAAAACGTTACGGACAAAATTGTCTGATTCAAGTAACATTTATTTTCCCACATTTTTAGTTAGATTTTAATAATATATATATTAGTTTGAAGATTTTGGAAATTCCAATGCTTTCCGATTTTTGGACAAATACCGTAACAAATATTGTACATTTAACGATGACATTCAAGGAACTGCTTCTGTAGCATTAGCTGGTCTTTTTGCTTCTCTCCGTATTACTAAAACTAAACTATCAGACAATGTGATTTTATTCCAAGGCGCTGGAGAGGTAATTCATTTTTATAATATAAAACATTTTATTTTTATTTTTTTGTAATACTTTAAAAGTTTAAATGCAATATAGACAGAAAATATTGATAACATTCTAATACTTTATTTATTATACTATAAATTTAACTAAACTGTTAAAAAAATATTCATTCCTATTTATATAATAATATTATTAACCCCTTTAACTTTCCAAATATTAATTTAGTATATTATCAATGCAAAATATTTTTTAGGCAGCTCTAGGAATTGCTGAGCTATGTGTGATGGCTATGCTTAAAGAAGGTACATCTTTGGAAGAAGCAAGATCAAAAATTTGGCTTTTTGATTCCAAAGGTCTTGTAGTTAAAGATCGCCCTGAAGGTGGAGTAACTGGACATAAAGTTGAGTATGCCAAAGCTGTAGCCCCTGTTAAAGTACTTGCTGAAGCCATCAGAAAAGTTAAGCCAACAGTACTCATTGGTGCTGCTGCTATTGGTGGAGTGTTTACAAAAGAAATTATACAGGAAATTTCATCATACAATGACCATCCAGTTATCTTTGCCTTAAGCAACCCGACCAGCAAAGCTGAATGTACTGCTGAACAAGCATATACACATTCAGGTGTAAGTTATAGCCTTGTATGATTATCATTATAATGTTATTAATGGTACATTCATTTACTAGGGCAAAGCTATATTTGCTAGTGGCTCACCATTCAATCCGGTTACATACAAGTCAAAAACTTACTATCCAGGCCAAGGAAACAATTCATATATATTCCCTGGAGTAGCACTTGGTGTTATTTGTGCTGGAATTAAGACAATATCCGAAGAAGTTTTCATCATTGCTGCTCAAGTATGGTTCATTCACGATATTGTAAATTCATTTTTTGAATTATAACCTTAACATTGGTTTTTTCAACTTATTTAGACTTTAGCAGCACTTGTGACTGAAGAAGACTTAGATAATGGTAGTTTATACCCACCACTGCAGTCCATACAAGAGTGTTCTTTGAAAATCGCTGACAAAGTAATTGACTACGCATATAAAACTGGAGTAGCCAGCACATTCCCAGAACCAGAAGACAAAATTGAATTCATCAAAGCTCAGCTATACGATTATAGCTATAGTTCAGCATTGCCACCATTGTATGCTTGGCCAAAACAATAATTTTTTAACTGAACTTTTCTTTCTGATAGCCAATCTATAATAATGGCTGGCTACAACCCCTTGTTACACCCAGCCAAGGCTATCATATAACATATTTACACTCAATATACGAAGTTAGTAATTCTATTAATATCAACAACCATGTTGTTAATTTTTGTTGACATTTTTTTTTCATGGGGGTAGGTGAATAGTTTTTATATTTCCTTGGTTACCGTATCTCATTTTATAATAAGTTGTGATGTACATTTCAATTATTTTTGTGTTTGAGTTTGTCGACAGTAGTAAAATTTTATTTGTTTTTAATTATATACTTTTTAATTGTTAATTTAATTATTCACAATCAAGAACATAATATTGTTGTAATTAATAATACAGCAATCCTCAAAATAAAACTTACATAATGACCAAAACATGTATTTATATTTGTACAATATATTTTGTCCATTTAATATGATTCTTTTTTTCTGGCAGTCATGCAAGATAAAAATTGGTGACTCAATGTAATATTCATTATCCACAGTACACAAATAAACAATATACAAAATACAAGGTGATTTTAATAGTCTTTTATTATCTTGAAAAGTATGAATGTTTTAAAAAAAAATTGTTTACTTAATTTAAAGTAATGTTGCGATAAAACATTTTTAAAAACATATTTTCAACTTTAATTTTTTTTATTGTTATAATATTAATTCTTTGTTTGAATTTCCCAAAAAAATTATTCTATTTGGAAATTTTATAAGAAAATTACTTTACTTTTTATGGTGGCCAGGCCCAGGGAATTCATGAAATGATGCTAATAGAAGTAATGGAAAATTGAAAAATTATTGATTAATAATTATAATATACTGTTTAAAATAGTAAATACTTAAAACATTAAAATGTTATTTTCAGGCTTAATGTTATCTTAATAATATTGAAAACACTAGATTGAATGATTGGAATGCAATATGTTAATAATAAGTATGTATGTTTTGTTTGAAAAATCAATAATAAATAATAATTAATTTTATTCATACCAACATAATTAATTACGCATTCAAGGTAGTCAATGTCGTGTCTACATAATACAAATGAAAATAATCTATTTAGATACAACCTTAGTTCTTGCTACATACACGTATTGCAGCTGAACTACAGAATAAATGAATAAATTCAACATTCACATTATATCGTTTTTATAATTTTATATAATATAAAACAAAACAAAAAATAGAAAAGATAAATTAAAGTAGCCTACTAATTATTATTCTATATTCAGTATAATATGTAATTATCTAATACTTCATAACATTCATATAATAAACAAATAGTTTAAACATTGTCATTATTGTATGAATAAAAAACTTAATCTACAAACAGAAATAACGGATTATGAATGTGATTTTTTTTTTATTATTATGCTATCATTATAGCACTTACAAAGCTTGTAAACTTGTGTAAAGAGTTTAGATGAAAGCTTTAAGTGTTTGATCAGTCTGCTGTTTAATTATTGTCATTAGTAACTCTATCGCCAATAGGTCTCTTTTTTCAATGATACTGCGATGTTCCACTGTCTAAAGCTCCAAGGAAAATATATGTTGACTGAAGTTGCTCGACAGGAAAGATATGTGCACAAAAACTAATTGTTAGAAAGAATTTAAAAAAAAATAAAGCTTAAATGCTTAACATAATGCACAACTTAAATCATGTAAATCAATAAGAATACTATTTTAAACATGGACATACACTTATATATGAAAATATCAGTGCACTGGTTTCCTTCTGTATACCACGCACAACACAGAATCAGTGAGGCCTAACTTCTTTTTAGTAGGTGGTGCAAACACAAATTTTAATTGCTCACCCTACCTTACCTAGACAACCTCAAATATATTATTTGTTTCTACAATTATTTGGACATCAATAATCTATGTTAGAAGTCACCAATTAATATTTTTGAAGGGCCACATTAGGAATCTGAAAATTTTTTGCGGGCCATCAAAGTACGTATTTACATTATTTAAAAACCAATGATATTTAACAAAAATAACACATATAATGTTGTCATAATATGTGTTATTTATATAAAGCAAGACATGAGCATTTTTGAATAATTAACTTATATAAAAAAAAGAAATATTGTAAGAATCCCACTGTACAATAAGAGTTCCTAATTCATTATAATACTAAAGCTAACAGAAGATTGATTTTACATTCATATGTAAATGGTAAAAATCATAGCTATAACCAATAGTAGGTCAGATGTGTATGTATTCTTCAAATTTGTTATCATAGTAATAAAAAAATGTAGACATATGTATATAAAGTCAATAAAAAATATAATATAATGTTAAGCTAGATAATAATAATAAAAATAAAAAAAAAATGACCCTAATATAATGTAAAATAAATAATGAATCTTATGTAAATATAAAAAGAAAAAAAATTATTTACTCATTTAAATCATTACTAATCACTCATAAGAATATTTAACATAAATTGTTATTTTTTTTATGTAATTAACAAATATTTAACTTTTAATAAACTCATTAGAAAAATAAAATATCAAAATGGAAATTCACAAACTCTTATTATTTCATCGGTATGCATGGTATGAGCATTATATATCATTTCAAGGCAATCTTCATATAATTGAAATGGTCGTTTTACATTATTAAACAATAGCTTAATAAATGAATACAAATAATTTAAATGCTGACGATAATCTTCTGGTTTCACTGACTTTGAGAATTCTAAAAACTTTTTGCACTCCAATTGTACAGTATTTGCCATAGTAGGGTTTAGAAGATTTCTGTAAAAATTGTAATTATAATATTCATACATAAATCACAATTATACTACTTAAATATATCACATACAATGTAGAAAGGCGATTTGGTATATAATGACAAGTTGGCCAATTTGTTTTGCAAGGTGGGCAGCGGCAGTCAAACTTAAAAAGATCCTTGCATAATTTTTGCCTTGTTTCTTTATCATGTCCTCTAAACATTACTCCATAAGTACAGAACAACTAGATAGTAACAAATAAAAATCAAAAAATGTATTTTTATAATTTTGAAAATAAATATAATATAATATGAAATCTTGTAAGAAGTCACTACAAAAAAAAAATTGTTTTTTTTATATATATTAGGTGACAGTGTTTGCAGACATATGTACAATCAAGTTGATACAAAACTTTATAAATGTAATGCTATTATTTTTATCATCAAGTAAATAAATATCAATGCCACCGAATATTTTATAAATTTTGAATGGTGCAAATATAAAATCTAAAAAATCTAACCGTAAAATAATGCCCGGACCCCTGACAAACCCCCTAAAGTTAAGGCCTTAAGGTGGTAGCACTACTTAGTAATTTTTTTTTTTGCGAGATGTATAGTATACAAGATGATTTTTTAAGCACGCTTATCCCATTTTTATGCTTAAATTATGTACATATTCAAATTCTGATTTTTACAGTTTTAAGTAGTTAAAAAACGTTTTTATTAAAAAATATAAGGATAAAAAATGTTTAAAAATAATTTTTTTTTAATAAAAACATTGTTTTTTAACAACTTGAAACAATTGTAAAGTCAGAATTTGAATACATGCATAATTTAAGCATAATAATGGGGCAAGCATGCTTAAAAGATCACCTTGTATATGTGATTATACGAGACATACTACCTATCAGATTTTATCAAAAATTGGTAAATAAAAGTTTAATATTATGTTAATAATGGAAAAAGAATTTAGTAAAAAACGAAAAACATATGGTAAAATGTATTTTAAGTATGACACAAATTACACATTCACAAATGAAGTTAGAAAAATTAAAAAAAAAAAAGTAGGAAGGCAGAAAAATGTATATATGTTGTGATGTTAAATCTAAAAGACATATTCAAAGACTACTCAAAACAATTCTAAGTACTACTTGTCTCTTAATTTTTAACTGTTAAATAATAGTAGGCACACCAGATTAGGTTAGCTATCTATAATTTTTATACAAGGTGCATAAAAAACTGATTAATTTAATGGACTGCAACACGCCTTTTTTTAAATCCATAGACTATGGTTATATCAAGTGGCTTTCGATATTCATACCTAATCATATCCACTATCCAGTTAAAGAGTAACTGGTTAGCTATTCCCATGTTTAAACATGCTCGCCTTAAGAGTATCATAATTTGATAAAAAAAAATTGCAAACAACTAAAAATTAATAATTATAATAAAAAGTATAATGTTTTATAAAGTGCACAATTTTTCAAAAATGCAATAAATACGCTGATAGTTACTGAATTTGCTTCATGACAATTAAGTTCAATAAATACGAATTAATTTCTAATCGGACTGATAATAGATGACAAAAATAATTAAAATAGGGTTGACAACCTTCAAACAAATCTCATGCATTTCAAATATTGTGCATTTTATGTAACATCCTATATTATAATTACCTGAGTTCCTTTGGGAATTGGTTGAATAGCTTTCATAACCCTTACTCTATCAGTTAATTCTCCACTCCGTTTTATATTTGGATCACAAGAATGGTTGAACAAGGAAATAGTTGGATACAAAGTAAATGCTATTGTAAGAGTAATCTGTGAAGCTTGATGAAAAGAAAGAGAAGGGGCATTGATGTTTAACTTTCTACAATTTAAATCTAAAACAGTTAGAATTCGCACAAAGGAAGCACCCACAATACCTAAACAACTTTCTGGAATATTAATAAAAAATTCACTCAATATCAAATAATGCATCATACTAACTGCAATACAGTTAAAAAAAAACAAGACATCTATAGACAGGTTGTCTACACCACTATCCAAAGAATAAGCTGCTAAAAAATTATCAGACTTATATTGACCATTCTCATCAAAACCCCTCGTTTTAGGATCTATTTTAGATTTAGAAAAATTATTGACTGCCACACAATATTTTTTTGGACCCATTTTTAAATATTCTTTTAAAAACCACTTCATAGCAAGTTCATTCATTCTTGTTATTCCTGGTGTTGTTTTGATGAAATGCATGATCGGGCATTCATAATAGTGCCCTTCTTTTGCAGCTTTTTTCATACAGCCTTTATTGCAGTAAAAAACCTGATCAAAATTTATTAATACATTAATCTATCTAATAATATCAAGTTATAGACATAAAATAATAAGAAATGTATTTTTTAATTTAAGACATACACAAAGGTTGATTAGGTTTAGATATTTTAGACTAATTTTGTTCAAAAAACATTGAATAACCAAATAAAAATATGCATATCAATTTATATAATACAAATGACAAATCTAACATTGATACTTGTGTTAAAAATAAAAAACATACCAAAAAACATCTTGGACAGGGGTAAAGAGCTACGTCCAATTTCAGGCAACCACTATAATGACAAACTTCTGCATGATCTGCAATAGGCCCACAAATGTAAGGTTCGTCTATGGCCACAACATCACCTAAAAATAAATATATATTAGGTATGTTATCTATATTGCTATTACAGGTACCACCTAATTGTTAATCATTAAAAAAGTTTTTTTTACAAATATTTAATTAAAAGCTAGCTTAAATGAATTAATTTATATACGTGTTGTTTGTAACATTTGTCAAATACCAAAATTTATATTAATAAAAAAAATAGAATACTATTAACAAGTTGACTGACTTGAGTATCACATATGATATTCGGTCAATAATCCAATTTCGTTCTATACTTTTTAACAAGAATTGCCGAGCTTGCCTTTAGTATCATACATGATACTCAGCCCAGGTTTGAAAAACTACTGAGTGCATGTATGATACTCAAGGCGTTCGTGGCAAGATCAGTGAAATTTACAAGGAAGTCAACTTGTTAAAAGTCGAGTATATCATAGATAAAACCTCAAATTTTAAATGAGCTAAGTATTATTAGAGGACAGATCTATGTATAAAAATCAATACTTTAATTCTTTATTTTAATAACTGACTATTAATTTAATCAAGGTCCAAGATTATTTGTTTTTTTTTTTTTTTTTTTTTTCATGGAAATGGTTATTTGCAAACATTTGGGTACATTTAATTTTAAATTATTTTGAGTGTACCAAAATTTTAGTAATATTGCTTTGGACCAAGTCATTTACTTGAGCAAGACATTTCAAACCATTAGTGAATAATAAAAATTCACAGAATTTAAATTACTTTTGAACTTTTAAATAAGTTAAATTTGACTTATAGAAAACATCGATAATTCATATAGGTCAGGGGCAAAAAAAATAGTTATTGAAAATGTATTTTTATACAACACAAATTTTATTTATTTACTTAGTGTATAATGTACCAATGTTAGTGTTATAAAAATCAGATATTTTTAATTATTTAATAGCGTTTAATAAAGACCAATCTGTAAAGTTTTCAATGAAGTTGAGCATGAAAAAAATCTAGTCTGGAATTTCTGGTTGTTCACTAATACATTTATGTACCACCTGTAAACCATCTAATATTGTATATTTGTATTTCAGTAATTTCCGGTAATGTATATCGAGAATAATTAAGAGTTATAAGCCAAAATTAAGTTCAAATAACTTTTGACTTATCAAAAATTTGAGTTATTAACTCGAGTTATCGAGGTTCCACTGTATATCTTACGTACTGATAATTATAACAAAAAAAAAAAATAGTTAAATAGAAATAGTTATTACATATTTATTTTTTTGATTGCTTAAGTGAAAACCTAATTACAATCTACTAGTACAACATTATGGTAGATTAAACAGGTGAATAATTAAATTAAATTACCTAGTGGTAATATCCAGTTAATTAACTTTTAAAATAAAAATTATAAATAGTTTAATATTTTCTTTAAATAAGTTATCTCACAGGTTTTTCGCCTCAACTTTTTTACTAGATATAGTAACTTACCTGGGTTAATGTCGTGAGTAGCATAAACACCACGTCCCATATCCTTAGACATTTTCAATTCCACAAAGGCCGACAGCGCTGGAATGTTTTCGTTTTTTCCACCAACCAGCTGCTCGGCGGGAGGAATAGTCTTATTCCGCTCTTCCAGCCGCGCCTCACACTTAGCCACAGCTATATCGATCGCCTCTCGAAACTTACACTTGTTTTCCGCGGACATGTCCACTTCGTCCAGTCGTTTCAGACACTCGGTGAAACTCTCCTTCGCCTGTTTGGCGAAGCCCAACATACATTCAGCCTTCCCGGCTCTCTCGTACAATTTGTACGCGAGTTTGTCCGGATACTGGGACATAATGGCCGCGCGCACGTCCTTTAAGCAAGCCTCGAACATGCCCAAGTGGAAATACGCGGCTGCCCGGTTGCCCAGTGCGAGCGCGTACCACTCGGTGGCCGGCTCGCTACCCGTCAAACACATAGAATACGTGTCGACAGCCTTCCACAATTCCTTGGCCTTGAAAAATTCGTTGCCTTTTTGTCGGATAGTTGTAGACGTGGCTTCATTATTGTACTCCATGTCAACAAACAACGTCTTAGTCAACATTTTGTGTTTGTGGAGCAAAGAGCGCGTGAACATGAATTGGCTTTTGGCCGTCTTCAACGTGGACAGGTGCACGTAAACGTCACCCAATGCGTTGGCCATCTGTAGCTGACGGGAAAAGTGCAAAAAATTATCGTACTCCATGTCGAACGCGTTATTAGATTCTGCCTATATTATGAGTCGTACGGAGCGCCAAACGCGTACCCGACCACAGCGAGGCCAAACACTGCACAACCGGATAACGGCAACCGAAAAAATGACAGTACCGAAAAAAACGAAATGTCGATTAACGGACAATAGGACAGGTGTACAGTGTCGCCAACGTAAATGGTAAATTGCACGCGACGATGGTCAAATGACAAAATTTGTTTTTTTGCTCGGTGTTGTATGTTGGTTTGCAACTACAGGCTGCCGAGGTATCGTAATTTAGTAGTGTCGTGTTAAAAAGCGTAAAGCTAAAAAGCTGTTTATCGATATTTTAAACGACCGACTTAACTCCAGAAAATTGACGACTATTCAGTAGTTGTAGCCACTGGTACGATCTACAATATTATGTTTACTGTTGGTATTCGGTATTCTAACAGCCATCTATGCTGCGTACGCGCAACATGCTGGACAACACTAT
This sequence comes from Rhopalosiphum padi, assembly GCF_020882245.1. Lineage (NCBI taxonomy): Eukaryota > Metazoa > Arthropoda > Insecta > Hemiptera > Aphididae > Rhopalosiphum > Rhopalosiphum padi. The sequence goes on from NC_083600.1 coordinate 22,875,922, forward strand.
CAACGCGGGAATGAATTTCGTATATAGTTACTTTTTATGTTTAATATTTGTTATTTGCAAACGACATTTTTTTTAGCGTACTCATAAACTCAATTATTTCACATATTATCTGTAGTAGTTAGTAGCAAATATCATTATAATAATGTCATAAATGAGTAAATGGCCTTTTTAGTTTTGATGTTCAAGTAACAAATGTACAAGTACCTAATAATACATAATATGTCATAATACTTTATAATAATTAATAGTTATTATATTATTATTAATAATCTATAATCATAAATATTAGCAGGTACTAAAATGTCAGTAGTAATTCGTCAACTTTAAATTATGTACATAATTAGGCAAGATACCAACTATAGTTAATCATCATTTGATTGGGGATTTATTGGATATTATTATGCAATCATCTAAAAATGTCTTGTGAGTTGTGATAGAAATACCACTGGAAAATCTCAAATATGCACTATTATAATTATTCCGATTTCTAAGTCAATGACATTTTGAATGGTCTATGCCGCAGTGGTGTATTTATGGGGGGAATATGGGGGATAGATCCCCCTTGGTCTTTTTTTTTTACTGGTAGGTTTAATAATTTCATACGTTTATTACAGAAATAAGAATAAAATTATTGAAAACGCTATACTTTTAAATAATATTGAATATTGATATATTAAGAATTTTGAAATGTTATGGTTGATGCCCTTAATCCATACTCGACTTACTAGTTACTACTAAACATGTATATGATTGAAAACAATTCGTATTTTACAATCGTAAAATGCTGTCAATCGTCATTATTGTCAATAACGATCCGACTATGATCATGCGTTTGGTCGCTATTTCAAAACATATTGCAGGACGAAGGTATGTAACCTATATATTATAATATATAAATAGGCATTCTAAACAATAAATTCCAATACAAATAATAACCAAACTTAAACAATAAAATACGAGTTATTTTTATAATTTATTATTGCAATAGTTTATTTTTAATCCACCATAATAATTTACTATATACTCATTATAGTCGAACGTCGACCACTCGCGCTAGTGCTAGTAGTTATATAGTACCAAACTTCCATCTTTAATGGCCAATACTCAGAACGTTAGCGTCGTTAGCCATAAGTTCTCTAATTAAATCGGTTATTGCAGAGTCACGTACCAATTATACTTACCATTTATGAAAACTACTGACTCGAATTGACCGCTAGGTCATGACAGCCAGTTTTCGTGACAAGGGTTATAATTATTAACTAGTAATAGTAATTCACTAAAATAGGTATACAAATACAAACAGGTTTACTGAAATTGTCCCTAAATCAAAGAAAAGGTATTATTTACAATATAAAATATATCATATTTATTTTTAGATAATACGCCCCTGGAAAACCCACAATGGAACGATGCAATTTTCATATAACACTACTTCCATAAAACAGTATTCCAATTTTTTAGTATTAGCTTGGTTTTTATTTCTTTTTAACCTTTATACATCAAGATTAAGATAGTTGGATCGCCATTGGCTACTGGCTAATGATGTTTCATCTAGCGATTAGCAGGAGCGATGATACCTGCGATAGCCTAACAGTAAATAAAATATATTGCAATAAGGTGGAAGTGTCCCGAGTGCGTCCCAAAATTACTTTTAAGAAGGTAATATAATAATAATCAGATGAGACGCTATCACTATTTTCTCCGTGATGATAATATGTTTGATGTAACGGTGGTGAAAAACATTGGTCCGAGTATGATCGCCTGATCGTGTAGGTCACGGGAGACGTAAGTGGTACCGAGCAATATGTAGGTACATATAAATGTAGTCATCTTCAATGTCTGGAAATAAGTCGTAAGCTTATAATTTGTAGACTTGTAAGTTGTAGTATGTTTGGTGTCGATATAGGATACGGATGGTTGAGGAGTCTCTTGTCACGAGTTAGGTATTCTAGCCAATAATCAATAGGTACCTAACCGTTATGATTATGAGTTATGACATTAGTAACTACTAATTTTAGTACCTAATTACTAATTAGTATGAAAAATATTCATAATTTTTATTTTATTTTTTTATTTATTATTATTTTATAACGGGCACAAGGCCCGAGTTGCAATTACATTTACATAGAATTATAATATACAATACAAGAAATCAGAAAAAACAAAATTAACAGCTCATATAACTTAAAGAATAAAACATTTTGGAGACATAATGTAATTAATAATTAACAAAACACGTATTATAGATAATATAATTATTATAGACTAAAAGAGGTAGGGTGCTTATTGGTCAAACGAAAAACCCATCATTCAATCAATCGGATTATTCTTACCATTGTTAGTATGATGGAAAGGTATTACAAAAGGATAATGTGATATGGATAAACGTAGAGGAACTCTAAAATTAACTTAGGAGATTAAAGAAGGAGAATCAATATGACCATTAATAATTAACTTACTCAAAAATACAAAATTCGCTGTCACACGTCTAACCTAACCAAGGAAATCAGTACTAGCTTATTAAAGACAATCAGTTAATCATGCTTATGCCTATAATATAAGTATATAGTATAGTTACTTTTAGATTCTGAACGGAGTGATGAATGTATAGAATCCACAATGATGTGTGCTTTTTTTTATTTTATTTTTTTGTCTGTCATCACGTTTTGGAGTAGTAATAATAATGCTTTGATTTTTGACTTCAGCCCCTCTTTGAAAAGGAAAATTTATCTAGATACTTTGGGGAATCAAAAGTAAAAATAAGCTTTCAAAAGCGTCAGGAAAAACCCTGAAAAAATAATGCAAAAACGCATTTTTACGCATAACCACTTTTCGACAAAATCGATTTTTTAATTTTGCTGTAACTCAAAAACGAATTATTGAAATATCTCACAGTGGAAGCACCTTTTAGTCGGGTCTACATACATATTATATATAAAGTATTGTTTCTATAAATAATAAAATAATAAGCTAGGTTAGGTAAGTATAATCATAGTTGTCACTTATTGACCATTTCGACTAAATAAACATTACTTTGCTACAAATACGAGTAAAATAAAATAAAATTATAATGGTATTCAGTATTGACAAAATTGTCAAAATTCAATAGCTCGATAGATCATAATATCACAAAATATTACGTTGTAGTGCATACTACTGCATAATGTGAGCAAAACTGACCCTCACATCACCCTCTTGAATACGCCACTGGTTATACGGCCGTCGGCCACCCAAAGACTTTGGCGGCATGGTGGTTAGCTGTATAATCGCGGTTAACGACACCGCCCGGTACCAAATATCATGGTAATATAGTGGCACATTATACAACAGCGGCGGAAATTGTTCACTGGTAAGCGTTGCTGTGGTCAACGGCAATTCCAATCAAATTACCGGCCGGTGAGGCGAGCGCCCGATTGATATGTATAATAAATTATACATGCAGTATTCCGAGCGCATGCCGATGCAAAACTGACAGCACGATGTCAGTGATGACGTGATGTAAATATGTAATTGACCGTCGTCACTGCAGTACGCACACACATGCTGACCATTGGTTGTGAGCGTCAATAATCCCACGTCACACGATATTTGATTTATTTTTAATTTTTATAACTTAAACCAATATCTTGGTGAAACGTCTCCGACACCGACATTGTGTTTTTGGTTCGGCTCTTCTTTATCGGTCGCCGTATTATTTTTATGTGTTCATCGGCCTCCACACGCCTCCTCCATTACACCAACGCCGTTTTTACACGGACGTGTGTCCGAGTGTGCCACCAATTCATGGCGACCTACTCGGTGTTAAATGCTTCGGTACGATTTAAAATTTTTTATCGTTGTTGTCCGGCTTCTTCGCCGCACGATAACTTCTCCCGACCGTTTGTCGTTACCTTTGTACGTGCAAAGCAGTCGGTCACATTGTTACGTAACGATTAATTGTCGAGCTATCGTATATCAGTAACAATTGCCATAACTGCTATTGGTGTCATTATAGGGTGCCTTAAGTTGTCCACTGCGGTACCGCAAGCCACCGTGACGCCGTCGTCGCCGTGCCGCGCGATCGAAAAAGGCGGGTGTCGTTCGGCTGGCCGCCATACAAGAGGGGCTCTTATGCGTCCAAAACCGACCGTGCGATACCCGTGAACTCGTCATATGACGGAATGCCCGAAAACGAGCGTTGGTGGTTTGTCGCCAAACTCCGCATAGTGCCTCATCTTTTTCGTACTCGCGATCCTGCATCGCTACAGTCGTCTTATGCGACGGCTTCTCCTAAGAACCACAATATTACGTACGTCGTCGGTTCGTAAACTACTGTATCGTCGACAGCGACATATTCTATCTTTGTATGATTCTACGCTGTTTATGTAATCGCAATATACCATCATTTACACTTCGGTGCAATGTCATTCACTATATATTATAAACTGATACTAACTAATTATTGTGTAGGCACGTGACCGATTGCTGCCTGCTGGTATAACATTACCTATACTGGCTATACTATACATAATATATGCGACAAGTCGGTCACAAATAACGACGAAATAACTACCTAACCGAACGCTTCGACGACAAATCGTTATTGTGCGTCCGTACGTATCCTTAATCCTTTAATGTATGGACGTACAATAATAATATTTAGCGGCGATGAATACCGCCACCAATGGATAACTATTATCAATGTTTTTGTATGATAATATAATAGATATATACAGTGGAAAATTTGATAACTATTACGAAAACAGGAAGGGGAAACAAAATCGATTCCGTGCAGCGTGCTACCTTCCCATATAGCGACGATGCGGAAAGTTGAGTTACTTTAGTTCTTCAATCTTCAAATATGTGCTATTATGTATGGTAATTATTATAAATAAAATATCTACTAAACTTTTATATATTATTATAATATCCAAATATTATATACTAAAATCCAGTAAAAACCACTTTTTTGAAAAAAAGTCGTATGCGCTTTGGGAGGTGAAGTATTTGTTTTTGGACTCCAAAACTTTACACGCATTGTCAGTCAACAGTTTATGAACAAAAAAACGATAATTGTTCGATATATTTATATTTTTTTACCGGCTCGTCACTTTATTATAATAATATATTGTATATTTTAATGTCTAATCAATGTGTTTTAACATTAACCTACTATATCTACTATCTGCAGCTGATTTAACTTAACACTTCGTGTATTACACCGTTAGTCGAGAACATAATAATATATAGCTTTATTGTTATTTTTAGTTAAAAGTCTGTTAAAAAAGAATTTTATGTCTTATAAGTTATAGGTTACTAATTATGTTAGATTTGTTAGAAGTTTATGATCGTTGAAAAGTCTTATAAGTATTGAAAAAATAAATAATAAATATACATAACTAAACATTATTTAGTGTTTATTGAGTGATGACTGATGAGTGTATTGGTACATTTAAAATCATCATCGTTTTGGTGCGTTATCTTCGTATAGGACGACAGCGTTTCACGGAGAAAATGCAGCAATAGCCAATGCCCAATCAGTAAACTAGTTTTGTCGGTATAAGTCTACTACGCACGTTATTCGGCCGGCGGCCACCCAAAGACTTTGTCGGCATGGTGGTTACTGGTTAGCTGTAAAATCGCGGTTAACGACGCCGTCCGCGGATTACATTACCAAATATTACGGTGACAGTGGCACGTTACGACGGAGGTGGAAATTGTTCACAGGTCAGCGTTGCTGTGGTCAACAACAATCCCAATCAAATTACCGGCCGGTGAAGCAAGCACCAGATGGATAAGTATAATGGATAGTATAATGTTTATACATGCAGCATTCCGAGCGCATGCCGATGCCAATGCAAAACTGACATTACGATGTCAGTGATGTATAATCATGTCACTATAACATTTTGATAAGTATAATAAATAAATATATATCGTCACCACAGTCACAGTCGGGATATATATTATAATAAATATGGATGTAGTATCAGTTCAGTACCGTTGTGCCGCCCCAACTAGACGTCGTCACTGCAGCACTCAAAGACATGCTGAGTGCTGACCATTGGTTGTCAGTTTCCGTATAATCCCACGTCACACGATATTTGATTTATTTTTAATTTTTATAACTTATACCAATATCTTGGTGAAACGTCTCCGATACCGACATTGTGTTTTTGTACGATCGCAAATTACCATTTGCATATTGGTTCGGCTCTTCTTTATCGGTCGCCGTATTATTTTTATGCGTCCCCGATTATGCGTTCGGCCGTTCGTCAGCCAGGTCCCTCCTCCTCTAACGACGTTTTTATATATGGACGTGCGACCGAGTGTGCCTCTACTTCATGGCAACCTACCCGGTGTTAAATGCTTCGGTATGTTTTTAATATTTTTATCGTTGTTGTTCGGCTTCTTCGCCGATCGTGCCATCGCCGCACGATAACTTCTCACGACCGTTTGTCGTTACCTTTGTACGTTGCATTGCAGTGCATGCAGTGTCGCTCTAACTATACCGTTATTTATGACGTGTCGTGTCCATCATTAAGCAGTCGGTCGCATTGTAACGTAACGATTAATTGTCGAGCTCTCGTACATCAGTAACAATTGCCATAACTGCTATTGGTGTCATTAAGGTGCCTTAAGTTGTCCACTTCGGTACCGCAAGCCACCGTGTCGCCGTCGTCGCCGTGCCGCGCGATCGTAAAAGGCGGGTGTCGTTCGGCTGGCCGCCATACAAGAGGGGCTCTTATGCGTCCAAAACCGACCGTGCGATACCCGCGAACTCGTCACACGACGGAGTGCCGGAGAACGTACGTTTGTGGTTTATCGCCAAACTCCGCATAGTGCCTCATCTTTTTCGTACCCGCGATCCTGCATCGCTGCAGTCGTCTTATGCGACGGCTTCTCCAAGAACCACAATATTACGTACGTCGACGGTTCGTCAACTACTGTATCGTCGACAGCGACATATTGTATCTTTATAGGTGTACATTTATTCTGACTTGTAATATTAGGGTTACATTTTAAATCATTATCGAAAAAAATAATAATAATAATAATAGCTAAAATGAAAAAAGGTCTTGGAATTATGTGTAAATATATACACTAATGATTATATAGTATATTGTATATATATATTGGATACATTTTGTTTAATAATAAGGTGTAAGATTTTTTTACAAAATTGGTGTTCTGCACAACAAAAAAGGTTAGGAACTACTGATCTACAGTACAGCCGTAGATCAGTTAAATCTTGACCACCTTTTTAAAAATATTATTTTAAGTAGGTACACGTGTATAATGCATATTGTTGCATATTTTAAAAACTAACACGAAAAATATAAAATGCTAGATGACACATCAATAATATGCTCCTAAATCCTAACTTCAATTTAATTAAACCAGTGATTTTATTAGTTACGCGGAGTCGCGGAATACATATAAAAATGATTTGTTGGAAAAAAATGTCTGCTGGATTTGAATAAGAACGGTAGTCGGTAAATATAATTGAAATGGTATTAGGTACATATATCATATCATACTGAGTACCTACAGTGTTTTCGTACTGTGAGATTTATATTTTGTATAAGTATGTTAGTATGTAAACTATTTTGACTAAATTCATAAATTCGTTGTACTTTGTAATAATTGTATTTATTTAAATATTAATAATATTATAATACACGTAATATATTTTCAGTTATAAGTTATTATATTATTACTCTACAGTTAAGTACCTACATAAATAAACTAACGAAATACCTCATAAATAATAATATTATAACAATATGGTTAATTCGGTACAGTATTATAATTTTAGTTTATTATATTTGTGTATACAGAGTAATGATTACTATTTAAATATACCTATATAAATATATAATATGAGTAACGACGTCTGTCGTACTTCAAACGTAGGTACTAGGTATAGTTACCGAAAACGGAAATACCATGCGTCCATGCATCTATTAATACATTTATTCTGGTCACTAAATATATTATTGTTAATTTGACTAATGGCAATAATTGTCAATAGTTCTTTACAGATTACAGATATGTACGTTGGCATCTTAATTTTAGATATTTTACTATTTTAGTTTTGTTAACCGATGAACTTCTTTAAAAATTAAATTTAAAATCAATATACTATACATTTTGCTCATTGCTTCGCTCAGAATCTAAAAATATAGTTCATTATTAATTAGTAATTATTATACTTTAAAAATTCCAAAATATTTCGAAAATTATATAATGTCTAGAAAATGTTAATAAAAATATTTTAAGTATATTATATCTATTATCATCTATACAGTTAGGTATTTCATATTTGACTATGAATATAGTATTAATAGGAAATAATATGGTAAATTATCAATACAGTATTACAGTGGCGGTCAAATTGGCGGGTGATGAGGGGGATAGATCCCCCCCATGACTTTTTTTTCTATAATATTTATAACAATTACATTTATGTATATTGTACTATAAAGTTAATGTATTACATTTTGTTTTAATTTTTTCTCAAAATAACGCTTATGAGCGTATATTATTATTATCTAGATTCTAGACTCATTCTAGGAACAAGGCTGTCATTATTTAGTAATTAGTTGCTTAAACAAAGTATACGTGAATTACCTACCCAGCTCGGTGATTATGAATATTCAATTACAACACACTCCTCCCTTGACGGTATATTTGCTATGATCTACATCAATAAGACAGAGACAACACATGCGGGTAGAACAATAATACGTAGCTATGTCATTACTCAATACTCATTATAGTTGGCCAATTCATTGATTATTATTAGTTATTAGTTATTACTTATTACTTATTACATTTGTCACAATATTTTGTTACACAGACCAGTAGACCACAGTGTTTTAGCTTTCGTACTCATCACTCGTGTCTCGTACAGCCATACTGTGTCGCGCATTATACATATTTAAACTGTCTGCTGTAAATTGTAATATATATTGTCTATAGTCTATTTTATAGATTTATAATGTCTAATAAAAGAAAAATTACCACCTATTTTATTTGCTCTAATACTAAACACTCGGACTCAGATGAAAAATATAGTATGATCATAACAAAGAATATAAGATCATTACAGAAAACGATAATATTTGTTTAATTCATTAGTGTAAAATGTTTTATTTATATCGTCTCAATGGTTTGTCCACTATGGCTGTTCATCGTGGGATTATAAATATAACCTCCAATGAAGTACTGGATACAAATATTGTTAATATTACATTGTTATAAATAAAGTACTAATTTACCTTAATTTAAAAAAAAATTGATATTAGGCATAACCATAAATTATATCTTAATAATTAATAGTAGTGCATATTAAAAAATCAGCCATATCCCTCCCCATGACAAAATCATTTGACCGTCACTGTAAAATAACAAAATAGATTTTAATAAGAAAAAATCAGTTAAAATTCTAGTAGGTAACTTTTAAATTTATAAATATTTCATTTGATTTGAAATATTAATCGAGACTAATGTACGAATTAACAAATTTATCAAATGGAAACAATCGTTCAACAGGAGTGGAACTGTAGAAGAATATATAAGCTGGTATAAATTCACTATAAAATAAATTATGAAATATTATATTGTAATTGACAAGACAATATACATTTTTAGTTTCTCAGTTCATAATATAGTAGTATAGTGAAAAATAATATTAAATCAGATAAGGACAAACATAATACGGATACAGAATAAGGAACGCAAGTCAAGTATGATGTGTTAGTCTATACTCTGTAGTCTGTGATTCATAATATTATTTTTATCATTATTTTCATTATATTAAGTACAAACAATTTTTATATTCTTTAAAAAATGTACTAATTTGTTGTATTAATTAATAATTAATAATTAGTTATTATTTTATTTTTTTAAATTATTTATGTACGCAAGAGACTAATAATAAATAATGATAATTGATATAAATAATAATTAATAAATATTATAAATATACATGCGTTTTGTATCTGTGTGTTGGTAGCTTTTCTTCTGTTATCGAGAAACAGAGTTGCAGTAACCAGGACACACCTCTTCAACCATAAATCCGGTAAAGGAGATAATTGAAACATTGAATAAAAACACTAACCTCAAAAATATAATACAATATATTCCGAATCTGTGAGCAAAAATTATTTAAAATTACAAACTACAAGTAATAAAAACTGTAAAGTTATATTTTTGTAATCTTCCTTCTTCATTAAATATTTAATATTATCGTTTTAGTTGAATAAAAATCTATTAAAATGGCTTTACACGTACCGAAAGCTCCTGGTTTCGCTCAAATGTTAAAGGATGGTGCCATGGTGAGTGTCTTACAAACATAATTAATGACAATGAACGTATAATATACTTATTGATTATGTTTGGATTTCGTTAATGTGTTTTAGCATCTTTCTGGTCTAGAAGAAGCAGTCTATCGAAACATCGGCGCCTGCAAACAGTTCTCTGACACTGTTAAAACTGCATATGGTCCGAATGGTATGAACAAAATAGTTATAAATCATATTGACAAGATATTCATCACCAACGATGCAGCCACAATTGTTAAGGAGCTAGATGTAAGTGTTTCAGATACACATCAAATGTATCAATTTTTTTTATCATAATATTTGTGTAGATTGAACATCCAGCTGCTAAAATCATTGTATTCGCGTCTGAGATGCAAGAACAAGAAGTAGGTGATGGAACCAACTTTGTTATCATTTTTGCAGGAGCATTGTTAGAACAAGCTGAGCACTTATTGAAAATGGTCAGTACCTGTATTTTCTTGATTTTCACTACCTAATCAGTCTTTTATAATAATTTAATTTTTAATGATTAAAGGGTTTAACTCCAGTTGAAGTATGTGAAGGTTTCCAAGTAGCTCTTGAAAAAACTCTTGAGTTATTACCTACCTTGACTTGTCACGAAATTAAAGACATCAAAAATAATGCTGAACAATTAGTAGTAACACAAGCTGTAAAATCATCCATTATGAGCAAGCAATATGGCCAGGAACAGTTTATCACAGATCTTGTGTTAAAAGCTTGTAGTAAGTATTATATTTAAACTCATTATTTAATTTTTAAAAGCTGTATTTAAATTTAACTTTATTTTCAGCTTCTATTCTCCCAGAAAAGACTACTTTCAATGTTGACAACGTTAGAGTATGCAAAATTTTGGTAATTACAATTTTTTATTTTATATTTGTTTAATAGTGCTATCTATTTTTATTTTGTATTTTTAATTTTTTGTTTAGGGATCAAATTTATACAATTCTACTGTTGTGAATGGTATGGTATTCAAACGTACTAATGAAGGTGATATTACTAAACAGACTGATGCTAAGATTGCTGTATATACATGTCCCATTGATATAACTACGACTGAGACAAAAGTATGTTGTAATTTATAGCTGATTAATTAAGAAATACAAGTTTGTGTATAATTTAATATATTAATTATTAATTTTAGGGAACAGTTTTAATTAAATCTGCAGAAGAACTACAAAACTTCAGTCGTGGTGAAGAAATGGTGCTTGAAGAACAAATTAAAGCAATTGCTGATGCAGGTGTCACTGTAATTGTTGCTGGTGGTAAATTTGGTGACATGGCCTTACATTATTTAAACAAGTATAAAATTATGGGTGTTCGATTAATGAGCAAATTTGATTTGAGACGATTGTGCAAATCTGTCTCAGCTACTGCACTACCCAGACTTGTAAGTATTTATGTCCAAATATTTATTAAATAAAATATTAACAATAAATTAACTTTAAGTAAGACTATGATTCTAAATAAAAAATAAAATTAGAGATTAAAACATATCCGTGAAATTATTTTAAACCATTAGTTTTAAAAAAAATATAAGTTTTCCATCTGATTTAAATTATTAATCAATAAATATCAGTCATTTAGTCCAGTGTTTTTTTCTTAACCATTGTGTCTCTGAATAAGTCTAATTATGACACAAAATATATTAAATTACATTGAATATATAAATATTTTGACACGTTTTATAAAAACTATTAAGTATTTGTTAATATAATTGTTATGATGATAAAAAATAAGTTATCTATTAACAACATATTTCATATATTTTATATTACCAATTTAAATTAAATATTACCCACTATTTTTAATTTTTTTATTGTGTGTTGCAAAGTATGAAATATTTAATTTATCACACAAAGGTTGAGAAACACTGATTGACACTGAAAACTTAGTCAATTATTTTACTTAGGTTTTTCTTGTTATGTGTAAAACGTATCATATTTCAGAATCAATTTAAAACGATATATTAAAAAAAAAAAATTATATTGTATTGTTTAAATTTAGACTCCTCCAAATAAAGAAGAACTTGGTTATGCTGACTGTGTGTATGTAGATGAACTTGGAGACACTTCATTGGTAGTATTCCGTTTAGATGGTAAAGACTCACGTATGTCAACAATTGTTGTACGTGGTGCCACTGATAACTACATGGATGACATAGAAAGAGCAATTGATGATGGTGTAAACACATTCAAAGGCATTACCAGAGTATGTTAAAATTTAAGCTATTTTTTATGTTATGATATTTTGAATAAATAAAAGTTTTTAATCTCGTCTTAGGATGGAAAATTATTACCTGGTGCTGGAGCTGTAGAAATGGAACTTGCTTATCAAGTAGGCTTATATGCTGACACATTGCCCGGATTAGAACAATATGGTGCGAAAAGGTTTGCAATTGCTCTTGAAGGTTTTGTTAAAATTTTAGCTGACAACACTGGTGTGAAATCTAATGAAACTCTTGCTGAACTTTATTCTCAACATAGCAAGGGAAATAAAAATGCTGGTTTTAACATTGAAGTATGTTTATTGTTTGTGGATTTTTTTTTTTTTTAAATTAATTTGCAATTATTATTTCTTTAGCCTAAGGGATCATCGTTAATAGATGTCACCAAAGCTGGAATTGTTGATTCTTACTTATCCAAGTTCTGGGGATTGCAATATGCTACACAAGCTGCATGCACAATACTGAAAGTTGATCAAATCATAATGGCCAAACGGGCTGGAGGTCCTAAAGCACCTGGTGGACGTGCACCTGATAATGATGATGACGCGTAATTTTTTGTTGTACACATTTGGTATCTTTTTTTTACCCACTAATTCAAGTTACTAACTCTTAATAATAATACTAAGTATTTTTTTTTACTTGTAATATTAAGAATCAATTTTGTAAAATTCTAATAAATAAATTAAAATGATTCTTTATTATTTCTTGATTACATTTTATTTATAAACTTTTTAGAACACTATCAATTTTTTTTATATGTTCATAAAATGCAACAAAAGCTATTAAATTTATTGAAAAATATTTTTGTTATTTAAATAATTGTTTAATTACAATTACGCGTAGAAAAGATAAATTTTATTTTTGTTGTCATGCTTAATTATAACAATAAAAGCCATAAGAAAACAACTTAAAAAATAACTAGCTTATTCCATATTTTTTAATCAGTACTTTTAAATTGTGTAATGGGTCATATAAAGTGATTAAGTCCACAGGATCCTAGTACCAAAAATTGTTAAGATACAAGCAGTATCTTGGTTGCTCAAGATGAATATTTCACAAAAAAAATAATGAAAATATAAATACTCGTAATAAAATACTACATTTTCGTATTGAAAAATTGTTTGCTGTTAAATATTATCAATTCCCATTATGTTATCAAGCTATTAACAGTTGATCCTAAAAACACTAAAAAAATTTCAATTATGTTAATAAATATATATCACTAAAACATATTTTTTTATAATACTTGATATTGTATAGCATAAATAATTTAAAGAATATTTGTATTTAATTTTAAAATTTTTTTATATTTTTCATACTTTTTCATATTTTATAATAATAAAACAAAAATAGCTGATAATTAATATTAAATGTGAAAGAAATATAATTGTATTTCAATATTTATAAAGTTTTGAAATAAAAATGTAGGAATTATCTGTACCCCAATAACAATAACTAAAGTCGATACCATCATATTTATCAATTATTTACTTGATAATATTGATCTAATTAAAATTTATTGTAAAATATAACTGTTTATTAATTACTATAATTTATAATATGAGGTATAGATTCATGTCTTATATAATCTTAAACATTTTATGAACTATACATTTTAGCAATGATTTTGTATGGAATTTAATAAGTTTTGGATGTAGATGAGTACGGAATATCTACGATAAATTAATTCTTAAGGGAAAATGAGATAATTAACAATTGATAAAATATTAACTACTTTTCAAATTGTGTTTTTTTGTTTAAGTGACATTATAAACTAAAAATATGATTTTATCAAAATAATTGAGTATTGTGTAGAACTTTTTTACGATGTATTTATTTTTATTAATACATTTTTAGGAGCAGCATCAGTTGAATAAAATAATACTAGACACTCGATTATTACTTACATACTTCGTGTATTTATTGATACAAAAAAAAAAAACATATTTCTGTACATTTTCTTATTTGTTTAAGTATCATTGTATTCTTTTAGCATTATAATAGTATACAAAGTCAAACCGTATAGTTCTATGCCTTTCAATCAAGCGTTTGTACATCAGTTTGAAACAGTTATATAATATGAGTGGTATTTACAATTAATTAATTCTTAAACACTATGTTAAAATGACAAGCGTAGACAAACTGAAAAAGGGCGATTAGTTAAAAACTTTTATAGGTAGGTACACTATTACGCTAAATCGTTTTACGGTAACGTTAAAATTAAGTCAACGGGTTTATCGGACGTGCGACCGCACCCCTTCTCTCACTCGATCCGGAGATCGTAGACGCACATAATAAATAAACTAGTGGTCCGTGAGTGATATTGCAATATCTAAACATTACTGCAACATTAAAAAAAAAAAAAAAAAACGTTTCTCGGGTGCGCGCATGATATACAAACGTATATGAAAACAATATACTATGCTGACGTCGAGCGTAGGCATTGTTATACATAGGTATTATTTTTTATTATATAGTGGTAAATGGTAATAGGAACTCTACGGCGAGTCGATTTCGATGTTTTTCGGTTTGACATCGGTCCCGATCCCTTCGGCTTCGTTGATGGTGTCGGGCAATTTGATGTTTTTACTTTCCGGTAAGGTCATGGTGATGGCCGCGGCCGCGAGCGCGGTCAAACCGAACACCAGCATTGTCGCGAACACGCCAAAGTACTCCGTCTGAAAACAATTTCAATTGACCGTCAAGACATGTCGACTGTTTAAGTGCGTTGTGAGGGGGGGGGGGGATAGCAACATGGGTTCACCCGGCGTGTATAGAAACGAGCACGCGTAATATTTGCAGTATTATATTTTATACCCCGTGGAATACAAAGTATGTCATGGTTTTCCAAGTCGGGTGTCTGCGATGTGTTCCGCGGAATGGATCGGTGGAACGCAGTTCCGGTTTGCTACAACTTCGAGTGTATCCTTCCATTTCGTCGGTAAAAAAAAAACGTTTTGGATTTTACATTTATATTATTTTTGATTTGATGAAAAAAAAATTAATTTTCAACTCGTTTACACCGAACTATACTATACGTTTGAAAACACGAAAAATTACAGATATTATTTAACTACAGTTATTGTCAGCTGCATTGGTAGGTAATTTTTATCCTATCAGAGACTCTGATTCAAAGTCAAGAGTGAGTAGTATTTATTTAAAAAATTAAGTAAAAAAGATTTGCTGTAAAAAAGTTCACAACACAAGTTACATAAATTGTACGGATGTCACGCGTTTTAGTGCCGGTCCCAAACGCAGCAGCGTAGCAATCAAGTTGCAGGTATATATTTGCACTTTAGATTATTTATTATATTATTAGTAATGATATATTACAATAGGTATTACACTTACCAGCAACGTTGCCTGAGGCGCCAACATGGACCCTATCCGACCGAGCATGGAGCACATGGACATCATGGTGGCCCGCATCCTGGTGGGGAATATCTCAGCGGTAAGCATGTAAATTATGCAAAACGCGATGGATATTGCGAGCTTACTGACCAAAAACAGCGTCAGCCTTATTAAGAAGAATTCTGTTTTTAGAGAAAAAGCAACGGGATAATATTATTAGTTAAGTATTACTTATTAGGTACTCGTTGTCTCGTTACACTAGTACTCGGTGAATAATAATATTAAGAAGTAGCCAAGTAGGTAATAAACTAATAACGCTAATTGGATTTTTAAAATGTGTAGTTAAATAATAATAAACGCCGTGTAAAAATCTACAAAAATCTAAAATCAAACAAACGGGTAAAGTTTTTGGGTTTTGCTAAAAATAATTGACCTCGTCAAAGATAGATAGGTACACAAATTAATTTCATCAAACTTCGAATAATTAATTTTTATAATTCGCGAGCTCTTACAAACGAGAATGGTAAATTTTATAGGCTTTACTTAAATATTAGGACAAATTAAATGTTGTAACAATTTTTTATTGTAGTACCTACATTAAGTCATAATATATATTTATCGATATTATCTGATTATATCGAGAATTACATTACTAAAAAAATAGATTTAAAACGCATACCTATACTTTGTCCAGCGAGAGAACGTACCGCAAATCGACCAAAATCAGTTTTTTTGTGCATTCTCCGATGATACCCAGCCATAATAAGCAAAACAGTTTTGATAGCATGGTGACACGGGGGTTGCGCAGAATCAGTGCGTTCTCTCGCTGGACAGACTATACTTTATTTTTATATTATCGACGACAACTATAAATAAATAACATCATTTATTTTTAAATTTCACATATCTAACTTTTAGAAATTTTATTCTTAAACTTTTTTTGTATCTATTCAGGACTTAACCAAATGTAGCAGTAAGTAGATATTTTATCCTAAAATTTAGTATTGCTCGTTTGTAAAAACCTTGAATTAATGCTTATTACTCACCAACTGACGTCAAGTTGTACATGACGCAAGTGACGCCACTTAACACGAACATACAACACAGTGACATTTTTCTTGACATGCCTTCCATTATCAACCAGTTCAATAGACAAGCCGGGATCTCGACGAACAACACTAACGAGAAGTTCAGATACTTGTCTCCAGCGATATCCGTCGAGCTTATCGTAAGACCATAGTATACCAGGGTTACCGCTATCCTGGCGGAGGTAAAAATACACATTTTTTAGTAAATCAAACGGCAAATGACAATATAATAGACTCTCACAATCATAATAATATATAGATTATAGATATTCGCTAAAACGATTTGCATTCATATAGGCGTGTTATTTAGAAGGGGCTATAGGGGCTAAGACCTTCCTTAAAGTCTAGACATCATAAGCTAACTATAAATAATAATTTCTTATACAAATATGAACAAAAGTTCAGAGTGAATTTTTTGACCAAAAGTATTGCCTCCCCCTAAAAAACAAATCAAATCCACTACTGCATTTATGCGCCTCTATTTATATTTATTTATATTTTTTAGTTGGGTGTTACCTCTGGGTAATTTCCCATATTCAAAATATTCATTGTTATTAGTTTAATACTTATATTCTTACATATAAATTACTAAATGTACATACAATTGTATAGATTGTGATTGTAGTTTACTTTATAAAATAAAAAAATTTCTTATAGTTGCAGACGTTGCAGTGTGCAAGTTTAGTTTTTAATTTTTTAATTTAAAGGACAAAATATTAAATAATTTAAAATAAAAATTCAAAAAATCCATAAAAGAGAACGCTAATAATGAAAAAAGTGATAATAAAATATTATATTATTATAATATTTTATAATTTTAATATCTTATCTATAATATTATATACTTATATAATAGATATAAAACATAAAAATATTATTAATATCAAGGCTGTATGTAAACTGCGGCAAAATTACACCTTTTCTAAAATTTGATATGTAAACTGTGGTAAAAAAATTAACATTATACGCGACAAAACCGATAAGATACATTAAACAAACTTCAGAAATTTATTTTATATAAATAATATATCTATTTAGGTACTATGTGCATACCGATACCGATACGATAACACATAATATATTAGGTATATCTATGTAGGTTATCCTTATATGTGTGTTTTAGGAAAATGTATATAATATACATTGTATGTATGTGCGACATACATATATATATATATAACAGTGACAAAATTATCAAACTAGCTATCTTACCACACGTATGAACATCTGATCATCCTCCAGAAAATAGTCGAAGAACGGATTATGTCTTTTAAGATGGTGCTGAACTTTGCATCGTTTTCGTTCAAACATTCCATGCTCTGCGAAAGTCAACATATTGGTAATTCATAATATATACGTTCGATTCGTTAAGTAATTTAAAATCGGATTTCATAAACTGTTCAGTATATACTATATATATTTGAACGAGTGTACCTAATGTTATTTGAATTTAAAATATCACCTGTGTTTGGGTGTTAGTATGCAGGTCGGGAAATGGCTTTTTATTAGCAGCAGCAATTTTCTTGAGCGTATTGATCACTTTGTCGTGTTTACCTTGACTTTCTAACCATCTCATCGATTCTTCCGTTAGCCTATGTATGAGAAAATAACAGTAATATTGTGTTAATTTACGTAAAACAAAAAAATATAAAAAAGATAATAACCAAAAGTACGACAGGAACAGCAATCCCGGGATGTTGACTAGCTGTAACAAAAGCCTCCAGTCTTTCACTAAGCTTGCAATATAAGCCACTAAGATAGAGCCAATCGGGAGGAAACATTCTAGAATCGAATAATAGAGTACACGCTGATGAGGCAAAAACAACTCCATTGCTATAATTAAAGAGAAAAATCATTTTAATTTACATTCAATATAATTCAATATATTATAGCATGTCACGGAATTAGAGGACATTTTATAAATATAATGGATATTTATATAATTTATAAATACCCATGTATTTATCAGTTAACTGTTTTGAAATTTTAACTTCATATACCTAATATAAAAGTGACTGTGTAAATTCCACTGGACACTGTCGAAGACAACAATTCCAAAATCATGAACATCAAATAACTGGTCGAAAACGATTGAATGATGCATAACGCGGCGGATATAGCTGCACAAAACACCATAGTAAACTTTCGGCCATACCTAAAAAAATTCGTAAGTATTAGAACATTTTTAACTATATAATAAATCGAAGGCGAGAACTGATCTGTTGCACAGTACAACAGAGTTTCTTTTACAGGGTATTTTTTTTTAAGTAAACACTTATTGTCTTGAATAGTGCTTTCTTTTCTGGAAATATTGTTTTGCATAATTTAAAGTCAATAAAACTAATTTTTTTTTCATTCTAGTTTCATATAACTATAAGCAAAATATTTTTCTGAGGATTTTAATATATAAATTAGAAAAACAAAGTTAATTAATAAGTTATTAAGTTAAGTTATAAGGTAGGTGAAGTATAGTAACTTAATAACTAACAATTTCTGGGTTTCCGTGTTTCATTCCACTTAATTAAACTTAAAATATAAACGGCTATACTTGTTAGAAATTTGATTTTTATGTATTGAAAATGAAAAATAATATTTTGATTAAAACTATTAAAAGTATGAAATAAAAAATGTATAAATTTTTAAAAAAGTAAAAATTAAAATTTGGTAACGATAAAAATATTGAAAATATAATGTTTTTTAATGATTAAAAAGTATGTACAATGTTATTTCTAAAATAATAATTTTTCTTGAGAAATTAAAAAAATAAAATTATAATCATACTGCTGCAGGTATTAAAAAAAAGACATGTACCTACTAAATAGATAAAAGTGTCTCATCTACTTTATATAATATATTCAAGATATTTTGAATAACCTTCAATGTTCATTTTTTAGCAAAACGTGTTTTTTTGGTCAAAAATAACGTGTCTGCACTCTTACCTATCATTATAGCACCGGGAAAGATTAAACACGCGCTGACGCAATGCAATCAAACGCGACGTTACCCCGCGGTACATCTTATATTACAATAAGTCGATGAGTTTATATTATACACGTTCTCAAAAAATTGTATTAATGCTTCGTGTTCATGAGTTTTCACTTACGCGTATGTAGGTTTAAATGATAAATTGCCAAATGAGCCCTTTAACCCGCGTGTTTTCCACATATGTTTAAGCAAATGATTAGAATATTAAAATCGTTAATATAACTTAAAAAGTTCTCAAAAAGAATTAGTTATGGTACAACTATATATAAACATTAAATTGATTAAAGCGTTTTTGGTGGAATTTCGGTGTCTCCTCAGACAATATACCTCGCCAAAGTTATTCTCTACGTGTACCTATGACTATAATATTGGTATAGTCATGTATATGTATAGTTGGATGTTGATTATTATAACTTATAAGTAAGTATAAGTAAGTGCACTCATTACTCTTGAGTAAGGCAGAGGACTTGTATCATTTGCATATTTGTTTTGCGCAGTCATAAAAATAGCAGAGTACAATTAGTACGAAACAAATACGTTTCATGCTTTCACAAGACTAGTTTTGAAATTTTATTTTGCATAAAAATCCAATTTTGAGTCCTTTAGTTTTTTGGGCATATTTTATTCTTTTACGAGTATATGCTATTTAATACATTTTGAGACATGTTTATTTTAAATAAATTTTTTCCACACCGATGTTTTTATTTCAAACAACACAGTTTATATTTTTGGATAAAAATGTATTTATTTTTAATTTTTGTCTTATAATTTAGTTTTTGACTATTCGCGGACATACTTTTTCTAGAACCACTTGAAGATCGCTGATAAGGCTACAATATTAATTGTCTGTAGTTAATTTTATTAATACATATCAGTGGCGTAATTTGGTCTTATTTTTAGGGGGGGGGGGGGTGAAATGTTTTACATTTTATACTTACCCATCCCCTCCCTCCAAAAAATTGTATTTATCATAAGCATTTCTTTTCAGTACAACAAATGTATGTACGTATATAAGTCACTAGTATTAGTGTTAACTGTTAGTGAGTCAAAGTGCGGTAATCACCATAGAGAATTCTTTAAAAATTATTCTATCAGAACGTGGGAAAGAGTTAGCTGTGGTTTCTTCTCATAAATATCGTTTTTTAAGAAAACGAAAAGACGACTTGTTAAAGTGGATATGTTACATTAAAAGTTGTTATGCCAGCATTTTAACTGATGCAAATAAAACTCAAGTTAATGTTGTAATCGGTGAGCACAACCACAAATCATTAACAAATCAAACCATTGACCGCCAAATTCTCAGGGAAAATTGCAAACGGAAAGTTTTAATTTATAATTTATAATATTCATTTTGATTTTATTTTACGACGTATTGCATTTTATTTAATATTTTTATATTTATATTTTTTTTAATTAAGAATATACGACCAATTTAAAATAATATAAATTAATAAATACATTTTTTATTTTTTTTATATTATAATTAAATTAATTGTTGGCAACGTTGCATTCATTTTCGTACGCAGTCTTAATGTTTTTAAGGTCTAGGTAAAGAAATCGTACGTAATTGTACAAACGTACGTAATCGTTCTACTAAAAGGGACAATCGTACGCAATCGTATATCACCGCGACACCGCGTATATATGCATAGAAACAAATAATTACAAAATATTCAATAATATTTATTGTTAAATCAGTAAATAAATGTAGTTAACGAGTAGTTGAAAAAAAGGTCATGGGGGGATATGACACCCAAATCCTCCCCCCCCATAATTACGCCACTGATACATATAATAGATATAGATGATCGTTTACGATCTAATAATAATGTAGTACACCATATTACTACATCACCACCATAGTGAGCCACACACGGTGGTTAGGTTGTCAATTTAAAATAAACTGAAATTATGTAATTGTTTTGACTTGTTTTAAGTACTATTTATTGTATTAATGCTTTTAAATTGAATCGAAAAAAAAATTATTGAGTTTTTAAGTGCCTAAGTGCTTGCATATTTAGTGATTTTTTAGAGTTACAAGTCCTCTACCTTACTCGTGAGTAACCCACCGTATATAAATTATATAAATATATAATTAGTACTATATTGTATAAGTATAACGTAATAATGTTTATATTGTATACACTATATATTGTCTATATTACAATGTATAAGAGTATATCGTACGTCTCATGAATGTAAATATGTATGATTTATATTCATATAATTGTATAGGTATTTAAAGAGTTAAGAGTATGACTTTAGCAGACATCAGACACATAAATATATTATTCCAATAGGTCGTCAGATACCTACGGCTTAATACGGTAATTTAATAATTATAATATTTCTAACCCGTCCAGCTTATCTTACTAGCACTCGATAACCGTTACGATTTTACAATTACAGTAGTCTGTTAATATACAGGCTGTATCAAGTCTTCATCCGATTACAAATGTATATAGGTAGCTCGGCAAACGTTAGCCACTAGTAAACGACCCATATACTAATGAAAAGTTAGATAACCAAGTTTATTTTAAGTTATCTTTCGATTAGTATATAGGTAATTTACCTGCGGCTAACGATTGCTGAACTATATAAATTTGTAATCGGATGAAGACTTTTGAAACACTCTGTATTATATTCAAAAAATACATTAATCATACTCTCTATCTTAGTCCAAAGAATAATGATATATATTTTTTTAATATAAATAATATAGTTTTGGGACCACATTTTTTTTTTAAATTTTAAAGATTGCCGAATGCCAAGATGAACTGTACGGGTTATAGTGTTATACAGTATATATTATTTATACTGCATTACGTACGAATTATTTTGTAACCAATTATACGATGGATTTTAACATTAATATTTGAGCGAATTGACCGGTAATAAAACAGATTTAAAACATTATCAGTGTTTGTAGGTAGGTTTTTCAATTTTTTTAAGTTTTAAATTCAAAAATACTTATAATTAGCTTAAAAATTAAAATATCGCAAAAAATCTTCGTGAAAATAAAGACAATTATGAGGTTTTTAGTCTTAAATTTGATAATTGATCTAATTCACTTTAATAATAAAACTAATAACTTAATGTTGTGCACTTGTGCAGTTTGTAAGATGGAGACAATAGGTTATACGGGTGTTACGTCCAAGGAACAGCGTCTATTACCACCTCATATTTGGTAAAATTATATTTAACTTATAAGAAACCCAAAATAGCAGAGAATCATCTAATATTTTGATATCATGTAAAGTTGCAAAAACTGAGATAGGCAATGTTGCAAGATTTTTCTGAATTTAGCTCACCTGTCAGCGACTATTCCTGACATTGGTATTCCGATAAATTGACCAAAGTTGTTGATCGTTCCCACCATCGACAGCTTCCATTTGTTATCTTCGCACATGAGTCCAAACTACTTAATAATAATTTATGTATATTAACAATTGGTAAATGAAATCAGTATTACATGTGGTTTTTTTTATGACTCAATTTCGTAATTAAACTCTCGTCTTTGTATGATACATATTTGTTAAATAACTTAAAAAACTTAAATTTTAAGATTTAATATTTAAATATATACATCGATATTTTTAGAAAAATTATTTCGTTTCAAAATGAAATATAAAAACGAAGTCAGTACCAAAAAAGTATTAAAGCATAGCTAATAAGTATGTTATATATTCATATTATAGGTAGTATAAATTTATGTTTTATAGCAAAAATTTATTGTTATAATATTAGAATAAAATTATTTTGTCGATATGATTTTTAAATAAATAATAAATAAATGATTAAAATGATTTGATAAAATGCTTTTTATACCTATAAACCCATATCGACAAATTGTCTAAATTGTCAAGTTGTTTAATTGGTTATAATTATTTTAAATAAATGTTTTAGTTTACAATATAATATAAAATATCATTTGTATATATTATGTATTTTGAATTAGTTTTGATTGTATTATATATACGTACTACAAAGTACAAATTAGTTTTTAGCGTATATACCTACAATTTCACTGCAACGTTTCTATAATATTGTTAGTTTTTTGCAAAAACGAAAAAGTTCTCCCGAACACTGGAAAACGAACTACCGTGATCATGTAAACCGGAACCGTATTTATACGTACCTCCGTGCCGATGGTGTTTTCGAAATCTTCGAACACCCAATCACTGTCGCGGCACCACTCGATAGTGCTGTCGTTGAATTCACCGGACGAGCATCGCGTACTATTTACCGACGGACCAGACAACGCAGCGTACCGCTGACACTTGCGCGGCTGATTCGTATCGTTTCTGTAAGGTATTGCATACCGCAACCATTTGGGCTCGTACGTACGTCCTTCCGGGTGCGGTGTATCGCATTCCGGTATTTCGCACCTACAGTAGCATAAAAAATATGCCTATTAAAACATACCTATTGGCTATTGCTATATTATACCAACAAATATATTATTTTATTCACAATGGCGGGTACTGAGATATAAAAGGATGGTATGGACTATTTATAAAAGACTATTTATACAATTCATAATTATATTGACAATTTCTAATACTTTTCACTAGTCATACGCTGTTCACATTACCGTCCATGACATAACCCTATCTACTTCCATTGAATCGTAGGTATTATATCAAGGATTTTGGTGTAAGAGATTAAGGAGCCGAGTATAAAAGAGGCAGGAGTGGTATAGCAAGTACGCGTTTGCTCACGCATATAATTATGAGCTTTAGTGTTTAAAATATACATACATTAAAGTATAATATAGTCTTGATTTTATAATAATTAATTTATAAATGTATTCAGCTATATAGCATAATTATAGTTAAGTATTTATTATGATTAGCGAGTACCTATATAAGTTGTATGAATTAGTGTTATAATCTATAGTATTAATTTAATTTAAAATTATTACACATTATATAAAGTTAAGTTAATTGTCTGGTGCAGGATACTTTCAATTGTCACTCGGCACTAATACAGACGATATTTAGAATCTATATCATTATATTACTCTCGATATTAAGATTGATTCCAATTTCAAGCTGTACGCCTGTACCTAATTGGTTACGCAGTAGCGACTTAAATCCGTAATAGTATTAGATTATTAAAATAATATAAATTATATTATCTATTAAATTATTAAATAATATATTAAGACATTAAGTGAATTTCAGACTCCACTTTATTGGTGCTGTGTTAATATATATTTACTATAAAAATCCTATTCGTCGCATTTATCTCGTCGGTTAACTCATGTAGTCATGTCGCACTTCAGCCACGCCACCGCGGTGTTCATAAAACAAATATAAAACACTGCACACGTGTAAGTTTTCCCCTCATCTACTTATATGACAGATAATCGACCTCCCAAATTGACCCCTTTCACATGGCATTCTCACACATCTGGAATTTTTACTACCACTTTACTTGTGCCTTCTTTTTAATTTAACATACGCTGTATTATTTTATTCTACTAAAATGCTTTTCTTAATACGTCAATTTACTGCCAACATCAAATATCTAATACAAATATTTTTTTTATTATTATTAATGAGCATTAAAAGTTTAGACAAGTTACAACCGCCGCCATGTACGTTCTCGGCGTTTAAACATCCTATACTAATTAATTAATTAATTATATCATTATTTATTGTTAATTTAATTAATAATAATAGTAATTTCGTATGGTCGATTTACACGATACCCGTCAATCATTCTAGTTGGATGTTGTCGCAGTGATATAGTATAGTTATTTTATTTTTATATACACGTATATATCTGCATAAACGACAATCGGTTTTTATTCAACAGTTGGTTAATTTTTTCGTTTTATCTATCTACTCACATGAAGAAATATGTTGTAATGCAATTTTTTTATTGGTGTATCTATCTACATACTCGTATAAAATAATAATAGATGTTTAAATATTTCAATTTTTAAACATCATACTTGTCATTATCTTAAAACATTCTCGTATGCAATTATTATACTATTTTCAGGAAGAAATAAAAAAAAAATTATTTCGACAAAATATTCACTAGGGATATCACCGAAGTAAGAAAATATATACGCCACCAAAAATCACCATCGATCATTCTAAGATACATCACTTGAAGAATATATTACTTATACATATTTGAATAGAGGTTTAAACTTGAATTTTTCTATAAACTGTTTATAAAGAAACACATTATCATATAAGCTATATGGGAATACAAACATCATTTTAGGTACAATAGACGATCAAAATATGCAAACAAGAAAAGTGTAAAATTACTTGATTTATTTCACATTATTCTACACAGAAATGAAATATCGTAGATTAAATTATTATTAATCTAAATAATTTTAATCGAATTGAAATCTCTATGAATCATAAAATAATATTATAAATTACCGTAACGATTGAATTTTCCAAATGATAGTCCTAAAAAGTCGTAATTTTTTAAAAATAATTCATTAAATTTTAATTGTATTAATTTACGTTTATTGAAACATAGTTTATAATATTTATACTTATCCAAATACTATAACGCATACAATTAATGAGTACCTAGTAATTATAGAAATTATTGGTCGCTTACTGTGTAAAACATAACTTATCTGTATTTTTTTAATTTCATATTAATTTTATGATAAATGCTCATTAATAGATTTAAAAAATATTTTAGTTCTAGTCGTCATCGTTAATTGTTAAACCTATAATAAAATATAAGTAATTAAAGTTATTTAAATAGAATATCAATCATGAACATAATAATTACAATAATCGTAGTGAAAACTAATAAATTATATAAAATTAAAATATGATGTAACCTACATTATAAATATCCTCATAATCTCGTGTGATACAATCGGCCGTAACTAAATTATAATTTTAGTATGAATTTAAAATCATATTGTTGGTATATCGAAACGATAGTAAGATTTCGGTTCTTCGTCCTGGAGTTTACATTATAATAAAAAAAATCAGCTTAAAAAAAATCTAAACTAATATTGGGGATTTATAAAAGTGCATATCAAAGGAACCTTATACGTACGTCGTACGTGCTCTGACGAATATAAAATTCGAACGTAAATAGTAATCGATATTCGATAGTACATAGTTTCCAACCTTTACCTGTACTTTAAATCACTGGCTGTGAAGACGTAGGTGACCGGTGATACGTTTGAATACATTATCATGAGACCGAATAATACGCAACCCATGAACTGGTATCGGCCCATACCCAAAGACACCAGAACTTTGTCGATATCCACCATTTTGTGAGAAAATTCGATGTAATTCGCTCAAATTTTCCGAAAACTGTGGTACAAAAATCGCTGAATGTGTCAACGGCGACCCGGGTGAATTGTGCTGGTCACGGACACGAACTGCAGCAGACAGCGCGCTTGAACTCGGCAATGCAACGATATTCTAACCTCTGCCTACGGCGGCTCGGTGACGAGTGCGCAACGTGAAACAGGTTTGCTCTGGGTTTGGCCCTCGTACTGAGCCATGTATACGCTTAAATAATATTCATACGCATATACATACATGTATTGTGTATACATATTTAAAATATTATTTTTATTATTACGTTAATATGTGTTATATGCGTAAGATTTATTTTGTCAAATGCATAACGTACTGCTACTGCATAGGTAGTTCACATGATAATGGTATAATGTTAATAATGTTGTATTATTGTAAATACTATAATAAAACGACCTACGGACGAGCATCGTGTGTTGTTTCGACCTAAACTGACGTCCAGGCACTGCACAGTGCACACATACACACATAAATACATAATAAAAATGACATAATATAAATATATAATAATATAATATTGAGCAATAAACGAATTCGTCTCGTGGTGCTCGCCGTGTCTGTATAGCAATTTAATATTTGTTGCTGTGCTCGTCCGGCGATCGCGACTGATCAATATAATATGATATTCCGAATCGTCGTTCTCGTAATATTTTTTACTAAACGTTTTCTCGTGCGTAACGCAAACTAAACCTTTTAACGTGACTATACATGAACTGTGCTGCTTCAAGTATATAAGTAAAACATCTGCAGGGTTGCAGCCTTGCAGGTGTGTTTGTTGTATAATTGGGCATTGCCTTGTCTCGACCCGCGGGATTCCACCCCTTGGAGTATGTGCACTACTCGACCAGCACTCGTCAAGAATTGATTGCGTATAACTCGGTACTGAATCGAAAATAAAAGTGAGTGAAATAAAATAAGGTACGATCGGGATTCGTTTATTCGAGAGTGACAACCTTTCATTTTCATCGTAAAAATTATTTCAGTAATTTTGCACCGGTCATATTATTTATTTTTTATAATAACTGATTTTTTCAACTTGTCCACGCACGCAATAATAATCGCTATACTACAGGTGTCCTATTCTTGACTAATGTTGATAATCACAATTTAAAATTATATCATTTTACGCTCATCATATTATGCCATAACTGTGAATCGTTTGTTTTATTTATATGTAATAACACGTAAGATATAATCATTACGGTTACAGTTAATATGACTTGCGATTAAATTTGATAAGAAAACTAGAAATGAATGCGATAAAATACATAAGAATAAGATAAATTTAGTTTGATATATATATATATATATATATTATATCTTTTATTTTACATATAATTTAACTCAGTTCATCTATCTACATTTCCACAAAAAAAATATTTGTTTAATAAATTAATCATCGGAACATTTATAAATCATTATTTTTTAATTTAATAATGAAACTATTATTTATTTCCAGTTTTATTCATATAAATTTTTAGATTTTTCAATTGCTCAAATTAATTAAGGTACTTGTATTGTTTGTTATTGTCTTGCCACTAACCCATATTCAATTTTTCATCCCGCCACTGGGTAATCGTCCGTTATACTATGATATTTTTTTATAGAGTTATAAAACTTTCAAATAATGATAAATGATAATTAAATTAATTATTTATAGTTAATTATAGTTCAGTTGTTAACTGATATTTCATAGTAGCATAGTATGTAAAAAAAAAAATAAGACATTTTTCTAAAGATCATATAATATTTTATTTGTTCTAACAATAATTTTTGTTGTAAAAAATGAATTGCAGTATTAAATATTACGAGAAATAACTCATTATAATTAATTTTAAACAATATTTTAAAATAAGTTAAAAATTTTTAAAGATATAGGTATGAACTTTAAATTACAATTACATATCATATAGTGACATTGTCACAAACCAAAAACCTACTAACATGATGATAAACATAATAAAATACAATTTAAAATATATGAAATATTTAACCTTTATCCTTAAATAGATGAGATACTAGATTAACCTACATGTAAGATATCATAGAAATGCAGTGATATTGATTATGATGTATGAATATCGAAATTTTAGATTTTAGATTAAAGACTGCTGACGTAAGATCACCTTGTGGCTAGGTAATTGTAGGATAAATTTTATACGTGTTGGTGGTGAGGCGATAACCAACAATAGTAACTTAATAAAAAATTTTCAAAAAAGTATAATTTATTATTTCAATAGCTTCAAAAAACATCAATGGAAATTCAATACCTTATTGATTTGAAAAATAAAAATAATAAAGGAAGTATAGTTGTACACAAAGTTTAACAATACATTTTTAATGTTACAAATTATTACCTAATACTTAAATGTTATCGATTACATGTATTGATGTATTTATTGTTATTATTATTTATAAGTTTTTAGTTATTATAATATTATGTCAGTAATTCAAGTTATTTTTAGAATTCATCATATAATTAAAAAATATAAAAATACTATCTAATTACACACTATAAATAAAATATTTATGATTCTATAAGTTATTCATACAATAACGTTTTATTTGTATACCTATACATTAAAATCTCGATGTACTTAGCTAATATATTTTTTTTCATATTTATACTCGTTTAAATTTTATAATTAATTAGATAAACTTTGTATATTCAATTTTTTTTTACTGAACATGATGAATTTTTATTTTGAGTAACGTTTTTTAAAATTATTAACTTACCGAATATTTTTTCCAACATAATTTTTATTCGGGATAAAATTATCGTAGGTAAACTACCTATATATTATGTTCTATATCTATATTTGTAGTACTTAATTAAAGATAAAATGTATAGGAATTCCGGTAGTAGTCGAGAATTTGAGATAACAGACAAGTATTAGAAATTTATACTAGGTACACATTAAAAATTTCTCACGTTAACATGTCTTTTGTTTTATATTAAGTCACATATATTAGATAAGTAAAATATATATTTTTAGATTTAAAAATATAAATTAGGTACGTGAAATGATGGACATAATGATGGCGTATTTAGGTAAGTATGTAAATAATTAAGTCAATTTAATGTAGGCAATAGACAATAGTTAAACATATATTCTAGGTATAATATGTACATTGTACAATGTTACAATGTACATACATGTACCTTGTACCTATACTATGAGTATATATTTATAATTTGTATACAAGATACAAGTGACTGTATTTACGACGTTTACCTATATGAGCGTCAATTATATGAGTTTGTTACTTGGTTTCTTATAAAATTTTAAATATAATTAAGAATATTTCACCAGCATTTTACGTGTTCTTCCCTACGAAAAATCTATGTTTTGAGAGCCATTAAAAATAAATGAATACAAATATACAATATACAATAGTACAAAGTTGTATAAAATAAAATAAAGATATATTTTAATTTACATGATTTCATGATTTAATTGGATAAAAGCAACACTAGAAAATATGTATAATATAAATATCTAATAATACGCATTTAATTACTACTGTACACAGTACACCACAATAATAAAAAACAGACATTTATCGCATATTGGAATTGGGTACGTATGCCGATAATAGGCTTATAGTTACAGCGATAAAAATATTATTAAAAGTACCTAATTAATTGACAGTATTAATTTTTTTTTTGTGAAAATATTTAGCAATTGTAATTTGTAAACATCGTATTTATCAACCAATACTAATATAGTATAATACCTACTACTTTATTAACCAAAATTATCAAAGTACGTACCAGCATATATATTTAGGTAATAAACGATTGAAAAAAGCAGTGTTACTTATATATTAATATATTTATACATATAATCAAAATTAAATACAACTTATAAGTATAGTCATTATAATCTATAATAGACAATAGTATAACAATATATAGATAATGGATGGATATAAGTTCTAAAGTTCTAAACATTTAATTATAAAGGCGCGTCGCCCGTAATAAATGTTCATAATTGTTTAATAGGTATAAGTAATAATTACTTATAATTAGGAACTCCCCTGATTGATTTAATATAATTAAGGATAATTAAACGTCTTGAAACAGATTTTCTAATATAGGTATAGATTTGAAATAAAAATATTTTAAAACAAACTTGAAATAAAATGCATACATCACAAGCATAAAAATTGCATACAAAGTAAATATACACATAGATTGGATATGCAAGTATAAAATCAAGTAATTGTCGAGAAAACTACGAAAAATCGTAAATCTAAATCATTTACATACCATATATAATACATATACAAGGTGATTAATTAATTATTATATCTACTACACATTTTTTCTTTAATTTTAGATAAGTATTCGTGTATTAAAATGATTCTGATTTTTAGAATTTTGAAGTATACAAGTAGTCGAAGTAGACCATGCGTTCAAATAATTCGATTTTTGTATCATTTAGGAAATTTCTGGGGTGTTGATGTAAAATTATATTTATTCACATGACAGTGACCATTATTACTTAAAATTATTAAGCAGATGATTTTTTTAAAATGTTGATGTATCTAAATCGAAATTCAAATGAGTAATTTTTTTAGTTATTTGCCTTTGTGTAAGAATAATGGATCCATAATATTCGGTTTAAATAAATGGTGCTTATGATGATTTTAAAATTATGATTTATTATAATTAATATCAATCGATTGAAATGTCATAGTAGATACTACACTAAACATTACATATTATAATTTATATTTATAATTTTGTAAAATAATAAAATTATTAAGAACTATTGTCTATTATCCATAATATATTGTAACATATACATTTTAATCACTTATAAAGTAAACATTTCTTATTTGTATTTTGACTTAAATATATTCAATCCACATTAAAAAAAATCAATTGCTTAAAAATTTACTGTAAAAAAAAATGGTTCTCATTTGAAAAAAATACGTTTGTATTACCACGCTCCTGAAATAATATAAAAATACACAATTCAATTTTTTTTATACCACGGTGCTTAATCCTCAATAATTGAGGTATATTTAAAAATGCTTGATGAATCGCCTTATATTTTTACTATTGGGACAATATATTTTAAGAGTACGGGTAAAATTTAAAATAAATTAGAAATAAATAAACAATATAAATAAGAATAATGATGTATTTCGAAAGCAATAGTTCTCCGATCAAGAAAATGAATTGAAAGATCATTGCATTATTTTTGGATTATCGATTTGGCGAGGTGCACAGATAGATCACCGGTCTCATTATCGGTTCCTCACATTTTCCAATGGTACCTTTCGCGCTATTGGTAAATTATGTGTGCACGAGACGTCGAAACATCTATGACGATGAGCTGCAGAGAGAAGTAACAAATTTATTATTACGTATATAGAGTGGTCCCGAAACAACAAGCTAACTAAAAACGCCGCATATAAACAATATACTATTTATAGAGTATACATTTTAAAATCTTCGCGAAAACCACTGTACTTGTGGCGTTCGGGGACGTTCCGCGCACATTATAAAATCATTTCGAGCGTGCGTATAAAAATATTATTATTAATAATTATGAATTATTGTAAGATTAAGAGTTTTCGATGTTTTCGGGTAGCAGGCGGTCTATCCCGATCCGTTCAGCTTCGACGACCGTGTCGGGCAACTTGATGTTTTTGCTTTCCGGAAGAGTCATGGTGATCGCGGCTGCCACTAGTGCCGTCGCACCAAACACGAGCATCGTCACATAATTGCCAAAGTATTCCGCCTGAAATTTTTTTTTTTTAAAGTTGGTAATAAGGCAAATCGCAAAAAAAAAGCATATTATGTTATATATTATATACAGATATTAAGATAGCACCTAAACCCATATTGACTTTGTTGTAACCACGAACTATGATCTTAGTCCGTGGTTGTAACTTACATAATGATATCTTGATTTTTCTACTTATTTTGGTTATACTTGTCCTAGTTGTCCGTGATATTTCTTATTAATTATGATAATACATTAAATAATAATTTACGCGGGAAAAGTTAAATTACAAAGAAAAGAAGGTTTTTGCATCAATAATATCAATAAGTATAACATATATGTCATATATTGTTTATAAAGTAAATATTAATGGATATGTGTTTATGCATATAATATAATACTGAATGATAAGATAAACAATTTAAAAAAGTGGGCAAGTAAATAATTACACTACTGTATGAAGTAAGCGTCGAATGTACCTCGTCATTGAGTAAATCACCGTGATGGATTTGTTAAATAATAAATTTGAATTCAATGATAAATCGTATTAAAAACGATTTTAAGCTTTGAGCGGAGACCGTGAGTGAGACTATATATATTATATACCTAGTAATTATTATATTTTATTATATTATTATTAAAGTAATTTATTTTACCATCGGTATTCGGTAAGACCGTAGGTTAAATTAATATTTGCCAAAAACATATAGTAGGTATGTATTATATTATTAATTAGGTATTATAAACTATATCAGTGCATATTTATATCATGTATCATTGTTATTTACTTTAAGTCAATACAGACGACTTGTCGTAGAACGGTATGAATAGGTTCGTGATATAAATGGACAATACCTTATTGATCTAAATATTTTTTAAATGTTACTATATATGCTAAAATATAACTATAAATATTAAAGTTTCGAGTACTCATTGACTATAGATAATGTGTTTGAATTCTAATACAATAATTAAACTTGTTTTTCTTCGTTTAGTATTTTGTTGAAATTTTAATTTTAAATATCCATAAGTAAAATTGTGTTTACTTTTTTTTCAGATTTTTGGGTTTTATTCAGAGCTATTTTTGATAAGTCTATTGTACTAAATGTTCATGATGAGAATTACCCTAAGTTAGATGTTTTAGTAGACCGCCAACAGGCCAAAAGATTAAATGTATTAAACAATTGGCCATCAAAAGACGAACCAATATTATTATTTACAAATTCGGGCAGTTATGAAATGTTTAATTTTTACCTATTATTATATACATTTTATGAATCTGTTCGTACAAATAGTACGGGAGATTTACCGTTTTTTGATAAAGTTGATGGCTCCTAAATTTTAGATAAAATAATCTCTATTACTTATTTTATGTAATAATTATTGTACAACAATGTCGGATGATACGAATCTAACGGATATAAATACATAAAATATAGGATATATTATTTGATGTAATTATAAATGTGTGTTCACAGACCTTTCAAAGTTCGATTATTGTAAGTAGTTGTGACTGTTTCGGAAAAATTGTTAGTGTAATGCAGTAAATTGTACATACCAACAGCGTGGTCTGTGGTGCCAACATGGATCCAATCCGACCGATCATAGAGCACACGGATAACAGGGTCGCTCGCATCCTGGTTGGAAATATCTCTACAGTCAGCATGTAAATTATGCAAAATGCGATTGATATTGCGAGTTTACTAATCAAGAATATCAATAACTTTATCAGAAGTAATGCTGTTTTGAAAAAAAAAAATAAACACCGATGTCAAAATATAACTATGAGATAATATGGCTTATAATAATAATATATAGGGATTGTAAACTTCATAATTATTATAGCGTTCAAAAGTTATAGAAGTTAAAATCAATAAAATATGTAGAAATTAAAAATCTAAAATATCCAATTATTTAAAATTTTAAAATTAAGAAATGTGCACTTTTCTTTTATAAAATCGACGATTTTGCAATAAAAGTATGTAATGTAGATTTGCCATTATATGAAATTAATTTTCTGCTTGGTTTTCCACAAATCTATAGTATTAGTATATATGTAGATGCGATGGCTTTAACTTTTAAGTTTAGTCTTAATATATTATATGTGTATGGTTTCAAGTAGCCATTTTAAAATGGTTAATTTTTATTTCCTCAAATTTAATATTTTATCTGGTTTTTAAAATTCATTACATATATTGATCGAATTAAAATTATTAAGTTCGAAATAATTGTACCATAATATATCTAATATTCCTACATCATTACATTATAATATACAATAAGTATTTTAAACCTAGTCGACGTGTGTGTAGAGTGTAAACCTAAGATTTATCAGGCAAAATATTATTTTTATTAGAAATAATATTATGAATCAAGTAAATTGTTTAATTATATTATTACAATATATGTAATAGGTATATTGTAAATTGCAAATTAAGTATAATAAAGAAAGTAAGAATCTTCAACTCAGGTATACTTACAGTCCGGCACTAAGTTGTATAGGACACTGGTAAAACCACTTAAGATAAACATACAGGACAACGACATTTTTCGGGACATTCCTTCCATAATCAACCAATTCAACAAGCAGGCCGGTATCTCAACGAATGAAGCCAACGAGAAGTTTAGATACTTGTCTCCTGCAATGTCAGTTGCACATATTGTCAGCCCATAGTACACTAACGTTATCGCTATCCTGCGTAAGTAAAAATAATATAATTTATTGTTCAATCGTTTAACATGTTTTATAGTATCAACATACGAGTAGTATATTTTGGAATATCAAATTGATTTAGATACTGAGGTTAACTAGGATTACCTATATCCTTAGTTATTATAATAATTTTTAAACTATATGAAATTAAATAAATTTCATTAAAATTTTATTTACATTTCTTATGTTCAGTCTATGTTCAGATGTATATAAATATGTTGACAAATTTATTACCAAAAAGGGAATGGGTACTACTCACTAGACATTGGGTGTCAAGTAGATCATTGAAATGGATGTGCTAAATTTAAAAATGAATACAACATTATATCCGTACAACGACTCAGAGCGAAGAAGATTTATTAGCCTTTATCACTAAGTATATTTCATGATAATATATTTTTGGATATTATTATTAAAGTAATTTATTTTGCTATTAATATTATGGTAAGTTGTTTTAATGCAAACATATTTCATTTATTATATTATTTATATAATTAATACTCAATAGACAATAGTCAATATTGTAATAATATATATTTATATCATATTATATTATTGTTATAAGCTTTTTAGTCAATACTACGTTATCATAAAACAATGTAAATATGTAATAGTGTAATACGTGATATCTTAAAATAATTAATCTACAAATTTCGAAAATGTAAATGCATACTACAGTAAAATTCATGGGAGATGGTGTTTGCGCCAATTTTATTACTTGTAATTTGTGCCACCAATAGGTAAATTTAAGTACGTATGTAATTTGTGTATAAAAATATACATGTATTTACTATTTTGCATCACATCTAAAAATTAATTTTAGTAATTCCCGCTACGACAGAAAGCTAAATGGAATATGTAATCTGCGTCACACTCCCAGATGTTTAATATCAATTGTTGGAATTTGAGTAAACTCATATTGTCATATACATTTATTTATATTTTATTTTTATAGTATAATTTTTACGAAAAAAAAAGTATAAAAATTATACTTTTGAATTATATTTATTAAATACTTTTTTGTAATTATTTTCAATAATTTTCCAAAAATATATAACTATTAAAATGAATTTGATTGATCAATGATTAAAAATACAACATGTTAATCTGTAAAAAAAAAATGTTTAGTTATTTAAAGTGGCACAAACTACAATTTTTGAAGGTACAAGGTAGCGCAGAGTACATAATGCTCTTTTATTTAGTTGTATGTGGTACAAACTACAACCTTAAAAAGTGGCGCAAGTTACATAAATATATTTTTTAGGCCGTTTTTGGCGCAAATTACATACGCCCAAATTCATAATGTACGTAAAAGTTTTAAATCCTTATGAATAATTGTTTTGATTTATAACAAATTCATCTTTATTCGTCGTTAAAATATGTAATTGTCACCCAAATTCGAATTTTAAATGTCTATAAAAATAATTGTGTTTACACAGGTGTTTTGGTTTCAGTACGAAGTACTTATGAGGAATTTCGTAGGTCAGAATCTAAAATAGTAATTTATTGAGTTTGTATTTTAATATTTTAATTTAGAATAGTTTATAGTTAAAGAAATAAGACATTATAAATGCTTGATTAGCACGTTTATTGTTTGCGTATACAATTATTTGACCTATTTAATAGTATATTATTATATGGCGTAATTAAAGTTTATAAATTGACTAAAAATATTATTAAGTAGAAATCCAGTAGTTTCTCTAACAATTATAAACTTTATTTCTCTTATAATTGATTAATATATGATTATAGTTTATGAAGATATAAAATAATATACTGTAGACCATAATATGTATTATATGAAAAAAAAAAATGTAAATCTGCAGTGCATTGTACTTGTATTTTTTTGACAAGTTCATCGTTCTCACAAGTTGCAAATTATCCTTCTATTTTCCATTATAAATATAACAAAGGGGATCCATATTTTTAAATGTTTCAATATATTATTGCATGCTTTTTAGGTACTTGATATGTTCTCACACGAAATTTTGTAAATAGGTAAACAGTTACATATTATAAGTTCATACATAGCTGCATAACTAAAAATAAACCTATGCGTTAGTACGTTACTACACAAAGATAAAATTTAGATATGTTACTTTATGAATTGTGCTAGTAGCTAGTGCTTATGTAAAATATAATAACATAAGAAATTATATAGTATAACTATGTAAAATGTTTGAACTTTTGTATTAAACTAAATAAAATGTATTTTATCGGTATTATTATTATTATTATTACTACCATTTATATTTTATATAATCTGTGTTACTTTTTTAAAATAAATAATGGACTGAATTAAATATCAAATATTGATTTAAAGATTTGTTGATGAAACATAAAATAAAATAAATTTTAACTCTACTAACTAGAGTTAATTGTTTATCTTATGCTTAAATTAAGTGGAAAGGAATAAATTTATATTCGTTATAGTATTTCGTGTAGGAAATAGCTACGTATACATACCATGGATGAATTTATCTATTATGTTGCATGCGAGACCTCACAAATGGGTGCATTAAATATAATAGTTTTTACAAGATAATAATGATTGGTAATTTGCATTATAACTGTAATAATTTTTATATACAAAAGTACATCACTGATACAAATGTATAAAACCAGTATTACAAATTTAATATTAACTATAGTCAATATTTCTTTAATTTTTTTCATTAATTATGATTAGTTCATTGTTTTCCAAAAAATATAATTTAAAAAATAGCTTAAAATGTATTATTTATATTTAGAGAAATATTTGGTAACAACTTTGTGTTTAATCTTACCACACAAGTGAACATCTGATCAGCCTACATAATATTGTCGGAGAGCCAATTACGTCTTTTAAAATATTGACGTACTTTGCATCGCTTTCGTCGTCGTAATTTATCGTCTGTAAAAAATATTTTTAATGTATTTTTTTTATCACATATAAATGCTCTCGAAAAATTTAGTAACTGAGTGGGTAATTTTTCTAGTAAACAATCAAATTCATCAAAGATTTATCAGTAATATTCAGCTATGTTTGAACACATGTAAGTAAAAATTGGCGATCCATTGTGTATGAATGTATGCGTGCAGTGTGTTCATAATATTTAAATTTTTTTTTTTTTTTTATTTTAAAGAAATAAGGCCTCGACTACATAGGTCATTGGCCACAAATTAGTTTACACTCTAATTAATACATTATAAGTAAATAATAAAGTAACAAATATATATAAAACATAAAGTGACAAAGTGAGTTAATAGAGAGGAGGGAAATATAGAAAAAATAAAAATATAAATAAATATAAATAAATATGATTTAGGTTAAATGGTTTTGTATTTAAATTTTAAAACTGTTATGTACCTCTATTTGTGCATTAGAAGTCAGTACAGGCAAAGACTTTTTATTAATACCCGCTATTCTCTTGAGCACATCCATCACTCTGTCGTGTTTGCCTTGCATTTCCAACCATCTCATCGATTCTTCCGTAAGCCTGTGCATGAGAAAATAACAGTAATATTGTGTTAATTGACGTTAAACAAAATTCCAAGATATTAACCAAAAATATGACAAGAACAGCAATCCCGGGATGTTGGCTATCTGCAACAAAAGTCTCCAGTCTTTCACTAAACTGGCGATAAAAGCCACCAGTATGGCACCAATTGGATAGAAACATTCCAGAATTGAATAGTATAGTACTCGGTGATTAGGTAGCACCAATTCCATTGCTATAATTAAAAATATATTATATTTATAAATAAGTTTATCATAAATATACTAATACATAACGTTTAATTAATAGCATACACGGATACACGATATTATGTGATTAAATATTTGTATATTTTATTAGAAAATGTGGAAAATAAAGTAGTTAAATTAAATTTCAGAACCTTTTTAATGCCATAGAAAATTAAAACTCATTTCTTAATATAATATTTAATATATCTCTGGTTTTCAGTTTAATTTAATCGTTTGTTAACATCATTTAACTATCTATTAATTGTATTTTAAGTACAGGCAGTACTGTTATTTTTTTTGTGTAGGTTAAATAATTTTGACTATTTGAAATTTAATTTATTAATTGATAGTCGTCAATGTTTCCTTCAAACATTTATTATAAATAGCAAGGTATTATTAAAACAATTATATTAAAACATTTTTACGTACAAGGTACAAACTACGAAGTAATATTTATTTCTATGAAATATGAATATAATATAAACGGTTAAATAATAAGGTCCAATTACTTCTATATACAACTGACTATATTATTGCAGTCTAGTTCACAATTAATATGAACAATAATTTTACTATTATTATTTGTTATACTTTTTTTACTATTTGGTTATAATGGTTATTGATTATTTATAAAGGTATGAATTTTAATTTAAAAAAAAAATGTATTATAGGCAATTTAAACACTATATTTCGATTTATTAATCGACATGTACAATAATTTATTCAATTAAAAATATGGCATATAAAGCAAAAAAGTCATTGAGCAGTTTTTTATATTTAAACATATTTTATACGTGCCTCTTTCAGAAAAGTCTGGCCGTAGTAATTTTATGCAAATGGAACAAAACGCGTTACAGTTATAAAAAATAGTTTCGTTAAATAATCACCATGGAAACCAAACCTAGGTTATGACGTTTTGAGTATTATAAAAAAAAAATAACACAAATACTATTTTTTAAAGAAATTATCCTTATTTGCATAAAAGATAAATTATTACTTTTAACATACTATGTATGTTTTTGGGCTAGATACAACATTTTTTTTCTAACCGATCTCGTGATGTAACCAAATTTGTTACATTTAGACCACACTCACTGTTTTTATTATTTTTTGGACGGAATTTTTATTAGGGCACCTGAATGATTGCCGATTAATATAATTACGTTAACATAGTAACCTAATATTATATACAACAGATACAAATCATGTAACATCTTCTATTTCGTTATTATATGTTGTGGTTATTACTTAAATACATGCATCATGCATGGGTATGTTTCAGACCAAATACACTTTAATCGACCAAAAACTAATTAGAATTAATTCAACGTATGTTTATGTTTGTCGAATATTCCACAGTTTATGTATATATTTATTTGTTTACGATAATTAAAAACTATAAATAAAATAAATGTAATTAATGCGGTTAGGTTAGTAAAATTCATTTTAATGTCTACGTAATATATTGAAGATATGGAAAACAAATATGGTAAAAAGTTCATGACTTCAGAACACCTATACAAAAAACGTACTACTTGATATTTTCTCAACTGCATGCATGGAAAAAACATTGAATCATATTCATATATTACATATATATTAATTATTATAGGTATGTCATCTTATTGTTTTTAAAATTATTATTAAAAAAATGTGTCAATGTGGTAACTATAATAATATAACAATAGTATAATCATCGTTTGCTTAGAGTAATTTTACAAAAAATGTGGATTAAAAAAAAATATGCTGCATATATACTTCCCAGCGGACAGATAATAATTTTAGTGGTTGTATTTATTTCACCGAACCAGCATATTCAACAAATTATATCATTTATCATTCTTATAAATTTTGTACTTATACTATATTATGAAAATGCTTAACTGTTTAAAAGAAAGTTATTCATTTTTACCAATCATGCAAAGTAATAAAGACTTGAATACCCAAGACTGAGAATAATTTCTACATTATTTTAAGTTTCCCTAAGCACCATCCAACAGCTTGACCATGAGTTCTAACAGAACAAAAATTACTACTTTAGGTGGTACAACATTGACACAGTATTTTAACTTTTTATAGAAATTACAGAGAATTTACAATTCAAAATTGTGTAGTATCGTAAATTTAAAAAAATTGCGTTATTAATTGTTGAAATAAATAATAAATAGTTGTTTTCTCATACAATATATAACTCATTTTACTCATAAAGCGTTTATATATTTATACATAAAATAAATTGCCATAAATACTGATTGGCTCCCAAATTATTTTTTTATAAATTTCAAATAGTTATGAAAAATATTCTTACCTAATACGAAAGTGACTGTATAAACACCGCTAGAAACGATGGAAGACAACAATTCTAAAACCAGGAACATCTGGTAATTGACAGAAAACGATTGAATAATACATATTATGGCCGATGTAACAGCACAAAAAACCATAGCAAACTTTCGACCAAACCTAAAATTGTCGACATAAATAAAATATAACAATTAATATGAATATTAATCGTTCAAAGTTTTTTTTTGTATTGGTAAATAAAAACTAATAACCAATGACTAATAAGTAATTGGTAACTTATTAGGTTATAAGTAATACTGATTGATTAATGATTATAGATTTACAAATATAAAGTTATTGTCGGTAAAAAAAAATGATCGATGTGGGTAATGCACATCGTATTTATTATAATTTTGAAATGAACGGTGTTGGTGAACTCACTTGTCTGCGATGATTCCAGATACAGGTATGCCGATAAACTGACCGAAGTTGTTGACTGTGCCCACCATCGACAGCTTCCATTTCTTTTCCTCGCACATAAGTCCAAACTATAACATACAAATATGTATTATATAAAAACGTAGTTTGACTATATAACTTTAACCACGTAAAATTATAATCTTTTATGTATAGAATACAGACAAATTTAGCGGGAACAGTGATCTAGATATTGCTTACATTTTAATAAAACTGAATTAGTGTTTTATCTATCGATACATTGATTTTGGAATCATGGAATGCATGAATGTACTCTAAGTTGTCTAGCTACAACGCCGCGTGAACGTGAT
This sequence comes from Rhopalosiphum padi, assembly GCF_020882245.1. Lineage (NCBI taxonomy): Eukaryota > Metazoa > Arthropoda > Insecta > Hemiptera > Aphididae > Rhopalosiphum > Rhopalosiphum padi. Next base: position 22,918,481 of record NC_083600.1, read on the forward strand.
AACAATTTAAAATCATAGTTTTCGTATTTCATAAAAATATAGGATAAATATAAATTATTAGGTACAGACATTGCGGTGGTACAAGTGTTATTTTTATTTATTTATTTAATAAAATTGACATTACTCGGATTTTTACTGCGGTACAAGCAAAATATACAATACATAGAGTACTGTCATGATTATATGTGCGTAGTTATATGTACGCGTAATACCATGTACATCATAGGTCACCAAATGGCGGCCCGCAAACAAATTTTACTCGGCCCACAGACAAAGAATAAATTACATATTATATTACGACAAAATTATATGTGTTATTGTTGTAAATTATTGTATTTGTATTTGTTAAATGTTATTGGTTTTTAAAATTTTAAATAATGTAAATATGTACTTAGAATTTTGATGGCCCGCAAACAACTTTCAGATTCCTAATGTGGCCCTTCAAAAATATTAATTTATATACACAATACTTATATTGTAAAAAAAGGAGAAAAAGGTTCGTAGGGAGTTGGATGGTGTGAATACGTCGAAACACACTCGTCTGTGAGATAGGTATAGTGTTTGTATCGTTTACGTACGTTCGCTATATTGCAATAGTGCTAAATATATTATTGTTTAAATGTGGCAATGTATATTTTTTAATTTTGTTATGATTTTATCGTTAGTTTTAAGGTTTTAAAATAGAAAATTTAAAATATTGGTTACTACAAATATTGTACTTTATTAATGTAATTATTATTGAGTAATGTATAAATTATGTACTTCCGTGCCGATTGTGTTCTCGTTATCTTCAAACACCCATCCGTCACTGCATAATTCCATCGTATTTCTGTCGAAGTCACCTTGGGTGCACTGTGAACTGTTAGCTGGATTCCTGGAGTACCGCTTACATTTGCGCGGCAGTTCCGTGTCTTCCCGATAAGGCGTAGTGAATCTCAACCATTCTGGTTCGTAAGTTCGTTCAGCCGGGTCTGGTGAGTCACATCCCGGTATCGCGCATCTAAAACAAAATGGATGGAAGAATAGTTTAGAAAACGTTTTTCGTGGACTAATGATCATCAGAGTACGGAGCCAATAACAATTGACAATAAATTTGCTCTTTATAAGTAAAGGAACATTAAATTAAAATTAAAATAGTGAAGATACTTTAAATTATTATCAAAATAAAACTCCAGTAGAAATTAATCGACAAAGCTATGGAAATCAAGAATACAAGGCATGATTTTATAAATTACATCATGAAAGTCGTAATTCCATTATTATCGTGGTATTAAAAAAATAAAAATAGGATACATATCTATCTACCTCAACCAAATTAATATAAATTTATTTATTTTTTAATAATTTAAAAAAATTGTATATTACTTGAAAACATTGAGGCGCTAACCCTTATTATAGGTAATTTATTTAAAAAATCTTTAACCATTATTTCTAGTATACCTAGTTAAAATTATTTAAAATAATAATATGTTATTTATTGAAATAAAATGTATGAATTAGCATACATGGTTATGGAAATTTTTATATTTTTTATACACGTGATTACAATTTTTCATAGTGGGTATCAAATCTCTTATTATTTTTTAGATAAGATAATGAGTATAATACCATTTAGGTTTCTATTTGAATGAAATCAATTAAATTCCCTATAATAAACAATTAATTAGGTATAATAATATGGTTAATCAGAACTCCCGAGGTCGTTATAAGTCCATTATAATGTCTAATCAGAGATCTCAGTAATTTTTTATCATAATTTCTAAATTTGATGATTCTTAATTATTAGTGACAATTATTTTTTTCATGATGCATAATCAAAATAATGTTATCTCACTTTAGAACAAATTCTTATAATTATTACGTTTCTGCCAAAGTGTGTTGACGATATGACGTGACTATAGGTAGGTATGAGTGGTTATATTCACGTGACATACTGACATGTATAATTATAATGAAATTTAATTATAAGTAGGTACTCGTTTTTAAGGAGTAGATTAATGTCGTAATGTTTTTACTGAACTTAAATATTTACAATTTACGTACTTTATATATATATAATATTTATAATAATTATGCATACATAAATAATAATAATAATAATAATAAAATATAGTCTCATATTCGATTTATTTAAGTTATGCAATTATATAATATAATTTTTGTATACAATTATAATTTATTTTAATATTTGTATCAATTTCTATAGATTCGTTAAATTGTGACTTTTAAATGAAAACTTATAACATTGATTTAAAATTCTAAGTGTTAATATTTTTCTGAAAATGTTTTCATTATAAATATCTATGTTGAGATAGGAAAGCTTTAGAATTTTTAGTTAGAACAAAATTAAATATTCGTAAAATAAATTTATTGTATATTAATGCATAATTTTTTTTTTAATTTGTAAGTATCATCATAAATGAATGTATAATATATTAGATTTATCAATGATAATCGTTAAATTAAATAAGATAAAAGTATTATAAGTATTATGGTATGCCTAATATTATTTTTATTAAGATAGAATATATTGTGAAGGGGGAGTAATGTAATGTTGTTAGATTCAGAGAATAATGAAATAAGTTATCTGATGTAGGTTATACGAAATGCGTTAGGTATTTGACAATATTATTTGGAATGGATTATTATAAAATTGATAATAGTGTTAAATAGGATGATTCTTTCATAGAACAAAGCTCATTATTTAAAAATCTATTAATCTTTTTTAAAATATTTTTTTTTATAATTTCCTGTCAAAATAAAACAGTATAGGTATATATTTTTTATCGTAATATTTTTTTAATTTTTTGAATGTCAACATTATAATTTTTAATTTCATATCCTAGAAATGAATATTTTCTGGAGTACTTCTATTTACCAAAATTGAAATTCAGACGAGTAGCTTATTAATTATAGTGTGGTAGTTGGTATAGACTATAGAGGAACCCCGTAAAATGTTGGTTTACTACTCCACTCATCAAAAATGTAGATACTTTTAAAGTTATATAACTTATAAACTACAAACTACTCGCTCGAATTTTGATTATAACTCGAAATACTTAGAAAAAATATTTTTCTTCAGAATATGAAATTAAAAATGTATGTTATCATTTAAAAAAGTAAAAACTAAAAAAATTGATCAAGTTTTTAATAAAATTATGACATATGTCATTTTTTATAATGTTATATCATGTAATAGATTTATTTGTTTTATAACTTATATATATATCTATATGACTATACATGTGAATAGGTTCGAGGAATATTTAAATAACTTACAATTAGTATCAATTCATAGTATAGCTACATAGAAAAATATAACATTCGTTATGAAGAAAAGTTTCAATTTTCCACGGTTAATATTTTTTGAATTGCATTAAATGTTCAGCTAATATAATCAAATTCGGGCTGGAGTACTGCCTTATATATGCATATTATACGTAACACTGTTTCAAATTTTGATTTTTTCATCAATTCACGTATTAAATTAAAAATAATTGTATTGAATATAAATTCAGCTATTAATTATATATAAATTAACAGTTTGATTCATATGATATAACTACATCTATAATTATTATATAATATGACACTTTGATATGTTAAAATCAAATACATGAATAAAATAACTAAAACAATTATTTTTTGTTTAAATGTCTAATTTTGTTATCAGAATTGAAACTTCGAAGTTTTATAAAAAAAAATGTGTAAAAATTTAATTCATATGTATAAAATGTCTTTAAGAAGAACTTACAAAGAACCATGTACTACAATTTCAAGCTTTGTATTAGAAAAAAAAACATGATAGGTACCCTAAAAGTAATAGATAAATACAGTAGGTATTTAAAGAATTTTTAATTTGTTTAAAGTTGAAAATTTGTATCGTATTATCTTTATTAAATATAATTTTATAATATTTAAATATGGTTATGATAGTTAAGTTAAGGGTACATTTAAAATAAAGGACATCAAAATATTATCGAGCACTTCCCGAATAAGAGGTCTGCGGTAGTGCGGCTTCGCCTATGGTAAATAACATTATCATATTACATTTAGAGTATTAATAAATTGCAAAACATTAGATAGAAACCGATTCTGTTGATATCTAAACGTGTATGGAAATATACGAGCGTTAAAGTATATATATTTACCCGTACAACTACGTACAGACTATATAAGTATGATTTTGATATTTACCCAATGTCATTTATTTTATATTATTCAATTTTAACGAGACGGTTATTGTGTCTTAAAATATTTTTATAGAACTTGAATATAAATGCACCGGAAATAATCGTAATAGTATAATAGCGTGTTATACAATATACATGTTGATACCACTACAGCAGTAGGTACCTAAAATGAGAAATCTTAAGTTCTTTTATTGTAAGTGTGAAAAGGTCAACAAATTCAGGCTTAATAATATGAAAAAACTAAAATTAAAAAAAAATTAAACTGAAATTACCCATTAAATAATACGCATACAAAGTTACTATCTGTAACAAAATTATCGTAGAATTTTATATACCTAAATAAATATTTTAATTACTTATTTTTTTTTCATAAAAATCAGAATTAATTACAAATTTATAATTATTATATACTTAAATAAAGCACTTGCATACATTTTTAAAATGTAAATATTAGGTTTGATAATTTTTGTGTGTTTTGAAATTAAATGGAAAAGTATTAGCACTTCTCAAGAAGTCTAGAATATAGAATATATTTTATACATATATCGTGAAAACTGATTTAGGTTTATTTTAATATTACAGTAATAATGATTAGCATTTTCTAGACCTGATATAATTTTTGACTTTATAGTTTTATTTTTTAAATTCATTTCTGTAAAATAATAATATAAAATGCTTATTTATGAATACAAATCTTGATATAAAGTTTTCTATTTCTATTATTATTAAAAAAATAATGATTTAAGTAATTTTTATGTTGTGATTCGAAAAATATTATTTGCAGGAAATTAAAACTTTTTATCTCTTCGTACATTATTATTACTAATTTATACAATGACATTTAAAAAATATTTAGTTTTGTTTTTGGGGAAATGTGCTTACAACGTATAAATGTATAGGCTGCGAGTGAAAGGTCAGCTTACAAAGTAATGAATATAGTTTATTGTTCTGTATTACTGCATGTTACCTGTATTTCAAATCACCAGCGGTGAAGACGTAGGTAACTGGCGACACGTTCGAATACATTATCATGAAGCCGAAAAGCACGCACCCTGCAAACTGGTAACGGCCCATTCCCACAGTGACAAGCACGCTGTCGATGTTCATTGTTCTGATTTTCACGGAGAAACAAAGTAATAGTACGCTCAAATCGAAAAAATTCGGACGATAGAAAATATAGTTTTTGGACGCGGAAAACGTCGTATGAACGGTCGTGAACGACTAATAGACACGCATATAATTTAATATTCCTATATAGTGTACGACGACGAGTGCATCAATGTAAGAGTTCGCGCGATAGCTGCTGCTCGTGGTGGAACATCAACAAGTGTGAACGAGTACTTATACATATATAAGTATATTATAATATATATATATATATATATATATAAACACGCCCAAAAGTGGGTTTACACTTTATGTCAAGTCTGAACATAGTATATTTACAGTGTATAATATATATACTTAACATATTATATTATGTGTATAATATCTCTATTTATATATATACGCATACATGATTGTTCAATAAATTCGTATGTATAAACATTTAAACAAATGTATAAATTTATAAATATGTATATATGGTGGTGGTCCGTGGCATTTGACTACGGGAATTTTTACGTAAAGCCAGATTTTGACTAAATTGATTTCTTTATTTTATTATAATTTCAACTTATATAAAAAAAATTCTACAAGAAAGTCAAATTCATTTTTTTTATGAGCATTTTATATACATAATATAAGCAATGACATTTTTGATTTATTTTTAGATATAATCTATTTATACCATGAATCAATTTTTACTATTTTACGGTATTTAAAAAAATATTTTATACAGTTTTGAGTTATCAAAGTTGATATAATAATATAGTAAAAATATTTATCATTATAATAATTAAATACTAATAATATTTAAAAAAAATAAAACATCAACCTACCGTAAAATTAAAAGTAAAATGAATGATTTTAATATTTATTGTATCGAAAAACATCATGAAATATACTTAGTAGTATAGACTGAAATGAAGACCGTTTCCGCTCAAAATCGATTTTCGTACTCCTTCAGGTTAATACACCCATTTTAGTAACCCACTCGATTAATGTACAGCAATGGTACTCATTTGCTATTTTTTTTTTTTTTATTAATAACACAAAAATATATTGATATAGAAAATATTAGTGTTCTAATTACTATACTACTTATTAAAATATACAATAATTATATTACCAAGTAGAGATTTTAATTGCTTTAAGTGAACCATAATTAACTGTATTCTATACCTCTCTAAAATATTAAAAATATTTAATATTCTTTTAGTTTTTTAATCACTTTTTATTAAAAATAATTTCCAAACACTTATTAAAAAATACATATTGCCGTAAAACCAATTCCATTGCTTCACTCAAAATGTGAATAATGTTTGAAAATAAGATAACTATTTCCGTTTTTACGGTTAAAAAATTCAAATATATAGGTACACGAATAAATAAACTCATGTATTGGTCTTAATTCTTAAGTAATTGTTTATTTTCATATAATTATTTTTGGTCAATATTGCTTATGTATATGTTTATTTGCTATTATTTATTAGTAAATATATTAAATTATTATAAATTTATTAAAATCTTATTATTAGTAAGGAAGTTAATTAATTTTTATTTTAATAAACGTTAAAAAAAATTGGTTTTAATAATAGATTTTAAATATGTGTACTACACGCCCCTTAATATAGACTTAAATATCAATAATAAATTGAACTATTAATATTTTAAAGTTTTTGATTTATTTTAACTGCGACAAAATATTTTTATATGTTCTTTTATATGCAATTGCGATTATTTCAGTAAGTACATAACGAGATAATATATGTTATCAATTTATCATGTTTCAAAAACAATTCAACAACTAATTCAATTGATTTATACTAATGTAGGCATATTGAGCTTTTTAAATACTAAAATTAAACATTCATATAATGTCACTATATAGGTATACAAAGCAGCCATTAACAATAAATGAGGTCATTAAATATTTAAGTGTGTGTATTATGAAATAATTTATAATATTACCTTTACATGTTTAGGATTTACATTTTACATAGATAAAATCACGTTACACACAGACACAAGTACAAAACTCTTCTTACACAAAAAATAAATGATTTAATATTTTCTTTTTATTTACTTTCTATTAGGTACAAATGTTTATGTTACTTAAGCAAACAATTTGTTTAGATATTGAAAATAATAATTGTTCTTGTGTTAATATTTATTTCATGGAAATCTCTAACTAACATTGCGTACTATAAGAGTATACCATAATATCAATAATACAAATTATTAAAGCCACATGTAGGTACATTAATCATTATAAATATTACACAAGTACCTATTATAAGTTACCAAATAACTATCAATTGATTTTACTACACAGCTGAAGTTGATTAATAACTGTATTAAAAGAACATACAATGTTGGTTTATAAAACATAATATACGTATTTATAGGTACTTTTAAAATTAAAATAATGTTAGCTGATAATAAATTCAAAGTAATCCAACGATTTCAGATACTTAATTATGATTTTATTGCAGATGTCCCAAGTACGGTAATAACACCTAGTGTTCACTTTTTTCATACTAATAAGCTTATAAAACTATTAAAATAAATAATAATTGCGGAGACATTGAGACAACGATCATTGTTCGATATTTTTCAGCTGCGGATTGTTGTCTCCGATTCATCATTTGACTTCGTCGACGGTGTTGTCGGTTTTGTGCGATTTGATGTTTTTGCTCTCCGGCAGTGATGGTGACTACTGCTATACAGCGGTTATAAGCGTGGCAGTGCCTATATAAATTATGGTCACGTGGTAGTCAAAGTACTCTGACTATGAAAATAATATAGCAATATATTGGTAAAACCACACGGTTCAGACAAATTATAATTATTATTATATATAATATATAGAAATATAGTATTCAGACATCATGTGCAGTGTGCATATTGGACGAGACGACCTTAAATACCTACTCAAATAACGTTGTGAAATTGTCGTGTCTTAATAATATACAGAGTGATCACCAAACATGTTCCCCTCATTTGTTTTTTATTATCAATGATCATATTTTGATCATCAATTCTGATTTTTAGGATTTTGAAATAAACTTAAGTTTCTAACTTTCTAAGTATAATATTTTTAATTATTTAAAGTTTTTATTCCATATTTTAACAAGTGCCTGTATTAAACTTCTTTTTTCAAAAGAGAATCAACGTTTTTACTGTGAGATGATTTATTTGGAAATATTGATGTTTCTAAATCGAATTCGAACGACTCGTTCATTTGTATTTATACGAAGGATAAATAAAGTCATTAAAAATTATTTTTCTTATAAAATAAATTTAATATTAAATCTAGTATTTATTATACTTGGACATTTTTTTATAAATTATAAAATGTTGATTGGTAGATTAATATTAATAATTACTTAAGTTTTCAAATTATTAAAATATTCTTATCTTCCAATAATTATTCCGATACCCACCGATAATGGATATCGTGGATCTATTAACCTTATTATACTAAATAAAAACTTTTTATATTTTATTTAACAGTACAATTCGAATATAATAATATAATATACTAACATATTATTATTATAATCTACTATACAATATATAGGTGTATATTATAACTAATAAAAATATTTTTAATTGTTGTATAATAATAATATTTCTGCAAAGGTTTATACTTAGATGAATCAATAATAATAATACTTATAATTTTTAGTCATCAAACTTCAAGTCATTGACTCCCGTAAAAATGATATTGTGAATTTCATCTGGATTCTGTGTAATATCGTATTGATAACAATATTATTAGAATACAATTATATTTTCTAATTTTTTTTTTTTATCATTAAAACCTTAATACAATGATAACATTATTTAACAGGAATAACTTGAATGTTTAAGTTAAAAAAATAAAATAAAAATGGACATAAATATGTATGACATATTATTCTACCCATACTATAGTACTATATCTATATAAATACGAAACAATATTGCAATTAACGAAATACGAATACACGATTTTGACGAATTCGTCAAATAATTTCTTAACTAATAATGGTATACCTATATTAACTTAGTTTATTAAAGGCTTCCTCTTTTTCTAATTCGTTTAAAATATACATCATTGTAAAAACCAATACATTCTTTGCTCCGCTTAAAATCAACGAGTATGTAGAGTACGTTTTCAGTTCAAGTAGAATAATATCGAAACGTCAATATTTTGAAAGTTGACAACGCAAAAACGTGCTCGTCGAGTTGCGCAAGTGAGTAGGTAATGAACTAATGGCGGTTGCAAACTTGGTCAATGAAAGATGGTCATATACTCATATGCATTAATGCGAATATACCACTCTACATATGTACAAACGTATATATTGTATAATGTCTAATAATAGATTTAAAAAAATTATAAAACAAGTCATTACAAGTATTAATTTATTTTTTAATTTATAATTTTATATTTATATACCTATAAAATTGATTTTATATATAACCAATGTACCAATGCCTACATTTTTGTAGGTATTATAAGAAAAATTAGTGAGATATTATGTCAAATACCTACTAAATTACTTAAAAATTTCAAATTTGTACTTTTCGGTCATCACGACTACGTACTATAGTAGTGTTGTCCGTAGAAATGGTCAATGGAATATAATAGTCTTACAATTCACTTCACTAGGAAAATGTGTAAGTATAGAGGTGCTTGAGAGTGTCAAAGATAAAACTGTAATTACGTTATTATTTTATTTGTATTTATTATTGTATTTTAGTATATTTTATTTTTATGAAAATCGCAAATCTGGGATTTTTCAAAAAACAAAAAATATTCTGTAACATTTTTCAATAAGAAAGCTTATTTTAATGAAAAATGAGTGTGTGGGTCAAAAAGTAAAATAGTTTTATAGAAAACTAATTTTTTGGAAATATAACATTAAATCTTGCAAAAAAAAAAAAGGAAAATGTAAAATGATTCGTATTGGAAATTGGTTTGTTGGCAGTCGTATTTCCACTTATAATCTTATCATATTAATAAGTTTTCTTCATGTGTTTAGGATATTAGTGATTTAGGTGTAATATTTGATTTAACTTTTACATATAATAAACATTAACTATATACCGTTAGAAAATCATTGACGATTTTAGGCTTTGTTATCAGAAATTGTAAAGACTTCATTAATCATATGGTTTTTAAAACACTGTATACTTCTTTAATTCTTTTATTCTTTAGTCCGAGTAAAATTAGAATACAACAGGTACTTACTATGGTTTGATCACCATATTTAAAATATCAAGTTTAATGTTGAGATAATATTCAAAATCGGTTTTTTTTATTTATGGCCTTCAAATGTAACATAACTCGTGTTCCACATTTTCCTTATCAACCACTTTTACATTTTTTCGATATTGTTAGTTTGTTCGAACGAAGGAAAATATTAGATATGAAATTTTTATTTAAGCTTGTTAGTAGTTTTATCAATTGCCCTCTAATTTTAGGTTCTTTCAATTGCAATGTCCTTCAGGCTTCAATATAGAACTAGCCAACTAGGTCTACCACTATGTTTTATGTTTTCACGCATAGTTCAAATTATGCTTTAGCTTCTAGGGCGCCTCTCTTATAAATAGATTAAAATCAATAGTGAATGAAACAAAAATTGATTTGTTTAACTTTAATTTCATTGATCTATTTAATATTATATTATATAAACAGAATTTTTTGTATTTAAATATTTATGTTATTGTTTTATTATTGCAGAATTATTAATTATTTGTATGTTTAATGTTGAACTAAAATTATAAAATATTATAATATTTGGATCTTAATGATCCGTTGAAATTTAAATAAATAAATAAGATAAGTACGAGTGCACGAATATCTATTCTAAATTCTGATTGTTAGCGTGGTTATAAGACAAAATAATTAAAAAAGTTTAGTGGGTTAGTTTCAATCACCTAATAGTTAGCTGGTAGCCACACATAACATTTTGTAGATCCGACAACAGATGCTCGCACCGAGAATATTGAACGATTTTGGGGATCAGGCGATCAGCTAAATGGAAAGATAAAAAACTTAGGGGAACAACTCGATAGTTATTTGGTTGAGTTTAGGTATATGGTGTTAAGTTATATTCAAATAGATGGTCCTTTCGTCAAAATACTATACAAAATACCACAACATTTCCCGATTGGCGCGAATTATTAATTTTATTTTATTAATATTATTACTTATTTGACTATCGTTGGTGGTCGCAACTCACAATAACCGAAAAGCAAGTACTTTAAAATATTATGACTATTATGAGTAGATAGTATATTTCTTTATAACCCATTTTTAGTTTTAATAGTTTTATATGTAACTATGAAATTTTAAAATTTTAAAATTCAATTCAAACTTACCAAACACCAAAACAAAGTTTTTAGGAAGCTATTATTTTAGAAATTATAGCGATTTGAAATTGACGGTATGGTGGTCATAACTCATAGGTAAGTGACTATTGTGACTGTGATTTTAGAAAAAAATTGTCATCAGTAGGTCAAGTATTGATTTTTACATTTTTTGCTGTATAATTTATATATGTCTATTGAGCTGTGAGCTGGGTCAATTGGTGATCATTGGCCATAGTCTATAGGGCGATTAATTTAATAAAATATAACTAATATTATTGAATACCTGGTGGAGAATTTGCTTAAATAAACAAGTTTACATTCGGTGTTATAGGAGACCTCGTGGCGCAACGGTAGCGCGTCTGACTCCAGATCAGAAGGTTGCGTGTTCAAATCACGTCGAGGTCATTAATGTTTTTGCAATTTTTATTTCATTTCTTCGTTACTTAATATGTAACTATAAAAGATTATTACTAAGATTATTATTGTTAAATTTAAATTTATTAATTTTCTTGATTTATTCTCATTAAGATATTGGATAAATGCATTTTGTATTTCATAATGTCTGTTACAATATCTATATAAACATCAACCACTAACGATGAACCACACGTTAACAACAAAATGAAAATTTCATCTACCTATTCTATATTGAAATTTTAAAACCGCTATCGCGAGGTTAACAGTAGAAGTATTATCAATTTATCATTTATTATACAAGTCAGCAGTATTGGTATATCATTTAATAATTGTTATATAATTTACACGTGGAATCTAAACTTAATGAATAATGATAATTAAAATTTTAAAAGGTTTTCCTACGGATTCTTTCTGTTTCTCGAATTGCTAAAAGGTGATTAATATTGTTTAAAAATTATGTAATTTAATTTTTTTATATAATATTAATATACCTATATTGCATTTTTTTTATTAATATACTTACTTTATTATAGGTACCTACTTTAGAAGGTATTACAAAAAAAAATTATAGTCTATGATATTTAAATATAAATGTTGTAGATACGTGGTATCACAAAAAATTGTAATTTCAGTAAGACATGATTTTGAAGCTGAACCTCGGGTACATAATATCTAACCTTGTAGATCACATTAAAATAATATATTTAATGGTATCAAAATTTCGTTTTTGAAAAAAATTACAAAATATTGTAGTATAGTCGTAACTCAAGTACATGCACTAATGGGAGCACTCTGATGCTATTTATTTTACACTACAGTTAAACACATAATGATTAGTGATTACTAACTACACATGACTTAAAAAATTGGCTAATTAAACTCCTTAAAAACAGTGGGATCAAATTCCATCTTAGAATGGCGATGGCGTGCCGTTCAAAAAATTATGAATTGTTAGGTTTCGTCAGTCAGCGTATGTAATTTGTTTATGGCCCATATGGGGTGTTAAACTAATGGAAAAATCACCTAACAGAGTAACAGCTTATTATGTTTGCTGTTACACAGTTTTATTTGTCAGTAGCGTCTGTTTTAGGAAATTTTAACAATAATTTACTGTAAATAAATAAATTATTATTATTATTATAAATACCTAATATCAAATACGAAGAGTTATTGATTTTGTATATTAGTGCCGATACCATTGTGGTCAAGTTATCTGACACGTAATTCATAATTCAAGAAGTAATAGTTGCCAGTAGAATTTATTAATAAATAAATTAAAAACAAACCCTCATTTAGTGCTCCATTGACCATTTGGTATTGTTAACTATCAGTAACAGACAAGCCACAAGCGAATACACTATACAGAATATAAATATAAAAATATAACATATAAGTTATAACATATGATATATTCATACAATAAACATTCCACATGAGACGTATTAGAAATTAAAAAATTATTATTTAATTTATTTATCAATAAATAATTATGAGTGTATTCTTTAAATGATTGTGTTAATTAAAATATCGTATATTAGATAAATATTGTATACTATAATATTCATGTGGTATTCATAATTTTCTAACAAACTAAATATACATTTTTATTTAGCTTTAAGCTATGTATATTTTTGAATATGTACTAACTAATTGCAATGCTTTATCTGTAAAAATTATGGTATTTAATATTCTAGTTAATTATAAGGTATACAATACTGCAGGACACAGGTACCTATCTTCTGATTGCTATAATTACATTTTTATCGAGTATTTTTCTCACATTGCATTACGAGATAATTATAATATAGACAAAATATTCAGTGGTTAATTAAAGCTGTTTTATTAATTTTTACAGATTATGTAAAAATCAGTCAAATTTTATATGTGTAAACGCATAGTACAACAGAAACCTATATAATTATAATTTATAATACGACTACGTAGTACGCACCTGTATAAAAATTGTATGTATTGATTAATATGTTGATGCACGTTATGCACAATATTCCCATATTGTCATATTGACGATACCATTGTCCATCTCTATTGATATGACAAGTGAACAATGACTATGCTATTGTTCAGTCCACATTGGATTCAGGATTGTGGATGCGAAAATAATTGTATTCACTTAACTTAACTATGAAATATGTATATATTGCAGGCGCGAACGCAGGGGGGATGCGGGGTTTATACCCCCTTCAAAATATCAGGAACAAAAAATAAATTACCCGACCCACAAATGAATAGTATGATATTTATGTACATTTTTTTTAAAAACCCCACCGAAATTTTTTCCTGCGTTCGCGCCTGATATAGTGTATAGAAACTATAGCAGCTATAGCTTTATTATGCATAATATATTAATACATATCTATACGTTTTTAAAGTTTCATTACATCACAAATTTAAGTGAATGCAGTTATTTTTCCAACCAAACTCCACGCTATCCATTCGATATAAAGGGGCTAGGTAAATTGAGTCCGAGATAAGTTTGGTACATTTTGAAAGCGGTAAATTGAGTCCCGGGAAAAAACAGGTAGTAGGTAAATATTTTGTCTTATGTTAAGCTATTTATATGGGGAATTGTAAACTCCTACAAATGTAGTGTAATTTCCTACAGAAGATAGTGTTAACTCCTACAAAAGATGGTGTTAACTCCTACAAATGATAGTGTTAACTCCTACAAAAAATTGATACCGCACGTATTGCTGTAAAAAAATATCAGTCGTTGCAATATATTGACACATAAAATAAAAATTGTTTAAAAAATATAATAATAGTGTTAATAAAACAATAATCATAATCATTTACGTTTAAAACAAAAATTTTGTGAAAAATATAATAAAAAATTCAATAAAATAAAATAATAATTATATAATTAATAATAATTATTCCAAGATCTTATACATGCATACAATAAATGTCCACAAATCACAAATAAAAATTTTATAGTGCATATTTTTGCTTATTCTGACGTTAGTGCATGTTTGCAAGCATATTTTTAAATTTAAAATGCATCATATAAATCGTTTTTCCCTGGGACTCAATTTATCGAGTTAGGGTCATTTGGGACTCAATTTACCAATCCCGGATATAAAGGATAAATATATCGTTATAATATTAAATATTGGGAATCATAATTAGTTACCTGGTTATATGTCAATCTACTGTTACGAAATAACCTCGTATATAATATGGTCACGCCGTCACAGTCATCGTACGAACACTGCGAACAGATAGCAAAAAATACATCGATGAACACTCAATTGGACGACGATAAAGTATAATAATAATTAATAAGTATGTATACATGAATACCTTAACATGTACACGGTCGGCTTTTAATACGCCAAGTTCGCTCGCATGCCACAACTGGCGCCGTGGCTTAGTTGGTTAAAGCGCCTGTCTAGTAAACAGGAGATCGAGGGTTCGAATCCCTCCGGAGCCTTGCACACGACGGTAGGGGCGGGCGGCATATGCCCGGAACACACCCCTAACAAGTGTGTGTTCACACTTTTTGCACTTTTTGCCGTTGTATTTTCAATCACGAGTTGTACGATTTCGTGGGTATCACAGCTTGAAAATGCCGAAAATATGAGCAAAATAGGATTGACATATCATTCAAACATTTGATTTATGAGCATCCACGGATAATTTTCTAAAACATAAATAACGATTTTTTAAAAAAAAAAACGCTTTACTTCCTATTATTATTTTAAATGGTAGATAATTTTTGGCCAAACATAATTAAAAAACGTTGAGTAGGGGAAAATTGTCTGTCTTCCTCCCCCCAATAATCGGGTCGTTCATGAATTAAAAAAAGGGAGAAAAATTGGAAACCGCTCTGCTGTACAGTAGGTGCATGAGTTTACCTTGTCATGAAGTAAGTCACTGTAGTAGTATAATGAATCACCTATCTACATGTTAAATTTTAATTCGACGATAAATCATTGCATACGAAAAATGATTCGATTCTGAGCGAAGACTATAATCATTATAATATTGCCAAGTATTTTTCATGATATATTTTTTGATATTGCTATTCAACTATTCAAGTAATTATTTTTTTACTTAAATTTTCCCGATAACATTTAGTTATTATAATATCATTAGCATATATTTTTAGAATATATATATTATTGTAATTAACTTTTGAGTCTAACCGCATTGTTGTTTTACCGTATAACGGTGTGATTAGGTTCTGATGTTCGTGATATAATAGGCAATAGCTATTAGCTAATCTAAATTAATATAAATGTTTAGAAAATATCATTATGCATACAAATTATTATAATAATATACGTAAAGAGTAAAAGTTTATCATGCCTACAAATAGCTCACAAAGAGTCAAAATATTATCTTGGACTTAAGAGGATACCAGCGTAATATTTGTCATCTCTCTCTAACCCACGCGCAACATAGTAAATTTTACGCTCACAATAATGACCATAACGTCTATAACCATATTAATTTCTCAAATTAGAGTGAAATGACCTCTTATAAAATTTAAAGTTAAGAACATTATCTAGAAACTTGAGCAATTCATAAGCGTTTTATTATATTTTAATTTTAAAACACGAGTTATGAGTATTTTAAAAAATTGTATACATTTTTTATAGATCTATAATTGTTTATATTGTATGTTTTACCATTGGAACTGCTACTCCAGTAAAATCGATTCTATTTATTTCTATAGTTAATATTCTATAAACAATGATGATGATGTCCACTATGGTGCTATATAATGATAATGATATTCTATGCATTACATTTTATGATCAACCAAATACTAATCAATTGAATTTGAATAATTTACAATTTCACATAACTTTATGTATAACGATGATAATGTTGAATTTAATTACCTGGTATTATATTATTAATGTATACTTAATTTTACGCAAGGTTAGGTACAATATTCAACTTTAGGCCGGGCAAACATTACGCATCATCAGAGAAGATAGTTCAAAGACCATGACACGCCAAGGTCTTTGATGGGTATAGCCAGTATAAGATCGATCATATTATTATTTTAAATAATCAATTACCTACTATACTTGGTTTGCTGATTAATAATTAATCATTAATTACTGCGTCTATACGGTTATAGTCTTACATTGAAATTAAAACAAAACAAAACAAAACATATCATTGATTTCATAGGTTTACGTAACGTGATCATCACAAATCACAATAACACAATAATGTTACAATATTGTTTGCATTTAATCGTACGATAAGCTATCATCACTCATCAGTATAAACTAAAAGTGACACTACGATAAAACTAATGTAGGCAGTAACAAGGTGTATTAATATGATGTGATTGTATCAAAACTCGTAATATTATAACAATATTATCTTTATCATGATAACAAAAGACATTATAAATTTATAAACTATAAGACCTATTCACTGTATAAATTGTGTTCCGCTTTTATTATTATTTATTTTTTATTATAGAGAAATACACTTTTGATTATTGCAGTTGTTACCTTTTGGCTATTACTGTATTTATTGAATTTCATGTCTCATATCGCGTGTATAATTAAAAAAAAAATTCAAATTTGCAAAATACCACGGGGCTGTCCTCATTTAGGGAAAACTAAAATTACGTTGCACCGATTTTAGTATTTTCGTTAAAATATTATAATATATATTTACAGAATGAATAAAATTTCGTTTATTCTGAGATTTTATTATATATAATCTTATAAATTATAATATAGGTATGTTAATGTAATCAATAATTATTGTTTTTTCTTTGGAAAAAAGATGCAATAATTCTATGTACCCGATATATATTTGTTGAATGGCATATTAATTAATTTTATTAGACAATAGATCTGTTCATCTGTTACCAGTGGCGGCGAAAGATTTGTCAGAGCCCGAGGCAGGCAGATTTTTAAAAAAATATTTGAAGCGAAAAAAGCTTTTCTTAGAACACTAATACCTACTCGTATTATATTCTTTTTACATACATTGCATTTGACAGGCACTCTTAAAAAAATTATGGAACTTTTAAAACTGTACATAGAAAATTCATGCAGTTATACATTTAGACATTGTACATACACTATATAAGCACACAGTATTTATATGGGTATTGTATGTAAAGGAGATGCATTTTGATCTACTATAGTATGTGATTTACTTTACAAATTGATTGTTTCTAAAAAGTATAGATCATTTATCAACAACATTTACAGTAGCTTTTATCAATGACTGAAAAACAGATTGACTTGACCTTGAATTTGCAGTTATTATATGTATGTAACTATTAAAATATATTATACTGTATATATTTATGTTTTTAAATGCCGTTAGTTTTCTCTACATTTGATTTAAATTGCGTGTTTCCTCTGCCAGGTACGAGATCATAGAAATAGCAATTAAGCCTGTTAAGTCCAGATAAGCATAGATCCGTTCCAGTAAATATCATCGTAGTTACTAGATTTGCAGCCGTATATAAATGTACGAGAATCGCGGAAGCATGACAGAGTGTCTCTGTTGTATACTTCCGGAACGAGATAATGCGTAGGTATTGCTTGTCCGAGTAGAACGACGCAGATGATGAATCACCTTAACATAAAGCCCATACAGGGTAATATAGAGGGGTAAGTATAATTTCAAACTGATTAAAATATTTTCTTGAAGTATACTAACTAATATAAGTAGAAGAGTATAAAAAATTTGTGTTAATTATTCTGCAGATACAGCTCAAAGAGAATATTATTATGTTAAAAAATATAGTCATAAATCACATTGAAATGTTTTAACTACCATTTTCACTTTTTCAGAAGGTACTCAATTCCAGTTATTTAAATAACTAAATTAAAATAATAAACTAATCCATTTATTAAAGTGAATGCCAGAGTGGGCGGTGTGCGTTTGAGTTTCATTTTATTCTGATATGCAAACTGCAAATGCATCCATGATCGCTAACTTTGGACATGGCCCATACTTGAATTTCAATACGTTCTCCGTTAATAAAATATATTGTCAGTGCACACAGCGGCGACAAGTGTTCTCAGTAATAACAGCGACAACGTTAATGATGACCAGAAAATCGTCGGATTTCTTATGGATATAATTTGACGTGTTGCTAAAAACTATATTCTACATCATACCGAACAAAATAAAAAAATAAAAAAGTAGATACCACAAAAGGTGTGGTTATTATATGTTATAAGTATATATTATAGTGTAAAATATATACTAACAAAGTAACAACTACTAGCGAAACAAAATAATTACCAGCCAATAATAAAGTATGCACGTACACGAGCAGCCCTAGCTGGGACGAAATAATATATAATATTTTATACTTCAACTTCACATATATGATATATAATTATTATATGTGGTTGCTGGAATGGGAAAACGTATGTAATATGTATGTAAAAAACGACCGTTCATTATTCAGCTGTTCACCACAAATTATAATAAAAAATATTCGTAAACAATATGATCCAATAATATTTTACACTTTATATAAATTAAACATTAAATTATATTATTATTATTATATACGGATACGATGAGATATTACATACTCATAATATATCTTTATTTTAATATGAATATATGATGATTATGAGTGTATGCATATTGCGTAATGTACTATACAGGCACGGATACAATAAGGGAGGCTATGGGGGCTGAAGCTTTAGATATATAAAAAAAATACGTACGTATAAACTATAAGCATAAAATGCCGAATTTAAGGGTCTCGTCTCGGGGCCCCAAGGCAGCTACTAAAGAAAGAGCTTTTTAAAAATATATAAATAAAAACTACTTTTAATTTGTTGCATTTAAAAGTGTATATATATATAAGATGCGGTTCCGATACACATTATCATTTTATACATCGATAACAATATAGTGTAACATAATATTAATTTTTAAGTTACTTCCTACTTTATAATAATATTCTTATAAGCCTATTTCTATCTAAGCATTAAAAAAAAAATAAAAAATATTTTATACACGAAATATTTCTCATGTATATACATTTTGTGGGGCATTTTTTTTTTTTTTTTTGGTACTTGAGCTATGGAAAGGTAAAGTTCTCTAGGCAGCTGCCTAGTTTGTCTAGGTAGAAATTCGGCACTGTAAACAAAATGTATATTTGCACATCTGTGATAATATGTTATCATTAATTGAGTTTATTTGAGTTTGATATGCATAAATGTTGAATATTCTATTCATTATTAAAATTTAAACTTGATGCCTTGCTTTTAAGTACTTAAAGTAAAAAATTTTATCTGCCCCCTTATTTCATATCTAGTTCCGTGCCTATGTACCAATGTATATATGTATAAACGATATTCATGAGAAGATAATAAGGTTAAATATTTTGTAAATTAAAATTGAACATTGCGATGACTTTCAATCTTTGTGGCCGTTTCATGATTAACACTTTGAAGTTTGAAGCCTGTATTTGTTATATAAAAGGTACTAGCTACGTATCCGTTATGCATTTATTTTAGATGTGAAAAATACTTAAATAATTCTATAACTCATAACTATATTATATTTCGTGGTAGCTGTTACATACATTTAAAATAAATGACAAACGGGGATACAATATTATGATTTGTATATTTGTATCTACAATGCTAAAAATATAATATAATATAAAAACATACAAATCTAAAAATATAAAAATTAATATTTTGGTCTTTTTTTAATTTTTTTAAGTATACAAAACTAGCTGATCATGCACAATGTTGCACTATATTTAATTACATATTATTCTATGTAAATAGGTAAAATATTTTAATGTATTATTCAATGAAAAACATTACGAATATACACATATTATAGGGAACTATATAAGTGTTGTAGTTGCATTTCTGATCGAAGTTATCTGGTGTTTCAGCTATATAATGAAAATTCCACCTGCTCAAGTACACCACAACACCAATCACCTATATACAGATGACTAAATGTCCCGTTTCCAATATAAATAGCTGCTAGTATAAAAAATGTCAGTTAATGTATGCGTTGAAAGTATTTGTTGTAATTTATCATATGTGCATAATGATTGTCTCAAATATATAAATATATGATATTATATGTATATACTATAAAGTATAAAGGTATACTATACAATGACAATAATTATATCGTGACCAGTATTCTTCTTACAAATCCAACGCTAAAGGATAATGAACTCTTCCGGCACAAAATGACCATATCATCTAATTTTATATTATATATATGTTTATAGTCACGAAAACGTATACGAATCAAATATACAAGGAATATATTAATTCCGTCGATGTATCTAATATAGTCTAGTTCTAGTACCTATCTACATTGTACAGACAAAATATAAAAATAACGCATCTGATATTATAGCTAAATACGTCATCTATGGTCTATATACTATATTATGTATATTATGTTTACAATAGTTAGTTATTATAGATAAATTGTTTATTTATTAGATGATATTATAATATATTAATATCTGTACGTCGCAACTACAGTTAATTCAATTACATGCATTGTGCTGAAGTCTGTTTGCAACTCCATAATGGTATTTACAATAATATTTGCTAATAATTATGAGTATATAATCTTGTACTGTCGCACGACTGCAATATTCGTTCGATCGTTCGAGAGGACGCTTATACTTATATTATTTTATATAACCGTGTAGTTTATAATATAAAAAATAAAAAAGACTTCATTTGTCGTAATGTATGCTCGGGAAGTAATAATATACATTTTAATGCGAAAATAAAATTACGTAAAATACAATACCTATTTTATGGTAAAGGTCCATAAAAATTAAAATTGTATGTTTGTTGGTATCGTTCATTTTTTTTTTTACTTGACAATAATATTTCGATCATAAACATAATGTTGTATTTTTTTTATACCCATGTACAGTTTATTAGATTTCTTTAAACGGTGATTTTTATAACTTATAGATAAACAATGATTGTAAATATTGGTGGTATGCATCATGTATCGTAATTATCTCGAAAAACGCTTACCTAATCTAAATACAATTTGTTTGATATGTATATAAACTGATACACGATACACCTATACAAATATATACATAAGATATAACGATTAACAACAGCTATGCACTACAGGGGATTCGTCAATCATGTTCATCCTTATTAATTCCTTTAGTAATACATTTATGCAAATACTAATTTTTGAAATTATAAATATACTTAAAGATAAAATTTAAAATATTTTGTACTACTTAAGAAGTATCCTGTTGTGAAACTTCTATTTTTATAATAAGAACCCTTTTATTTTACTGTAAATTATTTAGTGAAAAATGTATTTAAAAATATTATTGTCTCTCAATTATTAAAATATTTATGTTAAGAATTATACAAAAATATAAAACAGATGCAATATTGGATTTAATATTTATTTTATACTTGGGCTATTCTTATGTAAATTATAAATAATGTTAATAATGTTAGATTCATATTAATTATTAAAATGTTTAAATCACCATAGTCTCGGTATTTTCCAAACATTTTCGTGGACCAATTTATCATTGGTTCACAAAGTCAAATAACTCAAAACATTATTCGTTTGAATTCAACATTGTCTGAAAAATAATATGCTAAATAACTATCAACAGAAAAAAGGGGTTCATATTCGATAATCGGATGTCTGCGTATGTCCACAAGACATTCTTCAAGCATAGTACAAAAAAAAATCTTGCAAGTAACCCCGTATAAACACGGGTTTGAGTTTTATTGTTAAGGATCGACTAGCATAATATTATATAATATACCTCTACCTAATACTACAGAATGTCATCGGAACCGATTCTGCAGGTCCACCGATGTACGTTACGCATCCGCACAGCGTGACCCCCTCCTCACCACAGCCACCGACACTCACCACTACCACAACCGCCGCCGCCCAACAATCGTACACCGACGAGGTATACCTACACGTTTGTGTCGGACGACAACGAACGGGTTCGGTGGACGACCAACGCGCACCGCCGCCGACCGAGTGAACGCGACGGTGGATCGATTCCCATTGTACATAGCAACGTTGTACAATACAACGCGTAATGCGTGCCGTGCACCGTTCTATCTGTATATAATAATATTGTACAACGGTCGAACCGGTCGGTTCAAGGTCTCTCCTCCTGCACCACCGGCGTTCGCAGCACCACCGCCACGGTCGCCAACAGGGCTGGACAAAGTGTGCGCGTGGCGCGTTCGGTCGGTAGTATACGTCTAACCGCGGTCGCCGGCGGTCACTGGGGCGAGTCACGTGTGCAGATGACGAAAGTCCGCGAACCGAGAACGTTTTTTGATTAATAACATATTTTAATAGTAGTTTCGTGTGCCTGTGTACTTAAATAGTGTTTCCGGTCGACAAACACGCATTACGTGTTATCATATACCGTTTTATTGTTACATGTAACAGGCATTATATACAGAGGTGGAGTACACCGTTCTGTGTTTTGTATAATACGTAACGTTTTCCATCGCAGTAGCGTTGAATCGAGATCGTTTTGGCGCAGTGGCCATCGTATTATACTGTATAGCCGCAGACATAGGATATTTCGTTCGTGAGTAAAGCTCATCGAGAGTCCCTTGGCTGAACGAAGCGTATACGTATACGACGAAAGTATACGTCGTCCCATACCCGAACTATCACTTTCCAGGTATATTATAATAATACTACTGTACAAGTTCGTTTATAACATGTCTCCCAGCCCCCAACAGTCCAACCCGAAAGCACCTATCGGCTATCCGGTGGTACAAAAACTTAACAAAGGGCAAATATCTAAATTTCAAATGGATATGAACTATATAAGATAGAATTTATGTGGGTTTATAATATTTTAATAATTTATAATATGGAAACAAACAAATGTACTTGTGCAAATTTAAAATTTGTCGTCCGGAATGAGTGCTGTGATATATACTTATTATCTTAGACCATGCACGAATCGATCTTGATTTAAACCGGTACATACTTTTTACATTAAAAGCTTTAACAAGTATTATATTATCGAAAAAGCCCATCTCACGATGGGCGAGATTAAAGTTTAAATAATTTATTAATAAAATGTTTAGTAGGTACTGGATGCAACATTGAAAATTACTTACAAATGTAAGTTGAAACGATACATATGAGCGTAAGTGGTATGACATCCTCTAACCCTAGGGACGGTATTTTATCGGTGGTCCACATAGAAGATTTTGTCATAATTTTTATTGTTGTTTTAGTGTATTTAATTTCATGACAACTACCTAACAAGTGTTGTGTAGTTACTACTTATAATATTTTTTAAATTAGCATTAAAATATTAAATTATAATTAAAGTTAAAGGCTATACTTTATATTGTAAAGAGGTCTATATAATGCTAAAAATGTTAAGAACTCTTATTATAATCTTTTGATGAAACTTAGCGCGGTATATTCTTTAATAAAATATACAAATCCTGCTTTTTGTCAATGTAATACAATTTGACGGTTCTTATACAAGTGGCGTGCTATACGTGTTTATCGATCAAAAGTGAAGATACTGTTATCTAAATTTATTATATAAACGAATATGCTCAAAAATCAAAATTTCTTCAACTCATACAATCTGCAAGTGGCAAGTGCACACTGTAGCGTTGTGTTGTTTTAATATATTATATTAATATAATCATTATTAATTCGTACAATCGTAAGATTTTCATTATATTTATATGTATGGCGTATCAATTAATGCCTAAAAAGACGTTACATTCTTGAGCAAAAAGTGTGCTTTTCAAATTATCAGTGTGTACTGATGTATATTGACATTTGACAATTTTACCTCTCTAAGAAAATACATTATACTAACATTCAATACATTTATGAGTTTTTTTTTTTAATCAACTAGGTACCTATCAATTTTCGGTTTTTTTTCTAGTAAACTTGGCTAGGATACCTTTAGTCAATATATTACAGATTACTGGTATACATGTATTACATCGATATAAATGTATGTCAAATTTAATTAATTTATATTTTATAAACTATAAAATTGATTATAATTTATAGTATTATTGTTATAAAACATAAGGGCGACTTTTAAATCGATAAGGGGGATAGGTGGCTGAAATTAGAATGTATGAATATGTACACACTACATACACACAATATATATATATAATATATTATATGTTATATCAAAATCAAATATTATGTAAGTACTTTTAGTATAGTATCTAATGGGCAAAGAACACATGAATAATTTGGATAAAATTCTAACTATAGACAATTTTTAACTTGTTTGGATCAATTATTTACGTAGAAAAGTTATGGGTTTTATCAGCGGTGTTGGTGTAACTTCAAAATTTGGGTCCAAGAGCAAAATTATCGACGTCCTATTCTATATCTTATTCATCTTACTATAAAATGTTATACATATTTAAAAAATATTATTGCATGTTTTATTAATTTAAAATTGTATAATAATTTTGATTAATTAAAAAAAAATTAATTATTTACTATAAATTGTTTAAAGAAAAACATTATATTATTACGTATTTTGGGCTCCCTAAACGAACGGACCTGCGGTTGCACCTACGCCACCAAATCTCTTATAAATAATAATTATCTAATAATACTGATATGATTTAGTTTACAATTTATATGTCACTTAACTATTTTACTAAAAGTGTTTACTCAAATTTATCCCTATTGGATTTAATATCCGTACAAACTTTTAACATCAATACATACAAGATATAACGTTAGTACCGGTTAACATGGTCAATCACTAAACATTTAATAAACATTTAATATGGACTATTAAACATGATTTAATGGCTCATGATTGGTTCATTACAACATTACATTTTATTGAACCATTAAATTAATCCATTTTTTATGCAACCCGCCATTAATAGATAAAAAAAAACATTTTTAGATGTTTTAGAAATATTGTATAATGTAAAAATAAACTGTATTCTCGGAAATTCCCAAAACATGTAACATTATTATTGAATATAATTATTATTATGATTTATGAAGATATGAGTTTATAAACTGGTACGCGTACGATTGTGTAGGTAGTTGTCATCTTAGTTGTTACTTAGTATCTAAACTGGTGACATCTTTTAGTAGATTTCGCTTTGAAATTTTCAACTTAAATTATTTTAAATACATATTTCAAACTTTTTTAATAACTATGTTACATTATAATGTATGTTATGTAAAGTGTAACTACAATATATGTTAATTACCTAATGATTAGTTCCTAATACGAGGATCTTGTGAATAATTTACACTGATGATAATACTGGTCGATTGGTGACTGATTGAAGTAGAAGTATGTTTTATCTTGCGGCATCATTCTCGGGAAATCCTCTAGAAAAATGAGAAGTGTATCGTTGGACTGGAATTAAAGAGGTTCGTTAATATATATAAGTATATAACATACAGGAATCATTTCTCTGAAATGTTGTCGCACAACACAGTAACGCGTTAACTGAGACTAGTCGAGAATCAAATGGCAAATGGTGGTAACTGGTCGCAGAAAAAACGGTTGGCAGGCACTGTTTTCTTCAAAATTGACCAACCAAAAATATAGCCCGTTATAGGTATATACTCGCGGGTAAAGGCGGGTTTCCACTACATACGTGTACGTGCATAAAAATACTTTTCTATGATTGGTTGGTATACATGGTGAACTTTTGGTATACCAGAGAGTTTATACGTTCTTACCACACGTATAACCACGATACCATGAAGTTGAATTTATTTCAACTATTTCCGTCCGAACAGTCTAATTTGGGCGATAGCAGCAATCATAAATTTAAAAATATTATCATTAACCGTGCTCATCCGAGTATTTTTCAAGAAGGGCCTGTATGTACAACCGTACGTATGTTACGAGTGTGTAGGTACAATAAACGTGTACGTACACGCGAACGGTCCAGTGGAAATCCACCTTAAAATGCAAATCGTTTACCTAACTACTAATATTAATGGTTATTCTGGACCATGGTATAAATTATTCAACTATCGATTATCGTAATTCGCGTGCAGTAATCGCGATATTGTTCATTGTTCACGAGGCGGTTTAAAGAAAACTTACTCGTCACTCATCGCTATATCTTCTATATGTACGCGTACCATGCCGAAAAAACGTCACCCTTACAAATTAGTTGCACGGCCATATAAAAGATATGAAATATAATTAACAAATTTGTTGGTAAGTTACCGAAATTATATAACTTTATGTTAGCGAATTTAAGTATATTGTAGGACAATGTTGAACCACTCTAAATATTTTAGGTTTTCACCTTTTCAATTTATTTCAATTAGATGAACTTTTTTATGTTTTGCGTTACCAACTGCACAACTTTTTATTTGCTAATTTTTTTTTAATATTATATATACCTTTACTTATAGCGCCGACTACTTGGATTAGTTTACATTTATTTTTTTAAATACTTAGTTCCTACCTATGGAATTTGTATGAATTTATATTTAATTGCATTCGAAAATTAATGTAGGTGCTGTATAAAAGTTTCTCTAGCCCTCCCTCTTCTAAAAAAAAAGCAACGATTTTGTAAATTATTATCATACAAATATTTAGTAGGTATGTAGCTAAACTCTCCAGTCTATTCAACCTTATCTGAATAGACATCTATACAACTACACATTTCAATAATTACCTACGCGGCTGCATAGTTATTATTACAGGTATCAGGTATTCAGGTGAACTGGATAGGTCCAATTTCGGGTATAACATTCATCTTTTATTGTATATATAGTTACATAGTTGCATTTATTATTTTATAGGTATTGTACTAATTTCTTACCTTTAAGCATTATTGGCTAGGTGCCTAGGTAAAACTACTAAAACTTAATGTTTAGGTACTTTATACTTCATAGTTATTTGCCTACACAAATATAAACATTATAATATTCTGAAATACATTTTTACTCGAACGACCATACCACGTATCACGTCCTAGTATGTTTAGTAAACATTACCCAACTGAAACTTGTTTATATTTTATGTATATATTTTTTATGATATATCTATGTTATATACTTATATGTGGTTATATGAGTTATCTACATTGTTATAATCAGATCCACGATACACTAGGCTAGATATATACGTAATAAGATTTATTCGCGTTCTTCATTTCTTCATAGTTCATAACGTGAACTGCAGTTTCAACAGTAAACGGCTCATAAACAAATAATAATGATACATAATAAATTATTAATTTAATAATAATTATATTGTAAAAATCAACGTATAACCGAATTTAATTGATGTTATAATAATAAAATATGTAATGTGTTAGTATTTCTGATGGTTATTCATTTTTATACTTATACTTGGATATGTACATTGTACATATGCATGACTGCGAAAGTGTTATATGCGTTGTTGCGTTAAGGTTCCATGAGCAGCATGATGCACGCCGTTGATTTTGTTTACCCAATATTAATTGTTGGTATTGTCAACGCTATCTAGTGGTAGGTACACATAAAGTCTTTTGAAACCTCTACTTTGATAATTCTATCAAATCATTGATAATAAGATCTGTAAACATAATATGTTTATATCTATAATTATAATTTTTAACGTGTATAATATTAAATACTGGTAATCATATGACCCTTAGTGAAGATTTAAATATTTAATGAACGTTGTATATATAAAAATAAAATAAACAATTCACATATTTTATTAAAACGTTCTGGTTTAATAGTCTATTATAGGAATTTAGGAGTAAGGAAAATTTTTTTACTAATAATATATAAGAAAAATATACATAATTATTAATTGGCTGATATTTTGATGATTATAACTTAAATAATATACTACTAAATAATTTAAAATGCGAATCCATATAGATTTAATATTGAACCTACTTCTTCATTGAGTTTAATGAACTTAAATTAATAAAATATTTTTTCAGTTTAAAATCATTATAATTAGTCCCATTTTGCATTTGTTTACGGATGTAAAATTTTCATAAATGCTTAAAAAGTAAGAATCACTTGACTTATACATGGATTTCTTCCTATGAGTTATGGTTATAACTTATTAACTATAACAACATCGGTAGTAAATACTGTAAATTGTAAAGTATATATCTAGGAGCAGTGGCGTAATTTGGTTATATTTATGGGGGAGATGATAATATGTTTACATACTTTTATCTATTACCCCCTTAACAAATGCTTATATGCACTACAAGCATCATAAGCACCTGTCTATACAACTATTGTGATATAATATGTATAAACTATAAATACTATAAATGTATAATATAAATACATATGTATATAAATGTATGCACACATGGAAACAAATAATTATGTAATATTTAAATATTCATAAAAAATTTATATGGTTATACATTATAGGTACGACATTTCTGGTGTATGCGTAGTTACTCCGCGATAAAATAAAATGGCGTATTTTTGTGCCACAATACAATATACTTATGAGTAATAATATGCACATTTATGTAATAGTGTTAATTATGAAGTAATATTATCTTAGTTATGTACAGTTAGAACTTAGAATAGGGGATTCGGGGTTTTTTTTTATTATGTCTATAAAATATTTTATAGTAGAGCGTTAAATAATTACATAAATGTCGTGTACCAGTTTTTAAAAACAAAGTAATGAGAAGGGAGATATGACACCCTCTTTAATTTTCAATTTTATAAGCATATAAAATTAAGAATTTTCTGAAGTAAAAATAAAGGTATTGACGTATATATTTTTTTAAATGAATATTTTATTATTTATAGAAATATATGTATATTGTATATACTATTTATATTATATATATATATGACATTATTTTTTATATTTTAGCATAAAGTAAGCGTTTGTTTAATTAAATACCTATGAATTACATTCTGTATAAAATAAATTGTCGAATGACTATTTTTTTAAATTATTGTCAAAACATAATATTATTTTACGGAACCATAATACGGCGTTAGTGAACGATAATTTACACGCGCGCAAGCAGTTTGTGTTGTAGAGTCATTGTAAAAAAATAAGTATGGTGTATAACATTATTATAGGTATTTAAATTTTAAGCCGCTCGGTTTGATTGATTGTTGTACGTTTTCTAGATTTTAATCGCAATAAGATGACAGAGCTAATGGAAAAAATATTATAAACATCCGTTAAACATTAACCTTTTGGCGAGGCTTATGAATTAAAAACATGTCGAGGTCAAATACATTAGAAATCCGTAGTATAACGTTAGGTATACGTTGAAACAAAGGGTGCTAAATCTATTTTTTGTTACCTGTATGACAGCGATACTCTTTGTTTAATGTGTTTATAAGTTGTATTTAAACATTTTTTTTTTATATTGTATGGTAGGACTGATAGGTATACTAAGATTAGTAAAAACTTACATTCTTTTTACATTGCTTTGAGTATTTTCTTAAAATGTTGAATATTTTATTCACAATTATACCTAAGTAAATATCGTTTCAAGTTATAAAATAAAATCGGTATAAAACAAGATTTTAATCCAATATAATTGTATTTGTTTTTGATCTCAAAAAAATTAAACATCTAAACATACTTAATTAAATTTTTATCAATAGATTTAATTAAGTACCTAATTGACTAGAAGTTTTCTATTACTATCCCAAAATATTAACAATAATAATAATTTAGACAGTTAACTTATCAATATAACATAATTATTATGTTGTCCATATTATAAATTTTGTAATCGTGGTTAACATTATACAGGATCTACAGATGACTTGTGCTGCATATAGTGACCAGTCATTATGCACGAACGCAGAGTACGTGAAAATCGTTTCTTTCTCAAATGCACGTTTTATGCAGGTCCTTCGACCTGTAGTTTCGCAAAAAATTCAAACCCTTGACCCGATTACTTGATATACTTGTTGCTGTTTTTTCCCTTCGCAGCCAAGCCGCGTCACCGAGGTCGTACAAAACTATAACGATTCTCGTAATTACAGTTATAACCGAAAAAAATAACGTGGAAACAATACGTGGTTATTTTTTCCTTCGTATATTATATATAATATGTATGTATACTATATAATATTCTTTGTGTTTGTCGTCAGATCTTTTTTTTCGTTTTTTTTTTATAACGCGTGTGACCTAGTCTCCGCCACCGTCACCGACTTATGAACAATGGAGCACGAAGAAAATTAAGGAAATCCGTGAGAAAGTGTGCGTCCGTGTGTGGAGACGAATAGCACTTGCGTATGTTCATATATTATACTATTTCAGTGTACACGCATACACGTTCAAATATATATACATGCAAATGTTGTTATACACATACATGAATCCACACATTCACCATAACAAAAAACATATTATAATATAATAATAATAATCGTGATATATAAAAAAATAAATAAATCATAATATTTTTGCATTTTTTGAGGAGAAGACGAAGCATATTAACATTATACATTTATATTCATACCGTATTACCCACGTTTCGTGGCATTGAGCAAGGTTGTCGGTTATAACTGTACTGGGATGTTATAATAATATACGTATTGTGAATGACCCCATTAGTAGTTCCTTAACATGATTGAGTCACTATGTAAACCATGTGTTTCACGAGGAAAGCCGGACTGTAATACCTACACCGGGCAGCGCGTATATTGCATATTAATATAAATTTAATAACTATAAGATAATATAAACAGTCGCAGGTTTACGCATTATCCGATATTCGAAATACTAAAATAAATAATTAGTTGTTGACTATTACAAATAATCCTAATATAAAACGAGGAAATTGTTGAGAATTAAAATTTAAAAGCATTGAGACAATAGCTGTAGCCTGTAAGTACTTTATATTATATTTTACATTTTTTTAGTTTTGATCTCTTTAATTATTATTGAAGTCTAGAATGTCAAATCATTTTGGGAATCTCATTATGTTACTTACGAATTTATCTTTGTTCAAGTTTTTGTAATTCTACCAAGTTTAGGGTACATTGAAAATAGCTTATATTGAATAGAAATATGTAATACAGCGTAGTAATACTTTCAATTAAGTTCTTTTAACTTATTACTTAAATAAAAGACTTAAATATTATGACATTAATAATATTGATAGAACTGTAAATATTTGTTTGATAATAGTTCTATGTGATTTGTGAGAGATTAAAAGCTGTAAAATACTTTTTTTAATATAGAATGTATAGCTTATTAGTATAACCCCCTCAAAGTGAAAAATTCATATACTAAAAAAAAATGTAGCTTATAAGTATTATTTATTAATAATGATGTATTGTAATTTTTGGATTTAAGAAAGTCAACTCCGTTGTTGATTTATAGAAAAAATATAAAGCATAAATGAATCCAAACACAGCATATAAATATAAAATGACTTGTACATGTATTGTGATATTTGTGATCCATAATCTTATATTCCTTTATTCCTTAAAACTAGATATTGTTTGAAAAGATGACGTGTTAAATAATTTTTTTAAAACATACAATAGGCATTACAATATAATAATGTAATCAGACTAAGTACATACCTATACCTTATTTATTAATACATTCTTTGTGTTTGGTACTTAGTGTTTGGATTTTAGTCTGTATTGTGATAAATGTTGATTGGTTGGTTGTATAAATATTTAAAATATTCGTAATACGAATTTCGTATTTAACAAACTAAATCCTTTTATTTTTTAAATAATATAAGTATTTTTCATTTAAATAAATCATTAATTAATAAATATACAAAATAGGAATTTTGATAAAAATGAGGTTTGCTTAAGAATTCCCGTTTTTCTCTAATTCTTTATTTGTTTTCTCTTATTATTTTGATAAATATTAAGAATTTAAATCCTAAATCTAACCAATATGGCTTTGTCGTTAGGAACCCGGGTGGTCACCCATCCGAGAGCTAGCAATTCCAACTATGATTTTCTGCAGCACTATTTAGCGACTTTAGCCTAACACTAGCCACACCATGCACCTTAATATGTAATATCTATTTAATTACACTATGTGACATTTTAATAATATATTTAAAAAGACTGGTCAGGATAATGGTAATAATGAACAAAAAGAAAAATATGGGTCGACAATAATTAGATTAAATTAAAATATAGATTAATTTTTGAATAGATAAACAGGAAAAAATCACATTCGTAAAATCGTATAATGTCATAATCACATAATAATTGTTGTTTGACAAATGTAACAAATAGGTGGCCAAATTATAAGACCAACTACTATATCATCTAATCTAAAGATAAATGAGGATCTTAAAGAACAGATTCGTATACTTTACAATATGCTAGACTTAGGAGCTATTTTAAATGTTAATAAAGATACCTTTTAAAAATGTCAGTTACACTTACTATAATTAGGTATGATATTATACGAGTATATGTATGGATTCGAAAAATTACCTAATAATCGTCAATTTTATAACTAAATATCCACGTTTAGGGGCGGTTATCTGAAAAATAATACATATCAGCCGGTCACTGGTCAGCGAACATAGATTTTTTAAACCTAAGCACAGTTTTCCCTTTCAGCTTATAAAAAATTATTGTGTATCTAACATTCTGGGAAGGCATAATATAAAAAACCTTTTTGTGTGCATATAACATCTTAAAATGGCCTAATATCTTTTTATTATCTTTGTGTGTACACGATATGTTGTTTTGGTAAAACTTTAAAACTTATTGAAATCCAATGCTATATCAATCTTCTATTGTATAATATGAACAAACAGTTGGATATAAACTGTAATTGTACTCACCTGGTCACACCATGAAAAGATCAGGCGTAGACGTGTATTATTTACGTTATGTGTACACTATCCTATTAGGGCTATAAAAATGATATGCTAGGTGTATCCTCTGAATTACTCACTAATCCCCGGGAGATCTTCCGCGTTGTCAAGGTTTTTTGCTAACTAATAACAAAGGTATACATAATATCAATATTAAATATGCATTAAATCACGGTGCATAAAGCCGTCACAGTTTTTATACACCTATTATATTGTTTATATCTGCTCGGATATAGATTATTTATTGTGTGACTGTTAAAATATTGTCTTTAAGCAACTGATTTTGTCTTTCTTTTTTTTTTTGTTCGTGATATTACAATCGTTTTAAATCGATATTTGTATTGTAATAAAATAGAGAATAGATGTGGTGAGTGATATCTGTACGTTGAAATAATATTGTTCTATTAACCAATACACATATGTGTAAAAAATATATATATTTAAATTATACAAATAAACCGCAGCTCGCAGGTCTTACACGCAGGCCTCCTAATATGTATATTTTTATCAATTATTATGTTTTATAAGGTTATTACAGATAATGATGTGCAGCCATACGTGCGCGTTGTATAGTGTGCGATTACACGATATCATTATAAATTTATAGTATTGTAATCTACCACTATGTATTTATGTGTAAAATACTAGGATTCAGAATTAACTTTCGTTAATGCGAATATCGGAATATAATAATACAAATCACTTCGAGCACGCTGCACGCTGTAAATGACACAAATTGTTTTCCTTAAATTATATAAATACATATATAGTCCACTGAGCTAGGGCACCATTTCAGTTTTAAAATGGGGCGGTCAAATTTTTAAACAGGACAATTTTTTTTACCTCCAAACAACAGTAAAATAGTGAAATGTATTATTGTTTTAAAAGATAGGTATATACGAGGTGTGGCAATTAAATAACGAGAATTTGTGCCTAGCTTCTATAGTATTAACCCCCTGATACCTTGAAAATTTGTTGAATTAAAGTTCACGAGATTATACACAAGTTTGACAAGTTTGATAGTGATCGGTGTTATATTTTGTGCTCTACGATTTTTGAAAGTTAGTAGTGTAGTGTCGTGACGTACAAAAATGCGTGACGTGAAAAACGGGGCAACGAATCGTCATCAAATTTCTGGTGAAAAACCGGACGAAATTTTTCGTAAATTGCAACGTGTGTTCGGTAATGATTGCTTATGATAACCATGTGTGTATGAATGAGGATCACGTTTCGCATCAGGTCGAGAATCAACGCAAGATGATGCAAGGTCAGGTGGCCCTAAAATCGTGCACACTGGGCAAAATGTCGAACGTTTAAGTGTGTTGGTGCGGACAGATCGACGTCTCAAAATCCGAATGATGTCTAATGAACGTTCTTAAGCGATTGTGTCATAGAATGTCTCGTGTGAGGCCTGAATTAGCCAAAAATGGTTAAATGGTAAAATGGGGTCCTTCACCATGACAATGCGCCTGCACACATCGTTAAAACTTCAACAGTTTTTGACCAGTAGGAACATAACAACGCTCCCCCACCCCCCGTACAGCCCTGATCTGGGTTCACTGAACAAAGGAACCAATGAAAGGACATCGCTATGAGAATTTGCAGGATATTCAATGTGCTGTAACGGCGGTGTTGAAGAGTTTAACTTCTGGAGGCTTCCAGGAGTGCTTCCAGAATTGGGAAAAACTTTGGATCAAGTGTATTAGACTCGGAGAAGAGTACTGTGAAGGCATGGGTGAATAAATCATTGTAAATACTAAATACATATTTTAAAATTAAAAATTCTCATTATTTAATTGCCACACCTCGTATTAGTATATTCTAACTAATTTTTAGAAGTCTCATACAGTCATACCCTATAATCTTGAAAATAAGTAAAATTAGTTCTACGGGTTTTCGCTGAAATTCGTAGTAAATTTTTAAATTATCGAAACTAGTATTATTTTTTTGTTCGTATATTGTTTTGGCATCACATCTATTTGATGATGGCAAGTTTCTATGTTCAAAACTTACTCCTTCAGTACCGAGCATTCGTAATCAAATTTAAACTACCGACCCCACCATATTATTACAAAACATAAATATTCAACGCCCGTATATTTCATCTATATTTAAACTAGTTAAACTCTTATCAATTATCATATATTATAAAATGTAATGTACACCTATAGTTTACGTATTATACATGTACATTGTACACGGCCAGTACATTAAAAGATAAAAAATAATTTGAAAAAGTACTTGTGCGTGGCCGTGTGATGCGTACTGCGATATTATATATATGTACAAATACAATTTCGTTTTAATTACACCGAATAATCTATATATAATATATATATAATATGATAAGCAGATAGTTTTGTTGTAATTCGTTTTTATTTCTGAAATTTTTAAGAAAAATTTTTATGTCCTAAATACACTGTTCATTGTAGCTACCTATTATATAAATTGCATACTAATATAATATAATAATTTACGTATATAGATACAAAATAATATAGGTATATACATGACGATTTGCCTAATAAATAACCCTAGAAAAAATAACCCCATATGAGATTTTGTAAGATTTTAAATGATAATAATTGTATAATATTCAAAACTATTATGTATATTCATATTCTAATAAATACGTGTAAATGTAATATTTTAATTTTTAAGTGAATTATGAGCATTTTCAAATAATTAATATTTTTCATATCATAACTCACCTAAAAATTAAAATATCGTAAAAATCCAATGAGAAAACACAGATTGTGTTCTTACCTAAAAGTTTGATAATAAGTCAATTCACTCTAATATCAAAACTAAAAGCACACTATATCTATAAGTCCTATATTTATACTTATATTGTTAAAATATGGACTTCCCATGCTACTTAGTAAATTAGTTTGAAATATCAATAAGACAATAATATATAAATAAATAATATAATAATTTTAAACAAATAGTCAATTTTTTCATTTAAGGTAAATAATATATAAATAAAAAACGTATATAATATTAATAATATTAATAAATGTCAATTACAATGCATAAAAAAAAATAAATATTAATACCTATATTGATATTAGAGTGAATTTACCTGTTATCAAACTTTTAGGTAAGAACATAATCTGTATTTTTTCGTTAGTTTTTTACTATATTTTAATTTTTAGGTGAGTTATGAGTATGAAAAATATCAAATATTTTAAAATGCTCATAATTCACTTAAAAATTAAAATATTTTATAAAATATCCACATACACGTATTTATTAGAATATAAATTTTAGTTTTGAATATTAGACAATTATTATCATTTAAAATCTTACAAAATCTTATATTGGGTTATTTTTTCTGTGGTTATTTTTTCGCGATACCATACATGACACACGTTTCTGAGAGTGTGTGACTTTTCGGCACAGACCGTTCTCGTTGACATGATACGATTTGATACGAATGTGCCAAGAAAGGTGCGCTGGTATATATTCACTAGGCAATAAGGTAGTTTCGGAATTCTCCCCTCTACAAAGCTACATAAGAAATAATAAAAAATAATATTATTATAGAGCCCGGATATATTATAATATGTATATTGAAAATATGCATTAAATAATGCTTAATTGCGCTAGATATTTGAGAGCCTATGTAATTAATATAGTATGGGATCTCTTACTGTCTTATACAATTATTTATTAGTAATTTCTATTTAGTTCTAATTGTATTTGTTAACATTTTACTATAATTTAAAAAATAGAATGAATATTAATACCTAATTTTACCTGAACAAATTTTTTTTTTGTTATAGATTTTTGTTATTTTAGGATTTATTTCTCTACTCCTAACCTTCAAAACTTGCTAGGTACCGGGTACGTCACTTTATTTGTATAAACGATAGTATGTACCGTATAACCGGCCAATTGAATAATACAGGTCGTGATCAGAGGGAATGTACATTGCATACATACCTGATATACACTTGTACATATACTGTGAAGTGTGTAGTTGTAGTATCACCATAATACGTTTGTATAGTTTTCGAGACGTTGCGCCGCGATGGAAGCATAATTTTATCGCCTGTCCGCGTCTAGCATGCAAAACTTCGGAGCAACAGCTACAGCAATGACTCATTTATCCGGCGGGAGTATAATAATATAACGTGTACCTATATAATAATAAGTATACAATAGACACACGGAGGAGCGAACCGGTCCTAAATACTTAATCGGGTAGGGCACAGCTGCCATAAATAATTCACCGTGTAAATTACCATGACCGTACGCACATATTGGTGTCTATATATTATATATAAATATTGTGGTTACACAATTTTGGCGATCGAAAATGGCAGCGTTTATTTATTGTGTTATTCATGTATATATCTACCGCGACCACGCGCATCGTCGTTAAGATTTTTCCGAAATTTCGGTTGTCGACATGGTTATATTAATCAAATAACGAGGGGCACAATCGAGTTCAATGTTTCGGGATGACCATGAGAAAATGTTCCAATGCTTGCACTTATTCGCGTGTTTCTTCAAATGTTACGGTACGATTTATTATTCGTTTGATATGGATTCAAATAAGTACATAATATAATAGAGCACCACACGTGTTACCGTGAATATACGAGCGTAAAACTAAAGTTTTTATGATAAAATTTGGTGAAGACAGAAAATTCAAACAGAACTAATTTAATTATGCGTACAATATTAATTACAACTTTTAGATTTAACAATCAACTAATATAAAATATTTTAAGTATTTTATTATTTATATACCTCCAAAAATGTATACTCATAAAGACATGTGTAACTAGTACAAAACTGATCACAGTTTTATTTTTCTTGAGAAGTCTGCCTATTTTAATTCTTAATGAAATATAAATAAATACAATATCTTATGTTATAACTTATTTATCACGCAACACAACCCATAAAATTAAGTTATATTTTTAGGTACACTTATAGGTATCTATTATTAGATAGATAATTTACGTACAATATATAAAATGTTTTATAAGTAATAATCAAGTGTCTACTACACTGAGTAGTATGATTAGAAACAGAACTTCTATACGTTTCACAATTAAATAATGTATAATGTCCGACGTCTATAACCACGCGGTACATACATATATCGATGTACTCTTTATGATATTCAGTTCAGTATAATTTATTGGAAATTATACGAATATCTGTAAAATATAATAATTTTTCTGTTTTGAAATATAAAAATATATTTATATTAGGTAGAGCGAACTTTTTTTGCAATTAGCTATTGGATGTAATACCTATAATGGTTTCGGTGATAAATTGTTCATCTACGATATACTTTAAAGTTTAATTTTAATGAAAGGAAACACTTGAAAATAAAATAATTATTTAAGGTTTAGTAAGAAATCTATGTCGTGATACTAATATACTTATATAAATATATCAATGTGTTTTAGAAGATTAAATTAATAAATTATTGTTGCTGGTTTATAAATACAAATCTTCAAGTGTAGAAAAAATAGTAAAATAAAAACGTAGAACTCATAGAACAAAGGTTTGTTTGAACTAAATGACGAGTTCATACGTCATTTATCACACCAGCTATAATAATGTTCTTAAACGACTAAGCATATGAAAATCGTAATACCTCAATGGCTTATGGCATTCAGATCCCAAGTGCTGATATGGGAAAAAAATCGTTTGGGACATATAAATAGGTATATATTGTAATACTCGTGACGCAATTACGATAGAGTATTTAGTATTTACTATAGTTAGGTAATAACAGTTATTGGTCTAGATGTGACTTATTAATTATTATTATGTATATCAAAGCTTTATATAGTAGCGTCTTCATTGGTAGATATAAATTCCTACATAAATATATTATGTGTGTGTGACGTGTTTGGTGAATATACCTGTAATAATCGTAACATTCAACTATTTTCTTTTTACAAATTACGTATTCGTTTCTCCGCGCAATTGGTTACAGTCGATTTTGATCGATAATACTACTTTTTAATGAGGACGTTTCGCAGTAGTACATTCTACATACTAGTTTTTCACTATCCATTTTCCATCACTAATAATGGGTCCCGTGAACACACGATTGTGTAGAGGGCGGGGGCCTATGAGTTAATTTATAATTTATATGAAAAGTTTTATGAAGTACAATAAAAAAGAAAAGAACTACATGTGTAATTTTTTTTTATACATTATATATAAAATCAGTTATATCAAGCTAATAATATTGAAATTATTAATAATGATAATTAGCAGTAGCCAATTTTTTTTATATATATTTAAAGAGTTATTATGTTTAATTATATTTTTAATTGTTCTGAATGTTTCGATAATAATAAACTTCTGGGAAATATCGCCAGGGATTGTGTATTGTGTTATACGATAGAGAAGGTGAATTACGTAAATTAGTTCTTCACAAAATTTTCAATCACGATTTAAATATACATAGTTTATTTCATAAGTTATTTTTTAGTATATTCAATATAGTACGATGTGTTTACGTAACGTTTTTTTACCTTATAATATATAAAATTATAAAGTGTTGTAGTTACTAATGGACCCTTATTGTTCGACAGACCACGCGTCGTCAAAAATATGTGTGCATTTTGTTTTGTTTTAAGTTTAAAATTTGTTACATTGGAGCTCATTAATTTTTTTTAATTTTTGTCTTATAGTTATATAAATATGCGGGGGTTGTCTTCAACAATCGATGATACCGGCGGTGGCTGTGGCAGTGATGTTGACCATTTACAAGGAAATGAAGCAGAAGACCACTTTGAACCGTCGTTGTTCAATGAATATCCCCCACTTCCTCTGTCTGAAGATGTGCACACTGCTTTTTTGGCTACCAACTTGTTGCTGCTCTATCTGAACCTGGCTAGGCTGTCGACTATGTCAATCGGCGACGCACATCAACTACCGGTTACCGTCAACGACCGTGACGACCGCTACGATGATGATAACAAGTGAGTTTTTCGTCAAACCTCCAAAATTTAAGTATACAAATATAGAGTTGTGGTTCAGACCGTTTCTAATAAGACAATAGTGTTATGGCAATATTAATATTTATTATATATCAGAGGTCCGTCACCGTAGTACACATAAACGATAAACAGTTTATTCAGATTTAAAGAACGATTCTAAGCACAACAAATTGCAAAAATAAAATGGTTAATATCTGAAAATATTAAAAAAAATCTCTTAAAAAATAAGGTATCATTAAAAAACTATAAAGTATAAGCTATCCATTTTATTATTATACACTACACACCATTATATTATTTATATTCTATTAATGAAGTAAAATCAATAAACAATTTTATAATTTTATTTACGTGGTTATTTCCTTTCTATAAGTACATTACAGAAAAAAAAATAGTTTATAGTAAACTGGGAAAACATTTTTTGTTGCTCAAACGAGTTTCCTTCTTTCCAATATATCTTAACAACGTAGTACTTATTGGTACCAAAGACAATTAAATTACAGTGAACTTCCATATAACAAAGTCGAACAAGCAACAAAAAAATTCGTAATATGGAGGAATTTGTTAAATAGAATTATAAATCCATTAACAATGAAAATCATAGTTCTTAAAACTAAGGCCGTATCTAAGGGGGGGGTCCAAGGGGTACGGGACCCCCCTCGAAATTTTTAAAAGTAGAAATATTTTAGTGGTGAATATATAGTTTATTGACTAAAAATGTTTAGCATTTTTATTTAAAAATATAAATGTTGGACCCTCCGAAATTTTTATTTAGTTACGGCTTTGCTTAAAACTATTTCGTTAAACAGAAAATTTCGTAAAATGGAAGTTCGTTAGATAGAAGTATCACTGTATTTAGACACGATTTATTGGATATTATACCTTTGTAGTTTGTAGTAGGAACTTCTATCCTATAATACTTGGATATTGTGGGCTGTTTATAATAGTTAAGTTGTTTTAAGTTTTAAACTATTCAATAATCGCATGCTTCGCAAAAAATGTTTAAAA
This sequence comes from Rhopalosiphum padi, assembly GCF_020882245.1. NCBI lineage: Eukaryota > Metazoa > Arthropoda > Insecta > Hemiptera > Aphididae > Rhopalosiphum > Rhopalosiphum padi. The sequence continues at coordinate 22,960,358 of NC_083600.1, forward strand.
AAAAACTAGCTTAAACAAATTAACTTATTATTGTAGTTATTAAATAAAAACGTAAGAATATATATATATTTACACTTAGTAAAATCGATGAATACAGTAAAATATTAAATTTTGTTATACAATTAAAATAATTTACATATTACTATATTATATTTTATTTTCTAGTTCACTGTTATTATAAAATCGTTCAGTCTAGGTCACCTAAATCGAATTCAATGGCATTACCTATATTTATATTTTTTTTACGAAATTCATGATATAGACGATATAGTGTGTTATCAATTACCTGTTTATGAAACTAATACTATTATTATTACTTCGTCGGGATGCATGACCAACGTGACATGGTCATCAAGTAATGCTATATAGCCATGTGTTATGATAGAATGAATACTACCTAAAACGTGCAGAACTGCAGACCCAATTCAAAAGATTATAAAGTATTGTGTAGAATATAAGTAATAAGTAGTATCCTCATGTTTAGTAAAATATGTTACTCGTTTTTATCCAAGCACAACATGATACATTATTAGAAAAAATTCACTCTTTTCTTATCGTCTAATTTAACTTAAATATTGCTTTATATTCAATACTATCTACCTATTTATACAATTTATCAATTTCACAAATAAAATACGTCTATAATATACATACATATGTTGTAAAGTTATATATTTTTTTTAACGAAATAAATAGTAAATTTGTTCAAGCATAAATTCATTATACCTTATTTTATTTGTGAATTTTCATATAAAATTTATCCATGATTTGAATATTAAATTTTTTTTTTAAACTTTGCACATAAATTACTAGAACTTTATAGTAATATAGCATTATTATTATTAATAGGTCTTCTTTAAGTTTGATGGCTAAATTTTGAATTGAAATTCTACTAAATTATCTAAGTGCGCAAGCATATAGTTGTCTGGTGACTATTTAGCTACTATGACTTGCATATTTGTATGTGTTCCCAATGCCCATTGCCCACATACATAATCCGATTAATGTCAATTCATCATTAGGGATTTTTAGTTTTTATAGTAGTTCTATATTTCTGTTATATTCTACAGTTACCGGGTATCTGGTGACTGGTATGTCATGGAAGATATATATATATTCCTGATGTGTCATCTACTGTAGTGATGTATAAACCTGAGATCGCGTATTGATATTTAATAGGTTTCATCATATTTTGCAAAGCGTAACTTTAGACAAAAATGACATAAGTATTACACAAGCGATTCCTATTTCCTTTAGAGAATGTATAATATTCTAACATAACATGAATAAATAAATTTCATTTTCTGAGCTGGCGATTGCACTTTGAAGTTTGTAAATGAAACAGTAAACATTTAATATTTTTCTTAGACACAAACATTGAGTTAATGAAGTCGACAATCCATAATACGAATATAAATAATAGTACCTATACAAATTTAACTAACAAACAGAATATCTCCGATAAGTGTTTCTTTATTATTAAGTTCGAACATATAGCGTATATTGAATTATTTAAGTACAAAGTATATGATAGGTATAATAATAGGTACATTAGGTAGTAGGTACACACATACTACATTTTGTATTGTCCATGAATCAAGGGACAGGATATGTTCTTTTTAATCATACTCATACATTAGTCAATAGCCTTATCGATCATCGTTTTAAGGGGACTAAGTAACCAGCACACAATAATTAACCAATGGTGTAACTACTATGTTAATAAAAAATTTAAGTAGATACACTTATCTATAGAATATATATAAATAAACTGTTTAAATACAGTTTTACAATGTATATTTAAGCTTCAATAACATGACGTTAATACAGGTAGGTAGCTGAAACTATTGCAAACGAAAATCTAATTGAGTTTAGGCAAAATATTGACATAAACAAAAATACTTTTATTATTATATAATCCACAACTATAGTCTATTATAATAGGATATAAAGAATATTTTTTTTTATGATACATTAAATTATGTGTCGATATTAAACAATGAATTAATCACACGTACCTACGTCATATGAATAACTCGTTTAATTATATTGAATTATTAACAATGGTATAAAACTGTCTAAGATTATCTAAATCACATATAATTTAGTAAAATATTAGTTTCAATATTACTGTAGCATTAAATATAGAATCTGTGATAAATAAAATATAAATATAAAGTTTTTAAAAATATTGTACTTAACTGAAAATTATGATGGTATTGTATAGATAAATGCGACTCAAAGATATTTAATATCATAAAATTGTGCCATAATATTTTTAACTACTCGAAAACTATAGCTGAAATAATGAAATGAAAATAAAGGACAGTGCGTTGTAAACACTGAAAACCGGCAGCCAAGGTTAACCAATAAGTCCTTTTCGATTTCATTACCCTTTTCCTATTATAGAGGAAGTTTATTATGGGAGTGATCGTGACTATTATAACGTTTGTAATGTTTGTATAAGCTTTAAGCAGTAATAAGTAATAATACCTGTTGTAATCCACACTGATGCATTAAAGAATCAAAGAACTTCTGAAACGTAAAAACAATATAAATATAATTCTTTTTTACGCAATACAAATAAAAATGACGGAAATAGACACACAAAAAATAACAATTAATAAAAAATGTTGACCATTGTTATACGTATTGGCTATGTATGTGTTGTTTGTAGACTAGCTCCGAACTCTCATTCTGAGATAAATATAATACATCGAAATTCCAGAACCATGTTAATGAAATAGGAACGAATTATATTAAGGTTTTTTTTGTTTTTGATATTGATTGATACTAAATATATTATAAATTTATATCATTACAACTATTATAATTATTATAAGTATTGAACTATTGCGTGAAATATGAATTTACACGCCAATATCAAGGAAAAATATGATTTAAAAAAAAATATCTATGTTTGAATAGAGGACAGTTTATTTTTGTTGTTATACTACCTATGGGTATATTGCAATAGTATTAAACTACTGATTTTACATAACTTGATGATGTTTAAAAATGTAAATTTGTTAAATTTACCTACACATGTTTATATTAAAAACGTAACAATGAATAAGATCCGTATCCTACTCAAAAATGTTTATAAATTATCATTAATATACGTTAAATTATAAAAAAATTACCTTTAAACCAACGCATATTTCTCAATTTCTGACTAGGCGTCAAGTGACCATGATGATAATACCATATTAGTGGGTTACAAAATGTCATATATATATATTTATAATTAAAATCCATATTTAAATTTGATAAGCATAAGAGTTTATATGAGTACATAATCTATTATGTGATATAATATTGATATTTTACGTTGTCGATATATTGATAAGCGACAACGGTTAAATAAGAGTTATAATAAAAACAAAAACTCTTAGAAACAAAATAATAATACGAGTAGACTGATATCAAAATATTGCAATAAAAAAAAATAATAATATTGCTATATAAATGTTTTATTTCGTTAATAGATGTAAAATGAATAGTCGCTAATCAGTTATATAGGTACAGTTTAGACTGGAAATCATGATAAAATTCTTCGACCAGTTTCAGTAACAACAACTTGTAATAAAATTTATGGAATGCATTTTCTTTACAGTGGTTTGCCAGAATCGGCGGCGGCAGTAAGCGTTACTACCGCGGTACAGGCAACAGCAGAACGGCGCTTGAGCAATGAATGGTTGCCCGGGGAACCGGGGCCGTCAACAGACGACAGGCGACCGTGGCCGGCGGACGCGACAACCTCGGTGGCACGGGTACCGCAGCGACATCACCGTCATTACCGCAGCGACAGTTGCCGGCCACCGCCACCGACCACAGAGCCATACCACCGACAGACCGGCACCACAACCACCGCCTCCGCTATGATCACGGTGGCCGCGAGTGGTTCCAGGGCGATGTCTAGGCCCAAACCGCGGACGCGCGGCCCATCGTCGTCGATCCCATTTCCAGTGGACGTGGTTGACAGACTGCGGTCGCCGATGGCGTCGCCCTCCAGACCTAGACAGTACGGTCGCAGGAGAAGCGTCCAAGACGCAGTCGCCACGGCGATGATGCTGCAGCGACATGAGGGGCTCCAGTTACAGACGACCATCGCAGTCGCCGACGACACCACTGCCGAACCGGATGCTGAGCAGCTGCAGGTGCCAGGAGCCGTTCGGGAACCAGGACAGGAACCGAGGCTCGTCGCGTCGATCAGGTTAGTGCACGCAATCGTGATCTTAATAATTAAACTAGGGCTAAACAATTTCTATGGATTAGCATAATTTTTTTCTTTGATTTAATTTCATATTGGTTCTCACACTTCTCAGTTATGTCTACGATTTACTTCATATTGAATCACATGTTCAGAACTTTATTGGTAAAATATTTGTTTAAGTTATTTGCGATAGGTGTTTATGTGAAATAAATGATTTTTAGATTGTAAATATTTTTTTACCACTTCATTTAATATAAATCTTACCTTTTATTATTGCTATATTATCGTTATACATACATATAAATTTATATATGCGTGCATTTGATTTTTAACCTACTCGGTGTTGTGGCTACTATTTTTGAGTCTTGTTTTCATTTTATCCTGGCGAAGCCACCTCAATTTTACTTGTCAATCGAAGCGCTCGTGTTGTCTCGAAGCCGTTGATTCGCTGACCATATGAATAGGTACATAATATGTATTGAACAGGGATTACAATTTACGATTAATATTTTTAGAGAGATATTTAAAGGAATCAGGAAATTATCTGGGGTCAGTACAATTTAATCTTAATATATTCGTTTACCTAAAAAAAAGTAAAGGCGAGTATCAAAAAAATCAAATCAACATTTAATTTATCTGTAAAAATAATAGTTTAAAAATAAATTTCTCAATAAAGTTCCTCCATGGGTTACTAGTTGGATGAAAGGGCATCGTGTATTTTATAGTAGATTACTTACCTGCTATGAGGTCGCGTCATGGTACAGTTGCTTGTTGTATAGAATATAGTAAAAAAATATAGACGATTGACTTTGTGTCTTTGTTAGATAATGTGATTCGAAACATACGGATATTTTAATAATTTCAAGTCAGAAGTGTGTATTACATGTGGACATTTAAATAGTAGTAATTTAAGTATTAGTTAGTAGTTATGACTAATACTACTTAATGATAGAGATCAACTTAATTTAAGGCGTTACAGGGTAGCGTCACATACCTATTACAGAAAAACATATATTTGTAAATATATCGATATATTGAAATATTTATCGTAAACATGAAGATTTCAATACTTTAGTATAATAATTAATTATTTGTGTAAATATAATATAATATACACAATTTGTGCATATTATAATGTATATTATTATTGACGACTGATAATATTTACATTGGTAGATTTGTATATAATATGTATCTCATTGATCATTGATCGCCCTTGTTATTTGAATATAATATTTTGATGTGAAATAATTGTAACATCTACCTACGGTTGCGCGTGCGATTTATAAAACGTAATTATACACATATTGATATACTTATTTTAGAATCCGTCAAGTCTTTAGAAATTAAGTTGCTACAACATAAAAGTATAAAGTATAACATACCAATTTAAATCGTATTTCAAAAAGAATTACTTATATATACCTATTGCACGTAAAGGTTTTTTGTGCATGACATACAATTTCTGTAAGTGCGAAATTTACGAAATATTATACCTGCTAAAATAATAAAGTTGTGTACATAATATACATATTACAATAGGTAGTATTCGTACGTTATATATTTAGGTCACGATAATTCCACGTGCGCGTTCATGTTTTATTAAACCACTGTTTAGTATTGTAGAGCGTTTCGTTGGTGACTTAAGTTTACTGATATTGTTAAACTTTAATATCAAGTATAGCCATTTCCATATTATTATATAATAGTTTTACAATTATTATGTGATAAGAAATATCGACTAAACATAAAATAAAACATATATACATATATATATTATAATATATATATAGGCGTACCTACTACTGTTAATTTCAAATTTGAATGTGGGAGCAATTAAAATATAATATGCGTATAATATTATACTTTTGAAGTGCAGGTAGGTACTTAAACAAATAACTTTTTGCTCTGTAAAATCATAGATTCGCCATGGTTTAAACTTTATATGTATGTTAAAAATTCATGACCTTATTAGATTTTATCTATTATTTAACATTTATTGGGGTCACATGGTCAATTATTTGTCATTTCCTAACCAACAATTTTTAATACTGAAAGTAATGAATATTGATCACAATAAATGTGAATACATGTAAATATCATCACCCTATGTCACCTTCAATATCGGAACATATCAATCTACGGCGTTCCAATTTTATAATTTAAAAACGGTTTTAGAACATTTCTTAATCCTGTTATAGAATATGAATACTCGCGATTCATTGTTATAATAAACAAAAGTTTATACATTTCAAAATTATTGATAGGCACCTACGGACTACGAAAATACGAAATACAACCTTCTAAAAATGTGTTTGACTAATTTTTCTGCATCTGAATTATTGATATAACGCCAAATATGTATATGTTATGTTGGTATATAAATTTCACGACTTAAAGTCTAATGTATTATTTTCATGAATTTAAACGTTTTAAATAGTTGGATTAACATACTCATTTAAAAAATAATTATTATTTTACCGCAATCATATTCTTTTAACATTTCAAAACTATAATTCATATTTTTCTACTAATAAATTTGATATTAGTAGATATTAATTTAATTTAAATACCTAATTATTTTGAAGTATCTGATATTGAAAAACTAGAAAAACGATTAAACAAATCACGAATTCCAAATCATACTTTTTTAATTAAATTAAATATTAAAAACTAAAAATTAAAATTAAATATGTAATTTTACGTTTTAGTATAATTTAAATAAATTAAATATATTATGACGAATCGTTTATACTTTATTTAATTCCTTTAACAAGGGCAAATTGATCTAGCAGCTAAGCTAAACCAAATTCAAAGACCAACAAATGTTGTGGGCTCAATAAGACCTTCATCGAGGTTTCCCTAACCACAAATTATCTCACAACATTAAATCATCATAAATAAAATTGCACATTTAACGTATTTACAATGATATAATTATTTCTTGTACATAATATATTCATTAGGTATTCAATATAATTACATAATAATTTATCATCATTGCCAATTGGTGTAATAATTTTAACACTGAAAAAATAGTTCTTCATTTCAGTTTATAAATATATACATATAAATATTGAATATTAAACTATATAATAATTTCATAGATAATAAATTATTTTTCGCGGAATGACCATCCGGTTGAAAAGGAGCGCGACTGTATCATACAGGTAGACAGGTGTAAATCGCACAAATAGAAAATGTGACAGGTGAAGTTTTACTTAAAATATATTCTTAAGTTTTCGTTGTTTACCAATCACCTGCTATAAATTATAAATATATGTTTACGTCGTAGTATTATAACATCAATGATTCAGAATAAATGTTTACATTTTTATATACTTACTTTTTGTATAACTTTTTTTTATGACTTCGAATTTAAAGCACGTCTTGATAACTATATTCGTTGGAGTTTAAGTTTTAAGGAACGCGTTGATGTATTTTTATTAACTCAAATTTCCAGATGGCACGCTTAAAAGTTGACGGAAAAATGTTTCTTTATTAAACAACGGGTGTCTTAATCTAGATACCTTTACTCTACTTTGTTTACAACAGCTAGTCTTGTGATAAATGAATACATTTTAAAAATTTTGTATTATGAATTGTTATTCCGAACAATTAGCTAGTATTTAGTTATTACCTTTTTTTTTAATTAAAGTGTATTAACTTATTGTTTATTTAGATCACATATGTTGGCTAATATATAATCATTATTTGATCATTTTAAAGATTTTTTTTTTGTACTTATACTAAATAATATACACTTATAAATTTTAAATAATCGCTTTTATTTACACTTTAAAATATTATTGATTATATTATACAATATTTTATTGTTTTTCGAATCCATTCAAACCTTAGATAAATTCAAAGGTAAATTGCCTTAGGAAATGTCAATTAGGTAGGTATGTGTTCAAAACATTTTAAATGTAAATAAAGAACTATACTTTTGGTAACTTCTACATTTTGTTTTGATATTGCAAGTGGGACCTCTTATGACTCTTGGCTCTCTACAATTTAGTAGTTTAATCAATAAAAATTTTACTGCAAATACGGGTTAAATTAGTGTATTATTTTTAGATGTTTAACAGTTTTTAGTTTGTAATATGTTAATAGTTCGTAATTATGCGTAGTTCGGTATGTGTTTATTAGTTTGATTCCGGCTTGCATATTTAGGCCTGCATAATATTAATATAGAGGATAAATATAGGGATATATTACATATTATATATTATTGAATTCAAGTAGAAAAATAACCATAAAATTAATTACTATCGCAGTGCTTATTATATTATAAGGACGATGATAGTAAATAAGTTGCATAATTCGTTATATTTTTGTTGCAAGAGTGCGGTTTTCTAACGAGATGTCGTAACGAAAAATTTTGACGAATAACGGAATAAATGATTGGTATAGTGGTGGTGGTGGTGGTGGTGTATTGTCAGGTACTGGAGAAATTGGAAATATTTACTTTATAATATTACTTTGGAGTACATAACTAAAAAATAATAAATACTAATACGATGATGTGTACCATCATGTTTGAAGTCGGAAACTTGCAAATACAAATTTTTCCAAGTCATTTTTAAATATAAATTTGATGAGGTTTTTCTATCGGTATTGGATATTGGATATGAGATTTCATATCAATAAATACTTTATTTCCATTTAAGAATAAAACAAAGGTAGGCTTTACACCTATCTGGATAAAGAAGGATATGGTTATTGGTTATTTAGAAAAGTTAAAATAACTAATTTGGATAAGCCTATTGGCTATTTGGTCCAGTTGTAGTTTGATCGGTTAGACCAAATAATATTATACTTGACATTTCGAACTCGTTAGCACAACAATCATATTTCAAACCAACAATGAACACAGACAATTATTCCTTGGTTATTATTGAGCTCATATTATATAATTTATTAAATGTTAATTGAACTACATAATTTATAGACCATAGTTTTATCCTAAATAATTTTTCATGTTTAATTACTAGTTATTAATAAGTGTATATTGATTGTATGTATATAATAGCTTAGAGTTACTGGTAGGTTGTATTAGATTGGTATACACTTGAAACTGGTACACATTTAAATGTATTACATACAATTTTTTTTTTTTGGTAATTAATTGATTAATCATATAATAATATATACTAGATACATTTCTAATAAATTACTAATGTACAAATTTTTACAAATCGTCATACATCATATTCTACCATTATTTTACCGAAGTTTTTTTTAGAATTTTCCAAACTTACTCATCTTATAAATTTTTAATTGATAAATAACAGTGGTAGAGTTACATTAAAACTGTCTATTTCTTTGATCCATAAGGATATTGGTGTCTTTGGGCAAGGCTGTAACTGGAAAATAATTTCTGAAGGGTTTTTGCGCTAAAAATTCGTGTTCTAATTTTATTATAATATTGTACAGGTTATTTTACTACCACATAATATAACATGAAAAAATTTCGAGGGGAGGGGAGGAGGTTAGGTATGGCCTTGACTTTGGGCATCCTACGTGGAAGTGTCTTGTGCGTTCTGTCACCAGCCCGGAGTAAAATGAAATACATTTTATAAAAACTTAAATAAAACCTTGGACAGCTGTATTTTATTTTATTAAAAGTTATTCGATATTTTTTTTTTTATTAAAAATGATAATAATGATATAGGTATTGATATAATTTATAAGTTAACGGCTAGAGAGATAAAATATTTATATGACTAAATTTGTAGGGTACCTTTATATTTTATTTATTTTAGTATCAAGGTTTAATTTTTAGTTTCAATTGGAATATTACTGTATACATATTTATTTTAAATTGGTATATCGGTAGTTAATGGAAAAAAACACATCTATAAAAACAAAAAGTAATCTATATAATTATAAGACTAGGTACTTTCTACTTTCTAGTATATTTATAAGTATATTTTTACAAACTACAATATTATATATATATATATATCACTAAATATACCAGTATCAATAGCGATATCACTATCGATATTGAAGTAAAGTTGAAGAAAATTTAAGTTTAATTGTGGTATTTTTAAACACCAAACTAAGTATATTTGAAATTATAGTAGTTATTCAGGAACAGATTATTTTTAGGACCAGATAAATTTCAGTGATCGATGGTTTCGAAAGTCTCGTAAATTCTATGCCATAAGAATGTAAATTCATCGAGGGGGTACCTAAGAGTTGAGTAACTTATAAACTCACGAGAGGTTAAGTATTTATGCGTGCTCTCAGCATAACGATCTATCATTATCGTGTTCGTTATCGTTGTTCGACTGTTCTTTCTTCAAAATGATCTAATAAAACAAAAGTATAATAATGACTTATGTTAGACACACCTTTATTATTATAAGGTTTAAGAAGACCAATATTTTGAAGTATGTACTGCAGTACAAACATTAAATTACATAATAATATAAGTACATTTGTATACAGGAGCAGTTGTCCCAATACTTTTCTAACTGTTACAAACTTAATAGGGCTTCAAATTATTTGAATTTACACATTACTAGATAGTTATGTAATTCGATTATGATTAGAGTTGTGTATATAATTTACAACTATATCTCGATTAATTTTTAAGTACAATAAAAAAAATGCAGTTAATAGCAAACGATAAATATAAACAGTTAAGCACAATCCGTGGAATAAGACATAAGTCCATCAATCCATCATATTGTAATCCGTAGCAAGTAGATTTTTGATTATATTTTTGTGGTTCTTTAAATAAAAATATAATATATGATGTAATTCTTTCCTTGAACAATACTCATTGTTTCCAAATCTATATCAACTATTGAAATAAATCAACACCATTTTTTTTTTTAAGTAATTTTTAATATTTTTTCCCGTTATCATTTTTTTTAAGTTAATTACTTTTTTTAAATTGCAATATACATTTTTAAATTCAAATTCTGAAACAAAATATTTTCGAAATTGGAATGAATAGTTTATGAGTTATATATAAGTATTTAAAATGTAGGTGAACGGAATGATTAGGTAGGATACATCACAAAATATTGCTGTCAACTACTTCAGTTATCTAAACTTTAAATACTATTTTAAGTTATAACTCATAAAATACTTGTATACATTTCGATTTTGAAAATCCCGGTGAGTGTTATTTATTATTATTTGATAAACGATCACTCAATACCTATTTATATTTGCGCTTGAAAATTATTTACTGTTACATAAGTTGTTCTAATATAAATTTTTAGTGCCTTTATTAAATTTCACAATTATTGTTATCTATTTATATTTCCAGTAAAATCGTGAAATTTTCAACGTATAAGAACGATTGGGAGTGAACGCATAGAGACGAGCTATTGATTTTTGAAAAAATAAACATTTTTTGATCTGAGCTTGCACACCGCCGTCACGCTATTATTACACAAATTGCGTTTACTTGTCGGATAATATTACGAAACCCTAAACTGTCTTGTGATGTTTCGTGTGAAAAAATTACGTTTTAATCGACCGAATAAAATACAAACGTGAAACACTTGGGGAAAAGTGGCTCGTAGTGTGGTGTCACGATGACGCCTACGGACGATGACCGTTATAATAAATATGGTGCGTGTTACAAACGTAGGTTAGGTATATTGTATATATCGGACAATCTGCAGTAATCTTATCAGTATTTGTATTATATTTTTTTTTGTTCCTATACCACTAAAGATTTTCGACGGTATTCTTTTGTTTTTTAATTATAGTCGATTGTTTATTTATTTTTACATCATGCAGTCTATATTGTAATAAATTTATTAAAACTCGAGTTTCTCACTTGACCGAAAACAATCGGGATATTGTAATGCGTTTTATTATCGAATCTGTGTATCTAAGCGTTTCACTATTATAATAATAATATGTGGATAGTTAAGTTATATACGAGTATATATATATATATAATATTCCTGTAGATTTCTCCACGTAATACACCAGTATATATATATAGTATACGTATATAATGTATTGAAGGATCGCCTCATTAACATTGGTAGTGGAACCGACGAGTGTGTTGACTTCACTGCATCATAGTGTGCAACGCACATACAGTATCTTACAGGTATAGCTTTTTAAGTGTCTTCCAAAAGTAGAGTCATGTGAACCTAAATCCCCTGCGATGTTCTTATAATATATTAGTATATTACATTATGTGTTTATTTTAGTTGTTTATCGCCACACCGCTTATTTTTAAATTGGGTGACGTACGTGATATAATACAATCTTAAGTATTTAAATTATTGTTTTATTATTTTTTTTTTTTACAACCGGCTTTTCATAATTTTAATTTTACGCGCAGTGCTTTTCAATGTCATGCCAAACACCTAAACCCAGATTTTCGTCTAAACAGCTTTTATATTATATTATAATAGTATAATACATAGTATTATTATCATTACTTGTTACTCATTAGTGTTGACTGTTGAGATGCAGTTTTATCGTCTTAATACAAATATATGTATTTTTTAAATATAAAAATGATATATCAAACAAATCTCATTTAAAATATTTATTTGTAGAATTTAGTGATTGTTGTGTTTTTGATGGATTTTCAATCAAGTATTCGAGTAGTCGCACTTGTTTTAATACCAAGATATAATCTGGTTTGATGTCATATCGTTTATAGAGATAATATACGGAACATTTAAATTGACAACTGTTAGAAAATAAAATAGTTTTTATATCATGTTTTAAATTTAAAGTGTTTTAAAACGTCAAGGGTATTTTTCGGAGATAATGGCTAATAAATTACATTACAATATATTCATTATAAATTACTATTTAAATAAGTACAATATTTTTTTTTTTTTTATAATCATTAGAAAATAGTCATGGTTTTAAATGTTTCAATCAGTTCAAAGCAAAGTTGAAATGATCTAGATTTTAACAAAACGAATTACTATTTTTATGAACCTAATTGATAATCTTAATAATCTTATAATCATCAATTTTTATTTAATAAATCATTTTAATTATTAAATAGGTATGATAGAAAAATTGGTTTATCAAATAATAAATTCTAGATCAAATAATATATTTTTTTTTTATCATTTTACTAGATATTATTAAAATTCTACACTCAATTATTAATAAAAATATAAATCCATAGTATTAAGTGAGGTACTAGATTTATATAAATTGGTAAATTGTTTAATATTATTAATTATCGTTTGATATTCAAACATAAGCGATAAGCATATTATAATTATTATATTTACACCGTTTTTAATATAAAACATAAAATTTGTCTTATTATTTCTAGTTGATTCGAAGTTGATTATAGTTCATTTATCAATGATCAATGTTTGTACGTTACCAATTTAAATGTTTAAAACCAGTTTTTAATAACTGTAAAATAGTTAGGCTTAAATTATGAAGTTTACAAGACATAAGTAGGTAAGCATAGTTTTATAGTTCGTGGCATGATATATGGCTGTAAATGTACGATACCTTTAAAGGATATATTTTATATTATTGGCCAAAATTTCATTCAAATAATTTTTGAAATTATTTATGTATTTAAATCTACTATAAAAGATATATAAAAAAGTATTTATAATAGTGTAGTATTCAAGGTTCTTAAAGTGTAAATGATTCAATAAAAAAAGTAAGCAATATAACTTAAAATTGCATAGATAAATTTTATTATCCTATGTAGTTGTGTATTATACAGTCAATTTATTTTTAAAAAAAATATTTTTTAATTTATAAATAAAAATGACCCAATGGTATTTAAAAATATTAAAATTTTTATGAAGAAATTTAAATTATATTTAATACATTTATTTATTAATATATACGGACCGAAGTCCTTTTACATAATATAATCACATGTAGTTATTGAATATGGCAGTTAAAAGAAAAAAAATATAAATATGATTGTTAGGTATACATGCATATATATATATATATATATATATGTATTGAATATAAATATATATAATTAATATAAAAATAATGATATGTATGTATAGTGTATACTGTATAGTCACATAATGAAAACATTTTTAGAAGAAAAAAACGAGAAAAAATGAGCATTTCTAAATAAAATCAAAAATGTTAGAATTACCAAAAACCATTAAAAAAATAAAAGGACTATTAGACATATAATTATTTAATTTGTAATAGGAGTGGGATAGAATAGACTGTTATTTATTTATTGGAGTAAGGGGGAAATGAGGGGAGCTCTGGACAATTGATGCCATCCAAAAATATATTATAAAGTTGCTTTTATAGTAATATAATCTTTCTTTAAGAAGGCAATATTAGTAATTTTAAACTAGTTCAACAATAAGAGGTCTATGTATACTAAATGTTTTAGAAATAAAGCGTAAGAAATGGTTTTGAACTGATCCAATAATAGAATTTTGTTTCAATGTATTTTATGTATTGTTCATCCATTCCAAAGGATATTATTCTAGATTAGAGCGTATACAAGTGAACAATATAAATATTTATTAATGATGAAGATTTATTGAAAGAACCATAAATTAATTTAATAAAGCTTAAGTTGCGCATCGTTTTATTTCTTTATATCATTTCATTAAGAGCTGAAAAATTGAATTTTGGCACAAAAATTATGCACAGATCTTTAAAAATTAATAAAAGTTCAATATTTGAATTAAAAATAGTATATTATAAAAAGTTTATGGGTTTTTTTTTGTTAAGTTAATACGCATAAATCTACATTTGTCGATATGATAGACTATTTATTGAGCACCAAATTTGAATATTATTGATATAATTTTATAAGCCAATCGCATCATTATGAAAATTAATTATTTTTACGAGTTTAGTGTCATCCGAAAATAGAAAAATGTGTGAACAATTAATGACATTAGGATTATAATTAATAAAGAATAAGTATGTATAACGTAATATAATATACATAACATTATTATATTTATTTTTTAATGTCGTAAATAAACTTCTAAAAACTATATATCCTTGATCATTATATAGGTACCTACTATTATATAATTTATATAAATACCTATTAATACCGTTTTTAAAATAACAAGTATATTAGGGTAATGGCATGCACTATGAGAGGGCATGATACTTAGCTCATCATTTGCTAAATAATTTTATTATTATATTGTGCCTAATAAAAAATTATATTACATTTGGCAGCCTTGTGATAATCGACGGAGTTACATTGTAATATACTGTTCCATTAATATTTTTAACTTCAATATTGAGTCAGTACAATGTTAATATTTTAGAATAAAATATTATTAAAATTATAAATATAAATATTATAATTTTTCAAATCAATTTATTCTATAAAATAGTGCAGTGACAGTGATTTATGAACTATGATTCTGTTTAGTATTATTTCCTTTTGTCTAAGTAGAAAATTATTTCATATCTGAAAACAGTACCTATATAAAGTTGTATTATTTGACATTTTTTGTATTATTTATTTGTTTTGAATTGTATTGAAATTACGATAAGAATCGTCGAAAACATTTTAATTAATAATTGTATATTATTGAGAAATATATGTAGCTTAACTACTTATAAACATATAATTTAATTCAAGTGTGTATATAATTGTTTATGAATTAATTCAAAGTAAATTTACTTCATTATTATTATTATTATTTCAAACAATATTTACCCTGAAATATTTTTCATTATCGTAATAAAATATATTTATTTTATTACATATTGAAAATGTGATTAATATTTCGAAATTGTATTATTTAATTTACATTAAGTATACCATATACTTTGTAGATATTATCTTTATTAACTCATTAGAAAAATAATATTAGTAGTTGGTATATATCACTACCTAATGTTACGACTTACGACCTAATGATGGTATTAAACACTCTACAATTTTTAGTTCAATAAAAAGATTAGTGTCAGAACTAGCACACAAATTATTGAGATATTGCAAAAAATTTAAGTGGCACACTATTAAAAACAAAAATTAGGATTCATAGAAAACTGATTCCAAGCGAAGCTAATGAGCTATACCACTATTTTTCATGATTTTATTTATGGGAAAAGTATTTAACAAATAATGTTCTCTTTGGTATTAGATATGTAAATGTACAATTTGTCTCGAGTCTATAGCATGGTAAAGGCGAACCGCGTATAAGTTTTAGTGCAATTATATGCTATCTTACATAAAATGTACTGTTTACTTATATTTAAAACAAGAATACCTCATTGTATTATAGAATCCTTACACCGTTCTAAATCTAATCAATGTAATAATTTTAATATAATAAAAGTATTGTAAATAATAGATTGTTCGTACTAGGTGCGCATAATAAAGATATATATTTTATACGTTTATTCATTTGTTTTACTTGTTATCTTTGATATAAACAAACGTGTCACCCAAATAAATTATCGAGTGTGTTACAAATACTTATTTTATCTTTACTTAAGATTGCTGTTGCCAGTACTCATTAGTCATTTATATCATCGTATTACTATTATGCATAATGAAATATTTATTAAAAAAAACTACCTACATATTATATAAAATTGTGTCATCTAACTATTATGTATTATAAATTATTGTAATAATTTATAATGATTATATTATTATCGAATCGTCGAGTAATTAAAAATCGTTTTGTGTTTTTCACAAATTTTTGTGCAGATGTAGAAATTATAAAAAGTATATTTTCTTAAATTTATACTACGAGCCAAGAGTGTCGACATCCGGTCATTCTAACGATATTAATATGTCACTTATATTAGTTATATTTCATATTTGTAAACTAATATTAGTCGTAATTTTTTTTTTTTTTTTTAAGTAAACCTGAATTTACATAGCATTCATTAGTATCTTCTTTTTGATTAGGTATTCACTTATAATTTAAAGTCTTGGTTTGGTTAGTTGACAGAAGAGCTCAAGTTATTGTTTGAGTTTTAAAAAACTGCAGTTAAGTACAAGGTGTGTTTACTACAGAGTGTATATATTAGATATATATTTTATTTTATACATTTAATCCACTTTTTTTTGTTACTATCCGTATTTATAACTAGGTAAGTCAATTCACAAAATAAAAATTAATAGATATTATAATATACATATTATGTATATATAATTTATTATTAATAAGTAGTACTTAGAATTATTTTTTGGAAATAGATATTTAAATAAATAACACAATGTTATATAGTATAATATGAAATACTTATATTTATGTTTAATTATCTACTTAAATATTTTATTTTATAAATTGATTTAACTTTTGTATCAATATGTCTATTTATTGTTTTTACACAGTTATAATTATAATATTACAAATATAACATATAGTATATAGTTACAAACGTTTTAATTTATATGAATCTTATTTATAAGTTGTCTAGTTGGTGTACAGTTTACGAGGTCTTCAAAAGCTATTGAGGTAGGTGTGGTTTTGTCAAGATTTGGAGGATTTTTTCGACTATTTTGAAGTGGAATACTTCTTCGGTTTATTTAAAAAATGCTTTCTAAGGGAAACTTTAATGAATATATTAAAGCACTTTAATATGTATATACTCATATGTAGTATAAATATTGAAATCACGTTGCACATGACTCAAACGTATAAAATAAAAATTAAGACATAGGTAGATAATATGCATTATATTTTATACCGATAGTTATAATAATTTCAAATTATGGCCAAATGATTACATCCCAGAACACATGGTATTTACACCTTACTCACCAGGTTTCTACAACATAGCACTGAGTGGGTAAACATTTACAATATGGGTGTAAATTGGTAAAATAATCGTTTGTCATCATGGACTTTTTGTATAAAACGTATGCTATATAAACCAGTTTTCTACAATATCGAATAAAAAAAAGGTACCTATCATTTTTTGGCTAAGAATTTAGTTCTACCTATATGAAAGATAATAGACACGATTTTAGTCCAAAACAAATATACGTGTAGAGGAAAATGTGAGCAGTGCATGTCTGTCTTTTTTTTATTTTCGAGGAAAACGAATAGTGGAGGTAAACGGTGTCTCGTTTATAGAGACAATTTAATATGGTCCCACCCCGATATATTTCATATCGCGCAGTTATAACTATAAAGACATAACAATAATAATCATAATTCAAACCCGATGACCTCAGCGGCGGCGCGCGGACACGTTCTTTTCTCCATAATAATATTAAATTATTTTGTTCGCGCGCGTACGAACGGTCTCCGCAGCCGTTCGTCGACGGCGGCTTGTACCTACCTACCTACCTACCTACGTACCTACCTATACATTATTATACCATCCCATTGTACGCGCCGCGTGCATACCGCTCCTCAGTCGTCGTCGTGTGGCCGTTGCCTGTGCGTGTCGCCCGCCGCTGTCGCAGTCCTCCGCCTCCACTTCCGCGGTCAGTCCGTACCGTTTTGTGCGCGCGTGAAAATCTTCATTTTCCGATCGGCATCATTGGTCGTATAG
Source organism: Rhopalosiphum padi (assembly GCF_020882245.1). NCBI lineage: Eukaryota > Metazoa > Arthropoda > Insecta > Hemiptera > Aphididae > Rhopalosiphum > Rhopalosiphum padi. The sequence goes on from NC_083600.1 coordinate 22,979,031, forward strand.
CGGTGGCTGCCGATTCTCTATCTGTTTTTTTTTTTTTTTTAATCGCGTATAGTTTTCGCCGAACGATATATTCGCAATAATATTACTACCATCGGTCAGAAGATACGTAGCCTGTCTGCGGTTTATCGGTATCATATACTTTTTTTGTTTTTGACGTAGTGCGTAGTGCGTCGTCGTCGAGTTCACGCAGACGTCCGAACGCCGATCACGCCGCCACCTCGGCGGGCCGGAATCTTACACGTGACCCGCGACACTCTCTATATACCTCGTCAAACGAACGCGGAAACGCGGTGACATTATAATAGTATATTATTTTAACGCACATTATCAGAACATATAGGCGATAACCGTACGACAGATAATCGGCGGTCGACGTACCGCCGCGTGCAGACGAGTCCGCCACGATGATCGGTTCGCGCTGTAGCGTGGGCGTCGTCGCGGTCGTCGCGCCGCAAGCGTTGTCGTCGTCGTCGTCGCGGACGATACGCGGTAACTGCTGCTGCTACACTCGTGTCGCCGTCCGGCCGGGTCGTCAACAACAACGACAACAACGACAATAGTGCGTGCGTTACTCCGCGGCCGAATCAGGAAATCGACAATAACAATCGCTGTCGTTTATCCGTTCATAATATTATATATATCATTATAATATATTATCGTAAAATACGTGAGCGCGTGATATTGCCGATAGAGATCATCCACGGACAGAGCCGTCGTGCCTCCAATAAATTCACAGAGCACAGCCCGTGACTGCAGCGACCGCAGGTAATCATTTATAACGAGCGATCAATCGCGTGCGTAATAATGTATTATAATAATTTATAATATTAAAATTAGTATTAACGACGCGTCATATTAATAATATAAATTAGTATAAATAGTGTGGTACACGTCAGTTGTGTGGCACTCTCGGATCCTTTTCACCAAAAGTTTGACGCGATGCTGATTGCTGATAAATATTGTATAGGTCTCTATAGTCTAAGAACTGTGCGTTCGCATGTTTTTTTTTTTTTTTTGCTCGTTAAGTTTGGTAAACGTATATTCATTTTATGACTTCACCGATGAAAAACTAAAACTTTTCCATTCATATGCCTACAACTTTGACATATTATTTTTATTTTAAGGTCGTATTTTCTGATTTTACGAGTTTACGAGTTTATACATGCATGTACACGAATCTGATGGTTTTAGCGATTATTTAGCGATCAATAAAATGTTTAATAAAATAATATGTCTTTTTAATAGGTATAATAATTTTTGTTTCGCAAGTGTACAACTGCGCTTAAGTTCTAATACCTAAAGCGATAATGTTGTGGTTATAATCTGGCATGTGGTTATCTTTACCTATAGACTGAGTACGAATAACGTTTTCTTGCGGTTTATTTCGTTTTTAGTTATTTATTTTGAAAAAAATATCGATTACCGATAATTAGAGCAGCATTGTGTCTCGTTGCTGGGTTTTTGTGTAATATCGTATCATCGTACTATTTTGTACTAATTAAAATAATATAATAGTCAATAGATACGTTTCAACTGTTTACGGTTATTTTTTTCGATTAGATTATGATATCAGAATCTGAAATCGAGATTGTGTAATTATTCAAATAGGTAGCATTATTTAAAAAAAAAATTTTTCGTTTTGATGTACATATTTTAGAATTATATTGTTTAGTTAGGACATCTATGATAACTTAAAGTATTTTAAATTGGTTATATAGATATTATTCAATAAAGTGTTAACAAAAAACAACAATGTAGGTATATTAGAAATAAATTATACAACTTGTGTTTGCTGCAGTAATTTAGAGCACAAATGAATATTGTACTCATTTCGACTACTTTTTTTACATACCTATATATACATTTCTGTTGCTAGATACTTTTCACAAGTATCTTTATAATGTACGTACTACATACATTTGAATAACTATGTTTATAAATAGTGATGTTCATTATTTTTTATCTATCCAGTATCCATATGCTTTTACTGTACTTGGCATTTGTAATATTTTGTACAAAATATTATAGATGTTAGCATTGATATACAAATATACATTATAATCGATTTGCATAGTATAAATTATAATCGCTGAACTAAGTTAATATAAAGTTATTTATTTAGTTAATTTTATCTAAACACTAGTTTGTTTATATACATAATAATATAATATATAGTAATAACAGTATTTGTTATAATATATTAGTGTTATATATTTTCATGTGGGTTGTATATTTATCCACAGTGATAATTATTCTGTTTACTTGAATTATATAAAATATTATCGTTTATATTATTTTATTAAAAAAAAATCAAAGGTCATATTTAATAGAAAAGCCAAACTTTATCTTAATCCAATTAAAACTTAATTATATTATTATTATTATTATTTCTATTGTTTATGTATCTATCTATGTATAAAGTTATTTATCATCAAAAATTGTGCTTTGAAAAAAAATTATTTTAATTTGAATTGAAGTTATTCCTATTACATTTTATAACGATGGTTGATAGTCGTTCCCTGACAAAAACTAGTTGTACAAATTATCTTCATCTATTTCATATATAACTTAATTGTCGTCATCATCATAAACCATCGACATTATATTTATAGTTCTCATTTAACGGTTCTTCAAGAGTTAATTCTTCTGTATTTTTCATTCGTTTATATAATATGAGTATATAGCTACTGATATACCGTTAACATATCATCATATTTTATAAAATGTTCTGATGGTTTTCTAATATAGCTGTTGCTCATTGTACCTTTTACTTAACAAATAATTGATTAATTATTATTATAACAAATGTCGTGTTTATTTAGTAAAAATCTGGGTTCTTAACTCTTATTGTATTAACATAAATTATGTTTAATCTTAAAAATGATATTATGCGTTTAAGAAGTGTTTTAATTTTACGTTTGTTAATGGGAATTATTTATTGTTACTCTACCCTATGATAAGTCTATTTGTACTATACTACTAATAATGATTAATATAATTTAATATGTCTTTAAAAATTAAAAGAAATTTCACATTATGAACAGCTATTACTCGTGAGTCATGATTCATGATGTTTCAACGAGTCACGTTTCGCTTAAAATCGTCTAGATGTATATACTATATAGTTGTCAACGGTCATCGTCGTGCCTATAATATTCTGATGCAGTGAACGACTATAACCGTTTTCCATTTATAACAATGGTTTTTTCGATTTGTTCTTCGATGTTTTTTCATGCCTACGAACATTACAGACGTGTTATTTTCTTAACAGAAATCTTCTACATTATATGTGTACAATTCGTTGTATTTAGCACTATTTACAGAATAGTTTTGTAAACATTAACTATATATATTAAAAAGTGTATTACTGACATGTTATTTTTTGTTTATTTTATTTACGCCTATTTTCTTTGTATATTTAGCTTTATTTGGTGAAATATCGTCTAAAATGTTTTATTGTTTGAGTAAATTTTAATCACAATATTATATTAATTGTTTTTAGTTAATATAGTATGTATTTAATAACATTTTAACTGTCTGTAAGTTAGTGTAACAGATTAAATTATAAAAATTATTTCTATAAAATAAACAATTAGTAAATTCTTGCAAAATTCTAGTATAAATTATAATCAATGATGATAATTTTGTTTCAGATGTTTATTTATGGTAATATATTATAATATTTGTTTTAATCTTCAAGCTTATATCAAATCTTATGGTTTTATTTATTAATATACAAATCAGCATTTCAGCATACCATATTTTTGGTATATATATATACTATTGCGCATGCACACAGAATTATTCCTCATTATTTTGTTTAGAATCTTTCTGATTTCAAATACCAGAATAACAACAGGACCTTATTCCTATTTATTTGAGGATTTTTTTTTTTAATTGTTGGTACCTACTCAAAAAGTTCTAGTAGTATAGTACCTCTGCGCTCGTTGTAAGGGTATTTTTTTATTGACATTTAATAATAAATTATTTGTGGTATGACGTTCGTGTTTGAGAATATTGTCGGTAAATGCTACTGTGTATGCGTGTTGTGTGCGGCGACTGATCGTCAACAAGTGTATTTTACTCAGATAGTACAATAAAATAAGTTACACGTACGCAGAAGCTGCACGCTGCACGGAATCAATAATGGAGATATTATTTTTCTGTAAATGCTTACCACCTGACTCACTTTGTAGTGATCAGTGATCACTGTATTAACTTAACGATTCACATCGACATTAAAGAATGCTTTTGCAGTTATATTTGTCACCATTTGTGTTAGATATTAATTGATAGTTGATACGTTTTCAAAATTAAACATCTTTATCTTAAAAATAAAAGGACACCGTTATCGTATTGATGACATGAATAGCTGTACTACTGTAGATAGCCATATATTATTTAAATTGGAAAAAACGATCACTGTCGGGGGTCCGAGTTATGTGATACTAGTGATACTACCCACCAGTTATTATGTAAACAAAAATACAGATGAACTTCAAGGTAATCGATCAGATTCGTCTTAGGGAATCGAATTTCTTGTTATATTATTGATGAATGGATAAAGTGTACAATGATATTGCCGTATTGTATAATATTGTTTATTTTATTAAAATATGCGAACCGATGTCACCACTATATATTATAATATAGACTTTAACATTAGGATTATTTCTATAACACCTTACAAAAATAAATGTGACCACGGAATGTCATTGAAAAAATTGTTGTTAATTAATCTTAAAATAATAATTATTATAATAACTGTATTCGTGTATCGTGTTTAATATATTATTTCGAAATTTCCGTTTCAAACAACACTGCTAACGGTGCTTGAACCATTCTACTGGAGTAAGAACAATGTATTTTTAATGAATGATAGTTATGGTTATTTGGTTTTTAAAATTAAAATATGCTTAATTTATTATATTATTAATTTTTATGGTATACACTATAATATGTGTAATGTCTTTATATTGAAATCAATTCATTATATAATGTGAATAAGCAATAGAAAACAATTTAAAAACTAAATATTAATTGTAAAATTAAAAAATGTTTTAGTTTATTAAAAAAAAACTGTAAATAATAATACTATATAGTATATAGGTATAGTACTATAGTGTTCGTTTAGCCGTTACGTAATTACAAAGTTTTTTCCGTGCGAAGCTGTTTAACACAAGAAAAAACCCTGAAGGATACACAATCGTATAATAATAATAGTGTTATGAAATGATTGTTTCAAACGAGATAGATGAGAACTGAATCCGTACAGCGTCTTAATTTTGCCAATAAAAATACATTAAACATAATGTTGCATCATCTCATATAATATATTGTAAAAAAAAAATAATTAATTAATATGAAACAACTCAACTCTCTATATAGTAATAAAAAAATCGATATATTTTAACAATATCATATTACATAGGTATTATTATTAATCATAAAAAATCCACTGTTATAAATAATTTATCGAATAAAATATACTGAGTTTTCGTTACCGCGGCCAATCAGCCATCAGCAAAGACATGAATATTATGTTGGTCTGCAAATATATTATGGTATATTCATAAAATTACAGTTGAGAATGTGTTTTTCAGGCAACAAAAATGGCTTCGTCTAAGCTAATCGTGATTTTCAAATCGATTCGTCCAATTTTCGTCTCAGACGAAGTCTATCAAAACTATATTTTAACATATAGCACGTATGCCATGGAATATAATCAATGTCTATGTTGTTGCACCATTAAACGCATATTAACACGCATTAATATATTGTTCGGTTTAACCAGTGATCGATGTCGTAGTATGCATATTATCGTTTATTGTATGCTCGTACCATTGAACGTTTATTATATTATAATAGTGATTATTTTCGAAACGAAGGTCAGCCGAAAAGTGGGTAGTGATCGCGAGTGTTTCACGATCAGTGTGCGAGAAAAAAAAAGAAATTTTAGTGTATTACTATGATTATCAGTTAATTCATGATTGGTATAAATACAGTAGTTGTAAATTTTTTAGATCCAGGGTACCGATTCATGATCTGTCAATAGAACTTTTAATTGTGTGTATTTAAAATAATATTAGGTATGTTATGTAATATATAAAACGCTCGATATTTTTAATACAATGAATGTTAACTTTCGTGTGTTTTAAAAAATTTTTCGTTTTCATCAAAAAATAGATGCTATAGTTAGGTCTATATTTAAATTATGTAAAAAGATTATCATTATAAGTGGTCTTTATTTATTCTAATTTTGGAATAGCATAGGTACACACTAATGAGAGATATAATAATTACACCAAAACAATTGCACAATATTATAAATAATAATATAATTATGGGTAGGTAGGTCGTAGGTATTATTTTAAAAACAGTAATGATATTTACTTTTAGATTATTAAAATTCCTCTAGTTTAGTACTGGTCTAATATAATCAAAATCTATTTAAATTTTAAAACAGTTTTGATTGTTGAGAGAATTGATGTTATTAGTCATTCTATTATAATACTTAGCTATTATTTAAAACTAAATCATCAAAAATGGTAAACCTGGCAACGCTAGTAGACGCTCGATGGCTCTTTTTTACGTTGTTACCGTTGTTTTCGTTATTAATTATATATTGTGCGTCCCCACTCACCGAGTATTTTTTTTATACGTCAAAACTAAATCTTCAAACTATGGACTTGTGTATTATACTTAAATGTAGACTAAATAGGTATACATGTATCTCACAGTACATCCCACGCGGTGGCGGAATAGGTAGAAAAACCTCGAAATATCCTTGCGATTACGATTTTTGTTCCTATAATATAAGTGCGTGGTGAGCTGGTGACATACACGGTTGGTTGTTGTTTCAATCGTTTCTATTATCTAGGGTGTTCCGCTCGGTCAAGTGCGACAGTCACTGTACGACGTGTATAGGTATATGTGTATGTATATTATTATTGTCCGAAATCGATCAAACTCGCGCGGACGTTATTCAAGGTCTTCTGGTTTTGTCCGAAAGATTCATATTTTTCGTTTTGTTTGACTGATGCTCCTGAGCGTGGATCGAAAATTTGGGCCCGAGCACGTTTAGTGAATCATTATATATATGTAATACTTGTTGCATATTCCATCTGTTATGTAGTCATTATTGGCCATCGCGTGTAAAAACCGTGGGACGACCGGACGAAATAATAATAATGATATAACATTTCATAGCGTATTTACGTGTATACAAATTTCAGTAATTTCGACAAAGTCGTTTTTGTCGACCAGAGGACGTGGTCTAATGAAGTGCGAAGCGAGCATAAATCCGAGTATTTAAAAATCCATTAACTGTAGCGTGGCGACGACGAGAAACAATTTATATCCATATAGACTATTAGGTACCTAAACTTATTATCAATAATAATGCACAGCAATAGCGAAAATATAATAACTGACGACATGCACACAAAAAAAAGACCTTTACTGTAACTTTCACCGTACTTCACTCGTCGAAGTACTTGTTACTAGCAAGGCTGCACTGGAAATTTAATGATATTTTTTTTAACTCTGCAAGCTGTGTCAACAACTAGCTATTGTTAAAGTTATAACAGTTTTATAGTTAATAGACATTTTGCATAGTTAGTATTAAATTTAAAATTCAATTAATGTAAACTGTGGGAAAGTGATGTAAAAATCAATCAAAAGGCGTGATCACGTGTGTGAAAAACTGAAAAACGTGTGAACAATAGAAAGAGACTAATAATTATTATAATTATATATTAGTTGTCGGTATGAAAACCTATGTACGCGTATGTTGTGTTGCCTATCGTCAATAAATACAGGCGTCAGGCCAATCATGAGTATATTTGACGTCAGCGATTCGCTTTTATATAATATAATATTTTGAATTGTAACGTAACGGTGAAACCGTTATTGTAAGGTTAGGATTTTTTATGACGTGAATATGGAATTTATCTGAAATTATTCGTAAGACGATTTGTTTGTTACAATTGATTAATTGTTATTAGCATTTTCTATGGTAAAATAATTATTCGTCATAATAACGAACGCGTAAAAATAATAATTTAATGCTAAATAAATTATTCAAAAAAGGAAGATATGTTCATAATTCACTCTGTTTCACAACGAAGCTAGATTTTTTCCCTATTATTTTTTTAGTTTTAAGTAAAAAAAAAAATTGTACATTTTTTGCTTTTGATTTTATGCACACAAACAACAAAACATATATTTTTAATTTTATTTTGATAAGCATCGTGGCTTTGATGCGTTCAGTGTATACTTATGTTTTGAGAACGCAAAATAATATATTTATCCATAAAAACTAAAAAAAAAAACTTGAAAAATAATTCTATATGCCACACAAAAACGGTCAGACCATTCGTCAGCTAGTCATAGTGACATGAGATGAAACGGAAAGCTTCGATGACAATAAAATGATTATATTATTGAGATGGATGTAGCGGGTGCGTCAGTTTTCGTCGTCGTCGTTGTCCGTACCGTTGGAGATTTTGTGGGTGTAGTCCGCAGTGAGAGGATCCGGGTCGTCTGTTTTCACTATAAAAATACATTTTTATTTTTCATGTTTGTTACAATGTCGGTCATACGCGCGTATACGGATGATAGTAAAATATCGGTTTACAATCGCTGTTTTACGTCGGCCGTCGGAGTGAACGTTTAGGTTATAGCCGGTGCTAACCAACGTAATGCATATACATATTATCATATTATATTATATAGTATAGCCCAACTTATTAAAAATAAAAATACGATTACCCTCTCTTCCGTTCTATTAAGTTCCATTAAATATTCAAATTTTGAAAATTAGAACTTATTAGAAATATTCTATGATCATTCAATAGTTATGTATTCGCTAAAAGTTTTTTTAATTTTAGATTTAAAAAGGTACTTTCTTTTTTTAGATTAATTTAATTTCCAAAGGCTATCCATTAAATACTGGTATATTACTGTATAAGGTGTACACGTAATAATTTTTAATGTAATAGTATTTATCGCAAGTACAATAAGACAATTCTCCATCCTTCCTTTAAACATTGTACTTTATTAATTGTAATTTGTAATATTAACTCGGCTATATTATACCATATTTGAATGTAGTTGGAGAACAGAAAAATATTAATTAAGCTGCTTTTAGTTAAATATTTTGAGAATGTCAACTAGTTGAGAAATATACTTATTTTATACATTGTAATTACATATTATAATATTATTATAATGTATGTGGTTCTAAATACGAACCTGTCACGTTTATAACTTTGCCTCGAAACACGACTGCGTCCGTTTGACACAACTATATTCCAATGGTATGATATAATATAATAATATCATTATTTATTTTAGAAATTATACTAGAAGATCCCAGAAAAACAATAAAGAATAGTACAATGTACAGATAATAATTAATAGTATAAATTAAGAAAAATAAAACATTATACTCGCTTATTATAGGTGAAATGTACATTTATAATTTTTCGATGAAATCAATTTCGTTTGTTATTATAATATTATATTATATGTATAAATTTACCGACTTTATCGAAATCGTTGAACTTCTTGCAGCGGTAGATCAAGTGGATTTTTCTCGCAAACGATCATATGATTTTTTAACGCACGTACGAGTTTTCGATCTTATAATTATATTTATATACTAGTCGGTTTACAACACACATATTATATTTCAGAATTATGGACATTTGTATTATATTAAGTGGGTAGGGGGAGAGGTGAGTGATCTATATCAGATTTTCCCAGTTAGGGTACCAAAATATTAGATTAAGGATGCCGTGAAATGAAAATATAAAGCAATTATACCTATATAGAAAAAAATATCTTATTAAAAATATAGAACATGTGTTTTTTTATGGAATATTGCTTAATATGTTTAATCTTTTTTATTTATTTTACTATTTTGGTATCGTTATAATCAATAAAAAAAATAAAAAATTTATTTTATGTATAGGGTTCATCCAATATTTGTAGAAAATAGTAAATACTATATAGTGCCGTTATTTAAAAATTAAATTGACTATTTTATGTATTGCAAAAACCAAGACCTCAGACCCCTTCAACCCTTTCATTTCTTTGAACGATATATTGAAAATTAATTATGAATTCTGACGCAGGTAGAGGGACGCGTGGCCGTGAAGCAAGTGCTCGCGAATTGTCAGATGTAAATACTCGGGCAAATACACTATACTAGTAGTATATTACAGTCGCGTGTCGTTTCGTGCACTACAAATTACTTTTTTTTGACCTCTAAAAGTATAATATATAATAAGAGTTAACGATTTTTCTTATATTATTTAATATTAATGCGGTTTTTGTTCCCGTTAGACCTTCTATCAAATCTGAAAGCAACTTATAAAGCATTCGAGTTAGAGAAATATACTTTTTAATTTGACTATGATAAAAATGCAATACATATAAACATAATATTATATGAGTTAAAAAATAATAAATAATTTTATTTCAAATGTCTTAAGTTGTTGCCTCAATAACAACAGTATCTATTGCAAATAGTTTCCGTCACTTTTATTGCTTAATTAACGGAAACTATATTTGAATATCATCATCATATTCATTTTATTATTTATTATTATTATTATTATTCAATTATATCAAATTATGAATATTATTATTGATAGAAATATAATAAAGAAAAAAGATTAGACAGAATTTAAAATATAGTATTATTCTAATTGTATTGCAGAACACAAGAGCTCCTCTCTGAAAATGAAGTATTGTAGTATACGAAATAATAATAATATTATTATTATTATAAATGGCGACGTCAATCGGTGACGAATTCGATTAGTTATCTATATATGTTGTAGAAGAGACGTGCGTTTTCGCTTGAATCAGTGCCCGAATTTGCTTGGTGAATAGTTGAACCTCCTCCGCTATTTCTTTTTAAAACTATTTTTAGAGCAACCAAATTACTTTTATGAGTACGTCATGTAACATAAAATGTTTATACCTTAACATATTACATTATTTTAGTCGCTTGTTCCAAAATTATATTGAATACGATATTTAAATTCAATAATTTAATTCATTAAATCGTATCATTTATTATTGTATTATTGCATTATAGCTATTATGACATATAATTTAATAATAATATAAAAAATTATTTATGAAATATTAATATCTATTTGATAATAGAAAAAAATATTTTGAATGTGAATACAATTATAAAATACGACTTAAATTGTTCATAAATATTTATTTAAATTATTCAGGAGTATAATCGTTATTCGCTACTGGCATACGCGATATACCTACTAGTATAATATTATTGTAATAATTTGTTAGAGGATTGATGGTTGGTGGATATGCGAGAGTTTTCTACCCACGAGTTAAGACGAGTTCACTCATTTTAAGGGACGTTATTTTGATTCAAATCAAAGAGACCCCGTGATTCTTATTTTTCCAATAACACCACTGCTTATTTATAATATTCTAACGTGTTGGCGGTGAACACAATTACAGGTAAAATGTACAATTATTAAAAAACACGCGCTCACGTATACAGAGCAGTATAAAGCAGTGTAGGGAAACACTACGAAAAGTAATAATAATAGGTATAGATATTGTAAAAAGTAGGAATCGTAAACGACCACACTTTTCACATTATTATTGTTACGTTCACAGTTATTTTTTTTTTACCAGACTTGGAGCTGTCTTATTATTTTATTTTAAATTTTTGCGCTCTTGTCAGCCCGTATCGATCCAATTGAAGCACGACAGGTACAACATCAACAACAACAACAAAATATCAGGATCCGTTAGAGATGTTATATATACGTACATTATAATATAAAATTATATTATTTATTATAAACGGACGAGGAAGAAGTAGGCATATTAATATTATAATTAACATGGTGCGCGATGTACAGGTACATACTACTACTTCTACTACAACAACAATTTCAAAATATCAAGTTTCGTTAAAAAATATGTTGTATACAATATACCTAAATTATAATATACAATAATTATATTATTACAAATGGGCGAGTGAGAAGAAGGAATATTAATATTATATATTACACATATAGTGTCGTAGTCAGCTTTTTTGTTATTTATAAAATACTGAAAATACTCAATCTTGATTAGTTCGTGATAAGTTTTAATTTTATAACACATTTATAATAACATAATAATTTATTTTTAAGTTTTATCGTAATTTTTGAGATATTTTTTTCATTTAATAGGAGTATAGAACCATTATTATTATTACCTATAAAGACTACGTGTTATATTGTTACCGTGTGCGCGTTTATTATCTGCATGACCTACTGAACTGCTCTGGTCACATTTTTATAATACAAAAAAAAAACGGTAATATTCTCATACGTTTGTCATCGTCATCATCATGTACATGGTTTGGTGTGTATATATAGGCGGTAACTAGAAAAATAACACTCGAAGTAGTTACTCTTTTTTGCGGAGCAGTTCTGTAAATATGCGTACATCGTCGAATATTATAATTTATAATAACATTTAAGCAGATCGATCGTTGATACAAATAGTATACTTATTATAATATTGCGTATTTTAGGTCACAGGTCGACTAGTCTGCATGGCGTGAAATCACAAGAATTAAATACGTTGCGTCTATGAAAAATAAGTCATAAAAGCTGTAATTTAAATATTTTATGAAAATAATATTTAAAAAAAACTTGCCTTCGAAAAGTATAATAATTGTTTGATTATTCAATTTTAAACATTGATTTCATAATTAAGCTCGCTACCTAAATTTATTTTATTCAATATTATTATTAATAGAAACTGAACTATAGTTATAGGTATTATAATATTATATTTTAAGTTTTAGCTCTAATGGAAACTATAGGTTATTATTTAAAAACTAGAACACGTTTTTTATGCACACGTTCACCGTTTTAGTAGATTTCTTTGAAAATCGAATTTAAATCTTATCCTGTCACAAATTAAAATTGTTAGGTATCAATCTAATCTAATCTAATCTTACATAATAATCAATTTGGTCAAGGTTTGCCGACAATTAATTTGTGTACACGAATGTTTACATGAATGAGTACTTTACTAGTACCTATACACAAAAAATAAACTAAAAATTTCCTCTAAAATCCTATAGATTTGGGAGAAAAATTTGTATTCAAAGAAAATACAATTTATGCAATGACGTGCTATATATACATACAGGTATATATAATATATAACAATATAACGAATGGATGAAGGAAATCGCCATCCAATCGGCCAACGCCCAACTCCGTTCGATGGAATAATGTTCGTGTTTAATTGTTATGTTTTATGTGCTACAAGTACCTATACATAATAATATTATATACACTATAACGGTACCACTCGCAGGAAGCGACTGCGACAGTGTGGGATTGTACGAATACGGAATTTTCGTGGTCAATAAACTCTGCAAGTTTTCGTCTATATTATAGTACGATATAATATAGTAATATGATATGCGCACCCACATGCGTATATATAAAGTATCGGTAGTACCTACACGTATTGATGTGTTTTTTCGGCTTACAAATCCAGAAGACGTCGTCGTATTGTATTTTATCGCATAAAATTCTTTCTTCTTATTTTATCAAATTGTAAATAATAATAATATATGTATTTACGTCCAGTCGGCCAGACAACCGGAATACGTGTTGTTATTCGAAATGTCATCTTCTACTACCTATAGCCAGCTCTTATATATTACAACGAAATACACTTATACTGAGTAACTCGTAATCGTCACAAAAAAATATCGAATACTAAAATGTACCTACTTACCTTCCCGTTATAATATATTATCATTATTATCTACAATAATGTTATATATTATTATGATGAAGTCTGGGAAACATTAGTTATTGCATTAAAAAACCTATAAAATAAGTTTTCAATATTGCTGTAAAAGATTACAAGATGACATTATAAAGTGAAAAAATATATTTAAGTTTTCGTTAATTAAATCATTTTTATTCCAAAATTTTAACTTCACAAGTTTGCATGGAAATTTGATTGTATATACGCTTGAAATTAACGTTGAGCTAACTTAGTAATAAATTAGTAAATACCAAAAAAAAATTTACAAATTTAAGAACTTCAATATCACATGACAATTAATAATATACAAACCAGTTGTTTATCAGAATATTCTGCACACGACGATGTTATACAGTTCTAATAATATTATTGTCAAATATAAGTAGGTACATAACCTATATTAAGTTATATAATACGAAATTTGATTTTAATATGTTATCTATCACAATTCTATCAAGTATAATCATTAAAATTATGTGTGCACGATTTTCATTCTGTTTCAATTTTCAACACAAAAAATCGTATTATTTACTTCTAAATAAAATATGTGAGCTATATACCTACATATTATTGTAATATTATAATGTACTATATTGGTATACAAGGGCATTGCTGTGGCTTAAAATCTAATTTGTCTAATATTTATGTGTAATAATAATATTATATTAATAATATGAACGCTCATGACTGCTGTTCCATCGGGTCAAAGTTCTTGTGAATTCATGAGTTCTTATTATTTGACATTAGCAACAAAATATGGACAAACCTGCGTCTATTGAGTGATAGTTTGTTATTGTAAACAGTTAGACTTCGGACATTGATTAAATATACATATATTTAATCAATAGTTCGGACAAAAAATAAGTAATAACTATAATATAACCCACTAAGTATTAAGTACTAAATACCTTACATGCCTAATTATATGTTATAGGACTTTAAATATGTATGAAAATATATTTTTTTACAGTTTTTAGCTTGTGGAAACAGCTTTTTTGACATACACAATTGAATTATTTGAATTATAGGTATTATTAAATTAAATGTTGAAGTTTTTATTTTGTAGTTTTTATATTTTTAGGTATTTTTTGGTTATTTTTTCATTTGTACAATATTTTTAATTCCGTATATATTTGTAAAATAATTAAAAATTTAGATTTTTTCATTTCAATTTAATATGATGGATTTTTATGTTTAAAAAATGTTAATTCTTTGGTCTACTTCACTGTTAGCAAATGCTATGATGTGTATAATTAACTATAGAAATAAAATCAAAGACCTGAATGGTTGAATATGTTTATTATAAATTATGATTTATGGTAGATAATAAATTTTTGTTTACAAATATCCATTGTATATGACGCTGTGTATCAGATATTATACTGTATATTTAGTATATTATCATTATTCACCATTATTTACCAAATTACCCAGTTATCCATATTGCGTTTTGTGTTTTTAGAAAAGTGAAACTAATTAAATAGTTTTCATACTAAATATATTTTATACCAAAGGTTCACAATTATTTCTTAGTAGTTCTCAATAAATTCATGCTGGTGAAATGTTTTTCTAACTAAACTATTATCAAAAATTATAATCACGAAGATGAATAAATATATGATAAAAAAAAACCTGTTTCAGTTTTTATCTTTTAATACATATAAATATATTTTAATAAAATCCGGTTGAAAATTTTATTGAGCTTTAGTCATGGATAATAATATAATTTATAAACCTTTTGAAAAATAACAGATTTCCCAGATATTTAAATAAATAAATAAATCATTTGTATCTCTTATTGGGTTATTTTTACTTAGGTCTTGTGCAAAAAATATTATTGTTATTCACTTTAAATATGTTATAGTGAACGAGATTGAAAACTCAATCGTATAATATAAGTGAATAAATACATTTAATTTACATAGGTACACACTGTACTCAATTAAAAATGTCATCCTAATATAAATATAAAATATTCATGAAATAAAATAAGTGTTTATTAAATGTTTGATTCTACAACTTGTATTTTGTACTCACATGATCTTTGACTAGTTTGACTTAATAAAACGTCCAATATATAACTTCCATTAAATATATATATATATATATATATATATATAAGCAAAACTACTATAGTCTATATAGCATTAACAATAAATGTTAAGAATAAACTACGAGTTCAGTGTCATTAAACTTCATAATAAAATTTAAAATACATTTAAATTTAACTTCCAAATATTATGGTTGAACATTTATTAATAGTCAATTCCATAGTAATATTATTTTGATTCATATTTGTCAATATCAGTTTAAATAATTGGGTACCTATTTCAATATATCAATTTATTATGTACGTTCTACGTATTGGTTCGTGTTCGATTGTCAGCTTTAGGGTGCAGCAAGTATTCGATCGGCGCCAATATAACATACAGAATGTTATACGCAGTCCGTTTCTGATTGTAGTTTAATGACTAGAAATAAACGTTTCTATGCTAAAATAAAAATGCTCTACTTTTAGGAGTAGCTGTAATATTGTAATCTATTTTCGAAATTGTGAATTATGAATGCTATTGTTACAATAAAACTATTATTATTATTATAAATATTGAAGGGAAAAATGTAAATCGTCAATATTATTTTTTTAATAACTTCGGTGTATGTTTTTTTTACACAGATATCAATATGGTAGGTTGTACACATGTATATTGTATATTGTACGATTCATACAACATACTAGCCTATATAGACAGTGGTGTATTTAGTATTTACGGGTATTGTGGAGTGGTATGTGCTTTCGCTCTCGTTATTCAGAGAATTTATTATACTCCAAAATATTTTCTTGAATTTATGAAGAAAAAAAGTGCTGAAATATTGTTAATAAAATATTTTTCTTTAGAATATTTGGTATCACTATATATTTATAGATAAAGTATATTTTAAAAATGTAAAAATATTATAATTTAAATAAAATTCGTAAGTCGAAATTTAGTTATAGAACTTGTTATTTTCAATAAATCACCGACATACGGTTGATTTTGTTTTGGGGTTGGTTTTTTAAAATCGCAGTTATCACTCAATTATTTTTAAGTACCTATTCACTTATAAAGGGCTTATATAATTATTCTTTATTAGGTAGTTAAACATTATTATTCTCTCTCAAAAAAAAAAATAAATAAATAAATAATTAATAATTTAGAGATAACACGAAGACTCAAATTTCGAACTGTTCGAATTTTGTAAAGCTCTATTAATCGCTATAACTTCTAATATTATAAAACGATCGTTAGTCGATGATGGATATGCGGGTGTATAAAACTATAGTTAAAATGTAATAATTATATTGATATAGTTGTGAATTTGTAAATACACTGCAGGAAGTCGCGGGCTCTATACACATGTCATACGCATACGCGGATAGTGTGCGTACATACTACATAGTTTAATAATATAGGCGATCGACTATGGCGAAGAGTGGGAATAAGGACTGAAAAAGATCATCGACCTCGTATATAATAATAATACAATAATAATATAATACAGTGTGTCAACGCCGCCGTTTGTCATCGTGTACGTCCGTCCAACTACAATATAATATTATTCATTTACTATATGTGATAATATATTATATAACATATTCCTCCTCCTCCTCCGATGTCACTTTTCCGACCTAGACTCAAACATTCGCGCGTAGATCATATTTTGAACAAAATGGATTGATTAGCGGTGATTCGAATTTTTATGACGTTATGGTAAAGATACGAATGTCGTATACACGTAGTTTTTTGATAAAAAGTTACAATACAATCCTTTAACTCGATGACTATTATGTGGTTTATTGTAACGCGTTATGGAATTTTAATGACCTCTTCAAAATCCTACCGTAAGAATAATGAAAACAAAGTGTAGTAAAACAATAGATCGTTCACATTTAAAAAAATAATGTTTATATTACTACAGGTCATTCCTGAAATGGTACAAAATAACCAAAGACCAAAATACCTACCTATTAGGATAAATATGGTCGTCCAATGCACTCAACAATTTCAATAATCAGAATTTGAATAAACACATAATTTAAAGGATAAAACTAACGCGACTATGTTCTGTGAATCGTCCTGTATACAGCTTGATGTGCGTGTGTTATATTATTATTATTATTATTTATTGTACATTTTTTATTACACTGCACACTATTTTTTTTCGCGGCGCCGCGCCACTTATATAGGTGTGTGTGTGAGCAGAGTGTTGCAATGGTGTTCTAGCGACACGGTCTGCGGTGCCGCCGGAAGAAACGCGCTCGCGTACATTGTCGTTTACCCGCTAACGACGACCTGCAACGGCGCGTGGTGATAATAATATTGTATTATTATGAATTATGATACATCTACCATCTACCCAGCTATAAAACGGTATCGTCCCGTGACCGAAGCCCGAATAACGTGTAATAATATATAATATTACTGGTAAACGGGCGTGTATGTACAATATGTACATACTGCGGTCACTATTGTGGTGGAAAGGAGGATGCAATTTTTTTTTTGAATTGGAGGAAGTGGGAGCACTGCACTCATCTATAATATTATAATATTAAAAACTATAATATTAAACATAACGGATGACTGCTTTGTCTGCTTTGCGTGGCCGCGTCGGACCGAAACGATATTCGCAAGTTCGTAGCATAATAATAATAATTAATTAGGTGTTATACTTGCCATGCGCATATGGAATATGCAAATAATATTATATATATATACATGTATATTGTAAACTATTGTAGGTACTTTAAAAAAAATGTCGGTCCTTTGTGCTTACGTATAATATTTGATAAAGGTACATATAAGACAAGGGCGTCAGCAGGAATTTTTTAAGTAGAGGCAAATTATTTTCTGTTATAGCTTATAGGTATATATTATACTTTTCAAGTAGGTATACTATAATTTTTTTTATATAAACACGTGTATTCATATTAATAAATTAGGTATCTAATAAGTAATAGAAATAACAACTAAAATAATTATTTAAAATACACCTGGCTCGTTTATATAGCCTAACAAAAATAATATTATAAATTATAATATAACATAATATTATGTTAACACGTTGCTCAAAGAACGCTATCGTGTTATCATAGTCCGTAATCTAGCCTAATAATTGTAACACAATATATAATATACACATGTATTCATTTATGTATTAAACTATTAAAAAATATTGTTTTAAATAGTATTATAAATATCGCAAACGGAATATTATATATTTGTATTATGAACATTAACCGAAACAGTGAAAACTGTATAGAAAAAAAAAGTCCGAGGGCGGGGGAAAATTGCCAACTATTCTGCTTCCTAACACCCCCACCATCTCGTACGGACTCCTTTGCATATAAATTATAATATATAAATATGTAAATACCAGATTTGAGTATTTGACCAGAAGAAGTGTGAATATATTAAACAGACACAAATAGGGTCTGAAAATTCTTAGAACACACAATAATTATTAAGTGGGACGCTTTGCTCTCGCACCCCTTCTTCTATTATATACGACGCAATATAAAGCAATTATATTCGTAAATTGCAGCGTTCTCGAAATAATAAATTCGTGTAAGACAATTTTAATAATTTTGTTCGTATAATATCGTTTTAACCCGAATTGTTCAGGTTACACGGTTCGTGTATTTCAACACACACAGCATACTCACGATGATAACGGGATGACCGATAGTCGTGTGTGCTAGTCACGTTCGTCATCTGTACGCATTGAGAAATTAATCGCAATTTTATAATTCATGGAAAATATAAAAATAATAATAAAAAAGCCGTTTAATTATTTTAACGACAAATCGTAAAAACGTTTTAATCATTGTAAATACAAAAATATACTATACAGTTATATAGCTATCGTCGAACTCGTCGAGAGTTCGAATACATTATAATGATACGGTACGACGACGATCCGTCGTACACGTGATAAAATCGATTGTCAAACGGATTTCTTTTATATTGTATATTGTATATTATATAATATATAATGACATTTCAGTATATTGCACATTGAGTTTTATTATCATTATTAGTTAGATTAATACTATATTTTTATTTTTTTTTGGCCCTATATAAGAATAATTTTCAAAACTACACCTGCAAGCGTTACAAACCACACGTGTTTTATACCTACAGAATAAAACATCAAGGATAAGTACATTGTAAAATAATAATAATAATAACACAACTATATTGCCGTATACTACTGCTCCTGTACTCGCGCATATATAAATATATATACATATATATATGTATTAGTGTATTACAATATCCAAGGCTAATTAAAATCGGCTGTACGCATTTGTATTTTTTTAATAATATTTTAAATGCTTCTTAAGCACCGCCGCGCACATTGTAAAAACAATTAACAATACGCATAATATTGCATTGTCGTGCAAATGGGTTGCTATTATACTATAATAATTTGTATTACCGAATTGCGTATATGTGCGCGTTTCCTGCATAATATATACACGTAACGCGTCAAGTGCGTGATATAATTATTTTAAATTTTAGTTTTTAGTTTCATTTAAGTAAGTATTTTATCTCCAGTAACATATCTGCGAGCAAGAGCGAGAAAATACTTACAGACATTATTTGCACAATAATTTCGAGATCTCGTGGCGATTATTTGAATGCGATGTGTATACACTAGCTAACTGTGCAATGTGCGTATATATTAGATTTTTTTTTTTAATGATTTCACGCTCGTATTCAACACTAGTGCATATAATATTATAACCTATAAGTGATGAAAAGTAACAATTATCATAATATAGGTACACCACCACCATCGTCAAGCTCATCGATTGTCTTCGTCGTTCAACAACATATATTATGTCAGTTGTATAGAGTAATTAATGTTAAACATATTGTATCATTTGTAAAGAATAATATATACTTACGACGATGCATATACATAATATGCGGTAGTGTCTAATTCGTTTACAGTGTCAAACCACATTTTACAGAGTGTTCAACATTAAAGCATCCGCCCACTCCTTGTATTTTTCCCTTTAGTATTATGCAGGATTCATTCGAGTTCTGATTTTTAGAATTCTTAAACAGACCATATTTTTAAATACGATACTTATCACATTAAAATGTCAAGTATAAAAACTAGGAAACTATTCTGAGGCACATATTAGAATATTCGAGTACACGCATAAATCAAAAGATAATAATAAATAAGTATCGGGATGAGACTCGCGGTGATCGCATATTCAGATGCTCGGTGAATCGCTCTGTACATATAGTACAATAATATACATCCAACTGACAAAGTTACACAATATAATATAATATAATAATATTATGTCGTAGCGTTTGTCGCCGACACAAACGTTCACGGGACACCGTCTGCGTATATTTTACAATAGTCGACGACGAAACCGAAAATTAGTAAAGCGCGCGGGTAAAAAATAACAACAATATAATATGACGACGAATGAGTTTCGGTTTTCGTGGTCGCTGACTTTTTTCGAGCCGTATGTATATAATATTATTTAATAGTAAAATAATAATAGGAGTGCGTGCGTTTGACGTCATTTCAGTAAACTCGGCGGCACGCGCTTTCGGTTTCGATTCGTAACGAACGATTTCTATGGCACAATGACGGCGATTCGTTTCATATACAATATACATATATTATTATATGCAGTATAATAGTTAACACGAATATGATATATTATGTATACCTGTACTGTACTTAGCCATAGTCGTAGTTGTCGCTTTCCTCGCAGCACTCCGCAGGCCTGCATGGTTTGTCAAAAAACCTCCGAAAGAATAACGGTTTGATTTTATTCCGTGCGCAAAACAACTCCATAGTCCATACCGTTACATAATATAAAATATATTCAAATAATATAATAGTTTTTAACACTTATTATACTTATATACGTCTCCTGTGATTCGTACTGAAAACGTGCTAGCGCCATGTCGCGTGAATTGAAAATATATTTTTCTCAAATATTTCATAATAAATTAACATTGTAAATTAATAATATGCTATAAGTAGACGCGGGGTATCGGGCATTAATGTAATTTATTATTAATTAAGCTTAAGCAGATATATATCATTATACTGGTATTAAAAACTTAACCGTTCACGCCGAGGTCATTAAACCCGCGAAGTTGGGTATAATATTGGTTAATTTTTATTTCAGCACGCGCGTTATCCGTTACCTATTTAAATCGTTTCATTCGTCTTCAATCCATTATATCGGCCATATTTCAGATCGACCGCAAGATATTTAACGCACTGTCTACTCTACCGAAACCTACAAAAGCGCGTGTATACCGTAAATTTCCATCTATCTACCACGCAATCCTGAGCCGTCCATCTATAATCTATATTTAATAATAATACACTTAGAAGGTATCTGTAATATACAACATTTTCGTGCGTACTGATTTTTTTTTGGCATTATTATTTATACAACCGTTACAAAAACAATAAAAATACACGATCATTTATATCACCTGGTCCATTGTTCAAGATCGATCTGTCGAAAAACTGGTTATCTTCTTGTCCTTTTAATGCTCTGCAATTTGCTATCACGGCAATTTCATACATTTTCGTACACATATAATTGATTTAAAATAATTTAAATATAACACATCACGATAAAGTGTAAAAGTACAGTTGATTAATAATGTTGACTAAATACTAAAAATAAAATATTAAAGTTCAATTCAATATTCATAAATCATAATGCATTAATAATAATATTAAAAACCTAATAAGTCATTATTTAACTGATAGTTTCTACTGTTTATAGAATAATGATTTATGTAGAATATGGGAGCGTATTTCAAGTATTTACAACAGTGAACAGGTATACAGTTCTAGTCTAAAATAATAATATTATTCATCAATTTATAAATTAAAATAATGTATGTGGTTTCTTGCCTTTCTTTTTACTAAAGATAATAAACCACATATATAGTATCTCATTAAATATAATAATCAATAATGGACTAATGGACAATTGAAAAATTTGCTTGTATAATATATTTTTAAAGATAAAATCCAAAGAAAACGTTTGCGATTTTTGTAAGTTTTTTGATACCTAGCCCAATTTAAGAAGTATACCAAACTACCGAGTACCAAACCATATTCAACTATTTAACGCACCGGTGCACAATAAAGAGTTTTCAGGCATACCTAGTAATAAGGTAGGTAAATATCATATAAATATACAATAATATTATATGTATATATAGTGTTCGTTACCGCGTTTTTCCGTCTTCTCATAAAGTCAATACATTACAAAGGAATTGGGAATATTATAACATAATAAATTATAATATAACCTAATCTAATCTAAACTTTATTTTATAGTATAGAATCTGTATTGTAAAATACTACGCGAAATGCAACTTAAAAATTACAATAGCGGTAAACCGAAGACATGAAATTCAGGTCAGAACTGAACCAATATACCTATATGATCGAGCCGATTAAACTGCATTACTCGGCGTTTTCGGCATTCATTGCTGCCATAAACGACATTTTCATAATTTTCGTAGCGCGTAGGATTGCCGTATACCTACACACGTTTTATACTTAATCAGATTTCGTATAACCGTTTTTATATATATGTACTTCTGTTCATTTCAACGTGCTGATATGGACTCTCATCCCGGATCCCTCGGCGTGTGATACTTTGCAGTCACATCCTGTTTCACGAATACAATATGAAACTTGGAGAAGTATATAAATATAATATATATTCTATATATAAATATAACTCTGTATACCTACTAATATTCGATATTAAAACAGATTAAACAATTTACATAAATTATGGTGTTTATTACAGGTTAATTTGTTCGTATACGCATAATATAATTTTTACTCGGTGCTTTAAAAAAGTATGTGTACTCGTTTATGAGCTGGCAAGCTGCAGTGGTTTGCAGCCGAGTATCGAGCATTATAAATTAGTATTCCGGGGTCAATAATATAACGGAAAAAATTTAAAATGTTATCTGTAATACGCCTACTATTATAAAATAAGTCACGACATTGTCGATATTAGGTGTTGAGCATAATCAATTTAAACAACTTTGAATTATTATAATTATATTACGTTTGATTTGAATACGAACAAATAAATGGTAGCGACTGGTGAATGGCGACGAAGTATCTGTGATCTGTGGTCCATGAATGAGAAATTATTATATTATGTATACTTTCACTTGGTTATAAATCACTGTTTTAAATCCATTTGTGTAGCTATAATTAATTACATTATGTACAAATCTTTAATAGAATAGTATAATATGACGTGTATTGTGTACACAACAGGCTGTTATTGCTATATTTTGTGTATTCAGATGTGTCATGTTAATTATGTGACAAATTATGTTTAAACTTATGTGCGTACTTAAAATTGCAATTAAAAAACTTAAATAAATATAAACATACATGATCTTTTGTCTTAAATGTGTTCAAATTTTATACCAATGCATAATACATAAAAATAAATACAAGTATATGTGTTTATTTGTGCGGAGATAAAATTCTATTCATTCTTCAATATTGAAAATGGCATAGTGAATCAAGAAAAGAATAATATGAGTTATCCTTATAGATGCTGATTCACAATTCCTCTAGTTCAGAAATTCAAAAATCAATTAATATTAAACTGCATTAAAATATAATAAGGACCTATAAGATTTTTTTAAATTATACGATGGTGCTTATTCTTATATGGGTGTTAAGTCTACAACGCTTATAGTATTAATAATAATAAAAATAAATATTAAAATATTTACCTTTGGTTGCAACGCGATTTATATTTATACAAAGGAATTTTTTATAACGAACAACTCATTATTTCAAAATATATTACATTTTCGAAAATATTTATTTTTTATAATTTACAATCAAAACAAAACAACATTTTTTATTCTTTTGAATGACAACATACATTTTTAATTTCATACTCTGAAGCAGAACATTTTTCGTAAGATTTTGAAAGGTACATACAAATCAAAATTTAGACGAGTAGTTTATCAGCTATAAGTATTTAAAGTTTTGTTAAGCGAGGTGGAGTGTACGGGAACCACAGAATATTAGCCTATTAGTCCACTCACCAGCTTTAAATACTTAAAACTAATAATAAACTTGTCCGAATTTCAATTTTAATGTACCGAAATACTCCGAAAAATATCTTGCTTAAGAATATAAAATTAATAATATAGGTTGTCATTTAAAAAAGTAAAAAGTTTAAAAAATTAGAACGATAAAAAATGTATTGTTTTTTGCCATAAATATTGTATGTAAGAAATATTTTTAAAAATTTTAATAGACTTTGAAATAATGAGACGTTCATAATAAAAGAATCACCTTGTATATGCACGTAGTACAGCAATACATTTACAATCTCGATAGACACTATAGCTGTGTATTCAGTGCTCAGTTAAATCGCGCGTGTATGAAAAAAATTGAATCGCGACGACAACAACGACGGCGACGACGTCGGGCAAAAACCTGTTCCTCCGGGGTAGCCCGCGGTGTGCCCTTCACGAGAACTTGAACTACCTTAACCTCATCGTGCGATCGACATAAGAACAAAACCGCACACATCCAGCGTGTATGGAGCGTCGTACTTTTTGTTTCACGCCGATAGCAATAGTATTTCGTGTACGGGGTAATGTTTTTCTTACACAAGTTTATCTACTCGAATTATTGATTGTATATGCTTTCAATATTTATTTTTACAAAATCAATTATTTCGAAACAAGCCAGGATTCAGATATTTCGTGCCCTGGAGCAGTTATTTTTCACATCAAATTTAAAATATAAATGAATAAATGCTAATTTATGTACAACAAAAATACACAAATACATACACTTGTGCACAAGTATCTACATTTATAATTATAAACACCGAATGAACTAAATTTAGCATTAAAATAATTGTATTACTAATATTCTATAATAATAGAAAAAATTATATAAATTATAATAATATGATTGCCGAATGTATAGTATAAATACTATAATAGTATTATGTCCAACGGCATATTATGTTATGCGATACTGCTGCTAATAAAATACTAATATACCTCTAATATTATTTGTTTAAAATAAATATTTTTGGTCTATTATTGTTAATAAAATGTATCATAAGGTACTTTTACATAATTTAAAATTCTACATGTTCTACCGAACTTGCGTCCGGCAGCTGGTACTCCTCTATCATCACATAATCTGGCCCTACAGTTTGACATAATATTTTAAAAACAAAATCGATCAAATATTAATTCCCGTTTCAAGCGATTGTTTAAATTTTTAGAATCATCGTGCTTTGGAAAATTCCAAGTTTAACGGCGGTTATTATTTGCATTAATAATTATTGTACATAGCGTATAATATTAATATATTATTATATACCGCGCGGAGGTCTGTTTATAGCGTGCAGGAAAACACCGCAAATTTCATGATTTACAAATAAAAAACTGTTAACGGAATAATATACGCACGCGCGTATTCATTAAAAAAAATAATATTTCGTTTCGGAGTGGGCGGAATCAGTATAGGTAAGGTTTAAAAAGAACAAAAAACGGGACCGAGAAAACTTAATCTCGTGTCAAAAACTCAGAAAACTTGAGAAAACTATCGTCAAACGCAGAAATAAGTATTTGTAGGTTTATACCATAAAATACGTTTTCAACGCGATACGGTCTATAACGGGACGACGGCGGAGGTTCGCGAACGCACCGGCGGCCCACACCGCGCTGTATTGATGTGTACCTACTCCATTTTAGACTCGTCTCGTCAGTCCGCTGAACCGGTTGTGCGCGTGTGTGTAAGTGTGTGCGAGCGCGCGCCGTGCGTCGTTTTTTTATACTTCGTCGTATTCGCCGCCGCCGACGCCGGTTATTTTATTCCGTTTGTTTTCGCAGTAATTATTATTATATTTATAATAATATTATGTTGTTGTAGTATTTTTTTTCGATATATAGGTTTTTACACCTATATTTTGTATATTCACGGATTCCACGATCGGAAAAACGATACGAAATGTTGTAGAAACACCGTCGTCGCCGGATGTTCACCCCAAGTAAAACAACAATATAATATATCATTTTGGAGGTGATTTTCATGAGCTTTTCAGTC
This sequence comes from Rhopalosiphum padi, assembly GCF_020882245.1. Lineage (NCBI taxonomy): Eukaryota > Metazoa > Arthropoda > Insecta > Hemiptera > Aphididae > Rhopalosiphum > Rhopalosiphum padi. The sequence goes on from NC_083600.1 coordinate 23,006,049, forward strand.
TCCACCATCGCCGCGAACCCTTGCTAGTTATAAATGCAGTGTCGCCGTTCATCCGACTGTACGTCCTTGGAGGGGGGGACTATTTGATATTATATATACATATTATAATTTGTAATATATCTTGAAATTGTTTACCTTAGGGTTCCACAATGTTTATATATTTGAATATTATTATTATTACATTTTACGATAATACCAAAATACTGCAATAATTATCAATTGAAATTTGAAATACCATCATATAATATGTCGTAATAAATTAACAATAGATAAGGTAAAGGATTAAGGTATATCCTTAATAACATCAACAAGTTTCCGACCAGAGATTCCTACCAAGGTAGCATGATTCTAATTCACGTTGTCTTTGTCGAATCTACTCGTAGTGCGCGGCAGCAAGTCGTCTATCGTTATTACTCATTATAATACATTTATATACACATAATTATTGTTTCATTTATGGTCCGAGCGAGTAACGATCGCATCGATCAGAGTCTGCGGTGGGTACCTATATATATGTATCATTTATTCACATATTCACCGGACAGAACGCACAGTGAAATTTGGGTTGAGGTCGAATATTATTATATGTGCGTTCGAGTCGAAAAAGCGCGGTTGACGGATTCTGCTGATCTCGCGCGAGCGTACTTAATTCAAGGAGACGCGCCAAAAGTCCATTACAATAATAAAATATTTTTTAGTCCAAAGGTCATCGTTAAATTTGTATGAATATGTATGTTTAAGTGAATGCCTATATTAAATTGTCGCTATAACTGTAATAATTCGTCGATCGACTGCACTTTCACAACACAAGAGTTCGTATTTAGAAAATAAATATGCGATTTTTTTCGTTTACCCCGAAAAAAAATGTAACTACAATAATTAGTTATAACCGAATTTTCTCTTTGAGACATCACACGTCTGTGGTGAAAATATACACACTTTCTCTTGGTGGAAAATGATCAAGTTTATATGACTAGGTACCCGTCATTTTATCTACACTGTTTGTTCTCTACATCACATCACGATTCACGATCATGCTTATTTCTTTGCGTACGTATAAATATTAAGTGTATTGTAATTAATACTAATAATTAGTGTTAAAAAAAACATTTTTTGTTTCTAAATTAATCCTTTGACATAAAGACACACACGCGCTCATATAAAATAAATATAGTATATATTATACACGTCGTTAAAAATCGAAAAAATGTAAACATTAATATACCTATTAAACACCCACTAAACATTATTATTATTTCAAATTTAATTAACTTCACGCTTTATAACGAACGTTTATAGCCGTTTTTGTCATGTCATCGATGACGCGAATTAGTATTCTAAAGAAGTGGTCGCAAAAAAAAAATAATAACATCGAGACAAAATATAATAATAAGTATACCCACGGGATGTTCTCTGCACAGGCATTGTTATCACCACACTTTGAGTTAGGAATTTTAACGCCCCGCAAAGTATTCACCACGCTATATATATATATATATGAAACACAATAGGATAAATAATGCGTGATCTGAATGCAAGTACAATGCTTTAAACACACAACGGGCCACGTGAGATACCAAATCGTGCGATGATTTGAATACAAAAAAAATCTAAAATAATATACGAAAATCCCATTAGTCATTTCCTATGATAACTTGCAGTGAACGCAAATGTATATTACTATAATATATGTGACATACGCGTTACTTAAATTACATACATATAAATATATAAACTATAAAACTACGTCAACAAATGATCAAATCTTGGATACAAGAGCATTACCGAAAAGTTATGACGACCTCTGAAGTCAAACCGTAGTAGACACAATATAAATCATAATAATAATGTCGTTATTACGCATTTATTATTTCTGGTATTATATTCTTCATTTCATTGTAAAACATTATCGTTTTGTTTTTCTCAATCATATTTCAAAAAAAAACTGTAGGCGATATAGTGATATATAATAGGTAAATATATATATATATATATTATACGCATCACATACGTATTTTATGTGTTATACATAAAACATAATATACGTAATTAAAGAACTATATTATATTATCATTCAATGGCATTCAATGAGGTTTTAACAACGAAATGACACATGCAAGACCCCTCCCTCATAAACACTGCTATTAAATAATATTATACTTTATTATCGTTTATATCATATGTCATGTTCTAAGTTACCTATGATATATTTTTTATAAGTATATATATGGACCTATCACTCATCTACTAGTAAAATATGTTTTGTTTGTATTAATTATATACAATATCATATGACTCATATATACGTTTCTTTTAATTACCGTCCGTTTTAAAGTCGCAAACGTCCGCACTCGGGGGTATAACCTAATATTAATATCATTAAAACGTCTTGCGGCGCTACGATATACGTTGGATATCAGGATATTATATTGTTCAGTACGCATATATCATACGTAGCGCTGTCGCCGTGAAATTAGCTATAATCCTACGGTAGGTACGCTATATTTCGACGTGCAGGTGCATATATTATAATAGTAACGCGACCACTATAATACTGTATGGGAAGCTCCGCGTGGTCGGTATCGAGTAGCCATCGCCGCCGTCGGTAGATTTCCCGTTCGCGTGCTACTGCAGCTAGGGAAACTGCTCGGTGAAACTCGACACCGGCTGCAGCTGGGTCGTGTCGAATCGCGCTGGCGATAAACGATTGCGCGCGACGAAATCGCTATAATATATTATTTTCTTCTGCAGCTGCGGTTATTATCGAACAACGAAATTCGTCCGTCCTCCGAGTTATTATTTTTTTTTTCGCTATATATTTTTCGCGTCAAATTATCTCTCGGACCTCGTACTATATTATCTGGGTCGCAGCGGTAAGTTAATGGTCGCGTACGGCAATAATAATAATAATAATCTCATATTATTATAACGTCGTCCGTGCGGCGTGTGCGTGCCGCAGTATAACTCGGGGAAACGACAATAAAAAAAACGTACCTATATAATAATATATGTATGTATAATAATATGTACACAAAGAAACGATCAGTTTTTTTCCTTTCATTGTTGTCGTCCCACTCCCCCTCCCCGCGGGGTAATAAACATTTGCTTATTATATATACGTACAACTGGCGTATTATATCCGATTGTACCTATGTACGCGAGTCCGGAGAATTAGACTCATCGCGTGCGTTTAAAAAGCACGGCGGGAGAAAAAATAAAAAACGACTTTTTTAAAATTAAACAAACAGCGATAACGAGACCAGGAACTTCGTGACCGGTCCCTTATTAGGTCAATCGCGGCGAGACCCGAACGGAGAAAAGAGAGACCGGACGACGGACTAGCGACGGTGGAGATTGAAAACCGCGCGCGATTCGCCTACCAGACGCGTCGCGAGATTATTATATTATTATTATTATTATTATTATTATTGTTGTTGTTGTTGTATAAGGTTCAGTGTCGACCCGTACTCCGTCGCGAGTACACCCGCGTCGTGTCAACACACACACACACACACACGTGTAATAATAATATAATGTGACAACAATTTTTTAATATTGTTTATGTTTTCCGTGCGTAACATAATATAGATTATAATATTATATTTATTGAACACGTGTGTGTGCAGTCGAATCGGCTTTCCGCGCGGTATATGCACGCTACGATCACGGCAAATAACTGGCTGCGGCGTAAGAAAATAAAATTCTCGAGTTTCCGCGTTTTGACAACTCTGCTGCACAGTGGACGTCCTTGGCGAAAAAAAAACAACAATTTTATTCGCTATAATATATATAGCGACTTATCCGCCGCGGCGGTTGCTCGCGTAACTCGTTCCCTTGATCCTGAAAAAAACTGGACGCGCCACGCCACCGCCGTGTGTTCATTAGTGCTACGACCATGTTCGGACGACGACGACGACGATCGATTTTGTGTTGACCGAGAACTTTTCGGCGTACGCGGAGATTTAAGTGTTTTAATGACGTGTTAATCGCGACCGTACTTAAATGCCGCGTTTCGAAGTTGTCACCAATCGGTATGGAAGCATTATCGACGTACGAGAATGTGCCGACGAGTGAGTGATAATAATATATTATACCTATCTAAACGTAATTATTAAGTTTAATTGTGTACAGATAAAATTTTGTCAAATCAATTGAAAATGACACAGTTTTATTATATATATATATATATATATATAATGTACCGCGAGAATATATAGTAAAAATATTTTATAAATTGTGTGTGTGTTCTTAACAAATTAAAAAAAATCATTATCAATAGAATATATAACAATTACCGAGTCGTTAAAATTTGGCCTCTACGGTTCTGTATATGAACGAACAAAACAATATCCATACAAATATTGTCATAGTGATTTATGTTTTGTTTAAAAAAGCCTCTTCCGTTTTTACATATTTTACTGGTTGAATTCTTCACGCCCCGCGAATATAATAATTATATAGCGTTTAGTACTTATTGTTCCTTTTTCTATTTTACTCCGAGAATCGAGGGCTTAATTTTTATTTCTCTGCCGTACGATTAGACGTGAGAATATTTCGTTTTATTCTATAATTCGCACGATCTAACCTCATTCACATTGTTCATAAATGATGGCCTAATTGCCGACGTTTCGACAGTATCCATAAGAAATCTAAAATATTATTCTCTATACGTGTAATAATACACATATTATTACATTCAATTATCTTAAATTGCACCGAGCTATCGTTGCATCTTTTGAAAAAAGAATGTTTGTCTTAATCAATACCTAAATAGTTAGATGCTATTAATTATTTTCATTATGAACTGTTTTTAAAATTGTTTAACATTTATCAGGAAGAAAAAAAAATTATGTAAAATTTTTACTTGAACTTGTAAATTGTTACATAGAAGTTCCGAACCTCGAAAACTAGGTCAAAATATATTACTTTTTTTATATATTTTTTCTTAATCAATTAATTATGCTGTAGCTTGTCCCATTAATAAGATGATTTCATTATTTATGAAACAAATATGTAAAATATTGAATCCTTTAATATTCATATGAATATAATTTTTAAATTTGTATTAATGTTATTAAATGTAATGTAATTGAATCCAATAATATGATCTGCATATTGAAATATAAAATATAAATAAATAAAATTATATTCATATATAATTACTTAACCAAGTACTTGATAGTTGATGGTAAAACATATAAATATATAGTTATATGTATATAATAGTGTTTTCTTTCGTCTGGTGACATACCTATTTTTTATTAAGCAAAAAATTGCTTGCTACCAGACTGCGGCGTTACACGTGGTATTCATATTATAAGCGTATTATTTGCAGAATTATAAGTATATACTATACCTATACGTTCTTTTAATTTCAATATAGGTACCTACTCACTTTGTGCGGTATAAATTGTAATAGCCTTATCAGTCTAATATTAATCATTAGATACGGCAGATACAAAGTACATGTATATTTATTATTATCATAATAATCAGCAGTGGTCAGTTCTCAATGATTGTGACAAGTGTTGCTGCCGTGTAGGTATACTGTAATTCATTTTAATATCGGTTGGTATAGACTCTATAAACGTCACTAGGTAATATTTTAAAATTGTAAAGTGCTGCACAACGGAAATAGAATAATTTTAATACTAAATATTAGTGACTGGGATTATATAAATTTTAAGCATTACACATAAGCCGATGTTTGTTACAGCTGCCGTTGTGTAGAAATAATATTATATATATATATAAATATGTGCATAGACATTATTGGCATTAATATAGTCGGTATTTAATATTTTATTATTAGGGCCCGGATTTAAATGCACTTAAAACCATACAGATATGCTCTAAAAAATAGCCAAAAATGCCCTTAAAAAATGCATTTTACCACAAAAATGACCTTAAAAATGCACTTAAAAAATACAATTTACCACAAAAATGACCTTAAAAATGCCATATATATTTTTTTATACAAATTGTAATTTATAAATGACATAATAATTATTTTATTAAAAAAAAACTGAAAATTTGAAATATTGACTGATATGATGTTGACACGCATGTTTTGGCCGTTTTAGGGGAAATATTATTCATTCTAAACATACCAAAATATACACTTAAGATTATGTTAAATTCTACGTTAAGCTATTTTACCTATAAAATGTTCAGCATTGCATTGAACAATAATATATTGTTTAATATTTTCAAACACCAACGATCTTCTGTTGTCCGAAAGAATATTTTTATATGTTGAAAAACTTCGTTCGACGTCCACTGATGTTATAGGAGCATATTTAAAATGACAAATGTCATCTGGTGTTAATTCTCCTGGTATGTTTTTTAGAGCGGTTTCGTTACCTTCTAAAATACTTGAAATCGTTTCCATTACAGTATAACCATTATTTTTATTTAAAACAACTTCTAATTTTTTTTTTATTGCTTCTCCATAACTGCTTGTATTATTTAAAATACAAGTTTTGGCATTATTTACGATACCAATTGCCTCAACTAGAAGTATATCTGATGCTTCAAGGCGTGTTATACAGCTTGGTATATTTCCATAGTTGGATTTTATGAATATCAAGTTAGCTTCAATTTCTTTGTCTGCCATTAAATGTTGCGCTTTTTTGATAGCTATGGCATCGTTTTCTTCAAATCCATCAATAACTGTTTTAATAAATTGAAAATATTCACAGTAGTATACCGACGCTTCTAACCAAGTACCCCAACGTGTCAGTATTGGTTGAGGTGGTAAAGGAATAGTTGGGCCCATACATTTAAACTTTAGAACTCTAGAAGGTGCTTTTAAAAAAATTTTCTTTACATTTGATATCAATGCATCCACTTTAGGAAAATGCTCTCGCACTTCTTCAGCTACCCTGTGTAGACCGTGTGCGAGGCATGTGACGTGTTCCATTTTTGAGTACAGAGCTTTTATATTTTTACCAGCTTTAACCATGTATGGAGCTGCGTCGCTGACAAACAATAAAACATTATCGTATTTTACTCCATTTTGAATTACCTATATTTAGATTATTAAGTTGTATCCATAGAGTAAAGAATATTGTATCAGAGATTTAATACTGCTAGTATATTTAATCTTTGGCAGTAAAATGTATAAATACTATATGTCTATATATTATACTTGTATATTATACAAATATGCATTAAAAACGAAAAAATGACCGAAAAAAGCTAAAATATGTTCTAAAAATGAAAAAATATTGAAATATGCAAAAAAAAGCAAAAAAATGCAAAATAAAAATTTCACCTTTGAAGTCTCTGTTACATGAATCAAATTATAAACTTGGAAAGCATTGTCTAGGATTAATCAAAAAATGATGCATTTTGCATTGGAATCCGGGCCCTATTTATTATACATTTTATTATGTATGGATAATATAGCGGTGGACAGTGATCAGTTGAGGAACCGAACACTCGATTGCGCGTAATGTCGTAAATTCAATTATGTTAAATAATTTGTTGATAATGATTCAATGTAATGTTATATTTATACCGACCGTGACGATTAGAGCTTTTTGTTTATAATATTATAACATTTGGGATTGGTATAAGTAAATATAAATATTATAATTATTGCTTTGTGCTTACGTAAGACGTAACTGCAGTATACGATTATTATTTATTATTCATAATAGTTATTATGATTTTAACGGTCGCGGCGCCGCAGAAGCGGAAAAATAAAACCGTTTCGCGACAGTTGATTCCACAACGCGAAACGTTCGTCTCTCCCGCTGATCGTTTTCCGCGTGCCTATATATCTATATATAATATACGCGTGTAGGCTGCTCACGAGGTTATTCGCACGAAATCGCGTGCGTAGGAATGCAATGGTTTTTCGTCCGAGAACAAAAGCGACGGTTCGGGTTATATATTATTTTTTTTCGCAGACTATTTTTTTCACAACTATATTATATGGGTATTATACGTATGTACAATGTACGCGTATTATACACAAACTCAGCAAGCACAAGTTGAATCTAACAGGTGCATTATAGTGTACCTACGTTATAATATATATATATTATTATTATACGATAAAATAATGTATACGAATTTGTCGAACAGAAATTCAACCGGTTCGCGTGTACATAGCACACATCCTAATGGTTTATATAGATTATCATATTTATTATTTAATATTATAATATTTGCTTATGTACAAGTATATAATATATAAAGATATATTATGGTAACCGGTCTTGCACAGAAATTTATTTGAAAATCATAAAATAGCACACAGTTGTGCAAAAATAATTAATTTAATGTATTGTATATTATTATAAAGTTTTACAAATTTCAGGGTCGGCAACTTATACATAATATTATATAGTATACTTTATCTATATGCCTACAAAATGCGAATCATAAAGGTTAGAAAATAAATCATTGTTCAATCAATACCTACGTTGGATGAATAATACGAATATTCAACATATTGTTTGTGTCACGCTGTTTTTTATTTTCGCATTCATATAATATGTAAAATGTAAATCATTAAGTTATTGATCTTTTATATGGCGGTCTAGTTATATATTTTCTCAGAACAAAGCAAGTCTCCAGGGGTGTGTTCCATACGTATAGTACATTATCATGTGTGTATTGTGTAGGTATATGTAATTTCGTCCCACGTTTGGTTCGTTTAAAATTAAATTATGTATTATATAAAAAAATGTTTTGTCACTATTTTACATTACTACGAAACCCGTCTTAAACGTTGAACAAAAAAATACGTAAAATTCTATTTGAGATTTAATTACTATAGTACTTATTTAATGTAAGATATACAAATTATTATATTTATTGTATCTTATAATTATTAGGATGGTCCTATTATGTATAGAAGTAGAAATTATTAATTATATTATTATTATATTGGGTATTATAATATTGTTATAGCCGCATATTATAATATTTACTGTTTTCTTCATATCTTTATTATTGTAATTCCCTATTTATGATATTTTCTATGAATAAAAATGGTTCTTAGAAATAAATATGAGTACCGAATTAATGGTATTGAAATTAGATATTATTTAGTTGCGTGTTGGTGAACTATTTAAGTATAATTAATAACTATTACTATGATCACAATTATAATTTTTTTCGTCATACGACGGTCGTCCTTGATATTCGTTTGACTTATTCGCCGCGAACAACGTGCGTCGATTCGCATACGAATAAATTCGTGCACGAATTATAATCTATAAAAATATAAATAATAACAATAATAATATTCAAACTTTCATATTTTTTTTTTCAGAGCGTACGAGATGTCGCAGGAGTCTCAAAGTCCATTAGGCCAATGGAGCAACAAATACAGTTCCGTGTTGGCCACGCTTGGCTGTACTTTGGGAGCCTTCAACATCAGTCGGTTCGCCATACTCGCAGTACAATTTGGAGGTTAGTGATATACTGATATGTTTACGTATACTATTTATTACGATCATTATCGAATTTCACCGTGGCATTACTCGTATATTATATATGATATCGCGAATATATTGTATAAAATCTTGTTGGTAGCGGCAATATTATAAAACTATTATACAGTGTGATTCAACAAGCATACTCATATTTTTCTTCAATAATGCAGTTATTCAAAATTTAATTTTTGAAAATTTTTAATGACCATTTTATTTTAAAATTCTTGAAATTTTTTTGAAATACTTGAGGAGTTTAAAAATGAGTTTACTGTATCAACATTAATAATTTATAAAAATGATCTAATATAACATCTACTTTTTATTTTTCTAAAACCATTTTTAAGAACTTTTATCCTTATAGTTAAAACATTTTAATAACTAAGAAACTACTTGTTACAATATTAATTAGGTCCATATTCATTTTCAAAAATACCATTTCTTAAATAATTATTCAACTATAATTCATTATAATATAAAAAGGATTTATATTTATTAAAAAGACGTTTATATTACCTTAGAATACTCCGTAATTAGTACAAAAAAAATTAAGAATTTGTAAAAGGATCTTAAAAATCAGGATTTGAATAAATTATTATTTAATGAAAATATGTAATAAATGAATCCGTGCTTGATGAATCACCCTGTATAGTGTCGAAGCCCTCCAGGTGTGTTAACCGTCACTATGTGGTCCTTGAAAACTAATGAGACAATTATTATTAGCAACGTTATAAGATATTAAGATGTATATAGAATAACGCATAAAAATATTACATATATAATATATACAACTTGATCCATGGGGTCTATAACACAATTTTGGTGTTTTAAAAATAAAAAAAAGCAATCATACAAAGTTTGATGTAATTATTATAGATACATCACTAAGTTTTTGCAAAAAAATCTAATTTCTTCATTTTCAATTTCACAATATTAAAGCAGAGTTATTTTCTTAAAATATACAAATATCGAATATCGAGTAAGAATTTTTTTTTAATAATTGATAAGCACTATAGATATATTATGAATGATGAATAATGGCCCTTTAGCTCTTATTCCGCAAAAAATGTTGACCACTAATTCGGATGCTAACGAGTTGTATCCCAAATATGCTGAATCGTGTCACTATAGGTTTTTTACAGGTTACACAAATTGTGTCTCTTAGTCTTTCGAGATACACATAAATTTGGTCTAACTAATATAAATAAAAATTAAAGACAACTACATAAATAATTTTAATAATATTACATATCAGGCAAAAATGTAAATAAAACAATTTTTATAAATTCACATTGAGAAATTTGTCTACTACAGTATTAAAGGTATAGTATTAGTTCGTATAAAGTTCGTCTAATTAATATAAATAAAAAGTAAAAATAATTACATCATAATTCATTTTAATAATATATCATATTAAACAAAAATTTAAATGATACTGTTTTTAAACATTTTATACATATTTTATGCTTGTGTAAAATATTGTTTTGAATTTATTAGCACACAACATGTGTAAAACTTCATAAAACAGTTGAGACACAATTCGTGTTCCTCACTTGTATCATGGGAACACAACTCGTTTACGAGAAATTTCGTTGGGACATAACTCATTAACTGAGCTAATTCCTGGTTTTAATTTTTAATGGTTTTAGGTATCTGGTATATGTACCTAATTTTAAAAATCACTAAATTATAATTAAGTTTTTACAATAAAATTCCTGATAAATACTTCAAACTAGATTATAAAATTATTTTTATTTTTATAAAATATAGATTGATTTTTCACACATTTTTTTCCTTTGCCTTTACAGCCAACTTTATACTACAGTTCCTAGTGTTATCGTTGCTAGTCGGCATACCTCTGTTTACGTTTCATAGTTCGCTCGGTCAACTACTAGGCGCCGGGGTCATGGACATGTGGAGGATATCACCAATATTCAAGGTAAGTCCGTTTTATCCACGCAACGGGACAGCTTGTGCAATAATAATATGATATTATGCACCTGAGGCGAGCGGATTTCCGTAAAACGACAAACGTTTTCTCCACGGCCGCTATTATTTTATACATATACGCGAGTCTAAAACATACCGACGCCGATGCCGCCGCCGTAGTGCACGATGTGTTATTACTTATTATAATATTCTATTATTTACGGAAATTTTATATTATGTATCTGATTACAGGGGATCGGCATCGCACTGCTCCTGGCCCAAGCGTTCATCGGCACATACACAGTGATTGGCATCTCGTGGATGTTCACATATTTCCGTGATTCGTTCATCACGAAACAGGACGTTTACCGTTGGGCAGAACCTATCGACGAGTACAAAGAAGGTATATATTATGAACGAATTTATTCTACCCATATATAATAAATAGTTATCGCACTAAATTATTATTATTATTATTATATCGCGTGTCATTGTAGTTATATTATATATATTATTATTATTATTATAACGCATAACGGTAACTTAAAAATAATCGTTTTGTATAATAAGTAATATTACATTGTTGTAGACGGTATGCCCTGGACTTTATCTTCAAATGTCAGTTATAATATCGAAGAGACAGTACCCGGTTACTTTAACGGCATAGTTCTACAGAGAAAGTACGTGGAAAAACTCGAGATGAACGAAAACTCGTTGAAATTGCCTATAGTTATCAACCTGACGATCATATGGACAATCGTGTTCATATGCTTAAGTAAAGGTAATCATATCGGGTTTCGTATAATTTTTGTGAAATTATTTTTAAAAAATACCGTTTTTAATTTGTACAGGTCTGAAGTCTTACAGTAAGGTGATGTGTATATTCTCATTGGTACCGGTTTTCGGTATGTTTATGTTGTGCACGAAAATGTTGGGTTTAGCGCCAATGATCGGGTTCCAACATCACGATATTTTTCCGGAAACGGATTGGAGCGAATTTTTTCTCAACACCAAGGTAACATCACATAAAGAGATCTTTTTTTTTGTTGCAAACTCGAATTTCAGGAAATACAAGAAATGTATTACTTGTTTTTTTTTTTAATTAAATTTTAAAAACGCACTATTTTATATTTACTCACGATTATCATAAATATTTACTGCTGATCCTGAACGGGCTGAATGTTAGACAAAAGAAACAGACAATCCCTTTTTTTCTATAATCGTCTACAGTTTTTTTGTCTCATATACTTAAACTATTATGATGTTATTGTATAATATATTATGGCGTTACGCGTGTTATAACTTCGTTCTAGTTTTTATTTTTTTACTTTACATCTTGTCGTAACAATTGCAAAAAACTGAAATTTGTGACGACTTCAATTATTATAATATACCTAAATATACTTAATATGGTCAAACGGCACCAACGAACCATATACACCTGTCAACGTAACAACTTAGTATTTATAATCGCCTCTAGTTATTGTGAAATTATATGTTTATAGAATACAAATACATAATCGTATATTATACGGTTATTATTATAATTATATTGTTATCTCTGCACACCGTCATCGTCATCATCGCATCACACATTTACCGTTATTTCGACATTTCAGAGTTGGGTGGCGGCGTTCACCGAGACTTTTCTTACGTGGGGCATACTCGGCGCGTGCACAATGCAAATCACTTCGCACAATCGACCTAAACATTTGCTACACAGAGACGCTTCGTTAGTGATCATCCTAACAATAGCCGTACTCGTATTGGCAGCGTTTTTAGCCAACACGTGCGTACATCTCCTCGAAGCCCACGGATACATGTACCTGCCCAGTTCTTTCGGTAAGTCCATAGTCTCTCTCTCTCTCTCTCTCTCTCTACAGTGTAGAGTCTACACCCTGCCTCTTCTTATTCAGCCTGAATATTCCTTGGCCGCGGGGAATATTTCACGCGTAACTGAGTAAGTATACATAATATTATACAACTAGTATACATATTATACTACATTGAACCCGACCAAACACATATATACGCATATGCTTCGTAGCTGATCTCACGACGTCGACCGTTATCGTTGTACACTTGTTTCAGAACGGATGAGTTCCTATACGTTTCTGTTCAAGCAGAATTCTGCTCAGGCCCGCAAACACCTGACGCCCGTGCGGTGGATGCAGCACAGCAGTCTGTTTATGGGCGAAAGGACGATGAAGAACAACGTGCCGGGTATGCCGCAGGAGAGCGGATACCAGGCCATGCGCTTGGCGACTGAACTGTTTCCCGCCACGTTCGCCATGATCGGCGCAAAGAATATCTCGCCGTTCTGGTCCGTCCTGTTCTATTTCGTGCTCATCATGTTCGGCATCGGACAGCAAGTACGTTTTCAAACACAAACGTGTACAACATCAGAACTTAAATGACGCGTCATTAGAAGTATATATTAATCGTAATATCCTTTTTTTCGTTCGTTGAATCGTTACAGATTGCTATATGGCACTGCGTCGTCAGCGGAATCATATCTCTGCATCCGTTCAAGCTGAGGAAATGGCGTACGACGATCACGTTTCTGACGTGTGCGGCCGCCTTTTCGATCGGTTTATTTATGGCGACTGAAGTGAGTGAAATACAACTATCAAAAAAAATTATTTCATACCCAAACAGAACTACGCATAATATTATTATAATCCGAATAACACGCTATATATACTCACACGCGTAAGCGTACATAACGTCTGACTCGAAATTTTACGCGATCATAATCTGAAAATATTTTTAATTCGTTATAATTTTTTTAGCTGGGAATTTTCATCGTGTATCTAATGGACTACTGTGTCGGATGCGGTTGGTGGATAATGATACTGTATTTGCTAGAAATCGGAGCATTGTTCATGGTGCGCGGTCGTCCATACAGCGGAGAGACGGTAGTGGCAACGCTGTTTTCGCAGGCCAACCATCACCTGCAGGTGTGGATGGCGCCGATGCTGTCGTTCGATTGGAACATCGTCGTGCCGGTGGCTCTGATCGTAAGCGTCGTCGAACATTATAATATACTATATTATTTTATAAAAATGTGCTGTTATTGAACGGTGTTCAGTCATATTATATAATATTAAAATGACGATATTTTCTCCCTCACAGCTGCTCAGCACATCCGTGTTCAAAAACGGTGGATATCGGTGGTTGTACAACTGGAAAGGTGTTTCTCAATCGACTTACTGGTCGACGTCCAGCCGCGAGTTTGGCTGTTTGCTGCAGATCGTACCGCTACTGATCGTCCCATTTGCTGGAATCGTACAGACTTGCCGGTACCTGGCTACTGGACCACCAGACTTGTTCGATGTAAGTGCATATATTCATTAATATTATTACCACAACGGGGTCCAGCCGTGCACATATTTCAATGGTATAACTGAGATTTTTAAAAATGAGGGGGGGTAATAATAGTTAAACATACATTATCTATATAATTGGATGTACTCATATTTATTATATTAATATTATCTTGCTAGTATACGTTTATAAATGCTTATAACACATATAACAGAATACACGGTTAAAAAAAATTATAAAAACAACCATCACCATGTATTTATTCATACATGATTTAGATCGTGATTCGCGATAGTGCGTTGATGATGTTTGATATTAGGAAACAGTTGTGTTTTTTTTTGTTGTTGAGTATTTTCGATTTAATTAATGCCAGCACACGCTTCTCTGCTACTCTACGCTTTGAATCGTGTGTCCATAAGGTAATTAATATTCCCCCCGGGAGAAAATAAAATTATATTTACTCTGGTCACTTTAACGTGATTTTTAATAAGTTACGGTAAAAAAAATGTATATACGAGTTTTACATAATATACGCTTAAAATCAATATAACATCACGACGTCTGCGCGTGGCCCAACCAGAGTATATGTCATAACCCATCTGGCCCTTGTATACATCACACCGAATTACACCATTTGTTTACTCTGTTCGGAAACAGCGGATCCAGATGCTGTACCGGCCCGTGATCGAGACCCGTAGACCCCCAGAAACTGGCGAGGCGACGTCCGAAGCGGGCGTAAACGGCTCAGCGGCAGTGCAGATCGAAGACCCGCCGCCCAAGTACACTCCACCGCCGTCGTATTCCACGGCCACCGGAGCAAGGTCTTTACGATTCACTGAATTAGTAACGGTTTATGAGAACGACTAACAGTAGTTTTAGTGTAGTAGTATTTCTATCATCGCACGCTCTGCTTTACACGACTATATTATATTATTATGTATTTACGTCATTTATATTCTTGTACATATTATTTTTGATAATCACTGTTAATGTTATGATATATTTTTTTGTCATATTTTTATACCTATAATACCACCTAGTCATTACTCTTTATCTCAGACTGTTGAAAGCAAAATTAAATGTAAAAAAAAAACGTTTAATTTTAATAATACATTATTTTAACGTGTAATATATATACCTATATAATATGTTTTAAAACAATAATCGTATAACAACGCCTATTGAGAAAAAAATTAACATTCTTCATAATATACTTAGACATGTAAGTCTTTTAATATGCATGCAATTCATACTTGGTGGTTTTCTTCTTGCACTTGACATGGACACTATCGCGCACTGCTTGGCCGCGTAGCCCGGCTGCCAGACTTCAGAGTGCCTATCAAATGATTAAATGCATCACATCCCACTGAAGAAACGAACCGTTATCAACTGTGCGCGCTCGCGTTTTGTTTTTTCTTTTGCTCTTATAGAATCGCGAAAATGTTGCGGCAGAGCATCCGACGGAGCGTGCGCAGGTTGGCGCACGTGCTCGGCAACCACCATCAGTCGGCCATACTCGGAGAGTCTTCCTCGTCCTCGTCGGCTGCGGCGCGAACCGTCCAAGCGGCGGCGGCAACGACGTCGTCTTCTTCGCACCACCAGCAGACCACAATCCTCTCGGCGACGTCTCCGTCGACGGACGTACAACAAACCATCTCAGCCGCTTCCGCTCCACCGCCCGATTACACGACCGTGCTGGTCGAGATGAACCGAGACGACGACGACGTCATTTCTGTAGCGCGGACCGTCTGCGGCGAATCGTCGTCCGCGTCCAGTCTGTCCGACGAACAGAGCACCAGCATCGAGTGTCTAATGGAACGGGCCGCGCCCATCAACGTGGACCGGACAGGACCGGTTGCAGCTGCTGCAGTGACGGCGGCGACGACGGCGTCACACTAGTCCCGCGCACCGGAATCGCTAATATAATATATTGTAAAATATAAGTATATAATATTGTCAACTCTATCCGCCGTCGTTCCGATAATAGAGTCGTTGTAGACGGATTTGCGGGAATGTAAATACATTTATGTAAATAGGAATTCAATCGATCGTTTTTTTTACGTTTACAAAAAAAAATAAAAATATAAAACAAAATGACTGTGATAATTTTTTTTTTATTATTATTTAATAATTATTTTTATTTTAATTATTATTTTTTATACGCTCGAATAATATTGTCTTCATTACATTTTAAGAGCCTATATAGGTATATAATATATGTATATATTTCATTATGATAATAATAATAATAATAATAGATAGATACTGATGAATACTATATATATATATATATATATATATATATATTATATATAGATATAAATAAACAATATATAATAATTATCGTATTTTATATTGTTTATGAATTAAAAACTGCAAGCGGACGTGCGTTCGATCAGTAAAAGGAAAATATAGTGTCCTGATGATAGATGTCCCATCGTTTTCGTGCTATCACGACTCGTAGTCGTAGTGCCGGTCTGAGTTCATGTACTGATTGGATCCGGTCGGGTTCGAGTTGTCCGCACTGCTGTTCTGATTCTTCCGAGCTGGTTTCGTAGATCCGCGACACTTGGCAATGAACTTAAGTTCGTCTTTGAACTCGCTCTTGAACGATACCTGTAGTAGCGACCGCGGGATCAGTATATTATTATTTATTATATCGATGCGGTTAAAAGGCCAACACTGCAGTTACCCACAACAGCAGGAGACATTTAAAAATGTGTACTTAGCGACGAATAACCACGTGCTTAAACCGAAGCTTTTTTTAATTGTCTTTGTATTTAGTTTAATGACATTTAATTATTGCCCTTATCATTATATTTCGATATAGCTTTAAACATTTTTATCACTATTTATCTTACGTAGGCTTAAAATGACGTTTAAAATAATAGAAAAATTGAATTTCAAATAACGAAGATCGATTATAGTTCGCCGTACCATCATTTTCGACAAAAGTTGGCCTCTTACCCATAGATGTTAGGTATGTCGATCAATATATCATTATATAATAATGCGTATACGAACCTTTTCTTTGCTGGTCGTTTTCCACAGCGTCCAAAACATTTCCAGAGCCGCCAACACGGCAGCAACAGCAACGCCACTGCATAACACAATGAACACGCCACCCACGTTTTTCATACTCAACTCGCTGGCCTCGTTATTGTCGGTGTCCTACATAATATATTATATTTAATAAATAAATTTATCATCGTGTAGAGAAATGTATAAAAAAAATATAAGGCACAACTTTTCTACTACGCCCCTCTCCTCTCTATTATAAGCATTTATTATAAGATCTAAAACATAATTTTTTTTCATTTTTGAAGGAAAACAATCCCCAGCCGAGCCGCCTATAAAACTGCATTACAACCCGACCAGTTTGTCTAAAAGTAGGTTTCCGGGCCAGCAACGATTCTGTGCGATTTATACACGCGAATAACTTATTTATTATATGGCTTATAGTGAGAATTTTTTTCACTCCTGTCGAGACCGTCGTACCAACCTGACACGCTCCGCCCCCGCGTTTCTCTTTCCACCATTTGTTCTTCAACGCTGTCAGTTTGCCCTTCTCCTGCAGGCTCAATATGTTTGCGCTCAGAACATTTCGAAAACTCGCGTCTGTGCAAACACAACGCCACAAAATATACGAATCGAGTTAATATAGATTGACAAAATAATAAATGTAATAAATTATTATTTCAACCGCACACAATATTAGATAGAATACTTTTTTTCATCACAATCCCGTAGCCCTTATTGTCCAACAGTCCGCCGATTTGGGCCAATTTGCAGTTCCGCTCGACCATGTACCTATAATGATATGCAAATATATAGATAACATCATAGAAACGTCGTACATTCAGCCATTTTGAACTTCCGGTCCGCGGACCCCTTGGGAGAAAGGGGTAATGACCTATCGTGTCAGGGGTCCGCGACGCTATCGTCTTTCTGATATACACATACACACACATACATATATATACGTGGGTATTTTTGCATCCGTCACAATCCCTATGATGGAATATAATACAATTTTTTTTATATAGCGTTTAGACATAGGTATAACATTGTTCATTGTCTGAATTAGGCGTATGATTTGTATTATTGTTTTTCTTTACATTTTTAATAATAAAGAAAAAAACTATTGTACAAATGTATTACACAAATTGAGTAAATATCTACATATACTGTATAGTATATACATTGTATTATACTTAAAGGACTTCATAGCCAGATATCCACATATTTCAGTGTTGTCTCTTTTTACAAACATTGATACAAAATGACAAATTGTCATGTATAGTTCCAATACAGTGTATTAGTTTTAATATTGTACAGTAAATTGACTTATTATGTTAAAGTTTAGTCACAATATTTTAAAGTTTTAGTTGAGTTAAGTGTATATACATTATATATGTACAATATTAATAATATAAAACGGATCATAACCCGCTTAAAAATTTAAATATCGTTTTAATCAACGCGGATTTACAGATTGTACTATCGAATTGTATAATAATAATTCAATTAAGGTACTCTTTAAATTAAAACTGCAACACAGTAATTGAACTGCTGATTGCAAAATTTGCTATGATGTACATTTATAACACGTAAACAGCACGTACGCGGGTTGTGACATCTTTTAAATACAAAATATAGTAAATATATAAGTTAATAATTGAATTATATTTTTTTTCACTCGAAAATTCCGAAGAGAGGAAAACATTTTTAAATAATCCTGCGTATCTCAAAAGGTCAAAAATTGTTGTGACATAGTTAAAATGTCTTTATTATATAAAGTAAGGTACACAGCTAAGAGATTGCATATGTATTATATTATATATAATATATATTTTATCTATTATAATACAATTGACAATAATCATGTGTTTTCAAAAACTAACTTAATATTAATCATTTTTTAGTAGGTATATTACTATTTTCGTAATACTCACTCGATTGACGTTGACTCCATAAAAAATGCATAGTTTTCCTTCAGTACTTTTTCGACGCCCTCGTCATTATTTGCAGTGTACCAGGCTGGGTTTTTTTGTAAAATATCAAATAATTTTTTATAAGTAGGGTTTGTTGATTCCTGTCAAAATATAAATTTAATCATGTACTCGTATAGTTCCACAGCGACCATATCGTGTATTATGCTCTAGTACGTACTACAAAGTGTTATGTATTTTATAATGGCGTGACATAAATTGTATGATGAATTAAAAACACATATAATAGCAGTTTTACGTACATAGAAATCAAGTATCTACTACAAATCTCAACAATGTAACAATATCATGTATCAAAATATGTTACAAAAGGGATATTTAAATTTAAAAATGTTAATAAAAAAACTTATAATATAAACTGTATGGTTAACAAGATATTTTAAATTGTCAATGGTAATAATAATAACTATAGTGATATTATATTCTTTAATATCTTAATAAATCGTACCTTGAAATATTCCTCAGTTGATCCTTTCTTCTTTAAACCAAAAGAGATAATGTTTTGATTGTTCACTAGATCCTCTACGTCTTTGAATGGTTCAGACACGCTCTCGACGGTCAAAAACGCAGCTAAATTTGCAGTGTAAGATGAAACCATGATGAGTGTGAAGAACCACCAAATACCTGCGACCAATCTAGTGGACACAGCGCTATAGAATTGAAAAAAATAAAATTATCAATTCTTTGTAATAAATCATGTCCAAAGTCCAATTTTAAAGATCATATAGCCACCAATATACATTTTTAAATTCAAAGAAAACAATTAATATTTTTCATAACCCTTATAACCGCCATACAATTTCGTTTAGCGTTATGACATAATGTAAAAGTCTCATCAAACTTACATCGGAGCGATATCGGAACCTTGCTGCATCAGCGATCCAATCGTAAACCAAAACGCGTTTGACAGACTAAATTGGTTTTCCAAATACTCGGGCTCTTCAATGCACGGGTAAGGATTGGTCCACTCGTACGGGCTGATCCTTGCCATAATGAATAGAAGAACGGATACGCCACAGTAGGCCGTTATTACCCAAAGCCAGACAAAGGAACTGAACGGTGCCAAAAATGAAAACAGACTCGGCGAACTCTTTGTCGACTTTTTGTACAATATGCTGATGCCTGAAATATTCACAACGACAACGAATGAAATAAAATATTTTTAAACCTTTTTATTGGTCTTTTAATGCAATACATTCCATTTTTGTACAGTTTTTATCAACCTCTATCTCCCTTCCCAAAAAAATAATATTAGATTTCGCTTTGATTTATTACTGCTCTTATTTTATAGCATCATTCTTTATGTACAATTTACTATGTTATACGTCAGTAAGACGGATACAATACATATGCAAGTATAATTTACTTAATTATTTAAACGTAGAATCTTGTATATTAATTGGTTTCACCTAGATTTTGAATCTTTGTGGAACAAAAAAATAATAATTTGATTATTTTTTAATGCGTCTGATTGTCTTAGAGTTGCTGCCTAAAAAATAAATTTTCCAAGTACAAGATTGAGATTACAACTAGTCATATTTGGCATTATTTGATTTAATTTTCATTTACGATAAATTAAAATTAGTGTTATTTAAGATGCTCTGAACTATTCACCGATGTCACCCACCGGCCACCACCTACAAATAAATATAAAACTAAATTTTTAAAAATTGTTTTTTTTTTTAAAAATAAAAATAAACACTTCTTCTTTTGAACATATAAACTAAGGTTTTGAAATTCAAACTATACTCTTTCCGCCGTAAAATAAAAACCATGTGAAGCGGCCAGAAATACGTTTTTTCATCTCTTTGCTAGCTAAAATTTAGATTTTCGATTATTTGTTTTTATAAACATAATGTACCTACGCTATGTTAATTAAAATTCAAGCTGTTTTTGAGATTTAAACGACAATTTTTCCATCGTAAAATGACAAATAATGAAAAATAAATGAAATCATCCAGGAATATTATGACGTTATCAATAATCATAAAGGTACCTATGAGTTATAATATCGTTAGTCGTTACACTGTAATGATTATAGTATGTATTTTGCCTAAACAATACGCCGTTTATCGCATTTTAATCGTTTAACATATTATTGTCTTAGATGATGATATATATTTTGTATTTTAAAATATTTACTTACAAAATGTGCTTAAAAATTAGAATAAAAAAAAACACCTACGTTAATAATCTTATTTTTAAAATATAATGCGAGAATAAGTCAATTGACTCTAATATTTAAAATAACAAAGTAAAATAGGTTATTATATTTAAGAAACATTAACTTTCGCGTCATGCGTTTCTACTTTATATGGTCAAGACGGAGATAATACATAATATATACCACTTTAATACGTCCTTATATATTGTATATAACATACCTACCTAGATTCATGAATGGGCTAGTAAAATCCACGTCGTGTTCTCTTTGTCTAGTGATGGAGATATCGGCAATTGCGAGATCGGCTTGCTGCGAAAATGCATGATAATTAAAAAAATATAATATATATTTTATTTAGGTATTATTCCTTATATTTGTAATTGAAAAGAAAAAAAATATTATTATTTGGTTAGTGTTTTATTTTTTATAGGAGTGATTCGTTTTTCGATATTATCGATTTAGTAATTAGTATCTATAGTGGCCACTGGCCTTTTTTATAAAACAACCAATGATTATTATCATATGGAAAAGTATGATTATATTAAAATAATCTGACTTAGCTGATCATATTTATCATTAATTTAGTAGCTGTGTATTAATTATGTCTCACGCCAATTATTGATATTGTTATATTTTAATTATTAAATTAACTATGTACGAGGCATATGATATATTTTCATATTGATATATATTATGTTTATGTAACAGAAATAATATTATAAATTATAGTTAACTGTTACTTAAATTTTTAGTTATATTTTATCGTTTGACCGCAAATACAAATAATAATGGTAATAAATATGCTGATATATAATTTTACTTTCTACGTAAAACGTTTATTTTTCACAAAATGCCGATAGTTATTAAAGTATCTATGATAAAGGTTCTGAAGAAAATACAATTTTATAAACAGCGTAAATGATTAGTTTAATTCTTGTGGTTTTTTTATACATTTTATTTTTCACTATATTATGTACACTTACTCCATTTATGACTTCCCCGATCATTCCGCTCCACTTTTTAGTTTTATCGTCCTTATATCCACTGTTGGAATCTTCTTGTATTATGAACGTATAATTAAAGCCGCTCATTTCACTGAGTTCTTTAATCAAATCGATCCCGAAACCTTCGTAACGGTCGTTGCCTTTTAAAGTATTGCTGGAAAGTTTAAGCATACCATATGGTTGCGTCTGTGAATCAAAGCAATAGCCATAATAACAATCATTTTAATAATATGTATTATACAAGCAAGTACAATAATTAATGGAGTGCCAGACCAACGTGTATTACACAAAATAGTTCTGTTTTGTGGCCTGTTTATATTTTATTTTTTTCTTTAACATTTTTTAAACCTATATAAGGATCATCACTCATCAGTATTATAAAAACAAGATTTTGTTAAGTATATTATCATACGTGAATATAGTATCCCTAATTTAAATGTAATATATTTTATAAGTTATTACTTTATTAATTATTTTATTACAAATATTATACGTTCAGTGAAATATAATATGATTGGTTTACAATATATACTATCTAATTTAAACTTTGTAATACGTTAATAATTATACAGTTGTACTATTATAATTGTAGTAATATAGCAAAATAATAGTTTAAGTTTTGTAATTAATTGCATATTATGATAGAATATAATAATTGTGAACAAATATATTTTTCAACTGAACACATAAAAGATTTATGATAGGTATACTACAGATGTATTTTTACTAAAGCATCTTAATGTACAAGTGTAAAATGTATCACTCACCAACGCCGTGATTACGACAAATGACATATTCCTCAAATCAGAATCTTTCCCGCTTGGTACGATTTCCGGTTTAGGTGTTGCTGAAACGTTAATTCCGGTTTTTGTATTCCACGTCCCTGTCACTCGCAAACCATCCTGCGTCAGGTCCACTAGTTCCAATTCAATATCCGTCCGGAAACCTTCTTGATCGAACTTTATCTTACCGGTGAGTCCTTTGAAATCTTTCTGAATTAGATTTTTCCATTATCAAAGCGTATTAGTTATGGTGATTTAAAAATGGATAATTTCCCAGTAGCGTGTGGGATTTTACGGAATTCATACAGAAACAGCGAGAACGAATTTATTATAGTGTATTACACATTATGCGTTAGGCTAAATAATGATATACCTATATTTCATTAAAATATTTAAATTTTTTGAAAAATTATAATTTTAAAAAGCTTTTATACTACTTAAAAATATAAAAAACAAAAATTTGATTATTTATTCGTGGTTCTATTTAATAATAAAAAAAATTACTGAAATTGTTTTTATCAAATTCGACAGTTTTTAGTATTTAAACCAAATACCGATCTCGAATGCCAACCATACTGTTCGATGACGGCGCATATAATAAGTACCTACTAAATACATTATAATTATTACTTACGGCCATTTTCATATAGTTTATCAAAGTGAATCCGTGCTTCCACGAAAGACTGGAATTGCACGGTGTCGACGTTTCGCTGATTTCGAACTCTTTGCTCAAATTGTAAATGGACGTCGTGAACAATTGCACGGCGTCGTAGATTAAAGCGGACTCCAACTGTGTACAAGTGCAATACGGTTGGATTTAATACACAATAATATTCAAAATTCATTCGATTTGAACAGTTCGTTATTTTAGTATTAATAATTATATAATATGATAATTTATTGTGTGTACTTAAGTAATATAACGATTGTTTTATTTAGTAATAATAATATATTATGTGTAGTAGTCGACAGTCGCTGCATTCGAATACCTGGATAGTCTCAGGCAACACTATTTTGTCGTCGGGTTCGAGTGGGCTCAAATTGTCAGTCCACTGTGACACGATGTTCTGGAACTCAAGTTCGAGCGGCTTCACCAACCGCATGCCAGTAATCTTGGTCCCGCTGTACCTGAATGGATCCAAGTCCAAGGTATGCATGTCCTAAAACACGATCAACATTTATAAAATACAGTGTATAATATTTAATAATATTATTGAAATTGGTTTGTTATGTATCGTTGTACTAACCAGGGATGCGATTATAAAATTGTGTTCAGATCCCATGAGGCCCACTTGCTGTGCTTGTAATAGCACATCCGTCAGTATTTTGAACGAGCAGTCTAATAGTATTTTTGTCTCTCCGGAATCTTTAATTTCGCGAAGCTCTTTTCTGAAATGAAAAAAAAACATATTAACCATATAATTTATTTGCAACCGTATTATTAGTCTATATATTTACTACCAATATACTATACCAACCTATAAATTAAGTACTGTGCGTTCCTTATTATTATCAGTAATTAATAAAGCAATTACTGTATAGTGTATCTAGTGTATCGTTATAAATTATAATGAATTAAATTAATTTTGTATTATTAGTTATCACTTATCACCTTTTTATATACTTAATCGTATAATTATCATAATACATTTTTGATTTTAGCTTTTAATTACCTATACGTGATAAGTATTAAATAATTATCAATTATCACTGTAGATTATGCGTTTTTTTTATATCGTTTTTAACTTAATTATAATTTATTGTGTGCATGATATAATATTCCAATGGATGGCAATGACCGTCTAAGATACATTGTATTATTGATATATGAGATATTAGAATATTATTAATATTATATACATTATACGTAATAAATTACTAAAACACCAAGCTTTGTAAGCACTGTTATTTAACTACAATTTACCGATAATTAGGTCCTGAACTAAGCTGTCTGATTCGGATAGGATAATTAGTAGGTGGTGACTTTAGGATGTTGGTGATCTGCATTAGACTGTCATTGTTTTCGTAGATGATAGTGAAGCTCTCCCAGTTGGCGGCAACAATAATATCGATGAGTGCCTGCAACAAACAAACATGGAAACTCACCGTTATTTTTTTTGTTCAGTTACGAAATATATTATCTATATTATTGATATATAATATATATGTACATTTCAACCAGTGTTCGAATTTTTGGACGATGGAAGAGGAAAGAATGGGCAGAGAGTCGAAGTTCCTCTTCTGTTTTTTATCCCAACTACTATTTTTTTTACTAAATCGGAGGAACGGCTACAACACAACTTAATACAGGAATACATTTCTCGTCAAATGTGGGTTAAAATTTCAGTTTTGGGAGTTGTTAATAAATTAATTAAAAAATGTATTATAACATTTTAAAAATTTTAAGTTTTTTTTTAAAACAAAAAAAGTTTACACCAGTTAATTTATTTTATAATATGGTTATTATACCGTCCCTATATTGTTGTGACCCACTCCACCAGTTCAACGATTCCTCTTTTTCATTCTCTCTCTCTCTCTCTCTCTCTTTCTCTCTCTATCACAGAACGTAATAATTTAACTTATCATTATTCATTTAATATTATATTGAGTAAAAGTGTTGATAATTATTTTTCATTATTATTTTTTCTCTGGTTTGTTTATATCAAAATGGAAATTTTAATTATACAATAAAATCTTAATAATTAAATGTAATAGATGAATACTCAGGTTTACTTAATCTGTGTTCTATTTTTAATTTATATATAAAAAATATAAATATAGTAAATCCTTCCGCGGGTTGGTGTGAATAATATTACACCTGGAACGCATTATTAGATAAGGCTTTTCTACTTAATTTTTTCCCGATTCGAACACTGATTTCAATCATTATAGATATCAGTATTATAATAAAACAATCACTTCGGCCAAAGTGTTCGGGTGTGGGTACAGATTGATTTGACAAGACCCTCTTTTTTGATTTATATCCCACCGAGTCTGTATGTGAGGGATTTCCTTGTAGTCGCAAATCGATTGCACGATGGGAGCCGTGTCCCCCGCGGACGGTCCAAACATGCCAGACACACCGTCGACGAGCATTTCGCATACTTAGAACGAGAGTAAAAAACATTATTATCACCCTTAAAATAATAATACAGTATAAGTTAAGCTTACCGTGGTGTTGGGTCTCAAACGAATCGTAAAGAGGTACTATTTTGCTGACAACATCCAACTGAACTCCACTATCCATCATCTTGGCCTTTGCGACGTCCACGGAAGACTTAAAGGCCGTCTCTAGCATTGAGTTCTCTTCGTTGTACAAAATCCCTGAAGTTATTTTTATGATATAACTATTTTATAGTTTGAACAAATAATATAGTCAATGTTGTAAAACCATTACAAATAACCATTTAAAAGTTCTTTACGCCATTTTAGATAACAGAAAGACGAGTATAGCCAAAAAACTTTTAAAAGGGAAGTTTTTTTTATTTACATGATAAAAGCTAAACAAAACGTTTTGCCCTATAATTTATAGTTAAAAGATTATATATTTTTTACAGTTTTTGTATTTTGATTAATAGTCATGATAAAGTAGGAACTTACAAAACCAGACAAACAACAACACTATATTATAGACTATAGTAAGATATAAATCATTTGCCAAGATTTTATAAACACAATCTTTGTAAAATATGACATTCAAATTACGGTAGAATAATTATGTTTATGTTTAACACCATCCTCGCCGATTACGTTCCTGGATATATTTAGCATTAATACGTGTAACATATATTCACATTATTTCCATACATCTATCATATTATTATGCAATATAACACGTGTATAATAACTTAAATATATAATATAATATTTAGTTCTCACCCAGAGTGATCGTCGTGTCGCCAGCGCATCGTTTACCGCTGGCCAAAATCAAAACCAATGGTACCAATAAATCGACGATCGCGTTCATTATCCAGCGATAGAAAACGTAAGAACGAAATAAACTCACCACAATTCTAATTGCATCGAAAGATAAACATATGTACGCATGAATTCAATTTTTTTTCCTATCCGGCCGAAACGCACGAGTTTTAATATCAATAGATCCGCCGAACGATCGCACATCACTGTTACGATGATATTATATATGGCTAGTTATACCATTAGTTACAGAACTATACCCCTCTACCAACCGGTGTGTACTTATGGATATTTTTGGCACAGTTTTTGGTATTATTTTTAGTCCAGCACGCTTGCTGCGGCACGAACGCGGGAGATGGACATTTCAAACGACGCATTTCATCCAAACAGAGGCCGAGGCTTATAATATATGTCCAAGAAAATTATACCGTAAAATATTATAAAAATATTGTGGAAAACCGTTTGTGGCCGTCTGTACAGTCGGTACACGATATGCTGTACACATTAAGTGTATTTTATAAAATTATTATGTCAGTTAAAAATCGTTATGATGGTAATTCTGTGGCTTGGTGCATAAAAGACCCATTTCACATGTGGACAAATTTGATATTATTTGACCAATGTCATTGATATTTGATTTTGTTACTTCGTTAAATACGTCTATTTGATGTATAGTATGCCTTAATTATTAATTATATTAATAATATATAATATATTATATATGTATTATTTATTACATACATTGGCCATTTCGAAATCAATCATTTAAGTTTGTGAATATATACCTAAGTCACTACTGTAAAATTGAATATTATTATTACTTGGGTTTTGGTAATAAAATTTAAGTTTTTTCAATATTATAAAAGTGTTTATTTTATATTTTAGTTTCTGGCCAATGTCAAATATTAATAATATTTGTTATTCATCAAGATTCAACTCTAGTCAATCCATAAATATGTTGTCCTGATTTGACTTCACCATATCATTTCCATTAGGGTTATCTTCAAACGTGTATTTTACAAGGAATTGTCAGTTAATGTAATAAATTATTATAAACACAATATTTAAAGCTACTTGTTTAAATATTTCAAGTCATATCTCAGTGTTATAATTACCACAGATGATTTATCGTGACATATGACAATTTGTTCAAAAGTATAAAATGGTTTACCAATTTTAACATTAAATAACATCTAATAATTATTCTAAATAAACTTTAATTGTCAGCCTATATGTATTATGTTTTTTATTACATTACTTCTTTTGTTTTTAAAAATTAGCTTGATTTAGAAATAAGGAACGAAATAAAATCATATCTAATAAAAACATTGTATCGTTGAACATAATATTATTAAAAAAACAAAATAAAATTATAACCTTATGTCAAATAAACTAGTGCAGATAGTTAACCAAATAAATAAATTTAAAAAGTACAAAAATATGTATGAACCATTTTATAAAGTTTATACATATATTTGTCACATTATTACATAATTTCATATTATGCCCATCTGGAAATTATAAAGATAAATGGACCAAATTTACATGATTTAATAATTTGTGTAATACATCGTCCAATACAAATAAAATATACAATAAATATAACATTATAATTCATAACCGAATATTATTATCGAGAATAACGCATGGATTACAAAGCTTAGGTACTATTTTATTAATTATTATATATTTATATATAAGATGTATATTTATTATTTATATTTATATAACATTATTTAAATGCGTTACAAAATTGGAATGTATTTATTGCAGTATAAACCATTTTATTTATAGAAAAAAATTAAAACCATCAGTTATGTTATAAGACTCTTAAAAAAATAATCAAATTTTAAATTTTAAAAATTGAATATAAAAAAAAAAAAAAATTTTTAAAACAATAAAAATAATATGCCGTGTTTTAAAGTTTGGGGTTTTTAATAATATGCATTATTTATATATTTATGGTTGGAACTTCATTCCGACTACTGGTGTATTACTATTCAAATGTGCAACTTATATAGTACAATATATATATAAATATATATGTATATATATTCTTTAGTCTAAGATAAATTGCTCAAATCATAAACAAATAAATTGACACATTAAAAAAATAATAAATATTAATATTATAGTTGAATGTAAGATACCAGTGTGATTTTATAACTCATTTTCTATACTTCGTATGGTACTTAATGATCTGAAATAAAAAATAAACAAAAATATGCAATTTTTAGATTAGTATCATCGTACTTTGAGAACATTTAATTATTTCATACCCTCTCTTCGACCGCTATTTTTCTGGACTTCCATACAAATTCAAACACTGCTACAACACAAGCTACACCCATTCCACCCATTAGCACTACGAACACGCCGCCCACGTTAGCCAAACCCAATTCATTAGCCGCGCTATTGGACTTTGAAGTATCGTCCTAGTAAATTATTAAATTTAACTATCATAAGAAGTTCTAACATTTATATTTTCATCTAATTACCCGACAAGCGCCACCGCCTCTTTTTTCTTTCCACCATTTTGTTTTTAACTTATGTAGTTTACCAATTTCTTGGAGTTTTAATACTGCCCCGCTAATCGCTGTTCTATATGGAGAATCTAACAAACAAAAGCACAAAATAAATAATTGAATATCTACAAACCATCAATAAACTTACTCGGTGGCATTGCAATGCCGTAACCTTTTGAATCCAAAAGCCCTCCGACTTGAGTTAGCTCGCAATTTCTCTCAATCACGTATTCAATACTAGTGGATTCCATTAAAAATGCATAGTTTCCTTTTCCTTTTACAACTCTTTCTACGCCTTCGTTATTTGAAGACATAAACACGCTTGGTCGTGACGATTCCATAAACGACCACATCCTTTGGTACGTAATAAAATTTGAATCCTTGATGAACAAAGTACATAATTTAATCAGTATATTTTAAATATTCAATCGATGTTTGTTTCAGTAAATATTACTCTAAAAAACGCGGTAGTCGAACCACCTCGAAGTGCGCCATATTTTATTTTCGTTTGTTTAGCAAGGTCTTCGGCACTTTCAATCGGTGAGTCCATTCTTTCCACGGTTAAAAACGCTGCCAAGTTTGCAGTGTACGATGAGATCATGATTAATGTAAAAAACCACCACATACCGGCTACTATCCTTGTGGAAACGGCTCTACGATTAAACGGTACGATGTGTATAAGTCACATAATTATTTATAATAATATACTTATTTTGTTTTGTTTTTTTTATTGGACGAACGAAAAGCAAAATACCGTGCAATAATAATAAATCAATAAACACTTGTCAAATTATACTAAACGGATGGATACACAAAGTTTAAGAATAAAATAAAAAATACAATGATAAATGCAGTGGAGATCGGCCCTCTGAGCCACAACGAAGGAGTTATAGCTGGGAACGTTTGCATGCGAACTTAAAATACTTACTTAGGAGCCATATCAGATCCTTGTTGCATCAGAGAGCCGATCGTAAACCACAGTGAGTTGTTCAAGGAAAACTTGTTTTCAAAAACATCTGGGGCTTCAGAGTTGCAAGGATGTGGATTTTCCCATTCATACGGACTAAACCTAAACACAAAACGTGCAAACACTACAGGAACTATTTAATATAATAGATTGGTGTAGTAAGTATGTATACTTATACATATTATACTTATATGTATCGTCCGTATACGTGAGCGGTAATAATAACGGGTATTTACGGTTGCTAATCCTACCTACGCGCCAACAGCGTTGCGTCCAATGCAATATAAAAATATATACGTGACGGTGCAATATCTATATATTATATATTTGTCTATTATGTACACAGTTACTCCGTTCGTTTCCTTACTTGGGAAGTATATCGCAGCCCTGTTGCATCAAAGACCCGAACGCGAACCACATACAGTTCATGAGGGAGAACTGATTTTCTAGGTTATCCGGATCTGGGTTACACGGATGGGGGTTATACCATTCGTACGGGGTGAATCTTTTATCCACAAAATCACATTTCACATTTTATATAATATTATAGCTATTATTATAATAGTTAAAGTATATGTACATATTATAGTACATAATTTATTATTATATTCGATTTATAGTATATTATAGACAGTTTAACGTATAACATATTATTATTATTAAGTAATTTTACAACGATAATAATAGATAATAATGAAAATATATTACACACGTTATACCTGGCTAGTATGTAGAGGAGAACCGATACACCAAGATACGCCGTAGCCATGTATATCCACACGTCCAATGATAGTGGAGACAAAAATGAAAAAAGGTTCGGCGGTTGTTTGATTGGTTTCCGGTACAAAATACTTATACCTGCAATTGTTTCAAATATTACAATACTCGTTAATAACACATATAATCAGGTTTCGTAGAGTATTGTACTATTTCAGCCACTTTTGACATCTCTAAATATTTTTACTCAAAAACATTAAAAAATAAAAATCACTCTGTAAGGAAAAACTTATATAATCGCGCTTACAATTGTTGATTTTATAAAAAATGTAATGACTAATGAGTATAATAAAAAAGTGTAAATAGAGACATTTGTGTATTTTACCCTTAAAATACCGTAAAATACTGTAATTATGTTAAATATTGAATGTAAAACTGTAATATGTAAATTAAGATTCATAAAATATCCTTGAAAGATAAAATAAAAATAAACAATATATGAATAGTTCATTTTATTTGGATTAATTGCTAGGATTAACGTTTTAGTGGGACAAGTAAAATCTTGTCCACAATCCGTAGTTTGGAGATGCATTTCATTATAATGTCATTTACGGGTTATTGGGATTTAGCGTATAAATGAAAATACTAACCGAGGTTCATAAATGGCATAGTAAAATCAACGGCTTGTTCGCGATCGTAGGTAATAGTTAGATCAGCCACCACTAAGTCCGCTCTCTGAAAAATATTGTATCGGTATAATTGTGGTTTATATGTATATATTATGTGATATTTGTGTAAGGCGTTAAGCACCAGATAGATTACTGTATATGTAATTAGAATTTTTTTATATTTGGACAAAATTATCATAGAGATAATAATTAAGTTAATTTAACTAATAATAATTATTATTTATTTATTTAAACAGGACTAACCTGTTGTAAAAGCTCTCCCATCATCCCATCCCATTCCTTAGTGTCTTCATTGTAAGAACCATAACGGCCGTCAGGTACAAGTTTCAGTGTATAGTTAAAACCCAGCAGTTTTGATATCTCGTATATCAAATCAATCGCGTATCCTTCGAATTGATCGTTGCCCACTAGTTTTAGACTGGATTCACGGCGCATAGTGTAAGGTGAACTCTGCACAATACACAGAAAATTAAGGATTTAAAATATATAAATATATTATGCACCAACTTTGCTCATAAACGCGATGTTTTGACAGTGGCGGTCCTTGAAAAATTCCGGGGAGGGGGAAATATTTTTTACATTAAATACAATCCTTAAAAATAGAAGTCATAAACAATAATAATATAAAACATAGATATATTATCAGGTTTTTGTTGTAATATAATATAGGGCAAGGGGGACGATTCCCCCATCGCCCCCACACGCTCCGTAGGACCGCCACTGTGTTTTGACAAATGTAATAATTCGAATTTTTGGAACAAAACCACCATAACTCAAAATGTGGTAATTTTTTTATATGATATACTATTAGAACCGCAAAAATTTTCACTACAAAATGGTGGAGTATCGCAAACGTTATCATGATTATATTCAACGTCACAGAATATTGTGTCACTACATTTTTTTGTTTTTTTTTTTTTTTACTTTAATGAACATAATACTGCTACATCTTAAACATAAGTGTATATTTTGTGCTAAATCATAATTTAATCATGTTCTCAAAAATTAAAAAATTAAAACTGCTGTATAATTTTGTTTGTGGTGGTTTATAATTTTTAAAATCAATGACCTTAGAGGCTTAGAAGGAATATGAAATTAATTATTAATGTTATATTTAAACATAAACTCGAATTCATCACACCCTCGATCTAAAGATTTAATTATGAATGCGAATTTGTACAGATAGAATGCAAGTTTGAGATATTCGAGTATGAATCAAAATTGAATTGATTTTTATTTTTATTGTAAAAACAATTTTATTACTAATATATTTTTAAATTGGTTATGATTAAATATTTAAAAGTTCAAATAAGTCCGAATAAGATTTAATTCCATGTTCAAAAGGTTTAAGAAAAAAATGAAGTTCGTTTTTGCAAAAACTTAAGTTCGACGCATCTGTAGTATGAACAATATATCACATGTACAATACTTGCCAAG
The DNA here is from genome assembly GCF_020882245.1 of Rhopalosiphum padi. Lineage (NCBI taxonomy): Eukaryota > Metazoa > Arthropoda > Insecta > Hemiptera > Aphididae > Rhopalosiphum > Rhopalosiphum padi. The sequence continues at coordinate 23,039,969 of NC_083600.1, forward strand.
ATTAAAGTAACGACCAGTGTCTTGTTATGCAAATTGTCAACGATGCTAGAGTAGGCTTCGACAAAAGACCTAGTGAAGTTTATCCCTTGGCTGGAGTTCCAAGTTCCTATCTTCGATAGACCTTCTTTGTTCACTTCTACCACATCTAACTCGAAGTCGGTCCTAAATCCTTGGTTGTCAAACTTAATGACCCCGGTCAGACCACTTATTTCTACCTATACGACGACGATGACGAAAAAACGATGTAACATAAAATAAAACATACATTATTTATTACACAACGGAAATCATGAAATATTGATCACAATATTTCGTATTTTTTCCATTACTATTTTCATATAATTTATTAAACTATATCCGTGGGACCATGTATCAGAAGCGTCGCAGCTCAATGGTTTAATATCAATCTTTTGGCTGCTGTCCAGATCGTGGAGTGCTCTGGCGAATAGATGAACGGCGTCATAAATTAAAGCAGTTTCCGTCTAAACAGACAAATGTTATGTCGTTTAAGGTATAATATTGCAGTACCTCATAATAATATGCTTAATACACATTCATAATATATTATACGACTGTTCGTTTTTCTTACCGACATGACGGTGAAATTTTCTCCCTGTAACAATACAGAATCAAAAATATAATACCATGAATAATATAATTTTCGAAGAATGTTTCTACTTATGAGTTGTGAGCGAATCGAAAATTCGAAAACCCGTAAACTAAAGCGGCGGTAGATTTTTGTAAAGAATAATTGCATTTTGAATTCAATCATCAACACGATATAATTACAAGTTCAATAAACATATAATACATGTAAAAAATATGTCATAGAATTTAGTTACAAACAAACCGTTAAATATAATACCACAATTATTATTATTATTATGGTAGCGATTCTTTAATGGATGCAATTTTCAACGATTCACAATTGACTGAAAAAGTACCAATACATCAATATTATACACATAAAAACTTCGCCAGATATTCCATGATGGTACCATGTGACATCAGACCACACAAAATCTAACTATATTATTGTATAAAATGAAAAATACTTCACTAAACTCTGTATAATAGTATTATAATATATTAATATGTTTATTTTTTGATGAAAACATATATCGAGAAAATAACAGCTGATTCTAGATAGTACAAAAAGTTAAGTATTCTGGGAAACTCTTTATACACTGTTGTACTTGTAACTTGTATTATTACGTAAATAAGTATACACTTGCAAGACCTAATAAATTTAATATATATAAATAATACATACTTTTCATTGAATCGATATCGTTTCAAATAGAATAATATATACCTATTATGTTTTTCTTTACAACAAGAGCTGCATAAAAATGTCGTAAAAATTATAATTATTACCCATCACTTGAATCCTATATACAAAGCCGTTACTGTGGGAGGGTCCGGGGGTCCCCCTGAAATTATTTTCAGTTACGATCTTGCCTATATGTATGATACTATTAATTAGTAATCAAATGATATGTTTTTTCGTCATTTCAAATAATCGAACAACTTCTTAAAGACAGAAATAAATAAATAACTTTTATTCGATTTTTAATCTTATAGTACTATATAATTAAATATCAATATAAAAAAAATTGAGTGTAATAAAAAAAATGTTAAGAATTGTATGCATTATAATATGATTAGCTTAACTTATCATAAATAACTGAAATAAATATTATAATATATTCATAAAATATAGTCATCAGGTAAATACATTAAAATATTTTCTTGTGAATTTTAATAATTTATTTACTACCTAACTACTTAAATTAGTTATATTACATTTTAAATTAGACGCAGCTGTTTTTTTTTATAAGCACCACTCGAATTGAACACATTTTATCATTGTTTTGACTTGAATCTCAATTAGTATATATTTTACTATATGTGAAGTCATATTAAAGTACATAATATAATATATGCAATTAGTCACACATTTTATAAAAGCTTTCTGTCGGAACGTTTATTATTCAATATATTCATTTTATTTTTATTTTTAAGTTATAATATAATAATATAAAATTTGGAAAGTTTGAATAGTTTTACTACATAACATGAAAATTAAATTACCTCATTTAATGTTTAGAATCGTAGTATGAGAAATACACCACCGATAAACAATAATTTTTTTTATCTACACTTCCTATCTATCATCATTTGGTTTTCATTATTTATTGTTGACTAATTATCACGCAATAATATAAGATATTTTATTTTAAATATTAATAGTAATTAGTTAATACTTAATACTATAGTACTATAATATAGTAGGCATAGTATCTACTATACTTATTATGTAGAAACAATAATACGAATATTTTTATTATATGAATTATTTATGATATAGACAATATTAAAATATATATGTATTATATTATATATTATGAAAATAATTATTTTATCAAATTTATAAAATTTAAAATTCAATATTTTTATGCTATCTGAAGAGTAGTTGGATTGAAAACGATAAAATATTATTATAAAGTCCTACAAGTTACTACTAAGTTTAAAATTAATTAAAATTTGAAATTAAATAAATTGTATCTACCCTGTATAGATTTGAAACACTGAAGCAATATAAATAGTACTATTGAATATTTATTATACTCAGATATATAATCTAACCTAAAGTTATGTTTTTTAATATAGTTGTAGTATATGAATTATTAAGTACCTAAATTTAATTTATATGGGTCGTATACGTGATTATATATTGTGAATAATTACTTCAAAGTATCAAACTAAAATGTTACTTTAACGAACATTTCAAGCAAAACCCAAAAACGAATCAGACACTTATACCATTTTGGCTCACGAGTACGAATGAATGTAGATGTAAATATGATTTATGTGGACCAGTAGACCAATAAAGTTAGAACTCTGAAAATAACTCATTGTCAGTTTATTATTCCAGGTATACCTGGTAAACATACGTTTAAAGTTTATTGGTCTATGTCTATATAAGTTATATACTCATAAGTCATAACACAGACAACGTATTAATATCGATTGGAATATTATCTAGTCATTGGGAGTCAATTAATTCGTTCAATTTATTAAGTCGACTTAAAAATATAGCTAAGATATGTATAGGTGCTATTATAATATACACTTATATAGTTATATATAATATATTATGCTATACGATACAATGCAAAGCCGACTCACCCATTGTTTCAACACTTTTTGCACCACGGGTGTGTCAGGATTGACTAACCGGAAACCTGTGATGTTTGTACCACCGTATTTAAATTCGTCCAGATCGATCGTATGAAGGTCCTGAAAGTTCAAAATTCTCGTTATAAAATACGTACAGAGTAAACTGTATAAGTCTAAGTACAGAATAATTATTATTTTGTTGTAAATCAGGCAATAGCTTAAAAAATGTATAGGTACAAGGAATTTTTCAAACACTTAAGAAAATATTTATTATATAATATTATTTTACATAATATCTTGTCTGTAGACTGTAATTTTCAATATATTTTATTTCTAAAATTTAAAATTTAAAAATTTCTTGCATTTTCTAAGATATTTCTTGGTTCTCAGTAAAAGAATTATCAGTATACAACTAAAGATAAATCACCGAGAAACTCACCAGAGATGTTATCAGATAGCTGTGATAGTCGCTCATCATTCCTATTTGTTGAGCTTGTTTCAAAACGTCGTATATTTTTTCGGTTGAACAATCTAGTACGATGTGTGATTCTGCTGAATTTTTTATCTGCTTCAATAATGGTCTGCGTGTGAACAAAACCAATCATATTTTCGATTCAATAATATAATACTTGTATAAAAATTACGTGCACGTGGAGAGAAATGACATGCTGATATATATATTAGACACAAAATACCAAAACCAAAACGTGTATTATTATCTTAAATCGTGATTATTATGAAAGATGTATTAAATACATTGTATTCTATATTTTCAAGTCCCGTCGCTTTTTTTTTAAATTAATTTCTAATGATTAAAAAATAAGCTCTGACCATGATAAAAATATTGCAAAAAATAATTTTCTAACAATTGCATTTATTTCTATATACACTTTTTATAAATGATCATCATGTATTATTAAGTTATTTTATAAATTATAAGTCCACTACTGGCACTACTTAATATTTTATTAATTACTATCTATATATTCTGTATAGATTCAATACATATTACATTGCTCTATAAATTTATATTCATGAAAAACCAATATATATTGACGTGTTCACTAAAAATAATATTATACTTGTATTAAATTATTATTTATAATTTATTTTAATAATTATAAGTTCGACCAAAAATATATATATAAAAAAAAATAGTCACCTGGGGCACCATTACCCACACACATGAATGTTGGATATTACCCTTATCCTGGTTTTTATAATGTTTACCTGTGATCTCGACTGGAACCCAACTGACGGATCGTGATTGGGTACGCTGAAAACGCGCCATTTCTGGCTTTCAACAGCTCTTGCAGCCTCACCAAGCCTTCGTTGCTCTCGTATATTATCGTGAACGACTTCCAGCCCCATTTTTTCACCAAATCCAAATACGCCTATATACGTAATGTGTTCGATATAATGTCACAAGAAGTGTTGTGAACCATACATAGTAATATTATTTAATATAATATATAATATATTTAATATTATAAATACATAAATAATATGATGGATTATATATGATCAACCGGTGCAATATATGTAAATATATATAATATATATTATATACGTATAGTGATAACGATATATTATAATATATAATACGCGTCACCTTGGACAATACGGTCGGATGTGGATAGAGATTGACCAAGCAGCTCTCACGCCGCAGCTTATAGTCCCATCGCGTTTCCAAATGTGGTATTTCCATTGTATCGCAAATGGACTGGACGTGACTGGATATTTGAGCGGATTGTGGGCCGAAAACTGCGGCGACGCCTAGCCGAAGTAGACTGCACACTGCAACGAATTAGATAAAAAGCGGTGATGTTTAAGCAAATACATTATGATAGCTATATTGGTGTAAATAATATCATATCATCAGTCACAGGTGTATAACCTCTCTTGGAAGCATGGAAACTGTCTTGCGGTGATACTTTTTCTACCTGACCAGAAAGGTTCGATCTACTAAGTATTAACCGATTGGCGTTGACGTCGTGGATGGCGTGTTTGAACACATTTTCTTGGTTGATGTCATTTGGATGAAACAAACCCCCTGAAAATTGAAAAATAAAAAGGTAATTACCGACATAGTATCTATTATACGCAGATAATATCATATAATATCAAATACATATACTCAAAATGCAGGTCTTTAAAATATAAAAACTCCAAAAGGAATCGTAAATAGATTATGTACCGCTTACACGTATAAATATAAATAATTATATATTCCCAAAATATTTTTTTTTTAAGTCATTATTAAATATTAAAACTATATTATCATTAAGTTTGGTTGATTAAACGTAGTGATAAAAACAACTTTTTTAAATATCATGGGATTATTTATATATCACGTAGACACAAGACCACAAGTCCACAAAGCTGGAATAATAGTATTCAAGGATGGGTTCTAATACTACGATAGAAGGATTTCCTTATAGTATGAGCCGTCATACATTTTTATCCCAAATCCATTAAGTCTTATATTAATAGTCTAATAATTGTATTGTTTTTTAAATTTAGATTTTACGTTCTATTAACTGAAAATAATTTGTATTATTCATTACTGTTATAGTTTCTTATTTATTATAATATTTAAGTTTAAAGTTTAGTTGTTGTAATGAATGTGTAATGTTGTAAACGAAGCAAGTAAATCTTTTTTCTTCTCCTTTAAAGTGTTATCGTTATCCTGTACTTAATTCAAATTTATAATGCAATAATTATTAACAAAATTATAAAAATATTCTTAAACTGTAGTTTGTACTGATACATATCTAATGTGTACATAAATTACCTAATATTTTTTTTTAATTAATCCCTCCATGCTTATGAAAATAATAACATAAAATAAAATATTAGTTTTGACAGTCGAAAACTGTATATGTATATTGTTTAATGGGGGGGAATATTTTAATTAATTTTACTGTAAATAATATTTTGACATGTTGACAAGAAATTTCAGTGATTAGTTGACAGTTATAGAAATAAAATATAGGTAAATATCCAAATACAATGTATTACGACCTTTTAAAACTGTATAAAAAACCATTTTAATTTTAATCAAATATTAATTATAAACAAAACAATATTTTTTTCACCAAATAAAAACAAATAGTAATTAATTAATAATTATTTATTCATTTTTAAATTTTAAATACGGATACATATCTCTCAATGATGGCATCAATATTGTAATTTTTAAACAAAAACAAATAATATATTATCGTCAATAATCTATTTAATACATCTCGAAATAATGAAGTTTCTCTCGTCACTCTACATATGTTTGTAAAATAATAATTCTATACCTATGTATATTTTTAACGGTCGTCGTCGATCGATAAAAATTCTGAATAGTCAAAGACCGCGGTAAAGTAAACGTCTCCTTACACATATTTTACGGATAAAAAATGAACAAAATTCCGCATCAACTATACCTACATTATGACGATGATTACCATTTGGTATTTATCTATATTTCCTATAATTGCCCAGTCGTAGTAGCTAGGTACTCGTAAGTATCGTAGTAAACTGTATATATAATATAAGGACTAGGAGTATTCGTAATAATACTATTATAATCATAATATGATATGCCAATGCCCAACGCGGCGATGCTTACCGATTCTGATCGTGTCGGGCAGAGTGTTTACGTGGCTCGCAAAATGTATAATCCAAACGACGATTTCCAACTTCATTTTTGGTCGTGTCCAGAAGACGGCGAGAGGTATAGTATAGGTACGGAGCAAAAATCAAAGTATCGCTTTACACGGCACAAGTATATATGTGTATCCACATTTCCGTGTTTACGACCACCGAACAACTACCCGTCGAGTGGTCCACTGAATGGCAAAGTAGAAATTCTGATGTTTCTCGCATCGTTCGTTTTTGCGCTCCACAACCCACATGCGCGCAGGATCGTAGTATGATCGGGCACGACCGGAGACTGTGCGTCGAGGCCACCGCCGACGGTACGGTTTTCTTTTTTGTTCCGTTTTATTACTTTTTGAAAACGCACTCAATGCCAACCGTGCACCCTTTCATACTCTGCGGCAAATGCGACAATTATTATTATATACACAGAATAATCGCGGGGGGATTAAACGATTAACCGTCGTCGCTTTATCATCACATAATATATAATATATGATAATAATAGATGAAACACTACATTAGCCGCAATGTCGCAATGATAATATATCATTAAAGTTGCGGTTATTATTATTAATATTATTATAACTGATCTACCCTGTACCAGACCATAGTAATTATTGCCGCTCAATCACTGTGCACGACGACAAGTTATACAAATTTTGCGTTTTTTTAGGTACCCAGACGTCGCTATATTATTATCATATCATATCGCACACACAGCCCTGTATAGTGTGTTATTCCTATTCGCTCGTATCGAAATCCAACAAAACAACATACAATCTTGCCCTGCAAGATAATATTTCTGACCATTCAAACAAATGACATAGGTAACTATAGTAATAGTAGCCCGGTGTTCTAGTTGTGCTGTAATACTGAATAATTAACGAAATTACTGTAATAAAATGTACTTTAAAAACAAACAATTAATACCACGACTATTGACTCAATATAAATTAAAAAGTAATACTATTTGCTCAGGAATCATGATCAATCTAAACAGTTAATGCAGTTATATAGATAACGTATATACAGTCAGTGCTAGATCTAAGATTTTGTTTAGAGAAGGGCCAAAATTGTTCATGTTATTTTATAAACACAATATTTAGATTTTTATTTTAGGCCTTAATATAATATAACTGTTAAGGTGTCAAGGGGAAACCCTTGGACTACCCCTTTGAATCTGCCACTGCCTATACTAGCTATAGATGTACCTATTATAAATTAAACAAAAGATATGTCCATCACACACAAATGTTTTAATTAATCCATGATATAAATAATAAATGTAGTATAATTTGATAACATGTTCATTAAAATTATACACCAATGCGGACTTTAGATTTAATAAAAAAAATGTTTACTTACATAAAATATGCTTATTACCTAATACCTATAGTTTATAATGTGTATACATACCTTTAGTATATGAGAATTACATTTTTTTTGTGCTTTTCACATCTAACATTTTAGATAGGTATGTGATTTAATTACTGCTATAATTGCAATAAGCTATATAATTAGTATACTTTCAGAAGTTCTACAAGACGTACGAGTATATTACATAACCGTTGGATAAAATGTCTAAAAAAGATATATCTTTGTCAAATCAATAGGTAGATAAAAAGGGTTTGGGCCATTTATTGTTGTAAAATACCTTCCAATTCATGACCTGGTGTAAGGTTAATAAGGTTAATTATATATATATAATAATATTTTAGTTATAAAAAAACACCCTCCCGGTGAGGCCCACGCAAATATTTATTATGTGTGTACGAATATCATTTAGCAGGAAAGCGCGCGATTTACGATCGTTTGAATTCGGAGGCTACCCCACCCCTCCCCCGAGTATTTTCGGAAAATGAGTAGATTCGCGTTTTATTTATTTATATATGTATACAGGCGCCTCCTTCGGTCGGTTGCCAAGCAACTGCGTTATACCGGATTATAATCGATCCGAGTAGCTAGCTACTATTCGGCCACTCGTCGTGTATATCGTGTATAGCTCTAAAATAATACACAATCGAGGAGTTCCTAGACACACTTGCGAGTATTTATTTGTTTATTATTTTTATATGTCTAGGTGAAGAAAAATATTAAATATAATTATTATGAAGTGATGAAGTTATGGCGCAGAAGGTGGCGTAGTGTGAAACTTGGTGACCCTTAAGCCTATAAATGAGCTAGGAGAACCTATTTAAACACACTAATCAAATAAATAGATAATATCGTTTACATGTCTAATGCTAAAATTTAATAAAATAAAATATATTTTAGAATAATTATATTAATATATAATTGTCAAACCATTTATTTAAAACAATAATATTGTATACTTATATGAAAATTAACTTTTCGAGCATTTGTTTGATTAAAATTAATAATTTATCAATGGTTTAAAAAGTAAAAGTACATGAAAAAAATAAAAGTACCTACATGCAATGGCCCAGCAACTTATATCTACGATCTACCTTAGGGGAACCGTCTTAAATACGCCATTGGTAGTAGACTAGTAGGTACTAGGTAGCTATATAATATAGACACCAACACAACATATTTTGTCACAATCATCCAAACTCAGTTTTCCAGACTTTTTAATAGGAACAAAAAACTGATTCGTTGCGCTATAAATTTCAAAAGTTGATGTCCCTCTGACCCACTGCAGAACAATTATTAATACATTCCAAAATCCACTGTACCTTACCTTACTGTATTTTTATAACTTTATTTTATCAAAAATAATCAGAAATGGTATATTTTATTTCAAAATCAGATAAATTTAAAATAATAAAAATTATAATTAATTGATGTAATTCCTATATTATTATAAATATTATATTCCAGTAATAAAGTGAAATAGGTATGCACAATTTGACAATTTAGTGTTTACTAACTACTAATAAGACAAACCACAAACAGTATAAATGAAATATTGAAATTTAGTTTATTTGGGTAATTTTTCCGTTAATACTAAATTGACCATAGAGCTTTTACTATACTACCTACTTGGTATAAATAACCATGATATAATAATCATGTATATAACCGTAGAATATAACAATTACTCAGTATAAGGTATTAAGGTCTATGCACTGATATAGATAAGATATCCACCTTGCCTAATCCATCTCAGTTGATCTATGAAATAGACATAGACGTTAATATACTCATAGATATTATAAGGTCTATGAATATACTCTAATATTATGGAAATAGACAGTGGTTAGTGGTTTCCATTTCTTTATCTTTGTGGCCGATAAGTAACCATTCCACATTCTGTCATGATACAAATTAATCTATCTTTTTATTCCACGAACTTCTAACGCAACTCTTATCACGACTCACGACATAAACTCGTGGAAATTGATTCTGTATCTGTGATAATAAATGTCGAAAGATATTACAATTACATTTCACATTTCACATTTTTACTATTATTAAATTATTATTTAATGTTTACATTCTAATATTTCATAAAATATCATGTCATATTATTGTATTAAATAGTATCATGACTTGATATACCAGTCGTTAATTAGGTATATCATGATTCGTGAACGTTGAATAGTACTTTCTCGCGTGGTCGCGTGTAGCTTTCATTACTTTATAGAATTATTTAATTATATTTACTACAGGTAAAGTATAAAATATTACAAACAATCTATAGTATAATTTAAATATGTTTATGTTAATATCGTTTAATATAATATTTTATTTTTATTGTACATCGAATATGGGCATTAATTTGATAGTATGTAAAAATTGAATGCGTTCATACTTATTTTCAAATTTTTTTAATAGTATTTTTTTATAATTTTAATCTCAAAAATAAATACTAATATACTTAAAATTATATTACATTAGTTACTGAATTAATTTTTTGTAATCTGCTATGTTAATTTTAATTTTAACTAAATGACGTGAAAGGGTAAGGGTAACATAGAAATTAAAATAATAATTAACAGTTTTGGCTTAACTCTAAATAAAAATATTTCCAAAATTCCTTGGTAATTTTATATTGTGAATATTAGTGATAGTCTTAAGCTTATAATTACTCTATAATTATAACAAACAATTATATTTCTCGTGTCTACTGCTTGGATAATATTATAGTATTGTTTGTCAACAATCTTTCCACAAAATGTTTATAACTTTGGTTTCAATGTAAAACAAACATTTTATTTATTTTTCATTTCATGTACAGAGTTTAATTTTACTTGATGTAAAACTTGGTTTATTTAATTTTATGAAAATAGAATTATAAAGATACTATCCAATAAAAAATAACAAAAACATCCCATTTGAGGCTTATTAGGAAAACATGGAACAGTGCTCAAAAAAGGGAAAATCTTGTTTAAACATGACAAATAATCACAAGTAACCTTTGATTAGATACATCATACATACTTAATTAATATCTTAAAATATTCTTCTTATTTTAGATTTATATATTTTATAGTTCTTCTTAAAATGTTTTGTCCTCTGGTATTAGCATCTGTTCATCATTTATTAAATTATGTTTTTTTTCTTTATCACATTCTGTTGTTTTATCAGATTGTTCTAATTGTTGCTGTCTTATTTTATCAATGTAGGCTTTAGAACTATTTATATTTTCTTTAAGAAAATCTTGATTGTTTCCATTTTTTATTTGATTATTATACAAGTAACTTTGAAAAAAATCATATTTAAATTGCTTTTTTTCGTATTCTTTCATTATTGGTCTTAGTATTATTCCTAAACTATAATAACTTTGGTTAATTGATTTGATATATACATATCCATTTTTGTTAGGTATTCCGGAATAACTTAGTTTTTTAGAATTGTTGAACACACTTGATGTTATTGATTTTAATGGAAGAGTGTAATATTTGTTTGAGAATTTTGTTATACATAATTTCATCAATCGAATAAATGATTGCTCTATAAAATTACTAGAAAAAAACAACCTAATTGTATTTTCATCATAAAAGTATTCATTTTTAAACATGAATACTTACACTTTTATTTGTTTGATTTCCTGCATAGTAACATTAAAGTACAATATTTTTTTGTTAGAATCCTTTTGTATTTTCAAACTTTTGAATGTTGATGATAATCTTAAACTATTCAGAAATATAAAATGATCAATTTATATCTATTAATGTAAAGTATGTTTTTATTCATGGTTGCTAAGTATTTAAATAATGTTAGGTAGGTTCTTTTATTATTTTATAATAGTTAAAATATTTGTTTTAATAAACAAAATATAGCTTAGATATAAACACACTAAAGTAATTCATCAATATAATTAAAAATGTATTTGAATAAATAATATATTATCTGATTTTTAATTTATAAGCATAGACTGTGTCATCTCTATTTTGTTATGCAATAATTTATTCTGGGGCTTTATTTTATGTTAGGTTTAAGAAGACACTATACCTGCATACTTTGTCTCCGTCTTACAAATGTACAACATAGCAAATTTGCTTTCAACAGAACAAATAATATTTTGTTAAATTTAATATTATAGTAAATTGGCCTATTATCAAGTTTAAAGGTAAGGACATTATCTGTGTTTGTAAGTTGGTTTTTACAATGTTTTAATTTTTTAGTGAGTTATTTTTAGGATAAATTACAATAATTTAACTACTTATACTGAAAAATTGTTGGCTATAAATTTATTGGTTTTACATTAATGCTTTTTTTCTATCCGTCATCAGTTTTCAGAACAGAAAAAATGCACAAATTATAGTTTAAAGAAAAAAATTCCTTGTAATAATTGTTTAAACCAGTGCTTCTCAAACTGTGGGCTGCGGTCCTCTAAGAGGCCATGGCTATATGACCGTGAAATATTTATTTTATTTAAATTGACAATGATGATAACTTTAATGATGTAAAGCCGTAACAGTACAGTTTTGTGAATATTTTTATTTTAATAGTTAATACTTGAAGACTAAGGACAATATTCCACATAAATTGTTTTTATTATAATTTAAAATGAGTTAAGTGAAACCCACATTAACACTTTACAAGTGTTAGAAAATTGATATTTAAATATAAAATAGGTATAGTTTGCTTAGACTAAAACTTTTATAATTTAATTTTAGATAATTCTTAAAATATGATTTTTTTATACACATAGCTATTGAAAAAGATATCATTCATCATAGACGATGCTATATGAGTATGTCGTAATTCTCTACTTTTGAATAGTCATATAATATAATAATAGTTAAACAATTATATCAGCTAAATAGAAGTGGAGAACTACAATATAACTAAAGTAAAAAAATAGTTGAGAGAGTTATACATATCAAAAAACTGATCTACTTTTTTAAAAAATATAAATAAATTATTTTTTGGAAATTAAGGTTAACACAGCATCACTATTTTGAATCATGTTTTGTATGAAGTAAGCAAAGATATATCATTTAAATTTAATGAAATACACTAAACTTACTATACAGTAGAGTAACTTCTCTATTGTTTTAATGATTCTTTAAGATTTTAATTTTTATATTATAAATTAATAGTGCCTAATAGTTAAACTTTACTTATTAGATAATGTGATATTTTGAATTTTTGTTAATACTTTCAAAACCAAAGTTGGGGCGTTGAGCCAAACGTTTGTGCAGTTAGTGATAACTTCAGTAACTGTTGGCTAATAGTAATGTTATTTTATACTTTCAAGTTAACGTTCGCACACCAAAAATGTGCAAATTTTAAATTCATATCTAATAAGACATTACAACATTCTTGTTGTATAATACAAGTATGTAAATACAGCTCATGTTTGTTATACAAAAAAAGCTTTAAAATGACAGGTTGCGGTTACTTAACAATTTGTCTTAAAATATCTAGCTGTTGCTCTTTTGTCTGTAGTGAAGCATTGTGGTTAGAAGAGTCACTAACTGCACAAAATAGCTAACTGAGGTGTAAAAACTATAATAACATAATTATTAATTAATTTCTATGTTTATTTTTTCTTCTACTAAATTATTCATACAAAAATTTCATTGAATTGTCTATCTGTTAAAATATTTCCTAAAAATTAAAATTAATATAATCTAATGTCATCAAGTAATAATCTAATTATTATATTATTATAGCTGTCCCCATGCACTTTGTTGTCTTTACAAAATGCATACGTGTTAAGTTTGGTTGCCTAATGCTAACATTTAGCGTGAAGATAAATACTAATTTTGGTTTTCTGATTTATTTCCGACATATCAACTTTACATAACCGTCGCACCCAGCATTGCATTTTTTCAATCAATTAACCAATTATGTATCATTTGAAAACAATCCATTATTCAAATAATCAATTAAATAATTTAATAATCGCACAGCCCTAAACATAATAAAGAGCTAAAGAGGTAATATATTGAGGTCATTAGTCGGGATAAAAACTATCCTTTCTTATTACGGAGACAAAATTACACACATTGGTCATTATTCCATCAAAATCAGTTGAGTAGTTTTGGAATGCAAAGAGAACATCATACCTGTGCGTCTACACCAAATGTGTATATATGTATTATATTAGTTAGGTATTTTTAAATTGTACTTTTTAGTAATTCGTTCTCTCTATACATTTAAATAATTATAGAAATATTCATGTATTAAATTAAAAATAACAAATAAGTTATAGTTTTTGAATAAGGGAAATATAAAATATTTCTACTTATTTACAATAAAATTATTTTTAAAGTATTTATAATACAATTATAAACTCGTAATTAGTAAATAGTAGGTATCTATTTTATTAATACTAGAATGTTCTTATATAATATTACTTACCTACACGCTGATAAGACACACACAAAAGAAAAAAGTCAGGTTGCACTGTTGCAGGTAGCTTGAAGCCACGGGTCGCTGTGCTGTATACAGGTATACAATTTACACGTTTATTTTAATTATTAATTTTTTAATTAATAATTAACTTTATCGGATTAAATTTATGCCATGACGCTCACAAAGAATGTGGCTTTCTATTGGTAAAATAATTTTCAAAATCGATTCAGTAGATCCAGAGATACCTCTTAACAACATCATAAATATCTTCTTTTTATGTAATAGTATTTTTTACGTCCAGATTCCGTACTTTTCCGGTAGATTTTCCTAAAATTGTATTACATAAGAACCTCCTTCTGACAAATACGAACACAACAAAAAAAGAATTAGCGAAATCGGTCCAGCTGTTCACGTGTGATGCGATGACCAAGGGAAACAGGAATCCATTTTTATATATAGAGAGATAAGATATTATATTACATTATTATACTTATATCTGAACATTTTGTTACTTTCATCATTGCTTTTATTGTTGTTATTGTTGTAAGAGTCTTTAAAGTTAAGTTAATTCATTTTATACTTCTCGATATCATGGGCAATAAACATATAAAAATTTAAAAATCACGTGCACTGTTTCAATAATTGATAGTTGGTGTTAATATATTATAAGTATACCAGAAAGGCTTAATACATTTTAGAAATAATTTAGAATCATTTTTTAAATGTTTATAAAACCGTTATCCATTATTATTATTCATCAATTTTTAGTAATAGTATAACCACAAAATGCATTTATATAACGTCATTCTTATTAAAATATTTATTTATTTATTATTTATTATTACTTTCAGAATATAATTAACAATGGATTTAAGTGACGATGAAGAATTTTATGATAGTGATCAGAGTGATGTGGGCGAACAAAGTTTACATGCTATGCTCAGTAAAACTCTTTACGATAAAGACAATGAGTATGAAGAATATGGTGAACAAATTGCTGGTGAAGAAGAAGCATTGGGTAGTGTGCAAGAAGAAGTACTTGGTAAAGTCACTGATGATGGTGGTCAAGAAGAAGTTGTCCTAGGTCCAGTATATAGCGAGAAAGAAGATCCAAATTTGAACGAAAAATCAAAAGGGCCAGATTCAAAGTTTGTTAAAAAATTAGAAGATGCTGAAGAAGTAGTTTTAACACCAGAAGTTCTAGGTGAATTAGAAAATAAACATTTTTTTGATGGACTTGATGATGATAATTTTGAACCAATAAAAAAAAAAAAAAAACTAAGCAATGATGATAGTAATAATGCAAATCCTCATAAAACTATTATTATGCATATACCTCAATTCATTCGATGTAACAAAGGAGGTCAATCTATTCAAGTTCAGTAAGTTGTATTTTATGAATATAATTAAACAGTTAATTCATTATTTATTTATTATTTAAACTTAATTAAGTTATATTTTTGTATTGCAGAAACATTGTTTGTGGTGCCAACATGGGATGTCCTTTAGACTTAGTAAGAATCGTTATGTGGACTAGTAACTCTGAGTATAATCCACAGCGATTTAATGGGCTAATTATGCGCCTTCGTACACCTAATGTCACCAGTTTATTATTTCCATCAGGCAAAATGATCATGCAAGGAGCTAAAGATGACCGAACTGGAAATTTAGGTTGTCGAAAAGTAGCAAAAATTTTAGAACGACTCGGACACAATGTTAGTTTTATTTTATTTACCTTTTATATTATTATATTTCATCATAAATATAATTGATTATGTAGGTACAATTTTGTGACTATACAGTGCATAATATTGTATGCACATGGGATGTTGGTTTCCCAATAATGTTGGAAGAATTAAATACTGCTCACTCACAATTTACCAGGTACTTTCATTTTTTTTTTTTTATAAATATTTTCTTATTCTTCAAATTTATATAACCTAAAGAATTAATTTTTTTAAATTTGTTGAATAATTAAGTTCTAAATACAGTACATTTATGATTATTGATTATTATTATAATATTCTGAACAAATTTAAAATATTATAAGCAATGTCAAATTTAAATTTTCATTTACTACTTTTATAATCTTAATATTGAACAAATATTTTAAAAAACTAAGTTTAATACAAATAAACCTTATAAATATTCCAATATGTAAAATATATTTATGTGTTTAGCTTTGAGCCAGAAGTATTTCCTGCGTTAATTTATCGGATGGTCAAACCTCGAGCAGTGTTTTTAATGTTTGTAAATGGAAAAGTAGTTTTGACAGGTAATATTTTCTTATACATTTTCAAATAACTTTGTAACTTTATTTTACTATAGTTAATATAGGACTATAGTTTAACTATAGGAAAAAATTAGTTAACATACTCATATCAAACTTAGGAAGAAACTTATGATAATGCACTAGTTCTTACACTTAATTTTTATGCAAGTATCAGACCTTATGGCACTAAAAATAAACCCTAAAATATAGAAAATAATAACAAAAAAGTTTTTTTATATTGATCAGTATTTATTACTTTATTAGTTCATAATATAATTTATGTTAATTGTAACTTCCATTTATATTCACAATATTTTTTTTCACATTGATATTTGTTCATAAGACTGCTATCAACTTCAACAAAATCAATAGTTGATAGCAGTGTCACCTCAAAAAATATAGGTGAAAAAAGGTAAAAGCAGATAACTGCTACTAGTTACCTAAGTCACTGTAAAGTATGTGTTAAATTTGAATTCAAAGATCATTGCATACAAAATAATAGATTCTAAGCTAAAATTTGTCAGCCTATATTTTATTATATATTTATATTGCTAAAGAAATAATTCATTTTACAATGTACAATAAAGTTATACAATAAAATTAATATTTTCCAAAAACATAGTATTTGAAAAAGTCATTGTATGAAAAGAATAATATAATATATTAAAAATGCCAAGTACCCACAAATAATGTTTTTTAAATTACAGCAAAATAACCAAAATTATTCATTTTCATTTAAATATTTAATTTTGTCTAAATGTTATATTGAAATGTCTATAAAAAAAATATAAAAATACTTGTAAATATCAATTGCCTGTGAATTGCTTAAAAAGAGTCAAAATATTTGAAAATGTATGTAAAAATGATATTATGTATGAAATTAATCACATAATTATTTAATGAAAATTTCATGTTTCTTCAGTTATTTGTTTTTTGAGTTACGTAAAATAAACAAAATCAATTTTGTTGAAAACTAGACTGAAATTACCATTTTCCCTAATTTTTTGTTTGTTATTTCTGATTATTTTGAATAATACAAGTAATTTTTAATTTTAATCCATCATAAATACAAACTAAATCTAATTTTCTATCTGTAATCACCAATCACCCTTAAAGTCAAAAATAAAAATATTTCTCAACTATTTATTTTATATAAACACATGTTTAAGAACATAAGCAAAAAAACATATTATTGCGTATATTGAATACATTTATCATTCTATTTACAAGTATTACAAAGTAATGAATAAAAAACAGTTTATATTATAAAAACAAATACGCTGTTTAAGATATTTTAGTGATTATTTTTTAATATTTTACTGAATATTAAATGTCATCTTACTGTAATATTGATTAATAATAATTAACTATATTTATTTCAGGTCTTAAAACAAAAGCAGATATTAAAGAATCTGTCTTTTTGATGCAAGATGTATTAAACAATTTCAGAAAAACATGAAACAAAATACTGGTTTTTATTTTGAAGTTATTTTTTGTTAATTATTGTAATATATACTTAAGTACCTACTATATAAATATGTATATTGTATGTATATAAATCATTTGTTTTCTTAAAAGAAAATTATAATTTATATTTCCTTGGTATTAAATACCATTTATTTCTTTATTTTAAATAAAGTTTTGCCTAAACTTGTTTATAACAAAGTCTGTATTTGTGTTAAAATTTTAGCAAGAAGATAAATGGGAACTAAATTCATCACACTCCATTTTAAAAATAATGGCGTTCCTTATAAATAAATAGTAATAAGTTACTTAATATTATACATTGCAAATATATATATAACAAACAAATGTATAAATTAACAAACTTCACTAAATTAAAACAATAGTCAATAAAAATTTAAAATCAAAATTTATGCGTTAGGTAAGTATTTAATTAAATTAATATTAATTAAGAACCATTGTAAATGATAACTGGTAAATATTTGTTTTTTATCCCATCAACATTTTCTTTTTAGACATGGTATCAATATTTGCATACATTAAAATGTAAAATGTCTAAAGCTGTCATTGTACATAAAATGATCCAAAAAGTGTCTAGTTATTGAAATATCCAGGTTGTTAAGAAGATTAAGTACCTAATACAATTATGTTATTTAAAACAATTTTAATATCAAAGCTCAAATAGATTAGGTAAATATTTAGTTAGTTCATTTTTATTTATTTGTTTATTTATTAGTTATTCAGCTAAATGTGTATATTTATAAAACATATATAAGTATATTACATACCCTAAGCCTAACAAATGGAATTGAATTCTTCCAAGAAACTGAAGAAACAGTCGTTTTTTGTTATAATGTTATGAGTTTATGACACTTCGTTTGCACTAAAGAAGTTTGGCTAAAGGCCAGGCAAATATTTCTAAATTTATATACTAGACTACTACGAACCCGAGCGATATTCGTTTCAAGTAAGTACACATTTTTCGTTCTGAACGATAACATGTTTCTTTCGTACGCATTTATTGTTACCGTTTGCTTATGCCATGTTGTGGGACAAGAAAATGAGAACGTACCCCTTTCCGTTGGTAAGTGTTAGAAAAATAAAAGTCGTTATATTTGGGTAATTTCGATTAGAAAAAATTGTTTAAATGCATTTTTTTCAATTATACACAGTGGGGTTCTTCGACAAAGAAAACAGCATTGAACAACAAATGTTCGAATTGGCTATCCAAAAAGTGAACATTGACCCAAAGTTTGCAAACGTGTTTTTAAAACCCGAAATTAAAATTATCGATTCTACAGATCTTTATATGACTGGCTTGAAAGGTAGGTATATAAAAATAATTTGGCAATTTTAAAATTAAAATTTTTGTTATCTTGGCGTAGTAAAAAATATGGTTTATTGGAACAACAATTATTGGTGGTTTATTTGTCCTATTGCAGGCTATTTTATTATGATGTGTATTGTTAATATTATGTTAAATGTAGACGCTAATTGAGTGTAGCTTAGGCAATGAAGGCGCTCGTGATGAATATTTCTTTTTTCAACATTATTACATTCAGATATATTTATTTCTGCAACATTTTTAGCTAAAAAATCATTCATATATGATGATAAGTTTATTTTATTATGATAAAATAATATCTACTCTTATACTAGTTATACTATTAGTACTTATATACCTATAGGTATAAATTTTATTAAAATAGAGAAAATTGATAATTATACGTAAAAATGTTTTCCTAAGAAGCCCAGTGGCCAGTTTTCAAAATGTTCCACGATTTTATAAAATATTAGTTAAAAATAATATTTTAGTTGCTACCTTAATATTTAATTATAATACTTTTCCGCTAATTTATTCTTCAATAAGTTCAATAAATATTTAGGGAAGAGCAAGATAAGGTGAATTATACAGAGTTGGAATGTGTTTTAAACAAATTATTTTAATTACATGATTAAATTTCTTTAAATAAATGGTTTTATTTAAAATAAAAACATTTAATTGTATTGTAATTTTTTCTATGAAATATTATTATATTTTGTTTATATCACAGTATATAATATAAGTATATAACCATTGTGTAGAGTGTTAGCAATATAAGATTAAGTTACTTTTTAATGTATCTATATATATTATACATTTATTCTTGAAATTAAGCATTGTTATAAATTAAAAATTGTTCAAAAAACGTTTATAAAAAAAAAACAAAGCTGTACAGAAAAATGTTCAGGACGTTTATGCCTCGTTAAATTTTCAGAGTTCGATAACTATTTTAATTTGAAAGTAGATAACAATAATAATATATACCTAATGCATTAAACCCAGATTTTTATTATATTTTAAATAATGGTATTTTAATCGAATAATTTATAAAATTAGACATAAAAATATTGAAAAAAAAACAGAAAAAAAGATTTAAGCGCAAGCTGTAGATTATTTCTATCTAATAACTGAAAAAAAAACAAATTTGATTGAATTTAAAATAATAAAAATAATTGTATATCCATAATTAATTAACGGACGTTATCAAGTTACGTAGTAAATTCATAGGCAAATACAACAAGGATGTAAACACAGGAGGTTTTAGTGGTGTTGACCCCTTTACATTTTAAGAAAATTATTTAATTATTTAATAGGTACGTTCAAATACGTAGAGTGTAACCTATAGATTATACTAAGCTTTAGAACATTATAATATGTTTGATCTGTTTTAATAACTAAATAATATACCTACCTATTATTATTTTTGTTATACGCAGTATTAAATATGTTAAGTTAGTAGTTAGTATTAGTTACTGTGTTTTTGTAAAAAATAATAAAATATTTTCGTGTTATTATAAAATAATTTAATAAAAATATAAAATAATTACAATTTATATTAGGTACCTTTTGAATACTGAAATTATGTTAACTTTTAATTATACATTTGTAAAACTATAATATTAAGTCTTAATATACCTGAATAATTAAGGTATTTAAGGCCCTATTTGGTCCTGGTACAGATCAAATGCTCGAATGTTGTTGTCCTTACTCGAGCACCCAGCTGCCCCGAGAATTTTACATATAAATTATAGACAATAGTGTTCATATCAAGTCTTTTATAGACAGGTATTATACATATTGCCATACAGTTATAAAAGTGCATACAAAATTTATTCAACCTATAAATTTATCTGGAGACTAAAGTAGTAAAGTACTCATTATAGACCTAGTCGTAGCTCATATTGACCAAAATATGTTACTGCATATAGATATACTGGCTTGTATCGTTAATCATTATTAGGTAATAAGTAATGACGATCTTAAATAAGTACGTTTAAATTTAGAATATTTTAAAATTTGAACTTCAATCACTCGTAAAACATATATACCTATAAATATATCATATATGCGACTGCTTTATGGCAAGTTTTTATTTAAATTTCAGTTATATAAACTGATGAGAAATCTTTTATTACATTCTCAAACCATAGGTATTAGAATTAAAAAAAAGGAATGCATATTTTAACTACCTACAAAATATAGCTAGCACATTTTAAGTTTTTCGGTGAATTTGGTTATAGTTACCTCTTTAAAATTCTACTGCTGTCTGCTTATCAGGAAACTGTGATTGTATTTTCGATATTTAAAAAAAATACTTTTGATGATCTTTGTATTACATTTTCAAGTTTTTTTACTCACAAACGAAAATACCATAGATACGATTAGTCGAATAATAACTAAAGAAGTTAAATGTCTATAAATAGCTCAATAAAAAACAAAAAAATTATTTTTTTAATTTTATTATTTGTGACTAGAAATGCTAATTTAAATATTTGAAAAAAATTTCAAGTCTTCAGTAATGTGTTTTAGAATTGCAACAATTAAGTTTGTACATAAATAATCCTTTTTTTTTGTAATTTTGTTTTATTTTTTCTAATTAGATATTTGAAAAGTATTAGGAATTTCTACTTTAAACTACCCATTTTCCAATGTATCAACTAAATTCAATTTTCTACCAGAAAACTCACTCAAAATTAAAAATTAAAAAATATTCATTATTTATTTAAATGGATTTTTATCTATATTTTATACATTATATTATATATTACTAATATAATTATTTAAATTTTCAGTATGTGAAACTATGGAATCTGGGATCGGTGCAGTTTTTGGCCCGTCCAATCTAGAATCATCAAACATAGTGCAGTCACTTTGTGAAACTATGGAAGTTCCACGTATAGAAACCAGTTGGGAAGACACGCCTGTTAATAATTTCAATTTTTATTTCAACCCATATCCTGAACCAACATTACTAGCAAAAGTAAAGCAATAATACTAACATATTTAAATTATATAAATATATAATATACCAACTTTTAACTTCTAAATACAATTTTTATCATTTAAGGGTTATACGGCTATAGTTCATGACATGGACTGGAAGTCATTCACGTTACTCTATCAGCGGCCAGAAAGTCTTAAGAGATTACAAGACTTAATCCAAGATTACTCAGGAAAAACAAAACCTAATGACAAACAAGTAGCAGCCATTTCTATTATACAATTGCCCGAAGGCAATAATTTTAGGTGAGTTTTGACATAGGTACCTACCTAACATAAAAATTAAAACGTTTAAAATTTTTTTAATGTTAACTATTTGATTATAAGACCAATTTTAAAAGACATTAAGAAGTCTCTAGAAGGTCACATTGTACTTGACTGTGATGCAGATTTATTATTAACTGTATTCAAACAAGCAAAGGAAGTTAACTTGTTGGATGACTATCATAGTTTTATCATAACTTCATTGGTGAGAATTAATTTTATTTATGATTAATGTACCTATGTAGTTAATTTAGACAAAACTATAAAATAGTGTTTTGGTTATAGGATGCACATACAGTTGATTTTAGTAGTATTGTACAGAACTTGCGTACAAATATAACAACTGTCCGATTGATTGATCCATTAAGCCCGTTTGTAGAAAATATTGTTAGAGATTTGAATTTTGTTCAACAAAGAATGAACTTAAATATGGAACCTTTGAAAGTTAACAAACTTACAGTTAATGCCATACTCATTTATGATGCATTAAATGTATTTGCAAAAGCATTAAAAAGTCTTGGTATGACAAATAAAATCATCACTGAACCGCTACAATGTATGAACTCGCCATTTATTCCCTGGTCTAATGGATTTAAACTTATAAATTTCATGAGAGTAGTAAGTATAATATTTCTATATTATTCAGTAGTTATCACTTAATGTTTTTATTCTGTTTTAGATTGAAACAGAAGGCCTGACTGGTCTCTTACGCTTTGACAACAAAACTGGTCATCGATCATACTTTACACTAGAAATGGTGGAACTGGTTGATACTGGTTTCAAAAAAATTGGCTTGTGGGATCCAGAAAGAGGCATGACTTATACGAGAACCAGTCTTGAAATGCTTCGTGATTTATATGCTGGGAGTAAGAACAAAACATTTATTGTTTCATCAAAAATTGTAAGTAAAAAATGATCATATAATAATAATATATTGTACACATTATACATACTGAATATGTTTGGATGGACATTTTTTTATTCATACTATTAGTTTTATTATAACAAATTATAGTTTTAATTTATTTACATTGATAGGCAGAACCATATTTGATGTTAAAAGAAGGCCACAATAAATTAGAGGGTAATGACAAATATGAAGGATATGCGGTGGATCTTATACAAATGATTGCTGAGGAAATCAACATAACTTATGAATTTCGTTTAAGAAATGATGGAAATGGAAAACGTGATAAAAAGACAAACAAATGGAATGGGATTATCGGTGAAGTACAAGAAATGGTAACACATTATATATATAATGTTAAATTATATAAACGCATTGAATTACTAAGAAATATATTGATTTGGTTTCCCTTATTTTATATTAAATATCCAATTATAATTATTTAGCACCCTAACTTACTATATCATTGCTTTATAGAAATATTGAAAATATGTTTAGTAAAATTAATTTTAAAAGACATTATTTAAAACTATAATAATGGTTAGACCCCGAGCTTGATAGTGATCTAGCTTTTAACATATTCACAGAGAGCTGACTTAGGGGTCTGTGATTTAACAATTACTCACGAAAGAAGGAATGCTGTAGATTTTACCATGCCTTTTATGAACTTGGGTAAGTTGAGTGCTTTAAACTATCCTCTAGAAATGCTTATTTATTTTATGCAGGTATCAGCATATTGTTTAGTAAACCAGAAGAACCTCAAACCAATCTTTTTTCATTCACCCAACCACTTTCCTTTCAAGTATGGATATTTACAGCAACTGCTTATTTAGGCTTGTCTCTGGTATTATTTTTCTTGGCCAGGTAATTCTAAATTCTATATTCTTACTCAAATATAATATTATAATTACCTACTACACTATTCAATTGCTTATACTATACAAATTATAGAATTACACCTAACGAATGGCAAAACCCTCACCCGTGTAATCCTCATCCAGAAGAATTAGAAAATTCCCTTTCATTACTTAACTGCTTATGGTTTTCAATGGGTTCCATTCTCTGTCAAGGTAGCGATATTCTGCCGAGGTAAATTTTACTTACAATTCAAAAACTGTATTCATAATAATAAGTGGTGTCACTATTTTAGAGCATTTCCAACCAGACTATGTGCTGCTATGTGGTGGTTCTTTGCTCTAATTATGACTCAATCATACACTGCCAATTGGACAGCATTCTTAACATCAAATCGTATGGAAACCACTATAAAGAATGTAGAAGATCTTGATAAAAAAGGAGGTACAGGTACAGAGAGCATTAAGTATGGATGTGTAACTGAACAATCTACAGCCAGCTTTTTTCAAGTAGGTGCAAGATGCATACATATTTCTTATTTTCTGTAGTAACAACTTTCTAGCATTTAGAAAAGTAAACTATAGTCATTCATATTAATATTATTAAAATTATGATCAGTTATGATAATTTATTACTTAAGATATAATAAATTGTCAATGTACCATTAACAACTACCGATTATTTGTAAAATTTAATATATTTTTTGTACATTTGTAAAATTTGAATGCATATTATAACAATATTTTAAAAGTTCTTTCACTGTTATGACATTCTTACTAATGACATTATTTTGTTTTAGAACTCTGATGTAAATTTATATCAAAAGATGTGGAGTGGTATGGAATTAAATGGTGATTCGGTCATGGTGTCTGATAACAAACAGGGGGTGGATAGAGTGAAAAAGGAAAGAAATCATTATGCTTTCTTTATGGAATCCAGTTCTATTGAGTACGAAGTGCAGAGAAATTGCGATTTAACAGAAGTGGGATATTGGTTGGATAACAAAGCCTATGGAATCGCAATGCCATTCAGTTGAGTATAATTCACTTTAATTTCATTGATGTTAAATTTAATTTTTAATTTACTATAGATGCTCCACATAGGACACTTGTAAACATGGCTGTATTAAAGCTTTCTGAGTCAGGAGCATTGATGGATTTAAAAAATAAATGGTGGTCAGTAACTGACGATAAAAGATGTAAGGTTGGTACAACATTTTTTAACTATGATTAATATATTTTTATATATATATATATATAATTTTATATAATTTTATATTGTTAATTTTTTACATCTGGTATGCATATTTTAAACTAATTATATGTGCTATTTATTTATTACAGTAAAATCCTGTTACAACGAACTCCAGGAGACCGAATTTTTTTTTTGTTATAACGAAAATTCGAATAAGCCTTTTATAAGCCCTGCTTTTCAACAGGGAACTTCTATGATTTTCGTTATAACAGAATTTTTTGTTGTATTGGTATTCATTTTAACGTGAATTTACTGTATTATGTTATTATTAATTTTATCAATTATTCCATAAAAGATAATAAAAACTATAAATGTATTAAAAAAATAACTTTAATAATTTTAATATCAAAATTATCTATTAACATTTTTCTGTACTGTTTGACTTGAATTATTTATAATTTAAATAATATAGGCATTAAACTTTTAAATTTTATACAAAAAACTAATTTAATCATTGTTTTTAGCAAGTTGCCTGTCATGGATATTACTTAAATAATTATTTATTAAATGTACCTATATTATGTATTTTTTGCTTTATAATCTTAGAATGAGAAAATGTTTTAAAGTACCTTTGATTAAATTATCAAATTTGGAATAGCCTAAAATAATTATTTATAGTTTATTTTTTTTTTAAGAAGATTTAAATCTTAGCATTTTTAATTAATTTTAAATATGCTTATACTTAATATATAGTATATGTATATATAAATTATAAACATATATTTATGCATATTAATATTAATAAATTGGCAATAAATACATTTGTTATTGTTGAAACTAAATCGATTATTTTAATATTTTAGGATTTAAAAAAGGACACAGCTGAACTTGATGTTAATGAAGTTGGTGGTATGTTCGTAATTTTAATACTTGGCTGTTTTATAGCATTTCTATTTTCTATACTTGAATTTTTATGGAATATAAGAAAAGTGGCTGTTGAAGAAAAGGTAATATACTTATTAATTTTAAAACATTAGTTATGCATACTACCTATAATATGTTTTAGTTTTATTAATATTATTTTAGAGCTTATAATTATAATATCGACATAAATTGGAGCAAATTCAAATTACAAATGTTTATTATTATGATATTGATAGTAGGTACCACCTTAGTCCTTGTATAAAACACTTAATTTCATGATTCGTCACAAATTCATAGTTGTTTACGAACTGTGAAATTATAATAAAGTTAATTTTAGTTGGTTTTCACAAATTGCGTGTTTAAAAGATTTATTGTACATAGTTATGAAGCAATATTAATTAAATTATACATAATATACACATTACGCAATAATATATTATTATGTTTAAATTTACGCATATAGTAGGTAGTGTAAAATATAAAGGCATATATTTTATTCACCGGTTATTAACTCTAGATTAATTATATTATTATTATTATTATATTATTCCGTCACTAGCCAATATTCAGTGTATTTTTTTCAGTCTATTTATATTTTATATTTTATTTAGTAATACCGTTAATATAAAATTATTAAGTTTATCTCACCCTCCTCTCAGCCAAATTGCTTGTATTTCTATACAAATAAGTGAATATAATATGAAGGAGATTTTAACTATCAAATAATAATAATAATAATAATATTAATTATTTTTAATAAATATTGAATTTACAAACAAAAATATGTTTGTACATATATTTATAAGAATATATTTTAAAAATCAATTCTTAAATAGTTCAATTTCATTGTAGTTAACTCTCTGGGAAGCATTCATGGTTGAGTTGAAATTCGTGCTCAAGTGTCATGGAACATCTAAACCAGTAAGACACGTAGAAGACAGTTCATCGGATATAACTACCAAATAATTATTAAAATATATATACTCATACTGTATTGTTAATTTATATGTTTATTATTATACCTATTTATTCTCTTGTGTGAATCGATTTTTTTTTTTAGATAGGTATATTACCAATCTGTATTTTTACTTAGTGGCTACACGCCTGTGTGACTTACCTATTCGTGTACAAAAATTATAGTCATGGAAAAATAGTTATAAGTACAAAGTGTCAAAGTATATACTACACAGGTAGCTATTGGAATTGGTTTTTGTTGCATTTAATATTGAATTGTTATTTTGGTAATCTCCAAAGACAATTATGTAAACAACGACGCGTGTTAAATTCAACGACAGTTGGAAATTAATTAGAAAAATACCCATCTCGCCTCCATGCCGTCGCCATGCGATGGTCATTATAATATTTGTTTGGCCCGACTTCCAAAGACAACAATATAAAGGTCGTGCTAAAAAAATCGCTATGTTGTGTTATTTATTATTATTTTCCAGACGTGTAACCGACGTAACCTTTAACCCGGCTGCCAAAGATTATCATGCGTGTAAACATAGGTGGTGGGAAAGAATAATAATATATATAACGTCGTAGTGTGCAATAAATACGTGCAGCTGCGGATTGCCTCTTCAATAATCGTAGATAGGTCATTGCTGTTGTTTCAAATCGGGATAGACACTGGCTGCCAGCCCATTACAATTTGCGTGCGCAATCTAAATATAAGTTTTCAGCGGTTTAGCTAGTGTCTCGTGAAAATATATAATATAATGTACGGAATTAATAATCCCGTATAATGTGCCTACTTGTGTGAGCAGCTATTATAACCGTGTATTAATTCCGCGCGCGACATGCAATCCGCAACTATAGTAGTCCTGTTTTTGTTGTCCGGTTTCGCGGTCTGTACTGCGGCTGCGGAGGACATGGAACGCATTACCATCGGTAAGTCATCGATTGAGTACTTGTAATAACATTTTAATTGATACATTTTTTATTAAGCGCTCATACTAGCTATTGCCTACCTATTACCAACTAAATACAATTTTTTTCGTGTTCGTGTCATTGCTATTATTGTGTACTGCAGTGGGTCTGTTTCCTTCCGAAAATTCAATAGAACAAATGGCCTTTGAACTGGCCATACATAAAGTAAACTTGGACCCGACACTTTCAGAAGTCAAACTCGAAGGCCGAGTAGAAATTGTCGACATCAACGATGGTTATCAAACTAGTAAAAAAGGTAAGTGGCTATCCCCATCGCAAAAATTAAAATATAATATGACATGTATTAGGTAGAAACTTGCATGTAGATTATAAGATATGTTGGATTAAGTGAACTATCGACGTCCGAAAAAAAAAACATAATCTATTCAGAATTTTATCGATTTACTTTAGCTTACAGGTATCTTTACCTTTGTAGATATATAAGTATCGATTTTTTTATGTTTTCACATCCGTTATGCGTCACATTATCCGATTATCATCACCATACAGTATGCGAATCATTCGAGTCCGGCGTTGGAGCTATTTTCGGTCCCACAGGCTACGAGTCATCGGCTATAGTCCAATCGATATGTGATTCGATGGAAATCCCCCACATCGAAACCCACTGGAAAATGAACCCAAGACAACAACCAAACTACTACATGAACGTCTATCCGGATCCGATGACCCTCAGTCGCGGGTATACAGCTATCGTCCGTGACATGGATTGGACTTCCTTTACATTGTTGTACCAACGAGACGAAGGACTTTTAAGACTGCAGCACTTAATCCAAGATTATTCTGGATTGACCAAATTATCAGACACCGAATTATCGGCCATTACTATTATTAAGTTACCCGAAAATAACGATTTCCGGTAGGCAATAAGAAAAATGCATTTATGCATCATTTGAAGTTAAAATTAATTGCACAACAAAACAATTTTTCAGACCTATGCTGAAAGAGGTCAAAAAATCTCTGGAGAGTCATATTGTCCTAGATTGTGATACAGATATAATATTAACTGTATTGGAGCAAGCTGAAGATGTAGGCCTAATGGACGATTACCACAGTTTTATTATTACTTCTCTGGTTAGTTGAAAAAAACATTAATTTTGTAGCATTTAAATGCTTATTATTTATTAACCATTATTTAATTTTAAACCTCTCAACTACAAAATTAAGTACTAAGACTGTAATTTGAAAATAATAATTATTAATTTTTCATTTCCTTCAACAATTTATAGTAGTTTGTGATGTATATTAATAAGTTGATTAAACTGTTTTTATAGTTAATATTAATTATTATGGAAACTGAACGGTAAATTACTAATAACTTAAAATTATTTTCAAATACGCGTTTTAAATTATACACATTTAGCAATTTTAGGTTTATTTTGATTACATAATATATACCTAGTTTTATATTTATTTCACTATGCTACGCAGTACATAATATTAGTTCATGTTTCATATACTAATTGGTTATGTTTTATAATCTTATATATTCAAAATACATTTAACTACATTTTGGAGGTTAAGTAATTTTTTTTACCTTTTTACTTTTTTAATAAATGTAAATATTTCTTTTAAGATTTTAAATATTTTAAATATGTATTTTATATTTATGAATTATGATACGTTATTTGTATAATGTTTGTAAGGATGCACACACCATAAATTATGGTCACTTACAGTTTAAACGTACCAATATCACTGCAGTGAAATTAATAAATCCGTCAAGTCCAACAGTGACTAATATAATGGCCGATCTTGAATTCGTTCAGCAGAGAATGAATTTGGATATGGAAGTATTTCGAGCAGATACTATTACAGTAATATCTATATATTATTGTTAAACAAATGAGAACAGCATTTTTTTATCTCAAATTATACTTCTAAACACAATCAGGTTAACGCGTTATTGATGTTTGATGCGGTCAATGTGTACGCTAAAGCATTGCGTGGTATTGGAGGCACAAAAGTTATCAAAGCCGAACCTAACAGTTGTGCAAATAGAACGAGTACGGGATGGTCCAGTGGATTTAGTCTTATCAACTTTATGAAAGTCGTAAGTCACTGATATCACAATAATCGCGTCTCTGATACGCTATTTCAACAGGGAAAAATAATTTCGAATTCTGAACAAACAATGAATGCATTTGTTTTACATTTATTATGAAGCAGTAAAAATACTTAAATAAATAACTTTAATGGTGGTTTCTTGTAGAAAAATGGACCCTATGAGGTTCGTTGCAGTATACAGTTCAGTCCCTTTGATCTAGTCGCCTATAAGTTACAATATTAAAATATTTCAATATATGATAATATTAATTAAAGCTAATGTTGCAATTTAGATGAATAAAAAAAACATAATTGACAAACGATACGAGATTGGATTCGTTACCTAATACATATCGCAAAGTAAAGTCATTGCGATAATTGAAAACAATTCGGTGTTTTAGGTAGAAGTCGACGGTCTCACGGGCAAATTACGATTCAACCAAAATTCTGGGTATAGAAGTTATTTCACATTGGAAATGGTTGAGTTGACAAATACGGGATTCAAAAAGATCGGCGTCTGGGATCCGCAAAACGAAATGTCGTACACGAGAACTAGAAATCAGATGCTGGACGATTTAGTGAACGCAAACATGAACAAGACTTTCATTGTTGCTTCAAAAATTGTTAGTTACGGTACATCAGCAATTATATATAGGGCTAAAATATTTAATTGTTTACGTTATATTTATATATAGACCGAGCCGTACATGATGTTGAAAACAGATCATAAAGATCGTATTGGCAACGACAAGTACGAGGGATACGTAGTAGATTTGATACGTATGATTTCGGAAGAAATCAACATTACATACGAATTTAAATTGCGGAACGATGGTAACGGCAAAAAAGACAAGAAGACTGGAAAATGGGATGGACTTATCGGAGAAGTTCATGAACTGGTAACTATTATAGTATTATATGTATTCAGTAATATTCTCACATGTTCAGTACCTATGTAAATGTTTATAAATTATAAATGTAAATATTTTTATTCATATTGGATACTTTTATAATAAATAGTATTTTTAATATAATATGTATTTATATCAAATATTAGAGCTAACTTTTTGGTAATTATTTTTAAATCGTGTTTTAATTTTATTCTAATTTTTTTGATGAATTTTTCAACAAATAATATTATTAATTTTAGAAATAATTTATTTAAAAAAATATTCTAATTTTTTTATTATTTTTTATAGAGAGCCGACTTAGCTATTTGTGATCTGACTATCACACATGACAGGAGGACTGCAGTTGATTTTACAACTCCTTTTATGAATTTAGGTAAATCTTTATATAATGCTATGTATGCTCACTTAGGTTCTAAATGATTTTAAACATTTCAACTTTACCATCCATTTTAATTTGCGAATTATGAGTTGCGACCAATAAAGATTAATTATTGAATAATATAATAAACTTGAAATAATAGGAATCAGCATTTTGTTCAGTAAACCGAAAGAACCAGAAACTAATTTATTCTCTTTCACCCAACCATTGTCGTTTCATGTATGGATATATACTGCAACTGCATATTTGGGTCTATCAATTATTCTGTATATATTAGCTAGGTTAGTATATGTATTCAAATATTATTAAAAAAAACTCTTTGTTTTAAAATACATGTATAGTATGTATACAATTTATTATTATTATTTTTTTTAGGATTACTCCTAATGAGTGGCAAAATCCTCATCCGTGTGCCACGGAGCCCGAAGAACTCGAGAACTCGTTATCATTGATTAATTGCTTATGGTTTTCTTTGGGCTCTATATTATGCCAAGGGAGTGAAGTATTGCCGAGGTAAATAATATGTAAATATCCAAATTATATTATAATATATACGCACATTAGACATAAAATGTCGGTGATGTTAATCATTTAAATACATTTTTAAGATGTTATAATAAGTTGTGTTTGCATATATTATTATTTATTATATAGATAATATTCTAATTATTACCCATATAGTTATATACACACATCAGTGGCACACAGAAGGGATAGATTCTCGGTCAACTCTCTCACATCAAATAATATACGTAATACTATAGTTACCTACTTTACTTTACCATCCTATAAATAATAAATAATAATTAAGATGTACTATGATATTAAAATGCATGTTAGTAAAAACACAATGTTCTTGGAAAAACATTTCTCGATTATACCACCATTCCACCATACCCCCCCCCATAAAAAAAATCCAACTAATCAGTTAAACTGCACCATTAATAAATGTTTATAATTTTTTCTTACATAATTTAATAAAAATTCATATGACTTTTTCCTTTTTTCATTCCAGCGTGACAGTATAATTGAATCCAATTTAATTTCCATATCATTGTCATAATACATTATTATTATACATATTAATTCCAATACTAAAATTTCGATCACGCGGCGTTCTTAATAGGCAATTTAGCTACACTTCATTTTTAAATATAATAATATTTCACCTATTTTTGTGCCGATGAATAATAACACCTGTGACGTATTTACGGAGGAGGGTTTAGGAGATAGATGGATAGGTCACCCTTGGTATTTTTTTTTGACTGGTATAGGTATAATATTTGTAATTTGTGAAGATATGAGATAATAATGCATAAATACAAAATGCAATTATCGAAAATGCTATATTTTATTATAATATTGAATATTGATGTACTAAGCATCCGAATAAAAATATTATAACTAATGCCCTACTTACTGTTAAATATGATTTAAAACGTTTCGTATCGTAAAATATCGCCAATCGTCATTATTGTTAATAACCCACCCCGTTATAACCTGCATGCTTCTAATAATAAGCGTTTAGTTGCTATTTTAAGGTAATTGTTCGTGAATCCGTATTAAATTATAAGCATTATGCAATATTTGAATATTCAGTGACCCGTTTATTGCTACTTTGATATAAAATACCAAAATTCAAAACTCATTGCAGAGCGAGGGTATGTATTAATGTGTACATATGTTATAACCTGTAACTTACAATACATTTTGTAATATATCTTTTATAATAATATTTATACAAATATATATTTTCGTTCGACGTTTCTAAATAATTCAAACAATACAACAAAATTCAAACAAAATACTAAAATATGAGTTATTCTTATCACTTATTATTGCATTACTTTATTTGTATTCCGCATAGATAATAAAATCTATAGATCTATATAAATCTAGATAATAATATCTAATATCTATGGTATTCCAGCACAACTCACTACTCTCTATAAAGTTGCACACTTGCACTAGTACACTACTCAGACGGTTGTCATGATTATATTAATGTTCGAATATTCAAAACTTCAATTATCTGCAAAATTGTATTACGATTTTGTTTAAATTTAAAAATCAATTGGTTTAGTGGTTTAATAATTGTTAACTTATACATAGCAGATCATGAATACTTTATAGTTTATACAGTAAAATTTCGTTACAACGAACACCAGAGGACAGAATTTTTTTTCGTTGTAACGGAAATTTCGTTGTAACAAAGATTCGAGTGTGCTCTTTA
This sequence comes from Rhopalosiphum padi, assembly GCF_020882245.1. Taxonomy (NCBI): domain Eukaryota; kingdom Metazoa; phylum Arthropoda; class Insecta; order Hemiptera; family Aphididae; genus Rhopalosiphum; species Rhopalosiphum padi. The sequence continues at coordinate 23,074,299 of NC_083600.1, forward strand.
TAAGCCCTGCTTTTTGGCATGGAACTTCTATGACTTTCGTTATAACGGGATTTTTTGTTGTATTGGTATTCGTTGTTACGAGAATTTACTGTACTACTAACGCTCTACATAACAACTTTTGTATTTATTTTACGTATTTATCACTATTTTTTTTTTAGTTTTAAGAAAACTGTTTTATTTAGATATATATGTGTTTATTAATTTATTTACTGATTATATCTACCCTCAACAGTTTTGAAAAACATTAGTAATTGCTATGGTATAAGTACAAAACTCTCCTCCTTCCATGGGGAAATTATTAGTTGTAGCCAACCTATATCACCCTCAAAGACAAAATCCAAAATTCTAAATACACCACTGAGTATAATGCATAATGTTTATTCTGTCTTACAAATGTGACTTAAATGATTGTAAAAAAATGTTCTAGAGCTTTTTCAACAAGAGTGTGTGCGTCGATGTGGTGGTTTTTTGCATTAATCGTAACTCAATCATACACAGCTAATTGGACCGCGTTCTTAACATCGAGTAGAAAAGAGTCTGCAATCAAAAGAGTTGAGGATCTAGACAAACAGTCGGCCATCAAATATGGATGCGTTAGAGGGCAATCTACTGCTAGTTTTTTTGAGGTTATATCAAATTTGTTATTTACTTACCATTTATTATTCATTTTTTTAAATTTTGTATAAATGTTTTTGATTTAGAACTCTGACGTGAACCTTTATCAAAAAATGTTTAGTGTGATGGAAACATATGGTGACACAGTGATGATGTTTGACAACAAACAAGGTGTAGACCGAGTAAAAAAAGAAAGGGAAGCATATGCGTTTTTCATGGAATCTAGTACAATTGAGTATGAAGTCCAGAGAAATTGTGATCTGACAGAAGTAGGATCCTGGTTGGATAACAAAGCATATGGAATAGCAATGCCTTTTAGTAAGTAATTGTCCAATGTGTATTAATCTGCGTTACACTTAAAAAAATAATGTATATAATTACAACCACATTATAGGTACCAAATATATATTTCTTTAATTTTTAATTCAATAAAATTAATTACTTACATAAATGTTAATAATTAAGTATGATTATCGCACCATAAATATATTTATCGTTTATAATTGTAGAGAAACACATTAAAATATGTAATAGTTTATTTAAGTTTTAATTTAATAATTTAAATAATTAATTACAGTAGATATAATTTTTTTTATTTTAAGATGCAACTTATCTACGGTTATATAATATATATATTTTTAGATGCTCCACACAGAACAGCAGTCAGTATGGCGTTATTAAAACTATCCGAATCTGGAAAGCTAATGGAACTAAAAGACAAATGGTGGTCGGTATCTGAAGAAAAAATGTGTCCAGTAATACTTTTTATAGATTAATTAATAATGTTGAAAAATTGTATTTAAATTGTTCATGTTTTAGGTACCTAAAAAAGATTCAGCAGAGTTAGATGTAAACGAAGTGGGAGGGATGTTTGTTATCCTTATTTTGGGATGTATGTTGGGATTAATATTCTCCCTATTAGAATTCTTATGGAACATTCGAAAAGTGGCAGTCGCTGAAAAAGTAATATTACCTATACATTATTTCGTATAATAGTTAAACTTTTTATACACTAACTCCATTTCTATCATATAACATAATAGAACTAATAAATAACAATAATTTTTATTTTTTATTTATTATAAAGCGTATACAAAACCGAATGATCAATATTTCTTTTATCTATCATTTAAAATTGAAATTATTTAAACATTTTTTTTTTAATTTCACGATAAAGTGATTGTTAGGTTTTTAGATAGATTATTTATAATTTTTGAGATCAAGAATTATCATTTTAATATAATATACACTTTTATAGATATCGATTGTGTGCATTAATCATATACCTAATTTTTAAGTATTCTTGTAAATATTATATTTCCAATAAATCCATAAACATATTTTGTATGCTTGTATTAACTTAGTGGCGCCATTTCAGTTTCGTATATAGGAGGAGAAGCAAAAGTTTAACCGTCCTATATAACGGAAAAAAAATTGCTCATCTCACTCAGAATTCACAACATGTTTTCCAGTTACATTTCTATTTAAATGCAATTTCTATTATATTAGTATTTTATATTCTTTCCATAGCCACAAATAACATATTTTTTTCTTTAAAGATGAGGATAGCCAAATAAAATATTATATCATACTTGAATGGCGGACATTTTCTCCCCGGACAATTTCTTTCCAACTAATTTCGACATAGTAGAACATTTTCCCCCCATATTAAAAAACTTTAATATTTCCTCCTTATTTATGGAATATACATAATGCTACAAAAAAAAAAACACAAGTAGAACAAATAATACAAGTGAAGGTTTCAATAACAAATTTAAAAGCTTAATAAGAACACAACATACGAATATTTGGATGTTTATTGAAGCACTTCATAGATAAAATTCGGTAGCAGTTATTAAATTGTTAAATATCCAAATTGGTATTTATAGGTGAGTTATGAATATGGAATTATTAATTTTTGAAAATGCTCATAATTTACTTAAAAATTTAAAATATTTTAAAAAGCCAACGAGATAACACAGATAATGTTCTTACCTAAAAGTTTGATAATAGGTCAATTCACTCTAATATTAAAACTAAAAGCACATAGTGCACTATTGAAACTGGTTGAACGAAAATTTACTATGTCGTACGTGTGTAATACGGAGACAACACATACGGGTGAGACGTCCTCTTAAGCAATGCAAGTGCCAAGTAGGTAATAAAACAAATAATATTTAATATTAACTAAAATAACGGGGGGCTATTCCCCTGACACTCCATTGCGGGCGCCCTCAGATACTCTTTCCTCACCTTCAATTACAGTATTAAAGGATATACATATACATTATACTATAAGTACTATATTGACTATTATAATAATCTTTTGCAGTTATCGCCGTGGGACGCATTCAAGTTGGAGCTCAAATTTGTACTTAAATGTCACTATTCGACTAAACCAGTTAGACACACTACATATTCAGACGAACCGTCTTCAGAAGGCTAAATTTATTTGTATATATGTGTGTGGGTGTGTGAGTGTGTGCATTTATTACATGTCAATGTTATAATACTGTAGAAAGTAGTTACATTGGATAATAATAATACAAAACACGTTATTTATTGTTTATTTTATAAGTGGTAAAGGATTTTTTTTAAATTAAGAAAAAAAACTATACTTTTTACGTGAAAACAAGATATACAAATTTATTGTTGCATGTGAATCTTTAAACTATTTTTTATTGACTAATGACTATACATTCAGTTAATGCTTTTACGATTTATTAACCAATTGTTAAATTATAATTATACTCGATAGTCTAGTTCTATATTTTCATATTCCTATTGTATTTTTCTTTTAACTTCGAAAAAAAGTAAATGATTAGTGTTGATTCATACGACGTTGATCAATTATGATCAACTATAAAAATTACTATATTTATTGCTTATTTTATTTTACAATCATATATATTTTGTGGTAAATAGTTAAAGTAAGTTTCCAAAACAAATATGACAATGATATAATTTTAAACGTTAATTCATGTTAATTAAATGGATTTTACATTGTTCCAAAATAGGAAACTTAATTTATTTATTTGCTCATATTTTCAACATTAATTTGGTAAACTTAAAAAAAATCATATAAACAAAGATTCAAAATCCCTACCACATATGAGGGTTGATAAGCTTGTGATTTGTCAGTTAAAGAAGACAGTCAAGTTTATTCTTCATCTAATAATTATTATGAATCATTTAAAGAACTTTCATAATAGTTTTATTTAATAATATAACACAAATATGTTAAAATAACTTTAAAATCCGTTAATAATACATTTAAAAAAAATTACAAAATATTTTGTATTTAAAAATTAATAATTATAACTAAAATGTAATATAATGTTGCAAAATATAAGAAAAGGTTCCACTTAAGTTTTGAAGAATACCATAAACAAAATTAGTGTAATCCTATAAATATTGTTTATGAGCGTGTCTAAAGTATATATTTAAATATACCTAATTGAATATTCAAAATAATGAGGTTTAGATTCTGAGTAAAACAATGAGGGTATTAATTTCTTAAGGAGGTGAACTTTTTTTTGTCTACCATCGCCTTTAGGGCAAGAAAAATGTTTCAACTTTCAGTTTTGGAGGTAGTTTCTTGTAAAATAAATTGGTGCGTTGAAATGGGAACTAGGAGAAATAAAGTAAAGAATTTTCCCATATTTTTTTTTAAATAACCGAGAAAAGCAATTTGAGGAAACAAACGTTTTTCCGAAAAACCACTGTACTCGATAAGATCGATACAGTTATTTTGGTGTAAATCAAAAACAAATAACTGTAGATACTTTAAATTCTCACTAAATTATTATACAAGCATTATACACATAATACAATTTTTAAATATGTTTAAATGTTATAAACTATTTATATAGATTAATAAACATCTGATAAAATATGGTCGTATAGTAATATAGGCTGACGAGAGACCGTCTTTGCTTAGAATCGTTCTTCGTATGCAATGAATCAATGAATTAAAATTTAACACATCTATTGCAGTGACATACTTAATAACGAGCTGTACCCATATATCAACAACTGTAAGAATGCAGCTGAACAGTAACCTATTTGACTATTTTTTTAAACTTTACTCAACAATTATTCCATCTAGCGTAAATTTAAAATTCGGCTGATATATTAAATAAATAAATACATAACTCGCATCCACTGAGTATTCATAAACTACCGTTTTAGACTTAAGCGTGACAACTGTGCGCATGACGGTTGGCTCGATGCCCGAAAATCGTCAAAAACTTGTGTCTAATGAATAGGAGGAAATAGCTGATGAGCGTGTGTATGCGGTGGCGGTGGCGACTATCGTCTAAAATTATCGTCTCGTGTGTCCCTGGCTCCTTCACTGGAGTGTAGGAGGAAATAAATATATTTCATTTTTGTTCAGTGTGCAGTGTGCTTCCGAGTTCTGAACCATATGGTAGAAATATGTATGCGATCGTCGTCACGCTATGTACGTCGATCGCGGTGCTATTGCTCGTGGCGGCTTCCGAAGACGACATCAAGCCATTGGCTGGTAACAAGGTCGTAAAAATCGGTTGGTCTTTGTCTGCATAATATTATATTATTCTTTTTATCTAAGTTATTGTTATTATAGTTATTATATAGGTAAATACTACATACATTGGCGTTAATTGGGGGACTTGGAGGGGCGTTGTCCCCCAAATATTTCCTAACAACCCAACCAGCATAATAAATGGGTGGGAATAATCTGGTCAAAAATCTAGTGGCTGAAAGTCTAATGATCGAAATGTCATATCATCAAAGTATATTATGGTCAAAAAATATTTAAAAGTATGAAAAAAAATTTTAAGATAAATGTTTAAAATAAAATAATTAAGCTATTATTTTGTAATAAAAAATAAATTAAGCTATATTCTCAATCACTCCAATAAATCATATCCTGAATCATATGAGTATTGCACTTCTTTTAAACGTTAGTTTTGGATTTTACTATTATCATTTGTAATATGGTATGTTTGTCAATTTTACTTCAACCACAAAACATTTCGATCATATTTTATCGATCTTTAAACCTTTGACCAAATGGATTACGCCGATAATAAATTATGTTGATAGTTGATACCGATACGTATATTATTATTTATTTATTGATCGACACATTTTTGTTTCAAAATATTGTGTTTAACCTCAAAAATTGAAGTACCTATATCCATAAATAATAATATATTATAATATTATAGATAAACCATTTTGTTTTTTTACAGTTGCATTTTTCAACGAGAACGATGATTCCGTCAATCAATTGGCGTATAACGTGAGCGCCAAAATTGTTAATATTATGGACACGGTGTTACCTAAAAACAGAATCGTCCAAAGGTCTGAATACGTCGTAAACGACATGTATAACGTGACACGAGTTGGTGAGGAAATAGATAAATAAATAAATAAAATTACAACTCTTTTAGCTCTTTTTAAATGTATAATTTACAAATATATTATGTATACTATTATTCAATTATTCTACCATAATAAATACATTAAATATCGGTATAATATATTAGAAGTATAGGTTAGCTCTTTTAGATGATTAATAGTTATATTATATAATTTAATCACGTACATTTATTTAAATAGGTACTTTATTGGAAGAATACAATAACATTTTCTAAAAAAGTACCTATATATATATATATATATACTTATATAAAATAATTTCAATTTAAGAAAAACTTATTAAAACTGATACATACAAATACATAATTTTAATAATTAATAACTAAACGCAGTCAAAATGTTACACAAATTAAATTTTGATTTTTTTTCTGTTTGTTTTTTGATTATACACTCTATGAATACACACGCGGATTTTTGTGGTAACTACCTATAAAAGTATGCGACACGTTGAAGCTTGGAATTGCAGCGTTTATTGATGGAACAGATGACGAAGATGTTGAAAATGTGGTTAGATCTATTAGCACCCGTTCACAAATACCATTCATTGAAACACATTGGAAAAAATTTCACCGACCTCCCGATCCTTACTCCGTCAATATTTATCCTGATCCATCTCTTTTAGCGCAGGCAAGTATATATTATGATACAATCAGTGTTGGTCATCAACCCTCTAAAGCATCAACGCCGTTAATAACTAGATTCTACTTTCTTTGAATCCTTCTTTTAACCCGTAGAAGGAAAATAACAGTATTGTATTGTCTACAGGCTTTTTATATACGTTTAAAAATATGAATTGATTGCACTCTCTCTTTTGGGATTTAATATTAATATAAAACCAACGCGCGGTACTAACGATTCAAAATGTATACAGGCTATAAGAGATATAATATTGGATATGGATTGGGAGTCTTTCACTGCCATCTATCAAAGTCCAGAAAGTTTGATTAGACTCAAAGCTCTATTAATGCATTTCGATTACGGGCAAAAGGCTCCGGGAAAATCTATTAAAATCATTCAAATTCCACCAACGGACGATTTTCGGTAATCCTTATAAACAGACATGATGGTCAAACTATTTCTGAATAATACACCAATGATTTATTTACAAATTATAACAATATTTATAATACATTTCAGGCCGTTGTTCAAGGAATTAAAGTTGTCCGGCGAAAAACACATTATATTAGACTATGATGTCGAACACATCATGCGTATACTAGGACAAGCGGAGGAAGTTCACTTTATGGGAGATTACCAGAGCTACGTCATCACAAATTTAGTAAGCAAAATTGATGTATTACAAAAAAATATCACATATAATATTACCTATATTATTTATCACTGTTGTGGCACATAGTGGGATTATAATAGTATATATAACAGGAGTGGCCAGCGAGAAGAGACTCGCGAGCCACCAAATATATTAATAAATATGGAAGATCCAAAATGTAAAAAAAAAAGTCATACATAAATATAAATATAAATATATATATATATAAATTCATATTAAAAAAATGTTTTTGTAAAAATTTTACGATAAGATGCGAGCCGCGGTTTGGCTACCCCTGATATATATTTTGTATCGTTTCAGGATGCGCACACGTTAAGTTTCGACGTGTTCCATAAATCGATGGCTAATATAACGTTGATCCGATTAATCGATCCAGAAAGTCAGCACGTTAGAAACGCCGTCGAAGAAATTGTGTTCAATGAACAAAAAAGCGGACGAATCAGTGTTTTATCGCCAGATACGATAAAAGTAAGCATATGTGTATAATTATGTACTAATTAGGTACTATAGGTACCAAGGTACCTATCGATAGTGTTGTAAAGTACTATTTGTAACTTTGTAAGTTTGAAAATTCAAATATTTTTATTATCAAATAAATCACATTTTTAACAATTACCTACCGATTATTTGTATTAAATACTTGAATTTTTATTTTCTGATAATTAATTTATTTATTTTTTAGTAATGAAAAATTAATCTTGTTAATATGTTATCTATAATTTTGAAATAAAAAAACTTAATTCCATAGTATATAGAATTATCAGTTATATTGTAGGCAAAGATGACGACTAAACAACATATCGAGCAAATAATATTTTACTGAAATGTAATATCAACTTAAAAAAAATAAATTATAAAATTTCCTATAATTAAAAATGTATTTCAAATATTTATAGAAAGTGTTTGAATATAGATATTAGTATATTACTTAAATACACTGGCCAAAATAGTTTTGTTAAACTATTTTAATACAATTTAAAAACATTCTTGACGCCGTATCCTTTTTTTTTTTTTGAAAGAAAAAAGATGCTTCAACTTCTATGGTTATTAGCCTTGTATATATGTTACATTGTGTAACAAAGTAACGTAGGGCTTTTTTTACGTGATTTAGAAAAAACCTAATAAATGGATTAGCCTTTAGATTACACAACACCTTTAAGACTTTATTATAGAAATCTACCGTACCTATGCTTACACTCTTACAGTAAATTTTCGATATTTTTAAAAGTTTTTAAAAAATTAAATAAATACCGTTATTTTGATTTCCTATATCCACATGAAACTACTACATGCGTACACAATCTTTTTAAGCTAATTTAATTAGAAAAGCACAGGTCTGCGCACTATACTATAAAAAAACCAATGTCTATCCACTCCACTTAGAATGAAAAATATACGAATGGAATTATAATAACAATATTATGACTATAATTTTGGCATCCGTCTAAAAATCATAATAACCGGTAGGTACCCAAGAGTCGTAATAGACATTGAAAATACAAGGATTTAATTTTCTTACTCAAATAAACATAATTATATCATAAAGATAGGGACCTAGACATTCCTCTGCACTAATATTTGTAATAATACATCAATATTTTTAAAATTTGTTTTGTACAGACAAAAACCGCGTTGATGTACGACGCGGTAAACTTTTTTGCAACGTCGCTCCATGGTTTAGTGTCCACGCAAACTATGGGACCATCGAGAATCGTTTGCAACGACATAAAACCGTGGGTGCACGGATACAGTCTAATCAATTATATGCGAGTGGTAAGACAAGATTGTATCGTTTTATTGAAATATTTCTCCCGGACGTTATTGCTGTATACTATAACATTTTATTATGGCGATCGATCTTCAGATGGAGTTGAACGGATTGACCGGAAAAATGAGATTTGATGCCGAGACAGGTTACAGAAATTACTTCAAAATAGATGTGGTACGAGTAAAAGAGAGTAAGAAACATCGTTTGGGATCTTGGGATCCGGTGGAGGGGATGACGCTAACACGATCGGCGTCGGAAATGAACTTAGAATTCGTCCAGTCGATTACGAACAAAACGTTTATTGTCGTCGGTAAATTAGTGAGTATATTATTGTAATCTAGCTATACATCTAGATGAACCCGCTGTAGCGTGTGCCGTGTGCACTATATGTTAGCTACGGGGAATCTACTTAACGCGGGACACTTGTCACTTAAGAAACACTAACGTTTTTTAAAATATTTCTTTCACATAATTTTAAGCAATATGGGACATTTTTGGAAAAAAAAATTACATTTTTTACTCTTTTAAATGACAATGGACATTTTTAATTTCATATTCCTAAGCCAAATATTATTTAGAATATTTTTCACAAGTAAATATCTCAGAAAAATGGTTTATTATAGTTATAATTTATAACTTGACTTATTAATATTTAAATCTTAGATAAGCGAAATAATGGTCAATGAATCGACATTTTATGGTATATCATTGCAGTATTCCACTACACTCTGCTAAATCAAAACTTAAATAGGTACTTATATCATAAACTACTCGTTCAAATATAAGTATAAATTGAAGAACTCCAAAAAATATTAAAAATGTATTTTATCACAAAAAAAATAAGAATTAAAAAATGATAACAATAAATTATAGTAAAGAATATAATTTTTTTCTAAAAATATTTTGTAATTACTTAAAATTATGTAAATGAAGATTTTTAAAAACATTAGTATTTTCTGAAATAATTAATATCTTACGTTAAACGGATCGCACTCCGTAGTCCGTACACATTAATGGCAATGGCGAAATGGATAAGCAGGTGACCAATTTTTTTAAGGGGTGATCAGAGGGCGACTGTAGCTTATAATTTAGTATTAACTAGTATTATATTATTTACTATGACGTTATTATTAAAAATAAGATAGCAAATAACCTTGGTGGAATATTAGACGTACTACTTTTGAACAATTTCAAGTTCACCACGCCACTATGATAGTAACATAATGGTCAAAAATGCATAACCAAAAAAAAAATTATTAAATAAAAACAGGTTCAACCATATTTGATGAGATGCAATGCCACGGAAAAAGGAATGGATAAAGACGAAGAGTGTTTCGAAGGTTTCGCATATGACTTGGTCGAAGAAATGGCCAAATACAATGGATTTAAATTCAAATTTACCACAAACCAAGATTACGGAACCATGCAAAAGACCGGCAAGTGGAGTGGTATGATTGGAGAGTTGCAGTCCATGGTGAGCTATATAAGCTATATATAAACATAATATGTAACATGTCTAACAACACTGCAATAATATGCGATTACCCGATTACGTGAATAAAATAAAGTCAATATATTATAATAGGTATAACACTAACTATGCCTAGTTATACTTTGGTCCATTCAACAATAATTACCACCGAATTTGTATAAATCTCCATAAAAAAAATTGCAAAACATATGTATAGGATGATGTTTTAAAAGTAAGCTAGGCATTCGATCATTATCTCGATAAATCGTTATTTTTAAAAAAAGGAAAAAATATTTTAACTGATAATTTTTAAAAATATTCATATTATAGTACGTGTTTTTTTTTAATTTAATATAATATACTAGAGCCCTATTTATAGCATCAAATCAACCGTAAAAAATTTTTTAAACACAAAAGCCGTTCTATATAATGACAATCTAAATACTTCTTATTTGAGGGTTTATTTTTATCCCGTTCATCTAAATACGTACATATACCATGCATGAGGCCCTACGAGATGAATAGGTATACTTCCTATCAGTGGTGTATTTATGGGGGGGCTAAGGGTTTTCACCATCCCAAGAATTGATGATTCAGCAAATAAGTACAGAAAATTTCATTAATTTTATAATTTGACTATATTTTATACATATAAATATATAGGTAATATAATAATTTTTTCAACCCCCTCCCCCAAAAATAAAAATAAATAAGCAAGTTGTAAATACGTTACTGCTTCCTATACCTACTTATTATATATTGCGGTACGCGTGAATGGCTATTTGATTTTTCACCGTTTTCGTTGGTTGTGTGGGACTCTGTAGCGAGCTGATTTAGCGATATGTGACCTTACAATCACTTTCGACCGAAGGAACGCAGTGGACTTCACAACACCATTCATGACGCTGGGCATAAGCATACTGTATGCGAAACCGGAGAAAAAGAAACCTCAACTGTTCTGGTTCCTGAACCCACTGTCATTCAGTGTCTGGATGTACACAGCGACCGCGTACCTAGGCGTTTCCTTGTTCTTGTTTATGTTGGCCAGGTAAGCGAAGAACAAAAAAAGAATCGTATTTATTTAAACAGTTTGCAGACAGAAACCACGCCGTTGGCCTTAACGCGTCATAACGGTCATAGTCCGCCATCGTGTAACCCATCCGCCACTGGCGTGTATCGCGACACAGTGCAAACCATCAATATATATATATATCCTTATATATACATATATATATATATATATGATGTAGGTATCATGTATATAATATAATGTAATGTAATAATTATATGCCGGATTAAAAAATAATACCCAATGGTATATTCATAGGCGAAAATTGTTTAATATTTCTTCCACGGGGAGGAGAGGAAATCGTACGTTCAATCCTCGACTGCAATAAAGCCTAAGAACAACTTCACCACGAATAGTAAAACATAAAATATTTGCATTAGGTAACCTTTTTATAGGCAAACTGCTCTAAATGTATATGTTTAATGTGCCTATATATAGTACAACCTCAAATGTAAGATTTTTAATTTTTTAAATAATTAAAATATTAAAAGAACGATCAGTAAGTATATATATTAATTTGTTATTAACACCAATTATTATAACTTACCTATATAATATAACAACTAGGGCTGGGAATGTAAATTGTAATACCCTATAAAACCCTATAAAAATGACCTTAAAAAAATGATTTAACGCCCTAAAAATTATAAAAAAATGCAAGTAAATTGTTTTTATTTTTATGAATTTAATATAAATTTTAAATAATATTTGATTAAATTAAAACATTGAAATAAAAGTAATTAAAATAATTTTTCCATATTATGCTAAACTTCAACTTGGATTTCTTTTAATCTGAAAAAAAATTAGGTATTTCCTTATATTTTTTTTTTTAACTATTTTGTACTTACTTTATTGTTTGTTCTACAACAAAATGTATATAAATTTATATAAAACTTGTGTTAGCATGAAAAATCTTAAAATGAAATTTCAAGTTTGAATTCTGGAGTTTTGGACCTAAAAACTCCAATAATGCCCTAAAAACCCTATAATGCCCTAAAAAATAAAAAAAAAAAGAACGATAAAATCAAAAATTGCAAAATAAATTTTCTTATTCTCATTCAAAAGTACACGTTACGGATTTGTGACCAGATGACTCAGGCGAGAATCTTACAGCAACCTCTGGTAAAAAATGAAAAGTGCATCGAAATCCCAGCCCTAATAATAACTATTAAAACACCGACATAAGTCACTTAACTGATTAACGCTGTCGTATAGACTGTAAGCCTGCAGTAAATGGTGTAACAACAAAATGCTTATCATCTACAAAACATCTTGCAAATCTATACTGCATTGTCTGCATTAGTCCAGATATATCCAGTTAATCTGATTTATATTAAATTTATTGATTCAGTATCATAAATTCATAACTGTTCACACTGCCCAATCAAAAATGGTTTACATATCCAACCGCCTGACCAATAAGATGTAAACTATTGCACATTTTTGTTTGAAATATTACAATTCTCTTGTTCGTAAGTTGGAAATATCGAGAAATATAATTTGGTCTAAAAGATTAAACGGGTCCTTCCCAATTGATTCAAAATTTAATTAGATGGATTATATTATTCATTATCATTAACTTAGTCCAAACGGATCCTGCAGCTCGTAGTTTCTGCTCCTAATAAGCTATCAAAACATTCAAAACCGTTCGGTGGGGGGGTAATAAAATCCTGTATTCTCCCACACAATTTTCGCCTATGAATATAATATTAAATAAATATTGTTATTATTTCGCTTAATAGTCATCGATTTAGGCGGGTTGAGTTGAGTTTTTTTCCATAACATCGTCGAACACAATAGTATTTTCTGTAGACGACTAACATCCCGTGTAAATATATTATTACATCTAAACATATTTACAAATCGGCCGTGATGTTATATTTATATATTATATAGTATATGCATATAACATATTACGTCTATAACAATAAACAATAATAATATATTATAATATGCGAGGCCTCGGCGAATGTATATATTAATACATATTATGTATTATTATGATCACCGGAAACACCGTGAACTACTATATATTTTAGCCTTTAGGTATATCGGTATATATTAGGCGCGTATAGGTAGGTACCTACTGCAGTTGGCCCAGACCGTTGTGGAACTGTTTTCAGAATGACACCGTTCGAATGGGAACTCCCGCACCCGGTCAAGCCCGGAGACAACACGATGGAAAATTCAATGACGTTGCTCAACTGCCTGTGGTTTTCGATCGGTTCCGTACTGTGTGCCGGATGCGAAGTCCTACCCAAGTGAGCGTATTGCGTAAACCTATATTTGCCGATGGCTGCACGCGTGATATATACTGCACTATGCCACTAAAAATACATAATTATTAATTATATACATTTATATATGTAATGTGTTAATTAATTAGAAAGTCATAGTAACCCATTTTTAAATTGTTTTTAAAAAAATCAAAAACATTTGAAACGATTTTTATATAATGGTAAATCATGGTTAAATAATACTCACAAACTCTTATAGCCATAAAGGTAATATTGCATACAATTTTCCACTACATCATGAATTAGGTTATTGACTTTCTAATCACCTAATTAATATATATAGTTTCTGGTGTATGAACTATATTTATAAATAATTGTGCTGTTCGCATTGCTTGCCAGTTTGTGTGTGTACTATTATGATTTGAGTGCGCTACGAGTTTTTCTCGCTGCTATCAGTGGCGTATTTATTAGATTATCATTAATAATAGCAGAATATATAATATAATGCCATTATCACACGCAAATACTCTTGTCAATATTTCTAAGATAGAAAAAAACTTGTAAGCAAAGTTGTTTTAAAAAAAAATTAATTTAAATCTGAACTTAAAAGGGGATGGTGGGGTTTGGGGTATAATTTAAAATATTGTTTTGCTATGCATACAATTGTTTTGTTTAATTTAAATTTTCTTTTAAATAAGTGTAATATTATACCTTTTATACATTAAAAAAATACTCGAATGAAATTGGGTGTGAAAATGCAAATTATGCGTACCTTTATCGTTGAATACTGTACATTGTATAATATAATATTATACATATATCACTATCAGATAATATTTAAAAAAAATATATTTGTTATTTTAAAAATCTTTCAAAATATATTATATCAACGTAGTAACATAATATTATACATACAATAATAACATAACAAAATTAGATACAGGTATATCTTACACATTATTATTATTCTATCTGCTATACAATTCATGTTACCTACCCACCACTTATTATAAAAATATGCCACTGACTGAAGACCGAGCTATACATTAATACGCTTTTTAAATTCGTAGTTATTATCCGTTTAGAATCTATATTCTATACGCATGACAATGTACATATAGCCACATAGGTATATGATACATAATAGTAGGTATAATATATATTGTACAACAACGCGTACCCACTACCCTAACCCTATAATAATAATAATAATATGTAATACTTACATATAATATTATACCTAATATCACGGCGACTATGGTCTGTATGATACGACGCTGAGGCTGCAACAGCAGCGTGTGCTCGCAAACGAAAACCAGTGGCACAACCGTTTGAATGTTATCTATCCCCGTTGATTGTTTGCAGAATCACACCCAACGAATGGCACGATCCACAGCCGTGGAAAGACGGTAACAACGAGCTTGAGACTAGGCTTAATGTGGCTAATTTGATATGGTTCAGTTGCGGCACCATGTTGCAACAGGGTTCCGATATATCACCTCAGTAAGGCAACAACACGCGAACTTGTCACTGTGTTTATATATATATAATATATTTACACATCGTTAGTAGATTCTTATTGTGTCGAATTAAATTAAAATTCGATTGAAACTGCCATTGCAGTGAGACTGGATATCTCGAAATTTTTCTGTTCCCTTTGAGATTCGACATGACAAGAGTTTACTGTATTTATATTATATATTCTTTATTAGTTTATTGTATATGTACTGCGTAGAATATTATATATTATAAATTATAATATATGATACAAATATACAATAATAATTTACAACGAAATGATAAAAAAACTTCCACGAACGAAACGCTTTTGATGACGGCGTGCACAACCTGTTCATAATGCATGTACCTGTATAAATTATAATGTGTCTTTAAATTACTATTTTTACAACATAATAATATGCCATTTTACATTTTATTATGATTATCAGTAAGTATTTATCCTTAAAAATTAACAAAGTTTAAAAATCCTTTATGTTTCCGGAGATATCGTGTGGTTAGTATGATAATCCCATGACATTTTTATATTTTATAGCTGACCCGGTTAAACGGATATGGGTTGCGGGTTCATATAAATGAACTTGAATAACTTGAATAAACTTTTAAATTAAAATTTTCCATCGAAAAGTGCACTTTCAGTTTTTCTCGGATTTTTAAATTTTTCGGGCAACTTTTCCAATTTTTCTAATAAACCTAACTCGGACTATTACAAACATTTAAAAAGAAATGAGCTCAATCGGTACATACGTTTTCAAATTATGCGCTTACCAACGAACATCATTTCATTTTTATTTATAATAAATTGATGTCTATTATAGTCTTCGGTATTTGATTATTACTATTTTATATAGATGATTAATTGTTATTCAATAGGTACTTGTATGATTGCTTTATATATTATTGTGACTTACAATAATAATTTGTGACGCAAAAGCGTGTCAAACTACTCAAACTATCGTCTTTTAACATTTAACATTTTAACCTGCACAGTCCGCGTGGAATTCCATCTTAATAATAAGTTTATAAAATTCCGAAAGTCTTATAACGAAAGGCCTACTAGCATTATATTAGAAGTCTTTAATAATAATGATAATTTATTTTTTTATCACACAATTTACTATAATATTTTTTAATATAACGATTTTTATTTTATTAAATCTTTATAAAACTGCAGGTACCGCCTATATAGGTACATCAGAGTGAACAAAAGTTAATTATAATATTTACTGCTGACTAAATGTTGTGAATTATACCGATACGTGATTTACCGTGACACACCGTTTTCTCATTATACTATTCATATACCTATATTAAGAACTTAAGGTACTTTAATGTTTTATGTCAGTGTAATGTCGCTGTTTCTCTGCAGCAATTATAACATTTTAGTTTATATTATATACGGTGATATATTATCGGATTATTGTAAACTAATAAATACCTAATAATTATAGTATACCGTACTCTAATTACCTATACTGCAGTACAGTAGATACAATATAATATCATGAAATGTTTCATAACCACTGTGCTGTGTACATATATAGGGCAGTATCCACGCGTTTAGTGGCGGGGATGTGGTGGTTTTTCGCGCTGATCATGACCTCGTCATACACCGCCAACTTGACAGCGTCTATTACCAGCGGACGTTTGGACACGCCGATCAAGAACGTCGATGACTTGTCGAAAGACTCGAACATCCAGTACGGCTGTTACGAGGAAGGATCAACGGCCGGTTTTTTTCAGGTCTGCCGCAGTGCCCTATAATGTGCTTATACATACGTCACATAAATCCGTTGTTATATGTTATAATTATAATATTATTATTATTGTTGTACAACTGACGACAACTATATATAATAATATATATATATAGTATCTTAAATATGAGGTATATGATTATCACGTCTGGAACGATAATAATAATATACCTAGGTATACACAATAATAAATCAGCAGTATAAATAATGAAGTTCGATATATTGTGCAGAAATCGAACTTGAGTTTGTACCAGAGAATGTGGAGCGTGATGGAAGCGTCTAACCCGACCGTGTTCACGAAGAGCAATCAGGAGGGCGTAGACCGAGTACTCAAAGGCAAAGGCCGGTATGCGTTTCTCATGGAATCATCGAGCATCGAGTATCAGA
The DNA here is from genome assembly GCF_020882245.1 of Rhopalosiphum padi. Classification (NCBI taxonomy): domain Eukaryota; kingdom Metazoa; phylum Arthropoda; class Insecta; order Hemiptera; family Aphididae; genus Rhopalosiphum; species Rhopalosiphum padi. The sequence goes on from NC_083600.1 coordinate 23,091,839, forward strand.
CAGAACGCAACTGCAACCTGATGGAGATCGGCAACACGCTCGACTCCAAGGGGTACGGCATAGCAATGCCGATGAGTGAGTAGTATATTGCCTTTAAAATAATATTATAGGCTACTGGTAGCCAGTGTGTACCTATTTAGACATTTACAATTTACATCGTCAGCAGTCATCACTAGCAATCATCATAGCGCTACCTACTTCAATAAAATATCACTTTCTACATATTATAGTTATATCTCTTTATCTTTCACTTACAATTTGATGTTTGTAATTAATACGTCTATAGCTATAACCAGAATTATTATAATAGCAGCTCTTCTACACCGTTGATACTTTGATAGCCGCCCACATTCACACATAATATAGCTATCGCCATTCGCTATACACTTAGGCGCGATAGTATATCGTAGGCATACAATTTTACTCACTTTTAATTTTTAGCAACTTCACTATACGCGTACCTATAATACATATATTAGTCTTTTAAGACCTTTTATTAACACATAAACCTAATATTATACACCTATTATGGACCAGTGAATATACCTACTCGATATCTCGATGGAAGTAGGAAGTTAATGTCTAATAGTTCATATTTTAAAATATTCAGATTTTTGAATGTTTCCCACACGGAAGCCATTAATATTGTATTAAATTTCTAATATAGTAATATGTATATATTTGTACGTTCAGCCAATATTACATTTAAAAACCACCGCATAGCGCATATTAACCTGAACACTTATTACATTAGTGTGATAATATGCAAGATAAAATATAAAATAATAATAAACTTACCTAATAATAGTAATAAGATTGTAAATTTGTAAATAGTTGCAAAAGGGTCGATATTACCAAAGCTGTGAATTAAACAATATTCAATATTGATATAAAATATATTTCAATACATATAGACATACTACATACGGAAATTAAATTAATTTAGTTTTAATAAACAATAGTATGATGTATACCTATATATTGTATATTTGTATGGTACTTATTGGCTATTAGATATAATATTATGTAATATATTATTCACCTATCACCTATAACATAAATAATCGGTTATTTTTCTTTCAAGATTCGCCATACCGTACTCTAATTAGCGAATCAGTGTTGAGGTTACAAGAGTCCGGATTCATGCGAGAGCTAAAAGACAAATGGTGGAAAGTTCAAGGAGGAAATAAATGCGAGGCGAGTGTCTATAGCGAATGATAAATATTGACAAATCATGTTGTATCGTCTTTATTTAAAATTGTTTATTATTTTTGTTCCCTTAAAGGAAGAAGACGAAAGCGATGAACTCGGTTTTACGAAAATCGGTGGCGTTTTTGTGGTACTAGTTCTCGGGTGTTTGATTGCGTTTATGTTTTCCATATTGGAGTTTTTGTGGAACATTCGGAAAGTGGCCATCGAAGAAGAGGTAATACAGGACCACATTTAGGTACCTCTATGTGGCGATCTTTGTATAAATTATATTTTTTTAAATTTTTCTACTAAAGTATTAGGGTACCTATTTTATAAAATGGCTTTTACTCATAAAAAAATATGGATCTCGCTCTACGTATGCCACCCCGATAGATAAATAGTAGTTGTTCATAATTCATCAATCATTTAACTTATTTTAAAATATTACAGTGAAACTTCTATATAACCAACTTCCATTTTTACGAAATTTTCTGTGTAACGAAATATTTTTAACTATGACCTTCATTGTTAAATATTAATGAATACGTAATTCTATTTAACGAATTCTTCCATAAAACGAATTTTTTTGTTGCTTATTCGACTTCGTTGTATGGAAGTTTCACGGTATATTAAATTTGTTTTTTCGGTTTGTTTGACCGATTACCAAATACTTGCAGCACGATTAAAATTGATACCTCGTCTGCCCTGACCGAATCCAAATGAATGTGTAATTTATATTTTTGCTCTCGTTTCAGATAACACCGAAAGAAGCATTGATTTTAGAATGGAAATTCGCGATGAAGTGTGACGGAGGAGTCAAGCCACTAAGACGGCGGCATCATGTCAATGCCGATACGAACTCTGACACGAGCTGAAAAGATGACTACGAACGACATTAAATATACTCGTTGGTAAACTAATTTCCCCCCACCAGTGATAACGAAATATAAACTTCAGTATCAGTTGAACGATATCCAATATATAGGAAAACGATTAATGTTTAATAAACCTACATATAGATATAGGGAAAATCGACGAGCAAAATCAGAGTACGGCACGGTAAATAAATATTAAATTCTCGTGAGTAAAATATTACATTTTGGCAGTATTTAATGAGTCCGAAATTTTTTGTTTCAATAATAAATGTGAATTATTTTACTATTAATTATACAAGTTGTAATTTTTAATAAACCCACTTGAAATATCCCATTTAATAATATTTCTTCTAATATTGTATAATGTATATAGCAGGTATAGGTATTCAAAAAGTCAAAATATCTTAAGCGTGTAGAATATATTTAAAAACTTTAAAAAAAGAGATAAGAAATGTGTTTATACGTTTTATAAAATCGAGGCTCACTACTCACTTCCGGTGAGAACAAGCTATAATAATATAATTGTTTCAATTATGTAGGTACAATAGGTACATGGAAATTTTATGGACCAAACAATCTATCATTCGATGCAAATAAATACATAGAATGACATGAGAAAATAAAATGAAACTGAATTGATTTTTATTTGTTAATAGCACTTTTTTTTTTTATCTTACTTATAGGTTCTTAAAATATTCCAAACAACATAAAGTGTAACAACAAACTACATTAGGAGCAACAATCACTACTGAATGCAGTACAACTGAATAGTATAACATAGGTACATGTAAAATTAATAAAATAAACCAATTACTCATTAAATATCAAACATATTTTGTAGAGTAAATATTCTTTGAAATTAATGCTATTATTATTGGCCAACTGTTGTGCCCATTTTATTTTGAAAAACTTTAGCAGGTAATTAAAAAAATTAATTGACCATTTTTAATTTCACAACATTATACTAATTAGTCTTTAAAATTTAATTTTAATAAGGGAAATAAGACAGAGGATAGTAACAATTAATAAAAATAGAATAATAACTGATATCTACATAATAATATATTGAATAAATTATATTATTATTTTACATATGAAATTTAATTTGTACATCAAGTTATTTTAATTTTGATTGCATACTTATTTCCAATAAATCACAAAATTGAATCGTCATATTTACAATTATACAATACATTTAAAAATATATAAAAATATATAATTCCTAACACACACATAGTATACATAAAAAATTATTGTTTGAGCTTAAGGTAGTTTATGATCAAATACTTGAGCACCGTTTTGAGTGTTATGTTTAATTTTTCTAAGATTAAAAAAAATTGTTCACATATAATTTATGTAAGTTTATAAATTAGACTACAAAAGTATATACCATGGTAACTTTAAAATACTCAGTATAAAACTAAGTAAACATGTATGGTAAACATTTTTTTTTGTAGAATGGAATTTATGAAATGAATGATTGTTGACAATGAAGTATAGGATAAGAAAATTTTGGGGCAAGAATGTCTTGGGAAAAGTTGAAAACAACATTATTATACAAATCTTAAATACTAACAAAAAGGTAATAATAAAATAATTGATTTAAAAAAAATTTAAAATTGAGTTTTAAAACAGAATTATTATAATAATATAATATAACTATCGATACTGACGGCTTAGAATCGAAACAAAATTTTTCGAGTTTCGAAAAGAGTTAACCAGGTATCGATAGGCAGTTGGACGCTACCTGGGCGCCGACGATAGACTTAATATCGATGTTTTATTTTTTCTATTTGGCTGAACTGACATCGGTGGCGATGGAAACGTATGGTCATCTGATGACATTTCCTAAAATAAAAATAGTCTAATTAGATACTTAGAAATATTGTGGGTAACTTATATTTTTTATATATATATATATAACATATTATATAAAATATCAATTATTATGATAATATTTTACCATTATGAAAGTAACTGATACTAATGTGATTCTATTGTTTAACATTTTCATATGATTATCAAATCAATCTAATTTAATGAAAAATAAATAAACAGAAAATAAAACCATTTAACTAGTAAAGCAAAAGTTAAATTATATGAACATTCGCATACATTATACTTAAAACTGTTTAAATCTGAACAGCCGAAGAACAAACATATAGTTATTGAACAATAAAATTAAATAAAAATATACATTAATTGCACAAATTTTAGATTAAAATAAAGTTGAAAATGAATATATACAAATTAGGATACAGTTTGACTGATTTAGTAATTATTCATAATATGCGATTGAAATAATATCTGATGTACCACCAACTATAAAGCATGATTTCAATAGTATTTTTAAAGCTTTAAATAAAATAAAATAACCAACTAAAATTAGTATTTTTAAGTTATGATTGATAGTTTATAATAATTAATATACAATTTATTTTATTGATTAGCTGAAAATTAATTCAATGAATAAAAAAGTTCTGTTTAAAAAACTATAAATTTAAATAATTCCTGATACTATTTTTTAAATACATCTTTTATGTACCCAACTATAATAATCCAATTGTAACTTTATTAATAATTTAGTTACATTTAATTTCATTTGTATAACATAGTGATTATATATTTTTTTTTAAAGAAGCAACGTTAACAAAGCCTTTCCAAAATTAAGACAATGTACAAGATAAATTTACAAAATATTAAAAAATTGGTTAAACCCCAAGCTATAATTATTTAGTACTTATGGTAATGAAATACTAAAAAATCAATAACACAACATACATGCAACCATAAAAGGTCTTTACCACATACATGGACATTGCAAGTTAATCGACACAGTAAGCTTGTTCAACAAGTAAAGCAAATTGTCAAGTACCTTATTTATTTTATTGAGATCCAATAAGGTAAGATTTTTAATTAATTTTTTTTTAAAAAGCAAAAGACTACACATGTTATCTTCTCCAAATGGTCGCCAACTGAAAGATTAACTAGACATTCGCAATTTAGAATTGCGTTTGACATGTTTCTTGACTTTCGTTAGTGTACAACTATGTCTACTATTATGCTCATTTAATGGGCTCACATTTAAATTGGTGCACGATGCTAAGTGCATATTGGCTAATTGTGTGGATGGTGTTAAGGCATGTGTACCCAACCCTCCATTATTAGTCAAACTGAGAACAGGACTCATCATGGTAGACACTGCTCGTTTCAACTTGCTTGGAGTTTTATTAAAGCTCAACGCCCGTCCAACTTTAATGCGTGTTCTGCTAGCAAACCTATTTTAACAGTTGTGAATATACATGATTATATAAATTTCATACAATTTACATTTTTTTTCATATTAATTTACTTGAAAGCTTTTCCAAGAGTGCCAGTAGTAATTTCACTTGTATCAATATCCAATTGCTGAGAATCCAATGAAACTAATATATTTCCCTAAATTTAATCAAATAAATCAGTTAATTTCTATGAGTGATTCTCTCTCAACCACTTGCATACTTACAGAACACACAGTGTTGGCCACTTGTTGCGATATATTTTTTAAGAATATATTTTTATGATTGGCACTGCAACTACTCCCAGTCATAGTAAACGTATACAATCGTTCTTTAAAATCATGATTGTCAATAATCATTAACGAAAATGTATTACGACAGTCTAGAATAAAAATAATAATATTGTAGATAAGATTTATATTTTTATATTTTAAATAAGTTTATTAATTTTTTCTGAATTAGATACATTAACGAAACCAAAAATAATATTGAAATAAATACATATTTTTTTTCACATTTTTGTGATTATAACAAATGTTGTCAAATATTGATCTTTTACGCTTGAAAAAATTATTACATATTATCTCTCTTACAAATATGTTATACTAAATTTATGTTAAATAGTTCATCTTTTAGTTTTGCTAATTTTAATATTTAAATTAATTGGATCTAAAGGTTTATTTTTTTAAGGTGGGGTTTGAATGAGAATAGGAATTAGGAGGATCTACTTAGGTCTTTTTTTTAGACAATTGCTTGTCAGAAATGAATTGGGTAATTATTTAATAGGATATACAACTACATTATGAATTTTAGTAAAAAATAAATAAAATGGTAAAATATACTATAATTGACAATAATAATCAATAATAATGACCCACATAGTCAGTGTATGTATGTACATCCATACTAAGCTATTATATGAAAAGAAATATAGATTGAGGAAAAAATTGATAATTGACATTAAAATGCTGAAGTTTTTACCACAACTATTATAGGGGTTTATTTACCTTCAGTCTCTCTAATATCTATAACTTGTTTGATTATATTTAATGGCATCAATTTGATATGTTTATAAGATTTGGCACCACCATTTAATTTGTGTGAACCAGAATTCGGTTCTTTTGGACTTTTTCCATTAAATGATTTTCTTTTTTTACAGACCTTGAAAATAATAATTATCATATAACATCATTTATTTACTCTTTGCAGAATTAATATAAAATTCTTACTTCGACAACGTCTGAAAAAACAAATATTGTTAGATGATCCCCACGACCACTAAGATTATCACTTAACTCAATCACATCACATTTTGTAATAAAACTTCGATGAGAAGAAACTAAATGAGGCTAAAAACAAAATATAACAGTAAGTTACTCAAATTGTTATACTTAATATTTAAGTAATACAAAACAATAATATATGATAATATTTCAGTCATTCATAAAAATATAATTAATGTTATACTCACAGGACAATTATCAATATCATTAAATATATCAAAAAGTACAACTTGACCTTCAGTCTTTCTTTTATCTTCATTTATATGAGTCATTACTTCTCGTATACTGGCTAGGGCTGATACTAGAGCTTGGTGATCAGGATTATTCTTATCAGAATGTTTTAATATATCTATAAAAAATATTTAATTAATAAACTTAAGTGCCAGCTTTACTATAACTATTTAAAGTTTAAACCACTTCACAAAACTCACCATTTAAGAGAAGACTAACGCTGGGTAAGCGTTGTACGGGTCGAATGAGAAGTTCTTGTAAACTCTGTCGACAACATTCAGGTCTTGTCTGACCAACTTTAAGGAATGCATGAAAACGAGGTTTTGTCTGATCACACTGCAATAGCATCTCCCTTGTTTTTTCAAAAAAATTCACAAATGGTGGATAAGCTTTCACTAATTCACTGGACTACAACATAATTACAAAATAAAAATGTATTTAATTGCAAAAATCAAAGTCAAATGTGTAGTATTACATATTTGAGAAAAACACTGCCTATACTACTATCTTCTTGCCATGATGTAGCAAGGCATTTGAGCTCCTCTAACATTTCTCGATGTACTTGATAAATAGGTAAAACATTTCCAAAAATTATTTTGATTTCAGTATTATTAAGCAGACAGTCTTCTTTATCTATCATTTCTTCTAGTGGTTCTTTGTACACCTATAAACAAAATAAAAAACCTGAATAATTTGATAAATAAAGAAAAGAAAAAATGATGATACAATGAAAATTGAAAAAATTGAATCTCAAAGATATATGGCATAACAATAATAAAAATTCTCACAGTAATTATTGTGTTTAACACTCCCACATAGTTTATTTCAGTCTGCAATAATTCAGAGAAAACTTGATATCGTGGACTAAATGGTTTATCTTTAATAACTAAATCTGGATCTGGAAATTATACACATAATCTACATTTAAACATACTGTTGTTATAATGATATTATTGTAAAATCTAACCTTTTGGGAGTTTAAATGGAGATGGATGATCCGGGCTGTTTGTGAAGTTTAAAAATGATCCACATGACAACCTAAGACCATCAAGGGTGTTGGCAGCTGATGACCGTCGTTTTGATGGCCCTGAACTATTTGTTGGCGATGTTTCACCAATAGTTGCTACAGGAGTTGGACTAGACCTTAACAATGAACCCAAACGGTCTAAATGCCTTTTCCTTTTGCGTGCACGAGAAGAAGAACTTAATGTCAACGTAGATGACATTACACGAGCAGATGTAGGCGTGTTGGTAACATTTAACTAAACCAATTAAAGTTATATAAATATAAAACAACTAACATATTGAGAAATAGATAAATAGATTTTTACATTGGTTAATAAATATTCTTTTGTTAAGGCGCAACTCTGATATTGTACAGATGTCCAGAACCATGCTTCTTTCAGGATTTCAGCATTATTCTTCTTCACAGGAGGAATTGAATCTAATGAAGATTCATTAACAACCTAAAAAAAAAAAATGTTATAAATAACACATATTTCCTGAACATGAAAAATGGTTTTTATTATTATAAGAAAAAAATAATTTTTTTTTATGTTTTATTGGTTATAAATTAAATAACAAAAAAGTAGTGAAATCATTAATAAAACATGTTTATTATTTTATGTAGCACCTACTTATAATTTATTTCTAAGGTTTGAATTTAAATTTAAATGTTTGAAATTTTATTACTTTTATATCAAAATTAAATCAAACACATGTTACCTCTTTGCTGCCAATAACTTAAATATAGTCCATTCTTTGTTCTTTATATTAGTTATTATTCATTGTTGACAAAATTACTTTTTAATAAAATTTAAATTTGCATAATTATTAAAAAACTAAAACCTAACATTTTTTATTTTGATACATGCATATTAAGTGTTAAAGGTTTACGGGTTTTTATTGAATGATTTTTTAATAAATGATAAGCCTAATAATTATGTAAATCTCATTTGTTTCTTAGCAAGATACATATTAAAATATCAAAAGAAAACCACTAGCAAATAAAAAAAATTTGATAATGAAGAACTACATCATAAAATGTTAACTCAGATATACTATAATACATTATTTGATATTACTTACAATGTAACAAGAATTAATACAGATGAAAAAAAAATAAAGAAATGTTATTATAATCACATTATTAAATTATGTTAAACTGAATTTATATAAACTTAAATCAAAAAGCATCAATCAATAAACACGAAAACAACCACTAATAATATCCATTAAGTATGAAAAAGCTGGTTACATTTTAGCTTAAAACAAAATCTGGTTGAGATTGTTAAATTACCAATATGAATAATTTTAACCGATACTTAGATAGTTTTTCATTAAATAGTTAATATATAAATATTAAAAATATTTAATATGCAAATTAAATAAGTAGTAAATAAGACTTATAATAATTATTAGCTAGTTAAAAGTTATAAATAATGTTAATGATATAAAAACTAAGCATTATGATAGCGAATGCAATATTAAGCTTATATTATATTGTGTTAGTGATAAATAGAATAAAATTAGTGTTAATGAGTATAATTTAATATTTATACATGTCATAATATGAGTGTTTTAGGATAAATACATGAAACATTGATCAATAAATGTCTTTTATTTGTGCATTACACTTTTCTCCAGTAATAAAACATTAAATAAACAATTGATTAGTAGAGTACATTATAACTGCTAACTACAAAATTGCATGTCTTTTAGCTTATTAAATTGGTCTTTTTGAAACCGATAGGATTAATGGATATTGTTTCTAGTTAATGATTTATCATAAAAATTTTAATCTTTTTTTTTATTTCTAGAAGTGCAACAGTTATCAAAATATGGTTTAACTGAAATATTGATCAAATATATTTATATGTACATCATGATGATTGTTATCATAAAAACTTATAAATATTAATTGTTTATAAAACTTCTTAATAAGAACAAGAATATTAATTTAAATGAACGAGAAACAAATGTAAATATATGTTTAATCTATTTAAAAATTTAAAATACTTTCATCTTATTTCATTATGAATTATGTTTCAGTTTAATATATAAATTATTATTTATTGCTTAATTTGCATGTAGTAATAAATTATTAAACAGGAAAAAAATACAATTGCCAAATGTTCTTAAATATAGTTAATATTAAAAGGTTTTATAATGTACAATAACAAAATTGTGGTGTTTTTGGGCTTCATAATTAGTCAATGATGGTTAGATTTTAAAATAAAGAGAAAAACAATTAATAATTGATATTTATTATAGAAACAAACTAAGTAATATCCAATTTTCAGATGTGAAACAATTAAGCAATTTTTATTTAATTAAAGCCAATTAGTTATGAATTTATACTTATTGAGATGGTATGATTTTATATTTATTAGTAATTTTATTAATATCAAAATGAAATATTACTATTTTATGTAAAATACTTTTTATTTGGTTAAAACTTTTTAAATGCTTTTTATTAATGTACTAAAATATTTAATATTTTTCTAATAAATGTCAAAAATATGTACCAAAGTTTGATCGGTTTGATCCAAACGTGCTGACATAGGATTAGGATGTTTAAACAAAAACTCATCGCAATCCGTGTCTAAAAATTGAAGGCGTATCTTCTTGGTTTCATGTGACACGTTTCCACAATCTACCACACTCAGCGTTCTTTTTAACCCCCCATTTCGAGTATTAGGACTTGAATCCTCTTTATCAAATACTTGAATTAGATTTTTAGGAGCCAAAACACCTCGTAAACACGGTGTTGTATTTGGATCTCGATCGCCTAAAGGACTAGAACCTTCCTTTGTAACCTAACATGCAAACAGAAAAAAACATAACACCAACAAACACAAAATGTTAAAAAAAAATTTAGCCTTGTCCTGTAAAATTATAAATAAATAAGCAAAAATTTGTTAGTAAATCCCAATTTTTTTTTTGCATTTATATAATATATATATATATATACAATATTATTAAGGTTAGTGGCCTTGTGCACAGCAAAAGCAATATTTTTATAAATACAAATTCAAACACTTAAAGTAAAAACATCAGAATTTTACTAATGTTTTTGTACAAGAGTTGTGCTTTAGATCAAATTCAAAATCTGTCTACTCCTGCAGAAGTTTTCTTTTGTTAATTTTAATGAATAAATTTAAACCTCTCATGAATAAAAAATTTAAATAATTCACATCTGACCATTATTTTGTTGTCAACAATAGTTTAATACAACATAAATACATAAATTATAATTTCCCAATGCAAAATCAAAATATTCAAACAATATTTACCAGATGAGTACATTCTGTATCATTTTCATCGCCTATAGGAGTGCCTCCATTTTGCAACAAAACATCAACCATATGTGATCGTTCTTCTTCCGTAAACCCTGAAAAACATATTTTGGCTCCATGGAATGGTTTTAATTTGTGTTCTGAAAACTAAAAAAAGATGTTTACATTAGTAAAATTATACAAAATACTATAGACAAAAACGTGTTTTGCTATCATTGATTTTAATACTTACAAATGACGAATTGATTGCTTTGAAATCCATCTCATCACGTCTCTCCCATGCAGCGTGAAGCCACGAAGATCCAACAACTGGAATTTCATGTAAATATGCATATTGAGATTTAGCACTACACGCATAACCAGATACTAAATGGGTAGTCTTGTAATTAATATTTTCTCGAAAACTACCACCCATCCAACGAATCAAACTCAGAAGACGTGCCTGAATGATATAACAAATATACAAAACATAAATTATTTGAATAAATTAATAAATTATATTGTAAATACCATTTCATCTCTTTTTTGGACTCCTGTGACACTGACAATGGCACCAACGAGTGCATTGCAATAACGGTGGCGATTAATGCCTTGTAAACCATTAGGGCTTTCAGCCAATTCCAATAAAGCTGGACGCCCAAGAATTCTGATTAAAATGATAAAAAAAATATTTAAAACATTTGGTATTATGAAAAAATAATATTTTGATTTGACATACCTGAAACATGGTCTTTTGACTGCAAGTTCTTCAAACAGGGTGGTGACCAGGATATCATTTTTATCCAATAAATTTACATCAGACAGATTTTCTAAGTATTTAATAGATACATTTAATTTCTAAAAACAAAAATGGTATTGATACATATTTATAATATAAATCATAAAGAAATATTAATGAGATAAATAAAATTATATTACCTTAATAGCTAATAATACATCTGAATCAGAAGAATATATTTTTTCCAAATAAATGGTATAATTTGACAGTTCGGATTCTAAACTTGAAACACCTGCAAAAAGTTTTAATCTTATTAGTATTAAACTATAAAATAACAGAATCTTTACCAATTGTTAATTAACTTAATACATTTATCAATTATCACTTTACATTATCATACTAAAACATAAACTACATGCTCTTTATTAATACCGAATATATTACATAATTGAAAAATTGTTTAGTTTATTTTTAAAAGTAACTGAAACTCAATAAAAATATATTAACCTTTTAATATCATGTTGCTGTCTCAAGTTTAATTGATTAACTGTTTTATCCCATATTTTCTAAATATTATATTATTTATAAATAAATTAACATGATAATACATCCAGTTTAAATTAAAATCAAATATTTTTCTTCACATCATTGAATGTTATCTATATTAATGTGTTGGAAAGTTTTTGGTTTATTTTTGTCACTGCATAATGCTGCAATCATTAGTATCAATCTAACACATTTAGACATATTAAGACCAATGCTTTAAACGGTGAATTTTAAAATATTATTCATTAAATTTTTTTTTAATTTTAAATAATTTAAAATTTAAACTTTATCTAATATATTTATTAAACAACTCTATGTGATTTGTATTTATTTGCTTTCTGATTTATATAATGCAATTAGTAAAAATAAGTAATAATAAGTACCTACCTAATTTAATATTGTAACTCAATATATTTTTCATAATAATAGGCATGTGCCTAATATAAAACATTAACAATTTTTTTAATTACCTTTAAGTACCTACTGAGTTACTTTATTAGTGTTAGCTTTACCTATTTATAATTTGTTATTATTAATATTATGAATACATACCTATTGTAAAACAAAAATTTCATCTAGAATTTCTAAGTCATATAACTATAAAAATATATGAAATTAAAAATAATATTATTATCATTTATGATATTTTTTCAATATTCAATTACTATAAAAAAAATTATTTTAACATTTTTCTAGTTAAAAATTAATTTTAATATTTTTAATAATTAATAGGTACACACAACTTTGTTGATTGCACCTAATACTTAGCTGTCTTATAATTAATTCTTATATTAATACTGTGTATAAAATTTTAATATTTTAGAATTATTATAAATAAAATGTTTACATTTTTTATAAATATAAGCATGTTTTAATTTAAAATAATTTTGATAATTTTTAATCATTAATAACTTATTCAAAAATGTAAATATTAAAAATCTATCTAATCAATACACAGAAATATCTTTCTTTATAAAATATATAATAGGTACCCCTTGCCCTAAATTGAACTAAATAGTCATAATCCTAGAAATATGGAATATCATTGTTCCTATATTATGTGGGAGATAGACAAAGGAAACAATTGTTGGTATAGCAACCTCTTAGAGGATAAATTATTATTATGAATTTATATATCCAATACAATCCACAATATTTAAAATTTAATCACTTATAAAAGATGCTCAACTTTATTAATACATTTTTGTGATTTGACAAATTTCGTAAAAATTAGAACTTTTAACAGTTTAATTAGTAATTTAATTTTAAACACTACTATTTAAACTCAATTTGTTTTAAACATAACTTATTATTTATAATTATTATTATAGTAGTAATTTTGTTGTATCAATGAAATCAATCAATATAATATAATTATTTTATTTTATTAGAAATTAAAAAAATAATAATAATTTTATTCAAACAATTTTATTTAAATAACTTGTATACACAAATTTGCCTTAAAAATGTTCTACTTTACCAAATATAACAAGGGGAGAATAGAGGGAATTTATTTCATAAATTGTATTTAAAATAAATATTAATAATTTATTATTCAACTTAAATCAATAAAATTAAACAATAAAAAATAAAACAAATATCATAGAAATCTTAAGTTAAAAAAATATTTTAAGCAAAATAAATAGATAAAAATATACCTCAAAATTAGATTTATTGAAAAATTAAAAGGTAAATATCATTAGATTTTAATGGACAATTAAAGTTATTAACTCAAAAAAAGCTTACTAAATATTATTATTTCAACTTCATATTTTCATACTTCTTCAAATTATAAGCAAACATTATTTGAATGATAATATTAATTTGATTATATTTTATATTAATATGTAGGTTACAAGATAATACAGTCAATTATTAGATATACTTATGGGCAGGGTTTGGAAATTCTAGTAAATATTTTTTTTTTCTTGGTGAAGCATAACATCAAAAGTAAGATATGAATTTGTTTCACATTTTCCAGATGTTATGAAAGAAATTTTTCTAATTTATACATATTTTTGGTTTTAAGTTCTGTTTTGCTGATTTAGAATTTTTAAGTGCTATTTGTGGGTATATTTTTATATAATAAAAAAAATTAAGAACATAACTCCAATATATTATACAAATGTGTGATCATGTGTGAACATGTATTTTAATTTTAAAATAATAGGTTATAATAATAATAGTTTCTACTTACTTATTGCAATAAATTTATTATACCTCATATAATACTAAATACACTTATTAATTATTAACAAGCCAATTATTAACTTCATACCTTGAAATAATCTTTAAAACGAAACACTATCAGTAAATATTCAGTTTTCAAGTATCTTATTTACATATAAAAATATCTGATTTTATAAATCTAATTATTACTTATACTATTCAAATAAATATCACTAGAAACACTAATAAAAATAAGTCTTAATTAGTTATATAATTTTATAAGAATACATTTTGGTAACTATTAATAATTGTAATTACATTTTATACACTTATAATCATTTAATTTCTTTTTAACTTTTATACCTTATTAAAAACGTTTTATTATACTTTTATTCAAAGGATTAAAGTGTATTTTATCATAAAACAAACGCAATAAAATCATAAGTTTGTAACCAATGAAAATGATTAAAAAAATAAATAGTTATAAATTTATTGGTCATTCAAATATACCCATGGTCCTATGGTTGAACAATGGACTTGGAACTCATAAATTCAATATGAAATAAAAATTTCTCAATTTAAATAAATTAAGTATCATATGAAATAAAAATAAATAATTGGATACCTATATAAAAATAACCTACCTTCAACAAAAGTTGATATTTTGCTATCCATCTTCTGATATTATAAATACTTTGATAAAGATAATTTAAAAAAAAACATAAAATTTAACTTGTTTAGGCCTTTTCTAGAACCATTTTTAAAGAGAAAAAGCATTGGGATCTGCATCAAAAGAAAATTACTTGACAACTAAATCTAAGTGTTAATGTCTATGTATACTAATCACAAAACAATTTTATCAGCAGACTGGAACAGTAATATCCATTATTTTATGAATCAACAGATTTGTTTATTTTAGTGATTAAAAAAGATAACATACCTAATTAAATTACTGTATTATTTTTTATTTGCACATCAACAATTAAAATTGGTATAATATAAGGATTCATTATTATATTTTTCTTATGTCGGGAAGAATAAACATTTAATGAACCAATAGTGAGCTAATGGTCTATTAAACACCCACTTAAATATGATTAAAAAACCTATGATTGGACCATTAAATTTAATATTTTTTTTATGCAACTCAGCATAAGCTATAACAATATTTATTTAGTGACTGTGTTTACCAATACATCTTTACTCAATTATAGTTAAACAAATTATTAATTTATATTAAAACATAATTAACTTTTATATTTATTGATCTCTATTTTTCAAATAAACAGGATCAATAAGTTATAACATTCTCTAGCATTAAATGTAGAATATATATATATATAAATTATATAATATAATCAATACATACATATATATATATATTGCAACATTCTAATAAATACAATGAATGAAATAATTTTTTTCAAAAAATTATTTATCTTTTCTCGGGGCTTTTCCTTAGATTTTATTTATAAATTAATACACAAACATGTTTTTTTTTTATTGTATCTAGCAATAACCTCTATAATTATAGTAAGAGAAATTAAATATATCAGAAAAATATGTGTTCTTGGCAGGGTAAAATACAAAAATATTATATAGCAAAGGGGCTATCTGTCAAGCAAATAAAATTTAAAAAAAAATTCCTATTTGAAGTCAGGTAATACAAAATATAAAAAGCAGTATCCTACAAACCAAATTATAAAATAAAATAATAGTTTTTCTTATTCATAATATTATTCATATATCATATGAATAAAAGGAGAAGAAGCATAAACGTCAATGCCAAACTATGTGTGTGTGTGTGTGTGTGTGTGTGTGTGATAAAGAATGCAATATTTTACAATTAAAACGGTTTTTCTAGTCAAATTTTAACTCATGAACAATACTATTTTTATTTATTGAACAAATGAAGGAAAGTATTATTTTAAGAATTTTCTTTTAAAAATATCTTTAAAGCATGAAAAAGGTACATAGATATTTCCACAAATACTTCTATTCAAGAAAATGTCTTAGAGCACATTTGATTATAGGCCAGTGGTACAATTGGTGGTGTTCTCATAGAGTATACTCCATAAATGCAGTTAAAATACTATTTTTGTAATGAGTGATTTGTCTTATTGAAAATAAAATAAAATATATTTTTTGGGAACATCAATGGATACAAGTGGTCATAAAACTTCATTGTGTAATATTATTAATATATATTAAATAATTTAACACCAATTTGTTGGTCAAGTAATACAGTAATTATTTTTATTATCAAGGGTTTTCCGTGGTATATTTATAAGGGATTATAAAATATATTACATAATATTATAACTAAAGCTAATTTGAATTAGAAATTGATTTATATTTTCATTAATAATTTAGTGTAGGTCACACATTCAACCAAAAATGAAAAGCTATTGAAAAGATGGGTTAATATTGGAGAAGTGTCCTGCCAAAAATATCCAAGTAATCCTAAGTAACTAATATTGTTTTTTCCAATGAAAATAGTTTCAAGTTACTTTAAAATGTAATATCACAACAAAAATGTTATTTACACTTGGCCAAATGAATTCTTCTAACTCATCTAACAAGTTCTTTTAAAAAATTTATAAAAGCTAAAACATTAAACATTCAATAGGTACTTATCAAAATGTTTAAAAAACATTCTGTTAATAAGCCTTCTTCTCTTTATTTAATTAGGAATCAAAATTAAATATATTAGGTAGTTCCCAAGAACAGAGAAACGATAAAATTTAATTTATTCATATAAAACGATATTTTTTTTAATTTCCAAGGACAAAATAATAGATATAAAGCAGTTTTTCTATAAACACAAAGAACTTAATAAACTATTGCAAAATGAAAACTTTGCTTCTGCAGATAAGAAATTCCTAGAAAATTCATATGACGTATTAATCAGACTTTTTGGAATTTAGACACCAATATTTCAATTTTACTATGTATTTTATTCCTACCAATGTCATTAAATTAAATTGAAAAACTGTTTATAACTTTATTAATAGTAAATAGATGCAATTTAGAGTGTTTATATTTGTAAAAAGTGTGGTTATTAAAATAATTAATCAAGGAATTAATTAATGACAGACAAATAACTAACAATCATTTCAGTAATTAAGTATATCATGCTTTTAATTAAATCTAATTACATTATTATAATTATTACAATTAATATTAGTATAAATAATTGACACAGTAAAAAATAATGTTCACTGATTTAAAAATAATTTTAACATATTATAATAATGCAACTTGTAATGCAAGCACAACAAAATATATCACAGTACCAGCTATAACGAGCTATAATTTATAAAAATGTTAAAAAATAAAGTTAAATGAAATATTATAAACAATACTTTCAACTTTTAAGCTAATCAGGTATTACTGTTGTCTCAACTTGACATTTCATGGCCAAATATATATTATTTTTGAAAAGTATTTTTTTTCTAAATAGGAACCTAGGTACCTAGTAATATTAATTCATAGCACAATTCAATATAAATTAAGATATACAAATGATTCTTATTTACATCCATAATTTATTCATTTTCAAACAATTAGAATCCAAATTCTAATAATACTTATTCAATATCTACATAAATGAATAATATATAAAATAAAATTGTTCAAATTGTTGTACCTGCAGATTTTATTTACCTACTATTTCTAAAATAGATAGGTATAAACATTTATTAGTTATCCATTATTTTCTATTAGAATTTAAGTTCTCTCAGATTATATAAAAAATATCAATACTTAACTATATCTATCTACCTACATATTTTTTTATAATTGTAAATATCTATTTAGATAATTTACATATTTGTTTAAAATATAATATCATTGTTTATTATTTATGTTGAATACCTAGGTATTTACAATTTAAGACAAAACTCAGTTCATACTAAAAATTAATCAATAGAATAAACACTAAAAGAAAAATGATCTATAATTTAAATACAAATTGGTACAAATAATGTCTTATTTGCATTTAGTATCAACTAAAAGTACCTAATTGATACTAAAAATGCTCTAATACATTTAAATTTATTAAGCTACTAACAAACTGCAAAGATCACTAAAGTATTCTTTAATTTAGTAACATATTACATAGGTAAACACACATTTAAAACATTAAGACAAATAATTTCTTTCAATTATGTGTCATAACTCGTATGTCACTAAAACAGTACCTCTTTAAACTTAACAAAATATACTTATTCTATAAATAATTAGCAACACTCAGTGTCCAGCTCACATGTTTTTCATTTTGTATGACAAGTGGAAAAATATAAAATTGGCAAATTTCCAACTATCACACGAGGGGATACAGTTTAACACATGACCTACGAATAGTGTCTTCAACTTAGCCTAGTTATCGAAGGTACAAATAAGACCAAAATAGAATGAACATTTAATTTAATTTTTGTTTTTTACTTCATATGTTTCCATTTTACTTTTTTAGGAACAAATTGTGTAACAGAAGAGAATAACATATAGCTGATAGGTAAATAATACTTGATAAATAATAGGAAAAATAAAATGAGAAATTCAACAAGGTCAGTAAATAGATACACAGGTAAATACCTACCTACCTATTATTATTTATGAAAAAGGGTTAATTAATAATTAACTGACAGTTGTACAGTTGTACCTACGATTGAATACAAGATAAAACAAATCGACAACTATCTCCTAATGAATTGATTAATAGTTATTTGAGAGAAGTAGAGGTTTGAAAAATAATTTCAAGCAATGTATTTGTATTCATTAGTGCCCACCGACACCCTTAACTACACTGTAACGCTTTAGATTTGAAATGCTACAAAAGGTAAACACAATTTTGCCGCTGTTTAGGCGAACATCATAATAGTCCTACTGATCGGAACGCGTCATATTGCGTACACTCACTTTGCGTTTTTACAAACTCCTCCTCGACATCGCAATTGTTGTTGTTTTGCCCGGTTCTGTTCGCTGTCGACATTGTGGGACGTGATTGAAGACTATTGCCATGCGATCATTTCAGAGTCCGTCGGTGACACGCGACGGACGAACACAAACCAACGGAAATCCGAAAAACTACGACGAATTTGAAAACAATCGCAACGAAATGCGAAAGCGGGATCGACGGAGAACCGTAATAATCGTTATTATAATCGTAGGCGTAATGCTAATCGAACGATACGAGGAGCAAAAATAGGAAGACGACGACCGAACTAAAAAACTGTTGACTGACGAAAGACGAAACAAGTGAAAAAACGTACACCGAAGACCGAACGAACGGGGAGTAATAATAATAATAATAACGAACAGAACATACACGCGCACGCACGCACGCACCACGCTCTCTCGCTCACACACCGCCAACTATATTATACATTATTACTTGAATATTATTATTATTATTATTGTGCGAGTCTCGACTCTCGGGGTCTGCGCACGCACACAAACGTCAACGGCGACGAGGTGAACTCACTCGAAAAAATAATAATAATAGAAAAACGGTTGGGATCGTAACATTGTAATTTCAATGTTAATAGCTATTAGCTGTGGTTAGGACGCACGCGCGCGGCAGAACAGGTGAAACGCTGCCGGTCGACCGTTCCCATTGGTTGATGGACCGGAGCGTGCTGAACGGCTGCTGTAGCCCGTCCAGTCGTGTTACACGGATCCAGTGATAATTAATGATAAATAATATTATTATCATCGTCGTAGATTCCATGATAAACCCTTATCAATTTATCAAGGGTTATTTGAATTTTCATAATAACCGCTATTTTTTTGGCGGACTTTTTTTTTCAAATTCGAAATTTGAAACCGGAACTATTTGTTTAATGGATGAAATAGTGTTAGTGGCTGCATAAGACCGGGCTAGGGGTAGGGATGAACAAGATACTCATAAATCAGTATCGCGATACTAAAAACTGGGCTATAGAGTATCGAAATACTAGATATTCGATACTTACATTTTAAGTATTTATCTACTCGATACATTTGAATAGAATTAGTCACAGGTTTTTTAAAAATTATACTTATTATAAACTATATCTACTTGGTACCTGATTATATTAATAAAAATAATTTATTTTTAAAAATGTTTAATTATAAATAGGTATTATAATATATCTTAATACCTAATGTATAATAATAACAGTCAAGTTGAATTTAATTTATATTGTACATAATACATTGTCGGTACATAGGTAGGGCTAGGCAGTATCTTAGATACAACTGTATCTTGTATCGAGATACATAATTTGAATGTATCTTCTATTGGGTATTCAAATACTTTATTAACTTGTATCTAGTATCTTTTTATGATTAAGATACTAGATACATTCAAAAAATATGTTTCATATTTAATTTATATTATATCAGTTTTCTTAATTGCCCAATAAGTAATAATATGTTTTAAGATTAGATTAAAGTAACTTTGGTGTCTAACGATAATATTATATCAGCGATATTTTATATATTTTTTATAGGTAGACTTTAAATCTATTTACCTATTATTTCGTTTGTCTATAATTATTAGTATTATTATTTTAAGCGTATCAAATGTCATTTTAAATTATATTGTTAATGATCAATACATACCGTATTATTATACATTTATACGCTATAATATAATGTATGATAAAATTTAACGTGAAAAAATTGTATCCAAGGTAAATTAAAAAATTAATAATAATAAATAAATATATTAAGTATCTTGTATTTTATATGTATCTCAGATACATGTATCTTGTATCTACTATCTAGTATCTTTAAAAAATATTATAGTATTTTTAATCTTGTATTTAGATATTAGTTATAAATGTATCTTGTATCTTGTATTTAGATACTTTTTTTTAGGTATCTTGCCCAGCCCTGTACACAGGACACAGGAATGGGCAAGCGCAAGATACTCAAAAATCAGTATCGCAAATCGCAGTATTATAAAATATAGATACTTTGCTTTGGAGTATCGAGATACCACTAATAATATACAAGATAAAATTGTATCGAAGATATTGTCTAACCCTGGCTAGAGGAAGATTTATCTCTCAAATTATACCAAACAAAATTATTTAAATTATCACATAATAATTTATAATATTTTTATCAACCATTGCATACTAGGTTTAACATAATCAACTTTAATCATATAGCTGCTGTTGAAAATTAGAAAAACTGTAGTCAGGGACGTACACAGAAAAAAGTTTTGTGGGGTGTTTTTGAAAATCAGTTATTGAAAAGTAGAACTTTTTTCAATAAATATACAAAAACAATTTATGAAAATAAGGTATACTTGCAATTCTTTTTTTAAATACAAACATTGATATAATAAAATGAACAAGTAAATAACCATACAAAACCCCAAATATTTCGGCGGATGTTTATCGTTTGAACACCCAAAACACCCCCCATGTATAAGTGCCTGAATCAGGGGCGTATTTAGAAATGTCTTATTGGGGGGAGGGGCACAAACAAAAAGTTTAAATTTGCGTACATAGGGCGTATAATAAAAAAAAAGTATAAAATACGGTAAATGGGGGAGGGAGGGCACGGGCCCCGTGGGCCCTTTCCTTAAATACACCCCTGTACCTGACTGGTTAATTTTAACTATTTATACATTAAGATATTTGTCATTATGTACCTATGTAAAATGTTAAAGAGATCCAGATGTCAGTGTTTTTTCTTTTCTCAGTTTCTCTGAGCCACGAGCAATATAGGTAGACAATAAATAATTATTAATTTACTATAGTTAGCAGAACCAACCTTGCGTGAATTGACTATTATTGAACTTTATGAATATCATTATTTGTACGATAGATTTATTAGAATATTTAAGTTTCAATTCAAGTTATAAATGAAAACATTATTATTTAAAATGCTCATCAAGATATTTTATCGTAAGAAAGCCAATATAGCCACACAACTAAGCAACCATAACAACTACACACATTTGGTTCAGCTAAACTGAAATTTACTATGTTGAGCGTTGGTCAGAAAGAGAAAAACAACTAGGTATTGTTATTACATCCTCAAATTACATTTAGTACAATAGGTATTTTAGTATATTTATATTGTTAATAGATTTGATTATTTTAGATGTGTGTGAGAGTGAGTATGGAATACTGGAGTGACAACCCATATATACACTCATTCTATTAAATAGACCTAAGTACCTAATATAGGTAAGTATTGACAATTTAATAACAAGTGTAAAAATCTTAAAATATGCAAAAAATTGTTAAACATGTTAAGTATAATAAAACTTTTATGATATTTACTGTAAATAATTTCCTTCAATTATTATTTTTTATTATTTAAATATTAAATGGATTTAACCAAGTAGTAAGTACCAAGAGTTTCCCAACCCCCACACTCAAAACCAAAATTTAGTGATACAGCAATGATACTTAATAAGTTGAAGTAAAAATATCCTTGATATTTAATATTTTGTTATAAAGATTTAAACTAAGATTACATATTTATTAATTTGTATGTTTTTTTTATGAAACCAGTGGAAAAGAAAGACGGACTAGTGAGTATAGTGACTAAGGTCATCCGTAGGACTGTAGGGGAAGGCTGCAATGGAGCCGTGCTCCCGCTTTAAATAATATACCTACCACAAAATACGTATAATACGTAGATATAACAAAACATACACTCAATTATTAAAATTACGTATTTATCGTTTACACATTACACACGATTTAAAAAAATTATTGTAAATGCCATAGGTACCTACTTTCGATAGTCTTTTAAGAATACTATATATTATATTATTATATTATATAATCACATATAAATATTTAACCTTAATTAAAAAATTAAAAATATTTAAATTAAATAATTAATACCTACCTACATGACTACATCCTACACTACATGCTTACTTTAATAGGTTCAAGACTACTTCAGGTCTACTTTCAGATACATCAGGGCCGACTGCGTGAACGCGTTATTAGTTTTTCTGTTACGTATGTACCTACATCTAATTTTATTTCAAATTCTTAAAACCATTAGAAACAAAATTTAAAATAGGTAGTAAAATACGAAACTATTGGTTATCAAAAATTGGTACCTATTTAATAATCCGAAAAAAATGTATTAAAATTAATTAAAATACCAAAAAAAAATATTTTAATATTTTAAAATTTTAAATACAAGTATTCGACTATGTAGGTACTCAACAAAACTGGTATAGATACCAGTTCCGAACTAAAAATATACTATAATAATACCTACCTGTATTGACTGCAGTCTAGTTAGCCTACAGTGATGTCGGACGTCGGCGCATCTACAGACTGTAATTGTAGTCAGTGGCGTAGCACAAAACCTTCAAAAGTTCAAAAACTACAATTAAGTTATTAAATAGGGATGCTATAAGTCTGGTGCTATGTACATTTTTATTATTTCAAATCAAATTATTTTCTACATAATGAAATATATATATGCATAATAAATATGCATCATTTTTAGAAATAATAATAAAACTTATCAAAACGTCATAGCTTTGTAGGTATTTATTAAAATAAGTACTCATACATTTACAATTCATTGTACTATTAAAAAAAATATTAGAACAATAAGAATTGTTATAAAATATTAAGAAGAACTTTTATTTAAAATATATTTAAACATCTTACAATCATTTTTTAATTAGTTTAAAATAACACAAACAACAGGTCAAAACTTAACTAGTATTCAACAAAAAGTATAATTTAGTAAAATAAGTGAAACTATATTAAAAATAAATAAACACTAAACAAACTATTTAATTAATATAAACAAAAATTTATTTATTTCTATAAGAGATAAAATGTACTTTGACAATAATTAATATAAAATTATTGTAATTTCAAAGATTTAAAAACATAAACTATATATTTTATCCATAAAAATGTGTAAGTAACAATAAAGTAAAACTAAGTATTTTAAATTAAAAATCAGTAAATTAATTGCTAATCTTATTTAAGAAATAATAGGAATGGTATAATGGTATATTATGTAATAGAATAAAAAGGTCGCTTATTATAAAATAAGAAAATGTATTATCTATATGACTATATGTATATATAGTATAAATAATCCTTATGTTATTAAACTAACTAATATTACTTATCATTATTGTTTTAAAATATTGTATATTGTTATTATTAAAAAGATTAAGTCTCGAGTCGATTAATATATGTAAAAGCTAAAAGCAACCAAGTATATAAAACAAATTAATTATTAATTCTCGAGATATTTTATTAGGTTTTGAACAAATTTATCCAAAGTATTTATGATTTAATTTTAATATGTCAAATATCAAATTTTTTGTATCAAAATTAGGTACTTTTTAGTTTTTACTAATGTAAATTACTAACAATAAAATATCTAATATTTTTAACTCTCAAAAATATAGTATATAGCACTCATAGCAGGAGTGGCAAACCGATATTAATTCATTGTTAAATCTTGTATTTGATTAAAAAATGTGGTCTAAAAAATTCTTTAGTTATTTCTTAGCAATATAGTAACTAATTATAATTGGAACTCCTTTCTAGATTGTACAGTATATTTTCTCTTATTTTTTTTTTTCCCCCGGAGATTTTGATAGTCAAATTATCAACGATGGTTTATTGATCTAAAGTTTAATAAATTCATTAATAGTTTTGATTGAAATAATTAAAATATATATTTTTATTAGGTAAATAAAAATAAAGAAACATTTTGACGGATAAACAAACACATACTGGTATTAAAAAAAAAAACCAATATTAATAGCAACAATGAAATAAAAATATAGAGTAGTAGTGGTGAAGTTTAATAGTAAGAAGGTAATAAAAATGATTATAAATACTTTATGTTTTTATATACACCCCGCTGGTCAACTAAAAAATATTTTAGTATTTTTAACATATTCTAACCAATACAAAACTTTACAGGCACATGAAATTGTTTTTAAACTGATTTTAAAATTTTAGCACATAACTCAAAAAAGGTTTACCATTTCTCGTATATGAAGTATAAGTTTATTATTTAAGCAAAAAATGTATAAAAAGGTATTTTTCTGTTATGAATTTTAGTCTTCTATTTTCAATTTTAAATAAACGCGATATTCTTTTTAATATAATTTAATATAAATAATGGAACTACCACCATACTCACTATCAACAGCTCTATTACTAAATATTTTCTAAACAAGTTATTACTTGCAAGATTTATGTTTGTATGTAACTTGTATGTACCAAATATTATTTACTAACAGAAACAATACTGATATTATTGAATTAAAATGAAAAAACATTAAGAAAGGAATTTAAACCTTATGTTAAATAGTATTTTATATTCTATGAGATTAAATTCTTATAAAAACTATAATGCTAACTTAACCAAATAAAGGTTTACCAATATATACTACTGATATTTCTGTGTTACCATAGACAGCTGACACCGAAGGATATAATTTAGTTTTAGGTAAATTTTTAAAAGCTATACCTAAGAATTCATTACATTTTTCAAAGTGCAAAATACCATTATCAGAATCTAGTACTAATTGTAATTTTTCACCAATTTGATACTTAGGAGCATTGTTTAACAATGGATAGCATCCATGTGATACTCCATTATGCAACAAAACATTATCGATTAAATTCCAACCCCAGCTATGCTTGTCAATACCCAGCAGAGGTAAGTAACCACTACAATGCACTGGCGCCTCTTTTGTTGACACACCAACCATTGCAACTGTACCTATAAACAAAATAATTTATATTAGTAATAACCTTTTGTTTAGTATTTTACGAATTGAATATATTTTTACCTAGTGGTCCAGTCCATGTAATTTCCCATACGTGTTTACCATTGCTATAACCAATTTTAGTTCGTGCCATATCTGTACTCTGGGCGACTGGATTACGATGCAATGTAAAACCATTTTGTTTGACAACAATGTGCATGGAACAATCGTCCGGGTTCCATGAATGATATAAGGCTCGTAACTTGGCTTTATAGTTGTGAAGTTGCGATAAAAGTTCAGACTTCAGTAGCTCTTTAGGTATCTTACGGCGACACATTAATTTCCATGGCTCTGCTCTGCCATCATTAATTACACGATACCAATTTTGACAGACCAACATGCAGCTTAATAAGTCTGGCAGTTCCAAGTTTGAAAATATTATGTCCAATACTAAATCGGGTAAGTATTGTGGTGCGTGACAAACATCCATCATAAATTATTTTGTATTTTCAATTGTTAAACAAGTAAACATTAGTTCATTTTTCTCCATTAATACCACTATTCAGTGGGATTAAAAAATAAATATATATATATTGTACGTAATTATAACTGTCGAAAAGTAGTAGTCAAAGAAAGTAAAACGTTTTATTCTGCATGACTAAATAAAAAATATTTTGACATGTTATTCTGTGTTCGTAAGTTGTGATTGTTTAAAAAAAATTGTATAATTAAATATTAATTGTCAAAATGTTTACTGAAAATTTAAAATTTGATACTGTTATCAATTTTTTTATCATCATTCATGAACATCATGTTTTGTTATCATTATAAATTATCTATTCTATTAATTATTGTCAAAGATTCTGTGGTATCATGGTTCATTTATGTCTATGTTTATTGTTATAATCACTGCATATATCATGGACAATTATTTTGTCAAAATATTTTTCATATTTTTATTTAGTTTTCAATAGGCATAATACTTAACAACTGCGGACTGCGGAGTGCTGATTGTAAACCATGGAGTATTACTCTATATAATAGACAAAATATAGTCATTATTTTATAGTCTGAATACATTTAATGATAAATTGATAATTGCCTTATTTCGACTTTTTTTCAAATTTGAAACTTTGAAGCCTCCAGTAACCAAATAGTTGAAAATGCTTTCCACAAACTTGTATAATAACATCGACCTATCCAGAAAACGTGAACAACAAATCGATACATTAAAAGTTTTTAATGAAAAGTAAGCAAACATGATAATTCCAAAATATCAGCTGCATGTTAGCATTATAACATAAATTTAAATTAGTGTTTCAGAAATTAGTTTTGATAAAGAATATTCTGTTGAATTTCCTACTAAAGCTGGAAATTTGAGCCTGGTTATTGATTTAGGTCCAAAATTTCCTTTTGAGAAGCCCACTATGAAAATATGTCCTAGAATTAACCATAAATGGGTGGACACTAATGGCCAAATAGTTCTAGCACCTGGATTGATGAATGTAAGAATTTTATATTATACTTTAATTTATAATTAATTTTATATATTGGTATTTTCATAGTATACTATTCACTCTGACTTGGGCAGAGTAGTACAGGTGATAAGAAGAGAGTTTGAATTAGACCAATCACTTACACTTGCCAATAGTGGTTCAGATGGGTAATTTATAAATCTACAAATTAAATCTATTTCATTTTACTCATAAATCTCTTAAAGTTTTTCAGGGAATATCACCATTGGTTGTAAAAAAAATGCAATTACCTCTCTCAGTAATGTAAGTTGAAAAATATTTTATCAACAATTTGGAATAATTTAAAGTTGAATTTTTCTTCAGGACGTGGAATTTTTTAGTCTTGCCAAACTAACATCAGCTGAATTACTACGTTTAAATAATAATGTTGACTGCCTAGATGAATTCATTTCAGAATTACCATCAATAGAAGCATCTAATAAAAATATTGAAAATACCATCACTAAAATAATGGACTTAGCTAGTAAAAACATTTTTATAGATAACTTTTATGAATTTAAAAAAAATTATTAGTTATTTAACATTTTTAGACTCAAACATGTCTAAGGAAGAACCAATAAGTAATTTAAGATCAGAAATATCAAAACAATTAGAAGCAATAGAAACTTACCAAAAATCATATGCTGGACTCTCAGCCAAGTATGTTAAGTTATCAGAGAAATATTCTCCACAATCAATCTCGGTAAAATATCAAATACATAATATATATAAGTATATGAAAATTGTTCGTTTTAAAAATATTGTAATAATGACCTTTTTAGGATAATTTAAAAAATGCTGCAATAAAATGTGATGAGGAAAGTGAACGAATAGCAGAACAGTTCTTAAATGGCGATATAGATTGTGATAAATTTCTTCAAGTGTATGTAAAATCAAGAACTGTAAGTTTCAGTAATATTATTTTTTATTATTATAAAACTTTTTTTTCAGAAAAACATTTATTAATGTTATTTTTAATTCAGGTTTCATATACAAGGAAGGCAAAAGAAGACAGACTAAATTATCAGTTAAAACAACTAAAAGAGGCTGGATTTTAAATGTTGTTATTTTTATAGCTGAAAAATGTTATCAAATTTATTCATTTTTTTGCATTTAGTGCAATATCACATTTGGTCAATCCAATTTAATGATTAAATGGTTGATACTATTCCATGTTATGTTGAAGCCTTTAAATAGCTCAATACTTATTAAATCATTATGTGATTTTAACTGTCTTTTAAAAGACTTATCCTATTGATTTTTTGAATAATAATTTTAATTTATATATTAGTTGTTTAATAATATTCTATTCTATATTATACAAAAATATTTTTAACATTTTTAAACTTGGTTTAATAAATTATTGTCTGTTGTTTTTTTATTGGTTATCTTAAATTATATTGTCATTAAATATTGTTAAACTTCCTGCTTTGAAATTATATTATACCATTATCATGATTACAAGTAATCATATCAAGTCTAATCTAAACTACTTAAGCTGCAATATTAATGATCAATTATAGTCCAAATGTCTATGTATTGTTCATTGAGATAACAAAGAAAAATTACATGTTTTAAACACGTGTTACTTTATATTATATTAAATTTAATGACCATGAGTTGAGGAGATGCACTGAACTAAATACTTTAATATTTAATTCAGTGAGATAACTATTTTATGTAACACTTCTGATAAAATGAAAAAAAGACAGTAATTTATCAAACTATATTATGAATAATAATAGTACATTTAGCGAGTGCCAAGTATTTTGTTCTATATTTAACATTCATATAAAAATCAACACTAAACCACTCACCAACATCATGTAACTAAACAATAAGATTTTCATACAAATTATGAAAATACAATAAAAAAAAAAAAAACAATTCAGAACATATATAGTAACTTTATTAAGATATTAACATTAAACAAACATATTATTATAGTAGTGACACAGCACTCTAAAATGTTGTATTCTAATAATACACGTGATTGAGGTATTTTTATACTGGAATGAATTAAGCATCTAATTTAAATGTAAAACAAAACTAAAAAGCACTGTAATTTGACACTGAATACTCCTCAAAGATTAATAGGTGCAGATAATTTACATTTAATTTAAGTAAGACTGACGGTTCTGAATTGATTAAATAGTTGAACTATCAACTGTCTATTCACTCTTTGCCTTTGGTGGTGCTGGTGGTGGTGGTCGAGGAATGTTCAAAGTAACTTTTACAGAATCATAGATGAACCATTGCAATGCTGTTAAGGTACCAATCATGATAATTCTTGGGCCTAAACCTTTCCACAAACCGCCAAAACCAATTTTTTTTAATACATCAACTGATGAAGCTCCTTTTTCTTGATTCAATTTTGATACTAATGTATCAGCTGGGTGAGATACAATAGCGCAGAAAACACCAGCAATGTACCCAGCAGCAAATGTAACAACCAATTGTTCTCCTTTACTGCAATCAGCCCTTGGCTTGGGTACAACATGAGCATAAATTAATTCAACTGTTCTTTCAAAACATGCAAATTTCATCATGGTATAAGGAATTTGTCTCATCCACAAAGGCACTAAACTCTTGAAGAAAGCGGATATGCCTTCTTGTTGTAACATTTTGGGAACTGCTTCACGCATAGTATTTGCAAAACCAGGAGTAGTTTGAATTTTTACTTTGATTGATTCCAGAGGAACGAGACCAATATCAGCAAAAAGTTCAGCAGATGCAGAGGCAGCGAGGTAAAGAGATGTACGCCAGTAATACGCATTTTCTTCTCCCAACAAGTCAGCATACAAAATTTTGAAATATTCGTACAAGCCGAATTTACCAAGACCTTGAATTGAATAACCCATGGCAGTCGGAGCCCATCCTTTTGCCAATCCTCTAGCACCTTCGTCAGCCATTGTTACTTTAAAACCATTGATGAGGTTCTTGTACTTGGCAGGGTTCACCTGAAGACGACATTTGACCAAATCTAAGGGTGTGACAAGGGTATGTGTCAGACCACACGAGACAATACCACCGAGCCCACAAAGGGCAAAGTATTTAGGTGATCCAAACTCGCAGCTATCTTCATTGACTGCAGCCGCAGCAATAGTTCTGCCTGCAATCCAAAAAATTTGATTTACAAAATAAATTTTTTATATTGATTATTATTAATGATTAATGGATGTAAAATATCGGTTTGAATTAGGGCTTAGTTACTCTATATAGATATCGCTAAAATAAAGAATCATTAAAATGTAGGTACCTGGCACGAGATGAGCTGGAAATTGTGACACATTTTCCAACGCGTTCTGTTGATTCGCGGGTTTTCTGAGTTGATGGAACGGAGAATACATAGTGATCAGTTAGATATTTCGTCTAATGGTGTTAAAGGTCAGTAGTATAGTAATTAGTAGTCACTAATTTTTGACAGCAGCAGCCACGCGAAAATCAAGGAGTTGCCGGACGCCGTAAAATAGGCTAAGTGAACTCTTAAATCTTGAACTTGCCTTCAGTACAAACTAAAAAGAAAAAATTTCAGACTATCAGCTGCGAATTCCAGGTTGGCCACTAAAACAAACGTGGATTACCGTCTTCCAAATAATATTGATAACAGTTAGTAATCTATAACCATGAATGCAAATGCATAGAAAAGAGATTGTAACTGTCATTCAAATACCTATTTTATTTTTTATGTTTAAAGTTTTAACAAAGCACAAGTACTATTTCATTAATTTTAGCTTTGTCAAATGATGTATTTTCATTATTAATAATTAAGTAAAAACGAATTACTTTGAGCAATTAATTGTGATTTTCAATATCAAAGTTGGATGATTGAAGAAAACAGCGGGAAAATTAATATTTTTGGCTCGTTGTATGAATGCTTATAGATATTTTGATAACGATTTTTTATTTTGTACTATAATATTAATTTTATTATTCATAATTATAATATAAGACTATAATTGACAATAGTGTTCATAGATCCGAATTCGACTAATTTGTATTTCTTATTTTGCAAAAGCTACTAGTGATTACTAGTCAATACCCAATACTCGGTAGGTATCTGCAACTATAATTAAGACATTTAATAGTTATAATATGTTAATATTCTAATGTTATTATGTTACTGGTAGAGGTTTTAAATTAAAAATTCTAATACATTAAGTATAAAGTGGTAAACATTAAACAAATTTACAAATAACAAAGTTTATGTTAAACCTTAACAGCAATATAGTTTTTATATTTTTCATTTAGGTATACTGTTCTGTGGTAGTAGTCAATAATTTTGAACTAAAACTTTGAGAAAAATGTCGGGCTCTAATGTTTCTAATTCAAATTATGATGATGAGGTAAGTTACGTGCATCGTTTATATATTATATATTATAAGTGAAGTGAGATAAACTAATACAGTGATATTTTATTTACCTGTCTTGTAAATTACATATTTAATCATATTATGAATTGAATTACTTATACAATATATATATTTTTTTTATTGCTCATAAACCATTTATTAGAAAACTCCCTATACAGAACTTGAAATAGTTAAATTATTATTAAATTCATTTTTGTTCTACTTAGCCAATCTCGGAATTTATGTTTTGTATTGTTATTATGCATTTTAATGTATTAATAAATAAATTAAAAAATATATATTCTTAGATAAAATTGATTTATTGGAATATTAAATTACAAAGAAAAAGTCATTGCAGTTTAAACATTATTAAACAAATTACCCTATATATTAAATTTTAATAGTAAAAATAATTTTTTTTTTATAGAATTATAGTTCAACTAATAACATTCTTCAATCACAAATCGAATGTCTGGACAATACTGCAGTAATAACTGACAACTATACTCTTTATGATGTCCTACAAAAATTTAAAGATCAAGTCAGAGTTATGGCTGCAAGAGTGAGTCAGTTGGATCAATGTATGAACCTTGTTAACAATCCAGCTGATCCATCAACACACCAAGAAATACTTAAAATTAAAAAAAGTATCATTAATGGCATAACTCATTTATTAAAAGAGACAAAACCTTTAAGTAACTATACCTACATTTGTATATTATATTATATACTATAATTTAATTAATTATTATGTATATTTTTTCAAGATTATCCTAATTTCCAATCTTTAAGTTCAGTAAAACTTTTAAAAACATACGAAAAGGTATCTACAGAATTTAAACTACTTCTAAATAACATTAAACAAGATAATGAAAATATTATTAAACGTACTGATCGGTAATATAAATATTTTATACATAATATTATATAATATGTAGAGTGCTTTAATTAATATTTTTTAATTAAAAACTATTATATATAGTTTCAACAATTTATCAATATTTATGAAAGATTTCCAACAAGAAATAGACAAAATTGAAGCTCAAAATACTATAAGTACAGAAATGGAAACTGAAGTTGCTCGAGAATTTAAGGAATGCAAATCTGATATGGTAAAATTATTACCATTAACATAATATCTCAGATTCTATAATTAATAATAATCATAGACTAAGATATATATACTATGGTTGCATGCATAGGTAAAACTGATTTAACTGAATTTGATTTTCCTAAAATGATTTAGTTAATTCACATTAGAAATAACTACTAAGGTACAAAATGTATGTAAACAGATCACACTGCAACAACCGAATCAGAATTGCGATAACATTAATTTATTTATTCAAATTAGGGTAAATCAGTTTAAACTGTGCAAGTTGCAATGTAAACTTATTTGTTAGAAATGTATTATACTAATATGGTTTTAGACGTGCATAGATACTTGTACTCTAATTCTAATTTATTTAATATGAATCAAAATTAATTAATTGAAAGGTTTGGAAACAATGATTTTCTGTCTTTGTCAAACATATATGAAATATAAGAATTTTGAATTATTTTCATTCCAACGTATTAATTGATAAAAATTCTAAAAACCGATTTAAATTTGTTGTCAAGTATATTTGAGATAGACTTTTTCACATTTTTTACTTTATTTCTTTAAATCCTATAAAATTAATATTATTATTAAAAAAAAAGTAATTAAAAAATGGAATATATTAATTTTTGCAGAATTTAAAATCAAAAAATTTTATATCTGAGAAATAGATTTGACAAAAAATTCAAATCAGTTTTTAGAATTCTTATCATTCTGTATATTGGAATAAAAACATGTCTAAATTTCTATATTACACATGTGTTAGGCAAAAAATAAATAACCACTGCTTCCAATCCCTTTAAGGTTACACAAAATATTGTGCAGGAGCAGATCCAAGGGGGGCAAAGAGCCATACCCTCTCATCCATATACTCTGCCACACAAATCAATTTTAGGATGTCTGTAGGCAGCCGATAAAATACAATACACATATGGTATCTCCTCCCCGCCGCATAAATATATTCTGGATCACCATCAACAGATTTAAATAGAGTTTTTAGGAGGAACTTACAAATACTAAAATATACATATTTTTGACAATTTTCAAATGTTGAGCTTTTTTATTGTGCTCACATTCATTATTATAAATCACATTGTTTTAATATTGTTCATATTTGAATAGATTAAAACTCCTTTTGACCTCCGTTCTAAAATTGAAATTGACCAAATTAACAGTAGAAGATGGGTTTAAAATACACAGTCATGTAGTAATCATCAAACGGTTGCCGAAAACTTCAATTATTTAGTGATTCAAATCAAAATGTTAACTCGTAGTTCAGTGAATTTTGCTATTACAGCCATATTTAAAAATCAAAAATGACTAAAAATTTGGTTTAAATAAATACAAAAGATAAAGATGTTACCTTTTAAAAAAAAAACACTGTATAATATAATAATAATCTTATGAATAACTGACTTATGTTTATTTTTATTTTTAGTATACATTATTATCACAAGTAGATCCTTCATCTACATTGAAAGAAGTTTTGAGTGTAAGTTTATGAATAAAAAGTATATTTCAAACATGACATTGACGATGCATGTATAATAATATAAAATGTAATCATAAATAACTTTAAATATTTGTTCAGCATTTAATGTACTTAATGTATTGTTATGTTTAAAGTTACTAGTGGAGTGTAATGATGAAAATGAAGAAGATTGCTGGGTGGACCTTACAAATATGCCTCATTTAGTCTTGCAATGTCATAACCTGAAAAAACAAGGATTTGTTTTACAAAATGAACAAAATAAATTTCTTTTTAAATTAAACATTTAAATAATTATTTTAGTTAAGTTAACTATAGTAACTTTTTATTAACACATTTAAAAGTAAAATATCTTTTTATTTTTATTAAAATGAAATGTTATATTGTTACAGTTGTGTATACAAGTTTTTTATTATTATATTTTATAGTATACTACCATACATCCATCTGCCAATACAAACTTGTAGTAAAAGACAAGTTGTTATTTTTTGTTTAATTAATTTAAAAAATATTAATGATAATAATAATGAAATAAATCAATGATTAAGTGTAATAAAGACCATTAATTCTCACCCTAATCATATTAATTTATTCATTACTATTACTTTTTTTGTCTTGTAAATATAATATTTATAACTTATATTTGTATTGTTAATCTTTATCACTTGTTAAATCATAAATCTAATTTGTACACTTTATTCTTATGTTAATACATTATTTTGTGCTATTTAAATTACAACCACTGTTTGGTGTAAATTTATAAAATAAATAAATACCATACTAATCTGTATAAATTAAACAAAATGTTTATTTACTTCTAAGAAAATTATGCGTACAATAAATTATTATATATTATATTCCATGAATGATTTCACTAATCGTCGTATAAATAAACGATTTTTGGTAAATCAAATTAATATAATATCATTAATATCAAACAGCATATTTTTTAATGTGCATTTGAATTTACAATTTCGATAAATTTTGTTAAAAATCCAACAAATTAGTTTGTAGATAAACATTTATCAAATGTTTAATATTCATAACTAATATTTGTAAATATAATACAATGTTTTTCATAAGTTATTATCAAGTGCTAGAAATTAAAAAAAAAAAAACTAAGCATAATTCCACAAATATATTTTATTACCTAAAATAATTATTTCTCAAATAATATTCTTACTTTTTAATAATTCAAAAGTGAATAACTATGTATTTATACCTAATATCTATTAGCAATTTTTTTAAACATGACAGTTGTTTCCAAAATATTTTGACTGAGCTGTTTATAGACATTTGAAATTTTTTATCTTTAAATAACAATAAAAAAATAACTAGAAATTGTGGCATAGGTATGCCAGTTTGGATATTTAACAATTTAATAATTGCTACTGAATTTTATCTCTGAAGTGCAAAAACAGAGATGTTTAAACAAAAGATGCATAAACATCCAAATATTTGGGTGTTGAGTTTTTATTAAGCTTTTAAATTTATTATTGAAACCTTCACTTTATTCTTTGTTTTATCTGTTTTTTGTTTTTTTTTTTTTGTAGCATTATGTATATTCCATAAACAAGGAGGAATATTGGTGAGATACTATAATAATTGCAATGGGTTTTTGCAAAATATATTGTGATTTGTGATAATTATAAATTATAATACATCATATATGTTTTAAAAAGTTTTTTAAGGTGGGGGAAAATGTCCACCATTCGAGATTAAAAGGTAGATTTTATAAAGTAAAGGTCATTAATTTTAAATTAATTGGAATATTGGACAATAAACAATAAAATACAACAGTGAGTGAATGGTCGGTGAATTTGTGTGACTAGTTAGGATAGAATAATAAAAATAAATAAATTAGAGGCACTATAATCTATAGGGGAGACATCAAATATCAATTAAAATGTATAGATAAACTTTGGGAGAATAGTTTGAAATGATTCAGTGTCATGTTACAATAACGGAGAGATAATAATTAATAGCTGGTGTAGTGTTGTTTAAGGGTTTAGGGCATAGACATAATACAAATTATATAAATTATATTATGTCCATGGTTTAGGGTAAGGTAGGTGGACATACCCGACATAGCCCTATGAATGTGTAGGAAATAAGTGGTCGGTTCTATTTTGTTGGAAACGAAGTGCGACTCTTCAACTCTTGCGAGGAGGAGTATTATATAAACTTAATTTAATAATTTACTATGGTCATAGGCCATAGCATGACAATATATTTTATCATGGGTTATAGAATTAGAATATAACAATTATTGGTTTATATATTATAAATATGTATTCATGGTTTATATATATATATGTATTATGTGACATCTATCATCTATGCTATTAAACTTTTATATTAAGCTCCTAAAACATCATAAGACATCAGTACATCACTATTAAAAGACCTTTTTTATTGACCAAATTGTTGTGGGATTTATTTAGGTACTTAACATTTAATTCGTAAAAGCCAAATTGTAAAATAAAATTACCTGTAAATTAAATATTGACCAGCCGATAGCTTATGATGTTAAGGTCTCGTTTCCAAAATCCAAATGTGTTAAAATTATAAATTTATAAATAGGTAACATTCTAACATCGCAAACCCAAATACCCAATATTGTACATATATAATATGTAAATTATATATTATATAAAGTACGTCAATCGTCCATGGTATTAGTGCATTACCAATACAATAATACAAACTTATTAAACTTATTTTTATAATCGCAAAATTACACTTTTAACAATATTTTTAGCTCAAAATAAGCTGGGGGTGCTAAACGCCTAAGCATCCTCTGGCACCTCTGTGGACTGCATGTGCGACAATGGCGATGTTATTGTTTTAAAACATATTTTTGAATTTTATACATTTATAATTTATATACCTAGTATATTATACATAATACATATGTAGGTAGATTATATCTCAATAATTTAATGCAATGTATAGGTACGTATATTGTATTTGTATATTATCGATGAATTGTCGCATTGACAATAGGTTAGGACGTTAGGTTAGAACTTAGAAGTTAGAATACAATAAGTGGAATGCTCACCACGCATTATAATTATTGTAGCCCAAGCTAGCATGTTAAAATGAGATGACTTGATGACGTAAGAATATTTTTTTTTCAAAACTATTTTATTTTTATACTTTCTAAAACGTTAATATTTCTCGTTTCTAGTTATAAAATATAAATAATTATTTAATTGGTATTTAATAAAAAAATGTATGCAAGGTAACTATAAGATAAGAATAACAGTGTTAGGTAATTTTCCACACCACCTTTATTATTAAACGACGTACAATAACATTGTTCGTATTGTTTAATAACTTTATGAGGTATTACACGAGGCGCGTTTTTTTTATAGTGGTGTCCCCAGTAGGCCTAATCCACATCTTAAGCCAGAACGCATCATATGCAGGGGCGTATTTAAGTAGGGGCGTAGTGACGTCAATCATTAATATTTTTCACAACAAATGTGTGCCATAGAGAAATATAATACTATAATATTTATATAACATGGTGTTCTATGGTATTAACAGTTTCACCATTGTGCGGCATAGAAGTTTTTTATTTTTTTTTTACTGGGGGGAGGCGGCAAAATATGTGTTGCCCTTATCCTAAAATTCCTAAATATGCCACTGATCATATGAATGCATTCAAATAATAAAAAAATATATACAACAACTTAAACTATGTAGATATTAATAATATTATATAATTTATTTAAATAAGGAAACCTAGGAATAAAAATACGATTTTTGCTTTAATGTGTATAATATGATGTGTGTTTGCCGGCCGGCGATAGTCAATGTGTTGGATGAGTAGATGAGAGATGAGCGCTGACGCGTAAGGGGACAACTAAATAAAAATTAAAAAAAAAAAAAAAAAAGTTACATAAATGTATTAAATAAGTGTAAAGTAATAAAATATTTATATATTATATTATACTACATCATTACAACTACAATATATACTAAAAATAATTTAATAAGTCTATGTACTAAGTCCTTATAATTATACTTCGGTATATATATATTATATATATATAGACAGTCGACACATTTTCCATCAGCTCAATGACAAATTCTTCGTCGGTGGATAGTCCATGATACAGCCAAATGTTTGGTTCCTATAAAACTTCAACTAATGTGCAGATTAAATGCAATTTAAACTCATAGAAAAAACAATTTTAATATTTCAGAAATCTGTGTAGGTGTTCTTTTATTTTTGAATTTAAATTAATTTTAAATTTTATATTCATAATTTATCAGTTAAAAATGTAAACAAGAACTAAGAAGATTATAGTATATTGCAGTTTAACTTTCTGTTCGGTGGCCACCTTTTAAATTCCTCACTCTCTTTTATAAGAAAGTTAAACAACACAATAACTATAAAAAATATAAATTTAAACATACACAAAGACTAACTAGCTATGTGATAAAAAAAAAAAAAATGGAAAAATTTGGTAATTTTATCAATGTATTATTAAAATTAAAATAAAAGAACGCCTAAAACCGTAGTACAGTATATTATCTGAAAAAAAACCATAAAAGTTAAATATAATTTAAGTAAATATTCATAATATACTGTACAACTGTTCAAAAAATTACAGTATTAAACAAACACAGCCTTGTGACACTTGTTATTCAGATGAGCTTCTTATTGACGCTGCCAATTGTCCTCCGGTTGAAATTATACAAGGATATAGCGTAATTATTTCAGTTTTTATTGTTTTTCCGGGTTCCATGTCATAATATCTTCGAAATAATATCTTTGGTCAAAATAACTCGGTAAAAATATCTTTTGTGAAAATATCTTATGACAAAAATATCTTTGATCAATATATCTTTTAAATTGATTTAAAAAAAATTTTTATTTATATAATTAATTTAATAAATTGTTACACATATTATAAGTATAAAAAATAGGTAAAAAGTAACATCTCTTCAAAATCCAAAAATATAGGTAAAATTATTATTATCATAAATATTAAAAACTTAATTAATTAAATTAAAATTAGTACCAATTACTTAATACTTAATATTGTAAGATAAACCCCTTAAATATTGAGCTGCTGGTATTTCTGAGCAATTTTCCACAATTTTTTTTATTTTTATATCATGATCGTTGTACTTTTTACGGCGTGGTGGACTTGATTCTCCCGATAATCGTTTTTCCAATCGAACCTGATATAAGGATAGGAGCCTGGTCCACCATTTTTATCTTAATGGCATAATATGAACATATTGTACATTTGTACACGCAGTAAATAGCTCGCAATCAGTAAACTAACGACAATTTTAAAATACTATATATTATAAAATATTAAATGTCGATTTTAGATATAATCATAACGACATATAATAACTAATAAGCTTATAAAAATCAGTATAAAAGATATTTTGTTCAAAGATATTTTGGAACTCGCGTCGTATGCTATCTACATGAAAAATGTATCTACCAAAATTGTGTGTTGGCGTTGTATGTTATCTACAATTTTCCACCCCGCAATTTGTAGATTGTTGGTGTCGTCTGTGCATCTAGACATTAATTACATTAAAGAACTCTTTTTCATGTCTTCAAAAAACTGGTCAAAAAGATTCTTTGATGCATTGAGTGAACGTCACCACTCTTCCATCAACTGCCGTTCCAATAAGTTAGTGGCACCACGTGTTTTTATGCCATATTTTATTTTGAATTAACTTTTTGGCATACTTTAGCAGTGGGTAAGACACCACATTGTTTTAAAAAATTGGTGCAAGATTCATCATTGTAAATAACATGTCTATAAAAGTCAATAAAATGTTCCATTTTGATTTAACAAAAAATAATTACATAAATAATTTAATAAAATAATTTAATTTGAAAATAATTTAAGCATACACCACTTTTACAAAAGTCATATGTCTACTAGCTATGATATGTGTAAAGTGTAGACTGTAGAGTGTATTATTGATGTTTATAATTATACGGTTACACCTGCAATATTAGTCTCCGTACAAAGTATTAAGTAGATATCAACCGAAAGGTAGATAACATATAACGCGATCAAAGTTCAGGTAGATAGCATACGACGCGAGTTCCGATATTTTTGTTTAAAGATATTTTGACCAAAGACATTATTTCGAAGATATTTTGACTAGAGATATTATTTCGAAGATATTTTTACCGGTCACCGTTTTTCCGATATTATGGCAAGATCTGAAATTTTTTGTTTTATTTTACTATTTACCACCCAAAGTACTAAATAGATCATATTTGCTACAAAAATTCATGACAAACAGAAAATAAACTACATAATTGTAAAATCATTATACATTTTTCGCTATGTTCAGGATCTAAGGTG
Organism: Rhopalosiphum padi; assembly: GCF_020882245.1. Lineage (NCBI taxonomy): Eukaryota > Metazoa > Arthropoda > Insecta > Hemiptera > Aphididae > Rhopalosiphum > Rhopalosiphum padi. The sequence goes on from NC_083600.1 coordinate 23,132,966, forward strand.
TACTTAACGACTTTATTTTATTCTTGGCAATTTCATCATTAATGCATAGTCGCGGTAACCTTTTTTTGAACCGTCAGGCCACATTCACAAATTAAAAACAGTTTGCGGACCAGATAAAAATAAAAATTTTATATTCTTAAATTATTTACTATGGAAAAAAATATTGTCTAGAACTTTAAAATAATAAAATATAAATAAAAAAAAATTTCAGTGTTTTAGAATTTAAAACGGGTCGTATATACAAAAATAGATAACTATACCTATATTCGTTATTTTTCGTTAAAATATCCAGTTTTGTCAATATTCAAATTTGGTATGTACTAAGTACTAAGTAGGTACTAACAGTAGCGCCGAACACGGGTATGAACTGGGGAAAATTCCCCAGAAATATTTATGGGTGGGTGAGTGATAATCAAAAATATTTTGTTATGCAGTATCTTGTATGTATATAGTTAGAAATAAATATAGTACCATTTGGACGTAATTAACTAAACATAATTTTTTAGTAGGTGGGTCTAACACCAGCATTTTTTCCCCATAACATGAAATATAGATCGGCGCTATTGGACTTACGGTTACGACAAACCTCTGAGACTGGGAGTAAGAATATGAATAAAGTTAAAACTTTTAAGCAATAATAATAATATAATATTAGCTATAGTTATATAGTTATACTAAGTTATATACTAGCAGTGGCGTCATTTGAGGGGGGGGCAAGGTGAAAATTTGCCCCTGTCTGATTTTAAAAGCAATTATTGTAGTAATTTTTTTTAAAAATATTTTATATAAACATTTTTAAATAGGTGCATGTTAAAATCTAACTATTTTTTATTGTTTTACATAAACTAGATCGTAATTTATTTAACGAGAATATTGATATTTGAAAAAATTGTAAAAAATCATCCACTGGACTGTCTGGACTTAAATAAATGTTTTTACCATCTAAATTTTTTTTTTTCAATCAGATTCACAAATTGGCTATTTTCGAAATATTTTAATCAATTTTTTAATTTTTTATTTTCAGTATTAAAAAATAAAAAAATGTATACTAAAAATGTAGCGCAAGTTTCTATGAATTATATTTAAAAGAATTTTTTTTTAAATATTGATTAGAACAAAAGTTATTTCATTTGTCAGATCTCCGTGGGACACCGTATATTAAAATGTTGCCAATACTGTAATTATCATTATCATTATCATATTGTTTTTGGTGTTTAGATAACAAAATTTAAAATTATTTTTCATGAAAACCGGTGTAATTAGTAATTACTCATAGAATAATTACTTTATGTAAATATTAAGTTCAAAGTTGTGAGTTTGTGACTTATAATTAAAGTATTACTTATTATTTATTAATAATTGTTACGATATTATTTGATAACTGTAAATTTATAAGTTATCTATCAAAAATATATTTTTCATATATTTTTGATTTTAATTGCATTAAATTATAAATGCTTACTTTACTATTTATTTGATATGGCAGAAGAAGTCATTATACTTAAGGATCTCAAACTAGTTCCAGATAAATATTACAATTACACACAAACTTTACGAAATTCAAAAACACCAATAGTCATTGATAATGGTAACTATATTAACCCATGCACATTAATAATTAATTAGAATTTATTTGTTTGTAATAAATACCCATTTATTTTATCAGGTTCGTTTACTTGTAAAGCTGGTTGGGCAACATCCAGTGCTCCAAATCTTGTATTTAAAAATATTTTAGCTCGCCCAAGGAAAGAACGTGGAAAAAAAGTAACAAGATCAATATTCGTGTTGATTGAAGGTTTTTAATTTATTTCTAATCAATTTTTAGGATGGAGAGACATTAATTGGAAATGATATAGCAAACATAGAAGCAGTCAGATTCCAATTAAAATCACAATTTGATCGTAATGTAATTACACAATTTAATGTCCAAGAACAGATTTTTGATTACACTTTTTCACATTTGGGCATTGATACTAATGGTAGCATAAACCACCCAATTATAATAACAGAACCAGTTGCCAATCCTAATTATTCCCGGCTATGTAAATATTTTAACTGTTTGACGGTATGTTTGTGTTATACATTTTAATATTGTTTTTCAGTAATGTCAGAACTATTGTTTGAATGCTACCATGTTCCGGGCATTTGTTATGGAATAGATGGTCTATTTAGTTACCAACATAATAGTCTTAATGAAAAAACAGGACTTATTGTGAATTGCGGCCATCATACAACACATATTATACCTGTAATCAAAGGTATTCCTGACTTAATAAACAGTCGTAGAATTGATGTCGGTGGATATCATATTACATATTACTTACATAAACTTCTACAACTTAAATATCCAGCACACTATAATGCTATAACACCAAGCCGAGCTGAGGTATTTTACAACAATGTGTATTATAATAATAGAATACCATAACTTTAATATAGGTTGACTATTATAAAAATAATATTTAAGGAGTTGCTTTATGAACATGGGTATTTGGCAGTTCATTATACTGATGTATTAAAACAATGGTCTGATGCAGAGTATTATGATCGTAATGTGAAAAGAATACAACTTCCTTACTCTATGGCTGTTATTTTAACACCAGATCAACAACGAGACAAAAGGAGAGAAATGGCTAAAAAACTAGTAGAGATGAATGCTAGAAAAAGAGATGAAAAAGTAATAATAACTATTTTATGTTACTTATATTAGCCGTGTTAATAAATAAAAAGTTAAAATAAAATATTTGAATATGTTGTATAGTTAGCAGAAGATGAAGAACAAGTTCATCAATTATTAATGATCCGAGAGATGATTGAAGATGGAGAACCTATCGAAGAAGTTCGAGTAAATATTCAAAAAATCAAAATTTGATAATATTTTCTTTAATGTTTTGGAAGTCATGTAGAGTTTTGTTTCAAAATAGTAATTTTCATTGTAATTAAAGCTGTGTAACTGTATGATTTGGGTTTTGGTGACACAGTAATAGTCTGGAAAAATAACATACCAGTTTGGGGCCATCTGCAATTATTTTACAACTGAAAAATATTTTATAATTTATAGCGAATTCAGAAGCAAATATAAAGAGTTTAAAAAAGATATTTGAACGAACAAGATATCTTAGAGTATTATGAAGTTTTAATTTAAAGGATACTGTTTAAGTTTTAACATGAGTAGTCTAAGTATGTCGTTTTCCAAGGTGAATGTTTAAAAATATATAACTGAGTTTTCTATAGGGATTATTTATTATTGAATATTAAAATTAGTAGAACTACTAAAGATTTAATGTGCAAAAGTGGTTAAATTAGTGAGATTAGAATTTAATATGTCAACTCTCAGCAGTATAAAAATTATAATCCTTAGTGTTTGATTGAAGAAATTACCTTGAAGAACATTAACTTTAATGAAAAAAGTAAAAAGTAGTTTATATACATATTACACTTCAAATATACTCTAAGAAAGGAAAAAGTTTTGTATAGGAGAGTGTGGGAGAATCAAATTTCATAGAAAAATAATTTTGGGCAAAATTAATTAAACGCCTATGTTACATCATGAATTACACTTTACAAAAGAATTTTTTTTTTATCATAATGAAAAGATAGTATAATATGATTGAATATTTTGGCAATCATATCATTTGTAACTAATCAAAAAAAAACTCGGCATTTGGTGTCTACGTTTTAAACTGACAAAAAAAATTGTTTTTAACTTGTGTTCTAATTGAGGTGGTTTTACATACTAGGTTGTTATTTTTCTACCTAACAACTTTTCTCTACGGATTCCACATGAATACATACATAATAACAGTCTTTTATAATTAAAAATTCATAAAATAAACATATTCATATCTAAGATTTGAAAATTGAACAGAAGATGCCTACCTTATAAGTTGTTAATATAGCTATTAAAAATATTATATATACCTACAAACAATTTATTTATAAGCATTTCAAAATAATTCAAATTCAAATTATAGACCAGTAGGTCATATACATCAAAAAACTTTATTTTTAAAACCAAATAAGATGTGTTATGTATTATAAGTTAAATTTTTTATATTTTCAGGAAGTATTAAGATCTCATGGATTAAAAAATGAAAAGGATTTAAGAAAATTAATTACTGATCTTCAAACCAGAATTGATAGGGCAAAATCAAAAATTGCAGCTGCTTCTCATAATGCTTCCAATGTTGAAGAACACGTAACAGAAGAGCCTAAATTAAGACTTTTCAAAAATAAAATACAATTACCTAAAGAGGAGTCTATTTCAAAAGCTTGGCTTAAAGATATATATAAAAAAAGACAAGATATAATTGATAAAAAAGCTGTTAGAAAACAGCGTAGACAAGATATGGCTAAAAGAGGAACTGCTGCGTCTTTAGAACGAATGCGATTAATTAGCCAGTTAGCGAGGAAAGATAAAAGAGATGATGATTTTGGTAGCAGAGATGAAGACTGGGATGTTTATAAAGTTATAAATAAAGTATGTTTAGTTTATTCTGTTAAAAATATTTTTATTTTTTATGATCCTTTTTAATTCGTACTAACTATTAAGTATACTATTTTGGTTTATTTTTAGCTGATACAAATTGCTTCATTCATTATAATTTATGAATTCTCTTTAGATATGCATTTAAAAAAGATAATATTTAAGTATTTTAGTAGGTATTTAAAATTGATTCCATTTTATTCTAAAATATTTTCTTGGTAATGAACATATGAATTTAATGTAAAGTAAAAATCTTTAAATTAAATCTTTTAACATTACAGTCTATGGGTCAAGTATAGGTAATGAAAAAATGATATGTGTTTTTGTGCACTTCCCGTGATTCTAAAAATTTGAAATCTGAATGATAGGTTCTTTATAATGGTTTCATGCAAAGTATGAATTTAGGAGTTTAAATTCATTTCTTACGTAGACTGCTACAATACATATTAATACGCAATAATATTTAAATGATTTTTTTAAATTATTGTATGAGCGAATAGTATGTACTATAAAGGTAGTACAAGTTGGCTGATAAAAAGAAGCCACTTAGCGGTGACATTTTTTTACTTAATTTCTATATGTTTATAATCATTAATCAGTAAACATTTTTTTATAAACTGATTTTTACTAAAAAAAATTTTAAATGTAAATTATAGGAAGGTGGTGATACTGACAGTGAGGAGGAACAAGAAAAAATCTCAGAGCTTGAAGAAGTTCTACGATTCTATGATCCAACATTTGTTAGCTCTAATACCAATGAAGAACAAAATCCCAAAGAAGCTCATCAGTTACATTTTGGAATAGAACGTATGAGATGTACAGAAGTACTTTTCCAACCATCAATAATTGGCTGTGGTCAAGGTGGAATAAGTGATACTATAGAATTCATTTTGAAAAAATATGATGCCCAAACAGCTAATGAACTAGCAGAAAATGTGTTCTTAACTGGTGGTCCAACAAAATTGCCTGATTTTAAGGAACGAGTTTATAGAGAACTCCGGGAAATGAGACCATTAGAAACTAATATTAATGTAAAATTATCAGACTCCTCTATTTTAGATGCTTGGTTTGGTGCCAAGGAATTTGCTAATAAACAAGATTTTCATAAATATCTGTTAACACCCCAAATGTATGCTGAAATGGGTGGTGATTATTTTATTGAAAACTCTTGTTCCAATATGTATTGTCCACTTCCTGAAGCTGTTCAAGAACCCGAGGGCTTAAATGAACTAAATACAGAAATGTGATGATTTTAAAAATATTAAAAGTAATGTGTGAAATATGTACATAATGTATTTACTATTTATTATAAACTATAATTAATAAATTACAAATAAAACAAAAACTAATTTAAAACTAATTTAGGAATGATTAATTAATCATGACCTGCTTATTAGTTATTAATGTAAAATAAGTAACTAAGATAATTTTGTATTTTATAACACTATTATTTAATATTTTATAATTTTACGTTATAAATTTTAAATAATTTAGTATAGAGTTAATATAGATATACAGAAATAAATTTAAAAATAATATGGTTTAATTTTGTTATGTATTTAATGTCTTGCAAATTCAATGTTATGTCAACAATGTCATTGTTATTATTGTTATTATATACATTATATTATTGAAGACCTATACACAATTTAAATTTTTTAATTTTTCAACTAAAGTAATTTAAACATTTTCATAATTTTGACGAAAACTTCAAATGCTCATAAATAAATATTATAGTTATTCACTCAACTACTATTCTTATAAAATAATATTAAAATTCTAAGTATTTTAACATATAGTCTCTGTAAATAAGTATGCTTAAAAATTCCAAAATTAGAATTTGAATAAATTCACAGTTGAAGGAAAAATTGTGGAATTGCAATGAACGCATGTTTACTGTTTAGTGAACCACCCAGATTCAGTAATTAGTATATAGTATTTCATTTAGCCAGGTGACAACTTACATAAGTACCGGCTTCAAAGAAATAATCTAACACAAACAAAGCCTTCGTGACATAATGTAAGATATTTGTCACAAAATATCTTAAACTTATATAATTACAAATATTACAATTATTACAAATTACAATATTATATAATGATTTTAATTTGTATGAAATGTTTATTACCCATGTTTAGTGGAATCAGCTTACGTCAATGGCGTATTTTCAGTTTTTTGGGGTGTACAAGGTTTCAAGCCAGTTATTTTGAAATGTCACCAGTTCATAATTTCATATAAAATACCATATACCTATACGGCTATGAAACTTAAACATTTTATACAGTTTAAATGTTTTAAATAATATTTACTAGTTTAATAATATGAATATAATAAAGCGTCGTTGCGATTGTTGGATTTTAAATTTATCAGTTTATTATCGTTAACAATTTAAAATGTATCAATTATTACTATTAGCTGTGCGGTGTAAAAACAATTAAGAATATGGTTTAGAATGTTTAGATCACAACTAGGATTTAACATAGTAAGTAATTGAACACGTGAATCAGTATATAAGTATGATTAGCAACGACTGTTGATTAATCTACAAAGATAATTATCTAGCTCTTATATGGTTACACAATAATTATAATGTTTATTGTTTATTTATTCCAACTGGCAATATAAACATTCAATTTTAATAAATAAAAAATAGTTAATATTATTTCAGCAAATCAATTGGGATTATTTAAAAGTAAGAGGTGTAAACACGACCTGTCCTACCCCTACCTAAATTATACCACCGGCCCATATTGCAAGGGTATATTAAAAATCAATACATGAGGGTAAAAAATTACGCCTCTGGGTGTATTGATAAAAATATAAGAATACACAACTTTAAAAAAAAAGGTAGGAAAGTGGGTATTCTACTGTGCATTAGGTGTCGAGTGGGTCACTTTTATAGGTGAATTAAATTTGAATCTATTCTGTTATACCTATATCATTGTAAACAGAAAATGGTCTGACAGCCTTTATCAACAAATATATTTCATGATATGTTTTTTTGATAACCTAACCTTTGTATGTTAAAATCATTCATTGTATTTTTAGTATTATGGAAGATTGATATGTTGTCCGAAAGTCCGAAAATATTGCAATTATTAAGGCGCGAAAAATTTCGGGGGGAGGGGGTTGAAAAATGTGTATAAATATCATACTATTCATTTGTAGGTCAGGTAATTTATTTTGTGTTCCTGGATTTCTGATATTTCGGAGGGGGTTTAAACACCCAACCACCCCTGCGATCACGCCTACATTTATTATATTATATTTATTAGTATTTAATTATTATAATAAAATATATTTTTACAATATTATAACAGCTTATATAACTAAAAATGTAATAATATATTTTTGTAAATACCGTAAAATAATAAAAAATAAAAATACGTTCATAGTAGCCAGTAGGTATAAAATATAAATAGATAATATCTTAAAATAAATTAAAAATGTCATTGCATGTAGTAAAATGTATAGTTATATAATATAATATAGGTAGGTACGTAAGAGTTTTAAATTCTCATAAATCATGTTTTTAAATTATAACAAAATAATATTAACATCGTTATTTGTTGTTTAAATAAGTAATTTCGTTCAAATTTGAACTTACAAATATACATTTAAAAAATTGTATCTACATTTTATAATTTTACAGATACAAAAAAAACTTATGTAAGAATAGAAAAAAATTAGAAAATTTATTATGCCATTAAAAAATTCAAAAAAAGAGTCGAAATATTTTAAAAATTTTATCGTTAATAGAAAATGATAATTTAAACATTCGGTGAAAAAATTCAAGTATCTACAGTTATTCATCATTTTCGTGTTACTCCAATAAACAAAATTGATTTTGTCAAAAATTGGATTTGTGTAAAATCTTGTTTTTTTTTCAAATGTAAAAGTAGGTACTTGTAATTACATCATCCATTCAAAATCTAAAAAAAGCATATAGTACCAGAACTTGCAGAGAATGAAGGTAATTTATTAAATTTCCAACAAGAGTTCGTTAGCAGTGGCGCAACCAAGGGGGGGGGGGGGTAAGGGGTTGTAACTCCTCCCGAAATTTCTCCAAGACCTAGTTTAATAACCAATGTATCTATGCATATATATTGTAATAATGTAACCCTCTTGAAAATTTTTTCTAGTTGCGCCACTGATCGTTACTCGTTAGTGTATTGAATACTGTGATTAATTAAATTATTTTTCAAATAATAACGGTATAAAAATGGAGTGACGTCTGATTTTGAATTTTTTGGAGGGCATAATCCTGTATCATCAATTTGACGATAAAGAAAAATATATGTATTTAGTTAATACATCAAATATTCAAATTATTTTAAATTTATTTATGTGGAATAAAGTTAATTTTAGCATAAATATGTTTTAAACAATAATTTTTGCCACTGTTTTCGGTATTAAAGTCTAACATCTCAATTGGACCTGCTCTATACGTGATCAATTTCAATACTTTAAAATATATATAGGTACTCTAAATTAAAATTTAAAATAGTTCAAAGAATTTTTTTTCTCTTCCAGTAACTAAATTCTCGTGAATGTAGTTTTGGCAAATTAAAAATTAAAATTAAAGTTATTTACACTGGAGTTGAGACAAGAACGTCTTGCAAATTTAGGAATTTTATCAATTAAATTGGAAACGAGCAGTTTAATTATTTATGACAATATTATATAGACAATTTCGCAGTAACAAAGATTAGAAAATAACATTTTAATAACGATGGTTTATACTTTATTGTAATATTGTATTATATTATTATATAGGTAACATAAATATTAAAAATATAGTAATTTTTTTGTTATTTTTAATTTCTTGTAGTTTAAGGTACCTATATATATATATCAATAGACAACTATAACTTATGGCTTATGAACTAAAATAACTTATTAATAAAAAAATATAAAACAATATTTTAATTAGTTTGTAAGTATGTAATATGGTAATATTATAATGATTATACCTAGATAAATTGAAATAAAAATAAGCGTAGTAATGGTATCACGAAGTGTAGTACTGCACTAATTAAATTATTTTTTCGTTTAGTGGGACTAATGAGTGGTAAAATAATTACATTATTTGGAGGGCATTTGATATATGATTAACACGGGTGAGTGGCGCACGAACGACAATTTAATATTATGATGACTGGACAGTGGATAATCTCGAATTACGCCTGGAGTAAAAGATGAACCGTAACAGTGCCTGTTAACACTTGTCTTATTAGATAAAAATATAGATCTCATATTTCCACGAAAATCGGATTTTCCATGGGGTAGTGTAGTCTTATTATATTAGGGAACGTATATTAACACATTATTAGTTGGTTTTTAGTTTATTGCTGAAGTTTTTCAAAGCAGTCCAAACGTAAGTGCGTTCTGTGTCACGACGTCTAGTGATTTATCTATTTACATTATGCTGTATTAATTAACGGCGGATAATAATTTTTCATATACACCAAAAGTCGATTTAATTCGAACATAAAAATGTATGTTTTTATATTTTTTGTAAATTGTTTATTCTTTGACAAATTGTTTAAGAGGTAAGCGCTTATAAAAATAATAATTATAAGTTTTTAAATACTTAATATTTTACATAACAACTCGAAAAGATTTAAAATATTATGAGGTAATTTTATTCGTTATTTTTTACGCAATCGTATATTATATAATGTCTCATTATTCTTCAAGTAGGTGTATGGGGTTCAGTCTCATGTTTTAAAATCCATTATTTTTTATACAAATTTACACAGTTTGTTGTGTCATTTTCACATTTTATGAAGCATGATTAATAATTTAAATTACCTATACGTTAAAATTTCTTTAGCTTCAATTATTTACATTTTATAGTATACATTTAATTCTTCTAACCTTCAGTTATCTCATATTTTAATTTATAAATTTTAATATACTACGAGTACAATTATACTTATTTATCAATGTAAAAATTATCATTTGTGTAAATGTATGCTTACCCTAACGTATTGTTTAAATATTCCAGTTAATTTTAAGTCCCCTATATTACCTATATTTATTGATAAATACACTACCTAGATTTTAAGTTGCTTGTGAGTTATTTTAGGTTAATTTCACCACATTCGTATGAAAAACTCGTATTTAACTTCCAAGTTTTATACAGTGGCGTATTTTGAAACTTGATTACCATATAGGGCCTTAGGAGATTAAAGCCCGCTTAAACGCAGAAATTAAATTATTAAATAGTGAATCTAAAAAATTTCTCAGTGTTTTTTTATATTTCAATATTATGAAAAAATTACTTTGACTCCACAACTTGAATGTATTTGAGGGCCTCGGTTTAAATATGCCACTAACTTTAGCTATTAAAATTAAAAATACTATAAAATAATTTACAAATTTTCGTGATTTTGACGAAATTTGAACTTTAAAAGCATATATATATAATTAAATTATATTAGTCACTACACTTAGAAATCAGAATCAAAAATTGAATATGAAGTATTTATGCATCATTTCATTATTATGAATAATAACAACTAATAAATAGTTAAATAATGATACATTTTTAATTTTAATATGTGGTTAAAAATGTTTTATTCCTAATATATAACCTCTCAAGTGGATATCGTATTGTCATATGTTCTATGCACTTAACTCATAGTAAATTTCACATTCAGAATAATCCAATTTATTCATTTTTTTAATACTAAAAAATTTGTTCTTTTATGAAAATTTAATGATAAAAATAAGTTTTTTTTTGGCATTTAAAATTGTAAATAACTTTTGCAAATATTTTTGTTTTCTATTTGCTTTCTTAATGCATAGACTACTTATAGACATTAAAAATTTGTGACTTTTTTAAGTTTTTTTCTCAACTTTGTTTGATAATACTTTTCTTTATGAGTGAAAAATGTTAAATACAATATTCCTCATAAGTTTTTCTTTTACATAGAATAAATATGGTGGTAACGACGACGAAAACAATACGTGCAAACCACTATACGTCTATACTATATAACACAGTAATCACACGTGCGGCGATAACACGTGTGTTAATACCTGCAGTAATACGATTGCGTTGCGATATTATGTGACTCCCGGACGTAGGTCTTGTACGCGTCACGCGGGCACGCGGCAAGGTACGTGACTCGGCGCAAACCGATTGCGGGTCCCACGTGTTGGTGCATTCGAAACGTTTCCCGTCACACAGCACGGCGTGTGACTATACTTCTATAGGTACTCTATACATTTTCACGTCAGCGGCGTAAATTTATACACAATATCTTATGTTGTTATACGTGTGGTTTTTTTATGATTATGGATTACTGAATATCGAGTATTGGAAAAAATTTAACTTGAAACTTGTTTCTTTATTTTTAACGGGAATTTTTTTATCAATTATCAATAATCAATTTCAACAATTTTAAGTACGTAATTGTACCAATAGCAAAATCAACTTAATTTTTGTTAAATGGAAATAACTATATCTTTAATGGATTCTGGTAGAACTTTTTTTCTGAAAATTGTCATGAATTTACTATATTTAAATAAATTCATTAATAGTTTTTCTTAAAATAATTAGAATATATTTTATTTACTAGAGCCAAATATTTTTTTTAAACTATCTTTTAATGCAATTTTATATATTTGTTTATACATTTAATCAATAATCTAATGATACACAGACATGTCAAAAGATTATTAATTTTAGAATGAATGCCTACAAAATAATTGGCAAAGTTAGTTTATTATTTGTGTCTTAAAATATAATCATAAAACAAGTACTATTATTGGAATAATTATAATCATAATTGATTACATTTTTTTTCATAGTTACGTTTTACAATTGTATGAAATAACACAAAAAGTAATACTAAAACAGTGGTCTATAAAATTATAATGGCAGTACGGAACAGCTGAAACAAAGGATGTTTGACAAGTGCCCTAATTTAACATAATATTATGCTAATATTCTAAATATTTGTCCGGAATTTCGAAATTGTTTCTAATATATATAATACTGTAAAGAAGTAAATGGTATGAAATTCGACAATTTAATTTAAGAACTAACCAGGCATTTGGTTTTTTTTTAACAATACATTTACAAATATGTATATGTATATAATATAAAATTATATATATATATATATATATAATGATTTGAATTCTCAATGTTTAATAAACCATTATTTACATAAATATTCAATATCAATATAGGTACCTAACTTTATTCTTTAATTTAATTTGTTTATTATTAACGCTCAAAAGTAATATAGTGTAAGAAGAATTACTTATAATATATAAGTAGATTAACTATTAACTAAGATTATGTAATATAACAAATACTAATAAGGAATAGATGTAATGAAAAATATACAAAAAGAAAGTGTACAATTAATTATATTTCCAAAAGTCAAACATAAATGCCGAAGTTTAGATTCAGAACCATAATTGAAATCAAAATCAACAAGGCTGTTACAGCACCAAAGCATTCGACTCTTAGGTTCATTATATCACTGACGTATCTACCCTCCGTAGCACCATTGGCGAATTTTATTTCAGTGCTTATTTTTGTTTCATTTTATAGGTTTAATTTTTATAATATGTATTATTCAATTGCATTCTTATGTCAATGGGTGGTGATCGGGGGTGCTTGGGAGGCTTACCCCACTCAAAATTATTGAACATTTTTCGAAGTATAAAATAGGTACTTGAGGTAAACTAAGTAAAGGAAGATTTAAGCTCCCCTATTGGCCATATTTTTTATAGTTATATTGTTTTAAAATATTTAAATTTAAATATGAAAATTGTCTTACAAATTTTAGTTATTTAATATAATAAATACGCTAAAGGCAAATCAACGTTAATATGTTATCATTATTTTTGTTTTGTTGTTGTTTTTGATTTTCAATAACTCAAGTTAAAAGTATTTAGTCCCCCCCTATAAAAAAAATTCTGGCTACGCCTTTGTTTTATGGTGTTAATCAAAATACTATTATATTTTTTAATTTTTATCATACCATAATTACATTTTTGAAAAAAATGTTATTATTAATATTATGAAACTATATATATATGATTTATAAATATATAAAAGTGGAGTAAAATGTGTTTATATATTTAGGCATTCGTTTTCGGCACTCGTTATCACCACATAAGACGATATTGCAGAAAATAATAGTTTTAATTATTAAGTACCTACAAACTACCAAATTATGTAGGTATAACGGTTGATAAGTTTGAAGTAAGTGATCGAGACGTTTAATTGTTTTGGATTTTGTGCCTTTGCTTTTTGCATATTTATTGTTTATTTTATTTTTTTTATAATTAAACTTAACAAGTAAGGCCTATTAAAAAAGTACAAAATTACTAAAAAATGTTTCATGTTGTTCCTGCGTCATAAACTATACCTGTCTAAAATACATCAATCACAACCAAAAATATTAAAACCAAAATTTGAGAGTTAAATTTCTAAATTTTTCTACCTACTATCTCTTTTAATAAAAAGTACTTTATATTAGTTTAATTTGTGATATACAATAAATTTAACTGATCACTAATTTTACACGTCGTGTAATTTTCTGGTAAACAATGTAGTTTCTAAAGATCATAATAAACGATATAACCTTGTATCCTCAAATTGAATATTTATATTATGATAATGTAAAAAAATATTCTATATTATTTAACCGTAGATATTATAGTAGACTAAGAGCCTATGAAATAAATTTAAGAAAAATATAATATATTAAAAGAACAAATTGTTTAAAAGTTATATTTATAACCGAATTTATCTTGATATTGATCTTAGGCTAGTCATCTAGGCTAGGTCTTAATAATACCTTAAAAATAATTATAATAAAATTAGAAGTGTGAAAAAATACATAATGTTAGGAATGTTAGGATTACTGTTTCCCTGCCCCATAATTATAAGGCCTATAGTTACGGCTGTGTTTATAAAATAATATGATATCATGATGATATTATATTATTATACTATAATTATCACAATTGCTACAATCGCGAATTACTATATACATCGTGTGAACCCTGCACACGACAGCTATAACGACTTAAATCTAACGACATAAACATTATTATTTTAACGCAAAAACAGGCTTTCAAAAGTAGTTTTGCAAAAACACATTTATTAATTTATCATGATATCTCTTGAGAGAATTTCGGAGACAACTTCATTGGAATTTTGTATTATATTAAATACACAGCTGGTTACAAAAGTTACAACAACCTTTTCCTTACATTTTTTAAATTACTATAACTTTTTTAATATCTACAGTCTACAAGGTATTTATGAAAAAAACATCAACAAAATTGATTCTTACACATTATTTTCTATAAATTTCATAATAATAGTACTACATTTTAATGCTGTTTTTTTTTCATATTAAGTAGTTTTTTCACCGATGAAAATGATGTATAAATTTGTAAAATACCTACGTATATATTATAATAGAATAGATACATTTATTTTTATTTTTTTTATGAACAATATATTATATTTTTAAGCTTTTTATAAACAAACATTACTTAATAAAAATGATAATGGGGTTTTGACACTCCATCGCCCTTCTTCTATACACCCCTGTTCGGTGTTCCACATTATAATTAACTAAAACAATAATAATAAAAAGGTTATTATCGAACGTTTTTGTAACTGTTTTCCCTCACCAACCCCGTGAGGCATTCACTGCCGTCAACCGCAACAGGCGCGCTCGATCGTCGTCGTTGCGCTGCTGTGTACCATCACTTGCGGCGGCCGTTCGTCTTCATCGTTGCTAAACCACTGTCATACGTTTTATTTTTTTATCAACGGACCCACATCCCATACTGCCACACAAGTATCCACATGTAACCGGTCCCACGGTCGTCCCACCAAACGACTTTGACCATAGCTGTTGCTCTTTTGTCATGACATTAAGCAGTTTACCGGTGAGGCATAATTTTTTTTCTATTTAATCGCTTATTATCTTATACGCTATATTGTTTAGGTGATGCAGTTTGCCAATATATGTTTATTATAAATTAGGGTTTAGTTACTTAAGTTTTAGGTTCAGACTGAAGCAAAAAGTGAATTCACATTAAATATTTAAATGTAAACACTCATTATCTCAAAAAGAATTTATATTACTGAAATTATTTCGGTTACACAATTTTAAGATATTACTAAACCATATTTTTGAAAAAGGTTGTAATTCCACAATTTTTGCCATTGTCATTTTTTTACATTATTACTTTTTTGAAAAATAACATACATTTTTAATTTTATATCCCAAGATAGAATATTTTTCTAAGAATATAAATTTAAAAAAATCGAATAGATTATTAGTTAAGTTTATAAATTAATATTAGTGCTTACAGTTTAGATAAACTGTGTCGTAGAGTAGTGAACGACATATTGCGGAGTACAGAGGTACATACCATTCTTCTTACTAATAATTAATCAAATACTCATTCAAAATTCGATTTTTGTAAATTGAAATACTCAGAAAATATTCAGCTTCGGATATGAAATTTGAAAAAATCCGAAGAATACATTTTGCTATACATTTGTTGTCGAATTAATCTTGTCAATGAGTATCAGTATGTTACTGTAATGGTTTGTTAAATTTAAACTAAATGATAAATTATTTCATACGAAAACCGATTCTGAGAGGAGACTTAGAGACTTGAGATTCAACTTATAATTCTAATAATATTTTATTTTATATTTATTCTTTTATTGGTTTATTAGTTATATGGTATATTGCCAATCACAAATCATTTATTATATTACATATAATAATAATTATAATAAACAAGGTATTATTTTCTACTTATTAACGTTTAAATAAAATTAGCCAATACTATAACATAATACATAGAACACTGTGTAGTAGTATAGGTTCCTTATAAAAATAGATTAAAATTGATTTATATATTTTGAAAATTATATAGTTTATACTTTTATAGTAGCAGTAATATTTTTTTAAATACAACACAACAGTTAAAATTGTCACCAAAGTTTGAACTTAATACAAAATAAATTGTACATAATATATATATATTTTTGAGATTTGTAAGTTGCTATAAGAACATCATACAAGAAATCTTGAATTTTCAAGATTTCTCTATTAAAATTAAAAAATCTTATAAGTTACAAACTATAAAACAGTCTTCTAACAATTTTCATGATTTTATCAAATGTTTTATTTCAAGTGCTTATCAAAAAATGTTGTCTACGAATTTATTTTATTCTTAAATAATAAGAGGAACCTTAGTTTTTCTACGAATAATACAACTTTTTGTCAGAGAATAAGAATGTTTATCAACATTTTAAGAAAAAATATAAAATATGAGAACAATAGAACAATAATTGTTTCTTATATACCATCTTCTAAATCCCTGTAATATAAATTATTATTAAGTAATTTTATTCTCATCTGTTATTAATATTTATGTTTAGATGTGTATTATTCAAGAATATTTTTGTGCTTAGATAACCTTGGGCATTTATACGAGTGGTTCTTAATGAGGCTAACTAACCTTCTGACATAAAAATAATAATAATAATAATAATTAATAAATTAAAATTAAGAATAAAAATCGCTTTTGTTTAAAAACTAATGTCTACATTTTTATTTTTTAAATATAGTTTTTTTGAAAGTTTACCAAACTATAAATTAAATTAAATTTTCTATCAGGAATCACCCTCAAAGTTAAAGGTCGAAATATTTTATTACTATAAAATGTCTTCCGACTTAAAAAATAAGAAGCCACACATTATTGTAAATCCAAATATATTATATTATATATATACAGATATAAATCTATACTGTTTTTAATGTAAACAAGAAATACTTAAAAATAGTAGAGCTACTTATTTCATGTGTACACGCATATTCTTGTATTCACATATTTTAATATTTTCAGTAGTCGATACAATTATGTCCCCCCCAAATAAATCCTAGATCCACCACTGAATGTTTAAATATAATATATATACTCTTAAAATTAGCTGTTATATACAAAATCTACAGCAATTTTAACAAAAACAGTATATAAACAATGTATTATAGCATGATTTATTAAATTAAACATAATTATTATAAATAAAAATGATTTCAAATATTATAAATTCAATGAATTTTCAATTGTTAGAAAATAATCAGATTTATCACGGAAATAAGGAATGAATATAATCGTATTAAATTATAGTATATAATATTATATGAAAAAAATATAATAATAAAAATGGCAATATTTTTATGAACATAAAAAACAAAATGAATGATTGAGTAAAACAATAATATAAATAATAATAATAATAATAATCAGTGCTCGAATTGGGGGGGGGGGGCGCAGGCGGACGGAGTCCGCTTTCATTTTTTCATAGATTTCAGCGTCCCCCTTCATTTAATTAAGCGAGGAAAAATACTAGCTTTATAGCACCTTACTATATGCACAGGGGGTGTGGGGGACGAAGTTTACAACGGGTTACTTTACAATTTATTTGCTGTGGAACGGTGTTTACTGAACTAAAACCAGCGTCCGTCCTCAATTTTTTTTCCAATTCGAGCACTGATAATAATCATAACAAACATGTAAATAAGAAATATTTCAAATTAAATAATTATAATACTCTGGTATTAAATTTTTGTTTTGATACAAGAAAACCAAAAAAATTAATATAATTGTTAATAATAATGTTCTTTTTGAATTTACTTCATTCCTAGCTATTCGAAAATAACTGATGTGGCGGGTATTCATAAATATTTTTTTGTCAATATTCCGATTGCTGTATATTTATCTTCTCTAGATTTCCACTAATCAAATGGATTTAAGTCGAACTTTAATCGAGGTTCAGCTAAATAATTTTAAAACTAGGTTGTCAAATCGCTGACACCAATTAATATTTTTAAGGGCCACATTAGAAATCTGAACATTTTTCGCAGGCCATTAAAATTCTAATTACATATAATAACAAATATAATGTTGACGTAGTATATGTTATTTATTCTTTGTCTGCGGGCCGGATAAAATTTGTTCACGGGCCGTATGTGACTCGCAAGCCGCCATTTGGTGACCCCTGCCGTAAAGGAACTCAAGTGCACTTTTTTGAAAGTGATGTTTCGCATCGTGTATTTACACAATGAACATTAGTATTGTTTATTGTTTAGTAAATTCATAACATACTATGAAATTTTAAATGTAATATTTAACGAACAAGCAGTATAGAAAGAAAAAGTCAAATGTGAAAATACTTATTGGTAAAATTACTATTTCTAATTGAATTTAATCAATAACCGTTGATAAAATCAACAACATATCCAATGAAGAACGTACTCACGACAAATAATAATTAGTAATTACACAACACAATATTGGGTATACTTGTCTATAATTAAACGCGGGGATAAGATTATAGCAGACAATTCAAATTCAAAATAATAAAACAGTCAAACAGTGATTTAGGAACTCGTTGTATTTCACACAAATAAGTATCTATATATCGATTATTTAACACTGGCGCCGGAAACCCGCGGTCTTCCAAACATTCATCATAGTATTTAAAATTTTAATTTAATATCTTAAATTGAAATATAATGAATTTTCAATCCGATTTTCCAACTTTTACGTACACGAGAAAAAATCAAGTTGTTTCAAACCCCTTTTTCTGTTGACATTGACGATGTCGAATCTAATTTACGGATGAAAGTCGTCATAGAATTGAAAAACAACGATACTCTTAAAATCGTTTTTAAAGAAAGTAATGAATTAAAAATATTTTATTCAAGTCTTTCTGGAATAGATTTGAAAGAAATTAAATGTTTTTCTAAAAAAATAATTGCTGATTTTGGTAGTAATTATTTACGTGAGCACACATTTTCAATAGTTAAATATATCAAAAAAATAGATACTGTTCCCAATTAAGCTACAAACATTTAAACGCAGTTTTAATAATATCAACATCCAATATAAATGAATTAGCGGGAAAAATTCAGCATCAAAAATCACATTAGAATCTAGAAACTATTTATTTAAACATATTTATATCCTTTTGCACTCAAGAACTAATTAATATATACATATACTATAGTTGCCCCCGTACACATCGTCATCGTCGCCCGTACAAAAGGGTGGTCGTTTGCCTCGTTTGGGCGATGGTATTAATTTTGACCAAAAAAATAATAGTCGTACTAATAGGCGACTATCATTTGTACCATTTGAGTGAGTGAAAATATTTTTACCTGTATACGAGGTAAAAACCTGGTGACAGATACAGATATGATCTAATTGCCAATTATTATTAATCACTATTATCGACAATTTAAATAATTAATTGTTGAATGTATATTATGAGCATTTTCATCCAAAGACAATAGATTACTTTAAAATGTACTAATCATATTATATGTAATTTTATTTATAACTTTTTGACTGTAGATTACTATCTACCTATATAATATTATTAATATCTATATTCTATACCAATATTTTTGTTTTAAATAGGACTTTTTTATTAATTATTTATATTTTGTATGATTTTGTTTAATTAATTGTTGAATTGTTGAGTGTATATTATAAGCATTTTCATACCAACCAAACGGTATTTTTAGTAGAATAATCCTCGCCCAAACAGTATTTTTAGTTGAAAAAACCCACGCTCAAACGGTATATATTTATTTGCCCAAACAGACCATATTCTAGGTCAATTCGCACAAACGGTCTATGCTCTTACAAATTTTACCCGTGTTTATTATTATTATTTTTACTGATTTCAACCCTTTGTGGTGAGCCACCCTTTACACCTAGGGGTATAAAAAATAGTTAATATCACTCTCTGAGACCTAATTAATTTACACACAACATTTCATGAAAATCGGTTCTGCCGTTTCGGAGGAGTTTAGTTACAAACATTTTCAATATTGTGACACAAGATTTTTATATACTAGATATATATTTTAATTTTTAATTTTTCTCTACTTATGTATTTTATTCAAATCTAGTTAATAAGGACAACCTCGCAATGTGAAACTGATAATAATATAAATGTAGCTATCCATAAATAGGTATATTAGTATTATATGTTAACATTTTATTTTTAATAACGTTTATTTTAATTTTGTATGCGGCCCTCAATGAAAATCTGATAAACAATATGGCCCGCGTAAGTAAAAAGGTTCCAACCCCTGATCGAACATATAATAATCAGTTAATTCACTCGACACGTGTAGTACGGCTGGTCACCGTATAGATTATTATATATTATGTTATATCATACTGGACAAATATCCATGAACACGTGAAAACGTGAATACGTGAATTATTCTAAAATATGTGAACACATTACACAGATAGTAAATTCACGTGTATTAAGTTTACTTGAGTACAAAATTTTCGTTCACGTGTACACGGACTTCGTGTTTACGTATATATTAATTCACGTTTTCGATAAAGACCTCTAAAAAATAGTGAAAATAATACTGAACAAGATAATTAATGACTATAATCCTGCAGATCCAGTATCTACTGCCTATTAACCTTTTCATGTACCAATACATATAATAAATAGGTATAAGGTTACATTTCTCTTTACATGGTGTTAACTTTGTACAGAATGCTTCCTAAAAACATGTATTAATATTAAAAATATATGTTATAGGATAGAACAAAAATGGAAGGAAGTCAATCGTTTTCAGTAAACCAAACCCGAACTGATTATGACTCGGGATACTCATGTACATCATCTCAATCCAAATCCAGGTACATTTATGTATTTGATTATAATATGATCCTTAAAATGCGCTAATATGCTTAACATTTTTAATAACCAGAATTTGAATTAATGCGTTATTAATTAAAAGGGAAATAAGGGCGAGCGTGCTATATATGAATTATTCGACTTTATATTGTATATATATAGTATTTTCATTGGCTATTTTAGTATTTTTAAATTTTAATGTTTACGAAATTATAATAAACAATATACTTACATACTTTATATCGAATAATAATATAATTTAATTTATATTTCATTAAACTGTCACAGTGATAAATCACGCCATCCAGGACTATCCACAGAATCAAGTTTCGAAGAACAGAATTCGACCTTATTGACAACTGATAAAAATGGGTAAATTATTAGAACATTATTTTTATAGATATTTATATATTATCAAATATAAGAGAAAAATTAATTTCCAAATCATATTATATTTTATACGTATTTAACATGTATATTACGGTGGTTTTTAACCATGGGCGATAAAAAAAAAAATTGAAATTTGTTTTCATCTCACCTCCTAAAACAGTGAATATGCATACAAAAATGAACTACACAAAATATTATAGTAATGGGAAAAAGTTAACTCATGCATATTTTAACTTAAAGTTTGAACTTTTAAAATTGTTGTACTTATTTTATAAACCGATCGCCACCAAATTGAAAATTTTAAATAAATGAATTAAATGAAACTAAATTTACAACAACTTTTGTTTTAAAGTTTTTTTAATATATCAAAAAGTTTGTGAGATATATTGACTCCAGTGTACAAAAAAAAATCTATTCAATATCTTTCAATATTATACGAGTACGTTATATTTCAGTATATTTAACTAGTGTTTATTGTTTATTATATAGTGGTGTACTGTATAGTGTATACTTCATAATTTTATCTTAGTTTTATTTTTACATTTCTATGAATATTTTTATTTATAATTAATAATATTAAATAATGTTATACTAATGTCGATTTTTTGCTGTCGAGATTTATTATTATAATCTTTAACTATATTTTCAATAGATACTGTTTCTGTTTTTCGTCTTTTGTTAAAATATTATTGTATTCTTCAATAAGTTTTACACCTTTTTCTCCAATATCATTATAACGACATTTAAATCGACTACAATATTTGTACGCAGTGTTGTTAATCCAATCCTCAGGCTCATCAAGTAAAAACGTGTATCAATACCGAATCGTTTAAAATATTTTTCGTTACAAAATGATACTTTGTCCGAAAGCACCAATATTTTGTGTAATTCATTTTTGTATGTATACACGCCGTTTTAGGAGGTGAGATGAAAACAAACTTCAACTTTAATTTTTAGGACCACTTATATATATATATAAAATTAGGATGGGCCAATACCACTTTTTACCGATAACCGATACTCCGATACATCGATATATGTTGCGGATAAAAAAACCGACACCCGATATACTTACTATAAACCAAAATTTTCTGTATAAACCATAAACCGATATCAGTTAAAAGTTTAAAACCGATATCCTATATCACAAATTGTATATATTAGCCTTCATAATAGACAAATAAAGATATACAAATTTTAAACCATTAGCCTTATCAATAAATCTAAATATTTGCGATGATAATAATATAATATATTATGTTGATTAATTTTTTTTTTTTTTTATTTAGTATCGGTTCAAATATTGATTTAAAAAAACCGATACCATCAATATTCGCCGATATCGAGTATCGGTTGTAGTATCGGCCCATCCCTAAATAAAACAAACTAATTTTATTTTATTCTTATACTTAAAAAAAAAATACCAAGTTTGAAATACATTTAATTAGAATAAAATAAAATATTTATAAATTATTATTTATTATAATTCATCCAACAATTTCATAAAATATTTAGAAAAAAATACTATTTTAATGTTAATCATTTTTTGATGTTTAGAGAAATGTCAACTTTAAACTCTAAACCCGCCGAACAATCAAACCAAACGATATTAAGAGGCTTGAACACTATAAATAATCAAAACCCAAGCGATAATTGTTCAAAATCTAAACAGAAAAATTCAAAAGCGTTTAAACCACAAACGAATCAATTATTTAACGTTGATGGTATGAACTAAATTATTATTTAAAAAATATTTAACGCAATAACAACTTTTATTGCATTTTTACATTTAGCTTCTATATCAAAAATGGAATCTGATGATTTAAAAAAATTAAATAATGATATTAAGGTTGATAACAGTCAAGAAAATACGTTTTTGCAATTATCTTACTTGTGCCAATCATATCGGGATTTAAATCAAACAAACTCAACTTCAAATCCTAATAATTCATTTACTATTATAGGTAAACTGTCAGAATTTTATTATTTTATCACTAAAATATTAAATTAACATATAATAGTCAACAGTACTTGATAGTAAATTTAATAACTTATAAAATAATTTAAGAAACTGATTCTATAGCATTTTTTAAATGTGCATGCTTGTAATATACTATATACCAGTAAGTTATTAATATAGGTATTAGATATTGAAATTACAATTACTATTCAATATAGACATTATAAACCCTTATAGTAACGAATTATTTTTGGATTTTTAATATTTATTGAATTTAAAAAAACTATTTACATTTTCACAGATACTGTTCTAAAGGTGTTAAACGACCATGACTTACAATTTAAGGAAATAATTGAATCAAATGATGTTCAAAATGATTCTTTTGGTGTTGTTGTGTCCATGACCAATGGCTTAATTATTAATATATCAAATAGTATTCATAAAAGCATGGGATACTCAAAAGAAATGTGGAAAGATCGTGCATTTATTGATTTTATTCATCCAACGGACCGGATAACATTTGTTAATTACATGATGTCAATTCTTATAGATCCTTGCACGATTTCTAGAGGAGGTATGTTTAAAAAAATATATTTTATTAAAACCATCAAAATAATATCATAAAGAGAGACTAAAAATATTTTTTTTAAATTGTTTTTTATCAGTTCATTGTTTCTAGTTATTATCAGTGTAATATATATATTAAATAAGTGTATATATTGTGTGAGAATAATGTAGTTGTATTAAATTTTGGAATTCGGATTATTATATAGTGTATACTGTTTATAGCTACTTAGGTATGAGTAACTGTTATAAGGAGAGAGCTGCATCCGAGTTTCCTCCCAAAAAACTTTTATTATATCAATAACGTAGTCCTTGTAAAAAAAAAGATCTGAGTGTTAGTTGCGTCCCAAAATACCTTTTTGACGTTAATTGCGTTCTGGAATTTTATTTTGATGTATGTAAAATGCGTCCAAAGTATTTTTCTAATATATTAAAAAAAAAAATTGTATATACACCAATGTGCATCTATTCTATTAAAAAATCTATATTTTATACGTTACATATTTTTCAGATTTAAAACTGTAAATATACCTAGTTATTATAAAATTGGTATAGTTAAAAAATATTGGTTATTTTTTGTAAACTTGAATTAAGACTTAATAATTAATAATAATCAAGATCATACTATCTTATATTATTATGTGATAATCGATTACATTGATTCATTGATATAACATTATGTATTATAAACTTATACTAAAACTGATAAAAATTAGTTACCTCGTAAATTTAAATTAAGTTATTTTGGTACTCATTTATGTGGTGGACATTTTAGCGTCATTTTAGATTCTGAGCGGAGTGATAAATGTATTGATTTTACAATGATGTATAATATGTGTTTTTCTCTCTTTAATCATATTTTGGAGTAATAAAAATGTTTTGACTTTCAACTTTAGGGGTTGTTTCTAGTAAATAATCGGATATAGATAGTATTTTAGAGTACCTACTTTTACAATCAGAAAAAAAAAACAAAAAAAATTAAGAATAAAAACAAGAATTGTTATGTAGATCCAATATTTGACAAAATGAGTTGTTTAAATTTTTTTACCAAATGTTTAAATTATTAAATATTAAATTATTTTCAAAATATTTCATCTCTTTTTAAGCTATATTTAGGCATGAGGAATTTTCAATATAATTTTAGTTTTTTCTGTCGATTAAAAAATAATTAACTGAGCAGAAGTGCTCGAAAATTTAATAGAAAGCTTCATAATTTGTAAGTTTCTCTATTAAAAAAAATCAAAAATCTATGATTGAATGTTTTTTTAAAAGCGTTAAAAGTTAAAATGTTGACAAAATTCATCAAAATATTAAAAAAAAATAATTTTGTATACCTAAGATTTGAATATTTAGTTGAAGGGTTCTATTAATGTAAACAAACATATATAAAAACAAATTATACAGGAAAATCAAATTAATTCTTTATGAGTATTTGAAATTCAAATTTTTATGACATAAATATTAACCCGTAAAATAATTATTTCTTCTCAAAAAATTATGGATATTTTGAAGTATATCAAAAAAGAATATATATATATAAAATAGTTACTTGAAATTTCCACCAAATGATTATATTATCTTTTCTAATGTATGATTGAATTTTTAAAAATGTTTAACTCTTTTTTTAACTTTTATAAGAATGAGAAATTTTAAACTTTTTTCTATGAATGACAATAAAAAATTATTTCGTGTGTCAAATTTATTGAAAATTAATACTAAATTCCTCATAAGTAGTTTACTGAAATAATAATAATAATATATATATATATATGAATTTGGACGAAATTACTTATTTAAACAGCAATTAATGATGTTAATATTATTTAATATTTAGTTATAATTTAAAAAAATTATTCGTAGGAACTTGAAACTTTTGCGTTTACAGTATTATGTATTCAAATATCATCAAAAATGTTCTAATATTCATAAAAAATATAAAATTTTTATTGCCAAATTATCTTATAAGTAATTTTAAATAGTATTAATAAAAAAAAAGTTAATTGGGAAGACATAATAGATAGTAGATAGATATAATAGTTACACATCATACAAAAATATATATATAATCTATGCATACGTAACTGTGAATGTTTGTAACTGGTGAATGTTGACAAATTAAAAAGAGTGAACATAGGTACACAACATGGTTTTGGTTAATATTGACATATATAATATATACTATAGAAGATAAATAATAAAAATACAATATATGTTTAATTTAATCAATGAATTATTATTATTAGATAATATTATATTTGTATTTTTCATTTTTCATTTTTCATTTAAAATTATATTTATTTTATTTTACAAAATTTATTATTTAAAAATAACGGGGAAAATTTATAAAATAATTAACCATACACTTTGCTTTAATATAAAAATCATTACATATAAATATTGTGACATGTAAATTTTAATACTTATTACCTAGAAGTTATATACTTATATAATATATATACTTACAGAGCCTGCGCGGAGTAACCTATTATACTTAAACTGTAGCCAATGCTCCATAAAACAATGTTGATTAACTATTACTTTAATTTTAAAAAATTGTGTCAACAAATGTAAGTTTGTATCTATTTTTAATTCGTCACAATATAGTTATATAGTATTATATTTAGAATTATTATTAGGTATTGATTATGATTTAACCTATGTATTATAAAGTATAATTACTTTATTTCGTAGTCTAAAAGTATAAACGCGTTATATAGGGGTAAATTCGCCTATTGTATGTTAAATATACATGTACCTTCATTAATACACATCATGTCATATTAGTCGCTAGACTGTTGACATCAACTGAAATGTATACGTAGATTCCTCAGGCGAATGTACCTAAATACCTAAATTGGCTAATTATATTATATGTCTATAATAACAAGTATGTAATATCAATGACATGTAGTCAAAATGTTTTTATGCTGTTGAATAGGAATGATCTCACATTTTATCAATGTACAATATATATAACATACTTATAACATTTTAATTAATACTTACGTTATGTTAAAATCCCCATGAAAAAACAAAATCATTTTTTATTTCCTTGTTTGTATAATTAAAAGAAATATTCACGTTTATAAACTATATATTTATTAATAATATACAGGTATGTATGGCATATACATAAATGAACTATATAAAATAAATATTTAGATGGTGTATCTACAGTGACTTATTTGAGACCCAAGGCCAATGATGGATTTTACTGTAATATGGGTTATTCAAAATCTGAAAACGAAAATTACTTTCAAGTCTGTAAGCTTACAATAACAATCAAAGATTTGTCATACGTGTCAACGACAACAAGTTTGGCACAAAAAGCACAACCTCAATTAGTTCTAGTTGTTAAAGCACAGATAATTCATTCAGCATACACGTGTATGTAAACAATATCTATTATATCGATATACTAACATAACATAAATAATAAAACAAATGGAAAATATTTTTTTTTTTTTTATATTTAGGTTCTGAAGAGAAAATAGAAAATCCTATTCAATTTATTACTAAACACAATGCTTTATTTGAATGGTGTTATGTCGATAAATTCATTACCCCATACTTTGGATATTTACCACAAAATATTATTGGTAGATCAATTTTCGACTATTATTGTATTGAGGATCTAACAACTATTAAAGAAATCCATGCAAAATGTAAGTTTTCAATTTTTTATTGCACAATATTGCATATCATATAATATTTTTTTATATTTTTTTTAGTGATTAAATCTAAGAGCATTTCATTAAAAGGAAATCCTTACCGGTTTAAGTGTCAAAATGGAGATTTTGCAGTCGTAGAAACAGAATGGTCAAATTTTGTAAATCCTTGGTCTGATCAAGTAGAGTTTGTAATTGGAAAACACAAAATTATTCGGGTAATATTTTAAAATAAATATTATGTACTTAATTATAATAATCAATGAATTATGATTTAAGGGTCCAATTAATCCTGACGTCACAACTCTGGCTGATAATACTATTACGAAAGATATAGAAACAAAAGATGACTATGGATTTGATGAAACACCTAAAGATTTTGAAAAAATAACGAATGAGGTAACTATTACTGTCTATTACTAAAATCTATTTACATTTTGTATAACATTTTAACATAATACCTATCTATACTTATTAATTAATAATTATTATGTATTTAAAAAAAACAAATTCGTAAATACTTGTATTACATAAACATAATATATTTTATACAGCCAATACCTATATACGTAAATATTATACAATAATAGGTTAAAGTAATTGGTGTGAAATAGTAATGAATACTTAAAATATTTTAACTTAAGTGTATTATATATAGATACTGTATTATGCAAAAACATTATGAGCTAAAAAAAATACATAAAACGAGTGCATTTTTTTATATAGCTTCCCCTTTATATAATGAAAAAATAACTACAAAAAACACCCCGCACACACTCAAATATAAGACTTTAGGTCCACCTATGTGTGAGATACTTATAATATATAAAATGTAATTTTTATTAAATTCTTAAATTATAGAACAAAGTAGTTGCTGAAGTTTCGTGTGAAACAAATCAAACAATGGACACCAATTCGAAGCAACAAATATCGATGGAATATAAAGATTTTACACCTTGTATAAATTGCTTTGTACACCCACCAGTTCAAGTTCCTCTTAATGTTGAAGTTCCACCAGAAATGTCTAGTAATTATTCTGTAAGTTTAAATAATGTTGTGGAATATTATAATACTATATTTTATGAACATGTTTTAATGTACTCTTAGGACAACGAATCTACACATTTATTTCAAAATACCAACTATGAAAGTAAATCAAGTTCCGATACATTATTAAGTTATACTGAACTTAATTATAACGACAACATACAAAGGTATACATTTGATATTATATATTATTTTTTATTGTATATTTAAATATAATTATTATTTCCGTTATGTATGCAAAACTATGATGTAACTATAATTCCTTTCAATTTAAATAATAATTATAAATGTTATTATTACTAAAAAATATATTTTTCCGGTAAAAATTAAATTTACAGCATTTATTGATTAGTATTAATAAATATTAAGTCTATTTAATTAATTTTTAAGCAGGCTTATAAACAGTTATCCAAAATTATCTTATTCTATAATGGCACCAAAGTTTAAAGTACACATATTTTTTTATTTCAATATTGAAATCATACAAAAATTTAACTGAATATTTTGTTTAGATTTTTCAATAGTAATTTAAAAACACATTCATCGGAAGAATCGAGTTGTTCTAAAACATTTGTTGCAAGAGAAGTTACTTCTTATGAGACGTTAGTTATCAAATACATATATAAAAAAATATATAGGTAATTATTATACTATGATAATTCGTATTATGTTTAGAGATACGAATAAAGTACAACCAGATACAATATCATCGTTTCAAAGTGGAACACAAGTTTCAAATACGACGATACCTCAAAATTCCCCTAGTTATGACTTAGAACAAAATAATGCGAGTAAAAATTGTCAACTTACTCAAAAAATGCTTTCACGGTAAGTTTCATTGATAAATGGACTAAAATATGGTAATATAATAAATCAATTCACTATGTTTGATGTTTATACTACTGACATAGAGTTATTATAAATTAAAACGAAATTATGTTTGAAAACTGTATAGTAAGTGATATACTTATATTACTTATATATTATAATTTAGAAATGGAGTAATAATGTATAAATACTATTTTAATTTTAGCCACAATGAAAAAATGGTATGTGATCTCGTGAAACAACATAAAAAAAACAAATCGTCCAAAAAACAAAATTTGTCAAATCAAGCAATACACATTGTAAATAAAATAAAATATAAAAGAATTTGACTAATTAATGAAATCATATTTTTTCATTTAGTCTGATATAGCGCACGGCATAAAACGTAATAATTCAACTATAAATGAAAATAATTCATGCAAGCTTTCTAAAAGGAAATGTCTTTCAAATATCAGTAGTCCGACCAATGTAACACAGCCACTAGAGTGTCAAGACATTGCAACTACTCCTATTGTCACTCGAGCAACACAGATTTGGTCTTTTTGTCAAATTACACGAGATTCGCAAACAATGTTAGTGTTATTGTATTACATTAATTATTTTATTAAAACCATTAAAAATGTTTAAGTTTTGAATTTTAAAATTTAGGACCGATTTACCACCAAGACAACCTTTACCAAGCTCATGTCAAAAACTAGTTTTACCAAGTCAAGCACTAATTGTACCATGCCAACCACTTATCTATAATGTACCACTTAGTAATAATGTGATGCCTGTACAACCTACATGTAATTTAATGGACGAAAAGTTTGGAAATATTCAAGGTAAAATAAACTAGAAAAAACAATCATTAATATATAATAAGATCATTAATTAATATTGTTTAGATTTAATTTAGAGGGAGAATTATATAGACACTTCCTATTTTTATTTTTGGTTAAAGTGTTAAACCATTAAAATATTTTAAAATAATAATAAAGCTTTAATCACTATAAACAAATTTAATGTGATGTTTAAAATATCATAATATTTTTTCCTATCACATATGATTTATACAATAAAAAATAATATTTGTGTAATTTATAATAATTAATAATAAATTCATGAGCCCAGCAGATGATAGATAATTTTTAAACATAATATTGTTCCAGGAACAGTATCTGACAAGTTACAATCATTAAATATGCCGCACCATATAACTGGAAATTCTCAACTTTTACGTGCCCAACAACAGGTTTGAATTTAATTAGTAATGATTATTATAGTCATATGACTTGTATGGTGTAGTAATAAATAAATTATTACGCTTGACGTACCCAGGGCCGTCTTTAACCTTTTTGAGTCCCTATGCAGTGGTATAACTGAGCCCCTACGACTTGGATAGAGTACTATTAAATATTTTTATTTTATTATTATTACTATTATTATTATTATCATTATTACTATTAGCGATTATTCTTTGATTTTTCTCAAAATATGTTTATTTATCGGTAATAAATATCGATTATTGGTTGATGATCAGTTAAAAGCTAGAGAGCCTCATCGATCGTGGGACCCTGGACATGTATCTAAAGTGCCTAATAGAAAAGAGGTACCTGGATGTACCTTACCTATCTATACAGTATTATTATTGCTACAATATTATAATCACAATTTTAAAATACAAGACTATATACCTTGTATATATTTCGAGTTTATATCTAATATTATAATTTATAAATATCTTATATAGTTATATAAATAGTTTCTTTCGAATTTTATAATATGAAAATAATATATATTACTTATGCATAAATACAGCATGTTTCAGCCGCGCCCCTAGATCCATTTTTAGGAAGCAAGACGAAAACTAAAGTTAAAAAATCAGTCTTTGCATATTGTAGTTTTAAATTATGTACTTATTATAAAATATTATATAATAATAAAAATGTCACGCGTCGTACCCAAAAGTGTTATCTTAGGTTTTAGCTGTATTTATAACGTATAGCAATTACTGTCATAATATTATATTTTACTCTGTTATATTTATTATTAAAGTAAATTGATCTATCAAGCCCTTAGCACGCCATACTATTATAAAAATTAAAGGTAAAAATATTATTTAGAGCCAACTGTAGGTTTTTATATATTTAAATTTTAAAATACTCATAACTTATTTAAAAATAAACTATTAACAATTAAATAATGGCTGATGCACAGTTAGTTCATACAGCATAGTCATAGACGAAAATTATAAATAAAGAGCTGGTATGAGGCAGGGTAATTTCATACGGCGTCATCAATATTATAACTTTCAATATAACACTAAATTTATAGTTATATAATAAATATATCAAGTTTAAAAATAAAAATGAAATTTTTCAGTTACATATTAAACAATTATACCAGAATATTGAAAGTAAAACTGAAGATCAAATTATATCGAAAAAAAATGACCAGGTAATTTGGTTTTATAATAATTGTTATATAGTATTTATAGTGTTTTTTACTTTTTGGATTTTATAAATAAAAGAATTACTTCTTCAGAATGTATTACACAATAGAAAATAAAGTAAAATTGTGAAATTTAATATGTTTACTAATCATTAAATTATATATTAAATATATATTATATAATCATAAATTATTCAATATTTACACATCGAAAATCGAAATGTTCATAAGCTTAATAGTACTACTCCAGAATATAAAATTTAAATATATAAATAACATAAAGAAAAAAACTATTAAAAGTTTACTATGGTATAAAATTGCAATAGCTTAATATTATTTTTAAAATTTATTAACAATAATGATTACAATAATTGAATAAAAAGTCGATTGTAAATTTTCACCCAAAAGGAATTTTCATAATTTTTATACAGAGTAAAATTATTGTTTTATATGTACCTACTGTTTTTAAAAGAGATTTATTAAAATTATTAAATATTTTATTACTTAAATTATATTCCTAACAAGGATTTAATAGTATTTTATTATTAACAAGATGCTTAATGATATAATTATTATTTTTATCACGTAGAATATTCAAAAGAAAACAAGAGCAACACAAGTAAATCAAGAAGAAATTATAACGGGTTCCGATTCCGATTGTAAAAAAGAAACCGGGAGCTTAAAATCAAGGTTAGTTATGCTTGTATATAATTTTTTATTCTATAAAAACAATACAATTATATTTAACCATCACTAACTTTAATATTTTATTTTTAGTAGTGGGTGGTTGTACGAGGAAAGTAGTTATTACTCATCAAGTTTGCGAGATAAAACCGATAGTAGTGAAAGAGAAGTATGTAAAAATTTTCTATTATTCACTTAAATAAATTAGGGTTATACAATAATTGAGTATTCCACTTAACACGATTGTTGAACAATAATAATAATAACGTTCAAAAACCTATTTTAAGTTCATTCTTTATAGATAAGGAAAAACTGCTACATTTGCCAAATGTTCTAATTTTATTTTTTTTTTAATTTTAATAAAGTTTTTCTTTAAACTACTAAAAAATCAAAATTTTAAATACATTACAAACTAGACATACTTACTAGAGCCTAAATTTAATTCCACCAATCAAACCTTTGTACTCTATCTTCTATCCTAAAAATAAAAACTTATATTTTATAAATATCGTTGTACCTACGTACATTCTATTTGAAAATTTAGGATTGTCAATAAAATAAAATTAAAGAACAAAATAATATAAAAGTATAGAGATAAAAAAAATACATATCCCAGTAAAAATAAATAAAAATGTTATCAATATGAGAATATCAGTCATCCATAAAAAAAAAACCAAACTGTTTAAGAATGATTAAAAATATAATTGTAAATAAAATAAAGTAAATATCAATACATAATAATTAATTAAATAATAATCTTTATATTTTAATAGTTTAGTAATGTTATAAAAAAATTAGTTCCACCAAGTTAAACAACAGTATTTAATAGAATGATCTAGTACATTATATATGATTTCTAATTATTATAAATATTATTTACCATTTATAAAAAAAAGGTAAAAAAATAAAAGAGTATGTTTTTATTATAATATATTGTTAATTTATTTTTAAAATACACCTACTTGGTAAAAAAAATCGAATATTATTTTATTTATAATATATTAATTATACAACTTAATAAAGTAATTTAATTGTGTGCTGTTCTTATAATTTACAAAATTACATTGTGTATTTATTAGTTAGGTTTACCCAGTTAGTGTGATTTTTTTTTTTATCGTTTTTGAATAAAGTCAGTATATTTATTAGTTAATTTAACCCATTGATATAAAACTAATGAATGTAATATTATACAAAAATGTATTGGTAAATATAAATAATACTATTATTAACCACAAAAACATTGCGTCCCTTTTTCATTATTGTTTAAATGTTAGTTTTTTTATCACTCAGAAGTCTTTTTGTGAGCGAGAACCATCGTTTCTCTTTCCGTTATACGTATAGACCATAAATTGTATGTTTACTGAAGTTAGGAATGCTGTTTCTATCTGTTTAATAACAATTTGACCACACTCTACTACCTATTGTCTACTTAAAAAAATAATCATTGCACTTAATGTGGTCTAGTGAATTAAAAACTAAGTCATAGACATTAAATAATTAAATAAATATAAACAAAAAACAAAATATTGACTAAGTATGGCTTATTATCATAAATAAAAGTACACGTGAATGTAGCTATATTGCCTAACTTACACGCCGTACAACAGAATCATGTTGAAATAAACAAGTTACTGAGGACACAGCTAGAGGAAAAGCGTTTTGCTTCGTACACTTCAAAATAATACTTGGTGAAATAAATTCAAAATCAATTCCAAAACAGTTCTATTAATAATGTTTACATGTCTATTTAAACATTTTAAATTGATCAAAAATACATACACAATGGTTATTGATTAACAATATTTTCGTTTACATAATAGATGCTTTAATAAATAGTCGAACAATTCCACTATTCCGCATTACACCCAAGTCAAATATCTCGGTCTCACACTCGATAAAAATACTAACTTGGGGTCCTCACCTCCAGGATAAACAAAAAAGTTAAATAGTAGACTTTACCTACTAAGAGGGCCTTAGTAAGGGTTACTAAGATCTAACATCAACATTCAAAACAAAATTCTTATATACGAATGTCTCTTCCATTTCATTTGGAAAAAATCAAATATTCCAAGCATTCAAGCATTACAATAAATTTGTCTGCGTATCATTGCTAAAGCTGGTATGCAACGAACAAATTACTCCACGATGACCTCCAAATCAAAACCATCAACGACACAGCCATCAATTTCTACAAAAGGTTTCAGGGGAGACTCTTTGTAAACCACAACCACCTCATCTTATAATTGGACTCAAAGACACTTCCCGACAACCCCACAAGACGTCTCAAACGCAAATGGCGCAGGGATCTTCTTAACCTTAATAAAATATACTTATATTATTCATACATTTTACCTTAAGTCATTGTAAATGGTGACTCGACTGCGAGTATTCCTCCAAGTTATTCAAAGTCGTTTTTATTATTTATTTTTACCACATCATATTTACTTATTATAGGTATATAATGTACAGATTGTAAATTCTCATTAAACACCATTAATAAAAAAATTAATAAATTGTCGTTGATAATTAGGTTTATCGTTTCTAAATTACAATAAATGAACAAAATAAATTGTGCCATAAGTAATATTCACTATTCCTTGAAATAGATTTTTTGGAAGTTGTATCCAAAATATTGTCTGTGTGATTTTAATATTTGCTATATAAACTATAAATATTAAATAGATAATAAAATATTACCAGATAACAGATAATAGTTAGCTGAATATATTTTAATTGATAATTATGTATTAAGAGCTATACATGTCAATCGTCATTAGTTTGTCATTAAATAATTAATAGCCGTAAAAATTTAAATAATTAGACTATTACAACGGTATAATATTGTTCTATTTATTATAAATTAATTACAAATCAAAATAATTTCAGGACTTTCCATTGCTGAATGTACTTGAAAAAACAAATTCTTCTCATCAGTTAATTAAAAAGGTAAAATACTATATGAATGCTTTACATCAAATATCAAACATATTTTGACATAAATATTATTTTAAAATAAACATAATTTAATTAAAAAATTTAGCAACCATTCTGGATGGAAGACATTGTAACAACGCCAGATTTAGTCTATCGATACCAAATGGACTATGGAGACAAGAACGAAGTGTTGCGCAAAGATATTAACACGTTAAACACATTCACTCAAGTAAATAAAACATTATATCAAATTTTTACGATTTTTCCCATTACTTATAGAATTTTTATTTATACTGTAATTATTGTTATTGTAGCCTCTGTTAGTGAGTGAACAGTTGAAACAACTATGTGTGGAAATAGATGTAAATGGTTCTTCTAAAACATCATATTTCGAAGATGGAACATCATCAAGCAGCGATGAAGACGATTGTTACATTTCTATTGGAGTATGTACCTATCAAACTAAATACAAATTAATACAAATTTAGTCAATCAAGAGTTCATAAAAAATGACGAAATTTAAATAATATAGTTCATAAAAAAATGTAATTAAATCCACATTATCTTTGTAAATAAAAATTCTTTGTATTTTGTCAAATGATAAAATCCATTAACTTTCTGTGAAGAATAATTAATTAGATAATACTACAAAAAGAGTTATTCATTTTTGCAAAGAATTTTATAAAACCCTTAACAGTTACCAATTACTTATTTGGCTCTAGCTAATAAGAAATCTAGCAAGGTCTTAATTAGCTCTTTGCATTTCACAATTTCACATGGTCATGATCAATAAAAATATTTTTAATTTATACTTTAAATTGGTTTAATTGTAGAAAAATAAAAGAAGAAGAATTGATTTCTGCAGAATGGCAATGATTTATGAAGAAAATGCCTTAATACCACCACCAACCTCGCCACGCAATAAGTAAGATTTAAGCATTTTGTTTGTCTTACAGAAATATTCAAATTTCTATTATTGTGAATGTTTATTTATTTAAGGATGTCAAAAAATGATCATTTATCATCATAATTTTCCATGATGCAAAAAAATATAAGCTATGTATAAATGTATATACATTATACAATTATAGGTAGTAGGTACATACTTTATTGTTAATAATAATATTATAATCTGATTAAAAATTAGTACCTAGGTAATTATTATATTTAACTTACTTAGTTTATAATAAGGTAATCTGTTCCTATTGATTTATAAATAAACAAACTGTACTTAGTATTTATTTCACATGTTTAAAAATTGTTTTACCAAGTAAAAGAAATATTAACATGCCACAAGTCACAACCTACCTTAAACACTACAAATTCTGAAATACAATATCTCCTCTATAATATTAATCTCCTTCTCTTCTTTAAAATAATATAAATATTGTCAGACATTTTCTCTCTTCATAATAAAAGTAAAATATTCTTCCTAAAACCATTCTATTCCCCAAAAAACTGTCATAGTCATTGCCAGTTTTATTATTAACGTCAATGTATATCAACAGTTTGTGAAAAACTGTCTATTTTAACATATTCATTTTTAGGCTTATTTGCATTCCATAAATAACTTGAAAATGCTATATTACAGCAGAAAAATAATTTAATATCAAGGGTATATTTATACTTAACTGGAACCTTTTTTTTTTTATTTTAAATTATATAATTTGGTATACTAAAAACAATAGGGGAATCAGAATTTGGGGCCATTAAGGATAATATTTTTTACATTTTTTAGTTTTTATGTTCTATAATCAATTTGTGTAAACATTCTCATAAAATACAATGAACTACACTTTAATATAAGTATTAATAATCAACTTAAAATAAAGATTTCATAATAATTGTTAAAAATATTATTTATATTTTTGTACTCAACATTTTAATAATATATTGTGCATAATAAACCATACACAATGTTACACATTTTATAAATGAAATTTAAGAACAATACGCTCTAATTATACATTACATTATATTTAATGTCTTTATATAAAAAAAATTACATTGTATATTGTTATAATATTGCATAATAATGTAAAAATGAACACAAGAAATATATTTTGATCATTTGTGAATATGTTGGTAATAATACAATGTAATATAATATGTTAATATTGTACTAATAAATTTAATTTAATTTATACTAATAAATATACAATAGTCATTCATCAAACATGATATAATATGTTTATGTCAGTTTTTAATAATTATACACTTATTTAAACACTTGTAAATTCTGCCATACTAATTTTTTTTTAGAAAATTATAAATTTATGTAATTGAAATATCACCTAATTTAAGACATATTTTAATTTAACAATTTTTTTAGAATATTTATAATTATTAGCTAATAGCTTACTATATTTAATTTTAAATTTATAGTAACTATCTATTTGTGTACAAAGAACAACCAATTTTACGCAATAGCACTAAAATTTAAAATAAAATATTATATGCAATAAAATGTAACAAATTTAAAAACATACATTTATGTGATCTAAGAATTAAAACATTTTAGTATTTAAAATGTTTAATAAATTCCATGTTAGACAAAAAAAAAATTAGATTCTATAGTATTGCCACTTAAATAATACTCATAAAGTAAATACAATAATATTCAAATATGAAATACATTTATCATAACTTATTAACTGTTGTTATCGAGTTCCAATTAATATTTAATGTGTTAGAACATTTAGGACATTTCTTGCTACCCACATTATTAAAATATGCAGTCAAGCAATGCCCATGCGCAAACTTATCACATGAAGGACATTTGATACCATGTCCAACAATACTCAAACAACCCATACATCTTTTGTCTTGAAATTTGTCTGTCAAATACCCTTCCAATTCACTGATGGCCAATGGTGATAAATATATATTTTTGTCTTCGTCAGCAATCAAATATTTTGATGTAAAAAAGTTATCCAACTGAGTATCAGATATAGTCTTACAAGATGTCATAATTTCATCGTAAGTTACTGATCCACCAGAAGCAATAATATGATTAACAAGTCTACCAAAGTTTATTTTACTTGGATCCGGTTTGATATTGAAATCATCAAGAAACGTAGCGATGAATACATAGGTTACATTGCCATTTTGTTCACATACCACTTTGTTGATTTTGAATTCAAGTGGAGAAATTTTAATGTTAATTAGTTCAATGACATCATCAATTATTTTCTCAGGAAAAATAATTTCATTCACCTTTTTAGCATCATTTTCGGAAACCATTCTTTCATGCATGAAATATTGTAAAAATCTTCTATGCTTATTATTGTATGCCATTATTGAATAGATTTGAATAAGAAGTAAAACGTCAGCAACTGCAGTAGGATAAATTCAATTCAAATTGTTATTCAGTATTCTATAGAAGCAACAATACAAATAAAAACAATTAAAAATCATATAGTATATTTAATGAACTTAACAACGAACATAAACATTGGGCGATACAAAGATACAATGAAAAAAGAAACCGTTTTTAAAAACTATACAGTTCAAAAATGAATACAAAAAAAAAAATAATATACTTTAAAACAAAATGAAAACATATTACGACTTACGAGTATGTAAGTAATACATTTATTTTTTTTTTGATTAATTTATGTTCGATGTATACAATTTAAACAAATACAATCATGTGATTTTACTCACTATTAAACAATGTTTTGTCTCTATATCAGGGAATTGACAGTAAAAATCAAATAACGTTATTTTGATTTTCAATAGGAATTTAATATTTTATTTAAAATGAAATATTATAAAAACCATAAACTAATGAACTATAATTCAACACTTGAAACTTGAGAAATCGAGACACAACTACTCAGTACACAAGTACTATAATTTATAGTATTAATAGTAAGTACATGAAAATATGGGTAAATTCACTAAATTCGTCCCGCGTAAAAACAATAACAATGATAAAAGCAAACGGGCTTACCCACTTACCGCAGAACACCGACCTTCAAGTATATAAATGGTATAGTTGATAACATTCTCAACTTGTATCATGGTAACAACCAAGGTTAAATGTGTTTGTAGTCATACAATAAGACGTAGTGATTAATTTTTTGATAGGAGCATAGCACACGTGAAGTTTTATTATATTTTGTATAAGTTATTATACTATTATCATTTATCAACAAAAATATTATGTTCATTCATTTATTTTAGCCATGCTCAGCTATGTTCATGGCCCTTCTATATAATATTTATTCTATTGTATTAATGTACTATAATAATTCTAATAAACTTGAGTTTAATTAATTATTATGCACTTATAGTTTTTACCTATTGCATGAGATTTTAAGATAAAGGATTAAGTAAAAGGTAGACATTAAACATTAGCCATATGTTTTAAATAAATAAATTTATATTTTTTCGTTCCTACATAGTTTTCATTAACATCGACTTTTATCGCTCTATCCAGTTGACAATTCCGCGATGGGTGGTAAGAAGAAAGGAGGAGCTAGTCATAATTTTGGCCGTGCGTTAATCAAAGACAGGTTTGGTCGTGGTAAAAAGACACTGAATGCTGACTCATTTGTAAGTATAACACTCATTATTGTTCTGCCGTCAAATTATTTAAATAATTAAATTATCATAATATTATGTTTGGTTGATATTCGTGAGAAATAATTGTTTATATATTTTGTTATAGCTTCACACATCTGATTTAGCTGATGGATATGACTGGGGAAGACTCAATTTGCAGTCTGTAACAGAACAGAGTTCTTTTGAAGAGTTTTTGTCCACAGCAGAATTGGCAGGAACTGAATTTACAGTAAGTAACCATGACTAAATATAAATTATTTATGTCTATATATATATATCTATTATTACTATAATTCATCACTTATGTATTTAGGCTGAAAAGTTAAATGTTGAATTTGTGCCCGAAAGTCGAATGGTTGGTACTTTGACTGATGAAGAACGGTCAAAGATTGAAAAGTCCCATAAAGAATTTAAACATTTCATTAAAATTCCCCGAAGGTATGATCTAATATACATTTTAAGCAAACATAACAAATACAATTTTTTATTCTTAAATTTATAGACCTGAGTGGGATGACAAAACTACTGCCGAAGACTTAGAATCAAAAGAAAGGCATAATTTCTTAGAATGGCGTCGCAAATTGGCCGAACTTCAGGAAGAACAGGGCTTGGTGTTGACTCCTTATGAAAAAAACTTGGGCTTTTGGAGACAATTGTGGAGAGTTGTTGAGAGAAGTGATGTATTAGTTCAGATTGTGGATGCTCGCAACCCATTATTATTTTATTGTGAAGACTTGGAGAAATATTCAAAAGAAGTGGATACAAATAAAACTAATTTATTGTTGTTGAATAAGTCTGACTTATTGACTGCTCAACAACGTAAATACTGGGCAAAATATTTTGACTCCAGAGCTATTACAGTTGCTTTTTATTCTGCTAAGCAAAGTGAAGAAACTATTGAAGAAGGAAATGAAGATGCTAATGAAACGGTTTGTTAACTACATTTTGATTTGTTTGTTTCTGTTTTGTATACTTAAGTTGTTTCATTTAGGTTGAAAAAGTAGCTGAAGAAGAAGAAATAGAAGAAGAAGAAGAAGAAGATGAAGATGAAGATGAAGATGAGTGGAACAGTTCAGATTATGAAACTGATGAAGAAGAAGAAGTAATTGGAGATGTAGATGGTAAATTCTTTTATTTTAGTTAAAACCATTTTACCAAAATTGTTAAACTTATTTATGTTTAGATGAATGTCCTAAGTTCAAAAATTCTTCAAAGCTATTAACAAAAGAACAATTAATCACTCTATTTAAGACAATTCATGGAAATAATAAACGTTTGTCTGATGAATTAGTTACTATTGGATTAGTAGGTTATCCTAATGTTGGTAAAAGTTCAACAATCAATACCCTTCTTGTCAATAAGAAAGTGTCAGTATCTTCTACTCCAGGAAAAACAAAACATTTTCAGGTATTATATTTAAACCATAGTTCATTAAATTAGATTAATATATTATACATTTTTGTTGTTTTATTGTTTAAGGATTTAGAAAGTTTGTATTAATATTTATTTATAATTGATATTTTTTCAGACACTTTTTGTTGATAAGGAATTGATGTTATGCGATTGTCCAGGCTTAGTTATGCCTAGTTTTGTGTTTACAAAAGCTGACCTTATTATAAATGGTATTCTTCCCATCGATCAGATGCGGGATCACAGGCCCCCTGTAAATATAATCTGTTCACAAATACCAAAACACATATTAGAAGATCAGTTTAGTATTATGGTGACAAAACCATTAGAAGGCGAGGATCCAAACCGACCGCCCACAGCTGATGAATTTCTCAATGCTTATGCATGTAATTTAATCACCAACTAATTTTTGGCTTGATATATAATGTAACAATTGTATTTTTTATGTTAACCAATTTTAGGTAGTCGAGGATACATGACAGCTAACGGACAACCAGATGGTTCTAGAGCAGCTCGTGTAATACTTAAGCATTATGTTAATGGACGGCTATTGTTCTGTATTGCTCCACCAGAAGTTGATCAGAAAAAATTTCATTCATTCCCACCACCTGAAGAAAATCGTGCAACAAAAACATTTACACCATTTGAAAACATTCTTCTCAAGGTTCATTTGAAAAAAATATTTTTAAAAAAATTATATGTTATTAACCACATTCAAATATTGTTTTCAGCCAAATGTTGCATCTGGTTCAGATTTAGATAATACGTTTTTTAAAAAAACAACCATGGGTGCACACAGTAAAGGCATGAAAAAGATGGATATAATGGGCAGTATTAATAAGTATGTTGTAAGCAACTTATTATGTTTTGCTTATTTAATAAATTTTCTTTATTCCATAGTCAAGCTCAACAAAATACATCCAAACCATGGAAGAACCATAAAGAAAAAAGGAACAAACACGAAAAGTTAAGACGCCAATTTAGACATCTTGATATATGAATTTCATTGTTATTTTTTTAGTATATATTTTAATTGTGATAAGTTACATATTGAAACACAAGACCATTACCGTAATCTTTTTTTCTTTTTAAAAATATGTACATTAACGATCAGTGGCCAAAAATTAAAAAAAAAAAAGAATAGTGTAAATATTTAAAATTGCTTTTATTTTAAAACCTATTCAATAAACTGTTTTAACACCGTTAATTTTCAATCATCAACCTTGTCTTTTGTCTGTACATTTTGTGCTCTAATGAATTTATTAAAAACTCAAATATTTAATAAAAATATAAATCTATAAAAGTATAAACTGCAATTTGGTATCTGGTATTTGGTAATCTTTATTTTTCTTCTATGATTTTTTGTTTTATTATTGAAGGGTTAAGTAGGGTTATTTCCTTGATTTTGGTTCTTTGATTAAATTGATATTTATTTTCATTAATTTTACAGTCTACATAAAAATAATATTACTTATTAGGCATTTTTGTATATGTACCTATGAAATATGAGTCAAAATTAGAAAATTATAACTTATATTTTATTACTACTATGTATTATACACATCTTTGTACATTGTACCTATCTTTCTAAAATAATTTTCACTTTTGCTTCTATGTTAGGAATAGATTTTGCTCAAAAGTATCAAATCCTAAACAATTTTATCAACACTTAATCTAATAAAATTCAAAAATTATAAATATCTAGAAATAGCTTTGTTTAATCGAGATAATTTTTTAATATTTAATTATTTATAACAGTGGTCTTTAACCTTTATAGACTCGCAACCCATGTAAGCTTTGTAAAAAAGGCTAAAATTACTTAAACTGCTAAAAAGGAGATTTATCGCGACCCAATTTTAAATCTTAAGTGACCCACCAGTTGAAGACCACTGATTTATAGAATGATTTAAGTTTTTAAAATTAATGGAAAACAATAAAAATTGTAATTTAGAATAAATTTAAAAATATCAAAAAATTTAAACTTCAATCGCTAATAAAAAAAATGTATATGCCATTTAACATTTGTTTCATTTACAGTAATAAGAATAATTTCCCTCCCAGGACTATCATACCAAATTTTATAATTAATGTTGATGAGTTACATAAAAATTTTAATTTTAAACGCTTATAAATAAAATTATGACAATGAATTAAGAATATTTTTTAGTTGGGGACTGGCACTTATAGTATATACATAATTTATTATTTATAAGGTATTATAATTAACATGGTTCATGCAAATCACGAACTAAGATATTAAACAATTATACATCTTAATTCTTGATCAAATATTTAAATATATATCTTTGTTAGTTAATTTATGTTACAAACCTACAAATCGCAATAAATTATTATTTATTATTATAGCAAATTATCGAAATATTAATAACGTTTTTAGCGCCATCTAGCGAAGTGTACAACTTCATCAATCCGTAACTTTCGATTTGGCTGCTTGTTCGGGTTGGTCGCTTATCATTGAGAATTTTCAATTTTAGTGATAACTATTTCGTACATTTTCGAAATAGTATAATTCAGTACAATACTAAAATCGTAGAATAATCCAGTTCCAATTAATTTGTTTTGGTAACTTCGAGTTCAATCGGAGTTTGTAATCGTATGATTTGAATGTTTATCGTCAAAACCAATAGACATTAAATTTACGTTTTTAACTGTTTAACGGGACATGATATGTAAGATGCCGGTTGCAGAAGAAACGTTGTCGATATCTGATGTAATTGTTCAACTCCAAGACTATAGTCCCACCGTAAGAATTCAACGCTACCTAAATAATCGTTTTAATTACTGTATTAAATATTAATTTGAGTTTATATTTACAGATACCTGATTCTATTACGTCATCTATATGCTCAGAAGC
The DNA here is from genome assembly GCF_020882245.1 of Rhopalosiphum padi. NCBI lineage: Eukaryota > Metazoa > Arthropoda > Insecta > Hemiptera > Aphididae > Rhopalosiphum > Rhopalosiphum padi. Next base: position 23,177,565 of record NC_083600.1, read on the forward strand.
TGGATTTGAAACAAATGACCCTCGAATGTAAGTTATTGATTACACAGGACATTGGTATTTATCCTAAAATGCTTACCTTATTTTATACCTTTATTACTCATTATTTGCCATATCAACAAATCTTTGATGAAATTCATTACTTGTATTACACTTTCCAATAGTCTAAACCAGCGATTCTCAACCTGGGTGTTGCCAATAATTAATCTTTCTCATACTTAAAATAGCAAACATTTGTAATTATCATAAAAAAGGGTTGTCAAAAATCATATGGGTGACATAGGGCCTCAGAAAGGTTAAGATTCACTGGTCAAACGATGTTGTGAGTCTTGTGGTATGAACAAAAGTTAGAATAGTATACAGAATCAAATAATTGCTGTTAGTTTTAATATTAGAGTCGATTTACTTATTATTGAACTTAAAGGTAACACTATTTTCTAGGGCATCTCAGATTTTTTTGATATTTTAATATTAAAGTGAGTTATGAGCATTTTAAAGTTAATATTTTACATGACTATAACAACTCATTTGAAAATTTAAATATCAATAAAAGCCTATAAGATGCACTAGGTAATAGATAAATTGACTCTAATATTAATGCTAACCGCACACAATTTATTTTGCTGAATACAAATTTGCTATGTTTTATGTTTGTAAGACGAAGACAACATGCAGGTATGACGTCCTCTTAACCATTATAAATTTGATGTGAGTAATCTTTAGCCCCCACATTTAAACACTTGCTGTATTCATCATGTATCTAAGCTTTTCACCCTAATTGGCCTAATTCCATGTTCTTTTTTAAAATTTAAAATAACTTTGAATTGAATTATTTTTTATATTGTTAGTTATTAAGAAATTAAGTTTTTGTTAACAAATATTGAACAAATTAATCAAACACATGTAACATATTAATAGTTTAAGGTTCTTACATTTTTATAATATTTTTATAAACTAATTATATAATATTATTTAAGCAATATATTATAAAGTTGATGATTGATAAACATATATTAAAAATACAAGTAAATATACTCAGTCCAATGAGAGAAAAACATTGGTTAAAGATTTGTTAATCAGCTACTTATAATGTAGATTGTTATGATAGGAAATTATTATTACTAAACGAGTAAATTTATTAATTTAATTTAATTTCTTTTGGAACAAAATTTTTATTTTATTATGTAGGCATTTTGATTTGATTTTTTTTATTAATTTATCCCGAACAAAACTTGAAAACTCATCTAGTAACAAATATTATACTATATTATTTAACACTGATTTAATTCTGTTAAATTTCAACAGATGCAAAACAATTTTTTTTTGTATTTGCAATAGATTATATTGATAATAAACTTATAAATAATATTTTAATGAAGATTTCAAGACTATATGATTTTTAATTTTTGAATTTAAATATAAAAACCAAAAATGTTTGAATTGAAATATATATAGGTACTGTCAATTTAACAATGAATGATACGTTTTTTTTTTGTTCTTTATCAAATATTATCTATTATATAAAATTATAACAGGAAAAACCAACTATAGGTGGATTAGTGAATATAAAACCAAATTATAGTTAAATTAATTTCAATTATACTCTATAAAAAATTACTTTACTTTTAACTTAAATTATACTTTTTCAATTATAAATGTATATGCATTTATTTATTTATTTCAGAGTTCGCTTGATATCAATTGCTTCTCAGAAATTTATTGCTGATATAGCCAACGATGCATTGCAACATTGTAAAGTGCGTTTGGCTACCTTGCCAACTAAATCTGGAAAAGTTCCTAAAGACCGTAAATTCACATTAACTATGGAAGATTTAGCACCAGCACTCAACGAATATGGAATTATTGTTCGAAAGCCTCCATATTTTGTTTAAGTTTTCTATTAATTGTACTTAATTAAAAATATTCAATTCATCACCACTTTAAGTCTTTAATTAAAAATTGTTTTCAAATCTCTACGGTGTATTTAAAAAGTTCTCCTTTATCTAACACAAACATTATTTAATAATGTGATAATAATTTAAAAACTATATTAAACTTCTAGATATTATATAATTTTTATAAAAATAAATTAATTTAATTAATTAATTTATGTGTTATATATTCATCGAAAATTAAAAATGATACAATATGACTGTACTATAAAAATATATGGGTTCTATCGAAAAATTTCTTGTAACTCATCACTGTGTCAACAATGGAGAATGCCATGCATTTATTACACATTGTGTCTAAAACCGAGAATAGTCCAATCAATTTGTTATATTACCTTGCAAAAAATAATAAAGTTTTGAAACTTGGAAAAAAGTTTAGTCTTGGGGCCCCGATTAACCAAAAAAAAATGCGTCATCCCTTCAAGTGTCCGCCATTTTGGATTTTAAATGACATTTTTTAGTCTTTTTAACAGTATCACTACAAGTATTAACTTTACGATACAAATTGAAGATCGTAAAACGTGTGACAAGAAAGCTTTTATATATTTTTAGCGTTAGTGTAATGGATAAACGATGAAGTCGATCCGCCCGTCATAAAATATGGCGCCGCGCGCTATAATGACGTATACTCCGCGTAGTACGCGTGGGTGCCAGGTGACAAACGAACTGAATAACGTAAACTAGGTATTTTGGTATATTTATGTTTGCTATCATGTTATTACACGGTAAATAGTATTGTTGAAATTAGTATTATTAATAACCTACCTCATTTGGTTATATATTTATATATTTTATATTCAATCGACAATCTCTTCTGTAGATATTATTATTGTCTTCACTCCTGCAGTACTTATATTAACCTTTTCCTTTTGTATGTATACTGAATACTGAATAGAAGACATTTTTATCGTTAACTAGATTTTTTTGTGAAGAATATGTGATGTATTAAGTAACATGATTTTGAACAATATTAAATAATGTATTATTTTGTTTTTTAGAACCCAGTTGACTGGACCAGTAATGTAAAATGGCATGGTATTTGTAATTCACAACAAAAAATAATTTTTGCTTATCTCTGTTTGTTTGTAAAATTATAACTGACTTTTATACCAGACCCTGTTTTTGAAACATATTTCATACTGTTTCATTTCCAGGTTAATTTTATGATTGGAAAAATGGGTACTATTGAACTTATAAAATGGATATCCATCTCTACCAGTGTGTAATAATATTATAATAAACCTAACAGCTTTTACATTTTAAAAAATATTTAGTTTCAAATACAAATGTTTATGAAAATTATTTAGATAAAACACACGAACTAGGTATAAATATATTTAAAAAGAATAAAAAGTATTTGAATACTTTAACAGTTTTACTCAAAGTACTTTATAACACTGAACTGAATGTATTGATATCTGATACCGATTTAAATTAAAAATAATAATTATATTACAACATAATAACATATCATTATAGGTATCACTCAATACTCTATAAATTATAGTAAAATCTATTGCACTATAAACCTTGCGTAATATCGACATATTTTGTAATATAGGTACACGGGTTAACAAATACTCATCATTGTGGGATATTATACAATTGAACATTGAAAGCATTAATATTTAATACGGTTATAGCGGTTATTTATCGGTAGGTAGTTAAACATTCGCGGATACCTAATACTTAGGGTTGCTGTCACAACAAAATGTATTTCTCACATTGTAGTCATTGTACAATAATGTTGAGGCGTTGAACTTGTGAAGAAAGAATAGGCACGGTGTGTGTGGAAGAAATGAAAAATAACATTTATTTCCTTGAATGAAGAACATAAAATAAGAAATAATATGGCAAAAGTGAAGCGCAAATACGCGCAGTGTGTTATTCTTATTGATCGTTGGAATCGTGCCTTCTAGAGTATAGTAATTCGTTTTATAAACAACACATAAAGATAAAGCCACCGGCCATCGCTCATCAGTATTTGTTTAAAAAAAATACTGGTACGTAGAGCCCGATAACAACTGGCGGCGCTTGGCAACTGCTGCATTACAGGGTGATATTTCAACGCGCGGGCTGCTATTTTTATTTTCATTATCTCGATTTTTGTGTCACCGTCAAAAACTATATAATATGTATATGGGCCCATAATGCATCGTTTTAAGTACCTAATTAATCATTATGAACTCGGGGGGGGGGACTGTAAGAGTTGCTTACAGTAGTTGTCAGTTAAACTGTATATATATATATAATATTAATTTATAATAATACCCAAAACCTAAAATATATTGTGGTATTCGTCGAATTATAAGCACCGCGATATATACATAGTACTGCCACAACCATCACTGCAGGAGGAAATTAGATATAAATTCTAGGGAAGGCTGAGATTTTACCTAAATTTGCCTTGACCAAACTCGCTCTCGAAGTCTCAAATAGTGATGAATTATGATACCTAATGTCCATTATCTATCGTCTATCGCAATGATAGGCAACTCAAACTAGAGGGCCAATTATTAGAACTTAAAAATCTAGAGGGCCAGAGAGTACAGAAAGCAAAAACAAGGTAAATTTAACATTTATTTTTTATATTTATGACATGTTTTAATGATAAAAAACATAGTAAAATAAAATACAGAATGCAGATAAACGCTTAAATGTTATAAAGTAATTTGAAAATGTATCACGAGCCAGATAAAAAAGGTACGCGGACTGACATTTGCCTTTAGTATACCGCGGTTGGCGACTTCCACCTCAATGCAGCACCAGCACGTTATATATTATGCGGATTACGCGGTCGTGCGCACGTGTAAGAATACTGAATAATCCATTAAATAATCTATTAAACATAGTTTAGTGCAAATGTTTAATTGTTAAGGAATGATTTTAATCCAAATATTCAACAGTAATTACATCTATATTCTATAGCACGTTATTACATGTGTGCAGGCACAAACACAGGGGAGAGGCGGTTTAAATTGTTTAAAACTCCTCCGAAATATCAGGAACAAAAAATAAATTACCTGACCTACAAATGAATAGTATGATATTTATGTACATTTTTTTTAAAAAACCCCACAGAAATTTTTTCCTGCGCTCGCGCCTGCATGTGTGAAATACTGGATCCAAAATCATTTTCGAAATTCTTGTCATTGTAAAGCGGTAGGTACAATGAGTACTAATTATTTACGGTCCGCCTCGGGTTAATAATGTTGTACTAAACAATATGAATGATTTAATTAATAATAATTAAGTAACTATTACAATTTGTTATATTAAAGAAGATCACAAGTCACGACACGAGATAATTTTAAGCTAAATGATTAATTTATATAGTGGAAAACTGAAAACAATGATAAACGTTCGAATAAAAATCTAAAATCCAAAATACGTTATTATTAAACAAGGCACAACTCATAAAAGTGTAGTGAATAATTGAAATTTCAGCTAGAGGATAGAAGTTTAGAACCTTGCCAAGTATTTGTCCACTGCTCACAGCTAAAATGTTTTAAGTTTAAATGCTTATGTACATAATTTTAGTGGCGTGTTTACAGGTTAGGCCGACTAGGCCCGAGCATACCCAATTTTTATTTGACTGTTTGGTTTTTTTTTATCAAAAATAAAAATGTTACTAATGTTTATTATTGAATATTATTATCATACCCATATCTATCATGTGATAGGACAAATCTTCCCTTATAGTTATAAACAATATAAACACACTTACACACTACAGAAAAAACTAGCCTACCCAATTATTTCGTGCTGGACACGCCACTGATAATTCATATCAGTTTATCATATACGTAAACTTTGGATTTTAAATTACAGTATTTAAATATTTTAAAAGCCATAGGTAATTGACGATAGTATATTTATGCTATTTATGATGCCTAAATACCTAACACGTGATCTCCAAATTTTAACTTTATACTTTTTTTTAGCTTATTATTGGATTGTAGAAAGAAGATTATACATACAACACACAAAGCAAGAATAAAATTCAATAATATATCTTTGAAAAAAATGTAAAAAATGTTAGAAGTTTGTAAAATTAATTGTTTGACTAAATAAAACGTTGTTCAGGAATTAGGATAGATCCTTTTTTAGATTAAGATAACTCATATAGGGCACTATATGCATTAAAAGTTAAAAGCTTTCACGAGCAGTTCGCAAAAATAAATTACTTATTTACTTATTATATTGTCTATTGGACATTTATTGCTGATTAGTGGTTATTAATTTATTGATTATATGTTTTCAAGTTAAGTAATAACTAAATAATAATAAATTCCGTATTAATAATTATTAATTAACAATATCAGTTAAGGATTGATCATAATAATACAATTGACTAAAACGAATTGTTTTCATATATTCATCCATTCATCGAGGTTCATCGGTTGACACATAAAATCAAAATGTCATTGATGCCTAAAAGTCAAAAGTAACAATAATTTTTTTTTAGATAAATTATAGCTGTATAATTTTTAATTATTTTAGTAATTTTATTAATTAACAATTATTAACATTAAACGGCAATCGCACAAACACGGGTTTTTACTCTTATATGTAAAAAATGTTCAGGACTTAAAGAAAAACGCTTGTCAAGTCAGAGATCGGCATGTAAACTTTCTTGATTTTCAATTTTTAGAAATTTATTAATTATATGCAATATGTATATGTATAATGTATTTTATTTTCATTTTCATTTAGTGAGATAGATCTCTGAAACCAGAGAGCGGATTTTGTTGTTTGGGGTCTTGTTAGATTCACATTTGCTAGGAGAAGTGCAGTGAAGATTTTCAGAACTTTTTCTTTTAAAGTTAATAAAAAAAAAAAATAAAGCTTCAAAAAAAATTAAAACATATTTTATTGGGCGTTTTTTTTATGTTTTTCAGTTTTATAGTGAGTTAACGATTGAAGATCAAGTTCTGAAAATCTTCACAGCACTTCTTCTAGCCAATGTGAATCTAACAAGACCCTAAATAAGAAAATCCGTTCTCCAGTTTCGATAATCTACCACGTTAAATGAAAATCTAACAAAAAATAACTATTTTTTGAACTGTGAAAAATTGAATAATTTTTTTTGAAAATTTTTAATCTCTTGTATCTACTTGATAATCCCTTTTTAATGAGCTATCGACCAACTTTTTAGCTATAATAGTTTTGGAGAAAAGTTAAAAAATAGAAATTTCGGGACTGTTCACGCCGACGTTTTTGTGGATTCAAATCGTTATACCGCTTGCAGGGTGTGATTTCGGACCTCTCTCATTAATATTTTATGTTAAAGCTAGCTTAATTATCCACCTACTCGTTACCTACAACTGAGTTACATTTTTATAATTTTCCTAAATAACAAAAATTCTTGAAGTTTTAAAAATTCAGACATTTTTCAGTTTAATTACCATACTTACTTGATTAAAAATCAAGAAAGAAAACAAATCTATTGAAAACCTGCAATGGTTTGCATCAGTAAAGACATATTACACAAATCATTAACCAAAGCAAATCTAATCGTTCATCAATAAACCTGCAGGTGTAATCTGATATATACTACATATACAAAGCGTTAACTCCTTCATACAATAATGCCACGTCACTTGCAATAACCTACTTAGCTCAGATGGACTTTGAGGGTTTTCGAGATAATAAATGCTCGACTTTTATATAATTCAAGAATTATTCGACAATGTTCTTATTTTGCCGCCGACCTTTTTTCCTAACACGCAGCGATGGGTCACCACCACCGCCGCCAACGCTGTCGTCCACGTCCACTGCGGGTCGTGGGTCGTGTACCTACAGTCTACACACAACAACACTTTCGAGAACGAGCCTGAACCGACCGCGGCGTGCGTAATCGAGGTCAGCCGGGGGCGCACGTCAGCTGCGCGCTAACCGCCCGCACGGGGCCGCCGACGGTCGCGCGCCATATTTCGTACGCGGTGTGGCGTCGTCGCGGACCTCTGATCCCGAGTACGTCGCGTTACGGCGGCGCGGGCCTAGTCAATCCGTAGTGCCTTGGCGGCGGCGTTGCGCAATCACGACACACACGCGCGCGCGGCGAACACACGGCCCCGCACGCACGCACGCGCCCAGCGGCCGCACACCGTGGCCACCCCGTGGCGGACGCGCGCGGCATAGTGTCTGCAGCACAAGTGTACTAGTGCCGGGCCCGCGCGCGTAACGCTTGACGATACAATGCGGCGCCCGTGACCGCGGACCGCCAGCCGCCCGTCGGCTACGGACGCTACGACGACGGCCGCATGGCGCCCAACAAGAGCAGCAGTAGGCCCATATTCGAACTCGCCGTGAGTATTATTTCATAGAACGCATTATTATATATTATAGTATTGTCGTACACGTACGCGTGCGACTTCGCCTATAGTTCTGGCGGGTCAGCCTATCTCGCGGGAGGCCTCCACCCGCGGCTAACATCACCAACCGACTCTTATTTATGTATTATACATAGCACGTGTGTATGAAAATCGCTCGTTATTCGTTTGAAATTTACTTCGTCCGCTATTATAGGTACCTAATTATTGTATTGTAATGTTTGTAGATCAAATAAATAACTGATTCGCCGAGCAAACATTTTCTATTTCAAATTATAATAAGTTATAACAAATTATTACGGTAAAAAAATGATCAAAACTCGCTTAAAATATCGTAAAAACCTATAGCTTATTATTTAACAGAGCTTTTTTAAGAATCGATTATTGAATGATATTATTTTACGGTTTGTGGAGCGAATTCAACGGCCAATTTGAAATTTTTCCGTAATAATTATAACAATCGTGTAATCGTGGTAGGTGGGAGCCAACTTGATTGTAACCGTGTATGAAGTAGTAATAGAAATATAAAACAAAATCTCACCACCAATGATTAAAATTTAAAGTTAGATATACAAAAAATAAAAATAATTTCTTTTATTGTCAACCGTCGAATGAAAATTCAATATTCATGTTGACTAAATGCCTACCAAATATATTATAGTGGTATTACTGGTATTATTATATAGCTTGTATGTTTTGTATTATTTATAATTATCTTTCTATAAAGTGTGATGATACCATATTGTTATACAATTTCAAAAGAATCCTAGTTCTATCATCTATGTATAATTTTTAAATGATTATTATTGTACTTAATACTTATTGTATTTGTTCAAACTTTAAATCGTATACTCTTATTGTAATTTACATAGTCATGTCAAAATAGGGGTCAAAAAACTTAAAAAACATTGTGATTCAGCTGACCTCACAATACCTCACAAGGTCCATCATCGATTAACGGGACATCTATATAGTATAATGTCTATAATGTTATTATGCACATATGCGCTAAGTACAGTCGTACCAAGACAGAGTGCGCAGATATTATGCCGTTTTTATTTTCCACGCTACTCATGTATTTATAATATTATATTATTCTATCCTCTGTTTTATGTTTATCACGCAGATGCTATTCCACCGATACTGGGTATCGTAATACAAATAATTCAATATATTTTATACATTTATATAGATAAATTGATGTAATCATTATTTTAAAAAAAAAAATTTTAAACCGTCTCCTCTTAGTATATCATTTTACGTATACAATGTTTTATCTTTGAATTACAATTTAATACACCCAACGTTCGAGTTACCTCTGACAAGTATTACTCAGCAGAACAAGTTCTTCAGGTTTTCTATACATAGTTTTCATCTTTTGAGACTGATTGTCGTTTTTTTGTGCCACGAGGCCAAGCACAAAGTTTATTTGTTGGTTTTTTGGTCAACTTTATATATTTCACAACTAAGTTACGCCCCTTAAATTATGCGTGAAAAACGCACGCAAGGTATACAACTATAATATTATAACCTATATTATTACATTATACATAATATATACGACAGAATTTTAGATTATTTTTCTTCCTAAATGTTATATATTATGACGTGATGCTTTCATAAATTATATATTTATATTATTATACACCTTTGCCAAATGTTATAAATCATAATAATACATAAATCTGTAACAATACATAATTATAATATGATAAAAAGACTCCGTATGAAATATTCCATTAAAATCTATCCCGGTTCGGTATAATAAATTGTGCATGCGTCACGCGTGTGTGAAAATCGGCGTCTTGTGTTGAAAGGTCCTTATGTATTATCATATACCTAAAACCCACACGAGTAATCGCGGGAAAACTTGGCGACGTGTGTGCGCGGTATTTCCGCTGCAGCGTGATTGAACACCGCTACGGGATTGTTAAATACTTGTCACTCACGGTGGCCATAAATCATGAGCATTTGCAACCCACTCGTAAATAAAATGAGCTGCTTCAATGATGCGTGTCGGTCGACAGATTCGTGACTAGAGACATTTAATATATAATTATTGTTCTCTATAATATAGAGTACATAATATATATGCATACTCGACACATTATCGCGTGTTATGTATTTACTCGATGTCATGATATATACAGGATGATTCACTAAGCTTGCTTACTACCATGTTTTTAATTTTATAATAAATTAATTCAAATTTTGATTTTTAATATTTTTAAATATATTTTAAAATTATAAAGATTTTTTGTACCATTTAAGGAATGAATAGTAGGTAAAGAGTGTCCTGTGGCGATACAAACTACAAACTCAAGTTTGTCAAATGAGGTCTCTTATTTTGCTGTAAATTATTTTATGGGTAATATTCTTCTGAAAATGTTGACGCACCAAAATAAAAATTTGAACTAGTATATTTATTATTTTGAGTTTTTTGGCTTTGTGTTCTAAGGATAATAAATCTCTATGTCTCTATGACTTATAAAGTTACCTGATGGTTTTGAATAATATGAGAGCTAAAGTAATTCTAAAATTTTAAAAATGTGCATTAATCTATTAATATTTACCTATCAATTCTATATACATGAAATAAATAAAAATATGGAAATATTATAGTCATGCCTGCGCCTCACACATGTTCTCTGAAACTACTTACCCAATTAACTTGATTTTTTTTAATGAAACAATACATCACCGAGCAAGTTTTAAGCTTATTCCTGATTCTATAAGTTAATGAAAAGTAAATAATTATCAGTAAAGAAGGGTAATAGAAGTTTGTATCACACTAAACACCTGAACACTCCTGAAGTAGTAAAAAACATTTCAGTATTGTCTTTAAGTATATTTAAACATTCCAAGTATAATAGTTTTAATTAATTAATTATTAAATTAAAAAATGGAGGTGAACTTACTTAGTGAATCCCCCTGTATAATGTATAAATAATTTAACCCAATGAATATATATCTATGTATATGAGTATCGTTTGCTTGTATTCCTATCGTACATATGTATCTAATATCTATATAATAGTATAATACCTAGAATATGTTATACTGTTGTTTATTAATTTATTATATTATACGTCAATTACGTGTTATTAATATTTTTATATGTACATTTTGTATATTTTAATAACGTTATTATACTCGACACAAGTATTTTGACGTTAATTTTGTGCATTATATTATGGCCGTGAGGTATGATATTATGTTGTATTAACTATTGACTATTATTACTAGTCAAAAAATTATACAGCTCTAAAAGTCAGTGGCAATGTAATAATAAACTATTCAACTTATATCAAGTAGGATATTATAAATATGTCACTGAGCACGTGCGTATGGCATATATAACTATATAATATAATAATATAGAAATTAAATTAAAGTTTAAACAGTACAGAATTAGAATTCATCGTGTACACCTACTTTGAATTTCTAGTTTCTATACTTGCATTTACGATGTCACCTGTTACCTGTAGTCACCGTGTCACTTTACACAAATTCGTCATTATGCGATTGACGCGGGTTGGCAAAGTTGGATGAGTGAGAATTTCTGTCTTGATTAGCATAATAATAGTGATAAAAATCATACATGTTTAATGCAACAAATGTTAAAACAGTACACTATTGTAATAATTAAATCATTTAGGAATAATTTGTAATTATGTATACATATAAATTATATATTATTAAAATGTATTTACTTTTTTATTTTTTACATAATTTACATTTTTTCTTACACGATCATAATGTATGATTAATATGATAATCATTATAATAATAAGTAATTCGTAATATTATTACGAGTAATTAATAATATTATATTTTTTGCAAGCATAATATTATAAAGTTTTTAAAAGTGAGGGTATAATATTTTGATAAGTTTCAATTCTTACTTTATTACCTACTTATTATGTAGGGGAATACGGAACGAGACCGACGAGTTAAGTTTTAACTTCTTTATATAAAATACTCATAAATAAATTAAAATAGTTTATTTTTAATTATAAGATTCCATTACAGGTACATCTAACTATTATAATAGTAAAACAATTATATTTTGTAATTTTATCAATATTTTTATGACACACTTTTAAAAAGGTGTATAATATTATAATTTATAGATTTCATCCCGATAGTGGAGAAAAAACAATTTAATGTATTTATATTAAATCGCTATATTTATTTGAAGTTTATTGCTTTCAATCAATTAAAATTAAGTTATTTAAAATTATTCATTGTAAACCCAAAAATCAACATTCTATATCTTTTAGATAATCAAAATATATTAATTCTTGATCTTGAGAGTTGAGAGAACACAGGTTTGAAGTGTCTCAAACCTGTGATCAAGATTTAAGAAAATTAAAATAATATGTAGGTACGACAATAATATTTTTTTATAATAGTTTTTAAATAATACAGTGAAACCTCTAAATACCGGACACCTTCGGTCGCTGAAATTTTGCCCGCTATTTGGAGGTGTTCGGTATTTAGAGAGAGAATTATAATATTAGAAAAATAAAAAATTGAAATTTTAATTAAAAATGTATTTATAGGTATTCATTTAGTTATTTATACATATACAATATATATTATATACATACTAAATTAAATTTATTTTTATTTTTATTATTTTTATGTATTTTTAAAAATGCGAAGGTAAAAAGATAAAAATAATTGATAGTATAAAAATTAAAACTAACTTATATTAAAAATTCTGCAGTTTCTTTAGAGTTTAGATTATTTTGTATTTTGACACAAAGCCATTTTGTATGTTAATGCATTTTCTAATTCCACAAATTTACGATAAAAATGATTAAAATAAAAATTTAAAATGCTATAAAAGAGTCCGTTATTTAGAGTGTCCGGTATTCAGAGGTTTTCCTTTAGAAAAATAGTGAAAATGTCCTTGTTTCCCAAAAAATGTCTACTATTTAGAGGTGTCCGTTAAGGGAGGGTTCACTGTATTATGTTTCTATTATGTTACATTATATGAAAAAATGATTTTAAAAATAATATCTATTATATTTTTATTATATTTATCAATTAATTTTTCTGTGCTGTAATTTAGATTTTGTTTTTTTTATCGTACAAATTATAGGTATAGATAACTAAAAATTAAAAATAATTAAGAAAATTCAATATCCACTTTTCAATCTCATATATTCCGTATTTCCAGTACTCTTATTTAGAACGGATTATTGATTTAAACGCTGTACTTCTAAACAAAAACTTTTAGTATTAGCCATTAGATACCTGATACCTATTTATATATTATTTAGTAATTTAGAATAGCGTGTAATACTATAAACATTCAGTTTTACATCTTACGTAATTAAAATTAGTTTAGTACCTATACGCTTGTTAATAATAATTATTAGAAAATATAATAATATAATAAGGAGTTGAAAACAAACACTTTTAGAATGTATATAATACTTTGAATAAGTACGATATTTATTTGTATTTTATTAATCGATACAAATATTGTCCACAGCATCTTTCTGCACGTATATGATGTTCGAATTTAAATGATAAATATAATATACGAAATTATGTATAAATATGTAATCTACATTTCAAACATTGTACATAATATATTTGTGTTATGTATGACTTAAAAAAATAAAATAAAAATGTATAATGTATATAATAACTTATCATATTATAAATAATATAAATCTAAAAAATCTTACTAAAACAGGAATACCCTGTAGAATTAATTAAGAAACGTATTGAGGTTTTTGTATTATGCGATGAAAGTATATATAAAGTCTTAAAAAACTTTTCTGTAAAACATTAAAGATATAACTATTTTTTGGCTTGTCTATTCAATCATCTATTTAAAATAGGTTAATATATTTGTTATATTTACAATATACTTATATAGTACACGGAATACGTACACTGTATAATACCTATTAAATTAATTAATAAATAGAAACTATATTTAGTAAAATGTATAAGAATTTCAAAATAGACACGGATATTGTAAGCGTTAACCGAACAATGTACCTATTGTATAGGATATAGGTATAATCTATTATCCTATTTAACAACTCATAATTTAAATTACGTAAGATACTCATACAATTATAGAGCGTTAAATTGAGGGTAAACATTTTCAAGGATAGAAAGTTGACGGTTTTCTTTACTGACAACATCTTAAAAACGACAAATGAATGATCCGAGATTATTGTAACTTGTAAGCTAACTTATTTGTACTTAATTTAGGTTTGAATTTTAAAATCAATAGTAAATATATGAAATGAAACATAAAAAATAGTTTATTTCTTTAATTAATTAATTATAATAAATATAAGGACATGATAGGTAAAAACTAAAGGTAGATATACAATATAGTTTTATAAAAGTAATTCAAATTTTATGATTTATTTTGTTATAGTTTCGGGATATAAATAACTAAGTTTATTTACATAGGTACTAATAGGAACGTCTACAATATAGAGTCTACATTCACTAACATATTATAAATATATCATATATTTAAATTACCTAATATATTTATATGTAGTATCCAGAGGCGGCTTTAGTTCTTTGCTTTTGGGGGGGGATATTTTTTTTACATTAATATTATACAAACTATACATAATTAAATTAATGAAAATATTTCACAAAATAAAGAGTAAGATGTTTTGGGGGGCATGGCCCCTATGCCCCTTATAAGCCACCACTGGTAGTATTACTAGTGTATATCTATTTATACCAACAATCGCCATATTATTATTTAAAACATGTTTAATGTTTATTACTGCAGGTTATACTTACACATTAAACAATTAACTATGAACATACTATAAGTATAGAGCATAGGCTATTATAAGTACGGAAAGCAATAGTGGTGCTTTAAAGTTTAAATCAATAAATAACGTTTAATATTTATATATTATTAGCATAATGACTATTAAAGTTTAGTCTAAGTCCACAAAATATTTATTGTCATATTGTATTATTATATATTTATATACTATGGAACAGATAATGGAATTTGTTATTGATGATATAAAATGTTTGATTAATGCGAAATACTGCAACGAGTTGTCCTATATATACTTGTATATATATATATATATATATATCCCAACAATACAATATATTATAGCAACAGTAACAAGGTCGATTTATATTTTATCTGTTAATATTTAAAATGGTGTTGATATACGTTCCCGTGTAGGTTTGTTGTACTCGTCTGAAATATTCTGTTAATAATAATAATATAAAAAATCAACTTTAGTCAATATATTAGTAATAGTTTTATACTATTTTTTATTGCTGTAAACCGTTATAATAGTTTTTAATTTAAAAATATTTTCATGATATTTTATCTTTGCTAAGAGAAACAATACTTAGCCATGATCATCAGGCTAATAGTACCTATATTATATAATATATAATATATTTTGGCAATGGCGCCTATAGATGCACACAATGACACACGAGACATATAGCCTTTTTAAAATATGTAAGTACTATAAACCAACAAGCACACCGTATAATTTATTTAATAAATTTAAATAAAATAAAATGCTTTAAAGTCACTTATAATTAAAATGAAGTGTATTGCAGCGTTCTTACAAAATATATTTACCGGCAAGACAAATTAAAATTTAAGAAGTTGATGTATTAATTAAGTTGCCTTGTTGTCATATATTTGATGAAAATAATTATATTAAGCTATACAATGAAAAATTATAGTAGGTACACATTAACCTACATAAACATAATGCTACCCATCCTATCGCAAATTAATTTTGTTACGTAGGTATGTCACCTATAAATATTAATATTTCAAAACCGATCGCCCATACATTACTCATAAGTTATACATTTTTAATTATTTATAGAAAACATTTACGTTTGATTAAAAAAAGTTATGTAGTAAATAGTTTTACCAAAGATATATCGAATTAACATTTGATCTAATAATGAATGCATCCGGTAACGTCCAATCGAAATAACGATCAAACATACATTTATATATTAAATTTGTATACAATTGTTTTAAACTTCCAAAGACGTACACTTACCTGCTAAGTAAGTGTGATACTGTGATATACACATACTTCGCAATATTTAAAACCAACTAATCAATTTTAATGTTAAATATTAGCAGAGTAATAATATTACATTTACCTCAATAATAATATATCAACTAATATAATTACCTAGTTGAGTTATATTGGGCGTTGGCTGTTGAATATCAAATTTATAATTTAAATTTAATTATATAAAAAAAGATATAATTTGAAAAACGAAACTATAGTTAATAAATATTAAATACCACAAAGTTATACAATATATATGTACATATTACTTATTATTTATTAATTATTTTAACCATCAAGGAATATTGCAAAAATTACGAATAGAGAAAAAAAGTGCTTATGTAATATGTGATTTAAGTTAATCAATAATTATAACTTATAGGTAACCAGGTTATAACCATACTATATTTATTTATTATTATTTTTGTACTATTTACTTTTTTTATTTTAAGTGTACATTTAATATTTTTCGATTTAAAAACATTTAGCATAACTTTATGCGCCATCTGTTGGCGCAAGTACAATGTATACTAGAACGATAATAGATTGACTTAATACAGAATGTTAATACAACCGTAATCGTAAAGCAATATCATAAAATTAATATTTTTATCATACAAAAATACAAAATACACGCATTAACTTATAATTTATTTTATAATGATTATAATGTTGATAAATTATTGATGAAAGTAAGTAGGTAAAAGAAATATTAAGATAAAATACCAATATTGTAAAATTATATATATATGTACTTTTTTTTTTTTAATGTAACGCTAATGGCCTCAGCTGTCAAAGCGGAAATTTAAATTTCAAGATCAATAAAAAAAAAAAAAAAATTTTAATAAAATCTTTTCAAAAACTTTTTTTTTTTTAAATTAAATAATATGTAAATGGTTTTGAACATACTTCATGCCTATTTTTTATACTATTATGTTTCTATGTTTAAATGTTTAATATTGACATTTTGCAAGTTATAAAATATTATATTATATCTTCATTGTCAATTGTCATCTTTATTTTTCAAACTAGGATTATAAGACATAAAAATGAATGAGAAAAACTGAAAAACATAAGGTATTACTTGGAGTTGTACATAGGTCATAGGTACAATTTGGATAAAATTTATGGAGGTGCTAGATTTAAGTTCGTAGTTATATAGATTATAATTCATGTTATAACCAATAAATGCTATTAAAAATGTCGGGGAGCTAATATGAAATTTGAGGGTGCTAAGCACCCCCAAATGGCGCATATGGAGTAGTATTTATAACTTATATACCTACTCTTATAATAGGTAGTAGGTACATAAAGAGATGTTTTTTAAATTTTATATTAGGAACCTACCATCTAAAATAATATTTAAACTATATGGACTGAATATTAAAGTGGGTAAATTAAAAAAAAATAGTGGGTGTAATGTGTAATTCGATTATTCATGAGTTACAAACTATTTTTAAAATAGCAAAAAGACACGAGAGATGCATATAATTATGTTAATTAAAATTATAGGGCATTAATATAATTTAGTTTTAACGTATATAGCTTTTAACCCTTTTCCACAAATCCCGTTGCTACTATGAAAATAATACCTATCCACGTATGTTGTCGCTTAAAATTGAAAATATATAATAATTGAAATTAAACGTTTTATATTTTAGATACCTATTTACCCCGTTTGCCGTTTGGTGTAACTTGTTATCAGATAATATTATTTATTTACTTGTTTGGTTCATGATGTATGCGTATTGTGAATGTTTAAAATGGAAGCTATGTATTAGTATTGGAAATTTAATACCAAATGTTCATTTATTTACATTTTGTTGTTCTTACTGCACGACCGGCTTTTAATTTTATAAGTCCTTAGTTGGCTATACACTAAATAATATACATAGAACTGTTAGAGTATAAACTATAACTTATAAGTATTAAGTACTTTATATCCTAATACTTAACAGTACATAAACATGAAATATATACATTTTTATAATTGCAATGGCCGAACTCGGGATCTTGTAAATTGTAATCGTTAGAAGTGTAAAAGTGCTGCAGAAATATAAAGATTGATGAGTTACATAAGCTACGTTTTTGAAATGTATTGTTCATATAGAAAAGCTTATATATTTTGACTTTTGTATTATTTAATTCAAAATCTACTCAGCGAATACTGATAATTTATTTTAGATTTACGCAGATGTCTACAATCTACAGTCTATTCTATTGTAGATGCCAATACGTAATGTCTACTGGGCATAATGAAAAATGTTATGTAGATAGTTTTAGATATATTTTTAAATCCATCAGCAGACGATTTATAGATATTTTATAATAAAATATAATTAGAAGATTTAACCGTTAATAATTTTTATTGGTTAACGGTTTATAGACCCAAGTCGTGGCTTGTAATAATATACGATTTCAGTATCAAAATCTGAAAATTATGCTCTATATATTTATGTAATTATAAACAAATTAATTAAATATTTAAAAAATGTTAAGTAATAAGTTGGTCTAGTTTTGGTTTATCTATAAACTATAGTCAATATGATATACGGAGTACGGACAATTAAAATATTATTAAATCAATTGAAATTATTAATGATTGTAAATGTTTAATGCGTGCGTATCGAAATCGATGAATTTCATTTTGAAAACCATGACCATCTAACATTCTAACGTCTCACACTAAATCAGTAATCACTCACAAACG
Organism: Rhopalosiphum padi; assembly: GCF_020882245.1. NCBI lineage: Eukaryota > Metazoa > Arthropoda > Insecta > Hemiptera > Aphididae > Rhopalosiphum > Rhopalosiphum padi. The sequence goes on from NC_083600.1 coordinate 23,196,634, forward strand.
ACACCAAAAAATCAATAAATAATATGGAATAAAAACAATAAAACATATTATCTACAGCGAATCTCAAATATTTAAAATTGTACAATATTTATCAAGATGATTGTGTGCATAAAAATTATTTGGATAAAAAATAATAAGTAAATAAATATCAGATTACACTGCTACTACTGCAGTTATATTATATTACATAGCATATTGACTTCATAATATTAGGTACTTATAGTAATTTGTATAATTATATATAATTGTATACAAATATCTAAGTAAATCTGAAATAATTTAACCTTTGTATACGAATGTTTCATAAGAAATTAAGTAGGTACTTAATTTGGCATAAATTTGGTGAATATTGCGGTGGCAGTCGCCCCCCTCCACCCATTGCAAGGCATCATTTTAGTATAGTTGATAACTAAAATCTAATCACATTTAGGTATTCTTTAAAAACAAAACGATCATACCAGTCCAACTAGGTACTTGAAAGTATAAGTAGTATACATATTACGTATACCTAAATCATCATATAGGCTCCATCTGACCAAATCCATTTTAAATTAGTATCGTGTATTAAATATCCTTAGTAAGTACTATGACTACTACGTTCATATAAAGTTTAATAATTCAGAAAATATTTAAGGCATTAATTCAAAATTCAAAATATTTATAAAAAATCAAATATTAAAAAAAAATAATCTGCTTAACAACTTTTAGTAAAAAATGTAGTTCTCATTTGAATTAAAAAATAGTTAATATCTAAAAGTACACTTCGAAATTGTATAAAAAATCTAAATATTTTGAAAATATAGTTCAGGTATAGACGGTATAGTTCCAAATTCCAAAAATCAGAATTTTATTAAATTACTCAATAAAATAAATATAGGGATGACCATGCTTGGTAAATCGCACCGTATGTCCGTATCTATATAGTTACTGTAAGAGAATCGCATTATATCCCCTCTACCCCATTAATTATAAAACACCATCGATCCGAACAAGGCCGAGTATAAATAAAAACAATAATAAATAATATAATAATATTTCCGTCGGAGGTGGTAAAAAAAAACTCAATAAAACAAAAACAAACACCGCGGCCGTCATTTGCATGTAATAATAATAGCTGTCTTTCGGCGGCTGCGAAAACGCGCCAACGTGTATAGGTACGTAGTTTTATATTATAGGAGTTTGACCCCGTTGACAGCTGAAGTCGGAACGAGAATACCTATAATATTAAATGAACGCGCGCACTATATATAATAGCGGCCGTGAATATAATAAGCAGATATACACACTCGTTAGTCGTTTGGGATGTAAATTCGTACCTACCTAGGTTTATGTATAATAATAATAGTACTGGGAGTCCTCCTCCTTCAATGCATTATTATAATAATATATTGAGCATACGCATACCAATCGTAACGATTATTTGAATTCGGTTACAGAAAAATCTCATACTAGCCTACTAAATAGAATAATATACCTACTACAGTAACAATATGTCGATATATCATAATATATAGAATACTGTACACATTACACATATAATATTTGATATTATATGTCATACAGAGTGACCCACGCGATTTTAATAAACTCCCTGTAATCAATAATCTGTATATAGTAGACCCTATACATCGATAATTGGATTATCGAATACTACTTACCTACCATAACCAATAACCATAATATTATGCAATAGTGTGTATATATTTCCAATATGGTAATAATTATATTCTATTATTGTTAGGGGACTTGTATAACAATTACACCGGCATTTCGCATATAAAATGAACCCACCGCGCATCTAGCGATATTGCATACGGTTTGAATTTCGATTTGGAACTTTATGGTTTTACTGTATACTAGGAAATAGGAATCACTATAATTAATATTTTTATTAAGTTTTCAGGGCCACAAAAATGTAATGTATCTCCATATACCATATGTTTATTTAGATAAAAGCAAAATCAAAAATCAAATGAAAATATTCATGAAAACCTACTTTAGTTTATAAAAAAAGAAAAATATTTAAAAAATGTCTTGTCTGCGTGCCGCCATTTGATCACCTCTGCTCCATACCGAGTCAGGTGATTAGGAAAATATTTACGGAAAAGGGGGAAGTATCAATAATGTATAAGATCTAGTTCAAAAATAATACTGTTTTTTTTTGCATATTTGCCATAATACCGCGAGTATCACTATACTAAACTACTAACTGAAAACATTCTCCGTCTTATTAACTTTTGTTAATTACTGGTTTGTACTTTATTATGTTAAACATGGGCGTATCCAAGATTTATTTTACGGGGATGTTTTCAAATTTAATAGACTTTTGGTAGGCGGGGGCTCTGCCCTCCACACCCCCCGTATTACATTAACAAATACCATATATTGATATAAATTATTATATTAAGACGGTATATATGTGTAAGATCTACAAATTGTATAACACTTTTATACTATAACTGAAATAATAACTTTTATATTCTAAATCACATCAAATAAATAATACACTATATAGTATAATGACTATATAATACTAAACCAACAACTAAACCTTTAGTATTAAAAAAACATGAAATTGATTAGAATGAATATAATGATACACATATTATGATTACCTATTTGAATTATAAAAATTGAGAGCAAGTTCATCAATAACCTCTGCTGTAGATATAGGTATATCTCTATGGATATTCATTATTAATTCTAAGCCTTTCAGCCTGTTTTCTCCAACGGTATTTCTTAAATAACTTTTAAGTCTACGGACTACGGAGAGTTGAAAAGGAGTGTTCTCTCTTAAATGTAGTGACAAGGTTCGTTAAACCCAATATGACCAACAGCCTGTGAATTGTAAGAAAAAAAATACAACTACAATTATGATTTATGAATGATTATTTCTTGCATTTCGTAAGCAAGTTTGGAGTTTGGTCAAATAAAACAAAATATGGCCAATAGAGGGTGTTCTAACACCCATATCACCCCCCTAAATACGCCCATGATGTTAAATACTAATAACATTTATTTACCTGTCAAATACCTATTTATGTGGAGACCGATATGTCGATAGTTATTCAAAAATATACAACGCGTTTATTGGACCTACGACAGTATAATATAATATAAATATATATTAATTATATTGTAATGTGAGTATAATATTTTTGATTATTCTACTGTGCGTATGTGCAATAAACCATAATTTGGGCACTACGTGTGGTGGCCGCTGAGGAAGGCACCGCGCCACCGGCGGCGGCGGCGCGTCGCGCACAAGCACCGCACCACGCACGCACTACTATTATACCACTTCCGAGATAACACACGACGGCGGCGGCCGCGTCGGACACCGGTCACTCAGCGAGTGTCGGACGTTCGTTAGCCCGGATCGGTTTTATTTAAAATACATAAATATATTATAAAATAATATTTTTTTTTACTTTTTTACACTGCAAACGATCGTCGTTCTTCAAACGGTAAACTACATTTTTTCGTATTACGAGATAATATTATTTATAATATTTATGTTTTAACGAAACGCACGCGGGTAACGAGAACTTTATATTAATAAATTATACATATTTTTTAAAATTTTTATTATTAATATATCGGTGCTTTAAAAAAAAAATTTACGACGGACTCGCGTTCGGATTACGTTATAATTTTATACGTACGTTTAATATTTTTTAAACATTATATCGAAACAGTTCTGGCACACGCGAGATACAACACCTAATAATAATAATAATAATAATGTCTTTCTGGTACTCTGTGCGATCGCGCCGTAACCGCCGTCATCGTGGTACAGCAGCGACAACGCGGTAATTGTGTTGTACTTTTGTTGTTATTGTTGTTGAAACGACCTGCACGTTGTGCGTGCAGGAGACTGCGTTCATCTCTAAATAATATATTCGCCGTAAATATCTACTGTCGTCGAATAAAATACAACTGCGGCCACAGGTTCGGACGTGTACCGTTTACGACTCACGCGGAGTACAGTCGACGAAAAAATGAACAACTTTATGGACTATTTTGTGACCAAAGAGAACTACACTAACCGCGGACATTGGGCCAGAGCCAGACACGTTTCCGAGGTAAGCTTTTAAAAGATTTGCGGACGTCGACCGCGACGGATTTCCTTGCATTTGATAATTTGATATTATTATTGTCGTCGTCGTCCAAAATAATAACAATAATAATAATATTACAAGACGACGGCGGCCGCGTGCGCACGCGCGTATGCGCGTGTGTGCACTTGTACACTGACATCAGAGTATCAGACATGTGTGTACGCGCTCTATGGCTGTTGCGCGTGTGTACGGCGGCGGCGTGGCCGATCCCGTTACCTTGGTTACCGCCGTATACGGGAATCGTCATCGTTCTCCCGGCGACGTTGCCGCATCGTGCGCGCTGAAATCCGAAACCCCCCGGCCGCGGTGGCGGTTTTCTCGGCGCGCGCGCGCCCCCCGTCACGGCTAGTCAACGGCGGGGGCGCGAGATACACACGTGTACTGCCGGCGGCTGTTTACTCGGACGGCGTACATAGTGCTATGTCCGCCGTACGCTGTCCCGTACTCCCGTCCCGCGGTGTGGCGTGACAGTGGAAATACGCGCGATGCACCGCTCCTTCGGTGACATGAGCTACGGTCCTACCGTAGGTGATTTTGCGATGTGACCGTTTCCTCAAGACGTTCACCAGCGATTTCCACTCGGATGGTTTTTGTCTTTGAAAACGAGTAATCGCTAATTATTGAAACTATTTTTAATATTAAAAGGTTTCCCGTGCAACATGCGTATCTTTTTTATGTTGTTTTGATGAATACACGTTGAAAACGCCATCGTTATCGCAAGAGTCCCATATAATGAAGGTCACATCTAAGCGATTACACACTATACCTATCATACAACTGGCACGTCTGTAATATACAAAGTGTTTTTAAAGTTTTTCGAGCCCTTTTACGCAACTATGTTCAGGAATTCAATTAATTAACTTTTATTTTTTTTTGTATGGGAATTGGGAGGGGGTTAAGAATAATAAATGTAGATTAAGGCAATAACGTCATACCCTCCCTAATAATACGTTTTCCAATAACTTATAACTTGTTTAAAACAAAAACAAATATTGTTTTACAAAGTATCATAGACGGAAATCCATTGAAAAAGTTGAGGGGTTACGATTTTTCTCATGAACTTAGATTATACTTCCACCATTTACACAGTTCTAGGCAAATTTTTAATGTAATATATACGATATACCTACTAAACTGTAGTACTATACTACTATATTCAATATTGGTATCTAGATAATATACTGTAATGAAAACTCATTAGTTTTTTTTTTTAATGTGATTTATCTGCTCCAAACTTGGTCGAAGGAAACTAACTTATTTTTAAAAATAAAAAGTGTTAAACGTATACATTATTACTTTATTCTAATTAATTAATATTTATTTTAAATTATATTTACGACTTGGGCAATGGCATAATTAGGAATTTTCTTTAGGGGGTGGGAATAATTTTTTTTTAGTAGAAAACTTTATTAAGAACATAATTATTTATAATAATATAGTTGATTACTATTAAATTATAAATATTAATAATAATAATTATTATAATATCTATCCTCCTCATCCACATTCTCCTTCTTAATTACGCCCCTGGACTTGGGTACCTTAACTATAGGTTGAAAAGATACTGAATTTAGGGAACTTAAATCATCGATGATGGTAATCTCATTAATTATGGTTGTATATTCAAGGTTTCACTGCAAACGTTTGTGCCACGCTATTATGGTCTTTATCATATTATCATAATATTCTAGCTCCTTCCCTCACAACCCATCTATTCCCGTCAATGCAAAGTAACATATCTGTAATTTTTTTTAAATACCATTATTAATATATTATAAGTAAATTAGTACATACTATGTAAAATAATTTTAACTAACTATAGGTATACAACGTGCTACGAAATAAAAATATAACCAAAGCTAGGATATATTGTTTCCTTTAATATCGTTTTTATTGGTTTTATACCAAATTACCAACGGATAAATCGAGGCATATTTTTTGCACGAATAGTTTTCTACACCTAAAAATTATATATCACATGGATTGAAAAAATCAGACCGTAACTGTAATTGTTATTATTTTGTTTTGAGAGAGCAAAACTTTGCCCTGCAGACTGCGTCAATTGGCATCTAAGCCCTTGCGACCACGTGTTCCGGAAATTTCGGCTATTGCAAATGCGTTTACGTTAAATATATGTTTCTTCATTATTAAATTGAAAATTGTTACGTTTTATTTTAAATTTTAAATTTTTGTAACTATAACTATTTTATAATTTCTATATTGTCTATATTTAGTATAGAATTTTCTAAAAGATCATATTTTAGTTGAGTTTTAAGACAGATTTCTCTAAAAATATTAAATATTGAGACTACCTACCTATAGTTATTAATTATCTAATAATGGAAAATTCCAATTTTACAGTTATATAATCAAGCATTAGCTGTTGATTGTGTTTATGTTGTTTTGACAGATATTCGTGTATACTATATTGTACCTGTATGGCTGTACCTCTATTATACTACCTGATAAGTGATATCATTTTAAAAGAGGTTGAATCTCTTTTTCAGTCCCGTTATATTTTGAAATAGAAAAGTTGTAAATATTTTCAATAAAATGAAATGCAATAATTGAAATACCTGTAACCTATATCATATTGAATATTCTATAAGAAACTAAGAAACGTTTAGTCTAAAAGCATCTACCTACTCAAAACGGACCTTTCGTATTATAAATAATTATGTAGAATTACATTTGTATTTGTACATAAATAATCTATTAGTTAATATGACTACTAAATATACTAAAAATATTTATAATTTATTTTAGACTTGTAGTTTAGTCCATCATTTTTTATCTTAATTCTTAATAGTATAAAATATTATTATTAAATATTTTTTATCACATTAAATCCATTGCCCGGTACCCACCTACCCATCCTGAATTTTGGTCTCGAGGAAATTGCCTCAAAAAAGCTTACTTCGACACTTCACTGTATTGGCTTAACAATATTATGTGCGGTTTTATTATTAAATTATCTTATGTTTATTGTCATGCCGAAAACTTGCTTCAATTTATTTTTAAGTGGACTTTCTGGTTGAAAAATACATTAATCTTTTATTCTAGGAGAAAAATTTCAGTAGCTTATAATTATTGGAAAAAACTAACTAAAAAATCCAGAAAACTATGGTATTGAAGATTGAATTATATTTTTCGTAAAAATATCAAAATCCTTCTTATTTTTTTTGTATGACAGTTTGATTTTTAAACTGACTACAATAACGATTTTCCTAAATTATTTTGTTGTAATTCAAAATGTATCAACTGTAGAAATTTGCAATTTTTCACTAGCATCTTTATCTACTTTTTTTTATACAAAATGCAATTTTCAAAATATTTAAACTATAATTTTACATTTGATTTTAATCTATACCACAAACCTATTTTAACATTTGGTATACAGTACGTCGGTATTGACTCAAATTAAATTTGATATTTTTGTTAAAAATTAATTCAATCTACTCAATTAAGAAAACATTAACAATAATATAAATATATAGTATATGTTAATGTTAAACTATTCTTAGAAATAAATGCTTTCAAATCTATCAGACTATTTAGTTTAGAATCTGATTTTCATTTATAATTGTATTGATTTAAAGTTGAACAAATTCACTATATTGACCTAAACAATGATGAAAATGAGGTACCTACACTCAAAAGCTAATAGGGTATAAGTTTATAACTAAAGCGAGTTTCCCAATTTTTTTTTTTTTTTTATAATGAATATTTTACAAACTAATTTTAAACAATCGTATGGATATTAAAAATTATTTTTATAGTGTCCGTGAGGATAAAACTAAACTAGTTTATTTATGTCTGTTAATGTTGCCAAAACGTTTTTTACTTTAACTAGGGCAACAAAGTGTGTTAAAATTAATTAAATGTTATATTCGACTTGTTGTCAATTTCAAAATACATTTAAAAAATAAACATTACACATTTATGTTGTACGTTTTTCTTTTGATTTAATTCCTTTGTTGTTAGATTATCTAACCCGCAGGCTTATTTATATAAAATTATTGGATTATAAATTTATACTTAATAAATTTGTAAGGTCATTCGAAGACAAATAAAAGAGTTTTTATAATTTTGGATAACTATTTACATTTCCACATACGGTTTATGTTCATATATGAGTAGGTATGTCAGTGTGGTTTATGGAATAATAAATATTATAAATAATATATAAGAACTACTAATATTTTATTTTGTTAATATTGTATAATATTGTTTCTTAATGACTGTATGTCTGTATACATATTACATATTGATATTAAATTATCGTTATTTTATTTGTTTATTTGTTTACAACACGTCATAATATTATATTATCATTATTTTAAAATAATATGACTAAAACAATATTATTAATATTGTTGTTGTTCACTCAAGCCCGATTTAATTACTCTATTCATTTTATAATTCACATTTAATACAAAAATGTGTATTGGACATTGGTATAGTTACGATCACATTAATTGTTTTATAAGTTAAACTTTAAGTTGCTATAGTAGTTAGTTAGTACCACAGAATTACACTAAATATATTCTTTTACCTGTGTAATAATAATTTCATAAAAATATGTATGATTTATCTAGTAGGTGCAGGGAACCTAAATATAGTTTATTTTGTTATTATCATACAGTTTATATATTATATTAGCATTCTAGCAAAAATATTATACCTACTAGTTGGTTATTTAGAAATCACGTTATATATTCGTGGAGTTAAAAATATTTTTAATTTTTTACACAAAAAAAAACAACTTATCTTAGTTTTTCTACGCGGGTACAGCTGGTGTAGTGATGATGTAATAATATATGTTACTGTAAAATGTACAATTTAATATTATAATATTAATATAATACCTAGCAAGTATGATACGCGTAAGACATCTATAATAGGGACTTATTATTGATGTTATGAAATTCATAATACGAATACACTTTAAAAAGGTTATCATTTATTAAGTTATCGTGCTGCATGTAGATCTCTTCCGACTCAAATGTTTTGATTTTTAATGTAGTGTGCAATATAAATATAATAGTCCACGATTTACACAATATGACGTCTACACATATATATTATATATAGTACAACGTATATATGTATATCATGCTTACATAATATGCAGCAACACGTGAATTTGAAAACTAAAACATTTCTTTTTTAAATGCTTCATGAAAAGTAGCCATTGTAGCTTTTAGCAAACAAACGGACCGTATTGATTTCCAACTACCGGATATAAACATGATATTTGACACCCCAGGAAATTGAATTTCTGGGACTCCACCCTATATATCAATTTCACTGTTCTGGATTTCCAACAGTATTTCATAATACATATATAATAATTATACTATGTTTTATGTATAGGTTAAGTTAATCGAGTAACTATACTACATATAGCACTTACGCACTTTGGTTCGTAGAGTTTTTAAAACTACACTGCAATACGGTTTTTTCTCAACCCGCCAAAACGTCTAACACACAACATATTTCATTTGCATGTACCTAATCATATATGCATAATATAGTAATGTGTGATATTATATAATAAATTCTTACATTACAATGGTTGGTGATTACTAGGGCTCGGAAGTTGATGACCTTAAAAACATTAAAAAGTGACCTAAAAATGCAAGTATGAAAACATTTTCTTAAAAAACGACCTAAAAGAATTACAAATATTTGTTTTAAATTAATAAAAATATATTTTTTTTAAATTGTACTCTATTTTACTATAAAATTTTTTATACATTTATCAAAGCTTACAAATTACTCAAAATATGTCATAACAATTACTAAAAATGACCTTAAAAATTAAATAAAAAAATTTTCGGCGTTTCGAAAATATTACAAAAAAAAATAATAAAATTTAGGTATAATAATATTCACTAAAACACGACAACGACGCGCGACTTTAATTGGTGAGATAAAATCGGATAGGTACTAATCTTAGTCCGTAGTAATTTAAAAGTTCTAAGTAAATTATTGGCATAATGATAAGAAATGAACTAATGTGAAATCAGTAAAAATGTGGGAAAATGACCTAAAATTGACTTAAAAAGTAATAGATACAAAAAAATGCAAAATAAAAATTAGTTGTTCAGATTTATATGCTAATGAAACACATTTGTGACCAGAAGAGCATCGTCTAAAAATTCCTCAAAAAAATTCAAAATGCATCAACTTCCGAGCCCTAGATCAACTTTTTAAACCGTTTTCAATTTTATTCAAAACACACTAATTGGAAATGCTGTTTATCTTTGTTATAAATCCAAACCATAATAAACTACAAAAATACATATCTGCAGACATAGCGTGAGTATCTGGACAAAGCAAACCTACATATTAATAATATTATATATTTGTGAGTTTGTGACTTTTTTTGTATAAATCGTATTAAAATGAGTTAATTTTTAAATATCTATAGGATTATATACCTCGAAGAAGAAAAGTATTTGACTAAATTTGTGGAAAAAAAAATAATAGATTTTATGTATTGCCTACATTAAAATCTCAAAATTTTACTTAAACACCTTTTGCCGTGCATATAATTATTATTTAAACACTACTTCATATGAATATTATGTTTAGTTACTAATCACTTAAGTTAAGTCACTGCTCCATTGCATTAATTAAGATTAAATGTGTACTTATCATTCTTAGACAGGTGCGAATCTAGAAATTAAAAAAGAGAGGGCTTAATAAAAAAATTTACTTCAAGCACATAAAAGCATAGGCATTAAGTTTAAGTTTTGAAATATTTTAAGTAGGTAGGTAGGTGGTACCTATGGTCCAATGAAGCGGCTTCAGCCCACATACCCCCCTTGTATTCGCGCCTGTTATTCTTAAATATAAATAACGCAAGTCTTATTATTTGAAATAAAAAGAGCAATAAATAAGATTTTTCTACTTATTTAAGAATATTAGTATAGTATTAGCTGGTACATATATATTTTATGGTACAGCGGGCGAGTTATTGACATTTAACCTAATAACATTAAGGCTAAACAATCTATCGATTTTTAACTTATGATAGTATATTATAATATGTGTTTCAAATTATTCTATGTTCATTATACATATGATTTTAATAATAATTATAATAATATGAGTGAGTGTTTTCGTGGAGAGTGTAACAATAGATACATATATCAGTGGATAATCATTTAAAAAGGTAATATGTAGGAATTAATACCTTTGTGTTTACATTTTAATTTGTTGTCCTTCGAAAAACTGTCAATATTAGCTATGGTTATAAATTATTGCTGTTTACTTAATTTCATGGTCTGTACATTTTTTTGGCAAATATATTATATTTCCGATAAAATACGCTAGGAAATCATTTTTAAAACTATTTTTATTTCAAAGTACTAATTAAATCTTGGCCTCTTTACAATTTACTAACTTACGCACTTACATAAATTTTAAGTAATTAAAAACAATTGACTTATCTTAAATAATTATTAAATGGATTAATAAAATGAGTTTTTACATTAATAATAGAAATAGAGTATTGTTAACAATTCATTAACACTATATTACATTAAAAGTTATATGTTAATAATAATAATAATTAATATGATATAGCTATGTGTTGTATGTTATGGCGTTATTGGTATTTTATTAAATTAGACTATATTTATAAGTTTCAATTCCTCTTCTTTACAATAGAAGATACATTGTATAAAAATTAGATCTTATCAAGTTTTTATTTTATAAGATTTATCAAATTGTTATTAAGTCATTAAGAGGGTTGAAGATTAAAAATCATTAATTAGACCCAGTGATTCCTAAATTCATACAAAAACAGATAAGTCTTGTGCATAGAGTAATCTATCTATAGTAGTCTTGTGTCAATTTTCTAAATCATGAAATAACAGTACGTACCTATTTAAAAATGTCTGACTAATAATTATTTGATTACTAACCAGATTATTATTATTATTAAAATTAAATCGATCAAAATTATATTAAAGATTTAATGTATTTTATATTATATTTTGAAGTATATTAACCATAATGGTTATAGCTTACAATCTTCACTAATTTAACAAAATTAATCAAAACAAGTCTAATACCTAATTTTTAATCGAATATAATTTATTTTTTTCCATTCATTATTATCTTATCAAATAATATTTTGTATGCACTAACGTCGATATTATGAAACATAATGTATTATAATTTATTATTTATATTATATATATAATAGTTATTGTAATGGTATTTATGGCATATTCGTAAGTGTCCCTAGTTAGTAGGCCTCGTTAAAATAATTTTTGAATTTATATATACAGATAATAAATATAAAATATAGGTACTGTTATTGTAAATAGGTAATTATTAATTTTATAAAGTGATCACTATTATATTAATCACCAACCAGTACCTAAACGTGATGAACCTTATATTTAATTTGTATTACTTCGAAAATTCAATAAAAAAAAAGCCGACAAATTTTATATTCTAAGCGAATTTTGTATAGTTTTATAATTTTAGGCAAAGTGTATAATAAATTATAATACTTACACATATTAATTTATGTTAAACCTACGTAAAATTGTTAGATTAAAATATTTCAATTTATAAGGAAGTATATAGTAAAAGGAATAAATAATAACAAATATGAATAATGATTAAATATTAAAAGAAAATTATATAATGTTAAATGTACCTATTATAACCGGTGAATCTTTTATCATTGAACATTCATTATTTAAAAACCTATTAACGTTTTTGAAAATATTTTTTTTCATAATTTTCAATCGATATTAATCAACATATTTAATATATATATATTTTTTTGATAATTTCTTTATCGTTTTAATTTTTATAATTTTTTAAAATGACAACATACATTTTTAATTTTATATTCTGAAGTAGAATATTTTTATTGACGATAAAATATGTTGATATGTATTTCATTTCAATTGGAAATTATGTAAAAAAAATATTTTCAATAACGTTAATAGGTTTTTAAATAATGAATGTTCTCTTATAAAAAAAATCATCCTGTATAATATTTATGATTAAGCGTGGATTTTTAAAAAGTAGGTATTATAGGTATTAATACTTGGAAAAATAATAAATTAATATATTTATAAACTGGCTAAATATTTATAATTGATAAACACGTATTATTTGTTAAGCTATATATTTGTAATTGTAACTTTCACGAAAAATATTTACTTTTTTTTTTTAATACATGTACAAATTAATATTAACAGTGATTTATAGCATTAAAAAATATTATTTTAGGTTGGAACAAGTATTACTTTAACTAAAAACTATTTATTGAAACACAAAAAAATTAATTTACCAATTAATTATTTAACATATTTTTCATTATCAGTTTAGCTTTATTTTTATTTGTTTGTAACATTTTGATATCAGATAATTTTTTTTTATTAAGATAAGTCTCGGCATCTGGGCATTAGATTATTCATCCAATACCTAGATAGAAGAAGTACTGATAATCACATATTAATTACTGTTTGTTTCAACATTCAAATATATTCATTTCTGTAAGGTCAACGGTTAAATAAATTCAGTATGCCTGTTTACAGATGTACTTATTATTCTAACGAGCTTTTAATAATTATGATTTCTATTATAGATTATCGTTCTTATTTTATATAAGAGTAAAAGACTGCTTGTTTGATTTTCCTACCTATTTTATTATTAAACTATATTATTTAGCTTACATTTACGTATAGACGTCATATATACATCGTAACATGAAAATTATAATAAAAAAACGCAATCAAAATAATAAAATTATCTATTGGATTATTATGACTATTTTATTTAATGTTATGTATTAAATATTAATTTTTAATTTTATCCAAAATATTTTAAAATTTTAGATTTAATAATACTATTTCTACGTCTGTAGACTACCTATATTTAATTCTCTAAAAGATCATAAATATATCCATTGAGGCGAGGGAGACCAATTTAATCATTAATAGGACTCTTTGGTTAATTTTCTGAATCTTATAAATATATTCACTATTTTATACATAAATAAAATATTCTCTTCACGAGGAATAAATTATATTATTTTTCTTTTATTTAGTTTGTATTGAGCGTTGAACACATATATGCACTGAAACATTGATCACATCAAAAGACATCATTAATGCATAACGACTTAATACGAACTGAACGAACTGATACCTTTATATTATATTCAAAGCATATTTAATTTGTATATTTTTACTTTCTATACTATTTTCAATTTGAAAAGCTAATAATCTTGAATAGTTATTTAAATTATATGGTCGTAAACTCGTGTAACCAAATATAAGTTTAATAAATTGGTGTGATCCTCCAAAGTAACAAAGAAGCGGTATTAAATTGTATATAGATCCCTACAAAAATTGAAGATGACAATAGCAGATTAGCTGTAGATAACCTTGAGTCTTAGCCACTGAATGACCCAGGTTAAATTCCCCTATCATAAACTAGTTGTAATTCGTCGTATATAGTATTTGCGCAGTTGGGTTTTTGTATATAGTATGTATCCATATAGTTTATACTTTATTGTATACTACAACTTTTCGTATGAAAATAGTATTGCACGATTTGTCAAAACTATCAAAATAGATAGGTATCATTATATAAATTGTTTTTGGTATAAATATTTTAGCGAATTAGGTATACGTCGCATTATATATAGATCTAACAGTACTTAAAAAGAGTAGAAAAATATTTACAGTACTCCTAAGTCCTAGGTTATATAAAAATATTTGTTGAGTATATTTTGAGAATGTTTACTCAAAAATATAATTATAATTATAAATTACTGACAATTGAGTTCATACTACATTACTACCTAATACAGATGTTTAAATGGCATTGTTCTATCTTCTATCAAACATTAATTTTAGTCACGTACGAATTTATATTACAAATTATGGTAATTATTAAATTATAATTTATAAGTTACAACCAATATTGACTTTACATCTTTACATAATTTGTGTAGTTTATTTATATCAATTTTAAACATACATTTTATAGTCAATTTTAGTAGTATTATAAATTGCAGGTCTTCACTTTGCAATGAACTTTGTTTCAAAATTATTACCATTTTATTTCTTCAAAATTCATATTGTTATCTATGTTTACACATACACAATATTATGCATCACAAATTCATAAATTATACGAAATAAAAGTATAAAGCAATTTACTTTAAATATTAAATAGATATGTTATAATTTTAAAGCGTATTATGTTATTTTATGTTTGTGGTACACAAAATATATAAGTCCTAGCTGTAATAACATTATACTATAATAGACGTTCATTCATATAATTGCTCAATGTAAGTAGGCATATTAGGACATTAGGTATATCAACTGTATAAATTAGTGAACTGAAATAATAAACAAACTCGAAGTAGATGTTTTTTTATGAGCAAATATACATACATATAAAATCTCAACATTTTTACACAATAATAATAGCTATTTTTCTACGCACATTTAAGTGAGGTGTATTATGTATGTATTGTTGTATATTATAAAAGTACTTGTTGAAAATTACCAATTCTAATTTTTAATTATCGAGGTTTTAAAATAATCGACTGTTAAGAATTATTGAAATTCAAATAGCTTATTATTCGATGTGATGAGTGATGACTGCTATATAGTGTCTATGTATACGATTATGGTCTATAGTGTCTACGAGTATACTCTATATAATTATTTTTTTTATATAAGAGTAAGTCTTTAGTTATATATAGATAGTAAATCTATTCTTAAATTTAGAATTTTTACATTTATATTTCCTCCACTTTGAGTTTTAATAGTTATAGATAAAATTATAAAACCGATTTTGGAGTCTCATTTGTATATTATTATTTTAAATAAATTTAACATGATAATTTATTATTGTAATAAAAAAAAAACAATGCTGGATGAAATTGAATTCATTAGAATTTTTATTTTATCAAACACATCGAAAAATGCACAGAGAAACCCATTCTACTAATCATATATAATATTATACATATATTCATCAACATAATTATATAAGTAGGTATGGTTAAATCTATCACTTCATATAATATATTTAATATCATTCTTATTTTTGGCACACCATCGAACGTGAAAATAATGTAGAATTTTGGGTGAAACTCAAAACTATCTCAAATTCCATAAAATCAAATCCTCATCAATTACTAAGTGAACATATATTTTTTCTGTAGCTTTAAATTTAAAGCTAAAAAAAAATTATTTTAACTTTTGTTTTTAAAACAGTTACATACAAACTAAATATATAATTATCCTATCAATAAAATGATTTACCTAATTGAAGAAAATAATTTATTTACTTATTTATTATATGAAATTTAACACGCTTCAATGGCAGGAGTCAAGATTCCGGGTCCTATCCCTTTGATCTATTCTGTAAAGTTATTTTTAATATGTTTGCTATATCTGTTATTTTTGAGCCTAGAAAATAATAAATTAGCTAAAAAAAAACACGAAATTATGATAATTTTTTTAAATCCTAAGTATTTTTGGAATTTTAAAGAATTTGATATAGGGATATACATAATGTATAAAAATAGGTACTTAACCTTGGTGATAACCAATTGGTAAATATTAAGTATTATTATCTTAAAACGAAAAACTGGATATAAATGGATCATTTTATTAAAAAACATGATATGTTAGTGTCTTGAAGGAGTTAATTGTCTGAACAATAGAATAATTAGTTGAAAAACGGAACATTATCGTTAAATTCAGCATGTTTAGCAACCCCACACTTTATTGCCTTACTCGCCATTAATTTTACTGGTATAACACGTGGATTAGCATCATGATGTAGATACACGGCCGTTGGTTTTTTAATTTCATTGGGTGCTTTAAATCATAAAAATATAGAAAAAAATACAAAATACAAAACCAACATTAACTCGTTTAAGTAATCTATTATATTTATATATAGTATGTACATTTTAATTTATTATAAATAAAATATAACTTTTAAATTAATATTTCGAAGATTTGTATTAGACAATATATTTTGCCTCACTTTCGTTGCTTTAATAAACTTGTTAGCAATGTTATACACTGGTGCCTATTGGAGTATATTTGTATAGATACCATGAAAATTAGCATTGGGTTACTGTAGCAGATTAAAGGGGGGGTGCCAAGGAACCCGCCCACCTTGACAGTTATATTATATTTGTAAGGCCTAATATCAAACCTTAAATATTGTGTTTACAAAATTATGTATATCATATATAATAATATGAAATATTTTGAGACACCCCTCCAAAAAAAAAATCCTAGATCTACTACTGTTAGATTATTAAAACTGAAAACCTTCATAGTATATTTCTTAATAAAATAATAAATATTATATGATATAAACGTATCTATAATATTATTAATATTACGCATTGTTTCATTAATTTCCGTCCCATATAGGTCATGCGATTCTTCAATGTTTGAGAACCGTAGCGCCCTATATGTATATTTTATTATATAAATTAATAAAATATTAAATGTTGCTATTTTAAATTAAACTTGTTCAGATTTATTTTTTTCGAAAACAATTTGGTTAGGTTTAAATTAGGATAAAAAGTGTAATGCCTATTATTTATTTTATGTAATTTACCGTAAATGTAATATTATCATAAATGTATATAGTTTGAAAACGTCAATAATGAACTTTTATAGTTTATCATCATAATTATTAAGTAATTAGATCTTAGGTTTGGTTATTTGCATAGATTGGGGGGAACGAAATAGAATAAAAATACAATTTAATGTAAGCTATCTATTGGACTTTACCTACGCACTTAATATATTGTAAAACATCGTCTAGAGCGCAGCACATATTACTTGTCAGTGTTTAGATAATTTAGTTACAAAACATTTTGTATTAGTCAGTAATCAGTATTACAATATTATTATTTATTACATATTATTATCTAATTGTATTGTTTTTATTTTAATCAATTTAAAAACAATAATAAATATACATTTTCGTATTTAATTTGCTTCCTCGGCATAGTTTAATAATACTATTATTATGACATTATATAAACTTATTAACTATACTATTTTCTTCGCCGCAAAGATAATAGTTATATATAATAATTATACCTGCATAGTGTATTGGTAGGTTTTGAATAGTATGAGATTTTTTTATAATAAAAATCAACTTCATGGTCAAACCCCATGGTCAAAACTTGTAACAATATATAAATGTATATATTATGTAGGAGACCGCTAAAATGATTAGATAAATTGATTTTTTTTTATTATTTTGAGTTAATTAGAAATGCTTTAAGTCCCATCAAATATAATATATTGATTAAAATCGTATGATGTGTTCATTTAACATAGTATTTCAAACATTTTAATATGTGCGTAATAACTATTTGACGACATACTATGCTAATAATATTAGATGTAACATGTAAATAAAAGAAACAAAAAATATAAAATAAATCTTTAATATTAGAAATTAAATTATTATATTATCATATTATTACTATTAATTAAAAATCATGTCATTTCTCAGTATAACTTATAATCTGTATAAAATGTATGCAATATATATTATATACTTACATTCAATGTAGTAGGTACCCGTCACCCGTCAGTAATTATATAGGTACATAATACAAATACCTAATTGTGTTCCATTTCATTTGATATTATAGTATTAGATAATAATTATTCAAATAAAAAGAATATTTATATAATAAAATACTTAATTATTTATTAATGTTTTATTATATTTATTGATATAGTCATTTTATAATGACAACTCATTTCTGTGATAAGTTTTTGCTTAAAAATTCGTGTCTTAAAATTTTGCTGATGATTCTATTAAAATTTGTTAATAATCATTCTTGGAATTATGAATACCAGGTATATTATACATGTTGTTGGGAAAACATTTATTTATAATTTTTTTTTATAATTTTATTGTCTCAAGTTAAT
This sequence comes from Rhopalosiphum padi, assembly GCF_020882245.1. Taxonomy (NCBI): domain Eukaryota; kingdom Metazoa; phylum Arthropoda; class Insecta; order Hemiptera; family Aphididae; genus Rhopalosiphum; species Rhopalosiphum padi. The sequence goes on from NC_083600.1 coordinate 23,215,739, forward strand.
TTTTTTCTGGAATTTATAACCAATAATCATTATTTAGATATTATAATATACACACTCACGCATACACGTACACTATTTCCTGTTGATTTATATTGGGTACGATATGATTTTATGTTTCATTTTTATATTATAATTTATGAATAAATAATATTAGCTGTTTGTATATAGATATTTTACAATTTTAAGTAGGATAGATAGATGATAGATTGATTCTATTGAACTCAAATTTCCTAAACATACTTACATGCTTGTAAGACGGTGAGTATCTTATTATCAGTTAAAACCTTATTAGTTTTTTTATATTAAACGGTCGATGTTTGATAAATTATAAACATATATTATTTGCAATAACCACAAGAAAATATTTTTAATTTATTAACTAGTGATTTGTAAAAAAAAAAACATGAACTTTAACATATTTCTTAAATTGAAAAATTAAAATATTATAATATAATAATATGCATTACATATGTGACACTGAACCTCATTTATATGTGAACACTGAGCTTCTTTGGAGACGCTCAAGTTAGTATAATAGTAAGTAGGTTAATTACTTGTATAAATTGTCTGACCGCAATATTGTTGATGTCTATAATACAATTTTGCGACTATCGCATATAAACAATTTAATATTTCATTTAATGTGTACCTATGTGTTCTAAACTGCATATTTAAATTTAATAATGTTTTAGGAACGTCATAATTATTTTAAAATGTATAATATAATGTTTAATAAATTGTGGCATGTAATTTAAAAATTCAAACGAGAAATGTATTTTTGTCAGACCTATTACTTTTTCTTTAAAAATTAATTTTCTCTCTAAATCCAATTTTAACTGCATAGTATACGTACACACCTAACAAGTTATATAAAATGCAAAATCGTTTTAGTTATTTTTGAAATAATAATAAGTGTGTTGTGAAATTGTATAATTATTTGCTCAATTCGTCAACTTTATTTAATAGACATGAATTACCTCTCAGGAAAAATATTACGATTAATTAGAATTTATGCCAGCGGTGATGACTGATGACGTATGTTTACCTTGATCTTTGTTCACTTGGTAAGAGAATATTTCTGTTATTATACCTATATTACTATATAGTATATACATTATATATATATGTGTGTATGTGTGTGTGTATGCGTATTTATATTCAATAATTTAAACATAATACATTCTTTTATAATTTATTTAGATAATTTGTTAGTGCGTTATTATTGCTGGTTTTAAATAATTAAAAGTATTATTTGACACTTAGTGTACTGATTATTATATGGGCTATAGAGAGACTATTTATAATAGCTGCTGCAGGTTTTTCATTCCTCAGATTATTTTTATTTACCTATATTAGATATTTAGTATATATACGTGTATGATTATATGAAAAATTCATATTACTATTTACTTTTAATTAGGTATCAATCTATGTGTTAGTGACCATTATTATAATAATGTTTATATTATATCAATTGTATATTATTAACGCTTACAAATTGGACTTTTAATATTGTTTAATATAATTGTCAAATATACATTATACAGTGGTTAATATAGTATATTAGTAATAATTTAATACTTAGCTACAAGTGTTTTAGATCTAGAATTTGAGATAGATAACTATGGTCGCTGTACCATTTTAGCTACACAGCTATTTTTATGTTTGGATTCAATATTTTAAATTGGTCGTCATATATACACAATAAGAATGTACCAATAAACATATTAATGTATTATTATTAATCAAATATACTTATTGTAAAACAACAATGTCTTCTCAGCTGTTTCTTATATTTTTTAATATAGTTCAATTACTACTTTAAATTAAATATAACTATTAAGAAAGCACTGATTTTTTTTATTTACCTGAGGACATTGCCATTCTGTATTATTTTTAAATCATTGCATACATTTTACAACATGAATTCATTTTGAGATGGTGATCAGTGGTGATCACGAATTACATTAATTTATAAAAAAATAAAATAATATCGTATTTATATTGCAAACCACTAAATCTATTCACATGTATGGTACGTTGACCTTCATATGATTGATGTGCAGTAAAAGTTAAACATTTTTTCTTATATTAAAAATATCTAACGGATGTTGACACATGCAAATGATTATTTGTTAAAACAACCTTTATACGTATTTAATTATCTTCTATAAACATACCTATCTGGCTACCTATAAATGTAATATATTTAAGAATTACTAAAAATTGTAATTTAATAATTATTTTTAACACTAAAATAATGTACCTAATTAATTTCTTATTAGTTTATTTAAAAATTGAGAACAGATGTATTTAGATATAATATACGTATACCTACCTATTATAAACAATTATTTATATATCCGATATCCACAAAATATACATTTCCTACAATTTAAATATAATTATAAAAACCCTGTTATTAATGAATTATAACTGTATTATCCAAAAATGTCTATACTTAAAATATTATTTAATTTTTTAAATTTGAGTAGCTCAACTCTTTCTGAATTTATATACCTAATATGAAATTTGAAAGCTATTTTTATCTTAACTGGATTTTAATATACTGTAACATGGTATTTTAAATTTTTATAGATTATTGTATGTATAATCTGTTTCTAAACAAATAACAGTCCATAATTTTGTAAAATTTCAAAACATTTCTCATTTTATCTCATACGTAAATTTTTTAAATTAATAATTAGTCTACAAACTATTTTAAATTGTATTATTTTATTATTATATTATAAATAGTTTATAGTTTTTGGTATATATAGTATAGATACTGCTCATTGGCTTCCTAGTTATAACATCATTTTTATTATTTATTTTTATAACGCAATAATTATTTGAAATATTAATATACCAATAATAGTTGACAGCAACACAACTATGATTAATTTTTAGGATTGGGGGTTGGGACAATATATTTCTTTGTATTATATTTCTGAAAAACATTAAATTTGAATTTATAAAAAAAACATTTCGGCGAGATCACAATTCCTCTAATTACACCATTTATTCAAAAATGGGAATTATATTCTTTATAGTTTACAATTTTGCGATTGATTGTATATATACTTTGGTTGTAGTTTTGGAGTACAGTTATGAGAATTGCACATAGTAGAACATTATAATTTTACAATTAGAATAATCCGACTAATCAAAATAATTTTATTCTGTTATTTTAGATTCTGAGCGGAGTGATAAATTTATTGATTTTGTCATAATGTATTTTTTTCTGTGTACCTACTAGTACGAGTACACGATAATTATTCGATTAAATGTTTAAATTTTCAAAAACGGGGATGGTTTTCAAATTCTATTTGATCAAATTGTATCTAGTTAGTACTTCGCGGAGAGGTGAAACTTGAAAATTTCCAGTACGTAAAACGAACAAAAAATTAAAGAAATAGGGGATTTTTTACGCAAATCCAATTTTTTTTTTTTTTGGTTAAAGTTCTTAAAAATTTAATACAAAATTCCACAACAGTTATTCTAATATCTATGTAAAAAATATTAAAAATTCAGATTTTTTTATATGCATTTGAAATTAGAATTTAAAGGAAATTCGTCAAAATCACAAAAAATTACAAACTATTTTATAGTTGGTTTAGTATAATAATAAAGAATAGTTTAGTATTTGTAGTATTCATAAAAACTTTGATTTTTATATCTAAGTTTTGAAAATGTAATACAAGATTCCTCATAAGTTTTCCATAATGAAACAGTAAGATCTAAAATATATGTAAAGAAAATTACTTTTTATGAACATTTTAAGTTCAAATTTAGACAAAATTATTTATTTATAATATGATATTAATTATCTTGTTATAATTTAAAAACATTATTCATTACTTTTACGTACCTTTATTATATTATTATGAATTTTATACTGTACGAACTGAACGCAATATTTTTGATTTATTTTTAGATAATATTTATTTATATTATAATGAATCTATTTTTGCAGTTATACTGTATTTTAAAATTATATATTTTGAGGTATATGTATACATTTTTATAGTATAAAAAAAATCAATAAATGCATTTTATTATGATAATTAAATACTAAATTATCTTCATTATCCAAGAATTAATTATATCAATTTATCGTAGTACTAAAAGTTAGATAATAAATTTCATTGCTATATCAAAAACCACATGATTTAATATAGGTACTTATTATATAGTATGATGTACATGTAATGATAGACCGCCTCATCCGACTCTATACGCTCAGAATCATTTTTCGTGAATAATAATAAATTATTGTATTTAAATTTAACACACCCTTTATAGTGACACACTAAACACCTAATATACAGTAGAGCAATACCCATTTGCCCACATTTTTCACTCGAAGACGCTGCTGCCATGAGCTGCCATTTTGAGGTTCGAAACGGTAAAATTACATGATATGGTATAACTTAAAACATACAATTTCCTGCAATAGATTATAAGATATTTCCTGTAGTAGTTTCCTATAATAGTCGACTTAAAAGTAAAATGATAATTAAATTACAGTTAGAATAAATGTTCTAAAAGATGGATTGTAAGTTTTATTTTATTTTGGGTGTTGTCGGTGTTGAGAAACGTAATCATTTGTAATAAGAATTATAAAATCGGTATTCAATAAAATTATTTATTTATATAAACATCCATGCCCTAGACAGTTGACTAAATAATAATGATTTTTTTATTGAGTGTTTGATTGATTTTTCATTTACAACTCCAAGTACAATTATTAACTGAGGACAATTAATACAAATCAAAATATTGAATATACGTTAGATATTATATATCAGTATTAATTATATTTAATATAACATTTTATTGATAATTAATGTAAAATACTCAGATGAAATGGATCCTATCAAAGTAAAAAATGTCAAAAAAATGTTACGATGTATATGATTATGATGGAAGAGGAGAACATTATATTGCTGCTTGTAATAACGACTTTAAGAATGTTTTAATTGTTCTGTTTTTAATGCATTCATTAACACAAATATAAATAATAAAATCCACATTTATTTTTATAAAGATATTTTATTAAACCCATATATATAATATAATGATATAAATATATAATATTATCCTTGACAATTGAAATGTACTAACTACTAACTAAAGGTAGGCTACCTGTTGTCCGTAAAAATTTATACAACTATATGCGTTATTAGTACTGAATATTGATAAATCTTGTATTAATTAATGATATAAAATTCTCTTATAAAAGTTCCTATACTTGAATCTTCTTATAAATTTAAGCATATTATATATACATACTAAAAATATATAGGTAGGTACATATAAAAAAACATGTAGATATTAGGTAAACATATAGTAAACATGTTTTTATTTTTCAACTTCACAAGTACGCTATGGTATGCGAATATATGATATTATTCAAAACGAAAGTATAGTTAATGTAATAATATTACATTATTATCTGTTTTTTAAATAATAATTACATTTTCCCGTATTTTAAACGTGTAAATGTCCAATTCCTACTAGTGAATAATAGGTACTACATAAATTCTTAAGTCTCAATGCGTATTATTATTATCATACTGTTTGTTTTAAATTATGTTATGTTCACGTGCAACAATAATGAATGGTTTAATCAAAAAACTACCATCTTTAAAATATTGTGATTAAATAATTACCTATCTAAGTATTGTAGATTTGAAAACTCTTATAAATTTCCTAGTTCAACTATATAAAATAGTTACACAACCGATAATTCAACTATAGAGATAAATATATAGACAATAATTCCATTTATATATTCAATTACATACGTATGCGTAGTATGTAAATGTCTATGTGACCATGTGACTATGTTTGAATGTTTGATATATTATTGTATTCAATAATGAACATAATAATCTGTTTTATAAATTGTAATTTTATGTATTGACAATGTTAATACTATTTTGGTGAATACCTAAATTTGAGGTCTCAATAAAATATAAAGCGATGTCAAAGAATGTATATCAAATCAACTAACTATATTTATTAATAAATAGACATATAGTGACTGCTCTTGTACAGTACGGTTTATTTTCGAAAACAAGAAAAAAATTGGAGTATAATGTGTAGAAATACGTAAAAATATAAGAAAAACAAAATATATAAGATAAAAAAAACTATTGAATGATATGTAGTTACGTACACTTTAATAATATGGTATAAATCATTTAAAATTAATATTAATAAATATTTATGAAAGTTTTATGACAATAATTTTGATTTATATGTCAATTTTTAGAAATGTTTGAACATTTAAAATCATAATATATACTTTAGGTAGCTAAATGATATTCACGTCTTGTAGCATTACCCGTTCATGTATATAAAAAAATAAAATAATGTCTATTCAGCTTTAATATATAATGTATATCATACGAGTTTTTTATATGACGCAACTCGTAATAATTTAACTTATTAATTACTTACTATACTTACTAATAATTTACTGTATTTGGACGCCTGTATATTAAGTAATTCGTTGTGGCCATAAGCCCATAATAATCGGTGATTGATATACATACTTATTTTATTTTAATTACTGTCGTTAACATATTACTTAGTATTGATTATCTTTGTATGCTTATATAAATCAAAGGCTTACAAAAATGTCATCTAAATCTAAATAAAATACACTTAATAATTTTTATCGGAAATATGTAAGTTTATATATGTATAATTTAATGGGTTTTCACTTTTTTTAAAAGAAATATTCATGAATAATATACCTAGTCATACCTCAATGGTTGAATTATGAAATATCTGAATATTTTGTTCGAAACGAAAAAAACCACAAATTTTCATTACTTATTCTTTTGTTGTTTATTTTACTTCGTACCTATATTCACATTATATTTGTTTTTTATACCTGCATGACTACATTCATAACTTTAAATGTGTTAATTAACATTTATCGTGTTTACGTAAAATGTTAAGTAAATAAACATTATCAAAATCCTAAAACCTGTATTTGTTTGTATATTATATTAATGAATTGTAACATCTAATTAGTATTTATTATCTAGAAATTAAAAATGTTTTTTATACGTTTACGAATAGGTATCTATACGTAATTACACAACGAACATGCGCATATTATTATATTATATAATTTGATATATCGTGTATTAAGGTGTATGTAGTAACTGTAAATATCTAGTACCCGAACTAAAATTCCTTTCAAATTAAAACTGTATTACTTTTTATATTATAATTTAAAATATCCAAATATTAATAACAACAATAACTATTACATATATATATATATGTATATTTGATTACATTTTGACAAAATAAACTAAAATGTCAAATTTGATTTGTTTATACTATAATTATTAATTATTGCAGTATTTTTGGATATTTATGAGCAAAGTTGTACAAAAATTGAAAAATGTTATAAGCGCTCATGTTTTTAGAAATAATTATGTATAGAAAGGTTTTTAAAGAAGTTGAACTCGTAACCGTGAGGAATTTCTTGAGCGCTATTTCATTTCAGTACCAACATAAAATATCGAGATCTTATCCCGTGAGTAGGTAGCAGCTAGGGGTGTGTTGTATGTATATTATACCTATAGGTAGTCTGAAACATACGAAGCGTTCTGAATTTCAAAACACAATACGACAACGAATAGACGCAGACGGTCGCACTATGTAATTATATTAAAGCATTGTCTGTACATAGTTGAACGACTGTGCCTCATAATAATATGTGAGTAGGGTGATGATGGAGATGGATTATCTCTAGTCTGATCACACGCGTTTAAAAATACCAAACACTAAAATGTGAAACCCTTCTTCAAAACGCTGTAACAAAACACTGCAGGGACAACCACCACAGTTGTTTTGGTCGACCAAGTGTAATAGTAAGGTAGTTACCTATTTCTATACCACTCCTACATTGATTGTATTACATAATATTGTGATACAATAATGTATAATGTGCTATTGTGACGTTGGACAACCCACTCCGACCACCTCACGGAAATTTCGAAGGAAGGTGGTAGTGGCGTGTGTATAATTATTTTACTATAATACTACGTAATCGGGTAATCTATATGTATAAAAAAACAATGTAACGCGACCCGATTTTAACGAAAATGTATAAAATATTGTTCGTAAAAAATACCATGCGTAGAGTTTTAGTAACTTAAATTGCATCCGCTGGGTAAGATCGAACAAAATTCGGGTGAATTTTCCACATCATTCGTATCTGTCCACAAACGGAGGTACACCGACCGTTTTGTGAACTGATATGATCACGCTAAAACTAAAATACACCGAGTAGGTATCGTATTTTGTAATCGTTAATTTATTTCAGATTTCAGAGTGAAGTCGGGTAATACATCATATTATAATAAAAATAACAATATTCTATCAACGTACGGTTTACGAGAACGGATTTATCGATCTTTAACGTCTGTGCCCTGTGGGTCGTAGGTAATAATAACCACCACCACCGCCGCCGTCAATCGATAGAAAATTACAAACGACGCGGCGGGAAAAACGCGTACTCGACCGACGTCGTTATCAAATTCAGACTGCATGACATTAAAAATAATATGTTTTATAACATTTCAATAACGCGGTGTGGAAACACGAAAAATTACAACGACGGCGGTTCACAGATATCGGCGGCCACGGTGCCGCACTAGGTCGTGACGTCACCGATAGATAATATGGCTGTTGCGTCCACCGCCGCCGGCGCCGTCGTCACCGCTCTACCACCGACGCAGTTCTGCGTGTTGCACACACTTGCACATCCCACCCGACACCCGCACCGGTGTAGTCGTGGTGTACACCGCGCGTACTGCCGCCACCGGTCCACCGACGACGACGCCGCGTCAGTGAGATCGGTAGCGTTTCGTGTCGCCGAACGCTGGCTGGCTCGGACGCACGCACGCACATGCGTCCGCGCAACGTTCACACAACGGTTTCTGTCGCCCGACCGACGTCCCGTCCCCGTGTGCCCGTCAGTCGGCCATGGTTTCTTGACGTGCGAGCAGGCTGCCGCGCTACCACAGCCACAGCACACCACCGCAGCGCACCGCGCACACAAACACGCGCACCGCAAGGCTCCTCCGTTGTAGTGTATATGTACCACCCGTACAGTGTACGATCGACGACGCTGCCGCCAATAATAGTTTTTATATATTTTCGTTTTTTCGAAAAATAATTTAAATCGTTTCCGTTTCGCGAACGCACGGGCGATATTCGTTTCGTTCGTCATCGGGACGACCGGCGCGCCGACGACGACGGTCCGACAACAACAACAACGACGGGTACAACACCGGCCGCGATTTTTTGTACGGCGGCGATCGTCGTAACACCATAGGGGTGTACAACAACTGTTGTCGTACCCCCGAGAAGAACACGCGCCATCATCGTATCCGTACCGACGCGCCGTTCAAAATGTCTACGTGCCAGACGACGCCATCTTACTGTCGCCATTGAAACGCGTCGGTGTCTGGTTAGCACGTCTGTGTTTACTGTCTTCCTGACGCCACCGGTCACCGACGTTTCGGCCGGCCGGCTTTTGTTGCTGCACTGCCTGCACCTCCTTAACACTGCCGCCGCCGCGTCACATCAAGAGCCGATTTTCGTGGTCGCGTAACGTCTCCAATCGCCGCCATGTCTAAGGTCAGTTTGAAAACGCGTCGGCGACTGCCATCGCTATCGATGTGTTGTGTGTGGTGTTGGTGGTGGAGGGGGGGGGGGTGAAAGGGATATGCTATCGATAAAATAATTTTGAAACTAACTGTAGCTGTGTGTGCGATGCGGTCTTTCTAGTTTTTAGATTTTTTTTATTCACTACGCGGGTCTCTAATTTTCAATGAGGTTACTTGTGTTACTTGAGGTTATTGTGATATTGATATCGTTAACCGACGAGAACGATTCTGAGGAAAAGTCGACCTGTCGTCCACGCCCCATCGTCGTTGACCGTCCGTGTCGTCTGAAGAAATCAAAATTTAGGACGCTCGCCTAGGACGATTTTTTTGGCTCCCGGTCAATCCGAGTCGGCCGTTGGCCGTTGGGTTTAGGTACTAAAATTAGACGGCGTGGCATACGCCAGCCACCGAATTCGAAACCGGTGGACCTAGGTACCTACTGAGCACAGTCAATCGCGCGTGTAAAGGATTTATTTTAAATTATTTCTTGGCCATTTCCGCAATCGTCAAACGCCGCCCGCCGTGATAACAGTTATCGCGGTTGACTACGATTTTTTTTTCGCGCGAGTGGGCCGTTGATGTTGTGCTCTCGGTGGGTGGGTGGGAGGCGAAACGGTGAAAACACCTGAGCGACGATATGTTACACACATAGATCTATCTAAACGACGACAAAACAACTATTATTATAATAGAAGGTCCACGCTTTGAAAATCATACGAATTGATTTTTTAATCCAGTTACCTAATTATCTAGTTCTATAGTAGAGATTTTTTAAAAATATAAAATAAATCGCCACTTACCGTCCTATCGTCGAATTAATTGTAGTTAAGTATCTAATATTTTCTAGGGTACGGTTATAATATGATTCATTTTATCCAAGAAAAGTGGAAAATCCTTTTGTTTATTGGTGATAACGCTTATCAACAATTAAATCAACGATAATTAAATACAAAAAATATAATCAAGACCTAGTCGGGCTATCGGTTTCTTTAAATTCGAAATCATGAAGAACTAAGAAGTAGGTATGAGGATAAATTGTAACATTAATCAAACAATTATGTTGAACCATAATATTGAAGATTTTATTTAGGTACTTTTTTTTTTTTGCTATAGGTAGTTATATCGAAATTTGATTAAATACTGATTTTTCTCTAATAATACAATTTGTTGTTGAAGTCAAATGTTGTACAAACAGTATGTGAGACTACTATATTTTGTCTTATGAATGCATCGGTTTCATTACCTAATGTTCTGTTTGCTCTTTAGATGTATTATTAACAGTTAAGTTTCACCTATATTTAAAATGTTTAATTATTACGATTAATATACTAAGTATTAACTAGTAAACTAGTATTATGTCAAATAAACACAGCTCAAGTCGTTGAATAATAGGTCAAACTTATAATTAACTCCGGCATTTAGTAATTTAACTTATAACTTTAGTAGTTATTATGCTATAAACCCGTGCGCAGGATTTCTTCATAAAGAGGGTTATGAAAAAAAAAATACTATTTATATTAATTTTCTGAAGTGTTTATTAATTATAGTTTTTCTATTATACAGTATACTTAAGAAGTTTTGCAAAAGTAAACTTCCTTTTAATTTGATAAACCCAGTAGTTGTTAATGGCCTAAATGTAAAAAAGCAATAGAGAAGGGGGTTAAATCACCCTCTGTACACAGCCTGCTATCAATAAGATAGCACCTTACGTTTTAATTTCGTCTTTTTTTTTAGGTTCTTATAGGTATTATGAAAATAAATGTTCATATAGGATTTTATCGAATCAGTGAGATAGATAGATAGTCATCTTCACAGTGTCTTGTAAATTGTAATGTCTCACCACTCGCGCTTAATTGTTTCTGATTTAAACAAATATATTAAGTTCACTATTATTGCATTGTGTCCTATGAAAGCGAAAACAAACCGTTGTGGTACGCTAATCCGTTGTCTGCTATAGTTATTGAAAAAAAAATCTGTTCTATTTGCTTAACTTTTTATTCTTCAAGTTCCTCATTGAGATAATATCCTACTATACCTACTATATTGATTTTGAATTTATTATATAGGAAAAAAGATTCACGTGTACCCGAGTTAGCGACGTCAAACATGTTATAGTTTATAATATTTATCTTTAAGTGGAGATAATGTGTTTTTTAATGCATTAAGCCATTACTAGTCGTAACAAACGTGTTTCATCGTAAATTTTTTTTTGATATATAGTGTTCTAAATTTTAATCCCAATTAGTAATTCGAGCATAGCAGACTAATTTAGAATATCGTATACAATTCGTTGTTCAGAAAAATTTCGACTTAAAGCTATAGTTACTAATTAGTCGATTAATGAATAAATAAATCAATTGACGAACAAATTGATTTTTTTCTAAAAATCTAATTTGAGTTACAGAAATAGGCTTTATTATTATATAGGTACTTTCAAGGTACTTTAAAATTTAAATTATAAAAGTTGCGATTGATTTTTTGTAAATACTTGTTTGTTTATTATTTTCTATTGACTAGCGAATTAGGCGAACATGAACAGTTATTGTCTATGCAATATTATTAAAAATTAAAACGACCTATTTATTTAACTATCTATCAATTTTTGTTCTTTATATGAGCTTCAAAATTGTTTATACTTGATTTTGGTGTATATAAATGAAAAATAATATTTTATTAATAACCAACTATTTGTACAACCCATATATTATATACCAAAGTATTCAATAATTAGTTCATAGAAAATAAATGGTTAATCAACATAGCAATATTCATTATTTGAATTATTATTCATTTTAGTTGATTGTTGATTTTACCATCGACTTATTGATCTCTTAATCGACCAAGTCAGTATTCATACACGTTAATATTGAGTATATTATTATATTTTCACTTAAGTTTGGAATTTTCAGTGATCAGCATATTTTAATCATCTTTATTTGGAATTCTTTTCGAATTTTTAAAGTTTAAAACTACTACACAAGATAAATGAAAACCATCATCAGAATTATTTTATGCCATTAAAGTTCGTTGAAATTATATTTTTTTATTAATATACCTACCTAACAACACTAAAGTCAATATAATAGATACCTTAATAATACATACGTATATACATAAATAATTGATAGTCGAGTTGATAATTATATTTTTAATTATAACTGTCATTTATTTTATGATTTTATTTTACTTTTAAACTCTCCATATTAACAAAAACAAAATCATTAGTTTTTCACCTTGTTTTTTTATTTCAATAATTTAGAACAGGTAAAATACTTTTCATCAAATCGAATCACATGCTATATGTTAGTATTGATTAGTAGCATGACGTGTATTCACAATTCACATTTATCATTGCATTAGTCATAGAAAATCAGTAATTAATTTAGATTTAAGATGTGAGATAACCCAATCCTGAAATTGTATTATGTATATACGTCTACAGATTTATTATTGAAGGTTTACCGATTTAAATATTTTTTGTATAGAAATATAGATTGATAATGATTTACCTATTTGTTTGAATTTAATCTGTATAGGTAAAATATAAATTTGGATGAAATGCGCTCTACCTATTTATTAAGTATAGGTTAATTTATATATGACCTGATCTATATCGGTGTATGATTATACTTACTATTTTACTAGTGGAGAACTGGCGAATAAACTCAATAAATATAGTTGTACATTTGTTTCTACATTCGTAAAATGGAAATTATATTCTCCTTATCTACATTTACTCAGAAATACAAGAATTGTAGGTATAATTATAATCTGTGGAATAAAATATATTTACTATTTTATATTTATCGTTGATATGAACTGCGTTTAAAAGTTCAGTCCTTATTTTTATATTACTAACCAGTACTTGTATTATAATATATAGTTATTTAGAAGCTTATTCGCTTAATTAAATTTTATACTCCGCTGTAAATAAATTAATTTCTAAAAAAGATTCTTAAAAAAACTATGAAAACTTATAATTATTATTTGTGTATTGAAAAACTTTAGAAGTTGAGTATTCTATCATAGTTATAAACTAGTGGTTTTTTAATAATAAAAAAAACAAAGTTGAGTACGTGTATTCTACGAAAATATAACTAATCTTCATGAATTATGTATAAAATTGTTTCAGTTACGTCGCATGTATTCAATTTTCATTTGATATCATAATCAAACCACGAAAAAATGTATTTAAGTGGAAACTATTTTTCGTTTTTAATCGTCATTATTATATAATATAAATTATTTTATATTGTTTTGAGATACGAACGAGTGTAAACTTCCTTATAAAGTTCCTTATTTTAGTGTTGCAAGTAGCGAATATTGATTGTAAATAAACTACTACTGTCAATAAACAAATTACTAATTGGTACGCAGTAATGCTTAATCGATTGTCTTTTAAATTGTATGAATTCAAAAATTAATTGTTGTTCAGCATGGTTATCTAAAGTGAATTGATTGATAAACGATAAAATAAAAATAAATGTTATATATGGGATGTTATATAAATCGATTTAAATTGTTTTATTTTGTCTTACGTTCTTACTAATATCAACCTAACCTAGTTAACTAACCAACGTGTCATACATTAATTTATTGTATAGTTTATGTATTGTACTGAGTACTAAACGAGCTACTAAAAATATTAAACACTTAAATAGTTATATATTATCTTAAATTATATTTCTCGCTCAATATAAATAAATTGTACTATATAATCTGTATTTATGTAAAAAAAAGTAATTTATTTTTCATTCAAAATCTGTTTTAAACGTAATACCTATTTTTGAATGTATGATAAATTAAAAACTCAATCTCATAAATAAATGTATACAACACAGCTTATTTTTGAGTTATGCAATACCTTATAGATATATTTGTACAATGCACTGATGTCGATATTTAGAATATTAATTAATTTGTTTGAATTTATATTCATTATCTCAGATGTTCTTTGTTTTTTGTTTGCTTACCATTATAAACTGCGACTTCCTTTCTATCTAATTTTGATAAAAAAATATACCTATGTATAACACGTCGTCTTTAAAATTTTCTAATTGTTGTCAAATTTTATATTATAATAAAATGTATCCTTTATTCAATGGTTGTCACTATTGTCTCTATACTATAATTTATAATACTTTTAAAATTCTGACGTTAGGCAGTAGGCACTACAATACTTACTAAATAATCAATATATATAGTATTGGAATTAATTTCGATAAACAATTATTACAACTTACCTGGTTTTGGTGTTTCGACATTCTTGAGTAACAACATTGCCGTTCCCTGTAGTAACTGATCAATAAATGTAGATAAAAATGTAAGTTTTTAACTATATATGTTATTTACTTTTATAAGTTATGGATTTTTTTCCAAAAACCATAGTAGGACTACACATTTTACATACGAAAATAATATCGCGTTGCAGTTAATTCCTATGTGTTAGAATTAATATGCACCCAACCAGTTTTTTCAGTTAGTGTCAGTTTGGATTTTCTCAAGAATTTCAATATGATCGAAAACCACTTTTTTATTTTAATTTTTAGATAACACTCCCTAGAATACACTTAAAATGTATAAATGATTAAATATATATCCAGATAATGAAATATGAAATCGTATCATTATGTTTTCCAAAATATGACATATCGTTAACGCTTTATTATAAAAAATTATAAAAAAATAAATATTAAGCGAATGCGAACAGAATGTATTGAAACTAAATGTTGCTGACTGCTGTCCGATTTAATTTTTTTTGAAAAAATAGTCTGACTAATAAATTATCAATACGGAACAAAATTCCGAGGGTTGTATTTTCAAAAAATAGGTATCTTATATAAAATGTAATGTTTATGAGTAGTTTTATATATCGGTTTGGTGGACCCGAATTCATGAAAGTACCAATCGGTGAATGCATATTTAACCAAAAATATAGCGAACCCAAATTTCATATTATACTTCCTTATCTACAATTTCTTAAAATATAAATTATAATCAACTGTATAGATGTTCAAAATACATTTTTAATAGAGCAATAGGTAGGCTATAATGAATATTGTATCAACCGTGTATGTAGTATGTACAATCCGCTTTGCTCTTATACTTGAATAAAAAATTATAATATTATATAGTTGTGTCGATATTATTAACTTTCATTAAACTTAAAAATTAAAATAGATGTAGAAATTTATTTCATAAATACTTTATATTTTATAAAAGTTAATTGTAATAACAATGAATTAGAACTTTTTTCTGAAAAATATTTAACTTGGTCTTTATTTCCATGTTCCCCGGATTTTCCTACCCCGTCAATGATCGTTTATTATTCCGAAATTGGATTAGTTTTTTATTTAATTGATAATAATAATTAATGTTATTGTTAGCTTTATATGTTGATTTTCCATTTTTAAAGGTCAGTATAAATATCTTCATTGTTGTTTGTACATGTATATATAGATATTATATATGATATATATCTAATACTTATTACTTTATCTGATTACGGTATAGGATGTTATAGTGGTTTTCCTTGGCATGGCTAAGATGCGTCCAGTTGATTGCAATAAGAATACCCAAGCTTATTTGTTTAACTTCAAATGGCCTCTATAATAAAACAAATTAAAAAGAATACGCGTTGAGTATATAAAAGTCAGTGTTTTAAAATGTTTTAACTTCTTAGAATTAAATTCATATATTATCGTCCTTGATCGGATTAAACACATTTTTCTAATAAATCGGAGTCATTTTTCAAAAGAGAAAAACGTTATTGGCTTAATCAATGCCTAGCCAAGGTTGCTGCCAAAATGTAATTTAATAATATTATTTTAATATGCATTTTTAATTTATTTATTTTCTTACCTACCTATCTTTTTGAAACTTGATTTGACCGGTTTAAGGCTAACTGTCAGTTTGACCCACAGGCCACAACATAATATATAAACTACGGTGTTATAAAGAAGACCATTCTTTTTTTTTTTTAGAATTAAAGAATTATATTTTTCTAAATGTTTACTATAGATATTTTGTAATCTTGCTTTTGACGACCTTTTTGTAGTTTGTTAAGTAATTAAGTAAAATCACGATGACTATGTCTTTCAATTCTGTACATTATGATTATTTTGTATGCTGGTGCCCGGATAATATAAATCGATCAATTAACAAATGTTGTAACAAATTGTAACAAATTACAAACGTGGCATTTATAATACTCGTTCATTCTTTGAATAATGTATGATATAACTTCAAAATTATATTCTTTATATTATGCTGGAGATAGCTCAAACCTGAATACCGACAAACAATATTTCACTTTAATAATTAAGTAGCTAGGTAATTAAATAGGTATGTTCCTACTTGTAGTAATTTATTTTTAATTTGTTCTATAAAATAAACATTGTTTTAAATTTAAAATGTTTAAGACCCTCAATTATTTGATAATAATTAATAAGGTATATTAAATTAATTATTTATCCCGCTGGTGCTAATCATTAATTATATAACAATTTATTTTTAAGTAAACGTGATTTTTGTTTAGAATATATTTTACTAAAATTATTTTTCTCAAATATATAATAATTGATAACCTGTAAATAAATAATATCTGTCTATTGTAGCCCAAATCAATACTAAAAGTAATTTATTATTCTTAATGTTTAAATTATACCATATTATAGGTATTGTGTTTACCTATATTAATTATTAGTATTTATTATATATATTTGTGGAAAAAACTTGTTTTTTAGACATGTGTTATGATGGTTATTATATTTACATTTTCAACTTTTGCAGTTCGTAGTTTAAAACATTTCCACTGTAAATAAGTAGATGTTTAATGTGTAATCGAGCTCAATGTGTATATAATATTATGTGCTTGTGATGTGTTGATGATAAGTGGACAGTTTTATCTTAGGTTAAATTACCGCAAAGTTGTATTGCGTGCTGCCCGTGTATTTATTTGATTTCATAATGAGAATATTCTAGCTTCTGTAGTTTCTCAACGTAAGTAACTCGATTTACCCAACTGAATGACGAGGTTATTGTAACGAAATAAAATATTGTGTTATTATTATTATTATATTATATATACGTGCATAGAATTCCATGCCATCAAATATAAAACGATGCCAAACAATATAAACCAACTCCCACGTACCTATATTATAATATATACATATAATTCTGGAAGTAGAACTTTATCATAATATATAACAATATATGAAATAGTTATTAAAATTAGATGATCATTATGATTTCGAAACAATGAATTATAATATACGTTATCGTGTTGCATATATCGTTTCACGCGCACTATCAGCAAGGACTTATTCAATGGAACTTGTTTGTCTGTAAAGGGTTTTGTGCTTAATCGTCGCAAAATAATATAATTAATAATAATAATATGTTACATGACATTTATCACGTATCAATATTGTGCAACGTTAGTCGGATTGGCTTTTAAATTTATGATGGATTTATTAAAAAAATTACACGTGTGCTTAATTGATAAATGTACGTCTTGAAGATTTGTCAATTGTTCATGCATACCTATCTCTACAGATACTTCAATGTTTAATTATTGGTATGATTAATCCGTGTTGTATATTATGTTTTTATGTACCTAAGCGTAGATCAAATAATTAAAATAATTTAAGTGAATTATATTTTTTTTTCTATGTATGTATAATCTTATGTTTATCTACCTATATAACACGTCTTAAAGTGGTAGTATAATATTTCTTAGTATTATTTGATTTTAAAAACCTAAAAAATTTTAATCATTTTGATTCGTCAAATCGCACAACAGTTATATTCCATTGTTTAAGTCCTGGATATATAATGCTCAGAATATTATATTATATTTATATAATGTTGACAGTTAACGTTTAAAAATTCATCCTATGTAAAAAAAATAATGTACATATAGTTACCCGGTTTCAACTAAATATTTCACGTAGATCGTTTAAACTCAGACAATCGTAAAAATACAATTAGTTACACACGCCATTAGGTAAGTGCGTACAAAACTAAACATTATTTACGCATTAGTTGTGACTTTACTGTAGGTATAAAATGAATATATTTTAGAATTGTTCGTTATAAATTGTGAAAAACAAAGAATAAAAATATTTATGAAATAACTGAACATTTACATATAAAACATGTTACTAATTATAGTAGGTATATTTAAAGCATATAAACTTATATGTTTTAAACATACCTAATCATAATTGAGATTTATTGTAGTATGGGTATACTGTATATATTATACTTGATACCAATAATGTATACTATTGTTTCAGTTCTCGCTACATTTTTAAAAAGATAATTAAAACTTTCATTTTAATTTCAGTTAATAATTTCGTATGTTTGATGAGTGACATCATTAAAAACATACAATCATCTGCTATTTAATGAACTTTAATGTGTTCAGTATAAGTTATTGAACTGTTGAATAAACAACTTGTCCATCTCTATTGTTATTTCTAAACAGATCATTTTATTGTTTCTCTCCACAATAGCATGAAATAATTTATTAATTGTTTTCGAGCTTACGATTTTTATTTCAATATTTTTTAATCTCATTTTTTAATACTTAAAAAATATTAAGTTTTATGTTTAAAATATTGTTGTTGGATTAATGGGATTTACGTTGCTTTAGTTTAACAATCAGTAACCAGTATTTTCTCCAAAATGACAAATTAGCGATTATATACATGATTGACTGATTGAGTGAGCATACATTTAAAATGATAAATGCATATCTCATATAATATAAGTATTCATTTTAACACTACGTAATTATGCATCACCTATTTAATTCTTATTATTACTTAATAACACACGATGTGATGAAACATTGTTTTGAATTATGTAAATATGTAATAGGTAAACAATATATTTTATTCGGTAAAGTCTTTGCAATATATATTCTATCAAACCGCTTAATGAAAGATATATATTTATTATTCTGTTTTTGATTTGTTGATTAATAAAGCATGTGATATTATTCAAAATTAAATTGATGTAGATGTGTTTTAATCATTATTCATTAAATTTCTTTAAAATCGTCGTAAATTACTCAGTGTATTATAGTAATGTCGGTTTGATAACGTCATCAGTTATATTTCATTTTTGTCGTGGCTCGTACGGGGTATCACATCTAACCAATTATATAATAGTATAATGGTACTTATTATAATATTTTACATTCCTCATGAAGTATAAACTCATTTCTAGCGATGAATTAAAATGCCTACAACTAACTTTACCATCCATTGCAAATTTGTCTCTGACATGTTGTATGTCTCGCGATTGATATAAATTTATAGGTTACGTTCTAAATACTATTATCATTATAGCTAGCTTAAATTTAATTTCTTTATAATATCAGTAGATCCTCAAAGAAGATGCAGTTTCATGCTTTTGAGGGTATGTGTTAAAAATATCATTGTAGCTAAATAACTGCTCTAAATTTATAGTATACCTAGTATAGGTATGTTAGCTGCAGTGTATCGTTATAGGTAATAATACATACAATATACCTCCACTCTCATTTTTATTCATTATTATTATATGTAAAAAACTAAAAACTAAAAAACGACTAAAAATATCTGTTATTTATAATGTCATGTATTTATGACGAAAGATTGTAATTTGTAGGTAATGGGTATAGTATATTTTGAATAATTACCACATGTGTCGAAAATATATAATTTTACAACGGAATCAGAAGAAAATCGCACAGTGTGTATGAAGTATTATTTACCATCGTACATACCTATACTATGCTATGCTATTCTTTTTCTTTTTTTTTTTATTAGGTTTTTTAGTCTATATAATATGTTTTGATGATTTACGGTTTGATTATAATTTAACCATTTTAACCGCATCGACTTAACATAATATTATATTATAACACAAATTTACATTATTATAATAATTATATTTCTTGTATCCTCTAAAAATGAAATTGCTCGTCCTAAAAAAAGTTTTTAATATCATTAGTAGCAAGTAAAAATGGATTAATTTTTTATGTTCGTGGTTTTTCGACCTTGTATTGTTTTTCTATACACGTATATTTACTACGTTGAACGTTTTATGATGTTCGTATACTATATACACGAGTATAAATGTCCTAAGACTCGTTAATCGGTTGTGATGTCTTTATTTACTAATATTTCAGTGAATTGTATTTTATAAACAGCTATAAGGAATAAGTATTATATTATTAATCTTATCTTTTTGTTCGAGGGCTTATTCGCGATCTTGTATACAGATGTCTTGAACGAAATGCTTAAAAATTTAATACATCGCAATGACAAGGAATATTCGTTAGATACTTTATCGTGTTAGTCGTTTTATTATTTTTTTTTAGTTTCGATATTTAATTGAACGGTCGCGATTCGACTGACAGAGACAATCATTTAATTGTGCTAATTAATAATTTGGCGCCAGCTCGCCGATGCTCACATTTACAGTGAATATTTAATTGTACGCGGCTGTTGAAACGGCGAACTACACATAACATAAATATTAAAATTGAAAACATGAATGGAACTAAAGTATATACATTTATTTGACCTAATGACATTGCAACTATTTGACTTTATAATATATGTGCCATACGGTTTTTACTTCAAATGTTTAAATTGCATCGTTAATAATATAACTATTGCGTTATTTACTTTACTCATTTATACGTGGTCAACGCGACGAATTCGTTTCATACGCTGTATCGTTCGTTAAAGTATATTTCATAAATCGTATTATATTATAATGTCTATCGTTTCAGACCGAAAGCGAATGCTCAGCCGCCGACCGAGCCGACGAAACGGGTCGGCAAAATGCCAGCTCTCCGCCTTTGGCCATGGGGCCCGTCCAGAATACCGAGGACGACGGCATTTCGTTTTGCGAATATCACGACCTGCCGCCACCGCCCGACGGCGGATACGGTTGGGTCATCGTGTTCGCCAGCTTCATGTGCAACATGGTTGTAGACGGGATCGCCTATACCTTTGGCGTATTCCTTGGCGAATTTGTTGATTATTTCGGCGAAGGCAAGGGAAAGACTGCTTGGGTTGGTAGTCTCCTATCCGGAATGTACCTCAGCGCAGGTAAGTTGTATTGCCCCCGATCGTCACACTTTTGTATAATATAGAAAGGCGTTTTCGTAAAAACTATATAAAAAACACACAAGGGGGGACAGTTAAAATAATATAAAAGTTTTAAGATATAATAATAATAAATATTAATGAAACGCTTAGACAGTCATAGGCAAAATAATAAAAACATTTTTTTATGCCATAGTACTAAATTCGCCTTTTTTTTCCCTTAAATTTTTTTGTCAAAACCGTTATTGTAAGTAGTTTAATTTAATAGTAATTATTAGTGTTTATTTGATATCGATATTGGTGCCCCACGTTCAGGCTTTCTTTCCTTTGATATTTTAATTTTGAAGCAAATTAGGAGCATTTAAAAAATGTAAATAACTATTAAATTCTAAAATTTCCTTAATTCAAAAACATCCTATGGGTATTTCTTACCATTAAATTTTATAATTGAACAATTCAAACATTTAAGATGTCGGTGACGCAGTATATTAATACTGTATATTACAGTATATTAATACAGTATATTAATAGTTATATCGATATATCAGTTATGTCATACTACTAAAGGCATTGTGGTAACAAAATTAATAACACTATAATTACATCAATATCAAATAAATAGTAATAATGTTATATTATTGATTTTTAGAATATGTTTTTTAAATAATTTTATAAAAATTATCCCCCTGTAGACTTAATGGATTTAAATACATATCTTTTTACATACCATTAACTTTTAACAATTATTTTATGTTTGCAGGTCCTATAGTCAGCGCTTTAACCAACAAATACGGATGTCGAGTGGTATGCATGGCGGGTAGCGTCATCGCATCTATAGCATTTGCGCTCAGCACACTATCACCAAATGTCAATGTCTTAATGCTCACTTATGGTTTTATGGGTGGTAAGTTATACAATATATTGTCTGGCTACCTCTATATATGTTGGTGGCTGGACAGGTAATAATGTACTAGCCGTGTATGCAATCTGTCGGCCTGTGATAACCTAACCTAATTGAGTAAAGAATGTTACATTGCCTTGTTTATAGGTGGTACGACATCCCACCTCAACGGACATCAGCTATCGTCATATCGAAAAATATATATGATTACTCTAAAAAAAAAAAAAAAATAATAACCTATGGTTAAAATAATTGTTTAGGACAAAAGGTACGTTAGGACAATTTTTAAGTATCAATTAATTGTTTTGTTTTGTTTTTTTTTATCCCCATTTAATTAGATTTGTTTGATACATTTCACTTTCTTAAATTTTTAAGTTTTTTTATAACTAAAAAACCTATGTCATTAGGGGAGTATTTGCATAATAATTATTTTATATTTATTTTGATTCATTGAATTTCCAATTTTTCATGGTCGAGTTTCTATGTTATGTAATTTTTTTTTTTTACTTTTATTTATTCATGCCTTATAAAAGATATATGCCGGTAATATCACAACTTTGAATTATAAACTCAAAATTGATAATTAAAAAAATAAGTAATTTTAAATAATTTAGTATAAATATGATTGTCATATTAATTTAAAAAAATTTATTTTTTTGAGAAATCATGTATATTTTTGGCGCACACACTTAATATTTAATTTTTAATGAATTAACAAAGAAATAATTTTTTAATTTGAACATTTATTTTGTATTTTAATTAAGTTAAATTTAAATATAATTTAAATAAAATACAATTTGTTTACTATTTATTTTTGCATGAAAATAAGAATTTAATTTACTCAATAGTATTGAAAAAAAAATGAAGGGGTTTTAGGATAAAAGATGGTATATCTTATTGTATAGAGATTTATATTTTGTTAATTTTTATGACTTGTGTTATAAATAACAAAAATTAATTAAATTATTGCTTGATACAATTTATAAATTTACTAAATTTATTTGAAGGCTATTTCGTAATTAATATTTTATCAATCATAAAAGTGAATTATCATTTATTATATTCTTAATGTGTATAATCAGGAGAAAATTATTTACATAAAAGGCATGTTTGTGTTAATTTAGGACATGATATAATAGTCTCCATCTGTACAGTGGATAGAACCATATAAATTGACAATGGATAGATACAAAAAAATTACAAGACTGTACTTTATTTACAAGTTTCCATTATTAGGAAATGTCTGTAAATATTTTGTGTTACTTTATATACACAATTTAAATTTTATTAAAGGATTTTGAACTGAGATGATTTATAAGTTTTAAAAATTACGACTATGCCAAACTTGTATGTGTTGTCTCTATCTTACATAATATTCTTATCTCTAAGTTTGGCTAGGATGCTTATTTGTGATGTTGTACATTTGTGAGACATATAGGATTTGGCGTCTTCTTAATGTTTTGTGTATGAAACTACCAAACCTCAAAATGTACCTATTTAAAAGTAGAATATAAATTCTATAATTTCTAGTATTTATAAATTTCAGTATTTTAAGTTATTTTTACTTTTATCTGAAATGTAGTTAAAAACAATTAAATTAATTTTTAGTTTCTTATTTCTTTATTGATTGAATATTAGTGTGCACGCCAATAAATTACTAATAAATAATATATTTATACTGTTAGAAGACATTAATTTAAATAAAGAATTATGGAAATGTATGGTAGACTAATTTTAACAGTTATAATAGAATATAATTTTTTGTTAGTTTTGTAAATCATTAATTTTTTATTCCATTATGTATCTTTAACTATTTTGTTATGTTCAATAGAAAATAATTTGTCATATTATAAATATAAGACTATTAGTAGGTAATTGTAAGTTTAATAATTATAAATTTATTACATATGAATATTTGATAAAGAATGGATTTTTACTTAATTTACATAATTGCTAAAATATGATTAGATATTTGATAATTAGGGCTAGGATTTATATGCAATTACATTTATGATTTTACCAATATTCAATATTTTCCAAATTGTAATTAAGTGAATGAGATGCTTCTTATAATTTTAAAACAAATTGAATGGAATCACTCTTTAAGTAAACTTAATCATTTTTGTTAGTCTTATTTTTAAACAATTTTATATTATTTTTACATTTTATGAAATTAAAATAACACAATATTAGTATATTTTACAATACATTTACCTAAATATACATTTTTGAGCTTAAAGTTAATAAGCTGAATAAAAAATAAATTATGCATATCAATATAAAGCAATTCTTGGGAAATTAATTTAATAATCAAATTTGTAAAAAGAAACTAAAATAAAAAAACATAACAATGCATATAAATTGTAGTCTTAGTTTAATCAATTAATAGTATTAATTTCTTTCATTTAAAATGTGTTAAATATCATACTTTTATTAAATGCAGTTTTATTTTTAAATATACTATTAATTAATATTAAAACTCATATACTGTTAAACTTATTTTTGGCATATTTAATATTTCTCAGACTATTTAATTGAAATAATTTAACATTACACATGCTAATCTAATTTTATGATAATATCTTGGAAATTCATTCTATTTAAAGTTTTGTGTTGATTGGGGATGACATACTGTTAATATTCAATAAGCCTTAAAAAAATTAATTTTTAATTTATTTATTATTTTACTTAAAATTAAATTTAAGTAGATAAAAAATTATTTTAATTGCTTTTATTATTAAAATATAATTGAGTGTAGAAAATACTGACATAAAATAAATATATTATTAAATTGTTATATAATAAAAACCTTGAATCACCACTGATTGAAAAATTTAGTACCAAAGTATCATATCGTTGAGTTTACCATTTTTAATGTATTTATTAAGCATTAAGTAATAATAATTGTCAAAAACAACTTTTACTTTTAATATTTATTTATATATTATAATGTATTAACAGACAAACATACACACAATACACATATATATTAAGATATTAATATACATGTTTATATTTAGTATAAGTAATATATTGTGTTGTAATGATAATTTAATATTATTTATTTTTTAATAGTTTTTATAATATTGTATTATTTAGGTAAAATATCATACTAATACGATTAAATTGGTTAAAACGTGGATGCTTGTGGTTTTACCGAGCATTTTTTTCTAAAATGCCTTTAAAATTTTATAAATTAATTTAGATAACCTTACAGGGATCTCTACAATTTTCAATAAAAAAAAGTTACCACAATTAAAAATATAATGTTGTTTTTAGGTATTGGATTTGGACTTATTTATTTACCAGCTGTAGTATGTGTTGGATACTACTTTGAAACAAAAAGATCATTGGCCACTGGTATTGCTGTATGTGGTTCTGGTTTTGGTACATTTGCTTTCGCACCCCTCGCCACTATGCTTCTCCAAAACTTTGACTGGAAAGTTTCGAATTTGATACTCGCTGGAATGATTCTATCATGTACCGTAAGTTTGTTCTTGTTCATCTATTAAACTATTTTTATTTAAAAATATACCTTTATATGTATATGTAAATATTTAATTTTTATTTTAGTTATTTGGTGCTTTAATGAAGCCTCTTGAATATCCAAATGAAGGCTGTAAACCATTACTCCAAAGAATGGCAGATGAAAAGCGCATGCAAATGGAACGGGGATCAATAGGTGGATCATATTTCATTGTACAACTTAAAGATGGGTCATTAGAAAAAAGACAAAAGTTACCACTAAACATTGATCCTGGTGTTCATTCAAGTTTTAACTTGGATGAATTGGTAGGTGGGACTGGATCTCCCATGACACCGATACCCACCATGGCGGTTTTACCTACCATTAAAGAAGTGAAAGCTCCAGAACAGAGTGGATCTAGCAATAGTTCTAGCAATGCTGGAAGTGGAGATCTTAAATCTGATAAAAAAGACAATAAAATAGAAAATTCAAAACCAGAAGTACCTGAACAAAATGGTGAAAAACCAAATGAAATAAATGGAAACGGAGAGTTGACTGAAGTGAAAGCTGCCATTCCAAGAAATGCTTCTCAACCTGCATTTACAACTCATGTTCAAGGTTTGCCAAAAAATGGTTCAGTACCATTTTTTGACCGCATTCGTAAAACTAGTGCCAGTGAACGTTATCGACCTACTTTGGGACCAATAAAAGTGTCTCGACCTAACCTCAGTTCTAATGGAGATATTCGTAAATCTATACATTTAAGATTATCAAATGTATCAATACTTGGTAGTAAAAACAATAACGCTGAAGATATGTGGTCAAATGTTAGTGTTTCAATATATTTTATCTATTAAATAATAATTAATATACACTATCTGCCGAGAGAATATAATCATTTCACAAATCACCTGAACTGAAATAGGTATCTTTTGTTAGGAATTGATCAATTTCAGTTTTTCAGTGTTTAATTCTCTTGGAGGATGGTATATAAGTTTTCATATTTAGATGTGAAATTCATTTTAGATAGTTTTTGAACACATAAATAAAGTTCAGCTAAAATTGTTTTATTTTTAAAATTTATAGGTAGATACAGACAGTATTGGATACACTTCATCTAAAACAAGTATAAGAGGAAAAGAAACTGTGCGTCCAATGTCCAGAAAAGATATCTTTTATTCGGGTAGTGTTTTGAATTTGCCTGAATACCGATCACAAAAATCACTTGCCAGCTATCGCCAAAGTATTTTGTCTTTACCAAAATCCATGATGAAAGATAACGATAAAGATGATGATGACGAAATAGATGGTATGTTTGATATGAATTACTTGTAAGGTGTAAGAACACAACTAAAATATTAATTATACATTGCAGAAGGTTGCTGTCCATTTTTACCAGAATCTATTAACTCTGTATTGTCTTCGATGATGGACACAAGTTTACTTAAAGATCCTGTATTTATGATAATTGGCATCAGCAATGTATTTGGTATGGCTGGACTTTATGTACCTTTTGTGTATTTAGTAGATGCTGCCAAAGAATCTGTAAGTTTTGATAGTCCATTAAAAAAAAAAATTGATATAGCCGAGGTTTTTTTTATTAAATTGTCTTTATTTGATAAATCTTTAGAGTTCAAACATTGATTCAAGTCAGGCGTCATTCCTACTGTCCATTATTGGTATAACCAATACTATTGGTCGTGTAGTCTGTGGTTTTGTTGCCGATTTCCCTTGGGTTGATTCGCTGTTTCTTAATAATGTATGTTTATTAATTAGTACGGCTGCTGTTGCTGCAACGCCTTTCTGTGTCACCTATACGCATTATGTTATAATGGCAGTCTTCTTTGGAATTGCAGTCTGTGAGTATTAATGGACCAAGATGTAATCGCGCAATTTATGTAATTTAACCAAATATTTATTATATTCTAGCTGGCTACATATCATTAACATCCATTATTCTTGTGGATCTATTGGGTCTGGACAAGCTTACAAATGCTTTTGGTCTTTTGATATTGTTCCGCGGAGCTGCCGCTATTATTGGATCACCATTAGCTGGTGCAGTATATGATTACACAAAATCATATGACTGGCCATTCTTTATGGCTGCTGTGTTCTTCCTGTTGTCAGCAGTAACTAGTTTTATGGCAGCTCCATTGAAAAATTATTTGGATCAGAGACAGATGGCCCTGCCTCAAGACGATGATGATGCGCTGACGCCAATCGATGAGGATGATGAAGAAGATGATGAGGAGGAAGACAACACGCACCATCATCATCATCAGGTTCCAACTATCATTGAAACAGCTCCTACGCCAAATAAACCACCATTGCAAGAAATAAAACAGATAGAGTCTGTGGTTTAAATTTTAATAAAACCTTAATTTTATTTTTTTTTACTTAAAAATGTATGTCATCTAATTTTCTAAGCATTTACATTTACACAATTTTTTTTTTCTATATTTAGCTATTCTCAAATAATAAACTATGAGAAATATTTTTAAATATGTAAATAATTATTTTATTTCTTGATAATAAAAATATTTCCATATTAGTTAACAACTATAAGTATGCCCAAATGTAGATGAACATTATTGTGTAAATAATAATAATTAAGAAACGTTTGACTAATTTAAACATTGAATTATTCAATTATACAAGTATTTTTTTATTTTCTCTTAATGTACTTTAAAAAAGTAATTTTACAATGAAAAAATATGTGTAGAGTTATATATTTAAATTATGATTATTTTTAAGAGCGTAGGCACACCAGAATGCCACTTAAAACACATGTAGAAGCTGTGATAACTTCTTGATTTATATTTTTATCTAAGGGGCATTTAAGTTGATAGGAGACACTACATTTGTTTTAACAGGTTTTTACAAACTTGCGTGTTTTACTTTAAAATTAAACGTATACTTTTAATACATTTCAATTTGCTTTTGTAAATAATAATATAATAATTTTGAAAACCATATTATTTTAGTAAATAATTATATTTATTATAAAAGAATACCAGTTATTATTATCATTTTATTTTCATTATTGCATATATAATATATATATACATATTTTTTTTTGTTTTCTAAATATAATTTTGAAAAATGAAAACCACTATATATATATATTATATATTATACATATATATATATATAAAAAGAAAAAATTTACAACAAAATAAATAACTTATTGTGTATTTATTTTTCATTGTTTATTCTGTGGTTTTTCCGGTTTTGGTTTGAATTTCAAGTACAGCAAATACATTCCTAGTGTTGCAAATGTTGCACAGGAAATCTATTTAACAGAATAATAGAGTTCCATGTATGTAGTAGGATCATTATTAATAATTTATAACACTTATTAAAAGGATATGTGAAACCTAATTATGTAGTTTGGACCACATAAGGATACTTTTACTTATGAAAGTAAAAATTTTAGTGATTTGGTTAAGGAATCATACTTTTTATCCTGTTACTTTTTAAATAGCATTTTGGGTTACTAGTATTATAGTACCTAATTAAATCATTATTTTCTTTAAAATGAAAAACGAGTGATTAAAGTAAAATTATCTCAGTACTTAACAATCTAATAGAAAAAAATTATAAAACTTAAATGTTTACATAAAACTAATTTTTAACAAAACTATTTTATTTTATTGTTGTAATTCAAAAAAATAAATGTATTGAAATTTTCACAAAATATTTATAATAATACATTTCAATTTTAAAAATGTTTCGGTTCTTTTTGAGCTAATTATATATTCTACTTTTATTGTATAAAAAGCTTAAATTTAATACATAAATTCAAATACAATGTTACAATAAGTTTTATTGCAGAAAAATATTTTTTAAACAGGTACATACCTACTCATAACATAAGTTTTATATTTTATTTTTGTTGACTTATTTAATACCCAATGAGTTGAATTCTTCTTATATTTATATAATTATTTTATTAGTAGTAGTATTAACTACAGCTATCTTTATTAGGTACATAATATCTGTGGTATTAACAAATATGTTTATAAGTCATTGAAAAAGTAATTTTAACGTATGTAGAAGCATTATTAAAATGAAAGTTCACCAAAACCAATTTGTATGTTGCCCCGGTAACAAGAAACAACTCGTAATCGTTTATTCCATTATTGGTTTCGATTTTGAGTTGTTGTGTATTTTATATTATTGTTATTGATAGGTGTATTGCTGTTTGTGGTACTGCAAGGGTTATACCTACTCTTATACTTTATACCTTGTTTAGGTCTATCTGTCTATCTGTTTGAAATAAGTGTTCATCCCCCTCCTCCTTATATCGAGAAATTATTCACATATTATTATTAAAAAAAAAACATATCTTAAAAGCCTGTACGTCAAAAACGTTTATGACAATATGCACGGCACACTGGTTTTTTACTTACATTCACTCGACCGTTTATTGTCGTTGTATTGAAATACTTATGGAATCCTGTTAGAGGTTTGTCGTTGTGAATATCGGTATTATTGGATGTCATTTTGTTTCAATTTTTAAGTAATTCTCTTGTAATAATAGTATTAGACAATAGTACAATATTAGAAAAGGTTTTTTTTTATTTCTTCTCGCAATATATTAATAATGTGATCAAAGACTCTTATCTGCATAGAGGAATTTAATGTTAGTACCACAGACCTTATATATAAGGTCTATGGTTAGTACCTACGATTCACAGTTTCGCGAAATTTATAAAAACTGAAATGCAAATTTAATCAAACAGCTATATAGTAACGTAGATATATCGGATTAGCCGATTCGCGATTACCATAGATGGTACTGTATTAATATTTCATAAATATAATGGTAATACTGTAAATTGTACACAGATAATAGATATATAAAACAATATATTCTATATATCTGTGAAATTGTAATATAAATAATATAATATCCAACCTATAGATATTAACCACGGTCTCGGCGATGAACTCCATTATAGAAAACTAGTGACATTTGTGTTTAATGGTGCGGACATTTAAGCAGACCAATTTTTCTTTCGCTGATCTTCATCATAATTCATAGTAAAATGGTACTTACACTTATAAAAACAAAATTAATTAATTTATTATTATTATTAATTAATTCACCAGTGAATATTTGCGGTTGAAAGTTTGTATATTTAATATTAATGAACACAAATTATTTATTGACATTTTTCACACTTTGCCTTTTGTATTTGTTATTTTGGTATATCTCTATAAATACGCAATACATTTAACCAATACAATAGTAGGTATACGCAACGTTTATATTAAACCAACAATAACCAGCTATACAAATTAAAAAATATTACACCTTATTAGTGGTATATAGAAGATTTTTTTTGGATGATGACCAAATATTTTTTTCATCTATGATCTATTAGCATAAACCATAGACGCGACTAGAGTGTGATGTGGTTTAGTCCCCCTAAATATTTCCATAGCCCTACCTGATGAAAAATACTGAATCTCAGAATTTTGTATTTTTACAATTACATACCTATTACTTAATATCTTGCTTTAAAATTAAAATATCATAAAAAACACATGTACCTGACGTACCTACAGATAATGTTTCAACAGTAAGTTTGTTAGTAGTTCACTATAAGTCCTTATAAATAAGTTATTATTTCTTTAACTTCAATAATTCCTAAAATGTTCTTTAAAATTATTAATTAGAAACTAATTTTTATTTTTAAAAATATTCTTATTTCGTAACAATATGTTTATACGAGTAATAAATCAACATTAATACTAATCTTATTTATTTTAAACATTGTATTTTAAATTTACAATCATTTTCACATAGCACTCAAGTCTCAAACTGATATTATTTTTACTAACTTTGAGTAGGCGTTTGATAGTATATTGATCATAGTTTATTAATTTAAAAATTTAAAAAAAAATTGACTTCTCTAATCCTTTATTATATTGGTTCTCTTCTCATCATCTCATCCTTTATTTCTCTACGTGTAAGATTCAATAAATCATTATGTAATTGAATAAGAGATTGAAGTCACTTCAGGCATTCCACGAGGTGATCACCTGTCTCCTTTTCTGTTTTATTTATTTATTAGTGATTACATTTTTTCCTTTTACAACTCTAATATTTTACTTTTTGTTGATGATGTGAACATTTTTCTATCTGATACTGAGTCTCTCCAGATCTAGTATAATAACTTGAAACTATGTAAAAAAATGTTTTCAAAAACATGAATACTTTTTGAAATAATGAGTGTTTCGTAATAAAAGTATCACCCTGTGTATATTATTCATGATTTTCACAAGCTGTCTATAAACTAATTTTACATTAAAATAATAAACAATTAAATAACTTAACAAAAAACTTTTTGCATGCCAAACATAATTTTTAGTACACTGAATATAGCTGTATAAGCTTATAATAAAATAGGTACAAATATAAGATTCTATGCTAGATTGCTACGCCATATATTTATTAAGCACAGCAGCAAATCAAACGTCGGAAAAACCTTTTTATCCGTTTCCAAAAAGATCTGGGTTTATTTTTAACGACTATTGATGCCGCGTTATATGAATCGTCGGGTGAAATTTGTATTTCTATTTCGATAGGCGTGACGCTATAAGTACTATAAGTATTAAACCCGAGAATTCCAAACTTTCCAAAATCTTTGTAGTCTGAATGTTTTGCGATTTTTTCTCAATGGTTCCTATTGAGGCCGGTGTGATTTTGCAATCGATTGTAATATCATTATTGTTTTTCATGATTTATTTCGTATACGCGTAAAATATTAATGAAAGATTAACGTCAAGAGAAGCCAGTTCACTCTCTAATGAATTATTCGATGTGTTCTCTTTGAAACAATTCCGAAAATCAACTGCAGTTAGACAGATGTGGTTGACAAAAGCAATAATAACATATTTTTAATTATTTATTTAGTTGATTGATGACCGGCTATTCAGGCAAAGATAGTACATAAAATAATACAAAATACAAGGAAAAAAATAATAATACTGAAAAGAACAATTGTTATAATAGAATTTTTAAATAAAGTTTTACCATTTTAGTTATTATTTATTCAAAACATATACACAAATAGCGAAGTTCAAATTCGTTATCAAAATAAAATTTAGAAGCAAGACTGTTGATCAATTTAATAAGTGGTTTAGATTCAATAATAATTATGACGATTATGATTATTTTCTATGTTAGCAGTTTTGAGTGAATTAAATTTAACACACAATACCTACAATAAGTATAATAATACTAAAAACAGCGCCGTAGCCAGGATTTTTTTTAGGGGAGGAGTTCAATTATAACAAAAAATTAAGTTTACTACATTAATTATACGATAAATATCCATTCTAGCCTTCTAGGTTGCCGGATCCAGTCCTGCAAACGGGTATTAAGCCCAACAAGATTTTCCAATAAATCAAATTATTGTCCTAGTTATTTTTATTTTATTTAATACGCTAAGACGTCTAAATTTATACTCCAACATCTTATAGCTTAGTCATTTAGGCTACTACCTAATGAAGTTTTTCTATTGAAATTTGAATATGATAAGTTATATATATATATATATTATATTATACAATGTAGTTGGCTGCCGAGTATTATAATATATACTTCAGTACTTGATTAATGACACAGAATGCATTCGTTCGGAGAGTTTGAATTTGACTTAAATGCACAGTAATAATATATATTATTATAATATAAGTTATCGGCTACTAAAGTGCTAAATACCAGAAAAATAAATTCTCGACAGCGCGGTACCTTTATTGTATACCCATTACGCCGTGTTACTATAATTTGTTACTTTGATGAAATACATATTTTAATAATATTAATTATTAATTATCTTACTCATGTTGTACATTGTCATAAATATCAATCTAATTTTAAGTTTAAAATAAATATTTCATTTTTTAAAAGTTATGGCTCTATCTGTATTGAAATTAATTTTGTACAGCCGGCACTTACCCCCATGCCGCTTAAGTACTGGCTCGCGTTCTCTTAAACGTTATTCAGGCATAGTTCGGCTATCGGTGGATTAAAATATTTTTTTAGTGCAGCAACTGTTTTAATTGTCATATAGTGATATAGCGATATAGCCTCTTTAAAGAAGTACTTACATATCTTAAAAATTCTCATGGAAAACACATTAAAACGTGGGTTGATTATGATCAAATAAATCGTTTTATTTTTATGATTATACCGTGGTAATAAGATCTGTTAAATGCTTAAATGACAATAAGTTATATCATAAATTCTTATATTAGTCATGTGTGCAATAAACTGATTACACTTAAGTGTCAGGTCGTTTTGCATTTATTGATTGAGGCGTAATACAGAGTATAATAAATAATATCTGATATAATATATATTTTTGAATACAGTAAATATATATATATAATTGGGGCTTCTAAGTTCACATATTTTACTCGTAGACAAAAAATCTTTACCGTTAGTCTCACTTACCGCGTACGCTTCGGGAAAAAGTACGCTGCTCAAGTGTTTCAAACCTGATGTGTTTATCCATGAAACAGTCACACTTCAATCGAAATAGAATAATCATTTACATCGCTCTATTATACTCTATGATCGGAAAATGTAATAATGTACGGTATCTTATGGTCAGTGCTACAAAGATTGAATTGGTCAGGGACATCATCTACGACGCGTTGAATGATAGATCAAAACCTTAGGAGTTAGGACATGGCGTTCGGGTGGGTGGAAAAATATAAAACTGTATATTGTGTAATATGCCAATATACACAAATATTTTATAGTTTTTGAAATTCTATAGAGTGGATATTTCTAGCTATGAGAATAAGTGGCGATTCAGAGGCAGTGAGGATGGCTATATCGAAACGAATGCCGAATGATAGAGAGGGAGAGGTAACCGAATAAAAGGTGGTTAGTTATAGAATAGAGGGTGAAATGAAACAGCCGGTGTGCATTAAGGAGAGAAGGGTAAGGGATAAAGCACTATGAAGTGACTGCGACCCCATACGGTCGGCAGATAAAGCAATGAAAAAGACAGAAGAGGTATCCTCCCCCCCAAAAATGAGTTTATGATTGTAGACGCACGATAGCATTTAGTATATTATTTATATTATTATAATAATCAAACGAACATCAACGGATCTCGGTCGACTTTCGATACGTGAACGTTCAACTGCGGCATCTCTTCGAGTAGTCGGCCGGCGAACACGTTCAGGTAGTTCCGTTCGGTGTTGCTGTGATTGGCCAGTACGACTGTCACCTTATTGTGCACTGCATCTAGCACATCGTGGTGAGACATCTCGCCGGTCAAGTA
Organism: Rhopalosiphum padi; assembly: GCF_020882245.1. Classification (NCBI taxonomy): domain Eukaryota; kingdom Metazoa; phylum Arthropoda; class Insecta; order Hemiptera; family Aphididae; genus Rhopalosiphum; species Rhopalosiphum padi. Next base: position 23,251,234 of record NC_083600.1, read on the forward strand.
CAAACCGGCTTTGACACCGCGCAACACAGACGCCCCTGAACCGGCTACGGCCGCAGCCGAGCTGATCGTCGATTCTGTAAATCGTACAGGTAATAAAACAAATTACGATATAATATTTATGAAAATGTATTAAATTATGGATTTATGAGGTTATAAGACCGATGTTATCTGTGCCATTTATTGATATTCTATTTCAGTTCAATATATGAGGGGTAAATGGCTGTCCGACTATTTTTAAAATGAGTAAGTATAGGGAGATTTGACAATTATACACTGTGAGATGAGATATATGAGATAATATTCTGTCAGATTATATTCATGGATAATCTTTCATATATGTAATTGTCGAGATATTATAATGTTAAAATCTCATTAAAAAAAATATTCTTTCATAATACATAAGTAATATAAGCATATCTTTATTGCGAATCCAAGTTATTAGGGACTTTAGGTCGTCTAAGATGTGTCATATTTTATTTTTGCGTATATGTATAGTAAAAACTTACTAAAATTGAACATACAAAAATGAGATAACCAAGCTTATTTTAAGTTATTTTTCCATTAATATATGGGTCTCTTACCTGCGGCTAACGATTGCCGAGCTATATAAATTTGTAATCGGATGAAGACTTTTGATACACTCTATATACTAAATTTTAGTAAAATTTTATTCTAACTTTAAATTATTATTTTTTATATAAATATAATCGTAATTCGTAAGTAATTTATACTATTATCAAATGTTATATCTGTGTGAGAAAAACTGATAAACCATACAAACAAATTTAGAACCCTCCGCCCACTTCAGATTGCTAGAATTGCTTTATATATTATGCACGCACGCCATTGATTCTATGGGTATTTAAGTACCTAATTGCATGTATAGGTACAAAAGTATACAATAAAATTTGTAATATACCTAATGTCGATCCTCTGGCCAGCGCTACCATTAAATTGTCGACACCCAAATGACGTTTAATCCTTTCAATGGCATCGTTGATCGACAACCTGTTATTAAATTGACAATAACGACCGGCCCCTGAAGAAGATGATGGCAACTGAAAATTTACACAAATTGCTATTAATGTTTATTTTTATTGGTCGTATAACTACTGAAAAATCGTATTCCAAGTATAATAGCATTTACAGTGGAACCTCGATTATCCGGGATAATGGCGGGGAGGGGGTCAAACGGATAAGTGAAAACCACGGTTAATCGAGACTTTTTATAATAATGTATTTTTTCTTTATTTATAATTAGAAATATATACAATTATGTTATACATAATACATCTACACTCTACAGTCCATACTTATTTTTAAATTTTCGGAAAAGTGAGCACGGTTAATCGCGAACATGGATAATCGAGGTTCTACTGTAGTTTAATTTTTAATAAACAGAAAAGCTAAGTAAAACAACAATTATATTTTTAAGTTCATACCTATTTGAATTTTACGGTTTTAAGTCAATTTATTGAATAATTAATGGTATATTGGTATTAGTCATTTATTTCTTATTTTTTAGCGCCATAGGCCTGTTTTATATTATAAAAATATGGTAGCATATTGTATTGTAATTTTTGTATAGATATATACTAACCGATTCATTTTTGTTGGCGTAAAAAAAAAGATTGCATTTTGAAGATTTGGCAACTTTATTCAGCGTCAATAAAGAACTTGAATTACATAACACTTGAAGTTGAGAATCATTGGAGCTTACAACTCTATAAAAAAAAATATTAGACAACATTTTAATTAATAATAACATAAATTCTCAGGCACGAGCATTGATATACTACTAAATTGCTAATTTACTTGAAATGTTTGTTAGCTTGAAAGTCTGACGACTCCACAATGGTTTTGATTTCTAATCCACCCAACGGAGTATTATCGCTCAGTGACGCCGAAAGAGTCACGACATGACTAAATTCTGGATTTATGTTTAGTGGTTGTATTGCAGACACTGTACCACCTTTGAACATGTCATAATACATTTAACCGATTTCATTATAAAATAAATTTGCTTGTGAAAATTTAATCAATCACCAACAGAAAAAAAATGTATTCTTACTAAAACAACTTATCAGCCAATCGGTTAAACCATTTTCCACGGTGTCCCACGAAGTATGAGGAGAATAAATAGCAATTCCTTGACCAAGACAACGACTAACGATACGACTCTATAAGCAAACATAAAAAAACATATAATATACAGTAAGTATTTTAAAGTTCCGTATCATCATTCACCATAGATATTTTCATTACAAAAAGATATAATTTTCCACAGTTGTATAAAAAAATAATTGGTTTAATATATTTTAATAACATAAATGTAAAGCAAAAAAAAGTTTTTATACTTTAAAATTTTCAAAATAGTTTTAGGAATACTCTTTTTTTCCGAGAATATTATTCATGTTAACAAAAATAATATATCTACGTAGTACGTATATTGCAATGCAATTTTATAAAATTAATGACAGTTTCTTCAATATGAATTCCTATTTTTAAAATATTTGAATGTATATAAAAATTTGATAAAAAAAAAAAGGACGAATTGATAAAATATGTTATTAATATTCTGCATTGATTCGTATGTGTCATGCGAGGCAAAGGCTTTTAATAATAACATATAAATAAAGTTGGTTTATCAAATATATTATTTTTATAGTGAAATTTAATCTAATTTCTGTGAATTTTTCACCTATTTAACTGCAAATTATTGAGCATATCTTACAAATATACCTGCAGATATTTATACATAGTTGGTTAAAATTGTATCTATTATTGCAATAAATATAAAATGATTATCGAAGTATTGTTTGCAAATAATTGTAATGCAAAGCACCCCTAACATATTTACAAACTATTAAATGTATTTCTATTACATGTTGTATGAAAACAAGCAAATTGAGTATGTTTGGATAAATATTTATTATATATAACTATATATTACTATATTTCGTAATAGAACGATAGTATATATAAGAAATTTTACAAAAAACGTTAATTAAAAATTTTGAATTCTTAGATATTGTAACACGACAATAACTTTTTAATGAAATAGCGTACACGACATTAATATCGTGATTTAGTTGTGTTTTTACCATCTCAGTAAGTTATACTCATCGAGGTGAGCAACTTTTTTTCCACGACGTTATTATGTTATTAAATTTCTAAAAATGTACGCATTTACTAATCTTATTTTCGTACGACAATTAAAATATAAAAAAATATACGTATTAGTGATATATATACCTTCCAGGTATCCGAAGTAATTCTTTTGAACGGAGTAAACACTGGCGGATGATAGGAAACGATGAGATCGGTGTTGACGCTCACGGCTTCTTTAAGCACGTCCTCGGTTAGATCGTTGGTGAGGAAAACTCGGCCAATGGATTTCCGGACTACTGGTTCCACCAATAAACCAACATTATCCCAAGACTCAGCAAGCGACAGCGGTGCCATCTTCTTCAACGTCGAGACGACTTCCGACAGTGTCGCCATGTTTTGTTGGCCGATCGTGCAATAACGATATACAGTCCTGCAAGGGTGACTTCCGGAACGTGACGCGGTTGCTGTAAAAAATTATTATTAATTAAAATTAATTATTATTGTTATTAACAATTCTTTATCGTCGACATTGATTATAATGTATTACATTACGTTGATGCTGCATTGCTGCGACTTAATTAAAACAAAATAATATGTTGGATAAGGTATACCTACTATACCTATAACCACTTTGCTCTATTTACTATAGGTACTAAGTAGGTATCGAGCAGTACTTATACTAAGTCCCTATAATATATAATGTACATGCGTCCACTATTCGGGTGCTACGATCTTCATTCACTATATTATAGTCCAGGGGCGGCCAAACGGTCGATCGCGGACAATTTCAAAGTCAATCATGTTAGAATTTATTTTTAGGGCCACGCTCACGAAAATTAATCGAGGTGTTGTAGTATTATTATATTATTTTTAGTAATTAGTTCATAATACTTGTTGTATGTTTATATATACTTTATGCAAGTATGTTTCTTAATTATTATAGTTACTCAATAATAAAAACATTTTCTATGGAAGTGGATCCTTAAAGGTGAAGTATATAGTATATTTTTAATAACCAAAAAAAGTTTGGCCACCCCTGATATAGTCTACTTTATTCTATTCCATGAAGTGCAGGAAGTAAATAATACGCAATATAAACGTATACAAATGTCAAATTTATTATATAACGTATATTCGGTATACTACTATATATTGCGACAATTAATTTACGTGCGTGATATAATAATACACATTGACAGGTAACAGTTTGCTTGATTTAATTTAATCGCTTCGTAAAATTTGAGTTACACGAAAAAAACAAAATTTTGTCAACAATTTCAATCAGCATAATAGTTATAATATATAATATTCATAAAATTGTATCGTAGGCAAATGGAGTGCTTTCGAAAATGAAACATGTTAACTATTTGATAACCACAGCGAAAATAATGAAAAGGTCATAATATTTAGTACGAGAAACAACATGAAGTTATTAACCTATGCAAATACCTTGTATGTAGATGGAAATTTTGGATTAGCCCCGAAACATTTTTCACAACTTTATATTCTAAAAATTGAAAAATATAATGAATTCTTTACGGCTATTTTCTGTTTACTTGAAAAAAAAGTCAATGTATTTATGAAATAATGTTTAATGCTATTCTATCAGACTGTGAAAAGAACAATCTTTTTCCAGATCCACTATAGGTACATAAAAGTAGATTTTGAAAAAGCAATAACAAATGCATCAAAAAATGTATTAGGGGAACATTTAATAATAAATGGTTGTTTCTATCATCTATGCCAGAGTACTCGCAGAAAATTAGCAGAATTAGGATTAAAAAAAAGAGAAGATTATGATTTTAATGAATTTTGTGGTATGTTAGATGGTTTGGCTTTTTTGCAACTAAATAGGTTGCAAGAGGGTGCTGACTATTTAAAATCAGTTATTCCTCTTGATGCCGAAGACTTATTTCAATATTTTGAAGAAACTTACGTGGAACAATATGTCGAATAATTAAACAAAACACTTTACGTTTAACCGTTCGAAGTTTTCCACCAATGTTTCCCCCGGAAACATGGAATGTTCACCGAACAGCTCTTGATAACAATCACCGAAACCGAACCAATAATATTTGTGAATCATGGAACAATCGATTTTGCCATTTAGTTGGAGGAAAACACCCCTCGATTTGAACTTTAATTACCAAAATAAAAAATGAAATGTCGGCAGATTGTGCAAAACTTGCTATGCAAAATATAGGAGAGTCCAAAAAACCAAATGCTCAAAATCGAAAACCATTCAAAAAAAGGTTAAAAACATTACGTGAACGGTTAAATGCCAATCAAATTCAAGTGGACAGATTTAAAAAAAATGTATTTCAATTTGAGAAAACGACTATAAAATAAGTATTAATAGGTTAGGTAGTAATATATAATTTTTTTTATGCATTATAATTGACATTTAATATTATTGACCGTAATTGAAAAAATTGACTATTTGTTTAAAATTATTATATTATTTATTTATTTATATATTATTGATATTTCAAACTAATTTACTAAGTAACATGGGCAGATTAGGAAGTCCATATTTTAACAATATAAATATAAATATAGGACTATTATAGATATTAAGATATACCATATATTAAGAGAATGTCGCATCCGTAATATACCTAGTGTGCTTTTAGTTTTGATATTAGAGTGAATTGACCTATTATCAAACTTTTAGGTAAGAACACAATCTATGTTTTCTTGTTGGTTTTATACGATATTTAATTTTTAGGTGAGTTATGAGTGTATTGGGCTAATCACCTTTATCAAACCACCATTACTACATCAACTCAAATGTTTATATTTTCTTAACCGACTACCAAATTTGTATAGATTATTTTACACCAACTACACCACATATTATTAACTCCAAGTTTATAATTTACAGAACAAATAAAGACTAATGGTTAAATTAATCTTACATTAGAAAGACATCATATTTTGAAATTAATTTTATTAACCTTGATTGAAAATTATTTTAGTAGGTCAAAAATGACATACATATGCTACAAGTTGGATAAAAGTAGTTACAAGGAAATTTATTCAGAAATAGACTACAATGTTTTCAATAGGAATGTATTTAATCTCAAATCATTTTTGAAATGAATATAAAATACAACTGTAGTAGTATGTTATTGAGAAATTCTATCATACTTAATAATGATTATAATTTATAATACATATTTTTAGACTTAAATTTTTAAATAATCATCTCCCATATAACATATTTCAAAAATATATTTTGAATTAAAATTACAATTTCTATACAATACAACGATATAATAACATTACACAGATTAAAGTATTAAACAAAGTTAAAATTTTTTGTGATAGTCTTATGTTGATTCCATTTTCCAAATTTTTACCAATCCATCATCACTACAAGATGCTAAAACACCTTTAACTACAGGATTCCACTGAACAGAATTTATATCTTGTAAATGAGCTTCATTCACATGTGAAACACATGAGAATGAGGGTTGATTACGGTCAGATAACTCTTCTTCTTTAAATATTCTTATAGAATTGTCACCACATGCCGTGGCAATTAGATCTGTCAAATGGCACCAAGCAACATCATAAATTGGTCTTGTATGAAATCCACTGATTGTGCATACACATTTGTACACAAAATTTCCATCTTTAACGGAAATTCCTTCAGGATTACCTGAAATAAAATATTATGATGTCAGAGTTATAATGTTTATACACATTTCAAAAAAATAATAAATTTTTTTTACCAGGGAGATATTTTTGCCATATCTTTAATGTTCGATCGTCACTACTAGTCACAATTCGATCACCAGTCTTGTCAAACGCTAAACTCCAGACAGTTGATGTGTGTGAGCTCAAAGTACCCACACAAGTCCATTCTTTGTCTGACGCATCTTCCATATACAACTTGACGCTGTTGTCATAACTAGCAGATGCCAATATATCTTCGTGGGGATGCCATACTACTTTCTTAACATCTTGTGAATGTGCATTTAAGACAGCTGCACATTCATATTCATTATCCTCCCATACTTCCCATACCCATACAGATTTATCACGACTACACGTCGCCAACATTGAGCCTGATCTAGACCATGCCACACTTTTAACTTCATTTTCATGACCTTCTAGTGTTGCATTACATTCAAACTGTCCAGATTTGTTATCCCAAATTGCTATAGTGGCATCAAAACTAGCTGATGCTAAACTTTGACCGCAAAGCGACCATGCAATTGCCCTAACGGTACGCTGGTGACCATCAGCTAGTAAACACTTTAATGTGCTTTTATCACCATCCTTATAATTCCACAGTCTGATGGTTTTATCTTCACCACAGGAAGCCAACATTAGTCCTTTAGGATGCCATGATGCATTCCATACAATACCAGAATGTCCTTTTAATGTACAAATAGCTTTTAATTTTCCAGTCATTTTAGAAAATTATTATTCTGCAAATAAAAATTTAAAAATATTATTTAGCAATTATGATCATTGACGGATCAAATATTGAAAATATAAATAACAAGTTATAAGACCTAATAAATTAATGTATACTTATTGTGTTGTTTTATATCTACACTAAATTCACTTAAATTTAGATCTCGGATAAAAATATAATTCTTAACTTTGGACACTTTATATAAAAAAAATAAATGCAATATACTTTCATGTGTATTATAACTGATAATCACACAAAATAAAATGATTATTTTTTTCACTTAAAATTATTATTCGATGACATGCATTTAACTGAAGCCTCAATGATTACTTAGTAGTTAGTAATATGTAAAATTCATTACCTACATTTTTGACTTCTACAACAATTATTTTTACTACCTATAGATAAAATATTAACAAATTATGTGTATATTACTATAAAATTGGTTTTTAATAAGTATACATTTTTTCTTTTTTTTAACAATAATTATAATTAAAAATAATTTTTTTTAAAACATATCCTATGTATAACCAACAATGTTATCAAAATCATAACAATGATTAAGTAGTAATGTAAGTTACATTAAATACGTAATTTTCTAAATTAGATTTTTTTTCAAATTCTGATTATTACTTTAATTTTAAATGTCTATGAATTACATCATGATGAATAAGTGGTGATTATTTTATTATGCATATTTTGAATAAAATGCATATTATGGAATAATTCAACAACAAACACCAAAAATGCATGATTTATGACTTAATTTAGTAAAAATAAATCCCAAATATTTATATAGATATAGGTAGTGGTACAGATTTGAACGGGGTAAGCCGGGGAGCTGTCCCGTCTGCCTCTCACGATGTGTTAATATTTGATACCGTCAATAAACGATGGCGGCGCCGCGGAAGCAATGCGAAAACAGATACCGCGGCGTCGTCGGTTAAAACAGGAAAAAAAAAAAAAAAAAAAAAAAAAGGTAGTGGTACAGATATTTTATTTATATCTTATTTTAATTTCATAAACTCATAGAGCTACAACAAATTATTATAATAAATATTATACAACTATAGCATTTAATTTTTGACATAGTCATTGTCATTTATTGTAAAGTGAGACATTAGATACATATTGTATGTAAATCTGCTTAATATTTACTTTCATCATTTAAATTGCCAAAAAAAAAAAACAAAGATACCTTGGCTTTCTAAAGTTTTGTAAAAACTAGTAAAACTATTTTTCTAAAATAACAAAATTTGTGGGTTATATAATTTTTTTTTGCATATTTTAAATTTATTAGTGCATAATCAATTTTACTTCTTATAGCTTCCAACTTCCAAGTTAACTAAATTAATACATAATTTTTTCAGTTTCTGTCTACATACCAATTACCTACATTATAACAAACTAATAAAATCATATACTCAGTTTGTATAATACAATAATATATGGTGAGCAGTACATTGTAATGGTGCTTTATGATGGTAGCACTTCCTTAATCAGGCTGATGAATTATGGTAAATATTTAAACAAATATAAGATTGTTAAAGAATTAGAAATGAGTTTACATCATCTAGTAATTATAATTTGTACAAAAATTAAGAATTATAATTTACCTTTAACAAAAGTGAAGCTTCTGTATCTGTTTAAAAGGCAACGAAGATAAGGTTTTGAGATCATAAATAATATAGTAAAAGACAAAACTTAAAATATTCGTAACACGTTTAAGGCGTTAATTTAAAATCGAGTGTGAAAACGTTAAACAATTCCGAAATTTACAATATAATGTGATTCTCAGATCCTCTTTACACAACACATGCGAGTTTGTGATATATTATCATTAAACAAATTAACATTTATCACATTCCTTTAACATTATCAATTTATTAACAATCAGTGTTGCCTTTATAATGCATCGTGCACTACAATAACTGAACTTAATTATTGGCGACTGGTATGACGGTGTTACTATTATTTGATTTCACTATTTTCACTTGAATAATGACTAGTTACTAGTTAGTTTAGTTAGTTAGTTAGTAGTTAGTAGTTGACAATGGAGTACGGTTTAAGATAGGTAGATAGATTCTATTTTAAACCGTGCTATGGAGCAAATTTTATCAAGAAAATGCTCTGCATTAGATAGCCGAAAGTAATTAACAAGTAAAAGAGATCTCATAGTCATTAATAAAAAACTGGGCTCATTTTCAACAAATCATTTATTATGTTTAAATTGAATTAAATAAATTGAACAAAGCACATGAGTATATGAATCACATTGCTCCAAGATTACACATAAAGCATGATTAAAATATTAAAACTGTCATGTTATAATTATAATTGGAATGATAAAATGCCATTAATTATTGAAATAGTGGTGGTAAATTAAATTTACTATAGTTATTAGTTATGACTTATGTATATTCTTAGAGTACTAATTAATAATTTATTAATTTTTTTACCATTTTTACCTATACTAATTATTAAAATTTTGAAATAAAGAAATGTATTATAATTTAAGTGTGTGTATTACATATTACATAGGCTGCCATATTTTTAGTGTGCGGTTTACCTGCGATCGGCCGGTTTTTAGATTTTACACAGGCATAAGTTTATCTAGATACAGTTTAATCTTTTACTTCGGTGATTACTTTATCTTTATGGCCTAATACTTTATGATTTTTCGATAACAACACTTTGAAATTTTGTAAAAGTATGGGTTCAATTGTTCAAACGCTCAGTACGTCTCTATTATTGCGCGACACTCACACTACAATAATACAATATACGCAGCCAGGCAGCCATACATTTAATGTGTTGACGAAAATTTGTTATTTAATTATAACTTATAAGTAGTGACGAATGAACCAGACATTTTTTAATTAGCAATTATGTCTTGGCATTTGGAAAATAATGAAAATGCCGAAAGTGTGAAATTGCTATAAATTTATACCTACGTCTTACATATAGGTTAGGTAATTTGAATTGTTGTTATATATAAAACAAAATAATATTCATCATTCTTGACAATTTTTTAGACAAGCAAATTTTTTAATTACTTAAAACGATTTACTAGGTATATGATATAATTTTTCAATACATTTATTTGAGGTAGAATGCATACTATACTCATAAATTCATCGGTAGAGTGTATATTATATGACATCCATCCCATATGTATAGAACACAGGATTAATTTATTAAACAATATTTTGTATTATATTTAACAGTCAAACATTAAAATATGAACTGTAAATCATTTATTATAATAAAAATTAGTCACTTGGTAGAGGAAGACAGTGAGTTTCAGTTTTAAACTAAATGTATTAAACAGTTCAATTTAACACGGCAAAAAATTATTAAAATACTTAAAAAAAAAAACTAAAATAGTTAAGTCTCAAAAAATGTCTAACATTAATATTTTGATAAAAAAAAAAAAAAATAAATAAATAAATAAGTTTCTATTTAATAATATTATAGACATAACACATTTATATTAATGAAACACAATGAAAAAAAAATTGATGTAATGTACAAAATGGAAAACAACATTTCAAATTGAAATTACTAGGAACAATCTACAATTTTATAAAAACATTAAAAACATGTTTTGCTTAAAGTGGAGTATTTGAAAAATAAAGTAATAATTTTTAAATTTTTTTACTACTGGTAAATTATGTTAATTGTACAATGATAATTATATAAGTAACACATTTAAATAATATTTCAACATAATGAGATAATACAAAATGGTAAAAATAAAAGCATTTGGTATAAGTTAAGTCTTACATTGAAAAAAAAGGCAAACAATAGCAATGTAATAACGAATCACTTTAGAAAACAATTAGAATTAAGGTATTAATAACAGGAATAGATTAAAACTTGAAAGGACACGATACAAACAAACAATAAATTTATTAAACAAAATGTCAAAGGATAACCAAGGGTAGAATACTATTAATGTTAGAATTTTGCAGCAATTTCATATCATTGAGCAGAATTTTTGTGTAGTATACTATTTAATAACATTTCAATTGTACAATAATTAAAAAAATTGAATATTTTTGAGCTTTTGACATAAAATTAACAGTAAAAAGGCACTTGACAAGTACTATTATTGTTGCTTTTATAAATTAACAATTTCATTAAGTAACATATTTTTAAGATAACATTAATAAAAATGATTTGATAATTGAAACAATTAGGCAACATACAATAATTTCAAATATATTAATAGAATATTTAATTTTGTGATAAATAATAAATAAGTTGTAAAATAGTATAACTTCTTATATTCAAATTAAAACAAAATGATACACATTTAACTAATAAAATAAATGTAAACAAATGTTAAAGCTAACTTTTTCATTCTCTATTAAATAAAAACAATTTGAAAAAAAAAATTAACGTTAATCAATAAAAATAAAAATGTATCACACGGTAGAACAGAACACACAAATTAATCAACATTTATACATAATAATTCACTGGTTTAGTAATATTGCATTTAACATAATATAGTCTATGTATCCACATTTGATTTGATTATATATATTTTATATAAAAATATTAAATAATATTTGTGCTGTAAAATCAATTATGAAGAACTTATATATAGCACATTCATATAAACAAATTTAATTATAAACTTAAACTATATTTTTAAGTTATTTCTAAAAATTATTTACATTAATTCTGAATAACAGATTTTAACAATGTTAAGTGATGTAAAAAATAAAAATGGAGTAACTATCTACCATAAGTATACAATTGATGTCCATTAATAAACATTAACCCTGATTTTTATGTCTTTAATACATATGGGAAAACATTATTGGTGTAAAATCACAAGTACGCTTAATTTGTATATTTTATAGTAAAAAAAAGACACTATTTTGGTTATAGCTGAAATACCCTGTACTTTTTAACATTTATAAATATTTATCTATCATTTTAATATTGCTTATGCTTTATACTTTTCTTAATTTATTTAACTTATAGAATGGCACCAAATTAATTAAACAAAACAATGTAAAAATTTGTTAAAAAACCAGTCTTTGATAATATCAATTACACTAATATCTATTAATATCATATTACTTGCAAAACAATTTTTTTTCTAATCAATTGGAAAATAGTTATAAAATTATGAAGAATATTTAAATTGTGTATAGTTAATTTATTGTAATATCAAAATATATTAAGTTGAGAAATTGAATGTAGGCAACTACATAATTATTATTTTTCAAAATATTATTGATATGTATCGCAATAACATATATTAACAATGTGGATTATTTAATTTTAATTAGAGTATTGACTCAAATGTATTGATAGTTAAAAATGTATGAACTAATTTTTAAATAATAATAATATGTAATAATTATATTTTCAAAGAAATTAATTAGTACAAATAAGTCAAGGGCAGAGAAAAATATTAAACTTTTTAAAATAATGTTTAAGGTCAATTAATATTATAAAATGTAATATTCATTTAAAAATTATAAAACATTTTATGCTTGCCTTGGATTAGATAATTAAGCTAACACGCAGAACACAAAAACAGATTTAAAATCTAAATATTTCTGTAGTATATTAATTTTTTTTAATTAAAAAATTTGAATCTTGTTATTCAGCAAAATATCATTTCATTTAAAAATTAAATTGTGGCCGAATATCATTAAGAGCATTATGTGTGAAACAAAACGGTCATTAAAAAATATTATAAAATTAACTTCTTCAAAACTTAATAATAGTCGTAGTGTTGTACAATAATTGACAAAAATTACCATGTATATAATATTAAACGGTGGGTTTAGCAATTAGCTAACATTTGTACTTATCAATTGATTTAATTTGTAGGCCATATGCTTGGCAAAGGTGGACATATTGGGTTATTGTAAGCTGTATACTCAACAATCTGTTGTATCATGGATGGAAGAGCAATAAATCCATACATCTGTCTCCACTGTAGTTCGTATAGATGTTGTTCCGCATGAGTTGTAGACATATCTTGTAATTGAATACAGGCTTCTACAGTAGTTGCCCATATAGTCTCTAAACAGAAAACCATCTGTAAGCATTCAGTGGTTCAATGAAATTTACTCAAATGTACAAACCTAAATTTTTTAAAGATTTATGATCATGATTTATGTCCAAATTCATCAATGCTTCTGTGCTTATGACTTCTCCTATTCCAGGTAAATTATGCAATAATGGATATAAAATTTCATTTGTTACAATAGTGGAACCCAGCATTACGTGATTTTTGACCATTTCCACAATCTTAGAATTCTCCTAAATCCAAAAAACATCCGTATAAATTTTAAGAAATCTTATTGATTGAATAAATATAAATTATAATTGTTTTACTTTATTAGATCCATCAAGAAGGCTTGCCCAAACGCGAACAGGAACATGGGCCGTGTCAGCAATGCATAGTACTCTTTTGGAAAAATTATTATTATGAGATGTGGTTGGTACTTCTAAACTCATGTTGCCATCTGGAAACACATCTACGATGACAACAACATCAGTGCCACCAAGTTTGAAGTCGCCGACTATTTTTTTCAACTGCCACTCGGCCACTTGAGCGCATCCATTGTAAATACGTTTGGCTACATTTACTTTGGTCCTACCTTCTCCATTGACGTCACTGAGCGGCATATTCTTGCACCAACCTGTGAAAAAAAAATCATCTGCGTTGAGTATGTTTAAGACACATTTCCGCAATACTATGCAACTAACTGATGATTGTCACTTACTGTCAATGACTTTCAAGGCATAACCCAATTCGCATTTGAAGTCGGCAAAGAAGGACGCGTGCCTGGCCGGCACCTTCTTCTTGCACTCCAGGCACACCCAATTGAACTTGTCAACAACACGTGCACGATGCCACTGCATCTTTTCTGTGGTCAGACACTCGTTATTTGGGCACTTCTGTTCCTTGGCTATTAGTCCGTTCTTCTTGAGCCACTCGCACAGATCGCCCTCGCGGCCGGCCGCGAGCAGCGGCTCGACAGTAGTCTCGAAAAAGTTTGGATCGCTGCAAACACCCGGCATGATGGACGGCACGACACGACTGTACAATAATTTGTCGCCGCTTACGCGCGTACGACTACCATAGGGGTGGTTATTTAACAATAATTAAACAGTAATTCATTATTTTATCGTTACGACGATGATACGGGTCCGATCGATAACCGAGTCCCCCTGCACGAACGATCACGTCGTACACGGGCAGTTAATACTATCGTAATAAAATAATATTTAATATAATGATATTTGGTGGTCGCGTACTCACTCGCTAATATCCGGAGGCATCGTTAATGCTTCCACCCGCGACGTGTGTAGGTCAGTTGTCAGTCGCGTGTTTGTCAGATTGCTCGACGGGGGCGACTGCAGGCGTACGGGGATTGACTAGGACGAGACTTCTACTCTATCCCGAAAAACTATTTTTTCGGCACGATTGCAATTGAAACTAGGGTCGTCGAGTCGGAAGACTGGTGAAGAAGCGGCTGCTGCTAACGACGACGACGATGCCGTTGCTGCTACTGCTCGTAGTGCTCGTACTACAACAGTCGTAGAGGAGGAAGGGCATCGTCTCGTCGCGGTCTGTTCAAAGTGCTCAGTGTTGGTGCTGCGGCGAAGACGGAAATTTCGACGGCGGCGGCGGCGATAATAATAATAATAATAATAAAAATAGTTGATAATGATATTGTTATTATATTATATATGTATGTTCCTCGCGAGCATGTGTTACGGGGGATAAAAATAGCCTGTTGATTGTTGTTGGGGCGGCGTAGGGGAGAAAGGGTCGGACGTAACGACTCGTGTAGCCGTGGTGCCGATGGGTCGACGGTGAAATCGTTGGATTGGTAGACGGGGAGGGTGCGCGATGCGTGGGTGTCGTAAACGAGATTCGTTAACAGTCAGTAGACGTGATAACAGATACGCGTGCTCGGTCGCCGACTTGACCGACCACCGCACCGGCAACGTCGCATTTCCGCCAATACTGATAACGCGTACTGACAGAATGCAGGATGTTGTGATAATATGATAACGCGTACGTAAACATTGGCGGACGTCGAGGCCGAAGAGATTACTGTTTACTTAGATGTAGGTATAAACGTATAATGTTATTATGATTTCTCTCGGAGACTGATAAAAACGAAATTCCTACGCAAAAAGAAATTTTATAAACAAAAAAACCGTCGGAATTCCATCACAGCGCACGTCTTCTCTGATTGTTTTCGTTCTCGACGAAAAATGCACAAACACAATATCGTCGCGTAACAGGACGCCGATGTGCCCGGTTTCTTCACAGTACGTGCACTCCGTAGTAATTATAGTATTAATATCATTGTGACCGTAGTATCGGAGACGTCGCTATACACTGGGATTCGATTGCAGAGACGCGACGAAAATGGATGACCTAGGTGAGTTATTAGTTATTAGTTTATTGCCGTAGATATGTAAAGATACCTAATAATATTTAGTCAACGAACTGCAGTTGTTATCACTGGACCTGTCAACGTCATATAATTGTTGTGCGTATTTAATATACGTGCAATGTACAAACAAAAAACTTAAAAATTGTATTAGGAATTTTTATAATGCGATTTGAGTAAAAACCCCGCAATGTATAAGGACTGTCGGTGATCAATAAAATATTGTAGGACAGAGTATAGTTTACACGTAGTGTAAGACGTAAGTATCTAACAGCTATAGTAGGTAGGTACTTATAAAAACGAGTAATGACAAGTATCATAACGGTGTATTCGTTTAGTCGTTTATGATCGAACCATCAAAGATATTGCAAATTTAGTGTTTTATTTTCTTTTTTGTCCCAGACTAGCAGTGTTGAAAAATAATTAGGCAGCTCCATCGGTTTAAAATGGATCAAATATATAATTGTACAAACCGCATCAGTGGTGATCGTGGTAGAAGGAGGTGGCTTAGCACGACTCAAAAAACTTCCCCGTTTTACACATTTTATTTTTTTATAGATCGTGTGATGTAATATTCTTCTTAAATCGGTTTATAATCATTTAAAAATTTATATTTGGTAAAGTTACCTATTGTTAATAATTGATTCAAAAATAGGATAATATGTTTATTTTTTAATCTATTTATGAGTTATGAATAACTGCTAGTGACTACAAAAACATTAAAATAAATCTGGTAAGAGGAAAAATTTGCATCCCCTCTGGGGAAGCAAAATACTAACAAAAGTCGGTCATTTGGGGTCAGGTATCTAATCTATATTTTATAAGACTTAATTTGAAATATGTGAAATAAATGTTATGTAATTAGAATTGCTGAGCGAACTTGAAAATTGTTCTTACATATATCAAAATAAATAGTGGATGGGTAGTCTTAACCTTGTATTATGTGCTCATTCAATCCCTTTGTGCACCATAACGTCCATAACACACGCATATCCACTGTCCTAGTTTCAGCATTGTAATTTTAATATTTTATTTTATTTTTTCTAAGTAAAATGTATATTTTGATTTTATTTAAGAAGATATTAATTTCAATATTTGAGATTTGCGTAGTCAATTACAAGTATTCCATCTAAATTCTAAAATATATTATTTTATTACCTACAGTAAAAATCTTGTTTTGAATCTACACTTCTACAGTGACGAATCCTTTAATTTTTTTTTCTCTTTATATGTAGAAATAATATGTTTAATGTAACTATCATTAGTGTTGGAAATTCGAAAAGCTAATCGTAACTGGTAAAGTTTCAAGTCAACTAAAACTGATTGCTGATTTATATTTTCAATGTTATTCATAATACTATAACATCACGAGTTTAGTGCCTCAATACTAGGTAATTTCTGTATCTTGCCCGGCTTTTATTGATTACTAAAATACGAAATGTATATCGAAATATTTACGAAAACACTTTAGTTTTAGATCAGTAAAAATACTCAAAATGTTAAATAATTTTTTTAAGTATGATATGTGAATTTCAAATTTCGTAAATATTTGTATTTAAATAACTCATAAAAGTTTATATGGCTTTACGTAAACTTTTTTTTAAACTATATTGAGGACAATTATGAAGACTCTTGAATTAAATTTTCAGGTTTTTGATCATGCATAAACACTGATTATTACTTTCGAAAAAGTTTCATGTGCTTAATGGTTTCAAATTATTCTAAAAATTAAAAAATGATATATTGTCTATAGCACCTAAATGCTAATGTTTTGTGAACATTATAAGTGTTGATTTTTGAATGATAATAAAATAACCATAACTCGATTTTGTTAAAAAGTGGTATTCTGTGTAGATACATTCCTGTTTTTCTGTAATTCTATAAAAAACTGATCGTTTTTACTTTTGACCAAAATACCAATTACATCTAATTTGCTACCAGAATCAAAAGAAATCATTTTTATTACCCGGGAAGGTGACGACACAAAACAAAATAAATCATTGTAAAATACATTCGTTTGCTGTTCCTCCAATAATTTAAAATCTATTTATTTTCACTAAATGATTTAACTTTTCTTAAGTTATTTCATGATTTTTTTAATATTTTTTTTTTTAATAATGTAGATTAAAAATTATTTGTTGAATTAAAATTTTTGACAATTTAATACAAGATTCTACTTAAGTTATTCTTATATCTGTATAAAATATTAAAAACACACAGTCACAATTTTATTTTCTATATACTTGAAGTACAAATTGTAACTAAGTTCGTTAAAATCACGAAAATTTACAAACAAGTATTTTTTAGTAAACAATTTTCAATTTGTGTAGCTTAGTTATGAAAATTTAATAGAATATTTTACATATAAATAATTCATACAACCAAACTGGAACTAAAAAATATACAAAAACAATTATTTTTAAACATTGATAGTTCATATTTGGACAAAATTACGTATTTTAACGATGAATAACAATTCCCATTATTTGTTATAATTTAAAAACATTATTTGTACAGTCTTAAAACTTTTACGTGTATGTATTATGAATTCTACTTTACGCATTAAAATTTTCAAATGCAATATGTAGATTAGTTTTAAGATATTACTAATTTATACCATGAACGTATACACGCTATTTTATGGTAAGGTGGTATTGACTCAAATTATAATAACAATAATTATATAATATAGTATAAATTATATTTTTCATTATTATATGTAATAATTAAATATTAATAATATAATAAATTCCATGTTTTTGGAAAAAATGAATTAACCTACTTGATGTACGTTACTAATAGTAAAATACATTATTTTGATTGGAATATCAAAAATAGTGATATAGGGCATACGAGTAAGCTGATAGACTGTTTCCGCTTATGATCGTTTTTCGTATGAAATGATATATCATTGAATTCAAATTGAATACTTCCATTATCATTACAGTGACCCAGTCGATACATACTGCAGTTTAGCAGAGCGGTATCTATATTTGCCCCCCCTTTTTAATAGGTAAATTTTTATTTTAAAAACTATTATATTCTGTCTAAGCTTTCAATAAGTATAATGTATAATATTCCTTAAATATTTTGTGGTAATTATTTGTATTATTGATAATTTGCAGGATGGGTTTTTATACATTCCTGTTTTACTTGATCATACGTGTCTTTACGCTGCTTATTTAGGTAGAAATGGAAGAATATGATTCACCCAGAATCATTAATTATACAAAAAATAAACTAGAAAAAATGTATTTTTTATATTATTTCACATCAAATTGTTAAATGAAAACGAAATACAATTTGGCAAGTAACAGATAAACATATGAACGTTTTAAACACATGCATATAGCGGAGAGAGTATAGAAGGTTGAATTTCTTAAGGTTATCATACCCATGAACTAGTACCTACAGACATATTTTAAGGTCAAATATTATGATCAAAAATAAAAAAAAACTTAAAATCAATTAAATTGGAATAACATTTTAAAGCACTCTATAAGGATTGAGAAGCTAGCTTATTTGAAATTAGATAAACATACAACATTTGGTTATGTGTATTAAATCGAATATTTCTATAAGGTATGATTTTTTTTCAGTTATTTCGGTAAACTAAGTATTTTGATAATGATCACTGTTCAATGAAAATGAAACTCAATTTGTCAAGTAAAGAAAAACATAAATGTAATAAATAGTACCACACATGTTATAATATAATAATAACTATAAATACATATTTAAATACTTATGTTTTTTTTTTAAATTTTATTGTATATATTAATGATGATTTAATTTTTTTTTAAATACAATAAATTCTTAATTTTAAATCCATAATATGTGGTAGGTAACATAATAATAATAAAAACGATACAAATGGTTTGAAATTATGAGTGAGTGATGGTTCAACAAAGGCGCCTTCTGTTATCAGCTTGATGGAAATGATAAATTATGTATTGTTATTATTTTAATTAATTAACAGTCAATACCATATAGTTTATCCTTTATTAAGTATAAAATTTTTTACATAAAACCACTTTAAATTTAAATTTACTACATGTCTTTATAATATTATTGATATAAAATAATCCCGTTTAGAACGTCGTATATGTATAGTACTGACTGTGGTTTAACTTTTTATTTGCCGATTCTCACACCGGCCTTCAGGATAATAATATAGTATCTCCCATAACAGTTTGTCTGGTGTCCGTTGACACACGCGTTGTGTTCTGTTCATTTGCTGAGTTGTTTTACTTTAATTTTTATTATTTTTTCTATGGTTTTTAATAAAATGTTTAGTAGACACACGGATAGAGTGAATCTGGCATGACTCCTATTCGATAAAAATAAATCCCGGAAATCAGGACCCTTAGCACACACAGTACCAGTTCTACGTTACCCGTTGGTGGTATTGTGTTTTTCGTTAGGTAGGTAACGATACAATTCGTAAATTGATTTTTATGAGTGTACAAACATTTTATTCTGGCGCATTATTTATTTGTCAACTGCAAAAATGGATAAAAATATTTATGGAAAACTACAGCCTCAACAATATCATGGCACATATCAACCGTATAGATGTACACGAAAAAATGGTTCAAAACCAGGATGTGAGTTTGTTTATTTACATTAGCTTATGTTACTTTTTTAATAGACGTTTAAAAATGATGGGTTTTATTATTTTCATTCACATAATCTATGTATACAGTATACATGTATAACTTCTTGTGAATAACCTACATTTGCCAAAATTTTCATTTCATTTTTGTTAACTGATTTGATTTTTATGCCAAAATCCTTTAGAATATTGTCTTGTCTATTTATTTATTTTTTAATCTAACGATATTATCTCTACAATCCTAATATTTATACGTGTGTATTCTGTATAGAAACTTAAATACATAATTTTGTATATATTATGTATCAGTATGAGTGTACCGTGAAATGTATTTTATAATATATTATAAATAATTTTGATTTGATAAGCTATATGCGCGATGTTGATAATTGTTATTATAGTTAGTATATAATAATAATAAATAAATAACTTAGTTTTATTTATATTTCAATAACTTATATTTCGTGATAAGTGATAATTTGATAAATTGTAATTAATTTATTAATTAACAGAATTTTACTACATGTGGTGTGAGTGTGCGACATTTTGTGAGACGCATTAAAGTAGGCCAAACCCATATAAAGTAGATTCCAAATAAGGCACCTATTAAAATTGAATGCAGAACTGACTTCGTATAATAGAAAGTATGTTTGAGTGTATTACCTACGTAATCATTTGGAAAAAAGCTAAATACAATTATATTGAAAAAAATTGATGATATAAAATGAGTTAAAAATGATGAATGGTCCATTGCTTTGTCATAAACTATAAATCATTTTTCTTTAGATAACAATAATATAGTATATAACCTTATATTACATAATTATTTTAAATATTTGAAGGTTAATAAGGTATTAACTAAAAAAATGTAAAGAGAATATAATTTGTCACCGCAAGTTAACTTCATATAAAATACCTACTAATAATATACATATTACATATACACCTCTAGTATATACCTTTCGATATTCAAACACAATTATAAGTCTGATTTTTACGACACATTATAATTTTCTAGTAAAATCAACTATATTATTGAAAATAATTGATAAACATTTTATAAATAATTTTAATATTAACCTTGCATGATCTCATTAATACATTTTTCGTCAATGATTGTACAATGTTATTACTTGTTAATTTATAAATATTATTTACTTGTAGTTTGTACCTATAATTATTATCTTAAATCAGTCAATAACTTTATAGCTATTAATATAGTTTTTATAATTATAAAGCTTCAATACATTAATAATACAATAGTTTAAAACTAATTTGATTTGAATAAAATCAGATAAGTATCAATTAAAATCTTAAATTTAATTTCAAAAACTTGACAGCTTTGGAAATTTTATGTTTCTCATCCTTTCTTATAAAAGTAAAAATTAACATGTCTGCACTATAACTATTTTTAGCAAAAATATTGAACCTGGAGAAGCTGGAGGTTAACGTCCTTTACGTTTATTATTCTTGGCAGTTACAATAATTGTTAATTATACTACAAATCTGTTTTGTAGATTAGGTTTTCTACAAATTATTTTTTTCTTATTCAACATTTTCCTTATTATTAATTATTCTAGTAATAATTAATTAAAAATATTATATTATTTCCATTGTGTTAAACATAATTTAATGATGTAACTTTTTATAAGTATTAAAGTACCTACAGGTATGTACCCAGTTTCATATTATATGTACATTGTACAATAATTTATTAACATACGAGTACCTATACTAACTTTTTGCAAGCTGTAATTTTGTATTTTATTTATCAAATTCGCGGTTTGTTATTATATCATGTTATTGTAATCAGTAACAATTTTAAGATATTTTACTTGTTCCTACTAATAATGTAGGTTTTTATTACGTTACAAAATTAGAACATTATAGCAACAGAAGAATAGTGAAAAAAGTTTTTACATAGGTACTATTAGATTAAAAAAGAAACCTATAAAATATATCGTAATTTCATCACGGCTCATTTAACATAACTGTTGCAGGCGATATGCTTCACTACGTACCTATATATTATATCATATTTTATTTATATCTTTAATTATACATAACCGTATCATTTTACATTTATAAACCCCCAAAAGCGTCTTCGATGTAAAATTAAGGTATATGACATATATTATATGCTTTTGATTTTTTATGCTTAACATGTAGAATGTAGATACTCAAACTTCGATTTATTTATTAGAAATAAATTTAAAAAAACAGCACGTTAATCGGTATCTATTGGATTTCAAATTTCAAATTTTGGAGGAAAATAATAATTTAAATTTAGGTTCAATAGAGTTTTTAGTAATAAATTTACATTATTACCAATCATATTTATAATCACTTATTTCAAGACATTAACTATACATTATATACATGCAAAATTTTATATTCAGAAATAGATAAATGTAAATGGACAGAATTAAACATATATAAAACCGGTTTATACGATTCCACGTCTATATTAATTCTATATTATTGTTGTTTAATATTTAATTTAAAAATTATAAATATTGAAAGAGCAAATAGAGCTTTGATCACGATCTGCTCTAAGTAATTTATCTTAGCGCAAAGAACTTGTCATATTGATTTTACTATCTTAGCTATTAAGTGTCTGCAAAAATGCAACACCTTTAGCAAAATACCTTGACGCCTACGGACTCCTCCCTTTTTTTTTTTTTAATATTACTATATTATCATTGTGAAAAATTCAATTCTGTGTAGGATGATCTCGATTTGGTCCGGATGTCTCTTTTAACAACCAGTTGGTGTTCTGAAACCGAGTTGTTTGGTTCATCGAGTTTCGTTTATATCGTGAAAGTTTATAATACTTCTAAGTGTATTTACCTTAATAATAATTAAAAATGAAAATGAACGGTTAGTAAATTTTTAATTATTGTATACTATTTATTATGAGCGAGTTTACTGTACATTTCTTCATTTTTTTGAACGATGCGCACTGTTGAATTGTTAGTTCCATCGAATATTATTCGTGTTAGCATAAACTATCGAATAATTCGATGATTTCAAATACCACTTAATTGTTTGGATATGCTAGACTATCAAACAATCCGATAAGCCTATTCGATTCTGCCTAAATTTGTTTCTTTACGATCATTGAACATTTTGTTATAGAGAACTATATTTTAATAATATAATAGCAAGTCTTAAATACTGTGTTAGTTAAATTTCCCATTGAAGATATTATAGTCACATAACATGTTTGAACTTTCTTTGTATTTTCATAAATAAAAAATAAGCTGTAGCACATATCGTTCTAATATTAGCTATATAATAAGTGACTTTTATATAGAGCATTTATCTCACTATTCGTTAACGTATTATATTTTTGACCTATTATAAAGACAATTTTTTTTAAAAACATTAATTTTAACTTTTAAGATTTTTGAAATAAATAGTTAATGAAATTATTGATACTTTGACATTACATCACATCCATAAAATATTAATTTACATAATGAGTCAATAAATTTTTTTTTAAGTCTCTAAGATTATTATTTTTTAAATTACACATCATAATATAAAATGATTTCAAAAGTAACTAAAATCAATAAAATTGTATGTAAAATATGCAGGTTTAATATGTACAAAATTCATAGTGTATTTATAACTAAAATATTCATTTTTTTTATCTTATTTATAAGTTATGAATGAAACATAAATATTTATACTTATTTACTGTTCTAAAAATATTGTGTATATTATAAAATAACTCATTGTAATAAGACATGTATACTCGTTAGTCACCTAAGTTAGAATAAAAAATTAATGAATTAAAATATGTGATTCGATGAAAAAAATATTACATAAAAATTATTCAATCAAAATAGATTATGTACACTGCATACTAATAATATGTAATATTGTATAATTTACCATTTATCATTGTTGTTGTATAAACCATCACTTTGTGCATGAAATAGAAATAAATTAAAATACCGTTACATGTTTTTAAAACGTTTTTTGGTATTCCACAAGTCCCATCCGGTTAATTAATATCTGTTCTTAATTCTTAGATCTTTCCAATTTTAGTGTATTTATTAAGCATCGGTAGAAACTTTTATATTAAAACGGGTCACTGCCGGTGATTGTCTTTAACTTGAATAATATCTATTAGATATATTATTTTACTTGGTATATAGATTAATTATTTATTCAGGTAAATTATTTAATACTTGGCAACCTTGACTGAAAATGTAATTATGCGTACTTATACCAATGTAGCTATACGCGCGTTTAATAATATTATTTCATAAAATAATTTGCATGTTTAGAATTTTGCATTTAACTCAAATTCGTTTTAAAAAATTATTTTCTAAAAGTTTTACAAAAACTTTGGGATCGTTCCAAACGTAATACTTAAAAAAATTCCGCAAATAACGTTAGCCTGTATATTTTATACACTTATATATTGTTATCGTGGCTTAACGCACGCCGCCTACACACGCTGAGCGTAGCTTATTGATCCAAAAAGGTGTTTGGTTCTATTTCTATTTTAAAAACAAATCCTCTAGGTTCTATTGGCCTCGATATAAATTAGCCAGTTTTCTGCGTGCAGCTCTTCGAATTTGTCATGAACGTGGGTATTATATTCATAATCTGATGGGCTATAATATCGCGGTTGATATAGTGCGTAAAAACCCACACCTTAAACGTGCGTTTTATTCATGTCATAAACATACAGTTTTTGTTTTCACCACGGACTCGTACCCAGCTTCAACAATGATTGCGTTTTAAAATGGCATTGACGATTTATGACACGCGAATATCATATTTTATATATATATATACGTACATTACACAGGTATATTTATTCAAATTTTAGTATAAAATCATAGGCGTGGGAAATGGACAGTGGAACTGTTGTTATACATAAAAACGACAAATCATCTTATATAGGTAAATTATGTTATAATAATATTCAGTGTAACTTTAATTACTGTGTAAAAAAAAATTGTTCAATAAGTGTGAAAAATATGAAACTATAAACTTCGCTTTACAAAGCATATTTTTATATATTAGTTATATTACACAATATAATAGAAAAAAATACAATCAACAAGTAGTAAATAGTATTATTATATTTATGATATTTCGTAATTCTTTATTTATGTTTATTATTTGTACCTTGCGTAAGAACATACATTTTATGAGCTTTTTTTTTTTATTAATTTTTGGCACGATTATAGCGAATACCTACAACTATTAACTAATAATCATAAAATTGGTGACCTAAACTTGTAAATAGGATTAACTAAAAGAAGATTTATTAATTATAATAATTGTATGTGTTCAATCATATATTTATATTTAAATTTTATATTAATAATTAAATTAGTATATTTTTTTAAGTTAATTACAATATAATACGTAATTTAAGCTTTTAACATATTATATCTTAATGTATTTTGTATTTTTATATTTTTTTTAAATTCCGATTAAATTTTGTATAAGTAGTTTAATTGTACAGTTACCTAGTTACTTAAACAAATTATTCATACTTAAATATGATTACTGGGTATGTCATCGCTATATGATAACTCGTGACCAAATTATTTAATTAATCATAATTCATAATATATTACCTTATTCCTTATACATATCATTGAAAACGTATTATTGAAATTATCAGACCAGAATGTTAATACTTTTGCATTACTAGATGTCACATTGTTACCTATTTAAAAATAGCATAGTCAAAGTTCATAATTATAAATATGTTTAATTAATAATATTTTGACAATAATCATCTTATATTTTAGACGTATTGTAAACGAAGTATCTATAGTAATATTTTTTATTTGATGATACGTTATATTTTTGGGTAAAAGGATCACTAAATGTAATCCAAAAGTTAATATTTTTTTTATAATATCATTTTGTAAATGCAAAAACGAGTGATCATTTCTAATAACTTAGCTATTTTTAATCTTAATAGCTCTAGAATTCTAGGTTTCAAATATAATGAAAATATTGTGGTGTTTTTTTATGTTTACTTAAAAATTGTGAATTACGAAGTTTTAAAATTTTAATTTTTATATTAAATATCAAATTTATTTATATCTAATTTTACTTTTAACATCTATTCACATGGCTCACGTGCGAAATTGAGTTAAAATTACTTTTAAAATTGGTTTTATTTTATGAACCAAATCATCTATATATACATACTACAACGTCGTGTCACTTAATTATAGTCTAATATAACGCACCTTGTACGCGCCCATATATTTTGTACTATTCATAAATATGTTATGTGTGTTTGACATGCAAATGATGAATGATCGTGGCAAAATACCGTTTTCTCATTTGCGATTTCCTTGTATAAAAATGTGCATTACCGCATATTACAGATCCGCCTATAATGTCGCATAACTAATAACTATGTTAAACTTGGTCATTTTCATCCGGTAATTTATTTAGCGGATGTAGAGTGCTCAGATTGCCACATCATACACATTAAACACGAATGTTAAAATATGTGCGGAGGATAAAACATGTTTCAGTTCTATATATAGGTACTAACTCGGAACTCCTATAATACTATGTACATGTCATACATTATATATTAGTATATTCATTGGGCGCACTATATATGTAGGCACTAATTCACAGGTTTAGCTTTTATATTATGATGCATAATTTTCGTTATGTGTTCAAAAATTACCGTTTATAATTTATCATAAATAATATTAAATGAAATATTTTTAAATTCGTTTAGATGCATTGCTTGCGGATCTGCAAAGCACTATACAGCAGACCAACAAATTAAACGGTGGCGTCAACGGAGGATATGGAAGTATTAATGGCGTTCGGTCTCGATTGCCTTCTGCTGGTTCGCCGATTGCACATAGTCCAGTTCAACCACCTGAATATGCTACGGTTCGATCTCACAAGATTGAAAGGTCAACTTCAAATCCTGCGGTTCGACAAGAACTATCGGTATAAATATTATCAATGAAATACCTACCAACATTTTCTTTAATATTATTTAAATGAAAATGCTGTTATTTTTTCTTAAATTAAAAATGAGTTTCATGTACATATTATACTGTTTACTGTGTAATTCAATAAAATATTTAGTAAAAGTATTTTTCAATTTTATTTTGAAACATAATACGAGTATACTATACACTGTATAGTATACAGAATGATTCACCAAGTATTTAACACAAATTTTCAATTCAATAATGAACTTATTCAAATTCTAATTTTTGTAATTTTTAAATAAACTTAATGTCTTAATGGCTATATTTTTTAATACTTTAACCGTATTGTTATACCATTTAATAAAAAAGGGATTAAGGCGATAACAACTTTTTTTTTCTAATGAGAAACGACCTTTTTCTTTGTAAATTGTTAAATAGATGATTTTTTTTTTTAATTGTAATACATATAAAATGACGAGTAGCTTCTGAGTTGTTCAATGTTTTTACATATTATGATTCATAAAAATGTAAAATTATATTATAATATTTAATCCACATAGTACTTATTATTCTTGGATAGTTTTACAAATTAGGAAATATTAATAGATTAATATTAATTACTATAATTTTCAAATAGCTTTACTGCTATAGCCTCTATATATCTTCTAAACCTTTTATTATTGACTTATTATTCTTTTTATACAAAGATAAATTACTCATAACTACTTAATAGTTAGTACTTAATAATTACTCATTTGAATTTGAATTTAAATAAATCAATATTTTCGAAAAGTCATCTGTTTAACAAATGTCAAAAAAGATGAATAGTTCTCATTTGAAAAAAAGAAGTTAGTATCAGTATATCACTATTGAATACCCCATAAATGGTACAAAAATAAAATAATTTTAAAATAAGGTCCTTATAAGTAGATATACTTAAAAATTACAGAAATCATAATTTAAAAAAATTCATTATTGAAAAAAATAAATGAAAAAAATTGGGCTGAGCTTGCTTAGCGAATCACCTTATATATTTTTCTACAAACATATAAAATATTTTGAGATATTAAGCTTGTCTTGTATTTAGAAACAATTATCTAGTAACATTCCTGAGTTTTTACTCATTGATAAGAAATATTTAAACAGAATTTTTTTTTTTTATAAATATAAGGTTTGAATGAACAAATTATTAATTGTTGACTTTTTTTTTGTAGCCAACACAACCTAGGAATGAATTTAAATCATCAAAAATGACATCTTCTTTGAACAATAATCTTTCTGAACTTGACACATTACTTCAAGACCTTAGCAATTCTCGCTATGCAGATAAAAAATGTAAGTATAGTATTTCAATAAATTGTTTCATTTTAATTAAATTTTAAAACAATATTAAATAGAAATGTATAGAAAATAAATGCATAAACCATTGTATCTGTTGTTATTATACATAATTTAAAATTTGCCATTAAACAAATATATAAAGGTACATTTATTTATATTGTTCATCATCAAATAAAAATAAGTAAATAATCAGAAGTTCTCTCTAAATGTTATCAGTGTCGTTCTTATAATTATAAAAAAATATATTTGTCAATATCAATATAGGTACCTAGAATTCATACACATAAGATTAAAACTCTTATGTTTCTCTATATTTCCTTGTGTAAGAATGTTCCCAATTCTTGCTCAGTTTATAATTGCAGTATGGTGAGAGAGTAATACTATTGCATAACACTTTAATAATAAGCCGTTTATTTATCAAAATTTAATGTGGGTGAGTGCATACCTTTTAGACATAGAAATTCGAAAATGTAATTATGAAGTTAGTTCTTGCCTCTTATGTATCTTATTATCTTAAATACCAATTACTATCACAAACTAAATAACAATGATTAATGAGTATTAATCATATTAAGTTAGTTTTAAAATTAAAATAAATCATAGTTATTGCCTTATTTGTTTGAAATATTCACCTATATTAATTTTAGTAGTATTTATTGTGAAGAAAGTGTAGAAGTGTCATTCTTGGTTTTAGATTTTTATATTAGTATAATTAGACGATTAATTATTTATTGTTTAAAAAAGTTTATCATTATGATGGGTTTTAAAACTTAATTATTTCTTTATTAAGTATGCTATTTCTTTATTTATTGCTCATACAAATAACTTATGCGGGGAGCACAATATGTTAACAAAGAAACTAAGAGCGCTGAAGCTCCCTATTTTGCCTTATAATCTTGGATTACATAATGACTCATTATTAATGAAAAACTCCAGTTTATCCTCATCCTCCACTATTCAATAAATATATTTTAATAGTGGCTTTGTATAGTATTATTAAATTATATTTATTGATATACAATTATAACCATAAATAATAGTATATGTTATGCTTATGACTATTATGAGGGTGCTGATTTCAAAACTGTGGGTTGCTAAACCCCTAAAATGTGCTTACTTTACATCACTTTAGATACTAATGAATCTTAATTTTTAAAGCTTAAATCTGTTTAAATATATTGAAGATAAAATATCATATAAAACAAACTATTATTAGAAAGTGTAGACTTTTACTCGTCTTCTGGAAATAAAAATACATTTAAAGATAAAATAAATTTATTGTATTATTGTATATTAACATGTAATTAAATAAAACTAAGGAACTTACTCTTCTTTATACATTTTGTATTTTGAGTATACTTAAGTATTGTGTTTTACTATAACAGACATATTAAATTTGATTTCAATGATAAATCATTGTATATGAAAAAAATAATCTTAAATAATAATAGAAATATTATGTTAGTCACTATTTCTAAGATTATTGATATTACCATAAGTAATATAGTTTTAAATTAGTAATATGGCTATGCGCCTATGCTAGGTTAAGTTAGCTGAACTAATTTTTAACTAAGTCATTGCATATAATATTGTTATAGATTTATAGATTAATATTAATATACACTATTTCATGATTTTAACTAATTTTTATATAAAATAAGTTACTAAAGCTATGATTAATTAATATTTTAATTTTAAATTTATTTAGTAGCTAATGGAGATTCCTATTCTATTCCAAAAAAGACAGCAAATATTCCAACACGTCCATCAGTAGATTCTCTTCTAGATGAATTGGATTCATCACTTTCTTCAAAAAGGTAAATTTATTTATTAATTTTTGTTTATTTTAAGTTAGTTTATTTAAGTAAATTTATTTAAGAGGACGTCTCACCCGCATGTGTTGTCTCCGTCTTACACACATACGACATAGTAAATTTTCGTTCACCAGTTTCAATAATGTGCTTTTAGTTTTAATATTAGAGTGAATTGACCTATTATCAAACTTTTAGGTAAGAACATTATCTGTGTTCTTACTTAAAAGTTTGATAATAGGTAAATTCACTCTAATTTTAAACTAAAAGCTCACTATTGAAACTGATGAATGAAAATTTACCATGTCGTACATGTGTAAGATGGAGACAACACATACGGGTGAGACGTCCTCTTAAACATAAAGAACACTGTTTATTTTAAAATTAAAGTTTAATTTAAATTTTATGCATTACAATTTTAAAACATGTTTAATATGTTAAATATAATGATTTGATACATAAAAAAAAAATAACCACAATAAGTAACAACAATATCTAGTTACCCTAATTTTTATATCTGTGTGTATCATGTATTTATATATTCCTTAATTATTGAGTTTGTTTATTACAAATATTATTTAGTATACTTTATGTTAAATACTCTGGTTGATAAATATTATTTCTTTAGTAACAATGGACAATTGATTTCAAAAATGATGATGGAAGAAACCACTACCACAACTACTCGTACTGTCTGTCCAACTGCTTCTTCGGCTACTCGAGAACTAGATGATTTAATGGCTTCGCTATCTGATTTTAAGGTAAGAATTTGTGTTAAAACTAAATTTATTTTATATTTTTATGGTTTAAACTTTGTGCATAAAATAATGCACAAAACGTGTTGTTTATATTAAATACTTAGTTCAACAAACCATAACATTTATTATTGGCTTAATATTATTTTTACATTTGTGTGATTTTTGGCTATAAAATTATATTGTAAACATATTAAAGTATTTAAGAAAATTAAAACTTTCAAATGTTGGTAATGAATTGTATAATTTGGTATTCAAAATATACGATGAAATAAATTAAATTATTTACACATTGACTGCCATGTAATCGCCGGTGATCACACTATATGTAATATCAACACGGGTAACATATTTTTCCATGTCATTCCTAATTTGTATGCACACTATTCTATTTGAAAGAACTTGTAAAAAGATATATATATACATTTTTATTCCATAAAAAAAATTGTAATTATTCCTTATTTCTGTTATACCACTTCACTTTTTTAGGTATATTATTGTAGCGCCATAGAAAACTTTAATAATTTAAAGCCATATTCATTTATGGTTGCCGACAGTCATGTGGCATATAACTAATAATATAATGCATCCGCCAAAATACTGCTGTATCCTAATGCTATGCGGATAATGGCGGTTGCATGGCAGTCATTGTTTTAATGTAAAAAATAGTTTCTTTGATATAATATTTTTTATTAAGTATCATTTGGATTATATATCTAATGATCAAAATTAATTTTAAAATGTAATTTATATAATACCACTACAAGTGTAGTTTCTAAAAAGTTACTTTAGAATTGTTTTATGTATTTCATACAATTTGTCAATAACTGGTCAAGTTAATAAAATGGAATAATAACTTAAAAGTTTAAATAAAATTAATATTTGGATTTTGAATAGTAATGCTATTGGCTCATTAGCTATTACTTATAACATAACTTCTGATTGATGAGAAAAGGTTAAGGTTCAGACTTTGGAGTAAACTAAACAATAAATATAGGATATTTTGGATTATTGTACAATTTTATATATTATTTATTACATTTTAAGCCAATTATGTCATTGTTGGTGTTTTGAAATTATCTTCAAAATGTTTTTTATATTAAGTGCATGAATCGGCTTAGATTTCAAAATATTATTTGTGATATTTCCTTTAGCCTTGTTAAAATTAATTTGTTTCTCATTAACATTTTATTTAGAATTTTACTATTTTTTAGTAAAACACACTACTTTAGATTTTAAGTTGAGAATTAAATGAATTAGTTTTAAAATGATGTGACTAGTGGCGTAATTTAGTCATATTTTTAGGGAGGGATGAAATGTTTTTAGTGTTTTGACATTGTACTTACCCCCTCCCTCCAAAAAAATTGTATTTATCATAAATTCATAAACATCTCATTTCAGCGCAACAGATGTATGTAGGTATATGGAATAGAAACAAATAACTAAAAATTTTTAAATATTATTAAATATTTTAGAGCATTTAAAATACTCAAATAATTTCATACAATCAGTTTATAGTTTAAAGGTACATAATATAGTTCATTAAACAAGCTTTTCTAAAAATGCTGTGTATACTGTGAACAGTATGAACTTATAAGTATTTATTTTACATTTCTCTCTAGAGATATTTTAGTAATATTGGTTTGATTGGATACTTATTATAGCAGTGATGTTACTTTTTAAAAGTTTAGAATACATTTTCCACCGAAAATGCTTTTTGTTCATTTAGCAATAAATGTCATGTAATCTAATGAAATGTTTTGTAACTGAAGTAATATACATTAAATTTAATGTTAAATTTTATTATTTGGCATCTATGAGTTAATAAAATGACTGAATGATCAAAATTATCTGGTATAATTTTCCGTATAGGTCCCTTGCCAAAGTCCTTGTAAGCGTAATTACTTAACCTTGAATATTTTTTTTATATTTAAACTTAAATGAAATTAAAAAAATACGTATCTATTTATAAAATTTAAATCTGTAAAATTAGGTCATATATTCTTGTAAACTATTACAGACTTAAAATCAGATTTGCGCAGTTTAGCTAAACAAAAAAAAACATATATAATGGACATACCCTAATTCACAGTATTTTAAGTTAAACTTCTACATGGTGAATGTTTATTTTAGTTACATTTATAATTACTTTTCATATAGTATACGTATGAGCAATAGCTAATTTAAATCTCTCTAAGCACGCAGTTGTGTAGTATAGGTTTACCTGAATTTGTATATACACGGTGGTTTGTCCTTAATATAAAAAAACATTCAACCGATTTCGATGATTATTATAAAATGATAATTTCTGTTTCCGGTTTACCTATTTCAAAAATCGTGATAATACCTATTACCAAAATATGACACGGTTGCTTAAGGCAACAGTTTTGGTCGCTTCAGATATCATGTTTTAACTGACCTTACATATCTAATCAGTTAAAACCATATTTAGATTATATTTATAGGACAAGAATGTACATGTTTTTAGATTTTGAATACAGTGTAGAATGTATTGATTTTACAATGATGTATATTTTTTTCTGTCTTTCATTACAAACTTGAAAATCAATCAAAAACTTTTACTTTTGATGCAGTAAACATTAATTTTGAGTTGGTTTCAGGTATAAATGGTATAATATTGGATCAAATTGGTACTTTAAGGGGTTATAAGTAAAATAATTCTAGTACTTATTGAAATAATCAGGAAAATAAAAAATTAGAAAAAAAGACGAGAAATTTTATGCAAAACTAGTTTTCGACAAAATCGATTTTGTTTTTTTAGTTGTATTTCAAAAATGAATTACTGCTGTTTATCAAATTAGGACGAAATAACAAGTTGAGTTAATTTATTGTAATTCAAAAACATTATTTGTAGGATTTGATACTTTTACATACATTATTATATTTTATATATTTCACAATAATGTTACACCTTTCTATTGTATGTAGATGTCGACCTAACAGTTAATAATATAATAAAATGAATGATATTTTTTCGGTAAAATTTAATTCAACTTACCTTATCATTTAATAGTAAAATAAATTACTACTATATAATTATATCATAAAATATACGTAGTAATGTATGATGATAGACAGTCTTCGATCAGAATCGATTTTAATATACAGTGATTTATTATTAAATTCAAATTTTCAATAGTCGTACAGACAGACCAGTTACCTACTTCTCCCATATTTTATATTTACCCAAATATGTGTTAAATCATATGAATTATGAATTATTTATACTATAATCAACATTTTATGAATAGAATAAATACAATAAATAACAACTCCTACTTGTTGAAATAATATTATCATTTTCACGAGTTGACTACATTGCTTGTTGTAAAATCAATTAAAACCATTACTATTAACTTACAATTTTTCAGCTTGGATGTTAATCCATTATTGTTTTGGAAATATAATAAATATTAAAAGTGCATTACTTAAGACAGAAAAACAATTGCATTTACGTCTCGTATATATGTACATAATTTTTTTTTATTATTACCTATATTGTTAGATTTATAAGATATATTGTCGGTATTATAAATATTATAAAAATATAAAGGACATTCATATACCGGCCGTACCTATATCTCATATTATCTATTTATGCATCTATAATTTATCCGTTAGCATTTATTTATTAATATTATTTAATATTTTTTATTAATAATTTGATAAATATTCTATTTTAAATCTAAATTAATTTATTTTTATTGTTCATTGTCGAAGTATAAAATAATTAGATTCTAAAATCTAGTGTTAATTTATTACAATTTAAAGACTATTTTCAATGAAAACGTGGCTCTAATTATTTTTCATTTTTTACTATGGCGATTACTATAATATTCAAATTCATCATATTAATCATATTTTATATTTTAAGCAAATAAAGTTTGTTTTGAGTACCTATATTATCGTGTATGGATAAAACCTCATTGTAAAATAAATTATGATAACAGTAAAATATATACTTGTTGGTTGACTAAATATGAAAAACGTATAATTAAACTTTCTTAGTTAACAAATAAAAGAATGGATAACAATTAATTTTATATTATTATTTTTACTAAAAAATGTTTATAACTATCATAAATCATAATAGTGTTTAATGTTTATACTTTGTTAAAATAAAATATATATATTATTATATTCACAAGTACCTACGTGGTATTTAAAATTAGATTCAATTATTATTTAATTTTTGTTTTATAATTATTTATACATTATTATTTATTTTGTTAAAACTTAAAATACCATCCTACTAAATAATAATATGTATAATACAATTATGTATTATAAATCGTTTTTTTTCCTCTTGCAAGGTGATATAAGTAAAAACAATCGTAAATATTAATCTTATTTCAGTTGAAATATACTTAAGTAGATATATAGTTTCATTTTAATGATGAAGTTTTAAGCGCAAAAAAAATACAATTCCATATAAAGGTGTAGCTAAGGTCACGCAAAGACAGTTATTGATGAAGGTAATATAATATTTGTATAGATAGTAACGATCAGACTAACTAAAATCAAAAATAAATCACACAATGCCAAAATGTAATGGTTTAAGTGATTTATTATTTTTCGTGATTTAAACTTTGTATATATTTATGTCGTTTATGATAAACATTAGATAGACGTCTACTACAGTAATACATTATGTTACATTTGTGTTGTGATTTTAAACTAACAATCAATGATAAATATTCCCTGAAACGACGCAGTAAAATGTAGAAACTCTGCCTAAATTTATCAAATTTGTTTTAAGTAATTACACCTATTTAATGATCATTAGTATTTTGTTATATACGCTTGTGAAAATTTACTTAAAAAATTGAAATAAATTCCCGTTTTTTAAATTCTAATATCGTGTATGTATATATTATAGTAATTATTTTCACAAATTCAAATAAATAAATTAAAAACATAGTCATAAAAAATTATGAAAATTGTTAGGATTTAATAAATTTAAAAATATACTGTGAATTTATTGTTTTTATAAATGGTGTTAATAATTGTGCAAAACAATTAGCATTATTGATGGATTAAAAATGTATTTAAAAAAAAATTTTTAATGATTAAATCTTAATGTAATTGTATATGTTTTCATGATCTGAAGAAATATCAAATGTTTTTAGTTTGTATTCATCACACACAACAATATCGTGTATTTAGACTTTAAAAGACTAAGGCAGTGTAATATGGATGCAGATTAAATATTTAAATTCATAATATAATAGGTACCTATCTACTTAATATCTGACTAACGACTTACGACATACACGCGGTTAGAGCCATCGTATTTTTTTTTGCATTAGCTCTATTATCGAATATCTGGCTAACACATGGTTAACTACTTTGTATAATATGAAATATATTGTTATAAATCATTGTACTCGCTCGATGTATTATATTCCTCATCTGCATAAGACAATTCTTAACGGAAAAACAAATAACCGTTATTATCGTTATATATGCAATAGCAGTATTACTATATACTGTTAAATGTTATAAACGTTATAGCCACTCATTGGTTCCAATAACTTAAATAATTGGCGTTAAGAGTACCACGTGAGTAGCTATAGCAGTTATCTATTTATTAAGAGGTAAAAATATAGACAGTTTCTAGATATGTATCGTGGTGGCCATATGGAAAAATCAATCCATTCAACAGTCCAGAAAATCATTGTCGAAGAAAAACGATTACATCTCATAGAATAGTCAAATTTATACCGGCGCGGGGGGTTTTTTTTTGTTACGGTTAAATACTATTTAACTGGTCTTCGATTTTTTAGTTAACTTTACTTAGCACAAAAAAAAATATATTTCAAAATATAAATAAACATTTGGGATTTGTAGACGTTTTCAATTTATGAAAATTGAGTTTTTAAAATCGATGTAAAATGCAATCGATCTGCATACAATCATCGTCTTTTAAATATAAAAGATAAATCATTGAAACCTTACTATTTTACGAGGCGTGATAATTTTATCCGTGAGGTAAACATTTTGTAATAAAATCGTTCGACTGTGGCACACAAAAGAAAAGAAAAATAGAATCAATCCAATCTCTTTTCGTCGTCCGTCGAAATTCGAAATGATGTGCACCGCAGTGCCGATGTTATGATTTGCGTGGGCAATAACATGTAAGGTATATTGCTACTTGTGATTGGAGAAATTGGATAAGTTCCCACACGAAATATAACGGGTAAAGATAACGGTTACATAATATATTTTTATACGTAAGTTTCTACACGAAAAAAATCTGTGGTAGATAATAGGTATGTTCTTACACGGAAATAAAAATTAAATGCATAACATAATCCTGTCTAGACTGATTATTATAACATGATACGAAACACGATATAGTATGATATGGATTACTATGGTCAGTAGACAATTAATTTTTAATGAATTCAGTACTCGTTACAGATTGTTGTTAAAAATTAGATTTAAGAGGTTTTTTATACAAGAAAAAAACTACATATTTAGTATCTGTCAGTTTTGATTTTTAATTTGTTCTAATATCGACATTTTATTATTTATATCCGTGTATGTAATTTGGACTCAAGAAACAACACAAAAATACACAATATAAGTTATTTTTCCGTGTAAGAACTTACGTACGCGTGATTTTTATCTGCTATATATGTTTCGTGTAGGGACTTATACATTCGCCCTGGACGCAGGTGCGTACGAGTGTACGAACGATCTAACTCCGCGCCGGCATAGATTATAATACAGATCATCACCGCCACAGCGGGACGGTCGCCAACACGTATGATCGTCGGTGGTTGGTCACTGTCGCGCTCGGTCCTCCGAGCGATTTTATTTTCACTGCCGCACCGGTAGAAAGGGAACTTTAGTGCCTTGTGCAGACCAACTTTTTGCTGTTGTTTTACCCATTATTGGCAGTTTCCAGAAATAACTTTTTAACGAGACGGGAAATTTTCGCCCCTTCTTGCGTGGTGTACCCGCGGGCGGGGTTTGGCAGCCGTGAGCAAAACAACTCACGTTTTATATACCGAAGCCACGGACCGCCGACGCTTCACAAATCCAAACAATTCTGTCAGTGACTTTATCGTTTGTAAAATAGTATTAATAGTAATAATAGTAACAACAACAACAACATCAGTCACAGCAGCAACTTCGACAATTGTATTTCGGTTTCTAAACGCATTGTATCATAATAACTTTGATTATAATCTCGAAGAAAAATACGATCCAACGCGATATCTTAACATACAACTCCGTCTTAGTGTCGTTACATCGCATAACAGGTACATATTACAGGACTTAAACCACAGGGTTATTTTAGATTGATCCATCCGATTTCAAATGTATTTTAAATTTTTTGGTTTACAGCTGTTATTATTGATATATCTAATAAGAGTAAAATATTTAAAATTTAATTTATTGCACTTATTATAATTGCATGTTCTTTATGACTTTTCTCTTTGTGACACGAACGACGTCTAAAATCTATGTTCAAATTCATCACATATAAATACTTGTTCCAGTCATATCCGTTGTAATTGACTCCGTCGATATTTTAGCTCATCCGTGACGATAGATGGTAAAATGGTTGCGTACACAGTATCTTTATCACGTCCGCAAACAAAGTATAGTAACGTGAAATAAAATGAGGTGACCTATAGGAGGTCAAGTTCCATGCAACAGATAAATCATTTCGAATAACCTTATGTATAATAATATTATACTAAGGGGTATTTTTGAACTGTACGCATTATACAATGTATTTGCCGCCATCGTTTAAGGATTTTTATTGTTTTAAAACCGCAGCTGCGGACATGATCATGTTGTTATAATAATTTACTACAACCTATAATAATAGCTCTGCTTTCAACAGGTGTCCAGTCCGGTACGGGCTAGCTACGCTACAGAATCAGCAGACTCGGCGGCACCGCGTTTGGACTGCATGCTCGGCAGCCTCACGGCCGAGATGAACAGACAAGGTGTGAACACTACTCAGAAGGGATGTTGCACGGCGTGCGACAAGGCTATCGTCGGGCAGGTGATCACGGCGCTAGGCAAGACTTGGCACCCGGAACACTTCACGTGCAACCACTGTTCCCAGGAGCTGGGCACGCGCAATTTTTTCGAACGCGAAGGACGGCCGTACTGCGAACCGGATTATCACAACCTGTTCTCGCCCAGATGCGCTTACTGCAACGGACCCATACTCGACGTAAGAACGGTGGCTTTGAAAACGGTTTTCCCGGTACCATCCCGCATTATCGTCACTTTAAATTTGCAGGATATCGCTAACGGCTTTCGTACATGGGTTAGGTAGTAACGGATAGTAACGGCCTTGAAAGTTGTGGGCGCTGTAGAAAGTTCATTCTGAGAAAGTAGTTCGAAGACCTTTTGACAGTGAAAATGTTTCAATGTTTATAACCACGCCCGATCAGGTTATTGGTGGATAATGCGCGTAGGATATTTTATTATTATTATATTATATTATTATTATAATGTACTGTACCCACGACCCACCCATGCACATACGAAATCATACGCTTCGTCATCATCGAAAACCGTCATCAGAGATGATTAGCCGGCGGATTTTTATTTGGATTTTTTTCCCGCTTGTTTTCAGAAATGCGTGACGGCCCTGGAGAAGACCTGGCACACCGAACACTTTTTCTGTGCCCAGTGCGGCAAACAGTTCGGCGAGGAAGGATTCCACGAGCGCGAAGGCCGCCCTTACTGTCGAGACGATTACTTCGACATGTTCGCGCCCAAGTGCGGAGGGTGCACCAAGCCCATAATGGAGAACTACGTGTCTGCCCTGTCCACCCAATGGCATTCCAGCTGTTTCGTCTGCCGGGTAAGCATCATATGCGATCTTAATGATATGTCGATGAAATTAATAAAATAATATTTAACGTTTTGCTTTTTCTAAATGTATCAGTAGCTATTGTATAATACGTTTTGCGGATGTGCGGGCGTGTGTATTTTTAGTCGACGGTATTTTTTTTTTATTTTTGTAGGTCG
Organism: Rhopalosiphum padi; assembly: GCF_020882245.1. Taxonomy (NCBI): domain Eukaryota; kingdom Metazoa; phylum Arthropoda; class Insecta; order Hemiptera; family Aphididae; genus Rhopalosiphum; species Rhopalosiphum padi. Next base: position 23,291,723 of record NC_083600.1, read on the forward strand.
CTGCACAATTCTACGCTCTATAATATACGGACACGCGTATATTATTTTCACTCTATATGTGTATACTATACAGTCGCTCCTGGCATTAGACCAGTGTGAGCTCCAAAATTCATCGCGGCTATTATTATAATATATTTTATACGCGATTTACGTACGACGACGGTCGAATTAAAAAACTATATCGTTTAACGTATCAATCGTCATCGTCGTAATCCATAGTAACTATGATAAAATAAATAGTTATATCGTTATATCAACAGCTATTATGTGGACGACGCATCACAATCATTCTGCCAACACCTCTCCTCGTATTCGTGATTTTCTTCATTTCATTAACCGTTAAATTACCTGCAAGAATACAATATAACGAATGACGGCATATAGCATAGTATTATGTTCTATCAACGAGAAAGGGCGAACTACGTTTTTAAAAAGGACTTGGAGTGTTTGGCGAATATCATAAAGTTGCTGCTGCCATACGTACCTACTTTGGTCAACCGGAATTAGAGTAAAAATTCGGAAGTGCCAATAGAAGAAATTGTCTCAAGAACACTTATGGGAGGGATTGAGGGAAGGGTATCATACCTCGTTTTAATGAAATGAAATATACGAGAGCAGCGTATATCCACCGTTTATTGTGTGGATATAATAGTCCATGCTTGTAAAAACCTAACACAAATATTATATAATAATATATAATATATTTGATAAATCGTATAATATACGAAATTATATCGAATGTTGTCCTTATATAAAATTATATATAGTATTTCGTTTAATATGTGTTGCCAATATTAACTCGCTTTCAAAAAAAAAATATAATAATAATAAGTAACAACACAATATACTAAAATATATTTTTATCGTATATTATATTTTAATATAACGATTTGGATTTCGCTCATAACAATACGTCCGTCGTTTTGTTCTAACACCCAAGTCTTCGACTGCTGTTGCGGCGGCGATGGCTAAGTTGTAAATGTAGCCGTCTCACAATCGGCCGCGACATTTTGTGCATTATAGGATTGCAAACAGCCAGTCACCGGCAAATCTTTTTACGCCATCGAGGGAAAACCAGCGTGTGCGAAATGCGTCGGTGTCGATGAGGAGGATTGAATGCCCATACACACTTTATACATACATATATAAATTTATACTATACTATATTTGTTTCCTCGACGATGTTACATATAATATTATTATAATATATCAACGTAGAACATTTCGTCGCGATACGTCAGCTTAATATAATAATAAGTCACATTTATATACTATTGTAAAATCAAAAAAATATATAAAAATATATTTATATACAATTAATAATTTACTTTGTTGCTTGTCGAAATAAACAAAACATATATATTATTATAATTTATAATAAATTATTAATATCATGGAAAATGTTCATTTGTTGTGGTAAAATATTTTAGCTTGCCACGCGATCAGAATAATGTGATGTCATCGACGGTGTCCTCGAACACAATACTAAAACTACAACAGTATATTATTTCTTCCTACCACCACCCACACCACCACTCATAAAAAAAAAGAATTTTATCGCTGCCAAATTTATGTAGATTTATCGTAATAGATGCGCGTGAACGCAAATCGAGATTTATAAAAATAATATTCAATGTCAAGGCCAAAAAAAACTTTCGTTTTTTTGAATAAAACATTCAATCTGTTCTCAGAAGATCATCGCTCGGTCAGTCAAAAATATAGTCCCACACACATTGCGGGTGGTTCTTGTCTATATATCTACGTACTTGTACCTAACTTAATCATATATCTGAAGTTAGATAGCTTTACGGAGTTGACAGGCAGTAATGAATATATGGTTTTTGTAAACCAAAACTTGATTATTAAAGTATAAGGATTGAAAAATACCTTAAAATTGTACATTGGTGTGCTTTCATCGCAATATAAGTCCAAGCTACTCGATTCCTTTCGACTCAAATTTCCCTCAGCTAAATTGATTGCAAATACATCATATCAACCGTGGTCGCACATATATATTTGGTAGTAAACAAAGATTATACTTGGGGGAGGGGGCTAATAAAGAGCCATAAAAATCCCTTAAAAATTAATGTTGCAGGATACATGACATATTAAAGCTTTGTATCGAAATCTTCATACAAATTATAATAGTAATACATATAATATGTCTATACATTACACGTTTACAAAACACTGAAAGAATTTTAAAATTTTCATGAAATCTCAGATAGAACCCTGGATGCAGCAACCCCATCCTAGCTACGTGCCTACGCCGCTATCTAAACTTATTATAGTTATTACTTACCTCATTACTGGCTACCTATCTTATATACTGATTGTTTAAATAACCGAAACGGAATCGACGACGACTGACATTATTCTCGTCGTGGTGCAGCGGAGTCACAACTGAATATTTTCAACAAATCGTTGCGCTATCGCGATGATTTACGATCTGTCTATTCATCCGCCCGCTCATTTACCCATAATATTATGTCAAACTGATTTCTGACCGCTGCTACGTCCTTGTGTGTTTTCAGGACTGCCGTATGCCGTTCGTCAGTGGTCAGTTCTTCGACCACGAGAGCCAGCCCTACTGCGAGACGCACTACCATGCCAAGCGTGGATCACTGTGCGCCGGATGTCACAAGCCGATTGCCGGCCGTTGCATAACGGCCATGTTCAAGAAGTTCCACCCGGAGCATTTCGTGTGCGCCTTTTGCCTGAAACAGCTCAATAAAGGAACGTTCAAAGAACAAAACGAGAAACCGTACTGCCATTCGTGTTTCGAGAAGCTGTTCGGCTAGACCGGCGCAGGCGATGCATGACACCGCCTCATAATAATAATATGATGATTGACGACGACGGATCGATATAATTATTGTATCGTAATGATAATATTGTAATATCATCATGCGTAATACGATACGATCACGCCGCCGTCGGTTTTATAGAGCAATAAAAATAACACGTGTATTTTGTACGACCTACAAATTTACCCAACCTCGTTAAAATTTTCGTTTACTATCATGCCATAACCACCTCCTTGTAATTTATCATATGTTTTGAACTCAGTCATCTCTCTTAAAATAGCCATTACCTATGCCTTATAACATATTTGTTTTTCTTTACTAACACAATTTATATACTTGTATTATTATTATTATTATTTTATTTAAATAATTTTTAATCCTGTAAAAAATTATTATTTTCCATATTAGTATTTTACTGTTATGAATAGCCTATATTGTTATATGTTTTTTTTGCAATTAATCTGCCTACGTGCTATTGGCATTTTATTTTACTCCATTCCAATTTTTAAAGTCACAACCCTTACATATACGTATATAGACGTAGATATAGAAATATGCTGCAACACCTTTTCAGTATCATGACCAAGTGGCATTCCACACTTGGATATGAATGTCTTAAGATTGTATTGGTAATTATTGATATTTTGTAAATTGTACAATAACGATTTAAAAATGTAATACGATATTATATATTTTCTAGAAACGTATTTTCACTATTATTGCTTTCTTGGAAAAAGAAATGTATATAATTATATAAACTGTTTATAAATACTTTCTTTACTAGATTTGAATTTGTGTTTTTTCTTTTTACATAATTTCGCCTCTGTATAACAACATTAACGATTAATTGATAGCAGGTAGCGAAAAATATTTATTCATAATATTATGTTTTGGTTTATCATTAATATGTTATGTAATTGTACCTATCTTACTCAAACGTGTCATGTTAATGATTAAGAATTAAAAAAAAATTATAATTGTAAGTGAACACCAATTAATACTTTGCTTAAATGGACTGTGAATAATGTACGAACTCAAATTATTAATTTAAACACTGTTAACAAACAAAAAAAATTGTTTATTATATACCTACCTAGTACATATTAAAGTCAATGTAAAATTAATTTAGACTTTACATTATTTCATACGTTATTTTTTGTTTTTTGTTGACTTATTAAAAAAAATTAAACATAAAGGACAAAGGTACTCTCAATACCAAATAAAATCATCATTACTATAGAGTATAGATTTTAAAATTATAATAGAATATTATATTTTATAGATCTCCGATTATTATAAAATTATTCTTAATATCGAATTAAAGCTAAAAACAAATAAATCAATAGAATACAAATGGTTTGATTATTGATAAAATATTTTATTTTTGTTAGTAATTGTACTTATTGTAGTGCTATTGTAGGTATTGTTTATAAAATTAAACTATCAAGGACTATTTTATTCATATTAAATCTCTATTATTTCAATAATTTTATATTATTTGTCATTTGTATGCTATTATACTCAAATAGAGTACAGACGTACTGCGAAAGCATTCCCGTGGCGTCATCGATTTAATCTGAAGAAAATAAGTATATATTATATCATAAAAAGCCAGTGACCAGATCAAAACCATCACTGGCTATCCCCTGGAAGAGGCCATTCGATCGGCAGAAAACCGTGAACTTTGAAAAGCGATTGTTGCCAACGTCAATTGATGGGTCACCAAACTTCCGCTTTTGGAAGACGGACTTAAGATAAAAAAGACAATTATGTCTCGTTATTGTTTAATGTAGTTAATGACAATTTTTAATGTTTATTCACGAATTTTATGGATTTTTACCACTTTTTTATGTAGTAATTGAGTATTTTTAATGATTTTTGAGGGTATAATATGAAGGTATTTAGGATATTTATGGATTTTTAGCGCTTTTTCGTGGATTAATTGATGAAATTTATGAATTTCCTCCGATTTTTAATGTAGTTTATGACGATTTTTAATGATTTTTCACGAATTTTATGGATTTTTACCACTTTTTAATGTAGTAATTGATTATTTTTAATGATATTTGAGGGTATTATATGGAGGTATTTAGGATATTTATGGATTTTTAGCGCTTTTTCGTCGATTAATTGATGAAATTATGAATTTTCTCCGATTTTTAATGTAGTTTATGACGATTTTTAATGACTTTTCACGAATTTTATGGATTTTTACCAATTTTTAATGTAGTAATTGAGTATTTTTAATGATTTTTGAGGGTATTATATGGAGATATTTAGGATATTTATGGATTTTTAGCGCTTTTTCGTCGATTAATTGATGAAATTATGAATTTTCTCCGATTTTTAATGTAGTTTATGACGATTTTTAATGACTTTTCACGAATTTTATGGATTTTTACCAATTTTTAATGTAGTAATTGAGTATTTTTAATGATTTTTGAGGGTATTATATGGAGATATTTAGGATATTTATGGATTTTTAGCGCTTTTTCGTGGGTTAATTGATGAAATATATGAATTTTCAACAATTTTTAATGTAGTTAATGACGATTTTTAATGATTTTTAACAAAAAATCCCTCCGATTTCCGCCTATAGATAGTTTTCTAATTTATTTTAATAAAATGTATATCGCTTAAAAGCTATTATACCAGTCACCAGTATTTATACTAGTTATTTATAGATATTTTCTTGTTTTTTTTAGTTTTTTTTTCTATACAAGCATTACAAGCCGATGAAAAAATTAAGTTAATATGCTTGAAAGTTTAATAGAAAATTCCTCAAAAGTTTTTAAATAAACAAATATACATACCTATAATAATTATAATAACGTACCACAGATACGAATAACTAAAGCTGCGTATAATATACGAATATATTTAGTTGATAATAAGTAGAAATCATAGTTATTTTTGGGTCAAAAGATAGATATTCAACGTATATTATGTGTGTAATATACGTAAATTCTAACGTTTATTCAACGTATAAATTACGCATATATTAGTAGATAATATAAATTTAGGATATGATACGTTTATCATACTATAATACGTGTATATTTAAGTTTATATATACGAGTATATTTGGTGTAGTTAGCAACGTATAAATTACGTTTAAAATACGTATATAATATTAGTAAACAGTAGTATAAATTTGGGATATGATAAGTATATCATCATATACATGTATTTTAATATTAACTTCGTGTATTGATATGTAAAAATTATGTTTACATTTAGTATTGGTAGTACATTTATATTATGTAAGTTTTTAATATTACAATTTACATGGATTCAAATTCAAAATGAATGTGGACGTTCATATGGATCCAGAAAGGTGCTAAAAATACGAATATGCATCAACGTATTTTAAACCTATAATATATTCGTTTATTCTTAGTTCTTACACGTAAATCGATTTAAGTTCGACCAACTACTATACCCTACCCCAATAATATACGAATTATTCACGTATATTATACGAATATTAATTACGTACACAGACATTATCCTCATTTTAAACGTAGATTATACGTGCTGTGTTGAATGGGAGATGTTCATTTAGATACTAATTAAAAAAAATTGATAGTTTATTGTCACAAGTCACAATGTTTTTTCATAAACGTTTAAAGTCTAAATTTTAACAAAATCCGTCATAATCTCAAAATCTTTCAAATTATTTTTTTTTAAACTAAAAATTATTTAGGAGTCGTAAAATTATAATAATGTACAATGTACATTATGATTTATGATTACCTATCCAAATAAAGCAAAGGCGAAATTAAAAAATAAGATGAAAACTATATTAATGAAAACCTCATTTTTACCATTAAAAATACATTTTATATCCGATATTATGGGCCGCCAATCTTTACTATGCATCATAATACAACGTATATTATTTATTTTTACTTCGAAATAAATAACAATATGAAAAAAAAAGTATTAAAGGTTGAATATTAATATTTTGTGGTGTCAAAGGCATAGTCAGGTTGGCCGAGCGGTCTAAGGCGCCAGATTTAAGCTCTGGTTCCCAAACGGGAGCGTGGGTTCGAACCCCACACCTGACAAACCTTCTTTTTTGTGTTTTTTTTTTTATCAAACTCATTTTAATAAGATAAAAATGTATTGAAAATATCCCCCCTTTAAAAAAAAAATAGGAAGAAATCACTTCAGTAAATATACTATAATAATATAAACAGTAATGAATACCACCACAGTCCACACATTATACAGCAACACGAACACGATTAGATAAACAATATATAGTACTTTTTGTAAAACGAAGCAATCAATATATTGACCACTGCAAACGATGTCCATTGTGTACACACTGCCACACCGGTAGCTAGAGATACTCTCCAACGAACTGCAGCGCCTTTCTGTCGGTCTGTGTATTACATGCTACAAACGCGTATGATTGCGATTATATATTTACTAATAATAATCAGTTCATATTGCCATTCAATTGATTTTTTATGACTGTTCAACGACATATTTTTATGTTGCTGGTATTTATGTATTAAAACACTAATCAAGATTGTTTGATTTATAAGCCAATCGATGAACGTAGGTATATATAACATGTTTATACATTTTTTGTTTGTGATTAGTACGATATCTATATTGCCGTTTAAGTCATGTTTGATGATATTTTAACGTTAAACACTTTAAAAAAATTCAATTTCTTAGATTCTGAGCAGAGCGACGAATGTACTGAATTTTAAAATGTCGATTTTATGACTTGTGAGTCTGAATAAAGACACTTTTTAAATTTTTATAGCATAAAAAACGATCCAATTTTCAATTTTAAGGAAGTTTATTGTTAGCAAATTAAATTTAGGTGGGAGTTTTAGACGTCAAAATAAAAAAAGACAATAATTTAAAAACAAAAGTTACTAATTTCGATCAAAATAGTAGATTTTGCGTCACGTCTGTATGCATGTAAAATGTGTATTCAACTCTTGTATATTTTAAATATTAAATTTTAATTGTTAATGGTTTGTTAAACTTTTTAAAACTTGTTATTAATAATATCCAACCAATCTGTAGTGAATACTAAAACTTTTGTTGTTTATTCATTATTGAAAAATCTTAAAATCCATATGTATCTGCTAAAAATCGGACAGATTTATTAAATTCTACAATCCACGCTTCTTTCTTCTACTGTACATTAGATGTAAAATATACGTCTTTAAATATTTCATTATGAAATAGATTGAAAATTTCTGAGGTATTGACAAATTTTGTCAAAACTTACTAGGTACATACAACATACTTATTTATAACGATTGTGGAAGGATTTACATTGAATTGAAAAGAATTTCAATTAAACTTACATGACAATTTACGGGGAATTATTTATTAAACGGAGATTTCAAATATCTATAAATACCAAATAAACAATTTTTTCAAGTACAAATTCAAATACCTACTATGCAAAACCCTGTGATATTACGTCAGTTAACAGAAAAATGAAAATTGACAATTTGACAACATACAAAACAAAAAGTAAAAGTGACACACGCTGACGTAGTGACATCTGTGATCATGAATTTAGTAGTTATTTTTACATTTCTTCTATCGAGGAACATGTAAATACTAATGAATAAGTTTTCTAAAAAACTAACTTATGTATTTATTACAATATTACATTGTAATAAAAGACTGCGTACCTTGCGACAGTTGTGTAACTAAATTGCCTATATAACACGCCGCGGTTTATCTAACTAGTATTCTATAATATATTATAGTATTATACTATTATACTATACATACACTACTTGTGTACAGAGAAGAAAACTATTTTGAGTGAAAAAAAATAAAAAATATTTTCTCTTAATGAAAGAACTATTTCTTCCATAAAATATACTATTATTTTTGTGGATATATTATCGATTGTAGTACGTGTATCAATTATTAAAATATTTGTGATTTGTTTATTATACATTGAGATAATTAAAAAAAATATATGATGATGTTCTCTAATAGTCTAACATTATAGGTAAAATTTTGACTAATGACTACCTAGTTGAATTGTCGTTGGTATACATTATAAGATTTTTGTCCTGTAATCAGTAAAATAATTAGTTTGTTAATAAATTATAACTGTGACTAGATTTTATCCGAAGGTAGTACATGACAGTATGACACACCAAACACTTGCATAGGTAAGTCATTTTGTTTGATAGATTAGTATTCTATCTATACACTATCGTATATGACAAATTATCTAGAATGTGATATATTGAAAATTTGATAAGTCATTTATGTAGGTAAAAGTTGATTTATCAATCAAAATTATTGTTATTAGTATGTTAATTTCAACTATACTGTGCACTAAGTATATACTTTAATAAACTAGAAACAATCAGGAGTGTTATAATTTATTTATCATCATCAATAGTTTATTTATTCTGTATATTTCTGTATAGTACGATCAGTAAAGTGTATAATAGGCCATCGCTTATAATGTGAATCATGATTCCCAGTAGAAATTCAGTATACCTAATTAAGTTTATTGAGTTCTATTATTGAAAACAATGAAAACCCAATTAATGTTATTGTTATTACAGCAATAGCAACACTTCAGCGACTAAAAGTCCTATATCCATCAATGACATATATGAGATTAGCTTAGATGGCTTATATTTTTGTTAGCCTGATTGTAATAATTCATAACTATGATAATATTCATATTGAGTTAATAGGGGAGGACGAGCAGTTGTTAATAGAGAAAGCTGAAGCCATAACCGCCGGCTCCTCCTGTATTCACACTAATGCTTTTGACAAATAATTGAGTACAAAACTATACAATAAGAACTTGTAATTCTTTATAAATAATGATATCAAAACATTTAAAATATATAACAGAATTTATTTTAAATAAAATATTAAGAATATTTTATGATGAAAAAAAATAAAATTTATCAATATTCAAAATTGTATATGACTAATAAAATGTACTCAAACGCTTAACAAGTAACACCACTGCATATTCATATTAAAACAGAACAATCTTCAAATAACATTTAAAAAGTGAGCATTTTTTCAAAGAAATTATATTATTTTCAATTGAACCTATCCAATTTTCACAATTTCTATTCAATAATCACTTATTTAAATGATAATTTTTCTACCTTTCAGAATTTCTTTCATTTCTAAGACAAATGGTAATAAAATGTTAAAATATTAAATATATAAATACATAATATTATGTAATATGACAAAAAAATTGTCTTTAAAATAAAATAAGAAAAAAAACAAAAAATAAATATTTTCATATTTATTGGAAAAAAAAGCATACAATATATAATATATAATATATGTAATGTATATATATTCTTAAAAATATGTGATAGGTACAGATTAATACATTACACAATATTAATTTTTTTTGTTTGTTTTAATTTAAGTTTTCAATCTATATCAACTTAATATTATATTAGACTAACTAATAATAAAAAAAAAATTATTTAATAACCACAAAATCAGCTTATCATTTGGGTAACAAAGGACGAGCCAGGTCCTCATTTAACATGAGGTTACCTTACAAAGTGACACATTGGCCGACTATGAAGTGTACTGACTTATGTAAAAGTAAAAAAATCTAACTTATTATAAAACATACAAACAAAACTGTGTAAACGTACGTTTAAAATACACAAAATATCATAAAGAAGATAATATATTATATATAATATAAATATATATATATAAAAAAAAATAATAAACAATAAAAATATATTGAACAGACTTATCACAACGGTACTAAAATTATATTCTCACATAGTCAGTAAAAGTTTGTATTTATACCTTTTGTTTAATTTAATTAAAAAATGTTGGTACCGTCCTTATTTTCTTTTAAAGAGTTTAAAGCTTACTGGTTTGACTGATAATTTAAAAAATAAATTTAGTTTAATAAGAAAAACGTATATTTTAGTTCAATAACTTTTATATACGAATAAAGTTGATTTAATTATTGTTATTGTCATTGTATTATTATATTTAATAACAATAATGATATACATTATTTTTGAGTACATACATGCACAATTTTTAACATAATCAGAGATACTAGAACTTGCCAAGTTTTTATTTATAATAAGAAAAATTCTTAAATTAAAAAGGATCAATGTAATCAAGAGTACCAAACAAAATTTATCTGCAAAGTTTTTGTTGATTAAATTGAATATTATAATAATAAATATTAGACATATTTAATCTAATGTGTCAAATTAATAATTATCATCTTAAAGTTAATAAAAACTTAAGCTATATTATCATAAATATAATATTACAAAAAGGAATATTTTGAGGGTTGTTTTTGAAAATAATGAACATGCATTTTTGAATTTCAGACTTAAAAAGACAACGAATTGACAACATTTATTCTTGTTTTTTTTTTGTGCATGTGTATGTGCATATGTTACGTTCCACAGACAGTTTATTCCAAAGTCACTCTAGACATCATAATACCGCCTCGTTTACAAAGCCAGGCACTAAATAAAACAAAATTGTATAAATTTAAAGTTATTGTAAAATAATAACAATATTATAATATAGTTCCATACCCAACACCAGCTCCCAGCAGTATGGATAAAATATTGGTCAGGAACAAAGTGTACAAAACTTCTTTGGAAAAGAGACCATCTTTGCCAACCTTGGCATTGCGCATACTGTATGTCTTCTTCTTGGGATGAATGAATTTCCAGTTTCTATAAAAGGACAATAAACAGTTATTAAAATAAGATAATTTTAACCATAAATAAAAAGTACAATTCTTAAATGATAATTGGATGCAGAGTTATATTAAAAATAGTAGTGATCGAATACATCAATATATAATCTATCAAACTTATTTGGTAAAATATATAATTTACAAGACATAATGATTTACTTATATTTATTATATACAATAGTTTTCACAATGCCTGCAAGCTGGTAAGAAAATCACTTGTCTATTAAAATGGCTAATACTTTTAAAATATTAATTGATAATCTATCTATGTATCAATTGATACATAGAAACACAAATTAACCAATGTTTGTCTATTAATGTCTGTTATTAAAAATTAATAATCTTTAATTGTATTAATAATAACTAATAGTTAAAGCAAAAATTAAAAAAAAAAATCAATAAATGTGTAATTCATACATTGTAATTTTATTTTTAGATCTCACATTGAAACAACTGGTTATATAAACATATAATATTATAAATACTTAGATTACTTTGATCAAATTTAAAATTTTAGCATACAAAATAAATACTTAATATTTTAAACTATTTAGTTGTATTTATTATTTCTCTAACTAGTCTAACCTAGCAATGAGCAAAATAAAACTCCTACTTCTCCCACTTAAACAAAATATACATTGCCACAAATACACTTTAAATAATTACAAAAAATTATTAAAATGCTATATTTTTTAACCTATATTTAATATATATTTATTATATATAATTACTTGGGAGGTGCCTGGTCTGGTCGGCTACTCCAATCCCATATCCAATCAGTACTCTTATCCAAGTTGTACAATTCTCCACCCTGTTAAAGAAATTACAAAGATTATTATACATTTTATAACCAATTACAATATTTGATTAAAACTAAAACCATTTAGATTTTTTTCTTTAGTTATTGTTTTACGGTGCAGTTTATACAATATGTTCAAGTTAATCATTGATAGAGGTACCATTTAGGGTTAATATCTATAAACTTAAACAATTAATATCCATCTAAAAGAATGTAGATAACCTATTGACTTATGAAATAGATTTCAAATGATCATAAACTGAAAGTTATATTCTCAAACCACTTAAAACGTTATGTGTTTGTCATACATGGCAACTTATAAAAAAAAAATAGGTTTTTTTTATATCATCTGAATCAGCAGTAATTATAGATTATTTAATTAACACACATTATTTAAATCTAAAAGTAAATAATTTAGCATTACAAATAAACAAAACAATTTAAAATAATTATTTTTTTAACATGTTTTTTTCTTCCACTAAAATTTATAACAAGAGTGAATAATGCAGTTTTTTAACAGTTCTTATTATATTTAACTTTTAGTCACAGTGTATTTCCATATTATTATAACTACAATTCATATTTTATAAGCAAATTCGGAAAATTATTATTTCTTTTTGTACATACACAAAAAAGGACAGTTACTTAATATTAATAATTAGGACCGAATTAGGTAAACGACTACTTATAGGGAAAATAAGTTAATGTGATATTGATTTAATTTTTAAGTATTTTATAAGTTTTTTTGACAATACTTACTTTGTTTGAATAATTTATGTACACTCCCCTGAGATCGTCTTCCAATTCGTTGTTTGGACTGTTTGGTGGTGATTTTGGACTGAAAATAAGAACGAAACGATTGGTTAGAGTTAAAGGATAAATAATCTACTGAAATAAGTTTATACATATATTACGAGCTGCTATTATTACCTGCCCTTTATGGACGATTCTTTGGATAAGACTCTAGACGAAGAGTTGCTCTCTCTTTGAGCCTCTTTCAGCAATCTCAGGTATTCTTCGCCGGACGATATGAACGGCACTGGAGTGACACGGTCGGCGCTCTGGAAAGATATCGGTGATGCGCAGCTAGTGATATCAACCCAAGATTCTAAAAATATAACAAATTCATTAGTTACCTATAAATTATTTTTGGAATTCTTAATCATAATCGAGATCAAATTCATAATGTATACTATGATACAAGAGTCAATAGTAAAAACCTTTTAAAATTTCATACATTTAACAATAAGAAGTTTTGGTATATCCATTATCTCCACTAAATTCAGATAAAAATTAAACTCAATACAATAAAATCATTCATTACACGATTATCGAAAAATGAAATTCCTATATAATTTACCATGGATAAACGTTTGTTTTCTTATAACTTGGGTAAAAAGAACACATACAAACATAATATGTGACTTCCTTTTGCACCGTAGGATGCCAATAATTTTTCATAAAACTTTAAATGTATTTTAGAATTTTTGAATAATAAAATTATTTTAAAGTAAAAATTAGTATAGTAATTACTTCAAATCATGTAAACAGGGGTGAAAGAACCACCTTGTATGGCAATGTAATTTTATATAGATACGACATCGTAGGTATATCATTACCTGGTTTGATATTATGTCGTCATCTGTAAGAGCGTAAGACTATACACTGGTGTCGTGGTAAAACTGTGTAATGGGATATATTATATGAGTATCAGAGTATGTATATAAAATAATCTTAACGAAATATGTTTATCTTGTGTTTGGTGACCGACTGCCGTATATGGCCCGTCCCAGAGTAACACGATAACTCCAGTAGATTGGAAGAAATGCAAAATAATATATATATATAGTTATTGCAAACGCAACGCACCTACAACTACCATACCTACGTACAAGCGGCAACGACAGCGAATAAAAATATAACATTACATGCCCACATTAATATCCACCTTTATCGTATTTATTTTTTAATTGTGTTTATTATATTTATCTTATTGTTCGGTTGTTATTATTATAATTATTCTAAATTGGCTATTAGGTTATCGCGTAAAGAAAGGTAGTCGCGATAACCGATAAGCACCCTAAATTATTACAGTGGTTATTATTTTTGAAGAGTATCTTGTATATTATAACTTCAAAAAAAAAAATTTATCTTAGGAAATTGTATAACAGAATACTATTTTTAAGCTAACAATTTGGCTAAATAGTATTATAAAAAATACATTTGTTTTTCAAAACATACACACAATTTAATTTATAAAATCTTGTGAATATTGTCTTGCAGATCTATTGAATAGTAAATATATAATTTCAGTATCATAAAAATATTGTAATCATGCAAATTATATTACTCCAAGTTAGGTTGTGTGAAATTAAAAACGGTGATAATTACTTGAAATAAATTTATTTTGACGTCAAATGATTGTACGTCATAGTCTATAACATTTAAATCATTTAAATAAACATGTAGGCAAGGGCAACAATTTATTAACGAATAATAAAAAGGTATATTATAGAGCATTTTGATAAATATTCAGGGGGGGATAAAAAAAATCGTTTCAACTCTTTATTTAAAAATTATCCTATAACTAAATATGATAGCAGTACATACTATATATAATATAAAATATGTATAATACACATTAACGCAAAATAAAAAACCTACAAATAACAGACTCAGGAAAAAACAAAACAATTTTATACGAACTTGTCCTTGCCTCACAACAACAACAACAAAATGTTCACGACGAAAAAAAAATAGAAATCAATTGGAGCGTAAAAAATAAACAGCAAAACCAACACGTAATGACCTAACCATCGCATACAATCATAACAGCCAGCCACACATGTGACATATATAACATAATTTCATAATATATATACTTATAACTATATATCATATCGTGATGATCGTCATACCACATAACAAGTGTCATCGTCATTGTTGTAAGCGTATAATATGAGTATGACGAACAGGGCGGAACGACGGCTGTATCGAATTTAGCAAAATCCACAGGGCGTTAACGTCTCCTATCACGAGACAAACCGTCGTGATATGAAGAATAAGAACGTTCCGAGGCGCAAGTTACTTGTTACACGATATGTATTTACAATAGTTACACGCTGTATATATTAAACACGTAATATAATATACGGTTCTTAAACGGACCACTATTTGGCATCGTCGTCGACAACAAATATTGCGTTGCGCGCGTATATGCACGCAGCCAGAGGTCAACTGCCACGGTATATACCGGTATATGTATAATTTGTATATACCTGCTATATCAAGCGTGTATGTTGTAGTGACGGTTAATAACAACAACACCGAAAAACAGGCTGTTTACGACTTTATAAAAAAACTAGAAAGCAAAGGGGTGAGACTAGTAAAAATATTACGTTGTAGTACGATAGTTAATAAAAAAATAATAACTCTTAGGTTAGATAGTATTATTTTCTTGATTTGAGAAGTAGAATGAATTTTTACCAAACATTTTTTTATTATGTATAAAAATATACATTTATACTCAAAACATAAAAATATCAAAATACCGATTAATATATATATATATATATTTTGTTTAAAAAAATAACTAATAGCGATTCAGAAACAATAATCGTTATTTTCGTTTAAATATTCATTCTTGACAAAATTCAAACTTTAAATGCTTATAAAGAGTGACATTTCGATATTTTTTGCTGTAAATATAACTTTTGAGAAATCTTGAATTCAATTTTTGAGCTTTATTTAAACAGATAAATGAAAATAAAAAAAGACGAACATTTCATGTCTATACACCAAATAGTTTAAAAACTTCATTATATGGTGAAAATTTCAAGTCTGTAATGTAGTTGGTGATTAGTTTTTCAGGTCATTAAGAAAAATACTAAAAAGATTTAATTAACTGATTTTCAAAATATCAACATAATAGAGATTCTTCATAGAAATCACCATTCATACATGTTGAAGGTTGGATCATATTTTCTACTCCAAAATGTGACAACAGACAAAAATTAAAATACGTTCACACATTATTGTAAAAAAAGCACCATATTACCGTTGAGTTTGTAGACATTCGCCACGAAGATACGGTAAAATATTATATTAGAGTATTATAAATATAGTGATGATAGTGATGATACAAGTAAACACATAGTCTATTTATCGCGCGATCCTTGAACGTAACGATCTATACTTTCGTAATATTATGTATCGTAAAAACAAGATCGGGCCAGCAGCTGCACGTCCAATACATAAACAAAAACGAAAGATGTAATAATATTATGTGATCAGCAAACTTATTGTAGTAAACGTAATAATATAAAAATCGAAAACAACTGCAAAAGACTATACCAATATTGCCATATTGACTAGATTATTAAATTAATATACACAAAAACACATTTGCATATTATGAGGTTTCTTTTCGTGCCCCGTTCATTCGGTTAACATCGAAATCAAATTTATACATATTGGTTTTGTTATCAGACGATAGCACCGAAAATAAAGTGAGTACTTATACAATCTGCAATTGTACAATGTGTTCGGTTAAATAGTTTGCATAAACGTTAACCAATAGATTAGTCGAAGATTCGTTAACATTTTTCAAGTACTTTAGCAATTAATATATAATATACGATATTTTTAAACGCATATATCGTTGTTCAAAACAATACCAAATTATATAGTTTTAGATTTGGAAAAATATAGCACGAAATTTGCAGTTTTCAATTTTAATCCAACTCTGATGATAGATCGAATTTAACTATAATAGTTTAATATAGTTTACAAGACAACTTTGGCTATAGAAGTTTATACGAGCGTAGTATTCTAATTATGATATCGATTTAAGAATTTTCGTATACAACCGCGGTATTATATAACACTAAAATTAGATTTGGTCAACTTTACTATACGCAGGATACCCTGTATATTGCAGTAATTGTGGTAAATCTGTAGTATTACACTAAACAATAAAAAGTATACGCACATGCTATGATGATGTATATATATTTTTTTTTATCTGCAAAACAGACGCTTTGATGGTTTGTACATACAGTATAATATATTATGCATAATATTATATTAATATGAAAACCAGCAAACGACTGCCAACCGAATAATATATGACAGTATCCGGGCTCGCCTAACTTTTTAATCCGACACGCCTAATACTTTTTATCACCCTACCCACGCTTTCTGAAATTTTCGTTTATATAATATATATATATACTTATATACATTTTCTGTCTTGTCAAAATTCAATGATAATTAGTGATTATAATATAATATATTTGGATATCATGGATTTTTTAGGGGTTATACAATATTATTATTATTATTGTATATTTACTTTTAATACTAAATGAAGTTGAATTGTTCATATAATGGATAGAAGTATAGTTAATTATTTTTACTATACAACAGAAATTATTAAAATTATATTTATTAAAAATTATAATTACATTTTAGACGACAACTATATAGATACATTTAGTTCAAATTGAAAAATTCATATACATACTTAGTTAAAATGAAATTTTTTTTAACAGCAAAATTATAACTATATCTCATATTATTAAGTTATGTACAGTTAAATCTACTATTTACTAGTAATTAATTAAGAGTCAATTTAACTCTTCAATACAACTTTTAGGAGCGGCTGCGTAACTATCTAGGGTGCTAGAATCCATTGCCAAGTATACTCAACAAATCACGTGATACTTCCTTTTTAAACGTGTACATGCCTTTCAATTTCTCTTTAAATATATTAATTATGTTATTTTTTTATAAATAATTCATATGTTACATATTAATATATTATATAGTTTAGCATACACGTATATTATAATTTATAAATATATAACAACTAAAAAGTCATGAAATAAAACATAGATTTATCTATATGCACAGCACCCGCGCAAAAATTAATTTAAATTTGGAGCCCTGCCTATACTAACTAAAACTATTCAAATTTATCTAGTGTAATGATATACATAATAATTGTATATACAAAATAAAAGTATTACGATCGCGTACGCGACAAAATGTATAATCTCGCAAGCTTATTAGGTATTATATATATTATAATATTATTATGATCTGCAGAACACACCACATGCAGAATTGGTTCCTATATAGGCTAAGCGAAAGTATATTTTATCTATGAAAACAGCTACCGTAAACGTGCAAAATATAATTACACACACACAAATTTTGTTTTTTTGTTCGTCCGTTTGAAACTAACGCTACACTGTAGATTATAGCCACGTTGCCAATTCGATTTCGTTGCGTGCACACTTTTGCATTGCTTTATCATATAAATATAGTATTAAAGTCGTTCGATATTTATAATATAGCTATAGTAATGTACATTAGGCCTGTTGCCTATCTTATAGATAAAAAAATGCCACGAGAGCGACATACAGGGCGGGACAGGCAATGTGCCTACAGCTGAATACTTGCATATTATTATCGATGCAATCACGATGAATTTTTGTTATACTCCTGTACTATATATTATTACTATTATTACTATTTTTCAGCAGTATGTTTTGCTAAAATTAAAAATTGCTGGGGTTACTTCTTTAACACGAGTAATTTAAACAAGGTTATATAAATAATATAAAAAGTATTAAATTAATTATTGTACTTCCTATATTATAATATCAACCTTAGCTATGATATAATATTATATCGTAATATAATAATAAATAATGTAGGTAATAATATAGTCTTATCGTTGATTTGATATATTATTATTTTCACGTCGTTTTATAAAACACTATTTCATAAATGATAGTTTAGAATTATTATATACATAATATATATAAGAACTCATAAATTTTCTTCCATCACGTAATTATATAAAAAATAAACTACAACAGTAAAGTATTATAAGATGAAGTAAAACGATGTTTTTTCTTTTGTTTTTGCGAATATTTGAAAGAATAAAGAGCCTTTCTTTTCCGAACAATAATCGTCATAATACTATATATACACCGGCGGACAAAGTAGAAGAAAACGTGTGGTGCGCACACTCAGTCAAATCGCCCTGTATAATTGGCATCGGTAGTTAGAAACGTTTTTAGTCGCACACGTGCCAAACACATCGTTATTAAAAAACAATCGCACGGGTTCATATGAACCGAAATAAACGCTATTTCATGACGCGGATAATAAATAGTCATCTTATAGGTGTTCCGTCTAACTCCTTTCTGAAGGATGCGCTCTCTTAAACATAAATTTGCATCATTATAATGATATTTTATATTATTATATAGCATAATATCATCAGTTTCCCGAATTTTGAAATACACGCCTATGCTGAAGAATTATTTATTTTTCCAATCGAAAGTCTAATAGCGCGATATATTATATGCATATTTAATAAACACGCGTACTTGTAAAGCGCGAACAAATGAAAACACAATACACTGTGCATTGACCAATAATAATCGTTGAAAATTCAAGGTTTTAAAGAGAAAAAAACCACAATAGTTTGAAGACAACAACTGAACAACAGCAGCAACAACAACAACAACAACACAACAAGGTCTTCGACATAATGACAAGTAAAGCACACTAAGAGATACGAACGATAATTTTTTTAAGAAGCAACTGAAGCAAGCATAAAATACTATTTAAAAAATATATATAATACATATTATATACTTGATAACAGATGAAGAATTACTCACAGTGTAAATATTCAATTAGATTGAGACGCATTTTTATCAAAACATATTTATGCAATTATCGTATTGAATACTTATTACTTTATTAGTTACTGCTTTTGCATTGTATATTAAATGTTGAGTACTCGAAAGAAGTCGAACGATACATTTTAACCAACACTATAATAATTATTATTAATTTTATACCTCACTCTTATAATATGTAATATTTAAATATTATGTTCAATTTATAACAAACACGCTTTTCTTCTTTTTTTTTTAATTTATAGTATGATATTTAATATTGAATATAGAATTATTGTTATTTATATAAAAATAATACTATTAACAATATCTACACTCTATTAGTATCTCTAAAAGAATAAAAATATCTAAATTAAAATTGCAGTCGTACGCTTTTAAGCAACGATAAGTTATATTTTAAGTATACCGTATGAATTATACTATACAAATTAACACTAAACAGCTATGAATAATATTAATATTTATTATATTATGTAACAGTAAACAGTACATACAAAATACAACTAGATACCCGAAAACTTGTTTGGTTGCATTGTAAATAAATAAACGCATGTATTGTAAATCCCAACAGTATTATTCGCTATACTTATCTCGGAACTCAAATAAATAATATTTATTATGTAAATGGTTAATTATTACAAAGTGTGTCCTTGGGATATATTCATTAAGTATTCAATAAACACACAATGATAAATATTCAAATTCACCAAAAACCACCTGATGTCTCATTCCGCACGGTGAACATGATATCAATGAATTTCGTTATGCGAAGTTAAGTTATAAGTTTTATTATTCAAATAAATTAATATAAAAATTGAGTACCTATAAATAGATAATTTTTTTTTAACACTGTATTTTTAATTATAATTTTCAACCAAAACATTTATAAATCATGGGCGTTTCAAAAGTGTATTGCATAAATATTTATATCGTATTAATTACTATAATTTCCTAAATAAAAACATTTTATGATACAAAAAATTATTAATTTATTCTATATTAAGTATTTATTTTTAGAGTAATGGCTTATTTTTCTTATATTCACGTTTTTGTATATTTGTAAAATCGTAAAATTATGTTTCTTTTTACAATTAGTAAATTTAAAAAAACAATACCAGTCGCTGATGCGGTATTGTTTTTAACAATTCGGCACCAATGTAATATAATACAATATATATAATATATATATTGAGTGAGTATATATATATATATATATATATATACTCACATTCTCACAACTACAAATTATAAGCCATCAACACCGAAATGTACAAAACAATAGTATAATATTCGTATGTATAATTATTATACATATAGATATACATGAATATTTATTTGTTCACCTATAATACTAGAAACGCAAATCAATAATAATGGCCAAACTGCTCGAACGAATCTGCTATGAATATTTTGTAAATTATTATAATTTAACAATACAAATATAAGGAAATAATAACAAAAACATGACGACTGTGATGTTTGTTTTTGCAAATCGAAATTCATAACGAATTAGCTAACATTAAATTATAATCGGATGAAGTCCGCGGGGGATAAGTGTGTCGAGTTGATTCTGTCCCACCACATTTACATCACATTTTCATAATTAAAACGCTTCTATAGAATGGCAATGATGAATATATTATTATTATTATATTATGCGTTGTATTATGTTATTCGCGTAGAGGGTGCTTTCACCTGAAGAGCGATTATTGTGGCCTCGGCGCGCGGCGATGTCTACGTGACCGATCTCACAAGACAAACATTATGGTATTATGTATTTATTTATTGTATAATAATATCGTTGTGTGTGTGTGTTTGTACCAGGTCTTTAACGACAGAAATATAGTTTGATGGAAACATTGGAAACACATTAGTTAAATATTATAATTTATAATAAATCAGAGAAACTACGTGGATTAAGGCAAAATCTTGTTAATATATGCAAGGACTTATTGAATGTTAAAACTTAATACACGACAGAAACCTTCTTGCTCTGCAAAATTACGATAGCAAAAAAAAATATGCTAACACAGTATTGTGGTTACCAGAATACAGTTGTTCTTGGACAGTTTCTCGATACGGTAGCACTGCAGATAACATCAGTCCCCGAAAATCGCTCTAGGGGTGAAGTCACTGTGGAATAATTTTCCGACTTCTGACAAATGGACGGTATTTAATATTTTATTTTTGCAAGGTCGATCGAATACAGCGGTCAGGCGACTGCAGATGGTAGTATACTACTGAAATCCTTTACGATTAAAATCCCAGACTGTACATCGTACATATACTTACATTATTTATTCGGAACAAAGAATAGACCAAATGTTTACCAGAACAGTTCAAGAACACTGTATGTCTGTATATATGATACATTTTAGTCTTTAGACAACTGTGCCTTTTATCTATTGATGAACGAACAAAGCTCACATTATACCAACATTTTTGACTCGAAATATGCGTTTGGTAACTTTTTACTGTAGAGGCGTAGCACATTTTTTATATTGTGTAAAATATTAATATTTCATAATATATTGCTGTTTAGTGTTAAACATGTTATTCTTCAAATCGTTTATGGTGCATCTATTTAATATAAAATACATTTTTATTTTAATTGTAAAAACATTGTAGGTGAAACTGGTTTAGTAGGTGAGATGTACCTAAAAATTGTGACATTCTGTAGCAACGATGAATAATTTATTTAATACTTTACAAGATCAACTTTGTATGAAAAATATTAGAAAACGTTATAGTACTTATAATCTAGCACCTTTATAAAATATAAATAAATGTCTTAGTACAAGACAAAATATAATTGTAAACACTTTACTGCAGTTTAAGCATATAAATAAGCGATTAAAAACGGGTCAACAAGATATGAATAATCTATATTTCAGTTATTTACTTATTTTTGATTAAATATTT
Organism: Rhopalosiphum padi; assembly: GCF_020882245.1. Classification (NCBI taxonomy): domain Eukaryota; kingdom Metazoa; phylum Arthropoda; class Insecta; order Hemiptera; family Aphididae; genus Rhopalosiphum; species Rhopalosiphum padi. The sequence continues at coordinate 23,314,712 of NC_083600.1, forward strand.
ATGAATATTAAATTCATAAAGTATAAAAATATAAAAGTACAAGTACCTATTTAAATAATAACTACTAAAACGGATATATTTAAAACTGTCCACAGTTCTTATATACTTGATTACGTATAACAATTGAAATACAAAAAAAGATCTATAAATATAAAATAATTTTGAAACACGCAAATAAATCGGTGTTATCTTAAAAAATAGAAATTTAAATTAAGTATATAACAGCAAATCGATGTATTCTTCATAAATCTAGGCCAGTTATACAAATTTATGGTAATATGATATGAAACTGATAAAAACACTGAACATGATACATACCTACATAATTAATGATTATCATCTCTGTATAAAGTACCAATATCACAATGCTTTATATATTGAAATACACTTCGGCACTAAGAAATATTAATAAAGCATTTCCAGTGTCTTAAAGAAAATACCAAACTAGGTATATTAACAGGAAACTAGGTTGAAGTTATATAAAAGTCAATAGGTTAATGTTTTTTTATAAATTCTTCTGAAGCATAAATAATTGTAGAAACAAATAGGTAGTAATTTTATGATTGCCAAAGTACACAATATATTATAATAATATACGTTGTGTATTTATTATTGTGTCATTTTTTATTTATTTTAAAACAAGATTAATTTTTAAAACACTATGATTATTAGTTATTACACTCATAAATTAATAAAATAGTTTTTATCCTGTAAATACAGTGATTACAGTGATAGAGTATAAGATGCCATACAGTCCAATTCACGTTGTTAAACAATAATTAATTTGACGAGTTTAAGTCAAAATAATATTTACAATACATAACCATTTAAAAATAGTTAGGTTCTAGAAACATAAAAATAACTGTAGTATGATAATTTTAAGACTTTCATAAATTACAAATATAATTTCGTTTTAAACATCTATTTTTACTTATCTAATTATTTTCATCAGATTAAAAAAATTAAGCTTACTTAATTACTAAAATATGAGTGTAATGAGTTTTATTCTTTTAAGATAATATATAATAAATAATAATATAGACAATATTGAATATAGTACTAAATTAATAATATTACTGTGTTAGTTTTAAAAGTGTCTTAATTTTGTAGTTTTCTAAAATATTTATATGAAATCAAAATGTTTATCTGTGTAGGGGAATTAATTCAAGTGTTGATAACCTGATAAATATAAGTTCACCATGATAACTAATTTTCTTAAGATCCCACTAAACAAAGAAAATGTTCTCAACTTAATTTATAATTTTTAAATAAATACCAGTTCACATTATTATTCATTGTTGACAGAAAATATTTTTTTCATTTATAATTAGCATTATTAACTTGCGCGTGTCTTCGTTAGAAGTCTATTGACATCTAAGTTATAAACTTAAACTATTATACAAATATATGTCAATACGTTTTATTAAATTATTAAAACCATTTAACTTGCATATGTTTAATATAATATGGTGTATGTGAATTGATATTACTAAAAATTTAAAAATAAAAACTATTAAAAAAATTCACGTATTTCGTTGTTATTTAATTTAACATCTAATTACACATGACATGCATTTAAGTTTTTTTTTATGATACAATTTATATAAAACTATAACAACGTACCAACTGTGATATAATTAAATAATCATTATTCTTTATTATCATAATTATTATTCATAAGTCATGACATACACACGACTACATGCATTATTTTGATGATTTAAAAATATTGTTTTTATTTTATCATAATATTTAAACGTATACACCTAACATAACAATATGATGTATTTGTTTACTTGCAATTATTTTGAACAAGTATACGTCATTGCACAATAAATAATAATGTTTTGAGTGAATTCTCCCAAAATTAAAAAAAGATTTAAAAATAGATTTAAACATAATATAGCGCATGTATATTGTTTATTGTGAATAAAGCCAATAAAGGTACCTATATTTTGTAATATTATATTATTTATGTACACATTATTAAATAAATAAAGTACATCTACAGGAGCTTGGTATAAAAACAAGTAATACCTAATAACCGATGTACGTATTTGTTTTTGATTCGGTTAGATTAATGCCGATTTGTTTAGTGTCCATTACAGTAGTAAACAAACGTACCTAGGTATTTACTTTCTTAGTTTCTTACTGACGCTGTTCGTCAAAAAGTTGCAAATATATAGGTAATATTACATTATTTATATGCCCGTTTATATATCAATAATATTATCTTTGCGCATTATGCCCATCGTCATAAACATACGTTATTTACTTAAAAATAATATTGTAATTTCGAAATAATTGTGTGGCACTGTTGCGTTCGTATGCCATTCTTACGATAAGGCGATATCATGAAATAATAAGATAATACTATTATCTTAATTCGTGGGTGCGTTAGGTATACTATTATACTTATCGACTGAGCTATTTACACAGAATTAAGCAAAATATTAACTAAATATTAAATAAAATAAATTCATTACCATCTATAAAGCCAATTTCATGAAATATCAAAATTGTATATAAACAAGTGTTTACATTATGGAAAAATAAATTGGTACCTAGGTAAGCTAAAAGAAAACAATTGTTTTGAAAGATATTTATATAAAATTTTTGTTAAGAATTAAACATTATTAAAATATCATTAAGGTATATTGGTAAATCCTTTTTTTTTTCAAAATACACAATAAAAATACGAAAAAACAGTCACAAACAGATACATTAATATGCACATAAAAAAAACGAACGAAAATAATCAAAATAATATTGCACATTTAGTCATTTAGACTAGTTAAGCTAGTATGTCTTGAATCTCATTTATTTTGAATTCAGACTGGAGTATCGATATGAAAATGCATTAAATTCACAAACCCTCTCATCGGGTACCAAAACAAGAAGTTAAAACAAGAAATTATAATGCATATGTTTGAATTGACTGATTCGCGTTACACATAATCCACAAAATATACTAGTCGTAAATAATTAGAAACAAAGTCGCAAGTAGGTGACCACGTAGGTATATAATGTATTAATTACGATTGAAACAAAAAAGGGTTTAAAACAATGCTAAAATTTAATAAAATATAGTTTGTACATCATAAAATCAAACGATACATTATAATTTATATTAGCAATTAGAATAGATGTAGTTGGTGCTATTCATAAAATAAAAAATAAGTACGCGCAATAGAACAGTGCCTAATAATATTAAAACATTAAACGCACTACAATATAATAAAATCGAGTCGAAAAAAAATCCCGATAAGTATAAAGAATGTTTTTACTCGTGAATCGATAAAAGGTCGTATAGGTTGACGTATTAACATAATATTATCAAACACATTATATCAGACGCGGTTAGTCAGTTTTAATTTAAAAGGTGTCTAGGCGAGGTTGGCAGCGAAAAATGAAACGTAGTAATCAAGATGTGTACGCATACCTACTACTCTATATTATAATAGACATTCAAAACGAAATAAAAAAATTTAAAAAAACGAAATTAAAAATCTTGGCTATCACTTAATCCGTATTTATCCGAGTACATAATGCATTCATAGTTTAATTTTTATTTTTCGTCTACAGCACGTACCTGACTTTAAATCATTGTTTATTTAGTTTCGTAAACTCATTACATATGTATATAGGTAGTATTCAATGTGCGTCACATTATACGAGTAGTACAAAAATATATTTTTATAACAATATAATACATATATTATAAAACCACAACAACGTATTTACGTTTTTACGGACTTGACGTCTTCAACGTAGTACCTCCTACTATTACGATATGGGACATGGGGGGCTTTTAGATTTTTGTTGACAGGTGGTCGCAACGTTAACAATATCGTTAGTGAAATATGAAGTTTAAATGTTAAATAATATATTAATATACACAATGAATATATATTAAATACATATCATATAATATTTATATTCACCGAAAATATACATGATCGTCAGAATTTGACTAGCAATCTATAATAATAATAAAATATTATTAATATCATGTCATCTCGAGCGATTTTGTAATGAAAAATTTGGGACGACCTGTACACGCGTATATACACGCGCGCCAGCGCATATATATTTATCTCGTGTTTATTAAAAGTTGAGTTGTTAACCACCTGAACGATCGAACTTTTGTTCTTTTTGGAACGTGCGCAGCTCGCAGGCGATGCGGCAACGTCGGGTTAAGTCTTGACCGGTCTTGACGCATCTAAAAATTGACCTTGGCGTCGAACGCGTGCAAAGCATACGCCGCAAGTATATAAAATAATATATAATATATAAATAATGACAACGCCAACATGCGCACGTGTATAGAAGTGTAATAATAATAATAATAATAAAATTGAAAAGATATACTTTTTGTGCGCTCTCGTAACCGAGAAAGAAACTGTTATTACGAAATACGAAATAACGTATTAGTGCGTGTAAATCATATTAATTTCAATGTAGAAACGAACTTTTAGACGATCGAACATGATATTTTTATTTGAAAAAGTTCCGGGTAAACTCTATGACGATTTTCAACACAGTAAATTTTTTTAACATAATCGCGTGACACTTGAATGATTTGCGTGCAATACCATCTTTCATCGGTGTGTGGGTTGAAATAGTAGTAGGTGGGAGGGGGGTGTAATAGTTTAAGAATGTTTATACGTCGTCGGCGATCGTTCAAGTATGATGGATAGACTAGTGAGTACATCGTTAGTTTGTCACTCATTGGGTTTTGTTAGTTAAGAACACAAATGACAGAATACTACACTTCTATATACGCCGTTTTACCATCACACCAAATATTGATGATTTATTAAATGACATAATATTATATAATTATTACTATTTACTATTATATGTAGATATATAATTAATATAAGTACAATAGAAGCCTTATATTTATAAAATATCCTAGTTAATTATAAATAATTCTGTAAATAATACTATTGATATTTGACACAGCTATACAATTTGTGATAAAATGGTGGAAAAGTTGGATAACGAATGTTAGTATTTTTGTTTTTATGTCATTATATTAGGAGTTAGGACACAAGAACTTACATATTATGAATTTCTTTTAATTTTCTCAACTAGGAAACTATAAAAGTATTAAACTGAAAAAAAATAACAAAAATCAATAATTGGAAATGTATACATTGATTTAAAAACACCAAACATAAATATATTTAAAATTCTTAATTAATAGAGCTATTTAAATTACATTAAAATGTAATAAATACTTTTAAAGATATCTTCTTAATTTTTATTCACAAACATTAATATAAAACAATTATGTTTGATTTAAAATATGATCAACATATGTTATACTGTTATAGTATTTGTATTAGTATAATAAACTTAATAACTATTTTAAATAAAAAAGAGTCTGGCATTTTTCAATTTCAATTTTTTATTTGTAGCAATTGTTTATTATGTATGCAAAGGGAGAATCAAATTATAATTTTCATCAAGTTATTTACTTCTACAATTAATGAGAACAATAACATATTTAAAGATGTCTTTTAATCATATCCAATTTATTCTTTTACTTTATAAAAGAAAAAGTACAATAAACAACTATATCAATTATTTGTATTACCTTCCTACCTACCTACTTACACAAAAACATATTATGTGGTAAAATCTTTCATATATTCAATTGAATAATCCTAAAAATATATAAAAACAAGACATAATTTACATAGATATTCAATGAATGAATACTTTAGGTACCCATTATATTTTAAAACAATGCACCTACTATAAACAATAATGCATGTTATAATATTATTATTGAGTGATTTCCAATTTTTATTATTTATTTATTATACCTTTTTGATAAGCATAATTTTTTCCTTATACAGTTTACTTCAAGATTAGATAATAAATGTTAATGTTACATAACTGTGGTTGATGTATTTTCATTTATTTACAATCTCACCTCTGAATATTTTTTCCTAATAAATTGAAATTTTTCTTAATTGTTTAACCGTGTTTAACCATAGTTAAGCCTAAAACATTTAAATTTTAAATTTATACTGAAATATTTAGAGAATTATCAATAACAAATCTTTCTTATAGTAAGTATTAAATGTAATCATACCAATAGAAAAAAGTTAATGATAAAATATATTTTAACTAAACAGCATTTATAATTGTACCAACTTCTTATCTAACAAAAGTGCAAAATGGCAAATTCTTTAATATGCAATATTTATCAAATGGTTGTATAGTACCTACTTAACGACTTACTATATTTTCCAATACATTATTAAATAAATAAAAACTTAGAGAATTTTGCTCATGATAGCTGATGGTAATAATAAGAATTCTGGGGAGAATAAATTGATGATACAAGTACTAAAAATAGAGACAAGAGATAAATTATTAAAAAATATAGTTGAAATATAACTAAAATTATGAGTTGAAAACTATAAAAAAATAGAATAGTTATAAATTTTTACCCTAAAACTATTTAAATCAACCTGAGCAATTTAATTTTTTAATTTTTTTTGTTTTTCACTATTTATTTATTGATTATTATATTACTCGCAAATACTTTAACAGTTACTAAATATTTATTATTTACAAACATACTGTAGAAAAAAAATGGAATTAGTCTAACATACCTAATAGTAGGTATAGTATTATTACTAGATCATTAAATATTGAATCTTAAATAACTAGACAATAGCTAATCAAAACATTTAAAACTTTTATATTTCTAAAATATAAGAGTAGTTTAATATATATGTACATTTTTACAATAATTAATAGGTAAATAAACTATTATAAGACAATAATTTAAATATTATAAGTTCTTTCGGCATATTTTATTAAAATGTATTATAATATTAATATAGTAATCAAATTACTAAACATCAGCTTAGAACAGCTGTCATCTCATTGATGTGTTTTCTCACAGTCGATTCTAACTCTAAGGACTAATATGTTTCACTACAAAAGGTAACATATCACATACCAATGCATTTATAGAACGTACCCTACCATAAAAAATTGTTCCTAAACTAAACTTTGACAAATGCCAGTCACTTGCACCGTTTAACCGTGCAAAGTAAATACCTACTAATTATTATATTCTATATTTTACGATGCATTGTGTTTAAGAGTTCAAAACTATTCATAAACTGGTTTAATCAACAGGATTCAAAGAGAAGATTCAAAGGTCTATTAGAACGGTACTATCAAACATATGTGAACTACCCATTGCTGATATCAAGAATCAGAGTAAAATGTTCTCTCAAAGTAAAAGAAATAATTATATAAACTATTTGATTTTACATAGGTATTGTTATTAAGCTATTAAAAAGATATTAAATGTCAACTATTCAGACATCGGTCAATACCTACTACTATAGAGAAAATGTCCAACCTATATCATACAGCACCCAGCATAATCACAATTTTGTTTAACACAGTCTAAATAGTAGAATTCCGGGTTACAGTACCGTCAAAATATTAATTATCAGATTTAGAGTTTCCGTGTTTTTTTCAATGTGTTAGGTATAATATTATAAACTTAATCATTACTGTACTCTCCGCCATAGGCAATGTTATCGTAAACAAATAGTTGATAGACAAATATAAATAACGGCATTATATTTACCGCCAAGCGATTCCTCGGGCAAAGACTTTGGCGTGGTGGACATAATGACGATGGAAAATAATCTTTTTGTTGTACGCCGAACGGGAAACGGCGCAAGTACGCGACGGACTGTTCGCGCGGGGTCGACGATTTTTCAGCCGATGGTTTTGTGCAGCAGCAACGGAGACGGACGGTCGGGAAAAATGTGAAAAACGTAAGGCAGAAAGAAAGTGAAAGTGACGAATGACGATCGATCGTTCGTGTCGGTTTTACGTGGCCAACAAGGCAACAAACGAAAACAAACACCGAAAACTTGAACGGACGCGCGATATCAGTAACGGCAAAATAACAGCGTACGGCAGAGAACGGCGGACAAACGCGGAATGAACAGACGGATAACTCGGATAAGCGAGAACGACGACGCCAACACAGCAACACGGCGTAGGCACGCACGCGCAGCCGCCACAAAGAAACATCGTCGTCGCGTGCCTGCCGGTGTGCGCGCGTCCGTTGTGTTATTGTTATGATTCCCTCCCACTCACCCGCCACCCGACGGTCAACAAACTCGCCGACGTAATATTTGGGCGCGCGTCACGATCCGTTTTTCTCATATCGGTGGACGACGAGCCAGTCGAGCGTTGAGCATAGTCCGATGTTTCGGGCTACTTCTTAGGTACTTAGGTAACACTGTATCGAGGAAACATTTTGAATTTTTGTATAATATTAAAAGATACGTAAAGTAAATCATTAAGACCCACGAAAAATTAAAAATGTTATTGATTTATTGTATATACTAATATTTAGACCGCAACTGCGCAACAATATTGACGGCTGACCGTAAAATGACAAAAAAAAAAGACGAGTTTTTATTGAATATCCAACTGGGTAAAAAACAAAAAAAAATATTGTGTATTATTTCTATAATACGCAAAAACATTTTATAACCTCATATTATTTATAATTAAATTGAATACAATAACAATTATTATATTCAAATTAACCATTTTTAAAGCTATATTCTCTTTTCAGTTTTGACAAATTTGTTGAATATAATTTTATAATTTACAAGCTACTGATATACTATATAGGTAGATAATAGATACGGCGGCTTCTTGATATACGGAAAAATAATCGAAATTATAGGCTATAAATTTATAATTTATAATTATTGAATAATATACCTATAAATAATAAAAATAACTAATTTTAATGTAATCACAGAGTATACCAAATTCAATATTCATTTGCTCTGAGAGAATATTCAGTGGATTAACGTATAGGCCAAGTAGGCCTAGAAGCGCCTTAATTTTAAATCATATAAAGGGCGCTGTCTATCGTCATGAGTCTATGACGTCTAGTACAAGTTGCAAAAACACTAAATTGATGTTCCCTTGTAATAGTTCTGACTAGAGTAAATTGTAATAACATTATAAAATTAATTTAAATATAAGTATATAGTAATAGTATTTTCAATATTATGCCATTCTTAGAATAACTAATTTATAATAATAAACATATCACGATAAGCAGAAATAGCAAATTAAGAAAATAATAAATTTACCATTACTTTAATTAATATTTAATATTACTATTTAGTTACAATAAATTGTAATTTTTAATTATAACACAAATAAGGCAGCATATATTTTTGCTCCACAATTCTCTATAAATTGCTCACTATTCCCCTAAAAATTTTGGTAATTATCAACAATTATATTATTGAAGATAGATTTATGTTTATCAAAATCTATCTAAGTTATTAATTATTTAATTTTAATTGATATATTATATTTGTATGGCTTTGCAAGCATTGTGGGTCGTATTTTCGTATAGGAATATGAACATTATAAGCCTTAAAATTCTAAAAATCTAATTACAATTGTTTTTCTGAATTTTATATAGTTTTTAATTTAACTAAATCATGTTAAAAAAATTAATTTTGCAAACAAGTTGTATAAGAAATTTTTTATAAGTATATTAGGGCAAAATGTCCTTATTACTTGTTGATAAACAAAAATGTTTTTTAAGGGCGTTCGCGTTATGTTTGCGGGCCTAGGGGCGACTAATCTCTTAATCCGGCACTGGAATATTTAATTTTTAACCAATGTCAAATTATTATATAATATCATATTATTACATATTATATATATATATGACCCGTAGATAATAAAAATGCAGCAAATCCGTTCAGACGGAGATCTGCCGTTGTTGCATTTTGCTCGTACGTATTTTATAAATTATTATTATAATAATAAAATTATTGTACCAGTACAATGTACACGGTTTGTGTATCGCGTGTAGTTAGTGCGCGTGGGTAAACGCGCGTAGTATACACTCGTGACCACAGTCACGTACGCCACCTGACAATGTTAACGCTGCACCCCCACGGGCATTTCACACTTACTATGCACCAAGTGGTATGATGCGCTCGTAAAAGTGGCCGTCGGCCTAGACCGTACCCTATATGACTCGTGTCCCGTGTTTTGTGTTTATGTCTATGCAGTTCTACAGCTGTACTGCTGCAGCAGTTATTGTGCCGTCGTACTGCAGTAAACTGCAAGGTTTGTCATAGTTCGATAAGCATAAAAATATCACGGCCTAGGTCGAAAGGTGTATGATTCTATCAGATCAGTTATAGTATACTATCTTTAATCGTGGTGCGGATGCACCATGTTATCACGACTACGCTACGTTGTTACCGTATCAGCATTTACCAACACTCCTCAAATCGAAATTTTAAATTCCTATAATTTCATAAATTTTAATCTTTAAACCAATATACCTACCAAGGCCAGATTTAGGGGAGGGCAATCGGGGCGATAACCCCGGCGCCTCCACAATAGTGACTTCGGAAAAAAAATCTTTCAAATTACAAATGCATTGTCACCCTGCCGTTCCGTCGAAAGTGGCCAATAGGATAAAAATAAATTTAACACTGATTACTGATGGGTAATTACTAATTTCGTGAAATTGTGTCATTTTCAAAAATGAAGATTATAAAAATAGACTTCGAACCACGATGGGACAAAACCTTCTATCAAAACTTTCTCTCCTGAGCGTTGACAGCGATTTTACTTTGGGAATTGGATTTCAGCGAACTTATCAATGATTTTTCGCGGAAAAATCTCGGAAGGTTCCGTTTTTTAACACTTAAATTTAATTTCTTGTTTCCGATTATAATTATATATGTTTGTTAAATACTAATAAAAGAAAAAGAATCTATTTTGAAAAAAAATTGTTCATTTTATTAGGAAAATAATTTGGAGCCAAGGGGCCCCCACTTCTTTGATGCCCCGAGGCCTCCAATTCTCTAAAACCGGCCCTGATACATACTACTCTACTACTCGGTTTTATTGACTTACATCAATTTATAAAAATATAAAGACACATATTATGTGTACTGTGCACAGTTATATTATACTTATACTTGATAAGTGGTTGAAGTCAGTTGTTCTTAGCTCATAATCGTTTTTTTGTATACAAAGATAATATTTAAGACCTCATAATCACCTAAAATTTTCTACAATGGTCCAGTCATAAATAAAATAAAATAATGGAAAAAAATAATTTTATTTCTATTTTCAATACATTATCCTAGAGTTTTTAGCAAGCAATTAGTAAGTGTTATTTTAAATATTTACACCTAGAGAAAAACTATAAAGTAAAAATTAAGTAATATTTACTTATGGATGAAATATTGTTATGAATTTATGATAATAGAAATATGATGGGTAATTAATAAAATATCTACAAATATATAGGTAATAAAACTATTAAAATACCTAGCCATAATATTTACGCAAAACCGCATGTCCTCTTCAACGAAATTAAATATTTACGTGAGGATTTTAGGTGAATACTGAATATATATGAATTACAGAAATAAGCAATTAATTAATAAAATAAAAATGTAATATTTATATAAATAATAGATACCAATAAAATATTTTGGAAAACATACATTATTGTTAACTTAATAAACTTTGAATTGTTCATACCTATATATTATATAAGGTATAACAATTGTTTTATAAAAATAACATTTTCAATGGAATAAATTAATGAAAAACTGAAGTGTAATAGATATGCTATTAGATGTCTACGACGTAATAAAGTACAGACGCAATTTGTAATTATATATCTTATATTTTGTTACAACTTACAAGCACGCTAATCTTAAATTATATTTAATGATATTTACCTATTTGAATTTTTTCATTTATTTATTTCATTAGTTTTTTTAAATTTAATAATTATTTTCGTTGTAAGTTATAACGTTACCTATATAAACAACGTTTTATTGAAGTCCTACTTTGTACTTATATTATCTATGAATAATTATTTTTGTTTAAAATGTTCCTTCTGTTGTAAATTGTTAATTTGGTTATTCTACCAGCTTAATGGACAAATTAAATTGAATATATTTTCAATATTATAACGATTAATGACTATGACGCGTACACGTAATGTGTTTATGTTTGCTCTATACCGCGAGATTTTATTAATGTAATTTTAATTACTTATTAGTTATTATAATAATATGCGTATACGCACGTTTAAATATAATGATATTTTCTATATTATTGATTACGGTAAAAATTTGTTGTTTTTTTTTTTTGTATAAAATAGATATTTAATATTATTTTTACGATGCACTGTTGTTTACTATTGATTCATTCTACCGGTGGCATATCCAGTGATGTGTTAAGGTATTATAAATATACCTCCTTCCCCCGAATATTGTTAAATAATAAAAAATTGCTAAATATTCAGATATTATATTATTAGTATCAAATATATACAAATAAGACATAACGATTTCAAAACAATTACAAATAATAACTGAACTAGGGTGTACTGTTGATATTGTATCGAATACAATTATTTACAGACAAAATATTTTATTCCCCATAACTCGCTTAGATTAAATGCCCAGCGGTCACCACTATATATCAAAAATATAACAATATAAGATATAAGTGATATAACTATTAGATTCCTGTAAGATATCATTTAGACTTATAAATGACTATAAGTCTATAAAGCACTTGGCAGTACAGCACTATACACTGTCTACGGCCGTTTACCTACGCAAACTCGCATTACCTACACGATACAGATAATATAATAATAACACCGATTGACTATATCGATATCTTACAATATCCCATTTTAGACTCTTATAATTTCGTCAATGTCGATAGCGTTTTTCGTAATAATACGTATTGGCCATGTTGAAATGTTAATAAAATCAGTCTGTAGTTTGTAGTGAGTAATGACTACACCAATCGATTTAATACCTTCAGTGAAATGAGCAAAGAAAAATATTTTCGATGAATCAACTTTGAACTTTCCAAAACATTAAGACAAAAAAACGAACATACATTTATAATGATAAAAAAGATTAATATCTATATAGTTAAACTTTTACTGTAATTGTAAAAAAAAGTAATAAAATGTTTAATTATAATAAAAACCACACACAATTCAAAACAATTTAATTTATTACATTTTTTTCAATCCCCCCTTTAAAAAATTCTGGAAAGGCTACTACTGCATTCTACTAACTTATTTCATCGCATTTAATTACTATAATATAAGTTATATTATACGATCATATAATTTTATAAACATAATAATATATTTGTATATTTGTTATCGTTACAATAGGTATACAATTAAATATATAAATATATATGTACAGGCACGTATATAGGGGGACTGTGAGTTCAACCCTCCCCCCCTCCGAAATAATTTCGAGTAACGAGGAAAAAATTGATTTATTATGTTACGGCACAATTTGTATTGCTATATTTTGTAAACCCCCCTGAATTTTTTTTTGTATATGTGCCTGTATATATATGTACAGTATTGGGCACTATTTATACTAACATTATTAACTACTTCATTTTAGTTGTTGCTCAAGTAAAACTAACGAATATTACTAAGAGGATTTTAAACAGATATTTTGTTATACTCAAAACATATTTACCCATCTTTTGTCCATCGTACTAATCAAATAAGATCACTGTCACATAAAGTGGCATTCCAAGGATTCAGAAAAAGTTAATTTTTATTATTCATATGGGATTTGAAGAAACCGGTTTCTGGCCGTTTCAATGTATTTTTCATTTTAAATGATTTTGCGGGGGAAAGATTGTAGTGCAAATTTCATAAATATAAGGTTGCGTTCACGAGCATGGCTGCACTATTTTTGTAAAAAATTTATTTGAAAATCTTGATTTTCACTTGAATATGGCTGGAAATACGTATTACTGACTACTTATTGTAAATTTATTTGTCGGAGGAGAAGGAAGTTAGTACCTAATAACAATTCCACAAAGATGGGTCATCTAAAAGAAAATTATGATAGAGAGGGTTTATATACCTGGTATATTTTTTATGGTTATACCCGTAACACCTTCCTCCCACTGGGAATTTAACTGAATTTATCAATAACATATCTTAGAGCAGTTTGAACTTATTATAATAACTTGTGATCGATTTTAGAACAGTGTTATCTAACTTATATACAATAACACATACAACTATTGTAAGTACTACGTGCCCTAAATAAATTGACTATATATCAAGTGCATAATAACATTAATACATTATAATATGTAATTATAATAAAGTAAAACTGTGTGTAGACTGTGTAGTGGTTCTAAGTAAAACTAATGACGCATTCCAATCAGTTTAAAAATCTTACCGGATGTATTCTTCAATCATAATATATAGGTAGATTATTCAGTACTTAATAATAAATAGAGATAGTTAGAAGAACTTTAGAAGTTATACGTTATGAATATTATTATAATAAGAAAGATTTTGCACGCTGAACACGCTGAACACGCAATACTGAATATTATAACCGTGCATACAATCAGACTTAAAGCCCTTTAATATTGCCTATATAAAACGCCTTAAAAACGGATTGTTTGTTATCGCCCTACCCATATTGATGATAACTCAATTGTTTCATCGGATTTCGAATTTATTGTCTTTTTTTTGGCTATATTATGATTTGAATAAAATAATTTTTTAAATAGGTATATATTTTTTTTGTTATGATTCGAAAAGTTTATATTTAAATAAAAAATTGAAAAGTGTTTTTTCTAATAATTGTGAAATCTTCTACATATGTATACATTGTATACGATTTCGATCTTGTTAGAACACGCTGCAATTGACGTTGAATTTCTGAAAAAAAAATAATGTAAATAAATTTTTTTGATATAGTTAAGCTTTTTGCAACGGTTTAACATGTATTTTATGCTTACGTACTCAATTCAAATATTGTTTTTCATTCAATGTGTTTTGAATAGAATCATAGAATAGACATATAACCTAATTAGCTTATATACGATAACATTTTTTTACGAAATCGCTTATATAATAAATAATAACGATAACTGCAGACATAAAAAAAAATAATGGACCGAAAGTGTCACTAAGTTGAAATGCAAAAACAAACTAATCAAACATTCATACTAATATGATTATTGTTTACATTTTAAAACCATAATATTAGTAGTTATGACGTACGTCTTAAAAATATTTTTTTATAGATACGAAAAAATACATCGAAATCGTTATCATGTCTATAGCGTGTGCGTATAACAACGTCATTATGGTATATAATCGAACACATCGATGTTCAGTAATATTATAATAATATGACCAATTAGTCATTAAATTATAGAATAATGTATTGACAGTAGCGGCCATTGACGTATTTAATAAAAAAAAACCACGAGCAAGGATATATAAATTATATAAAATATCTATAGTTATTTACGAGTATTATATTAATTAAATATTAAAAATAATAATAATAATTAGAGTTAATATTGTAATAAAATTTGAAATATAATAAAGTTATAGCATACTATTGATATTTGATTATTTCGATTTATGATTCATAATAAATCGTGCTTTCACGGAAGACTTATGAGCGATCGATCTGTAATATCACACAATATCAAAAAGCAATACTATTATAGTATTAGAATCTGAGCAGAGCGATGAATTTATTGATCTTACAATTATGTGTGTTAATCTTGCAGTTTTACATATTTTTTAGTTTTAATATGAAGAAAATTAAAAATGAATAATATTGTAGAGATATTTATAATTAATAATTTTTCACCAAATATTTATACTGGAATTTTAAAGATAAAATAATATTTTTAAAACATTTTGGATCGATTTTTATTTATTAATAATCATTTAAAAATTTTGATTTATTTCTAACCACCTAAAAATTTTTGCTACAATTTATACATCATAAGTTAAATTAAAACATTTAATTTATTTCTAACAATATATAATAAGTATTTAATATGTTAGGCTTTTACTCAATGTAAAATGTATTTGATTTAGATCACTGTATCTGCATTTAATCAAGTAATTTTTTGGTGAATATATTAATTATTTTTTAACAAAGAAAGTATTAACTAGGTAGATTGAATGATCAGAGTGGAAATTATTATTTATTTCATTCATGTAGATATGTATATTTTACTGCTAATTTTTCTATAGCTATTTTTCCACCAAGTTATTATACCATTTTAGAATTGGTATACCACCCGCTAGGAATGTTTCAATACATTTATTTGAGAGGGGGGTCACACGTATCACTCAAACATATCAAAAAACTTTTTAAAAAATATGTCTATTTATAGAATTTTAAACATATCGCCTCGTTTATTTCGGTACATATTAATAAATAATAAATACAAACTATTATCTAACATTATACAATTTAATATTTATAATGTTTATTGTAAACATTTTTTCTCTAATTAGTACATTTTTTTTAGAAAACTACAGGCCTGGAGAAGGAGTATGTACCTTGTCCTCCTCAAAGCAGCCACTGCTGTTTCTCGCACAATTTGATTTTTATTTTTCAGCAAATTTGTTAAATAATATGCAAAAGGGAATAATTACAATATGTTTATAACCAAATATAAAATAAATAAAAATACATATATTTGTCAAAAAATAATAATTTATACAATAAAAAAGTTTTTGATTTAAAAATTAGCTTAATTAAATATTTATAAACATTTAATTTATAATAATATTAATTAATAAATAAATATAGGTAACATTACAATAATTATATTCACATCTCCTTGATATACTCTTAACCCTATTTTTACATATTTTTGATCATTGTAGTATAAATAATAATGGACTCTTGATTGTAAATTAAGTTAATCAAAGTTTGACATCTAGAATTTTAAGCTTTTCGTTTTATTAGGTTTCACTTAATAAAATCCAACATATAAATATGATAGAAACTAATTATAATTTTATATGACTGTCATTTTGTAATATATATAATATGATACATAATATGTATATATCTATATGTCTATACGATCAGACTTCAAAAAAATTTTCACAAATCGTTTTGCTTGGCACATTTAAAATTATATTATTTTATGAAGTTTCACCACATGGATACTTCTTTGGCTCTATCAACCACTATTGCTTGTCCCGGCGATGGTCTAAAAAAAAAATTACGATGATTAAAAATTTATAATATTATCTATGTTTATTTTTAAAATCAAGGGTGACTAATTCTCCGACTTATAAATTGTTTCTGCAATTATATTAATGTCTCGTAATAATTACAACGCCAGGGACACATTTATTTGTCGATACGATTGTCTTTATGAACATAAAGTTCATGATAATATATACAAGTAGCAGGGATAATTTACTGGGAAGGTTAAAAAGTTAATCTTTTTTTAACTTTATTGGTTTATGTTTTAATTGTAATATACTTAGATACTCACCTATCAATTTTTCTAATTAATTTGAAAAATAATCATTATTATGTTAAAATCATAATATTTTTATACGTTATTCCATTGATTATAATATATTAATTTAACTGTTATTTAATTACAACATTTATTTTATGTGATAATTGTCTAATATTATTAATATTATACAGTTAAATAACATAAGATGGTAGATATAGTGCAGGGGTCGGGAACCTTTTCGTAGGAAAGAGCCATTTTTTCAAAAATTACAAAACTATGATATCCAGGGAGCCGCACAGGTTTGAACAACCTTTTTTTTTAATTGTGGTGTATAAATTATTACTTTATTAGTACATATATTAGAATAAAGATAGTATTATTATTTCATTGAGAAAATGGTAGGCAATAAAAACATAATAATACGTCTTAAATTTAGAAAATATAGAAAAACTTTATTTATCACTATAATAACGCGGGAATAATATAATTTATATTTTACGGATCTTGATTGATAATTATCCAAAGAGCCGCAGGTTGCATGTTAAAGAGCCACATGCGGCTCCGGAGCCGCAGGTTCCCGACCTCTGATATAGTGGCACGAATGTTTAATGAAATAGCTAATTATTATTGCACAATCGTAATTTACGTTACTATATTATTATGTGATTCAAGTTGTTATTAAATAAACTTTTTTTGTAACAGAGTTAATTTGATATACTTTTTTCCACATTATCCTTAGAATTTTAAAGTTAATTATGTTGTTTATATTAAATATATCAATGTATAACTTAGCGTTATTGACAATGACTTAACTTACTCATGTTGAATTAAGCCATCAACTTTCCTCTACCTTTGGGTATTATTTTATATTAACATATATGATCACCTTATGGGTGGCAAAGACGTTTTTAATATAGACAGCCTGCTCTTGTCACGGTTGTTGAAAGCGACTGCCAAGTTGGACGTTTGGCTAGTCATAGAGTCCTGTGATATAGTCCTATTGAACTTCACCCCTTGGGCTGCGGGCCTGTTGTATGGAAACCTCCACGGGGAATTCGGTGGGGCCGGGTCTAACTCAAAACCACGGTTGTCTGTACCAGCGAGTTTCATGTGGTTGTTGACGTCGTCATCTTTCTTGGACGAAAGTCGCCTGTGAGACGAAATGGCGCATTAATCATAGTATAAATAATAAATAAAGGTTCATACGTGACGAAACCACCCAATGCGTTTACTATATTATAATATATAGATTGTAATAATATTATATAGCGTTTGACAACCTTAATATCCTGCGGCCGAGGCCCTCGGGTTCTTCCAGACTCTTGTTACCGACACGTTTCTTTCGGTGTATACTGTCCTCGATGATGATGTGCCGGTCATATGGCGTGTCGAAGTCCACTTCGAGGATGGTGGAGAATTTATGTGGGTACACGCAGTCGATGGCCACGATTATCAACCCAACGGAAATGCACAGCAGACCTGTGAAGGACGAAACGGTAACGATGTGAACGATTATAGTTACCAAATAATGTAGGTTATAAATTATTATTATTATTATTATTTTTGCACATAGTACTCATCTTACTGTCATTATAATATTATAACACATTATAATTTAATGAAGTTATTACAAATTATAAGTGGGAATCGTTTCGATATAAATTATTATAGATATCGAGGAAACTCCGTAAAATATTACATAACTCGAAAGTGCGGTAGGTGTATACAATTACACGATAATTGTTACTAGGGTTTATAATTATGCGCTTCTGTAAATATATTTATAAGTTATTTAAAAAAATATCTAGGTATAATAAGCTACAGTTTTGAATCTAAGCATAATAATTCTGTAATTAATATTTTACTTTACAATTTTTTTTATATTTTTGAAAATCTGTCATTATTGCAAATATTAAATTTTTACAAAAAATGCACAGTTCATTCAACACAATGTAATCAAAAAAATATTTACAAATTTCTGAATATGTTGTCATTATTTGTCAACTGCAACTCTTCAAGTAGGTAACAAATAAAAAATATAAATATAGGTACGTACTAACACTATTAAAAAATTAAACTTTTTTAAAATAAATTTTGTTTAATGCTTTTATTTAAATCAGTATATAATAAAATTCAATTAAATTTACAATACGAACAACAACATATCAATTATTTACAGTTATCTAAATAATTAACTTATTTTGAAAATAAAAAACAAACTGTTTGAAGGGTGAGGCCGTGAGGGGTAAGCGACTATCACATTTTAAGTCTGGGAAAAATGTAATTTCTACATAACATGTATGAATGAATGACCTAGTCGTATTTATAATTTCGTCCTTTGAATAATAATTGTAAAAATAGTTTTCCAATGATCAATTATACGTGTTTTTGATTATCATAGAGACATAGCCAGAAGCCTGAATATACACTTGAAGTTGTGTCTATATAACTTCCTTATTGGAATATGGTAGTTTCGAGACCCCTTAAATACATTTTGACCGAATTGGTTTTTAATTTACACAACAATTTTAATTCAGTATGATAATACATGCAAATATAGTATATATAGTATATATAAACTACGTATATATATGTATATACTATATAGTATATATAAACTACGTATATATATGTATATACTATATAGTTTATACGTTCAGTGCTTATAACTTTGGTCCCTTCTTTATTATATATTACATTTAATTATTAAAACATTATACACAATGATATAATAATATAACTGTATAATAAGTATACGTGAAACGATAGATGAGCACAAATTTCGCCTACAGTGATTAGGTATAGTAACAGCTGGTAGTTAAAAGAGTTAGATAAATTGCGCATGACATATTTTAATTTCTAAAATAGGTAAGTATGATAATTTGTGCTTATATCCCTTAGTATATAATTACATTTGAATTTCATCGATGTACCTAATAGTATTTTAAACACTGTTGTACATATTTTATTAATGTGAAATCCGAACGTTTATCTTTATAATCGTTTATAATCATTAATCAATTATTTTACTTGACAGATGTTGGTGAAACACCAAAGATTATATTATTACGAAAATGCAAAATTTTCAAAATAAAAAGATGAATTAGCTTAAGGTGAAATAATGTGGCTATTTAGTTTACAACGCACGTTAAGGATTTTTCAAAACGTTTGTAGAATTAACTAAAATATTACTAAAATAAAATACTAATCATCACCATGAAATTGATCATTGATGTGTGCAAAAATCACAATGACAAATTGTATGTGTCATAAAATGGTTAACATGAAAATAATCTTACTTAAAAAATTTCCAAAAGCAATTTACTATACACGGTAATGTATACCTTATAAATGTATATTGATCGCAATTTACAATTTTCTCTCTTAGTTGGGTGCAATTAACGTTTAGCAATATAAGCACTTATATATTATATAATACGAGCAGGGCAAACAAACCAGTAAATAGTGTTAGCCAGAAACACCAGCCCAGCCTGAACAGTAAAAACTTGTCGTCCTGAAAACGTATGACTAGAGGTGACGACGGAAGCATACAGTGATAGGCGACTGTTGCTCCGACCATAAAACTTCCCATGCCTATCATTGTGTACGCTCCGTACCGCGGAACGACGATCAGCAGCACGTTCATCAGAAACCACAATACAAACGCTGTCCTGTTAACATAAACATAATATATTATATATTATAATATACGAACACGTCATTCAATTTGCGCAAATCAGTCTTTAAATTTGATTTTGAGCGACACAGACGTAATTATGGGATGGAAGGGAATAGACCTTAGAAGGCTTAGCCATTTTGAACCCTGTTGATATGCATATTATTACACGTGTAAAGGAAACTTAACACTGCAGCGTTGCACCGAGGCAACGTGGCGCACAGCAATTTTCGGGAAAAATTATTAATTAATATATATGACATGGTATTTTTTTAATGCGATGACTGACCATAGTGATCCAAACGTTTGTATTGTTGGACTAAATGGTAAATTGTAACTATATAAGATATAACATATACTGCAGTGAATACACAGTACGTATCGATCAACATTAAATATATTTGTTTTGTATAAAAATTGTGACATCTAATCGAAACTAATATAATTGTGGCGAGATGTCTGGTATGTCATAATAATTTTACTTTAAAAGTTTAGAGAACTTGAATTATGTACATTTTGATTCCCATTTTACGTCTATATATTTTATACATACGATAAAATCTACCAATGCTAATAAGACCAATCATCTTTGAAAGATTCTCCAAACTATATACATATTTATATATTATTGTATACATAAGGATATATTTACCATAAAAATATGCTTCCATAGTATCCCGCAGCTCTGTATTGACCTCCCCAAGCAAACCCTTCTTGGCCTAAACTAAAGTATTCAGCGACGGTTAGTATAGGGAAAGGCATGCCTCGGTACAAGGCAGCTTGATAGCTTTCGCCCATTTCGTGAGCTCCCAACCAAGA
Organism: Rhopalosiphum padi; assembly: GCF_020882245.1. Lineage (NCBI taxonomy): Eukaryota > Metazoa > Arthropoda > Insecta > Hemiptera > Aphididae > Rhopalosiphum > Rhopalosiphum padi. The sequence goes on from NC_083600.1 coordinate 23,336,598, forward strand.
AAAACGTTCGTTGAAGCTGATATCTTCCAATGGCATCGAAGAGTTGTCGGATGGTATTGCTGTAAGGTACAAAAAAAAACATAATTTAGTATAACAGAAAAAATAAGTATACGTCGTACGTTATACTATTGTTAAGTATTCGTTTGATACCAATCATGCGATATTATAAGTAGCTTGTCTCGTCAACAACGTGAAATATATAAAAAAAATTGATGATATCCTTCCTTACCGCACAGGGTTATGTTGATATGACCAAGTCCGACATAAGCACCGAGTTCCGCAGTAATCAGTTCTTTGGAAAGAGCTCGGTAAGCGCTCGTGATCACTGTTTCAGCCACGTGCCAACTGGAACCCAGTATCGACACTGTAACGATAATTTTTCGAAAAATATTAATTATATTCAAATGAAAATGATGTACGATCGATATAAATAAATTATATAATCTAGTTTTCCCACGGAGACCTCGAAAAAGCGAAAGCGCGTCCCAAAATTCAGTAGGTCGCAAAATCGCCGAACCGCGGTAAATGTGCTGAATATGATGGTTCCTCAACAAACCTTGTCACGGCCCTGAGGCCATCATTTAACCCAATTAGTTTATTATAATATTATTTTTCGTAAAAAAAAAAAATAATATAATTAACGATTTTACAATAGCTTTATGTTTGTTTATACTTTATATCTATTGCAGATTTTTAACAACTCGAAAAGACGATTTGGTACCCGTCATTTTATTTTTCATGATTATAATTTTCCTTCTATATGACAAACAATGCGTAACTAAAAGTAATTGTTAAAATATACTTTTGAAATTTTATAAAACAATTCGTGCATTTGTGTATCTATGTATAATATTATTTACCATGTCTTGTCGTCATCGCTGTATAAACTATATACAAACGTTTATTTTTCTATTATAAAAATAAAGAGAATCATAATATGTACAAGGTGAATTAAGGGGTGACAAAGGGACACAGTCCCAAGGTCCATTGATTAAATTTGGGATTCAATATAAATTATAATGAAGTATATAGTTAATCGCAGTATAAGACCAGTACAATCATACGTAGGTAGGTACACATTTTCAAATAAAAGAGCATAAAAATCAAAGTATACAATATATTCCTATATTATTATCTATTTATTCAAATACGGTATAAAAATAAGAAATATAATTAAAAAAGTTAAATATTTTTATTTATTTTGAACAAAATAAAATTTGAACCAAACGAACACTATAATTGCTTGTAAAAACCACAATTTATGTTAAATTGCAAGGTTAATATTAAAACCATGGAAAATACAAAATCATTGTTAAATAATTGTTAATTGTCGAAGTAATTACTTAATCAGATATCTGGTGGTCTTCTTTATAACTGTTTTTCATTTTAAGTGTAAAAATAAATGTTTGTAGAAGACAGTAAATCGATGAACAATTAATAGTCTTAAACTTGAAAATTTGAAAAGTAAATAAAAAACGTTTAAAGATTTTACGGAATTTAAGAATATTATAATTTAAAATGCCTGTAGTTTGTAATGAATACGTGGAAAATTATTTTAATTCGTTAATTTGTATAAAAAAAAAATGTGCGTCTATATAATATACATTCCTATAAATAAGTTAACCGTAAAAAGTAAAAAGTTAAAATGATAAAATTATTATGATCTGGTAGGTGGGTACTTGGTGATTGTATTCAAGTAATCATTTGATGCGGGCAAAACTATGTAAACGAAATCAGCAAGACCTATTATTACGAATATTATGATTTACGGCCTCATACGATAGATGCATTTTAAAAGTGGGTGGACAATTGTGAAAAAGATATAAATTTATTTTTTATTCTACATAGTAAACAATATACTATGAGATCATGAAGTATGATAACATATGTATAAAATATGTATATTATGATTTGTAGTAAGTAGATACATATATTATTATTATTATTTAATTAATATATTATTAACATATTATTATAAGTAACATACTAATTACTTATACAGTTATTTCGACGATAACTAAATTCAAAATATAAGTAAATCAGTGTACAAAAACGTACTAAGTTAATATACAGCTTTGGAACTTTGGTTATTTTAATGCAATGTTTTTTTGTATTTGTTGGGTATTATTTGGACATTTAAGACATCCAATATCGTCAAAGCATTATAAGTTATAACATTCCAATAACTAATATTTTTTTCACATTTAACTATTTAAAAAAAAATCTTATAGTGATTTTCTTTTATGAATTTTTTTTTATTAAAAACCTAATCCTAGTAATGACAGATGTAGTCAATTTATAACAACAAAAACACTATAGGTAAAGTTTTTTTTACATTTATCTTGTCGACTTGTCAATTGTCACGTAGGTGGATACGTATCGTAATGACAGACACTTGAATTATGTAATAATATACCTAATATTTTTTCACTTAGTTGAAAGTATAATGAACATAGTTTTCTGAAATATTATTCATTTTTTTTTTTTGGTACATATTCGGCGAAAATTGTTTGTGGTTTATCACAAGACTAGTAATTAGTAATTTTACTACTAATAAGCAATTTTTCTTTCTTTTTAACATAGTAGTATAATACTATGAATAAATAATCAATTTATATCGGTACACGAGTATATAAAAACAACTGTGTTTAGGTCACATATTTTAAAGATGTTTAACATTTGGTCCTTGGATTTAATTTCGATAAACCAGAAAATAATTAAAACAATTGTTAAAGTTGAAATTAATATTATAGCTTATAAATTAGATCAAAGCATTAGGAAAATTTAACGCTGGAAAATATATGAAAGTTAATTAGTCAAATTTCACGAAAAGAGCATATACTTTAATACTTTTACAGATAGTGGTAGATAATCACAAATCTAACCTCGAGAACTTGTAAATTATTTACTATATAATATAACTATAGAGTTTTTAACGGTTCTTACTATCCTTGAATAATGTGTATTTTTAAATTAATTTCATAAACAAACATTTATATACTTTGTTTCTTTCTTAGTAAACATATTCTTTATTCTAATTGTAAGATCTTCTCAATAAAAAAAATTGCATTCCTATTGAATAATGATCATCAAAATACATATTTCAAAACATTTAAATTTACATAAAAACGCTATAAATCAATTAATATTTTTTATACAGTTTCTTGGGTCGAAGGTTACAGTATGCATTTGTTAGTAGTTAGACGCAGTTTACATCGATATTACTGTGATTTGTGCTTAGTGTAGAATACATTTTTTAGTGGGCACTATAGGTAGGTATATACCAAACTGCAATTACATTTTATGACTATTTATTTTTTATTCAAGAATATAAAAACATTATATTGTTACCATAAAAAAAAATGTATGATTAATATACAATATGTATAATAAATTATTATAAGTTTTAAGTAATTTAGATAGATTTAATATGAATATAATAACATATGCTTATTGTATGTAGAATTCTTAATGAAAAATACAAATCAATAAATAAAATATCGTCATATGTATAATTTGATGTATCATATTCTGTTTTTAAAATTGTGGAAAATGTCAGCATTATTAGTAAAATAGTAAATAAATGTTTTAAAAAAGTAAAATAAAGTAATAAAAAGTAATTTATAAGTAATTCATAAAAGAACTGTTATTGAATCGATCATTTATTTTAAAGTGTAATGCGGATGTTATTAAGGTTTTAATACACAGCTCGGAACAAAAGTAAATCTAGAAAAATGAATCCAATAGACTATAGAGGTATATATAAATTAATAATATAATATACCTAATATTATTATTTAATTTTGCATTCAATACATTTTAAGCTTAACTAAAGCAGACATGTTTTTATATTATAACAAAATAATATTTTCATTAAGGTAACCTACTATGCTGATTAGCCGATGAAAATGTTGATGCATGTTTATGATATTATTAAAAAAAGATTAAGAATAATAAATATAGAATACAAAATATGTGTATTAATCATATTAAAAAAGAAAGTATATATTTATTATTTGAAACTATATATCTATACAATCGTGTACAATAACGAAATAAAAATGTTTACCATCACAGCGTACGTTGAAATAAAAACTATAAATAAATATATTTTGCTCGTGGAGGTCGGACAGGTAAAAAAATAGGTAGTACCTATATTATGGTTTCTAAATACATTATGATAAACGTAAAAGAAAAAATGGTATTTATAAATAGATTATGTATAAATAACTACATTTTAATATTATAATTATTGTGTATCTAATAATACTATTTATACAAGTTTATCTATGAGACTAAGTATTTTTAATAAGTTTTACAAGTTATTTTAATCACCTAAGACAACGATACATCAAGATTTCATATCTTAAAACAATTTTTTTTTAAATAACATTATAGGTAGGTATATTAATCTAATAATTTAACAATATTTATTATTTATTACTGATTTGTTATCTTCTTAATTACTTTATATTTATACTAAGTATAATAAAGGAAAATAAATGTAAAAGGAAAATAAGAACTTTAAAACGAGAAAACGATCCTGAGTTTGGTAAAAAAAAATTGAGCGATTGTAGTATAATTGTGTTGAAATTTATTCAGGTAAAAAGAGAAAAATCATTAAAAATGCGTCAATCTAGCTTTACAGATTAACCACTACTATAATAATTTTATTGAAGGGTGAATGTTTATGCATTTTTATGTTAATTTCATACTTTACTAGAAATTGCAGAGTAGGATAAAAATGCATATTGTAACCTTTATATTGTTCATACGAACATTTTTATGATGAATATGTTAGCATATTTTAAATTATTTTACATTTAAAGAATATTATTAGCGAATAATTTTTATCAACATTTATAGAAAAAAAGTTAAAAAAACTAAAAATTTCCCATACTTATAAATAGGTAACACGAAGAGCCAAAATATATTAAAAATTACACCATTTATAGAAAATGATAATATAAACATTTTATAAAGATTTCAAGTATCTATGGTTATTATCGTTTTTAAATGACAAAAAAAAAAAAAAAATTGAGAAGAAATAGTTAATAATGTAGGTACAGATGAAAATCGATTGCATACATTTTAAATTTAATAATTATGTAATAATTGATCGATATTTATAAAAATGAAATATTTAAATTGTTAATAAATAGCTCCAAAATATTCAAATGATAATATAAATACGTGTGAAAAATTCAAGTTTCTGTATTTATTATTCATTTTTTAATTATAACAATATAAAGAAATCAATTTAGTCGAAAACTGGTTTAGCCAGGTTATGTCTGTCTTTCCTTAATTTTTTGTTTGTTTTTCTGATTAAAAAAAAAAAATCTTCTAATTTTAACCTCTCTATACTAGATCCAATTTGCTATTTAAAACCAGCCTCAAAGTTGAGACGAATTTCGAAGCATTTTACTGAGTACTATCGTGCATACATATACACACCGAAAAAAAAATACACAACATTGTAAAATTAACATTTTTCTCTTTGTTCAGAATCTAAAATTAAAATTAAGTAGTATAATTGTTTTTAGTTTTAAATCAACAAAATAAGAATAAGAAGAATATAATGATGTAATTTAAAATTATTTCACTTTTAATTTAGAAAATAATAACTATTTTAAAATTATCCACCTATTTTTTATTTTGATATTTCAGTAGCAGTATAAGTGTTTTACTATATACTTAGAGAATTAGAGACCATCCTTTTAAACAATTGGATTTTTTACTAACATTTTGTAATTTGTAAACATTTTTTGAGTTACGATTAATATAATTATAATAAATATATAATAACTATACTATCTAAATATCACATTTATTTTCTATTAAATTTAAAACTGTTATTCCAAAAATATAGTTTAAAAATATAGAAGCTACTTGTTTAAATAATGATTTAAATGAGTCAATACTTTCGAAGATAAATAATCTACTTAAAAAATTACAGTAAAGAAGGGCGATTCACTGGTTGTTTTATTACCAGAAAAAAATTGTGTTGAAGTATTAAGAACCTTCTTTAAATTACATAAAAATCTAAATATTTGAAAATATTATGGTCTATAAAGTAAATACTACTTATATATATATATAAATTCCTAAAATCAAAATTATTGAATAAACGCGTTAATAAAGTTGATGACTGATGAGCAAAGCTTGAGAATCGCCTTGTATAATTATTAAATAGTTAGACTGCAGCAATCGTACCTTATAGTAGTCTACCCATGGAAATAGTTAACGTTTCAAGGAGGGCGAATGCAATATGCGTCATAACTTATGTACACAAACGCTCGCTTATCGTACTTCCTATTTTAGTGTCGACTGTCCGAGTCATATAATATGTAATATTTTCAAGTCGACTTCATTACAGGCTCTATCTTATTCAAGGCGAAACCAATAATCTACGAATAGGTACTATATTGATACGTTCAGACTTTTACATACATATTCTCAATAATCTAATATTAATCGTACAAAAATATAAACGCAAAAACCGTATAATGTCTTAATTTCGACAATTTAAATTTTAATATACTACACCATCTCTTTTTCGTAATCGTAAATCGTGTGACGTAAGTGAACGAAGCACGTTTCAAAAAAAAAAATCGCGTCAAATATATAGGTACCTTTATTCACACCGTGTGAATCACACGGCTGGCGTGTTTGCAATATATCGCTTCTATAATAATAATAATATAATCGACATTAACACAGTATTACGGTAAATCCACTTATCGTGTCTTTCGAAACAGTAATTCTATCAGTCTAACATTTACGAAGCAATTTATTAACAAGAGTTTGAGATTTTTGCCAAACTTTGAGTTACTTAGGACAGTTTTAAAATTTAATTACCTAGTAATTTTTACGGAAAACGAACGAATTGAGTATTAAATATATTATATAATAATACGACAAGTCCTCTCCAGTCTCCATAGTTTTCGTCCTTTAAAATTTAAATTAAAAATGTATAATATACATATATATTCTATAGGTATCTACGTATGTGTTGTAACTTTATAACTGTTTAATTACAACAGCTTATTCATTAACCAATCACGCTGAGTTAACAAATAGTTGAAATTATTAAAAAAAAAAAACGAAAATCAGAACCATGCCGTGCACTTTTGAGTACCTAACCATTTACAGACTTCCTAGTACGGATCAGTCGGATCAGCTTCTTGTATCAGTAGTTAAGAATACTGAATAACCCCCTAGAGTTATAGCATCATAGTGATATGTTTTGCACTTAAATAACGCACGACGTCAGTCTCGTTACCGCATTTGCAATAAGTATCCAATTAATTTCTATACGCGTAGGCGAATAAGTCGTAATAATAACTATACGCCTGCATACAAAACATAAACAATAAACACATTCATAAGACATTAAATTTGCGAGCACTGTATTTATAGTTTTGCATCCGATTGTCTTATGCCACTATCTGTAAACAATACAGGATGATTCACCTAGCATGCTCACCCCCTTTTCTCTTTGAGAAAGAATGTATTTAAATATTCTAAATTCTAATTTTAGAATTTTTAAGTGACAGACAGGCAAAGTAAACAAATTCAATATTATATAATATATTTTTTATATCTTATAAAAAAAAACATTTTTAAACTCAGAAACTACTCGTTCGAACTTTGATTTAAAAAAATCATCTTATAATATTGTATAGTAAGTAAAAAAGTTTATTTCTCATTTGAATAATATAAAAAAATATAAATAATTTAAAATATGATCCTCAATAGTATACTCAACATTTCCAAAAATCAGAATTATTTGAATAAATTAATTATGAAATAATATAGGGATGAGAGTGAGTGTGCTTTGTTGTGAATTATCTTGTACACACGCGAATACATAAATACTATTATATAATATTACCGTGTAATATAACACTCGGCTATCGCGACATTGCGCATTGTACCAAAAAAGGTAAGACCGTTAAAACGTTTTTTTTTTTTAATGAAATGAAATGTCGTAAATATTCTTATGCGACGGCCAAACAAATCCGTCTATGGGCTCGCGGTGATTACAGTTCTACGGCGATGTATCTACCAGATGTAAACGATTTACGAAACATCGGTGGCAGATGTCATCGACACGGCGGTAGGTACTTATAGTACTTATACATTGTAACAACTTATATACTATGCATAATGTAACTCTACAGGTGCCCTGCTACTGTCAGCTACGGCTGAATTATTTTCCTAATAATATAATATATATATGATTACAATAATATATAGCGGCGTCCACGCGAGAACGAAAAATAAAACTTTAAGAACCTGAACGATAATTTTATATATTATTATATACGCTACACTTATATGTATTATTAATGTATATATTCGCAATAATATATTATGTGTGGTATGCGTGTGCAACCGCGGCGCAAATGAGGCCAACAGTATATAATGCGCATGTAATAATAATAATAATAATGTTTTTCCGTCGTCGCAGCGGTCACGGTTGGATGAGTCGGTATACGGCGGTAAAATAAAAATAAAAAGCGCAAAAACACGACAGACTCGTATAGTATAGGTACTGCCTACTATACACTATCATGTGAGAGTAATATTTCTCATTCGCTTTTATATATTATTATTATTATTATATACGCGTAAATCGCGAATCGACCTATTAGGCCCGCGTGATATCGCGTAATACGCGCTTATTATTATATTTCGCTTAAAGGCGAATGTTTCGATTATCGTTATTGTAATAGTACATAATAATACAAAATCACCGGCTGTTCGCGGGAGTGTGAAAGCGAAGAGATCATAAAACAAAAGGACCGAAAACGCGATCGACGTTCCGCTGCAGCATCGCGTGATGTCGTCTCAGTCAATCGCTCGGTGGCGTTGACAATATTATTATTATTATTATTACTTTATTTTATTTACGCATATTATATATGTATATGCATATTATGATGTATTGTTGCGAAAAAAAAGCCGCCAACATAATAACGATTTCGAGACGTATAATATAAAAGCGCGTGTGACGAAACTCTCGGCGGCTCTCTCGGCCCGGACAATTGCGATGACCCTCCGGGACGCGTTTATAATAATCGTCATGACGCGCGCGAAGTCTTACGTGCTCGTATACACTGTTCGCGTGTTATTGCCTATATATATTACTACACACACGGTCGAAAGTGAAACGGTTCTCGCGACGAATAATATAATATAATGTGAAAATGACTATTGCGATCGGTTTGTTAGCGACAACTGTAGACGAGAATAGCTATAACATTAAAATATTGTGGTACGTTGTGTCTACATAAAAGCCTATACTTATAAGTTATAAGCCCTAGATCGGCGGTAGATCCAAAAAGGGAGGAACATTAGACAATACATAACATATAAATACTATAATATACGAAACAAATAGGTTCTATAGTAGGTATAGTCTGTGATTTTAAAATTATTTTACTAAAGAAAATTAACCGTAGAATAATTACATTAAAGACTATTAAACAGTTATTATTAGTGTACAGTGTACACGAATGATAGGTAGAACAGCAGTTTAGAACTAAAATATTTCACTTAATTTAAAAATTTTAAATATTAAAATGAAAATTTTCTCCTATATATTGTCGAAATCTTTATATTGCAGGAATGCCCTTTGAATTCAAAAGCCCCTCATAAGTTGTAATTTATTTTCCCTAGAGCTCCGCAAAAATTAGCATCGTTCCTTATTGTCAAAAAAAAAATTGATTTTGAGTCTTGTAAAGTTTCTCTCTATTCCGAAAAAATGTAAAACATATAAAAAAAATCACAAAATATGTGGAAATAATTTAAACATGTCATTAAAATGTAAAATATGTTTTAAAAGCTTACAGTCTATGTAATATGTAAACATATTAAATATACAAAACCATTTTCAAAATGTGTATATTTTGAATTAAACTAGCTCTTTGTTAACCCAAAAGAGTATAATAATATTTATAAGCTCATTGAACATCTACTCAATATAATAGCTGATAAATGATTCTAAATAATACTATGTAGGTATGTAGCCTGCAGTCACGATTTATATTATTTTATACGCTTATAGTATGGGAAAACGCATCGAAGCGCACAACTTGACAACATGACTCACTCGCCTTCATTTTTCTTTTTAATAATGAATTCATTTAAATTCTGATTTTCAAAGCTGTTAAGTATACCATAATTTAAAATATTTAATTTTTAAATTAGTATAAAATATTCCATGGGGAAAATTTTATTTTAACTATATAAAATATCGTTTTTATTGTAAATTATTAGACTTTTTTTTTTAATTTTGGTAACTAAAAATCAAAATTCAAATAAATACTTTCTGAGTTTTAAGAAATTTAATAATTTAATATAATAATACCTAATAGGTTTTGAAGAAGTGTGGGGGCCAATGATAATTTGAAAATTATAGAGCAATTAATATATTACCATATTTTGTAATTCGTAAAAATGTCAGAGTATAATAAGTACTAAATTACACCATGTATTTTATACATCATGTAAAATCATTATAATAATTAATAAAACATAAGAATTATTATCCTTAGCATAAAAACTATTAAAAATACAAAATACTACTAGTTCAAATTTAAATTTAAAGATATCGACATTTAAAAAAATCTTTTTATTTACAATTTACAGTAAAAAAAAGAGCCATTCTTATTTGAAAACATTTAAATTAGCGTTACTAACTATATAATATATAGGATAATTTTCAAATAGCATAAAAAATTCCAAGTATTTTGGAATTATTTAGTGGTTTTCAATCGTGTACCTACTATTGCTTAAAAATTCCAAAAATTTGAATAAACGCATTATTGAAAAATAAAAGAATGAAGGTAGATCAATCCATACTTGGTAAATCATCTTGTATACAAATGAAACGCAGATTTAAACACATAATATAAGTACCTATACACAGCGCGTACAGAGGTATATACATATAAAACATTCGCGCTGCAAAATATATAATATATTATGCAGTATACGCGTGTGCTATTATGATGATGTATTATAATAATAGCATCTTGATCCGTTCTGGTACATAAATTACTTTGATAGTTAAGTGTCAGTTATGTAAGATGATAGGTAGATACTATAGGTACCTAGGGTACAACTCATAATTTGCGGTAGTCTTAATTTTAATGCTGACACTTGCGAAACGCGTTTAAACGCAGAATAATGTTGTTATTATTTATGATCGTTTTGATTTGAACATAATATTTCAGGTTGAAGGTGGGATATATTTTTATTGCGGCGTTTAATACTATTACCGTGTTCCGGTCATATGTTCACCGTTCGCGATGACTGTATTATTATGTATATAATATACATATCACATATTTTCGCTCCGATAAATTTACGTATAATATTATACGATAGATGTTATGCGTGTGTACAACACTTGTTGTGTACTTTATGCGATATTATCACATATATAATATATTATATATTATGCTTCGTCGTGTACACTGTACCTATCTATCCCTACATATTACATATAGAGGAAACCGAAATTGAAATAGAGAAACATACAAAGTGTAAACACGATATTTTCGATCCGGTCAGCAGTTCTAAGGTCACTCGAACGTATTAAATACAATTTTCGCAATGACTTTTCACTTGGATTTCTTCGACTGCATGTGTGGGTATAAAAATAACAAACACACTTGTACCGTGCAGTGTACACGCATTATACACATATATTATTATGTGTTATATATTTATATTATAATATACACGCGTTTAATTAATTTCATTATTTTTCTGAATAACTAACGATACAATTATTTTCGATCCTTGAGACTAATGCACAAATATATCCTTGAAGATTGACGGGAAAAACAATATTGTTTCTTTTGCTATTGTTCGCGATAATCAGCACAGATACACATACACATACATATATTAAGTAGTTTCATAAGCGTAATTACATGCAATTGCCAGTGAAAATATTTTATATTTGCGTTACATAAAGTCAGAACGCGACAAACAAAAATGCGCTCGGTTTTTTCTCCGATTTTCTGCCACTGCAAAATAGTGACAAAGTCGAGTTCTACAGAATAATAATTGCAAAATATGTTAATGTATATACTCTAACACAATACGTGGTTGTATAGTAATGACCATATAGTGGGTATATAAATATATAATTATAATAAATATAAACGTCAATCATGAAACGATTTACGTACCTGCTTATATACGTTAATAATTGTGTATATATAGTTCCCAAGCCGAGTTATAGGCGGGAATAATTATATATTGGTTTTAAAACGAGGCGTGTGTTCATTTTTTGGAAAATACTTGTTTGGCCAGTAAAAAGCTCTGTCGTTATGCGCAACGCCTTAATAGATTTAAAACATACAGATTACTCTAACTCGTGAAATTCATTATAAATTAATTTAAATTAGACACTAGTATTTGAAAAAATTAAGAAACGGTGATGTCAAAATGTAGGACACCCACGGCAATTTTTATCGAGTCTATACTATTTTTTGCGGATAAAGGTATAAGGAGCTTTCGATGCTTCGATTGACTTTACAAACACGTTAATAATTGTGAATAAATACGTTTAAAAAAAAAAAAATGTGCACACCCTCTAAACGAGTACTTATGGCTGTAATGCTGAACTTAGCATTTGACAGTTTTGTTCTTCTATAAAAAATAACCTACACATTTATTAAACGAATACAACCAGAATGACGATACGAAATAAATAATTAATAGATTTTATATAATGATAACATTTGAGAAATGAAAAATTAAAGTGATATATTATAATATTATCCAAACTATATTGGTACACAAATCAACTAAAGAAATCTATACATACACTTATAATAACTAAAGAAATCTATACATACACTTATAATATTATATAATATATAAATCGTATATTTGTATTACAGACATTTTGGATTGAATGATTGACAACAATGTTTAATATATACCTATATTCTGATTAGTGTAATTTCAGATAATGCCCTATATAACCATGATATTACATGATAAATGATAATTATATTATTCGTTATAAATACTAGTTATAATAATTAATAATATATGTAATATGTTACATAATAATATAATATGGAATATCTTGTTAATTTACTATAATGATACTAATGACAGAAAAAAATTGATTAAATATTTAACAAATAATTTAAAAATGCCTGTTTTTTATGTACATGTTATATATAGGTACGTAAGCGTTATAATTACTGGACTTTTCTAACCTTTGAATATTTTTTATACCAAGTTTGTTATCTGCATGTTGTCTATGATATTGTAATTGTAATATTATTATATTACAACACTAAATAAAGAACATATTTAAAAATGTACAACAATATAACAATTTACCTACCCAATATAATATAATTAATAAGAATTTAAATTTAAAAAATCTATTCAGGAGTTCAGGACATTATAGCCATTTAAGTAAATTCACTGTAACATTACACTAAATTTTATGTACTTTGCATAAAAGTACGCTTAGACAAAAACACCTTTTCAGTTTTAATATATTGATTTCATTTAAGTCCTTCGAACACAATTATATAATGTTCGCGATTTTTCGTCAGTCTTGAAGGTAATATAAATTATATTAATAAATCTTTTATTGCGATTTTCAAATACAGATTATTGAATATTTTTTCTCAATAAGATATGACCCGTTTCTTTTACTTTAGTTAGTTTAGTATATTTGTGAAGGACAAATCAGACAAAATGACAGAAGAAAATATAATTTGACAAATGAATGGGACAAAATTAATAGCGCTAGGCCAAATGACTAATGAACCAAACCAAAATCCACTTGTTATGAATAGTAAATGCATAACCAGAATAATCATTTTTATTTCATTTATTTTTTGTAAAAATTAGTGAAAACGTCACTTTGAAGCAGAAATAATGACCAAAGGTCGATCAAGTGTTCTACGACAATCGTATATTTTTCCATAACTCTAAACAATATTAATTCCCTGTGATGATAAAATTGTAATGATTGTTCAGGAAAAGCTCCAACAAAATATTTGTTGTACTTTTAAGAGTCCGCATATTAATATGATATGCTTTATCTGAATATAAACGAATAAGTAAGATATAAACGCTATATTTTGTGCAATCGACAATCGAGAAGGTCGGTGGTAGATATGCATATTGTATAATATGTTTATGTGATTCAACGATTGCGCATTTTGGGCAAGGTCGACTAATGGTTTTGGCGCAGTAAAGGAATGCGTTATTAGTAATATTATATGTATGTTACATTAGTATACACATGTTGTTTAACGCTGAATAGGAAGTACAAATAAGATCGGTCTAATATCCGGACTGTCAAGGTGGTCGAACTGAGATTTCCTTGACTTTTAGTAACGATAATTGTGGTTAATTCCGGATGAATGATCATATTATTATATACATACACACACACACACACACACACATAAATAGGTATACGCTTAATGCAGACACGATACGATGCCCGAAGATATATATTGTTTGGCTATAATGATTAAACATATATACACACATTTCTTCTGCCATAACCGTATAAAAAATGGTCGTATCGATAAAATGTCTAAATTTCTAAGCGTTACATCTATGTATTAACATTATGAAAACCCTAGCTGCATTCAAAATGGGTTATATTTATATACATTGATAATAAAGAAATGATAGAAAATACATTTATAATAAAATGACAAATACTCATAAAGCGTAATTTTCCCAAAATTTGGGTGTATGCGCTCCCATCGATGCCATTACTGTTATTTTGTTATAGTATATTTTAGGTAATAATTCCGACTTATCGCTATCTATTAAAAGTATATATCAATTAAATGATAACAACTAACAATATTAAAACATATAATTGATAAAATAAAAATTGGTCATAAATCGTATTGCATTATAAATTATAACATAATAGTTAGGGCAGTAAAGTTATTGCTTTTACATATTTTTTTGGGTGCTTTTTACATTCATTGCTTAAACGTGTTTTTTTAAACTGTTTATCTGTTAATGCCATTAATCTGGATTTAACGATAGTTTTTCGTCGATGGGCAACGTAAAACAAACATACTTATATAAAGGCTCGTTTCCGTATTTTACTGTTTAAAAAATAAGAAGCTCCAATTAACCTCCCTACTCCCGAACCTATAATAATTAGATGGAGACTATGAATTCAGCGTCCTACTATTGCTAAACAATTTTAAAAGTAAGAAAAGTTATACAGCTATTAAGCTCAATTGATACTGTTAATACTTTAAAAAGCTGAATAAATAATAATATCACATAAGTAATTCAATGGAAACTGATTTAGTATACATTCATTTAAATTATGACTACATACCAGTAGAAATTACAAAGCTCAAAACCCAATATGTTCTTTAAGATAGTTGATGCATTATTTGAATTTAAAAATTAAAGGGGAGAGTAGTTAATAGTATATATAATAATATAATCTTTAATTAGGTAAGAAACCTTTGGGTGATTATATTCACCCAAAATTAAAACGTTTCACATATTATTATAAAACCTCTTTCGATTCTTCTTTATTACGCCATAATGTTTCATTCTATATTTCTATATTGGTATATGTCTGTTTATTTAAATCTGATACCAGTGCTACCTACAATTTATTTAAAATATACGAACGGTAGAATAGCAATAATTATTGGCTATACATTTCTATTTATACATTATGTAAATTAATTAATAATGTCTTTTTTTACGATTATACATTACAAAAACTTTATAAAACCAATTTGCTGAAATAAGATATAACCTATATAGATTTAAAATAAAAAAAAACTATAACTAGGTATGCAAAATCAACATCGGTTGCGGTATACCTACATAATTAATGCGATATTTTTTTTTTGTAAACGCCTAAGGAAATCTGCAGTAAACGCAACAAGGCTGAATGATCGTGTTTCATGGTCAAGATCCGTGAATTGCAACTGATGTGTAAAGACTATACACTTAAGTATGTCCATAGTTGCTAACTTATTTGTCTAGTCATGAGTGACTGTTATTATTATAATATATACATATATACTCAATCGAATATATAAACTAGCACGATTACCGAAGTTCGTGTACCCCGAAATCTGATAATTGGATTCTTGCACCTACAAACGTTATACTGTTTTATACTCTTGTTTAAATTTACTCGTATTAAAGTTAAATATGCCCGATATTTTAACGATTCAACGCAAAGTATATAAATCTATTTATCTATAGTCGTTATTATAGAAGTTAAATTGTACATGAACGACGATAATTCTACCACGATGTTGTCGATATGAATCGCCACACTGGCTCGTTTTGATTTTTATAATCAATTTTTAATATTGTTATATAGTAAATCACTACATAATTATGACGGATAGAATAACTTTCGGTTTTCAAAAACAACAAATAGTAACTAATACTTAAGAATATACCGATGATTTTATATACTAAAATATTAATTAATCACAACATTGTCAAAACTTAAAACTTACACAATATGACGTTTCCGACGAACAGACTCAAGGTGACAGTTGTGAAGGTGGTGAACCTCTGAAAAAAAAATTCATTACCATCTACCTGGTATAGGTGTGTAAGAGTAGGTATTTATTTGACAAGGTTTAAACTTTCATTCCGGAAGAAATAGACGTGACTGTCGAAGCATATATTACATTAAATACGTAGTGTTCCACTGTATTTACGTGTTTACAGTGTTCCCCCGCAAATAAATGTAATTCATTTAACATTTTTGTAAATCTGGTTTTTGCATATTATTATTACTTTATTGTTGTAATTTTTAAGAGTATGATATTTAAACAAAAATATTATTTTAATTTCCGCTTAATTTTCCTAAAGATATTATGCATTTTCAAATTGAAAAAAATTGACACAATGAGAAGCACAAGTAAAACTACAATAATTATTTGAGTAAAAAAATTTGTGATTTGAATATGAAATTTAAGAACCTTGTTTTATTACCTTAATAAATAGTTAAAGTGTGCATAGAGATATGAATTACTTACTTCTTTACGAACTCCGGGGAAGATGATAAGAAACGCTGTGAAAATCGTACCGAAAATCAGACAGGTCGTAATCATTTGTACATCACCTGTGACCGGTGTACGGTTGCTATAACCGTAAAACATTGGTCCTCCGTCACTCCTGAGCCACTTCATTCTGTAACACAAAACAATTTCAAAGTTAAGATCAAAATGTTCGTAAATTTATAGTTATAATATAGCTCCCGTTAATTAGCTTATCTCGTCAAATGAATTCGTTCGTAGAATTAGCACTGAATAAATGACAACATGTGGATATTACTAGCACACATTATTATATAGAATAAAAATTCAATAAACGAAGAAGTTCATCTTGTTTTTGTGTATGCCAACGTATTTTCATACTTAATTGACTACAACAATATTTTAATGTAAGTACCTATTTAAAAATTATTTATTTACACAATATTTTCCCAAAAATAAAAAATGTTCTCATTAGTAGGTAAATGTTCTATTGTAATTAATTTTTTAACACTTAATATCTATATAGCTTTATAGTATATACGTTACAATAAAACAATAAATTACAACCTTGCGGGTATTCATATTATAAATCACACGCTCATGACTGTAGTATTAAATATTGACTATTATTATCGAAATTAAAATATCGTTGCATATATAACGATTTATAGAATCTATAAGTCCAATTATATTTTTTATTCTGACCCTAATCTGACCTAACCTATGTAGGGACGTAGTCCTTTTAAGAATGTATTATTAATCACTAAACACTTTATTATGTATACATAATAACTTGATGACAGCTCTGTTATATTATGTATTGTATCCATATAGATCCGCGCGAAAGGTATATATATATTATAAAAACAGTAAGATATTTTTATTGTCATTGAAATTGTGGCTTCTAGTAAATAAATAAGATGGCTAGGCAATAGATGATAAAACGTACATCTCATCGATATCTCGATAATCAATGTCGATTATTTTCAACCGCAGCGACATTGTACTGTTATTGTTTCTTGTGTTTCAGATAAGTAGGCATTATGGTCACGGTTAAAATTATAACGTAGCGCGTAACGTTCATCGAGGAATTCGGTAGATATTATTAAAATACAATAGAAAATTCACCATTATATAGTTGTGGCATATTAATTTTGACCAGCAGATCCGCATAAACCTGTCCTGGGTGTGACCAAGGTCGGGGCAAAATGGCTTTTGTGCTCATGTCTGTTGCTAGCTACTGTATTAAAGTTGATCTTTGCCATGCAACTTTTTTTGCTCCAATTCTTTTGTTAGCGGCAATGTGGCGACAAATCATTTTCATATTATTGATATTTATTATTAAGTTATTATGACTATATTTTTTTTTTGCGGGAAATATTATAAATTATAAGACTGTGTTATAGAAGGCTAACTATTTGTATAGGCCGCATGCAACCATCAGAATCACATATACGCATTTCGTCCAAACTATGCAATTTAGTATAATAATATTATGTACGGTACTACGGTAGTCTAACCGTTTAAGTAACTCTTGAACGTTAGGAAAACAAAATCGTGATTTCTATTGAACGGGTCTATTTAAAGACTTATACTGTAGGTAGGTATATATGGTTATATAAGTGCTAGTGTGCCATAAGGCCAATTATCTTGCGTTGGTTATAGACATCTATAACCTATCAGTTAAGTATTTTCGAAATATTATTTGCAAGGCCCTTAAAATTTTTATTTTTCATCAAATACAGTTTTGAATTCATCAATTATTTAAATATTTAAAATAGTGGTAAAAATGAAAATAACTTTATTTATTTAAATACAAATGTTAAATTAAATATAAATAGTTTCTATACAACGATTACTCGTTTTTTGTGTTGCATAATATATGTTGCATTTTCCCTATTAATAAGAAGATTCATTTAATTCAACCTCATTTAAACTTATATTATTCGGATGTTCTATTTCTATTAGGTACAGCAAAACTTATATTACATGAACCACAATCAAAAATTCGTATTATAGAGAAATTTGTTAAAAAAAAAAAATTGATTTTAAATATGTTTGGCTCTCAAACCATATTTTGTGCCTATAAAGTATAAATAGTTCAAAATGAGTTTAAAAATATTGAAAATTGTATTATATAATTAAAAAGATTATATAAACATTTTGGACAAATTTCAAGTATCTACTCAGTTATTAGTTATTGAATTACAACAAAAAACAAAAATAAATAGTTATTATATAGATAAATATCCTGTTGTAAAGATTTGAAATTCTAATTCTAATAAAATATTAATTTTTTAATTAATCGGATTGTTTTTTTTTTAGATAGGTTAAAAAATGTATAAAAATATTCAATTTTAAAATCTTAGGTTTAATTTTTTGTGTATTTCTAACTACAAAATAATTTATATTTTTCGAGATTTTCACGAATTTTTTGAACAGTTTTAATTTAAAAAATATTATAATATACACTATTGACATTTTTAAATTGAGAAATGAAACACTTATAAAATTGAAATGAACAATCTTGAATTAAATTTTCAAGCATTTTTATCCATTCATAATTTTTTATAGACAATTAAAAAAAAAATCAAAATTGTTGTTTGTCTACGAATAGCTCAAAAAAGTCAAAAGATTTATAAAATTATACCATATGATAAATGATAGTATACTTTTAAAATTTCAAGTTTCTGCAATTATTCGTTTTTGTATTATAATAAAATAAAGAAATCAATTTAATCAAAATCTGATTAAGCGTAAAATTTCCCGTTTTACGTTAATTTTTTGTTTGTTTTTTCGCTATTATAAAAAAAATTACAGGGAATTTTCAATTTTAACCTCTTTAAAGTACAAACTAGATTTTCTAATCAAAATATCCTTCAAAGTTAAAAATCTAAGCGTTTTATTATTGGTGACTTATCGTGTACCGTGACCTATACACACAAAAAAAAACACATAATTGTAAAATCAATACATTCATTACTCCACTCAGAATCTAAAATGCTTGAATTTGAAATGGTTTACGCAGAATTCAGATAAATAATATTATATTTTCTTTTAAATTTTCGACACAACTTTGATTGTTTAAATTAAACATGTAAAATAAATAATAATCATGTACTATTTTTCTGAATCTTAAACTTAATATCCTAGGTCGGTAATAACGCGTGCTATTAATTAGGTTAGGTTAAGAAAAATAGTAGTGTTATTTCAAAAGAAAAATGATCAAATGCGTTCAATATTTATTGAAATCTTATCAATCCTAAACTTAAAAGCTATATAATTAATCAAGTTTCATAATAAATACCTATGACTTTTAAATACTTTTAAACATGTTCTACTAATAGTTATTTAAATTATTGCAACGCCGTGAAAAATAAATAAGTTAATAACAAAGACTTATGCACGTATGTGACATAGGTATGTATTCAATCCTTTCACTGTTGGTATTTGTTTTAGTATTCCAAAATTGGAAATGTTTATTTTTCATGCACTTATCGTTAAATCAAATAACGTATCCACCAATATTTGCTTTTTTAACTTGCTGAAGTACCAATATCACTTATGTTAACTCTTATTAAATTTTTACGATTAAATCAATCATAATCCATAAGTAATAACTTTAACTATTTATCAATAAATCAATATATGAATTGACAACTAAACAACTTTATACGAATTTTATTATATTCAATTATAATAACTTACTATATATATTAAACATAATATACCTATAGCATAATTGAATGAAGTGACTATTATTATAGATATTATACCTATGCATATGGCATACACTTTACACCACTCTTTGGTCAAACACCAAATAATGTTACATTAAAATAACTTATCCTGTGTTTGAAATTATTCTTTCTGTCAGTTGAAAGAAACATCAGACTTAAACTTTTGATCAATTTGTAGAAAATATTTTAAATAAAAATATAACAGTTCCAAACATTTATCTTGTCTATCTATATATTATGTTTGTGCATTTTTTCAAACATTCACTTCGCTCAGACTTCCGGACAGAATGTTCCAAACGTCAAGGCGAATGTCATATGAATGACTCAATGACCCGTCGCCAGTATACATGCGTTGATCAACCATTAAAAAAAAATAACAACACGAAAATGCGCTTAATCGTACAAATTCCTGGCCCAAGAAAAATATTAAAGACTTCCGCAAACAGTTAAAATAAGATTTCCGTGTGTAACGGAGAAAATTGTATTATATACATTATACACGTATTATGATTTATTAAACATTAAATTTTCCATCCAAAATATTTAATAGTAGACATGGACAAAAATATTTATAATTGTATAACCTATAAATAATTAGCATCATTATTCACACATATTTAACAATATGTACAATCGCGATTAAAAAATTTAAATATGTCAAAGTAACAAATAAATCTTTGAAATAGTATGATAGATAAAACTCTCAATATATTAGATAATATTTGATAATAATAATAAATTTTAAAATGATGAAAGGTACATCATTTTGTTTACATAATATATTATAAGACGGTGTAAACGCTGTATAGATTCACTCTTGTAACAATTTAAAAATATAAACAACGCTATGTCGTATAGCTATAGGTAATAATCTTTAATCTTTCACATTTAATCTTAATACAAGTTTAATTAACAGTCATGCAAAAAATTAATGAAATAAAAGCACTTTCGGTAATACTATACATATGAAAGGTAATATTTTTATTATATAATAATAGTGTTCGAACAATAATTTAATTGTTGAAACATAACGCGATTATCGAACCAATACAGAATATAGGTGTATAATATATTATTATAATAACCGGAATAAATTCGTAGCGTCCTTAAATCAGTTTATCGTAGCTATATAAATAAGTTTAAGCCCGCAGGTGATTTTTTTTTATATAGGTTTTAATAAAATACCTACGTAAAATATTGGACCATGATTTAATTATTTTTATTTCCAATATTTTCCCCTTCAATACTATATTGATATAAAACCCGGATCCGCATTCTACACGTAACATTCAAGTTATATATTTAGATACTTAACGTGGCTTTTCGTATCAAATCAACCGATATTAAAAATTTTAGATGCTGAGTGATGCGACGATGCGTTGCAAGCGACAGTCACTGGGTGGTATAATAAATAATAATTAACACGTTTTTAATTGTTGAAAATTATAAAAATAATTAAATAAAAACGAGCTAATACTTTTATTCTCACAGTCATGAAACAAAACTAATGATGATAATATAACGTCTATAATAATTGTATGTTACTATAATAACCTGCAAGCTATATTTGTCAAGTAAATTACCTACTACATTTGTAATAATAATAAGTCAAAAAATTACAATTTGTTTCTTCAAAATTTAATATCTTATATTATCAAAATTGAAATTGAAAAACGCCCTAGTAACTTGTATAGTTGTATCTAAACAGCTTCTATTTGAATTTTGGTATCATTAGTTTTTTTTCAAGATAGTTGGTGTAATTATTATTGAAGTAGTATTATAACTACGTCAAGTCATCATAACAACGTTGCAAATTTTGATAAAATCGCAGCTTCTTATATAAGCATTTAACTAGTTATTGTATAGAATATAAAATATAAATTACGATATATTTTAATGTTTAATGACATAAAAAAAATATGTGTTATATTGTATAATAGAACTTAGATATTTCAAAAAAAAAAAATGTTACGTGCCTAAGTATTGTACATACTATTTATATATTTATGTATTTAGATTGCAATCTATATACTTAGATAATTAATTAAATTTAAAATATATATTTATATGGTTTTAATTAATTTCAATATATCAAACTAGGTTAATTTTAATAAAACCTGAACACCACAATTCATAGATTTAAAACAAAGTATCCATAGACATTTTTGAACAATATTACGAATTTTAAAATATTTTATTGAAGATGAATTACATAATGCGTTGATTAAATTTTCGATTGGTTATTAAATAATTTAATTTATACATTAAGAATTTAAATATTTGAATACAAATCATTTAATCATTCCCAAATGTGTTTTTAATTCCTTGTTTGTAAATGAAAATTTAATGAAAACATTTATTATATGGTTATATTTATTTAGTTTGATTCTATCCTGTCACATAATAATAATAATATCATCTATAGATGTGTAACAACCAATATGTTACACATTCATTAAGTAGTTAACTAATTACAATTTTTTTTTTTTTTCATAACTGAGACTTGAGAGTTATTTTTTAATTAAAACACGTATTTATCTATGAAATTTTTGTTCATTTAATAGTGTATATTATGAGTTTATGATAAACCTACAAAGTTGTTTACGAGTACCAAGCATGTTCATCCTTTTTACACTTCAATAATGCAGTTATTCCTGTGACGTATATAGAAAAAAGTTTGCGGGGTGTTTTTGAAAATCAGTTATTGAAAAGTAGAACTTTTTTTAATAAATATGCAAATATTTTTTTGAAAATTAGGTATACTTACAATACTTTTTTAAATACAAACATTGATATAACAAAATTAACATTAAAATTGATTAAGTAAATAACCATTTAAAAACCCAAATATTTTGGGGGGGAGTGTTTGAACACACAAAACACCCCCCTACATACGTGCCTGAGTTATTCAATGTCTGATTTTTAGAATTTTTATGTATACTTAAATTCCATATTTTTTGTATTACTTAAGAATTATCTGTTTTCAAATGAAAACCCCTCCCCTCTTATACTATAAATTATTTAGCAGATTGTTTTCCTTAAAATATTTATGTATCAAAATCAAAAATGAACAGGTAGTTTTTAATAATTTTATTTTTTAAACTAAGTTTGTTAAGGATAATAAGTTCATATTATAATAATGAATTTGGAAGACAATGTGGGAAATATGGACAATACATGGTTATTTAAAAGTTTTAACACCTAATAAATATTAAACTATCAACATATTTAGTTTGTATAAATGGTCCAATAATGGTCCAATTATAATAAATATTAGATCCAATTGTTACATACACTTTATATATATATTTTTTGTATATCCATTTTTATGGGCTATTTTTCTTAGTAAAAACATTTTAATAACTGGAAAACCACTCGTTCAAGTTTTAAATTAGATAAACCAAATAAATTTACAGCAAAAAAAAAGGTAGAGGAGGGGTTTTCATTTGTAAAACGAAAGTTAGGTTTTACACATTAAATAAGTAGTAAAAAAATATAAAGAATTTGAAAATATAGCCTTTAAGTATATTTAATAATTTTCAAAAATCTGAACTAGAATAAATTCATTATTTAAGTCAAATCGCCCTGTATACCAGGACTTAATCGTAATATCAGCATTTATTTATGTATATGCATGATAAACCTATATTAGATATGTGTGAGCAAGAAAACTTGTCTGCACATAATATTATGTATTTATGTATAAATGACGAACCTGAGTCTGTTGGTGGGTGGAAATGTTTCGTCCGAAAATGTATGAGACGATTTTATATTATCTTTATAATAAAATATATATAATAATATGTGTGGGATACGGTTGTCGTGTTCCGGAGATCAGTACAGTTTAATATTAATATTATTATGAATGGTACTGCACATTAGAAAAAAAAACGGCAAGACTACAATGAGTCGAAATCGAATTCGAAAAACACGCACATATATTACGCACGTTATTATAGTAGGATGAACGCGACCGTGTACGGCGGCTTACAGCGAACGCGTCCTGCTAGACATCGGTGGAAAAAAAATCGAACGAATTTTTTTTTGTCTTAAAAATTTAACCGCCACGGACACGTTATATAATAATAATTGGCGAGTCACCGAGTCGGGAGCGCGTGCATGCAGACCGGTAACCGAACGGATACTGATGTCGATGATGCAGCGTCGTCGACTGCCGGACGCGGTTTGTCGGTCGCGTGCGCCACTATATTGTTATATATTATTCACTTTATTATCACAACAATAATGTAACGACAACAAATTATGCGTGGTAACGACGATGGTAATAACAATAACTGCAGTGCGTGGAGTCGGTGAGCAGTAGACACTATTATTATTTTACTAAACGAAACGACGTCGTCGTCGGCGGTAACGGACGAGACCGCGGCGAAACAATGTGCGTGCGACGGCGGATATTGTTCAGGAACGATATATATTTTTTTACGATTTTAGTTAGGTGTTTTTTTTTCTTTAGAGTGGGATGAGGCAGCACAAGGTCTCCGCCGTTGGCCTCTAATAATGATAATAATATAAAGTATACGATACGATTATATATTTTGTTGGAATTTTTGTTTCGGCTGTGCGCTTATGGGGGGTATTAATACCTGCACGGTGTACACTTCCGAGGAGCTTTCACCGGAACCGCGTGCGTTGAAGCCCGTCGCTGTTGGTCGACTAATACGAATTAAATTATTATTATCATCGTTATTAATATTATTGTTCGCGACACGTATATCACATATACCTATATATATTATTATTTTAAACGACTACGTTCGCGTATACGAGCAAGGTCAACCGGACTCGATCAACGTGTCATTATAATTTATATACAGGTACGCGTAACGATTTATTAATTTCAATCGTTGTCGTTATTATTATTTTTTTTTTACCTACTATTCTTTTCACGCGGACGAGGAAACGCGTCGGCCGACATCAGGAAGTAAAACGAACGCGCCGTGTCTCCCGCGCTGCACGTTTATTCTCTATACAAGAAAGCTATATATAGGAAGGTAGGTAGGTACCTATAATGTTACAGGCGATCGCATTCCGTAAAATTTAATCATTTATAATGTTATGGCCGATTATTCGCCTTAAGTAGGTACAAGGTGATATTACAATAAAATGCAATCATTCTCCCGGTTAATCAATGTGTTCTTTAAAACAATTTGTATTCTATATATAAGTGGTATCTACATGTATTTACAATATACTACAATTGAAAAATATATCATTTTTATTTTTACTTTTTTAATGATAACATACAAAAAAGAAAAGCTTTTTGATGATTTCAATGTATAAAAATATTGAAGTTTAAACAAGTAGGCATGCATGTCTCATATGTTTATAGTTTTGTTAGTGTTTAAAACTTAGATGAGTCCATACTCCATATGGTAACCTCGTACTATTTTATTTTACTGACTTACAATTGAAACGATCATAATATAAAATTATAATTTTATAACTAATATATCTACTTACTGTGCTACTGGTTTGGTATTCGATTTGTATGCACGCGCGAGTTTAAATATAATCACTATATATACATATATTGACTAATAACTATCATTGTCATTATGTCTTGTATAGCAGCACAATCATAATATTGTAAATTATAAACATTAAATACACTGACGATATATTTTATACACATTTATGTGATAACTGATTGTGTAAATTTGCATGCACAACAGCTGCAACACTGCAGGTTCAATACAGTTATTGCATATTACATTTATATAATAATATAAATCTACATAAAATAAAGTAAACGTGTTTTGATTACACCTATACACTATATATATGCCTGCAAATAGCATTTTCCTAGATCGGCGCGTGTTCCGGCATTCCTATACTTTTAAGTAGGGCTGCAGTATAAAACACGCGTAATGTATATTATGTATAGGTAGACACGCACGCGACAAGATTGAATTTGCTATTTACTAATAAAAGTGTATAAATCTGTGGAACTTAACAATAATATTCCAAACATAATATTATATTATAGTGAGTTTATTGTGTGTATTATACACAGATTGATTCACTGAGCATGTCCACCCTCACATGTATCTTTAACAATACATTTATAAAAAAATTATGAATTTTTGGGTACTTTTTAATTAAACTTAATAGGTATATCAACAGTTTCAAAAAAAATTATTTAAGTGAATATTTACAGTAAACATCATCATTTATTTTTAATACTTCTTAAATTATATCAAATAATAAATATCTAAATATTTAAAAGTATGATGTTTAAGAAAATCAGAATTTTTTTGTGTTAAATGTTTTGAACTTTTTAAATGCAACTCGATTATTAGCTATATTAAGTATTGGTGTTAACAGTCTTGTATAATACAGACGAAACGCAATAATTTGCTTTTAAACGTATTTTTGGTAACATTTTAATTTATAATTATATATTTATTATTTATACATCAACTTGAGTGTTAGGAACAGACTTCGCAGAGCTTTATAAAGCTTATTCACGCAGTATATTATATAGCTATATAAATACACAATTCACCTAGAAAAATTCAATGATGTGTATAGTTGCGTAGATTATTCTTTTAAAATCGTATTAACTGAGTGATATTATTTTCATCCTTATTTTTGCACTTATCTATAATATTATGTAATATTTCCATATTATTATCGTACAAAATATAATAATAAGATGATTTTGCATAAATAGTAAGTAGATACATATTTTTATTATAAATATATGTAACGCGTAATCACACATTTATAATACGAACTTGTTTTCTTTAGTACTTGTCGAAGAGTATTTTCTCTTTTTTAATTTCAAATTCTTAGCTACGTAATTGTTATGTTTAGGTACCGTATGAATGTATCAGATTTTAACTGATAATTAATAATTAGTATGTGTGTACATACGTAGTGTACATATATTATATAGTATATAATTATTAATTTTTCTAAATTATTATATTATTATGAGTATTTTATATCTTATCATTAAATAATGAAGAATTATTTCGAGCTAATATTTTAATTACGTCTTCGTATTTTACTTTTGATAGTTAATATAGCCTGTATACGCTAATGTAGTTATCATCAATGCATAATCATTTGTAACAGGCATCAGATTACATTTAAAATTAATAACATCAATAAATTCTAAAGAAAAAGCGATTGTGATCAAAATATTGCTAAATACGCACTATATGTTATGTTTTTATACTATGACTTTTATCTATTTTTTAAAATCAATTTTCGATTTGAATTGGTCCTTGAACAACTTGAGATATAAACCGAAGAATTCGAGAATGTATTATTAAATAACATACATTTATCACCTAAACATTGAAGTGAAAAGATTTCAGTTCAGAAGAGACTCAAATGGAGACATGGTTTTGCCAATTGGTCACGATTATTATCCATTAATATTATACACTATAGATATGAACAACGAGACGTAAGCCTGCAATGGTATAAATGCATTTTTTCAAGGAGTTCTGCCATAAATTAAATTTAAAAAAGATTGATATTGATGAAATACATTTTCGATAATATAAATAAAATATTTAATTCACGTTAATATCAAAGTTATATTAAATGTCATTTTTATGTTTTCGTAAATTCCTATTTAGAAAATTATCAATTTTAATAAAAAAAAAAAAACAAAAAAATAGTCCTATAGATTTCAAGATATTATTCTGGTCTCATCAACATTGTTTTCTAATTAATCATAAATTACACACAATTTATGGTAATAAAGTATAATTATTAATAGGTACTATAGTATTCTACAGCATGTAATTGAAAGTTTATAAGAATATTATATTTATGGACTTTTATACGATTCGATAAGCACCAAAAATATCTTTTTTTCAATAAAAAATAAAATGAATGTAATCAATTTAATATTTTTTGATTATATCGATGACTATATTAAATTGGAAAATTTATATTTTTAATGCTTATTTTTTTGAAGATTTACAGTGTTTACGTACGTAAAATACGTACCTGCAGCAGCCATGCAATTTCCATACTAGGTAATAATTAATAATACGTAATAATTATAAATTATAATATGCATATACACGTTGAACGCGTATAAACCCCATAGTAAAAGTGTGAAAACCCAAAAATTATTATTATTTACAAACGTCGTATATAATATGAATATCATATGAGAAATGAATGGCATGTTTTGTTTCATTGTACGAGATGCTTCAGAGTTCAGACAAACATCTTTACTGCAGATCCAGCGAGGACAAAAGATTATAAATTCACGTAGGTAATAGAGTATTACAGTATATTATAATCTTATATATAGATAATTTGTTTTAATTAATCCCGATTTAAGCTACTTTAAGCTATTTAAAAAAAAACTATATAATATTATAGATCATCAGTCGTCACAAAAATGATTAACGACGTGTTAACATGTCAAACACATAAAATGGTTTTTAACTTTAAACGTGTTTTAATAACATTTTTTTTACGAAATGTTCTTTAAAATAAAACTGCCTGTTTTTTTTTTTATTCCTACATGTGTTTTATATTTTCAATAGGTATAATATACAATATAGAAAACAAAAATAGTACTGCATAACATTGCAGTTGTATACACAATTATCAGACTCTTATTTACTGCCCAAAAATTTATTTTCAAAAACAAAAAATTGCATCATTATTGTGTAACACAGATTTTTACGTATTATATATATAAATAGATAGGTTCAAGCTCGGCTCAGGATCTAAAAAGTTTACGAAAATGATACAAAAACAGCAATGTGCTAGGAAATTGTTGCTTAGGAACGAGGGTCACCTCAGCTCAAATGATCGGTCATTCATCACGGTGCTACTATTTTTATTTTTAACGCAATAATAACGTTCCTTTAGTCATTTAACCTAATATAAGTATCGCATTATATAAATTCATTTGAAAAACGATGTGAGCTATAGCTATAGTATAGTAATTCGTAAAGTAACAGGGTAATAGGGTATATATATATATAATATATTTACACATATAACATTTTGTGTCTTAAAACTTACTATACTTGGAAATTTCGTAATGTATTAAAATTAATAAATATTTATGAATCCATGGTTTGAGAATTACGTAGTATGGTGAAATTTAATATATTAAAATAATGCACAAAATAATGCAAATTACCAAAATTGTAAAAAACTGGTGTGATAAAGCTTAATTTAAAAAAAAATTACCATCGCAAAATTTCATAGCATAATATTAAATTGTAAACCAAATAAAAAAAAAAATGTAATATACTATTAATAGCGATTATTTTACATTAAAACATTTTATAAAGACATCGCAAGTATAATATATAATAATTTATAGAAGAATATTATTATTATGTTATGTAAATAAAAATTTTTTATTTTTTATTCACTTTTTTTTGTATACTTATATAGTTATATAAAACGTGTCCTGGTTTGTCGTTTTTAATAAATAGTAACTAAATCACTTAAATGATTGACAGATTAATTGGTTTTGGCTGCAGTGTGCGAGTATAATACGCATATTATATGTATATTTTTCTATAATTAAATTCATGGTACATTTTTTAAGTGGTTAATTCATAAAGAATATGCCTATAAAAAAAATCTCGCATCATACCAAATTTATTACGGAATCGTTACTCAACATGTATGTTTAATATTTTTTTGTTTTAAATTAACTTTTTGTTTAATATTTGAAAATGATATAATTATTTGATTAAGGTCGTAAAATGACGAAACAAGATGTGTAAGTAAAATTCCACTGAACATTAGGCAGAAACAAGGCCGTATATCTATATCTACACCACTCTCCAAGTACACGCGGAAAATACTGAAACATGAATAGTCCTTTACTGAAGTCTCAAATATCTTTCATTATAAAACATATTATTTTTCATGCATTAAAAAAGTGAATATATATAGGTACATAAAACATAATATAATATGCACAGTATGATTACGCAATTTCAATACTATAATAGGCATAATGATATGGACTTATGGTATCATTTGGTTTAGTATTAGGCATATACAGGATTACATTTTAGAAATAATGGACATTTATTTATTTTTACAGATAATTTTTTTTGTGATTATATACGTATAATGTATATATATACTTAATATATGATAAAAAGTATTAGATACCGATATAATGTTACGGACGGTATAAAATTAATAGTTTTTTAGTAAAAATGTTTTTATATTTTATTATTTTGAAACTTTTTACAGTAAACAAATTTATTTTTTATTTACATTCAATTCCAACGATATGTCAACAGTTTGACACAAAAAATTGATGTAAAAATAATTTTTTACCGGACACGATAATTTCATGTATTATTATTATATTTATACTAAAGAATAAATTATTTGTGTATATTATATTGTAATAATTGAATTGTCGATCATTAATAAAATAAAGAAGACATTTACCCGTGAAAATTGTCATGACTTGATTTATGTGGCACAAGAGAAGCATAAAAGTTGTACTTAACCACGATAGCCTCCATATATTTAGATTTATAAAAAAATAGTTTTAGTAAAATTAACGTTCGTAAATTTAAGTAACAAGGTCTGAATGATGAGCATAAAAAACGATGTAACCAAAAAATATCCTCATTCTCAAACAAAACAGTCTTATGTTAGTCTTATGTATTATGTATATTATATAATTATTAAGTATTATAACGATTAACGAGCACAACATACAAACATTTTGTTGTAAAACAAAAATGATTATACACTTTTAGATTTATATGATGATTCACCAACTATACTTACTCCCGTTTTACCATCAATAAACAACTTATACAAATTCGGATTTTTGAATTTTTTGAATTTTAAGTATACCTTAGTTAATTTCAGTAATTTCTGTAAAATCATTAATTAGGAGTGTTCCGTGGTGATAAAAATTTTTTTCAACCAAGGATAATAATTTAAAAAAATGGTTTTCATTAAACATAAAATAGATTAATGTTGCACCATGTTGCGTGTGGATCAGAAAGAGAACACAAATAATACGCCGACATCTTAATAATGACTATTATTATTACCCATTTGCTATTTATTATTATGATTTACTATACAAATGATAATATAACAAATGATACGACCATTACGACTTATTACGACGATAGTACCTGTTTACATCTATATGGTTAAATCCTATAGTATATTAGACGACACATAACTTTCGATTATTAATTCTTCTATAATCTACTACATAGTAATTTTCCTGTGAGATAATATACAATATTCACATCTCGTTAAGTGCCTACGAGCGATTTACGTGAAAAATGATAGCGATAAAAACAGGTAAAAAGTGCAGTTAACTTAAATTAATTTAAAACATAACTCGCGTACATACATATAAATATTTTATGCATACAATTATATTACTATAATATTATTTATTAGGTAATATCTTTCGTCAGTGAAAATAACAAACAGTAAAATGTCGACGACTATTGAAGCCCGAGGGGACGAAAAAAAAACAATTTATCAAAAAAAATGACACAACATCTATTTATGTACATAAATTGGTATATGATATTTCGCCGAGGTTCATTATTTTTTTTTTCTACTTATTAAGTTGTCGATATACAAACGGTAAATTGTATTTATAATATTTAAAGAAAAATGGATACATTACATAATTATTGGATAAACGGTATGATATTATTGATAACACGAGCTTGGACGTTTTCAACCCTGACCCAAAATAGTATATGCACTAGTGCACTACTACCTATTCCAAGTTCCCACAAATCTTAACAAATGTATTATAATATGCACAATGCACACACCTATAAATAATAACAATATATATACATATATATATATACACATCGAGTATTCGAGTGGAAGTGTATACTTTGCGATTTACCATTTACGACATTTTTTTAAAATTATATAAACGATAAACACGATGAACGCGTAAAATGTGGTATTCTCTTTAAACCTTACGTGTTTCGTGTACACTTTTTTCACCGTCCATAACATAGGTAGGAATTGGTAATTA
The DNA here is from genome assembly GCF_020882245.1 of Rhopalosiphum padi. Taxonomy (NCBI): domain Eukaryota; kingdom Metazoa; phylum Arthropoda; class Insecta; order Hemiptera; family Aphididae; genus Rhopalosiphum; species Rhopalosiphum padi. The sequence continues at coordinate 23,369,414 of NC_083600.1, forward strand.
TTTACAGAGTTATTACTCTTGTACTCGCCCAACGCGTGTCATAATAATTATAGCCAGTACAAATATAGGTATTATTATATGATAAGATTTTAAATTTTTTACAGTGCAGTTGAATTTAAAAATATTCATTTTTATTGCCGACCTTCGTACTTTATTTTATCTGTTCGAGTTCATGGATCTATTTTATAAACGAAAAAAATACGTATTTTTTATACTCAAGTAATATCCACTAGTCACTGGACCGTATAAACAATGACTGCAGACTGCAGTATGACTTATATAGAAACTATAATACTGTATGCGGCTGCATGTGTAGTTGTCTACAGGATAAAATAACTGTCGTAAATTAGTCTAATAAATATTGAGAAAAGGAACTACGGCAATATCATAAAGGTTTTTATCGACGTAAAAGTTGGTTCGATTGTATATAATATAATGCATAACTAAGTATATATTATATATATATATATATATATATATATATAGATAAGTAGATAACGCAAGGATTTATTTCAATGTCAAACGCTGGAACGCTAGTACATCTGGCATGCCATAATAATAGTTTATATACATTTTAAACCCATTTTAGTACTCTTGTAATGAAAACGAACGCTTATCGTTTTATTAAAACAAAAAATAATAAAATGCACTAGGAAAGAAATACTGATAATTATACCCATAGGCCATATAGCTATAGTATCCTATGCGACTATATAAGTTTACATTAATTGAAAAACATTGCAATTTTAAAATATTATATTATAAACTAAAGGTAATAAAAAATTCAAATTTTATGTGCAAAATTAAAATTTGTCAAATTATAAACGTTTCGTAAATGATACCATGATTATAACCTTTAGATACTAATTTAATTTATGGAAACATTAAAGTAGAAACCTTCTGCTACTCGCGCCCGATTGTAATAATATAATATCATTGTATAGTATACATAGGTACTGATAAATGCCATCACCAATTTTAATCGGATATGTTTATACACACATAAAACAGTAATTAAAACATTTAAACCGCATAAATATTTATATACACTACTATATGTGTTACTGTTGAGTATTATAAAAAAATAAGAATACAATAATAATATCAACAATAGGTAGATATAGGTAAGTGTAGTTTTAATTTAACACCACAAAGTATGGGTAAGTATACTTATTATACTTTTTGCTTTTACACTTATTCTTCTACTCTTCAAAAATGCTTGTAGTATACCCTGCCTCATCTTAATTCCTAGTCATCCTGTATTTAAATCTATACATAAATTATAAATATAATATCTAACCGTCTGACTTTATTATTCTTAATAGTATTTACAGTCTGCAGTACATACGATATTGAACAATGACTAATGAGTAAGCGTAACAATTTAAATCATAATATTAAAATTATATTATTATTATAATTAAATAATAATAATATTAATGCTATTTACCATTGCAGATTATATTATTAAATCTTCATATATGTAAACATATATTTATATGCACTGGTCACTTTCAAAGATAAACGTTACATTTTTTCGTTATTGAATCATTCGGACTGTAAAATACACAATATTGTTGCTTTCATTGTTGATTTTACTTAATATAAGTGTACAATTGAAAATATTTTGATATCTACCCGATAATTTACTTTAAAAAAATGTGTTTTTTCTTATTATGAACATAAGTATTTATTTTAAACGGTTAAAGACTTTTTATGTACCTATTACGATAAATATTACTCCTTTAGCATTCGACTATGTTTATATCAAGACTAAAGATACAAGATAACATTTTGTGTAAAATGTGATCATAACACTAGATGGATTCTTCCAGTGATTTTAAAAATGACTGGAAATGAAACACTAGTATTAAGTGAAAAATGTAGTAATAATGTTAATGCAATAAATACATTTGTTTCCTTATGTTTTTATAAGATGACATTGCAAAAGTGCCAGGTAAGATTGTTCGTATTACTGTATACACTGCAAATAATTACATAAACTTAAAAATTAAATGGTAATCAAAACAAGATTCACACTATTTAAAAAAAAGAAAAAGTTGGGCTGTTTATTCAGTTTTATTTAATTATAACACATTTTTCTAGTAAAAGTTCCGGATCACGTTTATTAATAATATCATTGAGAATACGAGATGAAGATGTAAATTGTACACCTGTGTATGAAAACTATTTAATGCATTAGTATAAATATTGCCTTTTTAAAATAAATAATCAATAAACTAAAAATATAATGTTTTTGTATTTATTTATAATTATGTATCTATTGCATTTTAAAATAACATTTTTACGTAATATTTATAGTTGAAAAATTAATTTAATAAAAATAGTTTCATCATAAGCCAGAAGATAAGAGTTGTAAGTTTTGTTTTAAATGATTAGTAAGTAATGTATACAAATATATAGGTAGATATATACATAATTACTTGATCTATCAATTTTTACTACTTATATATAAAATATAAATGTGAATTAGACTGTTACATTAATATTCACTATATTTAATTAATTATGAAGACATATAAACTATATATTTTAAATAAATAATATGTTATATTTTGATATACTTAAGTGTGTGACTCTCATCTATCATAATATAGGTGATACATACATTTATAGTTATTTCACTATTTGTCCGCAATTGATCTCTCGCGTTGCGTGTGTAGCTTTCTGTGTCCATAAATTATATTATTTTATAATAACATAACGTTTAACGTAAAAGGTAAGCTACTGTGATATAATATTTTTATATACCTACCGATATTATTAAATATGTTTTATTATTTTTTTAAGTTTTTGTAATGTATTGTATACGTATAAGTACATTGAAAACGAATCACGTTCTCCAAAAAAAAAAATTGTATTCACTCTAAATCTGATTATTCATCAACTAATAACTATTATATCTATAAACTGAATGTTAAACAATATTTACCTATTACAATTTTTTTATAATAGACAAATCTTCATAAGTGGGATTTGGGTGTATAGACCATTTGAACTGGTGTTTGATAAATGATAAATCGTTCGGTTTATATAATGTTAGAATGTTAGATACCTATATAATAATAAATACGATATACTTACACAGATAAGTTGAAAATCCCTATTTTCAAGGACTTTCAGTTGGACCGTAAATTGAATTTGTCTCAAATTGAAATAACTTCTTATATTATTCTTCACTCGCTTATAAGTTATTGTCCCTATTGTTCGTAGTTCATTAATAGAATGTAATTTTCAAAAGTAAAGGTACTATTGGATTTAACTTATTAACATTCGTGATGAAATATAATAAGAAGAAAATAAAATGCGCTTTACTACCACTACAGTGCAGCATTATACGTAATTTTACACATATAGATATAATCTATGACCAACTTAATACTAGTAATAGGTACTACCAACGTCAGGGGTGGCAATTATTTACGTGCCAATAATTACCATTTTTTTTCGAGCGTGACACGATGAAAAATATTATACATATATTATATTGAATATTGTAAAAAAAAAATTATCGAAATTTTATTGTATAATTAATGAATTATATAAAAAATGTTAGTTTAGGTACATAATATAATAATATTACTATATTATTTATTTTCTTTCTTGATGTGATTTTTTTGTTGAGTACTTATATTGATGCCAATTCGATCGTTGATAGCCGATAGGTATTTGGTTTATAATTAATAATTTTTAATAGAGTCCATGCGTCATTGCATCAGTTAGTCGGCTTCTTAAATCAGATTTTATAAAATTCATTTCTGAAAATAGTGACTCGTAAGAAAAAGTTGAAGAAAAAATAGACAAAACAGCGAATGCTACTATTTTAAAGTGGAATAATTTTGTGGAATTGCATTCCACACTTTCAAAATCTTGTTCTCTATGTTTACGATCAATTTGACTATGGCTCCATCACGCTAAATTTCTTCTAATTCATTTCTTAGTGCAAGTAGTACAACGAATTTGTCTTTCCATATGATACTCCGGGTACTCGGCTGAAAATCTACAAGCAACATTTCAAAATCATCTAAATTCAACCATTCAAACACTTTTAAGTTGAGTTTTTCAAATGACAATGTGTCTAGATAGATAATAATTTTCACGGTTTCTTCAAATTCTTTAAACTGATTAAAGCGTGTAGAGAATTCATTCAGAGGCGTGTCTAGGACCAACATTTAGGACAGGCCTGGTTATAAAAATAATTTGTTACATTTTACATTCAGTATTCAGTGTGCTTATATAAATATAATTTTAAAATGCATATTTTGGGTATACTTAAAGGTTAAAAATCAGGGTAGGCCCGGGCCTACCAGGCCTACCCGCTGGACACGCCTCTGAATTCATTCATGGCTGTCTCAATAATATTTGAAAATTCTTGGTAAGATGATTAATATCAGGTTTCTTGAAAATTTCCAATTCATAGGTCCTTTGTATACGATGTATCGTATGCCAAGTGCGGTCAAACAGTTGATCTTAGACAATTTTAAAATCGACCCCCCACCCTTTATCAGAATTTATTATTTTACATTACTCATAAAAAATCCTAGTCACTGTTGTTGGAAATTATTTAACATATTTTTATGATTCCTCGAAAGAAATAAATACATATATTTTCAGTAGATCTTTATCAACATATAACTGCAGTTTGGCCACCCCTGTCATGTACAATTAATATATTAATTACTTTTAATTTTAAATTGTGATGTTCAAACCTAAAATTAAACAATACGTATACCTTTTAAATTATGTCCCGAGGAAACGATAACAAATTTCATCTATTTTACCCTCAAACCAGAGTTTGCAATATTAAGATATTAAAATGTATACCTAATAATTCTTTTGATTTTTCACGATATCGCCATATCGAACTCGTTTTAATAATGAATAGGTTATACTCTCTACAAATACACGCACATTATAGCCATTAAATGTATTTATACGTTACGTTTATGTATTATCGTTTGAAAATACCATTTTTTATTGTTTATAATGATGAAAAATATATTATATGTACACACTGTACACAGCGTATATATATATGCTGTAGTGCTGTACTGAACAAATAATATCAGATCGAGTTCGTTGGTTGAACTATTTCTAATGGGTACATATTATAACGAGTACGGACTGGGTATTGAGCAACTTTACAAAAGTGTTTATACTTTTTACTCGTACTAGGCGTAAGTTATATACCTACACCGGCTACACCTACGCGTGTGTGCCATATTCCAATATTTATATTGCTAATAACTATTATAATACGCCATGTACTCATGTCATTTAAACTATATATAAACGTATTAAGTACTATTATTATAGTGGACACTGGTCAAACGTTTTGTAACATGCACCGTCCGACTAAATATTTACATATATAAACATATTATTATTGGTCGACACGATAACAGCACTACAGTGTACACCTACGCGTTATAAATGTGTATATAAAGCTATACGAGGAACTAATTATTGACAATTAATGTTGTGCTTACAATTTAATCCGATAAAAAAAATAACAGCATTAATTACAATAATAACATTCGATTTCCGAAAACAATTATATGTTGTCAACGATGATAATAATAAAATAATTAATACCAATATTACATGTAGGTGGTTCCGCGTGTTGGTCAATGTCTTGTCGAGAATTGTATGCGTATTATCGCCGATTAGTAATGTACAAAATATGTAGAAAATCAACGGTATAACCAGTGTTTTCCCTTTGAGGTATCCGTCGTGATCTGACTTTTACTGAAAGGCGTGACACTCGTGACAGTGTGTAAATTAATATTCGTTTATTCTGGGTAACCGAAAATAAAGAAACTATTGCAGTATATAAACATACAGAGCCGCAGAGAAAAAAGATGAACCGCATGAACAAAGATTAGTTCGTGGATAAAACCTATTTTACACAACTAAACGATGACCTAATACCTATAGGCTATACTACTTTAGTACACCTGTATTGATAATTAATAAATATTGACATATAACCATAATTATTATATACCATTGTATAATGTATACCCATTAAGATTATTAATCAATTCTTCAAAAAAATTTCACTGATAAAAAATGTTATGTCAATTTCAATGCATCATCGGCATAAAGTACACAATATGTCCTCATAAAAATAGCACAATATTAATGTATTATATCCACTTTATTCTACATAGACATACAGTTTACATAATTTTATTACAACCATCCGTTTTAATCAGAATTTTAAGTTTCACAATGACTGTGCTTTATAGTAATGTTACCATGGCTTCGCCACAACCAAATTTTAAAGATACTCGACCTGGACTTATACTATTCTACACAATTTAGTTTCCATACATTTCTAGTCTACCATTTCTCGAAATGTTAACTATTCTAATAATATAATCCGACAAAAAAGATAGTTTTTTTATGAAATAGATTGAACGATGTGGGGTGAAATATTTTTAAAAATGAATTACAGTAGTAACAAATTTCGAGGAATAATGGGTGATTGCAAAAATGTAATTCAAATTTTAGAAATAAATTTGTTTACATTGATATATTACTAAACAATACAAAATTATATAATATTATATATTATTAAGTGGAGTTTAAGTTTATAGATCTGGCAAAACTGTATAGCATTTGATCTATAATAATTCCAATATCAATTAATATGAAACGTCTACATAAAATAGTAATGAAAAATATCAAAGGATGACATCCGATTTACATTTCTCATTATTTTTATGTGGAAAATGTTACATTTTGTGTTCAGTATTTATTTTTACTAGTTATAACTTATAATACTTTATTTTCTGATTTTCATCATTTTACAATCTTCATTTTTTATTAAATTTGGAGTCCTGTCTCCTGTATTGAACAACATAATATACAATACATTCGTGTACATGTTTAATGTCAATTGACCTTGCTTTATAACATATATTTTCCGTCTATTTGACATGATTAATTCCATTTTATTGTTTTGAAAACAATACAAATTTAAACTTCGGGTTGCACGAAATGTTGCACATGACACACTACAGTGCAGTTCTACTATACACACTATATTTATTATGTACTTATAAATTACTTAACTTTTTACAAATGTGTGTGTGTGTGTGAAGTTCCCGATTTACCCTTATAAACGATTACCTAGCTACTTCCATTTCCTATTATCTATACAAGAATAACATTTAGTTGGTACTTAAATAAAATCCAACCTTTATATTTAATGCCATTTATCGGCATTCGGTACAATAAAATGTCCAACGTGTAGTACCTAACTTGTATGTATTAAATGCGCAGTCGTGCAGTGTAGTTGTTAAAATTAGTTAGGTACCGCAAGAAGTATCGAATCTTTGCTCCTTCCGACATCACAACTTTTACTTGAGTATACACGAAAGGCATTCAAATTAGTTTAAAAGATGAGAACCGAATTTAAATCGATATGGTCTGTATTACACGCCATTTGGAACTCGCAATAATTGTCATCTCCGTCTTGTTATTGTCGAACCTACTATATAGTATGTATAGTACAGTATTTTCAGCGTTTCAATATTATTCTAATGTTTTATGTGCTCCAGCTAATATATTTAATTTAATCGCGAATTCGTGAGATATTAGTTGCGTGCCTCGATCAACCGTGTAAGTGGTGTAATATTATACATTGTAAGGCCACGTGATGAGGTAAACAATATAATAATATGCATAATATAATAAAATCATAATCATCCGGTTATTATATATTGCACCTATATGTGTATAATGTATGTTATTACTGTTATTGAAATTCGGTAAATAGTATAAGCTCGGTACAGGTAATGTATGTTATTAGTACTTATTACTGCTGTTGAAATTCGGTAAACGGTATATACGACCGGTATAGGTTAAGTTAGGTCGGGTTAATTTATAAACTAGCAATGCGATTTATATATGTATATAAATCGAGTACGGTAATACCTGCCCGTGTGTATGTACATTTCATATTGTACGATTTCACGCTTCTTCAGCATGTGCCAATCGCGTGCGCACGCCATACATACAACATATAATGTATGTATATATTATAATATAGTTTTGTAATTTCGGGTAATTATATATGTCTATTTTTCGATCCAATATATAATGTGCACGTTCTATAGACAGTATAGGTAGTGCACGCAGCAGACGAAGACGGTTCAAAGAGTTTTTCGTTGTTTTTTTTCTTTGTAATAATAATATGATATTACCAATTTTATAATTTTTTTTTCGTCATATTTCTGGTAAGTATACACACACACACACTCACATATTATTATGTACCTATACTGGCTACCTAGCTGTCTATAGGTACCTGTGTATTATTTTTGACGTAACAGCCGCACGCGTTTACACAATAGTATACAGTTTCTTGCATATATTATTATTGTACGCGCGTCGTTATCTCTGCGTAATTATCTCGATATACCTAATGATTATATATATTTATATAATATATTATAATATACTATTATTATTGTACCTATCAAGCGTAATATCGGTGTATCAGTATTATTTTTATTATTAAGTATTTATTACTATTATTATTACTATATTGTCATTGACGGTTGCGCCACGACGACGACGACGACTCGTCCAAAATAGTGACAGACGGACGGCCGCGATCCTAATCGCACGTCTATATAACATAGTTTTGCCCTCGAGAGACGGGAGTCCAACGTAGTCGCGTATATCCGCCGACGAAATTCCTTTTGGCGGAGGTGGAAGTGGGCTTATGATGATGCCGTTGCCCACATTACATGATATTGTACATTATAATATAATATTAGTATATTGTCTTGCGGCGTGTACCGCATATTATATAGCATTCAAACATATACAGGGTGATTTATTTAATGTGAACCACTCAATATCTCGATTAATCTTTTTTTACGATATCTCAAAATAATGAATATTATTAAAACAAAAAACTATTCTAAATTCGGTATTTATAAATTAGATTTCGAAACTAAAAACACTACTATAATATTATAATGGGCCATCGTTAAAAACATATAAAAATCATGCAAAATATAGTTAAGTTATATTATTATAATAATTAGTCTAATACTCTAATATATACCTACTGTTATTATATATTTCGAAGTTTAAAGTTTAAAAATTATGTAAAAATTGATATTTTTTCGATAACACGAAAATAAACCAAGACATCGAATGGTTTAGGTATAGTAATATTAGGTACGTTTAAAAAATTCACATTATAGGTTAGGTTAATATATATATAGTATATAAACAGCGTGTTAATCCTATAATATATTAATAATAATAAACAACTTAGGAGGTGTACGCATGCGATTCATTTCAATAAAATGAAATTATAGGTAAATTTAAAAAATACTTTATTGCACACATTAAGCGATATCACAACATCATCCTTGGGCACGAAAGACGTATCATCTATCGTGTGTGAAAAAAATTAATAAATAATACAATAATAAAAATTTAAAAAAAAACACTGGTAAAAGAGAAAAAATTCATGTACCTATCTATAGATCACTCCTATATGTACATATCACAGATTATATTAAGTCCTATAGTGTGCATTATAATAGTAATAATAACAGTAAACGACTGTTGTACAAAAACGTCAAGGTCGGTTAGATTTCCTGCGGTAGTATATATATTATATTACGTAGCGTGCCTGCAGTATCGCAGCATCGCGCACATCGGCTCAAGTCGTCGTCGTCGTCTCCGGGTGAAGGACTGACCCCCATCGCAACGAATAAACTCGTAATAACATCATAAATAGAATATATATGTATACAAAATTATAGGCTGGAAAGGGAGTAATGTGTTTTTTTGCATAATATACCCAAATGCAATTAACTCTTAGAATGAGATTTACGAAATGGGAAAACGTGACAGGTTTGCGCGCACAAAGGAAACGATTCGCTTTATATAATACATAATACATGTATTTAATTCGTGTCAAAAACGCGTAAAAAACGATCGAAAAGAAATTAGATCGCGTGATCGTATAATACACATATATATTAATATATTATAGTACATATATATACGTATAGCCGTGTAGGACATATTATAGGTAGGTACAATAATAGTTATTTACGCGCGCGTGTATGAGTCCTAGTACATGTGCATGTACTTGTGACTTTGAATACTTTGATAGTATCTTCTGCACTCATAAGTTGTAACATTTGTTACCCTTACTTCTTACATAGAAATTAGAAACTTTACAAAAAAAAATATAAACATTTTATGATTGACCAATGCAACACTCTTGACACTTTTCGGCTTAGTCCAAAAATGTTTATATAATATAAGGTATTAAAGTGACACACAACAGTTTGTTTGATGTTCACCGTTCGTATCGAAAAAATACACTAACAACCCATCTTCAAGTCATACGTTCAAATAAAATACATTATACATGATATAAAAATATTTATTTTATTATTAGAGTTATGTAAACTCGACTATATTTATTTTTTATTGATAAAACCCTTTTAAAATAATGCTCAAAGCCCCAATTATGGAAAACTCATCCTTAAAGAATAAAGAAGCACTTCACTGGATAACTAATGTAGTAATTCCCCTCCCCTCCTTCACAATACACATTCTGAGCAGTTTGATAAAAAATGTTGTTTTATTTTTGTTAACTCCGCGACGACAATACAATACGTATAATAATAATAATATAATAATGCACTTTCGCTTTGATGAAACGTTATATAATAAAATAAATGTTTATCGAACGCGCGTAAAAAGTTTCAATAAGTACCTATTATACACGTGTTAGAAACAAGTACCGCGTTATTATAACTTAACAAGTGCAGACGAAAGAATTAACAAAAAGGAGCTGTTGCAGTGGTATTCTTGATTTTTTTTTAATTACAATGGCTATGTAAATTAAAAATACATTTTTAACAATGCAATGATTATTAAAACTGTAATTCAATTTTTTTTTTTTTGCAAAAACGAGAATCGAAGGGTGGTTCATACTGCAATTAGTACAAGTACAATTTACCGATTTATTCAAAAACTAGAAACGGCATTCAATCGAAATTCGAAACTATAACGTGATGGATAGGTTTTAACGAATAATTTTTTTTCTTTTATATACTATATTAAATTTGTCTTTGTTTTCATGACATAGTAGTATAGTACTCAAATAAAAGATAAATTTATATGAACGATTATATTATATAACATACCTATATAGTATTATAAACTTACATTATTATTTATTTCCCAAATATCGGTTAAACTCCAACGCCAATTCTCCGTATTTATATAGTTGTGTCGTTGTGTGTTTCCAAATGTGTATAACATAGAGTCATGTTAAAATCATCTATAACAAATATACGACTGGTATTCTATTTGTTTTATCCTGCTGTTTGGTGGGTCACAGAGTCAAGTTATTCTCTTAAAATTAAAATATTCCAATGACGACGAGGAGAATCGTCTGTTTAATGAAAACTCAGCAAAACCATGTATCATGTATTCATGTATATGAAATATGTAATAATGTAATCGTAAATGATATTATTTAACTGATGTAGTGATGTACGTCGTCGTAAAATAAAAATTTCACAACTCGGCGAATTTAATGGCCGTGGACCGTAGTTGTGAGGTAATCAAGTTATATTTAAATTATAATATATTAAGTGCCTCCCATTTAGTCATAATATACACTATACAGTGTCTGTTTAGTGTTTATATCAGTCACATATTTGTTTTTTAGGTATCTATCTATAATATGGTTACTGCCTTACTGGTTACCAATCATTGCTTCTGAGTTCAGGTGCTTGCCATTTTGCATTGAACATGGACCCCATCGACGTATAGTGACGTATCTGTGGATGGGGGGGGGGGGTGATTAGCCTCCTACGAGTTGTATGACAAATGTGCATTGACGCATTGTATTATAAACATGCATTATACTAATTATATTTAAATAAATGAAAATTCTTATTTTATGTATTACATTTTAAAAATATAAAATAACCTAATTCCTGTGTCTATTAATACAATTATTGAAGTTGTGGCGTTACTTTTTAAATAATTTTTAAGAGTGGGGTGAAAATATATTTCATTACCCCTCGTAAGAAATCCCTAAGTACGCCACTGTCGACGTATCTTTTCAAAAATTATGAATACCTATTGTAAATATTGATGTATCCATCTATATCTATTCTATAGACGTATCTAGTACATATTTTTGTACCTATAGATATATGTACGTATCTAGTACATACTTTTACAAATATTTTACCGATCACTAACTGCATGATGGATGATTCTTCTAACAATTAACAGCAAAAACGCATATGTAATAGGTTTTTTAAACCTACCTTCGGAAAGTAACGATTCAAAATAGAAACTTTATTTTTACACAACTTTTCATTACAAAACATTTTAAAAAAAAAAATTATATTTTTATAATTTGTATGTGTTTATCATTGAATTCCAATGCAACATATTCAATATAACTGTAATCTCATAGCTTCTACTCAACAATGAAGTAGGAACTAGAATAACTAGATATACTCAACTACTTACTAACCTAACCAATGGTTATTTACTTGCCCACTTTTTATTATTAATATTTCGCCAGTTGAAATCAACCGGCGCCGTGGCTTAGTTGGTTAAAGCGCCTGTCTAGTAAACAGGAGATCGGGAGTTCGAATCTCCCCGGAGCCTTTTTAATTTTTTGCATTATTTTCAATTTGGAATTATTAAAACATTCATACTTCTCTACTACTCTACTTCTCTACTCTTCTACTAAGCCTGCTATATTATTTCACATTTGTACGATCTGTGTAACGCTGATTGAATTAATTGCTGATACAATTTATTTTAGCTATAAATTATACCCAAATCCGTGCATATAAATGAATAATAATTAAATATTTTTGAACGGTTATCGAAAAGCAAAATGATAAAAATCTTGTAACAATTTACTTTAAATACATATTATACCATTTATATCAGTGATAGCTTGAAATGTTTTAAAAATGCGTTTTCTCTATACGTGCTAACTGCGTTGTCACGTAATTGGTTTTCACGCAGCTGCGGCATCAGAAGTCCTCCCGAACTGGTGATATAACAACACTGCATATTCGAAATTACTATTGAACGCGAACATAACAATTTATGCGAATTTTAATATACGTTGCGTGCTAATATTTTGAAATGACTATTTCGGTCACGATGTCCAATGTAGGTATGGGTATATACCATGAGAATAGAGAATTATCGAATGATGAGCTAGTTTGCGAAGGTACCTATAATATACCTATAATATGCTGTACCTATTACACCTTATCGAAAGCGACAAAACAATTGAACCATCATTACATATTTATGTACGTATTTTACAAAGTGATTTATTTTTTACGTAATACACTCAGTTATTGTCAATTTTTGTGTTTTTTTTTATATAAATATTTTTTAAATCGTATAAAATCAAAGTTACAATATAATGTTTTTGCATCAATCCCGTTGTTGTTTTTTTTATTACGGGGAATTTTAATTAGGAAATTAATTGAATTATACCATAATCATATATACAGAAAAATATTTTATTGTTTGTAACTTATAAAACATCTGGTCCATCACCACGCTCCTTATATCTATTTAATTAAGTTATTTGTTTTATTATTAATCTATTTAATCTTTTTTGTACAATTTTTTTTAACAAAATAATATTTTAAATTACATACGAATATTACACAAAAAAAACCATTAATACACATGTAGAGGGGAGATGATTCTAAAGATGTAGAAGCCATCAAACTTTTAAGAAGAATTGTTTTTAATAGTAGGTAAAGATTTATTTTAAGACTTTAAGAGATAATACAAGACACTAGTGTCTTTTTAATCAGCAGGAGGGAAGATTTCTTAATATTTATTCATTGGTTAACTAACTAAAATATTTGATAATACTAGATTGATATTTTCAGAAAAATATTTATCTAGGAATACACCTATTATATTATACCTAGTGTTCAAGTTTAGAAACTCTTAAGTACTGAATGAATATTTTAAATTTGTAATACCTATATATGAAGCAATAACAGATAACAATGCTGCACATTTACAATTTAAAATATTTAATAACCTCATCAATTATATTGTGTTATCCTTTATTAGTCCCAATTAGTCTAATGAGTAAAGACCGTTGCCAAAGTTATTACACATCCTGTACAAGTAGCATTTACAAAAAAATAAAAATGTTAATATTTTGAATAATAAAAACCTAAAAATATTTTCTTGGTTAAGAAAATAAAATAAATATATTTTATAGTTGCAAATATTATGTAAGTCAGACCAATGAAATATGTTACTATGCATAGGGAAGAGTGCTAATGTCATACGTTAAAGAAAAATCAACTTCTGCGTATTATTAAAAATTATAATATATTATTGGGAATTATGATTCGACATAGACGATGCAAACCAACTGACAGCTGTAATGCTTAACAATAATAATAACAATAATTATTTAAGCGTTTTATTATGTATATGACTTGTGCAATGACAATACACACGTATAGTTGACTAATATATAATTGTAAGTAATAATGATAGATATCGATCTTCGGCGTGGAGAAAAACGCCGAGTCGCATAATACCTATGTATATATAATAATGTATATAATACGCAATGTTATACGTATTTCTATATAGTTTACACGTACTTATGTGAATATAATAATAATAATAATAATAATAATAATAATAATAATAATATTAGTAATTTAATAATAATATATTTAAATATATACCTGCTGTGCGTGCGATGTTTTATTATTCAAACTTCGCAAAACGCGACGATGAAGTTCAAGTCGAAACGAATCCCGTGTATATATAGATGATGCCTGTATATTATATTCCTCCGGAACAAATCAGAGATTCGTCTCGATGTATTTTTTTTTTTTTTGCACCTACGCCTTAACATAATAATACGTCATATTATACAGGTATAATACATGATGATACGCGTCTTAAACGTATCGAATATTATAACAACGCGACGCTGCTGATGCGACCTGGAATTAAAATGGGGTTCTCGAACTGTGCCGGTTGAAAGGACGCATATTACCTATCACACGAATCGAAATAAATAAATATGCACCGAAGAACAGTGACGTGTTTAAGGGGGAAACGATGCAAGGAGTGGAACTTGGTTTTTTTTTATGATGAATTTACGTTTGGCTATATCTATATAAAATATTAAAACCATTAAATCAGCAGCATTGGATAAAAAAAAAATAATATTTCTGATAAAAAAAAACAGTGATCACAACAGCATCTATAGTTACAAGAGTCGAATTAAAAAAAAATGTAACTGCTCTCCGCCTTCTATTCCGTGTCTCGTCTGCCACTCTCAAATATTACGCGAATATATAATAATTCATACCCGATAGCGCTGACCACAAATTATATAATATACGTATTATATATTATTATAGAGTGAGAAGTACAAACAACCCGTTTTAAATACGTTGTTAATACCGTGCCGTCGTAGACATAAAAACACTGTCTTCGAGCATCTATTAAATAATTTTAATGAGCCGATTGTGTCGCATAAAGTATCTATTCAATTATTGTTGGTTTATACCTTAAGTGCCTTAGTGCCCATATGATTTTTTGTTTGTTGATAAGTATTTATAGTATCACACTATCACCAAACCGTAAAGATGAATGACGTTGAGTATCGACAATATTTTTTTTATCAAAAGTATTTTCAAGCGTATTATCATTGATTATAAATACTTATTTATAATCAATGGTATTATATAGGTAATTATATTTAAACTTATATAATATCTATTATAAACGAATCTCATAAGCGGAGCTAGGGGAGAGCTTTGGGGGCTAAGACCTCTACGTTTCTGATTAGCCTCTTCAAATGTATAATTCCTAGTTATGTATACCTACAATTTAAAATATTATTTAATAAGATAGTTAAAGTTATTTCTTATACATCAGTTTTTTTTATTTTTGTATTTGTAGTAATATTGCAATACTATGCATTACATTAATACATTTTAGATTATTTTTTATATTTGTATTGAAATATAATTAGCTGCCGCACGTTGAGCGCTGGCTGATTTTTATTTTTTTGTTTTTACAATACATAAGCAAGATTATTTCTAACAAAATAGGAAGTTATTAATAATTATTTTTATTAAGTAATTTGGAACTTGAGCCCTTCACCCTCTCCCCATAACTAAATTTATCAAGCTCCGCCTATGCATGGATTATATCATAGTATATCGAGTATAGAATATAAACTACAAAATATATGCAGAAATGAATATCACATATAACATATGACATATTATATGTATATAATGTATATATTCGCATGATAGACTATCACGAGCAGTGAGAATTGAATTAGATTAAATTATAGGTATTTATAATGACCTTTCTCGTGAATCAATGTTCGGCATGCAAAACGAAAGACTATTGAAATACATCTGTATAAAAAGATACTGCAGTGCTCTGCTGCTGCAATTTCGTATACATATATAATTGTACACCACAGCGTAATACAAATAATAAATTATTGTCTGGCGTAGTAACGTATCATTATTTTAATAGCACGTGAAAGCCACAAAGCTCTATATATGCAATATATATTATTACATATTAATATATTATTGTTGGTACTCTTCAAACATAATATATACTTGTACCTATACCCACAATTCCAAAAAAAATATTTTCCGTATTTATAATTTACTCACAAACCTTACTTCCAAAGACTATCTTAAATCTATTCATATATATAACATAATTTAGATTATGTAATTCAAACAGTACCTATACACTCCAAAAGTCTCGTAATACCCATAAGAGCCTAAATATCATTAAAATATCTTTTTTTTTTACTATGACATTTAATTAGCATTCTACTATAATAGATGTCTATTGGAAAATCCACATTTAAATCGATCTGTTGATTTGTTACGGATGATCCACGCTTTGAGCGATACACTGATTGTTTATACAGTACTTTGGGGACGTGTTTATATCGCATATAGCTGTCTTAATAACTGCAAGTCGTGAATAGCATTATAATATAATATCGTCATACCTATATATACTGTCGTCCGTCGTCGAAATCATTTGCCGAAATTTCTAAAGAGATAAATCCCCCGATCGAAATACACCCATCCACTTATATAAAAGTATAATATTATATTATATATAATAACCGTTATACATGTATGATATATATATTGTGTATAATATACGTCGTCGTCGTTGTTATACACTGCAGTTATTGCGAACGATTACGTGACTTGACAATAGAAAAATCGTGAAGCACGCTATTTTAAACGGCTGTATTATTTCGACAAGTTCCTCCGGCGTCCGTCACGACGAACCTGCAACTGCAGCCGAGTATCTTCCAAAATATACCTACTCGCGATTGTTATGCAAATCCGTCACCGCGCAGCCAGTGTCCATTAGCGGTCGAATATGTTTTAATGACACGTGAATAATAATAGGTATATGATCATGAATTCCCTCTTAAACGTCGTGCACTGTCACGCAGTGTATTGGATAAAAAATTTAAAAATAATATGAGTAAATTTTTATACAGTATTATAGTTCATTTCATGTATTATTTTTTCATGCACATCAAACTTTTTATACTAAAAATAAACTATAAACTATAACTACCAATTGTTATTGTATTCACAATATGTCTGACACTATAGTGACACTTAAACACTAATTCTATAGATAATCTGGTCAATATGTTATAATAATGTTTTAATAGTAGGTAACAATATTGATGTTTATCACTTATTTTAGGAAGACTAAAAATACTGACAGCCGATAGGTATACCTTTAAACGGTATGTTCATGGGGACCAAATAAATAACTAACAAGTGTAATAATAAGAATGATTCATCTAATAACAATAATAACATACTCACCATAATTATTCCCTTTAATATTGAATATTTTCAAATTAAGATTTTATTATAATATTTTTTAATTTAGTACCTACCTATTACATTTAGAAATTTTTTTAATATTATTATAAAAACAATAATATAGATTAATATTAATTACTTTAATTTTAAAATTATCTTAGTCCCAACATCATCCAAACCTATTATTATAGACCTATTAGACCTATTGTTATTATGATACACAAATTAAATAACTTAAAGACACTCATTATAAATCTCAAAAAAAGCATTAGAAAAAAAGAATTTTATATATCCATATAACACTAACGTTTACTGTAGCTAAAAAATATAAAAAAAGACCCAAGAATTTTAAAATATAATATAATATTTTGATAATGATTTTGCATAAAATATGTATAGGTAAATATTTATTATAAATATCCATGACGCGAAAGGCGTAACCGTTTAGTGATATATTTTAAGTATTATATATATATGAACTTGTTTTCTTTAGAAGTTACTTGTGAAATATTATTTTCTCTTATTTTCAATTAAAGACTAAAGTATATGAAAATATTTCCCTTGGGTATATTTAAAAATTCTAAAAATCATTATTTCGATAAATTCATTATTATAAGGAAAAAAGGGCTTGACTGAACACTCGATACATAATATTCCTCATCGTAATATAAATTTCCGTTTCATGTAAACTAGGATTTTTACGTTTATCAAGACTACAGATTTTACATTATGATGGTAGATAATCGTAATAATTCTCATTCAGTGACTTATAAAAATGTAACGGGGATTTTTACGTAAGATCGCCTATGGGAAGGACGGCTAGACAGTAAACACGCGCCATGTAAATACATTGAAAATATAAGTAATTTTTTTATAATGTTGTAATAATTCTGTTATTAAAACGTATTAAATTAATCATTTTTGTTAGCTTCCGTCATTTATTTTATTAAATAATATGAATATGAAACAAGTTACAAAAAAATATAAACCTACGCGCAATCGTAACGATTGTGTTTAATAATAATATTAAAGATTTGATGATAGTAAAAAGTATTTTTTGAAAGTACATAATAATATATAAATATTTGTTATAAATAATCGATGTTGTATTCTGCAGTATTATTATCTAAATAAAATTATTGGTAAAAATCGACCAAAATTAAAATGATGAAAAACAACAGTAAACAATTTAAAAATTACTATTATTTTGTACCTATTACACTATATTATTCTAAATTTAATTAAATAATTATTGGTATAAGTACTTAATGTATTTACAAGATGAATAATGAATTTTAAATCACTTCATGAACCGACTTTATTATACATATTTGTAGAATAATGATATATATTATATAGATTAAATGTTTACTTAGCCTATAGTACAATGCTAAAAAAAGTGTCATCCTATTTTTATAATCATAAATACCATTGAAAATTATAAGTCTATATGATAAATTTATAATACCTATTACATGAAGTGGAAAATAAACTATTTTAATATTATTAATGCTTTAATAATTTTATTTTATTAAGTTAGGTTTGACAATATTCTGTTCGAGTTGTTTTATACTAGTGTGTCTATCAACCTATCATACCTATTCATATTTGTGTACAAAAATAAATCTTAAAATTTAATATTAATTTGAATTATATAGCTGAATGCCTGAATATTGAGACAAATGTTCAAAATTGTATACAGGTTATAATTTATATTCTATCATCAGGCTTACAATATTTGAATAATAAGAATAATAAGAATAAATTAAGAATAATTAGTCCAATTATTTTCAGTGATGTATTTATGCTTATACTTAATATTATGTAGTTAAAGTAATTCTTTAAGTTTGTGTTTAAATAAAAAAATACAGTATACAATATTTTAGTAAGTACTATAGACTGCTATGAAATATATAATTACCATTAAGAAGTATCTATATAGGTAGTGTAGTATTTTATGTAGCAGACAGCAGTAATGTAGCTATAGCGGGACTGAGGTGACCGCAGTTCAGACCGAAACTTCAAAAATATGTAAATATGTTCTCAATGTTTTGTGAAGATATTATGTAAGGCTAGTAAGTTTTCCCCGTGCACTTCGTTGCCCGTACAAAAATGCATCCATGTTAAATTTGGTTGCCTAATGCTAACATTTAGCGTAACGCGTGTGGATAAATAATAGTTTTGGTTTTCTGATTTACTGTATATAGATGATATCAACTTTACATAAATGTCCCATCCGGCGTAGTCCATGCAAATTTTTTTGATAATTTAAAAGCAGTATTTTTTAAAAATTATTCCGAAGTATGCTTTTTCATTTAAAAAACCACATAACGATTGAATTAGTAGTTCCCGAGATCACTAGTACCTAAGATTCACACGTCTACTATGTTTAAGGCATAACCATATCAACATTTCCTAGAATTCGATTGCAACACCACCTATACCGGGTCCAATTGTGAATCTATCCAGGGACCCACACTTAAACACACACATAAAAAATTTCATTAAAATCGGTTAAGCCGTTTAGAAGGAGTTTAATGACATTCTCACGTACAGAAAAATTATATTTATAAATTATAACGATGTTAAAATAAAATTGTAATTTGTGTGAAGGTTTCTGTTAATTCTAAAATATTATATACATACAATATACCTACGAGTTACTACGACATTAGCATTACAAACTTATGAGATTGTAGTTAAGCCTCCTCCACATAACAACCCTCCTATCTCCCAGAAAAATTCTGGATATGCGACTAAGTAGCCAATACAAGTTGTAGGCATACCTACAACCTATATACCAGGGGTGGCCAACTTGCGTCTCGCGAGCCGCATGAGGCTTTCATCATCGTCAGATGCGGCTCGCGTCTTATTAATTATAAAATTAAAATTTACTTGTTATAATATAACAATTAACAATAATAATATAATATATTATTTATCGTTATTATAAATTTTGGCTTTTAGTATCATTATATTTAGACCTGTGGCCCGCGAAACCATTCATGTTATACCACCGCTGCTATATACTATTTGTATATTATAAAAGTAATATTTATATATTCAAGTTTATAAATTTTTTTATCTAAATCATTATACCTATGTTTAAATATATTTTTAATTTTTATAGGTACACCACAATAAAAGTGTTTTTCTATATTATATAATATATATATTATACATATATAAATAGAATTTAAATCGATTACATGAGACAAAGCAAACTCTAATCAACAATGAAATATATTTACAACATTTTCCATTTAATACAAGGATTGTGTTCAATGAATAGTTTTCTTTAACTATTATCAATTAATTATTTGTAATTTGAGTCTCTCGTAGTATAGTTACTTAATCTATAGATATAAACACTATAAACACAAAATGCATTTTGTGCAAGTAGAAATATAATATATATATATACGTTTACTTAACACGTACTTACTTGATATATGTGTGTACTCTGTACTTATTACATATTATTTAGTCCGGTGATGATCTTTCCGCTGATGGGAACGCCAAACGTTTCGCACGCACTGCAGATCCCGATACATTTTTGTATCTATCGCAAAATACTTCGAAACTTTAAAATAAAAAACAGCATAATATATGTTTTCAAACAAAAACTTAAACAACGATAGAAAATAAAATAATAAAAACAAAACTAATGCTGAACGGTTTTTGGCGTTTTGCCGATCTGTGAGTCATCGGGACACTGTAGAGACGGCGATGGCGACGACGACTACAACCGACCGGGAAGTGAAGACGAAAGGCGGGCCGCCAGTCCACACACTCTCTTTTGGCCGGTGAAAGTGGTTTGCTGTTAGCAGATGTACCATACGTAATTATAACTGACAATAATCGGAAACACAGCTGATACGGTTTATGACGTGTATGGAGTAGCTAAAAAAACGTTTTATATTGATAATTTATTTTTATCTTATTTTATTCAAATTGCTTACTAAAATAATATGACATATCATAATTAATAAACATGCAGTTGGTGACGTAGTATTGTAGTCTGTAGGTACTTATACTAACCTATACAGTTATGTTTAATTATTAATTATTGGTAAACGATAATAATTATATCGTGCTAATAAATATTCTATACTAATACTGTGTAAGTACCATATTTTTGAATATATTTCAAGTCACGTATATAACATATGGAGGCCGCACTTTGGCCGTAGAACTATTCGTGCATAAATAGAGAACCTCGCAATATGGACTGTTTAATAGTTTTACGTGGTATAATAACTAAATGTTGTCTATCTCTGGCACGATAACACAGTCTATCAGAGGCAGATTAATATATACCAAACCGGAGAGTATGAGAGGATTTTTATATTAATAATATCAGACAATAAGATATATTTTAGTTATACAGAGAACAGTTTAACGAATATTGAAATAAAATGTTATAGGTATTATATATTTTATTTTACTGATGAGTGATGACCATTATGGTAAGCGGTAGTAATACACGGAGCAAGCGATAAAACGAGATTAGTACACGTATATATTGTATGTTATGTAGCAGGCCAGAGGATTATTTCTATAGATTGTATTATTAAATAATTAAAAAGAATTATATGGCTATTACCTAGGTACCTATAGTAAAACTCTGTGATATTAAGAACCAATGTAAGATGAGACACGCGGCTGTGATATATGTATATTATAATACAGGAGAGTCTCACTTATCCGGTCATTGCTAGTCCGGACATCCGGATAATTCAGACAATTTGTACTTCGTACTTTGGTATTTATTTATATACACATACACATAAATATTATATAAAAATGATTTATGTCGACGTCGATTGTTATCTATGTTATCTACTATAAGAAGTATTATATTACTAATACATAATTGATATATATATATATTCTTAGATACATATGTACTTATTTACAGCATAACTGTACGAAATTGGAATTATCTAATGAAGTCTATACCGGCACGTGGCCTACGTGTTTTTCGGGAAGTACCCACGTATAGTGTAGTTATGTAGTTGATTATGTAATGTGTAGTGTAAAATAAATCAATACATTTTGAATGTTTATAAATTAGGTGGTTTTTTTTTTTAATATTTATAACATAAGTTGAAAAAATAACGTCATTCCGTTTAATCCGGATAGATTCCGGATAGAGTCTGGTCTCAACAAGTCTTGATCAAAGAGATTATACTGTAATAAAATATATAATAACGTAATGGTGTTACACAACATTACAATAACCCTTCTTGCTTTTATTTAAAATGTTATACATATATTTTTTTTTTTGAGTTGATATTGTTGATAATTTAATTTCTATTTTATCAAATAATAACTTTACTATAGGCATCGTAAATATAATACTTAATCATAATCATAACCAATTCTTCGTCTTGCTCCCATTTTTCAGTTTTAGCAATAGCCAAAAGGTACGTTATTACAATATAATGTATCAAAATGTCAAACTTTATCTTCTGTAATTTTTCCAAAATATGTTTGGTGATGGCTGATCTAAAATTTATTTTAAATTCTATGTATTATATTTTGCTGTTTTTTCTCAAGAATGTTCAACGAAAACCGCTGAAAACATTTGTGACCACGGGCTAGTATAAAATAAAAATATGAAAAACACTGGAACAATATAATATACATATATATATATAATATACTTACCTACTCGCATAGTCGTTTATTATCTGAATATCTGACCACTCACAAATTGCAATTCACTTCCAATATCAGACTATACGTGTGGATATCGAAACCGGAAAACGCAACCGGATTCATACGTAATGCCATAATATATAATAATATTATACATCGTTGGCCGCCAGCTAGCTACTATAGTACTATTCCATATATTGTGTGTAATGTGTATAAACTGTTCTAGGGAAAACGTAAAAATTATATTTAAATTTATTTATAAAAAATACTGCAATCATATATTTGTATTATATGCCTTTAAATCTTTAATGCATAAAATTAAAAACAATATGCGCTAGAAAAAATAATAAATAACTTCATTTCAACAATAATAACGATGATTTAAAATTAAAATATCAGTTAATAATATGCTAATGGTATACTTTATAAATCATAAATGGCTGGACTGTGAGTAGTTCATAATGAAAAATACAGTATTATAATAAAAGTAAAAGTATTATTAAAAATAAAACATAAGATCGAAATTAAACACATTTTAAGTGAAAATAAAATATAGTATTAAAATATAATCGTCTATATAATAAAATAAGTTTACTTATTAATTATTAATTATTACTAAAAGAAGATAAATTCATTTTTAATATAGTACAAATTTCACAAAATACAAACAATATATAAAATATATTAAAACTAGTTCTCATTTTGAGAACAATATTGTTTCAAAAATATATTCATGTGAAGAAATCTTAGTCATTTCTTTAAAATTAAAAGTAAACATTTTTTTTTTTTATAACAAACTGCATTATGCAAAGAAGTTATTTTTACCATAATTTCTATAACTATTAAAACTATGGTATAAACCATGAGTTAAAAAATATGAATTTTAAAAGTTAATTGATATTCGATGCAGCATTGAATTCATTTGTTTGTAGTATGTGTATTGAAATTGAAGGCATCTCTTTAAAAGGATAAGCCGTAACTAATAATCGACTAAACCATCAGGCTAGTATAAGTTATGAGTTTAAGACTCTTGATATTGGGAATAACATATTTCTTAATATACTAAAAATATCAAAAAATGTTCACATTTTATTATCAATTTACTTAATATGAATATTTTTAAATTTATAGTCAATATACATTTCTAAATTCTAAATATTTTATAAAGCTAATTTTCTTCAAAACAAATGTATAATTAGTTGTATTATGTTATTTTAGTATTTTACATACAAAAATATTATATTTATTTAAATATTTAATATCTAAAATATTATCTTATACTGAAGTGTTAATACTAAAATATAAGTATCATAATTTTTCAATACTTGATTTTAAAGAATTATTATCATACTAATATTACTAAGAGTATTTATAGTTATTTTTAATATAATATTATAAATTATAATTATATTATTAGTAACTCTGTAAACAAAAAAAAAAATTCTGTGATATTGTTTAAATGGTTTTCAAAAAAATAACAGACTTACATTTTATATTTTTTAAACGTTTTATTCACTTTTCAGGTCTTCAAAATAAAAATTACAAGTTTTATAATACAAAAAACTGCCTTATTTAAAAATCGATAATCATCGATTATTTTTTGAAAATATGACAACATATTCAATCACGATTTTAATAATTTTAATATATATTACTCATCTCAACAATAAATACTTCATATTTATAGCTACTTTTTAATTACTATAGATACTAAAATATTTCGATTAAAAATATGAAATTAAAAATGTATACCATGCTGTCATTTAAAAAGCAAAAATACTTAAAACAACTAAAGTAATAAAAAAAAAAAAAAAATAGAATTTTTTTCAAGAATTTTGTTGTATAATGTCGTCAAATTTCAATCTTGTTATATTTCAATAATTGTTGAGCTATCATAGTTATACTAGAAGCTAATAAAAAAAAAAAAAAAAATGTCGTCAAATTATGTAAAAATATATTTTTAAAAACGTTAAAATTTATCGAGAAAATAAGTATTTACCTTTGAAAGATGAATCATCCTTTATTTGTATTATCTATATTTTTCTTGTTTACAATTAAATAACTGTAGACGATTGAAAATCTATGATGGTATTCCATTGTTTTTCGTAAGGAATATTTGCTAATAGTTAATAATCTATACTTACTATTCAACGAGCAGTGTTGGAAGAAATGTAGGTATTCCTATTCAAATATTGTTACAAGAAATTGGAAAGAATCCCTATTTTTAAGAAAATTACGTAAATTTCTGTTTCTCATGTTATGAAAAAAATTAAAGAAACACGCGTTATTTTTAATGATAATAATTCCTAGAATTATTTAGGTATCACAGACACTTTCAGTTACTATAAATTACATATATTGTAATAATAAAATCCCAGCTTTTGTATTTTCATCATAAGTTATCCTGGTAGATTTGCATCCCTTTGGCTATAGAATAATATAGATCTTCATTATATTTTGTAGATTTCTTATTGACATTGATAGTTTTTTTTTTTAACACAAATAACAAAATGTAATAGTTTTACATAGTTTTAATGATAAAAAAGTGGGCAAATGGATATCGCTCTGCTGTATAGTAGAAAATAGAGATGGGGTTGATGAGTAGGTCACTATAATGGATGTGTTAAATTTGAATGCAATGACAGGTATCAATGTATACGAAAAACGATTCTGAACGGAGATGATTTGTCAGTCTATGGATAACTAGTAGGATATATTACATTATTACCTATATTTAAATTGTAATAAATCGTTATTTTATTCGATTTCGTAAAAAAATAAATTTCATACGCACATACAATTTTTCGGCTGCATCCGAATTGCATGCTCAAAAAAAAAATGTCCGAATTCCATGCCATCTTTTAGAGGGGTGTATGTCCAAATTGCATGCCGTGTACCCACAAGTTATTTATCATACACGATGTCGGTACTTATACATAAAACTTAAACTTTAATTTTGATTTTTCGTACATTATTATTATTGATTATTATTGATTTATTATTATTATTATTTGTAATTTTTCAGTATAATTTAATTAATTAAATAATTTTAAACTATTCCCTATTTTTTTCATATTGACATATTTTATCATTATAATTATTATTATTTTATTATTATAAATATACTTGTACTATAATGTATATTCTCAATAAAATTTCACCAAATTTTATAATATTATTATTTATTTGAAATTCCATGTAAGACTTCAGTAGTGAATGTATTTCACTTGATTACCTACTAAAACTAAAATCGTTTTATTTAATATTCACAGTGCCATCTTCTCCTGTGATTTGTTAAAAATTTAAAAAAAAAGTATTTCTATGCATGCGTTTTTAAAAAAATAATAGAAAAATCAAAAATAAAGTTCAACTTGTACACGTAAGTGCATAATAAAAAAAGATAAACTTGTTGGTGGTAATAGTTACACGGCATGCAATTCGGACATTCCAATAAACGTTTATTTTTTATTTTTTTGGCACGCAATTTGGATGCACCGAATTGTTTCTATATTTACGCTGGAGTTTTTTTTTACAGTTATTTGATGAAAAGTTATGGAGAACGTTGTGTTGGGTTTTTTAACCTTAGATATAAATTACAAAATTTTTATAAATTTTCAACCTCAAAATTCCTTGCAAATATTCGTGATTTCAAGAAAAACAATTTAGAAAAATCGAAAATTTCAATGGCCTATAAATAGTTTAAAAAAATTCTAAATATTTTGAAAATTTAATCGTATATAGATAACGCTAAGTGGTTAAGCGTAAAAATTCCCGTTTCCGTTACTTTTTCAGGGTTTTTCCTGACGTTTTTAAAAACTACTGCAATTTTTTTGCTTTTGACCCGCCCTCTCAAAAAAAATACCAATTAAATTCAATTTCCTTTTCAAAGAGGGGCTGAAGTCAAAAATCAAAGCACTATTACTATTCCAAAACGTGATGACTAGGGCTGGGATTTTAATGCCCTAAAAAATCTCAAAAAATGCCCTTAAAAAAATGCAAAAATGACTTAAAAAACTCAAAAAATGCACTAAAAAAATGCATTTAAATTATATTTATTATAGGTTAAAAATTAGAAAAAAATTTAAATTATACTACAGTAATGTATTTTTTTTTGTTTATTGTACGTTGTTGCTTCTTTAGTTTTTTTATGCTTCTGTTTTCTTAATCATTCATTCTAAAATAATAATTTAAAAAAAAATTTTAACATTTTAATTTGTTTTTGCTAGTTGTTATTAATACTAACCTGAACAAAATCGCTATTGCACTGAATAATGATATGCTGTCTTATATTTTCAAATAAAAATGATCGTCGTTGGTCGGACAATATACTTTTGTAAGTAGAAAAACTTCTTTCGACTTCGACTGATGATACTGGAGCATATTTAAAGTGTGAAATATCGTCCGTCGTTATATCTTCCGGTATGTTGTTTTCATCTGGTTTTTCACCATTTATAATTTTTGAAATATTTTGTAGTATTTTCAACCCTTTATTTTTATTCAAAACATTTTCCATTTTTTTATTTATTGCAGTACCAATTTCATTTGGTGCTTCATTTATTAAAACTCTTATATCTTCTAATACTCTTAAAGATTCTGATAAAGTCTGTCCACGAGTTTCTAATTTAGTAATCGATTCAGGCAATGTACCGAAATGCGCTTTTATATAAATTAAATTCCTGTGTAAGCTAGAACTTTTAATTACTGTTTGCACTTTTTTAATAGAAATAGCGTCTTCACTGTCAAGTGCATTGACAACTTCTTTGATAGATTCAAAATGTTCGCAGTAATAAATTGAAGCGTTTAACCACGTTCCCCAACGAGTTATAACTGGTTGCGGCGGTAAAGGTATACCTTTTGCTATTTCTCTAAATTTCTCTACGCGGGAAGGTGCTTTCAAAAATATTTTTTTCCCATTTGAAACTAATTTATCTACTTTCGAAAAATTCCCTCTTATTTCTTCAGCGACTCGATGCAGGGCATGTGCAATACAAGTCACATGTATCATTTTTGAATAAAATGACTGGATTGACTTTCCAGCTTTCACCATGTAAGGTGCTGCATCACTTACAAATAGTAATACGTTGTCATATTGAATACCTCCAGGCCACAATAAAGATAGAGAATTATTGAACATTTTAGCAACAGTAGAATGGTTCGCTTTTTCCAATACCTCACAGTTTAAAAGAAATGTTTTTCCAGGACAACCGACTTCTAACGTACCTACGATGAAGTTTGCAACAAAACGTCCTTCTGCGTCGGTTGTTTCGTCCAAAGAAACCCAAATTTTTTTATCTGCTGCATATTGAATTATTTTATTCATGGTATTATTGTAACATTTACTTACATAATTTTTTCTAATTGACGATCTATCAGGAATTGATTTATTGGTATACTTCTCTAAAAAACCTTTTAATATTGGATTTTCAAGTTTATTAAGTGGTATATTGGCCGAAAGAAAGGCATTAGTCAAATCATAAGAAAACGGAGATAGCTGATTTTCATTTATAAATTGCATTGTGGATACCTGTTGGTCCGATTTAAGTTCTCGGCGACGTAATCCTTGAACGTGTTTATCTCGGGAAATGTGTTGTACAACGGTAAATTTTTTTTCAGAAGCCACTTTTATTTCACATATTTTGCAAAATAATATTTCACCGTCTGTAGAAAAAAATTCTTTACCGAATTCATTTACATATTTCGTTAATCGATTTGATTTCGACGTTTTTACTTTCGGCATATTGAACTTATGAATCACACGAAAAAACACGACACGACGAAACACAACGAATGCTATCGAGACTACGACGGCGGACGTACTAATTGGTTACTAATTCAGTAATAGTTATCTAAGCCTAGCTATGATAAAATTGTTATCGACGATAACTTGTACCTATGTATGTATGTATGGTGTAATAAAAATAATAATTCATAATAGGTATAATATAACGGTGATAATTTTCGGGGAAAACCCTAGCGTACCGTCAGCAGTTTGCCGAAAGTTTTTTGTGAATCGCAACAATTTTCGTTCATTTTATGAAGAAATTATGAAAAATGCTCTAAAAACCAAGAAAATGCACTAAAAACATAAAAAATGTCCTAAAAATGCATTTAAGAGTTAATTTTGTCAAAAAATGCAAAAAATGCAAAATAAAAAATTCTTTAAAATAATCAGTATCACCCAAAACACATTTTATACTTACGGACCAATGTTTCAAAACACCAGAAAAAAAGATGCCTTTGCATCAAAATCCCAGCCCTAGTGATGACAGACACAAAAATAAAAATGAAAAAAAAACACACACATCATTGTAAAATCAATACATTCATCACTTCGATCAGAATCTAAAATAATCATTTTTTAAAACTTTCATTATACCTTACTTATTATTCATATTTTATCAATTATATTTCATTGGACATTTTGTGTAATTGATTTTGTTATTAATTATTATATATTTATATTATGAATTTCTTATTGCTTAATCATAATTTGAAAACAATATTATTAATCTTTTTGCATTATGACCATTATGTATGTTCAGATGTTCTTAGTCATTTTCAATTGAATTTCATAATGATTATTAATAATATTTTTTAATCTGATACTAGTACCTTCCTATTTTCCGAGCGATTCTGATTATGGTTCGATTATTCTGATAAGGAAATTTGCATCATCAGTATATTTAATATTATATACTGTATGAGTATTAGTACAGAGTAGCAATAGGATACTTACATAGGTACTATATGTATTACAAGCTACAGCTTACGTATAAATGTAAAAAATGTCATAAAATATTTCAAAAATTAAATACGTTTGAAGTACATTTAGAAGTATGCATTAATATAAAAGGAGGAAAGTACTAAAATATAAATAGGTAACCACTCTGTTGTATAGTAGATTATTGATGTGCATCATATCAATATGCAGTATGCGCGGTGTCAAATGCATGTTGTCGTTGAGTCATTTATTAGTTTTTATTGTAATATAATATATGTTGAATACTAAAAATGATTCTGAGCGAAGACGGTATCAACTTATATATTACTAAGTTGTATATTTAAATTACTGTTAAGGTAATTTGTTTTATTATTTATAATGAAATATAAGTAAAATTAATTTTTGCCAAAAATATTACATTTGAAAAAGTCTTTAATCGTATAAAATATAATAATAAACGTTTAATGTTTAAAATTTCAAGTACCTACAAAGACTGCGAATAATATTTTTAATTTACAACAGAATAATTATAAATTATAATCATTACTCTTTGTTTCAATATCTAATTTCGTTCAAATTTGAAATTCAAATGATTATAAAAACAAAATACTAGATATATTTACCTATGTGTATTTTTAAATTTTGAATTGGCTTTAATAACAACTTGTGAGAAACCTTCTATTTTTAAGTTTTTTGACAGGGTACAAATATTTCTTATTTATATTTATATAAAAAAAATTATGCATGTATAAATAGCTCAAAAACCTACTCGTTACCTATTCGTAAGACATTTTTAGATGGGAGTCGTTTGGGAATTTAACTTTTTTTAAACGGTAGCCGTTTAGGAAAAAAGACTATGTCGCTACGAGGATACTTCTAATTTTCTAATTTAGTATGTTGATGCGTAAATCATGAATCATAATTTTATACAAGTAAACAAACGATAACTAGCGATGGAAATGTTGGAATACCAAGGGTCCCCTTTACTTCATTCACTAAACTTTAAAATTTTAAATACTTTTTTTTTTATGTACGGAACCACTAACCAGTATACCATAAAAATATGAGGGTTGAATGTTTTCACATGCAAGGATTACTCCCCATGCAGCAATATTTATTGAAATACCTAATCAAAAATATACCAATTATGGCACATATAGGACTGAGAACAATGAGAACTGTAAGTAATAAATATTAAATGTATACTATTTTACCCTATTATATTTTATTTGTTACATTATGTTACGTATAACGACTGCCACTCCTGTCAACAAGTTCTACGCTTATGGATACGTTCATTTATAAATACAAATAAATAAATAATTATTAAAAATTACTTTGTAGAAAAAACACGGTTTTAATTGAAAAATACAAAAAAAAAAAAATAACTTAAAACTTTTAAACTTCATTAAGTAATAAGAACTTCTTACTTATAGGTAGGATGTGTTTATTAATTATAATTTTTTTTCGGGCGGAATTTACATGCTCCCCCGTCGACCGAATTAGGAAAAAAAGTCCGAGAAAAAATTATTTAAATATAAATTAATTATTAAATTAAAATAAAATTAGTTCTTAAAAAAATTATTAAACAAAAATGTTTCATTGAGCTTAGTTATTTTTTCAACATTTGTTTCACTCTGTATACTCAAATAGTCAAATGTTCATACTATTGAGACAAGTTATACACAATGATATCTCAATTAAGGCCTAAGGGTATTTACTATTTCCATATAAAACTAACAAGTAACATTACTACTTATCTAGTATACCTACGATATATAGCACTAGTAATCAACCTCGTGCCATAGCAGTGTTAACAGTAATATTGTACATACTTTAATACATACTTTTATAACAATGGATAGTGTAAAATTAATAAAAGATGGTAAAAAAATTATTTTTGGTGAATTTTCATATACAATCCAGCATAAACTAATAAAAACATTCAGATGGAAATGTTCCCAGAAGTCTTCGAAAAAATGTCCTGGTATATTAACTACCAACTGAGGTAAATACCTATATTTATAATATAACTGATATTACAAAATATATCACATTGTTTACGAAAAAGGAATAGAGTCAGTAGGGAGTAGTAACGACTAACGATAATGGTAAATTATATGTGACATAATTAACTTATAATATGTAAGTACTCAGTTGTCAGTATATAATATAGTAATAATAATTTAATATAATATAAGTAATTTTAAAATAATGATAATAATTAATGCATAATTAATTATTTTTTTTTATATATTTTAATACCTAATAAATAATATCATTTTTAAATTATTTTTTTCTCGGACTTTTTTTCCGTTTTTCCGGGCTTTTTTTACCGTTTACCGTTCGGACCAGGGGCTTGTAGTGCTCGTACAGTCGTACTACCTCGTAGATCGTAGTCGTAGCTCGTAGCTCATATTGCTCATAATAAGCACAGGCACAGACCAATAAGTATTAAGTAATAACAACCAAATTTAATGTCCTAAAAAAAAAACGATGATATCGGGCTAGACACGGGCGCGGATCTAAGAGGCCATGCCCCCTCCCTCCAGTGGCGTGTCATATACATGTGTGCGATGTGTGCAAATGCCGCGGGCCCTCGGCTTGCAGGGGGGCCCCATTATTGCTCAACGTTCCACAAAAAAAAAAAATTAAATAAATACAGTTATGTACGAAAAAGTAAAAAAATTGTTTTCAATTTTAAATGGTTCTCGTTTTTTCAATCTGAAAGTATATCATAGTATATTATCATTGTTATAAAATATAAATATGTGTAAATCTATATTATTTAGAATAAAAAGATGTAGGAGGGGGGCTTTTTTTATTTTTTACATAGGCCCATATTTGGGATAAACCACCACTGCCCCCCCCCAGACTGACAGTTGCCACTCAGGTAAACTTTGGATGTCTGTTTTTGGTAGCCGATAAAATACGATACGCATATAGTATTGCCCCCCCCCCCGTAAATTTAGTCTGGCTAGATACAAAATTATTTGTGGAGTGTTTGAATTTTGGAGTGTTTGAACTTTGAAGTGTTTGTGTTTCGCTCAAAATATATAGGTAGTGGTGAAGTTATGGATGGTTTAAGGTTTTTCTTTCATTTTGTAGCATTAGCGCTCCTGATATCGACCAGTGGATAGCACTGAGATATTCTCAGTCGACAGTATAAACTCTAACTCCGCCACTGCAACGTATGTAGATATTTGCATGGCTAAATAGTAAATACTTAGGTATGACAGAACTGTGATACGCATATCATGACGTCAGCCGGAAAGAAATATTATCACCACGGCTATACTCGCTATAGATATTATAGCCCACGGTCTTATATAAGACCGTGCTATAGCCGTGATTATCACTAAGTACTGTTATTAATTTTACTTCCCAAATTTGAAAATACGAGTACATTACTCATGGCATTACTATTTTGTTTTCACAATTTAAAATTATGTTTTTAATTTGAAGTCAAGACAAGTTTGTATATTATATTATATTTAATATTTAAAAAAAAAATGTATTTTTGCAGTTATTCTCACTATCTATGATAATATAGACTTTCTAATTTAATTTCTTTTAGTTTGAATCATTTTAATATTTTATCATCATCAATTTATTCAAATTATTGATTCTTATGAATGTTCTTGTTCTCACCAAACTACTTCATAAGGAATATTGGTTATTTTTAGTTCAAGACAATGTATTTAGCCATGAATATTTGTATCTAAATCTTAGTTTGTGCTTCTATTGTTCACGATCTAAATTCAGTAAATCACGGTCTTAGAAGATATCTTCTAATATATATTGATGACTGATGTTATAATATATCCATTATCTTGCACTATCTATCCATGATCTGCCCCAATTTCATCGTTTCTGCCAAGAGATTATTTCTGAGTATGCAGCTGTTATCTCGAAGGAAGAACTGCCGAGGCGCAGTCCCAACATTTTACAGTGACTACAACCTAGTCTGAGTGGTATAAACCTTATACACTCATTATTTTTTCTATTATAGTTGTGTACGATTGCAGAACGACAGAAATCCGAAACTCTCATGTTATCAGTATATTATAATTGGAAATATTACATTTTAGTATTTTACAGCGCCGTTTGGTTTTTTCATATTCATACTGATCGCTTGTTCATTACAAATGTTGACTGTTATTATAGGGTCCGTTTTTTAATCCATTTTGAATAAATTGTAATTATTACTAATTGTTTACTTATTGATAATTTAGACAAATAACAAATAGATGATTGTTTATTGAACATTTAAACGTAAAATAATCACGGATCCTTGGTCATTGTTGAATCAAAAATGGCGAAATCGATAAATCATTTAATTGTAAGTTTATCTATTTGTATTATATTATTTATTGTAATTACGTATTAAACTAACTGTACTACAGTAGATATTAAAGCAATTATCTTATAAGTGTTGTTTTATACATTACCTACATATACCCCTAGACCTAGATAATACTCTTTAAATTTTTTTTAATTATTTAATTTTTAAACTTAATATTTACCTAAAACCTTAAATTATACACCGTAATCATCACATACCTATCGAAATTGCATTTTAATTTGAAAATGATATACCTTATATTTAGTTTATTTGGTACTTAAATAAATAAATTATCAGAATCATTTTTATTTACAAGTTGTACCTATGTTAATCTAGTTTATTATTATTGTTGGTATATTATGCTAGTTGCCAAGCAGAAATTTAAACATGATTGTACAAATGTAATATTCAGGAAAAAAAATTAAGTCAAATAATGTATTAGTTTAATAATTTATTTTTTTGATAGCTTTCCCCTAAGTTTAATACAGTAGTCTTGTAATTCAGACTTTGCTTGTCTGAACATGTGGTTAATCTATTATTATTTTTTACTTTTAAGCCATGCTATTGTAAATATATATACATAAAAATAATTATTCTCATTTGTCCTCAAAAGACTTTATACATAGCATGAAAATTTCTTGAAAACATAGCATGTAGCCTATTATCTGAGATGTATCCCTACTTGCTGTTTTATTTTATACAGACTTTCAAAGATCCAGCTGGGTTCTGGTTTCATCAAGTGTTGATCAAAGATACTACTGTAGAAAAAGCTAACTTGTTTATACATTTATAGATGTTAGTAATTTTTAGATAAAAAAAGGTACCTATTGTAAATTAATTAACAAAAAATTATGAAAGTAGGTATATCAATGTATAGGTATACGGTATTTCAATAACACCGTGTTTTGTGTAAACCATGAATTATATTATTTAATTTTATAAATAACAACATAATTCAGATTGCGGTGTAGTGGAATATTGCCTCAACTATGTTATTGTTTGTATCACCTATACAAGTATCATATAGGTACACTTCTATGCATACAAATAATGAGTTAATATTTTAAGCTCCTTTTGCATAACAAATTTGACACTGTTACATTTTTTTTACCCTATTTATTAATTTTTTTATTTTCGGTTTTAGGCAGACATTGAATATGTTCATCAGTTGGTATATGATTTAAGATTAAATGAATTACAACAAATTTTGGAAGCTGTTAAGCAGAACAAATCTGGTAGCAAACAATCTTTACGCAAGCGAGTTTTAAACTTGTTAACTGCTCCTTCACCAAAAACAAGAGCTTTGAAATATAAAATTGTTCAAGTCTATAGATCTAGACCACAACAAAATCAACAACCACAACTACCACCACAGGCACCGGTTGTACAACCGCAAAATTTTTTACAACGATTTTTACGACAACCTCGACTTCCGTCTCATAGCCAATCTTATGCATCACCAAGACTAAATCCTGTTCAACCTATTGTTGAAACCCCAATTCCAGCTATCCCACAACAAGAATTTGAAGATTTACCATTCTTTAAAACAGTTCAAACATTATTAATGCCTATGTACTGCCAGACTAATATTGATGCTGCTAATTTTACTGGGCTATTTTATTTAACAGATAATGTAAGACATTCTATTGTTAAATCATGGAATATTGCCAGACAAGAATATAAAATTCAAATAATTTTAAGATTAGTACAAGTTGGACTTGATGAAAATGTTACTGAACGTTTACCTTACAATATTACAGTTTCTGTAAATGATCGTCAATGTAAGTTACCTACGTTAAACATCCCAACAAAAGCTGGTATCACACCTTGGCGATGCAATGTTCCTATAGATATTACTCAGCAAACTGATTTAAGGAATTGTTTACAGAACACATTAAAAATTACATGGTCGGAAGAACCACATGAATATTTAGCTGGTGTTTATGTGGCCCAAAAATTAACTTGGAATGATCTACTTGTTGAACTTAAAAAAAGACCAGTACGTGCCTCTGATAAAACTAAAGAACTCATTAAAAAATCTATGGAAAATGACGCTGATATGGGTGTAGATTCTATGTTTGCTACTGTTAAGGATCCATTAACAAAACTAAGAATGAAACTTCCTGCTCGAGGTGTAAACTGTATACATATGCAGTGTTTTGATGCAATACAATTCTTACAGATGAATGAGCAAAAACAAACGTGGACATGCCCATTATGTAAGAAAAAAATTAAATTTGAAAACATTGAAGTTGATGAATTTTTTTTAAATATGCTTGAAAGTCCAAATTTAAGTGAAGAATGCGAAAATGTTATTTTATTAAAAGATGGTACATGGTCTGAAAGAAAAAATAGAGAATATCCAAGCCATTCTAGAACAAACGACTGTCGACCTACAAATAATATAGAAGTGTTTACATTGTCAGATTCTGATGATGATGATGATGATGATAATAATGAATATATACCAAAATCAAAACGTTTAAAATTTAATGCACCAAAAGTTGAAGAATCTGTAATAAAATCTGAGCATATTGCAGAAATAGAAGATCTAACAAATCCTTCTGAAATTGATCATGTATTAGACTTGAGTCTTAAAAATAATTCAACACCATCAGCTTCAAGTACAAAGTATGAACCAATTATTACTTTAAATGACGATCCTGATCCATCAACTTCTACAAATTCAAAGTATGAACCAGTTGTTATATTAAATGATGAACCTGATCCATCAAGTGACTCGTCCTGTATGTTAAATAATTTTTACCTTCCAAGTATTACAATCTCGGGGTCCAATAACTGTATAGCAAGTAGTTCTGGAAGCAGTAGAAATAATAGACATCAAGAAAAAGATAAATCAAGATCGGTTTTATGTGTTATAACATTAGATTGAACTGATGTATTTTAATTCTTATTTTAAATTGTATATAATTATCTATGTTAAATAACTTGTTTTCAAAAAGATATAGTATAATTGGTAATTATTGTTTTATCTCTTAACGAAACCAAGTAAATTGTAATTAATTAATATTCTTAATAATGTATATATAATTATAAACTGCCTTATTTAACTTATTCTCGATGCAGTAATTAAATCATGTTTTTCTATGTTAATTTATTTATAGATCATTTGAAATATTAGGGTACTACCTACATTACAACCTATTACTGAACACGGTGGCTATGGGTATAATAACTACTGAAGTACTGAGATTTTTCTCATCATAATACCTATTATATGTTTAATTTTTGTTTTTAATTACTTTAAAATAATGCATAGATAGTTTTAGTTATAACTAAAATAAATTGAGTTAAAAAGTTTTTTTTAAACATTTTATTTGTTAGTAATGATTTAATTGAATCTGAAGTATTCTTAGAATTCTGAATTGACTGAATTGTACAATAACTTATAATGTAATTTTAATTTCCATTTAATGATTTTATCACAATATAAGAATAAAATTAATATTTTAATTTTTTATTTAATTTTTAACCATTCCATTTTTGAATCTTTTTTAATTTAAAAGTTTAACCTGTCATGTTTGAAATAGTTTGTTATAAATAACTGCAATATATGCACACGGTAAATTTGTCCTGATTATATTTTAATATTTATGTAAAAATTTTATTTATTATGAGCAGTGAGGGATATTATTAATTGTTAAGACAAAAAATGTAATGTACTATGAGAAAACAAGAAATAAATAATCTTATACTA
This sequence comes from Rhopalosiphum padi, assembly GCF_020882245.1. Taxonomy (NCBI): domain Eukaryota; kingdom Metazoa; phylum Arthropoda; class Insecta; order Hemiptera; family Aphididae; genus Rhopalosiphum; species Rhopalosiphum padi. The sequence goes on from NC_083600.1 coordinate 23,407,828, forward strand.
TGTGGGATATTGGGATTTAATAATATAACTAGTAGCATTAAGTTATAATAAACAATATTGTTACAAAAATACAAAGTGTAACTATCATGGCTTAAAATACATACTTAAAATAATTATAATATGCCATGGTATAACTGTTCAAATGTGTTAACAATTTGTAGTGTTGTATAGTAACGTAACCAATACATGCAGAAACTATATTGTACTATCTCTGGAATTTTCAAAAAGCCCTTATCGACATCCAAGAAAAAATTGTTAATTTAAATAAGGTATTTGATGTTGGTAATATAAATAAATATGTACCTAGTGTGATCTAGCTAGTGGGCTTTATACATAATTTAATAAGCTGAAGAGGTCAGTGAAAAAAAAAAAAGGGAGTAAGTTTAAATATTCGCAGTTTTACAGTTATAAAAATATACATAAACTTAGTTTATACTGTAGTCTGTAACAATTATTAGCCACGTTATTTTATAGACCTATAATTATAGGTCTATAGAATAATAAATAATAATATAATGCGTACACTTGTTACCACGATTAAAGATTTATCTTTAAACGTGCTTGTTACTTACCGGCTACCGCCAACGCCCGGCAACACCAACCACTATCAACATTCAACACAATAGTCCATACTTTATTAGTTATTGGTGTTATTAGTCTTTGCGTTCGGCTAATCACGCGCGAAAAATATTTAAAATTTCAAAGATGTTTTTATTGGCAACATCGGAATCGGGTTATAATAAATGTTTAATCACAGTAAGTTGTTGTACTGTAAGATAATACCATTACCATGGTCATCTAATAAGAAGATCACTTACCAGTTACCAAGAAGCTTACCGGTTGACCGAGTGTACAAACAATTAATAAATTTGCATTTGCTGGGATTTAATTGATCCATGGTTTGTGATAAAAGGATGTATATTGTTTATATAATAAATGTATATTAAAAACATTAAAACATGAGTTAAACACTAAACAGTTATTATTTATGTTTACTCTAATTACACTTACGCGGTGCTCCATTCAGGCTTTCAGCTGTTGTCAAGCGTAAGTTGAATATTCGGACGTCAATTACTGGATTGCTAGTTGTAATAACGTAGTATAATTTCTCACCCACTCGAAACAAAACGATATCGCCGATATCACTGCAACCGGGATCCAATTTCCGTCATAGATCATTGTTTTTTTTCAACTAGTTGAAACAGTGAACTTTGATGTAAGCCGCACGATCAAAATTAAACCGGTAAGCCAGACTTAGTACACAATTCGTATATTTTATGATTATTAATATAAAACGCACAGTTTATAGTACGTCCTATTTCTTATGCTCTGTGGTGCGAAACGACAATTTTTTACTAACGATCAATTGATTATAAACGAATATAAAATTTATAATTAAGTGATATTAATCATACAATTTTGTCAAAGAAATGTGCGCGTGTATTGTTCGGTGTTGACGTTTTTCTATTAATTTATTTGCTACGGAATCTTCATTTTTTTGTTACGCCAATCCACAATGACATTATTGGAGTTTACTGGTTGTGCGCTGACAGCATTTGGTCCGGCATTGTCAATGTTCATTGTGACCATCATGAATGATCCTGTACGTGTCATCATATTGATAGCCAGCTCATTTTTCTGGCTGCTCAGTCTACTATTTTCTTCGATAGTGTGGTTCGTCTTCCCCAGCAAGCAGCAGGTTTGGTTTGGAGTGCTCGTATCCGTATTGGTACAAGAACTCTTCCGTTACTTTTTATATCTGCTGTTGCGCAAAGCGGAACGTGGACTCAAACGGTTTGTGGTACACTCATTGGTGTCCAACAACAAACACATGTTGTCATATGTTTCCGGTTTGGGATTTGGCGTCATGAGTGGCCTATTTTCTTTGATCAACATACTTGCTGAAGTTGGAGGACCAGGAACAATGGGCCTCCGTGGTGGATACAGTGCATTTTGTATTGTATCTTCAATTTTTACTGCATTCACCATACTGCTACATATATTTTGGGAAATAATATTTTTCCATGGATTGAACACAGACAATAAAAACTTAATTTTATATGTTGTTATTTCACACTTAGTTGTATCAGAAGTAACGCTGCTCAATCAATATTATTATAATACACTTGCACTATCTATAGTTTTTATAATAACAGTGGGTTCAGGATGTTATGCTTTCAAAACTGCAGGTGGACAATTGCCTATCATTGACAAACTTAAAAATCAAAATACAACAGCAACTGAAAGTTAATAAATGTATTACTTTTTTATAATCATATTTATATAAATTTTTTTTTATTTCTATATTATTATACATGTGTATCATTTATATTGAATTATTTTGATTATACATCATGAAAATTAAGTTTTTCTAATATTCATTTGAACTTTTAATTAATAAACTATTAATCATTTTATTTATAATAAAATTTGTTTGTTTTTTATACATAATTACCCTGTCCAATTTATATAAATACTTAAATTTAGTAAATGTTTTACCTTTAGTTATTTGTAAAAATAATGTTATTATTGTAATATATATATTACAAATTATTTTACTGATATTTATTAATCATTAGGTATATAATTTTATAAATTTTTTAATTAAAAAAATAACAACTTTCAATAAATTAGGTATTAGGTTAAATAAATATTGGTTAATTAACAAGAATATTTTTTTCTTTTATACATGAGTGATATGTATTACATTATGTAATTTACATATTATGTTAGAAATGTATACAAAATGTTTTTAAACAGTAGAATCCACTTAATTGGGACACATTGGGCAGTGACCTATTTGCCTCCATTATCCGAATAACTAATAAACCGATACATTCGTTTGGGACTATGCAATATGTCCCTATTAAGCGGTTGTCCCCTTTATGTGGTGTCCCAAATAAGCGAATTCTACTGTACATTATTTCTAATAAAAAAAAACTTAAGATATTAGTAATAAATATTAAATAAGTATACATTTTAGTTAACAACAAATTTTTAGATAAATAAATTAATAGTTAAATGTTAAATTTAATCTATCGAATTTGATTAATACTAACTGAGCAAGATGCATTTACAGTCAATATAAACGGTCCTTCTTTACCAGGCAAGTATGTTGAAGGAATTATTTCATATGTTCCTGGCTGAATATCAGCTAATTCTAAAATTACATAGCCAGATCTGAAATAAAAAAAAAGATTAAAAATTATGGGATAATTTAATTTTAAATAGTAATATTGTTTAGTCTATATAAAAAAGAAAACATACATAATTATGTTATTTTGAGTATGATTTTTATAAATTACTTTTATTCATATATTTTTATTTATGTATAATGAATATTGTATATATTAAACAAATATTCAATGATAAATTTTAATTGTTACTTTAAAAATCTCAATATTATAATTCCCAATTTTAGGGAACTGTTAAAAGTGAATTCCAAACACTTCTAATATTATTATACATAATTGTTTAATGATTACTATACGTATTAACATTTTATAATTTAAATCTTCTTGAAATTAGTTTTTAATGTTTTGTTTTTCTATTTTATTAATACATTGGTTATTTATTATTTTGTGTTAAGGAACTAATAAAAATTGAAACTATATAAATTGCTTATATTTATTTGTTTCATTATATTCCAAATGAAGCCGAATGTCCAGATCGATGTGTGTATTACATCATCTGCCCAGCTGAGAAGACTATGCCAGAACTTGATCAACAAAAACAACAGTGTTTAGTGGCGATGGAAACCCTCGATCGGTCGTCGCCAGAACTTTGGCCTGAACCAATGCCTGGCATGTCTGGTTTTGCACAACATATACGCGCATCTAGTGCGACTGATAAACAACCTTCATGGAAGCAACCACCAGATGCCCATGATATGCTACTCGTACAACGTTATAGTCAAATGCCACTGCCTCCACTTTTAGATGAATTAAAGTCTTTATACGATTTTGCCTATAACTTAGGCTTAGAAGAATCCAAAGAAATGACGCGTGGAAAATATTTAAATATATTCACACGCAACACTAATAAAGCCAGTGAATAATATTGTAATAATTTGTACAATTTAAAATGAAGTATATTTTTAATTTATGTAATCATCTCAACAATTGTTATATTAAAGCAATGTGAGTTAATTCAATAAATAATATTTGATATAATTAAATTTTTTCTATGTATTAGTAATAGATAATAAACATTAAAAAAAAAACTAATATTTTCTCAATTTAAATTTTAAATTATATAGACAAATTAAAAAAGGAAATTTTAACTCATTTTTTATATTGATGTATTAATTAAAACATACTAACCTATAGTTACCAGAAGATTTACTTATAAACTTGGCTGTAGCATTTATATTATTTAAGCCAACACATGATATTTCAATTCCAACCTGATACTGTTTTGGGGCCTTTAGTTCTATTTGTAACGCTTCAGTATCCGATAATCCGTCAACTGTTAATTTGAATTTGGGATTATCATTATAAGTACTATGATTTTGACATCCACCAGCTCTTATTCCTTTCCATTCACCATTGACAGTCTATATACAAATTTAAATTTATAATAATATATTATTATTTGGGGGACGGGGTGGCCGAGCGGTCTAATTCGTCGGCTGCGGTGCAGCCGGCTCCGGTTCGATCCTCGGTCACTGAGCGGCATTTTTCTCCGGGCAAGTCACGGTGTCCGGAGAACGAGTGCTGCCATCCCCCCACCCCGGGGCATGGCAGAAACCTACAGGTGCCCCATTAAAAATTCTGCCAAATACACTCACGTGTAACACCCCCTACTGTTTCAACCCTACTGTACCAACCCTACCAACCTACAGGCTAATGACCTAAGTTGTCGAAGCCTTAAAACCAATAAAAAAAAAAAAATAATAATAATAATAATAATATATTAATATCCAATTGAGTCTTTGCCCAATAGAAGTTAAAAATAAAAAACTAACCATTTTAAATTTGGTATTATACGAGTTACTCAACTCCTTCATTGTAAAAGGACATGTAGCATATGCCCGCAGTGTATAATTAATTGTATTCATTTTTTCGTATTGAGATATAACTAATGTATACTTTGATGGCGTTTTATCATTAATAACAATCTTGCTAAGGTAATGAGGGCTATTGATACGTGTTCCAGATATATATGGTTCAGGATCATCTATAAGAAATAAAATTATAACTTAATAAAATGTTACTATTTCATTGCTTATTTGATAGACTATGTACTTGGATAATGAACACGTTTTCCATTATTTTTATATATTATAACAGTTATATATTCACGGTTTTCTTTGAAATCTTGTAACTCAGTTATGTGTCTGGTTAATAGTATCCAAACAGCGCCACTGTTAATATTACCAACATCTAGATAAAATTGTGGATTTTCACTTATATTATACAAATCGCTAATAGGACCTGTTCCAGTATTCCAAGTCCTAAAAATATATGTAATATATAAAACAATTAGATTTAGATTCAATATAGTTCTAATATATTTTTAATTCCAAAAATGTGGTTGTACTTATGTATGCATGATGTGTACGGGAATATTGATGGATTCCAATTCATACAAAATACATCAAAATGATGAATTACCGATTTGTAATCTATCCAAAAAATTCCATTATCGAATGTAGCCGCACTTGTTGGATCATAGTCAAGCATTTTTTTTAACGGAGATGTCCAACTTTTTTCATCCAACTCTGAATAACGTCCTTTCCACCGTACATGAGCCCAAGGATTTTTCAATTTCAACAATTTTAATTCCTGAAATAATTTTAAACAATGTTTATTATGTTATTTTATTCTAATATTTAATTAATTAATTTGCATTTATATAGCTTACATTAACTTTTTGCACAGCCAAAACTGCATATGCATGTGAAGAAACAAGACCTGTTCTTCTCTCTTCTTCTGCCGACATTGGTGGTGTAGCTACCGTTATTAATACATCACCTTTGCACAATCTTGTATAAAGAGTCTCAAACAAACCATCAGCATTAAATGTTTTATCATCTAAACAAATAGCACAACGTTCTGGTATCCAGCCAGTTAAAGCATGGAGATCTATGTTCTAAAATCAACAAAAATAAGTATCATTGATTTTCTCACTTTTCAGTTAGTAAAAACATTTCAGCAATGATTTTGGAGTTCAATAAACTTACACTACTTGATCCTGGAAAATCATAACCTCCCATTACTTTAAGGTATGCTTTTTCTATAAGGGAAACCCATAATTCATTTTTATTTGATGAATGCGAACACAATAATGAGTTATACTGGCCAACTGGCAATAAATCATCAATTATTACCTTACGCTGTATACCATTTAGGTGAAATTTGATCATATATTTTCCTAATAAAGTAAATAACATATCAGTATTATGTATTTCAGTTATATAAAAGTAATTCTATTATAATACCAAATGGATTGTACACGGGTTGTCCATTGTGTTTTTGAGGGTAGATAATTGATGTGATCAATCTTTGTTTAAATGTTTTTTCAAACACAGCACATACAGCTAATGATGCTACAAATGAACAGTCAGTCACAATCTATAACAAAAATAATTAAATCTTTCAAATAAATAAAAAATAATAACCTAACTTATAATTTGTATAATAGGTAGAGAATAAAATAAGTTACAAAATTCTTATATCATTCATAAAAATGATAATATATTCTTGAATTATTTATTTATTGCTGTTGTATTTTAACATCATATAACAAGTTTTTTTATTATTACCGTTTGCTTAATGCTGTAAAAATCTATGGAGTCTCCAACCACCATTTTTGGATCCGAACATAATTGATCAGGTCTTATCCATTGTACAAATTTTTTTTTTTGATCCAATGATAATGTCAGCAAACCATCACTGTCTGTGAATGGAATTGATAACTGAAACCTTGTAAGACAAATACAAAGATGATTTGAATTTTGAACTATTTTATTTGTATATAGAAATAAATTACTTTATTATTATTACTTTTAGCCTACTTAACCTGAAATAGTAATAATTTTAGCGACATAATATTTGAATTGCAGTTGTTTTTGAATTTAAATAAAAATCTAATTTTTAACTTTAGAAAAAAAAACATAAATACAAATATAACATATTTAAGTTTTTAAGTACTATTAGTAGTTTAATATTATGTATCATACATTTTTTTAAATTTACCTCTCTAAAAGATCAACATCCATGAAAGGAACATATTCTTTATTATTAATTTTTGATGTAAACAATAATACTTGTTTTTCTGATTCTGTATAAAGATCACTTTTAGATGTTTCTAATACTTTAGGAGTTCTATTTTGAACTATTTTCTTATGAACTATTGCTGAAAAGTAATAAACAAAAGTATTGATTTAATAATATATAACAACTTATTAGTAATAGATTAAACATTGTACAAAAAGTTAGTTATAAAAATTGAAAGATGTATTTGTTAATACACATATATATTTTATTTTATTTCATTCATAAAACAACAAATATAAGTACATACTTAAAAATTAAATATAGCATAATTTTTGCATTATTTTGTTTAATTATGTACCTTAAATAATTTTAACAATTTTAATTTCATAGTGTATAATAAAAAGTTTGGTAAAAAAAATCCTAATTATCTGTAAAATCTAAGATTTTAATAACATAAAATTAGATACTACAAATAAAAATTTGCCATCTCAAGATCAAGTATCAAATTTAAATCCCATTTTACCAACCCAACTAGGGTTATATATGTATATAATTTAAAGTTATTGTTATGAAACAGACACAGACAATTTTAAGTAGTATAAATGACAGTGACTTAGATTCGACACATTGATGGACAGGGAAAAATCATTATGTTTGTAATGATTGGCAAACAACTGATTTTATACAATGTAAAAACTCTTTAACTTTTATCTCTGACATAAGACACATTCAATTTATACACAATATATACCTAATTATTATTACTTAGTAATTTATAATTTATACACAAGATATTAAATAAAAATAATAATTTGTGTTTGCTCTAAGAATATTACAACTATGAAAAGGTGAAAAAAACGAATATTGCGAGTAATCAAATGGTGACCATTAAAGTACACTTTTATAGCACTGCATTCGGTAAGTATATGCATGTACGGTATGTACTTTTAGAACCAGTTATAAAAGAGACGTCAATTTTAAAATTGAAGATACTGTTGTTATGGGCCAGTTTAGGATTCTGAGATCTCATATAATTAGATTGAATGTTTTATATGATCAGAGACAATACATACATTATATTAATGTTAATGTATTTAAATGGCTTATAGCTTTTATGTAAGAGAAAAAATATATTTTTTAGTTAATCGAAGAAAACTAATACAATTATATTTTATAATAATTGATGTTCTTATTCTCAATTTAGTTGTATGATTATTTAAATAAATCATACGAGCTTTAACAATTAATTTTTGAAAATTATATATATTTCTTACAGATAAATATATATTTAAACAATAAGACATTTAAAATATATTTGGCATTTAACAAGTAGCGCCGAAGTCCATGTTAAGGTCAGGCCATGGCCCTGACCTCTTTTTTGAAAAATGTGGCTGGTAGGTCACATTATATAAACATTTTAACTTTATTTTATATATATATATATTATATATATTTTATACTCCAATAAGTATTGAGGCCACAAAGTTTTGAAATTGCCCGACTACATTTTAAAAACTTCGGAACCACTGCATTTAACAATACAAAAATTACATTCATAATAATGCAAAATAACAAAATGGTTCTTAAGTAAAATTTTATTTTCTAAATACAAAACATTTAAAATTTTACTTAATATATCAATATGTCAATTGGTAAATTTTAAATAGTTATAAATTATAAGCTATTACAATAAATTTAAGGAAATTATATTTAAGAAGACACAGTAATAAATGTTCTTAAAGAACATAGACAAAGATGGTTTGAAGAAAATGATAATTAAAGAATTTTAAAATGTTTCAATACATTTTTAAAGAAATGCTAAGTGATTCCATTATTACATAATTAAAAAAATACACTTTTGAACTATAGTTTAAAATGACATCAATAGTTAAAGAAATAAAATAAATTTACTATTATAAATTTATCAGCCTCAGAACTTATACTTAATGTTACATTAGTTGTTTTAACTATTTATATTTTAATGCCATAAAAAATGTTATTTGATATAAATACAAGATGACACTTTTCAATATTTTCATAAAAACAGCATACAATCATAAATTATTGAATAATGAACATGTTTTTGCAGTATAATATGCAATTTATTTATAAAAAATAGTATTTATTTTTTAATTAAAACACAGATAGTAGTCTGCAGTCTTAGATTTTAAAATGTAAAATTAAATTAAAATTAGCACCTTAATTAATAAATAAACATAAAATAACTTTAAATTAAATAGGTAACCTATTTCAATTATACAAATATTGAATAATACAATTTAATAATTTTGATTTTTAGTATTATTTCTATTATATACAAGTAATTGTTTTAAAATTTAAAATAATAATGGATGGAAAATACTATATCTGAATATTATTTTATCTTTAAATTAATGCTTTGAATCCGTGTATATCAAATAAATTATAATTTACCAACAATTAAATATAAAAATGGTCTGATTGGGTTTAACATTAATTTTAAATATTAAAACTATGAGGTAAGTTTAAAATAAATGAGATCTAATTAGTAATTTCCTATTTAGTTTGAATGCTAAACATTTACAGTCTTTACATATGTATTTTTGTATCCAAACAAAAATGTGATAACAATATGATTTTAATAGTTGTAACAAATTATAATCGCCTAAAATAATTTCAAGAACACAAATATCATAATTAAAATTTTCATTAACATGTCAATATGTAAGCGGAAAACTTCATGTTAATTTAAGGATTTTGTACATATGATTATGATTCTTGTATTTAAAAAAAAAAATATTTTCAAAATAAATAAAAATAAGTAATTACTCTTAGTATCACATACAATTATTGAACATTAAATAAATACATTTTTTTTAAACACTTCTTCTCATATTAATACTGGTAACTAAAATAGTCAGCTCAAATAAAGCTTTAATTTTGAACATTTATAAAAATGAATTTTTATCACAATGACAGTAAAAAAATATAACTATTAATAACGATTTTTAAAAAAATCTGTCTATTTAAAATTTTACTTTTTACAATTTGAATATAAAATATATAGGGTATTCATATTGTATAAATTATAAAGGTATGGACGGTATGGTCTTTCTAATATAAATAAATATGTTGTTGTAATAAATTACATGCAATTATAGAAAAGAAACTAGTAAAATTACTTCACTCTCATAAGATACCTGTATTATTGGAGCTATTACATGAATTTGACTCCTTTAATTGTTTTAGTTTTTCTGCTCGATCTAAAGCTCTTTCAATTAAAATAGTTAAATTTCTTATCATCTCATCATCTGATATTTCTTTTTTCTAAAATAGAAATCAATATTTTTTTATAAATATGTTCAATTGTATACAAATATAATTTTTAATAAATTATTAAGAAGCATAGTAAAAATATGTAAACATTTTATTAATTAGAAATCATTTTTATTTACCACTTTTAATGATAATTCAATTGCTTGTGTATATGTATCAATAGCCAAATCCTCTTTTCCTGACTCATCAATATCCAAAGCTTGCTTGAGTAAATATTTGCATTGTTTTAACCTTACTTTATCTTGGTTAATACTTTCCATATTATTGGCAGCTTCATTTTGAACTATAAAATTCAACATAAATATCATAAACTATAAATATTAAATAATTGGTTTTAAATTATTAATATCAAGATGAATGGTATAACATAAAAATAAAATTGATTGTAAAAATGTAAATGATCTATTTATCAGAGGAAAATAAACATAAATTCAAGTGTTAGGTAATTATTTATTTAGTAATGATTTTTCTAATATCTATTTTCAATCAATTAATTAGTTGATATAAAATGAAATAATTAACTATTCACAACTACCTACTGGGTTACTTATTACCTATTTTATTAAATTAAGTTATAATTAAAGGTGAGAGAAATTAATATTTTGATAAATATAAAAATCTTGATTAGGTACTCATTTCAAATATGCGCAGAGTGGAGTAATTAACATCATTTTTTAACAAATCTATATTTTAATATTTTAATAATCAAATGAGTAAATGTTTTTCAAAACAAATAATTTCTCTGAATCTCCAAATTCCACTAAAATAAAAAAAAGGAAAAAATTTGATATATGTAGGAAAAATAACAAAAAAAGTAAACAATTTTCTATTTTCCTTTAAATTACTATATTACTAATATTTAGTCACAATTTAAATTAAAACAATTATTTATTTTATCAAGAAGAGCCATGTCCTAAAGACTTCATGTAGTATGATCACTGGATATATTTCATTTCAAACCAAAAATACTGAAATTTAATAAATAAAAATAATTAGATTATATTTGAAATATTTCTAAAACGTATTTTGATATTTCAAAAATAAAATAGTTTGTTAACTAATTAATTGAATACCTATTGTTTTTTATTTTTACAATTTTCATTTATATAAATAACACATTATTCTATAAGATTATAATATTATCTATTGTCTACAGTTGTATGTCCCTAAATTTGCTTATAGCAACGTGAAAATTAATCTTGAGGTTTAAATGGTATGGTTGATCATTTGTATAGATAGAAATGGTAGTTAGAGTTCCAAAATAAATATGATAAAAAAAAAAAATCCAAAATAATTGAATATCATTTCAGAAATTTAACTAATTTTGTAGTATTATTATTATCCAAGTATGAGCAAAATAAAAGAAATTGGCAAAATATATTTCTTTTATGAGATGCTCTTATATAAAATATCAGAAAAAAAAACATGAAGTAATTGAGACTTCAGAACTACATACGTGAATACTTAATTATGCTCACAATCTAAAATATTAATGTAAGGAAATAACTAACTCGATAATATAAAAAAATTACTTTGATATTCCAAGACTTCAGCTCTATTAACATAATCATGTGATTTTTGACACCATTCATTGGCCAGAGGATCATCTTTTCGTATCTTCCATGCAAGTTCTAAAAGAGTTGCAGCCTCTTTATAATAATAGACAGCAGCTTGCATTTGACCTTTGCAGTCACAGTCTACCGCTTTATTAGATACTACAATGGCTTCTTCAGCGTACTCCATTTTATTTGAACTACTATAAAATAATACGTCTAACAGTCGTACTAATTTAAATTATACTAATGAGGCTTAGGTTTGTGGCCGTCAACATAAAAGTTTCTAGTGGCTGCAGGCAACACAAGTTCGATGCCGTCCAAACACTTGGTCAGAATAATCTGACAACCCAGTCGTGAGTTTTCCTTGAGAAATGGCGCTAAATCTAGTAAATCGTCCTCTTTCTCTTCCGATTCAGGAAGCTTGGACAAATAATCATCGGCAACATAACAATGACAGGTTGTGCACGCTAATGACGCTTCACAAGCACCTTCCATTTCGACTCCATGCCTGGTAAAATTCAAGTTAGATACATTATTCTCACAACCATGGTTGTCGACGCTGACACGCGTTTTTCATTTACTATCAGTTACCTGTGAGCCAGATACAGAACGTTGTCACCGACTTTTCCCTTGACTTCTGTGCGCTTGCCGTCTCTATCAACGAACGCCACTCGGACTATGTCAGCTTCGTTTTTCGGTTCCTGCCATTCGTAATCACCGTGCCGTAAACTCGGAGTGGTGGACACAAACCTCTTCCGGACCGACGGAACTCCGCACCTTGTCAAACAGACGCGACTCAATGGAAGAGTCAGGTGACGGTGTCGATTGCAGAATACACCACGCACTAGTTTTGCCACAGTGACGGGCAAAAACATGCTATATCGTATACTATGCGAATAGATTTCTTATACTCACAACGGTAATAACAGCACATGCTAGACAGACAAAGCTTGACGCCGGATGGTAAGTCAAAACCGAAACTGTAAAGTGCAAGCAGTGCAGTTATAATATTTTGATAACGCTGTGACTGCGCGTGAACGAAAAAAGTTGTTATAACTCCGAACTTGTAACCGTCTATAGTGCTGTCTAATCACGATGACGTCACATACGCGTTTGCTGATTAAAATTTATTGATAATGATAAAGATGATCTATACAAAAACAAACAAGACGAATACGATGAATACGTGACACCGCGTAGGCGTACTATGATGAGCACTTGAAATCTGTTCTATGGTATACTTGTCTGACAATATAGCAAATAATATTTGCTAGTTATTAGTATTCGTATAATTGCATAATTCCCCTGGAGGGTCGGTCTTATACCGGTATGGATCATCGAGTTGTATACTCGAATACCCGATAATAGGTTGTCGTAGATTACACCTGAAAAGTTTGTACTTAAAAATTCATTAAATCAAGTCTTCTGCGAGTAGTGAGTACACTGTATATAGACTCTAAATGTAATGTATTAAAGTATATTTTCAATTTGGTCAGAAATGCTATCAAAAACGAGTGTTGGTTAATCAATAGGTATACTTATACATTTGTAAGCGAGGCAAAGCCACCTCAAATATTTCTTAACTTAACCCCGTCAGTACATATATTGTATAGTAGATACATTAATATTTTATATCTAACTAATTTTACAAATATGTTTATAATTTTATGTTTAATCCATCATAAAATATCTTGTTTCCATCGTGTTCAAGTTTAATTAAGAATAAAGATTAAAGGCAATGCTGTTTTTATATTAGTAATTTTTTTAATGATGTCTCATAACGTCTATGGACGAAGCAATATCTTCTATTAGAGTACCTAGCTAGTTGGATGAATATGTTTTATTACTATTTTGTATGGTTGTCACTTGTCGGTTAGTCAGATTGACGTTGATACATATTATATAATAGGTATTATGTATCAATGTATGGTATAAGGTATTGACTATTGCAGTGTGCCAGTGTCGTCATTTGGGGGTGTCAGGGTGTGCATTTGCCCCTCTTGTAATTAGCAGGCCGCGGCCGGGCCGGGTATGTGCTAGTTTTGTTTTATTTTTTTTAAATAGCTTTATACTCATATTTGACGCAAAAAGGATATAAATAAAATTGAGGTAAAATTTCCCTCAAAATAATTCATCATATAGTAGCTAATAGCATTGAGTATACATTATATATTAAATGCTAATAGTTAATATTGGGTTCATATTTAGTTCATGGTTATTATCTTAGTATATATAAAATGATGACAATTTTTCTAGTACTTAAAGACTCGCTGAATCACATGCCTGTGGGAACGATGTTTAAATGCGCGGCTCGTTTCCTTTGGCGCGGACACAACGGACCGACAATTTTCGGATAGCCACAAGCCTAGACGAGCTATACCGAGCCTAGACGAGCAAAAGCGTCGTGTAGTGTACCGAGCCAGCGTACTTGGCTCGAAGCTCGCCGAGCCACGCGCCGTGGGAACCCGCCTTAAGAAGCATAGATGGACATTTGATTGGATTTATAGGGAAGGCTATAATAATCCAATGTAAAGTGACCTGCAGGGGCTTCGCCCTCACAACCCCTTTCTTACACAAGTATAACATATTACCTTCGATTTTTGGGGGCATAAGCCCCCCACCGATGTCCACCTATGGTAAGAACTAAGAAGTCTGTTTATATTAAGATAAAAATGTATTCTTAGCAAGTGGTTTTTTTTTTTATTATGAGCCGGTCAAAAACTAAAACGATGCCACCAATAGTCACTATTGGGAATTATAATGTCTTAGATAAAGGTATTATAGTCAAAGTTACATTCTTTTAAATTAGTTGAAGTTAACTTAAAAATAAAATTGTTCGAGGAACAATAATCTTGAAGTCGTTAGCGATACGAAGAAATTCACTACGCTTTTTATTAATATTTATGGACAAAAGTAAAATACTTTTTTATGTAGGCACCTATATGTAGTGACTAGCGACATTAAATGACTCCTAACCTTATACGTTAAATAACAATAAGATATCAACATCGTAGTCACTAGTCAGTATGATTATAATATAATACATAAACGATATACCTTAAACATATACGTCCATATATGTTATTTTTTATACGCGTTTCGGCGTTTCAACTATTACACAAATCATCACTGGTAAGTATACCGTGACATCAACTGTCAAAAAATTATTTCTTGGATTTTCTAGTCATTGTTTCTGCATTTATATATGTTTCAGACTGCACTTTTAACAGCTCATTTCTAAATACTAAATAGGTACAATAGGTACATATAAATATTTGGGTGCCCACTATGATGGCACTATATAAATACAACTGTTGAGTTTCGAATGATAACTCTCACAACTATAATTCGTAGTTACCATAAACTTGGTGGAAAACTTGCTTTTGAGAAAATATATTTATCATTTATCAAATACCTACGTAGTTCATAAACTCTACAATTCTTTCGTCGTATTACAGTATATTGATATACAACAATAGAAAATAAACTCATTACTCGTACATAACTATATCAGTGGTGGTCAAAGGGGGATGAGGGGGGATGATAGATCCCCCATCATGACTTTTTTCTTTAATATTTATTTAATTTTATATTTATTATTTATGTATATTGTACTATAATATTGATGCATTAATAGTTTTTTCTTCTCAAAACAACGCCTGTGGACGTATATTATTATTATCTAGATTCTAGACTCATTTTAGAAACAAGGCTAATATTATAAATAATATCTAGTTACTTACACAAAATATACAGGAATTACCCCACTCGATATTCAGCAAATTCGCCATCCAGCTCAAAAAATATAAGTATTTCTGGTTTTATTTTGATATATCTGTAATAACTTTTCGTTCAAGTCCGTTGCTTAATTTTTGTCGTTTAAGGTGTTCAGGTTTATTTGAATCGTGATTATGAATTTTTGGTTCAGAAATAATATTTTTTAAGTTATCGAGCTTTAAAATACTTTTGCAATTTTTATTTGTGCACTTTCACCAGTGGCGCATTTAAATATACGTGTCCCGGGGAAAAATAATTTTTCCGCCCTTCTTACTTCCACCCCCACCCAAAAATAATATAAATAAATTCAAAGTTAAGCAATAAAAAAATTAATTTTATGAAACAAATCATATAAATCAGTTGTTTTGCGATATTGTATATTTGTATTAGACAATTTTATAGTAATACATAATATGTATATTATCATAACGTTTACCTAATCTTTTTTATTCAAAGTGAATATTTCTTAATAAAAAAAATATATATATATATATTAAATATAGAAAACGGAATCAACACTTGTTATTTGCACAATGATTAACAATATATGGTTTTTTATTAGATTAAATAAATAATATTTATTATTAATTATAAATAATAAAATAATCGATACCTTATAATTTTTTTCTTGACTTTTGAGAAGCAAAAGTTTCAATAATATCATTAAAATTAATGGTTTTTGTTAAATCAGCTTCAATGTTGAGGACTGCTAATGAATTAAGACGATTTTCTCTCATTGTTGATTTTAAATAAGTTTACTTTCCTTTTGTAAACTTTTTTACAAAAAAAGGCACTTTTTGTGCCCTAAAGTGAATACATTTATTTGGGAATGATACGTCCAAACCTGTGTACCCGAGCTTAAATTATAAACATTAAACGAAAATATTATATCTTATCGAATAATAAATGTAATATGCTATCTGTAGCAACTAGCATCAGTAGATACTGCAGGTAGATAAATTATGTTTTGTTTTTATTAAAATATGTTGGCACTGGTAAAAACGTAAATGATATTTATAGAAGTAAAAAATATTAAAATGTTAGTATAATTTAGTAAAATTCGGAGGTATTATACTATTATGGCACTGGTAAAAACTAGTATGATAGTATTTGTATAAATTCAAGTTTATTAATTTGGTTTTCTTCCAACCGTTTCATAGTATTTCTAATATGTTATTATTTAAATGAATAGGTATATGCTGTACAAGTCTTTTTAATACAACAGTCAGCAATATCAATCAACATTATTTTTTAAATTTTTATGGAAACTAAATTTGAATCCATCGATTACAAATAAAGTACGATTTTTTTCACTCAAAATTTTATTCGACATTATAATTATATTAAAACAGCAAGGCAATGGAACGTTCTTAGCGGTAGTAAAGCAACGACTAAAAGGTATACTTATTGGTATCTGTGATTATATTTTATCAGTCAAGATTAAATTATTTAGAATTTAAAAAACCCGGGCCGCAACTCATCTGTACCCAAAATAAACTCGATCGGGTCGCAATTCGGATTAGACCTTTTTTTGTAGATATCTTCGGAACGCAACTAGTATGCAATACTAGAAGTAAGCAAAATTAAAATGTGTAGGTTTAGTTTAAATTAAAGGAGTGTAGTATAATATTCAAAATAAAAAATAATAAAATAGTTATGAATATAAAATTAAAAAACTGGTAAAAACTTGAATGGAAAACCTAACCTGTTTTTTTTTGTTCATGACTCAAACCAACTGACTGAATTTTTCTCCACCAACTTTGACCTAACTGAAACTGGCAACCTTTCAATAAAACTTATGGCCACATGATGAATAATGATAAGTATATTGATTTTTCAAATTCGCAAATATTATTTTAACTAAAAAAAGTTTTAAAAAATATCAGTGGTACCTATATATAATTATTATTTTTTAAGTCATGGATTTTAAAAATTGTGTAAACGATTTTGGGCAACTTTTAAAAGTTCCATTCATAAATATTGAACCAACTCCACTAAAAATTTTAAAAACCGGACCCAATTCGTGTACCCACATATTATCACATTTTTAATTTAGGGGTGCAATTCGTGTGTAGCCAGGCCATGGGCGGCTTTCATTTTGCCGAATAACCCAAAAATCAAAATAACATATCGCTTGGACGAAATTTACACGGAACCCTAATTTATCTAGTACATTGTTTGGGTGAGTCGAGATATTTATGAAATGTAAATTATATACTTTATATATACGTTTTCCTTTCCATTTTTAGAGACTTAGGACTTTCAGTTAACTCTAACAGGAATGAAAACTTTTTGTTGCAAAAATATTTATTTAGCGAAGTTAAATAATTTTATACAATTTAGACTATAGTACTATACATTTTATAAAATATTCACATACACGTATTAATCAGAATATACCTTTTAATTTTGAATTATTATATAATTGTTATAATTTTATATATTTTATTAATTATTAATATATATATAGCATAATATTATGTGGACTACATATTTTAAAATATTATGTATATGCCCGTTTTGTCTCAGTTTTAATTTTTTTTTTTTTTTTTTTTTATTTATTATCGAAAAATGTTTCAGCACACCAAGTAGACAAAATATAATATAGTCGTTAGTAGTGAATAGTGATAGACATGGTTGGTCGAAAAATAGTTTCTATTTATTTGAGATAAAATTATTGAGGATACGGTCTAAGAAAAGATAAGATTATGTAGGTATTATGAAACAGTGTGCGATAGTATTATGGGGAGATAATGTCTTTAGCTATTAGTGTGTTTAAGACTGAGGTAAGGAGGGAAATTAATGGATTAATTAAAGAGCTTAAATAAGATATGAGTTTTGAAAAGGTATTTGATATTTGCTCCGTGATTTTATTTTGGTTATTGGTGGCTTCTGCATATGATTTGGTTTTGGCTCTGGGTTGAGACTGTTGAGAGTGATGGTCAGGATCTTTGACTGGTTGAAACTTTTGAGCAGATTTTTTATATATTGACTGGAATGCTGGGCATCCTTTGAAGTTTGCGGTGTGGTCTTTAGCGCATAGTGCGCATTTGGCTGGACTATTTCGGTCCTTGGTGCACTCGATTGTCAGGTGGTTTTCACCACATTTGACACATCGAGCTTTATGGCTGCTATAATTCTTTGTATGTCCATAGTCTTGGCAATTGTGGCATTGCGATGGGCCACGTCTTTTTTTGATTGGTTTTTCGATTTTCACTATTGTGTTGAGAAGATATGTAATATCGTGGATATCATTATTATTATCTTGCTGACGGATATCCACAAAGAAAACTGGAAGTGGGCAGTTGTTCCTGTTTTTGGCATTGTAAATACTCTTGACTGAATGTCCCAGTTCAGTAAGAGCAGAAGTAATATCGGTGTGTAAGGTGGAACTATGTAAATTTTTGATGACGACTCTGTATGTGCGAAGGCTTGGGGGGAAAACGAATGAAAGCTAGCGCTTGTTTCGTGTAAATGATCTATTATTGCATTGTAAGGTCGTTTATCGGTGGGTTGTACAATGAGGTATGACGGAGTGGACTTACAGGTGTAACCATTGGGTCCGGTGATATTTTTTAAGATGGTGTTGAATGCTGAGAAGTTGGATATGTTTTTGATGTGGATAGGAGGGGCCTCGGGCTTAGCGTTGTGAACTTTTTGAGGTGGTCTATCCGGATCTTTCGTGGTGCTAGCTGAAGGTGTGGTGAGTACATTGTCTTCATCGGTGTTAAGTATGGTGTAGCGGTTCGGGGTGACAAATACTTTTGTGTTTTTGTCGATTTGACTGGGCAAACTTTTTGATAGGTTTCGCTTCGTTGTTTTAGGTGTATGCGACATGGTAATGAATTATTATGGCAATTACATAATAGCGATATGATAACGGAGCGCGGACGATTACGACGTGCGTGTGTTCATGTTGAACGTTGCGTCCGAACTGCCGTTTTAATAAAATCTAACAAATTATTATTCACTATCTATATTTGTAAATAGGTTTTGACACTTTAAAAAAATTTACACCAAACAGACGAAACGATATAATTAAAATATTGAGTTGAAGACGTTGTATAGTTAATGCAAATATAAAAAATATTGTATAGATAAATATATTACTTCCCTATTATTCAATAATGTATAAATTCGCCTATGCGATTGGTTAATTTCTCGCCCAAATGATATAATATGCTCTACACAGGTAAATTTTAAGATATTCGCCCAAATGAATGACGCCCTGTAGCCGGCTGCATACTACTTGCGTCCCCAAAAAAGGTATATTTTACAGGTAGTAAATTCAACAGAAAACTCGACTTTATTATTCTTCCAACATGCTATAATAGTCGTAACCGAGTTGCTTCCAAGATAAATAACATAATAATATTTTCAGCATTTGCACACTTTATACAAGAGATAATATTATAGCGTGTTAGTGTAATTGTGATGAAATTGAATACACACCATGGCGATGTCCGGTTGTCACCAAACAATTTCCGAGCCATATTTATAACACTGAATGCTTTGAAAAACCAACACCTGATATCTAATTTGATATATTATAAATAACGATTTATCAGTTTAACACAAAGTATTTTGCACGGTGCTATACTTTTCTCACTACATGTTATACAGTGTTCGATTAAAAATGGAAAAAATGTTCAGCTCCAAATTGTGCGCAACAAAAGAATTTTTTTATAATTCATAACTATAAGTTCAGTTACCAATACTGGTTTTTAAATGCTTAAAAATGAAGTACAACGATGGAGGTGCACAAATAAAAAATGCGAAGTTTTTTAAAGCTCGATGATCTAAAAAATATGATTTCTGAACCAACATCACATAATCACGATTCAAATGAACTAGCACACCTTAAACGACAACAATTAAGCTAATTTTGACGATTTTATAAATGTAAATTAATAACTATTATTTTTATATTTTTTAATTATGCATAATTTTTTTAATATGTTTATTTATATCATTTTGTATAATTTTATTTATTTAAACATGATGTGATAATGTAATGCGATATAATCAATTATCAAATGTACCTATATCAGTGGAATATAATAATTATAAGTTACTATATAAATAGAATCATATGTAATTAATATAATATTCTGATTTATAATAGTCTGTAATATTTAATTTATGCTATTAAAAACTGGGACACAACTAGTTTGTGTAAAAAGATACTGTTGGACGCAAATAAGCTATGACCCTTTTTGAACCTTTTTTTATGGGACGCAAGTATAATATGCACCGCTGTAGCCAACGGAACGCGTGTTACCTGGTGAATTCACTACCTGGAAAAGGGCATACGTAAACCGCGCCCAAATAACCTTTTTTTGTAAGCTGCGCCGGAAATATTATCTATGTTAAAAAGGGAATTACCCGTTTCCGCCAATTTAAAAAAGGTTCGATTCCCGTTTACGCCAATCTACCTGCTATGGAATAATTATTTTAATATATTCCATATTTTTGGTAAAAAAGAAAAATCTTTATAGTTCACAAATCCTAAGTGTTTTAGTTCATCGTGGATCGTAAAAATCCTTCAATTAATTTGAGTTAACTGAAACTACGTAGTACGTACACATGATGCGGTGTACATATTAAGGCAATGTTAGATAATCTATGATAGTGTCAATTTTAAATGCACAGGTATTTTATACATATTGTACAATATTTATATATATATATATAAAACTTAAATATGGAATCGATAAGATTAAAACTACAGTACAGATAGTAATTCGCGCGTAGGTGGATATCCACGGTTGTCGTGAAAATGTGTTAAAAATTTTGATTGAAAATGTCCGGACGGACACATATATTAAAATAAATAGCGTCAATTTAAATATTCCAAATACATTGAAAAATAAATCCACTTTGTTAAAATGTGTTAGGACTAAAATGCTATAACTGATTTTAAAAATAAACTAATATCACGTTATTCGTTCGTAAAGAGTGTTGCATTTAATTATGTTAAATAAATTAACAAAATATAATTAAAAATGTATTACTTAAAATTTTACTTTATTATTGTATTTATTAAAACTTTATGACAAAAAATTATGTACCTTTTATGAATAAGTGACTTTTACTTTATTGTTGTATTTATTATTTGCTTTATTAGTTATAAATATATTTTTCAATTATTAATGTCATCATATAAACCCTGTACAATTATTTCAAGTTAAAATTTAAGTACACCGTAAAAATAATAGGAATAATAATGCAATTAATACATATTATTATAATTTTACAATAACAGGTAGATTGACGGAAACGGGAATCGAACCTTTTTTAAATTAGCGGAAACGGGCGATGGCAGAATCGGTAATTTCAAATTTTGGCGGAAACGGTACATGCCCGTTAAAAAGGTAGGTATAATGTTAATTGCACCCAAATTTTTATCTATGTTAAAAAGTTGTAATGTAAACTGCGCCCCACAACTTGAAGTATGGGATTAAGCATCAACAGAGCAAACTTTATAACTACCAATGAATAATCCGAGTCTTTTCATTTTTACTTCAATTCTAACTTTTATACAACTCATCCAAATATTTTGATGTTCATAGAAAAGTTAAAACAAATTCAAATTGAAACATTAATTCATCAAACTACATAGTACAAATTAACCCTTTAAATAATCGTGTCCAATTGTACATTATTTATACTGACTTTCATAAAAGCATTTGATAAAGTAAATCACAATATAGTTTTATATAAATTATCTTATTATAGTTTCCATGAAAATGTTTTAATGGGTAATAATTATTCTTATGTTCTCATACCCATGCTGTAAAAATTTCTAGTTATGTTTCAAATGATTTTTTGGTTAGTTACGGTGTTCCTTTAAAGTAGTGATCAGATACCTTCTGTACTTTCGGGCCATATTCACGAATTAAAAAGAGTTCGCGGGCTGGACAAAAATAATAATTTTATATTCTTAAATTATTTATTATGAAAAATAATATAATGTTTAAAACTTTAAAATAATGAAATGTATTACAAAATTTCGTCGTCTTAAAATTTAAGGCGGGCCATATGCCCGTATACAATAACGGCCAAAAATGGCACAAATTAGTTTTTCGTAGTTTCTATTGTTGAAAATAAAGTTACTGCATTTACAGCCAGATTCGACACAAAAAGGCGAACAATTTTGATGTAAGGTACATCTACCTAGCGGTAAAATTGTGAACTCCAGATCTAAAATAAACGACTGAAAATATTATTATTGTGCAAAGTGAAAAACTACCCACTTTACAACAATAACAATTTGATACTAAATGATATTACCGATCTTGTCTAAAAAAAATACTATCTTGTAGTACATTTTGTTCGGAATATTTTTTAAAAAAAGTATAGATTTTTAAGTATAATACGTATTGAAATATATCATAAACTCATTTTGTGCCCAAATTAACCCTTAATCAACTTTTAGGGGTAGTTTCACTTGAATATTTTTTAAATATTTTTCCCATCATCTTGGTGTTTTTTTTACAATAGGTACATTTTTATCGGAAAAAAATAAAAATTTAGGCAGAAAGGGATTTTGTTGATTTTTTTGAAATAAACATATTTTTTTTAATCAATTTCGGTTTTTATGTACAACCGCTTAATGTGGGCAAACAGGGCTGGTCCCAAGGTGCCCACATTAAGCAGAATCCACTGTATTATTATACGAATGTACAGGATTTACAGGTGTTATAGCACGCATCATGTCTAGTGTCTATGATAACGTCGATAACCGCCAAGGCGCGAATTATATTATTATAGATAGCATATAATCATAGTTGTGTTGTTGTGTACACCGCTACAATTGGTTTAAACTGCTCTTGAGGTTTGGACCCGTCATGGAGGTATTGGCGTACACATCATACGGAACGCGAATCACCAACCAGTCAACAGGTTAGTATGCACTAACCACGCTTGTTTGTCCGCGCACGCGTAGACCGGCGACCTAAGCTTCATAACGTGATCATTCCACGCATCCTAACCCATCATATCGTTTCTAATGTATTTTTCAAATGTGATTTAGTTCAAGAATTTTGTTTATTTCAACTTCACTATAAGACTAAGTGTGTTTGCTAGTTCATTTCACTGAATTTGAATACTTTTTAGTAGACTGAAGTCTGGAATCACAGTTCGTTTTACATTTTTGGAAGTAGGAAGATCTTTTATACATTCTGTACTGTTTTATACGTTCTGTTTACAATGTTAACACCGTCTACGGTTCTATTATATCGTGAGTATAAGTAGTAAGTGCTGAAGAGTCTCTTGTATAGAATTTCAAATAGTCTACTGTGTGGTGTGTTGCTGTGTTTTATAATATTATTGTGTTGTTGTCACAATTGAAGACTATTATTATTAAACATACGAAAATTGGGATAAATATATTTTTTGTAAGTATTAACTTCTAGAAAAATTTTAAATGTAAGTCGTTGTAGGTATTTAATTGAATACCTATATAAATTTTGGCAACAAATGACAAACCTTTAAACTTAACTATAAAGTATCTAACACTGTTCTGATAGCATTGTTCGCTGTTCGTTATTTCAATGATTATCAACTATTGAATCCATTACTAACAATGATCTAAAATTTATAAAAGACAAGTGATAAATAAAGCGCAATTCTTTTATTCAAATATATATTTTTTTCATTTTCATAATTTTTGAGTTTTATCAGTAATCTATACAAATTATAATAGTTTCAATCTAAAGTCAATAATTATGATACAGTTTTTACTGCATATTATATGGCATATTGTGAACATTTTTATTGTTGACAATTCATGCTTTAATTGTAAACTACAGAATCTTATATTATATTATTTTGTTTGATTTTGATTTTAGTGTTTACAGTGTATTTAAATTATAGTTTTATCATTAACGTTTTGTTTTATTAAGAGAACGTCATACTCGCATGTGTTGTCTCTATCTTAACATATATCATGATAAATTTGTGTTCAGCAAAACACATTTTGTGATGTTAGCTTTAATATTAGAGTAAATTTACCTATTATAAAATTTAAAGGTATGAATATTACCTAGAAAATTACATGCTCTTATTGATATTATAATTTTAAGGTGAGTTATAGCTTTGTAAAATATTTCAACTTTAAAATTTTCATAACTCATTTTAAAATGATAATATCAATAAGAGCATATGTCATTTTCTAGATAATATTCTTACATTTTATAATAGATAAATTCACTCTAATATTAAAGCTAACATTACAAAATATGTTCTGCTAAACGTAAATTTGTTATGATGTAAGTTAGTAAGACAGAAACAAAACATGCGGGTATGCCATCCTATTGATTATTTTTTTTCTTATTTATTTTATATTACTATAATTACTTTTTGTGTTTTAAAATGTTCTATACAGGTGTTATTTTAGTGTATTGCTTATAATGCCGTGCCAATATTAATAAAAATATAGACTTGACGATTATGAATATTATAGAGTATTGACAACACTACATACCCAACGAACATTGAAATATCTATGAGACGTTTAATATACTTCATCGTAATATGTTGTTGATGTCTAAATGTAGATTACATAGATGTCTAGAATAGGTCTATACCTAACAGATATTAGACATTTAAGAGTTGACATCTACATAACATCTACTATTAAAACGTCAAAGAGATCCTCATGAGACTAAGTAAAAACTTTTTGTGGACACAAGTGCCTTGTATTTATACTTCATTAAGAAGATATTGTATCCGTATATTATATTGTCTCTGTCTTATTAACACATAACATAACAAATTATAATAATATAATAATAATGATAGTTCCAATTTTGTATTGTTAGCTTTAATATTAGAGTAGATTAACCCATTATCAAACTTAAAGGGAAGACAATTATTCATTTTCTCTTGTTTTGATTTTTACTTTATTTTAATTTATAATCAAGTCATGAGAATTTTTTCCATTTTTAAATATTAATTTTTTACTTCCTCATAATTTACTTATAAATTAGAATATTGTAAATATTCAATGAGAGAATACAAATAATGTTTTTACAAAAACATGTTATGTTTCAACTTAAAGAGTCTTAGGTCAATTCACTTTAATATTTTACTTAAAAACTAAAAATTGTATCTTGTATTTTTAAATTTTTATATGCTATGTGTAATTAAGATAAAGACGAAACAATACTGGTGTCGGATACACAGTCTTCAAAAAATACAAATTTCATTTAACAAAATACCTGTTAATATCAACTATCACAGCATACTTCATAACAACAAATTGTGGTTGTCGCCAGAATTGAACTTTTAAATAAAACTTCTTAGATTCTTGAATACATGATAGGAATAATGATATCATATTATTCTAAAATTAGGTTACTGTCATCATCAACGACTTGTCCGGCCAGGATGTAAGGAGATGACTATAAGTCATTATTATTATTGTCTTAAATGACTATCAGCTGAAAAACATTTATTTTTATAAAATGTTTAGTATTAATTTTATAAATTTTTATTTTACATCATACAAACAAAAATAAAAATTAGCGGAATTTAATAAATAGACTAACTATTTTAAATATCCAGTTCAAAATAAATCACTTATACTTGAAACTTTAATCTTAAATTGTTTTATTATTGATTAAAAAGGAAGTTATAAAAATTATTTAAATATCAATTTTTAAAATAAATTAAGTATTCAATACAAATTTTAATGCATCAAATTAAATTAAAATGTTTAGCAGTTTCAAATTTCCATTACCATTATTATTTTTCATTTATTAAAACATGTTTGAAAACCTTAGTTTCTAAAACTTTCTTGCCCATTCCAAAATTATACCTATTATACAAATTATATCTATTATTATAGAAAATGTATATACATTTTAATTATTCTAATTTACTTATTCCAATATATATTTTATTTTTTTGCAGTTTATCGTCAAAAGTCTGGTAATAAGTTTATGAGGGTCATTATAAGTTGTCTTTGAAAAATCACACATGTCTAATATTTTAAACTATGAATCCATTAACACCGACCACTGTAAGTAGTATATTATTAAATCAGCTATTTATATATATAATATACATGGGGTGCTTCTAGGATTATTTTATTTATTTACTATAAACATGATATTATATTATGTTAATAAGTGTATGCTGATAATCATATTTTGAAATTTTTGATTTATAAGAACTCTAATTATTGAATTATTCTTTGTTATTACGACTTTTTAATGAAAAATAGATTCCTCTTAAAGATAAATTCTTTAAAACTCCCATTTTGATACATAACTATTAATGAAATTTTCAGATGCTGGTATGACATTCTTTTATTGAAAATCTTATAAATTAAACATCAAAATGGGAAATTGAGTAAACACAAATTGCAGAACATGTACTTTCTTTTAAAACAACAAATGAGTGTATCTCATTTAATTATTCTTGATTCTATTAAATGAGAAGGTTTTATAAAATTCCATTTTGTAATGCATTACTATAAAATCTTTATTAAGATAATATTAATTTTATTTTCTGATTTTTGATGAACAAGTAAACCTAATTCTATTAATTATAATAATTATATTATTTACAGAATATGTTTTGTCCAGAACTTTCAAACTGTGAAGCACCAATATCTGTTATTACAAATCTCTTGTCAGGAAATGACCCTATGAGGTAAATAATTTAAAGTTAGTAATAGTATCATGCCTAAGGATCTAGGTTTCATTTCTTTTTTTATAAATATAAACAAAAAGTTTAATGTATGCATATTTAACTTGGAATTATTTATTTTAGTAATGTATGAAATATTAATTTGTGATTCATGTTTATTTTATATGGATGTACCATTTATGCTACTAGATTTTAATTGCTTACTGAATTTTGATTTCTGAGTAAAATGAAGTTTCAATTTTTTTTTTTATTAGTTTTATAATGATGTTCAAATGTTTTATTATTTCAAAGTTATTATTCTGTAGCCAGTGAAAGGGAGGTTAGGGATTATCTCTCGTCCTCATTGACATTTATTGTAACTGTGATATTTTTTTAGCTGTTATTATTTATTAGTTATTTCCTATTATCTACCTACTAGGTTCCAGTATTTTGAAGGAACGAATTCCTTTTTAAGGAACGTCACGTTGAACGAATTCTTTTTTTCAAAGAAAATGAACGAAAATCAGTGGCGGTCAAATGATTTTGTCATGGGGGAGGATGAGGCTGATTTTTTAATATGCACTATTATTAATCATTAAGAGGCCGTTCTGGTAGCGAAAAATCGACCGTAAAAACATGCTTTCGTACTTCCCATTTTCCTCAGCTCTCAGTAGTCGTAGAAACATGATTTATACACCAAAATAAACTTGAGAAGTTCCTCTAGATGATCTCGTTCCAGATTTTTGAATTTTTTTTTCAAACCGGATTATGCCTAATATCAATTTTTTTAAATTCAGGTAAATTGTTACTTTATTTATAACAATGTAATATTACTAATATTAACAATATTTGTATAATATTATTAAATCTATTTTTTTGTTTTTTTTTTGCTAATTCATCCAACACTTCATTGGAAGTTATATTTATAATTCCACGATGAACAGCCATAGTGGCTAAACCATTGAGACGACTCTAGAATAATAAAATTACACAATTAACAAATATATATATATATTAACATAATGTACTAATATACAAAGCATTATATTGACAGTTCAATCATGCTTACAAGTTATAATTTTACTATAAAATAAATTAACAAAACCTAAAAAGTTAGTGTATAATGTATTTATATTTGAACTGTTAACTTAATACTTATTCCAATTATAGGTTATTATATTATATTGTTTTATAATAAGTACAGCAAACTTACCTCCCCCATAGTATTTCTCAAATATGTTTTCAATCGTTTGAGGCATGAAAACATTCTTTCTGGTGTGGCCGTTGATACCGGAAGTGTGCAAAATATTTGTAATAAAACAAACAAATTAGGAAATAATTCATGATTACATAACTTGATGGCATCAAGTCCTGTTTTTGGAGATTTTCCTAAGCGTAAAAGTTTTGTATGCCATAAACTCAATTCTGCTTTTACAGTTTGAATATCAGTAGGAAGGTAAAGATGTACTAAATCATCAAAACCACCAGATTCATAATCATTCGAAAATAAACATTGAAAACCTAGAAAAGTTATTGTTAAATATAATTAAACTTAATTTACAATAAATTTATTAATTTTGTAAATAATTTAAAATTATATGATGTTTTATTTTCATTTTTAAAATAGTGCTATTCAAGTATTCAACTATTATTTATCAAAATATGAAACAAACCTCCAAAAATTCTACGATGTGCCAAAAACCTATCCTCCAATTGGTTTATAAAAAAGTCAATATAAGGGAGACATATAGATACTCGGAAATATTGCTCAGGATCGGGTATAGAACCATCATCTGTTAGAATTGAGTTATCTCTGTATGTTTGTTTCTTATTAATCCGTTTAATTTTAATATGAAAATCCAAGAATTCAGCCATTTCCTAATCAAATATTAAAATATAAATGTTTTATTGCAGTTAAAATTGTACACTTCCATGTTTACTAAAAATATTTAAGTCTCAATCAAAGTGAATCATGTATTGCTTACTTGTGCTTTTTTGAACATTTTATTAAATTCTGTTCTAATATTAGTTCTTAAGTTTTTGAGTACGGTAACATTATCATCTGCAAGATCTATAGCTTCCTTTAAATCAATGCCTTTACTTTGTAGTAATTTACATAATGGTAAACCATAAGAAAATAATACCTAAAATCAATATATTTTAAAATAATTTATATAAATAAAATATAATATAATATTTTAAAGATTCTATACTTACATTTACAATTTGAAGTGATACCAAAAATTCAGAATCAAGCGCTTTAATTAAAATAGAAGCATCTGTTGCAGCAGTATCTTTCCAACTAGAAATGTCTTCTAAGGACATCACTACAAAGTTAAAAAGCTCTATAAAATCATTTACAGCTTCATATCTCTGAACCCATCTTGTTGCGCATAATCGCTTTAAGCTTTTTACATTTGGGTCTAGATCACTTTCTTTAATTGTATTTAAAAGCACATTTTGGGGTTTAGGAGAATTAAAAAAGGTATACATTTTTTCTATAATTCCCAAGCAATTTCTAATAGGCTGAATATTACTAGCTTTAGATACAGCTAAATTGAGGCTATGAGCAGCACAATGCACATATTATAATGATCTAGGGTATGAATCCCTTATAATAGTTTGAACACCTTTTAGATGTCCCGACATATTATTCGCACCATCATACCCTTGCCCTACCATGTTATTACAGTCGATTCCACAAGCATTTAAACCTTAAAATTAAAAATAATTTACATGCATACAATTTTGTAAAAATAAAAGACTAAGTTGCTATGAAATAAAATAATCTTATTATTTATTACCATTGAGAATAACTTTAGCCAAATTTTCTCCTGTAAGACTTTGAATTTCTATGAATTTCAAAAAGCTCTCATTTATGCAAACGTTTTCTCCAGAACCACTTAAATATCTGACCCATAAAGTGAGTTGCTCTTTTACTGATACATCTGTAGTCTCATCGACCAACACGGAAAAGAAACCTGATTCATTAACAATTTTAACAATTTTTTTTAAAATAATATCTCCACATGTTTCTATTATCTCATTTTGTGTTCGATTACTAATATATTTGTTTTTAGACTGCGTTTCTAAATAAGATTTCATATAGTCTATATCTTTAGTTTTATACTTTAAAATTGCACGAAAGTTCCCTTCATTTTCATTTGATTCACCTAAACAATAAAACAAACCTACAATACCAACTACTATAAAGTATAAAATACACTGTGTTATTAATTACTCTAAACCCTTATAACTTATTAAACAGTCTAATAAAATACCAAATATTAATTTTAGGCAATTAGGCGTATAGCATTTTTTTTTTAATTTCTACTTGAGACTTAAAAGTTGTTAATTATAATATAGGTAGTGTTATATATACATACTACTGAAACAAATAGGACCATAATCTCTATGACCTCTTAATGCTATTTCCTGTTGGCCACATAACATAATGCATTCAATAATTGGGATTAAACGCTTTCGATTTGTTTCAATCTGTTTTGTTCTAAAAATTAAATTGAAAAATGTAGTTCAAATATATTTCTTACATTTATAGATTTTTATAAAATTAAGTTTATTTATTAATTTGATGTACCTTTCACTATCAATAAGATTTATTATTGAAGAACTTTTATTTGAATAAATATTTAAAAAGTTGTCATATTTAAGCAAAGCTGTTTTATGGTATTCTAAATTTCCATGTTTCTTAAACACCTATCAAAAAATTGAAAAATTATGATATATAACATTTTGAATAAATAAATTTATAAATATACATACTTCTGTAGCTTTTTTGTAGTTAGTAAAAGCCTCCACTACCAGGGTTCCTAATTTTTGACCACCAACGCCCCCAACTTTTGAAAATACAACACAGAATTTGCAAAAAGCACCTTGGTACTTTTCAGAATATGCCAGCCAATTATGAGCATTCAGCCAATGGTGCTTGAACTTTAAACCTCTCTTGGCATTACAATCGAGTAAAGGATATGTATATGTAGCTGGTGTAGTAAACCGACGTTTTTACACAAAAACGTCGTTCCAAAGTACAGGCGGCTACAACAATATCACGCCACCACAACAAGCCACTGATGCTGCCTCCGCATTGGTTAATGCCGATTTAGGCACATCACGCCATTTCCTATGATGTCAATCACCCTTTCCTTAACCACGACATGTACCATATAAATAGGAGCCTTTTTTAGAGAGGACTTCAGAGATAGTTAAATCTTCAATCCCAACTTATAGTACTTGTGCAGGTCGCGGACTTTGTAACAGCCGTATTGCCGCCTACATCAAGTACAAATCCCAGTTTTAGTGCTAATAGCTACTCTCCGGCAGAATACTTTATATTCTGTCGAAACACTTTAAATTCTAAACATTATTCTAATTTGTTTTATAAGTAATAAATATTTTAACTTTAATAACTTGTGTTAATCAACTTATTTATCAACCTAAATACAAACCACTTCCGAATCAGAGTCGACAACGTGTACGTGCATTCGTCGTTAAAGAAGCGTGAAGTAACCAAGCGGTGAGAGCGACGTGGTTACTACACTGGTAGTATCCACACATCTTTAAGAATCTTAATCAATTTTGGTTGTATTAGTTGTAATAATGAACTAACACTACACATGGTACATGTATAATTAACGATTGACAAAAGATTTAATTCTTACCAAATATCTATCAGCATCAGTCAAAGTACTGTTAATTTAACAGCCAATATCATGGAAATTGAAATCAACAGCCTAATACAATAGGTAATTTAAATTAATATTCCCATTTCTCTCATAAATAAAATATTTTACATTAATTAGTTAAACAAATATTACCGGCAAGTCCACAACTTCTTTTTCTGTAATTATCTTATAGATCTTACTATTTTTTTCATCCGCATCCGCGTGTTTTATGGTAGACTTGGTAGAGCAAGTAAAATATGTGGTTATTTTTCTTTTATTAGACATTATCAATCACAATTTATAGCAGTCGCAGTTTAAAAATGTATAATGCGCACACAGTATAACTGTACGAGACACGAGTAACGAGGTACGAGTACGATAGTCAAAACAAAACACTGTGGTCTGTGTAACAAAATATTGTGACAAACGTAATAATAATCAATGAATCGGACAACTATAATGACATAGCTACGTATTATTGTATTAATACATTTCGGCCGATGGCCCGGTCAAGGGAGGAGTGTGTTGTTATTGAAAATTCACGATCACCGAGCTGGGTAATTCCCGTATATTTTGTATAAGCAACTAATTACTAAATATTAATAATAATAACAGCCTTGTTCCTAGAACGAGTCTAGAATCAAGATAATAATAATATACGCTCATAAGCGTTATTTTCAGAAAAATTAAAACAAAATATAATACATTAACATTATAGTACAATATACATATTATATGTAATTGTTATAAATATTAAGGAAAAAGAACCATCTATCCCCCTCATCCCCCTCCCCGTTTGACCGCCACTGACGAAAATGTTCGTTCCTTTCGAGTTTCAATTTACACAGATATTTAAATAATTGAAATTAAAATATATTTTTTCTTAGTTTGTGTATTGCCAATATTAATGATTGATAGGTATCGAATATCGACATTAATTGTTACAACAGTATAGACTAAATGATGAACTTTTTGAAAAAATAGTTCTTCTTAAATAAAAACAAATTACATTACAGTCTATTGTTATTGTATATTAATTTGTATTGTTTAAAAAATATCAACAAAAGAAAAACTACAGTAATTATTATTTATTATATATCCTTTAATTAAAATAACTAAATAGTAACTTATAAAAAGATGTAATTTTAGGTATGTATAATTAAAAAGTAAACTCAACAATTATTAATTTGCAACGCTATTTAATTGGTTATTATATGAATATTTTTATTTTTTCATTTAACCAGTATTACTATTTCTATAAAGTATAATTGTATATACACGAAGAAAAATAACATAAATGATTAAATTAGAATTTTTATTTTATTTGGAACTAAAAAAGGAACTAGTTCGTTTTCTTAAAAAACGATCAAGGAACGATTTTTTTTTTTTAAGGAACAAGGAACGGAACGAATTCCTTTTTATAAGGACTTGCCAAAAACTGCTATGTTCTGTGTTACTACATACATTAAGCAAGCACGGATCCAAAGGGTTGGGGCCCGGCTCACCAAAATTTTCAAAACCCTTGATTTTGAATTTGATTATTTAATTTAAATTTTACCGTGTTACCTTTATTACCTTTCGTGGTTAAATTTATGGGCCAACCCAAAAGAATTCAGGATTCGCGCCTGGTATTAAGTATTAACTAAATTTTATTTTATTTTATTTTTTATAAATAGTATGTTCAAAGCAGTATTAGATGTGGTAATTACCAATAAAATTGTGTAATTAGCAGATGCTTCTAACTGGCTAAATATGTTTTCCTTGTAGTGTCTAAATGCCTAGCTTTAACACTGTTCCAATTCATAATCTACGTTTAAATCTAAACGAGCTAGATTAGCGCTGTAAGAAAAATGTACCTTTCCTTGATACTTATATACACATTTAACATGGACTAATGACTATAATATACTTATATTGTAGTCTGTGGTTATAAGATATATTAGAAATTTAACCCTCAAAGCTAATCTGTACCTTTGGTTTTAGCACGACAATTTGTTAAAATATATAATTTACTTATATATTTATAATTAGAGCATAGAATTTTATACAATACTACATTTATATTCTTTAATATTTTTGTTAGCAATTATTTCATTACGAATCAAATAGTTTAATACTTCTGACATTTTTTTTTGCATATTGAAGAAATTAAATTGTGTCTTTTCAGAATCTAATTTTTACATTAATTATATTTTGTTGAGTTTAAAAATCTAATAACAAATTTTGCTGACTATGAACTGATCATTTACTAGGTAACCTAATAAAAATGTTATCGTTTTTAACGTGAAGTAAACTTTTTAAGCTATTGAACATTGTAACATAGCATTTTATAAGTAATTGTTTTGTTTTTTAAAGATTTGAAGAAATCTCCAATCAATTTAAATTATTAGGATTTACACAAGTAAAGGATTTGGCACAAACAAACTTCAGCACAGCCAGTTCAGTCAATTTGCGTGGAGATCCTTTAGGATTGCTTTATAAAGCTTTTGAGGTAAATACTGAATCAATAGCAATCAACATTTTTAAACTTTATTTTTATAATTATTTTTTTTTTTTTTTTAGGTTTATAATAAACACCTAAGTAAGTTATTATCAATTCCTATGCTTTATTTATTGTTTATATGATCCATTATAATGGACTGTCTCTGACTATAACATAGGATTTAGAGTTTTATTTAGTACTATCTTAGTAACTATCATTGGACAATTAGGGCAATCATATTCTCAGTATAACTACATAATTTAAAAACATTAATATTCTCCTAATATGTATAAACTAAAGATATACAATTTTTAAGACTGATATCTTAAAAGCTATATAATAATCAAGTAATATAAAGTATATAGACATATTATTTTGTTTTTTTATAATATAATATAAATATTATATTAAATTCTGAGTAGAACAATAATGAATATGTTGATATTGTAATGGTGTTTGTTGCTGTTTATTTTTGTCTCAATTATAAATTATTTTGTAGTTAGTAAAATTTGTTTTTTTATATCTCAGTTTGAAAATGTAATACAATTTTTATGAGTTTTTCAATCTATATAAAAAAATTTAATTGGAAAGC
The DNA here is from genome assembly GCF_020882245.1 of Rhopalosiphum padi. Classification (NCBI taxonomy): domain Eukaryota; kingdom Metazoa; phylum Arthropoda; class Insecta; order Hemiptera; family Aphididae; genus Rhopalosiphum; species Rhopalosiphum padi. The sequence goes on from NC_083600.1 coordinate 23,443,089, forward strand.
CAAACCAATTTTTATATTTTGTTATATTTAAATAAAAATAACAGTATACTTGCAATTTTTACCAATTACAGGTATTATAATTTTTAATATACGATAAAAAATTTTCAAAACATTTTAACTCTTTTTGAGCTATTTATAAGCATGACAATTTTATTTTTCTATAGATGTCTATAAAAACTTATTTTCTAAGTTAAAATTCTTGAAAATTTAATATAATATCTCACATAAGTTGTTTTGAAACCATCAAATTTAAATATGTATAAAGACAATTATTTTTATAGACATTTTAAGTTCCAATTCGGACAAAATTACTTATTTAAAGAACAAATAAAAATGTTAATTATTATTTTGTTATAATTTTATAACATTTTTTGTGTTGGCTTAAAATTTCTACCTATATTATATTACAGTGGTAGTCACTAACCATAGTTTTGGGAACCGCAAATGTATGAAGTAAGCCACATTGTTAAGAGATGTTTAAAAATAATTTTATTTTATACGTTTAATGTCAAGGGCTACGCAATATTGACACAGAAGTTTTATTGTGGCCACCCCTGTTATATTAAAACTTAAAATCAATAATGCACTATGTGCCAAAAAGGTTATTTTGAGTTATTCACTATTTATTAGGAACATATTGCCCTGGAACATACCACATACGCTATATAGTAAATATTTCTTCGCCTGTTAGCATTACTCAGGGTACTTAGCTCGTTTTAAATATTATGGGGTTTGGTACTTAGATCATTTTTCTGGGCTTAACTCATTTTTTCAATTTTTTGGTACATAGCATGTTATTGATTTCAAGTTCTCTTTTATTAATTTTACTATACTTAACAAATATTTTAACTTATTTTAAGATATTTTTTATTTATACTATGAACCTATTTTACTGTATCACAGTATTTATAGAAAGATAATATTAAATGTTGAGTCCTGTAAATTGATATAATATGGTATAAATATTTTTTTTTATAATAATTAAATACTAATGACCTAAAAAAAAGTAATATTTGCTAAAAAAAAAAAAATATATATTAACCTACCATAATACTAAAATTAAAATAAATTACTTTAATAGTTATATCTAAAAACATGAAATATACTTGGTGATATAGGTTAATAGACATTTTCTACTCAAAATCGTTTTTCGTGTACAATGGTTGAATTCAAATTTAACACACCCTTAACAGCAACACATTCGACACATAATGTATACCGTAGTGGTACCCACTTGTCCACCTTTTTAAATAGTTTATTGTGTATAGAACTTATATCATAATATGAAACATTTTTTAACAAACCCAACAATTTAATTTAATTGTCAGTCCTTAGCATGTTAAATTGTTTAAAAAGAAGGTAAAACAGGCATAATCGTGTTGCAATGGCATATTCAACATGAAATTTGAAATTGTGTCTGTAGAGGTGCTAAAATTGTATATACATTTAAACTACTATGCTTGTAAATAACCCATTTATCATTTCAATACAAAAAACACATTTATTATTGATACCATAGTTTTATATTAATAATTCAAGAATATCATCTAAAATTAACCAGTTAACCCAATTTGTTTACTTAGGTATATAAATAATTAATAATTTTTATATACACTTTTATTTTTAAATAAAAAGTACAATTGTTGTATATCAATTGTTCTTTGGTTGGATAAGTTATACTATAAGTAAACTAAAAAATGTTTTCCCATGCTCATTAGAATATGGTATACAAATTTATATTTTTAAGGCAATTCCTACACTAGGAAAGGTTTTGCTTTTGGAAAGGTTGGCACTTTATTAATGTATTTTTTTTTGTTGGAAACATATTTTTTAAATTAAATTAGTTTTACATTTTTTAAATAATATTTCCAATATTTTTGTGTTATTTATAGACATTTGAAATTTAAATTTTTTTAGTTACATATTAACTGAATAATTTGTATAAATATTTAAAAAAAATTTCACTTGGTCAAAAAGGTTGAAAAATTAATACAAGATCCCATGTACGGCATTCTTAAACTATATAAATATTTAAAATACATTAGCACAATTTATTGTTTTAAGCATTTTTAATTAAAATTGTAATAGTAAAGTAAATTACTTAAAAAATAATATCAAACATAATTTGAAATAAACATTAATATTATAAGCTCATCATTTACTCAGAATCATTTTTTTTTTATATATATAATTACAAATTGTTAAATTAAAATTTAATACATTCATAACAATGGCCCACTTGACAACTATTGTACAGCACAGTGATACCAACTTGCTCACCTTATTTTGTGTTATTTGTATAATTTGTACTTTATACATAATTTAATTTAAAATAATCCCCAGATTTTTGGAATTAAAACTTAAAGGACACAATATTGTAACTATAATAAAAAGAATAGGAATTCTGTTCCATAGATTAATGTACTTTTAATATAAATATAACAGAAAAATGGAAGTTGTACACATTACACATCATTTCTGAGAGTGTAGTCTTGGGAGGTTAACATTAAAATAAAAGTTAAAATACAATCAAAAAGGAATATATAATAAATAATGCTTCTCAATAATAGATACCTAGCAAGTTAAACTTTGAATATTTATACCATATTTTTTTAATTCCTATAGGTTGCTTTAGGGTGTCTCAAAAACTTATTTCGATACAAGGTCATTCAGCCAAAATATTTAGTGTTACATGAAATCACTTATTTATACCATATTATGTAATATCTGTTTTGCAAGTGTGTTATGTCAAAATTACGACCATTGGTTGGTTCATATAATATAAGGTTGTACCTGTACTTCTCTATCCTCATAAAGCTTATTTGCTCAACACCTTATGTTAGTTATCATTATTTAGTCTACTAGGAAGTAGGAAGTCTTCCTTATTAATTTAAGATGACACTATCCTCATGTGTTTTCTTCGTCTTACTGACGTACAATATGGCAAATTTTTGTGCATTTAATTCATGAATATTAGAGTGAAATAAAATATTAATATTTTATATTCTCATAACTTTAAGTTAAACACAAAATTATTTCTACTGAATGAAAATTTGATATGTTGTATATTTGTAAGACAGACATTTGGGTATAACAATGTTGTATCCTCCTCCCTTATAAAAGTCTTACATTAGCTATATCTAAGTCTAATAAAATGTTTTTTGATATTTCTATCAAATTAATTTATTTTAATATGAGTATATAGGTAGATTGGCTTAAAACATTTATTAATTAAAATCATATTACAAAATTATACTTAATAATATTATATATTTTGATATAGCTTAAATAAGGCTTTTACAAGGGTTAAATTAAAAAGAAAGGATTTCCTTAGTATATACCTATATTTTATAAGGCAAGCATTTAGAGATTAGCTTAATTGCTCATAATTGGTGTGTTCTCTTGATGGAGCAATATAGTTTCTTAATACTTAATAGGTTTACCACAAATCTTTAGACTAGGTTAGAGTCTGTGTTAGCTTCAATTCTATCACTAAATATGATAGAATTAAAACTAAAGATGCTATAAAAATGTAATTTTAATAAGAAAGACAATGCCTTCTGTTTTCCTATTTAAAGTACTATTTAAATTAGAGATTCACAAACTTCTGAGACCTTGTGCCAATTTTTTCAATTTTTTTAGACCCTTAATTTTGATTTTTTACAAATTAGGTAATGTAATCTGGTTTTTAGATAGCTTACACGGAGTTATTCGCGTGAATAGGGTTTATTATGGAGTGAAAATGTTATAATAATGACAATATTTATTTCATTTTTTAATTATTTAAGCAACAGGAAATGCAAATTAAATCTTATAATACTATAGCACCATTTATCATAACATATAATATTAAAAATTATTGTTACTACTTGTATTATATTTATTCTTTATTGCCTATTATTAATATTATTATTATTATTATTGAATTATTAACATGTTTAAACTTCTATATGTTATATAAATTTTAAATTATTCTGTGTTTAAATTGTTGTATAGGGCTTTACCCGTTAATATATATAAATAATATAAAAAAAAAGTTATAATTTTAATGAGAGGGGTGAGTCTGATGCTTTGATGTTAAATGTTGTTTAACATTCATTATTGTTGCACACATTTTTTTTTATATAAATTACGATGCACACGTTTTTGACTTGATAACTTTTATGGATCCCTTTTTTTTAAATCGACCCCTGGCTTGATATAGAATACTTAGGAAACCTCTGGTTCAAATAAATAATAAAAATTTTAATTATTTTATTTAAAATGCTAAAACTAAAATAAAAAAATAAAATTAAGTTAGTCAAAAATATAAGACATTCTCTTAAAGGAACAATATAGTCTCTTAATATTTTATAGGTTATAAATCTTAAGACTAAGTTAAATTCTGTATTAGCTTCTGTTCTATCACATTTTGTTATAGAATGAAACTCCATTTGAATTTAATTGCTATATATTAATCTATTCATTATTAAAATAACTTAGTATTAAAAATTACGATGGTCTATATTATATATATAATTTTTATATTTAGATGATCTTCTAAAATCTGCAAAATTAGAAAATCAAAATGGAAATTTCACCAAAACTCAGGAAATATGTGAAGAATTACTTAAGCAAAAACCTAATGATTTAAATGTAATTTTGCTGATGGCTGGATCATTTTTTAAATGTGGAAACTATAAAAAATCTAATAGTTTCTTGGAATCAGTAAGAACTTTAAATCCAAATTCGTTTGAAGTGTTGAGTAACATTGGATGTAACTATTGGAAACAATCTCAGTATGATTTAGCAAAAAAATACTTTATTGAAACTATTGACAAGAAACCTGAATATTATAATGGTTGGATTAATCTTGCTGAATCATTAATTAAAACAAATGATATAGAATTTGCTGAATATTTTTATATTCAAATTGTAAATACAATACCGAATTCATATATTGTACGAAACATGTATGGAAAATTGCTTCTATCCTTAAATAAAATAGAAAATGCTAGAGAGCAATTTATGATTGCTCAGAAAATTGCGCCAGAATCTCAAGAAACATACAGTAATTTAGGAGACATTTATTTGATGACTGATCAATTTGACAATGCTATTTTAAATTATCATAAAGCTTTAAAAATAAATCCTAATCTGATAACGACTTTGCTTAATTTAGGAATGGCTTATCTCAAACTTACAAACTACCAAAAAGCAGCGCATGCATTTGAAAAAACTATTGAATTGGATGCAAAAAATGTCTCTGCTTTAAATTATTTAAGAGTTTTATATTGTTATCAAGGAAATATATTATCGTCTGTAGAAACCTTCAAAAAAATGTTGAAAGTTCAACCTGATAATTTAGATATTAATTTAGAATTGGCTTTGATCTACATAAATATCCTCAATGATTATGAAGAAGCTGAAAATTATTTAAAAAAATGTATCGAATTGAATTCACAAAGAGAAGATCTATATAAGCTTCTTTTTACAGTTTACAAAAAGTCAAATAAACCTATAAATGCATCAGATATTTGCATTTCTTTGGGCGACTTATATTTGGATCGTTTAGATCTAGAAAATGCAATAGATGCATTTAATACTGCAGTGGATTGGAATCCTGAGAATGCACTTGGTTATTGGAAATTTGGACTCATTATGCATAAACTGGGTCATTTTGATTATGCTTTATCTAGGTAATTATTAATTATCATAGTAATCATAAAATAAATGTTTGTCTAGTAATATACTAATCATCCATGGTGTCTTGGTAAACTTAAGTTAAAATAATTAAATTTTAAATATGAGTTCCATTGCAAAGAAAATACATTATAAAAGAAATTTATTATATGAAATTTATTTTATTTTTATTTCCTAATTATTAATTAGATATTCTGAATTTAAAAATATATCCTATCCTTTCTGTTGAATTTTATTCTCGATTTGTCCTATACTTCATATTTATTCAAAGTAAACTACCTTCCTTAGTTTAATGTTTATTTGCTTATTAATAAGTAACGACTCACACAAATTTTTTTTTTTTATTTACAACATTTAGTTAAATTTCTATATTTTGTGTAGCAGTAATTGACATATAAGGAGGAATTGTGTGTTTTATTCCATCTCAACTTTAGAGATGATTGTTATATGATGTACAAAAAAGTATCATAAATTCATAACTAAAATCAGTGTCTTAACCAAAATTTATTTCCGAAAGGTAGTTTATGAATATTTAAAATGTTAATTTAAATATCCTAATCTGAAATTGCAATACAAATTAACACATGCAACTCCTACATAATAACAAAAATATTATTTCTATCTGTGAATTATATTGTATGAATCTATCTACATTTTAAAAAGAAACATTTCTGCTTAGTGCTTAGTTTCAACAATTATAAAGAAATCAAGTTAATTTTAATATTAGTTATAAAATATTAATATTTATTTACTTTATTGTTTTATATATTTGATACTATTAATGTATATATTCGCATGCATGCATTTAATTACTGATATTTTTAATTATCGATTATTAATAAATTATAATTATTTTATTTTATTTTAAATTTTAGTATAAGATACTATAATTAGAATAAGTCGACTAATGTTATCTATAGACTTCTTTGTTATTAATTTCTATAGCATAGTACTCAGGCGCGGTTCTAGGACTATATTTTCTTATAATTAGGTTTTAACTGCGAATAATATTCCTTATTTTCTCCCCTCCTCCCACAACATTTTTTTAATAAAATATTTATGCTTATAGCTTCCACAAATACCTTAAATATTAACAGTAGGTACATTATAGTATGTAGCTTAAAATCTTTATATTAATTATAATAGGTAGGTAATAGGTAAAAAATATTTTAAATACAAAAAAATAGAGTAATCCTTAGTTTTTAAGTAATTAAGTATAATTATATTTATCTAGATTTAACTGCCAAATAGTAATTCAGACTAATTTAAAAAAAAAAAAATTAAAATCTAAATTTGAAATTGAATAATTCTGTTTTTCATGCTTACAAATACTTCAAGGGCAGCAGTTGGATCTCTTAATAATTTGTCTGTGTTTTCTGTATCAATTGTTAATAGTGTAAGGCTGCTTAATCGTGAACTCTTCATAGTAGATCTAAATATGTCTTAACACAATATATGATGGAAAAACTGTGTTAAGTTAGGTCAAATGATAAAATATCTTATTTTTGTATAAAAATTACATTTTTAAAATAAGCGGCATCAGAAATATTGGTATGGGCAGCTGCCCACCCTGCCCATACACCAGAACCACCATTGATAGTACTTAGTTTAATTAATTTTTGTTATTATTCTTTTAAAATGTGTCTTTTTAATATGACTGAGCATAATTAGTAATTTTATTATAATTTATTTTATAACAGGTATAAAACAGCTATTGAATTGAAACCAACCCTTATTCATGCATATTATGATATTGGAGTAGCTTATCAAAGATTAAATGAATATGAAAGGGCTCTACAATATTACAAAATTACTCTTATTTTTCAACCAGACCATTTAAATGCTTTACTTAATTTTTTATATTTAAAAATTAAGTTGGGCCAATATGATGATATTGAAAGCTTTAATAGGATTCTTCAAATTGATCATGAAGATGCATTAAATTTGCATTTAAATTTTGCAAATTTTTTACAGAAGGAGTCTATAAATCTTAATGATGCTCTTCTTCATTATGAAAAAGCCTTAGCATATAACAATACATTAGTTGAAATTTATATAGGTATGGCAAACGTATATACCAAGTTAAACAATAATAAAGAGGTGATTCATGCTTATGAAGTTGTATTACAAATAAGTCCAGATTTTCCAGGATTATATTTTAATTTAGTACTATATTTACTAAAAGTCTGTGACTGGTCAAAATACGATTCTTACATGATAAAATTAAAAGAAATAATTAATAAACATCTCGAGGATGATCAAGTCTTGTCCTTATTACCTCATGATTCATTATTATTTCCATTATCGCCTGAAGTACAAAAAAAAATTGCTACTAAGTATGTACAACAATGTGTTGAGGAATTAGAAAAATCAATTGAAGAACCACAACAATTTCTTCACCCATCATCTTTAAACGGAAAACTAAGGATTGGTTTTATATCAACCAAGTTCGGTAAACAGCCAATAACAGATATCATGGAATACACATTCAAAATGTACTCAGCCAGAGTACAATTTTTTTTTTATTCATTATCTTCAAGTGATGATAATAAGCCAGCCTGGTAAATATTTGATTTAAATTATTTTAATTAATAAATGCAAAAAATGTTGTTTTTAATGTTGTAAACATTTTTCAAAACATTTTATAACTTTAATTATTTATACAAAAGAAAACTAAAAAAACTTAAATTATTTTATTATCATGTGATTTCAGATTCCTTAGCAAAGGCCAACTTAGGAAATATGGGTCCAGGGCGATATAATTTTAGGGTCCTTTAATATTTGTTAAATGTACAGTATAGTCTCACTTATCCGGTTATTGCTAATCCAGAAAATTTATACTTTGCACTTTAGTACTTATGTACACATAATTTTGATATATATATTCTTACATATGTACTTATTTATAGCATAACTGTAGGTACCTATACAAAATTGGTATTACATAATGAAGTATATACTGGAACGTTGTTTTTCAGTAGTACCCACATATATACATATATAGTTGATTAAAATTTTATTGTTTCGATTACATTGTGATATTATTATCATTTCTTAATTTAGTTAATCAGTTAATTTCAGTTTTTTTTTTGAAAAATATTTATTAATACATAAGTTGATAATAATGTCATTCTGTTTAATCTATATTTTCAATAATCCTGATAGAGTACAGTCCCCATCGAGTCCGAATCAAACGGGCTACTGAAATTTAAAAAAAACTGAGCATTCAAATAAAATAATTGTTACACTAATGAGTGAACAAAATTTTTATTTACAGAACATAAATTCATTTTTAATACTTATATAATATTTAAATATAATTATTAACTATACATAGATAGGTATAATAATATCAGTACAAATGAAAAGTATTAATTAATGTTTTCTGATATTCATCATATCATGTAAATGTCTAATGAAAGCAATAATATCACAAAATTTGACAGTGCAACTCTAATATTTAATCATCAACAGGGGCTCAAGCCTCGTCCCCCCTCCTTAGTTGGGCTCTGTTCCATAAAAATAAATACCTTATAATTTCTATATTTTGTATTTAACATACAGATAATATTATTTCTTCAAAAGCACTTGTTGAATAGTATTAAATTATGTATTTATATATTATATTACTATTAAACACTTAATTTGTGGTAAAATTAATTATGTAAAATCATTTTTTTTTTTAGTTTCAGGATGAATAATACCTCAGAAAACTTAAACTTTAAAGATTTGTCACAACATAGAGTAAATGATGCTGCAAAAGTTATAAATAGTGATGAAATCCACATATTAGTTGACATGTATGGTTATAGTGGTTATATTAAGAATTCCGTAATTAAAATATTTGCTTTGAGACCAGCTCCAATTCAAGTTTCGTGGCTTAATAATCCTTGTACCAGTAATGCGACTTTTATAGATTATTTTTTTAGATTTGATTCATATTCTTCTATTAATCCCCCAAATGAATATAATGGAAAAGTGTTTAGCTTACGTTCAACTATTTTTCCTGGTAATCACATGCTGAGATATACACATTTAATTAAACGTAAAGTTAAAGAAAATACATTTAATATGTTAGATAAAAAAAATTTATGTTTGACTTCTATATCTGATTTTGATAATCAAGTTAATATGAATTTTAATAATATGTATTGTCAAGAAGATCCCTTAAAAGAATATATGAGAGCGTTTTACAACTTACCAGAAAATGCTATTGTTTTTTGTAATTTCAGTAAACTCTATAAAATAGACCCATTTACTTTCCGTATGTGGCTAACTATTTTAGATAAAGTTCCTTCCTCTGTATTATGGCTTTTATATTTGAATGGTGCTGCTGAAGAAAACTTAAAAAAATTTGCTAATGATTTAAAGATTGATTCATCACGTATTATTTTTTCTGAATGTATTGACAAACATAAACACTTGAATCGAATCCAGTTAGCTGATGTATATTTGGATTCATGTTTATACAATGGGCATATGGCTTGTTTGGATGCATTATGGGCAGGAGTTCCAGTAGTAACATTACGGGGAAAAACATTTTTATCTTGTGTAACGGCTTCACAATTATCTGCTTTAGGATTTGTTGATACTATAGCTAAAAATGAAGAAAACTATATTAAAATTGCAATACAATTAGGGATGAACAAACAATTATTGAAAGACACAAAAAACCGAATTTGGGGTTCAAAAGAATATTGTAAATTGTTTGATGTAAATTCGTATACAAAAGAATTTATGGACTACCTAATAAATGCACGAAAAATTAAATAATTGGCATGTAGAAGTGTATATTTATTACAAATTATTTAAAATGTTATTTTATTTTATTATTATTATTATTATTATTGGTTTTAACATCAATTTTTAATTTATTTGTTATTTTTACACATTTTGTATAGTTGTGTATTATTTTATTATTTTCAGACTATTATAAAGATAAAAATATATCAAATTTGATTTATTTATAAAATGTTTTGTAACAGGTACATAACTATTAAGTACCTAATTCTATTTTGTATTGTTGTTAAGTAATAAAAAATTCATAAACCACTAAAGTACCTTGTTAAAAATACTTATTTATCATATTGTTGCATTTAATATCTTGTTTTATTATATATTATATAATATTATGTGACTTAGTAAGAAGTGGTATATTGGTACTTGTGATGTAATTTTACAAAACTTGTTTTGCCATTTTTTTTTCTTTAAATTGGTATTAATAGGATATTATAATAATTAATAATATTGGCACTGAAGTAGTGAAGTTATAAAATGTAGGTATCTACTACCCACCGCTACCTGTGTTAAATCATTACATTTAATATGATTGTTATATCATAAAATTGTACATGTTATAATTAATTTAAAACAAATTGTATAAACGGCTCATTGGTAAATAGGCTTATCTGAATAATGCTGTTACTAAACTAAAAAGTAATCTCGTTTTAATTTCAACATATTACTTAATGAATGACTGATACATAGTAGTATAGTACAAAGAATATAGTAAATATACTATTATAACCAGGGCTGACGGTATTTTTGGTATACAGTTAGTATACACAAATATTAAAAAATTATAATGTTAAAATTAATGAAATTATCTAAATTTTTTGAACACCTCTAAATTTACCGAAAATACCAAAATACAATATTGCTATTTGCCAATAATACCGTATCCGTAGTAAACAAATATCGGATACCGGTATCAACATTTGAAATACCGCCAGCCCTAAATTTATAAATTATAACACCAACTATTGTCTATTGGCCTATTACTAATCGTCAATTATTAGTTTGTAGTATATCTATAAGACATTTATTTGAATTGTTTTGTTCTTCATTTTATTTCATATTAAGTATTATTTCGTAAATCGCATGATTTCAAATTATTAGTCATAGTGTGAAATTTATAACAGGCACGTACACGGGGGGTGTTTAAACACCCCCCGAAATACTTGGGTTTTTGTATGGTTATGTACTGATTCAATTTTAATGTTAATTTTGTTATATCAATGTTTGTATTTGAAACAAGTATTTAAGTATAGCTAATTTTCATAAATTTTTTTTTTATATTTATTAAAAAATGTTCTACTTTTCAAAAATACTCCCCAAAACTTTTTTTTGCGTACGTCCCTGATTTATAATATCGATTTGACAAAACGACAAAATGTATAATGCAATTTCGTTATGGATTAAGTAGGTAATAATGTTTATTGAATTTTAGAAGTTGAGATGACAGATTAAAAGTTGCAGCGTTGCACAATAGTGCGCAAGGAACTGAGAAGTATTCTAAGTATCTACTGAGGATAAGATATGAGTGAGAACTAAACATAGCGTGGACCCACAGTCCACCACCTCAGAGCCGTAGCCCGCAATGAAACAATGAAAGATGGGAAATTGGGAAGTATATAGAAGTATTACTGCTATGATCCGTTCGGTATACGGATAATTAGTCCCCGGACCCCGGTCAATGGCCGATATTATATTACCCGGTCAATGGCTCGTGTGCTTTGAAAGTGGTAGGGCGATATAAAATTTCTTATTCATGGAAAGTATTGAACACAAATAATATTAATAATAGTTATTTAATTAAATTCATTTAATACATATATAATGATAATGAAATAATAAAATAATAATTGATTACGATGAGTTACGACAATACGACGGCAAAAAGTAAATAATAAACACACGCAAGTTCGAAATCCGTGCATATCGGGGCATCGGGCGATTAAAATCATCGCCCCGGCGGCAGTGTTATTATTGTGTTCCCCCTTCTTAGTTTTTGTATTCCGATCATAGTTATAACGGGCTACTTTTAACATCGCCCAAGATCGCATTCGCTGCTCGCGGATTTCGGCAAATTGTTATTGGTAATCGTTTCTCAGAAATTGTAAACTCCCATTATCTGATGTTTTCATAATATTTATTAGTGTAAATAAAGAAAAATTAATTTTTATTTTTGACAATAATATTATACTACAATATAAATTTGAAATTTTATATTAAACTTATAAATTAGTAATAAATAATAATTTTAGAAGGGGGCGACCGCCCCGTCACCCCTGTCTACGAGCCGCCACTGTATTTTACTAAGTTTTAGGTACTAGCAAACCACCAATTTCTTCACCACATTTATGGGGTGTATATAATTCATCAAAAAAAGGTTATGTTCACACTAATAACACATCTGAAGCATTTAACAATAAATTTCAAAATATTATCAGGATTAAACATCCAAATATGAAATAGGTATTTATATTTTTATTGAAACGATACAAATAGTTAATTCTATAACGATAATATATTTGACTAAGAATAATGAAGATAAACTCTTTCGATACTTTCGTAAATTGTAATTATTATTTTCGTGAGGTGTGAAAATACTCTTACATAAAAATATCCATTTTTATTTTATTTTTTAACGATATCTTATGCTCTAAAAGTATTATATTAATGAAAATACAATTTTAATGAACATTTTGTATTAAAAAAAAATTTTGTATTTAACTTTTAAGCCGGGGACTATATTATTATTATTATAATAATATTTTCTGAGTATAAAATTATGACGCAAACAAATTGTCCGCATACGGTATTTTTTTGCCGGAACCAATGAATTGTCCTTGATCGCCGGTTGTCCATTAACGATTAACTTTTGGATTGCGGATTTTATTACTCGTAAATTTCCGCTGATTAGCAGATTATATTACCGACAGTACTTCGCCGGTTAGCGTTAAGGGACATTGTAAGAACTAAGGAAGATATAGAACTATAGAATCTAGAAAAAATCAAAAAAACATCCATCGTCCTGTAGAATTTAATTCACCATCCAGCATCCTGCGATGATAGTATGTTCGGGGCGTGGCACTCGTCCCCCGCAATCATACTATCTATTCCCAATTTCTAAAACCGCGGTTATTTAGTTCTCGTAGTCGAGAGATAAGGGGTCGACGACAATCATAACTATTGTAGATAACTTTATTTTTCTCAAAGTGTTGAAACTGATATTTCTTCAACTCAGCTGCAAATTTGATAACACAAATATATTTTATAGATAACCATTAAGGCATTAACCATATTCTAGTGTCACAACTCACAAGTCACAATTTCTTGAAGGTTCTCTCGCTACCTGTGATTTTTCTATTTGAATTTTCCTGTTTAATTTTGATTGAAGATGGCTTCTAAACGCATCGCTCAATCTTCTGTGAACTGGGCTGCGATTGCTGAACGAGTACCGGAAGCGGACAAAGCGTCCTATTTGGCGTTTAAAGCTAAGTCGGATGGATATCTTCGCAAGTACGTTAAGGTCATTTAAAGGCCACACGTTCAGTGTTAAAATTATTTTTATTAACTTATAATATTTGTAAGACTGTTATTTTTGTAAGATTCTTAATTGTTTAATAAATTATTTTAGAATGTTGGCCTCTCCGGCCGAACCATTGAAAATCGATTGGGCTGCATACAAAAATAAAGTGGCAGTACCCGGGTTAGTTGACAATTTTGAGAAATTGTACAGTGCAATTAAAATTCCATACCCAGAAGATAAGTACAGTGCTGCTATTGATAAACACGAAAAGGAAATTGTAATTTATTTTTCTGTTACTTATACCAATGACATTATTAGCAAGTCATAATATGTATGGTGTATTGATTTTAATTTTTAGAAAAAAGGTATTGAAGAATTCAAAGCTGAATCAGAAGTGATAATCAAAGAAGCTGAAAAGAGGATTGCAGAAATAAATAGTTTATTGCCATTTGGTCAAATGACCTTTGAAGATGCTGCTTATATTCAACCTGAATTAACATTGGACTTGGAGAACAAACCATCATTCTGGCCGCATCAAGAAATTGATTATGTTCATGATGAACCAGAAGCAGAAACTCCACAAATTGAAGAACAAAAAAAGATTGATGCAGCTCATTAAATAAATAAAATGGTTCTTAGTTTTCAGTTCTATTTTACATCATGGTTTTTCCATAAACATTTAGAAATATATTTATATACCTATATATAAATTTATGGTTAAAATTTTAGATTTTTTTTTCATGTTTTATTTAGAATTCTGTTACACATCAATTTTGTAAAAACAAAAGTACAATAACATTGCTTTGAACTTTATAACACCGTGTTGAATAAATTATGAAAGAAAACATATTTTCCATTTATTATTTTATATATATTTTACTGATTAAATGGACGCCATACCCGCATGTGTCATCTCCGTCTTATAAGTACGTAACATTGCAAATTTACGCTCAGTAGATCAGATTTAGCTTCGTTAATTTAAAAATTAAAGTGAATTGACCTATTATGAAACTTGATGGTAAGAACATTATCTGTGTTTGTATGTTTGTTATTTTTACAACTACTCAGTTTTTAAGTGAGTTATGAGCATTTTTAATTTACGCTATATTATATTCGCATAACTTGCTAAAAAATTGAACAATCGTTAAAAATCAAAAAACGAAAACACAGATAATGTTCTTACCATCAAGTTTCATAATAGGTCGATTCACTCTAATTTTTAAACTAACGGTGCTAAACACAATCTGCTGAGCATAAATTTGCTATGTTCCGTACTTGTAAGGAGGAGACAACACATGTGGGTATGGCATCTTCTTAATAAGTAAAATTATGGTTGATCTTAAAAAATAACTAAAATCTAGTATGGAATCAATTTTTATGTTCCTAATAATGCATAAGGCAATAGATATAAATACTAATGTTAATAATATTTACCAACTCAATCACTAGAATAAAATGGAATAATACAATCTTATGAGTTGCAAATTTTATGGAATAGACACTCGTTATATTATACGGTTTATACTACAAATATGTTATGATGATAATAACAGTTGAGAACTGGCAGGTCTGGGCTTAAAATTATTTGTTTAAATAATATATTGTTTTGAAGCATACAAATTCATTATGAAGGATGCATTCTTGATAATGTGAATAATAATATTCCTAGTTTACAAATAAAAATAATAATAAATGCGTATAATATAATGAATAGTATAATAGTATAAACATTTTATTATTTTTAAATTTCCAACCTATTTTTTACAAATTGTTTAAATGATTCAAAAGTAATGTTAATTCAGGTGAAATATCAGCAATGATAGTTAATCTACATTTTAAATCGTTAACCTTTTAATATTAGATTTGACATAAATATTAAAAACATAGGGTGTAACATGACTATTTAACAAATATAGTAACATTTGTAATAGAAGTTTGTCCAATAATCTTGTTACACCTTATATAATATATATATATATATGTTAGCGTTAATGTATGAAATTCCATAATTCTATAAAATAACTAGTTATTCTGTAGAATTATGGGTACTTTGAACTACTTTCAGTTGATGTATTAAATGAATCCATAAATACATACTTCAACTAGTTATTCTATACACTAACTAAATATTTTATAAACTAACAATAAGGGTTTAGTTAATGTATTTAAAATTATTATTGAATAAACATTTTAATCAAATTACAAATTACAAAAAAAAATCAAATGTTAGTATTAAGTCAAACACACCTTACATTATTATAAAAAATATTTAATTTATTAGAATAATTATTAAAATCTTAAACAAATTACAAAATAAAATAAAAAAATCTATTATTATAGTTATAATTATTAAATTATTATTTTTTTTACAATTTTCAATTTATTTATTAGTACAGGAACTTTTTGGATGACATTTAGAGTTACAAAGTATATTATTTTTTAAACATATACACCGTTTTGTGGTGCACTTTTGTTGGCATGTGTATTTGAAAATCCCTTGAAGTCTAGTCTATGCCAATTGGTGTGGTTCAATATTATCTTATTATTTTTATTAATTAAATGACAACGGTAACAAATCTTGTATGTTATCTAATCCAGTCTCGGTCATCATCTATCTAATTATATAAATTTCATACATTAGCAAAAACTCAATCATTATTTTATATATTAGCTAGTAAAACAGTGTTATTTATATATTAACGAGTATACTTAGGAATTTTATAGAATAACTAGTTATTTAATAAAATAACGTATTACATACATTACCGCTAACACATATATATATATATATATATAAATACATATAATATTGGTTAATAAGTTCAGTAAGTCATCCATCTAAATTTGATAATTTTTAAGTAAAATTGATTATAATTTATTAAGTTATCAGTTGCCAAATTCATAAATCATTATAGATCTAATAAAATTATACAAGTATTTTGTGATATAAATATAAATTAAAATGTTGTGCTTTATAGAAGGTTTGAGTATACTTTGTTGCTGAGTAACTCACTGTAATGGATGTGTTAATTTGAATATAATGATAAATTATTGTTTTTGAAAAACAATTCTAGTAAACATGGTATGTAGGTTAGTCTATTTCTAAGAGTATTTTACAAATGATTTTTATTAAATAACTACAATAATTAGTATTAGTACCTACAGTTAATTGAACTAATGTTTGTCTTAACTCTTAAACTCTTAACATCACATATTATATTATATTATTAACTTAAAAAATTGATACTATGTATAATAAAACACTGTGGATAGGTCCATAAATTAAATTCAAAAGCCTATATACACTTAGGGTAATTTAAAATTAGTCTAAATGTTCTGAGAATTATATTTTGTATACAAGATCATAATGTAACTAATAATAGTGTCTTCTTAAGTTAGTATGATTAATATTTTTTTAACTATAACAAAATAACAAATTGTTGTTGAACTTCAATCTTATACTTTTATAGGTATTAAAATTATAAATCTATGATTATTTATTAACTACAAAATGTCAACTTAAACCTTAAAATACCTATATATTTTCTATTTATTTTAATTACTTACTGATTGAACAATTTATGAAGAATCAAAATTCCATGTTACTTTTCAAGTTTTTCGGCATGGAAAAAAATGTTATTAATTTAAGTTGAAAATAACTTAATTAGTATAAAATTAAATAATGCACAGAAAATGCAAATATAAATGTTATTTTTGAATTACAACCACAGAATAACCAAATAACAAAATAAATGTGATAAAAGACTAATAATTACGATGCATCCATCACATTTTTTTAAATTATTAGATTACTTATTATAAAAATTAGGCGAGATTATTACTAATAAATTATCCTCTATAAAATATTTCATAAATTAAAACCACTTTTTAAATGCCATTTGCTGTAAACATGTTTACGGTTGGAATTACCTACCGATTAAATATCTTGGAACCAATATATAATATATCGCCATTCGCCAGTATAAAATATAGCAGCAATTTAATTATAATAAAATATATAAAACTCAAATAAACAGAACTACAAAAGCATATAATTTTGTTCTCCAAATCGAAAGTTCGAAGATTATATTCAAGATTTTGCTTTTAATATCTACTCGCATTAATACCTACACATATTTTATTTTTACTATTTACAGCAATTTTATTATATTTTTATCAGTACTAGGTACTTAAGGTACTATAATATTATATTAATATCACAATATATCCTTTGAAATAAATATACAATTAAAAAATTGTCTATTTTAGTTTAATATGTTTTATTATAATTAAACTGCTGCTATATTTTATACTGGAGATATTTATTCCATGCGATATGCCGATATATTGGTTTCATGATATTTTAGTTGTGATATTTTGGTCACACAATATATTGTTACTGGCGATATTTTATCGGCATGTCTATACGTCGTTATTGATTTACCTACCTATATCTTATCTTGTATACTGCTGACATATGCTAGATTCACACGACGATACCCAGTAAATTAATTAGTAAAATGTGATAACTTTAATTGTGAAAAGCGAAAGCTAATATGATAGTAGCGGTACCTTTATATAGGTAAATACTATTAACAGTATTAACTATATAAACATAAGTGTCAGTAGGCCTTTGATTTTTATAGAGACTAGATAAGACCTAATAAGATACCTTAAGGTTAGGTTTTAATTTAAATTAATTAAAAATAGATTTATAAATATAATTTATTATTTTCATTATTTAAAAATACCCAAGTGTCCCAAACTCCCAAGTATAATATTATATAATAAATTAATAACATTTGCGATAACCTGAAGACGTTATATTTTAAATGTTATGACGACTGAGTAGTATGCGAGCTTATGTTTATGTGCTATTAATTAGATATTATGAAGTAAACTTCAAATAAATTGATTACCTACAGAAGTTAAATTTTAAATAAATATATTTTTTTATTTAATTGTGTCACCCTCACCAGGTATTTTTACAATATTAAATAAATATAATTTGTACTTAATTTTAGTTTTATGTGAGATAAAATTTAGGACTTGACACAGTCAACGTAATTATTATATTTCTTATACATAACATCATAAATAATTATTTTAAAATGTATCATCAACTATAGAAGTTAAATAATTGTGAGGTTACGATTAAGAGTTAAAATCACCATCGCCGAAAACTAATATTCATCATTTTGCAGCATACAGGGTTGTGTCTTTCCTAAATTAATTTTTCATACACGATATACTTGTCACTTTTTTTATTCTTTGGGACATTATAAAATAGGTACTTTATAACGCCTACTTATTTTTTTGGACATAAGTATACTTATATGACTTAAATTTGGTTAATTTACAATTATATACCATATACGTATAGCTATAATATACATCATCATTATATATCCATAAAACAGTAAAATACGACTATGACAAATTGGCAACCCTTATAATAGGTGCTAGTGGTGCTACTGATGGTACAGCTAACTGGTTCCCAACTCAAACCCCGTTCAAGCGTCAAGCGATCTCAAAAATTACCTCGACTTAATTAAAATCTAGGCAACTATAGGTGGAGAATTCTAATAAACTATACAAATACTCTAAAAATTCCTTTTATATAAGATTTACGTTTCGTAAAATAACCTTCCTTCAGACCAACTTCGACGAGTTGAGATGGGCGATTGTAAACTCCGCCAGAATGGCAGAATACTGGTTAAATAAAAAGGTAATAAAAAAGTATAATCTAAGCTCCGGCAGTTTTATTTTCTTACCTGTAATGAGTACATGGAAACTGGAAAGTCCACCAGTGTTAAGACCTTCCTACATTAAATACGTTGACATCCGTTGCGATGTCATACGTCAAAATTGACAAAGTTAGTATTAATTTAACGTAACATACCTATTACCAACATATTTTATGATTATTAGTTATTACGATTATTTGACGTTATACGCGTAATACATATACATATAATTTGTGTCATTGATTTGTTCAGACAATAATTATTTTTATTTTTAAGTTATATATATTTTTTGACATATCTACTACACACTCATACGTTATACCTAACTATTATTTAATGTGGACAATTATTGTTATACAAATTATTATTTTGTATTACTTATGTTATATCAAATTTATACATTACACTATTTAGATATGTAATTTTATATTTTTAATTGCATACAATTTTTATTTTTAAGTTTTATATATTTTTAGTGAATATATTACACGTAACTTTTTTTTTAATTTGGACGATTATTACAATAAGTAATTATTATTATTATAATATATTATAAAATTATGATTGTTTTAATAATAATATATGATAGGTATTAATTTTATATTGTTAACTGATTTTTTTTTTTTGACAAAGTTTACATGAACTCAATTTTACCTGTATTTTATTCTTGGTGAAGCTTACATTAAAAAAAAAGCCAAAAGGTACTTGTGGTGGAGTTTACATGCACCTAGTTGAGTTACCAATCGATACTATACGTCTCAGCTTAAATATCTGGAAGTTATGTTGGACAAATGAGGGTTCTCATAGAGTCATAGCTCATTTAAGATCCGAACACAAAATGTTGAATAATCACCTTCGTCTGGCTTGTCCGGTTCGTCCTATATTTAGATCTAGATTATCAATTCACACAAACCATGAATGGCTGAATAGTTCTATCAATGGAGGGCTTCCCACATCATGTTGTTTTTTCTATATGTTATTTATTATTATTACTATGTGCATTATCGTATTTACTTACTATTTTTGAAATTGATACAGACTGTTTATTTTTCTAATAAAGTAAAAAAAAATAATATATTGTTCATCGATTTATATTTATAATTTATTTTTAAAACTTTATATTATATTTATTTCTATAATATTATATGTATGACATAGATACTATTAATTGTTATTATATAGGTAGGTATTTGTTAGGTACTTATTATAGGAACACCTACGCCGAATTATTCCTTATTACGGTGTGCGTACTGTGATAATGTCGGTGCCATATATTATGTAAGTATAGAGTGTCCCGTAGTGTTAGGTTTATTTTTTTAAGTAACGTTACGGTATACGGTTATAATATGGCGACTCTATTAACTCATCGCCAAAAAATAATAAAGAAAAAATAATGATGAACATCGCGAGACGTCATGTAGAGTACTACCTAACCGTACCTACTACCTATACACGCATCTTTTTTACTTACTTAAAGTACTTACACTATATACTACTATGGAACTATCATTTTTTTCTACCACTATTTTTGTAGTTAATATAAATATAGGATTTATGAACTTTGATGCACTAAAAATTGATTAAAATTGCGGGTACTAAAAATTACATTATAAAATATCGTTTTGTATTATATATAGTTAAACGTTTAAGTTTATTAATCGAAATTTAAAGTCTTACCTACTTTTTATTTATACTCTGTTATAAACTAAAAATAGTTTTAGAATCATCAAGAAATTAGTGTTTTCGGCTATTTACATATATCTATTTCAGATTTGAGTAATATTTGGCTCATTTATTTCTAAGACTGTTACCGAATTGGTTCCTGATTAATACATCATTTTGGCTTGAAGTTTGTAGGTTTGATGTTAAAGTTAAATTGTAATTTGATTTGGAGCAATTAGTAATTACAGGCATCCAATATAAAATGCAATGTAAAATTACGTTGGTATTATATAATACGTAGAAATCAATTATATATAGTTTTTATATTTAATACAACTTTACTGGAAAGTATTACTTATAATATTTATATTTATTGTATATTTCATATTATGGTATACTAATTAATAATAATTATTAAAACATTTGAATATAAACTTTAATATTAAAATAGTTGTATTCATTTTTTATACGCAATATTGAATATATTATTAATATTAAATAAGGTACTTGTTTGTTATCGCCCCGCCATATAGTGTGCCGTTATTATACCTACAATTATCGTATTTAGCTCGTGATGGATGATCTATTTTGGGAAATGGAAAAACTATTGTACATTTTATATTAAACCATATTAGTACGCTGCTGGCGTACTATTTATAGTATTTCATATTCATTGGTAAAAATGCATCAAAGTTTCAGGAGGCTAACATTTTTATTTTTTAATATCAATATTATCAGAGTATCAATAAGTCTAAAATATAATATTATATTTTTAATAATTTTTTAAGGAGTTTATAATATAATTGCTAGGCTTAACTTTTCATTCCCTTATTTCTGTCTAACTTTATAGTTTACCTATACAATGTAGTTATATTTAAAAAATATATTTTTTTTAAATAATTATCTATTTTATATAAAATGAATATTAATATTGAATTATTATTATTTTAATAAAATAATAATATTAATATAATAAATTATCATACATCCTTCGCATTCCTAAGACTAGTAAGACTAAAAACAGGGTAAGAAAATGTATGAATATTTGACTTGTATGATATGTCACAGCCAAAAGTGGGAAGCTGGAAACCAACTCGATCCGGTATATTCTAAATGCAAATTGGAACAAATTCAATTTTCCTTAATAAAATACCTGTTTTCAAACGGGAATAAATTTGGTCTAATAATGGGAACCAATTCGGCAACTCTCATTTCCAATTTGCCAATCACAGATGATCAGTGTTCTTCACAATTATAGAAAATTCGTATCGATTGATAAAAAAAATTATAAAACTATAAAAGATTTCAACTAAAAAATATTTCATTTTTGTTGTCTCATCATGAAAATATGTAGCTAAATTCATTAATACACGTAAAAAGTTTCAAAAACTGCATCATGAGATGTACATACAACATACAATTGTATTCAAAATGACTGTATTTTTCACAGAACACATTTATAACTTATACAGCACAAGAAATTATAGCGAGGAAAAATAGTTGTAAATGCAATTAAATTCGACCCATAGTTATAAGCATCGAAGATAATTAATTCACATAAGGTAAGTATCTATATTCTATACAACAAATTAAAACGAATTTTTATTCAATTTTATTATATTATTTAAACTATTTTACAGTATTATTTTAGATCAACATAATGTTTATTATTATAATATATTAATACTGTAGGAAATATAAACAAACGTATATATATTTTAATATTAATAATTATTAATCATGACAATTTAATATGCGTGTAGTATAGGTATTATAACATAATATTATATATTTTTTATTATTATTATTATTAATATTGTTTTTTCAACTCGAGAAAAATTTAATAAAATAGGTGGATTCTTGGGGCTATTAAAAACTATATTGGTAAATATCTATTATAGTTACCTATAATATAATTATAATCGAAATAAATAGTTGAATATTAAAAAGCATTTTATATTATTATTTTATTATTATGTTAAGGGCTAATATCCTGCCGTAAATTATATTTTATGTTGAATAATATTAGATATGTGGACATTGCGTACACACGTTAAACTTAACCAAAGCACGACACCGCGTTGAAAGCGCATTGCTTCCAATAACTTCTCTTCTTCTGTGCGCGATACGAATCCGTCCGGGCGCGGATTTTGTTTATCATTTGTTTGGTAAACAGATAGTCGATCAGTGCAATCTCGAGGTTCTGATCATCACTCTGTAACATGTGTAAATCATACGAAATTACAATATTTTGTGTCGATTTATTCTTTGTATTATATTATATGACCACAACCCACAGGATTTTATAGGTAACATTGATAAATTATTGTATTTCGTATAAAATACCAAATATATATTGTGTCTATTATCCTATATTGACTTCAGAACAAATCTTGAAACATAAAATAATTTTACTTAAATACATAATATACGTAATAATTAGTATAATTAATACTAATTCGCTATTCTTTCGCTGGGTATATTAATATATTATTAATGCATCCGATCGTCTATGTTTTTGTCGTTTTCCATATTTTAACAATCTATATCCATTGTTTGTTGAAGACGACTAGTTTAGATTAAATGTTTTGGTAGGAAAGGTACATAATAATTATTATATCTAAATAGGTACTACATTTTTTTTTTTAGTTTCGCAGGAAATAGGAATGGTTTTATTCAAACGCTCGCAACCATATTATTATTGTAACAGTTTTAAAGGAAAGTATACAGGTTATTATATTATCATACCATTATTGTCGAAAACTTTTCTTTATCAAGATATACCTAGCAGTCAAGTTTAACTGACTATGAGTTAAAAGAGAGGATTATAAATTTAGTACTTAGCATACATTGAAAGTAATATATCAAATATAATTAGGCAATTATGGCAGTGGTCAATTTAAATACATTTGTAACAGTAGACTGTGGCAGAAAAATTATAATTGTTAGTTATATTAAATTTATTTTAAACAGTTGATAGTAATAATTATCCTAATCGTATTACCAATTAATTAGGTAGTTTGTTTTTAAATTTCATTTTTTATTCTCTCAGTTCTTAGTTCTTCCTAATTGTTCATTTGTACCCAATTTCCGTCTATAGGCTATTAATTATGATTCATTAGGATCATTTTTATTTTACAATATTATATTATTCTAGAATCTAGATTTAAGTAATTGAGAATTGAGAATTGAGATGATTTTGACATCCTTTAACCTAATCAACAAACTCTCAAATTGCACTTAAATTACACACAACGACACAACTAATGTTTAGAAATAAAAACTGAGTTAGGCAGATACATCAAAGGATAATAATAATAATAGCGTGCCTAATAATTATAGGCTGAGTAAAAATAATTATTTATTTGAATTCTGAAAGGATTGCACTTCATTTTCACCGGAACACGAGGAACAATATAATATGTACTTTCATCATTGTAATATGATATAATTATATTCCTATCTCCTATGTATGCTTTAGTGCGACTAACTATTAGAACGATTTGAGTAGATAACATAATAGATAAGGGGACATGAATGTACTGTATTTTATACATTAAAGATAAAAATGAATATCTAAATTTAATTAGGAACTAATTGTGAAAAAATGTTTAAGGTTGATAGGTGGTGACGTAGTGTACCTGTAGAAGACATTAAATATATATTATTGAGAATATATTATCTATTCTTCCCTTTTTATATTTTTAATTAAAAATATTCTCTTCATTTATTTTTAATTATTAATAAAAAAAAAAATCTTGTTTTATACATTTTATAAGTGTTAAGTGTAAAAAGTAGTCCAATCCTCGGTTATCTATGTGGAACATCACGAGGAATGAATCTGCAGTGGACGGACGTTATATTGTTGAATAAGAAAAAGTGTCAAGGGTTAAATATTGATCTAATGATAAGTTGGAAGTTTGATTGAATGTTGTGTAAAACAAAATAAGTATAATGTAACAGTTTACGGTAAGGATAAGAAATAAGATTACAATCTACAATTTATGAATTTCATATCTATATTCTCAAGCGTTGTACGATGCATAGATAAAACTACACAACATTTTTAATTAAAAAAAAAAAAATTATAGTTAAGGCATGTTTATTATTTTGTCGAACTTGAAATAGGTTCTACATGTCAAAATGTCTAAGTAAAAACTTCTCAAATCAAGTTCAATAAACTTAGGGTCTTTATAATAAAAGCAAAAAAAGCTACGTATAAGGTATCTATTTAAGCTATAATAGCTATTACCAGTATTATCTAATGTACCTATATTACATTTTATATTACGACGGTGTTTAAACATAAAAAGTGCATTCCTACCTATATGTTTATTTTTATTTATCTTGGTATACCTACCTATAGCTTTACAACAATAATTATTAAAACATACCGTTTTGATAATTGTAATAATTAATTTTTTACTGCCCTCTGTCCAGTCGTGCACGATTTGATTATTTGTACAAAATATTATACATTGTTTGTTAAAATATTATAACATGTTATTAGTATTATCACACATAAAGTCCATACCAGTTAGTGTACAATACACAATTTATATGTTTAAACTGTATTTTTATTTTTGTTACGTGGCTATATATTACGAGTAGGTAACCTACACCAATTATTTCGAGTGTTAATATTAATTTATACTGCTCCCCTAATTATTATGAAAAGCTGTTTGCAAATAGTCCTATTTGTTAAAGAAATATAATATGTGAATCGAGTCCATAATATTATAACTTATGACAAAATGGTAAATTAATAATTCTGAATGTACCTACATAATATTATGCCCATGTATAAAACTTTTGGAGTACAAATATTAATTTTCTAATGGTTTTTTTTTATTATTATTTATTGATATAATGATATTGATCCCTTTTATTTTAATGAAAAGTTAATATTTTGCTTTATGTACACATTGTTCCACATATAAATTAGCCATATCTATTTAAACACTACTAAATGTATTATCTTTTATTTACTGTATTATTTTCATATTAATTGATAATTATGATTATGTTATGTCATTATTTAGAAATTCTTAAATTACAATATTCAAATTACACAGGTTATAAAAAGAGCAACACAAAAAGTTATAATTTTTCTGTTATTTTGTACGTAAATCAGATTTTTAATTCATGTCTATTTGTGTACGGAATGTGATGTAGTAATTGAATGTCAATATTTTTGTGATAAATTTATTGAAATCGTTAGTCCATTACGCCACGTTTAACGTAGGTAGTGTTTAAAATATAGTAACACTAAAAAAGAATCGTAACGGGTTTTAACTTTTCAATATCCTGTTAAAAGTTAATGATGAGATATTTAATGATGCACAATTATTTATCAAATTAAAAACCTTATTTTTTATAGTATAATCATCGACGGAAGGTTCTTCAATTTCGCGGAAATCATCTTTGTCACCCATCGACATTATTTCAGGAGAATTTTCTCCAAGTTCTCTCTGCAGTACTCTTTGATCTATGACGTTTCCTGTGGTTAGTATTGGCAATAACACAGTTAAGACTGTAAATGTCAAAATTACTCCGTAAGATATGAATCCCATTTGTGTAGCCATTTTAAAGTATATCTGAAAATAATTTTATGATTAGATAGAAAATATATAATGTAAAATCAATAGGTACAGTAAAATTGAATAATTATTAAGTATAATAAATAACATGAATGCATATCGACATATAAAAGTTAAATATTTTAGTTATAATAATATATTAAGCTTTAGTTATTATAGTTATTACAATTACACAGTCATACAGATAATATTATATATATACTTAATGTGTGAAGTATTTAGTGAAAAAAAAAGTAGGTACATGTAAACAATTCAATAGACAGTAGGTAGGCACTATTTTAATAAAATAATTAGAAATCAAGTTTCTATTAATTTGTAAAATTTTACTTATATATTATACATATACCTAATATAATTCATCAAAATTGGGTTTTAAGCCAAAGGAGTTAAAATGTTTTATCCAAAAATTAATTATGATTATTAAGAACAATATACTTGATAATAAAAATTGTTCGATACCTATATTATGAGTGTATTATTTACTTTAAAATAAAATTATCCATTATAATTAATTTTATTTATAATTATAATAGTTAAACATAATATTATATGGCTTTTAAAAATTAGATTGTATCTCTATTTTAACGCCGTTGCGTTGTAAAAACACAAGTCTATGCTTTGACTTTATGATTTTGAAAACTCTTTTATCATTAATTTAAATTTTAAGTATACACATAAAATTACATTGTTTACAAGCTTAATGTTTTGTTTACACTAAAATATTTAAAATTATAAAAAATGAGATAGAAATAGGTACTTTTTTTCATTAATTTTAATACTTACCATTAAGTCACTAAACGATATCGGATATTAAGTATTTTTATTATCCGTTAAAGCAAAAATAACATTGGAATGCAAGTCGAAGTGCAGTTGAGTTTGATATTTTATTAATATTTTTAAATATAAACACGTCTAATAATTTTAAATGATTCAAAGAAACGTTTGTTGTATTTTAAACTGTAATAAACACTCCCCACGAGCGTATATAATATACTAACCGAGAGTTTAGAATAATAATTTGCATTAATCTCTATTCGAAAACACCCCGGGTACTGGGTAGGATAAAATAATATATACACACATATATATACACTATAAAACAAGTAATTCTCAATAACATTACCGAGTTCATTAAATCCATTTTTTTCAACTTGCACATTAAATATTTAATTTCCTTACATGCTTACGCATACGTAATTAAAGAGTATTAATCTCTACATAGTAGAAAAACAAACGGTTGAGGGATTCGACCTTTGTTCATTAATTAAATATTCGTATCCATACGACGTGCTGGGGAAAACGAATACGAAATATATTTGAGATTTTCCTAAATCTAGATTAAAATATTAACTGCAAATTTTATAAAACATCCTTTTAATTTTTGAACAGTTCTCGTTGTCACATTGCATATTATATTACATTGTAATCCCTAGTACGCTAAAGGCATACATTAATGGGATTACCGATATTCCCGTATGGCAAACATATTCTTTAATACCAATTTGAACTATTACGTCACTTTTAATAATTATTTCAATTTTGTAATAGCATCCTCCATTAAATACGTGTGCCTTTTTGGATTCCTGGTGGAAATAATATGAAGCTATATATATATGTTGGTGTTTTAATGATGTTTTTTTCACCGAGTAAAATTCGTTTCGCTCTTAACAGGTTAACCGCTATAGCAACTATACCTCTAGAGTCTAGACCACGATACGCCGTGCCATTAAAATTATTAAAAAAAAAGGTTCTTGCTCAAGACCAGAATCATAATTTTAAATCATCGAGTTTTTAATATTTCGTTGTGCAGTTTATATAATTGAGAAAATCCTCACCAACGGCAATACAGAATATTATTCTATACTTAAATCGCGTTTATGTGTAAACGATACTCTTTAAAAAAATCTCTCTCTCTCTCTCTCTATATATATATATTTATTAATTTTAATGGTTTGATTAGTATAATGGTACGTATAAAAATCTAATAACCGCAATAAAAGCTTTATTATAATCTGTGCTCTAGCTGTGTTTTGTGTAAATAATCAAAATAGGTGTTAAATGTTGATAAACTGATAAAAAGTGCAGTAAGCAATTCGTATGGCTGATCGACCGTTTCAATCAATAGAAATTAAATATCTAGTAGGTACCTACCTACCTACTTATGTTTTCTTGAGATTAATTGAGAATATGTAAAAATTATTTAATTTTAACATAAGTAACAAATGCTAATGTTTTACTTTTACAATATTATTGACTATTATTGTGAATTTATTAGTTAGAACTTTTATTAAATGATGTACCACAAATTATTTTATTGAACAATTGGTTGATCGATCGCACTGCGTTGTTGTTTAGTATTATAATATATTTTTTATGTATATACAATTATTATTTGTTGCTACCTATATTTTAGTTTGCGCATGTATACCGATTAGGCATAGCTTTTGTTTTTTAATTAATTCTATAAACAATAAAAAATTAACAATACAAATATATATATATATATATATTATATGTATATTATATTCTATATTAATCTATAAATTGTTATATTTATTATTCTAGAATTCAAATCATTTTTGCAGACTTATTTTATACTATTATTATCCCTGTGCACTTCGTTGCCCAGTATAAAATGCACCTATGTTGAATTTATTTGCCTATAGGCTATAATGCTAACATTTAGCACAGAGCGTGTGGATAAATAATAATATTATTTTTGGTTTTTAATTAGTGTAAAGATGATATTTGGATATATTAACTTTACATAGCTGCTCATGAGCAGCGTTGCTTTTTTATCATTTAATAAAAACATTTTTTTTTTAAATTATTTTTATTTTTTTTTATCGACAACTCAAATTTGATTTCCTTGGTCAAAAACCAATAACTCATAGAGTTTCAATAGTATGAACTAAAAGCAATGAAAACGTTTTGTAATGTTATATTATATCAACTACGAGTATTCACTAAAATACTAATTTCTCATAGTAACTAATAATTGGTAACACGGATAAAAAAATCTTTATATATGCGTATTTCCTGATTATTTAAAAAATGAATAACTCGATTTTTCATTAACTTATAGAATTAGAAATAGGCTTAAAACGTTCACAGCGATGTACTTTCATTAAGAAATCAAGATAATCGGATGAATAGTTTCAGAGAATGCGTGACAAAGATTTCCATTTTCACATTTATATATATACATACTAAATAGTGCAGTTGCTTTGTAATTAATAGCATTGTGAAGTTTAATTGTTAATTTATTCTCTTTTAATCGTAAATTCTGGAGGTTTAACTAATCAGTTAACTTGTGACAAATTTAGTTTTTGTACAATTTCTATATATTTCATTTTTTTAAAACAAAAATTGTATTGAAGTTAATAATATAAAAATACTATAAAAAATGCCTATAAGTTAATGAAGTTATTTGAAGTGTAAAACTTTAAAAGAATATAATTGTTTTTGTTGAAATATTAGAGTAATTTAAAATTTAAATGAGTTTTTGTAAAGTATTAATAATGAATTGTTTATTTTACAAAAATGTTACTAATATACATTGTGATTCACCAGGCATGTATACTTTCACTTTTTTCTTTAATAATGAATTTATTCTAATTTTGATTTTTTTTTAATTTTATGACGTAGGTATATTAGAAAATTATTTTCAAATATATATTTTATATGCCATTTAAGCAATGCCCGGTGACGGTCCAAACTTCTTTCTTTCAACTTTTAAACGATAACTACATTTTTTTATTGTACATTTTTAAGCAGATTATTTTGTTGAAAATGTTGAAGTGTATAGGTAATTCAATATTTGAACAAACAGTTAAGAAGACGTTGTCTCTGTCTTACTAATGTACATCAGTACATCATAGCAAATTTGCATTCAGCAGAACACGTTTTGTGATGTTAGTTTTAATATTAGTTTAATTTACTTATCATCAAATTTAAAGGAAAGAATATTATCTAGACAATGTCACATTGATATTATCGTTTTAAAATAAGTTATGAACATTTTAAAGTTGTAGTATCTTAAATACATTTATAATAATGATGTAATTAGAATTTAATATTTTGTAAAAAATATTTTGACTAAATGTAACATATATATTTTGTATATAATTTGAAACCAATATTATGAATTTCATTTACTTACATACAATTAAATACCTAATAACAAATTATTCAATTAATTATTTTTAGCCTTATAAATATAAAAGATGGTTCTCATTAAAAAAAATAAATTTTTACCGTAAAATGTCATTTTTTAAATGGTATAATATCTATAAATATCTTTGATCATAGAATCCTACTAAAAAATTTCGCCAAATCAAAATTTTGAATCACTACATTATTTATTGAAAAAAACTTGGTAAATCTTGGTACTTGATAAATCACCCTGAATAATAATTTAATGTAATTAAACATAAGGTTGTTTAATTAATTTATTTGCTTTATAATACTTATTAAAGATTAAATAATTAAACGGAAAATTTGTTCCAACCATTAAATGAACATACGTGATATGTCCATCACCTTTGTATTCGTATTTAAAATACTACTTATTTGGAATTATGATAAATGATTTAAGAGAAAGATTAATATTAAATTCATTCTTTTAGTAAAGGTGACACGCTGATGTATATAATGTTTTATTATTTAACTTGTTCATTATTCAAATCTGGACTAAAATAGGAATATCGGTGTTATATCAGGTATTCAGGTACCTACCTTATTAAATTTTCAAGATCTTATATAGGAACACGAAAAATATCAATGAATTTTTTTTCATATACGATTTAAGCAATGTGATCTATTGTCTAATATGCTCTTAAATGGATTAAAATATTTTAGTATTATCATAAAATGTAACAGGCAAACATAATATTTAGGATGGAATTTACTATTTTAAAATACAATTTCAAATAAAATGATATAAAGGCATATCGTTTATAGTAACATTTATAACATGAATTGAGGAAAATTTAGATATTTGACAGATTGCAGTGATTGCACTGTTTTTAAATTATGATAAAACCATATAACTATAGTAGAAAATATAAATCATGGCGGTCCATACTATATTACCTATTATTTATTATCTATTTAATATTTTAAATTGTTATAGGAATATATTTAAAATATAATTTTAATTTTGTAAATGTATTATTGAAATGAACTAATTAAAAAAATCAATTAATTTAGCATTGTAATGTTAGTGTATTTATTGAAGTTATTAAATGTTTTATTTAGGATTAGTGAAAATCTCATTAAAAGTTCGTTTTTGTCTGTTTTTATAAATGTCACTTTCCACTAATAAGATTTCACTATTCTATATGCTTTATATAGTACTCAACGTAGGCAATAATGAAACCAACCTTATAAAAATAAGATATAGATGACTTAGACGTAGTATGTTAAAGTATAAGAAGATGCTATTCATTGTTATTTTTGCTTTTCTTTCTAGTAAAGTGAGGAAATAACTGTCTGTAAATCCAAAACAAGGGATTTAAATCGTTATTATTTTATACTTGGCTTGTTGTTAAAATTGATATAAGTCATAATCATTTATAATGAAAATTTATTGATTCGTTATAATAATAAAAACTAAGAGCATGAAATAATTCGATTAGTGATAATATAAAATTCAAATAGAAAAATATTTAATAAAACCTTAAAATATTATCCACCATTGTATTTTAATTTTAAAATTCAGTTTGAAACATATTCTTATAAAAAAGTGTATTTTGTCAGGCACAAACATAAAATATGACTATATATTAATAATAAATCCTTCTGTTAAACCATATAGAAAATGTATTCACTATTTCGAATTTAATTTTAAGTCGATTTACAAATATATAGGTACACGTATGTATTATTTTATGTACGGTTATATAATATTTATTTCCCAATATTCTGAACGATACCATTAGATTTTTCTTATATTTCTCTTCATTCGTGTATGTCTATTATTGTGTATTGACACGTTCTTCTCCTGAATATCTTTACTTATTGCATCCTACAGTGAATATTAGTGAATATTGTGAACAATTACGTGTAAAATAGATAGGCCCATAATATATAAAAAAAATCGATATACGAGTACATAATAATAATGATTACAACACGTATAGTGTCGTCTAGCTGTTTTTAGTTAAAGCTTGGAATATAGAGTACATAGATCCCCGACCTTTTTTCAATTATAGTAGGTTGCTATACATTTAACATTAGAAATTTCTACAATGATCGACCCTATTTTATTTTTAAATATTTAACGGTGTATTATTTGTAAAGTTCAATGTAATCACACATATATTTTTATACTTAATGTATCATGTACTCGCATGCGTATTATAATTATGATGGCTCTGTGAGTTATGAAAATCGAGTTGTATAACTGACAATCGAAAAATATCTCGGCTGAATTTTAGTTAGACCACCGAAACCACTGCGGAATACATAGGTAGCAGTTATATATTATATAGTAGGTAATTTAAATCCCGTTGATTAAATTTTCATCAGTATATTTTTTTTTCATGAATAATAATTTATTTAGATTATGAACGCGATCAAAAATTAGAGTATGTTATGAAAACATTTTATTGCGACCGATCTCTATAATACCCTAGCTCTATAATCTTGATAATACGAAACTAAAAACTATAATATAGTTTCATATTATAAAGTCTATAAATGTTTTGATTTCGCGTAATATAACTTTTTGGCTATACGCGCGTGTACGAATGTGACAAAGGTATTTATTATTGCGAGGCGTCCACTAGTCCGCAGTTAATATTTATATTGATCCTTCGTAAAAAAAAAATGTTTTACTGTAGTTTAGCTCTTACTGTCAATTAATAATGATGGAAAAACAGTTATTCTATAGATGATTTGGTGTAATAATAATATTGATATAGTATAAGTGTGTTTTAAATTTTAATCGATATACTTGAGCGCCGTTAAAAAAACATAGTATCATATTGTTATAATCAATTAAGAATCAATAAAATAATTAGACTAATGTACAACCTTTTTTTTTTACAGCGCACCTATTCGATATTTTTTTTTAATTTGTTATTCGTTTTAAGTATACACCAATTATATTATGTACGAATATAGGTGAGTGTATTATTATTTTAATTTAAAACGATCGATTAAAATTTTTGATTTAGGTATTTTGAATTGCTCAAAAAATAATGTTTTATATGCATATATAAGTTATTTAAGTATGTTTTCAATGTCTTAATATGAAGTATTTTTGTAATTATAAATTATATAGTTATAAGTTCAATGTGTTCTATAATCAACACGGATAATAACACTTGATTATTGTTTATTTGAAATAATTGCATAAAATAAAACATGAACTATTTTGATGAAAAACTTTGGTGCCTAAACATATTATAATATAATTAATTCCCCAGTGAATAACAGACTACAAAATATGAATATTCTGTTTTCATATTTCGATAAATTACATTATATTGATTATTTGTAACATAATATTTTTATTTTGTTTTAGAACTTCTACTAAAAACTCAATTATAATTACATTTTATAAATGTCCCCATTATTGTAAATAAATATTATGTACTGGTTAAAACTTTAGAATATTAGTTATGAAAAATATCAATCTAATTGTTTGAATAAAAAAAAAATATGTATAAAGTTATTATAAGGTTAGGTATATTGAGTTATTATAAGTATAAAATAAAAAATGAATAAGAAAAACATTATTAAAACGAAATTTGATAGTCGATCTTTAAACTTTATTTTTAATTTAACAAACAGTTGAATAAAGATTTTCAGATCATTAAAATGTTACCGACTTGTTTTACAATAAGATCTTGTTTCAAACAATAAAGTTTCCAATTTCTTGAACAAATTAGTAATTGTTTATTTTGGTTTAAGAATAAAAGCTTCTAATAATTTATTGTATTTGATTAATGTAGACTAAACAACTGATAAAAATTATTCATTATTACAAACAAAATCCAAACGATGATTTTGAAGTAAAAATAAAATAAATTATTAAATGAAAAATAATATAGTCAACCGGAGTCACAATTTTGTTGCGGTGACTGACCTTAATGGTATTTAAAATGCCTTACAGAATAAGAATAATTATTTTATTAACAATATCAATAATTATCTAGGTATAATAGGTATAATAACCAACCACTATATTGTAGCCTTTAGGTAGATAACATGAATGTTCTTAATAAGTGAAAATTAAACTGTCAGATTTACAAAAATAAAAATTAGATATAAACTAAATCATTGTTACTCTGTTTAATCGTCAAATTGTCAATACATTTGTTATATATTAATTAAAAGCTTCAAATTTAAATCATCTACTAAAACATCTAATTATTAAAGGTTTGTTGAATATTAGATTTTAGTGTGTAACCTAACGCCAACATTTTTCTCAAGTAATTTTTTTTGAAATATGATTTATAAAATATTCTATAACAATTAACCAAATTTAATTACATTTATTTTTTTATTTGTGTAATTCATATTAAAACGACATTTTTTCATAAATGGATTCAATTGTAATGACAAATTAGCAAGATTCTATTATCTATAGTGTATTTTTTATTGGATTATTTTTTTCATGAGTTAAAGCATAAACTATAAATTCAATACATCAACAATCATTTTTTAATTCAATTTGATTCATAATAATATGTTTCAAACTATTTTAATGAAAATAATTCAACATTTCAACAATTAAACATAACTTTTATGAGTTATATTGTTAAATTTTCGTTGTAAACAAAGGCTTTAAAGCATTTTTGTATTATTCTACCAGAAAAAGTATATAGCTACACAGATGAAAGACCAACCAAAATAAGCGTGAAAATAAACATGCATTTTTCGTTCAGTTCAAAAGCTAAACAACAAATTTCCATAAATCCCATGAATACAAATTCTTTACATATTATAATATGATATATTATTAAACACCTTATATCAGTATATCCAAGCAATACTTCTTAAAAATATATTTTTCTTATCATGTAACATTTGATAGAAGATAGAAATTATTTCGAGGGGTACAATTTAAGGAGTAAATGAAAATATGTAGGTGGTATACTACGTGCACGGTCTTTTGAGACTAAATAAAAATAAGTTCCCCGAGGTATATTGTATCAAGCATATATGATGTAGAACAAAATGTATGTAGCCAGTGGATACACTAATACGTTTATACGATACTAACTCAGGACCGTCAATTATAGTTTACATCATAGCAAAAACTATTTTCTACACATTTTCAAAAAATAGACCGACATAAACTCTCGTTACTCTAATAAAGCGTGTCATCGTTAAAAATCGGAAAAAAAAAATTTCGA
This sequence comes from Rhopalosiphum padi, assembly GCF_020882245.1. Classification (NCBI taxonomy): domain Eukaryota; kingdom Metazoa; phylum Arthropoda; class Insecta; order Hemiptera; family Aphididae; genus Rhopalosiphum; species Rhopalosiphum padi. The sequence goes on from NC_083600.1 coordinate 23,479,462, forward strand.
AGGAGTTTGCCGATCAGTATGGTATCAAGTAAAACATAAAAATCATTTGTAATAATCCGATCTTAACAGGAGTCTCATACTCTCATATATATTTCAAAATAAATTTAAGTACAGCTCTACCAGTATATACCCTATATACTTCTGATTTTCTGAGAGATCAATACTTAAGTGCCTATTTTGCGTGTGTATATTTTTTATATTGTTTAGTTATTTTTTCTTAGTTATGCTTGCTCTGCAGCTTGTGAATATAAGATATAATTATTATTAGAAATATATATTTAATAATTATAGAAGTATTTTATGTATTAGAATAAAAAACAATAACTATATTCATCAGAGAAATATTAATTTATGCAAGTGTTTTGGTTAATGTTTAATTATTTTAGTTTAATTCTTAAGTTTTCGGTTGAATTTTGAGAATCGTGAATAGAAATTATACAACATAATATGATGTTCTAAGAAAGTAGAATTTAAAAATTAGTGTACCTCAGTTTTTGTTGGCCTATAAAGCTATAACTATAACTAGTATAAGTATAATCGTATTTCTATAACATTAAGCATTCAAGAATAGGTATAAATATTGAATTTCTCTGTACCGATTTAACTACTAGTAAAGTAAAATTATATTAATTTAAAAAAATGAATTATTCATTTATAATATAAATAATACCAAAAAATTATTATCTTACAATATTACATTATACAGTTATAATAATAAAATTTCCATTTTAAATTTGAACTATATAATATTATAATATATACATATTAAATGTGTACAAATGAATACATTTTAAACCACGCAACAATTGAGGATAATGATAATTGAATAATGATGATAATAATAATAATAATAATAACTACAAGAAATCGTCAAAATATAAATTTCACATAAAGTTGTAATAATATTTATTCGCATAAGTCAATAAAGACAATGAATTAATTAAGTTATTCCTAACGTGATGATATTTTAACATAATATTATGCATACGACCAAAGAGTTTATTTAGGATCATTATAATATTATTTTAATGTTATCATACAACTATTGACAAAAATAAGTTGATATAAGTTTAATTTATGCATGCAACAATTTATTATAATTTGATTGTTGTATCTAATTAAAATATCGTCAAATATTCTATATTATTATTTTTTTTTATTAAAGTTCATATTTTCTATAATTTATAATCAATATAGGCCTAATTAGGTCTATGGCCTAACTATAGTTTTGTACATTGTCAATGCGTGATTTCTGTTCCTCTTATTAAAAACACGGAATATCTCAAAAATATTTTGGTGCTTATAAAAACCAACGGTTTTCATAATTTTGTTATAATTGTATTACAGTTAAGTACGGTAACACGCATAATACACCTATCCATTCACAAAATACAGGAATATTATATTTACAGGTACTTTTGTGATTATCTAGTCTATTATTAAAGGCGTTTAATTTCAACTTTTGAGATTAATTAGCACAAAAATTACTACAAAATTAGTTAGTAAACACATGTATGCTATATGGATTTGAACGAAATTTTAGCTTTGATATTATTAGGATAGAATAAAATAAAAATTAATAAATAGCTGAAACGAAATTGCAATGTTAAAAACACCATGGATGCGGTTTGTATTGATGATCAAACGTAAAATAATTTTTTGTGTTTAGTATTGACTCAAATTGAAAATAAAATATCCTGTATTATAATTATTGTCGGTATTAAATGTAAAAAAAATAATGCAAACATAAGTATACTATTGTAAAAGTTAAAGAAAATCGTGTAGTTAAATTATATACCTACATTATATATTCATCACAATACTAATTATATATTACTATTAAATACTTGTGCAGCATACGTACCTTTTATGAATAGTCGGCGGCCGAGTTTAGTGTAAAAGTAAAACAAAATGAGTAGATGAGACGTTTTATAAGCACCAAATGGGCGCGGAACCTCATATAGGGGTGTCGCGCATGTTCTTCAAGCTAAACACTATCTACCGACTGAAATACGCCTTTTTCAATTCGGTGTATACAATAAAAATATACATCATGTACGGCATCGAGTAATTTTCTGTTATTAATAACAATTTACCAAATTCAAATTCGGTCCACTGTTTTATTTTAAAGTATTGATAATATTACAAAAAAAAAAAAAACCTATCAACCAATATTTATACTTATATGGTATATACATATTTGCAGTATTGTCGGCTGATAATAAATTTCAAGACAAATATATTAGGCTTAAGACACTAATAAATTATAAAATATAAATCAAATGTACTTCACAGATAATCACATGTTATATAAAACTTTTGTAGTATCAAAAAATAGTTTTCTTATAAAAATAAACTAAACGAAATACATGACATTTTTATTTTTCTAAATTATACTACTTTGAATTATAATTCGCTAGTTTATCAAATATTAATATGTTATATTCATATAAACTAAAAAGTTACAACTAATTTTTTTAAATTAAAACATACGGCTTAGTTTCATCATTATATTTATCACTTTTCATATGAATCGATAGTCTTTACCATTTTTCGTATATTTAATATTCTTTATTTAGTATATTTTATATAATTATGTGGCACAATAACAATAGTTCATAATTGTAAAAAAATGTTATAGAACCATTCACGATTTGTATACTTTCCACTTTTGATAAATTATTATCGTAAAATATTATATAAAATTAATTAGTTTTATTAAATTTTAAATATAATAATCAGTCAAATTATGATTTTACGTTAAATCAAATCATAATAAAATTAATCGAATAACTGTTAAAATATAGCTTTTTCCGAGAAAAAAATATTATTTATTATACAAAATATTATGTTCTATCTAGCTTTTGATTAGTTTCGGTACGACAAGAGGCATAATACATTACTTTATCTATTAAACTGAAATATTTCGTACTTTTTTCTTAAACCTACTTGTAAAATCATTTGTCGATAATAAATCTTTTAAATGTATCTTATTACTATATACTATACATAATTAACTATATACCAATTAAAACTCTATCTCTATCGTCCAATCGAGTCCCAAATCCTTTAAATAATTGCGTTTTTAATTTATTATACTTAATATCCACAAACTACGATGACAATCAGCATTTAACTTACTACCTACATTTTGTTGACGTGCTGACACGACTAATTGATCTCGAAAAAAAAAAATGACCCCCGTAAAATGACTGAAGAAATGCAATCATACTTAAACCAAATTTTCACGTAGAGCATTTAACAAGAAAATTAAAATAAATTATCACAAATCCGTCAATGTTATTTTACTTTCCACGGGTGTGATGATGACCCATCTCTTCCACAAAATAATAACTCAATAATAATATTAAGTATTTAAGTTATCACCTTAGTGTGTAATATACTAATATTTGCTAAGAAATTAACTCGATCTCACAATCTTACTATGTATATACTGTAATATACTGAATCACATCATTACATCAATATAAAAGCCTTCACCAGCAATATACTTTGTCATGTATTGAAATCTAAAATTAGCCCAACTAACAAGGTAATATGATATATTACCACAAAATTCGTACAGGATTTAGTAATAAATACTCTGTTAAACTTTCATATAGGTACTTATATGATCACTCAAATATTTGAGTGTACGTTGAGGCTTATTACAATCGACACTTCGTGATAATATGTGACAAATCAAACATCATACATAATTTGATGTCGATGTTATAATGACAATCAATTTTCAGTTATTTTAACAACAACTAAACTAACTGTAAATTAACTTTATTTTAAATTTAATATAATATTCAATAAAAAGAATGTTTTATTTTAATTTCAATTTCTTAAAACACTCTACCTTAAAAAAATTAATTTATTTGTTATAATTAAAAAAAGGAAATAATAAACTCTTTGGGTGGGTACTGGTAATGGATGTTTAGGTTACGATGAATGGTCTCCCATCAAGCGACTAAAGTAGTTTATATTTTATTAATTAGTATTATCATTATTTATCAATGTTATTTATTATATTAATCAGGTAAATAAAAATACACTTTTAATTTATATATTATACATTTAATTTACTATTTATATGTATTATTATGATTTATAAACTTACCTCCCACTTAAAAAAAATTATTATATTTTTCAATTGTATTTATTAAAATCAAAAAACGACTCAAGTACCTATCTATGTTAGATAATATCTTAAATATATGCATATATTTCATTATGTAGTTTCTATTTGTATTTTATTTTTAATATGGTTTAAAAATCAGTGATAGCGAATTCAAAGATTCATTTAAAATCAATCAATGTTAAATTTATGTTAAATGAATGTTCAATTTTATATTTTTTTATTGAGTTTTGCATTTTACGCGATGTAGAATACATCAAATACATAAAGTTATTGGTTAGAATATAGATTAGTTCATTTTAAAATTAATCTTAATTTCTATGAATATATTTTAATAGAAATAATCAAGCTTATTTCCTAGAAAAATAAAGTTTATTATATTTACCTAGTTGATCAAATAGTTTTTGTTAAATACTGGAACTATCCACTATATATTTTGTTAAACTATAAATAAAATATTTGAGATTTTTGATTTCATAATTAGTTTATTACATAAAATACTTTTTAACGGGATGAAAGTGTTCAAAAACTTTCTTGTAGGTGATATTACGTATAACTTAAAATTTAACTATCCACAAAATTAATATTTTTTATCACTTTTTAAAAATACTGAACAAAACATTTTAAATGAGTTTTAATTACGTTGAAAATGTATTGCAATGATTTATTATAGTATTATACTGCAGTTATTTTTCTGCTCATATTTATGGATATATTATTCAAATTAATTATCATTTGCTATTATATATTAAAATTTTAAATATGATCAAAGAAATTTGGTTATATTGCAAAGTGTAGTTTTTATTTATAATTGTACCTTTGGGTAAAAATAGTATGTGGTCTTAAAGTTTCATACAGCGTTCTATCGATTGGTAATTTGACACAGAATAATTGGGTCTTTTGTATCGTCGTTATCTCCGTTATTCCTATACTTTTTATGAACACTTAAAATTTGGATAATGACATACATTCTATAGTAAACTGAGATCTGCTCAGAATCATCGATGATAGAAAACAATGATTAATCATTTGTTATTTCCGAATTTATAACAATACATCAACACTGCTGTACCGAGGTAAACGAAGTGAGACAAGTATTCAACGCCCTGTTCCTGGATTCTGTCCTCACATCTTTAACAGCGTATTTATTATAAAAGTAATTTATGCTCATAAATATTAATAATTTATTCCAAATAAATTTATGCATAAATGTATTGTACTGGAAGAAAATAAATAAATAATATAATTATAATATTTAAATTTAAACATCACTAATTGATTTTAAAAATATATCTGTAAGTTTATAATTAAATTTAAATATATGTATATACTATATATATATATATATATATATATTATGTACGTATTTTTTCCCGAGAAACATTTTATCTTATAATTTGTTTATGAAATCAACACAAGCTGTAACCCAGAGAGTAATGAGAAAATTAAAAAATATATTATACATTTACATGTTCATTGATTATAATATACCTATAATATTTAATTTTGTTAATTTTTTTTTTACATCTTCTACTATGCTAATATGCTATTACTTGTATATTTATGTAATATGCCAAAAAACTAAAAAAGCTATTGTGCGACAAAACTGCACGTCTGCACCAAAGTGTACGTTATTATATTCAATTTGAAAGTTTGTTGAATCATCAAATTCATAGAACGATATTGAGTAAAACCTTCTCTACTAGAAGTTTCTCAAAATTATATATAGTACCTATATTTACTGAACATAGTAATGAATATTATAAGAGTAACCTCGTATTAAAATTTCAAGGCATAATACCCTAAACTACAAATTCTATTAAAATAAATCTAAAAATCCCTTCTATACGGTCTATAATAAGCTCTTCGTGGATTACTTAAAAGTCAATTTCACATTTTTCACTGTAGTCTCTGTCCTCTTATTCATCTGTCATTCTATGTTGCAAATGTATTTATGTCCCTTTTACAAGTACCTATCCTTTCTATTTAATTTTATGTCTTTCACTAGTATGTCGTATTGTCGTTACAACATCGACAGAAACTCCCTAAGCGCCCATTATTAATAATAATCTTTCCACACAATATTTTTTAATATTAATGATACTATAATAATTATTTAGTAATTAGGTAAAACAAATTCCTCCAAGCCTTAGAATAAATTCTGGTTTCATGTTCACAAAATAGATTTATGTTGTCTAATTATTTAAACTTTGCCTTCATTTGTACGCTTACTTTAAAAAACAATATACATAATGTATCTTTAACAACTATTTGAAAAAAATCTATATTTTAAAATACTTTTTAAAAACACAAATTACAATGCATAAATTGATGGTTGAAGAAACTTCTAAATTATTCTACTCAAGATATTGAATTTTCTTAAAAGGACGTTAACCCACATATACAGTTGTTTTTGTCTTACGAACTTCTAATATAGCAAAATTAGTGTTCAACCTAATCCATTTTGAGTCATGAATTTTAATATTAATTTGATTGGATATTTTATCAGATTTTTAACTAACCATATCTAGAAAAATACATATAGACTTGTATTTATATTATAAATTATACCCACATTAAGTTATGATCATTTGAAAATTGAAATATTTAGCAGTTATAAATTATAATACTCACTTTAAATTTATAATAGATATCAATTAAAGTATCGGGTCACTTTAGATAATATTTTTATTTATATAAATTGATTATATAATATTTAAACTATAACAACAAACAATGGATTCTTCTGTACCCAGATTTGTGATGTTGTACGTTTGTAAGACGTAGACCACCCATGTGAATTAGTAGCACCCTCTCGATAAATACATAAAATCATAATATGCAGGTATTATAAAGTGTAAACATTATTTATACATAAAATATAAATACTGCTACTGAATTGAGCAGATGGAAAATATACCACTTACTCAACTTTTACATCCATAAATAATGAATTAATTCAATTTCTGATTTTTGTAATTTTTAAATATACCCGAAAGACTATACTTATATTATCAAGTGCTATTTACTATTTTAGAAGTAGCTATCCTGTAGTAATACAAACTTTTTTTTTCAAAAGAAAATAATACTTTTTTACTGTAATTGTATATACGATGATTTTTTTGAAAATATCGACCTATCTAAATTGAAATTCTAATGAATAGTTTCTGATTTATTTAACTTAAAGTATTAAGTCTAATTATAAATTATAACCCTCGGTATAATGATTTCAAATATGTAAACAATGTAAAATACGTATTTACTATTTATTCTAATTCTTTTATAGCCAGAATATTTTTATATTATAGATTTGATCGGATAATTTAATTTTTCCATAGACCTTTTTTAAATGGTTTAACTGTTTAAAAAAAAAAAAGAAAAATAGAATTTGGAGATTATCGTGAAATATACGTATTTTATTTGTTACACTTACATTACAAAATTGTTTAAATTAAAACGCATAGACGTAAAAATGTAAAATATTTTTTAATTTAAAATACAAATGTTAAGTATTTTATGTATAGCTAGAGTAATTCTTTTAAAAGTAACCACTCATTTTCTTAAAAAGTTTCAACTTTATACAAATATATTTTTTTAAATAGTTTGAAGTAATCATAAAACAACATTTTTAACAAACCATTATATGTTTTGTTATTTTTAATGTTTTAAATTTTTGAGTAACTACGTACAATTTAATTTTCATACTCTGGAATGATAAACAATAATACAGATAAATATTAGTAGAAAAATATTGTTTTGTAATTACTTGAAGCTATCTAAAAATAAATGTCTCCAAAAACATTAAAACTTTTCGATAAAACGAGCTTGTTAGCTCTAAAATAATCACTCTGTATGTATAGGCTAGATTAACAACTATACTGTTTAGTTTACATATTATTGTCAAAGAAAATAATTTAAAAATGGTCTGGTCCTGCATAAATCATCGCGACGAGGCGCCAGCCATATGCTTAATCCACATTTATATTGCAACGCAGTATTTCATTGTTTGACAAGATAATATATACTTGTGTTTCTCTACATCGATGATGGACATATTATAATATAGTGTACCTATTCATATCAGTGGTTGCATTTTCGTCATAATGTGTGTATACCGGGTGATATATTACTTAACGTAAGACACTACTCTAATAACTATTAACATTTTAGAAACTACTTTTTTTAAATACATTTTTTTATTATTTTTAATGTTATTATTTTATTTATTTTTTTTAGTAACTTTTAATGACACTGTGAATTTTTTATCTATAAACAGAATATTGTTTAAAGTACTTCTACATGTAAAAATTGAATTTTATACGTTTAGTTTATGAGTTTTTAGTATTTAAAATATAAATAAGTGAAGTGGAGTACAAGTACTCCATAATATATTGATCTACTAATCCGATCATCTGAACTTTAAATAATATGTACTTATAAGTTATAACTAATAAGCTACTTGTCTGAAATTTGATTTTTATAGATCGAAATACTACGAATAATATTTTACATTGAAACATTAAATTAAAAATGCATAACGTATGTAACCATAAAAATAGTAAGAGATATAATTTTTTTAAATTTTTTTTTTTATTGCAACTTAACATTATGTTATGAAAAAACGTTTGTATTTTCTGAAATAATGATGAGTGTCTTATATTAAATAGATCACCCCGTATATATATATATATATATATATATATATATATTAATATATTTGTATGGTGACATAGTACTTAGTAATTCGTTCAATAATTTTAAATTATTTTATGTGTAATTTGTACACGGATAAGACTTGTAATATATGTACGTGAGGTATGTACATTTCGTCACTATATATTATAATATATAGGTATATATATTTATTTTGTTTACATAGTATATAGATGTGCTCTCGTTTCTGCGTATTATTGAAAAATATAAATTGTTTAAACAATGTTTTCTCTTCTCACGAGGGCAAGTAAATACATACACATTATAACAGCGTATATTATAATATAAAATACATAATTGCATTATGTTCATTAATGATAATATATTCAAATATTACATATTTTTCAGCCCCCATCGCATATTAAAGTTTAAAAAGGGGGAAAGTAAGTAACCACTCTGCTGTATAGTAAGTATCAAGTATATGCTATCAATGAGAATTAAATCAGTAATTATTCATTGTAATACCTATATATGATGTTAATTTTGAGTTCAATGATAAATCATTGAATACAAAATACGAACCTGAGGAAAGACCTATATTATTGTCAAGTATATTTTATATTTCTATTAAAATAATTTATTTTACTATCAGTAATATAGTAGATTGAGTTGAATTTTAGTTGAAAACATTGCATTGGAAAATGTTATTATATATAAAAAAAATAAAATAAAATACGTTCAAAGTTTCAAGTACGCATGAATAAATAAGATTACAAATGCAATTTTTGAACTTAACATAAATTAAAATCCTTCCATATAACATTTCTAAAATATTTAAATATTTTTTACGATGTCTATAATGTTTAGTTTTTAACCTTTTTTAAGGAGCACAAAACACAGAAAAAAATGTTTTTTAAATTTTAAACAATGTTTAATTCTAAGAAAAACGATGTCAATTTATCATTAATTTATCATTAAATGAAAAAAGCGCGTGACGTCATTGAGCCAAGTTTGCTGTAATTGCCTATTTTATACATGCAAGTCGTAAAAATTACTTGCTTCACACAATTATTTACCTATATTATAGCTTCTAATTGAACAAAATGTAATATGTTTTTATGTACTGAAGACGTTAGTGGAACTAGAATTTTTTTTAAGTGTTTAGTTTTTTGGAAATATCAATAAATAAATCTTATAATAGTAATTTTTGTAAAGTTGCGCCAATGTGATTACAGGTACAGGTGCGTGTTTAGGGAGAATAACTTTTTTATTACTTTTAATATTTAAAAAAAAAATTACACATTTATACTTTATAAATATTACATCAAATATCCAAAATATACAATTTTTAAGTTGGTAAATTATTGTGTAAAGCGAACAACTTTTATACGAGTAAGATGGACAATTATATAGAGCCCGTAGCCTAAAGAACACACAACTACTACAAATATCTTAATATGTCCTTAAATAATATTTATTTTTATTTTACATTAGATTTTGACTTAATCGTTTTAAATAGTTCTGATTACAATAATTTAACATTTAATAATAATTTGAAAAAAAAAACACTTTTTTTTTGTTGTGTACACATGTGCACAACAAAAAAGACACATTCACCATTGCATTGGACATCAATTATAATGTATAGGTAGCATAATAATTTTCGTTTTAGACATAATGAGCTTATATAGCTTTCTATATATTATATTGTTAGTATATACGATATGCACTTTAAATTATAATAAATTATGTTTTAATTAAACGTTTAATTAAAACAATGGCTTGTTAATCATTATTTATTAAATATGTAACGTATATACATCGGCATATACTGTTATATACAGGATAATTCGACAGGTAAACTTACCGATATGTTTTCCTTTAATATTGAGTTGATTGAAATTCTGATTTTTTTTTGAATTTTTTAGATTGGAAAGTGATGTTATAGTTGTTATAATTTTTTTTTAATCCTGAATTATTTTTAAATAAATTTTTTCTATTTTTTTTTTCATGATCGACACTGATAAATTTATTAAAAACCTATAATCTATATAGTAGGTACCTGCTATAAGTACTTAAATTCTAGTAATATATTTCATGAGTATTAACCTCTTGGCTCTTTTTGAATATGTACATTTTGTAAGAATAAAACCATATGAGGCAAGTCTATACTCTATTTACAGTTTAGCAGGGACATTTAGTATATTTAGTATTTTAGTAAGTAGCTGGTAATGATAACTACCGCCAATATGAAATTTTCCAAAGTGAATTTCAAATACAATTTTAATCAGATAATGGGATTACTAGTTGTATTAGAGGAACTTATAATAGTGGACTGATTACTGTTACTTCCTTTCTTCAGATTTTTCGACATTTTAAAAAACGTGTTCATCGTAGTCCATATACTATCTTCTGTGTATAACTTAGATTTGAGGTTTTAACCGGGACGTCATCGGTTATTAGTTATTTACCAAGGGAACCTTATCTGCAGTAGATAGTGTGAAATTGTTAATTTTCTTATTATCATTATGAGTATAGAAATTGTTTAAATTAATTTCAAAATCAAATAAACCTCAAAAGGTTGAAAACCTCTGACTTAGATAATCATATTTCACAATTCGTCAATCCATATCTTTGTTTGTTTCATTTTGATTAAATAATATTTATTACTATTTAAAAATATATATTACAAATAAAAATATAATTCGTATTGATAGTTACATATAGTAGGTATATAACTATTTATCCCATAGTCCACGTCGGGGAGAAATATTAAATTTTTACAAAGTAAAATGCAACATTTGGTTATATTTTTTTTATAAAAAAGCTTATATTAAATTAGCTATTTAGATAACGTGATAACTAAGAAATCAATCCTTAAAATTAATAAAATTTATTCCGATAATAATATTAAGGAAAAATATTACTCTCCTTAAAATTAAGTATTTTTAAATATGGTCTTTCAGAATTTTTATAACTTGTTTAAATAGAAGGATGAACATGATTAGTTTAATCACAGTATAATATACTCACTAAATTATTCTTGTTTACTGATCATCACTGAATTGAAAAATTGATCATCAAATATTTTTTACTCCTTGACTCCATATACTTAGTAAAATTAGGTTCTCCTATCCGAATTATCCTGGAAAATATTTTATTTTAATAACATTTTTAATATTAAGATTAATATATTATAACTACAATAAAATTATAATAATATTTATTGAAGATAAGTCGTTATTGGGCGTATGTGTAGCTGATTTCATCATAATTTTACTTTGTTTTCTAAAAAATGAATGTGGCTTAACGCTAAACGTTCTGTTTTAATTCCAATAAGATGCATATTATACTTATTAAATTAGCCGAATCTAAGGCAGATTGTGTTTAAAGTGTCAAAAATGTGTGACATTATGTGTCATAACTCATAATTATTAATAAAAAGTTATAATCGAAAAATGAGAATGGTTATAATGGGGCATTTTTATTTAACTGAATTTGGTTATTACACAAAAATTACATTTAAAATTAGTAAAACACTGTATTCATTGATTTAAAATAACTTTTATTAAAAATAATGCTTTTTGAAACATGTTGTAATAGCCAATAAGCGATATTCTGATATGATAGTAAAAAACTATCTATAATCGGACGTCTCAAACAGTACAACGTAACTAACATTTAGATAATTTTATTTCACAAAATAAGAATCAAAATAATTTAAATACTTAATCTTTTAAATAAAGAATAATACTGTATTTTATTTATTTTCAATAAGATTTGGTGTTTATTCAATCGTATATAAAGGGTAGCTGAAAGAACTGATGAGTGTAATTAGTTATTATACGAGTATAGGTTAGTTAACTATTTTATGTAATAGGTTACTATATTATTCTTAACATTTACAAAAAAGATTTCAACACAGATATTATATGATTATTGTTAATTATATATTTAATATTGATGAGTAGTTACGAATCTTTTGTAATTATAAATAAATGAATACATTTTACATTTATTTCTGTTACATCATAAATATTTGTAACATAAAAGTGTGTACCTACCTACCTACTACCTATAGGCTATAGGAATTAGGAATGAATAAGAGTATCTTTAAATAAAATATTAATGCATTCAGCTGCCAAAGGATTTTTTGTTGAATTTACATATAAGAATACGAAGTAAAGGATCCTTAAATTAAGTATACAAAAAAAATAAAACAGTGTGGGAGTATTTATAAAATTCTAAACCGTAAAAAATATGTTTAACCTAATACTCTTTGCATAAAAAACACTAACATGGTATTAAAGCTTTTGAGTATATTGAAAAAATAGTTTATAAATACTATATGTATACTATAAAGTCTATAGGTAGTCCGTTTGTGTTTTAAGACTATAAATATTTAACTAAACTACTAAAGTACATAAAAAGCATTATATATGTTTGAAAATTAAATTATTAATATGTAGACTTATTAATACATTAAAATTGTACCAATATTAATTTATGTTTATTGTAACCCAGAGTTTGCGTTAACGGGTATTTCTAAATTAAAGTGGGCAGTTCTAAAAACCAATTTAGACAGTATCTAAAAACCATGAATTTTCTGTGTTATTGGCATATGTATTATTGTTTTGTTTAATTTTATATTCCGTTATGCTTCACTATAAATGTCTTAATATAAAACCTATGAAACTTATATATATATTATAATATTCCACCACTATACGGTTGTGATTCTAGGACACAGTTCACCGTTGAACACGTGTAAAAAGAAACATCATAGAATTCTTAAGATAACAAAAAGAAAGGAACAGAGTTATTTTAAAAGGGTTTTCTTTGAAGCGTTTAGAAAAAATAAAATAATCGAGAGTGAAGATAGCGGCGAATAATCTAAAGATGAAAACAGTTTTTTTAAACTGTTACCAATGTGATATTAATAAAAGAAAAATAATAAAGTATTTTATGTTACTTATAATGTATAATTAATAGCAATTTTTTTTAACTTGCATGCACAAAAATATAAAAATGTTGAGTAGTTTTAAAAATAGGAGCAAAAAAAACGCAAGTTCTATTATCACCAAACAAGTGTAAGGTATATCAAATTTAAACATTCGTATTGTTTTTAAATGTAAAATAAGTAGCTTACCTGCCTAACCTAACCTAAGCTAGATAGGTATGTACTATGTATATACTGTTTTAAAAAAAATTTAAACTTGCTAAATAAGAAAAAAAAAATTAAAATCACAAAACAGCAAATTAATGTTCTTAAAATCTAAAAACTTTATTTAATATAATAGATGAATTGATATAAAAAATAAGATAACTAAAATAAATTTCAATTATCCATCACAGAAACGTATTTAATTCTACGATAATAAGCATATATTTATTAAAAAGGAACAACATCGCGCAATCTTTGAATATTATTAATCGTCAAAGAACTTATTGAATGTCTAGTTGAATTTTATACTGTTAGAGAGCATTGCACGTTTCATTCGTTCAAACTATGTAAATATAAGTATCATAAACGATTCCCTCAACACAAATGCTGAATTTTTAATTTTATTAATTACTATACAGACATACCGCAGTGTATTAATTAGTTAAGTAAGTTATTAACCCTATAGTTCAGGACGTAGTACGACTATTTTAGTGCAGTTTTTTTTTTTTAATATAATAATACCTAAAAAAATGGCTTGCCTTTAACCACGGTACCTTTATGTTGTCATACAACGTGTCAAACGTGTGATAATATATTATATTACATTAAAAACAAAAAACTACCCTAAAATATTCGCACTATATACAATATCATAAACTAATATCACTAATTAATTAACACGCTGTAAGCATACATATATAATATTATATGTTATAGACGTTGTCAATTTGATATTGGCGCTCTTTATGTTTGCAGAACTGTATCAATGCTGCAAAATTGTGATTAAAATGAAAACGGTTAAACATTGTTAATGACATTTAGAGATATTAAGTTATGTTGGTAGGTTTTGATTTAAACGTTTTATCCATCATAGATAATATAGGTATAGCGTTTCAAATTCGGAGGAACTTGTGTTCAGCGTGCTATTCTATCATAAAAGAGCAACAATAAAGGTTTGACCCGCGATATGAATGAAGAATTAAAATCTCTTGCAGATCTGTGAACCGTGGCAGGATACTATAGAGTTCCGGGTTAATCAAATTTGTCACACATTCGTTTAGAAAATGCACGTGGACAGTTGCAGTTCTAGTCTACGTAATTTGAAGTGTTGGATTTTGACATAGTTCCGGAAGGAACAGTCGGAAGTGACGGCTACGGGTTGAAGCCACCGACAACGGTTCAAGTAGATTTGACAGCAGCTAAATGACTACATCACGGTCATCGTAGCATTAGTAAGTACTAAGTCTTTCTTATCATTACTGGAGTGGCATATCCTCAAGGTCGGCAAGAAGTTCTGCTGCTGTTGTTACAAATAATGAGAGTGGTAGGTACATTGGTACACTAGTACCAATTTATTGAACAACGTGAGACAAAAATGAGTAAATAGAAGGCGAGAATTGCTTGAGTGGATGTTAACTACATCAATTAAAAAATCTGTGAGGTTGATTACCTATTTATTATTTAAAATCATTAATCAAGAAAGTTAGCTCGTGTAGGACATCATCATTTATTAATTTATTATTATAAATATTCTATATAATGCCCGCACAAGTTTTCATTTATGTAAAGATTTAAATTTTTATAAAAGTATTAATAAGTGTATACTTAGTATATTTTTTCATATTACTATGCAAGAAATAAAAATAAGTTGTTTACAAAACATTTGATTATTCAATTGACCGGTATACCTTTACAAGTCTGTATAGTGATACAATATTATAACTTATAAGCTAAAGATAATAATAATATGATAGTACCTATTGAATTAATCACATAGCGTTGCTGACGTTGAAAGCGTTGAAAGCAGTAGCGTAACTAGTGGGTAGTCCGGCTTCACTTAACACATCTTTTCTTATTTGTGTTTTCAAAAATTTAAACCACTGATCTACAGTAATAAAAATAAATTAGTTGCATAGTACGACTCGAATAATATAAAGGTTTATAAAAACAATATTTTCGCAGTCTTATAAGTACTTATACGATTAGATTTTAATTTACTTATAAGTATAACCTTTAATTGCTGGCTCAACTTTTGTGTGTTCGGTATAAAATTCAAAATTTTTTTGTTTGTCTGTTTGTAATCGAACAGCCGCGATATCTAGTTATTTGTAACAACTTAGTTACGTATATAGTTTTTAACATTTCAGCATAATACTATCTCATATTTTCATTTCATAATATTAAATTTTAAATTGGTTTTTAAATTAGCAATGATATATCTTAATGCAAGAGAGTTTCAGTTTTTTTCTTGGAAATTTACACTTATACGGTTTCGGACCAAATATGTGTGTATAGAATATTTTCGTAAAACGTAAAATTAAAAATTATAAATATTTTTTTTCAATATGAAAGCTTTGTTAAGTACATACCTAGGTAACATAATTAGAGACTTAATAATTTTCACTCTTTTTTTATGAAATTTCAAACTTATAGCGTTCGTCAATATAATATTATCTATCAACCTAAATTTTTATTTTAATATGTCAAGTTTTAAAGTATTTTTACAATGCCTTAAATAATTTAGTACTTTAAAAAGTTGTACGAAATTTATTATAATTTAATTTTGATATATTCATGCGAGTATGCGTATAAGACTATAATATGACCTATGTACCTAGTATACAATATTATATAGAACTGCAGTACTAGGTATAACTCGTATATCACATATTATGGTCTAGCTGGAAAAATTGTTTTCTTACTAAATAACAATGAATGAACATTTCATTAGGTTATGATGATGTTAGTGAGAGACATTTTAATCAAATCGGCAGGGGATATTTATAGCTAATGGGTGAAAAGTCTTTTTCGATGTAAACTCGGTTGGAGGCAGTAATATGCGTCATGCCGTGTATACACTGTAACATACACACGTCATAAAAACAACTTTTTTTCTTTTGGTTTTCCTAAATTTAATAGATTTACGATTTACGCTACCAATAATGAATTATGTATATTATGTGATATTTAAAATACAGGATAAAAATATTAGTTAAAATCTATAACCGCAGATCAAAATTCGGTCGTTTGATTTGCTTAATACGTAATATGAACTAAATTATAGGTTGAATACACCTAAATGTTTATAGTTTATATTATGAATTAAAGTCAAATACTCAAAGAAAATAAATAAATATTTATTGTTTTAAGAAGTAATTATAACGTGATTCATATCATTTTTAAATTAAAAATTCCCAATACTTAGGTATTGAAATTATAATTTCGGATGATTGCGTACCTATATAATATAACTTTTATCGCTTGTATACAAGTGATCAACTTTTAATATAAATACTTATAAAAAACTGTTTTATACATAATTTAGTATAGTCTTATAGACAACTATGCAAATGCAACTATGGATTATAAAAAATATTTATTTATAAATAGACAATTCAAACTTCATCGTACCTGCTATAACACATTATTTAATGTCAATATTCAACTATAATTTAGGTCTTATATAATGAGGACTGGAACAATTTCGAATTTGAGAATTAGATCCACAAAGAAAATATGTACCTATTTAGTTTAATTATGATGATGTATGTAAAATAAAAATAGATTTAAAGAATATTTTACATTGTACGTGTGTATCATAATATGTTCATATCTTAAGTGAAATATACTTGCCAAAATTTTGAGTTAACATAGATTTTGGTTTTTTTAACGCGAAATAAGTCCTTCACAATAGTCTTATTAGGAAATTGTGTGAATGTATTCAAATGCACGTTAATCATGTATTTGAAAATAATGTTATCATAACTGTATTTCACACTCCCATATAACGGTTCTAACTTCTAATACGTTTCATAACATTTTTGTAAATATTTTATAGTATTTTCTACAGACTATAGTTAATTTTCAATCTAAAATAATAAGAGATTAACATTCAACATCTATACGTGAACTACCTATTAAAAAAAATAATAATAATATTTTTCTATAATTTTCTTTTTGCGCTTGTTTATTTAACACAATATTGTTTTCGTTTATGCGATCAACAAAAGCGTTCATCTGGAACAATAGTAGACAAATTGTGATGTTATTTCTGGGTCCAAATTAGAGATGATCTTGAAAATGTTCCGAGCATTAAATAATTAGATTTAACGCAGGCAGGGTGCTCGGGCGACTGACGTAATTAATCGGTTGTAACGTTTTCTTGGCAGGGGGTTCTACTACGTAGTGTGCGTACACCAAAAGGACGCTTAAAAAAAGATAGAGAAAAATACTGTATGGCGTATTAAAATGTAAAATAAAAACCCAAAAAATATAAATTACACAAGCATATTATATATAATATTTTGTCATTTTGATATAGTATACGTATTTAGACACACTGAAGTGTGATCAAAGTGATACATATAGTTATAGGAATGTTGCACCTATAATAGTTATAGTACAATAAAATAAAATATCTTCGACAAATAAACATGATAGGTGAATCCACTTACAAACGTTCACTATTAGATTGCGGTGACAGATCGAATAATATATATTAAGGCAGATATATTTCCAAACGTGGGTCACGAATCACGATTGAACTTTTGTTGATGTGTTACATACAATTTGAAATATATTTTTTATGAGATCATAATTGTCAAACTCACTACATCTCAATTCTCAAGTCAACTACCTTGATACAGACGATACAGTGGATATAAATGTTCAATGATCAAGCAATATAGAAAAGAGTACAATTAAATTAATAAATAACAAATAATCATAACGCTTTTATTTTTAAATTTAATACATTATACTTTTTACAATGTTATTATTTAGTATATTAAGTAAGAAATCACAAGCATGCTCGCTTCCTTTTATTTTCAATAATGCAGTTATTCAAAATCTGATTTCGAAATTTTCAAGTATACTTTAAGGCCATGTTTTCAAATTCTTGAAATATTTTTGTACTTAATATTTTAATAATTAATCTATAAATATTGATGTATTATAAAAATGTTAAAAGTATAATAAACACTAAATCCAATATTACACGTATTTTATATTTTTGTAATATAGGGCTCAGATTTTATACACTTAATTTTTTAAATAATTTCCATAAAAATTTCACATATTTCTATAACTTTATTTTATTATCTATACTATATGTATATTGTTACTACCACAAATAAGTTTAATCGTAACAATACATGATAGATTATTTAAATAAGTATCGAAGTTATCGGAATTGTAGTTTTATCAAAATGTCCGCAATTACAGTTTAATTTACAACTTATTATCTGTCATATTATTATATTGTTGTAACTGTTTAATAAAGTTATTTTTATAGTAAATTCATTAAGTACGAATATTTCAGTTTTTCGGTAAATGTCAATCAGTCAATATAAATAGTGTACTATAACATTTAATTTAAAATTTAAATTCTACGTCAAAATACCAAAAGTTAAAAAATTAAACCTTAAGTTAAAATATTATATTTTGTAAATTGTGTGAAGTCAAAATAAATCCACAGAAAAATTTGACGTTCAACAACATATAAGCAGAGAAAACATAAGAAGCATTGAAAAAACATTAAAAAAACGTTTTAAATTAAATAAATGATTTATTTTACTATAAAATCCGAACCCTATAGTAATATTGCTTTAAGGACTATAATTCTTATAAACGTATTTACAACTAAAAAACCACTCATTCCAATTTTGAATTAGATACATAAAAATTATTGATTCCCGCGTTTTAGTTGTAAATATCTCACTAACCCGTATCTGTAGGTATAACAACTTATTCCAATATAATATTTTTACTTAGACCTTGGAAATTTTTAATAAATTAAATATTAAAGTGTACTTAAAAATTATAATGATACTATTTATTTCTTCTTTTTATTACTATTATTATTATACCTATAAATTACACAATATCTAAATGATAATTTAACATTATAAACGTCGTAATTGATGGATTTAAACATTTTACAAATTAAAATATATGTTTGAATTAGTGCACCCTCAATGTCGTCAGTCAGGATGTACCCCTGCCGATGATAGTGAATCGAGCGGAAACTGTAGAAAATGTAGAAATACATACTTTGACAGTCGCATTATCAATGCATACACACTACGCGCAATATATACTGTCGAGATAGGCACCTATCTTTATCTAGTCTATGCGAATAATAAGAACATAATACGATCATGCGTCCTTAACTCGCGCTTTATTTCGGCCCCGGCAATGTATTATGTAGAGAGTTGATCGATATAGTTACTTAAATACCTACAGCGTAGTGATATGGGTAAACCCTATCCTTGCAATATATAATCTGAATTCCACAAATCCAAAGAAGTGACGTTGGACGCGCTCCAATTGCGATGAAAGATCAAGCGCTGCCCCGTATAAGACGTAAGTAATATATATATATTAAGGGGTCCCATATCACGGTGTGTACTCAACAGCCGAGCTCACTATAGACATCAATACTGTGGCTTTAAAGACAGCGACATTATACGTTTAAAATCTTGTTTCCGTTCATTTTATACAAATAACTTCGGTACATAGCCGGTAATTCGATATCTTTACTACTACAGAATATGCATTCGGTTTGATAACGGAAATCGGAAACTATGGTCAAGGGACGGGGTGAAATCTACGTCTAGCGAGTCATCGATGTGTTCGAGGCCCAAAACCAATAAACCTCGAACAATCAAAGGTGCGAGGAGTATTATTATAGCCAGTATTTAGGTATACACGAACGGTCGCGGATTAAACAATAACGACTATACAATACGTCCAAGAGTATATTACTATATACGATCTACTTAACAAGCTCATTATTATATATTGTAAACAACATTCTATAGCGCGATTTTATGCGCGAATCGCTAATATCATTACCTCGACGAAATTGTGCGAGCGAATAATGTTGAAAAGACGAAAAGTGCCTACGTGTATTGTATTATAATAATAACAATATGATTAATATTTAATATCACGACCTCATAAAAAAGACGATTGTCATTTGTCGTATGAAGTCACTAGTCATAATTATTATGTTAATAAGTAATTTTCAGTGCAGGCATTTCATTAGCGTTTGGTTATATACGTATTTTGCGCAACATTTAAAATTAAAACTAATTTAATATTGTATAATATACTAATATTAATAATGTGTCTAAAACTGTTGTTAGTGTGACTAGAAATTAATACATTGTAGTCTAAATGTAAAATAACATATTATATTAAATTTAAAGTAAATTGCAAGTGATTTGTGTTATGATACTATTTCTTAAAAAATATATATAAAAAAAACTGTTCGATATATAATGTAGTATTTACAGTCAAAATCACTTAAGTAACTTAATAAAAACAGATTCTTAACGTCTATTTAAGTAAAAAATACTGCATTATTTGTTTACACGTTTTATCGGTTACAGCAAACTAGTTTATGCCTATAAAATTTAATGTAATGTCCTGTTTTCACTACAATGATCGGTGTACACGAATTGCTTCTGCGTCTCAATGTATTTTTTTTAAACATCACTTGAACCGAATCATGACTTTAAAAATTAGTATTCAATTGAACCGTCACTATAATATTAAGTAAGCAGTTAATGTCTTATTAATCAAAAAACAAATTTCTTTTATATCATAAAAAAATAGAATGTTATTATAGTTGTCAAAACAAATATTACGACCATGAGTGACACTGACATGTTATGACAATGACTATATAATGTGAGCTTTTTCGGCTTCCAAAATTATTTAGAAAAACCGTTCCGGAAGGGATGGTTTTAAATATAAATTGTACCATTTGTACCTATCAGGTACATTGCACACGCTTGTATTATTATGATGGTTTAAAATTATGAGTAATTCAACTAACACAAAAGTTAAACTATATATATTTTAATTCATGAAATTAAATGTTTCAATAATAGTCCTACAAAATATTAGATTGCAATATTTTTAAACAATTATTTTATGTAAGATGTAACGAAGGTTTTGCTGAATCCAAGAAATTAGATTATAAAGTAGCTTTAAACAGTTTAATTTAAGTGTTAATTTAGAAAAAATGTTATTAATAAAAACGACTATGATGTAATGAGTTCAATGTTATTTACGTAAATAGATGATACAATTTTTATCTTGAAAATTGGAAAACAAACACGTTCCATTACACGAATGAAATTTTTATTTCTTTTGAGAATTGAATAAACATGAAATTGATAATACATAAATTTATATATACTTACAATGTTTTTTATACACATTTTATATATTGTTTATAGCTAAATAAAAATATTATAAAAAAGGTTAAAACTCTATAGTATAATAATATATATATAATATTATATCTATACTTAAGTAAATATTTTCAGTGACGATCAAATTTTTGTAATTTTCTTATTCGTAAACTATAGATATTTTAATACCTACAATATATAATTGATATTAAATTCATAGCTATGTTCATATTTTGAGCTCTAAATTTTTATAAATACTTCTAATCTAAAAATAATGTTATACCTATGTACTATACCTATGCCATTAGCAAAAAAAATAAAATAAACTGTTGTTACTTACAAATTACAGTAATAAATATAATTACATATATTGCAATAAAAATAATTACTTTATAAACTTTTAACGTGACACCAATAGCCTTTAAAGCTATAATATAATAACGAATAGATTAATTAAAAAACCTGACAAGATACTTTGCTATTGAGTAGAATTCGACTGATAAATCATTGCACACAAAAAATACTATTCCATGGGGAGATAGCGTATTTTCTATTTCTAAGGATATTTTTAAATTTATTTTTCTATTAGTATGAGTTATTAGTTATGGTAGAATAAATGAATCTTTACATAAGCCATAGCATACATAGATTATAATATAGTTTGTCCAAATTTGAACTTCAGACGAGACACCCTTTTTTTAAAAATATGCCTATATATTTTCGATTTTTAAAATGATAGGTATGTCTAATGTCTATAAGCAAAACTTGAGAAGAACCTTGTATTATACGATTTTTTACTTTTAAAGGCATTTATAGATAAAACACTAAAAAGGTTGAACATTTTAAATTACTATATAAAAATCTTAAAATATGTTAAAAAAATTCAAATTATAACATGTCTAGAAAATGTTAGCATAGATATTTAGTGAAAATTTCAAGTATCCATAATTATTCATTTTTGAATCTGGTAAAAATAAAAAATAAAATTAGTTTCATCAAAAAATGGTGAAGCGTAATCAATCAGATAGTTAAATTTTAATTTTGTCTCCTTGTTTTAAAAATGTTTTGATTCTCCTTTCTCCACCTTAATACCAACAAGATTCAATTTGATACCAAAAACCGCTCTCAACGTTTAAGACTACAACAGTTTTACTGTATCAAAATATGATGACAAACTCAAGAAAAATGCAAAAAAACATAAACCATTGGTTAACTAATATACATTCATTACTCTGCTAAGAATCTAAAATATAAACATAATATTTTCCCGTCCCTACTGTATACAATATTAAAACCTGTGATTTCTATTATATCTTTTATTTGGTAAAAAAAAAACTACTTTAAGTCCTATTATATCATTTTTCAAAGCCATTTAAAATACTAATGTATCAAAATATATTTATTTTTAATTATATTTATTAATTTTCTTTTATACATTTTCAGCTTTATGGTGCTTTTAAAAATGATTTTAATACTAACTCATTTTCTATTTACAATGGTTTTATTAATTCTTCTACGTCATATATAATAAATGAATTAGGTACCAATGATATTCTTAATAAAGAATATTTTTATTAAACTCTAACTCTTATACTTTATTTGTGACTATTTAATTTTAATAAATGTTATGAACTTATGAGTTACGATGATTTCTCTATTTTCTATAGTCTTATATTCTGTTATATTTTAGATTAAAATTCTCCATCAAAGGATATTCTATTGTATTATTGTGTGGTCTTAAATGTAATATTAACGTATTATATTATTATTTATTTATATTATCAACAAAGACATAATCACATAATACAACAATTCATAATATTATTTATTGTTTTTTTTTTTTTTTTTTAATAATTGTAGAGTTTTTTAAAACTATTAAAATCAAGTAATTTATACTTTTTTTAAATACGAGTACATAATAATTATTTAAGAAATCAAAATTCTTTATTTGATTATTTCATTTATGTTTTATCATGACTGTGCACTATATATATTCTCTAAATACTTCTGTAATCTCTATAATACAAATATGATGAACTTTTTTTTATAAAATAAAACAAATTAATGATGACTTGTCATTGATGAGTGATATTATAATAAAGAATAAATATATTATTTTAATTAAATATACTTCAAAACAAAAATCAATTAAAAACTTTTTATATATTATCCAATCTATATTTGCTAAATATTTTTTTATAACACCAAATATTATCAATCAATAAACATAAAAACCATATAACTATGCGATATTGAGTGATTATTTTAACAAAATTCATTCAATATATCGAGAATTTTTAATGTTTTTGAAAATATATTTTTACATAGTTTGAAGTTATTATAATACAATCTTGAAAAAAAATTCTATTTTGTATAGTCATCATTTATTTAAGGGTTTTAATTTGTTGAAACACAAATTTTTAATTTCATAAAAAAGAATTATAGAACAATTTTTCTTTCGAAGTTTTATTTTATTATAACTGAATATTTTTTATTATTTATAAAAACGTTAATACTTATCGAGATAATGAATATTGACTTTTAAAATTTTTAATACCTATTGAGAGTATTTGTTACACGAGTCATATCCAAACCAAAAAAATAAAAAATATTAAATAAGTAATAAATAATTTCATTTCATTGATAACATATTTTATACAAATTTATTAGCATTTAAAAAGGATTTTATTATGTAAACAGTAAACCTTTTATATTCAAATGAGATATATTAGTTTAAATAAAAAAATGTTACTAAAAGCTGAAACCAAAAAAAAATAATTATTCTAATATTTGTACAAGTTTGTTATTCTTCACTTAAAATATAACTTATCGGGGAAAGACAAAATGCATATTAGGCAGCTGTGAAAACAATATTTTAGACATTCGAGAAAATCGAATATTTTTGTGATATAACCTCAGAATATGATATATAATATTTAAAATATGAACATTAATTCATTTGAAAAAAATTTTAATTTATACAGATTTATAATAAGATCTACGAATGAAAATTACAAAGAATTTAGGATTTTACCAGTAAGATATTTATAAAAAAAAAAATATATTTATTATTCAGTAAAGAATTTTAAAATAGATAATCGTTATTATAAGAATTTATGTAATAAAATAGAATTCAGTTCAATATACCAATACATCTTTGGTTAGTCTTTTGCAGATTATCCAAAGCTAAGTTTCTTAAATTCTATGCCTATTGAATTAAAAAAAAAAAGTTTAGGTGATAATATGAATGTTAAATGCGTAGTATATAAATATTAATTTTTAGAACTGAAGAAGAACAACTTTAACAATACTGTTTTATTTATTTTTTAGTTACTTCTTGTTATATTATGTTTATATTATGCTCATATTATATTGTTTATATTTATTTTGCTATTATAACTTTTAATAATTATAACAACTTCCTATTTGCAATACAAACTGCAAAACTTAAAGGTAGGTCAATAAAATTGTAACTGAATAACATTTAATTTTGTAATATTATGTGTTGATTTTTTTAATAAAAAAAATTGTGACTACACGATACATACTACATGAGATTTATTCGGATAACTTATGTGAGTTATAAAACTGATTAACAGCTATAGCTATATTTTATAGAATATAATTAACGGAACGCGTATTAAAAACGAATCTGTCTCTTCCTAAATACATTTATATGAATTATTATTAAACTAAAATTGGAATAATGTCTAATATACTTTTATTAGAATTTGAAGTCCATTTCGAAACAAAATAACATACAGTTAATATACAAGTTTACAGTGTTTACATTGTATAGTAGGAAATAATACATTTATAGTGTAATTATTTTATAACTCAATATTCATTAATCATTATTGTTTTCATCGTAATAAAAATATTGGCAAAAATAAAGAATTTGAAGGTGAATATAGATAAGCCCACCGGGATACCAAGCAAATATACCGACAAGCCCTCTCTTATTCAGTCTGTATCATATTATAAAGAACTTCTTTTTTACCTTTTTATTACTGTTGAATTATTTTATAATTCGATATTTTTTTGAAAAAATGTAATGTCTGTAATGATGTAAACCTTTATTTTGGTAATTTCATCGTTATTAAATGGATTCACTAATAAGATACCAATGAAGATACATAAATTAATACATTCAGTTCTTCATCAAGTAATATTTTTTTTTTAAATATTGCAATTTTAATTTTTTTTTTTTTTTTACTTAAGCAAAAATAACTACGTATAATTGTATTTAATTTGAAAAAATAATTGTGTTTGTTTTATTATAAATTCATGGTATAAGCTAATAATAAATAATAAGTAAATATAAAAACAAGAAAAACTATTTTCTTTTTTCTTAAAATATGAATTTCCCTCCAAATCATCATGAATTTTATCGATAGGCCAATACAATAAATTATGCATTGAATATGTATTTTATTGAATGAGACGTCAAGCATCTCTCCTATGTGTCGATATCATCCGTACACAACATGAATACCATTGATAAATGTTTATTATCAATATTAATATTATAATAATAATTATACTATTTAAATTTTTAAGTAATGAAATTATAAACATAAGAAGTTGATGTTGGTCAAAATAATATAAAATAGATAACATAATATATAATATAATACATTCTCAAACCCTAATCTATAGAGCGGCGTAATTTCTATGATTAAAATGTGCATCAAATTTACTGGATTTGAATTCTATGTTAATTTTTTACTATCAACTACTTACCTATTTTAAAATATACCTTTAATATATTCATGTTGTGAACAATTTGGATAGCGATCAACTTTGATATAATATTTTAGGGTTAATCTTTGTATTCCACGGAATAATGTATAAAACTATGAAAGTTCACCAAGTACCATTATAAGTTCCATGTAGAAACTATGTGTGTATACATTATTAAACATAATATACTTGATATTTATTAATCGTTTGTTCGTTATTATCTACAACATTGATGAACATCAAAATATTTAAGAAAATGTATTATTTATTACGTAAATATCAAAGAAAAACTACAGGAATTTATTTTCAAACTATTGTATTATTTTTGTTTATTTGTACGTTATATAATATATAAGCACAAATAAATTAAAATAAAACCATATTAAACTTAATGTTTTCATAATTAATCACTACCTTTTACAAATCTTACTTCAAATAATCTATATTAAGTAATTAAAATAATCAATAGAAGCCCTTTTTATTTAGAAATGAGACTAAGAAACATAAAACAAGGTTTAATTATTGTTTAAACATTTAATTATTGAAAAACGCATTTAAAAATAAATTATATTGTTTATCATTATTGAATTAATAATAATATATTTATTGTACCCATTGTTAAATGTTAAATTATTTTGCCTTTTAATACTTTTTGCACACTTATGGCATTATTATATTTCATTTGAGACTTATCGCGTTTTCATTATATTATAAATAATATTAAACAAATATCTATTTATTTCATATTTTAATATATATTTATATTTTTTAATTGATATGAAGTTAAATTTATGATAGAAAATTTTACAAATTGATGACCTAATAAAATATAAATGGAATTCTTCATTAAATAGTTTTCACTATTTATACAAATACTGAAATACTAATAAGTTACAACACATATATAACAATAAATATGTTATCTTAACTACAACTATTTTCAGTTGTTATACGTGAATTCAGATAAATACGAATCCTAATAATATCTATCGACTGTATAAATTGTAATATTGTATATGTGGTGATATACTGTAATATTTTAATGGTTAAACTTTTCGTTACAAATACCAAATTATACAAATGCCGTTAATAATTTTTAGTTGAAAAAAATAACAAGTGACATTAAATTAGTCACATTTAAACGAAATAATATTATATAATAATATTTTTAACAATTTTATATCATTTCTATACATAATACATAGGAAATTCTAATTTAAAACGTAAAATTAAAATTAGTTATAAGTATTAATAATAAATTGATTGTAAATCAAAATATGAATGAATGATTACTATCAATACTACCTTAATTATCATATTTTTATGATTTAATTAATTTTTTTACTTGAAAATTAGTTATAGTGGTAATATATTTAGCATAGTGCTTTTCAGACGCATTAGAATTTGGAAATCTGTAAAAAGATAACAATTTTATCATTTAAAAAAAAAAAAAAGAAAGTTACAAAAAACTTAGTCGGTTGTTAATTTTACGAATAAACTATTATGGGACTATGCTGAAGCAAATATAAGGAGGGCGTTTAAATAGTTGACGTAAGTAGGTGGCGCCGCAACTTGGATCCTGAAGAATCACTTGTTTATAGTCTCGTGTGTTGGTGAGTTTTGCGGCTTTCGAATCATTGCACTACAAACGAATATTTATCCAGCAACCGATCATACATTTTCTAGTTGCACACCAATGCAGTTGTATAAAATCATTATTATTCAACAAGGTTAGTACACAAAAAAATATAACTTTTTTATATTTAATATATTGAACAAATAGTGTATTTCTAAACATTATTAATATTCTTTGCTATAATATAAGTACATGCATTAATATCAACTACTATGCTTGTTTGTATTATCAAGAATATTATTTGAAAAAAATTTTTTTAATAAACTTTTTTTAAATACTATTTTTAACCATTTTATGTAATTTATTAATTATTGCTATTTATTAATTACAAATTACTAATGTGTAAACGTTTTTGATTTAAATGAAATATATTCATATTATTTAATATATTACCTAACTCTGTATTTACTTAATTCTAAGTATTAAAAATTATTATATTTCATTATAATTTCATATAAATTTTAAAAGATAAGCGAATCGTTTTGTATTCATAGTCTTTTATATTATATTACAATGAAAATCATTACTATTAGGTATAATATTTTTTGTTAATTAAATTATAGTATTGATATCTATTAGTGTGTTGGTAATATTATTTCAAAAATACGTATATATTCAGTTATTGAAAAAATATTTGACATTTATTAAATTTCAAATAGGTACGTGAATAAACAAAAATAACACGATTTCGAGTATGTTTTTTCAAGTGGGTGAAGTGGAACTATTTACAAACAATAATGTATTTTAATAGTAGATACAAGTAAAAACATCAAGAAAACTCTTATTGTACTTACAAAAATGTATATGTTTTAACTATATTTTCATTTTTGTTAATGTAAAATTGTATATTTAAATATTTAAATTTATTTTATTTTAAAAACGTATTGGTAACACTCATATAGTCATACACCAATTGATTTTGTTTTTGTATTACAATTATAATATTTTAAATATTATAATGAAGAACGTTTAAAGGAAAAAAGAAGTACAGCAACAGCCTATATCAAAATAGAATAAATTGGTCGAATTAACATTAACCACATTTCTCATTACTTAAATTAATAACAAATAAGTACGTCAGTTTTTGTAGCTATGGTAATAAAACTCCACCATTACACTAAATAAAATTTTATTAAAACAAAAAATATTTAGAATTATTATCATCATTATATTAAATTTCTATCCTTTAAATTTTAATTTTTAATAGTTACGACGACGACTATTCGACGTTTTTGATGATAATACAAATACTTCCTCGTAATAAACAAATAATTTATAAAATTAAATATTTAATTTTCAGATTTAAATACCTATAAAATATCAATTAATGTAAACATTTTAAACTATAAATTTTAAATGAATTTTCATTGTTATTTCTTTGTATAATATATTAAAACATTCACAAATTACAATATTATTGCACACATATAATATATATATAAGTATATGAAATGTATATATGTGTATTTGTAGTCATTTATAGGTATACTTACAATAATTATTAATAAATAATTAATATATTATTATTGTATGTATAATGCATACAATATCTGTATCAATTGAAGAATTTAAATATAATACAAATATTACATTGTTATCCAATATATGCACAATAATTTGTATATGTATTTATTATGTTCCCTGGTAATTTTATGTTCAAATAAAATATCTTTTTATTTTTGACTTTTATGTTTTGACAACTTATCTAGTTATGTACACAGTTTTGAAATTTAACTTTAAAAAAACATATATACTTCACTAGTTCACTAATAATATTTAGTATTATTTTATTTTACCTACCTACCTATGTTCGTTTTGTCTATGGAATTTCGATAATCAGATTAGATTATTATCTATAATATTGTGTTAATAGTATAATAACACTTATAGTGCTTTATGTTTTTTTTTTTATTAATTATTATAATTATTTTTAATTAAGATTATTTTTACAACAACATTTTTTTTTATTATTAATAAATAGGTAAGCTCTGTGAAAATAATATTTTTCATTTTACAATTCTTATAAATGGCACTATACAAGTTTTAAAAATAAGTTTAATTGAGTACCATCTTGAGTGATATAATTAGACAAGTATATTGAATTCATACAACAATTTAATATAAATATAGAAAATAATCCTGAATGAAGCTTACAAAGTAAACACACTAAATATTAATACACATTATTGAAGCATCTGCAATATAGTTTTTTATACTTTGTATTTATTATTTTAATATGCACTATATTTTATACGTACGACTTATATTTATTGTAGGTTTGTTAAATGAACAATTATTATGTAATGTTAGTTTTGCATACCGTCTATACTAATTATATTTTAAACTTGTATTATTCAAGACAGTCTGTTAATTATGAACTATATATATAGTCAATAATCTAACCTATAACTTTTTAATAGAATAATAAGTTATGTTACGTTTTTAAGCCTTCTCAAATCTTGGAACTGTAATGATTATTATGGGTGTTATCGATAGTCGCATGCATGTCACAAAATTTCAATGCAAAACTATTCATACTTACTCGCATAATGAAAACCCTATTCCATACATTCAATAATAACCACAAAATAAAAATATATGTACATATAAACATTAACATAGAATATTGAAGTCGTAGCTCATACCATATTATTAAAATGAAATAAATGCAATATAAAATAGGTAAAAAGCGTGTTAATAACGAAATTTTATTTAACTGTAAAAATATAATCGTTTTAGACGCTAAGAAAATAAGAGAAGCTATCGGATTAAATTATTTTAGAAGTTTTATAAATAGTCAGCTCTTATTACTTTTCTCATAAAAAAATCTCTTTTAAAAAGCTTTTCTTAAAGACGTTTATGGATCACATAATAATTTATAAGTGTATAAGATTATATTATAACTACTACGCATCCCTAACACATCTCAAATCTCTAAATATAATTTGCAAATAGGTACCAGTTCGAAGTTTGATGTACTTATCGTTTATAAAATATCTCAACATTTATCTATATTTAATATTTACTCAGCAGTTGGAAGGTTTATATATTTAGTATACAAATACATTGCATACCTACTAATTTATTCCCTAACTAATATTGGTATAATAAAAATTTAAAACGAACAAGTAAATACTTTTTTTTTAAACTTTATAAATAATAATCATATATATATATATATATATATATATATTATATAAATACGAATGAATTTATATCAGGTACAATGTTATAAATACTCATAATTTACAAATAGTTTTTTTTTAAGCATAATTTTTATTTAAACTATAATACCCAATTTGAAATAGATGAATGTGATGCATATTTATTTCAATCGACTTTTGATACAATCAATACACAATAATTAATAAATAATAAGCTGGGCTCGAATCTTATAGCACTTAAAATCTTTAAAATAAGCGCTTAAAAAAAACACTTAAAAACATCATTATAAGCACTCAAATAAGCATTTAAAAAACTTAAATAAAAATATTTAATAAAAAAAAACTTTCTTTTTACATGATAAAGTAGGTACTAGTCTTAATTTGTAACTGTGCTAAAAATAATATAATAAAAAACTACAAAAAATATTGAAACAAAATGATTAGGAAAAGTTTCTAAATCAAAAAAAAAATCTTTATATTATAAAAAAATCAAACTTCACTTTCGAGACATTTTGCACTATTGTTTATAGATTTTCTGAGGGATTTTCTGAAAAAACTATAAAAAGTAGAAAAACTGATCAAAAAAGCTAAAATAATCAGAAAAACTCGAAATAAGCATATTTTTAAAAAATCGTTGAAAAAAGCAAAAAAAGCACTTTTAAATTTTATAATTGAACGCGTTTTAAAATGACATACATTTCCATAGCACTCTGCTACATTTTAAGTCAATTCATAAAAATAAGCAAATGCTTTTAGTCCCGAGCCCTGACAATAAGTAATAGTTTGTTACCATACAATTAAAATAAAACAAATAGCATAAAAAGTTTTTAAACAATACAAAAATATAATAAATTTAATCACTAGCGAAAATTGATGCGTTTGGTCGTTCATCATATTCGTAGATTAACAATCACTGGCATATTCTATATTATAGTTATTTGATTATTTCTTATTACTTTTTTTAAATTTATTATTTATTTAAATTCTAGATATTACTATAAGTATTACTAAATTAAATAATAACGTTATTAAGCATACCTAGAATATGAAATAATAAATTATGCTTTTTTTATTAAATATTTAAATATTGATAATTATTAAGTGTGTGTGTTGTGGTGATTGGTAATACCTTCCTTAAAAAAAATGTAGTGTATCATCGATGACGTTGATACACTAAGATTTAATGTGACTTTTGTACAAGCTGCACAAGTATCCGAGTTGCATAAACAATCATTAAACATTTAGTGAATCAATATAGTGAGTTAATGGTAACTATAATATAATATAATATAATTTTGTAACCCATTAAATTTTAGTGAACCTCTAATGAATTAATCAATTTTTTGTGCAACCTGGCACTATCGGTTTTATTTAAAAATTTTAACTGCTCACGTTTCATTAAAAAACTATACATAGAAATATATACGCCATATGTAAATGTGGTTACATACAATTTGTCACATTAGGATAAATGTTAAAAAATATTATACTATTTTTACATTGTCAACATTGACTTTCAGGTGAACTTTAATAAAATAATCATCAGTATGGTTCTTTGGAATAAAATAGTTTTATTTCTGATATCGTTGTGTATGGTTGCGTTGTGCGATTCGACATTTCAAAAACCATTGGACCCCTTCACATTACTCAGATACGACAAACGGACGCCTGAAGACCAGCCGCCGAACAACGATAAGAATGTATCGGTCGAATTCGACGAATACCCGGTCGGTACATCGCCATAATAAACGTTACCATAATATTATTACAAATAGTTGAAAATATTCAACTACTTCACCATAATCTTATGTGGTTATTAATAATTATATAGTCGTAAAATTGTTTTACCGCCTAAACAATATTATTTAATTTGTTTAATAACAAAACAACTCTGAACGCCGCGGACCACGCGGAATACAGCGACAGTGTATTAATAACCCAATAACATCTAACCTTACCCGTCTATCAGCTATCATATTATGCATAAAATACGTACATAATATTATCATAGCGGTGCAATACGATAACAATAGGTACACCAATGTATTTATTGTACACAAATATGTGACGTTGTATAGGTACATTTATTTATGTCGGCGATTTCAATTTTCAAACGAAATAAACTCGAGTCGTTAAAACGTTTCACACTCTCACATTAATACATACACCAACGGTCCTGGTCATTTTAAAATTTTAATGAAATGCCGCCCTACAGTTTTTATGGCCTGCGTTCGTCTCGATGATATTGGAATTGCGAGATCGTTGTCTATATTATACTCTATTTTTATCTAAAACTAGACGCGGCGTATGGCTGGCGTGTGAAAACAAATAATGTATAATAATAATAATAGCAATAATTGTTATTCTTATTACTATAGATATAAGACTTTATAGACGTACGTTGCACGGAGTTTTTGATTTTCATACCCAAAAAACCGTGGAGATATAGGCGGAGAGTGCAAATATAACGAATGACGACGACATGACGCGCCTTTTGATTTTTCGATTTGATTTATTCGCAGGATCATATTATACGAAACTCATTTCCGCTTTTCTGAAGTTCGATGTTGTAAATGTACTGTCAATATTAGATAATATATATCCGTGTGGGTGGTTTCTGCGTGTAGACACTGCATTTATGCGTAAGTCAAGACACCTACCACTTAAAGTAATCGCTGATTTTACATGAATTATTCAAATTGAACTGGTCGAGTATATAAGCGCTATAACCTTATTGAAAATAGTGTAATTTGGCATTATTTATTCACAACTGTGATTTAAATAAATTGCTTATATTAGACAATTCGGATACGTTATATTATATTGTTAATAAATTAATCATATTAATATTTAATATAACATGATGTATTTATTCTATATGTCTGCAGGGACTACAGTTTTCAATTTTTCGTACTATTATACACAGAACACACTGAATCTTTAGTCCCCCACATGTAGAAAAATAAATTTATTCAAATTTCTCAAGAATAATATTATTTTTTTTTGTCTTATTATAATATCATCAAAAACCCCTTGTGTATTTTTTTATAATTATAATTGACTTAAAAAAAAAGTTAAAAATTAAATAATCATCTACAATAATCAAACAAATTTCATAAAACAAATTCAAACTTAAAAAATGTTCGTAATACACCCTGAACTTTTTATACTACATAAAGTATCAGCTATAGTTGTTAGGTCTGGCAAAATTTTGCTAATCAGTGCATTAAAAATGAATGTGCCTTTAACACCCTTCTTCTCATTTAAAAATATTTTTTTATTCATATGAAAAATATACAAATATACTCTATACTTAGTATATTATACATTAAATATACATAATTGAATTCTCATTCAAAAATTTGAAAAATTAGAGCATCAAATTTCCTAATGCAAATATGGAGAAACTTATCAAAATTAAAATTAATTAATTCTTAGATACCAAATATTATATAATTATTGTATTTATTTATATATACGATAAAACATTAACATATATTAAGGTACTCTACGCTTAACGTCGACTCTATTCAGTTATAGCCATTTATATGAAACAAAAAAATTATATCGACGACATTTTACTATATAATATAATATTGTAACTACCTAGTGAAATAGTTTTGACATTTATTTGTGCGTTATTAAATAGGTAAAAATCGTAGTTCTATGTAATTTTCAAAATTATCGATTTATTTTTAAACAAAATTGTGTGGTTTTTATATGTATAGGTGATTGTGCCAAAAAGGACCGCACTATTGCTGGATAGACTAATGGTGGCATTACAAAAAGCTGTAGACGGAAATAATTCTGGAAATATGAAAGGATACTATCCAGAAAGATCAATTCCAATTAGCGGAGCTCCTAGACCAAGCCCAGGAGTGAGTAACTTTACTAGTACATTATTCATAATATTATACCATTTAAATTTTAATTATTTCGGTTATTGTCGTAAGACTGCAGTTATTTGTCTACACGAAAATAATTAGAAATATCATCTTTAATTTGAACACCTATATTTTATAATTTAATCTCACCTTGTAACATAACCTTTAATTTTTATACAGCCTTTAATATTTCAGAACATATCATTAACCATAGTTTTAAAGATTTATTAATATCGATATTGTTATTTGTTATGAATTATCGTGGTAATATTTGTAAAGTATAATAACTTAAAAACTAATAAAATATTTAAAAATCTTAATTAAATCATTACTGCTGCACAAAATATAATATATCGTCCGTTTTAATGTTTTTAATGAAAATACCCCTACTATAAATATTTATAATTAATTATAATTAGGTAATATTTATATATACATGTAACCTATCCAGCTACAAGTTTCTAATTTATTTTTAAAAAAGTTTCCGTTTTTAAGATCTCAAAAACCGTATAAATTATAACCAAATAAAATTCAATGTGTATTTTTAAAATATAAATTATAAATATATATATTAATCGACATTATAAGTTAATATAAATATTAATTAATTTTAGTTTAAAAAGAAAGAAAAATGGATTTCTTGTCCATATTAAAACATTTAATTGTATAGTGTTATAATTATAATTTGGTTTCAATTTCATCAGAAATCTGATATTTACAATAAATTATGTACTTTAAAAATATATTTTAATTTTCATAACAAAATATTTATTAATTTTTTTAAATATAATTATTTTATTTTAATCATATTTTTGTTTATTAATTAATATAAGATAAAAAGTTGCAAAAACTGATACAACATTTTCTAACACGGCGTCTAAGATAGGCATAATATATTTGACTATATTTATTTTATATATGCATGCCGAATTTTCTTGTTTTAGAATTCTAAAATATTTACTTTTATAATAACTATGGTTAAAAAAAATTTAATATTTTCATAGCAATTAGGTATAACATTGACAATTTAAATTTATTATTAATTTTTTATATTAATTAGAATAGCTTTTGTCGTATAGCAAAAATGTAATAAAAGTAAAACGTAACGAAACACCTTCGTTGGTAATATGAAGCAATTTACTATAGTAATTTAAAAAAATAAATGAAAAAAATAAGTAGTTAATCTCAATAAAGATAAAAATTAACTTATGTAGTGTATAATATATTATATTAGTTTAACATTAAAACTATAATAAATCAAATATATAAATTTGAATGAAAGTTGTGTCTTGAATAAAAAAAAACAAAAAACCCAATTTAGAAATACGATGAATTTAGATAGAATGCGTATGTATATGATTAAACACTGTTTGCAATTCACAATCTTGAACATAAAACTATTTTTTATATTTAGTTTTTACTAAAACTACATATTAAACTGTTGTATTGCATTTTTTCTATTTCTTTAAAAAAAACTATTGAAATCTAAAAATAAACATCTTGTTTATCAAATAATGGTAATTTATTCGAAAACAGTCTTCAATAATTGAAAAATAAACTTCTTTATGAATTCAAATCTTTTTTTTTTAAATTATTTTATCAAAACAAAATTTAATAGGTAAGGTGATAACATAGTTTTTATAAAAAAAAATCACCTGCACTTTGTGGGGCAACAGCATACCTATCAATAACATTTTTATTTAGATGTTTGACGTATGTCTCTTTAAAATAAATTCTTAAAATATTTAAACAAAAGACCTTTAGTTTTTATTATCGCCCAATACATATTATGAATTTATAAAATGTATTAGTATTATATGTATACGATTATATATTATATTGATTTAAGGTTTTAAATTGTTAGCTGTTCCTAATGTTCCTATTAAAATTAATATATCTAACTAACATCTATTAAATTGGTTATAATATTCAAGTTACCAAGGAGTAAAATATTGAGTATCACGAAATGTATTCAAAATGTATTATTATTTATTCTGGAGACTGAACCATATAATTCACGATCAACCAACGTTGCATGTATTATTTAAACTTTGAACTGTTCGCATTTTCGATCAATATTCAATCGAGATTGAAAAAGTGGTGATTAATAGCGATTACTTTTTAAATAATAATACATAATAATATCGGTAAAATGAATAATTTTTTTTCAAATAAGACATTTATTTATATGATTTAATATTAAATAGGTGTCAAAAATATGTAAAAAAATAATATGTATAACAACTGAAATTACAATTAAATAATTACGTATTGCATAAACAGCAGCTATTATTATGAATTATGTATAATATTCATGGAAAGAAATAAATACTTAATGAAATTGTATAAGTAATAACTAATAATAGTACCTATAATAACTATTGCTTACGACAGGCTCATACATTTTCGCAGTAAAAAATGTACGGATACATTTATTGCAGTAGTGCACTAAAAATTACAATAAAAAATGTTTATCTCAAATGTAAAAATAAACTTTTATACAGGTAAAAACTAAAAAGTAAAATTATTGTAGCCACTTTTACATTATTTTTATGCGATTTTATGATATTATATTTAAAAGCAATATCTATGCATTGAACTATATTATTATCTACTGAAATATCCAGTAGGTAAATCGGTATATATTATTATATCCATTCGCGAAAACGAAATAAAACTACGTCTCTCATTGTATAAATTTAACATCATGCGGATATAGTTGGACACTCAGTAATATTAGGTGACGAAATCGACGACGAACAGGCCTCAGTTGTTATTAACAATAATGAAATTCTTTTAATCAAACAAATATATTATGACAACTCAAAAAAAAAATATCAATCTAACCATTAAAATAAAATGGCTAAGCATTTGAAACAAACAAATACCGAATTAAACAAGATTAAAAGAGTAACAAATCGATAGCTAAATCCAAAACTAAAGCGTAAAGAAGATACTGTCATCAACTGATAGGCTGGTTACACCAGAATTACTCACGGTCGCCCTATGGTCAGATAGGATACCTCATGTGTCAAACCTGTGGAACCGAACTATCCTTAAATGCATTACAGCAGACTGCTTAAAATTAAATCAAAACCAGGTCGATCACAGTATATCCTTCTATCTCGACACCGCACTTGGACCCAACCATGGACGAAAACTTGACTTGATCAATTTTATCAAACAAACCTGTAATTTGTATAAATTTATTTAAAATGTAGTTGTTGTAATATATTTGTATTCATAACCATCATAATATAAAAAAAAAAATATTATGGCCTGTGTTTCCGATGTTTATTTCGATAAAAAAAAAAAATTAATGTCACTAATTATGTATAATAATTAATAAATATTTTTTTTATATTAATCAAAGTATTACCTATAAGTATAAATCTTATAAAAAAATGTATTTTGAAGCGTAAGTTTATTTATTATGTTTATTTTCAGATGGAACTACAGAGACGAAATCAACAAAAAGGACGACTATACTGGAGATGTTATTTCAACGCTGTATCCTGTTTTAAATAGAAGAAATAAAATCTGTTAACTACCTACCTATATATATATTTTTTTTTTATCATAATGTCAGTTGAGAATATTATACCGCCCTCATCTTCATACGCTTGTTTTTTCATCAATTAAAATAGGTACTGACGTACTGAGTGTATTGAGTATATTTAGTTAGGTACTAAAATTAAATATACTCATTTATCACAATAAATTAATAATGATAAAATCAATAAAACGGTTGTGTTATTTAAAAATGCAATTAAAATGCGTTCAAAGTTGTACGAATACGAATATATATGATAATATAATATACCTATTATAATTAGTATTATTAAATACTATATTATATAAATATAACTCTTTTATACCTTATATATATATTATATACACAAAGAGAGATATTAAATATAATATTATATTAAAATATTAAATGCATACATGTACTTAAATCAAAATGTTGTTTTGGCTATATTTTCACCTATGCAATTATAAATATATACACTTTTAAATATAAAAATTAAAATTAAAGAATTTTAATAAAATATTTATGAAATATAAATAAATACATGAATTAAAAATATTAAACTTTAAAATTCAATTTGAATTTGAATTCCGATTTTTCTTTATGAAGGTAATAAATAAATACTAATATTTCCATGTTTTCAATACGTTAATGAAAAAGCATATAACAATCTACATCTTCATTAACAGTCAACTACAGTGTCGGATTTAAACTTTTGGGGGCCCGGGGCAAACAATACTTGAAGGCCCACGCTTCATAATATTATCAGTAGGATATATTATGTTCAATTCGTCTTAGAGCATGTGCACAAAATAAATTTCATTCAGATACATTTTTTAACGTCAGCTGTTTGAAAAAAAAAGTAGTACAACTTAATTGATATATTTAATTTATTGTAAAAGAAATTGAGTGAATTGTTTCCGTAAATACTTAATAAACCTATCTATTATTTGTCATATCTACCCAATTTGCATTAATATTATTATAAAATAATATATTTAAATCATTCATATTTATTAAAATAATATTTAATTAACAAAAAAATAATAATGCGTATTATAGTCGTGTAGATCAGTGGTTTTCAACCTTTTTTGGATCGCAACCACCATTTTTATTTTTTTGTAATGCGACCCCCTACAAAAAAAAGTTGTTTTATTCATCAAAATTTGATTTATACATTTATACATGTACTACCCAAATGACACCTAGGCCTGAACTAATTATTATAAATATTTGCGACTGAAATTGTACGATACGTTAGTTACGAACAATTTAATAATCTATATCCACTATAATAGACTATAGTTTTTTTTAAATTATTATTTTCACAATAAGAAATTCCTAGCCTGCAGGATGTCTACATCTATGGATAAATAAGTAATAATAATTTTTGGCTATTTTAACATGATAAATTGATAACAGTATAGTAGTAATCATGAACTAAGATATACCTTTTTACAGTTATACTAGTTCATGGTAGTAATATAATGGTAATAACAATAGTAAGACGACGATAGTAATAGTTAAGGTTGGTTAGACATAATGTAGACAAAAAAATTAGTGTAGATAAATAATATAATTACATTATAGTTTATAATTTACTTAATAGTAGTTAACGAATAAGGTCATGCGGACGGCCACGTTTTAGATGTCTTTGTGCTGGTGGACGTATGTATAGATTGAAGTGAATTGAGCCTGTTGATTTGTGGAGTGAACTATGGAAATTTGTGGCAAAGGCGATTAGACTATAGAAGATAATATAATATCGATAAGATTACGCTCCTCGGAATGTTATTGTATAGATATAAAACAAAATAAAAAATTATAAATTAATTTTATTTTTAAATAATATGGAAAAATAATTTCGTGTCTATTATTTTTGGCGACCCCCGGGTTGAAAACCACTGGTGTAGACCATATAGTTATTTCTCTTGTTATTTTATAAAGTTAATAGATAGTCACCTAATAAAATAAAATGTGTGTTCGTGCTTTTAATTTTAATGTCGAAAATGAAAACCAAAAGAAATCTTATGGTAAATAGACAACTATATATTAATTGAGCAAAACTACAACCGTAAAATAGTTAATTTTATCTAACTTTACTTTAAGACTTTTAGACGGCGACATGACTGCAGTCGGCAAGACATCAATAACAATATGATAATATGATGATACAATAATAATAATATTATCGTAAAAATACTACTATAATTTATATAAGTAGTTATTACTTATTAGTTATTATATACTATACAGTATGCATGCATATACCTTCAAATATTTTTATTCATTATCCTACTTATTAATTACATATTCTGTGAATATATATTTTTTTAAGTACCCATTAAATAAATGAAATTCAAAAGAAAATATATAGCCTTTATTTTATAAATGATACAAAAAAAGTTAATAACACAATATTATTAATAACTGATAAACTACATAGCTGAATACCTATATAGTATATATATATTATTATAAATGTAAATTTTATATGTATAAAAATTATATTTCATTTCACTTTATAAATTGTAATTGTAATTTATTCCTATTTTGTAAAATCATAAAATAAATTATCACTGTATTTTACCACAGTTAACTTTTAAAAGCAAGAAATTTTAATTTTGATAATTCGTGGTATGATTATGTATGAACTATGTATAAAATATACAATTTTGAAATTCTAAAGTGAAAAAAATAGGTACTTATACCCTAATAATCAAACCATATAATATATAATTTTCATAAAATTCATAAATATAATAATCATATAAAATTATAATAACATAAGTAATAAATAGGTAGTGATAAGTAGTATTATGAATTGTGTACATGTCTAGTTACCTATTCCGTATTCGTACATCGTACTTGTATACAATTTAATTTAAATTATTTATTTTATTATTCTATTTTATTTCATTATTCTAATTTATAAAAATACCTATTCTTATCAATGATAAATAAAATCCTGATAATATTTGTAGAGTTTAAAATATTTAACTAATAATTATTCATACAATCTTACTATTTCGGGATAAAAATATAAATAAAAGTAATAAGCATGAAAAATAATAATCATACTTAATACAATTAGAGAATACTTAAATTCAGAGAGTTTATTAGCTTATTTTTTTTCCACATTTTATAAAAATTAAATAAAACTAATGAACCTGTATTATGACATGCCGTTTTTTAGGTTTATTCAGCTATAAAGTTTTATATACAGAATTATTCGTCAAGTATATTCATTCCCATTTTTCTCTTATAAAAAATAAATATATTCAAATTATAATTCTTGTGATTTTTAAGTAGTTATACTTAAGGATCATATTTTTAAATACTTATAGATTTTTTATAACTGTCATCTAAGATAATAAAAATTGGCAAATCTTTTTTGAAATGAGAGTTACTCTTTTTCTCTGTAAATTGTTAAATAAATGATTTTTTTTAATGTCGATGTATCTAAATCAAAATTTGAACTGTTTAACTATATACGAATAGTATAGTTATAGCATTGTTTACATGTATTTATAATACTGAGTATAATTGTCTTTAAAAATAATTTTACAAAAATTTTAAATGGATTTACCCTAGATAGGTATTATTTAATCTAGTAATTATTATACTTAAGACAATTTTTACAGATTATAAAATATGTTAATAGATTAATATTATTTACAAAATATAAATAGGTAAATTAAAATATGGTTCTGAAGTATTTACTTAAAAATACTAAGAATCATAATAAATAAAAAAAAAATTGATAAAAAGTTGATAAATAAATAAATTTAATAAATTGATTGAGCATACTCAGTGAATCACTTTGTATAGTAATAAAATTGCTAAAATTAAATAGCTGTCCGTACGATTAGTACATACGTTAAAATAATAATAATTTAGACTCTTAGTTAAGCAATGGAAAAGAAAATAATATTGTTCAAAATACTTCAATAGAGAAAAACGGATGTAAAGCCAAACACGAAACTCGGTAGTTCATCCACGTTCAGCAAAGAAATAAAATGAAAATATCACTACTACAAATCAAATAGGTATAGATATATCATCGTAGCCCGACTCTTCTAAACATTATAAACATGATAATAAGAATCAATAGACAATTTATTCTGCGAACAATCCGTTCTGACGACTTCGTAACCGGCCCAGTCAAGACCACATATCATCTGTAAATATAAAAATGAATGTACCTACACGTTTGTATATTGTATGGATCCCTTAGACTCGGAAACTACTGAAACGATGTTGCATAATATTATATATTTCTTGAGACTCGGGGAATGTTTATAGGTTCGTTTTTTCACCCCTTGTCACAGGGCGGTGAGCTGAAATTACACGTGAATTCTGTTTTGGCTTAGAAATATGTACCTATTTTATTTTCTATATAATACCAATTGACAATTGCCATTGGTTACAAAAATAAAAGAGACTTTTGTATAATATATAAATAATGTTTATAGTATGTTATAGTAAATAATATAAAGGTACTTAATATAACGTGACCGATTTTTACGACAATTTCAAATTATTCTAAAAAAGGATATCACGAACCTCAGAGTATTGGTTAAATCACGTTCGAAAATACATCGAGATTGCTATATATCCAATATTCCAATCCACCGCAGGTGGGTTGCCCATTTCGGTAAAATTAGTTCACATAATATCGAAGTATGCCCACGCCACGACGATTTGTCCGTGAACTGAGATGCACTAAAACCGAGATACACCCATATATAACATCGTAATTTATATTTGTTCATTTTTTCAAGAGCGAAGTCGTGTTATACAGCTAGTTGTTTATAAATTACAACCAAATAACCAATCTACGGCAGAAGCTTTACACAAATTAACAACTTGATTTATATTTTGAGTATAACTCCATTATAGGTAGAGTAGGTATATTATATGAAAATGTTTGATTGTTTTAACTAAGCTAAATATTTTATAACGATTTTTCGTGTACTTACAATAATTATATGAAACAATGAAACTATACATAGAACATGAAAAATTTAACTTATATTTTCAAAAATGCAAATTTTTAAAAATGAAATGATGAAAATCGAGTAACTTGCTATTACTGTGATATCATACGCGTAATTAAATTTCGACTGTTTCCAGAATT
This sequence comes from Rhopalosiphum padi, assembly GCF_020882245.1. Taxonomy (NCBI): domain Eukaryota; kingdom Metazoa; phylum Arthropoda; class Insecta; order Hemiptera; family Aphididae; genus Rhopalosiphum; species Rhopalosiphum padi. The sequence continues at coordinate 23,523,726 of NC_083600.1, forward strand.
ACCTTGAGACCATTGTTATCATTATGTATATATGAGTGTAATTGATATGTTGAATTTGATTCATTTATATTTCATGTGAATCTATAAAACTGTGATATAAATAATCGATCCTCCGTCATTCTGCATTTTAATTTTGTTCAATGAGTTATAAACCATGTTATTTTGTTTATCCGAGAAGCTGCAGGCTTTGTTGTTTGATCTTAAATTATAAATAATATGTATTGTACTATTATTGTTAATTTATAATTGTCGCGTTTAATAGTTATTTCTAAAAACTAAGAAAAAAATAATAATAATTGATCAAAATCATAAAGGAATTAGGAAATCGTAAGGAAATTTTTCCAATAAGACACGTATGAATTACGACAATATTTTCCTGTAAATTTCTATTAATTACATGCTACATTTCGGCATAACATTTTTGTTTAATATAAATTATAGTTCAAGTACGGTGATGCTGGAGTGACGTTTCTCCAACAAAGCCCAACAATTTTTGCCATTTTAGATGCAAAACTTGAAATGTAAATATCATTAATAGCCATGTTAAATGCTTATTAAAATTTTTTTTTAATTTTTAAATGTGTGATGCTGGCGGAAACGTACTACGTCAATTAACTGAAGAAAACAATTTTTACCGAATACAATAGAATACATGTACAGTGTACATGTACCTATACTTCCATAATTTCTACGCTCACACTGTGAAAGCATTCAACTATATAATATTATAGCTTACAAAAAAACATAAATACCACCCGATTGTGTCTTATGGTGTTCTAGTTCAATATAATCTTACAATAAATTCTTTTGGTTACTAAGAAAAATCCTTTTCTACAAAAATGATTACTAGCTATATGTATCGAATTCGGGTAGGTATTATATAATACGGTACTGAACTATCTCCTCTCTATATAACTTTATATAATATATATATTTTTTTTTTTGATCGGAGCGATTTGTATTGTTTTACAGCGATGAGGTTTGTTAAGTTTGTAGACCTTTTATCTATAGTAAAAAAAATACTCCAATCATAATCGTTTTGGGAGGTTCTATGGTAGCAAATTGGGTTAATACAAAGAGGGCTAAAAATAGATAGTTTTCAGTACTTTTTAAAATAATTAGAAAAAACAAAATCAAATTGAGAAAAAAAATTTAAATTGTAATATTATTATAAAATAAATGTTTCGTAACTTCGTAAGCCAATAGCTGGAGTTATGATTACCAAGAGGTACAACCGCCTCCGTTCAAAATCGATTTTCATCGCACATACAATGATTTATCAACATCACAATTCAATTACATCACTGAGTGACACTTACCAGCTACTACGGCGAGATGGGTACACTCGACACCTATCTACTAGTTGTATAATAGAAGATAGAACCACAAACTTTTTTTTTTAATATGAATTTATACTTTTTAATATTCATGGTGACATGGTTAACTAAAAAATTATTTTAGTATAGGTTATAAAATATTAAAGTAGGTGCATATATTTTTCATACGACTGGTATTGTTAAATTCAGATTTAACACATCCATTATTATAGCGTCCTACTCAATGATACATTTACGCAAATAAATAACATTTTACAAACACCCAAAGCATTATCTATGAAAATAATTTGTGTTAAAAATTAGAAACCTACTTATTCTATTCATATTTTTGTAGGGGACTTTATCCTGTCCTATTAGCGCCACTTACTCTAAAACGATGAGGTGCTAAGTATATACACATAAAACCTTCTACATAAATACATAATAGATGAGAAACTTTTCTGGGTTTTTATTTTTATTTGGAAGTTGAACATATAGTAGAAGGAAATATAATACCAGATATTTACTAGTAGTACACATAAGGATACGTTTTTATAATATTAATAATAATTTGCTCCGTTATTTGATACAACAGCAAAACAGATAGGTAGCATATCGACGTTCGATTTTTATATATTAAAATGTAATTTGAATTATAAATAATCAAGGTGAATATTTTATTATAAATATTTATGTGCTTTAATCTTATACATATATTATGCCATGGTCGTATATTCATATATAAGTGTCATGTAATCGACACCGTACAGTAAGTAATTATTATCTATAGGTACCTAATTAACAGTTTTAAGTTTGAAAAACTAACTAGGTACCTATACAGTACAAAATTAAACACAACCTAAAGATGTTATTAAATTATTATACGTATTATCATTTATTATAAATGTATAATCAATGGTATTATGTACACCACATCGTGCGTATAACTGTATAAGTGGTAAAGGTAAAGCCGTAAAGGTATACAGCAGTTACAGTTAGTAAAAACCTTAGTTATCACTACATAGAGCAGTTAGAGGAGTAACTAAGACCATTTTGTGGGGAGTAATATGGATAGGTATTTCATAATAATTGTCACAAGCTATAAAGAGTAAAACAAACAAATATTTATACCACAAAATGTATAGTAAGTAATTCATACATTATATGTATATTTCTTTTATAGTAATATTTTTAGGTTCCCTAACAGTATGTAAAAAAAAGGTCTATTCGTATCACCTTCTAAGTTAGGCCACTGCTATTACTTATTAAAATGTCTACAGTATAGTAGGTACAACCACGGTACAGGTACCAATAAAATACAGTAAGTATAGGTAGATAAGTACTTATATAGTTATAAATGTTATAATAATCAATAATAAAACTTAGAGCTTTGCGTTTTTGTCGTTATCTACACCTTACTGTATTGCAGTACTGTGACATAAACTTTCAAACATCTATCTCTCTATTTTTTTAAATAATACTAGATTAGGCACATATTATTATTGTATGCAGAAGGTAACTGATAATAGTTACGGTTAGATATTTATTACCAGAATAAGCCATAAATAAAAATTGTTTATTGCTAAAAAATAATATTTATGTTTTTAATTATTATGTGTACTTTTTTTTTCTTTTTAAAAATATGTACAATGCGTGCTCTAGGGCACAAAAAGAATATTCAATAATTGAACAAGACAATGAAATTACTTGTTACAAAAATCCATCCAATGTACCTATTTAATTAATATTAAATAGATCGGTCATGTTCCCACAAAAATATACGTTGAAACTTCCATTACAGTCTATGTATTATTAATCTTGGTAAAGTTTCTGAACAAGATTATCAGGTTTTTGAGAATTCGATTTTCTTTTTTAAATTTCACTCATTACGATAATGTGAAGACAATGAGGAACAATCGCGCAAGCATATCCAGTAGTATAAAATAAAAACACTTTGTCATTGGAATTTAAAAATCCCTAGTCGTCCAGATTTAAAATTAATTAATCACGACTAAACACCAGCTGAAGGGATAAAGTAATAGGTACTCTAAAAAACACAAATATTGAATGTGCACATCCTTTATAATATATTAATTTAACTAATAATTAAGATACATTAACACTAAACAGTTAAATTGAATATTGGACGAAATAGCTAATATTTAAACTATTGGTATGGCTTATAGTTGCGAAGCAAGTGTATTCAAAAAATCGAAAAATTTTAAAAATAAAAATTCATTTTTCAATTTTTTTAATAAACGTAGAATCAAAGTGTGAGGTATGAAAGTTGACAACATTAAGGTTTCAATGATACTCATATCATAGATAGAAAATATTGAAATTTAATGTAAGTTGGTAGGCAGTGCTCAACTTTGCAAGATTAAAGCAGGGAGAATATTTAATTTTAAAAAAAGAGTGTCCTCGTTACTTATGCCCATTGCTCTGGGGGCTATGTCCCCACACCTCATAATATCACTGTATAAATCATATAAAAAAATGCTAAGAATGATCAATTTAAAAAATAAAAAAAATAATAAGTTAATGTAAGACATAGGTAATTAATATTTACTGTACCTATTATAGTAATAAATAATAACAAATTCAAAGGATAATAAAAGTAAATAAATAAAAACATCCATTTTTAACTAGGTATTTATTTAAATAGTTCCATTAATTATTATTAGTATTAAGTATCTATATTGTTTTTTATCTTCCAATTTTATCCTTTTTGGATAACAATTTTCTACCACATCTTTTTCACCACTTACCTCCCACATAGCAATTAAATGCTCCGTTAGTTTAAAAATTAGAGTGAATTGAGCTATTATGAAACTTGATGGTAAGAACATTATCTGTGTGTTTATGTTGATTTTTTTACGATTATTCAGTTTTTAAGTAAGTTATGAGCATTTTTAATTTACGCTATATTATTATATACGTATAACTCGCTAAGAAATTAAACTATTGTAAAAAACCATCATACCAACAATGTTCTTACCATAAAGTTTCATAATAGGTTGATTCACTCTAATTTTTAAACTCACAGAGCTAAACGTTATCTGCTGAGCGTAAATTTGCTATGTACTTGCTACGTACTTGTAAGACGGAGACAACATATTATGCGGGTTTGACGCACTGACGCCCTAAAAAGTTAATCTGAAGAAATAGTTGTGGTTAATTTAACTATTGGTTAAACCTAGTGGTTAACTTAACTGAATTTCTAAAAACAGTTAAACTGGGACATAGTATTAATTGACAGTTAAGCCCTACTATCAGTTAGTTAATTGAAAAACCGGCCCTAAGAAACCGAGTTTAAAACTTTGAGCGTTGCGTCGAGTTTTTTTATATTTAAGTTTTTAAATGAGTTATAAGTGAAAATTTTGCTGTAGGTAACTTATTTTAAACATATTGTTAAAATATTATTTTATAATATTGTTACAACTATCATAAAGAAATGTTGGAACGTAGAACACTCTATAATATTGACACAATCTTTTAAAGAAATATTTTCAAAACGTTTTAATTATGTTTTTTATAAAAAATATTTATATTACATAATAAAAATACATTGTGCTAATATTTGAATCAACATGTTGTCAGTCAAAATAATTCTAAAAACATATTTTTGAAATGTGATGTGAATATTTTTGAACAATATTTTGCTCATACATGTGAAAAACATATTGCACCAATGTGTAATTTAGCAATATTGTAAGCAACATATGTATTAAATATGTTTAAATTGCTATGTGGGCTATTATTCAAGATTTTAAATAACTATCTACTTGCAATAAATCTATTAATGGGTGAATCAGTCATGGATAATACAATTCTTTATTATCTATGGAACTAGTAGGTAAATTGAATTAATAACAATGATAATACTGAAAATTAAATAATTTCAATATTATCAATTCATACTGATTTAGGTATAGACATATATAAACAATACATATACATGTCAATGGATTTAAGTCTATCGAAAATAATTTTTTTTAAATGTTATCATACATGTAATCAAATATCAATCGATATAATACATATCACTTTACCTTCAACTTGTAGTTCATCAACTTACCACAAACTCCGATAAAGGCTAACTAGCTATATAGTCTATACCCTATACGTCTTCTATTAACTACCTACTACAATAAAACAACAATTATAAATTAGACATTAGTAATAAAATTTAAAATAGATTTTTATTGCGAATCTAGCTGATTTTAGTCCTATCAAGCACTTATTCAGGATACATTCGGGGGGGGGGGGGGGGGGGAAGGTTGAACCATAACCCTATCACAGTATACGCGATTGAGTTCTATATCTCAGGTGGACCGTGGACGGATTCAATAGTTGACGTGTGTATTTCGCATCTTATCCTTGATAGAATTTTTTTGATTTTTATATAAATACAAATACATTTAAGTGACATAATATTATTCAATATATCTTAACTAAAAATTAATTGTGGTTTTTTAAAATTAAAAATTAGTATTCTATTATGTGCAATAGGGTAAGATATATCTTCTATAGGTAATATTGCATACACCCATCTACGCATTAAATCACAAAATTTTGAAGAATAATTTATTAATTTATAAGTCCTTTTAAATTTTAGTTATTGAAACATTATTTCGACGACTATAAATCTAATTTTGAACTAGTAATTAATTAGTTTAATTTAATACTATTTAAAGTTTAGATGAGCGATGTATCCTTAATCCTATGCAACTCCACTCTGCTCAACAAAACTTTAAATATGAGTAGTAACAAGTTATAACTAATTTTACTGCTTGTTCGAAATTCGATTTTTAACCATCAATCCGAAAAATATTCACATATTTTCTTTAAAAAATTGTTATTAGTTGACTTACTATAATGTGAAAAAAATGTAACTAAAGTTAAGTTTTCAATATATTGAATGTATTAAGTAAAAAAATATATCCTGTATATATAATTATAAATAACTTGTAGTTATTCAAATAATTCATTGAAATGTTTGATTAACATTTTATTATCATTAAATAAATCAAAATATGAAAATATTATTTTTGGATTCTTTTAATAATAGAAAACCTTGGGATACAAAAGTATAAATTGAATAATAAAAATGAAATTGTTATAAATAATAAATTTATTAATATTCAACCCTGAACATTATATTATTATTATACAGTTTTCAAAATACATTACATAATTTGCACACAAAATAATCAAAGGACAGTGGTGGAAAAATAATGTATACAGAATGTAGATAATAAAAATAGTAGATAATTAATAAATATATATATATGTGTGTGTAACACATATTATTATAAAACAAAAAAATTGAACTAAATCTGTTAAATTTTATAACTTAGAATATTAGTTTGAAATGTGGCTGTATTTAATTCAAACGTACATTAATAAATAATTGTAATACGTCAATGGTTTGAGATAAATAAATTATAACCTAAACAAAATTTTTTTAAATAAAATTGGTTAAGATAAGTTCATTTAACAGTATATTATATAATATATATTGGTTAGAAATTAATTTTTTATATTTTTTAAAATTATGTTAAACTGAAAAAAAAAATACTGATGTTCAAATTATTGTCTATAAATTAAGCGATTTAATGCATAACTGGTAACTGTAGATTAAGTAAACATTTATTTGGAAAATGAAATTTAAATAATAATCCCATAATTAAAATTTAGTTTATGTGTCAATATCTCGTATAAATCTCATTCATTATTACATTTAATATGTACAATTTATTGAAAAAGTCATTGTTTGGCTTAATAATTAAATCAATTTAGATACATTGTGCTACTATTTTTATAAACCAGATCCAAAAAGAAATAATAATTATTGTAACAAAAACATAACATGAAGTAACATGGAAATTTGTGTTATTAAAACTTAAATAGGCTAAAATGTTTGTAAAAAAACAAATATAAAATTAATAGACAAGTCTGATAATAATTACCTCATTAAGGTAATTAATATTTTGATGTTATTATTCACTATGAAAAAACCCTTTTTATTTGGGCCTCTTCGATTTAACAAATACCGTGTCACTATATCTGTTGAAACAGATGAAATATAATTTTTAAATACAAATATTTACGGAATATTTTTCAATTCAGTTTAAAAAAAAATCCAGAAAAATGTTAAAACAAAGAGAAAAAATAACGCTAAAGGCATAACAAAATATGTTAACATTTTTTAGACTTAACATTACATTATAATGATATAAAAACATTTTATTTAGTATAATAATCTGTTAAAAAAAACATAGCGGACACAAGAAAAAATGAGACCCAAATGGTTACAATCTATTATTTTATACAGCAATTTTTCTTCACAGCCTGGAAAATATAGAATTTTTTTCCACCTAATGTTACAAAAAAAAATATATATATATATATAAATAAATATATATGTATTTTTTTTTTTTTGGTTTTCTATTAAATAACACATTTTTTCTAAACATATTCTATTCTTAAAATATAATTATATTGTAATTTAATTACTTGGGAGAAATTCAGTTTAGTGGCAACCGGACACTATATATATTTTTTAATTGAAATCGCAAAAAATATTTAATTATTGGAAACAATAATTTTATATATCGATTAAAAATAACTAACGACGCCCACTTCCCCAACTTGGAAGATTGGTTTTATCAGAGCCAGCATTATTAGCAGATGTCGCAATACCCGCAAATGATGGAAAATCTCTGGTACTATTTGTATCTGGATGAGCTTTTTCCCATGGAGCACCATTACCCATAACAAATCCAGCACCTCCTTGTGAGTTATGATTACCATTGGGAACAGATTGACTCTCAGTTTTTGGTTTCAAGTTTGCTCTTGCTTCATTTTCTACTAAGTCTGTCAACTGTAAAAAAATAAAAAAATTAATTACAATATTACTGAGTATTGAAATTTATAGGCAATATAAAAGTAATATGCTCTAATTAAAATATAATAAAAAAAATTACATAGTCTTGTTGAATCATATCTAAATAATCCATACAATCCAAAACGTCATCCTGGGTGGCATCTTCACGAGCATATACAGTTACTAAATCTGGATTAGAACTATCAGGTTTTGAAAATCTAATATCTACATGATATTTATCCATAATTTGTGAAATGTTACGTCCACGAAAACCGATTAATCTTGAATGAATTCTACTATCAATATAAATTTCTTCCTTATAAACATTTTTCTAAATAAAATATTAAATTGAATTAGTCAACAATACATTAATGTAACAACAAGTTTTAAATTCATAAAAAAAAAAATCTAACTTACAAGTTTATCAACCATTTCTTGAATTTCATCTCTTGCTGATTCAGCACTTTTTTGGTAACCGACAACTGTCACTATGTTTTCATTGTTTCCTTCACCTCTTCTAGGTAGATTAACTTGCACACCATATTTGTTACGCAAGTTACGAACAGTGTCTCCTTTTTTACCGATTATCATAGGATGGAATTCTGGTTCAATAGTCATCTAAAATTAAAAAAATTATCATTTCATCAATATGATTTATAGCAATTAACATTGAATTTAGTTAAATGATCTGTTCAAGTACTAAATACAATAACTGCAGTTATTATTAAGTTTTAGGTAAATCATTAGTCATAACTGAATAAGAATAGATGGTATAAACCACATTAAATGTCATTCACACATAGTATATTCTCCCTATCAACAATACTATCTACTATTCTAATCACAGATAATAGCAGTCAATTGGCGTATGTCAACATGTGATTAATAATTCTGATAATCACTTAACCACAGGTTGGCAGCTGACCATCAATAAAACTCACAATTCTTTATCAATTAAGATATTAAAAATACCCTAACTAATAATACATATACATAATAAAAATACCTGAATTTCATATGAACGCAATTGTCTATCTTCTTTATCAGCATCATATATCCTCATTTCTTCTTTAATGGCTGCAACTACTTCATCAATATCCTTTTGCACCCCAGTAATCTAAATGACAAAAGTTACAACATTTTATTATAATTGTATTACTTTTATAATAAAATAATTAATTTAAAGAATTTGTCATGCTGTTAAAAGAAAGAAATATTTAGCAACGTATATATATTACATTTAAATTTACAACTCAAAATTTATAATTTTTACTATAGAAAATGGACATTTTACTAACCAATTTATTGGGTAATAAATTGTTAACTTATATTTATCAATAAAATTATTTTAAATTATTATTAACAAATACTATAGAAATTACCTTTATAATATCAGCATTTTGTTCTTGATTTGGAACTTTAATCTGAACATTATAATCATCACTAAGTTTTCGGATCGTGGCACCCTTAGAACCAATCAATGATCTATGATATTCAGATGGTACATTTAACTAAAACCAATATTTAAAAATATAAAAATTAATAAAGCTCTATGATGATGAATATTCAAATATTCATGAGTAGTTCAAATACATATTATAACAAAAACTTACATCAATAGTTTTTGGTATATTATCAATTAAAATTTGTTTAGCACTTTCACAATTTTCAGGTTTTCCAAAGATTGTAACTATGTCATTGACACTAGGAGCACGGTTTTCATCAGTTTCTTCTCCAACATTAACATCTTCAGACTCGCGATTATACTGGTCTTCTATTTATCAAGACAAACATAAAATAAAATATTATTTAACTCTTATAAAATTAATTTGCATTAATATTAGTTTTATCAATTTTAATAATGAAAAACATTTAAAAAAAAATACAATCTGTTAAATCTACTATCTGTATACAATAAATACAATGAGTAATTGAGTTAACATTTTTTTATTAGGCTGGATGACGCGATGGAAGGGAGCGGAATGTCACTATTTCCAATAAAATATTTAAAATTATAATTATTACCTGGAGGTCTTTCAGGAAACTTAATCCAAACATCTAAATCTCGTCTCATGCCTTCCAATAAATCTCGATTTCTCATTAAAACTCTATGCATCCTTTGAGGTATGATTACTTCAACAGTGATACGTTGTTCCTAAAAGTAAAATAAAAAAAATATATATTGTTTAAACCAATGATTAAAAATAATAGTTAAACAATGTAATTACCAAGTCTATAACAATATTATTGATTTTATTTTTGACTTTTTCAACATAGTCTTTGTGACCTTTAATCAAAACTTCACTAGAGTTTGAATTAACTTGTGGGAATGTTACAGTAACTCCATTAAATTCAGCACTAATTTGATTTATAACTTCAGCACGGCGGGCAACAAAATGTCGATGGTGTTTAGGAGGAACACTCATAATTATTTCAATAATATTTTCCTAAACATTTATTCAAATTAACAATTTTTTTTAACTTAATAATTATTAAGAGCAGAATAATCTTTTTGAGAATGCTTACCAAATCCTTAACAATCTCTTCAATTCTACGCTTTGCTTCTTCAGCATTAGATTTGTCACCCTTGATAATAACAACATCATCATTAGATGCTAATTTAGGGAATGTTATAGATACTCCATTACAATCATCAATGATTCTATTAATAATTTCACCACGCCTTGCAACAAAGTGACGATGATACTTAGGATCAACGTTAACTTCAACTTGAATAGTATTTTCCTAAATAAAATAATAAAGTTGTTAATCATAACAGAATAATAATAAATTAAATTTGTAGTAAATTTAAATTATTAACAAAGATAATTTTAATTATCCAGCAACATAATTAGATAAATGTAAATAAGGTACATACCAAAACTTTTGCATGGTCTAAAAGTCTCTGTTTTGCAATAGCAACATTTGCTTTGCTTCCTTTTAGTACAACTTTATCCCCACCGCCAGGTTTGGGGAATGATATCTTTACACCACCACATTCTTCTTCCAACTTATGTAAAAATTCTCCACGTTTAGCCACAAAATTTTTATGATATTTTTCATTTATTTCTACACGGTCTTCAACAACATTACTGATATCAGTTATCATAACTTCAAATTCTAATTTTGCCTTGTCTACATTTTCTTTTTTACCAACAATAGTAATATTTTCATTAACTGAATCAGTTTCGGGTGGGAATATAATTCTTGTATTTGTTAAATCTCGAATCTGTAACCAAATACACAGTAATAATCATAATCAAATATTTATAATTAACAACATACCCTTTTGACATTAGCTCGTTTTTTCCCAATCAAATATTTGTGAAATTCTGGCTTTACTTTTAAATCAATAACCGAATTATGAACTTCGTCTACCATGGTCTGAATTTGTGTTATAGCACTATCTACATCATCTTCGGGTCCTTTGATAACTATAGTCTATAAAATAAATACAATTTTTCTAAATATTACATAATTTAAGTAAAACCTAATAAAACTTATTAAATGTAATACATTTTGAAATATTAAAAAGTTTGAGCAGTAAAAATTAAAAATAAATGAATACTATAACTTTAAAATCTAAGAACATAAATATTAGGATTTTCTTTAATAATTTAAATAGAAACCCATGTTCAAAGATAGTCATCAATTTTTCATTGATACTGTAAACAGTATGATAAAAATAATACTGCACAATACAACATATTACTATTCTGATGGCAAAATCATTGATAAGTTTAAAATTTAACAACTAGATATTGATATTATAATTATTTATTATAGGCATATATATTTTTTATGTTGTAGTTTCTTTAAACGACTTAATTATGCCAAATTATGCATGGTCGTAAACATGTTAATGGTTCATAGACAATATGTATTTCATACCACTACTTAAGAAATATGTACAATAACTTATTTATCAAAATATAGTTAATTAAATGAAATATAAATATATTTTATAAAATTACTGATTAATTAGACTACAAGTAATATGCATTTTATTAGTCTAATTATATTTAAATGAATTCATTAGGTAAAATATATAACACTTACATTATCGCCTTTAACAGCTGGTAACTTTAATGACACATTACCTCCACAATCTTCTCTGATAGATTGAATAAACTTATTTCCAAGATTTACAATAACATTACGTACTTTAATATTTCCTAATACGATTTCTTTTGTGACAATATCTCCCTAAAAAATAAATAATTTTATTAAATAACATTTAATTTAAAATGCAATTGTTTTATAAATTACTAACCATTTCATTTTGTATTTTCTTTATCATATCACAAGCAATTAAAACTTTTTCTTTATTACCCATGACTTTGATAGTGTCACTATCTTCACCTTCACGAGGTAAATCAATTCTAGTATCAGTTTCTTCTCTGATCTATATATATGAAAAAAAAAGATTTTTATTTAATGCATTAAATATTAGGTCAAAATAGTAACAAAAACCTTTTTAATATTAGCTCCTCCTTTCCCCACAACAAGCTTATGGAATTGTTTAAAAACAGGAATTTCTAATACATAGTTGGCTTCATCTAATTCTTTTGCCAATTTAGCTAAAGACTTAAATGCTTTATTTACATCATCATTTAAACCACGTATTTTGACTAAATTGCTTCTAGCTTCAACTAAAATAAAATTATGAATATACAAATAATATTTTTTTAATTTAATCATGAAATTTAACAATATATTACCTGAACTAGGAAATGTAATTTGAACGTTAAAAGCTTCCTGAAGTTCCCTTACTTTTTCACCTTTGACTCCAATTATAGCACGATGGTGACGTTGGTCAATTGATATTTCTTTTTCAACTTCATTCTCCAACTTAAAAATCATTTCTCCCAATTCCTATTATAATGTATTTATTCACAAATAATAAATAGGTTTTTATAACACATACAAATAACTTTTAATCACAATTTTCATTAATTATTAAATAATATAATTAGATCTTACACATTTTGCTAATTCCACTCCATCTTTTCGTCCTTCAATCCGAATAATGTTCGAGTTATTATCAGACTCAGAAATATTGATTATAACACCGGCGTCATTCTTTACGCGATTAACTAAATTAGGAAATATTTAATTATTAATAACTTATTTATTTTCAATGTTAAAAGAAAAAAAATATATTTCATCGCAATTTAGATACAATGAATATTTACTTACTATTGCTTCCGTTTTTTCCAATTATATGCTTGAAAAACTTTGGATCAACTACAAGTTCAGTAGAAACATAGCAGTCAATAGCTTTTTTTAATGAATCAATTACCTTAGGAATCATATTAGTTGGGCCTTCCACAATTATCTTATTATCATCAGAAAATTCAACATGTACCTTTGAAAATGTAATTATGTGTAATAAATTTATTCAATAAAACAATTATAACTAATGACTCTAAGTAATTATTGTTATGAAAATAAATTTAACACAAATTTTTAATAATTATTATAAATTAATAAATACCTTTTCATTATCTTCAATTAACTCTCGTAAATTGGAACCATTTTTACCTATTAAAAATCTGTGCATCCATCCAGGACACTCGATTGTTTCAGCAGTCATACTGTTTGCTTTTTCATACAACTTCGTTAATCCTAAAATTAAAAAAAAATTATATTTTAAATATACCAAATGTATTGAAAAATATATTTACCAGTGCCTAAATCCTTATATAACCCTCTTAAAGTAACCGTTTCTTTGTCTGAATCTTGTTGAGGCATTTCCACACTAACATTAGTTTCCAATAATATATCTTGAATACCATTTCCTTTTTGTGCCATTAAATATTTATGTTTCTGTTTTGGTATCTCAACAAACACTGTTGCTGATTCTTTTTCCTATAATAAAAATTATGTTACTATTTAAAATTAATTAATAAAATAATATAACAATTTAAGTGATATAACTGATAGAAAATAATGTCTATATTTTTCTTGTAATTTTAAGGATTATGTTTTACTTAATTTTGATTAATATAATATTATGTTAAACAGTCAGTTAATGTTGTGGAATTTTTAATGAAATATTACATACCATTTTTGTATAAACCTGTTTAATCTGTTCAATAGCTGATTGAACTCCTTCTTTATCTCCAGCAATTGTAATTTCATCTCTGTTAACAGATGGCGGGGGAACATGGATTTTAACACCAGTTTCTTTCATTAAATTATTAAGCTTTTCATTATGACCACCAGTAATGAAAGGATGGAAAATTTTTGGGATTTCAATCCTTTCAAATGCTTTTTTAGACTGTTAAAAATTATATTTTATTAATAAAATAAATACCAAATTAATTAATAAACATTTATTTCTGTAGAAAGAATAACTTACCAACTCATCTGAAATCATGCGAATTTCCTGAACAGCTTTCTCCACTGCATCTCTAGTTCCAGTAACATTGATAATATCTGAAGTATCTTGAATGCTTGGCATTTGAATACGCGCACCGGTGCGCTGTTCAATTTCCTTGCGACGAGTTCCTTGTTTTCCCATAACTTGACAATGGTGTTCCTTTGGAACAGGAACTGCACTAGTAGCCTAAAATATTACAATAAATAAAAATTATATTAATAAATCTTTTGATAATTCCAAATTATAAATACAATAAATTATTAATAATAATAATAATTATTATTATAATTAGCTTAGTTAGGTTTAATATTAAATTGAATGAACCTATTATACAACTTCATGGTAAAAACTTTATCTATGTTCATATTTTATAATAATTCTGTTTTAAAGTTAATTATGAGCATTTTTAAACTGCACTATTAATAAACACATAAAACAATAAAAATTGAATATTCTAAAAAGCCTACTCTCAAACACAGATAAGATTATATAATAGTTTTTAGATTACAAGCTATTGCTTAAAGGTATGTTGAAATATTGTTATATAATCTGTATTCCAGATACTTATTTGTCGATACCTGTATTCATCTATGGTGTATTAAGTAAAGGAAGATGGGTAGTAAGTGGTACAAGTTTACATCTCTTTTAACAATACACTACAATATTATTAGATACTTCTTCAACATAATTTATCTTATAAATGGACAATATAACAAATTTATGTTCAGCAATTTCAATTGTATGTCGTTAACTTTAATATTAAAGTGATATTAATATTATCAAATGTAAAAATAAAAATTGTATTTATGTACATTCTCAATGTCTCAATAATATTCTTACCTTAAAATTTGAGAATGGTTCCTCGCTCTAATATATAAGCTATCAGTAGAAAAATGAAACTGCTTAACATAAATGTTGATATATCATATGTTAGTAAGATGAAGACAACACAAGTAAATACAACACTCAAATACCCATAATTAAGAATTCGAACCCATAAAGATTAATCAAAGTAATAACAGCAACTATTTTTTTTTTATAAAATCTACTTATCATGTTCATGATACTTATTTTAAATCAGTCATAAATAATAACTTGGATAGAAAAGATTTTGAATCTGTAAATATAATGGCACTTTTAACAAGACCTTTAAAACTTTTTTTTGTACAAAATATTAGAAGTCAGTTTAAGACTAAGTTATGATAACTAGTGTCCAAAGTGAAGTATGGAGTATTACATGAAATTGTATTCTATAGAAGAGTAATTACAAGATATAAAATTCAACATGAAATTTAGAGAATTTCCCTATTCTGATAACAATAGATCACCCATAATATAATTATTTGTTATAATTAAACTTTGAATTAAGAATTCTGGATTTTATATTTGTTCAGCTATTTCTATAACTAATTGTTATAAAAGTTGATCTGTAGTTCTTTCAAAATGTATATTTATTTTTGGAACTACGATGCCAAGATAATTACTTATTTGATTAATGTGCTTATCTATGCCATCCTTTAATACACCAAGCACTATACATGCACTGTTAGGTGAAAAGAATAATTACTTATGATCAGTTTTACACATCCCTAAATAATTCATATTTTTGTTTTTTAGAATGTTATAAGTATGAAGACCATTTGAACTAGTGAAGTGTTCTTATTTGATATTTCTCAAAATAAAACTTGAAATAATAATTTAATTGATATAATTGTGATTTAGGACAAATAACTTTTTTTTCAAAAAACAATATTAATTAAAAAACCAATTAAATTATATTTTTTAATTAATTAATCACTTTTTATAGGTAATAGTTTAAATGGAACATTCATTTAGGATATAACTTGTGGCCTTTTTTTGGACATTTTTTAACAGACATTTGATACTGAAACTTATAAATTAACAATCTTAAATTTAACTTATGTTTACAAAAAATAAGTATCAATGAGAAGCATAGTAATATTAAAGAACAACAATTTACCTGAGTTTGAAAGCTTGCAATAATTCTGCGTTTAGCTTCATTGACATCTGCATCTTTACCTCTTACAAGAAATGTCAAATTCATATTCTTTGACGTAGAAATCTCAATCTCAGCTCCAGTTTCTCTTGTAATTTGACTACAAATGCGTTTAGATTCACCTTCACCAAATTTTTCACTATTATCTGATTTACGGTCTTGAACAGAAATAGTGAATACCTAAAATGATTTAACATACTATTACAATTGAATTAATTTATAAAAAAATGTTTTAACATGAATTCATCTTTTAAAATTGCTAATAATTTATAATTTTATTATTGGACAATTAATATTAAAATAAACAATAAAAAATTTACATTATTAACAGTTGAAGTCCGAACTTTGTTCCATCCTTTTGGTGGTACATTTGAAGATGCACATTGGCCATTGACCCCAATGTTCTTAGGTACCAATGTTTTTGAATCAGGTAAAGCTGGAAACACGAGGTCATAGCTGTTACCATTGTTACCTCCATCTTCTTGACCAGTGTTGTTAGACACCGTGCGTTCACTCTTCAACTTAGGAATATCTTGCTGTTGCAACTCCAACATAATGGCTATAGC
The DNA here is from genome assembly GCF_020882245.1 of Rhopalosiphum padi. Lineage (NCBI taxonomy): Eukaryota > Metazoa > Arthropoda > Insecta > Hemiptera > Aphididae > Rhopalosiphum > Rhopalosiphum padi. Next base: position 23,540,899 of record NC_083600.1, read on the forward strand.
TCCTTACCAAACGTTTAGTCCAAATAAAACGAGTACCAAAGGTCTCTCCTTATTGAAACACTAAAATTTTAAAATTAAAATTAATATCTAATATTATAAATGAATTGGTATAAAGTAAAAGTAAATTATGCTTTATAAATAACAAAAATAGTTATATTAATATCAATAAAGATAATATATTGAAGTACATAATATAACAGAATTATAAAATGTAAATAGTAAAATAATACCCATCTAACATTATGTCATTGATACAATTAATAAAACAACAAATTTTATTTCTGAATAAAAACAATATTATACTTGAACAACATTTTAGTTGAAATGTTTAAGCATATAATATAAATACATGTGACAATTTTGAAGAAAATTAATTTATAATTAAAACACCAAAGGTAGGTAAACAAAATTTAGAAAAATGTATTAATACATTAGATCAGTGGTTCCCAAACTGTGTGTACCATGGTACACTAAGAGCATGGTCAGCATTTTCTAAAAGTACTGTGGTCTACAACTCATAATAAATAATTTAAAATTTATAGTTTTTTTTTGTTCGGTCTTTTATGGTATTCACAGCAGAGCACCACGCTGAATTTGGTCCAAACGCAGGCACCGTGGGAAAAAAGTTTGGAAACCGATACATTAGAAATTAGATAATAACTGGTTAAATTTCAACAGAAATATGTTAATAATAATACAAGGTGACACAACTACACTGGTTCATACTTCAAGATTAAGTTGTCATAATTTTAATTTAGATGAGTATTTGATTATAGTCATGAAAATTCAATTAAAACCCCTAATACAAGTAACCTTACATATGTGAAATAAAATATAAAGGCAAATCAAAAATTATTAAGTAAAATAAAAAATTATTTGAATGATAAATAGAAATAATAAGATTTAAAGATTAGATAAGATTATTATTTATCAGTTATAGATTTTTATGTTAAAATTGTGAAAAATTTACAACCTATATTTTGCAAATATGTTACTAACCAAATTAATATTAATATTAATTATTATTGGTCAATACATGGGGTTTTTGTACAGTCAGTCTGGCATTTGGAGAAAGTAGATACATTTGAAAGCCTAACGAGTGTTAATAATAGGTATAGACAGAAGTCCAGATTTAGATTAAACTACTATACTGTTTTTTAAATGGATAAATAATTTAGGATTTTTAACTGATGAATGTATGTTATAGATTTATTCTAGAGTAAAAAATTTTGCTTTAACTTATTTGCTAGGACTACCAATTTAAATAATTGTCAAAGATTAATCTAAGTTTTTATAATGAGCGTTAAGATGTTGTTCAAGTTAAAAGATAGGCTTAAATCTCTACTATTCTAATAATATAAGAAAATAACTAAATGCAGGTATAATTTGTATATGACAATAAATAATTAAAAATCAACCGCAAATTAAATTATTAAAAATACTGCAATCAGAGGATTGCAGAGCTTGGCTATCCTCACTATATTGATATATGGATCTTTATGGAAATTGAATAGAGATGGAGATAGCCGAGGAGTAAAGCAACCCTACCAGATAGTCGAAAGTAATGATGAATGCACTCAGTGCAACATATATCAGTCTCTACCACAAATACCTCTACATCAAAGGACCAAGAAGAATACTCAGAAGTATACAACTAATGATGTCATCATCCTGAAAGATTTTGACACAATGGCTATCGAACAAAACCACCATTATTGCTATTTTTGGTACAAGCCACTTCGGTGACCAAGGACCAAAAAACGTGGGACAGTCTAGAATTAAGGGCAAACGCGATTAGACAATCGCAGTAATCTGGCAAAGGAAGAGGGGTTTTGACTCGCATGTGGTTGAGTGGATGACGAGCCAAATAGAAAAGAGATTTAACGGCCTCTGTGACGCGCTGGGTTGTGGGTGACGGAGGGTGGGCCCAAAGGCCAACGGCGCGCTTCCCGACGATGACGTATGCGTGGCAGTGGACAAGTACGGACCAGGTTTAAAGGGGGCCCAGCAGCCCATATAATAAAAGACCCGATCCACGGGGAGTCGACGTGTCAACCCACCGCGCTCGGCGTACGTGTGCGTACGTGTGCGCGTGTACTCGCGCTCCGCACCACAACCACGCATAACCCCAGACCGATCGCATTGCCATGAGGTTTAACAACCGTCGGTGGGCCGCGCCGTACAGGGCGGTGAGCAACATCGGTAAACGTAAAAACACTTACTGTAATCACGTTGTGTGCCTGCCGCGAGAACGAGACGGTGTGTGGGATAGGTATTGGCGAAACGCGTGTGCACGAACGAAACGAGCGAACGACAATTCGATGCAAAAACCAAAACGATTTTAACACTGCAAAGTAACCAGCCGCCGCACCGCTATCAAACCATTACACATGTAAAAGATTTTTTTTTCACCTTTCCGCAATGCTGCCACCACATCGGTAGAGAAATTTTTAGACCACCGACGTTCCACCGGCCGACACTATGTTCAACGTCAATACCTTCCACTGTGGCGGCATTGAATTGTATAATTTAATATTTATTCTAATCGTTGGGAGTGTTGGGACTCGCCACTCGCCACACCAGTACCGCTGCAGGGCGCCGACTCGACCTTTTAAGGCTTTGCCCTTTGCGATATTTTACACACAATAAAAGTAATATGGTTATATCGATGTGAGTTACTCGACCGCTAGAAGGTTCGATCGTCGTTGGTGGGTGTACTCAAAGAGTACATAAACACGACCCCAAAACTGCACTAGGATTAAATAATATATTATTATATATTATGTTTATTGTTTTCTTCATAAAATTGTAAATTATTACACACATTTATTTTTATTTATTTAGAGCTGTTAGGGTACAGCTAGAGACCAACTTTCCAGTGAACGAGATATTTCTAGTCTTGGAACTTAATTTTAAAAATGAAGCATCATATAATAATAATACAACAATATTACCCACGAATACATCATTATAGATGTATAAAAAAAAGTAATGTACCAGTCTACAATACTACAATAGTCAATAGTTATACTAGCGCCACCCCAAAACTGAAAGTAGGTATTAAAATATAGTTCATTAGTTCATTAGTGTAGTCTGTACGGGTCCTGTTATGAAATAATGAATACTGTATACACGGTAAATGGACACATCACTCATTCACTCATATTCAATAAAATCGATTCTTCCAAAACTTTCACACGTGTAACTGTATTCTTCTTCAGTCTTCACCCTTCCACCCATGGCCCTATGGAGTCGGCCAAATTTGTCGGTAATCGGTCAAAAAGTCCGTTTTAAAAAAAGTAGTTTTTATAGTCGAACAAAAAGTCCGAAAATACAAAATATTTTATATAGTTAATACTTATTTTAAAAATTTAAAAATGTTTATAGACATTATATTATATTATACACATAACACATTATATTTTTATTTTTAATTACATAATTTATTACAACATATTAGAACAATATCAAAATGTATTTATAACTAAATACATTTTAACAAACAATTTATTTTATTTTATTTATAAACACGTTAATCTAAACAAAACTAAAATAAAAAAATAGTATATCATCATTTTAATAAAAAAATTTAAATTAGGTACCTAACTATACTACTTAGTGGATTTCCGTTATATTTTTGTTAATTATATGAAAATATAATAATATGTGTACAGCATTTTTACATTTTTTAAATAAATATTAATTAGGTATATAAAATATTTTGTATTTTCGGACTTTTTGTCCCCGGACTTTTCGTCCGCGATTCAAATTTGTCATATCCTTCCACATAATATAGAGCTATCTTCTGTACCTCTCTTTTATTCTAGCGTCTCGAGCTATTTTCATGTTTAAATGTTTAATTCTCTATTTTTAAATAATAAGCTTTCGTATTCGTACGTGGAAGTTACGAATTAATATCTAAATTATTCGTAGTTGTAGTACAATTATCATGACTTCGAATTTATACGGTATATTTTGTACGGCTTAGATTGACAAACGGTTGTGGCGACATTGGATCCACCATCCACGACGCGATGATGTCACACACTTTGACACTCACATTCGTCGTGGAAACCAACGCAGTATACGCACTAACACGAATGTACGTGAAAAGTAGAAATGCATTATTCAAATCATTGACAGACTAAACTAAAGCTATATCTACTAAAGTAAAGGCGTGTGTGTTATTGAGTATTGACATCGACAAATATTGAATAATAATAATGTAGATTTACGTATGTATACAGTATATAGTATATACTAATATAGTAATATAGTAATATAGTAATATACCTACTATAAATTATAATAGATGGCAATATGACATAATATTATAGTCTATAATGTACATTAAACATACTACATTACTACATACATAATACATATTAAATATATTGTAGTTAACATAATGTCGTGTCGTTGGCTCGTTGCGTAGTACGTATCTACTACCTATTAAACGACTGATTTTATATAATATTATTATTTGCGATTCAAAACTCCCAGGTTAGATTAACAAACAACACGCTCAGATATAAAATAATAATACTATAGGTATATAGTTATTATTTATTCGGCCAGTAATTAATACATAATAATATACCAGTCAGTAAACTGACAGTAAATCATTAGTTAATCGTCATTTACGAACATTTGTGCAATATTCGATAATTTTATTGTTTTGCGATATAATAATATAAATAATAATATAATACTGTGATATTAATAACATATTTTATTACCATATCTACTTAATTTTTTTTATGTTTAAGCATGTTTTCTAATTTACGTAATAATAATTATTATTTACACATACTTTTTTGATTTTTCACACCTTGGGAAATATGAAAATCTTGAAAGCATCTACTGATTAGTAGCTTTTCTGGGAGTTATATTTTTTAATAAACATTAATTTTTATAATATTTCAACTATAAATTTAAAATTATTTTTAATACCTAGTGCTGCTCTGTGATAAACTGCATTAATTATATTTTAATATTATTATAATAGGTACTACTATCTCTGCTTGTCAACTTTTAATATAAAAAAAGGTGGGCAAGTGGATATTGCTCTACTGTATAGTAGACATGGAGATGAGTTGGTCACTATATAATGGATGTGTAAATTTGAATGCAATGGCAGGTATCATTGTATACGAAAAACGATTCTGAACGGAGATGATTTGTAAGTCTAAGATAATTAGTAGGATATATTATATAATTACCTATATTTAAATTTAAATTTATCGTTATTTTAATCGATTTCGTAAAAAAATAAATTTCATACGCTCATAAAATTTTTACTATATTGACGTTGGAATTTTTTTTTACAGTTACTTGATGGAAAACTTATGGATAACTTTGTATTGGGTTTTACCTAACCTTAAGTATAAATCACAAACATTTTGTGAATTTTCAACTTCAAAATTCCTTGCAAATTTTCGCGATTTTGATATATTTTGTAAACATTTGAACTTTAAATGCTTATAAATAGGGCTTAAATACTTAATTATAAACAAAAATTGTGACTAACGATTTTTGATTTTTTTTTTTACTACGCTAAGAACAACTTATTGATAAGTTAGAATACTACGTGGAGACTGTTCTATACTATATATGTAGTTATAACTTATAAGTATAAGTTAGACATACCATGCATTGATTATAGAATTATTATTCTATATTGTAGTATTGTATAATCAATGGTTATATTCACAATTTTTAATTACATTTTTTATATTTTATACTTCTTTATTCAAATTTTATATTTAAAAAAAAATATATTCACTATCATGTTAGTTAATTAAAACTATTATTATTTATTTCGTTATGCTGATTATTTTTTGATCAAGTAATAGGTAATGTAAAACTGTTTTTATATAATGAAATGTACCTTGTAGTTAATTATTTATATTTTTATAATTTTGTAATAGCTACTAATAATTTATTATAGCAATAATTTTATTTGTGTATACTTAGTAATTTTATATATTTCTATTTAAAATTTTTTTAAATTATGTTAAAATATAACACAAAACACAATTGATGTAAATGATGTAATAAATTATAACAAAATTTATTAACTATCAATGGTGATACCTGATCGATTAAGTGAGATTAGAAGGTAATACTGACGGACTATTAAAAAAATAGGCAAACTTGAGTTTTGCTATCCTTTACATGTTAATACTACATCATATTTATAATACAAAAATATTAAATTCCGTCCTAAGCGTAGGCTTATGTCGAAAAGCCCTTGATCGGCTTGAGCTGGGCCTGCTAATAGGGTAACACAATTGTTTTTACTTTTTGAGGGAATTTACATTTTATTATTTTAAGGGTTTACATTTGTCCGTACTGAAGACTGAAGACTGAACACAAACTAGTCATCATGATATTTTGTTTTTGTCATGTTTGACGTTTGTCATATTAAATTAAAATAATAAATATAGATAAAATTATTTATATAAAAATGAAATTGTTCGGTATAAAAATGGCCACACTGGTTTACCAGTTGATCCAGACCATGGCTAAAGAACTAAGTTCCTATATTATGGTCCATAGGGAAAAGTGCCTGATGCTCGGTCCATGTTATCAATTATTTTATATAACCTCTTTTTTTTAGAATATCATATTATTATGATAACTGATATGATAAAGGCAATGTTTGTGAATAATCTAAGACCGTGTTTGTGGATATATTATACTATATATGGTATAAGGTCTATGATATAGATATATGAATATTGAATAATATTATCTATTATCTATCTATTATTATTTTTAAAATTACCTATTAGTTATTTACTGCTTACATTTTTTTTTTTTTGTTAATTAATATAGTATACTCTAATACTTGTGTAATTATTGCTTAACTATGCGTTTAAACAATGTTTTGAATTTTCGCGATATGCGTCGATATACAAAAAATCCACTTGAAGTTAAATTCGAAGAACTGTTGCCGCTTAAATTGAAGGATAAAGTATCTGGTAAAGGAGACAGATCCAAAGAACGAGCATGTGTTCATGAAATATCTGTCATGTTCGCCTGTTTTAAAAAAAATGAATTTGACCAAGCTCTCTGTTCAGATGAAATTACCAAGTTTCAAGCATGTGCAACTAAAAATTATGCTGACAAGTTTAAAAGAAAACAAGACAGGCAAAAAGGAAATATTTCTGTGGGGAAGGATAATCTTACACCTAGAGAAATCAATTATCTTCTGAAAAAATATCCAAATCCGTAAAACTCAATTTTTAGAATTTGTATTTAGGTATATAGGACCTACATATTAGCTAATTAAACTTTAATATTTATTTAAAATGTATAATATATTTGTTAACATTGTATTTCATATGAAAATAAAATATAATATATCATTTATATTGCTATTAATGTATTAATGATGCCATCATGGATTACAAAAAATGTTTGTAATTTACAAATTGGTTCATTAATTTACTTTTTTCTTTTATTTTGTTTTTTAAAATTAAATTAAATGTTATTAATATTTTTTTAAAAAGAACAAACTGAATAATAAAGAAAATTGATTAAAATTATTTAAGTTATTTCTTGAGCATATAGATTAAATACCTATATTAAAATAGCAAATTAGTACTAATCGTTGTCAATGTACTTTTACTAAACTTATATATTTTTAAAATATACTTTATATAATTGTAATATTTATAAGATTCTTAACTTACTCGATAATTTTGATTATAAGTCTTATTTTTGTGAACAAAATTTAAAGTATTTACCAATACATTTTAAAGTTGTGTATTTTAGGTAAGAGGTGGATAGATGAATAAGAGTAAACATAGTATTACAAAGTAGAATATTGAACAAAGATTAACACCACTATCTACTCTGTATACATGTTGTTTCATCAAATATGTTCAATCTCTTTTAATTTTTTGAATTCTATTTCTAGAGATTTTTAAGTTTGTTATAGGAGAATCATATTTTTAAATACTTTTTTTATATGAATTATGAAGTGTCCTAAGGCGAATGGCGATTAATTTTTTTTCAATATGAAAATAGGCATTTTATTTTATAACATTGTTATCTAATGTTAATTGAGTATATAAATTACTATATTTTCAAATATACTAGCCACTTAGGCTAGTATATAACCATATTGTGGGGGGTTTAAATGCCCAATATCACTGTATGACCTAGGTATATGAAAATTTATTTCTAGAAAATAATATGTTAATTTAGGAAAATTATTATTAACAATATCTCTTCCAAACAAAAATTCCGATTAATATTGCAGGTACCACATCTTATAACCTATTGCCTATTACTTGTCATGTCTTTACATACCTAACAATTCCTTAATGGTCCAGTAAGTACAGAAATCATAGTTTAAATCAGGCACGTATACAACAAAAAAGAACCTGGTTTAAATAACTAGGTTTTTGTTAAATTAATTATTCAATAATTGTTTTTAGTATTATGTTATTAATTTATTATTTATGTTAAATATATTAATTTATCCAAAGTGAATTGTCCTTCTACAGAAATACACTAAAACCATTGCTTTTATAATAATTCACCAAGCCAGGCCATAATAGGTTGGGTGATTTACAGTTGTACTAGTTATTAATAATGGTAGTAGGTAATATTTTCTCTACATTAACAGTCTATTGAGTTGAATATTTGAATAACAGTTCAGTATTTTCACTATACTTGTTAGTTATTATTAGCCATATTAGGTGCTTCTGCTTTATTTAAAATTTAAACAGGCGACACTGAGACAGGAATCACGACTAAATATAGGTATTATATAATGACTAATACTGATACTAAGTTTATAGGACTAATATCTATGTAACACAAACCGCACAGGCACAATATGCGAGTGGCGAGTCGTAGCTAAAATAATTAAAATACAAAAGATATGCAATAAAAAGGGTAAAGTTCGGCCGTTTGGCGGGCCATAAAGTTTTTACCTTAGTAAAAATCACGGATATAGATACTATTCATTCTTGATAGGAACATTCAGAGCCGTCATAATATCCGTGCTCGTTGTGCAAGTGTGCAACCATCGGATAGTATCTATATCCATTATCCGTGGTAAAAATATATCCACCTTGCTACTATCTATAGTCGTGGTTTATACCACGAACTAAGAAGATATCTTCTTAGTTCACGGTTTATACCGCACTCAGAGTTTGGGAGTTTGGACCCGGCTAACCTAACCTAAGTCTTCTATACATATAAATATTATTTTAAATTATGTTTATGGGCGGGTCACCCGGCTTACACTTCACGGGCCAATGGCGTTGGTTCATTGGTTGTTTATATCAGCATGGCATTGTAGCCTGTCGGCGCGAAACACAGTGTACTATAATAATTGTATACAATATATATATATATATATATTCAATAGAACATATTTTATCACTATCATTTCATATTTTCATTATTTATTTCATTATTGATGAATTTTCCATGTCTAATTTAGTTTTTAGTCCACACTTAAAAATGTTTACTTCATTGGGATTTCTATCTACTTTACAGTTTAATAGTTTATACTTTAAGTAAATTATAATTGACTTGGTGGTGTACTTGAGCTGGACCATTATTCGTTTTGTACGTCTGGAACTGGAATATCTTTAACACTTTCTATATTTTTGTGCCTTGTGATTTGAATTGTGATTCCATCTGCGGTTCTGTAGTCAGTAGATCGCTGTCATACAGTTTTTATAAACATAACTATAGTGTGCTAGAGAGTTTTATATTATAGGTTTTCTACTTTTCCAGTAGTTTAGTGTGTGTGCAGTGTACTTTGTAGCTTGTGAGTTTTATATTATTGTATTCTTGTTAATGCTGGATACTATTCTGTGCTACTATCATTATACTTCTAAACAGATATATTCTTTGTAAGTATGAACGTTTATGTTTTCATAAGTCGTTTTATTTTACTAAATATAAATAAATACCTTTTTAGATTTTTGTATAAAATGACCAAACCTTTAAGGTAGGTACTTAACTCTATTCTTGTTTGCACTTTCCACTATAGTTTTTTCTTAAAGCACCCTCCAGGATTGAATACTGAATTATTAAGAACTAAACAATAATACATTACACAAATACTGTTCTCAACTAGGTAGACATTACTAATTAATGATTCAGTCTGTGCTAGTACGTAGATATTCTATGTTGATATAACAACTACGAATTGTAGGTACATCAGCATAGACATGTTAGGTACTGTCATTAACATAATTAGTTATCTTGGTCAATGTTTGTTGATGTTGAATTTATTTTTAAGTGGACGTTATACCCAAACTTGTTGTCTCCGTCTTACTAACATAAAATATAGAAAATTTTTGTTCAGTAAAATCCATTTCATGCTGTTAGCTTTTATGTTATAGTCAATTTACGTATCATAAAATTTTAAGGTACCTAACAATATTATCTAGGAAATCATATAATATATTATATATTATATTGATATTTTAAACTGACTTATAGCTATGTAAATTATCAAAATTTTAAAATGTTCATAACTCTTTAAAATTTAAATATCAATAATAGTCTACATGATGCTCTAGATAATATTTTTATTTATAAGTTTGATAATAGGTAAATTAACTCTAATTTCAAAGCAAATACCATAATATGGATTATACTGAACGAGAATTTGATATGATATATGTTAGTGAAAAGAAGACAGCTCATGTAGGTATTACTTCCTCTAATTAGTCTAATCGAAAGGATTCTCTCCATCCATTGATCAAAAAATGATATGAGATGTGTGTTGATAATTAGAGTTCTGCATAATCTAAATAATTATTACAAACAGAGCACAGATTTTTATGCTATTATTAAATTATGTACCTACCTTTATTGTATATTTTTGGATTTTTGTCGATTATCTATACAAATCATAATAAGTTCAAGTAAATGATAATAATTTTTATTATATATTTTAACAAAATTTAACATTGTTTATTGAAGTAAATATATATTGTATATTGTTTTTTAATTCTATGAAGGTATAAAATAATACTTTGTTGAATAGAAAATTCCTCAGAAAATTCTAATAGGTACCTAACAAATATTACAAACTAAGAACCTATTGTTTTTTGGTTGGTTAATATTAATTTTATCTATTTAACATAAAATGGACTTTCTTTTTCATAATCTTGTCAAGCAATTTCACTAGAAACATTATTTTTTTGTATTTGTAATGCATATAAAGTCATGTTCTGGTCACAAAATACTTTAAATAATATTTTATTTTTTTGTATGCTCTTTAGACATACAAGACCACTTCAAATATTTTTATATTTTAAGATTTTCTAGTATAGAATAATTGATTTACAGCTGTAAATTTAATCTTAATTTTTTTTAAATATTGTTCAAAAAGGAAATTTCATTAGTTATTTAAATATTAATTTTTAAAATAAATAAGTCATTTTAAATTGTATTGCATCCAAATATGGTCAAGTTTCCATAACTATTATTACCTATCTATTAAAAAATATTTGAAAATTTTAGTTTGTAAAGCTTTTATCACACCCCTAATTTCGTAAATGGTAACATGGAGATATTGTCAAAGAATGTAGCTTAGACAAACAAAATTTTTCAGACTGTCCTGAATGGGCATTGTTAAATAGTTATGTACTTATTATTATCCACTCATTTTTTAAAAATTATTTATTGCTTATTAGCTTATTTGTGTTAATTGTAATATACAAATAAAATGTATAAATTGTATTCACCATTATGTAATTATTTCAATATATATTTTGTTTATTTACAGTTCATTGTCAAAAATCTGGTCATAAGCTTATGTAGATTATTATAAGTTGTCTTTATTTGAAAATTCACGCGTGTTTAAACTATGAATACGATACCATCTGTAAGTAATGTATTAATAATTCAGCTGTGTATGGGATGTTTTTGGGATTTTCGTACTTCTGTAACAATGCTATTATGTATTTATGTTAAAGAGTAAAATCCTATTTTACAATTCAAAATTTTTAAAATCTCTAATTACTGAATTGATAAGTTCTTATTGTTAGACATTTTAATGAAAAGTAGATTTTTTTCATATTATTTGTCCTTAAGTATTCCTATTTTGATGTGTAACGGATATTGAGATTTTCAGATGCTGGCATGAAATTTTTTTACTATGAAATATAAATTTCCATCAATTAAATTTTTGTTAATATGTTTATAATTAAGAAAATACCATACCCACATTTGTTGTCTTAGTATTACAATTGAGTGACAGTAAATTAATAAAGCTAAGTGTGAGCTGCTGAACATGAATTTGGCATTTTACATATATGCATGCGGGGGTCTTATTAAAATATTAAATGAGATAGTTGTCTAAAGATTTTACTTTTGAAAAGCATTACTGTAAAATTTTTATTAAAAAAAAAATTATTTAATTTTTGATAAACTAATAAAACAAATTATATTAATTGAAATGTTTATATTATTTACAGCATATGTTTTGTTCAAAACATTCAGACTGTGAAGCACCAATATCTGTTATTACAGAAATCTTGTCAGAAAATGATCCTATAAAGTAATTAATTTACAGTTAGCATTATTATCGTATTATTAGGATTTAGATTTATTTTTATTTTTAATCAGCTACATACATATGCATGAAAAGTATTTGATACATAAATATTTGTTTAAATGGACGTAGAACCCGCATGTGTTGTTTCTGTCTTGCATACGTGCGACATAGCAAATTTTCGTTCAACAGTTTCAATATTGTGCTGTTAGTTTTGATATTAGAGTGAAATGACCTATTTTATACAATTTAAAGGTAAGATTATTATCTAGGCCCCCCATGTAGCCTTTTATTGATATTATTATTTTTAAGTAAATTATGATCATTTTAAAATATACAGTTTCAAAAAGATCATAACTTACTTAAAAATAATAATATCAATAAAAGGCTACGTGGGGCCATAGATAATAATCTTACCTTTAAATTATATAATAGATCAGTTCACTCTAATATCAAAACTAACAGCACAATATTGATGAACAAAAATTTACTATATCGGATGTGTATAAGACGGAGACAACACATGCGGGTACTACGTCCTCTTAAGTCTTATGAAATATGAATTAGTAATCTTATTAGATAATTATTTATGTATTAAATATACCTCAATAACTTCAGTGGATGTAGAAAGATCTTTTTTCATGTATAAAAATATTTTGAGCTCAAACCATCAGCATTTTACTGAAGACAGCTTATCTAAGTACATGATATCATGGTTGTGAATTTTTTTTTAATACAAACTAGTTAGTCTATTTAAGTTATCAGTAAATGTCTTTGTAATTGCTGTTTTATATAAATTAAATGCTCTTTTTGCCTTTTTCACATTTTAAATGCTTTTTTAATTTATTATATTGCCTTCAAATCCAAACCCTATTCATTAGTTATTATCTAGTACTTACCTACTATGTTTTGTACTACATCACAGAGTTGTAACTATGGTTAGACGAGCGTGGCGCCTAATGTAAGAGGGCGTAAAAATATTAAATAATTAACTTAGGAAAAAATATTATTTACAATATAAAATTTTTCACTGATCTAAGGATATACTATTGAGAATTACATACTTGTGGCTAAAAATTGTATTTTTTGCTTTACTCGAAACCTAATTACTAATTTTCAGATATTTCTGACTCTTTTTAAGAAATATTAAAAATTACGAGTGTGTCACCCCCATTACCCAGGTGGCGCATTACCAAAATTCTGCCTCAGGATAAAAAAGGGCTTGGTGAGGCTCTGCTATAATATAGTACGCATTCAAAACCGTATTAAATATGGTACCTATAAGAAAAAATTGTGTAGGTTGTGTAGTAATCTCTAGGGTTATAGACTTATAGAAGTTAACATGTTTTCTAATTTATTTTATAATTAATCTTCTTTTTTTTAAGGCATGATAAAATCTCCAAAGAATTTGAAGAATTAGGATTTACAAAAGTAAAAGATTTAGCACAAACAACCTTGGGAAAAGCCAGCTCAATAAAATTGTGTGGAGATTCTTTAACACTGCTTTATAAAGCTTTAGAGGTAAGAATTAATAGCAATAACATTCAACATTTTTTTAAATAATATTTTAATAATTTGTCTTTTTTAGATGTATGATGAACACCTTGGTAAGTTTTTTATCAATAATAATTATCAATATTATATTAATATTTTATAAATTTCTATACTGTACTCCAAGGCTGGGCAAGTTAATGATTTTTTTTAACTCATTAAGTTAAGTTATTTAAAGAATCAAGTTAAATTAAGTTAAAAGTTACTCATATTTTTTTCGTTAACGCGCTAAGTTAAAAGTTAACTTTTTAAAAAAAAGTAACTTAACTTAGTTTAAAGTAAAAATTTTCTAATTTGCAAAAATAAGAATTTCCACACATAATCTTGTTAATTAGATAGTTTTTCTTTACACTCAAGAAAATTACCAGGAAAATTTAAAATGATACATCTTAGTACCAATTAGCTATCAAAAACCCTGATTTTCTAAAATTAACCCTAACATTTTGAATTATTCTTGCATTCTTTAAACCAAAAATAACTTAATAACTTAAAAGTTAATTTGAAAAAAATGTAATGAGTAATTAACTTAACGTTTTAACTTTTAACTCGTTAATGCCCAGCCTTGCTATACTCTGTCTATTAAGAGATCATGTGTCAGACCGTCAAAAATTGGAACATGTGGTATAATAAATTTTTGTTTAGCATTACCCATTTGGTTTTAGCTTTTGTATTAGAGTGAATTTGTCTATTATAAAAGCTAAAGGTTTATTATGTGTAAGCTATGTTTTTTTCTCGATATTTTAATTTTGAAGCTATATATTTTGAGCATTTTTAAACCAGAGATTCACAAACTTCTGAGACCTTGTGCCAATATTTTCAATTTTTTTAGACCCTTAATTTTGATTTTTTACAAATTAATGTAATCTGGTTTTTAGATAGCTTACTTATTCACACTTATACGCGTGAATAGGGTTTATTATGGAGTGAAAATGTTATAATAATCACAATATTTATTTCATTTTTTAATTATTTAAACGACAGAAAATGCAAATTAAATCTTATAACATAAAAAAAAAGTTATAATTTTAATGAGAGGGGTGAGTCTGATGCTTTGATATTAAATGTTGTTTAACATTCATATTGTCGCACACATTTTTTTCTTATAAATTACGATGCACACGTTTTTAACTTAATAACTTTTATGGATCCCTTTTTTTTTAAATCGACCCCGGGGTTGATATAGACTACTTTGGGAATCTCTGGTTCAAACAAATAATAAAAATTTTAATTATTTTATTTAAAATGCTAAAACTAAAAAAAAAAAAAAAAAAATTAAGTAAGTCAAAAATATAAGACATTCTCTTAATGGAACAATATAGTCTCTTAATATTTTATAGGTTATAAATCTTAAGACTAGGTTAAATTCTGTGTTAGCTTCTGTTCTATCACATTTTGTCATAGAATGAAACTCCATTTGAATTTAATTGCTATATATTAATTTATTCATTATTAAAATAATTTAATATTAAATTTATGATGTTCTATACTATATATATATATAATTTTTATACTTAGATGATCTTCTAAAATCTGCAAAATTAGAAAATCAAAATGGAAATTTCACCAAAACTCAGGAAATATGTGAAGAATTACTTAAGCAAAAACCTAATGATTTAAATGTAATTTTGCTGATGGCTGGATCATTTTTTAAATCTGGAAACTATGAAAAATCTAATAGTTTCTTGGAATCAGCAAGAATTTTAAATCCAAATTCGTTTGAAGTGTTGAGTGACATTGCATTTAACTATTGGAAACAATCTCAGTATGATGTAGCAAAATATTACTTAGCTGAAGCTATTGAAAGGAAACCTGAATATTATAATGGTTGGATTAATCTTGCTGAATCATTAATTAAAACAAATGATATAGAATTCGCTGAACATATTTATTTTCAAATTTTAACTGTAATACCGGATTCATATATTGTACGAAATATGTATGGAAAATTGCTTCTATCCTTAAATAAAATAGAAAATGCTAGAGAGCAATTTATGATTGCTCAGAAAATTGCGCCAGAATCTCAAGAAACATACAGTAATTTAGGAGACATTTATTTGATGACTGATAAATTTGACAACGCTATTTTAAATTATCATAAAGCTTTAAAAGTAAATCCAAATCTGATAACGACTTTGGTTAATTTAGGAATGGCTTATCTCAAACTAACAGACTATCAAAAAGCAGCTTATGCATTTGAAAAAGCTATTGAATTGGATCCAGAAAATATCTCTGCTTTCGATTATTTAAAAGTTATATATTGTTATCAAGGAAATATATTATTGTCTGTAGAAATCTTCAAAAAAATGTTGAAAGTTCAACCTGATAATTTAGATATTAATTTAGAATTGGCTTTGATCTACATAAATATCCTCAATGATTATGAAGACGCTGAAAATTATTTAAAAAAATGTATCGAATTGAATTCACAAAGAGAAGATCTGTATAAGCTTCTTTTTACAGTTTACAAAAAGTCAAATAAACCTATAAATGCATCAGATATTTGCATTTCGTTGGGCGACTTATATTTGGATCGTTTAGATCTAGAAAATGCAATAGATGCATTTAATACTGCAGTGGATTTGAATCCTGAGAATGCACTTGGTTATTGGAAATTTGGACTCATTATGCATAAACTGGGTCATTTTGATTTTGCTTTATCTAGGTAATTATTAATTATCATAGTAATCATAAAATAAATGTTTGTCTTGTAATATAATTTCTTTTTACAGTGTCTTGAAAAATTTAAGTTAAAACTTTTTAATTTTCAGTATGAGTTCCACTAATGAGTACATTATTGAAAAGATTGTTTACATTATTCATTTGATATATTCTAGCTTCTTCTAAATTATAAATATATCTTATTCCCTCTGTTGACTTTTATTCTCAATTTATATTGTATTTCATATTTATTTCATGTAAACTTTTGCCTTCCTGAGCTTAATATTTGTTTGCTTATTATTAGTCAGTACCCACTTATAATTTTTCTTTTGGTTATTTACATAATTTAGTGCTTTAAGCATATTTATAATTTCGGAGAGCTCTCCCCCCCAATTATAAAATTAATACCACCAAATATTTTTCATGTTTATTTACATTTTGTCGATTAAGAGATTATAACGATTTTATTTCATTTTAGATTTCAGTAAAAGATACTGTAATTGGAATATGTCAACTAGGGTTTTATCATTTTTGTTATTCATTTCTATAACATAGTACTTAGAATTAATTTCTTTTTTTATCTTTTTAAAATGTCTATTTAATATAATTGAGCATAATTAGTAATTTTATTATAATTTATTTTTTAACAGGTATAGAAAAGCTATTGATGTGAAACCAAACTTTGCCAATCCTTACTGTGATAGCGCAATAATTTACGAAAAATATGATCTTAACGAAAGGGCTTTAGATTATTATAAAATGGCCCTTCAGCTTCAACCGGACCATTTAAATGCTTTGATTAATATGTCACTTCTTAAACAAAAAATGGGCCAATTTGATAATCTTGTTGAAATCTTTAATAGAATTCTTCAAATTGATGACTCAGATGCTTTTGATATACATATGAATTTAGCAAATGTTTTGCATAAGGAAAATGGAAATCTTACTGATGCTCTTTTTCATTATGAAAAAGCTTTGGAATATGATAATAAAACTGTTGAGATTTATGTATGTATGGGAAACATATATACCGAATTAAACATGTATGAAAGAGCACTAAGTTATTTTCATATGGCAATTCAACTTGATTCACAGTGTTTAGAAGCTTTTGTTAATGTAGGTTTTATACAAAAAAATAGTGATAATTTCATTGATGCAATTCAGACTTATGAAACTGTATTAAAACTAAAACCAGATTTTCCAGAAGTATATTGTAATTTAGTACAATGTTTACAAAAAATTTGTGACTGGTCAGACTATGATTCTCACATGATTAAGTTAAAAGAAATAGTTTACCAAGAACTCAAGGATGATAAAGTTTTGTCCTTATTACCTCATGATTCATTGTTGTTACCATTATCATTTGAAGAACAAAAAAATATTGCTACTAAGTATGCACTACATTGTGTTGAAAAATTGAAAAGATCAATTGAACCTCCAAAATTTTCGTATCCTATATCTATGTCCGCGGGAATATTAAAGATTGGTTTTGTATCAACTAACTTTAGTAAACACCCAATAACAACGATTATGGAATCCTTATCCAGTTTGTATGGCTATGAAATAGATGTCATTTGTTATTCTACATCTTCAAGTGATAATATTCCAACCTGGTAAATATTGGATACAAAGTATTTTAATTAATAAATTTAAAAAATGTGGCATTAACTGAGACTTATTTCAATACATTTTATTACTAAAATTATTTTAAAATAAGAATAACTTAAACAATTTTTTGTAATTTTAGATTTCTTAAAAACAATTACCTTGTAGTTTCTATACTTTATAATTTAACATCAAGATAAACTAATTTATTCAAAAGCATTTATTGTGTAGTATTAATTTATGTATTTGATGACTTCGCCATTAAACTCATTAATAACATTTAATCAGCCACCTATGATTATTGTTTATAATATTAATTCCATGTAATCATTTTTAAATTGCAGGTTGAATCACTTAAGTAACGCACAGCACTATACAGATTTATCACACCTTAAAGCAATTGATGCTGCTAAAACTATAAACAGTGATGGAATCCATATATTGGTTAACATGTGCGGTTATACAAAGGGTTTTCAAACTGAAATATTTGCTTTAAGACCTGCTCCAATTCAAGTTTCATGGTTTGGTTATCCTAGTACTAGTGGTGCACCATTTATAGATTATTTAATTACTGATAAAGTATGTTCTCCTCCTGAACTTCAAAATTTATATACTGAAAAATTGGCTTATATAAATCGAACTATTTTTGTTGGCGATCATAAACATAAGTTTTCTGAATTATGTCAACTCAAAGCTATAAATAATACAAATAATATTTCACATCAAAATATTTATCTTAATGGAAACAATTTTAATGAAATGGAATCTGCTGAAACTATTTATATTGATGAAGAACCCACAACGGCCACAACATCTGTGATATCTTACTGTAGACCAAGTTTCAACTTACCCGAAAATGTTGTTATATTTTGTAATTTCAGTAAGCTGTATAAAATAGACCCAATTACTTTCCGTACATGGCTAACTATTTTAAATAATGTTCCTCAGTCTGTATTATGGCTTCTACATTTGAATGATGCTGTTGAAGAAAACTTAAAAAAATTTGCTAATGATTTAAACTTTGATTCATCACGTATCATTTTTGCTGACTTTATTCCTAAATATCAACATTTGAATCGAATCCAGTTGGCCGATATTTATTTGGATACACTTTTATATAATGGACACATAGCTTGCTTGGATGCATTATGGGCAGGAGTTCCAGTTATAACATTACCTGGAGAAACACATGCATCTCGTATAACAGCTTCACAATTGACTACTTTAGAAATTACAAATACTATTGCTCAAAATGAAGAAAATTATGTTGAAATTGCAATACAATTGGGGTCAAACAAACAATTGTTGGAAAATATCAGAAAAACCATTTGGGAATTTAAAATGCAAAGTGATGTGTTTAATATAAATACCTATGCAATAGAAATTATTTTAATCTTAAAAAAGATGTGGAATAACTATCCGTCTATACATGAACTGGGCATGTAGAAATGAATATTTAAATCTGCTTTTTTTAAATGTTTTAAAGTTCAATTTTTTTTTTTTTTATAGATACATAAATATTAATGGTTTTATTTTTAAAACAAATATTCTCATTTATTTAATTTATAAGTTTTTTACATAAAGTGTAACAATTTATTATTTTTAGACTATAGTAAAAGTAAAAATATATTAAACATAATTTATTAATTAAAAATTAGATTATAAAAAACTAATAAGTTACAACAATAAATTTACATATAATTTACTTGTCATTCATGTTGCACTCAGTGAATTTACTTTTTTCGGGTGGGTTTTAGCTGTCTCTTTAGGATTATACTATGATACATTCTGCCTTCCATCCATCTCGGTCAGCTACTCGTACCTTCCAGTCTATTCCTCCTCTTAGCTCTTCCTCATCATTCTTCACTAAATCTTCCCACCTCATTCTTAGTCTTCCAATGGTCTTTTTTCTGTTAGATTCTTCTCTTTTACTGTACATAGTAATGGATTTTGGCTTCTCCAAGCATGCCCTGCCCATTGTAGTGTCTTATTTCTAATTGTTTTAACAATATTCGATTAAACAATTGTTCTAACTATGTTTTCCCTAATTCTTCAATCATTCTTTATAATATCCTTCACAAGTCTGAAAGTTATTCTCAAGATCTCCCTTTCAAAAATGAGAAGTTTGCTTTCATCGGTTTGCCAGATTGCCCAGATCTCTGCTTCATATGTGTATATTATATTGGCATAATCAATAGCAATTTTAAATTGCAAAGTAGAAACTATCATATAACAGTTATCTCTACATTTTTAAATAACCTATACCTTATAAATAAATCATAATAATTTAATTGTTTCAACTCCTATTCCGCTACTGCTGTGATCTTCAATATACTACCTTTAAGAACAGGGTTACACAGGTGATAATGTACTACGTATATAATATTATTTTAATCATTTAATTAATGTTGTATACGTTGCTATATCATGTTTGAATGTGTTAATTTTTGAACCCAGGTTTAAGTTTCTAGGACCTATAAAATAAAACTATTTGTATTGATTCTGGATTCAACAACTTGGCTTTCAAGACCAGTTCGTGTAGTGAGAATAACTAACCAATTACCTATTTCTTGATTGGATAAGATTAGAGGTATAAACATAAATATTGACAGCCACTTGGTTTGAAAGAATGAAGGAGGTGTATTGCAAAGTAATTCAATTTTGTATTGTTATTAAATAATAAAAAAATCCATAAATCATAAAAGTAGTTAAAATTCCATAGGTATCTACTTATCAATTATTATATGTGGCTCAATATATAATATTTTGTCTGATACTATATTATACTACTTATGAAGAAGTAGTATTTATGATGCCATTATTTTACATCAGTATTTTAATATTTTTTTTGCATTTAAATGTCATACTGGTATTAACAGGAGTTTGTAGTGGCAGTGGCTCCGAAGTAGTAAAAAAATGAATAATAGTAAATATATCAAAAATCAAACACCTACCCACAAAATATATAGCAATATACTTGATTTTAAATCCTAACCTTTTAATATATTGAAGCTTGAGGCAATGATTTCCTTGCCCTTCAAACATTGATTCTTTCGTATTTGCTGCTCTTAGAGAAATGTTATCAGTAGGTTATCATATTATCATTTACAATAAATATATTTCACGGGGCAAACGGTCAAAAAATCCGTTATAAAAAAGTTGGACAAAAAGTCCGGATTTAGTTTTTATAGTCGGACAAAATGTCCGAAAACACAAAATATTTTATATAATTAATATTTATTTTAAAAATTTAAAAATGTTTGTAAACGTTATATATTATGGTAGGTAATCGGAAAAAAACCCCGACGAAGCACCTAGGAAAAAAAATTCCCTACGGCCTACACTTTGTTTTGAATGATTGAAAAATCAAATCATAAAAATAATAATAAATTCAATAATTATAATAGTTAATAAATAAATGTATTTTCTACACTTAAAAGTTAATTACCTACAAAATTATTTATAATTAATTAAGAACATATAGATATTAATTAAACAAAATAAATCATTTATATAAATTTTAATTTTTGGAATATATATTGTAAGTTGTAACATTGGTTTATTTGGTTTTATAATTGATATATTTTTTTTTTATTAAAATCTATGTTTTTAATTAATTATAAATTAAGCTACTTTTAAAATTGAACAGGGGCAAATGCCCGCCTTGCCCACAAATTACGCTATTGTTTGACAAGATCAAATAATTTTTATTGTCTTGTGTAATCTCTCTATGATCAGTATATGACCACTTTATATCATTTCGTTGACAACCACTACACCATTCTGACATTCTGCTTATTTGTGTCAAACCGTATTTAATGTATATCCTAGTCCATGAAATAGATTTAAGATTTCAGTAAAAAAAATTTGGTACTCAAGTGAATACATTAAATATACAAATAACAGTGATATAAAACTTGGTGAAGAATATATGTAGTATCTATACCTATCTAGGTATTTTTCTTTAATTCTTTATTAGCTAACTATTTATGTGTTATAGAATACATTATACCTAGGTACTAAACTACTACTACAGTCTACAGATTTTATTGACAGATAAATAAACTTTATTGGAAGCTAATCTTTACATAGTATAAAACAAAGTTGCTTCCCGCTGTTTGTCCCTATGCATGTTTAGATCTTTAAAACTAAGCAACGGATTTTGATGCGATTTTTTTAATTGATAGAGTGATTCAAGAGGAAGGTTTATATGTATATAACACGCATAATATAGTAGAGAAACACTGATAATTTTAATTTTAAAAAACCGTATAAGTTGTATACCTATATATATATATATATATATAATTGTGCGGCTCGCGTGTTTCCAGCTACCTGACCTTTTTGTACGTCAATCTGCGTGTAGATGTGCGTAATCTGCGTGGATGTTCTCGATGCATTCTACTCGAACTACTCAACCAATTTTGATGAAATTATGAACAATATGTGTAATTTTGTCTTCGTCATAGGATATGATAGTTTTTATCCCGATTAATGACCTCAATATATTACAATATATCTAGGGCTGTTCGATTATTCGAATAACAGATTATTTTTAACGAATGATACATAATCGGTTAATCGATTGAAAAAATGCTGGGCGGGACATTTATGTAAAGACGATAAGTTGGAAATATCATCTATACGCCAAATCAGAAAAAAAAATAGATTTTATCCTCACACTAAATGTCTAAATGTTAGCATTAGATTAGGGCCTAATCTTTAATTTCATAGGCCTAATCATTAGGCAATCAAACTTAACACGGATTAATTTTGTACGGGCAACGAAGTGCACGGGTACAGCACTACAGCTATTAATTAATAAAATATAATTTTTTAATATTATGTAAATACAATAGTCAATAGGCCGGACTTGTCTTACTGTGCCGTGTTTCGGTGGTTGGTAGTGGGCAGTGGGCTGTGGGTTGATATTACTTAATAATTAGAGGTAAGGCTGTACTGTGTAAAGAAAGATATATATTTAATAAGTACTATTGATATTAATATTATTAACGTAATAAAATAAAAATGATTTAATAAATAAAAACTATGTTTATTATTTTTAAATTTAATGTTTTATTTTGTTTATAGATAATATACTTACCAAGTGCAAAATATGATTATTTTGTTTAATAATGACTAATTTAAGGGTAAGTAACATATCCTATAGGACTTATAAGAATAAACATTCATTTATACCCTAAAAAAATTAAGGGCTATACATAGTTAAATCTTAAATAGTTTTTTGGGCCCAATTTTTTTCGTTATCTGCTTCTGAAGTAGTACATATAGGACATAGGTATCCTACTTTGGTGATAGTGGAATCATTTCATTTTTCAGTTTTAATAAAGGAGGAAAACACAAAACAAATAAATATCGGTTTAGGTGACAGCGAAAAGATGGAAGTATAAAATGGCTATGTACAAATAAAGACTGTAGTGCAAGTATTTTGACGACATCAGATAAAAAAATCGATCTGTGAATTTTCCAGTGAGCATATCTGCGCTGAGAACTCTGTACAAAAAATCGAGCGACAGATAAAAGGAAAAACTGTAAAATAAAATGTGAAGATTTTTCTACTAAGCCTTTAAAAATAATAAGAACAGAACTATTAAATAATACAGTAACAGAGATAGTTAAAGAAGATATAAAAACTGTGATGAAAATTATGTATGAAAAGAGACGAAAACATTACCCAACATTTCCAAAATCATTAAATGAAGCTATTGATCGACTAAAAAATTTGCACGAAGACAATTTTTTTCAATTTAAAGGTAATCAATTTGTCCATGTTCACGATGACAAAAATATTATTAGCTTAACAACTTTAGCAAATAATTATTTACTAACGGAGAGCACGGAATTCTTTGCAGATGGGGCGTTTGATTATGCACCTACATTTTTTTTACAATTATACACTATTCACTGTTACAAAAATGGATTTTGCGTACCACTCGTTTATTTCATTTTGCCTGATAAATCAAAACAAAAATATATTGAGATGTGGAGGTTTCTTTTGAAGATAAGTTTGAAACTTTCAAATCGTGTTTTATCATCAAACAGTTACATTTGGATTTCGAAATTGGAGCAAATGAGGCAGTAAAAAATATATTTCCCGATGCAATTATTGAAACATGCAGATTTCATTTTGGCCAATCATGGTGGCAAAAGGTAATATATTTATACAATTAATAAAATCTTATCTGTTTTTAATTATTAAATCAATTTAATTAAATATAATTTATAATATAATATATAATTTTTCAGTAAAATGTTTGTATCTTTTTTTTAAAACAGTACTAATAATAGTTTTATATTTAAAGATAAACGGAGATTCGCAATTGCGCGTGTAGGATATAATAATCAAAATGATGAACTAGGTCAATGGTTAAAGTTGTTGTTTGGTTTACCGTTTATACCATTTCTGGAAGTTGAGGATACATTTGTGGAGCTTATGACAATATGTCCAAGTCCAATTAGATATATATTTTAGACTACGTTTTATCAAATTACATAGAACTGGATGCTTTATTTCCACCAAATCTTTGGGCGCCAGACCAACATTGAGCCCAAGGTATATTAATAATAATATTTGATTGTAAGGTATATTAATTAATGAATACACTCTTCTGTTTTCAAAAACCGAATTATTCGCGATGCACCTAATTTTATAAAAATTATATAATAATTTATTTTATTCACTTCACGCACTATATAGTACCTATACCATATTATAGTACATATTGGTAGTCGGTATATTATTATTATGTCAGCATTTAAATTATAAAATTAATAAATAATCTTATCTAACTAATAACTATATATAACAAACGTATACTTATTTGTACTAAACATGTGTGCATTATTTATTTATTAATGTTTAAAATAAAAATATATGTTAAATGTATATTAAAAAAATGATTTAATTCAAATTGTTATTATTATATTTAAATTTTAAACGAAAACAAAATACACATAACTAATATTTATGTAGATAACATTTTATATTATCAAATGTACAACAAATCCGTAGCTATATGAATATTAACTATCTCTTATAATACAATAAAAGAACAGGTTTTAAGTATGCATCGGTATAGATATAACATCATTGTAATAATTTATGACCGTGATTAGTGTCGTACGTCTTGGTGCCCATACCTACATACAATATATTATCATTAAATCCAATAAAAGATTAACCACACCAACCAATAGTGACTGTGCTTAATACAAACACGTACCTATTTACCTAATGCTATATAATATTATTTTAATAGCAGTTTACATCGCGTGGGCTACTGCAAACGAACGTTATTTGATCGATTATAATATACATTAAAATTACGCGATGAGTATCATAGCGATAATAAAAAAAAAATGCCAAAAAAAAGAATTGACCGACGATGAGATCAAATTTTTTGTAAAAAGTACTGTGGACGGATGTATAGACCAATGTCAAATCGGTAAAGTAAACTTATAACGTTTTTGAAAATATTTTTTTCATATTACTTTCAGGTCATTGCTAAACAACATTAAAAAAATATATATATTTATTATTACTTTTTATCTATCATTTTTTAAGATTTTTTTCGTTTTTGAATGTAAATGTATATTTATAAAGAGAATTAATCTAAACTATATAATCAACTTTTCACATTAAACTGACAAATTGTAACTGTTTATATAACTCGTTTAACTTTTATATAACTAAAAAAAAGTTACCTGCTCTATTTACTTATTGATATTGGTAGGTTCTTAATTGTTTTGTTTTTATTTTGAAAGCTTAGAAAAAACTAAGCAGTCAACAGTAACTTAATTGTATGTATATATATCTATAGGATATTTTAAAATTAAATTTTTGAAAATTAAATGACCCAAGATTTATTGACTTCTCATTATCCTCATTGCTTGGACGTTTGGATCACCATTGTTGTTTTAAGGCAAAGGGATCAACTTAAATAAACCTCTTTTTTATGTCTACTTATTAGTACACATTTCCAATTTTGAGCTATAACACTTTGTGTCAGGGTTTTGACCAAAAAAATAAGGGTTGTATAATTTATTGAAAAAATTAAAATACTTATTCACGACAGCAACAACCAAATTTTTTTAAAACAACATATGTGGCTGTTGTGAATGTAAATTTTAATTTTTCAATATATATACACGTTTAATTGTTTAAAAAAAATATAATTATAATGCAATTTAACTCATATACAATAAAAAATTTAAAATAATAATTAAAGTAAAATGTTAAAGTTTTAGAGTAGATATTACCCGGCTAGTCCGTAGTCGTGACTATACAATTATGTGTCACACATTTTTTTCTAATTTAACACTAGATATACGCCCGAGCACCATTTGGTGTTACAAATTATGTTGCATGATTTCATTATTTTGCACCCGATTTTATAGTACCTAGTAGTTTTTTTTATTTATCATCAAAACTTATTCAGTTATATAATTATAAACATAAATGTTGATTTTGAAAAAAAAAATTACCATACAAACAATACGTAGTAGGCCTATATAATATATCAAGTATAAATGTCGGAGTTGCCCGATTGCGGCCCGAATACAGGTAGTCGTATTTTACCCCAAATATAAGTATCCCGATTGCGTCCAAGCACACATTGGTTCACAAAATAAATTATAGTTAATTAAATAAAGTAAATATGTAAAATACTGAATGTTTGAAATTTAAATTCTTTTATTTAAATACTTTAAAAATTTAAAATAATTATTCGTTATTACAATATTTAATTATATGCGTTATAATATGTCTTGTTTATGATTATTATAAACAATATACTAACTTTTGAAATCTACATGACTACATAGAAAAATTAATAATTAATTAAATAGTATATATTCATTCAAATAGTCGAATATTAAAATAATAAACTGTTTACAATAATATGTCAATAAATAGTCAAATAATAAAATAATAAATTGTCTACAATTCAAAAAGTTATAAAATACATATTATGTCAATAATAATTAGTCAAATAATAAAATAATAAATTGTCTACAATACAAAAAGTTATAAAATACATATGTCAATAATAATTAGTCAAATAATAAAATAATTAAATTAAATTAAATTAAATAGTTAAAGGTAGATTTTTACAATTCATTATTTTTACAAAATCAATATTAGATATTTCGAAGTTTTTTAATTTTTTAATTTGGGCTTCTATAAGTTTTTTTTTATTCATTTGTTTAGTTGTTTCCTGAGGAGCACAGACTATACTTTGCATTTTAATTTTGGCATCGGTTTGGCATTGTTTCAAAATATCCGAAAATTGATATATACTCGGATGTGATATATAAAATAATGAGTTAAATTTGGAATGGAAACTTTCACATGCGTTTGTTGTTAAGTACATACTAGAACTACAAGTAGCCCATACATTAGGTGGAAAATCGGAATTATCGTCAATATAAGTTTCTACTAAATAATCACATAATAATTGTATTTTGGCCGTTGAAGGCTGTATAGAAACTAAATCTAATGCAAAACATTCCCCTACCATATCAGGTTCTAAAAATGGTAATCCAAATATATATGTTAAAAACTTGCCTATTTCGCTATCTTTGTCTTTATAATCTGTACTTAACCCTAAAGATTGTATTTTTCGCCACCACGATTGACCTAGATGGAACCTACTACCTACAACCTTTTATAGTAGCCAATGGCCAAGTTAAACGAATTGTCTTGTGTATAGATGTTTCAAAATCTACGAATATTACATCGGGCTTAAAACTAAAATTAAATACACTGTTCTATAAGTCCATTAAATGCATTTTGATAGCTTTCAAATTTTTTATCTGGTAATAAAAATAAGCAATAGGATAATAATGACCATTATTCAATACATGGATAGTAAATAATTGACAAAAATATTTAGTACAGCATCGGAATGTCCCATCAACATAAATTTGAGAAATTTTTGATAAATTTCGTAAGTTACTTTTACATGAAAATAAAATAAAATTCTTACTATTATCGTTGATAAATAAAAATTATTCACCTTCGTTTGTTTTGATATCAATGGACCTTATTAAAACGCCATGCACTTCTTGTATATTAGTTGGCATAGCCGGAATGATTTTTCTGCGGGCTTCATAAATTCATTTTCGAAAACAATTCACATCTGTTATGGTGATATTCTCAACTCCTATTAATATAATCGAAAAGAAAAATGTTGTCATTAACAATACGTATGTATGCGAAACTATAAATTATAAATTCACCACTTTCTTTTAAACTACCATGGATTAATTTTGACGGTCGCTCACAGATATTTTCAGTTGCCTTTCTTTTAATACCATTTCGTATTTGTTGACGTTTTAATATCTGATCGGCTTCATAATTGTGATCATTAACGTCAAATTTACTTTGGTTTATTAAAATGTCTTTATTGTATCGTTTAATAAAACTTTTACAACTTTTATTCGTAGGTACAACACCATTTTTCTATTTCATTTGCTAATAACTTATGAAATCGAAATTTATATTTAAATATTACTAGCATTTGTTTATTTTTTTCGCTTAACATTTTGTGAATTTCCATCATTTAAACTTTATAAAATGAAAAACCAAACAACACTAACAGCATAATATACAACATAGTTCAACCTTGCAATCTTACAGTTTATCTTCTCTTTTTATCTTTAATTGACTGGAAATTACCACGCCGAATATTGCCGTGATCGTGTGAGTGATTTATTTATGTCAAAATGCGTATCGGACTCAATCGCAATATTTATTTAGTTTTGACAACCATTTAAATAGTATTTCCTACCTACAATGTACGGGCCGCAATCGGGATAGGTGTAAAGGTTACTTTGGGCCGCAATCGGGCGGCGCCCATAAATGTTATATAATAAGAGACTATTTATTTTCACTCTGCGCAATTGGTTAGTTGTAGGTGGTAACATTCCTAGATGGATAAATGACTATATGCCAACAATATGCTAAATTATAAAATAACCATTAAGTATTTATTTGCGCAGGAGCGATGTTAATGGCCTTGTATTTAAACGGCTTGACTAATTCGGAAGTCTCTAATATGACAACGGTCATGGCGAATTCGGGCAAAACACTTAAATTTAGATCGTCCTCAATTGTTGTGGACAAACACAGCACCGGAGGCGTTGGCGATAAAGTCTCGATACCGCTGGTACCTGCACTGAGCGCCGTGCAAGAAGATTTTATCATACCTATGGTGTCTGGCAGGGGACTCGAATTTACCGGTGGCACATTAGACAAGCTCGAGAGTATTCCTGGTTAGAACAGTAGCTTAAATATATTAACGATTATTATCATTGTTAATATACCTATCAAATATCATATATACACAAATAATAATATATTACATAATTTACATCGTTTTAGGATATTCTGCGTTTAGTTTTGACGATCAACATCTATTGGACATAGCTAATAATTTCGGATGTTTTATTGTTGGCTCTGACGATTTATCCCCGGCCGATTCTGTTTTTTATAAAGCTCGAGATGTCACTGCCACGGTCGACAATGCTGGATTAATTATAGGTAAGTAATTTAGTACCTTTATATATATTCAACATAAAAAAAAATTATTTGAATGATACATGTTTTTCCTCCTATTACTAGCATCTATAATATCTAAAAAAGCAGCTGCTGGTATTAAATATTTAATACTTGATTTAAAAGTGGGAATATCAAGTTTTTTCCAGTCAATCGATGAAGCTAAAACCTTTGGAAAGCAATTTGTAAGTTATTCTAATAATTTTATCTACTCATTAATCGAATATATTTTAAATTAGAGAGAAAAAACTTTTATTTTTAATAAATAAATAAAACGAGATGCTTTCAATGTCCAATGGTTAGGATAAAATAAAATATATGATATTTGTTAACAATGTAAAATAGTATACAATAATAATGGCTTATGTCGGTCTTAAATTTATCAATTAACTAATTAAATAAAATTCATGTATAATAAAACCTAAAGAGAATTTTATTTTACTGTGAATATAGATGATAATTTATACTATTCATCTTGCAATATTTATTAAAGTACATTTATATAGGTTATATATTTAATAGTATGTTTAGTAATATAGTGTTTATCGTGATAGGTATTAATAACTGCTATATTTAAAGAGAATGGAAATTGGAGACGATGGTTTTATGTCTATATGTCATACGAATAAACGATACTAAATGCATAATATACAGAAATTTAGACATTTTAAAATATCGTTTTCAATCTAATCATGCCACAAGTACTTAAAAAACAGATTTGAATCTTTGTCGTGAAGTCTACTTGAGATAAATTTTTCCGCATTTTCGATTTTTTTTAGTTTATAAAAAAAATGTAATGAAAAATTTTCCTTTAACTAATTTTTTTTATTATTATCAATCTGTTACAATAATTGAACAATAAGTTTAATTGATACAATATTTACACATCACAGGAAACACAGAGTGAAGAGACTTCCCACTGGAGGTACTTCGTCAATAAATAGTTATAACACTTATAACTAACTTATATGCGTTTATATTTACATTTTTTTTATATAATAACTTATGTATTATATATTTGATATTCATATCAGCAGGCCATGACATCACTGCTTTTTAAGTCTCTTTTGAGGATTATCAAAGTATGGTTATGATGGATGCGAGTTAAGAAATAAGTGGACTGGGGTGACGGTTTAATCGATTATTGAAGTGCTTGTAATGTAGTTTAACTAATTCAGTGACTGTAGACATTTTTAAATTGGAGTGGTGGGATTTATTTGAGACGTAGATTGGAGCTTTTTGAAATAGTACGAAGGATGTTTGGTTGAATCCTTTGGATACGGTTGGAATTAGACATTTTTGCTGTACCCCATGGCTGTATGACATATATGTCTAAATGGATCTAAGCAATCATTTGTTTGGTAGTTTTATATTTTTAAAAATTAGCAAGAAACGAAGGTGGCGTAGGTAATTATTTAGAGATTGAACTTTATTTTTAATATGTGGTAGGTAGCCAGGTAAGACGGCGGTTGATGTGAATACCAAGATATAGTAAACATTTGGTTATATCAGCCTATATCAGGGGTCGGCAACTGGTGGACCGCGGAAGGCAAAACTATGGATCCTGTCAACACATTGTACTTACTTCATTATGTATACAGATTTGAAAAAGATTGTTTTCCTTTTCACTGATTTATTATTTTAATCTTTAGGACTCCAATAGAAATTACTTGCCGACCCCTGGCCTATAGATATGATTTCCTGTTGAGAGGCAGTGCCTGGCATATATTCTGTTGGAGATTGAAGATACAGTAAAATGGACTTTTTCTTGTTCATTTTAACTCACCATTATTTATATTAGGTTTTGAAAAAGTTGACGTCATTTTGAAATAATGAAAAATTAAGTTTTAATTTATCTTATTCATTTTGGTGTAGCACTAAAGGTAAAATCAAAAATAAAGTCAATTTCAAATAAATCGTTATTTATGAAAAAGGTTAAGGAGACTGCAGTCGCTGTATAATTATAATATCTTATTTACTATAAAAACATATTACTATTGACAAAACTGTATAATAGGTTTAAGGTAGAACAAATTTTAATTTTGTTTATAAAATTAATTTCAATTAATTGAATAATTTACTATATTATTGATTGAAGCCATTTTAATATCATTATAACATGTCTTTTGAATGTTCGTCAATAGCCTGTTTGACATTTTTAAGAAGCTTTTTTGTTACACTTATAATACTATTGTCTATTAATGATGTTTGGTGTGGATTAGTGACATAATGTGTTACTATAACACATATTACAAATTACTACACATAAATACGAAAAATAATATACAACTTTTTTTTCTATCAAAATTATATATATTTATGATTCAATTTTTTTCCTAATAATGAGAATGGTAATTAAAATATATTTTTATTGATTAATTCAATCGCTATGTTGAAAAGTCTAAAAAAACATAATAAGTATATTCTTATAAGCAATGCGCGTGTAAGGTACAGAGACGACACATTAAGCAAATCGCCACTTCCAATCCCATTTATTATAGAAATTAGCAAGATATAATATAGGTATTATGGTTATTTGGAAGGGAGAAGTAAATAATGATTATTGTGTAATTATATTATTAAATTCAATTTTATACTTCTTCCATTTGTATATGCTTCTTAGAAAAAAAATATTAACGTTATAGGACATAAAAATCATAATTTTAAATATTATCTGTCGTATATTTCGATAATATGACGTAATTTATGTAATTTTGTAGGTTCTAGTGGCTAAATTGTTGGGTATTGAATGTAGAGTGTTGATGACTAAAATGTCAGCTCCAATTGGTAATTATGTTGGTAATTCTTTAGAAATATTAGAATCCATAAATTGTTTAAAGGGAAAAGGGCCAAGTGATTTACAAACTCTCATTGAACTAATCGGTATTTATATATCTTTTATTAGCATATCTAGTACTAATGGATTATTTAATTGTTATTTTTACACTTAATTTAATAGGTGGACATCTATTAGAAATGACTCATAAAGTAAGTTCGGTGAATGAAGGTCGTAAGCGGATGGCCGACTCGTTAACTAACGGAACAGCTTTAGAAAAGTTTAAACAAATGTTAATCGAATTGAGAGTCAATGAGTGGATAGCAAATGAGTTATGTTATGGCAATACGACTGCCGTTTTACCAATGGCCAAATACGAAATAGAAATAAAGCCTTTAACTTCAGGTAAATACAATGAAGTGTTTTAATTTTTTTTACTAAATTTGTATTGATACGCGCGATGAGACCGTCAGACCGATGAGTGTATTTATTTAAAAACGGTTTTGAATACGAAACTAGTAGGCCCAAAAATATTTCCAGTTATTATAATATAGTAATTATAATATATCTACTTTTTTGTACCGTTATAGGTTACGTGAACGACATAAATGGTATGACTATTGCTAAAGTTTGTAACAAATTGGGTGCCGGAAGACAATTTTCTAATCAAGCAATCGATCCAGCAGTTGGTATTCGTTTACTTGTAAAAAAAGGCAGTCATGTGGAAATTGATACTGTTTGTATGGTTTTGTATCACAATGAGACTGATTTAAATGAATCGTATATACTTTTATTACAACAATCGATTGAATTAGTGGATGAAATTGTAGAACCGGAAGATATTTTGCTAGGAGTTATTAATTGTAATTAATAGTTGTCATGATAATTTTAATTTAAAATTTTGTTTAAGACCTAATAAATTATACTATAATACTTTATGCTATTATATTTATACTATTTGATTTAAATAATATGAATTATTATTATACATTTTGTTTATACTTTTTAATAAGTTATCAATAAATAATTGATAACGCGCTGCTGAAATATTAAGCTATCATTGAGGCGCGTTCTCTCGTTAGGCAGAGTATATGTATCTTTAATATTTTTAAATAACTAAAAATTATGATCATTTATGCAAACCATGTAAATTGTAGGTATTTAATTTTTAAGTTATTCGATTTAGTGAATTTTTTTTAAACATTTTTATCGAAATAAAATTAAATAAAATCAAAAATTTCAAAATATATCTACAAATAGCCTAATTATTTTGAAAATAATCTAAGTTTATTTATATTTGAGTTATTTAAAAAAGCAAAATAAATTTTTTTGCGTAAAATATCCCACTTTTCCTTGATTTTTATACGTTATTTTTAAAAGTACTAGGAGTATTTTAGTCTTAATCCCCCAAAGCAGTCAAAACACCAATTAGATCTAATTTTCAACCAGAAACCTTCCTCAATGTTGAAATTGAAGCTTTTTTACTATTCTAAAAATTAATGACAGACATAAAAAAAAACACATCATTGTAAAATCAATACATCGCTCCGCACAGAATTTAATACCAATACCTAATCTCAGTAATCTGTATAATATGCATCATTATTGTATACTAACACTGAGTTAAAATAAATTAGCCTATTTTCATAGAGATTTAGATACCAAAAATAAAATATAAATATAAATAAAAAGTGAATAAATAGGGTTACTATTATAGTATATTATTCTCTAAATATTTAGAAAGTTATTGAATAGGTAATTGAATAACAAAATAACAAATTTACAATCTATAATATTTGAGATATTGGCCAGTATGTGGTCTATCTTAATTTTGCTCTAATGATTAAATTTATTGACATTATAGTCATTGAATAATTAGCTTAAAATAGCATGAACTGATACTATACATTCTTAATTTTAAGTTTGAATGTTTAATAAACATGCAAATTTCAAACATGGTTGCATTATAAGCAATTTTATTCATTTATTTATGGACAAATCACATTGGTACCAAGAAGTTTATTTAGATAGATAATATAATATTTTATATAACAGAAAATATACATGTATAAATTTTTTTCAAAAGTATAATATAGTCATAAGATTCATATTTTTAACAAAGACGTATAGGTAATTTAAATTTATTTAAATATTTAACAACTGTAAAATATAATTATAAAAAAAAAAAAACATTTTTATACCTATTGCATTGTTTGTCCGTGGAGGGACCTTATGGCTTATAAAGTTATAATATATATATTATATTATATTTAACATAATATCACATTTTTCCTATATTTTTCTTAACGCAGTAAGTAATAAACGCTTATAAATTACTACAATTATATAACAATTAACATGTTATTACAGAGGTATATTAATACTATATAGGTCAATTTATACTATCTACCTACATTAAATATTTAATAGATATTGATCCCCAATTTTTAGACTTTGACTAGTTGATTTTTACATTTAAAGTGTTGTTTAAAACACTATGCACTACGTGTGCAGATTTAATTTATATGAAACAAATAATAATGTAAACTAATTAATAACAAGATTTAATCTTACATATAAATAGGCACCTATAATACACATAATTAATACGTACCTATAATGAATGATTATCTCGAGGACTCCTCAAAAATGAACAGTTAATTAAGTTAATATATTATAATCTAATAGGAAACATTAGATACCAAAATAATATATTTCAAAATTTAAAATATTAAATTTGTTTTCAATTTAATATATAATACCTAATATATATAAGAGACCTAATTTAAATAGAAACATTACATAAAGCAAACCATAAGTATAATATATTATCAAAGTACCCTTATTATACAATGAATTATGTATTCTATTTTTTATTTGAAAATTAAATTAGATAAAAGTTTTTAAATACAATTTAACTATTGGTGTTAAATAACAATAATTCAAGATCTGAGCATTTTCGTTTGATTGGTTTTAATATCCTACTTAGTACATATAGTGGAAGTCATAACATTTAAATTTTTAAAAATATTTTATATAATTGTATTTTGTGCACTAATAAGATACCATATAATTAATGCAATTATTGCAATTTTAAACCTACTGAGAAGAATCTAAATTTTATGTGCACAATTAAAAATTTAATGAAATTATACCTAAAATTTTCAAGGAATTTGTGCCATCAAATTACATATACTTTTATTAGTTGACAATACGCTATTAAATGATTTGCATTATTCATAGAAATACGTCAAAAATGTTTTACAGAATAATGGTAAAAACTCAAAAGTAAATTAGATAAGTCTTTTAAAGAGTTAGCCCTTCAATTTAAGAAAAAATATCTGAGCTAAGGAAGCACAGACTAAAAGATGTTCAATCCTATTACACATAGAATAATTCAAAATCTGAAACACCATTTAGATCTGAGTGAGCAGTTGTTCCCTAGGTAATTTAGATAATCCTAAAAAATTGTCTTTAGCATAAACAGTACTCCTACAAATATGTATTTTAGGACGGTAATCTTGAGCAGATTGTGCGACAAATATATTAGTTGCTTCTTGTAATTTTCTTGTAGATTGTAATGATTTAATTTCTTCTTTTTCACAACTTAACTAAATTAAAAGAAAAAACATAATTTTGTTAGCCAATTATAATCTATTGAATCATAATTATTACTGTTTCTAAATTTCAATGTTTTATGTCCTATACACTATACATATTATATTTAATATTCATATCATGTAATTCTTATGCATATATTTATTTTTATTATTAATAATGTATAATGATACCTTAGACTTAAAGGGATTTGAACATCCCAACATTTTCTGTAAAATACGTCTTTTATTTTTGTGTTTCCTTTTACGTAGTTCTCGAAGTAATACCGAGTACTCGCCTTTTAACTGATTTACATGTCTTATTCCGTCATCGCTATAGACACCTAGTTCTTTAGCCATTTGTAGTTGTAACTGAATATCTTTCATTTTCTCTATAAGCTAATATACATACATATTATCCATAACAGCAATACCTAAGGTATATTATTATTTCAACATTTACCCCTTCAATATTTATTGACGATAAATCTTTAAAATTATTTGATATTAAAAAATTGCTCTTTAAATCCTTTGGTATTCTTCTGTATCTCAATAGCTCATACATCTGGTCAATTTGACGTTTTATGTTGAGCAATAAAGTTTCACCAAACCCTTCACCAATCGCACTGTCTGCACTAACACTAATAAATATATCATCGGTGTATGTAAATACTGAAACTGAAACACCAATAGTCTGTTGAGACGGCAATACAGAGTAAACTGTTTTTAATGGAGATCCTTTGATTATAATTCTTGACCTTGGGCCAGATATCCAACTAAACTGTAAGCAGGCCTTAAAAAATAATGTATAGGTTTTAAATGTGTATATTTATATAGCACATTACACATTCATATACAGCATCACTATAGCTAAATATTATATTTTTACCAAATTATCTGTGAGTCCAGATAACAGTGTTCTGGTCCCCGAAGAATGAAGTGGCATTAATAAAGAAACTATTGCTGGCAATAAAGCTTGATCCGACCGATACATATTTTGCATTGCTTTCTTAGTAAACCACAATCTTGGTATGGCACCTTCAATGCCTATTGGTAAACGAATGAGAACCGGTGACGAGTGATCAGTGTTCCCTGTTTGCACAGGGTAAACAATCTATAAAAGAAAAATATAATTAGTGTTAAATAATAAATTAATATGTTTAATTGAAAATATTGTAATACATTCATGTTTCCTAATTGCTGTAGTCCAATAACTTTCATCATGACATGCAATGATCCGGCAATAGCTGACAAAACCACATAGCTGTTTGGAGTTTTAGTCACTTGATTAATTCGGTTTACTTTAGATAGAGTACCTTGAAAACAAGACCAACTTATGTTATAATTTAACGATAGTGGATCTGGAGTCACTATATTGTCATTGATTGGGGTAATCATTTTCCATAATATTTCTGCAGGCCCAGTCATTATTGTTCTTGCTACACTTGTCCAATATCGAATTTTTGTTGGATTCTGGAATACCATTACCTATATTTTAATCTCCGTTGTCGAATTATTAAAGTAATAGGTACATTAAATTTTTACTTCTGAAGTATGATAGTATGGTTTTGTATCTGACAAACAAGTGCACAGTAATTTAGCCAAAGATATCCAATCTGCTAGACACCGGTGAGCAAGAAATACCATCACTGCATCCCGTTTTCCCGGCATTACTTCATCACGTTGAGACAATAAATGCAATTCCCAGGGTGGTTTGTCTATTGATAAACCTCCAGAAACTAATTCTCCTATATATCTCTAAAAATTAAATATTTAAAATGTTAATAAATTTTACACATAATACATAGAACATTTTTTTAACTTAAAAAAGATCATTATTGTCCAGGAAATATTTAATTTATTTATTTTAGTTATGCTTTTTGAAATACTTTTAAAAAACCAATCATAGATAAACTGTAACTAATAAGTAATAATTTTATTATAGTTACAGTTATTAGTTAATTAATTATAATTAACTGCCAAAATCGTGTATCGTAGCTCGAAAATCAAATTGTATAACGAAAAACGATAGTTGATAAGTATAATAATGACCTATGTGTATTGAAGAACATTTTAATATAAAATATTAAAATATAAATTACTTGAAGCTCGTGTTTTTCCATTGTGTTTTCACACGATTTGAACACATGTTGGTTAATATCGAATGAATTACGGTCAGACATCCAACAATATGAATTCCCAAATAGATTTGTCAAGACTACCGGTTTTTCAGTTAATCGTGGGCACTGTGGTAATACTTTTTTAACGATGAGCTGTTGTAAAAATTGTAAATCCATTTCGTTGTCAAGAATGAAAATTGTGAACACGGTAGAATGACGCCAAGAACCACCCAACCAACGTATTTCGTTGTTGGTCATTACGTTTCCTAAAACTGCAGTTACCATGGTAATAAGAAATTACACATTTTCTAGTTGAAAAAATGTAATTTTATAGATATACAATAGTTTTTTAGCTCTGTAATAATAATAAATATAAATTTATTACAATTTACAGATCAACTGATTTCAATATATACATCATCCAGCTTACGATGAAGGCATAATTATCTATAATAAATAATAATTGTTAAATCTGATTAATTTTAAATTCTGAGCGAAGTGATAAATTTATTAATTTTACAGTATGTGTTTATATGATTTGTCATCACTTATCATATTTAAAAGCAGTGAAAATTCTCAGATCTTTTCAAAATAATGAGTAGACAAAAAATAATAAAGAAAACAGAAATTTTTACAAAAACTCAGTTTTTGACAAAATTTATTTGGTTTTTTTTTATATATAACTTTAAAACAAAGAACTGTAGATACTTGAAAATTTCACCGTATGTTGCACAATTTTCTTTGTACATAATACAATTTTCAAAGTATTTCTATTCTTTTGGGCTATCATTTATTTAATTTTATTTCTATAAATGTTGACAAAAAAATTTAGACCTGATCGAAAACCATTAAAATTCAATACAAAATCATTAAATATTTTCAAATTGTTTTAAAATTTAAAATTTATATTATGCTTAATTTTTTTTAGTTGAGCCATGAGAATTTAATAAAATTTCCCCATAAGTAGTTCATATTGAAATCGAAAAATCTAAAAAAATATATAAGTAGTGTTTTTTATAAACATTTAAATTCAGATTTGGGCGAAATTACATATTTAAACTATGAATAATGATATTTATTATTTTATTATATTTTAATAAACACATTGTTATTGTAGACATAAAACGTTTAAGTATATAATTATATTTTATTTACATAATAATGATATTTTCAAGTACAATATGGCAAAAATTAATGCAATCTACTGAATTAGTATTAGTAAAATAAATTGTTATACGTTTTTAGTTTAATAGAAGTAACAAAAAAAAAAAAAAAAATAATAATAATAATAATAAATATATTTAGTGATATAGGCAGATAGACCATCTCCGCTCAGAATCGTTTTTTATTACTATGATATATCATTGAATTCAAATTTAACACAGAGTATCTTAATTTTACTAAATTTAGGGTTAGAATAACCATAGGAACAAATGTACAATATTTTATACATATATATGGCTATAATTCATTTTTTATAAAAAGGTAGATTTTAAGTTATTTATTTTAAAATATACAAAAAACAAATAAACAAAAAATGAAAAATTCTTAATAAAATAAAATAAAATATATTAAAATTAAAAAAAAAGGCTGATACATGTAGTAAGTATTTGTTATACTTGACTTGTTCCAAATTCATTATTGAAGTTTGAAGTTATAAGTATTACTAGTATTAGAGAGTTTATAATCTACTCGTATATTCTATATTCTATATTTATATAGGTACATACCTCCTAGACAAGCAATTCTATGAGCCAAAGACACGATCCATTTGAACACAAGAGTGATTGGTATGATAAGGAATAATAATACAACTATCGGAAAGCTGATAGTGAAATTGATAGTTTTCATAAAACTTGCAGTAATCAGTCTCCATACCTTAGAATATCTTTTAAACGATATTCTTATAGGACTTTGTTTCGGTCTACTACCGCGTCGTAATTGATAGTACATGGGGGTGGTAAATGAAACTTCCCTGAAAATTAATGTAAATGGAAAAACATTAATAATAAATATATAATGAAGAAAACCTACACACAAAAAATAAGATTAGTTAAATAATTTCAATGTATTTTATTATTTATTTGTGCATAGAATATTGCTTTGTTACAAATAATAATATTATACTATTTTGTTATTGTGCGGTAATAACTGTGTAAGTATACACATTGCACTCTAAACAACATATAGTGATGAATTATAGTAAAGTTTATAATATTTATTATAGATACTACATATAATTTTTGTAGAGGACACTTAAGACTTAAGTTAAACCTTGATACACTGCTACATTGGTTTGTGTGTATGCATGTGCGTGTAAGCGTGAATCGTATATGAAATTAAATTTAATCTTTTATACTTTTACTGATCATATTTATTTTAAATTTTAATCATGTTTGCACGAATATAATTCAATATCAATTTGGTAAAATCATATTTATACTCACAAACTTTTGGTACTTGCATTAATATGATACATACATGATATATGTACCCATGCCCTTACACACACTATACCTGTATCACAAAATCTTAGGTTTAAAATTTTAACTTAAAATGCAAATGTATGTATTTTGTTGTGTACTTATGTTTCGCGTGAATACATGAATTAAATATCAATTAAACTTATCTCGTGATTACACAAACAACACTTTTTTATATTTTCTACTTTTTGTTCTATGAATGATCAAAAACCAATAATTTTCTTATTTGATTTGATAGGTATAACTTTAAATACAAATAAAATATAATAATACAAAATATTTATATATAAATTCAATTATTTTCTCAAATTATTATTAAATTCAAATAGCTATGTACATATTATATTTATATTATAATAGATTACATTAACTTAATTTTTGTTATAAATTGTTTGATTTAAAGTTCGTTTTCAAACGCATAATAATCAGCTAGGATCAGGTTCAGAGAAAATTCGATGAATATTAAAACAGTTATATAAATATAACATTATGTACTTATATATAGGGTTAGAATTTCTATGCAGTAAACAACTGTAAAATATGTAATTTATTTACCAAATTTTTTTAAATATTTGTTTATATTATTACTTATTATTAGATATTATTATTACTTGGCTATTATCATGTGTTTTTTTTTTAAATATTCAAATGTGAACAACCGGTGATTAGATCGAAGAATAGATTTGTATTGGCTGAAACTCCTTTCCACATCACACGATATTATTGGAACTTGGAGCATATTTAAATATCGCGATTTTTCTCAAATTTAAAGTAATATTAACATATTTTTCTTCCTTTTCATATTCACCGTTTAATGTTTATAATGCTACAATTTTTTAGAAATATTTTGAAGCTCTTATTCTACTTTAGTACCAAGTCCATTTTTATTTAGATAGGTAGTATATTTACGACAATTCAACAAATAACCCAATAATTATAGACATTCATTAAATAAATACCACTTAAAATTAACAAGATTTTCAAAAATGTATATATATGCAATTATAATTTATATGCATTATATTCAAAATATGCAAAAAAAAATTGTTCTATTTAATCAAGAATAAGTCAAATCGTGGACATATAATCTGACAACCAATCAATTGGACTTAAAGGAAGAAACATGCAAATGCATAAAATTCCTAGCCCTACTTATATACAATCCATGAGATTATCACTATACAATTTATAAATATTATAAATAGTAAATACCTAAAGGTATAAATGTATTTCAATAATATCACTATCAAAACACAGGAAAAAGTTAAATTTAATTAAATGTTTTATGTATTAATTTTTTATAATGTTATTTCTTAAGAACTACTTTTACGAATTGAATAAATATTCTACTGACATACAATAGAAAAGAATTACATAGAAATATTCAAATATTACATATCTTATACATAGAATTGATTGTTATCAATAAACGTATATTCGCTTATACATACGACTATAATAGCATACCACACATCATTCTACATATAATAAGAAGCCTTTCACAAGGTGAAAAGTTGACGTTGTCAGGTAGCTTTTAATATTTATATAGTCAATAATGTAATATTGAAAATTATGATATTTTACGTTAGTATAATGGTAAATATATATATTATAATTATTATATCATAATTATATATAAATACATTACTATAGTGTTTTAGCTATAACTTATAAGTGGATATACACATGCAATAGTATATGAATTAATTATAGTACACTTTTATAAATATTAAAGCATACTCATAATATGTATGACAAATTAACATTGAAGTTCTATAGGTAGTACCTAACTCATTATAGAAAATGGATTAGTGTTATTTTTTTTTTAGGTATTTGTTTATAAGTTATAAAAAAATTGTTTTAGTTACTTATTATTATCATAAACTATAGGTAGGTAATTTTAAATTATAACAAGTGGTCTATGATACGAACTACTTTACCGTTTACAAAATAAATTAAGATAACTAAACGCTGTTTGAAAGTGTATTGTAGTATTTAATTGTAAGTTGTAACCAATGTGACTAATGTGAGTAATATTTAATATGCAAGTATTGACAAATAATCTATTATTTATAACTAAAGCATTTATTTTAAAGTTAAGATATGGGACGAATTATTACTATCGCGGCATAAGTATACCATTCCCCTCATCCTCTGCAGAATGCAGTTACACTACTTCCCTATTCTTATAAATAAATATACATATTATTATTTCTCTCCTTATTGCTTATAAATTCAATATTCTCTATAAAATATAAATAAATCAAAAAATTAACAAGAAAATATTTTGCTTTAATTTATGAAATAAAATGTATTAATGTATTATATGTACCATATAAAAAGTAGCTATGAAATAAAAAAACTAAATGTAGATTTAATAAAACTATTTAAGTGTACCTACTACGTAAGTACTACTTTCAAATAATACATACATACCTACAATAGAAACCTGATAATATTATATGATTGTCATCCGTGTAACGAATTATAACCTGTCTATAATAGATTAGGAAGGTTAGGTTATTGATGTCCGCATTCATTAATTAATAATTTTAAATAAAATTAAAAACGTTTCACAGTTTACTTTGTAAATTTAATATATTGTAGGTACCTATACGGCATATTTATATAATCATATACACAATGAGATAAATTAATGATACAAAATATAAGACAAAATAGTTTTTATATAGTTCTATAACGATTGGCAGGTTAAGTTGAATAAAATTATTACAGAATACAATCAAGTAGTAATTTATCAAAAACATTTTTGTTTTATCTAAAACCGTGTTAATTACTAGTGTTACGAATAAGTAATAATTTAAATAATTGCTTTACGACCTACATAATATACCTACAACATCATGGTGTTTTATTGTATTGAATTAATATTACATTAATTTACGTTTTATTGATTTAGACTTCGGCCGAAATATTAGATTAAAAATATATTTGCATTTCATATTATTGTGTTCCGATTCATGAACCACGATAATATTATGTTTATAAATAACTTAAAAATAATACCTACCGAAATTTATTAAATATAAAAACTTTGTGACGCCCGCGATTTTATTATCCAATAAGGGACCCATAATATACATTATATATACGTACTAAACAAACTTAAAGGTTTTTGATTAAAATAATAAAATGACAGCAATATATTGTTGCAGCATAGGTACCGTAAAATTGTTTAAAAAATATTTTATCAAGCTGCGTTACTAAATTGTTTTTATTCGATTCGGTCAATAAATCCATTCAAATCGTCATATTAGTATAATATTAATTTCTTCGTTATTAAATCTATTGTTTTGTTGTCGAATATAATTTATTA
This sequence comes from Rhopalosiphum padi, assembly GCF_020882245.1. NCBI lineage: Eukaryota > Metazoa > Arthropoda > Insecta > Hemiptera > Aphididae > Rhopalosiphum > Rhopalosiphum padi. The sequence continues at coordinate 23,585,144 of NC_083600.1, forward strand.
TAATTTATGTTTCAATTTAATATTAATTATAATTGTTACTATAGTGTATCGTGTACCTATAGTTTGAAATGTTTGAATAACTACGGAAATGTCGGAAATAATATTAACGATCAACGCGAGATTTATGTTCAGTATAAACAAACATTTCAACTATAAGTATCAATATAATAATATAATAAACTTTCAAGTATCATGATATGGCCATATTTATACATAATAAGAATATTATGTAGGTTAAGTCAGGTATGTAAATACGATATTACTGTAATACAATATAATGAATGTTGAAATATTGTGCCGGGGTTGTCGACGGGTGATACACACTGATACTGCGTGACCTATAAAATCTATGCTGCAGAAGGGGTGGCTTTTTCGCAGAACTGCGTTCAAGGCAACCCCCGGTCAGCAGCCGATCGTTCTTCCCGCAGTCCCGCGAGCTATTTCATAATAATATTTTTTTAATGCGCCCGGGACAACAATACTTTAGGGACCGTATTATTAGGGACATCAGAATACATACGCACAAACTTTCACGACATTCATTATGCATTTTAATTAAATAAAAATATATTATTTTATCATTACTAATATGCTGCACATAATGTTTTATAAATTACATACGCCGTATTTCTGTACCCATATGATCTACGAGGTGACACGTCAAAATATCCCCGTAAATATATTATGTAAACCTTTTTATACAAGTAACAATTTACATAGATATTAATACAATACAATTATTATTAACATATTATGAATACAAAAAAATGTTTAAAAAAATATTAAAATAATACTTATGTTTTTTTTGTCAACAATTTATGTATTTATTATAATATCAAGTTATGTGCTATTATTTTAAATATTTATTTTTATTAATTTCATGGTATCTTCGAATAACACACATTCACTTTAGATAAAATGCGATTATTACTTGTAAATTGTAATCGCAATTTTTATAATAAAGCCATAAAGGTTAACATTTTGAGTTATTATTTACGTATGATATAATTTGTCTTGGAATATGTTTGCGGGGATATTTTGTCGTGGAACCGACCTATAATGGTACATACTACAATACTACATATAATATAATATATTGATATTAGTTATTAAATATTATTATTATTATTATTATTTCATTAAAGAATTAAAGCTTCAACAGCAAAGGTTATTAGCCTATAAGATTTTTACATAGTTATATTGTTAGTATTAAGATTAGGTGTTACATTTCAAGAATTTTTTACATTTTTTTTTTTTAATTTACAATTTTTTAATAAGGTCTGTGTGGTACTTAGGAATTCGATTATTCTCGGGGCTTGGTAATATTATTATTATATAGGGCAAATGCGTACATATAAATTAAAATAACTACTACAAGTGAAGTAGCTGATTACTACATATTATTATATAATCCTACGTATGCATTATTCAGATATTTCTATATTTTAAAGTATTTTCATTTATTGATATGTCATCACACGCACTCAGAGCGTGCACCCCTGTGTATACATACATATATGATTAAATATATATTTATTTTAGTAGTTTATGTATTATTATTATATTCGTTGAAAAATAACGATTACATTTTCGTAAAATTATTACCCCCTGCCAACAGCAACAATGAACAGTTTAATGTAGGATAAGATTTCTAAGAACAACGATTCAGCGCATGAAGAATATTATTCGTAATCAAACAGTCAATAACCGTCGTCGAGGACTCGTGCAAAGTGTATACATATTTAATATTTACAAACCAAATAACAGGGTATTTAAATTGGTATTTTGACTTATGACTAAAATATTTATGGAACATCGAGTGCGCGAGATTAAATTTTCTACACCAAGATCTGTTAAAAAAAAAAAAATAGGTCGTGTTTTATTTAACACTAACTCAAAACCATTTTTGAGTGAAACGAGTAAACATTTTTTTTTTAAGTACTGAAATGTATTATAACATAATGATTTATGTAGGTACGTATATGTAATATTATATATACTGCAGTACAAATATAGTTTATCCGTAAACATATGAAACGGGTACGAATGAAACGTGGGATTTTTGTAGCATGAATACGATACAATCAACGATACTGTATTATACATATAATTTGCTATATTTTGTATAAATGTATATAGTATGCTTTGGTATGTTGTACAAATATTATTTTCCGATAAAACATAGTACCGAGTTATTTTTCATACACATGCGCCACCGATAGCGTGCAATAGAGTAATTCGATAATCAAATGCATATATTGTGTCGCAAATTGAAACGCGTAGTTTTCTCGATTTTTTTTTTCGTTTTTTATCGATTAAACAAACATATTATCTGTGGCCTACAATGCAAACAAGACAACTCTCGCGTACTACCAGAAAAAAAAAACAAATTTACAAAGTTTACAAAATTATAGTTATTTTAACTTTATTTAAATTTATAAATCACATTCACACACACACACATACTATGTTATTTATGAGAAATTTAAATATTTATTTTATAACATTTCTATATGGTGGGTGAGATTTAATAATCATTTAAGTAAAATATATTAAAACTGCACCATAAAATTTATATTCGTATAGAGGAAGTTTATTTACCCGTTATAAGGGTTCGTAATTTAAATGCATAATATAAAGTTTCTATCAAGAAAAATATAGATATAGGTTATGTTATCATTAATCTTAATTATTTAGTATACCTATCAGTGTAGCATACGAGCGTTCATACGTAGGTGATTATACAGGCTATTTAGTGAGTCAAATCATTTATATGTGAATTATTAACTTAGTATACTATATATATATATATATATATATATATAACTACAATTTACATACAATATTTATATTTTTAGTTTAGTAAGCTTATTCGATATCACATTCAGATAATTTTTAAAAATATTATAAAATTCTATAATACATTAATATTATCTAAAATAGTATATATTAATTACTATAATTTTCAAATCAATACAGCTCTCATAGTCCTATAGATATAATCATATTATGATGGGCTTTATACCTATTATACAGTTTAATAATTCTAAAACTACTCATAAAATTTTCAATTTATATATGTTAACATTTAAAAAAACTTCATCTGCCCAAAAATATACAGAAAATAAGTGTAGTTTTATTTTGTAAAAATAATTTTATATCACCACGGAATATAAAAATACTAAATATTTTAAAATACGGTGTTTAATTGGACGTAAACTTAATATTTTCATAAATCAGAATAATTTAAATAAATAAATTATATTAAAAGGAAAAATAGGGGTACTTGATGAATTCCCCTGTATGACAAACTTATTATTATTAAATATTAATATATGTCACGCTAAAACTTTTCCAATGACTAATACTGATTTTAAAACTAATGTTTATAATTTGTAAATTTATTATTCGTTGCTCGTACGATAAATATATATGTATATACAATATACATATATATATATATATAAAAGAAAGAGACTCGTATAATAGATTAGATACCGGTGAGAGGCAATGCTGAAACGAGATCAATATTACTGGGCCAGACGGCTGTGCATGACCCACAAAGGCAGTCCGTCGCTGCAGCGAGTTAATTAATACATAGCTTTTCCTAATGGATGTTTTATGTATATACATATTTTTTAAATCTTGATTTACTTTTTAACACTATTATTTATTATAAACAAATACGTGTGTGTGTGTGTGTGTGTGTGTGTGTGTGTGTGTGTGTGTGTGTGTGTGTGTAAATATTTTATGTATTTATATATATTATTATTTATTATCATCTAACGCGGTCGGCACAGATTTAAAAGCTTTTTCCTGTATAATTGTATTGTATTGTAAATAAATACAAATGAAATCGAACCGATTTTATCATTTTTAAGTAGATAACTACTACTTATATGTATTATGTATATATCATAATATGTCATATATTACATACCTAATATATATTGTAGTAAAATTCACTCGAAACCCATAACTAGCAACTAGTAAATACTAAGTAGTAACTATAAACTATAATATTAATATGTATATAATTATGCACACACTTATTAGGTACCCAATATATATATGTTTGCGTTTTACTGTGTGTTTAAGCGTAACATTGTAATGTATATAGATTTTTTTATATTTACATATCTGCATAAAAAACTTTACTTCGTTCCCAATTTTCAATGACAATAATCTAAACTCTGTATAATGGGTTTGAAAATGGTTCAATAAAATGTTAACTATATTATGATTTTAAGTTACATGGAATTTGATTGACGTAATAATGAAAACATAACTATTTAATATACGTATAATAAACTTACACATGCATATAGGTATAATTTATATTACCATTAATTTGTATTATAATTATATTGTATCAAATATCTAACTAATAATAGGGTGAGTAGTAAATGCATTTGTTTCATAAATATATAATATAGATTAACACATACGATTCGACAATAGTATAGGTACCTATAAACAATATTATATCATGTTCTAAACTTTACATGCATAACATAATATTACAATAAATAAACGTGCATATATTTCAACAAGACGCCAATTAAATTTCTATTCTCAATAATTAGGTATATCTAATTATAGCGTTCTACACGATTACACGTGCGATGATCTGACCTTTAACGAATCAATCCAACACTGAAACACTATAGTATAGTAATATATATATATATTACATAATAAATCATAGCCTCGTCATATTAATTGTAGTCTGTAAGGTATATTTGATTATATTATTCTAAAACTAAATTAAATAATTATGTTTATACTATACATATAGCAAACAAATAACAATTTATAAATATTTTTAGTAAAAAAAAAGCACCTATACATCTAATATATAGCACGGTATAATATGTTGGTATAACGGATTTCTAACAATAATATACATTATTCAGTGGTATTCCTATTATACATAGATGTTTCCAATGATCGCATGAAGCTTGAGCGTTGTTATATACATGATAAATACAAAATACTTGTATACCTATTGTCAAAACTTCAAATTTTCACTATACTTTGGTACCTAATTATTAAAATATATGAGTTAATACTATATATTATAGTCTAATCACAAGCAATACGATTATTATATAATACTCATCACACTCACGTAGCCATGTAGGTATTTTTTGATGTAGGTAATTACTATGATTTGTCTAGAAAATATGACATATTTAAATTTAAAATCTCCCAGATACAATATATTTTATATTATATATTAATAATTAATATCAAAATATTACATCAAAAAGCATGTGTATTTATCCCGCGAAAACTTATAAGTTTATTAAAATACATAGACCTACAAAATCGTAATTCAAGTTGTATACATAAACTACACTAAGACAATTTAATACATACATATATAAATAAATACTAGTAAATAAGTGATTTAACTGAAGATGAAAAACGTGATGTGATTTTACCTGCATGTGTGTGCGGCGCACACGAACAGCGCAGTTGAACTTTCGCGGTAGCCGACAACCGAACGCGTACTACTGACTCGGCGCGTTTGAACTTTAATTATGGTCTGTACACGCAACGCGCACAGCGTGTACCAAACGCGGCAAAAAAACAAACAACGAAAAAACAGTTTGAGTCGTCTTCGAACTGGAAGTGCCGTCACTGCAGGATGAGTCCTATAGGGTAGGATAGCTTTCGAGTTGTTTTAATATATTAAATAAATAAATATCATAATTTACGCTATTATTATACTTATACATGCGTATTATGAAGCATATATATGTACAGAAGAAAATGATCGAAAATTTCGACTAAAAATTAAGATAATAATAAAAAAGGCTGGAAAATGGGCACCATTCTATTGTATTTGTATGATACGCGTAGAGTGAATCACTGTTATGAATGTGCGAAATATTTGAATTCAATGATAATATAGCATTATTTATATTTAAGTGATATATTTATATCGAAAAACGATTCTGAGCGGAGACGGTCTACCGTCAGCCTACATTATTGCATAAATAGAAAGTATCTACTACTTATACGCTATACTTTATATTATTTTTTTTTGTATTGCTAGGTATTAGGTAAAATAATTTATTTTACTATTAATAATACAGTAGGTTGAATTCATTTTTTTAAAACAATACATATAAAAAATATAATAATATATGTAAAATGTTTATATGTCCCCACAAATAATGTTTTTAAACTATAACAAAATAATAAATATCGTTATTACTTATTCATAATGTAAATATGTACCAAATTTTGTAAAAATGTGAACTTAAATGTATCTTATATTTATACTATAAACTATATGCTTATATAGTTTTTAGATTTTTTGGTTTTAATATGAACTACTTATGAGAGACTTTTTATTGCATTTTTATGCATCAGCTATAAAAATTAAACATTATACAAATTTTCAATTGCAATAAAACAGTTTAAAAATGACCAATTTATTAACTGCAGTAAATAAAAATGATTGAAAATTTCAAATTTCTAATAATAACTCAAAAAAGTTGAAATATTTAAAAAATTATATTATCCATAGAAAATGATCATATTATTTTATATATCAATTTGGAGAAAATTTCCTTTATTGTTTATTAATTTTTAATTTTATTAAAACACCCGGTTTTCCTTTTTTAAGACACTTTTTATATTATTAAACACTAAAAAGACCACAGTATACTAAATTAATAAACTTTTAACTATTTAAATAATTATCTATAAATTTTAAAGTTCTCCAAACTTAATTTGAATAAATGAATAATTATTATTGTTAAAGGGTCATGCTAGAAAAATTACTGTATAAACCTATATACGTGGTAATTCTCAATTGACGTGACAATAATAAATAATAATAACTATACATAATGCACATAATAATATGAGTGTATATGAGTGTATATGTGTCGCTGATTTTAGAATTTTAATACAACGATATACATATATTATTATATTATTTATATTATAGAAACATTAAATATTTATAAATTTTTGCATAATATTATAATGTTCATACATCATCCTTGTTTTTATAATGATATATAATATATTAATATTTTATAACTTATATAGTATACTCCTATTAGTCATTATTCATTATACTAATTATTCAGTAATTAATTAAAATAGTTTGAAGTTAGCACAAATAAAAACACATTTTGAAAATTACTGATATGTATACAAAAATAATATAAATTTTACTAATGGGAGATTGTGTCGGGGCCGATAAAGCAAAATATTGCTAATAACACTGCTATTATACGTACATATTATTATTCAACGTATAGTGAATGTAGCCATGTAGGAAATTAACTTTATTTGTCGGTCAAAAACTCAAAACTATTTATCGAGAAATTATTGTGCGCACCTACGATATATCTTCGTTCGTTCATTCGACGATATAGATTGCGAGGAAAAAAATTAATTTTGAAGTTAATGAATATTGAATATATTTTAAGTGCATATACATATATTGAGATTTTTAAGTAAATACTAGAATCTAGAAGTCCTCAATCCTATTCCTACTAATTATTACTCTTATGAGTGATGAGTTATGAGTTATATTCATTAAAAATTATTCATTATCATAAAAAATACTCACGACACTCTACAGTGTACTCATATATCCATAGGACCGTAGGCCTCCTATCATGTCTGTCCTCGTCTTACAAAAATACCGCATGGTGCATATTATAGGAAATTTACATTCAGCAGACCATAATGTCTGCTATTCAAGTGAATTAACCTATAATTAAATTTAAAAGTAAGAGTGTTATTTAGGGAATCTTTACAATATTAAAATACTCATAAACCGCATTAAAATTTAAATATCAATAAAAATATATTTCATTCTGTAGATTATATATTTACCTTTAAATATAATAATAAGTCAATTCATATTTTAATTAGCTATTAACAACGCAAAATTGGTTCTGCTAAATGGCCTAAATGCAAATTCACTTAATGTTGTAGATACGGGTTAAAATGCTGTCATTAATTCGTTAAGATAAACCTATATTATTATTGATATTATACTATTGAATTTTGATTTTAATTATTTTTTACAGAAAGAATATTTTTTTTTAATTTTTACATAAGTAATATTTAGCTAATTTCAGCATTGGATTAATTGCTTAACCATAACTATTTCCATTCTTTAGAACTGAAGAGAAGACAAGGGTAATCTAAAAATACATAAAGAAATGTTTACCTCTGGCTCTACTCATTCATCCATCGGTCTAAACTTAAATCGTTGCAGTGACTTGTGATTACTATAAACCATTTGTCGGTTGTATCCATAATGGCAATATTAGTCGATTTATATTATCGATTAAAATCATAGCTTTAACTTCATATAATACGATTTCACATTCACATTTCAAAAATGGGGGTAGTTATAGATAGAAATTGGATCTAATTTGTACTGTAGAGAAATCAGAAATTCTCAGTATTTTTTTTTTATAATCAAAACAAAAATAAGGAAAAATGGTAACTTTTTTAAGGTTACTTTTAAGATACTTGCAATTTTCACCAAATATTAAGATTATTAGTTTTTATTTATGATATTCTTTTAAAAATATTTTAACTATTTTTGAGCTGCTTATAATTTTTTTATTCTAAATATGTTGATTATTAGTAGAAATTTGGTAGAAATTTGTGAAAATCACAAATGTTTTCATAAGTTGTTAATTTCTTAATTAGCAAGATACATTTGTCGACAGTTTATGCTTAAATTCGATTACATTACTGTTTGTAATGGGTAATCAATAACAACATTGATAGAAATACAAGTTTCAGATAAAAATCGAAAAAATTAAGCGAATATTTTTGTTGGCATGAAGCCATGAACTGATCTTTAACGAAAAACATTTGAGCTGTTATATATTATACGATGTAGTATATACCTAGAATTTTATTTAACAAATCGCCTGAAATTAGAAATGTACGATATGAGAATGTTTTATATAAAGTAAATTTATTTCCGAATACTTATTTAACTTTTATAAACGTAAGTTTAAATTGTAGTGCACCTAGCTACTGCACATACTTCATACCATAATTTGTTTTTAATTGATTCAGACCTTTTTTGATAACGACATTGTATTATCTAACAACGGACGACGATTTTAATGGCACTTATTAAACAAGAAATTGAAATAAAATCATTTACTGTATCTTAGTTTTTACAACTTTTTGATCACTATTGCAACTGTTACTAAGATTTATGTACAGTGATATTATTTCCTTTCCACTCTGCTGGTAAAATTGTTTTCAAATATTCTCACAAAAATTAAAAAAATTAAAATCTTATGGTTGAAGTTATTTTAAAATATTCATTTTATAATAGTTAAATATTTTAGTGGTTGGTTTGAAAGATTATTTTTCATATCATTGGTTAGTGATAATATAGGTATAGAATAGATGTATAATAATTAATAATTAATAGGTTAGAAATAAATCATATTATAACAAATGATATTATAATACATTTATATTTTACAATTAATTTAAATAGGTACTAAAGTACCTATTTGAAATAAGCAGAATTAGGTACCACCTACTTAGTTATTTGTAAAATATAAAAGATGAATAGTTAATACTTAATAGTAATAGTTACCTGTACACATGATGGAACCGCCATTTAAGATACTTTATAATTTATATGTTATATTATTTTGTACAAAATATAATAAAATGAAAATTATACAACTACCTAGATATTTTACTACTATAATTTTATAAATTTAATAAAAAAAAGTGGGCAAGTGGGTATCGCTTTAGTGCTTTACTGTATAGTAAAGATGGAGAGTAGGTCACTGGTCACTATAATGGATGTGTTAAATTTGAATGCAATGACGGGTATCATTGTATACGAAAAACGATTCTGAACGGAGATAATTTGTCAGTCAATGATAATTAGTTGGATATATTATATTATTACCTATATTTAAATTGTAATATATCGTTATTTTACGCGATTTCGTACAAAATTAAATTCTATATTATACGCTCATAAAATGTTTTCTATATTGACAATGGAATTTTTTTTTACAGTTACTTGAAGGAAAACTTATGGATAACCTAGTATTGGATTTTTGAACCTTAAGTATAAATCACAAAAATTTTATGAATTTTCAACTTAAAATTCTTTGCAAATCTTCGTGATTTTGATATATTTTGTAAACATTTGAACTTTAAATGCTTATAAACAAAAATTGTGACTAACGATTTTTGATTTTTTTTTACTACGATAAGTACAACTTATAATAAACCTTATATTAAATTTTAAAGATTTTTTGGATAGCCAAATTTTTTTTATCGGCATTTTAAGAAAAAAAACTTAGAAAAGTCGAAAATTTAAATTGTCTATAAGTAGCTTAAAAAAGGTCAAAATATTTTGAAAATTTAATCGCAAATACATAACCATAATATAAACATTTGGTGAAAATTTCAAGTATTTACAATGATTCTTTTTTGAGCTACAGGAAAATAAAAAAATCGATTTTGTCGAAAAATGGTTATGCGTAAAAATTCCCGTTTTTCCGTAATTTTTTCAGGGTTTTTCCCGACGCTTTTGAAAACTATTGGAAATTTTTTACTTTGACCCCCAAAGTACCAACTAGATGAATTTTCCTTTTCAAAGATCAAAAATCGAAGCATTATTACTCAGTGGCGGCTCGTGGTATGGTGCACAGGAGCACGTGAACCACCCAAAAAAATTATATAAAAAATTATTATATGCCATAATAACATAATAAAACACACATCATTGTAAAATCAATACATTCATCACTCCGTTCAGAATCTAAAATTTAATTTATATATTATGTAATAAAATCAAGTGAGTATGAAATATTTTATACACTAATATTAAAAAAAAAATCCATATAAAGCCGAAGTTTGAATAACATGATGAAATCTTCATCATGAACATGGACCAACAACCAAAGTAACCGCACGGTGTGTCGGTTAATGATGAAGAAAAGTGAAATCTATAGATGGAGGTATCATTGGTAACCACGGTATACCATAATAATATAACAAGTAATACCTGTTATCAACCACATTGTCCAGCCAATTAAGATATACATACTAGTATACTACTACTACTAATACTCGTAAGCACTACAGGCCATAGTGACACTTGGCTTCCAAATCAATTCTTCTCCACTCGTCTCGTTCTTTAGCCGCACTTCTCCAGTTCCGTATTACCCATCTGTAGTTGTAAGTCCTTCTTTACTTCGTCTATCCGTCTATTCCTTGGTTGTCCTTGTCTTCTGGTTCCTTCCATACTACATAGGTAAATAGTAAATACACGACGATGCACGATGACGCGGTTTCAATACAATTTTTAAAAAATTTTTTTAACAACCCTCGTAATCGATAGTCATTACTCACTAGAATACGCGTAAGCAGCCTCTGGTTTCAGGGGCAGCAAGAAATTAATTCAGCCCATTTTTCAAATTCACCATTAAAGCCGGCACATATATATAGTTTTACTTTTTTTACTATTGGGTATCAAAATTAAAATTGTATTGGTTATTTGTTTTTTTGGATAAAAAGTTATACAGTAAGATACTAAGCCACAAAAAATGTATTTTTGGCTTATGAAAAAAAATCATTTGTGGAAATATAACTTTACCGAGGCCCATTATTTAATATTAGCTGGTCCCAGTAGCCCCAAAGAAAGTCCAGTGGTAGCATATGCTGCTTCTGCTGCCCCCGTGAGCACGCCTATGGTCACTAGTCGGTACTCGGAACGATACTGTCGATATCTACTTCGATCACGATGTAACGATGATTAGTTATTTGTTTATTACACCTTACAGCAGGCTTTAGATTGGTTAAATATATACTCAAAACTCAACGAACAAGTTTCAAAACAACATGCCCACCCACCCACTAACTAAATTTACTAGGACCAAGCAAATATTTTTAGATTCTTCTTTAAATAAATTTTTCATTCACTTTTACAATTAAATGATATGGATACACTTATTTTTTACTTGAATCTTGTATTATGAATTATGATTAATAAATCTATTCAACTTAAAACATTTTTCCCCATTTTTGGGGCACGAACAATCGCTCCTAGTATTCTTATAACAAGCCACCACTGAATAGGTACCTAACTACATAAATAAGATATATAAAGCTACACCGTAGCTTTATGGATGTAGGCTTGTAGCTCATAAACGCAAAATTTAACCTAAACGCAACCCAAAAGCACAAAAATAAATAACCCACAAGCGCAAAAAAATATTACCTTTTTAATAACCCATAAGCGCAAATCAATTTTTAAAAAAAATGGTAGGTATTTAATTAAAATCATAGTTATTATTAATATTAAATTAAGTATTTAGTGATATTGAAATTAGTTCAAAAAATCAAAAAGTCAGTAATAAAAATGTGAAACCCGAAAGTACAAATCAACCTTTTTTTTACCCCAGAACTACATTTCTCAGTATTCTCATCCTCTTCAACATCTATCCCCTTCTCTTCATTTTCTATAAAATATTAGATATTTATTGTACTGTATTATTTTAATATATTAATTCACAAAGTGTTCCGAAAATTATTATTTTAGAAGTTATACCTGTTTCAAATTCGCGGTTAGGTATTAAATTCTGAAATAGTACGTATTATAATATCGATAGTAATAAATAATATTATGTGTAATTTAAAACAAAAGATTCAATTTGTTTAAAAAATATATTAAAATGTAATACAAATTTGAAATTTGTGTCCCTTTATGATTAGTGTCCGGGGCATGGGCTTCGGATCCTCTCCCCCCTAGATCCGGTACTGGCTGAATCCATAAATATTAGATTCAAAGTTTTTTACAAATGACAATAATAATTAATTAAAAATGAACAGAATTATAATAATTAACCTAACCTAATTAATGTACCACCAAGTTTTATAAAAAAAAATGAAGGAAAATAAAGAAAAAATAATATGTAATAAAATGTCAGATTATGTAGTTTTTAAAAAATATTAGTTAATTTACATAAGTAAGTATTAATTTTATTAATTAATTTTTGACTATATACTATATTACAAAGATATTTTTATATGATATTTATGTTAAGTGTTATTTTAAAATGTCCTTACTTTCAGGTGGTAATTATTGATAAATAACATACTGAATAAAATAATTTTGAATGACATTTTAAATTAATTATCATACTTACTTGAAGACTTATAGTATGATAATTAGGCATAATATGAGATAATATGTAGAACAATGATTTTTTTTATAAGATATCCATAGATATGGAAAAATATAGATTTTATTATTTGAAATACTTATTATGGTAACCAAATACCATTGTTATAAGAATAATATTGTAATCTGTTTCTAACATGACCCAATATTACATGTTAAGTATGTTAAAAAAAGTGATGGTACTATGTTCAATTTAAAGTATATCAATATAATCCATTATTAAATACTATAATATAAAGGAAGGATATTATAATATTAATATTTTAATACTTATTAAATATGTCATTTTAAGAAATATATTTTTATTAAATATATTGATCCTCTATGGATTGAACTAAAAAATCAAAATTTTAAAAGCTTATATATATATAAAAATTGCTTACAATATAAAAATAAAAAATAAATTAGGAAGCTTCAGTCGTAGGGGTAGGACTTAAAGGAGGGGATGGAGTGTCTATTTCTATTACTACTCCTTGTTCAGAACTGGTAACAGCTTGTTGTGGCTGTACTTGAGCTTGTGGTTTTAAATCAACTACAGCGACTGGCTGTATAGCACCAGCTGCTTGGGCTTCATTTTCCTGTTTATCTTTTTCTGTTGGCGGTTCTTCATCATCACTTATTGTCAAATCGATAAAAGATGACTTTAAGTTTTCAGATTCTTGGGGTTTGGAACTTTCAGGGCTAGGTTCTGTTTTGGGCTCAATGCATTTTTCATCGTCACTATCTAAATCCACAGAATCAATAGGTTTTACTTTAGTTTCAGGAGTACTATTGGTGGTTTTTGTCTCTTTATTTTCTTCATAAACTATCCATGTACCATCAGCCAAAATTTCAATTTCTTTGGTGCAGTATTTAAGAGTTGGACTTGAAACAACTTCCAAAAAATAATTTTCTATTTGTATATCATCATACAAACAAGGCTTATTGCAAGTTGGGCACATCCAAGTTGGCTTTTTTTCATTCATTAAAATAAATGTACTAGCATCAAAACACTGTAAATGATCACAGTGTATAGACTTAGCTGGTATTTTCATTCTCATTTTACCCAATGGACACACTAAAGAAAAACGATAAGATGTGGTTGCCAAATCTGGGTCAACATCCGCTAACTTTTTAATAATATAATTTTTGGTCTCTTCTGCACTTCTTCCTCCTTTATCTTGAAGTTTTTTTATTAAAATATCTGATGTTAATTTCTTTACAAGATACATTGCCATAACGTAATTTTTTCCATCAGGGGACCAATTTACAGTTATTGTGTTGCTAACGATTGGAGAAAGTTTAACAAGTTGAGTGCAATTGATTGGTCTTGCAGTTCTTCTAGATTCAGTTCCTGGTCGAGTATTAGGAGCAGTAGGTGGTAATGGACATGCTTTCATCCCAAGTCGTATATGTAATCCAAGAGGCATATAATCTGGCGACTCATTAGACACAGGCTCTACTAATTGACAAATTCGAATCTGGAATTGATAAAGATAATCATTTTTTCCATGAGAAATATCACGATTCATAGCAACAAAATTGGCTTGTTCAACTGACAGAACAAGTTTGAATGTAGCTTCTTTCATACCTGAAATAAAATAGATAAATATAAATACATTTAAAAAAATGATCATAAAATATTGCTACCTCTAGGAACATTTTGTAATGTACATCTGTCCAAGCCAGAAAGAAGAGTTGGCTTAATAACTTCGTCAATAACTTCATAAAATGGTAATTTTTTGAACTTGATTTGAGCTACAGTTTCAAGAGATGGGACGTAAGAATTGTTTCCACTAGTTGATGTTTTCATATTATCAAATCCCAATGTATCTTGCGTTATTACAATATTCACTTGATGATTTGACGGTATTTGGGTTGATACTATAGTACGAGGTCCAGATGACTGATAACTGCCAGATATATACTGAATATTATTATTAGCCATAGTGTTTCCAGGAATAGAATTTGCTCCAATGTGGTTACCATACATGCCTCTTTGCATTTGGGGCATAACTTGAGGTAATCCAGCACGTGCCGTCATATGCATTGATTGTTGAGGATATTGTGGTGGTTGGTACATTCTTTGTTGTGGGTTTTGCATCTGACCCATAGATATCATCTGCCTCTGTTGTTGATTTTGCAATAAACTGCGCATCATAATATCATTATTAGGCATATCAGTTTGCACGGAACGATATATTTCATATATTTTTGCTATATATGCTGCATAGTTCATGTTAGCTGGTCTAGACCTTAACAAATCAATTGCCCGTTCTTTTAGTTCGGATTTTCGACCTGCTTTATTTCGACCAAAAGCTGCCAATAATGCTTGCAAATCATTAGTCCGGAAACTATTCAGCATATTTCTATAACCTTCATCAGAAGATGAATAATTACTCAAATTATTCATTGTCACTAAAAAAAATAAAAATATTTTCTGTTAAATTTATAATTTGTAATGATCACATAATAAAAATAAATACATAATCTTTAAAATATGGTTTGTTATATCTGTAACCCTTTTGGATTTATGATAAATTATTAAAATCTTGGTAACCAGATAAAATCTTGTAAGGGGTAACAACAATTTGAAAGCTCATCCCAGGACTAGATGTCTAAAAAGGCTTATATAAACAAACCTAGATTAGTTAATGAGTTACACTTTTCTTCAAGCTTACTAAAATACCATAAAAAAATGAATTAATAGTGACACGTCACATGCTACTCAATATTTTCTCTGCTACATGGAAAACCAATGAATTATTAATACATATAATATGTGGGTCCTTATTTCTGTTACCTACGTTAAGTTTAGGCATAAAATGTTTAAGCGGTGGTAGGATAATAACTAATAAGTTTTTGTGAACCTATTTTCCTCATTTGAGTTTACCATGTTTATATTTCATGCGAGCAGTTTTGGCGTGTTTGCATTTACATTCATCTACCTACAGTTTGACGTTGAGATTTAAATATTTCATATTATTCTTTATCAGTTGTCAACAGACTGAATGGCATATCAATCAAACACTGCTCAATTTCTTGATGTTCGATAATGGCACATTTACATTTATTATAGGCTTTTTGGGGTTTAGAATTTGAAGTCATAAATACATGTTTCAAACAATTGTACTTATAAGTTGAGTTTTAATGTAACTATTATAATGCAAACAGAATTTGGACAAGTAAAATCATGATTAAATAAAAACATGTGATTAAAAAGAAAATGTATCAATGAAGTTGGTATGGTAACATTATCATATTATGCATTGGTTGCTAGGGATAACTTAAGAACTTTAATACAAAATTAATCAGAAAAAAAAAATTGATATTTTACCTAATTTTAATAAACTCACTTAAAATTCAATATTTATTTCAATCTCTACTCCATAGTCAATACAAAATCTATAACTGCTATTAAAATTATAATTTCTTTTATAATGGATTGATTATATTATGTAATATACTGTAATTAATATTCTTTGTTTTCACTTTTTGAAATAATTGTTGAGCTATCTTAGTTTTAATACTAGAAGTTGCAAATAAATAAAGATAAAATTCATGGAATAGCTATCCTCCTTTTTAGAGACTAAATTCTATGATAAAAAGAATTAAAAAAAAAAAAAAAAAAAAAAACAATTAAATAAATTTACATTACTATTTAATATTTTTTTTATACAAACAACAGGTTAAAATGTATTATTTTGTTCTTTTGGTAGACAAATTGAAATTTTGATTTTAAGTTTTAAGATAGTTATAATTTTGAATGTTTATAGATAATATATTATAATATATTTTCAGATGTACAGTAGAACCTCAATTATCCGAACCTCCGTTATACAAACTGCAATTAGTGTATCCGAAAGTTTGTGAGACTTGTCTGCAGAAAAGCGCGTAGCAGTTCATCGTCAAATAAAAATCGATAATTTTGTCAAAAAAATATAATAAACATTATATTATGTTCCTATGAATGTAATGTATTTTTAATAATGTCATCTATGTAATTCTAATAAAATATTTATAATAATAATAATAATAATAATAATAAATATGTATGTACATAATATAAAATATTTAACTGTTAAAAAAATATTTTTTTTATATTTTCCAATATCTGAACTTTTGTTCAATAATCAAGGTTCTACTGTACGTATAAAAAGGGGATAATTTTTGTTTTCTATGTACATAAAATTGTTGTACATTCATTGTTATAAATATTAAAAGCTTACAGTCGAAAATCACTGTTATATTCTTCATAACTGTCATTTTTCAAAAAGTGTTTTGGTATCAATTCTTTTCTTCTAACTAAGTAACGGGTAATTTAACTTTTAGAATATTTTCTTTAATCTTTACGAGGAATAAATGTTTGACACATTAATTGCTATTTATTTTATTTGTTATTTATTACCTATTACAAATTCCTCTAGTTATTGCAATACCATACTTGTTTAAAATAAAAAGTTGACTGGGTAATGAGGACATCATTCCATATTTGTTGTCTCCGTCTTATAACAATATAACAAATTTGATTTCAGCATAATCCATTTTATGTTGTTAGCTTTAATATTATTAAAATATTATATTGAGCTAGGTATTATCAAACTCAAAGCTAAGAGCATTGTTAAAGGCATAACATAGACTAATTCATATCTAAATTTTAAAATGAGATGATCATTTTAAAGTTTTGATATTTTACATGGCTACACAACTAAGTTAAAATTAAAATACATATCAATAAAAGCCTACGTGATGCCCTAGATAATTTTCTTACCACTAAGTCGAATAAGTAAATTTACGCAAACTATTAAAGAAAACTGCAACAAATTGATTGTTGTGAATTCAAATTTTTATGGTGTACGTTAGTAAGCCGAAAAGAACATAAGCAAATACGACGTCCTCTTATTTAAATTTACAGTGGTATTACAAACAATAACTATATACAGTAACCATGAAAAATAAATAACTATTTTAATTTCAATAATCGTAACTATGTATTGGTAGCTAACAGATGGACGGACTCAAAGAGAATATAAGATGTTATAAACTTAAATTTTAAAAAACAAGCATAGGCGACAAAACAACATTTATGCCTTAATGCCATGATTTCAAAAATTATATTGAAATATTAAGAAAGTACGAAACAATTACCTGTAATATTATGGTTTTTTCTTTAAATTGAGTTATACGTCAAAATTAATTTGAGCAATCTACGACGTTAGTGACAGTCGTCGAATCTTAGCATCACGCGCCGATTACCATGTGTACATGTCGCTTCACAACACAAATTGGTTTTGGACGTTTAGGTGAGATAGTGCGGTACCGAGAAAAGTGTGGAGAACGAAACCGCGGTTATAGCAGTGTTACTGAACGCTGAAGTAAACGTGAAAAATAAAAACCGTTCGTTTTACGTTTGCCGAATGACGATGAATAACAATCATCGATCATCAGCCAAAAATCAATAACAATTTAACAGTCAGAAATCAGAATGACGCTTTAGACCGTAAGTTAGTATGAGAGTCGATAGTCGAGAGGGTCGAGAGGGACGCTTTGTAATGGTTGTAACACTTGTGACTTGTAAATCATTGGGTGATGTTATCAGATATTCTGATGCCACCATAGGTAGATATATTTTAAAGAAAAACGTATTATTATGTATAGTCTATGGAGGCTACCTTATAATTCTAGTATCCGACAACAGTGTAGCACTGTAGTCTGTAGTCCCGGCATCCCGTCCCATCCCGTAAAACCAGTCCTGTCGACGAGTACGATAATTTCACGGCTAAACGAACGTGCACAGAAACGGCAAAAAATCCTAACCAACGGAATTGTTATTTATTATGCACACATGTCACTATCTAGCGGAGTAATGTTTCTAATATTAACAAAGGAACTCATACTATTTTTTTATAGTGTCCAGTAGCGCCAGTAGCGGTAGGTATCAATGGTATCATTGTATCAACATTAACTAATTTAACTATCAAGAATTCAAGACTTCAAGAGTACCCCGCGTTTGCTCGTCATTGAGTAGGTCATTATTAAAAATGGGTGTAACAAATACAAATTCGAATTCAATGTTCTATAATATTTGATGACAAATCAATAATCAATGAATTTGATGAACAACTTACTAAGAATTTTGTATTAAAAATTGTCTTAACCACTAATATAAATATTTTGTGAAATATTCAAGTCTATACAATTATTGAATTACGACACAAAAACAAAATCGACTGTTTTGAAAATTTTGTATTGCCTAACAATTCCTGTTTTTCTTTAACTTGTTTCTGTTCTTTTACTGATTAGGTATTTTATGAAATACTGTACATTTTTACTCATTCTATGTATCAAACAAATCCATTTTGCTACCAAAAACTGTCACTGAAATTGAAAATCGAAGCATTATTTGTACTATTAAATAAATCACAGTCGAACGGAATAGAAATCATTGTAATTTGTAATTATTTATTTCCCCACCAAAATCTAAAACAAGTAAAAATTGCGTCAAAAGTTATAAAAACATAAGTATTTTTTTAAATAAAATTTAATTTTCAATTGAACACTTTTAGTAAATCATAATTTTTTGATTTTTTTATCTCAATAGTCATTATATGATCACCCGTTTTCCGCCCTGACACCGGGCACCGCGGTAATGCATCGTCGTAGCCGGTGCACGCACTGCAGCGCGTCGCTGGTTCGCTCACCAACGTCCGTCACTCCGTCGAGGCATCCACAGTCGACTACACCTACAAAATAATACTACGACTGTACGAGTACGACGACGAGTGACGACCGCAGCACAACCGGACCCACCATTGCCGCTGCCACCAACTGCAACAGTAGCCATTTACCTAGTCGCCGCAGCTATTCCATCACTCGGCCATTTTGATTGTCGTTTTCGCCGCGATTCGACAGGCCAGTCGTTTAACCAGTGTGTGTGTTCTGCGGCCGTTCAGCGCGCGACGCACTCCGTTACCAAGGGCTCCCGCGGACCATCGTCATCGGGCGGTCCGATAATAACAGTCACACTGGGACCCATGTTTTAGCCCCGGTCCGGTTTTGCGTGTGAGCAACGGGCCCTCAGTGCCCTACTATTGCCGCCTAACCACCAGAGTTCGGCCCCGGTTAATACAGACACCATCGGGAAACGTACCCAAGAGGTGAGCGAACTAGTGTCCTCGCTCGCACTGGGTGACGGACCTATTTATTTATTTTTTATAATAATATATTATGAGGTAAAGGACGACGACGCGGACACACACCGGCAATCGTGTCCGTATACACCGTGCTCGTGGCACGCACGATTCGCCGCCAGTCGTCGTGTGGTGTGTGTGTGTGTCATTTCGCTATCGTTGTTATTAATTATTATTTTCTTATGACGATGGTTATAATAATTATAATAATAATAATAATATGATGTCGAAATATATATCATAATAATATATTATTAACTATTATAATATTATGCATTATAATAACAATAATAATAATATAAATAATTTATTTGTGCATTTTATCTTCTTCTTTATTCAATTAGTTTTCAGCGAAAAAAAATAATGAGTATTTTTTTTATCGACGACTTTTTTTAACTTAATTCAAGCCGAGAGTACATTTAGATATACCGGATATCCAATTAAATTTGTTTTTTTTTTTTACTTTAATCAGTTAGTTTGTGTCGTGAAAGTCTCGTCGATCGCGTGTTGCTCTGTCTTCCGTAAACTTATTCTAAGTATTAAAGTTATGTATTTATCGACAAAAAGTGTGTTCCCGTTATATATTTTGGCACCTCGATATGCTCGCTGCGATGGAAGGTAAGATCTACCAGAAAACAGCGATCTTTGGGTGGGTTGGGCCTCTTTCAGGATAAATGGTCGTTCTACTGATATAATATAAATTTCATAATTTTATTTATTTGTTTAATTTGAAATTTTTCAATGTTCTAATACATAAAGGTTTCATTATAAGTTCAGGATTATATTTTTAGACAAATTTCACCTATGCTTCTTATCCTGAACTTTATAGTATTCATAATTTTAAACATAGAATTTTCTAATGGGAATTATGTATGCTTAGGAGCGGTGTATTTAACGTGCACAAATGGAATCAGACAATTCTACAAATTCTGATGACTCGCAATCAAATAACTCAAGCCCATCTGCATCACCAGAAACTGTAACTAGAGAGCAATCTGTCAGCGGTTCACCTTCAGCATCCAGTCATAATTCTGCCCCACAAAGCCCCGACAATAATAGTTCTGGGTCTCAAAGCATAGATAATGCAATACAAAGTCCAGAACAGGATAATGATGATGATGAAGATGATGATGATCCTCAGTCACCTGATAGTTCATCATCTAAATCAAAAAGTCCTATTGTCGAACCTTGTAGTCCTGAACATCAACAAAATGATGAGCCACAAAGTCCAAGTTCAGAATCTAGTTCATCGAGTCGTGTATCTTCTACAGCTGGTTCTCCTGACAGAAATAGCCATTCTCGACCGTCATCCAAAGTATCTTCAAGAAGCAATGAATCTGATAAAGAAACAAAAGAACCTCATGATAATTATTTATCGGATGTTTCTGATGAAGACTCAATGGACAATATAAATGATGATAATGCTTCCCAAGTAAAAGAAAATTATTTACATAGTTGAATATGTATTATATATTATTTTTTTTTTTTTTACAGAAAAGTGCAAAAGAATGGAAAAGTGATAATGATACTCATTCTCCTTCGAAAGAAATTGTTATTCCAGTTAATGGTCATAACAATGTGGATGCTAAGATTGAGCCTAATGTAGTTAATGACCCTGAAGAACCTTTAGACTTCGAAGCTGAAGATGGAGAAGATGGGGAATGCGATGAACCAAAGCCAGTTAAAGACGAGACTGAGGTTGAAGAAGAAAAAGAACCTGAAGAACTCGAAGAAGGTGAAGTTTCTGATGAAGGTGAACATCGGCCAGAAGAGACAGAACCCAGGCCGATATGTCGATTTTACTCGAGAGGTCAATGTACATGGGGTGCAAGCTGTCGGTGAGTAATATGCTGATAAAAATATTAAAAGCCCTAAATAAATCTATCAAGAATGATCTATTTAGATTTTTACATCCGGGCGTTGCTGACAAAGGCAATTATTCAATGTTTGAAATGGTACGCCCAATACCACCACCTGGTAGTTTACCATCGTTTTATCCAAATGATTCTTATCGAACACATGAAAGAACTTTGGTAAATATTGTTTTTAGTTAATCTTTTTTTAAAATATAACATCAGCATAAGGGAGTTATATTGATTAGATTCCTGGAGGTCCGATTGCACCAATAAAAAAAGATGATATACCACCTGTTGAAACTGCTTGGGAAAGAGGATTACGTCAAGCTAAAGAGGTAAAGAGAATACTTTTATTCATAATATGAAACTGTAGAATAGTAATTAAATGAAAAAATAATTCTCAAATTAAATATTTATATTGCATAATATTAGATACTTAAAAAGTCTAATAAAAAAAAAGAAACTGATATTGACTTTGAAGAAAAAAAAATGAACTTAACATCAAATCAAGAAGAAGTAGAAAAAGAAAATGATTACTATGCGCAGCGTCCAACAAGTCCAACTGCTTCACCTGCACTAAGCCCTCCTATAGAAAGATTGTTAGTAAAAAAAAAAAAAAAAATTAAGTTATTTTATTTTATTTATTTATTTTTTTTTTATAATAGCAAACCTGATTTAGAAGCTCGGCATCATAGGGGTCCTCTTCCAGATGCTTATGTGGATGAATTTATGCCACCACAAGTAGATTTTTACCATCATCGACCAGAATTTTGGCCTCCCCATCATGGTCGTCCTTTACCACATTTTCCTCCTGGACATCCAATTGATTTTCATGCTCCTCCACGAAGAAATCCATATTATCCATATCCACCACCTGAACCTTATTATCATCCAGGTTTGAAACCTCACCATCGAGGTTTGCCTCCTAAGTACCCTCCTAATAGAGAAGTAATAATGCAGCGCTCTGAAAAATCATACAGGTATGATATTTTATTTATTTAAATTTTTTTATAACTATATATAAATATAATAAATTAATTGTAGTCCTCAACCTTCTGGTCATCGTAATAGAAGAGATAGGTCATCAAGTCGACCACGAAGAGGAGATGATTGGTCTGATCCATGGATGAGATCTAAATCACCTGGAGGTCGATCTAAACTTAGAGGAAGAAAGAAGTCTTATTCTTCTCATTCTTCATTCTCATCATCGAGGTACTAAATAATTTTAATATTTTATCTACTAAATGACATTTTATAGTAATGTTAACAGATCCAGCAGTAGTTCAAGTAACTCAAGTTATAGCTCACGTAGTCGTTCAAGAGGTAGATCTAATTCAATTACAAAAAATAGGAAGAAAGCACCTCCATTGTCATTTAAAACATCTCCTGGTCGTAAAACTAGTAGAAAGCCAGGTAATTATTGTTACATTAATTCTTTAAATAACTAGGTTTAAAAAATTTGCTTAAATTCTTAGTTGATAACATATTTTATACTTAGTAATCAGTATATTTTAGTTATTATATTGTTTTGGTATATATTTTAGCATATTGACATTGTTTACTGATGTTCATGTATGAATTAAAGTTTAAAGTAGATAATTGTTGTTAATTTGTGTTAAATGATATATTTTTTAGATTTATCAAATAACTAATTTACTAAGTTTAAGTTCAAAATAAATCCTAGCATTTAATAAATAATAACTAAAGTTATATTTCATATTCATTGTTTATTTTACAAGTATTGTTTTTATATTTATAGTAAATATAAAACCAAAATAATATTTTGCAAAAATAATTGTCTCGTGCGTTTGTTATATTAATTTAAAATGCTATTTTAATTAATATTAGTGTTTTTTAATAATTGTATACATGCCATCACTAATTTTTATTTTAGAGAGAAATCCTTCTCCAGATGCATTTGACAAAAAACCAATGAGTCGATCAATGAATCCCCCAGTGCCAACTAATAGATGGTCTGTTTCTCCAACTAATACACCAGCTTCTATACAGCCTGTACAGAGGTAGACTATATTTTTTACTGTATATTTTTATAAAATATTATATTATAACATTATTTTAGAGCCAGACAAATGCCAATGCCACCTAGGTTTGCAGTAAATAAATCAAGCGGAGTTAAGTCTCCAGCTACTACTCATACCTCTTCATCTTCATCAAGCAGTGAATCAGCCTCTGGATCAGGTTCTTCAGAATCTTCTGACTCGAGTGGTTCAGAATCTTCATCTGAAGGAGGAAGTCCAAAACAAAAAAAACTAGGATTGTCTCCCAATAAATTGCTTAAAAAAAAAGTATATATAAACATACAAGATAATTGTAAATATTTATGTAATTATCAATATTGTTTAGATGCAGAAAGCAGAAATGAAATTAAATAAGAAGAAAATGGCAGCTCCAATCGTCCCTCCAGTTAAAAAAGGTAAAATATATATATATATATTAAAAGTTCAAGAATTAAATTATAGCTATTTTAACATTTTTTAGAAAAATCAATTTCTCAAGGAAAAAAGAGATCATTAGAATCCGATAATGATGATACTAAAAGTTCTTCTCCTCCAAGAGTAAGTACTTTCATATTATGCAACATTTTAGAATACTTCATCTGCATGTATAGTCATAATTCATAAATGTAAACATAGAAATGCATTCAGCATAACCAATTTTTGCATTATTAACTTTAATTTTAAAGTAAATTACCTATTATCAAACTTAGGTATAAATATTACTTAGAACACCTCAAGCATTTATAGACATTTCAATTTTAAAAAGACTTAAATATTGTTTACATTGTAGTATAAAAACTAAATACAATCCCGCATAAATTTAGTACAATTTGAATGTTTCCATGTAAATATTACATAATATAAGGTAAATTAAAGCCTATGAGTTTTCCCAGTGTTGCTTATGACTATGTATAATATACCTAATTTATAGGTGGATGATGCTGTGATGGGCACTGGTAGCCCATAAGATATTTGAATATATAACAACATACAATATTTTCCAAATTTTAATATAATAAATTTACTATTTACTAATACTAAATTATATATTATTTCTAAATAAAATATAATAAAAGTATAATATAATATTTTGTTGAGTAGACAATTAATAATAAATGTTGATTAAGAATCTATTTTTTGGCTATTGGTTTTATAATCTTTAACAGTAAAAGAACTTTTTTTATATTCATAATCTTATTAAACAATTGTACTAACAAAATTGTTTGTTTTACATTAAGTAGGGTATAAGGTATATTTTAAATCATTTTTATACCTAATAAAATCATCTAATTAGTATTTAGTAATTTTTTTTTTAAATCTAAATATTTTTATTATTTTTACTACCTATTGTAATAGTTTTTTGTGCATCAAATCCGTGACCTATTAATAAACATTAAATTATTAAATGCAAAAAAGTTAAAAGTTGTATTAAATCACACTAATAGTTTTTAAGTTGGGTTTTTTAATAGGTATTTAAATCAAATAATAGTTTTATTAAGATAAACATTATTTTTTTATAGAAGAAAGGAGGAGCAGCACCATCAAGACGAGAAGAGTTGTTAAAACAACTGAAGGCTGTAGAAGATGCCATTGCTCGGAAAAAGTCCAAAGTAGCATTGTAAATAATTTAACTTATTTAAACAATATTAATTCTCGACTTAATAGTTGATAATTCTATATTATGTATATAGTTTTAAGTACATTAGTATTTTAACATTAAATGATTTTTATCTCATATACATATAATTTAAAAAAACAAAATATTTTAATCTTAAATTATGTTGTATGTGAGATTGTCAATTTTTTTTATATATAAATATATATGACAATATTAATGATATAATTAAAAAAAATTTGAAAAAAATGAATGATTTGAGTGTTTTAAGTCGAGGTTACATTCCAAATGCTCTTCTCCATATTAATAATTTGAGTTCAATCGGAGAATCTAAGTTTTAAATATTTGTGTTTCTAAAATTAGAATATATACTCGACTTATATGTTTATCTTAAATGTATTTTATTTTATAATTGTTGTTCTTTTATTGACAAATTGAAATGTTGAATTATTTAAATGTACAACAAAACTGTTAATTGGTAAAACTGAAATATATCTTATAATTTCTAATATTGTGTAACATCAAACAATAATTGCATAACACCTACAAGTATTAAGGTTGAAGTGTATGAGAAACTTTATAGATATTCAAAGAAAATGTATTTTGTTGTGTTGCAAATTCAACCCTAATCTCTGTCTATATAGTCGCTGCCTGAAGAATCCATAGAATTCTATTTCTTTAGTAAAATTTTTCCTCACAATGTTGTATTTCATGACTTACTGACTAGCAGCTTAAATATATTGTAATTAATGTTCTGTAAACCTATCTCTCTTTTTAACAAAACAATGGTTTTAAGATAGACGTAATTTTTAGTTTTCTACTAACATTAAATATAAATTACAATAGTTCACTTTAGAATTTTAGATGTTCCATTTAAAAGAACCTCAGTTTGTAATATTCAAACACTGTTAAGATGATGTTGAATCTTCTAATGATATGCTGACCTTAGCTAAAGATGATAATATCTTTATTCATAATTTTAAACCACCACAGAAAATGTGTTTCTACAGAAAATTTTGCCCTTTTCAACGTTACTTCCAAATTGAACAGCCTGGTATGAAAAAAAAATAAACTAATAGAAGTTTTATCTGTTTTTTCTATTGATGATTACTAAAACCATACATGTTTGGTATATTTTTATTATGTATTTCAATATTACAATAATAATACATAATATATTGTTATGTAATGTAATAATGTTACCAAATTTCGTTTCGTAGATACGATAACTTATACAGATAAATAAATAAACGATTGTGGTGTGCATTGAGTAGCCTATGTACGACTCCTTTTAATCATAATTCAACCGTATTCTTTAGACCATTAGTACTACCTCGCTAGGATAGTGGGAAGGACTATACATTAATTTTGAAATTTTTTTTTAATAGACATAAATTGGCATTATTATAATAATCAAGAATATAATACAAACCATTAAATTTATTTCCATGTGAGAAAAAATTTGAAAATCAGTCGTGTAGTAGTTATGGCTTTCTTAGATGTATTTTGGTCCTATTGTTTATAAAAAATAAATATCATGATAACCGGTTAGCGTGTTGTATATTACATAAATTAAAATGAATGATTAATTTTCAGTATTCGAATACCAAAAAAAATTTTAAACAGTAAAAATGTTATGCGATCTTTTTTTTATTTATTTATTATTACAGGAGATGCGAATAGACAAAACGCTGTTGGATGGACTTATACATACACCTTTGGATAAAAAAATCAGTCATGACCTGAAAGAGTCGATAGTTAATGTTTACAAGGATTATATTAATTACAGTTAGAAATTCTTGAATTTGTCAAAATCATAATAATAATTGAAAATTATATGTATTTATAATCAATAAAAATAAAAATAAACTAATTTATGACATCATGACACCATGAGGTAAGACAAAAACTACTAATTTTCAAATGAAAAATAAATCGAATCCAAATTCGTAGTGATAGTTAATATCTTTACATGTTTTTGAAAGAAAAAAAACCAATCATTCTTTACTTATCGTATTATACTAGGGTCTAGGATTTGTTCATTAACAAAGAGAAGGCATTTAGCTTATGTTATTTATTTACTAATTGAATTTATAAGTAAAATAAAAGAACAATTTATTAATAACATTTAGAGAAGTTTCATTAAGTAGTGCAGCAGTGTTTAAGAGGACGTCGCGTATAACGATATATACAATGAATATATCAACCATGAGAACACTACATCCTCATGAATATAGATTGTTAAGAAGATTCCTGTCAATGAATTTAATGATATAGTACTAAATATGGGAATAGAGTGCCTAAGGTTGATTAATTAAGTTCTTAGGCCTTGTGCAATGTGCATTCTAGTAAAATATTTTTAGATTGAGTGGAATTTTTAAAAAATGAATCAGAAGGGGGTTCACATTAATGGATGTATTTGAGTGTTTACATGGAAAGTAAAAACAGTTATTAATTGTTGAGATGATTTTTGCACAGTATATGCGAGTAAAAAGTAAAATTAATTGAGTGTTATTCATTAATATGTAAAAGCCATCTGCATAAATTAGCTTTTAGCATAGATTATGAAAATTTATTTTACTTCTCAACATGTTTATAATTTTAAATAATAAATGGAACCCTATTAATTATTATTATCTGATAGTAATGTTAAGATCATCTTTGTACAAAAAGGTGAAGCATGATTAGCACAAGATCGCTTCCCAAAATTGGAATTTGTTACAAATTATAGAGCAAGCTCTAAAAGAAAACAAATATTTCATGTATAACACGTTTTACTTAGTCGCTTGTTTAGGTGAAAAATGTACACCAAAATTAACGGACAGAGTACGGTGATGAGTTGTAATGCCGTTAACCAGACTACCAGGATGTTGGTCTCAATGAGCCGTCTTATCTCCGGCGCTAGCTCGAAATATATTGAGTCCAAATTACTTTTAAGATTGATATCTAGTAGCAAAGAACAAATGATATCTTAGAGTAATATTTGACAAAAAGTCTTAACGAAAATATTGTGTAATAAATAATAATGATTTTAAAATACAACTCGATAGAAACGCAATCTGTGACAAGCAAAAGAACATAACAAACTGGAATTATTTTTCATATCACAGGAAATTATTTATCGTATATTTAGAGAAAAAAAATAACTAGTATTCGGTAGGTAAATTAAATATAATATATTATGATAACATTGATTTATCTTTGATTTGTAATAATTGTATATTATTTAAAATTAATTTTAACAGATAGTTAACAATTAATATTTCATAATTTGGTACATAAATATAAGCACAAACAAATGTCTGTGCAGTGATGTATATATATATATATATATATATATAATATTATAAAGATAATAATATTATGTTTACACTTTAAGTGTTAAAGTACGAAGAAAAAACAATAAATATAATAATATAATTATTACTTTTTTTATTACTAAAATTAGAATCTATATATTTATCTTAAATGTATTTTGTCTTGTATAATTGTTGGTATTATAATCTTATGTTAATTGAAATGTTGAAATAATTAAGTATACAACATAACTAACGGTTAAGAGGTAAAACTAAAACATAACTTTTAATTCCTAATATTGTATAATGAAAAACAATAATTGTTGCGTAACACGCGCGAGTTTAAAGGTTGAAGTGTACGAGGAACTTTTTATCGACGTTCAGAGAAAATGTATTTTGTTGTGTTACAAATTTAACGCTAGTCTCTGTCTATATAGCCGCTGCCTGCAGAATTGGTAGAATTCTATTTCTCTGGTAAAATTCTTCCTCACAATGTCTTTCACAGCTTCGCTGACTAGCGGCTTGAACGCATTGTGATTAACCTTGTTTAATCCCATGTCTCCTGTCAACGAAATCAACGGTTTTAAGATAAACATGGTATTAAGTTTTATTTAAACATTGAATTTAAATTTACCGTAATATACTTGGGACGCTCCTCTGAAGAATCTCGGTATGTAATGTTCGAACACTGTTAAGGTGACGTTGAAATCTTCCAATACGCCGACAACCGCGTACTGTTGTTCCACAGAACGTTTTGCCCTTTCCAAAGCTCCTTCGGAATTGAACGGACTATGGGTAATAAAAAGAAATACAATAAAAACCAATTTTCAAATTTTTATTTGGCACACTATTTTTTAAGAAAACACTAAAACAAACTATTCAGTCGAACGATTACCGAATAATACCCGTTTGACATATATTATAATCTGGATTTTATTGTTCTATGCGTTTCAATCGTACACTAATACTCTGTCGTAGGTACTCTGACTTATTTTTATTTATACTTATCGCAACAACACATAATAAAAGTATATTTTATCATTTAAAATTAATTCATACAGTTTATAATTATTTAAATATTTTGTTAATTCCTAGCAAATAATCACAAATAAGAATCTGATTACTTAAAGATTTTAAAATTATGATTTATAAATGCATTGTGGATCCGTAATGACCTTAATCTTTTTAGTTAGTGTTAGTCTCAATTTTGTTTTATCGACCTACTGCGGCTGCACTATTAGGTTACAATAATATAATATAATCTGCGTATATACCTACGATTTAATTAATTTTAATATCACCAAGTGTGACATTTTTAATTTTTAAAAGTTACTTTCCCAGCTGTATCCATAACATATACGTATGTGACACTAAATGTTCTGCGAAGTACGAATGTGTACCTAATGTACAGCTATAAGCATATTTGAGCTATTACTATTATTGTACGACATACGTTAGATTTGTTAAAACTGTAATAATAATAATACATAAATCTAATATAATAAAATATTATGCGTAAACTATTGTGTTGAATGTGCGTGTAAGGCGTGTAATATTGACAATACATCATCCATAAGTTCCTATCTACATCGATGGTGAATATCTTAGCAGTAAATAAGACGCGTTTACGGTACTGTCCATTATTATTATATATACCCATAACGAACCCGTTTAGTAACGTATAAGGCCGGATTTGTAAAGAACTGTGGGTGGGTACTGCGCTACTACTTAAGCTACCTATTCATTTTTCGTATTCCGAATGCACGTCCGAATAAACAGTCAGAATACAATATTGTTGTAATTCAGAATACGTACATATCGCATAGTGTTGTATCGATAAGCTAAACCCACTTTTCAAATATTAAATCGTTGTGTTTTTAAAATTATGAACAATGAGGCCACAGCTGTGTTAGACGAGATGATTGAAAACTTAAAACGTCAATATAGTGAATCAGAAACACGTCTTATTACTACCTATAAACTATAATACGCGTATAGCGACGAGCCGACGAGTCCGAGCAGTATAAAAATGTAGTTGACTAAGCAGTTAAGATCGCGCAGATATATACCTACGTCATATATATATATATATGACTTATGTATGTGCAATTCTATAGGTATCAAAAATGTTTTTGTTCGGGATAAATTAAGATTACCCAAAAAGCCAAAACTGAACTCTGGAATATACTTTGATTACATATAAATGTGAATATTTCTATAAATACCGTACGTGGCGTATGTACCTAATCGAACGAGTGTACGACAAGTATAAAATAAATACCTAATCGAAATAGTTATAAAACGATGGAAAATAGCTCCTCGGGTAAGCAGGTAACGTTTGCCCAACTAATTGTTAGCGGTTTCACCGCAGAAGGCCAGAAGATCTATAATAATTGCCTTACGTCTATATAATTTTATAATCTTATATTATTAGCTGTAATATATAGAGTATAGTAAAAATACTAAAAATAATTTAATAATCATGTGCATATAGCGTAATAACATTATAATAGTTCAACTAGAGACGGCCGAGACCAAGTTCGTCGATGTCTGATGTTTGAACACTAACCGTCTGGAAGTCATAATATTTATTACTATTTATTATTCCTAATCGTTAAATTATTGACGTTAGTTATTAATTATTAGTTATTAGGTACGCTACAGTTCAAATTGGTAAATAATGCATCGAGACTCGACACTCGAACACTAATACACTATATTGTAAATAGCCAAATAGGTAGCGCCTATAAACAGGTTATAAATTATAATATAGACACTATTATACTATTATTATGCATACAAGGTAATTTTGTTGAAGCTTATTAAATAAACTCGTTTTCTAGAAAAATATTAACAGTTTTGGAAATATTTTTTTACACGATTTGAAGTACCTAATTAGGCACTTGTTACAAAATGTATAATACATTTTATTTTTCGTTTATATAAATTTTAAGTTATTACTGTTTTGAATAACAAATTTTTATTTAATTTATTTCAAAACAATATTTGTCTGCGTATTTCAATACATAAAAGTGAAATTTTAAAAGAGATATTTAATATATATACCTAACTTTTAAGTTCTTATAACAATGGCTATAGGATTTTAATAACCTACAAATCACAATATTGAACAAATTACTTATATAGGTAGAGTATTTTTATGTTCTATGGACCATAATATACAACAATTTAAACCTAAAAATAAAAATAAAAATATTCAACGCTCAAAAGCTGATTCAATCACGCACCGTAACACATTTTAATTAAGAGGCGAATTTCAAAAGTCGATCCAGCTTGAAATACACGGGAGAAAATTTTTTAAAAAACATTTTATATAGGTATTATGTAAATATAAAATAAAACATAAGAATTACTGAACTTTAATAAAACTATTTAAATGCTCTTAAAACTAGACAGAAAAATACAATTTACAATTTTAAACTCCCTGATGTCTAAATCGGATATTATATTATACTTTGAAGTTTCAATACTGTGTTATAGATAATAGTTTTTTAAAAAATGCATTAAAATTCTAGCACTTCAGATAATAACTATAATTAATTTCTTACTATATAATTAAAAATTAATTTTTTATATTGAAATCAGTTAGAAAAAATGTTGTATCGACATATTAAAAGTTAAAAATACATGTTGTCAAAAGTCAGATTGACAGTGTCAGTCAAATAATTAAACATTTAAAAAATAGTAGGAAAATAATTATTTTATTTTGAAAATTTTGATTTGTAATAATTTTGAAATTCAAATGATCTAAAATAAATGTTTCCATTCGTTAATTCATTTCGATAAAATACGAGTTATCTTTTAAAATTATCTCCTTATAGTTGTATTATATTTTATATAATATATTATTATTATTATACACAGTAGCTGCAGTCGCTACAGAGGTAGGATGCGTAAGTATATACTATATAGACGATGTACGAATTATGAGTACCTTTATGTAGGCAGTTACATATCTATCTCGTACACTACATTATCCATCACAATCATTTTGTATCGAGGGACATTTATCAGAAATCGTGTGTGAAAATAAATAATACTAGAAAGTTTTGTCGGAGAGAGTATATCCTAGGTAACTACCTCTAGCTATGTGTTATAATAATAATATATTATATTTTATGGCATGTCATATACTTGATTATATTATATTAGTCCATAATAGTGCATTACCAGCTACAGTATTAGTAGTTATTGGAGTTGTAGTTTCTTGTATGTATAAATATTATATTATATGTGAATGCTGCGGGATCGTGCAGTAAACGTGAACCGAAATTAAAGTTATTCGTCATTACCTACATATAGTACGTTGCCGCAAAAATATCAAACACCCTGTCGCGGTTTATCGGACGTCGCGTCGGCGTACAATAAATAATAATAATGTAGTTGTAATAATAATCCCACCTACAGAGAATTATTTTATTATAATCACGAACGATTTTGTCCGTGTTGCACGAAATTTAAGAAATTCTCATTATTAAGGTACCTACGATAATATATCAAACTGATAGCCAAACAACTTCTATTGACCTACTACATATGATGTATACCAATTCATGTACAATATATAAAAAATTAAACTTAACTTAGAAGTGAGTAAGTGACATATGATTCAAATACTTAATCAAAACTTGATTAAATATTGATGATTTTTATAGAATAGATTACATTATTATCGAGAAATTCAAATTTATACATTCCAACATAAAATTATGCTTATGGAATTGTAATTTTTTTTATATTTTTTGTAAGTACTTTATTGATATAAATATATACCACCTATGTGATGTGCCTATTATCATTATTATAAGTGATAATTAATTGTTTTTTTTATTATTATTTAAGTTGGTTATATGATAAGTATTTTTGTTTTGAGAGGATAGACCAAAAATTCCGTGCTTGCACAACTCATAAAAATGTTTTACTACTCCTATGTGTATTAGACTAGTTGATGGAATGATTACTCCGATGCCTAAATAGTAAATTTCGTTTTTGTTACTATTTAAAATTCATTAGCTATTAGTGCATTATAGCCATCGCCCTATCACAATTAATAAAATATCTACGAAAAATATACCTATTACATAGGTATTATGTTTTTTTTTTCAAATTTTGAACGAGCTTAAAAATCTCAAAATCAATTAAATTTATGTTAACGTTTATATTATTATTTTTTCTTTATTTCTCCCGAAACCTTATGTATAATTGTTGATTTTATAATATTTGAAACATTGTTATTGTATAAGGCTATTACCTAATATTGTATACTATCTATTACCTACTTACTTACTTATTATTTCTTAAATAAAATCTTAAAAATTCAGTTTCCTATATATTTATTTCTGCTATGTTATGCATGTAACAGCTATATTGCTAAAATTTATGTTTTTTAAATCACCTCCATCCCTGAACGGTTCAGGATGGGCAGGATGTCCCGTCTATATAAATCTGCACACGTATACACTGCGTACACGTATATGAAGTACCTTCGTATAATATTATATTTTGAACGTTTGACGATTGCTATATTGAACATCCAACATGTGACGGGTTTTGTTTTAACCGGTTCACATAATACGTACACATGGAAAAATCGTATTAACAGAATATATTACAGCTTAAGGTACATTTTTATACATCGGATAAAAGTAATGGGTATGGGATATCAAGTGGTCCAGTAGTATTAGGCTAATTAATAGGTTCTGTTTGATCGACTTACGTATAAATAATAAATATGTATATTTAACATAAGTTAACATTAGAGTTGAGTAGGTATGCGGTTCAAAACCAATTTATTTATTTTGATATTTTTTTTATGGTTTAAACATTTTGTAAGAATTCAGTATCTACAGTTCTAGGTGATAAATAAGTGTATTATTAAAATAAATTATTTACGAATAGTAAGCACGACCCTATTTAATTTGCAAAAGTTTTAGAAAAACAATGTAAAAAACACAGCACGGCGCCAATTAAACTTTTTGATTGTGAGTTGTAAGTTGTAACAAAGTTTAAAAAAACATTTTCATCTAATAATTTATATTATTTTTTTATTTTTTATTTATAAAACCATAAAATGATATTTTTATTACCTAGACAGTCGTTAGTCAAAGAAATTGAAATATTAATTGTAGTATTAAATAATTTTTTCAAACGTATAAGTGCGTTCCAATAATTTTAATTGTATACATTTTTGGGACCTATAATAGGTATAATAATATAAACCTTAAATATCATATTAGATATATACAATACAAACATAAATTTTAATATATAGTGTATATATAATTATTGCATCTAAATTTTTAGTTAGAATTGTAACTTATGTTAAATGTATAACTATACTATAACACGACATCACGACGATATACCTATTATAATCATACCTTATATGTGTATGTCAATTATTAAAACCTTAAGATGATTTTAATCTGACGGTTAGTAATATAGTTTTTTTTAATGCGCTGGTAAATAAATGTTATTTTATTTAGGTTTGAAAAAAAATGCCCATAATAGTAAGTCAAGTAGGTACCTAGTTAAATACCTAGTAATTATTATGTTTAACCGATATATAAAACCCCGTCTTCCGTTATATATTTATATTAATTTTATAATATATGAGTATACAGCTAAAATATAAATATATAATGCTGCAATTTATACTCACGTGCATTCCTCGTCATGTCCACAAAAAAACATCGTCTGTCGCCTGTGGTCACTGATCCCTTCGCGTTTTTCACCTTGCGTGTACCTACACTCTCTATCGCCACGAAGAACACAAGTCTCGAAGTCCTATAGGTGTAAATAAAAAATAAATAAATCAACTCATCATCGTTTGACAAACACGCATTCACGCATCCAATCGGCAATCGGTTAGAAATTTAATATGCATGTGCCGTAAAATAACGGTATTTTTTTTTTACTTTTTTTAACCAATTCGGATCTGGCAACGGCGTGTCGGGAAACGCGTGCTTCCTCTCCACATAGTACCACGGCGCTCTAATGTAGTAGTACCATGAGATTACTCGTTCCACAGGGTCCCTCACCAAGTTAATGTAAATAGGTTCGGGCAGGTAAAATCTAAATGTATTCATACCGCGACACAAACATAAAAAATATACTAATTATAATACAGTATAAGAAAACGTGTTACACTCCCTATCACTCCCTCTCTATATTTCTTTCTCGCTTCTCTTTCACTCTCTCTCGCTCACCCTTTCTCTGTTGCTCTACGCACGAACCATAATTTTGATACAAACATTTATATATATATATACACACATAATATAAATATCAATAATATTATTACTTGGTAAAGTTGACGAAAGATATGTGTTTTATGAAAACTGAAGGCGTGTCGTACTTCGACACCATAGACGCCACACGAAGCTGAAATCAAATAAAAAAAAAGTTATACAGTTATTATAAACTATATAGTCTTATAATTAGTCACATAGCCGATCGAGAAGTAATCGTGGAATTATATACAAATGTTTTATATAAATATGTATCATATATGATACATATTAGTATATTACATTTAATATGAAATATTATCTTTAAAAGTAATCGAAAATATTCTTAAAGCGGTGTATTAGCAATAAATTATTGAAACAATACACATCGTTGTACGTTATAATATGTAAGAAATAATAATTTTGAAAACAATAATTGTATTATGTGTGTATAATGTTGTATATGTAATATGTTATGTACAAGCATAACTAAACTAACTACTAAGTTATATAGGTACAATAGGTACATAGATTCAAGTAAAAATATACTATACATTACTGTAATATATTCACCAAAAAAAAGTAAATGGTTTTGTTGCAATTATTCGTTTAAAATTTAATAATAGCAGGTTATTTTCATTATTGGCAATCATTATACTTAACGTTTTCAACTTTCTTCTCTAAATAAATTTTATAGTGTTTCTCGATATGTAGGTAAATCTGTTTTATTTTAGAGAATTATTAGCGTACAAAAACATTGTAATATTCCTAAAATAATAAATATAATTTGTATATTGTATCTGTACAGATTATTGTAGGTATACTTGTGATCATTCAAATTATAGCTTTTATAGAATTTTAAAAGATTTAAGTAAAATAATTAATTACCGATCAGTATTGAAAAATAATAAATTTTAAAGTACATATCTGTATTTTTAGTTAATGTAAACATACAATAAAGTTAAATGTATAACCCGTCCAGTTCATATTGGCACTCGACAACCGTTATAATAAAAAAAAACAGTAGTCCGAAATGTATAGGTATTATTTTGAAAAAATTTAGTTTTTAGACCACTATTTTTTTAAAAATCTTAATGATTGTCGAGTGCCAAAATGAATTTGATCATTTATGCATAAAATAACAATCAAATGGTTAAAGTACGATTGGAATGCAACATTATAAATCCGTGAAAACAATAAATTGATTAAAAACCTGCACAAATTATTCAATGATGCATTTCACTTTGAGGGTTGTCATATACCGAATCGGAGATAAATGACAAAAACAATGGACAATGGACCTATGTTATAGCAATTATATTACAGATACTTTAAAAAAAATAAAACAAAGTAGACTATTCTTAGTTATGTATTAAGTGGATGACTCTCGTTTATTCGCGATCGTATAGAGTAGTACCACGATATATCGATAATAATTATAATATACATCTGCAGGCGCATGCAAGAAGTTAAACTACGCTGTATAGGTAATTGTAATATTAGTATAATTTATAATTGATTAATTATCTGATTGCGCTGGAGGCTATTATACAAATAATGAATTTAATAATTACATATTATTATTTACTGAATGTACCTATAAATTAAAAATAAATTATTTTAACTCACTTATTAAAGACATGTTTAGACATATTTAACGTACACTGGGATTTTTTCTACACGCTTATTTGACCAATTATAAAAACTTTAAATCAAACACAGATTATCTTTAATAGACTCAAATTCGAAAAATAAATCAAACTTATTAGGTTCAAAGTAATAATTAAATAATTTGAATTTAAACATAAATTTAATATTTTCCTAAAAATATATAATCTTATATAACACTTGTAACTTTTATAATTATTATTTATAAGCAGTTAGGATTTTGTATAAATATTTTTTTTAATAAAAGTATTAAACATTATTTTGAAAAACCTAAAAACAAATTTAAAACTTATTTATTATTTTAATTTAATATATATACTTATATATAGGGTTAGTTAGTTAGTTTAAAATGATGAATTACAAAATTTATATATTATATTATATGAAAAAACAAGAAAATTTTTTTAATTTTATGGTACAAAACTAAATGTTGACCTTTTAAATATTAATTATACGCATAGCAGTGGCGTACGCAGGATTTTTTAAGAGGGGTGTCATATCTCCCTGACACCCCCCCCTACGTACGCCACTGACGCATAGATTTTAAACATATTATTTAAAAAAAGCTTGTTATATAGGCAAGCTTCGTGATATTAGACTTTTATAAAACAAAATAAAATGGTTACAAAATCCAAACTACAATTTAAGTTAAAACAAATACAATATCAACTAGTTGGCAATATAGTTTAAAATTATATCATTTAATATAATAATATTACTTATTAGTTATAAATTTCCTGATTACATTAAGATTATAATTATTAATTATTAATAATTTAGATACAACTAAATTATATAAGAATATTTTGTTATGTAAATTATTAATTAAGTTGGCTACCAGTCAACAGAACACGATTTAGATCTTCATAAATTAGAATAATATCCTATAAATACGTAGTTAGATATATATGCTGTAGTATACTAGTATACTATTGCTTAGCATTAATAAATAAAATAAAATAAAACACTAGTTTTGGATAATACAAGTACAAATAATTATGTGACAAAAATACTAGGGATTAGTAAGAAATCATTACATGAACGCTACCATTTTTGTTACACATACAATTAAATATCATATAGATAATATCGCGCGTATACTATATTATTGTTAAGTACTCGAAGCGAAATTACATAAAAATAATCAAATTTTGTCCAAAAACTGTAGTTAATAGGTAGTAGTTACTAAAGTAAGAGGCTATACTGTATAGTCAGCATAATAGTCATAATATATATAGGTCGTATACCTATACCTACGCTGCCTATAATATATTATGATTAGAGATGTGTTATATAAACAAGACGCTTATACTGCACTGATTTTTTATTTCATACATCATAATATTATATATTTATATATGAGACATACATTCACATTCTG
The DNA here is from genome assembly GCF_020882245.1 of Rhopalosiphum padi. Classification (NCBI taxonomy): domain Eukaryota; kingdom Metazoa; phylum Arthropoda; class Insecta; order Hemiptera; family Aphididae; genus Rhopalosiphum; species Rhopalosiphum padi. The sequence goes on from NC_083600.1 coordinate 23,624,625, forward strand.
CACAACTAAAACAATAATAGTGAATTAGTGAATGGTTCCTGGTCAGTTATTTGGGTTCTAGCACTTCTAGCCTCTCGGTTAATATTCCAATAAAAGAATTTAAAAATAAGAAAATTACCTATAATATGTTTAATAACCTATTTTAAAATGATCCTTTATTTTCAACAGAGTTAAAAATATTACAAATTTTGTAATAAATACTATTTTTCATCAAATTTGAGGTATTGTATAAGCCAACAGTATATCACAGACCATGTTTTCAGTCATCATCTTTAAATTTTATAAAAGGGTTAATTTACCTTGCTATTAACCTAGAATCAACAATTTTGATTACGCGGAACGCGAATTAGTTGTGTCACGACTATGATAGGCAGAATAGTAAAGATGACAAATCTCCAGTGTACCACATCCTTTAAATAATAACCAACTAACATTTTTTAACATTGAAATCAATTATTTTTTTATAAAATTATTTGAAACGCAATTCAATGTAATTTTCGTAATAATATCTTTGATGTGTACAGTTGTTGTTCAATTGTACAATAAATTATTTTTTATTCTACTACAATAACAATTTATAAGTTCTAAAATTGTAAGATCTTTCTATTATTTTAATAAAAAATAGAACCGTTAACTAAATTGGCAAGTATCTAAAATCTTAGATACTTATATACATGGTCAATATACCACTCTAACTTCTAAGAATACAAATCTTGATCCCACAACATTCATACATATTATACAATATACATTAAACAGTGTAGGTACATACACCTACTTAATTGAATTACAGGCTCAGTTTAATTTTACCAACCTATTGTACAATTAAATACCAAAATTAGAATTTTCCTTTCTAAATATTTGAAATTGTATTTTTTTAAGTAGATATTATGCGTGTGTAACCTATGTCCAATGTGAACTGTAGTAAACTAGTAAGTAGGTACATTTACCAAATCAAAGGAAATACTTTACACGTAGAGATTATACACTTTAATTAAATCTAATTTCTAAAGTACTCATTTATATTTTCTACAATAGTGTAGGTAGTAGATAATATATAATTAAAGTTTATTTAATGAGAATCTTGTATATTATGTTGGGAAATTGTATATGGTTACTTCTCAGTTTTTAATTCTTATATGGGTTAAGACACACAAGTGTTTGAAGTAGTATGTGTTCGATTTTTTTTTTTATAATTTAACAGTGTAGGTATTTTAATTCTAAGTATCAATTCTTTAATGCATATTTTAATTATTAATTAAAATTGGCATATACAAGAGGATGCATATTTTTCCAGATTAAATATTTGAATTTATAATTAACCACGTTATTACTTATTAATTATTATATAGTGAATGACGTTAAAACTGTTGGTTACAAGTTAAAATACCTGCAGTAACTATAGATAATACTTTAATTTTAATGTAACAATATAATAAAGAGAAACAATTTCTATGAATATAATTGTATTAATTATATAAATAATAATGATAAGTATATAATTATATTTGTAAATTTAACTTTTAAGTTTGAACAACTTTGCAATGGTACATGTTGAAACATGAAATGTGAAATAATTTAAAGACCTAAAACTTTTGACTTAAATAGCACTTAATATTTTTAACTTTTACAAACAAATATCAAGAAAAATTAAATTTAAATTATTGTCATTTAATTTGATTATACTTATCATGATAAAATAATAATTTGTTTTCTTACTTTTTACATTTTTACCTATATAAAAGTATAAAGATGTATTAGCTATCAAATACGGTATTAATGTATTAAACTCGTATTATATTTAAAAGATGTTAGTTTTTTGCTATAACTATTTATTTAAAAAAATTATATAACCCTTTATCACTTTTGGACGTACGCCAGCATTCAGCAAAATATTTTAATGGTTTATATTAATTTTACGATAATTTTCGTTTTAAATTATTCACAGTGGAATGAAAACCTCTAATCATTATTCATTATTCAAAGTAAAAATGCTTTTAAACTATATTTTTGATTTTTATTAATCTATTTAATAATTATTTTTATTTTTATTTCCGTTGACGTGATCATGACGGTGTACGTAATTTGCAATTACAAAATAAAAAATATAAATAATTTTTTTTTTTTTTACTATTAATAATAAATATAACTTTATAATAGTTAAAACTAATAACATTAATTTGTTTACACATATATTATACATAGGCGTGCAGTAATTTTATAATATTAATATAAGGAAGGTATATCTGCTCCATTTATCATTTTTATTACACGTATCGAAATAAATGTAATTGTATGATATATAATAGTAGGTATTTACATGTTGTTAATGAAACAATGAATAATGCAAATAGTAAATAGAATTCTTTTATATCAATACAAATGTATCGTGAACATATCATTTTTTTTTTAGAGGATGCAGTAATTAAAACAAAATTAGTCACGATTTTTTGTAGTCAACGTTGTGCCCCAGTTAAAGCATAATATTACAAAAGGGAATTTCATAATTTTCATGTCATTTTTATAAACACAAACGTTTATTATATTATTGTATATAATATGCATGTGGGATACATGAGAACTATATTCACCTGTTCGGTTTCAGCTAAACGAATGGTTTCGACCCTTTGTACATGATCTTGGTAAAATACAAACTGATTCCTCAGAGACAGCAATCTTAATATTTCCATGAATGTCTGACTGCCCACTTTAGGCACTCGATTGAAAAATATCAACTCTTTTTTCGCATGACCCGTGTTATTCAAAGAATATGCTTCCAATTTCTGAAAAAGTAGGCATTGTTAATTTGTATTTCACTTGAGTATATGATTAATAATAAAAAAAAAAATACTATCCATATTGATATTACACTAAAATATGTATTAACTAATAACTACACGTCATATTCTATAATATGGTCGTATGAATAGCACGTTGCACGTATTTAATATATATGAAAATCAGAAAGTATATTATAATGTATACGTAAAATCATGTGCATAGCCAGGATGTTATGGGTGTTAATGTGTTATAACATCGAAACCAGGTAAATTGGGTCCGCGATCATTTGTGTTTATTTTGAAAGCGATAAGTTGAGTCCTGGGTATAAAAAGGTAATAGGTAAGTTGGGTCCCGGCTATAAACCATTAATGCAACTATAATAGGTCTAAAATATTAAAAACTTAAAACTTTAATATTTCTTATTTAATATTTATAAAATTTACTTTTGAATAGTTCTTTTACAATAAATCTCTACGTTATACTGCATAGGATGTATCTGTTCGGGTTGGGAGCATATTATATATAGTAATACACCGCTCGGACACCAATTAATTCTACGCATCGATAGATAAACAAACATTAGGTACATTATTTATTTAGAACATGATATTATAAAAACCACATATATTTTAATTTATACCATTTATAAAATATTTATACCATATTACTATAATTATAAAATTTAACTTACTATATTTAACGTACTAACATTTTTTCCGGGACCCAATTTACAGAAATAAGGTCATTTGGTACCCAATTTACCAATCTCAAAAACATTCTTCCTTCTCGGCAATATAAATATATATTATATATTGAAAATAATTCAGAGTTTTACAAAATATGTAATTAACAGCTGCTATTAAAATGTTATCGATAAACGACATTGTAACTTTATTATCTGAAGATTTGTTAAGAAAGAATCGCCACATTTGACTGATATAAATATTATTATAATTTTGTATCTTTATTATTAATATCTAATATTCTACAGTTTATTTAAAGAAATATTCAAAAGTTAAACGTATTTCATAATTTATTGTGACCATATGACTTTAGCTATGGAGGATCTGTGAACAGCCCCTATCCAAGTTGTATTTAAATATTAAATTAAAACATCCCCATTTGAAAAATACTACGCCTACGTATAATGTATTATCCAATGCAAAAATTATTCGTAAATATTATTTAAATTTTTATTTAATTTTAAAAGATAAAGCTACTACGCAAACTTATAATATATATATTTAATTAATATTACGTTGTCTTAGTAAAATTATAATAGAAATTTAGTTTAATGAATAAGTTAACTGAGATACCTTATAACAAAACACAAAAAAAAAATGAACGAAAGTACTGAGTGTTCAGTAATTTTACTGAAATCAATTCATCATTTTCACGGTGTATTTTTTACAGCAGTCAATAATTTAATGTGTTTTAGACAGAGACGAGTTCGGTTCATTTATAGGTATAAGTCTTGTTTTTGTTCATTTCCGTAAAAATATTGTTTTTTTTCTAGCAACAAAGTAAGATTTCTTAAGATTTTCTCTTTAGGTACTAGACTATTGATTAATTTAAATTTCACAAAAACATTTTTTAACTACATGATTAAATAAAAAAATAGGAACCAATATAATATAAAAATTATAAATTATAATTAATTTATAAGTAATGGTGATTTAACGTCTTCAAAATAAAAGTATTTAACAATATTTGCTATACTTATACTTAATTTGTATAAACATTAACTATAAAAAATAATGGCATAATATGTAACTATTTAATTGACTTAAGAAGTTTAAAAGGGAACCATATCGTATACACTGATAATAGGTACCTACCAAATATTTTTTTATATATTAGCTTATGAATTATTCGTATATGATATAATATATATAGTATTAAAAGTTTTGATGAGTAATTAGGAAGAACATAACATTTTATATTAATTGTTAGGTGTCTATTTATAATGTATTAGAGTATTTGAATGACTCAGGTGGAATATTAATAATTAGCTTTTTCTAGTTAATTTACTACGACGGTACCTATAATAAGTGAATGGATTTAGACATATTGTTATACGTATGGAAAACAAACATATGAACTAAGAACACCTATAATAATAATTCTTAATAGGTAATTGTTTAGAAAGCTTGATGTCGAAGGTTTGACAGATACACATAATATTTGATCCTCATACGCCCAAACAGAATGACTGATTACGTATTTTTTACTTATATTAAGCTAATTTAAAATCTTAGTACTGTACGGTGTATATAATGGGTGAAGGTAAGTACTAAGTATATTGACTTGATTACGTATTCGCTTTGTAAGGCGAGACCAAGTCAATTTTTTTCAGGGTTAATACTTAAATCTTTCGTTATGATTTAACTGATAAGTGGAGTTGTTATTTTTTTGAATAGGTGAACATTCATTACGATTGAAGGAAATCATTTGGGCGGATTTGTTTTTATTTATTTCCCACGCGGTAATTTGGCTAAATGTGATTAATTTTTTCAGAAATTTTAACGGGGGTCATTGTTTGATGCGAAAATTACCATCTTGTCAATCTGTCATTTAAGTGTTGTGCGTGTCATACGTAAAGCGTATGACTGCTGTATGCGAGCTACTTCCTTGGAATACCTAGGCTATAGGCATGACATATCCAGTTTTTATTATGAAAGAATAATTTAAAAAATAAGTTTGAAGCAAAATGTATGTTTAAAAAATTACTGACTTGCCACACAACTGGTACTATCACAAATCCAGAAAATAATCTAGTAAGAAAGACACATGAACAAAATGATAATCTTGTCCGAAAGCGCACTGTTTTATTGTATTACTGATAAGATAATTAAAAAGGATACACTGAATACAGATATATATTAAAATTTACAAATAAAAGTATTAAACAGTTGTAAACACATTAGTTATGCTTCATTAATTATTGCTTGTATCATTTTAAACAATATTATAGTTTAACAGAAATACATTTAAAATAAAGAAAAAACATCAAGAGTAAACATATAAAACTCTTTGGTCTTGGTTAAAATGTAAAAGTAAATCAATTCGTATGTACCACTTGTATCAGTGCTGATTCATTGTGACGTTTAGAAAGTTTGAAGTTATAAGAACTAATACAGTAATACCACCAACTTTACTTTTATGCACGATGGTATAGTGTAAAAACTAGTGTGATAGACTATAATAACTATCATATATACAAGATACATTTATTTTATAAATTATTAGATATTTTATCCATCTTTTTAACAACGATTAGGTTTTAAGGTATACGTCGTTTTATTTGTAAATTACGTCTATATTTTTTACTAAGTACATTTTACAAGAAAATTATTCCGGGTTTTTAATTTAAAAATTTTCAATTTTGATTAAGTTGCACTATTTTTAAATTAATTTGGATATTTAACCAACAGTACCTAATTATCTTTATTAAACTTATACAGTTATACACAATATGTTTTGTATAATATAGTAATGATCTTTAAACTTTATTGAAACACGTTTTTACCTGATCATGTTGGATGAAATTATCAATATCGTTTTCCATTGCGGTAGAATCACCTAAAAAAAAAAAAAAATAATAAACATTAGTTTAATACCATTATTTTTTTGAGGAACATATTCCAACTTCTAATGCATATTATTATATTCCTGTTTTACGAATATGTATGTATACCTTCAAATTATGAATACACAACAAATAAGTCCAAACATTTTAACATCCCGTTATATACGTGAATTTGATTTTAATTCTTACGAAACCGTGAAATTCATACAATTGAGATTGATGTACGAATGTTATATTGCTATTATAATAATATAATTCATTTTTGCCATAACAATTGCATATTATTTTTTACTATTTTTCTCATTTAATATACAACTAGGTATACACATGTATCATAATTTCGTGCTACATTAAAATTATTAAGGTCTATATAGAATTACGTGTTTTTCACACTACTAGTTAAAATCGCCGGCCTAAATGTTTCAAATTGACAATTACCGTGATACCTGTAATTAAATTGTCGACGCATCCAAGCATGATGTATTTGACAACCACTAGGCACTGTCTATAAGTAGGATCTCATCATCCCTATTACAAAATATATTAAATAGTATGCCTAATCCTAAGCCTATAGAAGATGTATTTTTTGAAATTTTCAAACGTATGCTTATTACTTTTTTACGTTTATATTTTATATAGTTACTGAAATATACAACAATAAGTATATTATTTAACTATGTGGATTAAAAATACAAACTACAATAGCTTTAAGGTTATATGATTATTGATTAAAAAGTCACTCATTAGTGACACTTGAATTGACAATTAAATTAAAATAAGACACCTTCGGATTTTTCTTAGTCTCTGACAGAGATTTTTAAGGAACGGTGTAAAACTTAAAAAATATTTTTTTCAAGACCAGTAGTTACTCAAAAATTTAAACTAATTATATAATGACAACTTTACGGTATTTATTGGGTATTTTGATCTAAATGGATTCAGGTTATACCGTGAAATATCTTTGAATGGACTATACCTATAAAATCAAATTCCGATTTGAGTTAATAATATATAATACCGCTATAGTAGCAGAAATAATGACAAGTCTACTTCAAAATCTGTCTATTTTTCTTCCATTTGTGAATCAATACAACTGTTCTTTTTAGATTTTTAAGCATAATTATGTACAGTAGGTAGTAGGTACATAAGTAACTGTTTTAAAAAGTTAACATCAAGTACGTAAATAGTAATGGTAATTTAGTAGTATCTATTCTATAGGTATATATTTTTATTATCTAATTTTTTCTTTATAAGAAAGACATTTTTATAGGAAAGTTCATAAATATTATTACTACTTAAATTCATATAATATGCTTATAAAAATCAAACGAAATGTATTTCAAGTCATTGGCGTATGACGTATTTTAAATGTATAACAAGTAAAGTAATAATTATCAATATTTAAATATTAAATACAATAAAACTTCTATATATATCTTATAAATTATAATATTATAATTTATCAATACTGAACTGTGTCTATATCAAAATCTATATAATAAACATATATATGTACATTGTTCAACAGTAAATGTTACTCAACACTTGATTAAAAGTACTACCTAGTAATCTCTCTAGTCGATTCATTATGACATTAATATGTAGAATTTTGTCACAATTACTGGTTTTTAATGTTCCTACACCATTTAATGCACAATATAGGTATTCACGATCTTATTAAATTAATTATAAAATATATTAGATGTACGATATATTAACGAAGATTGATTTAATTAATTGATTTAATGTTATTGAAGTTTGAAACAATATACCTACTATATGAGACAATAATACATTTAAAGTAGGTGCAAGCCAATAATATCAATAATTAAAAAATAAGTACAGGTACATTATTATTATAACTTATAAAACCGACATTTTATTGACAACACTTTTGAAAAAATTATTATAAAGTATAAATTAAATCTTTGAAAAAAGATTAGGTTATCTACAAACCTATTATTAATTTTAAAGGTCAGTTGTTCTATGTTTTTAAACACAATGTGACCAACAGTTTAAGTTTTTGTTCTCATTATTAAAATTAGTTATATGTTCTTACTGTTGAAATTATGTATCTTTTACGGCTAATTTAATTTCCCGTATGATATTTGTAAATAAACATAAAATAACTAGGTATAATTGTGTTCATCGAGGACAAATATAATTTGTCATGAACATTCTTAAAATCTAAAATATTAGAAACTAAACTTATTATATATTTTTTCTACCAAAAACAAAATACGATGTACGCTTATATTAATTATATTATATACGAGTAAGTAGGAACATATGAAAATATATGAAGTTAAATATTATAGTATAATGCATAAATCTAATCAATAATGCCGAGAGAATGGAATTATTAAATAATTTAATTTTTAATTTTGTTAGAAAAATCAGAAGTTATAATCTAATTATTTTTAACAAAATAAAGAAATATTTTTTTCAATTTAAATAGATTCACTAAATATTAAAGATGTACATTGTACATTGAATATATTTATAGTTCACATTTTTTTACTTATAAATAAGTAAATAAGTTACAATAACTTGGTCATAAAGATCTATATAATTGATTTTTTATGTAAAGTGTGTCAAAAAGAACGCCAAATTTAAAACTGCTATAAATCATATTTATTCATGTAAAAATAATTAAAAAACACATCAATCTCTTCAGAAGTGGTTGAAGTTTAAACATGAAAAATAATATCAGGCATACGCCTCCCCTCTACTAGCCCTACACGCGATCACTTGGTCCATGAAATTCTTTATCACCTGATAACATATTGATATTTTATATCTTTAAAATCCAACAAATTGCGTAGTTTGTTCTGGTAAAATTGTAACTATTAGCGTATTCCCATCCCCATAGGAAAAAATCACACGGTGTCAACTCGCAAGTACGAGGTGGGTAAATTTGGTTTTTGGACGTGTTCTCTACGAACGGGGCAATATATGATCGGATGATGAAGAATTTCATGGACCGAGTGATTGCGTATATGACTAGTAGGAGGGATAAGCCTGATATTATTTTTTATGTTTAAACCTCAACCTCATCTGAAGAAAATGATCAATTTTTTAATTATTTTTGTATAAATAAATTTAATCTATAGCAGTTTTAAATCCGGCGTTCTTTTTGAGATACCCTTTACTTTTATAATTTATTGAATAATTATTATTTTATTTTGAAGTATAAATACGAAAGTAAGACTCAGAAAATTCCAATACGATTCATATAATATTACATAGATACACGAAACATCTAAACATGTATATAGCATATTACAGTGTATATAATCATTAGATAATATACTACAATACCTATGTAACTTGAAAGAAAATCTATCAAATGTACACAATACATGTTTAGATTTCACACTATAACAATAAAAAATAAACAAAAATAAATATTATATAGGCATTTCAATCATGAACGTTTGTAAATTGTAATGACTCATTCATTTTTATAATTCATACTATACAAGTAGAATAATAAGGCTACATTATTACTATAAACGGAGAGTTGTTACTTTTTTAGTTAATAGATAGAAAATACTTAAAAGCAGATTAAAACTATACAATTCTCCTAGGTATACGCTGATTTTTATTTAATTCACTAAATTTTTCCACATAAAAAATTAAATAAAACAACATTATTGAACGCAGTTATAAGTAAGGTATAATTTAATTATTTAAATAAATTATTTGTGAATCAATTGATGTTAAATTGTTAATTGATTAAAAACAATGTTAATATAGTAATTATTTTATAGAAATAAATAATAATGAATCAAATATAAGCTATTTTTACAATCCGTCCAATCTAAAGATTGCAAACCAGTGCAATGAAAGTCAGTGAAATCGTAAAATTCTATACTTTTATCATAGTTTAATATTATTATTATTACTTTTTATATTTTAATATAAAAATAGTGCCTTTGACAAAACAGGTATTAAATACAAAATTCAAGAAATTAGATATATCGGTATTTTTTGAAAAGGAAATTATTGTTTATATAGTATCATTGGACATTGATTAATTATATAGTGTATTTAATCAATGATACTATCTATGATATCGGAAAATAAGATACAACACAAATGCCTATGACTATGTAATATTAAAATACCCAAAACAAGTATTTTAGTACGCATATCAGTATATATGTATAATTTAGAATTTTTGTTGTACATTATTAAAATTAAAATTAAAAATATTGAAAATTATCAAATATTTGATAAGCCATTTATATTGTGCATCATCGTAGTATACACTATTGTATTTATTATAATGCTAAATACTAGCTAATAAGTATAATAGATACTTAAAAACGATAGTTATATACATTTATAATTTAAATATCTCTAATTTAAAAATACTAACCATTCGCATGAATACTTTATAGAAATATTATGTTGCAATTTAATTTTCCTCTCGACTACAAAACAAATACTCTTTTTAATAATGTTCTTGTATAATATAAATATAACACAGTACTACTACTGCTTAACGTATTGTTCAAACGTGAAGGTATGACAGCATAATAGGTTGTGGGTATAATCTTAACGTCAAATTCGAGTAGACCACTTGGCTACGTAAGCAACTCAATGGTTCAGTTAAGATAGAGAGAGGAAACGATGTACATATTATAAACATTTGAGTATATACAATATACGTGTACAATCCGGGCTATTATTTCGAAACAATCATTACAATGAGTTAAGAAAAAGTGAATGTAAATGCTTTTATTTGATTTAATCTTGAAAATGCAACTATAAAAAAAAATGTAAAATGTTATTGGGACAAAATAATAAAAAAAAATGAGTAGGTCATAATTTAATTTACAAATGTAAACTAATTATTTAATTTCCTACGTCATGTTTAATTTTCCTGGTTTTAATCGGCAATAAATTATAAAATATAATATTATGAGTAGGGCATCATTGATAAATTAATATTAGAATTTTATTAATTCCTGTTATATTAATTGTATTTAAGATTTTTATATTAGTAGCATGTATTTGTATTATGTAAATTATTAAATTAGTTGTATACAATAATATGTCAATACGTATGTCGTATATATTCGTAATAATTAATTTTAGAAAATAAGAAATTAAAAATATTTATAATTATTTTCAAAAACAATATAACCGTCGCTAAATATTTTCAGGAAGTATATGGTTTGTTTTATAAAATCGAATACTCCTAATGCCTAAGATTTTGTTTTTTTTTTAAGTATAATATAATTACACGACGTTTTGATTAAACAAATATTATATAATCGACTTTGATAATGTAATAAAAAGTAGGTAGGTACATAATATTATTATTACTTATTACTTATTAGTTATTAGTGAATCTATATATAATTACAAAACATGTTTTCTCAGATCAGCTGCCTATTATTGAGAATAGTCAAAAGCAGAACAGATGTATCTTATAAACGATGTAATCTATACATCTTTGGACTTTGGTCAAGTTTTGTAAATATCTAATTCTAAGTCATTAGTATACAATAATATGAATATTGAATTTTACCTTAAGGCATTATCGTGTCAAAGGTAAAGGTCAATGGCAATGTTCGTCCACTTTCTCTCAACAATTTTCGTAAATATGTTCGATTTTTTATAAGGTTTGCATGAACATTTTACAAATGAAAGGATAGTTCATTTTTCATCCGTAATCCGTATTATATTAACATAATAGTGAATGACTTAAAATAAATATGCTTTCACTGCAGAATCCAAAAATTAAATTTAAGTTATAAATCAAACGTATACCTACATTATATACTATATATTACATTATAGTTATAGTATATATGATGCATTGCATTGTAAACTATCTTTTATTTGTATTATAAATTATAATAATATGTTTACTCGATGTGTAATCATATTATTTATTAAAAATGAACAAAAGATTAAATTCTTTTAAGATATTCAAGTAGAAGTTACTAAATAAGTTATTTTTATTTTAATAAGAAATATAAATTTTAAATATTATTTAGACAAAACACACGAAAATGTTCAAGAAGGTCCATTAAAAATTACTGTGTTTAATCATTTGATTAGGTAGGTAATTAATATTATAATTTCAAGATTTCAAATAAGATTTTAGTCAAATCTATTATTATTACATACAATATAATATTATATAATAATATAATAGCAACTTATAATATATTCTATAATATTGAACTCTGCATTAAAAAAATATATATATACAATGCGTATTTAATATAATAATAGATGGAATTTCTATTTATAATAAAAATATTTGAAATTTCTAAAACTTTATTTTTAAATTAAATAAAATTGTATTCTAAACAGTTTGATATTTATTTTCTAAAATAGTATTTATAATTTATAATGTTATTGTTTTAGTATTATTATTATCATTATGAATTTATTATTATATATTAAATCTTAAATTAATAAATTATTACCTCATCAAAAAAACAGCACTATATCTATCTGTATTATAAGACAAAAGCAGTTTTAACAAATTTAATATTTTTGTATAGGTGTAATAATATTAATATATATGTAGCCATTTACTATTTAGGCACAATATGAATATAGTTACCAATATGCAATATATAGTACTTAGAGTTATAAATTATATCGTCTATATTCCTAGTAATATTGGGTTTATATATTAACTTTACTAAAAAAAATATTAAAGAAACCTGTAATATATTGTTTACATTTTTAATTTTAACATTGTAAAAATTCCAATTTTATATTGATAAATCATTTAACTTAAAACAATGATTAAATGTTATGGCTAATTCAGTCATTACATCTATAGTGACATACAAATTAGGTAGTTAGATACTTCAAGATGTAGAACGAGATTCTTTTAAAGTATGGAACTTGAGTACCTATAAGTACTTGTAGAGTGAAATTCGTCCACTGCACACATGATACAATCGTAAATCGTACAACGGAACGATTAGCCTACATTGATTTTTTAACGAAAATGTTGGTATTTACCTACAAGTTAAATTTCAATACAGAATAGGTATACGTAACTTGTGAAATAATAGTGAAACTAATAAACAATTTTTTCAAAAAAAAGTATTTTGTAGTATTAATTATTATTATTTTAATAATTACACTATTATATTTTCGCACCCGTAGTAAGATTACAAAAGAGAAAGTCTAGTTGGTCTTTATTTAATCTTATTTTTGAATAGGTGGCGGGAGCAAAAATAAAGTTTTTAATAATGAAATGTCGTGTCATCTTAATGTAGGGCACGGGGCATTTAGTGTTAGTTCCATAAAGATGTACATACACATTTATTTGTAACATTATTTCTTTTAAAAACAACGATCGCGACTAATGATGGTCAGTCGTCCAGTGGGAACAGAACAAAAACGGTCTTCTTTTGTCAAGCAAGTCCATCGTACGTGAACGTATTACTTAATGCCTTTCTTTATGACTGTATACTCACACTATACATAAACCGTGAGTCACTATAGTCACCTCAAAAGTAAAAACGAGAACAAAAGCTTGTTATGCACAATAAACAATTTATTACAATATGTTTAATTTAAAATTTAAGAAAATGCAATACTTAGAAATATCAAAAATTTAATAAACAATTTTCAACAATAATTTTTAAATGAAATAAACATTGACCAATATGTTTAAATGTAACACTTATTTTGTATAGTATACACGTTTTAGTCCAACCAAGTTAAGCCAAATAATATCATATGTGTAAGCTTATAATAAAAAAAACTACCACCACGAATTAAAAATTAAATTAATTTACCATTAAATTTTAGACTTGTACGTAATTATTATACCCATATGAGATAATAATATAGACTCTAAAATCTAAATAATAATACAAATATTTTAAACGAAGAATTCGAATACATAACAATTGATTAAATATATTATTATAAGAATTAATTGTTATTGTTATCCATTACAATTACATAATATAATAATATTAATATATTAATTAATATTTATATACATTATGTTTATTGAAAATTTAAACGTAGAAGACTATTTAAAACGTAATTATCAAAAGAGAATTGCAGTCTGTGTGAGATAACATTGTCAATTTTGAAATTATTATTTAATAATATTTTAAAATTTGCAATATTTCTAGTACATAGATTTTATTCACAAACTATTAGTGGCGGGCGGAAATTTTAATTTGTGAGACACGTTGGTATATTAATACTAATGTGAAATAATATACTAGTAAATCTATGAAATATAATTATCACTTATCAGATACAATTAATCCAGGGCCATTGAAAAAATTAAACCGGCCAGCATTGACATTTTCTAACTACCCACCCACCAAATTTTTGTTTAGGACACTTGTCTTAAAAAATCACGGTGGTACCGCCACTGCAAACTATTTTCCCAAATGTAATAAAATACTTACAATCTACTCGACAAGATTCAAATACATAAATTAGTGCTATTTTAAATTTACCTACATGAAATAACACGAATTTATTGTACTTAAAATTTAAAGCTTAAACCCTTAATTTTGTTTAATCAAAATAATTTTGAATATTTTATTAAAAAAAATTAGTTAAATATTAATACCATTTTACTGATATCAAAATATTTTAGTTAAAAATTATAGTGGATTATATAAACATATAATTTATATTAGGTGCCAAAACTATTAAAAAAAGTTACACGTTACACGTAGTATAAAAGTTTAAAAAAATGAACGTTTCTATAACTTTATAATAAATTTAAAATAATTGCTTAGTTGTAATCGTAGCTTATGAATCACTGCAATTTGTATATGCATACACTAATGTGTTTTAAAATTATTATTTATTTTAAAAATAATCTGTTAAGCTAGCATTATTGAAAATATAGTAGCGCTTAGTCATTCTTCATTCATTAAGAAGGTTGCTTAATTTACCAGTCATCAGATCAAATTTGTTATTTTATTGATAAAGTGCAATCAATACTTTGATTAAAAATAAATATAGAATTTTATTTTGATATCTATTATTTTGTTTAGGTAACCGTTAATAGGATGTCAGCACACTATTTGTATTCTCTCTCTGACCCGCGTGCAAAATAGCAAATTTTACGTTCACAATAATTACTATATAACCATATTAATTTCTTAAAATAGAGTGAAATAACCTCTTATAAAAATTTTAATTTAATAATAATAAATTTAAAGTTAAGAACATTATTTAGGTCATCTCAAGAGCGTTTTATTATATTTTAATTTTAAAACGAGTTATAAGTTTCAAGTTTCTTAAGATGTATAAATAATTTACAATTTTAAAATACTCATAACTCGGTTTAAAATTAAAATATAATAAAACGCATATGAGATGCCTTAGATAATGTTTTTAACTTTAAATTGTATATGAGGTTATTTTACTCTAATTTGATAAATTAATATGGTTATAGTCATTATTGTGAACGTAAAATTTGCCATGCTACACGTGGATTAGAGAAAGATAACAAATACTACGCTGACATCCTCTTAAGTTTAAAAGTGATTTTCGAAAAATAAATAGGTATATTATTATACTATACATTTTAAATATGACTATTTATATCAATGATTAATGAATAACTGAAATATTAATTAAATATAAAAAATATTGTTGTAACGATATCATAACAACTGTTTCGATCATTGAATTGTTACTATTATACATGATTTTACATTATTAAACAATAAATAGGTACCTATTAAGTTTATTTATTTTTTTATAAACTAAAATTTACCTGAAGTTGATGCAGAATTTGTAATAGATTGTAATGACCTAAGTCGAGTGTGCAGATCCCTGGTGTGTAAGAATAAAAATAAAGTTGACGAAATTGCCATAAGCGCAACAAGTTCGCTAGTTCTGAAAACAAAAAACATATGGTTTTATTGTATACTTTATTGTGTTGTTTACAAACTCAAAACTCATAATTAAAATATTGTAAAGTTAAACAAAACAAAAAAAAAATCCCCGAACCCAGCATGCAAATGACAGAGCATAAAAATTGCTTCACCCCTTTTATAATAAAATCTCAACAGGATATCAATGACCAATACAAATAAATAATACATAAAACTGGTATATATTTTTTTACATAACATGTTATTTAAATTAAAAAATATCTTGTGAGCACATATTGTTGCTCAAAATAAACAATACATTTATTTACATCATACTTATTTTGTCATAAGTACCAAATTTAACTAGATAATAACTACATTAATATTTGATATTTTTTCATGTACAAATTCATTGAAGAATTTTATGAGATTGAAATTTGTAGTATTATAATTTTTACGTTATTATTAGGTAATCAAAATATAATTAATTTAATAAAAACATTTCATAAACATATTATAGTTTATAACTTGAATAGGAATTAGGAACCAGTCAAATTCTTGATCTATTATTTCTTATATTTTGATTTTTGACCATTTATATAATTTTATTAGATCTTAATTTCATAATTACTTACATAAAAAAAAATTAAGATTTGGAATTGAGAATTTATTATAATTTGAATTACTCGACTATAATTAGTCGTTTTAATACACCAGAAAAGGGTTTTGTTTAAATTAAATTACTACTACTACTATAATAATAGAAGAAAACTTATGGAGCTGAAGTTGTAGAGGTCATCGACCTCTTTAAAAGTTCAACTGAACAATATCCCCTTAATATTTAACTATAATTAAAAATATACGATGAAAAATGCATTTTAGATTTGTAGACGTTTGGTTTTAAACAATTTAAGTAATAAAAATGATAATCACACTTATTTCTATAAACTGAAACAAATAATTTTTCATTATAATGTACTTAAATCAAAATTTGATTGAATAGTTTTTAATCATTTAACTTTATCTTCTAAGAATTTAAGATGATAGATTTTGAAAATATGATGATTTGTAAATTACTATAATTAATATTAATCTATTAACAATGTATAGCTTGTAGAAATGATACAAGTTTAATTAGTAGGTACTAAATTAAATATTATATTTAATATAGTATATAAATTGAAATACTCAAAAACTAATCGGTCAAAGTTTGATTTTCATTTTAAAAAAAAACATTGATCACCATAGGATATTCTTTAAATTGTATAGAAAATCTAAATACTTATTCTTTGAATACCATTTTGAAATTACTTTAGGTGAATTAGGTTAAATTTAAATTGATTATAATTTATAACTCATGTATATAACTATAAATACAAATATAGTAGGTATTTAAAACTGGTTTTAAGTTGGTATTATACTATAATATATCAACAAAAATTGAACACTGAATAAAACTATAGAACATAGTTAATAGTTAATATAGATACTAATTGTCTATCTTACTGATTTTTTGTTCACTTGGTAAGTTAGTTGTATGGTTAGTTGAAAATCGACAATTGGATTAAATTTTAGAATGAAATGTTATCATTTAAACTTTACATTATATAACAGTAAATTAATTGTCTATTTATTATTTTTAAAATTATAGTATTATATTATTTATTATGGATTAAAGATTAAACCCAATAAGTTCTATTTTATTATTATTTTTAATATTCTTATTTCCTCCTGAAATAATTTCAAGTTTGAATTAAAATTATACAAAAATAAAACCTGTTATAAACAAATTGTAAAAAAAAATTATTTATTTAATTAAAATGGTACTAATGATATAATTTAAATACATTCTTCTTTTTTATAAACATAATTAATTTTTATAAGTTTATTTTTACGTTAAAATTTTCTAATGATAGCTTAAAAATAATTTTAATTTTATTAAAAAAAAAATGATTTAAAAATGAATTACCTTTTTGAAATAAAAATGCGTTTATGTTTAGCAGTTTCTACCGATCTACTGCATGTAGAAAGGATATTGATCCTAGTATATCCCTTGTCCGAACAAGTCATGGTGAAGCCTGATCAGAATTTACATTTAAAATTAAATTATTAAAATACACTAAGTAAAAGAAAATAAATAATGAAAAATACGAAAATCGTATACTTCTTATATAAATATAAATCTTATACGAGAATAATATAGTATGAAGACCGTTACCGCGTAAACACTGCACTGCCAGTGAAGGTGTCTACAATCCGACTGTTCATAACCAGCATAGCGTGATACTCGTTGGATCTATTAGCTACACTATAGGTATTAGCTAGGTACTACTCCATAACAAACTAGTTACTACTTACCATGCATTATGCGTATGATATAGAGCGAAATTTGTGTCATCTATAAGGACTTTATTATGCAATTATAATTCTCATATAATGCAAATATATATTATGTGCCTATCTGTAAATCGAACGAATGTTACATTGTTAGGTTATCTTATTACTATAATTTATACAATCATGCATAAAAAATAACAATAATAATGAATAATGATGAAAGATAAAAATCATATATAAATAGTTAAAATTAAAAGATTACAAAAATTTAAAAAACTGACGAATAAAAATATTTTGTAGAGGGTGATTATAAAACTATTTTTTTTTTTTACATAAAATATTTTAAAATTTAAAATTTTTATAATTTATTTTTAGATGCTAAGCAGAGCCAAAAATATATTGATTTACTATATGATGTAAATTTTTATTTTTTATATCGGTAAAAATGTTTTTTGCTTTGAACAACATTTATCAATAGATATTAAAACAACGAATAACAATTTTAGTTATAATGTATAATAATTCAACAATATGGTTCACAAGGACTTTCAAATGAATTATTTTTGGCAAAAAAATAATTCAATATACTGATATTGAAATAAACTACATTTTAGTAATTTAAGCTGACAGACCTTTTACGCACAACATTTGTTTTCTCATGCAAAGATTTATCATTGGATCATTGAATTCAAATTAACACTTATATTACAACTTACTCAATTATCGTAGTTCGCTCGACATATTATTATACTACTGAACAGCAGAGCGGCTACTTACTCTCTCACATTTTTAATTAAAAAGTATACCGTGTACAGTAAGAATGTTTGGTTTAGTGAATTTACAAATGTGAAAGACTTGTTTTAAAGAAGCCACTTTAGATGGGTTGAGTAGATTATATGAATATTACATATAATTTTAAGCAAATATTGTAGGTCACGACATCGGACACTGTATTCTCTATAATTTACGTTTTAATTTTATTTAATACAATTTAAAAGCGCATAATGATGAACAATGGACATTGCATAATTAATTATTAATTAATAATTATTATAATATAGCCTAATAAATAATAATACATGTAGAGGAATAAAGTCTCAATTCCTTATGATTAATATTTTTGAAATTTCAACAATGTAATTAAAATCTTTATTTTTTGTTTAAATAATAAATTTTGTAAAAAATTGAACCTCAAACGTTTATTAAAAATATTTTGTTAATATATTTTCAAAAAGTACATTTAAATAATTATATGAAAACAATTTATGAGGAGCTTGTTATTAAATGCTCGTGCTTCTTAGTTCTTGATCAACTTAATAATT
Organism: Rhopalosiphum padi; assembly: GCF_020882245.1. Lineage (NCBI taxonomy): Eukaryota > Metazoa > Arthropoda > Insecta > Hemiptera > Aphididae > Rhopalosiphum > Rhopalosiphum padi. The sequence continues at coordinate 23,644,502 of NC_083600.1, forward strand.
ATTATCAACATCTACAAAACAAAAAAAAAATGTAATGACTATAAACATTATTAGTTCAAATGTTTTGATATTTTCATCAAGAATAGAACATTATAATTTAATTTGTAGTGAAATTTTTCAAGTTTCTACGGTTAGTATTTTTTTAATTAACTGAGAATGTCTATAAATAGCATAAAAAGAGCTAAAATATTTTGAAAATTGTATCATATTATCATGTATTCATGTCCAAAAAAATGTCCATGTTAATATTCAGTAAAAAATTCAAATTTACATTTTTTTGCCACAAGTCATACCTATCTCATTCATTTATAAATAACAACAAAAACAAATTCAGTTATCAAAAAATAATTTTATTTAAAAATGCCCGGCTTCTATTTTTTTTTTCTGATTATTTTGAAAGATATCATCTAGATCCGATTTTTTATTAGAAACCACTTTCAAATTTCAATGCATGTTTACTGTCCCCTAAATGTGATCACCATCGCAATCACGAAAATATCCCGTTAATGAATCGCTGCGCTCAGAATCTAAAAATAAGTTTGTTTTGTTAGATTCAGATTTCATGCCCGGAAATCTTTCAGAACGTCTTAAATAGATTTTACAGATTAACTACTATAAATTATAAATAACAATATAACTATATATTACCAAGCTAAAACTATATCAGTTGTATAGTCGTATAGATATTTAATTATATATATATATAATTATATGATTTTTGTAGGTAATAATTTTAATACATATTGTACAATTTAACCGAATGTATATTATAATTATTATATTATTATTATTGTATGTGTATTATAATCACAATAACATACATTTTTAAAACACAATAAATAATATTATGTTACCTTATACAGAATATTGAAATACATATATTCATTGTCTGTTAATACAACACAGGAGTGATAAAGTGATTGTATATGATGCGCCGTATAAAAATTATGATTTTTGTATCAATCTGTCGTATAACCCAGCGTTTCTTAACCGGGTAGAACGCGGGTAGGTCAAAAATAATAAAACACTGGTTTACAAAATGAACCTTTTCATTCAAATATGGCTTTCCCAACGATATGATCAAATTTATATTTATAGTATTACGGCGAAGCAGTGGTGGCGCCAGGATTTTTTTCTAGGTAGGGCTAATGGGAAGCCAACAATTATATGGCAAGGCTACAAAAAATTAAAACCGAGTATATTGTTATGTCTAAGGTTGAACCAGTGGTAGGGCCACTGGTAGGACCAGTCATTTTCAAGTAGGGTGTTGCAATCTCGTCCTAATCCGCCGTTGTCATTTTTTGTTCATTCTAGGCTCGGTTGATCACTTTATCCGTAGATTGTTGATACTTTACATATGTTGATTATATAACCAACATTTTGGTAATAAATCAACTGCAAGATTATACGAACCTTAATGGGTAGGATGTTTAGTCAGGATTGTGTTAGGACGCTATAATTGTTTGATGCTTATTGCTTAGTGCCCACTTGATCGTGTGCGTGCAATCTTTAAGTGAATAAGTGATAGTCATTAGTAGTTAGTAATCTTTTTTTTGTATTTTACATCATTAATATACAATCTGTAAGCTAATTTTACAATAAGAATATGTGCTATAAAATAATATGAGCACTTGACACAAATTACTTGAGAAAAGGAGTAGCCCAGCGGTTACATTTTATAACTGATTTAATTTGTTATGTATTATATTGTAATATATATGTATTTTTTTTCTTTATATTATTTTAAACACGATTAAGGGTTTAGGTCACGACACTACCTTATTTTAAGTCTTCTTGGGAGATTTCTATGTGCGTATTAAATCTGACTCAAATGTTTAAATTAGAGAATCTGAGTGATATTTTAGTCGTAAACAAAACGTTTACCTATATAATATAAATAAGGATATTTCTTGGATAGTTTTGATGTGATGTAGGTCGGATTGAAGTATTTAGTTACACACGTAGAAAGGGGCCTTAGTTATCATGTACAAGGTGATCGATTGGAATCTATGTATTTTATTTAAATTTGTTAATTTCACCGTACCCATAATAGTTGGTACTTAATTAAATTCAAATTAGTCTACCATCCTAGCGCCAGTCATTAGTTTACTAGACTTAGTAATAGTCTATCATAAAACGTATGTACATTTTTTGCGTTAGTCTATCGTGCTGTTCCGTCGTAGTCTACTTATAGTCTTATAGACTATAGAAATGTATCTCATTCGCCGCCATAGTCAACAATAAAGAAATTGTACACATTATTATAGTACATTACGCATTTACTGACGTATGCCAATAGTTAGTTAGTTATGTGCATTGCCGTGGATTTTCAAATTAGAGCTATCCACGCCATGGAATTACACAAGGCGTATTTATAACTTTTTTTGAGGTAGAGGGGGGGGGGGTAAAAAAATGTATTAAATTATATATTTTTATGATGTAAATATATAATATATATGTTTTATAGTCACATGCATTAAAACTATGCCATGGCACAAAATTTCTAGAAGTTTCTCCAACTTTCGTCAACTTACTATTAGGGTATCGTGTTGCGTACCTTATCATGCAAGCTCTCCTTGAGCCGGTTTCTGTCGTATTTCTGCTGTCAGATTATTATACGGCCCATGTGGCCGAGGGCGGTGTCTGTCCTTTTTAAAATTAATTGTAAAATAATATATGGTCTCTGCTGCCGAAGTAGAAGATCTAAAAGATCAATAAAAAATAAACTAATAACAAACTCATTTTTTTCATGGATGAATTAATAGTTTTAAATAATATGTTGTTTTTGCCATGTGAAGTAATTACTTACAAGTTACAAAGTATATTTTTATTATTTTTATTCGTGGTGTGGTGTGCACCAGCTGTAGTCTGTTAAAGTGTTAACCTCACGGCCATCACCAACAACGAATAATAATATAATATTATATTATAATCAATAATAGGTAATCGGTATAAAAAAATAATATTTTACATCTGTACTCTGTAGCAAAGTGATTTATCTGATATTTTGGCAATGCCTTTTCTTACCACTTTACCAATATAATATTTTCCATTGACAATAAACTATAGTTGATTATTTAAAAATAGATATCTTTTGATTTCTATTGTACAGCACTGCAGTCTGCAGCAAAATGTTTGTGTATTTATTATTTTTACTATTTTAGTAAAAACCACGAATTAAGATATACCTTATATATATATATATCGTAATTCGTGGTAAAAAAATGAAAAGTGCAAACGTTGAATATACAACTTACTACCTACTTAGTAGGTACCTTATTATTACACTAGGTACCACCTACGTATATTATACATTTATACTAGTTGGTAGTTACTAGTATCCTTAGTTTTAGTAGGTACCTATTTAGTATTTACTGTGGTTGAGGTAAAACTTAAAAGTATTTTGGTATTATCTAAATTCTAAATGAAAACAAGCAGCTTACTTAACTACATGTCTACATCATAGGCCTAACTGTTTAGGCTTCATTCGCAGGTCGTGCACAACAGTGGCATATCCAGGAGGATGGGGTTACTGCACTAGAATTATCAATTTTTATAGTCTTATAAATATAAACGTTACAAGTCCACACGATGAAAATTAAAAAAATATTATATGAAATCAGAAACTGAGAAAAAAATAAGGTTAGGTATATTATGCACCACAATTTATAATGTAAGCTAGATCAAATTTCGCAGGTCATGCCTGTGCAGGACAGGCAAGACGCGTAAAGACGCGTAAATCCCGTGAGGATTTACCTATTGTGATATCTCCTGAAATTATAGTGATATCATAATTTTTTTTATGAGACTCACGGGGACAACTGTACAAGGACAACAAGTGTTTCATATTTAAATTAAATTTAATGTTTTGGTAAAAAAGTTAAAAAAATAATTGTTTAATTAGTTATTTTCAAAAAAATTGAAAACAACCATTTTATTAAAATAATTTAATTAGTAATTACTTTGAAAATCTCAAATTGTGGTGGTGGTACTGAACGTCGAATCTGACCATAAACAGTTGGTAACTTACATAGGTACCTTCTGTTTACTAAAATAGTAGTAGGTATGTCTATATTGTGTATAAATTAATGTCTTCAGTTTAATATTAATTTTCGTCTTCACAATTGTCTGACAGTCATTAAACTCATTTGGCTATTTTGACTCGTTTAACGTTTTACATTAATTATATTTCCTCTACTAGTGAACCGTGTCATAACTTTTAAAATGTAAACAATTCGCATGGACTTTTGATTTATAGAGCAACCCTTTAATCGTTTTGTTAAAACTGTGTAAACAATTTTATGTATTCTATTAATATTTTATCCTAAAAAACCTTAGTATTTAGTATAGGTATTCTATAAGATTAATTGATTCTAATAATTGCTATGGGTTCTGAACGTGATGATACTAATTGTTCTTCGAGTGACAACAGTGTTTTGCTTTCGTCCAATTTGACATTGTCTTCTAGTTGTGAGTTTATACCTACAATTTATTTATCTATTTTAATTGTAATTTAGGTTTATGTATTGCTTTTTTATATACTAAATACAAAAAATAATTCTCATTCTGAAAACAATCTATAGGTACCTAACCTATAGAATAAGGTATTCACTTGTATTGTTTTTCAAAAATATAATTTTATAACATTAACCTTATTACCTTAATAAGTACCTACTGGCTACTTAAGTATTTTTAATTTCAATTATTTATATATATAATTAAATAATTAATGCACAATTGATTTGCAGTGACATCGATAATCACAAGAGGTTCAATTGAAATAAGTTTTTTTACTGTAATAGATCCTACAATTACTAGCACTACAGAAATAGAAGTAAGTTTAATTTTTAAAGATGTTGAGAAATAAAATGCTGTGTAACAATTTTTATATAACATAAAACATTTTGTTGTACATTTCCTTTATTTTTTATTTTAAAGGAAATAGTGAATATTTGGGTGAGCAAATTTAAAGAAAATCCTAGAAGTGGTACAATTAAGTTATTTGCTGTTATAATTAATTGTTTTGATGTTGATGTTTGTGAAGATGCATTCAATAACTTTAATTCTGTTTTAATCTTTGCAAGAATTAATAAATGTTTTGAAACATTGGTATGATATTTAATATTTATAGTTAGTAGTATTGCTTATTGTTATTATTTATTAATTTCTAAGTAGGTAAAAGTATAATTTTATATTATGTTGATTAAACATTTTAGGCGAAAAGTGGTTCATTGATTTCACCTGAAAAAGTTAAAAAATCAATAGATGTTCAAAAATCACTGGAACTTTTTACTGCAATTTTTCATTATCATAGTAACTTATTTTTTGAAAATGATGCAAATAAAAGTTATTTCATATTCCTGAGGGATATTCTTACTAAAATATCACAATCTGATTTTATTGGGCCTAGACTTCTAGCTACAAGTTTTGGTAAATCTAAATACATTAATGAATATATTTTATTTAAATAATTTTTTATTTAGGTTTAAAAATAGTAACTGGTTTAGTACAGTCCAATAATGTAGAACTTGTAAAGAATGATCTCGATATATTATTTACAGAATTTTTAATAAAACGATGGAAGTAAGTTAACTACAATTAGTAGGGTATACATAGTTTTGTATAAATATGTTTATTTTTATATAGTTGAAATAATTATCTATTTATTATGAAATATTAATTTGATTTTTATTTTTCAGAGATACTATTAGTATTATACGAGAAAAAGTATTACTAGAACTCACATTTTGGATTAATATTGATTCTATTTATTTTATTAATGATTTTTGGATGTATATCTATTGGGCATTAGTAGATCAAAGCATAAGTGTACAAACTATAGCTCTTAAAGTAAATATATTTTCTTTTATCTGACAGTTATACATTTGTATTATTATATTTTAATCCTTTAAATAATTAGTATTTCTATTATAATGGTTAATATCTTATCAAACCTAACTACTTTAAATTGAAATTTTTATTTTTGAACCTTTTAAGTGGCTACAAATTTGTGTTGAAGGGAAAGGAATAGCTTAGTTAGTAATATTTCTTAATTATTTTCAGGTTTCTAATGACATATTAAATATGTATAGCGATATTCCAAAAGTGAAGATGTTGATAAAAAAAATAGTTTCTGTTTTAGCTAATTTACTTTTATCAAATAATGATGGAGTGGTAATTTCAGCATTAAATTTATATTCCATATTGCCAAGGTTTTTATTCTTAAAATAAAATAATATTTTAAAGATAATTATTTATATTTTCTTTAACTAATTTTAGTATTGATGAAGAAGATCACATGAATAAAGTTGATTCAATAGCATTAGAATTAATTTTTTCTGAAAAATCCAAAATTGCCCGAATTGCAGCAAAACATTTTATGAAACAAATGGTCAATTCTCAACCAAATGTATTTGATCAATTGAAAGTTCTATTAGTTATTTTAGAAGGGATTCCATTACCGATTAAAGTGATTGCAACCTCCTTTTTTGTCGACGCTATTTATGATTTATGCCCTGTACTGACTGACTTTAAATTGATATCTCAATTATTAACCTTCAACGATCTCGAGGATACAGAAAAACACAATTTTTTAATTTTATTTATGTATGTTGTTAAATGGTTAATTACTGGTGTTAAACCAGAACAGAAAATTGCTTTTATGGGAGACCAAAATGATGTGAGTACCTACTGATGTTTAATTTTCCATTTATATAGGATGTAATAAGTAATAACCATAGGTTACAGTTAATGAATTTGATGATTTATTAAGAAAATGCATCTTTAAATTTTATTTTATATTTAAATATGTTTCATAGTCACTACCTAGTTTTTATCTAAGTGTAAATAATTATAAATGTATTATAATGTATTTATTACAGCATTTTTTTTAGTTTTTATTTGTTTAATTGTTACCTACTATAAAACAAGTAGATAGTACTATAAAAAGATTTCTAATAATAAACAAAAATAAATTTAAAAAAATAGTAACATGTAAATATTTATTTAATTATTAATATTTAACTTTATATTTTTTTTTTTTGATTATATATATTAAAAATTAAACCATATTTATTATACTTTACTATACAAGCTGTTATTTGATTTGGTTAGTTTTATTGATATCTCTCAATATTATTATTTCTGTTTCATTAATTAGACTGTAGAAAATTATAGAACTTAAAATATTTATTTAGATTTTGTCTGATGCTTTAGATATTGACTATATGTAAATTCTAGGGTTACATTTTTTCGTCTTATAAATTAGGTCCAATTTTGGTTTAAATCAACAATAATTTATGTCCAGTACACATTTTGTCTAATGTAAATGGAATAATGATTGTTTGATTTATAAGTATTAAGTATATAAATTATGTATAAGTATTCATGATAATAATACGTGTGTATAATTTTATTTTAGATTATTCAGTTGCATATTAATAAAATTAAAAAGATGGAGTATACTTCTTATATGGTGATGTATTTATTAAATCAATTTGAAGAATGTAATACACCTATACATGTGTTTTCACTATGGATTTTACTTCATTTTATCGATTTTAAATTACTCCAAGATAATAAGGTACCTGTTATATTTTAAATACATATATTTATTTATTAACTTGATAACTATATACAAAAATAATAATTGTATTCTTTGTTTTAAATTTTAATATAGATAATATCCGATATATTATATCAAGGATCTTTATTTTATCACACTTGGAATATCCCTACTATTTTAGAAATGATTTCAAAATGTATTAATATTATGACATCAAATCTAGAAGGTTCAGATCAAAGCTTGTGTTTGAAATGTATTAAAGATATAGCACAAGTGAATATTAATATTTTAAAAGCTGAAATTGAAAATCCTACTAAAAATGTAATCTTATAATTTATAAAATGTTTAAAAAAATATAGTATAACTTTCATAAATATGTATATATATATTTTATTCGAGTTCAGAAGACAAATCTGGGTTCAGCTTGTGCGCAGGGACATTAGTTAACTATCCTTATATACACCTGGTTGACTTTAAGGAAGTAAGGGGTGATAAATGGGTATTGTTGACTAACACTCAACAAAAACTTGTCACCACTAGGGTTGTCTTCTTAGCTTAGATAGAGTAGATTTATAAGATAAAAAATTTTAAAGCTTCTACAATAAACAAAAAATTAAAACTAAATCTTTAATTAATTAGTATGTTTTAAATTATAATTATTGATTTGTTTTTTTAGACATCAAATATATTGAGTCAAAAAAATGCTTTGATTAAAATATGGTCTCTTTCAAAATATAACTTGATACCTGAAGACTTGGAACCGTTAAAATATTTATCTTATTATGTAACCAACTTAAACAATAACTCTCCAACCAATTTAATTGCTTCTGTATGATATTTAAAATAATCACATATAATTTCTATCTTAAAATTACATAAATTATTTTTAGGAATTTGCTTTAAGTGCTTTCATGGAAGTATTCAGACGAACAATATTAAAAGTACCAACAAATTTAAAAAATTACTTTTGTATTGAACGGTCTGAAAATATTGTGGAAAATACATATAATACTTTTTTAAATGCCATGTTAACTACATCAAGTAAATATGACCCTCAAATGATAAACATCTGTGAGACCGTAAGATATTTTTTTATATATAAATGTATTTTATGTCAACATAGCTTTTAGTCTTCACTCTTCAATAGTGGATTAGATTCTTTTTTATTACTTACAGGCATTTTTAATTGTTAATGACTTATTAAGAATTAGATTTAACTTAGATGAAACAAATTATATACTTGATGATGACCAAAATCTAAAACTAAATGAGTTTATTTTTTCTTTATGCAATAACTGTGGTATGTATTAATTGATAAAAAGAAACAGGCTTTTAAATCTATTGAATGATTGATTTAAAATCGATTTTAGAATACAATGACGATTTAAATACTCTAAGACTTGTAGAGGTATTTATACAACTTATACAAGATGGTCTTATAGAAATGAATCATTTAATTACACTATTACAATTTGTAAAAAAGGTATTTACTTTGTAATATTATAATCTAAATTAATTTATAGATTTATATAACTGGCACATTATGTATTAAAGGAATTGATTGAACATGCACTTGGACCAGTTTTTAACTTCTTCTGCAAAAAAGAAACAGGGGATCAACTAAGTGATGTAATTAATTTATACTTGGTGTACATGTATGAAAATATTATTTCTCAAAATTCAGGTTTCAAAAATTACACACTAAAAGATTTAGTAAGTGATTTTATTTGTAATATTTAAGTATGTATTTTCTTATATTTTGTAAAAACCATTAAAAAAAATAATATATAATATATATTTTATCTAAATAGAATATTCTTTCTTATTGCTTGTATTAATTAATAACTTTAAATGTAAATTTTTTGGTGCTAATCATTAAACAATATGTTATATAATCTTTATTTTATATTTATACACTTGTTATTATCATATATCAAGGGTGGCAAATTTTTCTAACGTGACATGCCAAAAATTACATGATTTTTTTTTTGTTTCTTGCTTGCCATTTAATTATAAAAATATTATGTAAGTATATAAATAAGAAAAAATATGAAAAAAATTTTTTAATTTAAATGTATTTATTATATTTTGTTAAATGTGATTTTTTTTTTTTTTTGTACAATTGAAGCAGATATTGAAAAAGTATATTTATATTGTGGTCTAATTATTTATTATTAAAAATAAAATTATTAAATTATTAAATAAATAGTATGTAATATTTTTATTTTTTGCATTCCATTTAAGGCACGCTTGCTACTGATTTGCCATCCCAGTCATAAATGTATAAACAGTAAATAAATATATAATTTAACATTTTAAGTAAAGACTACCTTATACATTTATTATTTATACAAATATGATAATAATTAAATTATGTGCTTATATAATAGGTATTGGTTTAAGTAACTTCAATTTTTAATTTTAATATATTATTTTTATTTTTAGACTAATGTGGCCACTATAATTACACGCATCTTATGTCAATGTATGGATCAAATAGGAAAACGATTAGTATCAACAAATATTCATCGACATGGTATCCAATATGCAATGAATGATTCATTAAGTAATCCTTACAGTGAATATCCATTTAAACAATTTTTTTGGATTCTTATATCTATGTGTGATACCTTAATCCCATATGATGCTCAACGTTTGTAAGTAAAATATTTATTTATCTTGTATTCATATTAATGTATTATGATTATATATTATAAATATTAATCATTCTAAATGACAAATAAGGTCCTGGCCGAAAATTTGCAATTTATTATAATGTTTAATAGCTGTTTAAGTATTTAATTAATTATATTCCTATAAAAAATACACATTTTCTTTGCAATTTACTTAAATGATTTATTTTATTTTTATTTAGAGCTAGTGATTTTATTAGTAAACCTGCTACACAAGAATTAATTAATGCTGACAATGAATATGTACTTGGATATTTGTATAAATTATTAGAATTATATGATACTCAAGAATGATAATTTGTTGGTAAGATTATTAAGTATAGTTTGAATGTTTGTAGTAGAGACAGTAGAGTATTATAAGTTGTTAAGTTGTTGGTAATATAATGTAAGATTATAATTTATAATAATATGTAAAATAAATAAAAAGTAATGTGTCTGTTTTGCAATGAAGTAAAATTTTAATCATTTTTATCTTCTTTTCAGAATATTTGAAACAATAAAATTACTAGCACCAGACAACGACCATATCAACAAATATTAGAAATATGGAACTATATTTAATGATCAAAAAATTTTTCTTTTAAGTATACATTTTGTCTGTTCAATATTATAAATATTTCATTAATTTTAGTTAGTTATCAAAATTAATTAAATGTGTGCTTTAATTTATTACTTATTAGATAACAATTTTTTATGGACCTTATTTTTCCAAAACCTATAAAATATTTATATCAAAAATCTTTTTCATTAATTTTGTGATTTTTAAGTAGTTTTATTAATTTTATTTTATTTTTTTGTTCTAAAATGTTTTATATTATTATATAGTATATACTACATTATCTACAATCTATGTGTTGGTATTGAAATTATCTGTAATAATTTAATATTTTCAGAAATAACCTCTGAATTATTCAAATAAATATATTTAACAAAATTGAATATAGATTTTATTTGAAAGCAAAACTATAAATGTTATAATAATCTATTAATCTATCACAATTAACATTAACAAAACTTAAAAATACTATGTTGTAAACAAAGATCAAATATATATTATATGTATACCAAATACACTGATTTCTTGACATCAAATATCCATAAAAATTCTTTAAGCTTAATTGTTATTTGATTCTTGTAATCCTAATGTCAATTTGGGCTTATTTTAAGAATTTACCGACATTAACAAAAGATCTATTCTTTTTTTAATGTAAAATAATGTTTGCCAAATTGAAAAATCATTTTCTAGAATCCATCTCTTCATTTTGGTTGATATCATGAACTGACTCAACTGAACGTGGGTGAACAACTAAAATTGAAAAATATTACAATTAATAAGTATAGGTAATTTATAATCTTTAATACTGAATTTAATAAAACTAAATAATTTTAAATTATTGATGTCTTAAAATTAAATTCCTAGGTACCTTCTAAACATTTTAGTCATCTGTACTAGTTGTGTATAAATGTAATAATATTACAAAATGTTGAAGACACATGTTGGTCTCCCACCTAAGGTTTAATAATAATTTTATTAATGTATTTTAATATTTAAAATCTAAGATAATAATACTGAAGCTACAGAAAATGTATGTATTATTAATATTATATCCAGATTTATTATTTTGACTTTGCAAGAAAAATATTGATACATCAATAAAAACAATTCTAATATAAGTTATTATTAAGTGTAAAGGTATCCTATTACCCATACTAACAAAGACTTTTTATCAGCCTATGTGAACAAAAATCAAAACCTAGTTGTCAATATATACTTACAGTGTGGACGAAGATCTGGTTTGGGTTCGTCTATTGGATTGTCTTGTTGGATCGATTGTCCGGCACCAGGTGGCATCATCATGGACACGGGCACGTGAATAGGAACCCTCTGGAATATGGGTGCATTCTGGCGCACAGATTCGGACGGCATAGCTTGGTGGTGCATCATCGGTCCGTCTCCGTTTGGCTTGTCGGATATAGCAACGGTGTACATGGCTCTTCCTTCGGCCATCGCTGGATGATATAGAACTTTGTTGGGCATAGCTCTGTCTTCTGCTTCTTGTTTATGGTGTTCGTGGTGGCTATCGGGCGATGGTCTCAGTTCGGGTAACAACTGTTGAAAGATGGGGATGATGTGCTCTTCGATCTGCTGTTGCTCTTGCAGTTGAAGCTGATTGTCAATGTCGGCGTTGATTCGGGCAATCATGGCCAATGGAATTGGACCTTGATGATGGTGAGGATGTGGCATATGGTGTTGTTGTGGTGGCGGTGGTGGCGGTGGTGGTCCCATCATACTTGGTAAATGAGTCATCGGATTATTGCCCATTGGCATCGGCATCATTATAGATGGCTGTTGTTGCATTTGTTCCACCGGGCTTGGAGTTCGTCTGTATTTGAGATTTAATTGATTACCCGACTACTTATTTATTTTAGTTACCAACAAGCTTTTCGTATAAAAAAATTATTTTTTATTTGTTTTCTATTCACCTATAATATCACCCCTTTAATATTGCCTACTTCAAAATGATACTCATTCATTAAATATTCACATATATAGGCATATAGCTAAGGTTATACAATTATTTAGCTTAAAGTAGTCAAAGTACTACCTATCAAATAGTATAAGTATGTAGATAACGAACATTAAAATAAAATTTATTAGTTTCCAATTATCTGAACTTGTATAACAAATTTTTATACCTTTCATCATGTCCACTCTCGCAAACGATGCTCAATCGTTCACCCGTAACGTGTTCAAAACGAGGATCAGTAGTAATGTTTACTCCGAACGGCAGACGCAACGTTTTTGGTTGATGGTCCATGACTTCTTCGGCGCGTTTCTTCTCAATCACACAGTTCATGCGCGAACGTTGATTTTTCTCAAGTAAAGCCTTTATTGAAACAAATTCGTTTTAAAACAGCGTTCTTTGAGCGTAATCCTACCAACTAGTCTAATTTAAACTAGCTATTGTTTCAAAATGTTAAAAATATAGTTCATTTTTACCTAATTGTATCATTTATGTAGTAAAATAATACCTATACTCTATGAAAATCTAGAGTAAAAATTATTAAAACTTGATATTATCGAAATTTATATTTATAATGAACACGATCCAATTTAATCTATAATAGACAAATTGATCTAAGCGTTTGCAGAATTGAAAATGTATGAAAATATGTTATAGAACAGTGGTTTTTTAACCTTTTTTGTAATGCGACCCCCTTAAAAAAAAACTGTTGTTTTATTCGCCAAAATTTGATTTATATTTTATACATTTACTACCCAAATGACACCTAGGTAAGAACTGCAGATTATTATAAATATTTGCGACTGAAATTTTTCAAATATACCTACGTATACCATACGAGTTATGAACAATTTAATAATCTATATCTACTATCGATAAGATTATGCTCCTCGGTATGTTATTGTTATTGTATACATATAGAACAAAATAAAAACTTTATTTTATTATTAAATAATATGGAAAAATTATTTTGTTTATTATTTTTGGCGACCCCCAAACTTATCGTTCGTGACCTCCAGAGTCCAGGTTGAAAACCACTGTTATAGTATTTAGATAGGTACTTACCTACTTATAATTATGTTAAATGATTCGTCAAACTATTGAATCTAGTTAACATATGTAGATTATTAATTACTATAATATTATAAAAATCAAGCCACAATTTAAACGTATAATTTGTATTAATTATCTAGCAAAAAAACTACTCAAATAGTTCAATAAACATTATTTTATATTTTTTGTTACCTATAGTTATCACATTTTATTTTCAAATTGTCTTCGCTCAGAATTTATTGTTTTTTTTTTTTATATAGGTGCCTATTAACCACAATTATTTATCGAATTCCACTAAGTCATGCAACAGAAGCCATAGCTCTCTGGTTTTTATTATTTATTTTTAAAATAATGGCAGTTAGTTACAGCCTTTCACCTAGCACTTCAAGCCTTCAAGGACTATAAGAAATTATTTTCAGTCAAAATATTTTCACTATTACGAAAATAATATTCTATTAACATTATAAATGGTACCTACCTATTTTTCTATGGACATATCGGTCAATATGTATTAAGAAAAATATTTTATTTGTTTTTTAGGGAATTTCTGAATTTAAAAGGCTTAATCCACCCCTCAATTTCACATTTCAACTTTTCGTAATTTCGCCAATGTACTTATACTAAGGTGGTAGACTAGTGAGTAGATACTGTAGTGTCTCTAAACAAACAGACACTCACCCCAACGATTTCGTCGAAATCTAATTCCATTGGGAACTTGATTTGAACTGGTGCAGCTGGTTGTTGATCGTTATTACCGGTTGTCGTACTTTCGGCGTTTCTGGTTGACTGTTGGTGCACGGGAAGTTCCTCTTGCTTTGAATCAGATGTCTCGTCTGATTGCAAAGGGTCGACTAGTGCTTGATACTGTGGACGGTCTACAGCCTCTTCACTCTTTAAGCATAAATATTGTATTAAGTTTATTTTTCATTCTTTAAATGTTAGCTTTAGTTATGTGGATCTTTGTAAAGCTATATAGTATGAGTATTCGTTGTATACAAGTATAAACTGCAATGTGAATCAATATTTAAAATTAATATTATTATTGCTATTACTTTATAATACAATAATACCATAAGTCATTATATTTGTTCTTATTGTTGCAATTCAGCAGATCGCACTTTGTAAGGAAAACTATTTTTTATTATTTCAATCTAATTATTTAAGGATACGGTTATGATAAAATATACACTTACGTGTAGTTTTTAATGAGTAACAGTGACGGATTAACCACTAGGCTCGTGAGGCTCGAGCCTAGGACGGTAACTTGTAGGGGTGGCAAATTTGTTATGTTATTTTATTTTTGTTCTCAAAACAATGAACAAAAAAAAAAAAAAATTAAACCATTACTATTTTTCACTCCCGGGGCGACTATACCTGTTTAAACCATACCTACCATCACTCTTTGATGTTAGCCCATTTAAACTACGATCCTTGGATAGTATTAAAAAAAAGGGGACTGTAAACACTGAGCATGCCTCAAAGCGCAATGAAGGTTAATCCGTCACTGATGAGTACCCTATAGGTATTAAAAAAATAAAAATTATCTATTTATATAAATGTAAAATACTGAAATGAGTTATTACTAACAGTTAATCTCAAAAACTATTGGAGCGATTTCAATAAAAGTTCGGTATATAAAATGAATTCCTCTAAAATTAGAGGGTGTTTCAAGCTCCTTTAATCTTTATAGAGTACCTCAGACGTGAAATTCATTTTTTATCACGAAAATCTAATAAATATTTTGTTTATATTTATAGTTGCCATAGAACACAAAAAACAATTTAATAATACATATACTAATTACTAGTCGACCCACCATATTATGTTAATGTAAGGTTTTTTTTTATTAAAAGAATATAATATTAAATTTATTGTTTGTTATATTCAAATATACACAAAATGCAATATCCTTATATATTCTAAAACTACTCGAATGATTTGATGAAAATTTTAGAGATCGTTTTTAGAAATATCAGGAAAGTTTAAAGAGTTGTTTGAAAATATACCAAGTGTGTTATATACAATCTACCATAAGTGGATTATCCATCTCCGCTGAATTTGTTTATAAGTTTATGAAGTTTTTCCCGTGAACCGAGTCACCCACAATAAAATCGAGGTAACACCGATTAAGCACTGAATTTTATGTTTTCTAATTTTTCTCGGGAAAAATCAAATTATACCTAAAACTATTTATTACATAAAATGAATAAAAGAATAAAAATACCTAGGTATATTAAATTTGTACACAATTTTTTCGAATGTTTGAAACTTTGAAAGAATAATAGTTAGAATAATATTAACTTCAAAATATTTTGTTCACATTCCCATTAAATTGTAACTTGTAAGATATATATTCTACTTATATTATAGATAGAATGTATTTAATTATGTAGTATTATTACTATTATTATTATGTATTATTATTATTATTTAGTTGCGTCGATGGTAAATTTATATGTACTTAATGTATTCATATAAATATATAATACATTAATACAACTATAATAAGTATTGTTATAGACTATAGTCGAAATATAATCGCATAATAATATAATATAAAAATTAAATACCCAGTTGGTCATCGAATTGAACAATATGTAATATAGATTATAGATACGTATTGCCTGTCTATATGGCGGTGTTTCAATGTTTCATAATCAACTCGTTTCCTGGGCTTAATGGTCGGTTACACTGAATAATCTCCATAGGTACGACACGCGAGTACCTATAGATTGTACGCGCTTGACCCATGTCCCATATACCTATTGGCCGCGCGTATTGCGAACAACGCGTGTGTATGGACCCTTGACCAATTCGTTTTAGTGAATTTTCAAACGCGGAAATACTTTTAGTTGATTATTTGTTTGTATAATATATTGACTATTTTTTTCTTTACTATTGTTATTATTATTATTTACAAACAAATTGCATCGCATAACAAAGAATTATCTGACCGTTTTAAATTGTATCATAGATATTTCTATTGCAAGATATATATAATTGATACACAGAAAAAACAAATAATAAATAAGACTAGGAAAACCGTTTCACTGTTGTTAGTGCGTGGATTATATTATGTAGTGAAAGCCGAACAATTCTATAATCTGGAAAACTGTCATCGTCAAATCAGCAAAAAAAAAACTTAAGGTATATAGGTAGATACACAAAGAAAGTGATATTACATCCACTTTAGTATTCTCACTTCTCATACATCAGATTATTATACATTTTTATAAAAATATTGTTTACGACCTATCTATAATAGGCTATTTTATAGGTAGTTGCATGCAGGTTTTCATTATAATTTTAAGAGATTTTACACAGAGAAATAAAATAAAAACTAGAATAACTATTCTGTATAAAATATTATTATAATACTTATAAATTATGCATTATTGTAACGCTGTTGGAGTTTTATACATTTTTTGTGCTTAATAAATTTAAATGATTTGTATAAATTAATAACTTATTTTTACTGTATATATATGTATAAAGGGTATTGACGCATTAAAAAAAATTAAAAATAGGTGGTATCTACACTTAACTGAAATATTCAAACGTTCATTAAGACAAATATAATATACTATTCTTATAACCTATATAATAAACAATATAAATTGTAATGATAATAAAAAGCAATGAATAATAATAGCACAAATAATTTTGATTTAGAAATAGACATAATTCTACGCCATAACTATTTAAAATCCAGTCCATATTTTTTGTAAATTTTGCTACCATACACTTGACCATTTTTATTTTAATGTATCTAGACAAAGATCTTTTAAGGGTTGAAACTAGTAAGCATAAACTTTCTTTTGTTTATTTGTAATTTGCTCCTGCACACAGAAATAAAGATTGCTTGTATAGTTGTATCTATAATTAATCGACAGTAAATTCAATTAGTGTATATGATTTTAAAGAATTCACTATTAATACTTAGTACTTACAAATGTTAAACAAACAGTGCCGTAAATTCATATTTTAATTTTTATACAGTCATGGATTGACAGAATTTTATTTAAGCTTGTTATAATAAATTTAATTTTTCAAAGTATATAATTAAATTTAACATTACTTAGCTACAATGTCTTAAACAAAAAAATTACTCTTAATGAATTATATATAATAATAATATAAAGATCGAAATATTCAGAGAAAGACATTTTCGGCGATTATAGACTATAATAATACTATATAGCACATTACAGCAGTGAAACTTGGACAATAGAAAAGTCTAAAGAAAAAAAATTACTGACATTCAAAGCGTGGTATTACAAAAGAAATGTTAAAATAAGTTGGGTAGATTGTATAACAAATGAAGAAGTTTATAAAGTGGAAGAAAGAAAGAAGATGCTTCTTAAAAGATCTGAAGAATAGAAGAGCTAAACTAATTGGATATACGCTATGACATAACAATTTACTATAGGAAGAATGATACAGGGATCCATAGAAGGGGAGAATAGTAGAGAAAGAACACCACTAGAATATAGACAAGTAGTTAAGGATTAGGGTGTGAAACATAATAAGAATTAAAAATAAAAGCCGAAAATCGTGATTGAAAAATGGAAAAATGTTGCCAATTTGCTTGGGCTGCTAACCGGAGAGCGCGAATATATATAGGATATGTGGTATTATTTTATCTCAGGATCTCGTAAGTATATTTATTTTGTATCTACCTGTCTGAGGAGTGCTTCGGCGTGCATTAACTGTGAGCAAGATGCGTTTGCTTGTAGCCAAGCAGCAGCCAACATGAATGATCCAAGTATGAACGAGCACGCGATCACAGTGAATGCCGCTATTCTCGCTATTTGGACGGCAGTCGGTCTAGTTTTGAGTTTGTAAGCCTATAAAATATACATTAAAACGTCGTTATAATTTATAATACACAATAACAATAATAATATAAACAATTATATATGATATATAATGTATATGAATATAAATATGTAATAATAGTATAGGTACTACAACTGATATCTATAAGTATAATTTATAAATATTTTTATATTAAACTATATCTAATTAATATAAGTCCAATAAATAACCATATAAATTCAGCGTAATATTACCGAAAGCATTCTATACAAAGAGGCACTAAGTCGTCTAAGTCACTTTAACTAAATTTAACAAGAGAACGGTCGTGTTACTATACTGAATTTTTGATCAATGTACAGATGCAGGGATTGTGTTTTTTAGAAGTACCGAATACTTAGGACAATGTCATACTCATACAATAGGTATGCTCGTATGGGAATACAATTTCGAACGCCTACGATACAATTTTATGTTCGTTAATTCACCACAAGTGTTTTTTTGATAAAAATAACGACTCGCAACATATTATTGTTTTATATCTCTGAACACTGACGACGAAAACTATTTAAGATACAGGTTTTAGCTTATAGATATTTTGATTGTTTGCAACTCATTAAGTTATTTCCAAGCTCTAAGTCACTTTAAAAACACAATAGGTAGTTTGAAGTAATGGTACCTACGCATATACGCGCGATACACTTTTAATGATAACATCCATCAATTAATATGGTATAATGACCTTTAAACCACACGTTTGTTGCGAACAAAGTATGTGGAGGCGTAATATGTATATTATTCTTATTGTTGTTATTTTCTAGGTTTTAGAACGCGCCATCAAACAAAAATAAATAAATAATAAAATAAATGTAAACAACTCGATAGAATTTTATCATCATTGTTATTATTATTGTTATAATAGGATCCCTGAACAATCCAATAGGAGGATGCACGCCACACGGATTTACATGATTCTATTTTTGTGATGTTGAAATTGCTGGTAGATTAACGTGCTAGATATATATTTATTGTGTTATTATACATGTACTGTTACTATACTACTATTCAATACACCATAATAAACGACGGGTTTACCTACACGACTACACAACTCATAACGGCTGAATGTCTGATCACGATTTTCAAATATTATGTACAAAAACATCTGTGCTTAGTGTAGGTAGGTATACATTATAAAATATATTTCCTCCGATTCCTCCGAGTCACCACTGGCTTATAATATAAATAATATGCGTGTAATTCGTGACGATGATTAATCACGAGTTTTCATGACTCGTAACTCGTGGTTCGATTAAGCTCTCCTCACGGTTGTATATGAATGTTAAAAAATATTTTGAATTTATTCCGTGAAGTATACACGCGTAGATTGTATAGACAAACAGATGCGTGCCTATAAATTATATTATATTATATACACAATATATAAAATTGTTTGAGTATTCTTATAATATGTTTTGAGACACACATAATATAAGACTTTCACACGATTTTGGAATATATTTTAATCTTTATCAATTTATGCGTTTGTATTATATTATTATACATTTATACAACAATTTTTATTTTCCGACACGGTAATATAATAAGTTAAACTACGCACTGCTCGTTGTTTTAATATGATGTATAGATATGTAACATCACGTTCATATAACTGGACCGTCGCCACGCTGACCACAATTAAATGTTATTATGTTTTTTTAATTTTTTTTTTATCATTGTTATAACAGTTGTCGTTGAGTTGCGTGCGTAGCTATAGGTACCTAAGGAGATATATATATTATATATATATTGGCAATTCTTGTTCCCGGGTATTCCGAACAAAATGCATTTATTTGTTCCGCGGTGGCAATAAGAAACCTTAACCGAACCACAATATACCTATTACCAACTGACAACTATACCTATAGGTATATATAAATACATGGCAATTGAAAATGTATTACAGGCGTTGTTTCCACGGCGAAGAAAAGTCGTAATTGCGGTTTTCCTACGAGTGCAACGTGGGGCATGATGCCTGCTTATACCTAACTATTACTTTCTCGATTACCGTTGTACCGTCACGGACGTCCAATAATATAATCTATAATAAATAATGAAAACTATATAGAAGGAAATAAAATAATATATATATATATATTTATATCGTCACTTCTAATAATAATAAGTGCAGTTCGCTGCCACCACCGACCGACAATTATCGCTAATGGCTGCGTACTTACTGCAGAGTGCAGACTATTATGTGTCTATATTTTATATACGCATGACATTCTACAGCGCGATACCGCTGTTATTAACGGGATAAAATCAAAATAAAAAATCAAACCATAATAGGTAGGTATATACTGAAAAAGTGAAAAACGTGTTCTTATCTACAAGAACTCATCTCGCGTTTTGCGCACTTGCGGACCGGCTCGGTATATATATATATACCGAGCTATATATATATATATAGTGGCCAAATTGAATTTGAAAATCATAACTACAGATACGTCTACAGAGCATATTCGGTTATTGTAAACGATTCTTGTTCAAAATATATCTTTGACTGATACGTAGGTATAAGCCATATATAATATATATCTATTACGTATTAAATATATTAATATATTTTGAAAATAAAAATCTTGTCACAATAACACCTGCAATATCGCGAGTATTCAATTTTCTAACGAAACGTGAAACTTTTCGAGCATCACTTCTACCAGGAAAATTGTTCTCGAGAATAGATAATAAAATACGTTATTGTCATGTACTTTCGCTAAGAATCTTTCTCCTCGGTTTAGGTATATCTATGCACAACGCAACGATATAAGCAGTATACCTAAGTAATCTTTATACTGCTGTATAGCCTATATATGCTATGTATGAGTTGCAGGTCACAACAAAAAACAGGACATACCTACATTAGAATATTCTAAAACTCCATATATTGTACATTGGTTATTACGGGTTCGGTCTTCGGTAGAAAGATATAAAAATATTTACCATATTATAATAAGCGCTAATAGAACACGATACTGTACAACTATATTTTACAAGAAAAGTATTTTCGATTTAAAATAATCAAATATACGTATAGGAAATGTGAATCTAAGTTAGCTGGATGAATTCCAACAAATCAAAAGTTTTTAATTAAAATGAAATGTATACATATTGATACTTTGATCTCAGTTACTACACGTATTGCAGATAGAGCCGTATGGGATTAATCCACGTTTATCTACACGAATATTGTGTATTGTCATTTTTATTAAATTATTTTGTATTGTCCACGCTATAACTATAGTTATGATTCAATGATTGTATATTATAATATATAAATTTCCTGTCAAAAACACAACTGCTGCTGTGTGTTACATACATAATATATGTACGCCATTTTAAAATGTATATTCGCAAACAGGACATCCGGTGCACTTGAAAATGACTTGTGAAAAAATCCAGGTGATGGGTGTATGTATATTGTATACGTATAATGTATATACATATAATACAAATATAAATCTTTTCTTTTTTTTTCGAAATTCGATCTGTATGCAAACTGAGCATATATATGTATATATGCATATTATGACTTATATTTTATTATTGAGGAAAGTGCGTTGAAATCGAACGAATTCATTATGTTTTCCGTGTCAATAATTTACATAAATCGATCACATAACGGTGTAGGTAATGAATAGCCAGCGTGTCTGTGGGTGTTAAAGTTAATGAGACATGTCCATTGAATTCCAATAGAAAAATAAGAAGAAAAAAACGAATGGCTTAACGAGGAAGCTACTTTCTATCATGAGATTTTTTTAATTATTCTTTTGTCTATACAATTGTACACACAATTATACAAGTTATGTACAAATGCAGTCCATTGTGATTTACTATGGATTATAACTATACGTGTTAAAGCGTTATAAATAGGTGGATATATGATGCAGAAACATTATGTTGACAATAATATATTAAATCAAAATACTATAAAAATTATATCGTATAAAAAGAGAACTAGCTTTCTTAACGTGATGGAATATTAAAAACCTTGCCATGACCTATGACAGTATGACCTATCGCCAGTCATCACCTGTATATAATATGCGGCTATCATATATTATTGTGTAGTATATAATACACCAAAGCTTTGCGTCAAATGATATTCGTAATAATGTGACATTCGCCATGCACAGTGTTAAACAGAGATTAGAAAATGAAAATGTTTATATTTTGTATATATCCGCCAAACTAATTACATTAATAATATACTTCAGTTTGTATGCTGTTAATTACATTTTCCCTTTTACCACATTATTATAAAAATTAAACAATAATAAAGCAGAAAATTAATGCAGATAGGTACTTAATTATAATAGAAAAATTCAATTTAATTGTTGTTGTCATATAATTCAACAGATAAAACATGAAAATAATTTACGTTGTACATATATTTAGAATAAATACGTGGATTTCAAGAAAAACGACTCGGTGAAATAATTAAAAATATACCTATAGACTAAATAGAAAAACTAACTTGGAAAATTCAAATTTGTAAAATACTTAACTAACAATTTTATATTATATATGAATATGATAAGCTACGAAGACTTACAGTAGTACCTAAGTACTTGTGTTGGCTACAGTATAGACTACCGCTTCCTAAACTAAGATAAAAAAATTTAAAATTCTTCTTTAAAAAATCGAGGAATAAATATTTAAACCTATAACATCTAAGACATCTTCCTAGAATACCAACCAGACAACTATAATAAGAAGGTAGATCTTTGTTTATTTCTATTTATTGTAAATTTATAATTTTGTAAAAACATTTAGTATAATATGTTGAAACTGATAATTAATTAAATAATTATTAAAAAAAATTTACGATTTCAGCTAAAGTACCTACAATATCTATCTAACTCCTAAGATATATTAATTATTATTTGTTAATTATTAATTAATTAATTCATTAATTATTAATTAATGATATCTTATACCTACCGTCTGATAAAAAAATTAAAAGTAGGCATACATTATCTAGCTAACTTGCACCTCTACCAAAATACTGTAAAAACTTATACTTTAATCTTATATTATTATTCAAAAATAACAATGAAAAATAATTTTGACGAAATATATTTATACTTGGTTCATTTAAGTATTGTAAAACTAGATATAGGATTACAAATTCCTTTAACCAATCTTAATTATTAATTAGTTTTTGGTCTTATTATATTTTTTAATAATAGTAAAATGTTAATTTACCTCTCACTATTTAGTGCAAGAAAACAACGGACGTATAAGAGGAATTATTTATCAGTTTATAAAGAGTTTAATTATAATAAAAAGTAGGTAAGTAATAATAAATTATATGTATATATATATATACAAACACGCCAAGATGAATAAATTATCGATTTCCTATTTTCTGGTAAAACAATTGAACGGTAGTTTATAGTTCGATAGAATTGGGACAGTAAATTCGCCTATATCTATCGGAAAAAAAAATTATAATATTTAAATCGCCAAATCCAAATCCTTAACAACAAAGTAAAGAAAAAAACCGTTTTTATCAAACCTTATTATATTATTATATATTATACATTCTAACGATAAAATATAATTATGATTCGCATATACATATACATTATACATATATATATATATATTGCGAACACATCTCCTATCTTTGTGTATAAAAAGTATTTTTCTATATAGGTGCTGGTCGTGTAGTGGTTAGTTGTTTAATAAATGACCGGTATGACCGAACGTGTCGTGTTGAGAAAAAAAAAATTTAAATGGTAAGTGTAAGTATATAATATTATACTCGACCAAAGGTCAAACGTTAGCTTCTTGGCACGTCGGTATAACAACAACAATATATATCAATAAATAGCTACGGTCGGAGAAAGTATCGAAAGATATAAAGCAATTATTTTTCAAAACAAAATAATATACTTTTATTATTGCCTATATCAAACCAATTATAACACTGACGCGTATAAAAATAATGTCTTATGTTTCGGTTTTTGCACTCGATTTGTCCGTTTCAAAACATTTTTGTGTTTGATCGATGACGAATAGTTTTAAATATTATGGTTGAATACAACCACACTACTGCGGCAGATCCCGGAAATCGATTTTAATAGCGTATACAATCGTATGATATATAAGTACGTAATATTATGATAGGCGCGACTTGTGTATAATATGGACAGATACGTAAATATATATCTATTATTATTATTATAATATTATGAATAGAAATATAAAAACGTTTTGAGTGTAATCGGTTAAAAAAACAATATGTATAATGCATTATTATATTTATATAGTATTATATTATTATTATCGACGGTAATAAAGAATTTCGTTTCACAATTTATTGGTTTTTCGGTACTTGTAATAACTCTTAGGTAGTTGGGTTGTATTTTCTTTTACATAAGACACATTTACGGAAAAGCGATTACGATATCATAATAAAAAATTAAAAGTATCTAAAGAATATTGTGTTTTGTTTTCTAAAAATAACATTCAATTTTCTTCGAGTACTTAGATCGGCTTGATCATGTAGATTCAATATAGGTAATATATACTTAGGTTACTGGTTTATCGCGAAGTAAGCTCCCTGTTGCAGTTCATATTATCATATTAAGATATTATAATAAATTGTTAGTCATTCCACAACAATAGTATACCTAATACTATTAAAGTTTACACATTGCACATAACTGTGTTTATATTTATGTACGTACATCTTTGTAGGCTAAACAATACAAAATAATTAGCTATAATATTTATTATGTTGTACATTAATTATTATTTAATTTAATATTTTAACGTCGTAACTGCAGCTGCAGTTGACATTATATGATCGACGTAGTTGACCGGAATTCACAGTTATGCGTGTTAGGTACCTGCAGCAGTATTGTACAGTTGAATGGCTAATTAGATAAGTTTCAACAAAAATTTACGAATTATTGACGCCAATGGAAAATAATGTACCTATTAACCTAGCTACGTTGTACGTAAGTACGTAACGTATAAACTGTTTATATCGATCATTATATATATGCGCAGAGACTGAGAGACGGAACAGCTAGGTACAATAATAATTAAAGTTCCCGTTTCTAACTAGTAATTCGAACCAAGTGCTGCACAATAGCGTAATATCGTTTCTTCGAAAGCGCGAGATGTTCGATATGGTTACAGGTTCCAATATTATTATTAGGTACGATTCACGACATCTGTAAGGTTATTAGTTTATTACCTATACTATTTTATAACGGTACGACGGCGGTCGGCTGCAGTATTGCGTTGCAGAACATTTGGCACAAATCAGAAAAAAAAACTATTATATGGGTCGGAGTTTTTTTCTTCATATTATTATATATGGTTAACTATTATATTTATTTCTGCTCGATTGAGAAAAAAAAATCATATTACATATTATTATTATATTATTACTATACCTATAAAATTATATAGGCAGTTTTCGCCACTTATTATTCAATAATCGTTTTATATCATTTTGTCACATTGTCCGCGTACGCCGATGGATATACGTATTATACATGTATATATGTGTGTGTTTATTATTATTATTCATTCGATAAGGAGAAAGCGTTTGGTTCAATGAACCTGGCGGGGGTTCGGGCCAGAATGAAAATATTGTGATGAAGCAATGCGTGTAAGTGATATGTTCCTATTTTTATATAGTTGTGTAATTTGATATTCGGTATACATAATAGTAGACACAGTAAAGTAGTTATGCAATGTCGACTACCTACCTATATAAAATATATTATTATTGACTTGAACGGGTGCACTTTTTTCCATAATTTACTGCATTTTAATTCTGGTCCGAATTTGGCGAATTAAACGCGCGATTGGAGCGCAACGTCAAAAAAAAAGATTTTATATAAGTATCTATATCTATTATGTATTTATGTATTATGTGCATTTAACCACGTTGTTGATTCCAGTAGGTAGGTACACATTTAACCAATAATATTGAGGAACTTGTAAACATATAATATAATTTAACGCGTTCATTATTTTAAAAAAAATTTGCCGGTTATTATTGTATATTAAAATAACTAAAGTATATATACGACACACTACATCATTATTCATATTATAATATAAAAATACCTAAATTGTATTGTGATTTTGTTTTTTTGTATTATGATATAATATAAAATAACATGTAAGTATATTTATTTGATTTCAGGCGTGTGTCATTATCTGATTATTATTATGTAATTTAATTTGATTAAAATTCGATAAAAATTCGTTATAAAAAAAGTATGAAATAAATATATTTAAACTGTTTGTTTATGTAGATTTATAATATACATTTAAACAGTACCTCTATGCATGGTTTTTTAATTATATTTAGGCGAAATTCGTGATATTCCGGGAATTAAAGAATCATGTTTAACATTTTATCAAAGAATTTTCAGTAAAGGTAAGCCATATTATGCCTTGTATCTAATATGTTATGAATTTACGATTAAAGAAGTAAGACGTAAAAAAAATTAATTATCAATTCAATGTTATCGTTTTGTTATAGTAATTTTAATATGAAAAATAATAAAATGTTCATTAGTGCAAATTTTTACTACTAACGACTAGTCATAAAATTCTACTTTTGTGTAGAAACTCTTTGAATTTAATAGGTACTATATTTATATTTGTATGTAATATTTTGTTTATATATAGTAAAAGATATTTAATGTCCTTATCCTTATATATAAATGTATATGTATATTGTATATACTAAACCATATAGTATATGATATAACAATACGAATATCTTACTCTAGTTAATTACAATTGAGTTACAATTTAAATTTGTAAAATAAGGATCAATACTTTAGGAAAAATGGATACTCGTCAGTCAAATTAATCAATGACACGGTTATCGAATTTCATTAGATTTTTTTAACAATTGTTGTTCATTAGAGAGCATATAATGTAACAAGTAACAACGACTATATACTATAAATTAAATTACATAATTGTCTACTATTTTTTTTTTGTGTGTGAAAATCTATAATTATTCGTAAGAAGAAAAATATTCTAATTTCATAAATTTATACACTTCGAAACCCACAAGTAGGTATCTGTTGGCTGTTGCGTAATAGTAATAATAATAAATTAAAATTTTGTAGGAAAAAAATATGAATAATATGATGTATTTGAATATTTTTTTAAATCGTGTAACATACTTTCTATATAATTTAACATACTTATTGTTTTTATACAAATACACCAGATGTTATAATGGAATGAATGTCAAATGTGATTTTCTCTCAATAACAAAATAAAAATAAAGTGAAAATTCAAATTCATTATGCAATAATAATCATTTTCAGAATTTTTTTTAATTTGCCGATCGCCAGGGAATGTCGGCAAGTTATAGGATACAAAAATAGTTGAATGGCATTATCGTCAGCTTATGGGTATATACATTAGCAAGAACATAGGAATAACAACTTAATTTTTAGTAATGAGCTCTTTTTCTTTTTCGTTAATCGGCGCAGACTGTAGTTAAACTATTATTTTTCAGAATATGTCATTCAAACGTCGTGTATTAATGAAAATGGAAAGTGTCCGACGTTGTTTATAGGTGAATGCGAAAATTCGTCATTAAAGGCATTTAACTCATGCAAAAAAACCGTCAAATTCATAAATCATTTAATGGGTCGTATCACGAGAGAAAGCGTACGTGTGAGTGTACAATGTACATATATATACATTTATCGTACCCTAAGTGAAACTGTGTTTACCACATATATGCAATTTGTGCACTTAAAAATCTACTGGAAAGTGCACAATATAATGAATTATAATGATCGTATAATATTCGTATTATAACAAAGAGTAAGCGCCATAATCACAAATATAATCAAAAACCAGATACATAACTGAAATCGACTAATTATACATATTATACGCCGTTGACACAAATTATATTCAGTTTGATATATAAAAGTAGTAACTAGTAAGTACTAACTAAATGTATAAATATGTTATACCTTATAGTCCTTATACGTTACGTTTGAAGAATTATAATATACAATTATACTCGTATACATTTACTATTATCATATATATATATATATATATATACAATATACAATATACATTTATGGTTAAATCTCAGTAAATCATCTGGAAATTTTTCAGACTGTTTACAAAATCTAGAAGATTCGTTGAATTTAATTTTGACTCGAAAGACCTTATCCGACAACCGGTTTATCAACAAACCATTAGACTTATTATGCAGCACACCACGACATTTACATATTTTACTTCAAGTTTTTGTCATTATATATATGTTTTTGCACTGTTGCAGGCACGGTGAAGAACGCAAATAAACATTCGGATCTTATGATAAAAAAAAATTTTTCGTGAAAACAGGTATACTGTATACCTACGGTGCGAATTACGCAACATAAAATTTTACGAACTCAGCAATCCAAGTGCAGTGCGTAAGATAGAATTGTACAATTTACTGCGCAGTGACTATATATACCTACGTATAATGGCTATTTAGTGTCCTCTTGCGTAAACCCAAAATCCAACAGCGATAAAGACAACGACATTTTGTTATCCCATCGCCTGCATATTGACTGGACATATATCATAGTATGTGTTATACATTCATATTATACCTAATATATAGTCGCATACGACAGCCTTGTTGGCAGCGCAGTTAACTGCAGTATGTCAAGCATGAAAAGATCTTTTTAAATGATTTTTTACGTATAGGACACTGTAAATCGTAATTCGCTGTAAAAATAGAAACGAAAACACTCACACGACCATTAACGTGCGCATTGTAAGAATTGGACTCAAGGTAAAGCGTTTATAATAATATATACATCATATGTACGTCTGTGCGCCCAACACAAGAGTCGAAGAGAAAGGATAAATTATACTACATATTGTTTACAGTCGTTATACCCAGTTGTCCTCGACACACCATCTTTTTACTTATTATTATTATTATGATTATATTACTTTGTATATATTCGTGTACGTACACACATTTATATAAGTACATGCAGCTGATGTATTATTGTAGTAATATACTAATTTATAATATCATATATATTATATTCCCTCCGGTGGCGGTAGCGCAGCAACGCACACCACCTCCGTACAAAAATCAAAATAATTAATAGGTACCTATATGCACAGAGATTTTTTTTTATTGTTTTCATTATTCGTCGTCCCGACGACAATCATAATATTATAATAAGAGCGTTGTTCTTTGACGCGCTAGGCGACGATGTGCTAACAATATATATAGTTAAGCACAAATCCAATGAGAAACGGTATACTATAAATAATTATAAATTATTATTATAATTTGTGAGGACTCGGTAGTCGTTTTTTTATCGAACCGACCCCGCGGGACTCCCCAAGAGACGATACCCTTTTTATAATTTGGTACAACGGAGAGGCTGCTGCTAAAGGCGGCTTATATAATATAGGTAGATATAGGTAGGTATACTCGCTTCTCAATTATGATTATATATTATATTAAAATAATATACACCACGTGTGTCAATCGACGTTATTGTACTGCGCTTGTTTTCTATACGCACAGATTATTACTACTATACGCTTAAATAGTTTTTCTTTCTCGTTTCATATACACAATATATTATAGTAAAAGCGATTAATTTTTACCGACTATTGTTTGTCCCACAGACAACAGGTTTCACGTGAAAAACCCAAACTAAAAACGTGAACGTAGAATGTAAAAATAAATAGTAATATACTGCTACTGCACATATAACTATACAATTAATATACATATATATATATTATGTACATGTAGGTATACTATGCGTCTATATCGTATAAGGTAAGACCATTGCTATTTATACTACTGTGGCATTTTTATTTGCAGAACGCTGAGGTATTTTAAATAATATACCAAAAAAAAAAAAAAAAAAATGTGTCTTTTTTATGATTTGTTTTTTGCGATTCGATGTCTTTAAAAAAATTCCATACTCGGCGACACTCAACCATTGAAATCACCCGCGTGGCTTTTAAATTAAACATCGCATATATATACTAGTGTTGCTAAAAATATCATATCATATAGGTGTAAAACTACAATAGCTATCCTGATTAGGTCAGCAAGTTAGTTTTAATAGTATCCGCAATCCACCGAATAGGAAAGATCGAAATTCGAAGTAACAAAATTGAAAATACGTTTCCGGTCGTTGTGGTGTTTCGACTTTCTCGCAAACCGCGAAGTGGAGTGTGACGCGGTTGCCACCGCACGACGGGCGCCTGCAACGAACGATTTTGCTCAAACGCCTCAAACTACACCATAAGTCGAACTGTAGCTATTATTATTAATTTAAAGTAACTCGTATACTGACAATTATAGACTATAATGGTCACGATATATTAGGTAATAGGTATACGGATCCACCTAGGTCATTTTTTAAATAAAAACCTTATATATTATATACTATAATATAATATACAAATATACAATGTTCTATTATCGACTACTACTCACCGGTGGCGGTTCGGAGACGTACACCTCGTGCGTGGGATATTCCGTTTTCATGCTGATGCTGTCTTCCGACGGTGTACCGGCTGCTGCTACCGCGGCTTCCTGTTGCTTGTCCATGTCGGTCGTGTCTTCTACGTCGACTTACTATACTGTCGTGGTTCCCGCGTTTGTAATATATGACGACGATATCGACTTATCAAATATAGCGCCGAGCGAGGACGACTATACGACACGGACCTGACAATATATATGATGCCGTGATGCAGTTATAATATATTGGTTATATGTGCACGTATGACGTGTGATGGCGATGACGTCCGCGTGCGATTCCCACCGACGACGGCCGACCGCTTGTACTGACTTGATCGGATGTCGGCGCCTGTATAGAGTTTTTTTTTTAATATTGATATATCAATAACGATGTATGTAGTATAATATTTTTGCGGTGGATGCCAGCTAAATATATTGCCTAATGCGTTCGACGACCGACTCTGACTGACTGATCGAACGGACGCGACGAGAGACGATCGGCAGCGGACAGTGGTTAGACGCGTATAGGTAATAAAAAGTATTCTTCTCGAGCACTGCTGACTCGGTCGAGCGGGCGGACGGACGCGGATTTCCACCACCGGCGAGTGTTTAGGAAGGGCATGGCGTGAGATCCGAGCTCGCGACCTCCCACGCACTCTTACAATAATAATAATATGTATTACAGTATATTTTACTAAATAATAATATTCGTGTAAAAGACGTACACAAATTGTATATAGTCGTATTATATTGCGATTGCGACAGAATTACGCGTGCGCATTGTTTTTCATCAGTTCTCTCGCGAAAAAAACGCAACGCGCTGCAGCAGTCGTCTGGAAAGTGCAATGATACATAATGTCGCCGATGTGTACTATAATAATATACAAACCTGCTACGTCTTATATTTATTTCCTACAACAAAAAACGTATACCACTTTATTACTGTACTATCCATAGTACCTAATATAAGTGTTATATAATTAAAGTAAAACACCCTCTTCGCACCCTCAAAACGAAAAAAAGTTACATTTTTTTTAATTTGAAAACGTTCTTTATTTTAAAAATTTTACAAATTCGTGTTATGTTAAAATTATGGCTAAACCTTTGTTTTATTATAAAAAACTGTTTATTGATATTAAATTATCTACTTCTATAAAAGTTAATAGTTACCTTGTATTTTTAACTATAATAATATAATACACATTGTTTGGAGACCTCGACGAAAGTGAATGTATGTTCACTTCTGTATATAATATATATATATTCTATGATGGAGGCGTACCAACTACAGAGTGCTTCGATCAACCTTATATATGCCATATCTCCACATCTCATACATAGCTATAAATATTTGTTTTAAACAATGTAAATATTATTTTATATATGTATACTTGTATTCATAATTCATAATTATTATTATAGAATGAAAGATTAAAATGTACTTATATACCTAAAGTTTTCAAATTAAATTACGAAAAATCAACTTATATATACATATAGTTGTATAATTGTACAGACTTATATAATCATACTATATAAATAAATAAAGTTGATAAATATATAATATACATATTACATATATGATATATTTGGCATAGTTTAATTGATCATATCATGTATAATTGTGTTAATAATAACTCCCTGTTCCCTATAACACGCTCGCTTTTTAGAACAGCTTCATTAAAATACTTTATATATTGAAAATGTGTTTTCATTTTATATGTTTTTATACTTATTAATACTGTGATTGATGATGATTCAATAAATAATAATAATATAGTTGAACATAGTATTAAAATGATTAAACTAATATAACCAAATACTATATAGGTAGCAGGAGGTACCTATACGGCTAGGCAATAAATAATGTAATATCAGTAGTATGATATTAAATATTAATTGAGTCTAACCGTATACTTAATATAACATACTTATGTATCATTATTAATCTAGGTTCTATAGGTACCTAGTCTACTTTAATAAGAAAATTATATGGCTATATAAGTATACATTGTGCATAATAATACATTGTATAATAGATATTGCAATTGTTTTAATGAAGTAAAGTTGTGTAATTACAGTTCGGTAGGTATTCAATGCATTTTTTAAAAATATTTAGTTGTAATAAGAATAAACAATTATTCCAAACAATATTTCCAGTAGAGGTACATTTTCTATTTCTACATTAAAGAATTTAAACATAAAATAATAAAATAAATAATATAATAAATAATTATAATTTTTTCATTATAATGGATTTGTTATTTTAATAAATCATGTGGTAATAACTAATGAAATATGAAACTGTTTTAATTTTTTTTTTTTTTTTGTGTTTTCCGGCCTTTAAGACCATCCCGTAAAACCAATTTCCCTTCGTCTTATTCTATCTTCAGCTACTTCTCTCCAGTTTGCTCTTAGGCCTATTGCTTTAACTTTTCTCTTCATACAGTCTTCCCATCTGAAGCATGGTCCCCAACCCAAACCCCATATTTAAAAAAAAATTGTATATTATTAAAAACAGAATTACAAAAAAAGCATATTATACAATCGACTATCATAGACACATATACAAGTGTGTAATTAACTAGTTAGCGGTAGCAAAATACACGAATTGCGTCCCGAAATAAAAAAATTGATAAGTGGGTAAGTACATGAATTGCGTCCGGATTTATCGAAACAGTAAATGACTACATCAATTGCGTCCGGTTTTAATCATTTTTAAATGAAGTTGATTTAATATTTGTGAATGGAACTTTAAAAATTGCCCAAAATTGTTAACACAATTTTTTATAATCCATGGCTTGTGAAATAATAATTAAAGGTATACCACTGGTAGTTTGTTTTTACTTCCTATAGTAAAAATATAGAAACTTATACTACAGCATTTACACATCTCAAATCTAAATTTTTAAAAAATAATATCATTTTTTCACTTAAAATAATATTGCCGATTTTGAAAAAGCAATTCACTCATCATTATTAATTTTGTGGCCATCAGTTCTAATGAAAGGATGCAGGTTTCATTTAGGTCAAAGTTGGTGGAAGAAAATTTAAACGGTTGGTGGTTTGAGTCAAGAATACAAAAAACGATTAAGTTTTCCATTAAAATTTTTATCATTTTTTTTAATTTTTTAATTTTATACTTATAACTTTTTTATTATTTTATATTTTGATTATTATATTACACTCCTATAACTTAAACCTACATATTTTCATTGTACTTGCTTCTAATTGCATAACAACAAAAAAAATCAATATTTTTAACCTACCTGCCGATAATCATAATTTGCTATTGACTAATTCTGTGTAAAATGGAAAGAAAATAATGTTTTTACGTTTGGACGCAATTCGTGTAGTCGGTAAATAATATGACTGGGACGCAATTCATGTGCACTATGTGCAGTGGTACGAGTAGTATATTTATATGCTATATACCTAACCGTCCTAACCTAACCTAATATACCTATTACCTATTATATATACTATGAAGTATAAATAAACTATAATAATATAAAATATACTAATACACTAATTATGGTGTAATAGTCATATAGTATTATACTATTATGAATATATTATGACTTAACCTCCTTCCCCAAACAAGTCTCTGGAGCCACTCATGAGAAACTATGCAATTTAAATTTAAAATAAGAAATACCTATTCGTTGGTATACTTTTAGCTTACCTATATATATTAACATATTATGTATAAATTATATTATAGTATATTTATCATTTTTTTAAACTACAGTAGAACCTCGATAAGTCAAAAAAAAAAAACTATAGATAATTCAAACATTCTGAGTTCCGAATATACTTCCATATAATGACGGAAATTTTTATAACCATTTGCCTAATCTGCTTGTGCGTTTCGATAATTTAACTTAATCGCGTTTATTAATGTTTATTATTGTATTATTTGTATTTTTCATTCGATTATATTTTCACTACATTTGGTATTATCTGTTGCGATCAATAGGTGATACGTATACGGTGGTAGCGAATGTAAATATTATTAATTATTTTATCACATTTTTGATCATTTATTAATAACTTAAAAATAATAAAAATAATAGTACAGACTGTATCTGTATCGTATACTATAACTTTAATATACGTACATACATTTAAAAAATTATTTAAGTCGAAATTTTTACTTAAAATCTTGATAATTCTTTTAGTAAGTTGAAAAAATCGAATTTCCCTTGAATTTTGACTTATCAAGGTTCCACTGTATATTCGTGAAAAATAAAAACCATTAAGAAGGTATTAATAGTACCTTGTATAATCAGTTGTCGACTATAAAAAAATCATTCAGAAGTGTATCTAAAGTTCGATTAGTGGAAGTAAGGGTTAAAATTGTTTTTATTCAAATCACTACTCTTGATACGTTACCTTTAGACTCCAAGACACATAATTTTTTTCATTTTCTTTAATGCTTATATTATACTCGTACTATCTTATATTATTTTTGCTATAATATATAACTATAAATACATTAAAATAAAACCAAGGCCTAATGGCCAACACCCAAGTAAAATATGCATGTATTTTTATTAAATCATTATTGTACCTACCTACAAATTTTAATTTAAAAACTAAAAACAATTTTAAGTATAATATTATTTGGGTGTCAAAGTATACTTATCTGTTAAATATAAATTCGGAAAAAAATATTTTCGTCTTGATGAATTGCTTATAAAGTAACTAACACGTAAATGGTAATTAATTTAATATTCATTGATTTCTACAATCAGACATTAGTTATACATAGTATTTAGTTATACCACCTATACCATTGATATTCATAATCATATAATCAATATGGTAATATACGAATATTACGAACCCATAATCATAAACTAAGAAAGTAAACTACCTCAATTCATGTACGAACCTCTTTATATCATCAAATATGATATGATCCCACAGGTTCATATATATATTTTTTTTTTTTTTTGGTACCCATGTATACATTATAATTATTTTAGCGTGCATGAGAAATAATACCTTTCTATTTAATTTACAACTTAACTATAGTTTACAAATTACAAACCAATAACCATCATCAACAATTCAACATGTACCTATCTTCCTACAGAGTATTTAGTATTAACTACATAAACAACGTATTCGTATAGATACTCTGATACTATATATTATAATACATTATTAGTTATGACTAGAATTGTACCTACTTAAAACTTTTATTTTAATGATGTGTGTAGGACGTACTATCTAGTACCTATTCTATAGCCGCTATAGGTGTATCCAGTTACATACAAGCATAGATAGTACCTTTTTTGCGTGGAGTGGAGAGAGTGGGTTCAAAAACATTTAAAAATATTGTTTACTATAGGATAGCCTTCAAATACATAATTTGAGACAAAAGTGAATAAGAAACAAGAGTAGTTAGATTTTTGCATGCAAAATAATAATAAAAAAAAATTCAAAAGAATAATTTATTTTAAAACTATTGTATAATAAATCAAAACAAAATAATTAAAATAATACAATTTATGATCATAAGATTTTTAAGCAATTGTTGATTGGTAGTTAATTAATTTTTCTCCTTAATATCGAAAACCAACTTGTGACACAAATGTCACGAATTGAATAATAGTATAGTTTGATTTAATTATCATCTATTATTTAGATAACTAAAATTGTTTAGAAAATATAATATACTGACAACAAAATCATTTAGTGCGGAATCGTGTGAATGAAGTTACAATGCAGAATCGGGAATCACCGTAGTTGAAAAGAGTTGTTTCCATTGTTGCTTAATTTTACTCAGTCAGTCGTTTAAAGATAAAACCTTAAATTTTGGCAAAGCTGACATATTTGATACGGACATACAGTTCTTATATTGTACGTATAGTGTATATTTGTCGTTTATTTTAATCGGTAATACAAATGGTTAAAATATGTGTAAAGAATAATTTATGTTGTATTACTTGTATTTCTATTTTCTAGATGTAATTAGTCATTTTTTCTTATTCCAATTGGAATTTCCGCTTTTTTACACGAGGAAAATATTAAATTTTTACATTGAAATGTATTTTAAATAAGAAATAGTGCTCGCGTGGATAGTTATTTGTTTTTGTACATTTAAAATTAAAATTATATTTATCAGTGTAAAGTGTAATTAATATGTAATATACTAATATTGTAGATAATTGTTACTTCGTGTATCCAGATTCTAATCTACGATCATTGAAATACAAAAAATATTTTCGTTGGTGAAAATGTAAAACTGACGACTTGTTTATATTTTCTAGACATCCAGGCCATCCAGCTTATTCTTCATCACTTGCTTTTTTTTTTTTTTTTTTTTTATAGTTGCTCATTATTCTTAAGACTTTAACAATAATTATTGTGAATTTCAATAGTTCCATTTAGTGTATCATAAGCCATAGGTTTTTTAACCACATACGTATAACCGCATGAGTGCATGACGTAGGTATATTAAACCGTTTTAACCACCACCATAGTTAAATTAAAGCTATAATAATTAATAACGATTAAGGACTAAGATAGTAGGTAGTGAAATTGTGAAAGCACTGAAAGTCGAAAGCACAGATTATGACATTGGAGAGTTTAAGTTTAGTAAGTTTAATCTATTCTATTTTTTGGTTGTTGCAGCCTCATATCATCTCTTCTACCAGTGGCGTCGAGAGCCGAGTCCTATGTTTAGGTCAGGCCACGGCCTGACCACATTTTTAAAAGGGGGCCGGCGATCAGAGGGTAGCTGGACGTCTTTGCAATATTTTAATCAACATAATAAACTATACTTGGTTACTTGATGAAAATAAGAGATATACATTAATACTTATTTATTTAAGTACCTACCTGGTTCGTAGTTCAGAGACTTCGCTATCTCAGTTGACTGATAATAGCTACAGAAATGAAATATTAAAATAATAAATAAAATTAGTCATTAGGTACGTTGAACAAATGAGTATATATGACGGTGCATTGCGTATTCGTCATCATCGATGTTTAAATATGTATACAACAAATACAGAAGAATAATATGCATACCATGAAATATTAAGGTAATATTTAATTTAAAATACTTTGTTAAGCACACATTTTGGGAGATTCTGGATAAGGAGTTAAGTTAACTCCAGAGCTCGGCTTGGGGGGGGGTACGCAGGGGGACGGAGTAGACTCGTGGCCACTGGGGTAGCTTAGGGCCGTTGTATTTTCATTTGGCGTGAATACATTTTTAGAAGTGCGGCGCCACTGCCTTCTACAAAGTAATAAATATATGTACGCAGTACCTACGCGCTACGCACTATGCAAACATTGCAAACGGGATCGCGAATTCGCGACCGCCGATAAAAGTAAATTATCATGAGAATTGCGATAACACCGATGAGCGCGATAACTAGGAAACGGATTAATTTAAATAAATATTTTCATTTAGTTTTAACATCGGAATGTTTTCGACAATGTATACGTTTCATTTAATTTCGAATAATTGCAGATACTAATTTTATTTTAAATATTTTTGAGCATTTTACAAATAAATATACGTATTCTGAATTATTGTAGAATTTCCGTTTTTATTTCAGCATTTATTTCTGCTAATTTTTGATTTTAAGTATATACTATTTCAAAATTAAAAATGTCTTAAATGCCAAGTCTTGAAATAATTGATAACGCCATAAAGCAATCGTAACGTGTTCCTGGAGAAATTGGAGTTTCAACCAATTCAAAATTACAAAACATACTTGAAAAAACTTAGGGTTTAACGCTATTATGTCGATAAAGGATATACTATTAATAAAAACTCCAAAAAACAATTCACTCAATTCAGAAATAGAATACAATCCAAAATAATTAACTTGTGTGAAATATGCACCTAGGTATCACTTCCGTTGATGTAAAAACGATATTCAGAGCCCAACTTAGGAAATATGGGCCTGGCCGCCTGGGGCAATATAATTTTAAAGATCTTTAACATTTGTGTAATGTAATTTTAAAAAGACGGTGAACATGACTCATAACTCATAAGTGAACAAAATTTTTAATATTTGTATAATATTTAAATATTTTTAAATTCCATTACGAAACGTGACTAATTTGTTTTGTTAATGTCTAACGAAAGCAATAATATCATATAATTGCACAGTGCTACTTTAATATTAAAATATCAACAGGGGCCTGGAGCTGTAGCCCCCCCTAGCCACGGTCTAAGTTGCTCGAGGTTGGGCTCTGAGGACATTCAACCGTTATAAAGAAATTTAAGAAATACTAAGATGGTTATCAGTTTATCACTATAGTATCGAAAGCTATGGTGGTGCTGCTGATAACTGATTGTGTGTATGTGCTCAATGTAGTCATGTGGAACTGTGGAAGTAGAACATCACTACATCAGTCAACGACACATTTAAAAAAAAATATTTAATTCATGCGTAATTAGTTAATATTATTTACTAAATCCATATTGCCATTTGCCAAACCTATCAAAAATATTTATTTAATATTGCCTTCGTCATATTCAATATCATATTATACATCCCACATTTTGTGGACATACTTAATAACTAATAAGGTAAGATCTCTTATATTTGTAATATATTTTGTTTTTTAATATATTATTTTATTTCAGTTAATGACGGCGATTTAAGTTTTATGAATTTAACTTTTCGTCAATCACTACGTCATTTTATAAGCAAATATTATAATCAATCAAACAAAACTATCATGAACACATTATTACCACCAGATGAAGTACGAGGTATGAAAGTTTTTAAAATTGATAAATTCACAAAACCTGTAACTGTACCTGTTATAGTAATAAATAAAAATTTTGTTGAAAGTGCTAATAAAGTATTAAAAAATTATATTATTAAGCTAAACAACTTCAAGCCAATTCGTAATGCTTCTAATGATTCTGAATGTGTTTTTTATCTCGATCCGGCCAAATTTTCTTCGTGTGAAGATCTTAACTTAGCCTTTATTTCCACTGAAAATTTGAAATATGTACAAATCGAGGTGGGTTATAATAATTGGAATCATGATGAAATTCTTAAGGCAGTCTTACCTGAAAAATCTATGTTATCAAGTTATTCAACAATTGGATCAATTATACATGTGAATCTAAAACCAGAATTGTTGGATTATAAGGATATTATTGGTCGAGTACTTAGTGATAAACTTAAGGGTTGTAAAAGTGTAGTGAACAAAATTGACAATATAAATAATGTATATAGAAACTTTGAATATGAAATTATTTATGGTTCGTCTGATTTAAAAACTACAATTAAAGAAAATAAATGCTTATTTGACCTAGATTTTTCAGAAGTTTATTGGAATCCGAGACTATGCACTGAACATGAACGTATTTTGCAAAAACTAAAATCAGGTGATATTTTGTATGATGTGTTTGC
The DNA here is from genome assembly GCF_020882245.1 of Rhopalosiphum padi. Lineage (NCBI taxonomy): Eukaryota > Metazoa > Arthropoda > Insecta > Hemiptera > Aphididae > Rhopalosiphum > Rhopalosiphum padi. The sequence continues at coordinate 23,685,139 of NC_083600.1, forward strand.
TGGAATAGGACCATTTTCTGTACCGGCTGCAAAATTGGGTTGTATAGTATTAGCTAATGATTTGAATCCTAATAGCTGTAAATGGTTAGAAATAAATAAAAAAAAGAATCGCATTAAAGATGAACTCTTAACAATTATCAATAAAGATGGGAGTAAATTTATTCAAGAAGATTTGAAGACACATTACATTTCATGGTCAAAGACAATTACCTCAAAAAATAAAATACATGTAACAATGAATTTACCTGCAATTGCTGTTGACTTTGTAAAGTATTTTAGTAATTTATTTGAATGGGAAGAAATATCTGATCATTCTCTACCAATTTTACATGTTTATACTTTTGTAAAAACTGATAAAAATTATGAAGAAGGTTTAAAATCAATAATGGAAGAATACTTTAGTAATATCAAGGATGATGATATTCAAGAAATTGTAAGAGTCAGAAATGTAGCACCCAATAAGGAAATGGTTCGAATTACATTTCAAATGAGGAAGGACATAGTGTGTAAATCTGAAAGTATTAAAAAAAGAAAATTAAATGAAATTAATATTGAAGATAGTGTTAAAAAGAGCAAAGAGGATTCATAATATTTGTTATTTTACTACTATAATATTTTTATATTTAATGATATCTATTAATAAAAATAAAATATAATTTCTTATTAAGTAATAATACTGTTGTATTTTTTTAACTTATTTATGACTGCTTAATCTATTTTACTTCGTTTTTACTCTATTCTATGTCAGTACCTTGTCAAAACATGCTTTTTCTTTAGTATGTAAAATGTAAATAGTTTGGATATACATTTAACTATTTGGTAATGATTATCTTAGTGGTGATGTTAAAATTATTGTTTATAACAAGTCCTCTTAAAGTAGTATTATCACAAATTGTATTTATTATTTATTTGTTTTTATCATTGTTTATAGTTATTATTATCTATGAACAGGATTCAGAACTTAAATCATCTATAATCATTAAAATAGGCATTTAAAAAATAAAAAATCAACCTAAAAATTTATAAACCTTCTTCATCAGACTTAAAAAAATAATACAATTCAAAAACCATAAACTCTTTTCATAATATACTAGGCTTTTTTTTTATCTGTGCTGAGAACATTTTTCTATGACTACAAAAATAAATTAGCTTCCTCTCAAATTACAAAAAAAAAAAAAAACTAGAAATAATGTTTAAAAATAAGCACTTTTAAATTTCATATTTAACATTGCTAGATTTTATGTCAAGCTAAAAAAATAAGTTATTGCTTAAATTTCAAACTCAGTTCATGAGTATAATTTTTTGAGTCAAATAAAGTTATTTAGAAATTATTAACCATTAATAAAAAATGTACTTCCAAATATTTGAACATTTATAATTATGATTAGATATTAAATTATATAACTAAATATTTTTACTAATATTTAATTAACAAAATAATTTATTAATATATATATTTATTTATAGAACTAAAAATTGTTGCATGTTGAAGAACATTCAAAATTCAATTTAAAATGTATATGAAAAGATGACAATAATGGAAAATACACCTGACCCTGTATTCAAATATGTGTTTAAACGAATTATTTATTTTAATTCTGATCACAAAGATTTAATCATCAAAACTCTAAAAGTAATAAAGGATGAAATATCGAAAACAAATAGCTGTGATACATTTGATTGTATTGTCTATATAGATTCTTTCGGAATCTATTGCAATAATGAAAATATAATCAATGAGTTTGAAAGATTTTTAGTTAGTAGATTACCAGATAATACACTTATATACCCACATTATACAGTAAATTCAGTAAATTTTGAAGATATTAGGAAATTTCAAATACATACACATTTACCTCTAGGTCGATGTATTATAGAGGCAATACAGGTATCCAGTTCTATTTTTATTAAAATGTAATTTAGTATGAATTTACTAATGAATTATATTTATAGGTAATAAAAGAAAGTATTGACAAATTTACTTTACAAAACATATTTTTGAGCTTTAATGGTGGAAAAGATTGCGTCGTTTTATTATATCTATTTCAAGCTGTGCTTGAAGAATTAAAATTTAATGAACGAATCAAAGCTGTTTATTTTCAATCAGATGACCAATTTTCTGAAGAAGAAGACTATGTACAATCCACAGTAAACAGGTTCGTTTATCAAAAATTAGTGTAATAATTACTTCAATAACAATAATAATTTAATAAATAACTCAATAAAATATAATATATTAGTTTAGAAAAAAAATTATTTTTCACTATTAAATAATTTAATTTTGTTTTTATTATTATTTTTAGGTTTAATTTAGACTTAACAGTAATCAAAGGTGAACTTAAATCTGGTCTTAATGACTTTTTGAAGGAAAATCCTCAATTTTGTGCATCTATCATAGGTACAAGACAATCTGATACAGGTTCTACAAAACTGCAGTTCTTTCAAGTAAAATAAAAATCTTAATAATATATTATTATTTTAACACAAATAAAATGGTACACTTTATTTAAAAACATTAAGAAGGCGCTACACCAACATTTTTTTCCTTTGTCATTGTATTTCCATGATAACGACTCTGGTTCATTTTAGGGCAAAAGTACTTATTATATATTTTATAAAGAAGAGTATTTCCTGTGTAGATTTTTAATATTTAAATTTTTTATAAATATAAGCATGTTTTAATTTAAAATAATTTTGATTATTTTTAACATTAATAATTTATTCATATTGTAAATATTAAAAATCTATGCATTTAAATATTCTTCTTTATAAAATATTTAATAGGTGCTTTTGTCCTAAACTGAATCAGAGAGTCGTAATCGTGGAAATACGGAGTATCTTTGTCCCTATATTATGTGGGAGATAGACAGAGAAAACAAATGCTGTTGTAGCAGCCCTTTAAACTAATTTATTATTTTCAAAGCAAATAAATAGATTTTTTTTAAATATTATAACTAAAATTAAATTATATTACATAACAATTATTTATTATTGGGACACTAATACATAATTTTAGGAAATCAAAACATGTTATTAATTAAATAATAGAAGGGTTTTTATTTAATGCAATTTTAAAGTATTTAATTAAATAATAATATTTGTGAATATATGAAACTATATAGTTTTGATTATTTATGAACAACATAAGTGTGCGCACAGGGCTTGACCGGAATCTTTTTGGGGCATAGTAAAATTTCAAATTTGTATAAATTATATTTAATTATAACCAATGTTTGTGGAAATCATGAAAATTGTATTTGTGGTACTAGTGAAGTATCATTTAAAATATTTGTATACTACTACGTATATTTTATTGATTTATTCATAATTGATCTAACAAAAATATTATGCACAAAACGTGTAGTTAATGACTATAGACTAAGGTCTCTGAGAAATAGGAAAATTCATTCATTTATAATCCTTCTTTAATTAAAATTATTATGTAGTTACACATTTATACATTAATATCATATATTCATATGTAATTTTATTTTTAACTTAAGAAGTATATATTTAGAAATTAGCACAACAATGTTGTGTGCATTTGCTAGTGTACAACTTGATTCTATTTATATATATAAATATTATACAGTTTTTAATTTATAATTATAATTTATGTTAATATGTTTAAAAGAAAATTAGGTGCACTAATTGTTCCATGCTCGGTCGGAAATTGAAGTCTGCGCACAGTGCGCACGCCTATGATGAATAATATCACATAGTATTCTAATTACACATAAACTCCAGTATTGTAAAATGTTTGAGTAATAGTGTAGGTCATTGAATGAATATAATTTTTACTAAGTTTAAAACATTTTTTAATTAGTGGCTTTATATTACATACATTTTAGTAAGTATACAATGTACTTTTATATATTTTATAAAAAAAATCATTTATTGCATGTTAATTACAATTTTTATTTTAGTTTATCTTTAATTACTTCATAACTTTTTTGGTCAGATAAAATGAATAAAACTTATTTAATGATAATTATTATATTTATTTTGTAGTATTTTAAATATATTTGTTTTTAATTTACTCAAATTCTTTTTAAAAGTATTTTTAACATTGCATTTATTACTATATATTGGATACTTAAATAGCAAGATAATATCATACAAATTGAAAAAATAAATAAATAGTTTCTTTTATTGTCAAACTTGAAAAATTAATTTTAGATCAGTATAATATAATTATTATAGATAATAATATTGTCAGTACCTAATTCATCTAATTGTAATCAATTACTACTATACGACTAAAATATATGACTTTGAAAACTACTAATCAACCATGTATTATTATTTTAGAAAACTGATCCAGGCTGGCCTAAATTAGTACGAGTACAACCTTTATTGCATTGGAATTATGATAACATTTGGTCATTTTTGAGACAATTCTCTATTCCGTATTGTAGCTTGTATGATAAAGGGTGAGCAACTTAAAAATTAATTTTGTATGTACATTATATAACTACAATTATATATTTTTTTTATAGGTATACATCTCTTGGTAACAAGTCAAAAAGTCACCCTAATCCAAATTTAAAATATATAGATGAAAATACTGGAGAAGTTAAATATTGGCCAGCATTTTTACTTCAAGATAGCAATTCAGAACGAGAAAATAGATTATAGTAACATGTTAGAAGTATTAAATTTATTAAACTAGGTGAAAGTGTACAATTAATTAAAAAAAAAAAAAACAATAAAAAAAAAAATTTTTTTTTTCATTAATGACATTTTATAGTTAATGTGTTACGCACTCCAATTTGCCAAACAGATGCAGTATCATCAATTAGAGCTGCTTCAATATGCACTTGATGTTGACTTCCTTGATTGAAACTCAGACAAAATTCCGAAGCAAAGAAGTCTTTATGTGGTTTCACTGTTTGTGTTAACATCAAATTTCCTTCAGTTGTTCTAGTGTCGTGATTTCTTGTCACTAATTGTGATGTTATTGTTAATTGAATTCCATCAACTTTACGAAATTTAGCTTTTGTTCCATGCTGTACAACTCCTTCAACTTTAACTACAAAATTACTTCCCATATTCACTGTAATCGGTTCTCCATTAACTCTAGGCTGAGGTGATACAGCCAATGTTATTGTAGTAGATTGTAAAGTTTGGAAAAAGTAACGAGGAAAACACATGGGTGTAGTTACCAAAAGGGAAGCTTGTTTTTTGAGAGATCGTATATGTTTATGAGTAATTGCTTTTTCTTTTACCGTACTCATTATTTCTAAGAGCTCTTGTCTACATTTGACAATCAACTGTATCTCTAAAGAGCCTTCTTTTTCCAATTCAGAATCTAAGACTGGACTTTCACACTTATTTGGAACTGCTACCGATTCAATGTTATGAGCCATTAACAAACACAAATGCTGTAAAAGCTGTAAATGATATAATGTATTAGGGTCAGCATCAAATGCTGATTGGTATAATCTCCAATATAAATCTGCACATCCCTTAAATTCTTTTGCTCTTTTTCTCAATTGATTTGTAATATGTCCATAACTTTGCATTTCATCTCTAGTAGCTTGCACAATTGCCGAAGCAATAGCTGGCGGAGGTGTAGTGCAAAAACTGTTGCATGTAGATAATAAACGCATGAAACATTGTAATAGTTCACAACGCAAACGTGTATATTCTGTTTGAAAAATAAGCATTAGTGATGCAGCTTTTAATGCAGCAATTGCTCTGTAGTAAGTGGATATTGATTGCCCCAAGTTACTTAATAATTTTGAAGGATTTGAAGATTTAAGCTGAGATTCTGCTGTACTAATAGTTTCTAATGCAGCTAACCAAAAATGCATTTGTTCTGAACCAACACGATTATTTAGGCTACCAAAAATTTTAGAACTTATATTAAAATGACCATATCTAACAGCTGCTCGACCAATTTTATAATTGGTCCATAAGTCAGTATTTTTTATTACATCATTAATTATTCGTTTTACATTATCATGTTCATCATAGCCAGCGATGGCTTGAAAAATCACAGTACATAACAAAACTTTAGTAGCTATAGACTCATGGTTTTTATTTTTATTTAAATCTGTCAATTGTTTTATAAAAACTGGTAGAAATGGTTGTAACGTACCAGGTAATATACCACCAAACGCAGCAATAGCTTCACATATCAATGGATTTAATTCAAATCCATCTTGTTGCAATGGTTTAACAACAAGTGAAACAAAATCTGGGATTAGACTTTTATTTGCCTTACATAGCATAACAGATGATCTTAAACCATCACGAAGATAGTTTGATGCTTTATCTAAGTTTTCAGGAGTAACACCATCAACATCCATTGGCTCATCAATATTATCTGTTTTTAAAATATTTTGAATAAGGGATTGTTCTTCATTGTTTAAATTTCTGATGTCATCAGTATGTTGATGTCCAGCTGATAGGACAGACAAAAGATAGCTTTGTATGCAAACCTTTAATATATTAGCATCATTTTCTGACATAATTTCCTCTTCAAAACAATAACACGCTATATTTGTCAATACTTTAACTGCATTTCCGGCAACTGACTGATGCAATGAACTCGATTCAGCAATACACATTTTCATAAGTAGACTGTCTGTACTGTAATGAAATTGGCATATAGCTGGAGATTTTGTTAATGGAACAAATACACTTATAGCATCTGCTTTCAAACTGTTGTCAACATTTAAGCTCTCACAAAAACTGACCAAGTTGTTAATGGTTTGTTCTGACCAAAAATGTGCACCTTCTTTGGCAATCTGATAAAGTCCAGATATAGCACACTTGCAAACTAAAGGTCGTTTGTCTTCACTCAAAAATTTCAAAAGTAATTCTATTTGTTTTGGTACATCAACTAAAATAGACAAAGCTAATTGATTGAGAGTCTTCAATGTTACAAGCACAAAGTCTTGAGCTGGGTATTTTTCTAGCAAATCAGTACAAAGTGTTCTGACCATTGTGGCAGTAGTTGTGTCATGATGCATATGTTTTAAAATAGGAATTAATTCAAGTTTCATAACAACATCAGTTGAAATACCTCTAATCATGTTTGAAATTTTACTGCACATACTTACAGCAAATGATTTTGATTGGGCGGCAAATTGTGCTGCTGCATAAATCGCAGATTCTACTTCAACAGCATTATGAGAATCTAAACTTGTACGTATACTGTGGTGCACTTGTCCTCTTTCTGGTATAATTCGCGCAACACTACCTAATGTACGTAAAGTCAACCCTCTAGCAACTGGATCATTAGAGTGAATTACGCTATAAATTCTACGAACAAACTCGTCAATATTTAAAATTTTGTCAATATGCTTTTCCGTCTGCTGACATACTCGTAACACCCAAAGTCGAAGAAAATTATTTCCGAGACGAAACACATCAGCTAGCTTCAAGAATGACGAATTAATAAGAATTGGAAAAGGATATTTTTCAATTAGTCGAGGAAACCGTACAATTGCCTCACATTGTTCACCAACACGGCTGGATCGTAGGCCTTTGTCGAGTTCAATCAAAGCAGAGTTGGCATCTTGATCAGGTTCTCCTAGGAGGGTTTCACAAATGGCACTCCGAAGAGCCGGCATCTCAGAATAGCGTCTTATACACAACTAAAACTTACAATAAATAAATTAAAATTTATTTTACTTATAACTATCTTACATTACACAGGAATTCAAATTTAAGAAGTCTAATGTATTAAATTCAAGTTTAATATAATTATATAATTATATTATATATCTTGAAATTTAATTCTTGAATAGTCTTGCTTTGCTTGAATATAAAAAATACAAAATGTAAATAATAATAATAAATGTTATCTGATAACACTAACACAATAATTTATACGTTTATGAAGTATGTGTCGATAATTATTGATGCTAAACTTTGTTTGTCTATGCCAGTGTTTCTCAACAAACATTTTCATACTTTGTGACACACAATGAAAAAAAAAATAAGAATAATAACTATTCATTTTTTGTAAATATAGTGTCAACATGGTTCGTACATTTAATATTAGTACTTCCCGCGACACGTTAGAACTTAATCGGCAACACACCAATGTGTCGCTACACACCGGTTGAGAAACACTACTCTATGCCATGATTGCCATAAATAATAATATACCTACCATTGATTATAAATACTACTCAAATATTAGTATTTATAATCAATGAATATAGGTACCTAATGAATATACTTATAGCATGAATTAAAATAAATTAAATTCATTTTTAATTATATTTTAATTCGCCCTTATAGTATTATCAGAACTATATATTCCTAAACCCCATATTCTTAAATACTAAATAGGTACCCATGCAATAAAACTAACTTCTCTTGGGATTTCTAACAAATAATTTTCATATGTTATTGTCATTCCCACAATTTCATTTTGGATTTAAGATCCAACTAAATAAAGATAATTTTAAAATTCGAACTCTATCATAATTATAAACTAGAAAATATTTAAAATTTAAATAAATTCTGTGGAGCGTGTGAATTAACTTTTAAACAAAATTTGGTAATTTAAAAAAACTGTATAATAAAGTTGTATAAGAAGTTGAATAGTATTGTTATATATTGTATCATTATATTACATTATATTGACATATTGTGATTGTATTATTTTATTATTTTCATTTACTGAAATTATTTACTAATTACTACCTATATAGCTATATACTTGTGTATTTGACGTTATATAATCCATGAACAATTTTGAAATTTTGCCCCCCCCCGACTAAAATTCCTAGCTACGCCACTGTATACGTTTATAAAAATATTGTGAATATACATTATTTTATATTTTTAATGAGTAAATTAACAACTTTTTTTTTTTTTTTTTTTTTTTTTTTTTTATTATAGCTTTTAGTATGTAACTATAATAGCTCAACAATTATTAAGTAAAACAAGTAATAGCTATGACAAAAATATAGTAAAACAATATATGGTAGTTAAAAAGAAAGAAGTAACAAATTATAGTATCTAATTAAATAATGATATGCGTAGATACCACCTTATATTACAAAGCCAGCTTCCAATAAAAAATGTATTATTTTTTTTATAACTGTTTCGACTTGGGTGTTGAGTATAGAAGGGAGAGTGGGAGGAATGTTTAAGAACTTAATATAATTAATCAAGGATGTACGCTTAGAATACAATGACGGACAGTCAAATAGTAAATGAGAGATGTCACAGATGCTTTCGGTTATGTGTAGTGTACAGAGGGGAGAGTCATTTAGGCCAAGTTTGTATGCATGATCTGGAAGAAGTGAGTGGCCCACGCGGAGTCGGTTAAAACGGACAATGATAGACCGTGGTAGGTCTAAGTTGTAGAACCAAGTTTTTTTATTAGTGATACTGGGGACAATTGATTTATACCTAGAAGCAAAGTGAGCAGGCAGGTTATTCCAGTGATTGGACCAGAGGCTGATAATATGACGACGCAATAAAGGGGAAAAATCGGTCCAAGGCAATTGCGCAAGAGGAGGAAGGATAGTATAGGATGCAGCTTTGGCGAGCCCGTCAGCCGTTTCGTTCCCATGTATGCCGATGTGGCTAGGGATCCATAAAAATTGAATATGATGATTGGACTGCTCGAGAGTGTATATATATGATTTAATTAGAAAAACAAGAGGGGATAATTTAGAATTAAATGGATTAGATGTAAGAGATTGTAAGCAGGACATGGAATCAGAAGCAATTAAGTATCTATTAGGGGCTAAATCAGAAATAAAAAGAAGAGCTTCGAGAATAGCGTAACATTCAGCAGTGAAGGAAGAGGACGAAGGGGGGAGATTGTTAGAGAAAGAAATATGAAGATCGGGAATATAGAAGGCATAGCCGGCTGATAAAGGAGACACTGAACCATCGGTGTATATGATAGTGAAGTTGGGGTAATTAAGATTGAGGAAATTAGAAAAAAGTTTATTAACAAAAGAAGAAGACATAGATTTAAGTTCAACGAGTGAAAAATTAGAAAAATTGTCAATTTGGACTAAAGGGGTATAAAGGAGAGAGTCAAAAGGTTGCTCATAGAGTGGAAGTTTATAAGAGTTTAAGACAAATTGGTGAAAATTGGAGAGAGAGTTTGCAGCAATTGATAGGACCGGCATTGACTTGGGTGTATAACGCCAAGTGATATATAGAGAATAGAAGGTATCGAATATAATGTGGTTGGAATGAGCTAAAGATTTTAAAATGAATTTTCCTGCGAGCCATCGGCATCTAATATTAAAAGGAGGACAGAAGGTTTCAACTTCCATCGCCGGACCAGGGGTAGACCTAACATATCCCATTATAGTTCTAAGACAAGACGATTGGAGCATATTAATTTTTTTCCAGTTGGAGTAGGCGGCCGAGCCGAAAAGAAAACAACCATAGTCCAATTTAGAACGTATGATAGAGCGATAAATGGATAGCAAGCTAGAAGGATGGGATCCCCACCAAGTATTAGATACAGTCCTGAGGAAGTTTGACCAACGGGATGTGAAGAGAGAAAGTGAAGATATGTGAGGTATCCAACGCAGTTTGGTATCAAGGGTAATGCCTAAATAGGTTACGGTTGTAGCAAAAGGAATGAGGTAATTGTCTAGGTATATGTTATGTGGATCAAAATATCTGCGCCGAGTAAAAATAACCGATTTACATTTCTCAGGAGCGATTTCCAGAGATACATTAGATAAAATGGTTTTTAGATCTTGAAGAGCAGCATTTAATCGTTCTATGGCGAGAGGTAGAGATTTATTTGAAGAAAAGATGACCATATCATCTGCGTAGATAAGGCAGTTATGGCCAGACTTTGAGAGATTTTTTGCAACGAGGCTCATGTATATATTAAATAGAAGGGGACTGAGGCAACTTCCTTGTGGGAGACCTGTGAATGTAGAACGAGAACTAGAAGAACCAAATGAAGAAGAGAAAACGAGATTCCTTTTATTGAAAAGGGAGAGTAATATATTGCCGAATTCCGGAGGGGCATTTAAAGAGATAATATAATCAACAAGAATATGTATATTAACAGAGTCAAACGCACCCCGTATGTCTATGAAAGTGGCCACAAAATATTCTTTATTATTGAAGGAATGATAGATGTTACCAATGAAAGTTGAGAGGCATTCTATGGTACCCATGCCTTTCCTAAACGCGAAAAGATTAGGAGGCAGTATGGAATTTGATTCGAGCCACCAGTCAAGTCTTGTTTTGAGCATATGCTCAAAAACTTTACATAGTGAGGAGGATAGTGCAATAGGACGGAAAGATGTATTTGAATTTGATTTAGGTATCGGAATGACTCTGTAGAAACTCCATGAAGTAGGGAACAGCTGAGTGACTAGCAAATTATTGAAAATATCAAGAAGAGAGGCTAACGCAATATCAGGAAGTTGTTTTAGCAGTGCGGGCGAAATGTTGTCGAGTCCCGGGGCAATGGATTTCCGTGAAAATATAGCAAACTTTAATTCGGAGATTGTAAATTTGTTAGAAAGAACGTGAGGATGTGACGTATGGGGGTAGTAAGGAGGACTAGTTTCTAATTCGGAGGGGGCGTAGCTCGGAGCAATTTTAGCGCAAAATGCGTCAAACCAATCATCGTTATCAGGGCGTATGGTGGGAATAACACAATTTTTAAATCTTCTAGCTGTGGCCCAAAGATATTGAATTGAACAGGAAGGGTTTAAATTGGAACAAAACTTTTTCCAGCTATTTCTTTTTTCATTTTTAAGAAGACGAGTGGTGTGTGCACAGACGTTGCGGTATTTGAGAAGATCAGATAAACTGCCAGAGCGACGAAAAATTTTAAAGTGTAAGGATCTAGTTTTGACGGCCTCCGAACAAGACGGGTTCCACCACAAGGGAGAGGATGTATGCGATTTAGGATTGGTTTTTTTAACTGGTATAGCCAAATTTGCGGCGTTTAATATAATTTCTGTAAAGTTGGAGTAAGAATTAATTAAGGCAGAGTCCTCGGCAGCCGAGGATATCGCGTCTTGGATATTGAGTCTGAAAGAAGTCCAATTAGCCTTGTTGAAGTTATAGGGTGTGTGACTAATGAGAATGTTATTGGGTTGATGGTGAGATCGGGTAAAATTTGAGAGACTCCTGTTAGTAGCTGAAATTATAATAGGTATGTGGTCACTACCATGAGGCTCACCCAGAGTGTGCCAGGATAGGTTCCAATATAGGTTTGGGGAACAAAAAGATAAATCTATAGCAGAGTCCGTAGAATTAAGCCGTCCAATGTGGGTAGGACTGCCATCATTGAGTATACAAAGGCCGAGAGAATCTATAGTATTGTAAATAATGTTTCCACGGGGAGACGAAGAATCGGAGCCCCAGGCCGGATGAAAGGAGTTAAAATCGCCACAGAGAATAGAATTACAGGAAATCAGGCTAAACAGAGATTGCCAAACGATAACAGGTACGTTGGAACTACTAGGGATGTAGCAGGACCATATCTCTAGGGGAGGAGATGAATCTGATACAATCTCAACGCCTATAATATCCATTTTGTAATTATTAAGATTGTTCCTAATGATATTATCTATAAGAATTGGTCTAGATTTAAGAGAATGATGGATTGCTACAGCCACACCACCAAACCCATCGTGTCGATCCGATCTGTAGATTCTAAAAAAAGGTATATTAATAGAACGGGAGGGATTGAGCCAGGTTTCGGAAAGTATAGCAATAGAGCACTTATGTGCATGAAGGAGGTGCATAAGAGACGGGAGACGTGCTGAAAGACTTCTAACATTCCACTGTAAGATAATCAAGTTGTTGGTAAAAGAGTTATTATTCATGTTAAGAGACATATGAGTTGCATATAGATATTTGTGAGTCTAGAGTAATAATATGTTAGAGTAATTAAATATCCTAGGTACTTGCGTTTAGGATAAATGTTTAACATTAGGTATAGCTAGTAAGGAAGTTAGAGAAGACTCAATTAGTGATTGAAGGGAAGAGGAGGAGAAAGGAGAGGATAAGGAGGGGGAGTTGATTAAAGTTTCGGATAATTTTATGGATAATGTATGTACCCAAGAAAGATCGTTTAGATTATTCACTAACGGGTTGTGTTGGTTAGAGATATTATTTAAATAACTGCCATTAGGAGGAGAATAAGATGAAACAACAGGTAGGACAACTCTATTATTATTTGACATATTAAGAGGTTTTCTTTTGTTTTTTTTAGAATTAAAAAAATGATGACTTTCATTTAAAATAGGAAAGTTCTCCTCATTAAGAGGAATATCAGTATTTAAATTATTAGAATTTGGAAGCTGGCTATTTACAATATCAGAGTATTTAAAAGCAGACGTACAATATTTATTTTTCTTAAAATCTAAGGCGTCTTTGTAAGAGAGATTCTCTGTAGCCATGATTCTCTTGATGTCCTTTTGAACAGACCATTCCTGGCAGCTACGATCAGTGGCAACATGAGGAAGTTTGCAGAAGAGGCATAAGGGGTCCGTGGCGTGGACGGTCGGGCATTCTGTGATAGAATGTTTGGAGCCGCCACAATGACCGCATCTTGGATCACTGCGACAGAATTTTTGCGTGTGTCCGTAACGTAGACAACGATTACATTGTACCGGAGAACGGATGCTGGGGTTTACTTCAAAAATCATATTGTAGATCGAAATGTGTTGAGGTAGTTTAGGAGACAAAAATTTAAGTTCAACGATGCGTGTAGCTACGATATTGCCATCTTTTCTAATAGAAATGCGTTTGAAGCTTACAATTGGAGAACTTGATTGAACTCCATCCCGAAAATCGTCCTCGGAGACGTCTGGATCTAGTTTTATTATACCAAAAGAGTAGATAAGGTTCGATGGGATATTCGCTGTAAAACCATGTTCGTTTAGAGTCTCGGAGTTCAAACAAAGATTTCCGTTCAAAATCGAATCAAAGCTAATTTTGATTTTTTTTGAGCCAGCGGGCTTGATATTGGTTATACCGGTGAAATTAGTAGAAAAAAATTTTGCTGCCTTTATTGGGTGCCAATTCCCCAAGTTTTTATTTAAATCAATGCATTCAACTAGTATCATGACGGGGCCAATATAATCGGATGGGAAGATCTGTTGTGAGCATTGAGACAACATAATTATATCATTGGAAATAACAGTGGAGTGTATAGAAGCGGTTGCAGGTGTAGAGTTTATTTCAGGTACTAAAAACGATGTAGGGTCATTAGCGTTATCAATAGATAAACCGTCATTAGTGACCGGGTCTATCGACAGATTGTTGTCAATAGGTGCGGAGTCCATATAATTGAAGGTCGAAGGCGACGTATTTAGAACCGGAGTGTTTTCCATAATATGTTGAAGTCCGGGAGACGTGGGTGTAAGTAAATTAGAATTCGACTTACGTGCATTTTTTTTAGATACGACGAGAGTGTAGTTGGAATCCGAGGAACGATTGGTAGACAGCGTAGGTTTTATTTTGTTCGGGGCGGGAGATTTGCTCACACGAGAGTCGCCGCCCGAAGACGACGACATAATTAGTAATAAGCCGCGTTAACGATGTATACGAAACAATAACGGTAACTGCGATAAGAGTAAGCGAAAGGCACAACCGAACACTATGACTGCAGAAACGCGACTTAAAAAAAATTAACAACTTATTAAGAAAGTATTAATTCAATTTTCATGGATTTTGACCCATTTATCAATTTTTGCTGTAAAAAACACTAATAAAGCACGCAAATATAATTGTCTTTAAAGAGCTCAAAATGAATTACAATTATTTGAAAATTATACCATTTATAGAAAAAATGATAATATAAATACTTAGTAAACATTTTAAATTTTACGGCAATTCGTTTTTGAATTTTAAGGAAATAAAAAATCACTTTTGTTGAAAACTGGTTAGCGTAAAAGATTAAGAACATAATGATTTTAGAGGAATTGTAGCCTATGGTTAATAAAATCCAAATGTGTACAATCACATATTTACATGCAAACATTTGTATTTTATTATAAGACACAAATACCTACGTAACCAATGCGTCAGTAAATTAGTAAAATATGAAGTTTCAAATTTACATGAAATAAAGATAAAATCATTAATAAATTACACAATAATTAGTAAATAAAAATATATGTAGGTAAATTCAATGTTTTAAGTAAAGTAATAGATACATACAATATTTCTAGCAATATTAAACTTGACACGCTTTTGTTAGAGTCTTTGTAAAATAAGAACTAATATGTATAATAACTACTTGGAGTCTTTTTATAACAAGTCAAAGAATATTTTTTTTTCAAAATTTTTGAACTCAAACCGGATTGGATTAAATCGGTTCACCAAGTTTCCAAATTTTAATATCAACAACTTATACAACCATGCACTATGGTCTGTACAAGTCCAACATTTATAGTTTCCAATTCTTCAAATTTTAACACTTAATTTATTTTCGGTCAGCGGCTCCTCGTGACTTGAAATCCCCCAAAACTGTAGCGGCTCATCGAGTTTACGAGTATACTCGTCGAGTCAATCCGACCCAACCAAAACTTATATAAAAGTAAAATAAACATTCTTAGTTCTTACCATACCATGGACTCGCAATTATTTTTCTACAGTGCATGTTCAACTATTATGTAACATTGAGGTAGGTATATAAAACGATTCTGGATCTGTGTTTTGATGAATATTACTTAAAAAAATAAAAACTGATGTATATTAGTGAACAAAACCATAAAAATAAAAATTGGTATACATCGACGAGACCTGTCACCGAGCCAATAGTCAATAATATATATATCCGTACTGGACAGCGGCGCGTAGAACAGTGTAAATGTAGTCGCTGCAGTTCTAATCACCGGCTGTATTCCGGATGATCTAGTATTTCTGGCGTGAATGTATTTGGTTTCTAATCTGAAGCCGGCTGGTCTACTACGGAGAAGCAGATAGATCTTTACCCGTTGAGTGTGGAGACGACGGAACCCGACGCAGCCGTTACGATGAGAACAGTGAAGATGCTTCCTCGGCATTGGTCGTGGCAGCAGTTGTCGCAGTGCTAGAACTCGTTGAGCTCGAGATGAGTTTGTTCGTGAATATTTGCGACAGTTTCCGTTGAAGCTCATATTGTATATATGACATCCATCCACGTAATCACCGCCGTCTGTTCTCGATCGATATAGTCGTCACTAGTCAGTAGACGATGCGACAGTAAACGCTCGAGCCCGTCGCCGTCACCACCTGTTGTCCCTGTCCAATACGAGGAGCGTGTATCTAGACTAAACAACGGCAATTGCGTATGTGGTATGTTATAGTACACGATAATTGTAGAATACAATAATCATAAAAGTTTTAATTAAACTTTCATGAAAATATTCTATATAGCGTCTATTTAAGATTTTTTTATGATTATTTAAGATTTTTACATCATATTTTCTAATATATTCAATATTTAACCTATACAGTGCTCAAATCGAATTAGGCACTGCATACAATACCAGGACAATGTTAACATATTCCAATTTTGCCCTTGAAAATCGGACTTCTTACTTGTTACAATATATGTTACAACATTAATATTGGAATTGTGCAAGATTGCCCGGGAAAAGTGTACCTTTCCCGGAATCAAGTTGGCAAAGTATTTTTCAAAAAAGTGGTTTTTACAGTACTTAGGTGGTTAATATAAGGATTTTCCCGATTTTTTTGATATAGAAAGAAAGTCCGACGGTGCCTCATGCACGCTACAACGTTTTTAAACCCTTCGCGAGTACGCTTCCATCTTAAAAACTCGAATATTTAGTTTTTTAGGTGAAAAACGGCAAAATACTAACAGTGCCGTGGCCGGCCGTAATATTAGCTAGACATCGTCACTACAACACTCAAAAACCTGCTGACCATTGGTCGCGAGTTTCCGTAATCCCATATCACACGATATTTGATTTATTTCTATTTGTTTTTACTTTTACAATATATCTTGGTGAGATGTCTCATACGTCCTACTACACTGACATTGTATTTTTTTACGATCTCAAAAATCTTTTGCGATTTGGATCGGCTTCTTTATCGGTCGCCGTATTATTTTTATGCGTCCCCGATTGCGTTCGGCCGTTCGTCAGCCTCCGCTCGCGTTGCGACGCTTAAATTTCGTACACAACCGGGCCGTTTTTATATTGACGTGCGTCCGAGTTTTCCATCACTTCGCGGTAACCTACTCGGCGTTAAACGGTTCAGTACGTTTTTAATATTTTTATCATTGTTGTCCGGATTTTTGGCCGGTTGTTGGCCGCACGCCTACTTCTCTACCGCTTGTCGTTACCTTTGAACGCGCAATGCGACGTTTCGTCTCCATCAATCAGTCGGTCGTATGGTTCCGTAACGATTAATTGTCGTAAATGAGTAACGATTGCCATAACTGCTGTATTGGTGTTATCGAGACAGCATCGCTGTCCACTCCGATACCGCTGGCCATCATCGTCGCCGGGCCGCTCGATTGTAAAAGGCTGGTATCGTTCGGCTGTCCGCCATACACAGGTGTCTAACGCGTCTATATACGAGCGTGCGACACCCGTGATCTCGTCACACGACGGGGTGCCGGAGAACGTATACTCTGGTGATTTGTCGCCAAACTCCGTAGTGCTTCCTCATTTTCGTACTCCCGGTCCTGCATCGCCGCAGTCGCCATATGTGAAGGTTTCACCTGAGTACCACAATTTTACGTATATGTCGTCAGTTCGTCGACAGCACGACATTGTATCTTTGTGTAATTCAACATTGTTTTTGTTAACGCTGCCAAGATGGTAATCTTTTACACCTGCGATGCCGGCCATTGCTATATCAGTTATCATATATACGTTCTATACTGATACGTATATACGCTGATTATATTATACAATATTATACATTTTTAGTTATGTACAAATTGTTATCGAGTGGTGTTTTTTGTTATTTTTTATTATATATTAATAAAATTAATTTATCAATATTATTATAATATTTAATTCAGCTTGTCACTGTCCTCGTGACAACAATTCTACAATTGTTTTAAATAAAATTGAAAACCTATAGTTTCTACATTCAAACAATTTTAAATATTAATAACTCGCCAATTTAGTTATCAAAATTTGATGTATGTAGTACCTACATTAGATCAAATTTTAATTCTCAGGCTCCAATAATTTATTGGAAATCCAACTATAATTTTTTTTTAACTTAAATAATTATACTTGAAAACAGATATTCTTAATATTTATTATATTTAAAAAAAAGATGTTGTTTCTCAGTATCTCATAGAGTTGCGAGTCATTATAGACCCCAATTATCTCATTTGTTTAAATTATGCACCATGACAATTTTCCCATTGCGTTGAACCGTATTAACTACAACGAAAAAATAGTTATTGAATGAATATTGAAGAAAATTGATAGTATAAAAATTTAAATATAATATAATGATATTTAAATTTTATAATAATAATAATATTAATTTTTAAAATAAATATGTTGATTATAACCTGTATTTAAATTTAAAAGTAAAAAATGAACTATATGAAACTTATTATAATATATTATGTTGTTTATATTATTACTTATTAGTAACATACTAACATAGGTAAACTTTTATTTGCAAAAAAAGATGAATGAATAATACCATTGATAATACCAATTTATTTTTTTTTGTAACTATTTATAATTGTGTAATGCTTATATACAAATCAACTGGATGCCGTCACTGGCCAATTACACACTAACAGTTTGATTGTGATGATTGTTGCTGACCAATGCCTCATACCGTTGTTCTGATACTCTATATGGCACCAAGTCGTTTAAGTCTATATGCCCTGCGTGGCTGCGTCGTTGAACG
This sequence comes from Rhopalosiphum padi, assembly GCF_020882245.1. Taxonomy (NCBI): domain Eukaryota; kingdom Metazoa; phylum Arthropoda; class Insecta; order Hemiptera; family Aphididae; genus Rhopalosiphum; species Rhopalosiphum padi. The sequence goes on from NC_083600.1 coordinate 23,703,955, forward strand.
TTTTCGTGGGTTCAAAGCTGCTGACATCCGTATTCCTAGATTTATCATTCAGTTGTAGTTCACACGTAGTGCGTATAAATAAAAAAATGTGTACACATTTCAAAATGTATAATGAATAAAAATGTCTTTTTGAAGATTAATTATCATTAATTGTAAAAGTGGGTGAATGGGTAATTTTGAAATTTGCAATTTGCTCCTTGAATTTTAACAACTCAAACAGCCACTGGTGTAGACTACACTAGGTAGATTGTGCATAGTAATTAATAACAAAAACAGTATAAACGTAAATATGTAATTAATAATAATTATCGGTATTATTCGTATTGTATCATGATTCATGATTCATGAATATATCTTATAAGTTAAAAAATAATTATGAATAAAATTGTATTGAGTTTTAAGCGACCCATACACGATACAATTAATCATACGACATATTCTACAACTTTTTTTGATAGTTTGATACGATCTCACAATCGATTATCGTAACGTGTATGGTATTGTATTGTTGTACAATGTGTAGTACGACGAGATGTAGTTTGAACTTGTATAAAATCTATCGTACGATTTGAACGACAAGTTCGACATACAAAAAATCGTAACATGCGTGTTAAACATTGATAAAATATTTAAAAATGAAAAATCAATAACAATTAAATATTTATTAGTCACCAACATTTTATTAAAATATATTTATTGTACTTAAAATAAATATATGGATGTGTAGGAATGTTTGTTATTAATATTCTTTTAATATATATAAGTAACTAATTAACTACTTTATTATTTTTTTTTATTTCGTTCAAAAAATATTTTTCAAACATTTTTAGTTTTTATTTTCATAAATAATATTTATTTTTCTTCGATTACTGTTCTTAATTATAACTTTCAAAGGTTTTCCATGACTCTTTTTAACTTTAAAAATTTTAAATTAACAACGGTTCCTATTCTTTAGAACACAGACCCGAAATAGTTTTATGACTTTGCGATGCATTTCAACAATTCGCGTACACAATACATCTGTCACCGCCGATAGAGAAATCTGCAAATATACAACAAAAATTAAATCAATATGATAAACTAACGATTATCATAAAATATGACACGCGGTTAACAATCGTTATTGACGTTTGGAATGTAACGAGGCACATGTGTGATATGCAGTAGTAATAATCGTTTTGATTATTATTTTATTGGTCACACATAAGTACATTAAAAGAACGGTAGCGATGTACACTTGAAGCCGTTTGGATTACACAGTGGCTATCGCTATCGCATAGTGACGGACCATACAGCGGCTATTGATAAACACATGGACACGACTCGGACCTAATAGTGATGACTACATTAGCGACGACGCATTGATGGCAAAGACGGTACGGGTTGAGTTGCTTGGAATAAAAATGTCAGCAGTGTCGACTCAGCTGCTGTTTCCGCATACGGTGGAGCCGGTGCAAGTGCGCGAGATCGACGGCGACCGGATACAGACAGCCAACAGGACGATGGTTACACAGTATTTGGGCCTGTGCGGTGGCTGTTTGCAGACTACAGAGTCCTGTCCACAGTAATTTACACGTGCATTCACCGTCGTCAAAAACTATATTCATCAGCTGTTCGCCGTGCCGTACGTTAAGGTCAAAACGCACGTATAATTAAGCGTGCTCGTGGCAATTTTCAGCCAAGGAGTAATATATATGTATATATGTATATATATACATATATATCGATGTGACCAGAGGCTGTATGATTTGAACAAAATCTCATCGGTGTTAAACAATATGTCAATGCACTGTGGCGCTGTAATATTATACATTATAATAATATAATGTTATATTTTTGGATTCTCCTATGACAAGATAATATAATATTTTAATAAAAATTACAATTTATTGATCCCAAAATAAAAAAATAAGCATAAAAAGTATACGTGTATATACATCACAAGTTCATTTTTCATAGACCCAGCAGGAATGCATTTAAAATATTTTGCACGTGACCAAAATAATGGTCCAAGTTAACTATAGACTATTTTATAAGTCTATGATTTTAATGGTATATCATAATATAGTATTCTAATTATACACTCGATAAATCCGTTATAACATAACCCAAGTAAAAATAACCACAATTTGGAAACGTGTTGAACTGTTTCCGAACAAGTGTACACCAATATGGTAACAAACTAATAAATAACATTCATATATAAATATAATAACTAATAAGAGTAATTTTCAAATAAAAATTCTTTGTCATATTTATTTATATATATGTATCTATTGTATCTATTTGGGACACAAAATCCAATCATAACTAACAAAACTATAATAATATTAATCATACAACGAATTAAATCAATACCAATCCGTCATGCACACTTATTGGCTGTATCGAAGTGGAGTTATGAAAATTATTTAAAATCTATTATCAAATCTCACATAAGTAGTTAGAATATAATTTAAGTATGATGAAAAATCGACTGCAGTGTAGAAAAATGTTACCGACGGTGAAAAGAGAGCGAGAAAATGTTGCATTTTTGAGAGACGTACAACAATGAATATATGGATGCAGATCCACGACCACCATCACCAAGATAAATCAAATATATTTAATATATCAAGGCGACCAAAGCGATACCGTGAAGTCAGTTTAAATGTCATTATTACATTTATACTTATATGATTTGCATTCGTATGTTACTTGCTGATCACAAATTAAACACAAGTCACTTGAAAAAGTGTTCCTGTAATATTTATACTCTAATAATAATAAATAAATAAATTTTTGATAAATATAAACAGTATGACAGTATATGTATCCAACTAAAAAGTAAAATTTTAAATTTGGAAAAAAAGAAAAACTTAAACTTGGTTTCTATACCAGCGGCGTATGTAGAATCATTTTTGGGAGGAGGGGTTGATACCATCATTTATACATATATAATATAAATCATTATACATGCGTTTTACTTATGGAAATGGAAAGGATATACTCCCAACACTGTCATTACGCCACTGTTCTATCTATACTAATATATAAAATGATAACGTCACAGAGAAGGTTTTAGGCATAAATTTAGTCCGATAAAGTTAAGAAATAATTAGTTATTACTAATTAAAATAAACGTGTAAATTGTATGCCTATATATAGGGTTTTAAATTTGAAATATTTTACTTGAAATTTTTCAATTTAAATATTTCAAAATTAAAAATTTCACTCTATTTGAAATATTGAAAAATACTTTTTCTTCTTTTAAACGTGTTCGGTTATAGTTGATTAGAAATAATATATTGATTATACACAGAAAATATTGATAGTAAATATGCAAAAATATGGACTATAAATGTTTGATATTTTTTTCTTAGAGCCTGGGAAAAGATTTTTATCTCACTAATCAAATAGTCCAAAAACAAAAAACGTAAATACAACAACTTCCGAGCCCTAGAATACATATATGGCGGCCCGCGGGTTTCCAGCTACCTGTAACATGACCTTTTTCTTTTGTGTGTGTTTTATCGGCAAGTAGATAATTCATATCAATTATTCAATTGTTCCGAGAAGTAAAATACTTTCCGTACCATGTTATTTCAATAATTTTATTATCATAGATCTATATTAGGTACTATAATATTTTTATGTATTATACTAGCATGTCTTTTTAATTAGCAAAAACCACTCGAAGAGACAAGTTCTTTGGTACATAATGTTTCGCTTATACTAAAATGTTAGTATGGAATTAGTTATTTACTTAATAAGTTATATAAGTTTTCTAGAAAATATATTCTAATTTATACAGCGGATAAAAACAAAAATATGGTGTATACAGAAATTTTGTAAATTTAATTTTTTTTAATAAGGTGAACTTTTTTTTTTAGGATACAGCTAGTACATTAATAACTTTTTTTTCGAATAATTTCTGCGTATTCTAGATTTATTTACAACCTACTTCTACCTGTGATTGTTCACACTCACGCTTGGGCAGAACCGAGACGGGTATGCTACTAAATAAAGTAGTACTAAATAAATACCTACGTATCTTACACCTTAATGGGCTTAACGTTTCCGTCAAAATACACACCATCACAGCTGAGGAGTAGATTGCTATATTTCGACTTAAAATGAAAACGAAGCCATATTTATAGGTATGTAAATGAATTTACATAATAAATATAATTCACATAAAAACAAATGTTCAAAATCATATCTGGGCGTGAATATTCGAAACATGTTTTGCGCCACTGTCGTTCATTTGCTTTTAACAATACACTTATACTCCAAAACAAATAGTAAACAATAAAGTATACTTGAAACGTTGATATAATACGTTGAGATACTTATTTTCTTTTTTCAGATTTGTTTTCTTAATGTGTAAAACAAAAATTATAAAATTTTTAAAAAAAAAACAAATTGAATACATTTGTATATTTTTAATATAGTATAATTTATTACCTTGGGCATTATATTGAACCATTAAATGTTTTCACAAATTAAAAACTTACCCATTCATATAAATAATTGTCAAATATGCCCTTAAAAATGGAAAATGGTCAAATGTGCAAAATATGCAACTATACATTTTAAATATAAACTCGCATTGCTATGAAACAAATTTCTATATTACTTAGTTATGTTTTTAATGATTATTTAAAAACATGCAAACTCCTAGAAGTCCCAAACCATATTGATAATTATTAGGAAGACAATTCAAGGCCACAAAAATATATGTCTAGTTTTGAAATTCAAAACTATTTACTACTTATAAAATTTATTTACATAAATTATTCAATAAATTGTCCAAAAGTCCCTCTTTGTGTTTTTTTTTACTGTCGGAATTGTTTACCTGTCATGCTAGCGATACATTTTTTTTATTTTTATATACTGTTTAAAATATTTTCTATACTCCATATTCTCTTTCCATTCCGTGTCTCATAAAAACTATATGAATTACAGTCCACTATCACCGCACAGCTAGTGCCAGTACTGTACCAAGACGAGCAGTAACCACTAGCCACAATCGATCGGCTGTGAGCGGATAATATTGGTGACATAAATTATTACGCCATCGACTCACCACAGCTCGTCACACCGGTTGCCCCTCAAACAAATCTGTTTTATTCATATTTATAGATAAAATTAAAACAAATTAAATATAATGTTATTATATTATTATTATTATTTTATTTGTATTTTGTTTTTAATTAAATATGTACGAATAATAAATGTAAAATGTTAAGACACGTACACGCATCATTTATCACATGTCTTATAAGCACCTGGTACCAAACTCGGTGTAGAAAAACTGTCCGAACCGTCACTGATTTCAACCACGATGTAACCTATAATTCAGTTATATACGGTGCCACGGTGGATGTAAACATACGCTGTCGTGGGAGGAACAGAATCCAGACAGTAATCGGTATACATCGACGAGACATGTCACCGAGCCAATAGTCAATAATATATATCCGTAATGGACAGCGGCGCGTAGAACAGTGTAAATGTAGTCGCTGCAGTTCCAATCGCCGGCTGTATTCCGGATGGTCTCGTATTTCCGGCGCGAATGTATTTGGTTTCCGCTCTGAAGCCGACTGGTCGACTACGGAGAAGCGGATAGATCTTTACCCATTGAGTGTGGAAGACGACGGAACCCGACGCAGCCGTTACGATGAGAACAGTGAAGATGCTTTCTCGGAATTGCTCGTGGCTGCAGTTGTCACAGTGCTAGAAACTCGTTGAGCTCGAGATGAGTTTGTTCGTGAATATTTGCGACAGTTTCCGTTGAAGCTCACATTGTATATATGTCATCCATCCGCGTAATCACCGCCGTCTGTTCTCGATCGACATAGTCGTCACTAGTCAGTAGACGATGCGACACTAAACGCTCGAGCCCGTCGCTGTCATCGCCTGTCATCCCTGTCCAATTAGAGGAGCGTGTCTCTAGACTAGACAACGGCAATTGCGTATGTTATAGTACATGATAATTGTAGAATACAATAGTCATAATAGTTTTAATTAAACTTTAATGAAAATATTCTATATAGCGTCTATTTAAGATTTTTTTATGATTATTTAAGATTTTTACATCATATTTTCTAATATATTCAATATTTAACCTATACAGTGCTCAAATCGAATTAAGCACTGCCTACAATACCAGGACAATGTTAACATATTCCAACTTTGCCCTTGAAAATCGGACTTTTTACTTGTTACGATATATGTTAAAACATTAATATTGGAATTGTGCAAGATTGCCCGGGAAAAGTGTTTCTTTCCCGGAATCAAGTGGGAAAAGTATTTTTCAAAAAAGTGGTTTTTACAGTACTTAGGTGATCAATATTAAGATTTTCCCGATTTTTTTGATATAAAAAGAAAGTCCGACGTGCCTCATGCACGCTACAACGTTTTTAAACCCTTCGCGAGTACGCTTTAATCATAAAAACTCGAATGTTTAGTATTTTAGGTGAAAAACAGTAAAAAACTAACAGGTGCCGTGGCCGGCCGTAATGTAAATTAAAAATCTCGAATATTTCGTGTTTTCTTGCGCGATAACTGTTTCGCCAACCCGTCTTACGATTCGTGTAAAGTTTCAGAGTTGAAAAATAAATCCTTCACCGCGAAAACTTAGTTGTTAACTAGACATTGTCACTGCAACACTCAAAAACCTGCTGACCATTGGTCGCGAATTTCCGTAATCTCATATCACACGATATTTGATTTATTTCTATTTGTTTTTACTTTTACAATATATCTTGGTGAGATGTCTCATACGTCCTACTACACTGACATTGTATTTTTTTACGATCTCAAAATATCTTTTGCGATTTGGATCGGCTTCTTTATCGGTCGCCGTATTATTTTTATGCGTCCCCGATTGCGTTCGGCCGTTCGTCAGCTTCCGCTCGCGTTGCGACGCTTAAATGTCGTACACCACCGGGCCGTTTTTATATTGACGTGCGTCCGAGTTTTCCACCACTTCGCGGTAACCTACTCGGTGTTAAACGCTTCAGTATGTTTTTAATATTTTTATCATTGTTGTCCGGAATTTTGGCCGGTTGTTCCATCGCCGCACGCCAACTTCTCTACCGCTTGTCGTTACCTTTGTACGCGCAATGCGACGTTTCGTCTCCATCAATCAGTCGGTCGTATGGTTCCGTAACGATTAATTGTCGTAAATGAGTAACGATTGCCATAACTGCTGTATTGGTGTCATCGAGACAGCATCGCTGTCCACTCCGATACCGCTGGCCATCATCGTCGTCGGGCTGCTCGATTGTAAAAAGGCGGGTATCGTTCGGCTGTCCACCATGTACAGCGGGTCTAACGCGTCTATATACGAGCGTGCGACACCCGTGAACTCGTCACACGACGGGGTGCCGGAGAACGTATACTCTGGTGATTTGTCGCCAAACTCCGTAGTGCTTCCTCATTTTCGTACTCCCGATCCTCGTCGCGAAGGTTACACCTGAGAACCACAATTTTACGTATGTCGTCGGTTCGCCAACAGCGAAATCGTATATCTTTGTGTAATTCATGTGTAATTCAACGCTGCCAAGATGGTAATCTGTTACACTTCAGATGCCGGCCGTTGCTATATCAATCACCATAATATTTACGTATAAGGTATAACTGATTACAATATTATACAAAATAGTTAATATGATACCGCGGCGTTTTATATAGATAATTTAGCAGCACCTCTGTAGTGAGCACATACAATATTATTATTATTATTTATAGTAATATACTTATTATTGTCTATATGTTACGCCGAATTTATAAAATTACCAATTTCATGAAATCGGCAGAAAAATTGCCGATTTCCTAAAATCAGCAACGTTGTCGCCGAATACGTGAAATTGGCAATTTGGCTACCAAATTCATGAAATCGGCCAATTTTGATTGTCGATTTCGTGAATTAGGCAGACTTTTTTCTGCCGATTACATGAATTCGGTAACATATTATTATGACATAATTACAAATAGTGGATTATAAATAAACAATAATTGCACGCGTGCTGATCGGCATTACCACGCCGTAATCTTTATTACCTATGATACACTATGTACACGATTTGTATTGTTTAATATAAACATATCTTGTTATTTACATTTTATTTGACAACCTATAATAGAATAATAATTAAAAGTAAACAATACATTATTTCAAATTTAATTGGTGTTTGGATGAAGTATAAACTAGATGTGTATATGTTACTGCCCCCCCCCCCCCCGATACCACCGCCACAAACACACAACCTAATTAAAAAAACTAAAAAACTAATTATACGTATTTTTAAGATAGAATGCGTACTTGCGATAAATTTAATACACAATCTGAAATTATTATTTTACTATAAGCATATATGTTGAAGGTAACATGGATTGAGTGACTGGAGATAAGAAGCCACCCATTGGAGGGTAGTTGGGTAGTAGTTTGTTTTTAAAACGTTAGTAAGAGAGAAAATACGAATAAACACTAAAAGTAAGTACATAATTTGAAAATGTAATACGGGCCATATGAAAAATGTACGTGATTATCTTTGAAATTGTCCATCTTTGATATAGGTAGGTAAATTACAAATAACAATATAAAATAATATAATAATAATAATAAATAGTAGTCTATTAGTCTACCAGTGTACAAATTCAAATAGTCTATTACTCTAGTATGACTTTGGTCTCAGACTAGTACGACTATACTCTCTCCTCCCTAATATTAGGAGCTATTGTGTTAACACTCAACGAAATAATCGACATTTTTAATTTACATTACGGCCGGTCACGGCACCTGTTAGTTTTTTGTCGTTTTCACCTAAAAAACTAAATATTCGAATTTTTAAGATGGAAGCATACTCGCGACGTGTATAAAAACGTTGTAGCGTGCATGAGGCACCGTCGGACTTTCTTTCTATATCAAAAAAATCGAAAAAATCCAAATATTGACTACCTATTCAAGTACCTAAGTACTGTAAAAACCACTTTTTTGAAAAATACTCTTATGCAAGTTTACGCGGTGAAGGATTTGTATTTCAACTCTGAAACTTTACATGAATCGTAAGACGGGTTGGCGAAACAGTTATCGCGCAAGAAAACACGAAATAATCGAGATTTTTAATTTACATTATGGCCGGCCCCGGCACCTGTTAATTTTTTGTTGTTTTTCACCTTAAAAACTGAACATTCGAATTTTTAAGATGGAAGCGTACTCGCGACGCGTATTTAAACGATGTAGTATGCATGAGGCACCGTCGGACTTTCTTTCTATACCATAATTACCATAGAAACTTTTAACTTAAAATACACCTTATCAGGAGAGACTTCAACTTTGTTGGCTTTGGTCAATACGACTTTACTAATTTATACAACTTAAAGAATACGAATTGCAGAACCAATCCATTTAGCGAAGTAACTTATAGTCGCAAGCCAAATCAGGCTTTAGGCCAAAATGTTATTTTTAATGCGATGCGTATTTCTAATTCTGGAATCTAGAATAACCAGTCTCAGTCTGCCATATTAGGTATAAACCTACTATATTAGTTTTCATCAAAGCACAGAACAGATCTGTGTTACCTCTAAGTAGTGGCCGGACATATAAACAATTCCGGTTGTTATTTGATCCAAAATACAATAAAATATAAACGATCCGATGTCAACAAGACAGTAACAAGGTTAACATAGGTTCCCCCTTTGCTGTCAGTTCTAAATGTTAAAGATCAAAAAATGATACGTTTTTCTATAATATTATAATTACAGACTAACACTAAAATATATATACAAATATTTAGTAAATATTATACTATAGGTGTTTAATTTGACATGTAATATGTCTTATAAGGCTGTAACGTTTGGCTAGTTAAAATAGTTATATCTATTTAACCTCGATATACCATGAATATAAAATAATTATAAATCTTACCTAAAATGTTTTTGTGTTAGGTAACCGTAACCTTCTATACAATAATGTGTATCGTTTTTCATTTTTTAGTGTTACTGTGTTAGCATCATTCAACCACAATTCAACAATTCAACATGAATGCTGTCATATTGATGTCTGACTAGGAATTCTAACTATCTTAAATCGTGGTAAGGGCCAAACTTACTGTTTCCGTCACAGTGGTGAGTACCTATTATCATTTATCACTGTTTAACCAGTAATCAGTAATCACTACACTGCAATTCCAGACTATGGTTACTGCTTTTAATTTTTTATTTAAAATTTAAATCATTGGACTGCTGGAGTTGGACAGTTGATCTTCAGTATTTTACAAAGCACGCAATTCTAGTACACCAAACTTGATATTTTATTATCTCGGCAAATTTATCTCAGTGTGCTGCTCACTTTCCTATACTGCGCCTAAGTAGATATTAACATTATAAACTATAACCAGTAACCGACATCCAATTGGTAAATTAATAAGTAATAATCATAAAAAAAAACATTTAATTATTGTTTTTATATTATTATATTATACCTATACTAATTTAATTCAAAATTTGACATATTTAGAAAATGGTGTTGTGCAGAAAATTACTGTACAGACCTTTTTACAGTTGTTGTATTCGACAGCTTTCTTCTGAAGCTTTCAAGAACATACCCAAGAATGAAAATTCTCTAGCACCTGTATATAGGTAGATATGATATTATTACACATAATGCACAGAATAGGTTAAATCTATTTAATATACTCTGTGCTTACAATATTATAACTGAGAAAATTATATAGTTTGACAATAAAACAAAAATGTTGGATATATTATCATGTTGCATATTAAACATACAGTAGGTACTCTAATACATTCAATAAAATATTAAATGATTAGTTAGCATAATAGTGTAATGGTTAATGAATAATTCATTTGAAAAAAAGACCTTATCTATAGATCAATTAATATTAAAGAAAAAAAATAAGTGTTATGTCATTCTTGAACATTTCATAAATTATTCTCAATTTCCACTATTTCCAACATGAATCGTCCAATATTTAGGTTATTTATATTTTTATTTAATATTTTTTCCGCTAAAACGTCTAGTATTGTGGGTTATTTTACAGTTTTCTTTGTATAATCATGATTAATTGTACTGTACAGGTTGGCATCACAATGGCCGAACAACATTGCGGTTGTAGACAAGTTTGGAGAGCATACTTATTCTTCAATATTCAACAGCAGTGTCACATTGTCAAAAATAATAGAAAAATCTTTGCATGGAGAAATCCAAGAACGTGTTGCAATTTTGTGTCCAAATGATGCATCTTATGTAGTTGCTCAATGGGCTTCATGGATGAGTGGACAAATCAGTAATAATATTATTTAACTCATTTTTAATTTGGTTTTAATGTTATTTGAATTTGAATTTTATTTATAGTTGTACCTTTAAGTCCACTTCACCCAGCTGCCATGTTAGAATATTTCATAAATGATAGTGATGCTAAAGTGATTTTAACAACTGCTCAGTTTGAGAATATTGTACGTCCTTTAGCCGAAAAATTTAATCAAAAGTATCTTTTACTTGAAGATCATATTACTTTGGATTTTAAACCACTTGGTAAAATATCATTTGAAGAAAATAATAAAGTAGAAATGTTAACTATTGATAATAATATAACTGATGAGCAGTTCTTTGATTCAAATGCTATGATAATTTACACATCTGGATCAACCGGTTCCCCTAAAGGTAACTAAATTTTATATTATTTATATGGTTTCTATACCATTGGTTCTCTCATAAATTGAGTTTTTATATACTGAAATATTTAATTAATAAGAATTAAGATCAAACAATTTATAAATTAAACAATCAATTTTTTTATACTTATATTAATTATACTATAAAAAATAATAGCAATCTTAAACCAGTTATTTTTAATCATATAAATTGTTTATATTAATATATAATATTACTAAAATACTCTTTGTGTCATGTATTACATGTACATTTTTTTAGCATAGGTAATATATTGTATATTTGTATTATTTTAGGTGTTCTGTTGACTCATAATAATTTAAATGCGCAGATCAATTGTTTGAAAACTGCTTGGAGTTGGAGTAATAAAGACGTTATTCTCCATGCTCTGCCTTTAAATCATATCCATGGTATTGTGAATGCACTTATGTGTCCATTACACACAGGCGCAAGGTATTACTGAATTATGAAATGTACATAAAGTGCTTTATTATATTAATATATAAGAATTTTTGTTTTATGTGAATGTTTTTTAGATGTGTCATGTTACCAAAGTTTAACGCTGCTGATGTCTGGACATGGCTTTTAGCTATAGAACAATACTATGGATACAGAGTAAACATGTTTATGGGTGTGCCGACTATGTATGTAAAACTTATCGAAAATTATGAGAAAATGTTTGAGAAAAATGATAGAATGGTAGAATATGTCAAAGCTGTTTGTTCTCAAAAAATTAGGCAAGTTTATATTCTGTAATCAATACTATATTTATTTTTAAACTTAGACCATTATATAGTAATCAATAATACTAATCTTAGTTAAATGTACAGATTGAAAAAACAATAAAAATATAAAATTATCTTTTAGATTGATGGTAAGTGGCTCTGCGCCATTACCCAGTACACTGTTCAGTCGTTGGGAACAGATTACTGGTCATAAATTACTAGAACGATATGGTATGAGTGAAATTGGAATGGCTCTTTCTAATCCTTTAAATGGCGAAAGAAAACCAGGTTAATATTATCATAAATTATAAAATAATATTCTATATTCTTAGCATAATATGGGTGATAATATTTGATTTAATACTTTACTAAGATTTTTAACATTCACACAAAGACATGTTAATTACATTTAGTACTCTCCCCATAATAGGAAAAAAAAGGTGAATAAAGATAGACCTATAATAAGTATTACTCATCTGACTTTTTGACTATTCTTACATTTATAATTTTAAATATATACATATATATATAGAATATAATTAGTAATTACTATTAGATGCCTTATATTAAATTGATACAATTTGGGCTGTAATTATACACACTAGGTTGGACTAGCTTAAACAAACAGCCCAGGAAATAATTTTTTAACAGGCCTCTGCACTGCTTATTACCGGTGCCAAATAGCCTACTGCAGCCCACATAGGCTCATTTTCATATCCCGGTGTCCCAGTAGCCTACTCCAACCCTGTATACACATACTGAACTATAATATATTAATGTAGTAGGGTCTCATTAATCAGAATAGCTTCGAGTGTACATCGCCACCATTCCATTATTGTACTTATGTAGACCAATAAAATAATAATCAGTGATTATTAGTCGTGTTTCATATTTTAAAGTCATTTAAAATAGTCATTTTTGTCAAAAAAAGTACACGAAAATCGCCCCATGTAACCAGTCATATGTAATCCGTACGACCCTTTCCCAAATCTCGTTTGGATTACTGAGACCCTACTGTATTATGATGGATATAATAAGGATGCTTCTAAAAAAAAATATGTTTTGGACTGTGTTACTTATCCTAGGTTTTGTTGGACAACCTTTACCTGATGTAAATGTCCGGATTGTCAAAGATGACATCATTTTACTTGAAGGGAACAACAAAAATATAAAAATTATTAATTCAGTCAAGCATGATATCAACGAAGAAGGTTATAGTGGGAATTTGCAAATAAAAGGGAAGAATGTGTTTAAGGAATATTGGCGCAAACCTGAATCAACAAAAAAAGAATTTACCGAAGATGGATGGTTTAAAACTGGTAAGTCTATGTATAATTGTGTAAACATGTTGTTTATCCTAGTAATTAATTGTTTTGTTTTTTCAGGTGATTCAGTGAGATATGTTGACGATAGTTTTCAAATATTAGGCCGAACATCAATAGATATAATAAAAACCGGAGGTTATAAAGTTAGTGCTTTGTTTGTTGAAACTATTATGTTACAAAATAAAATTATTAAAGATATTGCTGTGGTTGGATTACCTGATAGTACATGGGGACAGCGAATAGGTGCCTTGATTGCAATTGATGAACACGCAATTAATGTTGACCATAAAAAATTAAAAAAGGATTTAAAAAGTTGGGCTGAAACTGTATTACCACCATATAGTATACCGACTGTAATTAACATTGTTGATGAAGTGCCCAGGAATGCGTTGGGTAAGGTGGATAAAAAATCGTTGCTGAAAAATTCTTTTTCAAAGTATTTAGAATCTTAACTGAACTATTTTTTATCAAGACTGTTATAATAACATTATTATTAGATTATTTGTTTGTTTTTAATGTTTGATAAATTAATAATATTATATAATATATTATTTATAAGTTGGTGATAATGTGTTACTTATTTGTAATAATATTGATGAACTACATCTCTAATCTCAATTATTTTATCCAAGTTGCAATTAGTTACATACTATATTTTGAAATTGGCTGAATTAAGTTTAAGGAACTGTTTTAAAGTTGAAGTTTTTTTCTTTAATAAATCGACTATAAAATGGTCATGTTCTAGATAAAATGTTAGTTAATTAAACAGTACACCTCAAACAAGTTCTAATGCATTGTTGATTTTGTAATACAAAATGGTAAGATATTTTTAATTTTATTTGCCTAAGCTAATAGTAAACTAAAGAATTGACGAAAAATCTGAAAACAATAAGCTTTATATATTTGAACTATAATAGCTAATAAAGCAATAAAATAAAGTAATATATTGATGTTAAGTGATTTAATATCACATTCTAATAATTTATTACACAATAATTAAACAAATGATAAAAGTATAATTTGTTTCCACATAAATACTACAGCCTTCTAAATAAACAATTTAATAAATAATAACAATAGTAGACTGGATTAATCCTATATGGTCTATGACCAATGGGATTTGATAAAGTTGATGAGACCATTGGTAGATGAGTCGTGACTTGTAATAATGTTTGGTGTTTGAAGTTCAGGTTCAATCTTTTTAGCTAACTGTTTGCCCAGTTCAACACTAAAACGATACACCATTAATGAATTACCCAAAATATTTTATGGTGCAATAAAAAAAAAAAAATATAATAACTTACCCCCATTGGTCAAATGAGTTGATATCCCAAATAATACCTTGGACAAATATTTTTTGTTCATACAAAGCTATAAATAGAACATATTATTAAAAAGATTGATAATTTAATCATTTTATTTATTAATTAATGACCTGTTAAAATATCTATATACTTTAAATATAAAATAAAATTGTATTTACCGATCAATAATCCCAAGGTAAATGGAGTAATCTGCTTAAATACGATCGAGTTGGTTGGACGATTTCCAGAAAATGTTTTGTGTGCAACAAGCTTTTCAAGTTCGACACAATCTAAATTTGATCCTTCAAGCTCTTTACGTGCTTCATCTGGAGTCTTACCTTTCATCAGTGCTTCAGTTTGAGCCAAAAAATTAGCCATCAAAATCTGTAAATAAATAATTAAGAAAAATTTTGGTTTTCAATTGAACTTCAATTGAAGCTACCTGGTGGTGTATTCCTCCACTTATACAACTATGGGTGACAGCAGGAGCAATGAAGTCAGCAGGTATGAGACGAGTACCTTGATGAATTAGTTGGTAAAATGCATGCTGACCATTTGTACCAGGTTCACCCCAGACAATGGGCCCCGTAGAATATGATGAAATTGGAGTACCATTTAAAGTGACTGATTTTCCATTAGATTCCATGTCACCTTGTTGGAAGTATGCAGCAAATCTATGCAAATACTGATCATAAGGAAGAAGTGCGTGTGTTTCAGCACCATGGAAGTTGTGATACCAGATTCCTAATAAAGCCAAAATAACAGGTGCCTGGAATAAAAAAAATCATAGATTAATGAAAACGATGTTTAATGATGTAAGTGATATATATATAAAAAAACTAACATTTTTCTCCAATGGAGTGTTCAAAAAATGTTGATCCATGAAATGCGCACCACTTAATAAAGATTCAAAATTTTCAAAACCAATAGATAAGCATATTGAAAGACCAATAGCTGACCACAGTGAGTAACGTCCTCCAACCCAGTCCCAAAAACCAAACATGTTGCATTCATCGATTCCAAACTCTGTCACTTTCTGTTTGTTGGTAGAGAGTGCAACAAAATGTTTAGCTACACTGCATTCCTATACCAAATCGAAGATTAAAATTTGCTTATAACTATAACTAGTAAGTAATAAAAATGTGTATGTATTATTTTACATCTTTAGCAGTTTCCAAAAACCATTTCTTAGCAGATGTTGCATTTGTTATAGTTTCTTGAGTAGTAAATGTTTTACTAGCAATTATAAACAACACTGTTTCAGGATTAACCTTCTTCAATACTTCTTTTAAATGTGTTCCATCAATATTAGACACAAAATGAACACGGGGGCCTATAGCATAAGGTTTTAATGCTTCTGTAACCATTAATGGACCCTAGAAAAATCATTAGATACAAATTTAAATTATGTTAACTGAGTATAATCCTTGATAAATTAATACATTTTACATCATCTATTTAATTAATAGATACCATCTAAAAATATATTAATTAATTGACATTGCAAACATTTAAAGGTGAAACAATACTATAAATTGGCTCTAATAACCAATTATCATTACAAAGATAAGATAATATCAGAAATTTGTTTAAGTTTGAATAAAAAAATATTTTAACATGGAGTCAATTATATGAATACTGAATAGTCAAATAACTAGTTTGTAACCTTGAAAAAGTTTAAGCTCAAATCACGTGATACAAGATAAAAACATTTTGATCACTTTATTATTGTTAGTCTTTAGGTGAATTATTAAATAATAGCTAATAATTAATAATTATAATAATTAAACAAAAACAAAATATTATGACTATTAAAATAAAAATATAATAATGACACAATAAACACAAAACAAAATATACTTAATCTGAATACACCTCAGATCTAATATCTAATTAGTTTAAATTATCAACTTTTTGTATACACAATCGGGTGCAAAAAGAGAAATCTATTCTTTTGTAAAAAGAATTAAAGTTAACCATATAGCTTAAGTTGTAGAAGTTTAACATTTTATAAAAACACTTACTAAATCTGATCCCCCAATACCAATGTTGACTACATCTTCAATAGGTTTTCCTGTGAATCCTATCCATTTCTTTGATATTACCTTCACAAAAAATGTTTTAAAATTTTAAAATTTTCAAGATAATTATGGTACAAGTATTACTTGTTCAGTGAATTCTTTCATGTGCTTCAGAACATTGTTAACTTCTGGCATTACGTCTTGACCATCTACTACTATTGGCTTATTAGATCTATTACGTAAGGCTGTATGCAATACAGGTCGTTTTTCTGTTACATTAATTCGCTCTCCACCAAACATAGCAGATCTAGCCTCTTCAACTTTACGAGCTTTTGCCTAAATCAATTGAAATTAAAAATTATTATATAACTTTTAATAATACTTTTATTTACTTATAAATTTATTTAACTTATCACTCTTTGAAATTTTTCTTATTTTAGTAATAATTTTGTACTAAGTAATATTTAAACACACATAACAGAATACTCTGTATGACTTTTTTCTACAAAGCTAAGTTTATTAAATCATTTGTATATAATTCTAACAATAATACATTGTATAAGTTTAAATGTCTGTTATATATTTTAATAAGCAAATAAGCTTTCACAAAATAATTTCAAGGGCATTCATATCTTTTTTAAGGTCAGTAAATAATAATAATAAATAAAACATATTTTCTTACCAAATTAAACAATAGTTCTAAAGTTTTCTCATTCACACGGTTTTTTGAATAATCAAGTAATACATCACCATCATTTGGTGTAGTTAATCGTAAGCTAAAATATAGAAAAAAAAAATAATTAAGTATAAGATATTCATTCAATTTTATAAATATCTATTAGATTATTAAAATTAAATATAATTGTTTAAAACAAATGTACCCCTTTTAAAAATTGTTTTTATTTTTATTTAAATAACTATATATATATTACATAATTTATTGAATTATTAAAATATGTTTATGTGTCAAATTGATATAAGAACACAAGGTTACAAGATCCAGGAAAACATAATTTTTCACGATCAAAAAAAAAATAACCTTGAAAAAAATGACCATTGACCACAACCCATAGACCATATTGTTCCTTTCATTACATAATCCTTGATACGAACAATTCACTTTTCATGATACATATTATATAGGTTTAGTAATGACTTAAATTTAGTTTTATTTGAGGGTCAATTCTTAAAATTATTATACATCTATGGCTGCATTTTGACATGTAAAACAAATACTTAGTAGTAACAAATGATAGGTATAAATAAGAAAGTTAAAATTATTATAAATTTAATTTAGAATCAAATTAGTCTATAAACCTTAAACCACCTAATACCTACATAAGATATTAAACAAGTAATAATACCTGTTTTTAAGTATGATGTTAATTATTAATTCAATATAATAATTTAGTATAATTAGCTTATAATTTTAAATACAAAAATATTCAATTAAGAAACCAAACAATCGCATTACGGATATTCCCTAGATTATTTATACGTAGATAAGAATTATGAGAAAGATAAAGAAGATACTCATGAATAACTTCACAAACTGTTGTTATTTATACACAACAGTTAAGACTTGGAAAATTCAAATTTAAAATACTGGTTTTGCGAACAGTTCATCAATAGGACATTTAGAAGGGTGTTAACAAAGATCTTAGCACCCAAATAGATTTTGTTTAAGTTATATCCGTTAATAAGTACATAATAATATTATTTCAGAAATAGATTTAATTCTATTTTAATATTTATCAAAAAATACTCCAGTCATTTAAATTCTTAGGAGACGTGGCGGAAGTACTTGAAGTACAGTCTCACATAAATCTGCTAAGCCCCTGGTAATTAATATTTAATATAACTGTCAAAAGGTTAGATGCAGCATGGTGCCAAATCAGACAGGACGAATTATAATTCATAAATAATATACTATAATCGCATCTCACCTGAACTTGTCGAAACGGTCACTGTCACAGGTGAACAGATTTTTTATATTCAGCGACGATCCCGCGGACGCGTAGTGTTCAGCGAGGGCCTTGTATGCCACATCGTCGGTGAGTAGCACTTTTCCGGACATTTTCCAAAGGAAGTTTTGTTAGGCGGTGGTTGACGTAGGTGAGAGTGTAGACAGTACTCAGCGTTGTTATTGATGGAACTTCAAACGTTCCTCTCGCACAGCTTTGTGTAAAGTGAACGGAGCGGATCGAACGCTAACAGTTTTGTATACGATGTGTCGTGATTTGTGGTTGAAATTATTATTATTATTATTATCTAATGGTCGTGAAGGAGAACTCGATTTTCTTGTATTCACTAATCACTTTTCAGCGTTCCGGCGATGGTACATACACATTATATTATCTATGAGTACAGTACACCGAAATAAAGTAATGGTCGGAGGGGCTGAGAAGGGGAAGGTCGACCGGCACGCCGCCGCCGCAGCCGGACTATCGCGCGAGCGCGTTATCGATAGAGATTATGGGTGGGAAACCAGTCTGTCGCCATTCGCCAATACATTTGAGAAAACCATGAAAAACACACGCAAAACTAACGTGTGTGCGAGTGGTGTACTAGTGTATGTAATTTTTTTATTATAATTTTTTTCCACCTCTCACACTGTAAATCGCTCCCTCTCATACGACGAATAATAATATTTTAATAACGCCGCGGATTTTTATTACATTATAATAACTGTTGTGAGCTGAACACGGAAATAGATTTTCGGCTTAAATCTCACGGCGTGTCGTTGGTCATTTGGCAAAAAAAAATACACGGAATCGCTGCCGATGTCTTGCCGTCTTATCATAAGTTTTTTTTGTTTCCAAGACGAACAATAGTAGAGTAGTAAACTATAATAATAATAATAATTATTATATATATATATATTATATATATAGTAGTAGTGGTCTAGTGGTCGTAGTAGTGGTGTTTCCTTTTTGGCTCTATCCGAAAACAGCAATCAATTTTTTTTTCCGGACAACATAATATTAAAATATTCTGATTTTCGAAAATCAAAAATTACACGCACACATCCACACAAGTAAATAACACACACACATGCACAGTACACATATTACACCAAATTCATATATACGCATGTGTGTTATTATTACTGTTTTGTGTTTTCATTTTAAAAATGATAAACGTCCGAATGGCGTATTAAGTTTCACGGGACCACCGTCGTAAACACGTCGTCCCGGAACAGTCGTGACCGGACCGCACACGCCAGTCGACGTTCACGTCGGATTTATCGTACCATCGGTAAGTAAGTATAATATCTATCCGCAAAATGGCCGTTTCGGGTGACCACCGGCCAGCCATCCGTGCGTGGACACATGTGCCTCGCGTCCACCCTTATGCCGTGGCCACTGATACTCATGGACCACACGCGCTTTTATATCCCCGCCCCATCAGCAGACAACCGTGTCCGCCCCGTGAAAACTTTCGCACCTAACCCCCCTCCACCCTTGTCGACGGTTTTCTTGTCAACTGATTTTGAGTATATACTTTCATCATAATATCATTAATTATATGAATCAATTTGTCTATTGCCTTCTCCCCCCTCCCAGAACTTTTTATTATCAAGGTACTGAGGTTCGGATGCAATGGCAATCGTCCTCATCCTGGTGATGTATTCATCGCATAATATTATTTTACATCCGTTATGTTTTATTGGCAAAATTGGTCTGTTTTCTGGACTATCATGAAACAGTGCTGTATTTTCCCCGTGGCCTAGAGCAGTTTTTAATCTACATGCAAACTGTTGCAGGTGGTTGTATTTTGAAAACTTTATTCACAACTATGTGGCGGTGTATAGCTCAAAAATATTTTATTTCAGAATATATTTTGTGAAGGAGATATAGGTCGTTACTGTTATAACTTACATGTAACTGTTGGAAGAAATCCTTCCCTATTTCGGTAAATTTTATTGTTATTTAATTCATAGAAGTTTTTAAAACCTCAATTTAACAAGACATATAATGGGCGGGGTTGCATATGTTTTAATGAAAAGAAATCATTACAATGTAAGAACTACAAGATAATAACTGGATAATTTAGATACACCCACATTAAATATATTACTTAATAAAAATTATTTTAAAATATAGTTAATAGTGTGAACATTTGGGTTTAAGGTGATTGATATTCAGAAAATAAGAATTGTCTCTTCAGGCGCAATGAATCCTGCTGTTAATATTTCTAGGTATTTGAATCATGTTTATGTAAAAGTATATTTTCAGTTTTCTACTTATTTACCTATCACTTTATATCTTATAACTATTATTATTTCTTCACTTGCATCTTTAAATTTTAATGAGAAAGACTTATTAAGCACAAGCTTTTTTTTATTCTTATATCTTCATTATTTGAATTTATCAACTTTCAGCTTTGATACAAATTGTGAGGGTCATATGAAGTACTTATTTGCTTAAATTCTTACTTAACTAAAAATATGCATGCGTTATGTTTTAATTATCAAGAAATTCAGTACTTAGTTTTAATTAATGTTTACCAACAGTTAATATTTAATTAATTTCAGTAGCACTTAAAATGTATAACATACAACTCTTAATTTATGTTAGGCTAATACATTTTAATTCTTTGATTAAAATATCTCATTAATAAATAATAGTAAAAAGAATTTTTTTTTTTTACTTCAAATGGCTTTCAGAGTATTTTTTTAAAATATTTCATGATAATGTTAATAAAACAGCACACAATTATTAAATTAACTTCTGTAATCTTTTATTTCTATTAAATTTTGGTTGCTTCATTTAATGTAGATACACTTCTATAACTAAACCTAATATTAAATTGTACTTTTTTGTAGTGTGCGATACAGCATTAGTGATGAATTAAATGGATCCTCAGATAGGTTGGCTGCAACCAGAACAAGTAGGTCCCGCTCAAGAATTTTGGTCCAGAATTTTGGACTCCTCTGAAGATACCGACAGTGACGATAAGTATAGTACTGAAACTGTTCAAGAGGAAGAAGACGACGATAAATATACGTTGCCATTGGATTGGAAGTTTGATTTTTCTATAGACGAACAAGAAATCAAGACTAGTAATCTATATGAGCAAGGCTTGTTCACAAACATAGCCAGTACATACGACATGAACAAAATGCAAGCACATTACATTGGCAAATTTGGTGGGTGTCCATGGAGACATGGAAAGAGTTATGACCGCCAACCAATTTGCAAGTATGTTTAAAGTAAAATTTAAAAAAAAAAAATCTTATCATTATTTTAATTATTTAGACTCCATAAAGAGATAGAAGACTTTTTTGCGTATATGTCAGCCACACCAGAAGAGCATAGCATGCGGCTTGATGTACTGGAACGTGTTACCAATGTTATACATGCTGAATGGCCTAAAGCTAAAGTTGAAGTATTTGGTAGTTTTCGAACTGGACTTTATTTACCCACTAGGTAAAATATTCTCATAAATATCCTGTTTTCAGATCTAATCTTATAATTTAAACTGTTCATTTATTTGAAATTTACTATTGTTTATACTTTAGTGATATGGATCTAGTAGTAATAGGTGAATGGGATACGTTACCATTGCATTCACTTGCTCAAGCTCTACTTAAAAATAGTGTCTGTAATGAAAATATTCAAGTTCTTGACAAAGCATCGGTAAGTTATTTTACTTAGTAAATATCATTTAAAGTATTCTAAATTTATATTTCCATGCTTTTTTTC
Source organism: Rhopalosiphum padi (assembly GCF_020882245.1). NCBI lineage: Eukaryota > Metazoa > Arthropoda > Insecta > Hemiptera > Aphididae > Rhopalosiphum > Rhopalosiphum padi. The sequence goes on from NC_083600.1 coordinate 23,726,721, forward strand.
TTAGGTTCCAATTGTCAAAATGACAGATAAGGCTACTGATGTTAGAGTGGATATTAGTTTTAACATGAATAATGGTGTTAAATCAGCTGAAATGATAAAACACTATATGGATGTTTTTCCAATGCTTCCTAAACTTGTATTAGTGTTGAAACAATTTTTAGCCCAGAGGGACATGAATGAAGTGTTCTATGGAGGTATATCTTCTTACAGTTTGATCCTTATGGTTGTCAGTTTTTTGCAGGTACTATAAATTATAAAATGTTCTCTGTATATTTTTAAAATATATCACTTATATTTATTCTGTGTATAGTTACATCCTAGAGGAGATTTAAATTATCCCACTGCCAATCTAGGTGTATTGTTAATAGAGTTCTTTGAACTTTATGGCAAAAAATTTAACTATATGCATACAGCTATACGTGTGAAAGATGGTGGACAATACATATCTAAAGACGAAGTAATACAATATTTTATATAGTTCTTATAGTATATGCATTAATTAATATATTATTTACAGGTCCAAAAAGACATGGCTGATGGTCATAGGCCAAGTATTTTATGTATAGAGGATCCATTAACCCCGGGAAACGATATTGGCCGTGGTTCTTATGGTGCTCTTCAAGTAAAAAGTGTATTTGAATATGCATTTACTACATTAAAAGCTGCCCTCGACCCTCAAATTGTTTCACCTAGTTTTAGGTTTGTTTTTGATGCATTAAAATTATAAAATAATTAAACATTTGTTTTCAACTATTAAATTATACTCATATGTTTAAATTAATTTAAATTATTTCATTGCAAATAAGTAATAACTATACTTTTGTTACAGTATACTTGGACGAATAGTACGAGTTAATGACAAAGTTATACTTTACCGGCAGTGGGTTAGAGATACTTATGCCTTACAAAATACTCAAAGAGTGATAATTAATAATTATTTGACCACTAGTAATATTAGTAACAATGTTAGTGTGTCTACAACTACTAGTAGTAGAGCTTCTACAGTATCTTCTGGTTCTGGATCAGCTGAATCTGTAAGTGTGAATGTAAATTTATTTTTTTATTCTTATATTTCATGTAAAATTAATATAAAATATATTTATTAGGATTCTGAGAGTAGTATAGAAAAATTAAGTGATGCTGGCGACCACAATGATCAGAATAGTAATTACCAACCCAGACGTAAAAATCCACATTATCATAGACATAATAGTTGGAATAATCAACAGAATTATCAAATGATTAACACTGGTAAATATCAATGAAAAATATTTTCAATCAATCATAAATAAATATTAAGTAATTTAAATTTGTTTAGGTAATCACCCACCTACACGTACTCAAAGGATAATATGCACTAGTCCAGCTAATAATTACCAACATCGTGGTTTTACAAACAACAATTATAATAATAATTATAATCACCATCAAAACTACCGGCCAAACGCGGGAAATAAACACCAGTATACGGGAACTTACCAACCACATTTTGGTAATTTAATGTCACACAAACGGCAAAAACGAAAAAACCAAACCCAAGATGTAAGATAATACATGCGCGTCCAATATTAAAACTTAAAAATGAGACAAAGTAAATGATAACTTAAAATATAAAAAAAAAATAAAAAATAAAATTAAAAAAAAATAACAAAAATACCAAAAACGTAAAAAAAACCATGAGGATCGTCCTTTTTCGACGATTTTTTTTTCTTAAATCTAAAACAATCATATTTATTATATAGAAAAAAGTATATTTAACAAAGTTATATAAAATTAATAATTAGTTCTGAAAAAATATTTTAAAATTAAATTTAAAAATAAAAATTGCGTTTGCTTTTTTTTTTTGAAAAAAAAAATAATATAATTAAATAGAACTATACAGCGATTTTTTATGAAGCTGTCAATTTTTTTTTAAATATTCACATAATTTTTTTTTTTATTTATTTATTCGTACATTTGAAAATGTCTAATATTTAAAGACAAATTCATTCAACTCGGAAAACATCCTGTTGGTCCCGCGGTATACATATATTTATATTTTTTTTTTCATATGTATATAATGAATACATTAAAATATATGTGCATAAAAGCATATGCTCCACTTATGTAGTTAAATCGTCACTGCCACAAAATGCATTGAAAAAAATAAAAGAACTGTGGCGTTAACATTTAAAATCGCGCGCGTCAAAGCCCACTGTGTTCCTAGTCATTTTTATAATTAAATTTTAATTTACATGTAAATTTGTAGTTGTAAAACAAATATTATTTAATATTTATTATAAGAGTGCAAATAAATTGAAAGTTATTTATGTACGGACACGCTGTCTTTCCAAAACTAATAAACGCATCAACGTGGAAACATGTTCATAGGAGCTTATTTTCGTCTATACTTAATGCTAATACTGAGTGCTATGTACAAGTTGTTTTTGGTTTTTTTTCTTTTTCTTTTGTTAGCATTGTTTAGATATAAGCGTGAAGTATGAAAAGTTTACGGATTGTTACTATGTTCATAAGTGTTACTTTACTACAATGCACTGCGTTGTTCTCACACCGTCATGAAAATTAATATTTTATATTTTACATATATATGTGTGTGTATATATTTTATTTTATACATATTCATATATATGTATATGCATGTGTATAAGAAAGAACACCAATAATATTGTTTATTTGGTGTAGTGTAAATAGATGTTAGATTATAATTTATGACACACAGGTATTCACAACGCTGTGTATGAGTAGTAAGCAACTATAGTTACTATGGAGACTGTTATCTATGTCACCAGATTATGTAAAAAAATGTATATTTTTTTTTTTTTTTTTTTGAAAGGTATAAATAATACGTTTTGTTTTATTACTTTTTTTTTTTTTTTTTGTAATAAACATCTTTAGGCCAAAATGTGTGCCCTTAATAACTTAAAAACAATTTCCAAATTCATTTCCAACTTTTACTTGTAATATTTCCTATTCCTTAGGTGCCTTATAAGTTAATTCTGTTCTTAAAAATCGACTTTTAAACAATTAATAAATGTAATTTAATAATTATTATCATTAACTGTTCCGTAGTTTGTTCCTATAGGGTCATCAAGAAAGTATTAATTTATCATAAAAAATAATAATAATATATCAAGTAAAATAAAATATTTATCATTAAAACTGTTTGTTTAAAACTTTACAAAGATTTTGAATTTAAAACCTACATTGTTTAAAATACGAGTATTAATAATATTGATATTATTAAATGAGATTTTTCTTATTTTAATATAAATGTCAAAAACTAATTTAACAGCTAATGGTTTTTATTTAAATGATTTGTTATTTAAAATTAAAAAGGCTGGTTTATATTAATTTATCTTGTGTTATTAATTAATTTCTATTAGTGCATTTGATACTCTGCTAACAATTTTGAATGAACTATTAATAATTTTACCATGATAAACAGTTTTATGGTCGAAGTTTATCAACATTATTTTCTACTAAATAATAATTTAAGTACATCCATACTCATACATTATAAGTACTTTTTAACATCACAAGTTATCGATTAATTTTAAGTTTGGTGATAAAAATAATAATGCTTAGACTGATGATTAAATGTAATTTTATTGTAACTTATTTAAAATATACATGTATAAAATATTAATATATAAATGACGTTGTTGAATGTTTTTCTATCAACATATTTAACAGTTATAGTCTAACTCATAGATAAATTAACAAATATTATAATTTGTCTATTAATATGAGTATATTGACAGTACTTCACAGTACCGACTCCGTGTTTTTATTTTTATTAATTAATATTTAAAATTTACAATGGGTTCAAACTTAATATATATTTGTCAATCGATGAAAATCCCATTAAAGTGATGTTTACATTTTAAGATTATTGACTTACCTATAAATAATCATGGTTTCATTTTTTTTATGCGTTTAGATGTTTATATTAAGATATTTATTTAGTGTTTTATTTTATTATTTATTATTGTTTTCTGGTCAACTTCTATGATCTTCATATAATTTGGATTAAATGAAACATTCATTTATCAACACTGTTTCATTTAATTAATCTGTGATGACTATGATTGTAGGACAAGTTATGGATAATACGTATTGACATAATATTATGATGAAATAACGACTCCTAAAAATGTTTTGAATTCTTAAGAGTTGACAATACTTTAAAATTGGATTTTGAGGTGAGTAACATCTTTTTATATGTCCTTAATTCTTATATATATTATTCAAAATTAAGTTTCACGAAATTACAGAAATCCAATTGGCTTAATAAGAAAAAAAAATCATCAAATTAGTTAGATAACATGCTGAAAAAATAAAATTCAATTAAAATTTTTTATTTGACTCACGGGTAGATAATATAGGATAATTATGATATTACGATGAGATACCAATAAGTCATTTAGTCTATATAGTCATATACTCATATAGTCATTTTATCTACCCATGCGTGATTGTTTGGCTACTATTGGGCATTGGCGTCATTTTAAAAGGGGGTGGTTAAAGTGATAGGCAATATAAAAAACTCGCTGTAGAATTTCTTCTATGTAGGACTTCCTTTCATGAACTTATAAAATGTATTTAAGTGATTTAATACTGAAATATGAATAATTATCTAAAATATATACCAATCAATAAATTGATGGGAGTTGAATTTTGAATCCTTTTTTTAATATTATCATGCATGAGTATCTTCAGGGGATTCCATCCCGTGAATTTCTATCTTTGTCTAACACACGCGTGATATAGTATTTTAGACATTTGAAGAAGTTAAAATCAAAAAATCAAAAATCTGGGAAAGTCAATTTCAAGTAGACTCGACGACAAATTCAGATCTGCTTTTAGAATTTTTACCGCTTCATTGGATCAATTGGTATGATTGGCAAAGTATCTGTCTAAAATTCAGAATTCTATGTCACGCGTGTGTTAGACAAAAACAGAAAATCACGGTATCGAATCCCCTTAACTTTCTCAAGACATTTTTTAAACGCCAATAAAATCTCCATAGACTGGGGTTTATACTTGTTGATAAATATAAATAAATTAATATTTAAAACTATACTGCTATCATTCTGTGTAATATTATAATGTCGTATTTTATATCGTATGCATTTTTAATATTAAATGTATATCAAGTATACCATTAGCATACCTACTATACCTATATTATGTAGCCATGTAAGTATTATTGAATGGTAATATATTTTGAAAAAATAAAATTGTCCTATATTGATGGTTTATATTAATATAAAATTACTACCGTCAAACGGGCCCAACTTGGGTCAGTTTTGAAATTCTATTGTAAATAACTTTAAGATTAATTTATCTAAAGGTATTTTCAATGTAACATTTTTTTTAGTTAAGGTTTGATTTATTAATTTCTGTTGCATTTAAACTATACAAATTATTCCTTCTATGTTTTTTTTGTATTTTTCTGCATGCCCCATGTTGTACTGAATTTCGACAACATGAGGCATTCACGTTTTTCTTATGTAAAACCTATTTTATAATTTACTTAAACCAACTTGGGGCACTAGATATATAAAATTTTTAAAAAATACTAGACAATTTTCTGAATTTAACAAATATATTTTGTACTTGGTGAATGTATATTAACAAATAAAAAAATATTCAAATGTTTGTATATTCGATTACCAGTTTTTCTCCGACATTTACCCATCTATACACAATTAAAAATATAATTATAGGTAGTGTTTAGACTAAACTGTATTAAAGTTAGTCACATTTAAATATAATGGACTTGTTTAAATTTGTCCTAGATATAACTTGGTCAACGGTTGAATAACAGTGGCCCAAGTCGGACTAAATAAGTTAAACGTAATTTACAGAAATTTATGCAGGATTATAATAATTTATTATATAGAGTAGTAAATTTAACACACATCCGAAATTCCGAACATATTTTTTATTATCAATTTGTATGTAAAACGTCTCATTCAATAAGTATTAATGTACGTTTTCGGACCTTTACAAAACGATAGATATTAAACATAAAATGAATTAATAAAAATTAATACTTTCTTTTAAAATTTGATGCTGCGACACTAATAAAGTGATTTTAAATATTTCTAAGATAACAACAGTATTCTTGTATTACATTAATTAATTGAGAAGAGACCGTTATGGAGGTAAAACTAAAAGATAATATTTTTGTCCCAAGTTAAACACACGCCCCAAATTGGCCAGTTTGACGGTATATACTAATATACTTTGCGCATATTCTAAATGAAAATATAAAATATTATAAAATATTTACTATAAATATTAATAATAACATATACCTAGGCATATATTATATTGGTTTTTGTCCTCTTTTTTTGCTGCCAATCTTCCCAAGCCAAAGAACAAATTTGAAAAAAAATTCGAATTATCAAAAAATATATTATAAGTATAGCTATTAGCTACTTTAATTTTATCATTATTTATAAATTGTATAAATTGTATTTTTTAAATATTTTATTTAAATAATTGGTATACAGTTAATTACTTTCGGTTATTTAATATTTTGTTACCAATTATAAGTATTATTGTTATCTGAAGTTAAATTATATTTATTTGAAATATTGAAAATTTCTAGTTATCAAGGTTTAAGTTCCTGAGAGTCAACTGTATAATATATTCATACACCCAAGGTCCACTGCCTTACAAAAACCTGCTTATAGCTTTGTGTTATACACTTATCTATTTTCATTGTATATATAATCTATATCTGGGATATCGTAATTTCGTAAATTTATATTTGATACTTACTGAATTTAGCATATAAATAAAATAATATATAATTAGGTATTAAAAAGACGTGAGAAACAATTTCAACAGCACAATCTACACACATGACAAAATCACAAAACTTAATAAGATAAATAAGATGTAATTTTCAATTTTTCCTTATTGGCCTTTCCAGTAGAAAATATTGAGCTGTATAGGTACACTTACTACGTGCACTACTACCTTATCTATAGACTATAATAATCGATCACATTCGTCGATTAGGTACCGCATGGATATCCACACTCGGGCACTCGCACACTCATTCCACAGAGATACAGTGGTGTTCCTAGACTTTTTATAGAGTGGAAGGGGTAAACTTCATACATTACTATGTATATAAATTATAAATACACAAATTACTAGGTAATGTTATAAAATATGAAAATGTTAAGAAAAAATGGCCACGGGAAGGATGACTGCCCTATTTACCCCTTCCTTCCTAAGGACGCCAATGACAAACTAAAAGCTTGGCAAGTTAATGTAAATAATTTACTCAAATTAAGTGAATAAAACATCGTCAAGTTAAATGTTCTGTGAATAGTGTGAACGCGTATAGGTACGCAAAACACGATACTAGTGTATACAACATGAATGCATAACGTACCTATTGAAAGTGTAATTTGTATGAAAGTTAATATTATATTATTAGTATGTCTATGAAAATAGTATTATTTTTCACAAATAAATGTTTTTGTTATATTATTCAATTGGTTTTTATATTTTATGTGATGTATTATAAGCCCGACCGCGACACAGCTACTTTACAGAAAGTATACAGATACTTTAGGTTTTTTTTGTTAAGTGGTGTAATAAAACCTCGTGAAGCAAGGTTTAGAGTTGAATATTTTCAAGCTTTTTGACAAGTTACTTCTGTTCTAGTGTGCCTTTACATATGAACTGACCGCACACATTGGGGATTGAGTCACTTAAATATTTTTTTAGTTCTACACATATTTTATTTCACTTGCCTATTTATGATGTATAGCCGAATAGATATTTGGTACAAAATATAGTATAGGAATCCTTATTCTTGCTTTACTACCTTTAGTAAATAAAATATATAATATAGGTATTTTTCAAATTAATGTAGTTTTAATATAAAATAATTCGTTTTTATGGCCATATAGGTATTTAGTATTAAGTCATTTACTTGTTTCGTTTTATTTTTAGAATCGATTATTAATTATTTATTATAATTTTTAAATTTTTTTAGGAGTGTCTTTTAAATCTATTATACAACAAGCAAATTTAATCTTTATTTACAAATTAATATATTATTAAAATTATACATGTATTAATGACATTTTCAAATCCAATGCTATTGGCAAAAAATAATTCAATCTACCTTATGAATCTATAAATAAATTACTATAATAAAGCAATTTTAATATACTATAGTAATTAGTAATATACAGGCAGACCGTCGCCGCTCAGAATCATTTTTTTTATGCATGGACTCATTATAGATATCATTCAACTATTCATGTTAAATGATTCAACATTGATGATATAGTATAAAATGATTCCTTAAATCATAGATTCTTAACCTTTGTTGGGCCATGGACCCCTTTTAAAGGATAAAATTTTAAAATATAATCACGACCCCCCCCCCCTCACCAAAAAATAAATAAATAAATATATCAATTGTAGATTCTTAACCTTTATAATTTATGTATAAATATATAAATGAATAGATATCATTTTTATTTTAAATCTATTTCAATGATAATAAATCTAAGACGTAATACTACAAATACTATATTAAATGATTGTGAATAATCACTTTTTCTTTAGTCAAAAACAAATTTTGATGTGAAATTTGCTGTTGTTTTGATTCCAATATCTTGGACCGTATTTATTTTTGGGTTATTAAAAAAAAACTCACAGCCACTCCGTGGACCCATCCAGAGTAACCATCTACGCGGACCCCCAATGGGACCATGGACCCCCGGTTAAGAACCTATATGCCTTAAATAGTTCTTAAATTTGATTTAAGTATTGATTTTATACTATAGAATCATTAAAATCTATGATTTAAGTAAAAGCAGTATATTTGTAGAAAACTGATGGATAGGTAAATAAAATACGCCACTGCAGGTAGACAAAAAAGATTGAAAAATAATATTTTTAAAGCGCCCCTAGAGCCTAAGCTAATTTTTTACAAATTAAATTTTAATAGTAGTAGATATTAATTATTAAATAATGTTATTTAATTTTTGAGTTTTAATAACACATTTGAGGTGGTGTGTGATACAGTTGAAGATGGAACATTTTCATTTCGTTTTTCCACCTTAAACGAGTAGTTTTCAATTTTAATCACTTTTTATACAATTATTATTATATAATAAAAATTATTATATCAAGTATTGATTTTAATTTTTTTCCTTATAGATTGGGTATTTTTAATTTTTTACTGCTATAGGGCCGCTAAGGATCTCAAAAAAGATTTGCCCCGAACATCTAAAAGTCTTAATCCCCGGCCCTTTATATATATATAAATATATAATCATAATATGTACATAATATTGACATGCAATATTGAATTCCAGGGACGTACTTAGAACCGTATTAGACCATTTTTTTTTTGAAATTTTTGAAAAAATAAACGTATTTAAAATTTATATATATTGATTTGTCACGGAGATACTATGGGTGAACTTTTTATAGCATATTGTAAATTTTAAGCACTTATATGACATCAGTTTAAAAACGTCTATGATTTATGTTTTCTACATTAAAACCTAGCAATTAGCATGATAAATATTATATTAAAAAATGTAGTGTGGCGATATGTTTTTAGGCCTTTGCCCTTTGACCATTTGAATTATTTGATTGATAGGTATTTTAATTTGTTGGCACTTGTTATTTAATTATTAATCAATGATTATAATATTAAAATATAGCTACCTATGAATTATCTATATCTATACTAATAATATTATAAAGAAGAAAGATTTGATTGTTTGTATTGAATAGGATCTGAAACTACTGAACCGATTTAAATGAAATTTGGTACATAGATAGTTTAGACACTGAGAAAGGACAGAGGATACTTTTTAATACTAAAATAGGGCTGTAAGGGGTTGAAATAGGGGATGGTATATATTATAACAAAATTAATTTAAAAAAATTAAATAAAAAAAAAGAAAGTAATTAGACATATTTTTAGTATTCTAGCAACCGCAACAACGTTAGCCGGATTAGCTATTATTAATATAATGTAAAAAAATCACGGTTTTCACCTGAGGTGACTTTTGCTCGGGCAACGCTAAGTGGGACAGCTAGTAGAGTATAAAATAACTATAGTCCATTTTTCATATTCTTAAGGTTGTAAAGGTTTTAGTAATACACTAATACCGTATTAGTGTATTACTGTATTAGGTTAATTTACAGGTGCCATTATAATACCTACACGATTACACAATCACTGTACTTCTGTACCCGATAAAATGTGTGATTCGTCATTTTATTTTACTTAATATCAGCTGTTGCCTGTTGAATGTTTTAACTGTTTTAAGTGAACTACCTACTTTAACGAGTTTTTTTTGATTTTCATTAAACACAATAAAAATACTCTTCTAGAATATGGATTCAACGATATTAAATAAGAAAATGTATCTCTTGGATGGTAGTTTTATCAGTGGTATAACACCTTATGTAGATATTGACAGTGTTATGAAACATCCACTTTGGGGATCGAATTTGCTTTTAAACAATGAAGATGCTGTTATTTGTGGCCATAAAGATTATATTAGAGGTAGGTAGTTATCATAAATATCAGTAAAGGATGGATGGTTTTTGTTTTATTTTAATAATTTTAATGTGTATTTTGTATTTACTTATTAATTATGTACTTTAGCTGGGGCTGATTTTTTGACAACCATTACATATCAAGCAAGCATTGGAGGCTTTCAAAAATATTTAAACCTAGATTATGATCAAAGTTTTGAATTAATTAAGAAATCTGTTATGATTTGTCGACGGGCAATAACAGAGGAAAATATAGGTACCTAACTATTGTATAGTTTATTGTTGTAAATCAAACATCACTTCTATATTATATTATTACTTACCTGCCTATAGAAGTAATTTATTCTATATTACTTTACTTATAGAAGTAGTATCAGTAAAATCAAATTACAAAATATTTTATGATTTTTTTAAGATACAGTAATTTACAGAAAGGAATATACAAATAATGGGATCTATTGGTCCGTATGGTGCATCATTACGCGATTGTTCAGAATATAATGGTAATTACATAGACACCATGAATTTAAAAGAATTATATAATTGGCATAAACCTCGAATTCAAGCATTGGTGGAGGCTGGAGTTGATATAATGCTCTTTGAAACCATACCTTCAGTCATTGAAGCTACTATTTTGCTAAATATACTGACTGAATTTCCAAATCAAAAAGCATGTTTATCATTCTCGTGCAAGGTAATTTTATTTTTACCATCATAATAAATAATTGTTATATATTAATTTAAGAGGTGTTCGTCAAACTAGAAGGCTTTCAGAAAATGCTGCTTCTCGCCCTGAACCAATCTGAAAAAAATATTAAGCATAAATGTATAATTAAATATATAGTAATTTCTGTAGCTATATACTATTCTACTGTACTAGTGAAGTTTTCTTATGATATAACATAATTAAAAAATAACTCATTGATGGTTCATGGTGAATCAATAGTTAGCTGTAAAAATAGATGATTTTATTACAAAAGTAGGACATAAGAAAAGAATGAAAATAGGTACAATCGTTGTTATATTTTTTGAGAAGTGTATTATGTTACGTCCAACTGGTAATTGATATAACTTGTATTAAACACTTTATAAATATGACTGAAATGTATAATGTTAGTTAAATAATTTTACATTATAAAATTAGATGTGCAAAGAAAAAAAATATTATTAAAATAAATTTTGTTTTAATAGATGACATTATTATTAGCAATAATGTAGGTGTAAAGTAAAGTTAAAAGATAAATATAATTTATAATTTATATATATATAAAAAAATTAATTGTTAATTATGATCAAGATGAGTAATTTTTGAGGAACCTCAGGGACCAACTATTGTACTGATATGTTTGGGAAATGAGTTCTCATTTCCCAAAAGATTAGTTTACCCTGAATTTATCTATAGTTAATTTAATAAAAAAATTAGTGAAAAGTTATTTCACAAATTGTATAAAAGAAAATAATAACATAAGTATATAGGTATTCTGAATCCTGATGTATCACTAATGACTAAAAATAGAATTTTTCAAAATTTCAATGTCTATTTAACAATAATAATGTATAAAAATAATAATTTAGATACATTTAAAAGTATATTTACTAATAATATTAGATCTATCACAAACATTGGTACCTACTGGCTACTACCCTAGCCTTCTGTGTATTATATTTGAGAATCGCTGGTCTACATTGATGTTTGTATAACCTTTTATAGGATGGCAATCATCTGAGTCACGGTGAAAAATTTTCAAGTGTTGTTGAACTGTTCTGGTCAAATGATTACCGTAAACAGTTAATTGCCATTGGTATGAACTGTTTGCACCCAAAATTTATAACACCACTTTTGATGTCTGTAAAGACTAAAAATGTTAATTTTATTGCTTACCCAAATGGGGGTGGCATCTGGGATGTTGCTCAAAATTGGTAATTTAATATTTAAATAAGTTATTGATATTATATATTTAAAAAGTTTTTTTTTTAATTAGTTTAATGTTTTCAGTTATGATAATACTCAAATATATAAAGTTTCTATTGATGATCTCAAAATTTGGAATAAAAAAGGATTGAAAATATTTGGAGGCTGTTGTAAAACTGATGCTAATGAAATAGCACGCATGAGAAGTTTAATGGATGATCTACTTTTATAATAAAATTTTAAATTTAACATTTATTGTTTGTGTGATTTATATTTTATATAATTTTTTAATTATGTACTTGATGTAAAATTTAATTATAGTTCTTTTTATATATTGCAGACATATTATTGTTCAACAAATGTATGTACGAATAGGAAATTATGTTATTATTAATATTATCACAGGATCTCTTATGGGCATAATCATACTTTACATTGCAAATCAGTAATCACAATAATCGCATGCTCAGAGCTGCAAACAATAATTTAGTCTTTAGTATTGCTACTACTACTTAAATACAATAGTTGAATAACTATATTATATGTATACTCTAAATTATTATTATCAACATTATTTTTGTATTTAATTATTTATATGTTCTAACTTTTATAGCTTATTGTATTTATATAATCATATCTATACCTTATTACCATATTTGTATACTATGTAAAATTGCCATTTTGGCGTTTAATAAACAATAATAATAATAATAGTATTATATATATGTGAACATTAGGTATTTCATTAAAGTAAAAAAAAATTAATATATAATATTAACATCGTTAGAATTTGGATTCCAGTGGCACAATTAGAACCAATAGAACCTTTAGACTCAAATTTTGAACTAATAACTAATACAAATGTATTAAATTAAATTTATCATACAATCTATAAAGGAATAAGTTATAGTGTACTTCTAGCTATGGCCTATGATATAACTAACAATGAATTATTCTAAATCCTAACATCTATAGGTTACTGCTTGTATTTAGTATCTACTATTATGTACAACTTATTTAGTCCAAATTCAACGCATTCTACAGCTTTTGGAAACATGATAATATAAGTTGATATTTTTATTATGTTTGGGTTTTTTATAATTTTTGTAGTCTGAATGATAGTGATTGAATGCAATGGAATATTAAAACAAAGTAACAAAAACAATAATTATTGTATTATCGCTTTACTAGCTATAATAAAGTGGGCGGTGATAGTCATATATACTATATAAAACACTTCTGGGTCTCGGCAAAAAAAAAATTGTTCTAAACGCCACTGCTTTTTAGAAAGTTTTGTTCTGCATATTGCAGTTTGTTGGACAAATTATGTACAATCAATTAATAATCAATGTAGGTAAATAGAATTTTTTTAATTTTAAAATAATTAATACTATATATTATTGTGTATAGATTTTTTTTTTAGTGAATACATACGTAGATATATTATTTAAGTACTATTAGTATTTAAAACTTAATAGTTTATTATCAATTATCCACTATAGGTGTGGAAGATATGATATTCTTAGTAGCCAGTGCCCACTAAGTAATTCAAGTTTTAATACATAATTGACAAAGAAGAATATGATGGACAAAAATCTCAGGTTTATACTGTTGACTATTCCTAAATCTAAAAGGCAGCAAAACCTAAGTGAAATGTTCGTAGCCAGACATTTTTGACGTTTCAACATTTTATTTTGATTAGCATTGTGATTCTTAATATTTTTTTTAGTTTTGAGAATATTTTTGTATTGTTATACGGACACGAGCCCGCGGTGTTTGATAATAGGTACTAGCACTTTTATTATGGTATTAAATAATTCACAATTTTTCTCAAAACTAGAAAAAATATAATAAATCATGAGATTAATGAAAATAAAATGCTAAAACGTTACATTTTTCAGAAAAATATACTCTACAAAATTGTTTTTAACTTTTTTACCTAAACATTAAATTAAATTAAAATATGAAATACGTGTAGCCTTTGTCCCTGTGAGTCTCATAAAATAACAAAATTATATGTTTATTATTTCAGGAGATATCGCAATGGGCGTAAATCCTCACGGGACTGTATATTGTTAAATACTATTTATAAAATATCATTATAAATGATATTTAATTATACATATTTATTAGTTGACATTTAGACTCTAAAGTAAACAAATTATATACATTTAATAAATTACTATAGGTAATCTAGGTATATCTAATTATATAACTGTTGGAATTAGAAAACAAATTAAATACTATAGAATTATCATAACAGTTAAATACTCCAATCATTAAATTCAGTGGCGTGCTCACAGGGTGATCAGGGTGTGATATCCTCCCTTTGGATTCTTTTGTAATGATTTATTATCTACATAAAAAAAAATTTACGATCTGTGACAAGTCAAAAATGATCCCCCTTTCAAAAAAGCTGAACACGCTACTGATTACATTAAATACCAGTTAGTAATAATGTCACACATACAACACAGATGCTTTGAGAGATGTCGCAATCAGTGTCTAGATTATGAGTAAAGGCTGCATCTCACAAAGTCACGACATCATCTATAAAAAATTATAACTTATAACTTTATAAGTTTTTATATCCTATCTTAATATCTTATATAAGTTATAAGACACACAAAAACGCGCTCAGCGCTCACGGCTCACTCAGTTTTTACTCTATTATTGTATAGTTGTATACACTACACTCTAAACTAAATATTAATGTATCACTATTGAAATTAAAATATTATTTCAATATATTTTCTTGTAGGTATTTTATTAACTTATAAAATATCAAGCAATTCAATATTCAAGAAGATAATAAATTCCGGTTTCCGGAGTGCAAATTCTACAAAATCCAAAAGGTAAGGTGACAATTTGTATTCTGTATTCATACATATCACGCTTAGTTTTAGGAAAACTCTCGTACCTACTAATCGTACTCACTATTCATCCACACACTAAGTCATAAAAAGTAATAATTAAGTAATGAGTAGAGGATACCAAATCAAACATTACCTATGCAAATATAATAATAGGGAACCTCAAATCATAACTATTAATATCATATTAGAGTAATTCACCATTCACCTTTATCCTATTTATTATCTTTTTTTTAGCTCATTACAATTTTGTGTACTAGGTATATAAAAATATAATATTGTAGATTAGCAGGGGCGGATCTAGAAATATGAAAGGGGGAGGGGCTAATTTGTATTAAAGAAAGACAAAATATATAATTTTAGTAAATATATACGTATGTATATTAATTATAATATTTTTTTAAATAATAAAAAGAAGGACGAATTAAGAAGTTCATTAGTCTTTTGAGTTTTTGACCAATCTTCAATTTTCATTCGCTTTTGCTTCTGCTGAGAAAATCTATTTATGACATCGTCGATGTCGTTGGATATTTCTTTATGTTTATTAAGTACTGCCAACAGTGCTAACTCATCATTCAGCCTGTCTTCTGTCATAGAAGATCTCATGTATTTTTTCTGTCTAACAGCAACATATAATATATAATATATTATAACACGTCCAAAGAGGAAGACTTAGCCCCTAGCCCCCCCCCCCCCCATCTTGGATCCACGCCTGTGGATTAGTTAAAACATTCGGCTGCACTAAGGCACGTAAATAAGTGCTATTTTTTTTGGTTGGGGAGATTAACCTTTTTCAGAATAGTAGAGGCATTGATTAAATATACTATATTTAATTAATGCTAGAGGCTTAAAAAATGTTTTTTTTATTAATTATTAGTTACTAAAATACGATCTTGGGGGGGGGGGCGATCGCTCTTATCTCCTTCCCCCCTAAATTAGGTGCCTGGCTGCACTATTAGCAAATCCTTATATAATATTATAATATATATTATTATATAGCTAGGCTTTAAATAGTTTAATTTAATAAAAAACCAGTTTATAAACGAATCGATTATTTAACACACGAGCGAAGGCGGGCAATTCAGCTAGTAGTTAATATAATAATTAATATTAAAATATTATAAACAGTCAATCGCCAACAAAAAAACATGTTTAACTACTTTATTACAGTGTTGTTTGTGTTTCATAAATCTTAATTGGTATCAAAGATTATCATAACTAAATTGGAATAACATATTTTTAAATCTAAAACAATAAGTATAACATAATAAGGCACCTATAAACATCATATGTTTATTCTGATTAACTAATAGTATTTGATAGTTGTTAAGAGTTATGTTTTCTATCAGTTTAGCCATAATATATGTACCAATAAATGGCCATGTAAATGTGTAATATTACTAATATTTATATTTATTTTAGTTATCTACAATATTTAATTATATATTTTTTTATTTTACAGAAATCGATTGATGTCAAGTTTCTCGTTGAACTAAATAATACTTAATCAGTAACTATAATAATACTTTAACATTTAATTGAAATTAGTTGCTGCATTACTTATTATATTTGTATTATTCATCAAGCAGATTCAATGGATTATAAATTTCCAAAGGAATTTATGTTTGGCGTTTCAACTGCCTCATATCAAATAGAAGGAGGCTGGAATGAAGATGGTATGCAAACTACAAACTTTGGTTAAATAAACAAAACACGAGTATTAACATATATTACTTTAACATACATAATATATTATACCTATTTGTCTTATGCCCTATATATATATATATATATATTTATATTATGCAATTCATTTATTCAATAATCTAATGACATTTTAAATATTACAGTTAAATAGGTACTATTTATATTTATTGTAATTATATTAATGTACACTGTGAATGATTATTTATTTTGGTTATACAATATATAATTATTTAAATTCTTTAGGAAAAGGAGAAAATATATGGGATCATTTAGTTCATACTAGTCCGGAATTAATAAGAGATGGAACTAATGGAGATATTGCCTGCAATTCCTACCACAAGTATAACGAAGATGTAGCACTTGCAAAAACTTTAAATGTAAGTATTTTTTTTCACTCAATTTATAATAAATTATACATAAAACATAAGACCTATGTATTTCACTATTTAGGTGAAAGTATATCGTTTTTCTATATCATGGGCTCGAATAGCACCATCAGGAGTAACAAATTCTTTAAATCTAGAAGGAATAGCATATTACAATCGCCTTATTGATGAACTTATCAAAAACGATATTATTCCAATGGTAAAATTTATTTATAATTAAAAATAATAGATAAAGTAAGCATTATAATTTCAATTGTCTGCAGGTTACAATGTATCATTGGGACCTACCACAATATCTTCAAGATCTTGGTGGCTGGGTTAATCCAATTATGTCAGATTATTTTAAAGAATATGCACGAGTGTTATTTACGTATTTCGGAGATAGAGTAAATTAAATAATTTGTAGAAAACATGAACTATCTTTACATTCTATACTCACCATAGGTAAAATGGTGGATAACAATCAATGAACCAATGGAGGCTTGTAAAGGTTATTCCATTAAAGCCTATGCCCCATATTTAAATTTACACAATACTGGTTATTATTTGGCAGCTCACACACAACTTATTGCACATGGAAAAGCCTATAGATTGTATGAAGAGATGTTTAAACCTACACAACAAGGTATATATTAAATGGTAATAAAGTTTGTAATATTAAACTCTTACATCCTAAATTGATCATAGGAAAAATAAGTATTTCAATAAATGGACATTTTTTCATACCAAAAAATGCCGAGTCTGTTGATGATGTAAAGACTGCTGAAAGAGCCAATCAATTTGAGGTAACAAGAATAGTTTGCTTAATACCTATATAATTGTTTTGTTAATTTAAATTAAACTATGCCTTTAGAGAGGGTGGTTCAGTCACCCAATTTTTAAAGGGGACTATCCACCATTAATGAGAAGATGGGTTGATAAAAAAAGTAAAGAAGAAGGTAGACCATGGTCAACATTACCAACATTTACAGAAGATGAAATTAAATTAATTAAAGGTGCAGGTTTAAGAAATAACATAATTATAGATTATTTATATGTTCCAGTTATAGAATTAAAATTTTAAAACAAGTGCTATTTGTTTTTTTAGGTACTGCTGACTTTTATGCTCTCAATCATTATTCTTCTCGTTTGGTTACTCGTGGAAGTGATTCAAATCCTCACTATAATCCAGACGCAGAATATGTTACTTCTGTAGATAAATCTTGGTTAAAACCATCTGTTGCACAGTGGCTTATAGTAAATGAATAAATCAAAATTATGTTGTATATATTATTAAAATCCTAATATTTTAGCCAGTACCCGATGGATTAAGACAACTTTTAATATGGTTAAAAAATGAATATGGTAATCCTCCTTTGATTATAACAGAAAACGGATATGGAGACAACGGTCAATTAGATGATTTAGATAGAATTAACTACATCAAGGTATTACTTTAGTATGACAATATGTAATTGACGTTATAATTTTTTTTTCTAATAGAGCCATTTAAATGCCATATTACAAGCAATGCATGAAGATAATTGCAATGTTGTAGGATTTACTGTATGGTCATTGTTGGATAACTTTGAATGGATGGATGGTTTTTCGTAAGTTATTTTATATTTGTCAACAAAAAATTCTTCTGTATTAGATCTGTGACAAATGTCAAGGATTCAATATTTTAATTTAAATATTGTATACATAATATTTAATGCTGTAATACAGTAAATTACTATTTTTAAATGTAGGTTTAACTGTTTTGTTTTTTTTCAGAATTCATTTTGGTCTAGTTAAGGTAGATTTTAATGATCCTAAAAGAACTCGTACACCAAAAGAATCATACACGTTTTTTAAGAATGTGATATCAACTGGCCGATTGATATATTAGTTAAACACCTTTGGCTTTAGCTGAATTATGAAAAACATTCAAATTTATTATTATGTTTATTCATAAATTTTTCATAAACATACCTACTGGTACTACTTTCTATAACAACTTATTATTGATTATATACAATTATAAAATAGCTTTAAGATTCATTTAATTTATAGTTATTATTAGGTGAGTGACTTATTGTAAAAATATGATAAAGTATAATATGTTGTAATGTGTTTTTATATAAAGTTTAGAATGCACGTTTTTGGATTTTCCAATCACCAGCAAATGTCATCCAAGATTTTCAAGTAAAATAATCAAATAAATATTAACTTAAAATATAGCTATCATTGTACAATTATTTTATCAAACATCCTATTGAATATGATATACTACGATTGAGAGAACTGTCAGTTTTAGTATTATTGAGTATTGTCAATAGAGCTATTTACATATTATACATTATTGTGTTTGAAAATAATTACACAATATAATACACTTCAAACAGATTTTCATATATCTTCAACATTTAAATTTCAACTAGTTTAGTAGATTAAAATATTTTGTTTTTACGAATAATTCCAAATTGTATTTATTTTTAAAATTAATTTTAAAGACAAATTTTATACTTATATTAGACTTGGTAGTTTTTTATTTTACCAATTTAAAATTTTACTTCAAGTTGGTATGTAAGATTAGGATATTAATATAAAACAATTAAAAAGAATAAAAAAAAAAAAACAGTAATCAAACGTACAATTTTACAGTATACCCCAACTATCTTCAAAAGCTGAACATATCTTAGTGCATGTCAGTGCGGCTGATAATGGATAATTACTTATCGCTACTGTTTGTTCAGCATAATCTGCTTTAATCTATAATATAATAAGTTTAATTTTGTTAATCGTTATACTCAATAAGAAATAGTAATCATAAATAAATTGCAATACCTGTCCATGAGCCATTGCACCAACAATAAAAGCAATTGGAGCATCTTCAGGAACAAGTTCAGATGGCTTAATAGGGTTTTCAGCAGAATAAGAAGTTGCCACTTTTTGACAACCAGCTGGTAAATGATCGGTGATTGGATTTTTAATTACTTTCATTAATTTGGCAGATGTTTCTGCTGCTCTTACACTAAATTTATGTAATAGCTGAACTAAAAAATTAATAGTAAAATAAGTTTTAATATAATGTATTATTTTATGTATTATTATGATAGTGATTATTACCCATTAGTCCTGCAAAACGTTTAAATGTTCTAGGGATTCGCGTTTGTGGATTTATTTCAATAAGAACATTATTTTCTGTATGAATGTATACTTGAAGTAGGCCAGCACGATTTAGTGGGCTGTCGAATAACATCAGTAGACATTGATGAGAAATGTCAGGTCTACAATTTCCTATCTCTCGACCGTTTTTACGTAATATATGTGAATGTTCATCAGGATTTAATAGTTCAAAAGATTTTCCAACCTGTAATTTATAAGGCAAATCATGGATAAAAATTAAAATTTCACATTATAAATCGACGTTTGAATTACTTTAACAGTTTCTAACTGTGCGTTTTCTAAAATGACAATTAAACGTTTTTCATTGTCGTCCTTTACTTCTTTGGCTTTTCTGGTCAAATCAAATTCGGTATCTTCGTCAGTGCGCCTACGTTTTTTACCCATTATATTTTAAACAGTATAACAAGAAATATTATAATAAATTTAAAAATTAATATTAATATTAAAGAACACGTGTTGTTGACTATTATTTAGGTATTATCACGGTATCATCATTAGCTATTATCACTAAAAACTACTATCTTCTAAATATTATCAACGAATGGAACCATGGTAAAAGTTAATTACGATATTGTCATAATCATGATGGATGAGTACAGTTCTGCTCCCAAGATAAGAGTTCGGCCTCTTGATAAGAAATTATAGCTGATAACCGAAATTAAGAGTTCGAACACTAACCTCAAATTAAAAAAATTAAAAAATATAATACTAACCACGGTCTTGGGTTATTTTTAAATACTAACCATGATATCATTCACTAACCACGATCTACAGTACCTAGTGCTTCTTAAACTTTTTTGTCGTGGGCCCTCTAAATCAAAATCATTAATTATTTTTCAAAATTACAATTTCACGGCCCACCAGTTATATAGCTACAGCCCCCAGTTTGAGAAGCATTGATCTATCGGCCTTAGATCCTCCAAGGCCGTAATATATAGGCGTGACCAAAGTGGCGTGCTCACGGGGGGATCAGTATGCCCCCTTTAGATTTTTTTGTAATGATTTATTATCTACACGAAAAAAAGGGAGGGTCTATGACAAGTCAAAAATGAATATCCCCCCTTTTAAAAAAGCTGAGCACGCCACTTCACGTGATAATATAACGTATTACGACTAATACGTAACTAGGAATCCGGATTTTGGGCTTTAAACTTTATCAACATTTTATTGAATAGAAAAACACACTTTTTTAATGAATGAACATTATTTTTATTCTTTCAAAAATGATATTGGTCTCAAGACGTCTTTTAGATATTTGTTTTGATAAAATAATTATAGACTATAGATAGACTACACTATTACAGTCTACAGTACATTAAAACCAGCTAAAATACCAAGATACCTAAACAGTTTTAAATTATGTATACATTTTAAATTCATTTTACCTATAATTTATTTATTTAAAGTATGTTATTTGTTCATTATATGTGTGCGTATAGGAAGGTAGGTAGCTTAGAATAGATATAGTTATGTATTTCGTAAATAGTAAAACAATTAATTTTCATTATAATATATTATAAACAATATTAAGTAATATTTTGTTAGACTTGAGCTTTCATTGAGTTTTCAGTGCTAACACTAGAGCTTATATAGCACTTATATATTAATAACAAGAAAAATATTTTTTCGGTTTAAATTTTTTTAAATATTGTAGTTTGTAGAGCTTCTTATAAAGATGTTCAAATATTTCCTGAGAGAGCTATTATATACGTTATAAATTATAATATACGAATTGCAACTATGGAGTGACCCTACTATTCGTACAATCAAATATATTTTAGAATTTATTGCCAATCTTGTAAAAGATACTTTCAATTTGTAATTAAATCAAGATATAAAAACATTTTTAAGAATATTTTGAGAACTTTTATAAATTACTATAAAGTAACCAATTCAGTGCCGCAACTACATATTTAGAGGGTCTTTCGTATGTGTATAAGAACAAGAACAAGTCATTAAAATGTATAAATTAATTTCTTAGCTATAAATATCTCATATACATTACTGAGACTAATTATTTTGAAAAAAGTAACCAAAATATTTAAAAAAAGTAGTTTTTTATTTTTTTATTAGGTAATAAAGCAATCACACATTTTTTTAAAGTTATGTTAAACTTTACGAATCTTTAATTCATTAAGTGAAACTCTAAAGGGTTATAATAAACCCCTATAAGGACTATTTTTTTATCATATTTCTATTTCTATTTCAATATTTCACTAAATAAATAATAAGTAACCCTTAACAACTATTATTAATTATTATAGATAATAATATTCCTTTCGACTTTCTCCGATTAATACAGATACAGTAAATTGACATAACTAGGTACCTTATATTGAGTTAAAAAAAGTATACAATTTAAAAGATAGAAGGAGTCTTTTAGGACTTTGGGCTCATGTGCAGTGCACACCTTGCATACTTGGCAGTTACGGCATTGCATGTACACATCTTTACACATGTCCTAGATGAGTAAAATTACTCACAATTTTCCTCCAGGCCTAAAAAAAATTGGGTTTTCCAAATATGAACGGGGACGGACGTGTTAGGTATAGGTAGTGTAAACTGTAAATACATATTAATCATAAGTAATTAATGGCGCAGGTGCCAGGTAGTGTCGTAATTAAAAAGTTGGTCCCCTGGTAGAAATACGATTGAAAACGGTCATTATCGTCGATACTTTTTTTACATCCTTTTAGGATTAGGATTGCGAAAGCTCAGTTTTTATTATTCTACACGAAGTTGTCAAATAGGTATGTAGTAATCTACAAATCCAACCATATACATCCTATCTTTTTAGATTAATGAAGAACATTTTTTAAGAAATGTTTACAAAAACGAGAATAGTGGATTTGGTAATTGGTTCAAAATATTTTCAGCATCATTCAGAAGTAGAAGGTGGTTGTATACAGCTAATAGTGTTATATTCAAATGAAATATATGGACATATGGTCATAGATTTTCAGATTATATTTTAAAAACATATATGTTGATTTCCTCCAGTTGTATGGGCAAACGAGCCATTTAAAAATCTTAGGTAATTTTTACAACAATATTGAACGTTTCTGAAAATATATTATTCTTAATTTTCATTTTTAGGATTACTAATGCCGCAGAAAGTTTCCATCAAACTTTAACAGACAGTTTTATTGCACACGTCCACCTATGTATGTGCGGTGACTGGTGATATATACATTACTGGAAACTCAGGCAGAAACATCTTTAATACACAATACAATTCAACTGGGTAATGTCCAAAAGTAATTCCTTATTTATTTTACTATGTTAAGGCATAATATAAAATCACCAAAGATAGGTTCTAATGTTTTTTAAATATATGTTTGATAGTGTAGTGACTACGTTGAAGTCGTTTAACATCAGAATTATTCTAATAGTAAGTATAGTTTGCTCGTTGAGAACATGTTGTGAAGTATATAATATATCTTTTATTGTTCTATTTATACCTACTTAATAGTTATTTTAATATTACTAAAAACCAACGACTGTTATTTAAATTTAAAAATGTGTAAAAAAATAATAAATCGAAGGGTACCATAAAATAATTGATAATTAGTGTGTTTTATGGGGTGCATGTAAATTCCATCGGTCATTTTTTACTACCCGCAGAACAATTTTAATTCCGTGGGTTTTTATACAAATTAAAAAATATATATATATAATAATCAATAATGATCGCTAGGTAGTTATTAGTTAATTAAAAAAAAGATAAAAATACAATTAAATCAAATATATAATATCAATAACAAACAGCTAGTTAATAGTAAACAAATTAATAATACTGTAATGAGTTAAAAATACAGTATATAGTTCTAATTTAATATTAGTATATAAAAATTATTATATAGTATTTAGATTGATATTCTTAGCTCATTACTATTTATATACATATTTATTAACGTGTAAATTTAATTCGGGGTGTGAATACGAGAGTTTTCCTTTTATGTAAAAAATGTGTGTTTATGACTATGCGTAGAGTATATTTTGTTAAATATATTACCTTAAATCTTGCAAATCTTGTTGTTTAAACTGAACCTCTCGAGTTTTGAATGGATTAGGAGTTAATGAAATACAAAAGTGAATTATGAACAATATTTTAATTTAACAAATTAAATATGATATATGGAACAGTGACAGGATATTGATCGGGTGTGCGACTGAGCTGCTAGGCCTATGAATGGCGGATTATTTAGGACATCTCGACGAAAGTAATTTCGGCGAAAGTGTAGATTGGCGAATGGACATATCAGCGAATGGATAAATCGGCGAAAATGCATTAAAGACAAATCTTTAAATAAACGTAGCACAGAGTTTGTTCGTAATTGAATACGTTATCAATGGGGATTGTACGGTTACAGGTTTTATTTTTAATTGTATTTTTGATCATAACGTTGTTATTTGTCCGATAACGTCATAACGATAACTTTCAGTCAAACCGTAATAATCGAATGTGTTTTTAAAGTTACAATCTATTAGTGATCAAGTCGAAATCAAACGGTTCCACGTTGGCACGTTCCATATTTGTTAAACACTGTGTTATTTTTTTATATTTCTTAATTCTTATGAATTATGAATACAATAAGTCAATGATGATTAGATCGAAATCAAAATTGGTGGACGAAAGTAATTATTATAGTCTACAGACAAATCATATAACGGGAAAATTGGACTAGCTAAATTAAAAGTGGCACACGTTGAGGCTGGCAAAGAAGATAAACACAAATTAAAATGGAAAAAACACAGAAAAACGAAGGTGGAAAATTATTCAAATCAAAACATAATACCATATTTAAAAAGTTTGGCATACAA
The DNA here is from genome assembly GCF_020882245.1 of Rhopalosiphum padi. Lineage (NCBI taxonomy): Eukaryota > Metazoa > Arthropoda > Insecta > Hemiptera > Aphididae > Rhopalosiphum > Rhopalosiphum padi. The sequence continues at coordinate 23,752,136 of NC_083600.1, forward strand.
TATTGACTTTTAAGTTTTTACTAAATTTTAAATATTGACTAAATTATTGAATCATATAATATTGAATGTAAATTATTAAAAACACTTTAGCCGGTTAATCTTCGGTTTCGCCGATTACCCATTCACCAATATATTCGTTCGCCGATACATATATTCTCCGATGTATCCGTTCGCCAATATACACATTCGCCAAAAATGATTCACCGAAATGAATTTCGCCAAAATGACCGGTTATCAATGGCGGATGAGTGACATTGTGGGTTGCTGCCTATGCTATTAAACAGTGCATAGATTGCATCATCCTACAAATCATTTATGTATTATGGCATTTGATTGTATATTATTTATCTACTTAATCCTAAATGTAAATGTTAAATTAAATTATATATAATTTGTACACTTAAATTGTTAAATGTTAAAATAAGTTACATTTAATTAATTAATTAATAATGATATATTATATATATATCATTACATCTTATAAAGCATTTATCTATATGACATTTGATAATATATTTATATATTATTTATCTACTTAATACTCAATGTTAAGATAAATATTAGAAAATGTTAAATTAAATTATATATAATTTGTACACTTAAATTGTTAAATGTTAAAATAAATTAAATTAAATAATTAAATTAATAATGATATATTATATATATCATAACAATATTTAAATACAATTTAATATTTGGATTGATAATGATTAGTTGCAGATGTAACGAAAAAGATAGTTGTAATCTGTATTTTACCATTCCCTGTTTTTGTGTGCAGTTGCAAAAGACAAATAGCCGAAAAAAGTATATGTAATATGTTTACTAGTTATAATCCTTAAAAGATTTTTGTCAAGACTACATGTGTGTAGTAGCAAAATATACAAAAAATAGAGACTGGGTTTTAAATCGAACCTAAAAATCGTTTACCTGGAAATCGGTGGAATTTAGCGCAGTAAGTGAGTTGATTTCCAAGACCTAATTTACGTATCAGTTGATACCCGGGTCATTAAGAGGTATGTGCGAGTTGATTCCCTATTGTTGTGTATCAATAGATTGAGCTGTTAGAAGTATAGTCGAAAACATAATATATTAAATGCAGGAGCAATGTTACTAGAAAATCCATGAAAAACCGAGAAAAACAAAGTTTTTTGAAAGAAGTGATGTCACGGTGTACTAGTTGTCATTACCAGATATCAGTTTTTAAAAACAATGTGTTTTACATTTTTACCTAACTACTAATTTTTTTCACTAATAATTTGTTTAATAAATAATAAATTATTATATAAAACAATATATAATTAATAAATAAAAATTGAATGATTTTCAAAATTTGAAAAAACTAAAAAGAACAACATTTTTGAGAAACATGTCAGCCAACCTCCTCATGGTGTCTCTTAAATTACGCTAATATTGCCTTAGAGTACGCCTATTGGCTGAATATTTGATTAAATATTGAAAAAAAATATTCTATTACCCGAGAATCAACTCAACGGAATCAGTGTAGGTGAACAGGTACCCGGGAATCAATTAGTATGCAGCCGAATTTAAAATCACCCGTTTTATGATAATATTTTTCCTTTTAATTCTGACATGATATTTTATTATATAGCATTGAAAATCTATGTAATCGCTGATTATTTGTTTACAATTGTTAATATTTGTACTTTTGATAATTTAAATTTATTTTCATTAAGTTATGATCATAAAATAAAATAAATAGATTTTTTATTTTTAAATTAAATTCTACCTAAAAAAATAAAAATTTTGGTTTAGTATTTAAAAAACATGTTCTATCATTGATTTTACATAAAATTGTTTCGTCTTGCATATTACTTTATGCGATGCGTCCTCAATATTTATAATAGTCATTAATCATTTTTTATTTTTTATTAATTTTTATAAATTGTATGTTTGTTACAGTTAACTATTTTACTGTACCCTTATAATTGAATACCCAAGTTATTATTGTAATGTGTGTATTTTTGATAATTATTATTTGAAATTAATTGGTATTTGAAGAATTTGATTTAGTAGAAATAGAAGAATTAGTAGCCGTACTCTTTATTTTTTCGTAAACCATGCAGATCATCTATGGACTATGATTTCTTTATCCAAACTTTATTTGCAACTATCGATTCAAATACTTTGGGTTTAAGTGAAAAAAGAGATAGTACCTAGTTTGTAATTAGAAATATTAAATAAAAGATAGAAATAAAACAAAGGACAAATTAGTTCTAGCCCCAAACGTCACAGGTTTCACAACAGGGGAAGCTACAGGAAGGGCCCTAGGGGCCACAGCCCCTCAAGTTGGTATTACTAAAAAATAGCCTATTGTTAAAAAAAAAATTAATTACAAAAAAAACTTATTATACTATCGACTAGGTATTATAAACATTTTCAAGTATGTAGATAGATGTATGACGGAATGTACATGCTATTTATACTTCGAAGAGCCTATAAATAAAATATAATAATATAAATAATATAATTAAATATAATATTACTATGATATAAAATTATTTTATTAGGTATGTTTAAAAATTCTAAAAATAGTAGACTTGAATTTTTGTTGTATAAAGTTTTGTACAAATTATAACTTAGCCCTCCCGCCCCTCCCTAACTAACTAAGACTCTGGAGCCGCCCTTGATTCACAATAATACTACATTTCTATTGTATAATTATACACTCACCTGATTTCATCTAATATATTTAATATATTTAATTAAAATTCAAGAACAACGATTTGTGATAAACAAAACTGATAAATAATAAAAAAATAAGGATAACATAAATAATATTAATACAATAGAATAGTTATTACTTATTACATAAAACGAGAGGAATGGTGGAGCGTGGACCATTGCAAAAAGTGGGCCTAAAGCACTAAAGGAACGGTTAAAGTCATACGAATATGGTATCAAATAAACAAATAAATCAAAACTAAAATTAAAAATTATTAAAAATTGTAAAATTAATGGCATTTTTTATTTAATTTAATAGAAGTAGATATGCACTAATCATTGACGAAAATTAAAATCCACATTTATTTTGAGGATAAATTAATCTGGTCATTAGCTTTTATCACCCTTTTACCGCTTAAACATTCCAGTGAAAAACAAAAATAGTTTATGTACAAAATAAAATTAAACGAGCTCCGTTGTCATGTGTAATCCCTAAATTTGAGCACTGTTTCCTTTAAATTATTATGATGGTGTATTATTTATTTATCATTAATTTTAACGGGACGAGGCTATATTTAATATGTATGTATAACTCGTAGGTAATATAATTAAAAAAATCAAAAGTAAGAGAATTAAATAAATCAACCTGAACGTCATTAGCTAATTTCATTAATCTATTTATAGGAGAGCCAATTGCATAATTATAGTTCTTTGAAAAGGAATAAAAAACATTTTTTTCATATCTAGTATGACAATAAGGGACATTGAATTTTAATGAACTGTACTAGTATATTTTATAAATGAATTTCAAATCAATCATTTTTCTTCTTTCAGCTAAATTGGTCATATATTTAATTGAACTAATAACGATGTACCGATATTGTGAGTGAGGCTGACGAAGTATATTGATTATTATATTTGTATCATATATTATTTTTATTAACTTTCGAGTCATATAAAATCTACTTACAGTAGAATGGCGTGGACAAGGCCATGATATAAACATGTAATAGTTTAAAGTTAATTGATATATTTTAATAAAAAATTGCATTTAAAACTTAATTTAATATAAGTTCATGTAGCAATAAAATAACTGCGTTTTGTTTTTTGTTATGACATTGCATTTGTTATAACTTATAACAATTGATTTGTAATATAACTCGAAATTATCGAGAATACGGAGTTTACATTTATTTTTGCTTTATTTATCTGTCTAAATGTCTAAATATCTAAGTAATAATATTGTAACATAATATTAGGCAGGGATAAGGAATCAGTTTTTACAAATTGTATGCATCAGTAGGGCTGTTGTCTATTTGAACCGGTGTGGTTTTCGCGCTTCAATTCGTAACAACCGGTTTGTGGGGTTGCTTTGAATTGTCAGAATGGCCGGACCAATGGGACAATAACGCGTTGAAATCACGTATCTACCCCTACGATTACCAACACTGGCACAGGTGCACGTCCATAGCCGCCATCGGTGGGGGTGGCGACGGCGTACGATCATTTCTGATATTGTCATTAAGGTGATCGGGCAAGCGTTCGTGGACATTTGGTATGTGGTCTACTGGTTACTTTCTGAATATCGTAAACTGAACACGTCAGCACAAATAACTAAACCACGTTTTACAAACGCTGTCGATTTCGATTTAGTTTTTCTGTTATCGCGTCAACTAAATTTCATGTCTAAAAGAGGAAACAATAAAAAGGCGATGTGTCCTCGTAATGTTCCTTCTGAAAACGTTAGTCGTCTTCCGCAGTTTTTCAATGGTTCCTCTTCAATTTCCGTGGTTGTTGTGCGTTGCACGAGGTGCCGTCAATGTTTTCCGGTTGTTAATCTCTATGGCTTGTTTGGTCTTATTGTCCGCAGTATTCAGTTACCGCCGCGTTTGTGTCGCCGTTGCCGCCGTTCTTAAGTTCTGTTCACGCTCGTGTTGCTGCCATCGGTTTCGGCACCCGTGTCGGCCATTTTTGTGGACGATTCGATTGGTTTCGGATTTGATGACCGTCTACCGTCGTTGTCAAGCCTTCATATTATCTATTTGGTTTACCTTGTTGTTCAGTGACTTTCGCGGATTGTTGAGTATTGGAGTTAATGTAGAAGATACTCAAAACCAAAATTATAACACTTTGTGCATCAACTATTTACGGAGTTCTATTTTTTCGTTTGTAAGTGTATAAACATTTATTATATTAGATAATTTTACAATATTTTTATGTTCTAATACTAAATGTTTGGTTTTTATTTACAGAAGGACGCAATGGCCATGTATACAAAATGTGTTATACTGGAATCTCCTATATGTTGCAATACTTCAACCGCGGATCCAGTGGTGACAGAATGTAGACGTTTATTCAGGTTAGTACAGTTGTTAAATAAAAAATATAATAAGGAAATGTATAAGCTTACATGTATTTGTAAGTTATCTTTATATGTATACGTAAACATTTTGTTTTTACTATTAATATTGTAACTAAAATAATATAATTTCCTTTATGAAAAAAAATATTCTATTTAGCTTTTTGCTCTTAAATTTATGGGGTACACCAATCTTGTCCTACACTTATATGTTCCACGCTTCTCTTTTACTCACATAAGTTATTATCGTGTCGTTCTTTATTTTATCTATTCATCTTTATTATAAAAATAATTAATTTTATTCATGACATATAAATCGAAAGTTTTATAAAAATGTTTGAAATGTTTTACCTTATAATAATAATAACAATATTAATGTATATATATTTAATTATAATCAGACCGGCGAAGCTAGACGCGTGAGTGTGTGACTACTGACCAGTGGCCTTTTTTTAATCAGCATAAAGGTTTTCAATTAAAAAGTATATTTGTACTATAATTGATAAAATGATAAATCTTTATTACCACTTTCACATATTTGTCATATGCGGAAAAGTAAATCTTGACAAAAAACGGTCACTAAGCACGTATTGGTTACACTACTTATAGTTTTGAGGGCTCGTTTATAGGTATGTTAGTATTTATAAATTATAATTTAGATTATTATTTCATACTTCAAATTTAAAATACTTCAATATCTATAAATCAGTTATATTTTTAATTTATTAAATAAAAGTTAATCTGCCTTTTCACATTATGATAATTTGCAAGTAAATAATTCATATAAAAATCAAATTATATTATATAGATTAATTATTAATTAATATAACCTTGAACAATTGCGTAGCCAGGAATCTCGTAAGGGGGGGAGGGGGTGTTTCCTGTGCAGATGGTAAAAATTTACTTAAAGTGTCAAAAATCATAATGTATAATATAGTAAATAAATTAATAAATTAATGTATAAATTGATTTAAAATTAAAATCATACAATGTAGATTTAATAATTATTAGGAATAAAATATATATACAGGGTGATTCTTTTATCATTAAACACTTATTATTTCAAAAAATGTTGACTTTTTAATTTTTTATTCTTCAAAATGTTTAGTTTTATGCTTATCTTAAATTATATAACCTTTTTTATTTTTTCACCTTTATATTTAATAGTGAATCAAAGTTATCAATTTTTGATTTTCAAATAGTAACCTATATTTGAAATGTCATAAAATAGTAAGACAATTTTTTTTATGAATTTTTATTTTAAGGTTATTATTTTTAATTTAACCGTTAATGAGTTATAGCTGCTCAAAATTTGGTAGTCTGAGGTTTTTAAGGGTTCATCCTACAGGTTATTACGACTGTGAGACGTTGGTATAACTACAGGTACAAAGTTTATCATTGCGTTGTCGCGTTGATAGTAGATGACGAATTTATTTCATATGAAAATAATATGTATACCTCTTTATATCTATTACCCATGTGATTACTGGTTTTCAGAAACAAGAAGTGTTATAAAACCTCCCAACTTTGAAAAGCTATATTTTGCTAAAAAATTAACAAAAAAAAATAATTTGAACATTAAAATTCATAAAAAAAGCTCTATTAATTTAGTATATTTCAAATAGGTTGTCATTTGAAAATTAAAGATTGATAGTGGTTTCATTATTAAATATAAATTTCATACAGTTTGAGAAAAGCATGAAACAAAATATTTAAAAAAAAGAAAGAAATAAAATTCAATATTTGACGAAATAATGAATGCTTAATGATAAAATAATCACCCTGTATATATATTTTATAACCACTATATTTTAAATGTTTATAAAAATTTATAACAAAACTACAAGAATTACAAAATAAACTGAGATGAATAAGGCTTAAATAGCTTAAAATTATTACGGATAATGGTAGGAGGGACTATGTAGGACCATAAAGGTCTTTAATCAATATTATTAGAAATTACTATTAATTCTCCCTGATATTTAATTATTTAATATTATGTTTGTATTAATAACTAGTTAAGTTAAAAACCATCTTTTTGTTGTTGTTATAGTTGGCCATGCATTCATGAATGGTTAGAACATCAACATCAATGTTTATTATGCCCATTCTGTACTGTTTTAGTCAGTAGAAACCGATTGACACAACATTTTAAATCTGAAAATATCACATATAATGATAGGTAAATAGAATTCAATTTTTTTTAAATTAATAAATATTTATTATAATATTCACATTGATAATTTAGATAAATGCAACTTCTTATATAAAAATTAATATAAAGAATAAATTACTGTTTTAAAATTAAATCAGCGTTTACTATTTAACATATTTTTTTTTGTTTCAGAAATAATATGCTTTATCCAGGCCTGGCAGTCAAAAAACTGAATCAGGTGCTGATACTATAACTTGTAAGTTATATATTATTATATTAATATTATTTTATTTGTATATTCGTATGAAACTGATTTTAGTTTTCCTCAATATCTTTCAGGGCTACAAATTTAATTTAGCTGTTCCTTGGATTTAAGTTTATACATTTAGTATTTTTCTAGAAATATGAAGCACGTGGCACATGAACCTTGTAATTTGATGGCTACAAAAATACATTATGATGACAAATGTGGTGGTTCTTGGGTTTGGACCTTCCCATGGGGTTATAAAAACTTTTTTTAGATTTTTTCACGACGATAATGTAATAAAAGGCAAGTATAAAATTTAATAAATATAAAGTAATTTCATTTAATCTTGAATTTGTATAACCTTTTTTTTAAAATAGTCAATATATTGTGTTATGTAACAATAGTTATAAAAAAATATATATTATATTAAAGATTTAGTTAAAAGAAAATGTTACTATAGTTTAAAGATATTTTTATGTAGAATTATGAAATGTTAATTCTGTATTACATTATTTATAATTATTAGTTGGAATACTACGATTTTGAATTTATAAATATATATATTAGTAATTCAGGTATTATATTATACACAATAGCTACTAGGTAAAAATATTGTCAGGATAAATCGTTTAATTATTATGTATAATTCTTTGACATTTTATAGAACAGCTAAATTAACTTAGAAAACGTTTTAAAATTATATTAATATAAATAATAATAATATTTTTTTATATTTTAAATATGGTGTTTAAAATGATTTAAATACAATTTTTATCATACTATATTGTGATTATTTTTATTATAATATACAAATTAAATATTTTAATTTGTAATGTCTAATATTTTAGTATGTTACTACCAACTGTAGTTTACATATTACACGTTCATTTTATAAGCCCATGGCCATTGCCTGTTGGTAGTTGATATGCTGTAGATACAATTAATGCTAACACTTCAGCTACACTGCTACAGGTACCCCATTTACAATAATTTTTTTTTGTCAAGTAGTGAACTATACTAATTACATATCTTAAATTATTAAAGTTTTATTTATGGTTTATTAAAAATAACACAACTAAAAGTGTAAAAAAACTTTTTGTAATTGGTTTTGATTTTTTAAATTGGATTCTTTAAATCAATATTTGTGGCTGTAGTAGATACTTGGAGTTGTTTCACATTTTGTGATTACTATTAAATCTATTTAAAATTCATAATATTTCATTTTTAATTTCATTAAAATTTCATATAATCTATAAATGATTGAGGTAAATTTCATGATTTAAATTTTACAGCTAAATAATGCCGTTCGTGGAGTAGTTCTGATACCTGTATGATGCTGATAAGGTTTATTTATATTAGCCGAATATAACGTAGACCTTGACTTAATTGTGTATTATTTTGCTAATAAATTCATAAATTCATTATATCCATATATTTTATAAGACAAAGTTGGCGCGTTGTTAACTACATTGGTTTAATTATCACTGGGTTTGTAATATATTATTTTAAATTAAGGTCAACGATCTTTTAGGCCTGTAACAATTTGATTAGAAAATTATTTTCCATTATTAGATTGTAGGAAAGGTGGGATTGACTTGATTTTTTATAATTTAAGCCATAGATGTTGGAAGTATAAGTAAAGGGTTATTAAATTAGTTGACACACAACGAAAATAAAGTTGAATCAACATTTTTATTTGACACATGGGTTCAGAAATGTTCGCCATCCCTGGTATAAAATTTTTTAAAGGAATACTTGGTATTTTCATCAGGAATTGGAACAGATAACGATTTATTCCAATCTTATCTTTATCATTGATCCTTGTTGATAGGTATTACAGGGATTAAGTTGATTTCGTTTACAATATTCTTTGATTTTTTTTAAAAACAATTACTGATCGTTGTGAACAGTTATCTAACACCATGATACAGCCATTGCCCTCATTGCTTGTAAAATGTTCTATTTTATGCATGGTTGATTAGAATCAAGGCTTAAAAATGTATGGTATACATGTATAGTCTAGAATATAGTATAAAAGCAGCAACTAAACCTTGATATAGTGGTTATTGTAGTCTGAGTGTACAGTATGAACAAAAATAAACTGTTTTTACGTTTGGCAGTTACAATATTATTATGATCAATAATTGCAATAATTGTTTATAGTCAAAAATACATTTTTGTTCTAATGTACCATTTTTCGTTGTAATTTAATAACTATAGGCAAAAATATATTGAATCGACATACATGGTTTGTCGATGAGTTTATTCAAATAGAAGACTAAGTCTATTTACGTTTTTAAAGCATCTGGGGTTTTAATATTTGCATATTACCCAAATTTTGAGTTTTTATGAATCAGTATTATTGCAGTATAATACAGTCAATATCTCTTTACTCTTTACATCTCCGTGAAACTTCGTTCCTTTAAAATCTAACGAACAGCCAGGAAACTAATTATATATAAAAAAACGATCTTATCGACATTTAAGATATAATTTTCGCTGTATGACTTAATCTCTTGAACGAAATATTGAAGCCTTTCATTTACGTCTCTATCTGCGACTTTGTTTGCATTGACGCCTAGAATATGACAAGAAATATTGTATCATTTTTTAACCAGCCATCAGAACACGCCATTAGCTGCTCTACGCCATTGGACATGAAAATCTCTATCGCTTTATCACACACAAGTGCACCTGATAGTGGAATGTTGGAATCGCAGGCTTTTAAGTACATACAACATGCATAGAGAATAAGAAGAATGATATTATAAGGTATCTATAGAACTACTTAGCTGTTATAAAGATTTTAATGATATACGTATAAGCAATAAAACAAAAATAGAAAATTATATTTTTCTGTTCTGGTTAATAAAACAACTATAATATTATGGTCCCTAAAATTTGTTCAAGTTTCGTATTAACTGAAAAATTTGTGTAAATCGAGGAAATAAAAAAAATATATCTTAAAGTTTAGTCCTTTCTCGGGATCGAAAAACTATCTCTCGTATTTTATAATAATTGGTGTTAACCGATTTCATGTTAATACTGTTAATGCAGGAATATTGTAATTATAAAATAAAAAATAAATAAAAACATAGAATATAATCCCTAGAGAGTAGTGGATAAACGTTGAGAAAATATATACGCACAGATTGATTTTTTCTCTTTCAAAATTTAAGTTTATTTAATTTGAAATCAGAAATTAGTATATTATAGTCATTGGGTATGCATTAATTGAATTTATATATGCATATTATAGTAGATCAAGACAGCATTTATTAGAATATTATTGATTATTGAGATAAAACTGAGGATCTGCGAGATTTTTAACAAGTTTATAAGTATATAGAGTGGAAGATTAAAAGATATAGGCAATAGGCATTAATTAATTTTCAAAACATAATATTTTGGAAATTTATTTTATAATCATAAATTACATTTACGAGTATGACTAACCTACTATTATTAAAAAAAAACTTTCGAAGAAGACCCGCTACCACTTATTTTATAAATGCAACTATAAAAGACTGATAATATACAATGGCACTGAAGCAATTACTCTACCATAAACATAGGTTTTGGCGTCACTGGGTAAAAGTCTAATAAAATAAATTGTATTCACATTAAAAGATGAAAGAATCTGAAAACAACACAGGTAATATAAAGAAAATGTTTTTCAAAGTGTTGTTCAATTCAACTTTTCAATTGAGTGGGTACGTGGTAGGTACCTGTTCCACACATTATTTATGCTGCAGGTAAAAAACACCAAACTGAATAATTGAATAAACAAGAAAAAAAATAATGCCATTATATTCATCAAGAAACGTTGTACACCTTTTTTTGTATGTCTAAGTGGCCCAACCTAATACCCACCTATATTAATGTCATGGAATATTATTCTGTTTATTTTCTTGTACGTAGGTAATTTACTCAGTGGATTCAAGTGGATGAAGTTAAATCGTTATTGAGCTCATATTTTACAACTGTTTGAACACAAAAAGAACTTAATTGTATAAAATGTTGTATAAATTATAAAAGCAGTGTTTTGCAAAAAAAAAAAATATTAGTGAATCTCTTATTGTTGTTTATTTAATCAAAATTGTGAAACAAGTGTTCCATTAAATCTGAAAACTCGGTAACGTCAGATAGTATTTGCAATTTAGATGATATTATTATTTTTTTTTTTAGATATTTATCAAATATATTTAATAAGCGTGTATGCAGTTCGTATAATAAATAATAATGTATAATTATTTAACTTAAGAATATTTTTAGCATTTATAGTTATTTTTCCTGAAATATTTTTAACAAAATAGTTTATTACATCGTACTATATTAATAATTTTACTTAGCGGAAATATTCGTTATCTAGCTTTACCTGATATTTATAAACTTTTTGTTCTTAAGATTTCCATATTTTATGTTTTAAAGAATTTCTGAATATGTACAAACATAAATGTATTTATTGAAAACTAATTTAACAGTGATTTCTATGTTCATATCAGGTATACCTCTTACTTCGTGCACCTAATATCTAGTCACAGATACAGGCATTATTATTTTAAATTTGAACACTACTGCAATTATCATTAACATGAACTAACTGTGTATTGAAAAGCATTCTAAATTGTTGTGGTAATGGTTACCTACATCTCTGTTTTTATTTAAAACTAAGAGATATTAGAAAAATAGTTTATTTAAAACAAAAATGCATGAAATTTACTAGATAGAACTTTTACTAGTTAACATTTACCAGGAGAAAATATTAATTAAATTATATTTTGAGTAAATATCAGGTGATAATTATAACTATAATAAGCTCTTTAATTTGCATTTGAACTTAACAAAAATTATGTTTGAAATAGTTATTTGGATTATGTTGATAAAACTGTTTATTTGGTATGATAATAAATCTATTCGTAGTTAATAATTTATTATATATTTTATTATGCTGATAACATTCTTTTAAATTAAATTTTTATTTTTTTAACTACTAAGAGCAATGAATTTCATTATATAATTAGTACTCTGTGCCTATATATCTACATTTATACATATGCTTGTTTGTTATTTTTGTAACCATGTTGATATTTTTTTATTATGATTCATTCTTCTCTTTACTTTATGTTTGCCTGAAATATTACTATTCACGTCAAAGAAAAAATATTCGTATTAATATAAAAAGTAAATGTTAGTTGAAAGATAAAGGAATGAATATTTGCATAAGAAATAAATTCCAGAAAAATTCCCACTCAATGTCTAATGTTATTGATTCATAAGGTTATTAAACTCTATTCATGTTTTTTTTTATATATTTTAGATTTAATTAAAGGAATATTATATATATGTTTTTTAACAGTTTTTATAATTTAATTATTATTTAAATTTAAATTGGTTATATTTTTAATTATTTTCAATTATTCATAGCGAGATAAATTAGGTAATATGTAAAATAATTCGATTATCTCATAGAAGTACAATAGCCTATATTTTATTTTAAAGTTAATTATAACTTGAATCGTCAACTAACACCAATACGTAATAATTAAAATTTAAATGCTCATTCCCTTAACATTTTTTAATTTAATTTTAGTACAAACAATTATAGTACAACTTTATTTAAGGTTCATCAAAATCTAAAAATTTAAAAAACTATTCATAACACGATATTGTGTAATGTAAATACAAAAACTGGGTATAAGTCGATTAATGTTTTAATTGTCCTTTTATGTATGTAAGTATGTGACAGGGATGGCAAAAAAGATATATGGCAATGGCACTAAGATTTCTACTAAAATTCCAACATTCTGTATTAGCCATTTTCCACACATGCTAACTGTCAGAGCTCAGATTGTTTTATAACTTATAAGATCGCCAAAATCACAGTATTATACCATACATAATAATATATATTTGAAAGACGAATATATAATATGGCAATACAAAAATTGTGTCACGCGTTAACACTGATCATCGCTTGCCATCGTATACTACGAAAATAATATTGTGAAACAGCTGATAATATTGTTACAAATACCACAAACAATTCGGGATGGTCATATACTACACGAAGGATTACCGTTGGTAACAACCATTATGGACCTGGCATTAATTTATTATATTATTATCATAATATTACACTTTAATTTAAAGGTTAACGTCAATATCATATAGACAAGGCAAATACCAAGATAATTTTTAAAGCAATATATTTTAATTTAAGATATAGGTACTTCAGTTAATTGAAATTAAAGAACAAGTCATCATAATTAAATGCAGATACCTAATTTATAATTTCTATTGCTATTCAATTCAAATAAAATAAATTCCATTTAACGAAATTACTAATCGTTAGATTCATAAAAAGTCCGTCTTTATTTTAACTAATCAATTTTTAGGTTCGAAACATTTTTTTTTTTTGTACGACAAAACCCTACATATCTATGTGCTATGTAGACAGGTATACCTATGATTGGTATGTGACCGTGTACACGTATTATGATGCCAATTTATTATTGAATGTTATTTAATGCGCATAATATATTTCTATATTAATATACATTTATTATTTATTTATATTATTATCATAGTCCTCGACGCTATCCGCCCCTCGCGGTCGGATTGAAAATAGCCGAACATCGGACCAGGACCGGTACGCATAGCACACAACATACACATAGCGATCGCATTAATCATCATAACGTCTAATTAAGCCGGTTACGGGCGATTTGGCGCGTGCCGACCGAGCGCGGTGGCGGCGGATCATTTGTACATACGGTCGTCCGCGGTGGCGTGTAATAATAATAATAATAATTATGTAAATATACGTGGCAGCCGCGAGTACGCGGCCAAGCGTTTTTTTTAATGACGTAAGCGACGCGTTCTGTCAACGCGGGCGCGAGCGCTCGTCCTCCGCTACCATCACTATAATATGCGCCCGTCGTCGCCTTTCGTACTTATGTATTATAGTGATTGCGCCTATGTCATAAGTTAATATTAATATATTGATATTATATGGCCGGAGTATATTATTGACACTTGATCGGGCCATAAACATATTTTTTTAATTTCGCCGGTATAGTCCGTCAATCAGATTTTAAAACTTGATGGACGATTGAAAAATCAGCCCAAAGTAAATTTGTAAAAATTTACAGGTACAAAAATGGGTTTGTAAATTCCAACCGGAAGAAATAAATATTTTTAAACCAATTTTCCCAATTTTTATTAATTAAACGTATATGACTCATGTGGAAATTATTCAGTTAATATGTGAAATATATATTTATTTAAATACTTATAATGATTTTACTAAGTCATTATACACATTATTATTAAATAAATAATATGACACATTCACAAATTTGTATGTTAACAGTAAGTAATAAATGTATTTTATTTAAACCTATTATAAACCTATTATTTTTTAACCTATTATTATTTTATTTGTTACATTATGTTACATATGATGACTAAGGGCTCCTGCTTACAAGATTTATGCCTATGGGCACGCTTGTTTATATCTACAAATAAATAAATAATTATTAAAAATTACTTTGTAGAAAATATACGGTTTTGATTCAAAAATACAAAAACAAGTAACTTAAAACTTTTAAACTTCATTAATTAATAAGAACTTTTTACCTATAGGTAGGATGTACCTATAATTATAATATTATAATTATATATACCTAAAGTTATAAATTTTCTTCGGGCAGAATTTACATGTACCTTTTTTCACCTGTATTTTTTCGGGTGGAATTTATACATTTACCTTATTTTACCTTTAGTTCATTTTGGGCGGAATTTACATGCACCTAACTTGATGTTTTAGATCACATACGTAAACAATTTACCGTGAATATCTGTTACTATTTGTGTCCCAAATTGATAATAGCAGGTAGCTTGACTCCGAAGCGGTTAAATATTATGAAATGGTAATACGTGAGTTGGTCCCGAGATATTTGATCGCTTAAGTTGAGAATGAGTTTGGTTCTCGGTATTATTTGATAATACTCGAATTGGGGCGACGGTAATATTGTATCTTGATATTAACTTTATAACTGTGATGAATTAATAATAGGGTATATTGTTCTAATGTAATATATGTATATAAAAATTACAGTGTAAACTCAATTTGGGGTGTGAATAAGAGAGTTTTCCTTTTATGTAAAAAATGTGTATATATGACTATGCGTAGAGTATATTTTAAATATAGATATATTACCTTAACTCTTGCAAATCTTGTTGTTCAAACTGATCTTTTCGAGTTTTGATGGAATTAGGAGTTAATGAAATACAAAAGTGAATTGTCAATTGTCAATATTTTAATTTAACAAACTAAATATAATATATAAATAGTGACAGAGTATAGATCGGGTATGCGACTGAGCCGCTAGGCCACTGAATGGCGGAGCGACAGAGCGCCTTATTTAGTATGTTTTGTGCTTTTATATGAGAAATTGTGGGATGCTGCCTATGCTACCTATTAAACAGGGCATATATTGCATCATCTTACAAAGCATTTATGTATATGACATTTGATAGTACAGTCGAACTTAGTTACTACTAGAACTTCCTTAACTCGAAATCGTCGATACCTCGAACTTTTAATCCAGTCCCTAGAATTTCCTATTTCAACAATGTAAAAAAATATTGTTTAGCTCGAATATTTTAGTGGATAACTCGAAGTTTTGAGTTTTATGAATATTATAAAATTGTGATATTTCCCTCATTTATCTATAAATTAAGGTTTTCAAGACCTTTTTTAAAAAATTTTCTAACTTCAGTTTTGTTTATATATACATAAATACATATACATAATTCATAAATAAATACAAATATTTTTTATTGCATTACTTTACTTATAATAAATACATAGCAATAAAAAATAAATTTAATTTGGATAACTCGAACTTTTTTCCCGATCCCTGCCACTTCGAGTTAACCAAGTTCGACTGTATATTATTTATTTACTTAATCTTAAATGTAAATGTTAAATTAAATTATAGATAATTTGTACACTTAAATTGTTAAATGTTAAAATAAGTTACATTTAATTAATTAATTAATAATGATATATATTATATTATATATATATATCATTACATCTTGCAAAGCATTTATCTATATGACATTTGATAATATATTATTTATTTACTTAATGTTAAATGTTAAATTAAATTAAATTATATATAATTGGTACACTTAAATTTTTAAATGTTAAAATAAATTACATTAAATAAATAAATTATGATATATATATATATATATATATATATATATATTATATATATCATTACATAACGATTGTTATCGTCTTTAATTAAACTAATTAATAATAATTTTATAATTTTATACATGAAATTAAAGGTGACAAAAACAAAATAGAAATTGCTAATTGAATAATATTGTTTACATTAGTACTTTACTTAACAAAAAACAAAAAATTTTGAGAGAATTTCTAGCCAATCTCTATGTGATGTTTCCTAGTTATGCTAATAGGCTGAATGCGACTTATGCACTTGATAAAATACCGGGGGACCCAATTTATGTATTTATTGTATTGGATAAAATACCTCGGGACTCAATTTGAGGTTATCCTATGAGATGGTACTTAATTGTCATATTTTTTGACAGGTCATTATTTATTTACATCCTAAACTATAATTTAATCATTAGGTACGTGTCGAAATTACCGTAATACCGTATCGATATAATTTGACAGCTGGCACATAAAAAAAAATAAATCATAGATAGGTATATGTATAATAGTCATATTTAATAATTTAAATAATTTAAAATAGTTATAAATAAAACATAATTTCAATTCAATATTGGGTAAAAAATAAAAATATATGACGAGAATTTAATTATCAATTATTATAAATAATATACTATTAGTTTATTTGTTAATACAATTGCGAATTATTCAAGTTTCATATGTTCCAATTGCTATTCTGTAAAAAGGTATTTATATTAATTTATTATACCTATCCTAGAAACTTAGATATCAAATTATATTATTTATATTGATACTGTAATATCGTTACGAAATAATTGTCTTCTGAGACCCAAATGAATACGATCGGTTAGTTACGTCGAAGCATGTGGGACCTACTGTAATATTAGATATTATTATCAACAATCTTGTGGACGTAAGTATATTTAGCCATCATTATTTTGATATCTGCTTATCTTAATAGAATGATACACATTGTAAATCATGCAAGTTTCGTTCGTAGAAACCTCCATATAATTTACCCTAGTGCCTACCCCTTAGTATTTTAGTACCAGTGTTTTTGTCTTTTTTTCAAATTATCTTATTAAATTATCATAATATTTAATTTAAAAAAAGCTGTTAACTGTTTTGGCGTTAACATGTGTAAATATTATAGTCTATTATGTAAGAAATAAAATAAATATAATTATAACTTAAACGTAAACAGGTATGTAAAATGCAGGATTGCCATTTCAGTTTCTTATGTAAAAGGTGAAAACCTTTTATGGAGCCAATTTCAATATACTAGAATTGGATGTTATGACTTTTGTGACAAATTTTTTCCCGCAGCAGATCAATTATTGTAACCTTTTTTTTATATATTTATTTAAGTATAAGAATTAAAGTTAAAATATTTCTTATTATGTAAGTTATAATTTAGAAGCAAACTAATTAAGTAAAACGGGAAATTAAAATTAATTATTCCAGCTTAGCTCAGAGTTTATGACTTAGGTATAAAATAAAACTTATAAGCATGACCTCCAAGGCCAAAAATCGATTAATAACTAGGTCAATAATTAACGTACGTTTGTCCCTCTCCCATGAAAATCCATAAGAAAATTATGCAGATTTTAGCACGCAATTTTCGTACCAATTCACAAATCTAGTTTTGAAATTCGCATGACACTTCTTTGGAGTCCTTTCCCCAAAAATTAAAAAATTCATTAAAAGTCAGCAACACGTCTTGCCAGCTCCTCGCATTGTAAAAATTAACATTTTTCAAATTTTCTTTTTGCAGATATATATACAACTATATTCTAAAATTTGCTTGGAATCCATTTGTTTATAAATAATTATATTTTTCTAAAAATTGAAGTTTCCTGATTAGAGTTATAAAAAAAAAATCATTATGTAAATTCATCGAAGTTTAGAAAAAAATGTACGAGTATAAGCGTCTGAAGTTTAAATTTTTATGAATTTGGAAATTCACACGTACAACAACGATTTCTCCTAAAATGATTTTTATTTTTTATATTATCTATATAATACTTACTGGTTTTTGATTTTACATAATATTATCTTCAAAAAAAGAAAAAAAAAAATTGAAATATGTTAATTTTTACTATGAGGGGGGGGGGGGAACTGGCGAGACATGTATATTTCGGATAAATTTTAAAACTAGGCTAACGAATTCGTATGAATTGCGTGCTTAATTCTACATGATATATTAATGGATTTTAAATTCGGGGAAAGAGTTGGCTAAATGTACGTCAATAATTATGGATAACAATTGCAAAGAGGGGTGCAAGTGTACACCTGGCTCCCCACCCGTGATGATTTTGACAGAAACATTCGCTTTTAAAAACGGCCACCTCGTATAGGCAAACGTTGTATAGTAAATGGGAGATGTTATTGCTTATAACTGCAAATTTGGGTTAATGAAAATAAACACTTTCTGCAATAGTTTACCCTGCGAGTAATTACAAACACGTACGTCATTTAAATTATTGCGGTTTAAACTTTGAATTTTAAAAATTGTAAAAGGATTTTTAATAAAAAATCTACGAATAATATTATAATATTTTTGTCTGTTGATACTTGATATAAGGTCTTTGATATTTAAAATGTATTAATTACTTAAGATATTAAAGATAATTGGTTTGTAATGAAGTCTCTTATTTTTGTTTATCAAAGTGATAATTTAATTTTGTATTGACTTTTTGTATTTTCCGGAGCCCCCAAAATGTTTTGTTTTAATTACTGATGATATAAATAAGATTATGGTTATTATTATAATTATTAATATATATATTAATATATTAAAATTCTGTGTTATTAACGCAATCATTATTGTTTATTTTGGCGAGTGAAGCAAAACCACGGGTATGTCTATATTATATATTAACTTTACATTGTGCGCCTGTGGCCGTAATCCGTTTTATCCATTATATAATTATTAATATTATTATGCATTTATATTAATTCAATTATAAATTATATGTTGATCAAGTTTAATACATACTCATATAAAGTATAGCACTTATAGTTTATTATTATATTAGGTAAATAAAGGGTTAAAATGCCAAAGGGTTATAATAGAAATATTGTGATGTGTTTAAAATTATTTTACATGGTATTTGCTCTAGATACATTTTTTGTATCCATTAAATAGGCAATACGTACAGTCATTTTTTTCTGAGAGAACTTAAACTATAAAATTAGTTAAATTTTTTTGTCAAACGCCCCAGACACTCATATCGGTTTTATTAAGTAGATTAATTTGATACATGACAATTTAAAAAAATCAGAATTTTAACGAACGTCTGCAAGGATTATTTTGATTGTAAGAGGGGCGGGGAGATCATGAATTCAGTTTATTTTCCCGTAATCTATCCCATATATATATATACTCGTTAAACATATATTGGACATATTAAAATTGTACATACCACACGAGTAAAGTATAATATTATATACCACGTCACACACATACACACAGATCTGCAGCCATTTGGTTTTGTTGGCACAGACTCCGCCGACGACTTGGCCATCAACGAGAGCTCTTTGTATTCGCGCTTAACCCTATTTAACCTCTTATTAGCGCCTTTACATTATTATTATCGTCGTCGTCGTTACACTGCACCGAAATACCATGCCAACACGATTACTTTAAATAGGTACGGGTTGTCACCACATAACGCTCGATGCTGCAACGCGCGTTATTATTGTTATTTGTTATTGTTAATAATTTTTCATCGAAATTTAACATTAATAACTATTAAACTTCAAGTCCTCAACTAACACTTACTTTAAAAAGCGTACCGATGGCTGGGGGATTTGGGTACGGTCCGCCTTTCAAATGTCAACGTTGAGAAATATTTTCAAATCATTAAAATTTAGTCTAATAAAAATATATCTCGCTTTATTAAAAAAACAGCAACGGGGCTTTAGGTAATACTCTCATCGTTTAAGTTGTATATAATAGGTTAGTTTTATCTTACATAAAAAATATTAGAGTAAAATATATTATTCTAAAATAAATTACAATTTGCTATACGAGTATTATGTGTAAGTAAGATAGATACAACACATCATGTACTGGCATATGATAGAGGTACCTTGTTTTATAATTAGTTGTGTTACTACCTACTGTGTTGTAGGTTGAATTGATTTTTGCTGAAAATATTGTATCTATTTAATTATTATAAATTAAAATAACATACCTACATTAAATATTATTTATATCATATTGTTAAATTTTTAGTCAATACCGACTTGCGTTTTACCCAGCGACAGATTAAGAGTTAAAGACGTTGGGGACAAAATTAATTTTTCAAATAATAGGTTATTGGTACTAAAAATAGTTGACGCCGTTCTTAACATGAAAATTATGAAGCCGGGCGCAGTTGCTCCCTTTGCCCCCTGTTAGACACGGCTCTGGTTTTACCGTAGGATGGCGTAAATAGGTAATACCATACAATTGATCTAAATGTTTTCTAAGACACTGTGTATTTAAAGTATAATAATATGCGTAAAAGTAATATATAATAAATGTAATTTTGTTTAAATTTAAAATGTTTTAAAAAATTGGGTTTATTGTACATTTTATCTACGAGGAGCCTTTTATTGTTTTTGACTAAACAAATATTTTTTTATCTACATTAATTTAAAAAATTTCAACTGTTTATAAATAGTAAAACAATTATTAAAATATTTTTAAATTTATACTATGACGACGACGTATATGAAGTGATAATACAGGTACATTTAGTGATAATTTAAAGTAATTACAGCAATTCGTTTTTGATTTACAAAAGTACAATAAAATTGATTTTATCAAAACTGATTTTACGTACAATTTTTTTTTCAATTATTTAGATAACTCCAGGGAATTTTTACTTTTTTCCTCCCCCTCTCATAAGTACAAACTATACATTTGTGTCTCCAACAAGAAAGGCACTAATCTTTGTAAAGTCGATATTTTTATCAGTTTTAAATTTTCGCTCAAAATCTAAAATATAATTATTGTGTTGATACCTATCAGATCTCACCATCCATAACAAATTTTTTGTGAAACCCAAAAGCGCAAATTAAATTCGCATCAGTTTAAATTTAATGCGCATTATATTAATTGATAAAATATATAGTATTTTTATATTTCAAAAACTTTTTATGTAGTAATTATTATTTTAATTATCGTTACGAATTACGGTGACGGTTAATAATAACTGAAGATAACTAATAATAGTAATAACTATTAACTATACCAACATATACAATATAATATATAGTATATATACTACTTATGTCTTAAATACAGTACTTATAAATTTATATCAAATGGTATTTGATAGCTTTAAAGACAACTTCAATATAAAAGCATAGAACTAGTACATATTAAAAACATTTTCCAAATTAGACTACTTAAAAACTGTGGACTTCAAATTTCAAATTTAATTTTAAAGTACCTATTCATTTTAATTACACTAATTACTATTAATATGTATTTTTAATTTTAAATTGTTTAATTTATTTTAATATCACTGTAAAAGATTAATTAATAACCATATGATTTTGATAAAATACACTTTATTTTTGTAAAATTTATTAGTGTTTATGGTCAGCAGTTAAACAAATATTTTTTTTGCGCTTATGGAATATTTATTATTGCGCTTTTAGGATACATTCGGGTTATATTTTGCACTTATAGGCCACAGCCCAAATTCTTGAGTACATCATTGGTAACAGTTAAATGTCATAAGATATTTATCAACACAGAATGTATAGTGCGTTGTGCATTATATTATATTATATTGTTTGAATTGTAAAGCATTATTAGTTATTATTTGTTATGTTTTACGCAGTTGCACACATCGTGATTGCGTACGTTATATTAAAATATATTCTGACATTTATAATGTATAACACTGTAGAGTGTAGTGCGCTAATGCAAATTGAGTAAATTCAAATAAATTGGATGAATCTAAAAACGACGTTTAAGTTTATCCAAACATTATTTAAAATTTTGCACAAATTTTATTAATGTGCAGACAAAGCGTGTGGTTTGATGTTTTTTTCTAAAATTCTGTGCTAGCACATTATACAATTATAATTATAATCGGACACAGCTCAGTGTTATATATACTTAGGTAGATGTTACTATTATATGATACAATTTAGTAAAATATTCAACAAGCATAGGCTCGTTTAGGACCTCTCCTCATCAACCTTCAATTGTTTCATCCAATGGTCTGTAGATTACGAATTTAGCCCCGTTTAAGAATTACTTACTATACAAATTGGTCCCAAAGCTTTTACGCGCGTTTCTAAGTATATTACACTCTAATGGTATTAATTTTTATTGCTCTTAAACTTTAAAGGTTTACATAATATTGTATTAGCTTCATCATATAATATGTCTTCAATTTTAATTTCAGTGAATCAAAAATAGGTATTATGAATTTATAAATATACCTAGATTTGAAAATTATTATATCTATAGCTATTATAATTTAGTTAAAGTGAGTTTCTTGAATTTTGTAATATTGTCTGTACAGACTTTATCGGTGATAAATATATAACATCGACCATTGTTCGCAGAATATTAAAATAATTAAATAACGAAGAAAAAACGAAGAATAAACTTATATGATGTATATAGAAAAGAATTAAATTTAAAAAGAAATTATTAACTTGTTGATTGATTGTACCTATACTTATGAAATCGTCATAAATACTTTAAACATTTCGCTTAAAATAAAGAGTCTAAGTAATAAGAAGAAAAAACTTGTTTTTTGTGTGGTAATGACGTAAATGTAATGTAATGTAATGTGTAATCATACATAAACCACCCTTACTCAGCCGGATTTTGACATAGATAGGTATTTTTGTATAATAGAGACATATAATCATAAAATATTATTTTATTCGTGCCTTCTTATTTTAGTATTTTCTTCAACAACTCATGGATCAATGGGTCAATGGGTTCAATTGGTCCAACCATTATTTGTTGATATATTAAATAGATCTTACACGGCGCTTATTCGCAATTCCTTAAACGTAAAAATTACGAATAAATTTTCGTACTATTGCATTCTTAGGTAATGTATTTTAAAGACCAGTGGCTAGGTTTTAACGGGTTTCTAGTAATTTTGTTTTTTTGCGTAGTAATCAATAACTTAATATTTGTAGCGTGGATCGTAAATAACTATCGAAGTGTATTCATTTTTTATACAATTAAACAATTTCTATTAGATGGTAGAAATTGTTTTTTTTTAATTTAAAATATACCCTAACATTATACATTTTCGCACTTATTTGAAATAAATATTGACTCGCTTTTCCGTTTTATTCTTATCAAAGTAGTTTTTAATATTTTAAATTGAAAAAATCGTCTCTAAATAAAACCAGATAATAATATTCTCTCGGGTTCGGTAGTATTTATTTTCTTCATTTATTCTGTACATTTTAATGTTACTATTTTTTTTTTAATCAAGGATAAGCCTTGAAAACTGGGTCATTGCTGATAGTCTTATACAATTTAAATTATATTCTGCATATCTAATATAATTATGGTTATTGGTTATAATTAATAATTATTGTTTATATACCATTTATCCGCATTTGTTACTGGACTTGGAGTACATGGTCGAGTGAATACTGAATATTAACTATTAAATGTGTTTTAAGAACTTTCGATTCAAACCCATGTATTAATTTCTAGGAAAATATTTTTATTACAAGTTCCAACTTCTAATTATTTGGACTGATGTTTTGATAAACTAAATACCAAGGTTATCGTTATAACCTATATTATTTAGCACAATATCATTGCAATATTGTATTTTTATTTGTTTAGATTTAATAATTTAATATTTATATATGAATTATTTGAGATTAAGTTATTAACTAGTTACATTTGTACAACTATTATAGGCGTAATTAATACTTCTATATAAAATCTATGTTTGTCTCCATCATTAAATATATAGCTATATAGGTAATCGATAACTATGTTTTAACAGAATAATGTTTTTGAAAATGTTATTGACAAAGGTCTTAACTTACATGCATGCTCATAGGAATACATAGGTATAATTATAAGTTAAATAAATTATATGTAATAAAATATAGTTGAAATTATGTATGTTGGTACACCGTACAAGTAACAATTTTTCTGTTTATTTGGAGAAAATGTAACATAATAATTATTTTCCATATTATGTTAAGATATTAGTTATTAAAATATCAATATATCATATACAATATATATAACTTAATATTTACTATTTAGAACACTTCTTTAATTATATATAATATCAAATATTATTAATTATTTATAAATATGAATTTTTACAGTAGTATGTTTTAAAATGAAAGTTATATTATACGTATGTGATTTCTTTAGTCTATTATCCTAATTTTATCAATGATTTTTGGACGCACTGAATAAGTTATTTTTATAAATGTATAATATATAAATAAACATTGCTTAGTTACATTAACCATACAACCTGTTAGAGTATTTTTTATGTAAAATTATAATTTGTAGCTATAATATATACAGTTTTAGATTCTGAGCGGAAGGATGAATGTCGTATTGTTATTACAATTATGTGTGTTAATTTTTTTTAAATTAAAATTGTTATTTTGTATTTTTTTATCTGGTAAACACTTTTGGTGAAGAAAAATACTTCAATATTTAACTTTCTAGTAGAAAGTTTGATCCAAGTTGACTTTGGAAAGTTAAAAGTCTAAAACTCAAAAATAAAAGCTAACAATATTTTTCTTAATAATCGAAAAAAGTAACAAAAAACAGTATATATTTACCCAACACTGGTTTTTAACTAAATTGATTTTCTTTTTTGTTGTAGACTGTAGTTACATAGAGATTTGATATTTTAATTTAATTACATATTTATATTAGTATTTTCTAGACATAGTTTAATTTTAAATATGTTTTGTTTCATTTTGAATAAATATAAAACAAATCAATTTTTTAAATACATTGTACATGAATAATAAATATTTGAAATATTCAAATTATATTTTTAAATTTATGTTGATCGAATTTTTGTATATACTTATATAAACGATGATCAGAGTTAAAAAGCTTGAAAATTTAATACAAATTAATTTTAAACGAATCATTGCCTGCTATCTTAAAAAGTGAATGTGCGGGATCCCTTAATAGCTGAGATATTTCGCACTAATTATTTTATTGTTGGACAGAATTATTGGAGTGCCTATTCAAATTGTAAAACGTGTTCAGTGCGAAATTAATTTAAAGTATTCATTTCATGAAAAGTATTTTATTTGGTAAAATGGAAGAAATTACTATACACAGTGTTCACTAATTTAAAAACTAATTTTATGATAGTTATATGCAAATTTATAAACGTTATTAAATGGTTTTTATTTTTTTAACACACGATTTACGGACGAGTGGTGTCCACATTCTCTTAAATAATTACCTACATTATACCTTCCATTATTCTTGCTTTCTGTTAAACTGTTAAAAGTATTACACATTACAGTATTACAGATTACACAATACACAGTTTTTAATTGGATGCTGTTTCAAAGGAAATGATTACTAAAAACTTTATTTAATTCCTTTTAAGCCATACATTCGTTTAACAATACCTATTTATTTTAATTTTATTTTAAAACATAAGTCGAACTCATTACAACAAGGTAATAAATTATAATAGCATTACGAAAGATAGTTAATATCAACACTTATTTCTGGCTAATATAATATACACAAAATAATGAATTGGTATTTGCAATGAATATGAAACGAATGATTAGTAAGCATTAAGAAAATAAGTAGATGAAGAGAAAATTATACGGAAAGGATAGAATTATGAGTATTACCTAATACCTATTGATGGTAATGAAATGAACATCTTAGGAGCAGTATACCAATGGAATATAAATTCCAATATGTTTTTAAATCGTTGTGTAATCATTTAATTTGGTTAATATTTTATCCTTAACTACATTAATCAGATTTGGTTGATTAATTTTTTTTATAAGAAATAAGGTCTTTCATAACTTATTATGTCTTTTATGATAATCACAAAACTTTTTTTGAAGGTGAACTTACAGATTAATAACAATGTTATACTTATATAGTTTCAGTGTTATGGATTATATCAGAAGAATGCTATATATTTTATACAATTATATCAAATGCAATAATTTTGTATTCTAAAAACTCAGCGTAGATTTAAATTGTATTTAAATACATTTTAATTGTTATTATAAAAGTGTTTATGCAAAATAATGTTTCGAATAATGATCAGTGATTAAATACCTAATTATATCCCTACAATTATATATTATATTATAGATACATAATACCGGTAAAAGCCAAAAGGTACAAATACCTATAAATGTATGAAAATTAAACATTATTTTTACTACCTCTATCTTGCGTGTAACATATACTTTACTTTTTGAATGTTTCTTTATAGAAAAATTTATTTATGATCTGTCAACGGATATAATATGTGATTTATTGTACGTTGTACGTAAAACGTGCTTAGGGTTCGTTTTACGTCAAATGTATACGTGTACGACGTACCTACGTAGGCATAGTTGAATATAAAGCCAAAGGGTCACTTAGCTTTTGTCATTATGAGAATAAAATTAACTGTAAATAGGTCATAAAATATATACAATTAACTCAAATTGTTGGTACTTTTTTAATTGAAATTAAGATTATGTAGTTTTTAGTTGTTCAAAATATAACTTCATAAACCGGTCTTGTTTAGATTAATTTTGAATAAAATATCGAGACTATTGATTGTTAGATACCTGTTTCAAATATTTATGAGGTGTGCATAACATATACAATTTTATTGCTACCTAGTCGTATATTTACTATTTATATTATTCACTCAATGAATATTTTAACGAACTAAATAAATTGTATTATTATTATTATTTAAAGACACATTTAGATTTCGGTGACTATTGATAGTGATCAAATATATATAGATTTATCATTTACATGTAGATTACATAAAATGTACTGCTAACAAAATATATTTATGTGAATGTGTACCTTCGTGCTATAAACGACTTAATTATCATTAAGAAAAAGGTTGGATACAATAGTTTGTTTCGTAAATTAGCAGTCAAAAATTGACGAAATAAATCTGAAGTAAACGTTTATGTTATATTTTTTATGTTGACGTTGTTTAATTTTAAGTATTCTCGATAATAATATAATTATTCCTATACTGAAAATGAAAAATTATTCTAAGTAACCAGAATGTATTTGGCCATGTCCAGATAACTAAATTAATATCATCATACACATGGAATAAACATAAAAAAAATTAAAATATTATTTTAAATCGTTTATAATATTATATATGAAAAAAATATTCGTGTTTCTGATGGTAATTTTGTAGTCAATTGTAAATTTACAGAGATTTAATTAATCATAATTTATATAATGATTATAAATTATAATAGTTGGCTTATTTATGCTTATGTTTGTAGCATAATACAGTATCTACATTAGCACCTAAACTAGATACTGACTGTAGTATTATACAGTATACGATACTGTATACACAAAAAAATTATTTTTAATTTAATATTATGATAAAAAGATTGTCAAAAAGTAGAACTATTTATTTTATTTTCTCATATATATTCTGTACTAATAGTGCTAAGTGAATGCATATATATATCATATTATAAATTTTATTCTGTTTTTTTGATTCACCCATTATTTACTTTTAAAGTATTATCTTTTTTAAAAATTCAAAATTACAATAATATAAATCTTAAATTCAGTTGCATTCAATTAAAAAATTTAAATACAATCAATAAATTCATTTCCGTGTCGAAAAATGAAAATCTAAAGAATTTTTCGGAACAAAACTTACGAAACGACGAACACGAATATTTGTACTGTTGTATAATAGTATTAAGTTATAAACGTAGGTAATAATAATAATTATATCACGAGTAAATAATTGTAATACTTAATTTCTCTATTAAACATTGTATTATTTTAATGGTGTAATTAAAAATATCGTGTATCAACATAGAATTATAAAAAAATTATTCTGATGTACAACTACAAAATATTTAAAAATAATTTCTTTTTACTACCCTTTTAAACGATCCCACGTGGTCACGTGAATGCGTATAATAGCATACTAGACACATTTTCGGTTTTCTATATAAGAATATTATACCATAGCATCTGGCACAGTGTGGTACTGCAGTATAGACAGTATACCATACTATTATACATAATATAGTCGTTATGAATACACACATATACATATTGATATTATAATGTTTACGTTGTTTTTGTCGATTTAAAATCAATTTTTCATCGTTGGCGTTTTTAGACGTCGTCGTATAGTGTCGCCGCTGCATATAACACTATATTCATGCGTATATCGTAGCTCAGCGATGGTTTAAGATATATATAATTACGATATGATAATAATCATAATATTAAATATTAATTTATGTATTATAAAAGCGTATCATGGTGGCAAACGGCGAGGCGGCGGTGATAAAAAGAAATGAATAATATTCAAATTATTGTTTTTATTTAAAAAAAAAAAAAAAATAATAATAATAATAATAATTGTTGTGTTTACGTCCGGTTCGACGTGAAACAGTCGTCAAATGTGTGTTGTGTGCACACACATCATTTAATATAATAATAATAATAATAATAACAAATATATATATATATATATATATATATACATATTATATATATATACACACACGGTCGTCACTGAACACCAAACCAATGGAAGGCCATCGAGGTGTGGCCACGCAGAGCTGTCAAAACGCCCAACCGTCGCCGCCGCCCGTCTAGACTACGTACAACTACGATTAAGTGAGTGTAAGACTGTAAAATATTATCGTTGTACACGTTAGCAACACGTGTGGTTTTCTATAAATGCTAGGTGAACTTTATAATGTAGTACTAACCCTGGTCTTATCTTATGACTTTTGCTTCGAAAATAAAATTTGCAGGTGTTATTTTACCGTGCAAGTATATTAGAGGCTGCAGGGTTGATGGGAAATAGTTACAATAGTTACATTTAGATTTTTTATCTAGTTACAAGGTACAAGAGTCATAATATACTTTTACACAAATATTACAAAGCATTTATTCTATAAAATAAAATAATTTACGTATAGCACCATGGGCGCCCACTGAGGAAAGACGGTCCCCCCTCTGGGAAATAATATGAACTTATAATTTAATAAATACTACCATGATATTACTTGATGACTTAGATAGTACGAGATAATTTTTTTTTTTAATTCCATGAACTTGAACAAAAATAGTTTCATTCAAGATGTCATTTATATGTTTGGAATGAAACGAAAAAATTTGCAGTTTTTATTTAACGAAACTGAAAATAAATTGTATTGTATTTGATTTTCTATTTATTTTTTTAGAAATTTATTTTAATTAACCATATGACAAATTTATTATACTTATACAAATATGAATTATTTATACATTTATATGTTGACTTAACATTAAACCTTTATTAAGCTAACACTTGAAAATTTTTTATCCCCCCCACTCTAATATTTTATATATGGGCGCCCATATATAACAATTACAACATTATATAGTACTTATATCTGTGATTTTACTAATATACGTAATATTTAAAATAAATATGTTCAGCTCACCAAATTTAAACTCATTCAAATCGTATTGTTATTACTTAATTCTTAACACTTAAACACGCTATGTTTATTTCAATTATTATTGTACATTGTTTATTATTTCTGCCAATTTCCATAGACATATTTACTTATATGTCTATTATTACTACTATTATTATTATTTTCATTGTTAATATTATATTCTTACTTTGTTATAAATTATCATAATGATTGTAATGTTGTTGTCTATTGTAACAGGGCTTTGCCCATTTAATACTAAATAAATAGATAAATAAATAAATAAATATAATATGAAAGATTAAAATAGAAGATAAATAAAAATAAGTAAGTACCTAGGTGGCTAGGTTAGTTTATGAATCCGGGTATCATTCTAGGGCCGGAGCGAGAGTTCCTCACGGACGATATGACAAGTAGGCAACAGATCGAGGCGTCGGCGGAAAAATTGAGGCTGGTGTTTGGTAGGATGGTGGAGACGATACTCGGGCGGAAGGAGGTTGCAGAACGCGCCAGGCAAACAAGAGGAAGACGGGTAGATTGATTATGGTTTATTCTGTGGGCCGAAGGGCAGCTTTCCAGGGTGGTTAGAGGCCCCCCTCTATGTATATATTTCTTTAATTGTTGGTGAATAAACGATACGGGATCGGGTGGCAGTATTGTGGTATTTTGGTTGCTCTATATACGCTGGCCCGCTAAGTTTGAATTTTCTAAAAATTGGCCCTCTAATAACTTTCAGTTGCCAATCCCTGATGTATATGATCCAATGATCTCATTCAAACTTGAAACCAATCAGCAACAATTAAATTGATATTTTAAATTACCAATTTTAATATTTCATGTTTATAAACCATTAGGTAATCAATCCATATTTTATCTATACCTATAAACTATTCAATACTTAGAAACATAAATTATATATTGATATTATCCAATTATTATTCAAATACAACTAGATAAATCTATATCTTTTATTTAAAGTTACAATACAAATTGTAACGATATACATTTTATGTTTACTTGTAAATTACTCAACTGATTCAAGTTACTAATGTTACACATTCGGTTACGTAACTTCGATACAAGAATAACTGATTACGGTCAATTTCGATTATAGGCTTTAAAGGTGTGATCATTAATTATTATTATTATAGACAATGTTGTGAAAACAAATTATGATTAACCAATAATAAATGTTTATAAGGTCTAAAATGACTAAAACTATATCTATAATTTAAATTTTATAAATAATTTTATGACCCATTTTAGAGTCTATACTATAAACATTTATTATGTCTTTGAAAATATATATATAATATAATTTGATTGATGTCATAACTGTAAAACAATATTTTCGAAGAAATTGCATTTTTTGTTGTTGCTATATTTAATAGAAACTTATACTTTTAATTTCATATTTTAAATCAGAATATTTTTCAAAGTAGGTAACTCGATACATACATTTCGAACAAGTAGTTAATTAGTTATAACTGTTATAAGTATTTAAAGCTTAGATGAGTGGAGTAGTCGAACAATATTTTTGCGGGGTAGGTACTTTACTCCACTCATAACAACTTTAAATACTTTTAACTAATTAACTACTCGCTATTTTGCAATAACATTAAATTATGTAAAATATTTTTTTCAAAAAAGTTACGGAAATAACGGGTTACACATTTGAATGGACCCCTTGAATGACAATAGAGTCGGGTGAATAATTATGTAATATTTATAAATTAAAAATTGATGATTGGATTCCATTGATTTTAATGATTGAATTATGATGTATTTATGATTAATTTAATTATGACTTGTTTTTTTCATGGTAATAAAATAATGTACAATTCTTAAACTTTAATTATCTGTTAGTAATAGAGTTTCTTTGCCAACATACACTGGTTACAGGCGCATTAAGAAAAATTATCAAAAATGTACAAAAAATTAAAAATTGTCATTTATTTCTCACAGCAGTTTAGTTATAAAAACTTTAAATTACTTATTAATAATAAGTTATTATAAATCATATGATATATAATATATTGTTGGAGAACATCAGCGTCTCGTGTTGTAAAAAATTAATATAATATAATATATAATATCATATAATATCAAGTAGGTATAAACTGTAATATAGTATAATAATAATAAATAATAATCTATTAATGTATTTTTTGTCGATCGAATATTATATAATAATACGACGCTAATCGAATATGATATACGCGCCGCACCGCCACGGACTTTATATAATATACTTTTTTTTTAAAGAATTATTGTTATGTATATGTACGACCGATATGTCGTCGTTGTCATGATAATAATATATAATATAAAGCATCGTATAAGATATAAATGTGTAGATGATATTTATATATGTATATATTTAGCTAGTTATATAGTATATACACTGCGGAGAGGATGCTGCGGGAGAAGACATCGATTTATTTTTTTTTACCACACGTCCGCACCCACCACCCGTCATTCGCATACCGAATGCCTTTGCCAGTCTGTGGGTCTTGACATTTTACCGTGACAGAGGGAGAAAAAAAATTGAAACAGTAGAAAAACATGAAGAGAAACGGGCCGCAGTGAGGGTTTTGATACTGCATATTGCATGAGCGATATAATATTATGTTATATTGAAGTGTGTCTTTTATTTAGGTATTATAAATTATTATATTATATGCCGCAAAAGGCGTATGATTTTCGGTCGATTTGTTTCCATCACAATCAACATAATTATATAGATACTCATAAAACAATTCCGGATATTCGATAGATTATACTTTTGCAACACTATTTACGCAAAGAGATGTAAAAAAATACAAAAAGGCAGCGGTACCGTGGTTGTGTTATACGCCATTTGTCAGTGGTTTTTTTCTTTTTTTGCGTTATATTTAGTATAACTCCGTACTTTAGCTCATTATATTATTATCATCGTGTAAAAGCGCCATTGAGTAATATTCTGGCCGGCTACAGTAGGTATATATTCGTACACGCACACACACACAATTTGAATATTTTATATAAAAAAGCGTATGGGGCAAAAAAATAACACTCGGTGAGAATTTGTTATCATCCAGATTGTTGTTTTTATCTCGGCGGGGTACGGTACATATTTTATATTTTATATGATAGCGAATAGCCAAACCGTGACGAGCTTATATAGAAAGCAATAAACGTGTTAAATTTTTTATGATTTCTCTATTTTTAATGTATAAAAAACAAGTATGGAACTATACAATTGACGATTCATTAAACATGTTCACCTGTAAATATTTATTCATTTAATAATGCATTTATTCAAATTCTGATTTTTGGAATTTTTAAGTATCTATATTTTTAAATTCTTATACATTTTTTTTATTGAGAGTAAATTTTTCAAAAGAGAATCATTTTTTTACACGGATTAAGTATATATGACTATTATAATAAATTGTTAGACAGATAATTTTTTTTGTAAATTATATGACTATAGTCATAATCAAATTTATAGTAGGTATATTAATGACTATTCAAGTAAACAAAATTACGTGTGAAATACTGAAAACCACATGATTCATGAATATAATATAATATGTAGACTACATATTAAATATACGCATACGGCATACCTAATAGTAAAAAGTTTAAATCATAGGTGAAAAAAACAGTACCTATTAAGTACCTACTTCCTAGTAGATATAATCAATAATATAATATTGATAAATAGTGTGTCTCATAGTGATTGTCTCCATCAATACATTTTTAATTAATATTGTTAAAATGTAGTTTAGGAAAATGATTATTGTATGATTTTTATTCAAGGCGCACCAGGGTTATTATAATTTATTAATTTGGTTGTTTGTTTGAAACCTAAAAATATTTTGCTTTGTACTTTTATAGTTTTATGTATCTTCGTAATCCAAAGTACAAAGTGTTTAGAAATAATTTATGTAAATACATTTAAATAAAGTTAAAATATTAATTTCTGTTAAGTATTTAAATTTGAAATCAAAACTTTAAATGGAAGACTGGTAGAGACGAATATCAATAATATTAAGTGTCCTATATAATATAGTAGACGGATTGCGGATAATATATATATATATAGTGTTAAGAAAAATACAGTTAAACACTGTGAATGAATATAATATAAATAATATATTATTCCTATTGTGATTACTGATGACTAGAATTAGTAAAAATATATAGAGTATAGACCAATTAGTAATATGAAAATTAGTAACTATTAATTTATGGTGTGTTATTATATTATTATTATTTTTTAATTTAATTTATATGAAAATTTGATTTTTACTAACTTATGTACGTATTAGAAATATATGAGTGATGAATAAATTAATCGTTCATAGATAGTACTATAATTATTAGATATTAAAAGGAAATTTAATTTAATTTATTGTTTTTAATTAGAAACCATTAACTTCTTTAGTAAAACTCTGGTTACTACTATTTTCAAACTAGAAAAGAATATCCATTTAAAAAAATATATTTTGTTCGTCTAGTTTGTATTGAAGAAAGCACTGAAATTCAATTAAGAATAAGGTTTTACTTTAAATTAATTCTTTTCTTTACTTCAAATATCTCTTATAGTTGTATCTGAGATTACTGCCGTAGTTTCGTAGGTAAACTAATTAAATTAAATATTATATTATTTCAAAGCAATGTTCGAAGGAAAATTGCTATTCTGAAGCAAACCGGATATCTTTCGTTGAGACCATATTGTAACAAACAATCCATTCAGTGGTGACAGCTGATATAAGTCTCCAACATCTGGTACGACGTTTTATAAAACCAAAATATTTTTTGTAAAAATTAAAAACTTAATCAGTATATCTCAGAAATATGATATTTCAATATTGGGGAATTTTAACTTGATAAGTTAATTTATTATTTAGTAGATATATTATACATAATATATTATGTATATATTAAGTACACAATTTATCAAAAATAAGCATATAGTTAGGTACTTTATTAAAATATTTCAAACTTTGCACATTTATTTATTTTTTTCAATAGATAAAAATATATTATGTTAGTTGTTTAATTTATTTTTTCAAATTGAAAATAATTAGTTATGTTTCACTATAAAATGCAGCTGACGACTTTCTAAAATATTTCTATAAAAACATACAATTTACGTTTATTGTATATTTTTACTATGTGGACATTCATTGCAAAATCAAAATGTAATCATTATAATTTTATTTCACTTGTCATTTAATATAGTTTTTAATGATAAATATAGTTATTAAATTTTATACCCGCATTGCGAATACGATTGAAATCAAAATTAATATCGAGAGTTTGTATCAAATGTACACCATTTTATCGCTATTGGATCTTATGACAATAATAAGATACCACGAAGAATATACAAAGAATAAAAACTTAATAATTTACATTTATAATGGTATTTGTTTTTATGTTTTTTTCACTACACGCACATGGATACAATTCTAAATCAATTTAAATACACTGTCCCTGAATTTGTTATGGTAAGCATTTTTAATATTATTGTTACTACCTAAATATTTATACTATATATTATATAGTACCCTAATCGAGAATAATCTATTGAAATTTAACTTATTATAAGATAATGACAACTTGGTTGAAGGTTAAAATTAATGTACGATAGTTAAATAAAATAAACAAACAAGCCTTATTACACTAAATATGTAGTATAAAATATATGACAAAAGCAAAACCTTTATGTTCGCTGTACGTATTGTGAAATATTTTTAAAAAATTGGGTCAAATCCAATTTATGGCGTAGGGTTAGTTTTTATATTAATTTCTTCTTTATTGTGATTTCTATATTTTACCTTTATAATAAATAAGTTTACTTTTTTATAGTATAATAATACACATACATATTAAAAATTATTTTTCATTTTAGATGGTAGAAATATAATATTTAAAAACTTTGTGTTTAGTTTTAAATCATCATTTATAATTATCCTTTTATATTATAATAGGTACATAATAAATATATTTTAAATATAGGCACGTTAACAAATAATAATAGGTGATAATACAAATTGTTCTAAATGTCTTAATTTATGTATTTAAAATATGTAAATGATATCTGTTATAGGTATTATATTTAAATTATCATATATAAGTAATAAATATCTATTACAATAAATTTATAGTAAAATTTCGATGTTTAATAATTAAATCAGTCCTGATGGCTGATATTATATTATATAATAAATTAATAACTGTTAATATATTTATTAAATAAATATTAATAGCATTTAATAATCAATAGTAATATATTTTAATACATTATAATAAATTATTATAACCTTTTAATATTTTATTTTAATTTCTATATTCGGTCATTAAATAAATTACAATTTAAAAATAGTCCTTTAAAATCATTGGAGCATTTTATTTTTTATTTAAAAGACTATAAATACAAGGTTTTCGTAAGTTTGGAATAATAAATATGAATTTAATAGTTTATTGCTTACGGAAAAATAATTTTTTGTTTAATTTTTATTTTTATTTAAAAAAAATTTACAAAAAACTTATTTCAGCATTAATTATAGTTTATATTTTAGACTGCCAGTGGAAAGTTTGGTTAGTTAAGTGATTTCATATTTGCTGAGTGAAAATATTATAATATACATACAATGTTCATACTATACGCGTATAACCGCCGACTCCGATCGGGTTTAAATTAATCTATTTTCCTATTGTTTTAATGTTTTATGTTTTGTTACAGTTGAAATATATAATACAAACACAATTATAATGATTAATTTTTAACTTTTTAATTCTTGATATATTTTCTATCTAAGCACAAAAAACTGGAGATAAATTCAACGAATGCTTAAACCTTAAACCGACGTAAATATAATATCATTATATCAGATTGGTATTCGACATCATGTGCTTACATAAAAAATATAACCAGAATTAAGAAACCAAATCACGAAAATTTTTATTGTAATTTTGTTTATAAATTGGTATTTGATTTTTAGATTTGTTTTTTTTTAAATATATTTTTAAATATTTTTATACGACATTTTTCCACCATAAGCCTTATACTTTGTACCTTTAATTTATGATTTCTACTAATATTTTTTAATATTATATTATAATTTATTAGTAATATAATTTGTAATCAATGGAAGCCATTTAAATAAATCGACAAATATTTGATTCTTGTGCGCCAAAACTAAATTTATGTATGAGCCATGACTATATAGAAACTATATAGGAAGTCGAAAAAACAAGATGTTAACACCCTCCACGTTTCAAGAAATCTATTGATATAACTTCTTTTGAAAACGGTCCAGTGATTATTTAAGAGTATATAAAGGACAAACAGACAAACAAACATTTATTTCATTTATTTATTTAGATTGATGATAATTTAAAAAGGAATGTTGTACTTCAAATACTAAGTTTGAGTAAGTATAACACTACGGGAAAGAAGTTAAATCAATCTTAAATAATTATCGATTAAGGGTTTCAAATCATGAGTTTTGTTAAACAAACATACTAACATTAAGACTCAAGAACTTTAATTTACTTTTTAAATTTTAAAACATGTTTGCTTAGTTATTTTTCTTAAAATTAAATGTCACATCTTATACTATCTTTTAATTAATCAAGTAACCAAAAAATCATTAATAATTGAAAATATTTTGTAACAAAATACAAGGTATGATATTTTTACTAGATAGCTTTTTTTTCTTATTAAATTATTTATATTATAAAATGTATTGTAACTTTGTGTACAATAGAAACCTATTTTTATCTATCTAAATCTAACTGTATTAAGTATAAAGATTTATAAATAAACATCCAAGTACATATTCTAGCTTATAATACATTAAATATTGTGATAATGTGATTCATGCAGTATACAAGTTTGATATTTGTTTGAATTGTATTGTAATATTTAGTTATTACTGAATTATTGTAACTAGACAATTACGTTTTCGGTAAATGTTGATAAAAATATTTGATTTTAATATATAATTGTGCATATTATGTTTATCACCAATTAAATCTGTTTTAATGTATCACCGCGATAACAATATCGACTGTTATTAAAAATATAAATTAAACTACAATCTAGAATATTGTCATTGTTTAGTAGTATAACTTTTACTATTTTGTTTAAGTCAGCAGTGGATGGTCGTTTAATCCTTATGCACAATTGCTACTTTGTGTTGGTTACTATTTTACTAATAATAATGTAGGTATACTTTAAGTATATTATTCATAAATAAAATAATTAATGTGTGACCCTAAACACTGTGTCATTGTCAGAAGAGGGTAGGTATACGAAAAATATAATTTGCATATAATGTATTATATTCGCATTGTTAATTTAAATGATCGTTAACTTCAAACATTTTGCATAAATGGGTATGTATAATATTAGTGGTATAATTTTGTAAAGTATATATTTTTGGAAGTTAAATAGATATATATAGTGGGAAATATTACCCGTTACTTAAGTTATCTGTAATTATCATAATATTGGGCAACTGACCCATCATGGAATATATTTATGTATATACCGTCAAATCTGTT
This sequence comes from Rhopalosiphum padi, assembly GCF_020882245.1. Lineage (NCBI taxonomy): Eukaryota > Metazoa > Arthropoda > Insecta > Hemiptera > Aphididae > Rhopalosiphum > Rhopalosiphum padi. The sequence continues at coordinate 23,791,059 of NC_083600.1, forward strand.
TACTCATAACAAGTGAAATATTGAATCATACTCATTACTCATTCATCTATGCAGATGACCACACAATATAATGGGGTTGTGCAAGCAGCAGCGAAGGTATAACATCGAGAGCGGTAAGACATATTAAGTTCAAATCCGTTAAAATAAAAATCGTTTTTAAATTTAAATTAAAAAAAATTGTGCATTGAATATAACGAAGCAAGTCAAATTTCCGTATGCAATTTCGTTATTCTAAACGAAGCCATCGGTTAAATATTAAAAAAAAAAAAAAAATTATCAATTTAGTTTTAAAGTTCTATTTCTGATTTCTATTTGTTATTTTTACTTTGATTTTTCAGGAATTAAAATAAATATATATCAAATTAAGTGTTCCGTAAAAAAAGCAATGTACAATTAAGTGGGGGAAGGGGTCTGCGGGAGTTCTGTTACGCTCCGCCTGGTCTAGCGTAGTGGGAGAAAAGATCCACGATAAGATCTATACGAGACGAACCGACAGGATCTTCGTCCAACAGTACACAGCCTCGTCTAGCTTGTGTTAGTTCGACCGACTCAACGGATTATTTAATTATTTTCGATACCTACTTCATTCGTCTATATTCGTGATATTTTGTGGATCCAACTCGCTTTTAAATATATTTTATTTTTATTATTATTTTTCTTATAACTATAATGAACTGTTTGGTAAAATCACCCGGTCCGTCCGGTAAACCAGTGGTCACTATTACGGCGAGTGCGGCAGCCAGCGTAACAGCCGCAGCCAAGGCGGCAATGAGTAATGCATTAAAAGACAACGAGCAAATAAACGACGCTGTGAGCAAAGTTTTGGGTGGATACGATTGGACTCTAGTGCCGGTTCCTGCCAAGTAAGTTTTTTTGTCTTTTAATCTCGATAGTTCAATTAAAATACCATGTATTGTATGTAATGTTGTCGTAAACGGTGTATTTACGTCGAAAATACGGTTTGTGGCCTTGCGAAACTTTTAAACTAAAAATTCTTATTCTACGTATATTGTAGTCGCAGCTAAATTGTTAATCATCTTGCTCGTGGTTAGTACGTATGTTCCTTCATAATTTATAAATAATATAATCGTAACGTTTCCGTTGAAATGAGTTCAGAAAACACGTTTTATTTTAGGTACATTCTACCATCACACGTAGTATCGTGGTTTTATAAACTGTAAATTTTAATTTTTTTAACTATGGAATTAACTAGCATTCGTAACGTATGTGAATTAAAATAATATTCCATAAAATTAGTGGGTATAACACGATTGTGCACTTTTTACCTTTTTACTTTCAAATAAACAATACAATGCAATAATTGTTATTGTTGTTTTTAAAAAAATTCTCAATTTTGTTCTATAAATTATAAATTATAATCTCTTTAAAATTTATGTATACTACTAATACTCAGTATATCATATTATATCGTATTATTATATGTATATTTTATACCTTTTATTATATTATATGCATTGAAGTATTAAACTATTTTTAATACCGTTTAATATGCATATAATTACCTATATTTAAATTATAGTTTAATTCATTTTTGCATAATTACAATGTGGTAGAAATATAATAACCTATATATGAAGATTATTACTACTCATTATTGGTGAAATATTCAAACTTAAATAATTTTAACCAACAAAAAAAATATTGTTGTGCACAATCGTGCTGTGTTTTTTTAGTAAGTATAGAGGTAAAAAGCGCGTAATTGTATTTCACTGAAAACAAACAACAACCTACCTATATATATTGGTTTTGTCAATAATCTAGATTATAGTAACTTTAATATTAGGTTTTATTTCGTTGACTTATACAATCGTATACAATTAAAAAACACTTATGACAAAGTATCTTCATCACAATAATATTATCTTGTATTTATTTAAATGCATTGTATCCTATATCAGCATTTCCCAAATAGTGGGTCGCGAACCACTACCGGATCACGAAAATACCGGGTCGCAGAATTTAATAAAATTCTCATATTAAATTGTATTATTTATCATTTCGTTTGATAATTTGATATAAATAGTAACTATATTATAATTATTACATCGTTGTTACAAATTAACGCTTCAATTTTATTATAAAATTCTATGTGAACATTCAAATGTGTTTTATTTTTCCTTTTTTTACACAATGATAAATGTAAAATATTTTGGTGGGTCACGAAGGGGAAAAATATTAATTACCGAACCAGCCCAAACAAGAGTTTAGGAAACGCTGTCCTATGTAATATGAACTAAATATTTAACATGTATACTTTAATTGCAATCATAATTAATGATTGATTGGTCCAACGCTTTTAGTGAGCTTGACTAATTTATTTATATTAATTATATTTTAAAATAAATTATTGTTTTAATGTTAAACATTTTATGAAGCTATTTAATTATTGTTTTGGTAAAACAATAATAATGATAACTATTATTATACTAGAATTAATCATTTTGTATTAACTGTTAATTCTGTTTTATTGGAAGGGAATGGGTTAAATGGTTAATCATAGTGAAAGGAATATAATTAGGAAATGGATATGTGTTCAACAATAATTTGGGATTGACTGAGATAACTTGGGAAATATATTTTCTTGAAAGCTGTGAAAGATAGTGTCAGCGCGTGAGTAGAAAAGTTGTTGTTGTCAAACTAACCTAACGACCTGACACGAAAATAGATCCATACCACTTATAAATCCATCCCTTGTCGAACACTTCTAACCCACCCCAGTAGTTTAAATAGATGATTCTCAATTTTTCTCCTCTTCGACCCATATGTTTACGTCAACATTTTTTAAGAATTACCTCCAGTTCGATTTTTATGTTATATTCATATATATATTTTTCTATACCTATACTTAAAAATTATAATGCATTAATAAATAAGTCTATTAAAATTCTTAAATTAATAATAATAAAAATCATTACTATTATAATATATATTATAAACCTATTAATCGCTATTTTTATTTAAGTAGAAAGTACCTTACTTGCTTAAGTTAATGGATATTAGAGGATTAAAGGGGTTCCATAATCCCAGTTTCTCAGTAGATTGGTGGTACGTCGTAAGTGTCACATAAGATTTTCATTAAATTTAAGCGCAAGTAATTTATACTTTATTACGAAATACTCTGAGAGTTATCGAAAAGTTCATATTTCAACTAGCGATGACATTTTATACTTCGAGTGGTTAAAAAAGGGATAAAGGAGTGGTACAATGGGAATTTTTTCTTTTGAAATCACTTTTTTAGTCATTAAAAAATCCCAAAAAGTTTTATATAAAATCTCAATATATATTACATTGTACGCGTAGTTTTTTTTTAATTTCTTGTCGTTGAAGAAAATTGTGAAAATATAATAAAACGTTGAATAAAATAAATGTAATCAAACGCCCTCCTCTTAAAAAAATAAGACCTACCATTTTCGCCTCCGAGCCCTATGCAGAATCATTTTTGTTTAATACTATATTAATTTTATGATGAAATTTAAAATAAAAACACTAATTTTTTAGTGCTGATATTTTAAATTGAAATATAAATCTACATAAATGATTCTGTTAATGTTCGTAAAAAATAGAATATAGAAATGATTAATTGTTGATAATACTTTTATTATGATTATTAATGACGTGTACCTAGGTTAACTGTATGTACATTTAACAGTATTCTATTAGTATTAGGTATAAGTAAAAAACTGAATTTAAACGGGTTTGAAATTAAGAAAAATAAAAAATAATAATATTATCTAACTAAAAGATGTTTAAAGTATAATAGAATGTAACACTTCTTTTGTTATAAAATGGAAAATTATAATTTAAAACCTTAAAAAAAGTTATTATTATTTCAATTTTATTTAAAATAGTCTCATAATAATAAATAAAACCACTAACCACAAGAAAAATATTGTTTAATATATATTTTTGATTATAATTATAATACATTACATAGTAATGCATCATCCTATTTTTTGTACACCGATTTATTTTATACTTATTATGTATCATGTATTTATTAATGTAATGTTGACGACAATTTAATAAATAATAACAGTATTTTTTTTAAGTTGATGTATTTTTTACGGGAAATATGTTTATAATATTAATTTAATAAAATTTAATCAATATAATAATCGGAACATTTTTTTTTCAAAGATATCCGTTTACGGATACAGATATATATTTAAAAATAAATAAATTATGCATATTTGCGATATGAAGACCTGCGTACACATAATATTTGATAAGTAAATATTATGCTCTAGATGAATTAATTAAGGAATGTTAACAGTTTCTGTCGACAACATTGGCGGTATTTTTTTTACGTTCGTCCTACCGGAAGATAAGGGACGACCGGAAGTTCTTTAGTAAGACATTATACAACGTGGATGGAATCTAATTCGATAGGCTATTAGTTGTATATCTATGTGAAGTGTATGTTATAATAAAAATAATATCAGCATAACTATACTGATAGCGGTCTTTGTGATCCAACGCCTACGAGGTCCCAAACACAAATCTAAATCAAAAAAAAAAATTATAAAAATATTTGTTAATTTTATCTGACGCCTAGTGTCATGTCATGATGATCAATATTCCAAACACTAGAATCAGCTAATTTTTGTTTAAACATCAAACACAAACCACGGTCGATCGTAAATAACCCTGTGGTAAAAAGGACGAAAGTGAATTTTCATTCAAACCACACGTGTCTGCCATTAAGTAAAAAAGGATGTACAATTGTATTTTTTTAAATCGATAAAATATATTCTTTAAATAAACAAAATTGTAGGGGTAATAAATACAGTGTCTTAACAGTTTCAAGAAAATAAATTTAAGCAATAATTTTGAAGAAAATATACGAAAGATTATATTTTAGGTATAGTCTAATATAATATTAAGTATTGTACCAAGTATTCAATAATAAAATATAAGTATAATATTAAACGTTTAGTTTATTTTAAACATAATGTAAATAAGCAATTTATGGAATTCTATTATAGTATTATGAAATAGTAATGTTATTTATATAGTATTATATGTTATCTATTATAGATATCAGACTGAAATTAAAAACTCAAAAGAGTTTAAGGTATTCGTATTGAAAAATAAAGGGCAAGATGTCTCCGCAACATAGTTTGAATTCATCTCATCTACACTGACACGTGACAACTCATAATTATTCTTCGCATTTAAAATGTCATGATTACAAATGCATTTAGCATTTTATTAAGATAAACTTTAAATTTTAATACACAAATTTATGAGGATAATAATATATTATAATATAATGAATGCAATTTGAGGTATTACATTTACCTTAAGCTGAATAATATTAGATAACAATTATTCAATTTATACATACATATTTGAATAATTATGATAATTTAATTAAAACTCTAAATTATACTATCATGTACTTATTATACTTATAATAGGTATAATTATTTTATATTATGTATAGGGATTATAGTTGATTATATATTTTATAATGAGTTCTTCAGAAAATGTTTAATTAATAGGTTAAACTAAAATGTTAAAAATTTATTGGTCTCAATAAATATCGAATGTGGTATTAAATTTAAATTTGTTTCTTTATAATAAGCTGTCGACACTAAAGTTACAGAATATTCTTAAGCAAAACTAAAGGGATAAAATGGGTAAAACAAAAATAGTTTTTTCGTATGTTTTTGAAACTTAGTGTCCAATTACCTAATTACCATATAGTTCCTAAAACATTTAATCGTGTTAATAATAGTATTTTAAGAAATATGTATTGTGATTTTGTTAAAATGAACTATAACGAAGCGTGAACAAATAAAACCACAATAGGCCGTAATTATAATATAATTATGTATTAAGCCCTCGCCGATCGCCACTATAATTAATTTTATTGCATGTTTTGTGTAATTTATGAACGACACTTTTTTTAAAGTTCGTAATTCCTTCGTTTACGAACCGTGGCAATCGCGTAGGTATACTTAATTATTGTAATGCTTATACAAATTACATACGTTTATATGTTTTGTCATATCTTTTCGGAAACATATGAGTTTTGGACATCTACCAATACGTATTTTCGGTTAAAACTCGCAAGGGAAGATACTATCAGTCGCCTGTCTTCACTATTAATTTAACTAAACCGTTATAGCAGCTAACTTTGAGGTTTTTTATACGAAATTTATAATGCTGATATAAATAGTAAACTTTTTATTTTTTACTGGAAACATGTAATTTGAGAATAGCATTTTAATTATAATATATAATGCTTATAGCAGATAACTCATATAGAAATATATTAATATTAATTAATATGTTTATGTAAAATACGTAAAATTATGTTAGGTATCTATTATGTTTATTTAAACTATACGTGTTTGACAATAAGCACATCATATAAAAATCTATTTTTTTTTAATACGAATTTTAATAACCTTACATTTTAGTTATTTGAAAATAGTTATAAGTATTATTTTATTATCTTTGTTTTTCGTATTTAATGATAGTAAGTACATATTATTATGTATTATTATAATAATATACATTGAAATTAATTTATAAAGTTTGAAAATCATTCTGTCGTTAAGGTACCTACTACCTGGTACTTAAGTTCATATTTTGGGTCAATATAATATTCAAAAATTATTACGTATTGTAATTATTGATACAATTTACGTATTATTGTACATCTTAATAATAGACAAATTTTATTTTCTAGACCCCCTACAGAGAAGAAGAATTATCATGTAAAGAGACCAATGAATGCTTTTATGGTGTGGGCTCAAGCGGCACGTCGTAAACTTGCCGATCAGTATCCACAACTGCACAACGCCGAACTCAGTAAAACGCTTGGACAACTGTGGAGGTAAACATTGTACAATATAATGACGTCTTTTCAGTATTCAATATGTAAAGATCCAATAATATAATTTGATAATAGTATGTAATGTAGTGGTTAGCATATTATGGTTGAGTATAATATATACTGTACAATAATGAAATTATTCAATTAAAATGTACCTATATAAATAGAATGTTAAAAAAGACTTAATTTTATTTTCTTTCAAAAAACTAAATATCTGTTATTTTATGAATTAAAACATTTAAAACCATAAAATTATGTTTACTACTTAAAGTATTACGTTTACTACTTATAGTGGTTAGCAAAATATATGTTATAATTGATTAAGTAAACATTTTAATAAATAGCTAAATTATTATTTATATAGGGCCTTTACCTAACACGAAATATGTTTTTTTTTACCATCCTATTTTATTGAAAACGTGGCTACGTCGTCACTCATCATACTTTAATAACGTAGATATTACTAAATATTCTATAGAATTTCATGTATTTGAAAAATGTCAATTAAAATTTTTTTGAACATAATAAATATAAAAATTTACATAATTTGAAGAAAGTTCAAATATATATTAATATTAATAAAATATATTTATATATACAAAGTGATTCAAAATTTATGTTAAAACTATTTCATCATATACATATTCAAAGTAGAGAAAATGTTTAATACAAAAGATTTTTTATTTAAATTATTTAGAGATATCTTAAATGATATTTAAATTTTATAATTTCTTAATTCTTGTAATATTTTAGTGGTAATTTTGGTGGTCGACTATATAAATTATGTTGGAAGCCTATACTTTTTTTTATAAACATAATGTGAAGACATTTTCTTGATAAATTTTAGTGATTTAACAATAGTAATTAATGCAAAACTCTATTCTTTATACTTTAGAGTGATTTAAAGTTTTTAGAAAATTACGTTTTGATCACATGTCACAAACTAGCTAATGTATAGTGGCATCACCCATCACACGTGTGGTCAAAATGCAATTTATAAAAAACTTTAAATTGCTTTCAAGCATAGAGTTTTGCATTAATTAATGTTCTTCAATCACAAAAGTTTATTAAAAAAAGTTCTTTACATTGCGTTTACAAAAAGAGTTATAGGTTCTCATTTAGTCTTCTAAAATGTATAGGTAATGTTTGTGGCTTGTGCTTATCCAAAATCAATAATAATAAACTTAAAATATTTGTTTTATAGTTGATAGGTAGGTAGATACCATAATCAAAATACAAAATTTTTTCATTGATTATTTTTATTTTTATATACCTATGGTTAAAATTTGAATTATGAAGTATTTTTACTTTTGTTTTTTTTTTGTTTGGGCGGCATTAATTCAAAGAGCAGTTAAACCTAAAATCAATGATTATATTAGAGTTCAGTTTAAAATGATGGTAAACACGCTTTACATATTAAAGTGCTGACAAATAATATTTGTATTAGTGAGCAATGCTAAGTGCTAAAAGTGATATTTTTAACCGATAAAATGCAAGTAAAGATAAATATAACAAATAAAATACCCTTTAATACATTATATCTTCATTTTGTAACTAATAAATACAGTATATATGTAGTACTATATACATATTAAATCTATATATAGCCATAATACTTCATATTATTGATTAAGCAAAATATATAATTAATATTTGTGTTGTGTAAGCAATTTATTTTATAAGATTCTGCTTATGCTTATTTAAACATATATATATTTATAATTAAACATTATTTGTAATATATTGACTATTTGTCATGTTATTATTTATTTATTTTATTTAGTATTAATGGTGACTTTATAACTTTAAGGAACAATTATTAAATTGTTGTTGCATAATTATACATATATTTGTACGACATTCGTGATTAATAGGGCTGTGAATCTAATGCACTAAAAAAGTGTTAAATATACATGCATTTATGCACTACAAACAGGTAAAACATTGCAATTAAAATTCAAAAAAAATGCCCTATAAAACTTTTGAAATAAAAAAATAATATCAAAAATTGATTTTAATAATAAAAAAGGTTCTTTATTTTTGTACTTAATCAAAGAAAGATTTGATACATCATACTTTAGATCTTTTGGGTTCTAGGTATTTAAAATATTAAATTTAAATTGCTTACTTTCAAAATAAGAATTGTATTGGATAATCAGCGATTTCTTTGTATTTCCGAACTTAAACAATCTTCTATATTGGTGCCAATACATTTTTGTATACTAAAAATGAATGCTCTACATCTGCATTCAGACCTCATAGTGGTATAATTGAAGTATGCTATGTTACTACTTGTTAATTACTCTGGTATATTTAAAATACTTTTATTTTCTTCTTCTCCTCTTAATATTTTTGATATATTATAAACAATTTGAACGCCTTCATTTTTAAAAAGAACTGTTTCTGGTTAATCATAGTTTAAGTTTGGTATTTCAAATCAATAACTAGGCTGAAATATCTTAAACAATTTGTATCGCTTCAAATAATGTGCTTATGCCTTGATTTAAAAACAGGTTATCACCAGAGGAAGACATTCAAAATTGGTTTTTATGAAATCCAAATTACCTTTATTCTACGAGCCTTTAAAATGTTTCTAAGCACTCCTGATTGAACGTGTTTTTATCTTCATCAAAACTTTCAATGATTTCTTTAACAACTTGGAAGTTGTCACTATAATATATTAAAGCAGAAATCCACGATATAGGTTTATTAGAATTATTTAGATCAAATATACCGAAAAAAATTAAAAAAACATTTTAAGAAAATAAGCATCAATACGAAGAAATCATTAAAATATGTGATCATATATGTCCTACTCTGTTTATACAAAATTATTGTTCGATGAGTTAGTATTTTTTAGATTCAATAATTTCATTTTTACAAATTATATTACATTTTATATTTGATTCTGATCTAGATAGTTATTTAACATATTAAATAAAATAAAATTATTTATTAATACATAGGTATACTTTATATATTTATAATATTTTAATCATCTTTGTTAACACTAAGCTTATGGGTTTCAATAAATATTGGTTTTTAATTTTTTTTTTTAATAAAAATAACTTGGTTAAAATATTAACTAATGGGCAAGTATATATTTAATTATGTACAGTAATCAGTAACCACTAACTCCCTTGTAAATATATTATACATTTATAACGTATATTTAAATATAATAAATACAATATAACATTATTACATTAGTGGTTTTAAAAAAATATAAAATTCTCTAATTTTTCTTAAACCAAGGAAGTTATTAAAGATTACTTACTGTACTATGTATTATTTTTTCTAAATTTTTTCAATGATAATATAATAATTAAAAACATTAAACATTAGTGACAATTTCATATAATATAATAATACTCGTATAAAATGTTTATAACCACATAATGTAGGTAAAAATAAAATAAATTCTGAATATAATATGCAGATGTCAAAATTTTAGTCCCATAGGCTTAGGAAAAAATCGTATATATTTATGAGATTAAAGTTTATGCACTAAATTTAGTTTAGCTGTTTTATTTAAGTGTGTACGAATTTTTTATAACTTTTTATTTTTCAATTTTACAGTAAATACTTTTCAGAGGTTTTTTATTATGATGAATAATTCACATATTATGTAAAAATGGCTGTTGAGGTATAGGTATATTATGTAGATACACGCGAACGTGAAACGTGATGTAATAATGGCATATGCGCGTGGGTAACTATATATTACTGTTTAAAGAAATTCACCTTTTTATTACAATACGTATGATAACTTTTCGTCATAATAATATCTCTGTTCTTCAATTTGTTTTTTTTTTAACTCATCTACTTTGTAGTGGAGCGTGAAATATTAATATTAAAATGGGTAAGGTCATACTCCACAGAGAGACACTCCCGCATTTAATTAGTCTTTTTTAGAAATGGTAATATGACATAATACAGGGAGTGTCTAGGGACGGATATGCCAGCACACGAGCATCTGGGACAAATCGGACGTACGTTTAATTGTCCGTTTATTTTCAACCCCAAGCATGTTAACCCTTTGGGTACGTCAAATATTAAAAAAACATGAGGAATGCATTTTTCATCCCTTGGCTGGTTGACAACAGGTGCCTAAAACATAAGGATAAAACAATAAAAATAAAACGAATAGTTCCGGTATTCTATAATAATATTATATAATATTTGTGATTTTTGCACGTATTATTTTTAAGGCGTTCATCAAAAATCACATAGAATAATAATATAATACGACATAGTATGTTAGTGAAAATATAATAATTTGAACTATCTAAAAATCTTGTATATTCCAATGAAGGGTCATATCTCATGTATTATGTACAAAGCTATACCGTAGTAAATTAAGAACGTTAAATTTATAATTTCCAAGGCCTAAAGTTTTATATTAACGGTTAGCATATCTAGTTTCGTTCATTACAGAACCTAAATAGCAAATACATTACAACTTTATGGGATTCTATGAGCTAAGCATTTAATTGTCTGTAACGATTAACGATGTATAACCATATTAAATTTAGTTTAGTATATTGAACGAAAGTATTTTAAAAAGTGTTTTTATAAACAAATGTTAATGCGCGTTCGTATAATCTTATATTATACGAACTATTATATTGTATCCGACTATAGTGACTATTGTCTTTTTTAAACATATTTTTTAGACTTTTGAGTGGAGACGATAAACAGCCGTTCATAGAAGAGGCTGAAAAACTGCGAGTGCTTCACAAGAACAGATATCCCGATTATAAATATCAACCACGTCGGCGCAATAAGGCGGCTAAAGGAATACCCAAAATACAGGACAAAACCAAACATGATAAATCTGAACCAAACGATTCTCAGTACCAACAGCATTTAAAACACGACATGTCAATGAATTGTAACAGGTAATAATAATTATTTAAAATTATCTTTGTGTATTATAAATTATTTATTTATATGAATGTACATTTATATTTTGTGTTTTCGCTTGTAATATTATAGACTATAATCTGTATATATAGCAAACAATTTGGCCATAGTTTCATATTATTTTGTTTTCGTATGTACGTTAGTAAAACTTATAATTATTTACCAGATTGTATATGATGATCTCAATAATTTCATAATATTCAAAAAATATTAATACTAACTTTAATTATGTTACATTACTATGCGTGGAATTTAAAACGTTTACAGATAAATGCACACGTCGTATTAAAGTATTAAACACACGGTGATATATAACATTTTTGATTTATTAAAATATAAATAAAAAGTAGATAGATACAGATTTATAGGTGTTGCATTTAAATTAGTTTTAAGAAACCTAAATACAGATAAACCAAAAATTTACATTTTTATATTGAATTCCTTACTAAATTATGTATAACATATCTTAACTATATAAGCATACATTTTGATTAATTATCGATTAGGTTAAATATAGCTTCCGATTTGAATAATAAACATTTTCATTGTATGTGGATAGTTAGTTATAATTTATAATAACAATAATTATTTATGTTTATATTAGTTTATTTTATTTTTTAATAGCACCACTAGTACTCGCCCGATTAAACAAGAAATGATTCCTGCTAGCTCATCATCGACCAGTAGTAGTAGTCCATCCGGTTCACCACCAGAACCACTGACTCCTCCTACTACTCCAAACTATTACCCAGCCAAACCCAAAAACGGTTATTGCAATGCTACACACACTATTTGTTATGGTAAGCATTGAACTACTTTAATATTTTGCCATTCTATTTTAATTTAAAACATCTGGGAAATTGCTATGCATCTATTTCATATAGATTTCGAATGTATGTTGATTCACGATTGTCATTGAAAAAGGTCACTGCATGATTGCAATGTATATATAAAGTTTTAATTCAATGACTAATCATTGAATATTATACGAAAAACCATTCTGAGCGGAGACAACACGATATCATTTAAGGATATTTTATAATTTATTAATATTAAGTACTCTAAAAGTAATACATTTTTCTTTAGTTTTACGATAGATCAGAGTGATTAGACTAATTTTTGGAAAAATTTGAAAACAACTTCAGGAATTGTCGTGTAAAAATTTAGGAAAATTGGTTAAGTAATTTCCTTGATTAGCGCTGGTACACTAAAAACCGATTGGTACATTTTTTAATACCTAGTATAGACTATAGATTATTATAAATATTATAAAAATCTATTTTGTCGATACTAATGTTGAGAAAATAAACTCGTTTTTTCATATTTTTTTTTCCAAATTTATTTCGAAAATAACATTAATAAAGTGTCTTGAAAAAACACATATACATACAAACATTGTGAAACCAATACTTTCATCGCCCTGCTCAGAGTCTTAAAACAATTTCATTTGTTAATAATAATCTAAAAATACATAATAATTCCTATTCAAGGTGAATCGGGTGAATCTGCGATAGATTACAGCCTTGATTTTGGTCGCATGGACGATCTACCGGCGGTGGAGGCTATCGGAGCTGACATGGTGGACAGTTCGGAACTGGATCAGTACCTAACGATGGGTAACCAATACCCGTCCATATCAAGCAGTTGTGTTGACCCTGCAGAACAATATTATTATCATGCCAGGTATCACGAAATGCAACCGAATACGGCCAAGCAACATTTTTCGGTACATCAAACGTCATACCAGCCGTCTTATCAGTACGTCGTCAACAACTATAATAACTAACTTGAATATTTATAATATATATCATATTTTGTATTTATTATAATATGCCGGTACTATTTTATGTCTATTTTTTTCACATGTGAAATACTCAAAGAATACTTGTTAGATGTTAGTCGGTAAAAATTGTATACGTGAAACATTATTACATTATAATATAGTCACCATGGTGTATGGTATATATTATTTCCCCCCCCTATTCACAATAACCGAATATTGATATGACTGATATTATAATAATGAGGAATTGAGGAATAATTTTTAAAAAAACGTCTAAAAAATAATAATATTAATCATTAAAACAATATTTTTATCTACATACTTGATAATATAATATATGAGTAAGTTGCGACTAAAACGTTTGTATTCAAACAAAATTTTAAATACTAATTAAAATATTTGAATCAAATTATTTTTATATTTTATTTTCATCAATAATTAATTATCACCGATGTTCACACGGACAATTTCAATAATCTCATTAGTTCCAATAATGCGTCTCCTACGCATTAAATGTTTAGATAAGGGCGAAGTTTTGAAGTTATTCAAGGGCTGTGGGAGTTTTTATGTATGAGAAAATTTTTTATATACAATGATCATTAACTACATTATACATGAGTTTCACTGTTGTCTAATGATAACATGCATTGATATATTATATTATTCATTGCTTGTAATAAGTGTTAATTATTTTTCACATTGATAAAATTGTTTATTTTTGTATAATAGTATTTAGTTTGGTTTTCATGGGAAATAATACCAATTAATTTATCAAGTTTATTTTTAAACATTATAAAATTAACTCATTAACTGACTGTAATAGAACATTTAATATATAATACTATTATACTACGTATATATTATGAAAAATATTAATATATATTGTATTGTACAGCGGTTCTCAATCTTTTATGTACCACCTACGTGTTTTGAAAATTTGCACGTACCACTAGATTATCATTAAGTATATAATGCTTATAGATATTAATAATAATTCTAATTTTTTTCTTAAAGTCACGTATGATATAAGCTTTTCTGAGTAGTGCGTACCACCGGTTGAGAAACACTGGTATATATAAATATTATAGGCACGGTAAAAATTAACTATCAACACTATTAGGTCACTAGACGTATATTATGAAACTTTAAAAATAATAAATATAATACCTGACTTTATGTTTCAAATTCACTTTAGAAGAAAAATAATTTAAATAATATATTTATGAACTGAAAGCTTATTGGGTGTGGTACCTAGTATCGTATTTGTAAAAATTATTATTATTCATTGTCTATGTTCAACTTAAATAAATGCGTCATACCTTAATTATATTTTAATGATTTTTATTTAAGAAATGCAGATTTTGCGTCTTTAAGTAACTCACTAATAGATTTTAAACCCATTTCAAAATACAAACTCATCCCTTCCTCAATAAAGATAACAATTATTATATTATAAGGTGATAAACTAAACATAATTAATTAATTACAACCACTATTTTGAATTTCTATCAGACTAATACAATTATTTTTATATACATTATATTCAAATAAATAGCATTTTTTTATACAATAATATTGCAAATATTACGAAAACACAACCCTTATTATTTTTTTTTGTTAAAGATTCATGATGTTTATTATGAATTTCTGTATAAGGTCGATCTAAAATTCTAACTTGAGTTAGCATTTAAATTTACAATAAATATATATATATTTTTTTTAATGTATAATGTATAAAAATTTCATGTTTTAATTTAATAATCTTTTAAATACTTTAACTTATAATAGTTGTTTAATTATAATTTATAATTTGTTAAGTTAATATTTATTACTTTAGATATACTTGGTTAGATTATTATTATTATTAAATTTTTAATTTATTTAATACGCTTATATATATTATGTATTTAAATTTGTACTTTGTCAAAATTATATTTGAAAATTTTTTTTTAAATTGTCATTTTATAATTCATGTATTTCTAAGACTCAATAATTTTAAAAGTTTTTAGTTTACAAATGTTAACTTGGATTTTATTTTTTAGATATACGTAACATTTAATAGATTAAAGATGACAGATACTTTTAGAACGAGACGTTTTACAAATAAGATAACATATGAATAATATTTATTGGTTGAAATCCTTTAATTTTCACAATTATAATTGTATTCATAGTCTTATGTTTTATACTTATTTAAATAAAGTGTAGATTTCTAATGAAATTATAATATTTTAATTCAATTATTGCTTTTATAATTTGTTTTCAATAATGTTACATTAATTAATCTTATATTATGTATGTTACTATAAGACGTTTATAATTTAACCTATAATATTTAAATCATACAATATTATTCTTATTACTTCTTAATAGGTTGTTTATAAATAATACAATATTAAAATGTATTGTTGACATTAAAATGTTCTTTTGTATTTTAATTGTATATTAGATATTGTTGTTGTTTATTCTACATTTATAATAAGTTGAATTAGAATATTTGTATAATCATACAAGTTTTATAAAACTATACCTTTTATCACTTATATTCTACAAAAAAAAAGCAATAAGAAAAATATGAAAAAAATAAAAATATGTAAATTATTATAAGAATATACCTACACTCTACAGGTTATTTTAATTACCATTATGTAATCAATTATAACAAGTTATATAAACAGTTTTCTACGATAAACATTATATTTTAATTTGTTAAATAGTTATTGTTGTATACACAAGTTCCTAACACAAGCAACCCAGATAGGAATTCAGTATCAAGATTAAAAAAAATATGATAGCAAATCATAATAAAAGAGGTGATTTATAATGTTTAGGTATATTTTCACTTTATACAAGAATTTTGAAATTGTTCCCGAGTAATTCAGCTGATGGTAATTTTGTTCACGCGTTTAGGCGTGTAGGTATAATATTTTTATATTAAACATATCCCTATATTATATGTATTTGTGTGAATGTGTGTGCGCCTACGTACGAATTATATATACATTAACGAACATTGATCCCTTTAGAAAGGACTGTTTCCAGGTTCTACTGAAGTGTCCTTAGAGGATTTACCTATACGGTGGTTAGCAGTGCATTCATACATATATCGTATAACGCAGGTATTTGCAAAATTTACGAACCATATATAATTTGATTAAGAGTTCATTACAAGGGATCATGACGTGTTTGATGGTGTACATAAATTAACATTGGACACAACTGTTAGCCAATTTAAACAAAACAATATGTATGCGCATGTAGACGACATATTATAAGTATAAGGTGGCCAATAAGCAAACGTGTATGTCGCAGTATGACAAATACTAATACTGTGCATAGACAAATTTTCATTAATTTATAATAAGAGGGTAAAATATAACTTTAAAGAATTCTAAACTATTTATATCATTATGTGAAAGAAAAGCCTTTTGTAATTTTAACACAGGTTGAATAAAGTTAATTTTTATGTTGACTAAATCTTTTTTGTTATAGGCTTATATTTAAAAAAAAATTTAGTGTTGTTATGCTCTTTAAATAGAATATTTGTGAATAAAACTATAGGTATATAACTAGGGTATACATTTGGAGGGGGGCTAATCGGTTACTTAGGGGGATTTTTTGGCCCCCTAAAAAACATTGTTATGAATTTGTTTTTATTTTACAATTATCAACTCGATTTTACAATAAAATTTCTAGGAAATTGTATTGTTATCTTATCAATATCGTACTGGTTAATACTTTTATGTATCGTTAAGAAATTATTATGTCAATGATTTTTAATTCGATTTTTTAACATGTTTTTATTGCATAGTATTAATTTATTATAATTGTACAATAATATTATTTTAGACGTCTCTGGAAAAAAAAAATATAAATGATACTCGTTAAACGCGACGATGACTCTTAAACACTTTTTATACCTTCAACCAAATGGCTGAATGGTATTTACGATATACCTATATACTGGTATATATATATATTTATGTACACCGTAAATGTTATGTATTTTACGATTGACGATTATTTCTTAATCAATCACCGACGGAAGCCAATGCGCATTGTTGTATTTTTACGGCAGAACGAAATGGATTTTAGAAAAATTATTTTCGTCAAAACGAATATTGCTGGGAGCGTATATATATACTATATAGTCCCCCACTCCCCTACAGGCGTAGTCACCGTATTTTCCGAATGCGCTTGTGCGTGCGAGGGAACGGCGTCGGGAAAAAGGTCAACTCACCAGCGAAATCGTCTCGGTCGTTGGTATAATATGTTTTCTACTGCGTACTATACTTACATTACGTACACGACTGGAATTTTATTCGTTTAGCCGTATATTATAATAAATAATAATGCTTGTATTCACGATATGAGCATTGGGCCGCATTTGGTGGGGGGGGGGGGGGGGCGATAGTTACAATTACCCTGAATGGCAGATTTAAGGGTTGGTAGTATAAAAAATGTTTTAAAAATTATGAAATTTCAATCCGATGACAATATTGAATGCTATTGATAATTTTGTAGCTTGACAATCCCACGTCGTAAACATTAAACTAAAGAACACAATATATATTGTGCCGAAACGGCGCTACACAAATCAATTTTTTTTATGTCAGAAAAATAATGACATTATACAGAATAGATATAGTATAATATAATACTTTAAAACCTGAAAATATTTTTATCGAACTAATTTTGCAGTTATTTTATAGACATTTTCCGCTATCTGAGGTAGTACGTAATTTATTTTGGTGGTAGCATTTAAAGAAAATATATTTATATATCAGACGAGTATACTCATAACTATGGCCCGAATTTCAATGAGAAGTACATCTTTTTTTGGATGATCTTAAACTATGTTTTTCAAGTATACAATTCGTTTCATGTAACGGGTGCTTCAAAGTTCAAAGCTGAAACTTCTTTTTTAAATTTATTACATATTTCGATGTTTTTTTCATTTTTAGAGCATTTTTTTAACATTGTTGGGTCATTTTGTTAGTTTTAATGCATATTGATTCAATATACTATTCAATAGCCTATTCAAAATATAACCTGAATCTTAATTTATATTTTGGTATGTTTAGATGTTTAGAATGAATAATATTGCCCTTAAATAGATAGGCATAATATGATAAAATCATCGCCGCTCAAGTCAATTTTTCAAATTTTAGCTATTTTTTAATAAAATAATTATTATACTTTATTTATAAATTATAAGGCATTTTTTAAGGTAATTTTTCGGTAAAATGCATTTTTTACTATTGTTTTTAGAGCATATTTGTATGGTTTTAAGGTCATTAAAATCCGGACCCTACCCATAACAATATAATCCGAAAAACGTTCCTTGCGTATAGTTTTAGAGGTCGAACTTTAAGCTTTTCACTAAACCTGTCGCTAAATACTTCTCAATAATGAATTATAATATATAGAATTGTTATCGATAAACCTAATATATAATATGTTAAAGTGATTACAAATTTATGTAAACTTTATGTAAAAGAGAATTTTGGACGAAGGTGGGTAAAAAATTTTCCATGGGCGTAGAATTCACAAGTTCAGCTCTATAATCTGTATACCTTCTGTACCAATATATAGTATTAGTATTGATTTTAAATAATATTTATAATCAATGGTATTAGTATTTAGTATATTATTATACTTCATCATGAACTTGATTCACTTGATAGGTGCTTGATTGTAGAACACGCGTGAATCGTTATAGTTAAATCGGACATGCAATATATTAAAATTTATAATGTATCTATTTATTATATAAAGTGGAATTCACAGGTCAGTTGTATGGAACCGAATCCATAACGATTTTTGTTACTGCTGCGAGCGCATATAGGACATAGCCACATAGGTACGTGATACCGTACGCCCGAGTGGTCCATCAAAAACCCACAGTCCGTACAGAGTATATTATTATAAATCATAATTATCATTATAATCATCATCACTGTGTTCATATTATGTAAACGTCATGCAGTGTAAAATAACACAAAACTGAATACTGATGCACTTATGTTTGGCGAGTAGGCTTATAGTAATAATATACGGCAGGGACTGTGAATTTAATGCACTATATAGAATACTGTTAAATATGCATGCACTTGTATGCAGTATGCCAGTATATAAATATAATATACTTAAAATCTCTAAATTATGCATTATAAAAATTCAGACATAAATTCATTTTTTTTAAAAATAAAATTAGAAAATATTACTAAAATAAAAATAAATGTTTGTCAAAATTACCATTTTTTTCTCGTATATTTATTTATTAACGTACACTTTCCATGATGTATTATTATTATTTTTGCACAAATTTATTATTTATATAAAACTTACATGGCTAAATAGTAAATATATTTATTTTGTGTTTAAAGAAAATAATGAAAACCAGTAGGTGCATACGTATTTTTATTTTTAATCAGAATTGTATTGATATTGACAGCAGCATACTATGAATAATTGAAAATAACAATCGATAAATATTTTTAGTTATAAAATTTAAACTATTAATGGAATTGACGTTTCCAAAAAAACAAACAACATGTGGTTTAATAGTTTATTGCAATTACCGATTTATTAAAAAAAAAAAAAATAATAAGTTATACAACGAAAAAATATGTTATTGGTGCTCAAATTAAGGAATAAGGATAAATTATCTGCCGAATACAATTAAATGCGTGCCGTGCCGTTGTCATCTAGAACAAATTTCAGATCCATGTTTGCAGATATTTTATTTTATAGATATATCATATATATAATGATTGAGTAGATTAACACTAACTTTTTTTGCACAGTGGTATTAATTGCTCAATACATGTTATACATAACAGTTCGTAAAGTGATTTGTTTCGACGCGCGGCGGTTTGATGCGGGAAAAATGTTTATCTCCAAATTATGCATGATAAAATTGTTTATATTATTCATAACCATCAGTCAGTTAACATAGCAATTGATACGTTCAACGTATCAAAATATAAAATTTACAAAATGTTAATTAAAATTATCGGTCGCTAAGAACGACAATTTGCTTAAAATTATTCTATTATTTAGATATTAATTAATAATTGAGATCTACACCGTAAAATTTTAAAATCCTTGTACCATTTTATAAAATTTTAACAAAATAAAGATGAGTGAACAAATTCAACATAGTAAATAATGTAAATCGTTGATGAAACTATTAAAACACATGATGTATTTTGTTCTTAAGTATAATGTCAAGAATGACATTCCTTGACATCTACAATTATTATTATTATATAAATGTGATACCTATTCATCATAAATTTAAATGATTTATCTGGTATAGATATAATATAATTTATACAATCTCAATATTCATGATAATGATAATTTATTTGCTATACCTATTTGTTTAATTATTTTCGTTTACCACAAATATTAAACTAAGTATTATGTAATATAATATAATCATAGAAAATTATAAAACCAAAATATTAGAAATAATGTTTCAATTTAATAACCGTTTCAGAAAATTAATATATTTGTATATTATACTATAAGTGTATTAAATTTATGGAAATATGCATACTTCTAATAAGAAACCTATTATTCAATTTTTAACACGTAAATGAAGATATATATAATTTTTTTTGTTATTTCATTGCAACAATAATAATTGTGTACTGATTTTTAAGAAATTTTTCTTGAATATATTTGGAATTGAATCGAACGTGTTAATTTAAAATCATTATTCACTTTCTATTTTATTTTTTTATGTTGACTCAAACGTAATTGAATTGTATTGTTCAAATATTATTTTATTACATTTAATTTAGGAGAAAACGAAAATTATTTTTTAAAATTGATTCATATACCTGCGATAGAATTTTTATTTCTGAATAAAAACGCATGAAAATTTAAAATAGGGTTAATTTAATATTTTACGACATTATTATTTGAAAATATAAAAATGTTGTTATTTTGTCCATGACTGGGGCATAATTATTATTTAATTATGAACAAGTAAGTTATAGAATTTTGCTATTTAATCCGATATTTTTGTTTATATTTATCTAAATATTATTAATATAATCGTTTGTAATTGTTTTTAATGTTTCTCGTGATTGTACTTTTTCTTCATATAAGTTATCTATGTCTTTAACTGATTTATAAATATATATTAAGTGATGTAGTATAAATAAAATCTTATTATAGTTAATTATAAGTATTCTATTATAGCAGGAATGAATAATTCTTTTAATATTTGCTTCAATATGGCTCAATTTGATTTTGGTTCATATTATAAGATTTTTTAAATGTACAATGTAATGTAATCAAAATAATTTTTTAACAGAAACCTAACTTAATCTAATTTAATCTAATCAAAACGTTAAGCTGGAATTTATATCTTTTTTTAACTAATTTTTTATTATACAAAAATATTTATTTTTCTTCAGAAATATTATAACTTAACTGTATACAAAACCAATAGATTATATATATATTTATGTATTCATCTCTGTTTTATTATAGGTGCTGCTAAATTTAGCATACATAGACTAGAACCGTTTGGGACACAATTCAGGCTTAGTATGTACGTATCTAGCTGATAGTAATCTAGGATACAAGCAACCAATTCTGTTATAGTGTTATAGGTTATTATTAGATACTTACTTTTATCTTTAGTTACGTTGTGAACTTTTTTCTCGTTTTTAGTTAGTATATCGTATATCGTATTCAATATTCATTATAGTGTTTTTCAGCTCTATTAGCGAGCGTATTAATGTAACAATTTTTTAGGCTCTTATAATTTCTTTTTATGATATTTGGGATTTATTCTCAATTGTTTACCTCTATCTGTATTATCACTTCGCTGTAATATACATAAATTATATCCTTATTCATAATGTTTATTATATCGTTCATAATTATTGTAAAAAGTACAATAATAATTATAAGTTGAGTTAATAAAAACAAATTACTAAATAAGAATTTACAGTAAAACTTTAGCTCTACTTTTAATTATAATTTAAATATTTAAATATTTGTAACATAATATAGATTCGTATTTTGTATAGATCAATGTATAATTAAACCACAGTCGATATTCATAAATATTTTAATAATTAAATCTAATACAAATATAACATTACAAAAAATTAATTTAAAACCATAATTAATTTTAATATGTGAGAATTTATTAAAAAAAAAATATTATATACTACGTCGTGGCATGTAATCATTTTAACACGCTGGCTCATTAAATTTGTTTTAATAAAAATAGATTTAAAAAACTTAAATAATAATAAACGAATCTGGATTGTCTTAAATTGTATAAAAGCTATTCTATACGTACGTTTATTAATGGCTTGTATTAAAATCAATACTTTATGTTCTTTCAATTTCGCTTACATGAAAATTCTCAACAATGGTCTATTGAACATATACTATATATAGGTAAAATAAACTGAAACAACAACGATAAATTTTAATCAACAATTAATGTATAATTTTTTCTCAATCTTAAAAATATCCCTGACGATATATATTTAAAAGTAATGGAATTTTAAAATTATTTAAAAATAGATGACATAATTGAAAAAATCTATAAGCTCTACGCCATTCAGATAAAAAAAAAAAAACTATTAAAATGCTAACAATGTGCAAGGTGAGCATTTTTAAATTCCACAAACAGTAAATAATGACGATAACAAAACGGAATTCTTTAATAATATATAAACTTCAATTTTAATATTTAAAATATTGTCTACTCATTTGCACATATATTTATTATAAAATATTATTGAAATAATGGTACCTAAGTACTTGTAGTTCAATGGATTATAAATATGTATTTAATGATTTAAAACTTATAGCAAACCACGTCAGTATAAAGGGGTTTGTAGTTTGTATTGATGAACGATAAATAATGAAAAATAAATCACATATATGATTAAATGTATATTTTAATCTTACGACTTGTTTTTCTGTGATTAATATTAAGAGAAAATAAAATAAATTATAATTATAATTACATTTAAAAAACAATTTTAATTGTTGTAATTATAGGTAGAAACCAATAGGTAGGTACAAATCAACAATACTTTAAATTATAATTTGTGTGTACAAATTATAATTTATTAAATAAATATAGTTATATTAAAAAATACCCATTAAAAAAAAATCTAACATGATAATTTTTTGTACGTTATACTCAGTAATTATAATTTATCGAAACTACATAAAAGGTAACTATAATATTGCATATTATATAATCTTAATTCATTATTATACAAAATATGTTTTCAATACTGAACTTCTGCCTTACCGCATTACCCATACATACATACATACATACATACATACATACATACATACATACATTCATACATACATACATACATACATACACATACACCACCTGAAAACAATTCACGATGGTTACGCCATTGGTTATGTTAACGACAGATGTACGGTGACAAATTTTGTCTTGTGCTGCACTGACGAGACATTATTGTAGTTCACTGCACTTAATTCCCGTTTAGTGTAGTGTGTAGACAAATTATAGCGGACGAACTACCTATACCTACACGCTGCAGTCAGATAAGTAAATCATAATAACTCTAGTGAGATTTATTTTTTCTATATCAGCCATCAGGATTAACGATATTACTTTATTTAATTTATTAACTCTATATTGTTTACAATTATCTATAGTATTATAAGGAATAACATTCATAAAGGACGTAGTCATGTAGGCCTGATACTGAAATTATCGTATTTTGTTATTACTGTATTTAATTAATTAAATAATAACAATATCATGTTTATATAACCGTATATGAAAATATGACGAAGAAGGCAATATATCACAGTCTATCGAGGCAGTCTATCGAGTCCGATATGATTTGAAAAATAAATACAAATTAAAAATATAAAAACAATTATTATATATAGACTATTGTCTTCCAAGACACGTAGCATCATAGATAACAAACAAAACATGCGTAGATAGGTATCCTTATTAGGGTCAGTTGTCGATAACTATATTATGATGAACATTAAACAATAGCTATAAAAAAAAATATATAATAATTATTTTATATATACGTGTGCATTATGAATTCAAACAATATTATATTTAGCTAAATCAAAAACATGAACAAAAAACAGATTTAAAATTAAACTATAAAATTATTTTTTAAATTCTGAATAATATCATCAATAGTATATACATTTTATAAATATTTATCTGCTCTGGTAAAGTATTACAATTTACAATAGTTTATAATCAACAATATAATGTACATAATATACATATTATACACATATAATATTTCTATAAAGAAAAATAAACAATAATTTTCAAATAATTACATTTAGGCCATTTATTCACCATACTGCGAGTACAAAGCCAAAGCAAGCAAAGAGTGTAAATTACTTTGAAACATATTAAATGAGAATATAATATTCCGCACAATGAAGTGAGTTCAAACAAAAGTAGAAAGAAATAGTTTTACAATAAGTTAATGGAAAAAAAAAGACTGCGTATAGTATATAGTAATATTAGGCGCGAGCAGGCAACTACAGATATTGTTCAAATGAATTTCAGGGATAGTTCAATAATGGCAATTTTAGAATTCGTACGTGGGAAGAATAAAACATTATATTATAGACAGTGACCAAAAGGGATTTTTGTTTTTCGAGCCTGCAACGAATATATATTAAGCTAAAAAGATAATTGGGAAAAAAAATTGTCAAAGATGTAAAATGATCAATCGGTTATAGAAGCCATTGAAAATAAACCATTATTTTCTTTTACGAATTTATAATTTTTTTAATTTGCAATAAAATGAAAAATTATATAGTGTATCGTATAATAATGTATTATATTATATTATTATATATTATGTATCAAAATCACATATAGTGTGAGATAGGGATTAATTAATTTCGTTTTGATCGTTTTCGGTCGTTACAGTTCTTCAATTAACAGCTTCGTATATTATAATTATTAGTTTGTTCATACAATTTTTGTTTTTGTTGTTGTTGTAGATTCGTGTAAGTATATCTATTGATTTTTATTCACAGTCAACTTCTGGTGGTTTATGGCTGTAACTTTTAAGTAATTATAGTATCATGTAGTTGTGTATAAATGTATAATATATATACATTATACTTAGTGAACATTTTAAGTTTAAATGATTTGAAATGCACTCTTATACTTATTATTTTTTAGTATGTTTTAAATCATCATAAAACATATTGTTATTTGTTTAATCAACAAATCACTGTAAAATAGTACATTTAAGTTTTATAACAATGCACCTTGTCAATAAATATTAATTTTTTTTTTTTTTTTGCGGGATTTTATTTGCAGTTAGGCACAATATTACCTAATAACGAGTTGAAGAATAAAAAATTTAAAGTATTATTAAATATTTTAAGCTTAAAGAAATATTTTTCAAATATTAACTTCGCATTATTAAACATAATAATTTTGTTTCAGATATATGTTTATTATTTATTTATTTTAATATAATAAAATATAATCTAAATTCTAAATTTTGCTTAGTTAATTTTCGATACTTGGTGTGATAGTCGATACATATTTATAATTTACTCGAATATATTTAATTTAGATTACTTTTACTTTTATATTTAACTTATAATTAAGTAACTGGTGGTAAATTCAACACATTTTATTTAAATAAATATAAAAACAATGATATTAATTAATATTTCTAAATAGAGGTTATTAGTAGCAGAAATTCTCAGTGCGTGTTTAGGACTTATACTATCTCTGCTTAAACTTTATTACTCATGCATTTATAAAATATAGTGATGATTATTAGTAATTTTAAATTAAAAATATTTATATAAATCAACTCTATAATTTGATACCTCGGGTATAAAAAAAAATTATTTAATTTTTTTTATTTTGAGTTTAGGTAAAACAAAAAACTTAAGTATAGAAATAATTTAAAAAAAATATATTAAAGGGACATTAAAGGAACACGGTATGTCTGTATAGTATTGATTGTGTTTTGGTGGACTTACACAATTGTTTATTTGTTTGCCTTTGTATTCATTTTATATATATACATTATTAATCTTGTATTAATTTTTATTTTATTGTATTTCATAAGCCTCTTACTACTTCTGAAGTCTGAAGAGAAAATTACTTAACAATTCAGTATTGCCGTTTATAATTCAAGTAAATATAGCAACTAATTTATTAAGTACATTATATTTAGGTCCTACGTTAGAAATAGTAATTAGGTACTATGCTTAGATTAACAAAAATTCAAATCAAATGACGTAATGTGGTTGTAGAAAATGAAAAAGAATAATATATAATAGTACTGTTTTTATTCTATGGGCGAAATCTTTTGAAAATAATATATTAGAAAGGTTTAAGTATAGACCATATAGGATATATATTATAAAAAGTTTTAAATGCCTTCTACCAACTGGAAATACTTCTAATCAAGCAGAAAAATCACGATATTTAAAACTTTTGAAATTTTATAAAAATTATAAATCACAAAACGGCGTTAATGCTACAGACTCCAAGTTTGGTTTGTGGTGCAAAATGTTCCATTGACAAAATCATTCATTTCAACATAATATAAGTAATCAAATTATATATTAAATAATACATTTTACTCACTATAGATACTTGACAATTAATTTATAATTTTCTAAACATTAAAAGTCTTAAACGGCCTTAAACGTTATATATTAAATCATCAATTCGAATTCGTCATTTAATTTACAATAACATTAAATGTTAATACAATTACTTTATTATGTACATATACAGTACCTATATAGAACGGATGTACATAAATTGCATATGTTTGTATTTTATGCGCGTGTGTGAGTGCGTGCGTTTGTGTAAGTATATAGATTAACTCTGAAAAGGAATAGAATATATTTAAAATACAGGACGAAAACGTTTATTCGTATAGAAATGTAAACTCTCAATAGTAACCCCATAGTACCCTACGCGCGTTTGAACTATACACACTATACATATTATATATTATACACATTACACACACACACATTTATATATATACGCATGGCCGATATTATGAACGAATTGAAGGATATTCGGAAAGACGTATGCCGCTAACCTCTCTAAACTCATATATATATAATATATTGTATTGATATAGCCACGTAGGCATATATATATATAAATATATATATATATATATGCGTGTATATGTAGTATGTATGTGTTCGGACGTTCCGATGAAAAGTTTACATATTACGTATATTTTATTCATATAATATATATATATATATATCGGTCGTATACGTGGGCGGGCTTTAATTCGTTGTTACATATTAATACATTTTATTAGCTCACTCGATCGATATGTGCTCGGGCATATTATAATACGAATATGAATACCTGCATACAAAATGAGAGAAAAAAAATTTACAAACAGATCGCACAGGCTCTCCACGAACAAATCTATATAAACGTATAGGTATATACCGAAATCTTATGAGCGGCAGTGATCATTTTTCCTTATGAACGGTTCCGTGACGATTCGTATTATTATTACGCACGTTTGCAAGCGCTGAGTAATATAATATATATATATATTATATATTTAAGTACGTTCATGGTGTAGATGTGTGGGTTAAAGATGCAGAGTAATAATAATCCAGTAAAAATCCGACAAACTTTGATGTGGCTGACAAGCCTATATATCGTACATTTACAAAACCACCAAAACTTCGGCTGATATTTGAATTTATTTTATTTATTTATACACACACATATAAAAAAATATTAGTCTTTAAAAATGATTTTACAAAAACATAAAATATATGTATATGATATTTAACATAATATTTATTATACTTGGACCATATTTTCAAATTATCAAATTATAAGTGCTGATGAATTTATATTAGTTTTACTAAAACTTTCAAATCATCGTAACGTCCATTATTATAGCCCCCATATTTTCCAAACTTGTATAACGGAACTATTTTCGTACACTACGTTAAATATCTTAAAAACTATCAGTTCAAATTTTGATTTTGATACTTTGTGATCAGCAAAAATATCCCTTAAATAATTTACAGTCAAAAAAGAGAGTTTTCGTTTAAAAAATAGAAGCTTGTATAGCATAGCCAAAAGACAATCCCGAAGTAATACAAAAAAATCTTCAACATTTTAAAATGTTGACTTTATAAGTATATTCAAAAACATCAAAAATCAAATTTTGAATAGTTGCACTATTAAAAAAATAAAAGAGGGTGAGCAATGAGTATACTTGGTGAGTTCGCGTTGTTTATATATATAATTTGTATATGTTTATATTGTATAGACCCGTGCATTTTATTATTTTAACGTGACAATAGATACTTGTATAATATACAAACGTTTATTATAATACGTCAAAGAGAAAAAAATCCATTAACCGTACATTATTGTTTTTTACAGCATAGGGTTTTTTTCTGTTATGAGTAAGCGTTTTATTTCGTTGATTTATATTTTAAAATACTGTTAAATATAACGTATAAGTATATGTTAAAGAATAAAAAAGGCTGGAACCGTCTACTACGAACCGCAGCGGTTCATTATTTGGTGGTTTGTCGGGATATTAAATTTGGGAGCATAGTAAATCGTAACATTCAAAAAACAATTTTAAGCGGAATCCGGTCAAAACTACGGGCCTGTTGACATTCATTCAAAAATTGTTGACGGTCGGTATGTTTTCCATATTATACTATACGCATTGAGAAACTTAAAAGTATATCGCTTGGACTAAATTTCGGAAGAGGTTACATGAAACTTTTGAGCATTCTTTTCACTCGAAAAAAACAGTAATGAAAAAATATAATAAAAAGGATCCGCGATAAATGCGTATTACTCGCTTCACTCAATAATCTAAAACATATTCTGGGATACTAAGCTACCAGTTTAATAGTGATTAATTTATTGGTTATATACATTTATAATAGCTAATCCAAATTTGGAAGGAAAGCAGACTTTGATGTGCTTTAAACGTACAGTGAGAGATTATAATGATATGCGTAATATTATTATATAAACATATACAGAGCAAAGATTGCCAAACGTTATTTCAGCATTAAATAAAAATCCTGATGACTACTATCGCCAATAGTTATATGTATTTTTACGACTCCTCAAATGAAAAAATATACTGCAGTAGATCTTTCTCAAAAAAAAAAAAATTTGACCTGATATACCGGAGAATTTTATATTCCTTATTAACCGAAAAATAAATGATCAGTTACTCTATAGTCTATGCACTATGCTTATATGCGGGGTGTATTCTATAATTTATAGTAAGTACCTGTATTTGTGAAAAGATATTGACTAGGGGTATACTCGTTTAAAAAAATTATTTTTTTGGATAACAATTGACGATAAAAAAGAAAGTCTGTCACCCTAAAGTTTATCCTGTAATTTACCTTCACCTGTCCTTAAGGAAATGTACATTGCGTACACTTATTATACGTTGCATTGTGTGAAGTCGAGAGATAATGATGATTGACGAAGTAGGTTTCATCGGGGCCATGCGATATGCATTTAATAGTCTCCCCATCCTAAAAAAATCCAGCCAACACTGACAACAATAGTTGTATGTGTTTTTATGATTCTTCAAAAGCAACATAATAATATTATATTCTCGGTGTAGATCATTATCAAAATAAGTTTAGCCATCCTCAATCTAGAGTGTATAGTATAATCGCACCTATTACTGCAGTTCGAGAAAAAATGATTAGCACTTAGGTGCAATGTATAATATACACCTATATAATAAATCGGGTGTCGGGATGGTGTGCTATAATATTTATAGTATACCTACAGGTGAAAAATATATAGGTAGACTGAATATTTTGGTTTTAAAAAAAAGAGTTCTACTGGATAGCAGTTTACGGTAAAAAAAGAAAGTCTGACACCTATATAGCTTGTGTGATTTTCCTCTACCCTTCTCCTCCTCCTCTAAAAAAAAGAAAATGTTAATAATATTAAATTGATATAATTTAGTGTAGGTATTTTGTGTGTGAGCGGTAGATGATGATGATGGTGATGATGATGATGATTCGACTGTGAAATATCTAGAGAGGTTTCAACGAGGCCGTGCGATATAGGCGCGGCGGCGGTGGTGGCGTCGACGGTGGGTACACGCAGTGGCGGCGTCGGACGGGATCGAAAATACGGCGTCGGGCGCGCGCAAACGGTCGTCGTTTTTCCCAGGTCGCGCCGCGGAAAATCCCCACGAGTCGACCGCCGCCACCGTGCCGGCAGCAGCAGCAGCAGCAGCAGCAGTGCCATTCGATCCGTGACCGTCACACGTGCGCCGCACCCGCCGTCATGTTCGGAATCAGTGCCCTAGGCCGGGGCCCGCATCGCGACCGTATGCACCGCCGCCACGGACTACGCGTCTCCGACCGCCGTCGTTAGCTGCGAAGGCAATCAGAGGGCGCATGGGACCTGCTGCACCGTTGCCGGCACTCCGCAGCGGTTACATTCATTCGTCGAACATCTGCACCGGCTAGTGTGCAGCGTGTACGTATATTATATAATATTATTATAGTATGTAATTTGTTTACGAACACGCGTGACTATAAAATAAAATGATATATTATACGCGTTTTCCCGCAGAAGATGATTTATCGTGATAAATTTGTTGTCGTAGTCGTGCCGCGGTAACCTACATTTGTTCAGGGTCACGTTAATAACCAAAAGTATATAAAATATTTAAATTTCATCGTGTCAAAATAACGTCTACCCGTGCCCACGACGCGCGACCCACGTGGAGAGATGAAATTATCGCGGTATTTACTCGCGGAATGAGTTTGCACGGGGTACGACGTAATCTCGCGCAGTATCTGATCGCTAAACACAATACACTTACCAATACTATATATTATTATAACGATAATATATACACGACGGCGTTTAAAGCTTTGGTTGAATTATAATAGATATATCTCGGCGCAACGTCGCGAGCAGTATAAACGTGTTATACGTATATAATTGGTTCGTTATATTATATTATATGAGTATATCGTTTCACCCGGCAATATAATATCTATATATATATATATATGTATACCTATATACACTATACAGGTAACGGCAATTACAACGAACGTGCGTTTACGGGTGCGTGTGGTAATGCGGTATCAGTGGTATCACGTATAAAACCGAGCATCCCCTGCCCCCGCCTCCGCCTCCCCCCCGATATTATATGGTATAGAGTGTACCATCGGGAAAACTCGGCATACGCGTTTTCGTTCACCACAGTCGCATGGGGGTGTTATAATTATATTATCTCTGTACAGACGTATTACGTTATGTGCTCGTGTGCGTATGTAAGCCGATTTTTCTATATTTTCGATTCTGTTGCTATTAAATAGGATTAAATGAACCGACGACGGGAGGCTGTAACATCGGACCTCCCTCGATCGCGATTAGGGCAGCAGCGTGGCAGAGTGAATGCCACGCCGTTATCTGATTTGGCGGAAATCGGTCGGAGAGCTCTCCCGCGGCCGCGACGACGGGCGCAATAATACAATATAATAATTACAGAAACATAATGCGATTTACTCCGACGGCCGTCAGCGGTTTATTATTAAGCGCCCCCGGTCGTGTATATTATTTCTATATAATAATATTGCACGCAGTGACGTATAAATAACAATATACACTATAAAATAACTAAAATGTTGTATAGTATGATTGACGACCGCTGACCGGAGATCGCTGTAATACACGTGTATAGTCCGATTCGGTTAGATCCGCAGCATCCTATATACACGACGATTGCAGCCTGACAAAATATTTTATCATATTTAAAACGACCCGGTGAACGCGAATACACCACCGACGGACTTGTCGATGTGACATCACGTGAAATAATACATATATTTTTTTGCTTATTAAAGTTCGAAATATTCAATACATTTTGTTATTAACGTTATTGTATAATATTAATATATTATTGTTATATTAATATGTAATACCTGTAGTGCTCTTACTACACCGTCTACACTCCTGCGCATCTGCAGGGTCGTATAATCATATTTATGTCATAATAATAATAATAATAAATAATAATAATGCCGTGTAACGTTTGCGCATAAGTATAACAATAATAATATCATATTATACGACAACGAGCGCGCGGGCGGGCGGGCGGTGACGGGTCGGATGACGGCTGACGGAGGACGGTTGCGGCGGGCGCAGAGGGATGACGCGCGAACAGTCGGCAGATTTTCGTCGTCGCAAACACGCGAGTCCGGGTAGATGCGGTGGGCGGCGGACAAGGGGGCGGGGGATTTTGTGTATATCGCACGGCGGCCGCGGGGCCTATGTATACGCGCGGAGCGACGGCGACGAGCCGAGCGCGCCCGCGGAATAAATGTGGGTCAAACGCTTGTGCGGGACGGGCGGCGTGAATTTACGCGCACACAGTGTCGTGGATCGTCACTCTCTCTCAGCCGCCACACAAGCGCGCAAAAACACGAGCGCCCACACATTCCTATAATATGCGCTGCGATAATATTAATAATATACACGTGTGTGTGTGTGTGAACGAACATGTGTCGCGTTTTCGTCTCGCCGAAATCGTCTTCTGCGGGCGGCGCGCGAATCGGCGGAATAGCCGATTTACAATCGCTTTCCCCCTCGATGTCATGTGCGGTACGGCGTCATCATCACCCGCGTCACACCCGCCGCCGCCGCCGACTGCACCGAGTCCCTATAAATTATACGCACACAGCGACCCCGCGGGGCGCCGCATTGTCCGTCGAGCTTTTATTATACAATACGTTAGGTACGAATACGATACGCATATACGCATATATTATTATTATACTGCGCGTTACCCCCGCGACGTTCGAGTGTACAGGACGATTCACCGAGCGTATATTAATCCTCGCATAGTTTCCTTTGATAATGGAGAATTTATTCGAATTCGGAGTTTTGGGATTTTCAAGCATATCGATGTGAGTACTAATACAAGGACCATTTTTTTAATTATTTCGTACCATTTAAGAATAGTGTCCTCGGACAGGTTTTACAAAATATTATCATACAATAATGTTGATGGATTAACTCCTCTATAAGTAACTATAGACTTTTCAAATCATTATATTTTAGCCACTCATATCTTTCAAACCCATTATCCGTAGAATACAAAGCTAAATTGTAACTCAAAATTACTCGTTCAAATTTCTTTATAAATTCATAAACATATAGATAGGTATTTTACAAAAATATCCATATCTATAATTATAACGATTTACTGCAGGAGAAAAGCGAGATTCTCGTTGACAAAAAAAAAAAACTTGTTACCATTACCGGACACTCTTTAAACGATATAAAAAATGTAATTATTTGAAAATATGATTCTTCAGTATTCAAATATCAAATACTTAAAGATTCCAAAAATTATAATTTTAATAAATGCATTATTTAACGAAAAAATGGAGATGAGCATGCTTGGTGATTCACTCTGTATAATATAATAATAATGAGTTATTATTATTGTATATACGTCAACGCACCATAATATAGCTTTGTATAATATTATATTAAATATTAACGCGCGGAGTATCGCAACTGTGCGTACATGCGATACGTGTGTGTCGCTGTTGGCATGATGAGGAAAAGTGGTTCCGGGTGCGAGTTCCCGGTGCAGAATTTCCCGCAGCGGTATTGTACTATTATAACGTCAATAAAAACTACAATAATAATAATGACTACCTTTTGTCACGATGACAAATGCGTTTTTGACACCTGTACATTATAATATATAGGTAAGACTTGCGAGCATGCAACGACTGGATGAAATAAGAACCGACTTTTTTTTTTTTATATATAAAATTATAAAGGTTTTCGGAAGTGTATACAATATTTTGTGTACACTTTTAACAAAAAACCGTGAAAGAAATCGATTGCAGCAATTCGCGGTAAATCAATTAAACCAAAATAAACCCACCCGTTAAGAATTAATCGTTTTAATCGCGTGTCTCTGTGTTTGTTAAAACTTATAACAACTTGCACAGCGGCAATCATTTTTCAAAACAGTAGTCGGAAAAATATCCATTGAACAACACAGCGTAAACTGGATAACATTATTTTTGTATCTATATACCTCTAGTGTTTGCACGTGTAGATTTAGTTCGAACGTTTACCTATTATAGGCGAACGTTAATCTTTCCACTCTACCTAATTCTCCAGTCTCCACCACTGGTACCTCTTACTGTTACCTCCAAACAAATTAAAGTTTTAAATCCTGTCCTAATAGTTGTTGGCGCCGCCTTTTAAGCCTATCCGTAAACATATACCTTTATTTTTTTGCAGATAATTTTAGCATATCACCGAGTCATCGTCGTCATCGTCGTCACTATCAGCACCTGCGACAGCAACAGTTATGACGACTTGCGCGGCGGCTATGATAAGCGGGCTGATGGTCACGCTATTTATCAGCTGGACCGTCGTCAGGCCGACGCTGTCCTGCCGCATATCCGAATTCATGTGCAAGTCGACAGGCGGGTGCATTCAGCTGGATGAATACTGCGACGGCAAGTACGACTGTCCCGACAGGTCGGACGAACCGCCGTCCTGTACTGGTAGGTACACGACCATACATCGTTATAGTCTATACGAGTTAAGATACACGTGTATCTACACGAGCTTTTTAAATTATTCTTAGCTTATCTTCCTGAATTACCCTATCGGCTTTGAGAATAATTTACAAAGAAGTGTCAAAATGTTTTTGTAAACACTTAAGTCACAATCAAAATAATAATACTGCAGTTCTATAATGTATCAACTATCTTATTATTATATTCACCTCTTTATACGCCTGGAATTTATAGCTGTGGGCCATCAAGAAGTTCTTACGACCTACAGCCTAACTTTACAATATGCTATTTAAGATCTGCAGCTATTATACGTATACACATATCCGATGCACTGCAATAACGACAACAAACACACATTAACGTGAGGTTTCATGGGAAGTCGGAAGGCACTATATATATACAATGCCAAAAAGTTGAACAAACTACGGCACACAGAGACGTTCTAATTGGGGTGGAATAGAATGGGAGGAGAAATCCAAAACGTATAATAATTATTAATTAGCGTATATCTGCAAACTACGTGTAATATCCTATAATACTATATACAACATCATCGGACCGATGAAAGCACAGATAGGATTATGAGGAAGCAAAAGGATCAAGACGATATTATTATATTATTGCAGTATATAATTACATATAGGTATAGTAAAATATACTATATAATATCGAATGTATACAATTTATAGCCTTATAGCAGTGATTTCGTATATTTTTTCGTGTTATATTATAATGATCCGGAATTTAATTAGGTTTGATTAATTATTTATTATTTTTTTGTGCAGACCCGCACCCCGTGGCGTATCATTATGCATTAATAATTATAACGTATTATATAAGTCCCTTAGTAGCGGGTGCCGCTCTGTATAATACACGTACTTTTACACGAACGACTTCAGATCCGTGAAACACGACCCTCCTAAAAAAATTCAAACTACATAGTAGGCAGAGCATCACATAATGTAGGTATAATAATAATATAGGGGTGGGACGAGACTGACTCCGTTCGGCCGCACGTATAATGTATAAACGCAAGGCTTGACGAAACGAATGTGTACGTGCCGCTTTCGAAGGAGTAGACCATAAAAATGTACGTTTTTCTATAGACTTTCAAATTTGCCCTTCAAGTAAATATAAGTATTATCATATTTTAATACGCGTACACGTGACGATCATGCCGACGCGAAATAATTTACGAATGAAAAATAAAAGCTCACACGTGGTCGGTAGTCGGGTACACTTTGACAGAACCGTTTTTATATGCCAAAAAAAATTATTTCCTACCTTTATTTCAAATGCATATTATATACTCTGCACATACGGAGACAATATACGTAATTGTATACGATCATCGCAACCCATCCATGAACAATTATGCAGGTATAACCGCGTATAGCTAGAAAGAAACAAATTGCGTCGTTATTATTCTGGGGCCCTGCAGCGCGCCTGCCACGTAGGTACACGCATTTATATATATATATAAAGTTATTGTCTATGGCTTTCAATTGCGTAGTTGACTGAAAAAAAAATGTTTATAATTAAATTAAAATTTATTTATTAAACTGCGCTACACCGTTTGAAAATTCCGGGTTGAGTGAATTTTATAGTCGAACTTTATATGTAAATATTTAAATATCTTCATATATATGTATATACTCGACATTTTAGTATCGATAACGATGTATAAAATATCTCGAGTGTTGATAAAAGGACACAATTAAATATTTTAATGTTAAAATCATTTTCTAAACCGCATAAATTAAACGCGTTTACGCGTATATATATATAGACACATGATTAATAAAAAAAATATATTACGCGTGGACGTGTAGTCATACGTATATTTTATGTATAAACCAGAATATATAAGCTATTAGATGTCAGCACAACCCTCTGAGACGATTACTTCAATTCTTAATTCTTGTACGACGGGTCTGACACGCCGTATTAATATTTGAAAATCTACCCATCGGCGATAGGAGTTTCTTAAGGGAGGGTAAGTTAGGAACGAACTTTTAACCAGCCAAAAAGAATAAATTGTGAATTGGAGTTTTTTTTTTTTTGATAAAAAATGCTCTCGAGATTACTGCAAAGGCTTTGTGGCTGAGTGCCTGAGTGTAAAGTTAACACCCATCAATCTTATTTTCTACGTCCACGCACTCCATCTCCCATCCATCCCTTATATCCCTGCTGCAATAAGTACAATATACAACACAAACATACATACATATATATATATATATAAACCGAACGCAGAAAAGAACGCTCCAGTATACATAGTATATAATAATATAGTATATAGAATATACGTATGCGACTGGCGCCTATCGCCCTAATTAGTCACTGTTGATTTCCCTCCCCCATCGTCATTAAAATGCACTTTTTACACACACATATAGGTATATTTTATAAAGTATATTCAGCATTCTAGCTCGCTCACTGTGTTCCTTGCCGCTTTTTTTTTGTTCTGTTCATTTTATTTCCACGCAACAGATATACATCGGTTGAAATCAGATATTTTGGTTTTCTTGACAATATAATAACTGTATATTTTTTCGTTTGTCTCGCCTAATTAACACTAAACATGTATATTGTATAATAATTGCTATAAAAAAGTCTTTTACACGTGTATATACAAAAATGATTTTTTAATTTTTAATGTAAAGCACACATATTCTTGGTCAATTTTTAAGAATTGTCTTATATAATTTAAAGTACACTTATAAAATTATAACACTACAAATTGTAACAAAAAATGTATATAGTTTTTGTTATTCGAGTGTTGTTAACATAAATATTGTAATATATATTTTATATACCTAACCATTATTATAATTATCATATTCTTGACTTATATAGGTACACGTCATCAAACTCTAATAAATGCTTTTAAATAAAAATATCTAATATCTGTATAAGTTTAATGTTTAAATTTTGAACATCATCATTTTCAGGAAAATATTTATTCTATATATTCTATAAACTTGATAGTTTATAAATTTATAATAAGAACAATGTTTACATTCAAAAAGTATAAAACTAAAAATCACACACAAGACACAACTATAAACATATTTTATTATTTTATTTATATAAGTTGTATGATCAATATTTAAGTATTTTTATTACTTAATCTAAAAATTACAATTATTATAGTATAAAAATTTACTGAAAAAAACAAATCTTTCAAGTTAGAAAAAAAATTATAAATGTAATGTACAAATTATTTACAGTGTACTAGCTAATTATATTAAAAAGCTTCTACACCAGATCTACGCGTAAGACAATCATTATTTCAAAAATTATTAATGTTTTTGAACATTTTTTTTTACATAATATGAAGTTATACTTAAATCTCATTTTTAAAATAAATCATTATCATTTTTACTTTTTTGTAACTCCTTTTTAATTTAAAATATTTTTTTAAATCAATCTCAACATATAAAAAGTCTAATTTCAAACGAGTAGGTAATTAATTAGTTTTAATTATTTAAAGTTTATATGAGTGGAATAATACACCAACATTATAAGGTGGAAAACCCTCGTGCCACTCCTCGCGTCTAAACTTTAAAAATTTTTGAAAAATGAGTGTCTTATGTTAAAATAATTACCTACTATTTATAAATATATAATATACACATTATCGAGAAATTCTAATAAAATCTAATGTACACTTTTCTATATATTTTAGCGTGCAATAGGACTTATTATGGTGAAGTAGGAAAATCTTACAGACTGACTGTAAAGAAAATACAAAAGGAAAGACCATTCCTGTGTCACTTGAGTTTCACTGCGAGCGGACAAGAACACGGAGACTTTGTAGAAGTAAGTATTATACAATATAAGCACATTACTACCACATATTATTATTATATTATACGAGTACGTATATATTATTATTCAAAAAACTACTTCATGGCGTGGTCCTTTTTACTCGTTCATTAAACTTTTTTTCCTCTTTAAATTATAACGCGTTTCAAGTCATTTTGATGAGGCTCAATATTACATAATAATAACGACACTGCAAAATACATTTTTTTATGTAAAAATTTGCCAATATATTCATTAGTAAAAAATGTCTACTAAAATTTTAATTTTATAATTACCTGTATCAAGTGTTATATATTAGGTATTATTAGTTTTTTTTAGTCGAGTCTATAATATAATTATTAATAATAACTCTAGTTCTAAATTAATTATATATTTTTTCATTTTTTTACACCTGTCATGTAATACAATTTTGTATTGCTAAACAAGTTTTATTTTAATATTATTTGTCTGATATTTTAAAAACATATTTGATGTTTAGGTACAAGATGTTTAAAAAAGTAAAAGTAAAAAACCTTGGTATTTGAAAATATATATTAAATATTTCAATAATATTTTTAAGTCATAGGAATCTTTTTTATTATAACATAATTTCATAACTTTATCATTTTTTTTTTTTTGAACTTAATGGAGTACAACAATATTTTTTATAATTCAAAAGAGGCAGTTATAAAATACGATTAGTTAAATTCATTTTCTGTTAAAATATCATCTAAATATTCTTATATAGACGTATAGTATTACTATTTTGAATATATTTTGCGACTATTTAAATGTTTTGGAAGTATATTTTATAACTTATCGAAACATCCGCTGAACTAAACACCATTAAAATAGACTGTAGAATATAATGTAAAAGATATACAATTGTAGAAAATAAAAAGTAGCCCCATAATTTGTGCATTTTTTTCTCAGTAAATTGTTTTAATGCTAATTGTCTTGTCATGTTTAAAACATTATTGTATAGTAACTATAAAATAGAAATAAAAAGGACAAATATAAAATGTTTAAATGTAAGTAGTATAAAGTTTTTCATACAAGGGTTTTGGGTTTTTATACTCTGGTTTATACATACAATAAATTATTCATGAGAATTCTTTTCGCGGCGTAACTTTCATTGTCTGTGGAGAATATACGGCAGTTCTTTCTCGACAACGTATATCCGCTTGTTGTATACAAACAGGTCGGAATCGTAAAACGTGTGTATATGTGTGTAAATCATGTCATCTCAAAACTATTGCACTGTAGCCAATGTTCTATGTGTAAATATATTTAGGCATTTTCAAAAATGGTTTAAGATTTACAGACGTACAATATAACAATATCTGGTAAATCAGTAAAATGTACTAAAATTCAATTCATTATAGCTATAGCGAACCATATATGTAGTATTATTTTAAAATTGCTTGTTTTTTGTATTCACTATTGCTAAATTCCATGTGGATTGTGGGTAATTTATGCAACTAAAAATTAGTAATTACGTTTATAGTAGAAATAAAAAGCTAATATTAAATATAATTAATAGGGTCCTTTAATTTATAGGATTTATTTTAACAAGCCTGTTAGTTATAAAACTAATATGATTGTCAGATTTAGATATAACAGGTCTTAGACATTTTAAATGATATACTTCTTTTTCACTATTATTTTATTTACACGTCCGATGGACGGTTTTGACTTTTTGAGATATATAACTAAATAGTTATATATTATTTGTAGATAGTAGTTACAAAATTTACAAGTGTAAAAACCAAACTACTAATGTTTAAGACAGTTTTAAAACCGATACAGACTTATGGTGTACAACTGTTAGGCGCATCTAAAAAATTGTATCCAAATAAAATCCTAATTTACTAGAATATCATACTAGGTACGTAAAATTACAAACGCTACACTTTACATTTCTAATTAAATCCTTCACAATGACTTGCATATTAAAACAATTTAAGAAGAATCTGCAGTATTTTACAAGTGATTTTTCTTACGTCTAGAAAACCATGAAAACCTAGTCATCAGAAAATTAAATACCTTAAAGCTTCCTTGTTGGCGTCTGAAAAGAAGATTGTGTCATTTTCTTTTAAGTCGTACTCGTTTTTCTTCTATTCTCCTTCTTCTTTCCTCCTATTCGCCTTTCAAGTTAAGTGTTACTATATTGGATGACTTCTTAACCACGTAATCTAACTTATTTTTTTCGTTATTTTCACATATAGGTGGGTCATTGTGGTATTCTGTGTAAATTGTATATTATTTTCTCTTTGCAACGATAAAAAAAAATAAAGATAGTGGAAATACGTATAGAATCAATTAATATTATATTTTGTTATAATTTAAATTTAGGTAAGTACACTTATTAGTGACGATACTACATTTTATCGATGTATAATAACTAATAATTATTAATTGAACTCTTTGCGTTGAAAATAACTGTGTCGACTTGTTATGAGAAAGGGAGATCACACTGATTTGAACAACAGCCCAAAAACTAAACAATACGTACCAGCCAGTACTAGTTTCAACTAGATATATATAATAATCTAGGAAGTTTTCTATTCACATTACACCACGTACATATAATAGAAAACAAAAGCCATGAAGGATTTTACGCAGCACCTGGGGACACGTCGGGGTAAATCGCTCGATAAAGTCGCTATAATAATATGTAATACGAAACGCTCCCGCTTGTGCTTAAATTGGAAATATATATGTATACATCTTGTCCTAATTGTTATGAAATCTTACCCGAAGGGAGTATAACAGCTGTATAATAAAAACTGTTTTTTACACTTAAATCTTATCTTTTGAGATAAAAATTCAATATAATATAATATGAGATTTGGGGTTTTGTAAGAATATATCCATGTACAAAAATCGTGGTCTCCGACAATAAAAAAGGAGAAAAACGTTAAATTCTTATCTAAATCGAAAATTATCTTGTTCGATGTGCGTAAGACCACCGACGATAACGTCTAATATACGATATAATGTCCGATCAAATGTAGATACATTATACA
This sequence comes from Rhopalosiphum padi, assembly GCF_020882245.1. Classification (NCBI taxonomy): domain Eukaryota; kingdom Metazoa; phylum Arthropoda; class Insecta; order Hemiptera; family Aphididae; genus Rhopalosiphum; species Rhopalosiphum padi. The sequence continues at coordinate 23,833,111 of NC_083600.1, forward strand.
ATATATACATACATATAGGCTATAACTCAATAGCTGCAGTTTAGTGGTTAACAAGCTTGCACCCTATTATGCATTCAATAATTTATCAGGTAGAAAAGTTCTCCACACGTTTCACGCAGCTCTTCTATAAATTTAAAATCAACCACAGATAGGGGTTTTATTTTTTATTTTTTCAGAGGTAATTTATTATTTTTATCATTTTATTGTTATATATATATATATATATAGCGAACAAAGTATACTAAAATGCGATAAAAATCATTGTGAAATTAATTGCGAAGATTTTTAAACTTAAATTAATCATTTTGAAAAATGATTACTATTACAGATTTTAAAATACCTGTATTAACCTTAACAATATTACTTGATATTCAAATTAATTATTTTATTAACCAGCTTTAATTTTCAAAACGAAATATTTTTAGGATCTATTTATAGGCAGGTACATAGAATAAATTTAATTATTTGTTTTTGTTTACACTTATATGTATAATAAAATCCCAGTAATTTTTATTAAAAAAACATAAATACTCGTATAATGTTTTTAGATAAAATTGTAATACTCAGTCTATATTTATAAAACAATTTTTATTAACTTGGGAATTTTGAGTAGTTATACACAGAATAGATATTCACTTTTACACAAATTTACTTATATTGTGTTGCTGTCGTCTGTCACCAACATACTTGATACGGCATGTCGTGTGCATTTGTACATATTTTACTCATTATTTTAAACATTTTAATCGTGTATAGAAAAACTTTACATTGATATATATATATATATTTTTATATTGTAATATATTTATACAATCAATTGAATTCTCTACTCTAAATTTAAAAATTCAAAAACATCTCTTACACTCTAATGATTTTTTCGAATAAAACATAATATATAAATTAGGGCCCGATGGGAGCGAATCAAGAACCCTAGGGTTTTTTTTTAAAAATCCAGTAAGACAAAATATCATATAACAACCAGCGTCTAGTCCTTATATATTTTTGCATTTTATTATTTTATTATTTCATCGTAGTAAATAATGAAACAGACTATTTACAACTACGGACTGAGTTGTGTTTGAGTAGTTTTAGACAACCATTTTGCATTGGGATTACGATTGGATTCTCGTGGGAATACAAGTTTTATACGTAAGTTTTAGTTATATCCATTGAAGCAGTAAAATTCATGTATTTCACTCCTATTTTGCTAGCCTCAAAATCAGTTGCTCCACAGTACGATGTGGTCGACGTTAGATTAAACGTACATTCCGTTCCATATTTGCAAACGGCTTTCGGTATTTAATATAATATATCAAAACTAACTATCTCAGTATTGTGAAAATTATCTATTTTAACTCAGATTAATTTTTAAAACTACATTAAAATAAACAATGTTCCATAACGATTATAAAACCCAACATAATATTTGTTATAGGCGTACTCATTTTTATACTATTGTTTAATATCGAATTGAGGCATATATTATAGATTTTTAAGGTTTTTCACACTAAAATACTAAATTACATTAACATTTTATAAATATTAATTATAAGCATACCTTTGGGCTATTTTTCAGTAAACATAAAATATATAATATTTATTATTCTATGCATTAAGGGTATTTTACTATTTTGTGTGACAAATTAAAAATAAATTTACGATTAAAATATAGGTTATAATAAATAATAAAATCAATCAATGTTTATATCATATTTTGTTTCTTATATTTTATTGACGCTAAAATTATTCCTATACGGTTATAAAATTAAAAAAAACTAATTGAGAAAACCATAAATTTCTAGTTACATTAGCTGAACCAAACTTTTAACTTTATTAAAACCGTATTTAATGAAAACCAAAAGACATATTACAACCATAATTAGATTTAAAATTAGTGTATTTGTTTTAATTAATGTGAAACTACACTATGTAAAATTACTAACATTGTAACATGGTACCTATATAGGTGTATAAAAAGTTTATAAGGTTCTTGTAAACACCTAACGCCCACATTTAATTTATATTTTGAGAAATATTTTATGTTCTGAACTTTTTTAATACACGTTTATATTTTTAAATTAAAACTTTTTTTGGCTATACACTATTATATATTTATATTAATGAGACTTTAGTAGGCCAAAATCATTTTTTTTTAAACTTTTACACCATTTATTTTATGATTAAGTTTTTTCTACAAATTTTGTTACACATTGCACCTACCAATTGTGTTGACAGATATTTAATCTTATTTCAAAATGGCAAAGACACGGTCTCGTGCCTATATTTAATGTTTAACATCATACTGATAGAGTATAAAACATTAACTCATGCAGTCATGCCTATCTACTAATCGTAATTTTAAATGGTTTACGTATGATTTACATATTTATATCAATATCACGTCCGTTTAAATATGTGATCTGCTTAAAATGCACCTGTTATGTTTAACTGCGTGTAATTTTCATCAACCTTCGAGGCATTAATAAAGGGGTTTAGTTTATATAAATATATAACACCGTGGTCTGAACATTCTGAACGAGGACCCCTTGCAATGGTTTTATGAATTATGATAGATTTGATTTTGAAAAATAAAACATCTTTCAAAGCTGCTTTATTTTGCAAGATGAATCATCCTGGCCCGAGACGAGTGAAGTAAGCAGAAAAGTGTCAATAAAACGCAAGGTACTTAGTTTCTTTTTTTATATAGTCCGTTATAGTATTTTATATTAATTGAATTTCAAACAAAATACTAGACATATTTGGCAAAGAACATTTTAACAGAAAAATAAGTGGTCTAAAAATAATATATAAATTGATACTGCGTACGTATTATTTAACTTTAAAATTGATTTTTAGTTGGTTTCACAATAATGTGTTTCATTTTTTTCCCTCGAAGCACTTAAAGTTAGTTTGGAAAACGAAATAAAACTCTATACGCAAGCAAACCAGGTTTCGATCAAAATGGCCTTCCTAACGCAACACAATAGTAGTTTTCAAATCTATTATACATATACATATATGAGTATATATTGACGTTTTGTATATAACAAATCGATCCTATCCACGCTCTCGAAATCCGTCTAAAACAGGTGCCCATACCCGGGCGTTCAAAAAACAAAAACCGTATCGTCAAATACAGAATAGCATCCTCGAGATGAGGGAATGGAGTTTGAGTTATGGTTATTTAACTTAAACATTTATATCGTACAAGTAAATTAACAATAATTTATTGCTAAACTAATTTAGTGACTACTAATACCAGTAATACCTACTAACGTACTATTATGATGAGTACCTATACAAACATGTTTATATTTAGGTATAAGGTATAATACTATGTACCTACCTAGGTATAATGTAATTAACATAATATTATATTGTTTATATTTTAAAATCTTTTCAATAATCTTTCAGTATATTAAGATGCTATGCATGGGTATAAGACATTATAATTATTTAAATGAATTCAGTGTGTTCACTAGCTAACTGCGTAGTATTAATATTTTTTAAAGTTACTTATACTGATTTCCAACATTGGTTTAGATTAAATACATTATGCATCTTTTTAATCAATATTTAAAAATTAGACAACTTTATCAAAATAATTTATAATTATTGAATATATTGTATGTCCACTGTCCACTACCAATCAATGTGCTCTGATATAAAAAATTAAGCTATGGTATAGTTCTTTTGATAATGCGTTATTTAACAAGTTATTAAAAAAAAAACACATACCTATATATTATGAATAGGTACATTACTATACGTAATCTCTGTATTTAGACGAAATATAATTAAAAACATCAGCTCAAATAGATGCAACGACTAAGAGAAAATGATAACCGTTTAGATACTGCATACCTTCGTTTTAATATTCATTAATCGTAAACTGTAGTTGTAAAGAGTATAGACAGAACATATATAGGTGAATTAATAAAAAAAATTAATTTGAATTAATTATGCCAACATCAAAATCGTTAAGCTAAAAATGAATAGTTATCAAACAATACATTGAACTTTAAAAGCTTAAAGTTGATATGGAGAAAAATGTGAACTTACTCGATTAAAAAGAAATTACTCGTTTTACTTTTTAATATCCATCTGGGTCACGAATCAAGTGCAAATTTCAATTATTTTTTAAATAATAACTAAATGTTTCGTACAAAATGCATCATGATGACATCCTGTACTATATAGGTAAATTCTTTCTAATGGCGCACCGTAGTGGCTTAAACAATATAATTATAGTAATTACACGTTTGTATCAAATATATTTTTATTTTATCAAATATATAAGACATATAAATTCGCTAATTTGTATTTGAAACGAGACGCAGTCGAAAACGCCCTAATACGGGAAAACTCGACGGCGGAGAGTGCGGAGTAAAACACGGACGGCATCGGCGGTCGTCTCCACCCGGTTTATAACGAAGCCCTCTGCTCCGTAACGTGTCGATGTTATGATATAATTACCGAATTCGATTCTCTGTACAGAAATATCAGTCTAGAGGCAATAGAACAATATATTATAGTCTATGTAAGGACGGTATACTGGACACAAACATCGCAGTCTGAGCCCCGCGGACGACCGTAAAGTAAACGTTATCTAAACCTTGTCCGAGTAAAGTACTTCATTAATAAGTAAGTGGTTGTAGGTATACCGAACAACCCGACTACAGTACTATAGTATATATATATATATATATATATAACATATGTAAAATTGTTTATTGAACATTTATAATTAGTATTATTAAACCGCTGCAGCATATTATTATGTATTTATATACGTATAATAATGTATATTACAGTCGAGTAATTCAATATATAATCGTCACAGGGCATTTCGCTGCGGGACGAACGTTAAGATTTTCCCGGTTTTCGCGGTAACGCGGACGGAATATTTAGCCGATTATCGTTTGGAACAATCTTTATTGTACAGTCGTTTCCAAGCATTTTGCAGATGTCAGATGGTTATGACATTTATGAGTTTATGTCGTTTATGACCTGATTCGTTGTTGCGACAACCATATACAAACTGAATAATTCAAAGAGGTATTTTTATTATTTTTTTTTTTTTTATCCGACTTAGACCAACTTTTTTGTTTTAAAGTTTAATGGCCTTATTATAGTGGACGCCTGCAAAAGCGGCAAGCTTTCAGTATAGTGCATTTTTTATTAAAGGCAACATTTATTATTCATCGGGCCCCGTGATTATTTCGTCCTCGTGATCTCGATAAATATAATAGATGTATAAATATTAAATATACATTGTGACTGCTGACTATTGTAAATCTTTTGATTTGACTCATTGTTATTTTTATTTTACAATATTCCGAAATGTTGAATTACTGTAAATATTATATAAAGTATTATATTTATATGTGTACAATGTACACTGTACATATATTTAAATGTTGGTAAAAAAATTGTTTTCCAAGAACGTCGAATTACATAAATAGCCTTAAGTCAAAGTAGTCAAACATCCGTGTCCCATTATAACAGTACCTATCGAATTATTTCAAAAAATGAATTAACCGCAACATAATACATAATATTATGCTAAATGGATAATAAAATAATGTATTTTTCAATAACTATAACAGTGATTATATATATCAGTACGTCCGCAGTATTCGATAATATAATAATTATTTAAAAATATAAGCATATATTAGTTAAAAAACACATGCATGAATTAAAATAAAAAAGGCTCATGTATTTTTTTTTTAATCTGATAAAATAAATAATATACATTTGATAAGCTTTGATGTTTTTTCGATCACTACAACAATAATTTATCATTTATGGACAATGGACTTATGGTCAAGTCTAAATGGTAATGCGGTATCCAATAATGTAAAAATATTACAACTTTCAACTATTTAAAAGCTTAAACAAAATTACGTACAGTGGTACAGATTAAAAATACGTATATGAATTTAAATAAAAATGGCGAAATTATATATAATACAATACATGAAAAAAATGTCCTGCGTGCGCTTAGGTTATAATATGTTATTTTATTTTTTAATTTACATTTATAACAAAAATAGTAATAGGTATAAATAGGTACCTTTATAACAATATAATAATACAATATATTATAATATTATTAACCGTTCTAAGTTTCCAACTTAAAATCGATTCGTATTCAAATTCTTTAAATATTGTAATTTAAATACAATTTGGTTTTGATTTTCAAAATAATATCTTCTGGTGGGCTAAGACTATATATGCCTGTTAGATATAAAGGGCGGCACCGTTATCGGCTAAAATGAACCTTTCCCTTTTATTAATAAATATTCTTCATGTTTTTTATGTTAAACTACAAATATTTATATAATAATCATATAATATTAATAATTTACAATTTATATATTAAGAGTCCAGCAAAAAATTTAAAACAAAAGTTATATTATGATATTATAAATTTATACAAAAAACATAAAATTATAAGGATATTAATTTTTTTTTATATTTATAGCACATATACGTTTAATAAATTCCATTCGTGTTATTTCTCCTCTCTCATATTTTGTTATATTGGTATAATGGTATGGTTTTTATCCTGACGACTCCTAACATTTTTATTTTTTGGGAATTTTGAAATATCCGCACTTCGTATTTTTATATATGATTCTGTTTGAATTTCATTTATTATATTCAACCAATACATAATTGGAGGGGAGTCTGTAAAAACATTGGTTAAAATATGAAAGATAAGACTCGCATGCATTTGTGGTTCTAGTTAAGTCAGAAGAGCCTGATGCCCAAATATAGTAGGAGGAAATATGCTTTCTTCACTAATATAAGTGTCTGTTAAATAATTATTATAGTATGATTTTAATTTATTATCATCAGGACATATTGATATTAAATCTTTGACAAAACAATCTTCTACGTAGATATTCTATACACCTAATTAGTAGTTATTACTTTTATCGACCATAAGCGTATGTATGTTGGATTCTTCATAATATTTTTATTTCAAATAAAAATAAAATATCTCTATAATTTTATGCTTTTTGTATAAATTAATAATTATAATATAACTTTTGTTTTTATATTTTTACTTAATTCAATATATAAATTGGTAGTTTAACATAAAATATTAATAATTTAGCATAGTTATTAAAGTTTAACATAGAATATTTCATTGGTGACCAAAATAGTGTACTGGCCGAAAACGGACATTCCAGAATGATCGAAAAGTGTCCCACCCGATATAAATACCCTTTTTGAACTTAATGATATCCTTTTAGTGATCGGTGTGCAGGACACTGCAATCGTTATCACATTAATCATTTAACAACGTAGCATCAGTGCATCACGTTCCTGGTTGAATTGAGGTGGTTGTGTGAAGATAGGTAGTTAAAAACAGAACACTTGTATTTTGAAGTATGAATAAATTACAGTAATTTATTAATATATGTAAACAATAAATCAAATAAATATAGTTAACCGTTATGTAAAAGTTCCTAGTACTGGGAATGACACTGGGTACTCGCAGCGATTCGGCTGTGACAAAGTCCATGACAAGTGAAATAGTCTTACAAAGAGAGTGGAATAGCTATAGTCCAGCAATGTCATTACTTTCTGCCTAATGCCCTAATACTATAGGCGCTCTACTCGTATTTATACGAGTTTTATCGATGACGTATGGATTATCGGTGACGTGATGTTATTAATAATAATATGCCTATTATGGAAATAAAACGCAGTGTTCCGCCGTTAATGTAAAATGTACTATTCAGCGGAAATTGGAAAAACATGTTATGTTGTTTTTTACCCTTTAACCTCCTCATTCCCGGAAATGCATATTCTATAACTATTCGCAAGTACGCCGTATGCTAATAATTATATAACTATATTCATCGTGCGTTGAAATAATGTATTAAGTATATTAACTGCATTTTAGGGTTGGGTACTACATCCTTTTAATTTCACAAATTGTTTGCGACGTCTTCGACTATTTTAAGGACTCGTTACGATCGGGTAATGTTAATTGAATTTATTGGTAATAAACTAATAAATAATAACAATTTAACGACCTGATTAATTTTGCCGTGATCTGCGGACTACTGTTTTGAATAATTTAATATACAATAATATAATAATGGTAATGGGAGGATACGCGGGGACTGGTCAGCCTAGGACCTTCGTCGGGCTGGCGACGAATATTATAAAACAACAAATAAATAAAATAATAGCGATCGAAAACGCCGAGTCGGCGGTGATGCGCACTGATGTCGAAAACGGTGGCGGTTTACCGGAGTGATCGAAAATATGACTTCGGCGACGACTGAGAAACGGTGACAGGCTGACGGTGATAGGTCGACGGTAACAGTGCACGGCAGACAAAAAAAAATACAAAAGAAATAGCGAAACGGATAAGATTTACGATATTGCGGTATGCGCCACACCGTCGGCGAGAAGGAGACACCGAGACTGATCGGCAAGTGTCATGCGAGGCGTAGAATTCTCACTCAGTAAACACTTTGTTCTTTAAGACGTTTGATTGCTAGTGATTTTATGTAAATCGAGTTGTCCTCCAATGATTGAAATTTCAATAGCTATTTAGATTTTTTTTTATTCACAACATCATTTCTGCCGAATAATTGAAATATACAATTTATAATTTTATAAAGTGTGCATTAGTACGATACAGCAGTTAGCCATAATATGACCCAACGAGTTAACAACGAGTAATAACAAATACTACGTGAGATAATGGTAAATAATAAATTAAAGTGGTTCAATTCTAAACGTTTTCGACTAAATTATGTACATGATGCACAAAGCGATGTACATAAATACTAAATAACGAGGACAACTTTTTTATTTATTTAAATTTTTAACTTTTTTATCATGTTTATTCAATCAGTTATTCACTTGTATATATTTACATATATACCGGGTAGTACATTTTTACACATAATTTAAGCCGTTAAAAACAATTTTTTTTTATTGTTATCATTTAAAATTTTACCTTTTTAACGATAAGATACGTTTTATTTTTAATTTCGATCAAGTAGATTATGAAATAAGTATTTAAAGTTCAGATAAACATTGTGGTACTGGTACATAGATACGCCTCAACAATTTTGGTTTGCTATTTCGCTGATCTATATACCTAGTTACTTATAAATGTTAATCGTACCTAACGTATAAAAAGCTTGACCAAAATTGTAATTTTATAAGCCAAAATGCTCCAAACAATACACATATTGTGCTTAAGAATATGAAACTTAAAAATGTATCTATGTGTGATTATACCAAACAGTAAATAATTTAAAAACAGTCTAAAAAAATGTTGTTTTGTAACTACTTAGAATGGACATCGCCCATTTGCGCCAAAAAAAATTAATTCGTTTTGGGTATAGCCCATTTGCGCCAAATTCACCTGGTATAATTATAATAAAATAATATATTTTTTTCTCAAATAATAAACAATAGTTAGAATTTTATTTAAATCATAGTCAATTTTAAAAATAATAATCAATAATAATTTATAATTTTCTATTGCTTTTAAAGTAATTTTTAAACTTTTTTTAACTTGTGAATTTTTTTTGGGGTTAGGTATATTTTTAATACTACTATTGACAGACTTATAAAAATAACTTTATTATATACGTTACAAAAACGATGTCTTTTAAATTACAAATTAACCAATTATTTAATGTAAAATGTTTAAACAGGAAAATTTGGCGCAAATGGGTGGTCGAAAAAAACATACCTTTTTTATTTTGGCGCTAATGGGCTATACCTAAAATTAATTAATTTTTTTTTGCACAAATGGGTAACTCCCCTTAGAATTATGTAAAAGAAATATTTTCAATAATACGTCCAGTGTACGTCACGGGTTAAATGAATCACCACATTTATATAAAATCGTATTTTCTGGCTAGTCCGTTTAATTAGAAAAATAAAAATATATATGTGCAAGCATAAATTATAAATAATAATATTATTCGTATTAATCAAGCGGTCGTTTTTCTGTGTTTTCAGCTGATTTTCGAGGAGTTCCGGTTGGGCACGCTGTACCTGGGCGAGTGCATAAGCGGCGAGATGCAAATACTCGAACTCGGCCGGCCCTACGTGGGCGGGTCGTGGTGCGGCCACGGGCCCACGGACGGCGCCGCGCCGGCCGTTTACTACAGCGAAGCGGGCACGGTGACGCTCACGCTGCGGATACCCGTGAGCGGGCTGTACACGACGCTGCCGTTCGCGTTCGGGCTGCGGTTCAAGTTCCTGGACAACAAACAGGCGTCGGTCAGGCTGGGCACGGCGTCAGAGCCCAAGGAGCGCGGTGAGCTGGTGCCCGGCACGCACTGCAGTCGCAATTTCTACGAGTGCTACCGGAAGAGGTGCTCGCTGCAGTCGCCCAACTACCCGGGCATGTATCCGCGCAACGTGACGTGCAGGTACACGATCCGGCAGAAGATAGTGCCCAAGTGCAAGCACGCAATGGTGTCGGTGACCCAGGGCCGGGCGAGCTCCGTGCAAGCGGCTCACAGGTCCGGCGGCGGCAAGGCGCAGCAAGCGGCGTCCATGGGCGCCGTCAACGGGACGGCCATCGTGCGCGTGAACGACATGTGCAGCGAAAACGAGGACAGGCTGGTGTTCCACGACGGGCCGTCCGAGGACGACCCCGTGCTGTTGCGGTACTGCGGCGGCCCGGCGCTGCCCCGGGTGGTGGCCAGCGGGCCCACCATGCTGGTCGTGTTCAAGTCGTGGGTGCACAACTCGCCGGCCACGTTCTCGTGGCCGCCGCCCGTGTCCCGGTTGCGGAGCTTCGAGCTGGACGTGCGCATAGCGTTCGTCGACTCGGACTCGCTGGACTACGCCAAAGGGTCGACGTGCGACTTCACCGTCAACGCGTCGGCCACGCCCAAGTCGCGGCGCGGCGTGCTGGTCAGCCCCCGGCACGCGGTGCCGCCGAACAGCACGTGCACGTACCGGTTCCAGGGGCTACCCGACGACCGGGTGTGGATGTACTTCGAGAGCTACGGCCACCGGAGCACCGGTCACTTCCTCACGTTCAAGCCGTGCCCGACCCGGCTGCGGATATGGGACGGCGCCGGCACGCTGTTGGGCGACCACTGCGACACGCCCAGGCTGTGCGAACACATCGCCGCGGCGTCCACTTCCGCGTCGCCGAACGCCACGCGTCCCAAGCGGCCGTGCACGCTGGACGAGAGCTACCTGTCCAAGTCGCCCAGCGTCATATTGCAGGTGCACTCCGTGCTGGGCACTGTGCTGGAACCGTTCGGGTTTCGGCTGCACTACGAGTTCGTGGACAGCGGCGTGTACGACCGCGAGACCGACGGTGACGCGTGCGTCGTCGACCACAGGGTCCGCGAGTCGATGGACCTGACGGAACCGCGGAACGTGTTCCTGTACGGCCGGGGAGGCGCCAAGGGCCTGGACTGCGTGTACCGGTTACAGGCGGAACCAGGTTACCGGTTGCAGATCGTAATGCGCAACGCGTCGTTCGGGTCGCGCGAACGGGCACCGCTGGCGGCCATGGCCAGGACGGTGACCGGAAAGTACGCGTGCCCGTTCGGCGACGGCGGCCCCAGACTGGTGGTGCGCGAGGTGTTCTGGCGGACGGTGCGCGTCGAGCGCGGCTGCTTCTGTCAGAACTTCACGGAAGCCGCGCTCGGCACGCAACAGGTGACGTTCGACACATCGTCGGACCGCGTGGAGATCCACTTCCGCGTGCCCGGGCTGGGCGTCACCGACGACTTCGCCAACACGTACTTCAACGCGCACGTCCGCGTGCTCCGGTGGCCGGCGTGCCCGCGCAAGCAGTGGGTCCGCGGTTCCGGTGGCGAGATCGAGCTCGCGTATCCGCCGGAATCGCGGGACGACCTGCACTGCCGCGACGTGCCGTGGCTGCTCGAGGCCCGGCCCGGCCACAGCATGTTCGTGCAGACGTGGGGCCGCTTTCTGCCGGTCAACTCGTCCGCGGCCCCGTGCCGGACCCGGAACCGGTTACTGCTGTACGCGATCCGGCCGGACGTCCGGTTGGTCGGCAACGTGTGCCCGGCGGAGTCGCGCGACGGCCGCCGGGACACGCTGTACATGTTCTCGGACGAATGGACCGACTTCGTGCCCGACGAACAGCAGAACCCCAGCTTCATGGTGGAGTTCGTGGCCCAGGAGGCCGGGTCCATGGCGTTCAAGTGGCTAGAGGTGTCCAAGCCGTCCGCCAAGCACGCGCAAGCGACGCCGCCGGCCAAGCGCAACCAGTCGGATGCGGGACCGCACGCGCACCGCGGGTTGGGTTGCGAGTACGGCTGTCCCGAGCTGGAGGCGTGCATCAGTCCCACGCTGTGGTGCGACGGTCACCGCAACTGTCCGTCCGGCGTGGACGAGGCCGACCTCGAGTGCCAGACCAAGTGGCCGTCGTTCAAGGTGCTCAAATCGTACGGGCTGCCGGTGGTCGGGCTGGGCCTGGCCGGCGTCGTGTTCGCCGTGCTCGTGTGCGTCTACTGCCGGAGGGAACCCGAGTACAAACACTACGAAGAACCCGAACCGGCTACGGAGAACACCAACAGATCGTGTTCGACGATCGCCTCCTGACAACAGTCCTCGGTCGACACCGTTGACGTAATCGACCGAGAAACGTGCGTTTGAAAAAAAAATAAAAAAAAATTCGTTCTTGCTCAAGCTCTACGCCCCGCGGGGGGGTGTTGTTTGATTTCTATGTATAATTACACTCATTCTTATTATTTAATTGTTTATCGCTGTCATTTCATTCGTGTGCGTGTCGTACACGCGACGTGTTCTGTCCACAAACGTAGGTGCCTTATATTATGACGTTATATTATTGTAAAACTACATACTTACCTATATGTATAGTCTGTGTTCAGCGGAACACATGTCGTGTTGCAAATTATGAGGTTTTATAGATAGAATTCGATGATGGAAATCGGAGGGTGAAGGGGTGGTGCTCGGGAAGACTCGAAAGTCTTTCACGCCCCCGTAAAAACGAATGAATAATAAAGAAAAAATTACTGTAGTAATACGTATATGTCGAAATGGCCATATACCTACCTACTATATATTATATATAATATATATATATATTAGGTATAGGTGTAGGGTGTAGAATATTATTTTCTTAACAATATCCTTATAGATATTTTTTGACTGAAAATGTTATTTATTTTCCTTGAAGCGCTTTGTGAACGGCATCCTGCAACTGTCGTTATTCATTTAAAAACAGATTGCAACGAAACTTAGAAGAGTTCTGCTGCACGGTCGGTATGAATTCAAATAAATCACTGTAATTTGTATGGATACGAAAAACCAATTCTGAACGAAGGAGATTGACAATATGAACTTGCAAATAAAATTGTGTACAGGTTCGGAGGGACATTTTATCACGTTTCCAAACATTTGGTATATAGTTAATTATTGGATTGAATGTGATTTTAATGATTTGATAACCTCTTAAACAAACAAAAAAAAATAAGTGAAAGTGTAAGAGTGTGAGATTTTTTTTTATTACATTTCTAATAACAGTAATAACTAACTCACCCAAATTATAGTACCAGATATCCGTTTGCAAGATGAACACCAATTATAGTTTATTACAATAATAACACACTTGTCTATCAATAATGACATTATGATGTATTTAAAATAAAAAGATCCAACTGAGTGCTATAAATTCACGAGTGTTAAATGTTATACAAATACAATGTACACAGCAAGTTGACTGTATCCAAACAAAACCTCTTTTTTTTCTTTTTCACAAAGCCATTATTAAGATTGATACGATTGAACATAGATGTTTTAGATTATTGTTGTTAGATGGGAATACACACGTCATCAGTATAAGTTAATAAGAGCCCCCCAGAGTAATAATTTTGAAAAAAAAAAGTATAAATATTTTAAAATAATTTTCAACCATTCGTCTTTTCGAATATAGACCAACATTTATGTATTTTAATAAGACAATTACAGTGTCCAATAGTAATTTCAGCACACTGTTTAGTAAATAAATAAAGAATTATTAAATTTGCGCCAAATTAATGTGATACTGCCTTAACATTTTTTTTCTTTTTTTTTTATATATATAAAATATTTTATTGATTATTATCTCTAAACAAATAGAATTTTATTGAATTTTTATCGAGCAGAAAATAAATTATAAAAAAAGAGGGTTTTAATATTTAAAAACAAGTAATCCCTAACCTTATATGAATATTGTAAAAAGTATAATATACATACATGCACACATAATATTCTATTATATTATTGTCATTTAACAATGTATACTAGTGTTACCATAGTATTTAAGAAAAAGCACAAGTGTAATGATGTATTCCTTTAGTTTTTAATAAATAATAATAATATGCACTGTTATAATAAATTTAAATATTTAGAAATAGATAGATATATTATATTTCTATGAATATAAAGCAATATATTAAATTATATTATATAAACTACCAAGTGTAATATTAAAAATTTAATGAGAAAATAAAGGTAAAACAATTATAAGCAATTAAATGTCTTAAATATAATAAGTACATCAAATTATTTCAATAACTGTGCCAGTTTACACACTTTATTATTGTTTTTCACCATATCGACTTTGGTTTCCCAAAGAATTTTGACTAGTTTCACATCATCTTTTTCGTCCATAGCTATATCTTCTGATAGTTGTGGGCAAAACCTAAATACCAAAAATTCAAATTTAAATATTCAGAATTATTAAATCATATTATATATATAAAAAAAATAATTACCTGAAGAACTCAGTTTTTGTTTTGTAACACAACGATCTTGCTCTGTCCACAACACGACCATCAGACTGGGTAGCTTGGTCAATAAGTAACAGACCCAGTGCTGAGAATCCAAACACCAACCGCAAGCTATCACTCACACTACTTGGTTTAAAAATGTCTAAATTTTTCACCTAAACCAAACACAAAATACCATAAATAGATTATTATTGTTTATGTTCAAATTATATTGTTATAATGAAAATAAGAACAATTTAATACAATATTATTACTGAACACTTCATTGTAATCAAACAACAATATTCATTAAGACAGAACACTATATACATTGTACCTCAGTCACAGGTATACATCCAGTTCCAACAGAAACTACAAGGCTTGGATCACGCATTTCATGAGCTCTATTTGTTTTGTATAATGCTAAATTATATTCCTCGATTTCGGTCAAAGTATCTAAAGTAGGGTTATTTGAAATCAATCCTCCATCCAAAAAACGACCAAACATTCTAAAACATTTCAAATTATCAATCAATATAACAATTCTGAATAAAAAAGTTATTGAAATAATAATAATTTAAAAATAAAAACATCACTGCTCTATGAAAAACAATACTGTATAAATGATTATTGTTTGTAATTTTAATAAACATATAAATTATGTATTGGCATACAATAAAATCATGAAAAATATATATAGTTTCCGTAAGTTTAAATACTTCAATAGTTATACTTTTTTAAATAAGATAAAATTGTACATTCAAAATTAAAATCAATAATAATAAGACCATATTTAAAATAGTGATAAATGTTATTATACTTTAATTTATATTAATTTCTCTTTTGACCAAGTATTAGCAAAATATAAGGAAGGACATAAGTAATAAAGACAAATTAATATTACAAAATAATCAATATTATTGTTTTTTTTAATAGTTTTTTCAACTTATATTTCTCAATACAATTAAAATTTTAAATAATAGATACAAGATAAACTATAAGTCTGAGATATGTAGAATATATCACAGATATCAAAATTAATACAGATAATAGGTTAATTTATTGTGTTTATGAAATTTAGACAAATTATTGTTAATGGATTAATGTGCCTGCCAAACTACCATGTTTATCAAAAAATTAGATTTAATAAAAATTATTGTATGCATCCAAGTTAATAAAAACAATAGAAATTTATAAAAAAATAATTACCTAAAATATGAAGGCGCTGCACCACTTGCTCTTGCTGCTTTCCATGCTAACTGTTCATGAGGTGGTGGTGGTGGTGGATAATCACATGGATGATCTAGATTAATCATGTCACTTGGTGATGTATAATTACGAAAAATGTGCAAGTCTACAGGTTTTCTATCTGCTAACAAACCTGTGACTAAGATCCTGAAACAATTTTATTTTATTTTATAGTCCAAACAAAATAGTAAAATTCATAAATACAATTAAGATATAAAATATTTATTTTTTATTTTTAATCTCAAAAATGAATTGCCAAGTGTTTCCATTAGTAAAAACATTAAACAACTATTTAGTCAATAGAAACCACTTACTTTGGATGTTTTATATCACTCATATAGGTATTTACGCCCAATGTTTCTTGTAACATATTTTCCAATACTTCACTTTGGTAAGGTTTACTACCTTGAAACACGAGTTGTTTAAGTCTAAAATATAAGCACAAACACTCGTGCAACGATTTACCTAAAATGTAATATATTAATAATTACATTAGTATTATTATTATTATTTATTTATTCCTTTAAAGTTAACACAGTAAAAAAACAAGAGATTCATCCAATTCATCCTAAATTAAAATATTCATATTATTTTATTGTTTAATAACAGATATTAGATTTTGAAGCAAAAATAAGTAAAATATATTTTAAAAATGATAAAAAAAACACAAATTTCTTATTTACGAGGTTTTCCACAATTTGCATTTGTTTTTCCCTCATTTTATACTAATAATTAAATTATTTGTGCATCATATTTTAACTTTGCACAATCAAAATAACAAAATACTAAATAATTTATAAACTAAAATAATATAAAAATGCAATTACCACATGCAAGTCCCAAAGCTAAAATTCCACCAGTACTTGTGCCAGCTAACCAATCAAAACAATGAATAATAGGAACTTTAGTGGCATTTTCTATATGAAGTAAGATAGATATCAACACCAATCCTCTAATTCCACCACCATCGAGGCATAAAACTCTGCCACCTCTATGATTTCTGTTAATATCTATTCTTTCATCCATGAGTTCTTCCATCGCTGTCACAATACATCTAACCTGTAAAATAACAACTACATATATTAGTATTTAAAAACAACTTTATTTGTATATTAATAATTTAAATTTACATGATTTGATCAATTTTGTTTTGAAATATAAATGTATTTTAATTTCAGAAGTTAGAAAAAATATTTTTTTTTAAGAGTTAATATTATTATAATTTTGCTATATAATTTAAATATAATATGTATACATTATATCTATTGATGTGGATATATGCTAACCTCAAGACAAGTTACAGTGTTCAGAAAACAAAAAAAAAATTAATTTTCTTTTATTGGTACATTAGGTTCTGGGACACATTTAAAAACTATCAATGGTATAAAAACCACCTACAACTATATCATAGAATCTACTTTGTGTAAATTTTGAAATGTAAATTATTTTAACTCGTTATTAACATATTATAAATGTACCATTCAATAAATAGACGAACTATGATAAAGAAATTCCTACTGTCGCATAGAAATTGACATTTACCCAACTAACTGGGTTATACTGACCTAAATACATGCCAAATAGGTACTCTGGTATTTTAATTACAGATTCTTTAACATGAAAATAATGTGTATTCGTGTTTTTAAATCCATGTAAAGTAAAGATTCCTAGTTGGTACGTACTGGCATTGATATTGGTCTTTGAGGTGGTAAACCATTAAATTCTTTATCCCAAGCACATCCATTTGTACATTCCGTGTCCAATAAAATATTTGGACACCGTTTTGCACCAACTGCGTGCAAGATATAGACAATTTTATCAGAAATTTTATCTGGCCCATTATTGGTAGCAGCAATATGTCTTGAAGATACACCTTTATTATTACTAAAAAAAAAATTATAAATATTTTCAAATTATTATCAATAACATGTATAAAACATTTTTTGCATTTATAAGATGCACAAAAAATATTTTAATGAATAAATCTTTTATTATTTTTTTTAATATACGAATTATACAATCTGTAAATAAAGCTTTTTACTATAAGCATAAATAATACAGGACTTATAAAATATAGAAAATAAAAAAACTGTTTAATCAAATTAGTTAAGTCTTAAGAAATAAGGAACTCGAGCGTAGGAGCCATCTGGTGATGGAACTTTAAGTGTATGCAAATATAAAAATTTTAAATTTACATACATATAATCAATATCAGCTTCAAACGCAATAAGAGCATGAATTACTGGTACCAAATTGCTTTTGACTGCTAAATGAAGTGGTGTATTACCTTCTAGGTCAGGTATATTTACATTAGCTCCATTACATAATAGTCCCATAACACAATCAAATCTATTTCTCAAAACCTAAAACAAAAGTAGTTACTTATTCCACAAAATCTATATAAATTATAAATACAATAGTATAGAAAATACAGTATACATTTTATATTATAATGTTACCATTATGTGAAGAGCAGTGCGCTTATCAAAATTCAATGCATTTATATCACAATTATTGGCAATTAAGCTGTCGATTACTTCACGAGAACTTGACCAATGTAAAGGAGTTCCACCAAATTTCATATCCTAGAAAACATCAATCAATCAATCAATCAATAAAAACTTATTTATATTTTTACTCATAACTTATATCTAATCACTTACAAAATAAAATAAGATAATTACCAATTAAGATATAAAAATAAAAATCAGTTCCAAGATAGTATGTACTTAGTTTTTATAAATAAAATGCAATTTAAATTTGATAATTTTACAGTTATGGCTAATACAATTAAAGTTTAATAAACCAATACAACTTTAATGTTCAACAAGCATAACCTTTTTTTTTTCCTTTGTAAATCACAACATGGGGCCGAACTGTTTTCACGTTGCTTATCCCCCATGCAACATCGTTTATTGAAATGAAAGTAACATATAATTTATACAATTTGTTAAGCTCTCGAGGGTCCGGGAACTACCTTCCTCAGCGAACGCTGGTATGTATATGTAGAACACGACCCGAGAGGATCAGAAAGTATAACCTAATCTGTAGTATTACCAAAACAAAACTTAAATAGAATTAGGTAAGTTTAGTCTGTTAACCTTTAAGTAATGTTTTAATACACAGATAATATTTTGTCCTTACTTCAACAAATAATTTTTTATGATTATCCTGAAGATATTCTTTAACAATTCCAGGTAATTTATTTTCGGTTACATTAGTAACAGGAACTCCAGCCGGAATATTTACATCAGCCCCACAAACTAACAATTCTTTAACACATTCTGGTTTATCCGCTTGACATGCCAAGTGAAGGGGAGTAAATCCATTTATGTTACGATAGTTTAAGCATTTTGTGCTCACTTTAGATAAAACCTATATAATTTTTAAATTATTAGACTATTGTTTTATGTGATAATACACTTGAGTTAATAACTTCACCAAAATTATATCACTACTAGATTTAGCAGCATAATGAAAAACTGAATTGGCTTCATTATCCAAGTGTTCCAAAGAAACGTCCAAAGCAATTAATGCTTTTACAACAGCTAATGAATTATCATAAATGGCCAATTGTAATGATGATATACCACTTTCAACATCTGGTGTATTTAAGTACCTAATAAAATTAGAATAAGATAATTAGTATTTACAATATGTTTATGTTAACAATAATAGTTATTTACTTATTTGTAAATAAAAAACTTACATCACAACATTTGGGTTGGATAAAATGTCTAGCATTGCTAACCTCACAACTAAATGTGCAACATTCCATGTTGGGTGTTCGACAAGAGTATCACATAAATTTTGTATCACGGACAAACAATAACACTACATAACCAATATCATTTCATTAAATAATTTAATAGTTATTTTGTTAATATATTAATCTACTTACATCTTTGGATATACTCAGTATCTCTGGTAGTTTGTCCTTAAGTATACAAAATCTTATTTCTGAATCTTCTATACTCGATCCCCTGTACAAGCTATTGAACCATATGGTTATAAATAAGTATGTTAAATTAATATTTTATTAATTTAAATAACACCAGACCTGTAAGAAGTGGTTAAGCTCTCAGCACGAGACAAATGTAAGACAATTTCACTAACATTATTACTATCTACTGCATACAAAATAATCGGGTCATGACGACAGTAAACATTACGATTAGAATATTTTTCCGATTTTACTTCAATAACTTTATTGGGATTTTTATCGGGGGTAAAAAACACTTTTAACGAATTTAACCAAGACATAATGGTTAATAAATGATTAGTCAATACCGAACTATTCAGAAAACAATTAGAGTACGTTCATTTTTGAAGTACTCAAATTTTCATACAAAAAAAGGATTAACAAAGGACTATGCTTTTTAAGCAATTTCTAATGAACTTTGCATTTGCCATTTAGCATTTTGATAACGCGACATCATGTTATCAATAAACATAAAAACTTTATATTTCTATCGATATGTGATAACGTTCATGAACATATTATAATGTGATAAGATATTGTTATTAATTTACTATTTAATACTTTAATAGTCTCTTGAGTCGCAGTGAAATTTTTATATCTCCAAAATCATGTTTCGTTCCAATTTTTGTCGGTTAACTTTTTTGGTAAAAAATAAAAGCGCTTTAAATGTTATTAAAAGCGCAGCGCAAAATTCGCCAAAGATCACTATTCACTCTCCATCAGTTTACCAAACTCGTTTGTATGCGTCATTGCCATCTGTACAAAACAACTGTGAAAAACAATCTGAAAATGAACCTACTGGTAAAATGCAAATAAATTTTACTTGTACAGTATGTAACACCAAGAACAGCAGAAGGTTTTCAAAACTTTCATATGAAAAAGGGATAGTAATCGTGGAATGCGATGGATGCAAGAACAACCACTTGATAGCTGATAACTTAGGATGGTTTCCGGATACAGGGTGTAGAAATATTGAAGAAATACTATCTTCCAAAGGCGAAAAAGTCAAACGAATAAATGGATGTTGGGAATTAAGGTCAAAATGATGAGAAAATATATTAAAATAAAACTAACTTGTAAATAATAAATATGTTATGTAATCTTATACTCAAATGTAAACATATTAAATAATATTAAAAAATGTATTCTTTAAAAAAAAAAATAAATAAAAACCTTTAATACTTAATGAACACTTTATAAATAGTTTCTCTATAATAAGTAATTATTTTTTAGACTTTGCTTTTGTTTTACGCTTTGCAATGGGTTTGACTTCTTTTTTTTCAGACTCAGGGGTAAGTGGGAGATCATCAGCTAAATCTTCAGATTCGAGGTTTATCTCATGTTCGGCAGATGGACTCTTCTGTAGTACTTCTTCATCTAAGTCCTCAACTTTAGCCTTACGACCACCCCGTTGTTTTGGTGCTTTAATTTCTTTAAATTCTTCATCCTTATTTTCAACATCAATTTGTTTAAATTTACGCTCCCGTTTTGGTTTTATTTCTGGAGTTTTATTAGAATCATCAGACTCATTTATTTCACTGGACTCTTCAGACTTTTCTGGTGACTTGATGTTTTTTTTAGTCTTAGGTACACTTTTTTGTTTTTTTTCTACATCTTTTTCATTGTTTTGTTTAGCACTCACTTTTGGAGCTGCTCGGCTTCTACTTGAAGGTTTAGGTAATTTTTCTACTTCATCATCTTGATCAAGTTCCTGTAAAATCAAATTAACAACAAATACTAAAAATTATCAGAAATTTATATGAAAATATAAGTATAATTTTATTTATAAAACAAATAATTATTTTATTGTGATAATTTTAAAAATATATGTTATAGTTTAAAAAATAGGTACAGTATGCTATCTAACAATACTTATTAATTAAACCTTAAACCTAGACATACTTTATTATTTTTCAACCAAGATTAGGCTTTTTACAACAAAAATATTAACCTAACCTAACTGTTTTTAACTAACAGGTAATCATTATAATTGAAATACACATACAAAATTAAGATCAAAAACATAATATGTGGTGGCAAATTAAAAGAAATTTTTAAAGACCATATTTTTGAGATAAATTAAAAAAGGATGACAAATATTTCATTCATTTCACAAAATAATTTTATTTTTAAGTGAGATTGAATTACTTTACTACCAATTATTTTAAATTAGATATCAAAATATAATTATACATTCCAATAAATAACAGGAATTCTCAACTCTAAGACAGATTTGTTAAAAATCAAAGGAAAATTTCATTGACTCAATAACTAGCATCAAAACTAAATATGTTTTGGAGAAATGTCAAAATCAAATATAATAACAGCAAAAGAAACCACTGATCCATTAGATGGTGTGTTCTGTACAACCACCTGAAGAAAACTTGATTTAATCATTTTTTAAACATCTAAGAAATATAGTACAATACAGGGTGATTCTTTTATCATAAAACACTCATTATTTCAAAAAGTATTCATGTTTTTGAAAATATTTTTTAACATAGTTTCAAGTTGTTAAAAATACTACGTTTTTATTTAAAAATCTAATTTATAAATATTTTTTATCCTTAATTTTTTTTAAGTTTTTTATTTTTTTGAATGACAACATATAGTTTTAATTTCATATTCCACAGCAGAATAATTTTCAGAGTATTTTGATACATAAAAATCGAATTTAAGGCGAGTAGTTTATGAGTTATAAGTATTTAAAGTTTAGACAAGCGGAGTAGTGAACAAACATTTTGCAGGATAACCCCGTACCACTCCACTCCGCACATCTAAACTTTAATCTGTATCATGAAGTTAAAAATTATTTTGAACCATTGATAAAATCACACAAAAACACTTCCAAATGCTGAACTAACACTAACTGAGGAGAAGCACAACTTAAATTTAAAAAAAAATCAATATAAACCTACAAAATTATGAAAAAAACGTGTTATACATTTTTTCCATATAATATAAGGAATATTTACATGAGCATAATTTTATTTTCATTTGATTACATACTATGTAAAATTTATTTTATTGGTACTATTATTACATGTGATCCACCGACTACATGACAGTGGTATTAGACAAAAAATTGTTTTTAAAAATATATTTACGGGTATAGCATGATATGATTATTATTTATTATCGATATGGTTAAGATAAATAAGCTGGCATAATTAGCTATTAACCAATAAACATATCAACAATATTTTATAATATTAAACATATTGTAGGTTAGTTTTAACTTTTATGAACACTAAACTAACACGAACAGTTTGACTATGTATATGTATGAAATGAAACAAAATTAATTCCACATTTCTTAAAAAATGTTTTATTTTTAAATAAACATTCTCTTCAATACTAACAATAACTAATAAATAGATCACATGTCATGTAATAACAAAAATCTGTCGGTAGACCATATGTAATAGTACCCGTAGTTTTACTTATATTAAACATTACCAAATTGTTATGTCAAAATTTTGCCTCTAAAATAATAAAACATATTTTTGGCAGTTTTTCTTTAAAATATATTCTAGAAAGTATTTGTTTTAATAAAAATGATTTATCTTACATCTGTTTTGACCTTTTTAACGCCTCGTTTAGATTTTGGTTTTTCTTGAATGCCATTTACAACTAATTCATCATCATTTTGTTCTGTTATTACAACATTTTCTTTTTCTTCAATTAATACTTTTTTTGTATTTTTTTTCCCCTTGGATGTTTTTTCTAAATTTTTTATTTCATCATCTTTTGTTTCTATTATTTTAGGTTGATCTTCTTTTTTTGTTCCTTTTTTTTGTTTTTTTAGTACATCATCTTCAGTTACAACAACTGCAGCTTTAGTAGATTTACTAGCAACTTTATTTTTTTTCGGTACCTTATCTAGTGGATAACTTGAAGTTTCAGATGTTATAATGTCCACGCTAGCAGCTCTCCGATTTCTTTTTGGTAGTTCGTTTGATGGAGAAACAGGTTTTAGAGATTCCGGTAAATTTTTATCAACCGGTCTTTTTCGACTTTTGCTTACTACTTTTTCTTCCACCTTCAATACCTGTCTATCTTCACTAGCAGCCCTTTTCCTAGTCCGTACAGCTTTGGAATCTTCTTCTAATGTTTGTTTTTTTGATTTAAGTTTTGATTTGGTAATTTTCTTTTGAACAGGTTTTTTAATCGTTTCCTCTTCAATTACAACAACATCTAATTCAGATTCAATCTCTGTTGCTTTTTGCTGAAAATCAGGGATTTGTTCTAAAATTACTGTAGCATTCATATCTGTGTTATTTTCTGAAACAGGTGTTTTAACATCTATTTCATCCTTTTGAATTATATCATCTTCAACCATATTATCTGTAATAATTTTAAGTAAAAATTAACGAAGTATACAGAACAATTTTATTTTTTTATCATAATTTAAGTAATCAGAATAACCGAAGACAAATGACTTATTAATTAATAATAATAAATTTAAAATACATGAGAATTAAAAACAACTGTCCTACATCAACCCAATACAACTGTCATTTACTTAGATTGTAGTTAAATAAATGAAACACTTTTTACAATTACTATAATTGTAAGGTAAAATTAAAACAAAGATAAGTTAGTTAATTTAAAATGTTGGATCAGATACTTATAAACAGTTTAATATTTTATACTTAACAAGTATAAGTTAAAATTTCTAAACAGATATTTTTATTTATTTAGATATCTAGGTACTTAAGGTATACAATCAATAACAATCATCTTAAAAATGGGGACAAGGACTAATAATCCCCCCTATCTATATATATATTATAAATTATATATAAATCAATACATCCTAAATTTTTTAAACGTAAATTGCATCATCAAAATATACTAATACGTCAAATATGAAATAAAAATATATGTTATAAGAAACTGGTATTTATAAAAGGACCTTCGAGCTTAATGTAAAAAAAAATATTTAAATAAAGGAGATGGACAGTCTTTTTACACAGTGCATTGAATTTTGTCTAATGACAAACAACCAACACTTTAGAGTACCTACATTTATTGAACACAATTAACAGGTAAGTGAATCTATTTTAAATAATGTGACATTAGAATATTTTTTTTCTTAAACAATTTATTTTAAGATCAATTACTTAAGTTAAATATTAAGAACTTGTTGAGTTTTGAGTTACCTACCTTGTAACACCAAAAAGTTTTTGAACTAATAGGTGTAAAAAATTAAAAACTATTTTTTATTGATAGTTTATAATAGGAGAAGGTAAATTTTAAAAATCTATTTTTAGTTTATATTTCATTTATAATTAAACCCTACCTTGATAGCCATCTTATGCATAGGAGCATAACTTCACTACACAGTTAAGACACAGATTGTAGAGATTACAGTAGAACCTCGATTATCCGAACTGCAATTAGCGTAACCGAACGTTCTGTTATCCGAACATTAAAACTCGTATCCGCGACTTGGCTGCAGAAAAGCACTTTGCCGTCCATCGTCAAAAAAAAAATCGATAATTTTCATCAAGTAATCAAAGAAATTTTATTGAATTGATTAAATCTATATCAAAATATAATCCAATACTTTCATCTCACTTATCAAAAATTCAAAAAAAAAAAAAAGAATAGATTAACATTTGGTATGTAGGGGTAGTGTTTAATAAAACGGGAGGGTGGGTAGTTTGTATGAATCTTCGCTCCTTACGTAAAAGTAGTTCAACACACCACTGGGTCTCCGTACAAGTATGTTTTTATTTTAAATAGAGTATAGTTTTTTAATTTTATTTTCATAGCTTATCAAGTATAAGACAAAGCAATATACACTTTACATTAAAAGGGACTTGAAGCCAACAAATACATTAAAATAGTTTTAGTTTTGCAAAAGATTTTTGAAATATTAATTTTTGGTTTGGGCTTTGTAAATGTTATTATTTAGCATAATAATAAATAATGGACATTCATTATGTTTTGAAATGTATGAAATTATTAGCAAAATAAGTGATAAATATCAACAAATTATTCACATGAAAATTGTGCTAAATTTATTTCTATAAAATAAGCCAGCTTAGAAACATATCAATAAAACCAATAGGGGGTATTTATAGTACAACAGGAATGGTATATTAGTAGATACCGTTTAATAGACTGGCATAGGGTATAACTTGTATTTATTTCTGTCCAATTTGTAGGTACTGTGTTTGGGAATTAGTTAATCCTTACATTTTATTGATAATTAAAATACATTAACAGTAATTATTTACTAGAATATTAGTATATTTAACCTATTTTATGTTCACATTAGATTATTAGAATAATGAAAAAATTGCTTTGCTTCAAAATTGATTACCAAAATTAAATCTGAATAAATAAAAATATAGTAATACAACTTGTGATAATATTACTATATAATAATAATATTATATTAGTGGATTATAAACAGTACCTATTATAATTCTGCTTTCAAGTCATTACATATAAGCACGTAATATAATAACACTATAATATGGTAAATAAAAAGAATTTCATGGGTTTAAAACTTCAAGCTACCTATGTATTTTGCCACAACACATATATTTGTACGTTTAACAAATCATCCTCTCGTCATCGCAACCACTATGACATGAAATAGAATCCAATGTAACTGGTAATGGAGCACAATAGCCAATAGGAAACAATCAACACGGGACAGTTTAAAAAAGTGTTATTATGTCGAAAATTGGAATACCTGCACTAACAATGAACTCTATTTACCTTTCATAACTGGTCGTCTGACAGTGATGTGCGCCATATCGTCGATGATGACTATCGGCACATCCTCGACGGACGATTTGATCGGCTTCTGAGCGGCTTTCCTCTTTGGCGCCATTGTGATGTGGTTGGTGAAGTATTGAGCGTAAAGTTCAAAGAAGTGGAGTGGGCGCTTAACTGTGACGGGCATAAGACAAAACAAAAAAATTAATGAACGCGTGTAACACACAGTCGAAAAACGTTTGGTTGAGTACCTTCCAAGACTGCGTTGATCGTAGTTAGTTCACCACGGAACACGCGGGACTTGGACGTCGGCGAGATGGTGTCCGTACGGAACTGCGACAACACACGGCGTGGCCGGTTGAAAAACTGAAGAGATTAACGGCCGGAGAAATGTCGCCTGTCACGCGAGCTTAAATCAACACGGACCTGCTGAACGACAAGGATAACTGAGGACAGAAACCAACGTGGACGGCGTGCTCGAGCGTGGCGATAGGTGTATGCCGGACGAGCGGTGCGAAGTGCGAACGGTTTTTTCGCCGTCGGAAACTCGGAAGTTGGAATTGGAGCGAACCGCCGTGATACGACAAATTTTCGTGGTGTAATTTTACAGAGCTGCCACAACCCCGGCTTTCGAAGCACCGGTACGGATGTGTCGCGGCGGTGTAGTGCGTGAACGTGTTGAGCGCGGGAAATGGATGAAAATTTGCCCAACGGATCGCGATCGATACAATAAGTTGTTATACGATATCCGCGAACCGAAAAGTCGTCAATCGACGTTTAAATGTTATTATCCGCCGGGACGTACGATTTTTCGCTGTTTCTCTGACTTGCCGTTCGCCACGACAACGACGGTGTCTACTGTGTCGATTTCACTGTTATATTTTTATCTGTAACGGTCAACCTGCACACGCAGCGTTTCGTACTTTCGTTGTCATTATCGTTGCGCGTTGTTTGCGGTGACGATATAAATAGAACTGTCGTTTTTTTCGACACACCGGCCAAAGGAAAAGTCGTCGTGTCGTGGACACGCACTTTTATCGTCCGCGCGAGAAGTGATTTCTGCCTCTGGTTGTCGAGTCCCCCGGAATTTTCGATAAATCGAGATCGTACGCATTGGTGCGATTTTAACGAAAACGCCTCTTATTTCCATATACATTTAGCCGGGTTTACGACTACGCCGTCTGGTTAGTGTAGTTCCTTCGTATTCTGATCGGCCGTCGTAATCGTAGTATTATTAACCATAGTAGTATAGTAACCACGAGTCCACGAATTACCGGTAAATACCAGAGTTGAGCCGTGGCGCCGAGTACGACTTTTGGAAACGACTTGCGACGCGGACTTCACACAATGCGCAACTTCGTACCCACATCACCATGTCGAAATTTATTAATAATCATATTATATGTACATTATTATAAATAAAAAAAATAATACCTAACTATAATTATTAATTCGCCGTATATGGTATATAAATTACCTATGAGTGTGCTACTTTCAAAATTCGGTTTGTTAAGCACATCCAGCCTCCCTTAAATTAGCCTATGTTTATTCGTGACCACAACAAAATGAACATTTATAAATTTATTTTATCAAGTATTCATGTGGGTACACAAAAATATCGCGTTTTGTCGAAATAAGTCTGCACATAGCACATTGCATTGATGTTTGTACTGTAGTTATATATTATGTATTTACCACCGTATTTTTATTACGATCAAGTGCAACATTTGACTCGTTCAGGGGGGGGTTCTATTCGATATTTTAATACTTTGAAGAATAAAAGAAAATGTTGTTTGAAAATCTTTCATAAATAACTTATTTTTTTATAAAGGTATCTCCTTTAGTCCTATTTGTGTGTAAAAATCATATTATTACACAACACACTTGATTTTCATTAAAAAATGATGACCGTTGTACTCGTTCTCATGGTAGAATTATTATTAAAATCAAATTGTTTTATAGTTTCATTCGTTCTAAATTCACACTGCACACATACTGACATACCTACATAATACGAGTACTATGTAAAAATGTATAATACGTATATTGTTAAGAATCTTTGGCTCTCATTAGACAAGTACGGAAATTAAATGTATAAGTAAATAATGATGTAAGCAATATAGGTACTAGGTAGGTATATCATTTTTTAGCAACTTCCGTTATCGGACTGTGTTATAGTTGTTACGTAGAAGTCAGTCTTTCTATTGAAGTTTAGTTTAGACAACAATTATTTAACATATTATATACTTCGTAAACCTTTTTATAATAAATTACCTATTCTATTAATTTTTATTTATCAACTTTAATATACTTATTTCAGTAAATATTATAAAACAAGTACAAAAAAATATCATCATACCTATTAAACTTTATATTTAGAATAAATAATACCTATAGATATGTTTTATTTTTAGATTTATAGCATATAACATAAAAATTATTTTATTCAAATTTACGTTATGAGAACTGGTAGCGATTATAGGTTCGTTTCTGTAATCCCCACTACCTATATTATTGTATTACCTACTGACTATTTCTATAATGTACATTTAAATGACCTATTGGACATTACTGTCATTGCAGCATCTAGGTAGATATATGTATAATAAACATTATGCGGTTAACACTATACGTCTATAGATCACCTATTCATACTTATATTAATTCCTGATTATACTTTTATTATTGAACATCAATATAAATTAACACGTTGAGCGCCATGAGACACAAATTTGGGTCTCACTTATCTTCGATCAAACCGCCACATAATTTTTGGTATGGTTTACTCAAAAAAAAAATTGAAAAAAAAATTGCCCAAATGGTTTGAAATTTTACACATACTATTATTATGGCTAACATAAGGGATTAATAATATTTTTTAACTGATTTGGAGCGAGACCCTAAAATAGGTCTCATGGCCAAACGGAGTCACCCATCAAAAATATATTATTTAAATGATATTTTGAGACTCATATTTGACCCTCAACTATTTTATAAAATAGGTAATCATAGATTGACATAACCAATTATAAATGTTATTGGTAAATGTAGAGTAAACCAATAATAACATGCAGTCAATTGTATGTAATTAATTTTATTAACATATAAAAAATAACATTGCTTATGTTCAATATTCTTATAGAAAAACAAAAAACTTAAAAAAATTTCAGTCTACTTCATTGAATAACAATAGTAATACATAATGGTAATTGTAACTTTATTTTAAAAATTATAAAACAAAACAAATCAATAAAAACTTGAAACATATTTTTTTTCAATCTAGTTAAATAAAAATAACAACTTTATTTTATAAATTATAAAACATAACAAATCAATAAAAACTTTACTTCTTTACAATTTTATGTTCCTCAAAAAAACAATCAAGACAAAAATGTTTATCACATAAAAAACATTTAGTATTAATTTTTTTTGTATTGCATTGTGCATATTTTCTGCCTTTTTTTTTTACTGCCTTAGAGTAACAGCCAACACATCTACTTCTGTTTGCTTTTTCTAAAACATGTTTTTGTGATATAATTTCTGTGATAGTTTCTTTATTTATTAACTGTTCTACAAGTGTAGATCTGAATACTGTAATAGACATTTTTGAAGATGTAACTTTCTGGAATAAAACTAGAGCATTAACAACACTTATGTTTAATAATGCATCTAGAGCAACTTTTCTGTACCACTTTTGACTGCGACGAAGAGGGTTGGAGTAGGAAGTCATCTGATCTGAGAGGTCAATTGAAGTTTTTCCAATATTATAATCAACAACTACTGTTGGTTTTTGTACTATTTTTCCTCTTATTTTCAAATTTGTAAGAGCACTATCATGTTTAGAAGAAACCATAACTAAATCCCGTTTGTCCCTCCACTTCAGCACCAACACATTAGATGAGCTTCTCTGAGACACAATTTCCCCTCTTTTCAATTTTTTTTTAGTTACTTCTTTCGGATTAGACTTTCTATTGCACCTTAATGTTCCAACTAAATATGTATTTTTTGATTGTAGTAATTCTGCCAGTTCTACACTTGAATACCAGTTCTTATCATTGATATTGATGCAATAACATGGTTACCGCGGAATATTATGCATTACAGACATCGATGTTACAGAATAGAAAACAATTCATAAAAAAAAAAAAAACAAGATATCCCGTTGCTACAAACACCAAAATGATGTGGCAACACTGTAGAATTAAAATCCAATGAAATAATTCCGATAAATGAGACCTATTTCTGGTAATCGCTTAATAAATACAATGATATAATGAGACCCATATATGGGTCTCACAAGATGTTTTATTGTACTTTATTGAGACCCAATTATGTGTCTCATGGCCAAATTGAGTAACTTGGTAGAAGCACCTTTGGCGCTCAACGTGTTAAATATTTTATTTAATTGTCTAGATTTCAGAAGTTAATATATATTTTTTTGAAGTTTTAAAATACAATAAAAAAAAGGTAAGCATTTACAAATTGAACTTGTACAATTTAATTTAAACACAACTGAATAGTGAATAGGTAGGTATTAACTTAATAAATAATAATATAAATTAGAGGTTATAGTAATTTTAATTTATCTGAAAATTGTTGATGACCTAACCTTTTATTAGTATATTTAAAAAGTAAAACTTTTTTATTATTAATTATTTCTATTAATTATTAACAATTATAATTACAATGTAGGGAATAAACTAATAACTATAGATGCAATCTGTGGATGAACAAGGGAGAGGAAGTTTCCCTTGACATTTCTTAGTGGGGGTAACAATATCGTTTTATGATTCATCCACTCATATTTATTGTATATTACAACACACTTTTTTTACTAAGCATTATGGTTGAGTGAATATTATTTTTCTATATATGTGTTATGTAATTATAGAAATTCAAATATTTATATTATATTGTGTATATAAGTACAACTTTTAAAATTATTCTCATTATAATATGGACAGTAGGTATTAACTTGACATATTTTCATTAATTTTAAAATTCTTAATAACTCGAAGGATTGCTTTACATAGGTATTACATAATGTTTGCATATTGCATTAGTTATAAATTAAATATTAGTAAATTATTTGAAGGGTAAAATGGTGCCACTTGCCCATTCCTCTCTATACTTTTTTAGACACAATAAGTAGGTAGGTACCTAATAAGTATTTATATACTTTGAACATTCTCCCAAATAAAATCAACTCCAAGCTATATTAATGATAATTAACTAATAAGCAGTAATAACTAATGAACATTTTGTATTTTCTATTAATAATTTTAAACATTTAAATTTTTTCAAGGTACATGTTGATGTAGGAACAATGAACATACAAGTTTTTTTATTTTATCTAGCGTCCTATGATTTAAAGTATTCTTAGTACAATGTAAAGACTATTTTTATTAATTTTACTGTGTTTTATATGCCAGTATATAAGACTAGTGTTTACTCATAATAACTATAATAATGGTACCTAATTCTTAAAATAATTTATTAATAAACAATTTATCTAATATTAGTTTTATTTATTTATTAATACACTAACATTATTTTTAATTAAAATTTTTATTACCCTTATATTATTTATTTTAGGACATGCTATTAAGTAACTACGACATGGGGTACCTACTTATTTATTTACATATTTTTTATTACTCATTACGTATCCAAACTATATTTTATTATGTGTAATTTTGAATAATTATATGTTATTTAATAATTTATATTTTTCTATTATCCAAAAATAATTATATTTCTATACAGGAAGATCTAAATATTACTATTATAGGTACGCCCGATTTATCGTCATAAGTTATTCGAAGGAATTGGTAATTTATCATGTTTTGACCAGGTCAATTTGTAGACTTTAATATTTATCGATAATTTAGTAAATTTAGTAAATGTAGACTATATAGGTTTGCACTATGCATATCATATAAACATGTATTTATTTATTACGATTTATCATAAGAAATTAATAACAGACATTTAATTGTTCATTTAAGGAAAAAACAAAAAGAGATTTAGATAAAGTACCAAAATACGATAGATTATTATTTACGTGACTGATAATAATTAATATAACACTCATATACACAACTGGCAACATATCTGTTACTTTAATCATTATTTTCCAACGAAGGGAATTCTATTTAATTTTTTTATCGTGAGATTACTATTAGCTGTATAAAGAATAATATAGGTATGAATGCAGATTTATAGTTTATACATATAATTAATACATTAATGCTTAATAAATCAAACAAAATTATTAAAAGAATAAAATGTATTATTCATTTATACTTAATAAAGTAATAAATTCTAAATTTGGGTTAAAATAAGATGAATCTTAAAACAGTATCGTTGTTCCCACTATATGACATCTAATATAACTAGGTAATGTAGTTGCTTATTGTTTTTAATATAATATTAGAATACACTTTGACCATTTTGTAATGTCGTGCTTTTCTGGATTAAATTAATCATTATATTATAATGTGAAAATGTAATAAATAATTTTGCTTAATAACCTAATATGGCCAATATGGGTCTAATATTTATATTTATTAATGTGTTATATTTAAATACTTTTATAATTATATGTAGAACTATTATAATATACAAGTACAATGTACATTATATTATAAAATAATTTATAGTTTATGATTTAAAGAAATGTAGTTAATTGAAAATTTAAAACAATTTATATAAATAATTCAGTTCTAAATGTTATGTTTATTTTTTACAATTTTATTAACTACAAATATGTTATCCTGCCAATTGGCATTTGTTAAGAAGCTTTAGCTTTAGTATTTATTATACTTATTAAGAAGAAGGCATTATCATATCCCCATGTGTTATAGCCAGTTATAGGTATACTCATATCTTACTTACACATATCTGACAAGGCTAATTTTAACTTCAAAAAAATCCATTTTACTCAATTACTTTTTTCTTATGCTCGATATTTTTTAATATTTTAATTTTTTCAAAAATTTAAAACACTAAACATTAACCTAAAAATTAGTATAATATCAAAAAATCCTTCATTGGGATTATTAATAATATTTCCAAACACACACACACCCACATATATATTATATATAAATATAAACGAATAACAAATGTTATCATTAAATGTAATAATAAGTCAATTCAAACTTAAATTAAAAATAACAGAGTGAATGGATTCTTCTAATCTTCTAATTTTCTGTTTTATGATACCTAGTAAGACAGAGAAATACACTTAGGTACAGGGGCGACGTACCTACTCTTATTATAAGTTATTAATTATCATATTAAATAGGTATAGGTAGGTACTAACTATTTAATTAATAGTTAATTAACAGTTGTTTCACGTCATCGTAAGTTTATCTGTATTAAATAAAAAGTTAATCTATAAAAATATAGATAAACTTTAAGTTTATAGATAAATACTGAAATTATTAAATAGGTTATTACATAAATAAACAATCTTTTTTCTAATTAGTATATATAACACCGTGTCATTAATATTCATAATATAGCTTATAATTTATACTAATGTATATTATTTTTCATTAAAGAAATATTAATAGAAAATATTAGAAATTATATCTGATAAGTGTAATGTAGGTATATAGTTATATTACCTAAAAGTGATTAGTAAAATCGCGAGTAATAACTCATTATACTTATTAAAACAATTAACATTATCAGCATAATATCAACATTTGCCAATAATATAATATTAGCTAGGTATATCATATAATTCAAATAAAGTTTAAAATGATAAATATATATTAATTATACATTAAGTATTAACACTTATGACATATTATAATATTAATTATTTTTATTTTTAATTTATTGTAGAACTAAAAAATCGTCAACATGCAGAGGACATATTGTATGGCATTTGCGTTGGTCATAAGTGTTTCCTTTGCATTTGCAGGTAAATTTATGTAGTTTAAAACCAATTAGATGTACAAATTATCTATAATGATCGAAAATCATGCGAAAAAAATTTACAAATGTTTTCAGATAATTTATCAGCGAATTGGTCGTCTGATGATGACACCTTACCGGAACTCCTACCAAAAAAGATGCGTGACAAAAGCGATGACGAGATTCAAAAAGCTGTTTTTCAAGCTTTTGAAAATCAACTCAAAGTGATTTCTGAATACAATGGACACTTGTTGGATCCAGAATCTCCTTACGGGTTCTTTAAAGATGAAATGCCGATTTCGAATGCAAGAACGTCTAATCCACAATCTGATCTCATATTTTACAATAATGCCATTAGAGGGTTTATTGCGCAAAACAAAAACAGTATTATCATTAAATGGGTCCCGAATCAGGTATTTTATTATTGCAGGGCGCAGGCTTTTGAATTTGTTTGTCAACAAAATTGACAAACAAATATGTGTATAGAAATATTAAATACTTGTCTGAAATACTTAAAATATTTATGTGGATACTTGCTATGTGTGTATGCTTAATTTAATTTTCTTAAATTATTATTAAAATAAGAATAAATAAATGTCACTACATTTTGCTCTAAAATATTTGTCTAGATAATATTATCAGTTCATCATCGTATATAAACTATAATTACAATAATTAGATAATATTTATTAGATAAAAATAAATCTTTATAGAGAATAATAAGTATTTTTACCACATTCCAAACTAACAGCTACATAAAATGAGTCAATTTTAAGACCAAACTACAAATATTAGTATAATTTTTGAAATTATAATCTCATAACCTTTAAGATTGAAGTAGAAAAATTAGTATTTGTCTAGTTTTGTTTATATTTACTGTTGTGCAATACATTAACAATAATTATTTTTCAATTTTTTATACAGTTTGATATCAGAATAAAAATAGCATTATTATATATAGTAAATATACTTATAATACACGAATAATCATTTATACATACTTGCATGTTACAACTTACAAGCATAAATATTACCAATTAACATAAGTTTTAAATAAAACTTAATTCTTCTAAATGTATAATTCTTTATTTTATCTCAAATTTATTTTAAATAAGCACATAAAAAAATTAGGAGAAAAATTAATAGACCTTTTTTTAAAAGTTATTTTTGTAATATTTATTAAAATAGGTACTATATACCATGGTGTATTTCAGGGCTTTTCAGGCATATCGACTAGATTTATATTAATAGGATTAATAGGAAAACAGTTTATAATTGTATTATTAATAATATTCATAATCCACAATAAAACGTTTTAGAATTCTTTATAAATAACATAAAAATATTTCAAAAAATCAATTATGAAATAAGATTACAAAAATGGAAATATAAGATATATGAATACCTATTCTAATATAATATACTTTTGTTTAGGTTGTTACAGAACTAGGATGGAAAGAAATGAGCGTTAGAGGAAGGTACACTTTCATGAATTCTTCGTATTTTGATCAAGGAAAGTATCATATCCAGTTACAAGAATTGAAATATCTTGCTAGTACTACGCTTTCAGAAAACACCGAATCGTACCCATCGACAGTGCCAAAATCTAGTATTTCATACAAAAGTGTTAAGGTTTCATTTACAGGCGGTTTACCAGAAGTATTAAAGACTAGTGATTCTTCTAATGTCAAGTGAGTTTAAGGTAGATATTTAATAAATAATACAAATATACTATTTATAGAAAATACTAAAATAATATATTTTAATTCTATATTAAAATAAAAAATTATTTCGCCTTTTTATTGATTTAACAGTATGTTGATCAGTTTAAACTATAAATATTTTTCAATTAAATAAATTGCTTAAATAAATGTGTGCATAAATTGGATATACTATTAGGTAATTATAGAATATAATATAAATTAGGGTTTTATAGAAATTTAAATTTTTTTTCTATACTTGTACATTATATATGGATCTTAAAATTTAGAATTTTAAACTACTGTAATCTATAATAATTATAGACCATTATGCGAATGTATTGAATTTCAACAATACTACTAAATTAGAAAGTCTAAAAATAGTTTATTAGAATCACAAAATACCAACTCTAGTTTATAACTGCATTTATATACATATATACATATATATATATATATATATTTATCAATATTTATGATATAACCAAACAAAGTATAATTTTATAATCATACATGATTTCAGGTTTTACAAATAGGTGTAACAAAAATGTATGTAGACTGTAGAGTATAGTAGTAGATAATACATATTACATCTCATTTAATTTAAATTAATTAATATTATTTTTAAATATAATAATTAATATATATCACTAATCAATATGTAATTTAAAGAACAGCTATACGGTCAATGTGTTTATGTAATATCATATCATAATTATATTGTGTGTATTTAATAGTATAAATACCACTTCCATGTCGTTGCTAAAAAGTAAAGAATATTTTCTCTATTATACAATTACACAATAATTACAAATTAATCTTCTGCCTATGCAGACTTGTTGACTTGATATTTCTTAGCGGGTTTCAAATTTTCAACTTCTGGTATTTCGATATATTGATGTAACAATCTTCTAGAGATTTTATTATTGCATTATGGAAAAGAGTTGTAGTTTATACGTAATACTTATACGTATATGCCTATCATCTAAAATCTATAATACACATTGTTTATTGGTACCTTATATAATATACACTATATACATGTAGTTAAAAATTTATAAATATGCAGTATGCATAATATGACCGTATCTATGTTGTAATTTATATATTCAATTGAATATTAATTCATTTATTTCACAAAAAGATTTATAATTTATCTATTTTTAAAATATATACATATTTTTTTAAAATTTATAATAATAGGCACTTCATTGAAGACATCGTTTTCCAACAAGTAGCCGATCGCGTGGTTAAAGACACGCACAATAACATCACTGCCGCCATACGCCAGGTCATCAAACCATACATCATATTCAAGAACGACACCGACCCTAACTTTCCCGGTACAAACGGAAAACTTCCCAGCGGTAGCGTAGGGTATAGCATCAGTAATACACTCATTAGTGGCTTCGCTAATGCGGAACACAAGTTGAAAAAGGTCACCACGAAAATGTCCACCAACACGGTCACAACTGATTTACGTATAACGATCCATAGCTTAGACGGTAAATTTGACTTTAAACTCGAGGAGAGTAAGCCTACCATCGGAAAAGCAACATTCGCTGTCAGCAGAATCGATGTCAACGTGTCGTTCAATATGCTTAAGCCCGTCGAATGCAAGGCTGAGGTCGTAGTGAATCAGCCGAATGTTAAATACGGTACAAAGCTGTCGGCCGACATTGAAAAAACATTGACCAACGCGTTTATTGACAATGTTAAAAGCCAATTGAACACAAATATTTGCAAGGCTTTGGGTCAAATGATTAAGCCTGGAAAATAATAAAACCGATTTCATTATTTGAAAACCGTCGCAAAGCTTAATTTTGCTGTAAAGTATATATTTTTTGAATTGTATGGTCATTGCAGGTTATCAGGATAAATATATATATTGAATTCCAGATATTATAAGTATTTTAGTTTTTTTTTGTTTTTGCCTGAAAAACATATTTTAATTTACTTAACATATATGTATTACAAATTATTGTACCTACAACAAATAAAAAAATGAATACATGTACAATTTAATAAGTATACATACTGTACACGTCATATACACATACATAATGTATGAAATTAAATAAATAATTTGTTGAGTATGATACTGATGCATTGATGATACACATGACATAATATATCGTCATATTGATAATATTATATCGGAAAATAACAAGGTAATAGTTAATATTAGTTAATCATAATTTAAGTTCGCCAAATAATGGTTAGTCCAAATATTTTGTTAAACAAATATGGATGCACAATTATGTAGTTAATTATACTACATTTTGTTTGTTTGAAAACACAAACATATTATACGTTAAATATTTTAACACATTAAAATGTCATCAAATAAATAAAATACAAATTAATTGATACATAACTAATAATTCCTAATTCAATCTAAGGTCATAACTTATAAATCAATTGTTTTTTAAAAGTAACTAA
Organism: Rhopalosiphum padi; assembly: GCF_020882245.1. Taxonomy (NCBI): domain Eukaryota; kingdom Metazoa; phylum Arthropoda; class Insecta; order Hemiptera; family Aphididae; genus Rhopalosiphum; species Rhopalosiphum padi. The sequence continues at coordinate 23,871,915 of NC_083600.1, forward strand.
ATTATGTTACAAATTACAAAATAAAATATAGCAAATATATTACTTTTTCGTTAGTTAAACAGAAAAGTAACGCGTTACACAACTAACTTTTTTTAATCCAAAGTAACTTGTAACAATAACATTTACTTTTTATACACAAAGTAATTCACAAAGCAAGTACTAACATTGTATTCTTTAATAGGTAATGTATTTATTTAATTTTTGATTTTTGAAAGTTTAAAAACTTATATAAAATACTTTATTTTGAAATGCTTAGATTTTTTAGTGCCATCTGATACCAACTTCGTTAAAAAAAAAAAATAAATTTTAGGTTCCAACAAACCTTTCCCAAATTATTAAAGTGAACTGTAGTATTTTAGTTATTAAGATTGTGTTACAGATGTAATTTCCGTGGACCAAACGGCAAACATTTTAACATGATTGTTTCTATGACACGTTTGAAGCATAAATTTTCCAGATAATTATGTATATGAATTACTTATTTCGGAATAACAAGATAACAATGTCTGACAATTCAAGAATATAGTAGAAGATGTAGCTAGGTAATTAGTTAGATAGATATCAGACTATTGCTTATTCGTCATTTCGTATTGTTATTATTATAAAATAACAAATTACAAAGGGATACTAAATGAAACAAATTTTTAAACGTAATATAGTTATCTACAAAATAATATTTTATATTACAAATTAAGGTATAGATATAGTTAGTTTAATAACTAATATTTTAAGTTTTCCCGGTATTAAATTCCTATGTAATAATTTATGCGTTGTTGAAACTGAGTAAATTAAGTGTTATATTATTATTATATTGTTATTGTAAATTATATAGATCGTTGCATCTATAAAACAACTATTATAGCAGTAGGTTTGGTTATTTACTTATTATTTATATGATATTTTTAAATTTAAAGTAGGCTATATTTTCATAATTAATTTAATAAATTAATAAATAATACATGAACATCCTACCTATTTTAAAATTAAAAAAAAATCATTACATACATATTGAATAAGTTTGACTTATAGAATTATTATAACATTAAATCTAAATAAGACTAAAGTGTTTAACCTATTAGCTAATACAAGCATTGGTTGTACCTATACAGCTGGAAACCATTAGTAACAGAATTAATAACATTAATAACACAAAGTTTATAATACAAATAAACAGTACAATTCAATATGATAAAATATGCATCTAACAATTTATATTTACGATAAAATATTATTTTGCCGTTGTTTCACTCGTTTCATTCGATTTTGTTTAATATTTGTCAATAAACAAATAGAATGAAACAATAATTCAATTTATTTTAATAGGTACCACGCCTACTGTAATTCTAGGAAAATTTAATATTAGTTTATTGTATGTATATTTAATCAATGGCCAAACGCGGTAAAAATAATAACTTTCAGTTGTCGCGAATTTGTTTCTATTCACTCCGTTATTACAGTACTAGAAAGTTATATTATTGAAATGACTGTATTTAAAAATACCTTAAGGCCAATTTTAATCTTTAGCCAGTTTTTAGGATTAATTAACATTTCTTATACGTTAGAACCAACTACTGGGTTATTATTACGTTATAAGGATTCAACCATATACTCATTACTTGAATTAGTGCGTACGTGTGTGTTAGTGACGTGTACCTACATAATTTGTGCATGGGAACTTTTCTATTTCTTTGAAATAATATTATTACTAAAATTTTGGTTTGTCATTATTGCAGCAAGATTATCAGAAAAATGGATTATAAAGTATGATAATATTATGTATACATATTGTACAGTAAATATTTATTTAAAAATTTAAAATATTGTATTTATTACACTATAGTGGCTCTTCAATCAAACTTAAAGGTATGGACATTATCTATGTTCTCTCGTCAGTTTTTTACGGTAATAATATTTAAAAATGCTCATAACTCGCTTAAAAATTGAAATACTGTAAAAAATCGATGAGATAACATAGATAACGTTCTTACATTCAAGTTTAATAATAGGTCGTTTAACTATAATATTTAAGTTAAACACATACAATTGAAACTGCTAGACATATATTTGTATATGGTAAGCGTTAGTAAGACAGAGACAACATATATTATGGATACGAGACGTCTTCTTAAGATTACAAACAATAAGTGCTTAATTTCGGTGTACGAAAAAGACTGACATAAGGTAACATGTTTTGATATTTCAGAATATTGCGATCATAAACATTATGGCTTACACTAATAAACTGGCATCAGCCCTTCTGTAGGTATATTGAGTTAGTGGCAAAAGATAGAGGGCACTACTCTTAATATGTGACTTGTGACTGACTGACTGCACGGTAATATCATTGATTAAGTATACTTAATCAATGGCAATATTTTTTATTGTGCATAATAAGATAGTATACCAATTAGGTATACCTAGCTACCTAATATTTATAGTACTAGAAAAATAATCTCGAAAACTTATACTGATATAATACTGTAATCTCGTGATATTCAGATATTGTAATATTTTCATTATTATAATTATTAATTTATATTATATAAAAAAAGTACCAAACTAATTAATATAAATAGCATTTTAAAAATAAATATAAGCTAGACGCAAAAGTAGGTACAATCTACACTAATTGGTATAATTACTAATAAATCACAATATAAACATATTTTTAAATGGATTAATTGTATAAATGTATTAGCTTTGATTAATTTAGTAGATATATAAATACATAATATTATTATATTTATGTAAAATATGATTTTACAAAAACAAAAATGTTGTTTGTTATAAAAGAACAAAGTGGTACAAGCGAAGACTGGCCCATTTGTAGTGTTACTATTAGTATAAAATTACTGTTGACTTATCACTTATTATACTCTCAATTCTGTATTACAGTAACCTTAAAGTCGTGTGGTTTTTGAGGTTTGTGCGTAAGATACTTACAGACTCTGTAAGTCTCTTAGACTTTATTAATTATAAGTTCACTATTATAACTTTTAAGATGGATTAGGTAATAGGTAGGTACCTATAAATATTGAGCATAACAATAAAAAAAAGACACTACTTGACAATACATATAAATATAATACCTAAGTTTTAAATAGTAGTTAGGTACCTACTATTACATGGAAAAATATTATAATACCTTAATATATTATCTGTGTGCTATAAATACATAATAAGTTTATTTATAAACCAAATTCTATGCGAAACTTCCAAAACAAAAAGTATTAATTAAAGTATATACACAATAATATTTTTGTCATTGTTTTTTTTAAGGTTGATCAATGGCATAATCGAATTTGATCAAAGAATTGTAGTACTTTCAACACATTTGTCGGTTCAACAGCATTCTTCGAGTAAACGATTTTTCTATACGGTTTACATTTTATTATTGGTATACTTTATTGGATTTGAAGTTTACCAGCTGTACTTATGGCCTCCAAAAATTATAAATATTTACTCAACTATACACTTTTTGTTTAATTCTCCGTTCATTATGGACTTTGATGTTTTAATTTCATCGTTTTTTTTTCTTTTTAACTTAGACAATCGATTTCAAACATTATTAGATTTTTTTAAATTTCTTCCGGTTGAATCTGATTTTCCTAATGAATGGACTCATTCTGAAATAGCAATGTCGATGGAAAAAATACGGATATTACACGCTGAACTATCAGAACTAATAAAAATATTCAGTTTGAGTTACGGTCCATTGCTTTTATGTTTCTTTGTGTTTAATTTTATAAATTTGTTGGTTCAATTTTTTCTTTCGATTTGTTTAAAATTACCAACCCCAAACTTACCATCTATGAAAGCGAGCTTGAGGCCAACATTACCACTCATATTAAATGTTCAAATTATAATCTTTACTATGAGCATTATTGTTGCTGTTTCATTGATACACGATAAGGTAAGCTACAAAAATCAATAAAATTATATATCTAGGTACTTATATACTTGTTTAATAAATAATAATACATTTATAAGATAATAGAAATATGTGTGTAAGTAATTAATTGAAACAATAAACTTTTGATTGAGTTTTAAGTATCAGCCATTATTTCATTATTGATTAAACTGATTATTTTAAACTAAGTATCTAATTACAATAACTATACATCTAAATCTAATGATGGGATAATAAAAAATAGTACTGGTTTAGTTGACGCCCGCCAATTTGCGTATTTTCCCGCCACTCAGGTTTAATTAACGCCTGTTACTATTATATTTTTATCATAATTTAGATGTGCTAATCATCTTTTACACAATTTTTCTTTTAAACTACAGATAAAAAAGTACGAAAAACCGTGGTATTAAAAATAATGCAATTTATACTCGGCATTTAAAAATAATAATAAATATAAAAGTATGAACAATCATATTTATGAATAATATTATAAAATAAAAATAGATAAACTTATGCAGGTGGCCAAAATTCGGATATATCTTTCATTATTTCCTCAAACGGATAGCGTCCGTTTAATTTACTTCGCTACATAACTGATATGATGACAGACCATACTTTTGTATTTATTTTATTGAGTTGCATTTTTAATGCCGTGGTTTTTCGTACCTTTTTTATCTGCAGTTTAAAAGAAAAATTGTATAAAAGATAATTAGCACATCTAAAATACGATAAATTTAATATAATTGGCGGGCAATAGGCATCAACTAAACCTGAGTGGCGGGATAATACACTGGCTCGCGGGCGTCAACCAAACGCGTACTTAAAAACATAACATTAACATAAAATAATACAGAAATATTATTCCAGAAAAGGAAGATGATATCATATTTAAGATTGTATCGTATATCAAACTTACACGCTGACATAAAACGACAAGTAAAATATTATATTTAGATATACACTACTTCATATCTTTTGAATACTCGAAATAATTATTTTTACTATGACATCATATCCTCTTAAATATTGGCGTATGTTTAGTATTCATACATACATCTTAATTACAATAATATAATTTAAGTAGCTACAAATACATTACATAACACGTATTATAGTTATTGATTGATTAAAATTGATATTAGTTCATAACTTATATACAATAATCGTTTATAATCATTATAATTATTATTAGAGATAGGATTATGTTGATGACTTGCATTTGTTTCATTTGATCTTATAAATTATGTTATATTAGCTAAAAGTTTGTTTCGATTCAGCATATACTAATTTTATTTTGCATTTTTTTTTTTTTTATATTTTTATGTCATTATTTCATATATTACGGAAAATTGTTTGTAGTTTTTGTACAATGTGGGGCATTTTTCTCAACATTTAGATTTTAAATTTATTTAAAAAAATATCGTACTGTTACAGGTTTACTGTTCACACGTTAACAATAATTATACATGTATTATAACTTAAAATACAGACAAACACGTATTCAGGATTAATTTTCGACGGGGGAGAGAGGGTTAAAATATTTTTAATACATGAACTGTAGTTGTACGATTATACATAAGGTTTGTATTAGTTTGTGTTTCTACTTTAAAAATTTCGGGGAGAGGAGTTTAATCGTAAACCCCCTCCCACCCTATGTACGACTTGAATACAAGTACTATACAAGAACCTATGATAGTTATCGAGTACCTATTTTATTTATAAATATTACTTATTAATTTAATTAGGTTTTTTTCTGTTTTTAAGTTAATTTTTTTTAGTTCGTAGTTTATAGGACATTTTCTAATTTTTTAGGAAACTGTTGTCTGTGTTATAGACCATTAATATAAATCTTTAACGATTATATAAGTATTACATTTGATAATTTTAAATTATAGGTAAAAATGTTTATGCTTCAATTATCATTTTTTGAATTGGATGAAATTAGCTCCTACGGATTTTTCAATATAAATTTGAATATTGTTATGTCAGTAAGTATTTTTTAATTTTTTTCTTATTAATAAAATATAGATTAATGTAAACCTCGTAATAGTTTTATTGGAAAACTATGCGAATAAATAAAATTATTACAATAAACTTGAACTACTTTAAATATTATATAACTATATATGTCTGAGTAAGAAAATAATACATCAAATAATTACTTGAATAGACTATGATACTAAAAAAGTTTACTTGACGATTATTAAAATCGGTAGCAACGAGGCGTATTTAAGGGTTACCTTAAAATTAATTACTCAATTGTTTCAATGTACAAGATATTTTTTACAAAATTATAAACCTACAATAAAAAAAATACAAATAAACAAAAAAAAGTATCTTCTTTATTAGTTATTGTCTTGACTCCTGAACTCCTGGTTGATGGTGGTCTTCTAAAAAAATGTCTAGTGGTGCTTTTTAGTAATGCCGATTTTGAAAAACTTCTTTGGTTTCTTTGGTTTTATTTAAGTATTATTATTGAAATTTTTGTGTTGGTTAATTATCTATACTGATAGGTAGGAAAATTTTGTGATATTGCGCAGTTGTACTTTTGGACTTTGAGTGCTACTCTAGAGAATTTATTTTGAGGATTTTCAATTTTTAAAACTTTTGGAGGAGAAGCTATAAAGAGAGAGCATGCGTTCAAGTTAGTAGCGGTTTTATTATTGTTGTATCTAGCAGTATAATCAAATCATTTCATCTACATGGTTAATGTTTGCCGTTTGGTTTAATAGAGGTATATGATTTTTATTCTTGTGTATCTTTGATTTAGCTTTTTATTAATGTGAATTTTTCCAATTAGCTTTTTGTCTAGATCTAAGTATTTGGCTGAGTCAACTTTGCTGTTCCATTAGATTTTTTGGTGATTAATTTGTACTAAGGAAGGATTTATGTATTTTCTCAAGGTAAATATTTTGAGTTAATTTTTGGTAGTAATTAAGGTAAGATCACATTGAGAACTGCAGGAATAATTCGTCAATAGAGTTTTGAGTTAATAATAATTTATGTAATGGTTAAATCTAAAAGTTTCAGAAAAAACGAAAAAAAAATACAAATGGCTTGTACAACTATAATACGTTACTATCACTATCTGCTCAAAACCTAAAATAGATGACCAAAATTTTGTATTTTTAATAGATAATTGTTTAAATTTTTTATTCAAACCTTACATTCATTTAAAATAAAAATATATTTTATTTTATTTTTGTTTTTAGAGCATAGTGTTATTAATTACTGGATTAATAACATTGATACAAATGAAAAAACATATAATTATTTTGAATATGATCAACAATACTTTAACCTTCGGAGCTGGTCTGTATGATTTCTAATAATTTATTACTCTTCAATATATTTTTTAAAAATTGAGTAATATTATTCTTATTAAATTTAGTTTGATTATTTGTTGTATAATTTTAGAACTTAAGAAGTAGTACTTATTTTATAGTATGTTAATATGCAAATAGTAATAAGTAGGTACACTTATTAAGACAATTAAATCTATAAATGCCCGTATACAAGGGGGTTTCAGGGGTTCACCTCCCCACAGAAAATTGATCCTGGATACGTGCTTGAAACTAAATGATTGTATTCTTCAGGTGTATTATGTACAATTATATATTTATATAATTATGTGGGCAAGGGGAAGAAATATGTAGGTAGTTATAGTAGTTCCCCTGATTTACAAAAATAAAAATAAAATAAGATTAGATTAAATTCTTAAATATTATTTTTTTTCATATTTATTTCATTTTTATTTTTGGACTATATTATTATAGTTACTTACCTATTTAAAATAATAATAATTATTAAAATGTTAAAAATACGATAGATTTATAAATGGTGACTAAAGGCTAGGTATGTATGTAAAAGCTAAAATTATTGTAATTATACCATTAAACTATTGAAGTATTAAAGTGTTTGATTTATTTTTTTTACTTGAGATTAAAAATAAGTTTAATTTAACATATTATATTCTCTATCTAATTGGATTTAATTAAAACTTGAAGATAAGATTATAATCCAATACTGCAAGCATTGTAATATTATGTTGTATGTAATATTATAATAACACCTTCATGTTACATATTATTTTTTTATATTTTATTTAGTTTTACGGTAAAGTTTTGTCATATAAGCATAATACTTAATAGTATATTATTTTTTTAATTAACATATCTGATATGAATGTACAAAATCCAAATTAGATTAATTATATTTATTATTATCAAATAATATTTAATGCTGTATTGCCTGTATATTGATATAATTTCAGAAAAATATATCATTTTTCTTAGGTATATTAAAAAACAGATCATTTATGTATACTTTGTCACTACTATTATTTCTCTCTAATTTGTTCTGTGTTTTTGTGTTTAGCGTGGCAGCTTATAGTCATGTTTGAACTCTCTTTATCATGTAAAACTATCCCTGACGTAGTTTCATGGTGGTTCGTGGGGGTAGTCGTAAGTTTCTACTCGAGAGTAGCAGATAAAAAAATCGTTTATTCCTACAAATGAGATATGCAATTTCCAACACGAATATGTAAAAAAAGATATACGTATGTAAGTTCCTATACGGCAAAAAAAAACATTACTATACTGTAATGATATCTACATCATTGCGCCACACAGCTTCATGTTTTGATATCATCATAATACTATTAAATATGTTATTACTAAAAAACCACTTAGCAAATATCTGAACCCATGTACCCTGATATTATTCAAAATGTACAAAACCATTAATAAATAATAACTATACATATATATACATGTAAAAATGCCATTATATTACAAAAACATATTTTGATGTATTTATACAAAATAAACAACAACAATTTAATTTGGAACAACAAGGTATCAAAGATCAATACTATAAGTAGAGCCCCCTTTTTAATATTCAAGCCAGTCTGCTTACTTTAGCCATTTTCATACGCACCGTCTCAATTCACCACACTCATAAATAACCGCTTATTAAATTAACTCTGTTCTATTTCAAATCTTATAATATCTTGTTGTGAATTATTAAAGAGTTTTCTATTCAAAACTTAAGATTATATTTGCAATTATTTCAAGAAAATTAACATTATTAATATTCTCTTCACAAATTCTACAACTGTTCAAAAACATCAACAAGGTAAGAAATTATATTAATATATATTTACACAAATTACAAAGGTAAAATCCTCATCAACGACAAGTCAATTGAGACATGCAGACTCAGGTGCATCACCAATCATTATATCCTTCGTTTATAAATCTGTACTCACGATCCCAATCAATCGTAATAATTATATGCTTTAATCTATAATAAGAGATAGGATAAAGAAAGTCGACGTTCAGAATCCCTTTAATTATTATTCATTAAAATAGCTAACTTTACCAGCTCAGTTAATATATTATTATAAGGTGAAGTTTTATCAATAAGCAACGTACGGGCTTATTTTTAATTCATCACAATACTAAATATTTATGTAAGTTCCTACGCCAATCGTACACTAATCTTATACCAGTCGTTTATCTGTGGTTATTGGAACATAATATTGCGGAGTAGGTGTAATAATATAATCGCACTCGTTTCAATCGCTATATTGTAGTGCCTATACTTTATAGTTCATAACGATAGCTTATCGATAAAACTAACATCTAAACTAGATATTTCGACACACAAAATATTTACGGCTTTTCATTACTGATAAAAGTATACAGAAATCTTTTTCGGTTTTGGTATGATAATAATTATAGCTATATACAGAGCAATGTACATTGCCACATTAGGTAATTAATCCCATAACATATTTGTTAGGAATTTAGGATTGTTGGTAATATTCGTGTGCCTATACATATCCTAACCATCTACAATAATCACATACGAAGTCGCGATTAATGAAAATTACCTACGTATTACCTTCATTTTTATTGATAAACGCAAAAAGCTGCTAGTTTAAATGATTTTAAATTTGTTAAGCGCCTACTTTACCTAACCTGTGAAAATACGCGGAGATGTGTTATAAATAAGTATAGTGTAAAAATATATATAGTCGATTAAAATGTTCAATTATTAAATAAGTATATATAAAAAAAATAGTAAGTCATCCAAATGAAAAGCTTTAGATTCCGTAGTTGAAAGGCCATAAAAAATAATTAAAAAATAAGTATCTAAATATACTAATGAAGGAGATTTGATTTCAACCAATTTAAAACTAATAGCAAGAAATATTTAAAATTCAAGGACGCATTATTATCTCAAACAGCCAATATCAAGAAAATAAGTTCACGAATTATTAAGTTTATTAGATATAATAAAATAAAATATAAAAGTGAGTTATTTGTTAATGACGATGATACCCTAAATTAAATAATTATTTTTTCATCTAAAACAACCATAGTTTTTTTTTTAAATATGATTTTGTATATCTACATGGATTATACTTTAAACTATTGTGAATAAATATTATACACAATTATACACGATTCATTGTATTAAAAATGAAATGTATAGTCAATTTATGCTTTATTTATTAGCAAATAAAGAAAAAAGGCATACATTAGTTTATTTAAAAAAATCGAAATAGCGCAAGTACCTAAAAGAATTATTTTAGATTTTGAAACAGCGATGCATTAAGCAGTTTTTAATTTTTTTTCCGGAAACAGAGGTGTTTGGTTTTTGATTTCATTTTGGCCAAGCTTAGTATTTTTGGATTTCTTTTTTTTAATTCAAAGGAAGTAGAACAGTTTTTACCGACTGGCAGACAAATTTAAAGATTCAGCAATAACAGAATTGTCTGATTATTTAATAGATAATTATATATATATATATAACATTATCAAATTATAGTATTATTTATATTATTTATTATGATATTTTTTAATTTGTTTTAAGACAGTACCTATCAGTCCTATCATCAGTTTTATAACATATAATATATAAAGTATAATATAATTTTTTACAATTATTAAATTATAAAATGTATTATATTATTTATAATAACAGATAAATAATTAGTGTAGGAACTTACATTCGCCCGGTCTGTGAACCTAATAAGTGACGAGTAAAATATTATATTCGAAATTCCTGGGAACAAAAATACACCCAAATTATTAGCTACAAAATTAAATATGTAAATATTGAAAATGCTAATGAAATAATTGGATGAAAATTACTTGAGTTGGCAAATGTACTATATCGTTTAGTATTACTTATTTTTCTACCTTGTTGTACCATATTTTTCGGATCCTCTTTGCTATTTAATATTTTTATTTTAATTATAGAGCTAACACTTAAATCATGATTGTGATCGTTTGTATTCAGTTTTTAATTAATGAACGAAAATTGAAAAATATTACAAGTTATTAAAAACATTTTAAATGAAAAATAGTTTTTCGAATTTAAAGAAATATTATAAAAATAGAATAATATATAATATGTATAACAATTAAAAATTAATAAAATACCTAAAATTGAAAAAGTCGTAGAAACTATAGAGCCATATTAAAAAAAAATGTCCAAATAAAGTTAATATAGATTATTAGTGACAATTTTAAGATTTTTTCAAAAATTAATTTTGTGTGAAAACATTACAGTCGTCCATATATATTTAATATATAAAGATATATTTTTTCCCCGAAATTTTGAATGTTACTGAAAATTGTCTTCGTTTGATTTGTAAGATGCAATTTGCTGCCTACTAGAGATCACTAACCACATAGCGTTATAAGTTAAGACTAAAGGCAGTTATTCACAACACTAATGATAACGATAAAAAATAAAATACAACACAGTTATCGTTATAGATTAATTTGTTTTTACAATATATAGATTATACATTTTCTATGCGGAATACATACAATTGTTTTGGGGGTCACGGTTTACCGATCTCTAATCTACTTAAATAATATATGCACGAACATAATATTATATTACATAGAGATTCAAACTGATCATTTTTAATTTGTCTATTTATATTCTTTAGAATTGATAACGTAAATGTACGGCTTATACAAATTATACATACACATGTTGTAACTTGTATTGAGTAATTCTGAAATACATATTATTTTATCATTTTTATGCACTTAAATTGCCGGCCGATATGTCGTTATTTTATTTTTTGTTTAATCTAACTTTTGAATGATAATATTCATGATAGTGAATATAATTAGGAGTTAATTAATAATAATAAACGGTTTTATTACCAAACTATTTATATAAAAGCTAGGACTGTTTTACTAATTTAGAACACTTTTAACCTATTCGCGTTCAAGATGAAGTCGTCATTGGTTTTGATTTTGGCTGTTTGCATTTCTTACTCTGTTGCAGGTAATATATGAATTGATAAATGTAAAATTAAATTATTTTTAATATTTCAACTATGAATATATTATTATTTATTATATGTTTTCTATCTCATTTAAAAAAAAAAAATGTTTAAAATATACGAAGCCAAAATTCTTTATCTACCTAATTTTTAATAACTCTTTTAGTCGAAGTACCCAATTTAGTGAATTGGAGATATGACAATGATACGATACCTGAGATGTTGCCGAGAAATATGCGAGACAAAAGTGAAATAGAAATTGAAAATGCTGTTTTTAATGCGTACCAAAATCAACTTAGAGTAGTTTCTGAGTACAGCGGTCATGTTTATGACCCCGCATTTCCGTTTGGATATTTCAAAAATGAAGTTATCATACCGAATACACATTCATATGAATCAGACATTGATTTTGCATTCAACAACAACGTATTCAGAGGACTAACGGATTATAACGAAAACGTTATTATCGTTAAATGGGCACCTGATCAAGTACGTTACACTATTGCCTATCATTAACTAATATTCTTTTATTTTTCTCATTTTCTATTCTGGCACACTATATAAAAATATATATTAATTTATTGTTCAAATCAATACAAATTTTCATTGTAATCAGTTATCATTTAATTTCGTTTTTATAGATCGAAACTAATGTCGAATGGAAAGAGGCAAATATTAGAGGACACTATTTTTATTCAAATAGCACATACTTTGATCAAGGAAACTATCACATTCAATTGGAAGATTTAAAATACCGAGCAAATACAACATTTACTGAAAACACCATGAAATACCCATCTTCAGTGCCAAGTTCAAGCATTTCATATAAAAGTGTTAAAGCTTCATTTTCAGGAAATATTCCAGCTGTAACAAATGTCGACAATTCAAATAGCCTAAAGTAAGTAGCAGGATAACATAGTATTTTACTAAGTAAATCTTAATATAATAAAACAATGGACATCATGTTTTATAACTCGTGTTTCAATACAAGTTTAGTTGTAGGTTTATTAAAATATAGTTACTGTTAATTATAATAGTGTGTAAAATAACATAATATATTTATCTAAAAAGTGTTTTGGTTTAATTTTTTTACAATAATTTATATAATTTATGAAATTGACAAAATCGAGATATGTCTTTTGATAATGTATCCGTATTTATTAAATACTAAAAACTAATAATGATTTTATTTAGTATTCCCAAGTATAATTATTCTTTATTTATTATAAATCGTGATTAAAAAATAAAGTTATAAGTTTTAAATATAAACATGTAATACATACCTTTATTTTTGCTAAATATTTTAATATTTCCTTATTTTTATTAGATATTTCCTGGAAGATGTTGCTTTCCAACACATCGCCGATAATGTAGTGAAGTCGATGCAACCTAACATTTCTATCGCAATTAGACAAGCAGTTAGACCATACATTATATTCAAGAACGTATCGGACCCAAACTTCAAAGGATTTAATGTCAGTACACCTTTGGGCATACAACTCAAAGTCGATGAAGTTTTCACTAATGGCTTGAACCAAACTCATCAAAGAGTAAAAAATATGACTGTTGACATGGCCAATAAAAAATTGATCTCAAAAACCGAGTTGGTTATGCATTATTTGAGCGGAACTTTCCGAGTGCAGCTTACCACCACCAACAACAAAGAGTACGAAGATAAAGCTTACTTTGAAATCGAAAATATCAATATACGTCCAGTTAGCAATATGTTCAACCGTGATGATTGCCATGCAAATACCACTATTACAAACACAAAAGTTGTGGTAAACCCTGAAAATTTGAACTTGTCCAAAGATGAGGAGATTGAAATAAACCGTGCTTTAGTGGAGGAATATAATAACACCCTTAAGAAAAAATTTGATAAAACTGTTTGCATAGCTTTGGCTGATATGCTTAACTCCAAAGCCGGAAACTTTTAATTATCACAAATATTTTGAAAAGCAGATAATCCGTCTATTTAGAAGTTATGTAATACATATATAATATACAATATACATATATATATATAGAGAGATTGGTGGTACATAAGGAAAGGGTTATGTGTCCTGAAGCTTTACTTTGATACTTTTTTGTTTATTTTAGTTAACTAGTTATAGTACTCTATAAAAAAAGTTATAGTTATATTTTATGTCTCTATACTCTCTACTCTCTAATAGTATCAATTACAAACAATACTTTATGAGCTTATGCATTTATTAGGTTATTAGTTTATTAATGTTTAAAGCAACGCCAGTGTTAAATATATATTTTTTTGACTGACCCGTCTCATATACTCCGATAGAGGCTCATTTTTAATATATATATATATTTATATATAATTTTTTTTTAATAGTTGCTTAGCAATATACAAATTACTTTTTCGTATCATTTTTTTAATGTGAGGCAATGTGATAAAAATAATATTTTATGTTAAAAATTGTATATTTTTTATTTATTATAACTAAAATTAAAATGTTCATTATTTTTTAAGCTACAATAGTAATATTTACTTAGTTTGTTTACTATACAATAAACAGTGGAATAATTTTGTCAAAAAATAATAATATCTGTTACTATTTTTATTATCCTTATTCTTTAGATATTTAGTATATTTTCCATTTTCTTTAGTATTTGTAAATACTATTATACTAAATGTGTTTTAGAAACTGATCGAGTTTATTATGTGGTTAAGATGTCACGTGTTGTATTTTCAGTGTTATACAAAATAATAATAATACATACGTCAATTAATCAAATAGGTCAATGTATAAAATTATAAAAACAATAAAATAAATACTGAAATTAGTGATGAAAATTAAAAAAATACAATATATTGACTATATTTGTTATCTGAACATATGGAAAAAAAAATTTTATGGTGGTTGTTTATTTAAATTTTTACCATGAAATATTTGTATATTTATTTAACTTAGTCATATACATATTCTAGTTTTACCAAAAAAAAATTGAACATAATTTCAACATAACATAAAAATTAAATTTAAAAAACTCCCCAATACAATTATAACGAAGAAAAATACTTTTTTGGATGAATTTCAATATTTTGTGCGAGTTTAGGCCCCATGGCCAGTGGCCACTATAAATCTAATTAGCTGACCCTAATTATACGTATTGTATAGATAGTTATTTTTTTTCTAGTCTTCTATGGACCCTGATGCAATTATATAGGCATAATATTATAAGTATATTAAAACTGTTTTGAAATTAACATCTATAAGTATATAAATAGATAATCGAAAAAAGGAGAATTTAAGTAGAAACCGTAGTATTCCGTCATCATTATAATAGTTTATATTATATAGTGTTCGTAGTATGTATATGAATATATATTTATAAAAATATTAGGTAAAGAATTTAATAATGTTATGAATTAATATGTTTATATTTTTAAAAAATATGTTGTTACCTATAATTAATTTTATCTAAATATTAAAGTATGATGAACCATTTGGTAAAGACAATTAGTATATTATTATGCATATTATCATACGATGATTATTAAAATATAATTAACATAACCTTTGTATTATATATTTTTTTAATAAAATTAATAATGTGGTAACTGGTTATACTATTATAATACAATAAATATATAAGATGTATATTTAAGTTTTAGACACCTTAATACCTATACTCATTACAAATAGGTACAGACAAGAACGTTGTATAACTACTAATTGAACCTTCTTAAATTTATATTTTAAGGGTACTTTGGTATCACCATTACTGCGGTGTGTAGTTGATACATAAACAACAGCAGGAGACCGATTCTAGTGGTGTAGGTATATAGGTAGTGGGTACCTGTGAGCCGGTTACTCGATCAGTCACAGTAAAAAACGAACCGTCAATGTGCTCGTTTAGTGTTAGTTATACATACCGGCGACTGAGCATGTGATGTTTTCATACACTAACAGTTATTATTAAAACAAAATTTATTTAAAACGTTTAAAATGATTTGTCGGAATCTATTTTCTTTTATTGTGTGTTCTGTTATAATAAGTTCATCGCTGTCGGCCTCCAGGATAATAAAAGGTATAATTTTATTCCAAATCTATTGGTATTATATAATTTTATGAATATATTTTGACTGCATTAAAAATTAAATAGATATCTTTTTTTTTTAAAGGATATACAAAATATTTCTAATATTTGAATTTATAATATTTCATCTAAAAAATTGTAGATTTATACTTTTTAAAATGTCGAATCAGTACTTTATTGGAATATAATAAAATTAATTTTTTTAAATTTGATTAATAATACATTATGCAACAAAAAGTTTAAAATAGATTTTCTTATAATATATTTTTAGGTAGAACCACAATATACCATATGATAACATGTTGATTATTATTATTTTATTTCAAAATCAATAGTTTATTTTATTTCTGAATATTTTTAAAAAATAATTCTATTTTTAGGTATATTATTGTAATGTTTAGGTTATATATTTTATGCACAATATTAAAATTGTAACTGTATTAAATTAATACTTAAATCAAAAATATATTAAGTAAACATTTATGAAAATGAACAAATATATTTAAGCTTATACATTTAGTTACATAGTGAAAACACAAAATTTAAACAACAAAAATATTAAAGATTAAAGTTTAAGTTGTAAAATATCGTATCGTTAAACTCATTCCTAAATATTAAAAAGTTACTGGGGCGTATAATCATGTTTGGTATTAAAGATTTTTGTTAATTGATACGTACAGTTTAAATCAATCATTAAATCCTGTAATGTTTAGGATATAATATACAATTATTGAATTATTATACGTGAATTATCGTAATTTAGTTAAGATTTTAAAAATTCAATAATTTAATATTTTTGTTTTAAACGCATATAAAAATATTCATTTTGGAAAACATATTGTCTATTATGTTATACAATCTGTTGTATTGCTTAGTCAATATAAAAACGTAGTTTTAAAGTTATTAAAATTTTAATATTACGCGAAATAAATTAAGAACAAATAAAATGTATCAGGGCTCATACATTTCAAATACATCAGGTGGAATAATAAACTTTTTTATTGTACACATGGATAATACCAATATTTCATTTTGTATTATATCATGAATTAAATCACATTTATAGTCCTATCATTCATACTGCTATTACGTGTTTAAAAACGTTTGTATATAGATTTATACGTGTTTGTTTATATTAAGACATTTTAATATTGGTATTCAGTATTCACTCGAGACTGTAGGAAATGATTGAACGAGTTGACTTTTTCTTTTCAAACTTTCTATTTATCACTCTTATTATTGATACACGCAGAGATCGATGAACAAGCGACAATGTTATCGATAAAGTTTTTATACTTTCGCAATAAAGAATAATAAAAAAAATTGTATTCTTATGATTGACATTATAGGATATACTCATTAATCACGAGCTACGTATAACTAATTCGTAATTTTAATTTTATGGAATGATGAAGTAATTGTAAACAATTGAACTTGACAACGATCCATTGTTATTAATGCGCCTGAACAACTTAGGGATTTGGTGCGATTTCCGGTACTATGGGTGCATTACGCAAGCAACCAGTTAGCTGCAGTTGACGGTGAAAGTTGGGCACATCTGCTTTGACCTGTACTCATGTAACTTGTCGAACTGTTTGTTTCTAAGTGAAAAAAAAAATGTAATAACAAATACCAAACGTGTTAGAAGAGAAAGTTTGAGAATTTTGAGATAGTCTACTGCAGGGTATACATCTATAAACTCGATATTCGGTGTAGTGAAAGTACGTTAATCAAGGTTACGATTCTTCCGTTCAAGACATCTCCACGGTCAAAGGTCTGTTGGATAGAGTCGTGAAAAGACGGCACATTTAAAACTTTATTGTAGGGTTAAACACGAAAAGAAATTAGAAAATACGATAGCAAATCCTGTGTTGTTTATAACATTATATTATATAACTATTGAAACGGCTGGTGTATTAAAAGTCTGTGTATGTGGATATCACACATTATTATAATTAATCGGAATAAAAAGAATAGTCAATGGAATGTCCGAACAAGTTTAATGGAACTGTATAATTTGTAATACCATAAAAAAATAAAGTCATCTATCATTATTGTATTATTAATATTTCTAAATGACGAATCTTGATGTAAAAATGCCCACAAAAATAGTTTTTGAACTATTAATATACTATAAATACGTATATATTGAATAGTAATAACAGATATTTTATTCCTTTAAGGCTGTGTAAATAATAATGCCTATTTTTTGCTGTTTGTAATATTTCAGTAAGTAATGATTATTTTAACTAAAATTCATTTAATTTTGTTTGAAAGTATTTTATAGGTACCATTTGATTGCTTTTTAAGGCAACCTTATAAATAGACTTACCTTGTACTATTTATATTATTTTTAAATATCACAAGATATCTTCATTCTTTTGAAGATATTTCAACAACATTAAGACGTCCTTCATAGACTATTCTTTGTACAAAGATTTTTTAACTCATGCAAATCATTATAATTGTATGACATAAAGCTTCTATACATTTGGTATACATAAAATAGATTTTGTCCAGTTAGTAGTTATCTTTATAAATTGAAAGTATAATGTTATTTGGATAAAAATTTCATTGTTAATCCCGAGTATACCTAAATATTATTAAAAACTTTTGTTTTTGAAACGGCTAATTAGTAATTACAGTGATTACATATTTTATAAAAATTTTAGGTACCCGAATTAATTTAAAATTAAAGAATTTAGTTGTAATATCTACTATAATGTAGTGTTTACCGTACAAAACCGTTTGTATTTATATACATTTATATTAGTTATATAATTTCTATTATGCTTTAATTTATACACGAATTAAACGACATTGAATATTGATTAGATACCTACTTAGAAATTTCACCGATATCATTTTATAAAATGTAAATGCTCCCCATTACATAAATGTATAATATATATTATTATTTTAAGATTATTTTTACCGATTAAAAAAACCAAATAATTTGACTTTCGTCTAATTAATTGGATTACTCTACAGATGCATTGTTTACATACAGTCTGTGTGTAACTTCTTCGCGCCGTTTTATTATTATGCAACGTAATCTAAAAGATTTTTTTGTTTGATTTGCAATAGTTGCTAAATAGTGGTGGTCGGTGTATAGCGGTTATGTATGTATAGGCGTATTTAACACGACTATATACTCAACGGAGCAAAATGTCATGGATATTAAACATTGGTCGACACAATTTCATTCTACAGCCTAGGTTATTGGGCCAATTGTCACACTTTGTTAACACTTCCATTCTTTTTTTAACAAGTCTAAGTAACCATCGTTTTTGTAGACAATTATGTAATCGATGTTTAATATAATACGGCTAATGCTCTACAGCAGAAACGTTAGGTCAGTTTATGTAAATACTACGAAAAGCAACACAACATTAATACCGTTTTAGTGTATTCGTGTACCTAATTCAAATATAATTAATCATAACATCGTCGTATCTATCGTGATCACAGACACTTTCATAATATTATAAGAACAATAATAGTATATAATATTAACATTGTTTTATGTTGCATACGTATAAAATAATATTGTATACCTTCATGATCAGTCGTGTATAGACAAAGGCAGACGGGCAGGGTCACCGGGTAACCGTGAGAATACATATAATTTCTTGTTAGGCCTCGGTTGAAACTTTGAAAACAATATTTCGTGTTGCATTGAAGATTATAATATTATAGGTACTGAGATTTTAAGTGGCTATACAAATTTAAATTTTCCCGGAATGAAGGTTTTTAATGATAAAATTAGCGTCAGAAAACTATGCTGTTAAAATGTATCGTTATATATATATATGTTATACATGTTTCTAAACTTCAATGTTATTTTCATCATGAATATTTATCACGATACATGTAATCTATAATAACAGTTTGGAGACTATAGTTGAGTGGCGACAACGCATAACAAATTGTAATACTTGTGAGCACAATTAATAATTTTGACAGAAAAAAGGTAGCACATTATAATATTATGTTATTGAATATTACCATAACAATATAATTGTTTAAATTAATAAATAGTAGGTAGGAATAGTGTACACGAGTATTGTTTAGGCACCTACCTATATGTATTGTAGTAACACATTCAAAGAACTTATTGTGTTATTGTTGAAACTAAAAACCGATATGGCTGAAAAAAAAATCATTTTACCAATTTGTCAAGCTATAAACATTAGTGTAGCAAATTCCTACTGTGGCAGTAGGTACACGTAATTCAAAAATACAATGAGTAGGTGACATATTTACAAATAGCTAAAATGTTGCAGTATATCGCATGTATGCGGTGTGTCGACAACGCGTTTACAATTTTTATTTTGTAGTTAATTTGTTTTGTATTTTACGTACTTTTCTTATGTGATCGGTAGTAAAATATATGTAGATATACACATTGTGGTACAATCCATCAGTCTACAACTGCAACGCATATAAATATATAAATATGATTCGCTAAGCATTTACTCAGCCTCTTTCTTATCCATTTGTAATAGCTACTTTTAATCGAATTTTGATTCTTGGATTTTTTAAGTATACCTAAGGACATACCATATTTTCATATACTTGAATTTTTAATTTAATTTAAGTAGTGTTTTGTAGCGTTATAAACATTTTTTTTTTAAATGAGAACCACCCTTTTTTTACTATCAATCATGATTTAAATACTTTATTTTGAAAAATATTGAACAGAACCAAAATTTTAACAAATAGTTTCTAAATCATAAAATTTTAGAGATTTTAAGATGATAATCTTAAATAATGATTTTGCATGAAATATAAAATAGAAGTAACAATAATTGTGTTAGTTACTTATTATTTATGGGCGATTTTACATATTACAAAATTGTTTTATAGTGATTATGGTAAAGTACACACATAAAACTGTGGAGTTGTTTTAACCACCAAATAAGTCAATTCCGTGCACATTCGAGCGTTAGATTTCGCCTAAGGATGAAGGAGTGTTAATTTGACTACGCTATGTAGTTAATAGTAACCACTTGGTTTAATTCATCTATGTTAGTTAATACAACGCCAGTTTCAGTTCTAATTTACTTCATAAAAAGTATCGGTATAACTACATCAATAATGTTATCTCAACTATTTTAAGGAGTTAAAATTAATATTACTTTTATCCATCTATTGCAAAAAATTTTAAGAACTGTCAGAGATTCGAACTTCGATTGGGGAAATTTCTAAGTTTTCCTAACCTAACGCCTAACCTAGAGCCACTACCTATCTTAATATTAGTTGTGGAAACACTGTTATCTAAATAAAGTCATATCTACAATTTACCTGTGTAATTATAAGATATTATAAAAAAAATTGTTGTAGGTAATTAACTAATGAACATACGCAGATATTTGATCACATTTTGGGGGGCTTAACATGTTTGTCTGATCCATGTAAACATATATTTTTAAACTCTTCAACCTTGCGGTGTGGCTTGATTACATTTTGAGAAGGATTAAGCCCCCAATATTCACCTATGCTAATGAAGCAAAATAAAACGAATACGAATTGCCTCTCAATATATAATAGGTACCTTAAATTGTATCGTTAAAAAATAAATACAGATAAAAAATTTAATTTAATTTAATGTTACAAATTAAGTTAAATAACAAATAACAAGCTTAATATAATATAACAGGTATCTTTCATTGCATACTTTTTTATGCGATTAGATTCAAATAAAACAAACATTGAGAACAACTTAAATTAGTGCAATATCAATTATCATATCAACTAGGCTAGTCACAACAACGTGCATCGATGTTTATTTTAAGAGTAAAAATAATTCAGAATAACTCATTAACTTGTAGTCATTTTAATCCTCAAAACATGTTAAATTAAATAACCTGGATTCTCAAAATAACAATTTTTACGAGTTATTTCAATACCTTCAAATAGTTGAAATATTATATTTAGATTAACGCTCTATTGCAGTTGATTTAACCTACAAATGCAGTTTACTTCAATTATAATGCTTGACAACATAGTATGTAGTTAAAACAACTGTCCCATTTCTATGTGTGTAATTAGTACCTTAGGATTTATTAAACGTAACTGATGAGATTTCTCAGATAGTCAGATATTAACTGTTTAAAAGTTGTTTACTTAGCATTAGCTTGTTCGTCATAAATTAGATAACGTTAATAAACAAAATTATGAAAATCTAAAGAAGATTCTTCCGTAGGATGGCTTATAAAATAGATATGCAAAATTGTTGAAGTGGTTATTGTATATGGACTTGTATACCATTAGCAAATCGGCGCATAATGACTGATGTAAGATTTATATAATAATATAAGATTATAAATACAATGGTTGAATGTTTGGAATTATTAAAAAACAATTAAGTGGAAAGTCGCGTCATTTATTAATGCCAGTCTGTTACCTTCCATCAGACTTAAAACGCTCGAAATTATATATTCAATAGTACTATGTAATATACATATATATTCTATAAATCGTGTATGTTGAAAAGTTAATAACTTCGATTTTAGAAATAATCCTTTCATTACATATTAAGTCTTAGTGATAATCAATAAAATAATATCATCTTAGTATATATTACATTATTATTTAATTAAAATTTATGTAATTATTAATTTGTATAATTTTAAACTGTAAACCGACGATATTTTTATCCTGCAAAGTGTTTATAATAATAGGTAAATTAATAGATAATAATATATTATCATTTATCAGTTGTAATTTTTAAATCATCGTAACTTCAAATTTATTTAACTTATTGGCTATTATTATGTTTTATTAGTAAGAGCACTTACCAGTATTACCATTAATATTTAATACCATTAGCCTTTTGTACATAAAGTTTAATAACTTAATAACCAATCTTTCAAATTTTAATTTAGTTATTATATACATCAAACATTTCATAAGAATCGTCTGCTTAATAATTTAAATTTCATTTGAAAACCAGAAGTTTGTATCACCACATAACACTATTTGAATGGTATAAAACATCTAATTCATCTAAATATGTAAGAGTATGGCCGTTATAAGTATACTTCGAAATTACAAAAATCACAATTTGAATAAATGTAAGTGTAAGTAAAAAAAAAATGCAGTCTAGCATGCTAGGTGAATCCACTACTCGGTATGTATTATTATTATAATTTATAAATCCATAGTAATTTTATATGGACATGCTCGTAAACGAAACCGTTTGTATACGTTTCAAAACGTTTGTGTATATTTTTTTAAACTCCCGAGACCGTATACAGCTACGGCGTTAAATTTGGCGTTGCGACACAACCTATAACTGTGTTGCATTGTTATTTGTTATACATTTTATATTGACCGGATCAAAACCTGCGACAGTTGCTCAACGAAAGTCACCGTTGCCGCAGGTATACCCGCAGATATATATATACACTATAGTGTGCTATAGAATATAGTATCTATACCTATATATAATATATTATACTGCAGTTTATAATGTGATAGAAAATCATATTGTGTTTGGATAACAACAATGCACGATAATACGTATATTATTTTATATACATATATAAACCACACACTGCGCGTTATGTACGCGAGAACGTTCCGTTTGACACAAAAATTACATATATAGCCCAATATAGGTACCTAATATTATATTATATACATACGAGCCTACTGTCTAGGTCAACCGGTACATGTTACGGGTGTAATGCATATATTATTATTATATACACACAACGCGTATGTTGTATATATATATAAGCTGGTGTCTAAAAGACAACCTGGGTATATGTGTGTAATGTGTATATGTTTGTATAGGTATTATTACGCGAGCAAAATTGCATCGTCTGTATAATTAACAGTGTTATACTAAAAAATAATAATATACCTATATAATACATTTATAACTATATAGTTATATGTGCTGCGTCCGTAACAAGTGGGTACTGCAGCAGCAGTCTGTTACCGTTTTCATCGAGAACGTTTTTTTTTTTTTTTTAGATTTCATCGTAATGCAAACAGATCGATTATAACTGTAGTGCAATAACACTACGACTGTTAACATTCAATTTACGTTTCTAAAATATATTGTATTGTTCCGTTTTTTAAATCAAACCATATTTGTTTTACCTAATATTTAACATTTAATGCATTTTCCTGTATATAGGTATGTCGTATGTGTATATATAATATAGTTGACATAAAATATTAAAATGTGATGATATCATAGATTATAGGTTTATTATTTTTGATTATGATTTATTTATGAATATTGAACACTCATACTATGTTTAGTAAAAAGAATATTATATTATATTAAAATAATGTAATAAAGTTCAGCATCAACTGTAACATACTTGCATATACTCTAACAATAAATCGATTGTTGGTAC
Organism: Rhopalosiphum padi; assembly: GCF_020882245.1. Lineage (NCBI taxonomy): Eukaryota > Metazoa > Arthropoda > Insecta > Hemiptera > Aphididae > Rhopalosiphum > Rhopalosiphum padi. The sequence continues at coordinate 23,896,579 of NC_083600.1, forward strand.
AGTAACCACGGACAATAAATAAACGTCGTATTATCAAATAACAATCGTAATTATATGCATTGGTAACTATATAATGGGAGGACAGACACTACCAGGATATAAGGTGTTCTTAAGGTAAATCGTGTAAAATTTAAAACAAATAAACGTCGTTTAAATACGACTTGAATTTTGGCAACAATGACGATGTTGTCATCATACTATATATATATATTACTATATATACTATTACACTATACAGTCATACATAAAGGCATATTGCATAGTAGTATACCTATAGTTATAATATCAGTGATGCGGATTGCCGTCATCGTTGAGATCTTTGTGTTCAGCTCCGTTGATGATGACAACATTGTTAGGGTACTTATAAGAGGCCGCGTAGATTATTATTCGCGTACATCCGGTGGTTTTTTTTCGCACGACGATATTTTGCGGATAGATCATTCGTTTTGGTTTGTTTTTTATGCTCAATGTTGTCGTAAACATTAAGACATTACCTGTACATGTATATCAGTCGGCAATTCGGTGTAACGCGCAAATACCTAATGGCTAATACATAATGGTAATATGTATAATACTGCGCAATGACCTTGCAGATATTCGTCCAATCGTGGTAAAATATTATATCGACACACCGCAATTTTATCTCATACATTATAATATTGTATATATTATTCTACATAATATATTAATTTCTAAGAGTGAAAGTCGATGTTCCGCTTCTGTTTCAGTATAGGTAGGTACTATTACCTATCGCTTCCAGGCCACTGCTGCTAAGCCGCTAAGGAACTGCGGATTGTTGATACACGTCGTATACCGCACGCGCGCGACGACGAATCCTATACTTATATTATACTTATATTCGTATTCGTCATGTTCGCCCAACCTACGCCGATTTACAGTGACCTTTCACGACTTGATGACTTCGGTCGACACATTATGCCGCGATGTTAGAATATAATTTCACCGACCGCTGCACCGCGGCCCCGTTGTATACATTATACATTATATTATTCGCACAGTGTTATGTATATTACGCAATTATATCGTAATAATAATAGGCTTATAATTATATAGGTCTACGATCGTAATGCACAACAACAATTATTACTATTATTGCCGTCTATAGCAGATGATCGAAACCGATTCGTGTAAATATAAATTATAATAATATACACCTAATTACGATTAAAATGTCATGTACCCGCATCAACACTGTACATAGTCAAATAATAATATTATTCCACCTCGTGAATGTGATGTTATTAACAGATAGTTAGAGACGCAGAAGGCAGAATAGTTCTTAGGATTTGCAAGACCCGCTGAAAAAATAATAATTATTGTGAAATGAGATGAAAATTTATATTTTTAATTTTCTCTACCTATTACTTAGTTTTTTGTTATACTGCAGATCTTATCAATTTATTAAAAATAACAAATTACAAAAAAATTGTAGTCTGAATTATATTAATAAAGTCATAAAAGCTAAACTGTTTGTATGGGCGCATCGTTGGACATAGCCTAATAGCAAATAAAAGCTACAAATTATTACAAATAAGCAAATAAAAGCTTATAAGCAGTACGCTGTTAAAAAAAAAGCTCTATGAATTTTTAAAAGCATAATTGTAGGTACTCTTAAGTTTTGTCTTGTACCATATTTGGTTCATTGTTTCATAGTTTATAAAAATGGTGTACCTATAAATTTGTCCATTACATAATATAAATGGAAATTTTAGATATAAATTTTATAAAATATTCTGTATTGATCAACAATTTAAATAAAACTATTTTTAAAAATTGTTTTTACTTCAGAGCATAAGTATACATAATTCATGTATCCCTCTTTTCTTCTTTTATCATCAGAATACTAACCATGTACTTATAATAGGTTTGTCAGAAAACAATTCGTTAAATTAAATTTATATCTATTTACTGTATTTCTTTATGTGAAACATAAAACTTAAATATTTTAATTAATATAATTTGTTGAAACCAATCTTCCAAATATTTTTATTTCAAACGTGAAACCCCAATATCCCAAATCTAAGTGAAAACTCTGATTAGACTGGGAACTCTGCCCCCATCGTCCACCGCCTAAAGATAGCCCTGCAGGATAGAACACAATGAGGTGGAGTAACGGTGTTTCGAAAAATGGAACTCGGGTATCCCAACACTGTGGCGTACATATAAATATATTATTAAATGACTTATTATTACTTACCTATTAATAATTATGATTTATGAATTATTATACTTTAGGTAGCAATCAATACACAACGACAACGATATTCACTATTCACAATTCGTTATTTTTATAATCGTTATTGTGAATTATGCACTTATTAATATATTACTATATACAAATTTTAAAGAGATAGATACCATTAATTAAGTAGTACCTATAATGTATATAGATGTGCATTTATAAGCGACTACTAGTCTTTATGGATGTATGCGAGAATGCGAGATAATAGGAATATTATATAATATTATTTTACTATATTTCCAGTTAAGTTTTACATTTTATTATGGGCGTCGAACACAAATTATTTGAAAACATTAAAAACGAATGGATTTAAACATTTCGTGTAAAACGTACAAATATTATAATGTTATCTTACTATTTAATTATGTAATATGTGTACATAAACAATGTTGTAATGAACAATAATTATCACTTATGTATGTATACTAATATATTTTAATATATAATTACAGAATCGCATAGAAATGCACGCTTGAAGAGAGTAAGTCCAGAAAATATAGCTGTGAGTATAATATTTTAGATTGAAATTTTTACAACAACCTAAATAGTTAATGGACGGTAATCTCGAATCACTCGAAGCATTGCCAATTTATTACTATTTTTTTATTGCGCGTAATTTTTTTGTAAACAGATTGTATATTGGTGACTCAGTACTCGTACATTTATTTGTTTATATGAATAATATATTATATACATATAATAAATTAATAGCAATAATATAATAAAAAAAAATTTATTATTTTTTCTTTTCGAAAATTGACTCGGGAAACCGGATTAGTACGATAGAAATTAGAAATGTTCATAGTGATCCGACATCTATACAATACAATAATAATTAACAATATTATTATTATGCATTTAAAAGGCGTACGGTTTCCGCACGCAGGACCGGAGGGACTCGTCCGCAGACGGCCAACACTTCTTGCCGGCGTTCGGACCGCTGTTCAGCCAACTCGGTCACCACTCACGCCCGCCCCGACTTTACCAGGAGGCCGACTACCTACCCGAGCTGACGCCGTACCTGCAGACGGCCGCGGCGTCCAACCAGGAGAGCGCCATGTTGGGTTCTGGCAACTTCGGCGTCATACCCGGTGGCACGTATTACGCGGCCGGCGAGACAGCGGCCGCGTCCGACCCGTACCTGTACGACGGCAACAGTCACGGACGACCGCACCGGTACGTTCAGGGGCACCGAATAAATGGCAATAGGTATATGATATGCCTGTCATCAACTTTCGTCTCTGCCGTCTAGTTTTTCTTAGAAAGTTGTATTTTTATGCTCGTAATAATAATCAAACCTTGTACCAAAAAAATCGATAAATTAAGAACTGACGATCGACAAGTTAGAGTATTTAAGTGTTTTGAGTCTCGTTTTATCGGATATAAAATCATGGATTCCCAAACCGCATCAGGTACATGTATCATATATTCATGTTGTATCGATACAGTGAAATTTACAAATGACACTTTTTGTGCGTCATGAAATAGAGAAAGAGAAAAGAGAGCATCGGATTACTGCGAGATTGTCTGATTAACGGTTGTCGGTTTATAGTGAGGTCGTACTATATAATATAATAATAACGTATTAAACAATCATAGATTTATCTATTAAAATCAGATTAATTATAAACCCTTACAACCGATAAACTCACTGCAAAGGAAGTGGATTATCAAATAAATTTCAATCAGCAACACCAAATTAACAATATTAATGTGATATAAAATATTTAGTAGATATGTTTGAATTAAAAAAATTAAATTGTCCCATTTCTACTATAAATTAAATAAATATAATAAAATATCCATTAAAAAATGTATAACATAAATAATGTTTTATATTTTTTAATTTTATTGTCTTACGCAAATCGTATTTTACATTTTAAATTCAAATCTCGTTAGTATTTAATTTAAAAAAAATCTTGATATTTATTTTTCTAAATTTATTTTGGAATAAAGCCAAAATCAAATTCATACTCTGAAGTTCTATGGTATATTATACTCTGAAGTTCTATAATATATTATATACTGAAGTCAGAATTGATTTTACAATTTGTATATAACTGTAGGTGATTATGTAAAAATCGATTAAGGTTCAGCTATGCCATTTTTAAATTTGTTATTAAATAATTGTTTTACAGGTTTTCTGGAAATCCTAGACCATCAGCATTCCGTGACCCAGAAGACTTTTTTGCAGGGTTCCGAGACTTTGCGGATATCACAGCTCCGACCAAGTCATCATTCTCACAATACCATATGGTATATGCCCCTGTGGAGGATTTACCTTCCAGCGAAGAAAAAATCAAGTCAAAAACCAAGAGGAAATTAAACAAACATTTAGAGAACGAAAATGATAAAACAATTAAAGCTAAAAGGAAAATGCATGCGGGTGAAAAGGAATTATACGAACCTATGATTGCACTAAGTTAGATAGTATAATGCAAGCATGAGTTGTTAAGATGTTATTATTGTTATTATTATTTCGAAGTACAAAATATGGGTATATTTTTTTATTGACTTTCATATAGTGGTAAAAAAATAAGAGCTCTGACTAGCAAAGTTCGTGAGCTCGATATTTCCATCATATAATTTTGTCATTTAAAATGTTTTATTTAACAAATGGATCCATCAAAAAAACATTGATTCCCAATGTAATAATGTACTATACTATTATTATATACTATGTTAATGTTATTACTTATATTACTAAAATATAATATGAATTATTATGACGTGTTAATAATAGGTTATATTAAAATTAAAATAAATATTGTTTTTATACTTAGTTTTTATTTTATTATTGTGTAAAAGTACCAAATACCTAGTTGTATACTGTTTTGTACTAATAATGTAAAATGTATAATGATTTGTAAATATATATATATTTTTAAATAAATGCTTTTATGTTAAAAATTGATTTTTCGCTAAACGCATAACTCGACTTTATTAGATTTCAAATTTGGGAATTTATAAAAATTTTATTTTTGTATACTTATAGTTTGAAAAATTATAATACAAGGTGATTTATAAATTTCACAACCCATATAAAAATATTTTATCATTTACCTATATGATGATTGATATTAATTAATAATTATCATGTAACCATAATGACTTAATGGGAATTATTTAAAGAGTTATATATTTATTAATTTATAGTTTAAAATGTATACAGTAAACAGTAAAGTTACAATTAAATAATTAAATTTGATAAACACAATTAAATTATATATTTTTTTAATTTTTGTAAAAAACATGATATAAACGATACAGTAAATTTAAAATCTAATATCCTAGCTATTTAAGTTTATTTATTTTTTATCATACAATTACAAATTAAAGTGTACCAAAAACATTTTGCAAATAATATATTTACAACACTATGTTACCTTTTCTGTTTAAAACAAAGTAGAATGGTTAGGTTTTATATGTATTTTTGGTTAGTCTAGAAGTATTTTACTAATAGTTATAATTAAAACAAAATCATATTATTCTTATGCTTATTACAAAAAAAAATAATTTATTTTTTAATTTATAGGACGAAAACATCTTCAAAATATGTAATATACGTGCGCATCGGGGTGGGGGAGGGGTGGTGACCACTAGTGAGTTCAGCTTAGTTTAATATTTGGGTACAGAGTTAAACAATATTTCATGAATTAAAAAAATGTTAAATCTGTTTTTTAGTATTGTGAAATGTGCACCACCAGCAAACATTTTCTAGCACGCCTATGGTATACAATATACATGTATTTATAGTTTATACCCTTAAACGATACACTATTTGTAGTTTTATACATTTAAAATGTTTAAGATAACTTCATGATAACGTATATGTTATATTATGTTGTCTTTGTTTTAAAAACATACAAAGTAATAATTTTTTTTTAATAGAACAAATTTTTTTGTTAGTTGTAAAAAAGTGTAAAATATACACTTTTAATTAAAAATTGAAATATTGTATATTGTATAAACTAACACTCAATCACAGATTATTTTCATACCTTTAAATTTTGTATTAGGTCAATTCACTCTAATATAACTAACAACAAAAAATTAATTTTATTGTACGTTTGTAAGATTGAGATAAAATACATGTGAATTAGCATGCTGAACAATTTTTAGACCTGAGGCAAACTACCATTTGACCACCCATGTACTTACAGCTTTTAAACATTTTTTTTACTTAATAGTATCAAATCCATCTAAGTCCATTGCCCACTACTTTACATACTTATCCATTGCCCACATACCTATTTTAGACTTCAGACAATTGCCACAAGAAAGACTTCTTCGGCACGCTACAGTAAATATGACATAGGTACTCTTAATAAAACTTTTTACAATTTGCTTTTTTATAAAATGTTTACCAAGTATTATATTATAATATTGAACTATTATAACCTGTATAGTAATATGGTATACAGCAAAAGAGTAGGAACAACTATTTAAAAAAAAAAATGTATAAAAGATTCTTGAGTATATTTTATAATAAATTACAAAAATCAAATTTATTCAAAATCTTCATAAATTATTATTGTTTCACAAAGAAAAATTACCAAGTGTGTCATCAGTCATCACGAATTGAAAATTGTATATCACATTGACTTTTTGACTTTCACACTCACAGTATTCACCTACATTGTAAATTGTTTTAAACATATTTTATTCGTTTTTAAACAAATATATAATAATAAATAACAACTCTGACTTACATCCTAAATAGATTAAATAATAATTTACTTATTGATGTTTCAGTTTCACATTTCACATATTATAGTGCAGCTCTGAGCGTAGGTAGGCAAACGCAAAGTTAGCGCAAAATCGAAAATTTGCAAGCATGAGCAGTATGAACATTATCATTTATCAATGTATGCGATATAAAATATGTAAAATAATTTGTTATACAATAGTACATCACTATTAAATTCAGTTTATTTTTGGAAAATAATATAAGTACTATACGTCTTTCCAAAATGAGTAACATAGTGAATACATATTAAAATGTCGCTTTTGAATACAAAAATAAGTTATTAAAATAAAATAATTCAAATTATTGACTATAATATAAAAATAATTAAAAAAATTGTATTAGTGTATAGGAATTATATAGTATAGTATATCAGTAATAATGTAATATAAGTTATATAAGTAGTAATTTTATTAAAGCCGAAATTTCACCCACGCCTTGAAAGACTCAGATCCACCACTAATTATACATATCTACCAAATCAATAGTATTAATTTAAAAATGTCGATAAGCTAAAGGGGATTGCATAAAACAATTAGGATGAATATATACTTAAAACGCATTTTAACGTTTAGATATATATTATGATATAATATAGGTATACGCTATACAAGTATATTGGATTTGTATACCACTATAGATTCTCGTCTCGTATAAATGTTTAATAAGTAGGCAGGTACCAAGTAATACTCGGCGTTTTTAAGCTCGAAAGCTGAATAAGCGGATAAACCAATAAACGGTGGCTTAGCGATATAGATGTTTACATTGACGATTGGTACAAACACTAGTATTAGACACTTGTACTATACAGAATATTAGAATATAATTAACTTCAAATCAGTGTACATTATAGCACTATTACTTATTAGTACCTAATGTAGTAATGTCAAAGTGTATATAGGTACTCCACTTACTTAAATGTTGTATTCATCGTATTTTTTCTCGAACTACACAATATTTATTTAATAAACCGAACCTCTAGTCTCGACATAATTCACAATAATTCAACATTTTATCATAATAATAATAAATTATAAAAAATAAATAATTGATTATAATTCAGTGGTACCAAACTTTTAAAAATAAATTCCGGTCAAATGAAAACACAACGGCAAAAGTTACATTATTACTTCGTAGGTAAATAAAAACATTTTGTAAAAGTTTAATTGGTTTAACTTTCAAAAGAAATATTAATAACGCAATGCAATGAAATTGATACGCAATACATTAATATTGTTAGTTTATTACACATAATTAATTTTGAGTAGCGTGCAAAGTACTTACCTATAGTACTTATGTAATAATATGTGCGATATTGATGCGGTGACGATGGCGAATACACGATAAGTGCTGCAGAATCGGTGGCCACTAGTGCTTTGACTAGGCCGCGGGTTTTCAAGACATATATAACATATAACACACACACATATATATCTATATACGCAGGCACGTTTACAAAAATAAATGTCGGGGAGGGGGGTTTACAAAATATAGCAATATAAATTGTGTCACAACATAATAAAACAATTTTTTCCTCGTTACTCGAAATTATTTCGGGGGCGGTTTGAATCCTAAACCCCCCCCTGTATACGTGCCTGTATATACGTGTAAATATACACGCCGCTGAACACATATCCAGATACCTACTGTTATGCCTATTAATAAATTATCACCCGGTCGGTCATGTCTGGATCCGATCGTCGCCGATGTCGCACAACTGCACAGCTCATCGAGACCGCTTGGACGACGGCACTACTGACATTTTTATCCCGAAACAACTCACCCAGGTACGATCACCTCTCGTACAATAATTCGCGCGGTTTACAGGCATCACTGCGGGTGTCACGCGTATCGTCACTCGCCCGTGTGTACCGGTAACCCCCGTATACCGTTGTCGACGGTCACGCACTGCATTATCGTTAACCGTCGTGATAATATTACATTATGTCATTATATGTATTTATATTTTATGTAAGTATATGGTTTCCTCTAGTGCTCGCGTTGGTTCATTCCGCCACAAGCGATATTATAATATAATAATACATTAATATTATATAAACCAAGCAAAAAAAAAAAAATGATGTATTAAATCGGAAACATGCGATTACAGACGAACAAAGACAGCGCACAGTCTATTCCGGTCAAATATTATATTATCCGGTACGAATAAATTATTATTTATTCGTTAAAAATATAATACGCGAGATATGTACACGATTTACACTTGTCTATATATCTGTCCAATAATCTATATCCTAATAATATCGTTTGGTCGGTCATGTCTGTGTCCGATACTCCGGTCTCGTTCGATGTCGCACACAATTGCATCTTCGCCGTATATCCGGAAACTTAGCATCCGACGATTTTATTCCGATCAACTCGCTCGCCGTACCGGCTCTGCCGCGCCAATAAAAGTCGTCATCGTCGTCGTGCGACACCTGACCGGACCTGGGCCGTGCACGTACCGCTCTATCGGTTCTACCGCTGTCATCCGTCGCACCCCGTTAACGCTATCACCGCTGTACCGTTCGCTTCGTGTCACGCGTCCAAATATGCAACGAAGCGGAAGCGCCGTATGTCGCGTACATTTATGGTATTTTATAATACGACACCGATCACACACGATCATCCCGTTAGGTTATTTCTTTATTATTACAACGCGCAGCCGAAAAGTTCACGTGATGGTATATCATTATATAGTATTATATAGTGTCGTACCGGAGGCGTGAGATCGAAGCGTTTATCGTGTTCTTCCGTATCACCGTGATGTATTATATTTGGTTCCTGTCGGCGATTATGGATGATTTGAATGCGTATTGCATACACGAAGTACTGAAATATAACATATCGAGGGATGATGACGCGTACGAACATATTATTATCACAGATTAAATATTAATTTTATTTGATCTGTGCGATTATGATGTCCGTTACGCGTTATTTTGGGTTATTTGTTTATTATTACAACGCGCAGCCGAAAACTTCACGCGATAGTATATCGTTATAATATATACGTATTATATACTAAATAATATATAGTGTGTCGTACCGGCGGCGTGAGATCGAACGATTATCGTGTTCATCCGTCACCGTGATATAGGTATTATACTTGGATGCGTTCAGGGCCTCAGCGATTATGGATGATTTGAGTGCGTTAAAATATTATTTAAATATATCGAGGGATGATGACTTACAACAGATTATGATGTTCGGTAAGCGTTTATTTGGATACTGAGGACACTTTTCGGCGAAGAGGGTTCAAGGTCACTTTATACAATCGGATAAAAATTATAATGGCAGAACACGGAAATATTGTACGGTATAATGAAACATAAGATTGCAGAACGTGGACACTGTACTATTTTATACAATGTATATACAAAAAGTAGTAATAACGTAGGTACATCCTCAAAAAGACGTACAATTAGTTTTTTAGTGAAAGACGATCAACAGGTGGCTGTGGTTAATTTGAGGTGAAAAATTGAATTTTTTTCATGATTATACGCTTATAATGTTTCAGTATACATTAATGTGTGTGTGGAGTTTCGAAAGTCAAAACTAATTCCTTCAACTAGATAATGCATGAAACGTAGTTTTTTTCAAAAAACAGGTTTTTGATGAATTGAGTATTAAAATTTTAGAATATCATAACTTTTATCGTTTTAAAAGATTAATCGAAGGTCCAGAATGCATTTTAGCATAGTCGTACAAGTCTATCAAACAACCAACATCGTCAAAAAACCGTAAAATTAGTTTTTTAGTGAAAAAATTATCAACAGGTGGCTGTGGTCAATATAAGGTGAAAAATACTCATCATGATAAACTAGATCTATTTTAATTCATAATATTGAACTAATCTGTTTCTGTGTCCTTTTTTCAGTCTGTTTGCACTATACTGCTTAAAGTCAGTTGTACATAAATTATAGAAATATCTTAATAATCTATATTGTAGTCTCGGATCTGGTAGTGTTGAAAAATATACTGGTTTGACTTTGTTAAGTCGTCCATATTATATGCTACGTTACACGTCTACCGTGTTAGATAATAATATGTTATTAAATAATTAAATTAGTAATGAATATCAAATCTTAACATAAATAAAATAAATATCGTAGGCATATTGTGGTGCACAGACGAGATTAAATTCAAAATATCTGATCACCTCGATATACACTATCGTAGACGGTTACGAATTTCGGAAACGCGTTTAATTTGTGTGTTACGGCCGTGACGGATGATGGCGATCGGGTGTATTATGTAATATATGTGTGATATTGGTGCGGTGACGATGACGAGTATACGAGAAGTGAAGTGCTGCATAATCGGTGGCCACTGCAGGCGCCGTGACTATAGGCCGCGGGTTTTCAAGACATATTATATAACATTCATAGGACACCCACACACACACACATATATACATAAATACGTGTAATGATACATGTCGCCGCACAGATCCAGATACTGTATATTATGGCTATGAATTATCATCCGGTGGGCCATGTCTGCATCCGGTCACCGCCGATGTCGCCCACCTACACCGCACCTCGAAACCGCTTGGTCCGCAACGGCACTACTGACATTTTTATTCCGAAGCAACTCACCCACGTACACTCACCTCTCTTGCAGTCCTACAATAAGTGGCTGCAGATATCACTCCGGGTGTCGCATCGTCGCTCGCCCGCGTGTACTCTTAGCCACTGTACTGTTGTGATAATATTATATATTATGTACATGCGGTTTCTCCTAGCGGTCACGGTGGTGGTTTAGCATCCGTATACATATTTACATAAACTATTGAAATATTTCGAGGTTCGAGAGGTTCTACATACTTACATAAAGAATATGCACTGCCACTTGCTCACTATTCGATCAATCCCAGCCAGATGTATTGTATGAATGTTATACATGAATTTAAGAAAATTGGAGTAGTGCATTAAGCACTAATAGAATCCATAATTAATTGTGGTACTTAATACTTCTATATGGGGACAACTATTGATCCATTAAAAAAATACTAAATAAAATACTAAAAATTATTCTAAAAAAAGATTTGAGATACCACACAAAATGCTTATACGATGATATGAATTTACAACCAGTAAAAAATTATTTTATAAAGCTTCAGTAATTTATATAATTAAAAATAACCTAACTTTTAAAACTGATCATGAACATAATACTCGATAAGTATCTAATATCAAAGTACCAACTATGTACAAAAATTTAACATAATCCACATACTTATATATCGGTCCTAAAATTTACAATATATTACCGTTAAAAATTAAACAAAGTAACTCTTTCAAGATTCTTAAAAAAAAATTACACTTAGGTTACTACAAGAACAAAATATAGACGTCAGACTCACAATAAATGTATAGGATTATTGTATAATTTACTAATATTAGTTAATTTATTTTAGTAATTATTGATAAATTTAGTATTATAAATATGTTTTATTTAATTAGACAATTTTTTACACAGTACTACATTATAATATAAACAAAGAAAAGATATGTGCTTATCTAATTCTATACTGATATTTTAATTATGTGAAAATGTTTATTGTAAATTGTATTTTATATTTTAATAACTATTGAATTTATTTAAATTGTGAACTCGTGGGCCCCCACATGAACATGTTCAGTGGGCCCATTATCTTCTTGGAGAATAAATAAAAAAAAATATTCAAGGTCACACGGAAAAACACGCGTACATCTGTACATCAAACATTTTCTCGACGTACTCTTTTCACCGGCGATCATATTTCCTCTATAAAGGTCGCAAACTCCACTTTCATAGGATATCCGAATTTCTCAGCTATTTCGAGGGCGCGCAAAATACGTGTTATGATGTGTAGGTACGTCGGCGTTCGTTAATATTGTGTCACACTTTTCCTATACACGCCGTATTCATCACGTATACGTCCATAATTGTGTGTGTATACATTACAGTGGCGCCGATCTATATTTCATGTTATGGGGAAAAAATGTTGGTGTTAGACCAACCTACTATAAAGACGTTTAGTTAGTTACGTTCGAATAGAACTTTATTTATTTATAACTATATACATACAAGATAGTATCAACTAGATCCATTAAATTTGCTACAATAATTACCACCGACGTTGAAAATCGAAGTATTTTTCGATCGAAAGTTGTGCACACATCGCCGGAGTATAAATAATATTATTAATTAATAATAGGTGACTAAACGGATCGGCGATACCGTCGTGATAATAACAGCAGTAATAATAATAATTGCCGTTCGGGACGTCTCGATACAAACAATATTATAATATAATACCTAGCGAACAAAATGATGTATTAAATCGGAAACATGCGATTACACGAACAAAGACAGCGCACAGTCTCTTCCGGTCAAATATATATTATATTGTCCGGTGCGAATAAACTATTCGTTAAAAATATAATATGTGCGAGATGTACGCTTGTCCGAAAATCTATATCCTAATAATATCGTTTGGTCGGTCATGTCTGTGTCCGGTCTCCTTCGATGTCGCACACAATTTTATCTCCGCCGTATCCGGAAACTTGGTATCCGACGATTTTATTCCGATCAACTCGCGCGCCGTACCGTCTCCGCCGAGCCAATAAAAGTCGTCGTCATCGCGACACCTGGGCCGCGTACCGCTCTACCGGCTTACCGCTGTCATCTGTCGCGCCCTATTAACGTTATCACCGCTGTACCGTTCGCTTCGTGTCACGCGTCCAAATATGCGACGAACCGGAAGCGTGTGTCATGTACATTTATGGTATTTTATAATACGACAGCGATCACACACGATCATCCCGTTAGGTTATTTCTTTATTATTACAACGCGCAGCCGAAAAGTTCACGCAATGGTATATCATTATAGTATTGTATAGTGTCGTACCGGCGGCGTGTGATCGAAGCGTTTATCGTGTTCTTCCGTATCACCGTGATGTATTATATTTGGTTCCTGTCGGCGATTATGGATGATTTGAATGCGTATTGCGTACACAAATTATTGAAGTATACATACATATTCGTTGTATTGCATACACGAAGTACTGAAATATGTATCGAGGGATGATGACGCGTACGAACATATTATTATCAGAGATTAAATATTAATTTTATTTGTTCTGTGGTATTATGATGTCCGTTACGTGTTATTTTGGATGCCGCGGACACAAATGGAGTAATATTATTTCATCACTGGCTGTACATTTTCGAATATAGGACTTGATCAGATATAATACATATAATAAATAAATATGTATAATCACACCGTCTACTATAGGGTTAGAAAGAATTAAACAAAGTTGGATTCTTTAATCCAAATTATTATCTTACAATAAAAGGTCCAGATATTAGTTAAGTACGATAAATGTAATCAGCTTTGAAATTTAAAATCTTATGAATGTTATGATACTATATCGTGTACCTGTAGTTGACCTTGTCTTTCGTGTTCCCACTTCCAAATCCAAACATTGTTACCAATGACTTATAACGCAATCGTTATACGTTAGATAACAGCATACTATAACAAAATAATTGTGTTCAATAACCGGTAGTTTAACTATTTATTTCCTTAATCTATGATCCATCGACTACCGACAGGCGACGAGTATCAATAATGGTCTTCATCCGATCTATCACAGAGTTTCCACCTTTATATAGTTTATACAGCTATATTTCGAACGAAATTCTATATTTTACATCTTATTTTATATAAATTATTACGATAAGAGTATATGACTGTGGTTCTTTTCTTCTGACCGTTCAGCCATCTTGTCAGTAAATTTGTTGTAAATAATCATAAATCGGTCTATAAACATTAATTTTGTTTTTATATTTAATTATTGTTGATTTAATTGATATTTTTATAAAGATTTTTTTATACAAATTATTCAAATCTTAATAATAGCCTTAAATTTTTAATCCACTATATAGGTATACTGTAAGACTTAATTATGATCTTATACAACTTTTAAAAAAATCGTGTAAAAATTATACATCTTTCACTCGACACATTGAACAAAAAATTATAAAACTGAGTGCATCGCGCTCTCTAGCTCTGGCGAGGTGAATCAACAGAGCAGATATAATTTACAACTGCTTCACGTGAGTCGTTAGTATCGTTTTGCCTATTTAAGAAACCGGCCGGAATAAAGCGCCTTCAGTAAAGGTCATTTGGTGATCGGGTACTATCGAATAGTATTCAATTGTCACTATTGTTAGCCCTTGGAATAAATTATCGAAAATTAGTTTACTTATACCACAGATTATATGAATTATTTTGATTTTATATATAATATTTCATATAAATTCTGTGGTACTATTAGTTCATCAATGATTTAAAATTATCAAACAATTTTCAACAAATTTAAGTATACAATATTTTATAATAATTTTGTATTGACTGATTATATTTTTTTTCAAAATCCATTCAAATTATGGTCATAAATCTTAAGTAAATATATTTAAATTGTAAGGTATACCATAAAGGCGGGGCTGAGACTTTTTAAGGCAGGCCCGGGCGTACCCTAGTCCAGTGGTCTTAAACCGGTGGGTCGCGACCCATTTTTGGGTCATGTAATCTTTAAAATTGGGTACTGATTAGTTCTTTTTAAAATAAAAATTAAATTTATAAAATTATATAAGGTAAAAATAATTTTTTAATTATAAACTTAGAAAATTAATAAATGAAAATACCTACTAAAATGTAATTTTTATTTATTTAGTTTTAATAGAACTACTGCAAAGCATTAAGCAATTTTAACTTTTTTACCAAGCTTACGTGGGTCGCGAAAAATATAGGCCTAAAAAGTGGGTCGCGAGCCCAAAAAGGTTGAAGACCACTGCGGCCTATTCCACCCCTAACGCCACCACTGCAGCTTATACGTGGCGGATAGTTTTTAATTTGTACACAACAATTATTTTTTGAATAAATGAACTATACTATCGATTATCGACTAGTTTGAATGTGTTGGACCATCGAATCATTCGATAGTAGCCAATAGCCATCATTATAGCATGGCACTATCGTAATCCTCACATTCGTTTTCCCCTCTCCAATGGTTTATATTATGCAGAACCACGCGCTCGACCGCGGTAGTCGTCCACTCGCTCAGTCACGACTCACAGACCCGTTCGCACGTGTGTTTCTCTACAACGTCTGTGGATTCTAAGCCGTTATTTCTGACCGTTACATATGAGTGTGCAGCTAATCATTCATTCGATTGTCGTTCAATTGTATTTTTCACGTTCGTCTGATCTCCAGTAATGATCATTGGTTGTTGGTGTACTTTTGTATTGTTATTTTTCATTACTGTAGTGGGGACAAATTGTGATCCAGGCACGACGAGTGAAATTTGATTCCTGTTATACGTATATGTATAGCATATTTCATTACATTCTGTACAACGTATAGATGCGTAATAGTGACAACGTGCGTCGGAATTTTTAAATTTTTTTTTTATCTTTTTAATACGTCCCCGCTTTAAAATATAATATATATGTATTAATACTTATTATAATATCGACATAAGGTCGTCGCCAGAAGAATTGACATCTGGTAAGTATTAATACAGAAATACGCGTTTACTGGTATTGACAGACAGTGTATGGTGTATTTGGTAGAATAAAATAATAATAAGTATATTAACGTTATTAACGCAGAGCGAAACCAAAAATATGAGCATTATTTGCATGTATATATTACACAAATATGAAATGTTGAATAAACATAACGGAATAATTAAATGGTAGAGATTATATAATATTATATTATGAAGTAACTTTATTAATATATTTTAATGTTATTTATCACTGTATAGAAAAATCATTTAGAATGATCAAAATTCAATTCTACTTAAATATATATTTATTCTTCTAAGGTGATGATATAGGAGGAGTTATAGAGATCAGCATTATTTCCATTAAATGCTTTTTGTATTTTAAATAAATGTTTAAAGTATTTTGTTTTTTTAAATTACCCAAAATACAAAATAAATATAAAATATAAATAATAAAATATACTACTATCTGAATTCTGAATTAACCGTGGTTGCTGGGTTATAATAATGAATAAAAATAGCTGAATAATTATAAAAGATACATAAATATAAAAAATTAATTTTTATAATAATGCGATATTTATTTTTAGTGTTTAGATTTACAATTAACATAAAATTTAAAGTGATTTGAATTTTATGGTTTTCATAATACTTATAGGTATCGGGAACCTTGCAAATATTTCACTCAAAAATGTTAACAATCAAATTAAGATTTCAAATAATTTATTATTTTGAATACAGAACCCACGCTGAAGACAACGACGCAACAGTATACGTATAATAGTGGGGGTTATGAACATATTTTGTGTGTCTACACAGTACACAGCAAGCAACGTACGTCGCTACGTAACTACACAAAAAACTAAATATTTCTAAAAATTATTTAACTATTAACTAATACAGTCAAATTTTTTTATAACGATCTTTAAGGGACCTAGGGAATCTGATCGTTATAACCGAACTTCGTTATATCCGAATTATAAAAGGTTGTTTAATCCCATTGATAGGTACTTTTGGCGTATTTATATTACTGTTTACCGAAACAAAAGTACACACCTAATCAATTTAAAAATACATTTCCGAAATATACGGTACTTTAAACACGATTTCTTCGCTCTTTTCGTCAGCTTGTTCACTTTCATCATCATTTGTTTTCAAAATAAACTTGACAATTTCTTCTTCATTGGGTTCTTCGTTGGTCAAAAGAGTATCACGAAATCAAATTTATTACATTTATTATTAATTGCTATAATAGACGATTATAAAAACATTAAAAACCGATTTTCGTATCAAAAAACATCACTATAACCGGATTATCATTATAACCGATATACGAATAAAAGTAGGTACTACACATAAAAATAACATATAAAACCAAACAAATACATTACTTGGAATCGTTTTACCCGAAATATCGTTATAAACGGCATCGTATAATAAATTAATAAGCGGATTTGACTGTACATTTTTAATTTAATTTGTATACTAAGTACTCACGTCTAAAAATAAAATTATGCAAGTCGGTCTAGTGGAATTTCAAATGCAACTGTTCAAAGAAATCGCCTCACGTTTAAAAACAATATGTATATTAAGATAAAGATAGGAACAGTATAGTTTAAAGATACCGTCGACAACTAGCGCTTTGCAGAAACAACTCCGTACCTATTATATTATTATTTGGAAGCGCCAGATATTCGCAAGCATATGAAATATTCATAATTTATTACAATTAATTTGTAAAGTTTAAACTATATGACGACATGACGTATGTTAATTTATGTACATAATATTATGTCTGGAAGTATATCTACCAACAAATTAAACACTGTATAATATGTAAGCAGGACTATATTAGGTCATTAAGATATTTTGATGGTTGGTTTACAATACAATGATCACTACATAATACATCTCTATAGCTAAATAATAAGGGCAATAGCTAGTTTCGAGAATTATCCTGTTTCAAATATTTAAACTTGTTTTGTCCGATAAAAAATGAACAATATTATAATATTTATTATATAACTTTTGTCGTCTCTTGACAGTAGGACAGATGTTAAGTTGGCGATTTCACAGTACGAGTCAGATAATTTAGCACTCCAACAACGGCGGCAGCGATAGTTTGAATAAGGAAAACCTGCAGCAGTTGTAATCAAATATATTCAGGGCCAGATTTAAGAATGAAGAAACCCTGGACCCGTTCTTAGACACTTAGTAATGACTATTATTTTTAATTATTCATACATAATAGTACAAGTGAATTTAATATAATAATAATTATATTACAATTTACTGAAAAAAATATTTTAATCAAAAGTATAGTTAAAAAAATGTAATTACATTAAAATAATTAACACAAACATCATACAATAAAAATAGTTAATTATATATAATTTAATATTTTAAATTATATTTATGATTGTTATAATGTTATATATTTTATTCTTCGACATATCGTTGCTGTAAATTGTTCAACTACTTAAGAAGAATTTATTGACTTAAGTATGTGCTTTCAATACTTAAAAAGCAAGACCCGATAGTTGGATTTTTTTTTATCAATTTTATTTTTTTAAATTATCGTTTTCCATTACAGTCGGACAAACCGACAATTGCTATAAAACATTTTAAAACTGATATTACATTATTAAATTAAAATCATATATGCTACTTAAGACTTTTTTATAATAACATAAATAGATTTTATTAATTAATATGCAAAAAATAATTAATAATTAACCTGACGCAGCATGACCGGGAATCATTTTGTGACTGGTATTAGGCGTCTATAGTATGGACTACGTTTATTAACAAGTGCTGCTGCCGCCGTGCCAATTTATCTTACGTCGACTGTATAATATGATTTGGCTTCTGAGAGATATTATATAGTCGTAGCCTCCCTCCTTTACATTGTATAATGTGGCTTATTATAAATTGTGCTATGTGAAATACATTTAATGAATATTATAGTCTATAGCCTCTGGTATAACGATAAATACAATGACTTATTAATAAATAGCTAGTAGTAAGAGTTAATGTATATGAATAGTTCCCACGTTAACATTCAATTACAAACTAAGAGTTTAAAAACTAATACATTATGGTTTTGATATAAGTATAATATTGTAAATAATCGTATAATGTGTAGATTGAACAAATCAAAACATAATAAAGTGTCACTTTTAATTTTTCTTTTATTATATTATTAAACAAATTATACATTATAAAGTGTATATTCGGTGCATAAATTAGTATAATATAATATTTAAAATATACAAATAATACAAAAAATAGGGTTCGAGACTTGTTGCACTTAAAATTATCGAAATATGCACCGAAAATTATCAAAATATGTTTAAAAATATACAGCTAAAAAGGTTGGTTCTCAAGCCACAAAGAAATTATCGTAAACAGACGAGTCAAAGTACGAGTGAGATACGATAGACTATGACCTTAATTTATTTAAAAAAATATTTTTGAATGTTTTCCAAGTATGATTTTTCTCGACAATTTTACTTACATACAAATTTAAACAATGCATAATATGCTAAACATTTCTCAAATATGCATTTTTCATAAAATATGACAAAATATACAAAAGTATGCAAATTCAAACTTGGTATTTAGTTTCGCTATTTTATAAAACAAATTTGTAACTCGCCTAGAATAATCTACGACCACTACAAAAAAAAAAACACGCAAATGCAAGAATTCCCGAACCCTAATAATTTATTACTCGTACTTATACGCTTTATATTTTAAACAATAATATACAATAATTATAATTTTATATTTTATAATGTTAATATACGCAGAAATATGTTAATATTGCATTTTTGAAATATTTTGATTTTTAATTTTTAATAAATACAATTATTTTTTTAAATTTTTTCCTGGTTATACGTATTTGACTGTTATTAAATACTTTTTGTTTCATACAAGTATGAATCAAACTATAAATCAACAAAATATATACGTTAGATAATCTGAATTGAATTTAATAACTAATAGGTACCTACCTAACTTAAAATCGTCAACAATACGATAATATTATATGTAATTATATAATATCATAGTACAATTTATATGTAAAAATTATTATTCATAGAAATATTTAATAAATAATATGATATGCGAGGGTAAATCGTGATGACATCTGATAAATAGAAAATATACTTATTCTGAGAAAATTGAATTCTTTTAATTTTAATTTTTAAATTCTTATAATTTGAGATTTTATCCGTTATTTAGTTGAAGATTACATAATACATAATAATATTATTATGGTGGAACGACATCCTCTTTAATTTTAAAAAGATATTCAAACAAATTTATTAGAGTAGAGGAACATACTTTAATAAAAATTAGCCTAAATAATCTTAATAACATAAAGTAAACAATTGCAGATAACATCAGTTTTCAAAATTATAATCGTATGACTCGTTACATCGAATGATAAAAGATTAGACATTAGTATATTTTATATAACTCATCGTTTGCAATCCTCGTAATAACACCAACTGATAATGTCATATTACCATTATCTAAGCAAATAAATATAAATGTATGTAATTATTATTTATTTATTTTTTTCAGAAAAACAGTATCTACAGTAATTATATTAATAATACGTTTTATAAGCTTACACCATGAACAGGTAAGTTCTAGAAAATATTTATAATATTTAGTACTTATAATTTTTTAGATTATTATTATTAATTATTATTTTAGGTGTACAACAGATGACAATAGTGAGATAAAACGACCTTTAAATCCAAAATCTAATGCAAATATTTTTGAATTCATTACATACAGGTAAACAGATTTAATTATATTATATTTTGTTAAAGTGTTAAATTGAACTATTTAGTTTTAATAAATGTATAATTTAATAGTACGGTTCTCACTTGTACTAATACCGTAAACATTCAATAAATAGTATATTTTATGATGGAATCTATGTAAAATATTTATGTTCAAGCTCAACTATTTAATTCGGAAAATAAATAAAAACAAATGTTCATAATTTTGACAAATATATATGTATTACTAAATTATAGTCTTAATCAGGCGCGTAGCCTGGGGGGGTGTTACAGGTGTAGTAACATTCCCCTCCCCAGGAGTGGTATACTCTCATAGATTTACATTTTTACTCATAAACCATTATCTATTCACTTGTAATGTGTTTGTACAATAAAGTATACGTAGTTATTAATTGTATGTGTATAATTTTGTCAATTAATTTTGAATAGCACCCCTTTGAAATTTATAAAAAAATCTCAATAATTCAAGGAAACTATTTGTACTTAGGTATACACTGTATGTAATATATAACATATATTATTGACGTTATCGCTGCAGTATAATAATATTTCTATTTTATAATATCGTAATTATTTACAATTTTCAAAGCACTAATTAATGTATTATTATTTAGAATACATATTATATTGCTTAAAAATTGAAATCATTAGTTTCGAAATTAAGGTACTTGTTTGTTATCGCTCTCCATAAATATAATAAACAATATAATAAATAATTAAATTATATATAATTAATTAAAAAATGTATTATAATAATGAATACCGCATAGGTAGATGTAGGTAGGTATAGTATACCTATATTATATTATTATCATTAAAATTAATTTTATCGTATTAAATTAAATTTTTTGTATTAGTTTGAACGAATAAGTAGGTAATAAAATAACGAAATCAGCAATGTACTAATATACGTATTATGATATAAAATGTAGTTTACTTCTTTACTAATATAGATCATCTATCACGAGTTTATCACAATAATATTGTAGGAATAATAACGGCGCACTAATACAACTATATGATGAGGCGATACATTTTTTAAGGTGTACTGGCGGGGCGGTAACAAACAAGTACCTAACCAAATTTTGTCGAAATCTGGTATCAGGTGTTGTGCGGTTGCATCCACATAATAATATTTTATTGTACAGTACTCTTTCGTTAACACATTATCGGTTTACACGAAACTCAAACAAATTTTAGGAATTATATTGTTGCGTTGTTGATTAACACGAATAAAAAAATATCTTTTTATCTTTTCGTATTACTCGAGTATATAATATAATCAAATTTTTATTACACCTAAGTAGTTTTATCGATGCCTTATCTTACTCATATTATTCCCTATGTATGTACTATGTACATATGTGTGCAATCTGGATCGGTGCAATCGTTCTCGCGTTCACCAGACACCCATCACCGATTTCAGGCGACTAAAGTTTTATTTATAATAGTGGCCGATAGGTAGCGTTGTATGAATGAACTTTTATTATTATTATTGACAACAAATAAAACATTTTCAACAGACAACAAGTCTAATCAACTAGAGTCTAGACTGGTTTGTGCCATTGACGGAAACGACGATAAGCCGATATTTTCATAGCATCGCTTTAACACTTCAATTTATTAATAAAAAATAATGCATAAATAAATCGTGCCATACGCAACCAGAGAGCAATGTTTTATTTTATTAAAAAAAATTAATTTACTTTTCAATGTTATGATTTAGTAAAAACTTCTTTGTGCTGGAGTATTTTACTTGACATTACACAGTAAATTTACTAAATCAACAATAAATAGAGCAAATCTTTTTTAATTAATTTAATTTTTAAATTATTGGAACATTAATATTTTGTCTTTTTAGAGTTATTACTGTACTTAATGATTGATAGTAATACATTATAGATTTTGGTTTATTAATAATTTGAAAATTGTGTTTTTTATAGTTATAATTTTAATAATATAGACACAAGTTAATCTGAAGTTAACTATATAATTATGTTTTGATTAGCTGGATGTTAAATCTGTTCAAAACAGGACAAATCAGGGAATTAGATGAAACCGATTTGTATACGACATTGGACGATCAGCTAGCATCATCATTAGGTGATAAATTAGAAAAGTAAATGAATTACATAAATTATAAATAAATAAATAAATATATTAATTCAATATTTTCTTTATTATTTTTATGATTAAATTAATTTTTGATTATTATTTTTAGGGAATGGCGAATAGAATACTCTGCAAATTGTAAACCTAGTCTAGTGAGAGTTTTGTTTAAATTATATGGGTTTAAATATATATCAATTGGATTTTTATTTGCAATGAATGAGATTTTTTTAAAGTAAGAACTTTTTTATAAATAGAATAATTATTAATAGATCGTATTTTAACATAAATATTAGGTTTTAACGGACAGTTAGAATAGGTGGGACTTTGTACTTATTGGAAAAATTCGATTGCCTGTTCATACCCCAAAGTGTAAGCCCAAGGTACTTTAGGTACTTACTTAATATATTCTCTGAATTTGACAATCAGTATTATTTATATTTGTGAACGTATTTTGATTTCTGAGTGGAGCGATAAATGTTAAATGTATTGATGTTAAAATGATGTATTTTTTTTTCTCCGTCATCACATTTTAGGGAAGTAAAAATGTTCCAATTTTAAATTTTCTGAATACTCGACAAAACAAAACAGATTATTAAGGAAAAATAGAAATTCATACGACAAACCAGTGTTTGAAAAGTGTTTTTTTTTTCAAAACAAATAATATAGAAATTTAATAGAAATTATTTTGACTATTTTTGAACTATTTATACTCAATTGAATTGTTTGATTTTTTTAGTTGTAGTAGTCGTTGGAACAATTTACGATTTTTAATATTAGTGTTAAACACTATAAGTAAATGTGGTGAATGGTGATGATAATAGTGATAGTACAATAGATAATATACATAAAAAAAAACACACGATGAGGGAAGTCTTATAAGGATAAAACTTGTTGTTCTAAAAAAAAAATATTAAAAATACATAGCCACAATGTTTTTTAAATGCATTTGATATTAAAATTTGGACAAAAATAAATATTTTAATGATAAATAACTGTTTGAATTTATTATTTTCTTATAATTCAAAAACTTTAATCGTGTGGACTTATATAAAATATGAATACTATATACGCAATCAAATTTTTAAATATGTAGATTGATTTTAAGATATTCTCAATTTTTTATAGTTTTATATCATGAACCTATTCACATTGTTTTTGGTAAGGTGTTATATTGTTCAAATGTTAATACTATAATAATATAGGTAGGTACTATGGTATACCGTATACACTATACAATATATAGGTATTGTATATACTATTATAATTTATAAATATTAAATACCAATAATATAATAAATGCAATGTTTTTGGGAAAAAATAAATCGATATACTGTAACATCAATTTTTAGAATTTTGAATTAACAATATCAATGAGCATATTATTATGTCTCCGCTCATAATTGTTTTTCGTTTTCGATAATGATATATCATTGAATTCAAATTTAACACATCTATTTCAGTAACCCATTCGACACCTAATACTGTTTAGCAAAGAGTTACATATATTTTGTGCTTGTTATGTTGTAAAAGATCATACTCAATATTTTTATGACGTTCACGTATGACATACTAATGTTCTGTTATATAGAGCATCTCGGCCCTTATTAGTTGGCGGGTTATTAGCATATTTCAACCCCGATGGTTCCTACACTACTGACTTGAAATATGCATACATTTATGCATCTGGTATTGTATTCACATTGTTTATGACAATGATATTGCAACATTCAGGTTTGGAAAAAAACTTAGAACTTGGAATGAAGATGCGAGTTGCTTGCTGTTCTATCATATTTAGAAAGGTAATCATCTATAAAATATTATTTAAGTATAAGTGCTAAGTGCTTAAGAGGTTTTGAAAAAGTGATTAAAACATTGATCAAAAATACAGAATGCGACAGGGAATATCGCTAATTTGATATGATTATAGTTTGGATTCGGATGGAATTTACATAATAGAAAGCTTTATCTATGTCATTATTAGTATTTATCATAGCTTGATCGGGAGTAGGTACATATATATATTGTTTACCCGTGATATCGACTCAGTGTACATCGAGATTCGAGTGCCTGTATCGTTTGCCAGATTTGAGCCCATGCGATATTTTCCTATGGGGTTATCTCAATAGTCAAGTGTACGAACATCGTCTCCAAATTTTAGAAGCCCTGAAGTAGGTAATAACCCTGGAAGTTTCTATTATACCACCCGAAATTAAGGTAGGGTTATGACGAATTGACGACTATCGAAAAAAGTTTTAATCAGTGTATCACATTGAGGGCCACTATACCTTAATGATATGTAATTTTAAAAAAAAGTTAAGATTAAATGACATTATATGTACATTTTATAAACAAAACATATTTTCTTAATAATTTACTTGGTTTGGTATTTATAAGTTTCACCAATCAGGAAGGTTTTCCTGTCGTACTTTGCATTTGAAGTTTTAAAAATCATTAATATGGTCTGTATAGTGTGTTAATAAATTAATTTTTGATTTCTCGATAAATTATCTATTATTATATATATATAATATATTAAAATGTTTCTTTAATGTTTACATTTTGGCCAAACTAAGAAATTTTATGATTTTTATTGTTATGATTGATTTTGGTGTTTAGATTGATATTAGATTTCAAGTATGTTTGTAAGAGTACAGTAAAACAAAGGATATAAATATAGAAACATGGACATTAATAATTGAAATATAAATTATAAAACTATTCAATATATTTGCAATCGAGATAAAATATTTTACATTAGACCATGACCTATTTTCTAGAAGTTTTTTCTATTATTGAACATTTTAATTACAACATATCTACCACAAAAAATGTAATTGTATCCTAATATGCCTAATCTACTTTTTAAAAGAAAACGATACATATTATACGTTTATTGTTGTACTTTTTATAAAAATAACAAAATTTAAAATAATGAATTTTTTATCTACTATATGTCTATATATTTATTTTATTCAGGCGTTGCGTTTAAGTCAAAAATCTCTTAATGAGACTACCGTCGGTCAAGTAATAAATTTGATATCGAATGATGTTAGTCGATTCGACCTAGCAGTGACTACAATGCATTTCATATGGATTGGTCCCTTGTTAACAATTGTGATCACATATTTTTTGTGGCTGGAAATTGGAGTGTCGTCATTAATTGGAGTATCTGTGTTTTTATTTTTTATTCCATTACAATGTATGTTAAAAAAACTTGTAAAAATAATCGCATTATATTAAACTACTTGTTTTATTTTCAGATTGGTTAGCGAAAAAAACGTCTGAATATCGATTGAAGACGGCCAAAATTACCGATGAAAGAATACGCTTAATGAACGAAATAATTTCAGGAATACAAGTAATCAAAATGTACACCTGGGAAAAACCTTTTGCCAAACTTATAGAACACACCAGAAAGTTTGTGATATTATTTAAAATATCAATGATTATTTTATCGTTCGCTATAATAATGTATGTATTTGTTATTATATTTATTGCTATTTTTATAGGAAAGAAATTAAACAAATCGGAAGCACTTTATTTCTTGGAGTTCTCAGTTTTTCGTTTCAAGCAGTTCAATCTAGATTTCAATTGTTTATCAGTATAATAACATTCATGTTACTTGGAAACGATATCTCAATCAGAAAAGTAATGTTAACCAAATGTTTCACTTTTACCAATTATAATACTATATAATTATATTAAAAAATAGATTAATAAAATAAAGGTTAATACATTTAGGTTTTTGTCGTAACTGCATTTTACTCTGTATTGCATCAACCAATGACAAGGTCTTTCGTTCGAGGTGTGACGAATTTAGCTGAACTTAAAATATGTTTGAAACGCATACAGGTACATACGTATACATAAATAAATATGAATTCTTATATAATTAGAGTAAATATTTTAATTTTTATTATGTATGTATACGTATAATTTTTATATTTTATTTTTATGAAATTTGTGTATAGAATTTTATGTTACTCGAAGAAAAAGATAGTGATATTCCAAATATTTCGAAATCTGTCAAACCATTAACAATTGGAGTTTTAGAATCGCCAAAATTCGACATTATTACAGACAATATTGATGTTGAAAAAAACGCTATATATTTAAATAATTTTAGTATATTTATTTCGAACGCTACTGCAAAGTGGACAGATAATCAAACCGGTAACACTTTAGAAAACATTAATGTAAATATAATACCAGGAAGTTTGGTGGCAATTATCGGACCCGTAGGAGCCGGAAAAGTACATAAAATTTATGTAAATAATTATTAATTGTATAAACTATAATTATAAAATAAACGATTACAGAGCTCATTGATACAAGCGATTTTACGTGAATTACCACTCTCCGAAGGCAAAATATCCGTGCGTGGTACGGTATCTTATGCATCACAAGAACCATGGTTATTTGCCGGCTCTGTTCAACAGAATATACTTTTTGGTTCACCGATGGATAAAGAGCGTTACAAACAAGTAAGAATTGCAAATCATATATAAAATGTCCACAATGATATATTTTTCAAGTTGGCTATAAATTAGGTTCTAAGTGTATGTGCATTAAACACTGATTTAAAAAAATTTCCACACGGCGATAGAACTCTGATGGGAGAAAGAGGAATTACCCTAAGTGGTGGTCAGAGAGCGAGAATAAATTTAGCTAGGTGAGTAACAGTTTGAAAATAAATACTGTAAATGATGCCGCCTTTAATGTGTTCGATTTTAGAGCGATATACAAACAAGCTGATATATATTTACTGGACGATCCTTTGTCAGCAGTTGATACTAGAGTTGGCAGGCATTTGTTTGAAAAATGCATCAGAGGTATAAAGTACTGATTTTAATTTTTAAATTAATATTTATCATCATATTATTTCTGTTCAATAGATTACCTCAAAGAAAAAACATGTGTTCTTATTACTCATCAAGTACAATATTTAACTGATGCCAATCAAATTATTCTAATAGATAATGTTAGTATAAATGAGAGGTGTGCGATTCTATTGGAAAATCTTAAATTATAAATCAATCACACCGGTGAATATTTAATATTTATTGATAAAAATACTTTATTACAGTATACGAACTTACAGTTATTGTAATTCACGAGATTCTCAATCTTCTATATTTATATTAGATTGATTTTTCTTATTTTCATATTAAAATTCAATCGATTATCTGTTTAATTTTAATTTAAAAACTATCTCGTCAGTATAATATGTTATGTTTACAGATAAAGACGATAAAGTATTAGTTTAAAGATTATATACCTAGTTGTTTCATCAGAGTGATTTTATTTCGATAAATAAATAAACTTATTTTATTTTGATAATACCAAACTTTTCGAAAATGTTTACTGCCTTACTGGCACAATCGATACATACAATTTTGGTACCAATATATTTCGCGCAAAATTAAATATCACGCGTAAAAACAATATATAGTTTTTGGATTTCTGAATAAAAAAAATGCTATTCAAATAACATTTGTATTTTTTTCTCGTTTTAGGGTAGTATAATAGCTAAAGGTTCTTTTCAAGAACTTCAAGCTTCCGATTTGGACTTTGCCAAATTACTTGGATCTTCAGATGATACAGAAATAAATGAACCAGAAAATGATACCAACAACAGTTTAAACGTAAATTTGGTCTCAAATTTGCTCGGTTCTAACAAGAGTATTTCATCATCACATAATGATGTTAATATTAATGAAGTTCTAGCTGTAAAATCAAAAAATGTAAACAAAAGTCGATCGTCTGGTCGTGTTTCGATAAATGTTTATCTATCATATTTATCTGCCAACGGGAGTGTCCTTAAAATATTTTTTGTATTTTTTTGTTTTATTTTAATCCAAGTATTGACTACTGGCGGTGATTATTGGATTAGTTTTTGGTATGCAAGGATTAAAGAATGAAAATGTACTAATTAATAGCTGATATAAATACGTGTAAATATTTTAGGGTTACTCACGAAAATAAGAAGACAATAAATTATAATAATATATCAAATGATAACAGTACATTATCGTCTAGTGATATAATCAACACATTATTGTTAACGTCAAATTTTCGTCAAGTCTGTATGATTGTGTACACAGTTATAATCATTTTTTCGATCATAATCGTTATCTTCAGGTGTATGGCATACGTATCGTTCTGTATGAACGCCTCTATACATTTGCATGATCAAATGTTCGATAGTTTTGTTAAAGCCACTATGTCTTTTTTCAATACCAACTCTTCTGGTAATCATTTAATTTTACCTAATTTAACTATATTTGAAATGTTTTAAAGTATAATACTGTCCAATATTTACATTTATTTAGGTGACATGTTGAACCGTTTTTCAAAGGATATCGGAGTTATTGATGAATTATTGCCATATATTTTTATGGATTGTTTACAAGTAAGTGTAAAATATTTTGTTTAAGATGATACAATATTGAATTTTTTAGGGGTTTAATTTAAGAAGTCATGGGAGTACTTACGGGGGAGTTCATGGGGATTAACCCCCTCCCCGCCATTGGCCGTTTTTTTTTTGGTTAATGGTCTTACAATGTTATTCATAACGCTCTCCACACTCCATTCCCTATTGAAAAAACTCTTGAGAACGTCATTGGAAGGAGTTCAATATAGGCAATATCATGTCTTGTGAGTGTATCGTTTAAATGTGTGTGTGGTAAATCAATCAATTAATCAATCAATGTAGGTGTATAGGTATATAACATAATATTATTTACCGACTGCATTACCTTTAACGCGATTACACGAAATTCACTTAAAAAATAAGTCGAAATATGGTATGAATATAATATGATAAATCATAAGTAAAATTCATAACGAATATTTTTTTAGATTTCTTATATATTATTGCTTTGTATTGTACCTAGTGAATAACCTTGAATCAAGTATGCAAATATGCTAAAGTTTTTAAACGAGTATGTGTCCCTTCAATAATTTCTGTATTAAATATTTATAAAAAAAATAATGAAAATAGAATATATTATTTAATAATCATTTATCCGATAAAAATATTTACAATTGTTGACATTAAAATGATGCAATAAGTGAAAAAAAGAAACTACGAACTAAGATCTTAAATGTTTTAAGTTCAAAGTCCGTCGTTCTAAAAAAATAGCCTCATCAGCTCTTCGCCCTCTCACAACCATGATAAAATGATTTATCTGTTACTAAAAAAGTTTTCGTATAAAAAAAATCCCTTTACACTCTAATCCTATTCACACTATAGAAATGGTTTATTCGATAATGATAAAGTGCCATATAATAATATATGAAACATACTTAATTAATTCTGATTGTTTGTTTTGAATATTTTAAATGTCTAGCTATTGATGTTACTTTTGGGAATTATATTTATTGTTGGATTTGTTAATATTTATCTCATGATACCGACATCTATCATGATGGTAATATTCTATTACATTAGAGTTTTCTATTTGCCTACATCAAGAGGTATCAAACGATTAGAAGGAGTTAGTAAGTACCTATATTTTGCGAATCATTAATAACTAACACTATTTAAAATGACAAAATACAATTTGAATTTACATTATTATAAATAGAACGAAGTCCTGTATTTGCACATATGAAAGAAACATTACAAGGTATAACAACAATAAGGGTATGCAAAGTAGAACAAATTTTAATCAATGAATTTGATAAGCATCAAGTGAGTCGAAATTAATGATACTATAGTTACTAAGTATAGTTTGTATATTATATAGTTCACAATGTTCATAACAAATAGGTATTTACAATAATGTGCGTTTTATACCTATTGTTATGCATTTTTTCTTTTTTTTTGTCTTAACACTTTTTATAGTAGAAAAATGCTTTGAACATTTTAACTTCAAGAGCGTTTTTTTTTTGTAGAAAATTTGATGTAGTTTGGTTTGAGAAGTTAAATTTTAAACTAGTTAAACTAGTTTATAGGTATTTAAAATGTTCAATTTTTTTTTATTTATACAATATACATTTTTATTTTATTTAAAAACGCTTGAAAATCTAATATAAGATTTCTCATAAGTTGTTTCTAAAGCAATATGATCTTATGATATTTTTTATGGAGATTTCATGCTGAAAATGTGAAAAATTGAGTATTTTAATGAAACTAATAATTTTACCGATTTTAGTTAATTTTTTTATAATTCAAAAAACAAAAAAAAATAATTGTAGTTTATTGAAACTTTTCACCATTATCATATTAATATTTACTATACATAATTAAATGCATTTAATAAATACCTTAACATATTTATTACAGTGTTCTACTCAGTATAGAGTTACATTTAACACTACTAATCGGTTACTATATACAGCGAAATAACTGCCCCTGTTTTTAATAAAATGTATAGGATTTACATTCTTCGGCTTGGGATATGTTCATTTGTGCGAATCAAGCGTTTGGTTTCTGGTTGGATTTAGTCTGCATTATTTATATAGGTATTGTAATATTCAGTTTCTTCGCTGTTGGAAATGGTAAGTTTGAAATGTTTGAATAAATTAATTCAATTTATAACTATTGTTACTCATAAAAATTGTTCTATATACATTTAGACAATTATGGAGGAAATATTGGTCTAACTATTACTCAAACAATTACATTGACCGGAATAATCCAATGGGGAATAAGACAATTTTCAGTCTTAGAAAACCAAATGACTTCTGTCGAAAGAATCCTTGAGTACAAAGATTTACCACATGAAGCTGATTTTCGATCTCTCTTTGGTAATAAAAATATTGCAATACACCAATTTATTCATAAGTTACATTACTAAAATATACATTTATAATTGATGATTTAATCGTTTTACAGAAAAAACACCTCCCAAAGGATGGCCTTTTTTGGGAAAAATTGAATTTCGGAATTTTAATCTTCGTTATAGTCTAGATTTGCCATATGTCTTAAAAAATCTCAATGTTCAAATACAGCCGATGGAAAAAGTAATTTCAGCGATATAAGTAAATTTTTTACTCCATTATAATGATTATGTTACATTTATTTAGGTCGGAATCGTTGGTAGAACAGGTGCAGGTAAATCGTCCTTTATCGGGGCAATGTTTAGATTCGCTCTAAATGAAGGATCCATCTTAATCGATAATATAGAAATACATGATTTGGGATTACACGACCTGAGATCTAAGTTTTCCATCATTCCTCAAGAACCAGTTTTGTTTTCAGGAACAATGCGAACAAATTTAGATCCATTTGATGAATACCCTGACCTGGTACTTTGGAATGCTTTAGATGAAGTAACTTTACAGTTTATTTTTTGATATTTATTTCTACGTTTTTTTTCAATTCACTTTGTGAATGATTTAATTTTTATATGAATAAAAACTGTTATAATTATTATTTCAGGTAGAACTTAAAACCATCGTTGAAAGTTTGCCTGCTGGCTTAAATTCAAAAGTGTCTGCTTTTGGTTCTAATTTCAGTGTCGGTCAAAGACAGTTGTTATGCTTAGCCAGGGCTATAGTTCGAAGTAATAAAATTATAATATTGGATGAAGCTACTGCCAACGTCGATCCACAGTAATAAATATTTCAATTAATTGCTGTTGATTATTTTATAGTCTTAAGTATTATTGTATTTATCCTTCGTTATTTTTTGTCTCGCAGTACCGATGCGTTGATTCAAAATACAATTAGAAATAAATTCAAATCGTGCACAGTATTAACAATTGCTCACAGATTGAATACTATTATGGATTCCGAACGGGTACTTGTTATGGACGCGGGCACAGTAGTTGAATTTGATCATCCATATAATTTATTGAAAAACGAGGATGGGTTTTTATACAAAATGGTAGAACAAACGGGAAAGGTTACATCTGAATTATTGCATAGCATGGCCTCTAAGGTATTGTATAATTCGTTATTTTTTTTTTAACTGCGTTATTATTATTTTTATTATTTTCGTTTAGAGCTTTGATGTTCAGACGAAATGAAAATCTGAAATTGATGTAACTGCCAACGATGTACAGGTTCAGCCGTTCAGAATTCAGTCTAAAATAAAAATATTTAATTTTTTTTACGTGTACATATTATGTGTATGTGTATTGTGTATATTATATTAATGTGGAACTATGGTAAATCTGTGATGATAATATATAAATTTGTATTTTATTAGATTAATTAAAATCGGTTTTAATTTATCGTCTCAATCTATCAATAAACCCATAAAACGTCGTTTAAATACTTTTATTTCAACTATGGATTTTTTTCATATCCCTCTCCGGAAGGTTACTGATTATAGAAGCACAAAAATTATTGTGAAAATTTAGTTTTGTTTAATAATTAGAAAAAAAAACCATTGTATATAAACACAACATGTCATTCAACGCGTCGTTGAATGTGTTTTCGTGACGTTATTGATCTATAAACAATATAAATGCATTACGGTGCAGATTACAACGGATATACAATATATTATACTTTTTGGGAAATTCACCGGTTTCTCGCTGCATTCCAAGGCGTCGATTCACGTTGCTCGCTTGTAGGCGACTGGTAAACCGGCGATCGGGCGGACGACACGAGTCTCGCCTGCAGCCTCCGGGCCGCCAAATGTGAGCTATATTTTCATTTTATAACTTAATATACTATACCGCGTGTAATGTACTAATGTAATACGATAATGTTATTATCATAGCGGTATCTGGTATAGGAAATCCGTTTCGTGGGAGGTACTCGGACGACGATATCGGTCTGCGCGCGTCTTCATTAAGGGCTTGCGATATAATTATTCGCCGGCGGCCCTGCCGTATTAATCACAATAATAATATTATTATTATACACACATTGTACACAGTCAGCTCGGGCACGCGTGTGTTGTTATTATTATTATTTTTTTTTTAATGTACACGAAACGGAGAGTTTCGCTTGTTATTTATTATACTACTAGGTAGGTACAGCCCCCGCGGGGTCATGCGTGCGCCTATACCTATATGTACCAACCTATATAAGTAATTTAAAGTTATGGAGAGGACGTTACACCGGACGTTGTTTACCGTCTCCATCTCGGGGGCAGGTCTACGATGTCGACCCGCGGCCACGTATTTCCGTCACGACGAAACTCTGATTATGAAATTAGAGTAAAATCGCGTATTGGCAGATCGGGAGGGAAAAATAAGCAATCCTCTATCCCGCGTACTAAAACATAATATGTATTATAACACACGATAAAGGAATCACCTGGTATACTGCTGGCTGTCAAGATGATTATTTAAACACTAATAGTATCTAAAAAGTGTATTAATTGCTTTAAATATATTATAGAATCTATATTTTTCTTAATCTATTTGTCGTCATTTTAAAGTTTCGAGTTTTTAATTTCACATTTCGAACCTGCAGAATATTTTTTAAATGATTTTGACGTAAGTTTAAAAACGGATAATAATCCGGAAGGTAGGTATGATTTGTTTTAATTGTAGTGCACCGCGGATGTTGTTGAATCATTTGTCACTTTCTTACTATTGTTCTGAATTGTTGCCAAGTAAGTTATACATTTACTTCACGCAAGTTTAATTTTAACTAAAAAATAAAAAAAATAATTATAACAAAACTCCCTGTTATTGTATTTTTGGTTTTTTTAATACAATACTGAAATCAAATTTGCTACTTTTTAGTACTACAAGTCTATACAACAATTACAACATTCTTGTTTTAGTTTTAAATAAGTATTTAACTATCTTTGGATATTATTTATGGATATTTTTTTGTTTCTAATATAATTTTATTTAGAAGAACTTCGTGATGTTGCCATGCAAATATGAAACATAGAAAATAAAATTGATCGATGTGAGTTTTTTTTTATCAATAAATATTTCACTCGTCTCGGAGCATTTAAGACAATAATCATAATTCATATTATTATCGGATAGGACGTTAAAATAATATGATATATCGTTTTCGTGAGCGCTATAGAGCGTATAGACACATATTAACATGTAATAATTAATTTAATATGAGCCAATAAATTAGGATCAAACGATAAGAAAGCAAAATATACGACATTATTGTGGATTGCGTTCGATATCGTTTTAGAAACGATAATAATAATAAAATAATTATATCTATGTAATCTCATACTTCCGTTGCGCGGTCCATCCGTATTACAGCTAGGTAAGTATACTTTCCGTATGGCGTGCTTGCGGCGATTTGTGGTCAGGAACCAATACGGATTACAAACCGCACGAACAGCGTACACAGAGCGTGCAGCATAAAATCATCATAAGTCATGACGTATATTTTTAAATGTAATTTTACCTAGTGCCTTTATGACTGTATATCATTTTGTCTGTAAACCATCTACCCACCTTTAACTTAAACCTTTTGAAATATTGAAAATTTTAAGATGACATAATTTATACGAGTTGGTTAAGTTGTTCGTTTTGAGCCACGACGTATAAATAAAACCTCAATAAAGAACTTTTATTCGGTAAAGCGAAACGAAATCGTACTAGTACGCACACACACAGTGCAGCAGACAAGGTTATAGCTTAAGTAAAGTGCGTATTATTACGATAACCCTTTTAAAGAGTTCAATAATAACGAGTGTGCGCATGTGACGTGTCCAGTTTAAAAGTATTAATAAAAAACATAGTTTTTGACAAATAAATATGACCAAAATGATAACGTATAGTTGAAAAGCAAAACATTTAAAATACCATAGTATATACTATATAATACATATATGTTTAATGTCTTTGCTAACTTACATGGAAAACGATAGCAAAGGTGATCTTCACGTCAGAAACAATAACATGAAAAGTTTATTCAATTATAATGCTGCGATGGTTTTTGTTTATAATGTGGGCATCATGTTTTACTCCTAACAATCACAAAGTAGGCAATTCAATAACCACACTTTTAAAAACAGATATTTTCCCAACTATTTCGAGTTATTTTATTGGATTCATCGGTCTAGTTATTATAATATACTTATTATTTTACGAACATAATTTACGATTATTTACTCTACGTTTATCTTATGTATTTTATATTTTTATAGTTTACACTACTTTAGATATAAACAAATAGAGTGTATAATATACAATATATATATAATATATATATATATATATTATATTGTTTATCTATAAAGGTATTGGTTTGTCGCAAGATAAATCGACTGTCTTGTAAATTTATTGAATTAATTAATAATTATATTGAATTTCGTGAGAACTGAAAAGTCGGGAAGTGAACATTTTCGAAGGTTAAACATAATAGTATAATTCAACACTCGTGTAAATAATATAACACCTGTAACTGTTGTATGAATAAAAACAAATATTTTATAATTATAATTCGATTTTTAATGATTTTAATTTGATTCTCAAACAGAAACTTAAAACAGTATATAATGTCATTTATATTAATGCAATTTATAGCCAATAAAGTGGTATCAAAACTACATTAAAATTAAAATTAAAATAAAGTTGAAAGATTATAGAAAAAAAAATAAAAATTCTTCACTCATAAATCACGTATAATGAAAAATACACAGAAACTGCCCGCAACAAGTGTCACTAGACGGACTAGCCCGTTCAAAATTAACTTTTTTATAATTTTTATTATACCAAAAAAAGTATGTTCACAAACATAAAAAACTTTGTTTTGAAATTCGAAAGATACTCTTTCCCCTCGTAAATTCAAAATCACACAAATTGACTAAGAAAATAAAATACGAAATACGACTTTCTAGCCCTATTCTATTAAATTATAAGTGTTTCAACATTTGTTTTTTAAGATTATAATAAACGCCATACTAATGAATTTTCAAGCTTAGTTTTGAAATTTACATGACAATTTTTCCCCATAGAAAAATGTATAATATAATTAAACATACATCGAGATAAATAGCAACAAGTATCACTAGCATTTCACTGTTTTTTTTTTGTTTTGTAAATATAAAGCAAACCTTTATATGTTGTATTAGGTGTTTTTTTACAATACAATATTCGATTGGCAAAAAAAACATTATTGTTATTTTATTAATATTGTCATAATATGTGACGTTGTTCGAACTTTGCTCTTGACAATATAACACTTACTAATAATTTATAATTTAGATGTATCACCGAACTTCAAAATTAATTCCACGATTTTATCAATACCATTAGCCTTATTTGCTCTATTTTAGAAGATGAGCGAATTATTGATTTTGATAATACAAACCACTAAAAATGTAAGTTCTGATCAGTTAAGTATTATATTTTGTCGTTAACACAATTATTAATTTACATCCATTACTACGACCATACATTGGAAATACGTTTGAAGTATATGGTTTCATCAAATATACATTTATTTCTAAAATATTATTAAAAAAGCAAATAATTAATAAATAGGGAACTCGTCAAATGTATATATGTTTTGGCGTGTATCAACTTATTGTAAAATTAAGTTACGAATATTTTACCTAAATAATAATATTATTATTTACATTATGATATGATACACGAAACTTCAGTATCATAAGTACCATATCGTATCGTATTAAGAGGGCGTCTTAAGAGAGCTAACTATTTTTCTATTTTCCTCTACAACTCACGTGCACATAGCCTGAAATTACGTTAATCAGAACTTATTGTTAGCTTTAATATTTATAATATATGAGTGATATAATTAAACTTAAAATTAAGAACCGTATCAGTGTTTGTTCAATGGCTTTTTAATTTTTATAAGAATTTTTAAATTTCATAAAATTATTGATATATCAATATATATCATATATGATTATACTTATAACTTGAATCCTTGAGGAGCTTAATAATTATTTAAAACAATAATTCTTGATAATAATAAAAAAAAAACTGAGGGTTACTTCATTTTATTATGTTTTATTTTATTTGGTAATTTATAATAATATGCATGTACCTATACCTACTTAATATTATTATTGTCTACGCTTATTTATTTATCAATTTTTTTTTTTTATGTAAATGCAATAACCGTGTAAACTATACGGTACACACATAGCTCGATGCAAAGTATGAACGCGAGAATTATTTTTTTGTCTTTTCTATCGTCGTTCTCGTTGTCGTCTCAACGATAGCTCATATAAAAACCAATAAGTATAATATAATAATAATAACTAATAATGTTTTTCGATTATCATCGCGCGTCCGACATCGTATAATAATAATATTATAACAACGTACCAACAACAGCATACAGCACGGCGCGCGTCGTATTATAATAATAATAATAATAATAATATTATTATTAAGCATGTGATTGGGGCAGAAATGTCTGGTCATAATGATCGTGTGTGGTATACACGATGGACTTCCAGATATCGAAAACGGATGTATGTGCGTATATATATTTAGTTTAATGTTTAAACGATCATTTATTATATTAATACGATCTTATCGCGTGTTGCGCGGGCCAAGATTATTAGCCGGTCCCGCCGAGGTGGATTGATCTCTCTCTCTCTCTCCTTCTCTCCATATTTATATATAAATATATTTATTTCCCTCCCGCTCATCATAATATTATGTCTATAGATGTAGTGCTTGTCCGTCTCTCTCGGTTCACGATATCAGGTGTTGTGGGCGGTGACGATGCGGGGACGAGAATGGTGTTGGAAGGAATACATGAGAAAAAAAATCATAACATCCAAGTCACCGGAAACGTATTTTGTTATAAATCAAAAACGGACACGATAACGATAAGTGCGCGTGTAAAGCCTGACGTAGTAGTGTTATACTGTTGGGTACATCGTATTAAGCTGGATTCGTATAGGTATTATTACGAACCACAGCGACGTTCGAATATTATTGTATAAAACTACCTATATATAGCCATGCGGAATAAATGTATATTATAGCCTATAGGTACGTGTGAAATTCGAACATAATTATTATTATAATGTGTCCTTTTTTTGATTTTCAAACCTAACATACGAGTTATCGCTTGCTCTTTACGGGCCACGTCCTCTGAGGCCCCGGGGGTCGCCATATAATTTTACGTGATTAAAATGTTCCGCTGCAATATGCCAATTTTTCTCACCCTTTTTCAACACTACTGAATGAGATGCTTCAGACATATTGCATAATATGTCCAAATGTGAATTTATCTATATGAAAAAAAAATGGTTTTGGATGAATTCAAAAAAAATGTTATAAACGTTTAATAGTTACACATTTATTTAGTATATAATTTTCTTAAGTGAAATGTAACCCGAATAGTTTCCGTTTTAGAAAAAAAAAATGACAAAACGTCGACTATTCTACTATTCAACGAGGCGTGATCGTTTTTTCTTAAAAATAATCTTGGATCGTTTACGCCACGCGACATAACTAGAAATTTCATGACCAATTTAGTGCTGTTGGATTTTAATATCAAAGTGAGTACTGATCTGGGTAATTTTTTAATTTAAAAGCAAGATCTATGTTTGAACGTTTGTTTTTTTATGTTGTTAGATTTTTAACTGATAGCATAGTTGACAATTGAATAGAAATAAGTGACACATCCGTGTGTCATAGCTTCATTAAGTTGTTTTTAAATTTTGATGTATAGGTATCCGTATATTAATTATTATTTTATTTTTTTTCTTAAAATATTAATTTTAAAATAGTAAATTTTACTCACAGTCGACACTTGAATTTTTAAACGATTTATGTACATTGTGCAAGAGTTTGGTTTCTACGCGAGACTTCATTAAAACGGTGGTTTTGGACTGAACTATGAATAATAATAATAATAAAATAAAAATATAACACTATAGCTACGTTGATCTCGTACATCTGTAAGTCTACGTATGCCCAATATATTGTACGCGACGTTTAGGCAACACTCAACAGTAATAGAGGAAACTCAT
Source organism: Rhopalosiphum padi (assembly GCF_020882245.1). Taxonomy (NCBI): domain Eukaryota; kingdom Metazoa; phylum Arthropoda; class Insecta; order Hemiptera; family Aphididae; genus Rhopalosiphum; species Rhopalosiphum padi. The sequence goes on from NC_083600.1 coordinate 23,936,942, forward strand.
CATAATCGTTATGCCAGGGATGATGCACTCATACGCATATCTATAAATAATAATATATTATTATCATTATTAAATATGTAAAAATAAAATATTATTTAAACATTATAGTCAAAGAATACGTTGAATACGTCACATATTATTACATTTGTAATATAGGACTATAAAGGAGTGTACAGGACAACACGGTAATAATATAACATAAAACGATGAAAAATAAAATGTTTCAATGTGCGATTTTAATGTATAATTAATATTTAGGTACTACAAAATTCAATATAAAAAAAAAATACACATATTATACATATTACACTGAATAACGGAATAAAATATAATTACAACACATGCGAATATGACGTATACACACAATAGTATATAACCAACAAATACGAGCATGGTAAAAACAGTATACAAAATATAATCAATACAACCGAAAATTGTTAATATGTTTATGCAGAAATAAGTTACATAGAAATAAATATACACATCGATATTTATTGTGACACGATTCCTGTATAATTTATTATACGACTTTAAGAAATGTTGTTCGTTCGTAGGAAGACTGCGGTTGAAAAACGGAATTTAAAATTAACCCATTCGTAAAGAGATATGTTCTTATGTACAATATTAATAATAGTCTATAAATTATATATTTAGTCACAAAACGATCTATCTCATATACATATAACAAACCCTGTAATAATAATTGATAGCAATAATAATACGTTAACTCTAATTAATAATAATATAATATAGTTTATGATAACACGTTTTTTGTCGCTTATTGCAAAACGTATAGGTCCTCTTACATAATGATAACATATGTATATATAATATTACATAAACACGGATAAATAATAATAATAATAAAAACAGCGTCGCCCAAGATAAAGCGAATCATCACAGAAACCTATGCGGTTTTCGAATATATACAAAAACAATTATACATTAATAAAATATGTGTCATTACACACGACGTTATATGTACAGCCTCTAGCGCGGTGCACGAGTTTACGAAAATAAATAAAATATTAATAATAGAAAACTATGACAAAAATCGCAACGAGAAGAACGCAATAATTTTACAGCGCGTAAGGTTTGGTTTCGAACGCGTTTCCGGAGAGCGGTCTCCAGGACCAAAACCGCGAATCGCTTCGGCTTTCCTTTTTCCGTTACGCTCGCCAACCAGATCATCAGACGACTTCAACTGCTGTAGCAAGTCTTCCGGACGTCCGCGAGTATGACGCTGAACTCCTCGTCCGGTTTCCCACCACCGCCGGCGGCCAACACCTGGCCCGCGGCCGCTGCAGCGGCCGCGGCCACGCTCTGCATGTTTGCTGTAGCCGGAACGTTCTGCACGTCGGGATAGTGCTGTGGCGGTAGACAGTCTAGAGACGAGTAACCACCGAACTCGCTTTTTATACCGCAGTTGTTGAGCAGATACGATGGACCGTGGTGTTGTTGGTGGTGATGGTGGACGTCCTGATGCACGGCGTGTTGCACCACCGCCGGCGCATAGTAAGAACTGTACTGTTGCTGTTGTTGTTGCTGCTGTTGTTGTTGCTGCTGCTGCTGCTGTTGCTGCTGCTGGAGATGATGGTGGTGGTGGTGGTGTTGTTGTGGTTGGTTATGCGATTGTTGTATTCCGGCAAACATGATGTTGTGTTGTTGCTGCTGTTGCTGTTGATAGTTGTGATTGTTGTCTGGCTGTTGGGCCATGTACTTTAAGTACCGATCGAGTTCGGAGCTGGTTCCGACGGACGACGATGCGTCCACCGCCGCGACGTCGGACTGCTGAGATCTGGGCCGCTGCAGGTTGGCCAACAGCATTTCCGAGGGCGTTTGATGATGTTCGAAGCTCATCTCGATGATTTCGCCGCCATTACCTCTGCCCGTACCGTGGTAGTCGTTGCCCGTCGACTGTTGTCTGTGCTGTTGCAAGCTCTGCAAGTTGTGGTGGTGGTCTTCTTGTTGCTGTTGCAATATACTTCCAGCGGCTGTAAAACGAAAAACGAAAAACGTGAGAAATACTGACTACGAATACTGATCGGAGTACCTGTAGACTTGACGAGGAGTCCGCGCACACTTACCGTGGTATCCGTCAGACGGAGGTCTTCCGGCCGTGATGGCCGTGGCCGACGATAGGCTGCTCGTATAGACGGCGGTGCCGGCAGCGTGAAGTCCACTAGTCGAATAGAACGGCCTGTTGGCGTAATGCGGCTGTTGCTGCTGTTGCTGCTGCTGCTGCTGCTGTTGTTGCTGTTGTTGATGGTGTTGTGAGTTTGGTCCCAGAACCTGCTGGTCTTGGGACGTGGCTATCGGCGGGTAAAACGTACCGGTCACTATATTGTTGTGTTCGTACGCCAATCGCTGATTGGTGCACATCATCACCATGCCCTTGGCCACTCCCATGGCTGCTATCGAACCGGGAGCCGGTTGATAAGACGACGTCTGAATGTTGTTGTTGTTGTTGTTGTTGAATTGTCGATGGTGGTTGTTGTTGTTGTTGTTCAGCAGTTTCTGTCCACCGCCGCTTCCGTAATAGCCGCCAAAGTCGTCGAGTTCGTACTTGACAACGTCGGACCGGTGGTACGGGTGATGCAAGTGTTGGTGGCCGTGGTGCTGGTGGTGATGCGAGTGGTGGTGTGGGTCTTTGCCTGCGCCCGTGGCTGGTTCCATGGGCGACAGCTCGGGCGTGGGGAGCGTGGGCGTCTTGCTGGCTGACCGCTGCTGCAGCATCCCGCCGTCCGGGGCCTGTCCGCCGCCGCCGGTTTCGTCGGTGGCCGCGGCCGGGCCGGCGGGTTTGTCCGGATCGGGACTGCACGTGGGCGAAGACTCGGGAGTGATGACCTCGGACACGCGGACAGGCGAGTATGGGCTCTCGCTGTTCGGGTAGTAAGGCGACGTCGTCTTGGACGGGCTGTACGGCTGGTACGCGTACGGTTGCTGCTGGTGGACGGCCGGCGACGAGTACGACGACGAGCTCTGGTACGGTGAGCTGGACGGGTACTGGACCAACTTGACTTGGCCCGCCGAGTTCGGGCGACGGGATGTGGGCGATTGTCCGGAGCCGCCCTGCGCCGCCGCCGACACGCCGACCACAGAAGTCGGCGAGCCCGCGCGCTGCTTGTTGTGCTTCCTGCGCCTGGGCCTGTACTTGTAGTTGGGGTGTTCTTGCATGTGGATTACCCGCAGTCGTTCAGCTTCCTCCACGTACGGCCGACGGTCCTGTGGCGTCAAACTTCGCCATTTTTTTCCTGAAACATGCGTCAAGTCACGTTATAGAGATCGTTCAATTCGCGTAAAATCAGATTACATAGTTATGGTGTTATCGTTTTAGACATGATGTTTCTAGAGGGCAGTGGTTGGGTTTTAATGAGACGCATACGGATCAGCGGTTTATACATACGTTTAAAGGTAAACGATAACAACAATTATTTCAGGTGTTCGCGGTTCTGCTGAATACATACGACAAAGTTGAAAACCACATAAGTATAACACACGTTATATATATAGATAATATTATTATATTTTAGTCGTAATTTCGTTTCTTAGTTATAAATGTAGACCAATAAGTCTAGACCGCAAGAGATGCACCATTAGATATATATTATTATACCTAACGCGGTAATTGAAATCAATGACGAACGTTGGTGCCAATGTCGTAACGTAGGCAACACATAAATTATATTATTTAAAAATACTGTTGTATCTTGTAGTTTAAAGTAAGGGAAATTACATTTAGTATTAATGAAGCTCACCGAGAAGTATTTTTTTCAGGTGGGGCTTAGCACCCCAATACCCTTCTCCAAACGGTTATCCCAACCCGATTTGCGGCACTGGCCGCGACTGAAGCAACTGTCATTAAAATACGAATCGAAAGTAATAGAAAAAAAACTTCATTTCGAATAAATCTCAAAGGTCATTGTAATAATCGCCTTATCGGAGAAATCGGATCCGGAGCGGTGGTATTAGACTGATGGATAACTGCTGTACAGTGGCCGCTGCTGGGTCCCAGCACTGATGATACAATATTATAATATTGTTATTACGGTAGTCCGGTATAGGCGCACCACTCGTTTGTCATATTATATTGTGACCACCTCCATTCTAATCGGCTGCCGATCGAAAAACCGAATCCAGAAGCACCGGACGGATTACCTACGTATCATTATCGTCGGTGATATCTATCGTCGTCCCGTCACTGCCCGGTCCGCAGTCTCCGCGTGCGCGTTTACCATAATAAAATAATAATAACAATAATACGATTATCGTGCGCGACCGCTGTCGCGAACGAGTGTGAAGAGCGACAGAAAACAGAAACATTCAGCCGAGGGGATCGGTTTAAGCGTATATTATACAGTATGGGTATTAAATGTACATTGTATATCACGTTATTATGTACAAGGCGCGTATGATAATAATATTATATTCGTTACAACAAGGTACACTGCAATCTCCGGTGGCGTGTGGGACTATAAGAGGGGCTAAATAATATACGTTATGTGAAGTGTCTCCCGCGATGTCGTATCGCACTCTAGTAAGACGATTTCGTAGGCGTTCTGATTGAAAGGCACTTGCGTGTGACATTAATTTTTCAATATTAATTTTTTTTCTTCGTCTAAGTTAAACGCATTATTCAAAATGTTATTACGATTTATGAGATGGAAAAATTAGTATAATTTTCGTTACTTATTAGAACACAGATTAAACAAATAGGAGAGTAAAGTAAAATAAAATGTATTTAAATAACACCTATAAAATAATAAATAATAAGATAGAAATATGTTTACAGCAATTAATTAAAGTGTATTCTAGCCGAACGATTTGTATAGGTATATACCGTACTAGATATATAATGCCTCGTAAAAGTAATTCACCTAGAAACCATAATCGAGATTTCAATAAATAATCCTATCGACGTTTAATTGCTTTTCGTTTTTAATGCCGCGAACAGATTATAAAATAAAAACCTTAATAAAAAAAAGACCACGGGGTACCGTGGATCCCTTATGGACTCGCGCCGCTTTCATCGCTGCGCATGACGCGCGTTAAACCGCCGTATGAGCCTCCCGATAATTATCACAAACGGTAACTGACAAAGATTTCGAAATGAGTTTTCATTTTTTTTTTTTCTATGGATAGACCATAATAATTATCGTCTATCTGTACAACTTAATCAAAATCCTATGCGGCATGTATTCAGTTTTCAGATTCAACGAATATTATATAATGCACGTAGAGTTCATCGGAATATATTTGTCCCCGGGACACGTGAATTCAAATAAATGCAGGTGTGCTGACGTGTTGTGCGTATATAATGCATGTATGAATCGCCTATTTTAGAAAACTTAAATGCAAATCCGATGACACAAATATTCTTACGCATATATTATAATACAAGTAGGTACTTCCTACGTTATTTATAATTCACGTAACGCGCATAATATTATAAAAACGCGGAAATCAAAAAGAAAACGAACGCTATGTAGAGCACTCGGAGGACAAACACATACGTTTTGTTGTCCTACTAAATTATGTTATATTGTATAAATAAAGTTTGTTCGGGTAAAATTATCTAGGATTTTATATTATTTATTATAGTCTCTACACTGATTTGAAACCAGTTTTTTTCTGAACAGAAGTAAGTGGTGTACGTCGTTTTTTATGTGATATTATTATTTAGGTGCAGCCGCCAAAAGTGTTGCCTATGCCTGCGCACACACGTTCAACCGTTTGCCCGACAACAGATAATCATAATAACATTATACCGAATCGTGTTTATATAAACAATCTACAATAACACAATAATAATATGTATACGCCTAACCTGATGCCTATATGAGAAACCAGAACATAAAAACAAGAACGGACAAAAATAATGGTCATCGTCCGGCAGAGAGATGCGAATTTGGTGCCGAAAGTGTGGCAAATGAGTCACATGGTCGCGCACGCGTTGACGGCCGCGGTGAGCATGGCCAGCGGCGTCATGTTTTATTTGGCCATAGCTAAGTCGAATTACCACTGTTACCCGTACAACGAGGTAGTTATCGTGCAGGACTTTACCAGGGAAATTAACCAGACGTTCCTGATCGACGAGCAGATCTGGTACTGGAACACGAATTGTTACGTCCCGTTCAAGTTCTCATTGGAATTGTTCATGAGCTCGGTCGTGTGGACGAGTTTTTTCTTAGTTTTCGGCCGCGGCGGATCTTCTGTCTCCGAGGAGTCCGATCAGAGCAAGTACTTCAGGTCCGTAGTCGTTCATTTACTTTTTTGCAAACGCGAGCTGGTCACTAACCGACCCGACCTGACAATGCTTTTTTGTATGCGGTTCAAATGGTTCAATATACGTAATTGTGTCGTAGTGCGTTTTTGAAATAATTTGTTGTCAAACTCGCGCGAGAAACGTATGCTATTTAAGTTGTGATTATTCGTTAGTTTCTCTGTATACTGACATTATTATTGTAAACTTTGAGATTTCTTCATATCTTTACATACACGCAGTTGCAAGTGTGCAACTTTCCATTCATCAATATGGAAAATTAAATTTTAAGTATTTCGTACATCGTTTGCTTTTATCAGTTTTATCTATGTTTTATGTATCTGTGGCCTCTTAGTGACTATATAATGTTACTGTGTCAAAATAGTTTCTATACTCGTTTGTATAGTGTTATTATTTTGTATTTTTTTTCCTATTAAAACAGTGACATGCTTGGACAGTGGCATGTGGTCTTCTACGCTGCTTGTTTCAATTTTTGGTATTTTTTACAATCGACTATAATCTCTGTGCACTTCACTAACGGCTATCTACTGTTTGTCGCAACCCTATCATTTGTACCACCGGACAACTATTTTCACAATCAATTGTAAGTATTTAATAGAAATTAACTTCAACCCCGTTGTGTCGATGACTGCGCTATATATACATATTATATAGGTTTAAATAACTGATATTTGGTATTTTGTTCCAGTGAACGTTTTGAGAAACTGTACTACATCAAAACTATAGTAAGTATTAGAGGTCAACACGAGCCAACAATTTAGAGCCAATAAAGATTGCAAATAGTTTTAATTTAAAGTCCAGTTAGTAGGTTATGTAATTATGTAATTTGATCAGGGATTTCTGTTATGCATAAAAAGCCCAATGTGTACATATTTTGGAGAGTTTTAAATATCACTTGGTTTAAATTTTGTCTCAAAATAGGTTAGATAAAGGTTAAATGTGCAACTTATTTTTTTAATTTTTATAGTGAAACGATTTGTAAAATAAATTCTAAATTATTTTCTTATGATATTGTTAATTTCTGTGTCGTGATTAAATAATTTCTAAAAAGTTATATCGCTACATGTATCACGACTTCACGAGGAGCCGCTATATGATATGAATTTTTTAATATTAATATGTTTTTTAAATATATTTTTTACTAATATTTGTATTGAATTAACAGTTGTATAATAATATAATACATCATAGGTATTATTGTGGTGTCAAAGTTCTTTGTGTACGTTTAATTTTCTATTGACTGTTTACCGTTGCGCCATGGGTGTGGACTTCGAAGTGGATTTAGACTTACAGACCGTGGACGAGTACGAAGACATCGCTCTAGAATAATATGTCGGCACGATGACACCATGAAAAATTTGAAGCCAAAAACCTCGCAGAATTTATAAAATTATAATTTATATATAAAAATAATAATTTAGCATTCGATCTGTGTCGGAATCGATACTTCAAGACGTGTTTACAAATATGTTATTATAATATTATAATATATAATTCATAAAATTTAGGCATTTATTATTTGTATTTATCAATATCATTGTCGGAGTGGTAACATAATATTATATGGTACCACAATCAGGAAAACAAAGATAACCAGTAAATAACTGCTATGTAAATAATTATCAATAATATTTAATCTAACCATAGTTCGTTGACTTGCTCCTATACAATTTTAAATACTAAATATAAACAAGTATAACATAATTTTTTCTACTTAATAGTTCATGTGTTAAATTTAAATGAATGTGAAAATGTGAAAATATAAAACAGCGAAATTATTGTTTTTTTGACCTTTAAGGGTAGATCATTTTATTTTATTTTGTTGACTATATTCAAAATAATATACAGCGAGCAAATTCAAATTTTTTTCAATACATCGTTACATAATATATGGAGATGTAAAACACCGTAGTATAGCATGAACTTTATTAGTGCGTGGTTATTTGGTACATCGATAGTAATGGCGTAAAATAAAAATAAATAACGGGCAAACGAGCAGAACGAAACACTAAGATAAAAAATGAAATATACCGTTTGCAACACGTTGCGAATTTCTGTGGGTCGTCGAGTGTGGGTACATTTTTTTTTCGCCATCATCGACTACACGAAAAACAAAACTGTTGTGGCGGTTTCGGTCGTCACTGTGAATTAGTATGGTAAAACAAGACGAGAGGAAAAAAAATATCATATAAAAGGAACAAGCCGGTCACAGGTCACTAACGGGGTTAGACGAGCGTTGTGGGTGTCGGTCGGGACGCGGCGTTATAATATTATACTGTTGCGGCGATGATCGATACGAATTCCTCGATAATTATTATTGAACAAATTGATTTGAGAGATCGAAACGGGTGAAGGAAAAAAAAATTCTACTTTATTGGTATATATAATAATACTGTATATAGAATTAATATTTCGTATACCTAACATTTATAACGATATAATATATGATATAACGTCTACAATATTATACCGTATATTACCTATATGTGCGCACCGGGCCGCTCGGAAGATGGGTTTAATGACTGGCGTATATTATATACTTACAGACGACCACGATGATGGCGGATAGGTGTGAAGTGTATGCGCGTGTGTGATATGTGACGGACGCCCGGCGCGGATCATTAATAATGGACACCGTGGGATGCCTATATAAATATATATTTATATATATATGATCGAACCGACCAAACAAGGCGTTTATCGTCCTCGTCGTCACGCGGTGTATTTGGATACTCCTCTCGAGTTTCGATAGGTATAGGCAATAATATATATTATATGCGTTATGAGTACGAAGTTTAACATTATTACACGACGATGACTCGGCGGCGCTCGCGAGTAAAGTCCGACGGTCGTCTGCATGTGCAGGTGCCATCCGCGGGAGGCTGTACTCTGTTGCAAGTCGGGTGCCGTAGGGGTTGAAGGTAGTAAGATTTGCCTACCCGTCGACGGATTTCTCGTCGTTATTTCGTCCAAATAATATCCTCATAAATATAACAAAACGCTCTGCATTATACTGCATATAAATAGTATTACGTCGCGCGTAGCGTACACGTGTGTCGCCGGACGTTTGCGCTGCTGCTGCAGTCGAGTCAGCCGACCAGGAGGGACTGAGACTCTGCAGTTATCGTGATACTACCCGTGTTTTATCGTCACCAAGGCGACAAGCATAGACGTCGAAAAGTCATCTCCTTTCTATCGTTTCGCGCGACGATTTCGGCAAATACAATATGCGCTATGAACAGTCTGAACACGGTATGATATTATGTACGGGCTATAACGCGTGTAGCTGTAAGTCGTACCAATGAGTATATGTAGGTATTATATTGAACGGCAGCTCGCCGCGAGCGCACTGTGTGGCCCCGGAACGTCGGTCGTTTGTTTCTGAAATTATTGCTCGACCGGCCAAGGACGACGTAGTTGCGTGTGTGTATACATATATATATATATATATATATTTGCAAACGATATTTCGCCGACGAACAACAATAATAATAATATCGAATAATTGGACGTCGTCGTCGTCGCGCAGTCATCGTTTAACCTATACGTGACGTGCTCGTTTAATTGGCCTCCGTTGAGCGTTTGATTGGTCGTTGCCGCGTCGTCGGGGTAAATAAAATCGATGCGTGTGCGGTACGCGTAAATCGCGAAAAATCGGAACAGACGACGCGCCGGAACAGATGGTTTTAATGAGCCGAGGAGAGCGTCGCTCGTCAAATCTGCGTTTCCGCCGGACTCATAAATCGCATACAAGACTGTTTGATATTATAATACGAAAATATTGTTTATACTCGACTTTAACGCGTTTAATAATATATTTAAATTATATAATATTACACCGGTCCAAATAAAAGCAGAAATGCCTACTCTGAAATCGTTATTATAATGTCATTACTCATTATACATGAGTTTGAGGACGCAAATTACATTATCTTGTACCATTTCAAATTTAAATTTTGAGTTTTGGCTTATTACCTGTGAAATCGTCGAAATTCTTATCGACCTCTGACCACGTTTCCGTGAGTCCGAAATCTCATATACCACACAACGCCTGTACACGAGTATTCGTCGATCTACGTCTACCGGGTGAGAAATTATAAAATAACGCGTTCAAGTTCAACTATAGGTAGGTAATAGGTTTACAATAAGACGCATACAACGTTTATATTATTATTGTTGTTATTGTTATATAGTTGTTGTTGTACGGCGTTTGCAAACAACATAACGATTTACGATAATAATATTATGTAATACCCATTACAATCTTATAATTTTTATTATGATTGTACGCGTCTTCGGTGAGAACAAAAAAAAATGTTGTTTAAACACAATGCGGCGGCGTTTAATGGTATAAAAGAAAAAAAGCCCATCATCGACGGAATGGTTTTCGGGCTAGAGCCGCGTGTCAATACCCATTACATACACATACACACATACACCTCACCTGTTTTATATATATTAATATATTATTATATTGTGTGTGTGATGTAGGGACCGACCACCCGGCGCGGAGGACGCATGCTGAGCGCCGTGTTGTCGTCGAGTCCATCCGACAGCGTACACCGTTCGAGCGCGTATCACATGATATCGCGGAGACCAGAACGGCCGACAAAAAGCAATCACGGTATGTCATGTTTTCGTACGCGCGAACGAAAATATGTAAACGATACGTATCGCGTTATAATTATGAAGGAAGGTTGTCGCACACTACGCAGCTGATTCAGATTGAAGCAGAATCGACATTTTGTCTATCGTGGAACCGTCGAAACCGAAACGAATTTTATCCGGACAATATCGGATAATCGAAACGATTCGGAATCACATGACCAAAATTATAGAACTTATTAATTGAACGTAGGTATTTACTAGGATGTTTTAATTTTCTGTTGGTTGCAATAGGTGTACCTACTAGTTATCTAGCGTCGTAAACTGTAATTATTTCAAATGTTATTTAAAAATACAAGATCACACGAAATGTTGTATCATTTGACACTTGGATAAGTATAAATAGTATAGCCGTTTAATAACAACATGAATGTCAATGATGTATAATAATATCATAAATATCCTTGTTCGTAGATCGATCGAATCTCCCAAACGTGCGTAAGTGGTAAAAATTAACAGTGATACTGATTTGTTTAAAAAAAAAAAACGCATCATAACACGTCCACTCTCACATTTTTTTTTATCATCAACATATATTATACGCGGTAAAATTCTCCGGAATTATATTATTATGTTACAACAATCGAGACTGCGCGTGTCTACACCTTATAGCCTTAGGATTGTTAATCATTTCGAAGAATAAACAAATCGCGACGAATGCATATAAACCGCTGCCGTTGATAATGTGACGCATTATTATTATTGTTATTACACGGACACCTCATCACCTTATCAATCACGATAACCTACTTGCAAGACCCTTTTCCGTTATTAACTGTTTTCACAAAATACACTGTTTTGGCCACCAATGAAAAAAATTTAAATAATAAAAAAAACAAAATATGTGATACATAAAATTTAATTATGTTTCTTTTGTTTCAAATTCATAATGTTTATAATAATAAAAAACCGAGATAAATTTAAAATATAATAAATTCAACATTTTATAGATCAGTATGAGAATAAGAGTCAATTTTATTTTCATTAATAACCAATTAATTTATATATGAAACATTTTAATTTAATAAAGTATTGTATAATAGATATATTAAATTTTTTTATTATAATACTCGTAGCTCATGCGTTTAATAGATTTTATACTCATATTATAATTTTAATATTTTATAATATTGATGATAGAGTTTTTGTTTCGACGATTCTGAACTTTTAAATCTCACTATATAACTTTACATTAATTTTTACTACAGAATGACCGAAAAAGAAAAGCTTTGTTTTAATCAAAAACGATTCCCCCTCTTGTGTCTATGGGACACATAAAGTTATTGAATCTTTTTTAACATTCTTTTTTTAAAAATTCACAAGTATATTTAAGTGAAAGATGGTTGCATCCTACATTCTACAAAAAATATGTCAAACCTTTCATAAGTCTTATTCTATCATTGTAATAAAAAACACTCGAAATAGCAAGTAGCAAAAAAAAAAACCTTAACCACATCAATTACATACAATTTGTCAGTCTTTATATGTCTACGATTAAGGTAGGAAGTGAATTTGTCTGTAAAATATTTTACGTACCTAATATATTATTTTCTCTGGTAATCAGTAAGAATTTGTGTGTATTTACATTTATTTTTAATTTCGTGAAGGAACTCACAATTTTATATTACCGTTTACATAATATGTTTAGTGTAGTAGTATTATAGGAATTTGCTATATAACGAAATAACGTACATTTGTTAATTTATAAATTTATCTCACTCGGAAACGCACCACAGGTGATGTCGCTAGAAACGTTGGTCGTGTAACAGTCACTAAATAGTGGACTATGGGCGGATTTTTTAAAGTAATAATTTTATGTGGTGAATTAAATGAGATATTAATTAGTTATTATTTTATTTTTTTAGTTTGTTTTTTCTTCGATTCAACTTGTACCTACATTAAATTTTGATAGCATTTATTTTGACTAAACTCTTAAAGAGGTCTCCAAAAAATATTAATTGGTTAATTGGTGACCTCTGTGGCCCTGCATCGTGTATAATGTAAAATGTAATACTCAATAATAAAACGTACAATACGACAGAATAAAAAAGAAAACGAAATATTATTACGATGTATACTATGCTTTGATTGAATCTCTCGAGGACTATATTAAACGTTATAACGACGGTCAGGACGAAAAATATTATATTGTTCGTACGATGGATTTGAATTGACTGTATTATAATCGTAATTATATTGTACAATACCATCCCTTTCAGAATAATCAAATATCTACGGTACGGTTTATACACTTTCGAGTCATTTAAATATGTAAATCATAATAATAATATATAATATTATATTCTATAAACTCTACACAATGCAATCCTACGCACAAAGTTTATCTATATCATCGAGTAAAAAAAGAAAAAAATAATAAATAAATAACCCAATTAAATAAACGCCTGTTTATATAGTTACTACTCACTATAATATATCGTTTTTGTACTTTTTTGTGTTTTAAGCGTTATAAATAATATTTTTATAAAACATTTATTTCCTTTCTTAAAACACACTATGGTCGCTATGTGGTGTATTCGAAAATTATATGAAGTGAATTTAAAAGATTAAAAACAATATTTACAGCATACCGGGTGCATTCAAATAATAATTTAAATAGCGATAATTTATAATATTGTAGATTGTCAAATGGTTTAATAAGCAATACAAATAGTTTTCTTTGCACGTCTATTATAATTTTTTTTCGATGATAAGTTATTATTTATTTGCTGTTGTTATCATTTGTCGAACTACTAAACTAATATTGATTAATTGTATTTCAACATAGAATAATGAATAAACTATTATAGTTAATTTAAATTATATACTTATATTTAATCAATATGTTTAATGTTATTATTATTTATTATATTTTATAATATTTGTTATAAAAAGAATTAGTTTTGAATAATTATTTGTATGTTTTTACTTTGAAAGATCACGTATAATACATTATTACATAAAAATGCATATATGATATTCAAATGCATTTTATTACTTGAAATGCACATTGTAGTCATTATAAGATCCTTGGATTACCGTACAAATACTATTGTTGGAGTAACTTTCACTATATCAGCCCTAAAAAATATACTATTGTATTATTTTAAGTAGGTACCTAGGAGTCGTTCAATTTTTGCGTTGCCACTTCATGGCGGAGATCGAATTATTGAAGTCACAGTATGAAGTCGAAAAATGCCCGTACAAATACTTATACAATGCAATATTTAATGATATCTGATAATATGTATACAAGCATACCATAGATAACTGTTCATAAGTCCGTACTCGCGTAATATATTATAATATAAAATGGCGTTAAGTATCCACAAACGTTACCGCTTCACGGATATAATATAAAAACGATGAGGTGCTCGCGGTATAATCGCAATAGTGTGTGTGATCTTAAGAAATCGCACCGTGCGCGTCGGCTGTCGGCCTGCAATAAATTGGACTAAATATTTTACGACCTCGAGCCACGATATACGTATTATATCATGATCGAAGGGGACTGCAAAGTTGTGATGTACACAGTTCTGTCCCGATAATAACATAATATATTATACACACTTGGAAACACAATGCGACCGCGGGATTTGCATATATTGCACATAAACGTATATACTACGCTGCAGCGCACACTGATGAATATAATATGTATATATTTTTTTGTAGATTCATTCCTCGACGCCAGTCCAAACACTCCGAACGCGATGTGTTTATTTTTTTTTCAAACTTTTCCCGTCCGTCTGTTCGATATACGAGTAATTGTCGACTGAATCATTATAATATATCGTTTCACCCCGACACAAGAGTCGGCCGCGGCGAGCCTTATTGTGTGCCGCACAGACTATAATATTATTTTATTATATTACACTCTCTCTCTTTCCCGCGCGAGAGCACGTGCATTTTTCGCCGATCACACGATCCCGGTCACCACTCACCGCCCGTTTTATAAAAATAATAAAAAATAGGAGAAAAAAAATCCGATTTTAATTGACAACCCCGTCGTACGGCGGTGGCGGCGGCGGCGTCTGCGCATTATATTATTATCGTGTGCGCGCCTATATCACACACACACACACACACGTACAAACATACACACTGACACACGCGTAGATATATAAGTACCGATATACAATAATAATATATATAACGCGGTGGCGGCGTTGTGAGCGCGTAACACGGCCCCGCGCAGATCTGTATCTCCGGCGGCGCGGCCAAACGTCGGTAATTACGTGCCGGCGGCGGCGTCCGTATACACTCGAACTTTAGTGTACACTTTCAGTGCCGCGCACAGACCGTAATAATAATAATAAGGATAGTATATATTATCGTAAAATTCTCGCGGAGATGTAGAACTCGCGCCCTCGGAGTCGTACGGCGTCCCGAGGACGGTAATATACGGCGGAGAGTCGTGCGAGGACGAGCAAGGAGAAATATTTATTTGCGGTTTTTTTTTTTAATGATTTTAATACACGACGTGCATGGAGGACCAAAGATGCAATTACTGAGTCCACCATCGCCGCCACCGCTACCGCCGCCGCCGATTTGCGTTCGGAGTTATTTTTATTATTATTATTGCTTTTATATATTATATTATTATATCTTGCGACGATCGTCGTTTAAAACGGCTTTTAGTTTTCATCCAGACGTGTAGTTAAATCGCGTAGCTTAACTGCAGTTACTGCACACGCTGCACCCGCACGCGAACAAAATCTAATGATATTTTATCGAAACGCATTATTTCGTATACTCATGCAGTATGCACCTATAGGTACTGCAATTATACCACGATATAATATATTGTACGAATATCATACTAAATTCTCGTACGAGTTTTTTTGTTTTTAACATTGATTATCAGTTGAAACGAGTAAAAAAAAACCTGTAGTATCGTGCAGTTAGAATAATTATGTATCATGACGATAACAATTAACAAATAATATTATTGCAACAGTTGGAGTGTAATACTATATATCATTCTATATACTCGTACAGCCGACTTTATCGTCGTCAGCCGTTTTCTTTGTCGACGCTCATCGCCGTAATATGGTAATTAAAACGAATATGATAATATTATAATATACGTCTATACATAATAAACGATTTACAATATGTATTAAATTGCAATTATTACACTTATTGCAATTAGTATACCGAACACAATTAACAAACTATATATTGTAAACACGCTTCTTAATCATACACATTTATAATTAATTTTTTTTTAAATATAAATACAAAATTTATTAATTTTCGAAACAATATGTTATATTATTAATGGTTACAACCTATAACACGCACATAACTATAGTAAAATATTTCAAAAAGTCAATAGATAGTCTTATATCCGTCTCAAATTATGTTGTTCACATCATGTCGATTTAAATTTTACTAGACACCACTATATTGTATAAGGTTGGACAAAAAAAAAAAAAAACGTGCACACTTCCAGGCACACGCATAAAACAATATACATACATAATTATTGTTAAGTATATATACCAGCCGTTCATAAAAGTCTTCTATTCGAATAACTGCTTGCAATCAGATTATATACATATTATTATAATATTATGCATGTATACTGCACGAATGCCGCAATCAGATTAGATGTCTGCAAACAACACGAAATAATTCATCTATTGTCTAGCAATAATGAATTCAGTCGATTATTACACCGATCGTGTTCATTGAGTTTTACGACGATGATTTATAATATATTACAAGCTTGTGGACCGTTTAAGATCATCGCGACGACATCTCGCGGTGACGTTGTACCGAAAAAAGCGAAATGCAATATTATATTGCCCGTCCCGTTATCAAGACGAAATGTCTAAACATACGCATAGATCACACACAGAGAGTAAAAATATTATTACCTACAATAATGATACAATTACAATTTTTATTTTATAGAATTGTGCCGTACTTGTTTGCGGGCGTTTAGCATAAAGCGCTGTTTTTTCCTTTCCGTTTCGGGTGCGTAACTTTAATGGTTTACGTTTTAAATACCGTAAATCGACCGGATGTATACGTATATATATACTGCACGACAAGCCGGATAATCCGCAGCTGTTATTTTAATAGCGATGATAGGTGTTTCATGTTTTTTTTATAAGTACATCTTCGTGTAAAACATTTGGCCGCGAATCCGTTTCGGAAAAATCATGCGCGCCAATGCCCCTGTACGCAGTATGTAATTATATTGAACGACAAATGAACCGTGAAATAGAGCTGATCCCCATAAAAACAAAAAATACAATTATAAACGGTATTTAAATAATATTATGATAATTTAGTTATATTCAGGGCTGTGAATTTAATGTAATAAAAAATTGTTAAACATGCAAAAATTAGTAAAATTAATTTTTTTATTGATAAAATAATCAGAAATTTGTCAAGACTATCGGTTGAGGTCATTTTAATTAATATATAGTATTGAATTATTTAAAGTATTTTTTTGTCTTTAAAATAATAATAACGACAGTGCGTATTAGTATTCGGGTACTTACTGTTATCTATGTGGGTACGCGTAATATTTTTTATGAGCATTGTTATTCATCAACAAGCGTATTATTGCTGATAGTACCTATAATTTCCAATAACTAACATTTGTCTTCGGAGATAAAATCGAATTTGAATCAACGTCAAGAAAAAAAAATTAAAACTAGTGGCCAAACCTAAAGTATTACGAGTTACGACTTCCAATTAGTTCAAAAATGCCATAAAAATATGTAAGAAGATTTGAAGAAAATAACATACAGTATACAATAGTAAGACCTGCAGAGATATGTAAAAATATGCAAACCTAATGATAAGAAACAATTTTTGATCAAACAATTCGTGTCTACAAATGGTTTAATAAAAATACACCAGAAGAATCTTATAACTTTCGTGGATAGTCTACGATTCTAACGTCCAACATCACGGTTTATATATTATTATATGCAGCTGAGTAAGTCACAGATAATTTGATTTATTTGTATAAAAAATAAAAATAAAACAAAACATTTCATAGCAATTTAACGCAGAAAAATTTGATATACGTGCGAACGCGTAAAATTTGAATGAGAATTCATCGTAAAATCGCGGAAACTCTTGTTTGGCATGTACGGCGGAATAGTAGCCACGGGTAATAATACCTTTTGAAAGTACAATAATAACATTGTACCCGTCGTGTCGAATTCGGCTGAGAATCACGGTAAGATTATTATAGACTTATAGTCGTAAAATATATCCTAGTCGACGTCGGCTAAACTCACGGAAATATACGCGAGAATCGTAGTACTTACGTCATGTGTATAATATATTGTATTATGGATACATGGAAAAAAGTTGCAGCCCGTGCAGAGTGCGCGCCCCCCAGGGGTGACGTCGATGACGACGATGGCAAGTGCGACCGGAAGCGGTGGTGGTCGGCCGTGTTTGTGGGCCGTTATACGAAGAGTCGACGACGATTTCCCGCGATTATTGTTTAGAAATCAGGAAACCTCCCCCTCCGCCCCTCCTGTCACCACCCAAGCGTTTATCACGACCCGAAGAAGATGGTCTGTACGATGACAACAACAATGGATATACGTATATATAGCATAATGTATATATAAAATATGTATTATTATATATAGGCGCACACGATGAGCCGCGACCGCGTGGGCAGCCGCCGTCGCCACCGCTAGCTGTGTCCTGTGCGCGGCGCACTCCTTTTATTAAAAAATATTGTTATTATTATTTCTGTACGCATATTATTATTATGACGTATATATATCTATATATATATATATAATATGCTATGTATATATTTTACGTCCTTATAACCTTTTCGTTTACTATTATCATCATTACACACACACACACAACGCTGTAACGTCTATGATAAATTATATTTAACCTCACCGGGAGAGATATCATTTATGCGTACTGTAATATATAGTAATATTATTATTATAAAAGGTACGACGACACTCGCGCCCAACCCGGCACACCGATCTGCTGTCCGTTGATTATTGTAATATTCTGACATTTATTCAAATCACAGCCCATGCGTGTGTCGACGTGTAGTTGTGTTCGTTATTAATATCGTTTGCCGGCCGACACCGGAAAACCGCTCCACGACGACACCGCGGCGGTATACATGGGGATATTAGTCTCCGTCAACAAGTCCTCCAGTGTGTTCACAACACTCGCAACAACGATGATGACGACGACGACAATAATTATAATACACAGCACGTGGCTCATCGAGTATCCTACTTAGGAGCTACTGCCACTATAATATCATCACTTTACGCGCGAAGACGATTCTTTTACAAAACATTAACGATATTTAATGTTTTTGCGGTGCGTATACCACAGATTTGGATACCGAGATCGAGATTTAATGGTGTAAGTTTGTGGTCGCCGCTGCAGGCGGTCATTTCATATGGACATATGGATGCAAACGCTGTGCATGACCTTATTATAAGTGTACAAACTATATACGTGATCGTTATGCCCAACCCGGTGGTCGTCAACGATTTTACACTAAACGAAAATGTATTTCGTGTTTTCATAACAATATAAAATATGCAGAAGCAAATTTACGTGAATGGCAATCTCAAGTATAAAACCTAAGGATTATAAGACAAGCTGCAAGACCTTTCCCCATTGATTGATATCTCATTTAATTATGTTAATATCTTATTTCAATAGAATTACTGCAAAACAAATCATCCGGTGTTGGTGGTATTTTTTTTTAATCTTAATAACTGGCTTATACTGACCCATATGTCAACATTTATTATCAAGATTAATTAAGCGTGAAAAAAAATGTATTCGTTTAAAGACTATATTATATTGAATACCTAGTGGTTTTCTTTAATAGTTTATATATGTTTTATAAGAATACACTTTTTTTGTTTATTACAGTTTTTTATCCTATAGTAAAATACAATTTCATTTATCAATTATCATACTATATACCAGAAAGAAATCTACTATATAGAACCGTGAATCCAACTTGGATGCAGTGATTTTTTGACCGCGAGCGTGACACAATCATAAAACCGTAGACGATTCGAATGATTTTAAATTTCTACGGAATATACTTTCGTTACATCCACGATTTCGTTGTTCAAAAGAATACTCATGATACCTCGGTCGATGTTTCATCATAGCATACAATATGCACCCAATATTACGCGTGTCAAAATCTACAACAAACTATTTTATTTTACACGTTGTGTCCCTGCACATGCAACGCTGTTTGTTCTTATTTTCAACATAATAATGTATAGGTACAGCCATTATGTATACCCAGGACCAGTGTACCTACGTTCTAATATATGACGTATTAAACACTTCGATTTCATTTGATAAACATAAATTTAAATTTCAAATTCAAAATAGGAATTTTTAATGAATGCATATAATATATACATAAGCGCAAAACCTATAAATCCTTTATGTTCTTGAAAATATGTTAATGAATATTATTGCGGTTAACTTAGAAAAAATGTCGCATCATGTATGTACACAATATATATGTATATAATTTAGTATATATTCATAATACATTATACCACGAGTATACATAAAATAAACGCATACACGCATATACGCATACCTTTATCGGTGTATTATAGTGTACAATTGTTGTGCAGCTATTTTATATTATAGAAATATATGAAAATGTAGGCATTATTTCAATTCAAATAACAGTTTCAACAATGACTTGAATACATTTAATTAAAATACCATATTATTTTATATCACTAGTAACTAAATTACTATATAATATATATATAACATTATATTATAGTGTAATAAATTAATACGTGATCTTGTGTTCGCACATCCATTAATTTCAAATTGTCGAATATATTAACATAATTAATATAACACAGCTATAACTATAGTTATAAACAAGCAATAATAAATCATTAAATAAGTCATTCTTCACTTCTATGTACATTTTATAATATATAATATTATAATATTGCCATATTGGCATTTGCAGGCAACGCGATTACAATTATCGCAAACACGATTTGTATTTCTAATTTAGAATACTCGTTCAATTAATTTGCGTTCAATAATTATTCGTTATACCACGTAATAATAATAATTGCGTATATTATATTCTAAATTATAATTTATTTAAATATACCGTGCAAAAATACTATTATTTTAAACATAATTTCACATGACGTATGCATATTAATTTTATAATTAGTCGGCTTATGCGGGCACCTATACGGTTTCGTTGTTCAATGTCACAATAATAAATAATATCAAACCGGGATCGATAAAAGCATAAAACCTGCAACGGACGTCCTTAGGCGAAATGTACTTTCGTTCAATAAAAAATAAAATTTAATAATAGACACTCGTGAAACAACAGAGGTGAACGCATACGAATGATCTATCAGTCATCCCAGTGTAACGTTATTGTCGTGTACACAATAATAATAATACATCTCTACACCAGTTAGGTATATATTATAGATCATATAATACATCTTATTATTTCAAATTATTTCGGTACGAAACCTACGCTACACAGCAGTGTACTTCGCCTGAAAATAAAATATATAAGAGACAGATCAAGTTCGGTGACCGAATTTTGTAGGTTTTCTTGCTATGGTGCAGTCAGCAGGTAAAAATTAATATTGCAAATAATATCGGTGTAGTGTACTACTGGAAAATTAATTGTATCGAATAAATATAGGCGTTTTATAAAATTAATTTTATCCAAATATGTTTTAATAATGAGCGAATTCACATCGTGCTATATTCAATTCAAAATTGATGGATGAGTAAGTATAACAGACATTTTTGCATTATTGTTATTTCATGTATAAAAAAAAATTATTTATTTCAATTTCAATTAAAAATTGTTATGAAGGTGAAATATTAAATATGATACCAATAGCAGATAAAAAACACATACATTATTATGATAACGTTGATTACAAAATTATAGGAAAAATTTCCGGATATTATTGTGATTTGTGTCATTATACAATAAATATAAATTATGCTTAAAATATAAATAGTGTATACACCATTGCAGAAGTCAGAAACTGGAACCGTTTGAAATATTTTAATTGGAACCCTTATTGACCTTATTCAAATAAATCGAATATTTTAAATAAATAGGAATCGATATTGAGTATACAAAAGGTATTATTCCACATTAATAATTTTTTGTGGTTCTATCAATTTGATTAGTTATTCATCGTTATTTTTGGTTATTGGGCCATGTATAAATTAAAATGAAACTAGTTAACAGCAGTATTAATTGAAACTGAAAATTAAAGTAATGATGGGGATTAAATTTTTTAATTTTGAAGAATCAGAATTGAGTATGAAATTTTTCAAAACCATACTGCACCAGGAACAGAGATTTTCATTCTTTTTGGAATCGAACAGTAAAAACTATAAATTATTGGAAGTCCCAATTATTTAAGCTTAGATTATACTTGCACAAGTAACTTTTACCGATTTCCGCAACAGCGGCAGTATAGATCAAACATAATGAATATAAATATTACATAGATACTATTATACTCTGAAAGTCGAGTTTTCTATAATATTATAAATTATCACAGTAGGTATAATTGTATTATAGACAGTGAATGAATAGGACAGGGAGGGAGAGAAACTCATCGACCACGCATTTAAGACTTTCTAGCCGGGTAGAAAAAATGCGCGAGTTGGCACCGGTATCGCAATATATTATGACGTGCACGTGGTTCGTCCGGCCTTTGTCTAGGATAACGCAATATTTACAAGCAACGTATGTGACAAATGCCACCGCCTACCCGCGAATCGAATATGTGCCGAGAAATGATGAGGTGCACTCGTCGGACGAGACCTATGGGACTTGCGAGTGTGTTATCACCGGTCTTGGATTTCAAAAGGAGATGACACATCCGTTGGATGACGAAGAGAAGACAATGAACACATACGTTTATATATGTATATTATGTGTATACAAGCACCTCCCCCGCGGTCCGATGTGCAATGTAGGCGATGTCCCGGTTTACAAAATGCCTTTTATCATCTTATATCATACATATATATAAACATAAATGTGTGTGTGTGTGTGTGTGAGTGTGCATATTATGTTATATAGTCGAAGCGTATTTATAATAAACAGATCTTCCGAAGCCCACGCCACGCCATTTACTCAATGGAAGACCGCTTGGCCGTACGGTCGTACGAGTGCGACGTTTCCAAAACGAAAATAAAACCTACTACATATAAGAATATATTTTTTTATGCCATATTAAATGTAATTTATTGTTTACTTGAAATTCCTAGTAAAGAGGTGAAGGGATATCACCGTATAATCACCGCCTCCGCCGCCTATATACATGCACGTTAGCAAAAACGTAAAACTACCGAGGTGGCGATTTTATACATCATTTTAAAGTATATTTTTTATCCATCGGGTCAGAATTTATTGTAATTTTTTTCTCTTTCATTGTTTAAATATTATCAAAACCGAAAAAAGTGCTAATATAATTATTAACAATCTGGAATCGCCATTTTTTTTTTCTAGGAATGGTGTAGCAAATGTTTATACTTATTATATATATTATTTTACATTCAATACACCGTTTCACAATACTCACATAGTCACATTATATAAACATAATGCGGATCGCGCACTAATGTTTAACTAAATTATATTTTAATATTAAACTACGCACAGAGTTTAAGTGTATCAGCAAACTGTCTTATTTATGTAGTATAGTATTGCTGTTTTCTGAGACAAGCCCTCCCCGACCGACCTAATACTGTAAATATGAGTTTTTAAAACAAAAAACAATTTGACATGTTATAATTTTTAATAATGTGTTCGCATTTAAATCTAAATTTAAGGTGTTCTACTTTATTAAATATAACTGTTTTTAGACTATCAGAGTATTAAGTTTATTTTTCTTTTCGTAACCTATCATACAGCATTTTGTAGTTCTACTATAACAAATGTTCATAATATGTTCGTTAATATTTTATGTTTGACGTATAAACAGTTGAATGTAATTTTTTTACTTCCACGTATACTTTTCAATCACTATTCAATAAATGTACCTAGATACATACGTACATGCGTCGAACTAAAATACTATACGATATGCACACTGATACAGTGATACTATAATGCTATAACTCAGTATAATAAAAGGTAATATCTTATTATTCTTATTTTCACAATTCAATTCTGAGTTAAGTATACCTGCCACAAAATGCCAATATAAAATATCAACCATGGTTAGAAATTATTACAAATATTAATTTTTTAGTATTTTATTCATGGTGAGAGGGGGCGAGAAATCTACCTTGATGCGTCAATTATCCACTGTACATATATAAAAACATAGGGTGTACAATTTATGACGAATTTCCACTAGTTATATTAAATAATAAGCTATCAAAACACATAAATATATCAACAATATTTTTTTTTATTAATTAATTAAATAATATATCTTTAATTTATAACATTAAACAAATTAATATTTGTTACTATTCATGTACAATATGTACATCCTTCTTCTTCTAATCCACAGAATCCATCAACCATTAAACCATATCGTCACACACTCACACATTCAATCCCAATAACTTCCTTATCAACCGCTCGTATTTATTCAATACCAAAAAACACGTCTTATGTGATAATACTATTTCCGTGTAGTAAAACAGCCGATCAGGTGCTTAAATAGTTTACTCTGTAAGATTATATGAAAAATACATGAAAAATTCTAATGAATTTGACCTTACTCAGTGTACGACTAGTGAGTTCACAACTCATGAAGACTTTTGCGGGTAAAATGCAACGGTACTGGCATAATAATAATAATTTTAAACTTTTATAAGTGTCTAAATGCAGTCTTCACACTTCGATAAGCTAGAAAAAACACCGTTCATCAGTGTATATAATATTTTTCGACGTGACAACCGTTTTGATATAAGAGTGTCACCGAAACAATAGTTTTGAAATCGTACTAAAAAAAAAAAAAAACTAATCGAGTTGCTCCTCAAGAAAAAAAAGCTCGACCCACGCGGACGAAACCGTATAACGAGGACGGTGACCCGAAGAGTTCGCTCAATACAATGCGAACGAATTAATTAAAAACACACACAGATATACAAGATATTAGATCTTACTTTTATAATAATATTATTGTTATTGTCATCATAATAATAAAATATGGAGAAAATAAACGCAAACAAACATGCTCGTGCGGATTATAACAATATGTGAGTATACTTGCGAAGGAGACGTCGTGTTAAATTCGCGCCACGGCCTAAGGATATTATCATTATTATTACGTCTCGACCGGGCGGTATATTATTTATATATATATATGTAGATACGATATATAGGTAGGCAGGTACCAGCTGTCGCGTCTCGCATTTTGTCGCGTGCACATTTTTCGGCCCGTTGAAAAACAATACAATACCTATAACGACGGCCCCCACGTGCCACAGTCAGTCGTCAAAAAGACTGCACGGCGATTAAAACCGATGACTGAAATCGTCGTCGACGGCGTGCGCTTTTTTTCTTCTTTTCCGTCCCCTCGCGACCTCACCACTTACCGGACGTCGTGTTCAACGATCCACACCCATCGTCGTGGTATGACTTGCGCAAACCGATTTGACACGTCACGCCGTGGGGAAACGCGATATTTCTTTCGTTTTGTCGCCGAGTATTTCTTGTTTTGCGACCCGCGCAGCCTCTCCAACATCGGACCGAGTCTTTTCGTCGCGAGTCGTTGCCGCAGTATTTCCGTATAAAACTGACATTCAATCTCGATGCACGGGTGGGCGTGACTTGGTAAATTGTATATAATCGCGGCGAGGGGGAGGTACTCAAATTATTGTAATGATAAATAATAACGTTTTCGTATGTTTTGAAAAAGTGTTCAACACATAACACGAATCAATTAGATTATTTTTTAGTAGGCAGATTGATACAATCAATTCAGCATTGAATATATTTTTTTGAATAAAATTTTACCATTATAAAATGCTCTTCTGGTATATTTCGTTCATTTATACGATATCAAGTAATATATTGTAGGCATTGTACCTAACTAATAAATATGACATATTTTGTTTTTTTGCCAAAATCGTAATCTATATGGTGTTATATCTAAGTTAATATTATAATATTGTAATATAATTTAATGGTCAATGAAAAATAACCACTTTTTTGTGAAAAATGTGCGCAAACGAGGTAAAGCCCTACCGAGGCCGAGCGTAGGCTAGCCTCCTCTCTCGAACGCACGTGAACCAAAATTAATCTCCTATGTAATAAGTGTTTGTATATTATTATTATTCATTATTTATTCGATTACTATACGCGTGCGTAAGCCAAAGAAAAATACTATGTTTTCGATATTGTATTCAGGCGCGTTCGCCCATTTAATTGAACCGGTTTTTGTTGCCAAAAGAAACGTTCCAGCATGCTCTCTTCGCGAGATCACCAACATATATTAATATCCAATCGCCATTCACTGCCACTCAAAATGTCGGTATGCAACTATGAAATATTTCGTTTTATCGACTTTTGGGATTTATAAATCGCAAAAAATTCGGCCAAGCCGTTACGTATTACAATGCATTACACTATATAGTATCAGATCAATATAAATATAATCTATAAGGTAAAAATGTGAATAATAATAATAATAATGATTTGATAACGTCTTGTACGTGTAGGTATTTAAAGAATAAGTATATTAAATTAATCTGATTATTTATTATTTTTATTTCCAGATAATATATTTTTAATGCGAAGAAATGACTGATATAACAAGCTACGTAAAAAGTAAAACAAAAAGTATTTATAGTGACAATTCATCGCGTAATACATATATATATATATTATATTATATACAAACATATAATTATACAGTTAATAATTATTATATAAACGTTTAAATATAAAACGTTCTAAACTTTTAATGTACGGTGTTTACAATTATAATAGGTATAGTACCTATATAATATTTTTGTATATAATTAAGTTTCATAAATTAAGATAAACAAATTGCGGTGTCTAAACGAATGAACATTTCGAGGATATACCGACGTTTTTATTGTAATTAATTTATACAATATTTACGCGTGGGATAGACATAAGCAATAACGGTATGGTGTGCATCTTGTATTAAAATGATAAATTAAATTTTTTAAACTCATAATGTAATACAAATTAATAATTTACTTTATTATGAATTTCAAATATTAACAGTCGTTTGAATGTCTGACGAAAATCACTTGAAAAATGTAGTGATGCTTCACAATTTGATACAGAAAAAGAAAATTAACAGATAGAAATCGATATCGATTATGTATAGTTCCCTGACCATCGTCATAACGGTTGTCGTTTGTTCGAAGGTCGAAATTAAGATTTGCCGCATCGCGGGATATATTATACGTGGTTATTGCGGTCGTATTTGGTTTTATAAAGAGTTCGATTTTTAACATAATTAAATGGAGTCAGTCACGGATGGACAAATCCGGACGCGGACGACGGGATAAGTAAAAAAAAAAAATAATACATAATATTATATATAGTAATATTAGTAATAATAATATAATAAAGCTAACATCTGCGCGGGTATGTATAAAAAGTGTATAATGGGTTTCCTAGGGGAAGATAGAATGCGACATACCACATGCATATGTATACACTTAGATACATAGGTGTAGGTACAGTGTACCTGGTACACTTTGCGAGTAGAGGTATATACTCGTAATATAAGTACTTACGACGGTCGCGCGGCAATATTATAATAATATATTATAGTAAACATTCGTGCGGTGCATTATATTATTATATTGTCGGTGGCATATTATAATACGTTGTACATAACATTATATAAATAATATACGCGCATTATATATACGGCGGCACGCGCGCGTCGGACACCACACAGCCCGACGGAATCGAAAGCAATAATATAGACGTCGATAAGTGAATAGGTACAGGTAAATATCGATGGAATAGTATTATAATAATAATATGTATATATGA
The DNA here is from genome assembly GCF_020882245.1 of Rhopalosiphum padi. Lineage (NCBI taxonomy): Eukaryota > Metazoa > Arthropoda > Insecta > Hemiptera > Aphididae > Rhopalosiphum > Rhopalosiphum padi. The sequence continues at coordinate 23,964,931 of NC_083600.1, forward strand.
TATTATGCTATATAAATGGTAACTGTATAGGGTGTTTACTCACGATTTTGCACAGACTACGTGAATCCCAAGTGGTGTGATACTTTGACGGAAGCTAGTGAACGACTGAAAAGAAATTCGCCGGTTTTGAAAGAAAGCTGCAGTGGTTCTACCGTGAGCGAACACCACACACACACACATATATTATATGTTTATTACTATTCTTTTTTTAATGGTGTAATAATAATAATAATAATAATAATAACAACAATATAATAACGGACGAATATACATTTTATGATAATAATTCCGTCTTATTACGTTTTGCACAACCCGGGCATTTCGAATAGTTTATACAGTAGGTATTAGGTACCGAAAGAGTTCCCACAAGAAAACTCCCACGACTTATAAATTATACGCGTTCCCTTATTGTTACGGCCGCCGCTCGGAGAATAATTACCCGCAAAACAAGGAGGATGTGTTCGTTAGTGCTCTTTTTATTTTTTCCTACTGAATTTATTTAGGTTATACCTATATAAATATATACATTACTCTACATACACCATAGACGGTAATAATTATCATATTTTTTTTCGTGTGTTCTAGTTAAACCCCGGATTTTTATTATTTTTATCAGATTTTACACACGATTTCTAACACCGCCGAGCATATGATTTCGCGTATTAATTTGGCGAGCAAATGGGAAAGAACGGAAGGTGTATGTGATGGATAAAACCACGCGACGAGCCAATGAACTCTGTCGATTTACACCATACAATATTATACTATATGTATATCTATACCTATTTATACGGCTATACAACACATAAGCGGGATAAAAACGCTCGACTTCTACATGTCAGTACGTCACTATAATTGCAGCTTGCAAGAGTGCAGCGGTGGTGAATATCTTTATATATATTTTCATAAGACGAGAATTATTATGTGTCGTAGCATATTATACAATATTTTATCAAGTAAGATTAATCGAACATTGTTATTTTACATAATTTAAAAACATAAAAAACGATTTTGTCGAAGAGATGCGACAATAATGTACGAATAATATTGTGTTTTGAATTATTTGCGAATTTTCTTTAATAGCGCATAACCATATGAGAAATAGAAAAAAATTGTAAAGCAGGTCGATGTATGTGACTGTGAATTGTGCGATTAAAAATACTACCTATCTTAAGATTTTTAGACGAATTAAAGAAAAAAACCAATTTGATAGTTTTAATAAAATCTCATATTTAAAGAAATTATTATTTGCTGACTGCTGTACACTTATGCGTGTAATATTATAATTTGCACTATCGCGCAGATGCTTATTAATAACCGGAAATGTCTGTAATAATTATATAGGTACAGTTATTAACTAAATAAATGATTTCGACCACATGATTATGTAATAATTATGGAGCTCAGTAAAAAATAACTACTCGATCATGAATATCTTTTCTTTTTTTTTCTTGAATCACGGACTATGCTGACGTTTGTTTAATAATTATATATAAATATGTTTTCAATATTTTCCTTATATGATAATCAGCAATCGCTTATCATCAACGCGAATCGAAATAATAACTGTTTAATGCTTCCGAATTCAATGTTGATACAATAATATGATGAGCATGCCCATTATTAAAATAATTTATTACAACATATAGTATATAAGATTATATTCCGTCAAAAACTGGACACGCACGCGAAATCACCGATATTATTATCAACGCGCAATCAGCCAGACGTTTTGAATGAAAAACAACTCTCCATTGATCGCCAGGTAAGTGGATATTAATCGGACGGCGATAATGAAATTACGATTAGACTTGCGGCAAGGTTTAACGTTACAAGTAAAAAAAAAACTGCATTATGTTAAAAAAAATTATGGTGTCAATTTAATATAATTTTTTTAGATCACGTCATGAAAAAAAAAACTAAAGTCCGCCGTCAACTGTTTGTACATATTGGGTAGGTATATAATATACCTTATTTCTACGCCCCGGTATATCTTATAAGATATATGTACCAGCGGGTTGCGACAACCAAATTAAAATGTGTCTCTTTGCTCACCGATAGTACATCATCATTTATAGTGTATTACAATAATACAGTATCGTCTCGTAACACAATAAATTATTATCATTAAGCGGAAAATGATAATAATAATCACCACGCCCAAGGACACTTGAAAAGCAAACACGCGTCGTAAACGTGCAGATTTTATTTTGTTTTTTACATATAATAATTGATACGGCGTATAGGTATATATTATAACGGTTGAGTGTTTCACCTCTGCCCCTAGCCCAATCCCCCCGCAAGCAACAGTCGCGCCACCCGAGGTGTCGGCGATAAATCTTTTACAAAAAAAAAATATAATAATAATAATAATAACAAAATATAAAACTGGGTCGGCGGCGTTTCCCGTACATGAATGTATCGTAATCGACGGCGCGATCATATTGTTTTTTTTTCTAAATTTTTCTCTACTCGGCGATCGATCGTCGGTCATCGGTCGCGTTTCCATCACCGTCACGATGATGAGAACTCGGCGCGGACGGGTACATAAACGGTATTATGTGGAATATAATATAAATATATATGTATATATACCTACACACAGCGGCGCATCCGACCGGCGTCCGGTATTGTTCGAGTCCGGGAGGAGCCGTGTCCGATGCGTATTACGTAGGTATATTATATATATATATCATGATATGCATCATCCGAAACGCACCGTGAGTGTGAAAATCGCGTCTTCGCGGGGTACGCGCGGCGTCTTCGGCGGAAGAATAAAAATATTCGTTTAGAAACAACCACGACGACAACGACGACGACGAAAACGACGAGAACGACGATGATAGAGAAGATAGAAAAAAAGACGGCGCGCGTAAATGAGAACGCGACAGAGGCGTCCACGAGAGAAAAAAAAAGCGCTTCGCAGAAAATTCTTTTACGTTTATAATTTGAAAAAGTCATCCCGTTAAAATGTCCGGTGTCATTGTCTGCGGGCCGTCCGGTCATCGTCTAAATATAATAATACAAATTGTATTATATATAAATATATCATATTATATATAGCTAGTGTGCAGGTCGGTCGTTCTTCGATTTTACGGTTTGTGATTGCACATATTTATATATAAATAAGATAGGTATATAGGTACGTATAAATACGCTGTGTAAGTATATAGCAATGCGAACTCCCAGCGATAGGAAAATCGCACGTACCAGACGCCGAGGTGGGCTTTGTGTGATCTTTGAGCCGGACAATTATTGTTATTATTATTTATTATGATTGTTGTTGCCGTTGTCGTAGTCGTAGTGACTGTGTCGCAGACTCACGTATCTAGATCATCGCGTTTTATAAAATATACTAAGTATCTGTATAGACGTATTAGAAGAAAAATCATACTATTATAATGTGACAAACGTGCCCGCATTTCGAAAAATAGAATGAAAAAATAATAATAATACGAGAATAATATTATATTATTATAATTTTTAAGATATAAATATTATGTATGGAAATTGAAGTTTGATTGATTGTATGCCGTCTGTCATAGACTTCGGTTATTTATTTTTTTTCAATAATCATAACATGCGCGCCTAGAAAAATGTAGGTAGTAATTGATACTTAATAATACGGAAATTCGATGTTTTCGACTATATGAAATCTAAAACCAAAAAATAGATAGACACATATGGGAGTAATAAATTAAAAGAAATTTATTAATTTATGTCTCCTGTATGATCCGGACTATTTTTTTGTTTTAAATATTATAATGTAGTCGAAGATATCGAATTGACCTCGTGAAAACAACGATGAATCGTTAATAAGCTTCCTGGAGTTTATTTCCAATAAGGGGAAAAATAATAAAAATGTAGGTGTCTGCCTGCAGGACACATAAATATTACAATAGACATTTGTATTTGTACGTAACATGGCGAGTAGTGTTATTCACAATTTAAATGTTCATTCAGATGTGATTCGCGATATGCGATAATGTTGATAAGATATTCGTCCTCGATGTAAAAATAAAACCAAGTTGAGTTTATAACTTCGTTCTAAGAATGGCTTCTTCAAGGAAAGAATTCATTACTTATATTTTTATTAACATAAATTTTTTGTGTATTTGCCTTAATTTTAGTCCAGTAACAATACTTTTGATCGTTATTTTATTTTGCTGTTATTTGTCAGCAAATATGATCTATTATGGTTTTACAAGTACAATTACATCTAACACCTCGTTCAACATTGCTTAAGAATGTAACCAGCTAAGGACCTAAATTATCATTAATTATTTTTTATATATATATTTTAGAACTTGAGCTGTGCATAATTGGGTTTTTCGTTTTTATCTTCTTTTCTTTATTAACAAATTATTAAATTACGGGAAAGGGACTTATTGTTTTAGAACTTAAAAATAATCAAAATAATATTCCTCCAAGGTTAAAGTGCCATACTGAGCGTTTAGTTGACATCATCCGTATTCTAATGACTTGTTTTGATAAATGAAATAGTATACAATTTATCATATATTTGATAAATCGTGTACTTAATTTTAAAATGAAAAATTGTGAGACAAAATAATACATTATCATGTCAATACGTGTTTGTACGTATCGTAATATTTTTGAACTAACCATACCTGTACGAAAATATTGTTATGAAAATATTTGGTATTTAGAGTTTAAGTTTATTATTGTTTTTATTTCCGTTTAATCGTTATGGTTATGTATATACTTACGGATTAATTTTAATTCGTTTAAAAAAAGATGGAATAACTTAACATTAAAAAAATATTGCAGTTGTATATTATAGAATACATTTTGATTTTTCAATTTGATGACATTTCAGATATTTATTTATATTTCTTGTGACTTTTATATCACTGGATCATTGTTTTTTCTTTTTAATATTTTTATAAAATCATAAAAAAATGCTTTTAAATAGACTTGTTGACCCCGGTGTGCGCAATTTCTCCGACCGAGTACTGTTATTATATATCATATTATTATATACCGCTGCAATAGTGGCTTATGTGACGATGTATATAAAATATAGCTACACGGTCGAAACAGCCAGCGTGTTTCCTGCGTGCATAAAAGTTCTCACACGCGGCAATGAGGAGCAATTGCGAAAATGAACATGAAAAAAGTAGCTCGCTGGTTTCTAATTTATTATTAATGTGTGGCGGTCTGTGTACATATTATAGACGCCCCCCTAGCTGTTGTTAATTGCGGTTAAGACTCGAAAATGTATGCGTGCACGGCGGTGGCCGAAGGGAAATGAGACATAATAACGGAAGATCCATTCTGTTTTTCCCATGGAAGAAAGTCGAATAATGACAACCCTCGTGCCCAAGTATATATTATATTTATAAATAATAGCCATTACTAGCCGAGCAGGTACGAAAAAGTGTGATACTGAATATATATTATAATAATATGGAAAAAACGATTGTGTGTAATATGGTGTTTAGATCGTCCGCAAAGGGACGTCGAGCGGTGAAAAATCTGACCCGTTTATAGCTGCAGTCTAATGACCGTCATAAACAACCACGTTGTCGAGAATGTGGGAAACCATCTTGACAATTGCGCCATTAAAATAGCGCTGCAAATAATAATAACAATAATAATTAAGTATTGCAAACCAGTTTATGTAATAATATGCATAGTACATATTATTATTCATTATATATAATATATATATATATATATATATATATGTGTGTGTGTATATAATATATATTATGTATCAAGCATGTGTAGTGTGTAAGCAGTACATATTTGCACGCATAAAAAAATGTAAAAAAAAATTATGTAATTTATTTCAATTGCTTAATTATTATTATTAATTAACCAGCGGGTCACCGGTTAATAAGTTAATAGTTTAAATAATTCTTAATTTCAACGTGTTTATATAATATAGACACCCGGGAAATACTGCGCTCATCCTGATTTTTCGACACCTGTCATCAGATGTTAAGTATTTGTATTAGTTGTGAAATGTTTATATATATATATAATAAAATATATGTGTGTGTGTGTGTATGTGTACAAACACAGAAGGTCGGCGGCGGCGGTATTATGCAGTGAAGGGGAATCAAGGTGATGTAGAAGAGTCCGGATCAAATTTGTCGACATGAAAGAATTTTTACTATATAGGTACGCTCGCGCGTACAGAAGACGATTAAAAGGAGAGAAAAAAATCTTCCGACAAGGACGTCTTCTCGAAGTGGAAGACTCGCGTACAACTATCGGAAATTAACCGGCTCGATTTTTTTTCTATATTTATCGTAAACGTTGACGGACTTCTATATTTACCTGATGTACATTATGACGTCGTCGCGGATGATAATAATTCCATAATAATTATAATAAAATAATCGTTCCTCGGTCGACATCGTCGTCCAGATTCACGTAAACCTGTTGATTTGCTGAACGTGAATTTACTGCTGCGAATGATGGTGGGGTGACACCAAGGGGAAAATAACTATACACGTTTATACATTTCAATAATGCTATAATAATTATAATATACATCATATTATAACATAATATAAACAAAAATAAATCATCGCCTATAACGTATATAAAATTATTGATAGCGTGTAACTGCGTCATTTACGCAACGCCGTTGACTGAGCCATAACGATAAAATGTTCATATATTTTATCGCGGGTACGCGGTAATTAATAATCCTTTTATCTCATGGGTATTTCTCGCCACCGATAACACACAACAACCGTGGCGGTGTAATCGTGTAATTTATCATTTATAAAAATGTATTATCACGGAAGGATTTATTTTTTTGTTCTACTTAAAGAGGGTAATCGGTAAAAACGACAGCATTATACATGTAGACTGTAGAGGTATGCCTACAGAAAGACAAAAATTGTAATTAATTAAAGCATTATATTAAATTTCAATTTCAATTTTAATTTAAAAGTTTTATTGCCAATAATAGTAAATTATGTCAGAGTTATTACATTATCATGATAATAATTTTCATATGTTAAACTAATTTTTTTCTATTTTAATATGATTATTGACTTATAATATAATGATGTTTATGATTTTTATAAATTTTAATTATTTTAACAGCTACCTATAGATAATAGGTATGTATTATACTATAGAATATATAATATTTGAAAATATTGATTTAAAAATAAGACATTTGACGTTTTTCACTTTGTTGTTTTTACCCTTGACGTTTTTTTCTTGTCATTTTGGACCTAATATAAATAGTTTTTAAAAATATCCTTAGTATACAAAGTAAAATAATTCAAAAAATACTCATTCAAATTTCGATTTTAATTTGTCAAGATTTCTATAAAAATAATTTGCTAAATAATTTACATTAAAAAAGGGTTTTCATTTGAAAAACAAAAATTTTAATTCTACATCTATACGACACTTCTTAAGCAATATAAAAGTATATACAATTTTAAAATATGATCTTAAATGATATGTTTGAAAATTCCAAAAATCATATTTTGAATAACCTATTCAAATAAATACTTCAATAAATATTGAAGAAAAATGGAATAAACATGCACGGTGAACCACTGTGTTTACGTTTTATATCTTTGAAGCTACGTGACTGTAACAATAATAAATAGGTATAATACTAAATACATATTATACAGTTACGTTTACAGATGAGATTGGACTATATATCATATATGTATTACATAATTTGTTCGTGTTCCTTACATAAAATATTATTATTTGATTAGATATTTAACGAAAACTATTCTATTACGTTTGATGATACTTTAGGAATTCAAAAATGTCGTATGGTTTCGATTTTAATTTTTTTTAATCTACGTTTCGATGCATTTTCAACGTCATTTGCAGTATATTATACAAAAACGGAAGTATAATTTGTCTCTTTACGAGTCTCGATAACCAATGCAGCTCCTATAGGAGATGGTCAAAATGCGGACGACGGTGCGATTAGTAATTATCGCAGGTGCGTCATGACTCACGGACCCGAAAAGGAGCGCCTGAGGGCTTCCCCCTTACTGTCCTCTCTACAGTGTACTACCGTTAACGGTCTGCAGCTCTACATAATAACATCCGCGCACACTCACACATCGTAGACTATTTCTTTATTGCATACGTTAATGCGTTTAAAAAATATCTAGCAATCAATTCCTCCATATAGACATATATATATATACCTATATGTTATATATACGTGTTTGAATTACATAATAAGCTTACCACGTTAGGCGGACCTAACCACAAGAACTACCCATATAATATCACTGCAACTACAGGTAAGGTATACGAGATATATATGTTTATATTATTCGTGGCTTTATTAACAGCGCGCTTCAATTTCCTCTTTAATATTGAGTACATATATGGTTTATATGGTATACGTATTACCTATATGTATACACAGGTGTTTGTTATTAATTTTTTGTGCTACCTCCGTTGCAATTAAACGACGTCTTTCGATCGGTCATGGGTTCTATTACCGGATATTGAACTGTGAGGGGAGATACCGTTGGGCGTAGTCTGCCTATATGGCTGTATTACGCACATATCTTTTCCCGTTATAATGAGTATCGTTAAAACTATATCGATCGATCGTTTGCACCCTAAAAACACTAACCCGTGTGGTGAACCAGCTTCATGATAATAATTTTATCATTTATTTATTTACACCAAGTAAAAGAAGACCAAACTCAAATATTATTTTAAAAGAACTGTATTTCTTGTGATTACTGCTTATACCATATAGCTAATAAGTGCTTATAAAAATGATAGGTACAATAGGTAAATTAAAGCGAAAAAAATTACAAATTTATTTCAAATAAACCATCCATCATAATTAAACTGTAGGGAATGATATTAAAAACGTAATATTATAATAATGTATTTTAATATTTGATGCAAATGTTTCATAAAATATATATTATACGTAGTGGTACCTACTAAAAATATACCGGTAAACGGTACATATTTTATTTCAAATGAGTAGCTAGATATCTAAAATGTCACTCGTGATTTTCGTTTCGATCGTTGTGTCGTCGAATAGCCTATAGTATGCGCCTATATAGTATATCAAACACCGTTGGGTTTCTTATGCACCATTAATAAAACTGATTGTCTATTTATTGTGCTATTTGCGAGAAAAAAGAGGTCACATTCGACGATGTTGGTGTAACTTATCGGTTTAATTACATCAGAATAAGTGTTTAATTAAAAAAGCACATAATCACTATATATCTATTGGAACCTCTAATCGATTCTCTGCACGATTTCACGCGACATGAAACCCAAACGGCTTTTGTAACAACGATTAATTCCACTTAGGTCTTATTAAATGTAATCTGAATTACAGATTAAATAGGACAATAAAAAAAAATCATATACACGCAAACACAAACTCGAACACACGTCGAGGAAGCGGAAATTATGTTATAAATCAATGTATGTTTATTTTTTATTTTTTTTCGGTCAACGTCATTCTGAAATTTTTTGAACCCGTTTCGGCATCGTAGTCAAGACGAATGTAAAAAAAAATCCACAACATATTGCATAATAATTCTATTTCAAAGAGGCAAGATGAGTTAAAAACCGTCGTATTATATTCCTTCTCCCCGAGTTTGGCATAATTAAATTTATTGCGATCTGTCCGTCCACGCGATGGGAACATGCAGACGGCAGAGGAGAGTATAAGAGAAGAATAAAATAATAATAATAAAAAGAGGAAAAAAATCCTAGTCACTTTTGTATACGACCGTTGAAGTCTCCACTGCAGCGACGACGACGACGAGACGCGTGGTATTTGGTCTTCAATCCCGGGAGTCGGTATTGCTGATTCTTTTTTTTCTGTTATTTTTTTTTTCCATTTTATTTATTTTTATACACACTCGCACACACAGTATACACACACACACACACACTCGTGTATACATTTTTTCTTCTTCGTTTCTCTTCTTATGTGCATGCGACGACTTCTGGGATCGATACTGGTCGGAATGCGAGCGGGGAGTTTCCTTTATGCCGGCCAATGCCAATAAATCGTTGCGTGCTGCAGATGCCCGATTGTCTCTCTCTCTGCCGTGTGCCGAACAATATTTAAATTTGCCGAAGGTCGGCGGCGGCGTTTATTTGTCGTCTACTATATATACTATACATACATAAATACACACACACGCGCGCGCGCGACTACTACGCGATATGCATCGGGGTACTGGGCGAAATAAAAGGGAGAAAAAAATAAGATAAATAACGCTTTGATAAATGTCACGTTCGACCGGCCGATATTATGTAGAGGTACCCATATTATATTATAGTGATTGCGGTGTGCGCGTCAGTCGACGAAGAATTGTGTGTAAGTGCGTGTATACGCTCGAGAAATCGTCTTTGGTTTAATATGTAAAAAATAAAACCATATATATATATATATATAATATTATAATGCGGATAAAAATAACGAAAACCGATTGAATGGTTAGGAGACGCACCGGAAATGAGTATATTATATTATATGCTTATTTTATATATGCGTATAGATGTGGAGCGACAAGGAAGTACCTACGGTGAAAAATGAGACACGATTTGGGAGTGGCATCGATTAAAACGAAGGAAAGGAGATTGAAGAGGCGTGGACGATGGGACATGACAAGATTATAAGTAGTCAACCCCTATTGTACGCGAGAGAAATCTGAAAAAAATATATTCAGAGTTGAATAATTTTGATCTGTTTTTTCCAGTTTTCGATTTAGAAAACATAATATTATATACTTGACACACTAGGCGCGTATATACATAATGCATATTATAGTCTATCATTTATAACAAATATCTCTAGTCTATACATAAAATATAATGTATGTATAGAAGTACCTTTACACATTTTCTTTTTAAAATTCGACTTAATTATACATTTTCATGACGATCTTACGTTATAATACAAAGCCATGAATTAATTTCTCATTAAAATATACGTTTATTAACATATTATAATATTATGTTGTACGCATACGTTGCTGGATTTCATAATACCATAAATATACAAATAATTATCTCTGGTACATTTATAAGTTAACTGGAATTTTCTCATTTCGTAATACCGTTTTCTTTACATCACCATATTCACCAGTGCTTATACAATATACATATTATACAGGTATATATATAATATTCGCGATTTAAAAAAAAAAAATTAAGATTACGATAATCATAATAATACACACATATTGTATATTATATACGTGGTGCGTCTTAACCCGATATAATTATAATGCGGACAACGATATATAGGTATATACAAAAAGCCGAATGTGGTTTGGTATCTCATTGAACTTTTTTATGTATAAAAGATTAAGTAACTTTGATCCGATCGTATCTTTATAACGTATGTGTGTGTGTATATGGATGTCAGATAGAACAGTATTTTGGTATTAACGTTGCGCGGTACTTGATAGACAGACGCAGTGGCGGCGGACACCCGATATAACAGCCGTGCGCTACGCCCACGTCGCGTGTGCCACGTTGGTTTGTCGGCCGCTATCGATAGTTTTCGATTCGATTTGTTGTAAAAATTTAAGATTCGCATACATTTTCTACAGAGTGTTTCTCGCGAAAAACATAATAGTATAATACCTACATCATCAGTATCACGTATCGACAGCCGTCACTCATTTAAACAGCTCCGCCACCCATTCCGCAGCATACTGTATAAAAGACTGAAGTTCAGTCTGATATAAAAATATAAAATAGTACCTATAATCTTTTATAGGTAGTAATAAATATTATTATTAATTATTATTATTATTATTGAACTAGACGACGTCTAGTCCGTTGAATTCATTAATATTATTTACACACACGACGCACGTACAATTACATGCAAATTTATGAGTGCGCGCACGCGCATAACATCTAATCATAATTCATTGGTACTTCTACTGTACACAATATTAATATTATAAAATATATTATAATACTATATTTTTAATAAATATGTAGGTACGCTACACTAAGTTCACGAATTACGTGTTCCTAGACGATTAGAATAATAATGTATTTATGTTTATAATATTTATATTATATGTCTAACCGTATTATATTTATGTATAATATACGCATTCGCACTCTTTTGTGTAAATGAGACGCATATTGTATAACTGCTAAACTACATTATAGCAAAAAATTCCATGGCAACAACAACGTCATACTTCGTCGGGAAAAACGTTAATTATCCATGTGACCATGTAACGAGTCTACTGCAGTCAAATAAATATTTATTCAATATTTAATAAAAACGATTGATTTATGCCGTTCACTATTTTACTATAATAATATATACGTTACGTATTAGAATAATCTTAATTTAATTTATATTCACAGAGATGATGAAGTCAAATTTTTACAAATATATTTATAGTTTAATTCATAAGATAGTGTTTATTACATGCGAGTGTTATAATAATACAAATAATATTAAATATGTCATATTGTGTAAAGAAACATTATGACAATAATAATTGAATAATGTAATAATTTTGTAATTTGAAAATATTATTTGCCATATCTAGAATGGCTCGACATTGCCAATATTTAAGGGAGAAATAAGTATTTCACGAGTATAAATTATTTAAATTAATGTAAATATTTTAATTATAATAATTTCTAAAAGTGATTAGTAAAAAAAATTAATGGCTATGCTCGTCCTATACTCTTATAAGAATAATATTTCAAAAATATATATACATAAATACATATCATTATAAGTTAAGAGTTATGAGTTATATAACTAATATTATAAAATATTATGCTTGCATTCCTTTTAAATGAGTACAGCCCCCCCCCCCCCAAAAAAAAAAATAACAGATAAGTTTATTTTTGTTTAATTTAATTAAACTAAGCTCATTAACATTTTGAAATTAAAAAAGAAAAACACTCATTAACATAAATTATTTAACGTGTAACATAGTATTATAAACAATTAAATTACACCATGTTTTAAAGAGAATAACTTATAAAATTACTATTATAAAAAGTATTTTAAATTTATTGTAAAATATATTTTAAAATTAATATTCTTAGCTTTATAAGTAAATTTCTATGAAAATAAATGTCAATTAATATGCTAAGAGTCGCTGACAGAACACAGAACTACAGAAGGTAACTTATTATTTATTATTATTTATATATTTTACGCAACGGAAACCGATTTTCGACTGCCCTTGAGAAAATAGATGTAACTCTTCATGGCATTAATTTTTATTAAACGAACAATTTTGTAACCTCGTTTTGTACTTAAAAGGAAATTAGTGTCATGTGGTTAAATACATCAAGGAAAATATTTGCCGTCGAAATTCGTATTACAAATGCCTATATTATTATTTAAATTCTATAAAAAGAATAACAATATTATAAAAAATACTTTAATATTAAATAACACTAAATTATTTTTCATTATTTAAATTAATTAAGAAGGCGTCACATCACACTGCAAAGTTTTCTATTATTATATTTGTCTTTTATGCATGTGACATAGCAAAATTTACATTCACACAATTCGTTCATTGACAGTAAACTAGATGTGATTTTAGCACGAATAACATTAAGGTTTTAAAATTTAAAAATATAGATGAAAATAAATTTCAATATTAGATATTTGAATAGTAATATTTATATTTTATGTACAATGAATAAGACGAGTATAAGACGTGAGGGCCAAACTCACAACATCGTTTCCACAAAAAAATTTAATTACTATAGTGTTTTAAATACAAATTTGTTAACCAAAAAGTCGATATTTGAATCCGTCTTATCGGTATGTTCATATAGAACAAATAATTTCGACAGTAAACACTAATGCGCGACTGCAATGTATACCAAACACGAATAGGTTATGATTTATATTACTCAATGATAAAACACGAACCGCACAAATTATTATTTTTATTATTTTACACGATTAGTATAAACTATGTCAAACGCCGGTATATGTCCATTAATTAAAATATTCGCTTATAAAACGAGCGAAGTACTCTGTGGCAGGTACCTACAGAGTTTGGTGTCACCGAACAATAACCATTAACTACATATTATAGGTACGACAAATCGCTGCCTATACATTATTATTTATTATATCATATAGCGTGTCTAAAATAAAATGCGCACGATTGCCGGTCACATACACCTACTGTTTCATGTTGCAGTGTTACACGATTAATGATAGTAATAATGTACATATCAATATACACTGCACTATATAATCGGCTATTTATTTTATTCGTTTCATTCACCTATACAGCCACGAACATTACCTACACGGATATTAAGATAATGATATTTCTGTGAGAAACAATAATATTATCGTGCTCGGGAGTCGGGACTCGTCAGAAGTGGCATACATAATGTCACCTATACACACAACTCGATTCGCGCGCACGCGACAGCTCGCGAACCGTCTCCAGTCCGAAGTTTGGCAACGGTGCTCGCGTTATAATAATAATAATAGAGCACTGCCGTCGGGCGGTGCCCCTCGTCGTTCCCCTCCGAAAAATCACGCGGACATAATATTATAATAATAATATTATTTTTTCTTCTCTATAACGGTCTATTGTCTCGAAGAGAGTCACCCGACGACTACGGGGTCGCCTCGACAATAATTATTATTATCGTCGTCTTCGATGTAACGTATATTATGTGTATACATACATGTATAGATATTATATAGGTATACAGTGTCGGTCCTCCTACACGATTTCGTTTCCTACCTTTCGCGGGATACGCTCCTCGGCTGGTGTGTATATTTATTTATTATTATTATTATAAGTTTTTTTTATACTTCCCATTCATGACTCCAAGAGTGAGAGGAAAGCGAGAAAGAGACACAGCGAGAGAACACGCGCACGCGTGTGTTAATGGACGTCGTCTCTTATTATTATAGTCGTCTCGCGCGCCGATCGTTTCCCCACGTGCCTGGGCTACCGGTTTCCGAAATACGACGTATATATACTAATAATATAATACACGCACACCAAAATTGTATGTGTAATATCATTATGATTGATAACGACCATTATTGGGCCGGTACGAGACGCCCGTCCGCCGCCGTCGACTACCTGTGTTACGCACTGCGATACTAAAACGATATCATGGCCTAAAGCTATATTGTATGTAGGTGCATACTATAAACCTAACGATAATAAATAATAAAGTATTAAAGTACATATTATATGTATTATAGGCCACGATAACACGGATGAGGTAAACTAACAAAATAAAAATCATAATATTCCTGTCGTGAAATATAATCTAAATGATAACCGTCGACTGTCGAAACGTCGAGTATCTATATTATATGTACAAATACAAAAAATCCAGAAAAGCATACAGTCTGGTCGTCTTGTATAATTAATTGTAGGTATACAGTATACCGTATACTTAGATAGGTAGTATTTTATTTTTCAATCGTTTGTCCAATTATTAATTAAATAAATTCTTGTCGGTTTTATTAATTTCTAAAAATATTTATATACATTTTTATAAAATGTATTCAACGTTTAATTAATGATAAACATGCGATCATGTAGTGTCATTATATGTTGAATTATGCAATGTAAAATACATATGTAATATCGTCATAAACTGTTCAAAATAATATTTTTTACTTTATAGGTATTTCATATCATGCACCCGGACCAAATTATATTCGAGTTTTTGGTTATCGCATATAATAATGACTTTAAATAATTACTTGGGCTGTCCAATCTAACCATAAAAAGAATCAAGATTTGCGATAAAAACAATAAATGGGTCCATAAAATAGGTTATATATTTTTATTATAAAAAAAAACAAATATTTAATAATATAATTATATACTATTTAGTTATCTACACTAATTATAAAATCCTATCGCTACAGGTTTACCTGAATTAGTACTGTTGTACTTATAATTAAACTAACTGGCCAATTCGCTTTTGGTAATTCGTAGATATATGCAGGTACCTACACATTTTAAATTATATTTTATATTTCTGATAAAAAGAAAAAATTAAATAAATGGAGTATAATAGTTTAACAATAAATAATAATAATTTATAGAATTGCAAATGCCTTTTTAGATTTAAATACTTATAACTGCACAATGTATGATGAAAATGTTAGTAAATTACAATTTATATTAATCATATAACTAATTTATAGTTTACACCCTAATTCCATACATTTTTATATTAATAATATTTTTCGTCAATTTTATAAAATATTATTCTATTGTAATAATGATATGAAATTTTATCTGTATTCTATGAATATTATTTTAAATAAAATATATAAAACATTTTCACTAATTAATTAACTGTTTTTAAGTATAAAGCAAAGTGTAAAACGGATATGATAATTGAAAAGATTAAACAATTAAGAAATTATCATAACGCATATTCCATCATAAATGCATTTGTACTATGATCACAAGCATGACGGAGCTATTATAATAACTCTTAATTTTGGATGATTCATCAAATTTGATCACGTTAGGTTAAAAATAAAATTGGGTACGTTAATAATCTAACCCGCGCGTAATTCGAAAGCATTGCAGTTACTTTACATACGAACTAAATATTTATTTATCAATTCAAAGTTAAGTAAATCTGATGAATAAAATGTTAGCACTCTTTTTGTTCAAAATCGTATCCTTTTCTTTTCAAGCAAACCAAAAAGGGAAGGTATACGATTTTGGTAAAAACGGTTATGTCCAAATAAAAGCGATGATAAAAAATATATAAAATCATCAAGATTCGTAATAATAGTTACATTATTACGTAGCTATGATATACCAACAGACTAAAATTATAAATTATAGATATTTAAAAAAATACATATAGATCGGTTTGAAGACGCACATCGTGGATAATTAGGAATATAAATTTTTGAAAACGAAAAAAAAACATTCTGATCGTTCGTCACTTATTCCACACGTAAGGTAAGTATCAAACGTGTGGCGGACGCGCGGCGACGGCGCTACAGAGGAATTTTTTTTTTCTTATCCGCAGGACAAATTTCCACTGGAACGGCGGCGGCAACGGCAGAATTCCTGGTCGTTCATATATGACAGATAGAGTGAGACAGAATGTGAGGCAGGACGTAGTATATATATATATTATACACAGTGACGCGGCCTCGGGCTTATGTGACGTGGAGTCACGTATAGTGGACGCGTATACGCTGCGTTTATTAAATATAAAGTACCCAGTAGCCTGCAAGTCGGTATTTTTATCATTATTATTATTTTTTTATTGTTATTATTTTCCATCGGGTACAAATAAAAGGAATCAAAATTACATTATATAAGTTTATATTATGTGTATTTAATTATCAATTTAATTACGGACACCTAAAATACAGAACAATGCCAAATCGCGTGTTGAAAATATATGTAAATAATTTATTGTATAGTACATAGTATACACATAGCCATTTAAATATTAAAAACAAAGTTATCTGTAACAGATATATATGTAGAAATATCGACAGATCGTCATAGGCAAGTATGGAATTTCAAAACAAAAACATAAAATTAAAATCAAACTACTAATTGTGTAGATAGAAAATGTTTCTGATATGACGTGTTAATATTCCAGGATATTTAAAAAATGATCAACTATTTATTACGATGCGACATTATGAAATAAAATTAAAAGTCATATCTTACAATTATACCTATATTATTATATCGTATAAAGACGATAAATTTAATTTAAAAAGAAACTCATGACACCATTAAAAATAGTAAATAATATATATATACATATGTCTACTACTAATAATAAGTGTATATAATGACGACTATCGATAAGATGTCTATTGAATCTCCATAAAGTCCTACCGAGTAAACTAGTACATCGTGAAGGCCCATTGATCGCGGAACGGCGTTTCGATTTATTTTTATTTTTTTATCCCCCATTATAGGAACAGATAAGTGTCTAAATCATTTTCCATGCCAATAAATTCAATACGACATTCCATCTATACGGTAATACGCGCACTATTACTACGCACACACATTTCAGGTATGATATATACTGTATTATATATTCTCTCTTGATTTACCGCCGCCATAACGTATAATACATGGCATATGTGCGAGAATTACAAAATTAATTTTACGTTAGAAAAATTATATGAAATATAAATAAAACTATATATCTAAAAAAAAAAAAAAAAAACGAACGATAGGCATACATAATAACGATGTACGTAATGATATACGATATTAATAAAACATAAATATATATAATATTCGGTCGAACTCGCTATATATATGTATATATACATATACTCGTATGTGTATTATAATTTATTCTGTAGATATAATATTATTGTATATTGCTCATGATGCGCTCGTCGCCGCCGCCGCCACTGCCGTCACAGAGAGCTTGCTGGGCGCGACGGAAGGCGTTTCCTGTCGGATTCGTGGTTGGAATGACGAAATCACTAATATCGGGATAGCGACTAGCGACCCATTATATATAATATATAAACACACACGCGCACGCGAGACATAAAGGGTATATAGGAACATATATAATAATAGTAAAAAAATATATACATATATATATGTATATGCCGACCGAGTGGGTTAAGGAGCGCGCCTCGTCCTGCAAGTTAAAAAATATATACGTATAACAAATTATAATACGACTATAGTGCGCGCGTGTGTATAATAAACGTATATATAAATCGATTATTATTATAATATAGTGTATTAAATTTTTATTTTCGTTATTCCACGACTCCCTTAATACTATACACATGCGCGTGTATACATACAACGCGGAGTCGTGATCCATGCGGCTCTAAACGGACGTTTAAACAGCTAATTGCGATCGTCTATTGTTCTCGGGACCTATGTGTTTTTTTCGGGATTCGTGATGATTACAATTATTATTATTTTACTATATAATAGATATTTGTGTGTGTGTGTGTGTGTGTAACGTGTGTATTATGCACCCACAGTTTTGCATACAAATCGTTCGGGTCGTATTTGTCACGTGCTCTGCACCGCGCGCGCGATCTTCGGCGTTGTAGTTATTACACGCACTCACCTTTATACCCCACGCCAATAATTATCGGGGTAATTTCGACCGTTACGAATTTTTCCTTTTTTCCTCTCTTATTAATCTCGTCCGTTCTCTGTAGCGCGTGTGCGTCGGGCCCCGCTTCTCCCTTCCTCACGTTCACACCTTTATGACATTTTTATACCGTCGTAATTCATAATGACCGCCGCCGCCACACCGCCCCGTTAGGCTATACTACGTCTAATAATATGTATGAGTGTATATAACTATATAATGTAATGCCATCGCGCGCGACGAACGTTTGACACGTACGTGGTCAGCTGAACGGAAAACGCGATGAACACGATGAAAGAAGTTAAAAAAAAGAAATCGGTACGTGGGTCTCTGTATTATCTTTGAAATTTTATACAACATACAAAAAAATACCAATTTAAGGTGTTTGAAGAAAAACAAAAAAATTAATTTAAATTAAAAAAAGGGGGAATAATAATAAACAAATCTGGATAAATACCGTGTATACTACCGTTTGTTAAATTAACTTAATTATGGGCTGCCTACTTTTTTTCGCAGAAAAGCTTGCGTATAAATTACAATTTAATCAACCAAATCGTCTATTAAAGGTAATTTAAAAACAATTTTATATTTTTATTTGAATAAAATACGCTATACCAAATAATACTTTTGTGTAAAAAAATAATTTAATACGCACATGTAACAGCCATATAACATATATAGTTAAAGCGTATTGCTTTTATACCTATAAACCATTTTAGTGATTATAATATATGTGAAAAACGAATAAATCAACAAATATAGAAATAACGTTTAGTTCTTAAATATTAACAAAAATAAAGTGACGTAAATTTTATTAATTTAAAATACATTTTTGCTTTTGAACTTTACGTGATTACAGAAATTAAATACATTTTAAGAGCGATACCATATAGACACACCATTAATATAATATAGTATCATCTATAGAATATTCGAGGAAAACGTTTAAATAACTTAAGTTTAATTATTTAGGTAAATAATATGTATACAATATAACAGAGGGCAAGTATTTAGAAAAACGAATGATCAATAAACTACGTAATTCTCATTTATAAAACTTAAAAAATAATATACAATCTTTAATTATAAATCGTTTTAAGTTAAATAATATATTATTTTACACCATTTAAATATTTTATATGGTTCTTCTAAATAAGTATAGTTTTGTCATTATTATTGTTTGTAACTTTGTTAGGTATTGATACATACATTATTACTAGATATCATAAAAAAAGCAATAATATAAAACCATAAATAGTATCATCTACTATCTATATCCTACAAGCTACAACAATTTATACAATTTCACAATAATCATGAAAAGACAAAATTTACTAAAATGATTAAATATCAATTATTATGTTATACTCTAATATTGAAAAAAACGTGTAAAGACTAAAAGGTAAACCTAAAAGAAATATAAAGTGAAAATGAATTGTACACTTAACCAACATATACATTTTTACAGGAGTAGCAAGTTATATGGACACATATTATATAACTATATTGCTTTAAAATGCGCTGAATAGGTCCGAAGGTTATGGGTAAAGCAATTTTATACTATACGGTCAGCTGCACACGGTTATTAACAAAATATAATTTACATATACACACATACACATGCGATTGCGGGAATTACGTCGAAAATGAATATAATATAGATACAACACTGCTTTTTATAAATAGAAAATAGGTGCGTATAAAGATATATGGATAAACGCGAGTACCTATATATTAAATATATTACGTAGTTATAGTAGTTAGAAATGTCTGAAACATATTTTAATAAAATGGTAAAATAGTCATCAATATTCGCTTGAAAATCGTGGGCGAAATAAAATTTTAATTTTTTTAATATAGAAAAAATAAATTGATTACTCCTAATTCCCACAGACAATATTTTACGTACTTATAAAACATTCGCTACGGAAGTATTATACATTCTAAAATAAAGTTCTGAATATAATTTAATATTATATATATAGTTGATAAATACACTGTACAGTGTACACAGTACACTTTAACATAGCGCAGGTATACAACTTAATAATACAAGTCACAACGAACATCGAATTGTGATAACTGATAAACGGTTTATCATAATATTATAATAATATCTTATAAAAAAATCATCAGCGGACAAAATATATATCAATTCCGATTCTCGATATTGGTAGGTACCTATATAATATTTTAGGACGATATTAAGACGTATCGATATTCAGACTGAATATCTTACACCAAGGAATCGAAGACAAGTAATAGCGGAAGTAGAAAAATTCGGCGGCTGCTGCAGCAGGGTGCGTATATGAGATGAATAATATATAATTTATTAAACATATAGGTATTAATACCCACATAAATGAAATCAGATAATATCTATATAAGAAACCTCTGTCTTCTATCCAATGTAATATTATAATTATGTATTAATAATAATAATAATAATATCGGTTTGGCGGCGTGCACGTGCGCTGGCGGCGAGATTTCGTACGCCGCGGAGACGACAGCCGCCACTGTCGGAGAGGAGGTAGTCCAACGAATCGGGTAGGGGAAAAACAGTGCGCATAACCCGTCCCCCAAGCTCCGCCTATACGGAATCACGCACAAATATCGTCGGCGGCTACGTCCGTGTAACCGGTTACGCGGCGGAGTCTGTCGACGGGTCCGGTGGATACCATTCGAGTGGAGAACTCGAGGAGAAAAAAATTATAATAAAAAAATAATAAATAAATGCAAGCCCGGTAAACTGGTGGCGACGACGTATTATTATTATTATTATTATTATTATAATCTGCGCGCTTGGTGCACGCTGTATAGGGCTGACTGCAGCAGGCGACCTGAAGAGAAGCGGTGGCGGCGGCGGTGGTGGCAGCGGCGTCGGTAAGGTGAAATAAATTGAGAACGGAAAAAAAAATAGTGTACTGTGGAAATTTTATTCAAATGACCAATCGCAACCAAGGACAGATGGACGGTTACTTTTTTTTTTCAAACGTATAATATGCAAATCGTAATATATCCCTTATAAATATTCATTGCGCGCGCAGTGCCGCAGTATACACACACACACACACACACACACATTAAACGTCTACACGCACGTCGTATATATAATATATAATAGTTGCTCGAGTCTAAGTATGGAACGACGACGGCAGCGGCAGAGCATCGAGCTGATATTATATAAAAGCGTTAAATTATTATTATCGACGACACCGCCATCACCTTGAGGTTTGTATTATTATATTATATATATATAGGCGATTCGACGGAAAAGAGTCAATTCGTTGCCTTTATAGGTACATCGGCTATGGTGATATAATATAGCAGAAAATATTATAGGAGGGTATAGATATTAATACATTATATAATATATATATAAGCCTATATATTATATAGGTATATGATGGCTTTATATGGAAATCAACACAATTAAAATAATTAATACATTATATTATATACTATGTACAGCATACCATACGATAATATATTATAATAATCACCCGCCGACGAGTTACAAGCGCGCGAATGACCACAAACGTCCCTTCCTTTGTCGGCAAACGATTTACGTAAATATATATTATGAGTATAATATACATATATAGTTATATACACTCGTATATAATATGCTGTAAAAATCGCCACGCAAACGACACTTGTTGATTTTTTTTTTAACGCGAGTCTATTTATCCGATGAATGTAAATTGTGCTTGTGGAAATACGTGTATAATAGGTACATATGTATATAATATCCGTAATATCGAGATTTAGTATTAAACCATCGTAATTTTTATATTATATTTTATTTTGACCTAAGTACCAATTCCATACTTCCTAATAAAAATGTATAGAAATTACATCACTAAGTATCATTTATGAATAATATACGAATCGAGGAAAATGCATAATTACACAATGATACTTAGTATTTTATGCCTGCATTTATGTTTATTTTATAATTATTTATAACTTTTTCATCAAGGTCTTACTTGCAGGATTTTGCAAACATTTACAATAATATATACTCATTATTATATGTAATATATACAATTACGTAAATTTACAATACATTTTAAATACTCGCTGTTCGCAATAATTATCGCTATTTCTACTACGAGGAACTAGTGTATATTTTTAATATATTAATAATATTATATAAGCGTCGTATATAGACCGCAGTAATGTGCATGTTTCTTTTTATTTTTTTTACCTCGGGGAATGAGTGACATGTTTTGTGGTTTCGTCGGTCTGTAAGTGATATAGAGTTTGTTCAAAAAAAGATTCGCAAACATTTCCTCGCGATCAACAACACTATAATATATTATTCGCTCGCTCATAGACAGCGTTCCCAAAAGCATTCAAGGGTTCGATCGAATGTCTTCGTCGATCGACGGCGTCAAAACTTATGGCAATGATCGTTGTCGCAACATTTTGACAACTAACGAAAAACAATGCAAAACAGACTCGTGCTAGTATATCGTTTATAATGATTTGGACAACAGTAGCCTCAGCCGGCTTGGTGATCTTATTGTGATTATCTGCAGGGCATCAAAAACCATGGGATTATACATAGAACTTCACTATGCAATCCGTGAAATGAAACAAATGGAAAATCCCACTGAAATCGAGAATTTAGATAATATGCTCGGCTCGACTGTGATAAGACGGCTGAGGTGACTACCAACCTTAATACGTTTCTAGAACTTATAGAGATAGAATATTTTCGATATTTTCCGTTGATCAGCAGGTTTATGAAACAGCAATCGTGATAGTGTTTTCCTCGCGCCGTCGAATACTCATCTGTCTTAGCTCAATAAAAGTATACATTCGTAGATAAAATAGTGCAATAACGCGCGATGAGAGTAAATAAATTTAATTTATGTAATATATATATAGGTATTTATACCACATATACTTCTTGTTTATTGATTTTGTTCTATTTTTTTTTTGTTTATACTTCTTATCAGTGCACAACGCTCCCAAAAATGAATCTTCTTAAATATTTTCCTGATACATTTTTAATTTTAATAACTAATAAGTCATTTGTATAAGGTTCATATTTACAGCTAACTTTATTTTATTTATTTTAAAGATCAGTTCAATTCAACGCTTTTTAAATTGTATTTAATACTTTAGGATTAGGATTACCAAATTATTTAAAGGAAATTATTATTTGGTACTTTTTAATTATTATAATATATTATTTAAATTTCATACATTTTAATTATACCTATATAATAAAATTTTCAAATTTTGATACTCTAAAGAATAATTTTCAGTTGCAGTTTCTCAAGAAAAATAATTTTATTAGACAGTTATTGAAAATAATTATACCAAAAATAATAAAAATCATGAAATTCTTTGTATTTAAATGTGTTACATAGGTTATATATTTATAATGATATAACTTTAGTTGACTTCATATTTTATGTGACGTCCGTGATCTATAATAATTATATATTTCAAATTACACTATATTATTGTCGACTGCCAAGTGCTTTGAGGTTTATAAGAGATCTATAAAAATAATTCTCACTAAATCTATACCTCAAAATATTTTAGTAGGTGTAAGAGAATAATGGTTAATATTATTATATACAATATAATTTAAATCTCTCGAAAACAATATACATAATCTCAATTCACCTACACACACTCGCACACTCAAAGCTATACAATATAATATATATATATAAATTTACATCTCACAACATGCGAAAACCTTGACAGTAATGATTTTAAGCAGGACAATACATAAATGTAAATTGTTTTTTGTTTTGCCCTCGTTAATGGTGTAAAGGTACTCTTAAAGTCGTAAACGTTAATGTAGTCATGTTTTCGGATTAATTTGTTAGTCTGTCGCCAATGTGCGATATTACTCAATTGTCGTTGCACCGCAACGAGTTTATATTATAATAACACCCACTCATATTCGTTGACAACGACGACAATAAAAACACAAAAGCCGTTGAGTATTTACGAATTTTAAATTTTATATGAAATAATAAAAGTATTCACCGTTTTGCGTACTATATAGCGGTACAGTACTCACTGCATTGACGACACGCGGATTTATTTTAATTAGTGATGAGAAAATAAAATTAAATCAGCGTGAAACGTACAGACAGAGTTAGGTACGTTATATAGTAAAGGAATTTATGGAGGAAGAGAGATCAAAAGAGAGGCAGAAGTCGAAGCTCGTAAAAGAGGCGCTTGCGGTCGGATTTCGCTTTGAACCGCTCTCCGAGAGGTGTTATTCCATATACATATAATCGTAAATCACCAGTCGATAATATGATGCCTAATCCACCGTCCCCATTGCCGTCACCGCATATTTCGTATTTATTATAATGATCAAATAAGTAATAATGAAGAATCTGAAAGGAGTTTGTAAAAAAGAACGTTGTGATTGCTGCGATGCACTCGGCGTCAATCACAATAAACATGACGTGTATAATATATAGAGTTGTAAAGGCGCAGGTGGCGCGCAACAAGTGGAGTGCCCGGCGGCAAATCGTCTGTGAGGGAAATTCGTACGCGCGTGCTATAGACTTTTTTTATTATTTTTTTTATGCATTTTAAAACGATCAGTTCTGCTTACAAATAATAAGCACTGTTAAACATTTTTTTATTCTATAAAAAATTGTCCTGCTAGTTGCTACATTTCACACATAGAATTGAAATTAAAAAAAAAAAAAAAAACAAATATCAACTGTAAGTGATTGACTCTGAAATCAATTTAAAAAAATTAAGTCATAGTTAATAATTAATATTATATATTATACAATTATTATCTGTTATTGTAAGAAATCGAAACAAACTTTTAAGATTTTTATCCTATTGATGGTAACAAAAATAATATATTATTATATTGTACATGAATATTGCAATGGTTATTTTTTTTTTAACCTGTGAACCGAAGAATATATAAGAACGTTGTAGTCGTTACATAGGTATATAACTATTCTGTATTCAAAACAAGTGCATGCATATCCTTTTAAACATAATATATGTTGTTTAATTTTGCAATGATTATTCGATTATTAATTTATTATCCACTACTCAATGCCCTAATTTAATTAACATCATTCAAATTAATGTAAATACATTTTTGTATATCTAGACAGTTTGAGCGTCATGTACTGAATTTAATCTGGGTCAATTAATATTTTATTCATTATATATATATATATATATATATATAATATACATGTATTATATTCATTATTTATAAATCAGAAATAAATTGGATAATTGGTTTTGATTGCAAGTGAAATTCCGAGTACTATAATACTAGTTTTATAATACATTAGTATTCGTAAAATGCAATAAACATGTTTATATTCAATTATATTAGGCATAAATAAGGTGAGTGAATATTGTATTGTATTATAATCGGAACTTCACCATTTTATTTATTTAAATATTGATTGCTTCTTCTATTTGCTTTCATATACCTAATCCTAATATTTTAGCTGTATATAGGTAACCTATATTGATATGTGTTCAAATTGTTCAATGTCCGGTTATTAGGAAATAATAGTTTGATAAGTCCACATATATGTATTATTTGAGGAACCGTTAGAAATGTTAAATATAATTAAAAGCGCGATGAGTACGGTTATATGAGAGATAAAACACATATTAAACATAATATAGACAATACGAACATAAAATAAAAAACAGAATAACGTATAAAAAGTATAGGTACCCGCAATAATATACACAACATATTTTTATACAAATACGTTTACGATTAATCGAATAACAAGAGACGACCGTTTATTATTTATATCATACAAACGGAATAGGAAAAAATGCACGCGCACAAACACATATTATTATACATACACAATGTACACGATCGGCGAACAAATGGCCAGCGACTGTCATACATTGACATTTTTATTCCAGCGAGACTATCTTTCTTTCGATACTACTGCTGCGCGGCGAGAGGGTTCAGCGTATACATAGCTGGTATATATATATGTGAAATAGTGTGTATACCCATATTGTTATTTATTTATTTTTTTCTTTGCGCACACAAACCAGATCTTTATACTATAATGCTGATTTAAATTACAAATATTATTATCATATACATGGAAAGAAAACCGTATACATATAATATGCCGCCGCCGCGACCGCTGCCGCCGAATCCATGCCTCTGGCGGTCTGTCAGCGATATTGTCATGTTATATAGTAAGTATATATACACACACACACACACACATGAACACAGCTGGCGGCAAACGGTACCTTATTCTGGTTCAGTTTTTTTACGCGTGTGAGTGTGTGTCTGTGGGTATATGTATATATCATCTCACATATTATATACCGGCTTCTAGAGAGAACCCATTTTAAAACCATAAATTACGCAGTGGCTTCGGACACAATAGCGGTTTCTTTGTATACATTATCGTCACCGGTAAATCTTAAGTTATTACATATACCAGACTTACTAATAGATTATTAGTACACACATTCGTCGGTGTTTATGGCTGGGACAGGAGCCGTACGCGCTGGTCCTCACGGCGGCGGCGGTGGCAATATTATCATCGCATATATAGTCCACTACGACCACGGTAATAGATACCTATATAATATAATAATAATATATATCATATTATAATTGTTGTAAAAATTTTAATCAAACCTATTATTAACAAGAACAACGTCGACGATAATAAATACACACGCCCCAACGGACGTCGCACCACCGTCGGGATTTAAAAAAACATTTTTTTTTTCAAATCTTTTGTTTCAATTTTTGACGTAAAAGTGAAGGAAAAATACATAGGTATATACATCCATACGACAGCGCGGGTCCATATATTATTATGATTGTGCAACTCGTCTATAACCTTGCGCTATCCAACCGAACCGATCCGGCCGGGCGTCTTAATTAATCTCGGACCTTGAGAGTATATTTCCTTCAGTTTCCGATGAGCTATATACCTGCAGACATTATTGGGTATGCGCGATAGTGCTATGCATTATTTTATTACATAGCGAAATAATTCGCAATACTGTTGCGCATGGCTAAACAATAGTATAGGTAAAGTAAAAGAGTACTCTATTTCGGTTTTATAACACATTAAATGAAATTGTACATTTTTATAATGTATTTTGTATATATATTATGTATATGACAACGAAAACCGCATGTAATACCTATGCTGTGCACATGTGAGCCTTATTTTAAGAATATAAATTCTAAATAAATTTAATGATACTTTCTTATCAACATCGCCAACGACAGATATTTACAGAAAAAAAAGTGAGTTATTTTATGTATAATATAGGTATGAGATCTATACGCGTCTGTAAGTCGATGCGAGATGGGTATCTCGACCGCGTGTCGTTTTAAATATTTGTGATCTGAACTTTTTGTTGTCGCATTTGAGATACGAGATTTAATAAACCACACGAACTCCATGATTTTATTTTAGAAAAATTGATAAAAATTCGAGAAAAACAAGTTTGGACAAAATTATTATGTTGTCGGCTGAACTTATGTACGACGGATTTTCAAGACGGTTAAATATGTTCCGATTCGAACTGCGATAATATTGGGAAAAAAAAAAGAAATAAAATGAAATAAAAAATATACCGAAAATATAAAAAGAAATAACAACTATTTTCAAGCCATAAAATAAAGGACATGCCGGAAGGCTTGTTGTCACCAGCAGGAGCCGCGCCCACAGATCCTTTATGCCCCACAGGGGGCTATAGTGGCGGCGTTTGGTAGTCAAGTGAGAAGCGCGAACATTCAAATTGAAAAAAATAAATAAAAACTCACTCCGGGGAAGCCACAGCCGAGAGTACTTGTGTGTGTAAATGTATTCGTCGAGTGATGGTAGTGGGAGCGAAAGCAAAATACGCGTTTAAATGTATATAGTATATAGTATATACCTAATAACATCACCAGGGTTGCGGTCAGAGCGCGCGCGAAAAAGGATTAAGATAAAAAAACGCAAAATGTAACCAGAACCATAAAACATAACGAGTCGAGGTGACCTATGAACTCTAATGTCGGTCTGTTGGTGTGTACGCACCGTGTGCAGTGCTTCGACCAACGCCTCTTACGATATATATATATATATATTATATACCTATATTATGCACTATAATATATAATGTATATGGTAAGAAACTGCTCAACCGCCTTCTTATCTTTTTATGTGGTGGCGGCAATGGACTTTTAGACGTCTCTCGAGTTCGGAAAGCGTTCTTTTCATTTTTATTTATTATTTTCACAGCTGGCCGAAATAATATAATATAGGTATTACACGTATAGGTATAACGCTTGCGTACATATATAGATACGATATTACTACGAGTTTTTTATGAGTTTTCACTGTGTGTCGAAAATTAAAATTACATTTCGGCCGAAACGATTATGCTGGATAGGGGAGAGGGAGAGGAAAAAATAACGAAAACATGAGACTGCGGTGCTGTTGACGAGCGGATTGACATTTCAGTGCGTTTCGTACGTTCGTTTTTTATATATTAATATATGGTATATATAGTCTGCCCGTAAACGGTAAAACAATAATGTACACGTCATTACACGATCATTGTCCGGCTACGTCGATGGTTACCTATATACGAGGACGCTGAACGTGATGAATCGCGTTAAATAAAATAATTAATGAAAAGATGCCTCTTTTTGTTAACGCGTCACATTGTGCACGATAATATTGGATCTAATTGGTTTCCGAAATCAAATTGAGTTACACAAAATGCATTTTAATATACACAGTATACACTATTCGCTTAAATGCAAAGAGCGTTTCGATTGTTTAAATCAAAATCTTCGACATATAAGTCTGCTACTATATACTTAATATTACTTTAGGTACTACACTTTTCTGTACTTTACTATACTTTTTTAACTTATAAAACAATTGACTTGCTTAAGAATTAGAACTATAAGATTAGAAAAAAGTATATTAAGAGTAAATACATATACATACCTAAGTAAAGATACGTATTGTAGTGAAGTTTCAATTACGTTTAATCCTTTTGTAAATTATATTATTATTATTTAGTACCCATATATATTAATATATTCTTCGCGTTTATATGGTATATCACCTTATTACAAAATTAAATAAGAAAATTAACTTACCGATTTGTAAAAAGTTCATTATTTAAAAGCATATAAATGTTGGCCGGCATTTACATATAATTATAATTTATATTATTTTGTAAAATCGAGTTTCAGATCGTATAATCTATTGAAAGCGAACTCCATTACATCCAGGTACATTTCAAAGTCAATCGCTTAAATGACGGAATAAAAAATAAAAAACAGTATTATAAACTATACCTATATCAATGAATATATCACTTTTTATTATATACGGTAGTGTGTTTTTTATGTTACCGGACAACGATTACTGTTGAAGATTTTATCAATATTATTAATGTGTATAGTTTTTAATTGAAACGAGCGAATAACACAGCCGAACAAGAGATATTTTGATTACCATCTATTGTGTTATTAGACATCCGTTTGGTTTTTAAAATATTCTGAATATTTACCAGACATGAAATAATAATATAGTTTTACTTTCGATAGTTATATATTGTTACAAGTATTAGCTGATGTAGTACGACACAGTTATTATACAGTTTAAAATTGCAAATCGAATCACGTGGTAGGCAATAGAACAATATACATTTGTGTCAGACACATTTCAATAAAAAAAATAACGATTGTGTACATTATGTTCGCAGAGTGTAATCGTAAAATGTGTTTGTTTTTATTATTTTTTTTTTATATTTATAATTATACCCATAAACAACGGTGTTTTATCATCGTGCGTGATATATATATTTATATACGTGCAAGGGTGATCATATATAGATATTGCGTTAAAATATAAAAACGACTTTGCGTCTTTGCGCAAGGATTAGATATGAGGACGACAACGTCGGCGGCGGTGCGATGTATCGAATTTTCTAAGGTAACCAACCGGTTTGACTGTGTATGTAAATAATATTGCAGCGACTAAGCGAATTTCCGCACGTTTAATTGACATCGGCAAAGACGTCTTACGACCCGTTCTAATATATAATATAAAACTGAATGTATATGATATTACGTTTAAACGAACGGTACAGACATGGCGGTGGGTGACACAGGCCGAAGAGGAGTTCGGCACGAGTGAAGGGCGAGCGAGAGAGAAATAATAAGTGAAGTTAAATAAGAGAAAAAAATAGTATAATAATAATAATAATAAAGAAAAGGGATACGCGATTTAAATACAAACAGGGGCGTTTTGTTCTATTTGTTCCGCCGTCGTTGCGAGGTTAATGCATTTGGCCCTTATATGGATAAGTCGGGTTTGGCGCGCGCAATAAGATACCGAGCTCGTGGTGCTCGGTAAAAATTTACGTACCTATATATATATTTATATATAATGTATATACTTTACATCTCGCCTTTGTACAAATAGAGGACAAAGACAATGTATAATACGCACTATATTAAACGCATGCGTACGCGTGTATTTGTGTGTGTGTGTGTGTGTGTATGCGCGCGCGCGCGCGCTACGTGTCTTACCTATATAATATGAGCATGTGAGTGTTTGTTATTGTATAAATTTAATTTTTTATTTGCGCAACTTTCAGCGACTTACTACCCTATTGTTTTGGCTGCGCGCGTATAGCACGCGGTCCTATGCTGTGCGGCTATCCCCGGATAGGCATTACGATTATCCACCGGCGAAAAATGTTGTAACAGGTGTGCGTCGATGTTATCTGCGCACGTATATATACAGCGCCGCCGAGGCCGAAGACAGCTGCGACGGAGTACTGTTGTAGGTATAATAATATAATATAGGTACATGAGTTGCAATAGTTATAGATACCTCTACCTATATAGATTCCGTGTGGGGGCGAAGTGAATTTTAGGAAAAAAATTATCGTCGCGCGAAGCAGGTGAACAAATTTCCAATATAAAATACATATATACATAGTTACAAGCTGCCGTTGATTGACGACGACCGGATGCAATCGAAATATCGTATATAGTCATATATAAACGACGTACATTTAAATTGCTTATATAAATATGTCAGATCTGCGATGAGAGACACCCTGTATAAGCGCGTCTTAAACATGCACCTTTTCACTTTTTAATTTATTGTAAATATACGCTGTTTATAATAGCCTCTCGTTATAGCAAGATATATGACTTGAATTTCGTATGCAAAGTACCGTAAACAGATGTTAGTTTATCTGAATGACATATATATTATATTATGATTAAGTATGTACATTTATATTTTTAATATAATATAACGCAAACGATAAAATAAAAAAAAAAACACACACACACACACACACACGCTAAAATTGCGATGATAAGAATTCGAGATAGTTATAAAACCCATTCGTTTTTAATATTATGCTCAGCGTAATTAATTAATATCCGAAGACGGAAGATATTTCACTGCAGTAGTAAGATACAATATATTATACTATATTATGTATGATAATATATTTTCCAATAATTTACTAGCTTAATCTAACGACGTATTCGTAAAGAATTTATAGCGGTTTGTCAGACATCCATCTGCGGCAAATATATATATCATATAATAAGATGATGACCGTCCAGACGTTAAGACGATTATTTTGCGTCATAACGTACTGCCATAAGGCATAAATATTACGTCTACCTACTACTATTATACAGTCAACATTAAATGTATAGGTTTATACTTAAATTCACGACTTTACCTAACATAACTATGTTGTGCCAATAGAACACGGTATACATTAAAACATCACTAACACATGCAGTCCAAAATAATAATAGAAGAACAAATAAACTCTCTCTATTATCATATAAATTGTAAATATTATAAATTAGGCAATTAAGTATTTAGTTTTAAATTTTAAACTGTTGAAAACATTAGCGCACATTGCACATATCTAGATATATTAACTAAAAAAAAACTGCGAAAAAATGTACTTAAACCAGCTAAACCAAAGGAATAACGAAACTACAAGTGTATTACCAATTATTTCAAACTGGTGACATGATTTTCTTATACTCAACGAGCTTTCTATTTTTGTACAGACTGATAATTCGAATACTGTGGAAAATAATTGTTTATACTAATAGTTTTAAAATAGGTATAATTTTGTTTTTTAATTAATTAAAAGCAGCATAATCATCGTATAAATTAGTTGACCACACAAATAATGTATACTATAATATAGCAAGGTGTTGTAGGAGTAAAATGTAAAGGTGGTAAACGAGTGAATCCTCTGGAAATGTGTTATCGAGAATAAGAGTATACATTCGTAAACGTATGCGGATGACACACCATTCTCTATATATTATATATATACGAGTAAGATTATTATCAATGGTGCCGGACCTACACACAAACTGAAACGAACGCGCTTCATTATTAATCAATAGATTTAGGTAAAATTATAATCCCTGTTGGTAGTTTCAAAAAGTCAATAAACGTGTTTCGGGTTCATAATTATTTTATTTTTACGATTTCAGCGCCATCGAAGGTAAACGATACAATAGTATATCATATTATATTACCCATAACAATAGTACTATCGTTTAATATAATATTATAATATATCATATTTTAAGGTACTCACCGAGCATTTTGCTAAGGTCAGCGTTATGCAAGTCAGGATTTTCGTCAGCCAACTTTTTTCGCTCCACCTTGGCCCATACCATGAACGCGTTCATAGGTCTTCGGATCCGCTGCTCCTTGACCGCTTTCTGTTGCTGTTGCTGTGTCATCTTGGCCGTCTGCTGTTGCTGCTGCTGTTGGACGCCTCCGGTCATGCCGTTGTTATCCTGTTGCCTCTGCTGGTGATGCGACTGATAGGCTGACGACAGCTGCTGTTGGTGATGCAGGTGGTGTTCGAAAGCCGATCCACCGCCGTTATGCTGCAACCAACACGCCGCTGCCGCGTCGTCCGAGGATTTTTGCGCCGACAACGGAGGTGGTACTACCATTTGGGTCACTGGTATCTGCTGCTGCTGCTGTTGAATTTCGGCAGCAGTCGATTGATGGAACTGGCCTGCGCCGTAGTTCCGGTGGTACGGCTGGTAAGCGTATACGGAACAAGGTGAACCAGAAGTAGGCGAGTGACCTAAGCCACCGTACAATCCCTGGTGGTGTGGAGAGTCCAGACCATGAGTTTGTAATTTAAAGTCTTCGGTTATCCTGCAGAAAGAGAAACATTTAAACATAGGGTTTACTGATTATAGCTTTATTATAGTTAGTTACTCTAAGATCTATACTTATTATTTATAGTAATTTATAGTATAATTTAACGCGCAAGCACCATCAATGAATACCAATTAGCAACTGATATGTTATAGTATACCTAATACCTTAGTCAGAGCAATAATTATGTTTCGTATCACCATATCCGAGCTATAATTTTGAGAAAACTAGGTTTCAACATTTTTTTGTTTTAATTTTATACTCAAAACAAAATAAATTTGTAGACATTTTAATAAAATGTTCAAAATATTACTTTTAATCCCGGTAACAATTAAAATATATGTTACCGTTTAAAATAAAACAATGTTTATTTTTAAAAACATATACATTTCAAGATTTAGATATTATGTCATACATGACTAAGAACCTTAAAAATGTAATTTACCTATATTTTACTTTGATGATTCACCATTTCAAAAATAAAATCTTTCTAATTAAGTGAACAAGTTAAAGAAATCGTAGCAAGTATACCTCTTCTTTTTTCGTGAGCAAACTATGAAATGTGAGAGAACAATAATTGACAATCACATATGAATGTATACTTAACATAAATATATTATTTTATGTTATTTCTGCGATAAATGTGTTTATAAAATATTTTGATTAGGCTAATAATATTAATGGACCGATATTGTGACGATGTATAAAATAATTTCTTGCGTTTTGGTTGTTTTGGACTCCCACTATTTATGTACTTACGACCTAACTATTATTAATTACTAATCAGCCAAATGACGCACGATACTATATAATATTATGACCGCTACTATAAATCCATTCCACATATTTTATTATATAGGTACGCGAGATAAACGTATTTTATTTGTCATTTGACAAAATAGTGTTTGATTGTAAAATAATATGTTGCAATATTATATAGGTATATATATTATAAACTATCATAAAAATTGTATAATAATGAATACAATGCATGTAATGGTTAATTTTTTTAGCTGTCATTTGGCTAGAGCATCATACCAATGTAAGGAAAATGCAATTAGACACAATAAAATAAACAGATACATTTATATAGTTTATATAGAGTATTGTTGACCAGAAATTTTGAAAATAACGTCTGGTTTAAGCATCAAAAGTATTAGACATATAGTACAAAAGCATGATGTACCTATATTGTGTACACTGTAAGACATAACGTTTTCATGGTCATAGTGAATTCAGTACGGTCGGATAAGTAATAAGTAAGTTATTATTGATATAAAAATAAGTATTAAATAAAAATTGGAATGTCAAAGATGCGCGTACATTGAACTTCTGTTTATCAACGCACTATTGATAAGTTAATGTCGTCGACGTAAAAAACAACCAAACACTTTAAAAGTGTAACGATAAACAGACACATATATGTACATAATATAACGTAGTAAGCTGGAATAGCAGCGGACACGTCAGAACGCACGAGTTGACGTAAAACAATTTCTTCATTACCTAGCTATACTCGTTTTTGATAATTATTTATTGTTTAAATAAAATTCTTGAATTCGATCAATTGTAGATCAATCGGCATGTACACGATATATAAATACATACATATAATACCTAAATATAATGAATATTATAATATATTTATATACAAGAGTGGGTTTCGAAATGTTTCTAATAATTACAGACGCATTGTTAAGCGTGATTTAATGTTAAAAAAAAATTATGAGTCACGTGCAATAATTTAGCTTATATAACAACATTGGGGATAATAATATTATACGAGTAACAACGTACGTTATGTATACCACAGAACAACGTTCTATTAAAAACCGATAATATATATTTTATATGCAACGAGTACCTATTACAACCAATATGTGTATTATAATTTACGCAGTGTACATATTATATATATATATGTGTGTGTGTGTGTATGTGTGTGTTATATATATAACTACCTAACGTCCTATTATCGATGGGGCCTCCTATATATTATTATACCACGCGGTATATACCGAAAACTACTTTCTTATCAGTTAAATTAACCTCTACCATTGTTAAGCGTGTCAAATTATTTCATTATTATTTTCTGTAGGTATACCGCCGTACAGGCTGTTATTATATAGGTAGATACGTCGTACGTATATTATTGGCATCTCATTAATATTGCATAAATACCCGTAGACAAAGCGCGTTCCCATTTGTTCTAAATAGTAAATAATAATAATACTGTCCCCGCACTCGACACGGGTGCAATATCGTTGCTACCGCGTGTATCATAAATATAAATTGGAATACACTTATATGAAAATATGAAAAAATAGGGCAATAATAATATGCTCATGTGTACGTGTAGTATACCTGCATCACACACGTTATTAGGTGGGTATTTAAATCTACATCGTATTGATATTTTCTGCGTAAAGCGTATATATAGTCACAATTTAAATAATAGTAATAACGCGCCAAGGACAAATGATAAATTATTATTCTTCAAGTCCAAATAATAAATATTTAGCGCATTATACGTCCTCATGTACAAAACGTTTGCTCATTATATCATATATAATTACCCCTTAAAGAAATGAAAATATTTTATCCTTACATTATATTGTCACTCGACACGAATTCGAAAAACGTTAACTATAATGTTAAGTACCATTATAATATATATATACACCCCAGACTTCAGTGTATACGACTGGAGTCTAGTGTATTACGTTTAATTAAATAATTACTAAAGAAAAATAATTTTCGATAAGTCAATAAGTCATATATAATATAAATATTATGGTGTCGATAAATTTTCGACTATTGCACTTATTAAAGTATCGGTAAATTATAATTGATCATGAACAAAATTAAGCGCTAAAAAATGAAAATGTACTAAATTTTCCGAAACTAAATTCCGCAGTTTGTATAAAAACTATTCGTTACGTACAAACGGACTATCGAAGTCACGAAAAATGAGACGTTATCTTTTTAAACAAATTTCGTGTTTTGTTAGTACATATATAATATTTAGGTATAATAATACGAACACATGCACAGCTATATATACGTATATAACCAATGCTACTACATGTACCTACATTATATATAGCAGTTGATTATTATTCGACGAGATCGAAATTGTTTTGTAATCGCCGTGTTCTCGATTACCACTGCTGCACCAGTAATAGTAACCGTCATTCTCGAAATGTTATGAAAAAAATTTTTCTCGATAGTAGTTCTTTTCGCATGCTTATATTATCGTATAACACGTATATATAACAATGACGGTGTGAGGGGAGGTAAATTAATTAAATGTCATTATTTAGGTATTATAAGATTCGGCGCGAAAATCTAGAAATTCCATAGACGGCACATACTATACACCTATATCATAATATTATATAGAAAGGACGTAAAAGGTAGAACAGTCCAGATTGACTGAGAAGATTCTAATAACCTTTAAAAATAACTATTATACAAAATTTTACCCATTTTCATAGTTGTAAAAGAAAATCACGATAAACCTGAATATCATACGAGTATTGATTAACATTATTTCTAAAATCTGTGTTTCGTGGACATTGTACTTCCTTAAAGTATTTAATCTTTTGTCTATGTTTTTCATATTTTAATTGTATAACCCCGTTAAAACAACATCTACGTCGCTATATAAAATGTACCTATACGCACTGCTTCACGAAAACACAAAAACGCAGTAGAGGTCGAATTTTTCGTCGTCTCACGTTTCTTAAATCAATGAACACAAATATTATTATATTATTATTATTTTGTATACATTACCACACTTTTGCAGGCCATTTCAGCCCATCGATTTCGATCGATTTTTACCGTTTACGCGATGTTTGTCCAATAGCGTCCGGATAACGACATACAACGAACAGTCCGGCCAATGCGAATGGTGCGGAACGCAGCCATTTATTATTTGTCACGCCGACGACTTGAGTAAAAATTTTAAACAGACACAAAATAATAAATATAAAGAGTGAGAAAGAGAGGGGTAACCTGTGGTGTACGATTACGCGAAATCGATGTTTTTTATTTACCATTATTGTTGCGACAAAAATTTCCCGGGCACAAGAAGTGTGCACGTGTCGTTGTGCTGTATTATAATACAATACAGGTGCTGTATAATATGGTACGTATTAGTTCAATTTTTTACCTATATACAGCCGATGGTAAAATTATAGAGAAAACTTTTTAACACAAAGTATGATGGACGTTTATAAG
Organism: Rhopalosiphum padi; assembly: GCF_020882245.1. Classification (NCBI taxonomy): domain Eukaryota; kingdom Metazoa; phylum Arthropoda; class Insecta; order Hemiptera; family Aphididae; genus Rhopalosiphum; species Rhopalosiphum padi. The sequence continues at coordinate 24,003,504 of NC_083600.1, forward strand.
GTTAAACTTCAATCAACAATTAAAATATATAAGGTATAAAACAACGAAGAAGGCCCAACTTTAAATTGGCAATCATATAGATTATCGTAGAATGGTAACACAGTTTATCACGTATATGTATACATGGGTATGCACGTTTGAAGCTTTCTTATATAATGAGATATTTAAGTAGCTTTTTTTACTAATTGTTTAATAACATAAACAAAAATTAGTGACAATAAACTCGCCGGTATGATAATATAATTATAATGAGATAATTACTTAATTAAGATTGATTATTATTTTAAAATTATTTAATTTGTTAAATATATAGTAACATAGTTGACTTTACACTTAACATTTTTAATTATTATAAATTATTAAAAGAAAAACATTATATTACAATGAACTTCCTAAACGAACAACCCCACAGGTGCGCCCGTACCTTTTTATCCATGTTAGTTAGATTAACTTCAAATAAATTACACATAATAACAATGAATACGAGTAAAAAATAAATACCTACATAACTATAAAAAACGATTGATCGAGACAATTCAGCTCATTAATATTTGGTAGGTATATACTATATTATTATATATAGGTATATGGACCTATTACATTTGTCGACAAACCGATTTCGCGAATTTGGTCAGAATTCGCTATTTTATATCGTGTAATGTGTATATAGAAAGATGTTTATGTATTATATACGTAAATAGCAGCATATATTTTTTTATACAACGTATTTTTCGTCCACAAATTTCGTCCTAATAAAAAACGATAACAATAATAATGCTTTTTTTCTTTCTTTTCTTATCGCCAACGCTTCCGACGGGTCACGTTTGACATTCAATCCTCGAAAAAAAAGCTTATCATATAATAATTATTATTTTAGCGATAAACTCGTTTCGCTCATGGTGCACTTTACGATTTACACACGGCCGTCTTATCTACGAGAGCATACACACGCTCACACGCGTGCGCGAGCCTTTACAAATACACACACACGCAACACTATAATAATATGTTATATTATTATTAGTTATATAATATATTATATGTAAAAAATTACACCTGCTGCACGTGGTCATTGAGATAAAAAGGGTTTCCTGAATCGGACTCTAAAAACAGTCTTGTCATTAAAAAAAAGTTTCATATTATACACGAGGAAATAATATAGGATATATGTTTTGTTTAATTCGACAAAAATAATAAAAATACCCTAGAAATCATTAAAACGTGCTTGCTGAAATGCCAACTAATACGTATGTAATCAATTACATTATATATATAACTACTACATACATATTATATTAGTACATGCGCGACGGCAAAACCAATGGCGTAAGATTACGATATTATTGCGATCTATCCTCCGCGATTGACAAATATCCAAAATTATGTGTTTTCCTCTCGAGAACATAATTTTACCTTTTCATCGTCGTCTGTTACGGCACACAGACACATATAATATTCACACGCGAAGGGTTTTACGGTTACATTTTTTTTTATCTGTTATTTTGTTATTATTATTTTTTAAACACATATATACACGCGTTGTAATAATACGTTTATCCGGTTGGGCTATCGCGTACCTATTGTTATCTTTTACAGTTTTACATGCGCGTTACGCCGATTACGAGCGTATATATTAACACGGTGCAAAATATGGACAATTAAAAACAATACTAATAATAATATTAATATTATTATGTTTGTATTATCGCAATAGCATATTATTTTAATATATATGTATAATATTGTTTTTACGGCTTGTTGCTTTTGTTGTTCACGTACATTTTACCTACGTCTCTTCTTCTCCTTCTTTTCGCGTATGTAATACATATATATAAATGCATGAGATATGATAATAGTATATTACGTCTATGTGCATCGTCTATAATATATTATTATAAATGTGTTTAGGAATTCCAAATAAAAATCATCTCAAATGCGTGCTACATGACTTTTACAATCTGGACACGTTAACGATTTTAGTCGTATCTACCCCGATAACACGTTATTGCTGATTTTGTGTTCTATCTAGAATCATATTGAATCTATGAAGTATGAACTATGAATTACTATAAATACAATATCAATAATATCATATATTATTCGTTCTTAAGATAGATATTATACATTTTAATATATTTATCGAGTAAAATTTATATATATTTATGTGCAACTTTTAGATATCATTTAAGGACGTATAGGTAGGTATAATGTATATAGAATATAGATATTTTATTTTCGGTATGAGTATAAAATATATTATTTATGAAGCATTAATAGTTAATACTAAAATATAAATAATATAACTATTTTTTTCAATATTATATTATGTATTTTATTTACGAATAAAAATGTATTTACAAATATTTATTGTACTGCAGCATTAATGTATTATCAATTTAATTAAATAAAAATTAAAAAAATACACAAATTCTCCGAAATAAATTCCTGAGAATACCAAGCCTCTTGGTTAATACTAAATAAATATCTTCATAACGATTAACTACACGGAATTATTCAATATCTATTAACATTCATCATGGATTACAAATACATATTACAATTTTAACGATAGACTAATTAATAAAACTGAAGGAGCTCTTCACTTCAAAATCAGCAAAAAACCTCCAAATCCAGATTAAAACCACACCTACCTCAATAGATATGTTCCTATAAAACCACTAAGACTATAACTAGACAACTAATAAAGAAAATATTTCTTTAAGTATATTATTTGTGATATTTTTATTGTAAAATTGTTAAATCATTGAGTATATTGACACTCCAAATTAAAAAATATTAATAAAACAAATTCACTACGATGATTACAGAAGTGTGCCATCATAATAAAATAAAAAAATAACACGTGCAACAAATCCCATATAATACTGCATTATCAAAAAGAATTATAGGATATAGGTAATTGGTAGAACACAATATTGTTATAAAATATAAATAAACGATTAAAGAGTATTATATGAATACCAACTAGGTGTTATAGTAGTTAGCTATCATATTGGTTATACATATATAATCATATTTTTACAACCAGTTATTACCCTAATCCAAATAAATTAACTGCAATCGTAAGTATTTAATCTAACGCAATAAAAACGTCTATTAAACACGTATAATATAGATAGATCATTAATTGATTGCTGTATGCTTGTATTAATTAACAAACTATAAAATTTAAAAATGTTCGAATAATACACTTGATTAAAAAAATTATTTATATAAATGATTAAATATTTTTAACAATTACATTTAACATAACAAATGGTAACAGCTAGGGTGTAGGTACAAATGTACAATTATTCCACCTAATTTAATAACTTGTATTTTGTATTGTCCGTGCACAGAAATAACAATACAAGTAATAAGTTAACAGATATTGATAAAAATTAAGTGTATGAGTTTTCAAGTATTTATACATTTATATCTCTCTCTCTCTCTATATATATATATATATATATATATATATGTGTGTGTGTATAATTCAAGTACCTACCTACTTAAATGTATTATTTTTATAATTTATAATGAATAAGCTACGAATAATAATAATAAAAAAAAAATCATATATTCCTCCTCAATACCAATTGATTATAATAAAGCTTTTAATTTTTTTGGTTCCGATATTTAGTGTTTAATATTTATACCTATTTCTTGAATAATCTTATAAATCATGTCGGAAGAATGGATGCCATTATATCGTCAATACAACTTAAATTTTATCAAAATATATACAAAAATGTATTGGTCATATCTGACGCATTTGAGGTCACTTATAAGAGATTCATCGCGCCACGTCGACCTTCAATTTTTATCACTTTTTTGCGATATGAGTTTAATGTTTAGTTGACATGTTCCATTAATAACTAATATAGACACCTATAATTGTCAAATATTAATAATTAAATTCTTAGTTATAATAAACTATACAGGTATTTTAATAATATCAATACACTGTAAGAATAATTTTCAATCGAAATTTCAACATTTTCCTTTCTCGAAGATTTTTAAATTTTTTCTAGAATATTTTCTTGTGTCATACCATATTATAGCGTCTATATGCGCGAATCGTGCATGATGTTATATATACGCATGCGATGTACACGGTAAAATGTATATCTGCGTACCATGGACTATTGACTTTGCTCCACGTAGGTAGTCTTGTCGTCCCCAAATCGCGAGAAATCTAAAATACATTTTTCCGGTCTAGTTCGATTTTTTAGCGCTCTACCGGCGTGAAAAAAAATACTAAATGACACAAATAATATTATTAAACCATTAGATTTAGATGAAAATCCATTGGAAAACATTATATTATAAATATTATTAATATTAGTTGTAATTTTTTTTATAAAATAGACCAAGTGTAAAATCGTTAAAACGATACTATAAAATCATATATAATAATAATAATAATAATAATATAGTACTCAGGAAAAAGATAAAAAGTTTGGGTATTATTAATTGTTAAGGATTGAACGATATTCGGTGGATTAGGTTTTATTTTTCGAAACTGTTGTTTAAACTAATAACGTGAAAAAACAAAAAAAAACTTACCAGCGTATAATATCATAAACATTCATTTTTTATAAGTACTTATTTCGTAGGAATATATATTTACTATTTATTTAAATTTAAATTAATTTATCGCTACAATATTTATTTTAAAAATTTCTATATTATAATATGTTTTTTTTTTAATAATTAAATTGTTAATTAAGTTATATTGTTAATTTTTGTGTATTTTAAATGCCCCTTATTATTAGTAATAATAAGGGACATTTAAAACACACAATAATTTTATAATTGCATACGTAAAAACTTCAAATTAAAAATGCAAAAGTTGTACAAAAAAAGTTTAATTTCTCTAATAAGTAATAGTCTAATATAATAAAAATAATACAAAATAACAGATAGATTATTTTGTACACATTTTTTAAGCTTTTCAACACTAATAGCATATAGTCTTTTAAACTTTCAACCATATTTTCAAATTTTTAAAAATTAAATACATAGAAAAGTATCATATTTAACCAAGCTATCTTGTAATAATATAATTTAGGTACAGGTATAGCGTTCTTATCTATAAATTATAAAATTATGAGACTGTTTATTATTTACTAAATTTTAGAACATTTTAAACAACTCGTTGTATACTTATATTCTGCGTATTTTATGTAAAATAATAATTCCAGTAGTTAAAGTATGATGGCGTAGTAACTCGCGTGTAATGTTATTGTGTTTCAAAAGTTAAAACTCCCCGGTGAACAGTGTATTTGGGTATTTTACGCAATTTTTTGTAAATTGCATTTCCTATATGATAATTAACAATATATATGTATAGATATAAACTATGCATAATTAACTGATATTATTACGATGGTACAAATACTAAATAATATTTATTATCTATTATCTTCTGATGAAAACATAATGATTTTTACAAGTACTCATGCATAATTTTTAGATTCTGAGCGGAGCTCTGTATTGATTATACAATGATGTATGTCTTTTTTTTGTAGAAAAAATTTCTGTTATTATTGTTAAAAAATTTCCAAAACCAAATATATGTAAGGGAAAATAGGAAAAGAAAAATGAAGACTTCTACACAAAGCCGCAGTATTCAACAAAAGAATTATGATCAAATTCATCATAATTGCGAAACTACATATTATATAGTTAAACATATTTTTTGAAATGTTTAATTTTGTAGCTTTGAATTGAAAATTTGACGAAAAGTTTCTCAAAAATAGTTTAAACTGTACCCAAAAAATCTAAAAATAATTATAGAAATTTTAAGTACAAATATTATCTCAGTCTAAAATATGTATTCTGTTCGCTACAATAATTTATTTTAATTGGAAAGATTATCCATCAATCCCGTTAAACGTTATTTTTTGTAAATTTGTAATTTTTTTTTTTTATTGCAATCGAACGACTGTTACTGCGGCTTTATCGAAAGCAAATAGAATGTGTTAGGTAACTCATTTTCGACTTACGGTACAAATTATTCGATTCGATCAAAGTCGAAAAGCTGTTGTCGACTTATAAGCGATTTTAAAAATGGAATCATTGTCGCATGTCTATAACGATCGTATCCACACTCAGATTACCAGCAAACGGTCAAACGGGTGGCAGGTTGTGAGGGGGGGGGGTAGTTATGAGCGGAGGAACAAAGAGGGTGTCATTTTTACGGTGCGTGCGTAATGGTTCTGCATGGTTACACACAGTATGGTTATATATATATACTTATGTATGTGTGTGTGTGTGTTGGTGCGATGACCACCAAGAGAACACGTCCGCTTGTGTTACATGGTGGCTGTCATCGTCATATACGCGCGACACACACACACACACACACACACACACACACACACACACACGATGCTTATTTTAGTTTATGCACTGCACAGTGTATGTATGAGTGTGTGTATGTGTATGTGTGAGTACAGTCATGTGCGTGTCCTAGACGATATTATTATTATCGTGTGGCCTATACGTTATTTTGTTATTTTTTTTCTATCAGCACAGCTCGTGTACCTATGTATAACATAATATAATATATATATATATACGAGTGTGTTATACACGAGTTCCCAAACGATATTATATCCAAATGTAATATTTGAATTAAAGTTCCAACACGCATAATACACGGTATTCACTATATATTGTACACTTTATAATTTACGATTAGTAAGTTAGTGCCTATATGTTACGTTATGAGTTACGAATATATTACAGGAATTGTGAATTTTGTTCGTAAAGGTGAAGTTTTAATATAGTTGTCGTAACTATATATATATATATATGTATATTATAACCACACAGAATAGATAAACTAAGTCATGTGATACTCTAGTACTTGACGTTTACACCACGGCAGTCGTTATCGATGATAAAAATAACATGATTATCTCCTAATACTATTATATGTATATATATATATCGTATATCATCCTACAAAGATGACCACCGCCTGGCCGTGTGCTACGCTCGAGTATACACCGAGCACGCCTGAAGGGCATCGCGAAATCATGCAGGTACTCATCTACACCTGTCGCACCAGCGCATAACATAATACGTGCAGTACTTCGTGTTTTATAGTTGTCGTCGACCATAGTATAATAATAATATAATATGTGTTATTATGCGACACTCGAGAAGTTGTGCAATGTTCAAGAGGATATATTAATATATATACATGAGATGTGTATGTGTGTGCGCGTGCGCGTGCGAATATATTTATTGCGAGCCGTCGATAATCTCGACTATGTGGTCGACACGTGCGACACGTCTCTCTGCAACGCGTCCGAAACGAAAATTGGACCGAAATCCACCGTGAACGGGGTCGCGGGAATACGAATAATAATCAAATTCGATTTATCATTGTCGCGTTGTCGTTTCATTCATCATCTCCGTCGGCGTTTCTGCTGCCTGCGCACTGAACAGTCTACGATTTTTGTCAATGCAATTTTATTATATTATGTTATATTGTTTTGTGCTGAGATTTTCTTCCACTGCCGCTGGCGGTTTCTGGCAATTTAATGTAATAAGTAATAATTACAGAATCCGGATTCACATATTGTATTTTGATAAAATATATAGACCTTTTTTGTTGCATATCCTTATCAATATGAGACTTTTTATGTGTATTTGCGATATTATTACATACTTCAATTTTTGAACATCTTATAAAATCATTTGGGTATACGTTCTGCTAGTAATCTCACAACATAAATCCTGATTTAAGAATTAAGACTTATAATATGTATTTACTTCTGTATGTGATAAGAGCAATATTGAAATAATTAACCCCATGTGAGATACAAATTAATGGCACACGTACATGTAAGTGTTCACCCAGATAACGCATTACAAAATCTAAACGATGTATATAATTATTATTTATTATATAATCAAACAATTATCATATAATGTATTTTTATCGAAAAAGCGTACAGTAAATATTGACGTTAAATTTATGCACGTGTAAACCACCTAAATTAGTCTGCACTGCAGTCTACAACATTCAATATAATATAATTATTCTTTGATCAATCCACAGATACGTACAATTTCCAAGTATTTTTTTTCTTCCTAGATTTGCATTTTTTATTTTTGTCTCGTTGGATTAACGGAAGGTGAAAACGTGTTTTTTTCAGAATGATTGAAATTAATGAAAGATTCAGATGATTAGATCAGGAAGAATGAAAAGAAAAAAAAATCCACATTACTTTAACGAAGCGTTTTACATTGGAGCCACTTTCTTTAGACACGGGATCCCGATGGTAATTAACGTTAATTTAAGTCGCAACGAGATTTAAATTTTTACTCGTTTTATTTATTATTTTTTCAGTCTAATTTTTATACATTTCGTTTTACTTTGTACGCTCGACGGCGCCGTAACAGATAGTCGAATCGTGTGTTACATACATCTATATGGGTACACGCCGGCGATGACTGCAGCATACACATATTGTGACAAAATGTTTTTTATTTTTCATTGACGTATTGTTATTATAAAATATAATAACACGTGAGTATATGGTTTTTTCGACATTTTTACGATTATTTTCATTTATTATTATTTTTATTTGAAATCAGCATGGACTGCGAAAAACACCATAAACTGAACGTTAAAATGCGTGGAAATATGTACTTCGTGTCCGTGAACAAAACGCAATTATCGTGCATTTACATAATTTAATAAGCAATGAAAATTACATATTTTCGGTTCAATATGTGTAGTATTGCGACTTATTCATAATTATTATTGCCGAGATTAACACATATATTCATTGAATGAAAATCAACTTACAGAGCTAAGCTTGTAAAAACCTAAAAAAGTACACACGACTATTAAAACAGTGCTTTAAATATCACGAATATTCCAAAATTATTTTATTATAAAATATCATATTATCCGTATTTCAATATTTCGCTGGGTAAAATTTTAACACGTGTCCTTAGGTATATGTTTAAAATTTGACGTTTTCAAAATGTATTGTAAAATTACTAAAATGAAACATTGGACATTGAAGAATTTTATAACAAAAAAAAAAAAACAAAGTACAGACTTTATTCCATCTAATTGCTTTATAATGTTGTATATTATATGATATAATTTAATAGTGAGTGTTAGATTAAATGAGCATTTCGAATAATGACTATTTAAATAAAATAGTTGATTATCAGCTGAGTGATATCTAAATCAAATACATCATAATAATATACTGTTGTGACATTATTGTTTATAAAAATTTTTACTTGCGTACGCGATCTTATTTATATTTTGTATTCATTCAGTTCAATAGTTTAAAAAAGTAATTAGTAAATAATTTCTTAACAATTATTACTATTTACAATTATAATGACTAAATTATATAGGAACATTTTCTAGTCTACAAAAAGAATAAGAATGTAAATTTAAATTATTTACGAAACTAGTGGAATTTTCCATGTAATTAATTAATATATTAAGTAATAAGTATACCCATATAGTGGCATAGTATATTAAGTAATGCATATGAAAAAAATAAAAACATAAAAAGATCAGAACAAAATTATCAACACTAAATATAATGACGAATAATTGTACAATTTTTTTAAAAATATTTTAATATAAATAAAATATATAATACAAACATTGTTTTCTCTTATACAAGAAAGTAATTTTGGTAGGAACATAATAAAAATATAAAATATACATCATATTATTTTTCCTCACTATTTCTCATAAACATTTCGCTCACGCGTCACGCCCTAAGATCACAATCCACATAATTCTTTGATTATTGAAAATGGATAAGAAGAACCACTATTTTTTTATTTTGTTTTATTATTTTAATAAAAAAATAAAAGTAAATCATTTTACGAAGAAAAATTCTGTAGGAACTCGTTTACTTAAATTGTTACAACAAATTGAAATAGAAGAACCTAACCAATGAATCTTAATTACATTATGTTGCTCAAATTTTACAATTCTGTTGGATCCGTTTCCTATTAAAATGCGGTTAATTTTACTTAAAAGTATAATGGTTTATTTTCCCAATGACGCATCGCGATGCGTAGATAACAACTGCACGGGATCGAGTGAAAGGGTATATATGATAAAAGGCCTACGTAGGATAATACGGCCTAATTATCAGATACTTATCTGGTTTTTTTTCTCGAGATTAATAATAATAGAGGTCAAGAGTCAGGCCAATACTCTTGTTGTATTTGCTCTTATTATAAGATTAACAAAAATAAGAAAAACGTATAGTACATGTGTGGTGGTTGGGCAATTTATATGGAAGACAATACCTATATATATATATACCTATATATTATAATAAATACTGTTAATATGTATAGGTGCACCACACACTTTTTTGTTGTCGCCTGATAGACACACTGTTATTTAGTTCGACCGTGATTTATTTATAGGATATGATATTATTATATCGCGCAATTCAGTAGCGTTATTATATTATTATACGTACATAATATCATGTTCTATGAAAACACGGTCAATACGGTATTAACCAAAGATAATTAAAGTCTATGAAAATACATAGACGCATGTTTACAGGAAGTGCGATATTGTTTGTTTTTATAGTTCTTACTCGAAAATGTGATAACGCTTTACCTATGCGTTCTCGCCGTCTCGAGAGAACGTATTGCTTTCGATGACGAAAGTGCATGTGGCGGCGTTGTGTTAATGATAAAAGAATAAAAAAACATCGAATGTGTATTTAAAGTGAAATTTAGATTACGCGCAGTGGTTGCATTATATTATGTGTATAAACTCTATATATAGGGTATAGAGTAAAGACGATATGGCTATACGCGTACGCATATGAATTATTATTATTGTGTGTACACCGTATAAGAATTGAGAAATATCGAAATCATCCCAATCGTATGCCTACATGGCTACAAATAATTATCACTGTGTGCAAAAATGTTTTTTTTTTACACGCGTGATGAAAATCGTAAAGGAAATTACATATTTATAGGTACCTACTGTTGTCTGTACTCGTTTAAATATGGGATGGAACTAATGATATCGAACAGTCTACGTGTACTTGGAGGTATATATACAGAAGGCATACTAATATACATTATACTGTATACACATAATATCATTACATACTACACCATTTGACAATTACTGATAGTGACTTTGCGAATAGTTTCAATTCCGAAAAAGAACTAGTGAGTGTGTTTAATAATAATAATATGTTAACAACAATATATGTAAATAAGAATAAAACATTTTTTTTCGAGCAAAACTATACTTGAGCACCTGTTTTCGTCCGACCAAACAATTACGCATCAATCAAGACGAGTATATTTTCACAAGTTTTGATTAAATTATACGACACGGGCCAATGGAAGCTGCGTCGTGTGACGATTGGCTGGTTGCGGGTTTTATGATTCCGAATAAAATTATCTTTACGGCGGCAATAAAAAAAAAACCAACACCTTATAGTCGTTCCCGTGGAATATTTTACGTTGAAAAAAACCGCACTTTTAACAGCGTTACAAGATAAAAGTTTCATGTGAGGTCAATTAGTTCTGGTGTAAACTCGACCTTGGCGAATATGCTTAAAAATAGTTTCGTGACAAAATTTTCAGTTAAAAGGATTTACTACACACCGAGTTGAGATAAAATTTATAAATTTATGTTTTGAGTGTTACACAAATTATGGGAGACAAGAATGGTAATAGCATGCACATAATTACTTACTATAATTTTCGTATTTTATTACCAGAATTAAAATACACAACAATATTTTATTGATCGATATAATGAACCTATCATAAATATTCCATTGGTATTACAATACTGACCCAGAAAAAAAGTATTTGTAACTAGTCCCTACTACGTTTCAACGGAAATCATAGGTCATCGGGATTTTCGTTCTTGAAGAGAACAGGTACACAAATGCCACATATACCTATATTATATACGACACATTAGCACTCTTCCTTTCACCGAGTTCCTTAATCTGTGATAAATGCTTATTTCATTCTGTTATTTTTATTTATTATGATTATGGATGATAGTATCTTGTATGTAATTATAAATGTTTCGTCGGTGTTGTGTTTTTGATGAATGTAACGACTTAAACGTTAGCGCACACGAATAAAGAAAAAATAACTTCATCGTTGGATTAAATTGGTCATCATTAAGATCTACAGGAATTTTACAGCACCGACCCAACCTTAGGTATTGGTTGTTGGTACCGTTGAATCATTTAAATCGATAAGCAAATCAATTTCAGCGACAAAATTAAAAATATTCAACACCATACTTATTTTTGTAAAATATAACTACAAGTAGGTACGTTTAAATAATAAGTGTTAAGCACAATTAATGATGTAAAAAAATGTACTACACAAAAACACCGAATCCAAATTTCCTGTCCACCACGACGCGAGATATGCGGATAAGTATGAGTATATCTATATTTTTATAGGGATAAATTGATTATAGCTGTAGTGGGAAAAAATAAAATTTGATCGCCTAAAAATCATAAATAGAAATCCGTAGGCACTTATATTATTTTTTTTAAATTAACAATTACAATTTTAGAATTTCTATTAAAATTACGGCGGTATTGTAGTTTTTAAAAAACATGGAAGAGAAAGGGTGAAGCGTTGATTTTTAAAAGTTTATAGCGACAATGTTCCAATTTTATTTTATTACATAAAAATCTATAATTTTGTCTTAGTGTGAAGATTCCTATGTTACTTATGATGAAGTGTGGGAGTACCTACGGCTTATTGGTAACAGTCGTAAAAGACAAAATAAAAACGATTTGATACTTATTAATGATAGTCAACTTACGAGTAACCGGACGGCGCATATGCCGCAGCGATGTTGTCCTGTATCATAGTGTCCGGTTCGGGATCGGCGACACCAGACGAAGAAGACATTGTTGTTGGCGGCGACCTGGTGGGAACGCGGTCATGTCAACGACATGTCTTACGCGAAAATGGTGAGAAAAAATTCAAAAGGAAAAACCCGGGAATCGAAATTGAAACCGACCCGACGTTAGCCGGAAAACCGCGGGAACGGTCTTTAGTATGCTCCAGCTGCTGCTGAAAATAGGAGACGGAAGTGCTTACGATAATACAATAATTATCTCTTCCAAAACGATCCAACGACGACACGACAAAATTTGGTTGAAAAAAAAATTGAAATTTATTACTAAATATACGTCCATACGACCGCAATTGAGAGCAAACCAGCGCACTAGGGATTTTTTGGCCGATGAGTCGATAATTTTTTTTCACTTTTTATTTGATAAAATAATGGAGCTTTGAAACAACAAAATAGAAAAATTTAAAAAAAAAAAAAAAACCGACGACCGAACGACGTTTCGTGTGCGCGGGTGAGCAGATCCGACGTGTGTGCGTATACGTTTGCGCGCGCGAGAGCGAACCACTAGAACAGCCGAACGAGTTATGGCGTACTGAATCGGTTTCGGCCAGCGCGCGGTGTGCGCAGGACGGCCAAACGGGATAACCGGCACCTATGCGTGTTACCTGGCCTTCGTGCGCCGCGCGCCGCGCTAGTGATGTGCCGCCGCCGTCGTACGTACGTATATTATAATAATATAGGTAGCGTATGGTATATACCAAATGTATACTTGTAGTACGGTTGCGTGGTATCTCTCGGTTATAATAATAGTAATAATACTATGCACCGAAACGACCGTGGCCAATCGGGGCAGAATTACGACTTACGAGCGCAAAAAATCGTATACATTTAATAATACGTATAACTTACTACTACGCGTACGCTGTATGTCTAGGTATTCGGCGAAGACTGCATGTCGGAAAATTAAAATAAAAACCAACATCGACTCCGTTTAGTAGCAGATACTGTTTTTGAGCTCATCCTTTATTATACCGATACCCCGGTTACTATATTATAATATCTATTGACTTTGGAATAATCTACGTTCCGCGTTTCTTCCAAAAGTCTTCTGCCATTGGTGGTTGTATATTAGAATATCACATATATAGATATTACATACTAATATTGTACCTGCACGAAATATTTAAACAGTATTGCATTAATTTAGTTGCAATTGTTTTATTATTATGCCGTGGTCGATGGTTGAAATAACAAATTCAATTTTTTTTAAAACCACTAGAACTGTTCGTTTTTTTCCAATTCAAAACCACAATTTTCGTTATCATTTTTACAAACTTATAAAGTTATAAGTGATTTGTGATTACCTTTTTACACTGAACGTAGAATATTTTATAAACCATACAATTAATAAATGAATATGTAGCGTGTTGTAGGACGTAGGTAATGCATTATATGATAAACATATTAATTAAAATATTTTAAATGATATCTTTAGAATTCAATTTATTATTGGAATTGCATAACTGATAATAAACCTCTAAACATTTTGAGAAAACCATAATAATCATTAGTACTGTTTTTAAGGTTTAATATTTATATGGTTATAGTTATGATTTTTCTTTGTTCAATCATTTTAGATTTCATGCGTTACTGCGTTATAATACGAAATTCAGTCAATAAATTAAAATATTAGTTTATTACTATAGTATTCCAAAAAGTAACTTTGAGCTATAACCATTTAAATATTTTTTTACAACTATAAACACGATTTATATAACGATAAAATTTAAAAATGTTTACTTGATGTAGGATTGTAGGATAATATTAATATTATAATTTACAATAAGCAATACCTATATAAAAGGAAATAATGAATTTTTATTAAAATATATTTGGTTAAAATTCGATCCAACTATTATTATCCAACATCCTGTTCTTGACTTTGTAAATGATTTATTTTTATTAGTGATGTAGAAGTGATGTAGAAAGTAAATCATTTTTAATATATATGTATATATTGTATATTAATAGAAAATAAAACATAATGTGCAATTTATGGTAGTGTATACTTTGACTATTGTATGAATAGTTCTCAAGCTCTCGAAATTTACTGTGCATTATTTAGTTTAATACAATATGTAGGTGTAACTTTTATTTTAAAGACAATTTTTGTATTAAACCAACTCTTACTTACATTTTAATGTTTATAAGACTGATAAAATAAATTCCATTACTATAGAACATTTTTTATGAAGTTTATTATTAATATAAGTTATATAATATATAAGAGCTAGTATAATATTTGCAAATATATAAAGTTTAGATATATTATAATATTTTTATTATTTTTTGTAATTGAATTAAGAAAGTTTTACTCGAAAAAAGTAAAAAAAAAAAAACTACATTTTTGATATTTATTCATAAATCGTTAATTTTAAGATACACAATATTATATAGGAGACTTTAACTGCCTTTTGTACGGCTTTTTCGCACAGCTAAACCTATCGAGAATTTTGAATTTACGGGGAATTGCTGGTTGAATAAGTATGTATGGTTTATGTAAGTACATAATATATTATAATGTATATCTAGTAGTATTAATAAGTTGTTATGAAACAGACTGCATAACGTGATCCATAATGAAGACGATATGCACCTTCGCCGTAGACAATGGATTACGACTTCCAGCGAGGGAAGTGAAGATTTCCGGGAACACAAGTATACTATTACTAGGTATATAACTCGTGGTCGAATGGGCTTGATTATGAAGTTATCAAACTATAAGATTATTGGATTGATAAAGCTTTTGAAATGCAGTAGATTGAATACAAAATGCGTTTCCTCATCATAAAAAAATAACAATTAGTGCAATATTACAGAGAGGCATTCGATGTTGAAAACAAATATTTTGTTTTGTTTTAGGTAAGTACCTATTTATTTTTTCACTTTGAACTTTTCAACGATACATTTATTTTATACGTGGCTGATGTCCGATGGCCTCAATAAATTATTCATTTATATAATAACCATTTATATTTGAACTAATACCCTTAAACCATTAAATTATTTAGAATAGGTAGTTAATAATTTAATATATTAATTAACCAATTATAAATATATTAATAAATGACTAATTATTATTATTAAAAATTAAGTGCATGGGAATAAGTTGATATAATTTAAATGTAACACCATCAATACTGTAATTAAAACAAATATAGGACAAAAATGAAAGTAAAAATGAAAAAATAGTTTATGATGAGAAAATAATGGTAATAGTCGAATTAAATGTGACGCGGAATTAACTTTATTTTTATTTTATATTTGCAAAATGAATTAAATAAAAAATTTAAAATTCAAATCAACTTTGAAAATATATGTTGATGAATTATTACTTTTTAAACAAAATCATTATGCATTATTTAAAAAAAAAAATCGTATCTTACTATTAGAGTATTATACAGAAAATACATACAAAGACATTTCTGTCAGGTATGTAATGACTAATGAGTCATGACCAAAAAAATGTTCATCTTATATCATTATACTTACAACTATGGTTATCTACACTAATAAAATATATATAGATAGTATAGTAGATAACCATGATCATGACTTGTGGTATAATATAAATTGTTTATCAAAAAATAAAAATGTTTAAACTGATAAACAGATATTGACATTATAATATATTATATAATCGAATTAAATTACAGTTTTAAGTAGAAAAATATGACGAATTTCTGCTAATAAAAATAGGTTTAATGAATAATATTTAAAATATCTCATAAGGAATTCACATAATAATATTATGTATAATTATAACTGTATATACCTAGGTATAATTATATAGTTCATCATAAATAAAGTATTTATAGTTTTCACAGAACACTCGTCGTCAGTAAAATTATAAGGAATTGCTAATGTTTTTATAAGTGATCGAGTTAATCGGGCATATGTTTGTTTATTGTAGATATTAACCTAGATTTATACCTCATCATGGTATGATTTTAGGTACATCTATGGATCATAGACATAAACATTTGAAGTCAGCGTGACAGTAATATCTATCTAGCGATGTCTCTGATTCAGAGACTCTGAAAATATGGAAGTTAAAATATATACATGAATAGTTAGACGCTAAAGATAAACCTGACCAAGTAATTCACAGTATACTCATAAATTAGATAAATAGAGAGAGTTAGTTGAAAACTGATTGAAAATAATGTTTTACATATATGTAATATATGGCAAAATTGATGGGATGTGTTGGTTAAAAGAAAACGACGATAATTCGTAATAATATTTACAGGAAATACTGATCTAGTTGTCTCTTTACTCTTTTTTACGAGCTGTGTAAAAATATTTTCACAAATCACCATTAAAAATAGGGTTATTTATTTATTTTTCAACGGTCCTTGTTTTTTACGAACTCGACATAACCCGTAAAATTGTCTGTTGAATCCTTGTCTGAATGCACTACTTACGGTGGCTATAATAATATATTGTACAACATAAATCATATTACGACGTACATAACGATTACCAATAATAAATAGCCCCCGAAAATGTGGTGACATAAAAACGGTTGGACACATTAAATTTCTTTTTTTTTAAATTTTAATGTTTTATTACTATCAGCATTGTAGTAATAACACTTAGGTCAGGATGGGAAGAATATTAGAGAAGGAGATCATGTTTCATATTTATTTATTATTTTTTACAATTTATTTATTTGATGCCGGAAAAAAAATCTTCAAAAGCAATAACAATAAAATATAGGTTAAAAAATGTAAAAACACCTGATATAAGCTGTTTTAAAATTATTACTGTTGTCTATTACGATCGTATACAGTATAAGACAAAACATACAATATAAATAGCCCATGTTAGCCATTGATTACTATAAAAAAAATACTGCTTAATAGTTAATACACTATATTATATAAAATATTTTAAGTTGTTCGTTTTCACATTTCAGTTATTATTTATCTCTTAAGTTTACACCAATATTATAGATGCATGAAAATGAAAACGTAAAATACGGTTATTACGATTACCTATGTTATTATGATTTTATTTTTTACAGGTTTAACCTTTAATAATTTAATTGTTTTTATCGAGTGGGTACTTGAAAATAATGGCTACTGTTAAATTAATGTCATTTGGATATTGTCGAGGATATCAACTTTTTCAAGTGCAATTATGTTGTAATCGTAAAGCGATATATTATAATGAAATTTGTGTTAATCATATGTAATACCTGTACGCACGTCGCGACGCGTTAGTACACCAATAAAGCATAATCACTAATCAATAACTAATCAGTTTATCATTTATGTTCCGACGTTTAAATAAAATAAATCTTTCTTTGAATTTTTTAATCGTTATCCTTATTTTATCATATTATGCTTATTGATTAAAGTAAAAATTGAAACAACCTTAATTTTATATTAGAGTAGAAACTGTATAACTCAATCCTTTGAACGCTTTAATCCAGACGGTACATTTATTCATTATACATACTAGATGATTTTTAATCTATCTTATTTAATCCTTGAATACAATCAACAAATGAAACAAATTTATCTACAGTGGTTTTTTTATCCTATATCCCCTTTACCTAAAAGGTAAATATTGTAGTTATATAATTCAAAGTTCTTTCAAATTTTAAAGCACTAAAAACAATAAGGTACTGATTTTTTCACTAATATAGAGAATTAAATTAATTTGCCCTTTTTGGATACATAGTCATATATCTATAGTCCTATAATTAAATACTTTTGTTATTTTTTATTTTGTTATATTTTACAAAAATTCTAAAAAGGATGGTAAAACAAAATATATTGATTATTTGAATATTTTTGATAAAACTCCAGTAGTCCGATCGAAACGCTAATACGGACAAAGAATCTTATTTTGAGTTCAACCAGACTACCAAGGGTTTACTATATACTTTGGTCCAGTTTGGTAACAATTGGCGATGTGTCTAAAAAATAAACAAATTACTTTAACTAAAATAAAAAGATACACCAAAACTAAATTTTTTTTTTTAAATAGTATAAGTTTATATGTATTAAAGCTAAATATCAGCTATTACAAAAATTATAATAATAGGAATTAGAATTACCGTTAATTCGTTAATATATTTATATTAATGTTGTGCTTTGAAGATAAAAATATAAAATTACTTTGAATTCAAGTCGATTTGCTTTAAATTATTCATTCGGTATAGTAATTTTTCATTTCTTTTAAAATATTGGAGTTTTGCAAGACAGTCTTCATTTCTATCAAACATCCTAATAGTTGACTTCACTATGAGATAAAACGAACAGTCTATAAACGCTAAGAACTATAACCATTGATTAATTATTAAGTTATTTATTACTTAATCAATGATATTAGTTTATTTCCTATTTTAATTAACTTTTCCATCCTAACTATTACAATTTTTGGACATTCAATTTATCAAATAAAACTGAAACACATAATGATATACCTATATGTACCTAATTTAAATTTCCTTATATGAATTGTTTGATAAATATTATACAACGTTATTTTAGTTTCCAGTTCTTTCTAACTATGAGTATTTATTTATAATATTATTATAAAATAATATATTATTGTCATATCGAAACTTTCTGTTAATACACATAATCGGTACATACGTCTCACGCTTGTTTGTTTAATGAACACAATAATTTAAAATTATTTATTTGTTTATCAGAATTATCAGAAGACTAAAAAAAAATACTGTTTTGCAGAAAATAAACAAGCTACCCAATACTCACGTCCCACAACACCGGCAATAAAGCAAACAATATACGTTTGACTCGTTCGATATTTGATATCCATCAAAAACATATAATAACTAAAAATCTTATATAGGCACTTGCATTTTTAATAATACTATATTTATATATATCTATAAAAACGACTGGAGCCATTGTCTATTTAAAATAACAATATATTATTATATTATATATACGTTCTACGAAAAACGTTTTTGGCTCTGTTCGGCCGTCGCGGTAAACCGTCAGCGCACAAGTCCAACGACCGTGACAAAAAAAAAAATTCAAATAAAAAATAATAATAATAAAATAGATGCAAAACGTTAATCTCTCGCGGTGCATAATTACACGATGTGATGGGTCAGAGATTTTAGGGCAAGACGATTTAATTTCATAATAAATCGGTGGCGGCCCGTGCGACGGCCAGAATATATTATGTATATATTTTGTAGACGCGTTCTGTAACCGTTTCTGTGTCCAATTATCCGACTATAATATTATTATATATAGCGACCATTATCCGATCAGCGGAATGAAATCATTATAAATCCGAAGCGGCACGGCGTAGCGCGGCTGACCGGCGCAGGGCGATACTACGGACGGATAGGTAGAGTGTATACTGTATATATATATATATATATATAAATCTAAATAGTAACTATATAATAATATAGTCTATATTATGTACAATAATTATTATTATAATACAGCACCACCGCCGCGGGCAGATCGCTATCGTCTTATGCTCTGTACACGGTCCGCAGATTTTTCGTCCATCGCTATATGATATACTTATATATATATATATGTACACGTGTTCATGCATATTATTATTTTTCTTCTGTTCTCTTGCTCGTAAGTACAGTGATTTTGTAATTTTATAATAGAAAATAGTATACGATTTATTTTGTATCAGTCCATTCCATGAACATACCTATACAGCAGCAGCATATACTTTGTAAATATTATATACGAGCAGTATATTGGCTATTGTTGTATAATTTCTGCAGATCTTTGTATTTTCTTCTCTCGTACATAATTGTTTCCCGGTTGAAGCGTAACCCACACGTCATGTTTCCGAGGTACTTTTCATTAAAATATTTTTTCTATTTTCTATTTCGCCTTCTGTTAATGATGTCATTCCTATCGCTTTGTATCTTTACCATATAATTATATTAGTGACACAGTGATACTTCGATAAGAATGACTATACATATCTGACCTAAAGTATGTTCTGTTGCTGACCAAATTCGAGCGAACCCGAGAAATATAATATTTTCTTTTCTGTCAATTGAGGATGAACAATTCTATAGACCTTAGCATAAATAGCAGTAATAAATATGGTACTATGTCACAATTATATACCAGTTATTAGTTTGATGTTTGTTTGTCCCCTCTATTATCTCTGGTTGAAGTATCACAATTTTCTTAATTATTGGAGAAAATAATTTCGAGCCAGTTTTCAAAGATAAACAACAGTGGGGTCAAGGTCAGGTTATAAAATGTTTTCTTGTAAAAAAATATATTGCAACAAGTGTCAATGTAAATCTTCCAAAGTTTAGTGAAACTCGAAATGTCTCGAAAACGTGGAAGTAATAATAAATAATTCTTATTGTTTTTTTCTAAATTTCTTCTATTTTATTTCATTATCTTACTACTTAAAAATGTTATCACTTCCCTTGAATAAGTGTTAACAATTTTACATATATTTAAAAAGAAAAAAATTAATATGTCTTTAATTTTTTAACATTTATGTTATTTAGTTATAACTTTATAAGTCAATATAATAATAATAAATTTGATGTTATTAATTTGTGTACACAGGATAAATGGTGAATAGTAAACATTTTATTCTTCTCTCTGTTTTGTAAAATTTATTTAAAATTCTGTGGCGTGTTATAATTTGTAACTTATAAATTTAATTCTAATAATTATGAGGTGAACATTTCTGTGTCACCGTTCGTATATGTTGTATATAATGGAAATGAAAATATATTTTAGTCTTATCTTAAAAATGTATTAGGTTTAGGTATATAGACATTCAAACATTTTGTTTGTTTTTACAAGTACCATCGCCAATTAACAAGTAGCAAATGTGGTTAATATGTTAATTTCAATAATATTGAGTATCGACTATCGATCGATTTTTTGACTAACGATTTAAAATAGACAGGGTTGTAAATGTTTTCATATTAAACCTCGTATTTCAACGCGCGGTAAAAACTTAAGTTTTGTTTGGAGGAAGGCTAGAGCTATATTACATCAGTTAGAGGCTTAGTTCCTCAGACCCCCCCCCCCGTCGCTATTTCTACGTATATATGCGCCTATACACCTTTATGCTGGAGCACGATATAATATGTCTTGTTTCAGTACCTATATACCTATACCAATATAATATTATATACTCCCGTGGCGGCGCAAGTTACGCCATACAAATACGAGAGTATGACGAGTATATGTATATATATTTTCCATAGGTAATAATATTATGTCTAGGCGAACGGTTGTCCTCAACACGCGGTATCGCTGATACGCGATACTCGCGGTGGTATCAACATTGTTGTTGCCGCTGCCGTGTGTATATACTTCATACTATATATATTATGTAATATACCTATATATAATACGGTGTGATACGATATTATTATTATTATTATTATACATTTATTCCTACGCAGATACAAATATAGGTATAATATGTATTATATTAAATGTTCTTATTCGTATATATATATGTAAATACAACTAATACAAGTATGAAGTATTATTTTATAGTATGTCGACGCGAGCGCGGGCGCGCGCCTGTATGTGTAGTATTTATGTGTGGATGTGTGTGTCTCGGGACGGTCGAGTTGCGTCAGATCAGACGGGTAAACGGATCCGGTTTTATGGTGCGATAAACACGCGCTCATCCCGATGACGGAACAACCATATCAGTTTTATTGTATGGGTTCGCCCCGGGGATCGGATGATAGCGAAAAAAAATTACGTATATATATACTTTATACGTTTAACACTATATTATATTCGTAAAATACTAAAATTGTACTTTTATGCATGCGTCTATAATATATATATATATATATGTATGTATGTATGTGTTTATATAAAAATATTTTATAATATGTGTCGCGCACTTTAATATTATACATACATTTGTTGCGGTATTACTACAGCGGCGGTCCGATTAATTTTTTTGAAAATCGTATTTCCATAAATCTTTGTCTCGACTGTACAGCATATATGTATATATGTATGTATGACTCTTGTGCTGTAGTCCCTATTTAAACTCACTTACGTATAATAACGACTGCTGATTTATCGAAACGTAGTATATATATTTTTTTTTAATACATAGAAACTCCGTTTCGACTTTAAGCCGAAACCATATATATATATATATATATATAGATACCGTATATTATCAGTATTAACAATCAAACATTTTGCCGAAAGAAAAAATAACTAACCAACAGAACGTGAATAAAAAATATAGATAGGTATAACGTAAACAAACGAGTTGTTTACGTTTTTTTTACGCAAAATACGCGTATACACAGGTATATATATATATATATATATATATATCGATTGTAATAATATATAGTTTTGTTGTAGCTCGTCCTACTTTTTAAGAGTTTTTTGATTAAACTGCAATACGTAATAATGTACTAAATACAATATAATATTATGTATATAGGTCGGATACGAATAGCACAGTATGGTCAATATGGATAAATAGGTACTACTGACGTAGTGTTCACAATCAAATATGCGATAACGCATACTCGCACTTCAGTTTCGTCTCGGCAGGGAGACGCAGAGGGGACTAACCCGATTATAATGAATAATAGTTAGAATAGCTACCACAACTTTTATTTTTTGAGAAAAACATTTATCACGGTACGCTGTTTTGACCAAAACATTGATGATTAATCCACCCTCCTTATGTTATTCTTTAAGCGATTTCATTAATGTTCCTTTTTCATCTATTTATTTTCAGAATCTGCGTGGAATGTGGATATTTATTATCAAAGTCGTAATAGTTTCAAAAATCGATAAAATTAGAAATTAAGCGTATTTAAAGTATTTTAAAAGTATTTGTCAATTCATTGTGTTATTGAAGATTAGGCACTATATTAAACTACATTTGACTATGGAATGTTTATTTGTTGTGATAACACTTTTGCAGTGCAGTGTCAAGAGGGTATATATGGTGTGGGAGCCGCCTACGGTAATACGTGCGGTATAATACTATATTAATGTGTTGAGGCACGCGAATACTTTTACGCGCCATCCGGCGAGTGCGTCGAATGCCTACACAACAGCAGTATTATCCACTTCGACGTGTTAACAATAATATATAAGATGTAATTAACGATCGTTGACACGATCAATATATATACATTACGGAGCCTGATGGCGTGGCGGTGCGGCGGTTGTCGGTGATGTGAATATTCGTGTTAACGTGTAAACGTTCCGAACAGATGTGTTGTGGCTGCAGTGTACTTGCAGGGGTAAAATAAATGCACGTCGTCTTTGAGCATGCGCCTTGTACAACTATTAAAAGATAACGAATCCGGTTTTTTATGTGGTACACGGAACATCGTGTTACTACCCATATAGCCTATTCGATATTCACCGTATATTATGTGATACAGCCGACTTTGCACTCTTGCAGAAATAGGTACTTACGAGGGCGTTGGGGCTACTCGGCTGCGCGATGACAATAATAATATTGTATAATAATATATTGACTATATATGTGTTCATTTATAATTCTGAAAATACAGCAAATAATGCGTTACACCGGTAAAAATACCTTAGTTATCATAAATTCAGTCGATTCACGTAACATTAGATCCTATTTTAAATATATATTATTTTCTAGTTTCGGCCTAACACGTTTTTTTCACTTATTATTTTATTAGAAAAACAACGATCACCTTACTATATTATTTCTCATTGTACTACATTTATACATTATACCTCATTATTTATCGAAAGCCCCTCTGGACACAAATCGTAGAACGAAATATTTTATGACACGCTTTGAACGTATATCATTATCGCCGAGTGTCACGAGGAAAAAAATACATATTATTGAAATTTTCTATTATGCCTGGCTCGCGCGTGCGTACGTGAAACAAAATCTGCCGCAAGGAAACGTTTCAAATTAAAATATATAATTTCTATTTTTTTTCGCATCTATACATATTACATATATATATATATTTAGGTCCGTCTTATAATGTAGCGGGAAACATCGGGCACTGCAGATATTTTCTTTCCTACATATAATATAATAATAATAATAATATAATGTAACGAAACGTATTTAATTTAATTTTTTTTCCCGTTTTGTTTTTAGCCACTATTCTTTGTGCCGGGTGACGACCACGTTTGAAATACTGCAACGGTTACCGCATAATTGCGCGCCGCGAACGTGTTCACGCGCGGTTGACAGGAACTGCAGATATCGCGACGGTAGACGAGAGGACACGCGCGTGTGGCTGTCCGCGAGCAGCAGCGGTCGCGGCGGAGGGGAAATCTCGAGTAAATCATTTACGCGCGTATTCCCGAATGTAAAGGGAAAAAAATAATATGAACGAATCTCAAAAGAAAACTCGCTGCTTTTTCCTCCACGCACTGATTGCCGCTCCTGTGCCGCTGCAGCAACGTGTTTTAAATACCGCGGTTGTACCTCACATCACGCGCACACACGAAACCGTGACAAAATTACACACCATACAATCGCGGGAGAGACGAAGACGGCGACGATACATATTCATATATATATATATATGTATTGTTTATGTGTATGACTCGCTGCTGTAGCGATCACGGTGACGACGACAACGACGATGATCGACGAAAGAAGACGAGAAAAAGTCTACAGCAAACGTGTATCGTATAAATTATTATTCTATACTTATATATAATAGCGGTCGGAGGAGACGAAAAAGGTGGAAATAAATGAAAATAATATATATATATCGTAAAGTGAAATTCGTCGCGCTCGTAGAAACGCCGACGACTCGCGACTATATGCACCAACACACTCTGTGTCTCCTATATAGGTAGTATTACAGTAAGTACCTATATATAAATATATATATTATATATATTATATACATATTATTACATATAGGCGGCAATTTTATTGTACACGTCGGACGCGTGATGTTAACAGAGTGTGCGGCGGATCCGTTCGATTCCGAGTAGTATGACGAGGTGAAATGTTACCCACTGCCGCGATAGTATGATACACACTAACCTCGTGTTAAACCTTATACATAATATATATAGTATATATTATACCTATGTAATGGGTACCTATTATAGCTATGATGTATAAAATTCATGTCGTTTTGTATAATTTTTTACTCGAGCGATTTTCTAATGACCCGACAACCGTGAACGCGTATACGGTTCAATATTATAATGCATAATATTATTGTACGATGGTAGATATACTCATCGGTAATAGGCACATGTAACTGTAGTGTTAATATAATAATATAGACGACTCGCATTTATTTTTTATATATATGTTTGATACATTGATATTAGCAATTTTAATGATATAAAAAAAAAATTGTAAATATTTATAATTTATTAATACCAATTAAAAGTAGGTACCATTGTTGATTGTCACGCAACTATTATAATCATTTTAAAAGTATTATATCCATAATATCCATATCGCATAGTTTATTTTATAGGATAAATTTCATAATATTCCGGAGTTATAGACTATACAGTATATTTATAGTAAAAACTAAAAACATAATTTATTGAAGGCATAATACTATTTAAAACTAATTTTTCAAAAAGTTTACTTCTTTTTACAATGCTTGATACGGATTCAGTATTTCTGAATATTGTTTTTGTCACATTTTTATGGTTTAATGGAACTTATTTCTAGAAAAATGAGTTTAAGCTAGTTAGACTATTTAGAGTATAATAAGAAAACTAAATATGCTTTAGATAGTTTACACAATTAGTTATCAAGAATCAAAATACTCCATCTGAGCCTAGAGATTTTGCATGATTTTATAAATAAATGGAAACTGTCTGATTACTAATTAAAAACGTGTGAGTTAAGAATCAATGTTTTTATTCATGTCATATAGTAACTTTTTATTTTCCATTAAAGTGTTAAGAAATATACCATTATTTAATCCATACTTCTCTTAATCCTTTTTAATTTTTTAAATAGTGGGATAGATTATATTTTAAAATATCATTGAATTATTACATTAAAAAAAATATGTTACTATATTTATAGTGTTATTATATTCAAAGTAGGTATATTTTCTAATTTGATTGATTTTTTTCCACAATTCCGAAAATGTACACTATTAGTTTTTAACATCCACGTCGTCTAAATATACTGCAACATATAAGCACGGTAGTCGACAATAATTACATACGTGAGTACTAACTCACAGAATTATTATTATTTAAAAGTGGATTGCGTCATTTGACACATTATCAATGCGCAGTATTATACCTAAGCCGTCTTATAGGTACTTGTATCTTGTATAGACTATTGAGCGTTTTAAGCTTATGATTTTCATAAATATTGTAATGTCTGTACCGTTTCGGTTTATCATCATACCATATATTCATATGTCATCAGTGGAGTAGGTTACAACTGGTGTAATATATTAATACCTATATTTTGTTATAATACTGTTATAGTCTGTAGACACTAGACGTTCAATGTTGAAATGCAAAATGCAGATAATACTTCAGAAATAATCATAATGCTTCCCCGCAGAGTGCCAATGTAATATAATATAAAACGTCGAATTGTATTTTCTCTTTTCCGGCCACATTGCGTACTTTACGTATGAATAAAGCGGTTTATATTATATTATTATATGTGTACAATGATTTAATCAATCCCCGCGAGCACGCAAATATCGCAACGATTTGTCCGTTTTATTGCCAACGCCGTGCGCCGTAGCAAGGCTTGAGGAGAGAACAGCCGAATGATAACTGGAAAATTGTTTTAAAAGTAAAATTCTATGATTTATATCGCTCGCGAAAATAAATTCCATATGGCGAGATAATTAATGCGCAGACGGTTGATAATTATTTTAGGAGACGGCACGCACTGTGTGTTTTCTCTTCTAACGACACGAGACTTTATAATAATTTAGTGTTTTCATTCGGAACGACTTCTATTATTTTTATTTCAAGATACACATCGAATAATTAATTTACGACAGTTCCCTTCGTCATCTTCTCTAAAAGTAAACCATGTGATTAACATCGGAGAAAACGCGGGTTGATGTTTCGTATGTCATATCATAATATACATATACCTATACTCTATACCTATCTACCATATTATATATATACTTTATAA
Source organism: Rhopalosiphum padi (assembly GCF_020882245.1). NCBI lineage: Eukaryota > Metazoa > Arthropoda > Insecta > Hemiptera > Aphididae > Rhopalosiphum > Rhopalosiphum padi. Next base: position 24,031,567 of record NC_083600.1, read on the forward strand.
TATTATAATGTACACACAATAAGACGTGAATTAGCTTTTACAAGATGGAACATTTCTAGACACGTTTTAAAACGTTGTCATTACAACTTATATATATATAGTTAATAATACGATACATAACAAAAGTAATATATCTACGGTTTATAAACCAAAAAACACTGATGAGCTATATTCCTATATACGTATAACGTATGTATATATTGTTAATTTTATATACTCTTAAGTATAATATCATCATATTTAGGTATCTCCTACGGTGTCGATCTGGATCATAATTTGGTCATTGGCACAATAATTTTCAATGAGCCGTTGTAAATAAGCGACTTTTTTTAAAATTTTATAAATCCAAAATAAATTATTGACATTAGACCTATACTCATTAAAAATTGTAATTTATTTAATATATTTAATATATTTAATATATTTAATTAATTGATACAATTATCTTAAGGCTTGAAACTGATTAATCTATAAAAATCTTTGAAAAAATACACTTTAAAATTACCTAAAAATGTCAATAATATAGGTACTATATATTTTTTTTTAATATATAATATACAGTACCGGGTGATAGAGCTTAGATTAAGATTCAGTTTTTCAAAAATTATGTAATAATTTGAAGAGTAAATTTACATTGGGATTATTTTAAAAAAGATGGTCTTTGACAATTATTATGATCGAAATATTTTCAATTGAGTTTATTCCAATTGTCAATGAAACAGAAACAAGAAATGAAAATTCCCACTTGTTGACACACACACTCACTGCCGGCCTATATTGGCTATATTGTACAGAATTATTGCCTATTAACTATACCGGTTACCGTCAAATTTGCGAAGGTGGAAACCATTTTGACATAGTTCAAATATAATTTACACATGACTTGACAAAAAAAAAAAAAAAATCAAGACGTCCAAAGCCATTAATATGGAAATATGCTTTTAGTTCCATAAAAATTATTTAGTATGCTGTGATTTTCCGGTTCCATTATTTACCTTGGTACAATTCCAGTTTTTATACTCCAATAAGTCTAACATCATTCCTATACAAATATATTGATTGTTTAATGTCGACATTTGAATTTTTCTTTTTGCATAATATTAAAAGAAAACATTATGGTTGACGACTACACAATATTAACGTTTAGTTTTATGATAATTATACAATATACATTATACATTTGTTATTTATACATATACGTTGTTTATGCTTTTATTTAAAAAAATAATTCGATTTAAACCTCAATATTATATTTTCGAACTATTTATATTTACTTATCGAAGTATATTTGCTTATTCTGGTGGAGCGCGTAAGTATATAATATTATAATAATAGATAAAATGTTTAAATATATTTTTGTATCAATATATTATCCGTTCCTTCTGCGACTCGTACACCAATATCAATAATTTAATATGACGTGATTTCTCCTATTAAGTTTTTCTCCGTCGATAATTGCAATAATCAATAATTCATTATTTAACGCGTGTAGAATATAGGTAATCTGTATTCTATATTTGAACAATATCATACGGCAATTTAATTGTAATTTTTTAAAAGCTCGTACGTGTACTACACACAATGTTGCGTAATATTGATAAGTGTGTGAATATTATTTTTTTACGTACGACCTTATCCGATTCTCATTAATACGACGATGGATATGCCGAACAAGTATAAATAATATATTATATTAGTATTAATACGCGTAAATCGACTAGAATTATATAAGTATAGAAACATTAGAAAAACACGAACTATGTTATATATTTTATTTATATACAGGTACGATACACGTCAACTATTTCACACGGCCGATATCTATTTAAATTTTAAACCGACGCGATATGCAATAACGTCATTATAATAAATTATTGTACATAATATAAGTAGGTCTTTTTACGAAACGTCTGAATTAACGCGTCGTTCACCGTATACAAATAATAATTAATAATATGCAAGTGTGCGTGTAAAATATAATACGAATATATATATGTATATATAGATAGCAACAGCGAACAACGATGTGCAATGTATATATTATAATAATACATATACACACACAACATTACAATAATTATTATTATTGCACGTTCAAACCGTCTGGTAACCACTTGTTGCCGGTCGTCTCCAAACCGGCATTTCGGTGGAAATATATTCATCTTGCGCATAATATTATTGTAATAACCCGGCGGCGGTGGCAACGTCGTCGTAGTGCGTATATTATACTGTTATCTCACCCGTACGCTACGGATCGCAACAGGTGTCGCCTAACCTAACCGCGCGCGGGTACAGTAATGTCAGTAATATATTATTACTCTTATATAGCAATCTCCGTGCCGTACAGTAACTATATTTATAATAACATTACATTATCAGCGAGTATCTCAAACAAAAGGTCATCACAATTTTTTAAAAATGATTCCCTTTTTTTTAAAAAAAACAATAAAGTATAACGCATGTAGCATATGCATATATGAGGTACCTATATAATGTAATAATAATACAAGCGATTTGGTTAAAAAATATGAGGGACTTTGACATGATACGATAGTGACCTGCAGCGTTGACCAGTGTTGGAGGGCACTATATATATTGTCAACAGCTGTTTCGTCCCGCTGATCTCGGCGTTGGATAAAGAACCGGAGTGTTGTATATCGCGATCATCATGCAGTTCTATAATTCGTGTTCGCTACAACGACAAGTAATTCCAAAAGATTTTTGGGCACAATGTCATAGTGTACGAAATACGACGATATCATAATATTATATGCCTACCTGTATACACGATAAACGGTCGGCGGATTGTTGCAGAGGCATCGCGACGACCGTCCGTTCGTTACGCACGTCTCAAATAATTATCTCCTGTTGTCCTGGTATATAGTTTTATATATACTGCAGTAGGTGCGTATAATATAGTGTCTTGAAACGATAAGAACAAAACGACGTCGACGAAGACGTGCGATATGCATCTTGCGATCCCCGCGTATGCGGCTGTGGAATATAATATAATATATCCCGTATACGCGTTTAAGCCGCGTAAATGAAAAAAAAAAAAAAATGTTTTTACGACTTTTCGTCTGCGTTTGCTTTTCAGGAGACGTGTCGGGCGACGGATATTTTTTTTAAAACCGACGTCGTGCGCGGCCGAGGTGGAAACGTCATAATAATAATGTTATGTACCTATTAAACTTAAACAGTCTACGCACGTCGGACGGACGGACGAACGGTCGTCGAATGTGTGCGTGTGACCCGACGGGACCCCGTCGACGACGATGACGACGTTTCCTGTTCCGGTCTCGACCGTGGCCGAAAGGTCTCGCGCCGACGACGACACGTCCTCCTCGCACGAGGGGGTTAAGTATATTGGTGTAGTATAATATAATATATGATATGATATTATAATATGCGACACGAGTATTCACTTAAGTCTGGCGGCGCACGATCGTACAACTACGTACGTATTATATAATACTATGTAATATACCTGATGTAGCTATATAAGCTATATTATATACCAATCTTACATTATAATTTATAATAATAATATTATATCAACGCCTTTTCGAACTAAAACGAAAATCCGTCTCGAATGTTCACCTCATTCTGCGTTTATAATAAATGTATACAGGGTGATTCTATTTATACAATTTTCAGGACTTTAGTATAGCTGTTACAATGACCTATGCATTATGACGTATATTTTCGCTAAAAATATTTTCAAACAACATCGACATGTATTTAAAAACTATATTATTCCGGGTATATGAAATAAAAAACCAAAAAAATCTCCACGTTAAAATATCAGAATTTTTTTAAAATCAAATAAAACATTCAAGTTATAAAATACACAAAAACCGACCGGCATATAATTCCCATGTTTCTAGATCGGTTTAATTGCGTAAAATGAAAACATCCACATCTCAGCTCTAGGTCGAATGAATTTGATCTCATTAGACACCGCGAGCGTTCAAAATGCTCACGTTTGTTGCTGGCGATAGTTGTATGAGACGTGTTCAGTAAACTGTTGCAGCCGTGTGAACGGCTGTTTCATAAAATAACATTCATTGAAGTGCGCAGTGAGTCCAGCAGCAGAGTGGGCCACATGAAGTAAATCTCTCAGAATGAAATTACGTGTCACGTCAAAGGTTTAGTCACCTTTTAATATCGCGTACCAATAGGTGTATTGCGTAAAGGCGATTATTCGAGTTCATTGCTTATCAGGTACAATAGTTACGTAGACAACCAGTACTTCCACGCCCGCTCCGCTGTTAAGTTCGTACAACATAATATAATTATATTGTTAATTATATTGTATCATTATAGTGGTTCTCAAATCGGCCGTCGTCATGAGTAGAACGAATACTTGACTACTTCTGTAAGACTGTAACTGTATATAACATAAATTAAATTTTTGTCAACACATCCTGTTCAATGGTGTCAATATCTGGTAGTATCTGAATATCGTAAAGCATAGGTATTATGGTATTATCTATAACTTTACTGCAACAAAATCGTTTTATTATATTATAATATATCTTATACCAATTATTTTTAAAATAATATTAAATAGTTACAGGTTTTGTAATTATTATAATTAGCGTTAATCATCATATGCATACAAATTATTTTTGTTTTAATTATACGTCATAGAAATTGTATTTTTTATAGTCATAAATATTAAATATTACTTTATTTACCAAATAATTTTACAGTATTTAAGCAATATAGTCGATTAAAAAAAAAGCACGAACGCATATTTTTATATATTTAAAAAATATTAATACGCAGCTGATGGTTTCCTCGAAAAACGGAACACGCACACACAGAACCTATTATTCTGTGTGGCTAATATATATTAAAATATATTAATTTCTCCTTAATAGAAAAATGCTATATACTAAGATCCGATAGCTTAATTTATAGTATAAAACATACCGGGCACGTATAAATATTCCAGATAGACCCAGAAAAAACTTCGAAGGGAGGAGGGATTATATTATATCAATAACAATTTCAAATAATTAAAAGTTATGAATTATATAATATACAAGTAAAATGTATTTGTATAGTACTTTATCATTTTATGGGAGAAGAAGGGGAAGTCGAACCCCTAAAACTCTCGCTATATACGTGCCTGGTAGGTATCGGCGATATGAGACTAGCGTCTTGGTGATGTATGAGTATGTATATACGCGACGTATGTGAAAAGTATAATATAAATTGGTCGAGCGAGAAACGGTCTAATATTTCTAAACAATTGTTGCTGCCTAAATCGTCGTTTTTTTTTCAAAATGTCTCATCTGTTGACGGCAGACGCGATCGCGCCTATCCATGTGATTCATAACATATTAGTATATCATAAAAAAAAACGTGTTCGCATTATACTCGACGCCAATACCGTAATGTCAGTGCGTAGGTATTTGCTGTGCCGAATCACAATAAATATTATAATTTATAATATAATAATGTACTGTACGAAAACACCATAAAATAGTGATATTGCCCAACGAAAATCTCGTGGCGCGCGCGCGCGGTGAAGGCGTCGACGCGTCGATTTTCGTTGTTTACATTGTTATTGTTGGTTTTTTTTTCGTCTAATGTGCGAGCACGAGAAACGGCGATCGTACGACGATGATTATTACATGAATGATCGGAGAGAGCTAACGCTAGAGATTTGCAGAGGGTGGGACAGAGAGAGTGAGAGAGAGTGAGTGAGTGCGAGCGCACTAGAGATAAATATATGTAAACAGTTGTAGGGCATCGGTCACGACGGCTGATGGGTGCCCGCCGATACGACGTGCGCCGGGCACGACTGATTGATTTATAGAGGCGCGTCTCCTCCGGCTCCGGCGGCGGACATCGGTTTACTATTATTATTATTATTGTTATTATCATATTAACACACTGTTGCACGGGTCCGTCGTCGGGCGAGGGGGTGAGGTGAGAGGGACGTGTACCTACCGACCTCGCCTCCACAACGTCGTGTACATTATAATAACATTAACGTATAATAAACGCTATAATGTGTATAATACGCTACGATATTAACTATATAGTATTTAAAAAAATAAAAACATCATTTTCGTCGTATAATACTATGTGTGTTATGTTATTATACAATTTATACATAATATTCTACGAGTATATTAAACGGCCTCGGCGACCGAATTACGACCGACCATAATACATATTATATTTTATATATACGCATATCACATCTTGAAGTGTATCTCTTTGCGACCACTCCCCTCTCTCTCACACATCGTGGTCCACGGCGTGTACCTCAGACTGTATCTCACATTCTTATACATTTTTAGAACGTGACACTTTGAATTCAAATGGTATTCGAGATAGTGGGCACGCTTGCAACTATATATATATATATAAGAATAGTCGTTACTCGGAAGTTACTGGTGGTCGATGCGCGAAAGCTTTTTAAAATAAATATATATATATACGTAATATGTATATGTTTACCACCGTGATGTGTTGATTATAAATTTTTGATAATTTAAATTTAAATTATGTCAGGTAACTACATACTCATATAATTCTACAAATCACATATAACAAGCATGATTCCGCAGTGCACGTATATTACGTTTTACTCGTATACTCGATATATCAATATGTATATCTACGATTGTCAATGTATTGTATAAGCAATAAACGATGGTGACAAAATATGACTTTTTTTTTGTTTACTTTCAAAATGATAGGAAAAAAGTTGTGTTTGTGCGTCAAGTAGCAAAACGACGATTATTGTACCCGAGCTTTATTTTATTTTTTATAATCTCACGCTGCAGCTGATGTATTATTTTTACTGTTTAACAATTTTGATTATCGAAGGTCACAGATATCTATTATGGATACCTACACCTATATAACGATTCACGTTTAATTGTATGTCAATTAAACAAGCGTACAAAAGATATAACAATCGTCGCACGTTCAGACGATCGTGAAATAAAAGATGAGCTTTTGAATCATTCGCTTCGGTGGCGATAGGTTTCCGTGCATAACAGTATCGTATATATAAATATCAATTATATTATACTATATATAATATGAATATAATATTGCTCGTTTGATATAAGATTCTACGGGTTTAAAAAATATTATTTACAGACCAAAAAGATTGGAATACGATGTGTGTGTATGTCGCCGCCGCCGTGTTGGCGTGTCTTATAATACGTACGGCTGTCCGTAAAGTAGCAGTGTGTGTATAATATAATATATATGTATCACGTGGTGCACTGTACGCCTGCACGGCAGACGTGTATGGATTACAAAATGTGTGTTAACTGTTTAAATAAATCAAAATAAAAATCACCCAAGTGTATAGTAATATATATTTTTAGGAATAAAATTACGCGCGTGTTTCGATTTCAAAAGCACAGTGCACGACACGTTACAGTATACAAAAGTAAATTTTTCTGTACACATATAATATAATATGATGGCAACGATTGTAGCAGGACGCATCGTAGTAGATCTCCGACAGCGATATAAGGTGTATTTACCTATTTCGTTTGATCAAAACCGTTTACGGTCTAATGTCATAGAGACCGTTCGTCAAGTGTGGTTTTTGTTTGATTTAGAATATTTTATTTATTGTCATTATATACATTTAAGTATTTGGTTCCAATGATGGCATAATATAATATTATAATTTATATTAAGTATGTGCCATGTGTTCGTGCCCGCATGGGTCACTGATATATATTATACAACTATATAAGTACTTACATACATAATATAATATTGTAAATAATGTTCACATAGATAATTTTTTTTAAACATAACCTATGTAATTTTTAATTCATATCATATATACATTCTCAAACTTCGGGAATTAATTGATAAGGGTTACCAACAATCGATGATATGAATGATATACTATTATGTATACATATACAAGAAAAATATTTTAAGTTGCCAGAAAAAAACTGAATGTCTAATTTCAATGATAGAAGTTAGGTACTTTTAATATTTGTAAATCAATGTTATCACTATCGATGATAACTGTTTAAAATTATATTTTATAATATGTATTCTAATTTAAATGTTATTCTAATTTTGATTTTTAACCAAACAACGTGTAGTTTTGTATCTTACATTAAAATTATAACTACGTTTATTGAATACGTTAAAAAAGTTCAATTCTATAATGCTATACAATAGAAAATCTGTTGTCTATATATTTTTGGACGTTTTTGGAAATAAGTTATAATTTTAGATTTGAAGATGAACCCATTATTATTATATAGAACAAGTCACTTGAAATTATACGTCATATTATTTGGGGGTTCTTCGTTTTGACGGTTTATTGTCGTCTTATATTAAATAAACGCCATTGTGAAATTTCGTCCACCTACTATATTAGTCACTCATGCAGATTGTTAAGACGCAAACCCTAAACACATCATAGTATTACATAAAACATAATAAATAAATACAATATAAAATACGAGTATAGGTCAGCTTAATGATCTGCGAAACACGACGCAGTAGTGTGATTTTCTATAAAACAAGCTAGACCTACAGCACGTGGAGGCTATTATGCTAACTTTGACGACGTGAAAGACTTGACTAATAGCTTCTGTTTTTTTCATTCACCGTCATGCAGCAGAACAATATATAACGCATAATTTATACACATACATATTACATGCATGTATATACCATGGTACATATCATCTATATATATATATATATATATACACTGACCAGTCTGGTGTGACACCCTATATACTTTATTATGGTCTTTTGGTTGGGGGCATGTATACATAATATATATAATATACAATATACACCGAGAAGGTCGTTATTATAACCCCCCCCTGGATTGACTTCGTCGCTCCTTCGTCAGTAATTGATTGCTTTTGCTCGGTCACTTCCTTCGGCATTTCCTCCGAATATCACTCAATTAAATATGTATATAGATATTATCATCTTTGTACGTTTTGTGCTTCTGGTAGTCCAGGATAAAAAGTTTTCTCTTGTATATTTATTTGTTTGTACACACGAAAATAAATCCTCGGTTAGTGCACACAGAACGGTTTAACGGAATACAATATTAATATATAATATATATATATATATTTACATTTTATATATATACAAAAACATTTTTTTACATTTTTCATAACAATTAGCTAGAACAATTTTTATTTTTAATACTACTTTAATATTATAAAACAACGTGTGCAATGTGCATATGCTTTAGGGATCTTTCAAAAGATGACACGTTGAGTGTTAATGTTAAATTTCAATACATATCTTATTTAGTTATTTTTTTAAAGCTTTAAAGTTAAAATGTATTATTATATTTTATGCATTTATGTATTATATTGCGTTGTAATTGTCATAACACGCTATAAGTAATATTCTGAATGCTATCAGATTTTAAAAATAATAATAATAAAAAAAAAAATTATCGTAGATATATACTTTTTAGTCTTTGAAAACATATTTAGAAACTCTGATGTAAATTATTATGAAATTATTGAAGAAATATTATTATTCCTTTATAGCGATAATCTTCGGATTGACAATATATAAAGGTACTAGTTATAAGTATAATATATAAAATAGTGTAATATTATGTACTCGTATTGTAATATTGTATCATTTAATGTTTACGCAGTAAGACAAACTTTGAAAAAAATTATAAATTAAGGAACAATAATAATATAACGAATGTATATATTGTTAAATTTAATTATGAAAAATCAGAGAAAAAAGTGGTGCACAAAATATAAATCACTCAAACAATCTTTTAACTGTATATTATATTATAAGAAACATAGCATAGCCGCGTAGGTGGCATAAGTGACCTATTGGTCGAATTCAATTTTTCAAATACTTAAATATTATACTATATTATATAGCTATAACCTATAGGTATCTAAGCACAGTATTATAATAATTATTTTATATTATACACAAATGTGAACTCGCGTTTTTACAAATTTTTTCTTTCCCCCTCTTTCTACACCACTTTGCTTTCGTCCTGACGAATAAATTGGGACCACCGACGTCACGGTCTGACGGTGGAATCGCACGCATGGTTGGTAGCATTTCGGCCGCAGCATATAATATATTTACGAATATATACATGTACTTGCGTATACGCGCGGCTGCTGCGCGTACAGTCGTTACGTGACAGGAAACAGGAAACGCCGCACGAAGAAAACAAACAGCCTAAATAATTCCGAACATCGTCCGACTAATACAACCCTTTTTCCACTGCTTTTACACTGTTTTTGGTTTTGTTTTAAATCTATATACTACGTCTTTAAATATACAGTATATATACACGCGTTATGAATTACTGCACGCGTATAAATATATATATATAAATACATATTACACCCGTTGGTATGCTGATGCCTGATATATATTATATACATATTAGTATATATTATGTATATGTGGGCACCTTCTGGGTACGGGTTGACGCCCGTTTAAAAAATACCGTTTGTCATAATATTGAACCGAGTCGTTTCCACATAATTAGATCTAATTATACGAACGCCGCGGCCGTTCTATAGTACCTATATATATATATGTATGAATATACGACGTAATGCTCCGATATATTTTTTACGCAAGATTTATACATATACCACCATACGTTTTAGTTATTAATAATATTATTATATTTTATACGGAGTCGAGATTTATGACAGTCAATCTTTAACGCCGTATAATATGTATCAATGTACCTACGAATATGTAGGTGACTATATGTTCTATGACTTCTATGTGTTTTTAGGTGTGTGTGTATGTGACATGTATGTGTGCGTGTGTCGTTGTTGATCTTCTGATACCAATACAATATCATGCTGAACATTGATTTCTTGTATGAATACAATTGTCACTATATTATAATAATTAGAGCGCTGTTAACATAATATGTACCATAAAAATGCATATCAAATAACAAAATATCAGTTTAAAATATGCAATTATAATTTCAATAAATGCACAAAATACACAAAGTACATACTCGCTATTGAGACTAGTTTCTAAATCTAAAATTATATTAAGTGGGTCACGTATATTTATAGTTTATAAGCAGAGACCATCAAATGTATGATCCAAAATTACAACAGTGCAACGTCCGTAAAGTATATTGTTATAGAAATAAATTATGTAAACATATATTATTATGTTATTATATCGGCTGTTGCAATGGACACCATTTAAAAACGTTTTAAGCGTTCGAGTTCGTTGGTTTGACAACAAGTATTTTAATATAATACTACGATAAAGAGGTATTTAGTAAGCACTTCAGTGTATACATATTTTAGCTGAGAAATATTCAGAAAGATTAAAAAAATAATATTTTCTAACAAAAACTTGGAGATTTTTTACGACCCCGCTTTCGTGAACGCAAAGCACTGCGCGTATTATTTTTACATGTTCAATATTCGCAGTCGTGACACCGTTAGTTATAACATTTACTTATGTATATTATTATATGTACATAATATATTATTATAATCACTCGGGCGCGCGTTATAATTTCATTTCTGATGCCGCGCGTATGCACCTTCCGACAGCCACTTCCGGTTCACATGGCAGTGTAGGTACTATAAGGAGATTCTTCGATATAAATGTAACGCATTGTACCTCACCTCCAACATCGTCCAAACCATTCTCGTCATCGTATACATAGTCAGTACACCGCGGTCGTCGCCGCCATCGTTTATTTTCACTATCATAATCAAAGCGCCGTTTCGACAACCTAAATAATAATATAATATAGTAACTTATTAATCGTAGTGACTTTAGTATGACACTTTCGATAATTATTATACACTGCCAGTAAATCAAAGCATTTATACAATATTATAATTTCTCCCGAATCGATCGGAAACTGCGCATACTCGTCGAAAGGCTATTAACATATATATATATATATATATAACGATTCCAATAATATTCGCGATCGTGTTGTGATATGCGTACATAGCCGATTCTTTAGAGAAATAACGGTGTTTCTAGTTCGTCATCAATTCGTCTATTTCTCTCTCTATATATATATAAAGTTAGCGAATAAAGATGTATAATATAAGTATAGCAGTAAAGTCGGTAAAATCAAACATAGGGCAGGGATTTGTGTAAACATAACTTTATATTATATACATACATCACGTATGCTGAAACGATAGCATAAAGATCCCGCAGTTTCTACGCCACGAAGTGAGTGCGCAACGAATGTGAACGACAAATCATTCATTTTAAGCACACAAAACATAAGTTGGTGTATAATTATAGTAGTACGTAACGAGCACATTACGCACGCGGTAATGATGTGCGTTAAGCATATATTTAACACGCGTGTCGCGTATCGATCTTCAGATCGATACGGTCTTATTGGATCGATTGGTTCTGCAGACTATTATGTAGACGCATTGTCGAAAACACCGCATTTGGACGTATTAGTATTAAGTACGATATATAATATGTTTTCACATTAGCGCCCACGCCCCGTCGACGACGAGGTCTTTCGCGCGCCACAAGCCCCGACACCGGACTCGCGACTAGGTTAGGCCCACCACACGACTGTATGGTATTATTATTATTATTATTATTATTATTATTATAGGTATTTAATGTACGATATGCATGGCAATAGAGGTATAGTGTGTACTGGGAATTTTTTCCGGTGGTGATGGTGCGGCACTGGTCGGTGGAGGTATATACCTACCTATCGAACATCATATAGGAAGGAAGCGTCTCGGGTGGGCGTATTAATAATATAATATACGTACCTACATAGAGGCAAATTATTATTATATATATTACTATTACCGCGTGCGAGGGAAATCGCCATAATAATAAAAAAATATATATACCTAATATATAATAATAATAACAGTAACGTTATAATAATCATAATAACTATACGACGATGATAATACGTCGTGAACGAGTCGATCGCGGGAGAGGTGCACATGTATCGATCGATGGCGGGGTAATTAGCTCGGGACCCGGGAACCGGTATTGTACGTATATATAGGTACGCGCCCAGATCGTAATCGTACACACTCTTTTAATAAATGACTAAATGTTTTAAAAGTTGTTATTAGTGAAAAAAATAAACACACACACACTTGCAGATTACGTGTATTAGTAAATATTTTTTCATCGTACATAATGCCTTACACATAATGCCAAACCTTTATTACAGTAAGTATATTTATGTATTTTAATATAATTTATACTTATTGAGTATTATTATTACATTGATGCTGAATTTTACCACAACGACGGTCCGTTATTGTACTAACTCCGGGATATCAGTGTTTCATTCATCATATGAAAACCGCATCATGGCGGATGATATACGTGTCGAATAATGTTGTCAGCGAACGTGATGTTTTATTATTATTCTTATCATCATCATCACATCATCATCAACTCGTATACCGCTAGAAACGAATAGAGTTATATACAACTATGACGATGACGATGACTATGATGACGATGATGATGATGATGATGATGATGACGATGATAATGGTTAAGCGGTAGTGTACACAACGTCGCATTTCCGGACCTCCAATGTAGCGATATTATGTCGTTCCGGTTAAATAACCTGCAGGGTACACGCATCGTGTATAATAATAAATGTTGTTAATAATATAAAATATAATATAATAATATTACCTATGTATAACCTAACATAACACATATCTGCTCTAATATAATATGATTAATAAATTGACTAGAATTCAAAATTATATGTGAGCTGTGCCCATTTTTTGTGAGATTGGGTGAGGATCAGACCTAGCACCATAAACAGAACGCCCAGAATATGCCATGGCTTTCTTCCTCAGTCCACTCCACGAGAATTATTCTTAATTTTCATTAATTTATAGGTATTAGCATTTCAAAATTTTTTAAATCATCAATATCAAAATCAATGTTTGCCTCATTATAATTTGCTTGTTAAAACAATACTGGTATTGTACGTATATATAGGTACACGACCAGATGTTAATCGTATACACTCTTTTAATAAAGGACTAAATGTTTTTAAAAGTTGCTATTACTGTAAAAATACACACATACACACTTGCAGTTAATCAATTTGAACTTTTTGTCTTTTCCACTAATAAGTTTTCATTTCCTATACATTATTATGTCAAAATAATACATTATAGATGATCTACATGAAATATTTTTAACCATTTTTATCAAAAAACTGTAATATAATATAATATTATTTTATGTTTGTAAATAAAATTGTTAACGTTTTATACGTATAAATATGATTATACGTTGTACGTAAACGATTTTATTCCTGCAAGTGTGGATATGTCATGGTAGATATAGGTAAGTACTGACACCACTTATAGTATATACACAAATACAATATATATTCAATATTGCAATAATAATATCATATATTATATAAAGTACACATCACATTTCTGTGTCCTGTCATAATAGTGATTTATTTCCTCACGATGTCATGGTGGAGACTTTAACGCGTTGGCTTTTTAAAACGCGATTTTTCGACCAGACGCATAAGGAAAATTTCGCATTTATAAAGTACCTATCTTAAAACAAATTTTGTAAATTGTACTAATGTTCTAGTAACATCTAAGTTTTATTATTACGTTTTACAGAAAAGCAAAAACAAAAAAATCGTATCACTAGTTTGCGTTTAGTATTTATAATATACTGATGTATATTGGTGTAAATATTACTGCAGGTCGCTTTTTTTGTAAAACTTCAAAACATTGATATGATATTGACAATTTATAAAAAAAATAGGCAATATGTTTTATTTATAAAAATAATTTATTTAATACTAAAAATCAAAAATATAATTGCAGAAAAAATAACTATGAAATACTATTCCGTTAGCACTAAAAGAAAGCTACAATATCTTACACTTACAAGTTGGTTTAAGGTCTCTAAATGTGATTCTAAAAAAATTACTAATTTACTACACTTCAAATATAAATTAAAAAATTGGTTTTACAATAATCTGTAAATATAGAGTAATAATTATTTCTATATGTGTATTACAATTTATACAATACACCTTTAATTTCTTGTTATAATTAACATTTTTCATCAAATAAGTTTAGCTTCTCTTTTATTTGTATTAATATTTTACTATAATTTTTATATCTCTTTTCTCTATCGTTACTAAATTAAAGTAATAAAAATAAGTACACTTACTCTACGACACGAGGTTTCACCTCAGTGTAGAGTAACCTCTAGTACTTTTATCTATTTATAAAATATGTGTATTATATATTTCTAAACTAGAATTAAATGAATAAATAAATTCTAAGTATTTACAGAAATCGTGCCGTTTTTAATATAATATTTTTAGGACGAAGAAGTCAATTTTGTAAAAATGTAAATTCAATGGCTTTTTATTAAACACCCACGGCATAAAATAATATAATACTCACCAGTTATTGTAAAACTGCGTGTTGGCGTGTGGCCTATACAGATCGCCGCGGGCAGAAATCGAAATCTGAAAAGTGTTCTTGTGTACGAGTCTTAGTACGAATTGAAATGGCCTTTATAGGATTAGGCACTATATACTGTATGATCTAGTAATAATTTTGGCATGTGCCTTTGCGATAGCTAAAATAATTAAAAACTGTGTTCCCGCATGTATAGTTTAAGATGTAATGAAGACAAATGTAAATAAATTTAAATCACATTTAATCGTTCGAAAAACATCAATTGATAAATGATGCATAATATGTATAATATTTAAAACATAAATCCATGCATTAATTTTTCGAAATCAATGAACAAAATCCATAAATATTTATTTTAAAATAAACAATTAAAAAAAATTATATTCATAGATATATGTATATTTAAAATAAACTATAGATTACTATCGCCCTGCAAATGCGGTCCAAAGTTCGTATTCGGAAATTATATATAGATACGCGAAGACGCCTCTTCCGCCATTTTTAATAATATTGTGGGATATTATGATACTGACTATATCTGCACATACACACAAATGTATAAAAAGATGCGCTTTCGACCAATCACTAGCGATACACTACACGATAACGATAGCATGTTCATTGCGCCCACGTTGTAAACGGTCGATACTTATAGCTATTCACACATCTTATCTCTAGTTGGCAATCTAAAGTTAATAAATTGTGCGTGCATAGTGCATGCATATAATACAATGTGTATAGGTATATATTGTATATACGGTGCCGATGTGTTCACCGTAATTTTTTTCATAATTATTAATATTTTATAAAAATTAATATTGTTGCAGTTTACATCGCGTATATAATATGTGTTATTGTATCCGTTTTATAAACATTTACAATATTTCTGCAGAATCGCTAAAATTGTATGTTAAGTGTTCTTTAATATATTAGAATGAATTTATATCTATTATTAAACTCAAAATATGTATAAGTACATTATTATCTATATATGTTTCTACGTTTGGTTCCTACAACGTAATTATATTGAACGAGTAATATGCATTTTTTGTATATTATAATATTTTATTATTCATACTTACAACTCGCATTTGTTCAAGTAAAGATACTATATAATGCAAATATGAGTATAATGTATTATGCAGATTGTCATTCGTTTAAAACTAGAATTTACACGTGCAAAAAATGTTTTTCTGCACGTACATCTGTAACATGTAATATAATAATAATATGCGCGTGTTTAAATTACACTTAATCGTGTTGTGTTTACCCTACACACACATACACACATATCTTCACACACTCACACACACACACACACACACACACACACACACATATATAGTTAATAAAATAAATATAATAATTAAAAACTGTTCACAGAATAAAGATAAAGTTAAGTATAGGTGGGTATATTATTATTATTATACACCGAATAAGTGAAACTAATACCATGTACGTATAATAAATACATGGTATATACTTAACTATATGATATAAGGCGAAATAATAAAAATACAATAATTACACTTTGTAAACAGTTCGTATTTCGGTAGTTGATCTTCGAACATCCGTAGTGCCGGCCAGGACTGTATACTTTAATGTGAATTTATGTGTCCGATGTTTGCATATATAATTACAGGTTATAAGCTGTTTTTCGCGGTGCAGTATATATGTACATACAACGAAACCCATCGGAAGTCGACTATATACATATAAACTTGGTATGTATATGTATAGGATAGGTCAGAGCAGCAGTATACGCGGTTTTCTATACTATTTGGTGTTTTGTTTTAACACACACACAATTTTTATGATTTTACGGTACGTGACGTTGAGCCGCAATCGTTAATCTGCGACCGTTTTAATGGTTTCGTTGCCACCACGCGGCCCAGCAAAGTTTCAGTCACGGTTCGATTTCGTATATACATAATATTATTATAATATATAATAATAAATGCGTACATAAAAATATGTATAAGAAAAATAATTCTCGAGTAGATGTATATATGTATACGGTTCTCGGAATGTCGGTACAGAATTGAAAAATGTATACCTAGCTATATATTATATATGAATAAGTGATCGTCCATAAGTTTCGTTGGTATGAGGTTTTGGTCAACATTTGGAAGGTAAGATTATTGTCTATATTATGTATGTGTGCTGATAACGGCGGTAACCGGGGTTAGTTGACGATCTTATATTACGATTTGCACCAAACCCTTAACTTTACCCAAAGTTATTAAAAAAAAATGTGAAATGCTGCAGCCGGTAACTTGACACTTATGCACAGTTTAATGTATGTATATATAAATATATATAGTATATTATTTATAATTCATGATGTTCGTTTTAATAATAGTTTAGGTTAGGAAATAATATCTTTGTGACACGAAATACATTTGACAATAATTAAAGTAAAATGGGTATTGAATTTAACTTAGCAGTAAATATTTAGTAACATTTACTAAATTAGTATGTAAGAATAAGTATAATTTATTGTAACACAAAAACTTTATCTTATTTTAAAAAATAATTTTTAAATAATGATGTACTAAATTTTGTATAAGTGGATTAAACAAAATGTTCATCTGGAGGTGCGAACATATAAATTAAAAATTGGAGTTATTTTATATATATATATAATATAAAAAATGGCTATTTGGCGATAGTCCCACACTCCCACGTGTAGGGTAGTATTATCATTGTCGTGTTATGTTCAATAAATTCTTTTTCAGTGATAATAATTGCTTATATTTTATTTAATAATATAACAATTATTATATAATATGATTCCATAGACTTAAATACAATGCATATCACATATTTTATACAAATACATAATTTTTTATATCAATCTATGGTTTACAATCCCAAATAGTAATAATGATAATAATACTAATGATAAAGTTCCACAAGTATTAATAATTATTTTTGCTTTATGAAGTTTGAGCAGTAGGTACCGCCGTAAATCCACCGATGATCTCGCGGAAAAGTATAGGCGCAATGCTGGTAAATTATAATTATTGCTATATAACTATACAAGTGGGTCAGGTCGTGAATATTATACACACACTCGTACCTATGCATAATATGGTACATAATATGTCGGAACACGTGTACAGACGAGCGCTGCCGAACACGCTGTATACTATTATATTATATTATACGATTGTTATTATAATAATATTATTATACGCACCGTGTATAGGTACTGCGGCGACCGGCACGACGGTGTATAAACATAATGTAATCATGTACGAACGACACGAGAAAATGACGTCGGAAAGGTGACTGCAAGCAGTCCTAGCTATATATGCGCGTATACCTATATAGCGGTGGGAAATTAATGACGTTTATATAATACGAAACTGTCAATATTTCTATCAATAGCAGGGCGCAGCCTCGGGTGACTAATGACTTATCATTTAGCCGGCAGTGCGGTAAACCCCCGGGGGCCGCCCACTCGATCTGATAAAAGTTTAAAATTACCGGCCCCTAAATAACGTATTGGATTGTAATCGGATCTCCGCGATGCGGAGTGGAATTATTGTTAAAGGAAGGAGTACGAGAGAAAAAGCTAAAGAGAGAAAGAGATAATGAGACGGCGTGTCCGTGATGTGTGTGTGTGTGTGTGTGTGTGCGGGAGAGAGAGAGAGCGATCGGCCAGAGACACGGCTGCCGTACTGTCGTATTGGCTATATATTATTGTATTATATGTATAAATCACTATCATAATGAACCCGCGGTTGTAATGAAAAATCGGTTATTACTTATTATGGCCGTTTTTATGCATACTGTAGGAAGGTATAAATATATACTATATTTTATTTCATATTTTCCATTCGCTACATTATTATAACGAACCGATGATTAAATGTAACGACGATATAAATTTAAAATTATTGTTGCTCTCGACAGTTGACTGAATAAAATGGTATATATATATATTGAATAATTATATTATAGTGTATTATGACATTATATTTATATGTAACAAACCATTAAAAATATTTCAGTAAATGTTCAACATTTACAATCAACCTATTAGTGCCCTTCAAAAAAAAGATATAAAGATAAAAGTAATAAATCAAAAATACCTAATTCCCTAATGCATTTTTGTGATTTTAGATTTTAAGCAGTTATATTATTATTATTATTTATTTTTTTTTTTATTTATCATTCTTCGATTTCGATTTTAAACTTTTGGGAGTAAGTTTCTGGTAGACGAATATATAAAGTTGGTAATTCCAAGACACGAAAGTAAAAACTTCTCAGTGCTTTTCTTAATAATTGATAAAAACAAAAACGGGAAATTTTACACTAAGCTTTATTTTGTTATATTTCAAAACCGAATAATTGCAGACTTGGAATTTTCACCGATTGTTTATACTATAATTTTCTGTACACAATAAAATTTAAAAAATATTTTTACTGTTATAAAGCTTTTAAAATTTTTGATTTTTTTTTTTTAGTAGGTCAAAAACCTTGACGTTTTAATACAAAATAAGGCTCTTTCTAAGTTTTTCAACCTAGAAATATTAAAAAAAAAATTTTACCTCAAAGTCAAATAAAATTTTATGATCGTTATCTGAAAATTCAACTATTTTGCATAAATATGTATAGATTTTTTAGTATGTTTTATATTGTCTGCATTCGACATCAGTATAATATTGAATATTAATTATTATTGTAATAATTGTTGTATGGTACTGTCGCAAGAATTACAGGACATTTACGAGACATTTTCAATAGGTTTGTTAAACTCTCGAATAATTAATTTTGGCTGAGATTCAATAAGGAATAGGCATTGGCGATTAGACGCAAGACAAAATTATAACGGGACGTTTCCGCATACTGCTACGAGCTACGACTACTGCAGGACGTCGCGTCTTCGTAATAGTACCCTAACCATAGGTTTGCTCACGTCGCGACGACTTTATATTCAACGTTATTATTATATTGTTTATGTGATGTCGTTAAAGACACACGACGTGTTGTAAAACGTATTTACAGTGCATGCACTGGATAATAACGTACCGACTTTTATTGCACCGATAATTAAAATTATAATACGGTATAATATTACTGTGTGTACGCGCGATGAGTGGTGGCGACACTCGATTTGTATTTTTTTTTTTTTTTTTTTTTTTTTTTTTTTTTTTAAACGATCATGATTAAACACATTTTATTGACTATAAAGACGTAAGTATAACAAGCAAATATAATTCTTTTCCGCCCACAAAAGATTAAACGAAATAAGGAGAAACGTCCATGCGCTCTTCGTATATATATTTTATGATTTTATACATCAGGATATCTGATGTTTTTGGCTGCAGTTTAAATAGCAATTGAAACAAACAACTATTAGCTCTTACGAACATCACGACATAATTTAACAACTATATGCAACTGTTTTATGGGTCTAAAATGATAGGTATTACTTGAAATAATTTTTGTATGAAATGTTTCCTGTGGCCACTGGATATCCGGATATCATAATATTTCGTGTTGCTCGTACAACTTTTGAATCCTTTCTAATCCGCTCGGAAAATAATATTAAAACAAACATTATGCACCAATCAACATAAGATAGGCCACCGAGTGTTTTTCACACAGCAATAACAAAAATCCACGAAATACCTGTTACGCTCTTATCCGCACACGCTTCGCTCGATTCGGTAGCAAATTTTTAATTTCAACCTAAATATGACCTCTCTGTACATAGTCAACCTGAAAGAATAAACGTGCTCGTAGAAATGCTGTTATAATATTTTATTCACGTAAAGGTTAACAGTTTTTTTTCAGGCATTATTAAACATGGAATCGATGGAATCGATCTACCGCACGAACCGCAGAAATGCGGTGCAGTGTGTCTACCTCATCGATATAATACGTATTATATGCTTTATATATAGTGGCTCTCGTGTAATGATAATAAAAAAAATATACGAGTTCGCTCGGCCTGAAATTTGTCCAATGCAAATTTCCGTTCAATTTGTCATTTTTATCTCAGTGAGTCATCGGGCACGGGGAAGAAAGTGCTGCCGGCCGTATATGGTATATCCTGTTAATTAATGGTCCACAGCCATTATTGCTGCTGCCGCCGTATATTTCCTTCTCAGTCCTGCTAAATTGATTAACCTGGTCGCAGATAAACAGCCGTAAGTCACATGCGCGAGTATTTTTCTCTCTCTTCTGTTCCTCTTTTATTATGCACGCACGCGCCTATATTATAATAATGTAAGCTTACAATTTTTTTTTCTTTAATTATCCCGGTCGTCTGATAAAAGTACACTGAACCGTACTCGAAAAATAATAATAATAATAAAACCGGCAGTGTACAAAAAGCAAATCCGTGTTTGTTTATGGACCTTCACCGGTTAACGTGCTACACAGAGTGTGCACTGATTGTGTGGCGGCGTTAGTTTTTTTGCTTAATGGTCTCGTGGTCTGAGCGATATGCGCTTTTTATTACGATTACTTATTATTATTATTACTTATCGGCGCGGCCGTGTTTATAAATAATTATATAATATTATACGTAAAAATCGTATGTCCATACAGTTTTTACTCAATTTTAAAATAGGGACTAAAACCTAATGACAATATGATTTAATTACCTTTTAACTTTTTGTAACTTTTAGAAATACCAACATAGAATATAACTATATAATATAACCTATATATGCCTACATGACCGAAATAAACATTTAATAACCGGTTGTCCTACCGAGTATATTTCACCAATATTTACCATTTTATTAACAACTAATCGGCAATCAAAACCGACTAGAAAACATTTACAATTTTCTTTTCACAAGTTTTTTAAAAAAAAGTCTTTTAATTAACAATTTACTGTAAAACAATGTGGTTGTCATTTGAAAAAATAAATTTAAATATAAGTATAAATGAAATTAAGGATGGAATTCTGACCTTATATAAATAATACCCCAAATTTTAATACCTACACAGTTTGAAGTTCGTTATAAATAAAAAGTGAAAGTAAAAATCAATTATTTCGAACTCTTTGAGAAAAATCAAGTTTAATATCGATAATTTAAGCTTTTATAAGATGACCAGTCAAAATGTATCTAGTCGAAAATATCTCTAATTTAAAATATCTCCTGTTAAAAAAATCTTTAATGGAAATATCTCCCATGAAAATATTTTAATATTTAAAAATATGTTATTGTAATCATAATATGTAAGTTTTTAAATAATATGTTATTATTATTATTTATTACAAGTACACAATAAATTATTTATTATAATGTAATCGATTGTATTTATAATAAAGTGAATTTTACATGTATACAATAATGTTTGCCACAAAAACAGAAAATAAAACATGTTGTTATCTGATTTATTTTTAAAAAGTTTGAAAAGTTTGAAAAAAATTAGACTGATAAATGGAATTTGAGTTTGATTTTGAACAATTCGAAGTAAAATGAAGTCCTAAAAAATATATTAGAATTTGAAAACTTAGTATTTGCGTGCCAATTAATTTCAAAACCTCAAACTTTAAATTAATTCATTATTAAAATATAAAGAAAGGTGAGCATCATGCTTAATAATATATATTATATTAATATATATATATAAGATGAAAATATTTTAAATTTAAAAAATAAAAGAATAAAATAATATCGAAAAAAAATTTGATTATTAATTATAAAATATATCATTTGCGTTTTAAGATATTTTGAAATTATTAATGAAATAGAAATAATATATTAATATGTTTATTGATAGTGCTTTCCGATAATACATAATATATAGTTGCAGTAATAATATTTCCATAAGTTTTTCAACATGTAATTTTTTTTATACGAATGAATCGAGTGGAGACTAAACTATACTAGAGTATAGTTTAATTTACTCATTATTGTTGTTTTTCATAAAATAAATATTGAATCGTATTTGGCGTTGATAAAAGAAACCCTTGTAACAAGAAACTTGTTCGAAATATTGATTAACTAGTGGGCTCATGCGGTAAAGCATGAAGTGTAGCTCTACTTTATATAAATTCTCCATTCTTACAATATACTTATGACAAATTATATACATATTATATTTATTATATAGGTATATATATATATAAGAGAAAATCGACTGCTGAAATGTTTCCGCCCGGAACGTTGCGAATTTTCCCATAATGATTACACATCTAAAAACGTGTAAACGCTTTGTTTTTCGTTCGAATGACTTAAGAAAATGAAGAATTTCAGCAAACATTATTTTAAGTACGTACGCTTGGCCGATGTTACGAGTCCAAATAACGAATTTTGGTAATCCCACGCATTTAAATAATACTAAATAATACTTAAATAGTTGAATTATAATATAATACATAATGAGATATTATTATCCTGCAGACTATCACCGTATTCCATATGTTAAGTTTTATTACAATATTATGTACTTGTGCAGTTGTGTAGGTAATCGTTTCAAATAACTTGTATATACGATTATAAGATTAATGCAATTTAAATGACGACTGTTAAAAAACATTAAAAATTACAATCGTGTTGTATGTTTTTTTTTTTGCATATAAGTATAACGTATTAACGTCCATAACGATATAATTGCTAAGCTAGCATCATGTTCGTTTTGTTATAAATATGCAAATGTCGCGTAACAGGTAAGTATAAATGCATATTATGTTAATGGTGGTATCATATTATACTAAACATTTTTCGTTGCCATATGAGTATGCTGTCACCAATCTGAGCATATGGCAGTATAATATGCAATCCCTCCATTTATTTTGTTTAACATTATAAACATCTATCAATTAGATTTTGAAAGATTAATTGTATTAATTATTTATTTATCTTTTAATTAAATTAATTGACACTGACACTTGTATAGTAAATACTCGTATATACATATTGACTAATTGTTTTCTATAAAACAATCTTTAAATTATTTTCTTTTTTTTATAAAAAATATTATATTTTTAAAGTGTTAACACTTGACACCAAAAGTCAATAGATCAAAACGTCACTTAGTCGCTAAAATTATAATTTCACACTTTTATTATATAATAATTTAATTTATAGACTAACAAAAAATAAGTTCTGTGACTATAAGTAAACATAAAATGCATAGCTCATAGCCACTTTTGTGGACATTTGTATAAGAAAAAAAAAATTATAGTAAATTTATGAGCGTATAATAATATAATATAACGAATTACAAGTGCCACGTTATATTGTAATATAAAAGCGCGCGCAAAGTACCGTATTCGCAATGAGCTTATATTATATTTTGTATGAACTAAAATAGTTTCATTAATGATGCTCACTATGATTTCGTTTATAATATTTGTAACGAATTATTGGCAGATAAAATATAAGATATTCAGATTACACTTACGTCTTATTATATACGCGCGTATACCTACTCATCGTGATATAATTTATAATATACACGTAATATATGCGACGTTTACAATATGGAAAATATAATATATAGTGACCGGCCAAACATGTTTTAGTATATAATAATAATATAATGTGGAAAGACCGATCCCTGAACGCGCTGGTGCAGTCTCTTCGGCTACAGGTGTGGCGACTCAATCAATTACGTATTCCGTATATACGCACACTCACACACACACACACACACATATATATATATAGCCCATATAGGTATGTGTGTTACACTTGATACCGTTTTCTATTTCATTCAAACTGTCGTTATAATATATTTTATATTTATATATTATGTTATATATCTACTGCTGACGACATGACGTAGGTATATATACGCGCCACGCATACACACTATTAAGTATTCCGTATAACTATATATATATATATATATATATATATATTTATGTGTACGCGTCCCATTAGTATATATAGTGTAGGTACCTTCTCTTAGTAAATCGTGTACGAAATAGGAGTGTTTGTAATTGTAGGTACACACGCGGTGCAGTATTATATATTTTATGTACGTTATCTTCCGGTTTTCTTCTTTTCGTTTATTCAAATTTTATGGTTTATTTTCGAAATATATATATTATGTCGCGTCTGTTCGCCCGGGTCTAACGTTGACGAATATTTATGACCCTCACCGTGAACAGACGGGCGGGAGAGGGACTGCACCAGTGGATATTAGACTAGTATAATATTATGCAGTACATAATAGTATCATAGTAGTAGAAAATTAAGAGTAAAAAAAATACATATATACACGTATACACGTCATAGGTAAAGACTCGAGAGGGTATATATTAATAATAACGCGGTAAAACTGTGGGTTGGCGTGCAGTACCTATATTATGTATGTACGTCGTACGCAATAGGTACCACCTTGCTGTATATATGATGTAGTGTACCTATATAGGTAGGTATTATTATTTATACGTATAAGTACGGTAAATCGGTCGTTTCACCCACAAGGTGGGAGGATCCGAGAAATGATGTGAAATCACTTGGCGACACACAACTCACACGAGGGTTTAGGTGTGTGTGTGTGTGTGTATGTGTGTGTGAAAAGGCCAGTGCTTTACCCTCGCGGACCACACACGCGGGGTTTAACGTAATTATTCACTAATTATCATTCCCACGATTTCCTGATAAAACGAGAGAAAAAAATAAGCTATACGTACGCATTTAATGGTAATAACTAATAGCATATATTTTTATTACTGATAGCCGGTCTCGTCCGCTGGGCGACACAACGCGCATGGCCGCGGGATGAAAACTTTATAGATTTATTAGGTACATGTACACGACACGTGGCACGTCCTTTACACTTTGTCCGCGATGTATAGCTGCAGAGGTATAAGCACAGTAGGTCGTCGCGGTTAACCCGTAGTAATATATTATAACCTAATATATTTGCGGCTTTTGCAGGTGACGGTTGTGTGTGTGTGAGTTTGTAATTTGCACCAAAATAAAGGCATATAATTTTCACCACCCTCAGGTAATCGAAAATAGAATTTATAATTTGCACCAAAATGATTATTTGTTTGTTCGGTTATCGAATATTCGATTTTGAAATATTCGATTATTCCTGGATATTCTCGTTGACGTCAAGACTAGATGGACACGAATGACTTTTTTTTATATTCATAATTATACGATTTTGTATAAACTTACAACAATATGTGTATAATAAGCTCAACTATCTTATAAACAAAAACTAAGCTAAATTTATATTAGGATATAGAAATTTGTAAGTTGGTACTATCGAAATACTATCGAAAAATAATTGATTTTAATTTTGTGCAAATTACAATTCCTATTTTTTACTATCTGAGGATGGTGCAAATTATATATCCTTAATTTGGTGCAAATTACGCATGTTGTATATATTTTGGATCAATTTTAGTGCAAATCGACTACAGTCGTGTGTGATGCCGTAGTTTACGCTCTCTACGGCAAAAATCCTGTTCTGAAATCCTTATTTTTTATTCACTCGAAATCGGAGTATGAGTAAACCGTTTTTCTATCTAAAACGATAAAAACATTTATATCCCTATGTATAGGCATATAATATATTTTAATAAGTACTAGACCTCCGTCAATCTGTTTATTTCTATAATATGTTAAATATTATTTTTTTCTCTAGATAAATCGAATACGTCTAAAACGTAGGTATTTATAATTTAATATTTTCGTTACATTTCATGTGAGTGTCATCATAGCAGCAAAACGTATAGATAAAAACGAAAGTTTCACGATTGCAGCGTACAGCGTCACACAATAATTATTGTCGCCAAAACAATTACAAGACAGTTCGAGTAAAAGTCTGTTAGTTTGAGTTAATTTTTATAAATATAATATGTAACGCGGTACACACGTCATGTGATGGGCACGCCAACAAAGCATAACGCCGAGACAGTCAACGGTCTGTGATGTTGTTTTGTTTCGTTTTTTTTCTTATTTAAATCATTTTTTACACGTGTATACACTTAACTTATTATTATATGCACACTATTCTTTTACTTTCACTGTAACATATAAACGCCGTTTAATTTATTAAATTATATAGCGACACAGCGTCACAGTACATACCTATATACTATAATATACATCGGTTTGTCAAAGTATTATAAGGAGAAATTTAGGCAGTTTGGACTATAAGAGATCGCCTTTGCGTCTTATTATTGATTTGTCCTCGCGCTATTTGTAAGTGCAAGCCTTAACACGGTAAAACGTGTGAAATATTGTTTTTCTACGAGGTCAATGATGACGTAATTACAATACGTTTTTGGTAATTGTTTGGATAAGATTTAAAATGAAATCTGTTTTATTATGTAGTACAGCAAAATCAAATAGTTTACATACAAACAATATAATGTCGTCTACGATTAAATTACTAGTGTAAATGAAACACATTTTACGTTTTGTAAATAAGACATTAATAGAAATGTCTTAATCGAGAAAAACTTCATTGTTTTCCATTTATATATTGTATATTTTAAGCTTACCTGAGCGTTTATGCGCGTCGAGTTTGATAAAAAATGTATTTATCAATACATACACGTTAACTCGAATACAAATATAATAATAAACATTATCTATGCGACAATGCGTATTCGACCGAGACTTTTGCGATTTATACATTTAGGTATAACTTACGTATACACTATACATTTTAGAAAATGAATGTATCTTTTTGTTTTCCTAACCGACACGTATAAAATGTGCTATCAATTGTTTTAATGTAATTTAAATGTTTTGAATTCTCGCAATATATTAAACATTCCATTTTCTCAGATGGTTGAAACTTGACGTTTGACATCACATAATATGTAGGTAAATTATGTGTTAACATTTTATTGCCGTTTTCATTCTGTATTTGAATTAATTCAAAGTTACTACCAATGTTATAAATATTTATAAAATTACAATGTAGTCATGGTATGACAACGTCAACGCTATCTATCAACGGAAACCTCTATACAAGCACTCCATATAAATATAATAAGTATATGGTGTATGTGAGATATTATAAACGTCATGCTTCTTTTTACACGGTTATCGAACATTTAGGTATAGAACGAATTGCTTTTCAATAAAAAAATATTTTTTTACAAAACAAACATCAATCTATGATTTTTTTTTTTATCTTTTTGTACATCGTTAGTAATTAATAATTATTATCGTCATTTAATGGTATTTCTTTTACACAAATAATTTACATTTTTCTTCAAAAATCGGTTTGGGACATTTAATTATTATTTATAAAAATTTGAGAATAATAAACACGGGAAAAATTAGAATAATAAAAATTGAAATAATAATATATATTTGAAAAATTTAGTTTCTGTTGAATCTTGTTAATAGAGATTTAACGGTTTTGTGTAATCGATTAGTGAAAATTGTTTCAACGAGCATTTGCTGAAAGGCTATTTTAAACACTTCAAAAGGTAAATACGATAATAATGTATTTTAATAACATGCATATAGCATACAAACTATAAAGGCCTGCCCAGAAATAAAACCTCAAGTTCGCGCCCCTCATGACTGTATAGGTACTAGATTAAATTTTCTTCCGAGGTTCGTCGAAGTCGGTATTTATTATAATTAGCCGTGAATAACATCAACGACAGGTCAAATTTCCATCGTGCGGCGTACGGCGACGACAAAGGGTTGGAAATAATTACAATTATGTCGTCGTTGTAATGCGTAGCGACATCATAATACATAGTGCACATAATTTATAATAGTATAATGGTGCGTTTATATTATACATTCTTATACACTCGTCACTCGCGCGTGCTAGTCCTATGGGGGCACACATACACCATACCTTCGGGTTGAGTGTGAGAAGAGAAATGAAAATCGAAATTAAATAACGAAAAAATTAACCGCGATCGTCCGTGAGAGAGGGAGCGAGCGCCGGTGCAGCAGAATAGCCGACGACGAAACGCGCCATAATAATGTGTAGTGTTGTGTCCCTCGAAAGGGGGCGCGATGTATACACAACGCGTGTATTACACGTATATCATAATATTATTATATACTATCACGATACCCACAATAATAATACTGTAATAATTATAAATATTAACGTATCGACGGCCTACGCTCGCGCGCCCGCCGTTTTCGGGCCGCATCGCAGTCTTGTGTACAATACAACAGCTAGGTCGTCTCCATCCGAGTGTTTTATTATAATTTCATAATATACGTATACATAAAGTATATGTGTGTATAACGTCCACGGCGGGTACGCTATGGCATTACACGTCCTGAAGTATACGTATCTTATACATATTATAATACGTACCTACACATCATACGAGCACGACGAGTACACCGTATTAGGGTCGTCGTCGTCGTCGTCGTCGTCGTCGTCGTCGTCGTCGTTTCACTCGAATTGGAAATTACAGCCGCGA
Organism: Rhopalosiphum padi; assembly: GCF_020882245.1. Classification (NCBI taxonomy): domain Eukaryota; kingdom Metazoa; phylum Arthropoda; class Insecta; order Hemiptera; family Aphididae; genus Rhopalosiphum; species Rhopalosiphum padi. Next base: position 24,061,396 of record NC_083600.1, read on the forward strand.
GGTGTTTATTATAATAATAATTATATTATACACATCTTGTCACACACGCACACGCTGTGAGCGGCGACGGCGGCGATGTCGGAGAGAACCGTCGGCCGAGCCGGTGTATCATTATAATGGTGTGCGTTATCGTACGCGTGTAATATTATTATTATCATGTGCGCGATTGTATAAACGTCTCGCCGATTTTACGTTGAGACTACGATAATAATAATATCATCGTTATTACGACCGATTTTCCGCTCGTTCCGGCCAGCCGATGAGTCCCATTCTTTCACGTCAAAAATATATATAAAAATAAACATATCTTTTTTTTCAACCACCTTTATATACTTATAGTCGTTCATGTCGACGCCGCGAGAAAAGCCTCTAAGGGTATATGCGCGTGTTAACTAAAAACAGTAAGAACATAATACGGAGAACAAGAATAAATCGCAGCATGTTTATATTTCTCGATATTAAATACATATATACTATATTATTACTCAATACTATATTTTTCGTATGATTTTTACCGAATGGTAATTTCCGAAATGACCATAATGCAACTATCATTAGAAAAACATAAAGGGCGCTTAAGCACCATGCAATATATGAAAACACAAATTCTAATTGAAAATTTGAACGGATAATTTTTCAGTTATTAAAATATTTATAAAAAGGATGACAATATAGTTATTTAAAAAGATTTTACAAACATATAAAATATTTGTTATACTATTGAACTGTAACAACTATAAATAAGTATGTTACATGACACTTATATGTATACGTACGGACTTTGCTGCTGACCAATGCATTATTAACACACACATACAAACACACATATAGTTGTAAGGCCTGTACTGAATGTATAGGTAGTCAGTCGATTATACACCTTAGACATAAAGGATTGCAAGACTCCGTACGACTACGTTAAGGTCATTTTTAGTATAGAAGACAATAATTACCGTGAGTAGCATTATTTATAAGTATTTAGTATATAAAAAAAGTTAATAACACCTGAAACAGAATCCAAGTTATTTATATTACATTTAAGATTCCTACATTCTACCCCTGGCTACGGAAACTATATCTATAGAGTCCTACGACTCTCCCTGGATATCTCATATTTAACTGGTCATTCCCCGACCACGTTACAGAACCATTTTAATAAATTATAAATATATTTATTTTTTTTAACTTTATTCATTCGTACAAAATAAACAGGCTGTAATTACGTTTTTCAATAATAAGCATGTATGTGGGTACATAATATTATGACTTGGACACTTGGTGACACTATACATATAAGCAAATTTGATTAGGATTGATTATAATTTTTGGATAATCTAGATTTAAAGAATATAAATATTAATCGAATAATATTATTTACAATGATTTTAAAATTGTCATAGACCCCATATCATCCATATCTTTTTAATTATACTCGGTACTCAAAGTTAAATAATTAAAAAACTACTCATTTAAACAATTTTTTTTTTGTAATGGACGCAACAATTACATGACCACACTCACTAAGTGAGCGCTCCGTTGCTAGTTCACAGATAGGCTAGATTTTAGCAACACACACGTCATGTCCTAACATTTTCTATTACCAAAATTTGAATTAACTACATAATTGAAAAAAAAAAGAGGGTGATCAATAAGTATATTTGTGAACTATTGTCTTGTTTAAAATTTTAAGGTTGTTTATAAGTTATAACTTTTGGGCCTCGATTTCTGGCTCTCCCTTAATTCGGTCCAACGAATAATACTTTTTTATTTTGTATAGATCTTTAAAGATGCATTAATCTAAACAAGGCTATTACTTTTAAGTGATATACGAAGCATAATATGTATAATACTATGTTAATATGTTATTTAGAGTTTAAATAAATAATGCATTTAAAAACAATAACAAAACAATTATTTAAACATTTCAAATTTATAAACGAAAATGTCTCACAAGATGCAAATTAAATCGTTTTATGGATAAAAATTATTGCGAGATGCAATCATTATTTTACTGTTGCTATTACTATTAATAATAATCATATTATTGTTCGCAGCCTTATAATATACCTATTCTAGTAAGTCATTGGTCGCGGTAATAGTGAGTTAATCCAAACACATCACGCCCGCGGGTAGTCAAAGGTTTGTTCGGGATACATAATATATTTACATAATATATTATATAATATTATGTATAATGATGAAATACGACGTTTACCTATAGTAAACATTTTTCGTGCATCATATTATTATGTACGCACCGCAGACGAATATTATAATATAATATTATATACGTATATTACAAATGTACAATACTATATAAGCTACGGTACGATAGTGGCGGCGGCGGCGGCGGCAAATGGAAATTTGTTTACAAAAGGACGTCGTTAATTTATTGTTCGCCTCAAATGTTTGTATATTTATATACGCGCGTATGTACGTGTGTACAGTGTATATATGTATAAATATTTTTTTTTCGCTTATATTATTTTTTCGTATAATCGAACCGGATTAGCGTCGTCCACCACGACTTCCCCGGCGGCGGCGGCGGCAGCGGCCGTATATAACAATATAAAGTATCGTCTGACGACGAAAAATATATAGGTAGGCAACTCCGGAATAAATAAGCGACCGCGTGCATAAAAAGTAAAATAAAAAACGAAAAGAAAAAAATGTCATCCGTGATGGTGAAGGGGTACGTAACCTACCTGCAGCTCCGGGCGTACACGTAAAAGAAGCAGCAGAAGGATGAGAAGGAGAAGGAAGAGGAGGAGGAGGAGAAGATGAAGAAAGCATTCCCTTCTCGGTGCGCGATTCGATTTATAGTCCGATCGATTTTCCGAGACGTTTTTATACCGCGGAGTGCGAACGCTCAAACCGGTTATCCCTAGATATATTGTCGTCGTCACAAAAATCGCCCGTTCGTATATATTTCTGCAATCTATTTCGTTATTTTGCACGATCATATTATTATACGTCTCGACATGTTTTTTGATAATATTATTTTAGACGTTCGGTCTATTATAATATTTAGGGGGCACAATCCGCGACGCGATAGAACACACGTCAGCCCAGCATATGTACGCCACGTCGTTCCGCGTCGACAGCGAGTGGTGCATTCGCTTACACATCATCCCTTTATCGTTTACAACTCATTTATCGTACAACTACGATTTAATATGAATAGATTATAATTGACAGTACATTTTAGCTATTGCACGAAAAAAAACAACGATAATAACGTTATCGGATTGAGGTAATTTTTAATTATTCACATTTTCAAAAATATTATTATTTTTCTCACCATGACTGATCTGCTACACTCAGGGAGTGGTTTTTAAGTGCATCATACGTTTTCAAAATATCGCATTAAACTAGTGAAAATAAAAATCACGAGTGAGCAGCTGTACCTGGTGGGTCTTACATCACATATATTATATTATCATTTCTTAGTTGCTTACCTACTCCAAATCAAATCGATCAAAATAATATTTTGTTTGGGCACGTTTGAAATGTATAGTATTAACTAACTAATAGTATAATAATGTCAAATCATAATTCATAGGCATTTTGACATTATATATATTTTATAATAATAACCATGTGACCATGGCAGTTATCGGGATCAATCATATACGCGTCGATGGCGACCAAACAGCTATCTGCTACCTTTTCCCGCAAAATATCACATTTATTAAATGTAAATAAAACGTACACACACATACATATACACAAATATATTATTAGGTCCATCGAAACCGAGCAATACGCAAAACAATGACCAATTGTGTACTTTTTACGTATCGCGCACGCATACGCGACTATATAGGCATGTACTACAGGCACAGTATAATTTTGTACGAGGCGGGTACGGCGAAATTTTTTAAGCACAATACGTCGTCGTTAAATTTATGTGCTCCGATCATTTATTAATGCTGTCGCAGCGGGACTTGCGTGCGTTCCTCCGCTGTCGACAGTGTTCTTGTCTTGTGCGTGTCGGCAAGTCGGAATTTGCAAATTATTATTTTCGATGAAGTTAATATAATATTATTGTATAAGTACAAATCGTATTAGACGATATCGATTCCGTTTACGCTTTTGGTCCGTGGTTTCCATATTTTCCCGTTAGAAACATCTGTCATGTTAATACAGCGATTCGATTTTTTTTTCAAAACAATTTTCCGCGACCAATCGTCCGTCATCATTATATTATATTATTATTATAATGCGTATGTCTAGTCGTCTCGACGACTGTATACCTATAATATGCACACACACACATATATATATATATAGACGACGCGGGACGGCGTATTTACAAAGATAAAACGTGTAGTATAAAACGTAGGTACATAAAACGTATTACTACATTCGTACACGCAATACGCGTATATAGTAATTTAATATTATACGTATTATAGTGAATATTCAAAATTATTTTCATCGGCTCGCGACAGTTGTAAATCATCCGAAAACACGGAGGTATGCTCGCTTGCGGTAGCAACCCGGTCGTAAACATACCGCGCGACTGTCGTGAATATAGTTTTGTCTTCTATTCTATATATTATTATATGAATACCAGTCAGTACGTTATAAACAAATTCTTGTGCCGATCCAATAATATTCGTCTCCGGCTGAAACAAAAACGCGTCGGCATAATCACAATCTATTAAAGCGCCGACACTTTTATGTTTAATAAAAATCACATAAACAAGCCAATGAAGATGCTAATACGGTACGAGATAAGATCATAACCAGACCGGATTATATTATATGTAAACGCGTCTACGTGTATGCTACAATATAATATATTATTTGCCTATATTATGTATATAGGTCTCAGAAAATATTGTGACTCGCCGTTCGTGTTTTTAATCCTTTCCACCGCAGTCTACCTATATATTATAATACTTTTTTCCCCTAATTAATATTGTTTAATATGGTTTTATACTTTTATTGTTAAATATAACTAAATAATATAAGTTGCCACAAATCTGTTATTAAATTCATAGCGTACTTTTGGCTTATGTCATATTATATAAGTCTAATTTTATAGTAATTAATTAATGTAAATATTTTTAAAATAAAATTACTTTCTATTGATGAGTGTTCATGTCATTGGTGTATTTGGGAAAGGGTAGGCGGTCTCCAGTCCTCCCAGGCAAATTAATTATATACTTATATATTTAATTGTACTTATACGAAAAAAAATACAGTAAGATGTTATGAAAAATTAAAAAGATTGATTATACATATGATGTACTATGTATACATCAAATTGTTTCAGAATTCGTTATTTTCGATAGTATTTTTCAATATCTTATGTACATAATAATGTATGTACGGATGGTTTTATTTCGGTGTTGTTTGATACGTTTTACGCCACACTAAGACGAGACAAAATATTCAACTTAGAAGACTTTGAAATGGTTATTCCAGTAGACGCATTACGCATATATAATATATACCTACATAATAATGTCGTAAAACGTTGTCATTTACATTTTGCATCACCTAATGTCATATTTTCTCCATCGATTACTAATTCTCCATCATATGATATTATGAATTGTCAATTGAAATAATAACTGGTTTAATACACATAATATAATATCGTGTTTAAATAATTAATATGTAGAAAAGTCAGATTTCTACGCTCGTTTTTCTGAATTTGTCTGTCACTTTTGACATTTTATAAACATTATAGGTACCTACTTAGTACCTACTTGTAATTCTATTGTTTTGTATTAGACGTTTCACTCTACGGTAAATATATATTTTATTATGTACACATATTACTGTAATATACTATTTATTTCAAACACTTGCATTATGAATCGAACATCGGTTTTTACTGAAATGTAAATAATACAATATATATCAAACCACATCGTAGGTGACCCTATAGTTGTGTGACACATTTACGGGAAATGTAAATAGGTACGCGATTACTATATATTATTTCCGTGTTGCGTTCCATTCAATATCGATATCGTGTATCCATCTAGGTATAGGTTATTAACAGTGAGTTTTTATCATTTTTTTTCAACTTTAATAATATATTCATATCGTTTTGCATAGGCTTGATACAGCCAATGGGTTCCCAAATTCAACTTCAAACGAAACGTCGGTGCTTGAGTGGCCGTGTAAAATCGAGTAAATATAAGCGGCACGACTATGAAGGGATGTGTAAGGATTAAATTGTTAGTAGAATTTTTTAAAACATATCTAGCAATAGTTAAATAGATTTGTTGAACGTTGTTGGAACTTGTTGGAGCCCGTTTTATAACTATCGTTACTAATGTTTGCACTTCTAACTTCTCACTTGGCATAACAATCTTATTAAAACCGTCCATGTAATATAGTGGAAACCCTCATCGTTTTTTTTGTCATTTTTTGTGGTCAACAACATATCTACCAGTGCCAAAATTAATTATAATTGCAAAATCTACATTTACAAGTGACGACAATAAATAAATATATGAGGATGTAAAACATAATATAAAAACATTTCTGAAAAAATTAAACGCACTCAAGTATGAATATATTGGCCGCATTGCAAACGAACCAAAATATGTATCAAATAGTATTAATTAATAAATACTAATTGTGTCAAAACTGTTTTGTATTATTTATCTAGACCAAGATACCTGGAAATTTGATGATTTATCTGTAGATAATTAGAATTTATTTATAAATTTATTTGCATAGGATCTTATATATATATATAAAGTATAATTATACGACTATATTCTTACAAATACGTTACTCAAATATTTAACAATAATGCAAAAGAACTATCAGTCAGTTGAAAACTATTCATTTTTGAAATACATATTTTTTTGATGAATTTACATTCATATATTTTGTATTTAATTTAATACAATTCGAGGTCCACAGTATATACATATTTAAATTCAAAATGTCGGCCAACAATTTATTTTTGAGAAATAATATTTCAAAAATTTAAAAACTCTCAAATAGTTTTCGGAAAACTATTCGTAGTAGCTAAGTATATAATAATATAGTACTTATATTATAAAATGTGTATCGCGCCGCTGCGGCTGTCTCGGCACGGGTTTGCGGCCGAACAGGGAACCGCCGCCAAAGTGTTTTCTCTGGAGATACGAATAGCCGATAATGATATTATATATTATATTATATTATTATTATTATTATATATACACGCGAGTGGGACTTGTAAAATATTATCTCTCTAAGCCTGTTGTAGTGCCTACTACCGAGACCGGCCGGCCCCGGATAAATAGCTGCAGTAGCCGCGATAAATATAAATCCAGTCAGAGGAGTCTAGTCAACTGCACTACGAGGCGGTGGCACAGCTATTAAAATAATATCATTATAACATAAAACTTTATGTAAATTATATAATATATAGATCTGTGTGAGAGGTATTGCGGTGGCGCGTTTTATTTCAAATGCATTATTAGAATCCTAAAGAATCTAAAAAAAAAATCAACTAGTTATAAAGTTAAATCGATATTATAATAATAAAATAGTTTGATTGAATATTTCGTTTGAGCTTTAAGATACCGCCTATACGTAGATAAATGAACGAAGAAATAAGCAACATTTTCAAAATCGGAACTCTCGACGATTCTACTATATAGTATTATTACATACACAATATCTGACGAATACGGAGAAAGTTACATTTTGCAATGATCAAAAGAAGAAAAAATGCGTTCGCCAAAAATTCACAACCTCAATAATTATTGCGATAATAATATTATATGCTATTATTATGCATTTATGCGCGTGAAATCTGAGACGGTATGGGTATGTCATTACTCGTTATAAGGCATGTTATGGCACGATAATTATGTTATTATTACTTGTTATTATCGTCGTGTAGTCTGGCAGTTCGGCAAAGCAATATTTCGCCACGCTCGAATTGTAGATGCAGACTCACACCTCCTCGACACGCGACCGTTGTGTTATAATACATAATATGTGCGAGTGTAATATGTAAGTATATAGTATAGCAAGTTTTGGGCACGGACGAGTTTAGCACGAGTTTGATATCAACCGTGGCAGTCTATAATAGCTGCTATATTGGCGTTTCAACGGGCAGTCCAACGTCGGCTTGTCCAGGCGTCTTATTACGTAATCTAGTGGTGAGCTCCATATTGCCGACACCCCAACCGATAACCTGAGTTTAAAACCATATTATTATGTTATGAGATATCTAATACTCTTGTGCGTATCCATTAGACGTTATAATGTAGCATCACCGTGTGTCCGTGTATGTATGAGACAACAGTTCCAAGCCAAGGTTCATGCAATTTTCATTTAAAATCCTACACGTGAGATTTCTGCAGTCTATAAAACGTACGGGTCGTACCGATATCTATTTATTTCTAAATAGAGGTCTAAATACCTTAATCATTTAAATTTTAAAAAGATCTGTTTGTTATACTTAATATTTAATAATAATATTGTTAAAAAATGAAATATTTTTATCTTTTATTTCCATCTCAGAACAGCAATCGTAAAAGATTTAATACTTCTGATGTACGAGTCATCTCTGGCAGGTTTACACGATTTTATTAATTATTTACGTGCAATTTATATTGGTGTAATTTAATTAGCAAGTTGATGATTAATTTTACGTATCATAAAATATTCATATCATATAATAACTAGTGTGAGTATTATAACTATAAAAGAATCAAAATCGAGCAAAATACACACTCCTACTTCGGCACGTCTTGGCAGCCTATCGAGGCAGCAGGGACTATAATAATACTATGTAGGAATGATCTTCAATATTAATTGTTTTTTTGTTCGCGTACCGTCGTTGACCATGTTTGTACGTGCGTACACTCGTCGTTGTCGTCGCCGTCGTTTAAAAAGAAGCGATATAATAATGTAAATATCTGTTGAGAATCGAGATATATGTGCGCGCGCGCATGTGTGTGTGTGTGTTCGAGTTATATAAAGGGAAATAATATAAAGAGAAACTGCAGCCCCGGCAAACCGCGATAAAAGATCGGGTAGCTAAAAAAACGATATAAAGGGAAAAAAATGATAAAAAAAATAAGAGGAAAAAATCTTGTACGCGCGCGGGATACCTATATGTGGCCGCACATATATATACGCTTATAGGTGGATGGGATGCCGCGAAGACGACGTGAAATACTTCTACTCGGCGAGGGGCACATATTATTATTATTATTATATTATACGGACGGAGGCCGTTCGATGCGGTGTACGGCGCGTATTTAAATAAATATAAATAAATAATAAAAAATAAAAAAAATACTACTATATTATATACCGCTATCACACAACTACTACCAATATCTATATATATGTGTATGTGTGTGCGTGTACAGGGAATGTCAATGTGCGGCTGTCAAAAAAATGGTAGAAAACGTATATTCGCTTCGTCTCCTCTACGCATCCGCCCCCCGTTCTTCTTCTTTTTGCGTCCGTCGCGCGGCTACACAGAAAAATGGCTGTTGCCGCCGCTAAAACCCGTTCTAAACCCTATATACGTATATATAGATAGGTTAAACACACACAACACTAGCACACAATATTATAATGTACCTATATATATCGAATACACGCGTGTGTGAGTGTATGTTTAGCTACCGTGTTTTTTTTTTTCATATTCTGCCGAGATGGAGTTTCGCGATTACCATATTATACCACGACCACAGTTTTACCTACACTACGCGTATACACGCAGATTATAATATACTTAACTCTGTGTAATATACGCCGCCCGCCGCCGATCGTGCAGTGTGCGCAACGACTTTTGTTTTCGGTGACGGCGGAGAGGAAAACGCCTCCCCCCCCGAGACTCTCTCGTACATTATTTATGTGTTTAAGTCGAACAACAAATCCCGAAAGAAACGGCGCGATAACCGCCGATACCGAAGTATCTACATATACTATAGTGCCCAGTAGCGCAAATACTATTATATAGAAGTGGTAATTTGGAGCGGAGAGCTGCTCCTCTCCAAACATTATACATAAGACGATATAAGCATATAATAAATAACATAATAATATCTAAAACGTATTTTATTGTTTTCCATTTTATTTGTTTAGTTTATTCTTATTATTGTTTTTTTTTAAACTGATAAATATAGTAAATTAATAAGCATAATATTATAAATACCACAAAAATAATGATTTGGTTATGATTTTGTTTAATTATTTTGTTATTTTATCATTTGTTTTGCCGTTTGAAAAAATAGAAAAACGAATAGGTACAGCGTATAGTTGTATTATTAAAATGGTGGAAAAACTCTATACATTTATTTATAATTATAATATTATGTGCAATATGTTTTTGTACCTATAGAAAACTATATTTTTTTTTCTTAACACACAATATATTATTTTATCGTTTAATTCGGGTTTGTTAAAATTACATTGCATATAAGTATGGGAGTATCATGACGAAATCGTAAGGAGTTATACTACTCGGATAACCGATAAAACGATATTTTCGTCGACTATACCTATATAATAATATTATACGCATAAATATTATCATATGAATCGTATATAATAATTTTTATTCAGAACGACCGTCATACGTTTGATATAATATAGTAGAATAGGACAACAATGTGTTATAGCAGTACCGTATAATGTGTACAATAATTATGATATATAATATAATAACACAATTTCATTATATTTATCCCGTGAAGTCGATAATATTTTAATTTCATACAAACTATCGTATGCGCACCGTTCTACGTTACACTCGATTTTATATCTCATAATTAGTACCTCCGTGTACGGTACGTCCTCGTAAAAAACTGGTATATATATATAATATACCTCCAATATATGTATATGATGGTTTCGGTATAGCGTGCCGTACACATGATATATCGTTTATAGATTATTCACAGAGATTAATCAAACAGCCGTTAATATCTGCGTTTTTAATCTCTCCGGTTATTTCGTACCAATTACTTATTTTCATCTGGGGGACGTTTTCAGTGATTTACACCTCGTGCCGCGTGCCGTCAATATCGATCTATGCGCGCCGCTCTTTTCGGGGTTTTGTGTATAATATTCTCGTCTGATCCGCCGATAGATCGACGAGTATTCTGATTACCACGTGAATATTTTGATTATTATTGTCGATATAATTAATATTTTCTTCCTATACACATACAATTACATTATTATCGTATATCAATATTGCATTTGCATACATAATATGACGCATGGTGGACACGTCGCGGTTTAGTGTGCTTAAAGTGGACGAGTGTGGATACGAGAATTTTTGATTACCTCCACATTTCTGGATTCGCGTGTATTTTATTGACCACCGCGACCATTTCGTCAATCAAATAGCTATTTCAGACATTATTGTATTGTGAGCCGTGCCCTCCTCTATAAATATAATATTATCGTCTGAAGCATCGACAAGATGTCGTTTGATTTACCCTTGGAAACGCATAATATATTTGACCCGTAACGTAATGTACTTTGGCAACAGGATTACCGATTTTTCGCAATTACCTACCGTAGGGCGTAAGTACTTTGTGAGATTCGTTCCGCGCGCGTCAAAATAAAAATTATTTTACGTACCTATACAGGTACGCCTACCAACATGAGTTTATTGGTTGTTGGACATAAAACACGATTTATTATCGCGCCGGCTTAATGTACGTATAACGTTTGATGTTGGGAACATATATTATTATTATTTTTACAAATTATGAAATATTGAAAATGGTTGCTTTAGAATATACTGCTGGCAGATATCCTAATTAATATAAACACAAATCCCTCTGAATTTAGAACCATGGTTCCGTGCATCGTCGTCATGTGGATTTTATCTTATGATACGAACAATTATAATGGTCTACAAAATAATATTATAATATGATCACGTTTGATCACATTAATTGTCTTGAATAGTGACTATAATTATTCTGATTATTTTTTAATAAATTTACAAATTTGTGCAAGTATGTTTCAATGTTTGCATTCATAATTTATTCATACGGTAACCAGTATTAGCGAACGACATCACATAAGTAATATATAATTTTTTTTTTTTTTTGATTAATTATTTTAAATCCACCATTCCTTCATAAATATACAGATAATATTTAAATAGGTCAAAATTAAAAAAAATGACACCTGAAAAATATTGCTTTCGTAAAGGCCATATAATAATTATAAAATAATATTTAAATAGTTAAATAAACTTTTTAGTCAAAGAACCTATACAATATATTCTAAATTAATTATTCACAGCCATATGGTTTAGACTCTATAAGGAATATGTCTCTCTCCTCGGCCATTATCGATACGTATAATTTTATTAATCTGACCAATCAAACAAAAAGTCGAATTAACTTACTTAATATTCTTAAATATTTTTCTATAGTATACATAATTTTATGGACTAAAAATATTTTGTTACCTGTCTAGTATTACTAGTATTAGACTTTGGGTCAGCATATAACATGTATAATGTATATATTATATTAATTGTGTGGCTTATGCAATATACACGTTCTATCGATGATATAATATTAATAATAATAACGTTCCGCGTAAACCTTTCGTATACGAATAGATGGAAAAGCAATTCAGCGAAGTAGGAAAATCGCTCGTCACGCCGGACATGCAGTCATTGGTATTCGTTGATGGTCGGATTGCTACATCATCAGTCGCCCGACTGGAGCAAAACGGAAAACGGTCATCCGGTCCAGTAAGTTCGAAACATTTCCTACATTTAATAGTATGTGTGTATATACTATACGATCCCGGCGCGGCGTATATTTGCCCACCCGCAACGAATAACGCACATCCGGTGAATATACCTGTGCAATATACACATGTACTTATAAATAAACTGTACTTTCTGTGCACATAATATTATACAGGGGAGCAACACGATTGTGCACTTATTACCTTTTATCTGTCAAAAAAAAAACGCAAAGTAATTGCGTTATAAAAAATTATTTACACGAAAAGTTGGTTTAGAAAAATTCTAAGCAATAATAAGTTATTAAAAGAATACAACTCAAAATAAGAAACATGTATATGCTTAAAATATTTGTTCGTTATCAGTGTTTAATTTAAAAATATATTCAGCGACGTTTTTTCGTTTTTAATTGAAAATGCTTTTATCAATAGGTAACTTAGATTTTTCAACTCGTGTATATTAAACTGAAATTTGATGTACTGTAGTATATACTATATTATACTATATACTAAAGTATTAATACGTGTACGTATAAAAATCGTAATTTAAAATACTATTTACTTATATACATATATGAAAAATAAAACGATTTTTACTATTGTTTGATTTTCATCCATAAACTTTTTTGGCATGCAACTTGTTGCATTTGCGATGCGCCAAAACTAAAAAGGGAAAAATTACGATGTCGTGCTATATAATCGCGTATACAGATTTGTATATAATATTATAGTTTGAAGATTAGTAAAGCCATACTTTACAGTCATATTTGTAAATGGGACCATCCATTAAACTGTGTTATTAAAAATAACAAACTTATAAGGTATAACGGACAAAAGAAAATATGTAAGTACTATATCTGTCAATATTAATATTTAAAACTAATTTGTATTAAATTATGGCTGTATATATTGTAATACACCATATTTTCACTATTTTATTACTGGTAATAATCTGTAATAAAGAAACACGTGCAATAGGTGGAGGAGTGGTTTTACTATGCCTACAATTTACACCAAGTAATAACAATCTAAAACTATACTAAGTTATTGATTAGGTAAAACTTACCTAATTACACAGAAAAATCGAATAATTTCAATTTAGTTTTTTATTATCACTGTATAACAATATGCAGTAGATACTATGCATTATATCCCAGTAGTATGATATCGAAGTTTAACGTGTCGAATTATTTTAAACATCCACCGCGAACTTTTAATGGCCATAGAATTTATTTTATTAGACATTATATTGACCTCATTACGTCTGTTGATTTTTATGCTACAAGCACATATATTACATATTATTATATATTGCTATACGAGCGTATGATGTAGGTTGCTTGCGATAAATCATATATAGATGTATATGTATATGTATAGTGTATACGGGTATAGAAAACAACGATTAGCCAGTACATAAAATCGGAGTGCACATGATTTTTCTCTTTTATACTCAGCCAACAAATTTAGTTATAAAAGTACAAATGATACCTAATAATACTAATGGGCAATAAATGAATGGGTTTGTCGATGCTTTATTGTTTACGATGACGATGAACGACGGTACATACAGATCGGATATTTTACTTACGATAAATCACAGTCACAATAGAAACGTTTTACGTCAATATTGTTTTATTCTATTTTTTTTTTTTATAGGTATAACATAATTTTCAAGTAAGCTTTATGGAATACTAAAAACTTCTTTAGAATTCCTAAGACTATACGTCCTATAATCTATACGTCTGTGGAGAAAATTGTATCTTTATGCGTAGTTATGTTGTCAGTGTGCCGTTGTTGCAACTAAGTATAATATATGATACCTATAGCCTAAAGGCTATATTAGGTCGAATTATGTGCTCGACCGATATATAAATGGTTTTTCGACAATCATTCGTTTCAACGTGATATAGACAATAATAAACAAAATTAGTATTATTTAAATATTACAATACGGCTTAAGCGAATATCAGTTCGTTTCACATATCCATCATGACACTATAAGATTTAAGTTTAGTATAGCTGATATAGAGTATTAAATATTAATACATATCTAAATACATTGATCAAAAAATAATTTTTTTAATAACAGCATAATACTAATATAGTTTTGCGTCTTGGGAGAGCGCAACAATTTTTCTTTTTGACAATTCAAATTATTTTTAGACGAATAATTTAAGATAAATTGTAGTAATTATATGTTAAGTGTAACAAAATATAAGTATATAGATACAATTTAATTGTAATACGACTCCGCCGACTATAATATATAAATATATATATTATATAGGTACATTGTATAACTGATGCAGTTTGTTATGATCGTAGGCATACATAAATATTCGAAAACATGCGTTCAAAACGACATAAATCAACGTTAATGCGTATACGGTCGGGGACACCCATGGGCGTTATGTTGGCGTCTCAAGATAATATTCAGCTAACGCCGCCTCGTTTTCACAATGACCCGCCTCGGAAACGCAGTTATTCTTTGTCGTTCGACGTCTGCCTTGACAACCGTCAGACGACCGGTTGACGATTGATAGGAGGTGAATTTTTTTTTTTAGTCACTTTATCTTCCCCGCAGTAGGTGTATTTCCAATTATATTCGACTACACATAGACCGTAACATCTTATAAAAAATATAACTGTGTAGTAAGTACTACACTTTGTAACAATTGAAGAATATATCATTGGTTATAATATAAACTATCATAATTTAAAGATAAATATTAAAATATGTATCAGTTATATATTTTACCGGATTATTTTTTTTCGTCAAAATTATTAATTTTTTCTATTTTACTACTCTAGTTTTCCTTTGTAATTCGGTTTATTATATTGAGTAATTTATTTTGAGAGGGTATATTTGCTCACAGAAATATTTTCTACTCTTCTTTTAATTAAATATTTTTACGATATTATAAGTATTGGAATAATACAAAAGCAAATTATAGATTTGTTTGAAAATTCGTATTCAAGTAATTTGAAGTCACTCGTTGTGATTTTTCATATAATATAATATATATTTATTTATATATCAATATTGGGTACGATCAAGTTCGCATAAACTTCTGAAGATATTATATAAAAAAATATTTCATAGAGTAAACTATGCATATAGGTATTAATATGCTATTATTGTTATCGCAATGTTATACGAATCGTTAACAAGTGTAATAATACGTAGTTCAAATCATATATAAGCCCATATTTGTATATAGCACAAAGATATTTCAATTATTATTTTATAATGTATAAATTTAATTTAATAAAGTTGTGGTCTTTCAAATAATTGCACATTTATTATAATTATTAAAATCTACTTAAATTCTGATTTGTCAAGTATTGTTCGTGTTTTACTCGTTTCGTAAAAAGTCGTGCACGTTTAGAACCACAGGAAGATGTACAGTGTACACATGCAGAATCGGTATTTATTCCTATATAGATAATACCATTGATTATACATAATAAACTTACTATATAATCAATGATAATACTAATAACTGTCCTTAATCATATTTTTCACGCTCAAATAATTTATCACAGCTCCCGATATAAACCGAAACTCTCGTCACAACACTACTTCAATGGGCTGTCTGTTATACAGGTACGATTCATATAGCAGTAATATTATGTAGATAATATATTGCAGTATAAAGCATACACGATTTGCCGTGCGCATACTGCATGAAACGTACATAAGGGCTATTATAATATTATGTGCTTTCGTGTATTATATATACCTTTAAAAAGTGTTCTCCGAAAAAAAAACCTCTCTGCGAACGCACTCCGCAGAATCTACAAAAGCCTCGTTATAACGCACAGTCGCGCTCATAGTTAGGATGAGATGCTATGTGTGGGGAGTGGGCCGAGTACGGCTTTTATGTATTCTAAAAATGCACATAATAATATAATATATTAATAAATTATGTATATTATATTGTTATATTATATATAGATATACACAAACGAATGTAAACGGCGAACGAGAGTTATTATTTTTCGATCGGCTCATTATATATATATATGTACATAGATGCGTTTCAAATAATAATAATAATAATAATAACAATAATATGCAAAACTGTTGCGGCGGCGGCGGTGAAATAGATGGCCGGACGAGATAGCCGCTGCTGGACCAGTACGGCGGCGGCGGCGGACGACGGAGAAACGCGCGTCGCGTAGTATTGTATATAATAATAATATACCCGCGTACCCACATACACATATACGTATAATATAATATATATATATATACATACACGTGTATAATAAAGGTGCTTATACGTATAGCCATTATAATATGCGTAAAGTCGGTCCACGTCAATTTGTACGCGTACATGTGTCCCTGTCCGGCGCGCGCGCCATTTCCACGGTTCGTTTGAATGCGAGCGCGTCCGATCGGTTTATAATAATAAAATGCGTTTGTCCGATCGCGGAGGGAGACAGTATATATATATAATATAGTATAATATGTATGTGTATAGCGACTTTCCGCCACTGCCGCGCCGATGTGGCTACCGCGATCGCGACACCGGTCACATAGATCACTCACCGCCGTCTACGCGTATAACAGCGGTATATATTCTATATCACGACCCGTGTGTGTATGTATATATATTATAATATAGGCGCACACAATAATACTAATAATACGATATAATATATTATTATAGGTATAGTTTGCCCGTAAGATACTGGTTTCCCCGGCAAATAGGCGTATATATAGTATACGATAGTAATATTATAATAATAATTGGACGCTGCTGCAGTCGACTTTTTTATGTTTACCTACTGAAGTCCTGATGTACTGCTCCCGCGGGAGCTATACTTATAGACGTGTTATATAGGTATAAGTGTGGACGTGTCGGGTATATATGTGTACCTGTGACTATCTCGTTTTCCAAAAAAAAAAAAAAAAATCTGGCACTAGCGACACCGAGAGCTTGTACTTTCACCACCATCAAAATAATAACGATTATATTTACGTTATGTAATATATTATACGAAGGTGCAACGCATATCTGATGATCACCACAGTCAAAATACGTTTTCTTGTTCGTACAAACATTCGAGTAAATAAACACTAAATATTAAACATTATATATATACCTACCTCTATATAGTCTATTTGCTGGCTGTGATAATAGCAATGGTCTTAAAGATACATTTTATTATTAATCCGAAACGTAATATAATATACATTTTTTATTTTGCTCATTGCATCTAATATATATAGTACCTACCTAGGAACGATAAGCATCTAAATACCTTTTTCTTCGATATATCTCATCGTATCTTTTATATTTCGGGGGTGCCTACAATTTTTTGGGCCCTCTCTTAAAAAGACATGTACATCATATTTTTTATAAATTATAATGCACGAATAAACATTACTTATATTATATATTTATATCACATATTAATCAGTGTTATTACTAGTACCAAGTAATATATAATATATTTCAATAGATAGTTGGACCTAAAATCTATTTTCAATATAATTGTAATATTTATTTATTATTTTTACTTTTGTAGTCAATAACATCTAGCTGTTATAATCATAATAAGTTTTATCACGCAAATTTAAAATAGTTTACGTTGTATTATTTTTTTTATCCCGAAACATAATTTTTTTTACGACATATTCTAGAAAAAATACCATTTTTATTCTAGTAACATTAGTTAAAATACGGACCCATATATATGTAATATGCTATAGTATTTAAATTTTAGGGCCCCAATTACATGTCGGGGGGTGCCCTGGCACACCTGGAACCCCCCGTGCGCACGCCTATGTTTAGACTTAAAGAACTCAATAAACAAAATATATGATAGGTAACTCATTTGACAATTGATCAATTTTTAAATTTATGCATCTGCATATTATTTACATTATAGCTTTATAGGCTATAGCTGATTTATATAATTACAAAATTAATCATATATTCATATGACAAGTTTAAAATAAGGGTTTGCACTTTGCAGCGGTGGTATATCTTGGAAGTGTCCAAAATTTACCATAATAATCCGCCAAAAATCGATAATCAGATCAGATATTTCAGATAAACTGTAAAATTAGCTTAAAAATATACCTCTGAACATGCCGTCGGATCTAATAAAATTAATTTCACTTTTCCCGTTTAAATAAAGATATTTTATTGTAAGCATGAGTAAAATACTAATACATTGGGCTATTTTTTTTACGTCAAATGATAGTGTCCATAATAATGATGTAGAAGAGACCCCCCCACAAAAAAAACTCCTTTGCAGTAAACCTTTAGAGTTTAGATAATATAATTAATAACAATAATAATAATCTGAATTTGTAAAAAAAACTATATTATTATTTTATTTAACATTAGTAATGGTATATCTATAGGCTACAATCTATATAATATTATGTAAAACACTTACAAATCGTCAAGCCCGGTCGCCCGGACAACATAATTGTGTTGAGATTCGGTTCTTCAGCCAGCCATTTCTTCTTAAGTTGATCACATAACTTTTAAGACTTAAAGTATTTTAATTTCACCCATTTTACTTACTTATGGTAATGATTCATTATTTAAAAAATATATTTTGCATTTTGTATTTAAAATAAAAAATAAAAAGTAGGTAATATGTACTTGAACCAGTTGAACCTTACTATTGTCTATTACCTTGTACCTGTTTAGAATTTATATACCTAATACCCAGTATATAGATACCAATGATACCATATTTTTCCAATTATTTATCATAGATCATGGTGCATTTTTTAGAAACGCCGTAAATGGGCTGATTTGTTGTTAAGAATTGTTATTTAAAAAAGTTTTAACGGGTAAGTACGTACCTACCTTTGCCATTATAATTTATAAGGTTAATATTCATTTTTAGTTTAAATTTTTAAATTATATATATGTTGTATAAATGTTATATACTTATAACTGAATACTATTGATTTATTGTTATCATTTAAAAATGTGTAAATATATCTCTTTAAATTGTTAAAGGGCTTTACTCGTGTATAAAAATTGTAAATTGAATAATATATTCTATGGATAATTCAGAAACATATGTTCGTAAAAGCATTTAAGATGAGCACATCTCACATCTTGGCCCATTAGCTCAGTTGGTTAGAGCGTCGTGCTAATAACGCGAAGGTCGTGGGTTCGATCCCCCCATGGGCCAATATTTTTTGTTTGGTAAAACTTGTGTCTGATTAGTTCAATGATAAAGGTCTGTTTTGAAAATTTCAAATAAATAATTTTATATTCACAGACATATTTTGAATTTAACTATTGAATATTATTATGATTGTTAATATTTTCATTGTATTTTATTCGGCACATAAACAATATTATTTAACACGCAGTATATAGGGAATATGTTACAGCCAGCGCTATCTATAGCAATTTGAGTACAATCTGTTGTAACGCAAACTTGTCCACCAGGTTGCAGGCAGTATACGTATAGCAAATAAATAATTAAATTGTTATAACCTACGGTCTTATTATCACAATATTCATAAATAATATTATTTTCTTTATCGGTTAAAATCGCTAATAAATAAATAATTAGTGTTGATAAGCACGATACTTACCATTTTTTTTTTAATAAAAATGAATCTATTTTCCCGGATATTTCATTGAAGTTATAAATGCCGTGAAATATCATAATACATAATTAAATTTATTATTCCAATTAAATTTGATTTTAAAATGCAAAATTAATGCATTTTTAAAGAGTAAGTATAAGAAAAATAAAGTTTGATGATTATCTCGAGGTAACCTCGTGGTGACTTAATACGTGACTTTATGTTTTTAGATTTTTTTTAGAGCCAATACAAATTGATTTGTTATATGAGTTAATTAATTAATCGAAATAAATGTATGGATTAAAGTTAAAAATTAGATTTTATTTAGTGAAAAAAATTGCTCGCATGCTAACGAAATCGATTATCAATTTTTTTTTTTTACACCAAAAACACACATTTTTACTTACAATAGTTACTATACATACACATTCATACTAAATGCATATAAGTGCACTTATATATTTATAAATTGTTCTGTGCTGAATACCTTAAAAATAATTTAGGTATTTTATCTTCACGTACATTATATCATTAGTCATTACCTATACAAATCAGAATTTTCTATTGATATTTTAAAACAGATTTTCACTTTTACCGTAACATAGGTACAATGACCGAATTTCAACTTTTTTTTACAGATTAGAGTCTATTTTTATTAAGAAGACGCCATACCCGCATATGTGATCTCTGTCTTACTAACGTACATCATAGAAAATTTTCGCTCAACAGAATATATTTTGTGATGTTAGCTTTAATATTAGAGTAAATTTACCTATTATCAAATTTAAAGGTAAGAATATTATCTAGACAATGACATATGCTTTTAATGATATTATTATTTTAAAGTTGTTATATTTTACATAGCTGTAACTCACTTTAAATGCGGTTATGGCATCCTCTTAACCTTTTCCGAAATAGTTGTAATTAAAGTATACACTATATATACGTATATACAGTATAAAGTAGATGTGTTTTTTTAATACGACTTTTTTTTAACGTATTTGTTATGGAATTTTCATTATAATGTTTTAACTTAGTTCGAAAGCTCACACTATACAACTGTACATAATAAAAAGACATAAAATTTAAAATACTCGGAAATGGTCATCACTCATCAATAAGTGTCACGAGTATACATCGATAATACAAATTTAAAAATTAATATAACTGACAATAAAAATAATTTTTTCGACATTTTTCTTTTACCATTAAATTGTACAGTCCTCCCATATACATCTAAGCCAAGCTTAGAAGTTCGGGAGAAATTCCTCCCCGTCCCTCACAAAAAATCAAAATTACATGAAATGGCCAGAAATACATGATTTTAGCACTTAGGTACCTAATGCGAATCTTTCCTTCATATTACAATGTCCTCTGGACTACGAATAATGTTAAACCTATTACGTTCATGCTTATATACTTGCCTATCTATTACTTTAATGTTTAAAATATGACATTATTGAATTAATATTATATTATTATACAATTATACATATTTTTGTGTATACGTTTTTAATTGTTACTTTGGTAATAAACTGTTGTTTATTTTTGCTATAATCCGTGTGGTAATTAAACATAAACCTGTGCCAATTTTACTGTGACGAAAATTTTATATGGCTTATGATTTCATGTAGTTAGGAGTCGAGCAACAATAATTATTTCGGCCAGCAACTGCAAGAAATGTATCGGTCTGTTGAGTGTATTTTCTGTTTTAATCGAAGAAATGATTTCAACGATTACATGCAGGAATGGTATTGTTGGTATTACACAATCCTATTGGCCGGAACGCTCGGAACCGGAAGTTGTTTCCTTCAGTTATTTTCCATTAGATGGAGGAAAAAAGCAATAATGAATCTTTTTTCATATAGATTAAGTCCTTTGAACAACAGTTAACCGTGAATATTTTAATCTAAGTAAATAAATATAAGTACCTAATGAAAAAAAATGTTTCACAGTAAATCGAATTACCCATACCAATGTTTTCGTATAGTTATAATATACAGTCAACGATTTTTCGAGATTTTTGAAATAAGTAAATCTGAAAAATAATAATATAATATTGAGGTTAAAAATAAAATAATAAAAATACATCCAAATTAAAATTCCATTATTTAAGTTTGAGGCAATTGAAACATTCTTTTTTTTGTAAACAATAATTATTTTTACGTAGGAAATGTATATTGAACTAAGGGATACTTAAATGTTTTAAATATTATTTTATTAATTTATTTAGAGCTCATTTAAAACGAATAAATTTTACATAACTATGCGACAAGGACACGGTAAAGTATATAGTTATAAAAATATAAACGTGATATTTAAAATATTTCCATTAATTAATATTTCAAAATTCGTAACACTAATCTTTAACAAGAACTTGAAATTTGAAATATATTTAATTATAATTCAATCAGGCGTTTAAAAGGTAGAAGGGAAGTAGCCTGCACTCGTTTATTCAAAAGGTGTAGAATATGTATGTAATTAAATTCAATAATAAATAAAATATAATTAATAGTAATAATACCATACTAAAAATGAGCGAAAACTGAGACTGCAGCCTATATATTACTAAGAATATTTATGATATATTTTAATAATATTTATATTGTTGCTATTAAAGTATAATAATTAAATGTTTTATTAATATAAAATACTAGAATACCTAGTATAGGTATAATTAATTTTTGCTAAAAATATAGCATTTTAAAATGTCATTGTGTATAAAATAAATATTATAATATACCTACCTAGTTTAAAAGTTTAAAATTCGCACGGAAAATATTTTTGAATTACAAAAAAATAACTTATGCCCATATAATTCTTCGTTTAACACTTAAAATGTCTAATATTATTTAAATTTGAACTATAATAAAATGTCAATCAAAACAATTATTTTATTTA
This sequence comes from Rhopalosiphum padi, assembly GCF_020882245.1. Lineage (NCBI taxonomy): Eukaryota > Metazoa > Arthropoda > Insecta > Hemiptera > Aphididae > Rhopalosiphum > Rhopalosiphum padi. Next base: position 24,084,590 of record NC_083600.1, read on the forward strand.
TATATTGGTTATATTTTATTATTATATAGGTGAACACAATTGTGTAATAATTAATATACAATGATATTATTTATTTATCAAAACATAAAAAATAATACTTTTTCAAGAATCTGCTCATTATTTCTTATTAAGAATAATCCGGGTACAGTAATACAATCGTATATTATTCATTTATGCCTAAAATTGACGTAAAGTTACAATATGTGTCCATCAATAAATGATTGCATTTTTTTTATTCAATCTATAGATTAAATAATATATCAATTCTCTTGGTTATAAAATCAAACTCAATAGTTAATAATTAATGCTGACTAACCTATTTTACTTAAAATGGTAGAAACATCTACTGATTTTGTCAAATTTGCTCCTTACTATTGTAGTATCATATTAAAAATACACATATGTTCATTGTATTGCTTATTCGTGAAAAAAAATCTCAAAATGTAATGGTTTAGAATATAAACCGTAATAATATTATAATGATAATATTTTTAACATATACATATGATATCGGAAAAAAAATACTAAACTTTTTTTCTTTTATAAAAAAAACTTAACAATCTGAATACAAATACAATTATCCTTTGTAACTTAGTTTAATACAAATTTTTGATTGTTTATTGAAAACCAAAAGATAATAAAACATACTATAATAGCATGGCCAAATATACTTACTAAACATATTACGATACTATATTATATTTATATACATATATATATATAATAAATAAATAGTAATGATATATTATATTATACAAAAGAACCATTCATTTGTATATGTAGGTAGATTTGTTTTGTTACATTTTTTTTTACGTTTAAAAATACAAGCACTACAGGTTGGTCTATATAACCGACATAATATTACAGTGTATTTATTTATTAAAATTAAAAAAATATATATTTATACAATGCAAAACTTTAACAGTATCTTAAACTTTTGAGTGATATGACTGTACCCTCCAAAAATAATAACCAATAAGACTATATACCGACTGGCATATTATGACTGATCTCAAAAGTGTCTAAGAATATTGACCAAGCTAGAGAACCATCTAAGATGTTTATGTATCGTACTGTAGAGACAGTGGTGGTTAATTATGCAATTAGTTTGATTTAAAGTTAATTATACCTACCTATAATATTTGGCAAATCTGTAGAGGCCGTCATGTTGTAATCAGTGTTCCCCGTTAGTACATGTGACATTGGTTTAATGGGCTTATTAATATTAGACAATAGTTAGATAGCCCCGTCACCCATGTGTGTCCGGTCGTCTGCCTCACTCTCGAATAATATGTTTGATAATATTATAAATTACTACATTAAAAATACGCGGTCTGTATTAATTTTATATTTATATAATTAATAACTATACGTATTATTATAATATGGTGGTTTATATAGTTTTGCTTTTTTGTACCGATTTCAGGCGAAAACGAACACTCGACCTGACTACTTCATAGGTGCGGTCATTCTCGTCTCGCCATGTAAAACGTATTGAGCAGCTTATGGTAGGTAGAGACACCCGAATGGAACACAACATCGATAATATAGGAGACAAGATAAAAGCGTGCGTATAATATAACGACGACATTGGAGACAACGATCGTGTCAAAACGTGTTCGTCTCTTAATCCGATAACGAAACGAGATGAAAACTTCTCACAAAAATAAAAAAACGTATTTTCATAATATAACATAATAATATTATTTATCGGACGAGTGGGAAAAAAATTGTGTTACATTAAAACGTAAAACTGTTCGAAACCAGTTACCGCGGCCACGACGGTCACAGGATTTAGTGGTTTTCGAACGTTGGGATACGAGTGAGGTATACGATACAACACTATTCGACCTCTTCTCTGTAATAAATTACAAACGCAAAAAAGTGGTCGTCGGCAATATAGCAACAGCTGATAATAATAATAATTAATACTACTGGTTTGTCACGTATAGAGAGACGACTGTCGATTTTTTTGATTTTGACTAATGACTCCGTCACCCCGTAAATTGAATTCCAAATAATTATTAGGCTCATTTTATTAATCATTACATTGAGTCAAAGTTATTTTGATATGCGCATTGTAAACTAAAAAATATATATGTATGGAACTCAAGCAGTTGAAGTCAAGTTTGTACTTTTTTGTGTGAAAAAACCTATCTACTAATGAAATGGTAATGTTAAATTAAATTTAAAAAATTTAATAAATTTAAAACGATACATAATCAATAACGATAATAACCATATCATTTTATGTGCATATTTCGATGTACTCACTTCACATAAATTACATTTTAGTGCGGATCATGAAGTTATAAGTACTATAAAAATAGTGTTTACTTTGTTAATTGTTATCAAAATGTATTTGAAAAATAAATAAATAAATAAAAAAATTTTGTTTTAATTTTTAATTTATTTTCTAGAAAAATGTATTTTTGTTTATTTAAATAATATTTATTAGATTTTTACAAGTCTGATATGATTGCCCGACACTCGAATGCCCAGCACTTCAATTGCCCGACAATAATTTTACCCAAAATTACATTGACCCGATAGGTACTACATTAATTGTCCAACAATATATTTTACATATTTTTATTGTACGTAAAATACTAATATACAATCTTTTATTATTATTATTTATAGAGTAATTCAAAAAAACCAAAATCAGACGAATATTCTATATATAATATTATAAAAGTAAGATAAGTAAAATGTTGTTGCGTTGGCGTTCCCGAATTACACTAATGCTATTCACGATAAGATTTTTATTTCTAAGTAAACCGATAGGCGATAGACAGATAAAACGATAATAGATTTTTTGACACGACATTTGATAGTTCAGTACAGTACAGTTATAACCGTATAGCAGTGCCGGCCCGAAGGTTTTCGGTGCCGGTGCAGAATTTTGCGGGGCCCCATATGGCTATATATATTAATTTATTAATTATTTATATATACATTATACAATATACACATCTATATTTATTTTATTTTCTAGGAAATTACTTTAATTTTATATAATTTTGTAATTTTAAGCCCTTTAAGGTATGTTAGAAACCTAAATTTGTATCTATAAGCTATAATAAAATCCAATTCGCACTTTAATATTATATAAGACACAAAATGAGTAGGTTTAATGAACTTAGGTACAATGTACAAACAATATTTTATTAATAAATATTTTTATTATACCGAACATAAATTATAATCGTAACGCTTTGAGTATACATTTACTTAGAATAAAAAAAATTAACATAATATAATATAATTTAAATATTTTTTTTCATGCTTTTTTTCATGCAAATAAATCAATTGTCTCATCGTAGCTCAAATAATCTATGTTTACAACACCATGTTTGATGCTGATAAGGGCCAGGTCCGATAACTTATGCAGTGATAGATTAATTCTTACTATTTTTACTATTCTTTGTCGGAGAATTTTGAAACGATTGGGTAGAATCGTAGAATTTAAAGATAATGTAACAAATTTGTTGAAAGATAAACTTTTTTCCCTTATGTTATTTTCTGCCTTTTTTAATTTCCTGACGGATAACTTCTAAGTTTATCCCGATCTCTAGATGACACGATACAGAAGTATACGAACTACAAAGTATTGTTTTTGTAAATAAATGCCCGTGAAAAAATATTACCTATCAGTCTTGTTTTTAAAATTTAGATAGAATGATTTTAATGATTCTATATAGACAAAAAACAACACGGGTCGCAATTTCTGTATTACTGTCTACGGGGACAATATTATTATGTTTATTTATATATAAAGTGATATTCGTAATAGTATAATTTCTGGCCTGTGGCCCTTAGGGCCGGCACTGCCGTATAGGTATACATTTAGTACAAGTTCTACTTCTTTATTTTAAAAATATTATAATTTTGATTTTATTCCATTTGATTTTATTTTAATTTTTTTTTTTAACATAAATCGGAAGATGGCATAAATTTGTGAAACCGTTTCATCAAATAGAGGTAGTATAAAACTTGTTATCGATGGTTATATAATGACAAAAGATAAAAATAGAGATGATTTGTATTATTGGTGCTGCGAAAAGAGAAAAACTCTCGATTGTGGTGGTTATACTTGTACAATTCTAATTAGTGGACAGCATAACTTACGAAATACAAAAGAGCATAACCATAGCCCTGATGCTACTAGAAAATATATCATCACGGCTGTTCATAATTTGAAACGAAAGGCTCATGAACTTGATATTGACGAATATTGTTGTGTTATTGTAAGTTGTATAATTTTGAATGTAAGATTAATTTGTAAAATAACATAATATAATATAATATTTTCTTGAAATTTTGAAAAATTTTTGACACAAATTTATTCATAATTTAATTTGATATTGTCGGGCAAGTATTGTATCGGGTAAATATAGTGTCGGTCAAATGTAGTATCGATAAAATGTATTGTCGGTAAAATGGTGTCGGGCTATTGAATGTCGGTAAAATTTACTGATACCATAAATAAAATAAACGTTTTAACACCGTTTTAGCTTCATAAAGGCACACATCAAGCATTCATTTTTAAAATTTTTTTTTTTTTTAGATCAGTTAAAAAATAAATGCAATTCAAACTTCAAAGTTATCAAAAGGATTTCAGAATATAGATTCTTAATAAAAATTGCACGTGAGTAAGAACATCAATGTTTCACAACTGTTATGATATAGGTACAGACAAGTGTCATCGAGTCCACTTGATAGGATGACATTATTATACCGATATAAATATGGATCAGTCAGCTAAGTTAAACTAGGTGCCTAAACCAGGTAAGATAATAATTACATGTATTTTGTAAATATATGCGATATATGTGTATGTAATATATAGACTTATTAAAGTATTTTTAATATTTATAGCAGTATAGTATATAAATGTATAAGTAGATACTAGCAGCTTTACACTTATTATTTGATAAACTAACCTGTAGAGTAGTAGTTAATTACCTATTAGTTATTTATTTATTTTCGATAAACATTTAGTTGATAAATAATGTAACTATGAGTAAATTTAAATAACTTAAGAACTTGTAGATAAAAGTAATAAAAATATTATAATGTTTTTTTTTTTTTTTTTTTTTTTTTTTTAATAATTTTTAATTTATAATTAAATTTTTTTTTTATATTTAAAATTATTACATGAAAGAAAAAGCATTTAGATGACTTATGCATTTAGAACATATTATGTTAACTATACAATATACATACTAATCAAATTTCTAGATATTTTACATGGATTTAAATGCGAGTTGTATTAGTCGTATAATTTGTTATATGTGCCCATCCCCATTGCATCTATAAAAACGTTATAAATTCAGATAGCAAAAAGCGGTTAGAACCCTGGTTGTAAAACCTGGTAACTAACAAAGCCACAAAACATACTACTCGTAATCTGCAAACAATTTACCCAGTTTTGGACTCAAAACTCGAAATCTGAAATCTATATAAAATTTTACCCAAATTTAAACTTAAAACTCATAACTTACATACAACTATTGCCAGTTTTGGACTCTAAACCCATAAGCAATATTGTACCCGGTTTCGAACACGAAACTCTCCAAATGTTTTATCTGGTTTCAATACGAAACCGTTAACTAAAATATTTTAACCCGTTTCGACTCCCTGCAGGATTTAGAATACAACGCAACAAATATCGCATCGCCTATAGCCTAACTTGTAACTTGTAAGTGTTCGGTGTTAATTTTTTGTGCAATGAGATTTCTAAACAAAGAATCACGATCTTAGTTATTTTAATGTAGTAGTTCATAAAAAAATTACTCGTCGGAACTTGAAACTTTTACATATATTATTATATTTTATATATATCTACACAATAATATTTTTAAAACATTTAGATTGATTTTTTAACTATATTGACTGTTTACACTACAAAACTATATTATCTCCGTTTTAGCTATTCTAATTGTATGTGATAATATTTCATTAAAAATTAATTCAATATCTACCGTATTACCATAAAATATACTAATAATAAAATACATTACTCTAATAACACTATAAAGTATAAATATACTTATATCATGAAATACGAGTATACTTAGCTTATAGGCTATAATAAACGAGTGAAATAGGTACACTACTTCAGATTTCTTCTGAAAGTATAGCTCTAGCCATTTAACTTCTCTTATCTAAGAATTATGATACAAACATTCTTAAACACAAACAACGTTTGACTCTATATTTTTTAATGCGTCGATATATTCGACTTATAAGTGTTCTGCGCTAGATTAAAATATGTATATTATATGAATTATGGGAGTAAAAAATGTTGCTTATTGTTGTCAAAACAAATTAAAAACCAAATATAAATACCAATTTGAAAATATCATATTTTGATAGCGCCACAGAGTATAATATATACAATATTTTTATCATAAATAAAACGTTGACTTATCGTATTTTACGTGCGTGGGCGTCTGTGTATAATAATATAATATATATGATGTCCACAGTTGGGCGTAGGACAGCATAATAATTAAATAATGCATATAATATTATAATATATAATAATAATTTGGTCGTAACGTCTGTAAGTATGCGTGTAACAGCGTTTTATCGTATGTTCTAAATATTTAAGTCACATTAAAATTGGTTTAATAGGTACTCTATACATATTATTATATATGTCTTAGGTTTTTAGAGATACGTGCGTTGTATAAACGTTTCCTGTATAATTTTCGTCAAGTATTTTATACATCTTATCTACGACGTTACATAAAGAATAGCGTACTTTAATTATGGAAAAGTATAACGATATAATATATTTATATATACTAATTACAAGTATAATATTTATTACTATATTATAGTGTATATATATATAGTGTATAAATGCATATATGTGCACGCACATCATACGTGTTTGGTAAAATAATCAAATATAACGCGTAGAAAAATAAACGATTAAAACGATTTTGATTATAACGAGTAAAATCTTAATTAACGAAAAAAAAATAATAAAAACTATGTACCAACGCGTAACGAGATAACGCGCATATAATATAAAACGTGTACTTACACACGACTATAATATATACGCCGTGTTTTTGCGTAATATTTTAAGTTTAAATCGTTAAAAATAATATTAGTTACGAGAGATCATAATCCCGTGACGTACATAGTAAGCGCTATATGGTCCGCGTGTTTCTTTTTCTCTCGAAAAATATGGCAAAATCTTTATAATAAAAATAATCGTAAACCATTGTTTATATGTTTTGTTTACGGCCTGCAGGTGCCACTTAAGCGTGGTTATGGGACAAGCCCTAGGCCAACACTATTTGCGGTGACTAATAACTTTACCGCCAGCAACACTGCGGCAATAACGCAATCTTATCGCTGTAATAATTATAATATTATATCGACTGCATAATATGATGTGATATTAATATTATATAGGTATCTACGAGCTATATATATACCTATACATATAATATTCTTACGAATCCGCTTATTTTTACATCCCGTCTAGTCGAGAAGGAAAAATATGCACATAATATAGATAACTCTGCCGATAATTCGTATAATATCATCGAAGGAATTATATTGTACATGATAATATAATCGCCACAAACATTTCAATCTCTGTGCCATCCGAGATAGTGCCAACAATTTCTCAACACTTATAAAATCTATTGAAAAATGCTCGAATATTAACCAATAACTCTGCTCATAAACTAACACCGCAGTTGGCTACACAAATTGATTATTGGCTATAATAGTATTATTTTATAGTATTGTATAATATCGATTCTACTAGATAGGCTATGCTGTTATGATATTCACGTACAACCATCACAGTCGTACAGGTATTTAATTAAAACTTTGTCGACCGTTTCTTTGGTCGAATACTGAATAGGTTTAGAGTTTAGCAATAATATCACGGGCGTTTATAAAAATCTTTTTCCGTTCGTTAATAATTAACACAGCTCGAATGGTATTTTTATGACTTCCTCGAGAATAAAAAAAAATCAAACAATACGTCATTTCTTTTTTAATATTTGAGCATCGAGTGCGTATTTAAGCTTATGATGTAGAGTGTAATCGCAATGGCTGAATGACACGTAGTAATTTGCTTAATATAATAATATACATTATCATAGATTATTTTCATTTTGTTGATTTATTAAATGTCATGAATTACTCATGATGTAACTGAGTTGCTCGTTATTACTAAGTTTTTGTCGAGTTCAGAGTTCTTTAAGTAAATTCGTAAATGCAAAATAATTATCTTGTAACTTTTTACCATGTCGATTCGAATATGAGACGTTGTGTTCGAGTCGTGTAAAATGAAAATTCGAAACAACAACAACAACAACGACAATAATATAATAACTTTATTCACGTAACCGTTGTGACTGAAATTATTTCCCAATTTACAACTAAAAATGACCGTAATAAGACGTATATAAATTGATTTTGACACTATAAAGTGGTAAGTAGCAGCACACCGTGCAACTGATTATATTATATAGGTTTTTTGATGAAATTGACTACAACGAATTGATTGCACTAGGCTCAAAATGTTTGTGTACGGTTGCACTTGACCCGATAACAGAAGCATACAATAATAATTATGCTCACCATTAGCTCTTCATAATAACTTATCTATTTTTTATTACGAAACAGACATCTTCTGATGTCAAACCGTTAAGTATATACTTACACAACTGTAGTATAATTTGGGTATGATTTCAAATTTTTGTCCTATTTCGTATATATTCGTATTCGACATCGATGACGTTTACTCGTTTCTGGGCTTCTGCAGGCACCATTCTATAGTGAAGTTTGATATAATTTTAAACGCCATATTAAAGTCATATTTATTAAATTTTTACACATTATCAGCATTATGCTAATTATACGTCTTCTTCAATTTATTATAAAACAGTATAATATTAGGTCGGTCAGGGTATATGAGTATAGCGTGTTATGTGTTCAAATCTTAAGTGTTCGAAAGATTGTACGTAGTTGGCATACGTTCGAAGTTGTCAAAAAACAAAAATAATACTATGATCACATTTTAATAATTGGTTTTCACTCAAGCTTATCATTTTTTTTTTTATTATTATTTGATTAAAGATTCAATCATTGTTTGTTAAGTTTATAAGTTAGTTTTATCTAAGCTCTCTGGCTACTTCATCACGTATGCACTTATTTCACCTTTAGTTTCTTTTTTCTTTTATATACTTAATTTGATTATCACATTGTTTAATTTTTAACTTATGTTATCTTGTTAATTGCTGTCTAGTTGAATAAATATATCTGTAAATAAACAAATAAATTATTAGCTTACGATAATTTAAAATTTTAGAAAATTGTGACTATTTTCCAGATAATAATATGATAATATAATAATTATTGTGGTGATGTATTTTGGTATCTATATATTATGTTTACTGTGAGATTAGCTATCCTTGATTCTTGTCCAGGACCGAATGCTCCTTTGGATGAGATGATGTTAATGATTTTGTTCGAGAGTGACAGTAGTTGAGACATATTTTAATGACTATATTTCACAGAGACGTGTGTCGACACGTCTGTCATCTATCAGTTTACTTGATACGTTGAGAGGTTAGGTACTACTTGTGATTTTTTTTATAAGTACCTTTATAATATTTTATAATATTATTGATGTAAACATTTTTTTTTCTTTAAATATTTGATTTTAGATATTGACACGTTCAAATTTATACACTACAAAGCATTATTACTTGTTATAATAATAACTATGATTTCATGTTTGATAAAACACCACTTTCAAAACATGATGAAAATAATATAATATATTAGAATATTACAGGAAATTTTCAAATGTACAAAATGATATGGAGCAATATTTTGGACAATAAATGAGCATGGTGTGCATAAAAAAGATAATTATTTTCATATTGACGAACATTCTCATGCACCAGATCCAATTTTATCATAAATTCACAAATGAAAATTGTAAAAAATACAATAAAAAATGTGCTCAACTTCAAAAAAATTAGCCGAATCAGATATATCAAAACGAATTTGTAACATTGGGATGATAGTCATGGTGAAGCGGTAAATCGAATAGAATTGGGTCCAACAATTTCTGAACTATGGGCTACCATCGCCAATGATACATAAATAATAAATGTATTATAGGATTAAATGTTGGCTGAATCATGGTGAACCGTGAAATATATTACGTATGCGTATGGCGCCATTATGTTAAAAAATATACGGTATATATTTTAAATATAACTAAACATTATTTTAAGTTCACACGTAAATCAAATAAAATTAAAATTAATTAATTAATTTGATTTTTGAATACCATAATAATAATGTATATAGTATATTATTATTATTATATTTTATAAAAATCAATAATCAGTATAATTAAACTATAATAGTTATTGCGTATAATACCGTCGTTATAACTGCAGTCGCGCGATTAATGTGTGCTTGTGTCTATTATTATACAACCAAAATGTTCCTGTTCACTTTCAACACCTGTATAATTCAGTGTATGAAGGTATTTAAATGTTTTTGCTTTTATAGTTTTCACTTGTTACTTATACCCATCAAGATAAGATAATATGTAACGTTATTCGGTTTCACATCGATGCCTTAAGCCCGACCGACAACATTCATGTACAATGTACATTGATACAGCTGATGCTGTATTAAAATAATACGTAACATTGCGTACAAATATAATTATAATAAATTATAATGCGAGCAAAGTAGCTATATATAGTTATGAGTAGTTATATACTTACTTATTATTTCTTACGCTCTCTGTCTTTTTTCCGGTAGAGTGGCGTTCGTTATTATATATATCAAATACTTATATATAATATAATATGCGTTTAACGTTAAAACGGTCAAGACTTGACCAAGATTGGTCGTGTAATTATTATATATAGCGATATTGATTCAGTGCGCTTCGTGATAATATGAATGGACACCTTGACATTGGAATTCGCGATGTAGAATGCGAATGAATGAAACCGTAGTTGTTCATACATGCTCCGATCTTCCGCTTTGAATGCTTTGATGATGGTTTCTGGTAGCAAACCTAGTTTGTACTTTTGAGCGATAAAAATATAATACTCTTAGTGTTTTTAAAAATAATCGGTAGACGGTATAATAACAAACAAAAACTAAAGGAAAAATTGGAATTCTTACTCAAAGGTAAAGTTTTGGTTTGGTTCCAATGGTGCCATTCCAAAACTAATAACTATAGATGCTTGTAAATTTTCATTAAATGTTTATAATCAGTATTTTATAAACGTGATAAAATGTTGAATGTTTTTAAGTTATTTATGATCGTGAGAAATTTTCAGATTTATGCTGTTGCCTAATATTATTATATCATGGAGTTATTCACGACCATTAAACATATTTTAAGATCAATACATTATAGTTAACACTATTGACTATAATAAAAATATATCTATATATAGTCTACAATCTAATTTTTATAGTGGAAGTACATGTTTTTGAAAATGTAATTTTTGGACCACTTCACCTAAAATGATATAGAAATTAGAAACACTGTGTACATCTATTTTAATTAACTTTAAAGTAGATATGTGGTTATGTATAGGTCATTAATCATTATATACATTACACGTCATAATTATAAATTTTAGGTATAAACTTGATCTGCGTAGATCATGTTTACTAACAAAGCAAGGTAATTTAGATACGTAAAAACAGGATTATTTTATCAAAATAATATTTCAATGATTTTGATAAAATTCTAGCTTTTTGTTTTTACAAAATTCATGTTTCTGTTACTAAAAGCCTAATCATCTAATTTATACCAAAGTGAATTTGGTAATCGACACAAATGGGCAATTCAAGAGTAAGTTAGGTTAAACAATAGTATATAGTCATCGTTAACGGAAAACGATCGGTTTACTGTTCCACGCTCGCAGCAATGATTTCTGCGCGGAAATAAAACTATTATAAGCAGATTTTCGCACGATTTCCGGAAGTGATACATCGATATGTGTTTGTGCGCGAAAAAACAAACCGTTACGCGATACAAATATATCATAGTACGCAGTGGACGGAAGTGCGAAACAGCGTTGATTATGTCATACGCGCGTCTATTATTGTAAATTGCAATGCGCAAGCAGCAAATCGCAAATGTAAATTTCTTCGGATTTCTATTTCCTGTAGTGTGACACGCACGCGTTGTCCTCAAACATTATCTATTCACGAAAATCTCTGCCGAGTGGTAATGATAGTGGTGCCGATCGTATCAACGGATATCGTCTAAAATATTAAATAACTAAAAGTAGGTAATGTTATTACAAGACAGCCGCACAACCTCATCGTGAAAATTATAATAATATCATTATTGCGGTTCACGTCCGTAAACGATAATAATAATTATTATATTTTAATACGCGCATGTTATTATTTATTATCGATTAATATCGATTTTATTATTCATAATAACATATTTTTATGTAACTAATAATTACCCACGGGGGCCAGAGGCGATGGATTTTCGGAGCGATTGTTATACCTACAAAACGGACGACGAGTTCGCTTACACGTTGCTAGTCCTCTTGTCGATTCACGTCGACGGCGATACGGAAGTATATAAATATATATTTAATTTGTATTTCGTCTTATTATTCGTTTATTAACGACGCACACTTGTCGCCGCATTGTCCGTCACCGTGTCATACGTATATATATAGGTATAATACCTGTACGTATGTGCGATTAGTGGAGCGATTGAGTGAAAGTTTCCGTATCACATGTGCACACATATGTACATTCCCAATGACGTCACACACTGTCCATAGTGAAAATAACGTAGGTATCGTAATGTATCGCAAATATTATATATTTAAATTTAATGTGTAACGCACTCGGCCGCGTTTCTATAGGTTATTTAGGGCCACGGTAGTCTGTTCGAAACAATATAATATTATAGTCGTCGTCGAGCGTGATGTTATGTAAAGACTTAAAGCATCAAAAGGATAATAAACGAGCACTATAAGACCAGTACCGCACCAGGCGAGCGGACGAGTTTGCCTTTCATTGAGACTCTATAGCTGTGTGACTTTAGATGATATTACAATTTCTAAAAATTTGGTCACAATTAATGTTTGATAATTAATAAAATGGATTTCCGGGCGCATTAGTATTTTAGAAGTAGTATTATAAGGGAGAGTGGGCAATGCTTTATTATGTCGTCTATAAATATAGTTTTATACTGAACCAACTGCAGCATGTAATGATTTTATTTAGTCAGTGCACAATTTTAACAGAACACATTTGCATTTTATAGAAAGATAATAAAGTTTTTGAAAATATTTTTTTACGTAATCTTAAGTTATTTCGAAACATATTTTTGAAAAAAACACACCCCTAATATCTATTGAACGTCTGCGACTTGTGTCTGTGATCAATAATTTATTGGTACAACTCTACAATATCAAAATCGTTTATCAATTATTATTCTATTTACTTTATATTAATCCTCATTTAAGTATTAATTTTTAAAATATCAAATAAATAAGTTAACTTAATTTAAGCTAAATAATACACACAATTTTAAACTATTACATTGTTTTATTGTTTTTAAAATAAATAGTGAACAATTATTTTTTTTTTTTTTTTTTTTATTTTTACAAGGTATTTACAATCTATTCATAGAACAATAAGTAAATTTGATATGAGTAATAAAAACATGAAAAATATGACGGAAGAAGCCACCCAATGATGACACTACCTATTTTGTTTCAGATTAGTAAGGGGATTTTCTAGGGGTCATGCATTTAGCAGGTCACGACACCAGTTGCGTTTAAGACGCCTAGCGGGATTACCCGGAATCGAAGGGATTGCCAGATTTTTTATAAGAAGGTTAGGATGGTTGGGTAACCTACTGTGAAAACGCTTATAATAAATTTTTGCTTCGTCTTTGACGGAATTCATCCTGAGGTCTTGTTGTATAGAATGGTTGGAGACGTAAGGTGGGGCATTAAGTAGTTTCCTTAGCGCAATATTTTGAAAAGTTTGAATCTTGTTGATGTTGGATTTTTTTGCATTACCCCAGAGCTGTATGCCATATGTCCAGATGGGCTTGATTAGAGATTTATAAATAAGAAGTTTAGTTTTAATGTTTGTGTATTTATTGTTATTGAACAATTATTAATACTACTATTTATGCATATTTATTATATCTCATTTACTATAGTGATTAGTGAAAGATTATTATTATGTTTATAATAACAAAAAATCATAGAAAGATAGTTTTCATTTTAATAAATTCAACTCTACATTCTATAACACTATAAAACATATTCATCAGTGTACTTATAATTAGGCACTGTATATCAGTATGTCTAATAATAATTTTGAAAAATACAAATTTTTGTGTTAAGGGAAGGGGAGAGACGAAAGCAATACGTTATTCTTTCCGGTGGAAACGAAAATAATTATACACCTACGTGAATTTATAAAAAATGAATAAACATCCATTATTTGCGACGCAAGTTTTATTTTTTTTAATATTTATCGCCATTATTACTATAATTGTTATTATACATAGTACATTATACCCATCGCAACAATTATATGTGTGTTTACTGTGTTTTGCGGTGGTTGTTTACGATTTATAGTACACAAAGAGTTGTCGGACAGCATATTATATCTATACCTATTATATTTATATTATATTATATAAACATATTAAAGTTTATTATACGTTTGCATATATCTATATAGGTACGTTTATAGAATATTTTGAAACAATCGCAATAAACAATAATATATATATATATATATATAGATAGGTACACACGGTAACATTATTGCTACGCATTTTTCTAGAATAATAATTATTATTATTAGTATTATTGTGATATACAAACAGTATTCATATTTATAAATATAAATATATACTCATTTACTGACGATGTACGCATTATATACGATGTATATACCTACATATAAGATAAGTGCCTACATAACGATATTGAACTTGCGTCGTTGCGTCCTTGGCCAACGCACGCGAGTGCGTGACTAATGGACTTGGTTCGCACGGTATTCTGACGAACCTATTGATTCTCCATGATATAATAATATATAATATATATGGGTTTTGAGTGATAACACTGGCGGATATTATCGATGTATAATTATAGGTACTATCGGTACCATCGTAATATGGTAATAATATCATATAGCACTTTATATAATAGTATTAGAAACGTATTATATGATGGTAAAAGCCAAAAGGTAATTTATAAAATATATAGTTTAAATAAATTTAATAATGTAATTAGTTAATTAAGATGGATAAGTCAGATTTAGGTAATATAGTTTTTAATGATTTGGTACATCTATTGCTTAGATTGTCCTCGACTAGAACCTATTTCAACTTCAATTGGGTTTGGTATTGATGCGAATAATACCTATAGTCTTCTTTCGAATAGATTAGGTAGCTTTGGCATATTTCTGCACTCAGTATAGGTATTTTATATTTTGATCGATGACTGTGGAGTCGTATTTTGTGGAATTGTTTTGTGCGGTGTCCCATTTTATTAAGTTGTCTTTATATATATACTTATAGGCCCTCTCATGCTAAGTCTACTCCAAGGATCTCCAAATTTACTACAGTAAATTTCATGTCCTGGTAGTAGGGATTCATAGGGCCTATTGTAGTCTTCGGAGAGAGAGAGAGAGAGAGAGAGAGGGAGAGAGAGTTTCCATTTTACTCTTCGTACTTCTTTTGAGGATTTTCCAAGGGATTTTCCAAGGGTTCTGTCGTTTTGAGAAAATTTCTACTACACCTGAGTTGAAAATTTGGTATATAAGGTCCGTCTAATTGGTACGTTTATTTCAGCTTTGGATCTTTCCCAGTCCACTGTGACTTCCCTGTAGATGTACAATAACAGAATGATGATTAATGTGATCAATAACATTATATTGCACGATAAAAATAATATAGACATAATAAATTATAGTTTATACGCATCAAATACATACATATTACTCCTCCCTCCCCCCGAAATAATTTCGATTAACGAGGAAAAAATTGTTTTATTATGTTACTGCACAATTTGTATTGCTAAATTTTGTAACCCCCCCGATTTTTTTTTGTGTACGTGCCTGCATATTACGATTCCAAATATATCAAATAATAAACATTGTCTTATCTAAACAAGATTAAAATCATTTTATGAAAAAAGGAAAAGCGACTTTACGCCAAAATGGTTTCATTTTATATATTATTTTTTTTTATGGCTACGCTTAGATGGCCACGTCGAAATGTCCGTTAGTTGGTGTATGTACAGCTTTTATTTCAAATAGAGGCTCATTAATATTTATGACCCCGAAAATCGTAAATCAGATCTTGGCATATGAACAGAAGCAATAACTTCGTACAATGATTTCAATCGTCACTCCATTAATCACATTTCCTATTAGCACCATTGACAGCGAGACACTACGTCCGAATCGTTTCGTATACATTACTCGAATGAACACTATACCCATAACACATTGTAACGAAAAAGTTCATTTAATAATGACTTATAAATAAGTTATAAACCTTAAATACACGTTTAATATAATATTATAGCCAATAAGTGTGGCAATAATAATATATTATATATTAAGCGTGTAATTGCAATCGCACGTGACGAACGCATATTGGGTACATTATTATTAATTTATCGGGTTTCAACTCTTTTCCATAATATATTATAATTATGAAATATATACATACACGATGTATAATGTACTACTGAGAAGGCATGCGCGTTTGGTCGTCAACGCTGTTTATTATTATTATTTTTTTATCGAGAATATATATTTCATAATCTAAAGATATTATATTTTAATACGTCTTAATACCACATATATCGGAACATAATAATGTAATGTTTAGATAATATAATAACACGTAGGTACCTACCATAATATTATAGAGTAGTATATTATAGTCACGGGAGCTATAAATTCACACGCGGTAGGTATATATGTTTGCAGGTGTACAGCCGAGACAGTGTGTTTATGTAAATGCGGCAATAAAGTACTACCTATATTATGTATTATAATATTAATTGTCCACATAATATTATAATAATATGATATTTGAGGTGATATTCGGTATGTTAATTTATCAATTTTAGAAATATTATACACGAATCGCGCCGTATGTCCTTGTAAAACGCAAAAAAACTTAACAGACCGCGCGCGCGTAATATAATTTATGTACTTACCTCGGACTATGAGGCTGTTTTCATTCCACGGAAAAGTACACGCGCCGCCAAATGATAATAAAACCGATATCCGTTGTTGACGTTTTAAAAAAAAGTAGATAACTGTGTTGTAACAGTGGCGTGTTTTGGACAATTTTTCGGAACGTGTCCAAAATGTCGGTATCGCCGCCCCACGGGGTTCCATTCCTGACATTACTTTTTTAAATTATTCATTGACTTAAATATTTAAAATAAATACATAATTATACAAAAAGTAAAATATTACTAAAATTAGCAAATAACCGTAAAATAATGATCGTAACAAACTTAAAAAAAATACACATTAGGGAGACAGTATAATATAAGAATAATGTGCGTTTTATTTTTAATTTTCGATACACTAAAACTCGTTTCGCTGTAGTACTTATTTCGTTAAAAACATAAAGTAAATATCCAAATCTAGTCGGTTAAGATTTAAATAACAAAAATATTGAATAAAAATTTTTATTTTCATTGTTTAGAGTCGGGGGTGTTCATTGTGGACATTCTTCCCCTCGCCTAAATACACTTTTGGTTGTATATTTACCTGAATTCGGGTCACGAGATCGTAAAAATCGAAAGTTTTAATAATCGTTCTATGGACGGGGTAGCGGTTTCCGGGTTCGATGAAATAATATACTTTGTAATGCACATTGTAACAAATTATACTGGATGATTCACCAACCATAATCATTGCCATTTTTTTCTTTAGTTATGAATTTATTACGATGTTGTAGGGAAGTAATTATAATAAATACATGAAATTCATCAACTAATTTATTAATATATTCAAATAAATGATTATAAAATATTTTGTTTTTCATATTTTTCTAGAAATTATATAAGAATTAAATTTCGAACGATTTGATGTTAATTAACTAATTCTGTTTCAACCATCAAATTACTTCAAAAATAAACTTTTATTTTGCATTTTTTTTTCTATGGCATATTTTGTATATTTTATAAATATATATATATATAACTTATAAGAACAAAAATTCTAATAAAAAAATATTCCCCTAAAAACAAAAATTAAAATTAAAAATTGTCTATTTTGCTTCAACATATTATTTATGTTTTTACTTATATAGTGTGCTATGTGTCATACAAAAGCAGTTATAACAAACGAAATTTTCGTCACGCATAGACAGATATTTAAATTATATAATATATGAAATCGGTCATTCTATTTATGGGACTTACATTGAAATCAAAACATGTATAATTAATAATTACATAATTTAAATGATACAGATTGATTGATTTTATTCATTTTAATGTTAAAGACAATATTTTAGAAAGTGATTTTTTTTTTTAAATTTAATACTAATACTTTTTAATGCATTGATTTATATTATTGTTAGACTCGCGGCTCTTGAATTTTTAGAACATTTAAATCTATGCTCTTGTTTTAAGTATATCATTTAAAGTTAACATGTAGAGAGTAGATGAACCAATAGTGGGCTACTTATCTTTTCTGCTTCACTCTGCTCAACTATACACATTGAATAGTTAAAAGTTATAACTGATTAAATATAGAATATATTATATATTCGTTTAAAATTTGATTTTTAAACATAAACAATCTTTTAAAGGATTTTTTTAAACTGATAACGATAAAAAAAAAAACAGTGAACATTTTAATTTTTTTTAAAAATTGTTATTTTTTAATGGCTAATGAGTAATGACTAAAAATCATATTTCCAAAAAACGTTAAACCATTTCGAGAATATATGAATGTTATTCATTTAAAAGAATCACTGTGTACACTTGCTAAAAGAGTCATTTACATGATACTCCGTGGCTATGTCACGGTCACTATAATAATATTATTAACGACGTCAATATGTTAAGGACATACTGTATTATTATTATCATCATCTTCCCACAGTTTCCGCATTGATCTTCCTCCGTTACCACTTCACCGTCCCCGCGATGACTGCGGCAATCTTACCGATGCGGTTTATTTGCCCGTATCACTCGGAAGTATCCGCCTGACCGTCTGAAGATCGATTGAAAACGCGACCGTCCGCCGACAACAGGTCATTGCCGAATCCGCCGAGCAATTTTTACCCCATCACGGAACATGATATACTATATAATAAAAAATATACGACGAATAGCTAGTAATAATTATTTATTTTCGCCATAACGTCGTGGTGCGGACATCACTGCAGACAACCGACGAGGTCGTACACGACGTCCATATTATCGTCATAATCATTGTTATTATTATTAGTATCGTAAAGATCTCGATCCGATCATACGCGGAGTCGTCAGATGTTACAATCACACACTGTGTAATGTGTATACCTATCAACATTATTAATCTTTATATTCCTGTCTCTGATTCACTTTTACATTTTGGCGAACGATCAATCGATTCGGCCTCAAACGCCCGTCATCCGGCCAGCCAGCCGGCCGGCCGACGTATCCGTTTCCGGGACGAGAATATATCGATTGGACCATTCTCTCTATTTCTTTCTCTCTTTTTCTTTCACACTATAAATTCAGCATACAATATAACTATATAAGTGATATTGTGTTTTGGACACTCAATCTTCGAGTGTAAAATTTCAGCGGTTGCTGACTTTGCGAGGGTCACGGGTCACGTTATACACTCGTCGAATAATGACGACCATCACTCTATAGAGGACGATATATCGTTTAGATCGCATATCAGAATATTATTATTTTTATATTTAAAAATAACTTTGTATTATAAAGAATGAACTTTTATGGTTTGTGGCGTAAGTAAATACTATAAACAAATAATATTCACAAAAAACCACACAATACCTATGTCATAATATTGAATATTATATATTTACATACTTTAAGTTGCATCTCAGGATATCTCGTCATCGAGTTTGTAAAGTGTTTAGGCGTACGCTACTCTAACTAAAATCGATGACTTATAATTAATATAACATATTAACATGTAATTTAACATCGATCAATATAAATGTTTTAACGTCATCTGAGAATAAATAACGTGGATATGGTACGATGGGAATGCATTTGAGGACACAAACAAGGGAAGCGCCCAGCTCCTTATTGACATATACTATATATTATAAATTATATCTGAAATAACAATAAATAATTAGTATAATTCATTTGAAAAAAATTCAAAAGAAATATTTAGGCAGATATAAATAGTAATACATATGGTACAACATCACGATGATCTAACTACCAATATACGTTTATAGGTTATAATTTTAAAAAGTATACACGTATTGTATTAAATTTAAGGCTCTGCGAAGTCTCTACAAAATTGGCGGTATCGATATGCCCAACAGGTGATTGATATTATGTAGATTATAGACACATATAAATATAGTGTACAATGTATATATTATGGTCTCCGATCATGACATGTTTATCGTGAAGTAAAAATCATAATAATTGTTATTTTCATTATACCTACCTGTATGCGATAATAACATATAATATATATTA
The DNA here is from genome assembly GCF_020882245.1 of Rhopalosiphum padi. Lineage (NCBI taxonomy): Eukaryota > Metazoa > Arthropoda > Insecta > Hemiptera > Aphididae > Rhopalosiphum > Rhopalosiphum padi. Next base: position 24,105,343 of record NC_083600.1, read on the forward strand.
TAATGAGTAATGACTGATTTTGTATTTGCTCAAAAGGACGATCTATGTTTATAGAAACTATAATATTAAGTATGATAATATATGACATAAACTGTATTTTGTAACAAACAAAACATATATTATAATATTATACGCATTATGTTTATGTATATATTTATATATTTTTTTATCATGCTATTTATAGTAATTACTAACTAGCCAAACGTGATAATAACAATATTTATTATTTATATTTACACTATCTACCTACAAAACTTGTGAAAAACAAGAAAAAAATTGCATATAAATCTTTTGTAATATTATATTTTAAGGGTGTGGCGGGAGGGATAGTCATTTAATCAAACATTCAAGCGTAGGTATATTAGTATTTATAACAAACATAGTTATATACAATAACAATAAATTAAACTCGATTGTACATTTCATTGTTGAGGGTTTTTTTATGTGTATGAGTGGTGTACACGACAAGAAGTAGTCGATAAATGCTTAAAAAAAATTAAATTTCTAAAATTTTAAAAAATGGGGGTGGTTTTGTAGAGTACATTGAGTCTAGTTTATATTTTAGAGATATCAAAGTTAAAAATGTCAAGTGTTATTTTTATAAACGGGGAAAAATAAAAACTAGGACGAATGTTTATATTTTCATTTTTTATTTATGATAACATTTTCATCATATTTCTATTTTTAAGCTATTTATAGACATGAGACATTTTAATAATTTATTTTAGATTTTTTTTCTAGAAATGTTAATTAAAAATTATTTTCTGGGCTAAACTATTGAAAATGTAATACAAAACTCATTATTAGTTCTTAATTTATCAAATAATAAATTTGGAATATCTAAAGCCAAACATTTTTTTTATAAGCGTTCAAAGTTAGAATTTTGACAAAATTCATAAAAATTACATAAATTATTTTGTAATTAAAAATTAGCAAAATAATCTTGTTTTTATACCTAGCTAGGGTTTGAAAATTTAATACAAAATTTTTATATGTTTTTCAATTATAAATAAATGGAAAAAAAATTCTATAAGAAAACCAAATTAATATTTTATAAACATTTCAAGTTCAAATATGTACGACATTGAATTCATCTGTATAATAATTATTTCTCTGCACCATTTTTTTTTTATTTGCATTTGAAGTTAGAATTTTGACTTAATTTATTAAAATCGCAAACATTTCTAATTATTTTGTAGTTCATAAAAACTTTTCTTTTTATATTTAAATTTTAAAATTTAATAAGTACAAGGTCCCTCATAAGTAGTATATATTGTACCGCAAAATCTAAATATATAAAAAAGCAATTATTTTTTCTAGACATTTTAAGTTCAAATTTTGACGAAATTACTTATTTTAACGATGAATAACGATGTTAATTATTTTGTTATTGTTTAAAATATTATTCGTAGGAACCTTAAACTTTTATGTATATATTATATTACTATGAATTTTACTTTACGCAATAACATCTATTTATACAATCTATTTTTGCTGTTTTACGGTATTTACAATAAGATAAAATTAAATTTCAAGATATATAAATTTGTATAAATGCATATTATTATAATAATTAAATGCTAAATTATCCAAGAAAAAATTATGTCGACATCAATCTATCGTAATACTAAAAGTAAAATAAATGGCTTAGCTATATAAAAAAAAACAAATCACAAAATATACTTAGTGATATTGGCTGAGAGATGGTTTTCAGAAACGTTTTTCGTATACAACGATATATATACCTATCATATAAAAATAAAATTCAAGTTTAACATAACTACAAAAGTGATCCATTCGACACCTAATGCACAAGCTGTACAGCAGAACGGTATACACTTGTCTTCCTTTTTTCTTTTTATTATCTAAATGATAAATTACATTTTTAAATAAAATTATTATCTTTGCGTATGATATAATATGTTTGTACCTAGTAATAGTATTGCGAACAAATGAAATATGTAAAAGGAAATTGCCCACCGAAGAAACTAATAATTATACAAATTGCGCAAAATGATTCAACATAAAATAACAACAACTATAATAAGAAGAATATAAACAATATTATGCGTATTCATGTGTATTTGTGTTTGTATTTTTATGATTTTGGTATTTATACGAAAATCCAACTCATACAATATGGCGATGTATATAATAATAATAATTAATCATCATTAAAAAAGTTGTTATCAGTGTACTTATAACAGAGAGTATAAAATCGATAGAGTCAAAATTAATGAACAATTATGTGAGTAGTATATTACTATTGCTTATTAAACGGAAATCACTAACACACGAAAAAAATATACTGTCGGGTCAACAATACGCGTTCTATGGGTTAGGTAACGCGTATTTCGAATTATTGCATTAACTAAACTAATAATTAAGTACCTACGTATATTATATAGTATTATATTTCCGTAGAGTTCGACACGAAAATTGCGGTTAAACTGGAAAATATATTGTGGTATAATAATAATTATATTTATTGCGCTTCGACCATCGCCTAGCAGTATATACCTATAGTGGGTCTTACGGATAATCATACTAAAAAAAAAAAAAAAAAAAAAAAATAACGTGTGCGAACTTAACGGTGTACAACGACCCATCTCTGGTTCTGATATATATATGGTACCAAAATAACTGCGTTTCGTTCGCGACAACGACTGTTCGTAGACCGGAGTTCCGGACTCGTCGACGTGGTTATGGTATTACAATTTACAATTACATGTATATATGCCCATGTCAAATATAATACTTATAACACGCATATACCTAAACACCGGCTGAAATGCTGAATTCGTTTTCACGTCAATATTATACTAAAGTCGATGATTATTATAATATCTGATTATTTATTGAGCTCCGAAATCCACAGTGAATAACACAATGACAATGATGCCCAATCGAGATTTATTTACTTCGAAACGGAATCTGTGACATTGTGTCTAAAAAAATCGATTTTACGGATTAAAATTAATTATAATTATCTTTGAGGTTCAGACACCGAATGTGCTGACAATCGATACGGTCACACACAATCGTTCGCACAGTAATTTAATATAATAATAGGTCTCATGTCGTATTAAAAACGTTTAACGATAATATAAATATGATTCGTAAAAAAAAAAAATATGACGTACATACTCGTACACTATATATACTTATTGTCTCATTCTCTCATTATTTAATACTAATTGAAAAATAAAATGTTAATAAAATTTATAGACGAATAATAATTATAACTCATATGTACTTATTATTTTTGGGACTATATTATGGTATTTAAAAATAATTGTAATAAGTGACGTAAGTTTTTATTGAACAATACAATATACGTGCTGCACACGTTAGGACGGTAGTTGGCTTATATATATATAATGTATACTTATGTTACGTTTAAAACACGTTGTGCAGCAACTGCAGCTCACAGATATAATAATATTGAAAAAATAATCTTCAAATCGTGTATATATACGTGTGTGTAATCGGTCGAAAGTGGCGGAATGAAATAATTATTGCGTAGAGGTCGATTCAGCGATAAAAATACATAATCGTTTTTCATCGTTATAGAACTTCAACCCTATATTACAATATTATATGTGATGCATCATTTATACACACCATCACACACGCGCGTAAATATATTATACGTATTATGTTTAATCTTCTATACACAAGCGGTGAAAAATTACATTTTGAGTTGGCCAATTTCCATGTTCCCGATGAGCTTGAATTTAAATATACAAGTTTTTATGTCAAACAAAGAGATAATATGTATAAATCGTAAAATTATTTAAAATGTTTAAGCCGTCGAGACGAAACGACTAACGAGACGCGAGAACACTGTTCAGGCGTTAAACGAAAGTCTCCTTAGTCTATCTCTATACAATGGTCTATACATTATACAATAATACGTACCTATTTAGATATTATATATTACATAGGTAGTAGAGTATATGTGAATATATTTGAATATAAACATACAATTATTATGAGTAGACAAAAATAAAATTTCCATTCTATAGGTCAGGGATGGCAAATCCATGGCACGCGAAAATGTTTACTATTATATATTATATAATATATAATATTATAATATAAAATCAATATTATTATAATTATTATTATTATTTTATACCTAAACTAACCTTTTTATACTAATACATTAATTATACAATCAAATTATAATATAACAAAATATAATATTTTTAATATTTTTTTTCATGATACACTCTATATATAAAAAAAAAAGGTAATTTTGGGCACGCAGTGTTCAAAAGGTTTGCCATCCCTGCTATTTATAGGTACTCTCACGCCAAATATTCACAATTGTTTTTAATTTTACAGATTGTACATTTTATCGTTTACTTATTTATTTATTGTCAATAAATAATAATAAAAAAAAAGATAGCGAAAATATTATGTAAGATGAACTTTTGTAAAAAATGGTACAAACTACGTGACTTTGTATCTGTATATATTTAGTACATAAATTAATACTATAATATATAGTCATTAGTCATTATAATATATAATGCATTGATCGGAAAAGTCCGATGCATACTATAATACATATATACGTATGTATGTCAGAATTAATTTAAAAGATAATATAATTGAATCCGGATCAAACATTTAAAAAACAGGTGTACTTATTTACGTTTCAGGTGAAAAATATGAGACAAGATATGTCTGTAATCCTGTAATGGAAAACGTTGCTAAGTACCTGTAGTGTGTGGATATGTGTATTCGAATATAATATTATTACTTATCGAATTTTTAAATTAGTAAATTAATATTGTTCCATTTAGATATTGAAATCGCGTTTGTCCGTTACAATATGAAATCATTATAAATACATTTTTAGTAATTTTGATGGTATTATATTGTATATTTATATAAATTTGATTCGTTTCACAACAATTTTTTATTTTTATTTGCATATTTTAATATTTATAGCAATTTTTTTCATGTTTTCATTGCATTACATTAAATTAATTTCAAAAAGTTATCGACTGACGTAAACATACTTTGGGACACTGCTTATAATATGCATAATATATATATGTATAGACATATATATGGTTATATATGTACTGCATCTTAAATAAATTGCATCTTACTGGAGTGGGACATTTTAATTTTTATAAGCATTATTTACAGATCACCGCTCGTAATACGTTGTATTGTTAGTTGTTACCATTCGAATAAAGAATGAAAAAAAGTTTAATTAAAACCCATTTAATTTCGTAAAAACGTTTAGACATTTTTCAAAAAATATAAATAATGTTATTGCTCATAGACGCATTTAACAATATATAGTATGTTAAGTTGTTTAGTTTGTTTAATTCACTATAGATGTTCTATACGCTCCTTATTTAGATTGTATTTTATAGGTATAGCAATAGCCGAGTCGAATGGTAGGTGGGTGTGTGCAAAACAAGACGACAAATCAATGAATTATTATGTATAAATAATCACAGTGTCGAACGCATCGTATAATATCATAACTGTTTTGCGGTATCTGCGCGGTAGGTGTTAAGACGTAAATACGTGCGATGTGATTGCGTGAACGCATATTATAAAATCATAGAAATCATAAATTATTATTATTTATTATTTTTTTAATTTTCTAAACTATACATTATATACGTACCTGTATCAGTGAGCGCGACCGCCCGTGTTGATGTCACGAATGTTATGAAAAATAAAGAAATATACAGATAAAGGTTTAAAAACCGATTGTCATTCGGAGACGACGGTTTTTTTCCCACCCATGAAATATTATGTTTTAATTCGTAATGATACTCATGTTATATTTACTAATTAACTATAATATGATATTTTATAATTAATATTGTATATGTATATATGATACTAGCTTTGGCTGTAGAAAACATGTTATGTTATGTTATATACCTACAACGTATAAACTGTTAGCATATTGCGTTAGAACATATAACTTATTCTCGGTATAGAGTTTACTGTTTAGAATTTAAATAATTGACAACAAATTACATTATTTCCTAGGAATCACCTGAACAACACATCGTTAAATTTTAGCCAGATTGCGTTTATTGTACCTATGTACTTAACATTTAATAATAAATTAATACGACGATAATAAACTTGAATAATTATAATTATTTAGTTTATTAATTTATCATAGTAGTTATCATCTTATTTATTGTAAAACCAAATATAATTTTATCACATTTTATACAATTTTAAACATGTTAAAAAATACACACACAAATATAGCGAAAACTTACATGCAATTTAAAATGGCATTCAACATTCAGATAATTGGCAAAAACAAATCGTTAAAACATTTATTAATAACCATATATAAGCATTACGACATAAGCTGTGTAGGGTAAACGCGCTATAATGATTAAACGTCATGCACAGAGTATACAATTCTCGTCGCTTAGTTTTTTCATACTATTTTACAAGGTGCATCACTAAAGTTATTTGTGTCAGTTGCGTTAAAGTCTCTGCGTGGTTATAGTAGTCGCAGTAATACCGCAAGCAGCAAAAAAGCACTTCAAACAGGCCATCTTCGAGTGATAATTTAGTAAGGCGTGTGTTGTAAAGTTATTTGTACACAGACACCCGTTGCCTCACCTCAAAATTAAAGAATAGGATATGGTTTACCCCGCCACTGATCATATACCATACTTAAATAAATGTCGGCCAACATATTTATACTATAAAACTATACTCTTATTATATTACTTATATAATACTGTTTTGTTTGATACGTAAAAAAAACGATTTAGCTAAAGCAAAGCTTACTCGTATTGGCTCCAGATTATTTTGCACACATTAATATAGTTGAAGATCGATCACAACATATTTTGTTTTAAGGGTGTAGCACGCTGTAGCAAAATGGCCCGTAGCCAACAAGCAATTCGACGGTCATCGTGATTTTTAGTAAATTGAAAATGTTTCAGACTGCAAAAAAAATAATTAACCGTTTTGGACAATATATATGGTACACTCTGTATACACTACGGTAGCAAAATCTATAGAGTTTATTATAATTACATTTATTTGTTATTATGTCGTGGATCGCGTTTCTATACAAGCCGCTAATTAGACCGTGTCCGCGGCATCGTCTGTAGCGCCGTGAGATTTACGATGACCTATCGCAATAGAGTCTGAGACGCGAAGTGCGTACGAAATGATTTGATACCCGAGTAGTGCCGACTACATAGATATACCTACGCATATTATATATTATAATATTATACTTTTATTAATCAACGGAGGTCGTTTGTGTGAGGAATACATTATACCAACGAATCGTTTATATATATATAAATAATGCAAACTGAAATGCGTTTGGCACAAATGAAATCTCTGTTAGGAATGTGACGCGAAATAAGTATACCAATGAATACCCGATTATTTAAACTATTTTTTTTCAAATATGTTTTCGAAAACTTTCGTTTAATTGCCGAAAAAATGAACGAATCGCGTTATTCAAGTCACCTATATGATATATTAATGCGTCTGCAGTACCTATAGCTAAACGATGACAAACTATAATAATAGTATTGAAACTTCATCACACTACGAGTTTTTTGTTATCGTGATTATAATATGTATAGTTTATAACTTATAACTTTACGAGATAATATATAATATATATAATAATATCATAATTATACTATCGTCTATAGTGTCGTCACTACGATTTTTTCTAATGTTGCACGCTACCGTGGCTGTAGTTTGATTTCGTCAAAAATTCTTCTTATATGCGGGCAAGTCGGTCAAGTAAGAACGAAATAAAATTTGGAAGATTACTCTCGAGATTTTGAAACCGACCGTGCAACAAGACCGAAACGAAAACGCGCGCTCGGTGCAAGTTTGGTGCGTGTACAATTATCCTTGATAATATAAATATATATATATTTAAACGCAAGTACTTATATTATTATATTCGGCCCAGTCGCGCTAAAATGTAGACCACCGCGTCGCGCGAGTGTTATGTCGGCGGTCTGTATCGCGCGTTCATACCCGTCACGGTGGTTGTCGCGTGTTTTGCAGTATTATTTGCCTTAATAACAAGTATAGGTAGATAGGCGTAATGAGTATACATAAAGTAACAATAATAATCGTCTTACGCGCGCGTGCATTTTTGGCGTGCCTATATATATATCGTACACGAAACCAATGATTATTAATGACCACTGCAGCGGCGGCGTCATATTATAAATATACCGCAACCGGCCAATATATTAATAATTATGATATAACTATATTATTATAGGTAGTTGGTAAGTATAGCTGATATTATTCCGTAACGATGCGATCGACTCTCGGACGCGTCGTGGATTTCAACGTGCCGCAAACTCAAAACGAAATTGGACGACGGAACGGTATAATAATATTATATTTTGATGTAATAAACTACGCACGATTGGTCGTCAGAAATTAATATATATATAGGTAATGAGATCTCCTCTGTGTGGCATTTATACGATACGAGTAATGTTTAATAACCACTATAGACTTCCCATTAACACGTAATCCAATGTGCATAAAAGGCTTACTGTTTATGTGATCCGATTTAGATTTTTCGATTAAACTTTAATAGCCCACAAAAAGCCAACTTTAAAATAGGCGGAGAGGGTATTATAAAAACAGCGAGAATTACGAAATTATATTGATACATTTGCTTGGTCTTGTTCAAAATGACTAGTGTCATGACCTTCCAATAGATTTTAGTCTCATGTCTATTTTCGCTGTTCATTAACCTACATAAAATCGGTGTCAACCATTTAGTTTTTATTTTCCATTATTATTATTATTATTATTTATATTTTGTCATTATTATATAACATCGAAAACACATATGTACCGCAATTGGCGTAAACGTTTTTATTTTCATGTGTGTGACACACATTCGAATTTTCGTGTAGTTTAACATTTCTGACTTTATATGCAGAATAATGTTTCCACATTATAACAATGTGATGCTATAAATCTATGATAAATAACAAATATGTCCATCGACTTGTTTCATTTCTATAATGAAGCTGTGCATATTGTTGCAGGGTTGCCTATAAGTAAGTTTCGAATGTTTCAGCCCTTTATATTCGTACACAAACAAATATATAGGGATTTCTTTTAAGGGGCCGGAGATACCGAAAATACATTCTAACACAATTGGTTCAAAAATGAACGTACTCGTAATTAATAAAACTATAATTATTAAACTTCATTATTTATCGCACGAATCGTTAAATAGTTCTATCTAATATACGTATATTTTCAAATTTTGATATTTTTTTGTACTACTGAAGAAATTTCTGTGTAGATACAAACGTGAACTTTTCAAAAAAACAATCCCCTTTTATACTGTAAATTATTTAGCGGATAATTTTTCTGAAAATGTTAGCGCATCTATAAAAACCAAATTCGAACTTAAATAATCTTTCAATTATTTATCCATGTGGACTTAGAATAATATGTCAGTCGCTCATGATAATAGATGTCGAACATATTATATGGAGACTAAGGGGACTAAAGATTCTTACGACTTGATGTCATAAGTTCATTATTAAATTTAAAAAAAAGAGAGCATTATTTATGTACATAGATACTAGTTAGGAAGAGAATATATTACACAAACAGTTTAGGTTTTAAAAGCTGTCTGATATCCGGATATGTATAGCATATATGATATATAAATTATGTGCAATGTATTAAAACGGTAAAAAATGTTTTAAATGTTAACGCTTTTCGCAACACCGTACATTATAATAATTATGATACAGGAAACCCGGATATGACTAATTCAAAAATATCAATTAAATTTATTATCCCCCCACATAAAATGGAGTCATGTGTATTTATATATATTTTTATTTAAATATTTATATCAATACTACATTTTATCTTAATGTTATTCTAATTGAAGCCTCGTGAGTCAGGGAAACACAAGGACATAATAATAATAATGGTGGTCGAAAGCGTATTTACACCATAAAATAATCACAAAATCCATAATTTGTGTGTTATGTCAATCTCGTTCAATTAAAAATATAAGCGCATATATTAATATCCGAATTTATAAGCAACGTCTTAACAATAAAAAAAATAAATTGAATTTCCATAATTAGGATTGTCGTTTAAGGTATATAAAAAGATATAATATATAAAATATAATAATAATAATTATTTTTTTTATTTGATCATAAAATTCAGGAAAAGTCTTATCTGATCGCAGACATAATGTATTATTTATTTATACTTACCAACTTTAAATATTTACATAGATGGAGTAAAAATTTGAATACACGTAAACGCATTATTGTTTATTATTTGCCTTTCGATTTTTATTACCGTGAGGTATAATCGTACAGTAGCATATTGATTTTCATTAATTTTTTTCTATACGGAAATTCTCGCAAATTTTTATGTAACAAAATAATTTTAATACTTATTAACGATTGATCCTAAAACAATATATTCCCGTTTATGTTGTTTTGTAGAAACGACAATTTACTCTTTAGGCATGTTGCATTGGAATCTAGAACGAAATATTAGAAGTTTTAACATTCTTAAAATTATATGTACCAACGTTGTATCACTTATATTAACTGTAATCCATACATTATATTCCTAAGCTATTCGTGACATTACGAACAAGTTGAAAATTGAAATAATAATACAATGTACCTAGTTCCTAGGCACTTATATTTTTAGATGAGTCTACTTTTGTTTTATATTATAATAAGTCGTCGACATTCCATCAGAAAATCACGCACGAGTGGCTGGCCATATTATAATACTTCGATAGAATCGAATATTTAAAAGTTAAAATACTATTATCGTCATGCAAGTACGCATTCGTCTAATAATCCTCTTAAGAAAAATAACACTGACGCTACATAGAGATTTCTAAAATACAGGGTGACTTTTAAACATGGACACCCCGGTGCTATATGCTTAAATGTTATATAGGTTGTCATTAAATTATTTGATTTCTGAGTTTCAAAAAGTTATTAGTGTCTAAGTATACTTGCGGTTATTCTTTTAAATTAAAAATGTATTATTACAAAAACTATTAATGTTTTAAAATACATATTTTCTATTATTTTGTTCTTTTAAATGATAACGTAATGCATTATAAATTTCATATTCCAAAGCAGTATAATATTAGTCTAAAAATGTTTATGATTAATCATTAAATTTCCAACGAGCAGTTTATTGAAATTCGATTTTATCAAAATTCTCAGAAAATATATTTCCATTTTTTCCATTTTGTTTTATTTATAATAACTTCAAATAAATATGTAAAAAAAAAAGAATATTATGTAATGCCAATACTTTTTAAAATAAAAATGACTTACTGTTAAAAGATTTCCAAATTTGAATTTAAATAAATTTATAATTTGAGCAGAAATAACAATCGTGCTTATAATAATATAGTCTTACATTTTAACAGTTTAATCTTAAATGTATATCATACAAATACACATACCGGTATATACAGCGATTTCGCACATGACGACCGACGATTTCCTTGTGTTTTATTAATGCATGACAAGAAAAACATAGTTCTCAAAACAGTATTATATTATATTATTATAATCATACTTTACATATTATTATCCATCGTGTTTTATCGTATTGAGAATATTTTGCGAAAATTCGCGGTGGAGTTACACATTACGATTATTATTATTGCTTACTATAATATGTAGGCGTGTATAAATTTTTGTGAGGTTGGGTTAGGTTCTCTATTTTAAACGGTTCATGTGTGTGTGTGTGTGTGTGTGTATGTGTGTGAAATATCTGAAAAAATTTGAACATTCCGTCTGACTGCAACTATATTAGTCATGTCTACCGTCTACCACACACACACACATATGCAGACACATTCGCGTATTTATTGTTATTATATTATTATTATATCCATATCTATTGTCCAAGGCTGATGGAAATTTCGGTGACTCGACCTTGTAAAATAACGACGTTCTTATGAGTTTCCTTTGAAGCAAAAACACAACGGAAAATGGTATAAATACCGTGCGAAAGGAAAAAAAATAGAAAATAACGCAATACACTAATACCTAAATATATATATATGTATACAGAATTACAGACATATAACATCATATGTGTGTGACATTTTATTCCGATATTGTGTATAATATTATTATACCGGACCATACGCGATCGAATTCCGCGGATTGTGAAACGTTTCGATACGAGTATACGACAACATGCTATTATTATAATAAACCTATATGAAATACCAATACGCATGCGTGTATGATACGTATTATTAGTACATTTACTCCAAACTACGTGAATATTTACCCGATTCGTGACGTAAGTTTCGGAACTATGATGACGGGCATAATGGACAGGGCGATTATTACAACGGAAATGGTCAGGTGATTTTTCGAATGATATAAGATTTTCACATTTGACTCGTAAAACCGGCAACTAAACATTTTAATTATATTTTTTTTAACTAAAATCAAAATACTTTTCTCAGTTTTGTATTTACATACAAATAACTAATTACTTCAAAATAACCCATGTACATTTTATGGATCAACGTTTTAAGAAAAAATATTTCATTACAAATTAATGAATTAAAATGAAAATGAAATAGAATAAAAAAAAGGTAATTTATTTATTTATTTAATAATAACAGGTATAAGTATAATTTACATTTAATTAATAACCGCCATAAATACACAACATCGAATATAATATAATAATCAGGTAATAAAAGTTGGTACTATAATTATGATAATAAGAAGTAAAAAAAAAAATTAAATTAAAAATGTTTTACATTATTAATACTATAATGGTAATACTATACTATGTATAATTATTTATAATAATTATTAAAATACAACATTATTCAAGGATTCCACTACAAGATGATTAAAACTTAAAAACATTATTTTATGTATTTTTTCAAAATTGAAATTTTTCATTTGAAAAAATACAGTAGTTATAAGTTAGGTACGTTTTGTATTTTTTTTAAACTTTAATTGCAAGATACTAAATACTATGTATCGTATCTAAAATTTAAGACGAATATTTTTTCTAAAAAATTATTTAAAATAGCTAAAATCGAAAATATCAGTAAATTTGATATTATTTATACCAAAACATACAGACCAAGATATATTCTCTTATTCAGAAATCCGGTTAACGAAAACCACTACGCATACCACACGACTGGCTTATATAATTGTTTTAAGATTAATTTATGATTCCGCCAATCAATCATGGAAATAAAATACGTCAACTTTAAAAACTGATTTGAATAAGTCACCCGGTATTCGTTTATTTTGTTTAATTCTAGAAGGCATAAATCTTAATTTATATTCAGTATAAAAATGAAAATATAAAAAAAATAGATACATGATGATCAAAGAAAAAGTGTATCTCGATGTACAAGATACAAATGTATCTCATAAAAATGTATGCGCCATTCCTAAAAATCAACCCCTATATTACCAACAATAAACCAAACAATACATAATGGGATCCGAGGAGTTTTCATCGGAATCGATGAATTTTATCGCACCAATATAATAACTATTACTATTTTGAATTTTCATATTTATATTGAAAACGGCTGTTGCTATATGATAGAACGCGGAAAATTTATTTACCTACGCGAAAACAACACTACGTTATTATCTCTCGTCTTAAACATTATCCTAATTGAATAGAAATTATAAACGTAAAAGCGTCGCACGTCTACTTGTAGGTATATATTATGTATATATTATATATACAGCGCGTATCATTATAATATTATATTTTGTGCTGCCTGTGATGGCAATCCGCCCGATTATAATTTATTATGTAAAAAAATAAAAAACTTCTCGTGAAATATAAAAAGTTAATATCATATTATACGATATGATAACTTTTATTTTATTACTGTTTTAGTTTTCGTATAAATTTCACATAAATTGTAGAAAAAAAAACATACACGTGTTCATTATATGCACAAGGAAAATGTGTGCGGTCCAAAAAAAAAAAATCGCTACTTTATTTTGTCAATAAAAAAAATAAAAAAATAGAAGACCTCGGGATAGGCATATATTATAATATCATGGATGTTGAGGATTTAGTATACATATATATATAGATAGATATTATACTACAGTATAGGTAATATAATATAATAGATATATAGCATAATACAGTTTTTCCCGTCGACATTGTCGCCGAACAATGTTCCTCGACGTAACGACGAGGAAGCAGTAGTATAATATATTGTACATTTATACGTGTTTTAATAATATAGTTATGATGTACCTACCGTTTGACGATAATCGAAATATTTCTGGTGATTATAAACGTTGGTGCTGAAATCGATTACATTTCAGTATAAACTCTGTGACACGTTCCGTCGATCGGAGAAAATTTTATTCTGATTGGCGAGACGGCGCGATTTTTCAATTTTTCGTTGGATTTTCTCTGTAGGTGATGACAAAAGAAACAATTAAAAGTTGTTACGACGTACGCCTAGCTATTATAGTTGTATATAAAATCGTATATTCATCGAACATCGTACCTGTTAGTATACTTTGAAAATGAGAATAATATCATTAAAATAAATCTAAATAATATTATATTATCTAATTTTGATCGTACAAATTTTTGGACAACTGTTTTCATTATACGCTTAACCCCGTTAATTGATTTTTATATTTTGCTTCGAGACTATCATATTAATTCTAAATTGTAATATTTACTAATAAAAGTAAATTATTCTTAAATTATTCAAATGCATACATCAAATTTTTAGAAAAATAATCTGTTCCGGAATGTGAACTCATTAATAACAAAACTCGACAGCAGATTTGCTTACAAAAGTTATAAAATTGAAAATGTTAACAGAATGTACCGAGTTGTATTTATATTTAATTTTCTTTTAAGATCGTATTATTGATTTCCTTTTCAGTATATTTTGTATTTTCAAGAAATGTACTGATCTTACATGATACTACGAGGGATTATGTGTGTGGTTTTTTTATTACTTTATAAAACAGACGATTTACTATAATCTCCAACCTTGATTCTTGACATTAAAAGTGGTTTTTAGTAGCAGTTTTGATATGGTTTGAAAATATGGTAATATTATACGCAACCTCAGTTTTTGATCAATTGAACAAATCAATTTTGGTCAGTGTAAATCGTGTGTAATCAGTGTAATCATTAGATAATCCACCTGTCTCATTCACGCAGGAATGTTTTTTCAATACACAATGATTGATTATTGGATTTATAAATAATACACTTATTATCTCTAGCTGATCATACCTGCAGTTAAAGTGACCTACTCGCAAGGAAAATAGATACAATATTGCAGCAGTCCAGCAGTCGAAATATCGCATTTTTCTTCTATCCACGTCACGCGTTGTATACGCGATTTCAGCATTTGTTCGACAGATCGTTTGCAAAACTTTAAATTACTATATTAAATACTTATAAACATATAATTGACAACATTTTACACGTCTTTGTTATTAACTATATAATGCATTTCGTATAGCCCCGAGTTGCGAATCGCAAAACGCCATCTCCTTGAAGGTTAACGAATATAATACGATACATTATATTATACCTATTATAATACGAGTGCGATAAAACGTACGTATTATCTACGACTATATTCTATAATTATATGGTGATATATTATTATTAATGGACGTTTTAAATGCACGCGCGAACTGGCGATTAAGTTTTCGACTTTTCGTGCAGGCTGCTGTAGCGGAACTATAAATATTATTATTTGTGCAATTTGCACACTATTATAGAACAATATCGTGTATATTCTATAAATAGTAAATAATAATGCGTAAAATGATATATAGGCACTGGAGTCACAAGTCACAAGCAATATGCGTAGGAACCGCGTGTTCCAAACGTATAACAACAAACAATTATACGTATAGATATATACAGGTGAATAATAATTTAAGACGGATATAATATATTTAAGATCGATTTACTGTAGATTTGTTCGCAGAAGCTTACGACGAGCTCGTGATTTCTCGGGCCTCTCGCGACCGAAAGGGTTAAGGTTAAGATGTGTATATAAATAACGACAAAGCGGAGTAAGACAAATGTGTGCGCAAAAGAGAGAGAGAAGAGGAGAGAGTATGTGTGTGTGAGAGAGAAACGCGTCGTACAACGATGTAGATGTTTTATTGTTGATCGACCACACGACGACCGATGATTTCCTTGATCGCGTGCTGCAATCTACAATGCGTCTCTGGAAGACGAAGAATCGCGTCGAAAAACAAAACGCCGTGCATTTGCAGTGCACATAGCAGCTAGGTATGGGTATGGATCCAGCGAAACGCTGTCGGCGATTTGTCGTACCAGTTGGAATAATGATGCGCCAAGGTCCTTAAGGTTTTCGACAAAATTAATTTACGATAATAATAATATATTGTAATCGGTCTTCCTAAAATAACCGACAATACTAATTTCACGCGCGTAGTATTATATTATTATTATATATTGTGTATGCGCTTGCTATACGCGGATACATTTTGTTTCGTTTTTATCAGCCCGACGACACCGACGAGATAATTTATCATCGTTTGGAGGACGATCTCACTATAATACTACGTTTACATAATATTTAATATTGTGATGTGTCATGTACAGTGTACACCCATATGTGTGTTTTATTTTTATTTTTTATCGTGATCAAAACAATATTGTCATGCCGTATAAAAGATTTCTATGTGTATCCTACAAAATCGACAGTAACATATTATATTATATTGACAGACACGTGGTACAGAACAATACGATGAAGATTATTGCAATACTATAGCAAGCTATTTACGTTTCCAAAAACGTAAAATCGTGTGTACATCTATTGGTAATATATTAAATAGCCGCTAAAGCTATATTCGCATTAGAGCTGCCGCGAAGTCACTGAATAATAACATTAGGAACAAGAACGGCGCAGGCACGAAATTCATTTTCAAAATATGAGATCGCGTTTTCATCGTCTCGGAAATCGTTATGACAAGAGATCGCGCGATCGAGTACTAAAGAGTGAGGTAAATGGTTTAGATCGCTTATATATTATTATATCCATTCTCCATTCCATATATTATTGTAGTCAAATTTCCAGTATGATACCTATTCCATTTAACTTAGGTTATTGTTGTCGGTAACGATGGTTGTTTTCAAGAATATATATCAATTAGATCGGGTTCGGTCTATTTTTAGAATCCAGAGGATGTATATTTTTAATATTGGTATGCCTTCCTAAATAATTACCGTAGCGCCCTTGTAGCAAAACAAGTTATAACAGGTGGACGTATAGGCACGGGACCCTATTCAGGGCGGGCCAAGAAAGCGTGAGCCGGGGGCACACATTTTAGAACTCAAAATATGTGAATAAATAAATACAATTGCCTACTGCGAGTGCTGAATACTTATCAATCATTACTCCTAAAACTCGTGTACTCAACTCCGAAGTATATTTATTATTTGAATTAAAAATAAATTATGAAGCTTTATAAGCTCTACTGTGTAGTTGGCAGTAAACTCGCTTACTATTGAAAATGTATAAGTCCCGATAATATAAATTTATTTAGTTTTTCAATTTTAATTTTAGGTAGTTATACTTTGTATTTTTAATAGTTAGTTATGTTAAAAATCTGATCTCGTAAATTTGGGTTTGTGGCAAAAAAGAAAAATAAATAAATCAAAAACGTTCAAAATGTATAATATATGATCTAACGGCTAACACAGAATTCTGACTATAGACAAATTCGAAAAATTCGTTTTATTCAAAAAGTTGAAAGGGCGCAATTATAATGATTTCCTAGAGGCGTTGAACAAAACTTATGAAATATATGGTATCTACTGAATCTTTTTTAATAAACAAAAAAGCAATATAAATACAAGTATTATGTAAACAGTGCACAGCCATGAATGAATACGTCATATATGATTTTTGTGATACTTAAATTTTTAAACAATTTGTAATACCTTACTTATTGCAGTCGACTTCAATTTCGGGTTGTGACTTTATTTAATACATCGCACGTGTATGAGTTACATCTCGTTTACCTAATTTAAACCATTTAACCATTTCAAAACGTTTAAACCAGTGTATGTTTTGATACAGATCTAATTTAGATAAATAATATGTTATAAGTAAACGGCGACAGCTGCAGTAGACTTAGTGCTGACGTTTTTATAAGCAGTATATATATTACCGTATTTATTATAATAATAACTATTAGTTTATAATAAAGTGCCGCCGCCGCGTAGTCTAATCTGCAGTCCATGATCCCGCTTTTCGTCCGACGATTTAACCACCATCATATGTTTTTAGTAAAAATAATAATTCACCACGGCTGCTGCAGTCGCTGCAGTAGTCCCGCCACTCCCACGGCGCCGCCGCCGATCGTTCGTCCGGATCAAAAATATTAATCATTTGACGTAATTCCGTTTGACCTTTCGAAAACACTTGCGAAACATCGAAAAAGTGCGACGAATAACGATAAATCACGGTTTAAATAGTATACCAGCTATAACTGCGATACATACACTCATTATAATAATATTATATTTCAATATTTGTAACTATTGTGTATAGACGGCGTTGCACGTCTGTTTGACCTTTACCGCAGACGGAAACGCGCGCTCGAATGCTTGCAAAGCGAAAACATATATATGTACAATAAATATATATATATATATATAACCACACCTCCTCCGATAAAAAATAAATAAATAAAAATTTCTGTTGGGGCTACGAACGGTCGATAGTATGTAGTGTAAATATAATATATTATATTATCATTATAATATCGAAATCGATGTACGACCGACGTCAACAAATTATATGATGTCGAGAAAACACGTTTTTTTTTATTTCCATATATTATTTCGATAGAAAACAATACGTGACTGTAGCAGTCTATATGTATATAGAAGCATTTATTATCTATCTTTCGCAGCGTATGATTAGTCTGAATCATTCGGAACGATCGATTTCGAGAGTGTGCGCTGCAACGTGGTCCATAATATTATGGTCTAGTTAGGTTAAAAACATGAAGTAGGTACAAATGTGTGTCGCGCGATGGTATAGACAACAATTATATAGACCGTATAGTTAATTATTACCGGGAAAACAATAAACTCACCTTAAATAATCTCGCCAAGGGCCGGATCTATGGGGGAGCGAACCGGGGGTACTTGCCCCGGAAGTCTTGATCGGAAGGCGTCAAATTACCAAATAATAAGTGGGTGAATTATAGTAGAGCGCTAATTTTGCTTACTTTGCTCCGGGTAAAAAATATACAAGATCCACCACTGATCTTGCCAGCTTCTCGCGGATCGGGGAAGACTACGAAATCGCGGTTTATATATATATATAGAGAGACAACTATCGAACTGGTAATAGTAATTATTATTCAAATCCACCCGCAACATCGACGTGCACAATAATGTGGTTCCATATAATATATGATAATAATTAAATATCCGTCATAAATTACTCGTAATTATTAATATATACCTCTATATATACACTACATTATAGCTATAGTGTATAGCCGCGGTATAGTCATTAATCAAAATTAACGTGTTGGCACCTAATTTTTTTTTCAGCGTTTGGCATACGCCTCGATAACACGCATCGTGCAATCGACAAAACTAATATAATGTATAGAGTCACAATAAATAATAACATCATATATAAAATGTTGAGGTATAAATTGTTCAATCTTTTTATACCCACGCGCGTAAAATATATATATACGACGTGCCTGTATATTATATTTTATGAAGACATTTCGCATTATTACAATATATAATAATATATGCTATACATTATATTATCATATTATTGAGAGAAAATTGGTATATTGACAAATTCCTACATGATATTATGCAGACAGTCCTACACGCGCGCACCCATCAATGAGAATATAATAATATATAAAATGTTTGTGTTTCGGCAGCGAAAAAAACAACTATACAGATTTTCGTTAGTTTTCGGTCCATCGACGAGACGATAGATCATCGCCAAACTTTCAGCGTATCGCGATGTATTAAAATATCACCCGTGTTTCGTATTGAATCACTTAACGCCAATGATTTTATACGTACAACAGGATGTGTTTAAAATAAATAGAAATTCATTTGTACATTATAAATACGAACGTGAAGGTGCACTGCGACAGGTATAATCGTAGAGATATTGGCACGCTTTATATCTATACGAGTAACGAGTATAAAACATAATTGCTAATCATATGGATGGACGAAATAATTTTATAATTTACCAACAAAATTCTCGTCAAACTAATTAAGTTCTGATGTATTTAACGAATATATTATAATATCGAAATGCAATAAATATTATTTGTTAATTTCATCCACGATTTTTCTTACTACGATTGCGAGTTATCTGGTTGTTGGTTAAACTTAAAATTGTAAATTAATAATGACCCATAGGTACTTAGAAAATATTTACATAAATTGCATATTTTAGAATTTTAGATGTTTAATAAACATCGCTTATAGCCTTTAAGGAAATTAAAAAAGTATTAAAAATTATGTAATAACTATACTACACTGGTTATGCATTATTGACTATCAATAATTTTCTGAAAAATGATTATGAGAAAACATATTTTACCGAAAGGAATACTTTTTCAACAGAATTATAGTCTACGGCCTCTATTTATTTTAAAACAAAGCCTTCTCTTGAACCAATCAATTTATGTGCTTTCGGCAAAATACTTTTTAAATTTGATGTTAGTTTTAATTGTTAGTTTTAACTACTTAGATACATAAATAGTTTTCTAGTATTAAATATGTTAATTCATTAGTGATCCATTAAAAACATTGTTTTTATTCTGCAGCGTATGCATTCAAAAAACCCGTACGCAAAAAATAATATAGTTTTTGACAGCGCACGATTGTTGGCAACAAATTGGTTGATTATATGATAATATTATATATATATATATATATATTGTTATCGCATTGTGTTATGATATATTATAATAATTTGTCTATCATTAAATCACGTATTGTTATATTATTTTTTAAAGAACACTATATAAATCACTTAGTATTTTTTAGTAACCAGACTATTGATCGAAGTGTCCGATCAGAAGACGGTTTCTAGACGTAGTGATGAATTATTAAAATATTGCCCACGGCGAGGGTAGTAAGGTCGAAAGCTGTTCAATATGATATATCGTACTACTCTGCATAATATACCTACGACCACGGGATATACCTATTCATACTACAACGTACACCATCGTGTCTAGTACGGAACTAGGCGATTTTTTCTCCAACACACTTCAACACGCGAAGGTTTCGGGGACCGGTTTAACACATTTTCCGGGCGTTTTTATTCTGTTAAATATAGTATATGTCGGAGTATATGTCCGTCGTCGGAGCATGAGCACCGTCGTGCAGTATTACACCGATTCGATAAAATATATTATCGATATTTTATGACAGTCTCACGGCTCACACCTGTTGATATTAGATGATCTCACGTATACTATTTACATTATAATATTATATAGATATGTATGTATATTTTATCAATTATTTACATATAATATACGAAGTGAACACACATTGGCGGCGCGCGGCGGCCACAGCAGTCTGCCCATAATTGGATACCTAATAGTAATAATAATACAATATAATAATTCGTGTATATGCTGTAGGTATATAGTGTATACGGATGTTGTATGCTGTTAATAGTTTTTAAAAAAAAAAATTGTTTTTCTCTTTTACTCGGCAACAAATCATTTTGTTCCTAAACGCGGACGTGATTATGTATGGGTTGAAATAAACTGACGTGTTTTTATTAAACGGAACAATGACTAAGAGAAATAATAATAATAATGTATTGCCGATGACCATAGTACGCTACTCCATTATATACGTATACGTACCTATGCCTAGCGTGAAAAAAGGGCGTACTACAGTCGTTTATACTTACTGCACATAATAATATACATTTTAATGATTAAATTGACCGCGGCTCCCGAGAATAAAATACAATTGGTTTTAACGTATCCCTTACTCAGTTTTCTCTAAACTTACGTCACTTACGATTTCTGTATCACATTCACAACACTATATTTTATTTAAATACTTAAATATACATTTACAAATATAATTATATTACATGCTTACACACGGGTCACAGGTAAACTCTTCGCAGGTTCACAGGATGATATGAATGTATTTGTTTCTCCTGTACTCGCCGTGTACCTATATATATATATATATAGCCAAGGGGAGGTCTACTTGCGGCTAGCGAACCATATACGGCTCGTGTCTTATTTATAAAATTGAAATTTACTTATTGTTATATTATTATTATTATTTTAAATTTTAATATTTTAGGTATACATTTATAAAAAATTATTAAATTTTATAAAACGTATCTATAGACATTTTGGCTCTTGGTATTGTTGTACTTTACGTGTGGTCCGGAAAACAATTCATGTTGGCCACCCCTGCTATACAGTATAGGTAATATTATAATATTGTATATACCTACATCATGATCGAAAACCAGCCAGCAGTTTAGATAATTTGTACTAAATATTGCGTTGGTCGAATTAAAAACTAAAACTCATTTATACCATGTCCGTTACGCAATTATTAGCGATAATATTATAGTCAAAATTAATCCACCCACACAAATAAGCAACTAAAAAATGAAGACTTCCGAAAAAAAAATCACCGTACTTTTGCCGTTGCTGTGTAGGTACCTATAGAATTTTATTATTGTGTTAGTCAACGGTAATCTGCGATTTGCTTTGTTCCGATTAGTTAATCTCGTGAATTGTAAATTTATATAGTATATTAGTTGTTTTCCTTTTACATTGTAGTAATTATCAAAGAATTTTTGCTTTTTGAAAGCACTTGGCATGTATACTTTATATTTTTAAACAAAGATTTTGTATATTTTTTTCAAAAAAAAATAATAAAAATAGTTATGAAGCGTCCAAGGTACTCGTCACTGACCGTAAAAATTGGATCGCACCACGGTCACTCACTATCGCCACGCTCGTTTGAACGGGTTAGTTTGGATACCTAGCAGAGCTTCCCAAAATATAATAAATATTTCAAATGTTGATACTTTTTTTCTCTCTCTTTGATCGATGTGACGATGTAGGTACCTACCTAAATTTTTTTCTTGAATCGATCATACACAACAGATGAATTTACCTGATAGTAAGTCGTGTCCTCGGTGTGGGAAAATATATTTTTCTTTTTAAATGTATAGTTAATTTATATTTCACGGTTAAGTATTATATTCTGTTCGGTTGACCTTTAAATTTTAACACATAGACCAATATATATTTATTATGTTAAGATAGTTGAGCATCGCTAAGCGTTGTGGGTTATTATAGAAAACGCCGTGTGAAGGCAATATACACACAGCTAATATTATTAATTGCAATATTCTAAGAGAGTTCTTTACTTAAGACTGCAGTCTTATCAGATATAATTATACATGATTATTTCGAATATTGTAGATAAGGAAATAATTCGCATAGTTATACTAATTACTATTAATAACATTAATAACTGCCGATAAATAATTATTATAATTGATTAATTAATTAGGTTTTTTTTCATTTTTTTAATGAATAAACGCATATTGTGATCAAAACATTTGATAACTATACAAATAACTCTCAACAATTAAGTAAGGTTTCCTTTCAATTAAATTAAATCATCTTAATTTCAAACATATATGCACCTATTTGTTGGGTATATTCGTATTATAATATTATATAAAATGGTATAAGGTGTCAAGTGATGAGTAAATATTTTAATTTAAATCATCAGAATGATGGACCAACATTTTTTCAGTGAACCATAATATGCCACTCAACTCCATTCAACACAGAACAGTAGTTGAGATGTGAACCGTACATCGTAAACCCATAGCTCATTATGATATTAATATATTTTTTTTCAGTACGAATAATTAGCTACGACCTTTTGTTCTCATTTTTATTAGGATTTGCATAACTATAAGTTATTGTTTCATCATAGTCGACGCGATATTCGAAACAATATCGTACGAGAGCGGGACTGGCGCAACGTATTGTGTCCTAAAGCCCCTACCCGTGACCAAAATCTGATTTTATTGAATATACGTATAGCGGTATATAGTACTATGTATAGAATATATATTGTATATCGAATATGCAGTAGATATTCACGATTAGCATGAATTAACACTAACGCGTACGGCGTACCTATATAGATACTATAATGTACGTAGTGCCGGAAGTCGTGTATAATATATTGTGGGATCACGGAGTACAATTTTAACGTATTAAATTCACTTAATGCGACGCGCAATATTTATGTAAATGAACAAAAAAATTATGTACATATACTAGTTGTTTCTTTTTTATGCCAATCGTTATTATTGAGAAAGTGAAATCTGTGTACTGCAGTTATTTCAATTGACAATAATTTTGGTCTTTGGAGCCAATAGAGGACAAAACTCGATTTATCCTTCGTCGCGTTAAATCACAATAAACATAGTTTAAAGCGTAATTAAATCTCAAAATATAAATTCATCTTTTTTAGTTTTTTATAAGGTTTGATGTCACGTGATAGTAAGACTTTTTCGCCAATATTGCTATTTTTGGTGGAGTCTTTACAGAGATTAACGACTATTAACGACATTTTTTTTCAAGTTATTAATATAATAACTCTGAATTAAAAAAATATTCGATCAAATAGATCTGATTTTGTTTTTGTTGAAGACAAAAAAAATTAATGTTTAACATATACGTAGAACACAAATTCTGGCAAATAAATTGCTCAAACGCCTCGAACAACTTACATACTAATAAATTTAATTTAATTATAATAAATATATATGTAATATTATGTATAATGTTATATCGTTGATATCGAAATGATTACATTTGTTTGAATAAAACTCAATACTATAATATAACGTTGAGTATACAATATATAATATATCATATCATTAATATCACATCGATACATTTTCTCACCCACTTTCACCCGTGTAGAAACGTATCACGAGGTCCTTCGATGTCCTGCAGGTTGAATATATTATAATTTATCAAATTCGTTCCTTGTTTTATATTTTATTGATACTTACATTTGTTGTGATTGAAAAAGAAATTGTATTCAATCATACTATTATTTGCTTGGCATATTTCTACGTAACATTTTTAATTAATGAATTTTTCTAAACATATTTTAATATTATGTATATTGTATATTCTAATCCCTGAAATAGACGATTTTTACAAACACCACTCTTCGTAGCACAAATTTTGCACTATGAGTTTAAGTTACAATAATACGGCCGGCACGCTGCAATGCACATCGATAAATGTACTCGATAAATACGTAATGTTAAAAAAAAAAAAACAATGATACGTACTTACTTCGCACGTATTATGTCATGTCCACCGTGTCATAGTCTATATTATTCACTATACAGGCAATTGGTATAATATATTCGCTTCTGACGTGGTTCTGTACGTTTTTATAATATAACGACGTTTGTCTAGTATAATAATATATATTACGACTGTAATAATTAAACGTCGTACAACAACCGTACGTGTACATTAATTGTTTGAAACTTGACTTGAGACCTCCAATTTTCTACGCAAGAAAGTCACGGCCAGACCGGCGGTGGTGTATAAATCTAACGCTGTTTATGATAGTAATAAGTAGGTAATATTTTATATATACATAAAATAAATACGTGCACCGAGAAATCCGCGTATTGTGTATTGTGGGTCGCGCGTTTTCCCAGCACATTTCGACACGAATCAAGTGCGAAGGTTTCACGACCAATTTAACTTTTGGCCGTTTGCAAACTGTTGTTATTGTAGATATATAAATACCGTTTTCGCAGGCCACCGCTGCACGGGATAACACGCGTGTGTGTAGTAAAACTAATTTGTTAATTTTTATCCTACACGATTGTGTGTGTGTGTGTACGTGTGTGCATGTGTAAGGGAGAGAGTGAATATACGAGTGTGTAGGAGTATCCGAAACGATACTGATATTTTATTACAATGGGCGTCGGCTTCTCAAACTATATCATATTATACTATGTACGGACAGAGAGTGAAAATAATGACTGTGGCGGGTCCGACCGTAATTGGATAATATTATACACCTAACCTATACGCGACTGCAGTTGTCTAATAGTTTTTGATTTTTTGTCTTCTTCCTTCGCCCGGCACCAGCCAACAAGGTAACGACTTATCATTTTATTGTTTCCATATGCGCGATCGCGTGATTTTATCAGACTTCTTATGAAAACCGTCTCGCCGCGGTGCTTGCAGTGATGTGAATACAATTTTCTAGAACACGATTCACCCTCCCACACCCACCTACCGACCAAGATCTTGAGATCGCATAGGTTTGTACGATAGAAATAGATTGCTTATTCGACTTTTAAAACGTTTACGATTAACATTACGAACACCTACTGGTCCTGCTGTAATACTATCACAAAACAGCGTTTTCGGGTATGAAAATCGTCGTGAAAGTAATTTTTTTATTTCAAATTTAATCCGGTTGAACTATCTATTATATATGTATAAGTATATATAGGTATTTTAAACTGCAATATATTGAATATAACACATTTTTAAATACCATTTAAATGGTCCCGCTTAGAAAATATAAAGTAATAAATCCGTCGATTGGGACACTAATAACTCTGCGGGGGCTTACGAGTGTACAGTGCATATACGCACTGACTGAAATATATTGACATGCACTATATTATACAGACGCGTACTATGTCATAATAACGCTGAAAATTGTTTTGCGTTCATCTGAACAATGGCCGAGTTATAATAATATAACGAACGTTGAACAGCGTACAATACAATAAGTGTTAAACTTGCAATGAATAATGATGATAATATCTATTGCCAATGGCCCTCCCGCAATAATAATATTATATGCACTGTGTACACGACAAACGTAGTTGTGTTGTGATTATTTAGAGTAAATAGCATTATTGTTCTGCTGTCGTCGGATAATAGTTCGTGATTTATTTTCGACAAATACGGCGAAAAATAAGTCTATTGTTTTTAAACCGAGCGCAAATGGTCGTGAAACAGCCATCACAAACATATATTATTATAATATAATCAAGTCGCCGAAAAATGTATACATCCGTCATCGTGTAAGTACGTGTTGCGAGCGGTGCAGACGGCGCAGAGACGATGAATTAATAATTATTACATTTTATTTTTTCACGTATGCTTTCATAATATATACCCACTGTATATTCCTGTAATTAATTTAGTTTATTAGTTTGCGAGTCTAATTCGTCAAAAATTCGAGCGTAATTTGTTTTAGAATCGTTTTTACTATGGATTACACTGATTACAGGGATGCCAAACTAATATCTATATCGCTAGTCGGTGTTGTTCGTATCAAACTCGCGCGTCGAATAAGTGTTTAATATAATATACGTTAATACGCATTTACGATAGTTTAGCAGTCGGAACAACTCGACGCGAACACTATATTGTGTGTGACCAATCGTTAAGAATTCCAAGACGGATTTGAGGGTTATTTCAACATTAATTATACCGGCATTTAATTTCAAGCCCGCAAGTTTGGACGTTCACGACAATTTATCAAATCCGACGGCGTGCTGCCCGCAGTGATGATCACCATAGCGCTTAACTATATACAGTACAATACGTAACCAAGACAAGTACAATTTCTCATAACAGATGAAAACGTTATATTATTGAAACTGATTACTTGCGTTGTAAATGCATTATGCGCGTGTATGCGCATGTTATATATTATATAGTTATTATCATCATGAACGTCAAAAAATGACGATTTTTCTACAGTATTCAGACCGTTTGCGCAAACCATAATCGATTATTTTGTTTTATAGTTTGTGCGCGAATGGTCCGCGAGTTAGATTTTTAATGTACATGACTATATGTATACATGAATATAATATTAAAAATCGTTAAATTATTATTGTACGTACCTGTGTGCACTTGACCGATCGTTTATTATCGCGGATTGCGTCATTTATTAGGACACACGACGATGAGCAATACGCATTATGAACGATGGGGTTATTATATGGATTTTATATTAAATTCACTGTACTTTATATTCGTATTTATTTTATACTCGTCCGCGACCTAAAATAAATACGTATATAATATTATTATAACAATACTCGTCGTAATTTTATAGCGTTATCGTATAAAATCGAAACTCACTACATATAATAGTTATAAATGTTATAATATATTATAACATCGTCATGCTGCCATACAATTATCAAGAGTATGTGGTCACATTTTTGGTCATCACTGAGACACAAATTGCAATGCTTACATCAATATTATACTTATTTACGAGTGTACTGTTAATATTATAGTTTTAAATAGGTTTTTTAAGATTTACAGAGTTTCACGTGTAATGAGTGTATGTAGGTGTAGAGGACTAGATAATTTCTGTTTAAATTGACATAATAAACATCATGACGTATATTATGTACAACGTCTAACGCCTATAAACAGATAATAACCCGGAAATCCACGCTTAGGCGGCAGCGGGTAAACTGCCCTCGCTTGTGACCCCTCGCTTAACGGCCCCAGCGAAAGTTTAGAAATTTCCGTCAGTAAGACGCGCAGTACGTCTTTATAGCGTCCGTACATTATTATAGTATAATCGCGTATAATATATTATCGTTCCGGGAAGTGTGTGTATAAAATAACAATAACAGTAAATCGCCTTGAAAAATATCATCGCTGCTCAAATATAGCATCGATGTGTGCTCAGAAATATTATAATAATATTGCCTCGCGTACATTTATAGTATATTATACTGTACACCCACCAGTTAACATAAAACTGTATTTATTATATTTTATAGTTGCTACTGGAGATGTGAGCTCCCATAGAGAGCGAACGCGCACGTGCGTGTGTATGTGATATACCGATATATTATATCAGGCAGGTATACACGATAGTCTCGATTTCACGCGGAGACAATTAATATAAATTATTGTTTCTCGTTGATAACGATATTATAAGTACGTGCGTGTGACGCGTATAATATTATACTATACAATATTATTATTTAGCACGTCCTCTCTCTATATACGGCCATAGGACAGTGATTTTTAGCAAAAATGATTTTAAATAGCTCGAACTCTCAAAGTCCTAAACATTATGATTTATAATACTGTATTATATATATTTTATTCGATTACATTTTTTATCTGAAAATTCGTTTTAGTCACCGATTTTAATCTTCCAAAATTAGAATTACCAATGAGTGTAAATGTCCAAACCTACGGTCACACCCAAACTTACTGGGTTTATTTTCCCATGTGTGCATAAAACGTGGGATAAATCATCTAACCTACCTCCTGTACGAGCCGAATCTCCTAAAAGAATCATCCTCTGCAAAAGAGCATACGCCCAAGTAAAAAATCCGAAAATAATTATAAAATAATTCTTTAAATTTAAAAATTTCACTAGAATTGTTAAAAACAACGTGTCTTACTAAACATATAGCTTTAACTAAAAAATTGATTAAAGTTTCGGCTGTATAATAACGTGTACTATATTAATTTTGGCATTTGTCGACATTAAAATTCGGCTGATGTCAAATCTTTTACAACACGTGAGTTAAAAATAATATTTATACTGTTTTACTCTATAAATATTGACGGATATATTTTTTTTTACTAATACACACGATACATTGTGCAGGAAATGATTTTGCAAAAAACACGTGGCCGGTGAAGAAAGTGAAACGGTTATACATTACGTCCGAGAAGTTTCGTCAATGAAAAAAACCATCTAATGAAAAACGGATGTTCGGGAAAATATATCTAAACAAGGAAACCAATCAAAAAATGTACTAATTTAAATTAAATATAATATATTATATTTTGATATATTATTATTGATTAAAATGTGTTTCATAGACTCATCTGGTGGAGTACACATGTTTGTATTCTTTTATTCCTTCAACAGCTTAACAGCTCAATAAAGACGTAAGACCGGTGCTGACACTATAGTAATACATTTATCGATATATTTATCTACCTTAATACTTATAATCACACTATCCTACCACGGTAAAGTGGTATTGATTCAAAAGCTAACAATAATAATAAATTATATATAAATATATTATACTATACTGATAATGATTAATAATATAATAAATCTAATTTTTTTAGTAAACATTAATTCGACCTACCGGCTACCATAATGATATATCATTGAATTCAAATTTAACACACACATTATAGTAACTTACTCAATGAATAGACTATCTTACACTCATTAACACCTACTGCAGTAGAGCATATAGGTAGTGGTTACCTACTTTCCACATTTTCTTTTGTTTGATTTGTATAAAAAAAAAAAATTAGCGATAATAACTTCACATGTGCGGGGGGGGCTTTTCGTGAGGTTTCAAGTTCACACGATAATTAATTAACTGTCGTAAAGTAAATAGGTTTATAAGTTATAACCAGGTGGTCTGAAAAACACGCACACTTAATAATAATAATAATAAATAATAATAATGTAGGTCCACCTACTCGAGGGTCGACGTAAGTCTAACAGCTGTGTGCATAAATCAGTAATATTATATTAAGGCGCTGGTTTGATTTAAAGCTTAAAAGCAAAAATAGAAAGTTTCGCTAATTCCACCGTTCATGTTTATGCGATCTACATTTGAATATCCCTTTTACCTATATTATTTTGATACTCTAAAACATTTGCAGAAGTTGATCGAGAAACTTAAACAAATATAAGTACCCGTGTGTGCTGTAAATACCTACCTATATATTTTAATAATGATACATATACATATGACAGCACGATTGTCCAAAGTCATCATATAATGTATCACACCAATGATATCACATATATTATATATTATATATAATTCATTTCGATAAATAACGTTTGGCACTTACACGCTTTTTAAATACGATCCCGGATCCATATACCTGTTGACTTTAATGATATCTATTTAACCATTGATTTTATTGATTTTATATTGTGTGTATATTATACTATGTCATACAATCAGTGGTATCAGTAGTGAGTATAACTTAACAATAATATCAAACATTTTCAATATTGAACAATGCATACTTTATAAGTAGATAAATGCGAGTATGAAAATATCGAACAAAATAAAAGTGATACTTATTATTATTATTATTATTATTTTATCACTGTTGCGCGTGTCTCAAAGACAAAATATAATTAACATCAATAGACAATAATCGTAATGAACTTAAAACGAAATGTTTAACAGTGGCTTTTTTTTATTATTATAATTTACTTCACGTAAAATATTTAGCTCTCGTGACTGTAGTATTCGATTCAATAAACTTTACTTGGGTTTATATTTTATATTATAATAATATACAGTGTTCTCGTTGAATCGAAGAAATTTAATTGGGTAAGTGAAACACACGACATAACGTTATTGATGTGACATTAAAATACTCCTCTTAAATATGAACGTAAAACGCATTACCTCTCATCTGTACTCTGTAGCATACACTTTTACATATATATTATGTACACTGCTCATAATTTCTATTAACGTTAATCGTATATGCATTTTATTCTGCAGGTCGTAAAATGTATATGTTAATTTCAAATTTTATCGATCTCTCGATATTAACAATATTTTTTAATACGTATGTATATTTATACATTTTTATTTTTATTTTTTTTAAGTGCTTTCATTTGTTTATAATTTAACTTTATATCGAGATGCGTATCAACAAATATCGTATGGTCTGTAAACAATATACCTGTCCTATTAATAATAGTAGATAACAATACAATATTATAATATAACAATACGCCAGCATTCTTCAAATACTGTGTCGCCGTCGAATGTTTTCTGAGAAAAGATAAGTGCACAAGTATTCATCGTGACGTAGACATCTTCGGCAGTTACCGCAGTGACTTTTGTGACAGACTATAATGAGAAATCAGTGTCGTTGCGTGAATTTCGATTTTTCGGATCGGACAGAGATGGCGCGCAGAAGGAACAACCGCAGACGTTGTTGTGCAATCCGTAATGTGTATATATAATTCCAGACGAAAACCGTGTACGGCGGAACGGCGATGTATACATGGATATAAATATTGTATATTATGTGTATGCACACGTAACGAGCAGGGTCACGATTATCTCGAGGAAATAATATAGGTATGACATATTTATATAAAACAATAATGGTATATACGGGCGATTTGCCGGCGACACGACAAATAATAACAGTAATAATAATATGACTCTCGGCGCGCACGGTCGAATATGCTTGACCGCGGACGTATACCTATAATATTATAAAATATATATATATTATACATGAATTATACGTGTGCATTGTGCTTGTATATATCATATGCGCATGTAACGCTACCCGAAACTCCGTAATCTGGTGATCTAACCCACCTCTTCACCCCCCCACCGCCACAGACGGTTCTGAAACTTTCAGTTTCATTATCGCTCGCTAATCATATATTATGTATTTTTGTAAAAGTATAATATAGGGTGGTCGTACTCCGTACTAATTGCGGAACACACGTACATACTAAAATAAGTACTTATTCCACAAAATATCTAATGATGACGTCGCATATAAAATCAGACGGCGAATCGATAGCGATGGATACGTGAGATTCGTCTTCCTATAACTCCATTGCTGCGATATTACGTTTGTGGATTCATGACGGTATACGTTATGGTTCGATTTTCACGATCTCAAAACGATTGAGGGCGAGGAGAGGGCGTCACCAGAAAAGTATGTGATGCCTATTATAATATACGTTATTATTACCTGTATGTTTCGAAAGTATTGGGCACATCTAACCCAAAATAAAAACCCTTTTTCGGCTACCCCTGTTGGAAATATCGTATACATCATATACTTATTTTTACGATTCTTTCTAGTCCGCGTTGCTTAATCAAAAATGTTATTTACTATAGCAACACATCCTTCTCTAAAACAGCGCAAAACGGTTTTAAATAAAATTATATCCCACAACACCTTTAAATACCGTCGATTTTGCATAAAGTTACAGGTGTTTAGATAACATAGCGTTCCAAGCGTGCCTGTTCTACGGCTAGTTTATGGTCAGATTACGTTGATCGAAGTCTAGTGATGGTTTTTGTTTTGATTTATAATATGCATCATGTCATCAAACTATGACTACGGAGCGTTCTTATAATCGTATCGAGACAGTCGAAACTGCAACAAAGTACAGCTGAATTATTATTAACGCATATTATATTATTATATTTTACTGATGATGCGATAATTGCGTAAAATATAATAAAACACCTATCTATTACTTAATACCATTAATAGACTCGTAAAGTCATAAAATTGCATAAACGTTTTAATATCGCGTCTTAATTATTGTTATTGTAAAATATTAAATAACGTAATTTAGATTTTAGATCAAATGTAATTTTGAATTTAGATTAGATTTTTTATTAACTTTTTATTGAAATCGCGGCGTAGGTAACTATATTATTTAAAGCATACAATTACTTCATCATTCATTATATACATATAGACTGTAATGAAATACCGTACACGCATGCCTATTATAATATATAATTTGGTATTTAAAATTTAATAACTGTATGTTAATGGGTCATCGTGCACAAAAATCGAGTGCGGTATTATACATATTATTATGATATTAGATTAACAATAATAATAATAATAATGCATGCACTCGATGACGATATAATAATATATGCGTATTATACTTAACGGCACGATCGGCGATGAGGTGATATTTTGCGTGGGTACCTTATAGTATAATATATATGTATGTATTAACTCTGCGTTATGTATATAATATTATTATACGACATCGTCATATCCTGTTGTAGACTATACAGTGCCTATTATATTATCAATTATCATTGAACAAAAAACATTACAACTTGACGTCTTCTACGGGCTTCGACAGAGAAACCTAAACATCGACTGCCTATTCAATAGACTTAAATACATAGATTGGATTCGACAGAACCTATGCATATAGCCATATATAGGTATAATATATAATATTTCAAATGTAATATTATGATGTGTGTGTACTAATCTTATCGGGGTGTTAAACGTGATGACTGATCAGCTGCGACGGCATAGGACTTCAACGTATTGGAACTATAGAATATAAAATAATAATATTTTTTATGTTTCTCCTTCGTCTGAACACTTGAAAATTATTTTATTTTTCAATAATTTCTATAGTTGACGAGATAATGTGGAAAAAATGAGCATTCAAATCAAAACTATATTTTTATAAATAAATACATAAACACGAGGCATTGATAAGAATTTGATCAATGCACCTGACGCATTCATCGTGTTTATAATTATATTATGTTAATACCGACGACGAGTCAACAAACAGTCAAGTGTAGGTATGCACACTAAACAAAACGTTTGATTACGTTATTTTATTATAATCGCATTGTTTCAGAATCGATTGACAAATCGTTTAAATGACATTACGTACATGGTATGCCGCCGCCCGACGCTAACTGTTGCTTAACATTATTATATGCTCTCATAGTAATAATATAATAGTACGTCATATTATGTATACCGAAGACGATGACGGTGTTTTGCACTTAGTCGACGGCTGACACGAAGTCGTCAAACAATTCTTATATCATAACTACTACTTATATGTATATGTATAGTATATTTATGACGAGTTTTATAAAAATTGATTAATTTAATGGACCGATCATAGGCCTCTTAATCGCATGTTTAATATACGACTAATACTGATGCATTAATTCGTTACATCTTACATGTTTAGTACTTTTTAAGGGCAACCCGGCAACAAGGTTTGAAAATTTCACGAATTATAAAATTTTTATGAAAATATTTTGGCATGTGTATTATATCGGTTATTTATAATATTATGAATTGGATAAATTAAAAAATGTTGTATACGTAACATCAATATACCATCCAAATATCCAAGTATGCACAAATAGATACATGAAAAATACTGTAAATGGATAGTTACTATTATGCTAAAAATATGGTCCATATAGGTACGCTTAACTACTTAAGTAATTCAAAAATTGAATAGATGCAATATTAAAGGGTAAAATGGGTTGAGCATGATGCTTGATGTATCATCATGTATACATATATACCATATGGGACTCGCACTCGTGCATCAACTCGTTTTAACCATTCGATTTATTTACGACTTATAACATTGTTTTTATAGGTACCTACCTAGTCAGAGAAGTAATGTAATAGTGAGCAGCAAACCGTTGTCACAGATTAAACACATACAAGCGTATACAACATCTATCTGTTCTGAAGTTATGTACGGGCTGGGCCTGTAGCTACAGCGAGGCACCGATGTAAGCGTAAAGTGTTACAACTATAGTTAATAGTGGCGAGTGATATTTTCACAACGGTCAATGTAAAATGTTTATTTTATATACTTGTATCACTCGTGCGTAAAATTATATAGCCCATAAATTAAAACACATTAACAAAATATAACACGGACGTCTCGCCCGGGCTATTATCCATTTATAGAGCTTATGTTGACCATCACGTGACTACGGTCAAAACTACGCGCACACATACATACTATAAAATATAAATATGGAAGATTGCGTTTTCGTTGTACGCGCGTTGTGTAAGTTCACGAACTCGCGTGTCTTTAGTGGAGTTTCGGGTGATAATAACCTGCAAAACATGCAAAATTATTGAATACGATCGAATCGATTTAATATGATACGTATATAACATAAATGTTATAAATACAATATAAAATTGTGAAATAAATAACTTTTTAAAAAACTCGACAATCTATACAATACGTATTAAGGTAAACATTGTAATCGGACGGATATATTGTCCATATACATACGTCGTAGGTACATATAATAATTGTATAGGTATACCTCGCAGTATAATTTTAACCATACTGCTGCAGTAACCCAATATAGCAGCAATATATGTGTGTGTGTGTACAACCATCGCCATTTAACGGTGTCGCAAAAACGCTAGTTTTTCATCGTTCTATTCGGCGATGGCAGGTCGATGTTATGATAATTATAAGTTGTTACAGCATTGCCGTCTGCAGTGTATAATAATAACGCGCCAAGCAAACGTTGGCACTTAAAAACATCACATCGCCGGCCACAAGTCACAGTCCCTCGTCACTTCGAATGTGGGAAAAATTCTATTGGTGAACAATTTTTTATATTTCACTCGCATGTAACACGCGCACATCCACCAACACCACTGCAGTATGGGATAATATTATTATAATGATGAAACTAAATCGATTTCTTATTTCTTTTCGAACGAAAATCGCTGTCGATTGCGCAATACGCGAATTCAATGCGCACGGCGACGGGCGTGATCTTATTACACGTACATACACGGCCAAGGCGATTTTTCGAATTACACGTATAATGACGAAATATCCGTTGTTTGTCGGTCGTTATTAATAATCCAACGGCCGTTTGCGGCGTTCAACCGAAATAATCATTGCACGTCAACGCCGTATAATATATTATATTATATTAGAATATATATACACGTAAATTAGGTATTATTATTGTTATCTGTGCCGAAATTCGATTTTTCTACAAAAGCGTTATGGAGTTGACCTTCACATTTGTTATAACCTATATTATTGTAACGCATTATGTCTAAGTCTAAACAATATTATTAGGGCCCTAAAATAATATCATTGCGAATAGGCCGCGTCAGATATTCGAGACATGATCGATATAATAAAACAATAATATAATAATATAATATATGAGCTTATAATATATAATATATTAATATTATATATCTCTGTGTATATATGATTGATGTGTTTGAGAACGCGTTCCGGCCTCAAATTTTGGATTGATTTCTTAGCCGATTTATCGCTCTCGCACAACTATTGTGACTATAAGTCAAAACTCACGGTGTGTGCGGAATGACGCGCCAACGCGTATCGAGCACACCAAGACGTGTTTTCCACGTTTATATGTGTTGTCTGTGTACGCGTTTATTCGGCTTTATCGTGACCGGAAATTGGTAAATACAGGACCTGCAAGGGTTGATACCCAAGAATATTTCCAAATATTTTCGCAAGCGTTCCAAGTCCGCTCGTCTATGTACGTATTGCAAATATATAATATGTAAGCTTATTAACGTTAAAATCAAAAATCTATGCTACATGCATTGCGGACGATTTTCACTGCGGTTCCGCCACGACCGCCGTAGTCTTTCTGCCGGTCGCCACTTCACGAAAACCGGTCCACGACTCGAACGTTCTTTCTGTTTGGTCATTACAGTGCAGCGGTTGTCCAAGTGTCACGCCAACACTGCGAGATAAAAAAAAAATATGATAAATGACCGTAAAAAAATTTGCAAAACACATCAGTATTATACGAGCGCATCACTTGAAATTGTGTACAGGCATTAGGCAACCTAAAACATTTCACATAATATCACAGTATGTTCGTCGTCGGACTTCGCTTCACGTTATTCATATCGTAGTAGTGTGCGTAAATATTATGTGATACACAATAATAATATAACCATATCGACACCTCATCGGAGTTGTACACTACGACGTAATAATTAAGCGCACGGGCTGACGGTGACGTGCCCGAGTCTAAAGTGATATTATTACGACACTTAGACCGAATTTCGCGGTTTGACGCTATACGTAAAATAATTTGTGTGTATATATAATAAGCTTCTTGCCGTGGCAAAAAAAACCGCAGAGGAGTGCGTATTGTGTCGGTTTCGAGTCATTGCACTGACCCGATTCAGGGTGAGCACAGGACACTGCATGCAGTCGACTTGTCATCCGTAACGATTATTGTGATCTGCAATATCGCCACGTGGATATCACAATAATATCATTCATATTCATTTCGGTGTTTTTTTTTTTTTTACCAGCCGATCGTAGTAAAATTCGTATCCTACTTTGCAGTGAACAATAACGTTATTGTCATCTGCAATATTATTACATCGATCGTGCGGTATGCGTTGTCGGGGTAGGTGAACCTGTACACAGTGTACACGTAAGACGTAACTTAATGCGTATAGGTAGGTATATTTTGAAATGACATGACGTATTAAGTCGACTTAGTATTACTATATTTTATCTAGTAATACGTATACTAAATTTTAATGAGTGTGAAATTAGCCCCCTCACCCTTTGTCTAAATTATACTGGAACAATCGTAAATTGTAAGAAATTGCAGGAAGTCGCATAAAAATTAACTTAAGAGAGAGGTGAACTTTACACATGGCACTCTCATCTTGCCTTCTTCAAATCGTTATAAACCTACGTAATTGTATAAAATTAAATTTGTAAGTAATTATACGAATAAGCTAATTGTTTGGTGTAACCACCCTCTAGTTTTGCGCATATCTATACGTATCAATGTGCTTAAAAATTCCAAAAATCAACTTATAATTACTATTATCAATTGAGGTCTATCACTATATCACTATATCATACACTTTTTCGGTATAATTTAGATAAAGTGGTGGTAGGACTGACTTCACTCACGCATCTCTATTTATTACTAACTAACGTAATATGTTTATAAAATTATAGGTCTAGGTTGGTTAGGTTAGGTCTTATCTATAATTATTGTTACATATTATAT
This sequence comes from Rhopalosiphum padi, assembly GCF_020882245.1. Taxonomy (NCBI): domain Eukaryota; kingdom Metazoa; phylum Arthropoda; class Insecta; order Hemiptera; family Aphididae; genus Rhopalosiphum; species Rhopalosiphum padi. Next base: position 24,144,137 of record NC_083600.1, read on the forward strand.
GACTGGGCCATTTGGGTACAATATTATATAATTTGTATCGTACAGAAATGGTAAATCGAACGGGTTCGTTTAGAACAAAACCAAAATCATATTTTAAACGTTTCGTGACTCAAAGATAAAGTAAAATTAAAATAAATGATTTTTTTTTAGACGAACGATATCTAACCCATATTTTTAACATTGACACAGTTTTTACCACGACGCCGCATATTATTATATAAGTCATAAAAACACTATAACTACTCGCGAAGTCCAATCGGATATATTTGGTGATTTCTGCTTTATTGTCTCCCAGTTTTAAATACGTCTGTAATAAACCATATCGTCATAACGAAGATTTTTGAAGTTTTTGGCGCGATCGTGTTGTATATTATGTAAGAGTCGTCGGCAATCCCCATTATCCTGCAAACTCTAAGACAATAAGAGTCGTATCACTACATCGAAGATTATATATAACAATAATATAATATGTATATATATATATTTATCACATAAACTACCGTTTGTCCGTTTAGTCGACCCACGAGGAGGTAAGTTTTCGTTTTACTGAATTTCCCGTTTGCTGTAGTTCGCCCTGTTTAAACGCACGATCAGCTGCACATACGGTGAGAAGAGTTTTGCGCGCGTCCAAAGTCTCAAGCCAAATAGGTCGACGGGTTTCCACCGCTCTTACGGTTCATTCGCCGAAGTCACCCGTACCGGCCTGCAAGTACATAATATACCGGCTGCGGATATTTCTCTATATATTATACATGTATACATATTGTTCACCACACGCGATCGTCGACTATCTATCTGCATATACGCGTTCGTGATCGTGTCGATGACCCCGCGGGGTAAACGACACCCGACCGGCAATTTACCCTCATTGTGTATCGGTGGCAGGTAAAAGGAAAAAAATTATACTCAAGTACCTATATATATATATATATATACGCAGCGTATACATCATGTAGTACGCGCGTTCCCTTTAATTTCTCTCTCGACCAGAGATCGGAGTTTGTACACACACACACATTTACTCGTATATATTATATATATATGTACAATATAATAGATTATACTTGCAGTATATGAACGACGAGAGACGACGACATTCCGCCGCGGTAAAATATATAGTATAACCACTACCGCGAGGAGGGTATGTCTAATCGGGTGGGAGGAGGCCGCGGCGGTGTATCTCTCATTAGAGAAAGATACTGTGTGTGTGTTTGTATCTTTTGACCATTCGACCGTGCACCCCGGACGCACGCGCATTACCATAAGACTTATGTGTATGTATATGTGTGTGTGTGTGTGTGTGATTGTGTATAATATGTACGTGTCTGCCGGTAGTATAGACCACTTCGGTCGGGTCCTCGGACAAGTACGATATTTTTTCTTTACAAACCTATATAAATACATACGTTGTAGATGTATTTGCGCACCGAGTGGCTTCTCTTTTTTCCCCACCGTCACGTATTTCGCAGTATACATACATACATATATTTCGCTGATTTTATTTATGAACGTGTTTATTGTGTCCGCGCTCTCAACAGGTGAGGCCCCTGCAATTGGAACTGGTCCAAGTGGCTTTTACAGACTTCTAGTCGTCCCGATATCCGTTCTGACATTCCACGTACACCGCACACACAAACGCACACACACACATACACATTAACATTCACATTCACATTCACATTCGTTCGCGCGTGTGTGCGCGTATAATATATGTACCGGCCGCGGTATATAAGCCTCACCTCCTCTATATAAAATGCTATATAGGCACTTATCGCCACAATAAAATAGTGTGCGACGTGTGCGCGTGTGTGTGTGTCAAACTCATTCATCCACGATTCCCGCGAAGGTTTTCCGCACGATCGTGTTTTTCGGGGATGACTCATTACAGCGCGCGCGTCAAAGGTCAATAACTCGTGCAAGTGGCGAAGAGGTGGCAGAGACGGCCGCGGCGCGATTGCTGGTAGAGCACAAGTGGGGAGAGGGAGTCGGGGGGAACGAGTTGACCTTAAACCTCCGCTGCAGCAGCAGCAAGCCAGCGAGCGAGCGAGCCAAGGGTCTAACCTGTTTGTACGACGCGTTTCGTGTTTTTCTCGAGAAGGAGTAGAAGAATAAGATGATGATGAAAAAATCATCGTTGGCAAAAAAAAAAAATAACTTATTATATAAACATATGCAGGGCCACCTGCGAAGATGAATATGGCGGTGATGGGCCGCGGATGGTGCAGACAACGGCGGCAACGACGATTCGACCCGATGACATTCTCGTCGGCCGCTGCAGAATACACGAACTGCACATGAACGGGCGATGGATCGTCGCAGCGCTGTGTACAACGGTGGCGTGAGAAAAATGGGTTGAACACACTTCACTAAATGAGTGAAGAAATATGCAAAATCGTATGCACATCGCACATACGTCGTACGTATATAAAGAATGTTGTGTATGATTGTATGAACGTGTTATGACTTTGCAGGAGGTGACATTATACTAATTTTTATTATACGCATAACACGCGTTTACCTATACATTATATTTATTTATTTTATCATAATTATTATCGTTTTTATATCATATAACGTCACATACATATAAACCTGCCAGAAATTATACCTATCTGACGCGACACTACGTAGCGTAATGATTATTATTGTATTATGATCACTATATAGCTGGATTATCCGATTTCGACCGTGTGCAGTTTTGAACTAAAATGCAATTATTTATATAATATATATGCCATTTCTCATTATATTTTTTATAATTTGACAATTTTGTGAAATAAAAATCGTAAAATTATTTAAATGCCTTTTCGAAAAAAATCATAATATTTAATACAATACTTCTTCTATCCCCTCACCTAAAAAAAATTGGCGTCATGGGGACACTCAATGAGGTATTTGAAACCACTCTGTGATGAAAATGAATCGTAAAAAAGTTTATAATAGTGTCGTCAGAAACTTAAGTACCTATTTATAAAAAAGAACTGTTCTTCTATATAAATATAAGGATAAGGATTATTATTTCAGTGCAGCGTCGACATATGTTACAACTTAAAAACGATATATTATTATTGTATTGATTATATTATACACTAGTAGGTACATTAATACGTCATTCGAAAATATTATGTAGAAATAATATATGAAAATGAATTTCCAATGATAATAATTTAGCCGCATGAACGATTTGGCAGATTCTCTGCGGCAGCTGTAATAATATTTTAACGTGTTGCGTATACCTAATATGGTGTATATTAAGAGTTTGCCGTAGGTATATACACTTATATGAATGCATGTGACCGTGTTCGGATTTTAATAATCTTATTAATTTTAATAATTTTGTAATATACATTATTTTACGTGTACTATAGTACAAGCTTGTGTGTAGACATTAATTAAATAAAATTACGAATAATAATAATATACGCAAAAATGTTGCGACAACACGCGTTAAAGTCTCTACGATTTGTTCAAAATAATGTATTATTATTATCGTCACAATATTGTAACCAGAAATAACGACAAAGAATCTCGAAGCATAGGAAAACACCATAATCTGCATTTTCATTGAAGTGAGCAATATTCATAATCGACTGTCACCGTAACTTTTCAGAATTTTAAAAATATCTAAATTAAACGAGAACTAACGTTATTGAATATTTATATTGTTGATACACATCTATCGATGAATCGTCTAAAAATGACTGTAGTGATATGAATACAACATAATACTGCATTTTGAAGGATACTCAAATTTATTGTCTGTGTCTTATAGAACAACATAGAATGCGTTTACCTTCGGTAGTTCAATTTTAGTTTTATCAGGTAGTCTTGATAATATTAAAGTGATTGAATATTGGCCTATTATTTAACTTAAAGATAGATGACTAATATATTTCGATTATTTAATGATATTTTATAACAAATGTAATAATAATTTTAATGCTAGTTTTTAGAATATTTAAATTGTATTAATAAAAAAACACCGATAGCCAAACCCAAACAAAAAGGGACATATTAAAGTGGTGTGCTGTAGCTTTGAAAATCAATGTATTTAGTTATTTTGTTTCATAAATTTATTTAGGTATTGGAAGATAAACTATGTTTATATTTAATTTACCAAATACTTTAAATGAGTTGAAAGAAGAACTAAAATATAATTATAATCAATAGAACCTAAATAATATAATGTATAGAAAAAAACATTAAACAATAAATTATCAATAATTACTTACTGTAGATTGTACAAACATTATCTTTTTGTATTCAAATATTAAATTAGGTACTTTCAATGTCATTATTTATTCGGAACAGTACCCGTGACATATCCTCAATGGCTGTACATCCAATATCCAAAAGATGATCTCATCTCTATAACACCTAAAGATACAATCGATGTGCAAAAAATCAACACCCAACATGGGGAGCTACCCCTGAAACACATATATTATTATAAAATACAAGTATTTCAATCTTGAATTGTATAAATAATTTTTATAATTTTTTCTATGGAAATGCGAATTATTATATATTGCCATAATCCTCCCAATTCGTATTAGATATAATCAGATTTTCACTCCTGTCCCCTCCACCCGTAGGACATTACAATGTTTTGATTATTCAAAAGCTGTGTATGTGGATTATATTTATAAAAATGTCCACCATGTTGTTCCCGCGTTAGATAATATATTGCATTAAACCCATTTACAGCGATGGGACTGTTTATTATATGTATACAACGCCAATATATATAGGTATACAATTATACAATATGTTATTCGCACGCGCGAGGGGACCAAGATTTTGGCTCAATCGAGACGATTTGTCAATCGATTATGTTATCTTATCACGACGACCTTCTCCTTCATTTACGCACAGATTTCCGGAATGAATTTCGAGGTATGGGTGGGAATGATGAGTGGAGGAGGGTCGAACAACAAGGGAGACGACACGTGGACGCGGGTAAACAGAAAATCATCAATTTTATTATTTATTTATTTTTATTCTTAGTGAAAAAAATGGACGTACCTATTTTAAGCAAAAAATGAAAACATGAATTTTGATGAAATGCCAACAATTCATAAATATTACGATAACGCTCCACCTCCGCATATAGAGTACGAGTACCTATAATGGTGTATGCGATAGCCTTGAGCCGATATGCGTTGAGTCGTTATTATATTAAAATTATATTTATGGCGATATAAGTATAATTGACGCTAAATTATTATACTATTTTATATGAATACATACTATATAAATATATTTTAGCATACATATATAACGGACGGCTATCGCCAATTTGATATCTATAATAGTCACACTAATATATTTGTGTGACCATCAAAACGCGGTATACCTAATAATTAAAAAGGTATCATAATATACATTTTTTCTTTATATAATATCAAAAACTTATAACATTTTAAACATAATTATTTGAAAACTAGGTTGAACAAAACTTTTAAATGACAACAGATATACATAATATGTCTGTGGTGTTCACCCCTCCCCCATTTCCTTTATTTACATCTAGACATTAACAGCTATTGATTTTATCGAGTAAATCAAATTAATTATCTTTTAAGGAAGTTTACTTCTGTAAGACTCCTAAAATAAAACGTGTGATCAAAAAACCATAAATAATAAACACTTTTCATGTATTAAAAAAAAATAACTACAATTATAATGTAATACTTTTTTTATAACTTCCCCTCCGTGAAGAAATCCTGTTCACGGACTTGATAAGTAAATAACCCAGGTTTCAGAAGTCCATCACAATATTAAGGAATTAAGGATCAAAATGTAATGTGCATGGGTGACGTTTGCGCGACTGACATCGATATATTGGTCCAAGGCTCGAATTGCCTTCTATGGCATATTGGCATGCACTATGCACACACAATATTATATTTTTTTTTATTTTGCTTTTGTCGTCTCCGAAAACGCCACTTTCGATATCATACGGTAATTATTCATATTGTACTTACCATTCTGACTTTCTGAGTATCTAGATTCGCCAAAATATTTTCACAAAACCACTCGTGAGTAACACATCTACCAGCTGGTATTTGGTATTATATTACACAAAATTTATCGATACGTTCAAGTATATTCAACTGATTTGAATAATAACTTTTCTAACCATTGCACAGCAAGATTTCTTACCGAACGTACTAAACATGTTAATGTGTTTTTATTAGTTTAAATATGACAACATGACAATTATTTATTGTTATAATTATTTTATTTGACCACAAACCACATATTTTATTAAAAAGTATTATAAATTATAATATGATATAATAGCTAGTGCCTGGTTATAATATGTCGAATATTGTACGACTTATCGTTAAATTGAATTCAAACCCTCTGTATATAGTGCATACATTAATTTTAATGATTCGAATAGTGTAGTACTATTATATACCATTATTAGCTGAATGATTTTTACTTACAGCTATACATCTCACAATGTCGATTTTCGTGTTTTAAACTTTTGTTTGTGCTGTCAAATCAAAAAATGGTATAAAAACTCATTATTTACGCAACTATAATATGTGTTACTGAATAATCGTCAATGTTCGTAAGCATCAGTACGGGCAGTATGGCTTCACCGTAGTATATGTATATATCATGATCGTACCTGACGTACCTTATATAATGTTATATTGTTGCACCTATGTTTCCAACCCTTCTTCATCAATTAATTCAATGAATAAATTAAAAAAAAATAATTTCAATATTCTCTTCCTTATTTCTTTATTATCTCTTATTTAATAAAATATGTAAATTATTAATTGTTTACGAGTGATTTTATAAAGTTTATTAATATTTTGTATTTGCTGTATACCTACTACATAAATTGTAAATATATATTATATACCTACCTTCTATATGATTACATTACCACCCACTAATTCAATCATAACGAACAGTTAGTAGTCATTATTTAGTATTATAATAATAATATAACGTAGACTAAGCACGCTGGAAATATTCTATTTATTTGATTTTAATATTAAATGTAATAAAATACATTATATAACGAGTAAACGTCTTCAACGTGTAATTCCTGTTTTACGTTGTCATTTTTAAAATATTCATCCTAGTCCAAATGTAAATAATAACATCATCTTTTACCAGTTTCTCACTAATCGAATGATAATTTACATAAACGCGAATCCACTTTTACGTGTTTCACTGAAAGAATAATGGCCGCAAAAGTGGTCAATTAACTTTTTATTCGCAATAATATATATATATATAATACATAGAGATGCACGAATATCGCGCAAACAGCAGTCTTATTCTTACAATGTATTATTAATTGTGAATTAATTTAATATGCTAAATAAATAGTATTTTTCTATTTAACGTTGTCCGGTTTGTTTCCATTTTATATTTACAGTAATTTATTATTATAATATAAATATTTAATATATACTTAATAAAATTATAAAAATGGGAAGAAAAAAATCATAATTTTCCTCCATATAGATATAATAGTTTGTAGCTCTTGAAATTTTACTAAAAAGTTTGATACTATTTACAATGATTGAATTTATAGAGCACAATAAAGATACAGAGTTAATATTTTACTTATAATTATATTTTAATTATACATTACTATGATACAAAAAATATATATAATATATGATCGCAATCGTACCAACAATTATCCAAGACTGTTTAACAAACGACCAATTTAGTCATATAATATTTTTTTACTATAAATACAGTATATACATATATTTTATTGTAAAATTGAAATATTGTTAACATTTTAAATGTTTAAACCAGTTGTGGCGCCAAAAACAGGTACGGGAGGGCCACTGTGAAGCCTCCCTGAAAATCCCTGTCTATTGGCACACCCTGAAATTTTATGAATATTTAAATTTTACATAAAAACCTATAGTTATTATTACATATTTTTCATGGTCTTTTATTAATATGTGTACTAGGAGAAAATATAAATGAATTATATATGAAAATATGATAATAATGATATTTTCATTGATCTATGTTGCGTATATGATGTGATTATTAGTGTAATAATGCCCTTTATTATATAAAAGTAGGAGAATAATATTGAAATAAATTAAATATATACTTCAATTTATAATGTCAATCGTTGTTCCGTTTATGTTAACAATCTAAAACTAATAACTTATAATAAATAGTAATATAAAACATAATTTATAATCATTTCAATATTATTTAATTAAGTAAATATAGTTAAAAGTATATATATATATATAAGATGTAGATGTAGGTGTAGATGATAATATAATATAATAATAATGTTTTAATTTTCTTACAAAGTATTTATAAATACTTGTATTTTATTTATTATCATGTATATACATTATACTCATACATCATATATAATTATAATATATATTTATACTAACCGAAAAGTGTATCTATTTTATCCTATAAAATCTTCATAAATTACTTATATGTATCTTAAAAATTGACTCCCTGCTTTGTCCAATCGATTTGATAAACTTGCTAATAACTTAAATATAAATTTAAAATAATTAGATTTTAGAATTTTCAATTTAGTCATTTTAATTTAATCTAAATCTAAAAATTGTAAAATTTACCAAAAACATATATATTGCTTCGCAAATTTCAAAACTAATTTGCAATTGATTTGTATAATATTGGCAATTTTTTCGAATCGACCAGACCACCAGACTTACATTAATTACAAATCGTGCAAAACATTTTAACTTAAGTAATCAACAACTTAAAACGGCCAACTGGTTTCTACGAAGTTAAACGTGACTTAAACATATATATATATAAATAACTGGATACATCATCTGAATTTAAAAATTAACAATTTATAGTATAGTATACTTATTTATTGTATTTATTTACGTGTGACTTATTTTTTACTTGCCTATTATTTATTGAAAAACTTGAGAGTTAAAACCGTTCGTTTAAGTCTCTATATATGAAATGGAATATATTTTTTCGGTGATGAGTGCGGTGACAACTGTTTTGGTTTTAGGAATAACAAATTATTATTACTCAAACTGAGTGTTGCCTGTTTTTATTTTTTTTCTTGTTACCTTGACCTTTTAGCGAACTTGACTATCAAACGGTACAAGTATGACGTATATAATGTATATACATAATATACCCTCTTCCACCACCAATTTTGTATGTAAAGAAATTACAATTCGATCTTTGTTTTTGTATATTTTTTAATGCTCTTTGAAATAATACTGTTAGTCAATATAATATTATAATGTGATAGTAGAAAAATAAGTGCATATGTTTAATTATATAATACATCGTATACAGTTTTATGAGTGAGTCACTTGAAAAAAAAATAAAAAAAAATAAAATAGTATAGTTGGTACCTACATCACGTTACTATACAAGATAAGTAAATAAAAGGCTAATATTATTTATTATTATCAAAAAACAAGTATCTACACCAATAACAGAGTCGCTGTACTGTAAATACTGAAAAAAATATAGTTATCTCTGATAATGATGAGCGCAAATTATTTAAAATTATTTTTCACGATAAATCGTGCGTTATGTAGTCAATGGTCATTACATAAGAATAGCCAAAAATATATTTTGAAAAAACTGTTTATTTTTAAAACAATGCGCTACGATGAATGGAATTACTAATCACTGTATGTCCATAATATATTACTTACACATTTTTGTATTTAGTAAACCTATCGTGTTATTACCCGTCGGCGATAATCATTAACACCGTGCGTACGATATGTGCATTTTACGCCCCGTGGGCTGAGAACGGTCAATTTTTTAGATGGTATATGATAAAAATTTTAAATTAACACTATTCAGAAGAATAAAAATAAAAAAATAAATAGGAATGATCGATATTTACTGCTTAATTATGCGACGTGAATACTGAAATGTATTGCAAATATCCTGTGGCCAAATAGTCTGCATCATATCATCATATGGCGATGATAGGTCCGCGCGTTATATTATCGAAGTATATATATATATATATATATACAATATAGGTACCACCGGAGCGGCGTACTATAATAATATACCATATTATTTATATTATAATAAAACCAACCGACTGCAGCCTATAATACACGTGCGCACGACTACCATTAGAATTCCATGACATTGAGTCGGTGTCGCGCAAATTTACACACACACACACACACACGCACACATACACGTGAGAGTGTACATCCAATGACCGGTTGAACATTTGCCAAAGCGAAGTCTGCAGCGTATATATAGGTACGTGTGCGTTGATAACGATCGTACGAGACTGGCGAACGGTTTAATAATAATAATAATGTTCGTGGTCCAGTCGGATTTTACGACTTTACCTGCAGTATAGGATATTATGCATATACTATGAATCGCATAGCTTTTTCGCGGGCAACGATCAAACAATATAATATAGGGGTCGGACCCGGTCGAATGGGTATTGGGTTTCGTCGCGGCGTCCAACAGGTTTCGCATGCGCGTGCGTTCGCGTTTTTTGGCATGCACGGTTTTAAAATATCTCGTCGGATGGCACTTGGATAGAGTACGACGTTTGAACGGACGAAAACTATAATTTCGATAATAACCGTTGACACATTCCCGTCACGAGTCGACGACAAAGACGATGGCCGATAAATCTTAGTAACCAGCTATAAATTATAATAACTGCAAGTCGAGTTCTATTCCAAAACAATATTAGATGAAAAGAATTGATACCATGGATAAGTTTTACCATACCGATATCAAATCCCGACGACTAGAAATATATGATATATTTTTAAAGGCAGGGGTCACTTTGAAAATCTATAATCAACTAAATATTCATATAATATATTACCCAACTTCAAAGTCGTTAATTTATTTATTTTTTAATTTTCGACTTCGCCGAATCAAAAATTAATCATCGACTCGTCCAACCTTGGTTTTTAAACGTTCGTCTAGTTGTGTACGAAGTAAACGAATAGCACTATATAGCTATATAGCTTCTACATAGCTCCAGAGGCTATTAATATTGTAATTTTACGCGTGCCGGACAATATTGTTACGAAACCGCCGCGCCGACCGGATGACCAGTCATTATACAATAATATTATTATTTTTATTATTATTATTATTATTATTATTATTATTATTATTGTAACCTGCTGTCCACCATAATATTATATGCGTATTACTTTATATTACACTTTGATCCGAGGTTCCCATTAATACTTACTGCATAACACGCACGTCGACGTCTGTCACAGGACTAGCATTTTACATTTTTACCACGAATAATTATTATTTAAAAAAATGTTGCAATATAATATACTCGTAATAATAATATTATGCGTGTATGATCTATGCCGATCGAATATTCAAGAATATATGCTATATACGTGTGACGAATACGCAGTGTGATCATTGTAACGTGGTAAACATACGGTGGGACTGCATCGACATTTTGAGTATTCGACGTTTTTCGACATATTTTTGTAAGGACAATTATTTGCGATACGAACTGGAAATTGTTTTAACATTTTATGTCACACATCCGAATTTTTCACTTTCGTGTTTGTTGGTGAGACCACACTATTCGACAAATTTTGATTTGTTAAAACGCAAAACTTTTTTGCATTTTTTATTCCATGTATAGTCTAATGCGTAAAGCAGAATTAAAAAGTGTAAAAATAAACAAGACAAGTAACCCTCAAAATTGTTGTTGCATTTTTCTATTTTATTTTATCAACCAACTCAGAAGGATTAAAGATATATTGGGTCATATAAAATATCAGAAATGCATTTTTATTAGAAATTAGGCATTTATTTCAAATAAAACTTTGGTAAAAGTTAAGAATTTTTGAAATAATGAGTGTTTACGAATTTACGATTAAAACATCCTCTTTGTGTACAAAATATCTACGTATACGCGTGTGCCTTTATCGAGTAAAGTTAACCTTTAACTATATTATGTATATTTTTACTGTGACATTTTTTTCTGCGACATTATAACAAGTAGCTGCAGTGAACTGATCCATCATTCGTGTTATATTTTAAAACAATTGTATTACCTATGTAATATTATCGGTTAGTAAAATTAGTATTTTTTTTTTACGCGAACATTATAATTTTACTAAACATATTCATTGTGCACGTAATCTTAAATAATAATATTATGATAATATTATACTTGCAGTCTGGTTCCCGTGAGCATAAATCGTCAGGTTCCATGTTATAATAATAATGTCGCAATAAGATAAGAAGTGAACTTCCCGAAAAACGATAGAGAGTCAGCATAATTGTTTTAATTATGCGTTTGATTCTTACCAACAAACAATCTGAGTTTTTATTAATAACTTGAACAAATAAGAAAGCTTAAATGGTTTTAAAATAAAACAATATATTGATAGTTTGCAACGATAAAACAAAACAAAAATAAATACAACAATTCTGCAATTTAATTGGAAAAAAACATGATACTTTTCAAATTAAATCAATTGATTATTATTTACGTGGAATATCCCATCGTTTTAAAAATAAACAATATAACTAGGTATTTGCTTAAATATTTTACATAATATAATTTATTTTTTTAATATTTTTATTATTCTTAACAATAACATACGAGCAGTATTTTGTAAGGTTTTATTTATATAATATTTTATTTTAAAATTTGAAGTTTTGAAATAAAATGTTAAAAATTTAAAATCGTATTACGCGATGCGATAATTTGTATTATTAATTTTTTGTGAAATGTACTTTATAATGATTATAGCATTATATTCCAATATTTTATATTATTTTTTATACAAAATATACGATAAAAACTTACGATATTTTTACCACGAAATCATGACGGTATACCGTCGCTGTAAGTGTGAGTTTTCAGTTTCTTCTTCGGACGTGACTTTCTTAAAAATGTTTGTTTTGTTAGTTATAAACATATAGATATCGCATATACTAGCTTTATTTTTGTGGACACAAAAACACAAAAATCATTTTTATTGCGAGATATTAAAATTAAAATATTGAATTAAAAAAATAATATATTATTATGTTAATATATAAAATGTATTATAAATAGAGTTAAATAAAGTTAGATATATAAATTTAATTAAGTACCATTTATATTTAGTTTAAGTTTAGTTGAAATATAATATAGACATTAGGTAATGCCTATAGAGTTCAAAAAAACATATTTCTTAAAAGCCAATTGAAAAATCTTATTAATTTTGTCGTCGTATTGTGCCATAATATTATATTTGTCACATGTATGAGCATATTTGTTATTCGATACGAATGCTAATTAAAAATATACCACCCAAAATTATTATTTAGCTTGTGATCGTTGAGGCGGTTTTATTTTATGTAATACATCCGTCATCGGATATTTGAGCTAATCAAGTTAAATTAATCAAAACTAATTTTAACTAACCGAAATTAATTTAAATTAACCAAATCGAGAGTATAAATAGGAAGAAATAATTATAAACCAATTTAATATTATTTGAGAGATCGGATATGCATATATGTGTATACATATCTAAATACTTATAAAATGTTTGCAAGAGATCGGAATGTAATTTCTTGAACAAAAAAAAATCTGGAATCTAAATAGAACAAAATATTCTGATAACAGTTATGTTTTAAAATTCACGAAAATCGTCGTTTTCTATATACCTTCATTATGTAGTTAAGATATAATGTTTTAAAAAATAATTGAATTTAGAAATCAATTATTCTAGGTCACGTATTACATCGTATAACTCAGCTAGTAATTTTATTTTCCATCATCAATCATGAACTTGGTTAAATTTATAATGTTTGCTTAACAATATTCAATGTCAAACGTCACCTTAATGGAAAAAGATAATAGTTGTCATAAATACGCATGTAATAATACCTATATACGTATAATATTCTGCATTATACATACGCATATGTATTACATACGAAAGGTACATTATTGTACATTTTATGAATAGTGTAAATATTATTAATGTCAGAATAATAGATGCTAATAATAAAATATTGTTATAGTCATCTAGGAAGTTATCTAGGTAAGTCATTAAATCGTATGATCGTTTTGAGTTTATAATGTAAAAAACAAATTTAACCGTCAGTCGAACAAAGGTTAAAATCAAAATTAATTAATTTCGACGTTTGACAATTAATGCATAATATATATTATTATTGTGTACGATCGTTGCGTAAATGATTTACTATATTATATATATACAACAATATACGAGACAGTCGGCTGTACGATAGCCACGGGTGGTCGGATGTACGCGGTCACATGAGGAAATTATTATCCATCTCCATCCGATCGCTCGGATTTTTTAATTTGAATAGCTAATTTTTTGAAAGATGTTACTTATAATAACAATAATTTGGTATTGTAATTTAAAAAAACTAATGCCAACGGTTTACTCAAACAAATATACGACGCGGACGTTTCCAATTACGTCACTGCGGGCATATTATGACTTTATGTATAGGTATATATATAATTTGATATATCATAATGTTCTGCATTTAGTACGCGGCTATCAGAGTAAATTGTTTTAATCTCTAAATTGCATATTTGAATTTTTTTTTTTTCATTGGAAAACACATTTTTTGCTGAATAAAAAACCGTCTAGCGTTTAATAGTTGTATAGACAATGAGACATTTTTAGTATCTAAACGCGTCGCTTGCAAAAATATAAATATTCACATCGGCGAACTGTAAAACCGGATTTTTATCAAAGGTGATTAAATATTTTCATATACATATTCTACATAGGCTACCGGCAGAGGAAGCTAAGTCGTTTGTTGTATACTTATTAAAGCTATTTTATCCGCGCAATGTATTATTATTTTACGAGTGTTGGAAATTAATTATCAACTGGTTTTTTAGTTCAAAAACCCAATAAAATCGTACACGAAATTATGTTTGCACAACGATAAGCGTTATTGTAAAAAAAAAAAAAAAAAAGCGTACAGCTGATATGTGCGGCGCGCAAATAACGTTTAGGTAACATAATATTCTATAACCGCCGAGTGTGTAAATTCCATAACTCACGCTTGACGGTTAATCGGACTTTCGTTGGGAATGTACGCGAAATGCCCAGCACCCACACCTGAGTACAATAATATATTAATATAAATCGATCGCATTATCAATGGGTGTTCTAGTAAAATTGTGCCGAGCAACAAGCCGCGTATGACGAAAATATTATTATTTCTTTCTGTGCGTTATAACTTAGAATATATAGGTAGATAGGTGATAATGTAATGTAATATCGTGTTGGTTTTCACACGATAATGACGAATATACGTTCGACCAGTCTATATATTCTTGAAAATATACGAATTTATAATACAATATTATAATAACGTATATGAATATAATAATATAGGACATGGGTGTTATGCTAAATCGCCGCGTGGTCCATAACTTTGTCGTTGAGATGTTTTTTGATTCTGTTCCAAATTTTAAACGAACGCGCGGCGACTGTTATATTATATACGATTATGCAAATGTGCGCTTTAATAATAACCATTCGCAATTAAAAAACGGCGCACGAGCAGAAGAAGAAGAAGAAGAAGACGACGACGACGACGAAGAACTTATAGTTAAACGTGTCGTCGTCGATTTGACGTATTGGCAACGAGATGGTCTGCGGGGGATAGGAGAAAAAATCTGAATCCAATGCCAAATGCACACGGTATAATAATAATATACGATGTACGACTATTTAGGTTTGTATTATCGTATTAGTACCGCTTCGTCTAGGAACGACAACTATAGGAATAGCGTGTATATTATTATGATTATTATTATGGCAAAAGTGAAATTTTGTGTAGTATTAAATTACTGTTGACAAGCAATTAACAATAATACGCACTATATTTCATTGCTATTGACCTCGTAGAACATATAATATATATAGTATAACAGACGTATTTTCTTAACCAATTTACATTAGAAATGAAGATTTCCAAGTGAGACGAACAAAACGACCAAAACTCGTTATGATATTCTACTCTTAAGTCACCGTTATGTAGGTATAAGTACCTATACATACGTTTACGAATATAATACTTATAAGTTATAACATTTTTTTTTTTTTGTCATATATGCGTTAAAAACTGCGTTTAGTAGTTTCTATATCGTACCGAAGTCGTGAAACAAGTGTATACGTATTTCCGACATACAAATATATAGGTTCAAATGGTTCAATTATTTTCGAATAATTTAAAGTAATATATTATATACACATATAACTAAGGTTAAAAATGTTTTTAGCGATTTCGTGTTAATTTACATTTATTTGTCGGCCATAAAATATATTACACTTATAGTTTAACCAACAACCTACTGAGCTAAAATTGTAAATTAGATACATACAAATATACAATGTACAAATTGTGTTTCAATAATGTATTATTTTATTATTACTGAAATATACTGTAATATACTTACACTTTCAGAGTTTTACAAATAAGTATATTGTAAATTAATGAATTGAAGAACTGCAAACAAGACAAATACAAAATATATATTTAATCGCAGGATTACTCTCTGCAGACTAAATAAAATTGTTAAAATGTTGATATTTATAGGTATAGATATTCTATTTCAATAAAAAGGTAAATTTAACTGAATTAAATATTTTATAAACTAAAAATCGACAATAATATACAAATATTATATGTTTTAAAGACATTATTCTTATTTTAATTTTATTATACTATAATAATTATATTTAATATATATATATATATTATATTAATGATTAGATAATGGCGCTAAAGTATCTCTGGTAATACTAATAAATAATAATAATAATAGTGAAGTACTGAAATGATTATGATCATACCAGCAGTATATAATATGAAGATAAAAATAATAATACAACTATAGTATAAAAATAATAATGTTATATGAAAGGGTTATTTGTTGAAGTTAAAAAAATAACGGATTGGTGAGTATTAGTAAGTAAAAGTGAATGGGAAGGTGGCGAAGAGGAATAGAAAGTGAGGATACATTAAATTATATTTGTTTGTTCAAATGTAATTACCTATTAGACCAGCATCATAATCTGTTATTATAGTTTTGATTTGATATTTTAAACTCTACAAAATGCATAAAAATCCACACTAATTTGAATTAATCAAATGCATTTCTATTACGTTCTCGTGGAAATCGGTGTTCATGATTTTTATAAAATCGCGGTAAAAACTAGAAAGATTCCTATAATTTCATTTAATATTCATAGCAGTTTATTTTTTTGCAGCTGCTTGTATCGATTATTTACGATTGTTTATGTAAAATATTATAACCTTATAACCATATATACGTACCTACCTCACTTTTCTATAAAGTTTTGTACAATTTATTCAATTCCCAATTACAGCACTATTGAGTGTTAGGTAATACCTATACTGCTAGCATATATTATAATACAAATTGTTTTTTTTATTTCGTCACCTATATGCTTTTGTACCATTTTCAATATCAGTTTATTATTTTAATTATTATTCATTAAACTGTCCTCACTAATTAATTCATCGTTGTTTATAATATTGCTAAAAACTAGAATTATTGCAAAACCCAATATGTATATTATACATTTATATTGTGTAGCTTATGCTGTTACGAACCTGCCATCTCAGTTAGTATATTATGTACATTATACTATATAAATCTATTCAAAGCATATATTTTAAAAACTGAAATCGCGACGGGCAGTGACAGCATCGGTGAAATTTAGTGATTCGTTTATTTTGAACGGCACACTCCGGGAGAATTAGCAATTAATTATTCTGTGATAAATCATTTTACGACATAGCATCAATGATGATGTGCCAGCTGGATTTAGCAAACCAGTCAATGTAGATAATATATACCTATATTACCTACACGTCGTATTTATATTGTTTTTGCCTCACGACGTCCTAATCGTTTCTTCGCATTGATATATGACTTAAATAAAACTCTTACGTAACACTATTCACACTATCCATAGGAATTCTTCATAGCAGTCATAACCATTATTTTTGTAATAGTTTAATAAATTAAAACTACATTGCACTAATTACTGCATTTGTTAATTTGCATGCGTATGTATGTAACTAACTGTGGAATGTATAAGAACAATTTTATAAATTTCTTATCGTCTTCGATTTAACGTAACTTTATCTAAACAGCCTCTTAAAAATCCCCAAAATTTCGGTAAGTCCGTCGAAAAAATAATATCTTTTCTGTAATTCGTGAGATTTTGTTTACCCAGAGTGTCTATTGTATTTATACATATCTACCGGACTTTATAATATAGCTGTTTTTTTTTCGTATATGCTTGGCCGCCGTGAAGGAACGCAAACAGGATGATGATAAATATTAAATAATATTGACCGGTGAGGTTTTTTACGCTACCTTTATAGTTTGCGCCAAAGTTTATAAACAATAAACATAATATAAATTTCTGATAAAACGGAATGGTTCTAGTCAACAATAATTAAGGTCAAAATAACACAAACAAAAATAAAATACATTACTTATGACACTTAGGCAGGTACTAAATTCGTGCGTGTGTTTAATATACGTAATATCTCGCTCTCGTATCGGGATAAAGGCAGCGATATGTATAATAAATGTCAGTCGGCGTATAAACCTAATATGTTATATACAATATATTTATATAGCTACGGCCGAAATGGTTTCAATAAAATCGTATAATCAAAACAGAGGCGTATTTAGGAATATTTAATGAAATGGAGGGAGACACTAACATAACATAATTTAGTCGCAGATACAACAAATTACATAATAAATATAAAAGTAATAAAACAATAATCAAAATAATAATAAACCGTTTATTTATACAGTATACGTAACCACAAAGGTATTATTTTTTAATATATTTCTGACCCTCCCTCAAAAATACGCCCTCGATCGAGGTCCAATCTGTCGACGTCATATATACGTCGTTTTCTATTATATTCGTAAAAGAAATGCGTATATTAATTTATCATAAATGGGCCTAATGCAAAATGCAAAGCCCTAAAATACTATTCATTACATAATAGTATTATTAATTATTATACAATATTGTCAATTATAGTAGTTTAAATACCTCACATCAATATACGAGCTGACCGATTCTCCTTCCAATCAAAATCAAAGTCACAAGATTATAATAATATAGTCAGAGAATACACTGTCATCTGCATTTTATTGCGGTCTGTCACATCTTACGACTTTATTATTTTCTACGATCGAAAAAGATGCAAACTCCGCCTGTATGTAACATAATATACACATATTCATATACACATGCCAAGCCACATTCACTTATCAATTTATTATTAAATAAGACACAAACATGACACTGAAGAATATAATAGCTATACAATTAAACATACGTATAGTATACCGCATGATGCACTCGCGACGACGAGCCACGAATAGAATATCTGATTGTCTTTGCGGAATTCACAACCGATAAAATTAAGCTTTAAGCTTATAATTTATGATATCAACCTTTTAATATTAATTTGATTCTATTTTATGCAGTTAGGCGTATGACAAATATAAATATTTATACCAATTAGTAATTTGTACCAGCACGTGCGATTGATCACGTTGGTCGTCGTCGCTTATGTTTATACTGTCATTATATATCAGATACCTACACCATTAAACGGACAACGGACATTGTGGACCGGTTACGGGATTTCATAATTATTTCGTATACCTATATTGCGATTGTTCCCTTCGAGTCAGAAACGACCAGAAGACACGCGTCTGAACAACGAACGGCATAGAAACACACGAGATGGATATATATACGACACCCTCCTTGCACACCAACCACTATCATTCGAGTAGATACGCCCGACTTCGTTTTCAAATTTAAGATCAATAATTTTGGTTTGACATTGGCTTACAAAAAATAGCATACTAACTAAAGCTCGTCTTCGCGGAATCACTGAAAAGAAAAATCGACAGATTTTAAAACGAAAAAAAAACCAACCACTTCTGAGGACCGATAAGATTGGTAGCGTTTGTAGTGCTCAGTTAACTACCCCGATACTGCTACTGCTCCTGCGACAGGTAATAAAGTAATTATTGGCCTATATATAAACAATATTATGCGTTACCTATATTAAATTATGCCCGGGGATAATTGAAGGAAGGGGAATTAAATTGTTATGAAATATGCGACCGGCTGACGGCTGCAGCACATTATAATATTTATGCATAAGGCATAACATTATATAGGTTGTACAGTGGCCCGAATTTCTCGAAAATTAGCACGTGATCGTACATTATATGATACTATATAGGTGTAGTGGTATATTACCCATAGTGCCGATCGAACATATAACTTGTAACTATTTAGCGAGTGTTATATAATTTCGTTAATATTACGACGACGACGTCGTTATATGGGTTCGACAATAAAATCGAACATAATTATAATAATATGTAACGTTCACATAATAACATCGGTCGACCACAATCGACAAAATATTATTATATAGTATACCTAAACGTACGCGTTTTCGTGTACGTTATTTTCGCACTATTTTGCAGATGAAAGTAGTAGATAATAATAATAATATTCTTGTTATTTTTTTTTCGCCGTACCTATTCACCGTTTGTCAAGTACTCAAGTTTGTAACAACCGCAACGCGTGTTTATCGAGACACGTCGGTTCTGACGTTTATTTTGAACCATATTACACTGTATACGCTTATTGGTTCCTCGAGTTCCTGCTCGTATGCAGATTGATATTCCGTTTGTGTCGTCAATTTATCGGAACCCCGCAGCACTTAAATCGCGTTTCGACAATTTAAGATAATATTATGACGTCCGTGGTTGAGTGGTTCGAGTATTTGATATGATATATATTATATCAAAACGATATTATCAATGTAGATTCTAAAATTCGACCAGTCTATTTCGTATAAAAGGATTATTATATTATATGTATGTGTATATAAATATACTTGTATAATTGTATATACCTACTTTATTCAACTTTTTCATTTTGCACGCCGATTTGAGACGAAATAATATTACAATAGGCCAACGTTTGTCATATCTTCCTAGCTGTCAACTAAATGATTATTTTGTGTAAACTGACATGACTTTTTTTTTAGTAAATAAATCGAAAAAAAATTATTTTCTGCAATGAATACCTGATGAAATATTAACTGCGTCAATGTACATTTTATTTTTACACCTTCTACTACAGTACTCCTTCCCTCTCACAAAAATTCAGAAACATTCATATACTTTGACTTTAATCCAATCTTGCCAGCCCGGGTTTCGGAGGACACCATTTTAACCTTAAAGAATCAAGTTTCTATAACTAGAATAACTTTTGTTATTTATATTGTTGATATCAAATCATGTTAAATTGATGTTGTTGCAATTAACTTTATATTATTATTATTTTAAGTTTCGAGTATCCGAATGCTATCACGAGCATATTATGATAATATGATAATATATGACGATAGGTACTATATTATTATTATTGAATCTTGTGATTGTTGCAATTTCAAAACGTCAACGAAAACTATGCACCGCAAATTCGTTTATTTATAAATGAGCACTACAAAGTTAAATTTAGTTAAATTTTTTTACGGTAAACCGATTTCACTCAATATATAGTTGTTTTAATAGAATATATTATTATTATTATGTACGTTTATAAATATATACCACTACACGTGCGACGTGCAACAAGTTTCAAGTTTCTATACGAGTTTTTGTACAAATAACATTGGTTTGTTTACAAACTATGTTCCTATAACATGCCTGTCGTGTCGTACCTATACATTTTGTATGTTATTATTTTCTCAATAAAAACGGTTTTAACATTCTTCCAACATTACTAGTTACTACACATTACGTTCGTCAAATTACAATTACTAGATTATTATGTGCAATGGATAGATGAATAGTACCTACATAATGCATTACATTTACTAAACAGCGTTGACAATGCGCGTTTACACTGCTGAAATTTTAGATATTACGTTATACCTATCAATTATCATTACTCATAACGAGCTAAATAACTTTAGCATATTTAATTTATAGAGTTTACCTAATTTTAAACTTAAACGCGTATAAGTAATTATGATGGTACCTAGTTAAAAGTAGAAAATTCATAGTATTTTCAAGCTTTCTTAATAATTAACTTCGTAATAGCAAACAGTGGGAAAACGAAAAAATTATTTACGTAACATCATTTTTAAACACAACTTTTGTTTTTTTTTTGTCATAATTCGGAAAGGAATAACCTGCTTGGTCTTAAATTTAAACTTTAAACTAAATATTTATGTTATTTTTTTTTTAGCTATTCATAAGCTTTTTAAATAAACAATTTTAGATTCTCAGAGGAGTGATGAAAGTATTAATTTTACAATAATGTGTATTTATTTTTTGTCTTAAAACATTTTTCTTGTAATAAAAATGCTCCGATTATCGGAGGTGATTTCTAGTACCAAATTAGATATAGTTTTCGCTTTGGGGGGTGGGTCTTAGTTGTACTTTTTCAAAAGTAAAAGCTTCCCAGTACTTTTCAAAATAATTCGCAATAAAAAAAAAATACTATCGTTTGATACAATTTAAATATTATTATTACAATTATTGTTTGGTAACCACGCTCTGCAGTAATAACAATAATAATAGTAATGAATAATAATAACAATTTATGTGCTATAAATCTATATCGATATAAGGAACAACGTTTATTCCTCCGTGTACAGTGCACGGGTACCAACCCGTTTCCGTGTTCCATATTATATACGCTTATTATGTATTATTATAAAATATTATTCGTATATTATTCTCAAACTCGGAGAAAACGGTCAGTGGCCAATGTTTGGATCCCTCAAGACCGACCACCAGAAAACGCGGCGGTTAACGTTAGCGAGCGACGTATAACGCCTGTGATGGACGGCGATCCCCTCGGTGACCATTGTCCGCTGTCCACATCGGTATATTTGTGACACGTGTCACCGAATTGATTTTCCTCGTCGGTCTAAAATAATTAAATCATGACTATCGTCGTCATTTGTTTTCCTTTAAATTAATTATGCCACACCGGTAATAATAATAAATTCTTATTGCCAATTTATTATAATAAGGATAGGTACATAAGGATGTAACGTGCCTAAAAAATAATAATATATATTAATTTATTATACTAGTTATTCATAAATTATTAAAACTATGCCATTCTATCTGAAAAAAATTAAAATTGTGTTTTTTTCTAAATAAATATATGATTGATTTGTAACATTTAATATATTTGTAGACGATTCACCCAATTGTGAAGTGGATTATACCGTTAAGCATACTCTTTAGCCAAAAAAATGAAATAAGCACTATAACAGACAGGAAAAGTATTACAACCGGACCTAATATCAAATATGAATATATTATTAACTTCCTAAATTAAAAGTAAAATTTAATTATACAACTTAATTTAAGCTTATCGTATATTATATTGTAAATAAAATGCGAATATAATTTAAACTAATGGCCTTGGATGTCGATATTATTTAGATCAATAAAAAATAATACATATATAATATATATATATACATATTATATTAATAGTATTTGAATGCCATAAACGCAACAAGTCCACAATAAATGATTATAGTGAAAGAGGTCATTAAACGAACGGAGAACAATGAGAAAAAAGTTAATGGCATATCGTTCCCCGCGCGTTTGATATGTTTAAAAAAAAAAAAAAAAAAACCCAACATTGGGCGTTACAACGATAATCATGTCAACAATATACACTGTATATATGTATTGAAACGAGTAATTTCTGTAACACGTGTAATGCAATATTGGTATAACCCGCTACTCGACAACCGCCTACAACTCATCTTGTGCGGGTATGCTGTTTGACCTTCGACGAGGGAGAGTACCCAATACATCACTCGCGTTTCGCGCACGTTGTCAAACGACGATGGCGGTCGGCACGACGGTGAGGTCGGATTTCACCTAAACAGCACATTATCGTTTCGCGCGAAGGCAGAGATAACCGAATGCAGACGACTGTATAATGGAATCAGTCGTTCTCCATCGTCGGACGGAGGAGTGCTGCTAGTCAGTAGAGTTATAAGGGTTGAAGTCCGACTTAAACATTTAGATGCCTACCGCATGTACGACGGCATATTCTCGCGATTCATTTAAGGTCGGTATATGTATTTGAGTTTTTTACCCAAAGTTGAATTGTACGTCCGTGCAAAGTATTAAAAACCAAATTATGCGACACGATGTTTTTGTTCGGAGTTCGGTTTGCATATCATATACTATACAGCGAGAGCGTCGGGGGATTGTTTACGGCTAAGGCGCAGAAGTATTCTAGTTTCTTCATAGTAAAGATGCAATAATAGAATCGTAAAACCACCCGAAACACCTATTCATAAACGTAGAATGATGGTCTGCAGACATTTATCGTGAAAAATATCAACACCTTCGTTCTGCGTGTATATATATATATATATACCTACTAATTTAAGGTAAGAACACAAATTATATCATTATTAATGTTGTATGCAGTGGTGTTGTAAAATGAAAATTTTCCAGAAACAAAAAAAAATAAACCAAGGAATCACTGACCACTATATAGACGCGAAAAATAGTAGTGGGTGAATAACATACATTTATGTAATTAATGCATAATAATATAATACAAATAATTATATTACAGATCAGTATTGACTTATCTATTGAGTATCATATTACATTTACAATTAAGGGACCCACCAATTACCACCCACCTACCCACTGAAAAAAAAATTCAAGCATCCTGTTCGTATGATGCTATAGGTATTACATAGGACAAAATCCACAACTATATTAAATAGTTTTGTGCTATTTTTTAAACTGTTTAATGCATTTATTTTTTATTATTATTATTTTTTAAAAGAAAAAGTTCCTATTTCTTACATATTATCGACAAAAAGACGTTCGAAAACTACCCAGATCTTGTTTTTAGTGCATTGGAGTTTCTTCGTTCGTATAGCTCGTCTAAAAGATTATATTTCATAGAATATATAATACTACCAACAAAATCAATTATTGTGAAACGATATTTATAATCAAATAAATATTCAGTAGATTTTATCGAGAAACTATCACCACCTTTTTGCTTTCGAATTCAATTTTAAAATATTATTATTATTATTATTATTATTATTTGCATAATATTGTAATTAAATAAGCTTCTTAAAAACCTAAGAAAGTGACACATAATATGTAATAGTTGTACCTGCCTATTATGTTTCCATTCATTGAATAGACGATTTTAAATAATCAATAATCAATATTACGAGTTATGACTACAATTCATTTAATTTGTATTTACCTATTATAGGTATACAGCAATTAATATATTTACATAATTTATGCTGTCTTATTAATTTAAAAATCCATTAAATTTAATTGAAACCAAGAGGATTTAAAAATGTTATTTTTAACTCGCATGTATTCATTTCTTACACATAGTAATTTATAACATACCTACACGCGTTTGTTCAACTTTTTGTATAATCATTTTTTTATTTTTAGTCTTCGTAGTCTTTTTGTAGGTATTTAGTATTTACTATTTTCGACGATTAGTATTGAGACTATTATAGTTATTTAGATGTACTTTAAACTTGTGGCTTTTAATTATGATAAATGCACTAACAAATATAAACTGTGATTATATATTATTGTAATATAGCAAAAGAATTCTTCGGATACTTAAAAAATTGTTATTATTATGTTTGATAATTACAGTAATTTTTTGCAACACAAAAAACTGCTATAGATAAAAAGAGTATAATTAAAATAAACCGTGTGATTAGTATTTCATGTAAGGTTGACGTGTGATACTTTGTACAGCGCATATATTCATTATGTTTCGATGTAACAACTAACAACAATCGCATACAACATTTATTATCATAGAATATATTTTTAATTATTTTCACTTTTAGTGATATATACTATGTATTTATTATTTTAATTATACACGACTTGACTACTTGAGTATTACAGAAAAACAAGCACTCATTATTGGTATACGTCCAATATGGATAAACAATTTTTTTTTAGTTTATGCATAAAGATATATACCTAAAATGGCCCAACTATATGCAGTATTAATAGTTTTAAAGCTCAAATGCAATAATACCTATACAATGTAATATATTTTGGTTTAATTCGGAAAAAAATTCTTCTCTATTTTCCGATCAGTCGTTTCCATATGTGTGGTATGCGCACTGACTAAAAAATCAAGTAATAATCCAAACTTGAATTTCGCAAAACCGAAAATCATTTAACGAGTTTCTTATATTATATAAATTTGAATACATAGAGGTAGTCATTAAAATCGTTTAATCGTCGGCAATATAATACGATGCGATGGACGGTATTCGCAGACGAAAATTGCCAAGCCGCGCTTCTATATGAAAAAAAAAATAATAATAAAAAACAACCATGGTCGCGAGCTGATAAGTATCGTATAATTGATCGAATTTGATGGATCGCGGAAAATTGCGAATTCGTCGTCGAGAGTAGCTCGCGACTTACGCATACACCTATTGCACGCACACACACACTCGCATAATGCGACACGGCACTTTCCGCGGTGGGAGTCGGGCATCAAAAGAAGGAGATACGGGTGAGAGTGAGAGAATGAGAGGGGGAGAGAAAGACCGCGCGCGACACGGGGAGGGAGGAGAGTGGGAGAGACCGATGACCACGCGAGCACGCCGTGCGCGGACGGGGCAACAACGGCAGCCGGAGCAGCAGCAACCGCGGAGACAACAACGGCGGCGGCTATAGCAGTAGGTTCGTCGAGAGAACACGACACGGACAAGCGCGACGCCCGGGGGACCTCACATCGATATATCATTGTACCGGCGGCACGGTCAGTAGTCATCGCGAGTTGACGACGAGTAGTGCTCGTCGAGTCCCCCGCGACTTATAGACACAAACACAATCGCCGACAGTAATAATATACTAATCGCAAAATATTTTATATCTCGCGCGTACACATCATATGATACTATAAAGCGTCGAGTTCAAGTCGGGCCAGTCGAAGTACGCGCAAATATTAAAGTGTCCAGTGAAAGCAGTCCACACGGTGCGCACGACAGTCGTATAACGTCGCTCGCGAATTTTTTTTAAATTCTCAACTCTTAACGTCCGAACGTTTTTTGGATTTCCGCCCGTGGACGTGACACAGACGCCGGTCGTGCGCGCGCGCCAAACCACCGGGGTATTTTATTTTTTAAAGAAAAACTTTTTTTCGTTCACGTCGATACCATCTTTTTCGTTCGCCGAATCGCGCCGGAGTCCGGTGTTTTGTTTTTTGCCGCGCCGACAACGAGGAGGACGACGGTTCCCGCAGAAGTTTCGGATTTCGTTCCCGTTTCGCCGCGTCTACTGTCAAACGAGTAAGTACTTGCACACATGTTATATCCATGATCCGCGCACAAACGATCCGAAACATTTTTTTACTCATATTTTTCTGTCTTTTACGGGTGAAGTCGGTATACTCGGCTTATTATTAATATATAATATATACATATATGGTAGAGGTAAATATTTGTGATTTAGTCTGTACGGATTTCGAGCGAAATCGAAACCGATCGCAATATAATATTATACGACGTACACATTATACTAGTTTTCAGACGAGTTTTACGTAACGACTGTGTGGCGCAAAAGTTGTTGTTTCGAACGTATATAGAAAGGCGCGCGCAATGTTTTTTTTCCCCGTACGTGAAATATGAAAGTGAATTTACACGTGTACGTATACGTAAGCGCCGCCCGACAAGCAACGCGCGTTCGCTCATCTTGCACTCGACTTTTTCCTCCAACCTCCAGGCCCTCGGAAATGACTATATGGCGAATAAAATATTAATGACCAAACATCCTCACCAAAGTAGACACGAAGCCTGTGATACTGATAAATAATGTTTGGCGTTTTACGAGAACCGTTTACAGAGCTTTAGGCGAATAAATAAACACCTTAGTGTTTCAACCGTAGAAAAACGTGTCGGGCATACAGTATTGAGTGTTATTCGAAGTGCAATCAAGAAAATCACTTAGCTATAGGACGACCACCACAGTGCAAAGCGTTTGTGGCGCGAAACCGCTAACCATTCACAACGCGGTACCTAAATATTTTGTTAATCGAATAGTGTTGGAACCAGACAAAATCCTTTACGTTTAAAAACCACGTCGGGTGATGGATGAATAATGGTTTGTTCTGATAGATCCGTGTACAACACTATAGAATCACCAGTGATTATAATAATACCGTAAGATTCCATTAAAACATCGAAATAATATCGACCCGGCGCCCGGTGTGTGCGTATATAAGTACTGTAGTACGCGTTAACAAAAACCATTCGGAAGAAAGTAAACACGGTGGGCGAACAAGGAAATAATAATAATATATACAGGAGAAATATATTACAGTGTGGGAGAAAATGTATCAACGGTCATTGTGGTCGGACAAAGCGGAGAAATCATATTTGTATTTGGTAAAAAAAAAATATATATATAATAATGATAATAATAATATTTCGTAACGACTATACTAAAAACGATAATGTCATGAGTGCGCTCGATAAAAAAAAGAATTACGACAATAATAGTAATGACGACTGAAAACATCGCCACCGTGTGTAACCATCGCTGGAATTTGTCATTAATTTCAGTTACGCACGTTTAAGTCTAATCTCGCGACTATCCACTCAGACAATTCAACGTAATCGCCAGCTGTAGGTTTGTTTTCAGTTGGAAACAATTGAATGATGGCTTCGTGGTTACTCCAATTATTCTTTAGCCCTGTGAAAACGCAAAAAAAAACTCTTACGACGACGATTCACGGGCGAGTCTCCGGAAGATTCGCCACAAAATCGACAATCGAATTTCCCAGACCATCAGTGACGATTTACCGTACCCAGCACTCAGATCTTTCATCGGCGGATCGAATTTCGCGTGACTCGTATTATACACGCGTACGGCAATAATATCATTTGCATACACGCTACGTGTGGTATAGGTATACTATACTATAGTATATCACACCACACGCACGAAAACGTCCGGTGAAAACATTTCATCGGGAAAGTCGCATATATGGTCGGGGGGTCTTGTAGGTATATCGAAATCGGATCGGACGGACAAATTTAATTATCTCCACCGAACTACAGTTGCTGCTTTAATGCGCGTTTAAGTCACCGTCGCGTACTGAGGGAAAGTAAAACGGAATTATAATAATAATAAAAACGTAGGTTTTAGGTGTAGGCACATATACATTATACATTATTCGAATTTATCACACGCACAAACGTTTCCTTAAAAAAAAACAAACAACCGATGAGTGGAAAAAAACGAATTATTAATTTTAGGTATATTATTATATTGCATATAAGTTTGATAGCCGATTCGCGATCATCCGTATTGAGTTACAGTGTCCGTATTAAGACCTTTAAAATTTTTTATATATTGCATATTATTGTCATTTTTATTAGGTATGATTTTTGTATTTATGTAAAAATGCGAACGGCGCTGCGCGTCAGTCGCTTGTTATGAAATCTCTCGAGTAGGTATAGTTACGATTTTAAAAAAACCGTTCGGTCTACGTCGCCATGTCCGAAAATTTCGCAACGCCCGTATGCAGGAAGTCTCCGCGTGGAAGTGTGTACAAAATATTATTATATTTCAAATCTGTAACGGGACGGGGGTAAGATTTCGAGAGGAAGGGGCGGGCGGCGTGCGATCACGACGACGACCGTTCACCTTGATCCAAATAATGTAATCGCACTGCAGCGGACATATACTATTAATATAGGTACATAATATGATATAGGTACAAGCGGACATTCTTGTAAATTGCCGTGCGCTACCGATTTCGCAATGGATTTGGTGTTGTGTCCTACGAATTGTTGTGCGATAATTGTTTGGTCGCCGGTTCGAAGTGTTTGACACACGCACACACATATATATATGTTATTATTGTGTCCGAGAAATAATCGAAAAATAAAATATAATATCCATTTATACATAGGTATAGGTATAATATATAATATCCATGTCTATATAAATTATTATCGATCTGTCTGTACATAAATATACGCGTGTACCGGGCCCACTGTTTTGACACACCATGTAAAATCCATTACCATTTATTATATACTTTTAAAGCTATGGAATATTATATAATTTATGTTTGCGACCGCGCAAGATCATTGCTCGTTGCGGTATATTGTATCGTTCATAACATATAATAACATATACACGCGTTTATAACAATATTATAGGTACTATATTATTGACACTGTGTAAAAACGGATATGCACGGTTAGCGTGCAATATTTTTTAAAAAAAATTTTCGAAATTCTTTTATATTACTTCGTTTGGCTTACAACTCTCGATTGCATAACTGCAAAACCATCGTCCGTCCCTGGCACTGTCCTCGGAAAATTAACGTAAAAATTGCATACGAAACAAACGTTATTAAACCTATACATATATAGATTATATTATATAAATATCGCAGCTTTTATACTGTCATATAAAAATAATTATTATAATAACATAATAAACCAATCCAGACGAACGCTTAAAATATTATTACCGTCAACGTCAGACTATGTGACGGCTGCGGATGTAATGATTATGCGCTTACACAATGCGATTATTATTATTATCATTATTACCATTGTATAATATTATGATATATATCTGCGTACACAGCCGTAGCTTAAACTTAACGAGATCGGCCCCGGCCCGTTACCTACACACGCACATTTATTTATGTATTATTATATTTATATATATATATATATTTGTCGCGAAGGATTGTCGACGGCATAGAGCCGAACGCTGTCGTAATTTACAACCCAAATACCTAGCCAACCTTAGACCGCTGCCGCTGTGGATAAATACCGAATATCCACTCGGCGGTCACTCGAGTGTTACGCCGCTAAAACCAAAGGTTAGTTTGTCAAGCGCATTTACGCGAATCGACAGCGGTGTTATGTGATCTGTTGCTGCTGCACGGGCTGTGTATCGGTCCCGCGCGTGGTCGAGTCGTAAACGCCGAAAACGAAGTATAACATACCTAATGTTCGGTATATGATCCATTTAACCCGCTATTGCATATTTAAATCTCTGCCAACTCGTTGAACTGTACTATATATTTTTAACAGCAAAACAGACTCAAACTCATTTTTCAAAACCTTTTTCACATTCCTAGCTGGAAATTTTGTAATTATTTCGACGTCTTTGTTTACAATTCACTCCTTACCGAACATATTAACATATTTTCCATCATAAAATTATTCATGTATGCTATAAGAGCTATAGAGCTAGAATATAATATCATTTATAAATAATTTAAAACTATTATTTCAAATTTTCGATATTTTTCGACATTACGTTATTTAGCTATTGCGTTATTAAATGAGGTTTTGAAATTGAATTTGTCTTATTTTTTAGAGCATTAAAATCCGCGCCCTAATTATTATATAAGATAATATTATTATTTATTATTACATCGTGATGTCCGTGGCACGCGCCATGTTATAAAAGCAGCGACCACGCGGGTGAACATTTTTATTTTATTTTGTCACGTTGTTGTTAACATTGTTTACTGCTTTTTCTTCATACTGCATATACTACTAGAAATTTAAAACTACTGAATGGGTGCAATTGTATAATTTAATTAAATAAAAAAAAAATTTAAGTTAAATTGCAAGTACTTATTATAAATAAAAACAGTATAGGTACTTCTTCAACATATTTTGTTATTTATACAATATCAAAATGTTCATAAAAAAAATTAAATCAACAATGCAGGATTTACCAATAAACATTAGTAAGAAGGGTGACAAAATAAAGGACGATTTATAAATGTTAAAATTAAATGTACCTATTGAAGATATCTAAAGATTTGCAAAAATAAAAGTTTATTTTTCGAAATAACAATTAGTGTTCAAAACAATCACACCTTGTATACCTAGTAGTATAATGTGTATTGTGTAATGTGATCTTTGGTGCAACAAATATCCTAAATTTATATCGATAATCATAATATATGTACCGTTCTGGTGTAATTTATTTAATATGCAAAATCGATCGTGTCGTGAGCTTTGGCGAGGATAAATTGAACGAAAAAATGTTTTTTTGCGCCACAGCCGACGCCGTGGGTGTGGGCTTACAATGTGTGTCAGCCGCGATGGTGTCCAGCGGCGCGACAGCAGTTTTCTAACAATAACAAATAATAATAATAACATTGTATATCAGCGCCCAGCGGACTTGTATTACTTCATAATAATATTTTTATAGTTATTTTCGTGCGCTCTTGTGACCGCGCCAGTGATAGCCCGCAGTGCAGTCGCGCGAGTTACGGGTCGTCGGCTGTTACGCGCGCAGACGGATATCGGCACGGATGTCGAACGATGCAATCGTTTTTTTACGTTTTTATATTTTTTTTAATATATGTAATATTTTTATGACGAAACTAATTATAATGGTTGGAAACCACTTGATCGTTCCCACAACTTCGAACAAGACATCGGAAGAAAAAAAAACAATAATAATAAACAAATTATTTATTACAGCTATATATATGTATATTATGTATTTACGTCGAGTATCGAACAATCTTTATAATAACAATAATAATTAGTATGATAAAATATTACATAGCCGGTTACATTGCGATTGATTTTTTTTTTTGCATCTCGATTTCGTCAATTTGCAGTCTGCAAACATTTCGATTTTGAGATTTTTTTAATTTGTTCCTTTTTTTTAAACCATTAATTAGTTTAAAATTATTCTTGGAATTTGAACAATCTTCTGAGAATTGAGTTATGTTTTTATATGATATAAATATATATAGAGAGAGACTGCAGTATAGTTAGTCGGTACACCGTATGATTTTGGTTTTCCATTCCCTCGTCCAAATTTTAGATTGGTCATAAATAATTTATTATTAAAACTCAATGCTCAATGTTTGATATTTTATACGTTATACTATATGAAAATATTTCGCTAAAAAATACTTGTATTAATGCATGAAAAAAAACAATCGTGATAAAATAAAATGTGAGTTTAAAAATTGTACTATATAAATAGAAAGCAAAACCATTTCGTCATACTAATATTATACTGAGAAAAGACCGAAGTCGAATTTACTACACGTGTCTACACCGTCTATGGATATAATCATCGGTTTGTGATTGAAGTAAAAAACATATCACCATATATAGTGTAATAAACACTTTGTTTATATATTTTGTTATGTCGTTTTAGCCCAAAACGGCAAATGGGATTTTCGCGGCTCAAAAAACGTAAATCGTATATCATAATAATGTATTCTCTGACCAGTCATTAATATATAGGTCTATATATAATAATATGTAACAGCCCGTTGTAAAACAATAATAAATAATTATGGTTGTTCGAAAAATCAGTTATAGGTAGAAGTACTTTCTAATACAATTTATAAAAGTTATATATATTATTATCCGACGCCGTACAACTGGTTCTGCGACCGTTTCCAACTGCAGACTTTAATATAGACGCATTAAATAATAACTAGCTGACGGTCATATACACATAATATATGTACCTACCTATATGTATATTTTGTTTTCCTACACTCGTGTTTATAATATTAGCGCATTGTTACGATTTTCGTTTTTGTTCTTACTATCGTCCGGCGTATGACGTACTACAATAAACTGTTAACAAATTTATAAAAAAAAAACCACGTGTCTTACACTTGTATTCGTATTTATTAAAAATATTTAAAAAAAAATCGACAGATGTATGACATCCAGTCAATAACGTATGATAATAATAGTGTTATTATGTATAATATGTAATACAATACGCATATTGGGTATGTATCTACGTGCATATATATTATTGATATGTTGTGTAACACGAACATTGTAAGGGTCAGTGTTTTATCGGTGTTTTCGGTCGAAAGGAACAGTTTTTTCTGTCTTTTTTTTTAATGTACCTCCTCTCCCCCGTCCGTTCGAATCCGTTTAACCTCGCTGACGAAAGCCGAACAATGTACAATATGACGTCGCCGCGGTTGTCTATAACAATATTATCGTTGGTGTGTGAACTCGCCCGGTAGCTTGTGTACCGATATAATTACCGGGCAATTAATAGCCGTATCATGCGTAAGAATGGTTGGGTTGTACATTATAACATAGTTACGCGCGCGCTGCGATAGACGTAGTTGTGCGAAAGGTCTGCTGCCACCTTGTCCTTGTGGGAAACGACCTTATGACGGCGCGACTGCTACCAAGAGCTATATGGCGTTTCACGGTTGATAATACGAGATATCCTTTGTATTGTTCGTCGAGAAGCGGAATAATAATAACAGCGGCGATAATAATGATAGTATAATATGACATTTCGTGGATTGTGTATAGTGTACAAAGCAAAATGGGCCGCCGACCTCGCGGCCCATGAGACGCGCAAACCCCCACGCCGAACCGCACAACACAATACCGATATTATTTAGCATTTATATGGTATATCAAGCAAAATTACGTCGACTTTTAAGTGATGATAGATTCCGTGACGTCATATATATACACAGTATTAACTGTCCACTACATCGATAGAGTACGCGACGTTTAGCTAATCGGAACGTCCAGCAAATCGACTCGGTGTCGAATTTGTCATCGCAATATTATAATAGTCGTTCATCCGAATTTTCGATTTTCATAATCCCCCCCCCCCCCAGTGTGATTTATTAGTGTATGTGGGCTGTATGCGCAGATAAGTCTATGATTACCTATATATACTATATATATAGCCTGCCTGTAATGACTATAAAGAAGTGTTGTGTTGTGGTGAAGTCGATACAGCAGTATGGTGCCTATAAGCCATGCAACGTATACCGTATCTATATACATGTAGTTGATCAAATAAATATACTCTACAGTGTAAAGTCTACAGAAATGGTATGTGCAATACCTACTGCAATATGTATAATAATAATATATAATACGAAGTTTGGGTCGTAAAAATTAAGCGCACGCACGACGTTTCGGCTATGACCGCTGCCGCCGTGTGTGCATATAAACAGTTACGATGTAAGAGGATCGCAAGTATACTATGTATATATATATATATTATAAGATTACAGTAAACCCGTCGGAGCGCAGAACCGACATGGCGACATTGAGGATTTCACATATCGATTCCCTCTGGCTGGGATTGCAACTCGTTGATGTTATTTTAATTATTATGTTATCTTTATCAAAATCCACTAAAGCTTATATTGTAAAAA
Organism: Rhopalosiphum padi; assembly: GCF_020882245.1. Classification (NCBI taxonomy): domain Eukaryota; kingdom Metazoa; phylum Arthropoda; class Insecta; order Hemiptera; family Aphididae; genus Rhopalosiphum; species Rhopalosiphum padi. The sequence goes on from NC_083600.1 coordinate 24,179,485, forward strand.
GGTCATTGGATGAAATAATCACTAGAGCAGTCGCTACACCACATCATTCGATCATAATATTGTTATTATTATAACTCATTTTATTATATACGTTCATATTACGTTCTATTATATGTTCCACCAGAAAAATAGACTCGCTCGTGTATGGCGCGACGGAGAGAGATCACATACGCTTACAGACGATAACTGAAATACAAATATCAACGAGATAATATTATGTGATGAGTATCTGATTATAATGCGCATTATTGCCTTGTTTATGTTAGTATATTCACACGCATTTTAAGGTTTTCAGACGAATTCAAGTCTCCGCGCGTGTAGCTTTCACCTAGGCAATCGAAACGCCGCGAGACGCGAGAAACGCAAAAAAGTACTTTTGCATATGCGTATCTAGCATGTACATTCAACGAAGCGATTTTGTATGAGCATTTTATATGTATTGCATAATACTATTATAACGTTTGAACGATCCGTTCTGGCTGACGTCGAATATTATCATCTGCAACGACCGTGCACAGTCCTAGCGAAAACGATACAGTAATTATTAAATAATATAATCAAGTGCTGCTGCAGTTAATGTCGTTTACCGGCGCAATAATTTGTCGTGAAATAATAACTGTAATTGAAAGTGTAAGAATGAAAATACTTTAAATTATACTACCATAAATGTATGGTCCAAGACAATCAAATTTTACTCAATGGCAACAACAAAAACTAACGTGCATTAAAATTATATTTTATCGAGAAATCAATTTATAACTATTATATCTCAACAAATGCTTATACAAATATAATAAACGTTATAAATCATGCATTATTATTTAAGTACATTGTATTACATGATAATAATAATTGAAAAGATAATAAAGTATAATAAAAGGTGTTATTACTATGGAATTGAAATAGTAGATGATGAAAGATTATTTAATAATGTTTTTAATAAGAGTTGCATAGTGATATACTTAAGTTTTTTAAAGAATTTGGAGATTTACTCAGACTTTGTTAAATATTATAGGTATGAATAGTATGATACTACTTTGGCGCTTTCTCACTGGACACGGGACACTCTGTTTAAGCGTCAAAGACATGCGTATGTGTATGTTAACATAGTGTGCTGTACACATATTTTATGGTAGCGAATCTTACGGTATACTGCGCGTGCGCACAGAGAGCGCGGAATGATATAATCGAGTGTGGTGACGATACATAATATACAGTTTCAACCGTGCGGATTTCGATTTCAATTGCTATACTATATTTTCTCTTTAATGCAATAAAAAGAAAAAACAATCACCGATCGAATAATGAAGTGTCGTCTGAACTTTGAAACTGGAATTGTCTTCCAGTTTTCATTACCGGTTCCCGTTTCAGTTTGTTTTTTTCGGTTATCAACAAATCCAGTTTTGAGTGTTTGCGCCGCGTATGAGAATTTCTACGTTCGTCGAAATCGTGGTTTCGCGGTATAAATAAATATAACCATGTATAAATCGCACGTCACAGCACTCACAACGATAATATCATTACACTCGAAAAGACAACGATGAACGAATAATTTTCTTCCTCTATTGGGTCCTATACATACAACAGTATCTGTACGAAAATGGGAAGTTTTTAAACATGACCCTCTGCAAGACTCGATATTTTAGGACCGGGCGAGAGCTCTGAATGCTCTGATGCCCGAGGCTACAAAACAAAGAGAGAAAATGATTGAACAGAATTTTTTTGTATTAAAGTACACTTAATACATTCACACTTAATATACATTCAGGTGTCGGTATTTTTCAGTCTTAACTTCTTCAGTGAATATAATAGGTACTTGATATATGAGTGATTGTACTTAATCTTCTGTTGAAAATCTGTATGTATGTTTAATATGATCGTAACACTCAAGTCATTCGATTACGGAGGGTAAAAAAAGAATTTGAAAATATTTAATTATTTGAGCGGAACGTTACATTTTTTTTTTCGAAAACTGTTTGCCATGTGGTTATGTTAGTCGTCTTTCTCGAAGATTCGAGCAATTCGTTTTATTTCCGTGCAGTTGTATCTTAATCAGTGGACGCGGTGGAATATCGTGTGTACTGCGCCGCGAGCCCGATTATACCACGACTCGCGAACGCTATATTATAATAAACACGTTCTTCATTAGCTGCTCTGCACTGGCCTCAGTCTTCGGCGGCAGCGAGATTACAAGAAAACGGCTAACTGCTGATGCTCTGCTGCTGCATTAAATAATATAATTTATATCCGCAGAGAGAAAAACGGACGACCCGCAGCAAAAAGACGGGGAAAAAAAAATAATAGGTATATAAACATTAAACACGCGCGTATATGTTTTATAACAATATCCTGACACGACCCGAGACCGACCGGTTTGCCGCGACGGTTTTCAGATATACAATAATAATAATAATATAATAATGTCCCGAGAGCCCGTCTCGGCGGTCAGTTCTACGGCGCGGCGGACGGGGGTGACTGCAGCAGGTTTTCCGCCGCGGGTTTTTCTTCGCGAGCGGACGCCCCCGAAACCAGACAACGATAACAATAATAACCGCGTTGTGTATATACTGCATAATGACGGTCGTCGTCTAGGAAGAAATTCTACTATCGCCTGCATGAGCACCGTGAGTCGAGTATAATGTACGACGACTGTTACGAAATCGGAAGTGCCACGCGCATTTCTCTATTCGCGGTATACGACTGCAGCGTCGTGTGTGCATATCATAGGTATACCTATACTGCTACGCGTACAATATTATAATATGTGAGATCGCGCGGTACGGCGGGACGACCTTGAAGGCGATCGTGATGGTCAAAAGCGTGTGTGCCCTCCAGACGCGCTGCTTTAACGCTGCTGCCGCTGCTGCTGCTGCACTGCTATATAATATGATATTATGTTATTGTATTATTATTATTATACGTATATGTATAGCGGCTAGAAAGTAAAAACGTCGACGGCTATAATACGTATAGGTATATGTGTACGTTTCTCGGGCGTACAGGTAGGTATAAGCACACACGGTGCGCCGGGCGAAGGCGTCGGCGGCGCGAGAGAGTGAAAGCAACAGGTGGACGGCGGCGGCGGTTGAAAAAAAAAACGCACGCGCCACATTATTATATTACGGTCATGATTGTTGTGATTATTCGTGTGTACGACTGATATAATAATAATAATAATATAATTATATTATCGCGTCTTATATATATACGAGTATTAGATATATACCTGCCATTATAGGTATATGCACGCGCATATATTAAACTGGCTCGGTGTAATGCCGCTGCGGCAGTTGTAAATCGTATTGTGTATATAAATAATAACAACACAAAGATAATACACAAAGTCGACGACACGGAGTTTGTGTAATACGGTTTTCGAATTCGTGAGCCGCTGGTGGTGTGTGTGTGCGCGCGCGTAAAGGGCGTCGCCGCAACGTGTTGAAGTGTAATACGTAAGTATACGAGTAGGTAACCTATTCGTGTCTCGCCACCGCTTTTCGAGCCCGTCTGTCGGCCATATTATATTATAGGTATATGTATACGCGTGTCATAGTATTATTAATATTTTTGTTGATGTTGGTGTTGTATATACCGTCATAAACGTCATCTATGTCTACTGCGATCAGTCGAAAAAACGAATTTGTTTTTACCCCTCTCCCCGTCCATCATTTTTCGTATGTTTTCTTCAATTTCTCTTCGTCCGTCCAAATTCAATCACCGCCGTATCGATACGATTAGATTATATTGAAAACCCGGGCCTAAGTATAGAGAGATCGTTTATCTGTAACACACGTGCAGTCCGCGGATTGCAATTATATCACATTATTATCCAATCGTACGAGAAAAAAAAAATAACATTATAACAATAATGTCATTTCGACATCGTTTTTGTATAACACGTGATCAACAACGCGCGCACACGACACTGACAGAGATTCTTTCCGCGGTGTCTGCACGATATCATGATACTATTAGTTATTACATAAAGTATTGTAGGTACCTATTTAGTACCTAATCAATTTCCTCCTAGAAAAAAATAACACATTAACGTATATAATATACTTTTTACATATTTTTACGTACTATATCCGTACGGCGTACGTCAAATTACCGCTGCGCACGAATAGAATAAATCGTTTAAAATTACCTATCAGCGATTGTATAAGAATTACATAATGTGTATTGTACACTTACGTGTCACATAAAATACGTCGATATATTTTTATTTTATATGAAAATAATCAAAACAACTTTTGTGCATAATCGTATATAGATCTATTCGCATGTAATATCTAAAGATATTCCGCATTTAAAAACTACCCCTATTCGTAGGTTTTTCGGGGTAGGTACTATTATAAAATTATCATATTTTTAAGTTTTTTTTTCAATAGAAACAATTATTTCCTTTTTGACTGACAAAAATGTGTTAGTTTTTATAGTTATTAGTTATTTATTATTTATATAGTATACTAACAAAAATAACGAAAATTATATTTTTCATAATCTGCAGCCCGGAACATTTAATGATAGGTGTACGTATATATGACGTATTTTGTATAATATATTGAATTAAAAAAAATTGCATTAAAATATTCATACTATACATCATTTGTGAAGTCTAGGGTTACTGACTTTCCAATAAATTAACATACCTACTGTTTAATATTATATATACATGTATATTATAGTTTAACTAATAAAAAACTCTCGTTGGTAAGTGTATAACGATAATAGGGTAAAATCCTATTTTTTTTCACTTTTAAATAATGATGGTCATATATATTACGATACATCAATGATAATATTATACGTCGATTATACAGCGATCGATACGTCGCAATAATACTATACTACTAGATATAATAATATAATACCTAATAATAATAATTGACGAGCGAATCACCTCGACAGCGATTCCTTGACCAATTTGATAATATAGTTAAACGTTAAGCAATACGTATATATAATAGGTACCAGGTACCTATTTTATATATATAATAATAATATTATGTATATAGGTAATCGTTGGTAGTACACACGCACTCATCGTTAATGGTTATTTTTTTGTTCATTTATTCGCCTCGATCGTGATGATAATAGCGACTATATCACGTGAGGATTTCTTGCGGTCCGAAGTTTGCCAATAAGACGCGTTTATTTTATTTATATAAGTATATTAATACTATAATAATGGCTATAAACTAATTAGTATCGAGTTAAAAAAAATTATATATATATACTAATTATATTATAATTTATCGAATTTCGTATGCAGTCAATGCAATATTATAAATAGGTACATCGCAAATTATACTTAAAAAACACATACACAGTACACACACAAACTTTCACGTTTTACACAACCCACAGTAGATTTATAATAATATAATAAAAGTAAAACTCTGCGATCCGTTTTTGTGTAAGAATAAACTGCCGATTTAATTAGAAAGTTTAAGTGGGTAATACAGCTAACCTATAAGTGATTTAAATATTATTACATTTTTCACAAATTTTTAAACTAAACGTCGATTATTTCTGACGACATTGAGCCACAAAAATGTAATAAGCCCAAATTCCAATAGTAAAATCACGCGAAACCTATATCTTTTTTTTTCGATTGCTGCAATATATTATAACATGTCGTGGCGTTACGCACACGAGTCATTCGCAATTTGTTTTTTTTTACGTTTAGTTAATTTTCATTAATGTACGATTTGCAACATAATAATACAATTACGATATTTTAAAACGATACTTTTGTTTTCGCGTGAAATGGCATGTCTTAAAATTTCTTACATCGATACGGGGAGTCAAATGTAATGTTTGCGGTCAAACGGTGAAAGATTTTCATTGTTTGGAATTCATAAATCATAATAAATTGAAAATCGTTTTTATTTTTTCTATAATAATATTTTCACCATTTGCCAATGAAATACATTTTCCCGTCTGTTGCAGCCGTAATTATGCTAGCCTATAAATACCTATATATAATATACACATGTATATATAAGTACCGTTGATCTACAGCACTATTGTTACTGCAGCTAATGAAAGCATTTATCGCACGAAAATGTATACAATGAGACCGGAGGTGATTAAGTAATTTATAAAATACCATAATAAATTATAATATATATATATATAAATGGGAGTAAAATTGTAATTGGGCCGTAGACACTGGGCCGCCGCTTGATATATTAAATGTGTGTATGATGAATTATTGATGATAATGGAAATCGAACCATCTTTTGTGTGCTCCGAAGATCGAACGGTTTTGCAAGAATCTCAAAGAAAACTATCAATATTGAGGTATGTTAATGTATTATAGTAACCGGGTCGTTGTCGTTTTTACGATGCAGACTTTCGTTCAAAATGAGAAACGATGAACTTACAAGAACTGCACGCCAATGGGAAATCCGTATTTATATATTACGATGATCGAGTGTATACAGAGTGTCCGCCGTTTTTATACTCGCACAGTGTCGTACACGGTCTCCCGCTCGTGAATTATCGAATTACATGTACGTCATATAAACTTCACTATAATATACAAAGTTTCTATAATCACTACTCGTATATGTCTTAAGTTTTAGAATTTTTTTATTTAGAAATAATCATACTCTTATAAAATATCGTCGGCTTTATCAATTTTTAAGAAACGCTAAAACACAAACATAATAATTTAATTAAAATGTAATGTTACTGCGGAAAAGTGGAAGAGGATGACGATGACGCGAGTAAAAAGAAAATTTATCTCTATCTAATCGATAAAAAAAACTTCGAACGTCAGAGGAAAACAGCGGAAAACAATAATTTCGATTCGATGATGGTGATAATAGTAATAATAATGTCATCGCATACGTCGACCACTCCGGCACAAATAACACCCTATACAAGTGTACACATTATACACGCAGGTAAAGCATATATCTACACAACGCGGTACGTAATTTGTCTGCCGGTGCTTAGCTGCACGGCGACGCAGAAACCATAATTTCATCGTGTATATACATAATATACATGGGTGTATAAGTCGTGTCGTGGGTATATTGCGTGTGTCGTATAAATCGTATATGTACGAACGTTTAATTCGCCGTGCGCGGCTGCTGCAGACATCGGAGACGTAGTCGTAAGGTCGAGCGGACGAACGAACGGTGCGACGCACGGGATCCCGATAAAACGTGTTAAACGAAAAATACACGTCGCGGATTTGGACCTGGTCCAAGAAAATAATATTACAACGTCGGCAGATCGTCGTTTATAACATTATATGTATGTATAGGTAGGGTATATAATACACGTACGGCGTATATTGGTTTTGCACTTTTGCGTTTTGGTGCCGTGCCAGCAGCAGCAGCAGCAGCAGCAGCAGCAACAGGCAACAGCAGACCGACGACGACGACGGATGTATATATTATATATATATATAAGAATACCGGTGCCGCTGCTGTATATTATTATCATTATTGTATTGTGGGTAGGTATATATACACACCACACGGTCGTCGATTTTGGCTACCGAATTCGTATTATATTATAATTGTTAAGTTATGATTGTATATATGATATTATAAGGTCTCACGCTGGTCGTGGATCACGCCGAGTTCGTTGCGCCCATATAGAATCGCTGTTGACATGCGTATACTTGCAAGCACGTTAATATAAGTTTATGAATACCTGAATGTGCGTTTTTGGCGATCGCGATTCGCTGCAGTGTAAGCCCACTGCAGGACAGTCCGAGACGCGTCTTCCACCTACATCATGTCGTATTCAGTATATATTCTAATCTGTAACGCGTCGTAACAAACTCGAAAAATATTCTGTCTCGCGTGTTTTCTGCTCTGTGATGTGGACGATTGTTTTTCTCTTGAAAAATTGAGAAAATTGCCGGTCAGGCATTACTAAACATTAAGAAAAAAATCGTGTTCGTAGGAGGTACCTAAGTAATTTCCTAACGGGTCCCACTGACGGATATATTGTAACGGTGATGATGACGTGTGTCGCGCGTTTCACTATAATATGTTCCAGTTTTGAAATGTCAGATATTATGTATTTATACGATAATTATAATTATATAGGTACACCGTAATATGTTATCATTACATTACAGCATACAGCCGGCGTGTGTGCGGTATGATATAAATTGTAATAATTACGCGCGCCCTTGAAACGCGTATGCATTTGTGTGTGAAGATCCTATATTACATGGCGTCGTATGTATTTGAAAAATTATGAAGTATATACCTACCCAAAGCTTATATATGTGTAATCATATACAATATATAATGTATAAAGTGCCTATTATCTGTTCATTGTCCTTTACGAGTCATTGTTTCCATATCATATTATTATTATGTTTATCGAGCACACGCGCACGGAGCAGTAGCCGGTAGCCGGTTTTAAAACGAAACCCGTGTATATATATATTATATATGTATAAACTACAAAGCATATTTTAATTTGATACGCTTTAATAATAATAACAACCCGTTCTTATAATTACTGATCTTACAAGGCGAACGCTTTTCGAAACGTCTTTGCCGAATGTTAGTAGTGTTACCCGTATAAGGTATAAGTATACACGGGACCGTAAAGGATACATTTCTGAACTTTTTACGTAGATAAATATAGTAATGCGCGCGTTTGGAACGCCACGGTTTCTTGTCTAAAATCGTACAATAAAAATATTACTATAAATTATAATATCGTCTATATTATAATATTTCATAGTTGCACATAATTATTTATTATAGACTACACTATAGTGTTAGTGTATAATATTATATTCAATATTCACTGACTACATGTACTCTTATATTATAATAATTTATAATAAGTATACGGTACGGTATCGTCGTGACATATAAATTAAAAAAGAAAAACCATTGCTATATTATATATTGTGTTATCGTAATAAAACATTATACTGTAAACATCATAACATAATAATTGCTATGTTGTGATATTTATACAATGATTGCAGTTATTTGATTCGCCAGTTTTTCTGAGTTTCTTAACATTCGTCGAGGTTTTTCATAACACTAATAAGTAATAACTGTCATGAACGAGTTAAGAAAATGTATATAGAATGCAAAGTTAGCCATCCATTCTCAGACCTAGGTATATTGTTTAGAGTCCATTCTGACAAACTTACATAATGCAGGCCAGCTAATAAAATTATACAAATGTACTTTAAAAACTTTATAAATCCGCAAGTTTTATAAAAATTTCATCAAATCAAATAAATTATTAGCATAAAATATACCTCTAGAAATCGGTAACAACACGCAAAAAATTATATTGACAATTAAATAGTAATAATAATTTTACGGATCTCTGATCATAATAATTGTTATTGTATTTATTAAATATGATTCTTTTTTATTACACCTCCTATAGGCGTTTGTTATATAGGTGAAGACGTTTTAAAAGCGACGCAAAGATAGAAAACTTATTATTGTAGTTTACAAAACTAAAATTTTCACGAACACTTTCTTCGAATCGTATAAAATGTCGCAACAGACAATTAGGTGTTCACGCATACAGATCGCTTCCATTTTATAAACTTTTCATTTTATTCACGATCAAAGCAGTAATTTTAAAATCTTAAATGTCTGAAGAATAATTATTTTTAAAACCGTTGGACGTTTGGCAGGCAGCATGGTTAAGATATACAAATATACAATCGTTCCCGTTATGTCGACTTTTCCCTGTCCTTTTTGAAACACTCAATAGTCTTGACTTTATATTTTCGGTTTTAGCATAACATAAATTCGAATACTGATAACCCGATAATCACATCGCTATATAATCAAATTCGTGGATTGTCCGTGCAGACGTAATGATCACACCCACACCCCACAGATCGGTCAATGTGTCAAACTAAAATACACTTCTCAACATCCGGAAAGCGAAAGTGTGCGACACGTGTGCACAAAACATTATAATGCACATATACATCGCGTCTGCGAGAAGATAATACCTATAGCGAATGGAAACGAATAAACGTATATCCGCGTGCGCATGTGGCATGTGTGCACGAAGCGTGGAATATAATATTCATCCATATTTATGATTACAATTTTACGCCTTGTTATATCTATTCTATGTGTGTGTTTGCATACGCACACCTTTACCGGCGATAGGATGTACACGAAACTCTTCTTCCGGTTATAATATTGTTTTTACCACATAAAACTTTTATTTTATAATATATCATAAACAATGCGGACGCAGACGCATTTAGACGCGGTATTCGCATAATATATTATAATATGTACGTCATTAAATTATACTCAAACTCATCTAATTACAGGCGGAAAATTTCGCGTTATCGTTCAATTATAATACGTACCTACATTGACTACATTGTTCCTACACAGGAATGTGCATTACTACTGCGCCACGCGATATCACTATACGTCGTCATCGTGCGCTATAATACAAAGTTGACTTCACGCGTCGGTCGTCTTTATGAGCCATATACACTTCCTTCCGTGTAACGTGCTGCAGCCTATTATTATGTTATGACTGCTATATAATATAATCACAATTAATGTGCAGCAATAAGCGTGTAATACTCGCGTTTAGTAGCCATTTATGACATAACAGTTTTTCGTTTGTAATTTGCAGCCTGGCGACGACAGCGGTGCTCGTTTATCCCGGATGACCGGCGACTACAGAAGACGTCTGTAACGCGCCCGCAACCCCAACACCACCACCGCGGGTCCGGCCTCGAATTGCCGCCATGGTAATACTATCGACATGGAGTTTCATCAGCATAACAGCGTTCGCATCGCAGATATTCGCCAACACGGTAATAACAAAAACATTATATATATATATATATTATAGATTTGTGTATAGGTACTATATGTATAAAGGTATCCAAAGCTATGTCTTCATTATTATAAATACAGGATTTATTATTTCACGGATTGTTATAATATTATAACAATTGTTTTTAATATTTTCTTTTTCGTTTATTACATTATAATAATATGATCTTATAGTCAAGACAAGAAATCTCTGTAACATTTTCTTTTCAGTCGGAGGGTTATCGTGTATTGTATTCCGATTGACATTATTGAGATTGGAGAATTTTGTGTGACTGTATGTATCTGTAAAATATTTCTGAAATTTGATTTCGATTTTTATTTTTACGTTTGTGACTTTCCTCGGATTCCTTAAGAACTATGAACTATAATAAATTATATTATGAAGACTTTTTATCTTGTTGCATTTTTAAACTTTTTAATTCAAAAATACCTAACATTTATCAATTTTTCCATATTTCCAAGCTTTAAACGATTATAATCTATGTGATTATACAAATATATATACAGTTAAATTAAATAAAAAAAACGTTTACCTTGGTGACGTTAAGATTAGTCGTTTACAGGGAGCGTCCCATTCATCCCTTCTCGTCCCTCCACGATAACTTGACATAGGAAACGCGTATATATGAAAATGCAGCATGTATATTATAATGTATAATAACATACAAGTTAAAGGTAAACGACAACCCATAGCTAGTTCTTATTATAGAAATTGGTTCATATCGCGCCGCAGGTGTCTACCTATATATTATTATTATATTATTATGTACACAGTAAAACAACGTTTTTTTTTTTGTTACCATATCATTATTATACCACCACCGCCTGCCGCGATATATTAAATGTGTGTGTTTTACTCTTTTACCTGCCGCCACCGACTGCAGGCTAACAATAATACGCGTGCACCGCCGATCGGGTTTTTTACGCAAGTGTAAATAGTGAACTACTTTGGAATACGCATGATAATATTATTATTGTACACACGCGTGGCGGTTGATACACTCACAGACATGCGGCGTATATAATATAAACTGTACAACGACGTAATCACTGCAGATTCGATCGAGATACCTTTTTTATTATAATATATATATATAACGCACAATGTCAAAAACGAAACTGGGTCCGCCACGTACCTGATCGTTATAGGCGGGCAGGGCGATTGCGTCAAGCCCGGCACATTTATCGTATACAGTATAACAGTATACACCATATAATACATAACACGCGTATATTAAATATATATATAAAACATTATACCTATAGGTACACCTGCAGCGGTCGTGACTCGCGAGTTCGCAGTGTATTATATATCATTATATTGGCGAAAACGAGAAAAAAACCAATTCGAATCTAATAACTATATAATAATATAATATCATATCGTTATATATTGCACCTACGTCAATAGGCAACATTATATTATGTTGCCAAATGCTCAAACGTCCGCCCGCAAGTCTCGATCGAGACACGCGACGCGCGAACAATAATATTCGAAACGAAACAAAATTCCAACGGTGCGGTAAATCGTCGTCGATCGGTTTTGTCACGATTGACAACCTCCTCCCGCCGTGGCACCGCCACCGCATTGACACCATCTCGGTCGATTGCTTTATTGTTTCAAGGATTGTGTGCGCACGGTGCGTTATCGTCATTCGATAGTAATAATTGAAACGCGTTTATGATAATACAAAAATGATTTTCTATTTTGTTTCTCGTACAAGTTACCGGTAATAGTCTGCAATAGATCGACTAGGGCAGAGTGTCCCAATCCTAAATCGATATAATAATCGATTACGTCGTCTGTTTAATACTTAATAAATAAAAATAATAATAATCATTATTGTTTAAAACCAATAAGATTCGATTTTATGGTAAAATACATAAGTTCACATCGATTGGCTAACAAAAACCAACCCATTTAGATTTACATGTCACGAAACTCTCTCTCTCTCACTTAGTAAAACGTTAAATGTATTCAAAATAATTTTGATGTTATTATTCAGTAGTTTTTCACGTTTTCTATTTACTTGACGTAAATCTAACGTTACACCAAACTTTAATCGCAAGAACAATATAAATAGTACCTAAATATGTATAACAATGTGATGTTTCAACCTTAAACTATGTTTGTTTTAATGCAATTCTACACGGAAGATGATTTATGATAATTGAAGGCCTTGTTTGGTTACGATTCACGATTATTATCTAAAAAATTAAAATTCATAAAAAATAAAAAAAAAATAATCGACGTATTGTGTTGTTCCATAGTGTAGCTATGTTACTCAATACTCAACAATAGTGTAGTGTGTTTGCGTATAATATTGTATGTTTTTTTTATATCGTTTATCAATAATATTTTGTTCGTACGTCGTACCTAATCATTTACCTTTTCGATCGGAAAACGACGAAAGTGTTTAATAACAATATACGCATTTCCATACATTTGCAGATATCTTCGTATTATGATATTAACATTTTTTTTTTAAAATTCGTGGCGCCAACTTTCACCAAACGGTTAATGATCCGAATCGTCGTCATATGTATATCATGACCACGTGGGCGAATTCGCGCTCTCTGCGGTGTCGTTGGCTCAATATACGTGACCAAATATAATAAAATACATATAAGAGACATTCCTCAAGGTAAACGAAAATCCTTGTGGTGGCGATACGAGTCGAGATCCTGCGGTGTTATCAGCTCTTCAGCGGGCCGTCACAATATTATAATGAATTCATTATAATTTTTTTGGTTTTTTAAGTCCTTGGACTCCGTGTATGCTATATAATATGTAGTGCTTACATCCTAACACACACTCGCGCACGCACACAATCTTATATAGATACGGATACGGGACGACGTCACCCGCTGCCTGCCACCATCTAGTGTAGTTCTCGACCTTCTATACGGGACGAGGTCGGTCTCTGCGTTTTCGGCCGTAATCCGTCACTCTACTGCAGCTGAACGAAATAATGCTTTTCTCATTGTCCTGGTTTTTTGTGTTATCGTGATAACAAATAATAATAATATTATTATTCCGTGTGGTTTGTCGACCGTATAATGCGACGGCGGCAACCGATATCCACCCTAAACAATGGGCTGCCGTCGGGGCTAACGAACCTATATCTCGTCGCATACATGTACGCCACTATATTATATTATTATACGTGTGTGTATGCATGGCGTCATGTGCTCGACCCATAGAAGACGTAATAATATATATTTTAATGACGCATTATTGTACGCGCGGTCCGAATGCCTGATGTCCGAACGGCGGAGAGACTCATCGTGATATTATATATGTACATTGTACGTACACATACGTATATATATATATATATATATATATATGCCCCGCACCACATCGCAGTCGGAAAACTGCCGTAAATGTGAGGGCGAATTGATGTTATGTAGTATCCGGTTACCTTTTTTTTTATTATTATTATTACTCGATACTCAATAATTGTAGATGATGATTAAAGCTTGAAATATTTTTTGACAAAATGTCCAGTTTTTGTTTTTTAAACCACCGACTGCATGCAGTGTTAAGTGCTATCTAAGTCTATATATGTATGTATATATATATATATATATATATATATATATATATTTACACTTATACACCAAGTCTATAACACTCAAAATTTCAAAAACTAAGTTTATCGATTTCCATAATATATGGTCGTGAACTCGTATGTCGTCGCGGAGTAAACATCTTTTCGCAAAACTGTCTGTAATACTTTTTTATACTATTCAAATGTTATAGTGTAGCCATTTTTTTAAAGAAGTCGCAGTCGAGAACTTTTTCCACAGAAACTCGTTAGTTGTGCCTATATAAGTACGCGTATACGGTATACACTCCAGAGATGAGGATTTCTACATTTATTTCTCTTTCGAATCGGATGTATTAAATTACCTATGTATAATGATATATTATCTCCGCCATGCGTTACGCAATCGTAACTTCACGTCATCCGGCTGGATGCGTTTTTATGCAACTCATAAAGGTATCTCGAGATAACTGTCTACAGCGCGGGAATTGGTTACCTATCAGACACCCAGCTAAAATATATATGCAACATCTATTATAGATACGTACGTCGTACACAGATCATAGGTAGCATATCGATATCATACGTACCTATTATCAACATGACATATACTCATAACTTATATTATTGTATGTACTTACATATTATACGAATTGTGAATTAATATTATACCATCAAACGTCATTCCGGACAAAACAGTTATAAAATAGAAACAGACGATAATATCAATATTAATCATATAGATAAACTTAAATACTTACTCGAATAATAAAATGTTTTATTTTTGATTTCAGTTACACGAGCATATGGACGTGGACGGCCTGAGGACACTGTTTCACGTGGAACATCATTCGGAAGGTATGCGACTATCTCGAAAATTAAAATATTATTTATTTTGTTTCATTATTTGACGCGGATCATATTATAATTCATAACCTGGGTTAGGTAACACATATAATATATAGCTGATACGATATCGACATATTATCAATACTTCCCGTTTTTTATAATTTTTATTTTGTTCTAATTATTATTATTATATAAGATTTGGGCTAATTGAGAAAAAGGCAGGGTGGCCAACTTTAATAGACTTGTGATCGATTTCTGAGTTTTCACAGGTTGTTGCGATCGACAAAAAAAAAGAACGCATGTCGACCTGTTGGAAACCCCTGATATATTATAGTGCCAACTATAACCCGTTATAATATAATTCTTAATTCTGAAAAGTGGAGATACCCGGTTCTTGCACCAGACCCTTCATCTCACGGACAGTAAAAAAAAGTATCTTCAATGTTAACACGACGAGATTTTTGCAGAATACTTCATGATTTTCGCATTTTACGAGTATAGGTACGTGAAGAGTAGTTATTCCCATTGTATACGTTAATACGTATGATCATCATACAGTGAATCGCCCCGAAAACTACATTGCAGCGAACCAATGTCGTCATGTGGATCTGCTATGTACTGCATATCTATAACTTAACCATGGGTGACGCGAGGTACACTTATAATATGTTAAATATGGACGTTGTGGAGCTATTTAATATTTATCCGTACACATTATGATACTGTACTGCGTGAGATTTCCTCCTCTTTTTTGCGTTTTTTACACACCGCTATAACAGGAGTTTCTATACTACACAAATGTGTTATACTTATGTAGGTGTTTGCGTAGGTTTCAACTTTATACTAATAATGCTGCCTGCCTCGTTAACACCGGTCAACGTTCTGTCTGAATCCCGTGCCACCACTGTATGTGTAGTAATATTTACATACACTTTTGGTACCTTTAACTTTATATCATTTGACTTATTTTTCAATTGTCTTCTAAAATTTTATTTACGTGTTAAATTTTTGAACACTAAATATATAAATCGATTCATTCGATGGATAAAAAAAATTACTAATACATAACTATTTAGTGTTGTTAACCATACAATTGGTCATCGTAATATAATATAATCCATATAATATTATATTATCATACAACCATTAAATAAGAATACAATGGAGGCACGTTTCGCCATCTTAGACAGGAGACTATGTGCATTAATATTAAACGATGAATAATCAAGGGGAAAAGAATTTAATTTATTACAACAACAAATTATTAACAAAAGTTTAAAATTTTAATTTTACTTTAATCTTAAATTTTATAGATCTTAAATACGATTTTATAATAGTAACTTTAATAGACTTGAATGTGTTAATATAAAGTATTTTATTTACAGTGCCCGTCTACGAGGTGATAAGTCTGCATTCGGTCGTCAAACGGAATGCGGATGGCGCACACAAAGTTCGACTGAAGGCGTTCGGAGAACACCACGACTTGCAACTAGAGCCTTCCGATCGCCTTTTCACGGGCGACAAGTTGCGTGCCTGGACGGCACATCACAACTCCACCACAGACACAGTACACTACACCGAACTGCCAAACGACGTAAGTCCTCACAAATATTTTAATACTAATTAATTTTATTACATTATTTATGTATATTTTCATAAACATCTATATCGAATACCTGTTAGTATTGAGCTGTAAATAATTGCAGTAAGTGTAGATTCAGTGGTGGCGTCAGGGACGGGCAAAATAGGGCCATGGCCTTACTGGCTACTTGAAAATGTCTGGCCCTACCACTGGCCTAACCTTAGACATTATAATAGACTTATTTTTAATTTTCTGTGACCCTACCTTAGTAGGGTTGTACCTTACAACATTTTAAACACAAATCCTTTATAAATGGCCAAATTCTCCTTTATAAACAATGATGCCATTAAAAATTATCTAGTAATAGAAACAATGCTTTTCGTTTCGTTTAAATATTTTTGCTTAAAAAATTTAAAAAAATAATAATACTTAATACAACTATCACACGCATAACTATTACATAAAATAACAAACTAGAAACAAACAGTATCGCAATATATTGACAATTAGTTTTGTTTAACTTTTAAACTTTCGGCCACGTCAATCATGTATTGAATCGGATGTAATACAATATAGTGACTATATCCTGATAGAGAATTTAATGTATTTGGTTGGTATATTAGATATACATTTTATCATTATTATCACTAATAAATAACTATTAATCCCATTGATTGCTTACCGGATAGAAGTATTAATTTATTATACTCAACTATATGTACAAAGAATTAAATAACGAACATTTCTGTACATGAGTTATGTATGTAGATTTTGTCGGGACGTTATTTTCTTCCCTTTTTAATCGACGATTTGTATTCCAATAATCATATTATTATTGAATCATGACGCATTTTAATGTTTTACTGTATTAACTATTTACGATTTGACGTTTAAAAACATAATAATACTTATGTATGAGGCATTTTACCTACGTCATCGTCGTAATTTTACGGATTATACCGGTTCTGAACCTTATTAATCAGGTAGGTACTTTTATATTAAAAAATCATTTTGAAAACGAAAAACCAATTTCAATTTACGTTAATTTCAGTGTTTTAACCACGACATAATAATAATAAATAAATTCGAACGTCAAAAAACATTTAGCATGATTGATTTCGACGTTTCTGCGAATGAATTTTATTAAAATTATTATAAAAATATTTATACAAATCAATAATGATTTTTGACGAAAAATTTTTGTTTTAAAAATTTAAATCCAACAATTTTTCCCATTTCTCTACTATTAGAATTAAAATTATTATTGTTAATATTGTTTCGCTTTGTAATACGTATAATATTTATCATTTTTTGTCTCCACACCTATAATGACTAATGAGTACCTATTATAAACATTAAAATTTATTTAATCCACGTTTTATTAATTTTTTATCTATTGTTATACTTATTCGTTACAATAATAAATGTATTAGAATGCTTTCTTTGAGGTTCCAACCGGTTTCCAACTTTTTGCCTGTAAACGATAACGCTTATCGTCGGATTTTCCTGTTTTTACCCTATCTAAAACCAAGTGTAGGTGACGGTTATATACTATTGTATATGTACGTGTGTGTTATTTGTATACACAATTCATGTTTGTTTATGTGTGGTGTTATCTGCGTATTGTGATGTCACTCGTCGAGGTTACTATTCAATACTATTAAATAATAATGGAAACGTTAGATAATGAATTAAGACACATACACATAGCAAGATACTATAGTATACCTACTATATGAATAAAACATTGACAATGACTATACTCGTTACGACCATCCACCATTCTGAATTAAAATAAAATTACATAGGTAACAATTTATAATGTTGAACTCATTAAGCATTGTCCTGATCAAATTTTGTATTTTTGTGTTATTTTTTGTTTTTTTAATGCAAATCATTTTATATTTTATACAATTTGTGTGTGTTTAAGACTTTCATATAAAAATCTGCTATAGAATATGTAGTAGTCAGTAGGCACCTAAAGTTGTATAAAAAAATGACTGGGAAGTGGGATAATGAACATTTTCAAGAATACAATCATTTATTTTTTAACGATGTAATTATTTAATATGTAGATTGTAGATACATAAAATACATTTTTATTTTATAATAATTTAATACGCAATTCTCGTGTAACAGAAAAAAAACTGTTAATCCGGCGGTAAAAGTATACAAATTTTCTTACGGCGTATGATAATAAGACATTTTACCGTTCAGTTTAAATAAATAAAAAATAAACCATAATGATACGATTTTAATAAATTAATTATACTCTTCCCCTCTGATCACGACGCAACGTTTTTGGCTGTGTTTCAAATATTCAAATCTCACATTATAACGATGACAAGTATTACCTCCATATAAGTGTGCTCATCGTCAATTATAAGTAGTTTTGCATTGGTTATTGGCTATATTTTCCTTCGTCAGCTGCAGACCAGCTTGACGAGTATTATGAAACGATACAAAAGGTTCATTGCTACTACTATATAAATGGAATATTTTATAATATTATGTACATTATTATCATAGGGTTGATAACAAAACTTGGCATGTGCAAACTTTCGACGCAACTATATTATAACATATTACATATAATGCGTGTATGAATATATGCATTAAAAACCACATAAGATTTTTTTAACAGTCGATTTCTACGTTCCTAAGTCTTGGATAATTGTATTTCGGAAATTTTTAGTTATTTTAATGGAATCATGGAAAACTTTAGTTAGTGTATACGGATTCAAAAAACATAAGTTATTTTCGTAAAAAAGTTTTTTCAATTAAAACATAAGTAAATAAAGTATTTTTCTGAAAGCTTTGAATTATAAATATCTGGTATCTATATTGGATTTTGAATCGATTGTCAATTACTGAAATTGAAAATTTTAATTTTATACATTTTGATGAGTTAGAATAATTCCATCAATTATTGTCTGGCATAGGATTACCAGTAAGATGTCGATGCACTTTATAACTATGATTATGTTTTCACTTCAATACTCTAAACATTTATTAATATAAATAACTTAAAGCTATAAACAATAAACTTATTAATGCATTAATCCTAATTGCAGATAGATAAAATCCCGTCGTCTTGTGATAGAAAAAAAAATTTTTTTGTATAAATAACATATTCCTATGCATAATATTGTATCCTATAAAACAAACATATTAATTATTAATCCTTATACCTAGTAGGTACCTACATCATAGTACACACACAGTAAAAACTGTAAAACCTAAGATAAGACGCAAATGTCCTTATATTTCGGTGGTCAGTTATATCTTCTGCTATACCAAAATAATTTCCGCATTGTAGGTGGTATAGGTCAGCCATGGTTAATTTTTAATGATTACAAATATATATATATAATGATAAATCATAATATTATGCATTTATATAAATATATATTATATAAACATGTAAACATTATGTCAGCGAAACTTTTTTTTTTAAATACCTATAATCTATACGCACATTCGTGATTCAACTATGAGCATTGTACAATAATATATAAATATCCTATACAATAACCGATATGAATATATGAATATTCAAATAAAAATTATGATATTGTGTTCATATACATATACTAACGCGTACGCGCGTTACATAAGAATAAACACCCACGCATCGTAAGTTTATCACTCCCGCCAAGGTGTGGTACAGTATTTTTAACGGCCAATACGCATTTAAATTTACTCGATATTTACACCTATATATAGTATATTATATATTTATACACGTGGTTTCTCCATGAAATGTAATAATTACCGAACAAAACCAACACACTCTTCTCGCGTGTGCGTGTACTAAATAATAATACTATAGTATCGCAGTCGTTAACAAATTTATAATATATAGTATATACCTACGTAAATATACGTATCCTGCACAAAGAGCTCGCATAATGGAAACGTACGAAATATATGATGTACCTACCTGTACAAAACATAATTATTATGTAACCGCCCGGGGCCGAAAACCGCTCTGTTTTCATTTATATATATTTATTACTCACATCAAATACCTATTAAATTATTATATGATTGGTCAGAAAATGAATTAGAGAGAAAGAACTCGCTTAAACGACTGAACGTTGTAATGTTTACATATGTTTCACGTGCGTTGCCTTTTATCATGTAATATTATATACTATATATATATATATATATATATTAAAAATAAAAGAGCCGAATTTATATTTTAATGATTCAATTTATATATGTTTGTAAAATACATAAATAATCTGTACATTATTCATAACTTCATAAGTACTGCGTTATGCGGACGATAGACACAATGATTCCTGATGACCTATTAATATCATAAACAATATTATGCATTATAATTTGTGATTCCTATTAAACGATGAACACATTTTATGCATTACATAATTCAGTGTGTCCATGCGGCGTGAAATGGATTGACTCGTATAAATCAACGAAACTTGCATCGAGAAATTGTATTTACGAACAAAAAACACTTTGCCACGGTCAATTATTATGCTGTTAATACACAAGTGTACACTTATATTACAACACAATATAATATCGTATGTACAAAAGTAGATTCATATTAATTGTTTAGTTTGACACCTCCTACGCGTTACAGCCTAGATAATATCGCCAGAGCTTTATTGTTATAAGGAGGCTTATGGTGTGACGTTGTTGACACACACTTTGCACCAGTCCTGCCATATATTTATGCATTTCCAAACTACACCAACAGACGAAAAAATTAAGTAATTCTTATTGATAAAATCAATTTTCTATTTTTTCATTATCTATTAAATACGTATTCCTAATTCGAGAAACGATCTTTTAGATAACTTTTAACACGCGTCACGCCTCATTAATACAAAAAAGTTTAAAATTATAGTAAAATTGATATTGAAATATAGTTTCTAAAACTAGTATAATAGCTAATTATGTGCCGATAATAGAGATGAGTTTTTGTAACCCATTTTTTTGAGTCATAAATCTCAAAATGTTTTATAACAATAATATTAAGAATTCGTTGTTTCATCAGTAGTAAAATGTCCTCATCAAATCGAAAAATTAAACATAATATTTTTAATAAAATATCAATACATAATATTATTTTGATATTATATAAGCTTCTAATAATTTATAAAATGAACAATATTTTTATAGTCCATTTGTGTTAATAGGGGTGGTTTTTATATGGTTATCTTATGATAATAGTGCTAGACTCTTAGTTGTTATTACATGGCGATAAATCGTATTTACGATATAGGTGGAGGTGATTTTTACCAACCATCTAATTACCACAGTAACGATAACGATTATGTATACCTTGCATGTATATAGTATAATATATTTTACTTATTTTGATTTACAATCCACCTATATTATATTATATATCCAACCATAATACACCGATATCATTATGAAGATGATAGAGAACCAAATGCATTGCAGCGTAGATAATTTGATTCTTTTATATATTGTTACGTTGTTGGAGATTCCATGTACCTTCTACTATATAAATTACTTTATTATACGCCTATAATATATAAGTATTTTTTTAACGAGTTGTTTTTGTTTGTCTTTTGCAGGAACACATCGGCGTGCCGTATCAAGATGTCGATAAACGAGCAGCAGTCGTCTTACACAACGACCACGAGGACGGAACGATTCTTATGGTAAGTCAGTCGCGTCTCGTCGTGTGACAAGGTCAAGTCAAAGCGCCATAATACAAAATATAACGACATTATTATAATAGAAGATAATACATAAATAATAAAATGTCAGGCCGCGAGACGGATCATTGTCGTTGTTGTAATCGAAGTATATAAACCCGGCCGCGAGCCACTAGAGTATTACGTTGACAAACACAATGCGTCTTCATTTAATGTATTATAAATAATTAAGTTTAAGAAAATAATGTATAAATAACGCGAGTCTTATTAAATATTGTATAATATATTTCTATATATATAAGTACAGGTAATAGGTATAATTAATATATTATAAATGCGCAACGAGGCGACGAAATAAGGTCGTTTGAACATATATATATATATATATATATATACGTGAAACGGTTTTTTTTTTTACTCAGTGTTCTTCTTTGATTAATGAATTGGCACGAAAACCGAGCACAGTCGTTATTGGGTCATTGAACAATATATATAATTGAAAAAAATAATTATTATTATTATAATAACGAATATTATTCTTCGGGAGCCGTTGCGCAACCCGATTTCGATTATTTTATAACAATAAAAATATATATAAATGAAACGACGAGACATCAGACAATAATACACTTATAATACGATAGTATCTTATAATATACACATCATCGCATACTTCATAGATGGTCAGACTTGTGAAATCGCCATCGGGAACCATGATTTGGACTTGCGATGGATCCCACGACAGCGACACTCTCGTCGCGTCGTATTGTTGTAAATCGCCTGCTAATATCGAATACTACGGGCGCAACAGTATAAGAACATAATATAATAATAATATTACGGATTGTACGCATCGTACGGTGGATTGGTGATTGGACACGGAATTCGTTCCGGTTACGCGTGGTGTCTGACCCTTAGACGAGGTTACTCAATGTTATATAAATTATAATACCGTAGTTGTATTGCGGATCTGATTGCAGACAGATGTAAATCGGTGAAAAAATCAAAAAAAAATAATAATTAATATAATATATTAATATACTTACCAACTTACATAGATACCTGCAACTTAGGCAGATATCACGGATTTGCATACATTATACCTATATATACTTACTGTTATATATGTTATATAATGCTATAGGTACGTATACCGTATTCGCACTTGTGTATATATATACGCAAATACAATATACAATATCGGTGCCATTCAAGAACGTTTGTCGAAAAATTTGCAATTTGTATGTATATAATGCGCCGACTCAAGGTTTGTGCAGAAAACAATAATATTCAGATGCGGAGTCGACTATATTTTGCCTCCCATCCTAAATGCCTATTATAATTTGACACGAGGTTACCTACATCTATTCTATGTTATACAATATTATTATATATATAACTATAATATATAGTAGGTATACCTTATTATGTATAAGTTATGTATACGCACGTGCGTCGTCCGTATGACATATTTCGGTTTCCCTAGAAATTTGATTAGTTGAGCATCTATATTATGTCGAACGTCGATCATCTCGTCAATGTGTAAAGATATGAATACGTAATATATATATACATAGAATAAGGCATAATATTTTAATATGATCGAAAATTTTATTCATCAATCTCGATATGAAAACTTGTACAAATCAGACTGAAAACAAAAACATATTCCGTCGTGTAAGCACGATTATATTCAAATAGCATACGAATGCCTATATCATAGTAATAATAATAATCTATAATAATACTATATAAGTATTATATATGCATGCAGAAAATCGTCTAGAATTCAAACCTATTATTGTCTTAGTACTACCAGCTGGCTATAAATGTCTATATTGTAAACAAATATAGGCGAAATAACAATATAATATAATAAAACTGCTAAAATACAATAATATATAATATTATAATCTATTTCGGCGACGAACAAAAATAAAGCAAGCGAGAGACTTTAATGCATGACATGACGTAATAGCACTGAGGACCGTTTTGGATCTAATTTATATGCCAACTACGTATAAGACAATAGAGAAATTAATCGAAAAAAGCTTAGACGAATATGAATGACATGTGTGTTTTCTATGTCGACGGGATGTCGTTTTCTATAAAAGTAAAATTTGAACTTATATTTGCTAATCTTTAATAAATATCTACATAATAACAACGGCTTATCGTAGATTCGTAGTATATTATACTATACAATGTATATAGGTATATATAATGTCATTGAAACGTTTAAAGTGGAGAAATACAACACGTAACAATAAATATCATAATAAAGAAGTCAAAATCGTTTAATGATATTCGCCATTCCTCCATGCACTTAAATTACTGTAAAGTGAGTGAATAATATATATTATTATAATACCTTCAATCTTCATAGATTTTTTTTTAAGTTATATTTACTGGTTTTACTAGTAATACTTATAGTTATTTACAGTATCCAATAGGTTTGGAAACTAATCTAATGACTAATTAGGACTGATAAGCTACAGACTACACTATAGATATATAATATATTTATACATATTTTTAAATTAAAAAATTAATTAATCAATTACACAATTTGTAAAAAATTAGATTTGTTGTTTCAGTTTTAACATGCATTACATAGTCATGATTTGAATAGATTATTTTATTTCTTTGCATAATTTTTGAAAAAATTTAAAGTAGGTACCTACATCATAATTTTTTTAAATATTAAATTTAGTCTAAGTGGTTTTCGTTTTCACAAACGCATCGACCAATACATAAATAAGCTATATTAATACTTGTCCAGTAAAAATGTTTACCTTGAAACTTCTACCAGATAACATTTAAAAAAAATTTATTTTAATTTTGTTTTATATTCCCACGGAAACTTAACAAAACCACCTACTCTCACTTTTCTTGTGGAAACCATTATTGCAATATGAAAACAAATTATCATTGTATAACGATTTGTTAAAATAGTTTGGTCTGAAAAAAAATGTGTGATTAATATTTATCAATGGATATACCTACGTACTATCCTTTGCGGGTGGTATATAAATAACATTTTTCTTAACCATATATGATAATGTCAATAACAATAATGAATAATGATTATGATAAAGTATATGCTATAGGTGTTATATTGTCGACGTTGGTAAATCAGCTTATTAATACTAGCAGTCTAGCACATAAAAAATATTATAATTAATTTTAATTAAAGCACATAATAAATATTCTGATTTTATAACCTGTTCTGGGTGCGCGTATTAGGCAATAATATACATTTAAATATCTTGTAATTTTCATCAGATAACAATTTGTTTACAAAACATAAACATTTGAATTCGTTAACACCTGCAGCGAATACATTATATATTTAGATTGTATAGGACATAATCAGACACCGCACGAGTTCAATAACGGCAACGCGCCGAGTAAAATCGAAAAAATTAGTCAAAATTAATGAAACCCGAATATACACGCGACACACTTATGGAACGGTGATATGTTTTTTTTTATTTCGTTCTTCGTCCTTACGTCCAAAATGTTTAAATATATATGTTTATTTACCATTCAAGTGCCACATATATAAACGACACCGGTATACCTATATGGTTACATTATAACAGGGACATAACAAATATAACCGCGAAGTGTTCCAAGCAAAATAACGCGAACGATGAACGAACTGTATTGAGTTATATTTGTCAAACAACGAATAAATTATACAACTTATACATATAAGGCATATTCAAACAATAAAAAAAAACGCAAGCGATTTGTAATAAACTATATATTATTATTGTCAGAAAAAATATTTTGAAAACTTTGAAAAATCTCCACCTCCTCGATGACTTAATATTTAGATAAAATAAGGACAATCGTATACCAGGTGATTTCTTAAATTATTCGTAATTTACTATTAACCGGTATATATATTAGATACTTATATGTTATAGTACTAAAAAAATCAAATATATTTCTGATCAAATAATTAAAATATAATAATAATAATAATATAATACGTGCCGATGTAAATATTATATAATATTCATATATTTAGGGGCGTAAAATGTATAAATAGGTACCACCCTGGACTATGGCGCGAAAAATCTGCACAGTGTTGCTCATACACGATATTATATTATATAATAACATCTCATTAATTTTCAATGATCACAACCCAAAGTTAAATATTATACTAAGTAATATCCGCTATCAAAGGATGCTTCAGCGTTGATTACTGCAAGGCGGTTGGCCGCTGGCGAGATTACTCACGAGCGCTTATACTATGCGATATAATAATATTTATAGTACCTAAATGTGTCATATAAAAATAATATAATAAAGCCATGTATATTGTATAATGTGATATTGTATTCCATATATAGCGACGAGCTTATTAAAGGACTTGCAGTTCACGCGTAAGTCGCCGTCGCTTACGTACCTATGTATTTGACTATTATAATAGTAATAATAAATGTATATACACTAAACGACTAAACTGTAGTGACTTCGTTATATTCGTTATAATATATTATAACACTGTGACGTGTTAATAAAATACATGCCATATAAACGCTAACCAATATAAACTATTATTATTTATAAATTTAACTCTTTACACCATGACGTCTAAGATACCTAAATAAATTAATGCTTAAAATGTATATAATATATTAAATTATTAAATACAATTTTTTCATCGAAGTTATTATAAATTTCAATTTTTAATAAAAAATATATAACCATTAACACATATGAATTACTATATGAGTTAGACAATGAACACCCGTCAAAAAGCTATGATGCACTACTCTGCTTATTTTTATGTCTTAAATTACTCATATATAAAAACCAATTTATCCAAAATGCTTCCATAGATGTTTCCATAAAAAATATTTAAAAATAAATAAATTCACAACTAATCTTAGCTATAATATTACCGTAATACACGATACTATCCAAGTTTTACCAGCTATGATTATAAATATAATATTATTATAAATTATGTACCTACGATATAGGTAGGTACGTGTAATTATTTCGAGAGCGTAAATTTTTCGCCATGAACTTTCGTGGTTCTATAAGACTATCCCCTGCAATATGCCTAGGTATAGATGCTTAAATACAGGTATAATATTAACTAAAACAACGGTTCGCCCAAGCCTTAATCGCGTCAATGTAACAACAATAATAAATAATAATATACATGAGCTGGTAAATTAGTGCGCATAATGCATAATATAAATGTACTACTATACGTGTCCACCGGGCGCATATCATTATATTATACGAGATATATGGGTATACGTAATAAGCAAACGCGATACCGTGCGGTTTTATATACGTGCTTTTCTGTTTCTATTCCTTTTCAATTTTTTTTTTTTTAGTTTCTTGGCTTTGACTCAAAAATCCATTTTTGTTTCAACATTTGAACGAACGTCTAACGTCCGTGTTTGTTTTATCTAACCGTACACGTGTAATTTGTTTATTTTACGCTCCTTCAATTACTCAAACAGCATAATATATTATAAAGATGTACCTACTTACCTTTCTCTGCCGATCGCCTAACCCGATTTTATTAACTTTTTTTTTGGTTGTTGTTGTTACTCTGAACAGTCTTAACACTCGGCCTCCGTCTTTGTCGCTTATTACCACTGGTCATACGAATTATATTCTACTGCCGTTATTATTTTACGACGCGCTTGCAATGTAAATATTATCGACCAGACGCTATTGAATAAAATATTACATTATGACCGCATTGAGAGGTAGATACCAACAAAACGTTTACGCGGTGCATATAATAGCGTGTTTATTTTTGTTGTTTAGTTATGCATTTTTGTTTTTTGTTTGTCTTACGAACTGTGGAATATTGCGCTTCGGGACGTGTCTACTCTGCATCATTGAAACCTAAAATCATCGTATTATTATTTACTACACCTTGTGGCGATGGCGTTCACATCGTCCAATACCTAATAGAGACAACAATAATTTATACACGCACGCTATATGTTGTTATATTGTATTCAATGAAATTTGATTCTGAAAAGAAATCATTTTTTTTTTCACGAACTCTGCCTATTGTTGTTTAATTGCATTGCAATAACCCAGGCTTTATAAGCTACGTCATTGTTATCAATATAATATTCTACTCTTGAAATACGATTCGGCGCTTAGTAGTCAGGATACTAAAACATCATATAGTTATTTATTTAGAATATTATTTTGTTTGAGCTACAGAGTTTACACAAACGTAATAAAATCTAATGGTCGTTTTGAACGAATATACACATCATACGTATACATTTTATTATATATAATTTAATTTTAATGAACTTTGAATATGTATTATAATATAGTTTGCCAAAAACAACTATCTAGGAAAGTGGAAATGTCATTAATATGGAATATCAATATGATTTAATTTGCTATAAAATTGTTTGAACATGTACTTATAATAGTAGAACATTCTACAATCTTTAAATCGAGTACATATAGGTATATATGCGCAGATACATGTATGTTATTGATTTTGAATTCGATAAGATAAGTTAACTATTAAATCGTTTACATTTTAATTTACTTACACGGCATGCACGAGAGATTTGAATCATTGTTTAATCTATGAAATTATATTTGTCGATTGCTATACTTAGTTGAGATGTGCAAAGTCTTGCATGTACGTTCCGTAGCGTCAAAAACACCAGTTTTTTTTTTAATTGAGACATAATACTCTTATATATTATATATACATATATATACTTTATATTACCGTACTCGTCGACAGTATATGATAATTATGACATAAAAAATACATCGAACAGCAACCCAGTACACGCGTAGTAGTTTGCAGTAGGTCGTTATAGTTGTATAACTACAAATATTGGTACAGATGAATTCTTTTACGCGCTTGAAATTGAAGCAGTTTACCGCGTCGGTAAAATGTCCGTGCTAATGCTATTGCACTAAATTATTTTTATAGAAATTTGGGACGCGAAGCGACTTTCTCGGAATAGTAAGACGGCGGGCGGGCGGAAAAGGCCAATACGTGCAGTTTCCAGTTTTTACCATAAATCAATATAATATTACCGTACATACGAGAATCTAAATAACATAATAATATTATATATTATACATACATGTATATTACGGTTTGTCGCGTGAAAAAAAAATAAATATTAAATTATAGTCTATTTGTCTGCACGGCAACCGGTTTCCACGTACATGATCGTCTCCTCGTCTTAATCATATCCGATGTACCGAAACTTGTGTCGTATTATATAAATAATTAAGTACAGATAGCGCTAACCCGGATTAAACCGTCGAGACATCGAGTAGATTATTATTTTTAAAAACGTAATCGAAATTTGTATTTCAATTTCACATTCGATTGGGTTTTAGGAAGGTACCATTGGCGATCACTTGGTGGTGAAACCCGTGCCGGCCGTATACAGGAGACACGTACAGTCTGCCACCCCGGACGACGAGATGTTCTTGGACCAAGAGCTCCGAGACGGCGAAAACGAAGTGTCCGACCAAGGTTTCCCGCTGAAGTCGCAAAAGTTCGTGGCCCATCACAAACACGTAGTGTACAGGAGAAATCCCGATACCGATCGGACAGCGGGAGATTACGGTAAGACACAACGCCAATATATATAAAAACTACCGATTTGACTCGAAATCGTTTCGTTTTCTGTAGCGCTAATGGAACCAGACGCGTTGCCGAGGAGCAGGCGGAAAAGATCGATCACCAAGCGGGAAGCGCCGTACGCCATTTATCCCGAAATAATGGTCATCGTCGACTACGACGGTTACAGGTATGCGCCGCCGTAATTCAGATTTAACGGATCGCGCGATGATGATAATAATAAACTGTTTATGATTTAACATACGATAAATCGATATCTAATAATCATTTATTTATACATAATAACTATAGCACATTTTAAACAAAACCATTTTTTGATTTCTATACAGGTTGCACGGGGGAGACAATGTACAGATCAAACGTTACTTTGTGTCCTTCTGGAACGGCGTGGACCTCAGGTACAGACTACTCAAGGGCCCAAAAATACGTATAAGCATCGCGGGAATCATAATATCACGGGTAAATAAAGTTTAAGTATTACAGACATAAAAATAAAAAATAAAATAATAATAATATTTTTAACCCCATGATCGCGCTCACAGTTTTGGCATGCCGACGCTTTCGTCGGTTTCGATTCCGATTTCTTCGAAGAGAGCTTTTTTCGGTTTCGGACAGTTCTCCAAGATCGAGTCCAGTATGTCTGTACACATACGCTTGCGTTTTCTATACTCTTTACTAACCGTTTCGTATTCCTTTTTCACTTTTTCTTTATCCTTCGACGACACCGCGTTGCCACTTGTTTTGGACATTTTGTCCAATTTCGATTTTAGTTCCGATACGATTTTTTCCATTTCGGACACCTTGCGTTTCGCTTCCTCGGTACTATAGGTACCCTGTAGCGTTTTCACTTCGATTTCGGATTGTTTATACTTGCGCTCGACTTCGCGCAGTGCCTCGGTAGTTTTTACCAATTCCTCGTCGATTAACTGGATTTCCTTTTGGTCTTCTGCCGTCGAATCCGGTTGCACTACACAGTAAATCTTCTGCTTGCCGTTCAACTTCATGAAGATCTTATTTTCCTTCACCAACTGATCGAGCGCTTTTTCCACGGCCGACTTTCCGATACCCTGCCGCTGTAAATTTGAAAACACGTCGTTGCTGCTGAACGGCCTGTTGGCCGTGGCCATGAAATCGTAAACGTTCTTCTTGTCTGATCCCATGTTTGCTGCAAAAAAATAAAAATTTAAAAAAAGGTATTAATAAATATGCAATTTTTAGGCGAGAGACGCCACGCCGTATTTGGAAAGAAATAGGGTCGGTAGAGACGCTATTGACTCGGCGGCTGCACTCACGGACATGGGTAAATACCTGTTCAAAGAACGAAGACTGCCCGTGTACGATATCGCCGTAGCCGTCACCAAGTGAGTAGCTGGTTCTGAACAGTCTATGAATTTACATAAAAAAAAAACAAATCTAATTAATCAGTTTTTCAGTTTTTACTTTTTATTAACATCTCGAGTAAAAATAGATTTATTACTTTTACTCCGAGACCGTACAAAATGATATTTGTGTGATAATTAAATATATTATAATATTATATGGGAATTATAACCGACAACCAATGCATTTAGGTACGACATGTGCAGACGTCGAAAAGGAGGCCGTTGCACAAAAGGAACGGCTGGTATGTGGTAAATAAAAATAAGAGGGGAAAAGTGCTTGGTAGTGTGATACGGGAGAATTTGTACATAATGCAAATTGTCGGCCTACGAACGGTATTATAAATTACTTATACTAAACATCCTTCTGGGTACGATGGGACACAGAGTATGTTATTATTGTGGTAGTTGACGAAGCTTCTAACGTGTGTAGATGGTAGACGATTAATACTTTATATCATAATCTATACGATATTATATAATTAAAATGTAAACATTTGACGTGTTATAATAATTATTATGTGTACGAAATATGTTTAAACAACAACGTATTAGCGGATCGAGAGAGATGTTATTGATTCCAGAGAAATGTAAATGACAATTCAGTACGGACTAAATAGCAATATACTGTTTCATTTTCAGATTAGACATGTGCAGGCGACAATACCCACACGATACATGCAACAGGGGTACCGCAGGTATGTCCCTGAAAATCCAAAACACATCAGTGCACTTGTAATTTATTCGGCCCCCATATATCATTTCGTTTTCCTCTCAAACAAATCGCACTTAAAATTAAACATTGTATTATTTTTATTTTATTTTTTTTTTTTTGGCAAACAAAGGTTACAACAATCTTGATTCATTCACTGTCTGGCACTGAAATTCTGAAATTACCTGGAAATTTATGTATTTAAGGTCACCATTATATCTTCTTTTACACTGTTTTATATATATATAATACAAGACAATCAACACGTGTCTATTTTTAAACGCTATCAGCAAAAAATGTTTTTAAGCATTTCGTTATACACACACACACACAAACGCGCGCTCGCACTTGTATACCACCAAGCACGCAAATGCGTGACATGTGGTAATACGGCTGCGAAACTGGTTAGCTATAATGGTATAATGTACACGAAGCTTTCTTTGCGGTGATTTGTTTCCTGAATAATCAAATCAATTATAAGCATATACATTTGTGTATGTTTTTCTAACAAATATTTTATAAGTACTTGCATGTGTATATAATACATATAAATAAATATATTTAACTTAATCAGCTGCTCCGAACCGGTGTACCTAATATTGTATATACAAGGTAAAACGGTTTAACAACATTTACATGCTTTCCAATCGATCAAGTTGGACTAACACTATAATAAATGTATACATCGACGGCCCGTCCGCCGGTAGAGATTGCATGTCAATAAATAATAATAGTAATAATAATGTTTTGCACTCTTTTTTGCGTTTGGGTATTAGAAAACAAAACGAAACGATTTTATTTAATCTAAAAAAGATCGAGTGTACTAATCACTGTGTTCACGTGTATAGGATTCGCGTACGTGGGCGGTGCTTGCGTAGTGAACAAACGTCTCGAGAAAGTCAACAGCGTCGCGATCATCGAGGACACCGGCGGCTTTTCGGGCATCATCGTAGCGGCGCACGAAGTCGGTCACCTGTAAGTCCGACCGCCACTATTTACTAGATGGATAAGCCGCAAGACTTGTACATCGCTGCAAGATTTTTTTCTTAGCAGTGGTGCACAATTCTTGAATTTGATCTCGATCAGTAACCGTATCGTTGTATAGGTTGGGTGCGGTGCACGACGGTTCGCCTCCGCCGACCTACCTGGGCGGACCGGGAGCGGAGAAATGTCGCTGGGAAGACGGATACATAATGAGCGATCTGCGGCACACGGAAAAAGGATTCCGGTGGTCGCCGTGCAGCGTGTCGTCTTTCCATCACTTCTTAAAGTTCGTATACAATATTCATTCGATAAATAAGTGTATATGTGAGCGTAAATACTCGTAATATGTTAAGTCAAAGACGCCAATGTGCGGTAAAGCGACTTCAGCGCTCTGGGAAATATCCCTGTCATTTGAAAATGATTAAAACCGTTGCCCGACCGTGACTATTGGCGTTTCTGACCAACTACTAACTACGAACCGAATAAACATATCATGTTGACTGTCGTTTAAACATTTTAATAATAAAAATAAAATTTAATTTTCCACAGCGGTGACACGGCCACGTGTCTGTTCAATTCACCGCACGAAGACGAGTCACTGCCCAGGATGTTACCGGGAAAACTATTGACTCTGGACGCCCAGTGCAGAAAAGACCGAGGGACCAGTGCCTGTTTCGTAAGTTCACATAATATACGCTCAATATATTAAGTTTTTATCTTTTTTTAACGTTTTTCTGTATATTTGTTTGCCCTGCAGAAAGACGATCGGGTGTGCGCTCAGTTGTTCTGCTTTGACGCGGGTTCGGGCTACTGCGTGGCGTACAGGCCAGCGGCCGAAGGATCGCCTTGCGGAGATGGACAAGTGAGTACTTAAGATAGCAAATTAATATATTATACTACTATAGCCTGTATTATTTCATTTTCGAAAAACAAAAGCCATCTCGGTTGCACATATTTATCGTATATCTTATCTATAATACTAATCGTGACATATAAGAAAACTATAATATTATATTATTCAATAGATTAAATTATACATTGAATTAAATTCAAGTCTAACATTAAAAGATTTAATTTTAAAAATAACGTTTAATTCATCTGCTATAACTACTTATTACTCATATTATAATTGATAATATTAAATTTTATATTTTAATCCCTTTCACATACACCGAGCAAAACAACAAACCCGTTCATATCGAAACTAATACCCAGCTAGTTTATAATATAATACATTAAGTTTATTTATAAATGAACATTATACGCATTATATGAATTTAAGTTTTATTCATTGTCGCCACCCTGTTGTAGCATTGCACCAACGGCAAGTGCATAACGGAACACGAGAACATAATACCAGATTTTTCGCAAAACACACCGGCTTACCTGCGCCGGTTGGGAGACGAAGGGGAAGCGACTCAAGACTGGCCGCAGTATTTGACTCCTAACATCACTACACAGAGGTAAAATCAAAAACAAAACCACGCAAGTCGCAAACAACGCGTATTATACCGGCGACCGCTGCGGTGTATTATGACGGATCGCCTTAAATCACTACTCTATGTATAAAGACGCACGATTGACGACGATAAGTAACAGTGTGTGTGTGTACATAAACTGTTATTAGATCAGGGATGGGCAAACTTACTTAACAGAGGGTCAACAAGTAAGCCCGTCCCTGGTTTAGATATTCGTTCGCTATTCGTGAATGTTTATAATACTCGTACCGGT
This sequence comes from Rhopalosiphum padi, assembly GCF_020882245.1. NCBI lineage: Eukaryota > Metazoa > Arthropoda > Insecta > Hemiptera > Aphididae > Rhopalosiphum > Rhopalosiphum padi. Next base: position 24,214,407 of record NC_083600.1, read on the forward strand.
ATCGCAGCGACGACAATATTATTATTATTATTGTTGTTGTTGTAAGTACACCTGATTATATATGACCAGTACGTACGCTTGTCTCGTACTTACATTTTAAATCGATAAAATATTTCTTATAAATTACGTTTGATTGGTTGTCTAGAATTTTTATAAGAAATGCGAAAACCAATTGAAAATTTAATTTTAATTCGAGACAATTTAAAAGCAAATATGTGAGTATTATCGGCTAATGCTTACAGGTTAAGTTTTTCGAAATAAAAACAACACAAATATTGAACCGTTGACGATTTAGTAATCTGTACTCGTGTCCAATAACAACACATAATTAATGATAAATGAAAGATATTAATAATATTGTCGTCGTAAAGTACCTAGAGCGGTACGCATTTCGCGCATGCTTGTGTTATATAATATATTATTATATGTTTATGTTTATAAATTTATAATACACGGTGTTCAAAGAAAGCGCGCGTTTTCGAACAAAGCTATCCGGGATGTTGGCGTACCGTAGATGAGTCAAAATATATTGTAACCTATATGGATTTTGGACTCTAAGCGGATGTGTTTCACGATGTATTTTTAATTCTTTTTTTCCTAAACGTTGAATTTTTTACTCGAGAATACACTTTTTTCGACGGTAAATTAAAAAGGTAAAAATCAATAAGCTTCGTAAATCCTGATGCGGGCTATGAATTAAATTTGTAGCTTCGAGCAAATTTTGGTGGTTTTTCATATAAATCCATATTATTTGAAGTTCAACTCAGAAAGTCAGAACACAGAATCTTTTCATCGCCGTTGATTTGTAGTCGAAAACGCGCGTTTAGCACAATAGCACATGTTTTGTTGTTTGTGAATGTTATATGTTTTCTATTTGTATGTGTACTGTAAATACAACATATTATCACATACATAGGTATTACATACAGGTTGTGCCACAGTATATTCCCATAAAGCTAACACATGGAAATGGAAACACACAACAGTGGCCCGGCCTAAAATATCACACCTATATATATTATTTAGTACTAATGAGTAGATTCTAGATATACGCACTTAAATACGATTTTATATTTTATATAATCAGGGATGGGCAACTGTTGGCATGATGCGTATATCATCATATCTGGCCCGTGCTACATTTTCAAATTTAATAAGTACTCCAAAATTTAAAAATTTAAATTACTTCATAAAATGTCGTTAACCTGTATTTATAAATTACGTTGTTCGTAGAATGCAGATGTTAATATTTTTATCTGATATGGAACTACAACTAAATTATTAAATATCTAAATACGTAGGTAACCCCAATGCCTAATACATATTGGTAGGTAATGGGTATAGTAAATAATGTATCAGTCTTGTCGTCATCTTAATAAATACAGCGGACGAATTATACACACATACATTTTATATGATTAGGGATCACTAAACATAATATTAAATTTAATATTGACAAATTTGGCGGCGTTTTAGGTCCGTGTGGAATGACTATTGGAGGACAACCCAAAAGACTATTGCCACCACCACCAATACTAATAACAACCTGCAACCCCGAACGCAAAACTTGTACATTCCAAACCCTTACCAACAACCTCCACAGATTACCACGACTAGCGGAGACACTCATGACGCGCGATTACCGACATACAAACAACTACTACTACAACAACAACAACAACAACAACAACAACCACAAATTAAACAACTATCACTAGGTAACGGCGACAAAAACGAAGACCCTTTGGCCGCGTTGCTTAAAAACAAATACTACCATTCGGGGCCGCAAGAGTTGAAAACCGTCGATCGACCGCAGTCGTCGTCCAAGAGTAACGGCGGCGGACCGTACGGTAAGTGATCGAGTTTGCGCGAATAAGTGCAACAAAATAAGGGGGGCAAAAACCATCCAACACATCGCATATTCGATCACATCATCATCATTTTATTATTATATTTATCATTGCGCATACGACGACAACAAAAAATAATAATTATTTATTGGCTGGAACGAAACCACTTCGCACTATATCTTTACGCCGACGATCTTCATATCATATAATATATTACACCGCAGAGAGTATCCATATATTACATAATATTATAACATTATAACAAAAAGCTGCACGGACGACAACGCGTCGTGATAATGCCATCGCGTCACATCGTACCTACTTATATATAGGTATGATATCTCTATACACGTACGCGACATCGTCGAGTATACATAATAACTATACACGTATAAATCATGTACGTTATTATTATAATAATTTATGAAAACGTACCTATATTGTATACAGCTGTGGAGGGGTCCGTGTTTCGCGTTATAAGAAATATGTTCGGTCGGATAATAAGCTCGAGATATTATATTATCACTGGCTCGGCGTAAACCGAAATCGATCCGCACAAGCGTTTGTAGCGCGAAACACGGACATCGATCCGTCGGCGACGATATTATATTTGTACGCCTAACAGTTTCATACATACCTATATAATATACTTAACACAAAAATCCATATTTTTTCAATGACATTTTTTTTACGTATCGATCGTCTGTTATTATATTATATATATATATATATATATATACAATCGCTTGCACGGTGGCAACCGCCATCATCGCCGCCGCCGTGTCGACACGCTAAACGCCTATACCTATGCAGTTCACGCATTACCTATATAATATTATTTATTAAGTACTCGCCTATTATTATTATTATTAATACTATACACGCGAGGCGCTGATTTGGGTCCATGCTGCCTATTGTATGGACGCGATGATCGTTTTCTCGGTCGACCGGTCGTCGAGTCATTGATAAGAGGAAAAACAACGAATAATTTACTCTGTCAACGACCGAGGGCGTAAAAAATTAGGCACCAAGAAAACGAGGCGTCTATAATATTACAATAAAAAACATGCTTAATACAAAATTCGCGCTCTACGCCGTTGCCAATCGTTCGAATTATATACGTAATGTTCAAATATTATATTTGTATTATACACCGGACGTATGATGGCTACGGCGGCATAACCACCACAAATTAAATAAAAAAAAATTGCATGCAAAGTACTCGAATAACACACACACACACACACACACACACTATATAACAGCTTGGGTGGTGATAGGGACGGTTTCATTGTTGTTATACGTAGTTATGACAGCTAGTCGTCCAAACAAAATGCGCTTGTGTACCGATTATATAGTTTATAGTGGCGCCGAAGTCCATGTCAAGGTCGGGTCATGGCCCGACCTTTTTGTTTGAAAAATGTGGCCGGTATTATATTATTTATTGACATCATAACTTTATTACGAGTAAATGTATATTTTTACACCCTCTACCCCAAATTGAATATTTTTGTTTACGTCAATAGGTATTGAGGTCACGAAGTTTTGAAATCGCCCGACCACATTTTAAAAACTTCGACGTCACTGGACTATAATAACAGAAGTATCGGTACAATCTCGTATTCGTTTATTAACAACTAAGCACAGAATTTATTATTATATTACGCACTTATTGTACAATCTAACATAATAATAATATACATTAATACTGATTTAGCACCGTTAAATTGTGAATAACATAAACAGGGCGATTTTTTATCCATACAATGCAACCAGTCTCGGTCAACTTTGTTTGAATTTAAAACGGAAAATTACGTTTTATATAAATTATAACTAATTAATTATACATAAGTAATAAGTATATTGTACTTAACATATCGCTTATTTTTTTTTAAAGAAGTCAATTTAATCGTATACACTTATAATTTTGCAAGACAGTCGTGTGTATTCTTCACGACTTTTTTAAGAAAAAACATACTTATTGCAATAAAATGAATACTTCTTTAAACTATGTGTTAAACTACATTTAAATAGAAACTTTTTATACTTGCAATGTAGTACACACGGCGATTGAGGTGGATAAGTATTCAATTTGAATACTTCAAATACAAGTGAGATGGTTAGACTTTTAGAAAATCTAAATAGATAATAAGTTATCTAACTCGTAATTTGGACGAGTTTTAGGAAAAAAAGGCGATTAGTGATTGTGTCAAGAAGACAAGAAAGCAATGCGTCGTATATATTATACTAGTATACTCCCTTCTTTTAAATTATTGTTAAAAATGTTTTATTTAACAAAATAAACATTTCAACATTTTGGAGGGAGGGTGTACAGACTGGAGCGACGTATTTACTTGACTACTAACACTTTATCAAGACCCAAAAACTGGCTGAGAAAGAAATAAAAAATCGCCCTTCGTTATCTTCACTATCTACTTTAATATCATATACCAGACATAATTATATACTCGAAAAGTATAGACGATTTTGGAACATTCTTTTTACAAAACAACACTTAAATATTATATTTTTATTATTTCCTACCTAGTTAATTACTTTTTTAAAGCATACGTTTTGTACTTTATACTTCACAAAGTAGAATATTTTTCTAAGAATCAAAATTTACAAAAAAAAAAACCCCCCATGCTTTAAGTTCAATCAGTTCAGATGACTATATCGTAAAATTGTAGTTGGTTTCGAACGTCAACACTTTTCGAGTAAACGCGAACGTCGATGAAAACCTATACAATAATATTGCGCACTGCATTATGAAAATCCATAACACTATTTTTCTTTTGCCGTTTCGCCCGCAGCTGACGAGTGCGTGGACCGAGCCGGAGCCATGGACATGCTGGGAGCCGTGTCCTGTTACGACTACCTGTCTAGGTACGGCATGGGACACTGTTCGAATCCGTACATCCGGGAAAACTGTTGCGCCGCCGTCAAGTACGTGTGCAACGGCGGTCCGTCGCGACAACTGCAACCGCTGCAGCAGCAGTTCGGCTGAGTCATCGAGAGAGTGCATACACGCAACACAACACTCGACGCTCGGACGCAGTCTGAAGTTTACCCGTTCCCGTCCCACCAGCCAGCCAGCCCGCCCGCACGTACCTATCGTCAAGTTTTACGATATATATGTATATATATATACACACTATATATATATATAGAGAGAAAAACAAAAAACAAAAAAAAAAACCATATACAATCTCTGTGAGATCAATCTATTATTAATATTATTATTATTATTATTATTTATGCATCGTTATACATATATTATATTATCTTATACTATATTCTTTTTGGAGAAAATTATTTGTTTAAAAAATAAATAAATAAATAAGCCACTCATAACTTCAATGTTGTGTCGTGAACCTACGCGCGGACCTAGGCACTAGGCACACGCATACGCGTACCTATATCATAACCGCGGTTGAATACATCACACACACACACACACACACACACACAAACACACTGGAATACGATATTATTATTTATTGCTACTATATATTATGTATATTGTTTTTTCTGTTTTATTTTTATCATTATTTATTAGTTGTGGTGTGACTCGACGACAAACAGAAATCTTTATGGAAACCACACACACACACACACGTTGTCCGCATAATATACTCATTCTCGATTCGGAGATATTTTTTTGTGATAAGCCGCCCTATATGATATTATATAACAACATTATGTATTACGTTCTCGTGTTTTGAAATCTTTTTTTATCCGATTCAAATAATATTGTTCCTCGACAACTCTAGGATAAAACTGGACTGAAAAAGATTTCGAAACCACGACATTTATGTGATTCAAAATTTATTTTTGTTTATTTTTTATTTTTATTTGTAATTATTGATTGGGCAAACTCAACTTTTTTGCCCATGATATTTTATTTTTAACTGATTAAGATGTTGTTTAGTCTAAGTATTTTAAGTGACAGAAATGTACATATACAAAAAATATATGATGAATAAGTTAAACAAGTATACTTAGTTTTTTTTTGGTTTTTATTCGGATACAAATCATTATAAAAAAAATTATTATACATAGCAGTTATCATAAATAATATAAAAAATGACCCAAATCACCAAAAACAATTAAAATATTATTTAAGTTTAAACTATTCTAATTTTATATTTTGCAGAGTATTGACTAAGATCTGTAATGATGGACAATCCTGGAGGTAGGAAAGGCAAAACAATGATTTTCAAACATTTGCATTATTTCCCTCTAGTCTTCTGGCTTGTTAATGTGCTCTTGTACATTTTGAAGTGATGATTGCTGTGGTACTTCAGTAGTCTCTCCAGGATTGTCTACTCGTTTTTTGCCGACCAAACAATAACTTGTCTAGCGCCCAATCTGATTACCATGGCCAAGCTAAAAAAATCAATAGTAATAAATAATCACACATAAATATGTACCTATAACAAAAAAATTGTATGAGTTCATAAATCATTTTTTAATTGAAAATGTAATATCATTTCATTAGGATTACTATTTTAATTTTAAAAAATGGTTTACAGAAACTATTAAGAAAAATCTGCCCACATTGTGAAATTTACCAAAGATACAGATTAACAGGTCAGAATGCAATTTACTGTTTTTAAAAATTATATTAATAAGTATTTAATTCTCATAAAACTAATAACTAATGGTACACTTTTAGATATATGTAAATGTGTAAATACTGTTAAAATAACTATAAAATAACATAATTATAAATCACATATATATGTTTATAGTATTATCCTTGAGTCAAAGCTTTCAATTAAATATATGACCTTAATGCTATTTTTACAAATTTACAAGTGCCTTAGGCCATGATTTTATTATACAAAAAAAATAAAAGCAAATTATGAGTACCTCAAATGTTCTTTTTAAAATACTTAAATTCACTATTTTTTTACTTTACATAGATGTTCTTTTAAAAGAAACTTTTAAGCATTCCAATATTATCATCTTACATCCTCACAGCTCAAAAATGTATCAATAGACTATTCATTTTTAATTTTTTCTCACTGATTAAAGCATTGATTATAAACTAATAAGATCAGACCATTTTAACTACTTAAAAATATATATCTTTTAATTAATAGTTGTTATTTATTAAGTATTTAAAAATATATATAATTTTGTTTGATAAAAAAAGATTAAGTAATATGTAAAAAATAATCAATAGTCACTTTGTCAGATATTAGTGACCTCAAAACGAAAATATAAATATAATATAATATAATATAAAAGTAGGTATCTAAAACAAAAAACATTTAAAAGATTTAGTTTTTTTCAATTGTTCTTGGTTTGAGTTCTCTTGAAATTATTTTCTAATTTTTAATTAATTAATTCAAATAAATCAAAGATTTAATAGTGAATTAATTTCAACGTTAACATTTTAGTTATAACACAAGTTAACTAATTATTTTTTTTTTTTTTTTTTTTAAGGACATCATCAAGTTTACTAAACCTTTCTCATTTGACCTATAATTCTAGAATTATTTTTTGACTAAAATGATTTATAATTTATTTTAAGCATGAAATAATATTATACAGCAATAACTTGTAAAGGACAAAACTAGTTAATTTATGTATTCTATCGAAATATTTTATTAAATTATTAGTTTTTATAAGATAAATAATTTTAGATTATAAATATTATAAGTATAACATTTATCATAAAACTTAAACAGTCTTCAAATATGTTTGTTATTAAATATTACAAAGTTCAATTATTATTAAAAAAAATAAAAATGGCATACTAATTAAATTAAACTTTTCTTTGATACCAAGTTTTTTAGATAAATTAAACTGTAATCTGATGCTACAGTAAAAATAACTCAACAAATTACTACTAACATAACTTAAATATAATGATATGAATGATATGAAAATAAATATTGATTCATGTTTGGTCGCTTACATTTCTTTAATTAAATTTGTTCTTTCCAACAGTTATAAAATTTGTTGTATTCAATATTTAAACCTAACTAAAATTGTTGTAACCTATTTATTTATTTTAATTCCATATAAAGAATTGATAGTTGTGATATATGTTATAATTTTTAATTATGATATTATCAATATTCGATCTTATTAAATACAATTTATCCGAACTGATTAATTTATACTGAAATAATATTGTATAAGAAAAAAAAATTATAGTTAATATTAATATATTGTTTACAAGTTACAAAAAATATTATAATATTACTATATATAAAATATAAATCTATTTTATTGTAAATTTTGACCAAATTTTTTTCTCAAAAAATGTATTTTATTATTTCAATAAAAATTTAAAATAATCTGATAAACAGCAACTATTTATTTTTAATACACAATGATTGAGAAATGCAAAACATTCTTTACAAAGTATACATAAACACAACTTAAAAAAAGGATCAAAATTTACAAACATAAAAAAATATTTTAAATAAAAATTCAACAAATACACACTAATATTTACGACCCATCTCAAAAAGTTAATGATGCATATAATACAATATAATCAACTAAATATGATGTAAATCATTAAAATAATTATAAAAATGTACCTTAAAGCTGCCAGTATACCAGCTGGCATGATTTTTCCACTGTTAAGATAACGAACACCCATTATTCCTCCAAGAACTGCACTTGTACTCAATGAAAGGGCTAAGTTATTAGGATTTTTTGTTGTTTGATATGCACCATACCCAAGTAATGATCCAAACAACAGACCAGCAGATAGACTTGGAATACTAGCTGTAAACAAAAATATCAATTCAATTACATTTTCAAATAATCTCACACGATTAAAAAAAATTGAATAACTCAAAACTAAAAAGAAACTAAATCCCTTTCATTTGTAGATGTACCACTAAATTGTTTATTACATTTATTCTTTAATCTTTATAGTTTTGAGTCGTCTATTAATCAAACCATGTACATCACACAACACTATTATGTGTTTATATGAACCATAAGGATATCATAATTTATAAGTACAGTACCCACTTATTAAAAATGAAAGCGTCATACCTGCTTTCGCATAGCCGATGATGCCTCCAGCAGCCACCGTTGCGGCGTACGCAAATCCAACGTAATCGACGGGCATCGTGAACGGAACGCTGGTCGTGTGTTGACGACAAAAAATTTTCCGATAAAAAACTTGCGATTATTTTTTTTTTCCTTTAGAATAAACAAGCACCGATAACGACTATGTAACAAGTTAATATTTTAGATAACCACTCGCTAAAGTTTATTGTTTATTCGTACTTAAATCTTATCGTCAGTGACTAGTATTATTATTATTATTTATTAGTCATTAGTTATAAGGCACTATAATTAATTGTCGGTTTAAATTGCGTGTTTTCCGCATGTATATATATAATATTATGATAATGAGCGATTGGCGTGTAAAAAAAAAAAATATAGTAATAATAATAATGTCCATGTGATATTGTATGCGCAGGTACATACAACAGTTGTATTCCCGCGGATGACCTTGGAATTGATAACAGAAATTGTGCTACTATATAGGACGGCTGAATAATCGTTTCCTTTTTACTTCAATTGTGTGTCGTGTATGGCGTGTACGCACGACATAGTTATAAATTAGTTCATTTTGCTCAAATAATATCCATCACAACCTTTTTCGTAATTTATTTAGAATATCGATTTTTACTCATTACATATACATTATAGCAAGTGTGTGGTTAACTATCAATAGTTATTTTACAATGCCATACGATATTCCAAAAACTGTTTCAAAAATTTATATTCATACTGGAAATGTGTTAAATGCTAATGAATTAACACAAAAGGCTGGTCAAAATGCAACTCAAGAGGTAATAATTATTAAGTTTGTATTTAGATACCTAAATTAATATTTTATATTTAACTAGTTGCCTTTATATGATTTTAGGTAATTGAATGTTTGAGCATTTGTCTGTCCAAGTATCCCTCACCATTTGCATTAAACGAAAATAATTTACATTTAAAATGTGATGAGTGCTACAACACTGATAATGAAGAAGATTTAGCTCTCAGAACAAGTGTCAAGATTTTTCTTACCACAAACGAGGTGGATGTTTTGGAAGATTCGTTAAAAAATCGTAAGATACTAATTCATTATCTAGTATTGTATTCTATTTAATAGAATTAATAGAAATAATAATTTATTGTTTTAGTTTTTAAAGAATTGAACGAAGAAGTTGTAGATTCTGTAATTTTAGCATTTAATCATGGTAAAGATACCTTGTTAGCAGATTTACTAACTCTGTGGTCTATACTTGAAGGATATGTTAACAAACAGAAAATCACACGTATAGGTGTGAGTGACATTGACACAGATCTGTTCATTTCTCTGTACAATAACTCAATTGTAAGTTCATTGTATTCTATTTTGTATACTAAATATTAATAAATTGTTTTGATCTTAGATTAAACCAACAATTGTACAAATTAATTTGAACTCTTGTTGTGTTGTACCAGAAGCCCTTCAAGAATTTACTAAAGATAATGAAATACAATTATTGACACACAGTGATTCGAAAGGTATTTTTTTTAGTGTATCTAAATATTAATAGTATACTTATTTGCAATATAATGTATATACATAAAATCTATAAAATTATAATCATTAGAGCAATTTAAATGTTTTTAGAATATTTTAACATTTCTAAAAATATCTTATAAATGTTAACAAGGTTTATAAAGAAAAATATATTTTGAAATAGGTTTTACATATTTATTTATTTTTATAGAGAAAGAAGTATAAATACCTTATATCATAAAATGAAACATCTGTATAATTATTACTTCCAATATTTTATATATAGTATATTGTAAATATGGTGACCAGATATAAAATCCAAAAATAAAAATATATTTTAAAACTCTCCTAAAGAGAATTAACCAATATGTATACTATCTTAAAAATTTATCCAATAGATAATCTATACTTTGTCCAGCAAAAGAATGAGCCAATTCTGCACAATCCCCCGCGTTACTTCATATGCAGAAAACTGATTTTGGTTTGTGTGACGCGTTCTCTTACTGGACAGAATATATATATATATTTTATTGGTTACTCTTTATTTTCAGTTTATATTATCAACTATTATAACTAATTTTTAACTATAATTTCAATACTACATATAAACTTATTACATGAGTTTTTTTACAATGAAAATACTTTGAACTGAATACATTGAAAGTATAAAAAATTTTTGTAAGTATGAATATTGAAAAAATAAAACTTTAAATACAAACATTTATCAATAATATGTGTTCTGTAGACATAATTTCAATAATAATATATTTTGAATTAATATACATTGGGTTAAACCATAAAGGATAAATTAATAATCAAATTATAAAAAATCATCAAAATGTATTAGTTTGTAATATATTTAAAAAATTAGGATAATACATATAAAAAGTGTACTGTTCTATGAAAAAGAGTAAATCTGGTCACCATAATTATATATATACTTACTACTGTTGATATAAATAGGATATATTTAATTTCGGTTATAATAGAATTTTGCTATTTTGTTAATTTTTAACAGGTTAAACTAAAACTGTCTTATCATTAGAGAATGGATAAATATGCAAACAATATGCAACATTCTTTGAAATAGATATTCAAGATGAAAAATTAACTAATTAAATAGGTATGCATAAGTATCTAAAATAAAAAAAATACTTAAAATATGCTATATAAATAAAATTTATTTTGAATCTATGATAAAATTACCTAATAAAATAGTCTTAAGAATAATGACAAAATTTAATAAAAATTAATCACCAATTAATTAAATTCAATTTTAAAAATTAAAATATTGTATTTGTTTATTAAATGTACAATTGCAAATTAGTACTAAAATAATAAACAAATAGTTATGTGGTAATACATTTTTAAAAATCATCTCTTTATTTTGCTAAGATGTGTTTCATTTATAAATAAGTATATTTTTTTATTTTTCAGAAATTTTACCCCAATCGTGCTTAGCTGAAGTTTTTGGTGACCAAACTGAACTAAAACAAAAAATACCTAAGCTTGAATGGATGATAAGATACCTAACTCATGTAAAGTGCAGAGGAGTTTTAGCAAGTAAAGGGTACATAGTATGTCTTAAAAGATCATAGAGTGAATCCACATGTCTAGAAGGCTAATGATGTATACACACACATTTTTTTATTATTAAAAAAGTTTATGAATTTTATACTTTTTTCTTCGAACAAACTAAAATTGTTACTAAACAAACTAAATAAATTGTTATCATAATATTTTTATACTCTTGTGAAGGCATCTTAAGTCTATAACTTATACAAATATTTGTAACCTTGTTGAAGTTATGATAGTTACATACTTTTATGAATTATATAACTATCCTAAATGTTAATAAACTAAACATAAAAATGAATAGATAATTATTTAATTTTATATTTGATACATTAACACAGAATTAACATTGCATACATTTTTTATTGCAAACAAATTGCTAATTTGATATTACTGTAGTTTAAATATTACTTGATTGAAATTATATAAAAGTTAATTATTTGTTATAAATTATTTTGATTAAATAAAAATTAATATAATAATTCAAAAAAATATCAACCGGCCTTACTTTAACTAAAAATATTGAAACTAAAATCATTAAATGTTAAATTTTTTACAATTCAAATTATTTCTCAAGGTTACGCATAGAATACATTTTACTTGAAAAACTGAAAAATGCCTTTATGAAATTAATGTTTAAAATTTAATTATTGTTATTTTCACAAAAGCTTACTTATGTGATAATTCTCAACTTAATAGTGTTGGCACTTTGTATATATCTTGATGAATAATAATACAATCCACACTGTACAACTTTATTTTGTATTTTATCAGTAAACTATATATTTTTTAGGGTGCTCATATGATAAAATGTATCATGTGAGAAGATTTATAAATATAACTTATGTAAATTAAAAACTATGATTTATAGTATGCTATCTAAGGATCAATAACATTATGCAATATGTTAAATACCTATACGGATTTGTTGAATTAATAAAATTGTAGATACATTTTAAATAAAAATGAATTATGTGTGTTTGACCAATATAATAAACATAAGGATAGTGTGGCACATAAATTATTGTATTAGAATACTATTGCATTTTTCAAACTTATATTTTAAAAAAGTAATGCCGTAGAATGATTAGTATAATTGAATAATATGCCTTATATATTAATGAAATAATTACAGCTACTATACTCTATCTTTTATAAGACTAAAGTTAGACAGCAACTGATTTTAGTGTGGTTTGATCAAACTATACTTCTCATTAAATCAGATTTTATTGTCAGCTATACTCCACTCCAGCCACTGAGAGAGCGCTTCTGGGCGGCAACCAAAAATGTGTCCATTCTTGCGCATTCCCACCATTAAACTCTCCAACTGACTGCCGTAGTGGTAGAGTGGGAGAAATTTGGGTACAAAACCACGGAGCTCAATCATTTTTATGCGCGAAGGAGTAGCGCACTTTCAGTAGCCAGAGTATACCATTTATCACAATAGGTTCCATTAAACACAAGCTAGATGGTTGTTGGAATAATAAAATAATGCTCCCGAGAACGCGGCACTCACACACATTGATGAAGTGTACCTGAGGTATATCAGACAGATTATAAACTATAGTTGATAATATTTTAGGATAAATATAAATTATAATCAACAGCATTACATACCAAAAGTAACAAATTTTCATAAAGAGATTTCTGATATACAAAAGTTTTTAATCAAACGTTATACACTAATTTATATAAATTAAAATTACCTATCTAATTATTTTAAATTGAAATTAGAACCAATATCATTATTTTTTTATTATGATCATTCCTGAGTAATTGGTTACCTACCACAAAATAAATTTAATTTAATCTATATATAACCTATATTTTTATAGATTTAATGATGATAATAATAATTTATAATAATATATAAATTTTAAATTTATTAATGAAAAAAATAGTTGGATTTCTTTGAGAAAGCAGATAAATTATGTCTTCTAATGACTGCTGTTTAAAGCTAAAATTTTAATTTTAATCTCACTATTCATAATTTGAGAACATTTAACATTGGAACTATTATAAATGTCGTACAGAATAATATCAAAAATGTTTATAAATAATTTACTTAAATATTTTTAAATTATAGGTATCAATTTGTATTGAAATAAAAAATTATTGTTATTTTAAAGTTGCAACAATTGTAGTTTCGGGGAAGTTGTGGGAGAAAATACATGTATTAAATTTATATTGCAAATTAACTTAAACTTAACTACAGACTTTATAAACCTAATGACCAACTAATATTGATCCTAATAATCATATTATAAAAACCTCAAGGAAGAGCTTTTTTTTATTCAGACAGGTATTTTCTAAAATCAATGCCCATACTAACCATACATTTCAGGGGGGTTGAACCCCTAACCTCCCTATATACGCCATTGACAGGATTTGTACAACTTCACTTTCACATCTTTCCTAATCTAGATCAAAATTAACTATGAAGAAGTATTCCAAACTCCCCAAGTGTGAAATCTAATTGGAAACTGGTCCACAAATTGGAAAATTTAAATCAATACTAAATAATCTTATTTCACAAGTCTTTTACACTTTCAAAAAAAAAATATACACATTTACAACTTCCAAGGTCATATTTCTTTTGTCTCGAATTAAATATAACTCTACACAAAAAATTAAACTTGAGTCCTCATAAAAAAAAAAAAAAAACGTTAAATACTCAATTTTAGAGCGCCATATAACAAAATAGTAAATTACACTCTCATTTTAAAACCCTTTACTTCTATAAATTGACGTTGAAATCAATTTGGATATATGGGAATGTACTAAAATAACCCATTTAAAACATTTGGGTACAAGGTTTCCTATCAATTATAATCCGATTAATCACATCTCTTCTTTGATTTGTCTCCAACCAAGCTCTCTACAACGATCTTCACATTGAAACAGATGAAACATAGTTAAATCATATTATGAAAAGTTCTACTGAAATTCACTAATCTCGAGCAAATTCCAGGAAAGACACTGATGATCTTTTAGATTAACAAATTATTACTATCCTGAGTTCTAGGTTGTAACTCTGAACCTATTGAGGATCCTGTTACTAGATAATTTACCTACTCTCGCTTCTCCAAGCATTACATTAATTTACTTTAAGCTTATTTGCTTATTGAATATTTGTTTTATACCGATTGTAAATGTTATACATATTTAAAAAAATATACAAATATATTATAAAAATATAGTTTTTTGGTTACACATTTGCTTAAGGTTTATTAATTTTATTTAAATATCAAGGATAATAGATAACATAGGTACTCAGTACTTACTTCAGTATGTATTTTCACTTGAGCGCATTCAACTTAGAAAATTTGTAAGATAAACAACTTCAAAAATTGCGTTAAATTTTCTTATGAAAATTCTTGTCGTGCACAGATTAAATAATAAAAACCGAGTTAAAAATTACAAAAATGAATCAAAGCTGATATTTTAAAAACATTTATATAATATTAAACATTGTTTTGTTACTTAGGATTTCCATTTCATGGAAACGTGGAGCGGATAGACAAATGTCGGACAAAAATAAGACAACATAATATGAGAAATGTTTAACACTAATTTATACTACTTTATTTATTATTATTATTGGTAATGAGTTTATTATCATGAAACCCGGTTTTGGCGCGATAAATACAAAACAAAAATGGTTTCCGCGTTAACTCTACTCCGTGTGGGAATTCGGTCGCGGTCTCAGGTTCACTGATAATAAAAAAAAAAATTCACTTCGAAAATTGTAACATACTCGAACAATTTCAATTGGTGAGAAAAACTATTTTAGGAAATATTTCGGATTTTATTCTCGGCACAAAACGAAATTTCCTCAAAAACGAATGCGTAACAATGTTGCCAAACTTAAACTACAATTGATCCACAACTGAACAACATTGTAAAATAGGTATTTTGTTTGGTATCATTTTTAGATTTAGACTTAGTATGTTCGACTTTGTAAATTTCTTGGTACTAACTACAAATAATTTTTTTTATACTTAGACATTTTAATACTTCTATAGTACCTAATACCTACTACTTAGTATTTAATATTTATTAATTTATTATTACTATTTTATTATGCGTGCAATAAGTTATTTATACCTTCCGCGTCGATTCGAAACAATTGAGTACTTATTTGTTTAGTTGTTGGCTGGTGCCTGACGCCACACTTGTTGGCCCCTCGGAAATCATCTTGAGCCATTTAACTGCTTTTAAATTTTTTAGTTTTATTAGACAACCTATGCTTATTTTAATGCAATCTGAATGAATCGACGGCAATAGTGTACCTAATAAAATATTAAACCAAAAACGAGTGAGTATTTGGCTAATCTCTAGAATTTAAATACCGGATAAAACGCACGGCATATAAAAATAATATAATAAAGGCATTTAATTTAATAATAGTTATAAAGTTTAAAATTATGAATTAAATATTAAAGTATACCTCTCAGTGCTGAAACGTAATATAAAAAAATATATATGGAAAGTTACAGAAATAAGAATATTAATTACATCTAACTTTGTATTTTGTTGATATATCTCATTATAGTTGTGTAAACATTAACATTTTTTCTTATCTTTAAATTTATTAACTTAAGAACATCGTATTAAGTGCTAAGTGTACACATTTTTAATCGATATATTATTTCTGCATTAAAATATATATATATTTTTTTGCAAATTTCTAATTATAAAAATAATTATGTTTTTTTTTGTTATAAATAGGATTATTATTTATCTAATCAATATAACTAATGCATGTCAGCATGTATGATTAGAATTATTAATTTAATTAATTTTTATAAAACTAGGCCTTTATTCATAAGTGTGTTAGTTATCTTAATATTTCATAGAAATATTCATTTTTTTCTTAACAGTGTACCTAAACAATTTATACACTAATTTCTCAGATTTTATATTATTTTATAATTGTTTAGAAATATGGCTGAGCTGAATAGTGAAGATAGTTCAGATGGTACATTAGTTATCGATGAACCGAATTACGATAATCAAACAATTGAAATATCAGATGATTCTGATTCTGATGTGGAAGTTGTTAAATTAAATGATGATATAGAAGATAATTCAGACGTGGAAGTTGTTGAATTAGATGATAATGTAAACGATAATTCGGATGTGGAAATTGTTGAATTAGATAATCATGTAGAAAATGCTTCTACTTCATTGAATCCTTCAGGTTTAACCTGTAAACCCTGCTCTAGAGTATTTTCTACTAACAATGATTTACTCAATCACATCAGAAAGTTTAAAGGAAGAATAGGAGGTTGTACCAATATATCAAATAATACATTTACTAAAAGAAAAAATGTTGAAAACCCAAAATCTGAATGCTTAGTAAAAAAGAAACGTGGCAGGCCTCCAAAGAATAATAATGTTATTGTTCCTTCAGTTCCTTTACCAGTTCTCAAACCTGTTCCTAAACCTATTCCCCTAAATCGTCCATCGATACCAGAATTAATACCAATAATATTCAAGACTGTTACCAAACCTACTACTGAAACCAATAAAACTATTTTACCATCTCTTAGTCAAATATTAGTTGATGAAATTGAACCCGAATATCCATGTACAGTGTGTGGTGAAGTATTTCGTCATAATATTGCTCTTTTATGTCATTTGAATACTGAACACAATAATGAAACAATTAATAAAAAGGACGAAAACAAAGATAAAAAATCAACAAAATTGGGTGTAAAAAAACAGATAGTGAAAAAACATCATGTTAATGAAAATAGGCAAATAGAAAACTGTGAGCCCATATCAGACACTGTTGATTTAACACTATTACCAGATTTGAAAAAAGACAGCTTGATGAATAGAATGAAATCTTACATTGGTACTTCAGACAAAGGTCAAGTAACTTGTCTTCTATGCAATATAGAATTTAAAAATACTAAAAAAGCATTAGCTCATGTCGAAGATAAGCATATAATGGATAAGCTAGAATGTGGTTATTGTAATATGAAATTTGTTTTTCAATTAAAACTAAGAAGTCATATGGCAAAAAGACATAAAGTTATTGGTGTGTACAAATGTGATAAATGTTCAAAAATGATAAATAACGAAGAAAAAGTTTCTCATTCAGAAGAATGTAAAGGAAAAGTGAACCCAATAATAATCAAAAAAGAAGAAATGTCTAACAGTTTATAAATTTAAATAATTATTTAGTGGTAAGTAACATGTCAATAAAAATCTAATACCAAAGTTAAAACATACTATAAAGTTTTCATTTAAAATATATAGGTAGTTATAATACTTAAAAAATATATAAAAACAGTGTAACGCCTTTGTGTCGTAAGTCCTAAAGGCATAAATATAATTATATATATTATACATAATATAACGCGTTAAATGAAAGCTAAACATTTTATTTTAGAATTAGGGAAGTTAAATATGTAGTTGAATGTTTAGTTTTAATTTTGTATTTAAAGTCAGCATTTTACTTCTAAAAAGTCGAGTTAGGAATTCTGTGAAAATGAAAAAACAATTCCTAATTTTTAATATGAAAGACATGATAACAGGTTTAAAAAAATATTCAAATATGTGTGTTAATAAAATTGGTGTTTCTCAGAATTGATTTATAACATTTTACTCTAAGATAGTCATGTATATCTATTAAACATTCAATCAGTATATCCATTATCCAAGTGTCTTTAATAATAATAACGATAAAGTAGTTTATTAAGTAAATCAATTATACGTTTTTTTTTGTTATGTTCATGGATCAAAAAGTATTTATATTATTTAGTATCTACATGAATATTTACATCAAATTAGTTGTAAACTAAAGTACTTGGCATGTCTAAATAACTAAATTATATTCTGATAATAGTACTCAGTTTCAATATTATTATTAAATATTTTTGTAACTTTGTAAGCACACCTGCATTAAAAATTGAATTACAAAAGGCTCACACATATTTGGTTGTAGTAGGGTATAATTTTTATAAAATTAAAAATATTTTAACTGAAACTTTTGTACATTTTAATTACTTAAGATATTGAGTCACTTGATGTTTAGAATGTTTTTATATGATAACTATGGGAAAACAATGCATATGGTAACCCATTTTATGAATAACTAAATTAAATTAAATGATATTTAAGGAATATAACCATTCTTTGTTACAACTTGCTGTTAGGTTTTATATAAGTTAAATAAATGATATATTATTGTAATACTAAAAGTTATGCAACTAGCTATAGAATTTTTTTAATATAATGTTTTATTAAAGCTTATGGGTAACATTACTTTTAGTGCTCAAATTTTAGTTATCATATTATTTAATTAGCATTTAATAAGTGGGTAACTCAAAACCATAAATATTTAGATTTACAAATATTGAAAACAAAACAGTTATTTGAATACATTTATGAATAACGATCAAAATGTTTCACTTATAGTCAAATGATACACAATAATTTTTAATTCAAGAAAATAATTTAGTTTTTTTAACTTAAAAAACATATTATTTTATAAACATAAGTTCAATTTAAACTCAATTATTTTGATAATTTTATCTCATAGAAAAATAATATTACATCATAACTTTTAGGTGAAAGATATCACTATATAATTTGAGTTGTATTAATTTTCTACTAATATAATATATTAGTAAAACATTAATAAAACTTTGTTATAAAATTATGTTCCTAATGTATTTATTTGTTTTGTCTTATAAATGTATGTTATTTGAGTTTTGTTAAAATAAGTAGAAATTATCAAAAAACAAAAATTCAGTAACATTTTGATGTTTAGTAGTTTTATTTAAATATTGAGCGATTTGTATTTTGTATGGAATAGAGCGTATTAATTTATAGTTGAATTGTTTATTCTACATTTAGAAACTATTTTATTATCCTTAGTGGTTATTAAAATAATCTCAACAATTTAAAATGTAGACATTTATCTTTATTAAACTGTTTTTCTAATAATAATTGTTAAACCTTGTGTACCTAAAAAACTAAGTACTACCATTTGAAACACATTTTTTAATTTCATTAATGATAAAATACTGACTCAATAATAAAAATTGTATATAAAAATAATAACAAACATATATTTATAGCTGTTCTGTGTTAAATTTTAATGCTACTAGGGTAACAGAAAAAATGTAAATACATATTATAAAAACAGTCATTTGTTTTCACAAGTGTAATTCAATAAAGTTTCTACTCTTTATCTTCCACCTATTTAAGTTAAAAACAAAATTGCCCATTGTACATAATTGATTGAATTTTATTGTATATCTATATCACATTAATTTGCTAAAGATAAACTTAAAAAATTTATGTTCCTGCCAATAATAATTATTACTATGATATAAACTATCACATACACACATATACACAAAATAATAATAACTAGGGTTAGGATGTTTTTGATTTTGCCTAATTTTTTTTAGGTTTTCTAATAGCTTCCATTCTTGTATAGAAATATGTTTCATAATATCCATATTCATAATACCAAAATTTTATTTATTTTGCATATAATGGCATGTTTTACCATTTTTTATTTATAAATGTTTTTCTGTTTTTAAGCGCATATTTGACGGTTTTCAATGCAAAATATTGAAAAATACTGTAATTTTATATTTTATCAACCGAATCTGAAATAAGTTTGATTATCTGTATTTTACATATTATCACTTATATATTGTTGAAAATTGAATATGATTATACAGAGTAAAAGTACCTACTTAAATATATAGGTATTAGCGCCAAATAGACAAAGATTTACAATAGAACATTTATAACAAACAATAATTATTTAATGCAACTCTTTTTAGAACATATTTTTTTTATACTCATATAGGTAGTAAATAAAAAAAATTCAAAAATGTATAACAGACTACAATAGTTAAAATAACGAGCACATAAAAATAGTACTGACCTAATTTGTTTATATTCAATTAATAATTAAATTTGTCTATGTATTTATTGCATTTTTTTTTGTACACATTTCTTTATTTTTGTAATGCAAAAACTGTTTTTAGTGCATAAGAGCCTACATATTTGTACATTTTTTAGTGCATAAACATCCTAACCCTAATAATAACCTTGTAAATGAGTAACATACGATACATCATTTTAAATACGGCAGAAATTTTCATCACTTATTAATATTTGTTGCCTTGTAATTAAATTGTTCAAAATATTATTTATTTTCCTATAATTTTTAATAGCAAGATTTTGTTTAATATAGTGAAGATTTCTTTATTTTTAAGTTATACTTATTCACCAAAGTAATATAACAATAATATAAAATTAAAATCAAATACATTTTAGGTATGCTTGTTATTTGCAGATTTTATCTTTTTGGTCTTTATGTAAAAATGAAGCAATAACAGTTGATAAATTCAAAATATATGAATAAATTAAAAAAATTATTCATGACCAAGTAGTTATTAATCAATACCAAAAAAGACTAGTACCAATAAATGTATTTATTTTATTTTTATTTATTTATAATTAGTCAAATTATCTAGACTGATGTTATAACTATTTAAATGCTTTTTGTTTATTTTATCATTTATTTATTTAAGTTATTTTATTTTGTTAAAGCTTACACATATTATAATATACTTTATAGGTATAGCATATACTCCTATATTCAATGTTATACACCTAGTCACATGTATTTGTTGTTTTTTTTATTTATTTAAAAAAATACAAATTTGTTATATTTTATTTGTTTAAATAGACTTAATTGTAAACATGTTTTTTAAAAAAAAGATTAAATTATAAATAATTGTTCATGTTTTCTTATCTATAATTAAACAAAAAATACCAAATAATAAAAATAGTATTCCAACCATTGTTCCTGAAAATAAAATATTAACTAATATAAAAAAAAAACAATGAAACTCGAATAATGTTAAAATTTAAATTAACGAACTTACTAAATTTTGGTTTTTCTTCTCCAATCAAGGTGCCTACTATTGATGTACTCACAAATGAAACTCCATTTGCAATAGGAACAGCCAAAGATATGTCTAAAAGAAGTTATTAATCATCTTATTTTCGAGGTGCACATAATACTAATTACCTACTAATTATTAATAATTTAAATTTGGCATGTTAAAAAGTAAATGTTCTTTTTCTTTTTACCTGAATATTTTAAAGTGAAATAGAACAACAAGGAACCACATTGGTTGATAATAAATGGTATCAAATACTAAAATAGAACATGATTTAATTTAGACAGATTTTTATTATAATCATAAATCATAGTGTATTATATATATAATACTCACATGCCAATTGGTTACATGATTAGTAACCTCTGAAATTATACTAAATGTCTTATTTCTTTTTATTTTACTGGTAGCAGCTTTCAGAAATGGATTTGTGCTGCCCCATAAAACGCCAACAATAAGTAATTGAAGTATTGAGTCTATAACAAATTGTATTGTTTTAGGGCCAGTTGTACCATCTCACAGTCCTTTAGTTAACTATATTAAGTGTGTACCAGTGTACCTAAATTTTTGAAATATCGGGGGCTTTTAAAAAAAAATCCGTAGTCGCTTTGTCATACACTAAGTACATGGAATATAATATTATGTTCTATGTTGTGTATCTAGTATACCTCCTCTATCCTCTAAGTAGAAAACTGTAATGGGTATGTTAAATTTGAATTCAATGATTATAAATCATTGTTATTTATAATACGAAAAACAATTAGCAGAATAGTTAGTCGGCCTATATGAATGTATTATAATAAATTTAGGTAAATTGAAAATTGTTCTATTAGTAATACAGCAGGTTTAAGCTATTTAATACTATCCTATAAATCAACATACAATTTAAAAAGAAATTATGCAAATTATTATTATTAAATTTAAAAAAAGTAAACATTTTTTATTAAAAGTTAGAATTTTTAAAAAAAAATCTCGTATTGCTCCAAATAATTTAATATTTAATATGGGTTTTTCGTTTGTGTATTATTTTACTGAATAACAGCTAATCATTGCAGGTTTTTTGTGATTGTAATTATTGCCTATTTATAATTATTAATTTTACTAAATGTGAAGTTTGAATAGTTAAGTTTATTTTTTAAAAACAAAATGGAAACCAATTAACGTAAAAAAACAAAATAATAAGTGGCAAAAAATTAGTAGTAACAAAATTACTAAAATTATTATTTTTTTGTTTAACTATTCGATTTCTTTGAAATTTAAATTTTAAATACGTATAAAAAAATTTAATATAGGTGCCTATGTATTTTTTATATTTTTAGGAACTAAAAAAATATTGAAATATTTCGATAATTTATTATTATATATGGACAATGATAATTTGAAGTTAATCTTTCATAAAAAATATATGAAGTTTCACATTTAAGAAATAGTGATCCACAAAAACGAAAAATAATCCAACAAAGTTAAAATCGTATTTCTAATACACCGGGAGGTTTGGAACCAAACGCGTGCATCTGACAAATTGGTCATCTAGTCTACCTCTACGGACTACGAGTCTATTATAATTGCAACATGGCAAGTTATAAGATGGATAGTGAACATGAATCGCGAAAATATTAATAATCTTAATTCAAAACATTTCAATAAAACAAATTACCATAAAAACTTCCTAATCAGCTCAAAAAAAGTAGGTACGAGCTTATTATAATAAGAGTATAAGTATTTGGTATTCTATCATGTGAAAATTATGTCAAATTAATTACGTAATTTTAGCACCTAAAGTCGGAAAATATTCACTACCCGTCTACCTAGTACCTACCTACTATAAGGTGACTTTTTTTTTTTTGAAAAGTATATTTTCAAACTACAACGAAAGCTGAATGCGCATTAAGTACCTTAGCGCGATGACAAAAATTAAGTTAGGTACATAATATTATGATAGTATGATACCTACACTAAATTATAGTTTATAATTTGAATGGCAATTTGCATCGACTATTATCATAATAGGAGTTTGACTACATTTGTAACTATTATTTGTTTATTACTTGCATGTAGAGCAATGGCGCTTCTATCTATTATAATATTATTTTATTTTATGTAATATGTCAGCCGTCGGGGAATATGTGTAGTTGGTTGATGTGTACGTTTGATAGGCAATAAATAATAGCGCAGAATAAAAATAACATTAGCCCTTCAGAATATTTGTTGGAACAAAAGTTCTAACTTGGATATACATTTAAAAGCTTCCATAAAATTAAGACGTATTATTACTTAACACGTTGACCGCCATACAGCCGCCGGCGGCCGTACTGTTGTTTATTATTACAACGCCATCGGCCTATTTTATGGGAATTACGAAAACGTTCGATGTGTTATCTCTTGAACAAATAGGTCTAAAAATACGAACTAAACACCAAAATATTTATTTTTATACATAGATTATTAATTTTCAACAATAATTGTACGGCCGCCGGCGGCAATTCGGCACCTCGATAATACGATTCACTATCAGACGCCATACAGCCGCCGGCGGTCTAACTTATTTATTGTGACAATTTTTGAATTTTATCTTTTAAAAATGAATTCACGGGCAAAAAGGTTCAAGATTGGTGATGAAAATGTTGTTAGAGGGTTATTGGAAGAGTCTGAGTCTGATTTAAGTTCGTTTAGTGAATTTGATGTTTGTTTTATTTTATTTATTCATTTAAAAAATGTATTTACTTATTTTAACAAGATTTTTTTATTTAAATAATACCATGACATTGTTATTGAATAAAATAAAGTGAGTAAATGAAAACTTGTCTTCTTTAGTCATTTTCTAATTTAAAATATGATAAGAAATTAAAATAATAATAATTTCTATAGGTACTTATTTGAACCACAATATAACGATGAAAAAATATTGTAAAAAGATTAAAAATATATCAATCGAAGCAGAATTTTTAGCTCTACGTCACAAAATAATTATAAAAATCATTACTACAGCGCCAACATTTTTATCTCTATGTAAAAGAATATGAGAAATGCGGCAGCCGGCGGCCGCATGGCCTCGCAGGAATAAAATGTTACGGCAGCCGGCGGCCTAAAATTCTTAATTTGTAACAATATTTTTGTGGCCGCCGGCGGCCGTATGGCGGTCAACGTGTTAAGAACTATACTACCCTATAGTGTCTTTAGGCAGTGTCTACACACTCTTAATGACAGTCTTCACATTTGAATACCAAATGCACCTACATTGTGATGGTATTAATGATCTCACCACTTTAAAGTATAGAGTTCACAGACAGGTAGGTAGATAGTATGTGTACTGTGTAGATGGTACACGGGTATTTGACTTCGAGAAATGGAAAAAAAAACAACGTATCGTTTTAAAATTTACCGATCTATATATACATATAGTTGCAGAAGGGCAAACAAATAAATTATACGTATATTTTTTACAGCAACAATAATTCCGTAGTCGGGAATAACAGCAGATTCCGGTCTCGACAGTAAACGGGGGCAATTATAACAACGGTTAGATAACTACAACAAAGGCGGCACGGGGGTATTAGACGCGCGTTCGTCGCAGATCACCGGATCTTTTTCTCGGCTCCCTCGCCCTGCTTCCGGTCTCCGGCCAATTTCGCCCGCCTCTCGTGCTCGGCCGCCTTCTGCGCGCCAACCACCTCGCCGAACTCCCGGTAATTGGTGTTTATCATCTCACTGCGCTCCTCCGCGTCCTGCCACACGTCGGTGACCGGCACGCTGTCTCCGTACAGGTGGACGTGACGCGCGTTGGCCGTGATCGCGTCGTCGTCCATCGCCGGTATGAACCGCGGCGGTATGAAAGCGCCGACCGCGTGCCGTCCCTCGCTGATGATAAAGTTGTACGTGGCCAACGCCGCGTCCACCGGCAGTATCTCGACGGTGCACCCGTACTGACGGGCCGCGGCCCACACCACCTTGTCGATGTGCTGCCGGTTCAGCTGCAACTTCCGGTGGTTGTCGTCGCGGCGGTTCCGCTGCGGACCGTCGCCCAGGCCCAGCACGATGACGGCGGGCGCGGGTTCCAGGTGGAACAGCATCGACAGCGAGTCGACGTTCACGTCCCGGTCGTCTTCCACGCGCCAGGCCATTATCGAGTTGGCGAAGCACACGACCGGGCCGAGCACCACGAACCCGTTGTTCAACCGGAAACCGTACTGGCTGTAACCGGAAATCATGATGCCTTCCCGGATGTTGTTGTTGTTCAACATGGACACGTACGTTTTACCGTCGTTCTCGTACGCACCGACGGATCGGCGGGACTGCTGTTGCGGCGTCGGGACGTGACCGGCGCCGAGTATCCGTGAGCGCGACCACAGCAGCTTTCGGGCGACGTTTCTCAACGACATAGCGGAACGATAGGAAATAAAATAACGCTAAAAACTATAGACAAGTAATGATGACCGTACCTTCCATCGTTCGGTAACGAGACTGTTCACGGCCCCGCAGTCGTGTGGGGTAACAGTGGCGACGGCAGCTCCGTACAGTCTTTTATTCTTTTCTGTGTCTCTCCAGCGAAGACTGTCTCTCTGATAGTCAGTTCTTATTTCTTATTAGTTGCGTGCCGTTAAGATTTAAAATTCAAAAAAGGTATTTTTTGCGAATTTTAAATTATGATTTTTCTCCTTATCAGACACCACTCACCGCTACGTAGTGCTTATCTCCAAACCACCGGTACTAACCAGTGTTAACCGAATCGAGATTGGTTACGGTTACTTACCACCTAGATCCCGCTACAAGTTGATCCACGTACGTCAACTGGATCCCTTTGAACATTTTAGATTCCATATTAACTATAATCTACCACGTCATTTACGGCGGTAATTTTAATAATTTATCTAAAAAAATACTTAAATAACAATTTAAACTTTAAAAATATTATGAAATATAAGTAAGTTACATGGCGTTAGTAAAATTTCTAATTCCATTAATTATGATAATAGATTCGATGTTTTAAATAAGTAGTAACGTTTCATTATATTCTAATATACACGATATATGAATTATCGATGATGTTAATGTAGAATTTATATATAATTTTTAAAAGGACTTGCTCAAATACCTATTTATTATAATAGGTAAGTACATTAAAACCTATAGTATACAAGGGCGACTATACTTATTTACAAGCATTGTATGGCCACTTATTCCTTTAATGTTAAATTTATGTTAGACTTTCAAATTTTAGAGTTAACTTTGCCTTAAGGTCATATTTTTAAATTCAAATACACAGAAGTTGTACATTGTTTAAGCTATGTCATGTAACGGTAAAGACTTATTTTTTCAAATGAGAAATAACCTTTATTGCGAATAATTAAGCACATTATTTTTTTGAAAATTTTTATCTAACTACATCCACATAATAATCCTGAAAATGGTTTTAAAAAACTTAAAAATAGAGGTAACTATGTAAGTAATATTTAATCTAGTAATTACAATAAAACAGTTTTTGCAAAATATAAAATATTGATGAATTTATAGTATATAGTACCATTCGAACGTAACTAACTAAACATTTTTTTAGCAGGTGGGTCTAACGACAGCATTTTTCCCCATAATATGAAATATAGATCGGCGCCACTGGACTTACGACTAACCTTTGAGACTGGGAGTGAGAATATGAATAAAGTTACAACTTTTAAGCAATAATAATAATATAATAGTAGCTATGGTTATATAGTTATACTTAGTTAGTTATATACTATTCTGATTAATATAAAAAAAAACATAAGATGGTGACCACTGACCAGACATGAGTTATGGCTATTTTAACTGAGAAGTGAAAATCTAAGTAACCTAGTAACTTCAGTTACTACATTTTAATTTTTTATTAGATGTATAAACGAAACCTTACATTATGAAAGTTTTATTTATGAAATAATTTATGCGTATATTATTAAAACATTAGGTTAAAATAGAAAATATTTTTTAATTATCTATTAAACAAAAATTATATGGATTATGTTAGATGTCAACTGTTATACTACAAAAAAAAAATAGTGTTACAACGATATAATAACGTAAAAGCATTTAAATACATTGATAATTAAAAATTAATTAATTTGTAAAATCTTTATGATTTTTTTTAATCCCCCATCAATTAGATCCTCATGTGTCATTTTAATCTCGCGTCAATTGGATCCTCTTGCGTCAGTTAGCCAACGGGATTAGCTGTCGAGGGATCTATGTGACCGTTCACCATTGGTGACTACGAGTTTTTATCATTTATCGAACAAGCGCTTATCACTCAGGGTTGTTGATAATAATCATAGTAAATTAAAAAGAATATTTCTTTATCAATCACGAGTCTATACGCAATAATAATATACACAACACACTCTACGACTGCCGACTACGTCTTTACATGCACTACATCGTGACCTGTGGCACGTGAGTTTAAAATTTGAGTTTTTTTCACAGATAATTTGTGAATATTGAATTGTCTTATTTGACTTGTGTTAGGTGACCGTAAGTACACCAATATACCAGACATTTCAGCATCTTTAAAACTACTGCGAAAGTAGGAACTAAAAGATCAAAATGGTAAGTTGATTTTAATTTCGAATATTGATATCCAGCTATTATAATAATTATTTTTACCATAGTAAATATTAATAGTAGTAGAAGTACCTACTATTAGCAATAGTTAGTACCTGTGCAGTTTATAGTGTATATGGTTTAGACTAATTATATTTATTAAAATTATATAATATGTGTATACTAGTATAGTATATTAAATTATAAGTATTTTTATACTTCATCTTAAAGAAATTGATTTATTATTGATTCTTGTTTAACCAATCATAATAGTTAGTATTAATCACAATATCATCAAAAAACTTCTTTTTTTTTATAAATTAAAGACTATACTTATTAGTTATTATTATTAATCTTAGATTTTTTTAAAACATGGACCTTTAGACAGGTACGACAATTTCAATATGTATTATTAAATATAGCATTGCTTATTTGTATTGTACTTAATAAATTAGAAACAATACTGTTAATTGTGTTAAAATGTAAAAATGAAGTATGTAATTAACAACCTATTTTAGTATTTCACAAAATTATAGTATATCTTTAATAAATTATTTTTATATTTAGTTGTAGTTTTTAGTATAGTTTTAGTTATAAATATTTTTGAGGTTAAATGTTAATTTTAAGTTACAAATAACTAGATAATTTAAGTCTTTTATTTAGTAAATTATTTTAAAATCCTTACAATATAATTTATTATTTTAATTGTAAATATTTGATTTTTATAGCCAAAATCCAAAAGAAAATTTATTGAAAAGAAAAATTCTGTTACTTTCCATGTAGTACACAGAAGTCAGCATGATCCACTTATTACTGATGAAACAGCACCACAACATGTTTTGGTACCTCAACAGCCAACTCAATCAAAAGTAGTAATTTGTTTTATAAATATAATAATATATTAAAATATAATTTATTAAGCTTTATAAAATAAAATATGTTTTAGAAAAAAAATAAAGATGAAGAAGCTAAATACGGGATATATTTTGATGATGATTATGATTATTTACAACATCTCAAAGAATGCCGATCCAATGATTTTATATTATTGGCCGCCCCTGCCAATCATAATAATGAAAAGGTATAGACATTTTTTTAATACTTTATTCTATATTAAAAAACAAATACAAAATTAATTAATTTTTGTTTAATAAAGAAAGAAAAACCTAAAGTTATGTTACCCTCTTCAATATTTGAATCTGAAGTCGAGGAAAAAGTAGGCTTGTTGAATAAAGCTGCTCCTCAATCAGGTAACATTCAATAAACAGTAGAAGTTTAACAAGTTAATAATATAATAAATTATATTATGTAGGTTTACGTCTGGATTTGGACCCAGATATAGTTGCTGGATTGGATGATGATTTTAATTTTGAAGATCCAGATAATGAATTGGAAGATGATTTTGTGTTGATGGCTAATCAACCTGGGTAAGTTATCTTGTTGCTGTATTTTAATTTTACACGTTATATATTCTTTGGTTATTATTTGGCTTCAGATCAGATGACGATATGGATGAACTAGAAGACATAAACGAAGAAAGTGATCAGTATGATAGTGAGGCATATGATGATGTTGGTAGCTTAAACAATGATGATACCAAATCACGTTTTACCGATTACTCTATGTCCAGTTCTATTATAAGACGAAATGAAAATTTAAAATTAATAGATGATCAATTTGAACAAGTATTAATAGTTTTACTTTTTAATAGACAATTAAAAAAATTAAATAAACTTAAAAACTAATGGTATTTCATTAGATGTTTGCTGCTTATGATGATGCAGAAATTGGAGCTTTAGAAACTGAAGAAATCGAAGGTACATTGACAATGGAATCTGATTTGTTAAAAAAAGCCGCTGAAGAATTTGAATTAAATATGAAAAGGGTAAAATATTAAATAATGATTTTTGTTATAAGAAATTATAATTTTTAAATTCTTTTATATTTTAGGATGAAATCCCTACTGACAGAACAGCTGCTTTGATTTTTGATAGCGATTCTGATCAAGAAGAACCTACTTACAAAGTACCAGTTGAAGACCAAGATGTAAAAAAATGGGATTGTGAAAGCATCATTTCTACGTATTCTAATATTTACAATCGTCCTGCTCTTATCAAAGACCCACCAGTTAGTTCAAAACATATTTAATATCAAATTTTATTATGAGTATTAAAACTTATTGCTCTTCAAGAATTAAACTATTAGATAAAAAGTATATTTATAATAATTAATATAATATGATTTTAATGAAAACAAATTTATAATTTAGATTCAGAAAATTCGAATAAATCCTAAAACCGGTGTTCCAATATTACAACAAAGACTTACAGCTCAAGCATTGAAATCCTTGGACAATAAAGATGCACCAAAATCTGGTTCTAGATCAGTGATATCAGCTCTTTCTGTTTTATCAATAAGACCAAAAGATGAGACACCCGAAGAAAAACTGAAGAGGAAAAAGGCACTAAAAGAATTCAGACATGTATGATTCTTTATTAAATTTAACTTACTTTAAGTGTGTGTAGTTAAACTCATTTTTTTTTTTTAGGAAAGAAGAGTAGAACGAAAGGCAAACACTTTGGCATTTAAAGAACAAAAGAAAAAAATGGAAAAAGAATTAATCAACAAAAATGTTAACAAAACTGTACGTGTAATATAAGTAATTTAAGTATTCTGAGAAGTATCATATTTGTTAATGTTTGTATAAAATAAAAAGTTGTAAATTCTTTATTATTGGGATATAAATTTATTGAAAAACTTTTCAATAGTTCATAATAATTACCACAACTTATATCCTGTATTATGTTATTTTAAATAATTGTATGATTTGGAAAGAAGTTTTAGTCAATGACAATCCATTCTTTTTTTGTATGAAAATTTGAAACAACATATCATAACATAATATAATATTTAATGTAATAATAAACTATTATCATATTAAATAATATTATAATAATAATATTTTTTATTATTTTAACAACTATTGTTTTTCCAATTATTAAGATTTTCATAATTAATTGAATACTAACCAAATTTAAGTACAGTAGAACTCCGATTATCCGAACGCCTATCAACCGAACGTCCAATTAACTGGACGAGAGAAAAGATTTAATGGCTTAAAAATTTCTTTTAAAATATGTTATTGTATTTATAGCTTATTCTTTTTCAGTTAAATATTATTATAAAATTATTTGTTTATTGTTACAAATTTCAATTTATAGTACATGCATATTAATAATAAATACACACATACAATATATTCATACAATTATATAATTATATAATTTTTGATATGTCATATATCAATCATCCGGATATTTGCTTATACGGACCACCTTTGACATTAATTAGTCCGGATAATCGGAGTTCTACTGTATTTTTTATATGAATTAACTTGCAATTATTATTCTAAAAACTTAATACCTTTACATTAAATTTTATTGTATGGTAAGTTATAAATGTATTTATATTTATAAGTGTTATAAACTTATAACCAATTTTAATTTAACTAATAATCATAAATGAGAGTAAATTGATTTTAAATTGAAAGTTAAAGAAACCATAATGATTCTCATTATGATTAGGACACTTAATATATATATATATATAATTAGCTTTGTTAATGCAGTGTTTATCAGTGTCTAACATTACAAAAGTGGTTTAAACTATGCGATAAAAATTCTATTAAATACTGTAGAAAAGGATGAAAAATATATAAACAAGAACGACCCAGTTTTAGCTGTGTTTACTATTTAGTATGATTTAAAATTGAATAAAGTTTATGACCATATATGTTTATCTATAAAACACGTGTATCCACGATCTGTGGAATATGGAAATTAAAACTTGTTTTACTTAAAAGATGTTTATATTACAGAATTCAACAATGTTATGGAAATAAGATATTTTTAATTAATTTCATGATAGGTACTGCACTTTTGTGTATAAGTTAGTTTTTAAGATAAAAAAAATACATTTTTAACGCAATGAATACAAAAAAAAGTTTGAAACGAAATAGAAAAAAAAGAAATCAATCTTTTCTACGACGTTTATCACGGTCTTGTTGTTGTGGTTGAGACCTTTTAGATGCATGCTTGGCTTGAGTTAAGAACTGATCCAAACCAAATGGATCTTCTTCTTGTTGATGTTTTTCAAATTGAACAGGGCCAGATCGACCACTAGCTTTAGGATCACGATCTGTTCCACTAAATTCTTTGTTAGGGACAAATCTAAATAAAAACAAAAATCAAAATTATTTAAAAATTTTTTTTAAAAGATGATAATACATAATTGCAAGTTAAATTGTATTTCTAACAAATAAAATTATTGTTCTATGAAAACAGAGTATGTCCAACAGCTTTGAATTACTTAGTTTTGCTGTCTTTTAAATTTAAGATACATTTAATAATAATATAAATTAATAATTATTAATTATAATTCCAAACTTACCTATTTGTCTTAGCAATTTTCTCTAAATCATCACCATACACGTCTTTATCAATATTAGCAGATGGACGATAAATATGTTGAGCCAATGAGCTATTTCCACGCCAAGGTTTATCATACACATTGTATTCTTCATCATCACCAAATCCAGTATCCATACCTGCTGTTGTATTGAGCAAACGTTGATCATACTGAGTATCTCCAGTTTTTCTAGTGATTGCTGGGAGTCCAAGAGCAATTTGTTCACTTATATCTCGATCTCGCAACACTTTGTTTTTACGGCTGTCAGCATTTCTAGCAAGATTACGATCACGAGCTCTATCTTTTTGACGTTCCAAACGTAATTGATCACGTTCACGTGATTCATCATTCTTAGCGGATCCAGGAAGCCTAATACCTGCCCTTTCTTCCCTGGCTTTTTGAGCCATTGCTCTAAGATGTTCCTCTTTCTTTTCCTTTTCTTTTTGTGCCATTTTCTTTTCCAACTGAGCTCTCATTTCAACAGCTTCTCTGGCTTTACGATCTGCTATGTATAAAGCCTCAGCCAGCTTAGCAAACTTTTCATTTATATGATTTTGTTGTAAACCTCGGCCATCAGCAGCTAACCTCTTATCTAATGGAATTGTATAACCTTTGGCATTTTTCCAATTGGATATACATGGTGGAATTTTCCATTCTTTCTGTTCTTTAACAGATGTCTTTCTGGTTGGAGAATGCATTAATGGTGCAGGAGGTGATGGAGGACCTCGAGGTATTTTTTTATTAATTTTGAATTTTGGGGGTTCCATAGGATCTTTCTGAGCCTCCACTAATCTTACTACACGTTGTTTTGAACCTGAATTATATTCTTTTCCTTGTTCAGTAGGGGTATAACGGAACCATTGTACAGGAGCCTAAACATAAATATTTTAAAAATAAGTATATTTATAAAAATTAAAAACCTTAAGACTTACAGGTTTATCTGCCGCTCGTACTGGTAATGCAGCCGAAACTTTAGAATTAGTCAGCTTTTCCAGTGCTGCCCTTGTTTTTTCTGTGATATCTGCAACTTCATCTGAATCAGGCTTTTGCAAAGAAGGGTCATCTTCATTTATCACCTCCGATGGAAGCATGTCAGATAGTTTTGAATAAATCACTTTATCTTTTCTTTGACCTTGACGAGCAAGCACATCATATTTAACTTTACCATCAGAAGTTAACTGTAATGCAAGAGCATTTGAAACAGATTCTTTATTTTCTTTTCCCATATTCAATGGATATTGCGCAACTTGGATTTCTGGAAAAGCACCCCCATCACCAAAATCCTAAAAAAAAAAGTTATTTTAACAAAAGCATACATAAATAGTATTATAAAAAAACATCTTATCAATTATATTTTAATAAAATTTATAATTTTTATGAATGTTTTTAATAATGTAATATTAATTTACTATTACTGTATTAGTATACTCAAATATAACTTAACATAGTTTACAATAGTTGAGTATAATAAATACTTTATTTTCAAGTTTTACATTTTGACCACCAGGTGGCCCAGTTCCAGATTAAGACTGACAAAAAAAAAGCTTAGGCAAACATTTTTTTATAGACATCGTATTAAGATTTTAAACATTTGCCACGATGGCCTGGTTAAACTCCCACAGTGCCACTATTATAAAAAATAGCCCCCTCTGACGGCCACTTTTATCTAGCACTAGGCATGTGCCTACCCTACCTATATTATAATCCAGCACTGTCAGGTTCCATGTAATTGTTGACTATAATTTAACAATGTATTTTTACCTATATCAAATAATAAGTATATTTCATAAAATTAATATTATTTTTAGTATATATTCAGTAGAAACAGTTTGTTCTATGGCGGATGTTGTTGCTATTGTCTCATGAAAAATTCTATTATATTAACATGTTGACTGCAATCCAACTTATTACACAAAACATTGTAGTATGACACTTGACTACTACAAATACACTAAAATCCCATAAGGTATTATGATGAATATATGAGCAAGATTTTGAAAAATATCTATAATTAAGTAATTAGTAGAGCGCAGATTTGTATGTATTTGCATAGTTATTCTGGTTGATCGTATGATATGATAAGTGAGCACAAAATTTGTTTCATGACATAACGATTTAAATAATGAAACTTTTTTAGTGCAAATTTCGACATTTATCTATTTTAAAGGATTACTTTACAATTTTTATTGCTTATTTCAATGTTTTTTTTTGTTTTTTTTAGACATTTTTGAAATTTAAATTTTTGTCTATTGTAATAATATTTGTATAGTTTCAATTAATATCAAAATAAATTAATAGGAATACTTGTATGTATAATCGGTTTTCCCAAATATGACCTTAGATCAATAATCGAGGAAATAAAATGCATATACCATGATGAAAGTGAATAAAAAAATGAACAAAAGTAGATAAGTATCTATAGAAGGGTTCAGTAAATTTGTTAATTTTCATGCAAATTTTAACATTTTTGTGCATATGAATCTGCGCTCTAGTAATTAGTTACTTAACTAAAACGTAATATTTAAAACATTACTTCAACAGTCCTTGGTACCCATCCATTTCTGTTACCGTATGGTGGGATTTTAACAGCATACACTTCAAATGTATTGGTTTTCTCTGCAAGTGTTTCGTTGGATTCGTCATCTTCCTCCAAATCCTGAAGGAATTGTGTAGGTGCTGGTAACACACTAAGGAATTATAAATTAATATATATATATATACACAAAATAGTAAGTTACAATAGGTTTTTAACTAAAACCTAACTTTGGCTTACCTAAATAGAGACATTATTTATCTTCAATCTTGTAAAAAAAGGTAATTAAATTTAATACAACAAGACTAAATAATTAAATGAAGATAAATAACAAAAATTATGTCTCAGGAACACGAATTAAGATAAACCAACAGATATGAAAAAGAAAGCAAACTTAGCAAACGATATCATTTGATATCTATATTATTCGATTTTGACTATTGTGTATATT
Organism: Rhopalosiphum padi; assembly: GCF_020882245.1. Lineage (NCBI taxonomy): Eukaryota > Metazoa > Arthropoda > Insecta > Hemiptera > Aphididae > Rhopalosiphum > Rhopalosiphum padi. The sequence continues at coordinate 24,250,342 of NC_083600.1, forward strand.
TCATAATCTATGCTACTGAAAACAATTATGAAAATTGCTTATCAGTGTGACCATCCCATCCCGCACCGACAGTTTTTTCTGTGGTTAAATGTAGTTACTGATAAAGATAAACTGTTTATCACGATTTAAGATGTTCGACCGCGAATATTCATTATTCAAAATATTCAGATATTATAATTTATATAAAACAAGATGTTTACATGTATACTCTTTTTATTTTGTTAACCATGTGTATTTCACATCTTTAAACCTAGATGGCTTAATGTTTCGACTATTGGCATGGTTATAATATAATTATTATAACTACAATGAACTGTATTAAATACATTTTATAAAATTGAAAGAGTAAAATGATTACATTCTTTCTATAGTCGTAACGCTCAAAAAATGAATTTGATAGAATTGAATGGTTCACTTTCACATCGTCCAGTATTCATACATTATAAATTTTGTTTATTGAAATATTTTAAATTGTTAAAAATATTTTTAATACATATATATGACATACACACATTAAAATATATTAATTTAATACACTGTCACAAAACCTTAACATGATATAATATTATAATATTAAAAACATAATACGACAATATGAACAAAGATAATTAAATAATATAATATAAATTAACTATTTCCAAGAATTTGCCTTATGTTTAGGTAGAAATTGAAATCCATTAGGTACTGGTCCAAGTAACATTTCACTTATTTCTATCCAATCAGCACAATTTCCGCTAGCCATTAATGTTTCTAAATCGTCTCTTCCTTTGTAATTTGGTGGTCTTTCATTTACTTTTTGAGGTACACGTTCTAAAATGCCAACAGGAATATATCGGTAACAAAAAGATAGCCATTCCAATAAAAATCTTCTTGTTGTTTCCACACCTCGAGTATCACTACCCCAATGTTCAAGACCATAGTTTACAAATTTTCTTAAAATACCTAATCGTTCACTACTACTTATGTCCCAATGCCGATTTTCTTTAATCTCTGTAAATATCCAAGGTTTTATCAAAGCTCCTCGACCAATCATAGCACCAGTTATATCCGGAAATTGCTGTTTTGTATTTATGTAATCTTCATAAGACATTATATCTCCACTACTAAACACTGGTACTGGACTTGCCAATTTGGCACATTCATTAACATAATTCCAATCAGCCATTTTAGTGTATCTTTGATCTCTTGATCTTCCATGAACTGTTATAAGGGATACTCCACTATCTTTGAACATTGGTATTAAATCGTGTGCAATATTTTGATCTTTATTGACACCTGAGCGAGATTTTACTGTAAGAGGTACATCAAGTACTGTTCTCATACTTTTTAAGCAAACTTCTAATTTTTTACTTCTAAGTAATAAGCCACTACCAGCTCCTTGCTTATAAATTTGATCTAATGGACATCCTAAATTTAAGTCTAAGAAATCCATACTTACATTTTCTTGTAGGACTTGTGCACTTTTAGCCAACATATATGGATTATTACCACATATTTGAATTCCGAATATGTCTTCTGTTTCATGTCTTTTAGTTAATGCCCATTCTTGATTATGTCCTTGTAACAAACTTGATGATAAAACCATTTCACTGCAGGTTATATCAGCCCCTAACTCTTTACAAACTCTTCGAAAAGGTAAATTACCAACTGTAGTCAAAGGGGCCAAATATAGTTTATTTTCCCAATTAATTTTTTTATAACTTTCCTCAATTAAAGGCCCCAAGTCTTTATCCTTATCAATTTTTTTAACAGCATCTTCACTTTTTGTAAAATTGTATAATTTTTTTCTCAATTTTAACATATTTTCTTTACTTAAGGTTTTACCACGGTTTTGATTATTAGTTTCATTTCTACATTTATTCCATGTCTCATAAATAGTTTGGTCAACAATATTTTTGCCATTTTCAATGTGGCTACTTCCATATCTACAGGTCAGTCCTCTAGGACAACGACCCTTAAGAGAATAAACATAACATGTTTGGTCAATATCATCAGGTTTTTTTTTCCAAATACTCTGTGACATTGTGTAAGAATTTACATTTCTCAAATGTACAAGAGCCTGTTTCTAAACCATCAACAAGATTTGAGCATAAGTTTTCTTGTGGAACTTGATAGTAAGTACAATTTCTAGATTTGTTTTGACCTTTTAATACACTCTTTGTACACTTCTGTTTTTTAGAAGGTGGTTCATCTTCATTTAATTGGTTTTTATCTGATTCGGAAATATAATTTATTGCTAACTTAGGTATATGTCTCTCAATGATATATTCTTTTTTTATACACGCAATTCCCTTATTTTCCTCTTTTACAATCGATGTAATATTGGTATCAACTGTAGTATTTGTTTGTTCATTTAGTTCATTTAAACACAAGTCTTTATTGATGGATGACATTTCAAAAAATCTAAATAAAAACAGAAATATAAAATTATTAAAAATTAAAATTGATGTCCTAGTTTATAATTAATTTGGTACACAAATGCTATAGAAACTACTTTTAATTATTTTAAAGCATTATTAATATATATAAATTAATTTAGAAACAAATTTATACATTATTTGGTAATTGGGGATTAAATGACAGAATTTAAATACCTAATAATTATTATACGTCAAATATCAATACTCATTAGTTATTAAACATATATTTGCATTTGAGTTCTATAATAGTATTTCTTAATTGGAGGGTTGCGTAAGTCAAAAATAATAAAACACTGATTTACAAAATGAACCTTTTCAAAAATTTTTATTTAACAAAAAAATATTGAAAATTATACCAGCTCTCCACCGCTAATGGCTTTCCCAACAATATGATACTTTAATTGTTCAAATGTATACTTAATATAAATAAAGAAGGAGGGTCTCAAAGTGATTGCCCATATTTTATACCTTTTTTGGTGGTTGGCAAAACTAAAAAAGGTTAAAAAATGATATTTTTTAAATATGTTTGGTGATTATAAAAACAAATATCTGTAACAACTTAATTTAGTAAAAATTAATAATCTAATGTATATATAATGTTTTATATTATAAGATATTATATTAATTGTAAAACATAATACTATTTCAGTTTTATTATTAAATGTATAATTGTAATAAATTACAAGTTCAAAATACATTATAAGTTACCTGTTAACTTCTAAGGAAGATAAATTGCTTTATTAATATAATACTATAACAAATCAACTAGTTTTAGAGTTTTTGTGGTTTTCCAAATCCAAAACACAAAACAATTAACACTAGTCTTAAAAATTAATTTGATTTTTTTGAACGTAACCAACAAAATAAAAATTTGTATTTGATAATGTAATTGATAATGTATTGATTTTTGTTTTTTAAACTATTTATTTGATAACAATTTGTTTTTAAAGTATCGCATCACTGTATAGCATTCGTGAAATGTAATTGGTGCACCTGGCGATAATGTGGAATTTAAACTGGGAAATGTTTTCCTCCGCGATTTTTACGAAATTTATAAATTTACGAATCATTTCGTATTTGATTCCGTATTATTATTTCTAGTACGTACATCCATTGCTTGCAATTTATTTCATCATCGTACTACATTCACCATGGAAATAGCGTAAGTACATTTAAAGTATATGGATAATTGACGTTTTGGAACGTTAGAGAATTCATTCAAACGACAATTGATACAGTTGTTTGCGCCATTTCCTTTCAAATAATAATTCGTTCAAATATCTCGATTAACAATCATCTCAAAATGTTTCTATAGTTCATTTTTTGCCATTACTAATAGCCGACAATGAGTTGTATGATATCAGTTGAACAAAACTTATACTGTTTGAACTTTGAATTGGTAAATGTTTCTGGTTCATAATTTTTCTTAATTACTTTCACTTTAAACTTAATTGTACAAATAAAAGATACTTTATATAGTTTGGTTTCATTGTGTGGATGTGGAACTAAAAATGAAATTTCATGTATTTTGATAAATAAGTATTGTATGTGTGAAATTTGACCTGATTATATTACTAATGCCGTTAATAATTTATATTATAAGATGTGGCAAAGTTTGGTGAATATATTCCATACCTTGTGTAATAAATTAAGCAAAAAATTTAAATTTAGTAATTAAATATAAAATAATATTTATTAGAATATCTAGATTTTTTAGATAAATTAGTTAAAATTTATATTTTTCGTTTATTCATATTCAAACTAAATGTTTTAACTTTTTTAATAACTACATCTAATTTTAAGTTCATTGTATAACATAATTTCTAAATAATTTTTGTTATCTATTCTTCACAATAGAAATCATATCGATTAATTTAATTTCTTTGTTTTTATTATATATTCATTTTACATACAAATTAATTTCATATCGTTCTTTTTTTAGTTTTATTTTTATTTAATACTGTTATTTGGCCATTATTTTTTTTTAATAATAGAAGTTTTTTCATATAAATATATAGAAATTATTAGTTGAAAAGTTTATGAATTAAGCCTTTGCACTATTCATACTTACTTAAATTAATTTAACTCATGAATCTTCAAAATATTATATCTTCATTAGTCTTGAGAAATCAAATGTTTATTTAAATATAAAATAGTTAAAAAAACTACCTAAATAATTTTATGTATTTGTATTATACATTTATGATTGGTATCTTCTTCAAATATTTGTTTGTTTTTTTTTTATTGTAAAACTACAATACTCTTGATTATAGTGTATTAATTCTTTTAATAAAAATTATACAATTTTATATTTATTAGCAAAACAAAAACTTATAATTCAAAGTGTTATAAATTGTATATGGTTACCTGATAAATGTTAATGTATATCTAATATTTATTCGAATAGTAAAATAAAAAAACAATTAACTGTCTAATTAAAGTTGTAATCACATAGAGGCAAACAATGATCATAAAATTAAAACATAAGTTTTTATAAAATGTACAGCCAATATAAATAAAATAGTATTAATATTCCTCAGGTAAAAATGCATCTTATAGGAATTACATAGTTATTTCTCAAAATATCCTCAATCAAAATTGGAAAAAATTAATAATTGTTTTGTTTTTTTTTTTCAGGTTATTATGGGATTGCTGCAATTTATTGAATTGTCAATGTGTATTAATTTGAAAAATATTTCTTGATACGTTATTTCAATCTATCAAACACAGTATTTATAATAAATTTAATTATTGGTTTAAAGTTATTAAATAAATAAAAATGGATTCAGATAGTAGTGATATGGAAGTAGACGACGAATATCGCCAAACAAAATTATGTCCAGCAGTTTTAGGTTTGCAGCCTGTAAATAAAAGAAATAATCCTAAAATTATAGAATCGACAAATTCGGGAAAAGATAAATTAAACAGAAGAGGTATGCCTGTTCGTATAAGGAAAAAAAATAAATTATTTTTTGATGAAGAAGTATTCAACACATCTAAAAATCCATCTGTGAAACAAGAACGCATGATGTATGTGAATTCTCCTAAAAAACAAACACCAAAAAAAATTGTTGAACCTAAATTAGAACCAAAAACACCAAAAACGCCTAAACAAGAAAAAATTGTTAATCAAAAATTACCAACTCCAAAAGTTGCTGCTGTCAAAACAACACCTACAATCAAACTTAAGACTCCCAATGTAAAAACACCTGTTAAAAGTGCTTCTAAAAAATCTACCGAAAATGGTGTAACTAAACCAAAAATTGTAAAACTCGAAACTCCTAAAAACATAGTGTCAACATCCAAACCAAAATCTGACTCTTTGGAACGTAAACGTTGTCAAAATGTTGGATTAAGACTGAGGAAAATTTTTCAATTACCAAAAGCAAAGAATTGGATATATTACGAGTGGTTTTATAGCAATATAGATAAACCTCTTTTATATGAATCTGATTTTATGATGTGTGTACAAGACTTCTTTCCCTCTTTTAAAATTAAAACTATGACTAGGACTGAATGGTGTATGTTACGGAGAATGATGGGTAAACCTCGTAGATGTTCTCAGAATTTCTTTGACGAAGAAATTCGAGAATTGGATAGAAGAAGAAGAAAAATAAGATTATTACAACAAAGGAAAGCTAGAGATGAATTGTTATTTAAAGATATACCAGATGAAATACCTTTACAACTTAGCGTTGGTACAAAAGTAACAGCAATGTTAAGAAGTAACACTGAAGATGGTCTGTTTAATGGAACTATTGAAGCTTTAGATGTTTCAAACAATACTTATAGAATACATTTTGATAAGCCTGGCTTAGGTACACACTCTGTCCTTGATTATGAAGTATGCTCCAATCAACCTCCAGAAACTATTTCAAAAAATGTATTATTACAAATGTGTCGTCCACGTGTACCCTACCATAACCGTTCAATATCACCTGAAACTAAAGTAGACGTACATAAAACTGATCAGAATACAACTGCACAATATTCAATGAAACTTTTAGAATCTACTGTAAAATTTAGAAAAATTTTAACCGCAAAAAAGCAATATGTACAAACATTACGTAACATGAATTCTGAAGCCGAAAAAATGGTTCTGTACAATGAAGATATAACACCAGAATTTCAGAGTCGATATGCTAAAATTGTTTTGGACTTGGATAATTTAAATCTTCATTTAACATCAGTAATGTGTGTTCTTAGCGAAGAAATTAAAATATTAGCACCTGAAGAAGCTGAAACGTGGCCATTGATAACAGATTATTTGCAAAATCAGTCATTTGATGAAGCTGAACAAATGATTGAGCATAACAAAGAAGTAACTGATTCCCGTTTTATGATTGATGACCAGCCGATGTTAGCTTTAATTAAAGATTTATTAGCTTTAATGCTTCAGGTGAAGACATTAACTGAAAATGAACCTACTGCATATGAATTGGATGCTTTAAAAAGAACCATGGTTGAAATAAAACTTAAACTTAGTCAATCTAATCAAAAATCTTTTGAAAATTGTGTAGAAATTCATATGCAGCAAATTCAATCTAGTTTAGATACTTTTCATACTTTATCCTCTTCTAATAGAAAATAACATCAAGTGATTGAAACATTTATTAAATTATATTTAACAGATATATTTTTAAAGATGTAAAAATATTGTTATGTATACAAAGGAGATTGATTATTAATAGAAGTAACAAAAATTTAAAAAGATTATTGATTAATGCCATCATAACTGATGTTTTAAGTACCTACCTATATTTTAATGAATTTATCCTTACTTAAACAATAATTTAAAATTACTTGTAAATAAATAAAATAATGAATATATAATATCAATGGGTTTTTTAAAATTTTAATTAAAAATCATATTTTAAATAAAAATAAAACAATTCAAATATTTCATTGCTTAAATTAAATTTTATTATTATTTTTACATTTGAAAGATTCTTTAAGAGATTACAAAATATTGTTTTGTAGAATATATATTTAATTAAAAAAAATTTGGTTTATAATGTTTTGATAATTGAATAAAATTCCTTAAAAACCCTGGTATACTCATCAATAATTTATGATTAAGTAATTTTACATTATATAATAATTGGAAAATAAATTTTTTTCAAAGTGTTGATCTCCTTTAATTAATAACATTATTTTTAACGAAAAACTAATATGTTAAAATGATTTATTGATATAATATCTTTTTTATTATTATTATAATGTGTTATTAAATTAATATGATATAAAATTTATTTTTTTTATTTTTCTTCATAGCAATTTATTTTATTTTAAACCATTCAGCATCTACTTAAGTTTAGTTGTATATGTAATCAGAAACATATTTTGTCTATACTTATAATTTAAATTATAAGTTATTTATTCACATTATAGTACGTAAAAATACTATTATTATAAATTATAGTTTATGATTGATTTGAGTTATCTAATTATAGAGTAGATTGCACTGGATTGTGAGACAATTATTCTTAGCTTTTAATTGTAAATGTGTTTGTGAAAATTGTAGAAACAGGTAGAGTTATATTATGTTATATTTGTTAATTTTATTAGTAAATATTAATATTATTTTACCTTTAAAAATTTGAAATTATAGATGTAAGTTATTAATAATAATTTATACAATTCTTAAAGAACTGAACAATAATTGAATACTGTACACTATATTATTTACATTTTCTTTTAAATACTTGCAATTATGTGAGCATTTTAAAACATTTTAGTAAACATATTCTTAATATATATATTTATTCAAACAAGTGATTAAAATTTATTATTTATGAAAGTCATTATTTTTAATGTTCTGATTGTTCCAAAATTATTAATTAACAAAAATTGATTTTACTGTATTTTTTCCTAAAATTTTAAATTAGAGCTGTTAAAATAAGTAAGAGATTAATATTGTGTAAGCATTTATGTACATTTATGTATTTTAATTACCTATAATTTTTATGAATTGGAGTATTGTTTATACGACCTGTACTATATAATTTTATTATTGATTAAAATGTTTAAGAAATACAAAATATATTTAATTTTAAACTAGCAAAATATTATCCTTACGATTGGGTAAAATTTAGCTCAATACATCTACCACAAATGCATGTGGCGTTATAAATATATAATAAACAAAATTATACATATTAGAATTATAAACATATTGTGTGAATAAAAATTATATATAATATTATACATAGAATTGAACGCTTTAATATTTTATCATTCTTCTCTTTGTCACCTATTACCATTAACAATATTGATTTTTATATTTCAAATCTATAATTTTTTGATTGTTTATTATATAATACAATTTGTATTGTGAACAATGATATAAGCTCTACAAAATATCCACATATATGTAAAGTGTATTAACAACAATCAATATTGCCTTAAAAGAATATACCTATAGAATTTATTTATTTAATAATAACATATACAAATAATATTCATCAATGGTGTATTAAAAATGAAGATGGATAAAATTGATTTCACTATTTTTTTACCTTAATAAGTAGTATTAAGATAGATCTTTATTCTTTATTAATACCTAACTACCTAAGTGGGTTAATTTTATTTTGTATTAGGTACTTTTTTTGATTTTGTTTTACACCCCTTGAAAAATTATAAATACTCTTATTGTATTAAACTTTAAACATTGCCATAGTAACCACTAACCAATGTGTATGTAGGTACTGGATACTGCATACTTACATCATATTATTGTTATAAGTGCATGTAAATAGCATATGTAGTCTTGTCTTAGTATTAATTTTATTTAAGGGTGAAATGTCTGAATCTGAAATGGATAATATTGAGACAGAAAATCATAAATTAAGAGACAAACAAAAAACATTAGAAAATTATAATGATGTTGAAGATATTCATAGAGATAATATGTGCATTGAAAATCCTGCTGAATTTACATCAAATCTATATGAATCACAAGATAATAATAAAAGTTTTGATCTTATGGGTGAGTAAAAGTTGTAAGACAATTAATTTAAGTAACTATGCATTTTATAGTATCATGGACAGTGGGCATATCTCAACTAAAGCGCTCCTTCCTCATCAGTAATCGTTTTTTTAATTTGTTTTTCATTTTAAATGTTTTATAAATCAAATCTATTATTGTACTGTTTGTCTGTATTTATACATAATATACAAAGCAAAAATAACGATTTAAATTTAGATACTTTTAAATGAATAGACCACCAGATAATTTATAATATAAATGGACAACCAATATATTGACTAAGTACACAACTAAATGGTCATAAGTTTTTGAACTGATTTTAAAAAGTTTAATAATGTTTCAGCAAAAGAACAACTTGAAAATGTATTCAATCATCAATCTAATGTAATGGATTCAATTTCACCTACAGAATTACAGCATTTTGAAGATATGTCATCAGAATCCGAAAATCTAGTTGATAATTATTATTCACGTGCTCTAGAAATAGAAACTGAAACATCCAAAAAGAGTTCAGATGATACATCATTAGAGTTTGAAAGTATAAATAGTGAGATGACATATGTAACCCCTAAATCCATAAATAAAGAAATATATAATAGTCAACTAATTGTACTGGAACCAAATAATCCTGTTATGGTAAGATTTCAGAAGACACTAAAATTACATTTATTAAAGCAAAGAGAAAATATCAAAAAAGAACTACAAACACTCGTAAGTGTATTTATTTTTATTTAAATATTTCTGTATTCTTTGAAATTAATTCAAAAGATTTTTCTTAGGATGGCTCAATTAGATCCAGACAAAAAGAAAAATCTTCATTTATAAATGAAATAAATAACGTAGCTTGTAGAGTTGAAACTCAGCATAAGTTATTGAATGAATTCCATAGAATGAAATTAGAATTAAAAATAACAAAAGACCGTGTGGAAGAATCTATTGAACAAAGAAAACAACGCTATACTGAAATTCATACAACAACTACAATTGAATCAAAAAAATGTAGAATATCTTTTTTTTTAATGTCCTATTTATTATTTTGTATTTTAATACATTTTATAACTTTTTAGTTTCAACTTTAAAAAGACAACTAGATTGTAGTCGAGGACTTTTAAAAGAACTATTAAAATACGAAAATGAACAAGAAATCACATTTAATATTTGTAATCAAAAAAAATCTGAAACTAAACAATACAAAAAAAAATTATTAAATGATCAACAAAAACAGGTAACTTAATTCTAAAAGATAATTTTGAACTTTTCTTTTCATACAGTCAATTCTGGATAACTTTGTGTTCATACTAACATGAAATTAAATTTGAAATATCAAGAATTAGAAGTTCACAAAATATATATTTTATAAAACATGACAGATATTTTTAATTGTTAGAAATTTTAAATTATTAAAAGATTATTTATGTTTCATATTTTTTTAGGATTTGTTATTACTATCTTTAACCCAAGAAATTCTTCGATTGGAAGATCGCATGAAACAATTAGGTGAACAAGCAGAGACAAAATTTAATGAAAGAGAAGTTTTGAGACAAAAAGTTATGAACAATTCAACAGAGCTTGATGCTATTAATGAAGATAATGCTAAAATTACATTATTATGGAATGATGTTTTAATTAGTATTCAGCAGTGTGATAAATGTTTTCTGAGGACAAAAAATGATTTTCAGTAATTATTATAATTTAAATTTCTTACTTTGAATCATATGAAAATTTTCTAATTTTGTCAATATGTATGATTTAAAAAAAAAATATGTTTATGTTTAAGTGTAATGATTAAGAATTTATAATAATATTAAACTAATAGGGTAATATTTATTGTCTTTATTGTTTATCTAGAGCAAGGGTGCCCAAACCCAGGCCCGTCAATGCTTTTGGATTTAATTTTTTCATTAAACAATTTATTTATTCAAATAATTTTGATGTATAGAATGTTTACATATGCTTAATTAAAATCTGTGATGATATAAATTTCCGTTTTTCCAGTGAAAACCTTATCATCGCTACAAGTGGCGTAGTCTGGATTATAAAATGTGAGGGGGCAAACCCAAAATACTAAAAAAAACATAATCAACAATTAACAATAACAGTTCATTTTTATATTAAGTTGATACAGCCGATGGGGGGGATGACACACTACCTCCCCTCCATGGCTATGCCACTGTTCTCCATCTATTATAATGTAAATTATTATGTGGACATATATATATATATATATATTTAAAATTTTGATGTACCTATTTCAAAATTTAAACAAATAGTTTTTCAGTTATTAATGTTTATAGGTACTTAAAATAAAAGTAATAAAAAGTTGTCTTACAAAAATATAAAATATGAAATATTGAATCTAGAGTTTATTTACATTGATCATATTTTTAAAACTATAAATGTTAATAGATTAATATTAATTACTAATATGTTCAAGTCACTATTGTCTTCATACCTTTTGAGCCCATTAAATAGACCTATTAGCATTAGTATACAAAGTTAAATAAATCAAAAATTATTTCTCTGAATTTTGTGTTTGATATGTCAAAATTAAATCTATTAAATAATTTATAGTACAAATTAGGGTTCTCTTTTGAAAAACAGAAGTTTGTATCTTTGCAGGACACTTCTTCAAAATCTTAGAATAACTCCAAAAGAATCAATATGATAAATAAAAATTACAAATATTTATGTGCTATGGCTTTGTTTATTATTATTAATTAAAATACAAAAATGTTCAATGTGTGCATTAAGTAAATTTAAGGGGAGCAATCAGAACCTAACTTAACCTAGGAGACGTAATTGAGGAAGTCTCCCAAGGTTAGGTTATTCTAGATTATAACTTAATATTAGGTACCTACTTAAAAATAAATGGAAAAACAATTGTTGTGTTACAAAAATTGTAGCATATTAAATAAATAATCTAAAAGATGATATTGTATTAAATATATTTTTTTACATTTTTCAGAGAAGCAAAAAATAAGTATCATACATTATTAATGGAAGCCAACAGTTACAAACGTAGTGCCAAAGAAGAATTTCGTAAAAATAAAGATCTATTCAACTATTTGAATAAATTGAAACGAGAACAAAATAACTTACAAAATAGTTTTAAAACTTGTTTGGATAAGTTAAACTGCTTGAAAGAGGAATATTCTAAGCTAATACAAATGACAGAATTTCAACACCAAAACTTAGATCAAATTACATTAGTATAGTATATTGTGTAACTAAATGTATTAATATAAATTAAAAATTAAATTATAATTGCAGGATCAAATATCTATTAAAAATGAAACAAATAAATCATTAAATTGTTTAAACAAAGTATCAAATCAGAAATTAAAATATGAAGAAGATATTTTAAATGAAATAAAAAAACAATTATTTTCAAATAATTATTGTGTTCAGATAAATAACAAAATATCAGAAATTAAAGTTCAAAATAAAGAGCATGTATGATATATCATTTCTTCACTTAAAAATATATTAACTTATTTAATATTAAATCTAGGAATTAGTATTAGTTGAAGTTGAAAACAATTTATCTAAATCTTTATTAAAACTAGAACAATATCGTACAACAAGTTCTAATTTAGAACATGATGTAGAAGAAAACACTAAATATTTAAATGATCAAGGATGTGCATTACATAAATTAGATTCTGAATTGAAGAAATTATATACCGAGATTCAAAATAAAACAAAACAAATTGATTTAGAAAATAAACAATTGGAAATAGTAAAAAAATTACATGATGTAAGCTAAAAAAAAAACGTTTAATTAATATTTAATTACATGATAATTACCTTGTATTTAATTTTTATTAAAATTTAGGATGGTCATATCTTGACCCCTCAAATGCAAATTGATCAAGTTAGAAATAAAATTGATGAAGTAGTAAAAGAAACTAATTTCATAAAACAATCTTGGATTCAACAACAAAATAAAAATGTACAGTTATTAGCTCAACTTAATAATCAATTTAATGAACTGGTAAAAGTACGCAAATGTAAGTATACTTATAGATATTAAGTAATTGTGAGTTACGTATGAAAAATAATTTTATGTTTAACCATAGTTTAAATTTTTTATTTTAAATCATCAATGGCTTAACCATTTTAAGGATTTAACATTTCAATTTGAGATTTACTAGCCTATATAGTATATTGCTAATAATAATGCATTATATTATAATATGTTGAATATATTATATGTTATGTAAGAGTTATTTGAACAATATATATATATATATTCATTTTAACTTAAATAAATACTTATTTAGTTTTTAAATATATTATTTGAACTGTTCAGCAGTCCACGACCCAGCGGTTCCCAATCAATGGGCCGTGGACCATATAATATTAACATTAATAACGTATTTATTTAAAATATTATTATTGTATATTTTTATTATATACCTAATAATATTATACATATTATATATACACGTATATAGGTGTGCTATTAATCATTAGTGGGCCTCAGAGATTTTTTTACAAGATTAGTGGTCCTCACAACTAAAAAGGTTGGGAACCGCTGGTCTATGCAATAAACAAGACAAGTGCCATAACCATGCACCGCCTTCTGTACATATCAATTAATTCATTATTATTTTTTTCATTTTTATACATATAGAAGGTGATTTTTTAAGCATGCTTACCCCATTTCTATCCTTAAATTATGCATATATTCAAATTCTGATTTTTACACAGTTTCAAATTGTTTAAAAACAACGTTTTTATTAAAAAATTATATTTTTTATTCTTAAATGTTTTTAAGTTTTTTATTTTTTTGAACGACAACATAGTTTTAATTTCATATTCCAAAGCAGAATATTTTTCTAAGTATTTTGATACATAAAATTCGAATTTAGGGCGAGTAGTATATGAGTTACACGTATTTAAAGTTTTGACAAACGGCCGGAGTAGGTAGTAGACAAACATTTTGCGGGATAACCCCGTACCATTCCACTCCGCGCATCTAAACTTTAAATACTTATAACTCAGTGAAACCACTAGCCCAAAATTCGATTTTTATGTATTAAAATACTCAGAAAATTATTCTGCTTTGGAATATGAAATTAAAACTCTATGCTGTCATTCAAAATAATAAAAAAATTAAGGGTAAAAAATATTTAAAAATATAATTTTTTTTAAAAACATTGTTTTTTAACAACTTGAAACTAAGTAAAAATCAGAATTTGAATACATGCATAATTTAGGCAAATAATGGGGTGAGCATGCTTAAAAAATCACCTTGTATACGTGCTTGTCACCAAATTATTTATACGATATAGTCATTATTCAATGTTTATATAATATATATTATACGAATCATCTATAATGTTATTATATTAGGCCCCCACACGAGTCTTCTAAGTGGGGCACTAGGCCCAGTATTCATATGTATATGAATTTAAATTAAATAAATAAATAAATTGATTATATAAATTCATCAGATAAATTGGACAAAATCATATAATAAATAATAAATCAATGAAATGATATCCATTATTCGAAATTAATTTATCGCCTAAATTGATTTCGTGTCAATAATTCACTGATGTTGATGGTAACTGCATAATACCTATACTTAATACTACTTCTAAGCATTTTGAAGAAATTCTGGCTAACAAAAGCAACAATGTTTCACATAAATCCGGGTATAATAAATCTATATTGTTATCCAATTCGAATAAAGAAGTGTCAACAATTAAAAAATGTGAATAATTTATTAAGGGTATATTGAGTTAATAATGTATTAATTTTTATTTTGGTGGTTTTATTTGGTGGGAGGGGTTGGTTTGTTTCCACAATTAATTTAAAATGTCTAAGTTTATCAATTGATGGAACGTTCCTAAAATGAAATTCCTTAAAAAGTGTAATTGATGAGTTAAATAATAGAAACACCAAACACCACTGCAGGTTAAATTAATTTATTTGTTAAATATTTTAATATATTAAAAATCTACTTGCCATCTCAAATAACAAATAAAATCCAATGTTAATTCAAAGCAATTATATTTATATTTTATTCTATAAGAGTGTCTGTTGTTTAAATACTAAATTTGTCATTTCAGTCACTTGACATTTTTTTTTAATATTTGTCATCATGAACTACCTAAGATCTTAATTACCTATATTATTAAGTAGTTATAATTTTCTAGTTATACAGTGACGGTTTTTAAATAAAAAATGAAGCTGTTTTTCAATTTGGTAAAGACGAATTATAAAATATGTAGGTAAGTCGTAGGTATTCGTATTAGTTATTTTTTCTTATCTTTTTTTAATACAATAAAATTATAAAAATCTCCAACATTCTATTATTTAATTCAGATTTTTTTTACATTGTATGTGAACTATCTACTTTGATTCCAATTGATTACATCTTATATAGTTGTATAATATCATCCAGTTCTACTAATTAAACTTCCTATCTTTGAAAATATTGAACCATTTGAACCTTTGTATTTAAATTATACTGTTTATGACTATTATATTATAAGGTTATCATTAGCTTATTATTAATTGAAATCTCATGTTTAATGTACCTATATCATATTAAGGGTTCAATCAATGCCTTTTATTATAATGTTTTTAAAATTATTGTTAGTTAGGTATTATGAGAAAAATATAAATATATATTTTAGTAGTAAACATCCTTTATGGTTTAGTTCGATTTTGAGGAATTTATAATTTATAAGGAAAAATTGCTCATACGATATTCAAACTTTATACACTCTTTTATAAATAAATTACAATAATTTTTCTAATTTACGTACTAAATTTAAATTTCGATCCAAATTAGATTATAAAACTCATATTTTTGAAATTCAAAATTCTTCAAATTCTAAAACTAAAACTATTTCGAATCTTCTTAATAAAAAAAAATCATTCCTATTCCAAATATTATGTCTTATAAAAATTGTCTTTTAACTGGAGTTAAAGATACAATAAATTATTTTGCTCGATATTTTTCTATTGTCTGTCTAGCGACAATAAATCATTGAACCACGGTTAAAAAATTCGTCAAACCATTGAACGTCTTAACGTCTACTTCCTCAAAGAACTTAGTTGAATATAAAATTACTCATCCTTAACAAAAGACATTACTTTGCTCGCGGTTACATTTAATAATTTCATAACTACCTATACTTAGTATTTATTACAGAACACATAATATAGAAGTGAAGTAACAGACATTTTTTCATACAAATCGAATATACCTAATTAATCTTGAAAATGTTTGCTATTAAAAATTTATAAATAATATACAAAAAATTTGAATTGTACAAAAACAAAATATTTCTTTGATACCTACCTATATATACAATAAAATATAATAAAACTGAGTCCTTGAATATTTAAGGTATCTTAAAAATTAAACAGATTCTTTTACAAAAGGCAAAAAGTATTTTTATTAATACAGATATATATATTGGCCGTAAAAATGGCTAATATTTTGAAAATGTCTTGATTCATTTTTGGAGATTTTAGCTAATACAAATGGAAATTGTTATAGTATTAAAATTTTAAAATGCATTAAAAGCTTTATTATATCTATATTTAATGTTTTATAGTATTATAATATTTGATATTGGTACATATACTACACATGTAGTTGCAGTTATATTGTTATATATATATTTTTTAATTTTTTGAACATTTTATTTTAATTTAGCATTTTAAGGATGTAAAACTGGGTTTTGCTATTCATTCATCTTGTGAAACATAAATTAATTTGGTTTACTACTTAGCCTATACCTTAGTTCTAAACCAATAAAGCAAAATACATCGATATGTATAATTTATATACAAAAAAAAAATTAAGACAATATTATCTAATCTCTAATTTCCCTACCTTAAACCCGCTTTTAGTGTCAACAAAACAATTTATCGTTAAATATTAATAAGTGCAATGTGCAAAATAATGCAATCGCAATCTTGAAATCCCGTTCCAAGTCCATTTCTCCATAATTATTATTATTATTTAGATTATTATTTAACATTTTGCTTTATCAGGTGGTTGACACAATACTTCAAATTTCGATAAACATTATTATTTTAATATTTCAAAAAAATTGTCATCAATTCTATGATTCATTAGTAAAACTTTTACTAATCCTATTATCTTCTAAACAATACAACTACCTATGTGATTATCTAATGATATCCAAATTTATTTATTTGATTTTAACTTTATATTGAATTGTTTTGTAATTATACCATTAAGCTTTAAACATGAATTATTTTTTATTATATTCTTTAGTCTGTTATTTATATCATTTTTTTCTGTTTAAATGCACCTTGTTATTATATTTATTTTTAAAACTATCTATCTAAATAAATAAATATTTCAGACGATTTAGTAATGGAAACAAAAAATAAAAAACTAGATAAAGAAATTGCCTCTTTATCCAAAGAAGTTTTTCAGTATAAACAAACACTTACAAATATGAGAAATACAATGTTGAAACTTAATGAACAATTTAGCCAAAATAAAGGGAAGAGTAGTATGCTTTTGAATGAAAATGAATGGATTCAGTGTTCTTATTTAGCTGAATTGAAGGTTAATGTGAACACTAGAATAAGTAATGTTTTGCCTAATTATCCATACAAATATATAAATTATTTACTAATATATGCTAATACAGTGAAACTTCCATTTAAAAAAATATTTTTGAAATTTAACCAAATATAACTAAATGTATGCAGTGGCGTATATAGAGTGGGGGTCACCCTCTCGAAATTTATTGTTGATACGGCACACGTTGCACACTGTGAACCTACTTCAAAAATTAACATAATATAATAATCAGTAATCACCCCTAAATTAATTCCTATGTACGCCACGGAAGTATGTAATTCTATTTAACGAACTTCTATTAATACGTTTTTTTTTGTTACCATGAGACTTTCTAATATAGAAGTTTCACTGTAGTTTAAAACTTCAAACATTTAAATATAACGAACATTATATGTATCTATGTGAAAAATTAACTCAAAATCACAATTTTATAGTTAATTTAAATAGTATATATTTATATATAGTTGTATGGTAAATTTTTACGGAACTATTTACGTAGTTGTAATTATATTTATAATAATATACGAATGTTTATTGTTTATCTCCTATATATATATATAATTTGTTTTAGGAAAATGAAAAATTGTGTTTAGAATATATAGATCAATTGAAGTTATTAAAAAATGAATTGAGTGAATTAAAAAATATATGTTTGGAAAAACAATGTGAAAGTAAAACATGGGATACCAAACTTCAATTACTCATTGAAATTAAAAAAGAAATTAAAAACAAAGAAGGTGATTTAGGTGATATTGATATTATGAAAAATGAAATTCATAGAATGCAGGTAAAATGAATAATTATAAATTATAATAAATAAAGTTTTTGATATATTATAAACATATTATTTTCTTATAGATAAGAGAAAGTCAATTAAAAAAAATATTGGAAAAAATAATGTTAGATTTAGAAGTATGCATATCAAGGCGTGAAACAATTTATAATAAAGTAGCAGCCAAAGATATTCGTTTAAAGGGAAAAAATGAAGCTAAACAAAAATTTTTGAAGAAGCTTGATTATTTACGAATAAATATCAAAAAAATTAAAACTGTAATTTTACTGATGTATTATTATTAAACTTAAATTATTATGTTTGGTTATGTTTTATTGTATCGTATTTGTTGAATATAATGACCTAAAATTTACAATTATTGGGTCTGTATATAAAATCACAAATTTACTAAATTTTCTTTAATTAAATTCATTGAAATCAATGAATTATTATAAAAAATATTTGAATGTTTATTAAACATTTTTTTTTTAATTAGTGACCTATCAAAAATACTATAAATCATTGTTCTCCAACCTATAGGTCGTAAAATACTTTTGATGAGTCACGAATTGTGGTGTTTGTAAACTGATTAGACAACTTTATCGATAATAATATATACGAATACCTATGCAATTTTTTTTTACTGGGGATTGAATATATATTAAATATCTGAGTCGTCATTATAAAAAAGGTTGAGAAACAGTGAAACACTGCTATAAATGATTAAACTATGAATTTATTTTTCATTTACTTGTAAATTTTTCATAATTTATTTTTAAAGAAAATTATAATAAAATAGGTACTTAGTAAATTATGATAATTTTATATTTATAACTTTTAAAAATACTTTTTTTTAATAAAATATATTTAAATATAACCTTAGTTGCAATTAACATTTGTTTACTGTTTTACAGGAATGCAAAAAGTTAGATTCAAATATAAGTATTTTAGAAAATGATAAAATGAAATTGGATAACAAACTTACATATTTAAATGATAATATGATTGATATTCAAAAGACTATTAATGATATCTTAAGGAATATCGAAGACATTGGAGCTACAAAAATTAAAGTGTGTATTTTTCTTAAAATGTATGTTACAAGTCGTTGAGCTTAGTTATTTAGATATTGATAGTACCTATGGCTATAATAAGTCAGAGACGCAATTAAGACTTATTTTCAAGAAGAGGATACAACGCCTAACTCCTCTCTCCATTTATGATTTCTATACCGTATAAATATTTTGAACATTACTTAAAAATTCACTAAATCAGCGAAAAGCAGCTATGTGGATAGTGTAGAATGATGAAGCGTCCCATACGCGTTTTCCTTAAAAATAGTAGTATAGAACTACGCTAAAATTTCTGAAAAATGAGTTGGGGTACTTCATCCATCTGCGTCTTTATCCCAAGTCGAGCATTAATATTATTTGACTTATTTTATAGGGAAAAATGTAGCCACTGTGTATTTTCTTTTTTTATACAATTACTTGACAATAATACCTTTCTAATGGTACATCATAAGTATCTAATATTCCTCTATTATTATATGCTTATAAACGAAGTAATTGGTATGACAAAATAAATGCATAATGCATATTAAT
The DNA here is from genome assembly GCF_020882245.1 of Rhopalosiphum padi. Classification (NCBI taxonomy): domain Eukaryota; kingdom Metazoa; phylum Arthropoda; class Insecta; order Hemiptera; family Aphididae; genus Rhopalosiphum; species Rhopalosiphum padi. Next base: position 24,270,713 of record NC_083600.1, read on the forward strand.
ACATAGATTTGTATAAGTATAATGTGGCATAAGAGACTTACCATAAATGTTGCAATTTGATTAATTCAAATAATGGGGTTGGTGGGTGTTCTACTGGGTTATTCTTATTAAGGTATACTTCGATGCCATTAAAACTATGTTTTAATTTGTGAACAAATCGTAATTTTAATTTAAAATCTATAAAGGTATTAGTTAGGAAATTAAATGTAAGCCCTCAACATTCAACATTTTGATTATAATTTCTCTTAAATATTCCCTGTCCAATCTCTGACCATCGTTATGGTGTCACCATATCCCATTATTGCAGTGTTTAAAATAAAATAAAGTTCATTATATGTAAATAGGAATAAATTAGGATACCCATATAAACTGTCTTTTATAAACCATTTATATAAATATACATATTAATTAATGTGTTAGTTAAGTTAATTTTATAATAATGTTCTCATAATACTAATTCATAATTGTATTTACTTTTTTTTAGAATATTCATATATTAAGCTACAAACAAAACTATGCTAAATTTTTGGATGCGGTTAAAAAAGGACACTACCGTTTACTGATAAAAAATGAATTGAAAATGGATGATGAATTTTCAGACGAGTGGAAGAAAAATTCTGATTTAATAAGTGTCGTAGAAGCTTTGAAAAACGATTTTCCATACTTGGATTTTCAAATTACACGTTTATTATATATTCTGAAGTCTATTGAAAATAAGTCTTAAATTCTTAATTGATAATAATTTATAAAAATGCTCTATTTAACCAACAACCATAAATTGTTGGTAATTTAAGAGACAGTCTGCACAATATTTGTTGTATTTCTCAGATCCACGAGCAACATAGATAAAACTCATTCACGTAAAAAAATTTTTATAATTTTTAATAATCTTAAAATAAAATCACCTATTACAAAAATCGCTGTTGCATTAAAAATAAAACAGACATCTCCATTTATATTATATCGGATTTGTCTGGTTGTTGTACCAATTGACGCGGATATTTTTTTTTATTAATGAACACAATTTGATATTATTCTATATACAAATACAAACAAGTGATTTTCAACAAAAAAAAACGTAGATGTCTGGTTATTGCACCCACGTCTTCAATAATTATAGAGGACAACATTTTTTAGTATTTGGAATATCGGTTTTATATTTTATTATTATTTAGAATTTAATTTAAAAAATAAAAATAAAATTGTAAATTTAAATGGATATTACATTTTTTGAAACAATATATTCAGATAAATTAAATATTTGTACTATTTCCGATTGAGTCTAATTTATTTATTTGTGTGCTCTTGATCCATCCTTCAAATCCAAGATCAATTAATATTAATTATTATCGTTTTAATAATGTTGGCATGTTGCATTAACATTATATCACTAATAGTAAGGTAATTCTATTTTCTATTACACCTATAAATTATTAGTACTTATTATCGCCCCGCCACCAACCCATATACAATTTACTTCTCTATCCTCGAATTATTGTTTCTTGTACTTATTATGATATTTTTTATACCTATAGCGTTTTAAATAATGGTAAAAAATAACTATAATAAATTATTTACAATTAATAATATCATAGTTAACAACTAGAATTGTTTATTAACATGTAAATTAATAAGACAGTTTTCTAAAGATTCTTAAATATCACACATTTTATTTGTTCTAACAATAATTGTTGCTGTAAAAATTGAATGTCGCTAATGCCAGTATTAAATATTGCTGGAAAAAGCTTATTATAATTAATTTTTAACAGAATTTTAAAATAAGTTAATACTTTTTGTAAGATATCAACTTTAAATTACAATTATGTATAATAATATAGTAACAAGCCGAAAACATATTATACTACTTTATAGTTTACACGATTAACATAATAAAATAAAATTTCAAATATTATAATATTATATGAAATATTTGCTATTTTTCCTTAAACCAGTGGTGGATTAAGCTATTTGCCGCCGTTTCAAACTATAATATAATATATAATTTTTAATTTTTATTATTTAAGTGCACCAAATTTGCCTCTCCAATCACCTGATTATTTTACCTGTAGGGTAACCCGATGCTGCCTTAAACAGATGACATAACACATACGTGTATACGACTAGACTAACCTTCATCTAAGATATCATAGAAATGCAGAGATGTAAATTATGAATTGAAATGTTAGATTTGAGATTTAAGACTGCTGACCTGGTGGTCGCTGGATTTATATAGGTTAGTGGCGGCCGGCGGGGCGATAGCAAACAAGTAGATATTATATTTTATTAGTTATTACTAGGGTTCATAATTCATACTAGTTATAGCAGTGGCATATTATATTCTGTATATGCTCTCGATTTATAGCAGACCAAGCTAGAAATTCGAGCTATACAATGTTGAGTTTAAAACTTTAAAAATTGAAAATTAAAAAATGCATATTTTGCATGATTGAAAAATTCGTCGATTTTAAAGAAAAAATTGCACATCAAAATCGTTTTTCTTATGCTACAGGTACCTAGTTTATCATTGCATTTAAATTTAATACATCCATTAAAGTGATATAATTAAATATGAGGTAAATTAGAAACTAGATTGAGGGATCTATTTTTATAATAATTGATATAAATTAAACAATTTTTAATGTCTATCAGAGGGGAAAGCGAAGGTCTTCATGGCTTTGTGTTATTTGCACATTATGAAGGCTAGTTGCTTTTTGGATTCTGTCGCCTATGCCCCTATAGGCTATAGTCTATATAGTAGATAATCAAAAAGATCTATGATAGAATTTATTATGTTGAACGAAGACGTAAAAGCGTGAAGTACTCTAAATTCCAATAAATATGTACCTACCTATGTTGTTTAAATCCTCCCGTAAGAAAATTGAATGTACTTCGTTGATATCTAGTATCTAGTATTGATACTTTTTGTTATAGGTCGCGACTGGCTAAACCTACTTACTTACCCATAAATAAATATACAATCATATTTTTTTTTTAGTGGGGGTGGGTCGCCGAGCCTGGATTAAGGGGGCATGGGCCCGGGCTCACAACAGATATTAAACAATAGTGAGCCCCGGGCGAATAGTACGTTTTTTTTTTATAAATTAGAAATATTTGGATATAATAATAATATTATATTTCTTGTATAAACATGTACAATTATTTATATAAATAACATTTTTATTATTGTATTTAAAAAAGTAAGAAATAAATTTATAAATATAACTTTTTTTTGTCTGAAATGTTATTATATGTAGGTCACCAATATTTTGATTATGGTTATTGGCCACAAAATTATCTTAATCCGAGTTTGTGGGCCGCGTAACCAACAAGGGGTAAATTTGAGCGTCACCATTACAAAAAGGTTGGGAAATACTGCTATAGTAGGTATGTTTTATAAACTCAATCAAAAAATTACTTTTCATGTCAAAATTCAAAATCAATTTATTATTAAACAAAAAGCATAAAAGTACAGAACATGGTCATTCTAACTTGTAAATAAATAGTAATTAGATATACTATATAGTTATTATTTAATACTAAAATAGTAAATATTTAACATCACAGCAAATGGCTATAGAAAATAGCCATAAATTAATAATAGGTACCTAATTAATATCTATATAGGTATTAGTATTCCATAGCGGTGTTTAATATACCTACAGGCGACAGGCTACATTACAGTTACAGATTTACTCATTTAATATTATTTTGGCAATCACAATTATTATTGAAAATTTGAAACTAATATTTATTGTGTTAGTACAAATATAGTGTTTAAGAAATTATAGTGTTTATATTTTATAATCAATTGTAGACTGTAGTAGATACATAAATATATAGTTATTACCACAGATTAATATACTAATATAGTAATATGCATATATATTAATCCACGGTTATTACTTATTAGTTATTATAGTTCATTCGATTCATTAAAGTTTCTGGTTTATAGGCGTATACCACCGACTAATGAAAATTTTCCATATAGTCTGTGCCATTGACATGTCAATGGTCTGTGCTTATACCAAGCCACCAAGGTGGTTATATATAAATATATAATAAATATAATATAACATCACAGATTCACAGAACAATATCCACCGTGGTTTATACAGTTAAATGTTAATACTGTTAATTGTTAATTTGTTATCGCAATTTGAAATTCGCAATAATAATAAACAATAATAATTATTGTTATTATTATCTTATATCACAGTATACAATAATATTATTGTGTTCGATTTATGTACAGTGTGGCCTGGGACTGTGATAACAATAAATAATGGTGAGCACGACAAACTTGTTTGACTGCATTTCAGTCATTACAGCTACAGCTGCAGTGCAGTCCTCCTCGTGCCGCCCCAGCGTGTTGTTTTCTCTTTTTACTACAGTATTTTTTTATCATAACATAGGTAGTACATAGTGATCGTTGTGCTCGGGCTATAATTTAATTATTTATTAATTACTAATTTTTTTAATACTATATTTTGCGATCAAAATGTTAATTATATCGTAGTCTTTAAAGAACAATTTACATGTTCCTGCTTTTATAGTGCTTATTAATTATACTACTATTTTTGCTTTAATATTTTCTTAATCAAATTTTATTTTTTTTAACAATATTTGTTACAATTCAATGTTTAAATTTAAATATCAGTTTTCTCGCCTTCAAATATTTCAATTTGATGTTTAAAGCAAATGAAATTTTCTCATTTGCCAAATGTATTACCAGTTATATTCCGAATATGTATATAAATTCAGAATATTTCTAAATATCTTGCTGAATAAACGAAAATATTAACAGGTTAGTATCTCGGTTAGCATCATGGATTAAAATTATCCTAGTTCATAGTATACAATTTTAAATAAGAACTGCTGATAAATTATCGTTGATAAAAGAGATGGTTGGCCAATGTAGTTTGTCTGTTTAAAATTTAAACTAATAATGAATCTTTGTATTTATTAAACACTATTATAGTTGCTGCTAGGCTTACTCAGTATTAAGTATTTGGAATTTACCTATCTAATAAGTAATAATCACAGGTAGCTGCTTATTTAATTAGGTAACTGCATGTACATATTTCTTATTTTATTTAAAAGTATTTTAATTTATTGAAGACAATTTTAAGAGTACCAATATGTGTTAACATTGTGGAACTGATATAATGTTAAAATTAAAAATATCCATTCATGATAGATTTCAAATGATAGACATGTAATTGAAGTTTTGACATCATTGAACAAATGTATAGGAATTAAAAATACTAATTAATACTACTTACTTATTACAATTAAGCTGTTAGTAGCTGTTGTAAGTTTATTTGTAAAACTAGCTCTATAATGTTTATATCATAAAGAATAAAGCAACTAAATATATTATATTCTTTATTGGTAATGTGTGCATTTTTTAAAATTTATTTGATAAATTTGTTATTAATTCAATTAATTCGTGGACATCAATGACGGCATATTTTACTACAGAAACAATCACAGTGGTTTTTGACAGTCTTGTAAAAAATAGGTATTTCTTTAAAAGTATGCAAGTTCAGATACTGATACTTAATTTGAAAAGTATTTAAAAATATGTATTTGAATACTTAGCAAAAAATGTAATTGAGTACAAATACAGATACTTGAGAAAGCATTTTAGTAGATACGTTTGATAGTTTTACATAAGATATTATTTAACTATATAAATCAATTAAATTATTAACTAATTTTTTAATTAATAATTAAATTACTGAACCTTGTTTTTTTTAGCATTTTCATGTTAATAGGATTAAAAATTGAAAATATGTGAACTAAAAAGAAAAAGTTTTTTTAAAAAATAGCACATAATTCATTTTCATTTGGTATACATGAGCTATTTTGAGAAATTACCTAATATACTTAGTTCTAGTACATTTTTCCAAAAATGTCTTATAATAATATTTAGGAAATAGATTGGTATTCAAGTAGCCTATTAGACAGGTGTGAGGTGACATTGGTGTAAATGTTAAACTATGTTTGTTTTTAATAGCTACATTTTAATTTAGGAAATATTTGTTGCTTGTGGTTTGTGGTGACAATTTTAATTCAAACTTGTAAAAAACAAATAAATTTGAAAATGAATTTGATTGGTATGATTATACACATTTCATTTTTCATTATAACTATAATATTTACTCACTCATATAAACAACAAATTGTATTAATTTTGATATTTGTATATAAATAAATTGTGAAATATGATTTCATAAATTAATTATTTGAAGTATGATATAAGAAGATGCTACCGACAAACAAATATGATTTCAAATATTTGATTAGAACCCATCAAAGTCTGTATATAAATTTACCGATCTCTGATTATTATATAACAGGAAGAAATCTGATAATATTTATTATTGCATTATACATAGTTAAATTATTATTATTATTTCGTATTATTTTTTTATGTGTGTAGAAGTAAGTAAATAATGTATTTAGTTGTTTAAAATATTTTTGACTAATGTATATTACTAAATAAGTTGATTGTAACTATTTTTACATGATAATTTTCATAGTAATTTTATGATCTCTAATTTAATTTCAAGCTATAATTTTGTAAAAAACAGTAGATGGATAGGTTAATAGTAATAATTTAATTAACATTTTATTTTTTGGTTTATTTTTCTTTGAGATACACTACACATATATAATAAATAGTGTATACCTAGGTCCTAATTAGTATTAACTTATATTAATTGAGGATTAAAAATAAATTAATAATGTAACTCAAGTTTAGTAGATTATAGTAAATACTGATCATCAAAAAATATCTATGTAGATTCAATATAAAATATATAGAATATATTTAATATTCTGCTATTTTAGAATAACGCTCCATTAGTTTTTTATTTTTGTTGCACCTAATACCAGTAGTATCCTACTATACAGGGTCATTAACATGAATTTTCTATATTGCCTTGACATATCTATATTAATTTGACTATTGATACTTTTGTTTATTATTAAACGTTTCATAACATGACTAGGTACAATAAGATAGATCATAAGGTAAAATAAATAACAAATTTTAATATTAAATTGTATATTATAATCCTTTTATGAAACACTTAATGTTCTTTTTAATTAAAATATAAATATATTTATTTATTAAAACTTTTATGTACTCTTAAAAAATATATTTATTTATTATGTGTTATTTTAATTTTATAGGTTGGTAACCTTTTGTCCTTTAATAACGTTTTGCTTTGTAGGAGGGTTTGTATGACATCATCAACCATATGGGGGTCATCAACATCACTACCGCCATTCATTGAGAATTAATTGCCCCATTTTATAATGTACTTATGTACTGCCCTAGACCTTCCTGTACAATGTTGTTCCAGTCTGATCAATTTCGATTTTCGAATCACAATAGAATTAGGTTTATTTATTATACTCGTATTATCCAGCGTGTATTGGTTATAGGTGATGTATAACAGGAAATCGTCAAATGTAGATTTTAAATGTTTGTTTAATAGTCAACAGATCAGTTATTTTTGATATTATAATGACTAAAATACACGATTTGAACATTTGAACGTATTTGATTCTGTGCCAACTATTTGCACTTCATTGTTACAATCCTGATAAATCCTAAGAACTATTCTGACTAAGATATAGACAAAGAAAAATATTGGTTTTGCGTGTTTTTTCTTATAGACCTTGAGATACCATAATAGAAGTGCACATGTCAAATTAATTATGCAGTATAATTATTATTTTCATAAAATTCGGTTGTATATTAAAACTAATACAATTATGAACAATGTTAATTGAATAGATAATTTAATAAAATTGTAACTGATGAAAGTGTTAAATAATAATGTTTACTGTTTACATGTGTTATTTTAATAATTGATTCTTATAATTGTATTATTGATATATTGGCCTTGAAATGTTTATTTTACATTTCTTCAATGTATTATGTTCAAAAGTAGAACAAAATAAAATAGGACGAAAACTCGCTATTTTTATCTGAATAAAGGTAGTGTAAACGATTTTTTCATTGTTTCATGGAATGACTGGCAGTATTCTCTATTATTATTGCAGTATTTATAGCAGAAGACACAAGTCACAAAACGTTCTACTTTTTATGGTTAAAACACTAAAAATAAAAATGTAGTGATCATGGATGTATATTTTTTTACCCTTGGTAGTTATCATAAAATCGTGTAACAATTCAATTGTTAACCTATAAAAATAATTTAAAATCTTAAGGGTGAATTATTAATTTGAAAGTGAAGTAATTAAAAATAGCCAATTATATTAATATTTTTAATAAATCTAGATAGGTAACCACTTATTTCCAAACTATTGAATATCAGTTAAGAATAATACAAAAAAAGCAATATTTATGTTTTTTAGACGGGATGTAATAATTTAAAACTGTGGATTTAAAATCACAATTCACAAGACGTTCGTAAACAAATTTAAATAAAGAAGTTCTATTCTGACCCGCCCATAATAAACAAGGCATTATGATGAACACCTGTCAAACAAAAATATTGATTCGATAAGTCTATTTCAATAATGAAAATGTATTGATGTGTTTTCAAGGTCATATTTTATAAATATTTGCTCTGCAGTTTGTTTAACAAGATTAATTAACTTAAAATATATTATCTATCTTATCTGGATTAATAGAAAGCGAGTAATTATCATTACTGAAGCTGATCTCTCTTTATTCTGGTTTTGTATCTATAGTATAGTAGTATCTAGTATCTACACACAAAATAATAATTAAAATTCATTCTCAATTTCTTGTTGTATGTTTCAAGATGTTCCTCAAGCTGAACAGTTATCTGAAAAAAAATCTTATATTAATGATAATAATAATAAAAAAAATGTAATGGAACTAATTACGGAAAATTACTGTACCAATATATGATTGTTAGGTACAGTTCGTAACTATTATATTATAGTAAAAATGAACTATATGGTCTGATTAATTATGGTAATGCTTTTTCTTCTATTTGTAATATATTTATTTCAACTTGTTTAAATTAATTTAATTAACATTTTATTTAAAAGTTAAAGCTATAAAAATAAATTTATTATTTAACTACTTACTGGATGATCCATTAAACATAATATGACACTTACTATTTTAGAAAAAACGTTGAAAATATTTATTTTATATAATTTTAAGTAATCACTAAACATTTTTGGAAATATTTCTAGTTTCATCTTACGAAGCAGAATAATATTATTCAGAGTATTTGATGTATAAAAGTCAAAATTTGATCAATTAGTTTATTTTTTACAATTGATTTTATTAATGCTCTAAAAGTATGAAAAAGCAAAAAAAAAATTTTTAACTGCAATAATGTCCTTATAAAATGATCCAATTTTTAAATTTTAAATTTTATTACGATAATCAGAAAAATTTCAATGTATGCATTGGTGATGATTTTGAGTATCGGCCGGGACTGAATTACTCATTCCAAACATACCAAAATTTTTAATGTCGTGTTTTACGTTTATTTGGTACCGGAAGCAGTACGGGCAGTACAGCTAATAACTGCCGTCTAAATAGATAAAGAAGTTATAGATAAATATCGAAATCATAGGTAAATTGAACGATTCACAAAATGATAAATGGTCAGAACAAATTTTTTAAGCTAGTATATTTTGAATTACCAATTAAATTTTATCTATGAATTAATTTTATTAGAAATTTGCATTGAAAACGACATTAAAAATTAACAAATTTACAGAAAAATTATAAAAAATATTCTAAAAAGTACATATTTCTTAAAAATACAAAATAAAATTCTAAATCTGTGATGCATGAAACGGATTTTATACTTGAAAAGCATTTTCGGTACTTCTCTTAAAATAATGCATTTTGCATTGAAATACGCGTCTGTTATAACTTGTAAGTATTTAAAGTCGATGAAGTAGATCACTTGGTCCATTATTTTGCGTGATGGTATCCTTGTACCACATCGCTTAACCAAAGTGAAATACTAATATAAGTTATAATTCATAAACTACCCGACTAAAATTTACTTTTTATATATGGAAGTATTCCAAAAAATATTCTACTTAAGAATAAAGAATTCAAATGCTTGTTGTCATTAATATAAGAATTTTTTTTTAGAATAAAATATATTGCTTTTTAACAACTTAAAATTATGTAAAAATATGTATTTAAAAATTTGAATAGTTTTTGGAACAATAAGTGTCTTAAGTCAAAAGGATCACTCGGTATAATATTATTTATTGATTTAGTAAAAGTTGAATTTAAATTGTATTGTTTACTATTTGAATTAAACCCTGAATTAAATTTATTATAAATCTTTTAACATTTTGATAAATCAATAAGATAACATGTTCTTAAAAATGGTAAGTCAAATATGTCATGTATTCATATTATTTTATATTATATTCAATTTAATGTAAGTTGAATTAACCGTGGAAGATTACAAATTGAAATTGACAATTTAAATTTCCATTTAAACGAGATTATAATTCATTTGGATTAGAAAAATATATAAAAAAAAATTACACTACATGGAATGTAGATTTGAATTGGATATTTAGTTAGAAAATATTTAATAATAAAATAGTAATAAAAATAGTCATTTTTAAATTTTAAAATGTATTGTGTTATTTCTAATCAAGATATGTCGTGCACTTATCTTAAACCAAAAGGATAAAACTTTTATAATTAAAAATATAATTAACTTATATATTTATTGATTATAATTTATAGTTCGTTTAGTTTTTGAGTTTTGGCCCTCGGCAAACCAATATAAAAATACTTTACTATTATTTTATCTTTAATATTTAACATATAAATATGCTCGTAAATATGTATTATAGGTACAATTTACAGTATAAATAGTATAATATACTGAGCATTTTAAATTGTAATATTTTACATAGATATAATTCACTTTGTATGGTAATATAAATACAAGTCTATGTAATGGCCTAGATAATATTCTTACTTTTAGTTTGATATTAGGTAAATTTACTCTAATATGAAAACTAACAACATAAAATGGATTTTGCTGAACGAAAATTTGCCATGTTATGTGTATGCAAAACGAAGAACACTACATGCGGGTGTGACGTCCTCTTATGATTTAAGTTTGTTGGGTTATTGTTATTTATTTGAATTTAAGTTAGAATGTTGTCGTGATATGTATTATTATTTATTAGTAATAAGTTATTACTTATTACTAATAATGTATAATATATAATAGAAAATAGTTTAAATATAAAAGTAATATATATTATTGCTTTCTATTACTATTCAATTTTCAAAATATTTAGACTATAATTATTTTAAGCTATTAAAATTTAAAATTTAAGGTATATCACGAACCTGTTTACTATTCTACGACACGACCGACGTCGTATTGATTTCTAAATTATAAGTTAATAACAATAATATGTTATTACAATATTAAACTGTGAATAGGTATATTTAAATTTAAATGTTTATACTTACAGACTACAGTTTACATTTAAATATAATAAAATAATTAAAAACCTATATATTTAAATTTTACTTGGTTAAATAAATGTATACGCAGTATAATTTTAAAAATATATTGACTCTTTTTGAGCTATTTATTATTTATACATTATCGATTTTTGATTCAATAATTGCAGATAAAAAAAATTAACTAGTTCTAAAAGCTTAAATATTTAATACAAGATTCCACATAAGTTTCAATTCTTGCGATTAAAAAAAAATTGTTCGTAATTCTATAGATTTTTTATGACCATTTGAAGTTTAATTTTTGACGAAATAGGATATTATTTGCTCGTAAAATAATGATTTTTTATACCTAACTTTAAATTTTCACAAAATATTTATATGACCATTTTATGTACATGTTACAATTAACTTTAAAATTTAATACCAGTTTCCTCATAAGAAGCTTATTATGAAACAAAAAAATATATAACCACAATTTTTTTTTCATTTGTAGTTTAATTTTGGACCAAATTAAATATTTAAATGAAGAATAACAATTTTAATTACTTGGTTGTTTTTCAAAAATATTATTCGTGAGGATTTAAAACTTTTTGTATATTATTATATTTTATAAGCACATTGTCATTTTAAAAACATTTAGATTAATTTAAAACTATTGCCATTTGTTTTTAAATCTTGGATGGGGAGGGGGGTTGGAAACGACGTTATTCATTTTACTCTCCCCCTTTCTCCTCAGCCTCATCGTTTGCTTATTTATACTAGTATACCATAATATTCGCTCTATTCTATATTGACACAAAAATTAATAAAAACACTAAATTATATAAATTTATACTGTTATACCTAATAACAAATAAATTACTTTAATAGTAGTATAAAAAAATATATCATGATATAAAATATACTTGGTACGAGTAATATTATTGGCTGACAGATCGTCTTCCCTTAAAATTTTTTTTTGTATACAATAATTAATCATTTAAATTCAATATAAACATTATTACATTAAAATAACTTATTCAAAATGATAACTAAACGTTTCCATTCTTAATTTCTTTAAACATTTTGTTAGTACAAAATAACTAGGAGAGAATAATTCATCGAATTTAAGGCTTCAAACATCTCTTGTAGTCGTATTACAATCAGTAATGTCCTAGATAGTTTGGCATCCATTGATTGCTATGCGTGTGGCACAAGGCCAGATGACATTTTTCCGGACACTATTTTCGTCTCATTACTCTCAAAACGCTGGAAATTTGAGAATATTTTTATTTTTTATATTTTAATGATAATTTGTGTTTCCCTTTTGTGAACATAATCGAGTTAAAAGGGTAGTCTTCGTTGTAGGTAATTTAAAAATAGTTGGGTGTATTAGTATACTAGTTTATATAGATTATTTGGTTTAGTTATATATTGTATTAATGAAATTTAGGTCGTTATTCGTGGCTTGTAATATTCTAATTTGGTTCTTGGCGTCATTATTTTAGCTATACCTACTCATTCAGTTTTATTTGACGTGTGTTTCGCGAAAATATATAAATATGTTGTTGATAAAGAAAATAATAAATAGTCAACTGAAATTTTCTACTTAAATCGTGTATTTGTGTGGGATTTATAAGGACGCCCTCGTACTTCTAGTTCTGTTTTTGGATTACGTACATGTAAACGATTGATTTAATTACCGCGATAATTTAAACATTTAATTTACGTATTACATAAAAATAAAATAGGCAATTCCTAGAAATGTTAGGTTGTTACTAGAGGTGAAGTATAGACAGTATAGGGGATTCTAAAATTATGGAACCAGAGTTTTTAGGTTGTAAAAACTGTATGTGTAAAACTGTAAATGAGGCCCTGAGTGGCCCGCGAGTTGTATGTTATTTTTGATTTATTGAAATGAAGTTAAACATGCATAATTTACATTCTATATATAATATTATAGTAGTCTTACTATATATATAAATTATATAATAGTATATTATTTTCCATTTTTTAAATAATTACCTTAATTTTTTTAGGAAATAGAATTTTTTCGACTTATTTTCTATATATCTATATTATATGGTACTGACTTATGACAGAAGGCAATAGTATTACAAATATATGAGTATAATTAGAATATTAAAATTATTGAAAAAAAATCGTAAGTCAAAATTAGTCATGACAAAGTTTTATTTAAACTATGTATAGTAATATAAAGATTCAGAATATCGGTGTATTTTGAAATCTTGTAAATATAAATACATCTTTATTGGTAATGACTTATATATTTGGTAATACAGAGAGTTCGTTTTGGTTTGAAGATGAATTGGTAGGAATATGTTTTTTATAAACTGGAATTACAATGGATTTTTATTTTTAACATGTTTCCACGCTATTAAAATCCGTGGGCTCAAAATGTAAATTCTTTGTAGTCTGTTATTTAATTCTTGAAGGTCAAATTTGCCAATGTAATGTTACATTTTTTTAATATAAAAATTGTCATTTGTTTCGTTAAATCAAAACTAAAAGTATTAGATTTTGAAAATATTTGACTATACTTTTACTCAAATATTGTAAATCTATTTTCTAATTTATAACGCACTGCATTATTCCGATTTATTGCTATTACGGTTCGTAAATCATTTTTAAATTCTGATTTTATAATATTTATAATTTGATTCTTAATATTATGCCACTATTGCCGACTCTTTTCTGTCAATATTTTTTTTTTGTTAACAATGTAATAAAATTATTTTATATATAGACCTGAATTTTCTTTAGTATAATGTCTTTAAATTGGTAATTTGTTCAGTGAACTTAAATTGATAATTATTATTGCATGATAAAACAATTTGATTGTATATAATAATATAAAATTAAAATTAATTTTTGTTCTTTATAAAAACAGACTAGTTTATTTGAATTGCTATTTAATTGTCCTGTTTTATTTAGGACTTAAATAATGGCGTCACATTATCGTAAAACTCTTCCATCGGCTGATGCTGCACTGGCATCAGAAGTTTTTGATCGTTTTTGCACTGCTTCTACAATGAAGACTATTCTTGGTCATTTTCGACATCTATGTGAAATATTATGCATCAAGCCTACTAATTTTCCTCAATTTTACCCAAAACTTAAGGTAAGTTTTTAATTGCATAATTTAAGAATTTATTTAATTTAAGTTATTATTGTTTATTTAAATGTGTAGGTATATTATATTTATTTTTATTTAAACTTTAGAACATTAATTAATTATTATTAATTACAATTAAATTCTTTATATATATATATATATATATAGCTTTTATTAAAATTGTAACTAATTATTTTCTAGACTATGCTATGTTCATGGAAAGCAAAAGCTTTATGGAATAAATTTGATAAAAAAGCAAGTCACAAGTGTTATAATCGTGGAAAAAACTTGTATGAATACTAGGGTAAATTTAAATTGTATTATTATTTATTCTTTTTTAAACTAAGTTAAATAAATTATTTAGGTTTTAATTATTGGTTCGGGACCTTGCGGATTACGTGCTGCTATTGAAGCTCAGCTTTTAGGTGCTAAAGTAGTTGTAGTAGAAAAGAGAGATCGTCTCTCAAGAAATAATGTACTTCATCTGTGGCCCTTCGTTATTCAAGACTTAAAATTACTTGGTGCAAAAAAATTTTTTGGTAAATTTTGTGCTGGTGCTATTGATCATATAAGTAAGATATAAATATTGGTTCATATTATTAAATTAGCTTTCTAATAATCACAACTATTTTTATAGGTATAAGACAGCTTCAATGTATTTTGCTAAAAGTTTCATTAATCCTAGGCGTTGAAATTCATGAAGGTGTCAGTTTTGATTCCCTTTCTCCGCCACCCGATAATGATGAAAGTATGTTTTAATTTAATTAATAGTGTTTTAATTTCAATACTATGTTATACATAGTATACTCACATAATACACCATACATAGTATATGTTTATAACAATATCAATGTTCAGACAAGTGTTGAATTTCATTTTAAATAATATTTTTTGTAACCAGAAGTCACATAGATCTCACTTCTTATTCTATTTAATTCATACTTAAAATTTATTAATTTATAACCTAATATAACAGTTTAATTTTTTTTGAAAAATGTTTGATGTCTGTATTATTTTTAATTGCTAAACAATAGAAATTGGATGGAGAGCTATCTTTAGTCCATTAGATCATCCCGTTTCTCAGTATGAATTTGATGTTCTTATTGGTGCTGATGGAAAACGAAATACATTGGAAGGTATGTATTCAATAAAAAATACTGTAATTTTATAACCAACATTTTATCATATTAATATGTTTTTATTAAATTGTATGATTTTTTTTATATTTATTATTTAGGTTTTAAAAGAAAAGAATTTCGTGGTAGGTTAGCAATTGCTATCACTGCTAACTTTATAAACAAACACACAGAAGCTGAAGCAAGGGTGGAAGAAATATCTGGAGTTGCTTTCATATTTAATCAAAAGTTTTTTAAAGATCTTTATCGGGAAACAGGAATTGATTTGGAAAATATTGTTTATTATAAAGACGAAACTCATTATTTTGTTATGACTGCCAAAAAACATAGTTTGATTGATAAAGGTGTTATATTAAATGTATGTATAAATTTTTATATAATTGAAAATCCCTAATAACTAGAAGTCAGGTTAATATTTTCTTAAAATATATGATGTTTTTATGTTATTATAATAGGCAATATATTCTTCTAATATGAATTAAATATTTGTTATTGATCGATATTTTGATTTTGTATTCTATATTTTCTATGTAAATTAAATGTGTTATATTCAAAAAATGTCTACAGCTAACTAAATATTTTTGGTCTTAAATTATGCAGTTTTTTTTTGTGCCAAAAATACTTACCTTTTGATTGAACATGTAGTCTGTTTTTCTTAAGAAACATACTTGGTGTAAGAGTATAATATGATTAATGAAGTCTTGCTCCCATACACTTGTATAGTCTTAAAAAATACAAAAATCATAAAATTCTGACATCTAATAATTTAATAAATAGTTATGTTTTAATTTTCTCCTCATCCATGTACATTTTACCTATAGGATTATGCTGATGTTGCTAAGTTATTAGCCTTAGAAAATATTAATAAGGAAGCATTAACAGAATATGCTAAAGAAGCTGCAAATTTTTCAACAAATTACTCATTGCCTCAACTTGAATTTGCTGTTAATCATTATGGTCAACCAGATGTAGCTATGTTTGATTTTACTTCAATGTATGCTGCTGAAAATGCTAGTCATGTGATCCAAAGAAATGGTCATAAACTTTTGACTACATTAGTTGGAGATAGCTTACTAGAGGTATAAAGTATTATGATATTTTTTTATTTAAAAAATATTAATTTTATTTTTATCATACTATATTTTTAGCCATTTTGGCCAACTGGCTCTGGTTGTGCTCGTGGTTTTTTGAGTTCAATGGATACCTGTTGGGCTATTAGACATTGGGGTTCTCCTGACTCTAATCCATTAGATGTATTAGCTGAACGAGAGTCAATTTATCATATTCTTGGTCAAACAACACCTGAAAATCTACATAAAAATATAGTCGGCTACACTGTTGATCCTCATACAAGATATCCAAATCTAAATACACATGCTGTTTTACCTATGCAAGTTGTACATTTATTTGATTGTGATGACAAGACTGTTGTGGAAAAACTTCTTAAAGCTCCTCGCCAAACAATTACTCCAGTGCAAGATGTTCCAAAAAAACGTCGACGGAAAGGTAAACTATCATAATAATTTGTTTTTTATTTTATGTTTATAATTATTTTTCTCATTAAAAATATTTTTATTTAAACATTTGAAAACAGTCCGTTTGGCTGCACTTGATCCTGCAATAAAGGGTGAATAATATAAAATACACAAAACTTATTCGTGTGTAGTACTGTGTTCTCTAACCGTGTGTTTTTTGTTATTTTTATTTACATATAAATATTAAACAATAGTATTTAAATATATATGAGTAGTTATTAATTTATATAGTGTATTTTTTTAGAAAGTCAAGTAAATCAAGAAACATTACATCATTGGTTAAAAACTCAAGTTGAACCCTACGATTCAATATCTGTTGAAGATTTTGCAAAATCATTTAAAAATGGGTTAGCATTATGTGCAATTATACATAGGTACCGTCCAGATTTGGTAGATTTCTATACTCTTTCATCTTCTGATGTGGCAAAAAATAATCAATTAGCTTTTGATATTTTAGAACATGAATTTGGAATTCCACCAGTAAGTTTATTTTATATTATTTTTGATATTGAATATTATATTTACATATTTATTTTTTAGATAATGTCTGGTACTGAAATGGAACAGTGTGATATACCTGATATTTTAGCCATGCTATCTTATTTGTCACAAGTGTATGATACATTCAGACGAGAAATTCCACACATAAATCATCCAAAATTGGTATTTAATTTATTTTATATAAATCAATTTAAATAATTCAATATTATTTTTAAAAAAATTTTAGGAAGACAGTGATCATGGACCTACGCCAGCAGAAAGTCGTTTTAGAATTCATGTCGCTAGAAATAATATGCTTGCTCCGTATTCAAAACCTTCTACATTGGTAAAACCTATTTCGCAGTCACGAAAACGTTCAGGTGTTAATAATATATCTACTATTGATAAAAGTACTTCTTCTATGCAAAGACGAAATAGAAAGCGGCGTACTAACATAAATAATGGGTCATTGGTAAGTTAATTACAATTTACTGTATTTGATAATATCATTTTTTTTTAAATATTTATATCATATAAAATGTATTTAAGTAATGACTGAATTTAATACAAAAAAAATATTAATATTTTTGCTAATAATAAGGCACAAATAAAAAAAAGACTACATTTACGGATGCAGCAAATTTATATAAGAGAACCTGAAGAAGATGAGTTTTTAGAAAATAATCATGAAAAGTTTAAAGAACGAGCTAGAGAGTTGGAGAAAAAATTGTTTCCAAGTGTAAGGAGAATGTGTTAAAAACTGTGATTATTGTGTTGGTGTGTGAATATTTTTATTAACTTATCCAAATAATAAATTATTTATCAACTAAATAGTATAGTTATTTTAAATTATTAAAATGACTATTCTAATAATAATTACTAATAATTTAGTTATATGATACGTAATTATATATTTTATAATATTATTTATCAGTTTTATTCATCCTCTAAAATTGTTATTTTATTTAATGAAATACTAGTTACAACAGCAATTGTCCTCCTTTTTAAGGTACTATAGACAATTGCTACTGTATTAAATTATTTTGAACTAATTTGTGTATGTTTTTGATACAATTTTTAAAACAATTAAGTTAATTAGTTATACATTAAATGAATTAATAAGTGATATGTTTTGTGCCTTAATGATTATGTGTGTCAAACTGTTACTAAACCAATTTAAGCAGGTTCAGGAATTAAAATTTAGGAATTGAATTAAAACTAAAAACAAAAAAATTACTTTAAAATCCTCTTATATTTGTGAATTGTGAAATGCTTAATCTTAAATTGTATATTTTCATATTTATCTTTTAAGTATTTGTGACTGACTTAATTTAATATTGTGATATTGTTGTATTTGCAAATAACAATAGAGCACCTATGGTGGAGAAAGGTGTGTTTGTATAATACCAATATATAATTGTAATAGTGTACTATATTCATAATTGTGTTTTCTTTTTAATTTTTAATTTTATTATTTAAGCCACGAGACAGTCGTGTACAAGAAGATTGTTCTTCACCACGATATAAAATGGAGGAAGATATTTCAGTAAGAGCCAAAGAAATTGAAGCAAAGCTTAAAGGTGGCCCAGCACCTGATAAAAAACCTAAAGATCTCATGAGAGCTATTGGTATAATTATAAGATTAATTTTATAGTTTATTAATTATTTTACATACATATATGTAATTATTACATATGTAAAACATTTTACTATTATCTATGTATGATATTATTATTTGTTTATAGGAAAAATTGATAAAAGTGATTGGAATGTAAAAGAAATAGAACGGAAGATTGAAGAAAGTAAAGTAAATGCTAAGCATATTAAAAATGGTACTGAAAAAGTACCTAAATGGAGTCGCCCTCAATTTGATGATAAGGTATTACAATTAATAATATAATGATTTTTTTTACTTAAAAATTTAAATCAATAATTAAATATGATCTTTTTTAATAAAAAATGAAATATATTAGGTTAGCGCAATCAAGAAAAAACTTCATGTAAAAGGATATCAAGATAATATCAACAATGACAAAAAATTCTTTGAAATTGATGATAATTTAAACAAACTAAATAGAAAAATTAAAGATGGAAATATTTTAGATCAAGGTTTACGTGGTGCTAATAAAGTTTCAGCAATGGCTGCACATTTAGCTACCATAAATAAACAGCCTGAACAGCCTTTACTTCAAAGATCTGTGAGTAAATTTTTCTTAATCTAATATTTTATACTTTAAGGATATTTAAAAAATTCAAAACGTAACATTCATTAAGAAAATATTATTGCAAAATGTTGTACATTTATATAAGCACCCTTTATAATAAAATATTTTAATTACTACCTAAGTTTATTTTAATAAAATTCGTGTTTTTTACCTCTTTATTGTATTAAATGAAAAATTGTGTCTAGAAATTGAAATGAAAATAAAAATAAAAATTTCTTATTTTTTTTTCTGGACTTTTCATTTTTATACATTTATATCTAATAATATATTGGTTTAATTTTTTTTAATATTTTTACAAACAAATTGAAATAAAAATTTATTTTCATTTAATATTTTTAGGGTACTAAAAATACTGTAATAATTCCACAAGGTGGAAGTGAAACATGTCATTTTTGTAAAAACCGTGTTTATTTAATGGAACGGTTAAGTGCAGAAGGCAGATTTTTTCACCGTGGTTGTTTCCGTTGTGAATATTGTCATACAACTCTGAGATTAAGTAATTATATGTATGACCGTGAAGGTAAATACGACAATCGTTTCTACTGTTCTCAACACTTCGGAATGTCTGGGACACAACAAATGAGATCTAGACGTAAACTTGAACAAAAGACTGAACCAGATTTAGGAATTAAACCAATTGTTTTAGCTAAAACTCCCGATAAAGTATGTTATTCATATTATGTTATAAAGCTTATTATTTATAATTTATTTATATTAATTGTATATCAGACTAAGGCATCAATGGAATCATTAGATCGAGGTGAAACACCTGAACGAGTAGAGTTTGAAAATTTAGATTTAGAAGAAGATTTGGTCCTTAGTGAAATGGATGAAGATGAATGGACTGATCGTAATTTTGGTGCTTCAGCTAATGAAATGCTTTCTTCCGATGAATTATCTGAATTTAGGTTAGTACATACACTTTTAACTAATATTAACTTATTTCATGAGTATTGACAACATTTTGTTTTAGTGATAGTGAAAGTGACGAGAATCAAAACATAGAATTAAATGATGATAATCAAGAGAAAAAATTACTGCCAATAAATATTAATAATGAGAATATATGTAACATAAATGTTGAAGATGATGGTTTAAGTTCACAAAATGAGTCTGATGAGTCACAGGATCGTTTCAGCTACAAAGAATTCGATAGTGGTGGTAATACTATACATTTTTATATTTTAAACATATTTTTTTCTGAATTTAAAATTAGTTAAATATTTTTTATGATTAAGTGTCTTATAATAAACTTGCATACATTAAATACATTTTAGATGATGAAAGTGACACAGCAACTGAAGGTGAAGAAGAAATTAAGGCACGGGAAATAAGAAAACAAGAAGTTTGTTTACGTATCCCTAATATATCATCTGCTACTACAGATACTGGATCTGATACAGAGGTGATATTTTTTACGCCTCCCAAATCAATAGAAAATTCTTTAAATAAAAATAGTGAATCTATCATAAATGATGAATCCTCAAAATCAATCAAAACAAATATTAATACAAATACATTTAATGTTGAAGAATCTCTTAATTCATTAAATACTAATTTTATTAATAATCTTGAATATACAGATAGTTGTAGTCTCAATAATAATCTTGAAAGTACAAATACTAATGTTCAAAAATGTGATGTCACATTTAATAATATTATTACAAATGATAATATTGTGAAAAATGCATCTTCATCATCATTAAATTCCTGTCTTCAAAATAAGTCTAAAAATGAATGTGTGCAGGAAATGGAAAATGTTTCAAATCCTCAATCAAAATTGGAAAAGAATGACATGTTTTTAAATGATAATGATTATTTAAATGAAATAGAAACTTCTGAAATTTCAATAGGTTGTATAAAAAATGATACAAAAAATCAATCTAAAATTAATAAAATTAGTTCTAGCTTAAAAGTTCATGATGATTTGATTGAAGTTAATGATAATATTCAGTTAAATAGTTTTACTAATGACACCAATTTATCTAAAAAAATAATTGAAAATAAAAATTATAATAAGCCGAATAAATTAAATATGGTTACTACTGAACCTTATCCAAAATATACGCCTACGGTTGAAAAGGCTATTAAAAAGTATGAAAATAAACAACCAAAAAAAGAATGTATTGTTATGTAAATTTCAATATAGTAAAATAAATAATTAATACTTAAATATTCATCCATATACAGTCTGTATTATATATACATGTATGAAAAAATATTAAAATTTAAGCTAGAAATCATAGTACACAATCTTCACAGATATACATAATAAGCCTTTCTCTCAAGTATCATGGAATATAAACAATTCAGGTAAAAATAATTAGAATTTTGTGTTACTTGTGATTTCGTTGTGTTTCAATAATTTCATTTTTTGAATATAATATGTCTTCTGCATTTTAAAAATATTGTGAATTTAACTAATTTACAATAGGTACATATATGCCTATATGTAAATTTATCTATATTTATGTTGTAATATTCTTGTATATTTAAAATTGATTAAGGAGATACACTAACAAACTATTTGATGATAAACTTTAAACTTAAGATGATATTGTATCCCAATGTATTGTTTTCATTTTACTGAAGCATAACATATTATAATAATTTATATTCGTTAACTCTAATTTTGTATTGTTTACTCAAATATTAGAATGAATTGACATATTATCAAAATTAAAGGTAAGAACATTATTTGTGTTCTCTCATTAGATTTTTAAATGAGTGATGAGTATGTTATATATTAGTACGTATTTTAAATTTTTCATAATTTGCTTAAAAATAAAATATTGTTAAAAAAACTAATGAGAGTACACGGGTGATATTCATACACTTAATTTTGACAATAGGTCTATTCATTCTAATATTTGAGCTAACTACACAAAATAGTAACTGATATTTGTATATTTTGGTTAATATTTTATTATGGTTTAATAAGATGAAGCAAACACATATGGGTATAATATCCTTTTATTAATAATTGATTTTAACTGAAAATGAATTATAAGTTTAAAATATACATATAATTATTTTAACGCATTTATTCATTTAATTGGCTTTTGAAATTTGAATTTTCACTATTGAGGGGAAAGGCTTGTTTTGTATGTCTTATTTATTTTACTAAATTACATTTTATGTAATTAATATTATATTTATTGTATGATTGTTTTATTGTATTATCTAATCAAAGTTTGATTTAATGTTTATTAACTTATAACAAATAATCATAAATTTGTGTTGTATAATAAATTATAGAATGATTTATACCCAGATGCATTTATAATGTATATATATAATCAAAAGATTAAAATAATAGCTAATTAATTTCAGTATCTACCTTATAAGTATTATAACAAAAAATAAATATTATAAAACATTTTATTTATTAGTGTTTAGATAACAAAAGATATCATATTATATAGATATTTTATATTTTGATAACATCTTAAAAATGTTTGTATGTTATACATACATATATATATATATATATATATATATTAATATATGCATTCTGGTATTATAAAAATTATCATATTTTTCTCAAAACTTAATTTTTTGTTTTTTTAGGTTGCTACTGATTTTTATACATCAAGTTCTGGTAGTAGTAATTCTGCTACAGAAATATCTACAGATTCTGAATTTGAGCGAGATGATAAAACCCCAACAAGACACAGTATTCCAAATATAATTGTAAGCGAAAGTATTCAATCAAAACGTAAGGTAGAAGAAACAAAAGTTGATCCTTTAGTACCAGAAAATCCTAAAATTGCAGAAATAGTAAATCGAGCTCAAAATCGACCAAATTTTATTCCATTTACTAATCCTGGATATGAACTTAATCGAACACAGTCTACAGAAGGTATTGCTACTAAACGTTCATTGGAATTGAAAAAGTTGTACTTGTTAGCTGGTAATGGTAATGGAATAGCGGTTAAAAAATCTGGCTCAGCTGTAACTTTAGATACAAAATTTAAAAGCTTTGTTGATCAAATATCTGAGTGTCAAAAAAAATTAAACCCTGCACCAGTACCCAGTCCTACTATGCAAGCATTCTTACAAAACGTAAGTCCTGTTGTCAATAAAAATGAGAAAAAATCAAAAGAATTATCAGAGATTAATGAATTTAAACATGTCTGTTTAAAACATTCTGAAAAAAATAATGACTGTAATGAGAACAACGAAACTAATAATAAAGTAATAGAAATAATTAATACTCAGTATCAAGAACACGATAACGAATTACGTCCCCGTAGTCCAGCTCATGAAACTTCTATAATTGTACCAGAATTTAATCGTTCCCAAATAGAAAATAAAATTGAATCGGATTCTTTATCAACAGATACTTCGACGGATACTGAAAATGATTTAGAAATTCCTGATATTTCATCTGATGATAAAGATATTCCAATAGAAAACCATAGTTTACCAAAATTAGAAATCCATAACTCTCGAGGTGAACTTATGAATGATATAGAACAAAAAGAACAAATAAATGAATCTGAATGCATACCAAAATATTCAGATAATGGATTTAATAAAATAATTACAGTTCCAAGTCCAATAAAAGATAAAAATGTTAGAAATGGGGAAATATTAAAACATGTTTCAACTACTGCTGATTTATTTATGAATGAAGTTTCAAAACCTAATTGTGCTGAAATAATTCATCCTGAATCTTATGCTCATGTGTCTGATTATAATAATGATGATGATCATACTATTGAGGGACAAACTGAAACAGAACTTTCTGATTGGGCAAGAGATGATGATGTTGGAGTATCTGAAGCTTGGGACGATTTTGTACATGTACCAATAAAATCATTAACATATAGAAAACATCAGAGGCCTAAATCAAAACGTAAACCTAGAAATTCTCCAAAGAAACGACCCAATGAAGATTTAGATGAATATGGACATGTCTGTGGAAAAATTGATAGTGATAACATTGAGTTCATGGATACCATTAGTGACAATGATAGTAATGAACACGTTGCTGCATTAAATCAAACATTGCTACACAATACTGGTTATGTGGAATTTGTAACCAACCCTCAAATGGACGATGAGCTTAAAACACCTGTTGTAGAGACGTTGAATGCTATTTATAACATGTCAGTTGATAAAGATGATAATGATACTACAACGACCAGTGATCTAGTGACTGTGATGGATTTCAATGATAAAAATAATATTGACGATGATGCATTAACTCCAATTGCTAATGAAGATTGTAATAAAACCTATCAGAATTATGTGAAACGTTTGCAGGAAAAAATTACACCATTTAATAGTATAAGAGATTCCATTGATGTACGTAAAATGAAAAAAAATAGCAAGGGAGAAAAATTAGATGAAAACAATTTAAAAGAACAAAATGAACAAGAACAAAATTCTACTACTTATAAACTTCAACAAATAACAAAGGAGAGAATGAAAGAAAAAAATTTAATTCATGATATGGTTATGAGTAAAATAACAAGTAAATCACCTCATGAAAAAAAACCACGTCGTAACAGAAGTTCACTTTTTTCTCCAGAATCTCATACAGAAAATTTTGAATTCGCAAAACCATTTCCTGTTCACCAATGTAATGCAGATGTACAACTTCGACCTACTTCTCTTTTAATTCCTACAAAAAGTCCCTTAAGTGATCGAAAAATGTGTCCAACTCAACAGATATCATGTTCAGAAGCATTTTCATTGCCCGATATAAGAAGGGCACTATTTGATGAAAATACCCCAACATCTAGTATTGCTGAAATATTAAAGTCCACCGAAGAAATACGTGAAAACGCTAGGGCCAGAGCTAGATTAAAGAGTGATTCTGAATTGGGTATAAGTCCTGAAGATAAAATTAGACAACTCAGAGAAAAGTTGGAACGTCGAAGAGCAGTAAAAAACAATTGTAGTGGACTTTCATTACTAACAAAAAGTAAAAGTTGTCAATCAATTGATGAATTTGATCTTGATATTGCATTAGTAAGCTTTTAAAATACTAAAATCAGATAACTATATTATTACTAATTATATATATTTATTTATATTTTTTAATCATCAAATTTTAGTGTGATACACCAAAAAGAAACGAACAAAATATAATGAATGATCGACCTGAAAGAAAACGTAGTATTACTCAAACTGTTATGGCTGCAATTTTTCAAAAAAAGTCACCATCACCGAATAAAATCCGTTCTCCACCTAGTCAACCAACATCTCCATCTAGATTTAAATTTTTAATAAGTGGCAAAATAAAAGAAAAATCTCAGGTAATTTTTTAAATATTTTAATTTATAGTTTAACATAAGTATTAAGCTATACAAATATTTTGTGGTGACGTGTGAAAAATGTAATAGGGGTAGACAATTAAGGAAATAATATCAAAAAAAATATTTTATCATTAAAAGAAATAAACAAAGAAAGTAAAACATCCATATTTGAATACAATTTAATTCAATTTGCTTATTTTGTTTTGTTGCAAATACATCTATAATACTCTAAATAAATATTAGATCTTTAGATAATTCACCTCACTTTTTTTTTTCAATTACTTAAGTAAAGTAAAAGCCTATCATTTGTCATTAAAATTATATTTATATTATATTTGATATATTTTAAAGTAATCATCGATCATACATTAATTGTCTTACAAAAATATTAAACATTTTATACATTAACCATGAACGTGATTAGAATGCTACTAATTTAATATCACACTGAAACATGTTTCTTTTGTGTATTTATTTTGGTAATATACTACGATGTCCTCCTGTTTACACTACCTTACACCTGTCATTAATAATAAGATACACTTCAATACGTCTCAGTCGATTCAATAACGTAATTGGAATGGCGATTAATGTATCAATAAAATATTATACATAGATATTATATCATCTTATAGAATCAGTTGAAATAACATTTTATTTATAAAATCATGAAGATGAAATACTATTGTAGTATTCACTATATAATTACTAATTTCTTTTAAAATTTTAATTATTAGATCAATTCGGGGAGATAATGAGACATTTGTCTACCTTGACTAATACATGTGTTGCCACTGCAAACATTAAGATAAATTTATTATTAATAGGATTATGATTGGAAAGAAAAAAATAAAAAATTATTCCAGATAATTATTTAGTTTTAAAGTAATTGTAAAAGTATTTAAAAAAAAAACTGAAATCATTTATAAATTTTAAATGAAAATGCATATCACCTTTACAATTTAAGTTTTATTTTTTTGGTATACATTTATATATTTGGTACTAATTAAAATTATTAATTATTATCTGATGATTAATTTTATCTTTTAAATTTCAGTCGGCAGATAATGTTTCTACGTTCATTGGAGATTATGTATGTCCTTTTAGAGCAGTTTTTTTGTATTGTAAAATCTTATTATTTAAAAATAATATTTAGAATCTTAGAACTGTTTATTATAAGTTTAATAATTAAATAATGCATAGATTGTAGATTATTTGGTAGCTTACACATATTAGATTCTATTGCTTTATTTTCTTGATTGTAATGCAGTTGCAGTATGTACATTGTACATAATCAATCAATATATTTATGAATATCTTAAACACCTTAGTGGCTTGGTCACATATCTCAAACATCTTAATTTTCTAAAATTAATTACAAAATTTGTTGAAATGCATCTAATGTAGTTCTCACTATTCTTGTACCATACTATTTTTATACTGTGTGAATAAAAAATAATATTACAATAAAATTATTATTTAAGTCATTCAAAATGTATAGGTTACCTAGTGTTTTCTAACTATTTCATTATTTCTTAGTGAACTTTTAGAACAATAAAAATGAACTATTAATCTTGTACAACATATTATTTATTGATTAAAAATTAATAATCATTAGTAAAATTTGCTATTAAAAAAAAAATGGCATTAAAATGTTTACTATTTTATTAAATATCCAATCATAAAACATGAGAATTTTATTAGGTATTATCATTGATTATTATATTATATAATGTATACGATTACAATTTCAGTAGTATCATCGTATTATATATTATAGATAAATATTAATAATTATTTGTTGCATTTGTAATTAAAAATTTAAAACACTAACTATTGAATATTTTATAATTATTTTATAAATTTTAAATAATTAAATAGCCATTTAAAGTATAATAACAAGTTCAATGTTCCTCAGGATAAATTTCAATAATATACATAATAATCCTGAAATATTTGTTTGTATTGCTTTAAATTAACAACTTACACACTGAATTTTACAAACATTAAATCAATATTATTTTAATATTTTATGTATAATAATGAGACATTTTAGTTTCAGTTAATTTAAATTCTTGTTCACTACAATAATAACAATTATTTACTTTTTAGGATAAAAAATTAATTCCAGCTGCTGGAGATAAACCTGTGCAATATAAATCAAATAGTGAATCTGAAATCAGACGTCGCTTAATAGATTCATTGGCTCCTCCTATACCACCACTACCATCCTGCTATAATATTGATAATCTACAATTATTAGGTACATATTTAAAATGTAAAAATGTATGGTATAATAAATATACAAATTAAACATATTCTTCTTATAGAAACTGATGTCACTATAGATGAATCCAAAAAAAACAAAGTTGATGATGATTATAGTATTCATAACGTAGATGGTAGAATGTCAAAGTCTGAGATTAAAATTGCTAGACAATCCCAACGGAAAAGGTATTGTACATATAATTTATAAATTTATTTTATTAACGGAAATATTGTTTTAACAATTAAAGATTGCGTATTGCACAAGAAGTTCAAAGGAAATTGGAAGAATTGGATGTTAAGCTGAAAACTTTAGAAGCTGAAGGGGTTGAAGTAGAGAAGAAACTTAGAGGAGAAGGTAAAGAAATAGTTATTATATATAATATCTGTATGTATGTGATTAAAAACATTAGTAAGATTAATATTTTATAGTGTTTTTAGATTTTAAACAAAAACATTAAACTATTGTTTAACAATAAATTAAAAAAGATATGTTAATGCATTTTCTATTTAGTATAAAAACACTTATAGAAAGTAAAAAATTCATGTAGTAACTCTCTATATTAGAAATTCAATATAATGTTATTTCATTTAATTTTTCAGAAATGTGAGTAACCACTTAAGTTAAATTGTTTTGGCAAACTGATCATAGTTTAGATTTTTTAAATTCAATGGTTTATCTTATTTTTTTCTTTAAATTTAACAACACCAGCTGCTTCTGTAACTCGCTAAATTTTATAGTTGTATATTATATTGGTTGTAATCTTTAATTTAGGAGGTGAAAAAAATGAAGATGAACCATCTCTTTTACACACTTATTGTGAACTAATGAGTGAAGTGAATCGATTGAGAAGAGAAGAACGTGAATTAGGATTACAAGCACAAGAATTAGAAATAGAAGATAATCTGGCAAGGTGTGAGACAATCAGTCCAAATGGTAATTACAGTTTAAAATTGCATGTTTTAAATACTTTTTAATATTTTATTATTATAGAATGATGTGTAAAAAGATTTTGATCTAGCATCATTTTATAAAATTACAGAGTTTGGCTCTGATTCCAATTGTTTGGCCAGCATTCACCGCACAAACCATGTTCTTACAAAATTATTCCCCTTATATGTCTTAATAGTATTCTATTACTTCAATTTATTTACTTCCTAAATCACTTAATATTTAAGTTACCTAACTATATAATATAATAACTAAAATCAAAATTTGGTTTTGCTATAAAGGTAATACTAATGCTATTAAAGGTAACTATTTAAATACTTATAATACTAATATAATATTCACTTCAAGAATAATTAATATTTATTTTATCCAAAATAGAATAAATGTTTTTAAATTTGAATATTATTTTAGCTCATCTTGACTACTATTATTAACAGTAATAGTATAATATTTAAATTAAATGAATCAAATCATGTATGTGATGTGTTAAATCTTCTATTGTATTGTACATACTACATGTACATTTAAAATATGCTGTATTAAAATCAATTTATCGAAGTTCTAGATATGATATTATACTTGCATTATTAATGTACATATGTAAAATTTGATTAAATAATAAAAAATTATTTGTTAGTCGTATTTCACTTTTTAGATTTGTACATTATGTATGGAAACCAAAAAATTAGTATGCTTGTTGAGTATCATTAATTTTGTTTTATATTTTGAATGGCTTAGTAATTATAGGCTACAATATTATTAATAAATATTATGCTTTACTTTCTAACAAAATATGTTTATAAAACTAATTTAAACTGTTCAATCTATTAACCAATTAACTATTTTTTAACAATAAATCTACAATGATTTAAAAATAATTTTCCATAATATTATTATCATTACTTCAACTATAACCAATATATTAGATGAGATAAAAATTTTGTTTTGAGTAAATAGTTTACCAAAACCTATAACAGTACTTAATACATACATAAAGTAATGATTCAATACAAAGACACAAAGTTGTAGAACATAATAATTATTAGATATTTTCTTTAATAGTATGTATTAGGTTAAAAATATTAGCTTAAATTGGTAATCTAAAAAAAAAAATATCGCTGGTAAAATATTGTGTGACCAAAATGTCGCGTTGAAATATTGCAAAACCAATGCCAATGTGTATTGCAACAAAATATTTTCGTACATTATTATCGCATATCTGCATCTGTACCTTATCTTATCTAATCGTATCCACCTTTTACATAGCAATGCATTCCAGTATTCTGGTTTTTCATTTAATAATTTGTAAATTGTAATACTTTATACTGTCATTGTGACAGTACATATTAATATATTATATATTTATATGTATCGACTTTAATATCTATTTGCATTAATTTATTTGTATTGCTTACATCAATTTTGTTATATTATATAATATTGTTATGAGAGCATTTTTACAAAACAGACTGTTGCTATGGCTATATTATATGCTTTGAAATGTATGAAATTGTCTATTTATATTTTGTCTATTCGAAATAAAAAATAATAATATTAGAATTGTGATATTTTGATCAGGCGATATTTTGTTTTTGTGATATATTGGTTTTGCTATATTTTAGTTGCGATATTTTTTTAGTAATTTATTGAAATTTGAGGTGTATATTCAGATGATGACCAGCATTATAGGATACTATTTTAGAATAAAAGACATAAGAATGGATTTTAAATAGTATGTACTAAAATTCAAGTTAGTCCACCAGAAAGTTTTTAAATTATCTCTTTAAATAACTCAAATAATATTTATTACAGATTGTGAAATACATTTTAAACAAAAACAAAAAAAAAAATTACTTATAACTAAACTGTTAGTAGATAAGTTCAATATAATATTAAGTTAATTGAAAAATATATATGTAGTATATTGTGCAATTTTATTTGATCACATAACATTCAAACAGGTATACCTCATCTGATGGTATGGTATGGTTTGGTAGCATGTATGTATTATAGAGTAGTGTAATTATTCGTTTTTAAACTTATTAAATTTTGTTCTGATCCTCAAAACATCCGTGATAACCATCAAACCAACCGACCTAAATATACAACGCTATGTACATCAAACATTTGATATGGTAAGCTAACTTAATTTTTATGTTAACATCAGAATTTCAGTATATGATTTGTGATATCAATATATTATGTAATATAACATTTGTCCATAATCATTAATTGAATACTATAGGCTATAATTAAATTTATAAATTTTATGATAATTTTAAAAACATATTTTGAAATTATTACTAAAATCAGTATTTTAAAATTTGATTTGGTTAAAACACACATTAAAAATATAAAAAGATTATTATTATATTTATTTATTCATATAATTTTTTTTAACTTTTATATATTTGTTTATTTTTTTCTGTTTTTTTTTTTTTTTTGTTAATATTTAAAATATGGGATTGTTTTAAAAATACAAATTACCATTTGTATTTTACATATTTTAAAAGTATTAAATAAAATGTATTATTTCTATTTATAAAATTACTATATACAATTTAATATGTACACAATTAGAAGTACTAATTCATTTAATTTAGAAAAGACTTTAATTTAAGTACTTTTTAATATCTTAATTCAACCTTCATAAATAATTTAATTAAATTCTTTAAGTTGGTTTATAACAAATAATATTTTTGCATATAATATTGTCTTATATTATATCTGATAAATGATAATGTTTTATTTATTGATATTTTTTTTTTACATATTTATAATTTCGACATACTTTTCCATTATAAACATGATCAATATGTTACGAGTAATGATTTTTGGAACTAGTTGAAAAGCAATTGCCATTTAATAGATTATGTTAAAAGTTATATTTATTTCACTTATTGAGTATACATTCTTTAAATAAGTAATACTCATTATTTCAAATGCTATTTACGTTTTTGAAAAAAAAAATTTGCATTATTTCCAGTTGAAATAAAACAACATTTTGAGTCTTTTAATAATTATTATAATATTTACATTTTTACTTGTTTGAATAGCAACATTAATTTTTAATTTCATATTCTGAAGCAGAATATTTTTTTGGAGTTTCGGTACATAGAAACTGAAAATTGGAGTAGTTTATGAGTTATATATATTAAAATTTAGGTAAGGTTGTATAAATATTATAATATTATAAATATTCTACTTCAGAATATGAAATAAAAAATATATGTTGTCATTCAAAAAAGTAAAAAGCTTAATGAATATTTGATAAAAGATTTGTTCTGTTTATGTTATATATATTTATGGAATATAGAAAGTATTGTCTGGGCTATTTATCGGAAGTATTGCTGTAAGTAATAGGGTAAATTGCATAACAACTATACAGAGTATACAATTAGGTATTTTAATTTTATGTTTATCACATTATTGATTCATTCTGCAATTTTACACTTTCAGAACTATTAGGAATCATAGTAATCATATTGTACATAAATAATTATTGCTACATATTTTTGTAGGCTAATTATTGTTGTATGGTTTAAAATATTTAAGATATTTAAAATATATATATTTGTTTTATTATTTTAAAATTGTATTAAACATTTTAACTACCGCTTAATATTTTATTGATCTAATTCATTTTTTTTTTCTTGCAGACAACGATTGGAGCAAACTGTCAACAGCTCATTAGATATAATTGCTAAGCTATTTATTAATAATACTTGTACATTTCTGGTTGAAACAACGACAGAATCCCTACTAACAGGAACTTTTAGCTCACTTATTATTTAAGTTTATTTATGGAACAAATAATCATATTATATTTATTTTTATACTTGTTTTCTTCTTTTGTTTGTATTGTAAGTAAGCTAAAGTGTGATAGTTTTATTTTAATCAACGAGTCAAAGCTTTTATCCAGTATATAAAGTTACTTAAGTTTTAAAATCCTAAGCCAAAGCTAACAATTTATTTAATACAATTCATAAAATTTTGATTTTGTATAATCTGTGATATAATGTTTAGATTTATGACTCAATTGGGCCTTATATTTTAATTTTTAATATAAATATTATAAAAATTTTCAATTTTTTTAACACTACTTATCTTATTTTTTTGACATTCATATTATATTATTTTATTATTTTAACATTTATAATATTATATTCTAATTATTATTATGTTAGTTTTATTATTTTTATTAAATACAAAAATAAATCCAAATATTTTTTGAATTTTATTAATAATAAAACTTTTATTTTATTATAAATTAGTTAAATAAAAATCAAAATATATATATATATATATATTATAATATTAAAAAAGCAATATAGTATTTTCAGAAAAATAAAGTTTATATAATATACAATACATATTTCATATATGTAATATAATAGTAATAGTATGATCAAGCTGTTAAATCATAGTTTACAAACAGTCTTAATAAAAATTAATTTTGCTGTATTTTATTGATTTTATTTATTTCAGAATATAACCGTTTGCCATCTGATTTAGTCATCACCCTTTAGATATGATTCAAGTGGATTAGGACCTCTTCTTTTAGCAATTATTGTTGTGTTAGACTCTGAAAAAAATATAAGAATTTTTCAAACACGTGTTTGACGACATTATAATTTATCTAAAAATATACCATTGGGTTGTGTTTGAGTCTGAACATGGTTAACATTTAAACAATTTAACCATTCTGTGAAGCCAATTTTATTATCATGATTAACATCACAATGTCGAGGCATTTTTTTTCCGCATCTTTTTAGTTTGTTGTTGGCTGCCATTTCTTCGCGAAAACTCTTCCATTCTTTGCGCTCCAACACCTTTTATTTTAAAACGCAATGTATGACAGTATTAATAATTTAATATTACTAAGTATTATGTATCGACAGAATACGTATTGCTAACATAAACAAATTCACTTACTTTATTGTGATTTGTATCCAAAGAATGAAAAATGTCTGAGATTATCGACTCATAGTCACTAGAAAATGACGTGTTATTGTTTTTACTGTAAAAATTATAAATTCAAAACAAGCAAAATATTAGAAAAATTATGTCTGTAAAAAATGAAATGTTATTTGTGTATTACAAACCTGTGTTTTTGTTTTAGGTAATCCATGAGATCTTTTAAAAAAATATGTTTTTTATGCTCAGGGCAACCTTTTATTGGACGGGAAAGTAAAGGAATACCATCACACTTAGGATTAGAATCTTTTACCGAGGTTCCTGGTATTGGTTTTCCGGTGTCTTCTTGTGCGCACCAACAATAACCTAAATTAAAAACAATTCCACCCGAAAATAAAATACTTTATTTTAAATTTCAATAATCTCATCAGACTTAATGTACTTACCGACTGATTTGTAACACTGAACACGTTTATATCTTCCATCTGTTGTACATTCTGGTATGTATTTATGCGACGAAGACGATGGATCATCTAATGCTTCTTGTCTGTCTATTAAACAATCGTTAACTGAAAAACAAAATTAAATGTTAGCACGTCATAAATCAACTATAATTTATTTCTATGTATATGTAAATCGTATATAATATTATGTATATTGTATAGGTACTACCTATAAAATATGTTTATTAAATGTATGCAGTATTTTTAAATGTTACTTATTTGTTAAATCTCACAAATTATGATTATGAAATTTGTATGATTTAGTATTCAATTACTTTGTATAGTACAGGTAAAACCGTGATCTTTGTACCATCGTTTAAATTTTTAAAACTTAATTTTGCCACCTGAAAAACCCTACATTTTTATTAACCATTTTTGAAAAAGTATCGGCTAGTATCGAATTTGATGCATAAACGGCAAACTAAATTTTAAATTTGTATTTACTCTAAGAAAATATTGATAGGGTTAATAATAAAAACATTGTGAAATTTCTTACTCTGACGAAATTGATTTTTTTATTTATAATTTATAAATATATAATAAATTATTTACTTTATTTTATTTTTATATAAATATTATTTTATTCTAATCGATAAAATAGTGATAATAATAATTAATAGATAAAAAGAGAAATTGTTTTTCGTTTTTAATATGAGTATTTTTTTAACGAGCCAGCTAAGGGTGCTCCGTGCAATACCCCTAGTTGCACAAATATGTAGTATATATTGTGTATAATATGTTTAAAGCCAAATAAATTTTAATGAAAGTAGGAAGAAATCCACCAAATTAAGTTACACGTTGTATTAATCGTAATTGTAATCTGTTTAGTTTTGTGAATGAGAATTTGTTAAACTTAAACAATATAATTTTTATGTATGTATCTTTATTTTCATACATATATTACATTATTATGGGGTAAATACACTGTGGCTATGACACAGACTTCTATATTACACTATTATATAGAAATCTGTCAATTTTTTAGTGAATGTTTGTTAAGATTCGTAATTATTTTCTTACCGGATCTCACAATTATTTTTGAGCTAACATTTTGTATTTGAAGCAAATTACCAAAACTCGGGATTCAATAGTTGTGGATTTCGCACTTATGATGTCCTAAAAGGTAATATCACGACGTGAGAAACTGTAGTGAATCTCTTAAGTCTTAATCTAACTATTTTAAGAAAGTATAACAAATAAATATGATGTCTAATATGCCGATTATTGTCGTATATTATGTTTATGATATTTATATTTTTAATGTAGTGAAACATATGCATCAGCGGTATTGTATTGCAAATTATTACCGATAATGATATAGAGGTTTAAGAAGACATGGCACTATATGCATATAATATATTATGTATACATATATAGATAAAGCGGAAAATTTGAGCGCTTAGGTAAATGAATACACTCCCGACACCAAAACTCGATCATTTAGATGAAATAAACAGTCTTTCGTGTACCTAACATGGTTTACGGTAAACAAATATTTAAACCGGGTAACCATTAATTCATGTCACGTGAACTGTAGAATTGAATATTATAGTTAAACTTGTAGGTAACACCGCGGTAACGTGCACCTATATATTGGTCATTTGACATTTGGCGAGACGCGCATTAGATAAAAGATAAATGGAACACGACTCGAACAGTGTACTTCGTGCAAAAATGGCTTTGTGCACAAGTGGTATCGTGAATCAGAGCCCCCACATACAATCTCGGGTTCCTGTACCAAATGTTTGTGCGGGCCCATTTCAAATAAATTTCAACGAACCCACGGGCCCCTGTACTTGAGGTCGATCAGCTGCTCCCCCCTTGTGGGGTGTGGGGGCCCTGCAGTGAATAGTATGCTTCCAGCGTGTGGTGGGCACCGGACAGTCATCAGTGTTACTCATTACTCGTCTTCGTATTTTAATTAGTGTTGGTTGGACTTTTGAGAAGATATAGTTTATTAAATAAATCTAAGGGAGCAATTTTAGTTTAGAATTCAAGTGAATTTTTTTTTTTTTGAAACCGAAATAAATTAATGAGCTTAGAATGATCGTGCAATTTGAATTTTTCGATGGAACTTATGGTTTCAAAGTTATAGCATTTTAAAGTTCGATGATATTTTACGTTTTTTATACACGTACGTACAACAATCAAGTTTACCACGCCATGTCATTATTTTAAATGTACGATTTTTTTATGCTTAATTTATTGGAACAAACAAGTTTCCCAATATTTTGGAAAGTCGTAAAAACATTTTATGGATGTGTCTAGAAACGCATTATTTTACAATTTCAGTATTATCGTTATTGTTAGCGATTGTATATTTGTATTCAGTTTAGCGCAACAGTGGTCCCTATTGATCATTAAGTGTAAGAAACTATAAGAACCTATGTACCTACTAGTTAGAGCAGTTAATATATGTATCGTGTTAAATTGTGTTCAACTGTTGTTAATTGATATTTAACTAGGTGTCTTATTGCAGTATGTAAGACGTATCTAAATAGAAGGTAAGAACATACTTTGTATAATATATAGATACTATTATACATTGTATTGTTTTAGTAATTTTATATCAATGAACAAAAATACCTTCAGCCTCTTCCTCTTGGTCGCCTTCGGCCATTAAACCCGGAAGAGTACCACTAAGCGTAGCTACGCTTTCTTGTAGTACTGCGAATACAAAAAGTATTTCATTATTATCGTGTTGCGTTATCGACGAAAATATCAAACATGATATATAATATGTATACCTAACATGTATGGGCAATAGTTAGGTTTGTACTTACTGTCTTCGGGATCGGCTTCCTCAAGTCCGATTCCACCGTCCTCTTTGTCTTCGTAGTCTTCCGACGAGGGAATTTCGGTCGTTGTAGTGGTAGTCGTAGTGGTCGTGGTCGTCGTGGTCGTCGTCGTAGTCGAGGTTGTTGATGACTTTTTGCCCAATGTTTCTGATAATTATTATACAAATAAATAATATTAGTATACAGTATATTATTATATTATTATATTTATACAAACCAACATTCCAATAGATAATACTATTAATACTACAGATGTATATTTAGCTGGATTAACACAATTAGGGCAAACATAGGTAAGTTAATGAAAAACTTGAATTAGTTAACTTAGGTCAAAGTTAAGAACGTTGAATTATAAGGATATAGTTAAAATAAACAATATACTTAACTTGAAAGTTTAAAGTTAATAGGTATGAAGATTAAATATTAACTGAACGTCCAGTTAAAAATAAGTTAATTAGATAATAGTTTTTTATTAATATCTAAGTTACGCATGATGATTGTGAAACTTTCACTGCAACGATTTTATTATACATTAATTATATAACTAAATATTTTTGTACTGTCTGTACTCATATTTGGAATAAACAATTTCAAATTAAAAACCTTTAAGACTATTTCATCTCTCACCCTTTTTAAAAATATAATAGTACCTACATATGTATTCAAATGTAAGTACGTACTAATGTAGTAATGTTCTATAATAAGTGATGTCATTATATTAAATAAACAAAATTGTACTCAATAAAATGTGAAGATTATAATCTGTCACCCACCTGCCAAAATTGTAAGATTTAAGAATATTCGAATACTTCAGGATATCAAGTTTTTAATCAGCACGAAAATAAATATTTAAAAAAAATTATTTTGAGCTTAAATTATTTAAAATCTACTTAATTATCTAAGTACATTTAGATAACATACTAAAATTTTGTCATTTTAATAAAGAAGATTACTTATCCAAAATAATAGTTAAAAATATAAATTAGAATAAAGTTAACGATGGGAACAAACATGTGATGTATAAAATATATTATTACATATTAATATATTCTCCGTCAATGGTGACTTACCGTCAATCGATAAACAATTTGTCCATTCGACTTTCGACACTACGCTGTTATGGTCGGTGTCGCAGTTGCGGATAAACGTCCTGGAACATCTCTTGGGCCTTACCACTTTACGGACTAGTCTCTTTAAGTCTCTGTATTCTATTCTAGTAAGGCTTTCGTTTTTGTCTGCGTCCAAATTATTGAATTTCCATTCAGTGACTCGTTTATCCAACGTAATTGGATCCAACAGCGAACGGTCACCTATTATGTACATAAATATAAATAAGAATTCAACATTTAAAAATTAAAATCCGTTATTAATTATTATCAGACATCTGCAGTAGGCTTATTGCTTAAGAGTATTTTTTTTAAATAAAATAATTGATACTTACTATTTATAAAACTTTATGTTATAAACATTGGAACAATAATAATAAAAGTATATATCTATAGGAATTATACCTATACTTATAGAGTATATAAGAGTATAGCCTCTCTCCAAAATGCATAATTTACTCTGAATGTTACATTTTTAAAATTATTTTTCCGTCTTATTTTTGTAGAAATCAACCCACAAATATTTTAGGAAATTGTATTATAGTTTTTAATAATAAACAAAATATGGATAGCTATTTAATTTTAATATTTTAATACATTAATGAATATCAACAAGTAAAATTTTTGATAAGTAAAAACTTTTATAGACACGATGGTCGATGAGTACAGTAGTTATTTACTAAGTTAGTTATTTATTATGTTTTCTCTCTAATTGTTAACGAATACCGGAATACATATTTATATACTTTTCGTTCTGTTAGATTAGTAGTTAAAAAATTATATGTATTGTAATCTAAAATATCGCTAAATATTGATAATAAGATCTCTAACAAAACCAAAATACTTTGCATACATCTACAGATAAATATATATTATAATATGTATAACTTTAATTACTTTACCATTTATTAATGCTGCATATTGTTCTCGATTGTACTCCGTTTTGAATATTCTGATTAAATTATTGACAAATATTACTTTATCGTTTTTACTGCATTCTAAAAACACGGTAACAATTTGTTTATAATAATTGTTATTTGTTAATTTTATATGTATACCTAAAACCTATTTATACTAAATATAATGTCTAGAGTGCTTATAGATTAGAAACTTTCAGAGGTTATTGGACGTTACATTAACATTCATTGTCTATCCATATATTACATAAATACATATAAATTATATAATATTATTGCAAATTACATTAAAATATATTCATGTAGAAGTAAAGGTTCTAAAACGAATTTTTTTTAAGGGAAGAAAGGTATATAAAATAATTTATATATTTTACTCTTTAGTCTTTAGAATTATACCTACGCTAATTATGTATTGTAAATTTGTTTACCTCTTCTAGGATTACCTCCTTTCTGCAAAGAACCTCTACGCCATTTGCCTATTAAAAAACAATACTACATAATAGAGTTTGACAAAACAAAAGTAAATATGGAGGTATTACTTAAGTATAATTTCAAACGAACCTCTGCCATTATCACATTTGGGCTTTTGTCCTCGAACAATGGTGTTGGACACTACTTTTCCCGCAGGTGTTACACACCAACAATATCCTTCCTTTTTATGGCATTGAATCCGGAAGTATGTGCCGTCCGCTTTGCATCTGGGCATATATGAGTCCGGCGTTCGAGTTGGATCAACTGATTTCGTAGTATGATCTACCCAACAGGGCTGCTTTTCTATATAAAATCAATAGTTTTAATACTCCATACTTCATTTAACTTTAAAATACTTAAAATTAACTACAAATATGTTAATAGCGATATAATCAAACAAGTAAAATAGGTAATAATATTGCTTATTGAAGATTTACTGCTCCATGTAATAAACACTGTTTTTGTATATTGTATGTTTAAACTCAATAGTAGAATAGTATAGCATACGAGTACAATGCAATACTTGATGAGAATTTAAAAGCTACGTAAAGTTATTAATATTTAATTATAAAAATTGAGAACAGTTTACTTTACTTTAAAATAGTTTATCCATGTAAAAAAAAGCTAGGTTATTCTTAGACCTACTCACTAGGGCATTGTTAAGTATATTAATTGTCATAAAGTGTAGGTACCTCGTATTATCGATAATTTTTAATCATTTTGAAAATAACGTATGAAGTATCTTGTATTACATTTGCAAGTTATCTTACATACAAATCAAAATTTTAACAAAATAAAAATGTTAAATGTTTATGAACCTATAAATAGCAAAAAAATTATCTAAATATTTAGTGAAAGATTTAAGTCTTTAAAGTTATTAGTTAATACTTATTTTCAATATTAAGTATAAAATTATTTTTATCTATGAATTTGAAAATGTTGATAAAATTTAGTAAACTAAGAAAAATTAAGTAGACTGATAACTGATATAATATATTATAACAGTATTTTTGTAAATCTTTTTTAATATAGTTTGTAAGCATTGGTAGGTATACGTGTCATTTCAATATCACGTTCAAGATTTACACAATATAGCTGGAGATATTGTCTTTAGATGCATTATATATGAGTAATTATATACAGTTATTATGGCCGTTATGGGTAGTATACCTATATTATATGTATCATAATATAATTTTTCATTTTTTAAATAATTATATAATTTTTACCTAAGAGAACAAATAAGTAGGTATAACGGATACGGGTAAGTACATTATAAAAGTATAATAATAATAATATATTTGTTAAAAAAACAATAAATAAATAACACACTAAAGAGAGTAATGAGTAACAGTGAAGTAAAAAGCAAAATTATTTAATTAAATTGTAACTTATAAGGAAATAAGTTAATTCAAATCAAAAAAAGAAAATAAACATCAATTTTTAAATTAAAAATACAAGTTTTAACTTAGAACAAGAATAAAAAAAAAATTACTTAATTTATTACATCTTCTTGGCAAGCTTATTTATGCTTATATACGCATATATACGTCTGCTATGTATATGTATAGCATATTTTTTGAAGCGTTTGTAAAATTAAGATTAAGATGATCAATGTAAGAAAATATTTTTTATGAAAATATTAATAAAATATATTGTACCAATTTGAAAATTACGGGTTTAATCGATTTAATATTACACAATGGTCATTAAGATTTATTAGCATTGAATATTTGTGAGTATATTATTAATATTGGATCACTGTAAATTAATCGATTATTTATTAAGGATAATAAATAAAAATGTTGTACCTACTTTTTTTTTTATAAAAACAAATATGTTTTGGACTAAAGACACGAATCATATACTCTTTATAAAGGAGTAAAAATATACTGTCAAATTCGTATGATAATTCATTGAATATGGCAATTTTAATAATTAGAT
The DNA here is from genome assembly GCF_020882245.1 of Rhopalosiphum padi. NCBI lineage: Eukaryota > Metazoa > Arthropoda > Insecta > Hemiptera > Aphididae > Rhopalosiphum > Rhopalosiphum padi. The sequence goes on from NC_083600.1 coordinate 24,312,831, forward strand.
AGTATAATGTACACATGAATAGTAGTATAATTGTTTGTATTTATTTTTAAGTTCCCATAAGTTTTACTTTTTAAACCTAATATTTTTCATGAATAGTTGTTTTATACCTTTCATAAGTGAAACAATTCTACAGTCAGGTAAAACCCATGTTTTTTTGCCCAGTTGCAAAATAAAAATCATGTGTAGGTGGTTACTGATATACTTGGAACGAAGTTATGGATATTGTTTTATTTTTATGATTGTTTGAAAGGAAAATACACACCTGCAGCATTGTACACGTATCTTGCTATTTTACCATCATATGCATATTAAATACATCTAGTAAACAATTAGATAACCATGTCATCATGATGTGTTTAAAAGTGTATCATATCTATATGATTTAGATGTATGTATAACAAAATAAATACTTATATAGTTATATAATATGATAAACATATAGGGATACATGGATCACTTCAGAGGATTATAAAATGTTTGTAAAGGGTGAGCAAATTGATTATAATGCTTGTAATTTATATATACCTATATATTTATTGCGTTTTTGTTATTTTTACTTCTCCTCTAGATACCAATAGAAATAACACAAAATGGATATTATGGTAAACAAATTAACCTTTTTTGATTTCACAAGAGAATCCGTCACACGATTATTATTGTATTATATAATATTTCAACGAAGTACATTTCCACGATGGGTAAATACTAAATAGCAAAAAGTGCAGATCTGTTACATCACACAATATAGTATATTATTATTACATTATGTTAAAATAAATTACCTTTGCATCGTCCCCGGTGTTTGACACGCAACAACGAATCGTTAAAGCATCGGACTCGCAGCAAGGCGCATCTACTCGGATAGCTAATATTGTCCGTGCCGCACACTGGTCTCCTGGTGGCCGCCTTCTTCCTCTCGCACCGTTCCACTCGACCTTTGCAATCGAATTCCTGTTGAAACAATCGTGCATATGAATATAACATATTATATATGATACTAGGTGTCTCGGGAGTATTTGTAAATTGTAATATATATATATAATCTATTTTATTTTAACTTCCTATTTAATACATAATATTATATTATATGTATACAAAAAATCGACATTATTTATTTCCTCAGCTTAATGTACGTTTTCCACAGCAATGAAGTAATATACAGTACGTACTTTATTCAAATTTATAATATATATTATAATGTATTAATAATTAACAATAAATATATTATAATATTAATTTGCGTGCTTATATTTTTTACTATAGACGATGGATGAATGGAAAAAAAATGTTATTTTATGACGGCGATTTGTGACTACGAATATAACGACGAATATACTCAGAAACGATTTAAGAAACTAGTTTTATCATCGGGTGGGGACGACAATACGACGACGGGGTAGAAAAAAAAATTATCTGAAATGCATTTCGGCTTTTTAATATAGCTAGTTGGCGCCATTATAGGATCGTCACAGACGTTGTAGCGGGAATCGGAAAAAAGAACGTGGAACGCATTAACTGTAGGTGGGACATATTTACTCGTTGTAGTTATGTATATGTAAGAAAAAACTGGTTTCGCTGTTAATGCAAAAGACCTTTTTTGTTAGCAAATTGAGTTTTCGGGGAAAACATTTAACTAGTTTTTTCACTAATTTCCCGAGGTAATTGTTTTTTGTATACACAAATCCACCAGCTACGCAGACAATATCCGTAATATAAAAAGACTTATAACTCATAAGAATATCATAAAAGAACATAAGTATATATGATATATCTATTGATTGATAATGCCAGCATTCACTATCCAGTATTAAAATTTCTATAGGCACGTGCATGTGTGCAGTATTATGTTGTTCGCATGTAATTTTTTGTCCTTATAAACTATAATCTATTCATACTTTTTATTCACTTATCAGTCTTATCACATAAACATATATATACTTATACTTATTGTGTAATTTACTCTTTTTGATATAGATTGTATATTATTTAATAAATGAAAAAAATAACTATAGTAAACTATAATCTATGATAATATGCGTTATATCTATTATATTGGTGTATTAATATTAGGTATTTAAGAGGTAATAATTTCCATTAATCAAAGTAATAGGTGTAAATGACAGAAAGATAAGGGGACTAAGGATTGCTTTAATCACCTCTTTCATAAAAAACTGATGAGATCCATGACGTATATATATATATAAATTATTAGAAATATATTTCTTAGAATCATCAAAATCACCTAGTCTTTCTCCTCCCATAATGTAGAGCAGGGATCTGAAAATTTTTCACGGGCCATCAAAATTCTAAGTACATATTTACATTATTTAAAAACCAAAAATGTTTAACAAAAATAATAATTTACAATAATAACAATTATAATGTTGTCGTAATATGTGTTATTTATTATTTGTTTGCGGGCCGGATAAAATGTGTTCGTGGGCCGCCATTTGGTGACCCATGATGTAGAGCCTAAGACACTGAGTATTGACACAACATCATTATAAATTTCTCTGGTTGTTGGTTGTTGCAAATATAATTTCATAATTTTAGAATATTTATTTTTATATTTGTAATCTATTATTTTGTTTTTTAAATAATATTATGATTATTTCGTACCTATTAATATAGGCCGTAAAGAATTGAAAAATATAATAATAATATAATAGTTTACCGAAAATATTATTTAGTATTAATATTAATTATTACTCCTTACACGCAATAAAATCTTTTTTAAATAATAAAACATTGATACTATATTATACTTTGCATCTGTATTTCGAAAGTTGATAGTTTAAGTTTAGTTAAAATGATATGATCAAGTTTAAGGAATTCCTATACTATTAATTTAATTTACAAATATTTTTTTTTGCATATGAAATAATAATGTTCAATGAAGTCATTTAAGAAATTTTTTATAATTTTCCTGATTTCAATTTGCTCCGAAAATAATATAAAGTTTTTGTTTCAGATGTCAAGTCAACAAATTTCGATTTATCGCAAGAATAAAACGAATACTTAAATTATTGCAGTATCTGCGTATAATACTGCAGTATTACAATATATTATAGCGGCTACTTACACGACATATTATACGCTGCAGTGCGTCTCTGATCAGCGAACTGTGAAAAATAAACCAGTTTTAACACAGTGTTTTTTTTCTTTCATAAATAATGTATAGGTGTTTTATTAATAACTCTATATAAGATGATAATTTTACGACAACCGGTCTCCTCTAAATGATATTAATTGGATAGCCGCCACGACTATACTTGTCTGAAGCAGTAAGTTTATAATATACAGATGTTATATATTATATATTTATATAAGGTACGTGTAGTAATAAATATGTATTACAGCTTTACACATATAATGCAAAAATATATAGACATACGGACATGAGCGCACGTATTATTGTGTGTTTCTATCAGAACTGAAAAGTGTAAGACTTGTCTGACTTGGCATATCTGCAATTGCATACACGATTTTATAAAATTACAAAGTTTGCGATATACTTATAAGCTTACTGTAGGCTATATATATATATGCTTATATACATCCTAAATGTGACGGGTTGGGACAAAGTAGGTACCTATATGCACGCCCAGACACCCTGGTTTTAGTTTTAGTAAGTAATATTGATCATAATTATTGTACAAGTACAACTGTACATTATAACATAATGTATATATTTAATAGTTTATTATAAAACTATAAGAAACATATTTCTAACGTAAAGTTGTGGATATTTATTTAAATCAAGTAGATGTAATAGTAGTGTCGCAGCAACATTTGTTTTTATTAGTATTCATTATCATAATAAAAAATTCTTATAACTTGTCAATAAATAGTATTTTGAGTATATTTGATATCCGGGGCTTATAAATTACTTTAAAAATTCAAAATATATTTATTAAAAGAATAAAATATAACTATATTGTATTATAATATTTAAATTAGTATCTTAATACTGTATATTAAGAATAATGGTATTTATTCAAGTCGATTTAAAGAGTCAATAATTTGATTTTTTAACTTTAACAATGTAAGTAAAAATACAATAAACGATTCTTTTTTTTTTACCAAGTCGCAAGAATACTAGATACCTATTATAATACAACACAACTTCACTGTCGTAACGGATGTTTATTTCTCCTGTGGTGGTGATTTATTTGGGTCCACTTATACAATATAAATGTACTATTCGAATTGGATACACCGTATACCTATATATATTAGAGATTTATTACGTGTTCTTTTTTCATCTTCGTCCGATTTGGATAATCTCTTCGAGCGCAATAATATTATAAACGTATATAATATATATAAATGTTTGTGTGCGCGCACGCGCGTATGGTTGTAATTTTTTTTTCAAGGTTATGGTTTGTGATACATACGACAACACACAGGTTTTCAAAGGTTTCCATTGTAATTTTACTCGCCACCGCATTTCGTCTTCGTTTTACACACATATATAATATAATGCGGTGGCCAACGTCCATAAAGTGGAGATGATATTATAATATATGTACCTACCAGCTAAACCAAAAAGGTTAACGGAAGAACGGCGGCGACGTCCAATAAACGTATATAATATAAGTATATTCGAACACTCATCACAATATAATGATAATAATATGTGCGTTATATTGCAGGACAGGAGGGATCGAAATACCAAATACTTATGTGGCACCGCAAAATCGTTGAACATTTAAAACGATAACGTCCTGCAAACGGATTCGATTGTATAGGAATTCGGACGAAAACTGGTTTTCGAGTATATTATCTATACATTGTTTAGAAATATAAAATATTTTTATCGAAGACAAAATATTATGAAAGCAAATATTTTTTTTATTTTGAACGGTGAGTTCAACATGTAGTTGGTTGTGCATGTATAATAAAATTGTAGTCATCAATCGTCAGTTGAATGAAATACGTGTTCTGAGGGCTATTGAAGTTTTTGATTCATGATTTAATTTATTGATCAATGACGATGGTATTTAATTTATCAATAATATAAAAAATAAACACGAAAAAAATATTTTAATTATTTTAATAAATATTGATAGGTATATTAGGTACCTGTGCGTAAACTACCCTGGAAGAGGGGATTAACATTTAACCCCCATAATCCACCCCTCGTATATGTCATTGCCTTTGTACCATATTAATATAAACATCATGTACTTCGAGCAAATATTTACATCATATTTATATATTATAATAGATAATATATTATATACCTGCTTACACGGTCGTGGATAATTACATACATTGCATGTTATAAAATATAATTGTACAGCTAGTATTTTTAGCCTATATATTATAAACTATAATATATCACTTAATCTTTTTAGTTTTTAAATTAAAATTTGTTTGTTTGAAAAAACAATAAATATTAGAATACGATAAAATGGAGAACTATTTCGAACTCATACTCATATGGTTTTGATAATGATCTCGAGAGGGTTTATACCTACTATTACGATTATTATAATATTGATATCGATTTATAACTACTGCATATTATGTGTAAAAGTTTGATTGTTTAAATTATTAATAATAAATACAATATAAATATTGAGAGTTCTTAATTGTAGTGCCTATTATTACTGCATTATAACAGTTATTGACTTGCATTCCTCATAGAGAAACATAAAGTTTATTGTAATTCATTATATTGTAAGTTTTAAAGTATAATATACCTAGGTATTATATTTTTAGAAATAATTCACAGCCATCAGAGATTTATATAGCTTTAAATTCCATAGTTAATAAACTATGGTAGTTTGTAAATTGTATTTTATTTTAATATTTTCATAAAATATTATTAATTTTAAATGCACTTATGTAGGTATTATTTATATTTATCTAATTCCATTAGTAAGAGATTATAATATTTATTAGAAAACGCAAATTTAATTGATATAAATTATTTTGAAAGATCGTCGATAAGTTGTACGTAGGCACTATAGGTATATAACACTCGATACAAATAAATAATGGTTTTCCATAAACAACTCGCTCTGAGCCAGGTGTGCCGATAGTATTGTGAAGTCAACCCTAGACTCGCCGGCACCAATGTTTTTTTCTCATAACCGATATAGCATGTATATGGTTTTTTTTTCACCCGGGGGCTTATAAATGAAAAGGTGTTTGAGACACGCCCAGCTAATAATCGACCTCATAAAAACTATTCCGAGACGTGCCAGACAATGTGCCGCCTGTGAACCGAGATCCTTGAGGGTATATCTTTTTTCTCTCGAAAAATCATTCAATACATAGTACTATACAGTCGAGTATAAATATAAAGACGAAACGTGGATAATAATTAACCTAGTTTTAAACTATGTACATAGTATATACCACCATTTATAACTGGGGATGTTGTTTCGTTGTATAAAACCGGAATGAAATCTTCGAAGTGAGATATTATATATTTACTCAACTGGGGATTATAATTAACTTCAAACGAAATGGAGATTCGGTTAAGTTTTTTTTATCGTGGTCTTAAATCATGATAATAGTTATCATTGTACCAATACATTGAATAATTTAACTATGAATCTAATAGTTTGATAGCAAAGAATATTGTACTTAACGATTTCTAAAGACTTGCCATTTACTGCATTGTTTTTGGTTTAACATTAAACGGATTTATTTTAATATGTATAATAAGTATTGAATTATTAAGTACCGTGGAAAGGACAAAATCGAGTAGCTCACCTTGTTTGGAACGGGAGAAGTGAAGCCGGTCGAGGAAAATAGCAACAACATCCATGGCAATAGATCAGCGACTGAATGAAAGTTCATGACGGTAATTGACGTGTCATTCTTCTCCGGGGTGTTCTAACTACCGACTACTGCAGCCGTAGCACGTGTGCATCAATCGCCTCGAGCGCATGCCTGTAACCAGAAGAAATGTGTAATAATATTATTATATATTAGGTAATGCGTTTAATTACTATATTATAATTGCAAAAAATAATCAAATTTGTAGTTTCGTTTAACATGGTATTGTCGCGGGATGTTTTCATAGTCAATAGACATAACAAAAAAATCTAGATTACTATTATACATATTTATGTATGTATTACACCTTGTAGATTTAAACCTACTTTATCATAGTATCCGGAGGATATATCCTAGTTTTTTTCTATACCTTTTATTAATTAATAACTATTATTGTCGTCGTAATTAAGAAATAATAGCATCGAAACTTTCACCTCTTTGCGATACGATCAATCCAAATATATCGAACAAAACCAACACCATCTTCGTTTCTATCTTGGCCTATAAATAACCCATAAACATATAGTCGTTGAATCTCAACGTTACGCATGTTTGAAAGTTATAAGTAATACCTTCGATGAAGTCGCTAAGCTATACATCACAGTACATACGTGATTATAGCTAACATATATCATTTACGTCACACGCGTGGTATTCGATACATAATCGATACATCGTTTAGTTTTAAATTATTTTTGAGACAAATTTAAGACTACGCCTATATAATATAAATATATTATATTCATTAATATTTCAATAATTCGTTTTGTTTAAATTAAAATCACATTGGCAATGTTATAAGCACCTATACCTAATATTTAGTATATTGTCAGTTTAATAATACTAAAAGATGCTGATAACCGTTTTTTTTTAATATTGCTTAAATTTTAGCCAAGTGTTTGCAAATGAAAATTACTGATATTCTTTATTATTATTTAATGGATATAAACTGAAATCGTGTAGATGGGTTTTGTTCGGTTTTCTTGAACATGAAAAAAAGTAGCAAGTCTCATTTAATAGCTATTATAATTTATAATGTACCTGCAGCCAATCTTCAATAGTCTTGATGCACCTACAATGTTGTATCATTCGTATCACAATGACACAATATTATCATCGTTGTGAACGAGGCATAACGCACGCGAGAGAAAAAAAAAGAACAAATGTATTATAAAAAAAAGTCCAAAACGTTCTATTCGAGAAAAACTTCAAACGAAAAGCATCAAGTGTTAAAAATAAATAAATAATAAATACGCAGTAAATAATGAAGAAAATAAAATTCAATAATAATGATTTAAATAGATCAAAAACGACAACGATAATATTATATCTGAGCCGATCACTACACGGAAATTGGTGTGGTTATACTACGAGCATACAGTAAATATAAAATATAATATTAAATAACGTAGTTTTTATTGGAAGTACGTCCTCGTGTCGGCGTTGTGGTTTACTCGGCGGACTGTCGGACTATACTCTTACGACACGTACGGCGTGCGTAGCTAGAAGAGCCGAACTGCGCGCACATACACACACCCACCTCGCGCACAATACACACACATACATACGCATCACACTACACACACACTCACAACACGGACCGTACACATATATAACAACAATAATAATAATAATAATAATAATAAAATAATATATATAATACTCACCACTCGTTTGGAACGGGTCGGTGGCGGGTCAGAACGGTATGAAAAAGGTATACATAATATAATATATAATATTAATAATACGAGTCGTGCGGGGCCCTGTGCGCATGCCGATAGACAGTTTTTTCATTTTCTACACGCGTATAATATCCACATGTACAGGGTGTTTTACCAAACATGCTTACCCCAATTTTATTATTTAACCATGCATTTATTATTTTTTTTGTGAAAGCACCCTGTTTTTTGGGAATGTAGGCGTTAAACAACGAATTCACCGTATACCCAGAAAATCTTTGTATTTTATATATATATACTATTATATATAGGTATGTACATAAAACCACCCCGTCGCAGGCGAAATAGCCGTTTTCTGCCGACCGCAGCAAATTTTTAATTTTTTAAATTGTTTTATATAATATATAGGTATTAAGTATATTGTACATTCAAAATATATGCGCAATTGGTGTTTAATTGGATAAAAAAAAACAATAAGATATTATTATTGTTTCGTTTTGTGAATTTCAATAAATTTATTTTAGATATAGTAATAATGTTATAAATTATTAATAAAGGGACGTCCGATTTTAAAAAAAAAAAAAGGATAACCAAATTAATAATTTTCCATAAAACGTTTATATAATTTATAAACTTTATAATATGCTAATATCTATATGAATATACTGTAATATTGTAATAGTTTGCCTTAAATTAAATTGTAAAAATGTTAATAAGATCGTCCATAACAGATTATTAATTATATCAGAATAATATGTATATATTTTTAATTAGGCTAATAAGTGATAACTGTTGAAGATCTCAAAACATACATTACATATGTACCTATACGGCTGCTATACATTCCTATTATTCTAATTTGTTTATATTCTGTTTTAGTTACTATATTTCCTTATAGTAGGAAATACATACATTTCAAAACAGCTTTTTTACTTTTTTTTTTAAACTGTTTTTTTTCTCGATGATCAAGAAATCATTTAAAAATATTCTTGTTATATTAATTTGTCATTTGCTGATAATAATTAATGATCACAATTGCATTTTTGAGAAAGTCAAAAATTAATTTTGCGGAATAAGCATTTTAAAATATGGAGCTTTCATTAAATATTTAAGAGACATCAACGAGAAATACTGCAAGATGTTTTCGTGTATAACCACTTTAACGGCTATAACCTCCTATGTAATAGGATAAAAAAGTCACGGAAAAAAACTTTATTTCTATACGGAGTGTCTCTTTGCGTACGTCCCACTTTCAACTTTTTTTAAAACAATTTTATAAATTGTATACGGTCTTCTTATCAGAATTTGAAAATTCTTTCGAAAATAAATAAATAATAATTTAAATAAACATAATAGATTATTTGCCTATATCCTAAATTACACATTTTAAGTCTACCTACTTAATATTATTTGTAGACCGTCGTCGATTAAATCATTTGACTAATTAGGTAAAACGTAAAAGTATAACTTATTATTGTTTACTAGAAAACAAAGTATTATAGAAAGAATACATTTAAAAAAAAAAATTATGAAGCTCGTAGCCACATTTTGTTTTGAATTTTGATGACTATAGGTATACTATACGTATAATTGATAAAGATGCAGTATAAATTCGAATTGTTCGTCTTCTAATATACATACTATATATAAGATTGAGTTGTGATATATTTATACCTACTATAATACACTCGTAATAATAATGTAAAGGTGCTAGGTGCATATTATAGGTAGTCTAGAGTTGTCCTTATCCGGTTTTACTTGGAGGGCAAGTATCGTTTTTATTGGGAATAAAACGCAATTTAGTTACAAGTATTTTCGTTTGTATATATATTTATTTCTGATCATAAATTGTTTTTTCTTTATTAAATTCCGAGGCTTAGTTTTTTATTAAGTGGCGCCAAACCTTAGATTCTATAGTACATCATTAGTCATAGTTATATAATAACGTGTAGTGGTCCGTGCTGGATGACAGAAGAACCAGACTTGAAATATAGAAATTATGACAATCGAGGGTAGATAAATAAACTCAACTACACTCACTGTCTGATCATAAAAAAAAAAAAAATGTCTACAACTAATGGAGATGTGATCACCCCATAATATTTCCTAGAAAACTAGAAATAAATTGTGTCGTTATATAAAATAATGATAGTATAAATTAATCGTTTATGCTAATGTACATTAATCGCTAATGGAATTTATTAACAGTTTGATAAAGATGAAATTTATCTGTATAGTGTATATAATTCGTTATCCATAGTGTATATACATTATACATACGCGGAGAAATATAAAATAGGTTTCGTTTTTAAAAGTGTAAACAAAATCCATGAATGTTAAAAATGTAAATGATTAATATTATAATTACTTATATTAGTTTAAAGCTGCATTGAGTATTTTTTTTTTTAATTGAAAATTGTTATCAATTATTTAAATAATTAATTTAAAAAAAAAACTATATTTACAGAATTATACTATATAAATAGATCGATAATATATAATATAAAATATAAATACTCTCTATAAACACAATTGATATTTTTAAAGATTTTTTTATTAGATATATCTACCATCCTAGTCATCCTACCAACTAAGAATATGTAAGTTTTATGAAATTTAAATCTTGTTAAATTATATATAAGTTTAATATGTAATTCTTAATTCTTATTATAAATTACTATAATTTAAATATCTAGGACCATTAGTTATATAACATTGTTATTATCTATTAATAATTATTTCTTTATTATGAAAATATAAACCTATATTTTATAATATAACTTAAATCTGTTGCAAATAATTTATCATCATTACATTATAGTATGTATATTATATTCCAAAGGCCATGGGCCATGGCATATCAAAAAGAAAGTCTTGAAGTCAAACAATTAATACCGACATATACCCGTTAGCATAAATTACGGCTATTGATATACCTATAGTATCTACCTATGTAGCTGTCTTATGTATTACATGTTCTATTAAATACTTATATGTATATCCTTGACATATTTTATGTATTTCTATAATTCTACGAGCTTCAATGGCTAGCAAACTCAATGGTTTTAATTTAAATACAGCATATATGTACAAATTACATTATACTCGTAGGTACTAGCCATACTACTATATTAGGCTTTTTATTATTGGAGTATAAATACTAAAATATATTGTAAATCATCTATACTAGTATATACATATAGGTAGAATAAAGACATTAATTATTAATGATGAGTAGGTTATTGCTATAACATATTCATACATAGAATGATTCATTATATTTTTATAGGTACCTAATTAAAATATTACACAGGATTATTTAAAATGATTCATTCGGTTTTTAGGTAGGTACTAACATTTGATATTTAACACATTTAATTAAAGAATAATATTTTAAATTTAAAATACTTTGTATTTATATAAATGTTCGAGAATATGATTTGACTTGGTTACATGAATTAAATTTAATCGATAGTCAAATTCATCATATTGTACTTGCTCCGGCTTATCTATTAATGTAATTGATTCCACCGGTTTTCTAACTCCTCTGAAGTTTGAGGTTATGATATTGGCCAATGAACATAGTATTATAAACTTTAAAAATATTCCCGAAAGACTATAGTCATTTAAATTATGATCACTAATAGTATATTTATTGATTGATCAATTCTTATTAAAATAAAAATATTTTACAAATTATTAACTACCCATAAATAAAATTGAATAAAAATTAAATTTTCCCATTAAAAGTATAAGACGATCGATTATTATAATATTTTGAAGATTAAAATCGATTTAATAAGTTCATTGAACTTACAGAACTTATTTTAGTTCTGTGATGTCTATGAAGTTACTATTTAAATATAATAGCTTATAATAGTTATATTTATATAAAATCGATACATTTATATTATAATAGTATATTAATTTTAAACTAATTTAATAAGAAGCAGTTCTACTTATTAGCTACTACCTTAATTAATTGAAAAAAGTATCTAACTCCGTGATACCCATATGCTTTATTGTGCGGGAGGGAAATTATAGATTTAAGATGTTCTTTTTTAGTAATCTCTACATTATATTTTTTAGTTATTGAATATGGTTCGAGAGCTTTGAGGATGTTATAGAAAATCTATACATTGTTTGCAATCCTCTTCGGTGTTTCAATTCCGGTATTTGTGCTTTCTTAAACAAATTTTTCGTGACGAATCTATACGGCAAGCCCTAGGTAAATGTGATGCCTGATCGGAAAGAAGAATAAGATGTTCCGTGACAGTGATATCTACTCGAAGAACTTGGTTAGGATATTTCGAACAACAAGGTGAAGTGGAAAGTGGTAAAAATGTATAAATTAAGCAATAAAAAGCCAAAGAATCAAGAAAAATAAGAAAGATAGAGGTAATAGAAGATAATATCAATATTATCGTTATATGAAAATTATTATTATTATTACAATATTTATCACATATCTTTTATAAAGAACATTATATAGATGAGTTGGCGCGAGAGGCATGTCCCACGGATTCAATCAAGTTGTAATGGTTTTGTAAATTAACGATGATGATCCCATGTTAATGTATCCAGGAGTATTGAGGGAAGGTGAAATTATTAACCACCCATGGCTTCTTTACTACACTATAAAAAAAAGTTTTAACTTTACCTAATGTAGGTTACAAACCAGCCACCAGGACCAGGTATACTGCTACGCTACGGTATCCTAAGTTAATATATCCTAACTATAATAAATATATATATTAGACTGACATGAATTTTCGAGTTCAAGTGAGAAGTGTGTCGACATTAAATGATTATTGAAGTATGTAAGTATAATATTCTACAGTGGATAATTGTGGTCTTATAATGTGTCGTGTGTACGAGTATGGTTAGGTAACAGCTAATACCGTAAATTAATTTGTGCGAAGTTTATTATCATTATCATTATTATTATCATATTTGCATAACTCTGTATGAATTTTTTTCTTTTGCACAAAATAATATAATAAACAATTGTTTTATCTATCATCTGTAAGCAACGCTTGTGTTGGAGGTAGAGATTATAATTAATACCCTATTATTATTTTTTATACATTTTTAGTCTCAATGTATGATAATTAATATAGATACATAGCTAGGTTATCAAAAAATTATAAAAGTAATGTCTGACTTAAAATTGTTAAAAATCGTAAAAATACTTGTGACAATAAATTTTTATGAAAATTTACTGAAAATAGTAGGTTAAGTAGAGGTAATTATTTTTTAGTACTTAATAAAATGTCTTCATCCTAAAAAATATTATTATGGTAGTGTCTCTTTTCAACTTTATTAAATAAAAATATACTATATGCATATCAAAATTTGCATATATATTATAGAAGTTGGCTAATTTCCAGAGTTATAGAATTTACCGATTAGCATACCTATATTCAATATTAATTCGAATTTAATTTTAAAACATGTATATATTTTAAATGGAATCGCGTACTATAGTAGGTACACAAATGGATTAAATTAACCCATTTAAATATTATTTAAACGAAGTTTGAATTTCTTATCATTTTAAGAAAATACGTCTTACACATTTTAATTTCAAGTGTGCATATATTTTCTACTAAATATGTGTATTTTCTTATAACAATGAATCTGTACTCGTAGGTATATTATATTAAGTATTAACAATAAAAAAAACGAGTAAATCACTTCTGAATAATATACTAGTACAGTTCAATTATACTATATGTAAAGTGGTCACTTTGTAGCATTATAGCATTTTGTATTAAAAATAACGAATCAGAACAAGCATTATTGTTATTACGAGTACATTGTAAAAAAATAGTTTTTTTAATTTAGGAAAACTTATTAAATTGTTAAAATTTTTATTTATAAACAAAAATTGTATCATTATAAATTATAAAAGTAAACAAATTTAAATATTATCTTTAATAATATAGCTCAAAAAAGTTTTTGTAAATCATGTCTAGAAAACGATAATATAAATATTTCAAATATTTGGTGAAAAAGTCGTGCTTGCCAAAAGATACAAAAATAAAAAATATCGATTTAGTCAAAAACTGGTAGGTATTGTGTAAATATTTCCATTTTCCGTATTTTTTTTTTTTTTTGTTTTCTTATTATTAAGTACTAAGATACTAAGAATTTTCTAGTTTTTTTTTTGCTTTTAACTCCTTCAGTATTGAAAGTAGATCCAATTTTCTACCAGAAACATCTTTCAAAATTGAAGATCGATACATTTTTATTTTAATTGTACAAAGTTGCTTCAGGCGTACACTTACAAAAACAACTCATCATTGTAAAACTAATAGGTATATTAATTTCTCTGCTCAGAATCTAAAATTATTTATTATTATTGGTGTGTTTATTTTGGCGTACAATCATGCCCGTAACCAGACTAAATTTTCAGGCGGGGAAAAGCAAATTTTTTTTGGGGGGGGATTATATATACCTACCTAAAAGTCTTTCTAATATTTTTAGGGGGCAACGACTGGGTTTAGGTGGAGCAACGCCCGTTCAACTAATGGAAAACATGGTCAAAATTTGATCTGAACCATAAAATTACTGGCACATTTTTTTTTTTTACCAGACTTTGGATTTGGGAATGAATAAAGGTCTAAAATATAGTAACTAATATAAATCCTACTCGAATAAGATGGCATTGGATTTATTTTAATTTTACCTATTATAATACTATGTGTATGTATATAAATATAACCAAAATATATATTGCATATAAATGTAATTTAACTTTTCAGCGTACGTACTTATGTAAAATACCAAAATTATACCTAACTGGTTATAATTCATTTTTTGTATTTAGTAACATAAAAGTATTGAGTTATTAAGTGCATACGAGTACTAGCTATTATTAAATTATAATAGAATTAATAAGTAGGTTATAGCTTAAAACTGGTAACTTCCTTAAATGTTTGTATTAGTATTATTAATTCAGGATTTAATCTGAATAATTTAATTATTATTGTCAACTATTTTATATTTCACTATAAAAACAGTTTTTGTAAGAAAGTTAAACTATAATAACCTATTGCGTAGTTACGTGCACAGGTATAATAATAATGTATTTTATTTCTTATCATTATAGATATCGAGTAAAACGCTTATCTGCCAGACACATTTTTATTGTATGTATTTAGTAGATAATTTTATCAACATCATTAATTATATAACACTATAGGTACAGACATACAGTTGTATAATAGAATCCACCCCATCCCCCGTCATACAATAGTTTCGATGTTGCAGATTTAGTAGCTTAACTTGGATTATTTATTCCTGTAGATAAGCCAGCGGATCTTAATTCTTACAAACATAAATGCGATTTTTTTTGAGCATTATAAAATGTATTAAAATTTTAGAGATAAATTTAATTATATACCAATAAATTTTCAAAATAAGATTTATTTTTAAATTAATAAAATATTATCGAAATAAATGCAACGATGATATCTATGTGCTGTTAATTTCATCTCATCTAGTCTATATTAGTTAATAGACTATTTTTATACGTAGGTATTTAAGGTATTTTAGGTATTTAAGTATTTTAATATTGTGAAACAAAAAATAACCATATTGAAATAAAAATACTAAATTGTAACTTTTTAATGAAAATAATATACCTACTACGTTTCATAAAAATTATAACAGTATATAGATATAAATGTTTAATATACAGTTATGACTGATAAATCCTCCGGAATCGTAGACACAATATGTACACGTACAGCAATCGTATATTATTATATTGAATATAAATTAATATTTCGTATTAAAAAGAAAAAACTAAAAAGTTATAACTTAATATTAAAATATAATATAAAATATATTTAAAACGAAATTGAATAAAATATCATCTTGTTTAGATCTTGAGGTGACTTAAGTAGTGTTAAGCTTACACATTCTAAATTCTCCATCTATAGTGTTATGTAAACAAATTTGTCACCCTGAACAAATTGTTTATGGTGTCACTCAATGTGTCACTTAACCTTACCTATCGCAAAATAATTAAGCGTATAGATAGAGTAGGTAGACATATACTTAGATTTACAAAATAAACGTATTTATTAGAACAGTGTACTTAACCAGTATATGTTATGTCGCATTGTCGCCGAATAAGTCAAAATATTTCATGTAATATTATGTTAAATGAGTAAATGACACAAAATTCCCAAACACTTGACTCAATTTACAAAAATCAAAAGGTCCTTGATATAATTTCTAATTTCTATGATGATTAAAAATTAGTAATCTGTTATCATTACTTTTATTATGTTATATATATATATATATTTTTTAAATTTTAAAATTTAAATCATTAATTAAAATTAAATATTAAATATTACTCATTATTTTTAATTTTTAAATTGTGTTTCGCAAAATATGAAATATTTTATTAATGTGTCGCCATAATAAAAAAAAAGGTTGATAAGTCGTGTATTATTAGAATACCTTCGGTAGCATATTTCGGTATCGGTACCGCTACTTTACTAAAAAAACACACCTCGAGCATTTTTTACCCCTTAAAATTGACACCCACGGAAAATAATGTTTCCCCTACATAGCACTGCACTGTCCTCATCTTTAAAAATGCGTATGAATAATACACGTACATAACATTTATCGTGAAATTAGGTAATATATATAAAACAGGAATAATAATAATGGAATCGAAATTTTCATTTCTCGCATACATTATAGTTATTTTTAAGAATAGCTATTATAGCTATACCTTTTTTAATAGATAAATATATCCTTATATAATACTCGTGTATCCGTGTATATGTTATTATATACTATTGTATACGTACATATATATATTATATATTTATTAAACGTGTGAATCGTGCGCGCGGTCAATTGTTATTATTTTATTATTATCGTCGTCGTGTCAGCCAGGAGAGTTTTTAATAACGACGCGTATATAGTATAAATATAGATAGGTAGGTACGCGACGACTATACACACTGCACACGCGTCGCTGTCGAACAATTTGCTTCAATTTTTCTAGTTGTTATTCTATTTGTATATATAAAAAAAAAAAAAATTAAAAAACGACGTTTCTCACGTTTTTTTCATCGGGGGAAACGACGCGATGTTGGTGTCTTTTGTGTGACGCACGTTTATTTCTTTTTTCTTTTTTTCGTGTACATATATGTTTTTCCTTCCGATAGGCTCCAAGGTTTCTATCGCATGTTATATGTATGTATGAAGAGTGGTTGGTCAGCTCGTATATATATATATATATATATATATATATATATATATATACTTCTTTGTTCGAAAACTCACGTGCGTGCGCGAGTGTGTGTATAAACGATCGGGACAGGTGACAAAGACGGAGAAAGAAAACGATAAAGATATACCCAACTGTATATACCTATGTGTATAATATATGCTTGTTCGGAAACGATAAAGGGAGATGGGTATTGGGTAGATAGATCGATAGATCGATAAGGAGAGAGAGTGTGCGAGCGAGAGAGAACGAGTGCGGAGAGACGGAGATGGCTGTGCGACGGCGACAGACAGTCAGACGACCGACCGACCCATGCCATGCCCATGCGGTATATCCTCGGCTCCAGCGTGTCTGGGGTCCGGCTCGTCGTTGTGTTCGCCTGCCGTGCCTAACTAACCTCATTCTCCTCGGACTTCACCGCCGATAACCGTCCGAATGACAGGTGTCACATCGATTGTACCATACACAGCGCACACACAGCGTACACACGCGTATTCTATAATATATAATAATATTATAGTATACATATTATATCGGTTTATATATGTATATAAAATATACACGGTCGAAACGCACACGGGTTTTTGTCGATCGCGGTAGCGTGTTCATAATACTATACATATGCATGTATAAACGGACGAGTGCGGCTCGCAGAACTGGTTTCCTCCCATATTATATTATATTATATTATATTAAATTATATTATGTTTTATTCTATCACGATCGTCTAATCCTACTGCAAGAGAAGATAGTGCATACGTGATCATCACATGATAATATAATAAACTCGTATCTATAATATATTAGAGATATATGTTATAATTTTAATATAATTGATTATTTATTACATTAAAATGCTGGTTTTAAGGTTTTTCAGTGTTTAAGCTTTTAGGAAAATATGGGTTAAATTTACAATTATTTATATTTATTTTCACCTACACATTATACCAAGTTTGATGTGGACAATACCATGGAAGCATATTACTATATTAGTTATTTTAATATGCTATATTAATCTATATAGTATGGTATAAAATAAATATAATATATTTATAGGAACTTGAAACTTATTTCCATTATCAGGGGCGCCATTATATAGGGATGACTAAGAGAGCATATACCCCTTCTTGGATTGTATAAACCATACCAATTTTTATAGATACTATCGACAAAAATTAATTAAAAAAAAAACATTTTAATAATTTTATTTTATATTGTAGTTTTAACGTTTAGTTAGATAAAAGTTAAAATGAATATAAACTTAGCTAGGTATAGGTAAGTAAAGTACCAATAATTAATCTTTTTTTATTTGAAAAATCGAAAAATGTATTCACAATCATCAATTTACTAGGTACCTACTTACAGATTATCTATGATTTTAGAATACAAGAAATATTGAGAAGACAGAATATTCGAATATAATTACTCTGCGTGATCCATAATAAGACGTCTCATATTACTGATCAATTTCCTTTCTCCTTCGACAAGAGTGATTGATACCAATACAATTATTGGAAACATTATTCTTAAAAAGAGGAAAAATCCCATTTATATTTGAAATTTGTTGTTTTATTATTTATTTGTTTACCTATGTAATTATTATATTTTATTTTGTAAAGGTATAGCAATAGGCAATAGGCTCAATAGGGAGTTACAATAGTTACATATAGGTAGACCTACCATGGGTCACATTGGGAATATGGTATGAGACTCAAGCTTCGTCCTCTCCTCCTTCCTTTACCAAGGTTTATGATTTTATGAGCAAATTAAGTATTTACGTCACTTAACCATTACGTATTTTTATTATTTTCTGTACACAATACCCAGACACTCGGGAAGTCGGGAGTCGGAAGATGGATCTAGATATCAATAATCCTAAATCAATCTCAACACTCATCAGCTAAGTCTACTGCCTCGCGATCTGAAAATCGTTTTATTAGCCTACATTGGTTACTAAGCAATGATTGAATTATTATACATGAAGGAAAATAAGGGTATGTTTATCTGCAGCGCATCCAATTATAAAAAAGATCAACGTCACCTTCAAGTTTCAACAAAGAAAAGGATGTATAGACTTATCAGTAGGTACTACAACATGCCGTAGTCAGGATTTTTTCCGTGGGGAGGTTTAATTTTTGATGGTCTGCAATTATGACAAAAAATTAAGTTTGCACTGTAGGTATTTCTGACAATATAATATTCATATAATTATACATATTATCAAATAAACATGAAGTAAGTTTGATAAGAGCGGCGTTGCTTTATCATCACAAACGGTAAATTAAATTAATAACATTATTGTCGTCTGACATTTCGGGGGGGAGGGGGGGCTTGACCCCGGTAGCCCTTCTGGCTACGGTATTGATTCACTCATATTATATCTTAAATTTATGTCTTATTTACGTATTAATGTATACAGTAGTGGACTCTGTCGAAAGGATAGATAATATTGGGAATTTTCCTGATGACTCGGTGGTATAGTGACTATAGTGAGTTGCGGGCTTTGTTTAATACATGTTTATACAAATAACAATCAAAGGCGTTCCACCTACTTTTGGCTATAGAGAAAAATAAATTGAATAATACTGATGTCAAAGACAATATTATTGATATTATGAAAAATAAAATTTATTAAAATAATAAAAACAATAAAATTAAATAATTTAAAAAAAAAATTGTATTAACACATATTTTGTATAAATTGATAAACATGAATTTATATAGTTTATAGTAATTATACCTACTAATTATTGATTTTAAGAAAAAATGTCCTGTATGACTATAAAATAATCGTGCATTTATACCCTAATAAAATATATTTAACGATTATCCATAACGAAGCAAATTGGAGGGTAGTCAAGTATAGTTTTCTCGAGAATAGAAGATCATCATAGGTAGTAATGGTGGCATCTTTATATGGTGTTCGTGTTCTTATTATGGTAATATACATGTAAAGCTTAGTAAGCATAATATTTTTATTTATTTATTACAATTTGTTTTAGTAATACCTTTCCTAGTATTTATTATTATTTTTTATCACAACACTAAAATATATTGACAAAGTAGATTTGTCG
This sequence comes from Rhopalosiphum padi, assembly GCF_020882245.1. Taxonomy (NCBI): domain Eukaryota; kingdom Metazoa; phylum Arthropoda; class Insecta; order Hemiptera; family Aphididae; genus Rhopalosiphum; species Rhopalosiphum padi. Next base: position 24,333,641 of record NC_083600.1, read on the forward strand.
ATCATGCGTCAGAATGATAATAGCAGCACTATCTACCGTTCAACCGTTGTCATTTTGCACTTTTCATTTTTTAACGAATATTAACCACTCACGATTGTTATACGATTTAATCACTAGATGACAATGTCGTACATGATTTTCGGATTTTAGTATAAATTCTAAGAGGAGCCCCAGATCGATGAATGTACTAATTTTACAATTATTCAAATTATTGTATTATGTATGTTTTAGATTTTGATTGGAGCAATGAATATATTCAATATTGATTATAATATAATCTTGTATTTCATTTTTGTATATCTGGGAGGTTGGGGGGGGGGGGGGGTGTAAAAAAGTAAACATTTCTTAGAATATTACATTTTAAAATAATTGAAAAAAATAGGTAGGTAAGTAACCGCTTTGCTAATTCAAAATTGCGAGTATAAAAATTGAATCTAGTTGCCAGTTGTTACTTTTGGGAGATAAAAATTGGAAATTTTCAGTAGAATATACTGAGTAGTGAGTGAATAGTCACTCACGAATAATATTTTTATATAACAACAAAATATTTAAAATAATTATTCTTTGTTTAACTTTAAATGCCAAAAAATAAAATTGTGTTTGTAGTGTTTGTACCTATATTTTATAGATTTTTTAGTTATAGTAAAAAACGAGTCATGAGGGAGAAGGACCTTTTACCTATTAAATTGTCAAGTCTTAGTTATACAATTTAAACATTTAATACATGTTTTACTATAAAACAATTAAATTTTAAATTCTCATGAATATGAAAAATTTAAAAAAAATTGAATTTCTCAATAAATGCTCACAAAAATAAAAATATCGTACAAATGTAACTTTAATATTTATAAATAACGAAAATTATTTTCGGATCTTGTGTCAAATAGTTAGGTGTGAGTACACCATCTGATTTTTATGTAAGTTATTGTATAAGATAGAGTTACTGGTTTCGTTGGAAGTTGTCCATCGTTATTCTCGTCCTCTGTCCTATTTCGTGTCTATTTATTAATTTTCTATTATTATTAGTGCCATACTGGCATACGATATAATTAGATAAAATAAGTATAGGTCTTACTGGTCGTCGTAGAACGAGTATACCCAAGTTTAATAGGGAATAAGGATAATTAGTGGATAATATTGCTACTAATACAGTAATACTTAGATGGCTTTTACTGTTTATAGGCACTCTGTGGTACACAATAATAAAGAGAGTTGAAATACATCGACATCGACAACATAATATTTATATACCTATTAAGGTATATAAAGTTGATCACTTGAATAATATTGTCCTTCATTTTGTAGTTTTGTCTTCCTATTTTATAGGGTTCAGGAAAAAAGTTAAATAAATCGATTCGATTTCGATAGGATTGGTTTCTTTCATTCTTTGGGTAGAAAATTTGACCAAAGCGTAATCCGCCAATAAAGTAAAAAATTACTTAAATTTAAAACTGAATAAATTATTTTAAATACAATAGGCATTAGGCACCTTCACCTATAATAATTTATTAAAAAAAAAATTGGTCAGACCAAGCCACCTAGACAGTCAGCTTATGTGGCCCGTGAGTGTGATCATGAAGGATATGAACGAATGACGATAAACCGAATATTATAAAAATTACTATCGTCCTTTATAGTATTTGGTTGAACATTTAGAGAAAATATTTCCAATTTACATAGCTGAGATAATGCACGTGTCGCAATCTCATAGAGAAACATCATTTACTTTACGACGTATGTGCTGTAACTCGATGCATTTTACTGATGTTATCAAATCATGTACAATGCTGTTATCACAAATTATACACAATAAGTGATTATTTTTAATGTTTTATTTTTCTACTACGAAATCATTTAGTTACCTATTCATTTCTCTAGAAAAAAGTCATCACAATTACTAAAAACATAATATTTTAATATTCTTTTTCATCTACATTAATATTCAACTCTCATAGTCACACAGTACTCAGTAGGTAATAAAATCGATCATCTCCCCATCGTCTGATTAACAGTTTTAATTTCGTCGATACAGTCTTGTGAACTTCAGTATTATACTTCACAAAACTCCGGTATGTTCTTGAAAACTTCGACTTTAGGAACGTTTTATGTATTTGAAGTCAAGTAACTAGACTGTACGTGTTCGTTGACGAATAACATTCACGATGAAAAAACTGTTGTCGAAAAAATTGTGTTTGTATATTGTACTGGCATTCCTCGTGGTTTGCTTGTTTAATATCTTGACGTCCAAAAACGGTGACAACAATTTCATGCACTATGATGGTAGGTTTGTCTTGTAAAAAGGACCCCATGTTGAAGTTGTCCATTAGTTAATTATTAATACTGATCTCTTAAATTTTTCAGAAATGTTCAAGACATATTACAATTATTCTAAAGGTAAGAAAAATATAGTATATAATAAATCACACTTTATTTGTTTTTAATGATATGTATTAGAAGTTTGTTATTCCTGAATTCGATATTGCTTATGAAAATCTACTGTACATATCAGTTAAGTATTTGAATAAACAACTGAAATGTTTTAAATTAGGTATGTTATATAATCATACTCATTTGTTTAAAATTGATCATTAAATGATCAACATTTTTGTTATTATTTTATACATATATAACTTTGAATGTTTTTTTTTATTTTTTTCATTTTTAAAAATTTTAAGTGAAGTAAGCACAATTTCAATTAATTTGAAAGGGGCTTGTATAATTTAGACCAACAGACCATGGTGAGATTGCTATCACTCAAAAATGCATTGTTTTTATTATACTTTCAAGGTATAAATTACTTTGTTTAATACAATCACAAATTTAATTACATTAAATTTAATGTTTAGATAAGCTACTATCAGCTACTAGTACCTATTGCTATAATTGTGATGCTTCTTTAGAAATTTACTTGGTTTCATTAATTTATTATACTGAATTTGATTATAACAAGAATTATAATTTATAATTATGATTTATAACAAGAAACAAGTTTTCTTACAAATAATATTAGTAAACTTAGCTTATATTGTTTAAATATGTGAAATCTAATAACTAAATAAAATTCATATTTTTATTCATAGTTCCTAATATTTTTAGATAGTGATTTGAACGGTCCAGAAGTATCCATGGATGATTCAAATCTTGTAAAAAAATTGCGAGAAAATTTCCTTGTCAAACCTATTGAAGAAAATAAAGGCCATCGAAATCGTTATAATTTAGTTGATATGTCGTTAATAGATCCTTCAATGGGACAAGCTGCTGAAATAGCCAAGATCATTGATTATACAGTAAATAAATAATTTATAATAATCTATTATTGTGTATAAATAATAAAAATATAATAAATTAATACTTAAATTTGAAATAATTATTAATTTATTTTTATTTTAGAAAGGAGGTTTTTTTATTGAATGCGGAGCTTTGGATGGTGAAACAAGATCTAATACTTTATACTTTGAACGTTATTATGGATGGACGGGACTACTCATAGAAGCAGATCCTTTAAATTTTGCGAAAATGTTAAAAAAAGGACGAAGAGCATATTTATCACCTTCTTGTCTTAGTATTAATCCTTATCCTGAAATTGTAAGTTAAGAACCACCAACATTGAATATAATAATATTATATATACAAAATTGTAATAAAGTACAACAAATTAGTTAATTTTTATGCTTTAGGAATTTCTATTTATTTATTTTTTTTAATTTTAATTAGGTCTTACATAATATGCTTAATTTTATTTTTATTTTTAGGTTTCTTTTCTTCAACGTAGTAATATGGGCCGAATAGCATATGATGATGTTGTAGAAGACTTAGTAGGAATAAATGATATTGGGAAAAAGAATTTACCAATGGTTAATGTACAATGTTTTCCATTCTATACATATCTTTTAGCATTAAATATAACAGTAATAGATTATTTCAGCTTAGATGTTGAAGGATCAGAATTAAATGTCTTAAAAACTATTCCATTTGATAAGATCGATATAAGAGTAAGTTTAGTTATACACATAATAGTGTGTAATTATCTATATTAAGAAAAATTGTCTAATATTTTTTGTTTATAGACTTTATCAGTGGAATTTTTCCATGTAAAAGAAGGTGACGATGGTATAAGAACGTTCTTGGAAAATAAAGGGTATATAGTTACTGGAAAAGTAACTAGGCAAGATCGATTAGCAAATGATTACATATTTGCAAAACCATCTGTTCTAACACAAAACCTATCATTTTATGTAAACTAATTAAAATATCTGCTATTTATGAATGGGCTATGGACTGAAGTGCCTAATGATATTTTTGGTTTTGAAAGTTAAGTATTTTATGTTTATTCTGGGTTTGTTATTTGTAATTAAATTTTCATATTGTATTAGTTATTATATTACTTATGTTTTAACACGAGTCATCTATTTTGATATATAGTTGTTATGGCATTTAAAAATTCTATTTAATCATTCATATAATTTATTACAATTTTTTTTAGATTTAAACTATCATTTAAATTAAATTTTGTAATTTTAGGGTAGGACCCCCTTAGAAATTTGAGGTTTTAATTTATTATAACAGACAAAATAAAGTAACATTTTGTCAAGTATCATAATTCTCAAATCATTTTTTTTTTATTAAAAATTATTTGTTGAGATAAGAAAATAGTAAGCCATTAACAAACTATTTATGTTTTAATTGCCTTAACAAAAATATTTATGTTTTAGTTGCTCCTAAACAATTTTATTTATGAGTGTTATTTGACTTTTTACTATAAGTATAATGTTACTTGACTTTATAATACTTTTTAAACATCACTAATAATTAAAAAAATATGAATTATTTCTTTATTTTTCGTTTGTCAAAAACTAGTAGATTATTTACAAAATTATTTTTGTATCTTTTTAAAAAAAAAAAAGTTATTATTTTATATTTATAGAATTTAACAATACTAACTTGTGCCGAAGTAAAAAAAAAGTGTCCCATACAGTCTGAATATCCTATTGGTAACTGCTTTTTAAATCTTATTATTATTCTGTGATAAAATAAAATTATACATTTATTGTGGTTGATTAATAGAAATATTCACGGAAAACTTGTCCATCATAAGATTTTTTACATAATTTGTTTTCAACTTCATTAGAAAAGTATATGTTACCATTCGAGCACGTTTACTTGTGTCAAACCTATTTTAAATTCATTTTATTAAAAATATGTTAAAAAAAGTATTTTTCTGAATTTTGGTTTAAATAATGTACATGAACTGAAACATTTTTAAATGTTTTTAGAATTAAGTTAGATAATTAAAAGTTTACATAATATTTAATTGAAAATTATGAAAAATAATTGTATTATATTATTATGTATTAAATAAATATGTTTGTTGCACAAAAACAATGTTCATATTTCAATACTTAAATAAATAAATATATTTTGATTTATTCATCTTTATCTGATTAAACTTTTTGAACATTTAGACATGATTTAACTCTTTAATTAATGTTAAACAGCGTAAATGTGTTCAATTAACATTTTGATGGTAACACATAAAATAATAAATTTGCAATATTATGTACAGGGTAATTATTTTATTTATTCATATTTGTATATAAATATTAAACAAGTTATAAAATGCTTAATCAAGTTTGACATTTAAAATGTTTTGTGCTTAGAAGCACATTACTCATTCGCTTTTACCTATAATTTTAAACAAAACATTGTTTTAATATCATAGCTGCATTCAATTAATATAGAACAACTTATTGGATTTTTAATTAGGTAAAATGTTGACACTCGTTTATTTTTAATAAATTGTATTAGTTTTGTATACTTCTATTGACTTTAAAATATATTTTTATTTCTAAAATGTAATAATTAGCAAATTAGTAATTATCAATTTAAAAAAAGTATTCGAAAATGGATTTTACAACTTACTTCTTCAGAATTCTTATTAAATATTTTTGTTTTATAATGTTATTAATTCTAATATTTCTATATTATCCAGTATGTGACATACCATTAAAATTTGACTTACCTTGATATTAAAATGTCGATTTAAGGTTATGAAGATATTTTTCAAAGATTGTATTATCCTTATTTGAATAAAAGGAATGCTATAATTTTCCCCAAAATTGCCTTGTGAACAATGTTGTAGCAAAATTAGCTTTAATTTTGAATTTTTTTAATAACACTCCATAATGTTTGGTTTTTTTATGTATGTGTTTGGGTCAACAACTTTTTTTGCTGATTAATACCGGGTATATACTGTATATCTGTGGTCACATTTAAACAGGCATATGCACACCATTCTTTGTGATGAACCATACTCTGCTTCTGCTTGAATTATAGGTTGTAAAGTTGTTATGAAAAATATTTATTACTATATTTTATCTTAACAGCTTTCTATTTTTTATATCAGATATGTAACATATGGGAATTGTATTATGTAATTTGTGATTGTTCTAGGTCACATACTTACACTGCTAATAACTTAGTAGATACATTTCAATAGTAGATTACACATTGCATCTCACCCGTATCTTTTATTAATCTTAACTAATAGTAATAAACTTAGATTCCAAAATTGCCTTCCTTTTAAACTGACTTGATATTTATTACATTTCTTTATTTTTGAAACTTTTTTTAAAACAATTTTTTTAAATTTAAATTACAAATAACGGTTTAAAAAAAAATGGTAATTACATTTAATTTATTAACCAATTCCAATATAACAACAGCATTTAGCTTAAATTATGAAATTTGAACAGTATTTTAATACCTGACAATTTATCAAAATTTTAGTTTAATTAAATTATTTTCTATTGGAAAAAAATATCTATAACTATTTATCTAACATTAACACATTATATTTAAGACAAAAATAGTCATATATATATTATTTATCTTATAATTATCTTATATTGTACAATCTAATATCTTATTGTGTGTTTACTTTGTTTGATTATATTCTAATAGTTATATTGTATAACTTTGTTACAATCGGTATTATTAATGCTGAAGGTGATAATGAACTGTATTATAAAGATATTCAAGTATGAGGTTTGATATCTTTGTAAAACATTCAAGAACAAATTATTTTGCTTTATTACTGATGTAATTATTGTTATAAAATTTTTTTTTTTTTGTATTTTTTTTTTTTTTAATACCATGTTATCCAATCTATTACTCTGTAATATTTTTGTTAGCAATAATGATGTACTAGTCAACAATTTTTGTTTTGTTTATTAAAATATTGCTCAAAATGTATTGGTCAATTTTTTTCTCAACGATGTATCTTATTGTGGCATAATATTTAATGCAGAACAAAATAACATTAATTTTCATAATTTAGTTTTCATTATTGATCAACATATTTTATTGCAAATTAATCACATTATTTATTTGGGCTTAATAATATATTCACATTTCACATCGCAATTGTGTATACATTAGTGTTGTTATTTATTTTTATAGTATTCTGAATTATGTACATTTACAAGATACATATTTATTTTAAATCAAATAAATTGTTTTTATTTTACATTTAATAAATCATTATAACATTACGTATAGTTATATAGAAATTTAGCTTATTAAACACTCATTACTCATTACTCATACATACACATTCTGAAATATAAACGCTAAACATTTTAAAATTTTAATTTTCAATTATTGTTGCATTTTTTTGGGTTTGTTAAAATGGTTGATAGTGATACCCGTTTTATAGAATTTGTATGAATTAAAAATATATTAATTGATTGATGATAATTGATAAACAATAAAATGTTGATTTTTCGTCTATACAAGTATTGGAGTTGCAGTGTTCTCTCTAATTATAATACTTATAATATTGGTACAATTTATTCTTTGTATACATTGGCACACAAACAGGGCAAAAACGTTTCAAAGATTTGATCAAAATTAGAATTATTTAATAACGGCTACAACACGTTTGGACATTTCATTTCACAACGCAGCATGTCTGGGCACAAAGTTATAATAGGTAGATACAATATCTGGGCACTATTTTTTTTTATGTACCTACCTACCTACCTAGTACGTTTGGACACTTTAGTCTACACTTTATGTTTCAATATTAGTAAGTTTTTAAGTATGTAAACTGTAAAGTGACTCACATACTTTTTATGTAGGTAAGTTATATAATAGAAGTTTACAAGTTAAAATACATATGTTATATGAACAATAAAACTATTAAGCCGTAAGCGTATGATGCAAATGTCGCGTTGTAATTAGTAATTACTATATATGACTGAAGCTGGACTTACTACGATAATAATTATGGTGGACTGATAAATAATATCGAAAACCCACCCTCAATTCCATACAATCTTTGAACTATTATAACTATTATAGAATTTTATATTGTTATTGTATTGATTGTAGATTGTTATACAAATTTGATGTAGGTAACACAATTTTTAGATTTTCTTATAGGTATTTAAATTATCATACATATTTTTAGTATAACTTATTATACGACAAAATGTTGATCCTAAAAGAAACTAAAATACGGTACAATAAAAACGAAGAAGAAATAAGTAGGTATGTTAGAATTTAATAGTTAGATGATTCGGACAGACGTAGTGGTTATAATGATTAATGAAAATCAAAAGAATAATTTAGGCAGGACATAGTATTTCAGAACCGGGAAAAGGTAATTGGATAAGTACATAACCAAATGGATACCGGAGAGCAAAATACCACTATGTCGTCTAAGACAATGACGGATGGGCAGAGTACATAAAGACTACCATGTTGAATTTCATAATGGTGCAAAGACAGCTATTAACGGCAGTGATGTTTCTTTAGAATGTGATTAGGGATATATATTTCCCTCATTGACCTAGGTACCTACTCTTTTTTTTAGCTCAAGTAGGTATATCTACCAATTTATATTTATAATATTTATATGGTTATAGTTATGTATCTTCCATTTATCACTTTATCAGTAGGCAAGTAATAAAATGCTGGGACGTTTGACATAAACAATTTTAGTCATATATCTCCCCCTTCACTCCTCGAGAAAATCCTGAATACACCACAGATTATTGACACTTTGACAGAGTCAAATGGTTGGCGTGATGATGGTCGCAGCAAAGGATCTGAATAATATTTAAGAGGCCTTTATTAAACCATAAAAGTACTATAATTATAGTATAATATATTTTTTTATATGGACATATCACATATGGTTTATAATGTTTAGGTATATATTTCTTAAGTTCCTAACAAAATATATTTACTTTTTCATTTTAATGCCCAAAATCCAAACGTAGCATTTTTTTTTAGGAAATCGTCGATACTGAGTACCTATATAGACGTGTGTGGATTTTGAATCAATTGAATGCCGAACAAGGAACAAGTGAAAATGGCCAATCGTGTTGTATCAATAATAACACATTTTTTTGGTACCTATATTTGAATTTAAATTCTGTAGTTGTAAAGGTAGACAAAAAACTAGGTATTGTTCTTGGTTTATTCACGTTGGATTTAAACGATCATTAATAATGCAAATTATACGTAATAAAAAATAGTTATGGAAGAGAATAATATTTATCGACATAATTTTTGACTCTCAGTAACAGTGGCAGATTCAAGAGAGGTTGAGGGGTTTGGTTCCTCCTTGACAGTTATATTATGTACCTATGTAAGGCCTAAAATCAAATCCTAAATATTGTGTTAACAAAATGATATGATATGAATATAATAATATGAAAAGTTTTGGTTTTCTCTCTCCTCCAAAAAAAATCTTAAATCCGCCACTGCTCGGCAATTTTGTATGATAATATATAAATAACTGTAAATTTATAAATACTGATAATAACTAATGATTATAATATATAATTTTGTATCATGTGTGTCAATAAAATCAACATTCAACAGGTACTTAATATAATAGTGCTAAGTAATTTAATTTAGTCTGTGATGGGACTAAATAGGTAACAATTGCATCCTAAAATGTATTTTATGTACCCCAATTATCCATGACTGCAGTACCTACCTAATGAAAATAATTTCTAACAATTTTTAATGTAAAAATGTAGAATCATATTATAATAATTTGATTAAATAAAGATATTATATTAAATAAAATTTAACATTATACTTGTAACAGTTGTAACTACCCTTTTCTCTTGAATTTTGTGAATGCTTTAGTTAGTAGTTATATTAGCTCTACCCACTGCTAATTAAGCCTATATATTTATAATTTTAGTTTGTGGTATTATTTAAAAAAAAAAATATTGCTTAACAAAACATCGTTTACCTAATTTATACCTAACCTTTTTATCGTTATAATTGTTAATACTTTCATGGATTTTCAAAATTATCGATAAGTATATCTATGCGCGTGTCACTATGCCGCGTGTGTGTACTTCTAGTTAGAAATTCGAACTTCAAAATAGGCTTCAACTAAGTTCGATCTACAAATTATGATTGCAATATTGTATTATCGTCTATCATTTTTAGATCTTTGAACTACGTAAATCAAAAACAATGAAGTCGATATTTTCAAGTGTGCTAAACTATAGATTCAAGCCCACGGGTAGCCTTTGGGATTTTTTTTTTTAATAAAATAAAATAATATTTAATTAATCGTTTGTTATTTAAATGTACAATAAAAGGCAATGTGCTCGTATATTTCTAGTTTATATAACCTATAATTACTCGACCAATTTTGATGATAGTTTCAGAGTTTGTTCTTAGAGATATCAGTATATCACTATACTATCGGGAAAGTTTGCAGAGTTAAAACCACATTCGAAATTATACCAGGTGCTACAGGCGGATTTCCCGTTTCGGTTGAATTAGTTGTCGAATTGAGGTACACCGAAGCCAATTTGCCGCGATCAACTGAGGTAAGTACACTAAAACCGAAATACATCGACGAGTATACACGCACAGACATTTATATGTATGCGGGTCTCTCATATATTGAATACGTATTAATTATTAGATAAGTACAGTAGAACTTCGATTATCCGGACTAATTAATGTCAAGGGTGGCCAGGATAAGCAAATATCCGGATGATTGATATATGACATATCAGAAATTATATAATTATAAAATTGTATGAATATATTGTATGTACTATAATTTGAAATTTGTAACAATAAACAAATAATTTTATTATAATATTTAACTGAAAAATAATAAGCTATAAATACAATAACATAGGTATTTTAAAAGAAATTTTTAAGCCGTTAAATCTTTTTTCTCGTCCGGTTAATTGGACGTTCGGTTGATAGGCGTTCGGATAATCGGAGTTCTACTGTACTATAATAAATTATAGTCATCGATCCTTTTTGATTTGCGTTTCTTACAGCAGACGCATAGCCAGGAATTTCAAAGGGGGGTGTTATTCAAAATTAATTGACAAAATTATACACATAAAATTAATAACTTTACGTATACTTTATTGTACAAACGCTTTACAAGTGAATAGGTAGTGGTTTATGAGAAAAATTTAAATATTATTACTATGAATAAAAATAAAATTTAAATCTATGAGTACCTATACCGTATACCACGGCTGAGGGGTTGTGTTGTAAACTTGTAACACCTATAACACCCCCTGGCTACGTGCCTGTCTTACAGTACTGGCCGTATTGAAGGGTAGATAACTTAGTTTTAGGTATATTTTTTCTGTTTTTTTTTTATAAAAAATTTTAGCAAACATAATTTAATATTTGAATTTTTTTTGGATACAGAATTATAAAAGAATAATAATAGCTAGATGATGGCAAATCGTAATAATTCAATTGCATTTCCTCTTTCCTTCCCGTAACACACACACGATGGTTCTATCGTCTTTTACTATCAGCCGGAGAAATAATAAACTACAATAAAATAAATCGTAGATGTGCCGCCGTCGAATTTGCATTCGTTCACGCGGTCGTCGTCGTCGCTGTCGTTGTCGCCGTCGCCACCACCGACGTAGAGTTGCAGTTCGGATGACGTACGCTCACGTACACCGGCCGGTACAGGACGATTTGTTCGGTCTGCGACCCGTCGTAAACATGACCGCCTAGCAAAAACTCCGGACCAATATACCTACCGCCTTCCACGTGATCGCACGCGACACCTGTGTAACGTTAAATACAAATATTACATCAATTGTAATTGTTATATTCTGGATGCACGCAATTTTATTTCCATCGCAGATCCATATACATTTCCCCGATTAAAATGTGTTTCAATATTAAAGGAAAAAAAAGGTTTGAACAATTTTAATCGATCGGTAGAGTAATGCCCTTTCTCACAGGTATAATGTGAAAATAACATATGGCTGGCCATATGCGCAATGTGTTTTTGTGCAGCGTGTAATGTACGTTTTTTACGTTTTTATTACACGTAATCATATTTATTGGTATATACCTAACTTAATACGCCGACATGTGCGTTATGAGTCTTATGACAAACATTAAAACATTTAACAATATATTATAATATGTATTGGGTATATATATATGTATATATATTATATAACAATGGTTAAACAGTGAGACTTGTTTTTTACTCTGAAAGATTTTTTCCGTTGTAAAAAACTGTAGTACGAGTCATTTGACATTTTATTGATTTATTTTTCAATGTAAAAATGGTATTGCATTGCTTATTATGGTTATGTAATCTTCATCAATAAATAGATACAATGATAAAAATTCAAAATGGTATTTAAAAACTAGCTATTGCGGCAAAAATGGTTCTTAATTTCGTATTTATAATAGCTAAACTGGCCAAAGTGATTTCAATTAAAATTTGCACCGAATATTATTCGGTAATAACTAAAATAAGGTACGACAGGAAGTTGGGCTTTTTCAATGATTAAAATATAAAATTTCTTAATTAGAATTGGTAATGTCTAGAATCAAATTTGTTTACTTATTTTGAATTCTGAATGAAATTCATGGATAATATATTGTATCATGTAATATCATTAAATTAAATAAATTTGGAATAATCAAACAAAAATTTACAGCTCTGAAATTGTAAGTATTTATAAATAATTAATTAATAAGTAGTCTTAAATTAAACTTAATATCTCGTTAACGACAGTGACGTAATATTGGACTTTGCATCAAGAAGTGAGGAGATATTAAATAATGTGTACAAAATTAAACACTGAAGAGTATTGAAAATGTCTCAAAAATTAGTTTAAAAAAAAGTAATTTTGTAATTTATAAATGTATAATCACTTGTGAGTTGTGATTAATTTTTTTTTCTTTTAAGTTCATTAATTATTTCGCCAACTTTGTAATATTCTGCAGCAAATGTACATTATATAGCCAGTCCATTTAATTTGTTCTAAATTTAAAATTTAAATCGTTGTAGTATTTCGATAAATACTTTACGGGGTCTCTATTCTCTATATACCTACCAAGAATAAAATTTACGAAAATAAAAACGGAGGAGCCCCGGCCGCATTCGCGTCCTAGCTGCCATGGCCAGGCTAACACAGGTTAGGCCGTTAGGGCACAGATTAATATTTAGTAAACGATAAAACGTCATCTAAAATAATAGATAAAAAAATATGGTCAAGAAGGGAGTCGTATCTTTTTATAATCTCTACCCCCTCACACAATACAACGTGGGTTATAGCCATCAGCTATTGCCAATTAAACTTGTTATATACACATTAATTTATCAATATATAATATTTGTAGGTAGTAGATGCTCACTGTAAAATATTTGAGGAGTCTTGTTACAGTTTGGTATTCTGAATGGCACGGTGGCTATTGTTATCGGGAACGTTATGTTCAGGTCTTCGTCTCCCTTTCCCAAATCCACGCAGACCTGTAGGTAAGAATACACGATTATTTGTCTATTATTTAAGTACATTGAACAATATTTCATCGGACGTGATGATTTTCCAGGTCTATTGCATGCATTATGCCTAATTTATAATATACTTATAGTGGTTTGATCAGTGGCGTATTTAGGTATTAGGTATATCGTACATTATATATTTATATGTATAAATATAGTCAAATTATAAAATTAAATCAAACTTTTTGTTCTTATTTGCTAAATTATCAATTCCTATGGGGGAACCCCAGATCTCCTTCCTCTATCATAAATACGCCACTGCAGGGTTTGATATTTTATTTTATTTTAAATAAGTTAAATAGTTACGGTACGTGATAAAAGTTTTAAAAATTGGTTCAAAATTTCAAATATTCAATGAAAAATCTATAATAAATTAATTTTCCACGCTATCGCTGTAAATACCAAAAAATAATTGAAAAATTTCCATTCTTAATTTTTGTAGAACTCGTGGCAAAAAGTCCACATGACGTTGACGTTGTAGTGAATTCAAACTTGAAGTTTTATCGCATCACTTGTTATAGTACCTATATGATCGAACGTTGTGTAAGTAGTTGAATATTTATAATTTGTTCAACTAGAAAATGTGTTCGAATAATAATGAAAACAGAATTTTTTAAAAGTTATTATTACTATTTTAAATGAAATGTGTATAAATATAATATACATTTATCACTATATTTCTGTTTAATATTCATGTCAACTCTGTATTATGGATCAATCGATTGTAATTTACTTTTATTTGCCGATGACGTACAAAGTATAATTATTTTATACTATTAAAAATGAAAATGAAAGTATTTTATTACAAGAATCATTAAATAAGCTAGTACGTTTGTGTTTTACAGTTAGTCTTGAATTAGCTATTCATAATCGTAAAGTTATTTCATTTTCCAGAAACCACTCTATTTTTCAATATGATTATTTTATTGGTAACGTGATATTACATCAAATAAATCAAGTTGAGGATCTAGATTTTATTTGTTCTTCGACATTATCATTTACGACTCACGTTAACTTTATGTATAGTAAGTGTTTTAAGATCCTATGATCCTGTAAGTACGAAATATGAATAGTGGATCAACATTAACTAATCGTTAAACAATTCTACGTTATATTATACATGCATTTTCAGAAAAATATTATACATTTTATGCTTAGGAACAGGATTTTTTAAAAATATCAACAGGCAAAGCGCCAGTATATTTTGAGACCTTGGGTTCAGAAATAATCCTGTAGCTAATGAGCTAAATCGTTTATTAATTCATTAAAAATAAATCTGTAGGACAAGTCTTTTGTGACTGCGTGATAATCCTAATCGTATTTGTACATGACGACATTAGGAATAGTAGCTGTACGTGTAATATAAATGAGGTGTAACTATTAAATATTTAAATACAAACTCCAAATGTTCAACTACAAATATTTGCTTCATTTATTAGGTATGTAGACTTTTTGAATCTATAGAAGTATAGACATTTATAACAATTTATGAACTCATATATAAATTATTTTTATATTCTATATATTTATTTTATTGTCGTTATTATTAATAGTATTATTATATGTGACGCCAATGGCCTAGTTGTCAAAGTTAAATACAGATGTTCAATGAAAATAATAATAAAAAAAAACTTTAGAATATTATTTTATTAGGTACCTACCTATTACAAACGTTTGGATTCAAGGTTCGTTTTCCATAATATTTTTTTGTTCAATATAATATGAGCTTTACGCGTTATTTATTCTTTTATTTTCTATATGACTATTATTAATCATATTATTATAATAATTATTGAGATATAATAATTATATTTCTTTTAATTTTTGTTTAATAAAAATCAAATACATTTTTTTTATATTTCTCTGAAAAAGTATCCCTATTGCCCATTATGTTTTGCTGTAGCGTGGGACTCGAAATATATTTACAATGTCTATAGGGCAAGTTAAAATATATATTATACATATGCACAATAATTCCACGTGAAAGCCTCATCGTGGCTCGTACAGTTGAATGAACGTATATTGCTTTATAATTTATTACTCATGTTTGTATTTAAAATTATATACTAAAATAGGTTTCTACGTTTTTAATAAGGATAACATATTTTTAATTTCATAATCAGAAGCAGAATTATATTAATAAATGTTCACAATTTATATTACAATTAATATTGAATAAATAATTATGTTTTGTAAGTTAACATTTTATAAATAATAGGCATTTAAAATTTAGATTAGGAGAATATATAAAACCAGTTCACTTATGTTTAGTACGATTTTGTCTTGAAAATGTTTCTCTAATTTGGTACAATGTTTCTGTCTCCCAAATCCATAAATTAGAATCAGTAAAAATAATATTCTACCCTTTTTGTCTTTTAATTTTTAAGTGAAATTTTCAGAGATCACTTCATTCAGGTTATGATGGCATTTTATACTAAAATAGATTCATTAAAGTATAGAAGAAAAATGAATATTTTAATATTCTAATTTAATCTCATTAATAATAATTGTTAAGACTGTCCAGACCTTTTAAATATAATCTAATTTAAAGTATACTCAGCTATTAAAAGAACGAAAAACCCATTCTACATATAAAACACTAATAAAATGATTCACAATTATTTTGACGTAGGTACTTGGGAATTAAGTTGAATAATGATATTTTTAAATTTAAAGACCTGGAATAATTTAAATTAAATTTAAAAATGATTAAATTCTAATATCTATTTCCTATATACTCATTATTATTATTATTACTATTAATTAAAATTATTATATTGTAATTATGTACTTGTTTGTAAATGTATACATTTTTAAAACCAAACAATATTAAACCTATAAATCTATTATATATTATTTATATTATGTAAAATGGAGTTTTATATTTCTGTAATTATTAAAGAATTTCTATTTTATTTTAACTTAGTCTAACTAGTGGCGTTTACTGAAATTTAAAATCCAATTAAAGCATACGTCATTTTTAATGTAGGTTTATGTCAATGTCATCATTTATTATGATTTTCTGGCCTTTTAAAAAATGTGATTGTTCCACAGTAAAAATAATTATTTACACGACCAAGGTACATTATTATTTACTTCACTGATCTAAATTTGAAATGATAATTTATAAAAAACTTGTCCATTAAAATTTAATATCCATTAAAATATATAGAAAAGTTTTCTTTTGATAATTAAATTGAAGATAAAGTTTGTCATAAAACAATTGGATTTTTTTCTGAAAGAATGTAGTGCAAATTATGCAAAAATATTTAAAAGATGAAGAAACAATTATTGCGGTATTTTCCAATATGTATATCGTTAATCAGTAATCACTCTGTAAAATATGTAATTTTGTAATTCAAAAATCTTCCTTTTTCAATTTTTTTTTTAGGATATATACCATATTATTATAGGTATTAAAGAAAAATAAAACGAGAATTTCACAAATACTACAGTGGATTCTTCTTTTTCGTGCAGTGTCAATGTGACAAAAAAAAAAAAAAAAATCGTGGACCCGAATAAATAGAGACTCAAATTCGGAGACTCTGATGCAAATAATAATTATCACAATATCTACGCGATATCTGTCGTTCGTCACCTTTAGTAGGTAGTATATTTGCAACAGCCTGCAGTTGCCGATCAATGTAGGTGGCATCACTGGCAGGACTAGGCCGTCGGCGGAATCCCATTGCGATTCGCACCCAGTGCGTATCGGTTCGCCGATGTACTCCAACACCGAGTGTTGGACATCTTTTTGATTTTGGACGCCTAGCATGCCGCGTTCTACCGAATAATGTACGTTCTGAAAATAAAATAAAATACTATACTATATTAATATTATTATTAATTATAATAATGAGCATATCGTTGTCGTCGGTAGTTGGGGATTTTTTCACACATTCTCGTTTTTTGTGTTTTCAAAAACATTAAAAAAAACTCGTCTTACAATATATCGCAACTATATGTTGCTAAGTTAACACTTTTAATCCAAAAAAATATTTTACTAAAAATGTTTGTAAAGTAGTTTTAACCGAATTATTGTATTATAAAATCTATTGATCATCAGTGATTTAAGTTTATAAATGCGAGGAGTTTTGCAGTGACAGGACACATGAAGGATACACCGAAAATGTATGAACTCCTTAAAACGTTACGCATTTATATTACTACTACTACTACTACTAATAATAATAATAATATTATAAAAATATAAAAATTTATATTTTGAGGATTATAAATTATTTAATAAATACACACATATAGGACATAGGTACATAAAAAAAAATATTGTTATCGGTTGTGCTTTATTATTAGTACATATATATTATGGTTAGATAGGTACTAATTGAAAAATGTAAATTATCATTCAATTTACTAAAAGAATATTATAATAATTTATAAAAGTTATATCTATAAAATGATTTCTTAATTTTTTCTTCTAAATTTTTATTAATTTAAATTACTAACATCTTATTCACATTTCACAACCGAAATAATATTATGTTTTAGTCTGTTCGACGCTACTACGTTAGTTCGCGCTCCATAATTAACTATGTGCCTCTGTGATATGCAGTGCTTCTTTTAATTACCGACAATTATTAGGATTTTTATTTTATTATTTATAATGGTACTTTTTTTTAAAAAACATATTCATACACTTTAATAGTGAAGATATTATATACATTTAGATATCTGATGTTTAGCCAAGTAAAATGTTTGTGGGTTGCACTAACCTATTACACACTAGTTAATCATAAATCAACAGTCGACAGCACTGAAAAAGATAAATGATAATGTGTATATTTTAAATATAGAGATAAAATATGTTATAAAATGTTTGTGTAAGTGTTAGACGCGATTTAAAGTTTTTAGATTATACAATTTTGATTACGATGCGAAATAGTCAAATGAAGTTTGATGGAAATTTCGCGATATAATACTATTAATAGTTTATATTTTTAAATGATAAAGTATTGTTGCCTAAAATTTATTAAAAGGTATCTATATTATTATAATATTTATGTTACTTTTAATATTTTGTTTCGAGCATGCTTAATCAAGTGATTGCGTGAAAATTTACACTTTAAAAAATGACAGACATATAATTAGAAATATAGAAATATAAAGTATGTTTTAATTTCAACTATAGGATGTATATACATTATACATATTATATATATCTATACTTATTTATTTATTCAATTCTTATAAAAACACTTTATATAAAATATATTATAATGGGAGAATTTATAGGTCTAAATCCAAAAAAAAGTGATTTGGTAAAAACAATTTATTAGAAATTAATCTTTTATTAGTTTTATCTCACAAGGGTAAACGTGTTTATATTAATTTAAAAGCTTTTGAAACAAATTATTAAATTTAATACCTATTTGAAATAACTCTTAAAATGATATATTGCCGGTATCAATAATTAATTTAAATTTACTTTTTACTTATAAACAACGAATTACGTAGGTATATTGATATAAATCAGAAAAAATAGCGTTTATTATTGTTATTTCAACCTTTAGGTAGATATTTTTAATAAATTTGTATTTGAAAAACTTAGTAAAGCATGACCAGCTTACGCCACTATACAATTAATTCACAATTTTTTTCTCTCTTTGAAATGTTGTGATTGGATTAATCGTATAGTATTATTTTTGTCATGTTTTTTTCTAAAAGCTTAAATCACTAAATTAAAAAATATACATCGTTTGACAGATATTTTTTCATATATACTTAAAACGGAAATAATATAATAATAATATTCGTATATTTTTGTTCAGGTGATCAGGTGCGAAATTTCAATGAAAAAATGTATAAATACATGAAAATGTTTTTACTGCACATATGAATTTATTAATATAAAATATGAATTTTATATATTTCAACTGTTAATGGGATACATTATGAGGATAATTTCTACCGAAGTCTTTAAATCGCTTCCATATGATACCTATTTGTAATAAGTAATTTTATATTGAGAATCATTATGGTTGATAAAAAATAAATCCAATATTATATTCAATAAAAACACGTCTTAACTTTAAATACGCATCTATTATGCATATTTAATAACAAAAATTATTCGATTGATATTGTCAATATTTATAAAGCACATTTTTTTTAGCAAATTATTCTGCATTAGGTTATGGTATTATAGATAAAGGTCGTCATCATTAATGAAATCAAAAGTTAAAAAAAACAACAAATTATTTGAGTGATGTAAAATGTCAAAATTAGGTGTATCTTTTACATTTTCCAGATAGAACATTTCGAGAGTAGTTTGTATAATACTTTTCAAAATGATGTAGGTGTTCGTTGTAAAATATGTTCCTCTGCATAACATGTAATATTTATCAATATCCAATTATATAGTGGAAGTTTTAAACATACCGTAATATATGAAGGACGATAGAGTTAAGTGAAATGGTACAAGTTCTAGTGTGTATTGTGTAACCTAACCAAAATCATAATTTTTCAGAACATCCAAAAACATAACTATTTTTACTTTACCGCATTAAATCGTTAAATTTGTTTATGATCTTTTGGCGAAAGACTTTATAATATTATAGTTATTATGGAAGTCATTTATTTTATCTCAGTCGAGATTGCCAACAACGGATTTGAATAAAAATTGATTCTTGACTGACTTTTTATTAGTCTCATATATATCTTGTAAATCATAATATGATCAAATATATTTTATGTTCATAATTATTCGTTGGCGCGTTGCTAATAGTTATTCGATTATTTATGTAATTTATATTTTAAGATTTAAATACAGACCATATTATGTGTCTTTATAATTAAGGTCACTGGAGGAGTGTGAAATTTATTGTCAAATTTATCGCCGATGATTTGGGGGTGGCTTAATTGATATTTTTGTATGAATTAATATTATCTATGCATTGCATTTTAATAAAAAAATAAAAATAAGTTATGAGGATTAATTAAGTCACCTCTTCCCATATATATATATATATATATATAAATATACATTCAATTTTCGACTATGGTAATAAATTCTTTTATCTGTATTTATCTAATTAGGGTACCTTTTTATTTATTCGGTAATTATTTTAGGTGTTGTTATTGCGTACTATTTGATCACACTCAGTTAACACAACACATTTTACCGTTATTGACTATAAACAGTGGTTTTTTTTAGCTTAAAAAAACGCCCAAGTATATCTAAACGTTTAAAAATACCATTGAGTTAACATTTTCAGTCCATTAAATATGTATATTATGAAACTTAAAAAAAATTTGCAACCACAAAAAGTATTCTGATGAAAAAAAAACAGCTTTGTTATACCAATACATTAGTCTACGCTTCGCTCAAGGTATATACATCGCATTTAAAGTTTCGGTCCGATGTGGGTTAGATCAATAATTATTGGTATTGATTTAAGTTATGTAAGCTGAATATTTGAACAAACAAATAATGTCGTAATTCCGGGGTTAGTTAAATTGCATTTGGTACACACTGGGGAAATACTTAATATGACACGTCCTTTACGTTTTGATGAATTTAGGTTGTGAACGATTAATCTGAGTGAATAATGAACGAATTCTATGTGTCCGATGGGAGGTATAAATGGCGTTGTGTGTTATACGAATGATAGTCGATATTATACAGCTGTATTTGAGATTTAATTTAGTATATTATACATCATCCAATTTAAAACGACGTAGCGTAACCTAATTTAAAATTTAAAAATAAATTAATTCGTTGTATATTTGTATATATAATATGTAAAGTTCGCTATACACATAATACTATTGTCAATTCACCCTATACATAAATTGAGTTGTATTTTTCCATATGGATTATGTTTTATATGTTTTGTAACTCTTTTTAATCAATTTTATTTTCGTCTCTTATATAGACAGATATTTACAATGGAGTTGGCAATTTTTTAGTAAAATTATATACTAATTATTAATATAGCATTATCTAAAGCTTTTGCATATAATATTTCAATGTATAAAATATTGTATATAGTATGCTAAAAAAAAATTTATTGTTCATCGTTTTGTATTGAAACATAATAATAATATTGTAAAAATACGACATCTACGTAAATAAATAACGACAACTTTTGAACAAGAATTCTTGGAAATCTATAGTTTTGCCATCGTTATAATGTATCGGTCGCGAGGTATAAGCACTTAATATCTAAATTTGGTAGTAGATAATTCATTTAACACGGGTAGTAGGTAGTACCATAGATTAAATATAATAGTATATTAATCTATGGTAGTACTTAAGTTTGTTTGTTATCAGATGATATTTAATATTAATTAGTAATGAACAATATAATATTATATGAATGTTATTTAATAGATTTAGTATACCTAAAAATACATCGGGAATTTAATTTTTATAAACAAAATTCAACAATTGTCTCTTATAATGAATTTTTTATTTTATAGAAAAAGAAATGTATTTTCCAATAAGAAATCGTATCCTATACGCACAAACTCAATGTGTAGCGATTGTTGTTAATTATACATTTATTAAAGTATTTTAAAAAAACTTACTTGCAGTAATCTGACTTTAAGTCTGATGTCCTTTTCGTTTTGGTTTTTTATGTTGGCTTTAAGTCTCAGCGCCTCGCCGCACACGTATGCCGACCTTTCTAGTAAGCACTGCAATACTACTTTATTGCTTTTGCAGCATAAACAGCATTTAGTCCGTTTTTCCAGCGCACCTATTGGTTTCTGCAAAATCACAATTATTTCGAATTAAACACCACATGGAATTTATCTTATTTTTAAAAAAAACGAACAGACGAGTTTGCTTGCTAATGCGGTGCAAGTGCAGTGTATTGTGTATAGTTTGCCTAATGACGGGGAGAGGTAAATAAAAATTCTATCTATGGCTTAAAGTAAAATGCAAATATTAATATTATTTAGTACTTTTTATATAATTTTATCGAGAAATATTATGACGATATTTTCAATAATTGAGTGAGAAATAAAAATAAATCTTAAACTACCAAATGTTTTTATTGTTTGAATAAAATAATGTGAGTTGAAAACTTGAAGAAATGTCATTGAAATGAACTTTAAGGATCTCTATTCTGCTAGCCCATTAGAAACGAAATAATAGCGTAAGATATTTTTAGGGTTGGAATAATAATAATATTGTTTGCCTGGAAGCGCAAAAATTTTAAATAAGGCCCTGGGCGTTGTTTTATAATATACCCACCATTCTTGAATATTTTACAGCAAAGAAAAAGAAACAAAAAAGAAGTCGCTCTGAGCCATTTCCTGTAAAACATAATATGTATATTATCGTTTGTGTAATGTTTTATTCTGTTTCGACCTCCACTACCTTATCGTCTCATAAGACATACGTCTTATGCATCACTACTCGGTGTCGTCCATACATACCCAGATAAATGCCGCGGCGAATCCAGCTCAAGCACTCAATCTCATTAGAATTCCCACACGTACAAGACGGATCAACTTATCTTACTAACGCTAACCAGACCTTAAATACTGACCTCTAGAAACTATATAGATGACTATAACTTTAGATCGAACTTGGTTGAGGGCGTTTATTAGTACCGATAATTGACAAAGTAAAACCACTTTGTAAAATATAAGCTCTTAGCTAACCCACCCGATGCGGTTATATTTATTATATGCCTAATATATTATAAGGTTATTGCTGCTGGTTACCACTGCTGGAAAACAAGTTTTGGTGTGAATTCTGCACAGAAACAAAACCATTAGCATACATAGCCATTGATATATTATATTGTTTATATACGCAAATTATGGTTTTTGGCGCTAAGCCAATGCAACAGTTATACACTTTTCACCACCATACATATACATAATATTAATTATTATTGAATTAATGTTTATTCTTGAAATAGAATATTGTAAGTATGTGTGTCATGTACTCACGTGTACATATATCGATATTGTACTTCGTTTTATTATTGCCCTTCCACGTTTAATATTATTAAGAATTAAGAAATGGCTTTAAATTGTTACCCGGATATACATTATACCTATCCGTAAATGTAAGTATGAACGTAAATAATTATGAAATACCTATAAATTGAATTTTACATTTAAATTTAATAATGTTACATGTATTTTATAGTTATATCCTTCCCTCGTAAGTTTAAACATCGTAATTCCCAAATAAAAATTATTAAATTCTGTCTGTGTAAGCGAATATGCCGTAAATCTGAAATATTTCCGAACAAAAATAATATAAGTAACATTTTAATAACTAAAACACCGTAAAATCACTTGGCTAAGCGAAAATGTCTTAGATATTGTTGAAGATACGGCATTTTATTTTAGTCTACAGCACAGATTATAATTTATGGCGATTTGTCTTAGTATCTCGGACTGGTTTGGCATTCAAATTGGATAGTCAGTATTTTTTGAAAGAGTTTATAAATTTGTTTTTTAAATAATTAACTTTTGAAAATAATTTTAAATTATACAAAATAACTTATATAACAATATAATATTATAGTAAATAATGATATATTCTGGCATTCTCGTTTAGTCGTTTATTAATCAAGTGTCAATTATAGTTTTACCAATATTAAGGATCAATGTAAAAGGTAAGATGTATTGTTAAATATCAATTTAGCCGTATTTGTTATTATTTAATTGTGTTTGACAGTAAAATATTAAGTGTTTATGAATAGTTTACAAATATGAAATAATCAATATATTTTGAAAATTATATTCTATATAGAAAATACTAATATAAATTTGTGAACATCTCAATTATTACAGTAATTTATTTTTGAATTAAATACAACAAAATAAGTAAATTGTTTGAAAAGAAATCATTATTTTACGAGTAATAATATTGAATTTTGTTAAAATTTTAACTTTAGATGCTCATAAAAGTTATTTGTAAAATTATGTTCAATTTTTTTTTTAATTATAGTATTATCAACTTAAGAGGAACGATGCATTATATTGTATGTAGTATGTTGACATAAATTGGAAACATTTTTAATTAATAATTATTTGAAAAAATGTCTATAAATAGCCTAAAAATTGTCAAGATTATACAGTGTATAGTAAATTCTAGTACATATAAGCATTTTGATAACATTCCAAGTATGTTCATTTGTTTTTGAATAACAACAAAATCATAAGACCGATTTAGTCGTAAATTGGTTTTACGTAATAATTCCCATTTTCTACTATTTTTCAAAAAAGTACTAAGTTACTCTTGACCAACTAAATTCACTTTCATATCAGAAAAAATATCAAAATTGAAAATTTAAGCCTTTTTACTGCTCCGAAAGGTAATGAGTGATGACAGAAACAAAAATAAAAAAACACGTCATTGTAAAATCAATACATTTATCGCTTCGCTTTCACAATCTAAAATACATGAAGTACCACTTGTAGAGATTTTTGCTGACAACTTATTGGGCCCCTCGGCTCTCACCGTATGATTCCACTTTAATGTGTATAATATGATAGGTACCATATTCCGTACTATAAAGTGCGTTGATTTTAAAAATAATATTCTTACCGTTTAAAACTTAAAAGACAGGATTTATTATGTAATTTACCATGATGAATAATACTACTTAAAGGACACATTTAAATAAAAAAAAAACCCATTCTATGAATATAATATCATCGCATTAGTGTGTATGCGTTTTTAACCAGTCATCAGCTCAGTAGATATATTTATAAACATTTACGTGGTATTATATTATGTAGGTATACCATCAAAACTAAAGATCCATTTATTTTTTTACTATTTTACTAATTACTAACATTGTGTACCGTAAGTGGGTCTAACTCGGAATAAGTCATTTGCATGCAATAGTAATTATTAATTTACATAATTATTCATCGTTGTACAATATGATATTGTATCATTTGATATTCAGATCCCGGGAATTCCTGGATTTATATTTTATTACGACACGCTTCATAGTTGAAATTTAAAATTAATTCAAAATGATTAAAACTCGAACATTAATTTTTTTTTAATTTCAAACTTACGAGCTAATTGTATATTAGTGGTTTGAAGTGAGCAGTGGATATAATTTTAAAGGACGTTTCTGTAATTTAATAGACGGAGTGCTATAGTCACGCGAAAACAAAAGCCACTAATATATTGCAAAAAATTGGTTTTTATAGTAATGAGACGGTACCCGTGTTATTCCGGTAACTGACGTTATTCATAAACGACCACGTCACTTCTCTCTAATGATTGACGGTGTAACGAAATAATAATACTACGCAGTAGTCCGATTTTTACCGGACGTCGATTATAATATTTTATTATATTATAATACGTTAGCTGATATAGAAATGTACATAATATGATTTAAACAAGATCTAGTTCTGTTGTTGTATTATTGTCACTGACAATAAAATGCTTGTTTTAATGACATGCATTATTTAAGGATATCTGAAATGGTTTTCATGGAGATCGGATGTAATAAGTTTCACTCGACAGACCCACGCACAAAACCCTTAAAGATTCAACTATGCTCACGCAGTCGCAACATTCTACCAAAGTTTTAAGTTTTCAATAAATGTCTTGAAATACTTGTGTCTGATTTATGCTTATATAATTGCCGGAAGTGCATCGATAGCCTTGTAATTCTCAGTTGTTGTCCTGTACAAAACATTTCATAAAATTTAATATGACCTACGCCCTACAGTTTGAATGTTTGTTTAATAAAACTAGAAAAATAGCGTGTAAAATTTAATTTACCATAATAATTATAATATTGTATTTAAACCTTAAATATGTATTATATGTATATAATATTCGTAAATTTTGTTATTATATAATTGTAAAGTTCGTGTAATGAATAATAATGAGTTCATTAATTTATTATAATTATAAATTTTAGATTGTGCATAGCATAGTAGCGAAAAATGCATTGGTTTTATAATGTTTTTTTTTTTTACGATATTTAACTTTGAGGACGGTTACTCTAGTAGAAAATTGGGATTTAGTTGGTACTTTTTTTTGTTGGAAGGGGCACTTTTTGCTGGATCAAGAAAAATATAATATTTTAAGTAATTTTCAAAATAATCTGGAAAAAATATATTAAAATAATTAAACAAAAAAATTTAAAATTTTTTGTCGGGATGGGGTTGGATATATATATGGGAGGACGTACTTAACTCCATGGGTCCACGGTTACCGATTATAATAATTGAATCGGAAATTGATTTTGCAGGAGATGTATTTTTGTTATCTTTAACTGTTATTTTGTCGGTATTACTTTCCGATAATGGCATTCGCCTAGTGCTCCCTTGCCACGTATTGTATTGTCTCTTCCAAATGCTGTTATTACGAGAACCATTTATTCTTTCTACTACAATAGGATTACCGTCATTTTCAGTAACATATTGTCGTGTTATAGTTGTCCGGCGCTGTATCTACGCCACTGTATTCGGTACAACAATCATGTGGCTGGTAGATGACGTCACGCACGGTGTTTGCTGGTGCAGCTCTCCATTAGGGTTTTATTCCATTTATATTAATATTACGGTAAGCTCTGTTAGAGAACAACCCCACCCGATTTGTGACCGGGTAATTTTAATCAATCATGAGGAAATTCTAATTGCGACCGACGATTTGTCATGTTGTAGGCGAGTTGACCGTTAGGTCAACCTCTGAAGGTCCTTCTCAGTTATTAAGGTGTTTCACGATGATTTGTATAGTTAATACGATTTCTTCTTTGGCGTTGTATGTCTTGAACACGGGTTTAGTTTATTTTTTATGTCCACGGAACTCTCAATAATATGAATGTATGATAATTATTGTAGTTTTTTATTTGCTGAAGAATAGTTGATAGGGGTTGGTTCTAATTTTGGTATATTATGGTTGATCTCCGATTATTAATTGGTGTCATGACTGTAGGTATTCTTTAACTACAGCCCTAATTGTTCCGAGGTTTTTTTCATTTTCTTATTTGTGTATATTTAAACATGATTTATAATACTTTCCAGTTGATGACTGTCTAATAATAATTTTTCATTGGCTTTAATTTAAAATTTCAAACTTAAATTACTAAAGATTTGAATATAAAGTCGAAATTTGAACAAGCTATTCGTTAATTATTAAATAGTTATAAAGTTATAATTATTTAAAATTTGAATGTAAGTTGAACGGTGTGTGGTGGAAAATATGTTATATCGTAGATTTGAAAATATGTAAAATATGTAAAAGTGTTAACTTATTAATTAATCATCTAGCATGTACATTACGTCCTATTATATTATATTAACAACGGTATAAAGAACTCGCCTTGTATACACATAACATCGCACGTAATAAATTATCGCGTAGACTAGCTTATGAAGTTCGGTATATATATAATAAACTGAAACCTACACAGCAGTCGTGTAAATTAAAAATTGGTGGTAATTCGGACAACTTTTAGTATTTATTATAATTGTTTATATTATAGTAATTATTTTTAGCGTGACGGGGTCACCGCCCGTATAAACATGAGCTAAATTATACGGTATAAACCACGCACACCTACCTATATAATATGGTATGTGCTATGCGTAAATAGTAATGTATTATATGAGTAGCTGTGTATTTTTTAGTCATGAAATTTTACGGTTTGGGGTTTGAGTACTGAGTACTGTAACCACGTTAATAAGTATTATATTATACATTATAGGTAAGTTAACGGTTTACAGATATAACCGAACGTTGTTTGTATATATATATATATATATATATGTATATATATCAGTTACATGTAAACCGTATCATGGACCATTATGCAAATTAAAAAATATGTATATTTTGTTACAGATATTCGTGGAGTTTTTAAGTAAGATTTGAAATATTAACAATTAATAAATACATACAAATCCATTTTTAGAATTGAATTAGAATATTTGGAAAATTGTTTAAAAGACGCTATTTTACCATAATATCCTTTGTACATAATATACATATACAAATTAAATTTCAAAGGAAATTTTAAAATAAAGATTGTTATTAAATATTTTAAAATACTTTAAAAATTGCTAAAATAAATATTTTAAAAATCATAGTGTTTAGGTATCTCTAATATATACTTAAAATTGCTTAATACCATTACAGAAATTAAAAATTGACATAAAAGTTAGTATAGCCACTAACATATTAATAAAATTCTAATTTCGTTGTATACAATATCACCCTGAATTTCTCATTACATATATACGAGTACATATTTACACATTAGAGTCATTAGAGGATAGGAAGTACTTAATAGAACTGGAAATTGTTAGTGTATAGATATGCAGTTATTTAATGATTTAATCATATAAATCCTACATACATGTACAACCACATCAGTTTAACTTATGCGTGTGTGCTATTCGTTGTTAGTTGAAAACTATTTTTAATATATTTATAAATCAATAACAATTTTTTGTCGCAAAATAAATAAGATTTATTTTATGATATAAAATAATAACAGATATATTGGCGGTTTCGTGTATATATATTTACCAGAGGGTTGCTGCCAATGGGTGCCATCCTCTCTCCGGTCTCATAATATTAGTCTTTTTTTTATGTGACATGATTTTATTATTTGAATTATTTATTAAATGTGGACTATATATAAAAAAAAATAAAAAAAATTTTCAGAATTTAACGATATATAGGTCATCAAGAGATTACATAGAAAAAAATCCTTGAATAGTTTCGTATATTTTACAAAATTGTGTGGGCATTTTTTTTTTTTTACCGTAAATTTATTATCGTATAGTGTAATTTAATAAAAGTGAGTTTAATATACTTACTTTTAATAATATGGCATAAATTGTACGTATTATAAGCGCGTCTATAATTATTATTGTTAACGTAATAACATTTCTCAAATTCCATGCTGCACTATGTCACTATGATATAAAACTAAAATAAAATTGTTTTTTATACAATTAAAATTCATATTAAAATATTCTTTTAATTTTTTCAACACAAAAATTACATTTTGTATTTTAATTTTAGAATTTTTTCGAGTCGTTCGTACCTACAATAGGAGTACCTACTTAATTCTAGTTAGGTTCTAACCGACTAGCCACGATATCGCACGTATAAATGTGCCTATTGTGATTTTAAGTAAATTAACTACATGATTTAATATTAATTAAATAATACACATAAAAATAAATTTGTTTAAACTAACAGTACGTATTATTTAAGAAATTGTCATTTATGTAAAGTTGAATTAAAATATTATAATATTGTTATTATAATAATTTATATTATATAGTAAACAAAATAAACGTATAAACAATAATATTATAAGATTAAATAAAGTTTATATAAATATTGTGATTTTCATAGACCACAGATTGCAGTTGATGTTCTGTATTGATACATATCTGTGCTTACTCTCTTTACAATATAATAATAAATATATTATTAACTATTGTTAATGATGGACATTAGTTAAAATCTGTTACGATACGCATAAAAAATGTTCAATATTTTTTTTTGAACTAAATAAAATAAAACCTCATACAGTTCTATAATATTTACGAACATATAATCATAAAATAATATTTAAGGCTTTAAATATACAGGTTATTTTACAATGTGATTATTAAATAAAAATAAATGTCATCCGGTAAAAATGTTTAACTTATATTATTTACAATGAAATAATAAGCAAACTAACCTCCGCGCGCAACAACCCTCTAATATAATATTATTATATACGAGTATTATATGTATATCTTTAATGATTAAATAGCTAGGTGTACGTCCATTATGTTAAAAATCAATAATTATACTTTTAGTAAAATAATGGTGTGAAAATGTTTGAAAAACATTAAACAATGTACATTTGTATAAAAACATTTCAAAAAAATTCTTTAATTTTTTTTTTGTCACTAGTTTCTACCAAAATAAATGGTTAGTTTTTCAACACAACGACAGAAATAATTTGCACTGAAAAAGTACGAAGTACAATATATATTATTAATAACTTGTTAAATATAAATACGTATATAATATATATTTTATAGTTGGTTGCTCATTTCTCAGGTAAAGTTTATAATGTTAATTTCCTTTTTTAAATTTAAATTTTGCTCTTTATAACCCTTTTTGTGTGCGTGTGTTTTTTTTGGCGAACGGTTTTCCCGCTTCTGCTGAAACTTTTGCAAAAGTCAAGTTGGGTTAGGTAAATGGTCCGTAAAAAAAAAAAAATCAGACCATTATTTCGTGCGGAACCATAATAATTTTTCAAGTGTTTTGAATATGTTTATAGTTCTTCCAACAAGATACATCCAAAAGTGATTGATTATAGTCTTTTTTATTTTTATTACATACAAAACAATACGCTTGATTATTATAATAATACAAACATTTCCTTTATGGATACGTATTCCGTATTTAAGTATTTTGATGTAGGTGTTACCTACATGCCAATTTATAAAGCCATACAGAATTAAGGATTTATACGCGGATATCGTTAAGTTTTAATTTCAACGCGTTTGTCATTTCATAAATGAGATAAACGTGTTACTTATTAAATAGGCTTACACGTTTTGTGAAAATTATCATTATAATATGGGTATTTGGGTAAAAATAACTTTGTGTTGTGTCTTTAATGCTTTTCGTACATGCTAATTGTAAATTTGGAACTTTTACGACTAGTTATATATATATTTTTTTAACGTACAGCATTCGTTTCATTAGGACATTTTTGTTTATAATTTCGAAATTGAAAAGGTATAAAAAATATCGACCCGTAACGGAGTTTATATGTTTTATAAGCAACCTCGATAAAAAGCCCGCCAGGTTATACGAATGTTTGCTCTTCGTTCTTCTATTCCACTTGTTTAAACTTAAAAATCGGCATATAAAAAATAAACTATCGGCCATGCTGTATTCAATATTTATGTATGGTCATTTTCCAACAAATATTTTGCTTCAATATATAAAATTCAAAGATCTATATTTATAGGTTACTTATTATTGTTATTTGAAAGAAAACAAATTTAAGCAACGCGTACTACGAAAATAAAAAAATAAAAAACAATTTTTTGAAAATAATGCGTATATATGTATTATGAACCTGTATATTATATAAATATGAGAGTACATAGAATTACATACATAAAAGTATACGGTTTTTAAAAATGTATATATATTGTATTGTATTTGTTAGGAAATCACAAAAACAATGTCGGCGGCGTTGACCATTTCTGTAGGTATAGTACATATATACAACGGTAAAATTATCACATTTGCTTTTTCTAAATCGACAATATATTGGCCATAAATTCAATTTGTAAATTATGTAGTGAATTCTATAGTTATTATAATCAGAGATGAAATATTTACGTACATTTTGGTAGATCCTGTAAATGTTTATATTTCCGTTAACATAGCTTTTAAGAATACTTCTTTTTTCTTTTCATAAATGTATAACTACAATATGTAAATATTGTTATTTTGAGAAACTATATTACATACATAAGAATATTAAGAATAACTAATCCAATTATGATTTTAGGTTGTTATAAACTTTGAATAGTGCGTTAGTTTTGATACTATTTTAAAGATATTAAGAGTATAACTTATAAGTACCTAGGTAATAATAACAACATAATAACAAAATTCAAATTTTATTGGTAGAAATATGTTTTATTGTAAAAATTAACTGATTTAATAAGGTAGTAAAAGGCGAAGACTTAGCTATAATATACAAGGCATTTAAGTAAATTTAATATGAAAATTAGAAAATCCAATAAGTGATGACTGTTATGTATCTAAATACCTTCTTACCTACTTAACACGCATATTAATATGTATTAGGTATCCTTTGTTACAACTTCATATTTTATATTAATTATTTAATTATTATGTATTTACATTTGCATAGTAAAGATGTTTAACTAGAGGTGTCATTTTAAAACATTTTGATAAAAAAAATTGATTACTGAATAATTAATATTTATCTTAATTGGTAAATGTTACCGTGTAACTTAAGTATTTACCAAGTTTGTACTTCTAATTGTAAATATTTAAGGTGATTGCTTAAATAATAAAATTATATATATCTATATTTCGTTCGTCTAAATCACATTAAACGTCAAGACAGAAGTATGTCCAAGTCTTTAAAATAGTTCGTAAAGACATTCTTACACATCCGTAAAAAACTGTACTCAAATTTTAGAAACATGTGTATTGACATGCAGATAAATTATTTTATCTAAAATCATGTGATGAAAACATGATGGTCAATGCTGGTAAAATTAACGATGATAATAATTATTATTGTTTTTAACTAAATCTAAACAGTTAAGACGAATAGTCACTTTGAGTCGACCAATTAAATTAACATTAGTTTAACTTCAACAAATTTTATTTTGAAATACATTATTGCATATTTTTATTTTACTGTAAAATCAATAAACTTAGATAACGCATCTATGCAATATTATAATATTATATTATATGCTAATATAATACGAGTATATGTTTATCTTTTTTTAAATTAGTCTATAAATAAAATTTGGTTATTTCTTTGGAAATATAAATTTAAAACTAAATTATTTATTGGAAAAATTAATAAAGAATCGCGTTACTTTCAAGTTGAGATAGAGAAAAAAGAAAGTTAAAATTAAGTTAATGAAAAAAAAAAAAATAATCAAATTGGTGTATTAAGCTAATAAGATATAATTAATTTAACTTCAATTCATTAACTCGTTAAGCCAGACTTTAAAAATGTGTGCGTACTAATAACTATCAGACTTTTTTTTTAAACTAGATACTTTAAGATGTTCATATTATATTACTCACCAGATATTGATCGTCCATGCAGTCAATGTGTGGTCCTATGATGGTGAAGTACTTCATGCCTTGCGGAGGCGACGCGTACGGTATATCGAGGGTGACCTGCGGAAAAGACACATCATCTGATCAGGGAGAGTAATAATTAAATGCATCCGCAATACATTTTGGATTTATTTTTTTTTCGTTTCAGCTCACAAAAATCACTAGCAAACATCATCATTGACGTGAAATGAAAAAAATCATCAAATGCAACTAATTTATGATACATATATAAGCACCAATGATGGAAATAATGATTTATTGATATAATATATGATTTAGGTCTACTATATAAACGCTGTGCATTTTATACAGCATTTACGTGTATTCGGCGTTTACCTTGATATAGTATCTGACGTATCCGGGTTTGCTTTCGAATGAACACGGCAGTGAGCTTTGAGGAAGTTGAAACTTGAACGGGAAGTGATGAATTCCGCGCGGCAGGATTGGAGCGGGACCGTCTTGCCGGTCTACTAGAATACATTTTTTTTTAAAATTTCTTTAACGAAGAATTCCTTTTTATAACACTCTCTATTTTTATTTTTTTTATACATTCAACGCGAGCAAAGTGTTCTAAGTGTAGTATTCGGAATAAATATGCATTATTATTAATATTTTAATAGTAAGTAGTTAGTAAAATTAAATATTTTATTTTAATATTGTAATTCATAAATAATCATAGTTATTTATACTACTATAAAAAAAAACCAGCAACCCTGTACAATGTATTTTAACATTGGCTAAAATTTCAATTTTTTTGGAAACAACTATAATTTTTTTAATATTTAAAATAAAACTTTTACAGTATTTTAAATACATTATTTAAATTCATCCTGGGAACATTATTTTTCATATATTTTTGAATATTTAAACCAATAGTATTAAAAAAAAAATATTTAACCCAAGTTTATTTATACATTTTAAACGCGCATTTACAAACCTTTTCCGAAGATTAACGATCGATTGTCGATGAAGTATTGATCGTCTTTAATAGCTGAACGATCACCGCTGACCAAAACTTGCCATTCCGCGTGGGCTTTGCCCCTGAGGACAATTCTAACAGCTGTAAATGACAAAAAAAAAAGCTGGTTTTAATACTTTTAAATCCATATCACAATAAATAGATTACTTTCAACGTGATACATTATAGTATATATGTAGATACCAGTATTATATTATGATGAATAATCTAATTGATCTAAGTTAAGTCGATTTTATCATTTTTTAGATTTCAATAGTTATCTACGCTGAACTTTAACTATAACGTCATACCTATGTGACAAAACTAGTTTGGAAATTATAGCGTATTGACCTGCCCATTTAAACGGATCATCCCGTACAAAATTATGATGTGATTTAAATTATTCTATTTTCTCTTATTAGCAGTGCGCACACTGCACAAAATACATACAATACATTTCAGTATTTTACACATTATATTTTTATATAATACGATGTATTTATATACATAATATATACCTACGCACGCATTGCACTTTTTTATAGCATTCGAGACGGAAAATAGTTACATATATTTTTAACCCGACGAATATAATACTATATTATATATTATGTTGTTGTCATTTCAGCGTAGGTAATACAGAAAACGTTTGCAGTATAATATTACGTTATTTACGTCTATAATACACTTACTGAAAACGTACCTATATATACTAACGATGTGTTATCTGCAGAACACATTTCATTCCCCCCCCCCCGTTCATTTCAAACGACATCGCCAGATTTTCTATAGTTTATAAGTTTATTATTATCGCATAAACATATACGAATATATAGGAATATTTATACATTAAAACCTAAGAATTTTTATCAACTGTTACAATGGTTTTTATTTGTTAAAATTGTATTTATTTATCTTAGCTATACAGCTGTAACCTAGGTCTGTTGTTTGGGAAATTAATTTAATTAAAATTTTAAAAACTGTCTATCATCAAAGTTACCATATTTGCCACGTAGTAATACGATTACATAATGAAACCAAAAAGTTTGAAAAAAGTTAGTATAAAATATTTAGGTATCGTATAAACAGGATGGGTCGCGTTATTAATATAAAAACTTTTGTATAGATAAATTTAGTTAAATGATTGGGAAGAGATATAACTATATAAGTGAATCAGATAAAACATTTTATGCACAATAAAGTTACTCGAGTGCACGGGATTTTAGTCTACGTAAGGCAGACGAGAGAAACTTTTGACGATGTCGTGTTAATTAATAATTTTACAGTTAACAGAATATTATTTTAAATAGACTTGAATTTCAGACGCATATTAACGTGTTTATTTTTAATAAACCTAACTTAGGGTTTATACCTAGTTTTTTTCAAACTAGATACATTAAGACCATCGCCATTTGGAATACCTAAAGAACAACATGATGGTAATATTATTCTACAAATATTAATTATCATTATACACAAGGTTCACGTTATTGTTGTTGTTGTTGTTGTTGTTGTTAAAATATTGGACGTGCTGCAGATTTGTACAGAATGAAAATATTGTCTAAACTAATGCCTATCGCATCGTGTTTACCATGGTAAACATAACATTCTATTATGAAATCATAGTACAGTCCTAACATAATATATAATACTATAATATTATAATTTAATCGTAACGCAAGTAATGGAATGTGAATTTGTGATAAGTACGATTGACCTAATTTTTTATATTTTCATGATTAACTCATTTAAATAGGCACCGGTTTTTAAATTTTTAGTAAATTTACATAAATAAATATTCTAAAAATAATATTTTCAAATAATTGGATTTTATATGTAATTTAAGAAAAAAAATCTTTTTTTAGTGAATACGATTCTTTTAACATCGCTATATTTTTGGATTGGCAACAACTATTATTTTTCCGACCGATTTTACATTACCTTGCATTTTAAGCATAATATAATTTTGTTACTATAGAAACCTCGTTGATAAAATATGATTACATTTTACTTATTCGAATTTTGTATGCATTATAGTAGTTACATTATAATTGATGTAAAAACATTACTAAGTATAATTATCCTTAATAGGCATATAAAGTTTAATAACTCGAAACAACTTTAAATTTTCATCAAAATAATATGCTTAACTGTTCGTGTCAAAAAGACCCACCACTTGGAACAACATAAACATTAAACACTAACATATGCGATATGCTAATGAGCAGTTTTGTCGTAAAAATCATTCAAACATTAATTTTTTTTCTACTTCAAGGATTGAATTTTTGTTTTTTGTATTGGTTTATCGGCTCGATAATGCGACAGCCGACGAAGTTGATTATTATTATTACTTCAATCAAGATTATTGTGGAAGTGAGTTTTAATACAATTATTATCTGAATATTTTGATTATTATTTATTAACAAACTGTTTAAATAAAATTAATAATAAAAAATAATTAACAATTATATGTTGCCAGCAACAAGTCCGTGAGTTTTATTTTCCACCATGTATGTGTAATTTGTGTGATTTATTTAACTTTTTTTACATGCTAAAACAACCTATACAAATCATCATTGTCACTGAGAAACACTGACATTGTGGTTATCGTCTGAATCATCTGATGGTTGATCTTTTGTCGCCTAATATCAGGATGTATTGATTCTTGTTGTCGTTGCGTAAGTCCACCAGCATCCGCTGTGGTATGCAAGAGGCCGCCTAGGTCACCAAGGCTAATTATTATCAACACTGATCATCATTCATCATCATCGTCATAGTTGTTGTTAAGCGTAGTTTTTATGTATTTGTCCAATTATATGTCAGCTCTGTTGATCATTGCAACAGGCTGATCCAGTCGACAGAGCATTCCCTCTCCCCCACCGATAACTAAACTCGAGTCATGTGTGTCCCAAGTAAATAAATTGCCTTCGTTCCTGATCGTCATTTTTGTCTTGCAAATATCGGGTTGCCTACCATCCTTCGGGCGTAAACTAACATTTAAAATAACTAAACTTGGTTCTCAGAATGAAGTCCGAGTGAACTTTCAGCTGCCTTGTGCGAATACGTTATTAACAGTTTAAAATAAGTAGAGAAATACTTATTTGAAAACAAGAAGTAAAAAGATAACACTTCTTAAATTATAATTTTATTAAATTGTATAATCTTAAAGTAGATTTGTGTTAACTAGTTATGGGCTTAGTGGATATACATTATACGAATAATGAAATAACATAGATCTAATAAAAATAATTCTACACGTCATTTATCTTTATATTTGAAATATAGTAAATAAATCGATATAGTTTATTGCAAACCTGTCACTATAACAAGTGGCATGTACTTAAATGGTGTTAATATTTGATTTTGTACGTTTTCAAGTTATAGGAATATTTATAAACTTATATATAATACTAGGTATCTAAACGTATTGTATTTATGAAGTTACGTAGAGTCGAATAATACGCATTTTTATCACTTTGTTGAAATATGGGTTTTAAATTGTTCTACATTTTTTTTTGTGCTCTTAATAAATAGATTTATTTTCTTAAGGTACTCAGCTACACAGCTAAAATAACCGATTTACAACATTAAAATTAATAGCTCATATATATCGCCTTAGGCACTCAAACTTTTTATATGTTTAAAAGAAAAAAAATTCTGATTAAAAACGTAATGATTGAACTAACCGATTTTTTTCTAGAGATGATTAATTTAATCTAGCTAAATTTAATTTGACTGACTGTAAACCTTTATAATCTTAATTATTTTAATACGAGTGGAAATTATCGGATATAACGGGATCTTTTTTTGTGTAAATCAATACTATTGGCTTGATGTAGCATCAGGCTTGTTAAACGTTTTAAAATCAAGTTCTAATAATACCTAGTTAATACTGAATACTCATTTTAATTTATAACAATTTTTATATTATTCAGTGTTTAAATTTGCTTAAAATTCTAAAAAAATAATAATAATTATTAAATATATAAAATTGTATATCTCAACGAATATAAGTGTGGTGAACTTTCATTAATATTTCTTGAATTAATTGCTAAATACAGATAATATTTGATTTATTATAATCTAATCTATAATAATATTTATTATACTAGTTATTCACGTGACACATATTATAGTTATGATGTTGGGTTATTTATTTGTGAAGTTTTCATTGCACGATGTATTGATACGAATAACGTTACAATGCTATACATTTTGAGTTATTGAGATAGGTATCTTTATAGTATGTAGTATATTATATACACTAAAATATTTATTTTCCAGCATTTAATTATAATATGCTTTGTCTATTAATTTATTATATTATATTATAGTGAATTGTGATGCACGTTTATATAATATTATTATTCCATAGTAGTTGCCAACCTGACATAGGTATTTTCTATAAAAGTGGTATTATATATTATTTATATTTGAATTTTATTTGATAAACTATTTATATTGAAATATTATAATAATTGGTAAAATATAATAAGGTATACATATAATTATATATAGATATATAGTAAACTAACTTGCAGTACACAATTAAGAAGCTAACAATTTAATTTAAATTAATAGGAATAAATGTATTTAATATTAAAAGTAGGTACTAGGATGAATTGTGTGGCTTACGGGAAGTTAGCACGCCACCCTACTGTACTATACTTTCTTTTTACGGAATCTGTGTTTAAAAATTAAAAAGAACACGTTAACCATAAAAAAGCATAGAACAAACCTAATATATTATTGTTTAGTCACTATTTAGCGTATAAGGTACAACAATGATGTACTGCAGGTGTTATGTTGTGGAAAATATAATTATTATTAAGTAATTGTCAAACGTAATGATTACTTGAATACATTATACATATGCACCTACGATATAATAAACATATGTACAATAATTACATTTTATTGCAATTAAAAACGTTGACATTTAATAAAACTAAAAACACTGATCGTTATAAATGTATAAAACAGGAAGTAATAATCTGTAATATCATGTACGATTTACCTGCTGCAACTATTGTTTATACGTTACGGTCTTTTAAATCAGTATAAAACGTGATCTAATTTTTCAACCGGTCTGTAATTTCCTCTGTGTCGATAAAATGTCTTTCACGATTTATATTGTTTTCAACTGTCGTAAGCGTATTATAATGAGCTTATTCGCATATTGTTTTAAAGCTATATATAAAAAAAGCTTCGTTGACGTAAGCGTTATCTTTATTAATTTAAGTTAATTATTCGTGATTTTTTTTTTTTACTCTCAGTGAAGTACCTATATGGTTTTTTATATAGATATAATTTTAAATTTTGACTTAATACGAGTTCGTATTTAAAATAGAGTTTAATCAAATACCAATGTGTATATCAATTGATATAGTACTAGTGGTATGGAACGATTGGAACGGCGTTATCATACAAGGATAACTGTTTAAGAAGTGCTTATATTGTTAAACCTTATAAGTTTAAGATATTATTAATTCATTCATTCACTATATAGGTATTTTAAATTATTTTATATTATTTAAAACGTTTTTATTTACATTTATGGTGACACCGAAACAGTAAATAAACTATTTCTAATAATCATCTACCATCATAGTTTATACATTACGTAGTCAACGGTAAATAAGTGATTTTATTAAATAGGTACTCGTAACAATAGGTATGTCGTATCTAAGTACCTTACTCATGGTTAGGTCTGGGAAATATCAACATTTTTATAGATATTTTAAACGAACTGAAAATATAATTTTAAAATCAAACCAAACAAAAAGAAAAAAAAGAAGAAGCGTACGAAAAAGTTATTGTTAAAACTTTGCAAAATTTGCTTGCAGAAAATGGCAACTTTTGAGTTTGAAATTTAAACGTGGAATGCTGCTGGTGTTATATAATAAAACGAATAGCAAAAGATTGTAGAACATTAAATTACTTAACCTATCCTTACCTAACTTAAAAACTAGAGCAACTCCGCTTTAACTGCTAAGTTTAGTTTCGGGTAAACTAATAAAAACGAAATATTGATTTTTAAATAGATGGCACAACACACACACGTGTCTATGATATCAACAATACATTTCACTATAGATATT
This sequence comes from Rhopalosiphum padi, assembly GCF_020882245.1. Lineage (NCBI taxonomy): Eukaryota > Metazoa > Arthropoda > Insecta > Hemiptera > Aphididae > Rhopalosiphum > Rhopalosiphum padi. The sequence continues at coordinate 24,374,374 of NC_083600.1, forward strand.
TTAATTTTTATATAAAATTGATTTTAATTTTAATTTTAGATTAGGCCGGTCATAATGTGTGTATTAATTATAATATAATTAGTAGGTGAACGAATGTATTAAGTTCGTGATTAAAACAAAGTTGTGTCAAAGCTAAACTCATAGCTATTGTGATAAATGATTATACTTTATTTTATAGATTTCCGAATAATATCAATATCATTTATTAGTTCTAAATTGTATAAAAAAAATTGAGTGTACCTAGTAGTTCCTACTATATGGTTAGATGAAATTCTCAATCCAAATGCCTGTTACTTTAATTTTCAAATTTTATAAATTATGCATTTAAGTTATGTTAGTTATTGCAGTTTATCTGTGATAAAAACAAAATAATAGAGATGTAAATATAAATTTAACTTACATAAATGTATAGAACACAGCATCTATTTTGAATAGGAAATTTTCGTCAGTCTTAATCATATTATAATATAACAACTTAATTATTAGTGATATTACGTACTTATCCAAATACCAATATTGTAAATTATAATTTAATATTAGAAGTTATAAAAGAATTAGTAAATAATTGATGTGGACAATTAAAAACTTCTAGAAAATATTTTAATATTTAATTTATAATATTGGTGATGTATAACACAATAATATAAAATTAACAACAAATTAATATATAATTAAATAGTTTGCTATCATAAAATGTATAACAAATTATTCTGTTTTATGCATAATAATAAGTTTAATTGAATTCAAATAATTTCTCCAGTAAAAAACACTGTATATACTATTATATTATATAATTTTTATATGTTCATAATATATAATACAACATAAATAACATAAATTGTTGTTTTTTTTATTACAAGAAATATTTAGAAATTTATTAAAGTTATATTTCAATTCAATATATTTCATATAAACCAAATTAATATAAAACCTTAACACGTGGAACTATATTATACCAAGGAGAAGTGTCAGTGAAAAAATAAAAAAAGAAAGTCATGGTGACGTTATTGCAGCCTCACTTGATAAATAGTAGGTACACAATCTTATAAATTGTCTTTTGTCGTAAGAACATACAGTGATTTTCAATTTCCGGATGAAGGTAAACCAAGTGATATTTTTACTTGAACACCCTTTTGGACATTTTTTTCAAAATAAATATAAGTACTTTAAGAAACGATTTAGTGTGTTAAAAACAGAATATAATTCTTATATATTATGTATCTAAAATATCTATAATATATAATGATCTTAAAAATAAATCATGAATTTGTTCAAACTTCAAATAGATTAGGCGCTTCATAGCATTTTGTTTTGTTATTATTATTTTTTTTTGTGGTAATTCTTAAAACCGTATTGAGAAATTTAAAAAGAAAGATTATATTTTTAAAATGTTTATCTAAGATTAACTTTAAGAGCGGATTATATTATTAACAATATTTTTAACACCGATTTCATTACATTACCATAATATAGTTTAATCTCAACAGTTACATGAGTTAAGATCCTTTATTCTTACTAGCTATTAAAATATATAATATTATACACTTGCTATACAAGCTATATGATTGTGCGTGGACTTGATTTATTTTATTAGATTTTAAAATAAAATATGCATAATAGTTTATTCGATGGCCTTGTAGAGGGTGTGTTTAATGAGATCAGTGAAACCAGATAATATTATTATGTAAAACAATATTTAAAATTGTAATGATGATAAAAAATATGATAATATTTAATTTAAAATCAAGGTTACTGAATTCTCCCACACGTACCCTCATTACTATAAAAATGTCTATTCTGTCTGATTGTGAAATATAAAAATATCACCAAGTTGAACTTAAATTAAAAAAAAAAAAAAACTATTTTATTTCTATCAACATTGTTTGAGTGATACAATACATATTTGGTATACAAATTTTGTAATATAATTCATACGGAATAAAACAATACAGATTTTTTTTTTTAAATCCTAATTTTTAATTGCAAGTGAAAAAAATTAAATTAATATTATTGTTTATACAGAATAATTTTTAACTATATTATGCATATTTTTAATATTTTTATATAAATACATCAATACTAGATTAATGTATAGGTTTCTAATAAATGAGATGAGTCGAACAACAAAAATCATATTAGTAATCGTCCAAAAGACCTCTTTCTATGTAATAGGTATTTTAATGTTTAATCTGTTTTGGTATTATGCACATCACATAAAGTTTATAGGTACTTTGTATAAAACTTGCATATGTTTGGGAAGTTAATTAATTCGACAAACCTAAAAGGTCTACGATACAATAGTACAAAGTAAATTAGAAATTATAATTAAACTGAGGTAAAATATCTTACACAATAATATATTATCATTTATTTTGATGAATTTCGTTAAATTGTTTTTTTTTATATGAGTATATGAGTATGTGGTGTACTCAAAAACTTAGTCAACCAAAAAATTAGAAGTTTATTATGCGTTCTACTTATTCAAATATTTTCCCCGTACTCATATCATAGTCTGAAATAAAAGCTAATAGAAGATTGTATAAATCACTAATATATATTCAGCTTATGCTGATAGCTTTAATTGATTTGATTTAATTCATTAGGCTTAAGTAGGTAACTGTTTGGTATCATTGTTAAAATTGTAATATAGTTCCTAATAGTTTTCAAATCATTAAATTTAAGTTATATTATTATTTTTTTATTTTTATTTATTCTTCAAGAAGATAAAGGCCCTACTTAACATAGTGAACATGTTCGTGTGATGAGGGCAAATTATAAAAGAATACCTTCTTTAACGTTATTGATTTCATTCATTTTCAATGTATTATGGTATTTTAGTCTGTCATTAGTCATTACTCATATCATAAATACATACTACTCTCTAACTTTAAATTTTGAATTCATGTGATTTCAGATATTCTTATATTATGTTTTCAAAATATTAACAATAAATATTTATTTTATCGTGGACGATGAAAGTTATTTATATTATGTTATTATAATCGTATATAAAAATAGTTCAGAAAAATTTGGTGAACCAAAATTGAAAGAAGACCACACACAAAATTCATTAATTTATGGTAAACTGAAAAGACAGTGTGTATAAGACTATACTATAAGCAAAAGCACAAGTAAATGTACAATTTTGAAATAAATTTACCTACTCGTAATCTACGAAATATATCTGTATATAAATACATACATAATATCTTATCAGTGACATTATACATTAAACTCAAAGTTTCTGGCCTTCCATAATAACATGAGTGACATAATATTATAAGCACACAACGCATGGGTGTTCAATTCCTATTAAGAGGCCAAGTTAAATTACACTGATTACATATTATATAGTTGTCATTAGTCACGACAAGTTGACAACGTTATTAAATTATCCAAACTTATTTTGAAAACATCCTTAGAGTATGTTACTTCTTATGTAAGTTCAATAAAATAACACGATATTGGAAATGTTAATTTATACAAGATACAACTATTGTCAGTATATGCGCGTATACTGAATAATTAATTTCATCTCTATTGGTATATATAATTGATGGTATAAGTTTATTCAGAATTCTTGATTATCGTGGTATAAGTTGTTATTATAGATGTTTATAAATATTGGAAATATATAGGCATAATTTTTTTATAAGCATTTGAAGCTTAAATTTTGTTAACATTTGACAAAATCACGAAAATTATTTTGTAGTTAAAATTGTTTTTAGCTAAGGTTTAAACATTTAATACAATTTTTCTTATATAGTATAATTTATACTGGAATTAAAAAATTAATGTGCCTAATTCAAAAATATATTTCGGGGTGTTTGAAACTTTTATATTATTGTATTTTATAAACATAGTGAAATTTACAAATGTAATGTTTTCAGTAAAAATTAATTTACTTACCGAATTCTAATATTAATAATAGTAAAATAAATCACTCAAAAATATAAATATATCATAAAATATATTTAGTAGTATAGGCTGACCGATCGACTTCACTCAGAATTGTTTTTATTAAGCAATGATTTATCACTGCTATATTACAGAGCGGTTACTAATTTTTTTCTTATTTTTTAATTTTTGCAAATATTTCAACAACGTTATAATCTGTAACTTCAGCAATATTAATTTTTTTTATGCATAGTTCTGTCTTCTATCTGAAGTCTTTTTTTATGTTTAATTGAGTTCAGTTATTATAAACTGTATCTTTACAAATTATAATAATAACAAAAAAATACGCAGATAATAGATTTTAGATGAAAAAGTATCAAGATAGTAACACTGACAGGTAACATATAAAGTGTTACAGAGTAAATCAACGTTGTATTTTTACTGTACTTCATGTTTCATAAATTTGAATTATGTTCACCGAGAAAGTATAATATACAGACATCGTATTAGTGATTGGAGACAATTATAATAATTAACATGCATTATTATTTAGATTTATTGTTTGTCGTTTGTTAATAATAATTAACAATACATCATATAACGTAGTATTATTTATTATAATATTATGAATTTTCATTTAGAGCTGTATACATATTATATAAAATAGTTTATCGTTAATGTAATTACGAGCCATAATGATATGTCATTGGTGAACTAGGTATATACACTGTATTTTTGTATAGTACTATGTTTTTAAAATAGGTACTTTTTAATTTTGATAAAAGCCAAAATTTGGTTTAGAGGCCACACCTATTCACTAATTCAACTAAATGATGAGGGAACTATTGATTTACCTTTCTAAAATCTGCTCCTTTTGGACATACAACTGAAAATTTAATTTAATTTTAAATTTAGTTAAAAAAAAATATGTATTTTTCAATGCGCTTAAGTAACTCTACTTTTAACTACTCAGTTAATTATGTAATTCGTATTGAATCATTATTATTTTATTTTGTTTACTTATTTAGCAACAACTAATAATTGTATTTCGCGACACATAAAATGAGCTAATAAATAATGAAAATAAAATAAAAATATTTTAAAAACACGTTTTGAACACTTATACGGAAACAGACGACAGGACATCAGGAACGTTCATCATCGCGTTTAAAATAAATGTGTACGCCGAAAATTACTCGTACTTCGGTATTCAAAACGACACTACGTCATCTTATGATTGTAGTATTAGAAAATAAAAACGTTCATGAATATAAAATTAATCACGCGAGTATTAACTGTTTGTTGGTTTTTTGGGTTGCGCGGCCTGCGAGAGCTTTGTGAGATGGAAAAGAACGTGGAGTACAAACTAAACTATTCGAATTTTTCTCCCGCGCTGTTTGTAGAGGGCACAATATATATTATGTATAGTGTTAACGGTCTTTATGCGCAAACATCATAAAATAAACACTGTGAATACACTTAGGCATGTATAACCTACCTACTAGTGAAGAAAATATATAAATGTATAATAAAAAAAAAAGTGCTCGGTTTTCATAGTATTTTTTTCTTCTTTATAATTTCCATTTCACAGGAGTGATTTATGAATTTTAAAGCTAATTCTAAGCAACTATTATTTACTTATGTATCGTTCAACTAGTATAACAACTGTGTACTCTAGCTGTATAGTTGAAAGTGACGTTATAGATAATACATTTTCTTCCAATTTTAAGTCATTGCGTGAAGGTGAACCAGAGAACATCACTTCAACCCAAAGATAGATCGTATACCGACCTACGATTATTATGAATAATTCGATGTTTGGTTACCTTCGAATTTTTGTGCATACGACTACGTATAAATCACTTCCCGTGTGATTTAACGTAACTTCGCATTTTTCTACGTATTATATTTATTTTCATACGGTGAAAAAGTCTCTTTTTAAGCACACCTAATCTTATATATATAAAAAATACACTTAACATTTTTTATTTCACGTAGGTACCGTGTATCTTGGTTTTGTACATTGTTATCATTATTAATAAACAATAAACATGCGAACAAATATATAAATAGTAGATAAAGTATTATTTTTGGTTGAGTGAAATATATATATTTTTTAATTACTTATACAGCACAATATAGAACTAGCAGATCTTGACAATTATAATAGTTAGATTATTATTTTTTTTCCACAAATATGCATTTAAAAAATAAATATATATTGTAATAGCATATAAATAGACAACCATAATAGCAGTAACGTGCTCGTATATAATAATATTAATTAAAATTTATAATTAATATTATATTATTAAAATTTAAAATTAATTTAAAATGTTTTTCACTAGGTACACGAATAAAATTGATTAACTTCTACATCTATTCTGAGTATTAATTTAATTTATTTATATCTATATAATACACGTTTCTTTATAATGTAAATTATTTTATGAATAATCTGATTTGTTAGCGATTGTGTTTTAATTTTAATGTAAATGAATAACGGTGATAATGATTATCAATATCGCCGGGATTATAAAACATAATATTTATTAAACCTATATTGTTAGTTAAATTAAATCAATAATTCTCTGTGATGAATATTCATAAATTTCATGAAACGAAAACCGTTTTATTTTTATCCGTCCTATTAACAGCAATCAATGACCGGCAGAAATAAGTTCATACGCAAATGTACACAAAGTATTATATTATAAGTGCACAAACACAAACTTATTTTAAGTCGGCAAATGGAATTAATGTTACCGTAGTTAAATGTATAATAATATTATGTTTATCAATAAAAAGTTTGTATAGTATAGTATTACAAGAAGTGTAATTCAGTGAACCAAGTGGCCCAAGTGTTGGCACCATATTTTGGATCTAATATTCCGTTATTTCTATGTCATAATTTTATGGAATAAATGGGCAAGTGATCCACCCTGTCATCATCGATGGCTCAATAAAAGTCATAATTTGCTCACACGGCGTTATAGATAGGCAATTTAGCTACACCGCTGTCGTGTATCCATTTTCCGGTAAACCGTATTATACTATTTTGTCGTGTTCTCAAAAACGTATTACACGTACGTTGCAACCGACTGTAGAATAACATTTAAAACTTAACAATCTTTTGGATTTTTCATATATATAATCTTAAGTTAATTTTTTTTTAATTTTAATGGCATTATAGGAGGAGAAAAATATTATCCGATAACAACTACGATAATGATGAAAACAATAATGTTGTTAATGTCTAGTAATATTATTGTGCCACTGACACAAATCATCATACACGTCACCCGATCATAATAATAGTAATTATAACAACATCGAAAATATGATGTAATTTGTCGATAAAGATAATAATAATATAAATTATTGCAATGTCATCGACGACTCTTTGAACTGCAGTTACATCGTTGTTATATAGTATTGTAAAAGGAACATCACGCGCGGCATACTACTGCGAGTGTATTATAATTATTATATAATTATTCCGATCACGGAACATTCGATTATCTGAGTTATTTACTGTTATGAAAATCATATCAAAATTATGCGATTGTCGTTTAAGTTTTCGTTTCGAAACATCTATAGATTTATTCGAGTCGTGAATTTTTTTATTGTCAAAACGTACACTGTCATTTCCGTCTATCCGCCGTACCAGCATAATATATTATATTATTTAATATTTACCAACAAACGTTACGTGCGAATTTTTTTTTATCGTAATAATCGACGCCAACGGTGATCAATATTAATAATAATAATGTCTCAGCTGCAGCAAGGTCGTTTATTTTAGAATATGACTCGGCGGCCGTAAAAGATTGCGCAGTGGCATCTGTTTAAACGCCAGTCATCGCGGACACATCGTTAATGTCTTTCCTGTGTTTAATATTATCTCGTTGACAGTGTGCTTCCTCTATATACAGTATACACTAAGAGTACATACTTGTTCGCCACTTTTTTTCTGTAACCACGTATTTATTTAAATTTTGATATTTTATAAATTGATTTCTAAAAAATAGTTTTTGAGTAATTAAAATTCATAAAGTTCTTAAAAATTTTTTTACGTAAATTAGATACGTTATTTAGCTTATTATTCGTTTAGTATGATTACTCGTATTTAAAAAATATATAAAATATTAATATTAATCCTCTCCTATAATCTTCCTAAAACGTAATCATATACTACTATACTTTACAATATAAGAATAAAAATAAAGTTAGAATTTCGATTTATACCTACACAAACATATTTTAAAAATAACTATAAGGCTAATAATTTTCAATTATTAAAAAAGTGGTTATCATTTGAAAAAAAGTGTGTATTAAAAAAAGTATACTCTTTAAATTATATTAAAGTCTTAGTATATAAAAATATGCTCCTTAAGTATCAATATTTAAAATTTAAAAAATCAAAATTTGTATAAATACAAAACTGAAGAAAAAACGTTGATGAGTATTTTGTATTGTTACTGATATAGTCATTTTCTCAGAATATAGAGGTATGAGTTTTAGAAATTTTTTTATATTTGTACATAATTTGGAGTCTTTACTTATGAACAACATGCTTTGAAAAAGATTATATTTTCACTACTTCCTATTTATCGTTAGTATAATAAGTTAATTATAACTTAAAAGTATTTAAAGTTTCAATGAGGGGAATAGTAGGCCAACATTTCGTGGGTTCCACCCTACTCTATTTAAAATTAAAATACTTTTAACTAATTAAATTAATAGTTTATAATGTGATTTTGCACATCGAAATTTACACGAAAATATTTACTCTGAGATAGAAAATTAAAAGTTTAAGTTATCAATTAAGAAAATAAAAATTTAAATAATTATAAAGATAAAAAAATATTAACATAAAATAATAAATGATTATTGAATAAATATATAAATCGTATAAATTATACTTATAAGTATTTTTTCTTTCAAAAGTTTTATGTTGTTATGACATTAAATTTGAAATTAAAATTTTTTCAAGAACGAATCATTCGAAAAAAAAGAAATAGTGATAAAATTATCACCTTGTACTTATCTATATTATTTTTATATACTTGTAATTCAATTCCTCTTTGCAATACGAATTCGACCGCTGATGGACGTATTGTATGCGTAAAACAACCCTGCCCGTAGCAATATCGCTATCACTGTAATGATCTGTGAGACTACTTTGTGACGGTCGTATATTGCTATTATACGCTATGTATATACTCACGGCCTAGGTAAATTGTTATTCGCAGAAAGAATCCTGACATTGGAAACCACTGAAATGGTATGTTCTGACGAAGAACTAATTTGCGAATGTATACAAATTCAAGTTGATAACCAATACAAATAAATTCATTTTAATTAACAATCGATGAAATATATCACTTTGTTTATTATTTTATGTGTGACTAAATGTCGTCATATTGTTTGTTTTAATTAATATTTTATATTCTACTGCAGGTATAATTTCTGGAATTTTAGACACATTTTTTTCTTTTTAATATTTGTTCGTGGAATATTTATATACCTACTGTTTCGAGGACGTGACGTGTTATCAAAATAAAAATGTATCACTTTATTGTTATTTATTCTTGATGTCACACGATGACAAGTTTCAATCATGATAACGTATAACTGGTATCCGGTTAATTCTAGAACCATATAATTTATGACAAATAATATATATTATTCTTACTAAATATAAAACATCTCACGCCAATTAATTTGGAGCTAAAGAGTAAATTGTTCCAAAGTTTTGATTAATTATCTAAGCTGATCATCGTTCAGATCTAACTGCTCATATATTTTTATCGAATACAATAATCTTGTTGCGTCTACAGTGCAATTAGATATTATCCCGTGACACTATGAACTAGCAGCATCTTATATATACGTAGTATTCAATAATTCTTTCCAACTTGTTTCCTTTAAAATAATAATTTTTTCCACATATTATTTTTCTGTATTTTTTTTTTTTTGTGGTACGAATAATATTGCATTTATTATATTACTACATTTATTTATTTAATTACAAAGGTAATAATAAATGATTTACCCATAATGTCGGATGGGTCCTAAAAGGTGTAGGTACTTTTGAAGAGTTACAAATAAAATCAGTGGTATTTTAAAACAAATTAAATCTTAATTTTATTTGGACGTATATAATTTGATTTGATAATCTAATTTAACTTTTTAATTGGAAAATCAACGTAAATAATTACAGAAGTCGAACCATTTTAAAGATTATTATTTTGGTTACCTATGTTATTTAGTAAGATATTATATTTTTTAGTTATGAAAAAAAAGTGATTATAACGTGTATTTTAATTGAACGTTCGTAGTATTTATCATATTAATTTTTTTATGTTTGTGAAGTTTTAAGAAGTATGTATATAGAAGTTGAAACGTGCAAGATTTTAATACTTCGTAGTAGTTACTCTTACTCTACTATACCTATGTATTATTATGTTCACTAAAACGCAGGTGGGACGTGCATACACTATGGACATTAACATTAGAAAAACCTCTATGTAAATGCGTATACGCTATGAAGTCCTGCAGTTACGGTTGGCGGTATTAGTTCGAGTTTATTCCATATTTTTACGATACTACCGTTTCAAGAAAGCTCTTATAACGACTATAATGTTATATTATATAATCTATAAGTCATAACTGACATAAGTTGATGAATTTTTAAATACGTATATTTAAACGATATTATATAAGTTAAAACGTTTTACTTACACACTTACTACTTACCAATATTTACATTTTTCAATTTTATTATACAGTGGAAACGCTTTATATAACTTTATGAACTAAAATTTTTAAGCAAGAAATAGTTTAATATATTGAATTTTTCAACCATAAATGTTTATAGTTATTGATAGTTATTATTAATTTCATGGAATATTCGTAAAAGACTGATTGAAATTTAAAAATATTAAATTACAATAATAGGTTAAAGTAATCACTCTACTAATTATAGCTCATAATTATGAGCTATAATAAATGTTGTAATTCCCATATTTGTTTTCTATAATATTATATATTAGCTTGTAAATGTATGCAAATAATATTTTTTATTTAGTTTTTAGTATTTGTAATGTTTCAAGTGTATTTAAAATGGCGTTTGAAATTTACAATTTTAAAAGCGACAGGATGATACGGCGCATGTACCAATACGTATAACGTAGTACGGCGTACAGCTGTGGTGTTTTCACTCTTAAATACAGCACTGCAGGATGAAACCAAAATACGGTTAGTTTTTGTTTACACAGAGTGACCCATACCCGCTTTGAAACGGATAGGCCATGAGTTCATGACCTATAAGTGTATAATGTAAATAATGTTGATGGCCTAGAATCCCCTTCAAATACTGCGCTGGTTTTAACAATAGGCCAACGACTATATAATATTATATATAGAATAACCAACGCCACAAAACTTACAAAATAAACATAGTATAATATATAATGTGTACATTTCGTATTTCGGCTAAATGTTTAGACATTTTACGGTTGTACTATATTTATTTTGTGTGAAAAATGGTTCTAATTTTTTTCAATATAATTGTATACTGTAAGGTGTCTCATAGTGTTCGTCTTCATAGACATCCGTCCCCAGCTGTCTAAATTTTTAAAAAAGTGTATGACTATTAATAATATATATATAGGTATATCAAAACATAAGATGAAAATTAGTAATTAATACATTACAGTTTGTAATTATTAAAATTACGCTAAATGAAAATTATAATTTTGCTTATCATAATACCAAAAAATAATCAATATCAAACAATTTAATAATATCACTATAGATTTATAATAAAATAACACTATGATAAAATATATATTCATATTAGCATTTATATGGCTTACATCATTAAAAAACATGTGTCCCCAAAAAAGTTTATCATTAATTTATATGTAGTTTTTATAGTTTTTTGTTGTTACGACTGAAATCGATCATTTATTTTTTTTAAATGATACATATTACATAATATTATACCTTTAATATATTGTACACATAAATATATAGTATAATTACTTAATCTATTTAACTTTCACTATTTTTTCAAGATTATTTTGAAGCTAAAAATGTTTATTGTTTGCAATTATAATAATATCAAAACCTAAGACCTCTTATTATAAGTATTTCTTACAGAAATTTAGAGATATCAAGAATACATGGTAGTCACATTTTTTGTCTAACTGCAGTTTTAATTATTTGATTGTAAATCAAAAAAAATATTTATTGAATAGACTAGAAACTTTTTCGTATATCATATATTATTAAGAACATATATAGCTGTTAAGATAATGATAATATAATAATAATAAAACAGAAATTATCAGAAATAATCCACTAGTCCTCCAGTATTGACTAATTTACACACCATTACACATATTTATGAATTTTTTATTTTTTTTTTTATTTTCATTATCGTAATATTGTACTGATGGCATTGTTTTAACTTAATATTTTTTTGTAATTACTATGGTTACCTATAACAAGTAATCATATGCGCAAATTTGTTATCATTGCACTCCAGTTTATATTATATTCAAAAAGTAATGTCTATATTTATCACATATTATTATTAACAAATAAACGTACCGATATGTTGTTTTTGTACTATATATTACCTATATATACTAAAGGGTATTGAGGTCGATAATAGAAAAAAGGAAATAAACCCATTACCTATTATATAATACGTGTAAAGCGCAGACTCCAGTGTTTGTATTGTCGTTGGCTTATATTGTTTATAATAGGAAAGCTCTACATGTTTTGGATATGCGTGTCCTCGTTTTAGGGAACCACAATTTGCACAAGCAATTTTGGGAGCTATATCATTATATGGCATAATGCCAACGAGCTCTGGAAAGTTTGAAAATACTATTTCATATTGTACACAGTTAAATCATATATAAATATTTTGTGTGCTTGTGTGTGTGTGTGTGTGTGTGTGTGTGTGTGTGTGTGTGTGTGTGTGTGTGTGTGTGTGTGTGTGTGTGTGTGTGTGTGTGTGTGTGTGTGTTAACGCGACGAGGACAATATTTTTTAATTAAGTCCACAGTTGAATTTTTATTTATTTTGTTTATTTTTGTTTGATAATATTTTTTTTTAAACGCACACAATATCTCAAAAATAAATTACGATTATAATATTATATTGTAATAAATAATAATATTGTCTCCAACAGTGATTAGTGAATGTGTTTGTAATTTTGTATACATATTACAAATTTATTTCAATTATTTATGTATTCTTAATACACGTTAATACCAAACTTCAAATTAATAATTCGAATCGAAAGTTAATTGACCCATCTATAAAACATATTATGAGTTAATGACATTTTGAAAACTTAATAAAAATCGATTAATGACACATGCTAATTAATTGTTTTTAGGTAATATTCAAATGTTGAAATAAGCGCATAATATCGAAAGTAGGTATATCAACTATAGATAGGTTTTAGGTATAAGTATTTAAATATGATTTATGAGTATTATAAACACCAGACTATAAATAATATTGTGAATCGATACAATTCATTACTGAATACAAACTATACGTATTACTTGACACATACCTAATTTTCAACTTAAATATTTTAGTAAGTTTTCATAATAATATATTCACAATTATATAAATACGTACATATCTTGTGGCTACATGATACATTTTTGTACTTAAAATGGAATGAAATTTGTGAAATATTACTTTTACGTTTACTTTGTCAAGGATTTTCAATTTATACTTAGAATTTGTTAAATATAATGATATATAGTTTTTATTAAATACGTATTTTAATATTTTAAAGCAGATAACCAACAGAGTACAAAATATGTAATTTATTTCTTTTAATTCTGTATTTTATAGGCTCAAAATTTTGTTAACTTACATGAGAACAAGAAGAATCTTCCTCGGGAAAAAAGATTTAATTAAAAATTATGTAAATGTATACAATATTATAAAGTACTTAGGTATTTTATCTATGTCCATTTTCGTTTGAATGGAAATTATTAAATTTAAAAAAATAACGTCATAAAACTAATAAATAAATTGTTTTCTCATAAATAACTCTTGAAAATGTTTATTTATATTAATTTAAAAAAAAGATATAAAATGGTTTAATTTTTATCACACTCTGCTTTTAATAAAAAAAAATACACCTTACTTTATTGTGTTGATGTATCTATCAGAATAAAATGTAAGCAATTTTAATCACTATACAGTATATATATATATTATTCGTATAATGTTTATGAGATTTAAAACATATAGTAATAATAAAAAAAACTGTACTAACTGTTTTATTATAATTTATAGGCTTTATTTAAATCGAGAAAAATAAAACATTTTTTCATGTAGTAGAGAAATGATATAAGAGTAGGATATTGCACTTAGTAAATGTCAGTCAAATTCACGGTAAGTTATACAAGATGTAATTAGTTACTAATTATTATTTATTATAAAAAGCTAGTATAGATGTACACGACGAGCAAAGCAAAAATTCAATTATAAGGCAATAACGAGTATTAATAATTAATCGGTCGATTTATTAGGTAATAGGTAGATACATAAAAATCTATTATCTCCAATTATGCGGACACTTATAGTGACAGTGCAGTGTGTATATTATTATACGATCCATAGCCGGCTATAGGATCATTTCTAATAATTGCATTGTGTCCAGTGTGAAGCGATTAAATTTACAACGTAACTATACAGATAATTTTCTGGACGATACAATGATAGCGACGTGGTTTATGAATTGGTGACGTTATTGAGTTATAGGATAGTAATAGTTAGCTATAGTAGACCTTTTTACTCTTATAGTTAGTCTTAGTTTATCTGCTCGCGCATATTTAAAAAATTCCGTTTGGGTAACTATGAATTTGTGATGTTCGGAAACTATGCTGAATAAACCATCATGTCCGGAAGACATTTATTTTCATCATCGACGACCGGTGATAATATTGTTTATTTTTCACTTTGTTTACTCGTGCTCTGCACGCGCATTGCATATATAAAACCCAGCATATAATATCCTCATTCACTCCCCTGTCGTACTGTACACGACGCGGTGAGAATTGAAGAAGTGACGACTGACGACACGCACGAAAATATAAAAAAATAATAATAAATCCATGCGATTGCCTCTGGGGTGAATATAATATCGCACCATCCTGAAAGTACATACATATATAAAACTCGGTAACTGTTTTCTTCTTTACGAAATTCCCCCAAGTTTAGTTTCCTCTCTATACACTATCGCCGTGATTGGAATATTGATTTGCCGATATAATTTTAATATATATTTCTCACTGTTATAGTGTTTGTTTACTTAGAAAACTGAGTGAAATTCGTTTTTGATAACATTTTATTTGTAATTATAAAGTTAGTTCAAATATAATACAAGTCGTGTAAAAATAATCTAAAAGATACATCAAGACTCTAGATGTAATATCATAAATGATTATTTTAGTGTATGATGATTGATTTACATATTATTATTATATTTTAAAATTATATTAAAAGTGTTTGAGTATATATTGGCCTATTAGGCTATATTTATTTTATAGTTGACCGACTAATACCTATGCACGTAATTACCTAATTACCACAGAACAATTAAAATTAATATCAGAATATTTTAAACTAAATTACTAACTGTATACCTATTAGATAATTAGATATGTTTATCTCAGGAAGTACTTATATATGTTTGTTAATAACCAAGTTACAAATATCAAATTTTATTAGCTATAATAAATATTAAAAATAACATTACGTTCCCTTATTATTTTAAAAAATTCATCTCTAGCTCACAAGTTATCAATAAATAAATAATATGCTAATTAATAAATAATAGTTCTGGACTCTTAACAGTCGATTCTAGGGTGTACCTACTCAACGAAATTTTAAAACGTGTTTCGTATTTATCATGTTTATATAAATATTATTTTGTATAACTGGATGAGAATTATCTAACTTGAATTGTTTCTTACACTGTATTTGTATAACTTTTACGATAAGCTTTAAAAGATAAAAATCAGAAACATAAATATACCGGCGATTCAACATTATTTGAATCCGACACTTTAAAGACTTTCATAAAATGACATTTTATTATAGTTCAAATAATAAGATTTCATTATGAAAAAAAAAAATTATTTAATGGGTTCCATCAACTCTGCTTCATTTGTGTCAAAGCCTCGTAACGTCAGTGGTTGGGAGGTATGAAGTTAAGCCTATAGGTTAAGCTGTAAAAACAGCCAAAGGCTGACTTGCTACTCAGATAAGGATTTGAACGATAATCAAATTTTATGCTGAAAACTTTATAAGATTAAATTATAAAAAAAAAGGGAGAAAGTAGCTTACCGTTCTGCTGTAGGTCACTGTAATGGACATGTTAAACTTAAATTAAATAATACATAACATTGCATTTAAATAAAGATTTGAGCGAATACAAGTCGTCAGTTATCGCCCGTTGGCACATGAATATTATATTTATATCAATAATTATTATAAGAATTTATTTTATTATTAGTAATACAGTATATACTCGTAAACTATAAATGAGCAAAAGCATAAAATTAATCTGAATGTTTTAAAAACATCATTGTGCATACAAAATATAATAGTACGTAAAACTTTAAAATCACTACAAAAATATTTTTGAATTACAAAAAAATCATTAAAATCATTATTCTTGAATACCAAACTTTATTCAAATTTAAGCTTTAAATATGTAAAAAAAATGAATGTTATGTATAATTTATTTTATTCGGTTTATATAATAATAACTTACAAATGACCTTGTATTAAATTTTTCAAGATTTTAATGAGCAAAAGTATTTTAATAGCATTTACATATAAAAAATTCACATCCTCGCAATTCAAATCGATCTTTCTTCTCAAAATCTAAAATAAACTTTACTCGAGTATACGAATTTTAGAATTTTATTTTTTCAACGTTATGATTAAAATTTTTTAAACTTTTATAAACATTTAAAAATATGGATTTTTTAAATCCAATACTTAAAACTATAGAACTTTTTTAACTAGACATGACATTTTTTTAAAAAAAATAGTATTTTTGTTATAATTTTAAGAACATAAGAACATATTAAGTAATTCAAATTCTTTGATATCTGAATTTTATATAACAAAACTATGTAAAATGAATGTAATGAATAATAAGAAAAAACATTTCCTAGTAAATTAATGCATATTACAGTAAGCAATATTTCACCTGGTTAAATAAAACCGTTGAGTACTAAATTCCAAATATTTTCTTTCTCAATATATTATCTAGGTATACAATATATAAATACATTTTGTAATACCATATTATTAACAAGAAATAAAAGATGATCTATATATTATATAATGTCATACACTAACTGTTAAAATGAAAACTTTAGAACACTATACAATAAGCTGATTAAAGGTTTGTTCATTGTTGGCTTCAATGGCAATGATAAGGTTAACTCTTAGATGAATAAGATACATTTTAAATAGCCAAAATATATCACTATCAAAATAATATACCTGTCGATAGTCTTGGAATATAAAAGAGAACAAATTATTTTAAACCATATTAATTTACACAATATTATAAAAACGGGTCATACAAATAATAATTATTTTGAGAAGCCATTATTATGTAATTACGATTTTTTAAATTCTGTTTCTTGAAATCATAATTAAATTTTAATTTGTGTTTGATGTTTACTAAAACTAGTTTTGATAATAGTTGGGCTCTGTAAAAGTGTAGACTGCAACTTTCATACTCTGAGGAAACTAAAGAAAATTGTATTCGTAAAATTAGAGCTACAAACTGCATTTATCAATAAGAATGTTTAAACAAACAATTATTATTGTTTCCTTTTTAACGAATATGTGATGTATAAATTAAAATGGTTTGTTAGCTATAAAATAATTTAATTTAAAAATTTTTGATGGAAAATATTAATCACTTACATATTGTCATAACAATGAAATATAATTTTAATCAAATGAAAAAAAAACATTCATTAAAATTGTATATCATAAAAAAAAAAATGATAATAATTTCAGTCTCTTCCTACATGATTAGGTTAGTATATGAGTACACGAGTATGGTCTAGAGGCAATCGACCAAGAGTTCGTGTAATTATAAGTATACATCTATTTATATATATATAAAAACAATTCAAATCGTATAATCAAAAGGTAAATTAATCGTTTAGTATGCTTTTATCCAAATAAAAATAATGACTATGTACTCGATGATAAAACGTAATATGTAAATTTTTATTCGTATGTAATAGTGCTATTTGGTAATAGTAGGTATTAATCCAAGTATTGAGATTTCGAGCCAGCGGGCAATGGAACCAAAATAAATTAATTTTATGATTATTAATACTGACCTATATCTGCATAGACACAATCCTCTGTCCTACCGTGCTCTTTATAATTGTTTTTTAAACCCGTTTTTAATCATTCCAAATCACGTTGCTGAATAATAGTCATTGTATAATAAATAATAAGGTAAGAGATAACAGTGTTTTTACGGCTAGCATATATAATATTTAAAATTTTGGAAGTGCTGCTATGAAGGTCATAATACTTTCTTCGAGATGTTTGGTATTGATATTATGCTTTTAGAAATATGTACAACAAAATGTATTTCAAACACTTTAAAAGCTCTCTAATTTTCGAGTTTATTAGTGATTTAAAAATATATAAAAGTACTTAAATGTGCCTAACAGTTATTTTACATTTCAGTAATTTAGCTCAAAAATCGGCAAATTAGATTCTACACACTGTTAAAGATGTAACACGTATAAGACGGCGAGAATGGCGTATAACGTAGATAAGGTACTCGAATTGTGTGTTGGAATGATCGATGTGATTAAGTCAGCAATAAGAGTGGACAATCCCTGTTTCAACGTCACATATATACGCGCAGTATAATGACATAATAGTGTCCCACATAACATGTTATATTATGTCGACTAAGTTGATTTTGAAAAAGATAATATCGTGACAAAGGACAGAAGAGGAAATGTCCTTAATCCTTACACTCCACTTAAAACGTGAAGACAAGAGGATTATTATCACATTTGTTACTATGTCAGCCAATTGTTGACCAAGAAAAAATACTTAATGTTAACTAATATAAAACCAAAATCAAACCATCTAATGAGAATAAGATGTTTGCAAAAGCATGTTTGCCTAACAACATTTCTCGTAAAAAATTATTTACTTATAATTTTCGTGACCGAGATAAACAATAATTCTATAATTAATAATAAACAAAAACAAAATAGGTAAGTTTTTATAATTATCGTATAAATATTTACGACTGACTTTATAACATTATATTTGTACTTATTAAACAAATATGATTAAATAAAAAGTAGATATAAAATATAATTGTCAGCCGCACCATTATTGTAACTCAATTTCCAACCAAATGACCGTGGCTTGTTTAATTATAATATGTGTATAAAGTTAACACAAATAAGGATAATTGAATAAGTTTGAAGTAATTTTCATAAACGACCAACAGTACAGACTACAACAGGTACGGTAACTGTATAGGATTCAGTTTACTATTGTGGATGATCCATGTAGTCATATAATAATGTGCATAATATTATGTCGTATTTCAGCAATCTTAATTTTGCATTCAATCGTCAATATTGTACTGCGTGCTTAAATACGTACTCGTTTCAACCATAATTATAATATAGTTTTACTTTTGACGTTTTGATAGATTAATAATATTTAGCGCATAAAGTACAATATAAGATTGGCGTATAGTGATTGTGCACGCTGTGACCCGATTTTCAGGCTAAATTCATATTATGAGCGTAATACCGCTATACCATACAGTAAGTACAATGTACATGCGCGCGTGTGTATGTATATAATATAATATAAAATTATATCGAAATTTTCGGCACACAAGCCTTTTGTACCAGTAATGGTTGATAAAGCTCGGAAACGATGATGTTATTGGCTTACACAACATGAGTACTAGCTCATAATATATTGGTTGAGAATCCTTTTCATAAACATTATTTTCGTGCCGATATCACATAAATCAACTATATTCTGTGTATGGGAAATATTGTCATTAACTATTATATAGTGCCTTAATTCACACTTTTGGTAGTGTAAAGCACAGTATAACATAAATTATTCGCAGTATTATATATACACCCGTTCAGTGGAGTAGTGATTACAACGAAATTACGTGTATCTATCAAGTTTTCAGATTGTCTGTGATATATACCTAACTTGAATATATTGAATATGAATAATATAGAATGGGTGTTTCGGCTTAGACTCATAAATCACGAGCGTTTAAACCAAAAAGCAGTAGGTAGGTACTTGTCGTTGTGATTGCTATCGTATACCACTGTTTGAAGCTAAAGAGAAGTTACAAAATAAAGGCATTGCAATATGATTACAGTAGCACATTCAAATAATAATTTTTTTTATATAATATGTTTAGTTTAAAGTGCGTAGGTAAAACGAAATAATTGCTTCTGAACTATAAACTTCTAAATCTATATTTTTGATATATAATATGTGTTATGCATTTAGTTATTGATGGATGGTCTATGGTTCAGGCTCGCAAACAACTATTATAGTCCACTATTTAACGTCTTATAGATATCTAAAAGGCTCTAAACCAACATATTTTGCAAATTTGTTGTTTAATAGTGATCTAAATAGAACTTCTTAGTTGTTGACTTGGTGTTAAAACCAATAGATTATATACATTTTAAAATATATTATAATGACTAATAATAACCAAGAAGTAGGTATTTAATATTAATTAATTCAACCACACAATAATCAAAAAATGTTATTAATTATTGTACATTTATCAACAAGACATATACTTTTATAAATAATAGTAGGTAGGTACCATAATATTTTATTTTTGTTTTAAAATCATGACATATCCTCTTTTGTTTAGCTGAATTTTGTTTGCCGGAAAACATACATTTAATTCAGAATAAAAAATGGCCACTCTTCACTTTAATTTCGTGACATATACATATAATAAAATAAATCAAAATGGTTTACTAAAATATTTTACAAATTGATTTTAGTAATACAAATACTTTTTCATAATAATGTTAGATTAAAACCAGTCACATTTTAGTTGTCATAAATTCAATAATATATTCCCCTTCCATTAAATATATATTTTTTAAATGTATAATTAGAAATGTATAATTATTTTAGATTATATAACGAATTATTATGCATCTAAATTGTTTATAATATGTGAGTATTGGTTTTTATAAATAAAATATTGTGTTATATATTACAATGGATAAATTATTATATTTTAGATCATCTCGATCAATGGTCAAATAATATTTTAAGAACAAACATTAACAACATAATATGTGATAAAAGTTAAATAATATATACGAGTGCAATGTAAATAATTTACTTTTATTAATACATTATCAATTTCTCCTTTTCTCACTCTCTATCAATGCACATTTACGTCTATAAATCTAATAATCTTGACTTTAAACAGTTCAAACTTGTCATTATAAAATAATACCCCAAAATGTCCTTCAGATGAAAAAAAAATTAAAATAATATTATATTCAATCAAAAATAAATCTGAATCTCAATGTAATTATTCAAATTTAGTAAAGCAATTAAATACATTTTATTAAATACGATTCAATAAAGAAGTGTCATAATGCATATTTAATTGATTATTTTTAGCTTTAAAAAAATAAAATTTTTAATTTTTTCGACTCACGGATCATGCATGGAACTGTATTATATACATGTATCTATTATAACTATGTATTATTATAGAAGTAGGTACTTATATTATAAAATACTAAAACAATATAATATATATAATACATATTGATTTTAATTTTATGTATAAAATTGTAATTTATATGATTATTAATTAATTTTTTTTTATTAATTTTAAATCTATTAGATGTATTTTTATGTTAATTTTTTTATTCAACTTACTTTTCAATTTGAAGTTCTCAATTGTGTCTAGAACCACGTGGCCTTCTAAAATTTCTCCTGCGTAAAACATTTCTTTGTCTAATCTTATGTCAAATTCTCTTATGTAATCCATACTGTAGTTGATTGTTATCCAATTAAGAATATTAATTCAAAATAATCGACTTCTTTATTTTCAGCACTTGAATTAGGCCATCTACATAAACACTGAAATAAAAACGATAGATTAGATTCATTCAATTAAATATTTTAGTAACAAATATAACATTTATATTCAAAGATATATTCCAAAAATTGCATAAATTTCCCAAAACGTATCTTAAACTATGATATGAAATAGACATTAAACCGTATAGAGAGGTAGTTATTATAAATTTATAATATACAAACGATGCATTGTTTTTTAATGCATTTATTTCATGAACGCGCATTGTATTTATTATTGTATATAGCTGACATTACATTTTTGTATTCTATCTTTCAAACGATTCAAACGTCATTCGATAATATACTAAAGCCTAAATTATAATTATAATGATAATAAGTATCGTTTAGTCAGTAAATTATTAAACGGGATTTAAAATGAACAATACAATGAACATATATTATTACACAAAATCGTTAAGAAGACCCGCCACACCCGCTGTGTTTTCTCCGTCTTTATAAACGTAGGTACAATAGCAAATTTGTGTTTGCTACAACCAGTTTTGTGCTGTTAGGCTTAGTATTAGAATGAACTTACCTATTATTAAACTCATGGTAATGAGTATTATTAAATTGAAAAATATTATTATATACTTACAAAGTAAAACTCAAAAATTAAAATAATGTTAAAATCCAATGTACTAAAAATTAAATTACTAACACGGTAATATCTTTCCTTTAGGTATGATAATACTCCAAATATACTTTACTCTAATTTACTATAGCTAAAATCTGATTAATTTGTCTTATCAAATTACACATTTTGAATAAAATAAATAAAATCAGATTAGATAAGTAAGCTGCTGGAAGGAATAAATTCAATTTTTTAGACCAAGCAATCGTTCAAAATGCTATCGAATGCTTGGGCCATGTCTAAAAAAGCTCTTAAACAATATTCATTATTTTTAAATGAGATTTATATTTTGTAAGTGTACATATATACTTAATCCACTTGTTGAATGATTTTTCATGAACTAATGAACAGTATGCGGGGTATTACACTTTTAGATAGTATATATTTATGGTCTAATTGTTTTGAAGATTCAATTTTTCAAATAATTCTGCTAAAATTGGTAGTAGACTTATAATTCTATAAGGCTATGGCAGAATTTTGTGTTTATATAGTTTTTATATTAGTATAACAATGAACAATTTACAAATTAAAGGAAACTGAGAAAACATCATCATGGAATTATAAATAAATCTGAAAAGTACTAAAATGCCTAACCAACTCAATTTATAATTGGTTAAGTATAGTATCTTGTTTGTGTTTGTAATTAAATCGTATCAAAGCCAATCACTTAATTTTAGTTTGTTGATTATGTTTTTCAGTTTATTTGGAGTAGTATATTTTGCTAAGAGAGACATTAGTAATCGACTAAGAAAGCAAGCTATATCACTTAGTAATCAGATTCGGGATATATATTTTTAGTTTGTGTAAATATTTTTGAATAATGATCTCAGAAAAGGTCAACTTTATCATTGTTTGAGATAGTTAGCACTTCGTTTGGTCTATCAAGAGAGATAGTTTGCTGTTTGGCTTTGAGAATATTTTTGGTAATTTTTCACGAAGAACAATGTTTAATTTTTATTGCTAGTATTTGTATTTGTTATTATTATTATTATTTATTTATGTCCAAGTGTCGTCTCAACGTCTTATAGCCACGTACAATCTCCTATGAATTTGTCATGAAAAGTACCTATTATTAAATACATTTTTAATTGTCTACTTTAATTGTCTATTTAATTAGTTTATAATTTATATAGGTCATTATAAAATGATTTAAGGAAAATGTGTGTTATAATCAGTATGTATAATTATTATAAACACGTAACGTAGACATATACTTATTTAAAATATATTTATTATTAAACAGATGCTGCATAAAATATATTTACTATTTTCTCAATACTGTATATGCATATTTATATTAAATAATAAATGATGTTTACTTCAATAAAACACCTATCAGTTGGGAAAAAAATGACGGATGTCTTGAGATAAATGTTGTTTACAAAAAAAATTGAACGTCTATAAAGTTAAAGTATAAACATAAAATAAATAATAGAAGACTGGTGTTGAAGTGATGTACGTCATACAATGATGACAAGAGAATATATTTTGACGAAGGAGAATTAATATTTGAAAAGTGAAAATAACACTAGAGAAACATATGGAGACGTATACGAAATATTTGGGTACAATTCAAAGGCTACAAGAAGTAAGGGTCATTTATATGAATAAACCAATATTGAATCTGTTCATTCAAATTTTATTTCAGGTATAATATAACATAATCATGTTAATTATTTACTATCAGTATCTGATAATAATGATAATATAACAAACTTAATTATAATGCATTTTCTTCCTTTTGTTCAAAATATTACAATATTACGTTGACATACTAACAGTTGATGATAAAGCAGTTAGTAAAAGCACATTTTTAAAATTAATAATTATTTATATTATTATGATATTTTATGATATGATGGGATTTTAACTGCAATTTTGGTCAATATTTCTTACTAGCTATTTGCCCAGTTTTGGTTCTATAACTTCTAAAACTTTATTTACTCAAGACCTAAATATATAAGTAATAAAGTTGTATACTTTCAAACACAAATTATAGAAATAATATTAGATGAATTCATGTCGCGAAATTTAAATTACTGTTAATCAAATCTTAAATTGAAAGTTATTTTGTCATTTATATTGTTACTTAATAAAATAATATCAAACATTAACCTTTACAAAAATTGCTTCAACGATTTTGTTTCATCATAACATATTTTTATTATATTTTTTAAATTAAAAAATATAATAAATTATACTTTTAACTTTTGAAGAAAAGTTATTAAAATGTAAAAAAATTTCGAATATATCTAAATTCTTAAACAAATTAACTTATATTTCATATGAGTATATTATGTATCATATCTTTCGTATCTTTATTTCTAAACATTTTTATAAGTAACGAATTAAAAACAAATTAAAAACATATTTATTGTTTTCATTATTTAATAAATGCCTAATAAATGGTATGAAACTATGAATCAATCATATATATTCTAATGTGCTTATATTATTAATATTGTTATTATTATAATTTTTTTTGGGGGTCATATAAAATATCACAGTTTAAATATGAAATTATTAACTGTTATATCTTTTGTTATATACTCCCTTCTAAAAAAAAAAAAAAATAATGTGTGTTTAAAATTCTAAAAGATAATAATTTAAAAATTCGAACTATTAATTATTTTTTATAAAACTTTGCGATCCCACTTTAATTATTACAAACAACAACAAAAACATGCATTGGTATTGTATTTTCAAATTAATATAACTATTGTGTTATTACATAGATAAGTGTGCGTTTTTCGATTAAATGGTATTTCTTTCAATAATACAATAAAAAAAAAAAAACGTGTAAAAACATCAAAAAAGAATTCTATTGAAAGCTTTATTCTTTGCTACAACCACACATAAAAATAACCCCCTTCGTAGATGTAATATTATAAAATATATTTCTTTAAAGGGAATTTTATTGATTGTAAAATTATATTTTATACGTTTTACGACATTTAGAGTAAAAGCTATTTTTCTATATTTCGTTACTCTCGAATAGATGTTTCATTGAATTTACAAATACATTTTTACTGACATGTTTCACATCGTCACAGTTTATTTTGTTATATAGCACTGAACACATTTTATATATTTTACCTAGCAATATTAAATGTTATAATGCCTCTCCAAAAGTTAGATTATTGCACACTATATATTAATGCACTTATACAAAACTTACTGCAATAGTGATTTGTAAATACATACGCATTCCTAAAAAATCGGGAATTCGAATTCGAATATTTTTCTTCAACATATTGTATATGTATAAATAATAGCAATAATAATAAAAAGTATATCTCAATTTAACGAAAGGTTAATTAATTCGAATACTAAACTTAACAGAGAAAAATATATTTTTCTTAATATATAAGATTTCCTGTTGTGTATTAACAATAGACAGAGACAACTCAGGCGAGTACGACATCCACTTAATAATAAAATACGTGTGAGTTTATCTGTTTTTGTGACATTGCAAATTCATGACAATTTGTCACCTTATGCATTGGTATTATATATATGATGCATATATATTATATTTATATATCCTTGTAGATTAGGAAAAGCTGTTAACGAAATACATCGTCTGAAAAGTATGACGGATAAAACTTTGAGTAATAAAAGTTTATAGAAATTGTATATGAATATTTCGCACTTCTGCAGTATATATTATGCAGTCATTTCAATGTATTTCGTTTTAAATCTACTAAATCAAAGATATAAGTAACGCTGCATAAGCTACTAGAAGCTATATACTTTACTTGAATGTGATGGTATATATACGTATATAAATCCTTCAAAACGTGTATGAGGTATACTGACGGGAGATTAGTAAACAACTCATTAGGCTTATTATAATAATAATAGACGACTGTAATCCCAAAATACGTTGGTATACGTATTTAAGTGAAACACCAGGAAAATTATTTTCTTTCGTCGTAAAATATAAACCATTAGGATTAATTCAGTTAAAAATATAAAATATATACAAGTGACACAAAAAACGGAATTATTTGTTCTAAAATCGATAAATATACAGTGAATAAATAAATATATAGATATAATCTTCATAACAATTGAATACAAATAAATAATAATGTAAACATTTACTTACATTTTTCAGGTTCTGAGCAGAGCTAAGAATATATTGATTTTACAATGATGTGTGTTTACTTGTTAATTTTTGTGTCTGAAGACACTTTTTCTAATGGAAAAGTTGCTTTGATTAATATCTTCGAAAGAAGGTTTTTGTAGAAAATTGGATCCATTAGGCACTTTTGAGAAGTAAAAATGAATATTCTCAGTAAAATAATCAAAAAGTTAAAATAAAAAAGGCCATCAAGAAAGTAACCAGTAACAGATTTGCTATAATATCTACAGTATATTTTGAGTGAACCTTGTCATTGAGTATCTCACGGTTTTGGATTTATTAAATTTGAACTCAACGATAAACCAAGATCATTAGACATTTTAATAATAATTTTAAAATCTTAACCCCTCTAATTTTAATTTTTAATGTTCGAACTCTTCCTTGATTATTTTATTAAGCACTGAGAATTTTAAAATTTTACTACCAAACGTACCAGATACTTGTCGGAGAAAATTTAGAATTTAGTAAATTAATGAACCATCAGTGAAATAGATTTCCGTACAGATTTCCAATCGACCTATTCTAACCACACTAGTGTTATAGATGTACATTAATATATAAAGGTTCTATAATATATTAGCACGGGGTATAAGCCAATTTACAGGTGTTCATCGCTTATATTATTATAGTCATGTTATTAATAATAAGTGCGTTTATGTTTAAACCCTGATGCAACAATCAAAAACGTATTTAAATTGTCGTATTATAGTAATACTATAGTACATAGTACATAGTACGAATAAGGGTGTAAAGTATATTATAATATCACTTGCAAGATCAACATTCATAGACATTTTTCAGCTATATATAAACTCTAAAAATAATAATATGTAACTACTAACTTCGTTTAAAAACCCATTATTTCACATAGGGTACTATATACACAGCTCTCTAGTATGATTTATGATTATTACAATTTAAAGTTATTAGTTAGTTTAGGTTAGGTTGTTTAATTAGTTAAAATTACTAAACAATAAGATTTGTACGTTATATTTTGTGGTTTATACTTGAATATACTCTAATACATTGAATTGCTACGAAGGCACTTAGGATAATAGTGGACTATTTTCATAAAATTTTAAACAATAATCAATATATTATAGTTTTTAATATCCAGTTGAGAGAAAAATTATACAAGTTTTTACAATACATATTATAATGCATAATATAATAAGACGTCGGAGGTAATTAATGAGATAGTTAATTATATTTTTGTAACGTTGTTTTTATTTTAATTATTTCGTTGATCTATTATAATTCATGGTGATTTTAACAGATTGTGGTTAGTGGTTTAGGTTTAAAACATATAAACGAACAAACATTTAATTCTTCGTAGCTCAAGGTCGTGTTTAAGCTAGTTTTTCGCTATAACGAAAATTAAAATTCAAGTACATGAAATATTGAAGCCATCGTCAGATGTAATAAATAAATGTGTACGAGTGTCCTTTCGCTAGCAGTAAAGTAAATCTGTTAAAACGTTATCCCGTTTAAATTAAATTGTTTGAATTGTATTTGATTAGTACTTTGTAAGACAAATAGCATAAGGTACACATTTTTATCAGAAATATATATATATTATTTTTATTTTTGAGTATGAACTAGTCAGTATGTCACATAAAAATTATGTCATTGATATACTTAATATAAATTTAATTACATTAATTTTATGTCTGTTAAAAATACAATTATTTTAAAGTATTATCGGGTATAAATTATAAATATTTTTATTGGTATAACATTTTCTCTTCAAAGCATGTCACTAATAATAAATCAATTTTTATTGATATAAAACTTTTATATTAATAATTACGCTACGAAGATACTTTTTGAAAGACCGAAGGAATATCCACAAAAAAAAAACAATTTAATAATGTAGACTTTTAAAAATAGGAACACTTATCTATTTTACCAACTTATTATTTTCTTCATGATGGTTGTACACCGCTCGAGGTATTTTGGCATTCTGTACGCGTTAACACACGCGTGACTCCCGTGACGTCCTTTTGCGAGCTTAACTAAGCGCATGACCATCCCTACTCACCATTCATAACATGTGTGTGTGTCCCGTTTGTATATGTGGATAGGTTATATGTAATTTCGACATTTCATTTGTTACACCTTTACCCCTCTTCCCCAACAATCATAAATTACAATGCCACTTTTGTTAATTATTCTTGTTGGGGTTCAGGCAGTATTGGTCGGCGGAGTACAATTTCTGAAAATTACCCGTCCGAAATTCCGTGGTAGTATAATAATATATTATTAGGCGCCTACCCTGCGGTCCTACGCCTTTGTTTATTATATATACTGTACACCTATGTCTTAGGCATCAGTCGAGGTAATCGGTTTGTATAGTCCAACGAGTCATCGCACGTCCGAACCATGCTTAATCCAAAGACATTAAAATCATTTTTTTTTTAAATCCAAAAACTTTAAAAAGCTTTCAATTTACTAATTCCTCAGTAAAAGAATATATATAAATAAATACTCTTCAAAAAATATTTTGTTATTTTAATTTCAATAGTGTTAGTATTATTTGTGCCAAAAATGAAATTTGTGTAAGGGTGTTGCTAAGATTTTTTGATTGTTTCATACTTTTAACAATCGGTATGGAGTATAAACTAATAATATTTTTTGTTTGCTATCTTAAAATATATACAATAGTTGAAAACAAGAAAACTGGCAATGACACATAAAAATAATACCAATTTATAGGTTATAAAATAAAAATGGAAATCCAGTGTATTCTTGTTTGCTATTTCAGAATATAAACATTAATCAAAAACAAGATAGCTGACAACGACACATAAAGGCAATCACACAAATTATTTTATAGTTTTAGTATAGCAGTTGAGTTCCATAATATAAAATTTTATTGTCGTATAAGTATTATAAAATTATTAATTTTCATACATTTTTATATTAGGTTCAGCCCGTGTATGTATATATAAATAAATAAAATTAAAATTAAATGTTAATTAAGCCAAATCCACATAGAAAATATTTTTACCGAAAATGGATTTATGTATTTATTTAATAAAAGTTATGCCTACTTATACTATGAAATATTTGTTAGATTTTATTGATAAACACACAATAAAATTGTAATTAATTAGTTATAAAACTATAAAGTTAAATAACTCAAATTATTTCTGTATTTTGGCGTCCAAACGATTGCGACCAAATAGTAAATTAATCACGTTCATTTATCCTTTTTTTTTTTTATAATATTAATTATTAGGCATGTGGGGGTAAATCATTAATTATTATTTAGGATTTTTTTTTTGATTTTTTTATTGATTATGTATAATATTATTTATTATAATCAAAAAAATAAAATTGTCAGCACTTAATTAACTGAATCGGAAAATTTTAAAAATTAATTTCCTGAATATGTCTCCTGAGTATATTATTGTACGAAATGGTAGATTGGATAGGCCTGTCATTTTGCACAACAATTAGGTAACTTCTTAGAAAATGTCATGACCTAGCTGCCTTTATACAACTCGAACAATTTAGAAAAGAGTACACCTTAAAGATTTCTTTGAAATTTTCTCTGATTCCTCTGGAAGTTAGTAGATTCTTCTTACTCCAAACCTCCCACCGTTGAAAATAAATTACAGATCTTATGGCTGTTAATATGAAAGATTTTGTCAATATAAAATATTTAAGTATACTGCACACATAAAACTTAATAATTCTATATTATTGATAATTAACCATATTACTATACCGTTTTTGAAATTTAAAATAGAATAGGTACTAGAATGTTGCCTTATGAATATAAATACCTATATAAATCTTATATAGCAATACATATTGCTACTATATATGTATTTTTGGCAGTAGGATGTATCGCTACAACCACTATTATAATCAATAGCTAAATGTTAAAAATTAATAAAAACAATCACAAAAAATATAGGCAAGTGGGTACCACTCTGCTGTGCATTAGTTGTAAAGTGGGCCACTATTATGAGTGTGTTAAATTTGAATTTATTAATATATTGACTATTGTATACAAAAAACAATTCTGAGTGAAGACTACAGTGTGTCAAAGTGTCTGTCCATATCTTTAAGTATAATCATGGTATAGCACTATAGCTATTAAGGTCATTAATTTTATTTTTAGTATAACATTTGTTTTTTTCCAAAAATATTATATTAAATACTATAATATTATAAGTATTTGATTATTATAAATATAATAAGTATTTATATTTTATACTATATTTTATACACTTACATCAACTCAAAATTGAGAAACCTCTTTCTGTAAATACCATAAAAGTCCCCATGAATAATATTTTTATTTTATAACAAAATAATAACATTCATTGTTAAAATAATATGTTATTTCGTACAAATTTAAACTTAAAATATTTATACAAAATAATTGCTTTCGTGTATTTTTTAATTTTCATATTAATATTAATATTTATTGCAAAACGTATAAAAAACTTATATTAAATTTTCAAATCTTAAGTAGATATAAACAAACATTTTTTTATGAATGTTTAACTATAATAAAATTTGTAATTTTCGAAATTTTGTTGAATTGATATTCGTAATATTAAGTTAATTTATTTATAAAAAATCTTGTACCTACACTAATTCCTAACCCATAATTCAAATAAAACATTTATTCAAACTTCAAAATTTAAATGTTTGAATGAACAAATTTGTGACAATAAATTTTCAATATATTTCAAATGGAAAATTAACCACTTATTATGAACCTTGTATCGCATTTTCAAACATTCATACATTTTTTATCAACATTTATAAAAATAAAAAAAGAAAAGAAAAGAAAAAGAAAAAATTTAAATTGTCCCTAGATAGCTCAAAAAAAGTCAAAGTATTTTGAAAATTTCACCATAGAGATAAATTGATAATACAAATACTTTGGTGACTATTTCAAGTTTCTACAGTTATTTGTTTTTAAATTACAATAAACAAAGAAATCAGAACAGTCGAAAACTGATTTAGCGTAAAATTCCCGTTTTCCTTGATTTTTTGTTTGTTTTTCCCGAAACCATCCACACGTTGAAAATCTAAGCAGTTTATGAACTATTTATCGTGTACACACAAACACATAATAAAAACAACCATCATTGTAAAATCAATACATTCATCGCTCCGCTCAGAATTTAAAATACCTATATTTATCGTTTTTTACTCAAGTACCTAATTATAAAGAAACTGCTTAGACTAAAAAAAAATACGTTTTTGAATAAGGTCTTACAAGAATGTTGATATTTTTCTGGAACTTCGGATCGATGTTTATACTACTGTGTAGTTACTAGTTCCACATACCCTCTAAATCCGACTGATATGTATTGTTTTATCTACACATATCTTCACCCGACGTGAAGCCAACTTGAGGAGAGCGATGGAAATATTTAATACATCGACCGTCGTCGTAAATAAAAGCATTATAGACGGAATTAAAAACAAGCATTATATGAGTATTATAATATATTACTAGAGGTCATATTATAATCAAATATCGTTTGTACTGCAATATATTATATTATATATTTTATATTGTTGTTCTTTTAGCTTGCGGCAACCGGTTTAGAAATACCTATTCATATCGTGTGGCGAGACTGTATTCTTCGTCAACTGCGCCTACTGCGAGTGTTTTCATAACAAACGGATCATCGGTGATGTGAATATAATATATTAACCGCTATATTATGAATCACGAATTCAAGGACTGTATAACGTTTGTATTTCACACAGTAAATCGAAAGGGACATAAAAGTCGACAGTTTCCCCGGCAGCTACATTTTAAAAGTGTATTTTTTTAAGTTATTTTTATAAGATTCCTAGCTATAAGTACAAAAATACACTCTCAAGTTGGTTCTATTTATTTTCAATTTGATAAAT
The DNA here is from genome assembly GCF_020882245.1 of Rhopalosiphum padi. Classification (NCBI taxonomy): domain Eukaryota; kingdom Metazoa; phylum Arthropoda; class Insecta; order Hemiptera; family Aphididae; genus Rhopalosiphum; species Rhopalosiphum padi. Next base: position 24,407,181 of record NC_083600.1, read on the forward strand.
AATAGATATGTAATATTATGTATTTTATAAACATAATAGTTATAAAGTTTATATATAAATGAGTTAATTTAAATTACAATCATTTTTTTAATATACATATTAATTATTTACGAAAATAATGTTCGATATCTGTTATTGTATTAATAACATTATTTTATATCAGGCATAATATATTATTTAACCAAATTATTTTTCATAAAGTCTGACTATTCAAAGATGAATTATCACTTAATTTAAAGCACAAATTTAGAGTTTATATTTCAAAATTTATTTTCCACAATCACCATATTGCATTTTAAGTTTTGATATTCTAAATCTAGTGGAAAATTATAACTTGATGTAATTCTAATATTTCTGCAGTCGTGTTTGACTTGCACAAGTTCTACAGTGTAAGTACCTCTAAACTACATCTTATAATAATAAATAAAAGAGTGTCTGAGTTTTGTAAATTACATTTAAATATTTGATGCGTATATAATGATTGAGAAATTTGAATAAGGCGTGCAAAAACCCGATTTGTAATAAGAATAACAGATAATATACTTAAATTAAATATAAGAAGTTAATAAACAAAATTAAATAGAAATATACCTGTTATAAGAAAAATAAAAATAAGACAACAGCAGGTAATTTGTTCTAATATATGTATTTAATAATAAGTAATAGTGTATAATATAAGCTTGCATAGTTAATGTATAATAACACATAAACAAACTAATTTGCGTTATATACATTTTCGACGATTATTTTATACATAAATTAAATTTTCTGTGCGGGTTTATTTATCTCAAACAAATAATTTACATTACACACTATTGTTTAGTAAATTTTAACAAATGTGTATTATCAAGATATAGCATTTTGTTAATTTATAAAATCGCTTATGGCATATTCAAAAATATCATAAATTAATAATCGATATCTATATGATCACAAACGTGTTGTGGGTCACCGCGTCCTACGAAAACGTACTAAATTAAATTTCAATACTAAAAAATTATAAACGTGACTTTCGGTACACAGGTACACTGCAGGGTGGAAAAATAAGAATTTTATCCGATATGGATCTCGTATTTTGCGGTAAACCATCCGTATGATACATGAATTTATAATTTTTTTTTTTTTATGAAGAAGAAACATGTTTGGCTTGATAATTATACTCAAATTTCAATACTTGTGACTGTGAATAATAATTATTTCATTTAAGTATTGGTAAATATTTAATATTCTAACTTCAGGTTTAACATTGATTGCATTTTAATTTATCATTTAATATCCACTACCCTGACTTTTAAATATTAGTTTTCAGATAAAAATATAAAATTCGGAGACAGCACAGATTGTATGTCTGTTATTAGTTAATAATATACCTAAATTTGCGCCTGATTTGATATTATTGATATTTTAAAATTATCTTAGGAAATTAAAAATATTATATGAAAATTAGATTTAAACATACATTTTATTAACTGTAGTTCACTGAATACACAAATATATCATAATAATTCATAACCATATTGCAGTAAAATATATAGTTGTCCTTTATATTATATTCTTGTAGTCTAATGGATATCGTTAAAACTCAAAGGAATGTCACGTGTATTTGCGTGCATCTTAAACTTTTATTATAATAATTATAATGGTTGATTTATTGTTCTTACTTTTCACTAAACCAAATTAAACATACCTATTTGAGCAATAAAACAAATTATAATAATGTCATTAATCATCATGAATAAATTATAGTAGAAGATATTTTCCTTATAAATGACGATTGTTATCAAATGTATATTAACATTATTAACTAATCACTATATAATAGATAAACTATAAGATTATGTATTCAACCAAAATTTGATTTAACACTTAAATAGGTAGGTACACACTAACGACTACTCGAAATTATATATACTCGTGTAAACTAAACGCATGTAATTTAATTATTAAACTATAAACATTAGATTTTATAACTCCTATTCGTTAATTATTTTTTATAATAATATATAATAATATTATATATATATTATATATATATATCTACTCGTATATACTTAATGCAGTTATTCAAATATAAAAGAAGAGAAAAAATCCTAATAAGATAATTATATTATACATTATCTTCTTACTACCTACTCGATACTGATATTCGTGAACAATACTAATACAGTCATACCTATTATCCTATACTGATTATATTTACATTAGCTTTTTGAATATTTAATATGTATATTATAATATCAATTCCACCTGAAAATTATTTGTACATTATAAAAATTTTCTATTTCAAATTCCCAGTTCATTTGATTCCTTTTTTCTCTTATATTCCTGTATTTTTGTGGTAACTTTAATATTATATTTCGTGTTCCTATATTGCAATACTCTAATTAATATTTTATCCCAACCACCGCGTTGACCACCATTACACGTTGATAATTTAATTCACTATACAGTATGTTTTCAGTGTCAAATTCGTTGGTCACTGAGAATGAATTATTTAATTTGAATCCAAAATTAGATCAGAGAATAAAAAAAAACTAATTAGAGCGATCGAGACAGGTGGATGATCAGGATCTTTTTCCAGGAATAATTAATCATATTAGATACATTATTATTAGTTTGTATGTTTTAGTATTATAATACGTGGTGAGGCGGTTAAACTAAAATTTACCAAAATCATACTGTACATTATATAATTATATGGTTATAACATAATTTTATTAATTATTATTAACAACTAATAAGTAAATTCTAAGTATCAAACGTATACTACAAAATTATGCACCTAATTATGTTCATTATGTACCTTAAAATTTCACTGTGTATAGAAAATACCGAAAAGTTATAAACTTATAACTTATATAAGTTATAATTAGTATTATCGAAAAGTGGTATGTAAAATATATTTCATTTTTTGCCGTTACTTGTTAGTTTTTTCCAATTATTAAAAAAAAACTGCGATTATTCTACTTTTGAACAATGTATACTAACTACATATTTTATCGATGGCGTATTTTTTCAGTGGCGGTATTTATATATTTCGTTTATGCCGTTTAAGATTTGACAGTAATAGTGTGCACCAAAACTCCACTGGTACTATACGTATTACGTAAAAAATCGGCATTGCGGATGATGCACATTGAGTGCTCATGGTATTATCCTGAGCATGCAAATTAAATGTAAAAACACTACGTTAGTAGTTCATTAAATGTTGATCAATTCGAATACATTGTTCTCATTAAGTGTAAAAAGTGCGTAAAATAAAAATAAAAGCTATCAGTATATTATCTCATTTTTGTAGCATCACTGAATAGAATATGAAATAATAATATACCTATGATGGATTGATAGTTGCGATAAAAAAAGGAATTTTCCACATTCCTCAGTAACACATCAAACATATTTATTTAACTATGAAAGTAATTATGACTCAACATACTAATTGTTTCTAAATACATTCATAAATAAAATTTGCTACCAAAAACCACCCTCGTGTTAAAGATTTAATGGTTTTTTCTACTGCCAAAAGCCCAAAACTGTCTTCAGACACAAAACTAAAACACTTCATTGTTAAGATAATACATCAAACCATACAAATTATTATATTAAATCCAAAGTTTAACACATACAAGTTTGCATTACAATGCAATATTATATATTGTAATAATATCATACGTATCATAATCGCTTCGATATTTATTTTTTATATTTGATATAATACCTAATATCGTCAATCATTGTTACGCGAACATAATAACGATATTATTATAGCCACATTAAATGTAATCGTTTGCGAAACATAATATGAATAAATACGAATATTCTATACATAGGCGTGTACCAAAATTGTATATAAAAATTTCAAACTGCAAATTGTATACTTCACCGTCAAACGAAAATGTTAGCGAAAATTCTTGACTTTACATGGTTGAAAACCAGAAGATATGTGTACTTACAATATTTTAATTCTATGTAACTTTATAATTAAAATCATAAAACCTTTAAGAAGAATAAATAATGGTATTCATTTATTTTTTAAACTGCAATGAATTGACTCAAAATACCTCTAATTATTAAGTCCGTCCAAAAAAACAATAATATGGTAAATAAAATTAAATTAGGTCAAATGTTTTGGTTAGTTGAAAATAAAGGTATTTTGTACCTTTAGAAAAAATAATGTGTATGGTAATAAGCACGAAGGTATAATATTACGTTTAATGATCTTTATGTATAATTAACCATTATTTTTGTATAGTTTTTGTGTTGCCGAGTTTTCATGACTCGTTGCATATTGTTTCAAACATATATAAATTACAACAGACTGTCAGACTAAATAGCATTTTTAGAAAATAAAATTATTATTTTATATGTCCTCAAAAAATACCTATAAGTACTTCAAAATTAAATGTTCCTTTTTTTATTACATTTTTGTATATTCGAGTTTTTTTTTTATTTAAATTTTAAATAATTAACTTGCCATACATTATATATATATTTACACTCCAATTACTATTAGCATTTAAAACAATTTAAATTTGTATTAAAATTGCATTACCGCGGAGATTATTTAGTAATCATGATCTACGCGTAGTATAATATGCATAGTAATTATTTATCATAGCTACAGTATACATTAAGTAAGAATAATATTTAAGGTATTATATATTCTTGCCGTTTTATAAAAATATACTTTGCGTTATTTGCGTGAATACGGACGATAATTAAATAAATCTAGATAATTACAATACTATATAATAATACTGTTTGTATCAAGTATAATATCATATATTCATCTTGGGATTATAGTTTTAAAAGTACTCTTGGAAATTTATAGCCGGTAACTTTAATATTTAGATCATCTATACCAAGAAAAAATGTCTGTATATTTGATGATTTCTATTGTTCCTTCTTTCCACTTTTCATTCAATGATTCAAATGGGATGTCTAGATTTCAAAAAACTCAAAGAGTATTTCATAATATCCTTAACGATGGGAGATATCAAGTATTTTGTATATTATCTAACAAATTTTTATACTCTCGTTTCTTCGCGGAACTAGTGGAGCTATATTGGCGAGGATTTGTAATCACCGGATTTACGAGAACTTGATTGTTCTTGTTATCGTCCGTATAAAGTTTGATGACATTTTTATTAAATATTCAATTTTGTATAATGAGCACTCCTTGCTCCGTTTGCCAAGATATACAGCAAAGTAATTGTAAAAATAAAAATAAAACACATGTTTTAGAACCCTAATTAGTTCCAGCTCAAAATTAAGTAGATGTTAGTTTGATTTGATTTTTCTCACGCTCTAGGTGCTACTTGTAGTTAAGTGATTTATTGATATTGACTAATGGATTCCTTATGGATGTCCTTCATTTGAAATACTATTATTGTAAATCCATATGTCTTATGTTATATTATTACGCTTCTTGATTAGCTTATACTTAAGTATTTTAGAATGTTTGAGTAGTATTCTATTGGTCCATATAGTATAGACAGCAATCAAATCAAGGTAATATAAAATATATAATATATCATAACATTCGCGAAATTTAATTTTGAGGACTGGGTTTTATACATATACATTTATTTAAATCCTCCAATTGTTGGTAAAAATATAAACATATATATTTTCTACTTTTGAATCAATATTATACAACTTCTATGACGTAATTCTACAGTTAAGCTTGATGCACTAATTGCTTTTCATTTTAACAGCATCTCTTGTTTATGTTTAATATTTTTGTTTTATCGTGTATATTAGGTACATTGTGTAAATATCATCAGTTAAATCGAAACATTTTGTAAAAATATATAATCAATAGATAGTTGATTTGTTGTCTAAGTGTCATTGGTCGACCGAAAATTTAATTAGCTATATAACGGTCAACCACAACAAAAACGTATTACGTAAAATGAAAATCTCAAATAAAAAAAAATAAATAAAAATAACCCCAAACTTTAGCTATTATATACATTGTATAACATCATTACGTCTATTATACAGACAACATCGTGTTACGCTCCTAATTTTCAGGCTAAAAACAGTCAGATGTTTCTTACAGTAGCTAAAGCTATTAACGTAAACTTTAATTATTTATTTATAAAAAACACTAATTGACAAATACAAAATAAGATAATATTTTTTTATAAGTTGAACAATTAGAAAATAAAATGAAATATAAAATAAATATATAATACCAAGACTATTGTGTATAGGTTGAAATTTTATAATGTAAGTAAATAAACATTAAAAAATATATTACCGCTTAGTCGTACTTCTACCTATATGTTGAATGAATCTCATCATTATAGAATAAATCAGTGTAATGTTAGTATTAAATTTAAATTTAATGATAAATTATTACATATGAAAAACTATTCTAAACGAAGACGATTTGTCAGCTTTTATTAAATATTTAATATCGTCTAAATTTGAAATTCAAATCTCTATAAAAAAAATGTGTTTATATATTTATAAGATTTTCTGGTTATAATATAAGCTACATATGACAAACTTATATTAAATTTTCAATTCTTAACTAAACAAATTAAATATTTTATAAATTTTCAACAAAAATATTATTTCCAAATGTTTTTCATTTTAACGAATTTTGTCAAAATTTTAACTTCAGATACTTATATAAATAAAAACTATACTTATGAATTTATGATATATCTTCAACATTTGTAATTTATAAATAACTATTTAAAAACCTTATATTATATTTTCAAGCTGTTTTTTTTTTTTTTTTTGATCAAGTAAATATTTTTTTATTAATCAAAAAAGTAAAAAATTTTAATTTTAATTATTATTAATAGTTCAAAAAAAGTAAAAAGGTAATTCAGAAATATTATTGTGTATAGAAAAGGAGAGTATGAATACTTGGTGAAAATTTAAAGTGTCTGCGATTATTCATTTAGAACTTATAAATTACACCAAACAAATAAAATCAACTATCGAATCTCACATTTTTTCTTAATTTTATATTTCAAATTTTTCTTGATTATTTTCAACTATAAGCGAGGTTTAACTTAATGTATTGCCATTTAGTAATAGGTAAGAACAGCAATCTTTTCATAACGAGCTATATTATAGTTTTTCTTTTTTATTATATTTATTAAATTTGTATTTTTTTTTTATTATTATCTATATTTTTATATGAGAATATTTGTTTTTCAATGGCAATTTAAACTATACATATAAAAATATTATTTTCATAAATTTAAACTCTTTTCGAAATAATAATTTTAGAACATTCAAATAGTTTCTTAGTATAAGAATTATTTGGTGTAAAAATAAATTGATTTATTTTTTTATAAAATTCTATGCATATTATAAATACAGTGGACGCCGATTATAAGACTCACCAAAGGTTCAATCACTTATTAGATTCAAAATTGTCTGAAATGGACTTGACGTGTCCAAATACATTATAAAAAATTCTGTTATAAACTTATTATAAGTCTCACCACTTTGTTTATAATTACGAGACTCAAATGGTAAAAAATGTTGAAAAATAAATATTTTTGGATAACATTTAGAAATAAATTTGTTTTCAAAAATTAAATATTTTTGTTGGTTATATTGTTATAACTAGTTTTGATTCATGCGTTATAATGTGTGTATACTGTATAATTAATAATTATTGTACAACAAATAAAAAATAAATAACATAATTCAAAACAAACCAAAATTACAAATTTTTCTCATAAATAATAAGTATGTACAATGTACATACATAATAATTTTTATAATAATATTAATATTTTCATTTATTCACTAATAAATAATATGTAATATACCACTAATATGTATTAAAGTAGATTAAAATAAAAAAAAAATATATAAAGTAAAATAAAATTCATAAATATGTAATTAAAATTTTGTTTTTTTTTCCCCACTTCACCTATAAGATTCATTCGGTTATAAGGCTCACTTTGTGCTGGTCCTAAAGTGAGTCTTATAAACAATATAAACAGAGTCCGCTGTACTTATAATATATATTGAAATAAAAACGTTTTATTTTTTCAAAAAATATTTCAAGCAACAGTATTATATAACTCTCGTCATGTTAGGTATACAATTTTCACCAAATATTATTGTGATGAATTTGCTTTTACAATTTATATTATTATTAACTTTAAAATATAACTATTCATGTTCATATAATTATATTTTTCGTACAACGATGAATTACGTGTAGGTATACATCGTACAATTTGTTTGCAACAGTTGCTGCGTGCTGATATCATATAATAGCGGTATGTTATAAATAATAATATATATATAAGCAGTTGATTAATACAGCGAAAGTAAAAAAGGTTTCGTAATTAAAATTTAAATGGCGTATTAATATCCAAACAATAAATATGTAATAAAAAAAAACCGTTTCACACAGTCATTATTTGTAATGTAATACATTTTAAAATATTTATCAATATTTATTTGACTTTATTGTAAATAAAAATATATAGATGTGGTTATGCATAAACTTAAAGCCTATTATTATAGTATTATAATATAATGTCATTAATTTTTAACTTTAACCACGATTTGAAAATCGTTAAAATAACGGAGATATTATATTGTAAATTATTTTGTAGTTAAAAAATCATTAAATATTCAATTTTAATAGTATTAACATTTGAAAATATAATACAATAAGAGTATTTTATTTTTTTCCATTTGTAAGCATTTTAATTTTCTCACATAAAATATATAAAAATAAATTACGATATATGTTTAATGACTAAATTAAATTATGTAATTATGTCTTCTAATCAGTTTTTATTAATTGATATTGATTTTTGATATTATTATTTTTTTTTTTTTTTTTTTGTTATTTAAACGATAAAATGAAATAATTTTAGATTCGATGTATAAGAACAAATTAATAATCACTTATTTTTAAATTTTTAAATTATTTTAAATACAAATCGACACTCAATCGCAAGTGAAACGTTTAAAAGTAGTACTTAAACAAATATTTAATCAAAACATTAGGTTTCTAGGCGTTTCAATTATTGTTGACAAAAACATCACAAAAAATAATTAATAAGCCAATCTCGTACGCTTTAATGGCTTATTTGTGTAGTAATTATTAGGAACACGTTTTTAAATTACGTGCATAATCATAATAGTTTTTTTTTGTTTTTAATCAAGGCATATTATATTATAATTTTACACTAATTTTTCAGTTTTTAATTATTCGATAGTACATCATATAGTAACTACTATATATTATACCTGCCAGATAAAATAAATCTTTATTATAATCGAATATTCGGGGTTATTTTATTCAAATATGCTCGTGTACGTTTTGATTACTTTCTGTAATACAGAGCGAAATATATTATAATACCAGCTACCAGCTCAGCACCAAATTGCAACGGAAACCCCGGAATAATTTAGGCAGTCCTTCCATTGTTCAATTTTCAATTTAAAAAAATCTTCTATTTTCCAGACTTTTAACATACCACACATATACAATGTACATATTACTTGTGTTCTATATATATATATACTATATAGTGTATACTGTATAGTGATTTCACGTTTTTGTGACAAACTACAAAATTCTTTTGAATAATAACAACTGTATAGAATAATAATATTAATAAACTGCTCACTCTTCTTTTCTGAATGAATTAATATTTAATGGTGATTCTGTGTGCGATGCATTGACGTAAGATGTCGTATAAAGTACATAAATTGTATTATATGTATTATTATTTTCTTCAAAAACATATACAATGGGTTCATTTATTATTCCTAAATAATGAAATATCGAAAGTGAATTTTTTAGGGTAAACAAAAATATAACATTAGTAATTTCGACACGCCTATTCAAGTACCAGCATGTATATAATATATAGGTCATCATCATAGCCTACCAAAATATACTGTTCTAGTGAAATGTATTTCATACGTATTGAATTTGTCATTAATTAAATTAAATTTAATAACATTATTTAATTATACAGAATGTAAAATCAACGTTATCATATTGTTTTAGGAAAAGCATAATTAGATACAGAAGTATTATCGTTTTTATAAAATTTATAATTCATAATATTAAATTATTTATTAATCTTTTTTGTCTACACATATACGAAGATAATCCTTGACATCAACCAGAATTGTTACACAGTGTTATAAAGTGCAATAGGATATGCCGATTATTTCATAAAAATATTAACCATATCTTGATCGACGCTATACTGTAATACTTCAATTGTCTAATAGAGTTTCAAAGTATATAGTATAGTTTGATATTAGTTTTTATGATACTTGCGCCGTTATCTGAAGACCTAAACTCGGGGAATATTTTTGTGTGATAACAGGCATTAAAAAAACGTATAACTGCAACATAAGTAGTATTTACTATTTTATCATGCCAAGTGTAATATTTAAATGCGTTTAAATAAAATTATTACTCATTTATAAACCAAAATCGACGAATTAACTACATACGTAATCAATCTAGAGCTACGCGCGTATTTAAGAGTGAATCGAAAGTAGATTATATTGAACAAATACAAACAAACTTTACGACCGATTATAATACGATATTATATTGTATTATAAGTTTACGATGCGCGTATAATATTATAATAATACTACATATTTTGTTTCAACTGTGCACGCCACCACCATGTAATATGCTTTATAAATAATAATTATAAAATTAATAAATCCTATGCAGCATTTATATAACCTAGCTTACGTAGAATTTATGAGAAATATTTCTTTATAATAGTTTACATAAGAAATATTAACTTACATCAAAAACCGTAAATGTAGTATAATTTTGATAGAAAAATCAATATTTTATATATGTTTATTTTTATATGTGTATTCAGTAGTTGTATATGTAGCTAACAATCAGTATAAATTCACAATATAAAAAAAAAAAAGTAATATTTAATAGTATCATCATAAATAGAAATTCAATAGAAATTCGGTAAGTATTATACTGGAGTCGATATCTCGCATAAATTATCGTTTGTTAAACGTATAATTCTGAACAGATTTGTAAGCTTGACTATTAGTTAGGGTATATAGAGGGTGGCTCACTGTGTTTGTCCTTGTACTCGCTATATAATAATAAACTCCTTTACCCGTCTCTTGCCTAAACTTTAAAAAGTATAATATTTGAATACTTTAAATGTAAATGAGTTATACGCAGTTTTACAAATATTCACATAAATCATCTCTATAAATAGGCTATCTTGGATTTTAAAAAAACTTTAAAACAAATATTTCAAATTCTGTTTTATTATTATTTAGTAGATAAGCCAAAAACTACCGTGGATTATTATGTTACAGTGATATTCATTTATTTATTCAAAAATATTAACATTAGTAACTAGAAAAAAAGTTATACTTACACCAAGATTTAGTATAAAATAAGTAATAACCGTTTTTCGAAATGATTGGAGAAAATAAGTCAGCCTACCAAAGGAACAATAGGAATATAAAAGAAACTCTATACACTGTCACATCTCACATGGAAGTATTGGTTTTACAACGATGCGCGTGTTATTATTTTTATATCTATAAACACCTTTTTGAGCATTAAAAAAAACTTCAATCTTTAATTTCGTTACTTGAGTGACGTTCTGTGGTAATTTAAAAACGAATAGTGCTTGAAAATTTAAAAAAAGGTTCCTCACAAGTTGTTTTTGTATGTAAATTAAAAAAAAAAAAGTTAATCCACATTATTTTTTTATGAGCGTTTAGAGTTTGAAATTTGAGAATAGTCATCATTTTTTTTTTTTTTTTGATAACAATTTTAGGGCTCGGACAAAAAGCTTATACAAAGCTTATAAAGTATTATACGAAATTCCTGATAAATTGAACTTATAGCGATTTAAAAAATTTGAAAACTGCATAGCCAATATTTTTTTTTCTAAGCATTTGAATTTCAGCAACACTTTTTTTGTGTTAATAATATTTATTCAAATTCACCATTCTTTCAAGCTATTCCTTCGATTAATATAAATAGTGATTTTTAAAATTACTTGCAAAATGTATAAATAATTATTTTCTATTTATAAAGTTAATCGAAATAAATTCTTTTATTTAAGGTGCTTAAATATTATTATTCCTATTTCAGATTTCATGATCAACTTTAACTATTTTTGTACCAAGTAACAATTAATATATTTTAAAAAATATCATAAATCAATATTTTTAGTGATATTTTATTTGATAACAATTACATTTATATTTCAGGTTTATTCTAAAAATTCTTCTAAAAATCTTTAAAAACGAATCAAAAACTTTAGAGTATCACAAAAAAGTCACATTCAAATTATTTCCAATCAGATTAATAATTGTTCTTACCATAATTCAGATGTGCCTAATATTCTAACTATCATTTCACGTATAATAATATATTTTAAATGCCAGTTGAATTATTAGCATCACTACATATTATGCTTGCTTGACACCATGGCCTAGCTGTTATAATGCTAATTTCTATTGTCGAAATAATTTTGTTGTATGATATGTGACAGCTCTGTTTGTGTAAATAAGTTTGGTGTTTTATCTGAGGACACAGTAACCTTCATTTTAGATTATGTATCAAGTTGACGATATTTTCTTGGATATTACGTAATATTACAATCGTTCTTCAATTAAGATATAACCAGAGGTTAATTAAATTCCGCAATCAACTTTATATAATTAATAATTAATTACGAATATAAAAATTATAGCCACAGAGATATTATATTTAGATATTATCACTACAAATAACTAAAAAACTATAAGTTTCGTAAATATGCAGTGTATTTTTATTTTTTATGTATTTATAATATTTATAATATTTATAATGGATCATTTTTTATTCGTACCTAAATTGCAAATTCAAATTATTCATAATTTAACCAAAAATATTTTTTCTGTAAGAAATTATCAAATAATTTAATTTCACTCAAAAAAGAACTTATAGTTTCATATTTTTTTTATTTTTACCTTAAATATATAAACGCAATAAAATGTATAAAACCCAACTTAACCAAATATAACTACAAATTATATCAAACGATGTACATTATCTGTTGTACATTTGTTAATACATTAAAGAACAGTGAGATTTATTATAATTATAAAAATTAAAAATCATTCCTAATTTAATCAATATTCCAGGACTGTTACACCAATATATTTTACGCTATTTAGTTATAATATGGATAGTACATTCTAATATTGATTTAAGCACATTAATCATTATCGAAAATATATGTTATAAATAAATTATTTATTTTCAGATGTTAATTATAACTCATAACTAATAACATTATTTATATTGATATTTAATTTTTTATAGTATATAATATAAATTAAAACATAACAACAAAATAATAACGTGTGTTAATAAATATTTAATAAATATTTAATAAATATTTACGTGTGATTATCCAGTTTAACAAAATTTAAATTTCACACTCATAAATGATGTACCTTATATGAATTAAAGCTAAACTTTATTTTAAAATTCCAGTCAAAAGCTTATATGAAATCTTGTATTTATTATTTGAACCTTAGGTATTCCAATTAAAATTGTAACACATTAAAATTAGTTACTCACTAAAATCAAAATAATTTTTAAATTTCTTGATTTTGTTGAATTACTAAAAATCATGAACTTCAAAGAAAAAAAATGTGTGACTTTAATTTACTTTAATACGCATTATTACAAATATTTGAATTCATAGTTCAATTTTCAAGTTTTTTTACTAGCAAACAAAAATGTTGTCATGAATATGTCAACAATTTTAACTATAATTTATTTACCTATATCTATATATATATCACAAAAACAGCCAAAATATTTTGAAAATTATATCAATTATAGTAATGATAAAAAATAAAAATATGAATAATATAATTAGTTAGTGAAAATTGTTTGTTGAAAAAAAATATCTCAACAATTATTAATTATTCAATAACAAAAAAACAAAATCTGGTTTTGCAAAAACATTTCCGTTTTTTCCCCCATTTATTTTGAAAATGACAGATGTCATACTTTTGACCAATAGAGAAACTATTTATACTTGATCCAAAAATCACTATCAAAGTTTATTATTGAAGCATTTTATATTATTTTATATTCTCTAGATAACTTTCTGTTTAGAATTTAATTTAAATGTATAAACCTAATATTTTTTTTAAATTTAAATTAATCTATATTATTTAAATATATAGAGAATTTAATACTTACAGGGAAAATGACGATTTTTTTTTTTATATCTACGACACTAGTACAATTTTATTTTATTATTTAAAAATAATTTTATAAAAGTAAACTGTAACGTTTTATTTTAACGTAAGTTTCACGTGCCAAATGCCATCGAACGACTCAGCTGCCGTCACCGCGCTAACTGAAAGTCCAAATACATCCGGCGCCAAGCTGCGACCTCCCTCGGGATACACCACAAAGGGTGTGCTTTTGATATGCGCGCGAAAATCCCTGCAGAAAATGAGTTTATATTATATATACTAACTTACAGAGGTTAAAATTAAAAATAAAAAATCCGACAGCCTTTCGTTGTTTGATTTATTTACTTTTTGATTTTTAAATAACATAACCTTTTTGATTTTTTTCACGTATAAAATATAAAACAAATATAACATCATCAAACATGTATTTGAAAAAACGTAATATTATTTTATTTCTATCGTAAATCGTAGCTAATCAAACAGTTTATTTTTCTGAATAATTTATAAATAATAAAACTAATACTTTTATCAAAGAACATTAATAGTTCTCTAATACCCCTGCAAAAAGAGTGATTTTACGACATTTCGTAAATTTAAACTTGCACGATAGGTGGCGGTATAATAGGCAATAAAAAAATACTGCAATAAGATATCATGCTATTTGAATTAAAAGTACTTACACAAAATTAAATTTTTATTTACAAATACAATACTTATAATAGTAATTCTATAATTTAAATTATTATTGAATAATTAATATTAGAAACTCCATGCAATATAAGAGTATATAACTTAAACATTTTAAAGGAGTACTTTATTTTTCTACATATTAAACACCTATAAATGCTTTAATAAACTTTAAGCAAAACAAAATCAATTATCTACTTATTAACATTACACGAACGCTGTAATTGCAAGACATGTATCGATGTGTTAAATACCGTCTAAAGAATAACATAAATGTAAAATATAGCCATTGCTATATATGATACAATACATAGATTGTAGGTATTGAATTTTATAAATCTGGTATAATAATTATCGTATAGCCTAATTATTGCCTAAAATTGATATTTTGCCATTAAAGTTATTAGTATCAGTTTGAAAGAAGGTGCATAAAGCTTTCAAAAAATTTCAAAAAGACTTAATTATTTTCATGATAATTGCAGGAAATAAAATAAAGTAATAACCTTCTGAAACATAATCACTGACTCGTAACTAATGAATCGTCTTGTGTTAACCAATATTTTACCACATTATATTATTTGAATACAAAAAAGTGCTTGGCAACCGTAAAGTTTTCAGAGTTGTACCTTCAGAGTTCAAACTATATAATTTCTAGTTTCTATATTCACTTTAAATAAATCATCATTGTCTTTTAAAGTTAACTTAAACAGCAAAGTTTACCATAAAAACATTAATTATTTAATTAACACAGCGTTATATATATTATAAAACAATACTTATATCAACAAAATCTTGAAATAAATTAATGATGCCCCTTACTTTACATAAAAAAAAATATTAAAATGATAGTATTCTTTTTTTCAAGAATATCTAAATATTAAATAGGCTAATTTTATATTACAATATAAGTATCTGTAAAATATTATAATAACCAAAACAAATTGTAATAATAATAAAAAAAAATATGGAAATCACACTGCAACCGACATTTGTATGCAGATTGAAAACTTTATCTTCCAAGAATAAGATAACGAAATAAAATATACGAATATTTTTCAAAAAGTCACTCTAATAATGTATGTGTTAAATTTGAATTCAATGATAAATCAATGCATACGAAAAACGATTCTGAGCGAATACGGTACTGTCAGACTATATTACAAAGTATATTTATTATTTTATAATATATTCAAAATTCAAAATGCTATTTCTAGTAATTTTATTTTGCTATTAATAATAAATAATATTATAGGATGATCTATTTTTAGCTGAAAACATTACATTTATTATATTATTAATAATTATATTAGTATGAATATTCATATTATACATCATCATTATTACATTTTGAATCAATACCAACTTAGTAGAACGGTATGAATAGATTCGTGTTATACACAGTATATAAATTATAAAACATAATGATATATGTAAAAGTTTCAAGTCTACAAATAAGATTTTTGAATTACAACAATCTAACTATATAAGAATCGTAATTCTTCGTTTAAATTTAAATTTCAAATGTCTAAAAAAAAATTGTATTTATGAATACTTATAAAATTTAGATTTTTTTGGATATATAGTTATAATTACATATCTCTACAGTTAATTATTTTTAAATTACAACAATCAAAAAAAGATTGAAATCTGGTTTTAATGCATAAAATTAACTATTTTTCCAGTTATTTTGAAAAGTACTAGGAAGTTTTACTTTTGACTTAGTTATTGAATACCAACTAGATTAAATTTTTATTAGAAACTACCCTCGGAATTGTAAATTTAAGCATTTCGACTGCTCTAAGAATAATAATTACAAACACAAAAAAAAACAGCACACACGCTGATTTTGTATATTCAATAAATTATTAATTTTAAAATAGACTTTGTATTTAAGTAAATTAATGTGAATTCTACATATAACACAGTATAGTTTGTATTCACTGAGTATTATTTGATTTTAAATTAACTTTTATACAGATATAGGTACAAGGGTTATTTATATTTAATAATAATAATTACACTTAAATATAAGTTTCTTATACCTAAGTTAATAATGCAGTAATAACTATGTTACGTGAATTATAAACACTAAAAAGTTAAACATAGTATAAGTTTAATACCAGATACGGCTAGTATAGGTGGGTAATTGACCAAAATATAATAATAAATATTAACATAATATTATACGAATCTGACGTCAATATTAATACGCAGGAAACGTAATAACGTAAGTATACTAATTGTATGTAAATAAACAGGTTTAAGTAGAATTTATTATTACTCTGATCTATACAGTCATCATTAAAAATTCTCACACATTTTTTCGTTTAATATTGCATTTATTAAAATTTATTTTTTGGATTTTTTTAGTATACTTAAAGATCGCAGTATCAGATACTTACTTGGCTACTTAGATTTTTTAAACCATTTAAGGAGTACATAATAATTTTTAGCATAACATACCATCCAACCTGTACGAGATTATCGGTCCCGACTGCCTACCAGAAACCATCATATCGTTCCTCAAGGCATTAAATTTAGAAAAAAGCATAAAATAATTAATTGTAATAAGTCACTAATATTGTATAAACTGTTTTTTTTTCCTATTCTTAGTATATATTTTTAAGTATATAATTGTATAAAACTCAAAGCTAATGGCCTATGCTGCCGAAGCTGTAATGTTCAAATAAAAAAAAAAAAATTATTTTTATTTTTAAAATAAGATTTTTTCACTGATTGTATATTTTTTTTAATGTTTGATACATCTAAATAAAAAACGACTGAGTTTCTGAATTATTAACTTTAAGTTCTGAATTCTTAATTATTAAATACTCGGGAAATTTTTATAAATTATAAAAGATTAACATACTATGATACTTAAAATAATTATTATAGCAATTACAATAATTTTCAAACAATCATAGTCCCCGTATCATATCTCTATTAACTTTTATAATTATAGTCCATAAAGTTTGTTTTTTTTATAATTTTGAAACTAAACTCGTTTGAATTTTAATTTATATATATTATAGCGCAGTAACATCTTTAAAAAAAATGAACGTTTTAAAATTATCAGTAAAAAAAGGTGGATCTAATTTCAAAAAAAAAGAGCTTGAATCCCCACAGGCTCTCTTTAAATAGCATAAGAAAATAATTATTTAATAATTTAAAATTCAATTCAATGGAACGAAAAACGTAACTTAAAATACATAATTATTAATATATTATATATTATATCATATTATTAAAATCCACAAAAATTGTAAGGTTGCTTTAATTTTTTTTATACACAATATTATTTTATGTGAAATACAATTTTGGAAAATAATTCTTATATTACAGATTTAATATTATTGAAATATATAGTAGGTACTTGTTTTGTTTACTTAAAATAAAAAATATTCAAATTTTGGTTTCGTATATCATAAGCATAATTAGAGATTAGAACAAGTCATAAGATTTATTTATATTAATATGATCAAATTAAAATTACTTACACATTTTCATTAAATACTTATTCAAGTAGTTAATTTTTTTTTTTTTTAACAGGAGGCTGGTTCCTATACTATGATAGCTAACCAAACTCTGTATAAACGTAATAATATAAGTAATATGTTTGTTATCATAATTGGTACAATCGATTAAATACACTTAATAAATTCTGATATATATTTTTTTATTTAGAAAACGTCGGTTGAAACAAAAAAAAACTAATACAGTTTTAAATTCTTGCACGTAATATGAAGTATTATGAAATATGTACCTATGATATAATATAAAATATGGATGTACTTAAATATTATACAGACTATATGGTGATCAAATAATAATTATGTAATATTAAATTCATGTAATAATAACATGTTGTTTGATATAAGACGCTATACATGCACAAACGTAAGCTAGTACAAAATATAGCTATAAGTTTTCCAATTTAATATACCAGTCGTTATTTAAAAGCAAAATATAATTGTAATAAACTGTCTTACATTATACTTGGAAATATTTTTAACAAATGATATCCCACCGTTAACGGGATTCTGTATAAGAACAAACAGAACAGACCATTATTGATTAGAAACTCTACTGATTCGAATAGATTACATAATGCTGTTGTATTTACTGGAGCGATTGTATTTGAGCGGCGGTATGGTGCTTAAAGTTGGCTATAGAGAATTAAAAATCGATAACGAATACAGCACGTTCGAAAACAGGCTGCTCTAATAATTTATTATCGAAAAAAATATAAATCGTTTAAATGATTATTATAATGCATTAATGACTTGAATTCGATTATGAAAACATAATATATCTCCTATTTTCAACAACTTAAATGTCGAATTTATACATTTATTTCTCAGTGTACTTAAACGAACTTTATCGATTTTGATTCGATAGGGTGAGAATACACCAATACATATACATTTTTTTTAAACATTAATTAAACAATAAAATATTTTAAAAATCGGACACTCGGAAAATTAGTTAAGAAAAAATAGTAATCAATATAGACGAGTGTTTGAACACGGAACTAGGACTTTTTGGTAATGCTATTCTGAGATAAAAGCTAAACTATAGGTACTGGTATGCGTCGTAACATTTTATTGTTGGTCGTTAAATTATCATACTCTATATAAACGATGAAATTATCAAAATATATTATATTTAAGACTAATTTTAAGTTATTTATACAACGAAACTATTTACAAACAATCTTTATAGTACATCGGTATAAACTTATAAATTAATAAGAATATTGCTGTTATATGCTTTGTTATTGGCAAAAATTAGCTCAACCTCCTGAATTAAGAAAATGCATACAATAATATAAATAAAATATAACATTACTAACTATCCATTATCCTTAAAAAAATACTAAGCAGGTATGCTATCCGTTTCCTTCACTCAGAATCGTTTTTTCGTAAACAGTTATTTCTCATTAAATTCAAAGCAGAGAAATTACCACTGTTTTTATTGCTTATTGTTTAAAATGTATATTTATTTTTTGATTCATTAAATTATTATTATCCTATTATGATATTCGGATAATAAAATATAATTCCTTGTATAATTAATTGTAGGTTAATTGGTTTGAGGATTTATTCCTAAAAACTCGCCACAATTACGGTAAATATTTGACCTACTAACATCTTCTGGTTACATAGTAACCTACAAAGTATGGTGAATATATTATGTGCTATTGAGACCTATTTAAATTGTTCAAATCAACACGCCTTACAGTGTTTTAATAATTAAAAATACATCTTCTTCTTTTGCAAATACAATTATCAATATTTTTCTAGATGGCTTTCATTCTATAATAATTAATCTACATACATATCAGAACTTATTATAATCTCTATTTATACATTTATGAAAATAACCGCCACGCGAGATTAATTTTTTACCAATAATAATTAGTTATTTATACTCTAAAAACTATTAATATTCTCGACTGAAACGTATGCTCGATTTTCAATCGACAGTGAAAGATATTAGTCGCGCTATTCAAATCATCTTGAAAACCTTTTGGCTTCTATAATTCTGAAAAAATTATCAATACCAATGTCTACGAATAGTCTATGAATAATTTAAGACCATAATAATATTGTAACTCGATTTGATTACAATTGTATTTTTAATAAATAGCTATTTATATATATAATGCAACTTATGTGCAGCTAGTATAAAGTCGTGTTATATATTTTAATAAAGATCAGTATAGGTATTTAAAAACATTGGCACTTATATAACTAGGCCACTTACCTATACACATAATAAACTCACCTAGACCTTAAGTTTATCTTAATATTAGGCTACTTATCATATTTATATGTTTATTATTGTTACATATTATTAAGTAGGTATGGTATATTATGTTAAAGTATCCTCTACCTAATCGTTGAGTAATACATAATTTATTCTTATAAAATATATGATTAATTTAATAAATATGCTATGTAAAGTGTGTTACAAGTACTTGCCTTTTTTTTATAAGAAATATTATTGAAATAATATATTAATTTACATCAGGAATTAATTGATACTGCAGTTTACTACTTCTACCTACTATTACTACTACTACTACTACTAAATCTACTACAAATAATAATACTAATGGTGTTGTTGCTATTGCTGTACTACTATAGTTTCCCCAACTACTGTTTACTACTTCAACGATATCTCAACCACTTCGTCGATCAATTAAATTAAAAATCGAAAAAATTTCAACATCAATAATTCAATTTTTTATTTAATACCCGTGATACAAACACATTACACATGATTTAGACGTAAATGTTTTTTGACATTTACTACATTAAATTGTTTTACATAACATTACCACATAGATATTATATTATATTTTGTATAACGTAAAAAGTTATTTAGAATATTATGACGTATGTTGTATACATAGTGTAGACAAATTACATTTAATGTCCGTCGTTTGGCGTAATATATTTATAGACTTTGAGGGACCTTCTAGGATTTGTTGAGATAATTTGACCTTAAAATATTTTACGTTGCGCTGCCTTACTTATAATAAGTTTTCGCGTGAAACAATGCCAATATATAGACATTAGAAAACTATGTCTAAAAACATTTATTATTTAAAACGTATCTATAGTATTTTTGCCTCTTGAAAATTCGACAACTCAATAATACTCAATGTGAAATCAAAACATTCATATTCTTATTATTTTAATATATAAATCATTTTAAGAAATTTAGGTTATATTTAGCGAACCTTTTTCAGAATTATTTTATTGTAGTTATGAGTGTTATGACTATGAGTATATTTTATAATTACGTACCTCATTTCATTATACCCGCATCTGTCCATAACTCCAAACTTGCAAGATTTAGTTTTTTTTAACGTCATATTTTTCCATTATCACATAAACAGTAGCCCAAAAATATACCACCAACTATAAGTTTCTAAACAAGTGATGCAGTTTTTACTTTCTTGTGACTAAATGGTGTCCTATATGTAGAATATAGATATTCTTACAGTTACTATAATAAAACGAAGACAAACATTATGTTTCAATAATATAATTTGAATTATTTAGTACCTACATTAAATTTATTATTTAACTTATACACTATGCAGTGTAATGTCTAGTACTTAATCCAACAATTGTATTGTAAGTATACAGAATTACTGCAAATTCTGATGAAATCATTATCCCAATGATTAACGATATATTATTGTATATTGGAAATAATAATATTACTTATAATTTTATAAAGCAATTCATAATAGAGTAGATCTATTAAAAAAAGATAAATAAAAATCGATGTTTTGAATATTGTATTTGTTAAGGTAAGTACATAAACAAAAAAATTAAACATAGGTATATTATTTTATTTGTTAAGACGTATAGTATATTATTATATATAGGTATGTATATAATATAATAATAATTGGTAGCAAAAAAAGTACAAACATTTTTTTTAAATATAATAATATATTATATGATAAGTATTAAGTACACGCTATTGAATTTAATAACATAGTATAAAATATGTTTGGTAATAAAACATTTAAACAATAATTTTGATCTAGAGACTAGGACGAAATACTAACACAGACTTTATGCTCGTATTCTGTTGTCAATATACAACAGCATTATACGCGGGCGTTAAATGTAACAAGCAAACGCGTTGTAACATCGAACATCAATTATACAATACAGAAAACTAATTACACAATAACGCATCGTGCATCTATCTAATTACATATACGATGGTAAATCGTTTTGATGGTAACTTTGGTTTGTTTAACGAAAAAAACAATATATAATATATATAAAAAAAAAACTAAACTTCATAATAATAATATTATGATTACAATATATTATATTGACGGACAAGAACATTTAGTCACCGACAAGACGTATTATTATTATAATTAAAAACAATTTTGGAAAATAAAAAAAGTTAAATATGTACAGTATTATAATATTAACATAATGTCGGTATATACGTAAACTGCCTTAATTATCCAAATCTTCATATTAAAACGTCGTAATAAAACAATGCACGTGCATAACTATGCAGCTAACCCTGTTTGAACGGACCATAACATAATATAAAAATATTTATATATAATATCATAATATACCTACGTAATATTTGTATTATAAAATAATATAACATTTATAAAATACACGATAAAAATAACGATAAATACTAAATCACAATGGAATGATTAGAAAACCAACAAAGTATAAAAGTATAATACATAGTAAATTATAAGTACCTATATGTATAATATATACAGCGTAGTAATAATTTATTGCCATTTAAATTAATATAACCACAACTAATCTAATGGAAAAATATTTAGTCCATCGACTTATCATCTGGAAAAAATTGGTAACCTCGTACAATACATTAATAACTATATTATATCATTCATAATTATATAATATAACACGAGAATAGTAAAACAATGTCCCCCACCTGTGTTTAAACTTCGCGATGTATCGAAAAAAAATAAATACATCATAATGATATTGAGTGGAAGAAAATAAAAAATATATAGCATGAGTAATAAAATAGCACGAAACGACAACGAACATTATTTTGTTTCAATTGTGTAATAAATAACAATTATTATTAATATGATGTTCTTTACACATAATATATACGTTAAATATAGTATTTAAGAACATTTTAATATTTTATTAATATGTTTATCAAAAATAACGTAAATAGGTTTGTATAATATAAATATTATATTGTTATATCACACTATAATTAAATTCGAACGATTAATTACTATATTTTCTCACGAAAAAGTTAATATAATATGTTTTACTATCACCAATACTCCATGGTATTGCAGGTAGAGATGTATGGGTGTATAGATTTTGATGTATTATTTTTAACAAGTGTTTTAAATTTTTCTAAGATCACACTGAATATTGTTTTGATTTTTATTATTTTGAAAAGTATTAAGACCGGCTGTGTAAAAATGATGTTAAAAAGTCAATCACGCCATACAGAAATCCGTTAAACACAAACCCGCGGTTTTTAAGTTCCGATCGGTTTCCAATTAAAAGGTTTCGTTACACTCGACGACAATAACTCGCTGAGAATGAGTAATAATGGTACGCCATCGTCATTTATTAGGATTAAATCAACACATTTATTACAAACACAGCAAAGTGTTACACGTGCAGTAAGTATAGATAACTGAGGTATGCACTATACTTCACGCTGCGGTAGCCCGCGGTTTATTGTCGAGGAGATGATTAGTGGTTTTACGGATGTTTCACAATGCCTATACACATAGAATTCCCATAGAACATGGGACCAACACGAAATATACTAAAATAATTAGATGTAATAATTAACTGTTTATTAAACGGCCGATGTATCAAATACTGACTCGTGATTGTCACCTTAACTTGGGCGAAATGAATAAAAAAAAAATATATGTATAAATATGAAAAACGCACGTTATGTAATATAAAATACCTAAGACTAAAAAGGATGATATTATTTGACATTTTGACGATGGTAATTAATATCAATTATTATGACTATTGTTATATTATTTCATTGTAGGTACCTCGCTATTTCTTTTTATTAAAAAAAAAGTTATATCACGAAAACAACGCTATAGAGACTAAAACTTTGACTGTATTTCACGGTAAATTAATTTATCTAGAAACAAATTCACGAGGATTCTAAACACTGGCGGACGTATAATATTATAATACTAGACAGGATGGTGCAAAATACAAAAAAAGTTCTTAACATCGAAACAAATAAAATGCACAGCATTTTTCAAGCAAGAAAATCAAATCTTGAAACCATCCATATATATAATATATATTCAATTTAGATACTAGTGATTAAGGTGGGGTATTGAAGTGTTGACTAAAAAATCCATAGGACAGTGTCAGATCGCGCCGTAACCAAGACGATAACAATATAATATTATGTCTGACCAACCAAACCGATAATTATTTCGACGATTTAAAATCACATTTGAAATTTCAAACAGATCGTCCTTGAAAGTCGTTAACCGACGATCGGACTATCTATTATAATAATATATACAATTGCCTAATTTTCTCTGGAGATCATCGTTTGTACACTGATCGAATCGATCGTATAAATATTATTATATTTTAATTTATGTAATGGGTATTATAACACACGATGATGAAATCATCGAACACGTCAACTTTGTATTTTCATCGATTTATTAATTTAAAATGACATTTTAAAGGTGTACTATTTACGTATATATTAAAACTCGCTCTATATACCATAGGAACTACTGCGGTTATCCGACATTTTGTCCAGCCGGTCTGTCGAAACGTACGACGCATACGACGATCGGGAGGGAAAGGAATCTAAATATTATACAACTGCGCTCGAGTCCCGACCGAAATCTAACGCGCACCTAAATCTAAGATAACGTGATGTTTATGATAATATATTATTATTGATAAGACGGGCGTGGTTTTACCTGGCTGTTTACCGGACACGGTTTTTGAGATTTATTTTATTCGCGCCAACGTGTATACGATCGATTGGAATTTTTTTTTTAAATAATTTTTTGGTCGTTTTTCCATCGGTCACACGACGCCGACGAACGTTTATATAATAAGTATTATACGTGTACAGACACAGACCGGAATGGTAGAAACGATTCGTTTTTCGGGGCGCTAGCTCGGCGGGAGGACCGGTGCGGCGCGCGGACGCGATCACGCTCTCAACTCTTCCAGGTTGTTGTAGAACTCGACGGCGTCGTGGACGGTCGGGAAGAACTGCACTGTGCCCAGTTGCTTGGCCCGCATGTTGTCGTACACGTTACCGGACACGGCGGCCACGTACACGAGCAGGCCGGCCTCGTTGAGCTGGTCGACCAGCCGCGCGAACATGGTCAGCCCCGAGCTGTCCACGTAGTGCATGCCGGACAGGTCGAACACGACGCACTGGGCCCGGACCACTGTCTCCTTGCCGCTGTTTATCGATATGGTGATGGGGGCCAGCTGCCCGTCGTACCGGCTGAGCGCGCCGTGCACCTTGTCGCGGAACGCGTTCCGGTTGGTCACGTTCAGACTGCCGGAGTAGTGGATGATGCGGACGCGGGGCACCTCGACCGCCCGCCGGTACCTGTCCATGTCCACGTACAGGTCGGTGTCCGGTATGCGGCCCAGCACCACGATGCCGGTGCCGATCCCGCGGCTGAACACGAAGAACAGCGACACGACCACGCCGGCCAGCAGCCCGACGTCGATCTCGACCAGCACCACTGTGCAGTACGTCGCTATCCATATGGCCGCGTCCGCCTTGGACGTCCGCCACACGCGCACCACGTCCCGCACCTGCAGCAGTATGTCCTTGAGGGCCACGATCGTGATGCTGGCCAGCACGCACCTGGGCAGCGGCTGGAACAGGTGGCCGATCCACAGGACGACGGCCACCAGCAGACCGGCCGACACGATGCTGGCCATCTGGGTGCGGCCGCCGACCGTCTGCTGGGTGGCGCTGCGCGACAGCGACGCGGCGAACGGCAGGCACGAGAAGAACGAACCGAACACGTTGCCCACGCCCTGGGCCAGCAGCTCTTGGTTCGTGTCGATCGTGTACTTGAGCTTCTCCGAGAACAGCAGCGCCATGGACATGGTGATCGAGTACGCGACGATCGCGATTATCACGCTCTCGGTGATCACGCTCATCAGCAGGTTCACCGGCGGCGGTTTGAAATCGGGCAGGCCCCTCTCGATTTCGCCTATCTGCAACACAAAAACAAAATCGTCAGCATGTCGCGTCCGTTAGTGATTGGGTTAGTATCATTAGGTAAGCGTATACGACGGATATTATGAAAACTCGCTACGGGCGCAATGATGACTGTCGACTTTAATATATATTATTTGTTTAAGTACGAATCAGCATAGAACACGGGCATAGGTGTAATGTAACGGTTTTTTTTTTTCGTTGTCATGCGATTTCGTGCGCGAGTAATCGTATGTATTCGGATTGTATATAAGTGTACAATCTGGCTGGTAATATTATTATGACGATAGGAGAGTTCAGGTTTGGCAGCGAGTAATTTTAATGGCACCCGCGAGCCAGTAAGAGACCTGGTCGTGGTAAGAGTCGGTATTGGACAAATGTGGAAAAAGTGGAGTGGTCCGACACCTATACGAAGAAGGCGTTGTACACAAAGTGGATACTGTAATAAATAATTAACACTAAGTCAAGTATTAGCTTATAAACAAAGTAAGTTTTCAATCCTGCATAGATATAAACCCGTTCAATAATAAAGATATCATATCGGCACTATAAGGCTGAGTCCCCGAGGCCTCGTGAATATAAAAGCCAATGCTGATGCACCAACGAAAGAATGAGAGTTGGGGAGTTAGAGAAAGAAACATTACAGTGCGTTAGTACTGCATATAGATACAAAAAAAAAGAATTATATTCTAACTTATATAGGAGACTCGCGTTCTATACAAGCACTCTACGTGAACTATAGTACATGAACATATATTATAATCAACGTGCCTATTATCATATATTCTAATCGAGTATGGTGTGGATTCGAATTTACATTCCTAAAACACTTAATGCGATCATATAATACGCAGTGATGATTGTTGGCTATTGTTGTCGAGAATAAGGTAGATATTGTGTGTGTATGAAACTATGAAATAAAACCAGTCGATTGAATTATATTTAATTATTATCAATAAATCAATATTTTCAACAGATTAAAGGCAACAATAATAACTCTATCGTCTAGAGGTATATAGTAATAAAAATATTTTATAAAATTAACAATAGTATAGGTTATATTATTGCCTATTGGTGACTAAATAATAATCAAGGAAACAATAAAATCGCGAGGTACGAGTCGACTCGATGGAAATAAAACTTATCCGTATAACATAGAAACCTAATATATACCTGAATAATAAGATAATGCAATGTTTAAGTTTAAAATATACAGATATTAAAAATACCTACGACGTGTTACGGATATAGAATTTAACAATTTATACGAACTCGATAAAGTCGATTCAGCATAGATGTATTCAGTATAATATGCATACTTACATACCTAGTAGTGTATTCTATTCGTTTCGATTTTAAACTCTTAATGATTTATTTATGATTTATCTCATAACAGTATCATTATCAAAATCAGACATTCCTCGTCACAACTTCACGAACGTAAAAAAAGCTATATAAAACTAATCTCGCGAGTTAGCATATAAACGTAAGTCTATGCGTTACTAATTCAAAGCTATATGCAGCATTACAGCACAAGGTCAAATTATTGTGTTGTATCATAACAATTGATACTTAAATATTAAGACAAACTGTCAATTAATTTAATAATCACGACATTTCCTAAAAAGTAAAATTAATGGAATGTAGTATATTTTTTATCAAATAACTCATTATATTTTTTTTTTAATGGCTAATTTCAAAAACTTACATTAATTCTATTCAATTAAAATAAATATCATACAAATAAACATATTTAACCTATCAACCTAACCTAATGAAATATCTGAATAATGTAAATTCGTGTATAGAACTACATATATCTTGTCTATAATAATATCATTAAAACTAAGTGTAATTTTTGTCTGAGTGTATATAATAATATTGATAAATACGAAAACAACATTTTATTTTAATAATAAATACATATTAATACATCACTGATTGCTTCGCAATATTGACAATAGAGTAGGGACGTAAACCACTTCGAGATAAAAAGAAGAAAAAAACATGACAACAAACCATATTCAACTCGTTTACACGACTAATAATAATAATAATAGTCCTAAGAGGGCATTTTCAAGTAGGTACTTATAATACTGAAACCTAGTGTCGTAGTTCTAGACAACGATTAAGTAATACGCCTAACCACTACAGCGGGTACACTAATCCATTTTCCCTATTCCGTTCATCTGATATATTTGTAACGAGTAATGCATTAACTAACGTAAAATACTATAATGTTTTTGAAAATATTTTTTATATAATTTTAAGCTGGTAAAAAACACTTTTCTAACTAATTATAGTGTTAATATTTTATATTGCTATCATATTTTATCATTTTTTTTATTGTCTTGAAGACAACATACATTTTTAATTATTTATTTTTTGGATTTCTTATATGTATAGAAAACCGAATTTTGGACGAGTAGTTATTATATAAATTATAAGTAATTAAAGTTTAGAAAATCAATGTGGAGTGATTTAGATGTATTTCACAAAATGTCGCTTCTCTGATCAACTAAACTTAAAATACCTATAACTAATAAGCTACTTGTCCAAAATTTAATTTTTATAGACCAAAAAACTGAATAATATTTTATTTAGAAAAATGAAGTTAAAAATATATGTTATCATTCAGATGAGTAAAAAAATTAAAAATTATAATAGCAAAAATATTATTTTGTAACGACTTTAAATTATGTAAAATATATAATATGTATATATTTAAGATATGTTTGAAAACGTTAGTAATTTTTGCAATAATGAATATCACACATTAAATTGATCACCCTATATATAAATATAAAATAAACAAAAAAAAAATATGAATACCTACAGATGATTATGTTATGGCCGACAATCATATAATTATGACCCCGAGCAAACAACTCGTGAATCACGTCGATCGCGCATGCCATTAGATCTACAGTGGTGGCCCCTCAGCAATCAAAGATAACAAAACATGTTGATACTCATCAGAAAAATGAATGAGTAAAATTAAGTAATTCATATGTAGTTACATTAACTATTTATTAAGTACACAGCGCTGAGTAACATTTTAAATAGCATATTTGAGAAAAATCAATTGACATAACATATAATGTAAATAAGTGAAAAAAATGTTTGAATCAATAGTTACTTTAAAAGCATAAAATAAATTAAATATATAATATTAATTTTATTTGATGTGCTGCTTATAAAATGCAAGCAAAGTAAATCACCACACGAGTGTACGATATGCTTTTGTTGTATAATGGTGGGCCGGAGTGTGGAAGAAATGCTCCCGCGGTTCTTTGTAAAAACATTTAGGTAGTGGTCTACGTAAAACATGCTTTTAATAGTTGTCTCGTGATAAAAAAAATGTTCATGACGTCACTCGTATAGCGAGTGTTTATTCAATTCGAAACAAACTATTAATCAAATATATGTGTATGCAACACTGGAAGCGTGGCCGTAACTCGGAGGGGGTTGAATCCTTCCCCACATCAACTAGAGTTTAATGCAGGCTAGAAGAGTGTTTTATCTACGAGTTACGCAATCGTGTATTTTCTATTCCTGTCATGTTTCGTATTATTAAATTATCTATATCGTCTATGTTTCTACGCATAGTGCATTGGCGTGTTGCCACGTCAGAATCGAATAAACTTGTGTTGTTATCTATCGCTTTTTTCACCAGACGTTGCAGGACAGTGGCATATTATTATTATTCAATTTAAACGCTATAGCGGCAAAAACGATACTTATAATGTGGTTTGGTTCAATACGTAAAAAAATGCCAAACACAATTTTATTGAAAACTTATGAGAAAATCGAAAAAATTTGAACAAAAATTTAAATAATAATATTTAAAATATCAACAAACAAAACTCGCTGTCTCAAATACGTAACATAATCACCAATGTCATAATATCAATCTCTCATTTGGTAATCGTTCTACTCTCTTTGGCGCATCATGTATTTACTTTACTCGTAACATTTTTAAAATGCATCACTTTAACAATAAAACGTTTGGAATTTGTAGCTACTGAACTCAGTATTTTATGTTAGATGTACCTACTCGTGCATTTAACGCGTGTTTTGAATACTATTTCCGTTTTCGTCCACTGAATTAAGTTAAGTTATTGCCTTCGAAGTTCAAGTATAGAAACAGTGGATGTACATCATTCATTGTAAATTCGATTACGAAATAAACTTCTAGAGTGTACAGTTATGAAAAAACCTAGTCAAAAAGTCCAAATGGTACGAGTATAAAACAAATAATTAAGGCCACTCGTAATATATCTAATATATATTTTTTTTATGAGTTTTTAATTATAATATATATTATATAATACGTGTCCCGCCTAATATTTGGTCGTTAATATTGATGTCCCGCGGCCGGCCACTGCTACATCTCTCAGATTCTCCTCATCAGACTAAATACGTTCAACACTAAGTAATTTAATGATTTAGGTTTAAGCCGATATCGTGTCCCTAACCTCTAGTGCAAATAAGCGTAACAGTGAACACACTCACCAGTTTGATTTGATAGTCTTCCGAGAACGTGGTGAACTGAAAAAGCGCCGTCCCAATGACGATCGTGATGAGCTCGATGGGCACAGGCATGAACAGCCGCTTGTTGATGAAGGCTTTCAGGTGCATATTGTAGGATAGCAGCAGGACGACGGTGATGATGGATACGGTGATCGTGGCGAAGTTGACGTCCCGGATCCGGTTGGCGATGTCGTAGTAGGTGAGAACGATTTGAAACAGCCCGTTGTGATTCTCGATCTTGACGCCCAACAACTCCTTCATCTGGGACGTGACCACGTGGACAGCCGCGCCGGCCGTGAACCCGCTGACCAGTGTCTCGGACAGTATCGTGCACACGACGCCCAGCCGAAACACGTACATGAGTATCTGTATGAGGCCGACCATCAGAGTGACGGCCGTGGCCACCTCGATGGACGTGTACACGGCGGCCGCGTTGTGCGGCTGCAGCGATACCGCCGGGTCAGCGAACGTGCCAGCGGTGGGATCCGCGTCCACGTTAGCGTTGATGTAATTGGCGTTGTTGGCATTGGCGTTGGCGTACGTGCTTACCACTTTGCCGGTCATCAGGCAAACGACCGAGAACGATCCCATCGAAACGTGCTTGGACGTGCCCAGCAGACTGTAAACGATGACGGGCATGATGGCCATGTAGAGTCCAACGGTCGGGTCTACGTTGCCGAGCATAGCGTACGCCATGCCCTGCGGTATGTTCAGCACGGCCACCGTGAACCCGGCCACAAAGTCCTTGAAGAAATCTTCGGACCAGTTGTAGTTGGTGAACAGCCAATCGATTGCCGGCACCACCGTTTTCACGTCCGACCAATTCAGCTTGGCCACTTTTTTCCGCTTGACCGTCGTCTCCAGCTCCACGTTCGGGTTGCCATCGTGCAGGTCGTCCAGCTGGTATACCGGCCGCTTCACGTTTATGACCACTGAACCGCTCATTTTGCCCATGACTCGGCTGTAGCTACGCGATCACATCAAAAAAGTTTTAATTAATATCGATTATAACATTATAAGACGGTAACGACGTAATATTTTGTCACGACTTTGTTATTTAAAAATATTAGGGGGCTTAACCCCCGCAAACAGAGGGCCACCCCCTTTGTAACTCGCAATTTATTATCTATTTTATTAAAATATTTAAAAATAGTATATGATGTGAAAAATAAATGAATATACAAAACTTTTTAAAATAATAGGCATTTTTCAGTATTAAATTAATAATAATTATTATTTATTTTTTAGTTGTCACGGTTATTACTTA
This sequence comes from Rhopalosiphum padi, assembly GCF_020882245.1. Lineage (NCBI taxonomy): Eukaryota > Metazoa > Arthropoda > Insecta > Hemiptera > Aphididae > Rhopalosiphum > Rhopalosiphum padi. The sequence goes on from NC_083600.1 coordinate 24,439,666, forward strand.
TTACATTATTTAGAAGATAAAATTTACAAAACTTGTTTATATAATAGAAAGAAAAACCATATCATGTAATCATATCGTGTTTGGGTGTCATACAAATTGGAAGTAAAGATCTCTGAGCATACCACTATATTAGGTACAACCACCCAAGATTTTGAAATTGAAAAAATAGTTGATAACCACTACATAACCATAAGTACTGTAAATTACTGTTGTCGAGCACGGTACTAAAGTTTAAAACTAATTCGTCGATTTTCACTTTTCAGTCAACAGCGTATAACCTAACGTATCTAATCTATTTATAATGCGAATAATGCAATAGTTTACCAATACGATACATTTGTGTTCGATTCGTTTATTAGACACATGCGTAATAAGAATAAAAGTACGTAAGTCGAACAACAACTTGATGATTATACAGACAGGTCCGAGTGTAAAATAAAATAAATACGTACATAGTAATAATTACGTCATTGTGGAGCAATTTTCATAAATTTTAATTTTCAACAGTAATATAAAATGATAACGCGATACAATAAATTGATTTATTGTTGGATTTCTACACTGGTTTCACCTACTACAAAAACATTTGCTGTATAATGGAGTTATATAATATTTTATTAAGTAACAGATCTTATAATATAATTATCATTATTAATTAGGCGTAGTATTATAATATATGTCCTACAAATCTGCAGCGATAGTATATTCGACTAGTATACATCATGTCCAAATGAATCCATCTACACGTCAATTACAAATTTTGAAAATTAATATATAATCATTTTCTATACAGCTAGACATATCATATGTATTCAAATAAATGCTCTGTATCGACGTGTCGTTATTGAAATAATATTATCGTCACAAATGAAATTTTTACTTTCTTATCGACGGTGTAGTAATTTTCTGGTACCTATATCAAAAGTCCAAATGTACATTATCCACAAGTTTGCCACACTTTTAGTTAGAATATTTGTATTGGATTTAAACTAGGTCAAAGTAGGTTAAAGTTTTCGTCGCTATACATCAGACGGATAATATTATTCTGTATATTGACATCGACAAAACAAAATATCGATTTGTACACACTCGCTCCTTTTTTGTGCACTGCAGTAACTATACTATATAACTACACTCGTAAACGTATAACATGGTAAATCAATTTTGTTTTCAATCTTCAAAATTCGACAGTTCCTGCACGTAAGTGTATCTGCACACTAGTTCATTACCACAGCGTAAACAATAATTTAAAACAGCTTTCAAAACATTTATCACACACCAGCACTTCTTCTCCTATTTTGTGCACTATAAAATATACATGCATACATGCATATATATATATATTTATATATGAAATATGATATATCAATAGATCACAGATACGTCGGTTCTTTATAAATAAAAGTATATCTTAGACGATGCGAGTATTCAGTAAATCATCTGCAAAACGTAGTGTATCTAGTACAAAGAAATATTACGAAAAACATAAACGGCCGACACGATAAATAATAATAATGTTGTTTTTATCATAGCGCGCAAAAATAATATAATACCTGATTTTATCATTGTACTTTTTTCTTATTACATTAAAAAATATAATTAAGAAATGTATATTTTATTTTTTAATCAACTACCACCGACGAACCTTCACCGATATACACACACCTTTCAGACGCTTTGACTAAAAACTTAAGGTCATTATAATAACATAACAATATGATGCTAAATCATAAATGTATTAAGAAAACCTCCGCCAATTATTAATTATTCTGATATTGATGGTAAGAAACTTTCACTTTTTCCTTGACAAAAACAAAAACAGTCGCAAACGTTTTATTTTTTCCCTCGTACTGTAAACACACACACATAATAGCTATATTACTTTGTTTTAATATTCAGAAGCCATTTATCTCGTCTATAATATTATGAAGATATGATGATTGTGTCATCGTCAATTTAAAATATTCTTAAATGGATGACGTAATAGTTTTCATTTATTCTCGAGCGCTTTCCCTCGAGGGTAGAGTAAACTTATAGGTATAAACGTATAGTAAATCTCACGTACTAAGGGGATTAAAAAGTTCATGATTCCTGGTAATTTTATTTGGTTATGTGATATGTTATAGAGGGTTGGAAAAGAAGACTATGCATTTTTTTTAACTTGACAGTCAAAAAAAATATAACCCGAACTCGACGATTTTATATACTCATATTTGTAATTTGTACGTATACACCTATTAATTTTAAAAAATGTAGAAAATGAGAGAAATTTAATTCAATAAAATCTATTCCATGATGTATAGATTTCAAATTTTTAAATATATATGTTTATTTTTTGCATATTTTATAAAAATTTAAATAAAAAAAATACTAATAACTAGATAATAACAGTAAATTATAATATATATACCGAGAATGTATATTGCAAATAGTATATACATATTGGTATTGCGAATTTTTTCTCAGTAAATAGTAAAATACTTGAATTGATAATATTATAACATATTGTTAACATTTTAAAAATGTATGCTTAAAGCATAAACAATTTTCTCGTTATTTTATACTAATAACTAGTTGACTAGAAAAAATATATTAGGAGGTACGTATTTAAAATTGGCTGTTAAACTGGAAAATGCAAAAACCTCATTTTTAAATATCCATTTGTACATCACTGCGCTTATTTTAGAAGGACTGATGCGCATCAAACTATAATTTATTTATCTTAATCGTGGTTATAACCCGGTGTAAAATATTAGGTGTATAAATAACAATGATATTTATGCTAAAACTACACAGTAAAACTGTACGCATAGTTTCAAAAATAAAATATTTTGATTAAAAACCAATAACTAAATAATAATTGATATTATAATAATAGTAATAACGCAGTGGTAAATTGATCTGGAATAACGTTTTCAATAGTTAAAAATATTTGTGAAGAAATCAACTCTGTGCATATACAAGTATTAATGGCGGATAAGACTCACAACTACGACCACAGCTATAAAATAATTGGGCGTAATAATTATGAATCTTATAGAAGAAATATTTTTCAACGTACAATTCCTCATTATAAATAAATTATAATCAGTCATATTTAATAATTTACAACCACCATCGCTCAAAACTACGTTAAAAAAAAGTTATTCAGAACTATAAAGCTCCATCAAACTAATAGTAGAAAAAAAAATAAACATACCCAAAACAATCCAAACAATCATATTTATTAGTTGTTAAAATAACTTGTCTTCTATCAACTCAAAACGTAAATCATTAACACAAAACAGTTCTGTTAAATTTTATTTCTAACAACCGTAAACCGTCACGACGGTTTTGGAAAAAAAATACAAGTATCTAATTAATTAAACGAAATATTCTAAAAAAATTAAAATAAATTTGATGTTGACGAAATTATGCACTCAAAATTAAATCATTTGTAATAAACATCACTGCACATTTTCATTTTAGTGAATCATATCTCCGCGCGAATGAAATTAAAAGACAAACGTCTTTCATTAGGCGACCGATGCGAATGAAGGCCTGCGATTGATAAAATAATCATTAAAATATAGATCGTGATTTATGTTGATCATAAAAAAGATTGGGTACAAACTGCAGCAAAAAAACAACGATTATACAAAAATTGATCGATTTAAAATATATTGCAATCAATCTTATTATATTGGTAAAACGTAGTTATAAATATTATCAAGTAAATACCTATATAATATAAACGTTCGACCGACAATTTTATCGAATGTAGTGAAAACTTAACTAACATTAAAAAATGTGTACGAAAACTTCAAAAACCATAAATGTATAATTACTGAATTGCAACATTATGATATTTATTACACGTGTAAACAAGTGTTCAAAACTGCAAACTTATGACATACAATTTTTCATAGAGCATATGTGTATGTAGTTCACATGCGATAATGCGATAAATTATATTTGTAGACGACAATAATTAGGGAATAATATAAATGCGATACGATAATATAATAATATGTTATAGCAGCACGAAATAAACAGAAATATTACTTAAAAATTGGAAAATATTAAATTAATACGTAAAAAATTTAAAAAAATTATATTTACAATTAAAAAAGAAAGGATTCGTTAAAAACTGCTTAATCAAATTTTTTCATATGTTATATTAATTTCTTATTTTTTTTTTTACCATTTTATTATTTTATACACCATTATTATAAATGTAAGAGCGATCTAACAATCGCCCTACCCACTCAAATAGACCACTGTATGAAATTATATACAATATGCATATTATTACACAGGTACTTACACGAGACAAATAAACTATTTGAATACACTCGGTGAGTAATTAAAAACACTTGGCTATACTGTAGAATTATAACATCAACAGTATCAATGCTATCATATAAATAAGGCTACTGTTTAGGCTAGTACGCATGATTATAATATTTTTCTATACGTACCTATGTGTATTTGAATAATAATAATATGTAATCCCAATTTATACACATACGCATTCTGGGGTACCCATATTAAAACGACATTATACAAAACAAGAATTACCTACCTACTACAACAAGTCTCAGTAATAATCCTTGTAATATTTTTTTTTTGTTTTGATAATTCTATAAATATGTATTAATAATAATATATTATCTCCGACGCATATATGCATATAACACAATAGTTAATTGCACAGGTAATATTCTTTTATTCACCATGGTTTAAATTATCGTGTTTTCAAGACGGTGTGAAACCTACTATTTTAATAATTCAAACATTCAATGTATATATATAATTCTACATAATTATGTTATATTTTTAACTCTACACCATTTGCAAAACAAAAAAATGTTTTAAATTTAAAACGTGTAAAGCATTATACTGTGTTTACTGATTACTTTGAAAATAATAACATAAACCATAAGAACAGATTATAGGGTTGTATCTACACATAATATAATAACGTCTGAAGATAAAAGTACTTAATGTTTTTTTTCGAAACTTATCGAAAAATGAAAATACTTAAATTCTTTTAAAATTCGAAAACAATAAGTATTTTAATATTTATTTTCAATAATATAATAATGTACGTATACATATGTAGGTATACTGGAAATCATTTTAACACGTTCTTGATATATTTTATCGTGACAATTCTTTCATAATAATTAATAAGTCATAAATTAGTACCTATAAATATTGTTATTGTTCAAATTAATTTAATTTTAATTTTTCGGTTTGTATTCTATTAATACACACACACACACACACACACACACACACACACACACACACACACACACACACACACACACACACACATACGCGCGCATATATGATTAGCTCATGACAAATTAAACGAAAGCAATTAATAAGTATTTTAAATACTATGTGTCAATTATTGTCAAACTTGACACATGTCCAGAACATAATATAACTTATGAGTTGCGATAAAATCGCATTTGTTTGATTGCCAAAAAAACAATAAATAATTAGGTATTATTAGGTATTAGGTATTTTATCATAAAACATTAAGCAATTTTTACAATAATTTTTTTTTCAAATATACATTATATTAAATAAATAAATTGTAAAAAAAATAAATAACATGACCGTTGGTGAGAGACTTTCGAATTTAATTAAGAAATCTGAAATATTTTGGAAAAAATACGTATAGATAGGTTACATCAATATTATTTATTTTCATTTACCAAATCATAAAAAATTTAATATTAAACTAAATAATCTTAACATTGTGATAAAATTAATTTACAAAAAAAATAATAGTCTATACACCTTTTATTCAAATATCGACATTTTAATCATACGGTTAAGTAAAAAGTTTATCTTTTATATTAAGTACTAAGCTCTAAAATATTAAATATACTATAAATTATAATATACTTTCAAATTTATATTTCGAATAGATACAAGAGGTAATATAATGTAAATCAATGTAATTACTTATATTAAATTTAAATTAAATATTTAATAATTAAGTATATTCCTAGATAAGTAAGTACCACCTACAATAAAAAAGACAATTTTTTTAAGAATTAAGATAAAATAAAACAGAACTTTTTGAATACCTAATGAAACTCCACAAATCTTTTATTTGTGTACAAGCACACTGGACTAATTTGTTAGATATAACTACTTAATTATTGTTGAAATATAGTAGATATTTAATTTCAATCAGGGCTTCAAAACATTATTTGTAACGTTATAACAAAAAAAAAAATAAAAACAATAAACAAGATCAGCAAACGAAAAATGAATATCATTAAACATATTATATCATTAATCATAATAAAAGATTAACAATAAACAAAAAACATATTTGTAACATAAACAATTTAATAAAATTATTCGATTTTATTTTTAGAATTAATCTAATAACCTGGCTTGCAAATTCTATTAGTTTTGTAGTTCTTACGTGTTTCATTATAACATAAATGACAATATAATTTAGAAAAAAAATGTATAATGTATTTATAAGTTATAACGTTAAAAAAAACAAAAATTAAATAATGTTAAACGGAAAATATCAAATAACGTTTGAACGTACAATAACGTTTAACATTAAAATGTTATAACGTTAAAATAACCGAAAACGGAAAATTGATATATTTTTTTAAATTTAAGCCCTGATTTCAATTTGTACAATAAATTACCTACCCTTACATAAACAAAAACTAATTTCATACAGAAATCATTAAAATATAATATTATGTACTCGTACATTTATAATTAGTGATCATCAAAAGAAAAAAAAATTAATACATTTGATAACATATTATATAAAAATTAGAAAAACAGTAAGGTAACGATAAAAAAATAGTAAGAAATCTGCATTCGTTTTCTTAAAACAAAATTTTGACCATTTTTAGATTTTTTAGCCTATAACCGTTTTCAAGTACAACACAACTAAACTCTAACATCGCTTTAAAAATTATAGTAATCTGCTTTATAGTTCTACACAATAAGATTATATTATCAATTGTAATGAGTAATTTTTATACTTAAATTAAAAATATATTATGAAAAGTAGGTAAATTAAGATATAGCGTTAAAAAAAAATAGCTTTTAAAATTGAATGATTTTTGTTTTGAAACTAATATTCTTATTTTTTGAATTAAAACTGGTTAGAATTATCATTACTTACTAAAGAAATAATTAAATTCCATACAATTATATTTCTACATTTTTTACAGAATTCTAGTGCACCAATAATATGGGATTAATAAAATAAATATGTACACATATTTTTATTTTTATTAAATTATAGAATATATTATTATTATAATAAATAACATTTTTTAAACAAAATTGTCAATAATTAACTTTTAACTAATTATATTATATTGCATTGCTCTTTAAGGTCAGTGAATCAGCACAAGGCATCAACAATAATAATTATAATCAAATTCTTGTAATAAATTATCACAGTAGGATCGCATTGTGTTTGTTACACTTATTAATTTACATTGAGTCTATTCAAAAACAAAAACCTGCGGCGAACTCTAATATTTGAAAACTTTTAATTATTTTATCTATATATAATAACTAATGAGCATATAAGAGTCAAGCGTGACTTATATTGGCTGAAATTCTCTCTGGATAACCTTTGGTTGCTCTGTACTCGTACCATTATTATTTATTTAAAGATAAATATTATTTTTCACAAGTATTTTAATATAAACAAGGATATTATAAATTTATAAGTACCTATAACTGCTTTATTATTGTAAAAAAAAAAAATGATACGAGTTCAAACAACCATTCGCTACTACTATTAAAAAATACTTCGACTAATTAATTTTTAATAATTGTAAATAATGTATATTACTTATTATAATATAATACAGTAATTATTGAACAATCCCTTCGTAATTTGATAAATGAGTATTTACTATTTTATAAATATTGTTTGAGCTGAGACAGCAAACATTTGAAAACTTTATTAAGATACACAACGCTTGATTTTGCAGAAATTTCTATTTTTTAAATTTGTCTGAACATTATAATTTAACTTCAGCTTGTACAGTTTGTACACATTAATATTCTTTGGATTAATTATTCAAAATTTTGAGTATGTAGTATAAATTTAAAATGTATACAGTGGCTTGTAGTGAATGTTTTAAAAAAATTCATTTTTTATTATTTTATTAATTATATTAGTTTAATTGTTGTAAAAAGAATCTAAAATATATACTTTTCAAAATTCTTACAATTTAAAGTCAAATAATCATTCAAATTTTAACTATAAACGATAACATATGGACAACAGCTTAATATGTATGCAGTACAAAAAAATATACATTTTAGCCTGTTCTGATGTATTCCTAATTTCTATATACATATAAAACCTATATGCATTATATACAATAGGTACATGAAATATATTCAATGAACAAATAATATTAATATATTTTTCAATATTTGTAAATGACTATGAATTATTTTTACTCCTAATCAAATTTCAAGTACCTATGCCTATATTTCATGAAAATGAGTAAGTATATAATATATAGATATTTAGTATGTTAAAATATAGCTATAGTTATTCAAAATACCCATATATTACGATAATGACTAATATAAAAGTAAAATTTTACTTATATAAAGCAAAATATATGAATTAACATAATATAAACATACTATTATAATAAAGTGAATTATAAAATACTTTTGGTTTATAAATAACAAAAATTCTCAAGATGACAAAATAGTAGTTGCAAGTGAAGAGTTCGCGAAATACAGTAAACAGATGCAAACATACCTAATACAGTAATACGTATATACAACATTTTTATTACTAGTTTTAACTATTTCCACGAAGTAATAACTTTACTTTTCATTTTTAACATGAAGTAGTTTACGTCAAAACTAAAATTACACATGCAAATTTCAATAATATTAATAATAAAACATTTACTATTTAATTGTACAAAACGACTTGGAAATTTTACTACAAGCAAAAAAATTGTTAAACCAAATACTACGACATTTTATACTTCAGAGTTATAAAAATGTGATAATTTAATAGTTATTAATAATAATATTGTTTACGAGTAATAAATGTTTAATATGTATAGTGTATCTCACTTCAAGCATTTCATAAAGCGATGGTTCTAATTTAGTTTTATTATTACACTCGGTCGCTATTGTAATATTGTCACTTCAATTAATTAAAACTATTTAAGTTAGTTTAAGTTATTATATTTAATTAATACATTCAACATTGTATATTATATTCATAACAACCAAAAACAAATCATTAATTTAATCGAAAATATAATAATAAATTATGCGTGAAAACTTAATGATAAAACATGCATTTAATTATTGAAACTAAATCATCGATTACCAATAGAATTAGAATATATAACTTATAGATTAAGAGTAATAAGACAAAATTTTTTTTGTATACTTTCAATGTTCCGAAATGTAAATTTCACAAGTTACCACTATAGACTATAACTAAATAATTAATGAAACAAAATTATAAAGGAGGATATTATTTAAATACCTATACATCAAATACTTTCGTTTTATAACAGTTATTTGTAACTAAAATTGTATTATAATTTAAATATCTATATAATATCGTAAGATAGTGGATTATTTATAATATACGATAAAACCAAAAATATCAACTTTAGCATCTATACATTACATATATATTATATGTGCTCATTACATCATGTACATCACTGAGGGGCCAATAAATTGTACTTTTGTAACACAAATAATATTTCAGTGGTAGTAAAATTATTATTTTTGCCACCTCAAATTTAAAATACCTACTTTTATCGACAAAAATAAAAGCTGAAATCTGTGCCATATATTGAAAACTATAACATAATAGTTCTATAACCTTTACTACATAATATTTATATACCAACAACAAAAGTTTTAAAACGTCTAGTAACGTCTATATTCAATGGCTGATTGTTTAAACGAAATACAATACAATACTTATGTTTAAATACTTTGTATAAAACAATTCATGTTTGCGTACCTATAAGAATTCTAAATTTTTGAATAGTCGTGTCATATCTACTTGATCGAAATATATAATTACAATATTTTATTCGTAACAAGTGATAAACACTCGTGATTAAGGTCACATAGAGTTTAGTTGGCATCACGTTCTTTATGCAAATAATATTTAAAAACTCATGGGTTAATTTTAAATTAAACACAGATAAAAACAAAAATTATGTATCGAAATAGGTAATAACCTATTATTATATTCTAAAAAAAGTTTTAAAAAAATAATTTTATGAAAAGCATGAAGGATGCAATTGTACATGGTTTATTTTATAGTTTTGCTAACGATTTTAAGAAAGAACTTTATAATATTTCCTATAAAAATTACTTCAGACCGTATGTGTTTTATATTTATTGTAAAATTATTGTTTATCACTATTATACAATGCACATATTATGATAAAAATGGATTGGACTACTGTTACATATACCAATTTAAAGAGTTTTGAAATAATGACTGATGTGTAAACAATATTGTAACATGCGATTTAAATTATCAATTAAGGTCAGTATACGAGGATCCAGTTGTATATACTATACGTTTATAAATGCCTAATTTTAATTCGAATATTAAAACGTTTAAATCATTATATGTTTAACATCTCGTAATTTATTATGAATAGCCGAATGAATATCCAATCTACTATCCAAATATACGAGTGGTGTGCGTATAGAAACATTAAACTGGTTGTTAGGTTAAGGTACCTATATACCACATAATAACACAATTTATTATTCTTAATTAAAGTTACATAAAGAGCAATGATACGGAGAAAATGATCATAGTTCGATTCAACGAATATACCATATGAAAATATAAGGAAAACTTAATTTTTTATTATATCGCTTATAATATGATAGAAAGTTATATAATATTATCCTCTCCGAGCCTATAATAACTACATTGTATAAAATCCATACTTATACATAGTTCGACATTCTTTTAAAATTATATAAAAAAAACATATTATTATTATTTTTATTTTATAATTCGACATAACTTGAAATACTTACAACAGATATAAATTGTTTAAGTTAGGTATACTACATGAAATAATGCTCGAAATAAAATCTACGGAATGGTTTTTCTTTTATAATTAAAATTGTTTCGAATAATCATTACGATAATATAATATTATGCTCGAATATAAACCCAACTCTTACTACATGTTTAAACGTTTAGGAATTCGGAAGAATTATTGCGTGCGCGTTAATGACATTGCTGCGGTAAACCGAATTTTTAAAGTATAGTGTACCAACAGTGTATACAACTACTCAAACGTATCTTCGTTTAAGATAAACTCGACGAAAAAGATATCGGAAAAATTATGTTGGAAAATGATTTGAAAAAAAAAGTTATCGTGAAAACATCGTGTCTAAAATATCCGATCGAACGGGTTAAAATAATATTTTGACGAGTAAAAATACATACATTATTACCTATTTATATCTCACAGACACGGGCCAAGTGATGTTGTTTTCGTTCGTTGGCGATTTAAATAAAATAATAATATATTATTATATTTTGTACCGTTACGTCACGAGTTTCAATGCGTTTAAAAAAACACACACAAACACACACGCGCGCACGCGCACACGACTAAAAATATTGCAAACGACACTTATTGCATAGGTACGACACAGCGAAAAAAAAATGTCAAACACTATAAACTGTGACGGTTTTATTGATTTTTTTTTTTTGTTTTTTCTACTATAGAAAAATAATTATATCACACGTTGACGGAAAAAAATATGTTATGATGAAGACGAAACGAAAAAAAAACAACGGCAGACACACCACGCGGACACAAATTGAAGCCGACCCGCAGCACTGGCGACGTATTACGGCCAGAAGACTTGATCGTTGTGACGGACTTCGTGGCGGTTTTGCCGCACTTTATTTAACCGGCGACGTCCGGCGGTGTCGAGGACGCGCGCGGACGGCCGCGGGCCTGGGCGACTCATCCGCGAGCCCGGCGACAGGGGTGGGGGATCGGGCTTCGGCGGACACGCGCGGGTCGTGCCGATTTTTTAAACGTTTTTTTTTTTTTCGTTCTATCCGATAACCATTAACGCGTACCTACATAATTGTCGGCGGGATAATCGCAATTATATTATCATTACCATTACAATAATTTACGGTTCGTTATTATTATAATGCCTACCTAATTATAAATTATTGCCTACGCTAAAACCTCCAACGGTTAACCGCGTGATATACAGCGATTGTCAGGGTAGGATCATCGGTATATAATGGGCGAGGTAGTCACGTGCTTAAGGCTAGATTTGGTATTGATAGGACCGGTTTTGAAATAAGTCCAGAAAATCGTAAGTTAATATTTTCTTACAGACGGTCGTACAGTACAAAATGGTCAGTGGAAATTGATGATGGTAAAAATGAACAACATATTCAAAAATTAGAACACAATGCTTCATAATATACATTGTTTTATTATTTGCTTTAAAAATATATACGTGTATTATATGTAAGTACTTGTACGCTTATTGACTATGATATTTTTATAACGATTTATTCTTAATTAAAGAATAGTTTAACTTTTTCATTATGCAAAACAATAAAAATCGTGATCATATTATATTCATATGTCCATAATATTATGTTCGTATGTGTATGTAAATCTTCATTATATATTCTTTAGCAATGGATTTTTTTTCAAAGTCTAACTAATAAAAAGTAATTAATGTTCTTAAGGCTGTTATTCCACACAAACCAGGTTACATTTGATACAAGGATCTTCTCCGACGATACATTTTCATTATTATTGTCGTCGTCGACGATTACTAATATACAATTGTACACTGCGGATTGACTTGACGAGATCTTGAAATCGACTGACTGGACGAAAATATTTCAGAATATTTTATACAATATTCTAAATAATAATATAGAATTATATTATTCATAGTGTATAAATACACATAAAGCGATGACGATGACGATTTAAAAATTCGACAATATACGGCGAAGTTTGAAGCATAGGTATATAACAATTTTCATATATCATAACGCTTCCAAATACGAATATTCTAAGATGAAATTACATTTAGCAAAATTTACTATGTATAAGGTCATAATATATTTTATTTTTATGCATATTCCAAGAATTTTGATTTTAAATGAAGTTTAGAAAAAAATTATAATATTTAACGTTGCGTGTTCTCTTTGTGTAGTAATCGGAATACTATTAATATTTTGTTTGCCGAGCATATTTTTACGATTTTAAGAGTATAATACGTATACAATCCGAGTGCATAGTTTTCAATAGTTTTAAGTATACTTAATATTAATCACAAATTCACAAACTCTAAAATGTATAAAGTAATTGATAAATTTATATCGATGAAAATAAAAAAATGGTGATAATACTATAGTAATAATACAAAAATCGACAGTCGCGATGCGCAAAACGTAAACACTCTTGTAAATGACAAACACGATGTGTGGAGAAAAATAATACAAAATACGAAGGTATACGTATGCGCATGATCGCGTGTTGAAATTTCGCGACCCGATCGCAAAAACTGGTAATTCTAGTATTGGATACTACATTACCGCGGGGATCTTGTGGACGTGCAAAATCGGTCACTGCAGAGTGTGAGTATGCGTGCAAACAAGACTTGTTTTTTCATACATTATACAAGGTGATTCCTCAAAAGCCTACTAATCGTTATTGCTCCCCCTCCCATTTTCGTATTATCGTACGGTTTTTTCGAATTTTCCAAGTAGGCATCTACACACTTATTAATTGTACAAATTCTATTTTATAATACACAGATTCCATTGCACGCACACAAAGATAGATCAGTGACGTACTTGAGAGAGATGCTAAAATCAATCGGTCGCCCATCTCCACTATAGTTTTTTCACAAATAATATTTTACGTTGTTTTATACATTTTTATATTTAATAGAATAAGTACTAAATATTAAGTCTTAATTATTTGTTTTTATGAGAAAATACGAGTATTTGGTATGTTTTTATTTATCATATCAATTGACAATTATGATTATCCTATAATGTGAATAAAATGTTAAGAATGATCCCTTATTTGGTTATAAGCAGGGCTCGGGACTTATAGCACTTAAAATCATTAAAATAAGTGCTTAAAACAACACTTATAAACATCATTATAAGCACTCAAATAAGCATTTAAAAAACTTAAATTTAAGCAAAAATATTTAAGAGTATATATAAAAAAAAACTTTCTTTTTAAAACAGGTAGGTACTAAATTTAATTTGTAATTGTGCTAAAAATAATATAAATAAAGATTACAAAAAATATTGAAACAAAATGGTTATGAAAAGTTTCTAACTAAAAAATCAAAAAAAAAATAAACATCTTTTTTTTTTATTTTTTTTTTTTAGAACCTTTAGTTAATAACTAAACAAATCTTTATATTATAAAAAAATCAAACTTCACTTCCGAGACATTTTACCTTATTTTTTATAGATTTTCCGAGGGATTTTCTGAAAAAAACCATAAAAAGTAGAAAAACTGGAAATTAGCATATTTTTAAAAAATCGTTGAAAAAAGCAAAAAAAAGCACTTTCAAATTTCATAACTGAAAGTGTTGTAACATGACATACACTTCCATAACATTCTGCTACATTTTAAGTCAATCCATAAAAATAAGCAAATTATTTAAGTCCCGAGCCCTAGTTATAAGTGTTGTTACATCTACCAAACGCACTTTTCCACACTTAACAGATTTTAATTCACGTGTAAAGTATTATTAATATTAATATTTTAGATATTTTTAAGGCTCTATAGTATAATAGAATCTACGCTAACAACTTTTGAAACAAATATCCTTTATTGAAATGTGAAAAATGTTAAGTTTTTCCATTTTGGTAATAATTTAGTACAAAAAAATGTTTATCTTTTTAATTTCAGTTACTACTGTCCTGACATAAATTATTTTACTTAACATATTGTCCTATATTATAAACCACCTCACATTAGTCTTATCTTATCTACGTTTTTAATTAATCTAATTACTTCAAATGTGCAGCTATTATCAAATAATTAATAGTTCAAAAATGTTCTGAGATAAAAATGGGACAATATCATTTAACGGGTTTGGCATTACTTAATATTTATAATTCCATCACAGTATATATCTGTTGATGATTATATTGACTGATTTTCAATCATTCAATCATAAAATAGTTATATAAATGTTGGTTTGTACATTTTGTTTGCCTATTACCTATGTATATATATTAGGGTCTTATTTACCATACCTCCCTCTCCATTGAGATGATCTCTCAAATAAGCAATTGATATAAATACATAATACAATTATTTATGACTAAATTATAACTTAACTCATTTATTACATTTTATGATTTGTAAAAATTGAAATAAGTACTTTAAGACTTACTTTTATACGACTTAAACATCTAATGATTAAATAAAATGTTGATTTTTATAAATAACCATCACTCATAGTTTTAAATTTAATTTGAGTAGGTACTCTCATCCTTGGTATAAAATAACTCAAAAATAGGGACTCGTTTCGAATTTTGACAAATAATAGATATGCATTTTTGGAAGTTCTGTAAATATTCCAGGTATTTGAAAACGCAGTTTAAAATATTAGTTTTATACTTAATACTTATATGCATTATATATTTGGATAGATATCTGGTATATATACACGAAAATTTGAGAAAGAAAATAATATTTATACAGAAGAAACACGATTAAATTACAGAAAACGTTTGTGATCGGCGAATCACCCTGTACATCATTACTACTACTATTATTATTATATAACGATATCGGGCTGTACCTACTTATACGTCGGCAATGAACGGACCTTGCAATGTTCCAACGCTCCGTTATAGTTCACCGTGAAACGGCATATAAATATATAATATAATAATAAAAATGATGATTGATGATATGCCTATATAAAAACAGTTAAGCAGGGGATTTTTTTTAGTTTATGTATCTAACTCGATATTCAAATTAGTAGTTTCTGAGTTTTCAATCTTTGTGTAGTATACGGATCATATTAGATATGAATTATGATGATTTGTAAATTATGTACTAGACTTAATTTTACATATTGAAAGTATTTGAGTAAAAGTATTCAAATATTTTTTTATTTTAAATTTGAATTATATAACGTGTTTTGAATGTTTTTACATTATTTATTACAATAATAAACTGTAAGTGCCTACTATGTTAAATTCTAATACTCGACGAAGGCGAAGCAATGTAATCACAGTCATATAACATATACATACTATACTTTTTTTAAATTTATGATTTCAAACATATAATGATAATAAAAAAACTTGAAAATTAGTGTCAGTGAAACTACTATGATGAAAATGAGAACAAATAAATAATAATAGGTACAACTGATGACCAATTGATATATTTTATTTTGAATGTGTAATATAAATAATAAAATTATTCAATAATTATATTTTTCTTAATAAACTTACTAATTTAAATAATTTACTTATGCAATTACAGTAGATAGTTATAACAAGCACGTTTACGTTATTTTTTAATAAAATAGAATTGAAAAAATGAAAAAAATATTGGAAAAACATTTCAAACATTTTCATACAATATAAGAATAATAAATAGTATTTTAATTACTTTTAATAAACGTTTTCACTGCAGCACTTCGTATATATAATTATAATATATACATAGTGTGTGCTTCTAAATACAAATACTTTATTTTAAGTATGACCATAGTTCCCTAATCTTCAAACCTGCTATCATGGACTATTATAATACAAATCTAATTATCTATAACTTTGATAACTCATACAGTTTAAAAACTTAGATATTGCTCATTCAAAATTAGAGTTATAATTATTTTGATACATAATAATTTCCAAAATATCCCGTCTGTGTACAAAATATAGTAGTAATAGATGGTTTAGGTAGGTATTAGAGTTTAGGTATCATCACAGGACACTATGATTTCATGGCATGTCAAGTCCTGGTATTTGAAAATACGGTTTTCAATAAGTACGTTTAAAAATCTAAAAATCATAGTTGGAATAAAATAATGAATGATTAAAGGATAGGATAGGAGTGAGCATACTTAGTGAATCACTCTGTATATCATGCTACACATCAGTTTTAATATACAGTTGAATCGCTACGGCATTGAGATACACAAAATTATTTTTTTTTATTCATCGATTAGGTATAATAGTAATATTAATAATAATAATTAATACATTTTCTACCATTCCAAATTTGAACTATTATGATAAATAATACAGTACAGCATTCATCGATCTTCATACATGAGAAGCATGATTGATGGAACATGTTCTGATCTACATAATGAGTAATATGTGTACATGACTAAAAAAAACCAAAGCTATATAATATAATAAGCTGCACAGATAATATTATTTATAACGTGCGTTCGTTAACAATGGTTTTGATTCGTATTAAATTGCAGCAGTTAACACGTACGTAGGTAGTAGAGTAGAATAGTGTTTATATAAATTATAATAGTATTATTGTTGTGTATACATTATGTACTATAATAATTAAGGCATACATTTATGTATCAATACGTACATATAATTATAAATGTGAAAATAACTTTACAGTATTATTTATTACATATTTACGGTCTAACTGCTGAACCAAATTCGATATAGAGATAGTTTAAACCCTGAGAAGGGATACAAAACTTTTTTGTGAACCCCCTCCCCCCCCCCCGAACAAGGTGAAACTAAATAAATTAGGTTCCCCTTCGGAGGGGGTGTTGATTTTATATTGTAGGCATAATTTAAGAAGAATGTTTTATAAATTAAACCGGCAAAGAGGTGAAAGAAATAAAAAAAGTTTATATTGGAAATAAATAATAATATAGTCAAATATAGTCAAATTTACTAAAAACTTAGTATAAATACGCTTCAACACAATTGATGAAATACGTATTTTGAAGTTTTTATAAATTTAAACCCTATGGCCTAAAGGAATGAAATGGGATGTAGATATTTAGTTATTATTAAAAATGTTGATGATGAATATTTTTTATTAACTGTTTTTTATAGAAGTAAGCAAAGTGAACTGTATTCCGTCATCGTAATCGCCAATTTCAAATTACCGCAATCGTTTTACTCATACTGTATAGTTTATACTTACAAGTTATGTGTAAAAAAAATGGTGGGATCGCGTAATTTTTCTGACACAATTCGTTAGACTTTATATAAAATATACATGCCTAACACATCACGATCCATACGATCCATTATATGTTATGAAATATTATAATAATATCTACAGTCGGATTACATCGACATAGTATTTTATTTTTCTAAAATCTAAATTATTTCACTTTATTTTTTGTTAAAATAACACATCTCCGGAATCTAATGTCAATTACATAAAAATAAATTGTGTTGAAAAAAAAACAGATAGGTTAGGTTGTTTGTATACCTACCAACAAAATTAAAAAAAAACACATTATTTATGATTAATATATTAATATATGAATATATTAAAGTTTACATGTACCTATATTTAACTTCAGACATCATAAAATATCCTCTTCTCTCCTTTCAAATAAAAGAAATCTAACTAATAACTGTATTATAATTTATTATTTTTGTGCGTTTTATATATTTTTTCATAACAAATATTTTATAAATAGGTTCTGCGCATTATTGTTTTGATCAATATTTTACACAATAAAGTGGTTCGCATTTGCATAACTACTGTCCAATTTATATAGAATTCAACTAGAAAACAAATATCTAAACCTAAAATTATTGGTCAATCTAAGAACCACCAAATATATTACTTATTAGTGCCTACTGCCTATAGTCTTAACACTCTTAACCATATTTTTTACACGCGACTAAATAATAACCATTTTAAATA
The DNA here is from genome assembly GCF_020882245.1 of Rhopalosiphum padi. Classification (NCBI taxonomy): domain Eukaryota; kingdom Metazoa; phylum Arthropoda; class Insecta; order Hemiptera; family Aphididae; genus Rhopalosiphum; species Rhopalosiphum padi. The sequence continues at coordinate 24,458,622 of NC_083600.1, forward strand.
TGTATAATATTGTTAAGTACAAACAATTATTGTCATTTAAAATATTATGATTATGTACAACTCACTTAGATAAAGAACGAATACTTATAGTATAAGTACAATTACAAAACAAAATATATACATATATATATAATTAACTATTACTCAATGATTAAGTAGACGCGTTAATCTGTATATAGATTAAATTTACTGTCTTAAAATTACAAACACCATTACGATAAAGAAAAATCATACCTACGTTAAAATGAAATAAATTTAATACAAAACATTTAAATTCGGTTCGAAAACCTATCATGAATACATGCAACACTACGTATATGTGAATACGATTAACGTTTAGAATAAGTTATTACGAGTAATACAATATGATTTGTTTAAAAATGATAAATAAATTATAATGTGTTAATCATGATGTGTATAAAATATTAAAATGTAATTACTAGCCATCAATGGGAGACTGGCATTCTTGAGACCCGAGTACCAATCGTTTTCATGAGAAAAAATGTATTTAATTATTCGGTGTGTTAGAAATATATTTAATGAATATAAGCACAGCGAGTAAACCTAAAATGATAGACAAATACTTTTTTTATTTTATTTTATTAAATACTATAATATTATCACAGATTCATAAAGTACAACGCATCTATTAAAAATATATAACTGACTCTTCATACAGATAATTATTTAATTAATTAAAATAACTATTTTTTAATTCAATCACTTAATTCAATACCAGAAACAGAATAAAATAACATTCTAAATATAATTTTAAAATATTTTTAAGAAACAAAAATATTTTAATAATTTTCTCAGTAATATTTTCTATAAAATGTCTTAAAAATTTTCATTTTTATCAAATTATATTTTAAAATGATCTTAATGAATTACAAATGTTCATGTGAATACATTATTTTATTATGTCAAAAAAACATTTAATGACTACTAGCATTTTAAAATTAAATTTCTTTATCTATGGATATTTCTAAAATTATACAAAATATAATACTAATAGCCAATTGATATAATTATTTTAGGTATTTACAAAATACTAACACAGCGTTAAATAACACCATTCATAATGCAATAAATAATAACTGCTTCTATACTGCATACTATGTAGTAAGAAAATACTACATTAGTAACTATATATTATTATGATTATTTATTAATAATATTCATTAATTAAGTATAGATACATCAATTTTAAATGTATGATGTCAAATTGTCAACACAAATACCAATATTTCAGACCCAGGTGAGGTCAACGCTAAAAGTAGCGATCTCAGCATCCCTTGTCTATCAGCCACGAGCCACAATGAACAATGAACATATAGTTTAAGATATCGTAAGTAGATATTTTTAATCTAAAATAAACCCTTTATCGACAGAATGTCGGACAGCACTTGCCTCACGGTTCTCGCATCGTTATAAAATTATCTGCGCAGTACTACGATATTGTACAGTTGTGGTATTAAATTTTTAAGTGATAAAGTCAATCATCGCATTTTAAAAACGGTTCTAAGTGGTACTCGATGTTAAAACCAGCACTCGTCGACATTTCTTTAACGCTTTTCATCGAAGTAGTTTTTCCTATATAAAGAAACTAAGTACTCAGGAAAATGGAAACATTTTCCGTTTTGAGAATACCAACTATAGTTAAAATTTCTTTGCTACATGAAACTTTCAGATCACTTCTTTCATACGTGCATAGGAAAAAAACAACCATCGTAAAATCTTGCCATACGTCCCTTACTTCACGCAAAATATCAAACACAAAATAACAAATACTGAGAATATTTTTTTAAAAAAAACAACTAATGTTTATATTAAATGACATCTTTTTTGTCTTCTTTAATTTAAAATATTGATTATATTTTAAACAGTTGTTTATATCATGTTTATCTAGGCTACTGGCTAATAAATATAAGACAACCAAAATTATTCTATATTTCTATGATTTTCAACACGATACATTAACATATCAATGATACGCGTTGAAAAATACTATACAATATAAATTACGTCATCGCGTGTTATTAATAAGAAAATAATATAGATAAAATGGTAATAAAAAATAAATTATTAATTTTAAAAAAATCTGATAATACTTTTCAAATACTAAGTTATAAAAATAATTGTCGATTAATCCAATAAGTTGTAATAATATGTACTTATGTAATTAAATTTTAGATTCGCTACTATAGTTCCTAGTACTTTACCATCGTGCTCGTTGGTATTCTAATTTTTCATTTTAAACATAAAAATAGATTTATAGATATCATTTAATATGAAGTACTCTTAAAAATTAATTTATATTATAAGAGTTACATCTTTGTATTAAGTATATTCATTTTTGTAATACCTGAAGATAATTTATTTACTAAAATGATGAAATTTATTAAATTTATAAAATCAGCTTGTGCAATATTTTTTTATTTAAAAAGTTTAATCATAATCATTTACAGTAAAATGTATGTAAAGTAATACTCGTACTAAGGTTTTTATCGACTAATAATTGAACTTTTAACTACTAAGTAATGTCTAGTCACTAGACTCTAGTGTATCCATTGGCCATTGCACATCACAAAAGAATAATTTTTCTAATTTTATACCATTAACACTTAATGATTTTTTATTTTAATAAACATACTGAATACCCAAGCCCCGTTTAGAATTAAGAAAATATGTTATTCAAATTGTAATTTTCGACATATTTTTAGACAATTTATTTATGTTTAATATAAAACGATACTCGACATTATCAAAAATTATAAAATGCATTTGAAAACTAAATATTAGCAGTTAAAAGTTGTAGGGGTATTTTTCTATTTATTTGTTTTTATTGTAGAAATCATTAAATAAAATGAGCTTTAATAATTAACGATCAGTGATTCATAGATTCGTCAATTATATGCACCACATTTATATAGTAAATATGCATTCCTAAAACTAAAAATAATAGAAGTTATTTAATAAAAGTATTATATTAAGTACCTATTTAAAATATATATATATAAAAAACTTATATTACCATAAATGCATATTACGTACATTATTAAATACATTATTAATTAGTTAAACAGAAATGAAATGTTAAAACGAATAATTTAAATAACCATTATTTAAAAAATGAATAATTAAAATATTAATTAATATATTCAATGATTTATTTTCATCACAGCGCAAATCATTTCAAGAAATCCTAGGTCATTATAATAACCCGTATTTCATACTTTCATAACATAATTATTAATTAGGTACATATAATTTTTCACTAGTTAAAATTAAAGATTATCACTAGCATATTAAAAATGGTATTACAATGTACATCATTGGTAGGTATACAGCGAAATAACGAATAAGGAGAACAATTGTTCAATATTTTTAATTGATAGTTCATCAGACTTAGAAGTAAGTAATCAAAATCTGAATCATTACTACGTTTTATGTTATTATTTATTACACCAATAGAATTTAAAAGTTTTTCAAGTTAAATACTGTTAACTTATACAATTATAATAAGTAACAATATTTATTTTAATAAGCATTTGATATAATTTACAGATTTTAAATTTACATTTAATAGCTTCTTTTTACAAAATTATACAAATAGTAATTCCCTTTACTAAAATGTATAACTAAATATAATAATAATAATAATAATAATAATAATAATAATAATAATAATAATATAATAATAATAAAATAAAATAATAATTATTATTATTATTATATCTATTATTTTAATAATGTTTTTTATTGGCTTTACAAAAGAAAAAAAAATTAAATCATAGTTTAAAATATAACATATATAATAATATGTTAGAATCATAAAATATATTTTCAAAATTTAAAGTAATACGAACGATTCAATTAGATAATAATTAATAATAAACAGATAGACAGACACCTACTGCAAATTTCCAGTCTAATAATATACGACGAGTGAATAAACTAAATACGCCTAATAATTCAAATCAAATTGAAACGTATAAATATATTTTATAAACAACTAAATAAAACATATCTAATAAGCGAAATATGATTAATTATGCACAGTGTTTTCAACTCTGGACAATTAGATAATACATATATTATACGATATTTTGGTCAATGTACATACTTGGCATTTAATAACGACGTTTCGGAAGTGGCATCGTCGAAAAAAGTTCCATACGTATCCTTTTCGGCATTTTCGTTCATCGTAGAAAAAAAATCTTATTGGTATAGTGTAAATATTATAATATTATGGCTAAACGATTTCCGACGGTTATTCGCGTGCACCAAAATGTAAATGACTACTATTTGACAACATAATAAACGTATCAATAAAATTCACGTACAATTTATAATGTTGTGATCACGAGTTAATTCGATAACACGCGAGAACTTTCGACTATGTAATAATACTATATCCACTAGTGATCGATATGTACTGTTAAGTACTCGAAACACGACACAAATAATAAAACACAGATAAAACTGCAGCCGCTAAAATACACAGTAATCAGAAGTTACATTTACAATTTTACGATGAAAATGCTAGTAAATGATCTAATGATTGATCTAGAATAACGAACTCTATAACGGAAATAATTATATTATATATAATACCTTTACAACACCCGTCGACCTTTGTTGTAATTGTGTGCATATATGCGTCTGTGCGTGTGTGTAGATAATTGTCTATTTCAAAGGTCGATGTTTAAGATATCAAAATATACAGAGTGATCACCGATCTGTAGCAGATACCTACGACTATCTAACTTCTATCAAGTTTATTTATCACTATTTGTCCTGACGCGTATACCTATTAACGTTTATATCGTAATTTAATTCCAGTTTATGGATGGATGTTAAATTCTAATCAATTTATACTCGAAAAATTTAAAATAATGACTGTACCTATTTATAAATTACTATTGATAAAGAAAACATTATAAAATAATAGTATTTTCAATCATTTACCTCATTTTTACAATATAAACATAATGCATCATATAATTATATTTGCATATTATTTGAAAAAGTACTTTAACCAATCACGTCTCTTATTAATTATATAATATTTGTTTTAATAATAACCTACAATCACTCATTCTAGAGTCATAATATTATTGCCGTACATTCGTAAATTTACTCCCTAAATGTTACTACACAAATAAACCATTTTATTAAGCATCAGATTAGTTTAGGATATATTAAGTTAGACAACTATAAAAATGAACAATATTATTATCACCCCGTATAATATAATTACATAAACCAACCTACGTTTCGTCTAAAATAAAGCCGCTTCTTTAGAATTTAATTATAAAATTATATCATTACATAATGATGCGAAACAATATTTTCTTTCTGAGCATATACATATATATTATATAAATGTATTAATAATAACATTAGTTTCAAATTAATCGATGAATCATTTGTAAAATAATCAGTATATTGGAAACTATTAAAAATTATTACCAACTATAATACATAATATAATATGATGCAAATTATACAGTAAAAGAAATAATAAAACAGCATGTAAATGATTTAATATAAAGATTATTTTATGTATATTTACGTTTGTGAAACACTTGACAAACAATTAATCATTTTAGTGTTATCGTGAAATTTAAAACTTGAATAAAAATCGTCAATGAACAGAACTCAGTTTGTCGTAATGTGAATGCCAATTATTATAAACCACGTTGGTGAAATGTTATAATTTTTAATTTTAAAAATATATTGAGATATAATATCTGTATATATAATATATATAAATTAACAATTTATTGAAGCACTTTATAAGCTAATTCATTCCAGAGTAATCGTTTAAATTTGTTTTAAGACACAATAAACCTTATTAACTTGAATCACATGTCGTCAAAATTTTTGTCTCAAAAATATTGAAATTTATTTTAATTTTGTATATTTTACTGAAAATTAGGGCAAAATGAATATTTTTCTTCTCTGATGTATGTCAATTTTAATCAGGTTTTTTCGATTTCTTGATATTTTACTCAAAATAAAATGAAAATTTTCCAAAATTATTGGCAAATCAGAGTACATGCCACTACTTGCATTCGTTTTTAAACAACAAACGTTAAATAAGTGTAAAAATACAAACATCAATCAAAATGAATTAAAAAATATTGTTTTTAAAAGTTTACAAAACAGAACTAATTTAGGTATATCCAGTAGTTCATACTGTTTAGAGTGTTTAGATTATACTGATTATAAGCGAATGTGTTGGATGTAAATATGTAAGTAACTTAATCATCAAATAATTTTAATACTGATGGTACGCTTATTGTTTTATTCATTTTTTAGGAAATTAATGTGCCTATTTTAACATTTAGGAATTTATTTGGAAAAAGTTTTTAAAAAATTGTTACGAATTAAGACTTAATTATTAAGTGATATAATAATATAAATATACTAAATTTACCTTCCATAATCTCGACAATCATTATTTAATATCTGATATCTACTTTGAAAAAATTACGATAAATCATAAAAACTTCCATTAACGAAATTAAAATAAAATACATTTTGAAAATAACATGTTCAGTGTCTCTGCTCTGGTGGTGATGTGAGATGAGAGGAAAGGTTATAGGATACAATATCAATTCCTTCACGTATTATTCATTTAGGTAATATAATAAATTGTTTTGTCTCCCTATTTTATTTCATAAATATACCCAATTTCCTCAAAGCCTTCACCAATATTCGGCAAATACTTAACAACTATTTACAAGCAAATTTTTAGTATTTGTAATATCTTTTTTTTTTATTGATATTTTTTTGTAAATATTTTAATTTAAAACTCATTCAGATAATATGATGTACTTGTTGGTTATCTCGAGTAATTTTTCGTGTCGACGAATTTTAAATTATATTTTATTGACTATTATCAACTTTAACAAAAGACCAAAAATCCAATTTAATATTTAAACAAGTAATCACCAGTCAACATAAATTTATAATGTATATTGTATAATCAAAAAATATAATAATATTAAATATTAATTGGTATTTTTTTTTTATAACCTCAATTGTTTCAACCATCGACAATCGAAATTTTAATTAACAATCAATAATTGGTAATTGAAATAATCTATAAGTTATCGGTGATCGGAGATATCCAATAATTATTACCATATTTTTAATGTTCTATAGAAAATATGATCAATTTTCAACCTATAGCATGTATAGTGTATACTATTATTGCAAGACCATAACTTCTAGCTATCGCGATTTTATTTCAATCGTACCAAACTTCCAATTATTAATGTATATAATGTACCTATTCATTTTTATCGTTGCTGAGGTACTCGTGAGTCTCTGTGGGTCTTTAATACACCATCAAACTTAAAATTACAAACCCCAACAATTTAATTTATTATTTTTAATTAATACATAACAATACATTCAATATTAATAAATATTGGGCTTCTGATTGTTCAAATTCATTATTTTAGCATTTATGTGTTTAAATATAGACTTATCTTAATGTGTTTAAATTAGGTACTTAAAATTGCTATAATAATATCAGTAAGTTTTGAAACTTTTGAAACACGTGACTGCAGTTTTTCGTGCATGCGACGAATGAAAAAGTAAGAACGAGTCTGTTACTTACAACAACACTTCAATGATATATCTTTACGTACTAATGTATCTACCGTAAATTAATATCTACCGAAAAAAGTAGAATTATAACTACTAGTTAATCACAATTTATGAAACTACTAGAATTAGTTAGTTGGGTATTGGTTGGCTATATTTGACGGCCGTTAATAATTTTAATAACCACTAAATTGTATATCAATGGTTGTGACTATGCTCATGACATATAATAATAATATGTAAATGTTAAGTATACTGGGATAAGAAACAGTTAAACGGAGATATGGTTGTTATGGTATAGAAGATTTTATACAGTTCGTAAAGACCTACAGCCAGGATATCACTTTTTCCACTTTACTCGATCCAGTCTACGAGACCATTTAAAATGCAAATAACCGTCAACCAATTATGAATAAAAATTAAACAAGACGTTGTCAACAGGATAGAAAAACGAGTTTATACTTTTTAAACGTTCTCAAGTCCGAACGTATAATTTGATACGCCCAACATAAATCGATCGACAGGAATAATTTAAATAGTATTAGTTCGAATATAGTAATTATTCGAAAGCAATAGGCAATTTTCTCTGCGGAAACGCTTTTGAGTCTAAGTACCTTTTTTGTTCCAAAATTGAAAATGATTTTAGAGGAAAATTCGAATGATAACAAAAGTAGACTGCGACTAAAAAATGTCAAAATAAAAATAATTTATCAATGTTTTCGAATAAAATTACGAAAAACAATGACCTTAACATTCAACGATATTCGTTTTCAAATAATGGTACAAACGACTGCTCAAGTACCTATCCATTTCATCATTTAATCGTGACTAGACATTTGCTGTTTCGAACATTTTCATTAAGTGTTTTAATCGATTTATTTTAGATTCTGAGAAGCGCAATGAATGTATTGAATTTACAATATGTTTTTTTTTTACGAAGGTATATACTATATAGTGTCGAGATAAGTAGTCGATAAAATGTTTCTGGATGGTTTATAGTAGAAAATTAAATCTAGTTTATACTTCAAAGAGGTCACAGTTAAAAGTCCCCAGTACTTTTTTTTATAATCAGAAAAAAAATTAAGGAAAAATTGGAATTGATGACAAAATCGATTTTATTTTTTTGATGTAACTCGAGAACAAATAACCGTAAATATATGAAATATTTACAAAATGTTTATACTCGTATTTTCATTTTCTATTTACGATAAGAAATATTTGATTTTTTTTCTATAAATGTCGTTTAAAAATTATTCACTAGGTAAAAATACTTGAAAATTTAATACAAAACTCCACATAAATTGTTATTTTCAAATAAAAACATCAAATATCTAGTCACAAAACTTTTTTTTTATATCTAAAATTTGAAAATTTATGTTAGGTTCTCTGTAAGTTTTTCAACATATATATCAAAGAAATTCTACTAAAAAGCCAAATCAATTTTTTTATGAACATTTTATGAAGTTTTAATTTTTATGACATTAAATATTCAACCGTAAAATAATTATTTCTTCAAAAAATTTTTTTAATATTTTGTTGCATTTCAAAAAAAAAAAAATAACAGTAAATACTTGAAGTTTTCACCAAATTAATATTTTCGTTTTCATTATACGAGTATGATAAAATTTACAAAATATTTTAACTCTTTTTGAACTATAATGGACATGAACAATTTTAAACTTTTTTTTTTTATAACTTTTGATAAAAATTATTCACTGGTTCAAAATTCTTGAACATTTAATACAAAATACCATATAAGTTGTTCTTATATCTGTCTATAAAAATATATAAGCACAATTTTTTATAGGTATGCATTTTAAGTTAGAATATTATATATTATCTAATTTAAATCGATCAAAGCCACTTCATCAAACTCCTTTCCCCAACTCATATACATTTTATCTAAAATAGACATATAGAAAAATTCAAATCAGTTTTTAAAAATGTTAACACATAACTTTAAGTTCATCGGAAGGATTGTCAAAAAGTATAAACAAAATATGATATATTGAGAGATGCCGGCGTGGTAACTTGTGGTTGTGCATGCGGGAGCGCTCCACTGTTTTGTTTTAAACTACAGTTACACACACTAATGATCACTAATTACGCATATATTTACAAGACCCACGTATATGCACTTAGAAAACTGCCTATATTGAACTCCTAAAAAATTGTCTGTTTACAATCCCTATATACACAAAATTTAACTAAAAACAAAAAAATAGACTGCGCCGTTTATTTGCACACATAATCAACGTGGATGTATTTTTTTAGTCTGCACTATGGGCGTACAAATTAATAACGTCAATAATAATATTATTATTATATTAAATTAATATATACTATAAAGAACTACATATACTATAATATATTTACTTAGATTAATACATAAGTACCTAAATACGAATCATTTTAAATAAAACATTGCAAATTGTGTAAAACAATAGAAAATAATATATTATGTAAATACCTAATGTAATATATTAAAATGCTAACAGAGTAATTACAATTTAAAATTCCACAATGACTTATGTTGTTTTAGATTTCTAATGAATCACAAAATATGTATTTATTACTAAAATTACAACGCGTGTATTTTACTTGATTTTGTCAGTGGTCGAACTATTTAACAGTTGAAAAAAATAATAGCAAATATAAATACAATAAACCATTAATGCTTCGTCCAGATGTCGATTCAATGCTTCAATGATAAGACTTAATTATTATTTATAAATGTACCTATCTACAGTTATTATTTTGTATATTATTGCATGACGTTTTGAGTTACATACATAAAAACTAGTAATTTATTTTGTAAGTCTGTTTATCAAATTTAAATCATGATCGCTAAATTAAGATGATCTACTTTCAAATACTTATATTAATTAAATAATTTCCATTTGATAACAAACACAAATTATGTTTAGCGCTATTGATCATTTTAGTATAATGCAAAGATCAACGCTCAATTATAATATCCGTTTATAGTAAATCCAATATTTTCTCTTTCATAATTTATCTTTTTATGCTTTATTTTAATTATTTAAGTACCACTGTGTGCCCACGATGGAAACTATGTTCAATTGCATCGAACCTTGTACAACCCATTTATTTCAGTAAATGTGTATTTTAAATATTTGAATCCTTTTACTTATTTAAGTATTAAAATTACGCCACATTATCTATTAAAAAATTAATATTATACTGAAAAAAAAATGTTTTTGAAACTTAAGACTAATAACCAACTAACATAATGTAATGCGATCAATAATATCATTAATATACTATTATGATTTTAATAACTTTATTTTTATTCCATAATAATATGAAAATACTCATAAGTTTAAAAATTCAGATTTATATAGTAAAACGCATTTTAATAATAAAAAATGTACTGCGACTCAGCATTGTTCAACACACTTACATTGAGTAGAATAAATATTGCTTTTTAGATCAATTATTTAGCCACGTGTATAGATATATTATACTCAGTTTACTTAAGTACCTACCTATGTATTATTCGTATAAACGCAAAAATACATGTATATATTATATTTACTGTTTACATGGTCAATTATATTTATATAATATAATAACAATAAGACTTCGTGATAGGATCATAACGTCCACAAACACTTCATAGTTCATCCGGCGATAGGTACGCATCATAGGTTTCACCTTTGTGAAAAATAAAAACTAATAAATACGAATAAGACTTACCGAAATTCGGGTCGATATCCCTCTTGATCTCTGTTCATACAACTGAAAACGCACAAACCGAACGAATGTTATTCAATTTAATGGATTAAGAATACATGTCATTACATATAATATAATATATGCATTATACATAGACATATATACAATGCATATTAATATAATAGGTAATTAATAACGACATGCGTGACGTGATGTTCTTTAGAATGAAAATACTAAACGGCGTGTACACAAATACACAATATCAATCAACAGTGCTAAATACTTTTTACTATTATAACACTTATGAGTGTGTAATTTTTACTGCGCATACGGTTAGGTTAAGTTATATTGTACGTTATTGTTCGTTATTATTATTACACGATATGACGGCAGTACGTGTATGTAGAAAATCCATTGCAACAAGTACACAGATGACAAATAATTTTTTTTCTTGCATAAATACAAACGCGTATATCCGTGCATGGTGCATCTATAATACCTACATGCGTGTTGAAATTCGTGCACTACATAAAACAGTATAACACAAACCGGATTCGTCGTCGTTCGTCATGGCGACATATAGTTATAATAAAATGGATTTCAAATTTTCGTCGTAAAACTTTCGGAATAGTGCACTATGCGATGGTTTTTACATATCGTTTCTTGTAACGAATTAATTTTCAAACTACGAATATCTGTAAAACTTAAATTCGGTAACTATTTTAATTTTCGACAACTATTATTTACTGTGGTAGTTCAACCTTTTACTTGCCAATATTGGTAAAGGGTAAACTCTAATATGCCTCCTAATATAAATTAATTACACAGGTATGTTGTCTAGTCATCGTAATAAATTAATTAACCCAGGTCCTAGCCTGGTCAAACAACGGTTTTATAACAGTTTATTGCTATGATCTAAAGACAATAATTTGTAGAAGACGATGAATAGTGAGCCCGTTGACATTGAATACAATTCCAGTTGGAGCCCCAATAGCTAACAATTTGTTCAAGGTTATTGTGACCCAATATACATATAATGATATTATATACAAGAAAACTTTTTCCGGTGTTTTCTGTGCCATTAACGAAATGTCTTATTATGCCAGTGTTGTCACTAATTTTTTCTGTAACCTTGGAAAACTCTTAACCAATTTAAATTTAGTTTATGTTTACATTATATACATCCAAGTTCTGATAGATTAACATTTAACAATGTCTTTTCCACACTTATTATTGGTTTGTTTTTTAGTTACCATAGAAAAATATTATTATTTCTATTCCATCACGCGTTTAGAATTCCTCTCCATGAAGCGACACTAATGTTCAAAAAATTGTAATTTTATATGACCAATGTTTATATCAAATTTTAAATAAGTATATTTTAAAAAAAAATCAACGTTAAATATTAATTATCATTGTCATTAACGTCATTGAATTTCAATGTTATTAAAAAATATTTAGGTACTCTAATGAAAAAACATAAGTGTGATGAACAATTCATTTATCGTACATATATTATGTACTCCAATGTTGTTTTAAACGTACAACTTACTGCATTTTAAAATTATACCATTGTATAGAACTACTTAGAAACATATAAAAGTCAATTGTAGTATTGTAGTGTACATTAAACACAGATAATTGTCAATAATTCCCTTGATATAGTCAAATTTACTTCAACCTTGAATATTCAGTAACCAACTTATAATTTATTAACAATTTTTAGAAATATTTTAATTTGTTAATTTGTTGTCATTATTTTTTACCAAACTTATACCTTTACATAGATTAAATTTTAACTGGACAATTTTTGTCCTTGTATCACGTTATATTTTTTTTTTATAAATAATATTTTGAAATATTTTAGCTTAATAATATCATGTAACGATAAATTATACTACTTATTCTAGGAAACACGTAGCAATAAAAAGAATATAACTGAATTCCTAGAAAAAATGATTTGCATTTAAATTAAATGTTACTAATAGTAGGTGAAATGTATATGTTTTTATTTATCGAATTTTGGTATTTTTTTAAATCGGATTTATGAATACGCTTAGCTTAAGAATAAAAAAACGAAATACAATACTTTACAGCGGACCGAGTTTAAAAAATAACAATATTAAAATAATAAAACTAAGTAAATTACTGATAACCGAAACATACAGGTTATTAGCTATACGTTTATTATTGGATATGCTATATATATATAAAAATTATAAATATTACGAATTTACAGGGGATTTTATTATAATATAAAAGACCACTACGCCTTCGTCGTAAAAAAATTTTAAATACATAGAGTAATTGCTCCGTCAAATAATAACTGATTTCAAATTTTCACATTTACTATACGAAATTGTTTAAACTTCCAAAATATAAATCTATTTCTTCGGTCGACTTGTGTAAGCCAGGCACGATAACCTACGATAGATACAGTATATAGATATACCTATTACCTACTACCATAACAGTAGGTAGTATTTTTTCATTAGAATCATCATGTACACCGTATTCTAATAGAGTATTAGACCATTCAACCACTATAATAATAAAGACTAAACCATTATTTTTATTATTTAAAAAAAAATTTTTTAACGTTCCATTACAAACAGTTCATATACAATTGATTAAACCTGAACATTTATAATCGTTCTACAATAAGCCACAAGTGTATTTTATATTATCATCGTGTACCAACTGCAGTTACAGAACTTATTATATAATTTACAATACTTCATATATTTAGTAGGTATATATACATTTATAATAAATATAATCTATACTTATTAGCCTCGACTTGTAGAATAACACATTTTCAATTAAATTGATTTTCATACTAAGTTTTTATGTACCTAGTGTTTACACAAATTATTCAATCTCATAAATCGTTGCGCTAATCTGTTATCTTCAATCATCCGTATGGGCATTTAACAGCGGTGAGCAAACAAGACAAGACTTTGATAGTACAGGTGGAACCTACTATTATATATAACGTTGTACGTTAATCTAGTTATTAAAACCATAAATTAAAGCATTTCAATTAGTCGGTTTCGCATGCCAACACCAAATTTTACAAATGACCCGTTGCCGGCCGCAGGTTTTACTATATACATATTATTATATGTTATATGTAGTAATACCAGTGACAGATTTATACCAAACAAAGAAATTATATAGTAATCAAAGATGATTTTGATAATAAATTAGACAAGACACTTATGAAAATAAAATACATTTTACTTTATCGTTGACATACATAGTAGCTGCATGCACGAAGCAAGTTGTGAAACAAGTCTACTTGGATGCACGTAGGCGTATGTAGCGAGCCGAGGGATTATTAATTGTAAAATAATCAAACATAAATAGTTATACAAGGTGGTATTCCATCAGGAATTGTGATACTCAGTCAGGAGTGTACGTAGGATGTAGGTATGTATAAATATTATCTAATATGTATATTAGTATATTATAATAAAATTTAAATACTGTTATGGTGGTTCACGTATAGGTACATATAATATTGGTATAATACGTTTATAATGTATTAGTTATAATTTTTAAGTACTGCAGCAATGAAGCATCGTGTATAAATGTAATAAACTAAATAACAGTCCTTCCAGATGAGGGATATGTTTTAGTTTGATAACAAAATTAAAAACCTAAATTTATTCGGTCAAATAATTAATAACATTACTGACGATAAGATTTTATTAAAAACTCGATTGCATCGAGATTTCACCAAAATTGTGTATAAGTATATTTTACTTATAGGCAACAGGCATATTAAATTTTAGGTGTGCCTACTATTTAATCATAATTCATAAGTTATATTTTTAACATACAGTAGATATAAAACCCTAAACAATACCAATGCGATACATGTAAATGTAAGTATATAGGTTTCAGTTCAAAAAATTACAAAAAACGAAAAATATATTTTTTCAGAATTTAACTAATGCAGATTTCAAAATATATTAAACAATTATACTTGAAATAGAATGTGTCAGTAAAAATATGCAATGTTGATTTTATTAATATGTATTTTATGGCCTAATTAATCGGTAACTTTAGTCCCGGCGATTATCCGGAAAGTCATAATAACATATATCCACCCATTCACATATATTATATATCAACAGTCGTGGATAATGCGCATACGTACATATCTACTGCAATAAGTGCGCATATTGCATCAAACAACAGGTAATTCTCTAAAATGTGAGCCTGATGAGCGGTGGTGTTATTTCTATGTTATACCATCGCCGTACGCCCGTACCTATGCATAGAAAACCGTTATAAATCGTACAATAATCTTCAAATTACCTCCATCTATATGTGCATATAAATGTATATTAATAACATTAACGAATTAAATTTGATAGTGCGGTAAATATGAATAGGCACACTGTATAGTTACTACTTACTATTCATATTAACACAGTTACAAACATTATGAACCATAAAAGTGGAATATTGTATATTATACCTACATATATATGTAGGAATATGTTAGATAAAACTATAAATCTATAAAACCTTTTCGCTGAATTATTTCTTAATCCCGAGATATTTCTAGATTAGTATACTGCTTAGCCACTAAACAAACCAAATGTGCTTACATACATATCCAGTTCTTAAACGATCGTTTCCGTTTCCTTCGTACGCTATTTACCACAACTCATATTATTATAGTTACCAAATACTTGTCTATAAACTCTCTGTCGAACATGTCTGCGAATAGCTAACTTATATGAGACTCGGGTTAATTGTCTTACACCGACCACTTCCAAATAAATTCTGGTCCAAGACCAATATTATAGTATCTTACAGACACAAAATCAAAGTTCTATTTTACCGACAATTTTTAATGATTTTTATTTTACTTTAAAATATATAATATAGAATTTATTGATCACAAACAAAACAAAAAATTGAAAATTATCATTTTATACTATCAGTTCGAAAATATTTAAAATTATCTTCATTATTTAATAAAAAATAAAAAAAATGTATTAATTTTTTAAAATATCGGGATCGTTGCACAAAAATAAGGTACAAGCGAATAATGTACGCAATAGAGCTGCTGCAAGTGCTCATAACCTTGCAAAACTACTACATAGTTAATTTTTAAAAACAATAGAAACTAATACATTTTTTAAATTATAATAGATTTTAAAATCCTTGCGAAATACCTTTGCCTTTCATTAATATTCAATTGGTTTGCAGTGGTTTTCGGCACCTTTTTCTGGTTTTAAACGTCTTTAACCGCGACCAAACAATGATTTTACTGATTACTTCTTTTTTCCTACAACGATTACTCTATTATTTGCGGTTGCATTAGCAAATATAAATTGTATTAGTTTTACGTATTTTAACGTATTTTTAAGTGAATAAATAAATTAACCGAGACACTGTGTCCCGAACACATATATATGATTAAGAAACTCGAAAAATAAAATAATTTGAGACGAGCGGCCTATTATGTTACATATGGTGATTTATTTGTAATAATTTTATAATGTGTATTAACTTAAAGTATTATTTCATATTTATAACTTTACTGTACCTATATTCTATAGGTTATAATGCTGAACTAATATAGAGTATTGAGTATGGACAGTATAGTGTATTGTGTATACTGTATAGACCTTTTACTTTAATAGTTAATAAAATTCAATTAGAAATATAAAAAGTATCATGTATCAAAGCATAAAGATACATGTATAATGTATCTTGTATCTTTTCTACATTCACAATGTATCTTGTATCTTGTATCTAGATACACTAAATGCATGTATCATGATACTTTTTTTTAGTATCTATCCCAACCCTGTCTACAGATATTTTTTTTTATCTATTATCCGTATTAAAAGTATAAGAAATCTGTATAATTGATCTTTTAATTACCTAAATTGTACAATATGATACATTTAAAATATTTAAAAATGCGATTTAATAAAGCATGTTTTATTAATGTAAAAAATTACATCGAACTTTTATAGGTTAACAAAAGTTAACCTATAAAAGTTCAATGCATGTATAAAATACATGCACTTGTAAAAACCAACAAGACAAATTATTATATATTTTATTTTAATTCTTATAACATATTAGACAGTCTAAAATATAAGTAATAGGTAACTGAAATAATCGACCATATCATATCTATTTGAATCTTTCAAATAATATTTATAAATTTAGTCAATACAAATAATACAATTTAGTTGTAAAATGTTAAGGGGTTAGGGGATTACATCCCGTGATTTCCTGTCTTTGTCTAACACAGGCGTGATATAGTATTTTAGACATGTTTTTTGCCAAACATACCAATTGATCTGTAGAATTGATAATGAAGCGATAAGAATTCTAAAAACAGATTTGAATTTGTCGTCAAGTCTATTTGGAATCGACTTTCTCATAGTTTTGATATTTTCCTCCAAATTCCTAAAAAAAATTATGTTAAAAAATAGTAATTAAAAATTGCCGTAATTCAATTTTTGGAGAAGTTAAAATTAAAAAGTCAAAAATCTGAGAAAGTCAATTTCAAATAGACTCAATGACAAATTCAAATCTGTTTTTAAAATTCTTATCGCTTCATTGATTCAATTGGTATGATTGGCCAAGGATCCGTCTAAAATCCTATGTCGTGCGTGCGTTAGACAAAAACAGAAAATCACGGTATCGAATCCCTTTAAACAC
Organism: Rhopalosiphum padi; assembly: GCF_020882245.1. NCBI lineage: Eukaryota > Metazoa > Arthropoda > Insecta > Hemiptera > Aphididae > Rhopalosiphum > Rhopalosiphum padi. The sequence continues at coordinate 24,476,646 of NC_083600.1, forward strand.
TCTTGCATCACTAACTTTTTACCTCTAAAAGTCTACACATAAAATAATTATAGAGATATTTACAGTTTACGTTTAAAATAACTGAATAGCTTATAGTAGGTCATACCTCAACAGATTGTATAATTAATGTGAAATATAGAATCGTATGGAAATTGGACACATTTTCTGGAAAACAAACAGGAAAAAATCCCAATCTTCCAGACACCATATTAGTATCTATAGATACAATATATTATAATATGTATAAATATAATACAAATAACTCATTCATAACTTAAATTCATTCAAATCCATTTTCCCCGACAGCGATATCAAAGCAAATAAAAATAATTTAGAATAATAAATTATGACCAGACGAAATAACAACATTGAAAAAAATATAATTTTATGGAATAGAATGGAGAATTAACATCGTTCTTCAATCAGTGATAATCGTAAAACACAAGTATTGTTATAATAAATTTCTCGGTTGAATGGATTATTTAAAATGTCAAATGCACAAAAACTAAAATACGAGAAATGGGGCAATAAATTGATATGTTTACAAACAATAATATGGTGGTGGTATAAACGGTATAAATAATTAAAACTTAAACAAACACTAATCAAGTTTATACTAATAGTGTATTTAAATGAACCAAGCTCAGCTATTACTTTTACGAGATTGGCAATAAATTAATAACATTTATTTTTTTATTTTATTTGTTTATTGCGACTTGAGTAAAATTAAAACCAATAATACTAATCGAAAGTAGATATTATGTCTTAGTTCTAACTTAATAATAAAATATTATAGTCATTAAAATTTTAAAATAATTATTGTTACCTATAGGTACTCCTTTAATTTTATTGAAATTTTATCATTTATTTAATGTTACATATATTATTTTAATATTATTTTTTATTTTATTTAAAATCCAACTATAATCTATATACATGTATATATAATTTATATAAATATTATAGGGTAGGTAATACATACTGTACGAAGTAACCTAACCAACGTTAGAATAATACATGTGCATTACTGCATTGTACAATAAAATATTATACTAATATAAATAAATAGATAGGTATTAGGGTGTGTGTTCATTGAAATCTACTTTTGATCCGATAAGAACTGTAGGTATTGAGTGTTTACTTATCAATTATACGACAAAGATATTTTTATACACATGACTTGACGCGCATTTACTCAATAATTTAACATAACGCGATGTGTATGTATAATACTAGTGTGCAGAAAAACAGATCAAATAGATTCAAGAATTTAAGTAAAAATATCTATAGATACATATATATTATATTATATTATATATTAACTTCTATACTTGTTACAAAATACAAACACAATAAATAACTAACTTGAAGTTCCATTAATTTCCTTAGGATAAGTCTTCGAAAACGGAAAAACAGACACGTTTCAGATTTTCCTTTTAACATTTCATCTTGAAGCATGTTCAATAATCCTTTTTAGTATAACTTATATATTTTGAGTTAAGTTATCTTTCATTTGATCTATTATTTTGATGCCAAAAGAAAATTATTTATAAAACACAGAAATGTAATAACAAGTAAAAACAATTAATTCGTTCGGAAATTAAAAACATATTAGAATTGATCGTTTTAAAACTTATTCTATTACATACCTATTTTAATCAATTTCATCGACTAATCTAATTCTTATATATTATTATTATTGATCTATAAACATCACTTTAAGTCGATAATTTATCATTTTTAAACAAATATAATAACAAATAATAATTAAGTATATTTAGTTAAATTGATTTTCTTATTTTGTTGTAATTTAAAAACGAATAACCGTAAATACTTAAAATTATTACCAAATGTCTAAATTATAATTTTGTAATTTTCTATAAAAAAAAAAGTATAATTTATTACTTAAATTAATTAAATTATAAATATTTTGACTCTTTATAGAGCTTTGGTATTTGATGTTGTTTTTTCCTAGAATTATAAAAGAAAAAATCTATACTAGGTCGAAAAACCTTGAAAAATTAATACAAGGTGATGTAATTAGTTCATACTAAAACCAAAAAATATTAAAAATATATAAGCACAAATTATTTCAAAAACATCTTAAGTTAAATGTAGACAAAATTAGATATGTAAACAAAGCATAACAATTTGAGTTATTTTGTACCTAATTCAAAAATGTTTTTCGTGAGAATTTAGAACTTTTACGTATTTTATCATATTTAATATAAACAATGACATTTTTAAAATATTTAGAGTTATTCAATCTACCATATTATAATTAATAGTAAAATTACTATAATATAGAAATATAAATATATCATAAAATACACTTAGTAATATAAGCTGACAGATCGCTCCGCTCAGAAAATAGTAAAATTACACATATAAAAATATTAAGTTATTTATCTCATGTCCATTAATTTTATTAAAAATAAACTATAAGAATCTATTAGAGATAAAACCTTTTTATTTGGTTATAATTATATAATATCACAACACTGTTATATATAAGCATATTTCTAAAATTCAACCTTTAAACATAATTGTGCATCCATTTTTTCTACATAACAGTTGATACAGAATTTGTTACATAGTATGCATACTTTGACTATTCGTAAAAAATTCTGCAGTAATCTTGGAATAGTAAAAATACTTTAAGGGCTGCAAGTGACTATTGTAAATGCATTTAAAAATCCACGTATAACATACGCTTTTAACGAAAATTTATTGAATACAAATTATTTCCAAAGCCAATAAAAGTTATGAAACTTCCATTACTTTTATTGAAAACCATGAATAGATCATGCGAATTTATTTAAAAAAATAAATGATGGCTCACCTCTGAAAAAACATTCACTAAAGTAAATTAACGAACGAGCTATGTGCATTATTCCCCCTGCAGTTTGCAAAATATATTTGACTTTTAAATTGCTATTTAACATTGATAAGAATTTATTTTTACCATTTAACTAATGATTCCATAAAACGTTAGATCGTAAATATTTTAAATGAATTTCACTCAAACCAGTTTGAGAGCATAAATAATTATTAATGACGATTCAGAAAAAAAACTAATCATTCAACATTTACATGAGATATATCGTAATCTTATTTTTATCTTAATATAATATACTCGCCAGTCTACTGCAGTATAAACCATAAACCAACACTAAAATTTAGATAGCAGATTAAAAACTCTTAATGAAAATATGATAATTTAACCAGTGGTGTAACTAGGATTTTCATAAGGGGGGTGTTAATTATAAACATTAAATATTATATATTATATATAATACGTATGAACTATAACTTTTATTTAAATTAATTAATATGTATGCTTTATGTCAATATAGTATGGTCAATAGATAATAATAATAAAAAATAATAGATTATAAAATAAAATTTTAACTTTACAAAAATGTTTTGTATAACTTCTAGTGTTACTTCGACTTCACAATGAATATTTAAAGATGCTAATTCATTAAGTCTTAACAGGCCAATAGAAATATAATATATATGTAATAATAATGTAATATATGATACGGCTCAAGGGGAGTGTCATAACCCCCAAACAACCCCCCTTATATACGCTACTGAATTTAACAGAATTTTAACAAATATTTGTAACACTTTAAGTCTTATACATTAACTATCTCAAATTAATTTGTAATCTAAAACAAATATGTTAATATTGTTTATTTTCAGTTTAGACAAACCTAATACTACTTTAATGTCTATAAATGATAAAAACTCTCAACTGCGCCTCGCTAAATAATTAGATTTGATAAGTAATATTTTTTATTTTATAGATGAAGATTAATCAAATCACATTGAAATCCAGTTTTAAATATTCTAAATTTTCACAATTTTTAACGAAGTTTAAATAATCAAAAATGTTGAAGTATTTTTCTGGTATGACCTATTCAAAATTAATTAAAAAATTCCAATTTGACCCAAAAACAACTTTCCTTTTTGATAAGAATTTTTTTTTTAAAACCCAACTATTCTACAATGATCGTTATCCTTGTAAAGTCGTTTTGGATCACTGAAATTGTTTGATTTTACTTTTCCATACAATTTGTAGAATTGCCACCACGCAACGTAGGTACAGTCGACTCTCGATAATTTGAACTTTCGGTAATTTGAAGTAAATACTCGTTCTCTTGAAAATCTAGCAATAATTCGAATAATAAAAATAATTAATCTAAGTGCACTCAGTAGGTAATACAACATTTTGGGAAAACTGACCACTAACACGTGATAATTTAAAGTTTATTCACCAAATGTACTTATTATATAATCTTTCGTTAATAATTCGGTATACTATTATGTATAAATTTAGCTATCTTATTATTTTTGATAATAATTACTGATTTCTTCAAAAAATAATAATCTATTATTATAATAATTTTATATTTATATTTTAAAAACGATAAATATCTTTAACGTCATTTTATATGCTGAAATAGGTAAGTACTTAATAATTATAATAAAAAAACAAAAATTATCATAACTTAGTAGATAGAAATTTTTCTGCTATGTTGATGTCTTGAACTTTCAGTAATTCGAAATTTTTCAAAAGTCCCGCCAATTTCGAATCATCTAGAATTGACTGTAACTACTAACTAGAAATTGGCAGAATTGTTGCCTTTTAATAAATAACATCCAAAACCCTGATAATGATTTAAATTTACACAAAAAAAAGCAGCCAACAAAAAATTTCACTGACAAAATGAAAGAATGAAGACAATAAAGTAAGTAAAATGAGACCTAAAATTATACACAGTATGAAATGTTAACTATTACTTTGTACCTTATTTGTTTTAAACGAGTAAGATAAAAAATGTATCATAAATAAATACTGAAAAATTGCTTTCAATCCTTCAAAATCTATTAAAGTATGGTATAATAGTATAATTAATCTGTATTACGCTTCGTTAATCCTCTTCAAGAATAGCACCAATCACCATTATTCTTATACAAGTATATAGGTACAATTTACATAAAACGTTATCTTTTGGTGAAAATGCAATTTATTTGGTACAATGGTTAACAATAAATGGGTGCATTAACGCTTCTGTAGTTCTGTGCGGTTGGCAAAGTAATATAAAGTAAGTTAGATTTAATAGGAATAAGATATAAAAATAATAAAATAAATAAATATAATAATAAATCGTAAATGCTTCCTGATACAAGTCACTTTCTTAACACTCCACCACGTTCGTAATGTATAATATATAACAAGTACATTTCTGCATATACTCTCAAATCTAAATTAGTCAATTAATATATTAGGTATATAAACAAAATTTATAAAATAACTTTACTCATTAATTATCGTTAAGATCGCATATCTTTTATTCGTCTTTGTACACGCTGACCGCAGTTTATCTTAATTATTATTTAGAATTTATTTTCATATAGTCGCACTAGAAGTATCTTCACAGACATCCTTCAACGGTGACCAGCACCGGGACGGGACCACAATCGCTATAATATACCTAAGACTCATAATAAGTTACGCTCACTGCCACCTATCAATATAAATTCTGCCAATTGAGAATTAAAGGAGAGCAAAATCACCTTTTCATTATCACCAAACTCATGTAAAAATTTCAAGCATGAAAACATTACATATAATCTACACAAGTCTAATGTTTAAATCAATAAACTATATTAGTATGGCGTGTAGTACCAACTGTGGCGCTCAGGTTATGCTATCCACATGTTGCAATTTTGAACCCCATTCAGAACTCACGTTTGCTCTGGAACGAATAGCTGTAGTTTGAAATGTACACCAGGATAAGTATGTAACTTATTTATAATATATTAATTTATAAGGATAATTAAATATTTTGACCGAAAAGTTGTCATAAAATGGAAAATGAACACGACTCTTTCACACTTGGCAAAATATCAATAGAATTCAAGATATTATCTTTTTTTCATGAATTTTCACTGCACCGTCATGTAATTTTTTTTACACTGCATGTATTCATTCACTTCGCAAAATAAAACATTTATCACACAATTATTATTATTACTTGTATACTTTAACGCAGGGATTGAGGGATGTCATTTGGGGGATTAAGGTAGCGGTTGCACCCCTTACTTTTAAAATAGTTCCAATGTTCTGCACCCAAATGAAATAATGCACGATTATTAATATGATTAAAATTAAATTATATTTTAATTTTTATATTAACGTTAATCATAGTTCAAAAAAATAATGCAACACGTTGCACGCTACTACACATTCTATTTTAGATGAACGAGGCAATAAATACAAATAATTAACCTTGCCTAAAACAGTTCTATATGTATCAGAAGGTTATTATTAATAATTCCTAAGTTGTTCATGTAATAATGAATGTCAATCCAAACAATGCTAATTTTAAAGATATAGCATGAAATATTTCAATATTTCGTTGTCAGAACTCATTGTACCTAGGTAGGTACTGATTTAAATTCAAATTAAAACAAATTACTGTATACTTGTACAACTTAATATCTTTAAATAAAAACAACTTGAATTTATATATTTAAAAATCTTGTATGTCATTATAAATATGACAAATACAATACAACTACCAAATTATCAAGGTACCTACTATATAACATTAATAGTCGTGTATCTATACACATTAAATAAATAATAATATTTATGTGCAAAAAATATTTTTTTTTCATAAAGTGAATAACTACTTAAGAAAAAATTACATGATGCCAAATTTAAGAGATAATTTCGTGAAAAAGTTACCATTATTTCGTGAAATATTTTCGATATTAAAATTTAAAAGTTATATCGATAATATGCAGTGTGGAAAAGTCGTTTCCATTTTATAAAATGTACATCACGTGAAAAGATTAGTTTCACGAAGTGGCTACAACATACGTACGTCGTGCATAATAACTATTTAATTAGAGTAATATTACAGTAGGTACCTTAACCTACTTCGTAAATGACAGAAATCAAATTAAATGTAATGAATTACTATACATTGCAATATTGATGTTTCCTTTAAAAGTTAAACAAATTTAAATTTCATAAATTGTTCTACATAAAATTAAAATATAGATTTATGACCAATATATTATATTCATTTGGATCGAATTTATTTTAAAAAGTTAATTGACATTGATGCCACATTGCCACCTAAAATATTCATAAATTCATGTTCATGACACTTTAAGTAGCAAATCGTCTATTTTGAGATAAAGCGCTGGTAGATCAACCAATAGCTAATACAATTGATTCTATAGTTCTACAGAATATTTCACATTCGAATAACTTTTGATAACATCAACTTTGAAAATTACTCACGAAAATATTTACCGAAATATTTAACGGTGAAATGCATTGATACTTGATTCTTTCTGTTCTCATAGTTTAAATATATTTTGACTTTGCTTTCAACGCCAACGACTTCTTTGTTTATCCTGACAGTGGTATGACAACTAGACAACTACATAGCTTCTATCTACCTTTTTCTCTAATATTCATTTTTAGTGTTATCTGCGATCTACCTCAACTTTTGTGTCACAGATTCAAACAAACTCAAGTTTTTTAATAGAAAATAATGCTGTAAACTTTGGGAATTTAAATTAATAATTATTTTTCAATCTTCATTCTTCAAAAATATCCTTGTACCACTCCAATCTGGTAAAACACCCCATGAACATGGCAGTGTCGCAATGATCTGCTGATTTAAAAAAATATGTGATATCTGATTTTATAATCATTTTGTCATTTTGATCTCATCTGGATAAAAAGATCTTGTGCTCTTTCCTCAATTCTTAAAAAGCCTCACGGCAAAAATTCTACTCCTTCCTTAAACTTCATATTCACAGTTGAACTATACCCTACTACAAATAAATTCAATAGCTTTAATTTAGTTAAAAAATATTAATTATAAGTATCTATCATCCTCTCCAAATGATACTAACCTTAGTTTCCGAATTTTTACAGATAATGGTACTCATCCTTGCATATCATCTACTCAACTATTTCTTCTACTTTTGTAACTCCTGTAATTCCCAATAATTTCGTTCAGAAATCCTTTTAAATTCTTGATTCCTCCATTATCATTTTGTCTTTAATTACATTTTTTACTAAAGTCACCATAACCTTTTTATGAATAAACAATTTTCATTATTTTTTGTAATTTGTATATATTAAAATTATTTATTACTTTATTGGCAGGGGAGGCACTACACAGGAGCTAGGGTGGACAAATGCCCCCCCCCCCAAACATTTGATTTTGCCCCTCAATTTCCCCCCTATAATTTAATGTTAAAAATATGTAAGTAAATAAAGAAATTGTAAATCATTATTAATACATAAAATAGTATTAATTACTTTAAAGAGTTTTTAGACTTAAGTTATATTGTTTAAATTTGACTGTATATTCAAATTAAATATGCTTTTTTGCAAATTTAGAAATAAATATAATCAATAGAGTTAATATTAAAGGCACACTTTCTAAAATCTCATACATTAAAAAATAAAAAATAATTTATTATTAGGTTATATCCAATAATTAAATTTTAGTTGATTTGTAATAACACTAGTAACTTTCCACAGTTTCACGTTTTCCTAAATTATCAAACTAAGTATTAGTATTCAATTTAAGTTTTTAACTATTAGAACACTATTTCCATAACATTATTTGAGTACTTACCTAACTATATGATCACAACAAAGAATATTATTACACCCTTCTTATTTGGATACGTTTGTCTTACTACAGCAGGTAGTAAAAATAACATATTACCAGTATTTATTTACTCTTAAGTTTTTAATATAAGAATGTATTTTACATTTTGAATTGCCTTGACTTGCTAAAAATGACATGATGAATTCCTGATAATATTTAACATGTGTTTGTGTTAACAACAAAGTAAAACACTGTTTCAGAATTGTATATTTTATTTAAGTTAGATTAATTAATACAACAATTGGTATGTAGAATAATATTTTTATTTCATTATTATGATAAAAAATAATAATGCATATACGCATTGTTAATCGATAGAATAAAATATTAATACAATGAGCAATAACATTCAGTATAACGTTCAGTATTTATAATATACTATATTTTCTCAAAGATTATTACCTGATATTATGACGAATAACAGATAAATAGAAAAAAAAAACAAAAATATTTAAATTAAAAATTATAATTGATGATAGTTATGTCACTTGACATTATTAATATTAATATATTTTAATTTAATTTAATTTTTCTAAAATCAATACAAAATAAAGTAAAATATGATAATAATAAGCTATCCACGCATATAACATAATAATTAAGTACACAACAATTTGTTGTAAATAAATTAATTCTTACTTGTATAAATTATATAAATAAAGTTGTTGAAAAAAAAATGTAAAAAATCAAATAGTGCAACTATTAATAAATAATAATGTAAAGAATAAAGATCAAATTACAACATACAATAAAAATGACTTAGGCTGGGGTATTGATAGGTTAAATATTAAAATAATTTATCCAGTTATTTATTTATCTAGCTAACTGGTACTTATAAATAATATTATTTTTATATACAAATTAATTTATTTAAGTATATAACAATTTAAAGTAAATATACATTACTTTTCTTTTTCTTTTTTATAAAAATATAATCATAGCAATCTCTTTCTTGGCTGATCAAAATTATATTTATACTTAAAATAATGTTTAAGAAAATTTTAATTTATGTTTGTAAATTATTTTAGTTTAAGCTAATCATCTTCTAACCATTAAATACTAAAAACATCAACTATTCAATATTACAAAAAGAACTTGAAGTTAACTAAACTTCAATTTATCAAAATAATTAGGATTTTAGGAAATAATTTACCTAGTATCCCAGCCTTAAGAAACTGTCTAAAAAAATATAATATTAAAGAACATAATTTTTTTTACTTTACAAATAATTGTTTATGTAACAAAAGAACTATATGTTTGTATAAGCAAGCATTTAATACATCTATGCAATTTTAATAAGAATTAACTTACCCTTTTTTATCATCATCATCCATATTGTTAAAACAATTAAAATAGGAAGGATATAACTAAAGAAAACTTTGTCCTGTAAATTAAAAAGCAAAAATAATATAACTATTTTATTTATAATTTGTTTCAATATTAAGTTCCTAAATTTATTTATACATTATTTTAAAAATGAATCATTCTTCTTCCGCTAATCTGAGTTAAGTGATTCAATATAGTGCATAACTGTTTTTTACATAATTAGGAAGTAAACCTTACTACCTCATTTGACCTTAAGTGTGGTGTGCATGGCATTGAAACCAGTGAATGTGTAAACACTGACAATTAATTGACTTGATTATTCGTTTGAAAATCTAACTAAACTTAAACTTAAAGACATAACGTTACACTTAATAACAAAATAAGTATTGTGTTTTTGACTTACTTTAATGATAAGAATGAAAAATTAGATTTATTGCATAGACAATAATATACTGATAATTGTAGATACATGGTTAGTCATGGTTGAATGACTAATTACTAATTAGTAATTACTGATGTTGAACGAAAATTATGATTATTTATTCAGTAGAAAAAAATTATTAGCAGTACATTACTCATTTCATGTTGACCATTAAAGCCTAAAGCCCTAAAATGCTAAATCTAAAATGATAGTTGTCATTTCTCCTCACTCCGCGACACCTCAGGGCACGGACCGAGGATATACAGTCCAGACGTGTCCCGTCCACGGCTAATGACTAATAAGATATCAAAATATTTTTATCAAAATTAGATATTGGTATTGATTAAAGATAAATAAATAAAGTTTAATATGGAAGGGATATCACTTCATAGATTATATCTTTATTATCTATGTATCACTTACAAACACAATGATTATTTTTAGCGGGAAAATCGTTATCAATTATTTTATCTTTAAGAAATAAGTATTTATTTAATTATTTTTATTAAATACAATTTAAAGTATCGTTTTTGTTTAAGTGTTTAATATTTTTGTACTTATGTCAAGACTGAAGACTTGATAGAAGTAGATTTAGAGTAACGATATTTTTACCATTTTGTTATTTCCACTAAGCGTGTCAATTGTTATCTATTGAACGAACTCGTACGATGTACTCAAATACTCGCAACGATGAACTCGAACCTCGTCCGGCACCCAAGCCCACACACTTTCAAGTAAATCCTTTTTCACAATGATAACTATTCCAATTTTCTGCTAATACTTACAAATGGTTTTTTGTTAAAAAAAAATATATTTTATCATCAAAATGCTTATAAAATGTTGATATAATGTTTTTTAGGAATTGTCAGCCAAACCTGAAGTCCCAGAATTATCAGTCGTATTTGATTCTTCAGAAAATAATTCAAAGTCATTAAATAGACATCCACCATATATTAACAGTCAAAATACTCATGAAACGTATAGTGAATGGAAAAATCGTCAAAATCGCTCACCTCCAGTACATAAAGACACTCGTTACTATGAACCACGCAACAAGCAATATTATGGATCTTCATCATACAGTGATTGTGATCAAAATCCTTATGGTCACTTTTCAGATAAAATGTCCTACAAGTCTGGTAGCGAGTGTCACAAATGTGCCTGCCAAAACACACCAACTGTCAAAGATATTTACAGCATGATGCAATTACAAAATGAACAAATGAAATTTCTTTTAGAAACTATTCAGAAATTGTTAGTCACTGTATTATCAAATCAGCAAACTCAACATAAATGTTGTTGCTCAGAAAATGGTCAATGTAAAAAAGATAATGATTCTAAAACAACAGAAGTGTTTAAAAATGATTTAACTCAAGAAAAATGTCCTTCGCAATATTCTCACAGTAACCATTCAGAAAAACTACAGACCAATCTAAAAAAATCTGAAACTGTACAAAAAAAAACCAAAACAAAACAAAATTTAAAATATTCAGGTAAACCAGATATTACTTCCATAGAAAAAGAAAAACCAAAAATTCCTGTTAATACTAGATGTGATAATAGTAAAGATGAGAAAGATAACACAAAAGAGAAGGAAAGGAGATACTCCATCATAAGGTACATGGAATATTTGTTTTCATACTGTAAGGCAAACTATTTTTAATTTAAAAATTGATACTTGAGTTCAACACTTGCCTATGGGAATAGTCCTAAGTAGATTAAAAATAAATGTTGGGTAAATTATTTTCATGGCCCTAGAGCTTTACTTTGGGACATTATAAAAAAGTTTATTAAGTTTATTTATTTAACCAAAAACAGGGGATAAAAATTGAAGTTTGTAAATAGGTTTACATAATTTTTCTCCTCTAAGAGCTTTTGATTTTTTTTAATTGGCACTTGAATGAAAAAGTTTGGAAGCCCTTTATCTTGACTTTGATATAGACAAATTATCAACAAATAACTTATTTGTGGTAGTTGGTTTTGTATTAAAATAATAATAGAACTTAGATGAAAATTTTGCAAAATTGGGTTCATCAAACTAGACTCCTGATAAAATCCTGGTTGCACTACTATATAACTATTTACCTTAGTTTAAAATTTATGTATTTTTTCTCCCCTAGTGATGAATCATTTGATTTGAATGCAAATGATGTTCAAGTAATTGAGGATCCAATATCTCCTGAACAATCGATTCATATTGATATGAAATCATCATCTGAAGATAGTGAAAATAGGTAATATTTGTATATAATAAATAAAATAATAAATTAAAATTATTTTTTTTTCGAATATATAGTGAATGTGAAGAAAATGACAAAAAAATTGAAGTTGGATGGACAATGTATAAAAATATTATTGTAAGTTGCAAACATTCCTAAATTTTTCTAAAAAAAATAATTATTATAATTTTATAGTTATTTATTTTTTTAATTAAAGGGGCAAGTAAATAACTTACTTGAAGATAATAAGAGTGAACAAAAATGTAATGTAGCTGAACAAATAGAATGTGTTAAACCTACAGCAACAATTACACCGAAGTAAATTATATATTACTCTTTAGACTTTAAAGGCTTCATTTGATTTGACTGAAGACATTTATAAGGCTTTAGGTAATTCTTATGATTTTATTTTTGTCTTTTAGGAATTTTGAACCATACAAACATTTTATGTTACCCGAAAATAGTAAAATAGATTCCAGCTTACAGATGCAAGCACTTGCCATGCAGTACTTATCACCTGAACAAGCCATAAAATGTAAGTCATGACTCATGGTTGCTGTGTTTTCTAATGAGATACTAAAAATTTAATAAACACAACAACTTTAATAATTGAAATAAATAACAATTCACATTTTCAAATAGTAACAGTACAACACATAAATTATTGACAACAATATAAGTTTACTGCATCTAATTGAAATGAAAAACTATGTTAATGGCATTGACTATTCATCCACTCCCATCTTGTTTTTTCTTTTCTTTATACTCGTTTGAAACCTAAAAATAAAAAATACAATCAAATTTTTTATTTTATTATTTTTGTTGAATATGGTGTATATGTATACACAAAAATATATTAAATCATCCTTTCTAAAATTGTATATGGTATTAAAGTGTATTATAACAAATAATATATAATCATATTTATTATGTAGGTAATATTTTATCAATTAGTATGTATATTTTTATTAAATATAAATAAAAGTTTTATATTTATTGTTATTTCAGTTGATATGAATAAACATTTTGTGCCAACAACACAAGCTACCATGAAATCTCCAAATAATTATTCTATCTCAACACTACATTATATGGAAAGATATCAATTGATTGCACCTGAAAAATCATATACTTCAGGTATCTTATATTCAATAAATATAATACATTTATTCTATTTAATTTTTTATTTAATAAAAACAAATGTTTACAAATTAATTAGACCCAGGATTATATTTTTGTCTTTAAATTTAATAAATAAGTAATAAATAATGCAGTCAAAAACCATTAATTAATAATAATATTAAAAATGTTTAACCCAAAATTAATTAAACAATATTTAAAATACTACCCACTAGAAAATAATCAGCTATTAACCGTAATACTATATAGTCTTTACAAAATCAATGTATAAAGAATTAAAATAATGATTATGAATTTAACTTATACCAATAATATTTAATATAATGTTATCAAAATTATGTATATTAAATTTCCCCCACCTTGGAAGGAGACATTTCATGAAGACAATAGCAAAATATGAAAATATGAAATATGTAAATATGTTTATATTCATATGTAATATGAATATAAACAACTATAATTTCTAATTATTAATATTATTATATTTAATTTAGAGACCATCCTATAGTATGGGTCGTTGGTGGGAGATGCGCGGAAATGGACAACAATCTATCGGTCTTTTGAGACAGGGTATAGAATCCTAAAACTTTAGTCCATTCCATAACATTCTTATAAAAAAATTTAATTTAATGACCAAATCTAATATTTTAATATTATGGAAACATTTTTTTTTTCCAACTAAGTATTATCTAATTATTACTGTATCATTTTAAGCAAATGTGAAATCACTAAATTTTTAATTCGTTAACAGTCTTGTACAACAACTAAAATATAGTAACCAATGTATTTGCTGTCAATATTAGGGTACCAAAACACTGTATGGATTCAACGGGTGGGTCATGTTTGGATATAGAAAGATAGTACAAAAGTTTGGTTTCCATGCAACTCTACTAGACTATAACATTGACTAACTAGAATTATAAAATCAATGTAGAAACTTAAGTATTAAATAATAAAATTGCTAATCAATTATTTATTTACTTTTTTTTAGAAAATCCTCAACAAAAATTACCAACAGAAGGATTATTAAACAAAAACAAAAAAGCATTGCGGAAAAATAAAACCCCTTCAAAAATACTTAATATCACTGAACTTAAACAACAACCAAAGTTGTCGTAAATGTGTATTATTTTTTTAAATTTATTTTATTGTTCTATAAAATTCCATAAGAACATTTATGTTATAAATATTTTATTTTTAATTAAATTCTTAGTAATAAACATTAATACATTTAGATTTATCTCAAGTGTTCATAATTTATCATTTACATTTTTTTAAATATATATATGATTATTGTATTATTTAACAACTTTTAAATTTGAAAATTAAATAGGTTTTATATTTTTTTTATAACTATAATAATATAATATATTTATCTAAAAGAAAATGTTTTTACTTAAAAATGCCTTCCTATAACTTACTTCTTAAGTTTAGATATTAAAACTTTCACCACATCCACAAGTTCCTTTAATGTTTGGATTATAAAACACAAATTCTGAAGACAATTTAGATTGAACAAAGTCCATTTCAGTTCCAAGTAATGTCAACTGAGCTTTTCTATCAATAAACACACGAATTCCTAGAATACATAAAAACAATTGTCTATTTTACATATTATATATATTCTGTACAAGAAGAAAACATAATATTATCATAAATTAGTTCTGCATCATTAATTGACACCCTGCCATAATGGAACCAATATAAATACAGGGTGTTGAGTGGGGATGTAGAAAATCGGCAAGTTATCTCATTGGATAGTGTATAGTAGTATAGATAGATATTTAAAGCATATAATTATATCCATTCATATCTTATTAATGCAAAATTTCTCGAAAATAGCTTAATAATATAATATTATCTATTAAAATAATTTACCATCTTGTACAACTTCTTCATCTAATTTATGTTTTTCGCTGGCATAGTCCAGTGTATAACTTAAACCATTACATCCTCGTTGTTTAACGCCAATTTTAAGAGCAATCTATAACATTTAAACAACTTAAAAATAATACTTACAATAAATATATAAATTATAAAACCATAACCAACACAGTCTGATTTCCCGGACAGTATCTTTTTTAGTTGATCAACAGCCGATGGTGTCTGCAAAAATATATAATATATTATTGCTAGTAAAATATAATTTCCTTAAGTTAATGGAATTTTTTTTAATACTGACCAAGGTGAGAGCAGCCTTAATAGGTTTTCTACTTCCAGCTACTGCCCTTATAGAGGCTGACACTATACGTCCTGCCATGTTATCCTATAGGCTGTAATATGAATTATAAATTCATTTTTAAATTGTTATTTGTTGACGCAGTGGCCGCAATTTACAGTTTGCACAATATATTTCTGCGGAAGTACAAAAATAACATTTAACAATAGTTTCTTCAGTTATAACACGAATTACGAATTCACAACATAATGCAATGAAAATGAATGATGATAAATAATATTGTGTTATCTCTTATCATATCTTTGTAGGACATATTTTTTTATCAGTTATTTAACAGTTATGTCAAAAGTTAGACGTTAAAAATTGTACAACAATATTCCACCTGTGAACGATAGAATAATATATAGAAATTAATACACAACCGACTATCCTTATGAGTTATGACATAATAGACTATATAATAACTAAATTTTTCCATCCTTCGCATAGCAAAAATTTAAAAATCAGTTGCTACTCATTACTCAGTTCTCAGCTTAACTACTAATTAGCAGTGCCGCATATCCAAGTGCAGCGTTAATGCGTGCCGCATGCCCGCATGGTTACAAAAGGTTTATATTTGAGACCATTTAACGAACTACGAAAACATATCAGTGGAAATTATTTATGATCATAGGGCTCTGGGCTCGGATCTTTTATTGGTTGATTTTAGACAATGCTTTACAAGCACATAACTCGTTTCATGTAACTGGTGCTTCAAAGTTGAAAATTTTATTTTGCATTTTTTAGCATTATTGGGTCATTTTGTTGATTTAAATGTATATTTTACATTTGTTCAAATTGTTCAATGTTTTGTACAAATATATCTTTAATAAAGATAAATTGTTTTCTTGATATCAAAGTTGTTTTAGGTTTACTGGTGTTTTCCATACACGATACACATTGCCAATCATTATCGAATCAATATTCAATCAATATTCGATTCAATTTTTATCTTATGTTTATTTCTAACTATGGAGCATCACCGTACTCGGACTAATAACAAATAATTAGTCAGTTTTTTTTTAATAAATTACACAAATTGTAAAAAAAAAATATAGGGCATTTTTGGCTATTTTTTAGAACATATTTGTATAGTTTTAAACTTTTAAAGGCATTTAAATCCAGGCCCTATTTATGATATTAACCATTGATTACCGAATAGACCATAATCAATGATATACCCAATGATGAATGGGTCATAATGGGATAAAATATATTTATTACTCATTTGTTTATTACCTATTTTTAATTTTATTGTACGATAAAAATTGTATTTTTATTCTCTACAGATATTTTATAAATATTCATATTATTATTTTTAATTTAATTTTCTATTATTAGTATAGTATATACTATATAAGTTTAAATATTAAATGTGTTAAACTAATTTTTCCTAAAAATATAACACACATTTTATTAGGTAATAATTATTAGAATTTTATATTATATTATTACAGTGTAAATATATTTGTAGAATAAATAGCTTAAAATTAGTTCAATAGTTCAAATATTTCAAAAAATTGAATGATGTATACGAAATTATAATTAGAAGTAATTGTGGAATGTTTAAAGTTTTTACGAATAACAATTTTTAAATTGAAACAAAATATAGATTCTATATACCTATATTTCTATTTCTAATATTTCTGTAAGTAATTAGTTTTACGTTTTACCACAGAATAAATAAAATTGCATACCTAACCTACATTGTATTTTATTTTTCCGAAAAGATTTGATTTAATACATAATAAATTATTATAACAGTTATATTAATAAAAGCCTATCATTTATAATTATTTTTATTTTATACCGACTTATACACTAATACACTACAATAAAACAGTATAAGAATACGTGTTTGCCGTTTGTAATATAAATGGACAATACTGTATAATGGCTAACTAATTAAAATTGTTGGATAATTTAACAATGTATAATAAGAACTAATAATTATGCATAATATATGTTTAAGTTTCAAATCAAGTGGGTATCTCTCTGCTGTGTAGTAGGGGTGGAGACTGGAGAGTAAGTCACTATAATGGATGTGTTAAATTTGAATGCAATGATATCATTGTATACGAAAAATCTAGTGGAGATGATTTGTCAGTCTAAGTCCTAGGATATATTACCTATATTTAAATTGTAATATATTTTTTTTTTTTGATACAAGTAATTTATTTTTCAAGTTGGATTTAAGATGGGTTGCGTAACTACTTCCATACGGCAAAGTTAATTAATTTTTTCCAAAAACATTATACATAGTAGTTATTATAATACCTTATGTCATACACTAGTATCACAGATTATGCTAGTATAGGTTAGTATGTACCTAAAGGCTAAAACCTAAACCTATAATATATTCCTACTGTATACTCAAAGCCGTGTCAAGCAACTCAGCGTCCCGGGGCAAATTTTTTCCCGCCTCTCCTCTTTGATTTAACAACTTTTCTTATTATATACATTTCTATGGGACACCACGAAAACTAACTAAAATAAAATATGCAATATTTATTATAATTATTAATTATTAATTTATTTTAATTAAAAATATCGATAGCAAATTAATACATATATAAAAAAACCAAAATCAAACAATATTTTATTTTATTGTGTTAAGTCGTCAGTTAGTAACAGTTGACATAGGATGTTTGGATTTGAAAAAGAGAATTTCAGTTGAATCAGTTGTCAACCATAGTCTTGTTTATCATTATCATACATGTTTAAAAATAAACAATCATGGTTGATGGCTGACAATGACAATAATCTATATCTATATCTATAGCCATACTTCTATATCTATATCTATACTCTATAGTCTATACTACAACATAAAATGAAGTCATTTTTTTTTTCGGGATAAACTCCGAAACTAATTATTCAATCGTCATGCAGTTTTTTTAAAATTAATTATTAATAATTAAAATAAACGTGTAAATTGTATTGTATACCTATATATACAGAATAGATTGTGGGGGTCGGGCGCGGCGGCTCGTGGGTTCCAGCTACCTGCAACCTAACGTTTTGTTTGTCAAATTATATCGTGTTTGATATCGGCGTATAGATTTAAATTGTTCTGAGAAGTTTATCGCACATTTCACACGTACCCCAACATAGGGTTGCCAATAATTTCATCTAGCAAATCCAGGACAGACAGAAAAATAGCAAATTAATTAATAAATAAATATTATTGAATCATATTAGCCATTGGGTATTTGGGTATAGGGTATGTATTACAAAAACGACACAATAGGTTATATAATGTTATACACTATATTATTATTTTATATTTAGCCTATGGATTTGGCATTATTGATTTATAAATTATTCGTTATCAATAACATTTTGAGTTTTGACTCTCGATTACAATTAGGTATTATTTGAAAAAGTTGTCGAAATTAAACAATTTTAATTTTTTCCTAAAACCGTCTTAAGCCGCGTCAACACCAAGAAAAACTTGTCAGCAACATTTATTTCCGACATTGTCATCGACAAATATTTATGTTACCGCTTATGAGCGGAAATCGGAAACATTGACGACGACAATGTCAAAAACATGTGTTTCCGATAAATATTTCTTTGGTCTGGATGCGACTTTACAAATGTAAAACATGGCAAAAACTATATTGTGCAGGAAAGAACTGAGAAGGCTACAGTAATAACTAATATATCTTATATATTATATTATAACAATTTGGTGTACGACGGGTATGATGTTCTCGATGCATTCCAAAACTACTCAACCAATTAATGTTAGCATTAGGCAATCAAATTTAAGACTGATGCATTTTGTACGGGCAACGAAGTGCACGGTTACACCTGTATAGTAACAATATATTAGAAATAAAACGTAATGTACTAATTAGTAATTACTATTAATTACTAAAATAACTAAAATAGTTACTAAAATCTGGAAATTTTTATCTGCCATATAATATAAAATATTACTAATATCAGTTTAAAAATATAGTTATATTCGGTAAGAATATCGAATACGGTGGAGAAAGGGGTTTTTTTATCGCCTGCCGTCACCTTACTATTATTAATAATTAATTATACATGATTCTGAAACAGACCTTAAAATATGAAAACCTAGATATATTTTATAAATCCATATTGTATCTTTGAAGTTCGTAATGTTCGTAATATTATTGATTATGAATAATTATATTATATAATTATAATATAGCCAGCGCCGAATTGGCAAGATATCGGCCTACCTAGTTTTAAAATTTCTAAACGTTTGATTACAGCTACAAGTGCTACAACTGCTGTACAATTTAAATAATTCGAACAATTATATTTTCTACCAATGTTTATACATTATACTAAATTCACTATATAATCAAAAAAAATATATGATCAATTACCAGACCATATTTTGAGCGGCCCACTGAGTTTTATTCCGTATCTCTCTCGCCAGACCGGATTGCCCTGTATAAACACTATTAACTATAATTACTATATAGTAGATATTTATAATCAATGGTAATACACAGTAGTCATTACAGACGAAGGTCGATAAAATAGTAACGGATTTTCGATGAAAAAGGTAAAATAGAAAAATAGATTTATTTTGTCATAGTTCACCACAGTGTCCTTTGTTTATTATTTATAAAATTATAACATGTTTGGTTTTTGTGGCCACGGGTAGCATATTATAAGCGCAAATAAAGGCGCCAAAACAACGCGCCCGGGGAAAATTGCCCCCTTTACCCCTCTCTTAACATGGCTCTGTTGAGCCTCTGTATTACTGTATATACTAAATTATGTACAGAAAATGGCAATCTCAACTACTAGTGAAAGTCTCAAGTTTTTACGACTTAATATACTTTTTAAATAACAACAAATATCTTAAATCGTTTTAGAATATAATATCGTTATTTTACGCGATTTCGTAAAAATTTAAATTTCATTCGTTCATATTTTTTCTTTATTGATGCTGTTTTTTTTTACAGTTATTTGAAGGAAAACTTACGGAGAACCTTGTATTGGGTTTTTTAAGTTTAGTTATAAATCACAAAAGTTTTATGAATTTTCAACTTCAAAATTCCTTTTATAAATTTTCGCGATTTTGGTATATTTCGTAAACATTTGAACTTTAACCGCTTATAAATAAAAATTGTGACTAAAATTTGATTTTAGTATACTTTTGAAAGTATAAGAATCTGAAGATATTTTTATTATTAATGAATACATGTATATTAGGTAGGTACCTATATCTATAAATTATTATTTTGATGTGTGATATTATGTAATCAACATTAAATTAAATATATTACCAATTTTGTTTCAAAATAAGAATATAATATGTATTATTAATAAATTATAATTCAAATTATACAATTTATATGGCCCCCCGGCCCCCCTACAAAATATCCAAGATCCGCCCCTGACTACTCCAAATCGTGATGACAGACACAAAAATAAAAAAAATAAAACACATTGTAAAATCAATACATTTAGATATTCAGAATCTAAAAATCAAAAATTTCAAATATCTGTATAAATATAGTTCAGTAAATTCAAAAAACTTTAAAATTATATCATGCACAAAAAATGTTTATATATAAAAACATTTAGTGAAAATATTAAAAATTCAATTATCTTCGACTATACAATTTTTAATCACAAGAAAAGAAGAAAACTGACTGCTAAAAAATCTCATTTTTTCCAAATGTTAGATTTTGAATAGAACAGCTCATCGCTGTATTGATTTTATAAAGATATATATTTTTTATTTTTTTGTCTTATATTGCCTTTTGAAACAGTAAAAAGGTTTTGATTTTCAAAACTGGAAGTGATTTGTTGTAAGAAAAAAATCGGATCTTCTAGTACTTTGAAGTTAGAGGTTCCCAAAAGTAATGAATTCCCAATACTTATTTTTATAATTTGAAAAAACAAAAAAATAATTAAAAACGGGAATTTTTATGCAAATCTAATTATTGTTAATAAAATCAAAATTGAACAACCGTAAATACTTGAAATAAATTTCACCAAATGTTTATAAAGTTCTTATTATAATTTTCTATTCACGATAAAATGTCCAAAATATTCGACTATTTTGAAGTTATTTATAGGTATAGATACTAGTATACTACGAAAATTATAAAAATATATATTTTCAATCTATCAACGTATTTACTTGAGTTGTTTATAGGTATATGGTTATAAATCATAATATTACATAATTATGACGGTGAATTGGAGATTTGGAGCATTCACGAAGTCCAATAATTATTAAAATTTTAAAGTTCATGATACTATAATGGCCTAATACACACCCTAAGAACGCCCCACCCCCCCCTAATTCATTAAATTTTTTCCCGTGTTATTGAATTCACTGATAAAACGTAAATGTTATGTGTTTTAATGATGTAGGTACATTTTTAAATAGTTTAATACTTGGTAAAATTAAATCACTTTATTTACTTTTCCACATTAATTTCTTAGTTGTCTAGTGTAATATCCTTTACGAAGTCCCCTTTTATACTCCAATAAACATCTCAAAATATTTATAAAAAAGCCAACTAGATATATTATGATGAATTTAGTTAATATTGACCCACATTTTTCAGATTTCTTTGTTATTATGTATCATATATAGATATATAGTAAGTTTTAGTAAGAGTTCAAAAAAAGTATTTAACTATTACTTAATAGTTAATGGCATAAATTACTTAAGTACAGGTTTTTCATTCTGTTTTCTATCATCTGCACTCTGCAGTCTATATCAGTCAATAGAAATGGCCAACTTGTATCTCACGAGCGGGACCTCGTCGTAATTTGATGTGGCTCGCGTCTTATAAAATCAACATTTTCTAATTGTTACTATGAATTTTAATTTTTTTGTTTTTATTTATAAAACAAATTATCATCATATTATATAAAATGTATTTAAAAACACTTTTAGCTCATATGGTACCATACTACCATCATTATGATTATATCCATAAATATACGGCTCGCGAACTGAGAACATTCATGTTGACCACTGACCATCCCTAATCTATACAGTATACACTATTAACTATACCTATAGGCTATAATGGTAACCTGTATAATACATATATTATATTAATATACATTTACTTAATGCATACAAATTCATAAAACGAATAAATACGCTTAAGTTAAATATATAATTTTAGGATCGACGATCGACGGATCGAGTATAATGCATTAAAAAAGAAACATACTTTTTTTTCATAGCCACAATATAAAGTATTTCGTTATTTTTAAATAAATGAATACAATATTAATATATAAATATATAATACTATAATATTACCATTTATTCTATACTGTATTAAAATAAATAATATACGTTCGGATTAAATTAATATAATATATTCATATGAAATCATTATACACGATGTAGGCGTTGTTCCAGCCGGCCATCTTCAAATATTTCCAAATTCTCCTTCCGAAAAATTTCAAATTTATTCATACGCTGAAATATAAGTCTAGTGCCTATCACCAATATATCAATTCAGGTAGTGTACCTACTTTACCAAGATATCTATATTATAAATATACTTATAATTTATAAAGAAATTTCGTATTTCGGCCTATGCATAATAATGTACATTAAGCAAGATATGTAGTCTATATACGGTGTAGGCTATAAGTACTATTAGTTATTACTTTATTAGTATTATTTATTACTATATATATACGAACCACATGGCCATAGTATATACTTTATAATATAAAATATAATGATATACCGCACCTAAAATATCATTAAATAGTATGTAATGTTGTAAATAAACAAGCGCAGACGATCACGATACTGTAAAAATGGAAATGTGTTATGGGCTTGTGATAGTCGTTTTGTAAAAGGACTAAAGGAGGGTAAATCACCCGGGAAAAATTTTGTAGTTATCAAAATTGGCAAAATGAAATATAACCACGTCATGAAAATTTGTATGTATTTAAAGCATTAATTATACTTAACCTATAGATTTAGTAGACACCCTGCAAGTTCGTAATTATCTCCATCAATTATAATAGCTATAACAGTAATTTAAGACACATTTTAGTCATACGTACTAGTATAGAACCCAATGGCAAATGTTCTACTAAGTCAATAAGATAATTTGTATTTTTATAATATAAGAATATAACGTCCATTTTAAATGAAATATCTTTTTAATATTTATAAGCCATTAATTTTATATAGCACGATGCACAATTAACAAATCGAAAAGATTTTGACATAGGTACATTATAGTATATACCTTTGTGTAATACCTATATCAAATATTATGCTTTCAAAATTATTATTTTATTTTTAAAAATTAAAATCTATAGAAGTAGCACTGTAGTAAGTACTAAGTACACAAATAATGTATACAAAAAATGTAAGATGAAAATATAGTACCTATATGACCATGATATTATTAAGCCTATATCCAAAAAATAAAAAATGGCTTCACAGATATTTCTTACTAAAACTTATTTTACATAAAAATAAATTTTGAGTAAGTTTTAAACCTAAGAATTTAGATTTCCTACCATGCCATCATTAGTTCTTAGTCTCTCATTTTTAACATAATTATTACTTATCGTACAACTGTATAGAATATAGAATATAGATTGTAATATTTTAAAATAGTTGTATATTTTTACGAAAAAAAAGAAAAGAATTTTACATTAACTTAATAATTTAATGTACATAATATTTTATTATTGCTATTACTTATTATTAATCAGAACGGGCATATTTTTGAAGACAAAGATAAATAATAATTTTTATGGCTTAAAATTATTATTTTATGGTTGTCATAGAATGGTCGCAATGATTTATCAATAATCAATATTCAATACATTATGAATAGCTTAGAACAAAAATTGTACTTCTTATTCATACTGAAACTCTTCTGTATTAGAAATTACATTATGCATCATGTTGGCCATAATTACTTACATATAGTTGTATATTGTCTTAATTTTATTTAAAAAAAGGATTTTCGTTATTATTAGCACTCAGCATAATTTTTGGTAAATGGTAATAGCAGGCTTATTGAAATGTAGGTTTGAATTTTGTATAAAACGTATACAACATTATAATATGCACATGTATTGTACCTATAACACCTATATGATTATAATTTATTCAACACATTAAAAATCGAATTATTGAATAACAATTTGTTAAAGGTTTATCGAATTATTATATTTAGATTTCAGGATTATAATTATTACTTTATTTATTATATTTTATAGCCACCGTGGTAGAGAAGTCGAAAATTGACCGGAAACAAACCACGTGCGAGGAGGGTTTGTATAACGGTTAACTTTTTAGAACCAACATCTTTCAGACACGTAGACGCCAATCATATTTGGACGTCTACTATAGAAGCAAAGAAAGTAAAATCATAATACATTCACATAAATATAATATTATAAAATTATTCCACGTTTTCACAACTACTCAAGACTGTTGTGAGTTAGCTAATAGCTATCACCATGTTGATAAGACTTTCAGGTTATCAGCAGCTGAAGCAGTTGTGACTCGTGGTTGAACGACAAATCGACATTGCCAACTTGCGGAAGTAACCAATTGGTCTTTCGTCGTTTTCAGGAAATCAGTAAGGGGATTTTCGTCTTCTAGCGTCGTTTGGTACCGCTAGCTATAGAACGTTCTGTAAGATTTACGGGTAAGCTATAGTACAGGCGGTGGACTGAACGTTGCGGATCGGTTTGCGCGGCGGGCGCGGCAACACCTGATTCGAGGTTCGGCTGTGGTCGGCCCGCGCCGCTCATTGTCGGGCCGTGCCGTCCGTGTAGCCAGGTTGCTTTCGTGTGCCGACCGCCGCCAATCGCCGTTACTGCGGCTCGGGAGCCAGCGGCGGCCCTCAGTGCACGTCCGCCATCACTGTAAGTTGTGCTGTGCGTGCTGATGTGGGCCGACGTGCTCTCCGAACTGAGACCGAATAGGGCCTCATGCAGAAGACTTTTTTCGACATAAAACATAGGTTATTGAGCGCATTGGACGATGAATACAATGTAAGACTATATTATTTTTACAAACTCCCGTATTATTTTATTATTTTTAATAACTTGATTTTTTTTATTATTGAAATACGATATTTACATGTTGTTACGAGTACCGTTGTAACCGTGGTTTACGCGGTGGCGCGTTCCGATCGTCGTCGTCGTCGTTGTCATTATTGTTAAAATTGTTGTTAATCGTTGTCCGCCGACACCGGGAGAAAACGCGAGTGCGATCGACAGCGGCCCTGCCATCGCTGTCGACGTCTCCGGTTTCCCCCGTGTCGTCCGTCCGCGATATTACGTCTGTCGACGACTGGCGTACGGCCGCCAAGACCCCCGCCGACTGCCGTCGTCCGTTCGCCGGCGCGTGTGCGTGTGCGTAAAACGTAAACCGATTTTCCGCCGCCGACCGACGGCCGTGTGGCGCGCCGTACGTCCGCGAGGTTATATATGTGTGTGTTTGAGTGAGTGTGTGTGCGCGAGCGCGTGTGCGTGTTCGTCCACCGGTCGTGGCGCGCGGGGCCGACGGTGTTCGTTCGTCGTGTGTACAATGGCCGAAAATAGGTTGTCGACGACGGCGGACGTACCGTACGCCGCCGCGCCACACTGATGACATTTCGTCCGGTCGGTCCCGTGGCCTACGGAACGTCGGCAGTGCGCACGCGCGCTCGACAACGTTCCTTTCTCGTGCGCGTCTTACTGGCTTTCTGCCTTCTGCGTTTTTTTTTGTCTGTTTGCGTTATTCTCGATCGCGTTCGCGCGTCCTGTTCCACTTTATAATAATAATATTACATAATGTATTCCTCCACTAGCAAGTAGCAACTGTTGTCTCCCGTCTGACGACGTTTCTTTTTTTCTTTTTCATTTTTTCACTTCTATAATAATGGAACATCTCCCTCTTCTCTTGCCCCATCACATTTTTATTAATATTTTTTCGATCGTTTGTTGTCAACCCTGCGTGTTTGATCGACGACAAGGGTCGTTGCCAAGGAATATGCTTGGGAAAATGTGCACGCGTTTCGTAAATATGTCGAGGACTATATTATTACCGCGCCGTCCCGGAAACTACGGTTTTCACAATGTTTCGCGGTACTCGTGGCGCACTTTGTGTCAATATCTAACACCTTGGTCCCATACATTGTATTACGATTTTTGTCTCCAATACCGTTATTTTCGTCCAAAATAATTACTGTCCCTCCCAACATATAATTGTTCACGTTTTATAATATGTATCATAATCGATATCATTTATGTCATCAATCGAAACGACATGCACATCGTGTATTCTCAACATAAATGTTTGTTGTCGCTGTGAAATGCATGACTTACCACATTACTTATTCGCTTTATTGTTGTTGATTTCATTTATTTAAACGTAAATGCTTTCAATTAGTCAGTCCTATGGTTTAACAATGATTTTTTAGAAATAAACGATTTTTTTCGCCCTACATATTTGTAGAATTATGTAGGTCATTTTAGGTCAAGGAAACGGAATAATTTAACTAATATTATAACAGTTTTTTTTGGTAACTGAAATACAGCATGTTCAATATGTTTAAATAATATAACAAAGAACTTTTAATTAGTATTTGAAATAAAATAAAACCATTAATTGAATTGATAATTATTTTAAAACTTGTTTAGTTTTGATTTGTTATGTATCTAAAGAGTAATGTTAGGTAGACAAATTTAAACATATTAGATAAAATAAATATTAGTTCATCAGTAATTGCAAATTATATCTCTAGGATAAAGTAAAAATACTATTAAACATTCAATTTTAATTTTTTTCAAATTAATTTATTACAATTTTAGTTTGATGTCTAATGGTTATTTACAACCATTAATTATTCCCATTTAATTGTTTTAAGTATACATTTTTGCAAAATGTCTGTGAACTAAATATTAACTTAGATTTAATTTTAAACTATATTTTTTAGAAACATAATTAATCTTAAAAGTACATAGAAAATTAATAAGCCATGTAAAAATGTAAATGTTAAGACTTGTTATTTTTATAAGGACATTAAGTTTCAATTTAGTTGCATTATATAATATATTTTGTATGTGTTTTTGAAAAAATAAACATAACCTAAATTGTCAATAAAAAAATTATTTTCATCATTCCTTATATCTTTTTTTTCTTTTTATTCTGTAATATTTCACAAAAAGATTAAATTAATCGTCGATTACCTAATGACATAATTTATAGCTGTGCTGTACCTATATTCTAACATTTGAGTGTCAAGTTGTTAAATATATACTTAAAGATTATTGTAATTTATAAGTTGTTACAAAGTATTATATTCTGATTTCTAGTAAAGATTAAATTAATTTTAAAAATAAGGTTATTTTCTAAGGGCAAGCTTTATGCTTGTAATTACATATATTTTATTTTCCTTTCCCTACAAGGATTTAAAATAAAATTAATTTTATCAATATTAATCTTGATTTGTAGCATTACATAAATATATTCTATGTCTTAAATTATTTTTATTTAAACTAATTCAATTTAATTAGAAATTATTTTGTACATTAAAATAAAATATGCAAGAAAAATGTATATAAAAGAACCAAGATAAAATTACCTTATAGATTCCTGATGAAGAATGTTTCATCAATACTCATTAAAATATTTAGATTCAATTGATTAATATATAAATATCACCTGGGTGTGGTGTTATATTTTTAATATTTTTTTGGTAGGTTTTTATAGTTTAAAAATAAAAGTACTACTAGTTAAATAAAAAAAAATGATTAGTAGCTACTAAATCAAAATTTATCGTAACTAATATTGTGCATAATTATTTACTATGCATAAATGCCTTAATAAAATATTCATAAATGTGTACTGCTCCAGGTTACCGACATGTCTACAGTGTTCGAGGTTATTTCAACCCTTGAACAACTACCGGTTACTACGGAGGTGCTCGAGGTAAATAGTTTTATTTTCACCAGCTGTATAATGTTATTTTTCATCTTGTATACACATATCACATTTTATCAGATTTAAAGTCCTTTGATTATTTTATTTTTAAAACTTGGAGTCCTTATATTTCACAGAAGAGATAAACGTCATTCATGTATTTAGTTAATACAGAGTAAAAAAATTAATATGCAACAGGATTTTATATACATTTATTATTTATTCTTGTTTAAAAATAATTAAATACATAAGTGTGATAAGTGTGTACATAAAATTATCTAATTTTATACCACTGAGTTAAAATATTATTTATCATCTTTTTATTTTATAAATTTACAATATTTATATTTGTGTATTTAAGGCAACTCGTATTGGTAAAATGGTTAATGAATTACGACGTAAAACTGTGGACAAACAGTTGGCCAAACGTGCGAAGGAGCTTGTACAGAGATGGCGTAACCTAATGATAAATAGTGCTCAAGTCATACAACAGGCTAAGCTTCCATCCTCACAGTCCAATGGCATGCTTAGCAACTATAGTAAAAGACCTATGACTTCACCTGATCAATGTACAGCACCTATTAAAGTAAGAAACCAATCTTATAAAATTTGTAATTTCAATATTTTAATAATATTATTTTTTTCATTATATAGAAACCAAAATTAAATGGAATACCTTCTCTAAGCTCAACCATCAAATCACCACCACCAGTTCAAAAAACACCAGAACCAATACCTAGTCCAGTTAATGAGCTTGATCCAGAACCTGATCCTATTTTAGAACCACAGGGTCCAAAAAAACGTGGCCGAAAAAAAGGAGGTAAAAATTCTTCAAAACTGGGGATAAAACCTACCAATCCTGTGGATTTGGAAAGAATGGTGTGTGTTGGTGCCAGTAAATTGAAAACCACCCAAGAAATAATTGCGTCATTACGAAAGGATGATGAAAATTATCAATTGGAAGAAAAACCACAAATACCTGTACAAGAGTTCCAGGACGAACCGTCTATAACAAAAGTTGATAAACCTAGTCGACCTAAAGTTTCAGACATCGACCGACAAATACAGGAAATATATAATAGATTACCTCCTCTAGATCTAGAAGCCATAGACTGGAGTTCACCACCACCATCGCCACCACGGCCCCCTCTGTCACCTACTGATTTGGTAGACGGAGCTCAAATAGAAGGCGTTACTGGTAATTGGGAAAATGGTGAAACATTTAGAGAGTGGCACGAGGTCTTAACTAGGACAAACGATACTGGTGAACCGCTTGTCATACTACCATACGTGATAATTGACTGACAGGGATTTTTTTTCTACTAGACTTTGTGATAAAGACATTTCAAGTCTTAATAATGTATATACTAAAAATAATTTTTTAATAATAAAAGTGTAAAATTTAAATAAAAATAAAAAATTATAATATTTACATAGACATGTATCCGATTACAGAATGTGTCTAATAATGTTTTATGAAACTACTTGTCTTTAAATGCTGTAAAAATGTACTATTGTTTACCTATGTATAACTTATTGGAAAACTAATATTGCAATTCCTAGATCAAAGTAATAATCATTGTTTTATTTTTCAAACGGAAAATTTAATCTGATTTGTTAAGCTAGTCAAAAGACCAAGTTTAATTTATGATATAATAAATGTTATTATTTGTCTTGTATTTTTTTTTTTTTTTTTTGTACGTAACAAAGTAAACTTGGGTCAAACTGCAAAATGCAATTTCTTGTGCCTTCATTGATGTAAATTTTTTTTTAGCAAATCTCATCATAAATATCATGTTGTTTGTTACCATATAATAATAAATAAATAATAATAATGTATATTTACAATGATTATTATTTAAAGAATTGTTCTAAGGTAAAATAGTTTGTATATAAAGAAATTTTTTGGTCACTTTTATCATTAATTATACATAAACTATTAACTATGTATAATCAATGCTTTTATTTCATCGTTTATGTTCATATTTTGTTTTTTTAATCAAAGAACTTCCTAATTCCCTTATTGTTTTAGCTAAATTTGTTAAATTATTGTATATATGATTTTTTTTTCTTTTGTTATTATTATTATTAATTTTTTTTGACCTTTAGTTATTATTATTTTAATATAATTGGCATATAATATTCATGAATAAAAGCATGTATTTTTTTTTTTGTCATAGTGCATTTACTTTGGGTACATTTTCTATGTAATAGCTGTTAAACCATATACTATGAAAAGAAAATTTTAAATTTGTTTCACAGTATTGTAGTACTTAAATAAGTACTTTGTTGATATAATTAAATACAATGATTGGTTCTTTTTTATATTTGTTGTTATTATTACTAATATAAAGTTAATTTATATTAATGAATACCAAATGATTGATTATTAAAAATATTAATAGAAATGGAACCAAAAGTTTTGTTTTCACTAATAAACTCATTGTGTCTTCTACAACAGTAAGTAATATTAAATAAATATGCAAAAATATTAATTCTCATGAACCTTTTACTTTAAAATCTAAAAGTGCTAATGAAGAATAGAGTCTTAGGTTAATTAATTTATAAATTATTTATCTTACATAATATAAATAATCTATTAGATGTATTTCAAGGATATATTTTGTAAAATAAAAATTAATTACCAATACAAACTATTGCAATTTGTTCTAAAAAATGTTAATCAACATTTTTTTTAAAAATTATTTGGAAAGTATATAAGGGACCCTTATTATAATTAAGGGTTTGTGGGGCAAGCCTCTCAATTCTCTTATGCAAAAAAACATTTGTTTATACATTTTTGTTAAAAATGATGGAGACTTAAACAACATATTAATACATATTAATTTATAAATTTTAAATCTTATAAATAAATTTAACAAATATGCATTGGAGAATTGTTTAGAGGATGTTCAATGTAAACATAGAACATTAAAGTCTTATGTTTTTGCCTTAATGTATAAGTAGTAAAATTAAAAAAATTACAATCTGGAGTTAATAAGATTTTAAATGCGTGAAAAAAAGTTCATCTAATATTTTTAACAACTTTATGATAGACTGTAATATTCTATGCTTACCGTGCAATTTTTCACAAAATACACTTGAATTTTTGATGTAGTTTGTAGGCTCGTAGCCAATAGACATTAGGCAATAGTATTTATTTAGTCCCATTATGAGTTTTGGAATTCCACACATCTGTTAGAACTTAGAATTGCATATTTCAACATCATGTACTCCTGGGCATTGCCCTGAATATAAATCTGTCCTGTATAAAAATGTTTATATGTTTATGAATTTATGATATTGTGCTGTTGTATAATTATTTTGAATTTGGCGGGCTTCAGGCAATCGGTATGATAAGTGTCGTAACATCATGCACTGTCGTTATGTTTACAACACTTTATAACTTACCACATCAAATGGAAAATATCAAAGTAGAGGGGGTAGCGTTGCTTACTTGTTTCCATTTTTATTTCATAACCACGGTAACGTGAGATCGTTTATGACTATTATTTTGCATATTTTTAAATCCTGAATGTGTACAGTTCGGCCCCTTGTTATAGTATTTTTTTTTTATTTTTTTATTGTAATAGTACCTTCCTGTTTTTAACGACTTCTTATCATCCGATCACCGCCAAAGTGTGTTTATCATAGAGTAAGTCCATGGTGTTTATACTTAATTATTGATTGTAATTCGGTTTATTTGTTATTATGTTTTAATCATACCACAATTTAATATTTAAGAATTATAATTAATATAATAATAATTGAAAATTCCTTTAACTTAAATTATTATATTGTTAATCAACTATTAACTATTAATTCCCGAACTCTACACAGAAAGATCGATAGACGACTAATTAACACCACACATTTCGGATTACCGAATGGCGTCCGTTGTTGCAGTAAACATACATTATTGAAAATTTTACCGCTAACGACGTCAAGATATTGAATAAAAATGGATTTCGACATCGGAACAGAACTTCTAATTCAATCTCCGGGAAATGTATGGTAAGCATTTCTAAACAGATTTGTCGAAATTAATACAGTTGATTTCAATGTAGCTGACTCGATCCTGCAATTATGTCTGCATATACTACACCCATCTCATCGTTTTGCATTGTGTGTAGAATTTTTTTTTGTATTTCAAACAATGACATGAAAGTCGTCATGTATGTAATATATTCTAAACTCTGAAAGTCTATTTGTTAGGAATTTTAGGCATTCAAAAATTGTAATTGTTGTTCCAGTCCACTTAATATATAGAAAAATTATTGGTGGGGACAAGTGAATGTCTGAAATGGTAATCGGTCAAAAGGTCCATGGACAAGAAGTCTGTTTTAAAAAAAGTTGGACAAAAAGTCCAAATTCAGTTTATATAGTCGGACAAAAAGTCTGAAAACTCAAAATATTTTATATAATTAATATTTATTTTAAAAATTTAAAAATGTTTATAGACATTATATATTATACTTATACACATTATATTATTATATTTATTTCTATTATCTTATTTTCTTTTATAATTATATAATTTATTATAACATATTGGAACAACAATATCAACATTTATTTGTAACTAAATAAATTTTAACAAACAATGAATTTTATTTTATTTATAAATATGTCAATCTAAACAAAACTAAAAAAAAAAAATAGTATATCATAATTATAATAAAAAAATATAAATTTGTCATTATTATAGATACCTAACTATACTACTATAGTGGATTTCCGTTTATTTTTTTGTTAGTTATACGAAAATATAATAATATGTTTTACAGCATTTTTAAATTTTCAAAATAAATATTAATTAGGTATATAAAATATTTTGTATTTTCAAACTTTTTGTCTGACTATAAAAAATGAATTTAGACTTTTTGTCCTACTTTTTTATAGCGGACTTTTAGTCTGCGATTCGTCTGAAACATTTGTAGGTTATAATTTAAATTTAATTGAATAACCATTGTATCTTAGGAATAAATCATATCTAATAAGCCATATACATAACTATTTAAAAATGATCCATGCTTTATAGAATTAATAAACTTGAGCTGCATTTTAGCTTATAACAGGTCTTATGAGTAATTTTTGTTATCAGTTTAGAACAGATGTTGCGAACCTTTTGTAGATTTCATGCCAACATTGAACATTTTATAATCAAAATAAATTTAACTAATTATTCTATAGCTATTATACATTTTTTCTTAGGGTTTTCAAAATATGCATTACTTTTTAAGTTATATATTTTGTTGGAAAAGTTTTAAAGTAGTACAAGAATCATTAGGTTTATCCAACATGTATTAATCCTCTGTTTAATTTGGATTTGATATAAATTATCATGGAAAATAAACTTTCACATAGGTATGTTAACACTTTAACAGAAATATTAAATTAATTTAAAATGAGTCACTTTTTTAAATGTACAAAATATAATGTATTGAAGCAGTGAGTTCCATACATTATAAATTATAACTTAACATTTAAGAAATAATAAAGAATTTTGTTTTCATTTATTGCAAGATTGAATAATGAAATAAAAATATTTTCACATGCCTTTAAAATTTGGTTTACAATAAACATGTCATAGATTTACCATCTCAGTTGTAGAAAATGTTACTTACTTCAAATTAATGTTACAAAGTTTCTTTATTGTACCCAACTTACAATTATGTAACTTATTGTACATTAAGTTAAGATACTTATATTTTACAAACCTATAAAGTTATAATATCATGTATCCCATAATTTATATCTTACATACAAACAATGTCTTGTTTATTGCATTAATTGTTAATATAATTCAAGGAACCTATAATAGCATTTTATAAGGTTCTTTTCTGCTTCATTATGTGTAAGAATATTCTATCTTTTACTGGGAGAGGTCTTTTTAATCTATTAAATATCAATACATAATGTTAATTAATGTGGTAATTTTATTTAATATATTTATATTTGTCAATAATTGTATTATCTTAATTGTAATACATTACCTAATAAATAACAAGTTATTAAAATAAAATCTTATTTTGATATAAGTACACACAACTTGTAGTTTTTTCAGAAGTATTTATTATAAATATATTATATATAATAAAAACTATCCCTCAAGAATTATTATGTGGGAAACTAATTTTGTTCAAAAAAATTTAACTTTAGTTATCAGAAAAACAATAATTATTAGTATGATGTTTATTTTATCTCTTAACTATTTTTGTTGGAATATTTTATTTTTATTATATTATATTATTTATTAAAAAATTATGTTACATTATTTTAGTATTACATTTTTATACTTAATAATTTTAAAATTTAGATGGGTATTGAGTTCATAAAAAATGTATTAATGATTAATTATAAATTAAACTTAAAAATATTTTATTTATTTTAGGACACCGGCTTTTGTAGAAGAAGATGATGGTGATGAAATTTTTATAACTTACAAGGATGGTAATGGGGCAAATGAATGGATTAATAAAGACAGTCATAGAATTAAACCTATGAACGAAGAATGGGTATCCAAATTGACAAAAATTCCAACGTATGGATATATTTTATTTTTTTCATTTATTGTTATGTTAATTTTAAAATTTATATTTTAGTCTTTCTGAAAATAATTTACCTGATACAAAATCAATAATTACTAATGTTCCATCCACTGAAAAAGAAATATCAAAAAGATCTACTACAAGTGTACCACGATCATCCAGTATATTTAAAGTGAAATTTAAAAAAGATGATTTTTTGACAAAAAAAAACCCAAGGTAAGACATACATTTATTTTAATTTTGCAAGTTATGCTGCTTAAAATTGTATTAAGAATCATTTTAGTTGTTTAAAAAGTAATAGTTTATGTTTTTGTCAAAACTATAAATTCTACAAAAATCTCATTTCAGTGTTTTTATAGATTAGAATTTAACACCAAATATATACACATGAATCATATGCATTCAACTTGGTTATTACTTTTTAATAACAATAATTAACCAATAGTATTAATTATTTGTTTTGTTTTTACTGTAGACAATATTGATTGCATATAATTAGAAAAATATTATATTTTGTAGTAGATCATATCAATATGAAATCATAATTTTATAATCTTCTATTTAAACACACATTAGTCAAATCCTTTAATTTTGTTAATCAATTTAGATGAACAACTTCTATGGAATCTAATATTCAAGTATAATATACTATTTTAAATATAAAAATTTTAAAGTAATCATTTTTGAAAGCTACAAAACACATTGTAAAACTTGCTCTCTTAATGTACAAATTAATTCATAAAAAATAATAAAATTCAAATTTTAAAGTATAAAAATCAATAATAATTTAAAACTATTAGTAAACGTAAAAATATATTTAAAAAAACAATTTGGTTGCCAATTCAACACAATTATTTTTCAAATCAATATTGTTTTCTACTTGATAATGTTAATATAAATTATTGAAGTTAAATTCTAGTATACTTCGGTGATCCCAAAACTCTTTATAAGAACACTGAATTACTAGATTAAAAGTTAGTTACTACACTTTGCAGATAAAAAGGATTAAACAATTTTTTTAATTTAATTATGTATATTTTAACCTTTAACAGATAAAAATACCTTTAATTAAATATTAGGTCATTCAGATTAAATTATTTGTGTTACCTTAAAAGTAGTACACATGAATAGTATACAGAATCTGAAAAAAGTATGAAATAGAATATCTTTATATTTGCATCCTTAAATTTATTACATACATTTTTTAAGAAACCAAAAAATAACATTAAAATTAATTATATTACTAAAATATATATTATTTAAACTTGTGTTAGAAAAA
The DNA here is from genome assembly GCF_020882245.1 of Rhopalosiphum padi. Classification (NCBI taxonomy): domain Eukaryota; kingdom Metazoa; phylum Arthropoda; class Insecta; order Hemiptera; family Aphididae; genus Rhopalosiphum; species Rhopalosiphum padi. The sequence continues at coordinate 24,513,445 of NC_083600.1, forward strand.
ATTATCTTATCCCTTTCACTTGGTGTATGACAAAAGTAAAAGCAACAAGGTATCTATTAAGAAATAAATGACTTATAAGGAAAAAATAACAAATAACAAGAACTATAATCATTTCCCCACTTTAGTACTAAATTACTAATCAATATACAAACTATCAAATATCATAACTTTTTATGCCAATGAATGTAGGTTACAGAAACATCTTCAAATTAAATATATTTATGTTATATTTATTTGTTTATAATACAATTCTTCTTAATTTTTTTAAATGTATATTATTGTTTCTATTTTATATTGTAATATTCTATTAGTTATGATTTGTTAAATTAATTTTAGTTAATCATCAAATTCTGTTATAACAGGTAATTTGATATTGACCCTTAAGTCTAAAATTGAATTACTTTATTCACAATAGTTGTCATTACTGAATGCTAGCCAAACTTTTAAGTTCAAATCATTTATAACAGTTTAGCTTAAGTATTCATCTTACTATAAATAGACTATTAATAAAGAGGTAGGTCAGTGACCTCAATCTGAATACCTACTCATGCAATTTTCCCTAATAAACTGGATCAATTTAATTTTCTATTATCCCAATTGAAATATTATTTATTATAATGAGTTGATTTAGGTATGAAAAGAATGAAAATAAAAAATTATACTTACTATCACATATTTTTGAAAATGGTTGGCTTGTTAAATTATAAACTTTAACTTAGAATTATATTAAAATCATTTTTTATCTAGTTGCTATTATAATATACTTATATAATTCTTTGACATATCAACAAATTTTAGCTTAAATCATAACATATTTTCAAATAATACATTTAGATACTATAAACAAATACCAAATTCTCCTACTATTTTCATTCTTGTGAGTTTGATTAAATTCATATTATAAGCTTAATGCATGATAAATTATAGTCTATAATTTTTTTTTTTAAATAGTTATTTACTGTGACATGTGCTATTTCATTATTGTTCTTATTTTTATGATTTAAATAGTTAATCCAGAATATTATTAGTCATTATCATATATACGTTTAACATTCTAATGAAAATAATTACTTCATTTTATTCATAGATTCTAAAAATAAAGAACAAAAAGTAATGAAAGATGCTAAAAAGTCTTCAGATCGTGAGTCAAAACAACTTTTATTGTGTGGCACTCCTGTAAGTATTATTTATTTTCTCTTTTTATGTATTTATTAAGTACATGCCAAGATGACTACTAATAATATGATTAAAGAAAGTTGTAATTTTTTCTTTTTAAATTGATTTAACATTTTGATTAAATTTTATTTTTAATTTTGTAATTTTACAGTGCTTATAACTATTGGTATATTAATATTATAATATAGAATTTATATAAAATATACTGTGGTTAAACCTGATCAATCTCATATACAATGATATTGTATTATACATTTTAAATGGTGTTGTTCATTGAAAACCCAATATATTAATTTTATATAGTATAATTACATTGAAATTGAACTTGTTTGTTATTTTATTATTACTTATAAAGTTATAACAGTAAATCATGTTTTTAGAGTAATGAAAAACATTCTGCCAGCACAACATTAAAACATTCACACATTGTAGAAAATTCAGAAATGGAAGACATAAAAGGTAATTAAATAAAGAACAGTTTTCATTAAACAATATTTCATGTATATATTTTTCTTCAAAATAGTTGTAGAAAGTATTAATTCTTCAAAAACTCCAAAACCTTTGACAGAAACTAATTTATTGAGATCTGAAAATTTTGAAGAACTATTAGAAGATATTGAAGCAGAAGCAGAAATATGTTCACCAACAAAATCTATTTCTCGCAATGATATAAAACAAAAGAAAAAAAGTAAGGATGGTTCTTAGTATAATTAATAAATAAATGATTCATTACTCAATTCCTTTTCTATTATCTTAGAGAAAAAATCATATTTTGGTCAAAAAAGGAGGTCTGAAAAAAAAAAATCAAAATCAAAATCAAAAAAAAGTGAAAGTAAAAAGAAAAAATTAGTAGTTAAATTAAATCCGAATAATGTTAAGTAAGTATATAAATATAAGCTAATTTTATTTCCTATTTTATTCAAAATATATTTTTACTTTAATACAGAAAAGTTAGTACATTGCTAGATAATAGCACATTGAATCATTCAGATGATAAAGAAACATCACCACCTTTGAAAAAACTTAAACCATCTCTTCCTATCAGTAGTCCACAAGAAAATTCAATAAATCAAAGTTGTTCACCTTTATTCCATGAACTAGCTAACAATACTCTACTACAAAAAAGTATAGTATATTTTATGATGTTATGTGTTTTTAAAATAAATTATTTTTATTTAACATCTAAACTTGTAAAAGAAGATTCAACGGATACTTATTAGTTTTGTTTCTTACACGTTTATTTTTATTCAGTTAGAATGGATGCTGCTAATGAACAAGGATTAAGATGTCCAAAACAAGAATGTCGAAAATTATTTCGTAAAGAAAATCTATTAATGGTTAGTGTCATTGAATTTTATAGTTTTCTACAGTTAATAAATCTCTACATTTTTATTTTAGATGCATATTAAACACTATCATTCTGAATACACTGAATTATTGGTGTCAACACCAAATGTAACAGATCTTGCGACAGCAAGAATCGAAGGTGAAAATGTTGATGAATTATCTCCATCATATTTTCTTCATAGAATATCTCAATTAGAAGCTAAAAGAAGTTGGGGCAATACATCTTATGAAACACCTTTGCCAACTGCAATGCCTTCATCATTAAAACTGACTGAGTTAGTATTTATTTATTTATAAGGATGTATTTATAATATTATGTTTGATGGCTATATAATAAATAATTATTTTATAAGGATTTAAAATAAATTTAATATGATAAATAATATTTTACAGACAGGAAATCAGTAATAATACCTCTCTTAATTCTGAAAATTATAACACATCGTTCACATCCATTGACCAACCAAATAATATAACTCAAACTTACAATTCTAAGTAATATTTATAACTAAGTTATAGATTTATTTATAACTACATATATTTTATTGAATTTTCAGGGATTCTGGAATTTCTGGTGTAGTAGAATCATTCAGCTCAATAACTGAGACGCCAATTAAACAACAATATGTTGAAATGAAAGAAGCTATTAGAAATATAACATTAATTGATGATTTTGAAAATGAAACTAGAGGTATTAATCTAACATCATAGCCTAGATTATATATATATATTATAATGTTATTTGATTACAGACAGTTATGATATGATAAGTATAGGAGGCTCAGACAGACATTTTAAAATTAAAAAAAATAAATCTGACATTGAAACTTTACCAAAAGAAGAGGTAATCAATTGTTCATGTGCTTCAAACCAAGAAGATGGTTTAATGATTCAAGTATGTATAAAATTATCTAATTTTACAATTCAACATTTTTATTCTTCTTTTGATATTGCTTGATATAGTTTGATGTAGATCTTTTAATTAACATTTGACATTTATGTATAAAATTACTTCAGAATATTTTATGTATTCTTCATTCTTAACATTTACCAACAGTTTATATCACACTTGTGTAACATCTCAATTTTATTTTTATTCTAGTGTGATATTTGTTTGTGCTGGCAACATGGATATTGTAACAAAATCGATTCTGAAGATCAAGTACCCGACAATTATATTTGCACTAGTTGTTTATATCCTCTAAAGAAAAGACGATCAAAACAATATGACTATTCACAAGATTGGATTAAAGAAGGAACATTAGCCAGGTTTGTTGTATTAAACTTGGCCAATATATCAATATTATATGTATCTAAGATTGTATATGATTTACAGTGTCTTACAACATAAAGATGAGCGACGAAGAAAAGATGAAGCTATTTTAAAACAGTCTCATCAGTTAGTAGCTGAAATAATAGAACACAATAATTATTTGCACAGTTTACAAGTTAAAACTACAATTTATGGGTATGTTATTTTTTAAGTTATATTTTATATTATTTGAATGATGTGGATACCTATGATTTACAAAAATTTAATTAATTTTACCAATTTTACTTTTTTTACAGTCAAACCCCTGATCATCCTAAACTTTATTTGTGGTCTGAACAAGGTTCAACGAGAAATGAAGAACCTATTCAAGATAAACTTGAAGAATGTAAATTTACTATATACTATTTTTAGACACTTAATATTTAAGTTTTTTTGAAGATGTATTTTATGTTAAACGTTGGATCAATACATTTTCAGTGCTTTCTGGTCCAGTACCCGAAAAACCTATCAACACTTCTGATTGTAGAAAAAATTTACTCGTAGAAATTGAGGATGGTTTTGACAATTTAGAAGCCAGAATTAATTTATTTGAAGCTAAAACTAATGGTAAGTTTTCTTAATTTAAAGTCACTTATTATTTAAACTACTGTAGTATACATTTCATTATGACTTTATAGGACTTGAAGATCAAGTTAATGGCTGTGTAGATAATGAAGTCTTAACAAATACTGTTACTTTATTGTTACGAGATTTAAATTCAATCAATCATCATATGTCATTTGAAAATAATAACAATAACAAAGAAGAAGAAACTGTTTAAATAAACTTGTCATCTCGATGGATTTAGTTACATGCTAATGTTACGTCTCAAATTCTAAACATATCCAAGTACCATACATAATTTTTAATTATTGTTTATTAGTTTATTATAAAAGTAACATAATTATCTGACAAAGGTTCTGAATTTAATTTGTGTTTTGTAGTTGTATTAAAACAATTTCATATGTTAAAACTGCTCCAGCAACCTGTACAGAAAATTAAAAATGTTATTTGTGATTGACTTACAATTTTTAAAATTGTATAGTTAAACTTACCCCCAAAAGAAAGTTTCTTGTAATTGAAAACATTTTTAATCCTGTTAAAGCTACATAATCTGATGTGACTTCTTGTAAAAATCTTTGTGTCTTAAAAATAAAATAATATATTTTATTTATTTAAATTTTAATATCTTTTATTGTACTATAAACAGAAATATATTAAATAATTAATCAATACAATTTAAGATTTGGTTGAACATCTGACTATAGTTTTATGTATTAATTGTTTACACTTTTTACCTTTTTTTTTTTAAAGTAAAGTATTTTTAATTTTTATCACTATTATAGATTTACCTATAGAATAATTATGCTCAGTAGGTGCAAGAAAAATTTACTTTATAAAACAAAATATAATTTAATTATAGTTATTTTTTATGATAAATTATTTAATTATTGATTAAGCTTATAAAGTTTCTACAGAATAAAATAATATTATTAATTAATAATTATAATTTATAAATTATCATAATAGAGTTTGTGTCAAAATTGATTTAATATTAATTTCAACTAAGAGGACACTACCCTCATTTATTATATTATTTTTTTTAAAATAAAGCTAATTCACCTATTATAATATTTAAATTTTAAAGTAACTTATAATCATTTTAAGTTACAAAAATTGTACAGTTTTATTATGTTCATAACTAATTACATATTTGAATATTTAAAAAATCTTTAAAATGCCTTAGATTTACATTTAAATTTTATAATGGGTCAATTCACTTTAATTTAAAAAATAATAAAGTTAAATGGATTATTGTAAAAATAGAACTTGGTTTTGTATGTTTGTAAGACGGAAACAACATATGTGGTTTAATAGTTTACTTTATTTTATGATGAATACCTAACTAAGATAACATTTATTTCTCGGATGAAAGTTGAAATATTGTTACAACATTACTGACACTTTGGGGTTTGGGAAATCCAAGCATTATTTAATCGATAAATAATTTAAATTTTGATAAAAAAGAACGTTTATAAAATCATACTTCTATGCTGTAACTGTGTGTTGGACACATGAAAATTTCTGGCACAATTTTTTTGCTCTCATCGTTTATTGCAGATGCTTGCATCACGACTGCTGTGGTCCGAAACACCAAAAACATAAACGAGTACATGTAGAACAGCGTTCTGAAATAGCTGTGTTTGATAGAACTGTTAACAATAATGAGTAATAAATGTATTGGCCTGTTTTGATTTTTTTTTTAATGCTTTTGTATTTTATACATTATTCATGCACGGTGATTTTTTGGGTGTAACACGTTTTCACCAAATGTGTATCTTTCCCTTTTCCACCAAATGAGATCCACCTTACTTAACAACGTTTTCACCAAAACAATTTTTATACTGCGCTTATATTAAAACATTTAATACAATAATAAGTTTATTTAACATATTAATACTGGATTAAAAAAATTTTTTATTTTGGTATATATAATATATACTTAAGCTGTTATTTATATGTATACGTGTACTCATATATATATATATAATTGGATGATGTATTTTTTTTTAAGTGTAGAATATACTTTTCGTGAGTTTTTCGGATTGATATAAAATGTTTATATATACATATATTATCAATGTACCTATATTGTATATTGTACGTTTATGGTATTTGATTGTATGTTAAACCGTTGCCGTATTTATTTCCTTTTATGTTGATGAACTAAGATAATATCTAACGGGACAATATTTTATGAACAAGTGAAAAAATTTAAATTGTGCATTACAACTGAGTGTTAAAATAAAATGTTTTATAGCTTTTAATATAAACGTAGTATATAATTGTTTTAGTAAAAACGTGGTGTATATTGTGTTATCTTATTTGGTGGAAAAGGGAAAGATACCTTTAGGTGGAAACGGGTATCACCCGATTTTTTTAATCATGCTTGTTCGAGCAGTCCCATTTAAATGCTAAAAAATGTGTGCCAACAGATCCACGACTATTTTTTGTTAAAGCCCGTTTGGTGCGGACCAAAATCACACTCGACTAGGTAATTAGTATTTTAGCTACCTAAATTTAAGATAAAATTTTCGTTAAAATAACTTAACATCAATGTAAATAATTAATCGATAAGAAATCAGTTAATATTGTTTAAAGTTATGTTAGGTATATTTATGTTTTTAAAAATGGAATGACCTCAAACCTAAATCGTGATGAAATACCTCCGTAAATTTATACTAAAAGTTTTTTTGGGTTCTTTCTCATGCGAAACCGTTTGACTATAATTTCATTATTACGCAATAACTATCGAATATTTATGGACGATGGTATTAACCATGGTAATCAACTACTGAGTACTGACGTAACAGTAACTACGAACAGTGGCGTATTTACGGGGGGGGGGGGGTCCAGGGGTACTGGACCCCCCCAAAACCTCTCCGAAAAAAAAAACTAAAATTCTTACATATTTGCAGAACCCGATTTATGTAGGCACGCGCGGATATATTTTTTTCCCGTTAACAAAATATTATATAAAATATAGTTTAAAATTCGTTACGCAACATATGTTCCTTCAGCATGGTTTTGAATAATAAGTATAGAAATTATACATTTATAATAATACAATTATATATCTTGTTCAACTTCTTCCAAAAACTACATAAGGACGTAACTATTACAAGATATCATAGTTTATAGTATATAAACTATTATTCATATATTATAGTTTATCATAGATTAATTATGTATAAACTGAGGACCACCCCCCCCCCCCCCCCCAGAAAAATTTGAAAATACGCCACTGACTACGAAGACAGTTTATTAGTTCCTATGAAGCAATTAATTGATTATTTAATAAATCAAATTTCCTATATTATTCTGATTTAATAAAATTATTTTACATAGGTACCTGCAGGGTTATTACTTAATGGCTATTGCTACTATCATAAAATAGGATTATGGGAGACAAGACCATCTAAATTTTCTCGTTTATTTCAAAATAATTTTCCCTACCTTCTAGGTCCGCTAAACCGGTCATCTGTAATTCTCAAATTTACTAACAAACCACATGATTACCGATGAGAGATAACCGAAAATGGATATGGTTTTAAATTATTAAATTTTTCATGATGGCGCTACAATGTAAATTTATTAACCAATTAAGAAATTTAAAAATTGATATTATACCCGGGGCCCTTCAATCACGTAGGAATTATGTACATACATTTTGTATGTAAAATTGTAAATTTTTAAATGCTCGTAATTATTTAAAAATTAAAATATTAAAAAAAACTACGTGCGCCCGCAATTGACATTGTCCTCTCTAATCTTAGTTTTTGAAAATGTATGATCTTTATTAGCCATTAGGTGTTATAACTTATAAGCATAAAATGGAGCGAGTATACTTAAAAAATAACACTGTACATTATTATTTTGTTGTATGCATATAATAGTCTCACTCGATTTCCGTAATGAGCTGAGCGCAAATGAAATAAATGTTACTGCCTATTGACAACGCCACAATGACGTTGATATGATCGTCAATTTTCTTGACCAAATGAGTTAAGGACGTGTAAGTCTCTCGGTATTCCTGCCACTGCGACATTGTCAGCATCTTTCGTACACCGCAACCGGTAAAAAGAAAAATCGATATTAATAATTATTTACACGTCAGGTGTGTAATACAGTTTACCACTATGCGCCTATACTACTTAGTGACATAATTACACGTATATAAGTAATATAAACAAACATGATATCTCACATCTAACGTTTTCACTAGAATACTAGATCATGTTGATACAAATAATGATTTATGATAGATATACATATTTATATATTATGAGTATAAATATACCAAATACTATTTATTAATTTTATATTCAGGGGAGAGTTTAAGTCTTTAGGAAGAAATTTGATGAGCAAAAAAATAGTCCTAAGCTTCAAAGAATAATTATTTGAGAATAATCCACAACATTATCTGATTTTAGGATGATGGGTGGTGTAAAAATAATAAATGTGATTCGAGGAAAAAAAGTTCAAGCCACCACTGCTAAATACTAAATAGTATACATTTTAATATTATATAGTCTTAAGCCCTTAAAGGTACTATATAAACTCGATTTCCTAACAAGTAATCTCCTTAACTATACATGCCGAATCCACAAGTGACCATAATAACTGTTTACGATATTTTTACTAGAATAAGCATTTCTAAATACAAACAATAATTAGTTTAATTGCTTTTTTACACTATAGATTTATAGGTACCTACTGAACAAAAATATTTTATTTTTTTTTTACATTATTTTGTATTTAAAAACATTTAAAACACTCACTTGACCTCTAACGCTATGCATGGCTTTTGTTAGTTTCTTAAACTGAGCCGCCAGTGCTGAGCTGACTAACATGATGAAAAGATCGGTGAAATTCCACAGGAACGTCGCAGTCAGACTTAACCACATTACCAAGAAGCCTTTTACCGGGTTATAACTGTCATAATCGTCGTACAAGTACCAATGCGTCTTTAAAGAAAACCGTTCGAGATATCCTATGAATGTTGCCTGTGTATACAAATTCATAAACCCGTTGCCATTAATTAAGTTCAGAGACGTATAAATATTTTACATACTCACAACTCACTTAAAAATTAAAATATTGTAAAAAGCCGATGAGAGAACACAGATAATGTTCTCACCTTTAAGTTTGATAATAGGTAATTTTACTCTAATATTTAAGCTAATCACACAAAATTGACCATGCTGAACGAAAATTTGCCATGTTATATGCTTGTAAGACAACATATTATGCGGGTGTAACGTCCTCTTAATAAATTCAGAGGCGTACTGGTGATTTAGAAAAAAATATTAAAAATCAGGAGATTAATGAAATTAAAATGTTAAAACGTCAATATTTTCAGAAAAATGAACTCTTCAAAATGGCTATCTTCAATTTTTTTGAAAATAATTAAATAAAAAAATATATTTTTTAAGTTTTTTATCAAAACATTAAAATAAATTAAAACATGAGCTACTTGTAGTTCTTGTACCTGCGAATTTTATTAAATACCAGAGTTATGATATCTCCATTATTTCAGGAGAAATCACAATATGTAAATCCTCACGGGACACTGTATTATAATTATTATTTTAAAGCAAAATTTAATTAATTTATAATATTTATTACTTTTTTAGTATACTCATATATTTTATTATAAATCAATTATCATTTTCATTTAAATTTTAAAGGCGGGAAAAATATCATCAAGGTATACCCACTAATATTATATTTACAATTACAATCATCGGAAATAACCAATAGGTATATATTATATATACCTACATTTATGTATACTCTATACATACGGATTGATCTAGAAGTATAAGACTGCCATTATCATCATTGTCGATCAGCGACATGGATGCAATGTCATCTTTACCGCCGGGCCTTGTATTTAACCAATTGTGTAAGCCGTGTTCAGCTGAAAATAGTGTATATTTGGTACACAACTGCATAACTTTTATGAATATAGTGAATAATGTTAATGATATAGTTAGTATGTACATACATTATAGTGTATTTCATAAATATAAATCTATAACTAATAATGTAACATATAATGTAGCATATAAGTAATCAATAATTTTAGACATTCTTGTTTTAACAAGTTTTATACTAAAAAGTGCAGAACTATTTAGTTAAAATAATAGATCAGTCATAAAGTCACTCTTATACAGTTTTACTATTTCTGTATTTTAATGTAATTTTTTTAGTGATTTTATTTATCGAACTTTACATTCATCATAATAATAATTTGAATAAATGGTAAAGATAATACAGTGGAACCCTCGGTATCTCATCAGTCTCGATGAGGGACAAAAATAATATCGAAATTTCCGATTTACCTAGGGAATTGAAAACATAAATCAAATTTTAAATAAAAATTTTTATTTTTTGTGGAAATTTTTATTTATAATATAAAAATTATTTATTGTATAATATTGTATATACATATAATTTGTGTTTGGCGTTTGTAATAGGCACACATTATTTTTCATGGAAGTAGAAAATCTTTCATTTTATTTTTTTATTGTTACTACTTACTAGAAGTACATTCATTAAAATGACTTCAAAAATTAAGTGCAAATAAAATGTTGTCAAACTTCTGGCTGTTAAGAGTAAAGAGATGTATATATAGTATATTCGAAGTTCATTAATAAAATAAATTTTCAGCTCGGGCACTACCTATTAAAGGTTTAACAACAACAATTTCTTCCTCGTCCGTTGCTTCATCAACAAAAGCTGTCTGGCTGATTGGGAATGGGAATATTAGATATGTTGAGAACTGCAGTTAAGCTTCCTGATGTACTCAAATTAGAATCAATATTCAAAAATATGTCCTCATTTGGGAATTGTATACTTTAACCTAATCTGTCATATATTCGAGTTAATGAATCGTAATAGTGGACACTCCATGGTTACCGGATAATAATTTATTGGACTTATAGAAAAATTCGACACACGAAAACTTTGAGATACTGAAGTTCAAGATAGCTAGGTTGACTGTATTGATTTTCATATGTTTTTTTTTAATTTTTAAGGGCATAATGTTATTATTCTATAGTGTATATTATATTTGTTCATATTATTAAAATTACACTTAAAATTAATAATATTTTTATAACTAATAAATATATAATTGGAAAATGTGCTCGGATAATAAATTGGTTTGTTCAGAATAATACAATTCGCTCTTTTTTTATTATAATATGTGTAGTGTGTAAACCTATGAAAAACTAAATGTGCGTGAACTATGTCACTATGATGATGTAGGAAAATATTAAGACAACGCCACACCCGCGTGTTGTTATGTCTTAAAAACGTATCTGTCGTTTATTCGCTTGTATTTTTCTAAGACGGAGACAACGCACGTGTGTATGGCTTTCCCTTTTAACTATATTATAAACGTACTTACTGAACGCGAACACTAGTAATACCACAGCAAGAGTAGTTGATTTCCATCCGAGTCTTGGAGCGCCAAACCTCCTCATTGAAATCTCTACCGACCGCCAGTCCTGCATCAGCTTAGGCCATTTCTTCGCTAGTTTTATGAACATCCAAAGTGCACAACACGCATTGCCGTAAAATATACTTCCCGATGTTGCTTTCTTTATCCCTCCTGCGGAAATGGTGTTTATTTTGGAGATAAATCTTAAGTATTTTCATCATAGCTAGCTACAAGTAATGGGGTCCCATTTCCCGATCTGCAGGTCATATAATCATGACCAAAATACCTACTTATAAGTTTTGGGATTCAGATAAAATCGTTCTATAATATTTAATATTTACTCCAATGGGGGCGCCCATTTATACTTATAACCTATATTATAAATAATCATAATATTTATAGATATACGATAATACGATATACTATAGGTATAAAATATAGCTCGTACCTTTCGCGGTCAGATTATCTTGATTTAAGTTCCTTATAGTGTAGTCCAACGAGAATAACTCAATGGACGCAAATCCACAAAACAGAAGAAACGAGTAAATAGCAATCGGATAATACCAGCGAAACGTCAATTTGTAAACGTCTCGTTGGTATATGTTACTGACCGGAAACACTCCAAAGATTGACGCGAACGTTAACACGTACCGAATGTAGTAATGAACTCCGGTCCTAAATCGTTGATAAAAAGACAATGCAAAACGGGTTCAATTAAAAATTACTCATAATAATCACACAAAATATTTAGTATAGCTGTATAATATCCCAATACAACAAAAACATTTATAAATAGTAGTATAAACTATAAGGTTGATAATTGGTGAACCTATGGTACGGCTCGTACAGGTACAATAGTCAAATTTTAATGGTGCTAGAGCTAGACGCAGTGTTTCCCAAAGTGTGTTCCGCGGAACCTTAGGGTTCCTTGGGACAATCTCAAGGGTTCCGCCAGATGTATATGATTATTGAGAAAATTATTTTATATTATATTTGGATTATTTATATTATTAAAAATTATTATTTTAAATTATTTAAAGAAGGGGGTTCTGCAAAACACAAATTATTTCTCAAGGGTGCCGTGGTCGTAAAAGTTTGGGAACCGCTGATGCTAGAGAATATCATTATTTCTTTGTTAAATTTTACAGGTAAGGAAAAAAAATGATAAATGTTTTATATTAATTATTAAACTATTAACAGTTACCAATTATAAAATGTTAAAAGTTTGATACTCATTTATAGACATACCCAATATTTTGGACTTAGGGAAAAGTGGCTCATTTTAAACACGTTGAATATTCGCATCAACATATTCTACAGTATATAGTTGTGAAAATTTTTTTTACAATGAATCCAATCAAATCAAAACAAAACAATAAATAATAATGCATTGATGGATGCAACTAATGCTATTTCTGAGAGGAGTTAAATGTGACGGATATAAAGTTAAAAATTGAAACATAAAACGTACTTATTTATAACTTTATATCCGTCTTTATAACTCCTCACAGAAATAGCATTAGTTACATCCATCAATGCATTATTATTTATTGTTGTGTTTTGATTTGATTGAATTCATTGTAAAAAAAAATTGTTCACAACTATACTGTAGAATATGTTGATGCGAATATTCAATGAAATATATAACGTACTTATTATCAGTGCTGATTTTAGGCAGATGCCAGCCGAGCCCCTGTCCCTAGCATCGCACTTTGGGCGTCGCGTTAATGAAATTATACATTATTTTAAACTATAATTTTTCGGCGAAATTAAATTTTAAAAAAAATACGATTTTTCTCAAACCTCTATAGGGTGAAGCCCTAAGGTCGGCTCTATATTATATAGCCGGCGCGTATATACAGATATTATAATAATGATGTTATACATATTTTCAAATTGTTAAGACTCACCCCCTCTTAATCAAGATTCAGGGACGACATTATCGCGCGTCCTTATTATAAAAACTAGTTTCAGAACCTTAAAATAGGAGGGGGAATTAAATTTTTTTAACACAACATTGAACTGTTGATACTAATACTTTTTAAACTGTATTTCAATAAAAATATTCATTTTTATTTTATTTTATTGTAATTTTACATAATTATAGTATCATTATTCATTAGTATCTATACATAATACATATACGTTATAATTTATTTATTGCAATAGATGATGGTCAATGCGCAATACCTAACCTAAACCTGTAGATTACATACTCGCTACTCGCATACTAACTGCCAACTGGTACCAAACACATTAACAATATATATAGGTATCTATAAAAGGAATCTAGGTAAAAATGTCCGTGGTAAAATTGTCCAAAATAAACTAAGTAAAAGACCTCATTAAAAATATTTACAATATTGATTATAATAATATTAAAAAAAAAAAAATAAACAATTATTTCATTATTGCGGTAGTCAGATATGAAGTGTACCTATTTATACAACATTGATTATAATATTTTAAAAAATAATTAATAATTCTTTCGTTATTGAATATAAAATATAAATAAAAAAATTGATTATAAAAATGTCCAAATAATAGTTAATAATTAATAATTCTTTCGTTATTGAATATAAAATATAAATAAAAAAATTTATTATAAAAATGTCCAAAAAAAACCCAGATAATTATTGCCTAATTAAAATTTATGAATGTCAACGATATACATTTTAAAAAGTTTTCTATAATACTTCTTTCTTTATTATTATGCTCTTCGCAATTTTTTTTAAATTTTTCTTGCATATTAATATACATTTTTTTTTTGCCGGAGGTTGTCCTAAATCTCTTTGCCCAATTTTAACTAAATTTTACCATGGACATTCTTGATTTCGGACATTTTTGTATAATACCCTATAAAAGACGTTTTTCTATGTTTCTCATAGGTGCAATTTGGGTTTTAAATTTTTAGGGGGGTGCTATTATAATCTATACATGTGTTTTTCTAATAATAAAAACTATATTAAATTTAAAACATTTTAGGATGATTACGGTCGATTTTGGGGGGCTTAGCCCCCCTCAAAATTGCTCTTATGATGTTCCTATACTTTTGACCGAGACTAACTTGTTCAGATATTCGTTGAATTCCCTCGCACTGTACTCTTGCGTGGCCAGCGTGCACGGGCTCACCGAGTTATGTTTATTTCTTCTGATATCGTGCACGGCCGACATAATAGTGATTCTCGGCCGGAATTTCATTCCACACGAACAGCTATGTTGTACCTCAATAGTTATTCAGGACACCCACGGTTATATGTGACACGCCGGTCTGCTGTAGTAGTAAGTACAATGGTCATATAGTATGTCATAAAGTTTAGAAATATAATAAAATCATCTATAAACGTCTCCGCTTCACTCATGAATCACTCAAATCCACTAGTTTCTGCTTTTGGTTCGGATACAATTCCTAGCAACCCTCTACGCAGACTGAAAAGAAAACGGTACTGCGACGTAAGCTTTGATTAAAATGAATTAAGCTATATAAATAAAAAATAAAATCCAACCTAATAAGTATTTTATAGTATCGTCATTGGATGGTTGCTTTTCTTCGTGTATGCGTCCGGGTCACAAAGTATGGCACACATGCTGCTTATTGTAATAATTAATTACAGGTTGTATGTTTTATTAATGAAGTTTTTTTAAAAAAAAGAGTCCATAATATTATAGTGCTATGTTCTCGTAGTTGTCTCGGTGGTCTATTTTACATATAGGTAAGCACCAGCACATACTCCGTCGTAGGCATACTAAAAAACTTTATTTAGTAATTATACAAGCGTAGGTACCTATATAATTTAGGTAGGTAGGTACGTACGTAAAACATTTTAGTAGTGGACACAATGACAACGATAAATAATAATTTATATCACCTCGGTGAATACTAACGTAGTATTATAATATAATAATATTAATAATAATAATAATAAACATAATGTAGGTATATAGATTGTATCGGCATTTTTGTTACCTATAACATTTACGACATTATGTACGCGCGTTATATTATTTTATACACTTACAAATAATGCAAATAATACAGCAATACGTGCGTACCCATAATATAGCACGAGGGCCACAGGCGCATTGACCACCGTTTAAACGTCAGTCATAATAATATACTATAGTATATAGTTGGAAAGGAGTAGTTAAATTTATTATATAATTAAAATTTAAAAAAGTCGCAAACGCGGCACCCCATAATTTAAGGTGAACACGCGAACGGGTTTACATCGCGCGTGCATTATTAATGTGTATGTACCTACTATCCATGTAAAACGGAAATAATAATAACGTATTATTTAGAAATAAACGGAGGTTTGATGCGATAGACAATGATCGTGTCATTTTTGAAGTAGGTTATATTTATTTATTTGTCGTTTTGAAGCAACAGTTATGAAAACAAAAATATATTGTCGTTGAATAGTAGCGATTAAGCACGCTGCACGCACAATAGAGATTGTTGTAAAATTGTATACTTATAAACAAATATACAATATTTTATTATTTTATATTTATAAATAATAAATTACACGGATTGATTGTTTATATTAAAATAAATATTAAATATATGTAAACGGTCATCATACGGATTATATAATAACGTGTTGCATTTTAGTAAACATAATATTATTATGTTCAACGTCAACGTATATACTCGTAAAAACAATTCTATAGATTTCATTGAAATTATTAAAAATCAAGTCGAATGTGTAGGACCTAATATGCATATACAGATATTATATATTTATAGATATATTCATCAAAATCAAATATAGTACCTACCTACATAATATCTATTAGGTATTGTTATTCACTTACGAGTATTATTGTTAATTAATAATAATTTAGATTATGAGCAGAGCAATGAAAGTACCTACAAATCATTGCATTGTAAATCACAACGACGTATAATTATTTTTTTGTCTGTCATCACCTTTTGAGTTTCGGAGCAGTAACTATTAGGCAATCTTTAATATTAAGCGTGTGTTATGGTTGAAAATTTGATTTGCTATAGATACTTTGGTATTTTATTTTAGGGATTTATAGACATTACCTAGCGGCCTAGCGCCATTTAAAATAATCAAAACAAACAAAAACTAGTTTTTAACAAAATCAATTTTGTTTTTTTGTTATGATTCAAAAATTAAAATAAGTAAAAAAGTAAGCATAGGTCTGCTGTATAGTATGTATCAATCAAAAGTTTATAATTTATTTTAAATTTTCAAACTTTTTTCAAGTCTTTTTTAAAATTCAAGTCTCTACTAAGAACTACCTTCAAAGTTGAAGATTAAAGCATTTTTGTTGCTTCAATGTTTCAAAATGTAATGATAGACAACTAAATAAAATAAAAATAAAAACATTAAAAACTGATTTAAAAAATCACAATTTTTCAAAACAATTTAAACATTTAGTAGTTACAATGTTACATTAAATAACATATTTTGAAAGTAAAAATGATGGATTACTGTTAGTGGATACTGCTCTGATGTACAGTATATGACGAGTGGGTAACTCTATGGATGGTTAGGTTAAGTTACTTAAGTTTGAATACATTGATATTAACTTGAAAAACGATTCTGAGATAAGACTGTCTGTCAGTTTATATATCACTAACTACATTTCATGAATTCATAATGAGTTTTTTGAAGACAAATACCATACATTTCTCTAAGGTAAATAGAGAAAAAATATTGTAAATGGGTACTATAATGAAGGTATAAGATACTGCCACTTTGGGTTTAGCAATCAACATAGTACTTTAATAATATTAATATTTGAATTAAACATTTATTATTTTTATTAAATCAACTTGGCTGATAATAAAGAATAATTATTACCTATTAGCATTATTTATATTAAGATGTTAAACTTATGTTAAAAAAAATTTAATGGGAATAAATTTATTGATTGTGGCCCCACTAATTTTTTTTTATACTATTGAAAACTAATTCTTTTTTTGCTTCATTCAAATACTAAAATTTTTAACACAAATTATCACATTTTAATAGTTATTTTTAACATGCAATTAACATAATAGTACATTAATTTTTAGTCTATTACTAAACATAGAATTCAAGTATAATTCAAATTTTTAATTAAAATAGCGAATAAAAAAATACTGGACTAGTCTTTTAACAAATCGATTATTTTTATTTTTTTCAATATACTTTATATGAACACATGATCGCGCATAAAAGGACGATAGTACAATCCGGTGACAAAAATGTATAACAATAACTTATTCTAATACAACTACACTTTAACAAATCCATATATTTTATGAATGAATGAAATTGTATTAAATGTATACTATAAAAGATTATATATATAAAAAAAAAAAAACAAATTATATAAAGTATAAACAATTTCCATTAATATTTATGGTATTATTATTTATTAGTACTATTAATTATTGTAGTATTTAGTTTCTAAATTAAATAAATCATTGAGTAATAATATAAAATACTCTTAAAGATAATTCAATTACACTTATCCAAAACTTTGGATACAATATTTAAATAAGAAACATTAAAATCTAAACACAAATACAACACTAATCCAGTGGTCCATGACATAAAAATGAATGAAAATATTTTTAAAAAATCTTAAAAAGTATGGTAAAAATGAATTGCAATAGAATAATGCAATAATAATAAGTAAAATACAGTTAATAAAATGGCTTTTTATTCAATTTAAAAGCACCTTACTTAACATTAATTCTAAATTTTTTTACAGACTCAGTTCTATTAAGAGCAAATTTCCATTAAAGGAAGGAATCAGGAATAGTAAATAACTGTGTTATGATATAGTTGATCTTTGTTGGTATATTGCCTGAAATAGTTGGTCAGTTTATCCAATTCAATATGCTCTCAAGTGATATTTTACAAAATAATAATTTATTAATATTTATTCTAAATCAAACATATATTTAATTAAAATAAAAAGAGAAAAAATTTGACTTGGTTTATTTTAAATCTGAAAAATGAGATTATAAAATGTATATGCAAATTCAGAAGCTACTATTATAATATCATTATGATTTTGTCAATTTAATTTATAAAATTGGTCATAACATAAAAGTATAAAGAGTATATTACATATTAATTCCATATAAAATATAAGGTTTGGAAGATGTAGTGATAAAAATTATTAGAAAATATGTGAATATTCAAATTTGGAACTTAAGTACTTTTATTTTTATTTACGTGTATTTGTGTTTGTGCATGATTATATAGATTTCCTTAATATTATACATATTACAAAATTAATGCATAATAATAAAGAAACTATGAGGCTAGGATCTAGCATTATGACGTCCAGCTGTAAATCGGACAACAGATTTGCTGCAAAGATCTTTGGTTACATAATATATTGTCTTAAAGAATGTACATGCTCCCATGATTACAGATTTAGTTGACTGCATATATCACATACGCGAAGCTCGTTGTTGCAATTCCTGAAAAAAAGTGTCATGATTTGGCTAAATTTATAATAAAATAATTTTATAAAATTCTATGACAACCAAATTTAATTATTGTACCAAATAAATTATTTTTTATAAATTGTTTTATATCAATATCTTATTTAAGTCTTAAACATGTTTTCAGCGTGTGGAAATTTATATATTATAATAAGTGTAACAGTTTTAGGAATTATTTTATATCGTTCTGATAAAAAAAGAAGATTAGATCAATGTTATAAGTATAAAGTAGAAAAAAAAACAAACTGAAATCAAACTCAAAGAAACAGAAGAATTAAGATATCGATTGTTGGCATTTCCTAAATCTAATAAAATGAAACACATAAAAAAATTTGTGATTCAAGAAGTATATGAGAGAACTAATAACCATAAAATGAAATAATACAACTCTTAAATATTTATGTATTACAGATTCAAAAAGGTGAAGAATATATGTTGCATAAAAATTGTACCAAAGCAATAGAACATTTTGCAAATGGTTTAAGTTTGATAGATTATGATCACAAACTCATTAATATTTTATATAAAAATGTGACACCAAAAATATATAAAGAAATAAAAAATCAAATGCAGAAAATACAAACTATGTTACCAAAAATAAAAATGTTAAAATTGTAATAAATTACCTTTGCTTTATCGGTGGATTCAGTTTTTGGAGAGTCAGCAACACCCTCCTCTCGAGATACAACACATAGAAATTCTGCTTGGTCATAATTTCCATAATTGTACTTGGAACCTATGTTTACCAGCTAAATAAAAATAATATAGACATTAAAATGTAACACAAACTATTATTTATTCTTTGTAAATAATAAAAAGGTAACCAAGTAGATATAGTTCTGCAGTATAGAGTAGGTATTGATAGATTATACCTATGATCGTTATTCAGCTTGATTATTCAAGACGAGTGTACAGTGGTAAGGGATTTTAGGGGTTATTCATCACCATTGTAATTTTCTTTTTATCTAAGTCATTTATTAGAACTGTTGATACTTAATAGTTATTGTTATTACTTAGTCCTAACCAACTATGTTCTGTTCCCAAACTCTTCACAAAAAAAGTCTGAGTTCTACACCACTGCGTACAAATAATTTAGGGAAGAAATTTCTTATAGAGCCTTTGATTATTACTGAGAGTTGTTGCTTGTGGCAAATTGATCATAGTAGATGGTACTAGATTTGATTATGTATTACTTGTTCAAATTTCCATTCGTCTGACATTGTTGAAATCATCCACGTAAGTTCATCTTCATGACACTGTAACACTCTATAAGTATGTTTTTTCACTTGTTCAGAACAAAGTTTCTTATCTCTTTGTAATATCCTTTCTTTTACTATATTTATTAATTCGGTAATATTATAGAATTCGGCTTCTTCCAACACACCTAAAAATATAATATTGAATATTAAGTAAACAGTGAAATTATTGTCTAATGGTAGACTCTCAATATATACAGTGATTAACATTTATGCTACAGCCATTTTATCATATGTACAATAAAATATTCATAATAGAGAGATAGTTTAAATACAAACATTATTTTTAAATGATTTTTAATATATATATATTTGTTTATAAAAATAATACTCCTCATATTGGTTCACTTTGCTCCTATAAACTTAAAACATTTAAAAATTAAAGCTCATAAATGACTCGTTTGAATTTCGATTTCTATGTATCAAATTATTCTGAAAAAAATTTCATTAGGATAACAAAAAAAAAAAGTTTCCAAAAGAGTTTCTTAAGTTGAACCCCCCCCCCCCCCCTAAAAAAAAATTATAAAAAATTTAAAAATCATTTGAGATATTTTTAAATAAAAAAGTAAATATTTTTCTCTATTATGAATATTTATATGATAAAATGGCTGTAATATACATTTTGAATCACCCTGTATGTGTTTTTTTATTATGGATAAAAGCAAAACAAAATGTTTGATAATTGAGTTTCATATTATTATTGGGAGACAATTAAGATAATAAGTTTATTAACATTGCATTACACTGAAATTATGCTAGATTTTTAATAAATACAAAATTACCTTCTTCCGCAAGATTCTTATTCAAAACCAATTTCCCATGACGTAGGTAATTTAAAATGGGACTAAAATATGTTGGATCACGATCAATCATATACGCACCAGTTTCATCCTAAATCAAGAATTTTTTTTTAATTAACAAAAAGTACTATGATTTATTTGAGAACTAAATTATTAATTTAAATTTCTATGATTAAAATTATTAATAATATAACATTATGATTAGTGGCATGGATACATTTTGCTTTGAAGGGCTGATAATTTGTTTCATAAGGGAGGAATAACTAGGATCACACATAAGATTAGTTTACTAGTACTATGTATAAATAACATTTAAAACAGTTACAGCAACTTTTATACAAATTACAATTTTAATACATAATAAGTTCATATCATACTGGAATCATTTTTTTAATAATTGTAAATAAATCAATGGGGCAGAAGGTTTTTTTAAAGTATAAAGAGTTATGAATTGTTATAATAAGTAAAATAGACCATGCTTATGGACATACAGTTGTCTGTCAACGAAAAACAGGAATTAACAGACTTACAATCTATTAGTGGATAGTGTAAGTACAAGACTATTACAGTTATACAATATGATTTTTCTCATTTGATAAAGGATTTCAATAACATCAGGCATTAGTGAGTTTTATGGATAAACACACATTATTGAATATATTTATTTTATTGCCAACTGACCATGTCGGAAATGAGATCAGATTCTTCTGAACACAGTCTGCACAGGAATGAATTGGGATCTCGGCACAACGTAGTCTTTGTAGTCATAAAACAAGTGCCTCCCACATTCAATTTGACCCACTGAGCAGTATTGCTCAACGATTTGTTCAATTGCATTCGTGACCCTTTTCCTTTATCAACGCCTTCAATAACACTCATCTTTCGAGTACAAGAGGACAAAATAAAACTTTTATAATGAAGAATAACAAGCGAGAATTCAAACTGAAATTAGCGTTAACAGTAATAAATAAAATAATTAACAATTTCAACTATTAAGCTCACTAACATTTTATCAAAAAGAAGATGAAAACTGAATACTGATAAGTGAAAACCACTAGATAACAATTAACAATAAAATATTTCGAATGCGGTTATATATTGTAACCAATGTGGTTATAACTTATTAAACTTTTTAAATTTAAAAATTTTAATAAAATATTAATAAAATACTCATAATAATGATGTAGATAAAATCTATCGCTGTTTTAGTGACACAACTACTCAAGTGGTTATGACTGATGTTAATAATTGAATATAGTATTTGAAAAACAACTTTACACTAATTGATTAATTTAATATTAAATTAAATTTATTATTGAAACAAAATGAGTCGTCTGCGTTCCTAATACGCATAGGCAAAAATTTCATCGAAAGAGTAAACTTGTTTTTTTAAATAAAGATTACATCAGTTGCTAAATAGACAAATGGCAAATAAGGTACATTACTACATTAGCAAAATCTTATTCTACTATAAATATTAAAATTGTTGACCCTTTTATCATAAATATAAAATATTACCTTAAATGACAATAAATGCTCAGTAATAATAAATAATCCAGAGTGTACCATAACTGGATGATTTCCCTCATCATGTGCTTCATGCGTTGTTTTTTATTACGTATATGTTATGTCAGTCATCTTTTTTACTTATTGTGTTATCTAATACAGATTGTAAATTTTTCAAATAAATAAAAAATAAATAATAAATAATAATAATTGTATTATATAATAATAATAATAATAATAACACAATACAAATAAAATAAATGACAAAGATAATAATCAAAAATCTAAAAATCTAATATCTATAGAAGAGGACGTTGTACCAGCATGTGTAGTCTCTGTCTTACTAATGTAGATCATAGCAAATTTACGTTCAGCAAAACACATTTTGTGACGTTAGCTTTAATATTGGAGTAAATTTACCTATCATCAAATTTAAAGGTAAGAATATTATCTAGAAAATGTCATATGCTTTTATTGATATTATTATTTTAAATTGAGTTAAAGCTATGTAAAATATTACAACTTTAAAATATTCATTAAAGCTAGGTAACATCACAAAATGTAATCGGTTGAACGCATATTTGCTATGATATACGTCAGTAAAACAGACAACACATGTGGCCATGTGGATATAACGTCCTCATAACAGCCAAAAATCATGTATGCGTTAACTCTTTAAAAAGTATCTTGATTAATAAAAAAAGTTTATTATTTTATTTATAGTTCTCATGTAACGAATAAATAATAATATATTGATTTCTACCTGCCTTAAAAGCTGTAACACGTACACGTCTTGCTCCGTTAAAAATTAAAATTCACATATTATAAATATAGAAGTAGTCTTTTATATTAATAATTACATATATTTTTGCTTTATATTAAAAGTATATAAATAGTATACAAGTATACTCAAAATAATGTATAGCTGTTGGCCTGTTAGCAGTGCCACAGTGGTAAGTTAGTCGTTTCCAAGGCTGATTTAATATTAATTATAATAGTTTAATATAATTATTAAACTTTATGATCTATATCATGGCGTTTTCCTCATGGAAATAAATTTGTCATTGGATTAAGATGGTACAAAAAAAAATGAAATTTCATTTTTTCTGTGAAGATGATCCATCATTATTTGAGACATTTGAGTATCAAACTCTTTATTAAAAAAAATAGTTCGCGTTTCTCATTTATTCGATTAATTAATGTTTTTAGCATGACGTTTACCAAATTACTAATAGATGGCGCTTTTCAACTATACTTTTGGTATCTTAGGCTTGTAATCATTATTCTATGAGAATTTGTTACTCATGTGTTTATCTATATTTTAAATTTTCATTAAAATTATTGTAATTTGCAAAAATAATTGTCCGAGCGTCATCTTCGAAAAATAGAAATCATTTAATTATCATATAATGTGATTTTATTAACACAGAAAAGTAAGCATTAAATGTTTTAAGTACTTGAATTTAAAAAAATGTAGTTCCGTATTTTTTTACAGATTGCATATTGATAATGATTTAATCTCAATACTCTACATGTGCTACAGGATTTTCGGGATATAGGTAGGTAAATATTACATTAATTTTTATGATTGTTACATAATTTTTCTGTATTTTTGGACCATCGCCCCTTGTATATGTTAATTATGTTAAATTACTGTATTATTGTTGTGTGCTGTACTAAATAAGGAATTTTTATTCCGTAAATTAATAAACAAATAAAGTCTGTTTAAGATCACTATCACACTCGTTGTACCAAATTACTTGACGTTGTAATTTGTTCTGAACATAATGAATAATATATTACCATTTTGTACTTGTGTGTTATTATTCCAATAAACTAATTATAATTAAAACACTATTAAGAATTGAACCTATCTTTTTTTGAAGTGGTATTGAATAATTATTTTAAATAAAAATGTACTAAAAAATTTCAAATATATTTATATATTAATAATAAGCATTTAAAAACTATTTACTATTTTAAAAATCAAATTTCTCTATATGGGATATAGTATATTATTATATATTATTAAACATAATGTATTGATTATTCTATTGTAGGAAAATAGTTTTATTATATTTAAATATTTTAAACAATATAAACATTGGTATTAATTAAGTTGTCTTCATTCTTAATAGCTGTCGAAAAAACTGAATTTAACTAAGAATTTTTCTTTTTTTTTTCATAAAAATTTCAAATATTTGATTACTTGTATTTTTTATTATTTTATCATGTATAGTATATTGTACTCTTTACACAGGGCAAGGTTAAAGATTTTGTGGTCTATGTCATACAAAAAATGACTGCTTATATTTTATTGCCTTCTTAGGATGTACTATAATAAATATAATTGACATTTAAATTATATTTGATAAGTGTAAAATAATTAAAACATAGAGACAACTGTATGAAAAATATACAAACCACTTACAAAGTATTAAAAAATTTGCTAGTATTAAAGTATAAATATATTTTAATTGGTAAGCTGTAATAGTCATATGCTAAAAGCTAATAAAAATAAAAATTTATATTAATTTAATATTTACTTTTTTATTTATAGATTAAATTTTCGATAAACAAACAAATATGGACGCATGCGGCAACCCAATTCCTGGACCATCAAAAGAGTTTATAAATATAGAAACTGATGAATCTAATTATGACTTTACATGGTTGGAAAATGAGTTCAACAATGATGATGCTAATGAAGATTTAAAAACTCCAACAAGTATAGTTAAAAGTTTGAATAAAAATGACAGTTTTAAAATTGAACAAATTGAAACAAATCCTAATATTCAAGATTTTTTTGAAGAAATTAATTGCATAGACTTTAATCAAGATATTGTACAAAGTAATTATCCTTTTACAGAGTTATTAGAACAATGTAACAAATTTATTGATATTTTGGGCCGTAATATAGTTTATTTAGAAGAAATGATTATTGAAATTAATAAAAATATTGAAGTTTCAAATAGAAATGTAACCAAGGCTCTTAGTTGTATAAAGTTTGAAAAAAAAAATATATCTAAAGTTACAATGAAACATATGAAAATGAAAGCACACCTAGCAAACTTTTTTAAAATTGGTTTATTGAATTGTCCACGGAATCCTCATCTTATGGAGTTATATGAAACTGAAAGATTAATATTATCTTACAATGGACGTTTTATATTAGAAGAATGTGTTGAAAAAAATCAATGGAATCAAGAGTTTAAAAATAAATTAGAAAAAGCAATACATGCTGAAGTATTGAACAAACTAAAAATTCCTATGCTTGAACAGCACTTGCGTCTTGGTATAGATCGACACAAACAAGTTGATCCAATTATGAAACATAAAATTGAAATTGAAATGTTAGATCTAGAAAAAGAATTAGATATTATATCTACAACACCATTTAAGCAATTAGTGCTTCAGTTTATGGACTCAGATGCAAAGTATGATTGGTTACATATTGCAAAAGAAATTGATAAACCGGATTTACAATGTCAAAGGTTTTGGAATTTAATTTTAAAACCTCATATATCTAGAGCTAGATGGACTAAAAGTGAGGATGACAGTTTAATTGAAATTGCTGCAAAAAATGAGGAAAAAAATTGGCAAAAAATAGCTGATGAATTAGCTACGAACCGCAATGAGTTACAATGTTTTGTTCATTATCAAAAATATAAGAAAATGTTACATACAAAAGGTAAATGGTCAAAGCAAGAAGATCTGAAACTTATAGATATAATTAAAGAAAACTCCGTGGATAATATCATCAATTGGCAAAGAGTGTATTTTGCTATGCAAGATAATAAGAGAACTGTTGATCAAATCTATATCAGGTGTGTTAATTTTTCTACTTTATTTATGCATTTATTATTCATTAAATTATTTCACCATAAAATAAAATAAATTAATCCTTGTTTAGACTATTGTATATTTAAATTTAGTTATAATATCTGTAAATATATTTCTTCTTACTAATTAAGAGGATGTAGTACCCGCATTTGTTGTCTCCGTCTTACACACATACAACATAGCAAATTTTCGTTCAAGTTTCAATATTGTGCTGCAATTTCAAAAAAATCATAACTTACTTAAGAATAATAATAACAATAAAAGGCTATGTGGGACCCTGGATAATAATCTTACCTTTAAATTTCATAATAGGTCAGTTCACTTAAATATCAAAATTAACAGCACAATATTTAAACTTGAAGGACAATTTGCTATGTTATACGTGTGTAAGACGGAGACAACACATGTGGGTACTATGTCCTCTTAATTAAGCTGGACATGATTTCAAAGCAATACATTTTAAAAACATTTTGTTTAACATTTTAACAGAGATTGAAAATCAAATACTTATTATTGAGAACAATTTTATTCTATTATACTTATTACCATTAACTATAAATTCAGTTTTTATTAAATTATTATAGAATTTTTAAAACAAAATTAAAAATTGGTTGGTATTTGATTATACATTTTATGATAGTTTCTACTGACTTAATTTTTATTTTTATTGTGCATTTGTTTAGATCAATAAAACTAACTTGACTTTCTTAGTTTTATGTTCCCTATTGAATACAAATATTTGTGGTTTATTGGCCCATTAGCATATTATATAATATTAAATAAAAATATTGTTTATTATTTTTTCAGAGAAATTAGATAATAAAAACATATTTATAGATATTATAAATATGTATTTATTATTTATTAAATATTATAATTTTATAGATTCTATAGATATGTAAAAGCTTTTGTGTATAACATACTGATTTTTAATTTGATTTTGTTTTAACAGATGGATGCAAAGTTTGAAACCAGGCATTAAGAAAGGGTTTCTGACTGAGAATGAAAAATTTATTATTAAAGAAGCTAAAATCAAAAATTTACCCCCATCAATAGTATCAATGAATCTAACTAATCGAACACCTGCACAAGTTCGTAATGCTTATCGTAGAATTGTATTATATGATGAAGACATTTATAGAGGTGGTTGGACAATTGAAGAAGATAAAATGTTAATAATTGCTGTAAATTCCTGTGCACCTAATGAATTTAGTTGGACACAATTATCTCAACAGGTACCTGGGCGTAATGCAGAACAATGTCGTCATAGATTCAAATTAATTGAAAAAAAATTAAAACTTAACCCAAAATTGACTGTTGAAGACATTCCACGACCAATCCGATCATATAGATCCAAAATATCCTTTTTTCCAGAAGATGAATTAAATGGAGATTTACAGGAAAAATTTAAACAGAATCGCAAATTGCTTAAAACATCTAATTTACCATTGGAAACAAATGCTGATCGCAAGTTGAAGAAAGCATACTTAGAAAATAAGTTTGTTATTAACAATTGCAATCTGTCTAGTAAATGTGATCTCTACAGACATGTACTTGATTACTTGGGAGCTAAGTTGGTTGTACCTAAAACGTTTGCCCATAAAGATGATTTGATTGATGATGGACTTATGAGTATGATGACTTATATATCAGAAGAGTGTCCCATTAATACAATGCCATTAGATACCAGTAATGTTAAGCATGATTTGTATGACCCACTAATGACCCACGAAGGAGTTCACAATGTTTTAAGAACAAGTGATATTATCAATTCTGATCTAAGTGAAATAGAAGGTTTATTAGACATTAGAATGAGGAATTTTCCAAATAAGCAACCAAAAGAAGGTATTAATACAAATAGTTCTATTAAAAAAAAGAAAGATTCGCTATTACCTCTACAGTCCATTGGTTCTGTACCACCAAATCATGAGACATTTAAAATGTTGTATACATATATGAATTCTTTAACTTCTAGTATGAAAATCGATCACTGTAAAGATTCAAGTATGCATTTTGATTGGGATGACAAAGAATCAATAAAATTACATAAACGCCTTGTCGCCATGTTAAGGTTACCAGTATTATTTTCTAGTTTGGTACCATACAATACACCAAACATAAATATAATCGTAAATACTGACGAAGTTAATAAAGAAGAAATAAAAATAGAACCATCTTCAAATTATTCTGAAATTTCTAGAAATACATACTCTAAAAATAAAAAATATAATTTCAATTTAAAAAATATTTTATAAAAATTATGTTCTCAGATTTTATTAGAGATAATATTAGTGATACAAGTATATAAACATATATTTTTGTAAAATGGGCATCAAAAGTGTGTAAAATATAAAAATGTTTATATAATTAATAATATTAAACTATTTGTTTTTATAACAGTTTAATTTGTTAAAAACATACAATTTTTACTGATAATTAGTGGTAATAATATTATGAATTATGATCTCAATGAATTGATTTTAAAGACTGAAATTTGTATTACTTTAAGTATATTTAACTTGATATGTACACAACAATAAGTAAAATGTATAAATGTATTGAATTAAAATTATTCATTTATGATTAATATATTATACCTATGTAAATTTAAAATCGACCTGTTAAGATTATTTTTGATAATTCATATAAATATTATAATCCTCATAAAATAACATAATGATAAGTGATCATTCAATTTGAATAATTAAATCTATAGAATTGTGAATTTCAAAAAGTGTAATTATTAATTGTATATTTTTATATTATTTTCTTATTTTGTAATTAACTAGGCAATAAATATTAGAGATATGTGCTGTAAATTTTACCAACTTTTTTTTACTAGTAAATTATTTTTTATCAACAAAAAATATTTTGTGGCCCTTCTAATCAAATGCAATCAAAAATGCCTTTTCTAGTATTGTAAAGAGTATGGACTAAAATCTTATCTTATCTTTGAAAGAGTACAACATAAATTCCTAAAATATGCAGCATTTATTTTAAGTATCGACCATCCCACCATCCACCTCATGATTATAACCCAATTTGAAATAAGCTTGGTTTATCATCCTTAGTTGATTGAAGTTGCTAACCTGAAATTTCTCCGCCTACTAATAGATGGCTGTATTGATTCTCCTGTTATACTTTCCATGGTAAACTTTAAAGTCCCTTGCTCTTCTGTCGGTCAAATTTATCCATTTTTTATTCCAAAATGGAACACCAATTATGTTGAATCAGCCAATCCTTAGAATGATGCTATGGTAAATAGTGATCCATCATTTTTTAAGTATTTGTTGTATCTTTTATTGTGTTATTCATCATGTTTTTTATTTAAGTATAATTAGAATTGTCATTGTTGTTATTCATTGTAAAAATTTTAATTAGTATTATCATATCATGTATAATTAGGATCAGCCCGTATTGTTATAATAAATACCTAAATAAATAAATAATTGGATTCTGAACAAATCATCAAATTGATTGGTTTTACAATGTGTGTTTCTTTGCAATTTTTGTATCTGAAGACATTTTTCATATTAAAAGAAAATGCTTTAATCTTCAGTTTTGAGAGTGATTTCAGATAGCATGTTTGACCAAATTGGATTTAGTTGGTATTTCAGGAGGCCAAACCACTCAGGTTCAGTTTTTAATTATTTAATTATA
The DNA here is from genome assembly GCF_020882245.1 of Rhopalosiphum padi. Taxonomy (NCBI): domain Eukaryota; kingdom Metazoa; phylum Arthropoda; class Insecta; order Hemiptera; family Aphididae; genus Rhopalosiphum; species Rhopalosiphum padi. The sequence continues at coordinate 24,543,836 of NC_083600.1, forward strand.
TTGTAAAATATAGACTGAAATTTTCAGCACTATAGCTTTTAATAGAGTTCGTAGCAGTTACTAAACCTACTTAGAAAAATAGAAAACCATCTATATTTAATAATACGGCATAAGTAATTTCAGCATAGATATTGGTGTATTTACCTATTATTTTTTAAACATCAGCATAGGCTATCTCCATGATTTTTTGGGTCTTAAAACGGAACATGATGTATATAGTCTGAACCAAATAAGAGTGCACCGTTTTGGCGCATTTTTGGGGTTTTGGACCCCCCTCACCCCTGGCAGGGTCTATTCGCTCTGTGATTGTTAGCCGGCCATGTTCGCCGCTGTGAATACAGGTTTTCGTTCGCCGCCTGGTGCGCTCTTTTTGGTACAGACTATACTACTATAGACATTTTTACTGTAACGATAAAAAATAAAAATGTCGATTACATATGGTATAAGTATTTAATATTCAAGAATCTATAGCATAAAAAGTAATCGATAAACATAATGTATTAAAATTAAAAAAATTCACATAGGTACGTTTATACAATAAGCAAATATATAATTAGATAATATGTAAACATAATATTATTTGGGCGGCCAACCATGTATATAATTCAATAATCTTTACGTGTTAAAATAGGTACCTAATAAAATATTCAAATAAATAAATTATCATGAAATAATATAAAGTGAGGAACACAATCTTTCAAAAATACACACATATATATATAAATATAATATTAGGTATTATTATTATTATTATTTTTTGCTTAATCGTTAAAAAAAGAAAAAATTCCCAACATTAAATACGCGTACCTATTATAAATATATTATATTAAAATATTAAATATTGTGTTGTTGCAAGTATATTATCATCATCGGCATCATAGAGTTATTACGATTGCTTCGGAAGATCTGCGATACGTTCATGTGGGGCCGGCAATTTCTCCCATGACGGCTCGACACCCCAAATATCTTTGGCGTACTCCGAGATCGTGCGGTCGGACGAGAATTTTCCAGAGGACGCGATGTTACGGATGCACATGCGTGTCCATTTGGTCTGATCCTATAGGTATAAAATAACAAATCGTTAAAAAAAAAGTAAATTTATATTAAATCGATTGTCACACGCGCTCTTCAAAAACAATCGCCCACCGTATAGGTAATAGGACATAATTATAGAGAAGGCTGAAGGGGCCGAAGCATTTCCATATTTATTTTATAATCAGTCATAAAAAAGGCCAACTATAGGTGCAAATTTGTTTCGTGTTACCACAAATCATAATCTGTAATTATATGTTGCATGTTTTTATATATTTCTTTATTTTAGGCTTTTTATTGTACATTTTTTTTTTAATTACGTTTTTTATCAATATGGTGTACCTTTATTGTATAATTTAAACTCAAATTACCCAATTGTCATCGGCACATAGCACACAGAAAAAAAAAACGTCAAATTAATTAAAAATTAAATTAAATTCATTAATCAATCAATTGTATTGACTATTTCCTAATAAATAAAAATAAAAGTTAATTTCATTTATAGATAAACAAATGGTTTTATTTATTTGACTACTGGATGTATGAAATATATTTAAATATAAGTAATTGTATTTTCTTATTTAATATGCTATTTATTACTTTAAAAAAAATTAAACACATAGGTATATTTAGAGCATATTCTAAGTAATAGGACTATTAGGACTTGTCTTCCACACAAATCTATGGCTTCAATAATATTCATAAGATTTTCCATGAATTGTCTAGCTCTGGTCGTGTCCATCTGATTTATTATTACTTTACTTGGATTATTTTTTATTTTTGTAAAGTTGTCTTAACAAATTAAAAATGTTGTTCAATAAGTTTAAAATAAACGATTGTTTTAAAAAAAAATCCTAACCTGGGGGTGGAAATCCACCCCACACACCGTAAATACGCCACTGTGGCACTGTCTATGACTTTATAATAGGACTCCTCTCACCTCTGCCTTAAATTATCATTATGATTCCATATTTTTTTTACATACCATATAAGTCTCGTTGACTTTATCTTGAGCTTTAATGTAATCTTGGTAGTCGGCCAACAGGAAAAATCTAATTGAAAAAAAAAACAGAATAATACATTAGAGAATATAGGTTATATCGTGATTCATGATTAACAATATTTCCAAACTGAAATAAATGCAGAAATACTAAATAGGTAATGCAATTTTCTAACGAATAACGATCGACATACCTGTCCCATTTGAGGAGGACGTCGACGATGTCCTTAAACTCATCGTGGTTGTTGGGACTGAAAAATCCATTTTGGATTTGGTCTACGCACTGTTTGAGTTCCGGTATCGATTCGTAGTACGTATGAGCATTGTAGCCCTTTCTCTTCAATAATTCCACTTCATCGACGTTCATTCCGAAAATAAATATGTTTTCGGATCCCATTTCTTCGGCCATTTCCACATTTGCACCGTCTAACGTGCCGATGGTAAGTGCACCGTTTAACTGAAAATAAATAATTTAATATTTAACCATTAATTCAGACGAATATTGGAATATCACACAACACGCGTTTAGTCGCTGTGTATACTACAACACATTATTAGCGACAAGAGAGTCTTATTACCGAGACTTTGCATATTTAAATAACTAACTTTTATTTTTATTTTTTACTTAGGTACCTAACCTATTCAACAAAATATTAGATATTGATTTGATTTTTTGAAATATTTTTTTTCATTATTTTATTATTATCGTTTATAATTTTTATTTTCTACATAACGTATTATAGTTGTAATGATTTTTATGTTTCAATTATAATATTTTATAAAATTTAATATTTATGATTATCACAAATTTATAGGGAACAAAATTAAATTTAAAATACTAAACATCGATAGAAATAAGAGGGTTTATATGAATTTATTCATAAATCAATTTAAAAAAAGCCTCCCTTTCCAAAAGTTCGAATAAATATCTGCCTTATATGATATAGTGAGTAAAATATGATTTAAATTTATATCGTCAAAGTTAGGCATCGACGCACCGTATAAATAGCTTATACAATAGTTAAATAATCACGTCACATAAATAAATCATTATAATATATAGCGAAATGTATCATACCATGAATTTCATGTTGCCCGTTCCAGACGCTTCAGTTCCCGCAGTAGATATCTGCTGGCTAAGGTCCGCGGCTGGTATGATTTTCTCAGCAAAAGTCACTCTATAGTTTTCCAAATACAACACCTTCAGGCGGTCTCCGATCACCGGGTCGTTATTGACTACATTGGCCACATAATTGATGAGTTTGATAATTTTTTTGGCCATGTAGTATCCTGGAGCGGCCTAAAATACGATAATACCAAAAATGCGTTTATTATCAATATATTTTTCGAACGAATACGTTACACACATTTAAAGTTTAAAACCGTGTGGGCATTTGCGTAGTCTAATCTATACTCCCCGACTAAAAATAATAAATAGTATCAATATATTACTCGTCAGACTGTCCGAATATATATACTTATTATTAGTTATTACGTATGCATACATGATACATGTGATTAACAGGATTGTCAGGATTTATCGTGCCACTACTGTACAAATGCCCACTGTACGCGGAAAAGTAAATATTCATTAAAGACGTGTTATTATGTCAAAATATTTAGGAGATTTACCTTTCCACCGATCATAACTGTTCTCGGTACGAACTCGCCGTCTGGGTTTTTCTTGATTCTGTTGTATTGGGTGATAATGTGCAGGCAATTCAAAAGTTGTCTCTTATATTCGTGGATTCTCTTCACCTATATATACACATCATCATATCGTTTGATTAATATAAAAGAATATTTAACCTAACCAGTGGCGGTCAAATGATTTTGTCATGTGATATAAAAGATAAAACAAAATTTAATACATTAACATTATAGTACGACGTACATAAATTTAATTGTTATAAATATTAAAGAAAAAAGTCATGGGGATATCCCCTAACCCCTCCTCCCGTTTGATCACCACTGAACCTGACTTAACCTAACCATGTATACTATATATAATATATTATATGTTGTTATTTGTATACATGTATATAAGTAGAGGTACCTGGATGTCAAACATCGAATTGACATTGATTTTGACGTTGTATTCGGATTCCAACCAATGAGCTAGTTTCATTTTGTTTTCTTGCTTAACTTTTTGCACATCCAAAATAAAACTTTGATCATTTACGAGTTGGTTCAAATTTGTCAGCTCGTCCAAATGCGTGATCCAGTTATCACCGATTCTCTATAAAATATAGATCGTGTAAACATAAATTATAACTTATAAAATGACAACATTAATAATTTACGTAAAGTTGCTTATGCTACACATAGTACAATATATAATATAGTAATTATTATAATTACCTCTCCAATGATATCTGATAAATTGGGGTTACAGAGAAGTAACCATCTACGCGGTGTAATACCATTTGTTTTGTTTTGGAACTTTTCTGGTGACAATTCGTAAAAGTCCCTGAACCTAAAAATCGAATAAAACAAATATTATAATAATTTTTTAATATTTTTGAAGTATATTAAATTATATTATAATGTTACTATGAACACTTTGGAAGTGGCAAAATGTTGCGAATTTTAATATTTTATGTAGGTTTATCGTATATGATTAATATTTAATGTGTATATTTGTAGATAAATAATAATAAAACATGCTGTTATTTGATTATAATTACAACTTACAAGTCATTCTTGATGATGTCTGAATGGATACGAGCTACGCCATTGACGGCATGAGATCCGACGATGGACAAGTGAGCCATGTTCACCCTCTTGTCACCGTCTTCTTCGATCAGCGACATTCTCTTCATGCGCGCATTGTCGTTTGGCCAACGTTTTTGTACTTCCTGTGAGAACACAAATACATTTTAGTAGTTAGATATAATATAGACGATTGATTATTATAATATAAACGCATCATCGTTTTGTTATTAGTTCGTCATCATTATTACTTGCAAATGCAGGAAATTGATTTCGTAAATGATTTGCATATGTCTCGGTAATATACTGCTCATCAATGACACCGCCCACCGTTCCAGTGCTTCAGGTAATACGGTGTGGTTGGTGTAAGCGCAGGTTTTGACGGTGATGTCCCAAGCGGCTTCCCACGACAGACCTTCGATGTCCATGAGGATCCTCATCAGCTCTGGGATAGCAAGTGCCGGGTGGGTATCGTTCAACTGTAGTGCTACTTTGTTTGGGAAATTGTTGAAGTCGGTCTTCGGTTCACCTTTTTTCGTCGCTTTGAATCTTCGGACGATGTCCTGGATAAAATAACCAACGGTCAAAAATCCAAGTTTCAAAAATGTTTAATGATATGTTATAATTTGTATTAAAAACAGGGATACATATATTACATATATATGTATATAAGTCTATATACATTAATAATCTAATCATTCTAATCTTTACCACTTGATTTCACTTATCTAAACTGTAAATTATTTTTGATAAAAAAAATATTTTTTTCAATATTTTATATTAATTACACAACATCTTATCTATGAACCACACTCCTATCGACAATTTTAGAAAATTATTTTATTGTTTCTGATTATATAGATAATTATAACAACACAGGTAGATACTATCAACGTATCAAAGAAGTATTAAATAACCACCAACGTATAAAATAAGCTATTTAAAATATATATGTTGCAATATATATTATTTAAAAACTTTCTTTAAAAAATACAATAGTTGGCAAAAAGTTAATGTAGCCCAACTGAATAATAGCCGACATCACATAGGTATATATATATTACGTACTTGGAGCGTGGCGGAACACATGAAATATTCTTGTTTCAAACGCAGCTCTTTGCCTTCGAATAAATTGTCGTTGGGGTACAGAACACGGGTGATGTTTTCAGCCAAGTTCCTATCGAGAACGGCTTGAATGTAATCACCGTCGTTGACTATAATATAATAAAGGAAAAACAAAATAATCAATTTTATTTTTTGTACGGAGAATATTTATTTGTGGTATTGATCGAAAAATCGAAAATCCTTTAATGTAATTAGTTTCTACGGTATACATATTTTTACAGATAAACAAATCGACTTACAAAACTTTAAGTTGAATTCGACTGGAGATTTGGCGGACCACAATCGCATGGTGTTGACGATGTTGTTCTGATAACCGGGTACTGGACTATCGTACGGCATCGCGAACACAACCTATAAATTAAGTATAAACAGAATAACAGAACGTTCATTATAGTATTAGAAAAATTAGTATTTAATAAATATAATGTACGATCGTATGAAGATAATATTATGCATACTTGAGTGTCGATCCACTTTTTGCCAGTCGGTGTGTCTACTACCTTGCCAAAGAAATGAATTGGTAACATGTACTCGGGTCTAGCTTTTTCCCACGGGTTTCCAAATCTGAGCCAATCGTCTGGTTCTTCGATCTGAAATTTACATTATACAGAACGTAAACCGAGGCACGTATAATATTATATATGCACTTATTTTTGAATTTACCTGTTCACCGTTGACTATCTTCTGAGCAAATATACCATATTCGTATCTTAAACCGTAACCATAAGCTGCCAGACCTAGAGTGGCCATGGAGTCTAGGAAACATGCGGCCAAACGACCTAAGCCACCGTTTCCCAGACCGGCGTCCTCCTCGAGATCTTCCAGTTCTTCGATGTCTAATCCCATTTGATACAATGCTTCGTCAACACTACTTTGAATGCCAAGGTTGATCATAGTGTTCTGAAGGGAACGACCAACCAAGAACTCCAAAGACAAATAATAAACACGCTGAAAACCAAAGTAATCGTAAAATTATTATTTATTAATATACATAAAATATTAGATATTTCTATTTTTTCGGCCATGAACTGGCAAAAAATATTATAAATAACATTTAGAATGAAGTAGGATTAATCAAACCAAATTTCAATTATTATTTAGGTAATATGGAAAACGATTTTTTTGTTTTATTTTCGACAGAATTAATCAAAGATATGTTTAAAAATTATCTATTATAATGAAATGAATATTTTTTTATTTAATTCTGATATTATTCACATGTTTTATAATTAAATATTATCTATATATTACACAATTACAGGTAAATAACTATAGTGACTCTGTTTTCCCTGTTCGCTTTGCTCACAATCTCCCATTGGTCTGCCCTCGGCAGAAAGCTTTTACACGGTTATTTCTGAAATAAAACCTCATCTAAACATTAAATCACATACCTTACTAACCAATTATTAATTTACTAATATAACAATAGTAAATAAGTAATAACGGTTTTTGAATTTAAGAATGAAATTATACCAATTTTCGTGTTATATCTCTTAATTTGTGATAAAAAATTTAGGCTACATGTGTATAATTTGGTAACCACCCAATAATAAACCATTCGTACAATAAATTGTATAGTCTTAAAGTATGTTATAGCCAAGTACTAAATATAGCGGAAATATTACAGAAATAAAATTGTTGTTTAAATGTTTCTAAGTTCACCTAATTTTATAAGATCAATTTTACATTTTGTTTTCAAAATCCAAGACTTATATTCAAACACAAGACACGTATAATTAAAAAAATATATATATTATATAACCAATTATTAAATTGTGCAAACTTACAAGTTATGATACGTATCGAGGTGTTATTAAAAAATAATAATAATACATTTTATAAGTTATTGACACTTGAAATTTATTGTTAAATTTGAAGTTATTTTTTCGTAATAATATAAATTAAAAATAACTAATGCCATTTTTTGCTAACTTGATTAGAATTTTTAACTCCTAAGGTCATTAACAAATTCTAATGCATGTTATGGGTATTAACAATCCAGTAATTTTTTTAATAATTAAAATAAGAAAATTTAAATAAAAATTGTACCTATTAAATATAGTTTGATTAAAATACTAACGTCTAAGAATGCAGTTTTATTAAATCTGTTACCTAGGTATATTTTTGCGAACCCTGTTGATCATTAAACATAGTAATTCATAACCGATATTGCTGACTTTGGAAAAATTTTATTTTTAATTACGTCATTACGTCTTCCTTTACGACTTATTAGTTATTATTATAGACTTATAGTATCTAAATCTATATACAAATACAATAATATGGTACCTAATTCTACCCATAATTGATAAATCAAATGTTTGAAAATTAGTATTTTTAATATACAAGTATATATTAGTTTATAGAATATTTACGAAACACCATTTCAAGCAATAGACAATAATAATTATTTTATTTTATTTCGCTTCCGATTGGTTAAAAGTTATAACTTATTAGTTACAACCTACAGGATTTGATTTTTATAACTTTTCACATTTATGAGAGATGCGATGAAATATTAATATATATAAACTAAAGTTGTAATACACTAATCCGCATTTTTTTCGATGTACAAATAAGTAATTTTTATGTGTTTTTCCTTTATACATTATTTTTCAAAGTTATCTTTATACATCTAAATACATAATATAAATATAAGGAAACAGGCTCACAAAAACGTGTATCGTTTTATTATGTCCGTTGCCGCGTTGCTAGATAAGAAACACGCACACAATAATTGAGATTATAATTTATTACTTAGTAGGTATATATTATGATTATATGAATTTCGATTTCCGATTGTGCCTGATATTATGTTTCTTGACCTACAAAAAGTAATAAGTAGTGATATTCTGCAAATAATTAAAACTCGTATGAAAATGATTTGATTCGTGATATAACATGATATTATTTTATTATCGAATAAAAATATCTCTTACAAATTGACGTTATTGAAAAACAAAATTCATAAATCCCTGTGTAATAATGTACTAAACCATTAACGCGATAACCTATGAGAAAAAGAAACTTAAACAGAGCTCAGCAAATAATTATAATTAGTGAAAATAATATATTATACTCGTGTAAAACTGTAAACGTCTATACAATGATATCTCAATCATAACAATAATGTACAAAACTGTTATCGTATATTACGAAATCTGATCGACTGATCGAGTGATCTAATTATTATTATTATTATATATATATAATATACATAATAGTATGATATGGTGTAAATAGTAAATGTGTACGACTGTAGATCAACTTCAAATTTTAGAATTATGAGCTTTTGTCGGAAAACTGTATAACACACGACCATATTGAAATAGTACGTTTCCTGTTTATTACACAATGAACTGATCAAAAATTGAACACGATTATATATGTACGCGAAATGCAGCATGTGTTATTCAACATGGCTGATGTAGGTTAGCAGGCACTCGTAAATATTTTTAGAAAACTCGTAAAAAAAATACATATACTACTGTGGGGGACGTTCAGATGTAGGTCGCGAGACGGGACGTATAATCAGCGAAAACGATAACACTTGCCTCGTATTAGGCGTAGGTACCTTTGGATCGGTGTCGTAATAGTGTTGTTGCGTACGTATCCACCTGGATGTAAGATTATCCCGAACCATGTACGCCAACGCAAAATAATAGTCCCGGGCCGTGGCCACGTTCCTGTCCTTGACCAACGTAAAGTGCAAGTGTCGGTTGAAGGACTTTTTCATCGAGATAACGTCCTCCAGACCGGCGATTGACGCCACGCTGATTTGCTTCCGGAGTTGTTCGAGGTTGGCCAACGGCATGGTGATGGTCCCGTTTGTGACGATCGACGTAGAATGGGTATATATTACGAATTTGGATTTATACGAACGATTTTTTTTTATGCGTTCGCCGATCGCGATATATGAATCGTAAACGAAGATAAATTAATCAAATAACGCGGGTCTATAGGACGCGATATAGAAAATTATCGTTATGCCGGCACGAAAGTGCGACGACAACTGAGTTGACAGACTTGATACGATCGTCGCGGTAATCTCGTGACGAAAATATAATAATCCACTCGTCCAATTACTACTTTGTCGTGCGGATTACCGCAGCAGTGTATAAGTGCCGTACAAAATATCATCGATATGAATATCAGATACACCATATATATACCGGATATTATTTTTTTTATATATAATATTCATACTGTGCAAATCATTTGGGTTATGATTTCGATGATTTCCTCAGAATATTTATGTGTGTTTTTCAACTTATGTTTTTAATGTTATTATCTGATAAATATTGAATAAATAGTTTTTTTGTTTGAAAATATTTAAATTTTGTAAAAGTTGAATGATTTATATTACTTTATTATTTTTTTTAAATCACAAAAAAATAAAAAAATAATGTATTGATAGTTAAATGAATCACTCTGTATATATAAATTAAGTAAGTAGGTACATATCTACGTTGCACGTCACGTATTGACACATATTATATATTTTAATAATAATGTAAGTTTACTTGTGACGATGTTTTAAAAAAAAAAACTACTCAAGATTATTGATTTTACAATATTGATATATTTTTATGCCTCTTATATTGTTATACTTATACATATATTTGTTTTCCACTAGGATGAAAAAAATTTGGCAACATGCACACAATATTAACGGGACGACCACGGTGATCTAAATTTATCAAAAGAACAAATGTTTATTTGAACGACTTTGACCATACACTGAACATAACATATCATATATGCCAGAAAATAAGAAAATTCTATCATTATTTTAACTCGATCTTTGTACTGCTGTATTTCTAGTATTTTCAGAAAATAAATGATAAATACCACGAGTAATAAAACAGTATAGGTACCTAAGTATACTAATAAAAATTAAAAAGTAAAGCGGTATTAGCGGTATGATTAGTATACATTTTCTGTTACCGTCTGATGTTTCTCAAACGCAAATTATTGACAATAAATTATATTATAATATAGTGATTTTTAGAACTAGTTTTCAGTTGTATTAAAAAATAATATATAATAAAAGTCATTATTGTGGCTATTTTTTTTTATTGAATTAGATAGTTTGTATTGCCGCCGCAAAATACTTCTTAGATGATATAAAAATTTAAACAATTGAAAATATGGTCATTAGACTTTAAAACTTAAGTACCTATAATATGTACAGTGTACACTTAAACATTCCAAAAATCAAAATTTGAATAATTGTATTATTAAAGAAGACATTGAGGTTAAGCATGCTTGGACTAAATTACCTTGTCAATTTTTTTTTATCACTATTCAACACTTCAATATAATTATATTATGGGTATTTATGGCTTAATAAAATAATACTCAAACACCTTATATGAGCACAATACCCTATCTAATAGATAGTATTTATATATTATATTTATATTATATAATATAATCACTAACATACCGATTTTTTATGATCTATAAGATAATGAATTTATTTATTTTTAATAGAAAAACATTAATATGAAATTGTGTAAATATCGAAAATGTGTTGTGGATTTTTAATAATTATTATCGTATAGGTACATTGTACATATAAAAATATATACCATACATTTACAACATACAGAGATATCACTTGCAGTTAAAAATAAATATAAAAAATATAACCCGTCCATCAATTAAAATCAGTTAGTAAATTATTATTATTTTAATAATAACCTGTAATGTTATTTTTAACAAATTATATTTCATTTTCTTTTGCACATAAATATATAGGTCAATCTTGTTCAAAAGTCATTTACTGATAATAAAACATGATATTTACGAAACACGACTATACATCACTATAATATCAGCTATATACTATTATAATATTTTAGTATTTGAAACGCTACACATAACGATTTAAATTTTCTAATTAAATTTTATTTATAGATTAGAAATGACTTATGTTGATTGTACTATAATATAGTATCATATAAAATACTGTATTTATAAATCTTTATGTATGATTTGTTTTCAGAATTCAATAACTAAATCATCTTGAGTACTTGACTTAATCTTTTGACATTTGCGTTAGTTTTGAGTTAAAAATATATACCTAACTTTTTAACACGAAAACAAATATGTACAAATGTAAACAAATTATTAAGCAATAATAAGAAGGGCATTTGAAAAAGTAAATAGTATTTACTTTTTAAAGAATTCGTATTTCATATACATTATATAATAATTATAATTGCTTAATAGGTATCTGTAATATTTAATAAATCATTAAGCAATTATTTTTCGTTAGTTAGAAAAAGCGTATTACAGTCTAAAAATGTAAAAAGAATATTCAAAATGTTCATAGTAATTGAATTTATAAATGCTTAATTTTGTTGAATGGCATTTTTATGTGTTTGAATGTGATTGGAAAAAGTAATGATATAGCCGACATAGATCATACTTTCAAATTTTAATTTTTATACAAATGAAAATAAAATAAATTAAAACACGAAAACAGTATATTTTTATTTTTTACTATTTATTTTATTACAACAATCCCATACAGCATTTTTATTAATTCAAGGTAGTATGGTAGTATAGTATAGGTAGATCAAAAATCATGGCATCAACTTTATGAAATTATGTGTAACTATTACGAACAATAAATCCTTCATACCGTTGCCAGATTCTCGCATGTATATATTTAAAACCACCTTCAACAAGGTTAAAAGTCAATAACCATGTGTTATGTTCCTACATATAACGTACAAGTAGAATCATTTTTGTAAAAGATCTTTAAGAAAATGATCAATTCGATCAAATATTCAAATGCAGACATGAAGTGTTATGGATAGAAATGTAGCGATGTTGTTGTATGTTATTGCATATATGCGATATAATGATATATAAAAGACAATATTTATGTTATTGATATTAATAATTAATACAGAACTATCTAATTGGAATGTCTAATAAAATTTAAAAAACTAAAATAAGTGATAATAAACATAATATAGGTACATATTATTATATATTATATTATTAAGCCATTATTCCAACTTTTAATTAAATATCGAAAATAAAATAATATTGAATAAAGGTTTTCTCCCGTATACTAATATATTTATATACATAGGTATAATTTTTATTTCTAAAAATACTCAGATACTCCTGTAGTCCACAATAAGCGTATAGTGTATACAATAATACATTATTATAATTACTCATAAAAGTTTTATTAATTATAATCGCACGCGGAAAGTTTTTTCAGAGCAATTGGCTCTGTCCTCTAGTAAAAATTGGCGGATGTTTGATGCATATTGAAAATTCAAAAAATTTATAATAAAATATAACAATATTGTATTTTTGCTGTAAAAACATTGCTTATCGAAGGTACATAAAAACCCATATTTTGGGTTGAAGATTATTAATCTTTTGTTTATATTATTCAGTATGCAACTATTACAAGCCTTATTTTGACCATTTTGTATAAAATAAATATCTAGTGAAACGTATTTATATCACGTTGGGTTCTATGATTAGTTGGCTTCCTTCATATTATTAATTATCGTCTTATTTGTTTATTCATTTATTGTGCTATACCAACGCAGATCGTAAAAATTCTTATATTAACAAAAATAAAAAATGGCAAGAATAGTATAGAACAATTTAAATATAATTATAGAACATATAATATACAAAAATTATGTAAATATGAATTATATTAGAGATATAATAATAAGTGAAGTTTAAAAATTATGTAATGCTACAAATAAAATTAAATTTTTAACTCCTTATTATATTATATAAATGTAAAATACAATGCAACTTATTGATTATAGAGTACCTGTTACTTATCTGACTTATAAATTTATGAATAATCCATAACTTTTTTTTTTAAATTGAATATTCATAAATTAGGTATTTCTTAAATCAGACTAACTATCTATCTATATAAAAGTATACTCAACAAGACAAATTAGACAATAAAGGCATGGATGTGAACTTATTATATCAATGAATATATTTTACTGTTGTAAATTATTCAAATACCAATCAATTTTAAAAAGTAAAAACCTATACGTTTTTATTTCTGATCATTTAACAAATTAATTTTATAAATCATAGCTAATAAACATATTATTTAAAAAGTTTTTGATCTGTAAAAATTATAACGTGATAAAATATTTACATTTCAAATAACTCTCGGGACTGACTTATACTTTGTAATTATTAGAAAATTATTTATTTATTTTGATTTCATCTATCTGAATTGATTAACGACAAATGTAAATTAAACGTACTATAATAAGGCTAATAAAATCATCGTGTTTTGATTAATAATGTTATAATAATACATTCTTATATACATTTTTATTTTTATGATAAAAAGGTGCAATTATGTGTAAATCATAATTCACAATAATAGGTAGGTACGTATAGTCAATAATAAAAGGAAACGACTTTTTTCGTATTTATTTATAGTGATGTTAGTGTCTTAAACTCTTAGTTTAAAAATCGTTGCTTACAGATAGCAAGAAGTCCGCAGAGTCAAGTTTGAAGACTAGAAGATTAGAATGGTTTGTCAGACAGCTGCTGACAATTTGTTTTTATGTTGAACATTCTCGCATATCAAAAGTGAAATTTAAGACATTTGATTGATGGTTTATAAAATGTGTCAGTATCTATGTGTTTAATTTATAATTTTAAGTGATTGCCGATTGGTCAAACTTCTAATTCTACAATATGATCTTAGTAATCTGACACATAATAATATGACACCGATGTCCGTTTAGAAAATGACTGGATTACTCAAACAATAAAAAAACTGTTTTTGTATAATTGTTTACGTATACTAACAAGTTACAAGTTACAACATAATAATATTTTTATTTTTAAATATCAACCTAAATTTTATAAACGGCATTAAAATAATATACGGTACAATTTACTAAGTCTATTTATTTACTTTCTTTTTAACAATATTTTATAGAAGCTATTTATAAATGAAAATGAAAATTTTTAATTTTTCCAAGTAGGATGTTTAAAAATATTAGATTATCTTATGATATTATGATAGTTTGTAACCAGTTTAAGTACTTACACAATTTAGTATTATCATTGTCGTAAGAAAAATACCGTTGTTTTTCGTCGTACATATCAAATAGACCGAGAGTGAACCTTAGATAGCGCACGTAATACCACATTACCATGAATACCGTGGCAGTTTTATTTTCAGATATTTCTAAATAATTTAAACAATAGCTTATAATAGATGTATGTTAGTTGTGGCAGTTTAAATTTTTTACGACACCAAACCAGTCGAGTACAGAGATTGGTAAAACTATAGCTAAGTCAGTAGTTAATGTCGACCATCAAACTCTAAAATTTAACTAGTAGTTATTGAACGATTTATAGACGAATGACAAAGATACCCATCCGCATCATTAAAAGGACTTCCATCAAAGTTTAATTCTACGTATTTGTGAGTATATATATATATATATATATATTATATCATCTATATTGATTAGTCATTATTTACTGGGGTAAACCGTAAATAAAGATGACCTATTATAATTTACAAACGGTATAAACAACAAACTATGATATTATAATATTTAAAAAATACACATTCAATTAACTGATAAGTAAATACACTTAAAGTTTACATAATAATAAATTACTATTTACTTTATTGTGTTGTTATTGTTAAAAGTGATTAGTATTTTTTTACTATTCTGTACATAGGTAGATAAAATTATTAGGTAGGTATTCAAATATTTCCTAGTTTTTAGGATAATTTTATAATATACAATTTTTTAATTATTTTTTGTAAATTTAAACTTAAATTAAACATTTTGTTTTTGTATTAATTAAAAATCTTTTTAGATTTTAAATTTATATGGTTAATGTATGTTAATATTTGAAGTTTTAACAGTGCCGAATTATTTCTTTTCATTTAAATTTTATAATTATAAAAATATTAGTTATGTAACTTTTAAAGTATGTTCATTGTTCAGAAATCATTAATATGCAAAATATTTAAAAATATTTAATATGTTTTTTTATGTAATATAAAAATTGTATAAATAAAAGTTAAAACATTGATTTTGAATAGTACATAATTATTTTACATAAATTAGATGATTATTAGAAACTATATTGAATATAATAGTATATATTTAACATTTATCTTATTTCAATTATTTATTTTGATTAATATATATATAATTATATATATTATATATATATACTGTAATCCGGTGTGTTATGATTCAAAATTTTTACTTCTAATCCTGACTGAATATAATTTGTGCTTATTGCAAGACAAACTTAATATACTCGTATTATATATTTATATCATATATATGTACATCATAATTCATAGAACACAACATGGATGTAGTTTTAAAAATTAAATGCGATGAAGTCACTATATAATACATTTTTATTCTTTTATTAATATACACATAAAATGTACATACTATATAAAATCCCATAATAGTAATACCAATACGCTAAGTACTACATTAATCTTGCGACAGTAAATTCCATCCACTCACAGATTTTTTAACCATTTGTGCGATTTAATATTTTAAAGATTGAGTAGGTAGAATTGGCACTGTTACGTGTTGTATTACATTTTATTCGAATGAGCTTATGTACTCAACTGTATAACTCACCTAGCATTATTTAATCCTTTTTATGTACCTATTTATTAAAATTATATTGTTTTAGAATAGTCAAAGACCATTTTTAAAATATTTAGTATTCAGATGTTTATATTGTTATAGGAATGTCCTTTTGTAATACAAATTTTTTTTCAAATGTTATTTTCTAGTTTTAATTATCATAATAATTTAAAACTTCTAGTAGGTTATCAATATTAATCTATTACAATTTTATAATTTGTAGTTATTTAATATTTATGATTATAATAAGTAGATACTAGACTAAATATTTCATCAATTTTTTATTTTATTATATGTATTTGTGTCTTACTGATTATGTTAAAAACTTCTCGTTCGGATTTCGATTTTGATTTTAGATACATCAACATAACAATATTTGATTAACAATTTAAACTGAAAAGGAAAGATTATATCGATATTCTTTAGATGTCCAAAAAGTATTTTAGTATTTTACAACATGGTCTTTTAAAATTCCAAAAACCAGAATTTAAATGTACAAATACATAGTTTTTAAGGTCAAGCATCGTCATTCGTCTGTACTTCGTATTACTGGATATATTATTATACGAGATTGAATAGCCTAAATCGTTAAATTTACATCAATAGTTGGGTACCTATGTATTAAATACTGCATTTATAGGACGTAATAAAATACAAAAGCTAACATGTTAGATTGGATGTTGCATTTTTTTACATGTTTTGATTAATAATAAGATGCATTCTCGTGTTACGTTTTCAAAACCTGGGACCTACTGACAATTTTTTTTACCTATATACTTAGTATATATTTATTTTCATTTAATTTCACAAATATACTTGAATTTAGATTAGCAGTATGATATGAAATGTTGATCTCTTTAAAAGCAAGATTTAGAGGAGATACAGAGTTCCAATTATGAATAATTGTCACATTATATATTATATTATGACTACCGATCGCAGAGTGGCTAATTCGAATACCTAAACAATACGAGTTATTATGCAGTTAATCGTATACCTGTATTTATCATAATCTATTCTGTATAGTGTGAAATATGAAATATGCATAATATAAACGACTGCACTCACCTTCGGGTTGACCGCGTATTGGTGCTGTTGCGTCCTGATCCATCGGGATACCAGGCTGTCCCGGACTGAGTGCGCCAGCGCATAATAGTAATCCCGGATAGTGGCTACGTTCCTATCCTTGACTAGTGTGAAGTGCAGGTGGCGGTTGAACGTTTTCTTCATGGCCACCACATCCTCAACATCCGCAATGGACTTGACACTGATCTGTTTGCGCTTTTCTACCTTAGGCTTGGTGATTTGCACCGCCGGCATTTTGACGCTTTTTCTATACAATCTAGTGCAATATGTGAAGAGGATAGATACGCGTGTGTGTTGAGAATTGTGATATTTTCGATGGAGTGTACGATGCGTCCTCGTGTGATATTATCGGAAGGTTTTTGGAAGACGTCTTTAGGTCGTTGCCGTTGGCCAGCCGCCGGTGTACTGTGATGACTGAATGTACGCGAACACTTGTGTTGGCGTTGCGGCTCCCCGTTAAAGTTCCGGAGATAAGAGCGCGTCCGCGATAAACCTACAGAATAATAGGACTGCTCAAACCACTTAATTATTCTTATTCGTCTCGTCGTGATAAAACGCTGCAGCTAACGCACACGAAATCGATAAAATATTATATAAAATAGTTTTTAATTATGCAATTAATATTTAGACAATATTATCAATGTATTATAATATACTAAATATATATAGTATGTATATTATAGTAAATTACTGCACCGACTCCAAAGTTCAATATTATAATTATAGGCTGTGGGTTTACTGTAGGTATGAATTCTATTAAAACACCCAAGACGGTATACTGACAATATTCTCTTATAAATTATCAAAGTATAAGTTCAAAATGATTTAATGAAATGATCAAATGAATAAGATAAGATGTAGATTGTAGAGAAAATAACATATATTTGTTTGACATCTTTGGTAGATAAAAAAGTTGTTAATATCTTGAGTTATGAGAATTAGTTTTAAAGTTTGGCCGTTCAATTAATTTAGGCTAATCTATATAATTTTGTTTACTAGTTTGTAAAGAAATTATTAATGTATAGTTTACATATTTTTTTAAAAGTCAAGATTGAGAAAAACACATTTATAATATCGTGAACAAAATTAGGAACTCAGTAGTCTGTTGTCTGTATAATTTACTTAAATTATATCTTTAAAAAGTATTATACGTTTGAGAAAGATTTCGTTTTTAAATTATACAATTAGTGTACCATATCAGATTTGCATATTCCTATCGGAACATATCAAACAAGAAATATAAGAATACAATAATTTAAGGGTATTACAAATGTCTTTACACGAGCATTTTATCGCTTAAAACGTTATCGGTATGACTGGTATGAGTATGAGTATGAAGTTTAATTATATACGTATGCCTATTATATGTATAATGACAGGCTGATGAGGAGTGAATAGGTATTACTAAGTAGTATTACTATAGTAATATATACTAAGTAGTATAGTTATTACTTTGTACTAAGTAAATTTATTAAGAAACATCCTGTGATTAAACATTTTTAAAATATAATGTTTAAACTTTAAATACTACAAAAATAAATAAGAAATACAAGTAAATAACATTATTATGATTATAATGATATGATATATTTGATTATATACTTTAAAAACCAATTTTAGTGTCTAGTGGAAAAATCTATATATTTATTTCATATCCTTTTAATATTATAATATTTTTATAAAAGCACTTGAATTATAAGCTATAACTTACAATATTAATGCGTAATATATATATAAGAAATTAATAACATGCTTATATATTATAGTAAAACCATATACTGATAATATTTTTAAAATTACTTCTTTTTTAATATAGTTTAAATAAATGTTTGTAATTTTGAATGCATAGCCGAGTATAGGCATGTATTTTAATATTATTACTTGACGTTCTGTAGTATATTTTCTTAGAAATAGTCTACACAAAGTGATGATTGGGTATATTGTGTTGACCCATAAACTTTGCACAGATATAGATTATTTTATCTAATTTTTTATTTAATATTGTTTTATACCTACACCAATAATCTATAAACTATAATAATGATTTTGAATAGAAAATTTAATAAAATATTCCAGAATAAAACATTTTTAACATACATAATTATTATATTATTAAGTTTTATAGTTGTTAATTTATTTTTCTTAATTATTATAAATTAATAATATTACCTATATTATTGATATAGATACCTTGCATGGCTGCATGTTTGTACAAATATTGAATTGCTTTGGGTTTATTAAATTATTCAATTCTATAATCTACGTCTGAAACTAAATTTTTTTCATAATTAAGAACTAATTGTATGCAAAATAATTTAATAATAATATATAGAATAAAACTTTCCCACGTAATTAATATGATTACGTTATTATTGATATAAGTTTAAGATAATGATTTTAATTGAATTTAAATTAATGGTTTTATGGGTGAAATTTCTATATATTTATATATGTACAATAATTAAATACATGGCGTCGAAGTTTCAGTTACTTATTTGGTAATTAATTATAAATATAATGTATAGATAACAGTGGAAAATAAATATATCAATTTTAGAGTTGTCTTATACTCTTATTATATCAAAATATCAAATACTTAGTTTAGTCACGCAGCGTTTTCGTGGATAATAATTTCTAAACCATAGAAACAATTAATAATGTTATATTGTTATTGTAACTGTTTGCCTCATTAGTGAAAATATGACTTTAGACTTGTAAGAACCCAGTTATAGTGTAAAAATCATCTAATGCAACTTGAACTGAAAATTATTTTTAATAAAAAGACGAAAAACCATTAAACCAAAACTAATAATAATTTCTCACTACTATTTCAAACAGTTTAAACTCCATCTGGTTATAATGTCACATTATACGTTTTTTTAAAAATCGATTATACTACTTAATATAACAAAAAGCTACCAACGTTATTATTTATGCTGTGCATTCGCTAGTTATGAGTACTTTAGTTTATATTTTGAAACTAACGTGTAAATTATAAACATTTACATTGTTCGACATGCCAACGAAAATATTGTTTACGCATGACTTTATATTGTAGTATATTAGTATAGGTGTTATTCGTATACATATACAACAGTATAAACTGTACATGGTATATTTATTTTTATGTCAATATTTTTTCGTCACATAAATCGGACGTTTTGTTTTTGAGTTCATTGCGCAAATCGTAATTCGTTATTCATATCTATGGCGGCCTCTAAACTATAAAGTATATTTTATATTATATTATAGTATTGTAATTTGTGAGCAGTATGCCGTAGAATATATCGTTTTCGATTTGTTATTAAGGTTATTAACTATATAGGTACGTATATATTACATTGTTGATTTCGATACTGTTATAAATCTTGACTGGACGTATAAGTTATATTTTATGTAGCTTGAATATTGTGAACTCATATTAATTAAATGCAGTGTTGATTTATTAGTTGTTAAAGTTGTTTACTTGTTTAATATCCAGTGTTCCATATGTTTCTTATCACCCAAAATATTTCCACGACAAATGAATATTTTTTTATAATTAGGTTTTTTTTTCAACAGTAATTTATATGAAAGATAATTACCGATAATTACCGACATAAATTAATATTATAATAGTCCCTTTGTTTTAAAACATATCATTCAACATTTGAAAAATATTTTATGGTAAATTTTTATATAACCATATTTTCTAGCTTTGATGATTTTGAAAATAAGTTAAAAATCAATTTAAGCTGTATTTGAATAAAAAAAAAAGAATAAAAACTATTACGTGTTTGTACATATATGTTATTTGCAGTAGACAATATGAAGATCACTCGGAAATGTCGCCACGGCGGCGACGAAGAAGACGACGTCTGTTACATGTCGAAAGTGAACAAGGGCGCTCAGAAAATCATGATCGCGGTCCCGGATCAGCTGGCAGTGGTGTTCATGTGGTCCCTGGTGACGGGAGTGTTCATCTTTTTCCTGATGACGGCCACATATTTGGTCTTGAAGTTCGAATCGCCATCACCATTACCGTCACCGTCAGCGGCTTTGCATTCGTCTCGCGCAGAACGCTGTCCGACCGAGCCCAAACATCCGCTGGCGGCCCGACAGGATGTCGGATCCGGTGACGTG
Organism: Rhopalosiphum padi; assembly: GCF_020882245.1. Taxonomy (NCBI): domain Eukaryota; kingdom Metazoa; phylum Arthropoda; class Insecta; order Hemiptera; family Aphididae; genus Rhopalosiphum; species Rhopalosiphum padi. The sequence goes on from NC_083600.1 coordinate 24,565,583, forward strand.
CACTACGTTTTTCTGGATGACGATCGCATCCCGCGGCTGTCCGCTTGTTCGCTGGAGTCAGCCGTGAACGCCATCTCGGGCCACGGCAGCGGTCGCGTGAACGTGTTCGTCGTAGGTGGCATTAAACGGATCGACAACTACAACCGAACATTTTCGGTAAGTGTTCCGTGCACGTGCTGTAATTACTATAAAAATATTATTTAATCAGTAAATCATTACCTAAACGATATCATACTCTTCAGTCCAGTGACAGCACCATGGTCAATTTAAAAAGGATTGATTCCCGTTTCCGCCAATATACTTATATAATATTTTTTCATATTTTTAGAGAACATTTTGTATTTTCATCTATACGTCATAAGTGTACATGCAATTGATAATCCCAATTGTTATTTTACTGTATTTTGGGTTTTTAAAAAAATGTGATTATTATTTCCCGGGTAGGTATATATTATTATTCCAATGTTATAAACCTATACATATTACATATCATATGTATAGCTTAATATTGAATTTTCGTACGATCATATAAATTGATAGGATTGAAACTACAATATAGACAAAAACATTTTGTACGTCATAAAACTCTCTTATCGATCACAAAATATTTTAGCGGGGTGATCAAATTAACGTAAGACACTTATAGTTTTATAATACATAGTTATATAAAAAGTTATACAGTTATATATAGTTATATACAAAGTTATATAGTTATATACACTTATATTATAGTTATAACGTTTAATAAATAGTTTAATTAATTAGAAATGTTAAAATATGTGCCAAATCATTTATCATTTTAAATTATTTTATTATGTGGCCAAATCCTAACCATTACAAAATATTTATATATTAATTTGTAACCATAAAAAAATAGATTTTTAAACTTTCGAAAATTATACTATTATAATTTTGACTGTGTTTATAATTTTCGAAAACTGACTAATACTTATTAGTTGATATTTGTGTTATGATATGTAAACAAATTAAATAACATTTTTTTAATTCACAATTGTATTAAATTAATATGTTGATACGTTATTTTGTGAATCCAATGTGTTGACGCATTCGTGGGATACTTGACTAATATAATTGGGACGCTACACATGATTACCCGAATTCGGGCCGCGATTTGACATCTTCATTGACCCAATAGGATAGATCTACGAGGAGCCTTCAGGGGGATTTATCCTCACTCAAAATACGTCTCTTTCTATTCTTGAAATGTTGAATTTCACATAATTTTTTTGTACTTGATGCATATTTTATTGAAATGATGCGAGACTTTAATTGGTCGTCATGATTCACATGATAATTTAAGCCATTTCGACCTATATAATGCTTCGCGTTACTATTATTATTACTTATTAGGTTACATGGAGAAGCTGCTTTGAGCCCCCCCCCCCCCTCATTTACAATTTTCGATATTTATTCGTATTAATTTAAGTATATTACGCACATGATTTTATAATATAAACATTTACAATCTAAAACAATTAAAATAATTAATACGATATTACTTTTAATCGTTCCACTTTATATTTAATCTTTTTATAGACGTATTGGTTTTAACTCTGCAAGGTGACATTCATAATTATTATGCATTTTCATACGAGCATTATTTAAATATTTTCTTAATATATTTTAGGTAAATACGAAGAATATTTCCCCAAAATAGTGTTATCTAATTGTATTAAATTTAAATAAATGCATATTAATTTATTACCACATACAAATATTGTTAATTATTATTATGTAACACATAATTTGTTGGTTTATTTGAAATTACCTATTCTGATAGTAAATGCTGCAACCGTTGGGCGTTCATAAATGATTTAATATAGAAAATCTTATCTAAACTTACAGCAAACAAAGTATAATAATAAGTTTATAATTATTTTATCTTGAGGATTATATTTAGACATACTCTCTAAAATCGTAAAAATGTTATTTAGATTTTAGTTCTACTCAATTTTGAATAAGTTAATAAGTTAATTAAACAATTCGGATTCGAAATTCAAAATAAGATCTTACCTATATACACTTTATTATTTTATCTTATTATTTGGCTACATATTAATCTTGTTGTAGTCTTTAAATTAATATGTGAATATTGAGTAGCAAGTAGCAATAATTAACATATAATAAGAAAAATAAAAATAAATAATTATGTCTACATAATTCTTAATATAGGTAATAGGTACGTCATAAGTACGTGTGAAACGTGAGTAAGTAATGGTCTAAAATTTAGAGCAAAATAATCTGTTTGATCGACCTACTTTGATTAGTATTGAACTTCTATAATATTATTCTTATCGCTGCACTTCGTCCTTCGAAAGATATCCTATTCACTTTTATTACATCTTTATAATATGTAGGTACTTCCTTTTTATTGTCAAAGAATTGGCATTTTATCAATTAGAAACAACCTTTGATATTTAAATGACTAAGAAAATAATATATATTATATAAAATCAATCATTTAAATTATAACTAATTTATTATATAAAGTATCCAGTAGATAGAAACATTTTGTAAAATTGTATCTTCAAATATTACGACACCACGGAACAAAGTTATATTCATTTTTACACTTTAGATAGACATATTACATTCATTGAATCGTAGTTCAGTATTTGATAACAATAGAATTTATTTTAATTAAAAATATAGATACATTGTACATTGACACATTGTATATCATATTTTAAAGAAATCTGATATAAATATTTTCATAAAAAATTGTCTATTTCATGAAATGGCACTGTTTTTTTCATACCTGATCACTTACTCATAAAAATACACTCAAACTATACACCTGTAACACAGTATTAAAACAAATATATTATATACTATTAAGTATAATTTAACCAAAGTACCTCTATACTATTTTAATTTATTTTTAAAAGATATTTTAATGCTTGTTTATCAAAAATAAAAAATATTGGTTCTTTTTTGAAACAAAGACATTATAGACTATACAGAGCACTCTTTTAATTGCATAAAAAAATCTAAGTATTTGAAAATATAAGATCGTTCAAAATACTTAATAATTTTAAAAATCAAAATGTTATTGTACCTATAATTTATTATGAAATACTTTTACGAGGTAAGCACATTTTGAAAATGTACACTACATAATATACATTATTATAGTCATTATACGTATACGAATACATACTTACATACCACTATACCAATGTTATATCTCAAATTGATCGTATACGTCAAATCATAGAATACTCGAGATACGTCGGCTTTTTTTCCAATACTATAATATGCAGTATTAAGTACCTAATAAAAATAATATATACACACGCATAATAATATGATACTTGTTTGGCTCTATGTATATAATGATCGTTTAATGTTTGCGATATCGCGATATTTATGCTGCGCGTTTTCGTAGGAGGTGTCGCTGTCGTCTACCGTAGATGATCTGAAAACCGCGTACGGCGATCACCGGTTGAACGTGATGCACGTCAGTCTGGAGGAGTATCTGGAGTGTTCGCCGTTCCGAGGCGTGGACATGAGCGGTCGTTCGGCCCTCGCCAAGTTCGCGGTGCAGCTGATAGTCCTGTGGCAGTTTGGCGGGACGGTGCTTGACGATGGTGTTGTGGTGGTTCGGGGGGACGTGTACCGAGCGACGAGCTCCGCGGTCGAGTACGGCGACCGGACCATCAGCTCGCCGATCGCGTGCCATGCGTTCGTCTACGAAGCGATGCTGAGCGTCAAAAAGTACGCCCTCGGCGGCGAGCCGTTCGCGCCGGACACCGGACGGACGATATTAGACAGGACGGCCACCGTCGTGGATGCCCTGTCAGTAGCCGACTGGGTTATGTGCCGCGGTGGTGTGGCGGTTGATGACCACTGTTATTACGAGGAGGCGACGGCAGAATCGCTGGGTTATCGCTGTCCTGTAGCGGCCGACGAACCGCCGTCGCCGAAATTCCAGGAAACCGTCCGGGCCACGTCACCGAGGCTTCGGAAACCCGTCGACCCGGCCACGACTATGAACACAACCGCAGCTGAGGACGGTCAAAACAGGAACACGACAGACGACGAGCGAGTTTCCGCGGTTATCTGAATTTAAATGTACTATTATATGTTTAAGACGTTTAAATGTATAGGTCGAAAGTATAATAATATTTTGTCATGGCAAAAACTGGGGCCATATTGCCCATATTTATATGTATATATTATGTGTATATAAACCAATAAACGTACGATAGTATATTTATCAATCAAAGTTTAATCTAAATTCACCGCTGTTCCTGCAGGTTTAATAAACCATAACCTTTTCTTCGATCGACTTTTCCCCCGTCCATACTGTACCTACTCGAAGTAATATTTTCAATCATTAAAAAATGTTTATTCGAGTACTTACCGTTTATTTTAAATTTTCATTACAAATTCCTATAGCTATAATACGATACAGATACAAAATTTCAAATAACGCTATTGAGAAAATTAATAAAACTTGTACAAAATATAACTTAAACGTTTTGGAATTCAATAAAATATATCGATCATGTAGTTATACATTAAAATATGAATCGACGAATATTATCTCTATTAATCGTCTATATATGCTTATATATATAGTCAATATTAGGTGTAAAGTCCAATAAATTATCTGGGGCACTAATTCCTCGTATGATGCATAAATCAACAAAATATGTGACGAAAAACAAAAGAATAATTTTGAAATACAAAATGCGTTTTTACAAATATTAAATAATATTAAAATTTAGAGTTACATTTTCACATACTATGTATTTAGAGTATATTTTTGTAGCCACAGAATTGAACTGTAGCAGATATCTTAGAAAATATTTGGAATGTTTTTTGCTTCAACCGCGAACCATTATATAGATTTACAATCAATTATGTAAGTATAGTGTTTAGACGTAAAAAATGGCGCGTTAATAATATTATATACATATTATTATAGCAGGCCAGTGTCCAGTGTAGTTATCGTTGATGACTTGGCTCTGGTGAAAACCAAAATTTTCTTTGAAAAAACTACATATTAGTATATTACATCCATTATCTGTGTGAAGAAGTAAACTTTGAATTTCGAAACTTCACATCCACGATTGGGTGTTTTGCCGAATAAATATACGCAAATTAGAAAAACAAAAAATTGTATTTCATTTTTCTCGTACATATATAACCACAATACCTGCAGTTGATGGATTTTTGAAAAAAAAAACTAGTTTTACGTCTTTTTAAAAGTGTAGAGTGAATGCGCGTGACTATACTAAAAATTGGCTAGAATGAATTAAGGAACGTTGCCCTATCTTTTAAAACAATAATACATTTCACTTTTATTACTGTGGTCTGGTGGTGGAAAAATATTGTTTGTTTAAAAATCTGGCTGCCCTTTTTTAAAACTGAAATAGCGCCCCTAACCTATACTTACTTAATATTTTGTATGATTTAGTTGATTTACACTTGTGACTGGTGAATTAATGTACATTTGTAAAAAAAAAATGGATATTTTCTTTGTTGATAGTAAAATTGTTTTACAGTATACAATATATAAATATAATATTGACAATATTGTTAGATTTAAATTATTGTGAAAATCAAATTATTCTGTATTCAATAGATATTTCGCCAACGACCATACCACGTTGAATACACCAGTTCTCGTCCGATCACTGAAGTTAAGCAACGTCGGGCGTAGTTAGTACTTGGATGGGTGACCGCTTGGGAACACTACGTGCCGTTGGCATTTTTATTTTGTTGTTCCTTTTCATCAACATTTTATATTAGAAATAATTTTGAACTGTATCAATTTATAAATATATTTTTTATGAAACTCACGCTAAAGTTCAATCATCAACTAAAGCGTTGACTCTTTTCAACACACAGTACATGTTTTTTTTCTGACCGGCAGACGGAAACGTTACTGACTTATACTATCCAAAATAAATATAATATATATTATTAACTTATCGATACATTTATCTTATTATCTGTTAAATAAAATAGTTACAAACTTTACCCGGTAGGTGGTTTTCTCCCGTGTTTTTCTGTATATAAATCAATTTGGTGAACTTACATACCGAGAACAGAAATAGAACAGTTTATTATAATATTATGGATTAACGCATGGTATGCGTTTTCAAAGGCGTGACAAAAAATAGTATGTAAGTATGGCTATAGGTTAATATTAAATTACGCCATACGACATTTTATCTCATTTGTCAAGTACCTACCTATTCCAGTGGTAGGAACAATCAGCCTGAAATATTTAGAAAAACTGTTAAGAAAAATTGGTCGGTATTTATTATTATTTGTGTTCGTTTGCGTTGGTTTTCTCGCTTAAAATTCCACCATTATTATTAATATTATACAATAATTCATTTTTTAATTGCACATTTTTTTCGTTTTGAAACCAACGACATCATGGTAACAGCTCTCGTATTACTTCCACTTCCACTTCCACATCTTTTTTTTTTTAATAAATTCACAATGCAATTTAGACTTATGAAAGTAATACAATATTACAATAACAATAAATAATAGAATTATTAGAATTATTTCAACAGTATTTTATAAATTATACAAAAATATATAAATGGTACCTATACTGGCTATACTTACTACCAATACATAATATATAGCCAGTACAAGTCACCTATACCTCTGTATCATTTGTAGCTGATTCGTGTAGGTAAATATTTGATATTATTTTTATAAAATATTATATAAATATCAATAATGTTGTTTAATTTGTAGGTTGTATAAAAGTATATTATGATAATAATATTGTATATAATTATAATTTATAACATCACAAAACACAATAGATGAAAAAAATATTTTTATAGTTACCAATATATAAGTACCCTAAAGGTCCGATGAAGGTCTTAAATACAGATTACAGGAATAAACCAATATTTTATTGTTATACAGGAATATTAATTATTTTTTTATCATTAAATCGTCGGCTATTGTTACACAAGTGTATTTGTATTTTCTGTAAATTATTTATTTGTATGATACGAAGGTTAATATGATATAATTACAAGGCGTAATACACGTAACATTTTTGTCACAGCATTTTTATCCACATAGTTAGTAATAAATAATAATCTAACATAACCAGCTTATATGTTAGAAATACTGAATAGTTACTATTCAATAGTACCAGACTGTTGAGTATTTTGGATTTTCTGATGTTAAAGTCGTCTACATAGGTATTATAATATTCTATCGAAAGAGTAATCCTTAAGAATTTTCTATAAGAACAAAAATAAAACGTAACAATTATTATCTTTTTACACATCATAAGAAGAATTTGCACAGTATTAAACGAAGCAAAGCCAGAGAAATTTACAGTAGAAACGTCGTCATCAGTGGAGCCGAAACCTACGAAACCTATACACAACATGTACCCAGGTAGGACAAATATTATTGCCTAATAACTTAATCTTAAAGTCTATCGAAAAATTATTAAAATTCACACTCCCTTGTCTGAATATACGTACCTGAGTGGATTTAATCAATGTAATTACCTATAGTAATTTATTTTATTACCTATTATAATAATTGTAATATGGCAGATTAAATGAATGTTTATCAAAAACATTGCATTTATTATGTATAATTTATATTTAATTATTAAAATATTAAATAGTGACCAGGTACATAATATTTTTATTATTATAAATTACTGTTATAAACTATATTGAGTCAATAACAACTTAGGTACCATAAAATAATGTGAATAGTTTCGTGGTATAAAATATTGATAATAACAAAATTAATCTATATTTTTTGAAATGATACATACCTACACGTTAAAGTTTCATGTCGTGCGAATAACATAAAAAATAACTAAAATCGTTATTCATTGTTTAAATATTGAATTTCGTCCATATTTAAACTTAAAATTTTCAGAAAAAATTAATTTTTAATTTTTTTTTGTTTTTGGAAGAACCGTGTAATACATTTTCAAGATTTTTGACCAAGTGAAATTTATTTTATCGATTTTTTTTCAAAAAATAATATTTATTTTACATTCTTATACAACACATAATTTTAAAAACAATACATTCAACGCTCCGCTTTGAACAATAGACATAGCTAATGACTAAAGCTAAGTATATATTTAGTCATGCTAATAGCTCTATCAAATAAACGTATCACTTGATGATACAGGCCGATAGACCGTATCCGTTAAGAAACGTTTTTCGTATAAAATGATCGATATAGGTAGGTTTATAGTATATTATATTATTATCATTGAATTCAATGATCATTGATCATATATTATACATACCTTTGATAGTGACTACTCGGCACCTAATGTACAGTAGAGCAGTAGGCATATAAGATAGATTTATGCATATACCTACCATAGTAAGTTCATAATCCTATTTATATTATATATTTACCTACCTACATTTTTTTATATGTATTTCTTCAATTATACATAGTTTTATTTATTAATATTTATTCTAATTACTTAAAAGTTATAAGTTATAAATAGTTATAATTATAAATAATTTAAGACATTTCAATATTTTATGAACTGTGGATAACATCAATATGTAGATCTCAATAAGATTAAAAATACTGCAATCTATTACCAAATTATAATATTTAATGATAAATGATAATACATATATATGCATGTTTTTACTAAAAGTTAATTCAATCTACTGAGGAAGCCGGAAGGTACTAAAGTATAAATATAATATTTTTTTCCAAAAATGTTGTGATTAAATTCAGGGCTCTGAATGAGGGGGGGGGGGGCTGATGGACCTTGAGTACAGGGGCTCGTTGAAATTTATTTGTAATTTTTGAAATTTTACTAGAAATACTTATTTTATATTAAATAATATTTTATGAAATATATATAAATGTATATTTAGTCATTGATTAATGATATAGTTAATTTGATACCTATAAATTATCGTGGTTGCAGTTTGCATCATCCTTATCGTTTGTAAGAACAAATATTATTCCAAAAATTGTTATACCTATATGGCTATATGATATATATGATATATATCATATATATCATATAAATCATATCTATATGTAGATGGTAAATTATTTTATTTTATAAAGGACATAACATTTTAGTATAGGGACCCAAGATTGTACGTGGACCGCGGGGGCCCTGATTAAATGACTTAAAATTATGTAGCACATATAATTAAACGTTAATGCTTTCTAATGTAATGAGTGTCTTAATTAAAATGGATCATCATTCAACATGTAGAGATAAATTACATAGTTTTAAATAATACGTCGGGTATTATGTTATTATATATTATTATTCTTAACTCGTACAGCCGTACGTTATGTTACCTACTAACATCTGCACTGTTCGGAAATTATTCTTAAATCGTATACAATAGCGCAATCTGGTGACAAAAGTAAGCGGCAGAATAGTAATTTGTACCAGTTTACATAATACTCGAGGAATTGGAAGCGGTGGTTATCTGTCTTTGTTTAAAACAAACGCAACATACTTTATGGACGTATTCTATACCTATTTCTAAGTTTCTAACGTATCGATTGATATAATGAAGTGATAAGGTTTGAATTTGTCATCTCGATCTCGTCTATATTTAACATCGACTTTCCCACATTTTTGGTTTTATCCACTCAAAATTCTAAAAACGTACTAAAAAAGAGTAATTAAAAAATTGACATACTTAAATTATTGAAGACGTTATAATAAAAAAAATCATAAATGCGGGAAAGTCGATCCCAAGAAGACTTGACGTCTGCAAATTCAAAACTGTTTACAGGATTCGTATCGCTTCATCTTTCAATCGGTACATACGTTGGAAATAGAACATGTTTATAATCCTAGTTGCGTTTGTTAGAAAAAGACAGAAAATCACCGCTTCCAATTCCCTTTAAGCTATAAAAAAAAAATAGTACCATTGATTATAAATATAGTATTTATAATCAATGCTACTACTATTATTATTATAACCATGTGTCCTTGTCAAGGCTTTATCTATATCACCCATCACCTTTAACCAAATTGTATACTTATATAGTGACATATTTAAACGCAACGTTTTAAACAAAAATTAATTCAACCATTTAACTGTTTTACATAGTCAAATAAATATTAAATAATGTTGTTATAGAGTATAGACCATACACGCTTAAAGTGTTTTTAGTAGTTATATAATGAAAAAATATATATATAATTATTATAAATTATAATTAAATTCAAATTTAACACATCGATCAGAGTGATATACCAGACACCTGCTGTCAGTCTTGTAAAAGTACTTGGGCACAGTATTTGTCATTAGAATACTTTTTTACAAGAACGTACAAATTTTTAATTTTAAACCAAATATCCAACCATTGGGATTTGGGGTCAACTACAGTTCTCTAATCATTATTCTCGCGTTTGTTTATTAAGTTAACTATTATAAATACATTTTTAAACGGCAAAGCTATCATTATTGGGGTTCCTAATTTTTCTATTTAGTTAAAACAATTTACTCAAGTTCAATAATAATAATAATAATAATAATAATAATAATAATAATAATAATAAAATCATATAGTATAACTTTTAAAATAAGAGTAATTTGTTATACCAGGGGTGGGCAACTGGCGGCCCGCGAATCTTTTTTATCTGGCCCACGCTACATTTTCAAATTACATCATACAATAATTTCAAAGTCAATAGTCTATACTCTATGTTACGTCTATGCTAAATTAAAATGCATATTTTGAATAACCTTTTTTTTTGCTCTCCATACTGGCCCGCTAAATTTTAATTTTCTAAAAATTGACCCTCTAATAACTTTCAGTTGCCCATCCCTGGTTATATTATACTACACAATTAAAAAAATATTTATAACTAAAATTTTTACACTTAATTCTTGATTTTCATACAAATTCCAAATGTTATCAGAGTAAGTAACATCTTGTGAAGATCTAATCACTCTAATTATTAGATAAACGTCTTCGATAGGAATGTTTACGTATAATTTTCTATTATTAGTCGTACAGGAATCAATTATTTTTATTTAAATAATAAACACGCAAATTTTACTTAGTCATTAAAAAAAAAATAAAAAAAATAATAAGAATTTGATATTATTTTAACATGTACATGTCATTTAAGGGAAATTAACGGTAAGGCATGTTAATTATAGGGATTAATACACTTATTTTTCTCATTTTCTATTTATTAACCACTATTTAAAATAGATTTAGAACAATTTTCAATAAGAAATTAAGAACCAATTATTATTTCATATCTGTATTAAAATTACTGTTATCATTAAATCACGACATAGTAAATTTTGTAAATGTCACCGAATACATACTTCAGGTAGTTCAATTGAATTATTATGAAAATTGGGCGAGTAAAATAATTAAATAGAGTACTGCAAAGTTATGTTGTTCTGCTTAAGTTGCGATATACTCAAGAATTTCATTAAATTATTTATATTTAAAAATTTTTTTCAGAATGGTTGATAAATAGGAAAGGATGCGTGGGGTGGATTAATCAAATTATTTGAACAACCCACCTAGATTAATTCGGCGCCACTGCCTGTTGGTACACAACGAATGAATGTGGCCTATTTAGAAATAGATAATATAATGTAAATATTATTAAAATATACATTATTATATTACTTTTAATAGTGTGCAGAGTACCAATAAATAATTACAATAATAAGGTAAATAACCTAAAATTTTGAATTCACCTTTTCCCACGTGATTTTTATGAAATGAAAATGCACTCTTATATCATTATTCATTAAACATAAAAATTTAGTCAATAGGATTTTAAATAATAAAATACATAAAATGACATTGAAAAAAAAACCATTAGTATATTGCATTGATTGATGATTTGATGGTATTGCCTGTTTATATAATTAATTTTATAAAAGTGAACAGCTGTTATAACTATTTTGTCAAAAGAAAAAAATGACAGTGTATGCTTATAACTTGTAACAATACAATGTAAAAACGTTTACATATTTAATGATATATATATTATGTATAGCTACATTCAATATTATCCGTTTGAGTTATAAAATAATTGTTAAACCTATCTATTAATTAATATATAGAAATAAGAAACTAGAACAAAATCTATATAAAAAAGAAAAAAAAAACTTTAACACATTCTCAACAGAGTAAATATATTATAAGTATACACAAACAAATAGCATTGTTTAAAAGTTAAGCTAGCTTGCTTTGCTATATTATAATATATAGCAAGAGGAATAAAAATGTAGGTAAAATTTGAGGAGGGGCAGAATAATAAAATGAGCAAAAGCTGAACCAGGCTGAAAATAAAAATGAAATAACTCACAAACCTTTACACGTTTACATTATGTGGTGAAATAGTAATGTCAAAAGACGTTCTACACATATTTTCCCGTGATACAATATAAATTATTTAAAAACAGGAGCAATGAGTATTTTAATAATAGTATAAATGTTTAATTTTACTGGGACGACATGGTCTAAATATATATATATATATAAATATATATTAATAAAAAAAAAAAAAAAATATATGTTGGCCTAAAATTTTAATCATTGACCACAAGAAAATTGATGGACTTTAATAGGAAAACAAACAAGGGGTTTATTCCTTCTTCTTTGTCTCTGGATTCTTTTTTCCGATTGGAATAGCTGCTCGAACTCTGTAATAAAATTATAAAAATAATTAAAACACAATATAAATTACTGCTATTAAAACTATACTTGAACTTGTATTTCTTAACTTGAATATATATAAAATGAACGTATAGTATCATACATTATACCTGTATTTTTTTTAAATTATTATTATTGGAGGGAGGGTGATAATATTTTGATTTTAAAACGAGTTAAAAAGTATAATAAAATATTAATTTTGTAATGTTCACTATTTTTTTTAAAATAAAATTAGTACATTGATAAAAACCAACAAGATAACATAGATAATGGTCTTGATAATAGTCCAATTAATACCTATACTAATTTTAAGACCAATAAAATTAATTATGTTGTACTGAATTATGAGTTTTTGAAATAGAAACAATAAATACAGATGTACTTTCTTTAGTGCTTTACATATTGTTATACACGATAATAATAAAAAAAACCCACTTGTTAGTCAATTCAGCAATCTTGCTTCTAACTACTTCAATATTTTGATCAATTTGAGTCTTATTGTTCTCATAAACTTTGGGTAGTGTGAACAGAGCAATAAATCCTGAAAAAAAAATGAATTAAATAATTTATCTATATAATATACAAAAAAAATATAAGTACCAATAATTATGAGTGTAAGGCCGTTGAACAAAGCGCCAACATATGTCAACACCCAGAGAATACCAAAGAATTTGGCAGAGTCAACCAAGTCTTCAGCAAGTAACAAGCGACGAAGTTCAACCAATACGGCATTGATGTGCACAACAGCTAATTTGCTCAGTTCTTCAGCTTTTTCCTGTGGTAGCCTGATGTCCAAGTCAAGATATTCTCTATAAAATACAAACAAATAAATATAATACAATTGATGACAATTATTATTGATTAGTTTTTGGAATGGACGACTCACTGGAATGGGTGACTTTCATTAGTTTTATTTACTGTCTGTAGAGCAGTTTTATACAGACGTAAAAGAATGCATCCAGATTGTATGAACATAGCCAGATAAGCAACTACGCTAATCAGTGACATATATGCGAACGACAACAATACGACTAACGTAGCACCAAAAACAATGCCCGATGATACAGGATCTCTCCAATATACCAAAGCTTCAACTGTAAACAAATTAAAAAATAACAATTAAGATATTATTATTATGTTCATAGGTAATACTAATATCATTACAATAGTTTGACTATCTTTATGATAATTGATTAAATGATAATATTCACATATTAACAGAAGTATTATATTGTATTATTTTCAAATTCGAATCATTTGTAAGTTATGACATCCCTACCTAATGTAAAAACATTAAATGCCCTTAAATCAGCATAACATATAATATTGATTATATTTGGGAAACAATTTTAACTCATCAAAATGCGCGTATTTATAAAATAGAATTTAAGAGTACTCGTATTACAATCATATTTACAAATTGAACATAGACACATAGCAAGCGCTTTTGATTTTCATTATTGTATGATATATAAGACGCAGTACATACATTTAATAAAGCATAGCTCCATTCATAACTTTTACACTACTTTGGGCTGGCTCGCCAGCTGTACCAAAGTTGTCATACAATATTGTACACAAATTTATCAAGTAGTAAAACGTAGAAAAAAAAATTAATAATTAACAATACTTAAATTTTAAATAGGTCAACTTCTAGCTTTTGACCTCAAACAATATTATCATTCAGTTACTAAGACCAAGGAAAACGTATTTAATAGTACTTAAATTCATTGACTTGATATACGTAAATTTTAATGGATCAATAACAACCAACAGGTAAATAGTCTATAGAAGACACCACAGTAAAAAACAAGGGTGAATCGCTAAGGAGTTTACAAAACTTCGACGTCAGGCCAATACAATTTACGTCAAACCACATCAAACGAATTAAATTAATACAGTGTCGAATCGATTTTTACAAACAGGTAAATCCAAAAACATCTGTATAATATTGGTTTGATGTTAGGAATGGATATGAGTGAGTTAGGTTTGGACGGGTCGGCTTGGATCCGCGAACGTGGACAAAATTTGTCGATTCCACATCACCACCGCCGCCGCCACCAACAGAACCACCACCACTACCAACCACAATCGGGAGAGACGATGGCGTTTCGGTTCGACAATTACCCGGGTAACTGTAAAAACTAAAAATCGCCGATTCAACAAATACACACGTCAAATAATCCTCAAGCGAACTCGTTTCAGACTGCCGGAGGGGGAAGAAAGCCAGAGGGGAAACAGCGGACCGTGTAACAAGTCGAAACGGCCACGTTACCGAAATGAATTTGAAAAAAATCCCAAACACGAAGAGAACGAAATTAAAAAATCAAAAGAAAGTAGACCGTTTTTCGCGTTTCGTCGTCGCAGTTGTAATATGACACCGTCTCATGATTCCTGAAATGAGCGTTCGATCAGGGATGACCATATGCGAGCGCCGCGCACGTCCCTCGGACACCGTCAAGCGAACAACACATACCTGGTCCCCTTTCGGGCAACGGGGCGGCGGGAGCGGAATAGCTGCTGTTTGACCTGCTGTTGTACTTCTTGGGCGCCATTGCTTTGAGACGGCGGTGAAGATGGAACGGTGCGAAACGAAACGGGGTTGCCGCGTCTGAGGGTTAAGGAAAACGGAAAACAACGAACGTTGACTTCGTGTGTCTCTCTAACCGTTATAATGTTATCGAATATTAATATACGATATTAAACGTTTGCCGTACGATGTACACGACACTGACTACTGAATACTGCTGAGCGCACACGTCTGAACAAACACACACTGTACGCGGACGTTGGATGAGATCTTTGTCGGAGGCCCGCGCTGGCAGACACGCACCACAGCGACGGCAACAACGGCAAGACGACGGATTCCACGTTGCAGCAGCCCCCTCCCACCAAAACGATGTCCATGACAGCAGCAGCAGCAGCAGCTGTGCACCGCCACCGCCGTTCCATCGTCCCACCAACGTCGTCGTAGTCGTAGTCGTCGTCGTCGTCGTACGTACAACAATAACCGCCGCCGCCGCCGTCGACTATAGTTCCACATGTGCGTGTCGCGTCCGCCACGACAGCGACGAATATCAGTACGTGGTACACGCGTCCGAATACGATCGACCGTCATCAACACCCGCGCCAGTAATAATAATAATTAAAAATTATTATTTTTACTATTTACGGGCTCGCGATTAATTTCGCAGCACTCCGGGCAGGTGTTAACGACGATATAGTAGTATAGTACGGCGGTCGGTCTTCGACACTGCGCGTGACAATATGATTGGAATTAAAATCGGTCACGTCACACGACTGAAATGAATATGATTTTAAGTGTACCCATGACAATAAAAAAGGCGACATATTTCTCACGTAATGTTTACGGCCGCGGTCGTATTATGAGATTATAACGACAAACACTCGACGGTGTTGTTGTGTAGATAAAACATTTGACATTGAACCGTACATTGTTTACGTTAATATTTAACCATGTACACCGGCGACACGTACCCTACTACAACCCCAAAACTTGTTTCAAAGTTATAATTAACACTTTTCGAGCATAGTTTTTGTTTTTCCACGGTGCGCACAATAATTCCCGGTAAAGATTAGTGTTTGATTGATTAACGGTTTATAAAAACATTATACAGCTATCCATTGGGTAGTGGTAAAATCTTCCGTGTCAACATTAGTTATGTGAAGTACCTATTGTACATTGTATTCAACATTTATCACAAAATTAGTAGTTTAGTTATAGTTTACTAAAACAGTCTACTTATAAAACTTGAATTTTGAATGTTCATATTATTATAACGTACAAACAAAGTCCATAACAAAGCTAGAAGAATTTATATATATCAGAGTACATCAATATCTTCAGGGTAGTTAATTCGGGAATTTATAATTTCCCGACATAAGTGAACAATAACGTACTTCGTCTTAGAGTAAACCAGAATGACAGTTACTAAAGGTATATATAGTTTCCAATGTTTAAAGCTTTTAAATCTTCAGTTACACCTATACACGAGAATTTTAATTAATGATGTAATGGTCGGAACACAAATGTCTCCAAAATTAATTCAAAACAAGTCTTTTTAACCAAATATTAATACACAAATATAGTTCGAGGAAAACGTTATATAAACTAATAACCATCAGTGTCAGTCTTGGTCTTAAATTTCGGTGAGATATTGTTGCAGATTAAAATATAATAGTCAAGGCCAAAGTGAAACGAGGAATACAACATAATTTGTATATCTTCTCTAATACTAATATGCATGAAACCTTACACAATAAGAGTATAATTTTTATTTCGAATTTTATTTAACTTGTACAACTATTTTATGAAAATTTTTAGAACGTGCTACAATATTTACTAAATTTTTATACACATAATAATGGTTCATTTTTCAAAATTATTTTTTAAAATTCAAAACAAGATGTACTTATATTTACATAATTAAAGCAGAGTTAAATTTTTTTTCAACATAGAATTGGATATTTTTGAGATGAAAAGATTATGTGTATGATTATAATATAAACATGTCTGATTAAATAGTCTTTAATTTAGAATTTAAATTTCTGGTTATTTATATTTTATTAAGAATAATTCACGAATAATACAATTTATATTTTTTATTAACCTAAACTTAATCATATTCATTATATCCTTTAATACTTAAATATTCTTTTCTTTTTATTTAAATAACAAATGTAAAATGATATAATTAATAACTAAACATGATGCAACAGCCATACAGGGACGTAAATTGTAATAAAAGTAAATAGGTGTAAAAATAAAATACAAATGACCTATCCTGCATTTCATAAAATTAAACCACTATAATAAAAACACTAAAAACAATGAAGTTTATTAAATTTGATTTTTTAAAAGATTCAAATATACTAGAATACTAGATTATATATTAAATAATTTAAAATGTTCATATTTCAGTGTCTCTTTATTTAAACGATTTGCGTGACGGAGTATAACTATTACATAAAATATAGATCAAATATGACGTTTTTAAATATTTCATCACAGAAATCATGGCCATTGAATGAATATCTCTATGCATATACATTTAGAAATATTGTTAAAAATAGAAACTAGGGTCACCGCCTGGAATGAGTCAAGCTAACATTAATAATGGCCACCAAATCTAGCTAGATATATGAGCTCATCAAAGTATAAAACATTACCTGTTCAAAATGTATTTTATACTACGATATTACACAATTAATAATTACATAATAAGCTAATGAATCTAGTGTTGGTTTATAAACAAATTTAAATATGAATAAGTAAATTAATCGAGGTATGAAAAATAAATGTATACAAAATATAATTATTCAAAATTTTAAGTGTAAATACTTGAGATTTATTAAAGATCTTCACTTATTAGTTAATATGTCTAGCGTATGGGATATTAAATTTTAAAGCAATAAGAATCATAACATACGAAAACAGTGAAGAACAATTGACAGATAGTAGTTGTTACATTTCTAGGGGATTGGAAGTTATGATTTTCTATCTTTGTCTAACACACACGCAACACAGGTTTATAGACGTGTTCTATTTCAAAAATACAGATTGATATAATGAAGCGATAAGAAATCTGAAAACAGATTTGAATTTGGCATAGTTTTTTTGAGATCGACTTTACCACATTTTTAATATTTTAATTACTCTTTTTTAGTATAAAGTTTTTAGGATTTTATGGGGATAAAACCAAAACTGTAGGAAAAAATCAACGAGATGAAAAATTCACATCTGTGTCCAGAATTCTTATCGCTTCATTATATCAAACGGTACGTTATATATAGAACACGTCTATAATCCTATGTTGCGTGTGTGTTAAACAAAGACAGAAAATCACGACTTCCAATCCCCTAATAAATATAGTTTTTGTGAAGTTTTTTTTTACGTTCGAGAAAAATATTGAGAGAATTAAAAATGAATCTTTCTAAATACTTCAATATACCAACACTATAGATTTCTATTTTTCTAAAGAATCTTTTTAAACAAGGAAATAAAAATGACCAAGTCAAAAAAAGATAAAAATCTGTAATTGATAAGTTATTTCTTTTATAGTTTCATTCATAATATAAAACAATATAAAATAATTAAGAATTAATTGGAAACTAAATTCATTTAAATAAATATCATAAATACAATTTTAATATTATTTTCATACTCTAACGAAGTTAAGATAAACTTTGACATGTATTTAAGATGACAATCGGGTTATCTAATAATATCAATATAATAAAAGTGTAATAAGGTTTAAAAAAAATTTTTAAAAAAAGGGTTTTTTCCAAAATTTTTTTTCGTAAAAACCTTTTCCTGGAAATTACGAACAATTTAAAAAAAATTTGAGCCAAATCGGCCCAGCCGTTCTCAATTGAAGAATTGTTATACATTTTTGGCTCCATTTTTATATATATAGATAAATAGTAAAATATAATATTGCGTTAAATGATAAAACCAATATATTGGGCGCACTCTATGTGACAAAATATACACTATGCTCAGTACTGTGTATAAACAATAAACTAACCGTTTATAGGCCAGAGGGCACATTATATAATTTAGTTTCATTCAATAGCTATTATAAATATAAGCATTTTTTAATTTAAAATAATTTCGATTATTTTTTATTTTTAATAATTTATTCAAAAATTAAAATATTAAAAATCTATCTGGTCAATACACAGATAATATTCTTCTTTATAAAATACAATATAATAGATGCCTTTGCCCTAAACTGAACCAGAAAGTTGTAATCGTGGAAATACGAAATATCTTTGTTCCTATATTATGTGGGATATAGACAGAGAAAACAAATGTTGGTGTGGCGGCCCCTTATGTAAACTATAATATAATTGAATTTCAGTTGGTTCATTAAATGTAACTTGTTATTACACATCTATGTTAAGATGCAGCTAGAAAAATTTAGAAAATATTGCAGCTATATAAATTATAGTTGATATTAATATATTATGTTGTTACGTAACAATGCTCGTGCAAAATGGGCGGGAAGAATCAAGAAATACGACCCGATATGTTGAAACGGTGTAAGTCGTAAGAAAGATGGGTCTCGTTTATAAATGTTTAAAAAAATGAAATCTTGCTTTCTTGAAAAAGCCAGAGGTACTAATAAAATAGGTAAGAATGCGCAACGTTTAGGTCACTATTTGGTTTCTATCACAGCGCCATGCCTCTTTATTATATTTTCTAAATTATAACCATTCAGCATAGAACTATACTCTTCGATCACGTCGGTGTGTGTGAAATGTGAATTACTCATTACAGTATTATAAGCGATGATCAAAGAGTCTAAAAAACACACCTGTTGAATGTTGGACCCTATAATACATATTTTATCATAGGTATGCATTGTTATGAAATCAACTGGCAAATGCGTATCAATTATTGAGAACGTCCATCGTATTTTCTTTAATTCGTTCATTTATTAATATAAATTGATTCTTTTTAATCAATCACGCAGAAGTATAATTATATGAAATAAAATATATTTAATTCCACTTGTTCTGAACATCTTAGAACGCAAACATTAATTCTAAACATGTGGTAATAATAAAGGTTATGCATATATTTGAACTAGATAATGCTCAATGTTATTAATTTAGAATATGAAATACAAAGTTTTTATACAAGTTCTACTTATATAATTTAACTATTATGTTGTGACATTTGATGACATAACACAAAAACAACACACTGTTGTCCTTGTCCTCTGGTCTTTCAACTATATATTAATATACTAATATTTTTCGAAGCCAGGCAAATAATAATTAGTTAATAATTTAATATTAACGAATAATAATTGATATATTATTAATAAGCAATTTTTTCTTAGCTTGTACAAGTTATGTAATAACGATAACCGAACACGATAAAAAATAAATTGTAACCAATACATATCCCATAATATAATTTATATAATTCGTATTTCGCACGGTAACCCGGGTAAGTATAACTATTGAAATCGATGTTAACGCTAGTAAACCAAATTACTTCCATTAATTGCCTTTGGACAGGCGACAAATCCGAAGGTTATATTATAATGAAAAAATAAAGTGTACTGTTAATAGTGTTTAGCGAAATAGCAACAACTAACGAATACGACTTTCATCGATAGTAGCGAGATTTGACGATAAACATTCAACTACTAGAGTAAAAATAATACGATAAAGGCAATAATTTTAACTCTGTTTAAATCGAATTGCCGACATCCGTATGAATAAAAAAATTAAAAATACAACTACGAGCTACTCCCTCTCGACCATGTGATATACATAATAATATCAAAAACTAACGCCTACGGAGGAGAGAAGAAAAAATAACCAAACTGTTGTTTCGCTCGTAAACTGGAGGAGTGCGTCATAGAGTCTTCAATTATTTTCGCGCGCGCGCGTGCGTTATTACACGAATACTTACGTTTCTCCCTCTTGGAACCCATTGTGACTTTATTTTGAAAAAAAAAACGATTAATATCAATGAAACGCACTCGGAAGATTGCTTAACGTTTGGCGAAAAAAAAACAAAAAAAACTGTTACAATTGCAGAGTTTTCACCGTGCGGTCGCTGCTCTAGTGTTAGCGACACATATCCGGGGGCGCACAAATCGTTTTTCGCGTACCTACGACAACGTCGACGACGAATCTATTTTTACGGCTCACGATCTAATTATACCGTTAAGCTAGAAAACGAGCGGATTTTTTTTTATCAAGGAGACCGGGCACTGCACGTAATACTGTAATAGACGGACGGCGACGACTGTTGCAGTGGTTGGCCGTAACAATGAATGACAGCGGCGGCGGTTACGAGTACGACGACGGCGGTAGAAAACGAACGGACGAACGAACACGAGGAATAATGACGATGACTGATGATGACGAAAATAATAATACAAAAACTCAATGCACTATAATATTATCGAGCTTCGCGGCGCAATAAAAACTAACGGCGGAGAGCAGACCAGCCTGCATTCGGTTGTATTACGATAATAATAATAATAATACGACGTTATTGGCGGCAAACGCGATCAATAGGACGAGGGAGCCCGCCACAGGATACGGCGCTGAGGGGTAAAGCGGCAGGACGAAGAGGCGTAAAAAAAAGGAAAATAAAACCAGCTGACGACCCGTCGACAAAATATCTGGCCGATGCGACGGCGCGGAGTTTAAGGGTGGGGAGGGGACGCCGCCGACAATAGAAGCAGCTGCAGCTCGTGTGGCCTATAAATTATTATAGTACTCCTATGTAGTCTTTAAATGTCATCCTATGATAAGTCTGCCACCACTGCTGCCATATTATATTATTATTATTATTCGGATAGACGAGCGTATGTCGCGTACATTTTCAATAATATTACATTATGCACTTAGCGTGACCGTTCACTCGACTCGACACGGTACCCGAACATCGACAAGGTTATACGAGTTTTCACGTAAATTGAAAGCTTAACCCAACCCAACTGCGCGCACGGCGTTTATTACATTGGCCGAAAAACGGAGAATTTTGGGATGGAAGTCATAAATTTGGCATTCCGTATTCCAATTATAGAATATGAGGGGTTCGTGCGAAATTTAAACAACCCTCAAGAGCTCGTTATGTCAGGAGGCAGCGAAAATTTAGAGGGCCAACCCCCCCAACAAATCAGCACATTCGTAAAAATAGAACACCGTATTTCTCAGTATTTTTTTGCCAACAAAATTTGGGCTTTAGTACGATATGTGCGTATTAATGGTTTTTAATAGGTTGATGGTCGATAATAAATTTAGATTTGTGTATCAGAATTGCTCGGAAAATAATAATAAATAGTACTCTAAAAATTTATAAATTGATAAACGGCCAAAATGAATATTCTTGGAAACTGTTTTAAAATTTATTGAATTCATACACAATTACATAATACACGGAATATAATTTTAAAATAACTATTAACACTTTAGATGAAAAAAAAAATTGAAAAAATAAAATAAAATTCTGAAATATATATGTAAGATAATACTATTATAAATGTTCTCATGAGAATTTTTAAATCATAACATCCATGTAATACCTATGAGTAGGTGCATGAAGTAATTAGATTGGGATTGTCGGTTAGGATCTCTCAGATTTCTAAGTCAATATAAAAATATAAAAATTAATAATTTTAAGGAATATATTTTGCATTTTGTATTTTTATACAATAAGTAAATTTAGTTTTTTTTTTTTTTTAAATAATTTAGATTGTACGGTATATCTTACAGAAATATAAAAAACAACACGAAGACAAACTCCCACTAGTATAGGAACTCTTAAACTTTTTTTCTAGAATGGAGGATTCAAAAGATTCTAATTTTTTTCATAGTATGAGTAGTATGACTAGCTTACTTCACGTTTGTCACTATAGTTATTTTTAAAAAACAAAATTAAGTTAAATAACTATGGCAAAAATAATATAGGTACATAACACTATTATGATAAAAACTTGTGTATAATTTATACATAATAAATAAACCTAAAATACCTATATTAATAATATAACATACCTTTTGGTGGTAATTTTTCAGGGTTAAACCATTTATCTGCAAAAAAAAAATAGATATATTTTTAATCAAAAATACAAAATACCAGATATTATATTAGTTTTACACACACATTTTAAAATTCTATAGTAGAAACTACATATGATTCATTTTTGTACTTAACACGTGTTTAGTAACTAGTATCATTCATGCAACCATAACTAGCACATGTAAAAGCTAGTATACAATTACACGTAAACAAGTTATTTGATCCAATTTATACTAAATATTATATTATATTATATTTATTTGTACCTATACTGGCTACTTTTAATAGTAAGTGACCTACTTATAGTTGTAATACATTTTATAAAATACAAAATACATAATATATACATATTATATCAATGAACGGCCGTAAAAAATAATTTGTGATATTTAGTTACATTTTTTTCAAAAACAATTCAAGTAGTTGAAATATTAATAAATTTAATAAAATACATAAATTATCACTCACTAAGCCAAATCATAGTATTCAAAAAAATTTTTACAGGAGCTGCTACGTCAATATTATCTTCATTTTCTGTATGAGAATTCATATTTTAAACAATAAAAATCTATTAATTATAAAATTAGTCAAACACTATGCATAGAAAACCAAAAAAATTGATTATTTAAATGTTAACTTATTAGAAACAGTAGTAATAGTTATAGTTGGTAATTATTTCAAGTCAAATATTTATAGTTTTGAGTTTATTACAAACTATTAAACATCGGAATACTTCAAGCAAGCGACGACGAACAATGGAGTATGGACAATGGATAATGATTGAATTGCACGCGTTCGTAAGATAGAACCAGTCGTACAGGTAAATAATATCAAATATCCAATAGAAAATATGCATTCGCGCTGGTCAAGATTATTATTAGTTATTACAAAATCGATAATATTCTCCCACATTCATGGATATAAATAAACAAAAACGTAAACAGAAAATTAAAAGGACGTTCTACGAATAGGCAATAACCACATGATGTGTTGTTTCCGTCTTACAATATATTATATTTTAAGTTTAGAATAGAATTAAAAATCTATTATATATTGTGTAATATCTATTTTACTGTTTAAAGTGAATTTATTATCAAATTTAAAGCTATGAATTTCATTTAATGCACCTAATACTTTTTTTCGATCCCTATTATGATTTTGAATCAAGTTACCGTAAGGTATGATCATTTAAAATGTATATTAACTTATATAAGTTAAATTTAATCGTGGGAAAAATTTTAATAATTCTTGTAATAAATATGCGGATCACGAATCTACAGTGAAATATTTAAAATAAATGATAAAATGTATTGTGATTAAATTTTAACAGCAATAGTTATTAAATTACTTATACAAACGTTAATTAGGTGTTCACTATTCAATCTATTATATTTGATACTAAAAATATGTAAATTTTTAATACATACAAGTACATAACACATACCTACTATACAATATTAATAAATAAGTATTATATTATTAATATTAATCTCAATAATGAAAGCTTTTCTGTAGAATTTAATTAAAAAATACACATTAATGAAAATATTAATACATAATAAATACATTATTTTTGAATCAGTAATTAGTAATACACTGAAGACTAATACTTACTGATTCACAAAATATTAGATGTCAAACGTCAATAATGATATTATGCAATCATTTGAATATTCAAAACATTTATTAATAATAACATCATTCTATGCTATGCAATATGCTTAATATAATGCGAATCGTCAAATAGTGCCTAGTGATCTTTTGTATTTTAGTTACTGACTTGTCCACGTTTTAAATCATGCATGTTTGTGTATTTAAGTGATTTAGTATGGAAAATCGTATTTTTTTATCTTGTGAGTCTTAAAAATTAACATTTCGATAATTCAGTAAGTAATTTAAAATTATTTTTGTATTTAACTTAAAATGTATTAAAAAAAAAACTTAGTAAACAGTTATATTATAATAACTAGTACTTATTAAGTACTTAACTTATATAATTAACTACTTATTTAATGATTTAGTGATCAGTATAATACTATAATTTCATCAAATTTATAAAGTATTAATTATTTCTATCTACTGGTATTAAAGCTGCCTGACCAAATGTAAAAAATAGTTATATTTGAAAATAAAAATATAAAAATTAGTAAATAATATATAAATATTGATTTAATAATATAATTATATAGAAATTAGAATATAATTTACATGGTATATTTGTAGATAGTAAATGCTATTCTAAAATGTATAAACTAAATATTATAAGAAATATAGATAATACAATTCTAGATAAAAATTGAGTTGTTCATATCTAAGAAATTTGAAAAATAAATAAATTCATGAGTAGAGTAAGACAAAGTTTGAATCCCAAATGACTAATAAATGACAAATAATCTTAGTAACAAATTTACCATATTAATATTAAAACCAAAATTAATTAAATTATAAAAAATAAATTGTATGACATCTTTATTCTTATAATAAACTACATAAAAGTAGTGTTAGTAATATTTAATTAAAAATAAATGGCTGTGTCATTAGAGGGGCACAATAATTTATGATTTAATGACTCATTATAATAGAATAGAAAGATCAAAAGATTATAGGTTATTGGTCAACATTGAAATATTCTATAAAATTCAAGTTAATATTTCCAGGCGGCAGTTATATTAATACTTAATAATACAAGTAAGAATAGTAATCAACCATAGAGTCATCAAATATCTTTGTATCAAAAATATATAATGTATTAATAACAAAATATAACTACATGTAAAATTTTTAATACTACATTCCATTAAAACATAAATTTTAATCTATATATTGATAGTTTAGACAATATGGAAACTAAATTCATAATGTTTATCACTCATCACAATGTATTATTCTTCTAATGCTGATACTTATATTATTTACAGTTTGATGTTTATACTCAAGCTTGGGCGGCCATTGGGAGGGGGGCACATGTCAAGGACCACTTAACCCCTTGGAAAATCATATTAAATTATAACTTAATAAATATTACTATAATATTATTACCTATAGGCTATAACGACTTAGATATCATAAAATAAATTATTTAACTATACTCTGTCCAGCGAGAGAACGCAAACCGACCAAAATCAGTTATTCTGTGCATTCCCCAATGATACCAAGTCATAACTCATAAGTGAACCAGTTTTGATAGCATGGTGACGTGGGGGGATGCGCAGAATCGGCGTGTTCTCTCGCTGGACAGACCAAACATTAGGATTTAAAAAAAAAATAGTTAAAACAATAATACACACAGTATTTTATATGTTTTTAGTAATAATTACTAACGATAATAAATAAAAATTACTTTTGATTTCCTAATATAGTTTTATAGTTACTAATTTACTTATCAATGAAATATATATAATTTACATATACCTATAAAACAAAATGTATAAGTTCTCTAAAAATTATAGTTATATACAAATAAAATAGCAACCTAACTTAAATTAAATTAAAAATAATTATCACATTAAATTAGTGTTGTGTAATTTTAAATAAAAAATTTGCACAACAACATTAACTTCTCTTTATCCAAATCAATTTTTAAATTTGTTCAAGTTAGGCTAATGTACCCTTTTTTACTAGCAATAGTATTTCATCATTAAAATTGAAACTATTATCTATGATCATATTAAAATCTCTTAATCTTACCTAGTCCAATTCTACAAAATAGTTCATCAGGTCCAATCTTTATGTCACATACATCCCCTTCATCGGAATCTTTCTTAGTTGACACCTCGTTTGACACTTTTGGAATGACTTCTGGAATATCTGAAATTTTTACTTTGGATTGTAAAGTAGTATCCACAGGTTCATTATCTTGAATGATTACTGTTTTAGTAGTATCAGTAATCAAGGGTTCAGATTTTTCAGAAGATACTAGTTCTTCTACTTTTGGAGTTTCTATTTGTGGAATAGTTCCAAGATCCTCATTTTTTTTATAATACACTGGATCGTTTTCAAATAAATTATCTTTCTCTTCGTCAGATATGTTTGTATCTTCAGTTTCTTCCTTAACATCATGAACAGTTTTAGACTCCTGATCGATTACTTCATAGGTATTTTCAAGCGAAGGTGATTTTTCAGCATTAATTACTTTCTCTGTTACTATGTAAAGGTCATCATCAATAGCATTTTCATATTTGTGTTTTAACTCTTCCGATAACGTTCCATCATCAGTATCTGAGAAAATATTCTTCTGATCATTTTCTGTTATATCGGTTTCTAATTCCAATAATTTCTGATTTTCCATCGTTTAATTATTGTTAGATGTATAATAATCAATTAAAGCCGGTTTTTAAATAATAGGATAGAATACAGTCTTTAGACAAATTATTGATAAATCTACAAAGGAACTATGAATTAATACTGAGTATATAATTGTTGGTATAAAAGTAAGACTAGACAAATTGCGTAAAATTTGGTATATAAAATATCAAAAAATATATTTACTCCCTAAGACCCTACGTTCATGCAACATACCAGCTGATATGATAACTGAGCAGTGGACAATCAATAAGAAGTTTGAAACCCAGCTCGTCGAAGACTGCAATGCACTATACAGGATTACAACTGTCAACAATTATTTTACAAAAATACAAAATATAAAAATCGTAAAATGGTACATTTTTAATATTTAAGCAATAATTAATAATGTATCTACTAAACTTGGTGACTTAGCTAATAACTACAATTGTTGTTATTCATGCCATATTTGTCGGTCTATTTTGCATAAATAATAAAGATCTTTATTATTATTTATTAATTATTATTTATCCACAATAACTCACGATCAAAATATGTTTAGAATTTTTCATATACGGCTAACCTGCATGAAATGAATCGTTATAATTTGAAATAGTTTATGATGTTACTATCACATTTCCTAAAATTGATAAACACAATAATGATGAAATAAATGTAGAGTAATTACTTTATAAAAATAATAATTTGTCATAAATTCATAAATACCTATAATTTATATTTTATAGTATGTTATTACTATACAATATAGTTCAAAATGCCAGATTGCCATGTGAATTATGTTCATAGTTAATAATTCATTTTTTTTTTTAATTTCTATTTAAATTCCTATTATAAATTTAAAAATGATTATAAAACTACAGAGTAAGACAAGAATAAAACTATCATAAGGTATAAACTTTTCATAGATAAATAATTTAGGTCATTTAGGAAGATTATAATAAGAATAGCATACAAACTACAATATTATGTAATGCGTATTAATAAATTATTATATTTTTCAGTTTAATTTTCAGAATTATCTCTCTAATGCTTCAAGTGCATTTAATTAATTTGAACTTTTAAAAAAATAAGTGCATTCACTGGTAAAAAAAAAATGGCACCAGTGTTAACTAAATCATACCTTGATTATTCAAAGTTAAAAGGATCTCTAGAAAAGGTAAAACATAATCTTTGTTTCATTTATATATAATTTAAAAATAAAATAATTTAAATGAATTAGGAATTCAAAAAATAGGAAGGTAGATTATAAGTTGTAAGAAAAAATAAATTGTGAAAACAGTCCATATATTTTGTTTTGTAAGCATTTATAATACAAATTAATTTAAATGTTTTTGAAAAAATTAAAATTATATACCTACTTAACTATTGTAACTCATTATTGTAAAATATGAAATCTATTGTTTTTTTATTAATATCTACAGTATAATTTATTTATTTCAGAAAACAAGTCATAATAATTTGGATAGTATGAAAGAATCATATGAGAAAATGCCATTATATACATCAATTATGGCATCTTTAGGATTTTATTTTTTGATTTTTATTGGACTCATAAATCATATCATTTTTACTCCTAAAGTAGCTACTGAAAAAAATCGAAAGGTAAAATTGAATTTATTAATATATTTTATAAAAATTACTATACATTAATACATTTAGGGATATCCACCATTGTACAATAAATTTGATAGCATATTTTTGAGATATGTTTTTCGGCGAGTTAAAGACTGTTTTAATCGAGTAGTTTGTGGTGTACCTGGTGCAAAAATTGATATCATTGATAGAGTAACTCATGACAGTTGTTGGTCATTCGAGTAAGAATATTTTATTATAATTTATTTTTAACTATCATTGTTTAAATAAGTAATAAAATTAAAAATATTTCAGGCTTCTGGACACAAAATCTGCTTTTCTTAATTTAGGATCATATAATTACTTAGGTTTTGCTCAAAATGAAGGTCCATGTGCAGATGATACTAAAGACATAATAAAGAAATATGGTTGGGCAGTTGGTAGTTCGCGCCAGGAACTTGGAACCAACCATCTTCATTTAGAGCTCGAACAACTAACTGCTGAATTCTTAGGTGTTGAGGATGCTATAGTATTTGGTATGGGATTTGCCACTAATGCTCTGAATTTACCTGCCATCATAAATTCTGAGTGCTTAGTACTAAGTGATGAATATAATCATGCGTCTGTTATTTTGGGGATACGACTGTCAGGAGCCACATCTGTAGTATTTAAACATAATGGTATTTTTAATAAATATTTATAAAACTAATAGTTTAAAAACATTATTTGGTTATCAACAAATTTTATTTAATGCATTTTACCATAACGTGTCAGGTTTCTACGTGAACTTGACTGCCTGAGATGTTTCAAACAGTTTCAAGTTAAAAAAATTATAAAACAGTACAAAATATTTATAAATTATAACAATTGTTTTCTTAAAATCTATTTAAAACTTAATAACTATATTATTATTAATAATAAATATTTTTGTTTTAATTTTTTTTAGATATTAAACATTTAGAACAATTAATACGACAAAATATTGTTTCTGGTCAACCGAAATCCCAAAAACCTTGGGAAAAAATATTTATTGTAACTGAAGGCATTTTTAGCATGGAAGGATCAATTACAAACCTTCCAGATATAATTGCCATTAAAAAAAAATATAATGTATTTATCAGTTATCTTAATTATTATTAAATGTATTCTATTAACATTATACATTTTTAACTAATAGAAATAAAAATAAATTTTAGGTTTATTTATATGTTGATGAAGCTCATAGTGTTGGAGCCTTAGGACCAAATGGTCGAGGTATATTCGATTATTATAATTGTAATCCAAAAGATGTTGATATATTAATGGGCACATTCAGTAAATCTTTTGGTTCAGCTGGAGGGTATATAGCTGGCAGTAAAGTATATATAAATTATCATTATAACTAACGTGATTTATATTTTTATTA
This sequence comes from Rhopalosiphum padi, assembly GCF_020882245.1. Taxonomy (NCBI): domain Eukaryota; kingdom Metazoa; phylum Arthropoda; class Insecta; order Hemiptera; family Aphididae; genus Rhopalosiphum; species Rhopalosiphum padi. The sequence continues at coordinate 24,596,122 of NC_083600.1, forward strand.
GTTACTAATATTTGATATTTGTATTAAAATTTAATTTTTGTCCTGATGACTGTTAAAGGTATTAATTGACTATTTGAGAGTTAATAGTCATGCTTCATGTTATGCTACTTCTATGGCACCACCTATAGCTCAAATAGTTATAACATCTATGTCAATGATAATGGGAAAAAAACATGGAGAAGAAGGTAGAAAACGGATTATCCAACTTGCAAGTAATGTCAAATATTTCCGAAGGAAACTTAAGGCCTTAGGTTGTGTAGTATATGGAAATGATGACTCTCCTGTCATTCCTATGTTGGTATATATGATAGCCAAAGTTGGGTAAGTAATACTGTAATACTGTTATTTTTGACAAAATATAATATGTTTCATAAATAACTGTTTAGTTATTCTTACTTATTTTAGAGCAACAGTCAGAGAGTTCAATAAATTTAATATAGCTACGGTTGGTGTTGGTTTTCCAGCTACTCCGTTACTTGAAGGAAGAATTCGTTTTTGTATGTCAGCTGCTTTGTCTAAAGAACAACTCGATGAAGTAATTATATATATATATATATATATATATATTATGTATAATAATTAATAAGTATGCACTTTAAAACATAAATCAATTGTTTATGACATTGTTGCAATTGCATATTTTTTCCTTAATATTTCTTGCATTCAAATTAATTTTTTACTTTAAAGAATGTGCGAAAGTTTTTCTCTCATATTATGATTAAATATTTATTTTGATAACAAAAATCAAAGACTATGTCTGATCACAGATGATATCTAAAACAAGAAATCTAATTTTGTTTATAATTTCAATAATTAATATTTTTACTTATTTGTTTTTAAGTTTCTTTTTTTCAGATTCCTAAAAATACAAAAAAATAATTATAAAAAGTATTTATTTATGCTATTGAAATCTAAAAACTAATAATTAACTAAAAATAAACAACATATTTAATAAATTAATAATATTAGTAATAAATACATATACTAAATAACAGTGACATAATTATGAATTTGCTCTGGGGGAGGGGAACTAATTTTTTTTGTTGTAGAAAACTAAACTTTATTACTTACAAAATAAAATAAAAAAAACCTTAAAATCTATTAAGAACACAATTATTTATAATATTATAATTAGATTACTAATAAATAATAAATATTGAAAAATATGATTAAAATAAGGCTTAGGGGGATCTATCCTTTCATTACACCCTTAATTATGTGCCTGCTAACCAAAATATGATATAAAAAGCCTGTAAAAATATTAAAAAGAATAAAACTATTACAATTTAGTACAATGTTAAACATAAAAGTTTCATTTTATTTATTAATTATAATTTAAAATAATATGTACCTATAATAAATAATTATTAAAGTATACTTATTTGTGTTTATAGGTTCTTGAAGCTACAGAAAAAGTAATGAATAAAATGGGTTTGTGTTATTCTAGAAAACCTAAATCTAATGAAGAAATACTGTATGAAAACCCATATTAGTTTAATGATAAGTGATAACTCATTTTATTGTTGTTTAATAAAGTTACCTAATTTATCATTAGTACATTTATTATATATATAGGGTGATTCTTTTATCATAAAACACTCATTATTTCAAAAAAGTATTCATGTTTTTAAAAACATTTTTTTAAATAGTTTCAAATTATTAAAAAAATTATATTTTTTATCCTTTCTTATTTTTTTAAGTATTTTACTTTATTGAATGACAACATAGTTTTAATTTCATATTCCAAAGCAGAATAATTTTCAGAGTATTTTGATATATAAAAATCGAATTTATGAGTTATAAGTATTTAAAGTGTTGAAATGCGGAGTGGAGTGGTACGGGGTTACCCCATAAAATGTTTGTCTACTACACTTGTCTAAACTTTAAATACAATTTTAATGATTTTTATGTATCAAAATACTCATTTTGATGAAAACATTTTGTCTATGATAATTTTTTACATAATATCAATTATAATCACGGTAGATTATCTACCGTGATTATAATGATACAAATTAAATACAAAAATTAGATCACTTAAACATTTCTTTGGTAATATTCTAAATTATCTTGAAATTATTCAAGCGAAAAATTGTTGAATTATTATGGTAATATACTAATATATATATTAATAAATATTAAATAAAATCAAAAAATATAACATGAATTTCAAAATATTTATTTTAATAAATAATATATACCCATGTATGTAACAGGCAATGTGTATTTATTATTTAAATGTGTTTTATAACCAAACAAAATGTAAAAAAAAATCAAAATATAGTTTTAAAAAATCATTCATTATATAATTAATGAAATTGAGCAATTTAAATATTGGTTAGTGTCTAGATACTTATTACAAAAAAAAAATAAAAAATTGAATAAATACACTTGCATAGTATATGTAATATGTTTATGTTAAATTATGATTCAATGCTAATTGAGTTAATGATAGAAATTAGAATAGTTGAAATTGTTAACAAATAGTCAATTGACTTTTCACATAAAGTTGATAGATACAAACATAACTCTTCATTTGTTTTATCAGTTGAATTCAATATGTAAAAAGCTGTGACAACAACTGCTGCTGCTGTAGTTATTTTGTCATACTCAATGTCTAGTAGTTCTAATCTAATAATAGCAAAAACAAGTATCTATAATTTATTTTACAGCATACAATTAAATATTTTAATAGTTAATAATAATATAAAGTCCTATATTTTTATTTACTTTTCACTGTAAGTATAAATTCTATGTCTTGTCTTTTGATACTGTAACCGATCATAAAGCTCTTGTTGATAAATATAAACAAAATCTGTTAGCAATAAGCATGTAGAATACAGACTATCCGTAGTAATAAATGGGATCACGTCAATGAAATATTCAACCAACATAAACATTGATGGTTCATTCAACTAAATCAATATAATATTACTAACAAATGTAGATTTATTTTCATTGCAATATTATTTAAAATTTAACCTTATAACCAACAATTCGCAAGACTTTAGCTTCTGAAGAACGAATATTTTTTTCTGTATACATATGCCCAGTTCGCTGTAGTATAGCTTTTATATCTTTCAATTTAAGAATCTGTGTATTAACATGAAAATTTTTATTAAGCTATAATAACCTATCAATTTTATTGTAAAATTCATAATTATTTATTTGATAAATTATATATCATTAAATAAATTAAATGTATAGTCCTTTAATGAAAATTTAAACTATAAATGTAGTTGTACATAAATTACCAAAGATTGTTGAGCATGTTTGGACAGCAATTGCATGCACGAAATAATTCGTAGATAAGATTGTTTCTTACACTGCTTCAAAACTTTCAGCCACTTATTCGAATGACTGCAATAGATTTTCTTATGTTTGTGAATGAAATACTCAGATAGAAATCTAAAAGTTTCATTGAGTAACTATTATAAAATGTTATTAAAATTAAATCATATTTTTTATTTTTTTAGTAGGTAGGTAATCCTACCTATCATACAACTCAACACATTTGTACTTGACGGTGTTATCCACACCAAATTCATCAGCAAGCTTAAATATAAATTCGACAACTTTTGGTTGAAACGATCTGTACGGGTAAGTGCCGTTAAAATAAAATGCTTTAAAATTTTGAATGGTTTTCTTGTACAATTTGAACCATTCAACTACATACGTTTCTAAATAATTATAAATTTATTAGTTGTTTTGTAATCAGTCATTGATGTATCAAAAATAAAATACTGCATTACTTTCGTTGTATTCATTATTAATTCTCATCTTGATTACAATAGTATTGAAATATATCATGTATTCAAATTTAATCTAGAGCTTTGGTGTTGCTGTCTATACAGTATACCTAATTATTATTTGATGTAAATGTATCTATATTGTATAATATAAGTATTAATATAATATGAAAATGAAATAACTTTTTAAATCGTACCTCTTAAGTTTAAATTTGTTTATTTGTTATTATTTGTTTAAAAGCTTATTTTTACAATATTTAAAATTTAGATACTAGGTATATAGTATATACCAAATCGATCTTTCTTATTAGATAACATTTTTCAAAATTGTCTCTGCTATTTTTATCAATTTTAATTAATTAATAATTAAGTATAATTTTTACCATGACAATGACATTGTATCATGGTTCTTAGTTTCTTACCATGTCCCATGAAAATGAATTATAATCTGTATAAACCAAAAACGTATTAAGAAAATTAGAAAGCAATTTCAGGAAAGAGTGATGGTGAGGTATTATGTAAAAAGTAATATAGGTTTTGAAAACATTTTGGAGGCGGAACTTCCATATGTAAATTCTTATACTAAATAATAAGACATTGGTATGAATACCTATTTATGGTTATCAATAAAAAACGACAAAATTAGTTTTATATAAACGAAGAAATTATAATTGTACCTTTTAAGTAAAAAAATATTTCACGTTTTCCACCTTGTTTTTTCCTAGATTCAATATATATGGGCATATGTATATAATATATAATATTAGCTATCTTTACTTTGTCTTACCTAATTAGATTGAAATATTGAATATAGACTATAGTAGATACTTGGTCTATTTTTGAACATTGAATGTGGACCACGTTACGTTGTTCAAACTAATCCTTAAACTAGTTTATCAAATTGTGGGCCGCGACTCTGCAAGATTTTTTTTTAATTAATGAATATTTTTGTTTTCTTTAGAACTACTCTTTTACAGGCATGGTGGCAAGGTGAGGCTCTAGCCCCCCCCCCCCGTAAAACACTTCAGCCCCCTCACCAGCCACCCCCCACTGAAAAATGTGTACTATATATCGTAGTCATAAAACATTATCAATTGAATAAATTGAATTTATTATAAATTATAATAATTGAATTAACGAAGTTTGAACAAATAACATCTTTGGTCTTTTTATTATGGATTAACCTGCTACTTCTTAGTATTGTCTAATAAAGAAAACATTTACTACAATTTCAAATTTCAATAAATTATGTTTTGAAATTTGTAAAATAAAAAAAATCTTTTATTTATTTATTATTACTTTTATTGAGTACTAATTACAATTTTTAACTATTCAAAAGTTTGTACATATTATCTGTTTAGACTGTTTAGAGCATAAAATATAAAATAAATAATATAATAAAAACTTGTGTACTATATAGCTAATAGCTATATTATGTTATATGATACGAAAATATTTATATTTTATTTAAATAACCTTGTTGGTTGTAGAAAAAATCTTAGCCAACGTAAAAAAATATTTGCCACGCTCTGCTCCCCCCCCCCCCCCGAAAAAAACCTAATGCCGTGCTTGCTCTTTTAGCTTGTACATTTGAAATATTCGTCAAAATTGGTAGAGTATGTTTCGAGTATAAACTTTTAAGTTTAAACATTCCGACATTCGATACACATTTAACTTAAAAACAATAAATTCAATTTAATATATTTAAAAAAAAATCAATAGCAACGCATTGAAATTTGCAGACAGGATTGTCTACACCAATTAAAAAAAATATTATATTTCATTATTCCATTAACTAATAATAATAAATTAATTAAAAAATATTGGTTTTCGTGGGCCAAAACATAATTCATGTGTCAATAGGCTTCAACCCTATTGTAATCCGTAGGGGTTGACAAACGAAGCAAAGAACACTTCGCGAAATTCGAGTAAATTCAGTATTTATGTAATCGTTGGGTAGTTCCATACCTTTATTATGTCTGTTTATATATTCATTTAGATGTATAATAAATATGTAAAAATATTGTATAATTTATGACTTATATAAAATAAAATAAAATATTTGCTTTTCCCTATTATTAATTAAAATCTATATGGCATTATGTATTTATGTTTGTATTGTTTACAACTTTTACCAATTTTTCATAGATAAAATGTGTTGCTAATTTGTTATTATTATAGTTACAAGCATAGACCTATAAAGTATAAATGGCTACAAGTTGTAGTCACAAAACTTACTTACCACAGCCTGCGTTCTATCCTACGTCTACAAAGGTTTTTTTTCTTCATAAAAATGTTGGTGCGCCTGCCCGGTTGAAGATAAGTTATCAGTTATCTATTTGACACCATTGTAATACAATTTTATTACTTCGTTATTCGTTACACTATTACAGTTCAGAAATTATAAATTAGAATAACTGAATTAAAAATTAAAATGTCATATCTATTCAGCTCATTTGCTCTCGATTTGTAGTTGTCGGTGATCCAGTTTATAAGACGAAAATAGTATAATTATTAATTTATACGATTATCATGAACACCACGATAACACTAATATTGAAGTGCTGAATAGTTGGGCTGTCGGGATGCTACTTACACAAATGACATCATAGGTGACCATAGCAAATGAAGATAAAATATCTTCATTTTGCGTAGTGGACGAACGAAAAACGAACTCATCATATGACTCCTATAAGGGATTTTGATATTTGTTTCACGATGCAAACAGTATCTAAACTACCTATTAAGGTATATATAGCATTAATACATTTATATATATATATATAACATTTATATAACTGCAGTAATATATTTACTTATTAGATGAATATATTACAATATATACTCAGTTAATCATTTTTTTTTCCTTAGTGTTTTGTCAACATGTGATAGCCAGGTGACGGGTAAACGATTAAAAATGGTAGACACAAACACCAAGGATGAAGAACCTCTAGTCGAAGACTCTTCAATAATTACATCATTTTCAAAAATTAGTACGGCTCTCTTCTATGCTGCTGCGTCTATGTTAATCACTGTAGTGAATAAATCTGTACTAACTAGTTATGGGTTTCCGTCCTTCCAGTTTCTAGCCATTTGCCAAATGTTTATGACAATTTTTGTACTGTTCACAGCCAAAAGTCTTGGAAAACTAAAATTTCCAGATTTAAATAGGCACACATTTAAAGATACGTTTCCAATGCCTCTAATATATTTAGGTAATATGGAGTTTGGTTTAGGCGGTACCAAAGAATTAAGCTTACCAATGTTCACCATGTTAAGACGTTTCTCTATACTGATAACCATGCTGGGTGAGTACTATTTACTCAACATTAGGCCCAAGTTTTCTGTCAAGATATCGGTTGGCATGATGGTGTCTGGTGCCATTATAGCAGCAAGTAACGACCTAGGATTCAATTTAAACGGATACATGTTTGTACTGTTTAATGATTTCCTGACTGCTGCAAATGGAGTATTCACAAAAAAAAAATTAAACTCCAAAAAAGAAATGGGCAAATATGGACTCATGTATTACTCATCTTTGTTCATGATACCGCCTGCTTTAATACTGTTATATTTTTCGGGCGATCTAGATAAAGTATACAGGTACCTAATTACTCATTGCTTAATTTTTCATTAAAATCAATCATTATTAAAATTTTATTTGTTTTCAGATTCAGTTATTGGTTGCATACACCGTTTTTAATCCAAATTTTCATCTCATCTATAATGGGCTTTATTTTAAATTATAGCATAATGCTATGTACTCAATACAATTCAGCTTTGACAACAACAATTATTGGATGTCTTAAAAATATATTTGTTACCTATATGGGTATGTTTATTGGTGGTGACTATGTGTACACATTGAATAATTTCATTGGTATTAATATCAGTGTTATTGGTAGTCTATTTTATACTTATGTTACATTCAGACCATCTTCACCATCTCAAATTAAGTTGCCAAATACTATAAATGTATAAAACTTTGTTTTACACAATATTGTCTGATTTATATCAAATTAAATTTATTAATTATAATTTATAATACTAGTTACCTTTTAAATTATTGTATTTTATTTTTCATTGTGTATTTTACTTGTACGAGAACAATATATTTGTTACCTTTTAATTATTGTTGGTAATAAATTGTAATATTTTATTAAATTATGTTTATACGAGAACTAATGTGATTAGAAAAATTAGACTTATTATATAATATTATATTATAATATATAAAATATATATATTTGTTTACAAATAAAAGAATATAGAGATTTCTAATTATTATCTAATAACTTAATGAAATATTTTATGGTAAGCTACAGATGAACTGGTCTATTAATCATTTGAGTGATACATATTTTTGCATGCATCAAATAAAAACAGATTTAAATATCAATTCAATTATTTATATATTATAAAAAATATTCCAGATAATTAACTTAACATTAAAGTAAATGAACACAACAACTAAAAGTTAGACCTGCACGAACTATTAAAAATAACAATAATCTCTATTTTATCCCTATAATTTGTATTAATGTCATACAGTAATTAAAGGCTAACATTACATACCCGGATGATTAGAACAATTTTTTTTAAGAGGAATAACCACAAGTTTGTATTATAACCGTATCTTAAACACATAATTAATATATGACATTAAGTTTTTCAAACCAAACAGAACTTAACAAATCTTACAATAATTTTTCTATTGAAGTTATCAAACAATATGATTATAAATTATATTATGTATAGATAATATAAAACTTTAATACTAAGAGTAGTTATGAACACTGACAGCATTAAGCAATTAACATATAATTCATAAAAAAAAAAATCATAATAAACAAACTAGTTTCTACAGGTTCTATAATTTCATAGATTCTAGTTAAGAGTAAACAAGTTATATTAGTTAACTGCTGAAAATGATTTCTACAGAAAACATAAACTTATACAGTATGTCTTGAGAATAAGGACATATTACAGAGTTATATGACGATAAAAACCATTCCTAACACAAAAACAGAAAGGAACCAATCCAAATTGAATTATTTGAACAAGTATGAATGTACATTGGTGATCAAAAATAATAATTAGTTAATAATATAAAAAATAGTAGTTTAAAGTACATATTTTTTTTTCAGTAAATTGTTTTATAAAATAATTTAAGTTAACATTAATAAACAGTCACAAATTATAAAATCTTAAGGTAAAAAAAAAAATAGCCTATTTAATTCAATTTAATTTACAAAATTTTTTTTAAAAAAAAGGAGTTTATAAACAGCAAAAATATTGGAAAAACAGGGGATAAGACTGAAAATTACAATTTTTTTAAACAAAAACCTACACAAAACCACAAACAAAATTGAGTACTTTAATGACATGGTTATAATAAGTCTTAATGCCAATAAGTACTATTGGTTAATATATGTATATCAAATAGATAAAAAACATTTGAAAATGTTAAAATTAACCATATAAAAATGTATACTATAAAAAGTATAATTAAGTATAAGAGCATAAAAATTTTTATTGTGAAGTTGCAGGGGGTTGAAGTTCTGGATTTTCAGTACGCATGGCATCCAGTTTTGCAAATATTTTTAATGCTGGTCCAAGTTTCATTGACATATCTCTAATTAAATGATCTTCTTTGAGCAGCATCAAAGCCTGACCATCAATTTCATGACTTTCAAAATCTGCTGCTATTTCTTCACTATCTGTTAGTTGACCAATAAATTTCCGTACATCTTTAACCTAAAATATTATCATAAAATTATAATAAATAACAAATAAAAATAAAAATAAAATAACTTACAGTCCATGTCAATGGATTAATAGAACACAATTCTGGAGCCACATCTGTCTTAGGGTCAACATCAATTTGCATTCGATTAGGTAAATCAAGTGATGAGGCAGTATTACTAGAATCACCAGCTGAACCATTGCTTTCACATTCCTAATAAATATTATTACATTAATTGGTATTTTCGAAAAATATATAACAATATTACAATACATACCCAATTTTTCCCATTTTTCTTGTCGATTTGTCCAGTTTTAGAACTATTTTCAAACATCTTTGAGCATTCTTGTGAACAAAAACGTTTTGATTTCTTTTTAATTTTGAATTTTTGTAATTCTTGACATTTTCCACATGAGTCGCACTTGATTTTGTCTTGGTTGTTATTGTCTGTTTTACTCTTTTTATCTGTAAAAAATAATTATAAATAACAGAAAAAAATAAAAAATAAATAAATCTTTACTTGGCGGTTCTTCATCCAATTTTATGCTTTCCTTGTCCTGAGCACTATTGGAAATATCTGCTATAGTGCAAGATCGATTTACTGGGAATGGTTGATCAGCTTCTTGTATCACAAAGCCTTCAATAACATGGGTCAAGACTTGTGGTTTTACTAAAGCTTTAGGCAATCCTTTATCTCTAGAATTGTCTTCATTAGAAGTAACAGGTAACGAAACTGATGCAGTTGTTTCTGTAGTATTTTCTGCTATTGAGACCACTACAGCTGATGTTTCATTAGTTTGAACAGCTGGGGATGTCTTTGGAGATTCATCAGATTTAATTGGAGGAAGCATTGATGAAGTTGATGTTTGAATTTGGGGAGAAATTAGAAGCTGAGATTGTGTTGATGCCTGAGGAGCACATGAAACAACTGGTATAACTGGACGATCCAGAATAGTGATCTGTTGTTGTGGCTGGCTACTGACAATAGCTTGTCCTTGTTGCAATTGATGTATATGTATCTTTTGTGGAGAATTCATAGACATACTCATTACGTTTGTGGTGGGTTTGATGATTTGCTGTTGTTGATATGCAACTTGAGGCGATTGCATACTTACAATTTGATGGTTTGGCGATTGCATACTAACTAATTTAATTTGTTGTTGAGCTTGTTGTTGCTGTTGCAAATGTTGTACTTGCACTGTTTGCTGCTGCTGTTGTTGTTGTTGAATTTGTGGCACAAGTTGTCCAGAACTTGTCAAAATCATTCTAAAACACAAAACAATTTATAATTTGTTCGTTCAAATAGTTGTTTAATAATTACTTGTTGGTGTTCATAGATTGTTGAGGAGACTGAAGAGGTTTGGTTTGATTAGTTTGATTAGCAGCATCTGATTTATGAGGTGCAATACTAAAACCTTGACGGACACCAGTCTTAGGTCTAACTTTGAGTTGAGCTTTTTGCATTTGATTTAAATGCTGTATACCAGTAGTAGTTTGAGTAGAAATTGTAGCATTTGGCCGAATTGTATGTCCCGATGGTAGTATAGAAAGTTGTCTATTATTACCCATACCATTAGGTGTTGTAACAACTTTGGGTTGTATATCTGCACGTTGTGATTTAATAGTAGTAGTTGTGGTGCCACTAACCATTTGCCCAATGTTTTGCATAACACCACCACTAGTTTGCACCATAGTTTGGCCATGGTGTTGTTGAAGGTGCTGAGGAGGAGGGCTTTGTATAAACATAGGAGTTTGGACTTGTTGTTGTTGACCATCTTGCTGAGGTGCGCCTGGACAATAAAATAAATGGTTATTGTATTATTATTTACATTTTACAAACTATGAGAGTATAAAAACAATTATCTTTTAAACATGTTTAATAAAACATAAAATTAATTTATCACAACTTAGATTTTACAAGTTATGTCAGTTGTATTTCTGTGCCTACTTACTAGCCACATACTTCTACAAATCAAATGATGACAATTTTATATGAAATTGAAATATACAATTTTAATTTGTATGTTTAGAAGGTGAATATAATATGTCTCTTTTCTTTAAAATTATAAATCATTCATTAATTTTGACTAAACTAAGGTTAATACATTTTTTTAAATAATTTTCTAACAAAAAATTCTTGGTAAATTTAAAAATGACTTATTTATTATTAAAATATAATATTTATATCATAAATTAGTACTAAATAATAATAATTTAAGAGGAATAAACAAAGAATAATTTGAATTTTTTTGTTAAATAGTGTGATATAATAATATCAGTATTATTTTCTTTTAAGAAAAATATAATGATATTTCACTAAATTCTTCACTATAATTTTAACTAGGTAGACATAATTTATTGATAACTCGCCTCTTATGAAAATTGGATGATTTTGCGTTAATAATGCTTGAGGCTGTGGTGTAGCCCAAGTGAGTCCTTGAGGAAGTGATGCATTAAATTGCCATGGTGAAAATTGCATTGTTTGAGCATTTTGTTGTACAGTTCTTCCAGTAGCACAACTTGTGTACTAAAAAAACATTTTCCAAATAAAACAGAACATATTAAAAAAGTCTATAGTACGTACTGTTTGTTGCATTTCATTTTGTTTCATATTTGGTTGACTACTTATCACCCCTAACTGGCCGATGACAAGAGTCTGGTTAGTAGTAGTTGGTATAGCAGCATATCCCGTCGGAAATGACGTTGCCTGTCCTTGTGATATTACCTGTTTATGAGCATGTGCTGTGGTGAGCATCTGTTGTGACTGAAATTGTTTATTAGGAGCTGCAATCACTTGTATAGCACCAGAGGTAGGATGTTGCAACATTGTTCCGGGCATGATTAATTGACCTTGAGCATTATACTGTACAAACTGAGGGCCAGCTTGTTGAATTAACTGAACACGTCCATGACTCCAGTCATTGATTTGTTGAATTTGAGTTTGTTGCTGTTGTTGTTGAGTAGGTGTCTGTGCCTGCATAGTATGTTGCTGTTGAACTTGTCCTGGCTGTTGAGCTTGTATATTAGTCATTTGCACTTGCCCCTGTTGCTGTTGCTGTGGCTGGATAGTAGAAATTTGCATTTGACCTGATGTCTATAAAATATTAATTTTTTTTTATAAGATTCTAAAAGATTACATTATTAGAATAATTAAATACCTCAATAGTTGTCATTGGAGCTGATGAATGAGGGAGTTGCACGGTGCCTCCATTAGATCCATCTGACGACATTTGCATAGTAATAGTTTGCTGACCAGAGGCGACAGCAACTTGTTGAGGTTGTTGCTGTTGTTGTGACTGTTGCTGCTGCATGTCAACTTGTCCCTGGGGCTGCTGAATCATAACTTGTATTTGTTGTGGCTGTTGCATTTGTTGTGTTTGTTGGTTTTGTTGATTTTGCTGGGACTGCTGTTGTTGATTTTGTTGCTGTTGCTGCTGCTGCTGCTGTTGTTGTTGCTGTGCTTGTTGCATTTGTTGTACGTCTGTGGCAGGCTGTTGTTGTGCCGATGCCTCACTCATTTTTGAGCTTGTTCATGAAAGCTTACTAAATAAATTAAAAAAGCAGGTAATATAATTTCATACAAAATTTTATATACGAGGTTATATACTAATAATAAATATTATTGAAAATAGTTTACTTTAATGAAAATATCAGTTATAATTAGGTAATTAATAGTTATTTTTAAATAATTGGTTACATATTAACTTTTTTTTAAAATTAAAGCAACTATATAAAAATGTTTTTTTTCTAACAAGATATTAATGAGTGTTTTTAGATGCACAATATAACATACAAACATTTATATTTATTATCAGTTATATAGTCAGGATATTATACTATATATTAGCTATGACTGCTATGAGTTTATGTAATTAAAATTTATTACAAGTTTAAATGTTAATTTGTTGAACTGAAGTCTATTGAAACAACCAGTAGACCCAAATTAAAAAAATATATATAAATAATACTCTTCCTTTTCCATATTTATTATTGTTTTTACAGAACATTATAAGAACATGAAAATCTCTTTAACTCCTTCTTATATTGCCTACTGATTTCTATACAATATTACTGTGACACGTTTATGAAATGTATTTTGATAAAACTGTTGAAGCTTTCATTGATTGGTTTATTCTAATAAGAATTGTTGGTAATTTCCAAGTGTCAGTTATGTTTAGTCTACTAGAATTAAAACTAACAAAAAATTTTACAAGAGTTTATAACACAAGGCACCTCTACCTATAAATAAATAGTTTTTTAAAAACAAAAAGATCGAGACATTTTAACCAATTACTTTCGCTAGAATAAATGGAGAATTGTCCTGGTATGGCGGAGGTACGTATAGTAAAGCAATTCTCCATTAATGAATACCCAAATAATATATATATATAAACAAATACAAAATGTATCACGAAGATCTGATATACAACACTTACATTATACATAGGTATCACATATCCTGATATACCCATTCAAATTTATTCAACGCGTAATCGTCAATATGTATAATATCAATAACATTTCCTGTACTTCAATCTTATCGTAAACACGTCCGAGGCGCATAATAACAACAATGTATCATATTTACACGGAAACCTAAAACAAGCGGACACACGTACACTGCACACAACGCGCAAACGCGCACGCGCGCGCACAAACGCTATACACATCAACACATTAGAAATTCAAAACACACGCTGTCGACCTTTGTTGTCCACGATCTTATGTTTTCGAAGAGCTAAGCCTTTGTAATGGGGGACCGAACAAGTGTGTTTAGATAAATGACAGTATAAACAAGCAAAATATACTAGTCAATAAGCGTTCAGAGTGTAGGTACCTAATCCTAATGCGATCGCGGTCGTGTGGCGGGCATAGATACTATACCTATAGGTTCGGCACTTATTGCTAAAGTAATAATAGTCATAATAATAAAATGTCGTATAAGCACTCACCTCCGGTTTAGCTAGCGGCCGGGAAATGGAGTCCGCGAGACTGCGGGTTTCCAATGACGCGAAAACACGATTGAAAGATCGAGAAACGTCGGTCTCGTGATAAAATCCGTTGCGACCGTACGACAGCGACGGTCGAATGATCGATGATAATAAAATGTTTTTTTTTTTCAACAGCAGTCCGTTTTTCAAGTAGTGTAGTGCACTGCACTATAATAGGCTGTAGCTGTGTCGCACACGCGCACGCACAATCCCCCACCGCTGTGGCGTCAGCAGCAATGAGAGCGCGTCTGAGCGTTGGCGGCGGCGAAATATTGACGCGCAGTGAAGAGAGGAACGGTCGCGTAACGACGAGAAACGGTCGCGGGTGACATGGAACTGCTGGCGATGAATGGCGGGCGGTGGGTGCCGGGTGGCCGCCGCTGCCGGAGCTTGTTTTGGCGCGGCGGCGCATGCGTGCCACCTCTCCCTCCGACAGATCAGCCGCCCGCGTCGACCAATGAGGCACCGCCTAGGCGGCGGCGCACCAATAAAGGTCCACTGGCGCGCCGGTATACACTCGGGATTCCTGGGAGTAATTATTGTAATAAAGCCGCCGCTGACCCGACCCCGGAGGGGCTGTGCGGCGGCACTCGATAACATAATAATACGCATCTATATATGTGTGTTTGTATATACGTAGGGGGCGACGGGACAAAAGATTTATAATATACGAATTGCATTTTTTCTCTCACTCATGGCGTTCTCTCTCTTACTCCCTCTCTCTTCTCTCTCTGTCTGTCATTCGCCGCTCCCTCGTACGATCTCCCTCGAATTCTTTTGTATAAATGCTGCATGTACATGTTTTGCAGCGGTATATTCTTCATATATTCTACATATATATCTATATACGGCTATATGAGTGCGACATTTTTTTTTTCATTGAGAATTGTTGGTATTCCGAATACGACAAAATAATCGTGTGCGAAATTTATATATATATATATAACAGCGCAGAGACTTTATAAAACGACATTCTGGGTGTATATTATAAATTAAATCCAGTAAACGCCCAAATGTCCTGATATGTATATATATATAGGTATCGACGAATATGTGGTCTTATAGTAAAAACAAGGTATCATAAGACATAGATATGTGATGATAATATAACAATTTAACGACGTTCTTATATAATACGATCCTATATATATACACATCAATGTTGATGGTACCTATTCATGGTGTATAGGTACCTATATTAAATAATATCCTGCATACCCTAAAATCATCACGAACTGCAAGACACGAATTTCATGGATGCGCGGTTGGGGGCCATCATATGCTATATCTCGAAGGTCATAAAGGCTTTAAGGTATACCTTATTAAGGATAATATTTTATTTATTGTATTCATCGATACTATTTATTTTATTTAAAGTGATGGGCATCTGCTGGCTGCTGCATACCTCTATAGTCTATATGTATATATGTACTTACCTCCTACGTATACTATATACATGTGTATACCTATATATATATATACGTGTGGCTACATATAACCGCATTCACTAGGACGATATACATATATATGTGCAATATGCATATACATTATGAACTACATTAATTATTGGTAGAATTATATGATGTTTATTGAAATCACCTATCTTACAAATCTATAGCGTTCTGGCGACGATAACGCATGATTCATGGACCACTCTGTATACACGCACGCCCGGCAGTCGGTGTACATGTTTACGTGCGCAATAACGGGAGAAATACGGTTCGCCGCGGTGTGCATACTGCGTCGTAGACCGCGGGACTCATCCAATGCACGCACGGGAGGTGGAAAAGTTTTTAGGAACCCACCCACCGAGTACCAAACCAACCGACACGCACACAATGTCATTCATTATGTTTTTGCATTTAATATATACGTAAATAGGTATATAATATAAATATATAACGTTTATATATTTTATGTACCTATATATAATACATATGTATTATATAACTGCATATAACATATCGTATTCGTATACCTATATACTTGTATATCTAAACCTACCTAATAACTAGCAATAAACACCCGGAGTATAATTGATATAATATGTCGTATATATATATTGTATACCTATTAAATAACCCATTTAATTTTGTATGTTTACGTTAAAGAATTTATTATAGTACGCGTGTACATATAAATAAGTATAAAAGGTAAAATGTATATTATTTAATATATATTAAATATCCTTTGATCGAATAATGTATATAACCTTAGTATTATAGTATACGCCTTAATAGTAAATTAGTATATATTTATAATGAGTGATTCTTTGATCGAATAATAGGTACATCCTCATTATTTCTGCAAGATCTGCTATTAAAACGTTTTTAAAGAATATTTTCTTGTTGAAATTAAACAATAACATTATTTTAAAAAATTATAATTTATAATATCTTTTTCTCGTTATATTTTTTATTTTTTATTTATTTTGAATGGCATCATAAATTTGTAATGTCATATTCAGAAGCAGTTTATTTTTCCAAGTATACTTTGATACATAAGAATCAAAATTTGGATGAGTACCTGTACCTATATGGTTTTTGAGTATAAACATTTAGAATTTTAAGTTTTGAGTATTGTAGCTAGACCAACATTTTTCAGAGGTTTCCTGCAACACTTCACTCCTCAAACTTAAACTTGAAATACTTATAAACTAAAACTATATACCTAAAGTTATATAATTTATTAAAACTCACAAACTATACTTATGCAGTCCTGCAATTTAGATTTTATAAAACGAAAAAAAAAATGAATTCCAAAAAATATTCAATCTCAGAATATAAAATTAAAAATGTATATAGGTAAATGTTATCGTTCAAAAAATGAAAAAAATTTAAAATTATAATTATAAAAATATTAAAAATATATATTAAAAACTTTGTTTTATAATAAATGTCTGAAAATTATGTGAAACAAATAACAATAAATATTTTCAAAAAACGTTTATGCATTTTGATATATATATATATATATATATATAATGAATATTATTGTTCATTGTTAAATTATATATTTAGTGTTATATAGTATTATATCTATATATATATATAATATATATATTGTATAGCTATGTACTAGCTATAGCCTATATATATATACTATTTACATATATAGCTAGTTGTATCATATTATTGTGATGAGTACATATAAATTGCGTATGCGTATAATATACATACACATATATAAATATAAGTATATAATATAGGTTATTCTATGTGTATTGTGTATTCAATATATATATAAATATATTATATGAGTACCTATAATATCTATAAAGTAATATATATATATAATATTAGAATACGTATATAGGAATACGTTGTTAAACTTTATTAGTATTATATACCTATATATAAACATATATATTATGATGACTATTGACTATACTGTTAATTTTTTTTTATCTCATGATGTGATATGAGCTAATTTAGCAAATATATATCATAAGATGTATAATCAGCTATTATAGGGCTTTGGACCTTATTGGTTACTTAATGTGTTTGCATATTTTTGATTTTTCCCTATAGGTATTATAGTATTATTATACCTATATATTATAAATAGGTAATAACCTATATATTATACATATATATATAAAACTGCATATTTTGAAGATTTATTGATCTTTTTATATATTTGTAATTATTCACACAAAAAAATTATTTTATATTATTAAAATACATTTTGAAGTGATTATAATTTATTGACTAAAACTAATTGATATAGATTTTAAACTATATTTTTAAATTGTAATTATTATTTATTATCCAACATTGCAGAAAGTGATGTATGTTAGACTCGATGAGCATTTAAATAACACGATATATAGTCTAAATTAAAAATGTATCTTAATAAATTATGCATGATGCTCAATAGCTCAATTATATATTGTGGGCTTATTATTTACCTATTATTCGTATTTTTATCTTATTATACTGTCTTTATTTGTTGAATATATAACTATAGTTAATATAGTTATACCTATATATTTATGTATTTTTTACTGTCGTTATTATGTTATCATAATCATTAATCATTTAGATCTCTGCATGCAATTTCTTTTTAGACGGAGGATTTCCGCACGAATTTTGCGAATAGCTATAGATTGGATATAAGGGGGTTTGGATGAGTATATATATATAGGAATATATAGTCTGTTTAAACATTTTTTATAATATGTTTTAGCTTCTATTCGTGATGGATCGTGGACAATTTCAATTTTTAAGTCAGAGTGCAGATGAGACAAATTAGATATATATATAATCAGAGGGGGCATTGGTAATAATGGAGCGTATAGCCATACGTAAGATTTTGTTTTGAATGATTTGAATTTTATTTCGATTGGATTTTTTGGCATTAAGGATTTGTAAATTAGTAATTTTTGGTATTAACTAAGTTTAGTTTGTTTGCTGGATATTCAGGATATTAATGTTTTGATTGGTCCAGATTGAAAAGGAATTCAAATTTATTGGGTCATCTTTCAAAATAATAATAATAATATTAATTTAAAAAAAAATGCAGCTAGTTGTTATAAATGGTCAAAAAAATAAGCAACGCTGGATGAGGAAATTATATGTATAGTTTATATGTCGGAAATATCATCATAATAGCGGTCTTCAACCGGTGGTCGCGTACTCGCGTAAGCTTTAAAATTGGGTCACTTAGCAATTTTAAGCAATTTTAGCTTTTTTACAAAGCTTACATGATGGGTTGCAAAAAATATAGGCCTAAAAAAGTGGGTCGCGAGTCCAAAAAGATTGAAGACCATTGATTATTATAGCTATGTAAAATATTACAACTTTAAAATGTTCATAACTTATTTTAAAATAATAATATCAATAAAATCATATGTCATTGTCTATAGATAATATTCTTATTACCTTTAAATTGGATAATAGGTAAATTTACTCTAATATTAAAGCTAACATCATAAAATGTATTCTGCTGAACGAAAATTTGTTATGATGTACGTTAGTAAGACAGAGACAACACATGCGGGTATGGCGTCCTCTTAAATAGTCCTGTTACACCCTGTAGTATATATATTTTTTCAGAATTGTATATTTTTTTGGTCACACATCATATTATTTTAAGTCATTAAGTTTTAAATATAAATTATATAAATAGAGTTATTATATCTCTTTTGACTCTATATATATAATGTATATGCATCTTATATAGTGACACCTGCAGCATAGAATTACAATAAATAATACAATAGGTATTATACATATTATACTATACGAGTATACTACATTATTATTGTAGTATACGATGGTTACATATTCACATATAATAGATATATATATAAAATATATATTATATTATATATATTATTATATGATATTTATTTATATTTTTTTATATATATATAAAATATAAAATATTGAAGGTAACGTAATAGATTCATTTCATATGCACCTATATCAACAGAGGAAAAACATATACCCTAATATATACCGACATTTAAGATTATATAGATATAAATAGCAGATATACATAATAATATCATCATATATTATTATACACAATAAATGCTACACAGTTGTGTGTTGTATTATTAAATACATTTGAATATATATATATATATGTGTGTGTGTGTGTGTGCGTATAATAGTAGGTATTTACTATTATAATAATAATTATGTATATTGCCTTATGATATAACATACAATATATATATAGATGCGTTATAAAATATATAATATATAAACATGTATACAATGAATACACTTCATATTTATAGCTAAGTATTTAACTATATACTAAATAATAACATTATACATACATATATATATAAATAATCTATAGTTAATATTGGCCCCTATATAGTATATAAAATTATATACCTTTATATACTTTATATATTATGCATTTATAATAGGTATATATATATTATATAGTTGTATGTATAGATAGTATATAATAATTCGGGCTTTCAATATAAATATATATTTATGAGTGTGATATAAGCGTATGATTTCAGATATATATTATATATAGTAAATTATATAATATATATATATATATCATGGAAACTGCTGTAGGAGACTATAATACTATATATATATATATATATATATTTATATATATACGATTGAATATACTGAAGAGATAAATAATGTTTATGTATATATTATAAATGGATGCCACACCCGCATGTCTTGGCTATATTATAATAAATAATATACCCACCTATAGAAAATTTGCGTTCAGAAGAATCCATTTTGTATTATGTTGGGTTTCAAAATTACAATAATAAAGTAAATTGACCGATTATCGAATTTAATTTTAAGAACAATAAATTACATTATCTACAGGCTATTGCTAGTGTAGTTTGTATGAATATATAGGTATGTGAGTATATCCCTATATATGAGTTAAGATCAATAAGTGAGTTATATCTTATATATATAATTAATAAAATATTACAACATTTCAATATAATAATGCAATTTAAACTTCAAACGCTAATAAACAATTGTAGTTTTACTATATTTATGTTAAATGTTTTCACTTAAAAATATAACTTATAATGAGAAATCTGGTTCTTTTTTTTTATTTTGAACGATAAATTGTATCCAGATAAATCGAAAAACTTATATATTTCAATAAATACTCCAAAGATAGTCAAAACATTTTAAATATTAAACCTACCGCATATATCACTACTAAATAATAAATATTCGGATAACAAAATAGATTTTGTGAGCCACTCATATATAGAATATCAGCAACTTTAAATTCAGTTTACTTTTATAAATATAGATATATACGTATATATATACTTATATATTAAATTAGCTAGTAAACCACACTCATCTTTATAAGTTACATAAAGACTCAAGTATGTTTTTACTATTCCGAAAGATGAATAGTAAAAATAATAGTCTTTTATATAAACACAAACATTTTTTTAAGGTAAGAAGTGGGTACCGTTCGCTGTATAATAATAAATAAGTGTCAATTAGTGGGTCACAAAAATCCAATTCCAAAAATAAATAAGAAACTTGTCATTGTCATTTTATACATATATATTATATCAATATATGACATACGTAATATTATAACCTTATATATTCGTACTACAGTATACTAACAATTAAGTAAATTAATACGCGGATATTTCAATATTTATTCTATAAAAAGTAAAAATACTGGTAATATAATAATTATTATTACAAATTTTAATTATTATTTATAAATATAAAATAATAGAGTCCCCAAGATTCATTCACTGACCACTATACAGACTTAAAGTTATATAGTATATAATATATATATTAATAATTTATATATTATATGATTATCAACTATCATTATTTATTGGATAATATTATTTCCTTTTCACTTTACATTATTACTTGATTAAACTTATTATTTTTCATGAAATTTTACAATATTTCCGATAAATCTAGGTTTTTCCGTAAAAACCATATTTTTTGGAAATTTTGATCACTATAGTCCAGACAACAACGAATACATACATTAAAATCTAACTTTTGAAGGAAGTTTAGGTACCTATCCTTTATTAGTATATATGGATGTCAACGTCATAAAACAAAACTATAAACTGACTGAATTTCATACTCATATATATATAGCTTCAGCGGTTTTGCGGCTATTAGGAGGTTTTTTCTATTTTTACACTTTTCAACTCTTTTAAATAAAGTTTATTATAGACAATGATTATATTTGTATTATATAGAGTATGTAGGTATACTTAAATTAAAAAAAAAAAAAAACAGGAACAAAAAAAATCGTTTTCAATTTTTGTCCCTTTTACCCTTTTTAACCCCCTTATGGGTTAATTTTTTAAAAATCCTTTCTTAGCAGTTGCCTACATCATAATGGCTATCTGTATTCTGTATATGCCAAATTTCAGCCTGATACGTCCAATGGTTGGAGCTGTGCCTGCTATGCGTTGATAGATCAGCCAGTCAGCTTATGAACACAAAATAAAACAAAAAGACAATAAATAAATATATACTTACGTAAAAGCAAACTCCACGAATAATATTTTTAAATTGTAACAAAATAATGAATATACTCGTATCATCGTTATAGATATACTTTTCATCATTTAAATATATACATATATATATAATCATTTCATAAAAAAATTGAACGTTTATGCCATGAAAAATAATGTTGATATATACTCGTATATTTTTAATTTTTTTAATTCCTGCAGCAGTATATGAACTTATTATGAGGAATAATATATTATATTTTTAAAACTTATCTGAATTTTTTTTTCAATTGTCTATACATATAAATAGTCAAAATATATTTTGAAAATTATACTATGTATTGAAAACGCTAGCTATATGACATATAATCATTTAGTAAAAATGTCAAATATTATTATTTATTAAGGTTATTCGTTTTTGAGTTATAATACAAAATTACGAAATGATAATGATATGAATTTATTGTTAAAAAATGTAGTTTTGGTCTATATAGTGCATAAAAAAATCCAGTTTCCTTCAGATTATTTATTAGAAAAATAGATTTTTACTTTTGATCTCCCTATAAGTACTAAATTAGATCTAATTTACTTCCAGAATCCTTTCCCCAAATTGTGTATGTTATATGTGTATCTATTAATTATTATATAGTAATAATTAATCTGTTTATATATATATTATAATTAACCTAACTATATATAGAATAGGTAATATGACATCCATAATTTAAATAAAATTATTAGAAAAAAGTACACACTATACGATTTTAAATTCCGAAGATTTAAAAAACAAAATACAAGTATATAGCATGAATAATATAATTTACATTATTATACCTTCATATTTAGCTATTATTATAGCTATACCTTATATTTCAGATGTATATATAGGTATTATAAATGAAAAAAAAACAATACATTAGAAAAACAATAAATATAGTGTTTATTTATGATTTAAACTCTTATCTGTTTAAAAACAGATATTTAAAATTATCGAAAATATTATTTTGATTTTTGAGTGAAAGTTTAACATATTATTATATTAAAATCTCTTCAAAAACAGATTATTCGTAAATAATAAAAATTCATCAGACCATAACTTTACTAATTTTTTATTTAGAAAAAAACTTTTTATGTAAAAATTGTTTAGAAAAAAATACTCAATCCAAATCTGTAAAATAATTAGCATTGTCATTTAAAAAAAGTAAGTTATTGTATATCGCCCATGTGTGTATCGAAAGGGTTAAAAATTTTACATATATATATATCTGAAAATGTGTAATATTTAAGTACTTTCTTTCATTCTGTGATAACCCCATTTCAATATACAATAAGATCATCCAACTGAAATATTTAGTGGTACCTCTTATCGTGAACAAACTGCAGTATATACACCTATATGTTAATAATGTTGTATATCCTATATGTATAAATGAAATGCTAGCTGTTTGTTGGTATAAATGCATCATATATATATAATCTAAAAACTGCAGATGGACTACGGATTGGACTAGTGCAGTCTACAGTCTACACTGTGCGCGTTCATTTCAAAAATTAAAAATTATTTTTTTACCATATTGTATACCTATTGTATTGTATGGATTATTTTCAATGTTCATTGGGATTGACAAAACCACAACGCCATCACGGCCAGCGCCACAGGACAACATGAAAATATAGTTTCCACCGCCCTATATATATATATATATATATATATATATAGTCCTACGACCTACATATTATATACCTACAATAATGGCTATAATAATAATTCATTATGTAGTTACGCAGTATGTACATTATATATTGTCTTGTATACTCATAATTTGTGTATGCGGGATTAGTATTGCATATAGAACATACCTACACTATATCATCGTTTATTGATTGAGTTCCATATTTATAAAACGATTTATTTTTCGTTTATATATGTATAATTATACCATGCAGTATAATATAATATTATATACAAATATATATACTAATGATTATTATGATTTAAAATTATGTAAGACTTTAGTATAGATATTAAAATTAAAATTAAATTTTCGAAAACAGAATTGTTGGGAGGTTGGACCCAGAGTGAAATCCTCCACAAATTTGTGAACTTTAATACTATTTTCTGCAACGTTTAGGTATATACGTTAAGTTGAAACCAATATGCTACTAGATTTCAAAACTATAATTTTTTTTAAATATTCGTTAAGGTTTTTATGGAAAGAAAAATTGGAAAAGTTGTTCGGAGAGTTGAAAAAATTCGGGAAAAATTGAAATTAGTTTTTTTATGGGATTTTCGTATGAATTCGCGACCATAATATATATTCATGCATTTGATAAAATTTAATATACGGGCAGAACATGGTGACAAAAATACTCTGAACCATTCTCAAAAAAACGTTTTCTGGCTTAACTATGTATTATATTTAAAATATAAAAATAATGAATTATTGGCATAATAAATAACGTTTGCCAGCTGGGTCACCTATAGATGATAGCTAGGTTAATACAGAGGTATTCAAACTTTTTAATCCCACTACAGCTAGATCCTTTTCGTTTCATCACAATATTTTTACGGCTCCCAAATTAGTAATGACAAAATGACAATGGTTATATAATAATGGTTAGATTTATAACGTATTTAAATTATTACTATAATGTATTAATAATTATTTACAGTCGAGTCACGATAAATCAAACCTTGATAAGTCGAAAAACTTGACAACTCAAATTTTTTTTTATTCCCCCAGATCCTAGAAGTATAAATTATGTATAATAAATTAATATAAATTCGAGTTAGATAACTTGAATAGTACATATCTCGAAGCGAATTTTTATCTCCCTTCAACTTCGAGTTATCTTGATTCGACTGTATTATCACAATTTACAAATAAATAGTTAATATAGAAAAAATGAAATAAAATATTTTATGCTTCATAAATACAAATTAATAAAAAAATAAACTACAGCGTACCTATTGCTATAATTTCAACTCAAATCTCGCAGTCAAAATGAACATTTTATTTGATATAGTTAAAACGAACTAACTATAATTGCTAAGGCAGTTACATTTATAATGTTATTTTGAATGTATAAAGGTTTTATATTAACACGATTAAATTAAAAATAACTATATTAATAAGTTGAAACAATAATATGTATATATTATTGTATATTATTATTTTAATATTAATTATAATTTATAGTCAAACAATATAGTTTGAATATACTCCTCTTGATGTTAATTCAAATATAATATTTGTATAATTTGATAACTACACTGTCAACAATATTGTTAAGAGTTAAATCTACATTAGTATTATTTCTATGTGTGATAGAATTTATAGTGAGATGGATGAGCTTATTGTGTATGTTTCATAATATGTACAAACCTTGATTCTATATAGTTTGGAAATACCTAGTTGTTCTTATCTTCTAAACGTTAACTTTTTAATTTTTATCGATATTTTTTTAATTCTTTTTTTATTCTTTTTAGTTTCCGGTTCTTTAACTCGGCTCCTATTTCCCAATCCTGCAGCGACACCCTTATATATAGTCCTATAGGAGTCGCCACGCACAGTTTGCAATGTTTGAATATCTCTGGGTTAATATATAGTTATATAGAGACATATTGTTATTATGTATGTTGCTATATCATAGTTTAATATATATAAGATTTATATTATATATAATTTATAGACATCATCAGCTATAAACGTATACCCATAGATATATATACATATATAATATAAATTATCGTTATAATATTTATAGGTATACTGCAGCAGTCAGCAATTATCATCAGCGAAATATATTATAATAATTAGGTATGTTGAATATTATGTTATATAACATTTAATTTCAGATTTACGGGTAAATAATTCAACATCGTGTAAACATATCCTATACTATACCCCAAGACTATAAACTACTTAAAATATATATAAGCTAAAGCTATACTGCCTATAGGTTATAGGTTATATATATATAGGCATTAGGTTATATAATAGTTATTTTATAATGATAAAATTGATATTGTATACGTTGACACATTGTACATTTTTGTACCCATATATATATGCATGTGATATATTTTGCAGAACAGAGTAAGCAGGACTGCATCGTCTGCATTATGTATAGATTTGATTTTACAATATTATATTATATAATTATGTTATAATTTATAATAATCATAATATCACATCACTATATTATATTGATGGCGTACGTTAGTTATGTTTAAACAGATAAGTTTTTATTTTATATCATAAACTCTGAAGGTAGGTACTATTATTATAAAATTATAATAGTATATATAATATATAGCAGAATAAATGCAATAATTAATCTTTAATATTGAGCTATAGGGTGTCTGTATGTATGGTAAATATTTAGCAAATTGGACCTAAATAGTATATATTGATAAGTACTCTTATTACTTTGCAGTGGGGTCAAAAATAAAATATTAAAACTTTTACTGCTTGTATATATGATGGTATATAGGTATATATAAGTAACAATAATATACATTGTTGAAAATCCACAGTAGGTGGGTACTTATATCAATATAATCAGGAGCAACTAAAAAAAAGTGAATGTAAGTTGATATACCAATCAGCTATAGGTACATTATAGGTATATACCTATGTCAAGTGGGTAACTGTATGTAATGGATGTGTTAAATTTGAATTCAGCAATAAATCATTGTATATAATGTATGAAAAACAATTCTATAAGCAGAGAAGGCCTGCCAGTTTAATGACTATATTATAGGTATAGTGCTATTATATAACAAGCAGCTTTTAATAGACTTTTTATTAACCTATAACCTTATAGGTAATATAAGAGGTTATATTATTCTATGATAAATGTTTTTTAATAATATGTAATATATATATATATATATATATAGCTATATTGCCTATAATATTAAATTAATTTATTGTACTAGCTTAGTATAGTATTATTATATGATAACATTTTTTCGAAAACATTAAATTTATAATTTTATTATACGAGGTGTGGCAATTAAATAACGAGAATTTTTAATTTTAAAATATGTATTTAGTATTTACAGTGATTTATGCACCCATGCCTTCACAGTACTCTTCTCCGAGTCTAATACACTTGATCCAGAGTTTTTCCCATTTCTGGAAGCACTCCTGGAAACCTCCAGAAGTTAAACTCTTCAACACCGCCGTTACAGCACGTTGAATATCCTCCAAATTTTCATAGCGATGATGTCCTTTCATTGGTTCATTTAACTATGGAAATAGCCAGAAGTCCAGAACCCAGATCAGGGCTGTACGGGGGGTGGGGGTGCGTTGTTATGTTCCTATACTGGTCAAAAACTGTTGAACTTTTAATGATGTGTGTGCAGGCGCATTGTCATGGTGAAGGACCCATTTTACCATTTAACCATTTTTGGCTATTTCCGGCCTCACGCGAGACATTCTATGACACAATCGCTTAAGAACGTTCATTAGACATCATTCGGATTGTGAGACGTCGATCTGTCCGCACCAACACACTTAAACGTTCGACATTTTGCCCAGTGTGCACGATTTTAGGGCCACCTGACCTTGCATCATCTTGCGTTGATTCTCGACCTGATGCGAAACGTGATCCTCATTCATACACACATGGTTATTATAAGCAATCATTACCGAACACACTTTGCAATTTACGAAAAATTTCGTCCGGTTTTTCACCAGAAACTTGATGACGATTCGTTGCCCCGTTTTTCACGTCACACATTTTTGTACGTCACGACACTGCACTACTAACTTTCAAAAATCGTAGAGCACAAAATCTAACACCGATCACTATCAAACTTGGCAAACTTGTGTATAATCTCGTGAACTTAAGGTCAACAAATTTTCAAGGTATCAGGGTTAATACTATAGAAGATAGACACAAATTCTCGTTATTTAATTGCTACACCTCGTATATAGTGCTCGTATTTAATAATTATTATTGTTATTAAGTAAAAAGTGAATAACTATTATTATATATCATATTATAACACTTATTAATACAGTAAATATACCGCAAAAAACTGCAGTGTGAATATAATCATATATACCTATTATATAATAATAATAATACCAAATAATATCTTAAAATTAATTATCATATTATATATTATATTAAAATACTATTGCGTATAATAAAATTAATAATATACGCAAAAGTTTTAAGTCCCAAATCGGCCATCACGAATAATGTAGATAATATAGAATTATATATAATTAAATAACTACAGCATCTATATTTATTCATATTTCATAATTAAAAAATGTATAGTTTCGTCGAAATTTGAACTACAAATATCTATAAAAAATATAATTGTGTATGTGCATTTTAGAAAATTTTTAGTTCCGATATGAACAAATTATGAGGAATAATTTGCATAAACTAAATTTTAAAATTTTAGATATAAAAATTGAAGATCTAAACAATACTTGTAATAATTGTAATTTTCGTTATTTTAACGAATTTTGTAAAAAATTGAACTTCAAATGAATATAAAATAAAATTGAGACAATGCATGTTTTTATTATTATATACCCTCTGGCCTTTCCTATCCAAAAAAGTACCTACCAACTAGATTTAATTTGCTACTAGAAAAAAACCCCAAAGTTGAAAATCAAAACATTTTTGTTGCCCACAAAACTAAACTCGATAGGTGATGATTATAGGAAACGGATTTAAATGCTCTAAAAAAAAACAATAAAAATGCCTTATTAAAAAATATGATTTAATGCACACTATTACTCGTATATATCTAACAGAAATTTGTTTAAAAAATGCTCTTAAAATTAATTTTTAATATTGAAAAAATTTGTTTGATTATATAAATTTTTATTCTTAGGTATAATTATTCGTATCATTTTTCTAATCTTCTAGTTCTCCGCCTATCTTTTTTTTCTTTGAATATAGATATATATTGGTTAAATACTTTTACCTTGTGTTTCATAATAGCGCTGTATAATCAGATGTTAATTAATTTTTATCAAATTTTATCCTATATAAAAATGACTTATAACATAAAAAATGTCAAAATATGTTTCAAAAAGCAAAAATGTCTTAAAAATGTAGAAAGTGCAAAAAAAAGCAAAATAAAAGTTAAATTTTTTAATTCCTTGTAGGTGTATCAAATGAACTTTGTGCTTGGAAAGCAATTTACATTTAAATCCGTTCCCTATATATTGATGATAATACATTCTGTTAGCAGACAGAAAAAAAACACACATATCATTGTAAAATTAATTTATATTCGTCACTCCGCTTAAAATCTACAATAAAAAAAAATTGGTTATGGTAAATAGTTGAAAAGTTTGTATTTGGTACTTGGTGTAATAAATATCTTAGTTGTTTCAAACAATGTGTTCAATTAAAAGTATTAAAATGAATTAGTTGAACAATTATAGTCAAACCTGCAACTTGCTTCATTACTTCATATAATAGTTATTGCAATTTGCAACTATATAAACTATAGTAATTCAAATATAACCATATGAAATATGGTAAATGGTTGATGTAGGTATACAAATATTAAATAGTTATACTGTTATAGCAATTAACCATATAATAATAACCATGACGTAACTGTCTCAATACTAATTCAAAAGTTAGTATTTTGTACATTAAGAGTAATATAAATTGTGAAATGTCAAATGATTAAAATTTGTTTTAAATACAAATATAGGTACAATTAAAAACGTATATTAGGCACATCGGATAACTTTTGCCACATTAACTAGTTCAAAGAAGGATAGCCTATATAGGTATACATACCCCACGATATGTACCTTGCAGTAACTAAAGTTAAATGGCAATAATGGCGTATAATAACTTGCACTTATATAGTTCCAATTAAACGATACTCGCTACTTATATATACTACACATAACAGTTGTTAAATGAAAAGTGTGCCATTATACGTTTACCCCATAGTTTACTATACATATATAGATGCTCATAACTGGCTTATAAATTAAGATAGATATCATACATAGGTAACAAAAAAGACCAAGGATAACAAATATCTGCAACGTCGTTACTTTTAAGTTTGATCATAGTTTTTTTCAATTCACTCTAATAATATATTAAAGCTAACAGCACAATAATTGCTAAAAATTAATTCTACTGAATGCAAATTCGCTTTGACACTATAACTATGTTAAAAATAGAAGACAGCAGTGATGGTTTTCCGTTCTGTGTACATGTAGGTATATATATGACCTACCAGGTCGAGGTAAGCTATATCTACATATAAAATATAATTTTCATCACCTACCGACCTACCATATAAAATAATAATGT
Organism: Rhopalosiphum padi; assembly: GCF_020882245.1. NCBI lineage: Eukaryota > Metazoa > Arthropoda > Insecta > Hemiptera > Aphididae > Rhopalosiphum > Rhopalosiphum padi. The sequence goes on from NC_083600.1 coordinate 24,626,905, forward strand.
ATTGATAAATCTACGTGTGGATCTATTTTTAAATTGCAAATTTGCGTTAAATGAACTCTGGACGACAAATCTCTATTTTCCTCTGTACCTAATACTATTCATAGTCATATGCCTAAATACCCAAGTAACTGCACTCTATGAGATCTTACAAAGTATTTTGCTCAGTTTTCAATGTAGGTACCTACCATCGATTAAATTGATTTCAGCATCATTGACCACAATAGTTCGACTTTGATATGAGAATAATAACTTTTGCAAATGTATTTCTTCATTTTTAGTACGAACGTAAGTAATACGAGAATATTAAAATAAATACTAGTTATAGGTATTTTAATATTAATCTAATAATCTAAATAATCTATATTTCTTTAGTTGTAACTTGTCATCAATAGATATTATTGTCTAATGGTGATATTAATCAAGTCGTAAATCGTACTATTCGTACTGATATCATGATGGCACGATTTTAAATATCTTATTAAATATGTAATAGGTACATATAATCATAGATACCTAAAATATTATATTATATTTATTATATCGTAATATAGTATTATTTTATTACCATTTAAAATTATTAATTATTATTATTATTTTAATATTGATTTTATTTTGGCTGTGCCATACTACCACGAATTAAATATTTTAATTCATGCATACTACATTGTTCTGTGATACTACGTACTAACACAGCTGTTGTTGTTTATATAATGTTATCTAGACTATTTGCGTTAAGAGGCGGCTGAAGTGGTAAAGATAATGCACTAATTAGTGATAATGCGCCTAACTGGACGATCTATAATACAACTATAGTAGAGTTGTACTAGTTTAGGTATTAGTTTTAGAAAATTACAAAATGTAAATAGGTACTGAATAATTAACAATACTAGCCCCGCGTTATAGAAGACGTCGTAATTTAAACTTCTGTTGAATGGTCCATTAAAACCGTTTCGTTTCCAATGGCAAACGATACGGAAATTCTTCACTATTTATGGAATGGGAAGTTACCTGTATGTTTTCAATTGGATGAACAAGAAATTCATGGTATACAGAATCCAGAGCCGTTTTACTTGATGGTACCCAGAATGAGTTACTTTCCGTTGGTCTGTGACAAAGTAAGTTTTTGAAAAATATCAATATGATTTGATTTATATGTACCAATTGAATGCTATTGTTATGGACCATGGTAGTCATTCAATGGTAGGTGTGTGTATTTTTTTATGACCATGGACGTATTATAGTTTGAAAATCAATAAAGCAATATACTTGGTTATATTGGTTACGGAGATTATCCTGAAAAAAATATTATTTTTAATTTCTCCCAGAAGTTTTAAACCATATTTTATACCAATTTTTGACTTTTTATTATTATTATTATTGTAAGTACATTCAAAGTCTGTATAAATATAAATTTACTCGGTCTGCAAGAGCTTAATATTTTAATTCAGGATAGCAAGAAAAATAGAACCTTATCCTATTAATCTATCTTGAATTGAGACAATAATTTAGAAGATTTTTCATTTAAAAACAAAGCTGGTTCTATTTACATGGAGCTAGAAATATTAGCTTTACACCATTATACTATCATAATATCATTAAATAATAGCCTTGTGTAACAGACATTATACAAACAAACTATTAGCTAGTATAATAAAAGTAATTTATTGAAATCTAAATTATATTTCCTAAGGTAAAAAAACATTTTGTGAAGCATGTGGATCCTGAAAAACAAGAAATGGAAATGTGGTTAGAATTTAAAAATATTCCATTAAAATGGTAAGTTATTGTATTAATACTAATTTAAATAGAGAAATTTCAATTTGCTTGTATATTATGATTATGTTTTACTATCATCAAGATTCAAAAAAATGTCATAACTTTGAAGTAAATATATATCTTCAACTGTTATTATCTAGTTACAGAGTTAGAGCAACTAGGTGTTGTGCCCACCTTACCCTAAAACCAGCTAACCCATTGGAATTAATTAACTATAATTTTTTTTATAAACAATATAACTGCTGCAAAATATATTAACTTATGAGTCATGGTTCATATTTTTATGAACCAAATCATTTTTAACAATTAAAATGTTTATATTTTACACTGTTACATAGCATTATGCATGGGTCGTTTAAATTAATACATTATAGTTGGATTAGAGGTGATTGAATAGTTGAATGACAACATAAATTATTAAGACCATCAACAATTAACAATTGTTTTATTTAAAACTATCTTATTTCATATAAATCTTTTTCTCATTTCAGCAATGTTACTGATTAAATGCAAATAATATTTTTATTTTGTACAGTTTTATTATATTTATTATTTACAATATGACAACTATAATTTTATATTAGAAGTTAATATTTTATAACATTTAGTTTATAATTAAATAATAAATATTGAAATCAATAAAGAATATATTGTAATAGTTAAAATGTATATAGGAATAATCCTATTGGTGTTCTTTATGATCTCTTTACAATTGATGATAAACAAGTTGATTTACCCTGGCAAATAACTGTTCACTTTGATAATTTTCCTGAAGATCAAATACTGCGATGCTCATGCCGGTAAAAAATTTACTACTGATAAATGTATCCAAAAAATAAAAAAAATTTATAACTTTTTTTTTTAGTGAATCTGTAGAATCTAATTTTATGTCAGCAATGAAAGAAGCTGATATGCTAAAACACAGAAGTCAAGTATTTTCAACTATGCAGCGACATCAACACAATCAATTATGGACTGGACTACTTAATGGTGAATAAATAGTTTTTTTTTTTTTTAATATATTATATTTTGTAAAATAATACAAAACTATGTTTTAGATAAATTTGATCAGTTTTGGTCAGAGAATAAAAAACTAATGGAACCATCTGATGGCAGTTATTTTAAACATATACCTGTACATTTTTATCGATCAGGATCATCAGTTATGACACAAACACTAGTTAAGCCAGTTTCAGAAGATGGAAACCATATGACTTTGGGAGAACTGATAAAACTTAATTATCCATCAGTAGATAACCGTAAGTTTGTCTATAACATTTTTAAGCTTGTTGTGGTATTAAAAATATATTATTTATTTTCAGCTAAAATTTTTACTCATGGCATATGCATACCTCATGAAACGCCAGTTCAATGGATGAGTGAACACATGAGTTACCTGGATAATTTTTTACATTTAGTCATTATTTAATAAATAAATATATATATAACAATTAATATATAAAATATGTAATATATTAATATACATATTAATGTGTTAAAAAAAAAACTTGTGAAATAATATTGATAATTCTATAATTTCTAATAAGATCACCAATTTTTTTACATACTTAAAACATTTTTTATTAATTTATGCCAGGCACAAACCGGCCTTTTTTTATAGCCTTCTTTTTTATTTTTTCCTTTTTTTCTTGTTTCTTTTTCAATAAATTATTTGTACGTTTATCTTGTTTTTCTTTCTTGGTCTTTTCTAGAGTATTTTTTCTTTCTTCCCATTTTGTTTTACTAACCTTTTTTTGTCTATCTTTTCTAGCAATGGTTTTTTTTAACAATTCCACATTATCTTTAACTTTTACCCCTTCAGCTTTAGCCAAAACGTTATTCCAAGCATCACGTTGTTTTAATTCTTTAGCTTTATCACTTTCACCAGACTTTTCTAGTTCATTATACATTTGTTGCTTTGTTTTAATTTCATCTAAAGCCACTTTTGCATTTGTACTTGTTGGAGGTGGAGCGATTTCAGTTTGTTCTCCTAAGAAATTTATTCGATTGAATACTAATTTAGCCTTGCTATTAGTGCCATTTACTTTGGAAGATTTTTCATTCGGTTTTTCAACAGTGTCTTCAGATTTTTTTTCACCTTTAATTTTTTCGTGTATCTTTTTTTTTCTCTTAATTTTATTTTGAAGTTTGTTTTTAATAATTTTTCCTCGGTATGTATATTTCTTTTCTAAATAAAAATGAAAAAAAAGTATATATTTAGTTATGATAATATCTAAATGATATTTGATTAATAACACTATTAATTTGTAATATTATAAAATAATTGAATTTAACTAATTACAGTAGTAGTGTTAGTTAAAACTTTAGTTATTTTACTTGCCACTGGATATTACTAAATATCAATCATTATAAATATATGAACCTATAATATCCACAAGGTTAATTTGAGATATTACATGCTTTGGTGCTACTGCATATTTGAATCAGTATGCAATCATTACAAGTAACTAGAATAATGTTCACAAAGAGGTGTCCTCTTTTTTATTGATGAAAAAGCAAGTTTTATAGTTTGGATCGAACATTTTAACGGCTAGTGGTCAGGAAATAGCACACAAATGGTACTGTACTAACTTACATTTTAAATCAAAATAATAGTTTATTAGAATATAAAGATATATTTTTTGAAAAAAATAAATGGCATAAAAAATTAATCTAATCTAATAAATTAGTTCTAAGGCTAAAAATAATATTTCTTACCTCTTATCGCAGCAAGTCTTGTATGCAGTTCGTCTAAGCTTTGGGCTCTATTTATTTCGTCACTAGCGAGTATTGGCTCTAAAAAAAATCAAACTGTCAAAAACATAGTTAAAATATACAACAAAAAAAACTGATTACAGCTTACTTCTGATTTTTTTATCACTATCACTTTCTTCTGAATCTAAAAAAGTATACAAAGAAATAAATTAAACGTTATAAATGATTTACAAAAGAGACATTCAAGTTTAAGATAGATGATATTTTTTTGATTGATTTAAATAGTTCATATTGTGTATAAATAAACAAAAAATATAAATTTTAATTATGTAAACAACTCGACATAAAAAGTGAATTTAACTAGTTACTAATATCATTCGATAGTTGAAACTAATAAGTTTTTTTATAATTATTTTGTATGAAGTACAGTAATATTTTTCTGGCATGAAAATGCACATGTTTATACAATAATTTACCTGAGTCTTCTACACGCTCCGGTAATTTCACTTGATTTAGAATGGCACTGACGAAATCAAATTCTTTATTGAAGAGGTTCTTCACGTTGTCTGGGTTTAACGACAACATTTTTAGTTTTTTATTTATGTCTTAAGTAATAAATTTTAATTCAGTTGTCAGTAATTGTTAAATTTTATTATTTCAAAAGAATAACACATTTTTCAATGGACTGCATTCTATTATCATTTATTTTTATCACCATTGTCGACAACGTTAATTTTTGAAGTATATAATAAAATACCATTTTTTACGTAGTAAATAGACACACTGTTTGTTTTACCAACTCACGCGGCTGTAACATAATATTCCATTTCTAACAATAATATTTAATTTTATTATTAAGGAATATGGATCGCTTTTCTTTTACGACGGAACGTTCGGGTCTCTTAAGTCTCTTTAACTCAGTTACCAATATAACATTTTAGATTCCGAGGCGGCTATGAATGTATTGTTTTTACAATGATGTAATTGGTGTATATGGTCACGATAAGTAGTCGATAAAACTTATATTTAGATGGAGGTTTAAGGTTTTGGATATCAAATTGAATCTATTTCAAATCTAGTTTGTAGTTTAGAGGGGTAAAATTTCTAGTAATTGGTTTTTATATCGTAATAACAAAATAATTAAGGAATAACTGAAATTTTTACGAATATACAATTTTCGACAAAATTAATTTGTTTTATTTTGGTGGAACTCGAAAACGAATAATCTTAGGAACTTAAAAATGTATTAAAAAAATATAAAAATAAACACTGTAGAAAGTACACGCAAACAATTTTTTTAGATTTTCCTTGTTTGATGTAGGTATATTAGTTATCAGAAAAAAAAACAATAGCAAATCCAGACAAAATTTATTTTACACACAAAACCACAAACATTTTAATTTTTTTGATAGAGTAAATTGTTATTTACAAAACAATAATTTAATCTAGGTAAATTAGAGGACAAAAAGAAAATCAGTCATATATTAATAAATACATGTTAAATATAAGGAAAACCTTGAAATTACTCTGACTCACAGCCTTTGTTTTTTTTTTTAATGTACATTAATAAAAATATGTAATAAGTTCAATAATTGTAATTGTATCTTATACTAATTTAGTATAACACCTTAATATTTAGCTTGCCACAGGCATAGATAATTTATCATAATGACACAATATTAATAACAATTGTTAATGCAGCACAAATAAATACCAATTCTACAAATTTTAGTATCATAATTAAAATAAACTAGATGATAATGAACTAAAGCAATCGAGATTCAATAGTTAAATATGCAATTTAAGTAGCTATGGTAAATTTAATCCAACTATGAAAAAACGTGCATGAAATGATGGCTCAAAATGTAAACATACTACTAAAATCAATATTGGTATAAATTGAATTTGACATTAAATCCTATGATTGAGATTAGTTACATTTATAAAAACAATAATAAATTAATATAAATAATAATCATGTATAAAAAAAAAAAACATAAATATTACACAATGTTTAATAATTAAGTGTTGAATTTTCAAGTAAAAATAAAAACGTTTAAATAATCAGAAACTTACTACTTTTTCATATAATATTTAATTTTTAAGAAGTAAAATCAACATAATATATAGTTTAGATTACGAGTAAACATATCAATGTACTTAATACATGACTTACACTTAGAGTGTATAATTAAATGCTAATAGATAATGAGTAACAATAGTAAACAATATAAAAACCTTACAGATTTCATTTATTAATATTTAATGACTAGCAGAAATTCAATAAGCCTTCTTGTGATTGTACTTTACAATTTATATATAGGTTTTTAAATTTTAATAATTTATGTTTTTTCTAACTTAATGACACAATACTGACCAATAAAACAAATCAACTTTTATAACAAAGTGTTAGGAATAATGCATAGTATATTCCGTATTCAAAAAGTATCGAATAACAAGTGTAAAGGTTGATCAGCTATACTCTAATACACATCATACAGAATTTATGTCAGATATTATATTGCACGCACCAATTCCCTAATATTAAATAATGATTAAAAATATTCACTTAATTGATTTAATAAATAGGCTTTGGTAAACAGACTACAGGAAAACAGTACTGAACTAAGTTATAACTATTAATAATATTTAAATTATAGCACATTTCAAGTCTTATGGGTAAAATATTAGCTGCAATTTTTCAAAATTATAGACATTTAACATCAATAACATTAAATAATATTTTAAATATTAAAATATTATTATAAAGAGAATTAATATACAATAAAGAACAATAAATGATGATCAGTCTGAAAATATCAAGCATTATCATCACAATAAATTAAGTTAAAATAATTGTTTTAATTATGTTAAAACATTAAGAACTTTGATGAAAACTTATAAAATACAACGGTTTTTGTTAGATTTTCACCAATGGCCAAATTATTTTTCATACTGTAAATAATTACTGCATAAAATTTATATTATTCTAAATTATTTTAACCATCATTAATACTGTAATAAATTAATACCATTCAACAAAATATAACTACAATATTTTACAGATAAATGTAAAATATTATAAAAATGCCAATTAATATGTTAAAATAAATAATACATTTTGTACTTCATATGAGTTCAGTATGGAAAGCACCTTGTTCTTGGTCAAATTGAACAACCGAATGGGAAACTCGAAAATGTGGCTGTCGTGGGTTGCGTAAAAAACGGGATCTAGAGTTTGAGCAAGGTTTTGGTGAATTGCGTATTCGTGCTCGTTCCCATTCCATTAATAATGCATGTGTACGATGAATTTTTTCCAAACGTTGTTCTTCAATAGTTTGCGTATAATCTGCGCCCTAGGGTATAAATTAAATTGTATTAATTGAAAATAATAACAATTATTATTTTTTTTTCAAAATGAGAGTATAGTAGATTGATTATCACTTACCATTTCTATTTTTTCATCTAACATTCTAAAGAAATTGAGTTGACTAGAAGATAATTGTCTATACATAGAATTATGTATAAGTACTCTATAATAGTTAATGATGAATAAAGAAATAGTTGCTTACGGATTGACAAATAACGAAGTGGAAGACTGTGGACCTGACATACGTTGATGTAGTGGACTTGAATCATCCATTTCAGACATGTCACATAAATTGTTTACAGACGGTGTACTTGTCAGCTGTATTTGTTCTTCAACATGATTTTCATAAGCACTGCCCTCACTTTTTTCATCATCTAAAAAACAAATAATTATTAGTAAAAAATTTTAATTGTATTTATTGTAAATAAATTTGAAAATTGATTAAAATAAATTATTTTGATACAAATTATATTATAAGAATTCTTCAATTTTTAAAAGTATTTATTTTATAGAACTATACTTTTGAATATCATAATATTTTATTATATACTAGGGATAATAATGTCATTTTATCTGAAAAAATAATATAGTGAAACTACTGTATCTCTAATATACTGTATTGTTCGAAAAAAATCATCTATTACAAAAATATTTTATGAATCTAAAGTAAATAATTTTATCGATACAGTTTAATGTGCCTATATTGATAAATATTTAAGAGCTGACCAGAGATAACATAGCACATACCATTATACCAATCCTTTTACAAAATAATTTAAACTCTTGGACATTCAATGCTGTATTTTATTTCAATGTTTAAATTAAATTAAAGTAGACTCAATAATATCAATTGATATTGCATAGGGTACCTTAAACATATTATGTATGACACATTAACATCCTTTCATAAAATCTATAATTATATTTATCTGGACAGTATAATACATGTTTATATAGACTGATTAAATAGATATATTCCTAAACTTATATGATTATTTACATGTACATAATATTAAATATATATTAAAATAAAACATCTAAAAGTTTTGAGAATTTAAATTGAATACTATCCTAATAAAAATATAATAATTAAGTAGTTTAAGGACTGTGAAAAGTGAAATTATAATGTAAATAATAGTATACATTACCAGATTCTTTGTGCTTGTTTTTTTTCTTCTTGGTCTTTCTGGAATATGAGATTCCGAAATGACTAGGACCACAGCCCATATTATTAAAACAAACAGCAAAATCGTATCCCCCGCTTCACGGTCTAAACTGGTTAGTTTTACCGTCCAACGAAGGCATATTATGTAACTGTTTGTTAAAAATATGGCTAGATAATAGATAAAAAAGCATTCTGCCGGTTGTGACGAACACGAAGTAGCTACAGTCACTACATTCACATTTGAAGTTTGTTAAAAACTATAATTATAATACATTATGAATGGTTAGTGGCGGAGGTGTCTTAATACAATTTTAGCATTTTTTTTATTTTACAAATAAGATGTTCGAAGACTCAAATAGGATACTTTGATCGGGAAATTAAGGAACAATATGACAAGAATACAATGAGTAAATAATAATAGTTATTAAATATTATTTAATTTAATATTTATGTTTTATATTCGCTAAACATTAGTAATATTATATTCAATTATTAAAATTTTAATATCTCAAATCTCAATCGTGTTGTGGTGATTGTATTGATAATTTGATTTTGATAGTAAAAACTAAAAATATGGAAAAAGAAAAACAATATTAATCAACAAAGTATTATTATCGTAAACGGTCACACTGTGTAAGTCACAAGTGAGTTTTCAACTTTCAAAAGACTACACCATTGTACTTGTACATAAATACATAATACAAATACATTAATCGTTATTCGTTATTACTTTATTAGGCCTTATAAAGACCTGAAAGGACTGAATCGGGCCTTAAAAAAATAATAAAAGGGTTTGGTCAGGGTTTTTTTTGGTAGAACTTTTCGGGCCGTGCCAGGTTGTGCTTTTTTTGTAGAACTTTTTGGCCGGGTCGAGCCGGACTTAACCAAAGTTGGATTAAGCTTTTTAAGGATTTAAGGATTTTTACATCTCGCCTAGGTATTTTTTGTATGATAAATAATCGTTATTTAAAATAAAAATGATAAGTTTACAGTTTGACATTGGAATCACGAATAACAAATATTGGAATATTATGTAATTCGTGGAACGCAGTAATAAGGGGTATAATAAAGTTATTTATAAAAAATATCCTTGGACCGGACCGGGCTCTTTAACAGCATAGCATGATTTGAACAGGCAGGGCTTTGATAAAAAAAAATTGTTGAACCGGACTGGGCCATAAATTTATGGCCTTTGCAGGTCTATAATAGGTACATTGAATATTATGCATTTATTTTAAATTATGACTATAGGATACTGACTAGTTAGAATACAATCAAATCAATTTAGTCAATAACAATAAATATGCCTATTGTATAATATAAACATAAATAATAAATTTATATTTTTATATATATCTTTCATTTATAACATATATATATATAAAAGAGGTATATAGTTTTTGCAAAATCGAATAAATATCAAAACAAAAAATTGGGAAATAGTTTTTTTGTATTTTGTAGCGTATTTTATAATTGTGTACCTGGGTCACTACAATAGAGGCGCATGTATGAAATCTGAAATTCTAAATTCAATGATAAATTATTGCATACCTACAAAAAATGATAAGATTAGCTTACTAAGAATTAACCAATAATATTATTTTTATACATTTTAATACTTTTATTGTTTATTATAAAAAAAATAGTTAATATTTAATTTATTATACTACAGAAAAATCTCACCTATAAGCATTAACCTTCAAATAGCTGAAAACATTTCCATAAATGTTGATTGTCTTTTATCAATTTTTCAATACAAAATGATTTTTCAAATGTCAAATGTTCAGGATTCCTACAAAATTAGAATTTCAAACACATAGAAGTGCGTCGGTACATATATATTTTCGTTATTTTAAAATTTTATATAACAACTAATGAAGTATCTTTTATTAACTGTTTAAGTCTTATGATTGACTATACATTTTATTATTAACACAAATAAAAAAAAACTAGAATATTACAAAATCTTGTAAATTGATACCTAGTTGGTCTAAATATTTTGAAAATTTAATTGAGAATAGAAGGTAAATGACAATTTGAACAAAAGTAGAATATTTTAAGTATTTCAGTAAATATTTTTTAAATTACTACAAATTCATTATAAACCATATAATCCGTTATTTATCTTATCCTCTTTTGTATTAAACATAATGGTTATAAAAATTGAGTATGAGATTATGAATACATTTTTTTTTTTTTAAATCTTGTTAGGAAAAACTATTTTTTTTTTCAGGAACATTGTATTAATAATACAAGCAATTTAACTAACAAACAAAATTGTTTACAAAAATTGAAAAAAAATATAATAGTTATAGATCTAAAATCTATAAATCGCAAAAAAAAGAAAATATTTTGAAAATTAAATCATCTCTAGAAAATGCTAGTAAAAACATTTGATGAAAATTTTCAAGTTCTGTAAATAATTTCTGTCAAAAGTTATATTTAAATAAATACTACAATTTAAAGATCCAATTTACTATCAGAAACTATCTTTTAGACTAGAAAAAAAGACATGTCATAGTAAAAATCAATACAGTAGAATCCGCTTATTTGGGACACCACATAAAGGGGACAACCGCTTAATAGGGACAGATTGGCATAGTCCCAAACGAATGTATCGGTTTATTGGTTATTCGGTTAATCGGGACAGTCAGATAATGGGGACAAATAGGTCACCATCCAATGTGTCTCAATTAAGCGGATTCTACTGTACATTAATTTCTTTATTCAAAAAATAAAATAAAATATGGGAGTTAGGTTTAGTTTTTAATTAACATTTTTTTTTAATTGAAACAATCATATTATATCTAATAATTATTAAATAAATAATAATTATCTTCAAACTGTCTCCAATTTAATAAAAATGACCAACATTTTATTGAAAATATATTCTTGGTTTGGTAAATTTGATTTACATTTAATAGTAATCGTCATAATTATAAAATAATCACTTAAAAACTATACTTTCCTACATAGAAATTAACTTAAGCCAAGAAATAATTTAATAGTTCTACAATAAAAAACAAATATTTTTTATAATTATATTGTTTATTTTTATCATAAGATTTTATTTTTAGTACTTAAATTTAATTTAAAAAAACATTACAACTATCAGTATAATATATTTTTATTAATTATAGAATATAGTGATAATTAATATGATTAGAAAATAATAATATAATATAATATAATTATTTATAGTAAATAGTTGATACTAATGTATAATATATTAATATTGTACTATTTTAATAAAATACATTATCTATTTAAACAATGTTTATATAAATTCAAAGCTCTTGTTAGACATATTTAGAATATTCATTATTTTTTATTAGAAGTTAGAAAATATAGAACTATGTATTTAATCCAATGTTTCTAGTACATAACTTAAATACTGTATAACAAGTAATAAATTATACAAAAAAAAAAAAAAATATATAAATATAAAATAGGTATAACAAGTTAATATAATACCTACTAAATTTATCTCAATCTTAAAATAACTATGTATTTTAATTTTTAATAGTAGCAGTTTTAAAAATATCCCATTATAAAGGAATTAATTAGTTTACCAACATTTTTATCAAAACCAATAATAAATAACGTATTTCCTCGACCTAGATTTATTTGTTCATGATGTTTTCCATTTAGACAAAATATAATAACTCTGAAAAATACAGTGTTTAAATTAATTTATAATCATAATATGGACAATTAATTTTTAAATAGTATTAAATTGGTTTATGAATAAACAGGCTAATCTTTGGTTTTTTCATTTGGCAATACAGAATTTGTCATAAATTAGTTTTAAGATATAGTTTAAAAAGAATTGAAAAAACTGAATCATAAACCCAAAGAATTTAAAGAAGCGTGCAAAATCCAAACTAAAACAGTTAAAATTAATATTGGATTCAATTAATGTTACACAACCATAATTATAAGACTATTTATTGACATAGATTAATAAAAAAATATATTAAAGACTGGAGACATCATTACAATCATATATCATTTGCTCAGTTTTAATTTGGATTTGACTCACTAGTAGTTCATTAAGGCAAGAAATAAGAATCTATTCCAATTTTGTGCCATTAATGAGTCAAATCCTATTTAAAATAAAGAATTATAAATTATTGCATCAGTGAAATGTATTAATAGTTTATCTATAATATTAGTCATTATTAAATAAATTTATTTTTTAAGCTATTGTTTTTGGCCATGAATACAAAAATCAGAAAATAATAATCAAAGATTGGTTATAAACAATTTTAAGCTAGGGTTTATTATTAAAAAATAAAGCAAATATTTTGCTTAAGAATTACACCCGCAACTGTTATCTCCCCCTTAGAAATGTAAAATATAACAAAAACTGTGTTAAGCGGGATAGAACCACTCAGACTGCAGTGATAGTTAAAATTCAAAATTGAAATAAAATATAGTTGAGAACATTATCTGTGAAATATCATTTTTATTTTATTGATATTACATACAAAAAAGTTCTTATTGTTTCAAAATCCATTAATTTTGAACTTGAAAAACAATATTCTATAGCTTAAGTTTTCCTATTTATATATTGAAAATGTTATTTCTTATTTATAACTGTAGCCTTCTCGGTTCTTTCCCACGCAAAACAGTTCTTGCTGTTTTACATTTGTAAGATGGAGACAACACATGTGGGAGTGGCCTCCTCTTAAGAAGATGCCACAAACATAAATTACAACTATTTGTGTTGGTAAGAACCATTTAGGCTATTGTTCTTTTAAACTCATGCTAGATCTTACAGACATTATTACATTTTTGAAATTGTAAAATTCTTAAAATATGTTTCTCATGAATATAACCGTTTTATTGTCCATGTAAATTGTTTAAGTTCAAGTAAATATTATTACATAATATTATTGAAAAAAATATTTAATTCTAATTTGTACTTATTTGCTCATTTTAGACTAAAATATAGAAGGGAGGGGTGTTAGATGATAAGATCCCTTGCGACCACATAAGATAATTCTCAAAATGTAACCAATCAAGGTTTAAGAAACCCAAATTTTCATCATAAACGAGAAACACTTTAATCATTATTAAAATTTGTTTGATGAAATCATTAACTTAAAAACAATTTATAAAAAAGTATTCTTTTTTAAATTTTTTATTTTGATATTTTTTAAAATTAAATTATTTTTTTTGCTATGATATTGAAAAAATTAAAACCATATTTATTTATTTATTTATATTCTACGGTAAAAGTTCTATTTTTTAAATTATAGTAATAATTTGATTAATAAATGTATCAATTTTATAGTGATATGTTCTTTTTATTATTTTGGGGTTTAAAGAGATTACCTAAAAGATTAAATTTTTTGATCAAATTTGAAAAAGGTTTCTAGTGGAAAATTGAACTTAGTAGGTATTTTCTTCAGGAGATCAAAATTGAAAATTCTCATACTTTTTAAAATAACTGACTATTAATAAGTTTTATTTATATGCATTTAAAACCCACCTGTATGCACTAAAAAATCTTAAATATGCATAAATATATGCACTAAAATGTTAAAATATGCAAGAAAACATTAGCAAAAAAAATTTATTTTTGGAACATTTAATTAAGACAATATATTTTAAAAAATGTATTAAATTATTTAAAATTTATTTTAGTTAGTTTATACCCACTTAATGGTTTAGCCATCTACAACTTCGCTTTTGTTAGTTTTTTCTTAAGAAAAAAATGTTATTTTTTAAGTTTTTTTCTATATCATTTAACTATTGACAGTATTTACGTTAATTTATAAGTTATTTTGTATGTTTAAGCATATTTTAAATTTTAAATAATATTAAAATTGTCTGTATCAAACTACTTAAATATAAAATATGTGGTATCCTCTTGATAAACAAATTAAATAAATATAAGTTAATAATCTAATGCTTCAAAATAATAATAATACATACTTTACTGGGTTTTTAAAATGTGTTTGATATCCTTTTATAACTTTTTTAAAAAGTCTTAAATTCATTTTGTTAGTTCCCATAAATACAAATACATCAAATTTTTTTTTATGATCTCTAGCCCACTTAAATGTAGCTTGAGGATAAACTTCAGAAATAACTTTTTCATCAGAATCTACTGAATCTGAAGCCTCATCAGGTGTCTAAAAGAATCATTTAAATCAATAAGGCAGGATTATTTTTCAAATGTATGTTAAAATAAAAAATTACCTTAAATAATATGGATTCTAAATAGGCAAAAGTCAAAGGTTGGTTATAATCAATTTCAATCTTCTTAGATGTAGTTGGACTTTTTAAACTAAATATAGTTGGTTTATTTTCTAATTTTTCTGGGTAAATTAAAGACAGTGTTATTAATGTAATAGCTTCATGTACACTGAGCATTCGTGAACATGCACACATTTTTTTCTTCATACATAATCGACTGTCATATACTATCATTATTTTAAGACCTGTAGGATTTAAGAGCTAAAAAAATTATATTAAGATAATATATTTCCAATTTCTAGAATTAAAATAATTGTAAATAAATACTTCGCAAGTTTTTTTTAAAAGATCTTCAGATAGAAATGTTGTTAACTTGTCTACTATTTTTGGTAGAGGTTTTATTAAGAACAAAAAACTCGGTTGGTTTTGGTTGACATCATTATCTTTTGAGTGAGTCACATCCTCTACTGTTTCTTCTGTTGATTCAGGATTAATTTGTAGATTATTGATATTTAAATTTAATAAGTGATGGATACTGTCAACTAATTGGACTTGTTGTTCTCCCTGACTTTCTTGATATGAAGTTTCAGCTAATGATTTTTGATCATGTTTTGATTGTTCCTTTTCACCTTTGGTTGAAAACTTTTTTGATTTTTTTAAATTTATCGTAGATTTTTGATTTTTTGTTTTTTTATCACTTAAAGCTGAATTACATTTTTGATCATTCTGATTTTGAGTTTGTGTTTCTTCACTTAATAATTCATCTTCATTTTCTACATTTGATTGAATAATTACTTCTTCATTATCTGGTGCTTTTTGTAACTCTATTGATATTTTTAACTTATCATCAATTAATTCGGTTACAGTGTTTTCTTCCTTTTTCATAATATTATTTTGCAATTTCAAGATATTTCTGAAATTATTATGTTTTAAATATATTTTTAATTATTTTATAAAATAAAATTATTACTTACATTGCTGTTCTAGAATATTTAACATATTCAATAAATGATTCAATTGGGTGTATTTGTGATTTTTTTAATAAAGTTCTATTGTTGAAGCGTAAAATATATTCCCAAAGCCCTACTTCAGATGATGAATTGCAAAATAATCTGTTTTTAGCAAAAAAGAATGTGTTCTCCAAAATGGTCTTCAATGGCAAATTCATAACAAGTGAAGTTAAAATCTAAAATCAGTTTTAATTTACATAAAAATAAAACTTTAACTAGGATTATTTAACTTACAGTGGGATTTCTTTGCATTTCTCGTGGTATAACTTCGGGTTCATGACCCCATCTATTTAATTCAATTTCATATCGTAATGAACAAACATCCATTTGTTTTATGCCTTCTACTTGATTTAAAAAGTTGTAAATAAATTTCATTTGTTTATTTTCAAATGTTTCATCACTATTTTCAATACAGACGTCTTTCATTTTAGATCCAAATAATTTTTCAACTTTTTCAATACCACTCAAAGTATAGACGATATACATAATACGACCTAAAAATGTATTTGAATGATTAATAATTTAAATACTTAAAAAGTAATAATTATTTTAAAATTTAAATTACACGGTTCGTCGGAATGAATATGAATAAGTTTCATCACATCTCTATGACTCCAACCATCATAACGTTTATTTCTTACTATATGTTCTGTAGTTAGTAATGGATCTCTATTTAAATACCATTTAGTCATAGCTTTGGTAAAACCCCGACCATGACTATTAGACGTATTGGTTAAGAAACCTAAGCAAAAAATGTTTAAGTATTATTCTCTTGGATTTAACATTTTCAAAAATATTTACCCTGATCAAAAAGGATTTTATTAGCTATCGTGCAAAATTTAACAAACATCAACAACTTTAATCCATCTGTACATATTTCTGTGATTGCTTTATAAGCATCAGTAACCATTTTTATACATGATTTTAAATTAAATTTAGCACATACAGCCAATGCAAAAATCAGAAGCCGATCATCAAGAAGTTTATCTTCTTTTTTAATCTATAATTAATAAAAGTAAATAGTAATAGTAAAAAATACTTAAAAGATATAACTCTATACTTGATGTTAACTAACCTTTAAAATTATTGGAACTATTGAATTAATTTCTTCAGGTTTATTTTTTTTAACAATTTTTCCAATTATCCGTACACCAGTAACATCATCATGATGCTTTGGATCCGAAAATGAAGTTCTAATTGCAGGAGGAACATATATACAATATTCATGTCCCAAGTAAAAGTATCGTCGTAACTTAAGTTCAATTAAAGAATATGCAGGCATCTTGATAAGTTTTTTGAAAACTATTTTAACTAAAATAATAAATAAAATGTCCAATATAAATATATATATATATTTTATTTAAAACTTAAAAATGACAAAAGTAAGTAGCATATATAGAGTATATAGGTTTATTTAGTATAAAATAAATCATAATTCATAATAAAATAATGATGGTAAATGCACAGTTATGTACTCATATGTAAGTAAGTCAAAGAAAAAGAATTCAATTGGTTCTAATTTCTAGTACCTATAGACTATAGAGTCCTCAAACAAACCAATTAGGACCGAGCAATGCGGACTTACTTTTATAATTTACATTCGAATTTAACGAACTTCAGTATTCTTTGGCAGAAAAAAAATGTCAAATGCATTTAACTATACAATTTATAAAAAAATTATTTAAATTAATAATATAATTTATAATTATGAAAAAGTAAAAAGTAATGTCAACAAGTTGGTGGATACCACAAGCACTTAAATATATAATACAGATATGGAAATATGTAATACAAATTATAATATTATGTCCGCGTTAAATTAAATACTGATTACTGAGACTAAAATAGTAAATACTAAATTGTGTATTACGATCACAAATTCACAGATATATAAAATTTTTATATATCTGTGATTACGATACATTCGATACACTGATACCTTAGAATTTAGATCATAATGATCATATGATCTAAGACTGATACGAACTGTATGACCATGACCATTTATTCAGTATTTAATCAAATATTATAAATTTACTAAAGTACTTCACACACGTTCTGGCAACACTGGGCTATAGTTATAATCATGGTTACGAGTTATAATACTCATGACCACGAATTAAAATAGACCTATTTTGTCATAATAATACTGACTGGCTCAATTGTGGCGTATCCACGATTTATTTTACGGGGGTGTTTTAAAATTTAATAGACTTATGGTAAGTGGAGGGCAAGTTCATCAATAACCTCTGCCCTAAATATAGGTATATCTCTGTGGATATTCATTAATGCTAATAAGCCATTCAGCTTGTTTTCTCCAACGGTAATTCTTAAATAACTTTTAAGTCTACGGAGTGTTGAAAAGTAGCGTACACTCTCAGCTGTAGTGGCAAGGATCGTTGCCGATATAACCAACAGCCTGTGAATCGTATAGGAAAAATAATAGAACTACAATTTATTAATTATTATGAATGATTATTTCTTGCACTCGTGTAGACAAAATTGCACTGTGAGTAAGTTTGGAGTTTGGTCAAATATAACAAAATACGGCCGATGGTGGGTGTTCACACACCCTAAATACGCCCCTGAACTGGCTCCACACCACGGTTTAAGATATATCTTATCATTAAGTATAATATCTTAAACCGTGCTCCATACTCCATACCTGTCGCGAACATAGGGGGGGGTATTTAAACCCCCTCCGAAATATCAGGAACAAAAAATAAATTACCTGTCCTACAAATGAATGGTATGATATTTATGTAGATATTTTCAAAAAACCCCCGAAATTTTTTACTGCGTTCGCGCCAGCTCCATACACACAATAATTGCTTCGATTACAATATCTAAATGAACCGAATTAAGATATTATTAGTATAGGTGGCTAAAAGAAAAAATTTCAAAAAAAAATCATCAAAATTACGAAAATTTGCGAATTATTTTGAATTTAAAATTCTTAAATTTTTTAATATTCATGCCACAGATTTTAAAATTGATTACAACTATAAGGTTCATCATAAATTGTTTTGACTAGAATTAAAAAAAAATTGAGCGTAATTACATAAATAATTGTTGAGCGTTTGAATTTTAAACAGGGGTGGATGGGCAATATTTTCTTATTGGGAATTTTTTTAAAACTATAAAACATTATAATTATTATTAAAATAATAAAAATCATCTTTGGTTAATATTTTTTTAATAATTTACTTTTAGATTTTTAGAAGCTACTTTTTCAATTATTTGATTGGACTAATTGCAGTCAATTATGAATTATGGTCAATAGACAATAACCATTTCTTGATAAACATGTTCATAAAACGTTATAAAAGATCTTGTGACAGAGTAAGTGTAGGTATTCCTTAAATATAATAAATACTTTGTTGAATAAAATTTATATTTATACTTGCATTTGTTATTTATATTTAGGACAAAGGACTTGTAGCTCTAAAAGTAAAATAATCAAATTAAAATCTAAAAGTCAAATTATATAACCAAATATGAACTTTAACACCCAAAATATGCAATTTTAAAAACAAGAGTATTACCTATTGTAAATTGTAATCTATTTTTTTTATTTAGTTATAAATTTACAACTTACAACTTTACAATGGCTAAGTATCGACTATCCATCATATTTTGTGCAGTAATCCAACTATAAAAAAAAATGAATAGATAAATGGGAAATAAATGTAATTTGTAATCCTCAAATTCATCTAGGAAAATTTGCAAAATAATTCACAAAATTATAATTCAACAATTATATTATAATAACAACTTAAAAAAAAAACTGCGAGTTATTTAATATGATAGTGGTATCATTGTATCAAACATGTGGCTCACATGCTCGTACGGCTGGCGAACGCTTTCAGTATTTTTCTCGAAACTAGAAAAAATATTAAAAATCAAGAGATAATGAAATTAAAATGTTGAAACGTCAATATTTTCAACAAAAAAATTAACTCGACAAAATGGCTATCTTTAATTTTTTCGAAAAAAATTAAATAAAAAAATATATTTTTTTTAACTTTTTTACCAAAACATTAAAATAAATTAAAATATGAAATATTTGTATTTATTATCCCCGTGAATCTTATTAAAAACCAGAATTATGATATCTCTATTATTTCAGGATATATTGCAATGGGTAAATCTTCGCGGGACACCCTGAAATTGAATATTATAAACCAGAGCTCACTGGGAAAATCCTTATAATATAGTGATTTGTTTAGTGATTAATTAATAATATTTTTTATTTTGACTGTTTGAATTTGACTTTTTTTACAAAATATGTTACTGGGTTTCGTATACATTTTGATACTATAAATTAATAATTATTGAAGAATTAAATAATATACAAGACGATTACCTATATTTATTAACATTTTATTTTTGATGATATAATATTGATCATTTTTAACAATGTTACCTTTTTAACTTGATCATAATTTTAGACTTTAAACGAATCAACAATAGCCAACATTTATTATGAACATTTAATTTTAAATACAGTCGCATCAGAATAATTTTGCTGCAATTAGGTATGTTTTTGAAATAATGATCGATTGGCGAATTATATGTAGGTAAGCACATTTTAAATTCTTATTTGTCAGCTAGTAGAACAACAAAATCGATACAAATTAAAAAATAATTTTTCTCGTGCAGAATAAGTACATTTCGCGGGAGTGTAATAGATTGGATCGAGATAAAGGCGAGTCATTTGATGACTTCTTCGGACGGTTGTGCGTCGCAATGTTTGGTTGTCCGGCGTATCCACGGCAACACAATTAGCATGCAAGTCGTCTAATGGTCAGAACCGGCTGTGGCTACGTCTTTTCATTTATATCAACACCACCGAATCCTCGGGAACTATAATACAATATAATATTGTCGTCGTACAGGTCAGTTATATAATATGTAATTATTTTTAAAAGAAGACAATAACAAGATCGTCATTTTTCTTAAACAGTAATAAAGTGTTACTCGACCTTTGTTTAATTTATTTATGAATAATTTTACCACTACATCAAATGCCAGGTGTTCATTTTCAAACCATACGTATACAGTAAGTTTATGTACAGTTAAACTTTCAACACCAAACTTGCTTCGTTCTGTATTTTTTTCTTTTGATAAAAATCATCATCGTCTAAAGTTTAGTAAGTAGTTATTATTATATCATAGCACGAATTTCACTTCATTTCGTGGTAACTCTATTCTAGTTTTGGTGTCGATTTGTTTTTTTAGTTGAATGTAATTTTTGTATGCCATAAAATTATAATATGCGTAACAATGAATTTTGAGTTGCCTATAGTGTATTTTATTAGGCTAATATGTGATAATATTTTATTTTTACAACTATGACATTACCTAATTTAAAGATCATGACTTTTTTGTAGTATGATTGCGTTAATACTACGTAGGTATTTTAAACCGTTATTCGCATACCATATTTTATTTTAAAGACTATATCGATCAGTTTATGAGTATTGTTACGTGACAAATGCAAATATTGTACATATTTTTAAAATTTTATGTTTTAGCTAATTGACTTGATGACCAGAGTTTGGCGTTTTTTTATCGAAATCTTATTTTTATTTTTGTAAAGTTTTAACCTAAGCCAAAGGTTACAAATACATTTTATAAATGGTAGATAATATTTGTAGGTAATCGTATCTCATGAATTCAAATAATTATAGAGACGTTTCCAATCGTGTAATATTGAATTATAGACGCACGATATACCTATCAATTACATCAGTGTAGTGTGTAGATATCGGCTGATAGGAATATCCTAGATCCTAGAAACTTTAATAATTAATTAACATTATAATAATTTATAATACACACACATACATAATTCGTATTTCATAGTACACTAAAATATATGGAGTACCTTTTTTCTAAACATTAAGAATACGACCATCGTTGGCTTTATATTATGTATAGGTACTTTACACGTATTTGTTTGGTCTTTATATTTATTTTAGAAACTATGTATATTATAGGTAGTATATAAATATAATGTATATAATAAGATTGTTACTCAATATTTTAGATAGGTATTTCATTTGAAGTCGGTTTGAAAATGAATCCTAGGATATGATCAGAATTCCTTTTTTGTTTAAAAATATGATTTGTGTAAATATTATTTGTATTTTTATCATTTGTTTTCATTATTATGAGTGATTATTTTTATTAAAAGTTATTATTACGGGTTCGTTAGTGATTCCAAATATTTTCGATCAGTTCTATTTTGGTTATGGTAAATATGGTTATATAAGATTCTAGAATACCATTAAAATATCTTTAGAGTTAAAATTGTGAGAAGTGATTAATATTAAAATGTAATTCTTCGATAAAAGTTGTTAGTGCTTAAACGCAATTCAAATAGTATCATAAGCTTAAAGTACTTATATTTTTTATTTGTTAACCCTGCAAATTAGTTCTATGAATTGTTATTTCCAAAATTTAACAGAAATTTCACGAAAACCTTATTAAAGAAAGTTAGAGACGTATCGAAAAAGAATTCTATATATATTCTAGGCTATAAGTACTAAACATTTTAAGTACGTTGATATTTTTTGATACGATAATGCTATTTCTAGAACTTGATTTAAATGTACCGATAATTATTAAATATTACGATTTTAACGTATACAAAACATGTAAAAGTGTATATTTAATATTTTTTATTTTTTACACAATAACAATGTAATTTCCGAAAAAACAATCATTAAATCTGTATATTATATTATACGCATGAAAAAAGTAGAAAAAAGTAAACTATTTATTTATCGTTTAACCGAATATACGGTTATATTAGGCATCAGTATATACAGTTTAAGTATAAATTGCAATAATTATTTCTGGTGACTTCTGGAATTTGGAATTATGGTTTAATATTATTTTGTAGCTAAATGTATAATAATATAATCCAAAATCCAAAATTTCATAAGACAATAGAGCTATTAGAACTTAAATATTAGGAATGTGTGTAAAAGAAATAAAGACTGTATTATAATACTATAACGTAAAATTGAACTTCATCGATTTTTTTTTTACTTGGGCTCTAATAAGTATGCTAATTTAATTTTGAATGCGTATTCGTAGGTAGGTACGTGTGTACAATGTGTACATAACATGCTCACATAACATCGGTCGTACATACATAACAACATTTTCGGGTCAAATCGTCAAGAACGCAATGCATTTTTTTCGGACCCGGCTGTAAGGTAACTGACCACTATAATATAGTATATAATACATATTTAACCACCCCTTTTCCTGGCTGTGTCAGTTGACTGACACTGTCTAGAAAATTGCGTTTAGCACGATTGTTTCGGTAGCACTGGAAGTAAAATAAAAAGCACAAGTTATAAGAAAATAACAAATGAATGGCCTTACAAATACATAGACGGAAATTTATTCATTATAGCAGCGATGTTTTATTGAGCAAATGCGTATACTTAACGTGTAAACATATTATTATATTTTATATGTACTTACATTTAAAAAAAAAACCCAAAAATCCCTTTCCCGACCTTCTCTTATGTCTAGTGTTTAGAAACAGCGCGAAGGGCTAACGACCGGTAGTCACGTGAAATCGAGTTTTCGTTTTATTCGTTTTATTACTGAATGGACACGGGTCAAAGGCTCCGGCCATTCCGTGACCTCGTTTACCTCCATCGTCCGTTCGTATTAGACTGTCACATTTGCATTTATCGAACCGAGAGTGTTTCCACACACGCATGCACACACAGTACACACACACATACACAAACACACACCCACACTCATTAAGAAATCGCCGGTTATAAACGACCCGAGAATAATAATATAATATAATAATAATAATAATAATAATACAACCGCAAAATCGTGGCTCGACTATATACACACAACACTGCACGAGTATCTATTCCGTGGGCGCGTTCAATGAATGGATACTATAAGAACTTTGCTAAAACTCGACAGTTGTGTGTACTAGTAATATTATTCATTTCATTCAATTATATAGTAAAATATTCTGCAGGTTTAAAGATCAAGAGTTATCTGGTATCAAGCACGGGGCGATCTCTGTACCTGTATTATGGCTAGGTGCGTGTATATATATATATATATATATACTTATACGCGGGAGGAAGTTTAAAATTAAATATGCCCACACACGGAATTACAATAATTGTATTATAATTTATTATAATAACAGTTGAAAATTGAATTTAGTATAAAAAAAATTTATAATTTGAGTGCATACTGTAAGAATTGTACATAATATACCTACCTACTTACCTATATGATTATATGTATTATGATATCGAAACGAACGTTGCAGCGCGTGCGTATATAATAATTTAATATAATATAATATATAATGTGGTGTATTATTGAACACCTCGTCACGCCGATGATATTATTGTGATAAATAAATCACGTTTAACGATTCGCGTGCTGTATCGTGTTTAGGAGCGATTATGAGGCATGGCGAGTACGCTCTAGCAGCAGATGAGCGTCTGGACCACGTTGCTGGCGATGGCCGCCGTCGCGGTCGTCACAGTCACCGGTAATTACCCAACGTTCGAAGGCGCCGTCGAGTTTAGGGACAGCTTGATGGTGCCAGCCGGTGCGCCTGTTGGGTCACTTATCTATCGATTAAGGGCTTCCGACCACGACAAGGACTATCCACTGTATTTCCAAGCCACCGGTAAAATCCATATAATAAAATATTTTATTATATATACAATATAAGTAGTTCATTTTCACGTTATAAAATATATATATATATATATGTACATTAATATTATATATACGCAATTATTATTATTTCATCCTTCGCAGATATTAAGCGTGCATATATAGCAACATTAAAACTGTCTAATAAATTTGATCGATTTGTAGCATTTGTTTGGTGGAATTTTGATCAATATATTTCTTTCTCGGATATTTAATTGGCAGAGCCGCGGTAACATTTTTTGATCAAATAATAAAAATTATTAAACAATATAATTTACATTTTACTTTTTTCAACCCCTATAAAGTAACCTGGGGTATAATGACGCAAGGGAAAAATTAATTATTGCGTATAAATAATTTAATATTTGTCATCTGGTAAAGTTATTTAATTATGATTTTGCTATCATAGCTAAATATGATAAAAAATTTTCTTCGGCAGTTGATGAAGTTTTGACGTCAACATGAGATAAAATATTAATTTCAATGTAATATTTAAGTAGTATAAAAGTAGTAATAAATACTAATTAACGACATGTTAGATGTTTCTTCCATTTATTTTCGTATAATATAAGTAGTTGACTATACTTCAATACTAGTAAAATACTAAAATATTTATGTGATAGCAACTGAATATACTACAATACTATTTATGCAAAAAATCATATTGGGGTAAAATGGTTTAATGAATATGGGTAAAAGTGTGCAGTATTTTTTAACTGATGAGATACCTACTTTTATAAAATTTTATTTTTTAGCTTCAAAATGAATATTTAAACATAGCTATTATTTAAGTCGATATTGTTTTATAGTTGTTTTTTTTTCTAATGTGCTGTAAAAGTAACGAAAAATAAAGCATGAATATCAAAACCTTGAATAAGTCTATTAGAAATTACCAAATGTTTAGAAAATGTAATTTATAAAATATTTTTACTATTGATTTTAATTAATTCTTAAATCCTAAATACTATATGTATAGTGAAATGATAAAAACTATAATCTTTAATCATAATATAACTAGCCATTAGGCAGTTGGCAGATTAATGGTTTGATTGTTTTAAAATTATATTTTAGATTTTGGTAGCTATGTGATAAGAATAGAAAATCTTCCGTGTCCCCCAAACACTACGGTCGGTTGTCAGGCAGACGTGTACTTGGATCGAGTGCTGATTCCAGGTCAGACATTTCAATTCAGGATAACGGTGCGGGATACTAGAGGAGACACCACTACAGTACCAGTTAGGCTGGTGGCTACCGAAGCTCGGAGTGATGTCGAAACGATATTTCCTCACATTCCTGCAATCATTATCGTGCCCGAGGTACGGATTAGTAAAACGAGTTTGTTTATCATCAATTTTCGACATTTTAAAAAAAAATATTTATACGAATTTATTTTATGTTTTGCTTGTAAATCGATATTGACAATCACTTTACATTAACAGGATGTCAAAGTCAATACTGAACTGGAATACGTGATCGTCAAGAAAAATACGGAATCGCGGAAGTCGGCCAGCATTGAACTTAGGGTATGAATCTAAGAAATTTTAATACCTAATTTTTTGTTATTGTATAACGTTATATACTATACCTTTTATTCATAATAAATTAATAAATTAAAATAAATACATATTTGGTTAACACTGTTAACAGTAATTATCATTACTAATTACTAATTAATAATTATATTTTTTAATTAAATGTTTATCAAAGGGTTAAATTAATTACTTTTAAAATGCGCTTATGTAATTCAATAGTTTTTTAGTCTTTTGAAAGTAATTATGTAAGTATATAATATAAAATTAAAGTGAATATATGTATTTTTCTATTTACTTACTATTATACTGATAATAATAATATAACTTTCTAAAAATACTTGGCAAAGATAAACTTAAATAAATACGAATTTACATATTTTAGTAATGTTTAATTCATGTAAAATATTTGTTATATTATTTATCTATTTTACTGCGTTCATGTTTTCGACATCATGCTTTTTGAGAGAACGTTATTTTAAGTACGAGTAACTATAACTGCTTATTGCAGTAATAGCCATAACTATTTTATATAATTCCATGTATGATATGTTACTGGCACGAATGTTATTATCTCATTTTTGTAGAGCAGTCAACATTAGCGATTTTTGTTCATAAAACTATAGCTACAATTTATTTTATATATAACGTTATTTTTTTGATAATTCTCTCTTCGTATTAGTATACTTAATAAGTATATCTAATATTTACCGAATACAATTAAGCACAGCTTTATTTAGTTTATAACGTAATATACTTATTATTATAGCACATTTCTATATTAGTACAATTTATAAAATACTTACGTGAGCCTTTACTATAGTCAAAGTTTTTGGCGAGAAAGAAAGCTTAAGGCGAGAAAGAAATCTTCAAATTTTAAAAACGAGAATTTAAATACAATTATCAGTTGACAGTTTTGTTATAGAATAAGAATATAAATATTAACTATGAGTTACGTTTTTTGACAATATTTATTTATTTATACGTACTTTTTTTTATCGATTTTTGTAGTTGATAGTTGTGCTCGCGTATCATAATTATTTTTTTATTAGTACTTATTATATCTAATATTTTGTTTTACATTAACATTGCCATGCATGTTTAATAATATATTCTTTGATTTATCAATAATTGTATTATTATTTATCATTTTCTTTACAAATAAATAAACTATTATGTAAAAAAAAATAAACTTTTCTCACGCGCATTAGATAATAAATACTTAAACGTGTGCTTTAGGGATCTCCGGAATTGACCATAGGTCGACTGCGTATGAACAAGGACACGACCACTGGTACGATATCGGTGTCCCGGCCGCTGGACTTTGAGACCAGGAACATGTACCGACTGCAAGTGGTCGCGTTGGATATGTACGTGGAGATCGGCAAAGATTCCAGAAACGCGGCGGCGTTCGAGGTCATCGTGGTCGTGGAAGACGTGCAAGACACGCCGCCGATATTCACCCGACTCGAAACAATAGTGCATCTGCATAACAACATGTCCATTGTGAGGCCACCACCAATCGTTTATGCACACACGCACATAATATATTGTATATTATCCGTAACGAATAATAACGATAATAATAATAATAATAATAATAATAATGGTATCGAGAAGAAATCGAATTCGATTTCGATATTATGCACTAGCACTATATACGCGACACGCGTGTACACTTTATACTCATAGCACCAAGAGAATGTCCAAGTGGACATACTATGAAGAAAGGATTGGATATATAAAGTATCTAGAGCAGGCGCGTAATAAATTTATCATCGAAATCTTCTTTGGACTAATAAATATTAGTTAATTTATAAGAGGATCCCATATACGAATTTGTTGAGGTTACTGTCTGTTATTGTTGAAGGTGTGTTTTCGTATTAATGTTATGGTTATAAATATTTAAAATTCAAAAAATTCTCACATTTCGCTTCAAAATTAAAATAATGAAAAATTACATAAGTATATCAAAATGCTAAATGCAGACAATTCTGTTACCTCTAATTTTTACGTATATTATCATATAGATATTTAATTTACTTGTTCACTATAACATCAAAACTAAGAAAAAACATGATCTGTAAATTTACTTTGTCACATGCAAAGACTATATTTGTACCTATGTGTGGCGCCCTCATAATGAGTACCTTACTTATACCTTCTCTAAACCGATACTTGTATTAGGTTTCTATGAAAATAATTTAAAAAAACGACTGCACGTCTGCACATTGGAACTTTATAGTACCTTTAATAAAACTTTTAAAACTTTATTATTTTATGATGATTTATTTTATGAAACTTTGAACGCATGTACAGTACAGTACAGTGCAGTAATACAAAATTAAATCTTTGCAGCTATTAATAAATTATTCCGACGGTTATCATTTTATCAATTAAATATTTCACAAGTATAGTTGTTTTTTTCGCGTTGCTTAAAATCTCACTCGCTATACTCATATACGTTTATATAAAATCAAACGACAATACCATTTTAACAAATCATATTTGTAACACATAATCATATAGGAATAAAATAAAAGCGTTTTTATTGAAATATAGGTGCTATTCTATGTCGTTTGTTATCAGTAACATTTATTTAATCGAGGTAGGACGTAAGAACAAAACCAGTGTAAAAAAGCAAAGTAAGAATAGCGCGTAATGATAAAGTTGGTCAATATACAATGGATGAAGAATGACTAGGAATCACAAAAATGACTAGCGTGTTTGAGAATATAAGAGGTGAATGCAAACGTGTCAAAGACATCAGTGTATAAAACAATTAATTTTTATAATTGAGTTGTGAAAGTAATTTTTGTTTATTGTTAAGCGTTATAAAATGAACGAGGACAATGAAGTCGGGCTTTGTATAAATTTAAAAATTATTTTTATAGTTGTTGAAGTTAGTAAATCTATGAACTTGTCTTTAATTTTTATGCCATTGCTTTTTGACGTAAACGAGTACAATATTATTAATTTAAAAACTCAAATTCATAATAATATATTTAAGTTATTATGCTTTTTAACTGTGTAACTACACTTTTTGGAAATTTGGTATTTTAGTCTGAAGAAATGATATAAAAATGTACGAATCTAACATAAAAAAAGTTCCTTCTATAGTTTCAGTACTAAAGCCAACACTGATCAAATTAAATATGAACTACGTCCATATTTCATTTTATTTTATGATTTAACAGGGAGACATTGTGACCAAAGTAGAGGCAATTGATGGCGATAGGGGTCGACCTCGACGAATTAAATACGGTTTGGTCTCGGAAAATAGGCCTTTCACCGTGTTGTTCGAAATAGGTTTATTCTCAGGTTAGTAGCCATTCGTCGGGAACTGTTTTGGTATAAAGTTATATTTTATTTTGTTGTAGGTGAGGTAAAATTGAAGAGGTCTATGTCAGAGCTGACTAAAATAACCGGTGGTAAACAGCCAGCCATATTAACCGTGATAGCCGATGAAGAAGTGACCGGGACTGGAGAGCCTGCGGCCATGTCCACCCTGGCCGACTTAGTGCTGATAATCGACGACGTGCCCGATCGTCCGCCATACTTCCACAACTCAAAGTATGCATATCGCATATGCATAGTGTTAGATCGTGTTTGTCCACGTAAAAAACTGTACTCATCCTACTGGGTATTCTCATTTAACAGTCGCGTGTATAAACTAAAACATACCTTATTATTAGTTATTATATTTTAAACATGATAGAATTTAGTAATTTAATAGTTTTAAAGACATAGATTGGATATAACTTATCTAATATTTTTATAATATAATTTTATTATTTTTGTATTTTGAATTCAGTTGTATCAAAAATATTATACATTTCATTTTTTGATAATTATGGATATCTAATAAAATAAAAATGTTCCAAAATCATATTTTATAAATATTAAATTTATAAAAAAAAGTCATTTTTGTGGACAATCACGGTGATAATAGAACATGTATAAAAAACCTCGAAATAACATAACAATATCGATATAATCACAAACCCTGAAGTCCTTCAATTTTAGGCACATTACATGTACCTATTATTTAAAACAGATTAATATAAAAATAAATAATATATAAACAATATATGCATATATAGTTACGCTTGCCGTTTGAACGAGAATAGCGGTCAGGGGACGACGTTGGTGTTTACCGACGGTTACGTATTGCAAGTGCACGACGATAGTACGGTATGTTTAGCTCTAATATATACGTATTTACAAGCGCGGGCTATTTAGTGTTGAGCAAAGCAAGGGCCAGGTATGATCTTGTGGCTCATGGATTTATTCAGGGGCCGAGACGAAATTGTATTAACCGCAACGGCGTGATCTATATTTTGCTCATCACTAGCAAGCGTTCGTGGATCGAGTACTCGAGTGTTGTTATTATATTGATTTTTATCTCTATTACATATTCTTTTATATGTATGTAAATATAGAGCAAGGATTCTGTGTACGCGCTGACTTTGGAAAACAATAACGGAACTTTTGAAGTGACGCCTGCCGTGATTGACAGACGTGGCCGGTTCACTATTATGGTGCGCAACAATCATCTGTTGGACTTCGAGAGTACCCGGTCGGTCCGTTTCGAGGTTAAGTATAGTCGTGTTTAGCATACACTATACCAAGAGTATAACAAAACTTTTAAAATTTTGGGTTAATTTATTCAGCGTTGAAAAATATCTAATTTAAAATGTATGTATAAAACACACTCTGCAGTAACGTGGTGAAGTGTTTATATATTATTTTGGCAAACTATTTTTAGGTAAACTCAAAGCACCCATGCCTTAATCACAAATTCCATCCTCATCCAATTTTTGGATTTATTTAATACATTTATTAGCCATAATGTTAATTCCAAGATTTCTATTTATTCTTCCATGACACTATATTATAAAATTTCTTTGATTATAACGAGTTTAATATTAATTAAAGGTTAATTTTATAAATCCGTAATAATCGGGAAGATCTATATACTAACGCAGTGATGTGATTTCGTAGATCGGTATTCGCTGCTGATTCCATGTAAGTATAGTACGTAACGATAGTACCGGCAGTACCGCATATTAAAACTGCAGTTTCTATAAATAAATTCAACGTTAGGATATCATCGAATATTTTTGTTGTAATAATAGGATCGTCATATTTTTCCCGATAAATTAATTGTGAGAGATTCGACTAATTGACGAAAACGATTGGTAGTTGAGAACTCTAGAGCTGCGTCCAATACAAACCCTATAATATATATTCCGATGAAATCCAAATTCTAAATGGTTCATCACGAAAACTACGATGGTTATCATAACAATAACGATCGTCCTTGTGATTTCGATGGGCTAATAGGTGTTGGCGACAGAGTTGTCCGTACATGGCGGTGGCGGTGACACGAACCGCACTCGGACTTCAGCCAGGGCGGCTGTGGTTGTGTACTTGGACGACGTTAACGACAACGCCCCACGATTTACGAGTGCCTCATACGACGTCCAACTGCCTGAGAATGCCACGGCCGGTGTCCGCGTGACTACCGTCGAGGCCATGGATCCGGACGCCGGACTTTTCGGTAGTGTTCGGTACACGGCCGTGTTGGGCTTCAAGAATTCGTCGTTGGTGCTCGACCCGATTACTGGCGTTATCTTGGTATCCAACGACAATCACGGGTTCGACCGAGAAGAATCCGCGGGTAAGCAGTAAGAATGCGAGTAGTGTAGATACCAGTTATTGTTTAAACGTGCGAAATGGTGTATAATGCACCAATGCAATAATGAACGATTTATCTATTTATATGAAAATCCGTAATGAACTTAAAAATGTAAAACATAGCAAAAACTGTATTGCGCAGGATAGAACCGAAAAGGCTACAGTAATAACTATATGAAACGAAATTTTCACTACTACGTAAAAAGGAGAACTTTGGCTGTGAAATATCGTTTTTATTTTTTAGCTATCGTAACTAAAAAAAGAGTTATTTAAGTTAAAAAATAATGGATTTTGAAACAATAAGAAATTTTTTTGTATAAGTGATATTAAAAAAATAAAAACGATATTTCACAGATAATATTCTTAACTATATTATATACCAATTTAGAGTCTTAACTATCACTACAGCCAGATTGATTCTATCCCGCGCAAAACAGTTTTTGCTATGTTTAATATGTGTAAGATATAAGGGTGTAGTGTCCTCTTATAACAATACATGATATTTAAGTATTTACAATATAATAAAATAATATAAAAATGAATACATACATATTCAATTACTTTGCGAGTACATATAACTACTACATAATAAATAAAATTTAAAAACTTTTATTTAATATTACAACTAAGAATAAAAAGAACATTTCAAAGTGCTTTTGAAGTACTACTTAAGTTAATAATCTTGAAGTTTATTACTTTGATCACATAATAAGCACTAACAAGTCAACGATATATAATTGACTACTAGAAACTTCTTTTGAAGTTGAAACATAAGAGATTTTTCTACCATAAAAAAGTGTTTTTAAACGATGCGTTTTACATGCACACACTTAAAAAACACATCATTGTACATTTGTAAACCAATACAGTCATCGCTTTGCTCAGAATCTAAAAAACACACCATCATGAAAATAAATACAGTCCAATTAATACCTATTTCTCACTTCAAAATCTTAAAATAGATTGAAATGTTTATTAATAATAATTGTATTTGCCGTTTCTTGTTTGCGTGTTATGGACTGAGAACGATATATAAAACTATTTTACAAAACGTCCTGCTTTAAAAACCCATTAGTTATATTATATATGCATTAAATACAACGTTTGTTGTTCTGAATAATAGCATAAGATTTTTGCTTAGATAACGTGAATTGTCTTACAGCAGCCGAAGGTCTGTAAATTATTTTTTCGCAATGAAATCAAAATAATAGTAGTTTATAGATTATAGACAGATACGTCATACGTTAAAGGTATATATCATATATTTAAATGTACTTAAATAACGTCACTATAGGTCTATAGCACACCAATAAATTATAAAATTTTACCACACACGGTCCTGTGTATATTATGTATTGTATAGTTAGGTATCAATGTAGTGGTATTTTAAATTTTTATGGACAAAAGCGTATTAATATTATTAGTATTATTATAATAATAGACAATGGTGTTTAACTTGTATTTTTAACGTTTTTTATAAAGAGTAGATTTTACATTGTTTTCATAATATTTATCTTTCATCCGTGGATTTGAATTTATTAGTTTTAACTTACAAAATTGGAAAATAATATTTAAATCAGATTATTCTAAGTTCAGAATAACTAGTTAAAAAGCTCATATTGTTTATAGTAGATATATCGTTATCGTATTGTTAAACAATAAACTATCTTAGTCTTAGTGCTCTACAAATAGTTGAATGACTGCAGCGTAAACATACCGATAAACCAACTCTTTGATTGTAGAGTACAGATTAACTGTGGAAGCTCGTGACATGGATGGAAGTGGTTTGGCAACAACCGTACCACTCAACATACACGTATTGGACATAAACGACGAAACGCCAGTTTTCCAGGACACACCGATCCAGTTTGTCTTGACACAAGATATGCGTAACTTCACAGAACGAGCTTTCATCAAGGTCAACGGTTTTTCATATTTCATATATATAATATACAAAAAATACAATATAATATACTCACAAATATATACAAATATAAATACAATTATAAATTATAATATTAAATTGTATTTAATTACGGTTATAAACCATCAGTGATAAAATTAATAACTACCTAGGTATACCATCAATACCTAAAGTTAGTTTTGGAATTAAAAACTCGAAAAATTGTACTACGTATATTATAGTTTTAATTGCTCCATATTAGCTTATATCGTATTATATAAACTAAATAACACATTATACGACACGTCTCGTAATAATATTTTAATTATAATACCTATTTGATCTTCTCTTGTTCTTAGGCTATTGATAAAGACGCAGAAGCCCCGAACAACGTAGTGCGTTACGAGATAATAAACGGCAACTACAACAATCGCTTCACCCTGAATCCAGAAACCGGTAAGGCTCATAGATATATTATTCATAATATAGTATAATATACACATGCACGACTCGCACAAACAGGCGCGCGCGCAGACATTATATTTTTTTCGATGAAATATTATCTTATTATTATTTTTGTTATTATATTCTGTGTATGTGTGCTATACTCACAATTTACGACTCTTTTGTATCCGAGCGGCGTACATTGTCGTGTCGTGCTGGTATGTTAGTCTGTAATATAATAGTGGTCACCTAAAATTCTTAAACTACAATTTTATCCTCTCTCCGGCAATTAATCAAGCACGATATTTCTTTTACAACTCACTCAAAAACGTTTCAGGAGAATTGTTCTTATCCAACGATGTGTACGATTCAAGCCGGACTAGAAGGGACTCGACAAACAGCGCATTCGTTGTACTCACAGTCAGAGCTTACGATTTAGGTGAGATTATAATGTTTTGGATCTGACTGCAGGTTTTTCGCGCCAGAACTTATTCCATTCCTGTTATTTATAATGAATTATGCTCTGTACTACAGGCGTCCCCCATCGGTGGTCTACGACACAAGTAAGAATTTATCCACCGTCGTCCGGTGCCAGACAAATGACGTTTCTTATCCCTGCTTCGATGGATGTAGCAGCCGTGCACAATTTGTTAGAACGCCTGACGGGCGGTAAAGTGACCATTAATTCTATAAAGCCAAACTATGAACACGTCCAACGACCTGCTGCCAATGCAGAAAAGTATATAATACATAATACATATATATAGGCGTCTCACAGTAGTATTTCTGATTTTAACCTAACAACCGATCTATCGAGGTTATATCATTATTTATTTATTTATTTATATATATTAATGGGCGGAGCCCTATACAAAAATTTAAACATAGAATAATTTAAAATTTAGATAACATATTATAATTTTGTTTAGAAATATTGTGACCGCCACTGTTGCGTACAATACGAATACCGTAATCGACGTCGATGAATTCCGAAAACACGTAGCCCAGTGCAGTAATGAAGTCCAAATGGCCCAAGTAATATAATTATTATTAAAATAATAAGTCGATAGAGTATGCGCAATTATATTGTAGTAAAATGGGTTTCTGCAATGTTCTGTGTTTAAAAATTTAAATAAACTATATCGATTAAAAAAATAAGTTCAACACTTATTTATTTATAAATAGGAATTCCTAATTACAAATCAAATAAAAAAAAATGTCCAGTCTCAAGACCCATAATTGAGTAACATTAATTATTTTTAGTAGTCCATGATCCATGTATACTGTATAGTTTGTTTTTTTTTATAAATAATTTCACTATAAATTAGTTTTGTGGACTCCGTTGATATTATATGTATAAACTATAGGTACATAATTAAAGTAATCTATTAACATTTTAAAAATCTTCGTTTCAAACTTATTTAATAAATATTCATTTATGATAAATGACCCATTTGTACAGTATATAATATATATGTATTCAGCGTACATTTTTGAATTTCGTTTTGTAAAAATTAAATATACTTCTCGTAGTCTTTTTTTTTTTTTTGTTTGTTGGAATAGTAGTCTGCTGTTGTGCCTGTAGTGTAATGTAGTGACGTGAACTGTGCTCGTTACGAATTATTAAATCATATTATAAAAAATTTGTAAAATTAGTAAGTAAAATTGTATGGGAAAACTAATTTTACAAAAAGATCTAATAATTAAAATTGACTAATGTATAAGATTAAAAATAGGCAATAATTGATTATTATTTAAAAAAAAATATACATAAATTATGTATTCATAGGTTTTTTGTTGGGTGGGCTTCTGTTTCATTAATTGGACTGAAGAACGAGAATATTTGTCATGCCTGCTCAAGTACTTTATACCTAATACTTCTATTACAGTTTATTATACAAATAAGTTACTAATTTAGTACGCTTAAAATGGGCTATAAAGCGTATAAATATTATTTTACTATCATCTTAGCCATTAAACTAACTGCTCTAGATGTCTATCACAAACAACAAAATTATATCGTTACCAAATATTGTATTAATTAAGTAACTAAAATTAGAAAATGTCTACTTTTAGGTAGATTACCACAACCATAAAAATCTGTCTTTCTGGTTGAATTTATTATTATTGCTAGCCATACTGTTGGCGGCATTATCACTGTTATTTTGCTGTTGTTATCAACAATATCTTCGATTTCTTCACAAGTGAGTATTATTCATAAGCTATTTTCAATGGTAAGTTATTAAAAAGTAGCAAATAGTATATAATATAATAGATAATATTTTATTTAAGTATGTAAAATAGAAGATATGACATAAAATGTTTAAAAAAAAAGTAATACTAAATTATAAAACAATTTAAGGTTGTAAAACTATAGTCTTTTTCGGAATTGAGAAAAAAATACAGTTATTAATTATTAAATATATTATATATTATTTACATAGTATAGTATTCAACTAAAATTTAAAATTGGATAATTATGATTAATACGATTAAATGGAGGTATTTATAATAAATAGTAATTACAATTACATTTTATTTTAGGTATAATAATACTTTAAACATTGTTATACATATACTTAATATGGCAATTATAGTATTAATCAAGTTACAAAATCGGACATTTTAAATTTAATACAATTATAATATTTATATTATAAAAAAATAAAATAGTAAATTGACTATTATGTTTATGTAGCTAGATATATAGTACAATAAAATACTATAAAATATATAATACATAATATAATATGTATACAGACCATTAACGTAACGAGCAGAATATTTTTAATGGTCGATTATTTACAATGTATATTCTTGAAATTATTTATTTTAATTTACTTATTTTTATATTTCCTACGCATTTTGCGACCAAGTATTTCATACTGCTGCAGTATATAATAAATTGACAGTAAAAAGAATTACACATGCAATTATGAAGTTTCTCAGGTGTTCATTTTAAAACCAAGCTTCCAAATGAAACAAATCGATAGTGATTATCGTTAAATAATGGTTGTTATAAATCATATTTGATGTTTTTAAGTTTATCACGACTAATAACGAATGACATAACTACATAAGGTTATAACAACGCCTATAGATAGTGCACCATAAGTACTAAGTTATGATCATTATTCACGTACACTTATAACTCGTTTGAACGTGACGAAAATATGGTAACGTTATGTTTGCTGAAATATTTTCGTTTTATTGTACATACTACATTTGTATATTTAAGTATATAATTATTATATAATTTTTCAGTAAACTCCACCATGTCGACCACATGAAAAACAAAGGTATTCAAGCGCCTTCTCCAAATTCTAGTGAACCGGCAGAAAACGATCCTCGACATAAAGTATATATTTTGAGCGAAAAACCGGTAACTCCAATTCGAATAGCGAAAAGAACAAGGACTATGGTGATACCGAATATAGTTAGGAAAAAAGCGAGCGCAGAGTCATTGCTTATAGAAGACGTCGAAGGTAATGAATATAGGATCATAGATAAACGAAGGTCTTGGTCCGACGAAACAACCGACACTAGACAAGAAATGTTTTTCAAACAAGGCAACGCGGAAATTTTACGTATAATGTCTAATGATTCGTTGGAAGTAATGGACTCGGCGTCCAACGTGGGCGGATTTAATGTATTTGACGAATTGGCCGGTAAAAAAGTAATTATGAACAAGTTTTTAAACAGTCAGCCGGACGAAATCGCGGTTAAAGATCAATACAATGGTAGCGTTAAAGGAAATGTAGAGAAAACGCAACTAGAAGAAATAAAAAAAGAAGACATTGAAGAAGAACAAAAGAAAATGACCGCATTTCAAAGAGACGTGTTATTAACCAAGTGAGGACAATAATTTGTTTTGCATAGTAAGATTATCGTAACGATAGTGTTGGTTTTAGCGGGGGTGCAGTAGAGAGTCACAATGCACCGGGGCCTCAAGATCGAGGTTTATGTTAGGGAGGTCTCATTCTCAGGTTAATGTCTTGAATTTTCTATTTATAAAAAGAAATACATAATTAATAATATTAAATAATATTCAAAAAAAAAAATTATTTAAAAAAATTATTCGCACCCGTTTATTTATAACTTATACGGCTTCTGTAGCAGAGGCGTGTCCAGTGGGTAGGCCCGGTAGGCCCGGGCCTACCCTGATTTTTAACCTTTAAGTATACCCAAAATATGCATTTTAAAATTATATTTATATAAGCACACTGAATACTGAATGTAAAATGTAACAAATTATTTTTATAACCAGACCTGTCCTAAATTTTGGTTCTAGACACGCCTCTGTTCTGTAGTCTTATCCATATACTATTATTGTGATTCGATTTAATGAAGGACATGTGTCATGTCGTGGTACCTAATTGAAATGTTTGCTTTTTTTCAATCTGCCATCCCTTTTAACAAACAATGGTTATATATATTAATGCATTAAACCTTGCACTGCGTACTCTATAGAGTATAGAGTGTCGAAATGCTCACCGTGACATACTTTTCGCAGGTTTTTGGCGGAAGAACAGCAAAAGTTGATGACGAAACTGGAGACAAGGAGTTTGCCGGGAGCTAATATGGCCACCCAGACGGAGATGCACGCCGGAACGCAGACGACTAGATCGTGCTTGCGAGTCAACGGCGGCGACAGGCGGAGTCGGAGTTACGACGACCGGGAGTGTTCTAGGTCTGCGCACTGCCCGCGCCGGTCGTCCAGCATGCCTCGTAGACAGTTGTTCAACAGTCCGATCATGGAGGAGACGGGCAGCGGTTCGGGTGCCAGCAGCGGCTTGCAGTCGTCGTTGGCGGGACGCGAAGCCACGGGTCCCGGATCGGTAGCGGGTGGATCGGGATTGGTAGCTGGGGGATCGGGATCTGTACTGGGCGGATCAGGTATAGGAGCGAGAACGGGACCGGCACGGCGGCGACTGTTCGCCACGTCGTCGGCGTCGTCGTTGTCTGCGGATGTGGCGGACGCGGAAAAGCGCAAGTCTCGGTCCTATTCTAGTATTCGGGAGCTTGACCTGGACAGGCAGTTGCAGTACATGACGCCATCGCTTAGGTCCCGGGCGTTGGCCCGAAGGCGGTTATCCACGTCGTTGCCGCCGCACGGCTACAGGGCACCATGCAGGTCTGTGCAAATGTTGGAAAAGAAGAGCGTGTTCACCATAGCGTACGGCGACGTGGCCACGCAAAAGATCAACTGCAGCGCCGACTCGTCCTCCAATAATTGGGAATGATGTTGGCTTTCTGCCCCTCCGACCACCGCGTACCTATATAAGCTGTAGATGTATGTCATTGTGATGACACTAAAATATTATTCAATCGCGACCGAAAATCAATATATTATTATAATATTGTTATTATTATATTCGTACACAATATAAACATACATATATATATATTTATATATTACTTATTTAATTATATTAGCAGAATTTTATTTTATTTTGTTATATCTATACTTATATATTTTGACGTTTACTTATTTTTGTTTAAATATATTATACAAAACTATTTCAATTGAAAACGTCTATTATTTTTTTTTTAATATTTATCACGCCACATGACATTTTGGACATTTTTTAGGAAAAAAAGTCTATTACTTATTGCAGTATTATGGTTTGGATAAATTATTATTAGCAACACAACATTATAGATTTAATACCAAGTATAATTTGTTTATTAAGTATACATACTGCATAGGAATAGGTTTAGCTGGGTATAACTCGGGCACGTCGCACATTTTATACTTATTAATAAAATATTTATTTTATTTTAAGTTAAAAATTGTAATCCGTTTTGCTGAAAAAAAATTATTTTAAAAATATAATCTTGATTATTATGATTAATGTAAGATAAAGTTACAAATATTTATCTAAAAAAAACATTTAAGAATAAAAACATGATTTACCATTGTCTTAGAAAGATCAATGGATTTTATGGCTATGATTTGGTTTCGGCGTACCGGTAATATATCATAATACAAAATATTAATATATATGCGCTTGATTAAATGGAATGGTATATGTATGTATCTACATATTTTTTTTACATATCATTTATCGTCCATTCAACATTCGCCCAAATAAACTTAAAAGCTTGAAGAGGTCGTTAGAGAACGTGATGGCCATTGGCCACATATATCAATATATATTGCCTCCGTCTTACAAACGCGTATAATATGTATTGTATAACATGGAAAATATGCGTTTAGCGGAATCTATATTTTATGTTGTTAGTTTTAATATTGCTTACAGTAAATTGACACGTCGTCAAATTTAAAAGTAAAAATAAAATATTATAATATCTATTTTTAATTTCTCTCTTCAGGTTTCTGATATTTTCATTTTAAAGCAAGAAATAAGAACTAATACACGCAAAATAATATTTTACAAACTTATAACTCAGAGCTTACGTCCTATACTCAAACGATTGCGGCCAATAAACTATGGGATGAAAATAGTAGATAGATCCTAATTCTTAATACCTACCATCAAAAGCACATGTATGTTTAATCGGTTGATTTTCTAACGTACAAGTTGTTTTTAAATGGGCTATAAATTATGCTGCACACCTATGTAGATTATTGTAGGTTATAGGAATAAATGTATAATGTACATAAAATATAATGTTTACGACATAATTAAATAGAATTACAGGATATTTGGTCGTATAATACAATGTTTAATATCCACTAACACGACGGATTTGAGTTGTATAAATGGGTAGGACTTCGCTGCTGTTCGGATTTCAAGAGAGAGAAAATATGAATACGACCATAGCAGTGAATTGGATGTACTAAAAAACTGATAAATATGTATTTAAAATTAGTAAAATATGCAATAAAAACGACTATATATGTTAAAACATGAATTTTAAGTAGTAAATTATAAATATCATGGATTTAGAACTTAAAGGTTATGGATTATTTTTTTAAGTCCTCTATTTTTACATACCCACAGCTGTTTATTTATCAAGCTCAAAATGTACAAACAACCATTTAGGTATAATAGGTAAAAAAAAGTTTTATGAAATGAATATGTCATCGATGAAACTATAATAACCGTGATCATTAATCAATGATTATTATATAAAATTGAATTCACTGTAGTATAAAGACTCCACTGACCACAACTTGATAGAACACCGATATTAGGTTAGATTAGTTCGGTCACATCCACGTATAATATATATAATATAACGTATAATTATAATACAATAACTCCCAAAATTTTAAGTACTATTATTTTATTTTATTATAATTTATACGTATATGCTTAAAGTAGGCAATGTAAACTCATAAGTAATAACACTCGGTATGTATTTATGCACCGACTTTAAAGCGTAATAAAAATAATAATAATAATAATAATATGCATTTGAACGGTTTTTTTTCGTCGTCAATGCATATATTGCATCAAACTTATATTTGTTGTCATTGTTATTGTATTTAAGTCCGAATAATAAATATTGAACTATTTGAACTGAAAAGTAAGTTTTGAATTTCAAAACAATAATTATTTCGATAAAAACCGTTTGTTTTAAAAAAAACTACATTACATGTATTTTATGTGTGATGAAAGAGTAAGATTTGAATTTCAAAACTTCAGAATCAAAATCAGGTGTTTAATCAGTATACGTATATAAAAACGTAAAAAAATTCAAATTTGTTCTCATAAACCTCACGATCACCTGTTGACTGTTTTTTGATAATAGTAAATTAATTTTACGACTTTTTAAGAAAGTAGGGTTTTTACACTCACCTGCAATAAGTTTAATTTATATTCATTAATTTTTAACGGGTGCATATTTTGCGTCTCTATCCCTTATTTCCCTTATTTTATGTCTTAGACCCAATGACGGCAGACAAATGCATCTAGGACAAACAAAACGGACACCCTGTAATCTGGATGTTATATATATATATATATATATATGTATATACGCGTAACATATTATAATAAGTATAATAATATAATAATAATATATAATAGAGTACCTATTGTGATTATCATATTATTTCTTTCTTTACGAATATATTATAACCGTATAATATAATATGTACACTCGGAGAGATTTTTGCACACAATGCTATGCGTTTTTGTGTTTGCGTTTTTGCCGCCGAATACTAATCAACCTGGCGGGAACGGCGGGTTCCCCCAGAGGCAGCGGCGCAGTCTCTTTGCCGCCGCGGAAAAAAACAATAAAGAAATTCGACTATATATACGAGACAAACGCCGTCCCCCCCGCCGCGAATGCGCGAAAACAAAAGGCAATGCGAAAGAAAAGAGACGAGAATCGCTATAGTTATTATTATATATTATTATCGTAGTAATATCCTAAACAGGTATAGGTATAATATTGTCTTAGTATATAATACTATATATATATTCTAATACGACAAACGGCG
Organism: Rhopalosiphum padi; assembly: GCF_020882245.1. Classification (NCBI taxonomy): domain Eukaryota; kingdom Metazoa; phylum Arthropoda; class Insecta; order Hemiptera; family Aphididae; genus Rhopalosiphum; species Rhopalosiphum padi. Next base: position 24,669,870 of record NC_083600.1, read on the forward strand.
AACAAGTGTGACGTATACCATATTATGTTGATTATTCAATTACAAGGATAATAAGAGGTGCGCGCAGACGGCTATAGACGAGGGTGGGTTTGACTTTGTACGTTATAACTTATAATACTTATATAATGTATAACACAGGTCTTTTCTTCAACACTTTTCTTATTTCCCAAACGTTTGTTCAATGATGATGTTTGGTACTCTGATCAGTCTGATCTTCTAGGCGATGGTATTTTTTAAAACCTATTATTATTTATATATTGAATATTATATCCCAATGATTTGAGAATACTAAAATAATATAATAATAAAATAGTAAGTAAAAAATCAATAGCAATAATATTATTTGCAGGCTTGAGCATATTTCTACAACATGTATAAAATAAAAACATATGATTTAAAAATAAAAGAGTTTTCAATTTAGTCAGGAGGGCAGTTGTACTTTTGCATAATATCTGAGTGATCAATTGCACTTAATTATGTTAATTTTTTAACTAGAGGTTATTTAACTATTAAATATAATATATATAGTAGTTTTAAAAAATTTCCATATATTTATAGTAAATTGTAAATATTTAAATATATGTATATTACTTCCTCGACGTTTCTAAACCCGTTGAATTTGATGATAACAACAATTTGCGCAGTGGTATTTGACTTTGTATGTTATTAGTATAATGCATTTTTATATACCTAATATTTAAGCGTTTAATATTTATTTTGGATACGAAATTCGAGTTATTTTGGTTTAGCGTAGTAGGTACATGTAACGCGTAGGATACTAGGATGTATATTTTTCGATGATTATAGTCCTCGAAAAATTGTTACACGGGTGCGCATTATATACACGCAGCACGTTTACAACGTTTATTTTTTATTTAACTTTCTATACAGATAAATAATATGAATATTAATAATGGTTATTTAATTACTTGCGTAAAATTGAGCGCGCTCAAAATAAATTGCTCATATGCAGCATTAATATTGTCTATTGAAGATTTATTATTTAGTATTTACTTTATGATTTTTTTCAAGTTGTGAGTTTGTAAGTCACACCATTTTTGTCATGAGGTCCTCGACATTTTTCCTCTCGTACCGACGAACTTCTAAAGTTGAATATGGATCCTTATAAGCGTGCTAAATCAGATCAAATTTGATAAGTATAGCCACTTTTTAGTAGTAGATATCAACTATATTTTTAAATTTAAGTACCTATTGTAATAAAGAAAAACAATTATTATTATACCATACAACCGGAACCGGTACAAACACAGTTGAAAATGTCCCTCACAATAAACTTCGAATTGCTTACAGTTTACCTAAAATCAGAACTTTGAATCATTAATTTAATATATTATAAATTATCAACAATTTGAATTATAGTTCATACTATAAATTATAATAATATTACCTGTGCATTAATTAAGGAAATTGTAATATTTTGTGATGTAATTTTCAATAGTTTAATATATTATCATATTTCATGTTTTCATGTTAATAATATAATGTAATATTATAATATTATAATGTTATATTATGTATAATTTAATCACGTAGTTATCTATACGTAGTTTTTTATTTTTAATTAATTTTTAATCCACAACAAACTTCTATCTTCATTTTTATACAATTATGTACAAAAAATACAAAATGTAGGTAACTACTCAGTAAATGTTTTTATGCATTCAATAATTAATATTGTGTAACAAACAATAATGTTTTTGTATGTGTTTTTTATTACTTTAACGAAAGAGATTGCAGAATTTATAAAGTGATGTCACTGAACTACTTTTACATGTCATGTTTGTGTATTGGATATTTGTGAACAACAGTGTTGCAACTAGAACTTGAATCTCGGGATTGCTTGCTTTAGTTATATATTTACATAAGTTGTAACACTGTAAGTTTTAAAGTTTTTAAAGTCGTGGCTGTGGCTTGTGAGGAACTTTGCCAACTAAAAATTACTAATGTATAGTAAATATTTATAGTTATAACCTTATATAATTAATTAATAATATTATCGAATATAATACAAACTTGCTTTCAGCAAAGTATAAGTATAGTCTTAGTCCATGTTGGCTCAATATCACCGATACTAAATCAACACCATGTATTATACAATAAAAATCTGCATTTAATTAAGCAATAAGCATATATTATATTATTTAATCTAACCATTCACTTTCAACAAGTAATTCTTTATTAAATTACTTATATTTCTATCAATTATCATGAACCTACATATTTCTATATCATATACCAATATACCACATTACCACACATAAAACGATTTAGAAAAAATTAATTTTATAGGTTGTTTACCACACAAACTGTAAGACATCATATTGCTTGTTATTTCCTAGGTAACTATTGTGGGTGTACTGCAGTTATACACTTTAAATAAAGTCCAATAATTTATAAATAATTTCATGAGACAATAAGTCGCAAAAACGTAAGAAGGCAGAGGTGGACTGGCCCAATTAGCTACTGTGATGGGCTGAAGCCTCAGTCGGGTGGGTCTATAAATTATGTTTTTGTTGTCGTTTTTACCAAAAACATAATCAGCCGCAAGCGAGAGCGAACGGTATACTTACGTACACATTGCGTTACAGGTGTTGGTGTAAATCTGAGCCAACTGATTATTAAGATTTTGAAGGTTTTTTTTTTTGATAGTCGTCAAAATATTTCCATAAAGATATTTACGATATACTCGTAATTCATCGTGTAAATTAATAATAATGCGTTCGTTTGTATACTTCTTCGCAAATCACACTGTGACATAAGAATATAACAAATAATAATTCTAAAACTATTCGCATTAAAGTTCGGATATATATATTTGTCACGTTACTTCAACGAGTAAACACGCCATTGCGGTGCAATGTGTCGGGGAACCGGAACGAATGTAACAGAAAATACCTTGAAACCTACATATACTCCATATACTACACAAAATTATTGTTTCGATTAAAAATAAAAACGTACACGAAATCGGGTGCACATCGAATGTTGAACAGTTCGCGGCTGATGTGATCACCGTGTACAAGTCGGCGGTGTGAGTGACGCCCTTTCCTCTTGAAAAACACGTTGCATATAATATATTATAATATGCGTGCACGGACGCACGGCTATGCTCGAATCCGTGATAGGAATAATAATATAATATAAAATTATAAATATCAAATAATAATAATAATAGTAGTATTAATAATAATGCTTTATCGTATATAATATATTATATTATGTGCGCCAAGTGTATGTAATGTATATATAGGTATACAGTAACCGCCCAAAAATATTTGGCTCGGATGACGTTACTCATTATTCGACGTATATAATGACGTGACCTACGAAAAACTGTATAAACGACTATCACCCTAGTATAGTAGTATATTCAAAAATCGAAATTGTGAATACCTTTTCGTATATCTCAGGTCTACTCCATATAGCCATAGCCGTTCATTTCACAATAGAATATTCGAGAGGTTCAAATATACTTTAAACGATATTTCGAGAAGTTCAATTATTATGATTTATTATAATGTTGCACTGACCACTATACACTATACACATACATACAGTTTACATTGTGGTCTACAAGTAGGTATATTATTTATTTATTTATTTATTATTTGTTGATAGTAACGCTCATTAGGGCAAAGAGTACAGAAGATATATATAACATTAAGTATAAAATTAGTGAACAAACAACAGTTTTTTTAAACTCACAACTACCTATCATCAAAGATAAAAGTTGGATAGATGTTCGCTACACTACAGTACCTAATATGAAATTATATTTGGGGCAATGAATAAAATAAATAAGTTTATTTATTTCACTCTGACCATTTCTTAGCAATTCAAAATCTCCAATCTCATCTCACCCTTATGAAAGATTGGTACACCAACTGGAGATTTAAAATTAATCAATTCAAATCTATCCACTCGACGTTCACCCTCGGATTTCTCCCTTGCGATGATGTCTTCATTTATGGGACCCAAATTCCATGTGCTCAGAATACAAAATATCTTGGTTTAACCCTTGATAAAAGGCTGACCTGGGCCTAGCGTATTAAATCAAAAAGATTAAACTTAAATCAACGATTACGTCTTTAAAAAAATCTAATGTATAATAACAAATTTACGCACACTAGTACTAATAAACTACTTATTTATAAATCCTTACTCAAACCCATGTGGACATATGGACTGCAACTATGGGGAAACGCAAAAAAGTCTATAATATTAACAAAATTCAAACTTTCCATAATATAGCGCTTCGAAAATTATTAAATGCTCCTCCTATCCAATCACTCTATTCATTCTGATCTAAAAATGCCGCTAGTGCACAACGAAGCTAAAATATATTATAAACGTTTTCACCATCGCTTATTATCTCACCCCAGTCCGCTTGCTAGAAATCTCTCTGCCCCAACAATCCCCGGTAATCCTCCAAGAAGATTAAAACGTAAATGGTGCCGTGATTTGCTTGTCTAACTTATTTGTTATATCATATATGTATATGTATACTAACATATTCAGCAAATATTGTATCAAATAATGAACTGTCAACTGATGCAGGGATGTAACTCCGAACTCGTACTATATCATGCAATAAAATGATAATTTATTATTTTCTGACGCACGTGGCCAATTCATATTTTATGGACACACACTTTGAACAATATCCGAGACTTATTTCAGAACGCACGTCGAAAATTATATTAGGCCAAGGGGGATTTAAATCCTTATTGGTACCAACTATACATATATGTTAGCTAATTCCCCGTAATCTATATTATTTGTTCATAAGACGTTTCACCGCAAAATCGACCGTTACGGTGCGTCGTCTAATATATTATATAGGTGTACCTAAGGTAATCGGGCTGGCGCTGCAGGTACAATATGATTTTAGTTTTTCTATACTATATTACTATATAGTATGGCAATATAATATGATGTCGTCCCACGGGTTGCGCAATCCCCGTGGCCCGTGTACAGGCTATTATACATATTATTACAGTCGTGTGTGTATACAAAGGCGGGTCGTATCTATATGGCGTGCATGACAGTAGCTTCGTCAAAAGAATCCGTAAAACTACGTCGACGTCCCTTCGAGTACACGCACACATATGTGTACTTAGAAAACAATAAAATCGTAACCGTATAATCGAAAAAGAGAGATAAAATAACTGACTATAATAGGTACTATTGCGTCTACGTTCGAATGTGTAACACATTTTTATGAATCCCCGAGGTTTACGCAATATATCGATTTATGACCGTTTTTAACAGTTACGTCTTTGAGAGATGAATACACGCCGCCGCCGACTTTTATGACAACAGATTATATACAATATATACAAGTAGACTTAACGTCGGGTTTTCTCTTGATTTTTTTTTTCGGTAAATATCGGTGCATGTCTATGCTGTACCGTATATACATATGACGACAACGGTTCAATATTATACATGTATACAAATACAATCCTGTTACGGATATATACAGGATGGCGTTATTAATTGTTTTCGTCGAGAACTATATATTTCTCTATTTTAGTATTAAATGAAATTCTATAAATATTCTATACATTTATTTCTTAATCAGTGATATGTAGTTACTAAGATTAATACTTGAACTAAAACGCAAAATAAATTAAATCGTTATTTTAATAAGTAGATTGTAAATAGGTATAAGCTATATTGCAGGTAGATTGATACAAATATTTTAATAGTACGTCAATGATGAATTACATTATTTTCCATAAATTAAATTCATATGATTATGTATACTTATAATAGATTGGTGGGCTGGTGTGTACGAAGACAGGCACCCTGTATAAATAAACGTATATTACGTATATATATGTACACAAATTTAACGTGTTCTAAGACACACACTCAAACTGCACCACGACCGTTCGTTTATACAGAGATTACTGTAGGTACAGTACTACAGTATTACTGCTCTCACACACGTACATTATTATTATATATTATAATATATATTACGCGGGGCGTATTATATATGTTTATATATATATATATATATATATATATATGTTATAAATTATAATATATTACTATTATATAGAAAACCAGTACTTGAGATTTTTTTTCGTCGGTTTCCTACTATATAATATGCCACCGTCATGTATACTTACTGTGAAATGGTTTTTTTCCTCAAAACCGTGTGCCATAAAAACTGTTGATTTTATAGTTTATACACATTTCCACTGTCAACGAATAAGCGTATGAAATTCAAAGATTGCAGCTAGTCAACGATTAAAATGTATATATATATATATATATATGTTTACTATAAATTATAATACCAGCATGTACCTCTATTAGACACAATAAATGATAATTTAAATATCATTATGCATTATAATAAAACATATTACTGTATTAAAATGTAGAATGCGAAAGAAGACAAGTTTCCGTTTTTTGTGTAGGTACCCGTACGATAAATTTTCACTGCGAATCGTCTGACGTGAGTAATACGCGGTTCCGCATAATTATTGTATATTACTGTAACCTGTAGGTACCTAAGCCTTAATGCTTTATACAAACGGTTTTCGTTATTCGTATAAACAATCCTGATATTTCCTATTGTTTGTAATATATAATTTATACATATAACGACCGACGTACAGTAGTAAGAATGTATATTGTATATATTATGTGTTTGTATGTTTAAAACATGCGAAGAACACAGAGTTTAATGTCGTGTGACTGACTTCTGTATGGTGTTTTTACTAGATTATTAATTCTATAATTAATTTTAAACCGGGTCGGGCATAACGGCATAACTACATTGACCGCCATGGTTTGAGTTCATTTATAGGTATGCATACTTTTTATAACCTTCTTACTGGCGTAATTTTTTGATTTGAAAGAAAAAAATACTTATTATGCAGTTGTTATTTATACGTTTTTTTTTACGAAAACTAAATTTGTATTTTTATAATAATAATGAGTTTGAAAAATGTAGGTACAAGTGATTTGCAAAAGGTGTAATTGCAACAATATTGGCTATGTTTCCAAAAAATTTTTTTTTATAATTTCCGAAAAAAATGTATTTGCTGAGTCAAAATTCTTGGAAATTAAATACAAAACTCTTCATAAGTAGGTAGTTCAAATTAAAATCACAAACTCAAATATATAAAAGCATTATTTTTTATAAACATTTTTGGACATAATTAAACGATAAATAACATAGTTCATTATTTTGTTATAATTTAAAAACATTATTCATGCCTTGGTGGGAACTTAAACTTTTATATATATTATACAATGTTATAAATTTAATTATCTATACACAATGGTATTTTTGATTTATTTTAGGATATTAACAATTTATATTTTACTATAAATCTATTTTTACTGTCTTACGGAATTTACAGAAATACGTATTATGTTATTAAATGTCGAGTTTAAATAAGTTGATATAATAATATGGTATAAATATATATTATTATAATAATAAAATACTAATAATATAATAAACGCAATATTTTCGAAAATAATTATACCTGACCGCGTAATACTAAAAGTAAAGTAATTAACTTTAATAGTAATATCATGAAATGTATGCTTATAGTGTCACCATAGGCGTGTTTACGCGTCTTGCCTGTCCTGCACAGGCATGACCTGCGATATTTGATCTAGCTTACATTATAAATTGTGGTACATAATATACCTAACCTTATTTTTTTCTCAGTTTCTGATTTCATATAATATTTTTTTTAATTTTCATCGTGTAGACTTGTAACGTTTGTATTTATAAGACTATAAAAATTGATAATTCTAGTGCAGTAACCCCATCCTCCTGGATATGCCGCTGTTGTGCACGACCTGCGAATGAAGCCTAGACACGCCTATGAGTGTCACAGTGCTCGACTTGGGAAATAATGTTTCGTTTATAAAGAAAGGCTTCATAGTCATATAAACACGAGAACCTCACTGTTTTTTGCCATTCCATACTTCCACAGTAATGGAATGGCCAGTCCGACATTGAACTTTGCGTCGAACTTCGAACTAAAAAACATTATGAACTTTGCATTTTTCATACTTCTACAGTCTTACACAAAAAACGTATAGTATTAACTAATTATCGGGTTGCAGATAGGCCCTCAGTCTATATGAGTAATAAAAGATTAAAGTTTCGCTAAAATGTTCACTTTCAAGGAATAGTCTACTCGTAAGATTAAATTTTCCGCGGTCTTGCCATTTCAGCAGGTTTTAATTTAAAATGCCTAAGTGAGTTCTGTCATCAATAATTTAATTGAAATTAAATTTTGATTATTTGAATCATAATTATTATCGTAATCACTAAATACTATCTATAATTATATACTCGGTAGGTAATAATAATATTTATTATAATATATGTATTATGTTTATGTCTCATATACAACATTCTAAGCTGTTCAGCTGTTGTTATAAACAATACAGCGTTTTTATGTTATTTTCACTATTGTTAGTTTATCTAAATAGAAAACGATTACTTAAAGCAATAAAAAGAGCAATTACATATGTTTTTTGCATCTGTAAATTTAAAAAAAAATATAAATATAAAAATTAAATTATAATTATTTAAATTTAGTAAAATGTAAATAAGGTTATGTATTTACAGTTAACATTTCTCAATGTACAATAAAACGAATACAACTGATATGTTTAATGTATTCGAGAATATTTTACCTATAATTAATATATTTGTTTTATAAAACAGTTGCATTTAACTATTAAGATTTAATCTTAATATCTCAGAGCTTATTATTTATGATTTAATATATACTCACTATTTCTATAAAAAGATCAAAATATTTTTTTGAAAAATTAAAATAGAGAAACATGCACGAAAAACCTATTAATTTTAATACTTTTTGAATAGAGCACTATCCACGTATTTGTTAATTACATAGGATAACGTAGTCATGCTGCATTCTCTTCGAAGCGATATTAAATCAAATGGCGAAATGTTAAACAATTCGCTGTCTATTAAATTAACGATATTTTTTTGGTTTAAATATTCAAAATAAAGTTGTAATGTTAAAAATAATTACCATAAAATTACGAGAAAGTCTTGTAAAATAAAAAAAATATTAATAGTAAGTGGACGGTTTTTTCATTACGTATATATAGCGGCGCAGGAATAATAGCCTAAGGGTTTCAGGAGATTTTTTATCTTTCCAGTTAGGAATTTTTAGGGTTCATTAAATCGGCATAGTGAATAATTGATCTTGTTATCAAAGCCAAACGATTTCCGAATACGGTCGATATAACAATATTACTACAGGTCGTGCGCATTGTCGCAATTTATAATCCATCGTTATTGAGTTATTCATTATAATGACTTATAAGTTATAATAAATATAATATTATATTTATTATAAACATGATTTACAAGACTTCTAAAGTAGTAATTATTTATCAAATATTATCACGATTAAATGTATTATAAAGTTTTTTTTAACGTTATCTTCACATTGGCTATTGAATATTGATGTAAATGTTTATTTCAAAGGAACTTGCACTAAATGGTGAAAAAATCAATGATATTATTCAAAATTGAAGGTATATTTAGGTATAAATATACGAGTTCAGCGATTTAAAAAAAATATATAGTTGAACTGTGGTGCGGTACAAAAATGTAAGCAGATTACAATAACAAATCACAAGCCCCGTGGGCAGAGGCGTATTTAGGGAAGGGTGGAGGGGGCAATCACACTGGGCGCCGAATTGTAAGTCTCTCAAAGGGGCGCCCGTTAAATTTTTAGGGCTTAAGTTTTTTTAGAGAGAAAAAAGGGCGCCAATATATTTTTGCATCTAGCGCGTCAAAATCATAAATACGCTTCTGCCCGTGAGCAGTTAACGATTGCACCTTATAACTTATATAAGTCATGACATTAATAGTAGGTATATTATATTTTATCATTATTTAATGTTGGAACAAAGGCCATGTCACAAAGTATTTTTACTTTATTAACAATTATAATATATCGATGAGAAACGTTATCACTTCTTATCAGTTGAATTTATTAATATGAAGACATGAAGTAACCAATAAGTGCAATTTGATGTCATCGAAAACGATACACCTAAAGACAGTATTTTACTGGTTATTATTGAGAGACGTTGCAGAGACGAGCATGATATCAAAATACTTTATGAAGTGTTGTTTTTTTACGAAAATAATTAATTTGTTCAGTACCTATATTTCGTTGATATAATAGAATTTTTGACAATAAATTATGACTTCTTATCGCGGATCAGTCGTCATCGTTATTTCACTTTATAGTTGTCAATAAAATTACCTGTAAAAATTCGTTGGAATTTAAAAAAAAATTTAAAAACACGTGTGGGACGTTTGCGGTGTGTTAAGTACTTAAGTAGATTTGAGAAAAACATAACATATAATAATAGGTCCATATAGATATAATATCTAACTACAGGCTTCGTTATAACGATTTTTTCCTATATCGATAAAGACGGTTGTCGATACGTAATGTCGTGAGGAGAGGATGAAAAAATATATAGAAACAATTTTTGAGATCAAAAAGTTATTTATTATTCTTATATCTTAAAAAATGGGATGTAAAATTGTTACCAAAACACAATCAATTTCTGGATTATCAAAAATTATCCATAGTCGTATACTCGTATAATATTATAAATTATTTGATTTAGACTATTAAGATTACATTTTTATTTTTTATACAATCTTGCATCGTTATGAGCGAAGGTATTATTTATTTATTTTTAATTTTTATCAGAGATTAAATAATGTTTTTTTTTTAAAAATGTATCATTTTTATGTCGGAATTTTTAGCCATTTTTTATTAATTATACGTTTGTTGTCGACAATCCTTTAGCTACCTATTATATTTATTTAAAAAAAAATAATTTATATTACCCAAATAATAAAAAATATTATTGAATAATTAACTTAAAAAAAAAAACAGGGGGAAAATGTCCGTATAAAAAATACATCAGGGTAAATGTCGTACCATACCGAAAACAGTAGGGGGGAAGTGTCCATTTACCGCTGTGTAGTTAAGGATTACTGATCGTTTTCTTATTCGTGCTCAGAATTATTATTTTTTTAATTAAATAAATAACTTTAAGAATACACACCGTCTTATACTTTAATATTATTAGCAGTATTATATACCGCGTACTTTTGGTATATATTTTACTGGCCGATTCGGGTTCCATTGCCGACGTTCGAATCAGGCATGCCGTTCAAACGACACCGCGGTCTGCCGAGATACGTGTTATTAGTGTGTTACTCGGGATATATAATAATAATAATATTGTCGTCACACCTCACTCGCACGCATAAGTCGACTGCGGCGGCGGCGGAGGAGGCTCACGTTTCTTTATTAAAAAAAAAATAATAATAATAATAATAACAACAATATTAACAACAGCACCATATAGTTAGGATAACCTATGGATAACTCGCCAGTATTATAATATATATATTATTTTACTACCCATGTACGCTGTACCGTAATAACAATATAAATATTATAATGTATGTACACATAGAATGCCCGCCGGGTGGACGTCGTAACCGCCGTTGCCGCCGCGGTCGTACGCTCGCCGCTCGTACGCACCACCACTCGTGATTTCTATTTCGTTATAACTTTTCCGTCTCCGCTGCTTCTTCTGCTTTTCGTCTTCCCCGCCGCCGCTGCCGCCGCCGACACCACTTGGCCGCCGCCGACGAAGCTGCCGACCGTGTGGGCAGGCGCAGGTGGCACGGCGATGTACAGGTAGCCGGCCCGGTCGCCGGTCGGTCGCAGGTATATACCTACAGTAGTTTTTGTAATATTATTATTATTATTATTCTACCATGTACATGACGTAGGTAGTTACGTGAACACCGTGATTGCGCGCGCGCACGTCCACATCGTTAGTGCCAGAAACCGACAACAGGTGACGCTATGGCAGCGTCGTCGTTCGAAGGGCACCGACACCGACGCCGCCGACTCCCACTCGGTAACCGTTCGCCCCCCCGCTCTTCCACTCGTCCGCCGCGCAGAACGGGTCGTCACCCGCGCGCCATCGCATCTGACGGCCACCGTCGACGACGACGATACGACAGAACCAGTACCCAGTACCAGCAGAGGCTGAACAATCGGGTACCTGTTTCGCTATTCTCTCGTCCGTTTTATCCGTAACGACTAAAATAACGAGTTGTCTCGCCGTGTACGCGCCCCGCGCGAGTGCGTCGTTACTCAGTGCGACTAGTGCAGTAGTAGTGCGTCCGCGTCCGTCCGCCCGTCCGTTCGTTCGCCGGATCGATGATTTTTTTTCATTAGACGACGCGTGTGGACATTTTTGTTTTTTGATATTTATCGTTACATTTCAACTTGGACGATAGTAGTCGTCACGACTTGACGTATGCGTGTGCCAGTAGTGTTCCGTTTTCGCTTCCCCGATAACAGCGGCTCCGCTGCGTGCGGGCTCATCGGGTTTTCCGACGTCCGTCAAATCACGTAAGTGTAAATTCCACAAGACTCGTGGTGATATTATATTATAACAATATATTTAATCGTTCGATAATTAGGTGGTCGTAAATACGTGTACTTATCCGTGTTCTTATCGTCTTTACTGTCTGTCTGTGTGTGATACGCTTACCTACACAGGTTAGGTTTATAATAAAATATTGTTCATTTATAATCGTTTTCTCGCTGCAGTTATCGGCACGTTTTGTCCGTAACGGTGGCAAAAGCCCAAAAAGCACTTGGTAGGTTCAGATGAATTCGATCTGCCGGGTGGTAAAAGTGGACAATATTTTTGAAACAGACCAACATGCGTTCTTAGACAAATTATTAAACATACTATAATATTATTGTACTAGAGTACAAACTAAATATTTTGAGGGGAGGTTCCAACAGGTCATATCCACCACTTCACCTCGATAAAACGATGGAATTGAGTTTTTAGACGACCGCGAGTTTAACTTTGAACCTCTCCTGGACCCACGGGGGGAGATACCACGGAGGCCCCGTCCTTGAAGGAACCGCGCGATTATACGCGCCGTCGATTGATCACGGGTCCTACGACAATAAATTATAATAAACTTATATTAATATCCTAAAAATGTATCATATTATCTTGAGGGTCACGGACGAATGAAGTATCTATAAAAAATATCGCTTCGTGTCGATCTTCGTCCTATTCGACGACGGTGGCTTACCTTACCATATTGTGGTCTACAGGTAGCGGCCTACAATGTATATTTTCGTAGTAAACAGGACGGTGATAAATGTTAATGAATCTATATCTATTAACGAGTTCGATAAGATTATATTAACGTGTGCAATATATCACAATAATAATCTACTGTTAATATACCAATTATACGGGTGTCGTCGGTCTGTGGATTACGTGTCGTGAGCACTGGTAGTAGTAGTAGCCACCGTTCTATTTGCGTGTTGGGAAACTTTGATCCCAAGTCGAATATTAAAAACCACTTCTCGGGTTGTGCACTTGTGCTCCTATACTATTGTTAGTACGTGAAATGGGAAACGAATTCATTACCACGAGGATACGATAAAATACATTTTTCAATATTTAACGCGATTGTCGTATACTGTAAAACGTTTTCTAAGCGATTGGGGTTGATGTGCGGCCGTGAAGCGTCCAGGTGGCTTATGATTTTTTTCTTAAAAAAAAACCTGTCGGATTCGCATCTTACGAATTTTCGGACCCTATTTACGTCAACGGCGGCATTTCGGATCGTGTGTTGTTAGGAAGATGACGAAGGCGGTCGCGTCCGGTACGTGTTGTTTGTGTACAAACAACGATGCGATTTTAATACTCGTCTCGACCCTTTCGTCCGTCCTCCTCGATGGTCTGGCAGTCCCTCCGGACACAATATTGCAACAACATTAACAACAATAATAAAATATCAGCCTATCGCGTGTGTTTGTTGCGCGCGTCCGTCTTGATGTATTATCCTAATCGCATTGTCCGAGCTCACATCGATAATTCGCAATGACGCGAATATTGTAACCGTAAGGTATGCCATTGACAATCGAGCGAAATAATGTCGTCGAGGTACACTGAAAACTATAACGAATCACAATAACGCCAGTCGTCGCCAAATTTCAACTCTTTTCGGTCGTAGTCGAATCGTAATTTTGATGTGTTAATTATAGTGCCTACATCATGGTATTGTAGTTCTCATTATCTCGATTAAATTCATGGGTATACCCATCTTGTCAAATCCACAGGTAATTCGCGTACTCCTTCGTCAGTTTTATTCGACATTTTATCTTTGAAGAGCAAGTAATTAAAAGTATTTAAAGTATTAAATATAAAACATTTTCTGTTTTGAAAATTGATGTATTTTAACAATTTTTACAATAAATTGCTCTAAAATTAAAATGTCGACAATTATTTACGACGGTAAATGCGATATTTTTATATTATTAATCATTGTATTATCCATATTATACAGGTGCTATTTATATCGTATATTTGGGAATCGTCCCTACATACAAAAGTTTAGATCTATGTACAAATCGATAAATTATTACTATTTTCATGATATTTTATTTAAAGTATTTTTAGCTTTCTGCCGGGAACGAGTTTTTGACCACGATAATTTTTAATCGCGCATAAATTATCATCGCAATAGATCTGTATACGCGCGACTACTGTATGCTCGTCGTTACACGTTTTTTAATAATAAAATAATATATATGCGTACATTATTCGTAATCAATGATCATCGACATAAAATCCAGCGCGTGCACAATAATTGAAGCGGCGTTCTCTGTGATAACGATATACGTTTACCTAATCTTTACCAGACAGTTTATATAATAAACTGACGTGGTTTAACGTACAAACCTACGCGTTTATCCGAATAAAACGCGATCGTCAAACATTTTTTTAAATTTTTTTGTTACATACTGAGTTCGGTAGACGGTTGAAAAAAAATACTGTTTTTTCATTCGCATTTCTATATTATCTCGTGTGATTTATACATGCCTATTGTATTTAAATGCCGCGTAGTCGGATCGTCGGAACTCGCATTCTTAGATTTGTGATTTCAGATAAAAAATAAGTAAAAAAACTTAGCTATCGGTTTTCGTTCTTGCAGTCTAATATGGACACGTTTGATACGTACAAATTTACAATATATAGGCCAAGATGCCTTTATAATATATTATAATATAATAAAATCATTTTATGAATATGAATATACTGTATACAGTAGAGGTTTGGTATAATATTCTTTGCACAATATTTATGTCGTAACCACGAACCACCTATAATTAGTTCATAATTTGAGGGATTTAGATATTTTTTAATTAGAGGCGGTCTATGATAGAAGTACAATATGCGATTTACAAAGAATAAAATAATCATTAACATTAGTGTATAAAAATATAGGTAATACAACTTATTTTTACACAAATATTTATGTATATATTGTACTTTTATAAATAGCATAAAAGTATATATGGCGTATATGTATTAAATCCGTCACAAGTGTTTGTTATTAAAATATTATAATTTTTAAATGGTATACATAGTACATGCAATAAACAAATAATAATAATAAACAAACTTATTAATTATAGTCTTAGCCTCTTATGTTCTGTGTATACCATTTCAATTTATAGATAGTTTTCTTTTTAATATTGTATAGATCCCACATATATATACATAATTATTACATATTATGTATAACTTACGGTTGTATAAGCAGAATCGTTAACTTAAAAACTGCAAAGTAAACGATTATTTTTATATATACACCAAGTATGAAAGAAAAAGGGGTAACTCTCTTTCTTCAATTATGCTTATATAAAAAATCCGATTTTTAACATTTTTAAATATATTTAAAAACAATAAATTCTTAATCTCGTGATTTTTTTGTATTAATTATGAAGTGTTCTACGGTGGTAAAGACTTTTACTTTTCAAATTAACTCCCTTTTTCTAATGTAAATTATTTACTGTATTTTTTTTAGTGTTGACGTATCAAAATAAAAAATTTAAAGAGTAGAGTTTTAGTTAAGTACATGATAATTTGTTTGGAAGTTCTGGATTTATGGCGAATTGAAAATTTTAGTAATTCATGTTAATATATTAAAATGTATAACTTGTGAAAATTGTCTAACAATCAGGGTTTTTTTGATTTGCACCAACAATATTTTCCCCACTCTTCTGGATTTTAGTAAGGAATTCAACTGATTTACAAATATCGCCCATGCTACAACAAAGTAACAATTTTCACTACACAATTACTTTTCTCACTGCAACAAACGTGTCTCATCGCACACTAAAAAAAAGCCTGCTAACAATAATAAACAGTAGAACCAATATTACGATCTTTAAGAATTATTATTATCAATAATTAAATATTATTATTCAGTTAAAGCATTTTAATGACTGAAAAGATATTTTTTTTTTATCTATTGGTTAACATAGTACATTTATAAATTCTGAAAATAAGGTTTCAAATAACTGCACTATTAAATGAAAAACGGGGGTTAGTATGTTCGGTGAATCGCCCTGTATTCCATCTATAGGTGCCGGTCTTAAAAAACGTTTGTCGATCTCTCTTTCATCGTCCTCGCCGCTTAAAACGAAAACGTCCTACGAATTACCCGTCCATTGTTTATTATAATATATTGTGTATAGCAGTCGGTCTGGTTTCGACGTCGTCTGACTTGTTCACGTAACGGACACACAATATATAACAATAATAATAATAATGGTGACATACGACGAAAAAATATATCCTAAATAGAAGCATTTGTCGCGCGCGTTTAGTCGACAATAAAATATTTAATATATTATAATAACCTACCTACCTATATATAACAACAACAATAATAATAATATAATATAATGTATGTGCTTACAGAGAACAATGCGACTTACGTGCGGCGTGTGTTTCAGACGATTAGCATAATGTCGAGCGGAAGCAGTGGCGGAAAGTCGGCTTCTGTCGGCGGCGAGGGCGTAAAGCCGGGCGTGGGATCGGCGTTCGTGCCGGTCATGCCGTCCAGCGGATCGTTTTACGGGCACCCGTCGATCGCGTCGCTACAACAGCCGTCGCCGTCGTCGGCCGACTTTTTCGCCGCGTCTATGATGGCCGACAAGCACAAGGCCCTCCACCAGCACCACCACTTGTCGTCGCTTCAGCAACAGCAACAGCCGTCGCCGGGCATGTACGTGCCAAAACACAAATCACAACAACAGCAACAGCAGCAGCAACAGCCGCCGTCGGCCAACGCAGCTGCCGCTGCCGCGGCGGCCGTTTCGCTGCTCCACCAGCAACAGCAAAACGAACTGATGGCCATGGCATTGGACAAAAACAAGGTGTTGCAGGCGGTCATGCACCAGCGGGGCTATGCTCACCCGTTCCTGCTTAACCCCGGCGGCCAGTACGGCGGTCAGCCGCATTCGTCGCTGTTCGGAGGTCCGGCCACGGGTGCCGGCCCTGGAGCGTTCGGCTCAGTGGCCTCCCGACCACGGACCTCAGCTGTGGGTACTGGTGCGAGCGGCATCGGCCGAGCATCCCGTCCCAAAAAGCAGTTCATATGCCGGTTCTGTAACCGACAGTTCACCAAAAGTTACAACCTGTTGATACACGAGCGGACGCACACGGACGAAAGGCCGTACTCGTGCGACATTTGCAAAAAAGCGTTCCGGAGACAGGACCATTTGCGCGATCACAAGTAAATACCAAATTTAAATCATATAACTTTACTATACATTTAATACCTTATATTATAGTATATTTTGTTGGACCTTATTTCAGTATCACACTATCACTTATATATGTAAGTGACGCTGTAGACGAATTTATGATTAAGATAATACCTATAAAATAATACAAATAAACATTTCATCTCTCGATCATGCATTCATGCATTATAATGTAAACTTTCATTGTGCTCTATGTTAAATTAAGTATTAACCGACTATCAAGTCACAATAAAGTATTTATGTCGTTGGGTTTAACTTTTTAATTATGATTTGAAAAATTGCGTATAATAGCGTACTCAATGGATTAGCTAAAGAATTTCAAAACGCGTGCGTGCCTTTAAAATTGGAAAATTTAAAAATTATAAATTGTATATAAAAAGAAATATTTAAAGTGCTTCGTCAAGAAAAACATTTTTTTTTTTTCATATAATTATGTTATTAAATGTATTGCTTGTGGCTGTGTTTAAAAAAAATTGCAATGCAATAGTATGTAGTATATAATATGTTTATTATTTTGTCAATATTTTTATTAATTGAAAACTCGTTCTTAATAATTATAGTGTAAAAATAAACCAGAAGCGAATTAGTAATTTTGATCGTCTGCAGATAGTCCAAAGTTTATAAATTATTAATTAGAATATTTGAAAACTCATGCCAAACATTAATAAGTAAAAATATTCAAAATACGTTTTCATTTAATATGTACTAAGATTTACGTATGTTAACTGTACAACGCCATATTGTTAATCATTTTTTTCTAAATTACATTCTTATATTACAAAATCAAAAATAGAAAAAAAAAACATCAGAAGAATGCATTTAATTCACAGTTTTAAAATGACTTGTAGAATTGTAGCGGTATATGATTATAAAATATCGTACAATAATATCCTTATTAATATATTTCGCGTATTATTATATTTTTTTTTTTTTAAATAACGTTATTTTACAAAACATTTAGGAATACATATGAGAGTATGAGACGAAATATGAATCTTATATTAACTTTGATCCTGGGGCTCAGCCTTAAAATGTATCTACGGGTACCGTTTCCGAAATGTCAAAAGTTGCACTTAACCGAACATTATCGTTTTGTATTCGCGTGTTTGAAAATATTTAAATATGCATCCTAGACCCCTTCCCACCAACAACAAAGAACGCACTATCGGAATAAATACACGTAGGTACTTTGCATACTACAGTTTAGCGTCGTTTAAATAAAAAACACGAGCACGGAATACGGATAAAATGTACGCCGAGATATGTATCCGATCGGTATTTTTTATTACAGAAATTCCAATCGTACCTGTAGGTATATCGTATAATGTATTGAATTTCGAGTTGTCGTGATTTTTTTTATACGTTATGATCGTGTGCGATTTCGCCGAGAACGAACGCGTCTCGGCGGCGGTGGCAGCACGCGGCCTAGCTGGTATATAGCGATGATAATAAAACCGACCACCGCGATGCGGCGACAAATAATATCACTCTGTGATTCTCCGCACGTAAAAAAAAAAAACACGAAAACCGGTCCGTGTGTTAATTAAGAAATGTAGTAACGGGCCCGGCGTATGGTTGCGTGCAGTGCATGCGTATATGGCCGGTGGCGTCGACCGAAATAGGAGGTTCGATGTAATAAGAATGATAAATAGTTGGAAAAAAATGGCAACTTTTTGTTCAAGCCCATTGTTGTCACCGTTCGGATGAGCTCTCACCTATTTTTTAAGTGCTATCAGGTGTATAATATTTATTATCGATGACCAAAGTTAACACGCCGATGCGCCGAAAGTAATGATTTTCGATTATTCGTCTTAAACAGACTAAACTTGCAGATTACATCATATATTTATTTAACTAAGAAAATATTTGACGTGAACGCGTATAGTGTATCTATGTATGTGAGTGACAGTGTCATAACTATATGGATGTCAACGATCAACAAACAAATTGTACTATACCTATCGGGAACCCTCATACAATGTATAAAATAATTAATTAATAGTATTCTAAGGTAAACATATTCCGAAATCGTTCTTCGAGATTTCCGACTATTATCGCACAATAATGACAACATCGGTTATCTCGTGTATCATATAATATATTATATCATACTTATAAAAAACTTTAAAAGCCATACAAGTCATGTGCCGAGTATTTAGCATACGCCGCTCATCGACCATATCCGAGTAGATCATATATTATTCTCCATACTCTTATAATATTATAATATACATTCTGCACGGTAACACAAAACAACAACGAATATAATACAATATATACATAAAATAGACACGGAACGAGTATTAATTATTATCGGAGAGAACCTGCAGACGTTCACCGCAACCGCGTCTATAAGCTGCGGTGGCTGCAGTGCATAACAAGTCTCGATCGTGGTATACATATATTATAAGTACCTACCTATATATATACGTGTGCGCATGTATATTTAATATACCGCGGTCTGTCCGAACCAGGTGCGTGCAGCGCGGAACCACATGCGATGTGATTATAATACGCGGCAGTGGAGGTGGTGGTGGGTGTATATTATAATTTATAATAATAATATGTATATATATCTTAGACGAAACGTATGTATATACTATATGCTATATAGTCGCTATAGTGTAGGAGGAGCGGCGGGAGGATGATCTGGTTTTATACGCGACGGAATGCGGCGCGCTGTACTTTCGGCGTATATATATATTTAATAATACCTAATATTATTATATATTATTATTACTATTAACAACATTTATGCGCACACGAGCGTAATCGCTCCGCTTTAATATACAACTACACCAGTTATTATTTGCCGATGTAAATAATTGGAGCGCGGCAATAAACGTCTCGCCGAGAGGAAAAAAACATCACGTCTTTTAAACGCATACACAATTTTATCAGAGAAGACATTTGCTTGTCACTAGGCATAATTTATTATTTTTTTTTGTATGTAGCAAAGTCAAAAACGAAAATATTTGCGGTGATTATAATTTATAAACGATTTTAACCAATTTATACCAACGACATTATACTTTATAGTTTATATAAATAACCTTTATGCGTGAACCTATTCCGAAGGTACATGGCCTGTTCCTTACCGAGAGTCTGCAACGTGACGGTAGATTTGTAAATTGTGAGTTCGAGCTGCAATAGCTCTATAGCTTTATGGTCTTTTATAATCGTTGTTCCAACCTCGAGGTCGATTTTTACCGGCATGGCACTAAAAAAATGAGTTATTGTCCAAAATTAATAAATAGCTCCAATTTAAATACTAAATAGTTAAAATTTCAAAATAATATAAAATGTATATTTCTAATTAAGTTATAATACGTCGTGTGATATCGCTATTGTAATAGTTGTAAATCGGCTGACATACACATGTAATTGTAAACTAAAATCAATGTCTATTATTTCTATGAAATGGTCGAATCGTATGCAATCGAAACATTACCTGTTTTAAATCCGAGCGCAATTCGAACGTTTTGGTTTAGTTTAGATTCGACAATCCTCCCCAGATTTGTAACATCTTACAGCTATAAACTATTGTTTATGTATGCGGACAATTAACAATAAAGGTGGTGCATATGTGTATTATACAATAGGCATTCGAAGTATTTCGAATAAATAATATAATAATAGTAAACGTATAGTTCTACGTATCGAGTAAAACCGGTGATGGGTCACAATTAAATAATGTATAGAAATCACATCATGTCGTCTTTGAATTCGGTGTTATGTTTTTTGTCACGTTCCGGTTCCGGGCCGGAAGAATGAACACGCGAAGTAATGGTAGGGTGTATGCGAATAAGAAACCTTAGTCTGTCTGTATTACACGCGACACATCTGTCGTTTTTGTAGTACAAAAATACAAATATTGTTTGTATTTAAAAAGTTAATTAAAGTTTCCCAAAAAGTTTGAAAATTATTCCATCACCCGTCACGAGTTTGATAGTTTAAGTATAAAGATGACGCGTATTTAGTATTTTACTGTTTCGTAAACCGAATTATACAAGAATAAAATATATACCGTGTTATATTTACTGTGATCACATAATGATTGTTGACTGTAGCTGAACCATACATATACCATACATTGTATTTTTTATTATTCGTCTCCGTTATATTATGATTTTTATTCGGCGTGTCGGCTGCTGCATGTCGGGTGTATGTTTGGTGAACGAATAATACAGCGTCGTCGTGTGTATAATGTAATGTGTATATTTATACGTCACACGATGATAGTAGTAATAATAATTATTGTAATATTAATTTATGACGACAACCAGGGGCCTAGGAGGTATATAATATTTACTACGCCCGTCCATAGTACCAACTCGACCGAGGGCCCCATGCTGGCCCGACACTCCCCGCCGGAATACTCTCCGGGTATACGTCTCGGTTATAAAATTATCATCGTGTATAAATAATACGAACTTATATATTGTTGTATACACCTATAGCTACTCCCACTATAACTCATATAGTATAGTCTTGCGGTTTTCTTTTTTATCATTATTTTTTTACTGTCCCTCCGATGATTTTCAAGTTTTGAATTTATCATCATAATATCATTAATATTTTATACGACATAATAATATATATTACGTATAAAAATGTATTCTCTCTGTACATCGTGTGTCACAGACCATATATAGGTAGTATCGTTCGCGCGATACGCGCGCCGCTGCCCGTACTACGCGCCCGGTTCGCTCACGACAGATCCGGGTCTACTTGTAATGCCCGCCGATTTAATTGCGGAGTTTTTTTCCGCATAAAATTACGTTACATTATAATATATTATTATGCGGCTTTGTACGCGACCGCGTGCGCTGGATACATATACATATTAAATTTTATTACACCGCACATGACGACGCGCGACGGTATAAATTATAATATTTTACGGGACCCGTAGCCCGCTAATGGAGTTTACCTATATATTGTGTAAAGTATATAAATCGTATAAATAACATTATTACCTCCCTACGGCCGTTTTTAATTCCTCCCTATACCCCTCGACGCGTCACCCGGTCAACGGCCGTATACACACACACACACACACACATATATATATATGTATGTTATATATACCTACTTGTTATAGGTGGTGTAGTATATTATGTTATTATTAATTGTCGTCGACTTCACGGGGGACACAAGTCGATCGGGATATTCAATACATCACTGTATATCTATATAATAATGTACTCCCGGTTGTGACGACGATCGTTTATCAATAAACCTGTACAAAAGTCACATTACCGCCGCTGCGATTTTGACGTGCATTAGTCCACGTGCTTTGTTAATATTATTTTTTGCTATATTATATCGTATATATAGTAATATATTATAAGTATAACCATCCGGCTTTGTGCACGACACCACGACAATATACATGTATAAACGATAAATAAAAGAATTTCACGTATAATATCGATAGGTAGTTATAATATTATATGCAGTGTGGTGTTTTTAATGATTTTTTTCTAGCCGTTTACAGCGATAAGATTTTCACATTAAATGTGGTGTATATTCATTACGATTGTTACAGAGTTTACCCGAAAGAATAAAATAATATACCTATACTAATACTAAACTCTAACTGCACGTGCATTAAATTCTAAAACATCACTCACTGTCTCCCACCGCGCGTATTTTAGACCGAACGAGCATTTGTTGTACACATAAATATTGAATTTACCGTCGTTATAAGTTTATAACCTCGAACAAAATATCTATAAAAATCCGATTTTTTATTATATTATTGTATATTGCGTTTAACGGACACGAGACAGTGCAGTGTGCAGCGTTAAAGTCTTTGATTCACGTTTATACTTTAATACTTTTTTTTGTATAGGTACACCTACTTCTATTGTATTTTGTTAGTCGTTACTGCGTCTGTTCTCCGGTTGTTTTTTGCGTATACACAATCACGCACCTCGTTATAATATTCTATAGTACGCGAGGCGAAAAGTGAGCCGCGATCGTCGCGCGCCAAGCGGCTGTTTTTCGTCAGGGTTACTCCGCCTATTCCTACTGTTTTCCCGCCTATAAAGTAATTTCAAACGACGTAATGTAGATGTTTTTAATAAATTATAATAAAAAAAAACATAATAAAATACAAATAACACAAGTAATACATATAATACATTTTTTTTAATTAATCATATCGTCTTCATCATCGTCTTCGTCAGTAGAACTGTCGTCGGGATTAATTGTCATTATAATAGGCTCCAAAATTTCATCTCTTAATCCTTCTTTTACCAAATCGTCTTCTTGAATTTTATCGCAGTGATCGCCACATTTTGCCCAATCTTCTGTTGTGACTGCATCTAAAGCACTATTTACTAACACTTCTATATCTGCCATTTTGAAGGTGTTATTTTTTTCCGCGACTTTACCCTTAACTTGCGCCCAGATTAATTCGATTGGGTTATATTGGCAGTGGTAAGGAGGAAGTCTTACCACTTCATGGCCCATTTGTAGTGCAATTTCGTCCAATTTATATTTTTTTTCTTTTGGCATCGTCAATTTGACTTTTTCCCGTAGTTCGCTTAATGTCTCTACTGGAGAAAAGTCTACAGATTTGTCTTGTAACCATTTTTGTACATCTGCCTTTCGAGTATTTGCCTTAGGATATTCTTCTGTTAAGGTAGAATGGTATGTGGCATTGTCCATTACAATTATACAAGGTTCTTCTAAATTGCCCAACATATCTATAAACCATTTTTGAAAAACGGTGGCGTTCATTTGAGAATGATAGTCAGCCTGCGATCCCGACTTGCAACGAAAAACCAGTTTTGAATTTTTGACAAAACCAAATGAAGGTGACCCAGCATGACACACAATAAGCCGACCGCCCTTACCAATAGGTACTTTTAATCCTTCGGTGTTGTCGGAGTTTTGCCATATGTGTCCTCGCGTATGATTTTGGTTTACCCATGTTTCGTCTAAGTAAACAATTGGCCTTGTATCGTTATTACGTCTAAACTCGTTCATTTTTCTCAAAAACTTAACCCGAGAACAAACAATATCATTTCTTTCCATTAGAAATTTACGCCCATCATTACATTTTTTGTATTTGAAATTCAAACTACGCAAAATATGTCGCACGGACCATTGTGAACCCGAATAATTAATTTTTTCATGCAACGCTCCCAATATTTTTGCACTAGTTGGATACTGACCATTATCATAAAAACTATGAACTGTTCTTCTGACAACTTCATTGTCAAAATCGTCCAAGTTGGTCATAGGTTTGGCACGTTTATAAGTTTTCCTTGGAGACTTAAATGAAGAAGGTTCGGCAGCTAGTTGATTTTCACCCACAGATAATTTTTTCCCTTCAGCACAAACTCGTTTAACACAAGCAAGACTTACGCCACACGCTTCAGCAGTCATTTCACGAGTTTGACGAAAAAAATTACTAATTTCTGGCTTACCTTTGTCACCAGCCAATGTTTTGAAATAATTATAAACATGAAAAATAACTTTCTTCGTTTGAGAATGTGTGTCTTGATATGCCATTTTAAAACTATTTTTGTATACGAGTAATTATTAAAGAAATAATTAAAATATTACAAACATTCAAACTTTAAAAGCGCGCACTTTAAAAACCAACCACGTAAGAACGCGGGAAATATGATTACAAACGTAGATAATAAGCGAATAAAAACACGTGTAAACTCGTATCTCGAATGTCGAATGACTAACCAAACGTTAACAAAATATTGTGGTATGCAACAGCAGCTACTGGCGCCTACTGCTAAAGGAAAATAAATTGGTCTCCAAAATACAATGAATTATACAATAAATTACCACCTGCCGTTTTTAAAATGCGCGGCAGCTGTTTCCATTGCACACAAACGTAGAACCCCTGAAACCAGAAAAAATGACCGCTTGGCGCGCGACGATCGCGGCTCACTTTTCGCCTCGCGTACTATAGTTGCACACACCTCGGGCAGCTCGGACTATGTATAATCGAAATTATATTATTAAAAGTGTTATTGCACTGTACCGATTTCGCTCGTCGATATATTTTATTGTGTAACATATAATACAACGTACTCGCGTGTACCAGCGACCAACAATCGCTGCAGTTGTTGATTACTACAGCATTAATTCATTAAAGTATCTAAAGTGTTATATAGTGTAATTAATTATGCGAAATGTGACATAAATTCTATTTTCAATTGCACGCGTCGATATAATGAAAATCTCGATAAAAACGAAAATATATTAAATACGATATCCGATATTACTTACGTCTGTTGTATACTTTAGTAAAATAATTTTTAAGGACTTTTAATTATAAGTACTACTATTTTTCATTAGTCTGCCAACTGCTTGCCAAACATACCCCATCCTTTCTAATTTTATTTTTTTGACATTAAATTTGGCATGTATTATGTTATTTCACATGCCTATATATAAGTATTTAAAATCTCTTATCTGTTCTATTCTGTTTTTACCTATAGTTATGCCCGTTAAATTTCCATCATACTCTTTTTCACTTCTTCTTGTATTTTCCTATAGTTACAATATCATCGTCAGCATAATATGCAAGTATTATTGGGTACCTATGTTATACCTATGTTACGTAGAGGTATTATAATATATAAATATATATATATATTTAAATTGATATGACGCGTGCTATCTGTTAAACCCCTCTCGTCTGTGTATATATAAAATGAGTATATTATACTATAATATATCCTACCTTATATTTACGACGTTTTTTTCAATCTGTCATCATTATTATTATTATTATTATTTCGCGGGCCGCAGGGAGCCCCCATTATTCACGCGACACGCAGCGTTATAATATTATTCGTAAGTATAATCTGTCTGAAATCAGAAAACGTGATAAAACTCCGTGGAAAAACTCCCGTGCGCACGGCAGCGATTTCGTGCACTCCGCGCGGTTCGCGTGACGTGCACGCTCCTTCCACTCAGTACATCTGGTATCTCTGGCCGCAGAGACCTTGCGCTTGAAACACGCACACGATGCATATAATATAAAACGTATACTCGGCTTGCGGTGGCGGAAGATAATTTCAAACTGTTGTGGCTGCAGCTCACGTTTCCCCTCGCCGTCTCCCGTCCCAATCTCGGCAGCGGTCTAGACCCGTTCGTGATGCTGTGACACTGGCACCACGTATATGCGCGCGAAGCTCGATACATAAAAGAAAAAAATGTAATGATAAAAACACATACATCGTGAGTGTGTGTGTATGTATAAGTGAATATTTATACTTAAGCGAACACGATACCGGGTTTGTGGTCGTGCGATGATACTGCACCGTCGGGTGTATATATATATATACTTATATTGTATACCTGTAGTGGACTTGCGCGCACGTCAAAGTGTCACGCGTACACACATATACCTATTATTGCACCTGTGGCAGGAGTATATATTATAATCAGGGCTCATAGTACAAATTATCTGAATATGTATGCGTGTGCAGCCCAGTGTTGGATTTAAAAGACCAGGGAGAACAATTAATATTAGATGCTCCTCAAAAATAATTGGTACTTATAAGTCATTTTATGATGCATTAATTGCATTTTTGTTTGGTATTTGATAAAAGTGAAGGTGGGTTAAAAAAAGAAAACATTTCAACTAGAAACCTTATAGTTCACGTGTTCTATAAATTCAGTCACAAATAGGAGTAATAATGGTTCATAATAAGAGTTAAAAATAAATGGATGCCGAACATTTTTCAAAATTATTTTTTTTAACAATAATTCAATTCCTAGTCTTCATATTTTATCACTTCACGAGGTTAGAAACCTTTTGAGGTTCGATGCATTACTCCTTCGCTAAGTCCAGCACTCTTGAATAACAAATGTGCACTACATAAATTCTAAGAAATATTTATAATATGCGAATTATATGAAAATAAAAAGTAAATTATAATCATCATGGTATTCCGAAACAAATTTATATATCTCCTATGTAGCGGTACTCATACAACTTTGCAAGATTGCAATTTACATATAATACAAATACCAACATAAAATCACGAGCCCTGATAAGTGATTACAATAGTGACGTGCTTAGTTTTTTGCATTACCTTATTGTTATTGTCATTCAACTTGTATCTATATCCTATATATATATGAAAACTTTAAAATTATACAAAAAAATATTGAAAACATGAATTATTATTTTACCAATAAGCTTTAAATATAAGAAATCATTGATATATCGTATTAAATCAATAGACAAAGTCAAAGGATATTTTATCCTCAACACAGCCCTCTAGTGCGCACACCCACTACCTATACATATTATATTATTCATTCACACTGATTCAGGACTATATTGCATGCTCGTGTATGTATTCAGCTGCGTTCGTAGGTATAAGTTATAAATGAACTATCAATCATCGGTTTCACCGGACGTGAACGGACATAGCAGTCGCGTGTTTTCTCGTCATCATATTATTATGTATACGCATACGCAATATAATAATGCAATATTGTGTCAGTCGAGCTATACACGTGCAGCGGCGAATCAATCGTCGCCGGGTTGAAAATTATTCGTGTGACGAATCGCGTCGGTCATCGTGTGACGCGTATCGCTGCAGAGTATAATATAAGTTATAGTATATACCTATACAATATATTTATATATATACGTATATCGTACATAACGTGTACAATATAATAATGTGTGGCGTAGGTAGGTATACATATTATGTATGTAGGATATGACATTTTTTTTCCCACACCGTCGTCGCGTATTTCACGATGACCGTCTCCGATCCGAAACGCGCCCCCGTACCTACACAAAGGTTTGACAGAAGCATTTGACCGGACCCGTAATGTCCGCTCACACAATGGGTATATACACTATGCGCTGTGCTCCGAGTGACAGCGACACTACACATTTATATGAGATGGTGTGTATATGTGTTGCATATTATGTATATACATAGAGTGTTGTTACCTCTTCTCAGCGTGCGTGCCCGTCTCTTTTTCTTCATCGAAAAGACTTAATGCTCCTGCCAGCATGTGGCGGCGGCTAAGGCCTGTTTTTGTGTGTGTATATATACATATTTATATACGTGTGTGTGTGTGTGTGTGTGTATGTGTCTGCAGCGTGTGATCCGTATTGAAAAATGACCATAGAAAACTGGTCCGGTCGCGGACAAAACGTCGACCGGGCCAACCCGATCGTTCCGAAACGTGTTTTTTTTAATATCTATATAATAACGTCTATATAATTTATAATAATAAATAATAATATTAAATAGTAACGATTTTTAAACTTGGACAGTTTATGTGTAATATGTATAGGTACTTATTTTGATTGAGTGTCAAATAGGCAAAATAAATGATATATTATGTTGTACGCTGAGTTCCTGAAAACGATTATACAACTCTCAATCGCTTTTATGATTTATGATACAAATATATATATGGTACAAAGATGTGATGTACACATAGTACTTACGTTTAGAACCAGATTGCAACAACTACGAACGAACACTAATTGTCTACACGTCCAAACGAGCATCGTGTTTTTGCCGAAAACAATTGTACATTGTGTATACCGTACTATACACTTGATTTTACACAATAGAAGTAGCAGCAGAAGTCCCGGTAACTCGGTGCACTTGCTGTAATATCACTCGTTTTTCGTATAAATACGAGTATAATATCAGCGGCGGCGGCTGCAGCGGTACGCCGCGTTCTTCCGCGTCACGTGGTTTGATTAATGGCTTTACCCGCGATAGTCCGAAATCTTAACGTCGCGCGCGCATTCACGATTGCTAGTACATGTCTTTGTACCTATACACATATACATATGATATTATTAAAGCTACTTCGGGCCCCGTGCATGACGATTACGTTATTGCTGCAATGCATGCAATATTATTACAGTCGCTATTCCTCCTCCCGGGATGTCACGGTCGTCAGAAAAATTTCAAAACCTGATTTGAGCTGTTCGTTTTATGCGATTCTTTCTTCTCTCACACAAACGTCTATAATAAATGTTCGCGGGAAAGAGCGTATGCGCAATTTTTTTTACCAGTCGCCTCTGCCGTGGTCTCCCGCGCGCGTAGGAGTAGACGTGCGCACACGACGCTTCCTTCCATTTCCGGTGCCCTGCAGGAACGCGCGTCCGAACGCCAATGTCATAATTTCCCTCTCAATTTGAACTAAAACAAACAAGCATTTCCCGTTCACACAACAGTACCTATATGTATAATATAGTATACTCACTCAATACGGTGGCATTTTTTCAATTGCTTTAATATTAAAATGAAACAAAATTGCTCTTCGAAAGTAATATTGATAACTCTGTCACTTTAACTGTAAACACACAAATACATATTTAGATACATCGATTTTCAATGTATCTTATTATGTATTATGTTAGTTCGTTTTTCTCGGGCGAAGTCGGGTTACACGGCTATTATTTAGTATAAAGGTACAAGTCGTCTCCGCGTGTAATAATAAACATTATGTGATGATATAATAATTAAATAATAGTCATATAGTAGTTATTATTATAGATATTAATGTTTGTGGAAGTCATGTCACTGTTGCCGACGAGCGCACAATACGACGAGGTGTCTGTACAACGCAGGTCGTCGCCGTGTGGGTTTTAAAAGACTACTACGACGACCATCATACGAATCATATTATTATTAATATAAATATTATATCCTATACAAACGATAAAAAAATTATCACGAATATTACAATATATCGCATATCATCCCGTGCTGACGACCACACCGGCCCCCGCATAGCCCGCCGATAGAACGTGCGTATATTATTGTATATTATACAGAGTGAGCATCACGACCACCGTCTGCACGCGCGCAGAACAGGTATATGATATAGCGTTTGGTGTACAATAATATAATATTATAATAATGTTTGCCCGAGTATGAAAGACAGTAAAGGATTTTTGTTATTTTTTACGACGCTTTTAGGCTGTACAAATACATTCGGCGTTATTTATAAATGCGCTTTAATGTGTTTCCATCATACATTACGTATACGTACCACCTATGTGCGTGTGTATACGTGTAAGTATATATTATATTCACTAATGGTTTTTATATACATTTATTTTTTTCCGTCTGGCCTTCTTTGAATAACGTAAAGTCTCGCCGAGAGTATAATAATATATAGACAGAGAGAGAACCGGTTTTCTGTACCGCACAACCGTTTCCACCCACCACCCGTTCATCATTAAAAGGCATTCCGAAAAGTCGATGAACGAAAAATGTGTGAAAAAACGATAAACTTTTCCGGGGACTAAATGACTGATGGAAAACAAGTGCACCTACTGGCGGTATAATTTCTCGACCAGAAATAACCCGCGTAGTATAATATACCACATTGGTAAATTTATTTCAAATGATATACACCGCAACCTCCATAAATTACAATCAGCGGATTCTAATGGATACATAAAATTGAAACTGGTTTCCATATATTTTATATTATTTTTATATACGCGTGCGCGCGCAAACATGATATATCGTAGTATGACGGGTTTTTTACTTATAATATTATGTTGATTTTTTTTGTGATTTTTTTTTATTAATGAAATCCACATCCGGTGCAAAGCACTTTACAATCTAATAGAGATACTTGCTCGCGGATTTTCGTCAATCCTATCGCGAGTACTACGCAAATACGCAATGTATTTTTTTCGTGACTCTTTCACCATATAACATATTTTATGATTAACATTAATTGAAAGACTCGATAAGTGCGGCTTTAGCCTACTGTGATAGGATATCGTTCCGGCGTTTTTGAACTGGTATTTTTCATTGCACGTGTGTGCAAACTCTGTAACAATAAAACCATACGTCCATACCTAAACCTTCTAGTACCTATATATATGTATGACATGTCGAACAGAAAACGTATACGACGCGCAAGTGTATAAAAAATAAAACTAGTAATAAACAACGTCAAATTTA
This sequence comes from Rhopalosiphum padi, assembly GCF_020882245.1. NCBI lineage: Eukaryota > Metazoa > Arthropoda > Insecta > Hemiptera > Aphididae > Rhopalosiphum > Rhopalosiphum padi. Next base: position 24,701,584 of record NC_083600.1, read on the forward strand.
TATAAACCGACCGATTATGTTAATCCTAAGTCCGAAGCTTGCAGTAATATATATGTGCTTATACTTTTATCGGATTATAGAAAAAAAATACGTGTTAGAATATCGTAGTAATTCGTTATGCGTATAATATATACATATAAACGCCACGCATATATTATACACATCAGCGTATACGTATATGACGGGAATCGCACAGCGTGGGGTTTTCGAAAAAAATAATCCCCGAGCCGGGGGGGTGTGTGTGTGTATACAGGTTAAAAAACAAATTACCCATTAACATTATTTTCTTACCAGCACACCGTTCGCTCTCTACGCGCATAAAGACATTATTGTTATATCCTATAATATACAGGGTGATTCACCAAGCATACCCACTCCCTTTTTTAATATAATGCAGTTACTCAAAATCTGTTTTTTGAAATGTAAACTTAAAGATTGTGTTTTAAAATTTTACTAATTAATATGAATATAACACTTTTTATAAATAATAAAAATGGTCTAATTATTATGAATACTAGTTCTAATCATAACATTTATTTTATAATTTTATAAATCCACTTGACTATACTTAATATAGATTTTTTAATAACTGAAAAACTACTAGTTTGAAAAAAAAAAGTTATTCACTAAACAGTTTGCAGCAAGAAAGTGAAGTACTCATTTTTAAAACAAAAGTTTGTACAGCTACAACAATGTTTGTACCGCTATTTAAGCAATACAAAAATTATCAAAAATTTAAATAATTACATTATCATATAAAAAAAATTTGGCGAGCCTGTTTGGTGAATCACCCTGTATGTAGTATGTATGCATACATACACAATATAATAATAATAATATGTAATAACGCCGAACGGAGGACCTCTCTTGCGCGGGAGAGACGAACAGATAATAATATAATATATTATATTATTACATGGGTACCTTAGTGAGAGAGAGAGATAGAGACTTGACTATGTTGCCGCCCGGCGCGCGCGTATCAGAACCGGTCTGTCCAGAGGCGATGGTGAGGTGGCAACGTGGCATTTGGGGCCTGGCCTCCGTTGGACAGAATGAGGTTGTTCTATGTATATAATAATAATATATACTTGTGTACGATATTACACGGCTAGTGGCTATACACATCGCCGCCGCGAACACACTCAATACTCGTATATATAATAATACATTAATATGTATATACGACGACGGTAGAATACAGAAAGAACCACATATATATATACATGCATATTGTATGCCGACACTATGCGCGTACAAGATAAATTGAATTTCCAACAGTCCGAGAGCGAGTGCGGTGTGGCCGAGAGGAGACGCGATGTTTCGGAATGAAAAGGCTTGAGTGTATATTATGTACAGTGATTTCTCGTGGCCATGAAACGTTCATCGTCATTATAATATTATCTGATGCCGTAGCGCTCGTGTACGACACCCAATATATACTATATTATTATAATAACATAGAGTATTAATATAAAAAAACGTTGCAACTTTATTATCCACGTTATTTTCTCGTGCGTTGCCGAGTTCACGCAGCTTCGTCGTCTGCCAGCGTTGTGTCCAAATGTTTATCTCGACACAGCTCTGGAAATTTTCCGGTAGATCGTAGTTATCGACCGCGGTCGTAGTTACCGGAAACGTCGTGGAAAGTTTAGCACGTGCGGGGTGACGAGAGATAAAATACTGCACTGCGATTGTATATGTTTTTCTATATATAGCCCTCCTTCTTCGTTTGATGTTCCTTCTAGCGTGTGTCCGTCAATGACTACCTACTACCATGTGTATTACTGTATGCAAGTTTTGTGTGCGGGGGCGGCGAGAGGACAGGTGGCTTATACGACTACGCGTCGCTACTTCTACACCCACTATTCCGCCCCGACTTCGTAGCTACTGACGCTCCCGCCTCCGCCGTGATTGTTACTGTCCATTGTCATGGTCGCCCTCAATCCCCCGCCCATTCCACAACCCTTTTGGTGTAATATATCGCGGTCCACGACCGTCAAGTCGTGACCAGACGAGACTACACTAATTTCTTCACGTACTTCGCTCGCCGTGCGCACCCAACTAACCAACAACCGACAATTCGCTTACACATTTTAATAATATATTGTGTACTTGTGTGTGTGGAATGCGGAGTCGCTTTTTTTCTGCAACATTATATCATTATCATCACAGTCATTATTATAGTTTCTTACGAGTGATGATGTAAATAATAAGACGCTGCATGGCTCGGAGATGAAACGCGATACGATGGCGCAATGAACCAGCTCCCGACTAGATTTCGTTACGGTTCGTTAGGTTTTTTGTGTACACCATATATTAGCTGGACAGTTGGGGAAGACGTTTGTTTATTATCATAAGAATAGGCTTGTAATATTCTTTATATTTTATTGTTCGTATTAACCGCCGTCTCGGTCGATGGCTGACGACAAAAAAAAATGTATAATTAAGCCCGCGCACAATATTTTACGCGTAACACGCGCGCGCGCAGTGATGCGCCCCTTATAATATATTCTTGCTATACGTCTATCTACGTACAGGTATACTAATCACGACCGTGGTCTTGTTGTTGTTCCAGGTATATTCATTCCAAGGAGAAACCGTTCAAGTGCACGGAATGTGGCAAAGGCTTCTGTCAGTCGCGCACGCTGGCAGTGCACAAGATACTGCACCTGGAGGAGTCGCCGCACAAGTGTCCGGTGTGCAAGCGCAGCTTCAACCAGCGTAGCAATCTCAAGACGCATCTACTAACGCACACAGACCACAAGCCATACGAGTGTTACTCGTGTAACAAAGTGTTTCGGCGAAACTGCGACCTGCGCCGGCACACGCTCACGCACGCGGTCGGCGACGCGCCCGCTACCGGTGCGTTGGGCGGCAGTGGTGCTGCTACCTCGTCATCTGCGTCGCCCGCGGGCGCAGTCGTGCCTCGATCTGCAGCAGACGACGAAGACTACCTCGACGAGGACGAGGACGAGGATGAGGACGAATTGTGCTCGATGCTGCAGACGCCGTCCGATCGGAGTCGTAACCGTCGTCGTGGCGGTGAAGACGACGACAACTGCGGTGGCGAGGACGGGGACGATGACGAAGACGTGGACGTGGACGAAGAGGACGCGGCCGCAGCCGCGGTCGGCGCCCCATCAGAACCGTCCGCGCCCGTTACCGCGGCAGCCACCACCGCTGCCGCCGCCGCCGCTACCACTTCGGCTTGCTCGTCGAATGCCGCCGAAACCGCCACAGTCGCAAAACAGGAACCGTCGACGTCGTCTTCGACGGTCGCGGACACGGATTCTGCTACCGCGGCTGCCGCTGACGACGAAGAAGAGGAGGAAGAACCCGGACAGATTTCGCTGTTCCGGAAGGCGGCCGTCACCAGAGCCGTCGTGCACGAAACAAAGTGCCACGACGAGTCGTCCGCGTACACCATGCGCCCGTCGTCCAGCTACTATCACCACCACAACCGTTACCAACAGCAGCAGCAATCGCACAACCACCATCAACCGCAACCACTCCATCTATTCCTACAGCCGCCACTCCTCCACCACCAGCAAGTCCAGCAGCACCACCACGCCATGTTGAACGTGAGGAGAGACTTGCACGATCGGTCGACGAGAATGGTGATGCCGGTACCGCCGTCGCCGCAGGCGCTTCCTTCGCCGCAGCCACCGGCGTACCAGCCACTTCAGTTCCAGCCGGCGTCTACTGGTTCGTCGGTCGTCGCCGTGCCGCCACCGACGCCGCAACAGCCGCCGCCGACTCATCAGAACAACGGACAGCCAGCCCCTCCCAAGCGCAAAGGGTTCAGCATCGACGAACTGATGAGTTAACGCGCGTCGAACGCTCAGCCGCGGTGTGGCGATCGTCGGCTCAATTCGCCAGTCGCGCACGGTCGGACAAGACAGAATTCAATGTACATAATATAGATTACGTTTAAGTTATAGCAGATGTCGAGTGTGCGCATTGTTTACGTCACTTGAATCATTCGCAGTACCAGTGAAAGCATTTAAAACAATCGTCCGCTGCCCGGGACCGGATTTCGAAGGGTCGCGACAGTATTTTACGTGATTCAAAATTTAAATCTTAAAACGATATTGCCGTCCAGATTTTATTTATTATTATAATATATATTAGTTATGAAAATATAAATTATATATAGGTACATATATAGTGTATAATATGTATTCTTTTACCAGATATAGTGTAACGTTATGTGCGAAATAAGCTTTTTATTTTTAGTTAGGTACGTGAAAAACAAAAATATTTTAATTAAAAATTGTTAACAAATTGTAGATAGCATATATATAATTACTTTGTTTTAGTGATCTCAATATACACCTTATTATTTCGACAATCAACCCTGTTCTGAATTAGTTTTAGGTTCGAACGTCCAAATGTTCTATCGTTTTTAATATTTAAATCAAATATACCTAAACAATTAATCATATAATATTATATTTTACGCGTTTGTATATTTTATTATTATTTCTATTATGTATTACTATTATCTTTAAACATAGGTACGTCCCTACTTTTGTAAACAACTTTCATTATATAGACTGTTAAAGTTTAAGATTATTTTTGCATTTTATGGTTAAAATATTTAATATATTATTATGTTTTTTATTGATAGAAAGAATGTAACGTTTTTATTATTTATATTATAAAGAGTTCCAAATGGTTCCGCGTTCGAATTTGTCGGAATCGCTGTTTTAATTGTTTGGCAATAAATAGATTTTTAAATCATTATTTAATTATTTTTATTATTATATTAGACGATTTAGATTAATATGAAATTATTGTTTATTCTTAATTTGACGTTTATAAGAAATATATATTATAATAAACTATATTTTCCAAGATAAAAATATATTATGATTTGCGGATTACCTTCTCACGACTTTAGTAGGCATGTGCACTGTCGGTTGCCACGATTCTGACCGAGGAACCGCATAGTGCGTACAGGTAAAACGTAGAAATTGGCCGGGTAATTAACATTCATTTGCCGTGTGCGTCAGATAAATCTTTCGGCCGCTAGTGACATTAAATTATGCAAAGCACTGCGAGAATGTGTCGAGATTTGAATAATTAATCGTCTATAACATAATGCAGTCTTAAATCCCTCTGCGCACAAAGGTCACGAATAATAATAATATTATTATTATTATTAAACTGTGTGAGATGTGTGTATCGGATTAAAGCCCGTGGAAAAAAATTAATATTCTCTCGCACGGGAGTGGCGGTGCGTGTGTAACACACCGAACCAGTTTATCCGTTCTAGTTGGGTGGGAGTCGTAAAAAAGAGCGCGTTTTATTTTTTTTCATTCTCCACGCTTTACAACATGACGTGTTCGTCGGAGGGCAAGTGCCGCGATTCCTTTATATATATATACATACATACCACATACGGTATTATAAAGGTATACGCGTACTAGCCATAAAAATATATATAGGTACAATAACGATAATGATAATAATGATAATCGAATCTCGAGGCTCGTCTCAGCATCCTTTTATGATTTTTTTTTTTTTTAATCCAGTTTGGGACAATAAAATAGGCTGCGGGCCATGGTCTATACCTACTATGCTATAATATAATACGCTGTACGACGCGGTGATGTCCGCCGTCGACCTATCGTGCAACTAAAAACACACATCGTAATTTGATGTTATATAATTCGGTGTTAATAGTTTATATAAATTATATATAATATATAAATTGTATATACACGAGCAGAGGAATATGTATATATTGTAAACGCGTAGGGACCCGGGGGTAGAAAACACGGAATGGTGTAAATGCGGACGGGTTAAAAGTGATTGAGCCCACCAAAGTTTTAGGGTTTTTTTTTAAAACAATATCATCGGCAATAACAATAATAATAATAATCGATAAACTATAATAATAAGACGAATAACGTGAATTTATATACCTGTGTATAGAGGCAGAGATCGATGTTCGACCGCCCTCCTGTCGCTCGAGGCCGTCATCGTCCGACGAGTATCGCTATAAGACACTTTAACCACCCCCGTTATCGGGTTAATACCTACCCAACGGTACGTCGTCGTTGTTTTCAAAATCGGTAAAACAGATAGGTCTGATTTTCGTGAGATACACGTTTTTATTATTATAATAATTATTAGGCTTCTTTTCGTCTGCAATTCGGCGTGAGAACATCATGTCTTATGACATAAAGAGCTATATTCATTATCGCCGGTTTAAGTTTAAAATTTCCAAACTTACGACGAACACGTTATATACATATATCACCGTAACGATAAATTAGGTATGTATGTGTGTATTATACGGGATCACTGAACAAACGAATATGTAATGAATTATATAATGTACGTCGCACATATGCTAATTTTTAAGACGATTATTTAAAACACCGACGTATATCGAAATATTACCGACCAAGACTATCGCTTTTATTGCAACCGACATGACGTCATAACGGTAGGCATTGTAAAAGAAAATATTAAAAAATATATAATACGACCAATAAAAATCATCCAATCCAAGTGCTTTACGAACGACAATAAATATATTATTATTATTATAATACGTGGAATACAAATGGTTTACGGTCTACGAATATGTCAAATAAAAAAAAATTATAGCCATGTATATATATCATATAAAATATATTTCATAGTATAATATAATAAATGTTTAATAATAACTAATTCGTAATATTTTTTTAATACGTTTGAGAGTGGACGTGAGTAATAAATATTTCATACGACAAGACGTTACGAAAAATATGAAGGTATATTATGAAATGAGTATTATAGGTATTTCATTAGAAAAAAGATTATACATCGCATCACTAAAAAAATTATATAATACAATTATCTGTTTTTTTATTATTATTATTACTTTCGATTGTTGACGTATCAGTATCAATTCTTTTTTTGTACAAATACATTAATTGATAACTACTATTTACAAAATTAAAATTAATATAATATATACATATAGACTATAATATTATCATAACTACAATATCCACATATATTCTTATTTTTTATCACATTAAATCATTCATTAATCTTTAATCACATTTAACGAAATGGATTGTTTTAATTAATTAAGTATACTTACTTTATAATGTACAGGGAATTGTTATATTTAATGTCCTGCTTTAACTTTAGATGGTATAGGACTGATAATATTATATGCTTTTAGATTTGTCATCTGATACAGCTAACTCTTATTTTAATATTTACTTATTTTATTTATTAGTTATCTTTTCCTCCACATAGTATAAGTATAAAACTACACAAGTTTAATAATTATTATTAAAATTCATTTTTGTATTGTAAATTTGAAATAATTAATAATTATAATATAAATTACTTAAATGGGTAATCAATATTCAATATATGCTATTGCCTATTAGAACCCTACTTAGGGGGCGATAGAGGGCTTACAGCTCAGAATAAAATTAAATCAATTTAGCTTTATTAAATAATTGAAGTTAATATTGTTAAAATAACAAATATTTTTACCATTGTATGAAACGGAATTCTATAAATTATTATTTAGTCGATAAATTTATATACTATGATAAAATTGGGCAATTAAAAAATAATCGTTATTACTTATTACAAACCGAAAAAAATCTATGAACGCGTACGTAGGTTTTAAGACAAATTCAAAATTATACAAGGACACTAGGTCCTTTATACAATCTAACCTATTTGTTTATTCGTAGAAGTCTCACAAACATCATACAATCTTAAAAAGATTTTGTTTTATCAAATGGAGTTTTGAAATTCAAAACTTATACTCCTTCAGTGGAAAGTCACATCAGTTCTTTATGACCACTTAACATTTTTACAAAATTAGATATACAATTACAGTTATGGAGTGGTTGAAAGACGAATCTTCGACAATTTTTGTTCTTGAAACATTTTGGGCTCAATCCCTATGCATTTGCAGGGGACTCAATTTATATCCATGTCATTATTAGATAATTTATAACTATTTCGGACACATGCAAATAACTTGACAATCGTTTTAAATCCAACGTATAATAATGGAGAATAACAATACGCTATAACCAATCAATTATTGCTACCAATGGTTAAGCCTTTTTCTTTCGTTTCAACAATAATTATCGCGCGCGACGGCTGTACCTCGGTGTTGGGTGTGGGACAAAAATTAATAACAACTCGCAGGAGATGGAACAAAAAAGTTCATAGAAACTAATGATACGAAGCAACCTCCACGCATTATACGATATAGACGGTGTATTTGGAATTCCGACAATGATTTCTTTACAAATTACTCGAGCATCAGCGCGGTCGTTAATCAAAACACAAAGATTATTTGGTCCTGAAACGCGTTGGAACCTTGTATACTCACATAGTTGTACATAATAATAAGTATTATATTTTGGACCGACTAACTGTTTTTCGGCAACTGAATAATACGCGGAGACCTGCAGTAGCGCGCCCAACACGGCAACACGTACACATTTGCATTAGCCTTAAGTCATTTTTTATTTCAAAGAAGCAAATATAATTGTATATACACCAATATGCATAAACGTTCTAACTATTTACGTATAAAATAATATACACGAACTAGAATACTGAATGATTTCAATTTATCAGCTGCATTAATTTTCCAAGAAGATTTTTTAACATTATATGATGATCATAAATAATAATGTTTCATATTTTATTGTTTGAAATATTTAAAACATTACATAGGAAATAGGAATATAGAAGAATCCATTTTCTTATCATTATAGAATTTAAACGGAGCGGCATGCATGTATTTATAATGAATCAATGATATTTAATGCTATACAATGATCAATGATATGTTTTTGTTCTTTTTTGTCTGTGTGCTGACGTCACCTTAAAAGCAGTAAAAATACTTAAATTTTCAACGTTGATCCTGATTTTTAGCAGACAATTTTATTTAGTTAGTATTTTGGATAAAGGTGGCAGAGAGCCTTGTAAAAAAATGTCTAATGCTTTTCATAATAATCGAGAAAAATACAAACAATTTAGAACAAACGGGAGTATTTAACAAAACCAATTTGTTTATATTTGTTGTAATTCAGTTATATAATCCAATTATATTGCCCGCAAAACTGTCCAAAAACTCGGAAAATGTATAAGATACTTAGATATACCAAATAATATTTAAACTTAATAACATTTTAATAAAACTGTATATAATATATACATATGTATATACTTTATGTACATAATACTATAATAGTACAATGTGTCCGCGTTCTGCAATGTATATACCCTTTTTACCACACCGTACAAAGTATCTGCGTTTCGCACTTTTAATGCTCGACCGTACAAAGTGACCTAGAACCTTTAAAAACATAACGAGCTCTCTAATTATAATTATTATATCTAATGTATAACTTATAATGTTATTAAACTTATTAAAGATATAAAAAGTTTGTTTTAAATATTTATATAGGAAAATGGTATACCGCGGACTGCGGAGATGCAGATTATAGACATTATTATATACACTTTTTTTTTTAACTTCTTACTCTTACTTATAATAATATCGTGTTTAGAGGATTTAGACGAAGGATAGTTGTTATTCGTGAAAACCCGAACACTTAATAACAATATTATAATATTATTATGTTTTCAATCTTGCCGACCAATTAGTTAGTTGCAGACCAATGTGTTCGTATAAATTCTATCCCGCTCGATAAAACGCTCATAATATTATACTACTATATGTATGTATTATACACATCACACACGCAGCTCTACACAACACTACAACACATTTTAATATCTGTGCGTATGTGTGTACATATATTAAATATACTATTGATGGACAGATGCGATCCGACCGGCGATGCCGCGCGTGTAATTACTCGAGCCGCTGCAGGTCCTCTCTCTCGCCCAACACCACCACTACCACAACTATAATATATAACCTTGCCGGACGGCTTCTTGGACACATAAAATACATATATACAATATACATACATACATACATACATACATACATACATACATATACGTAACAGGAACGAAGGCAAAAATCAAAACTCTCCCGGCTCTGTGTGTATAACTATACCTACGCGCATGCGTGTGTATAAGTTCAGCTGTCGAACGCGTCAAAAAAAAAAAAAAAAAAAAGAACATAGGTGTACCTATATTTTTCCTTAAAATAAAAAATGAACAACATTTATAAACGGAACAGCCTCCGGAATAGAATATATTATAATATATAACTAAACTCTTAAGCCGGTGTACTATATGCAAAGTACTTGTATATACATAATGTATATATAATATACGCATGTGTGTGTTCGTGTGTACAAACGCAGTTTATTATTTATACGGTGTGCCCGTGTGTAATGATCCAAAAGTGACGATCAAACCGATCAGATGATTTCGTCTGTTTTACTAAAACTACTAAGCCGTACGTTTGACACGTTTTTGTAATTATTATTAAGATATCCGTTAAATATACATAGTAATACTAGTATACTACAGTCTACAATGAATAGTGGTGCGAATAAGAAATATAAATTATTAGATAGATACGAACGTGTTTAATAAGTGCTTCAACTGCTTCAAGTATTTTATATTTTAGCGTATAACACCTCTTCTTCTCTTGGTATTATTTTTTTTTGTGGTTGAGATGATTTAAAGTTTAGACCTATCTAAATTACTATAGTGTCACTGGCTGTGCCTGTAAAAATTTCTCTTTTACAAACCGTTCAATTTGAATACACATAAATATACATTAACAATAATTTGTTAAATTTCATTAACCTTATACTTTAGATATTAAAATGTCTGCATTACGCCGTAACCCGATTGACATGTCTTGTTTAGACTCACGTAACGCATAATTAAAAATGACAAACTAGACGAAAGTATTTGAGAGACATATTTAATACCCGGTATATATTTAACGTGGTCAATAGATTTAGTTGTGCTTGTGAACATAGATTATGTCGGGCGTCGATCGATTTAATAAACAGGGCCTTTACGTAAGAGTAATATATTTTATCCGTTAAACCGTATAAATCATACGGTATGGTCCGCACCTAAGCATCTTCGACAGTGTAAACTACAAGGTGTCAAGACGTATTGAATTTCTCCATGTCTCCTACAAGTGATTGGGTAGTAAGTATTTTTCAACGAACAAATAATAAAAACCTAAAGATAAAAAATCTAGGTAGATTAAATCTTATTTTAGGCATGATAAAATAATATTCTATTTATACAATAAATACTATATAGTATATATGTATATGTTATATTTAACCGTTTTGCTAGTTTTTATTAAAACGACGTTAAACAACAGTACCAATTGTATAGTAAAATAATGTTTTTATAAAATATGACACACATAATAATAATCATGTAATAAAGTACAACAATTGTGTAAGTTCGAGAGTTGTATAGAAATACTATAATAAATAAATAAGTACAATCTTTTCTTATAAAATTAATATTTTATATCTATAAGTACCTATGTTATTATATTACTTTTATTATAATATTAATAAAATAATAATATCACTATGCATTTATTCATTCTACTATTTAAGCATCTATTCATAAAGTGTATATATTATATTATATTCATATTCATAGACCTTAGCCCACTGCTGCAAAATGACTGACTCACTTGATTCTTTATTCTTTTTAAATATTTGTAATTTAAATTTTTTAATTTCTAAGTATATACCACTTTTTATCAAGTTTGTATTCCACATTTAAATTTTATTAATAAGCAGATGTCTATATTTTTAAATCCTTTAGATATTGTATACTTTATAAGGAGCGTCTTATTGAGATACGAACTTCTATTTTTCAAATGACAACCTTCCTTTTATACATTCAATTATTTAGCGTATAATAATTTTTCTGAACATTTTGACGTACTCGTATAATATGGTGTTAAAATATATTTGAAAATTCCAAAAATTTCTTAGTTATATATTATATATTCACCTTATGTATAAGTGATGCCTGTCAGCGAATTAACGATTTATTTTCGAGGGGGTAGCTCTTATATACAACATTAGATTTACACTAACACGAAAATAATTTTTGATATGTACAACGATTATACATAAACAAAAAACTACCTAATTTGTATGTTTGTATAAGCACCACCGTGAAGGGTCAAGGGAGGCTATATAGAGCCCTGGAGTCATTGTAGGTCTGCAGCGGAACATTATACGTGGTATACAATAATATAAAATAATAACTAATAAATATTAAACAATATACATGCGTACATATACTTATCTCCACTAAGCGTATACCTAAAACTCGAATAACGCCTATAGCAGTGCTGCATTTCGGGGGCGTGTACTCAATGCACCAGCGGCCAAGTTCATCCCGGCCAGTCTACAGTCGCAGTGGACAAGATGGTCGCCGGGCAACCGTCCGGTAAACACAACACGCTGTCCGAATTATTAAAAGAAATAATAATAACAACCGTATGTGCTACGGATTGTTCGGGTCAAATAGCTTCGAAAAATTAAGCACTATATTTATGGTGTGTACATACATTATAGGTATATAAGTACAATAATGATAACGATATCATTTGACATAAGAGATATAAAATGATGTAAAACGGACACTGATATATTACGGGGGGAAAAACATAAGTATATACCTATTATACCTACTATTTTTATAATGACGATAATTAGATGAAATTACCTTCACTTACGATCCGTCTGTTCATCATTTCAGTTATTGAAAAATAAATAAGGAACTAATTAATAATCACTAATCACCATAACCCAAATATGTAATTGTTAAATCTTTGACAAAACATTGGGTGGTTCTTGAAAGAGTTCTGAGAGATATTATAATAATATTATGTGACTCGAAATAACTCGCGGACCATCATTATAAAAATGCAAATGATAGATTTTTTTATTTGTATATAAATACATTACTGTCTTCAAAAACTAAAATAATTATTTGTATTTACAGCGATAATATATTGAATTAAATTTGTATCACATATTTTAAATTTGATTCAGAATAAAATTCGTAATATGCAAAAATATTAAATTCACAGCCCTGCTAATTAAGTCGTTCATGATGTTCATTATTAATTCTATGATTTTCTTTTAGTGTAATATTAAATGTTCTTGTTTGCGTGTACTAAAATATAAAAAGAACTGCGCTAAAAGTGCATTGTTAGAATCTAACTTATCATTTATTTTATCATTTTTAGACATTTTGATTATATTTTATTCATAAAAACCCATAACAGTGTAAATGTGCACGACAAGCAATTTTTGTAAATTAAAAAAAAAAACGTGTACTGTACAATATCGCAAATAATGTATTTTGCAATTATTTATATGTCATATACATTTCTAATCTAAACATTTATAAAAAAACATGAATCAATTAATCTCTTAGATAAATGCATTGATATAAAATTAAAAAAATAAGTTTATGAATTATACATTTTTCTATAATTTTTTTTAAGCTTATCTTATACTTGATGTATACAAAAAATATGAACATCTAAATTATATCGTATTTTATAAGTGTAAACTGTTAAGTGTTAATCCTAATTGTAAGTATACCTGTATCTATACGCATATATATAAATATAATAATAATGTATAATTATAAACGAATTTCAGTTAAACGATGGTTGTGTATATAATGTTTAAAGATTTGATATGTCTATGTGTGGTAGGGTCTTATAAGGGGTGTAACGCGTATTTACCCAGTGGCGATGGCGTAATAAACATAATAAATTTACTTTATTTTTTACTAACTTCAAAGCAACAGGTGCGAGATGTACGATGATTTTTTTTTTGTGTAGGCTGTCTGATAAATCATCACATAATTTCAAAACCCTTATTGTATGTAGGTATAGTCTATACATCTATACCACCGTGGCACCGTCCAGCGATTGTTCGACACCACTGCTACAGTCAACACATTACACGCATACATTGTTGTTTTGTGTATGATAATAGTGCGTATACGTACTTTAATGTCAAATCTAATCATAATTGATTTTATTTTTTTGCGATCATTTTTTTCAAGCATACAAGCTACTATGTTGTATAAAACACGCACTGGAAGGCGGGGAAGACACCTGGCTGCCATGTAAAATAAGATGCTACTATATATAATACGGTATTTAATTTTTAATGAAAAATTAACCTATAAGAATAAGGAATATTTTTGAAGATTTGTCAGTGTTAATAAATTATCTATATTTCCTAATGTTTTAAATCTTAATTAAATTTAAATTATTATGATAATACTATCGGTACTAACAAATATTCATATCGTTCTTGTTGGTGAAAGATGGAATAATAACGAAAAGAAAAAGGTTCCAAAGTCCAAGCCTATAATAACCAAGCACGGCACTAGAATTTTTTTTCCACGGGGGTTGAGAGGGAAAAATATTTTTTTTACACGGTCTAAGGTTTTTTCAGCAACCAATGAGGTTATTTAAATAAAATATAAATATTTTCGTATCATATAACATAACATAATATAGCTATTAGCTATATAGTACAAACTTTTGAATAGTTAAAAATATTTTAAGAATAATGTCATTATGTCAAATATTTTTTATGTACCTTATGTAAGAAAATTTTTAATAACAGACCTTCAACCACTATATTAATATAATTATGTACAAAAATAACAATTTCTTTATTACTTTAATATTACATACCTTTGTGAATGAATGATTATGTTTTTTTTTAAAACTGAACAGCTGAACTGTTTTCTGGGGGCTAGAGCCCCCTTTTCCCCCCCTCTTGGCGCCGTGGCTGATAATAACAACTATGAAGAAAAAGTAGAATAATCATTAATAATTTATGATATTAGATTTTTAATGCAGCGATAAATCTATTGATTTTACAATGATATGTATTTATTTTTGTGACAGTTATTTTTAGAGCAGTAAAAACTCTTTAATATTCAACTTCGAAAGTGGTTTCTAGAAGAAAATTAGATCTTGTTGATACTTTGAAGTATTGCTGATTTCCAACACTTTTCAAAATAATAGGGAAAAACAAACGAAATTTTAAAGAAAAGTGGATATTTTTACGTCATACAAACATTACAAACTAAAATCGTCAACAAATTATTTTATTTTTTTGTTATTTTTCAAAAATAATTAACAATGAATTTTTACCAAATATATTTTGTATAAATATTTATTATAAATGTTATAAATTTCAAAATATTTTGGATATTTTTGTACTATGTATATTAGCATTTAAACTTTTTTTTAAATTTATGAATAATAAAATATTTGTAAAACTTAAAAATTTAATAAAAGTTTTCTCAAATTGTTCTTATATTAGTTAAAATATTTAGAGAATTCATTGTTTTAATTTATTTTATATTCCTTTAAAGTTCTATTTTTTTTTCAAAAATAAAATCACAAATTTATCAATTACAGAATGCGTAAATATTTTTTTTGTTAAAACGTATAACATTTTTAATTTTAATAACTAAGACTATTATGAAACAAGAAACAAAATTAAAAACAAATTTCCTCTGAAGTTTTTCTTACAGAAACCTAAAAATCTTAAAAATATATTGTTTAAACTTAAACTCAATCTTTATTCCATTAATGAAAACAATAAATACACCTAGTAGGCTTGAAGAAACAATATTGTGTCAAAAAGTTTTCTCCATGTACTATATATTGCAAATCAAAAACTTAACCTATCATTTAACTGTAAATCACTCGGAACATAAATCAGATACAGGTGCCAACACTCAAGCAACAGAATACATTTGGTTACACTTCATAAGTCCATAATTAATTACTTTTAAAAATGCATGATACTACTTCTGAACTCTTACCTCGACATCTTATTTGGGTAAGTAAGGCGAAGTTCAGTTAATAATTACAAAATTTATTTATCTAATATTAATATTAATATGAAAAAAGTTTATTGTTCTAAAGTTTTATTAATATCTTATAGTTACATTTGACGATTTGGTTTCTTTCCATTGTAATTTTTTGTAATTCGAATTTTACAATTTTTTATCCCTAATGTCACCGATTTTAATAACCATTCTTTAGTATACAAATATCGCTTCCTACAGTGCTACATGAATACCAAAATGTTGTAGATATTTAATTATTGTGGACCATTTTTAAACAAAATCTTTATAATAACATACACAATACATATCAAAGCAAACTTCGCTTTGTTTTTCGGATTAATATGTTTTTTTATTGCTATTAATCAGTATAGAAATAAAGAAATTAATAGAAGTACTGACATAGAACTATTCGAAACTTATTCCGCAAATGTATTAACAATTAATTAATGTATTATAATAAGAATAACATTATGTATGATTTAAATTTGTATGTTTCTTTAAGGTTTAATAAAATTGCCTATTTAAAACCCCTTAAAAACAAGTGTAATACGTAATATATTACATTTTGTGAGTTGTAGTTGTAACCATGTGTAATCAATGACTTTTTTCTTTCTTTATTTTTTTCAATTATAGGTATATAAAATAACTATAGTGATGCTTTGTACAGTATAAAGAGTTAGTTTTAAGTACTTATTAGAATTACAAACTTGTTGGTTAAAATTAATTAAAATTAAAAAAAAATGATAATAATTGGTGACACATTGATTTGATTTTCTTCGTGATTCCTAACTCCTGTCTCCTATAATTGGTTCTTATTAATAAATATTTATTTTATTTAAATAATTAATACTTACGTTATTCAGTAATTACCTGATAGGTACGAACAGTGATGACAGACTGACAGTCGACGAAATAATGAATGACAAAATAAATAATAGTACCTATTATTATTTATTAATTATTAATAATGTATAATTTTCCAAACTGATAAATAGTAAACTAAATTTAAAAATAAACTACATTTGTTATCAATATTTTCGATGTTTGGTTGTGGGTATTTTTGTTATTCTAGTATCCGGTGAAATTCTAATAATTCCTGGATATCCCTGATAAAATGTAAACTAAGTCTCACAACGTGTTGTTGAATCTAATTAAATTAATTTCACTTTTGCAAAAAATATTTTGGTAGACACGGAGAATGATAATATTATTTATTTTATAAGTTTTAAATAGTGTACCACAATCCAATAATAATGCCACTATATTAGGGCATTAGGCCATTTATTAGGCTATCATTAAAATATGCCACTGTCAGGGGCGTATTTAAGGGAGGGGCACATGGGGCCCGTGCCTCCCCCATTCACCGTATTTTATACTAATTTTTATTATATGAGAAATTTTACAATTCTATGCCCCCCCATGTACGCAAATTTGAACTTTTTGTTTGTGCCCCCCCTTAAGACATTTCTAAATACGCCCCTGGCCACTGTTTATATTTCTATAACTCTATAAGTATAAGTATACTTATTGCTTAGTAAACATGTCAAATATGCTCTGAAATAGCGTTCATGTCATTTAAAAAACCCCTATTAAACTTTTCAATTTGAAAAAAAAAATGTTTTGCCAATTTATACCTGTTTGAGTATTTATGTAACTATATAAGTATTGACTATATATCCGGCAGTTCAACAGCTTGTTGATTTATTTTAAAAATTTTCTTTTAAATTTCCAGTGCGCCTAAATTATTTTAATATTTGTTGATTTTTTAGAGTAATTGTAAAACCTAAAAATAAATAAAGGTAATCTACAACAGTGACATAGGATTTTCGGGAATTTTATAGGTGCAGGAGACTGTATAAAATCTTCGGCGCTAGCTTATTACTTATTAGTTTTTTATATTATTTCATTGGTTGAGATGCGCGCAGGCATCTATGTATAGGTATATTTTATTCAATATTGTGCTATTGTAGTGCTCATATATTCACGTACGATATATATATATATATTGTTATTATTATTATTTTATCATTATAAAATGCGATTACAGAAGAATTTGTTCTCGGATCGGAACAGGTTCTCCGGTTACAAGTGTTATTATAATATTCCGAAGTCCAGTACATCGTGTACGGCGTACTAAAAATATATACATGTATATATATATTGTATAGGTTACCTGCCTACATCGAATCCGTCATTATATTTTTCCGCCGTCATCTCACGCACTTATAAACACGCGTTCGCGTCTTAGTTTTTTTTTTTTTTTTTTATTAGTCGACGTCTACCATTATTATAAAATCACCATTGCCGTCATTATAGATGAACCGAAAACACGACATTTTTCGTGAATTTTTCGTCGATACCCTGGCATGCACTCATTTCTCTCTCACGCTCGTGCATGCAGTGTAATTATCAACTTATTTTTCTTTTTAAAATATGATAATATTACGGTAGCTTCGATCGGTACCTCTTCTGAATATAATATAGAACACGTTTTAAATGTATTCTTTTTTATGCGGTCAAACGATATAATATAATAATACAATATCGTATTTCATAAAAAAAAAAAATACGACGACAATGGAGTAGATATACCTATAATATATGTACATATAGCTGCATGGTACCTATAATATATTTAGATTTTATTATAATATTCATCCAACTAGTTTTATTATATATTTTTTTTCGATGTCTGTCTCATACGTAGTACATGCAGTGTTTCTAAAATGTTTGCAGAAAAAGTTGTATAGCACTCACATATATGTACAAAAATAGATTCGAGTTGAAATTTACTACCTTGCATCTTATATAGTCGTTCGTCCAAATCGTTTCTATTTTTCTCGCTGACCATCATCTATAAGTATTTAAACATTTAATGATTTCATGGAGAGAAGTATTGGTTTACTTTGAACTGATGGGTTAGCGTTTATTTGCGATTACATTGGTTCGTTTATTTAAATGTATTATATATTTATATATAATATATTATAGTATGGGTAACAGGGATACCGGATACCCATTGACTCGTATACGGTATACGTGTATATATATAAGAACGTATTATCATGTATTCTGTAGATACATTATATATTTATATTTTATAGTATATACCTATTAAATATAATACATGTTATAATTGTATAAATTATTTTATACGCTCGCGATTCGATTAAAATATCACGATGTGGGGTATTATGTTTCGCCGTGGACCGATGATTGTAACCACTAACCGATCATTATAATTTCGAGCCGATCGTTTAAATGAGGTTTATAGTTTCTTTAGCTGTATATACGTAAAACATATTAATTTATTTATGTGCGCGAAACGTATATTATTATAATACACAGACTTAACTGACTTTATATAGAATTATAAACGATTATCAAGTACAACCGTCGTACTATCTTCAGTGATGTTCAGTGTTCACTTACTGAGTATATATTGTTTAGTGAGTGCTTAATATAAATTTATTGACTATAATAGTCTATTAGACTCATTAATTTATATGTATTTTCTATACTTATATAAATAACCCTTCGTCATAATAACGTAAAATGAAAATCATTTCAATATTAATTAATTCCAAATGGAAAATCAACGCAAGTTCCCTAAAAAAATGTTTCAAAATACGACACTATGTAAAAAATCTCATTTAAAAGCTTCATACCAAAACTTTACTATTTACGTGTGAGCGTATATTTTGATTTGATACTAAATCAAAGAATAAAGTACCTAATATATAGTAACTTTATAATTTATTTTTGTTATACATAACATTATAACAATACTATTATAGTATATTGTATTATTATTCAGTATAAGAGTATAACACATACCTATAACACAAGTAATGATGATTTGTAGACAGGTGTGATCGAAATCGAGCTGCAGGTAACAAGAAACCCTGGATATTTTTTGTTCTAAAAAGTACAAGAATTAATGTTAATTTGTCAATATAAAACAGGGGTGGCGAAACTATGACATACATACCAAAGGTGGCATGTTGATCAAATTTCAATGGCACATCGCACATGAAAAAATTGAAATTATTAAATTAATGTTATTTATAAAATATTGATTACTTAAAAAAAAATTCAAAGAAACAAATTATATACATTTTAAAAATTATAATTACAAAAAAATGTGTACCTACTTAATAAGTAATCAGTAATTTTATTTTTATCCTTAGAAAATATAATTTCCTCTTTGCACATGAAAAATTTTGAAAACTGATTGGAAAAATTTGGTACTCAACCCAAAAAAGGTTCACCACCCTTCATATAACATCTATCAAAATCAGTCCATTATTCAAAATTCGGAGAGATTATTACAAATTAAGAAAATATTACTTTGTTTTATACATATCATAAATATATTGTATCGATATTATGATTTCACTTGTCTGCGCAGGGTATACATATACCTACCAATACACACAGATTGTGTGGGTGTATTATAGATAATAGATATATTTATAAGGCAGCGACGAATTTTTTTGCATGATAATTATTTAGAAATCATTATTACACGCAATAAATTTTTATACGCGTGTGGCGTGTATATATAAATATATAATACACGAACTTCGGAACTCGTAATATTTTTCACCCAATTAAAACGACGCGGTTGTGTAATATCGTGAATTTTATATTATAGATAGTATATGATATATTACAAAACTATAGAAGTTATATCGACAGTATAATATAATACGTTTATATAGAAGTATGTGGCATTGTAATTGATATGCTTCCATAACTAATGTAATGACATTATTATTTATTATAATTTCAGCTAAGACGCGTCGGAAAAAAAGTTTTTTGGATTAAAGTGCATTTTATTTCTATATTCTATGTACAAATTATTAATGCAAAACAACACTAGATATTTATAATATATATTCCTATATAAACATAATATATATATATATATATGTACATATTATATTATATACAAGTATACAATATATAATATTATTATCTTCCTCTTCCACGCGATGTGCGCGAGGATATTAGAGTAAGTCTTTTTTTTTTAATCGAATATTGTGTTACTCAAACGAGTTTTTCATTCTATACACAAGGAATATAAGGGAATCGTTAAAACAATTATTATTATACCTATATGGTTATATCCCGTATGCATATACGCCGCTCTACGGAATAATCGTTTATTTTAATTACGAGACAGAGAAACTTGTATCCGCGTGATATTTAAATTGCTTAAATGCGAATTTGCGCACGCGCGCCGTGATATAAATCTTGCATAAAAATATGTATATATATACTTTAACAATAATATGTGTATACAGAAAATTGATATACATTCAGTATATACGTATATATTACATATATTTTTATACTTATTACATATTATATGATATATATAATTTACGTTGTAAATATTCCCATATATACCTACATGCATTATTAGAAATATACCTATTGTGAACGATTATTTTAATAAACTTGTTCAGGGTACCTCTATATGTTTTTTTTGCAGAAATGGATTCGCAATGCTAACTCTTTATAAGTTATATCATGTAAGTTTATTAAAAATTAAAATTTGTTAATAAAGTTAAGGTGAATTCTTTCCGTTTCAACCGTTTTTTCCGTTTTTCAAATTTATTGTTTTATATTATTCATATAGCTTAGGTACAATGAAATCAAAATATACACGAGTAGACCGAGTAGTAAATCAAATTTAATTCTTTAAATGCACATCATAATTTATAAATATTGACACGTCATGTTATTTACTAAGTTTTTTTTATAATACCTTTATTTAAATTATGATTTTGTGGAGTTTTTAAGTACCTATACATATACTTAAGAACCATATTTTCAGATTATTATATTTTTATTCCATTTAAGAAGTTTATAGGAACAATGCAAACTTATTTTTGAATTCTGAAAAATCCGAACTAAGATGTATATAATGGTTAAATACAAAAATGTGTTTTTATTTTATATTTTTATGGTATGTGTTCGAATATGTTTTTTATTTGCTTTTTTTTATCAAAAATACTTTTATCTTCAACTTTGAGAGAGGTTCAGTATAACCAATTAGATGTAAATGATACTTTGGGAGATAAAAAACTCAAAAGACCGTAATTTTATAAATAATCAGGAAAAACAGGAATATATTTTTTTTTTATTATGTCAATTTTGGTTTAATCTGTAATCAATTATTTTTTTTTATATAAATGTATCGAAAAAAGGTTAATCTGCCAAAAAATTTTAAGGCTCTTCGTTGATTATTTTTATCGAAATTAAAAAAAAAATTGAGCGTAAATCCATAGATATTTATTTTTTACAAGCGTTTGAAATTCAAATTTTTAAAAAATTTATATTTGTATTAGGTTCTAGCTAGGGACTTGAAAATTGAAACTTTTTGCTATTACGTGTATTATTATTTACTATAGTTAATAATAGTTAAGCAGTTATTAATAACAATAAAACTATTTCTAAAATCAAACTATAATATATTTTCTAATAGTAAAGTACAGTAAATATTCTAGTAGTAAACTATACTAACCCCTAATAGTAAACTATTGACAAATTTCTAATAGTAAACTACTAAACATTTTCTAGTAGTAAACTATTTGATTGTAGTTAACTATTAAAACTTCTTAGTAGTTTGTCCAAAAAGACTACTATAAGGATTTTTAGTAGATTTTTTTAATAGTTTGTAGTAGTTTTTTTTCCTAAGGGATATATTTATTAAGTTCCCCAATCTTCATACATTTTTGTAAATAATAATTATTATCTATTGTTAAATAACGTAAAAGAAATTATACTTTAATAATATTAGGTTTAGATGACCACGTCAAGAAAACTACTTTATAATTAACAAAAAAAATAAATACCTATAGCGTGAAATATTATGATAATTAATAACATAATATTATGTAATTTGTATTTGTTGAGAATTATTTCAACTTACTCTACCGTATTACTAATAGACAAATAAATTATCAATATAATTATAAAAATATATAATAAAATATTCTTTGAAATATAAGTAGGTATAGGAGAGTGAGTCTCAGTAGGTATTGTATAGTTTTTACTTTTTCGTTTACAGTGGTCATTGAATTGGCGAAAATACCTTGTTTTATTTATTTGTTCGTGGTGGTGGTATACAAATCGAATATAATAGTATAGAACTATACAAGATGTAAAAAATAAGAGAACATCAAATTATACAACACTACTTTAATACGGGCCATATTATATAATAGTTCCGATAAACGTTCCTAATACTTTAAATTACAATTTTTTAATATTTTATACAATATATACCAAATGTCTTGTTTCGTTTATAGCTTATAATGTATATATAATAATATTGTAACTTGCATAAGAAATATTTACTAGGTATATAGACAGTATTAGCCATTATAGGTTTACATAATTATGCTTAATAGGGAACAATTTAAAAACAATAACTGAATATTTTTAAATAATAAAAAAAAATATTTTTCAACGTTATAATATTTACAAGATTTAATATTATAATATTAATGGATTAATTTTTCCATTCAAATACTAGCTGTTTTCCAAACAGTTTGAATATCCGTAACGCCTGTTTTTCTTATTTGAGTACATTTATATAAGAAATATGATGGTTTAACTCTGAGCGTTGAGATTTACAAAAATATATATAAGTTCCTCCAGGCAAAAATGAGGTTGATCGATGTTATTGGCTATAAAAATGTTGTGATGTAACCAGTGTATTGCTATATTATAGATCCATGGCATGTACATAATTACAACTGTTATTATTCAGGAATTTGTCCGTAAGAAACTGGAATTAATTTTCATTAAAAAGTTAAGGTCTCGAAGGCATCGTCGTAGACTCATAGAATATCCCATTATTTGTTCACTCTTGTGTAGGTATACAGTGTATTAAAAGTAGATAGTTAAGCTAAGCCAATAAGCCATATATGATGTACGTATATATAGTGTATCTATATAGATGTACACTTGCAGGATATTATATTATAATATACTTAACATACAGCTGGAGTCATGTACTTGTATCAAACTTTGATACATATTTGTATAGTAATTAGTGCCATGCATCGCAAACCAAAATACGGAATATAATAAAATAATAGTAGGTACCCATAGGACGTGCTACGTGAATATAAAATTATGACTTTAAACGGTATAATATTATTATCAATACAACATAATATTATGTGTAAATTATAAAGTGTAGATTAGAATAATAATGATGAGCACCGCAGTTACAAAAAACCAATCGCTACTAAAGTCTAAAATTATTATGTAGCCATGTTTATAAGTACGTACTTGTATAATAGGTTTGTTGAGCTGTATTGAACCTAAAACAAACATGATTATAAATATAGGTCTATAGGTATATAGGGGCTGATTCATTTAATATATTAAGATACTCATTGTTTCAATAAACACTAAATTTTTTTAAAATATTACGATTACATCGTTTTAAATGGTCAAATACAAAAGAACATTTTCGATAAAAATATTATAACCAATTATAATTCATAAATAATTTTTATCGTTATCATTTTTTACGTTTTTTAATTTTTGAATGACATCATACATTTTTGATTTCATATCATACTCCTAAGCAGAATATTATTCGGAGTATTTCGATCTATAAGATACACATTTTGGAGAAGTAATTTATTAATTATTATAAGTGTTTAAAGTTTAGATGACCAACATTTTTCTGGGTATCCTTGTATTATTCCATTTCGCTCATCTAAACTTATAATACATAAGCTACTCATCCAAAATTAATTTAAATATCAAAGTACTTCAAAAAATATTCTGTTTTCGAAATAAGAAATTACAAATTCACGTTGTCAATAAAAAAATAAAAAAAATAAATAAAAAACGATGATAAAAAAATACTAAACATTATAATTTTTTTATTTAGAAAAATGTTGTTTTTTACGACCTAAACTGATGTACCTAAACCGAATATTTTTAAAGATGTTAATAGTTTTTGAAATAATGAATCTCTTACATTAAACGAGTCGCCCATGCAGTATAAATGTATGATTAATATAATATGTATATACGATGTACCTACTATATATATATAGATCGGAAACTGCAACAGTATCGAATGTATAGAGTATATAGGTATTATATTATATTTATATGTACCTAGTATCTATTCATACAATATAAACTCGTATCCAATAATATCTGTAGCTACTTGAAGTATCTATTCGCAATATTATATAAATGCCGACAAAAAAAATATTGGATATCATATGATGCGGTAAACAAACAATATCGTGTAAAACACGCATGTAGATATATATATATATATATACGAGCGATTGTAATAATATATCGCACGCGAACGTATAGATCGAAGACTTGCACGATTGCGTTTCGGTCGAACGACTGTGGCTGAAATAAATCTCATGTTATTATAATATAAGCATATATGTGGCTGCTGTATTGTATATAACACACACCTATATTATATATATTTATGTACATCACTTACCACTATCTCCCTTTACAGTAATAATAAACTTGGACTAGTTGGACTAATGTATTTACCTATGTCCTAATCCTATACTCTCTGCAGTATTATATATACACGATAAACAGCGCGCGCTGTAATCACGCACTGTAAACTGCAGTGTTATCTTTAGGGAGGGAGCATAGAGCCCTGGGACTTAACAAATTACAAGATATTTGATATTTGAATACCAAGACCTCCACAAAAATATGTTTTCATTCACAATAGACAAATTGATTTGGAATATAAGACTAAAAAAAATTGTATTTAGACCATTTGAGCACGGATGATCTTTTTTACATAATGTATGTATATACATACTAATATTATTTACCTTTTGGTTTACCTAAATTGTTCATTTTGTGTGGTTATGTATTATAATACAAGGACAATCACCGTGGTCAATGATATACACCCTATATTATATAAATATATTTATTTTGTCCTTTTTGTATTATGCGTGGCCGACAATATTATGTCCATAGACCATAGATTATAAACATAATATTATCTTTATGTTAATATAGGCATATATGATTTTATCACATATAGCCATAGGCGCCAAGTTTTCCTAGTTTCGTCTAGCGCTCAGCATCAAAATTATTTTTTATATTTGTTCTTATCGTATACATAAATGTACTTATGTATATTATACTATAGAGATATTATATATACATACACGTAGGTGTTAATATACATATCCGAACAATCTATTTTAATGAGATTAAAATATTTTATTGATTACAGAGTTATGTAGATTTCGGCAGATCAACTAGTAACGACTATTGATCAAAACGTTGATTTAAAAAAAATCAATAAAAATTTAGTCCTATACTCTAGAAGGGCATAATACCGATAATGCTCGGAAACTATAAAAAAAACACAGAAAACAGAATGGAATTACTATAGTAGAGTAAATGAGTATAGCTAGATGATTCTCCTGCTGTTTATAATTTTTTAGGCAAAATATAAATGAGTATAATACATATAGAATAGATACTATTTTAATGTTAACATTAAATTATGGCGATACATTTTAACTTTTACAACGCTCGTTTTATCTTTATAGCGCATATACTTAACATTTTATTCACGATACATAAGTGTCTAACTATGCTATGATATTTTTTTATAAGTTTATGAGAATTACATAATTAAACAAGAGTATGTACTGCAATTTATATATTCGAAACCATGGATATTTACGAACAAATCAATGGCATAACTAATATACTTTGCCTTGGTAGGAGACTAGGAGAGGGTTAATAATATTTATGTAATTATGTATATAGGTGTGGATTAACTATAAGATTCCTCATAAATGGGTATGTTTATATATAACATTTTAGACTTTTACAACAAATTTCATACAAATTACAGTTTTAATATAATATACATTCAGTTACGTCTTAATTATACGTAGGGTTTTAAAATTTCATGAAATTTATTTTCTTGAAATATTTTATTGCAATGAAAAATAAAATATAAATTATTATATCTTAAAGTTTATAATCACGTCAACTTGCAAATGAAAATTTTCAAAAGTTGGTTTATTGTGTGAAACAAAGAAAATATGTACCTATAATAAATAATAATAATAATAACCAATAAGGATCCAATTAATAATACAAGTAATAAATATTAAAAATTTATAGTGCATATTTTTGCATATTTACTATCAATATTTTCTGTATATAATCATCATAATCAATATATTATTTCTAACTAGCTGTCCTGGCACGGCGTTGCCCGTGTAGTAGTTGGTTTTTTGGCATTTTCGTAGGCCATGTATTAGTGTTATTATGTATGAGAAAATTCAAAAGTAATAGGTAAAGTATCTAAATGTTGAAATTAAGCACAAACCAACATATATATTTTCTGAATTTACATGTTATTCATCTTATATTAAATTATAGCCGACCCGTCACAGCTCCACCCGTGATTAGTTGTTTATTTTGTCTTCGGATCATGATATGTAGTATTTTTTATTAGTGAAAACTGTACTAAAATCCGTTGGGTACTTTTTAAGTTATGCGCGTACATACAAAAAAGGGGGTTCTAAGGGGGTAAGATTTGTAATGTGGCAGTTTTTGTGCAAACCGAGTTCATAGAACCAATAACAACACATTGGTAGTTACTGTAGTCCATTGACACATCGTAACTGAAAGCAGCTCGATTCAAACTTGCGCGATTATTAGTTGAATGTCGCGCTCGCGCTTCACGCGTTTGTGATATCCGAATTCTTTCACGTTCATTTCCGTCGTCACGTTCTTGTGCAGTACGATTAGATCGGTAATTAGCTTGGTTTTTAGCATTTCTGGTTCTTCTACCTAAATTGCTTCGTCTTATAGGAGGCATATCAAATATAAATTAAATATTAAAATAAAACAAAATTAGACATATTTATGGTATCCTAGCAACCACTTAGAAGAAATACAAACATCTTTTTACATTTTAAAATCTCGGTTTTCACCTGAAGTGACTTTTGCCCAGGCAACGCCGGGTGGGAAAAAAAAAATAAATTGTATATTAAAACCTTCCCTGAATCTAGACCTATTGATTAGTGAAAACTGTACTAAAATCCGTTGGGTACTTTTTGAGTTATGCGCTTACCAACACATTTTGCGATTCATTTTTATATTATAGATCAACTATAACCGAACACGTTTAAAAAAAGAAAAAATATTTTTCAATATTTCATTGAAATATTTCAAATTTAGAACCCTAATTATACATCGTTCACTGCAGACTGTAGTTCTGTTAAAAAAATTTTTTTATCAACATTTTATGATGTTGACAAATCCTTTAGCCCTCTACAAGCTGCACCACCACTGGAATAAATGTATAATACATTTATTTTCCACATATTATATTAAATTTTATTTCAATACCTATCTACAGTAGTGACAACAGTGTATATTATACTTTGGCCATTAATTTATTAATGCCTTACTGTTCATGTGGTGAATGGTGATACACCGTGTATTTACTGAAACCGCGTACATTCTATAACTATCAGTATCTACCCTAAATACATATTTCTTAATTCTGTTAACGGAACACGAAAATAGACTATATTTTAAACTATACCTAACTATGACTTACAAATTTTTTATTTCTTATTTTTTTGCTTATGCACAAAACAACTTCACATTTTTTAAATGAAAACCATAATGCGTCTAAATATTATAGGTATATATATATAATATATGTATGTATATTGTATATTTATTATTTATATAGATGTAATTATGAGTATTTGCCATTTGGTATGCATGACAAAAGCTATTTCCAACTTTCGACTTTCTAATTGTTTTAATTTATTGAAATAATTAAATATATATATATATAACCTTTTCAACCCCATACATACATTCACATATGAATTTATTTAATTTTTTTATTCACCTATATACGTGATATGTACATAATATATACGTTTAAATGTATAATACTTGTATTTACTATGGTGAAGAGAAATTGGCCTGCTTAATTGTTAATACCTCTTTAAAAAACTCAAATGGCGTCACCGCCACCGCGCGTATTAAAATCTATTCGCAACTATCAACCTCGAGTAACCACATCTGTGGTTTTAAATTCGGTGTTGGTAATAATATTAAAATTACATAAATAAACGGACTCGATTAAATTGAATATAAATTATAAATACAATACAAATAACACATGTACATTGTACATAATAAAGGGATATATACGGCATTGTGTATAAAATGTTTATATGTTTTCAATATTTGATCATATCATAAATGCTATTATAGTATTATGAGTGGCATACTGGTATGGTAGGGAGATACAAAACCTGCAATTTCGTGCTTTTAGATGTATTAAAAACCATCGTAATACTATACATATTACATATATTATATTTGCATTTAAAATATAATTTCAAAATTTGTTCGATTGTTCGTCGTCTTACATACAACCATAGTGCTTGCAAATTACAACAGCAGCCATTACATCAATAAACGGCAGACTTAAATGAGAAGCAACAAACCGAGTTAGATATATATATATTTACTCGTATTCGTATATATATATAATTTGTATATTAATTTTGGATCGTCACGTGTAAAGAACCCGTTTCTTGTGCACCAAACATTTTATGGTAATTTCGAAAATTATGGTGACCACCGAAAAGTGAACTAGACGTTTAGTCCAATAACGGCGCGTATCGTATTTTCTCCAAACAAAATCGGCATCGTGTATAATATTATAAAATATTTAAATTGTATTTATATGTATTTTTCGATTAAAATTTATACCGGATATACGCATGTGCAATGTACCTATATAATAATAATTAATTTATACATACAACAAATACAAATATAATAATATATATAATATATATAGTATACCATATAAATAGTATACAATATACACATAAATGGTATATTACCTACATGTTACATAATGTAAGTACCTATATAATATATATTCAGATATTCTATAGTGTATCACTTGTTAGTTGTTATTACATAGTATGTATTAGTATCCATATTTTGTGTCAAAGTTAAACAAATATAATTTATAACGAAATACGAACACATAAAGTATTAGTTATACGTATAAATCATATTACGATAACTTACAACTTGTCAACATATACCTTAATGCCTATAATTAAGTAAAAATGCAATTATAAAAAAATATTATAGACATATAATACCTATGGCTGAAAATAGACAGGTACTGGGTTTAATAACTAATGGTAATAAATGTAGAAAAAGTTATTTGTTATGGTCCCGACTAATTTTCGAAAATTTTTATAATATAGAAAAAATATTTTCAATTACCGATTTTATTAAAGGGTGAATCCCTCTAACGGCTCTAACCCATTAATTCGTCTAACGTTCTAATGACGAAAACAGTCATTTTTTTGTCTACTTCCTTTAATCGTTGACGAATGATCTATATTGTTCTTTTCTATTCTTTATAGAATATATTTTCATCTCCATTTTTAAACTTATCGTTAAGTATTTTGTTTTATATAGCTATTTCCCCATCACAAGTATGGACTTTCCATAATTTATTGTTCAAATGTTTTAATAGACACCTCACACCTATAATGAAAATAAAAAATTGAAAATTGAGTGGATCACTCGACTACTCGAGATATATATATATTATATTAGCACAAGGTACAACAATTTTTTTTTGCGCTCCCATCTACCTCTAGACTAATTCTAATTGCGCTCGCGATTACACTGCAGAATACGCGTAACGACAATTTTACATGAGTAAAACGCGATGGCGTATACAAAATAATAAAATATTAACATTAATATAATATTATATGTATTATATATATAGTCGTGTAATCCCACGCGCACAAAAACCTTATATTATGTGTACAGCGTCGTAATTACGCGCGCGTACATAGTAGTCGCCGCGGCAGTTCTGTGATTCATATGAACGTAATTTCCGTGGGAACCGAACTCTCGTCCAAGTAATTTAGTAGTCTCGACACGCGGTGTACACCTCGGCGTGGCATGCCGTTGCTCGGGTAGTCGGATTATTAGATCAAGTATCCGCGGCGACCGTCATCACTGCGCGCGTTGAACTCGTTATGTGCCATATACGACGATACATAATATCTACAGTATTTAAAACGAATTCTGGACAGCACCCAATATAATATGACATTCAAGTCCACAACCGTAGAAACCCTCAATAATTTTCTGAAACGAAATATATTATATTATCATCGTGTGTATCTAAACAGAGTGATTCACCAAACACCTCTTTTTTCTGCTTCAATAACATAGTCAAATCTTTTTTTGAAATTTTTATATATACTTTACAGACTGTATTTTTAAATTCTAGAGATTATTTTTTGCTACTTAAGAAGTGTCGTGTAGTTACAAATTTCTGTGGTTCAAATGATAAAAACCTTCCTATAGGTAATTTTTAAACAGTAAATCACTATGTGTAATTACTAATTACCAATCACTAAATGTTTATGAACATTTTACCATATCAAAATCAAAATTTTGAGTGATAGTTTTTTAGTTATTTAACTTTGTATATTAATCATAATGGGTCAACAATAATGAATTTGGATGCTATAGTAATTTTAAATTTTGAATTACCACCGGCCTTACCTGTGAAACTTTCTTATCTGCTGTATATATCTTTACCTCTAGACAGAGCCCTATTTGGGTGTAGGAGTATAGGACAAGGGTGGCTACTCTATAAAGTTGAAAACAGAGGGTTAAGAGTAAGAAACAGAGATGATTTTAAATATAAACGTAAAGGAAAAATCTTAGCAAAAAGACTTTATACTGTAACGATTGCCGTCTATCGGCATCGTACATTCGGGTACTTTGGGGACGTTACAATACCAACTATCTAACTTAATACTATACTAAGGCAGTAAGGCCACTGAGAGACCGCTATACTATGTAGACGAATAGTTAATGCGCGGACGCGATTTTTGTCCACTTATAGTAGTGTATATAGGTACTATGAGGTATATCGTATATGTATAATTTATTTTTGTCCAATCTTCGAAAAAAATGTGCCTCTCTCCTTGGTAGAAAACATAGCTATTTCCATGCTATAGCATGCGAACATACACTCATAAATCAGTAGAATAGAAACGTAATTGAATTTTATTATAAAAACCAATTTTATCAGCATATAAATTGTAAATAAATATTGTATATATACTTACACACATAAGTTCGTATAATATAATATAATATATGAACGCATGCAATAAGCTACCTACTAATGACTATGACATTTGCAGTGCAAGTAAATTGGTAAATTAACAAAACGAGTTTTTTTTTTTATTCAAATAGGTAGCAAAAATGTTACGTCCTGCTCGCGTAAATATAAGCCACAAGCGCGAAACGATTGTTATCGCACACGTGTATATTTTAAATTCTTCTCGCGACAACACGTCAATACGGATTTACACTTCGCGGATTAGGATTTATCGAGTATGACGAACAAAATAATATATTTTAATAATTACACAATATATTGAAAAAATAAATACTGTTTCGTCGTGAGTGTGAATAAGTATTGTGAACGGACATGCTAGCTATATCCACATAATAGCAGTAGACGAATGTAAATGTCGTGAACGAAAAGAGACCCGTTTCACCGATCGATTTTTCGATTAGAAAAATAAATATTGCGATTTTACGGGAGGGGGATGAATTCTCTCATACATAAATAGGATCAGCTGTATTCCGGACAGTAGCGTTTCCAAAATTGTTCAAATCAATACCCACACGACTACGCACCTTTGTCTATTACTACGGTATAGGGATTAGGGACTATCCGAATATATTATAAACCAGATATATAAAAGTTGATCGAACAGATGTCTAGGAGGGGGTACAAACCACTAACCCCTCCTGTCACTGAATCCGTATATACACGAGTATAGCATACCAAGTAGAACCGTATACATAGGTATGTACATACATACACCAAGACATCAAGTATATTAAATATACGCAAGCCATCACAGCCGATCGCTGCAAGTTCTCCATCTCGCGGCGCAAGCGTATACACTTATGTGTATAATTATTGTTGTGTGTATATAGGTACTATTCTATAGATGCATGTTATATGCGACCAGCTACACCAGCATTGACTATAATGCATTGCCGGCACCTATATATATATATATATATACATACACACACGTATATACCTATACGACTGCCGCGTTATTAGACTCGGCCGGTGGTGTACGCGCTGCGTGCACGCACGTATGGAGTATTATAATATCCTATTGCGTTTCTTTGTTCGTTTTATTACGTTCTTCGGTTATAAAGCCTCATTGTGTTTATTTTAAAGTGTGTTGGTTATAAATTGTTATCGGTAGGACTGGTGCGCGCTGTGTAGGTATGCCTTATATACCTGTCCTGTCTATACCTGGGCACGCGAGTACATATAATATTATATTATTATAATACGGCGGCGGTGCACATGTACCTACGCCGTATACTATATAAGCACTAGCTATATTATATACATATCGTGTAACCGCTATAACGACGCTTCTGCATAATATCATAGCAAGCATATATTATAATATATACTATGGGCCTATATTCGATACAGTTTACGTTTGACGAGAGAGAGGTAACTATTTTGTATTTTTTCCCGACTATCAATTATCACGAAAGAAGGCGTTGTTTTTCACCGTAGTAATACCTTGCGGTCGTCATTTGCCACCCGTATTCAAATCCGTATTATAGGAAGGCATCTAGCTAATACTCACTGCATTTTCATCAGTCATCGTTCCAAGCAAATTAAATATCCAACCAAATAGATATATCCGAAACCCAAAAAAGTAAACGACACCTCTCCGGTTTTGATTTCGATTCCATGACATTTCAACTTTTTCTTCCTTCTCAGTCGATCTACTGAACTAATCGTATAGGTATTGGATAATTCATGTCAAAATAGGCCTTTATGTCCAGGGAGTACAAAAATTGAAATATTTTTGGAAATCTTAACTAGTTAACTCCCTCCTCCATAACAAAAAAAAATAACTATTGTAATATAATATGCTACACAATATTACTAGTAACATATATTATTATGTATTTAATTTAGTAGCATAAGTCACAAAATAAAAATATTTTAAATTATCGGGTTACCTGTATGGCTGTATCATATACGTTTATTATATATAACAACTCGCTATGCTTTTTAGCATACAGTTTTTGTTTTTTAAGTCCTCTTTATTTACTTTCTAATACTGGACTACTAGAGTATATCTAGAAAACACGATAAAGTATTTTATTTGATTATTAAAACTATTTCAATTTATTTCATTGTTTATTAAATTATTAAATTATTTACTTATTATAATATTTTCTTTGAGTAGGTTATTCTATTTCTTTAAATTTGTTTCATTAGCTAGTAAAATATAATAGACGCCACTCGCCATTTGAATTTACTGTCAACGGAGTTATTTGCCCATTGGACTCGAATAAGCTGATCCAGACTTATAAATTTGCTATCATATCATAGGAAAAATCTTTTATTGCACTTACACTACACTGGTTAATAGGATCAATATACATTTTAAAGAGCATATTTCTACATTAGTCCATTTAACCGATTTATTTTGACATTAATACTATTTAATCAAATTATCTGTTATCACATCGAAAAGTATTTAAGTTTTTTAAAATATTTTCTATTTTTATTCTTATCAATTTTTCTATGAATGACAACATACATTTGAAATAAATATGTTAATATACTATATTATAATAATGAATATTTATTAGAAAACAACCAAATTAAATTTTTTCTATTACAATGTATTTTTAGATTTTTCCCCTTATGAACCATTCGATTAATAAATCAAATATTTTAATCCCACGATGAGTTTAAAAATGACTAACACACTTTTTCCCTTTTGGTGTGCGGTGGGCCTAATAATTGACGACTATTAAATATTTAAATATGTTTCACGAAACTTATTTATTAGCAAACAGAAAATTACAAGTGTTACCATTAACAATTGAAATCATCAAACAAAAAAATATATTAGATGAAAATTTTAATATTTAATAAGACAAAATGATCGAAGTCTTATTATTTAGAACCTATATATAATTGTAGGTATATATATATATATATATAAATTATATAAAAAAAAATTAATACATGAAATAAGGGGTAGAGGCCCTTAGATAGATACTCCTACGCCCTATGTGGCTATGTGCACACAAAACATTTATTATATAAGTGCACATTACATGTAATGTGTTTATAATATAGAAATGTGTATTAACATTAAACACCCACGACTTATACATAAACTCAAAACCTAAATTATATCTTTAGACTATTTTCTGCAGTAGTCGACCATAACTTTGTAATATATACACGTATGTAGATTGTAGGTACCTATAAACATACATGTCTATATGTGCAAACATGTATTGTACCACCTATAAATATTATAATATTATAAAACATTCAATATTAAACTACCTATCGTACTTTAATACTAACACTATAATATTATATAATAGTAAAATAACCATATTCTAATGTCGTAAATCTGCAGCGATAAAATACAACACGAAACTCTCAACCCATTGATCAGTAACCTCAAGTAACAACCATAACAGTTAATTTTTATAACAGTAGAGAAATTCACGTTTAGTAAACAAATAAATAAAATATCGGTTGTTTAAATGAATCAAATTGTATATAAATTATACAAATAAACGAACGTCACAGAAAACTAGAAAAGTAGGTATACTATATGTATTTGATTTCAAAAATTCGTAAAGTTACTTTTTTTTTGCATTGCCTTGTTTATGTAACTGTATAGTAACTAGAATATTTCTTATATTATTATCTTCATAAAACTACGTGACCAATGGGTTCGTTTTTAAAAATGTTATTAAATGTATATCATAAAATTAAAAATGCAACGATTCGAACACAATATAACCCAATACAATTAATATGTTTAAATCAATTTATTATAAACGTAGGTACATTAGACTGTTTAGACTGTTTAAGGTAAAAATCATTATTTATAACTAACTAATAAAATGTTAATTATTATGAAGTATTTATGTTTAGCCCCATTAGGTTGTATTTATATTCAAATATATAAGTACGGTGAAAAACAAAATATTGTAAAATAATAACATTTTATACTTAATCGTATCGAATATAAATATATAATATAATAACTATATATATATATATATTACAAACCTACAAAAACTGGTTAGGTTAGGTTGAAAAGAGTGGGCCAAATAGAATGTAATTTTATTAAATAAAAACATAAAACATAATTTCATTGTTTCAATACTTACTAAACTCAAAATAAATATAACTATTAGTGGGGCATAACCTTGACGTGAAATTAAAATTTTAAAAATACAAATATTATATTCAAATTAAATAATACATGTAATACAAATGTAATACATTTCAAACAGTGGTTGAAAAATGTAATCAATTAAAAATAATATACAAATTATTGGTTTATACTGTTATTTACCTATATTATGAAATAGTGCAGAACAATAATAATTAATCGGTTATCAAAAAAATTTGACGTTAGTGAACCCGCGGACGACCTGCAACAGGATATTAGTATAATTAAAGTGCCTGTCCGACAGGCCATAAAAATGTCGATAGCCTTCGTTTTTTTTATCCACTACGATATTCAAAATTTACCACTCAATAGTAGTATGTTTTTTTATTCTGGGCCCGATCTAATGTCATTGTAAAAATATAAATAAATAATTTCATCAAAATCCATCATTTTTACATAATATTATATATAATATGAACAATGTTAACTCAATGTGGGACAAATTGATGTATTACAAAATTATATTATTAATAGGTACACGCTCGAATGTGAATAACTACGTATCTATAGCTGCACGTCATATTAACTCACGGGAAAAATAATTATAATATAATACATTTTATATTATTCATTAATGCACATAAATTACAACATCCATTCGTTTAGCTTATAACTGCAAGTACATAGTATAGTTATTTTTTTATATTTCGATACCATCGTCTGCTATATTACGATAAAGTAGTGTTTTCGAAAGGCGTAGGTAATGACTTTTTCATCCTCTGATAGAACCCATTGAACCAAATTAAAAGAATTGCATTACAAGGCAACCTTTATTCATAGATATTACTGTCGATAGTGTATGTGTATATTACAGGAAATCATCATCACTAGGGAACCGGATTTAAATGCAAATTGCATTTTTTCTGATTGTCCGAAAACATTGCTTTTCAAGCACAAAGTTCTTTTCATACATCAAGGAATTTAAAAAAATGTAATCATTATTATGCATTTTTTGGAATTTTAGTGAATTTTATGTTTTTAAGTCATTTTTATGTAGGAATTGATAAAATTCGCTAAAAATTAAACAACACCTGATTATACAGTGCGTCAGTGCTATTATGAAACATAAGGTAAAAGTATAACGAATGTATCTATCTAAATTGTATATTCATTTTTTGGAAATAATTTTCATAGTAAAAAGAAGATAGGAAAACTAGAAGATGATTAAAAATGATAAAAAAATGAAAAATGATTTAAAATAATACGAATAATTTAAACCTAAGAATAACAATTTATATAATTAAACAAATTTTTTCAATGTTAAAAATAATTTTAAGATCATTTAAAAAAAAAATCTGTTATGAGTGCATTAAATCGTATTTTTTAAAGCATTTAAATCCGTCCCCTAATCATCACTATTCATGTATACGAAAAATTATCATAACTATATATACTTACGCTTTTCAATTCCAACGCTTTTTTTTTTACGCTCTTTAGTCTTTATATAATTCTATCTTTAATCTTATATAAATTATACATAATATAATAAAATGTTGAAGAATAAATATTTTTTAGCTTAAAAATTACCTCTACTATACCTAGATACCTGCTGCCATTTCTCAGTATCAGACATCAA
This sequence comes from Rhopalosiphum padi, assembly GCF_020882245.1. Classification (NCBI taxonomy): domain Eukaryota; kingdom Metazoa; phylum Arthropoda; class Insecta; order Hemiptera; family Aphididae; genus Rhopalosiphum; species Rhopalosiphum padi. The sequence continues at coordinate 24,739,465 of NC_083600.1, forward strand.
AATCTTATTTTTGACAATAGAAAAAAATGCTTAGGATACGCATTTTAGTAACAAGTGATGATGCACTGCACACATACAGGAACCTATAATAATATAAATATTGATACATGAATAGTTCCACTCTTTGCTAAAACATGTCGAAGAATAAAAAAATAATATTATAAATAGATACGAAAAAAAAGTTAATAAATCATTATTACTCAGTCAACAGAAGAAAAAAAATGTGTCATGGTTTTAAGTGCAATATATACGCGTGTGTATAATCGTATAGATACAGTCGTGGGCGTAAGACGCACAGTTGTGAAAGGATATATTATTCTATTTGTATTATCTTTTCTTAATATCTGAACTCGTAAAACACGGTTTCGGGCTATTCGAATATTATTATTATATCGTATTGGATATCTATATACATACCTGCTTAAATACCACTCGTCGTACGGTGCTGCACTAGCATATTATACATAATATTAACGTACACAATGTGCATATAGCTGGTATTTCATATACTTGTATACATGATACATATAATTTAAAATTTACACGCATGTATACAATATATAACGTATAGTGTGGAAACCGTACACGTATAGGTATTGGTATTTGGTATAGGTTTATTATATAGTTAGGTGTGTAATATTATGATCTATACGAGCCACGATCACATAGATTTAAAAAAAAACATTTCATAAGCATTCTTTGAACATCGAAGTCAATCAATTTGTTATTAACGAGTATTCAATACCACTTAAAGTCGCCGTTTATTGAACTCACAATTAATGGACACATTTTCCTATTGGACTTAAATTTAAGCTAGTATCGATTACTTATACTATGATAAAAAATTGTTTATTGTACTCATCATTATTTGCTAGTTAATGGTATGCCTATTTAAGGGCATATTTCTAGACTCCACATTTTCAGTTCTTTTTCCCAATTTTATTAATTTATTACAATTATATATTGACAATATAATTACTATTTTCTCGACTCGTCCATCTAAAGTTTTTTTAGAAAGTTTTATTGACAATAACTTAAACAAAAATCAAAAATTTCTCATGCTTTTTTTTAACAGATCAAAAACAGTCAAAATATTTTTTAAATTTAATCATGTTAGTGACTTATTCAAATAATAATGGTTATATTGGCTTTTGAGTTAACAAAACAAAAAAAAAATCGATTTTTGCATAAAATATAAAACTCCGTTTTTCCTTGTTTTTTTTTCTTTTTAAAAATACAAACGATCCAATTTTCTATAGAAAAAAAAAATTCATACAATTATAGATCTATTAATTGTTTTAATTACTATTTGCGCGTATTGTGCACACACGAAAAAAATCATTTTAAAATCAATATTTTCATCAAGAAATCATGAATCAAAAATAACAAATATACTGCAGAAAGCTGTCATACCATTAAAAATCAGTCAACTTTAAGTTTAATAATAAGTAAGTAAGTTCAGTTTTGGTTATTAACAAAAGATTGATTCTACACGAATTTTCCATGTTGCACGTGAGTCAGAAAGAGAAAATAAATAGTGCGCCGTCGCGCCGACATCATGCTCATTAACACGGTAGATCAAGTAATCCTGTGACTATAGATACTATTTTTTTATATTGCAAATTTAACTATTATTATTATATATTATATATATTTAATACGTATTTTATATTTATAACAATACCTTATAAAATTGTGAGTAGAAAAATATTAAATCAATTTATAAGTGTTAGTACAGTACTTTTTATGCACGCATTAAACGTATTCAAGTCTTTATAATAATTGATAATACTAACGACTCAAATTACCTATAGTTAAAATAATTTATATTCGCGATATTCCGAATAAAATATTGAGAACCTACTTTATAGATGCGTTATTGACTTATAGCGTTTACTTAAACGTATCATTATATATAATTTTTATAGTGATGTAAATTGGTAATTGCAATATTATATATGCGCTTAAGCCTTAAGGGCACGACAATGTGGTTTGATAAACAACAATAATTAGAATACATGCTATATGTTTACATACACCAGACAGTGTTGCACTGCTGCATAATTGCATTAAAGTTCCATGCATTTGACACCCGAGGCAGCAGACAAATCATTATTGCTGTTGCTCGTTTTCCTGAGTAGATTTATACAAGAGACATTTTCAATCTCGATCAGCCGTTAATCTATAATCGTTATAGTCGTTATAGATTAGAGTTTTACGTTTTTCTCGTCGGTTGAAGAATTGACGTATTTATATAATGATAGCAAAAATCCTATTATATCTCTGAAATCTGAGATATATACTTACCCTTCACTATATTGGTCTTCACTGTTCTATGAAAAATATGCCAAACGCTGTACGGATATTTACACAACGTATGGTAAATATACATAAATTTATAAATATTATATTATTCTTAAATATCTATTATATTGTCTTCACAACAAACCCAATTATGATGTCATATCACTGTTGTAGTACTCGTATGATTTCATTGAAATACTAAGATATATTTTAGAAAATACATAAGTATCTAAACGCAGAGTACAGATTATTGTTGTAAGAAGTACACATCAATTATTGGATAAAATTATCGAACCTGATGGGTATATTATATAATATATTGACATTCTTGACATCAAAGTTTAGTATTTTAGTTTGATCCGCAAAAAAATAACTACAATATTTATTAAACAATACACAATATAGTACCTCCAAGGCTCCAAATATATCCACAAGCGACTTGCCCAAGACCCAGTATTATTCTTACGTCATACAACTTATATAAAAATACAAACTTTTATCGAAAATTAATAATTATACATTATTAAATATAAATAAATAGATAATGAAATAGTTCGAATAAGTCCGCATGATTGTCTCTACAACAAGCCTAGCTTACGGAGATAACGATTTATGTATAATGTTATATTATAATAATTATTATTAGTTATTACGTTAAATAATAATATATTAATAATTTATATTTATAAATGAAAGCTTTTAAATAAATAATAATAATATATAGGTACGTATAATGTGTAGCTTATTTATTATAATGTGTATATATAGTGATTTGTCAAACATGCTCAAGTGCTCAAACCCCATTTTTTTTTACTTTTGACTCCCAAAGTATACCAACTTGATTTGTTACCAGAAACCACCTCAAAAAATTCAAATCGAAACATTTTTACTGTCATCAAAGTTTAGGCCTATTAGGTTTTTTCATTATTTTTAGTTTGCTCATAAATTTAAAATTTAACATCTCTTGCAGCCCTAAACTATTCAATATTTGATGTGACACAATCTTGTGTACATTCGATATTTTATTAAGCGATTTGTAGGGTAAAATGCATGCTTATTTTGAAATCTAATAGAACATGTTGCTTTAAAAGTATGAATAGGTACATAAACAAAATAATACGTCATATTTTACACTTGATAAAAAAATTCATTTTTACAAAATTTTTTATCACTTATTTTCAACAATATCAATACCGCCTTCAACATCAATATTTTTCATTACACTTTTTTCTACAGCCATAACAATGTCTCTTAATATTATTATTTGTATACACAAACAGCTCGCTGCTCACTACCGGGAAAAGTCCCGGTCGATCATGCCGTCGATCTAGTCCTCCGTTACAGCACTGTCTCTAAAGTATACTTACGCATTTCGTACACGGTATATATACAACGCGATTTATCGTTATTCGAGTCTCGAGGACCCTTCGCGTGCGGCCGACAGTGATCCGTGCACAGTCTACGACACTGAGTATGACTCTCAACCCACAAAACGAACTTATCCAAACGGCCTCTCGTCGAACTGCCCGCAGAGCGGGAGCTGATGATAACTACATTGTAATAAACGATATCGTGTAATAATAATATTATTATTATTATTGTTACCGTTTGCTGTAGCAGCTGCTTCACCATTGTACGGCGCACGTCGTAGGCAATAATTATCACGCGTCCGTCTGCTATAATCTCTTCTCCGTATTTATATTTATACCTCCAAGAGGCATGCCCGTTAATTAATCAATATCATTGTAATACACGAAATTACGAAACCGTGTTGTTGTGCGCGGGCGTTCGTTATAATAATATGTATATTGTGTATGTAGTTATTGTTATTATTGTTATTTTTTTCCGTTTGTTAGCTCCAGCTCGGCCCTACTATTTGTCGTTAAAAGTATACTTATACATACTATTATTATTATCATTATCCGCATTATGTATCGCTTCCAGACTGTATATTTTATTGAAAGACCGAATAATCGGACAGATGTTGTACCACACTTGTACCTACAAATAATTGCCGCCGTAGTATTAAATTATTATATGAGTTCACGATGATGGGTAACCGACCACGGAGAACCACCCTCGGGGTAGGTTATTGTTATTGGTGTGTTAATTTTCACGTGTAATATATGTACGAAGCTTATATAACACCGTATATACCTATATATACATATGAACATTAATTTATTATATTATAATGTACAAACAATTTACTTCTCATTTTTTTTCTAAAATTTTCTTGTTATTCTTTAAGGTAATCCGTACATTTTATAGTGCCGTGGTTCTGGACAAAATTTTAATTACTTTTTCAAAAATTTCAACGTATTTGTTGCTACTTGGTTAATGGTAATATTTTTTTTCAATTTGAAAAAAAGATTCACAGTTATTTTAAATTATAACATTTTTTGGTTTACCTGAAGTGGCTGAAATCATCGTAAACGATTTAATTTGATGTTTTCGCGTTTCTTAAAAATTAGGTTGCTAGAGTTAAGTGTAGTAAAGTTATTACTTATTACACGTAAATCATTTTACAATTCAAATAACTAAAATACTAAAATAATTTAATTGATTATTATTTAAATAGTTATGTTACATTATATATAAATAACACATTTTTTTAAATTTAGACTACAAAGAGTGGGTAGAAATGTATACCTAAATAATAAGTTAGGTGCGGATTTTGAATGAATACTAAGATAAAAATAGTAAATTTAAGTAAGCAGTTGAATGTATTATACTATTATCAAAAGTGTGTTTGGAATTTCTGTTTCCTGTCGTCCATGGAGTCCAAATAAAAAATTGTCCGCTAAATAACTTAAACATATCTGTGATGCGATAGGTACTAGGTATACATACAATATTATCTATCAGTCTATCACTATCAACGCAATTTAAACTTTTGATATCGCGGACGTGTAGATCCTTCCCTATTTGCCTTAAAATATTGTGTTTATATTATTTAATTTTTATATCGACTTATACAACTCAAAATTTAAAATTAAATTTTAAAATATCTTAAAAAACTCAAAAAGTGTCAAAAAATTTAGAAAATTATACTATGTTCAGAAAATGTTAATATAATATTCAGTGAAAATTGTAAGTGACTTGTGACTAGTGACTACCGCTTCTTATTTCTTAATTACAATAAAAAAAATGTTTCCTTTAATATAATTATTAGGTAATAGAAAACATAAAATGAATATATGTCTTTATTTAATAACTACACTGGTACATTTATTGAAAACTATAAACAAATTAAATTATTTTAAAAGTATAACATATTTTTGAGCAATAAACTTAACAAATATTTTCACATAAAAATCAAATACGAATTTTTATTATTATTGGATATTTTAGTTAAACCGCAAAATAAATTTAATTAATTAATTTTGTGGTTGAATTATAATATTAACAATAATACAAAATGTTCATTATTATTATTATTATTATTATATTGGTACTAATTCAGTTCTATAATAATATAGAAGATACAATATAACATTTACATTTTAAAAGCCATACCCATATTTAAGATAGACATGTGGAGAAAAATCAAATACATTTTTTACAGTTTAAAAAAATATGACAACCCCTGTTCAAAAACAATAAAAACAAAATATAACAAAACAAACATACCTTTTTATCTGCATTTAATTTTAATTTAGAATATTAGGTACTTTGGTATAATCCTTTATTACGGAACTCTTCATTTAATAAATCTAAATTCCTATAACATATAATAATCAAATTAATATCAGATATAGTTAAATTTCAGACATATGTAATATGTATCCATTGAAACTTGAAAATAAAGTATATAATAAATAATGATTAAGGTTTTAACTTTTAAATTACCCAATCATTTATATACTCACAATAAGTTAGCACCACAGCTATAATGCACACATATGAGATATATCTAACAAATTTTTTGGAAGAAAGCTTTTATAACTTCTGTATTGCTAGCTATTATATTCGATACTCCAATAGCATAACTTTATATTGGCAAGATATTTCCTATGTAAAAAATATCAAGCACATTTTATTGGAAACTGTTAGACCACTCAGAAAATTTGTTGTATTTTGTTTTAAGTTTGTGTTGTTGAAATAAAGTTCAACAAATATCGAGGAGTTCTTTAACAGTATCCAACAATTTAGGCTAACATTTTTTATTTAAATAAAAGTTTTCTAGTATAAAATTATGCTGTTTGCAGCACAAATTTAAAAAAAAGGTCTCCAAGTGAAAATAAAATTTAACGGATTCTGTGAATAATCCAACAATGTGTAATAAAATACTTACAAATTTGTATTATATATTTTATTTGTGTCTGTAATAGTTGCGCTACTAACTATAAGAGAGTTATTTTATTATATGAAATCTTATAAGCTATTAAAACTGTCCGTGATCTGTGTACAATCAATTATTAGGTCACTTGCCACCTTGAACGTATATTATGTTCATTTAATTATATATTTATATAGCTATAACATGTTTACCTTTCATTAACAGCTTTAAATAGTTCGGGACGTTCCGCCATTGAAATAGCCAAACGTAATGTACTCCAAATAGTATCAGATAAGGCTGGACTTTGAAAATTTGTACTCACAGCTGAAGCTTGTTGGTTCAACGCTTCTAACAAGTGGTCTATGGCTTCCCTATTATATAATATAAACATATGTAGGTAATTGTATTTTAAATAATAGTAATAATGTAAAAAAATAATTCTTAACACAATTACATATTGTTAGAAGGGCTAAAAATTCACAAATAACAAATATTATACAGTGCTATTAAATTAAATAAATAAATAACCTGTATGTATCAAGATGAATACAAGTAATTCCTAGATTATAACGAGCCCTTACAAAACCAGGACACAATTGTAAAGCATTGTGATACGCTTCTATAGCTTCTTCACATCTACCACCATTAGCCATAGTTGCACCCAAGCGATTCCATAAACGAGCATCCTGTAGAATGAAACATAGTTTTAAAATAAGGGTAATAGAATTCTTTTTTTTATAATAATTCTTTATTCTTAAAAATATAATTACTCACTTTAGGTCTAATTTGTAGAGCCACTTTAAAACAATCAGCTGCTTTATCATTCTCATTATTAAGATTAAGTAGTACACCCAATCCATTTTGGACATCTGCATCTATATCTCCTAATTCTAAACTTCTTTGAGCTGCTTCTATGTACATGTCCTTTACAGATTCATATAATTTTCTAAAAAATATAAGAAATTTATAATCCTATTGGCTATTACTGTGAAAAATTTGAGCTGTTACAATTTTAATACCTTCAATTAAAAATTTAATATTTTTCATTTTTAAATATCTTCTAAGTAAAAATTAACTTTAAAAAAATATAAATAAATCATTCAATAAGAAATACCTACGTAGTAAACAGATATTTCATTATTAATGAGTCTTCTTCTAGTTTTGGTTTTGATTTTACAATGTCTGAGTATTTGGGATTTTGATTCAACCATTCCTTAAAACAAATGTATTCATATAATGTATTTATATCTTTACAAATTAATTGTCAATATTTATTTTAAATTGAAACTAAAGATAATATTATTACCATAAGCATACGACAAGCTTGTAAATTGCAACTTTCATTTGTGTAACATGCCGCTAAACAGAGTACAGCTGTCAAATTTTCTGGTTGAAGATCAAGACATTTGTTTAATGCATTTATAGCTAGCTGATCCTAAAAATATGTAATATTTACTATTAGTAACAATAATTAAATACCTATATAATATGTATAGTTAATGGTAATTATCATATTAAATTTAATAATATAATACAATTCATACAATTAAAATTTAATAAATTACTAACCCACAAACTAGTGATACAAAAAGTAGGATTTGACAATACAAATATAATAATGTTATTTTTTATAGAAAAACCAGATAATGTCGCTATAACTTCAAAGTTCAATATCTGTACATTATAATATAAATGTATACTGAATTAATATTAACTGAGACCTTATCTTAATGAAAAAAGGATAATTTTAAAAATTTATTAGAAATTTAAATAAGTAAACAATTAAATAATGTACATGGCTAAGTTAATATTTCATACTTATTTTTAAAGTAAATAACCATTTATTTTAATTTTATATTTAGTTAAAATAATATATTTTAAATATGAATTTACTTGTTCATTTTCAGCTTGAGTAGTACCTAAAAGTTGCCAAGCTTCTGCATTGGAAGGATCTTGTTTAACAGCTGCTTCAAAGCACAAAACGGCTGATGGTAATTCACCATTTTCTAAACGACGCTTTCCCTCAGTTAATGGATTTTCTATTGAGTCCATCTCATTATCTGGTGTGAAACTATATTCCTATACAATAACAAACATCATACTCTAAATAATTTGCAAAGAGTAAATAAGGATAAATTTTAATTACGATTTAAAAATATATATGTTTACTTTTTTTCTTTCAGCATTTTTCATTTCCTCAAATTCCGAATACCATGTTTGAAAATTTGACTGATCATTTCTAATTTCATTATCATTTTCACTTTTATTGGCTTCGATCACTTGATCGGTCAAACTTGAAGATTCTTCTGCAACCATAATTGGTTTGTCTATTCCTGATGTACTAGGTACCATTGTATTCAATAAATTATTCATTTCCAATCCCTGGTCAAATTCTCTAAACTGCTGAAAATTTTGATTGGCAAATAATGGGTTTCCATACAACTCCATTCCAAAATGATTGATAGGCATACCAAAACTATTTTCAAAAGACATTTTACTTTGTGATTCCTGAAAAAAAATATTAATTTGCAGTTAATAAGATAGTTATAACTTATACTACAGTTTATTATTTTAAAAGTTTATTTATATTGAGTTTCTCATATATTTTACATCACCGACCAAAAAATAACACCAATTATAAAATAAATACTAAGGTATTGACAAAATAAAAATTAGATTAATTTTAATTAATTTTTTTTAGTATACAGGTAAATTAAAAATATGTACAAGCATATAATAAAATAATGTGATATAAAAATAACAATTAAATATATTAAATAATAAATAATATTAATGTATTCTTTTTTATATTTACACCTAACATAACCATTATCTTTGATCCTTATCTTATATTTTGAATAAACTCGTGAAATGTATAATTTATTAATTTATGTGTTAAAATACACAATTTATGAAAATTATTAGTATGATGTGTATGAACTTAACTTAAAAATGTTAAGCAAATCATCGACATTGGATGTACGATTTATTTATGAACTATAAAGAGGACACGCATTTGCATTTTAAGGGACTGTATTTAGGAAAATGTTTATATTTTAAAATAATTTAAATTTTAAATAAAACTGGTTAGAACTTCAAAGTAACTTATAAGACGTGGTCAGTATTGAATGGTTATTACTTATTACCAATATGATATGTTGCTGAGTAATTATGAAATTATATGGAGAAATATTCTTGCATGGGGGATGGGGAAAAACCAACTTGGCTTCAATTAGATTAAAAAAAAAAATTAAATTTTTCACAAAAAAAAAACAAATTACAAATTATTTATAGACGTGTGATGTACTATTAACAAAATTACCATAAAATTCTGGCTTGATGTAGAATTGATACCATCCAAGATGTTCATATTTTCTTTACTCTTGTCGAAATCAAAACGAGATTTCATAACGTTAATCCTGAAATTATAAAGTAAGCAATAAAAAAAATGTAAATTTGGTAATTATAATAAATAACTTACTCTTGATTTTGATAAGATTGCTCTATTTCTTTTACCCATTCAGAATTATAACCAAAATCATCAACTTCATCTTTAATTAGCATTTTATTGTCTTTAGAGCTCCAAATATTTGGATCGAACAAACGGTCCTAAAATATAAACACAATTTAAGAAAAATAATCAACTACAGCTAAAATTCATATTATATAGAATATTAATAAAAGGTATTATGTGTGTATGTGAAATTGTGAGCAAGTAAGCAATTCACAGCCAAGTCTATTGAACTCGTGGTTTTGAAATTGTACACATAAGTATCGAAAAGATTTTAACATTATTACATAACTACATGAGTAGTTTGTTTGAGGTAATGAGTTTATAATTATGAGTAGTATTGTAACTTGTAAGCATACTTAGGCTTGTTAACTTTAGGTATTAATATTATGGTAAGTCCAAATACATCTGCGATCGTTGAAATATTTAAACATTTTAGTATTTTACAGTTAAAAATGACGATTTTTGGGTATAGCTGCAGAGAGTTATAGCCAGGCCTTGAGCTTATTTAAAGGCAAATGCGGTTTGATTTTGTTTGGTTGAATTTAAATAATTACATTAGTATACAGTATATTTTACTAGTTTAATTATTGGGCAGAAGATATAAAAGGATCTGCGTTGAAGTTAAAATTATTGCCTTATCAACAGCCACTTATGTTTTAAGCATAATCGGTTAGTCTAAAGTATAAATATTGAGCATAACTTCACTGGGAAAATGTCTCCTCTCGTGGACACCGGATTTAATGCCTGCTATATTAGAATAAGTAGATCCGCTATGTCCATTAAAGACTTCAAGGTGTCGCTAAAAGCAACTTATGATTTCAAAAAAATATATTAAGCAAATCAGATAACACAAATAAAATAATAAGTTTATTGTCACAAATATAGTCAAGTTTATTTGAATTACTCATTTTTTGTTTCTTTTATAATTAATTTTTGAAACCAAAATATGAACATGCAAATACCAAGCATAGGGTTACTAATACATCAATTATAATTTATAATATTGTATTCAACCTATTGCCGTCGGTATGACGGTATATAATAATTAATATCAACAGCTGTAGTGTGTAATAATAATAGTAATTAGCTAATCTATAGATAAATTAATTTACGCCAATTTTATTGATCTATCGCATTTTAATAATAATAAATAATAATTAATAGTTGTTGTAATAATTATAACTTATAATATAAGTTATACATCCTGTATGGCTGTATATACAGTAATACTTAGTATATATTATTATAAAATTATTATTTTTTAAACGCTCATTTTAAATAGTCATTCAAATTAAACATTATAAAATTGGTACCTGTTTTTCAATTCTTTTTGTAAATTGTGTTGGCCAGGCATCTTCACTACTACAACCTTCAATGCCTCTCATATTAGCTAAAAGGTCATCCATTTTGAAAGTATCATTTTCCATTGAACTAAAAAATTGATCTGCTAACTAAAAACAAACAATTGTACACAATAGTCTTCGAATTATCAATAATATTTAAATTACCTCTCCTGTGCTTGATTCTAAAAAACGTTGATTGTTACTTTCGGCAGTTTGCGTTGATTGTTTAAGGTCTTGATCCTTAAATGCATGGTCTTGTACAAAATGCGTGGATAATTTAACTAAAGAATTGGAACCACCACAATCACTTTCAACTAAGTCACGTATCGACATTTTGAACTAAAAAATTCATAATATATAATGTAGGTAATTATTTTTTACTTTTTATCTCGTTATTAAATGTAATTTCAGAAAATGTTCTACATATTTTCAGTTTAATTTTTTTCAAACTTTAACTCCAGGCATCGTTAAAATATTTAATTAATATTTTAATTAATTGCAGTTGGTGCTATAATACAATTAATACAAGGTTAAAAATTCACTAATATAACAAGAAAAATGTTCAATACTTTGACCTGTTCCAAATTAAAACCTATAGAATCGCTAGAATGTAAGAATATAAACAGAAATATACACAGAATTACCGTTATATTCCGTTTATGCCAAGTTGCATGAAAAATGAATTTATTTAATGGTTCAATAAAATAAGTAAATTTGAATTAAAGGATAGTTTACTCGCAATATGTCCATACAGATATGTTTAGTCCTGTTTTATCTAAAAATAATAGAACCAGTCTAAAAATCAAATTACTAATTTATAAAGTTCTCTATAAGAACAATTGGACTATGGACTTATCGACTTCAGCTTTTAGAAATGGTTAAAAAATGTAAAAGGAAATATTACAAGCATAATAATATTTAATCTAACAAAAAAATAAATTTTAATTAAAAAAATATATAAAACAAAGAAAAAACAAATAATTAATTAAGCTAAATGTCGCTAATGATTGATACCTTAATCATCATCTTTCATGTTAACGCCAATTAGTAAAATAATACTAATTATACGCTTTTTGTATAGATTGTTTATTTTAAATAAAAATAAAAATTAAAACATTTAGTCACCCGTTTTTAGATTGCTACTAGAAATTTTTAGTCCGGTATAAATTTCCCCATAAAAATAACATCACTATAAAATAAGGAAATTTGTTGTGACACCGGTTCAAAATATATGTAATACCGGTATAATTTTTATAAATTTAATAATATTCTCTGCTGACCAGTTATACAAGAATATGAGATGTATATACTCGTATATGTTCGATGAGTTTAAAATTTTAGAAGTTTATGTCTTCGTTCATTATTATGCATATAAATGCATAATTTGCATTAATATTTCAACTAATAATTATTGAAATAATCCTTTCAGGTAAATATTATTTCATTCGATTTGACTTTATGATCGGTATAATGATATCGCATAGGCCATAGACTATTGCTGATATTGAATAGTTTTGTCGGCTATCTATATTGAAGTGGAATCAAATAAAATAACAATTAAATTGCAATAAAAAATGGCGTGTACAATTTAGTAATGATGTTTGTGTAGCTATAATTACTAATTAGTAATTTTGATTTAAGAAATATGAAATAAATTAAAAGTAAATTGCTAATAAAGCAATTGTAATAGGTAGGTATATAGTAAGTGACCGTAGTTACTCAAGAGTAACCTCTTGTAAGCCGTAAATTAGCCCGATGCCGACACAAAAAATAGAATAACCAATAACCCATTTGGATTGCAACCACTTCAACACTCTCCACATTTTAAGAACATTTCATTAGTCTTTACAGTAACCTATCCAACTTCACAAGTGGTTTCTACCATTAGGTATGAAAAAGACGAATTAAATTCACCCACAGAATAAATTACATTAAATTTAAATTTAATATATTCTGTAATTCGACCAACGACTATGTTCATTTCATTTTCATGTTTCACTCCAGTATAATGTATACAATAAACATGTATACATGTTCTGATGTTCATACTTCATGGAGTCCCTGGACCATGTTATTACTTATTATTACTATTGTTCACTTGAGAGTTGTACTATATTGAGGTTTCTATAAAATTCTATAACAAGCATTTTCATTACAATGAAAATAATAATTGACGACGGTCGATGGACGTTGACACCACAGACCGATAACATTTTGATGACAATTGAATAGGTGCCTAATAAATTGTACAGATACGGTGACTATTCTCTATATTAGACTATATAGTAATAGTACAATAACTACAATACGTCTGTCTAATGCCGTTCTACAATTTATAATCAGTTAATTTGGTATTCACTATACTCGTATAGCTTAGATATATTTAAGCCATGGTTACTGTAAGATTGTATGACGATGAGTCAATGTGGGTAAATAAAAAAATTAAAAGAAGTTTTAAAAATTACATTGGATAACAATATAAATATATAATTATATATTTATATTATATTATCACATCAAATACATTATTGAATAATTTGGTTGTTGGTTGGTAAATTCTTATTAAAAATTAGGTACTTTTTGGAGAATGAAAATATGCAATCCAGCGTTTTAACCAAAATGGTATAGCCTATATACGTGAATAGCATAATTCATAATATAGTCAATATAGAATAGGCTAAAGTTAAAGATTATATATATTATAATATAAATAGTCAATACTCGATAATAAAATACAATTTGCTATTAATAATAAAACTAATTTATCGCGAAAAAAAACAAGCATTGGTAAACCGAATAAGATTTCAATTATAGAATCTATAATATTACCTATGATTTATGAGGCCATCAAAGCGGTTATAGAACACTATACAGTCACATAAAAAAAATAAATACGGCGGACAGTTCGTACAATTTTCAGATAGAAAAAAATGTATATACTACATAATTTATTATTATACATTTAAATTGTTGGGCCAGGAGCATAACTATAAATCGGAGTCGCTGAGGCAGTATCAAGTAAATGTTGGCACCAATGGCACTCATCTATTAATGCTACAAAAATTCTTCAATTTTTAAATTAAAAAAAATAACGATAGTTTTTATTATTATAGTTAATTTAATATATGTAATTTTACATTATAATATAAACTATGTCTTACACTTTATAGTATTGTCATATACTCATACTGATAAAATAAAGTTTAATCTAACTCTTTAATTCATTTTTAATTGTCTACTTTTTATTTAAATTAATAGGTAATGTATAAAATCCCAGCAGTCAGCACAGCTCATACTCTTTTATGAAATATATGTTTGGCATTTTTTTTCAATCTTTATAACGGTATGATACAATTGATACGAGTTTTAAAACAAAATTCAAATTGTTGTTTTTATGAAGGTCAAGGGCTCTTCCAAGTCCAGTGCCTCGGAGCATGACGTGTCTTGCCATACTATATAGTTACGCTACTGAGGTGGTCACAGCTAGGTAGCCTTCTAGTTTTATTGTACATTTTTAACAGAAATAAATAAATAATCAAACTATAATAAACTATATTATTATAGTTTAATTTTTGTGCTATGTAAAGGCATTGTGAATTTTTGAAACATTTAGTGTCAATTGTAAATTGTATATAAATTTAATAGTTCATAATGTATGACAAATTATTTGAGATAATAATGCCTTCATTTTTGTTTAATTTGCATGATGTATAATAATACAGGGATTGAATGTTTTTTAGGATAGTTTTAAAAAATGTAGTGTTATCTTATCTTGTAAAATATATTTCCTGAATTATTTTAAACGTACTAAGTGTTCGCGGTATGCAAAAAAAACAATAGATAGTACAAAATGTTCACTTATCCATCAAAACAAACAGCTTGAGAGGCAATCGCAAAATACATAAAGACAGTTATTATTTGTAGGTACCTAAATTACGGACATTTTTGATTGTTATTAGACATACGATTAAAAGCGTAAGTTGAGTACCTCTCTCTACTATAGTCTTTCATGGTTTCATCATTTACAAAATTGAATTTCATTTGCTTCTTATTGCATAGCATATAGATACAGGCATATATTATAGTCGTGTACTCGTGTAAAAGACACAACACACAAGTCCTGATATTCAAAATTAATATTGACACTTTTTTAAATATAGGTGTGAAACATTAAATCAGTTTTTTGGATCAGATTTGTGTTAAAAAGATGTTTAAAAATGTTTATGTATTTATTCACGATATGTGTTTAAGTAATTTAAAAATTACATTCAAATAAAAAAAAAATTTAATTAAATACATAGGTACATATTGGAATTTTGCCAATCGCCCAAATCCAGCTGATGCAAAGGGTAATTTTAATTAATATAGGCACCTAATAACAATTTAATAAATAATTCTTGGGCGTGAAAAACATTCAAATTGTTTAATTGTTCAATACGTAATATCGGTTAAATAGTTTAAATAAACATAGGTAAATTATTTTCAGTTATATCTTTTACAATTTTTACTTATAGGTATATAATATTATATAATGCCAATTCCTATTTATATAACCGGAAAATTGAATACAAGGTTAAAAAAAACAATAAACTATTATAATTTATAACTAGAACTAAAAGCATCCGAAAATAATTGATCAACCTTTTTTTATATGGATTAAAGTTTGTATATAATGGATTTTTTGTTATCATTATTAGGTATTGAAAATTTATACTACGTGTATAAAATAGAACAATATAAATAAATGATACAATGTTTTTTTTTACATGATTACATGATTGAGAAGGTCGTTCATATTAACAATTCCTTAGAAAATCGTTGAAGAGAAATTGTTCGCTATACAAGAATACAATTAAAGTAGGTATATTTTGGCCATTTTAATTTTAGCTTTAATAGTTTTTTAAAAAATAATAACGATGAAAAGGGAGTAAAAGAGATTTTTCGTAATTCATATTTATTTGATTTCATATTTCGTAGCAGAAAATTAGGCAGATAATTTCGATTTACAAAAATTAATTTATTACTAATAGCTTTACGCTTTACGATATTTTAGTATTTAAAGTTTAAATTAACGAAATAGTGAGTCAACATTTTGCGAGGTACTCTTGCGTACTATATATTATACTACTGGTATACCACTCCACTCAGTCCAAAAAAAACTTTTAACACGAATAAATCATAAACTCCTCGTTAAAATTTCAATTTTTATACAAAAAAGTATTTCAAAATATATTCAGCTTTAGAAAAAGCAAATAAAAATTCATGCTGTCGTTAAGAAAAGTAAAACATAAAACAAAAATTATAACGAGAGAAAATAGTAAAAATTATAAAACAGGAAAAAAGTTGCTTTTAACCATTTAAGATTATTTAAAAAAATATTTTCAAAAACTTTATTAGGTATAGTTTTCAAAATGTCTTACATTATAAATGGACGGGTGGTATATAAATAACATTTAGGAAATTGATTAGGAATAGATTCTAGGGAGACTTCAGTTATACTATACCCTTCTTATACATCACCTATACTTATTGTAAAAATAAAATACGTTATTAATTGTATAATAAAAATATTTAAAAACAAAAAAAAAAATTAAAAAAACATTGCGTATCATTTGTTTACTGATTACCATACACGTCCATACGCGTAATATATTATATTGGTAGGTACGCATTATAATAATA
Organism: Rhopalosiphum padi; assembly: GCF_020882245.1. Lineage (NCBI taxonomy): Eukaryota > Metazoa > Arthropoda > Insecta > Hemiptera > Aphididae > Rhopalosiphum > Rhopalosiphum padi. Next base: position 24,756,590 of record NC_083600.1, read on the forward strand.
TATGCATGTCGCATCATACATTCATACTATATAATTATATAAACGATATAAGTAGGAACTAGGTACACAAACTATATGACAGTATCCTTATGACGCCTAGGTTCAAGGTCATCATTTGGAGAGGGGCGAAATGTGTATTCGCACTAACTTTTTTTAAAAGCCTTCTTTGGCTTGCAAAAAATAAAATATAAGTGCCGATATACTCAGATATATATGTACCTATAAGTATTTTAAATCAAATATTGTGTCATAATAAGGAGAGGTAAGGGAGAGTCAACAAAGCATTATGGAGGTGTAGGAATAGTGGCGTAACTGAGGGCCCACAGACCCCGCGTTGCGAGGGGGCCTACGGTAATTTGGGGCCTTTGGTTAAAGTAAATTTCATTACCGTGAAAAAAAAATTGAATTATTGCTTTTTTCAAATTAAATTAGTGTTAATCTACGCGCAGTTTAGATATAAACATGTTAATTGACAAATTTGCCCAAAAAAATGCTAGAAGATCGTAGAAATTTAAATAAAATAATTCAGTAAAATTTAGTTATTTATATACATTAAGTAATAATTGTGTGATATTAAATAAATATTGTTATTTTTTATCATACCATCATATCAACATTTTAATTAAAATAAGTGATTTACCTATATCAGATTAATGTTTTTAAACTAATATACTACCTAAACAATATTTTAGGGGCCCATTTTTTATTTTTGCGGGGGCCCAAATTTTTTTGTTACGCCACTGTGTAGGACAATGGAAGTCGAGTAAGTCGACCCTATATATTTAGCAGAGAAAGCAAAGAAGTAGAAAGATTGTGGCCTGGTAATGATTTTAAATAACTTGCGAATATATGTTTGCACCAACAATAAAAAAACTTTAACAACGCCCCTGCTTAGGTTGATGTTGGAAAACATAGAATTACATACATTTACCATGAATCACGATAATCAAATTACATGATTCAAATACTCGTAATTGTACAAGAAGAATTCGTAGTTTTTATTAAAATTGATATTATTTTGTTAATTTTTTTCAAAATCGTGCACTGAATAACTCGCACAAAATATTAAATATTACTTATTAGTTATAAGTTAATGTTCATCGCTTATAAGACCTAATGACTATAATAACGTGATACATTATGATGGTTAGATTTAGGTAGAACATTTATTATATTGCAATATTACTGTATTGGCAAGTTAATTTGCAATTATTTGACCGAATAATTTTACATACATTATAATACCTGTGACCTGTACAAGTGTCATTATCCTCATCGTACGTACGCAGCGGAAATAATAGGTGGTTATAACTTATAAGTACGTACATACTTATATAAATAATATATAATATAGCAATGTATAATCTGCAACGAGTTTTATGGATTTTTTAATTCGATTAAAATAACTGACATTTTACACACGAATGAACGTGTGTATTTATTATATGCTTTATTTATACCTTGATTACGGCAGTTAGCATTAAGACGTATAATAAATCGATTAGTCATTTGCATAAAACGTTAAAAATAAATAATTCTAATTTCTTTTAAATATACACCAAAAACGGCAAAAACAACACGCGAAATTAAAATAAGTATATTTATAACATTAATCGGATATTTCCCGGTATTAGTGCGTAATGGCCTATTCGTTGTGTCCCTATAAAAATTTTAAATACGATTATTCTGATTACACATTGCAGCAATACCAAATATTATTAGGTAATAATAATGTTGTTACTTGTTATCTACCTGTTGCATGTTATTATAAGATAATATTGTATCTAAATGCATCAGCGATGAATAGATATTAGATGTAATTAGTAATTACTTTTATCAGAAGACAGGTACGTACACGAAAACGAAATTTTCTCCCAACGGTTTTTCGTACATACATTATAAGAATATTGGGTACTACACTTTACTAATAGGTAAGTAATAATGATGGGGTTCGATAACCTTATACCAGATGGCAGATAAATAAATAATAATTATGATCGTTTATGATTATGCGCGTTCCAGAGACAATAATAATAATAAATAAATGCGTATGTTCCTGCTCGCATCGCTAATTAATCGCAAATCGCAAATCGCAATGTCATCATAATATTAAACTTGTACGATGAGCCGATAAAAAATTAACAACTATATTATGATCGACGAATTCAAAATATTATATTGTCGAACGACGCTCAACACACTATTACTCATTGTCATTGGCATGCATACAATATTTATAATACAAATAGGTACGAATAGACGATAGGTAAATGGCTTATTAGCGAGTGAACGGTGGTCGAAACTATGTATAATGGCTACTGGCTGTCTGGCTAGTACTTACCTATGGGTTTTAAGTAGTAAGTACACCAACTACGTAATAACTACAGGTACCCAAATCACACATGCATAACGTGTATGTTTATGGTAGGAATATTGCGAATTTGCGATCCTACGATTAATCCTATACGGCTATACCATGTTTTCGGGAGCAATTTGTTTACAAATTGTACTTTAAACAAGTCAGCGTTAGTGTACACGGTATTTATTACCACACAGAAGCGAGCGGTTAGTGGAGTACATCTCGATTCATGAGTAGGAGTCACTCCAAAGTTCAAACACACGGTGTGCAACCTAACCACTTATATTACCCGTATATAATGCATAAAAATAGATTTCGATATTTGTTCTGTTTAACATAATATACACGTCTTACAACTCTTACACCCCGCCGTACAAGTGTAAATCATATTATTATAATGAGTATTTGATCTGTCAATATCTATCTTTGGATCTTACTGACGTCGATACCTAAAATTCCTAAAGTACCTCTGAGGATCTAGAGAACATAATATTGAATATTTATTGTTATCCAAGTACTGATGCAGCAGCTATCTAATTTGTATACTCATCATGTAGGTATGCTATTTATAAGGTCATTGTCACGTGTAAATCAAATGGTGTACTGGTGTAGATATAGTAAGTACTACAATGCTGTAAAATGTACATATTATAATATAATAACACCTCCATACAAATCAAACCAAATAAATAATGACTTAAAAGATAGATAAGGTATGTAGTAAATATCAGGGTCGGCCTAGGTACCTGAGGGCCCAGGCAGGAATTATTTTCTGGAGCCCAATAATAATTTTATACTGTATTTTGGGGTAACACAGTACAGGGGCCCAGGAGCTATAATACGGCAAGGGCCCAGGCAGGAATCCCGGCCCTCTGGCCCTGGTAAATATTATAACTTAGCCACTTAGGTACCATTTAACTAAGCGTTTGAATAGTTAAAACTAGGTACTTATATTTCTAAACTATATTGCAGTAGGTGGTTAGAACTTTTAGAACCTAATATAAATTTAATAAAATGTACATAATATTATATTGAAAATTTAACTATAACTGTTATAATATACCACAAATAAAATGTATATATTATGTATACAGTAGTACTTTTAAATTTTTTTTATAAAAACTTTGATTAACTTAAAAACATAAATGTTGATCTTGATTTATAAAAGGAAAAATATTATAAAATTGTACTTCACAATTTTCACATAATTTATTAAAAAAAAAAAATACATTAAATAGCATTGTTATAGCATGTACATTATCAAAAAATTATAGTTCTCATTTATCATTATAAACTAAGTTAAGAAGCCTAGCAGCGACCAGTTTTTGTCAATCAGTGGTTAGGCTACACTCCCACTAAGTTAGCGTGCTGTATAATTAAACTATGCTCCTATGCACAAGTTGGCCACCAAGTTATTTTCTTAACTTGAATATATTAAATTATAATCACAGTTACTTGTAAAATTGCATACAATTATCTGAAAATAATGTTTTGAACATATTTATAATGTATTAAACAAAAACCAAAGTAAACCATTATTACAGAAAGGAAGATGAAGTAATGGATTCATCGACTGTTGAAAGAGACAAGGCGCAGTGTTGTGCTGGAGTTGTAAAATGCACAAACTAGAAAATATTATGTAATTCAAATATATAATAATAAAGCTGCTTTAAATTTAATTCTACATAAATAAGTATAAATTAAAGTGAATGTTTAATAACAAATTTACCTACTATTTGATGCAGCATTCACGTCGTTTACTAACAAAGTTATTCACATTTTTTTAATAGTAAAAATTGAATGAAAACATGAATATTGGACATGAACATGAACTTGAAAATTATCAAAATCAAGATAAAATTAACAAGTGTAATAATTAAATATTAGGCATATAATAAATACAATAATAAACATTTAGTTAAAATTTTATTTAATCACCCAAAATAATAAATGTATACTCTTTACAAAATAAATACTTGATAACATTTGTGCACAATAATAAACAATTATACATCAATCAATCTAACAATTGTGCTTTACTTAATTATTAGATCAATTGATATGTATTTTAATAAAATAACAATATTTTATTCATTTATCTTAACATTATTTACAAGTGTATCAAAATATGACTATAAAGTACCATTGTGTACCTATTTACTTACAAAGAGAAAATGAGATATGAACACATTATTTTAATTTTATATTATACATTATCATAATTAGAAAACAAAATATTAGTTATTTAGGTAGGTACACTGTAAAAATAATAACTAAAAATAAGAATATTTGGTAAAAGTATTAAAATTTAATCAAATTTTATGAACTACCTAAAAATTTTGATGTTAAATTATAAATAAATAAAAAGAACTCTACAATCTGACGCAATTAATTTTTTAAATTATGTTATGAATAATTATAATGATAATGGTCAATTTTTGTAGTTATTTTAAATACTGGACTCTTTAAATATTAATGGAATATAATAAGAGTTAGGTAGCTAGGAATAGGATATAGTTAGGTAAGGTTAGTTAAGAAAGCAAAATTTTCTCATAATTAACATACAATTTTGAAACAACTAAGTACCTAAGTGTAATAATTATTAACATTACCAAATTGAAAAACTATTCAGATTAACATAAAATTAATCAAGGTATTTCAACATGGTTATAATAATAATATTGTGAATAATATTGTAATTCAACCATTTATGTATATTATTTATGATTATTTCTATAGAACTGTAAAATAATCAAATTTTAATTTTGGCTTTAAATGAAAACATGAAATCAAATATTTGAAAAAAATGCTTGCTAAAAAACTTAGATTAGAATTGTTCAAAAATAATATAAATTAAAATATTTTTAACCAACTTTATAATGATATTAAAAATAACTAAGAAATCCAACTATACATAGACATTAATTTATCACATTTTATTTTTATTATTCCTACAGGTTTTAGTATATACCTATTGCATTTAATTATTTATTAAAAGTTATCACTTGTACATCTCAAAATAAAAAAATTACAGAAATATAGTTATAGTTATATAGTTCTCAAAATTGTTTTAAAAAAGAAAATATCGAAAAAGCAAAATCAAAACAAAATTAAATTGTTTACAATTAAAAATAAAATAAAAATAGTTAAGTTTGTTCAATGGGTAACAAACTGAAAAATGGCTAAAAGGCAAACAAAATATAAAATATATAAGAAAGAGAGATCAAGACATGATTAAATTTTTGGATCAATTATAATAATACACACCGCTTATCGAATGTTTGTAAAAAGATTTAGTTTTGACTTGGGTTCTTTATGTGAACGTGCTTTTGAAAATATATTCCAAAATCTTAATGTCTCATCTCCAGCTCCTGTTACTATGGATTCTCCGTCTGGGGACATGGACAAATACAATACCCTGAATGTATGACCTGTGAGTTTAGCAATTTGACTCATCGAAGGATATTTCCATACAACTATTTGATTTTGAGAATATCCGTGTGTACTAACTAACTCTTGAGTATTTCTAGACCAAGCAAGATTGCATACTTGTGATCCGGTGTCAATACATTGCATTGGTTGTCCAGTTAGTGTGTTCCAAAAACGTATACATTTATCAGCGGTTCCTCCACCACTAGTTAATAAACCTCTTTGATGGGGTGACCAAGCAATTGCTTTTACTGCAGCAGTATGTTGATGATATGTCAATTGTGGAGTGTATGCATGTGTATTCCATACATATAGTCTATTATCATTTCCTCCAGATGCTAGGTATCTATTATCTGGAGACCATTTTAGTCCACATACTTCTTGCCGATGACCAGCATATCTCCTACATGTGGATAAACTTGGACCTCTCATATCTCTTAAAAATATGTTACGATCTCGACTTCCCGATGATACAACATCGCCATTCCATGCAATAGCACCGACTCTACCCGCATGTCCAGTTAAACTGTTGACTTGCTTTTCTGCAGCAATATCCCATACTTCTACAGATCCTTCTTGAGTACCAAAGGCTAAATAATTGCCTTTGTCATTCCATGCTACCGAAGTAACAACATTACCATCAGATGACAAATCACTAATCCTTGTGACTTTACTTGTAGTTGCAGACCATAAATAAACACAACTTCCTAGCCCAACAGCAAGTAAGTTTGAAGATGACCAATCAACTAAATTTAAATAAAAGTCATCTTGCAGTTCAGGGGCATCAAGGACTTTATAAGGTACTCTAGAAATTTTTCGAGGTATTTTACGCGGCGATCGTAAAATTTCTTGACTTTTGGAACCAAGTGGAGATAAAGAATAAGGAACCCGTGATTGAATATTATCAACTTGTTCAGGACTAGAGGAATAGTATTGGAACAAGTTACGTTTGGTAGCTAAACGATCACGATTTTTATCTTGAATACTTATTTCACCAACACTAGATCCAAGCAATTCATTGTGAAGAATGGCTTTGTACGCATTATCTTTGTTAGCTGCTTCACTTTGAAAATCTTTCTTACCATAATCTAAACCATATCTAATATCTGATATAATATTAAACCTTGCAGCAAGGTTATGTGCCTCCCGATAAGGTATAAATCGATCAGCTCGAAAACCATTAAATTGATCATAAGTTTGAACAGATGAACATGGTTGATCAGTTTTAAATTTTTTAAAAGATTTTAATTGATTTGGATCATCATCAACTTCCATTTCTTCAAGTCTTTTAAAACCCAATAATGTATTTTCTTTCTCCACAGATTGTGACTTGGATTCTGCAGCTACTTGCATTTGACGGTTTTTCAAAACAACGTAGTCAGGACTCCTGGACAGCTGCGCCCTCAGTCTCATTGCAAATGTCGGATCCATTCCTTCATCCATTTCTGTGTGTTTATATATGCCTAACAAATAAATTCCAATACCATATAAATTCCCAAAAATGTAATATTATGTTTTAAATAAATTATTTTATTAATATAGTTCTACATTTATTTTGTATTTATAAAAACATACAAAAGACTAATCATTTAAAAGTTAAATATCAAACAACTACTAAATATATTAATTAATTTTACCTTATCAAGGTAAAATAATTACCTTACCTATTACTATTCAATTTAAAAAGAAAATCATAATTTTATTATTATCACTATTTTTACTGTATTTTTTAATAGAAAAATTGATGTCTCATAATTTCCAAGATATTGTAGTTTAGATATGAAGTGAAAAAATTCTAAAAATATTTTTATACATTTATTATTATTATTATTATTTTTTATTATTATCTTAAATAATATAAAACACAAACAATAAGACATTTTTTTTATATGTAACTCATTGTTTCAAAATATTTTATATTTTACTTGATGGTTCAATATTAACAAATAGTAAATAAAACCAGTTATTTTATCTTCACATATTATAAAAATAGTTAATATTGTATTTCTGAGATATAATCCATATTTTTTTTTATATAGTATTAGTTGTCAAAAATACAAAATTACAAATGTTAATTTAAAATAGCTACTATAGTCTTTTGCTTGGTTTACCTTTTTAATTGATTTAACGATACAAAAAAAGTAGGGGGAAATATTAAAAATATTAAGTAGATAGATTAAAAAAAAAATATGAATACCTAACCTATACATTAAATCCTTATTATCAGATTATAAAGCATAGATCGCTTAACCTAGAACTTTTTTATTTTATAATTGAAAATAAAGTCATGTTAGTTAAATAAAACATACCTACAATAGAAAAAATTTAATTTAAAATTTGAAATAAAACATAAATATTGTAGAGATTAATATTTTTACTATGTTTAAGAAAAAAATTACTTATTTTATAATTGTGAAAATTCTATATTAACCATTAAATCCAAAATGCTTTGAATTTCCAGAATTTATGATAAATACTTTTACATATTAAAAGGTACCTATTAGAATAGTCAATAGATTGAATAAGTAAATAAAACTTTTAAATCACTCTGGCAATGACAAGGCCAAATTTCTCCCAACTTGCTAAACGTTGCTAAATGACGTTTCCCGAAAAAAATGTTTACAATTAATATTCCTTATTAGTAATATTATTATTACTTCATTTGGGGACTGCCAAATAATAAGAGTCGTTGGTGCCTTGGTGAGAGATACACAGAAATGGACAAAAATCGGTCAGCCGATTGATTATTCTCTTTTAAGATTGAGTGTAGTGGTTAAGTAAAAAAAAAAAAATACACTATGAACCTTTCTTGCTTTTTTCAAAATGTACATTATATACAGGTTATGCTATTTGATTGGATTATTAAATTTTAAATAAAATTCAAAGAAATTATGATAATAATAAATATTTCCTAATTTAACTGTTCATGTCTATGTCTTATGTGTCAGATTTAGTTTCAATATCAACTTTTTTTAAAATTTTTTCTGACTGTCATCCAAACTTAATTAATTATAAGAACATGTTTTAGTTTTGTAACACATGAGCAACAAAATTGTTTAATAGTATAACAAAAAATGTATACTGAGTGCGCCGAGAGAACGCATGTCGGCCGCGCATCCAAATGAAGTCGATCTGTGGTTTCAAGATCTAATTTATCCCACAAAGTGGACTTGTTGTACGCCGAGATGCGCCTACTACAACGAGTTTCGCTCTCTCGGCGCACTCAGTATAGGTACATCTTCAAATAACTAATAATGTTATATAAATCATGAAGTTCCAAGATAAGCAAAATGGAAAAAATATCATGTTTAAATTTAACTATAGATTATAATTGTAGGTAGCTTATAATATTATTATTGTTTATTTCTTAAAAAAAAAAAAATAATAGGCCTAATTAATATTTATATATTATATTATATTTAATTTAAATAATAAAACCAAATTGAGAATTATATTTTTAAAAGTTGTTTGATTCTAAGGTACCTAACAGACAATTTAGATTCTATTTTAAATTACCAAAGACATTATTATCTACTTATATACATTATACAATACATTGACATCAAGGCTATTAGCAAGATTTCAAAATCACACATCTATACGTCATCATTAAATTGATTATAACATTTAAAAAGGTTAATTATTCTCAATTAATCTAAATAAATAGGTGTTCTAAATTTAAGTAAGAACATGAGTACTACACAAAAATATACAATTTAAAACCTATTAAAGTAGTGTTATTAAGTAAATTTAACTTTTATATAGTTATCTAATTCAACATTAGGTAATTTAAAATAATTTATATTAGGGTAATTAAAATGATCAGTAATAAATAGTATAAAATTTAAATTTATTATTTTGTAAACCTATTAATAATTAATTAAGTAATAACTAACTACTAGTTCAAGAATACTTAAGTTCTCATTAAAAAATAACTTCTTAGTAAAATTACCTACTAATTATAATAATTTTTAATTGATATAAATCATTAGCTATTTAACTTAAGGTACATTAAGTATTACTATTCAATTTAATTTTAAAATTGATATTAACAAATATATAATAAAACTCTCAAATTAGGTATCCAAAGATTTAACATTTAAGAATCACTAATATATTTTGAGAACACTAGAAAATAGAATTAATTGAAAATATGTGAAGTCATTAAAAACATAAATATTGATAATATTTTTTTTCCAGTACCTAAAACGTTTAAAAATGATTAAAAATATTGATACCTAGTTTAATTTTATTTTTTATTTAAAATCAAATACTAATGGAAATGAAAAATATTAATAATACTATTTAAATAAATAAAACAAGATAATCTTTTAAAATTGAAAGTGAGATAATTAAAATAGTCTACTAATTATGTGAAAAAAATATTAACTGATCTAAAATAACAGATATTAAGTAGGTATATCATGAATATATAAGCTATTTTTATCATAGAACAAGTTTTTTTTTTTTAGGTAGCTATCTTAATTACTTATTGCCTTGCTTATTACAATAGTATTAAACACTGTAGATAGGATTATACTAATTTAATTTAAATTAAATATCTATATATAGGTTAACTACAAAAAAGAAATGTTTATTAGAAACATAGTAACAAAATAGTATACAAAGTTCTCATAGATTATAAATGAAAAATAAAATAAAAAGAATTAACATATTATTATACAACCTATATCTCTCAAAAAAATATTATGTTTTCAAGTTGAAAAAATATCTTGAGTATTTAGGTTATAGTCAATGTTTCAAATAATATATTAATGTACCTAAATAGCTTTGAGATTTTACGATAAAAAATAACTATTAAAATATTTGGAATGTTTATATTATCTTTTTAATTAATTAAAAATTATTTAATAAAAATTTGATTTTCAAATTTAAATAATAACACTGTTCAAAAACTATACGAAGCAAGCTTCAAACATTCTAATTGTATAATTTAATATATATTTATTATAGAACAGTACTATATTGTAACAAACTCAGAATTTACAATACATTTAAGTCTGAGGACAAAAGAACCCATGATAAAGTAACTGTGGGAGATCCATAATTAATAATGGGTAGCCAGACAGCAGGAGGTAAGTAAATTTGCAACAGCTCACCAACACAAAAATTAGTTATTAGTGTGCAATAGAAACAATACAACTGAAATACATTATTTTCTAATAATGCAAGTTGAAATAAAGAAGTAACAAATCTGTATTAGTTAATATATAGTAACAAACAGAATTATGTTTAAAAATAAAACTTAAGGGTCTACACTAGAAAATTTTATAAATACATTTTTCTATAGTTAAAATAAATGTTAACAAGGGTCGTGGATACTTAAGTACCTATATTTTTTAATTAGACAACTAAAAAGGTAACAATATCTATTTAGTTGCACGCTTATCTAAGTCCATTGTTTAAATATTAGTTTGTGTCTTAATAACAATTAACATATATATATATATATATATATCAATATACTGGTTTGATTTTGGATTTTATAAAATAAACTCAAACCACAGTATCACAAACGCAGATGTGATACTTCATAATAATTATCTTCTAATAGCCTTTTGTCGAAATTGACAAATCAATATATAAGTAGGTAAAAATGAAGTATACTGGGTCGATAACTAACAAAATTTAAGATGATCATATTATTATTACTAATAATATTATAGTTATTGAATAATTACTCACAGCTCTAGATGGCAACAAAAGTTTCAATTAGGCTTCGAAGACAGTTGTCGACGCTTTGTCGTCACTCAGCAGTTATCGGAAGTCGAAGTGTTGAGTCGGCTCACTGGAACATTTTTTTCGTTTCCGTTCGATCGACGCGTACAATACGTAACGATTAATTCATTTATTTTATACTACGTGGACTATCTAGGAAGGTACTGGTAACGTATGATTTGGCTATGTCAGATAACGCGTCAAACGGACGTCAACGGATGACAAGTTAGATCTAGAGGACGGATCGACATACTAAATACTAATCGCCGAGATCAGAGATCGTAAAACGTATAAATTTAATACAACTCGACGATCGGTATACGGCATACGCAGATAACGTTTCGCCACTCGCCGACCGAACAATAAAAATTCGTGTACGGTAACGGCGGTGACTGGTGGTACTGTGGTAATGTGGTGAGTGGTGACGGTAACGGTAGTGGAAATCAAACGTCCAACATTAACATTCATTACGCGACGGTCCTAGGCAGAATTGATGCAGTGTAGTACGTCATGCATCATTATTTTATATTGTCACTGGCGTACACACTACCTATTGATTTTCTGTTCACGCATTCAATTTTGGCCACAGTGTAACCACATCTTAGAATAATCGTACCGCTGCCGAGGCCGTGGTGCCCGACGGGGATCAGTTTGTTCGGTCGCCGCCTCTCCGTCCTGTTACACGGCATGTCGAGTTGCCAGTGGGGCACGGGGCACTGGGGCGCTGCGAGCGACCAATCGGAAAACTTCATCGCGGTGATGCCGCTCCATTATCTTTCGCATTACGTCGTTATCAAACTCGGAGTTTTTATTTTTTATTATAGTACATCATAATAATACCTATAATATTTTTTTTATAGTATAATATGTTATATTGATGTTTTTTTGTAAAGTTTCGTCAACATTTTCCTGTTTCAACCCAAAATCTCGTCTTAACCGCCATTTTTCACCATCATTTTGTACATCATTTTTATTTGTATAATTAGAACAAGCGATATTAGAATCGTGAACGTCGATCGACGTATGGGGTATGTATTCGATACTTTTTGCTTAAACCTCACCATTTGACGTCTCAATTAATTGATTTCTGTGTTTTAGGCCATCTAATTGTCTAGTTGTGTTTTGTTCTGGACTGTCAACATTGGAAAATAAATTGAATATCTTTTGCACTATTATTGTATGTATTTCATTATTTCATTTTATATTTAAAAAAATGTATTACATGTTTAGTAGTTTTTACTTTAATAGTTCTGTTTATGTGTTATAGATTTTCAGTCAGCCATTGTAGAGCAGTGACGTTTGTTTTGACACACAGTATTAAGTATTAACTAACTCTTATAGATTATATGGTTAAAATGGTTAAATTACTGTTTTTGATTCAATAAATCATATTATATCACTGTATTATATTATTTTGTTCTTTGTTGCTTAATCTATTTGTTTATTTTTTACCTCAATCTTGCGTTATTGTCTAAAGATGTTTGTCAATGACTTGTAAGTTGTAACACACAATATTGTATTCATACTTGAGAGAATATTATGATGTATAATATAATAATTTATAGATGAGTTAGTTGAATAACTACATGTCTACATATTATATACATCATGAATCTTATATAATGTACAATATGTGTAATTTACATTTAATATTTAATACTGACTTTCAACTGTACATTGCTTATATGCAATGTTTTGTGGTTGGATTTATATATTTTATTATATAAATCACACTTAAATTGTTTAATAGATACATTATTAAAGACAAAACATAAAAACATATAAGGTGATTCTTTAATCATGAATTACTATATACTCTATCTTTTTAATCCATATTTTTTTTAAATATTGCTTTTATATAATTACATTTACAGTTAAAATATAACAATATTTTTTTATTGCTTTAATTTTGTTAATTTTTTTCAGTTTTGAATAACATACGTTTTTTATTTCATATTCTGAAAAATACTTAGCTACATAAAAATCTAAATTCAGACAAAGTTAATGAGTTATAACTTATAAATTTTAAAGTTAGAGTGAGCAGAGTAGGAGACTAAAGTACTCAACATCTTGACTTTTGAGAGGCATTGCCGTACCATTTATTATTGTTAGATCTGTTATAGGTATTCATAAGTAAATAAGTTGACTAAGTTCCCTGGAGATGGATTTTGTGGTATTTATGCAATGCTCGCACTGTCACACAATCACAGAAATTATATTTCATTTATTACTTACTAGGTATGTAGATTTAAATTTACATGAAAAATCAATCTGGTTAAAGGGTGAAAACTTTTCAATAGTATCATATTTTTATAATTTTAACTTATTAATTATAAATCTAAATTTTGAGAATTCTAAAAATACAGTAGGTCTAGCATTTAAAAAACCTAGTAGGAAATTTCGGGCAGTTTTTTTTTTGAAAATAGTCATTGGACGCCAGTGCCCAGAATGTTATGATAAAAATAAAGAAATAAACTATATCTGAAACGAGCTACCATAGAATAAAAAAAAAAAATAATGTTAAAAAACAACTATTTGGTTATGACAAAATAAATATTATTTTGTCATATTGTATTTGGTGGTGTTATTACATGACAAAATAATATTTTGTCATGGTATTATTTTTTATTGTACATTTATACGCAACGTTGTTTGCCCCATCTGAAGTCACTGAGATAAATAACATATACTATACGTATATTATGTTATCTATCTCAATGTTTGAAGGGCACATTATATTATTTGATATCTGATAATCAGCGGTCGGTCGGTCGACTCTCTTATCATAAGTAAAATTTTCATCCCGTGCCCGTGACATTTTACGTAGTAAAAACTAAAAAGATCCTGAAGTAGCATGTAAGAACTTACTGTAATACTGTTCACAACTGCTCCATTTAATCAGTTTTCTATCTGTTTTTATATAGAATTGGTTTAACTAACGCCGGTAAAATGGCTGTTTGGAGTTCATTGAAGCTGGGATCGGCGATCACCAAATGTTTGAGTTCAAAGAAAACTGACATGCTAAAATCATCTGGTAAGAATTTAAGTTATTTTGTAAAATATTGTATTATAGGTATTTATTTGATAAAATATTTAATACCATTGTCCAATTTTTCTTCGAAATATTTAAATTTAGCTTTTTTATAGTATTTTTATTGTAATTTATGGTTAGATCTACTTTTACATACAACAATAAGATCACCCGTTATCTTGTGTTTAACTTGTTCTTAATTCTACTCATTTATCTTATAATAATTTTAAAAGTTTTAATCATTTTAGTAACATATTCTAGAATTAAAATATTTGAATAATTATTTTTTATGGAATTTTAGCTCTCGTACCAACTCGTAACATGAGTGGCCATCATCTGATGGGTATAAGGGAAACTCGTTGGCAATGGGCTAAGTTCAAGGATTTACTTCATTATTATGTTTTGGTTGGTGTTATTCCTTTAACATTACTTATCACTGGTGTTAATGTTTTTATTGGACCAGCTAAATTGGCTCCAATTCCTGAAGGCTATAGACCTGCACATTGGGAATACTATCGGGTTAGTAAATAATTTATTCTTATAAATTGTATTACTAATAATACTATTGTTAAATATAGTAGAAAATATAAAATTGTTTAACCCATATTTTAAATATGATTAATGCTTCATATCCCATAAGAAACCTAAAAAATATTTTGTAATTTGTAATTTTATCTATTAATATTTGATAACCATATAGTTTTAATAATGCAGATAGATACTTACTACTACAGTTGCAGCACCACTAAGACAATTTTACTGCCACTACTGCAACATGTTCAGACCCCAATAAAGGCTTATAAAAATTAGATTTATAAATTCTTCCTCATGAAGTTTCTTTTAATTTAGAATTATAGTTTATTCACCTATTTACAATTATTAAATTATTTGAAATAATTATCATTTGATTTTTTATTTTTTGAAATCATCAGAAAATAGTTATTTTAATTTTGCCATAATATCTAATTAAAATCTAATGCTTTAGCATCCAATCACCCGGTGGATGGCACGTTATATTTATCCCAGTCCACAACAGCAGTATGAAAAATATTTACATACATTATATGAAGAAGATGAAAAATTTAAAGTCAGGTAAAAATGTTTTCATGATTTATTGAAATTTATTAAAATACAGATGATTAAAAAATATATACATTACATAAACGGGGTGATTTTCTTATCACTCATTATTTCAAAAATTATGAACAGTTTTAAAAAAGATCCCTTGTCTTGTTGGTAAGCATATTGGGGGGATTTTGGTGTTCAACTCCCCCACTCACCCCACCTATACCATGATGAATAAATAATAAATATATAATATTATTTAATAATTATTGATGTATCTATTTTATACATTTTTTTCAATCTCCCCCCCATTGTGATAACCTGCGCAAGGGGCCTGCTCTTAGTTGATTTAGTTACTGAAAATTATTATGCAGTTTACCATCAACTAATCACATTAATGTACAATTTTCTTATTTTCAAATTTATGAGAAAAAACACTGTCTTTTGTTTAATTTAAATTTAAAAAAATATTATTTCATTTTTTTCTATTTGTATAAAATAATGATGAATGTACAATGTATCATTTTATAAAACTGAATAATTCAATGTTTACAGTTAATATGAAAATATTGTTAAAACTAGTTATTTCCCATTAATTTTATCTCTTTTACTAGATTGCCTATTTTTAATATTATTAGAGAAACATTTCTAATTTCCCTTTTTTATATATTATTATTTATATAATTTTTCAGAATGGTAGCAAACAAAATTAATGAAATGATGAAGGATCGATCAGACTACAAATCATTTTATTATCGACCTATCTCTGCTAACCATCACAGAATTAGTAAAGAAGCTATGGATCGTCAAGAAACTGAAGGACTTAACTAATTATGTATGTTTGAATAATTAAATTAGAAATTGTTAATTTTATAGTAGGTACTAAAAACATTATAAACATACATAATATGTTTTGAAAAATCCAGATAGAATATTATATTTTATATCATATGTTCAAAAATAATAAAAATTGTCTGGCCTGTTTTGGTTCAACAAATGTTGTACATCCTGTAATCAGTTCATATTATTACCTATTACTTATAAGTTTAAATAATGATCATTTTGATGGATGTATTTGTTTATCAAATATGTTTAGTTATTTTATTTTTTTTTGTTTGTGGTCACAAAGACTAATACACTTTAAAGTCATCAATTGTACTTGTTAATTACATGTAGGCATCACAAATTAAAAAATTATTGCTAAATATGCAGTGAAAAATGTATAATGCTTTAAAAATAAAGAAAAATTAAAGAAGCAAGTAGGAAGTATATGTTTAACTCTAAATAAGAGGTGATAAATGTATGAAGGTACTAGATAAAGTAAATAATTATTCTACTATACTATAATTGTCACATCCTATCTATAATATTAATCAAAGTAACTTTAAGTCCAATTCTATTGTGATCTAAACATTCTAAACTATTCATTTAAAGATAAAAATTAATCTCTTATCATTATTATGATAAATTCAGTTTAATTAAATAATTGTTAACCTACCTATATTTACAAATAAATATTTAACAATATTTAAGTACTTAATTTTTTACTAATTTTCTAAATATATCCTTAGAAATCAAAAATATGATCTTAAAACAAATACTGTCAAGATATCTATAGCAAATTTTATTTTTTATTTTTTTTATACTTACTAAGCATATAATAAAATTAACCAGAAAACGATATTTTTATGTTCAACGATCAACGTGATTTCTACGGAAAATTTGGTATAAATGAAATTTAAAATATTAATTTTAATATTTTTTGAAATAATTTGGAAAAACTAATAGAATAATAAATAACAAGTTATTGACAAAATTAATTTTGTTTTTTGTAGTATTTCATATTGAATTAACCATAAAGACCTTACATTTCACTAAATATTTATATTATAATTTTCTTAGTTTTTCATTTATTGAATAAGTGAAACTGAGGAGTATGAAAATTAAAACTTGATTAGTAATTACTATATTATATTTTATTCTTCATAAAGGGGGTTTTTGGTTTTAACTTTCTCTTATCATAATATCCCAATCATTAATTACTTTTTTTTAATTATTATTAAGTATTATTTTATATTTTTCACTTATGTGAATAAACTTCAATCATGGTGCAAAATTTTAGTATTGCATTCTTAATTCTCCTAGATGCTATATTTTATTTTAATCTAAAAATTAGTCATTAGTGCATAAACAACAAAATATTAGTATATTATTATCAACTTTATAAAATGTAATCTTCCTATAGTAATCACACAATCTGTTATTTAAAATTTATCTTAATGGATCAGATAATACAATAAATAGTTAATATATTATACGAGAGAAATTTTTAATTTTTCAAAGAAAATATGTATCTTTAATAAAATAATTAAATAATTTACTATTTATGTATGATCATACATAAATTATTGATATCTAGTATAGTTTGCAGTAGGTACATAATATAACAAAAGTAAGTGGTATGAAAGTATTCTGTAATTTTACTGAAAGTAGAAGAGCTGAATGAAACTATAGTACCCCAATAAAGTTTTTTAGGTAAGATACATACATTTCACTCTTTCGTAAATTTAGGAAGGTTAAGGAAGAACTGACAGAATTCACGTAGAGATAACAGTTACACAACTATTAACAGAATCTTAAATTACTGTTTCTATTGTTCCAATAAAATGGAGCTATAGTTAAAGGATTTGATGATAAATACAATGTACATTTAATAAACCATAATATTTATAGTTTTGCACATAATATATTGAATGTGAACATCATCTTTTAGAATTTATTTTGGAATATTTAACTTAAGTAAAACTCAAAATCTAGTATAACAAAATTTCCAAAATCAGCTTAATGATAAAATGCATATTTTCAGTTAATGTTATATTATACACCTACATTCTTATAATTATAGTATATTAGTACATTTGAAATGTTATCATATTTATTTAATTCATACAACTATTAATAATTCATTTTTTGACATTTAAGTTTTTGTTCAAATTCAAATTTAATACATTAAAATAAATATTTACTAATTATATAATCAATATTTATAGTTTAAACTCACATTATATTAACTTTAAAAATTATTTTCAAATAAAAATTACAAAATAGTACATGAAACAAAATTTACAATTAAATCTAAATATTCAATCTACTAGTGCGCCTTTTAATAATTAATGATGGTGGTTGTTCAATGGTTTCTTTTTTTCTTGTACTTCTTTTTTCTCTAACCTTTATTTCAATATCTTGTTTTGTTGTAGACTTTATGATGTTTTCTTTTCCAATTTTCTTTTTAACAGTTGAATCGTTTTTAATTTTTTCAGTTCCTTTTATCAGAGGTGATTTTATTTTATTTTGTCTAGAATTCGGACTTTCAAGAGTCAATCTTAATTTTCTTACAGCTGGAGTAACAAATCTAGGAACCCCTTGTGATTTTGCATTCACTCGTACTTTAGCAGTCATTGGTGTCTTTAGTTCTTGTACACGTCTTTCTGCCACAGGTGAATGAATAACATTTGAGATTGTATAACTCATGATATTATCAACTTTAAGTGAAATTAATAGTTCATTCACGTACATTGATAACCACTCATCATGGCAAGATTCTTTAGCTTTTTCAAGATAAACCAAAGACTTAGATGGGTCATTAAAAAGAACTAGGTGTTCTGCATAATGATACTTAGCTAAAGTTGTTTGCCTAACTGTTAAGATGTTATATACTTCATTTTTATTAAATTGTGGTATGGATAATTCCAATAATTTAAATGAGCATTTAAAATAATGTTCAGCTAATTTTTGTTGATTGGCTTTAGAACAGTAAACAGCTTTAAGAAGACATGCTTCAATAACAGAATGCATAATTATTGGATCTAAAGGTCCATTGCTATTGACAGCTTTGTCACAATACTCGGTAATATTCATTTGTGTGCGTTTATTGTTCAGCCGTTTTAACGAAGGTGACGCCATTTTATTTGTTCTAGGGATTTGAGAGCACCTATAATCAGACAATGGAGAGGAATATCTATTTGGAGAGTAGTTTATAGTTAATTTTTGCATTTTAAAATCCAACTCTTCTTCTTTAAAATCTAGTAAAGTCATTATATGTTCCAACTGTCCATTAGCATTTTCAAAATTACAACACATTAGTTCATTCCAGCAATTCATTAAAAACACATTTAATGCTCTTTTAGTTAGAACAGACTTTAGGACAATATTCATTTGAACTTTCAAAAAACAACGAGCTTCAACAGGTTTGAAAGTATTTATATAGATTAAATTCAAATATGAACATATGCTTAATATTACAAAATGCATTGCCAAATATTCATAAAAATAATCTAGCCTTTTGATAAGACCATGTGCAAGATTATAAGCATCAATAAAAATAGAAAGACATTCATTTTTTTTGAAATTTCTAGATTCAAAACACAAGCGACTTTTAAGGTAAGAATATTCTGCCATTAATAAAATATTATTGTTCAATTCTCTATCATTGATACCATCTAACAGTATTTGTGCATCATTAAACTTTGATTGGTTTAAAAGAGAAGTTGCTAATGCCAATTTATAATCAATAGCCATTTTAGGCAATTGTTTAGCTAAATTAGATAATTCTAATACATCTACTTCGCTAATTTTCGATAATTCCATAAGTGCTATAAAAGTATGTTTGTGACACTTCTTAGTAGAAGCTAATTTGTATAATAGTTTCCATACCTCCACTTCTTTTGAATCACCGTGCAGTTTGAATATGAAAGCAACTTCTTTAAGACTTCTAAAAAGTAATTCGACATCGTGTTCATCTTTGATTGTATCATTTGTTAAAACAGACCAATTCTTAACAGCCCAATTCAAACAATTAAAGAGTTTAGGTTTTATTTTTAATGGCAATATCCAAGAAATAGGTTCATATTGAATAATATTTTGTTGTTCCATACCACGTTCCAACCTCTCTTCAGTATACGAATCCAATTCTTTGCTGACAAGGTTCTGCAAATGTTTTAATAAGCACAAGTAATTTGCATAATATAAATTACCCAACATTAATGGCATACTCTTTTTCTCCATTGATGTTTCAACTTCTAGTTTACGAATGTAGTCCTCCAATACATCAATAACTCTTTTTAAACCATTTATACTATTTGAATGTAATATTATGTAAGCAGTAGTAATTATGACACGACACTTGAGCTCTCTAGATAGTTTATGACACATTAATTCTTCAAATAGTTCCAGCACAGCAGTAGTATCTTTTTTAATTTTACTTTGATGATTATGAGCTTTTAATTCTAACCACATTATTTCAGTGCAATCAGATTTTGTCAAACTATAATCGGGCCATTTCTTTTTTAGATCAATATCATTTTCAAATTTTTTCAAAATTGTTTCTTTAATAATAATATTATTTCTCTCCTCCTTACATTTAAAATAAACCCATTGTTGGGCAGTTAGTTCAGAACGAGTACGCACACACCAAAATGCAATACACCTTAAAGCTTCATCATTTTTATTTTTATTATACAAACACCGACTCAGGAGGATTGCAACACGAGCAACGAGTTCTGAATCAATTCCACAAGGATCAAGCATTGAGCATAAATTTTCAAGGAAATCTAAGCATAAATGTGTAAACTCACCAGAAGTTGTAGAAATACAAAGATTGTAAGCACTTGTTAACGAAAATTCAATGAAAGCAATTTTGTTTGAGCAGTTTGATTTATTCACTCTATCAAATAGAGAAGTGAACAATTCCATCCACTTTAAAACATCTTCAGAATTTAAAAATTTGTGATTAGTATTAATAATGTGTCGCATCATGATAAACACTATGTTAATTAAACTCATTTCTGATGTAGAATCTTCATTGAGATCACAATTGTTGCTTTTACAGCATATTTGACTAATTGAACTATGTTTGCTTATATAAACTAAACGGTGTAGTAAAACAAGCATTTGTGAAATTGTTTCAGAAGAATTAATAATCAATCCTTCATACCAAAAGTTCTTTAATTTTGTAATTGTAATAATGGCAGCCTTGAACACGTGATATAACATTGTGTTTGGTAATATCATAGTTGGTTCATAACTTTCAACAAATGTTATCATTTTCCTAAGTTCAAAGTTTGAATCAAGTCCATTTTTAATAGAATTGTCAATGAACTTGAATAATGATATCAAAAATGACAATGATTCTTTTTCAATTTTATTTAAACAACAAACATCAATCATTAATTTGATATGCTTGATTAAGTGATGTACATGCATCTGTCTGTGTCGCATCATATTTTGCATTACAGCTACAATGTTTTCAATTAACATAAAGTATAAATTCATCATACATTCTTGATCATTTTTTTTCCTAATACCGCTAGAAGATAACACTGATTCTAAAGTCATATCTAATATAACTACATCCATAGTACAACCTTCGTGCAATATTAATCCATTCATATTCTTGACAAGTGTTAGTAATGAAGACAATGCATACTCAATTTCTTTTCCAGTATGACGTTTCACTAAGTTTAATGCAGTATCCCACATAAGTATAACATTCAACTTTTTCAAATCATCATCAATGGGACATGTCTTATGAATATGATGTGCAAATAACTGAACTAAATATTTCAGTATATCACATGGTGGAGATAAATTATTTAAAAGATAATTACCAAAATGGACAGCTTCAGCCACATGATTATTCATGAGTAAATATTTGACAATAACATATAAACTATTTTGTAATGGTTGTAACTGAGACAAATTGATCGTTTTGAAGCAACGATCAGCAAACTGAATGACATCATTAGTGTTTTTTCCAAACTGCTTAATTTGATCGGTAAAATTAAATTCAGATTGAAGTTTTTGTGCCAAAACACTTAAAATGCCAACTGTACAGTTTTGAAATCCTTTAATGTCTTTGATATTATTGTAATGAATATTAAAGATGTCAAGAGCTTCTTTCAAATTATCTTGGTTTATATTATTCTGTATTAGAAGAAAAATTTTCTTTAATTCACCCATTATCTAAAGAAAAATAAATATTAAACATAAATTAGTACAAAACTTAATATTACTTAAACAATGTTAAATATTCATCTTTTAGCCAAAAAATAATTAAGTATAATTACATCAATTAAAAATATTCATAACTGTTTCAAGAAATACATAGAAATTAAATAAATATAAATCAGATGCAATATGAATTATCTTTTATTATCACTATAACATAGTGCATAATAATTAAATATTTTATAAATAGTAAATTACCTAATAATTAATTGCTAATATTGATGAGATTAAACTTATTGAAAACAAATGTGATAAAAATTTTTTTTCTTCACAAATTACTAAGGAAATAAACACTAGTTAAAGTAAAACAATGCATTTTAAAAGATAAATGCTTACATATTACTTATGAAAAAATAAAATTAAAAACTTACAACATAACTTTAGTAACAAACTGTCAACCAAATTGTGACTATTGTGTACCGAGCACCAACTACTGATCAGCAACAGCCATGATATTATTCATATTCGACATTCGGCGTTTTTATTATAATTATCAGTTTAGTAATACAGTTGAATTCGGTTTTCGAATAACGGCCATTTATTGCGACTCATTTTAACAATAAACTGATAACAATACCTAGTTTTGATAACAAGTACAAGAATTCGAGTATTGTTCTTTAGCGATGCATAGCGTTTTGGTTGTTGATAAGAATGACCAAGACACTACAATAATCAGTACAATTTTATTATAGTGTTTTAGTAGCCAGAGTAGCCTAGTTGTCTTATGTAGCGCTTTCTAGTTCATAGAAAAAAGATGTGTGAGATGCTGAGATGACTAGATGAGTAATAAGATTCTATGAAAACTGGAAAGTAAACAATATAATTTAAATTTTATAAATTATGAATACATAAATATAGTAAATATTAAGGAGTAAGGACAATATTTTTTATTATAAAACTTAAAGGTGAGAACATATCTGTATTCTCTCGTCGGCTTTTTACGATATTCTAATTTTTAAGTAAATTGTGAGTATGTAAAATATTTGTTTAATAATGCTCATAATTTGCTTAAAAATTAAAATATCGTATAAAGCCAACGAGAAAACAAAGATAATGTTCTTACCTTTAAGTTTGATAATAGGTCATTCACTCTAATATTTAAGCTAATCACCATGACAAAATAAACAAAATAAAATAAAATAATTATTTTGTCATGCTAATCACAAAATTGATCTTATACTGAACGAAAATTTGCACATTATTAATTATTATCATGATTAAAGATATACCTTTAATCATGATTATTATACGTTTGTATGACGAAGACAACACATGTGACTTCATGCGAGTGACCAATTAATAGCATTTAGTAATACCCACAGTTTAAGATGTATCTTAATAACTTTTTTTTGTACAAATACACAATATGTAAAATGCTTAAATTAAAATAATTGGATGTAGTTTGTACTTTTGAGATGTTAACATTTCCAGTATTTATTTTTATAATTGAGAAAAAAATAAATTAAGGAAAATAGAAGTGTTTACGATAATCAGATTTTGACTAAAATCATTTCATTTTGTTATATTTCAAAAATGAATAATAATCAAACTAACATAAAATTTCCTACTAGTTTTGATATCATTTTTCATTTATGATATCATTTTCTATATATATTAATTTTTTGGACTATTTATTTGAATATTTATTTTTGATATATTTTCTGTGAATGTCGATCAAACATGTATGATTCAAATTTTAATTAAAGGTTCCTAAGTGGCCTAGAGTTATATTTGCCAGTTAAAAAATATCGACGTTTTTTAGTCATTGTTTTTTAATAAGCACTTAAATTTAAAATGTTGTAGTTAGAAATTCATAAAAAAAGTAACTGTTTACATCTCAGATTTGAAAATTTAATACAAAGTTAATAATTTCTTGAACAATTTTCAAAAAATCCACTGGAAAATTAAATAAATTTTTTATGAATGAATTTAAAATGTTTCAATAACAAATATTCACAGTATAATCATTATTCCAGCCAATTTTTGTTTTTTTGTTGTACTTAAAAAAGGAATAACTACATAAAATGTATAAAATGTTTATGTTATCGTTTTCTATAGATATATGATATAATTTTAAACTATTTTTGAGCTGTTTATAGACATGCAATTCTTTTAATTTTTTTCTTTAATAATTGTTGATAAAAAAATTGTTCACTGGTCAAAGTTTTTGAAAATATAATACGAGATTTCTCATAAGTATTTTTACTGAAACGATTAAATCTAAAAAGGGTAGGGAAGTGGGTATTATTCTGATGTGTAGTAGAGATGAAGAGTAGGTCAATATAATGGATGTGTTAAATTTGAATACAATTACAGGTATCATTGTATTTGAAAAACGATTCTGAATGGAGATAATTTATTAGTTAATTAGTAGGATAATATATTATATTATTACCTATATTGATTATATTTAAATTGTAATATATCGTTATTTAAAGTGATTTCGTAAAAAAAATTTAATTTTATATACGCTTATAAAATTTTTCTATATTGACGCTGGGATTTTTTTTTAGTTACCTGAAGGAAAACTTATAGATAACCTTGTATTGGGTTTTTTAACCTTAGGTATAAATCATAAAATAATATTAGACAAATTGGATTTAAAAAAATAATTTAAAATTTAAAATAACAATTTTGTACTTCAAAGTTCAAACACAATTTTAACTTCAATATTTTAAAGTTCTATTATTAGATGGTCTCCTTTTAATTTTATTCATGTCATTGTGTTTAATTTTCTTGTCCATGTTATTTAATGGTTATACATATTATATACCTACCAGATTGTAAATATATTTTTTAAAAAAAACTTCAATTTAGAATGTCAACAAGTTGTTTATTAAAAATACCTAATAATAATAATACAAGTAAATGTATTATATTAAATCATCTTCACATCGAATAAATTCACCGATATCGGCTTGATTAAAACAAACTACGGATAGTGGATCTGTGTGTTTACATTCAGTAGTATTTTTTGCTGCGACACCAAAACCCTGAAATAAAATAAAATAGTTGAATTTATTATATTAATGTTAAAAAAAAATAAGCAACAAATGACATGCGAAAGTCATTAGCTAAATTCACATAGAATTTGAACAAAATTCATATTTTTCCAATGGAATTTTATTTTAATATTATTATCATGTAATATGTAATCATGTAACAGTTTGGCTACATGGTAGTATCAATAAATTGTTTTATAAATCTGTATATATAATATAAGAATGGTAGTACTTAGATTATAATTATATTTACCAAAGGAACATCACTCATTGAGAATACAATAACTCCTTGGTATTGAGTAGTACTTTCTGTAATTCGCCCAAGACCAGACTTTAATACATTATGACCATAAAGAAACTGTTGTTCAGCTGCAGGTTTTATCCACATTTTATGCTATAAGTATAATTCAGTATAATAAAAGCAATTCATATACTAATTTTATGAAATTGTATATACAGATTAATATTTTACCTGAGCATATGGAGCCAGATAATCTAAAGATGTTATATGTATTCTAAATTTTCCAGATTTAGTAAATTTACCAAAGCATGTCCCTATACTAATTATGTTATCAGGATTCATCATGGATCCCATATTTAATACTTTTTCAGACACGTAATAAACTCGATCTTTCTTTTCACGAAAACAGTATTTTCCATCTGAACGATCAATTAATAATTTTATATTTGAGCCAATGCTAAATTTAAAACAAAATATATACAAACATATTACATTTATTCTTGAACTCATTCATGTTTAAGAATATCATATTCAAAGTTAATATTCTACTACAGAATTTATTAAATGAAATAGGTAATACAAACTTAGTGTATGCTGCAAATAAATTAACTTACTATTTTGACAATTTTTCAAAAAATACTTTCATTCGGTCATCTGTCAATTGTTTCATTGTAAATTTGTTTTATATATATTTTTAACTTAAAACTAGTAACTTAACTAGTTACTAAACTACAAATAAGATCATAACTAAACAAATACGAATGATGGATAATAGTGAATTATTTAACTTCAAACGTAAATCAATAACAATATTAAATGTGAATTATATTTTTAAAAACTTTTAATTCGTGCTGTGGCCTGTACCGATAATCAACTTAAGTAAAATGTGTACTGTGTAGACTTGTGTAGACTATAAATTATAGTGTAACTGTTATCATAAACTATTGAATTTACCGCGTGTACGTTGCACATGTAATAATATAACCACAGAATATTCTCTGATAAAATATTCTCATAAATCCAAGGATACAACTACGAACTAAGAACAAAATAATATTGTAAATTCGGTAACTGCCATGGATTAAAAAATGATTGATTTTATTATTATTTATTATTTATTTATTTATTGTAAAAGTAAATATTTACTATAATTAAAATAATTCATTATTTCTGTAGAAAACTTTAATATGTCATATAATATATAAAATAAAATACAAAGATAAAATAGCTTGAATTGTTTGATTTTTAATTAATTGATGTTTTATATTATATCTTATTTAAGTGATTTAATCAAAAATAAATATTTCATAGTTCATGTTATTACGCTGCATTTTAAAGAAAAATTTGAGATATAATTGTTATATTATTTTATTATATTACTATGGTTTGAATTCAAAAGTCAAAACAACGAATTAAGATTTATCTTTACTTTGTTTAAGTTGGTACCATTTTATAACCTCTATTTTTTGGCAACACTGACATAACTGTTTTCCAGTCTGCATACTATAAAATTTGTACTCATTTACCAAATACCAAGTCTCTCAAAATCTGTCTTAGAGTCTTCGTCTAGGCACCTTACTTTCCACCTTTTTGCCAGCATCCAGATCACGTTTCGTGTCCAACAGACTTAAGTAAGTATGATTTTTAATAATTATAATGTTTTATTCCCCTTAATATTTGTTATCGTATGTTTTTGGCCTTCTATCTTACTTTCTCGCCTGTGAAATCTGTCGAGTGTCGACGCGACGAACTTGAATACCACGTGTAAAGGATCACCTAATTTTTGTTACATCTTTGTCGAAGTATATGCCTGACTTATCGAAATATGTTTTTCGTTGACAGATCTACGATTCACGGTAGATTCGGCTGGGAACATAAATCTGATTCTGATTTTTGATAGCTTAATAATGTTTTATTCGACAAAGTTTAATCTTTGGTTTAATGTGTTCACAAACATTCAAATTTCAAATTGATGGCCCTAGGACATGTATTGTACTATTCGGCTATTGGTTTTGTAAGTCAGTCAGTACATAGTAATTTTCCTTTTGCTATACATTTTGGCGGGTTCAATTAAAACGCATAAGAAACAAATAATTTAAGTTTTAAATCTACAATTTAGTAGATACCATACTATGTTGTGTATGGTGTATCTAATCAATTGCACATTCTGCCGAATGACATCCATTTCAATTATCATAGTATGGTAACCCTTTTTGCTATATTATATTTTTCAATATGTAAAATTCCTTAATATTTTAGTGATAAATAACACCCTACTTGTTATAATTAAACTCGATCCATTCAATCATAACATCAAATATCATTAATATTTAATAATGTTATTTTTCATAATTTAAGTCAAATGTGTCCGTGATGATAAAATATCACCATCTTTCGGCTGAAAGTATATGATGATAACATTTTTTTATTCTGATGACACTATTCTTAAAAAGCACCAATTTAACATTACTAAAAAAGCTTTGACAATAATTATAATTTTGAATACTATTTAATGATGAGATTATTTTTATTTACCATCTTTCGGGTCTGAATTCTGATGTTAACTTTTACTCTGATACTAGTATGTATAATTTGTAATTTTATGATGATTCACAATACTTTAATACCATCTTTCGGGTCTGAAACCTGATGCTAATGTGTTTACTGAGATTTATTGGTATATTTACCATTATAGTTAAATTAAATTGTCAAATTACAGGTTCTAAATATTTTTATGATGATTCACAATACTTTAATACCATCTTTCGGGTCTGAAACCTGATGCTAATGTGTTTACTGAGATTTATTGGTATATTTACCATTGTAGTTAAATTAAATTGTCAAAAGATAGATTCTAAATATTTTTATGATGATTCACAATACTTTACAACCATCTTTCGGGTCTGAAACCTGATGCTAATGTGTTAACTGATAAATTATATTAAACAATATTGTAAAAAACTTGACTTAACTTGACATATATTTATTTTTTTACCTTTCTGATGTATTTTAATATAATTGAGATAAATAATATTAGTATAATTTATTGTTTTTTGAATAATGTTGAACTAAAATTATTTACTATGAATTCTAAGGGTTATAAATATTTTTTACAGTCAAAAAAATAGAATATTCGGCAGATTTCTCTGATTGGCTATTTTTATATAAATATCACCGATCAGAAATTGGTAACTTACTGCAATAGTACATTAAACGGATGTCCGGGGACATTGCTTTATAGCAACAAGCCTTCAAGCCCATCTGTACATGCGATTTATTTTATATTCTAATGAATACGATTGGTGTCTCACATTTCATAATACTAAATTAACAATTAATTTTTGCTAATGATGAATAATTTTTACCATCTTTCGGCTGATAAAAATTGATGAATCTTATTTTCTGAAAGCAATTTTAGGTTATGAGTTTTTTTTTTTCAATTTAATTAAGTTTTATATTACCTTACTTCATCTTGAATTAAGTATATGTGTAAGCATTATATACTTGCTGTAAATTGTTGTCATCCTTCATGTTTTGCAGATTTATCTGATTGACTATTTAAATATAAATATAACTGATCAGAAATTGGTAACTTACTGCAATAGTACATTAAACGGATGTCCGGGGACATTGCTTTATAGCAACAAGCCTTCAAGCCCATCTGTACACGCAATTTATTTTATATTCTAATGAATACGATTGGTGTCTCACATTTCATAATACTAAATTAACAATTAATTTTTGCTAATGATGAATAATTTTTACCATCTTTCGGCTGATAAAAATTGATGAATCTTATTTTCTGAAAGCAATTTTAGGTTACGAGTTTTTTTTCAATTTAATTAAGTTTTATATTACCTTACTTCTTCTTGAATTAAGTATATGTGTAAGCATTATAACTTGCTGTAAGTTGTTGTCATCCTTCATGTTTCGCAGATTTATCTGATTGACTATTTTAATATAAATATCACTGATCAGAAATTGGTAACTTACTGCAATAGTACATTAAACGGATGTCCGGGGACATTGCTTTATAGCAACAAGCCTTCAAGCCCATCTGTACACTAAATAATTTATATGATTTTATAAAATTAAATATTTAATAAGAGTCATATAACCTTTATCAGTTATTAATGATGATTAATCTTAATACCATCTTTCGGCTGATATTATATTGATGATCAATATTATCGGAATGCCAATAACAAATTATTGTTATATATTATATTAACGTTTTTCTCAATGAATATTCATTTTTTTTTTTATTGTATTTTAGAATGCGTTACGTGGCTGCATACCTGTTAGCTTCCCTTAGTGGAAAAGAACCATCTAATGATGAAATCGAAAAAATTCTGAGTTCTGTTGGTATTGAATCTGACACAGCTAAAGCTAGTCTCGTTCTCAAAGAACTTAAGGGCAAAAATGTCGATGAAGTTATTGAAAGTGGTAAGTATATTATTGATATGATAATTAAAAGTTGATTGAAAACAAATCATGAGTTAATTAGTTACTAACGTGATACTATATTGTTATTCAACAATTTCTATACTCCGTGCCACGAGAGAGGAACCCGTTGTCCCGACCAAATTGCAACCGACTGCGTGCATTCCCCACTAATTTGACATATCATCATAGCTGCCATCAGTCTGCATGCGCGAAACGTGTTCCTTCTCTCGTGGCACGGAGTATAGATAATTTTGATTTTTTTTGGTTATATGAGAAAACTTAATAACATAAATTATTTTAATTTTATTCAATGTTAAAATGCAGTAGTAAGCATTTTAGTGTGCTCAATCTGAATTATTTTTCCATGTCAAATGTTTTTAACCTGATTTAGAACAATAATTAAATATTTTTTTCTCAATTTTTTTATTTTTGAATATATTATAATCAATAATAACTTGCTTTATTGTATATAGGCAGATCTAAATTGGCCAGTGTTCCAACTGGTGCCGCTGTAGCAGCATCAGCCGGAACTGGAGCTGCAGCACCAGCAGCTTCTGAAGAAAAAGGTAAGTTAATTTTTTATTTAACTGTTATATCATTTAGTTTTCACTTTTCTTAATTTTATTTTTATAGCTGATAAGAAAGAGGAAAAGAAAGAAGAATCCGATAATGAATCTGATGATGATATGGGTTTCGGACTATTCAACTAAGATGTAAGTGTTAAACCTGTTTTATTTGTATTGCCTTAGTTTTAAACCTTCAGTAATGCAGGCTCCAGCGGGTTATTGTTTTATAACATAAACCTTCCTAAGGGTGTGCTAAATAAAATATACGTTTGATTTGAGATAGCCTATATAAATATATATATAAGCTGTATTAGGCAAATGTATACATTTGTAAAAATACTTCAATAATTATAAACAATTTTAAATACATTACATTTATGTTTTAATTTCATTTTTAATAAATATTAGATTTTCTTATACATAGTAGATTAATTAGTATGTTACTAATTAATAAAGTTCTAA
Organism: Rhopalosiphum padi; assembly: GCF_020882245.1. Lineage (NCBI taxonomy): Eukaryota > Metazoa > Arthropoda > Insecta > Hemiptera > Aphididae > Rhopalosiphum > Rhopalosiphum padi. The sequence continues at coordinate 24,787,995 of NC_083600.1, forward strand.
CAAATGAATTGACATTCCAATGCTTTATTTAAACTGTAATATTCAGTATTTTCTAGAAATAAAATATTAAACTGTGTGTTGAGCTTCTATGAAAAGTTATGCAGGCTCCAGCGGGTTATTGTTGTATTAATAACATAAACCTTCCTAAGGGTATTGCAAAAGTAAATAAACATTTGATTTGAGATTGTCTTTATACACTTATATATTGTCAATATTAGGCAAATGTGAACATCAATATCACTTTTAATTGAGAAAAAAATCATATTTATAAAAATAAATAAATCATATTTTAAACTATATTTAAACATTTTGATTTTTAGAAAATATTTATTTCTGACCAACAGCAATTTTTATTGTTATATGACAATAATGTATTATTGTCTATAGAGTACTAAAATGATTTTCTGTGTATTTAATCTTAATTCTAAAATAGTAAAATGCTTTTTGTATTTAACACTATAAGTGAATTCTTACATATTTTGTATTAATATTAAATTTTTATTTTTCAGATTCTTCTGGCTGTTTCTTTTATATTTCAAAAATTGATGGTTAAATAAAACAATTGTTTTAATTATTTGGTTTAATTTTTTATTCCTTTATTCAATACTTAATCATAATAAACTATATATCCTATGGAAATGAATGGTCCAATTGATATAATATTGTTAGAAGATGAGCTTCTGAAGTTGTATATTTGGATCCCGCTAACATCTAAACTAAATAAATAATTCAAAACTGAGTATTTTGTCTTTTAAATTAAATAACATACTAATGGGTGCTTATGTGTTCTAGTGGTATAAATACCTTAAAATATATTACATGATCAACATTTATGATTTAATATAATAAACTTTATTGGTTATCACATATTAATTCTCATAGTTTCATATGATAAACATGTCTGTTTCTAGTGCATGCTGAATTGTTTATTGTTGGAATACCCATCATTGTTTCTTTTCGTTCACTTATCAAACTTTTAATCATCAAGATAAACACTGACAAAGACAAACTTTTAGCTATTTGTTGTAATTAAAAATAAAATATTAGTGAATATTTGTAAACTTGAACGTTTATTATTTTTTCTTACACAATTATTACGTTTTCAAATGAGTATAAAATCAATTCAACTAACTGTTAGTATTTTAAATTACATATTACAAATACAGTTATTCTCAGTGAATATAAGCTTGGAATTGCACAGCAAAGCAGTTCCCTACTTAGTACTTATCTTTGATTATTTAAAAATTGTCGGACAAGTTACTTCGGTTTGGAATCTACAATCCCACTCAAAATTCAAGATCTAATCATATATTCTACCAAGACGTAATCTATGTATAAACAAATAATTATCAATTGTGTATGCTCCACTCAATATTTAAAATCTACATCTAAGCACACAGATACATTTAGCCATTTAGGAACCTCTATCTAAAAAAATAAACAATTATTGGTGTCCAAAATATAAATTCTGTAACAATTATTTTTACCTACAATATAAAAAAATATAATATTTACGAATAAAAGTCAGTTGTAAACACCATTAAAAATTATAATCTAATTGTAAAATATTAGCTATAAAACATTTTAATCTATGTGTCAAGATTTATTTGATAGTTTTGTTTATACATTAAATCTTCATATAATAGGTATTTTTAAGTGTATAAAGCCTTCATATGATGTTGAAGATTACTGTTTTGATAATACAAAATATATCGGTGAGCCAACATTGTATTCACATTTTTCTTGTTGAATGATAATTTGTGTGTCTATAGTATTGAATGTGGTGAACCGCATCCGACTGGCCACCGCCACAAAATGTCCAAAACCATTAATAAACTATCAAAAACCTAAAGAGCCCAAATCAATTCATAATAATTATTCGATAGACTGTATCAATATATCATGGCTGTACAAGTATATCATCCATCTAGTATTACTATTTATAGAAATAAATGTATGATTTTAGTACCTATATAAATTGTATGATATAAAATGTAGTCCGTGATAACCGGTAATACCTAAAGATTACTGAGAATTTTTAGACTGATCGAAATTTATAAATAATATATATCAGTGCTTAAATTGTTCTATGTTCTATTCCTAACAATTGATGTCGTTGGTGATTTGGTGTTTTGAGAGGCCATTAAATTATTAGTATTTACTAATATTATTTTATGGCGATCAGTCGATCAGTGACATTGAAACAACTTGTACCGTTGCCCGTTGTTTATTTTATTTTTCGGACCTGGTATTCACTTTTCAGACATGCAGTACAATATTGCTTAATCCAATCTGTAACACCTACATTATACGTTATGAAAGTATATCAGTCTGCGTACTTGGTAGTTTAGACCGTTCAGAGTTCTTACTTACATGATTAATCACAAATAATTATTATTTATACCTAGAAAAGCAAATAGTGTACCTATACCTACAATAATTGCCTAAAACTTTTTCGTTTCTATTTATTTATCAATCTACCTATATTGTCCGTCCGTCATCATCATTTTGGTTCTTCGAATTAGATAAGGTAAGTAACTACAAATTTTAATCATTATTATAGTTAATAATAAATTATTAAATGAAGACGAAACTATACTTACCAATAATTATTGATATTTTATTATTAAAGCAACACCTTTTAGACGCTACATCAATTAAACATTTTTGTAGTCCTAATCTTATACAACTAATGTTGTAATTATTATTAATTGCTTCAGTGGCAGATCTAGGGTTGAATTTTTGGAGGGACCTCCCATAAAATTACTTCTAAGCCTTCTAATATAATATATTCATTATAATGTTTTAGTTCGCGTGTTCCTAAAAATATGATAGAAATGGTTATTAAAGGAATGTATGTTATTAAATTTATTATGCTCGGATAAGGAATCTTTTGTGTTAATTAGGTATCTATAATACCTATACAAAATCTAATCTACCCCTATTTTTGAGTAAATAAAAAGAAACTGTTGAAGAGCTTGAGGCCCCTAGATTCATTATTGAATTGCCTAGATATTTAATGTGTTATGTATCCAATATTATGAATTAATTTACTGTCAAAAAGTCTATTGAAAAGGGATATAAGTCACCTCATTACTTATTATGTTTTTATTGTATCATATTATTGCAATAAAAAATTAAATACATATTTAACAAAACTAATAACTTTTACAAGTTTAAACTGACATCATTCATAATCTGAAATAACTGATAGATTTTTACTAATTTTTAATCTAGTGTAAAATATATACTTATTTAGGTACTGTCTATCTGGTTCAATAAACTACCTGGCCGCTGTGAGATTTTTTATTTACATGGAGCAACTTAAATGAATTTAAGCCATTACCAGTGGCAGATCCAGAGCTGAATTTTGGGGAGGGGCCTCCTAAAAAATTACTTCTGAGCTATTTATACATAATACATTATAATGATATTTATGTTCTTTATTTTAATGTTAATTTTATCTGTTTTCATTCCAATAACGGCAATAACATTCCCAATGGTTTCCAAATAAATATTATATAATCAATTATAGTTATTAAATTATCACATAATTTAAAATATGTGTTGTAAGTAAAAAGAATGTCAAAGAGGTCTGAGGGGTCGAGGCCCTTAGCCAACCCCCCCCCCTGGATCCGCCACTGGCCATTACAATGCACGTAATGTGTAATGAACCAGACCGACACTATAAGTAAACATTATATTATTATATTAATTTTTGATTCATGTTATGTTATAGAAGTAATACTTACAAAAAATATCTGAAATTCATATCCATGGAACCCAAATCAGAAATTGTCAGAGACAAAGTTATTGAAGAAGTTGATATATATTTATTTGATATGCCTGAAGAATATTCTCTAGGACATTGTGTGGCCAAAGATATGCGTATGAGTGCTGGTATCGCCATAAATTTCAAGTTATTGAATAATAATTTTAATGATAAAAGAATATTATCCGTGATTAATATTTTTAATTTATAAATTTATTAAATATGGTTTAGGAAAATTTTTGGAAGAGTTGGTGAATTGATGGACCAAAGACCTGATGTTGGTACAGTAGCATATTTACAACAAAATGATCGATTTATTTACTATTTAATTACAAAGGAACGTAGTAATAGTAAACCAACATATCATACTATAACAGCAGCTATTACAAAATTACGTGATGTTATTGTAAAACATGGTGTAAAAAAATTAGCCATCCCTCGTATTGGTTGTGGTCTAGACAAATTAGATTGGTCAAGAGTAAGAGGCATTATTGAAAATTTATTTCAAAACACAGAATGTGCAATCAAAGTTTGTCATTTTACACATGTAATTTTATATTATTTAGCCATAATATGCAATTCTATGAAATAGTTACTTATGTATTTATGTTTTACAGAATAAGTCAAGAGAGTCAGAATCACTCCGAGTTGAACATCCAAGTACTATAAAAATTAATAAAAATATCAAAGACATAGAAAAGCGAGAATTTGAAAAACTGAATATTATATTATATTCTCGGACAACTGCTTTACCAGTGTATTGGGATCATAATTTTCAATCTGTCAATGAAAAATACTGCTTTAAGTCACAATACTATAAAGACTATGAGGAGCATCTTGAAGTTGGCCAATGTTTATATTACAACACAATAGAAGCTTGTATATTTGTTATAATTACAAACAAAAATAAAACAGATCATTTTTCATATCAAAATTTGGAAAAGGGACTTACAAAAATAAAAATGTTGATTAAGAAGGATCAGTGGCACCCAACATTCATAATACATACATTGAATAATCGTTTATTTGAAAGTCTCATTAATCAAAAAATTTTATCTCTAGTTAGTTCAGCATTTTTAGATTTGACTCCATGTGTAATTTATGAAATAGGAAGTAGTAATTCTTAAAAATTTAAATTAACAAAATATACTTTTGTTGAATTTGAAATTGATGAGTCATGCGAAACACATAAATGAAGAATGTATGATGGTTGTTTTTTATTAATTATTACATTTATTTTATTTATATTGATAATTTGAATTTGAAAAATTAAAGTAAAATATAAAAGCTAAAGACAAAAAATACAGCTTTTTATTTTATTTACGCTTAGTTTGGCCAGACGTAGCTCGTAAAACTGCACCTGGACTAGGGTATGGTCGCATTTGAAATAATGGTCCAGAGGCAGTTGTGTCTACCCCAGATTTCGCTTCAACAGTTAGTCCATCACTCCAAGAACCCCTATAAATAAATAAATATTTGATATGTATACATCATGTATATACAAATATATATTTTATAAATGTAAAATAGTTCATCAAAACTATACTTATTAATCTAATAATTAACTAACGCAATAACTAATAGCATTAAACACATTGACAATTTATACTTTATTGATGTTGAATATTACCTGGAAATATCTGAATAAGCAGCTGGATCCATTGGATCGAGATCATTGTGTTTTATTATTCTTCTTGGAGGATCTTTACGTTTTGGTTCACGATCGTATCTCACTTCTTTAGCACGGATTTCTTGAACAGGTGGTGGCATAGGATTTTTTTTTCTTTTTTGCCGTTCATCTTCACTATCATCACTACTACTCTATAATTAAATCAAGTAATATTTAAAAAACCTAATACTACATATTTACAAAAGTAAAAGCCTCAATTAATTTAATATTTTCTGAAATAGTTACTTGTTTGATGTATTACATTTATTATGTGTAATGTAATAAAGATGTCAAAGACTACAATAGTTATAATAATTGAACTACTTACCTCTGAATCTGAAGTCTTTTTATCCATATTCTGCATTATAGCATGACGTTCAAATCGAAATTGTGCAACAGAATCAGTAACAATTGAACGAGGATGGCTAGGAGGTAACCAACAAACTGAATCATTTACTACATCCCAGTAATAAAATCTGCCACTGAAGAAAAATAGAAAAAATAATTAATATTATTAATTTAATAAAACTGTACTAAGAAAAAAATTTGTTTTTTTTTTTATAGAAAATTAAAAATTTTAAAAACTGAATTTATCTAAATAATTATCACAAATATTTATTTAAATTAAATATGTTTTGTATGATATAGTTTTAATTTTTATAATACATTGGTTTTCTAACTGCATACAAGGTGGCCAAATTGCCTAATTTATTATCTGTAAGTAGGCATTAAACACGGCCGTATTTAAGGCTGTGGTGGTGTAGGATAGTAAAATCACTAAATTTGTAAATAATCTTTCAGTATTATTTGACTAATTTAAAAGAATTAAATATGGTCAATAATTCCTATGGTATAAAAGTATATTGAAAAAAAAGTTGATGTTATTATATTCATTAATTTTCAGTAAAATATGACTCAAAGTTTTACTAGATTGCCTACATTTTCAACACCTGGAATCAATGGATCTAAAAGCGTATTGATAGTAAAAAGTAAATAAAGTAAATATTTCTTACGTTCCAGGATCATAAACTTCATGCCAATTTTTAGGTAAAGGAAACTTTTCTAACATAGCATTTCTAGATTTTAAATATCCATTCCTTGGTCGTTTTATACCATTTTTCCATCGCTGTTCACAAAACTTAGTGCATTCATGATATACATTTGACTTGTTTGGACAACCATGATGACCCTATCACATAAAATAAGACATGAAATTATTTTGTTATTTTAACTATACAATCACCTAAACTAACTTTAAATTTATCCAAGACTTTAGGATCTGGTTTATCATTTTCTTCATCACTATCTTGTGAATCTGAACCCGAGTTATCATTTGTTTCATCAATATCATCATAGCATTCTGCAATTACTTCTTCTTCAACTTCTTTTGTATTATTCTTAGCTAAAGTAAGATACAAATATTAATAACAAAGTTCATATGAAGTACATAGGTATACAATAATATTTTGTTATGTCATAGAATATAAATTTAAATAAAATTTTGAAATTAAAATGAAATAAGTTTAATAATATTCATAAACACATTTTTTTAAAGAGGAAACAATAAATATATAGTTGAATCATCAATATTTTACCTATTAAAACCAAGAATGACTAATATTATTTGATAGGAAACTAAAATTTGTAATTAAAATTATGTCTTGATCAATTTTTATAACCTTTCTTAAGATAATATATTTATAAATATATTAATTCATATATTATATTCATAGTTAACTAAACCAAGTCCTCTTTTGTCATTTTCACATTTCAATCTCATACCCATATCAACCGACAACATGATCATTCCTCATTCAAAAGAAGATAAGTATCTAAGCCTTAAACTAGACAGATGCTTAACTTTGTCTTTTTATCTTAAAGATGAACAAAAGAATCTCAATTCCAGACTTCATTTGTAAAGGCTAAATCGTTCTAACTTAACTGTACCAATCAAACTTATTTTATATAAAACCTCTTCAATCACTATGGGAATATGATATCGTTAAAGCCTCCAAAATATCTGTCTATATAAAATCATTGGCACACTATGGTTCATCTCAAATTAGTCCTTAAATTAATTTCAATCAACAAAACTACTGTTCTTTTCTTAAACGCTTCCATACCAACAATAATAAACTGCAAGATAATGCAAACCAATTGATCAAACTCACACTCTTCGGAAACCTGACCAGACATCTCAAAAGAAATTGGTGTTGAGACTTGAGGCTTAACCATTTAAAATATTAAGAGCTGTCACAAATGTGTGATTTGTTTTTCATATGAAAAAAGTTCAAAAAACTCATCCTACTGTTGTATAAAATATGTATATTACTTATTGTGCAGATGAATAGATTGTAATTTTTCAAAATAAATCAAAAAACAAAAAAAGATTTGTATAATATAAAAATATATTATTTGCACACAGTTTACCTTCGTTTTCAGTGAGTATTCCTCGGGTTGCTAACTTTTTAGCCAAAGCAGGAGGCAAAGGCATTGTGTTTAGTTTAAATTTATAGTATTAAACAATTTAATATTAAAAAAAAAAATATGATTTTTAAAACACCATTTTTCGAATTTGATATTTAAATTTCTTTAGTAATTTCCTGACTTGTGATTAATATTAATATTTAAATTAAATTAAATTAAATTATGATTGTTGAATATCATATTATTAAATTTAGTTATAACTTATGATCACGGAGTACGGACTAAGTCACTAAGATATCGTAGACCGTAGTCCGTATTATCAACAAACAGAAACAATAATTATATCAAATATGTGATAATATTCGTTGTAGTGTGATAAAACGGTGGAAGAGCTGATAACCTTGAAATTAAAATTGCACAATTTTTTTTTTTAATTACAAATTTTTAAAAATCTAAAAACTAAATCCAAATCACGTAAAATTGTATGGTTTTAATTTGCATCAATTTTTTTGTTTTTAATAAATTACAATTGTATTTGTGTAAATTTTTTTTTCATTAGCCATTGGCGGCACGTTTGTCTCCCTGCACCGAAGCGACTATGTGCCGCCCGATACACCCCCACCGCCCGGCACAAAACTGTTTGTCATCCGACGGATAGAACGTTCTAGAATATTCCCTCGATCGATTCACGTTTGCCGGCTATCCGAATCGCGTGTGCTGTGCTAAGCATTCCGTCGGTATACTTGGTTATCAATTCAATCTTCTTTCGACCGCGTTCCAACTACCGCGCTTTAGTGCTAAAGCCAATCATTTTTTTATTTCTCTTTCACGGCGCGCACACATCTACCGATCAACATATCCACGTGATAATTCCTTACCGTACGATTTCCACAATCCAATGGCTGCAATGTCCGTTATAGGTATAGACTTCGGTAATGAATCGTGTTATGTGGCCGTGGCCCGGGCCGGCGGCATCGAAACGATCGCCAACGATTACAGCCTGCGGGCCACGCCATCATGCGTGGCCTTCAGTCCCAGGAACCGCATAATCGGTGTGGCCGCAAAGAATCAAATGGTCACCAACATGAAGAACACCGTGCACGGCTTCAAGCGATTGCTGGGCCGGTCCATGGACGACCCATTCGTCCAACAGGAGCTCAAGCACCTGCAGTTCGGCGTGGTTAAGTGTGACAACAACAAGATCGGCATTAACGTTAACTACCTTAATGAACAGCAAACATTCAGCGTGGAGCAGATCACTGGCATGTTGCTGACTAAACTCAAAGAGATATCCGAGTTATCGCTTAAGACAAAGGTAAACGATTGTGTCATTTCAGTTCCTTCTTATTTCACAAACGCCGAGCGCAAGGCACTGCTTGACTCTGCATCCATTGCTGGACTCAATGTTCTACGTCTGTTTAACGAAACCTCTGCCACAGCGCTATCCTATGGTATCTACAAACAGGACCTTCCTAATCCTGAAGAAAAGCCACGCAATGTTGTGTTTGTTGACTGTGGGTACACTTCCCTCCAAGTTTTTATCTGTGCATTCAACAAAGGCAAGCTGAAGATGTTAGCCACTACGTTTGACTCTCAATTGGGTGGTAGAGAATTCGATTTCATTTTAGCTGAACATTTCAGTAAAGACTTCAAGTCCCGTTATAATATTGATCCAAGAACTAATGCCAGGGCGTTTTTGAGATTGTTAACAGAAGTCGAAAAGATAAAGAAACAGATGTCTGCTAATTCTACCAAGTTGCCAATGAACATTGAGTGTTTCATGGATGACAAAGACGTACATGCAGATATTAAAAGATCAGAATTTGAAGAACTAGCCATGTATTTATTCAATAGAGTTGAGATCACATTAGAACAGTGCCTTAAGGATTCCAAACTGAGCAAAGATGACATTTATTCTGTAGAGATTGTTGGCGGATCCAGTCGTATTCCATACATTAAAAACTTAATAGAAAAAATCTTTGGCAAAACACCTAGCACTACTTTGAATCAAGATGAGGCTGTGGCACGAGGATGTGCTTTACAGTGTGCAATGCTATCACCAGCTGTACGAGTAAGAGATTTTAGTGTTACTGATATTCAAAGTTTTCCTATTGAACTTAAATGGGATCCAGCTGACAACTCTGATGATGGCTGTGCTGAAGTTTTCCCAAAAAATCATGCCGTTCCGTTTTCAAAAATGTTGTCATTCTATAGATTAGCTCCATTTACTGTAAAAGCTCATTACTCGGGTACTATTCCTTATGCAGATAATTATATTGGTCAATTTACGGTTCGTGATGTCAAACCTACAGCTGACGGGGCCAGTCAAAAAGTCAAAGTTAAAGCAAGAATTAATTTACATGGTATATTCAGCATAAGTAGTGCTACACTTTTAGAGAAGGCTGAATTACTAGAAGAAGTTCCACCTTCTGAACCTATGGAAGCAAATGAAAATGAGCCCCAGCCAACTGAACCCGAAGAGAAGAAAGAAGAAAAGAAAAAGTCTGTTACAAAAACAATTGATTTACGTATTGAATCTTTGACTCATGGTTATTCGACCATGGATTTAAATAACTATATTGAGCAAGAAGGTAAAATGGTTGCATCCGATCGTCAGGAAAAAGAAAGAATTGATGTTCGTAACAGCCTCGAAGAATATATTTATGATATGAGAAGTAGAGTTTCTAGTGAAGAGGATTTAGCTTCCTATATAGTAGATGCTGACAAACAAAAAATTGTTAAACAATTGGAAGAACTGGAAGCTTGGTTATATGAAGAAGGCGAAGAATGTATTAAAAATATTTACACAGAGAAATTGGATTTGTTAAAAATGGTTGGTGAACCCATCAAGAGACGTAAAGTGGAGTACACAACTTTCCCATCTGTTAAAGATCAAGCTGTACAATTAATTTCAAAAGCTGAAAGAGATATTGATGCATTTCACAAAGGAAGTGAGCAGTTCAACCATTTAGACAGCGCTGAAGTAGAAAAGTTGGCTGAAACCCTTAATAATGCCAAAAGTTGGTTAGAAGAAAAGACAGCCAAAGTAACTGCATCTCCTTTATATAAAGACATTCCGATCAAGTTAGATGAATTTGTTAGAGAGAAACATAGTATAGAAGAGAGTATAAATAAAGTTTTGTACAAACCAAAGCCTGCACCTAAAGTGGAACCTCCACCACCTAAGGAAGAAGAGAAAAAAGAACCAGAACCAATGGAAACTGAACAGCCAGTCGAAAATGGTAAAGACGCTTGAAAATGTTACTTTTACCACTTTTTTTTTTCTATTGTTTAATATATTTAATTTTTTTATTTCAAAAATGCCACCTTTATATTTATATGTTTGTATTCACAAATATGAAATCATTTTGTAAGCAACATAATGTATTACAGTTGAATAGATCGAAAAAACAAATTTACTAGAACAATATAGGAATATTATGTTTCATTATTTTTCCTGCTCCTGTGTTAACTATTAATTAACTAACTTTGATTAAAGAAAGTAAAATATTGTTCATCACGTTTTATGATAATTTATAAACTGTATTAATCTGTCTAATATCACCAATGTTCACAGCTGATGTACTTTAGTTGAAATTAATACATTAATCATTGAAGTATTTTTAAATCTTATAAGTATTTTATTAACTGTGTCCCATTTTACTGAATTTATAATTAAATGTAATAATTTACAATCTGGTTGTTAATGTAATTTTAATGTTGTTAGTCGGTTAGTTTTTATTTTCTTATAATATATAAGAATGTCTTTTTTACCGAATTCACAAATCCTATTTTTGTAATGGTGACTAGTGATTACTAGACAGGTACTCGAGTCAAAAAATCATTTTCTGTTAAAACCTCGTGAAATAAAAAATTATATTTTATGTAGATTTTAAAAATCTAGGCAAGTATTTAATAGTTTTAAACCATTCTATAATAAGTAATAACTAATAGTATTGCCGAACTGTGAGTTATACCATTTAAACTATAATGTATAATGGGTACCGCAAATAAGTAATGATAATAAGCGATTAGTTAGCAGTGCGGTGATTAGGCGAGAATAATATTGCAGTTTTGTGCTAAAGATCTGTCAATAATTTGATTTATTTAAAATATAATGATAAAACTACAATATTATTATATCATCTATTTAAACCTATAACTTAGGTAGGTACTTATTTTTATCCCACAAATTATTACGGTTTATCATCCAACGCCTTATATTTTTTACTGTCTGTAAAATGTTCAAAGTCCAATTTCAATATACCTAACCTAATATTCGCCTATAATGGCGAACTTACTATTCAATAAATAAAAAAGATAAAATAAAAGTCAATCGAAATTAATGTGTTTCTTTGAAGTAGTTATGAAACCTATTGATTGTTTTTTTTACCGTCAATTGAATTAATCTTCAAAGTATATTGGAAAAAAAACTATTTTTTTCTTTTCACATTATGTAATTCAATTGCTGACTACTTACTCCGCCATAATCTTAGCTTAAAAGAGTACCTAAATATCTTTATTTATATGCATTAATAATTGTATATAAATGCAAAGAAAAATGTTTAATAAATAATTAATTTGGCATATATAAGAATATGGTTGGTAAATGGATCTAATATATTGTAGTTTTAATAGGAATTAAAAAATATAATAATTTACACGTATGTATATAATATGGTCAATATAGGAAAATAAATTATATTTTAATAATAATATGCTACTATAAACTAGTCATCGTCAATCGGTAGGATGCGGACCACGTATTATAATATTAGCAGATTGAAGTCGTGGGCGGGCGTTAATATTAGATGCATGACGACCGACTACTTAGCACAGAAAAAAAATTCATAACATTCCCACAATCCAATCTTCCCACTACCCGGCGTAATATTCTAACGGGTATCGTGCAAACGAATCCAAATTCGTCAGTACACCCACACATAGAATAACTCCAAAAGTGCTATTAATTTTAAGTTTAAATTCTAGCATTTATAACCTAATATAGTTGTTCAGTTGATCTAAAATATCAAATTAGTTTTAAATTTAACACATTATATTAGTAAATTCCTACCAAATAAATATTAAATATATTAATCTTTTTTTTTTTAATATTCTACATCCCCATTAAGTTATAGGCTATGATCAATAAATGCTTATAAATTATAATAGCTATTATGTACTCAATCATTGGTAACAATTACTTTTAGCTACCTAATACATATGTTTATAAAATTGTAGTATAAATTAAAAATTAATATGTTTTTAACAATATTACTTCTTTGTAATATAAAACATAATTAAGAACAAATAATACAATAGTTGATTGTATAATTAAGTTGTGGTTAAGAGGTTTCAAAATACAGTACCTGAGTAGATGTATATGCAGATCGGCTAGATAAAAACGAACAAAAAAATACAATAGAAGTCAAAAAAAATTATTTTTATAATGATTTTAAATTTTAAAGATTTTATAAAAAAAAATGTAAGTGATAAGATACAGGAAAATTTCAATAAATACTAGACAGAAGCTAGAAACAGATAGCCCCCTATAATAAAATTAATTAAAAAAAGATAAATAAAGTACAAGAAATACAAATTATAATAGCTGATTTAATTATGTTAACAAGAAAAAGTTTAATTATATTAGCTACCATTAATTTAAATATATAAATGCAATTCCTTTCTAATAAAATATTGATTTATTTTTTAATAATTTTTTTCAGCAAAAATGTATTTTAATAAAGAATTTAGGTACATTATTCATATTATATTTACACATTTTGATATTACAATTAAATACTATAATAATTGTAATAAACTTTATGAATTAATTTTCATCTATGTGAATGTATCAAATTATTTCAATTTTGTCTTATAAGTCATAGCTAGATTATATAATAATATATTTAATATTACTACCTTTTAATCGAAGTCTTAAATCTCATTAAAAGAATTAAATTTTAATAAAATAATCTATGTTTTGCCAGTAATGATAAACTATATTAAAAATACTATTAAAATTTAAAAATTAAATGAACACCTCATGAGTATATAAGTAATATGTACCATATTAGATTTGTATTTTTAACATTTTTTCCTATTAATATAATGCAGCTTTAAAACAATTAAAATACATGTCTATTTCATTTATACATAATGAAATGTTTCATAGTAATTAACATTATGTTTGAAAAATACTAAATAGAATAGTATTGAAATTATTGTTTTAATTTATTGATCTCCCGTGTTTAAAAATTAACATTCAATAATTTAACTCATTGTCATTTAATACTTAGTACTTATAAATTGTTTGTTAGCAAATTAAAAATGGGTATTGACTTTTACAAAGTTATAAAGTTTGGCTTTTATAAGAATTCTTAATTTTTTTTAATTATTGAATGAGGAAGGAAAAAGGAAACAATAAAATGATGAAATGTAACTACAATTCAATAAATTAACATTAGTGACTTGGTTGTTTATATTTCAAAATCTGATTCAACCCATAGTTCATACTTTAACAACTTTTTAAAAAGTAAAAACAATGTTTATTTTCCCTTAATATAAATACCATAATCTTTTTAATCATAGTGTAAATAATCTGAAGACTGAAAGATTGTTTAATTACATTATTAAAACAGTTTACAAGTAATTATCATTTTCCTAGGGTTTAAATATTAAAAAGAGAATTTGAAAATTATTTAGCCACTAAGAAAAAAAAAATATATTAAAAGAAATGTTCTGCTCGTATGACATTTGGTCATTTGTGAGCATTATTTGTCCAAAGCAGTGTTTGTCTTTATAGCAATCACACATTCTTCGCCACAGGATTTCAATACAGTACACTGAAATCATAAAATATATATTGTAACTATAGATTTTATAATGTATGATTAGAAAATGACTAATAATAAAACTTATCAAATTATTCTTGTAAATAATAAATAGAATAAAATTATTTTACACATATACAGAAAGGTTGTCTACTTACCAAAAGCTCTTTTCCAGCATCGTATTCATTTTTCAATTGTTGACCAATTTCAGCTTCAGGAATCTTCAAGTCTTCACGCAAATCACCATTGTCAGACATCAAACATAAATAGCCATCATCTGATATGTCGGTCAACTAATTAAAACAGAATAAATATACTTTAATACATAATTTAACTTTTTACAGTGAACATAAATAATATTTTTGAAATATAAATTTTGGACATAAAAGCTAAATAAAATAAAATATTTTAGTGTCAAATGTTTAATAATTTAATTAAATAAATATGCCTTATTTATTTTCACCTTATCTAAAAACTATGAAATTTTTAAAATAAAAAAAAATTCTTAAAAAACCTACCAGTGATACATAACACTTCAAATATGTTAATGTTTAAATACATGAATTATTTTACTAATAATTCATATCACATGCATAAGAATTTATTATAATTAATTTAGATTTCAGTTGTCCCCCAAAAGTTACTGAATTGATAATTTAGCATTCCCCAATAAAACATTATCAATCACAAATAAAATACAATATTTCCAATTCATTGCAATTATAAAATTAATTAATGCATTCCCTACATATTAAACTAAACGTTGCAGAATCTAAAAATTAAAAAACTGCACATTATTAAGATGTTTAATGTTTTCAAAATATTCCAATATTTTTAACTTTATCATCCAAATACACTAATAAATTTAAAACTTATAATTATAATTCATTCATCATACATAGACATAGGGGGTTAACATTTGTATGGAAAAATTAAGTCATAGGTTCAGTAATTACCTGATAATCTTCACGTTTAACAAATGGAACATCCATGTTGTGAGTTGACGGGCATATATCTTCATATTTCTTACCAGAAAATATATCTAGGCCAACTAAATGGACTTTAGCGTGACCATGCTTACCAGTCTTGGATGTGGACATATCCACAATTTTGCACGGACGAGCCTTTAAAACAATTTAATTCATATAAATATATGTTAAATAAGCATTATACACAAATTAAAATAATAGATGAACAAGCTTTAGAATATTTTAATAATTGCATTATATCATAAGAAAACATGGTTCAAGAAATTGTATGTATGATTACTTATAAATAATATATATATATGTTAATATATAACATATCAAATTATTAAAATTGAAACTAAAAGCAAATAAAATAATGAAGAGAAAGTATATATGTAAATATTAATGTTGCTAATAAACATATTAAATTTCCAAAATTTGAACTTAAATTATTAAATAAAGAGCTTTTAAAAAGAATTTATGGAATAGATTGTTCACCTAATAAGTGAAAAAATAGTAAATAATAAATAGATTGAGCTGTATTAAGCATTACTTTTAACATAACGAAACCATTCTTTCGTAAAGCTGAGCATTGCATGGGGTATGTGGTCGAAGCACCAGAGTCTCCGGTATCAAAGTGAGTATCTTCGATGTCAGCCATTATTACTACAAAACACAAAGAAATCTAAATTACAAAGAGTAAAATTCGTTTGAAAAATGATTCAATTGTGAACTGCAGTCAGCAGTATGCCAGTATTGATGACATCCTGTTAACAGAATTTAACCTAAAAAACCTCGTGAGTTGATTTGTACAGCTAAACAATCAATTTAGACGAATAAACACGTAAAATATAAATACGTTTTACTTACTTTGTTAACAGAACGAATAACAAAATTAACTATACTACTTAAAAATATAAGTTAAAAAAGGAGATATAGAAAAGCTTAGGATTCTTTTTTAATTCAAAAAAGTACTGAGCCTTTGGTTTGGGCGACACAACAGCAAAAAAAAGAGACAGACGATAAGTCGGCGATATTTTAGTGTGATTACCACCACCTAAGGATCAACGATGTGTAGTCATGGAATACAAAATACACATTCCCGCCAAACAGTGTTCAAATAATTCTAACAATATCATGTCATAAAATTGTTAATAATTTTTTTTAATTTAATAACATAACATTTTAAAACACGAATTACTATCGTAGCCACGTTATTTAAAATAAAATCTAGTTCTTAAAATTTGATCAACCTACCACTCCAAACACTTTAGTAGCTGATTACGCAGACGATAAGGCAATAATTTCTATCAATTCAAATCCGGTAATAGCTTCATACAATCTTCAAAATCACCTAACCCTTATGGAAGACTGGTATACCAAGTGGCGAGTTAAAATTAACCAGACAAAATCTATCCACACTACATTTACACTGCGTCTCTCTCCATGCCCCGAGGTATCTATATATGGTACTCAAATTCCTACTTCTTCCTCTGTCAAATATTTAGGACTTACACTTGATCGCAGACTTACCTGGGCTCCTCACCTTAAATCTAAAAGACAAAATTTAAACCTACGGCTGCGCTTGTTAAAAACTTTCTGCAATAACAATAAATACACAAACATTAAAACTAAACTTCTTATTTATAAATCTCTAATCAAGCCCATCTGGACATATGGCATACAGCTCTGGGGTAATGCAAAAAAATCCAACATCAACAAGATTCAAACTTTTCAAAATATTGCGCAAAGGAAACTACTTAATGCCCCACCTTACGTCTCCAACCATTCTATACAACAAGACCTCAGGATGAATTCCGTCAAAGACGAAGCAAAAATTTATTATAAGCGTTTTCACAGTAGGTTACCCAACCATCCTAACCCTCTTATAAAAAATCTGGCAATCCCTTCGATTCCGGGTAATCCCGCTAGGCGTCTTAAACGCAACTGGTGTCGTGACCTGCTAAATGCATGACCCCTAGAAAATCCCCTTACTAATCTGAAACAAAATAGGTAGTGTCATCATTGGGTGGCTTCTTCCGTCATATTTTTCATGTTTTTATTACTCATATCAAATTTACTTATTGTTCTATGAATAGATTGTAAATACCTTGTAAAAATAAAAAAAAAAAAAGTTCTTAAAATTGGTTATATTTTAAATCTCAGATTTTTATTTCCGGTTGTTGGTACACATGAATAATATTTGTTAATTTAAGACGTAAAATAAATAAATAATTTACAATTTGTATTTACATTTGTCGACATTTGAAATTCAAATGCTTATAAAAAGTTAAGTTGGGTCATTAATGTTTTTAAAAAGCTACAGTAGTACCCAAAAATTTACGATGAATGCTACAAACGCAACGTATTTTATCCACTTTTTTCACTCGATCTTTTATAGAACATTTAAACTAAAAAAATATCAAGTATCTTTAAATCAGGGGCGTCATTTCAATATTTGCTAGGGTAGGGCATAATAATGACTGGCACTAAAACTATAAAACTTTTAAGGACATATAAAAAAAGGCGCTCGCTAGGTAACCCTACTCTCATTTAACATATTTTTATATATTTATAATAATAATTTATTTATAATTATAACATAAACTGTATCCACTTTTGTAAACATATTAGGTACTTATTAAATAACTAATCTTAAATCACGTCAATTATAGACCTGCATGGGCCATAAATTTATGGCCCAGCCCGGTCCGGTCCAATCAAGAATATTTTTGGAGAAAAAGCCTATGCCTGGCGCAAAAATAAATAATAATTCTAAGCTCTTAAAAAATTCGTTTCGGTCTGAGATTTATTTTTTGTCCTAGAACATTATAATTCATAATATTCAACTATATAACAAAAATGTTTGTGAGTAATAGTAGCTCGTGTACAACAATGTCATTATATTCGTTATTTGTGATTATTCCAACGTCGAACTATAAACTTATCATTTTAATTTTAAATAATGATTATTTGTCATACAAAAAAAAAAACCAAAAAATGCCCAAAGGAGATTTAAAAAATCCTTAAAAAACCCAATCCAACCTTGGTTTAAGTCCGGCCCGGCCCGAAAAGTTCTACAAAAAGAAAACTCAGATTTAACCCTTTTTTTTAATGCTCAGTCCTTGCAGGTCTTTAGTAGGTACCTATAAATTATATTATGATATACCAAAGACTTCTATATTATATAATATATAATATATTCTATAATGACTAGAACAGTCAGTAAAATTAAGATTATAGAAAATCCGGCTCATTTGGCTACTTTAGAATCTAGGGTCGGGCATATTCCTACCACGGTGGTAGTACCACTCCCAAATGACGCAGCTGCTTAAAATTTCTCAAAAAGCTAAAATATCTTGAAAATTTGTGCTATAGAAAATAATAAAATTAATGAAAATTTTAAATATTTATACGGTTAGTACTTAAAAAATAACCCATTAAAATTGTTTTTCAAAAAGCTTTTTTCCTAAAAAAAATATATAATAACTTAAAATTCAGTGAACCTTTATCAACCATGTCATTTTGTGCCTATTTAGTTTTATTGAATAATATTCTGTTTAATGAAAAGACATCATATCTGCATGTATTGTCTTTGTATCACTTATAACATAGCAACTTTGTTAGTTCTAATATTAGGGTAAATTTACCTATTATACAACTTAAAGGTAATGATATTATATAGGGTATCTCATGGGATTTTATTAATATTATAATTTTAAAGTTTTAATATTTTATATAGCTATAACTTACTTTAAAAATTCAATGAGATGCCCTAAATAATATTTTTATCAATCTTATTTTCAAGATTTCTAATAAGTAAATTGATTCTAAAATTAAATGTTTAAAACAAATTCTGCCAAATGCAAATTTATTATGTTGTACATAAATAGAGACAACACATATAGATAAGATGTCCTCTTAATCACAAAAATAAAATTACAAATTCTTATTAATAAATATAATTTTAAATTTCTTTCTTTGTTCTAAGTATGATTTTAATTAGTAATCAAACTCAAATAAAGAATGTTATTAAACTGCATATTATATGTTTAGATATAATAACTTTAATGAATAGTTATGTAATCAATTTTATTAACAATAAAATAGTAAACAATATCACACACTGAAGATCAAATATTAAAATTATTATTTTATTTGATAGCTAAATTTAGCAAATAGTGGTAGATGATCAGATGGAGATACTCTGTTTGGCATAGTTATTATTTGCTGACATTCGGCAACATTTGGAAGCTTCATTAATGTTCTCAGTTTTAAGTTGTTATTGCTATAATCATTCATTAATTAAATTAATTATTTTAAATGTATTGCTAATATTAAATCTAAGGATAATGCATGTCATAAATGTATTACTATCTTACGTATAAAATATGTAATCTACAATGGTCCATCGGTCATGATATGTAGAACAGCTATTATTGTTATTATACACAGAAGAAAACTTTAGGTTATGATACACATTTCCAGTCCCAAATCTAAAAACAATTTTTCATTAAAATTAAATAAAACCTGTATTACAATTTACAAATTTGTAACTATTGAAATATTAAATTTAAATACTTGAATTCTGACGGAGATGATGATAATAGTTGTTCATTTTTTCTTTCACTATGATGTAGCTGATATTTGTCAACAAAAATATTATTCAAATAAATAAATAATATGATAATAAATGTTTAGTAGTAAGAAATGATTAATTTATTTTTTAAATAATATATTTAAATTACCTTTGAATAAAGACCGTCATTAATTTGTCGTTTATGATTATTTTTTTTTCTTAATTCTAAAATATCTGAATGCTGACTATATTCAGTGATGCCTAAACTCTTTGGAATAAGTTCATTCCCCATGTCACATCTTCCACTTTGACTGTTTTGGGACCAAAGGGTTGGTTTTTGTAAATTACTATAATATAGAGCACCATTGATTAAAAAATCATACACAGCAGTATTAGGTTCCAAATTAAAATCTCCAGTTAATATTATTGGATGGTATTCAGGAATATTATGATCACCAACTCTATACAAGTAATTAAAAAATATATTATGATTTCCATTTATCAGAATACAATTAATAAACAGTGAGAATTAATATTATGTTTTTTACCCTTTATATGAAACACGCTCAATTTCAGCTAGTAATAAATGAACTTGTGCCAACTTAATATCATGTCTTTTTTTGTTGTATAAAATATGTGTAGTCGAAATAATTATACTTTCTTCGTCATATTGCCGAGGTGACAATCTCAACACAATACCAACATTGTCTCGATCTAATACATCTACTCCTGGTTGATTGTATTCTACAGTGACCTTTTCTTTTAATGTAAACTTGTTTGTTCTGTAGTAAATTGCACATCCGTCAGAATGAAAATGAGTACGTTTTTTATAGACACCATTATATCCTAAATATAAATAATGAAATTTTATAAATTGTTATACTTAACATATATTTTTTTTTTTATATAATAGATGATATACCTAAATCTGATAATTTCTTAAAGAACCAATTCAAATGAGATTCTTGAACTTCTTGAAAACAAATTATCTGAAAAAAAATATTTTATATAATTTATACATATTAATGACCTATTTTTTATTACACTAAATATTACACAATATACATTTAATTTTGTTAATAAATGGTAAAAACATACATTTAGATAGGTATATATTGTTTTTGTAATAAAAATACATAATATAGTTGATTTGAGATTATTACCAATTAATGTTTACAGTATTATATTTTATATTTTTATATATATTTTTTGAAAAGAACCTTAAATACTTGATATACTTGACACATAAAATATAAATTATAACAGCCTAATTACTACAATGACTTTTTGAGAAGAAGTGGCGTCATTCAAATTATTCGTAAAGGGTAAAATTTACAATTTAGTCTTTGCGTATAATTTTTAAATTTTTATAAGTAATTAAAGTAATTAAAAAATATTTAATTATTTCTATTAGCATATTTTAAAAAGAAAATGTACCCTCACATGTTCTTTGTTTTAATGTAGAGCATAACAAATCTTATATTGAGATTTAATTATCTTATATTATTATTATTTAATAAAGTGAATTGATCTTTTATCAAATTCAAAGGTAAGAAAGTAATTCAGGACCTCCTGTAATATTATTTAAATATTTAAATTTACAAGCACAATATGAGTATTTTAAAATAAACAAAATATTTATATTTTTAAAATATTCATAACTTGTCATTAAAAATTTAAATGTCAAAAGAAACTTATATGGGGCCCAAAATAATATTCTTACCTTTAAATGTTGTAATAACAGGTTAATTCAAAATAACATTAAAATTCATAGAATAAAAAAGATTATTCTGAACATAAAATGGCTATATTTAGAACAGAGAAAACCTATTTTGGTACAAAGTTGTCTTAAGAAGTTAGGGAAAGACCATTTTAACCACATATTTAAGGCAACAAAATATTATATAAATGTATTAAAATGTTTGTCACTATTTAACTTATCTACTTATTATTTATAATTATGCATATTATGAAATTTATAAAATTGTATTAATAATAATGTATACAGAAAGAATTCAGTTACAGAAAAATTAACCATAAATAACTAATATATTTATAAAGATACAAGTTATGGTTAAGTGATTGCTCTCTTTGCCACTAATGTCTAATAAGAGTTACCAGTGCATTGTCAATGTCAATATACATATGTCACTTAATTATTAAATATTTATATGTTTAGCATATTAACTTAGAATAAAAATTTAAAACTACATCCTTTAACTAAAAAATAATACATACATCTGCATTAAATTGTTTAATTTCATTTAACAAAAGTTGCCTTCGATAGTTCCATTCCAACACACGCACATCTGACCAATCATATAAAAATGCATTTTTTTCTAGTAACTCTTGAGCCAGTATATTATATGATAATAAACTAAAATTAAAAGACTTGTATTTGGCTGAAAATAAAAAAATATTAAATAGTAATTGTTTTATAATTGTAAACATATTTTTACTTCTGTAATTTATCCCATAGTTTTTATGTAAAAATATTTATAATCCTCATGTTAATCTGTTAAAACTATTGTAAATTGTCTACAAATCCATAGATATAGATAGCCTATGGCTAGGAATGTCTTATTTGGATTATAATAATAAAAATAATACTTATTGTAATAACTTACTATGATTATGGTAGTGTACAAAAGGTCTAACATAATTCATGTAATCCTTCATGTTGAAACCTGAAAATTGTTTATTTCTAAATGAGAGATAGTAGATGAATGTTTTCAAAAACAACAGAAACTTACTGCATGACTGTTGTGGAAAGACAGCAGGCAAAATTAGCAATTGGACATAAACGACACAGACATATTTTATTAAATTTGTTGGTAATATTAATATACATAAAAGTAACAAGAATAACATAAATATTATAACAAAAATACTTGAATGATCAAACTAGTTAAGGACACAGCACAATTCAATAAAAAATTTAAGAATATAGTTAAAGTAACAGTAACTATTATAGTTTGGTTTAATGAACATAGAACATATCAAAAATGTAATTAATATAAAAGTATAATATTATAGTTAGTACTTAGTACAAAGAATGTCTGAATCTGTATAGAATAAATAAAAAATTTAAGATTGCCAATTAGCTATCTGTCCATTGGCCATGTGATAGCAATAAAAACTGATAAAAGTGATAAAACGTTAAAAACCCATGTATGATAAACTCATATCTTATTCATATCTTAGTCTATGGATAAACTATAGACCCATTAACTACTAGAAGATGCTAAGCCCGCATGTGTTGTCTTTATCTTACAAATGTAAAACATTACAAATACTGTTTTACGCGGCAAAGAACCAAGACTACCGTTTAACTTAGAAACGAAATTTTTACCACTTAAAACCAGATAATAATATAATAATTATAATATTATCTATGCACAAAAATGAAAACCTTGGTTGTGAAATATCGTTATTCGTTTCTATTTTTCGATATCAGAACTACAAAAAAAGTTATTCAAGTTTGAAAAACACAAAATTAATGGATTTTGAACAATAAGAACTTTTTTTATATAAGTGATTTATCAAAAAAATTAAAACTATATTTCCTAAATAATATTCCCAACTACTTATATTGTATATTAATAGAACAATTTGTTCATGAGTGGTTCTATCTTGCGTAAAACAGTTTTTGCTAAGTTTTATATTTTTAAAACTTCTACACATGCAGCCATGTGGGTGTAACGTCCTATAGGCTATATGTATTAAACCATGGTCCATGATTCAATTATTTAATCATTATCATAACTCATAAGATAAATCAATGTATACTAAATGTAAATACTATTTTTATACTGATGCTTATTGTTATTGCTTGTACATGTGGTTGTGGTCAGTGGAGGATCCCGGATTTAATTTTTTTTTTTGGGGGGGGGCATAGACGCATAGTCCAAAACGCAAATCTTAAATTTTTCAGTAATTAACAAACAAATACATACAAATATGTGTATTTAACTTATGCCAATGGGTAGACGGGGCCGAGGCCTTTCGGGCCCCTGCACCTTAAATCCGCCACTGGTTGTGGTAGTAAACAACAAGACAATAGCATCTAATTGACCTAATTATAGAATTTGAATACTATTTTATTATTTATTACTATTAGGTAAATTTAATCCCACATAAAAATAATAAATAGATACTTAAATTTAAATCCCGATTAAAATATTAAATGTGGTAAATTAATAATAACAAATAATAATGTAAATAATGCCAATGCCCAATAATGATAATATATTAATATTTAAATAAATAATACTAATTATAATAACTAATAAGTATTATAAGTGTAAGATAAATATCAAATTACTAATTAGTGCATACATTAAAATATAAATATTTGGATAGGTATTCAATATCAAAAAAACCATTCATCGTATCCTAAAATGATTTTTAACCATTTGTTGTGCGATTTGATGATATCGAAAATTCATCCCAAACATTAGAGGAACGTAAAATTTGATGCAAATATACCTACAGGCTACAATATATATTTTTAGAATTTAATTAGTGAACAATTTAATGATTTAACTTATATGAAGTCAGAAGTTTTGATATAGGTAATGTACACATGAAGATGTTCCAGCTTTTCACCGGAATCATTCATTCGAGGTTTGCGCTGTTTGCAGGGTATTGAGTGTTAAAAGAAAATTTGGGTTATTGAATTCGGTTGTTTCAGGTTAATGAACTTTCCTATAGGTTACGATTAAATGTAAATTTATTTGGTTAATTACGGTTAATTCGGGTGTTAAAACTAAAAGAACCCATACTTTATATCAATTAACATGAGATTTTCTATGCATGCGAATTTCATAATATAGTAATTTTATTTTATTTTTAAAGGCAATATAATAAAAAAAAACTTATATACTTACCTTTCTTCTGATATGACTGTTATTTTTATTTTGTTTCGAATTAACCCAAATATTAATTTTGGTTTCTGGTTTTGGGTGTATATTTTTCAATTGGCCATCGGGTGTTGTAATACGGGTTTGGGTTTTGAAATTTATTCGGGTTAATTCGGATTTTGGGTTACGTTCGGCCCGTTCGGGTGCAAAGCTAATCATGAAAGTTAAGACTTAAAAATGGTAGACCTATATAATGTATACAATAATACGTAACATTTAAGTACCTATCAAAGGATCCATGAAAACAAATTCCGACAGAAATGGCGTACCAATAAACACCTGGGTGTGATAAATGTGTATGATGTCCGTAATTTACAGACCGTAAATGTATATTACTTTACATATTAATTATCTACCGATTTTAAAATAATACATTTTTTTTTAACTAATTTGACTAAATTTACTCGTTCTAGGTAAATAATTAAATACACCTAAGTTCAGTGGCGGTTCCAATGGAGTGGTAAAAGGGTACCCCCCCCCCCTTGAGCTTATTATATTTAAATTTATAAAAGTATAAAAATGTTGTCATTGATACCAGTTTGTAAGAATAAATTCTAAATGGTGAATATTAATAAGTAAATAATGTTTATATTAATAAGTATGTTATAAGTAGGTATGAATAGTATCTGATGGATATATTTTAATTACCCCCCCCCCCCTTAATGAATTTCTGGATCCACCCCTTCATAAGTTAGGATATTTTGTCAAAAAAAAATTAAATGATTGTGAGCAGAGATGGTCTATGAGATTATACTATAGTAAATTTAGGATATTTTGATTCCAATATTAGCAATGTTTTATAATAAATAATGATGCATGATTTTTGTTTTTTCGTCTAGCGTAACCTTAAGATTAAGAAGCAGTAAAACTGCTTCAATATTCAATTTTAATCTTTAGAATAAGATTGCTATTTGAAAACTAATTAGTTCTTTGACAGGAAAGTCAAAAGTAAAAAAAATTAAATTTTAATATTTTCTAAAAAATTCTCGTAAAAACTTTAAACATTACATTATTAAATTATTTGTCTTTAATTTTCTGTACACATTATGCCTAATTTTTAAAATATTTACAGCATTAATCTAAAATGTTGAGCTCCGTTTCAACTTTTAACTTTTAGTTATAAATTTATAAATCGAGATTCCTCATAAGTTTAACTTTTAGTAAAATACACACAAGTGCATTTTTTTTATAGGTGTTTAAATTTATAATTTTGACAAAAATGATTAAAAACAAGAAAATTAAGAAATTGTAAACTTTAATGTAGGTAAAGTTTGAAAATCAAATATAAGGTTTTTCATAAGTTTCTTTTACAATAGTTAAAAAATACATATGCAAAAATACTAGTTATATACCTAGACAATAGACACATCTTTAAGTAACATTTGACAATGACAAAATTATTAATTAAATTTTTAAAACAATTATTATGATTAAAAAAATATTTTTCATATAGGTTAAACTTTTTCTCATTTTATTGATTTTAAGTACTTATATATTATTTTATTTTATTATACACAACAGAATTTTTAAAATATTGGATTAATTTTTAGTTACTTGTACAACGAAACTATAGTACTATATTATACACACGGGTTTCGGTAGGTAAGGTAGAACCATAAAATACTAACATTTACGACGTAGGTACCTACTACCTACTAACTATATATATTATATAAAAATATATTTTAATTTATAAAGGCTGCAAGTCCTTCGTGTACCGAATTGGAAACTATTACTTTATTGTAGTTTATACTGTAATAATAAATATAAATAATATAATATATATAGTGTTAGTGTGTTACTCAATACTCTATACATATATGACCTACTCAGTATTCACATACTGTCAACTATAGAGTATATTAGACTATATACGTGAAAAATAGGTTTAGACATAGAAAATAGATATAAATTTAGGTACAGGTCTATAAACTAATTAATTGAATTACCAAGTAGATATACTCATTATAAAGTCCATATCGATCAATGTTGCCCTTTAGTTAGATACTGACTTTTTTTAACTTAGATCTTATGCATGCAGGGTTGACGGTTGTTAAAAATAACAACGGTCGTCGATTTTATGCTGTATAAAAGTAAGCCAGAATGATTATTTTAGGTGATAACAACTGCAACACGACGTAGCTTGTAAAAGTAGGTAAGTATTAATTAGGTATTAAGATATAAACAACCAAATTAGGAATTACCTATCTGATACCTACTTGATAGGTGAAAACATTGAAAATAATAGTACCTTCATTAGTGACATTAGCTTCAACTTCTACAAGCTCTATACTTTTTACTCTGCAATTATATTCTGACTTTTAAGCTATAAAATATAAGCTACTATAGACTGCACTTTGCAGATTGTTATTTTTTAAACATATAAGGAGTTTAACTCATTTAAATAATTTTAATTTCATAAGTAATCTCGGCGCTCTAGTTTACACTTACATGCTTGATGAATATTATTATTTTATAACATATAAAATTGGAATAGTAATAGCCAATAGGTAATCGGTTAAAATCTTAGTATGTCCCATATATTTTTATATTTTTATTCCAAACAATTATCAGGACCAAATATTCAAAACAAATCATACGTTAAATATTTTAATTTGCACTTTGCGACAAGATCGCTGGAAATTTGATCCACTTTTCCTCAGACTTTTACCTTTCATAATATTATGAATTTGTAATATGTAACATGTATAATACTAGAGTCCGACGGCATATTTTAAATTTTCAAATAGTACCTTCAAGACGTCTAAATTCCCCCACATGACAGCGGTCTGTCTTAGATGGTTTGACAATTGACACCTAATGACCCAACGGACGATTACTCAAAACTTCAGCAAAAGCGATCGATGACATTTCAAAGTTCGTCATCGCTCTTTTAAAGTCGTATCAGCACTACTGCTACCACTCATCAATGATTATTAACCTTAAGTTTAGATTGTACATTTCACGTGACGAATGACGATGATGTACCTCCCGGATCCCATTTCCTATTTCTCGGCACGACATAATCAGCCGCGGAGCGCGGTTCGTGGACCCAACAGCAGGCAACATGGCGGACCGCTCGAGCACGGATAAGTAACTTGGCAGTCCGCACTCGTCGACGACGGCGATTGCTATTGCTTTCGACTCTCGCCACTCTCCGGCCTCGGCTAATCAATTCCGGCGGCCTATCGGCGGCAACTCGTGAACCGCATACCGGGAGCAGCACAGCGGCGATGGTGGGGTTGACGGTGCTGACGGCTGTGGGTGCGGTTGCGGGTTGTGGGAGGGGGTGAGGTCCAGAGCTCCCAGTGCTTTATTAAAGATTATTTATGTGTCGTCGTTCCCGTCCCGTCCGTTTGTCCGTCCGTGCGTGCGTGTGCTTGTGCGTTCTTCGCTCCGAGTGAAAACACAACAATAACAAACGAGACGTCGTGTACTCGCTGTTCTCGAGTGCCGAACAGGCTACTCGATCGCGTTTTATGATGGCTCCGCGAACGAAAATCTACGTACACGGGCCAACATCGACCGCGGTGGATCTGCGCTGATAACGCCGCCGAGTGCGTGTATCGTGTGAGTGTGTGTGTTTGTTGCGTATTACGGTCCGGATCCGCGGATCGAAAATGGAAGAGACCAAAGTTATCTATCACATCGATGACGAGGACACGCCGTACCTCGTCAAGTTGCCGATTGCGGCTGACAAGGTTACGTTGGCCGATTTCAAAAATGTCCTCAATCGTCCCAACTACAAGTTTTTCTTCAAGTCTATGGACGACGACTTTGGGTCAGTGATAAGGACCAACTGTGTTATTATTTTGCTAGTCGTTTTTTGAGTGCTGACGGCAACAATTGTTTAATATTGTATTATATATTTATATCGCTACTCTATATTTCACAATTTCTCCGTCATTATAATTCATTGTTGATATACCCACCCCACGGACTAGTTGCCAATACTCTGTCAACAATTGTACTCCGTATCTTGACTTAGGTGAAGTTATATTTATATTTTCTAGTATTTGAACAACTGACAACTGTACCAACCACAACAGTCCGTCGACGACTAGGATTAGGAGGGTCCCATTCCTAATTTGTTTTATGAAAAAATCTTACATTTTTTTTTTTACTTAGGTTCTCTAACCTTATCACCAAAACTGGGCACAAACTAGTTAGAAAGTTACTTTTAAAGTAAAAATTCTTACTAGTGCTTATTAAATCAGTTAGTTTTAATTAAAAAAAACTTTAATTTAGCAAATTAGTTTTATAGCTTAAAATAATCTAATCTAACACGTTGAAATCAAAAAAAATCTAGTTTTTTTTTTATTACAAAAATATTAATGCTCCATAAAATGTAAAACTACTGAGTGCCAACTGGATAATAATTAATAACTAGGGCTCGGATTTTAAAGGAAATGCTTCTTTTTATATATTAAAGATAGAAATCTAATTATTACACATAAATTCGTTTCACGTCAATCTGATTTCAAATAAACGAATTTATTTTGACTTTTTTTGGCTTTTTTTGCTGTTTTCAGTTTTTCTAACTGTGGAATTTTGATATGTCTGTTATGCTATAAAAATAAACATTAATAATATACTGTGTGGCGTTTCATCAAACGAAATTAACTATCATGGGTTTGATTTAAACAAAACCTCTTGCAACCTAACCGATTACTTCAGTCGATGTAGAGCGTTCGTTTTCTATATATAAAAACATCCTCTCAGATAATAGAGTCAGTTTCACTTCTGAAAATCTTGTCTAGTACATGATAGTAAATTCCTTTTTTAATTTAAATTAAATTAAATTATTTTTTTTCAGTTTTATAAATTATAACTAATTATTCATGTTAATTTTTAGTCATGCTTTTTTTTGCTTTTTTAAAGAATAAATATGCTTCATTTTTGCTTTTTTAAAACAATTTTGTGCTTTTTTTGTTATTTATTATGCTTTAAAATCCGAGCCCTATTAATAACTAATATATACATAGTACTTTATGATAATAGATTGATACGTTTCTTATAATATTATTTTCTATCAATCACTTATATTGTAATGCATGGTTTAAACCACAGCTATATATTATATATATTGATGTTTAAAATATTTAGTTATTACCTAAATATTACTATAATGAAGTAAAAAAAATAACTTTTTTTCAATAAAATAACTTTGAACTTTATCAACTTCTATTCTAACTTAAATTATTATTTTTACCAACTAACTTCTAAGCAAGTTACTAAGTTAGATATTTAAAAAAAAAAAATAATAAATAAATTTATATTCTAATTTAGTTTTTACGTTATCATAACTATCCATTTGAAAAAAATTAGTTTGCCCAATTTTGCTTATCGAAAGTAATTAAGTAGTACTGAGTTATATAAAATATCATATAGAGCTTTAGCTGTTGAGATGTAATTGCAGTCTTGTTAAGAATATTTTTCAAATGTATTCAGAATATATATTTAAAATACGTATTCAAATACACCCTTTTAAAAGTATTTGTATTTATATTCAAATACTTTATAAAAGTATTCAAAATACTTAAACAAATATTTCTTTTTTAGTTCAATAAATTGTATATTAATATATTTATTTTTATTAATAATTAATATTATTTGTAAATAGATAGGTATTTAAACTTATTTCTAAATATTTGAGTTAATAAATATAATACTTAAATTATTAAAGTTTAATAGGTATAAGATATTAGATAAGTACTTATACAGTATTTGTCACTAAGCCGTAACTAAAAAAAATGTCTGGGTGATCCGGCATTTTTTAAATATTAGTAATTGAAATTTGGAATAAAACTATTGAATGAATAAAGTATTTAGTATTCTAGAATAAAAATACAAATAAAAAGTATTCTTAAGTATTTCAAAAATACATTGGACATTGGTTGAAAAGTATTTAAAATACAAAATAGGAATTTAAATACAAGTATTTGAATACTTAACAAGACTGTATAATTGGAATACAATTTTATTTTTATAGTTATACCACCATGAATGCACATGTAATTATTCTTAAGTTGTCCACTATTATTCTTAATTTAGAATTATACTTAAATTATTTCATATAATTACTTATTATTAAGCCTTTAAAACTGAAATTATTTGTTTTTTTTACACAATTTATTTAATTTACTAGTTCTTAACTATTGTTTATTGAAACTAAATATTTACTGACTTTTTTTAAATTATGTTTCAGAGTGGTCAAAGAAGAAATTGTTGAAGATGATTCTCCATTGCCATGCTTTAACGGTCGTGTTGTTTCATGGGTAGGTTTATATTTAATTTCATTATTTATTGTTTTTTTTTACCCATAGTTACTCATAGTTATAATTTATGTATTTAAATTTACATACAAATATATTAATCTAGTACTTAAAGTTATTATTTCATATTTCATTTCAGTTGGTTGCTGCTGAAGGTAGTAATATCTCTGATGGAACATCCCAAGGCACAGATTCTGGTCATCATACACATAGAACACAAGGCGATAATCAGTTAGTATAAATTAAAATTGTGTACTTCTCATATTTATTATATTTTACAAAAAAATGTATATAATGATATCAACTATCACTATTTAATAAATTATGTAATAAATAAAAATATACTTACGGTAATATATGTTAATAATTATTTATTTTGTTAGTTACCTATTACAAATTACAATTTATTTAAATTAATCTTTGTATGTGATTATTAGAGCTGGTAAAGCAGTATCTAGAATACATCAAGAAGATATTGGAACATGTACTGATACAGAATCATCAATATCAAGTTCAATACGTCCTGGACATCATCACATGCCTCGTGAAAATCATCATCGTCTAGCAAATCCAAAGTTTCTTAAATATAATGGGTTAGGTATGAATGGCCATCCCAAACAACACAGACCGTATGGTTCATCTTCTATGCTGAGTTCTGAGTTAGAAACAACAAGCTTTTTAGAATCTGACGAGGATGATGCTTCAAGTCGAATTACCACAACAACAGGACGTGCTACTAACATTTCAAGTGGTAAATTATCATTATTTTTATTCTTTACGATAATTATATAATTATAAAAAA
Source organism: Rhopalosiphum padi (assembly GCF_020882245.1). Classification (NCBI taxonomy): domain Eukaryota; kingdom Metazoa; phylum Arthropoda; class Insecta; order Hemiptera; family Aphididae; genus Rhopalosiphum; species Rhopalosiphum padi. The sequence goes on from NC_083600.1 coordinate 24,820,242, forward strand.
TTATTTTTTTTATTAAAAAGCTCTCATTATTTCAAAAATTATTAATGTTTTTGAAATAAAATATTGAATCTTGGACATTTATTTAGTTATAAATTATTATATAATATAATTTCTTAAAGTTAAGATGAGCATAGTAGAAATATTAAAATTATTATTTTTCCAAAATTTAATTTCATTACATTTTGTTTTGGGATACTAAATTCAAAATATATATTGTCATTTATAAAAGTAAAAAACTTAAATAATGAAAGAAAAACATTCTGTTTGTGGCAGCTTCATGTAAACAAAATATTTTCAAATAGGTCGTTAGATAATGTAGTACTTTTTTATGTTAAAAAACTTATCTAGTATAACAATAATTCTTCATTTTTATTTTAACATGTTTACTACCCCAAAGGTGATGAAACACACATCGATTTTAAAATACAAAATATATACAGAAAATAAAGTATATTATATTATAAATTCTTGAATTAAAATTTGATGTTAAGTATTTTCATAAAATTAATTAATTTAAAATAGTAAAAACTCAAACATGAAAAAATAATATTTTTTTAAAATTTTTTTTTTAAAGTGTTGATCTTATTTTCATAATTATTTTTCTTACAGAATGGCAGCGTTTAGCGGGTAGTGGTCGTCGCCGAACTCAACAACGGCGCAAACGACACCAAAGACCTGCTGGTCCAGGAGGAATGTGCCGTACATCTTCATTTTCATCAGTTACTGATTCTAGCATGTCATTGAATATAATTACTGTGACTTTAAATATGGATTCTGTTAACTTTTTGGGAATATCGATTGTTGGACAAAGTAATAATGGCGGAGATGGTGGCATTTATGTAGGATCTATCATGAAAGGGTAATATTTTAAAATTGTTAATTAATTAATATTTACTATTTTCTTAAATTTAAAGTGGTAAACAGAAAAAAAGACAAAAAAGTCTGAAAACTAATAATATGATATTAATTATTAATCCACAATAAAAAGTTTAATTTTAATTTTAGTGGTGCAGTAGCTTTGGATGGTAGAATTGAACCTGGTGATATGATATTACAAGTTAATGATATCAATTTTGAAAATATGTCGAATGATCAAGCTGTTCGTGTTTTAAGAGATGTGGTGCAAACTCCTGGGTAAATAAATTATACTAGTACATTATATTTGTTATATAATAAAATTAATTTGTACTTTGATTTAGGCCCATTAAATTAGTTGTTGCAAAATGTTGGGATCCAAATCCAAAATCATATTTCACTATTCCTCGAACTGAACCGGTTCGACCTATTGATCCTGGTGCATGGGTAGCTCATACTGCTGCAATGAGAGGTATAATATTATACTATATTGTTTAGTCTTAAAGGCATTTCATTGATTTATAATTTTAGGCGAAACTTATCCTTTACGACCACCATCTGTATCAACAGTTACATCTACTAGTTCTTCTCTAGTGTCAACCATGGCAGAGACAGAAAGTGTGTTAATGATTTTTATCATTGTTTTTTATTTTAATTATAGTTAAAAATATATTAATGTTTTCTTTTTCTTTTTACAGTAAACGCTGTTTCAACTAATGCATTCAAAGACCTTCAGTTGGACGTTCGTACTACTGATATGCTAAGTATTGTTAGAGCTATGGCTAGACTTGATTCAGGTTTAGAGATCAGAGATAGAATGTGGCTCAAAATTGTTATTCCTAACTCTTTCATTGGTTAGTAAAGTTATATAATGTTAAATAATATTGTTTAGTTTACTCAATAAAAAATATTTTATTTTAGGTGTTGACGTAGTTGAATGGTTAGAAACACACGTTGATGGATTTCAAGATCGTAGAGAAGCAAGAAAATATGCATCACACATGCTCAAAGCTGGTTACATCAAACATACTGTTAATAAAACCACATTTTCTGAACAATGTTATTACGTATTTGGTGACTTACTCTCTGCAGGTATATTTTTACTATAAATATTTTATCATTGATTAAATTCTGTAGTAATAAATTAAATGTATAATATAGGTATGGACCAAATAAAAATAGAAGGTGAACCAACTGATAATGTAGGTGTTACTAGTCGAGGTGCCTGGGATATGCCATATTCAGGAACTTTTAATCCAAATTCTTCGCCAATGCCATTTAATTACCCAGGTGAACCTCCACGTTACTTGTTTGACAAAGATGAAAGTGGTTCAGGTAATTTTTTATTTTAGCTAATTATTGTATTATAATTAATTTATTCCCTCTATTTAATGTTAACAATAATACATTTAATTTTTTATTTTTATAGGTGGTAGTAGGTCTGGTTCAGATGTAATGAAACAAAATATGATAGGGTTAGCTATGAGTGACCACAGTGGCGGCACAGCTCAACAGAATTCAGTTGCCGCCCCATCAACTGTAGATAAGTCTAGTGGCTCTGAAAAATCTCAAGTGATGGCTCCACCAAATGTACCTACTGACCTTTCAGCTAGTCAACAATCATTCCGTATGGCAATGGGAAATCCTTGTGAGTTCTTTGTAGACGTAATGTAAATTATGATTATTAAGGCAGCAAACAATTTATGTTGAGGATTCAAGATGTATAATATACACTAGTTTCAATGTTCTATTCACATTTCTTCTTCATGTTTAAAAAAAAATAATATTAATAACTAAACATATTATTTCCTTATTAGAAATGTATGAGAAATAAATTGGTATTGTTTATTATTGCCATGTTCAAGTTATATTTTTTTTTTTTTTTTTAGAATCTAATTTAATCTAGACAATTTTTAGGTTTAATAAATTGAATATTAATTAATAAATTTCACTATGTATTTTTTGTAGACAAAAGTTTTTAATGAATTCAATTGATTTTTTTTTTTTATCAAGATCTGTTTAATTGTATTTTATTTTTATTATGTTTATTTTTTGTAACAAAAACATAATTGAATTATTCTTATAGATAAACCATAAGTGACAATTTTAACACCTTTTTTTTTTAAATATTTCAAAATTTCATTAGTGTACGGCCAATTAAATCAAGAAATAATTTAACAATTAGTAATTGATTCTTTTAGATAACATTGTAAGGCACCAATAAGTAGATATCTATGATCTATGATATAATTTTTTTAAATGATTACAATTAATTATCTTAACTATGATAGTTGATTAATATTTAAAAAAAAATGATTTGGTTTGGTATTATAATTTATAAGTATTTATAATTTTAGGAAGATAATTCAAAATATATTGTATTTTCATAATTAGTCACATAAACTAAAATTTGTCATTTATGGAGTTTCATTAAAAAGAGTAGAAGCAGTCTTTTTTCTTGTTTAAATTAACAATTTTTGTTTTAATGTATTGATTGACCCAATGATAGGTAAGAATTCTGTGTAAATAAATTTGAATTTGTCAAAATGTTTAATCATAGTCAACTTTTTTCTCCAAATTTCCCTTCTAACCTAATAAATTATTATTTATAATAATCAAGCATTTGAAATTTGTATGTTTTTACTAATATATTATGAAACTAAATTTAAAAAAATAATAATAATCTTGTATAAAAACTAAGAAACAACTTTAGTTTATTCAAGAACTTATCGCATCATTAGGTCAGTGGTATATCAAAAGTAAATTGTATCTGTGAAAATTAAAATATATGTACATATTGTACATAGACAAATGTGCAACCATTTGAAAAATATTTGTTGAACTTACCTCTATTACAACATTTTCTGTACGTAACCTCTTTCAATCACCTTAAACATTAAATAAATAAAATATATTGTTAAATATAGAAAACTAAAATTGGGTTTAAGTGGTAAATATAATTTGTAAGAATCATTGTTATGTCAATTCAGTTTTCAATTCTTATTATCTAATAATAATTAACAATTATCTTACCATGGTATGATTTTAAAGAAACTAATTATAATTATTTAACTCGTTTTTATATGAAGAAGAACAATTTTGTCTAATCAACATATTATTTTAATAATTTTATTCTTTTAAAAAATTAATATTTTTAATTATTTGATTTTGTTTGATATAATATATTCAACAAGTATTACAATAATGGCTTCTTCTCTTTAGCTGTCGTATATTTTTATTTAAACAATAATTGCTTAATAATATTTCAGACACTAAAGTTTATACACTGATTTTATTTCTGTTATCGTGGTTATAAGATTGTAAATAGTTTTTTCTATTAGCCATAATAATTTAGCTAACAGTAAACGGCCTAACATATTTTTAACTGTAAAATAATACATAAAAGATACACATAACAAATTATGAACAGTCAATTATTTACTTTTGATGTTCATATATACAAAATCTGGTAACTAATAAATAATTTTGTGGAACTTATTCCTCATACATAGTTTATTCCTCGGAATTTGTGAAGTACATTAACTGTATTGATATATTTTTTTTTTTTTTTATTAGCATTTAAGTTTTAACACATATTTTACTGTTACAACATAAGACTGTGATAAAATAATCCAAACTCAGTTTTTAAATTTGGTTAATTGCTTTATTTTTATGTTTATATAAGTTTTCCGATATGAAGACATTTTTTTGTTTTTTGATACAGGGTAAGAATTATCAATGTATACGTTGTGTATTTTATGGTGGCATAACCTTTTATGCTTTTAATATTTTATTATTTTTATTTAATGTGTTTAAAATTGAAAATAAGTAAATAACTGTTGCATGCCAAATTATTATTTATACTGTCTGAGTGACTTTTTTGTAACAATTATTGTAATGTACCTAATAAATCTTCTTTCTGTAGCCAAACCAAGACTTATTAATTAAAAGTAGAATAGACAAATAAAATAAAATTTTTTTTTAAAAAAAAACCCTTGTAACTAATAACTATTCATTTTGTAAAAAATATATTGTATACATTTAATTTGTTTTTTTTTCAAGTTATATATAAAACTAATAGTTATGAACCATTGATTTTTATAATATATTCAGTTATTTTTATTAACATAGTGTATGAAACCAAGAATATAAATTATAGTTTTAATAAAAGTAATTTGTAGATTTCTTTTATATTAGTTTAAATTCAGAAGGATACATTTTAAAAACATAAATATAATTTATGAATATTCTCATGAATCATTTATTGTATTTTTCCATTGAATTAAGTATTGCTTATTTTTTTGTTGATAATGTACAATTTCTTGTCCTTGTAAAAAAAAAAAAATGATATTAAATATTATATTATAATATTTTATGATTTAATTTAGTATTTCTTATTTGTCTATAATTCATTTAAGATTCAAAACCTGTAACAATCCATTTAAGAAATATATACACACACATTCATTAAGTATATTAAGTATACAATTCAAAATGTGGCATTAAAGATTTATTTTTAAATCAGTTCTCTTGCTCTTATTTATTTTCCCACAACCATTTGTGCCATAAGTTACTCTAATTACTCTAATTATTATAATATAACAACCATAATGACTAAAGATGTCATCATATTATCAATAGGTTATATAGTTACCTAATTATGGAATTCTTCTTGTTAAGGCTAAATTAGATTGTGTTACTGTCCTTTTACATTAACAATGATATTAAACAAGACTTTCAAGGTAGATTATGATAAAATAATTAAATTTATTTCTTGCTATTTTATATTATATTTTATCATTTGTATGCTATTAGAATGAACTTTGTTTTAATGTACCTAAGGGATATTTATAAACATACCTTGGATGTACATATAAGTAAAGTTATTACTGGTTTTCTTGTGTTTGATATTATATATTTTTAAATTTAAATTTATTGTTTCATAGACTCGTAGTAAATATTTTAGTTAAAAGTTTAACTTGAGGAATCTAATATTGGTGCAGTCAGCAGCATTTCTGATAATTATGTTTTTAAATAATTAATAACAGAGGCTAATCATTTATTATTACTAAATACTTTTGAATCTTACTATTTTAAATTACGGATGCATAGAAAGTGTGTAGTATGTGGGCATATGCATAATATACAGACTGTACAGTATAATATAGACTTTACACTTCTAAATAAGTCATTTTAATATTATTTTATAGTATAAATGGTAAATACCAACTTTTACGGTTTGCTTGAGAATTTGATATTATTTTTGTTTGCAATTTATATTACAGGTGCTAGTAAGTAGTAACTATAGTACTATACTGCAATATTTGTAGTATAGCTATCGTCACATTGATACTCCATATCCCATAACATGTATATTAAATAATTTAGAATATATCTACATTCTGCAGTACCTATCTATGCATTTTATATTTAAATGCACGTTTACAAAGATAAAATATGTATGATAGTCTGTAGGTAGTCAATTTATTAATATTGTAGTCTATTACAAATATTTTATTGTAGTCTCGTGTATTTGGAATCAATATTTTATACATAATCGGCCGTGACGTTATAACCAGATTTCGAAAATTAATTAAAATATAATTTTTAATTTACAAACAAATAACTGTCTTACATTTAATATTATTAGTATGTTACGTCATATTCGACAACAAGTCACAGCTAAAATGTCTACGATTTATTTAACTTGTCATTTTTAAACAAACATTTTCAATTTTTCTCATCTTCAAATTGATGAATCATCAATGATTGATCAAAGCAGTGTTGTATTTATGGGTGGGAGTTCCACTCCCCTCCTTTCAGGGATTGATGATTTAAAATAAGAATAGAAAGTTTGATTTCGTTTTATAATTTGACTATAATTATAAATATAAATGAAATAAAATGTAATATATTTTTCAACCACCCCCCCCACAAAAAAAAAATAATAATAATAATAAAAGTTGTAAATATGCGAATGGATCAAAGTTTATGTGCATTATACAGACTAGGTATGTAAAAATTTTACCTGTCGGTTGAACCACGTTATTGTTCTCCAGATCGGCTTTTCCAATTCAAAAAGCTTCTAAGATGTCATACGGATATTACATACATTTTTAATTTCATATGCTGAAGCAGAATTTTTTTCGGAGTATTTCGATACAAAAAAATTAAATTTATAAGTAGTTAGTTAATTAGTAACAAATATTTAATTGCGGGTACCACTATTATATTTATACATTTCGTTTACAGCTAGTTTGTTTATCTGAACTCCAAATTGTAAATATTTTTATAACAATAATTAACTATTTGTTTTAAATTAAATTGTATATTTGTATGTATTAAACTCAATCTACAAGCCCAGCTTAAAGGGTAGGCGACATAGGCCCACGTTTTGGGCGGCAAAATTCAAGTTTTACTAGGTGTGTTTAAACACTTGATCTGAACCTGTTAATCTATGAGTGCAATTACTCTTAAAAAAAATCTTAAAATTGTACCTAATGATAAAATATATTAATATTTTCTATGAAGTTATAACTTTTCGAAAGAATTAGATACTCAAATTAATCAATACAGTTTGTATGCAAGGTGCCTAGGTTACACATCGATCTATCATAAAATCAATGGAGAAATTAAGAAAGTATATAGGTACCTATGAGCAACAAGAAATCCAAGAAAACATATAATGTAATAGCCAATAGGTAATTAAATTAATGTAACTTGGGTCTTAGTCTTAATTCAAGGACTACGTCTGTATACTTGCTATATTCAAGTTGATCATTTGATCTACTTTGATGAATAGTTTTTTTTTTTTAGTTTAAAACTGTCGTCCATGTGACCATATCTGTATGGGGTTATCAAGGATAGTCTGGAGTAAAATATGTTATAAATAACAATTATCAGTTGCATAGATTGTTTAATTGTTGCTTAACTAGGCTATCTACTCGTTAGAAGTGAAAAATGGTCGATCAAAATTTACAATTTGATAGTAAGTATATCATTGTTGATTATAATATAAAAATAGTATTTTTTGAGAATTATAAATTGTTTACTGTAATGCGTTTGTATTAGTAGTATACTAGCTAGACCTATACATCATTAGCGTACACATCTACAAACTTCTCTAGTTCTTATTTTGCGAATAGTCATTAATATGATAATAATATAATATATAAATTTACAACGATTCGCGGGGTACACCGTACACGACTGTATGAATGTAACTATTGTAACTTGTAAGAATTTTTAATGACGTAATGACAAGAATAAAATATTCTATGACTTATCATAATATGCAATTTTTAATTCTCAGATACTTCTTCTAAAATTATTAGCTTATAACTTATGAGATGATATTCACATTTACTAATTAGTAGTCATAAGATGATAATTAAAAAAAGGATGGACAAGTAGGTATCGCTCTGCTGTATAGTAGAGATGGAGAGTAGGTCCTATAATGGATATATTAAATTTGAATGCAATGACAGGTATCATAGCATACGAAAAACAATTCTGAATGTAGATGATTTGTCAGTCTAGGATAATTAGTAGGATATATTATATTATTATTAGCTATATTTAAATTGTAATACATCGTTATTTTACGCGATTTCGTAAAAAATTAAATTTCATGCGCTCATAAAATTGTTCTATATTGACATTGATTTATTTTACAGTTATTTGAAGAAAAAGTTATGGAGAACCTTGTACTAAGGTATAAATCACAAAAATTTTATGAATTTTTAAATTTAAAATTACTTGAAAATTTTCGAGATCTTAACAGCATATTTCGTAAACATTTGAACTTTAAATGCTTATAAACAAAAATGATGACTAACTATTTTTAATTTATTTTTACTACGATAAGTACAACTTATAATAAACCTTCTATTAAACTTTAAAGATTTTTTAGAATGCTAAATTATTTTTATCGGCATTTCAAAAAAAAACTTAGAAAAATCGAAAATTTCAATTGTCAATTAATAGCTTAAAAAAAGTATAAATATTTTGAAAATGTAATAACGCTATTATAAACATTTGGTGATAACTTTAACTATTTACAATGATTCGTTTTTGAGTTACAGCAAAATAAAAAAATTCGATTTTGTCGAAAACTGATTATGCTTAAAAATTCCCGTTTTTTCGTTACTTTTTTAAAAACATAATATTATATCATTGTTAAATCAGTATATTATAATGATTAGTAGATATAGATATAGATAATAAAAATACCAGATATGGCAATATTTTATGTTGTATTTCATAAGTTATATAACTTTTCGATTCCACATGGTTTGAAAAATGAATTTTGCTCAAGTTATTCAACTATAAATTTAAGGATGAGAAATAATAAAAAATGAAAATACTTACATTTTTCGGATTAAAAATAACAAGTTTAACAAGTTGTAAACATTTTATTTGTATCTTTGTGGTTTATTTTGGTTCAATATTAGAATAACTAATACAATTGAATGGAATAATAATGTCTACAATATAGCAAAAATAAAATTATCATGGCTAATTTTGAAGTGTACCTATGTAGTATGTATAGTACTATGGTGTATACACACAGTAGGTATAAGTATAATAGTATATGAGTATGATGTATGCCATAGAAAACTATACTCACGAAACGCCACAGTTGTGTACTTTATACATTTTAAGCTTTTAGATTCTGAATGGAGTCATTTACAATGATGTATCTTTTTTTTTTATCTGTCATCACGTTTTCTAGTAGCAATAGTGCATTAATTTTTGACTTCACTTTACTTAAGGTTAAAAAACCCAACACAAGGTTCTCCATAACTTTTTCTTCAAATAACTGTAAAAAAAAATTCTAGCGTCAATATAGAAAAAATGTTATGAGCGTATGAAATAAAATTTTTTACGAAATCGCGTAAAGTAAAACGATATATTACAAATTACAATTTAAATATAGGTAATAATATGATATATCCTAGACTGACAGATCATTTTCATTCGGAATCATTTTTCGTATATCAATGTTCCATATGTATCTAATTATTATTATCATTATCTAAACATTCTAAACTATTTATTTACTTATTGCATTAGGATTCTCATTAGAACATTATAAATGTAAATACAAACAATTCCCTGGAGAATTTATGCTTGGTACTGCTTCTTCGGCATATCAAATCGAAGGTGCGTGGAATGATGATGGTATGTTTAATTCTTATATTATAAAAAAAAAATACATAAATAACTTCAAAGTAAAATATTTTACTTTGTTATAAAACTATAGGTTCCTTACATCATTTAGAATTTAAAAATTAATATTACATGACGTAGGTATAGAATGATGTTAATATATGTTTTTAGTGTTTTTACTATTTAGTAATTTAGCATTAAAATTTATACATTAAAACAATAAAACCACATTGTACAGTTTTAATGTTGGTTTTAAAGATTTTCAACATAAATTTAAATATTTTTTACTAAATGTTATCTTAATATCTAGATAAAATATTAATTAAGATGAAAATCCAAATTAATTTTGTAATATACTTGAAAAGGAAAAACAGAGAGCATATGGGATCGAATCGCTCACACTAAGCAAGAATTATTTATAGACGAATTAGAGTCAGATGAAAATTTTCCAAAGGTAGATATGATCTCAGAAAATTCATTTTTGTGTATATCGAAAGGAATACCTATGTACAATAAAGTAAATCATAAACAAGGCCGTACAGTTATTACTGGAGATATTGCTTGTAATAGTTATTATAAAATTGATGAAGACGTTGAGCTTCTTAAAGAACTGAAGGTAAGTATTTCATCAATAATAATTAGCTAAAGGTGCTGAAAACAGTCTAAACTTTTAATTTAATATACCGTTTATTAAATTATTATCACAAGTATATCCTCGTATAACATCTAAATTACTATAGTTATTTCTATTACTAAATATGAACACTTTTCAATAGCTAGGAACTTGTTGGTTGTGGATATTATATACCTACCTATCGAATGTCCTATAGGATGTATAGGAGTATACCTATTTTTCTAATGCTCTATCGTAAGATCATATTTAGTTGACATTGCAGAGTTATGTTACTATTTGAAGCCCTGGGATAAAAATGTACAACCACTGCCCCGCCCATCATATAAGCGTATAGGTAGGATTAGGTGTTTAAATTTCCAAATCAGAAAAATGTACAATCATTTATTTTTCTAATCATGTCAAATTGCCAAATTATTCTTATTTTCATTCATAAATTGATAAATTAAAATATTGTATAATGCATACACAATACATATATGTATATGTATAACACGTATATGCTATACTAAGTATATAGTAATGCTACTATAGCATATTAACATACAATTTACTACAAATTACGAGTAGGTACATAGTTATTTTATCAAATAATAAACGCTTGCTTCATAACTTATAACATTGAAAAATAAAACATTATGGATTTTAAGTTCACTCAAAACTCTTTAAAATAAATAACGATTAGAAATTTATAATTTATTAAATTAATTTTTTTTTATCAATTTATCGTTATATAATTCTAATCAATATGTGAATGTGGGTAAATGCCCCTCTCTTTACACGGTCCTGATGTAGACTGTACTACTGTACTACTGTAGTATTGTTGTAATATCATCACAAATATGTATAATAGACATAATTAATTAATTATTTTTTATTATAATATTAATATATTTACATATTACAATAACGTTAATAACTACATGTGAATTTTGTTCTATTATCTATATATTGTTTTTTTGTAAGTCGTGCCGTTTTTATTTAAATATCTTAAATCGTTGAACTCAGTTAGATAAAAAATTTTATGGTATCTGATAAATTTTTTATTTCTTTTTTTAACAGCAATCTAGTTGTAGACTATTAATAATCTATTGAGTTTCTTTATCTACAAAATAATTTACTCTAATCTATTTCTATGACAAGCATTTTACCAAATTATTTCATATTGTTGGAATACTGAAATACTATATTTGAAAGTTAATTTTCATCGAGGGTGTATGTAGACCATGGGTGGGGGGGGGGGGGTGAAGTTAATTTTTCTTGTATACAAACTAAAAATAATTTACTGTTGATTACCTAAATAGGCATACAATGTTAGTATGATATCATTACGATTTACGATCTTAATCAAACGGAAAATTGTTTAAATAAATTATTTAGAAATGTATTATTTAGAAAAAATACGAGCATTTGGGGGGGGGGGGGTGGAAATAATTTTAATTATAATTTTATAATAAAAATACAGGAGAGAAACAAACATTTATTATTTGAAAAAGGGCTAGACAAAGTATTACTTTTGGTTTTTATAAAAATAAATTATATATTTATTAGGTTCAATCATATCGATTTTCATTAAGTTGGCCACGTATCTTACCAAGAGGTGAAGATAGTTACATAAATCCTGCTGGTATTCAATATTACAATCGACTTATTGATAATTTGATTGAGAACAATATAACACCTATAGTAAGTATACCTACTAAAAATATTATTTACTTAGTTTTGTATAAACGTTAATGTTACGTAAAAAATAAGACACTAAAAGAAAAACATTACTTACTGAATATTATTGCTTATGTATATTTTTATTATACAATTATTTATAAGATAAATAAATAAATTATATTGTTAGCTTAGAAATTTGTTGTCCACTTAATTTAATGCTAGGCATTTTAAATTTGGGAATTTATTGATAAAATACATTTTTTTTAAATTTAAAGTTTTTTTTAACTTCATTTAACTCAAAAATTAACACATGACTATCTAAAAAATATCTAAAGTAAAATTTTTTATGACTATATTCAATACTAGCATACCGGTCTCGGCTCCGCCCAAGATTTTAATTATTAATAACTAATTATTTATTAACTTTATCGGACTAAATTTATGCCTAAAACATTCTCTATGATGTCCTCTTTACTTTTAAAAAACTGCACGACGATTGAGTAGTTTCGGAGTTTATCCCGAACATACAAACAACGCTATCATTTTATATATTAGTATGGATTAATTAAATAACCAATTCCATACTAACATTTTAGTATAAACGAAACATTATAATTTATAAGTCATCATAGGTATACTAAAGAACTCGTCTCTTCGAGTGGTTTTTGCTAACTAAACAGACACGCTAGTATAATGTATAAATATAACAATATTAGTACCTAATATATATAGGACCTATGATAATAAAATTGTTGAAATAACATGGTACGGAAAGTATTTTACTTCTCGAAACAATTATCTACTCGCCGATAAAACTCACAAAAGAGAAAAAAGGTCAGGTTACAGGTAGCTGGAAACCCGTGGGCTGCCGTAATAATATATATATAAGTATACAATTTATACATTTATTTTAATTAATAATAACTAATTATTTATTAACTTTATCGGACTAAATTTATGCCCATATCCTTCTCTGTGATGTCCTCTTTAATTTAAAAAAAAATGCACGACGATTGAATAAGTAGTTTCGGAGTTTATCCCGAACATACAAACAAACGCTATCATTTTGTATATTAATATAGAAGTATAGATAACCGCTTTAGAGAGTATTTTAAATAAGAAGCACACAAGTTACTGTAAAGTATTGTTGTATATTAGGCATTAGTATATGCAGATATTTAGTACCTATGGATAATAAATCATAATAAACAAATTATTATTATGATTATAATATTATATTAAATATAGTAGCTATATAGTACTATGGCCAATAAATAATAGGTACTTGCAACAGAGATCACTTTATTTGGTGGTAATTTTTTTTTTTATAGTTGTATTATTATTTATTATGATAGCACACAACTATTTTACAAAAATAAACATTTAAGCTAACGATATTATAATAAAAATATGTAACAATAAGACTACCTAAAAATAAGGATGGTTTTGCATCTATACTTCATACGAATATATGGTAAACAATAAACATAAATTAATATTAAATAGGTACAGAGGTAAGTACCTAAGTAATATCTATACTATTTCTACAAATAAAAAAAATAAAAAAATTTGATGGCACCCCTTAAAGTTTGGTGCTATATAGTCTAAAGTTAGTCCTGACTCAGGTTATTAACATTGCAGAATGCCAGAATATATGAATTCTTTTAAAACATATAACATCTTTATAATATATATATATAGTAAAATATATAGTATAGGTATTAGTGATAGCAATGAAAGTTAAAAATAATTTAAACGTCATGGCCATTTTAGGTGACTATTTATCACTGGGACTTGCCTCAGTGTATACAGGATTTGGGAGGATGGTGTAACAAACAAATAGTAGAGTTCTTCACTCTTTATGCTCGAATAGTTTTCAGAACATTTGGTGATCGTGTATGTAAAAAACATTTTTAATTTATTGATACGATTAAGAATAATTTTTCTAATTAATAAACATACTTTATTTTAGGTGAAATATTGGATAACTATCAATGAGCCTTACTTGGTATCAGAAAGTTATGGAAATGTAAGCGGAGCACCTGCATTAAGCAAAAGTGGTTTTGGGGATTATTTGGCCATACATCATACAATATTAGCACACGCAGCTGCTTACCATATATACAATCGAGAATTTAGACCATTACAAAATGGTTAGTATTCCGACTAAGGGCTGGGGGAGACTGTAATTGGTCGTATTTTAAGGAGCCAAGTATAGGAAAATTGATTTTAGACAGATTTTAATTCATTAGAAAGTTTACTGTATTAATAAATCCGTTTTCAAATTTAAAATCAATCCAATTTTAATGCGACCAAGTTAAGGCGATGATCAATAATCAACATCGGACAAAACTAGTTATTTGGCCAAACTGATCATTGTCTTAACTTGGTTCCATTATAAATTCATGCAGGTTTGGTATTTTAGAAAGCTAATAGGTCTAATTAACTTCTTTTAAAATGACTAACGACTACAGTCCTCTTATTAAGTATAAAAAGGTATATAATTATAATCAGACAGCATTTAGAAATTTTCTACCCAAGAAATAAATATCACTACTCATCAGTATACTAATTCCTAATAACGATCATAATATTGTAAATTATTCAATTATTCTTTCAAGTTTCAATTACATAATATAAGAATATATTATTAATTGTTAGAAAAAAGTTTTTGGAGATTGAGAGGATAAAACCACAATGCATTTAAAAAAAACTCTTTTTCGTTATATCCTCTATATCAGTGGTTTTCAAACTTTTTTTATACACGGCACACCGTAAACTTCAAAAAATTTTCACGGCACACTGACCTTTTTTTGAGATGAACAAAATTGTTTATAATTATATATACATTTAATAAGAAATATGTGATTGATGGGCTAACAAATATTTTTAATTCTTGGACGAATAGTTGACACATACCCGCATTTTCTTATATCACAATTCAGTGCAATCGATAATTTATGGAAAAAGCCGCGGCACCCAGTTTGAAAACCACTGCTCTATATACAGCCCTATTTATGATAAATATAAAATAGTTTTATTTTAACTATTTTATAGCAAAAATGTTATGTTTATTCAAAATTATTAATTAGAATGGCATTGTAGGTCAAATAGGTATAAGCTTAAACATGGAATGGTATTTTCCAAAAAACATAAGTTCCTTAGAAGATCATTACGCTGCCCACCGAGCTCGTATGTGGCAGTTTGGAGTGTTTGCCCACCCGTTATTTTTCGGAGACTATCCTGAAGATGTAAAACAAGGAGTTATGGAAATTAATAAATCTAATGGAATATCAATGAAACGACTGCTTGATTTTAGTGAGAACGAAAAACATAAAATCAAAGGTATTTAATATGAATATTATGAGTACTTATTTAATAAATAATATTTATTAATTATTTGAAACATATAATAATATGAATTATTTAAAAAAAAATGTAAGTGTTAACCACATCAAATATAATAATCTTGTGCCGGCTAACGACTAAAAAAATATTTTTCAAATGAGATTTTAAATTATTATAATAATATAATTACTATTTAACTATAATAAGTTAATAATAGTAATAATACAAAATATTTATAATAGGTATCAGTATGTTAATATTTTTACAAAATTGTGTTGTTATTGGATTAGGCCTTTTATTTAACAAATATATTGTTAAATATCAAAAACCATAGAAAAGAAAAAAACATTTATGCAATACATACATGTTTTAATCAATCTAATCATTTAATCGTTTGTACCCGAGTGTTACTGCTGGGTGACTTCTTTATTCACTTTTTTCATGTCGTTGTTATATTACGCACATATGCTTATTGTAAACTCCATTACAGATTGTATAATGTATATATTCCAATAAATGTTTAAAAAAAAATCTATAATCGTAATTACATATAAAATACCTAATAGGTTAAAGGTACCTATGTTTATTCAGCATTCAGCGTAAGATTGAAAACAATCGTGTTCGTGTATTTAAATATACTTATGTATAATATAGATATATAAAATACATTATTTAACATATATTATAAATTAAAAGTTTTGTATAGAAATTACTAATTAATATAATCCTTACGTATTGTACGTATTATAAATACTAGTATTTATAATCAATGGTATAATTACTAATATACCATAAAATATAGGTACTAAGTGAAATTGGCTGACAAACGGTCTTCGATCAGACTATATAGTATCCAACAATATATATTATTAAATTCAAATTCAACACATACAATACATATAAATATATAACAGTTAATAGTGAATACTTACTAGATACTATTATAGTATTATTACTTAATGGCGAGGTACACTCGACACTTTCTATACAGAATAAACTATAGGTAATATTATAGCAGTTACCTATTTTTCCACTTTTTTTTTGATTGTTTTTGATCGGAGTAAAATATTTTTGTTATTAATAAAAACTGAAATATAATATTACTGTTTACGTATTAATTTTACTTGTGTGATTTCTGTGCTCGTTTTCAATATACTTATATGCTATCATTTTTCTTCTCTTGATTTACTTCAATACATATACAATTATTATATAAAATTAGTATAATAATCAGACAACTATACAGAAACAAATTCTGAGGTAGGGCAGGTTAGGTCCATAAGTAAAATACTGAACAGTTTTATTGTTTATATTTAATTAATAATGCTAAATAAATCCTATATGTGTATATACGTAATTAATCTTATGAAGTTATGATGTTATGTCGTAAAATAATATTTGTTAAAAATATTTCGAATTGATTGAACTACCACCACGACCTAAAAACGTGTTTGATAGGGACGTTTATAATTTTTGAACAGATTAAGTTAGGATACAGTCAACAACATTTTTTCTGATCCCTGTGAATTATACAAGTGAATTATTGTTTTTGAGATTTGATTAAAAAATCATTATATCAATTAATTTAATATTTTATTTTTTTATCCAGGGACATTAGATTTTTTGGGTATCAATCATTATTTTTCGGTGTATGCAACAAAGTTACAGTCAACTCAGAACCAACCATTAAAGACTCTAGATTCTAATTTTGAATTATCATTAATTAAAGAATTTCCTTATTCAAATCCCATGTGGATAAAAGTAAGTACCCGAATTGAAAATATATGATTTTATTTTATTTATTTATGAATATATATATTTAGGAAACTCCCAAAGGCATGCGTAGTTTGTTGTGTTGGATTAGAGATACATATGGAAATCCTAAGATTATTATTACTGAAAATGGCGTTTCAAACAAAAGACGAAACGAAGATGAGGATACATTCATTAAAATAAGATATCATTATGTAAAAATACATTTAAATAGTTCATTCAAATTAAAAAAAAAAGAAATTTAGTAAAACATTTGTTTTATAATACAAATGTGTGTTTAATTAACATTTAAAATTAAGTTTACTGTTTAGATAAATATAATATAATATAAGATTAAAAATATAATAAGTATCTACTATCTATAGGTATACGCCTAAATAAAATTAAAATATCGCATTTTTAGGGTTATTTGAGTGCTGTTCTCAATGCAATATACGAAGATGGGTGTAATGTGATTGGTTATGAAGTCTGGTCATTTTTGGATTCATTTGAGTGGTTTTTTGGATATAGGTAAAGTTATTAAATTAAAATCATCTAAAAAGAGATAGTCAAACGGGTATCGCTCTGTTATATATTAGGTGTCGAATACTTGAATGGTTCACTGTAATGGGTGTATTAAATTTGAATTTAATGATATACCATTGTATACGAATAACGATTCCACGATTCTGAGAGGAAACGATCTATATTACTAAATATATTTCGTGGTATGGTTTTTGATACAGCTATTAAAGTCATTTATTTTACTTTAACAGTATTACGATGAGATCGATGAGTTCAAAATTGATGTTATAATTTTATCCGAAAATGTACTACATTTGTTATATTATTAGTATTTAATTATTATATTAATATATATGTATACCAAATTAATAATTATATATATATATCAACTAAAACTCAAAATGTAATAACAACTTTCTGTAAACACTGTAACACAGTAAAAATAGATACAAAGTTTAAATATACATAGATAATATTAAATTAAAATAAATCATAAATGTCATTGCATGTAGTAAGATTCATATAATAATATAATTTAGGTACGTAAAAGTTATAAGTTCTTACAATTTACGATTAATGTTTTTAAATTATAACAAAATAATTTACATCGTTATTTATTATACATGTAAATTAATATATAATTTCGTCCAAATTTTAACTTAAATTGTCTAAAATATAATTACTTTTAAGTTTTAATATATTTGTAGATTTTATGGTTTTAGTATGAACTACTTGTCTACTTATGAGAAATGTTATATTCAATTTTCAAAAGTTTGATATTAAACGAAAATTTTATAAATTTCTAACTACAAATTAGTTTGCAATTTTTTGTGATATCAAAGAATTTTATTTAAGCAGTTGTTTTTGGGTAAAAATTTTAACTAGTAAGTCCAAAGGGTCATAAAAAACTTATTAAATATGATATTAATACTATAAATTAAACAAAATTATTTGTTATTTCGAGAATTTATCAAAATTCTAACTTTAAAACCTTATAATAAAATATTGTATCTTCTATAACTGTCGACATGTTTTAGTTATTGTAAATTAAAATCTTTTGAAAAACCTTATATTAATATATTTCAAAGCATTTTTAATCATTCATAAATTATTTTCCTATCAGCATTTATAAAAAAAAAAATGAATATTTTAATTATCTATAAATAGTTCAAAAGGGTCAAATTATTTTGAAAATTATACCATTTATAAGAAATAATAATATAAATATTGTAAAAATTATAAGTTTCTACGGTTATTCGTTAATCGTTTTATAAAAATCAGTTTTGTCAAAAACTGGTTTAGTGTAACAATTCTTATAAAAAAAAATTTTTTTGTTTTTATTTTTTCAGTTATAATAATCAAAGTACTAAAATTTTAACCTTCTCCCCTGGTACCCTTAAGTATTAACCTTAATCTAATTTTCTACCAGAAACTACCCCCAAATTTGAAAATTTAAGTATTTTTACAGTTACAAAATAGGTGATAAAAGACAAAAAGTAAAACACATTGTTGTAAAATCGATACATTGAGCTCCTCTCAGAATGTAATAAAAAAAAAAAATTATCGATATTACTTATGAAACTAAAAAATAATAACAATATTATAATATTTAAAACAAAATATCTGTTAAAATACTTTAATGTTTTAGGGAAAAATTTGGAATATACAAAGTTGATTTCAATGACCAGAATCGTTCTAGATATCCAAAGAAATCATTACAGTTTTTTAAGCAGTTATTTCAAACAAAAACCTTACCTGATGTATTAGATGATTTGTATTGTGAAAATAATACTATAGCAAAATAGATCATTTTAAAGCAAAACTAAATGCCTCGAGTAAGTAAAAACTAAACAAAAATAATGCTTTCTTAAAATTTACTTTGTTATAGCTATTTTACTTATTATTTTAATTGCAGGTTAATCAAAAATCCACTTATTGACAAGATGCTGAAATAATATATTTTACTACACGAATATACATTTTTTTTATATACCTTATACTTATATATAAGTTATTTGTCTGTTCTGCAGTAACAGTGTATTACTATTATATAAGTTCATGGAAAATACTTGCATATTTTACTTAATGCGATGAAAATAAAATATAAATATAAGATCTTGAAATATGTAAATGTACTCATAATAGTTAAATCATTATTTTAGCATAAAATTTTTTATTTATTTGGTTTGACTATTATTAAACATTGATTTGTATTTTCTGTTCTGGCGTTTCTGCATTAATTAATTGATGATATACACAAGATTTCATTAGCCAATATACGTCAATGGCTATAATTTAAGTAAAAAACACAGAATAAATTAAAAATATTGGAACATTTATTATTCCTAATATGATAAATTGATTGATATTATTTCATGAGTATAAAAGCAGATTATAGTTAAGTTGTGAACTTACAAAGAAATATTAAACTCCAAATTAAGAAACACACTCGAGGTACATATAATCTGACCAATTCAAATTTCAAACTAAAAAACAAAATTAACAACATATTATAGTATGATATATTTCAAACTTTTCGATATAATACTATTATACACCTAAAATTATTATTATTATAATGAAGAATTTGTTCTTGAATTATTTGAGAATTTATTAGAGGTGTCCCCTGGTACGTAAGTATAAAATAAATGCAATAGCTAGATTCTATTTCTATTGGTATTCTAAAATCTAAATTTCGTTGTGATTTGTCACAAGGTATCGCTGCTTTTGTATAGTTAGAACAATAAATAAAAATGTATAATAAACCTTATTAAGAACAAATAGTACAATATTTCAGCAAAGAGGCAAAATCAAAAATATTGTATGCGTTAAAAACAATGGTAGTAATGTAAATTCTCAACCGATAATCGATATAAGTAGTCCGGATACTAGATAGTACGTATATATAATATTATGTATATAAGTATACCTACTTAATATTTCAGTTTATTTTTAAACTAATTTGAATATACGAAGTGTTTATTTGATAAATACCCAAACAAAATTCTACTATAAATTATATTTAAAAACTAAAGTCTCTATATTTAAATAGTCGCTTCTTTACATGCGTGCTTTCACGCTTTCACGCTTCCGTGCTTTCCGGTTTTGCCACTTTTTTAAATATTTTTATATTTTTGCCAAAGTTATATATTTAGTTATTCTGTCGAATTACGAATATTCTCATTTTAAATTTTAATCCTCAAATTTTACGATTTAACCTTTGTTTTGTGCAGGCGCGGATCCAGAACATATTTATGGGGGAAGGGACGGGCAATACCATGTGCATATCGTATTATATCGGCTGCCAAAAACAGACATCTTAAAATTTACTTGTGTGCCAGTCTACGGGGGGGGGGGGCATGGCTCATTGCCTCTCCCCCTTGGATCCGAACCTGGTTTTGGAGTCATATATATTATACCAACATGTTCATCAGTCATCGAAAAAAGTGTATTTGGGTATTCTTTATCTCTTCCCAAAACCCCATATTAATCTGAGATCACTAGACTGAAATATTTTGTATTCCATTTAATTGTAAATTTTTCTATGTCTTAAATTATTGTATAGGGCTTCACCCGTTAATATAAATATATAAAAGGAAACACACTGTATATAATAATATATATTATATATAAATAAACATAAACATTTTCGAAAATGGTTACATTTCTGAACATTATATTATTAAGTATGTAGGTATATGAAAATGCCAGAAAAGCTATATATTTTGGAGTACCGAATGGGATGGAAATGATGGAATGGATGGATGTTGGATGGTTTGACTGGCCGTAAAATCTGAATGTCATATGACCAGACAGGGCTAAGACCTAACCACCTAACTATGATATTGTAAAATACCTAACATTTTAATTTTGAGATTTAGTTTGGAATTTTAGAAGACTGTTTTAGAAAGTTTCCTTTTGTTTTGGAAATTATGAGATTTCTAAGTTAGGCTCTTACCTTAAATTATACCAAGAATCAAGATATACTTGGTTTCTTTCAGGATTAGTATGTTTTTATTTTGATGGTTGGGCAATTTATCAGGGTGAAATATCAAAGTAACTTGACAGGATTTACTTTCAATAATTTCAAGCAACCAGTTATTATACTAGTTAATAGTCATTTATGAGATTTAAATGTTTTTAGAGATGTTAATGTGCTATAATATTGTTATTATTGCTTATTGGTTAATAAGAGAACTGTTACGTGTGACGTCAGAAAATGTAACTAATAAGAGTGTTACATATAGTGTCCAGAAGTATCCTATATAACGTACCATAGAGTGCATATCTATATTGATCACATAATTGACACATATACCACATTCGTTAAATTTATCAGTAGGTAAATATATTTTATAATTAGAATTTCATTAAATTAAATTAAAATTGTATAAAAAAAAAACTCAATACAATTATATAAATACCTACATTTTACATAATTTTTTTTTTTTTAATTAAATAAAATATAGATTTTGTTTATGATAACCAGTAACTACACATTTTTTTATAATATTTAATTTAAAACTATGATAGATACCTCTTGACCTGCAAAGATAATCTTACACCATTGAAAAAATCATTAAAATATTTAAATAAACTTACGCAATATTTAATTTTTGCAACCCAATTATAATCACCGATCCATGTATAAAGACACCGTATATCCAAAATAGTACGTGTCTAATTGTCTTACATAAATTAAATACTGGTCCATATTTTTTGTCACTCGTTGTGTTTTCTATATGCTTAAATACACAATTAAATTGTTTTTTTTATTAATGTAGCTAACTAAGTAACAAAATTAATAATCTATAAGTAGAAAACAAGGCAGGCAACTAAAAATCGAATTAAAAATAGAATACAATATTGTAATATTTTACTCACTTCATCGTACAAGAACAAACAGTTCAATAAATTAATAATAAACAAATATATCAACAAATTCCATAAAACATCAGAACCATGATCTATATTTTATAGGTATATATAAAAAAAAAAATTTATATTTTTATAATACTCTGTATCTAAAGCATATTACTAATAATATAAGTATTTTTAAATGAAGATATTATTACCTCTAAAATCACTTGGCCACGGACTAGTACAAATAATCCAAAAGAAAACAATAATACAATGGCACTATTTAGAAAATATAAAAATATTATAAATTATAAAAGACTGTACAATACTACAATATTAAAATCTAAAAATTAATTAATTTCAGTTAAATAATGTAAAAAAACCAACGTTATACAGATAATGTTTTATAGTTATTTCAATTAACTTTTATATTATTTTGGAGTTTTGGACAAAACAATTTAGTTATGTTGAGTAGAAAATTATTATGTATCTGCGTAACGCATGAGTAGGAAAGAGACAACAAATACTATATTATGCTGACATAAAATATATTAAATTATTTTAATTTTATAAGAAAACGTACCAATGTAACTATTGAATTAACATGGATTTTCTTTTTTATACTATGTAACGACGTACTTGATTTCTTTGGAATTAAATTATAGTAGCCCATTTCAATTTATTTTATTGTATTAATGTATTTTGATACAAATGAATCTTTGTGAATTGTTATTAAAAATAGTGTAGTTGTACCTACATTATTTCTATGGAAACTTCTATATATCGATATATATATAATATATAGTATATTATACAAGGAACAAAAAAATATGATACCGGATTATCTCAACTATTGATATTTAAATAAAAAAGTATATGAATATTCGTATCATATTATTGACAATTAATTAAAATAGTATTAACTATTTACTATTTATGATTATTATTTATTGCTATTAAAAAAAGTAACCGTTTCGAATGTTTAGATTCTATTCCAGTGTTTAAAATAAGGCGGTTTAAACCATGAACTAAAATGTTATGTAACCACGATTATATACGGTTTATTATGGTTCAAACAGAATATTAATTTTTTTTTCTTCGTCAACCGTTACAAAAATAATGGTGATAACACTGATAACAGTTACTGCCTTACTGGTTAAAGTAATAAACTGTCATACATTTCAGTTCGAAATTTAAGTTTATAAGTTATAACTTAAAACCATTTACTATTTAACCTAAAGCCCTCAAATTAATATCATGTTCTAAACGATCGTTAGTGATACATATTGGCAAACTAAATAATAATTTGGTAACAGTAATTTTAAATTAGAATTTGCATTTTACCCATCGAAGATTGATTATAAATATTATTGTTTTCATAAATTTATTGATTTCTTTAATTGGTATTAAAGCATAGTTGATTGCATAAATACCACCCCTGGTCGACTATAAAAAAATATTATTATCATTTTTAATTTAACATTAAATAATGTCTGACACCCGAAAACGCCGTTCTAGTTTTTTCCCGAAACCAACTGAAGGTACTTTCTTGGAAATGTTACAATTATTAATATATTTGTATTTTTAACCATTTAGTAAAATATAAAATCTTCATTCCAGATAATCATGAAAAACAATTGGAACTGTTTAAAAATATGCATTGGGTAAACGAAGAAAAAGAAAATATATTTTCTAATTCAAACTTATTTGGTGGTCTAGGAAAACAAGTATTACAAGAGTAAGTTTATATTTTGAAACCACGGATCTTCATACAGTAAAAATATAAGGCGTTTTTAACTAAAATTTATAAAAACTGATTTTATTATAGAATACATACAATGTTAGCAAAGTCACGTTGTGTTCTGTATTAAAAGTCTTCAGTACATATCCTAATTATTCATTTGGCTAAGACTATTGCTTTATTTAATATTAATATTATAAATAAATATAAATTATTATTATAATTCAATATCATTAATTTTATAGACAAAAATATTAAAATTAAACAAAGACTCAAATTATTGTAAAACACTGTAGAATAGATGGATAAAAACTATAGGCCTGAAAATGGTCTAAAAATTAACTTTTTTTTGTAAATTTATTTTAAAATTATATTAAAAAGATTCTTTCAATATGTAAGGATGTTAATAAATAATAATTAATAATTCTAACAAAAATAAAATAAAAAATAGTTGTTACTTATTGATAAACAATATCTTTATCTTCTTTCTAAGCATACAAAAGTATGTTTAACTTTTTTAAACTTGTTGAATTGTGAGTATTGCATTTATCTTAACAAAGTGTCTTCAGCAAATATTTTGAGTTAATTTAATTTTACACTAAAAACTAGAACAAAACAATATATGTTTTACTAAAAATTAAAATTAAAATTTCACTTGTAATTTGGAAGTTAAAAAAATAAAACAGGTTCCATTTTACCATAAGATAAAATATAATTTTATACAAATATATATTTATATTATATATATAGATATATATATATATTTATATCACATACATATTAAATAAAAAAGTTAAAATAATTCTTTCTGTATGTCCATAATATAAGCATATATTTTTATACAAATACAATTACATTTTCAAGAGATTTATTTTATTTGTAATATTGATATGAAAATCATATGACATCATACTGATAATTTTGAATATTTTAAATCTATTATATATTTTTTATAATGATTTACATATTCCTTAGATACACTGAAAAATTGACAAGTTGTAAACAAGAATATCCAAAATTGGTATATAGTAAACAAGAAGAACAAATTCATTTAAAAGAGTATGTATTTAATATAAATATATTTTGTCGTTTATTTTGTTTAAATTATCTTATATAGTTATATATTTTATCGTTTTTAGGAAATTACGTAAAAGCAAACTTGAAATAAATTGGGAAACAGCTTGTGATGGATTAACAGACTTTGAGCGAGATTTTACTTCTAATAGACCTAATTATAAGTGTTTAGTTGAAAAAATTCATTTACTTACATTAAATACGGCCTTAGTTAAAAGATCCAATTATGAACTACATGCAATTTTAAATGCATATAATAGACGAGCTAATGAAGAAATAGATAAGTTACAAGAATTGTTTATTGATAAAATTGTAGAAGATAGTGGTGTTGGTACTTCATGCTACAGTAGTGGCACAAATTCATCAAACATGGATTGTGACACAAATTCATCAATCACGGATTCATCAGAAGATGAATGTTTAAATTCAAATTAAATTTTAGAATATTATTAATAATACAAATTATAAAAAAAAAATTATCTTATACATACAAAATAATAAGGTGTGTTACTTATATTTCAATACATGTTTGATTTTTGAGTTAATAAATGAATAAATCCTAATACAAAACAAATTGACTCAAAAGTTAATTCTATATAACCAATAATTAATTCTAAATAAATTACATATGTTTGCCATCTAATTAAATGTAGTGTACCCAAGATTGTTGTAATGTTAAGTATTGATGATATAACAATAGGTGGTGCTTTATCAGTAAGGTTTCCTTTGCTGCCCAAAGCTATACGGCTTCTTTGTACTGGGTACAATAATGCAAGAATGAACCACTCAACAACTGCTATCCTGGCTGGATATGGTAATTTATAAGTTTTTAAAATACAAACTATCATCTCAAGAATGTAATACAACAAAAAATAATAACGATTAAAATAAAGAATAACTTGATAATGTAAAGATGGAGCCATATTTAAAATAATACTTAATAAACTTTTATTATTAAATAAATAATTGTTTGTTATTTCTTCTAAGCGGTTGCTAGGATACTAAAAATATGTCTAATTACTTTAGAGTCCAGGGGTGGTCAAACTTTTTGATAAAGTTATACTGAGAAATGAGAATATGTTTTTCCTTCATACAGTCATAAAAATACATGCAACTATTGGATAGGGTCGATTGGAATTTTTTATTAAACTAATAAATATATAATAGTTCATTCTAGTAAGAGAAATCAACTGTTGTCTGCAAAAGAATTTGCTCTGAATACAAGTGACTGGTTAATGGTTATTAGTTGGTCATGTGGTGTCCCTATGTCATTAACATATTAAAAAAACATTAATTGAGCTCAAGTAATAAGTTTAAGTCTCAAAGAAGAAGAATTAAATTGCCTTGTAAAGAGACTTATAAAATTAAATGTGGAAACATTTTTCTGATAAACTATATTTTCTTATAAGGATACAATTAAGAATAAAAACTATATCCTTATAATGAACCCAAATACCCAATAATTGTTAAATAATTAAATAAAACAAAAGTGGTTTATCGCATGACAACATGACGCTATATGGATTTATTTAACAAATTTTGATTTTGTTCTGAAATAGAAAAATTATATCAATTAACCCGCATAAAAAAATATTACTTGATAAGCTAACCCTAATTATTGAAATTGCATTTAAAATATTAATTTCAAATTTGTAGGCCATATTCTAATGCTAAACAAAAAATATTTTTAGTTAATTTTTACATAACATATTTAACCAAATTTCTTATTTATTTTATGAGTGGGTTTAAATATCAAATTTAAAATACAAGTGAAAATTATTAATTATTGGTACCATAAAAAAAATTGTTATTCAATTAACTTTGATTTTTGAATAATGTTAATACAATTAATTGTTCATTGATAATATGATGAAGAATGTTTGTGATCGTATTTCCATGATAAAGGGATTATTACTACATTAGTTATTACTTATTAGTTATTATTATTACTTATTAGTCATTAGTTCATTACTGATGAGTGAAGCAAATATCTAATGACTCATTTAAATTTTAATGTATTTGCTTATACCTAGTTATTGTTTTATTTAGTTATTTTTGTTAATATGGTACTGTTTGTCTGTTTATAGTATGCTCTATGTTCCTTTTTTTCAAGTAATACTCAAGTTCACGAACTAATTATACATTAGATTGAAAGATTTTTAAAAAACGGTAGTTGGTACTTAAAAATACATTTATATGAACATTTAAAACTTTTACTCTCCTGTTCATGTATGCGTATAATATAATATACAATTGGACTTGGACATAATTCTTATATTATAATCTACGGCCTACGCAGTAAAATCCGTATTATTATAAATACAAATAATAATCTTTTTAAAAATATCAGGCAGGCGTATTTTTAAAAATTATAGTTACTTCCCAACTACGAACTACATGTCTTAAAGTAAAAATTGACTGAATTACGATAATTTAAAAAAAATTTTATAATTTAACTTGAATTTAGCGTCGACTAATATTTAATAATCTATTCACTCTATTCTATAATCAATGCTAATATTAAATTATTAAATAATAACTGTATAGGTAGTATCGAGTAGATACTGGATTTAACGATCTTAATGCTAAATAGTAAATAGATGGTAAATTGGTAGGTAAATACATTCTAAACCGTAGTAGCGTAGTAAGTTCTCTAATTCTGTGATTGGACCATAGAGTAATAACCATAGAGTAATATTACTCTATGGATTGAACCATGATAACATTATCGTATAGAGTTCAATGTCAGCGTCGTGCATGTTATCACTTATAATTATAATTAATCTTAGATCATATAAATGTATATGATCCAAGAATTAATCAACGAACTAACCAAGATATAACCAACAACAACAATCGCGCCAATAAAATTTCGGTGGTTCCCGTCCGGTTGGTTACCACGGTAGTAGGTATCAGCTACCAGTCGTGCGGTTGTTAAAGTGTGTTAAATGTTAACGTTAAGGTCATTTATTTTCGTCTGCACAGTTAGTAGCACCTATATGTTATATTTTGTAGATAATACGTTTTAATTATTTTCGACAATCGACACTCATTACTCAGTAGTTACTACTTACTAGTGTTACTACTCACTAGTTAGTACTGTGGTGCCTGTGCGTAGTGTTCATCGTTTGTAAATGCGTTCGTCAGATTGTGGATAGGCGAGTGAAATTCTACTGTCTTTACTTATTACTCATTCGTAGTGAATTACACCCGAAAGTGCTCCTCTCGTCGAAAGTTTTCCACAACCCCTACACGAGATTGCTTGAACCGTGTCCCACCTTCCCGACCACCTCTTGAACGTGAAAAACTTTTCTCAAACGACACGTTATCCGGCACGCGCTACCACCCGCTCATCATCCTCCCACCCACTGACTACAGACGCACGAAGAGTGAAAATGATGTGAGCTGCGGCCGTCGGCAAGCCAATTTTTTGTTCGTTGGGCGGTAGTGCCTCTCCCTTTGCGCGAGTACACTCGTCTGTCCGAGTATTCGACGCTGTTGTGACTTTGTATTTCGTTTATTTAATAAAATAATATTCCAAACAAACCGACGTGTGCTACCTACATTCAGCAACTCCAGTTTAACGTTCCATTTTCATTTTTTGAATTTTTTTTCGCATGGTGTAATCGATATGAAAACCGACTTAAGCATAGAGATGCCAGACGGACGGCTGAAAAAATTTGGTTACAGGTTTGTACATAGTTTTGTGACTTGTTTAAAATATGATGTTCGCACAGGAAAGGATCTGGAATTGAATAAATTTTTATTTTGTACTGTCCATTACTTATTATCAAAATAATTGGTTTATTATTAATTATTAGTCATCATTGATATGTTAAATTGAAATAATTTATCTGTCCTTGTTTACGAGATTGTTACTTTTATTGCCATGTAGGTAGGCGTAAGCATGATTAATAATTCCATAATAAATTTGCTAAAATAAATATTTTTTATTTACTTTAGGTTAGGTACAACTTGAAATTTATATCTGTATGTTTAGGTATATGACTAATTTATATTATTGTTTTTTAGGGAGATAAGTGTTAGATACCAAAACCCCTAAATTTTTTCTATGAATTTACCAATCTAAATAAGTTGTATAGATTTTTTTTAAATTTTATATATACAAAATTATTTTTTAAAAATGGTAGAAATTTATTGAAGTTTTAATGTTTTTATCGATTTACAATAATTTGAATAGATAGGTAAAATACTAAAATATATGTAGGATTATAGTTATTTTCAAGGCCAAATAATTGTATTAAAATCTGTGCATTACACTTTAATTATCTTTGCAAAACTGCTATAACCTTGTTCATATTCAATTGTTATTTGCCTGTTCTATGAATTATTATATTTTTTTTTTAAACTATAGTTAAGTATTATTAGTACCCCATGATTTATAATTAATTGTGTTAAGGTACATATTTTAATTATTAATAAGTATTAATATTCATATATATTTATTTATGTTTCTTTAGGACTTAAACATTCTTTATATCATTATTTATCATAATTAAAGAAACTTAAATATTTTATAGTCTTTTTAAGAACATGCTATACCCGTATGTTGTCACAAAGCAAATTTGCATTCTGTAGATCTGATGTTGTGTTGTTATTTTTAATTTTAGAGTAAATTTACCTATTATCAAACTTAAAGGTAAGGGCATTATCTCTTATCTCTTGTCAGTTTTTTATGATATTTTAATTTTTAAGTAAGTTATGAGCATTTTTATGTTTGAGTATTGTACATACTCATAACTTGCTTAAAAATTAAAAATATTAAAAAACCGATGACAGATAACATATATTTTTACCCTTAAGTTAGATAATAGTTCAATTTGCTCTAAAATTAAAAATAACAACAAAACAATGATTTTACTGAAAGCAAATTTGCTTTATTTGTAATTTGTAAGACATTAAGACGGAGACAACACATAGAGGTATAGAATCCTCTTAATGTATTATTAGTTAGTACCTAGTTTTAAATCTGGCTCTTAATATGAATAAAATAAATACATATTTTCAATTTTGCATTTTATTTAAAATGTAATTTATTTTCCAATTGTACCATAAACAAAAACCATAAAAATTGCATTTAAACTATTACAAATTAAACTAGGTATAAAATTATATTTCTAAGTTGCATAAATAATTAATGAATTTAATTGAATAATTTTGGTTACTAAATAATTATGTTTAAGAAATCAATGGTTTTGCTATTGATTCATTAAATGATTGTTTATGTAACCCAGCATAAGTACCTATTTTAATTGTGATTTTAGGTAGGTACCTATCTACTTTTTCATAATTTTTTGAAGTGTTTTCAATAAAATTATATTGATATTTAAATAATTAGATAATTTATTTCATATATCTCTATTATTGAAGTTAAAATGTTCTTTATTTCTTATCTCTTTATATATAAAATAAAAACGATCAAAGAATCTTTTCAATCTTATTATAAAAGCCTTTAATAATCTTATTTATTTATTTCAATTTATTTATTTTTGTATCAAGAGTATTTTCAAAATACTTACTTGCTTTACAATAATATGTATTTGCTTTACTAAATGTTAATTTTTTTTATCTGATCAATATTTATATTAAGTATTTTATTTCTTTTAAAAATTAAGTATTATTTATTCAGTTTTTTATAATATAGATTGATCATAAGTGTATATTATGGATTATGTTTGATGTAAGAATATTTGTTAACTATAAAAATAAAGGAATTAATTAAGTAAAAGTAAAATTCCTGTTGTTTGTATAGTGTATGACCATATTAATCCTTGCTATTTATTTTTTTCTAATATATTATAGTTATAAATTATTTGTTTATTCAAGCAGCGCTTCTCAAACTATTGTAGTACTAAGTATTAATATTACCAGGGCTCGAGACTTATTTAGCATTTGCTTATTTTTATAGATTGACTTAAAATGTAGCAGAGTGCTATGGAATTGTATGTCATGTTACAACACGTTCAATTATGAAATTTGAGTGTTTTTTTTTTGCTTTTTTCAACGATTTTTTAAAAAGATGCTTATTTCCAGTTTTATGATTATTTTTGCTTTTTTGACCAGTTTTTCTACTTTTTATATTTTTTTCAGAAAATCCCTTGGAAAATTTATAAAAAATAAGTCAAAATGTCTTAAAAGTTTAATTTTTTTATATTATAAAGACATTTTTCCCAATCGTTTTGTTTCAATATTTTTTTATAATATATTTAATTATATTATTTTTAGCACAGATACAAATTATGTCTACTACCTACTTTATCATGTAAAAAAAATGTGATATGTAATAATAATTTATTTATTATAATTAACAACTATATCCACCATCCATATTATGTTCATTGTTTGTAAAGAAAAAACCACTGAAAAAATGTGAACAAAATAAATACTAAACATTTCGAAGTAATATAACAGAGTTAAGATTTCTGCCAAAAGTATCTATGTACTGAAATATTTTATAGATATTTAGTCAAAAATCCTATGTAATATGTATTATTATGATGGATATATATTATTTAATTTATTCTTCAAGAAGATAATGGGCCCCACTGAACATGTTCGTGTGCGGGCATATGAGTTCACAATTTTAAATATAAATTCATTAATTAGTTAATATAAAATTAAATATTTTATTACAATTTGTAATAAACATTTATCAATTAGATAAATACATCTTTGTTTATATAATGTAATATTATAATGTAGTATTTGTAAAAAATTTGGCTTAATACAATATTTGGCAAAAACACTAAAATTGATCAATAACTACTAAAATAACTATTATATAATAATCGTACTATGTAATAATCTACTATAATATATATCTGATTGTTTTACAGTTTTAATTTGAAATATATTTAACAATTTATTCTTCATTTATATTGATACTTAGTAATTAACTGTATTTTGATTTTCTAAAAATGATATAGTAATTAATATTTAATGGTCCTTTTTAACTAATTTGTTTTGAATTAAATGATCAAAAATTACTAAAATTGCTTGTTTAATTGTTTTATAATTAAGTACCTTGATTTTATGTTACCGTTATCTATAATTTCTAATTTCAAAATAAATACATTTTAATATTATTTACAAAAATAAATAAGATCATTTGTTTTTCAATGTATTTCATTCCCCTTATTCATACATATGAAGTCTAACTTTAAACATACATTTGTTTTAATTAGATATATTTATTTTTATTTTTTATTTTAAACTGCTTAGCCTAATAACTCTTTCATAATAATTTAACTATCTAACTATTTATTAATATTTATCTGAATGATTTTAATGTTTTATATACCTACTATAATATAACAAACCTTGAAGTAAATTGTAAAAAACAATTAAATTAAAAAATAAATTATATATTATTTCAATATATTTATGTTTTCTAAAGGATGATGTAAAGTAGTTGTTTCTTAATAATCTTTAAATAATTATTCTAAAATCAAAGTGATTAAAATAAGATTATATTAGGTATTTTATTATTATTAATAAATTATTATTTACTGTTATTTTACGTTTTATAAAATATTCTCTAGTTTCAATATATAATACATATTACATATATATATATTTAAATACACTTTACTAGTATCTTGTATTTTTTTTAGTTATTTTGTTTCTTACTTTAAAAGTTATATTATATAATAATTTGATATGCAAAATTTTTTCCTATTGTAAATATTGTTTTAAAAATAATCATCTCTGTATATACTCTGTTCAATTTGTTGAAAGCTAAATAAAAAAGTTTAAGATATAATAATATCCTGTTCAAATTAAGTTTTGTAGTTGGCAGACGACGACTATTGCACAAGGGCTTATAGATCCTCAATGAAGGATAGTTAAATGGTTATTGTCAAACTCCCATCCAAAAAAACTATGATAATAATTTATTTAATTTTAAATATACTAATATTCTTTATTTATTTTTTGAGGTCTAACTATGGAATTTAATTAATTAATTTATTAATTTTAACAATAATTATAATAATAAAATAACAATTTTTACATTTATCACTGTTAAATAAAATATTATCTCCCTCTTTCATAAAGTCAAAACTTTTCACTGAATCTTATTCTACCTATATTACTCCACTCGATAAATTATGTATTTTTGTTTTTTTCATATATTTTCTTTTTCTCCTTTCACTTATTATCACATTTTACCTTAATTGTTGAAATAAAGGTTTTGTCTGAAATTTCTATTAAACAAAAATTGTTATATCTTTTAACCAAAAGTATTTGAATTTTGTATTTTTATATAAATATGTTTTATTTTAAATAAGAAAATTTTTTTATTTTTAGAGCTACTGTAACCTGCAAAGTAATCATCCGTATATTATTTGTACTCATCAACAACATCTATTGTATACCAACATATTGTGTTTGGATGATTATATTTTTCCCTTTGCGGAAGATTCATCCAAATCTATATTGGAAACTTGAAGGCTTATTTTTCCATTGGCTATTAGCAATGGTTTCTATGTGGTCTTGGTCAGCTGGTTATGACAGTAAGTAATATCTTCTATTATCAATTTTGCAAAAATAAATTCACTATGTTTAAATACCCTAATTTTGTCCCATTATCTCAGAGATGCTGGATTGTCTCCTCTCTCATATCTTCATATATATTTGTTTCAGTTCATTATTTTTTATTATTTTTATATTGTGCTAATATTAGTATAGATTGTATGTTTTTTTTTAATGAACAATTTTAGTTGTTTTAAATTTAATAAAATTGACTAATTTTAAAATTATAATATTTGATATATTTTTTATTTCAATTGATTAAACATATTTAAATGTGTAATGCTTATTTTTTTTATAGTTGTTGAAATGGGTGATGATATTAGATTATGTTTGAATGATCGTACACTGGTGTTAGTTAATCATCAATCTACAGCAGATGTGCCAATGCTGATGACAAATTTTAATTCCAAGGCCGGAGTGTTGCCCAATATTATGTGGATCATGGACAGGATATTCAAGTTTACTAATTTTGGTATTGTTTCTATTATACATCAGGATTTTTTTATCTTATCAGTAAGTGTTGTTTTTTTTCATTCTTTCAAATTTTAAAAATTTATTATTAATTATTTAATTTTTTTAGGGTAAAGATCAAAGAGAACAAGCTGTTAGAGAATTAAGGACTCATATTCGTGGATCATATTTGCCTCGTCAGCGAAAATTAATTATTTTATTTCCAGAAGGTGGATTTTTAAGAAAAAGACGAGAAGCTAGTCAAAGGTAAATAAATTAAATAATTAGATTATTAAGCACATAAATATTGATTAATAATTATTAATTAAAGGTATGCGCAGAAAAACAATTTACCTTTATTAGAACATGTTACGTTACCAAGATTAGGAGCTTTTTCAGCAATCATTGATGAACTTTCACCAAAACAAACAAAATATGGTGGTGTGACTAACAATAATACCGAATTCAGTAAGCAATTCTGTTAATTTTTATATAAATATAATTTCTTACTATAAATTATTACATAAAAATATTTAAAATTATTATTATTTATTACCAATATAGAATAAAAAATTTTTTCACCAACTTTAATACATTATTTTTTAATACATTATTGTAGATGAAAATACCGACAAATTAGCATGGATTTTGGATGTAACAGTTGCATATTCTGAAGGAAGACCATTAGATTTACCCACTATCATTATGGGTCAAAGAAGAGCTTGCCGTACACATATGTACTATAGATTATTTCCCAGTTCACTTGTATGTTGATTTTTTAAAATAACATTTTGATTGCATTATTTGTAATAAATTGATATTTTCAGGTTCCTAGAGAACAAGAAGAAATGACTCAATGGTTATTTGATCGTTGGGAAGAAAAAGAACGTCTTCTAGAGACATTCTATTCTACTGGTGAATTCCCTAGTCACAAAGGATCACGTCAAACAGCTGTTATCCAACAAGATTGTGTACGGTTCCTTATATTACATCTATTTTTTATTGCATCATCATATGCTCACTACAGGATTATTCATTATTTGATTGGATTAGTATGGTAAACTGAAAGAAACAAAAAAAAAATAACAACAAAGAGAGGAAAAACGAACTTTATCTATGTTTAGATTTTCTGTATTCATATATTTATTTTATGTATGCATAACTTATATAACAGCTGGTATTAAAACCAATGAATAAATGTGAATGAACTGTAGGATGTTGTATAAAATACAAAATAAACATTTTTATTAATAACATTAACATATAAGGATATCACTTACAAAATAACTTAACTAAATAGCACGAACGAGTTTAGTAACTGTGATTTACTTTATGTGTTACATATTTTGTTTAAATTATCATATGAACATCAATGTTTATTTTGTTTTCTTCTAACTATTGATTTAATTTTTTTTTTTTTTTTTTGTAAATATCAAGTAAAATATTGTAATATTAAGAATCATTATTTTATTATTGTTTTTTTCTTTTTCTTATATATATAGTATGTATATATTATATATACATATTTATATTAATAAATCATAGACTTTGTAATTTAATGATAAATATGATTTACTAATACATTTTTATTTTATTTTGAGATAAACCTTATAATATATTGTTCTTGTGATTTGAAGATCATTTCAATCACGCCTCTGAACCTATAGGTTTGATGATTATATCTTGCACCTGAAACAAATTGTTATAACTATTAAACTATGAAAAAATTGTACATTGAATATTTATTATTTTCTGATATATGAATATTTTGGAATATGGTTCTCCAAGAGTTTTACATACATTTTAATGATAAATTGAAGCTTTGTATTTATTTTAACGCGTACAATTTTTTTGTATGCCAACTAATGTGTTTGCAAGATATCATGTTAATTATTAGTCTTCTGTGTTGTGACTGTGATAACATTTGTATAATATATTATATTATATTTTATAGTATACGATTTATTCTTGTATTGTTA
The DNA here is from genome assembly GCF_020882245.1 of Rhopalosiphum padi. Lineage (NCBI taxonomy): Eukaryota > Metazoa > Arthropoda > Insecta > Hemiptera > Aphididae > Rhopalosiphum > Rhopalosiphum padi. The sequence continues at coordinate 24,856,846 of NC_083600.1, forward strand.
TACATTTTCACTTTAAATTTACATTTTACTTAACTAAAATCAATCACTGTACAGAAGACTTGTAGATTGTAATCATCCATTAATTGTATTGTTTTCCTTACATTATGACATTATTTTATGAATCATTTTTATTTTTTTTATAATCTCGTATATATATATATATATATATATATATATATATATACTATTTTCTCTGAAAACCATTTTATACTATTTTTTTTTTCATTATTATTTATTAAAACAATTGTCGTTTCTTTTACTACTATTTTGCATTAATTGTATTTTATATATAATATATATATATATATTATATATTTTTGAGTGATTGAAATTATTACATAGAGGCATTTTGTATATCATTATATGAATAAGTGAAAGTAAAATGTATTTTTAAATCCATTGTATGAAAATTCTGTTAGTTTTTAAGAATTAATGAGCCTAAATTGTAACAGTTAAAAGAAGGTTGTTGTTTGATTCCAGAACTATTGTACTTTTTATGGAATACTTACATTTTGTAATGGTTCTGTGAAGGCCAAAATTAAAATAAATAAATACGGTTTCCTATCATAATTTGTTTTAAATAAACAAAACTATATACTTAAATACCTGGCAATAAAATGAAAATTTATAATTTTTAAATGTTTAATAATAAATAATCTGAATTGTATGGTTGTATCATTGATTATAATTTGATGAATATTAAAAAAATTCTTATGGACATAATGAGTGTATTTAAATCAAAAGATTTTAGTATTATTAAAAAAAAATTAATTTATAAAAAATAAAATTGTGAGAAATTATATTACTTGTACATGTGGAGGAGTAGCCAATACAAATTCAATGGTAGATGCTATATCTGCTGGAGAAATACTGGGGTATGCTTCGTATAAATGTTTATCAAAGCTTTCTCCCAAGGAGTTTTTGAAAATTGATGATTTCACAAGACCAGGACTGAGACACGTGACCTTGATTGGACTTTTCAATGCTCTTAATTCTTGTCGCAACCCTTCTGTGAGTGCTCGTACAGCGTGTTTAGTCGCGGAATAGAAGTGGAACGGACCATATGAAGGAACATAATGCGCCAGATTACTAATTACCAGTAAAAGACAGTGAGTTAAATAAATTGTATAAATGTACGATTAACGGTTTCTTATCATTTTTTTTTGTACCTGCTCAAATGAATAATGTGAGCATCTTCTAAATTACGACTATTCATGGATCTTACCGCCTCACGTGAACAAACACTTAACGCTATAACGTTAACGTCCAATATTCTTTTCCATTCCGATACAGTACCGTCTATATTAAAAAGACAAAATATAAATTTAGAATAACCGATTTTTTTCTAATTAAAACAAATACTGATAATTTGCTTTAAACCAAATATAAATTGATGAATTAACAGAGCTACGTAGAGTAATTAATTAATTATAGTTTAGGTATAGTTACACATCTATTATTTTGAAATAAAAGAAATTAATCCTATTTTTTTCTACTTCTATAGGTGGTGTTAATTATTATTTTTACAATAACACTAAAGATCGAACACAATACCGCCGTTTTTTATTGTTAACCTTCCATTTGTCTCCTACTTATTACTGACAATTTTTATAGTGAAGTTTTCTGGGAAATAACTATAATTATTTATTGATTTTTAAAAATAAGAATAATAAGTTGGATTTATTGCGTTTTACAATGTTAAAATGTTTACCTAATATCTATAACTTTAAAAATTGATTGGTACCTACCCATAATTTTTAAATTTTAGGACGCAAGTATTTATCACTATATAGTTACTACGGTGGACTAATTATAATGTGTATTATAAATTTATAACTATATTATATACTTACTTACAACCTACATAATACGTAAACGTATTCAAAAAATCAATATTTATTTCTTTATTAATATTATATAATGTGTTTCTAGGTCATGGATCAATCGATTTTATCTCTATGTTTAGTTTAATTTATTGATATACGATGTACCTATATGAGTAGGGACCTGTTCACGGTTCAGCCATTTCTTGACAACTTTTTGTCGTGCGCCAGACTTTATTTTTATAAATTATCTTAAACAAAATTACAGATTAACTGTGGAAGAAGAAAAACAGCAGTCTTGCGAGTAGAAATCTATTTTATTATTATACATTTTTTAAAATTATTTAATAAACTAATGGTTTAAATTTAATACTTTTTTAAAACTATTTTGGAAATTTTATAAAGCTTTATGCATAGGCATGCTTTTTGCTTTATTTTAAGTGCTTTTATTTAGTTTTTTATTGCTTCAAAATCCGTACTCTAATAGTCTAGTTATTAAGATTCTCCAGGTTCCTACCTACCTAACGAATTTGTATTACCATTGATTACTATTTATAATCAATGGTATTACTATTACCTGTATAAGTACAAATCCTAACTCGATATATTATAGGCACCTCTCACCTAGTTATAATAATAATCATTAAATCATATAAGTATATAACGATATAACTCTTGCAAGTTTGATGTGTTTCGGTATCTAGCTAGTACCTACTACCTGCTTAACTACCTAAACTACCTATAATCTATCGAATTTTATTCCTGATCATTAATAAATTATATATGGTAAATTTAACTTTTTATGGCGTGTATATATTTATACATGTATTATGTATACCTAATACATTTATAGAGTGCTTATATTATATTAAAATAAGCTATGGAACATTTTATGACGCAACAATTGCCAAATTGGTTACAGTCGGTACAGAGTTAATATACTTATATAAATAGATATCTGGTAACCTACAGCACATTATATACCTACTTAGAATAATAATAATAATATAATATAGGTATTGTATCACGTATTAATGTAATATACTATTATTATATGATATTATATTGATGGCGCCAAAGTATAATAATACGTTGGTATATAATGGTTATGTAGGGCAAAAAAATAACAGATTTAGAGTACTCTCGAGTCAATCACCAATATCTCACAATCGTCTCGCTTTTTCTTTCTGAAAACTGAACAGTCTGATTTTGCATTACTAACTTTTATATGAACTTAATTTATTTAGCACGGTATATCCACCCAATACCTAGATATTAACAAATTATGTAAGTACGAACTATATGAGTGTTGTACATTCTCGTCTATTGTATGTAATATTCGTATAATTCATGGTGAACTGATACTATTTTAAAATGTGATATAACCCATATAACACACCATTCGACGATGGTTTTTGAATACATTTATCGCTGTATGCCTGTATACTGTATAGTACCATTGGCACCTATATAATGTATTATAACGTAGTGGCTAATGTTACTGTGTATGTAATAATTTAAAATATTAAATGTCATATTATACTATTGCCTATTGTATAGGTAGTAAGTACATCGTACATATAAAATAATTGTAAAATGTTAATCTGTGTTTATTATGTATACATATGTGCGATGTGCGGATGTGCCTATCATATTTATATAGGTATTTCGATCCTGCCAGGAGTATATAGGTATACTATGCAGTGATAATATATTATATACAAGTACTTGAAATACTTGCTATTTACCTAGTTACCTCTGTCCAGTGTCCTTTAAATAAGTATACTTATACAAAATACAATATGTATTCAGGAATAAACCTGTGGTATAGTAAGACGCCTGAGAATGGGGCCGCAATTAACAATTTTTCAAAAATGTATAGGTACGGTAATTTCCAAATGGGCCACTATTTTCAACTATTTTTATTATTGTATCTGGTATAATTGGGCCACCATTAAATTTTAAATTTTTATAAAATAATATTTAATATAAGTTTTATTAGGAGTTCAATCAAGTTAATATTAAAATTAGAAGCGTAGGAACATTAAAACCAAGGAATAAACTTTAATTTGAAAAAATTATATTCTTAATGAAATTAAAAAAGACAGATTTGAATTTGTAAAATCTATTTCTTATTATTTAAAAAAATAATTGTATTTTTATGTATTGGAAAAATAAATTAGTTAACAAACGTAACATACTTGTATATTTTTGTGTTATACATTGGCAGTTTACCAATTGCGCCTAAAATTACTTTTTTATATACCAATTGCGCTCAAAACATTTTACAATACCTAAGAAAATGTATTAGTTATTTATAATAATTATTATATAATAAATGAAAACACTAACCTGCAATTTTTTTGTGATTCATCTTTGATATAAGATATATCACATGATACACATATAATACCTACATTTTTGTATTAATACATAATATAATAGAAGTAAATTAGTAATTTTTTTTCGCATTTTACAAGTTATCTTTTGATTGTCAGATATTCAAAATTAAATACCAGTTACAACTTACATTAAACATTATAATTCGTTTCATAAAATTCCCGCTAGTGGCCGATACTGTCGATACTGTTATAAACTGTATTATACCCAGTCATCACTTTAACTAGTAATCAATTGATCAATGAATAAGTTTTTATTTTTAAGCATACTAGTATGTGTTATACAAGCGCAATTGATATACTTATCCTAAAATATAAGGAGCGCAATTGGTATACTGACCTTAAACCAAAATTTTGTGTTGGGCGCAATTGGTTTATGCCCTACACATTTATGGCATAATTTCCAGATACATTTTAAAAATATAGATTTCATTTGTGGCCTAATTTCCGGGTAGTAAAAGGTAAGCTAATATTTTATATGAAGCAGGTTAATAAAATGTGGCCCAATTACCGACCTCCCGTATAGTCACTGATTAATGGACTCACTTCCGGTCCAGAGTACCTACTACGAGTATTTAACCAAACCTATTCTAAATAAATGGGTCAATAAGACAAAAAGAGTCTTGGAGTAAAAAAATATACATCCATTGGGTATACATTGTAATAAAAATGTAATTTAATCTTGTACTAATAATTTTAAAATTTCTAATCTAAAAATTTTATTATGTATACACTATACACAGATATAGGTATATTTATTTATATACTTCAAATGTATTTTGTCATTCATATGTGAAAAAAAACTACTCATGAAAATAAAAATAGAAATGATTTTTTTTTCATCAAAAATGTTGTTTTAGATTTGATTTTAAAATATTTATAAAATCGAGAAAATAAATGAGTACAATAAGAGATAATGAATCCAATAAGTGGCGACTACGTAATTCAATATTTATTGCATACGTACAGCATTAATAACTGTTTTACTCGTAGATAAGTATTAAAGTTTTTTTTTAATTTAAATTAATTTTTAAACAAATAAGTGTGAACATAATATTATTATTATCATCATCAAAACTCATATACCTACTTATACTGCAGTTGACGTAGGTACACCGGTTTAGCTATAGGTACCTAGTAATGAGTAATGACATTATTTTTGAAAAATGAATAATGATGCAACTCAATACAGCCATATAGACATTCACATTTTAATAGTATATATAATTATATTATTGTGACACGTGCGTGTTAAATATTTCACATTGCAGTTGCAGTACCTATATACTATTATTTTCGATACAAAACCAGCTGAGTATGTTTATGCATACTACCCACGCGGCACTCACTCCCGACCTAAATACTCAATAGTGTATTTAAACACTTAAACATTCAAACGCTGTACAATATAATCTATACTTAACAAATTATTTTAAATTCTCGACGAGTCGATAAACTTTAATTTCACCATTCTAATTATTCATTCGCTCTGCAGTGCCGTATTTCCCTGTAAACGTCTTATACTTTTATCTTTTATTTTATTTAATTATATGGGATTCGCCATTTTACATTTGAGACAATTGTATTAATTATTACAGTATAGCTGTATAGGTCAAAGGTGGATCCAGGGGGGCACTGGGGGCAAGTGTCACCCCCGTTACAAAAACAAGTAATACCTATAAAAAGCTTCAGAACAGCTACGATTTCAGAAAAATAAAACTATGTACAAAGAGAATATCAACAATCAAGAGTGAAAATCCAAGAAGGTAGGATTATTATTGGTATTATAGTAATTTGACATATATGATTGGTTTGTTTTGTTGGTAAGTTGTGGTGGCTCTAGGAATATGGAAAATTGTATTAGAACGTGTAAGACGAGAAGGAATTTTAAAATTGACTAAGGTTGATAAAGTATAGAAGAATCGATTCTGTTAAGTAAAATATTATTGAAGAACTTTGTACTTAGCAAACATCTCCTTCTCACCACCATCATTTTAATAATAATAATATAATAAACTACAAGAGAGTAGTAGTGCTAGTAGTGGTGCACGGGCATCCTAGCTTCTTACATAGGCGATAGGCACCTGTAGGGGGGCAAGCTGGGGCATTTGGCTTTTTCAAAATTATTTTTTAATTGAATGTTTTAAGATAAATTACTATTTACTATATATATAACAACTTGAAATTGGTTATATAAATAATAGGTTACCATCATTATAAAAACATTAGATTAGATTATTTGCAGTCGATTGATAATTGTATACCTATATAGTAAAATCAAAATATTTCTCCTTAAATTCTAGCATTGCTCCCCCCGCTCTAGAAAATTTTTTACGGGCGCCTATGGCTCCTGCATCGGCTGAACCATTCATATACGACATCATAACATTCATAACAATATGCGCTACCTACTGTATTTTAAATTACTGACGGCATTTTCGAAGATAACTATTAGGTCACAACCTAGATCCTATATAGTAGTTGCGGATGGTAGGCGGTAGCTAGGTATCAATATTGATTAATAATAATAGTTATTCATTTATTATATTATATTGTTAACATCGTTTGATAGTTAATGCATGCACATTACCTATGAGTGTAGACCGTCCGCCGACGCCAGCGTTGTTTATGAGTACGTCGACGCCGCCGAACGTTTCTTCGACCCATTGAAACGCTCGTATAATCTCTTCCTCGTGACATAAATCCACGTTTAACGGGTAGAGGTTCGTAGTTTTTTTTTCATCTTTCAGTTCCTATACGCAATTATAGATAAACATATTTATCAAATATTATAAGTAAATAATACATTACATAGACTTCAATCAATATACCTATTACTTTAATAATATTTTTATATTAATTTTTTTTAAACAACCAATATCGTACAAAATCAATGTCATATCTAACACGAAATTATTAAAAACCAATAGCGTGTTGAACAATTTTCAGACCAGAGGCAAACTACCATTTTACCTCCCATGCACCTACAGCTTTTATTTAAAAAATATTATTATTAAAAACGTTTTATCTCACTAAATCCATTATTATTCGGACTATTTGATATAACCAACTACTCACCCAATAATTTTGATCTTGAGGGCAAGTTCCTCAAAAAATCTACTTCAACAGTCCATAGCCGTAACTAGGGTGAGGCGTGGGAGGCCTTGGGTGTCTGATGTTGGGGGGGGGAGAGGGCGTAAATGATGCTACTTAAGAAAAAATATTATTGATAATATAAGACTTTTCATCGATCCGTAGATATAATGTTGAGAATTACATACTTGTGGCTAAAAATTGTATTTCTTGTATTGCTTTAAACTTAATTACTAATTTTCAGATATTTTAGTATCTTATTATATTATTAGTATCTTATTAAGAAATATTAAAAACGGCGAGTGTGTCACCCCAATCACCTAGGTGGTGCATAACTACTAAAGTTCTACCTCAGGATAAAAAATGGCTTGGTACGGCGCTTGTTCAACACGTCATTGATTGAAACCATCATATATATAATTACATGTTTATCAATTTATCATATGTATAGTACCTATACAGTATATTATACATATAATTATAATTAGTGAATAAATCGATTTTATTGATATACCTATAAATGGTTACCTAAACAGTATATAATATTATGTTATATCAAGCGCATGTTATTTTATTTTACACCGTTTAATCGTACTCGGATTTAATATAGGCATATAATAGGTATTTATTGGGTTCCTATACCCAATATTATTCTATCTAATCCATACCTATATATGTGAACATATAATGTAATCTACAAAATATTTAAATTTACAATGATTGATTAATCTATATGATATGCTTAATGTAGGAAGTAATAAGCTTAAATACCTATTGCGTGAAAAATTACCCAAGTATAAAATTAATGTGTCTGTACGTGTGTATTTGTCTAAACTTAAATTTAATCATATTTTACCTAATTTATAATCTAATTATTGTGTTATAAATTATAATAGTTTCAGTTAACTAAAAATAAATAATAAAATTTATACGTATTATTATATTATACCTATAAGCTATTACCTATCTAGTGTATAGGATCGAGTGCATTGTACCACTGCAATTTCTATGAAGATAATTGTTTTTTTAAATCAAAATAATATATAATTTATTAAACCATTACTAAACGTCGGCACATTTATTGTATGCTTTATGCACGTTGCGAATGCACAACATATATATATATATGACTTTATATATATATATATATATATATGACTTTATATATATATATATATATATATATAAACATAATATCTTAACTTAATATGTACCTACCAATAATGCAATATATAGAGTATATATATAAAGTCAATAACCGTATAGGTTGTTTGCGGTAACTAGTAAGTAACAACCTCTATAACAGACGTCTTGTTTACGTTATAGAAACACTGAAACGGTACACTATATAATATTATGAAAATGAAACGAAGAAGAGCGACGGAACCAGATTCTTTCGAGATAGATTTTACTTTTCCTCGGTACATACGATGCGTGCACACATAATACTATACGTGGCTTACGTAAGTATAGAAACACGTTCATTTAAGTGTGAGCCCTAGTGCCGCAGGGGACCAAAACGAATTTCATACTACTCCCTAAATACACATTTGATATGTGTTTTATTAATGATTTTTTATTGATCTTTATCCTTGACATAATAAAAATTTGGCATGCAAATCAAAATAGTTGCGATGAAATATTGTAGCAACTCATATGTATTACGTTTAACCGGTTATCCAACAAGAAAAGGTATGAGATGTCATAACAGGTATCAGTAAAGTGTTGATAGTATTCACGTATAAAAATTATATGATAAGTGATGATAACAAATTAAAAAAAATAATATAATTATGTCTTTACTTTCCATTTTTCTATTTTTTTTTAAAACATTGCTATTCATTATGATAGTAGTTAGTTACTAAATTATTACACATTTCGAAGCTGTTTGTATTTTGTAATTTGTAAATAATATATTGTACAGTAAAAAGCCTTAAACACTGAAGTTAAAAATAAATAACTTAATATTTGCGTGGGTACTCAATTTTTTAATAAATTTTATTTGTACCTATTCATTTTTCAATAATTCTATTAATATTTAAAAGCTATTGGCGTCTATATTTTGTTTTATTTATTTTTTTAAGCGTTTAAATAGTTTAGGTGTCTAAGGTGTCTTAGTTAAGTTCAATATACACACGAGTTGTATATGTCCCAACCGAATACCGATATTAATTTAATTGATAGAACTTTTAGAATTTACTAATAGTATAATACATAAATATATACTAGAATCTAATGAGAATATTTAAAAAAATTGATTAAGTCAAATTTTTATACTTAAATAAGACAAAATACGCCTATTTGTTGTAAGAACAATTAATAAAAACTTGTTTTGAATTTTAAATAGTGAAATGCATTATGATAGCAAAAATACCTCCAATAATTACTTCACTGAAAAACTTACATTAACAGGACGTCGAAGGTAAATTTTTCGAGTATCAATACAACGCACCGGGCTTCCAATTGTAGGTATTCAGAAAGTAATAATTGTATAATAAATCTAAAGATATACCCAAAGAAAGATTAGAATATATACTACATGAGTATCGAGTCTTATAAAAAAAAAAAAAAAATACCTACCTACTGTATTTATTATGAGAAATTTTACGTTTTTCAAAAGGTCAAAAAAAAAAATGTCAATTATGTTTTGCAAAAACACTTTTTATAGGCACCATAGAATGTATTATTATAATTATATATACTTATATTTTAAATTTACTTTTATTTACTAAACACCAAATTATTATAACCGATGTTATTTCTAATTGTATCTATTATAAATAACAATAATATTGTTGTAAATTGTCATATATAGTGCGTTATTAAATAATGATGCAAAGTTAATGAAAATATTGTTTTAGCTAAAATTATGCAATACAAGTTAACCTATACCATATTGTTTATTTTAAACGAACACAACTAGTTGCCGGTGTTGTCTCACAATCTCACATAGCTGCAAATGTAGTATACTGTATAATATATACAAAGAATAATATACGACGAACAATAAACATATTTCAAATTTAATTAGTGGTTTGTTGGGTGGTGACTCAGAGCCAGAAGTTCATAGAGTAGCTTCAAATGTTTTTAAGTAAGTAACTTATTATTGTCCTAATTCAATTTTTTTGATGACAAACGTTTTTGGGGACTTGTACGCAAACGGGATATACCAGGTATTGATTTTAATGATTAACATTTAATGTCCTAACAATTAACATATTTTAATTAATATAAATGTGAGAGCCCCGTGGCTTTACTTTAAAATTACTAATTACGCAGAAAGGGTTAAAAATTTCTACTGTATGCCTAGTATATAGATTGTATAATATATAAGAAATCCATCACAAATCAACAAGCAAACTGCTGCAGTTTAGTTAATGTGGATACTTACCAACAAGAGTTCGGTCTGCTTGTCGATGGCCACGACTGCAAGGTCCAAATCTAACAGTCTCTTAGTGATCGCCATCCCTATACCTCCGTTGGCGCCAGTCACTAACGCTACTTTGCCTTTCCACCGGTTCATATTGGTAGTCATATTTGTTCAATTTAAAAAATAAAAAACGTAATCCAAAATGTTGACTGTGGACGTTATGTGTTGCCCGATATCATTTAATATTATTTATAACACCTACAAAATTATTGTCACTATTTAGATAAGTTGATGTAGGGTTATCCATTGGTGCGTGCACGCACATTAGCGACTGTTTCAACGAGTGTCTGATTGCGACTGCCACTGGTTCGGATTTTGACGCGGTGCCGCAATATGTTACCAAATAGTAATATTATAGGTAGCAACGTCGCCATCGTCATTTCTCGTTCACGGCCGGTGGGGTCGTCGTATCGGGAAAAGAAAGAAGAAATTAAAAATTAAAACTTACGCAGTGAAAAAAAATTACAATACTAATCAGTCGGGTCATAAAAACTAGGTATATAACTGTGAATAATAAGCATAAAGTTTAAATTATTATTATTTTTTTTTTATTGTATATAAACTGTAAATATTCTTAAACTATTCTAGTAATTTATTTCAAATATTGTATAGATGTATATTGTAAAAAATATGATAGATAATCAAATAAAAATAAATAATAATGTTACTAATAATATACATATAGCTATAATATAGGTGATTTTAATGTTAACTGTTCATAGATTTTGTTTTTTCTAGATTTCATTTTTGAAAAGTCCTCAATGATATCTCCATATCCTAATGAATAATGATGACGATAAGTCACTTTCTATAGTTAATATGGCTAAGGAATTTAATCTTTCTTGCAGCATAGTAAATAAGTTGATCGTAAATAATTTTTCACTCTTTATAAAACAAAAAACGAACGTTCGACGGTATAGTTAGTAGCTGGTGTTGAGACAAATGCTCGAAGGGTAATTTCAATTGTCGACCTCATCGACAAGTTCCTGGGAAAAAATTAATATTCCTTTACTAAAAATAAACGAATACAAAATCCAAATACACCATTCAAAATTTTTAAATGGTAAAATAAATTAAAAATTATGTAAATTTATTACATAAAAAATAAAATAAATTCAATACAATTTTTACGCCCTTCAAAATGTGCCACCCTGTGCGGCCACCATAGGCGCAATTAGGGGGGGTCTTGGGTGGGCTAAGCCCACCCAGTTTTGTCTGTAGCCCACCTAATTTTATATGTTAACAATACTATAGTGACGTAGGGGCAAAGCCCCCACGGGTTACTAATATCAATTTAGCCACCCAGAAATAGAGCTCTAGTTGCGCCTATGGCGGCCACATAGTTTGCAGTGCCTTAAATCCACCCCTGCGCACAGTGAAAATAATTTTTATATTTTACTATCGATAATATCGATAACAAAACATAGAACGCTCGTAGACAGTCTCCCAAAATGTATAGATTATAATCTATAGACTATAAGCCTTGGGAAGTTGGACAGGCCCGGCCGTGCAGGTACTGATCAACTCATCACGTATATGCGTGCGTGGTCACATGATCACTGATCAGTATTGGTGTCATACACTATTAATTCCCATGTTATTTTGCTTTGCACTTATTATACATATTTATCGTACGTATTTATTATTATCGTCTAGACGTGTGTATTATTTGTTTTTTAATTAAAATTTTTTTAAGCTAATTAATAACCCATAATAATGTCAGTAATGAACAGATACAGTCTGTGAGTGTGCAATTGAAATACTGTTTTTAAAGCCTTTCGATTCACTAAATTTTGATGAAAAATAAATAAGAATAATAACCGTGTAATACTAATAATTATTAAGATTTAAAATTTATAAGCAAAACCAAAACTCAAAAAGCCCCACCCTTGGCGATATAAATATGTAACCTAAAAATATATTTATGTTAAAAATACTTCAGATTAGGTTAGGATTTATTATACAATTTTTCATATGTTTTGTTTAAAGAAATAATCAAAAATTAAACATATTTTACAACTTATTAATGTGAGCGTATGGCAGCAATACTCAATGATGGATGTTGGCTGTGTGCTGGTTCTCTAAATTTAAATATTAAATTAATGTACCTCCCTTTAAAAAACTGCCTATGCACAAGCTATCATGTGTTTCAGTGTTTGTACTCTGTGCCTACCATAATATAATAATATTATATTATATATTATTGGCTTCTTAGAAAAATCTTGGTGCCACCACTAATAATCTACGTAATTATGTCATACTTGTTTTTCTTGTTTATGTGATCCTACAGGTTTATTTTAAATTTTAATGGAAATAATATTTCTATTTTAATGAAAATATTTTTAATAATATATTACAGGGGTTTCTTGATTTATGTATTACTGTATGAGTAGGGTTGCTTAATATTTAAATATATAAAATTGTATTGCAAAATCTTAATATTATATTATTAATATAACATTTTAATAGTTAACTATGGTATTTCGTTTTTAATTAATTAAGAATACAGTGTCAGTATATTTAAAAATTGTATAATATACATGACTTAAAAAGTTATATGAGTGTAATTTACCTATTCTTACTATGATCTTTATTTATGACTAGGCTCGATTATAATAATTTAATCTATGTAATAATGAGTCAGGCACTTATACGAAAAAAAATTTCGGGAGGATTTACAAAATGTAGTAATACAAATTGTGCCGCGACATAATAAAACAATTTTTTCCTCGTTACTCGAAATTATTTTGGAAGGGGGCCGGGGGGTTCAACCCCTCCCCCCCTGTAAACGTGCCTGTAATGAGTGATGACCAGGGTTTGTAAACTGCGGCATATATAACAAAATACTGATAAATGTTGTTTATGTGTTATTTTATTTGACGCGTGTTATTTAATGCAATTGATGCAATTTAATAGATAGGCCTATGCTCTATACATTGTAGAATTCATCTTTTGTAAAAAATTACTATTAAACCACTTAGTCTTTATAGTCTCTTATAATATCGTTCATATTTTATTCTTCCATCAATTCTATTTCTATCAATATCTACTACCCAACTAGCAACTGCCTGAGCATTTCTTGCCTGACTTATTGGACCCTACGTTAGTATGTTACACGTCACAGATTCGTAATAAACCAATAATACATTAACTCGTATAGTCGTTTAGGTATTTGAATCAAACAAATTTTAAACTAGTTTTAAAAATCATAAACTAATTTACCAATTATACTTATCAATTTAGAACATCGAGGTTTAAAATGCGTTTCAAGTAAAAATCTTTAGGGAATATTGTTGTAACTAACTTCTCTATACATATTTGTATAACTGATAAGTTCGGTAATGCATTTTACATCGTTTATACTATAACCTATATGAGTCTAGCTAAATATTATCAATATTTTATAAACAGTATTAAAAAAACACTTATTTTTTTCTTGTAATAAATCATATTATGTAGATGTTAAGTTTTTTGATTTACAAGTGAGTATTGTTATTAACCTTAGCCTGTTAATAAAAGTTATAAGTACTTTAGTTATGAATTTATGATTGATAAGGTATAATTTTTAATTATACCTATCTATTCTACTTATCAGCAATTTGCCTATTTGCTGATTTTTTTTATAATTTAAATGAAAGTTCTTCCTCCTATTCCAACAAGCTTTAAAATTGTTATTTTCAGATACATTTTATAAACAAGGTTACATTTATTTATTTACTATTCAGAAATTAAACTTACATAAGAAGCTTGTCAGCTACTTAAAAGTAACTAGATATAAATTTGGTTGTAGCTTATACAAAGGCTTATTTGGTTGTAGATAATCGATATCGTATATCATTATTTTAAAATTTTACCAAAACTATTTGGTTAAATGATAATGTTTTTTACAGCTTTTATATTGTTTCCTATGTTATTCAAGAAAAATCAGCTATTCAATTACTTTATTAAGTATTACTTTTCTAAATATTAGCTTATTATAAGATTTTTTTAAGTTTATTCTTTTACACTTGAAAATAAAACTTCAAATAATCACAATCGTCGTTAGACTACTACTCAATACTAATCACTATTATTATGTTTTGTAATCATAGACATTACATATTCAACACATTATTATGGGTAAGAGTAATTATTATATCTTTACTCACAAGAGATTCATACATCAATAAAATAATATAAAAAATACAAAGGTACGAATACTGAAAGAAGACACTATTAATATAATAATAATATAAAATATCATTATCGATTTATAGTTTATCTTCCAATCTCCATCGCTCAGAATCATTTTTTCGTATCCGTTTAGGTACAATAATTTATCATATTAGATAATTGGATTCAAATTTAACACATCTATTTACAGTTACCTACTAAATAATGAAGAAGGTACACTCGAAACTTACTATAAGGCAGAACGGTGAATTACCCGGTTTTTTATTTATAAAATTTAAATTTAAATAAATTAAACTTGCGCCAAGTATACTACAACAGTACAACATAGACAGTTATCACTATTATAGCTATTTCCTATAACTAGGTATTACGTCATAATTATGCAGGTTAATCAAATACATGTCTTCCTGTATACTTCAACAGTGGTTAAAGGTGCATATTAGGAAGTTTTCTGACCCCCTCTCACAGCCTCGCCTAAATCGTTTAGACTATGTTATAATAATCATTATTAACTCATAAATCATTTTTGATTTTTCGTTGTATATTTTTATGTACCTGATGTCGTGATCTATCTGAAAAAGTGCTTAACACTTACTATACACTATGTAGTCATGACTGTTTTTACTTTTTATCCTATAACCGATAATATAGCCGATATATTAAATACATTCCCCTCTCCCTTGGCTCTTTATTTTTCACTGAATATGGATTTCGTTTTTGTTGTACACTCGTACATATCTATACAGAGATGTAAATTATAAGAACATTTTATAAACCAATGGCGTCTCGGCTCACCGCACATATTGTGTTTACGGCTTGATGTTGACCTACTGGGTCTGTGGGCCAAGGTGGTTTGGTCTCGACGGGCGTGTGTTTACAAACAACCATACCTATGTCCTATATACTACAGGTAAGTAGATTCAGCATATAAGTAGTATATATAATAATAATAATAATAAAAAGCGCTCTGAATATCGTATATCGTCGCATAATGCGTAATCATAAAAATAATATGTAATAATTTCACAGTCATAATATACCGGACTTAGTATCTGGCAGCACGTTGTCGTCGCCACCCGCGGTGAAAGAGTGAGAGAGAAGCTACTATAGTCGATACAATAATATGAGACACTATAAGACACATAATATAATAGTTACTATAGTTACCATTACCTTTACCTACCTATTGTAGGTACTTATAATACTACTACTAATAATAATATACGTAATAAGACCTTTTACCATATAATAATAAATGGTATACTTAATATATATTATTATTATTATTGTATTTTAGGTACCCGTGAAAATATTAATTATTAAACACAGCAAGCTAGGCAATCGTCACATTTTAGCTATTGTCCAAACTGCAGCCTGCAAGCACATATTATATAATAATACCATGTTTGTATATTATTATGAATATAATACAAATATTCCTATATACCTATATGAAATTTATATTTTATAAAATTTGAATAGATTTCTTTTATTTTTGTTGGTGAAACCACTAAAAATTAATTAACTTCCTGATTTTTAGTAATCTATATTTTTAATTGTTTAATTTGAAAGATTTTTATTAAAATAGCTAAAAAATAATATAAAAGTTTCGACGAAATACCTAAATATTAACAAAAATATTAATTCATGATGGAAACATTATTAAAATACTATTGATTATTATTACCTATAGACTATAATTTAAAAAATATAAATCTCAACCTTGTAAAAACTTGAATTTTTTCACTGGGTTAGGTTAGGCTAGGCAGGTAAATAGGTTAAATACCTATTTACTAGACACAATAAAAATTTTAAAATATTCAAATTCATTTTAAAGTATTTCTATGATAAATCTATTTATATCATTCTACGATACCTATGTATTTATAACTATATGTATTTATTGACTTTTACATATACCTAAGTAATAGTTTTCAAAATATTTACAAAATTTTAACTTTTTTTGTAACAATGCTAGTCACAAAATGTTCTCAAAATTAAGGCTGGTAAAAAAACAAAGCTAAGAAGCTTTATAATGTAAAAATCGATTAGATTCAATGATGTTAGTATTTGTTGAATAGGAATTGGTATCTAAATTAGATCCAGAAGACATCATTGAAGAATTTAAACATCTTTACAATACACAACGGCAATTATAACATTAATTATTTTCATATTTTGTAACCAACAGACATATAAACATAATAATATTTAATTATATTATATTTATTATTTATACATGATTTTATTTTATATAACTATGGGCGTCCCCGGACATTTTTCCTAGGGGGGGAATTAATTTAAAAAATAAATGAAGATTTTTTTATACATTTTATACTTACATAGTACATTATTATGTTTATTCTAGGGTGGGGGGGGGGGGGCAAGTGCCCCGTCTTTCTCCCCCCTTAAGGACGCCCATTATATAACAGCTATGTACTATATAGTAATATTATATGAAATTATATTATAAAAATAATTATATAATGTATGCAATTTATTGTTGTAAAAATTAATTTAATCTACCGTATTATTAATACCCAATAGAATAATACATTTGTATAATAGGTATATCAATATATACCTATTTATAATAAAATACCTTAGAAATATAAGCTGACAGACAGTCTTCACTTTGAATCGTTTTTGTATGCAATGATTAATCATTGGTTGTCAAAAACAACCATCCCAGTAATCATTACAATGACAATGACGATATATACTTATATACATAGTAGACCTGCAAATTTTGAGTTTTTTAAATTAGCTATAGTTTGTATTTATATACGTATACCTATTAGTACACCTATTAGTATAAACCATTAAATAATAATACATTTCATATACTTATGAATAATAAAGCCTTTATGGTAATCGATATAAGAATAAGAAATGGTACAGAATTAAATTATCTATAATTGTTTGTAGTTGTTGTTGTTGTACTATAATAAGAAAGCGAATATTTGTAATCTTTAGACAATGATTAAACTGCGGTACGTACTAAGTGTAATGAGTAATAACTAAAAACTAATAAGATACATTTAAAAAATTGCGACGACTTTAGTGTAGGTCGAGAGTCAGTTGACATTACTTAAATACTTAAATGTATAATACATTAATTAATATGGGTATACTATATTATACATACCTAAATCACGAGCATGGTAAAATTCTCTAAATTGAAATTGAATTAAGATGAAATTAAAATAGATCCCCATAAAAATATTTATCAAATAAGCATCTTATTTTATATATATTTATTTTATTTATTATAAGACTTAAGTTTATTCAATTCTTTAAATAAAATAAATTTGTTATGTATATAGAATATATTAAAACTAATAATACGAGTATTATTGATTTATTTTATGATAACTGTATATATTTATAATTTGATACGAATTAGTAAAATTAATATTGGGTTTGGATAGATAAAATAATATGTTTAAAAAAATCGAATAACATAAATAATGTTGTTGTTTTTTTTTGTCAAACTCGTACAGCTATTTTATTTGATGAAGATTTTTATATAAGATTCGAAAATAATTTTAGAATCAAAAAATGAGATGATACAATAATAAGTAATATAATGAAAAGAATTATAATTTTCGAACGTTTTGAAAAATTTTTCTTCAATTGGCATTTATTGTAATGAAGTCATCAATTTCATTAATTTTGATCTCTCACAAATATTATTTATCATCACCGAGTACCGACCTTAATGTATATACAATTACTATAACGCTTAAAACGGACTCTGATTTCTAATTATTAAACAACTTAATATAACAAGATCATAGTATTACAGCTATTTTATGGAAAAATATTAAATGATCAAGTAATTATATTATTGATTTTTATCAATGATTTAAAATAAACGAATAACGATCTTATAATAAAATATGTATACATAATTATAAAACGCTCCACTTTGATGTTTGAGTATTACTACAAATATTGTAAATGACGTATATGCAATTAAAGAATGCGTGTTTTGTATATTCTATATATCTATTTGCAAATATAAAATTGTACAATACAATGTCGCGGTAGTATATAAATAATAATAATATGTTACTTTATAAGTATTTTTTTTTAAACCGCGAACATGTTACATAATGGAAGTAGCGGAAGCTGAAATATCCTGGTGGGGACTGGGGAGATCTATAATATTTATTTTTATTTTCTATTTGTAAATGTATGATGATATACTTACACATGTAATGTAATCAAAATGTGAAATGTTTTTATTTAGATTTATACTAAACTTTTTTTTTAATTCCTACGATTATATTTTATGAAGAATCTTGTTTTTAAGTTTAGGTATTAAAATTATGCATTTTATGAATTCTTAACTACAAAATAATTTAGTATTTACCTATTTTATTGATTTTAATGAATTTCATAAATAATGTTGTTGTACGCTTAAAGAATATGTGCATGTACGATATACCTATAAATATGCATTTTTGATGTTTTATGGTTGCTGTAAGAACAGCTTATTAAAAAAATTAAATTTCCAAGCTTTTTTTTATTCACAAACAAAAATGTTATCATGTATAAATCGAAAAAAAACGCTAAAAAGAGGCCACAATTTCATATGTCTATAAATAGCACCAAAAAGCTAATATATGTTTAAAGTTATATAATATATGTCTAAAAAATGCTATTTTAAATATTTTTTGCAAAATAAATATGCTCTACGCGTGGACTACGAACGACTGTTATTCATTTTTGAATTCAGACAAAATAACAGATTTTTGTGAACATTTCTACTTTTAACTACCTATTTTTTTATTACGTCAATTCCAGTTTATTGTCGTCTATTTTCTCTATATATGAATATTATATATGCATGTATAAACAAATATACTACCAAATAATTATTGAAAACTATTATTTAAAACTTTTAAACAATGATGTTCACGGTGAAGTTAATATGGTTAGTTCCTAGTTAAGTAAAATATTGTTTTCATACTTTTTATGACTGCATTTATGTACGTATGATGTTATCCGCTAATAATACTATTATTATATTTGGCACAGAATGCCAATTTTATAGTCGGCTCTTGGTCACATCTCAGATATTTAATTTATGATTTATGAATTATGAACTAATATTGTTTCTTATTTATTTATGTCTCGTAATCGTTAATGTGTGAATGAACATACTTGTAAAAATATTTTTCGGGAAGTTCAGGGTTTCTATAACCTCCACTCTCTTTCTTATTAACATTGAAATTTAAGATTGTTAAAAAATTTTAAAAAAATGTACTACACAAACACTATTCTATAATACAAATATATAGATTTTTATTATACTATAAAACAAATACAATTTGTTAAATAAATAATAATAATTTAGTCAGTATAATATATTAATATTAATCTAATAATCTAATCGAAATTGTAATACATAAATACGTAGTAATATAACAGTAAACAACTAGTTACATGTATACTCGTATATATTATGTAATGCATATAAATACCTTATTTATTTACTTAACTAAATATTATCACTATTAATTATTATTCTATAGACAGACATAATATTATGAACTAGTTTACTTGATAATATTAACTGAACCGGTCAAGGCACATGTTTCCAATTTATTAGTGATGTAGATACCCACAACGAGTAAACAAAATTATAACATTATGCGATAAATTAAATTACACGCACCACAACAATACTATATAAATGTATACTATACATAATAAGCAAAATTATACTATGAATTATGATAATTTAAAATTTTTTATAATTTATATAAAATTATCAACATTTATATATAGCTCAACAAACTTTAAAAATAACGCCTTTCATAATAGTATGAAATTAATTGCTAGTTTTTTTTTATCAGCCCAAAGAGCGTTTGATCAGGGGCGTCATTTGGGGGTGATTAGAGGATGCGGTTACACCCCTTACTTTTAAAATAGTTCCAATTGATCTGCACCCTGACTAAATAATGTATGATTATTAATATAATTAAAATTAAATTGTATTTAAATTTTTTTATTGAATTTTATCAATATTGGTATACTGCCAATTATGATTACAACTTTAAATTACATTATTTATAATTAAAAACAAATATCGTTTTTATTGTTATTATATTTTAGTTTTTAAATTGATTTTTACTATTTATTTTGATGCAATGGTTTGGTACATAATGTATGGAAATAATTGAAAGCAGGATAATGTACATTGTACATAAACGTAAATTTATTTTTATATGGCCTAAAGGTGAAATTTCAAAATGACCTGCTTGGCTGCTTGAAAACTTGCTCGCAGAAAAAAATGTGAAATGACGCCCCTGCGTTTGATCCTATTAATTATAAAGAATCAATCATTATTTTATCTAATTTTGGTATTTACATTGACAAGCCTAAGTATTAATGGTATTGTATACGATAATTTGTCAAATGTCAATGATCTGTGATGTTCCTTAAGGAAGTGTTTTGAGTTAAATCTTATTTATTTTGTATATAAATAAGTAGTATGTGTTTCAGTGTTTGGACATTGATGGACCAATAATAGCACATGCGATATGCAGATGATAACTCGATACCTGATTACTTTTCTGTGGTGACTTTTGGGATGATGTGAATACTAAAGCAACCCATGAATCCAAAATGATCCTAAAATTTGTAAAACAGGGGGGTTACCTATAAATTTAAAAAAAAACTATGTTTATGAACTTCATGGTAAATATTACAGATAACTTTAATGAGCTAAACCGTATATTTTCTGTAAAAAAAATATTTTATGTAGTAGCTCAGTTTGTAAAAGTTAATTTTAGTTTCTTTGTATCTAGGTGCCCAATATTTAGGTTTGACATCACCTAAGGTGGAATATGTGCATATTATAAATCATTTATAGTTATCTGTCTTCGAAGTCTAAATGTCCGTTTCTATATAAGTTAAATTAAGCTGTGTCAGTCCATGTTCGTGTTATGCGATTTGTGTATTTGGACCTCTATCAAGCAATATACCAATATGATATATTAATCTGTGGAGGACTCTCATATGTGGAACTAAACATTTTCATTAGACTGGGCCACTTATGTGAGTCATTTTGCACCTATCATACCCAAGTCCCAAAGGAAACACCAATGTTTTTTTATTATAATAAGAATGTATAACATAAGTAATTATAAATGTTTTAAACTTATAAATCTAAAATTGTATCACTTTTACAAATCTTACATGTGAAATACAGATGCTAAATATATTTTAAACATTTAAACTATTCTATTTATTACGTATAATTAATTTCTCAATTTTTTTTCGTATTTATACCTAATAATTTATTATATTTCATTTAAAATAATATATTCTTAGAAAATGTATTCATTAATACAAGTCAATTAGCCTGGGTCATGGCCCAGTTGGCCCAAGCCGTAGTTCCGCCCATGAGGACTTTCTGATAACGCTTTAAGTCTAAGACTATTATTGATTTAACAACGACAAATTATGTACGGCAAACACGTGTCTTCAAAAAAATAAAAAACTATATTGGACAAATTTTCAGAGAATATATAACTGTAGTACATCTGTATAGAAACAGAGTATTATAAAGCCAGAGCCTCTAGAAAAATTGGGAAAATTTTACACAAATACAATTTTAGTTTGTAAGTACTTGAATAACGTTAATAACAACTATATCATATTAACAAATTATTTTCCATTTCTTTAGTAAAAATGTGAAGTATTGCGTTTAAGACTTGAAAATTGAATATGCAGCCATGTAGGTATATCGTATACCTAAAATATATTAATATTCATATTGGAAAAGACGAAAGGTTATATTTTAATTATTAAGGTGGTTTTTTTCAACCCCAAATATTTCCTATAACAACCTCGTAAATATAATAAATTATGTTAATACGTGTTAATTATAATAATTAATATGTTTAGCCCTTAGATTTTTAATTATATTTACGCTCAATATGCATATTACCTTCTATATAAAAGCGAGTGCTCCGAGCGGTTCGAAATAGTTTCAATAAATGCCATGTGTTTAACTTAAATGATATATTATTTTATATATACAAATAACAAATTATGTACTTTATTATAAGTAATTCAAATTCAGGAATTTATTCAAAATTTCGTCATCAAGAAATAAGAAAAAACGAATAATAGTCATTTTTTTTATTTTCACATTACGTCATTAATACTGTAATGTAGCTGTATAATGTAACATATTATTGTGTATAACAGTAAGTTGACAAAATATTATTGACTACATACAAATTTTAATTTATACACAAGTACGAAGTACCTATATGATAAAAATCACCTCTGCGTCAAACACCATTACGCGCGTACGACGTATACCTATACCGGCTGCTATGTATAGGTATACGCCATATACCTACCGTTAAGTTCCTAGTTCGTTAGTGTTATCAATATTGATGCATAAATGCATAATAATTATGATAACTGTATATAATTTGTATATACGCAACATGCATATATCGCGTATTATAATATGATCTATTAATATATAATTGCATTTCATTACGATAATATTATGATATATTGATATCTATAGTAATATTATTTCTATATGTAAAGACAAAATGTTTAAACGGTCAAAAACTTTCTACAATAGAATTGTGCTTTTTGTGATGTAGAGTCCAAATCAAAATTTATATATATCGTATAAATATTATAGCTTTATCGTTAAATATTTAAATTAAGGTACATACAGAAAGATGTTATTAAATTGTGTTTATTTATACTATATAAGTTTAATAAAATACGGTATAAATATATATATCGTGCATTCATGCTTATGATATGGTAAATATAAATATAATATGATATTTTCAGAAAAAATGATATTAACCTACCAATTTACTATTTAGGTAGGTATTTATAGTATTTATATATACTATATATAGGTAGCCTATAGGTAATATATAAATTATATAGTTTGAAATTTAAATTTTCTAGTTAAAATTATTGTCCCCTTTCTGTATAGTTATCAATCCATATTATGACCATATAACTATATTATACAAATAATATATAATTGAATTTCAGTTTAAATAATAAATATTAAATTTTATAACAAATTATTACAAGATTCATTAAATAATATAAATACCTGCAAGTCTTCCAAAATATAATTATCGAGTAGTCTATATAATAGTAGCATATCAGATATCTATGCTGTCCTCCCTTTGGTTATGACGGTTATGTAGTCGTAATTTTTTAATTTTATAAAGCAATCAGAAACATCTTCCGGGTCTAAAAATGTCAATAAAAAAATATATTTTAATTTTAACCATTATTGTATTCTTTATAATCTTTATTTCAATATTATAGAAATTATCACACTTTTATTTGTCGAAAACAAATAATATTATATCTTTTTTATTTTTAGTGGATATTTTTTTTTTGGTGGGGGGGGGGGGGTAGTGGAAACAATGACCTGTGTTAATTTATAAATTTTTATTTTCAAAATGTGTTATAACTTTTAAGTTATAAGTCACTTAACCAGGACGTGTAAAAATGTATTTTTTTAAAAATAAACGGATAATATTAGGTGTCAATGGCCTTACATAGTTACATAGCCATATATATAATATATATATATATATATATATATGTATGTAACTATAAACTTATATTTATGACAACTTAAGAGTAATTTTACTTAACTTTAGAGTCTTCGGTCTTGACAATTTTACACATTTACCTATGTGAGTATGTGACTATAATTATTTAGTAGGTATGGTAAATTTAATACTTATAAGTTATAAGTGTTAATTAATTACTCAAGCTAAATAATAATGATTATTGATTAATTTAAAAGTACCTACTATATGGTACCTACTGTTAATGGTATTTTAAAAATCTCGTACCTATACTTACTGAAAATCACATTCACATACCATGATGTAATTATTATTTTTTGACTAGATAATATATATCGCACAAATTTTTGAAAGTGAAAAAAATAGGTCATTGCTGCAGGTATTGCAGCTCTCGGCAATCAAGCTATCGTTTCATTGGCAGTTATTCTGTAACTTACTTAAATAAAATTATTAATTATTATCAACGTGTAAGTATAAGTGGTACAACGTATTAAATGCGTAGTACGTATATAAATATGTGTTGAACTCCCCCAACCCCCCCTGTATACGTGCCTGGTTTTGTCGCCCTCACTCATCACATGTTAAATAAATCGTTAAAATTAGAATATTATTTAATTATTATATAGTGTATGTGACATATTTTGTTGTGTGAATAGAACAAATAAAAACGTGATAATGTGGTAATTAAATGATTAAAATAGGTATTATTAAGTATTATTTTAGATATAAATTCAAGTTTAATTTTCTTCAAATATAAGTGAAATTTAAAGGTAACATTATAATAAATACATTAGTCATTACAGTTTATACCTCTGCTCGCTGCTCATTATCAGAAAATGTATTTAAAATGTCTTCTTTATTTAGAACATTTCATAAATCTCTTTCAATAGCTATGATAGACAACTTAGAGAAACAATTTGGTAAGATAGTTGACTAATTGTTTAATGATTAATGCTACAAAAATAAAATCATGCTTCTTTTTTTCCGAGTTCTGGGTTACGCATATATTTCAATAACACTGTCACTAAATAGTGCGAGTATAATTATTCAATTAATGTTTTTATAGCTGGGAGGTTTTTACATGAAAAATATTTAAATTTTGGTAAATAGATTTAGGTGTAAAACAAATGTCTGAGTAATAACATTCTTATTTGAAGAAAATAAAATGTATCATATTATAATTAATATGGTCATCTGGTAAAATATGATAAAATTATTAAATATTTTATCTTATTAAATAATTAAAATGGTTTTTTATAAACAAAAAAGTATTTCGTGTTTTGAAAAAAAAACAAAACTTGACAACTATTAAAGTTGTATTCATACACTTATATTTTTTAATTGTAAAATCAATTTTAATAAAAACTAAAGAAGACAGTAATAATTTCTACATTTCATATATAATTAAAAATGCCATTGATGTACATATACAGAATTAAAATATTTTTCTTTTTAATGACTAGAAGATACTTTGACTTCAGTATATTATAATAACATAAATATCAACTATTATAAATGGCAGTATTTTTGTATATTTAATAAATTATTTATAAAATAAATAAAAAAATATATCAAAATATTTATTTTGAAAGTAAGAAATTATTATTACTTTATTACCAATAATTATTACTTAATAACAAATCCTATACCAATAATTTGAACAATATTATTTCATCGTGTTCTTTAACTAAAATAGAAATATGTTAATGTTTTGGAAAAACATTCATAAAAAGTTCTCTTCAGCTACGGTATTCTGAATCAGATGTGATATATCCAGAGCTTGGTGTGCCTTTTCTTCCTTCTGTTGCTATTATAACTGGTGGTCGTGTATCATGTGGATTGAGTCCTGTCCATGTTCTATTTTGAGTGACTATCGATAATGACATATCTCTTCTGACATTTAATGCTGAAGACAACTCAATTTCCTCTTTAGGCATTGTAATGTTTCTTAATCTGTTGGTTACTAAAGATATATCAGGTAAATCTAAAGTAAAAATAAATTGATATAAACAAATTACTAAATTATTGTATAAAAATTACAACACTTGATAAATACCACTAGTGTCTTCAGTCCCCAAAGCCAATTCAATGTCATCAATATTAACAATTGGTTGCATATATTCTTTTTGATTTTCTATGACTCCTTCCGCACAAGTAATATTCACAAATATTTCAATCTAAATAAATATATTAATAGTCATTGTATACAGTTGATTATTAATATGGAATATATTACTTCTGGAAAATTGGCTAATTTGGCAACATTAGGACGTCCAACAGAAAAAATATAACATTTTTTGTTTGTCTTTTTGCACAAACACTTAACTCTATTAATACGTTCAAGTAAATCTTTAATGCTTAAACTACATATAAGTATTCCAATATGAGTAGAATCTTTTATCTTTTCTTTAATAAAGTTTTTTTTTTTTATAACTGATGTTAAGGTTCGTTGTGTTAATACATTACAGCTAGTTTGATAAATGTATACTTGACATTCTGTAAAACAAATTTATACATATAAAATAGTTGTAAATTATCTAAATTATAGTAAAATGTAATGTTTGTACCTTTTTTCTCTAATATAAATCTATCGACATTGTTCATATAGTTATCATTAGTTATATAAACAATATTTTTATAATTTAAATTAAGAAATCGTCTTCCAAATATGCTTGTATATTCATGGTCATCAGATACAGTACAACTAGTTGTTTTGTCTTCCTTTAAATCTATGTCAGATAATATTATCGACTTTGTAGATGATAATGATTTGGCCAAATTATCTAGAACAAAAAAAATCATTATTATTGGATATTACAGTAAATTGTAAAATATAATATTGATTTAAAAATTTACCACGGATATGATGATAAGCCACATCGTACAGTACCAAAACCAGTCCCTCTTCAGTTTCAAAGGTTTTGATTATCAAATTGGCGCATTGAATATAGTCTAACGGCTGCTTAGGAAGAATATAATAGACAGGAAGGTGACTATTTGGTGTCAGACATGATCTTCCAAAATGAACAACACAATCAGCAGCTATGTGTTGAGCAGCTGTTTCATCGACACAACAGCTGAAATTGTTATAAAAAAAGGAATGGTTTAATCAAATTAGACTACCACAGTATAAATAGCATTAGTATTTGTGTAAAAAGCAATAGTATTTGGGTGAACAGAAATATTATTAGTGATTACCTGCCATAAGAAGTATCGCCTAGTATATATACTCGCTGATCCAGCAGTCTTTCAAATTCTGATGAAATTGATACGCTTATGCACAACATGTAGTCCGGTAATTGAATGCATACCTATGTACACAATACAACATGAAAAATATTATTATATAAAAATGTTCCAAGCAACATTTACAGGATAACCATTCAGATTGAATTACTTTTTCAAATTTTCCATTTTTGATCCACTGAGAACAACAAAAGATTTCTTCGGAATATTCCTCCATCGATATTATGTTAAACACAAAAGACAAATGACTATAGAGAACAGAATGCAGGCACTTAGAGGCTAGAGCTGACCGAAATTTTTGATGGGTTAAATTTGCATTTCTACAGAGAAATAATATTGCGGGATTTTCGATACCGTACCTACACGAGGTATGAACTATGAGCCGATTAGTCGAAAACGGAAAATGACAATGATCAAAAAATGTATCCACACAATTATTACAACTTACAAAATACTTTTCCTAGAAAAAAAACTAATAACAAAGAAAGTAATTAAAAAAATCAATTAATTACGATTACAAATTAGATCAGTAACAAATTAATAGTGAACAAAAAAAGTACTAGAAATAAATAACCGGTGGTATTGTAATATGAAATGAATATAATATGCGTTTAACTTTAACAAATAACAATATCAGTCCCCTCTTATATCAAAATAATAATCATTTTATCAAATCTTTATCCTTATCAACTACTGATTAAAATCATATCTTATTATCATGTTAAAATAACCATTATTTAAAAAATTTTAAAAAATGATCAGCAGCATCTTATAGAAAAATGTAATTTTAAATGAATATTTTTTAAGAAAAACAATCAATCGATTATTTTATCACAATGTTTGCATTAGGGCTTAGAACTTAAAATGTTAACGTTAAAATAAATTCATGTTTTACTATCCAGATCTTCTGAAATTAATTATCATTTATCCTCTATTCGACTTCGATTCGAGTAATAATTTAATTTTACAAAGAAGTGATGATGATGATGATGATTGCTCATAATACGATTAAATAATAAATAGTGAATGTAGTCAAACACCTAACCTTAGTACCTACGTAATGTTATTGAAATTACCGTTTCAGCAATAAGATAAATTTAATTTAAAACATATTTTTATTTTTCATCTATCAACACAGAGAACCAGTGTTGAAGTATGGAATATGGATACCATTACCAAAAAATTAAAATTTTCTCATTTCGACTATTTATAATCCATATAGATTCTTTATCACAGAATTGAACATATTATATTCCATATAAACAATGGACAATATAAAGGAAATTAGTATAGAAATACAAAACACCATATAATTTTTATTTATCGACATTTAAAACTCGAAATATTTTTATATTTTTTGTGTGTAAGTGTACACGATAAATAGTCAAATAAATGTTTCAAAAATTATTCTTTAGATCAAAATTCTTGAAAATTTATTACAAAATCCCATATAGTTGTTCTAATATCTGTATAAAAATATTAAAAACACACAGGTACAATTTTTTTTTATATGTTTTTGAAGTTTAAGTGTGGACGAAAATATAAAATTACTTATTTAAATAATTATTATCTATGTATTAAATATTTTGTTATAATTTAAAAACATATACTTAAAACGTTTGCGTATTTTATATTATTATGAATTTTGCTTACGCAATGACATTTTTGATTTTTTTTTTTAAATGTTATTAGGTACCTATCTATTTATACTATGAATCTATTTTTACGGTTTTATGGTACATTTACAGAAAGATGTTATTGAATTATGTGTTATAAAACGGTACAAATTTATATCATTTTAATAATTAAATAGGTATTAATAATATAATTAATGCAATATTTTCAGAAAAAACTGTATCAACCTACCGTAATACTAAAAGAAAAAAGTAAAATAAATAGATAAACTTTATAAAAAAAACATAGGTACCACAAAATCTACTTAGTAGGTATCTAATTTAAGGCGACCGATCGTCTCTACTCTCTGCACAAAATCGTTTTTTGTTTACAATAATTATATACCTGTATCATTGAATTCAAATATAATACTCACAGAATAATGATCCACTCGACATCTATATAATCTACAGTACTTATAATAGTAATAGTGGTATCCACTTTCTTACCTTTTTTAGATTGTTATAAAATAGATCCAACATATTTATAGAAAAGAATGGACATTTTTCTAAGTACCTATATTTATTAAAGTGTAGGTATATCGACATATCGTATATCTTATTTTAAAGTCTTTTTGATAAATATTACCAATTTTAGAATTTGAGTGGAGTCATTCATTAGCTAATGTAAGTATTGGTTTTACGATGATATGTTTTTTGTTTATTATTTCAATTTGAATAATTAGATTATGTATAAATATTCAAATATTACAGTTATTGGATCACTTGTAAATTACTTTGAGTAATAGCATTTAGATATATTATTTAATTTTTAAATTTTTGTTAACAATGCCTGCAAAAAACTCCTTTAAAATTCTCTTATACATTGACACAATTATTACTCATTAGTCATTCACAATCAAAACACTAAAGTAGTAAAGTTAATAGATGTTTCTTCCACTAGTTATATTTCAAATTAAATTTATTCCATTTATTACCATAAAAATATTTTCCAACTAGGTATTACTTGTTCTAAAATATATTTCTTCCAGTAAGTAGTAACAGTAACTAATTACTAGTACTTAGTACTTAGTAGTAAACTAGTAACTAACTACTTTTTAAACAAAATATTTTTTCTGATCTGTTTTAGAACAAAAGACTATTGGATCAAATGTTTTGTGGAACTACATTAATGTTACGTCGTAGTCATAGAAACATAAAATACATAATAATATTACGTATATTTAATGTGGTTACACTGATTTATAAACGATTCAATGATTTGTATAAATTTAACTTACCATTTTTTTTTCAATATTGAATTTTAATATTTTGTAGATTATATTTTGTATTAAGATACTTGGTTTTAGGTATTCTCATATCGCCATCGAACAATAATTACACTAGTCACATTTGAACATTTTCGTCTAAATTGGTGGTCAATATGGG
Organism: Rhopalosiphum padi; assembly: GCF_020882245.1. Classification (NCBI taxonomy): domain Eukaryota; kingdom Metazoa; phylum Arthropoda; class Insecta; order Hemiptera; family Aphididae; genus Rhopalosiphum; species Rhopalosiphum padi. The sequence continues at coordinate 24,887,686 of NC_083600.1, forward strand.
AAATATTGGCAACCAAAAAAACTGTGTCATTTGAAGCTTGAAGGATATTTATTAATTTAGTATTTTAATTTTGGTGTGGTACCGGTAGGGGGGAACTTTCGTTATTTCTACTTATTGCGACCTGCACTGACAAATACTATTACGTTTACATAGTCGAACAACGTTCTGATAACAACTCGACAATAATAATAATAATAACTACAACTGACAAGGTGTCAAAATATTTATGTTTAGAACAGCTTACTCTTTGTAAATAGTAAATACTAATTTTGTTTAACGATATACGGTTGTTGTAGCTGTACGCCAGTAAGATATTGCGATAGATTCGGATCTACTTAGTTGGTATTGGCCGTCCTTCGATTTCGAGACATTTTGTAATAAGAAGTAGGTATACATTTTTATGTTTGATATGTTTGAATAACTGAAATAACTGTTGCTAATTACAGCCAACAGCTTTTGCTGTAGAACGATATTTTGACTTATAATGGCGTTCTTGTCCGTATTATTGGCCAAATAAGATTTGAGAATAGTTGTCCAACTAGTACATTTAAATGGCGAACATAGTTGAACAAACTCCAAATACAGCGGACAAAGCCATTTCCTTGTTGAACATAGGTCAATTAGATGAAAAGGAAATAAAAAAAGTTGATTATTCCATTGTTCGAGGAAAGGTAATTTTGTTTAGTTTAATTTATATTCAATATTAAACTTATAATTAAAGTTGTTTTTACAATAATTGAAAAACAATTATTTTAAACTTAATTAATATAATTAGATACATTGTAATTTTTACTTATAACAATGCATATATCCAATAATTTTTATTTGATGTGTAAAATATAGTATAAGAAATTATCTTTGCCTCTTCATCCTTATGTTTACAGTCAAGTTTGGTTAGTCCGTCAGAAGAGCAATTTGAAATATTGCAGCATAGGCTTAAAGAGCTAATTGAAGAAGGTCATGGAGAAACTATTTATGATGTGGGCATTGGAGATGATGGTAGCGGCTTAACAAATGACGAGTTTGAAGCCTCTGTGGCTACATTACATTCATTAGCAGCAACTCAGGATGCAGATTGTGTTCTTCTTAGAGAAAGAATAGAAGGTGGAACTAGTACAGCACAGTACCTTGTTAGAAAACGATTAGAATCTCAAGACTTTCTCGAGATAAGGTAATTAATAATTAAACATTTTACAAATAAAAAAATATTCATGTAATTTTTCATTTAGGGTAGCGGTTGTGGGAAATGTAGATGCTGGAAAATCAACGCTGTTAGGGGTTTTGACTCATGGTGAATTAGATAATGGTCGAGGTCATGCAAGGTTAAAATTGTTTAGACACAAACATGAAATGGAATCGGGGCGCACAAGCTCTGTAGGCAATGATATTCTTGGTTTTGATAGCACCGGAGAAGTAGTGAATAGACCAGAACATGGATCATTAGATTGGGTAAAAATATGTGAGAAATCGACCAAAGTAATTACCTTTATTGACTTAGCTGGGCATGAACGTTACTTAAAGACTACTGTATTTGGAATGACTGGACATATGCCAGATTTTGGCATGTTAATGGTAATTTTAAATTGAATTTCACAGTGATAAGTTATAAAATTTTAATTTTATTTAGATTGGGGCTAATGCTGGGATAATTGGAATGACTAAAGAACATTTAGGTCTTGCATTAGCTCTTAGTGTTCCAGTATTTGTAGTTGTTACAAAAATTGATATGTGTCCTCCTAATATACTTCAAGATACATTAAGATTATTAGTTCGTATACTTAAGTCACCAGGTTGTAGAAAAGTTCCAGTAATGGTTAAGACCAAGGATGATGTCATTGTGAGTGCTACAAATTTTGTTTCTCAAAGGTGTGTAACATTAAAAGTATTATATATTTATTTGATTTTGAATTTAATTAATATATTTTTTTAAGACTCTGCCCAATATTTCAAGTTTCTAATGTAAATGGCGAAAATTTAGATTTATTAAAAATGTTTTTGAATCTTTTAACTACCCGAGTTATGTCTACTGATAATGATCCAGCTGAGTTTCAAATAGATGACACATATTCTGTGCCTGTATGTATTTATTGTACACCCTAATTAACAACTGGTGTTTTAAAATATTGAAAAATAGTTTAAAATTAATTTTTAATTTTAGGGTGTTGGAACAGTAGTTTCTGGTACAACATTATGTGGAACAATTCGTTTAAATGATACACTAATGTTAGGACCTGATCCTGTTGGCCAGTTTGTTGCAATCACAGTAAAAAGTATACACCGTAAAAGAATGGTTGTACGTGAAGTAAAAGCCGGACAAACTGCTTCTTTTGCTTTAAAGAAAATTAAAAGATCACAAATTCGAAAAGGAATGGTAATGGTTTCTCCATCACTCAATCCATCTGCTACATGGGAGTTTGACGGAGAGATACTTGTATTGCATCATCCAACAACTATTAGTTCTCGATACCAAGCTATGGGTAATTTATCAACAATTATGTTCAATAATTTAATTTATTGTTGCTATTTTTTTTCTTATTTATAGTTCATTGTGGCAGTATTAGACAAACAGCATCTATTCTTAGTATGTCTGAAGAATGTTTGAGAACTGGGGATAAAGCAAAAGTAAGGTTTAGATTCATTAAATACCCAGAGTACTTACGACCCGGTCAAAGATTGGTATTTAGAGAAGGTAGGACAAAGGCTGTTGGCAATGTGTTAGCTGTACCCCCTCCAACAGGGCAAGTGGGCATTAGACAATCTCAAAAACCTCAAAAGTCAAACCCTCAAGCACAAGGACAAGTAATTAAACATTAAAGCATATACAAAACTTATCAAATCTTGGGTATTTACTTTAAGTATTTTTTATTGTAGAATGTTGGAGAAAATGAAAATCAGCCTGCTCAGAAATCAAGAAGAAGGGGAGGACAAAAACCTTTGGCAGAGCAAAACACTAGAACAATAGCTAAGTAATAGTGGGATTATATAAAATAGACAAAATGTTTGTTGTTTCAAATTCTATGTAAATTTTTTTTATTTTTAACTACTTAACTATAAAGAAAATTTGATGTTAACTTTTGTTTACCAATTTTAATGGAAAAATAAATTATCATTGATTTTAATTTTAAAATATTCATCTGTTTCATTTAATTGTTTACTATGAAATATTATTTATGTATGATCTATAATTCAAACATCTAATAATATTTAATTGATACTTGATTTTTCTTAAAGATAATAAACTAATTTAATAGTTTTTGATAAATTTTAAATATTTACCTTTAACAAATTAAAATTAAAAAGATCTATACATTGGAGGTCAGATTATAAATTTAAAATAGTTTTTCATGTAACCTATGTTTATTATTTGGGTTTTATCGACTTATTCTTCTTATTTATTAAGTTTGTAATTACAAAATGTTGTGTACTGTCAAAAATAAAAGTTATAATAATAATGTTCATTACTTCCAAAATAATATAATATGCTGTTTTATTTTAATCTAGAGAAATGAATTTAATGTTTATACTTTTAAAGACATTATTACCAGTAATTATTATTGTAAAAATACAGAACACACAATTGATACAAAGATATCTATATTAATACTAAAATCATCAAAATATTTTACAATAATAAAGGATAGTATTATCTATGCTTAAGACATATCAATTACCAGTATAATTTTTTTCCTCTCTTACACATATTGTGTATCAACCTCTCAGCATTTTACTTATTGTCAGTGGCGCCCAACCCTATTACTAGGTGTAGCGGTCGCTACACCTTGAAAATAAGGGGAGGGTGGGTACTAGGTAATGGGTATAATAACATAAAATAATTAACTTGAAATATGTTCATTATTAATTATTTTTATAAAATAATGATAATGTTATTGTATTTTGTTCATGCTTTATATTTCGTAAACCGTTTGAAATAAACAGTAAACCACCTATACTGTATACTATTTACATAATACTCGAAAATAAATTTTTATTTTGAAGGTTTTAATGAATTTAAAAAATATAATGCCTGTTATATATTGGTATGAATGTATATTAATGTATATTGGTATATCTCTTTAAAAATGAATAGACCTTATTCTGACAGATTATATTGGTACCTTAATATTTACTAATATTATCAATTAAAATAATATGATAAAATATATAAAATAATATTATTTTGACTTTTGAGTTTATAAGGTTGTGGGTGGGTGGGTGGGTAGAATTATTTCTTGCTACACCTGAAAAATATATATTGGGCGCCACTGCTTATTGTGATTACATTGTTGTTATTATGATAAAAATATTATTCTCTATATTTTAATTGTTATAATAGATTATGCACTAAACTAAATACTAGTTCAGTGAGATTATGGATAATTGAATTTAAATGATGTAATCACAATCAGTCCTCTTAAGAGGATATCAGCATACTATTTTTTTTCTTACTGACTCGTGTATAATATTTGTAACCAGTAGATTTGAGAACCAATCGGCAATCATGTGTTGTTACTTATTAAGTTTAATATTTGTGTGAATTGATCTTTGATCAAACAAAATGAAAACATTATTTATGTTTGTATTTTGGCTTTTTACATTATTTACATTTTTGTCCAAGTTATTTCAATTTATTTTGAGTTGTAGAATTTAATTATTTCTGATCAAAATTTAGAAATTCTTTATCTTGAACCCTGCACTGTATATAAAAACATATGGGCATATAGTCAATATAATTAGTTACTTTAACTGTTAATTCATAATACAAATGAATAACATCAAATTAGATATTTTCCTTTGAAATGTAGCATATATATTATGAACTTAAAAAATTAGGCTAGCTTACTTAGTATTGTATTGTTAAGCCCTTACCTGAAATTTTACTGTGTTCTGAAACGACTAACACTCCACAGACATTTTAAGTTAATTAATAAACATATTTTATGTATTATGAAGACAATAGGTTTTAATGATATTATTCTTGAATAGCACATTTTTATGATTATATAATATGAAACATTGCATATATTTGCATAACTTTATTTTTATACCAAATTTAATACAATAATTGGTGATTGGTCAATATAATATAACTAAACATCATTTACGTTCTAACCAGTAAGATGAAAATTATTCTGTACGGACTTACTAAGATATTATTGTTGCTCCTTTTATTTTGAGTCTGTGAGAAATATTGGATTTATCAAAATAAATAGGGACTAGGGAGTAAACAGTAAACAAACATTTTATTTGTTTTCTCAGCGAATAATAATTTTTAACTAATATTTTTTAAAACAGGTTAACCGCTACGTCATTTTTCGGTACATTGCCAAAAGAGCTACGTGTACCAGTTTTGGTACACTTGTTGTTTTGCCAATAAGTTTTTGTGTACCATTATTGGTACACGTTAATACGATTTTAACTCAGAAAAATATTTCTTAGCCCACCAGACAAACAAGTTTTCGACCCGTTAATATCTTATAAATTAATTTTTTAAATCAAAAAAAAAAAATAATAATAATAATAATTTTAAATAATGTCCGTAGCGAATAATGAATGTTTACTATTTTTTGGGTTAACCCAAAATGAAAACCAACCATGTACCTGGGTTAAACTGTTAACATTTTTATTGAATATTTGAGTTTATAGTTTATTTATATATTTAAAAAGTTGAGTTAATGATCTCTATAAAGTAGGTATTGGTATTATGTACATTAAAAAATAATTGTTGGAACGTTGGAAGTATGTAGAAGTTATTTAAGTTATTATTTTCTTTTTTTAGATTATTTAATGAAAAGATGTATTTGTTTTTTTAATCGCAGTAAAACACTGTAAAGTGTGTATTAGTTACTAATTGGTACATGGTATTAAAGTTGGTGCTTATCTAAAATATTTGTTTAGTATTGGATAATAGATATAGGTACTAGGTGCATACTAATTATTAATATTGTGCATTATAATTGTGTGTAAAAGATAAAAAGTTGAGATTATTGTAGTATTGTTTTATTCTAATATCAAAATTATTAATGGTCGTATACAAAAAAACTATTCAAAACAAATCTTAATTAAATCGGTAAACTTACTTATCTATTAATTGTTATATCTTCAAAGTTTTTCAATGAATGTTGATGGTTAGTACTAATGATACTCATATTTCACTGTGTCCAGAGAAAGTAGGTACTATGAAAACCTAAAACAACTTGTTTTTTAATTATTATACTAAATTAGGTAGTCTTACTTTCCGATTATTAAATAAGTTAATACACTAACATTAACATTACACCAATTGGTACCAAAATTGTTATTAATAAATTATTAAAAGAGATAATTTAATTATAGATAATTATAAGAGATCTATAAAATTAAAAATAATTGGCAAATTTGGTAATAATTAGTACTACAAAATATATACATTTTGAAAAGTTTAAAAACAATTTTTTACCTAGCTAATAAAAATACTATTGAAATTGCATTGTACATTGTATATTGTAAATTATATTACAGTTTAGGTCTATACCCGTAATCACTTGTTGTATATGTGCTAATAAATTACAATTTTAAGTTTTTTATTGTTACTTTAATTTTATTAGAACCATAAATATTTACGTTGGCCTATAACATGCACTTAAAAAAAATAATGTTTGAAAATTGTAAAGAAAATGTAATATGTATAGTATATACATTATACATTTCATACATAGGTAAATGCTAGGTATACCTCTGCTTAACAACCTATAAGTAATAATATAAGGTAGTAATGTAGTATGATTTGTTTTGCGATAGTCTTGAATCAATGCCAATTTAAATCTTTACGAATAGGTAGGTATGAATACGGAAAACTAATATGATAACCTTTAGACATAATAATTAGTTAGCTTATGTGAATATACATTAAAAAAAGTTCATAAAAAATTTAACTTTTTAAAAAATGTTAATAAACATCTAAGTAAATCAACCGTTTATGACAAGGATCATCTGTACTTAGTATTCGAAATACATTTTGCATTAATATTTTTGCTTAGTATATTTTATTTAGGTAATAAAAACTCATAGGTATAATATACTGCAGCAGTGCAGCGGAACATAGTGTATTGTGTAGACTCAGTGGCGTGTTCAGGAATTTTCGATGGGGGGATATATCATACATGTTATAAGAAAAGACCGGATTTCCGATTTAATTCCATTAAAAACACACAAAAATTGTATAATTATACCAAAAAAATACATACAAATTGCATAATAAATTGCACTATAAAAATACAAGTCATATCAAGAAATTTTAAATTCTTAATTATAATTAAATTAATTTAAAAAAAAGTCAGCAAAAAAAAAAAAAATCAATGGGGGGGATATACCCCCTAATCACCCCCCCCCCCGCGAACGCCACTGTGTGTAATGTAAGCGTCTAAGCGTCTCCCCTCAACAAAGGGTAACAATAAATTATAAAATAAATCAATGATAAATAATTATTGGTTATATTATTTAGGAAATGATCTCAAGCTAAGTTAGTTTTATTAAATATAGCACGTGACTAGAAAATGATGAAACCTTCGATTAGTTTTGAATATCATCACGCCCAAATTTTTCAGTGTTGTATAAATCACTTTTTAACGTAGAAACTAAATGTTGAAATACTTGTATTAAGATTTACTAATAAATTTAACCACGTACGTTAATTCGGATATAAGACAAAAAGATACATTTTTTTGAAAATGTCACAAATTATTATAAAATGGAAATGAATAATAGGTAATTATAAAAATAGAATAGAAAAATATTATTTTATTTTAAACGATAATAACAATGTGTACCTATTTTACCTATGTCTCAATTAAAATCACAACATAAATTGAAATAATTAAGTTTTTTTTCGACATTTAGAGTAAATTCTAAGATATTCCAAAGAAACTAATTATTCTCTATACCATACGGAATAGTCTCAATTATTCAAAATAAACTTTTTCTTGTTAAATTTGTGTTGAACAAATTGCCTACATTTTTTACTCTAATAAAATCACATGTGCTTATTAATGGTATTATACAAAAACCTGATAATCCGGGTTTTTAGTCATAATAAGATATATTTTAGTAGGTATATTACAAATTTACAACTGTGAGATGAACTAGCCTCATCTGTCAACACTCATCAGTCATCACAATTACAGTTCGTGTACTCGTTATTCATTACTTATGTATATTTTACAATTTATTGGCGTCGATTATGAAATATTAATTATTATTATGGTATAACCAATGTCTACGAGAATACGAGATAATTATTTGTTGTTATTATACTCGTACGGTAACTTTCCGTGTTCGGTCTATCGTTCAAATCGTGATCATGACAATTTATAGTTGGACGTTGGTGTGTTTAGGCACAATGTTTATTTGAATAATTACGATAATAATATAGTTATAATAACGAGTAATGTTTTTCTAAAGGTGAGGCTTACAAAGTTTAGCAAAAAATAACACCATAATATATACATATATGTTGTAACATCGAGTAACCTAACCTATTATTATTTATTATTAGGTATTAATCCTTAACAATACGTCAATACTTATATGCATTTTGACTAAAATTAAAGTAGGCATGGAATTAGTTGCGTTACGTTACACAATGGCGTATCTAAATTAATGTTTGTTTTATGATAAGATTTATTTATTTATCTTACGCTCGAAATTGTTGACTCTGTTTTGTGTGCTACATGAACTAATGCTTATACCAACGCCTCTATTCAGAAATTGGAATTCGACCAGAATTAATAGTAGTTTTTTTGTATTTATAAACATGTTAGTATATATTTTTTTATTTATGTTTACAGTTAATCACAACACAAAGTTTATTAAATAATTTTTGTTAATTGTACAAACGTATGCTGTTTTTTCAGGTTATTGCAAGACGTTGCATCATGTATTGTAATTATCGCAGTGATTTGTGTGGTTAATGGTGAAAGTTTATTATGCGATACTTGCACATGTAAAAATTCCATAATAAACTGTACAGACAATGGATTGATAGACATTCTAGATCTATGGGACTATTCAGATGTCTTAAAGAATGCAACCCTTATGCATTTTGATAATAATGGCATTGTACATGTAAAACAATTGCCACCGTCTAAAGTTAGATACTTATCACTTCGAAAAAACAAGATAAACAAAATAGATGAAAAGGCATTTATAAACTTAAAGTCACTCTTAGAGCTTGACCTTAGTTACAATTCTTTGACGACGGAAAGTCTAAATCCCGATATTTTCAAGGTTGGTATATTTTTGATTTTTTAATTCCACGGAATTGTATGTAAATGGTATCTTTATATTATATTGTGTTTAATACTCGTTTTATAGATTAATAACGAAGATACTTCTAGACCGGGTAGCCTGATCCATTTACGTCTTGATTACAATAATATTCATTCATTATTGCCGCATACTTTCAAAGAACTCAGTAACCTTGCTTCATTGACACTAGCAGGAAATCCTTTAACAGTCATTGACCGAGCAACTAGTTTTGCACTATCTTCATTACCCATGTTAAAAGTATAAAAATAATATTTATTTTTTAAGGTAATACTCGTTTAAAAATCTACAATTTTATCAGGTATTAAATTTGTCTAATACATCTTTACACGAGTTGCCGGATCATCTTTTACACACACCTCGATTTTTAGAAATATTAAATTTGTCAAATAATGAATTCACACAAATACCACAAGGACTGACTGAAGTGCATGCGTTACAGAGATTAGATTTTAGTTCTAATCCGATAAAAAGTATCTTGTGAGTATTTTTTATTTTTGATTCTACTACTCGTGCCTCGTGGTATGACATTACTTAAAATTGTACATATTAATTTTATTGTTATTAAGAAATTTCCCAAAAATGGCATCATTAAAAGTACTTCATTTATCGCACATGCCTGAACTAAACAATATTGGACCACGTGCTTTCAGTCTTTTGACTGTTCTTGAAGAGTTTCGTTGTACGCATAATAATAAACTCAAATCTATAGACCCGACTGCGTTTAGCTACAAATTAAATAATGGATTAGAAGGCGAAATGTGGCCTCAAATAGTCAAAGTAAATATACCTATTACCTATCTATTGCTATTTAAGTTTATCACCTTTTATTTGTAGTTAGATTTGAGTTACAACGCTTTAGGATACTTAGATAGCCGTTTGTTGAGTAGATGGGACACTTTGGAAGAATTGAACTTACAAGGCAACAAGTGGATATGTGATTGTGTAAATCAATGGCTCGTGTCTACTTTGGCTCCAATGGCAGAATCAAGACATCCGGAATTTCTTAATGATTTCACGTAATAATTATTATTTAAGCATATAATTTCGGCATGATAACACATTTTATAATAATTGAATTTTAGTTGTCAAGAGCCAATCGAAATGAGTGGAATTTCAATTCTTGACTTGGATCATCGCCATTACCATATGCGGTGTTTGGATTTCTACAACAATCGCCCCGAAAGAGATGGAGTATTGTTAATTGGAATATTAATTGGTGTTATATTGACGGTACCATTTACAATGGGAATTATGATGTGTTGTGCAAAACGAAAAAATACGCTGTCATACTATCATAGGATATTTAATCAAAACAAATCTCCTTATGCACATGACTATCAACTCAGGTAATTTCGTCATATTTTGAATTTATAAAAACATTAAGGCAACGAGTTACACAAAATACAAATACACAATTATATGGACTTACGGGTAGCTAGAATAAATTGTAGTTACGATGTGATGGGTTTAATTTTAAAATCTGTGGGATAGCAAACATATTGCAAAGACTTGTATTGCACTTTTTTTGAAAATGTTTACAGCTATAGATAAAATAAGAAATGTTTCCAAATTGTGCACAAAATTTATTATTTAGCCATCTATAAGACGAATTGCGTGTGTGGATTTTTGCAATAAAACTTTGATTCGCTTAAAAATTGACATATTTAATATTCAGTAAAAATTATCAGATTAACAAATAAAAAGTTTGAAGTAAATTTACAAATAATCGTGTGATATAATATATTTGACAATAATTGCGGTTCAAATTTTGTATAAATAAAACAATAACAAAAAAATCAACATCTTAAAATTTTAAATAAAAATTGAATTGAATTAAAACATTTTCAAATTTAAATAACTATAATAAATTAGATACATAAATAACAATGTATCCATTTTTCATTTGTCATAAAATCAATCTAGATACTATAACTATCTATTACACACAGTGCATTTTATGCCAAGTATAGCATTATCGATTTAACTATTTAAGTGTATAAAAAGATATGAATTTGTATCAAAAGTTAGCTAAAAAAATATATTTCAGCTCTAGTATATTATGTAATTCATTCATCTCATTTAATGAATTTACTAAACTTAAGTAGAAGATCATAATTACTAAACTAGCGAACCAAAATGGATATAATTTGACCATCAAATTACTAAAATTCATTAAAAATTTAGTTGTTACCATAAAAAAAATTAAGTAGATTTACGTGCTAAAAATGTTGAAACAGTAATGAAATAATTACCAGTTAAAAATAAAGAATACGTATTTCTACATTCATTTCCTTGGCTTCGCATGCATTTAAAATATTACAACTTATTAATACGAATAATTAGCATTTAAAAAATCTTTTTCCAGCTTCACACGGTAATTTTTGGATTTTATAAAAATTTAAAAACATGCATATATTTACACGACTATTTTCGCGATTTGCATGCTTACAGCTGTACCTTTAATATAGATTAACCATAATTAGCGGTGATTGGGTTATGGACTTATGGCCTGTTATTAAGTTATATTTTTTAAAATACCAATGGTGACTAAAAGTTGTTAGTTTTACCAGCTTTTGCCTGCTGATGACAGATGTCTAAATAGTCAAAAATTTAGATGATATAATATTTGAAACACAAACAATGACTAGGTAGGTATGTTGTTGGTAAATATTCACCACCAGAGAACGTCTTCTACTAAAGTACTAACTATAACTTCTTACGTCCTTTAACTAATTTAAAATGTATACAATTATAAAATTAGTAATTAGTAATTACCCATTCAATTTCTTATGACATACTGTGTCATTGGTAAAACCGAATTTCATCACCGCTGGCATTACGCTTTACCTAAATATCTATTTATGAAATTAATTTTAGGTGATTTAGTTGTACCTATATTTTTAGATTTTTAGTACAAACATAATTGACAACTGTTAATATAAATATAAGTTATATGGTAATTATTAGTTTTATTGACGTTTCGTTATGCGTAGATTTTATAGTTAATTATTTTTATATATTTGGGTAAAAATATATGTAAGTCATAAACTATATATTTTTATAGTTAATGACATAATATTTGTATATTTATCTAATTAAATTAATTAAAATTATTCTTAGTTTATGTTATGAATAATGGAATGGTCAGCCAAATAAATAAAAAAATAATTATTTTCTGAATATTTTATAATGTATAAAATATAAAAGAAAAATAAATAAAATATAATAATAATAAAGTAAAAAAAAAAAAATTATAAGTACCTCACAATTTGTACACATTTAAAAATTCAAATCATTTTTATAGTATTTTTGTGCATATTATACCATATTGTTTGCCTAGAAATCTGGTCACTGACCAATTTATAATTAATTAGTTAATTGTAACTTGTGTGATGGTTATTACTTATTACTATTAGTTTATTCATATTACTGATGACGTAGATACTTAATGTATTATTATTCACAAAAATAGATCGATTTAGTACTATATGTTTCTTGTTGATACATAATTGGTTAGGCTAACCTACCTACGCACCTAAGTGACTATATGAGTATACTTAGGTGGCTTTGTAATAGCTTATAAATTACCCTTGAATAATCCATTATGTACGTATGGAAATTTTATTGTATTTTCGTACTTTTATTATGAACCCATTGTACCTATGAATCATCTTAATAATAACTTTAAATACATGAGAAACTATTAATATTACAAGTTATGTAATCTTTATATTATTGGAATTTGTCATTGAGAACTTTATTTATTGTCAAATACCCAGCTACACCTACTAAAAACCACCTATGCAATTTAATATTGTTTCTGTTCGCACATACTTGAATTACAGAAACAATAACATTTTATGTAATATAAATGTGGTTAAGCAAATATAATAGTATAATAATAAATAAATATAAATGGTTTACTATAGGACTATTAGGACTATGATAATTAAAATTTTCAAATTGAAATACAATTATCATATTATAGTTAATTGTAAAATGCATCAAGAGATAATAATTAAGTTTTACTTTATACTGACTTGTGTTAGTTATAATTTTTTTCAGTTAAGAAAAAAAATATAAAATAAATACAAGCAAGTGTATTATAACTTATAAGTGTAATTTAATACATGATAGCTTAATTGTATTACATAGTTATATTTCATATTATGTATACCTATATATTTTGGATATTTTTATTTAAATATAAAATTGTATGTTTTAGGGAAACGTCAATCTACCAGCCAACATCAATAATAACCGAAGGATATTAACTTATAAATTTGTATTTTTTTTTATTTTTTTTTAATAATTGTTATTATCTATTAACGGATAAGGGATTTATATAATGCTAAAAATAGTATTTGTGTACAGGTAATATTTAATAAAACGAAGCATAAAAATAAATTATGTACTAATTATACCTACGCGGATAAGTATTTAATAGATTTTTATTACCTATTCATTTTTATTCGTAAATAAATAATATGTTTAATTGATTGTGTATGTATGTAACCTACAGTCATTTGATGTGTAATAAATGTCAAAATTAGATATTATACGTGATTGATATAGTTATAAAGAATCGGGAAAGTCGATCTGCTTATCGCTGCATGTATATAGTGTCATACATGAAATTGAACATATCAATTGAGTGTCTCTAGTATATACCTCATTATCGAGTAGTTAAAATGGACGTTAAATTTAAATTTAATGAAAAAATAGGTGCAAGTACCTATACGAAAAACGATTCTAACCGGAGACGATATATTTTAAATATTTTATACTATATAAAATAATATAGTAATTAGTTACCAATTTATCTTTCTATTATTAACTAGAGGCGCTCTGCCCGCCATACTTCGATAATAAACTAACAGTGTAGTTGCAGTGATTTTATTGAGTCAATCGAGCTTTTTTGAATAAAATATTTTAAATTTGTTAAATGTCATTACTTTTGTATTATAATTTAATTTTTGGTCTGAATTTATAGTAAGACAATGCCGTGTATTGTCCGGGAGAGAAAATCTTGTTATCGACGATACCGATGATAACATATTAATAATATCAAAACTCTGACCTTGTGGAATATCTTCTTAATTATAAAATACTTCCGACAAAATGGTACTCGTGACTTGAATAAGAATCAACAGTGAGGTCTTGACACAATTATATCGAGCATGGTTAATTGATGCTTCAACTTATTAAATACTTTTGTTGGCATTGCTGTTTGTAGTTGTTTCTTCGATTCCATTTTCCAGATCAAAGTGTGTTTACCATTTTTGTGGCAACATAATAATGTATGTATGAGAGTGCATATCGAGAGTAATTGTATTAAATATAGAGATGTATTAAGATCAATTTAACTTTTTCCAAAAATAATCTTATATTATTAACTTGTAATAAGTCAACATCGATAACCGATGTCACTTGTCATAGAACGGTTTGAATAAGTTCGTAATATCAATAGCTTAAAATTATATTCAAAGTACGGTAAGCAGTCATTTTGTACGGTGAATTGTTAAAACTGCATAATCCGGACACTTTGTACTATTATATACAATATACATAAAGTATATTATATTAATGTCTATAATTATATAATTAAGTAGTAAGTATATATAATGTAAAAATTAAATCTAAAATAAAAAGTAAATTATAAACGTTATAAACTATAGTATATATTAACTACAAGTCAAAATAATAAGTTCTTTTTAATCATTGGATTTTAAAATCCCTAACAAAAATGTTAACAAAAATACTTATTTTGTATAATATGTAAGTAGAACATACTACGTACCTTTAATATTTGTGAAATATATGTACTCAATATATTATATTGCTGAAAAAAAAATATTTTTAACGATAAGAAATATACTATAGTTATTTAAACATATACAATTAAGAAATAATAATATAATATTTATATAATATATAGCAGGTTCTTACTGCTTACTGGTTCTATATGATTTGAAGAAATTTAGAAGATACTTAGATTTACCAAATAATATTTAAACTTAATAAAATTGATTATGATATCAGAATTTAGACTTATTTAGTTATTTATATTATATGCATATTTTATGACTTATGTATATAATAGTACAAAGTATCCGCGTTTCGCACTTTTAATGATAGACCATACAAAGTGACCAGGAACCTCTAAGTACATATAAGGTAAATTTGTACATTTCAGGTACATAAATGCTAAAATTACTATCAAATCGATGTGGCATGATGGAAGAAGAACAAATTGACGCTTATAGTTATTGAACTACAGTGAACATTTTTTTCGAAAACCGATGTACCCAAAATACAGTTATTGGGCCACTAAAATTTTACATTTATTTCATAAAAGTTTATCTTAGTCCACTATACTTTAGATTTAACGATTTTTTATTATTTAATTCGATAGTTTGACCACTGATATAACTAGATTTCCGGGGACATCAATCGTCTTTCTATTCGCATTTTTTTTTTAAAAAAAATAAAGTAATAAATTTAGATTTTACAATTGTATAATTACACTTCTTTGTATTATATAATATATAATTACGTAGGTAATAGTAAAAATTTCCGGTATACTTTAAAAAATATTTATTTCATTTTTAATCCATTAACCGGATAATAAAATGTAATAATTATTTAATACAAATCAGATAAATATAAAATGTGGTCCAATTACTAGTCACCACCTGAAAAAACATTAGTCACATACGCTTATAATGTGAACATGATCAGTGATGAATAATATTATAATTATTAATGCGATAAATTAATAAACAAATCAATTGAATAATAGTTTATTTATTTATTTTTTATTTAATTTAGTTTTAGATAGATAGGTACATTAGTACCTATACAATATAGTACATTATATCAAAAATGTACAAATGTCAAATAATATCATTATATATTATTTACTATAATGTGACACTAATGATCGAGTGCTAAATAAGTAATAACAATGTAAATAAAAATACATTTACCATAATAAATGACTCTCCCTTCTTTAGTTTAAAAGAATAAAGTAGGTATAATTATAAATTATAATTAATATATATATATATACATTATACGTAGATGAATTCTAGTTAGTATTCACTAACTAGTAGGTTTATGTGTATTTACAATATTCTTCACATAGCTACGTGGATAACATTTTGTCTTTAGTATTTCCTTCTTCTTGTTTTAAACAATGAAATCGAATTTGTTTTTATTTATTTATCTTATTAAGTGTTTTTTACACAAATCCGAATCAACAGTTCTGGAGCGAGAGACTACCGTGGAACAAGATGATCACATCACGATTGTAAAAAAATACGATTTTATAGTGGTCGGTGCAGGAAGTGCTGGATCAGTTGTGGCTAATAGACTATCCGAAGTAATTTAAAACAATATTCTCGTTGTTAAAAAATGTATGAATATACATAATATATTTCAATAAATAGCTTGATTCAACTTAAGATTGTTTGCGTTAAATGAATTAATTTTTTCATATTTTCATAGATTTATATTATGAAAAATATAATACATAAAATTAACAACAATTTACAAAAATAATCCGACCGAAGAAGTTTTTCTTCGAAGGGACTTCGTTATGAATAAGA
Source organism: Rhopalosiphum padi (assembly GCF_020882245.1). Taxonomy (NCBI): domain Eukaryota; kingdom Metazoa; phylum Arthropoda; class Insecta; order Hemiptera; family Aphididae; genus Rhopalosiphum; species Rhopalosiphum padi. Next base: position 24,904,599 of record NC_083600.1, read on the forward strand.
TATACATTTTTAATATAATTACATTATTTACATATCTATTGGCAATTTTTATTTTTTTAAATTTAAATTAAATTAAATTGTAATGTCTGTAGTACAGACACTTGACCTGTACTATAATATACTAAAATCAATAATGGTTTTTAAACCAAATGGTTCACTAAAAGTACAATAACCAGTAGGTGTCAAGTATACCCTTTTATATTCGTTTAAAAATCAAATATTGTCTGAATTTGACTTCAAATGGCTAAGTTTACGTCATTATGTCAATTGGTCGTAACCTTGGTCTTGGTATAAATTTTTTGTATACTTCAAGCATTATTGTTAATAAGCCGTATAGTCGCAGACCTTTTTGACGCGAATAGGTACAGCACGTACCCGTTTACAGCATGTATATTGTATACTGTATAGGGACATATTAGTTATTACGATAGCTTGTTTAATAAGTTACAATTGTGCCCCAATAATTAATATATAGAAGTTTAAATTGCTATATGCCTATGTCAGAGATACTTTATAAATGTTAATATAATTCACACATAATTTTTTAATTATTTAAAATATTTGGTATTTGATAATTTAACATTGCAGTTCAATAGTTGTCTGTGTTTTGTATGTTAATGTAGTTGCTCATTATAAAACATTAAGCATTAACATAAATAAACATTATATTTTAAAACTTTTTTGTTTAATGATAATAGTTTATCAAATGATTTATTTACCCAACAACAAATATCAAATGATAATTTATTGAGTGCATGAATAAAATATTATATACCGAAGATTTATATGAAATTGTTATAAAATTATTAATTATAATTTTTTATTATTGGGTCCTTTAATACTAGATATATGATTGGAATATATTATTAATTGAAGCTGGTCAAGATGAAGAACCATTTATGGATATTCCAGCAGCAGCTGGAAAATTACAGCCGAGGTCTATAAATTGGAAGTATACAACGGTCCCTATGAATAATTCTTGCTTAAGTATGTCTATAATATATAAAACGATTGTTCATTTCGACATTTAGTTCATAATATGGTTATGAATAACCGTTTTTACTTGTTAAACATTATATTTTGATAGGTTTTGATGACCGTCGGTGTAAAATTCCAAGAGGAAAAGTTATGGGTGGTAGTAGTACATTGAATTATATGATTTATACGCGTGGTAATAGAATGGATTACGATAATTGGGCAAATATGGGCAACACAGGTATAAAAATATTAGACAAAGTTTATTAATTTGTAGTATGTTTCCATTTAAAGGTAACACAAAATATTTCTATCGTGGAACCCCTCACTTAAATGAAGTTAAATTAAAATGTAATTTGTAATTCAGTACATTTTGATTTTACAGCCATACTTTAAAAGGTTAAATAACTACTTAAAAAAATTAGGTTATTCCATTTTGGCGTGAAAAATACATAATACTATGCACATAGTATATGTTGTATATGCACACGCGCATAATAATAAAGTGCTAAAATTCGTGAAAAAAATATATATCAATAAGTTCTTCCCGCGGAAACTCTATTTAAATTCAAGGTCACTGTCAATGTATAGAATGATTTTGTGTTAGATTTTAAAGGAAACTCTTCTTATATATATACTTAGTTGTATCTACCTATACTTATACCAAGTACATTTTTTGCCATACTTCAATATTAAAGGATGGAGCTATGATGACGTTCTAAAATATTTCATTAGATCAGAAAATACAAATGTCCCTGGTGCTGATCCAGGTTATCATGGACAGAATGGATTGTTATCGGTGACCGACGTACCATACAGGACGCCCTTAGCGAAAGCTTTTGTGGACGCTGGATCACAGATCGGATTGCCTATCATCGATGTCAATGGTGAAAAACAAGTCGGGATTAATTATTTACAGGTGATTTGAAGTTAACGAATACTTATAAATTATAATCATGTGCTAATAAAGATATATATCGTTTCGTGTTGACAAATATGGCACCTCAAGGAAAGTTTTAAAATAAGTATTTACTGCACATTTGTCACTCCCTCCCTCACCACACGGTTATTAATTATTATATGATATGACATAAGATAAAAATATACTAATTATATAGCTTGATAAATTATGAGGGATGCTCAAAATCCCCCCCTCAAAATCGAGTCTATAGGACCTTATAAGATAAAAGTATTCACACTCTGCGGAGCTGGTAAAATGGTACTTACAGCATAAATCTTGTTTAATTATTTTTCGGGTTAAAGACCCGGTTTTAATCCAGATTTTATTCACTATGGAGTCGCAGTCAAAATTACAACTATTGATGGCTAGCGGGTATCGACCTAAACCGGTGATTTTGAAAAATATTACATAATAAAACTACATTAATTTGCGTACATATTAAGAAATAAACTTCTTAAACGTTTTTTTTTTTTTTATAAATGAAAATTATTTACAATCTATGCTTCGGGGCATAATAAGAAAATTTGGCAACAAAGTACAAAGATGACACGTGTTAGAAGGGAGGTCATCCAGTATATGAAATAACCCGATATAAATATTATTATTTTTTCTAATATAATTATAATTGGTTAATTTAGCGATTTAACCGTCCAACAGATCTCAACACCATTTTCTTTGGAGACGATTAGAAGAATTTCCAGGAACTAGATGCGAGTTTGAGTTTAGCGATTAAAATGTTTGAACGAGTCAGTATAATTAGAAAATAAATTAAAATAAAATATCAGATTATCAAGTACTTAAAATAATTTATTATTCGAATAAATTATAGTTTTATAAATACTAAAATACATTTATTATAACATTTAATTAACATAAATGGAATTCATTTTTAAACCTCTAATTTTTCAGATTTAGAACTAAAAACAAAATATGACGAAGCTAAATGTTTTTATAAAGATTCACAACCCCTTAGGTATTCATATGAATTCCCTAATCAAAGACGTTTAAATCGCAAATAGCGTCACGATGTATTGAGAAAAATAAAGTACCTACCAATTAATGATTATGTAATTTATTAGGAAGTGACAATGGGCAACAATTCTTTTCCTAAAAAATATGCTAATTATGTGATAATTTTTTTTTTAGTATATATTCGGAGTTGTATCTAATGATACAGATTGTATAATATTAGTTGTAAAAAAAAATATTTACATATTTAATTATAATCTCTATTTACTAAGATTATTTAAATTAATCTTACATAATTATATTATTGTATTAACTTAGTATATGAATATACTAACAAGTTTTAGTATACTAAAAAGTTAAAAAGCTATAAAAGTTACAAATAATTCATCAATATTTCAAAAATTACTTAAAGTACCGTTAAAGTTACTATCAGACACTAAAATATATGTAATTGTTAGTAATTCTATTTTTATATTTATAATTTTATAAAAACAAACATGACTACATTAATTAATAATAATGATCAATATTTATTAATATTGTTCATAGCTGAAAGATTAGTATATATGCATTTTAAGTACTAAATTGATTAATTGAGTATCTGAGCACCATGCTAAAATATATTTTCATACCACTTATAATTATTTCAGGTTACTATGAAGGATGGTCGTCGTTGTAGTACAAATACAGCCTTTTTGCTTCCAACAAAAAAAAGATTGAACTTGCACGTAAAAAAGCAAAGCACTGTAACAAAAATAATAATAGAAAAAAGTACAAATAAGGCAATAGGAGTGGAATTTGTATCGAATCGTAAAAAATATAGAGTGTATGCACGCAAAGAAGTAATTGTTTCTGGCGGAACTATAAACTCGCCACAGTTACTCATGTTATCGGGGATCGGACCGAAAGAACATCTGAAAGATATAAAAATTCCACTGATAAAAAACTTGCCGGTTGGTAAAAATTTGATGGATCACGTGGCACTGGGAAGTTTGAGCGTTTTGATAAATGATACTATTTCATTAAAAACACAAAGATTAATGAGAGATCCGCTTACTTTATACAATTTTCTCATAAATAATAACGGCCCATTAACAATACCAGGTGGTGCAGAAGCATTGGCATTTTTCGATTTAGACCGACCGGGATTCGCAGACGGACACCCGAACTTGGAACTACTTTTAGTATCTGGTCTATATTCGGGCGATGACTTAACACATACGTTGTTTGGTTTGAAAGCAGACATTTATAACGAAGTATACAAGCCCACTGAAAAAATGGACGGTTTTACGGTATTCCCAATGATTATGCGACCAAAAAGTAAAGGTCATCTATGGTTGGAAAACGCTAACCCCTTCCATTATCCACTGATCGATCCAAATTACTTTGCGGACGAAACGGACTTGGACGTGGCCGTAGCCGGGGTGCGGATTTTCCAACAGATGTTGAAAACCAACGCAATGAAGAAGCTCAACGCCACGTTGTTCGACACCCCGTTGCCCGGTTGCGCCCGGCACAAGTTCGATTCCGACGCGTACTGGAAGTGCTCGGCGAGACAAATAAGTTTCACCATCTATCACTTGTCGGGCACGTGCAAAATGGGACCGGTGGGCGACCCCACGGCCGTGGTGGATCCCAGATTGCGCGTACACGGCGTAAAAGGCCTGAGAGTCATCGACGCGTCGATAATGCCAGAAGTTCCGGCAGCGCACATCAACGCTCCGACGATTATGATCGGCGAAAAGGGCGCGGATATGATTAAAGAAGACTGGGGTATTAGAATATAGAGTAAACATTATTAATTTAAAAAAAAAATTAGTTGAAAGGTGTTAGTTTTACGAAGAAATGTACTTAGTTGATTTTTGTTAATTACTTAAATCACACAAAATTACGGAATCGAATAGATTTTAATAATTATTTATATAAAGGCACAATTACACAATCATACAAATTCAATTTTTAAAAACATAATTCCGCTTCCGCATAGTTTGTTGTATTACAAAAGCATTATGATTCCAAAAACCTTAAATATTTTTGGAAAAACATGATTTTAGTTTTCACTTTACACAATGTAGAATATAAATCGTATTAACAGATTATTATAGAAATTGCATATTATTATTATTCAATATTCAAATTATATTTATTATTGTTATTATAATTTTTTTTTTACACCTAAACCTGTTTTTTTTATGCGTTTTCAAAGATTAAATAATTTAATTGTGTAGATAAAATGTTAGATAAATGTAAATTCTGTAAGAGAATTATTATACTTTTAATTAAATTTATTATATTTTATAATACTACTGTACTTCCATAAAATTATTATCGTATACCAACATGTTTGCCTAAGATTTAAAATCTTACCGTTTACATATGAAATATATTTAAAAATATGATGACAAATAATAATTTTTCAAGTAAGATTTTTAAATAAAATATAACTACAGTAATGTAGTATGAATGCAAATGCTTATGAAGCTATTTCTCATACATTATCTGATATCGATTCAAAAATGTGCAAATATTTTCCAATTAAATTTTAGTTCTTGTAAAGTATAGGTAGGTACCTATACTGTGTATATTCGTATATAGGTATGCTAGCTGCGTGCAATATAGGGGTATGTGGCAAAGATTTTTTCGCATACCTAATTTTAGTAAGGAAAACTCTAATTATCATGATTTTGTAAAAATAAGCCAAATTTTTAACGCTTATAAAAATTGTGATTTTATATTTTCGATAATTTTTTAAACACACTAAGACAGTGTTTATTTCAGACTTTTTTCCCGGGGGTATCGTAAGTTTTCAAGGGAGTACGCCTTACACTTAGTAGTAAATAATTAAGGGAAGTAAAAATATCGTTTTAAGCTCAATTTATTGGTATCAGATAGATACCTAAAAAATCTAACTTTGTAAATATTGTATGAAAAAAAATATAACAGACATTCATCACTATACATATACATTACCTTATACATTATTATTTATTACTATATTATTAATAATATTCCATTTTGAGCTTATTAAGCCATATATATTTTAATATTCATTATGTTTATTAAATTAAACTAAACGAATTCGACGCTGCTTTTGACGTGCGTACAAATAAATTACCTCATTCACAGTATCTTCATCGAATTCTGAGGTTCCTTCAGTGCTTTTCTTGTCTCATTTGGCCAATTAATTTTATTTTATTATGCACATCATGACGCACAAAGTAACTGACAATCGTCCGATAACTTGTTTCACATATTATCGCATCACAATAATATGTAGTTTACGTAATAATGTCATACATTTTTCAGGGGGTATACATTTTTTTCCGGAGGGATTACCTCCCTCCCATCCGGTCACTCTCCTGAAATAAACACTGCACTAAAAACTTATACTCAATTTTCAAGTGTTTTACCCAAAAAACAACAATTTTAACATACTTCGATTAAAAAATAATCAATAATTTAATATTTTTATAAATAGCATAAAAAGTGTTAAAATATTTTGAAAGTTTTTTCATGCCTATGTATATTTGATGGAATTTTCAGGTATCTTCGGTCTTTTATTTTTAAATTAAAAAAAAAATTAACTTTATAGAAAAAAGGTGTTGCGTAAATATTCCCGTTTTCCTTAATTTTAACATATTATATATGTTTTTGTGCTAGAACAGCTGGATACAACATTTTTTTATTTCTGATCATTAAAGTTGATATGGCAACAAAACAATAATAAATATGGAAATTAATGCTAAGATGTATTATAATTTACCGTTATATTAGTATCTAGTCACCCTTAGCAACCGATGTACAATTTAATTACTCGTTACCTTTTTTCATTCGACTGATTTCATGTTATATATACTAAATATAGTACCTTAGGTTACCCTTAACAACTGATGAATGATACATGATTACATTACCATAGTAACAACAAAGCTACAAAGCAAACGACCTGCAAAATCTGGATACAATTTTTTTTTATATATAATCGGATTTTTTCGTAAGGTCGCTTATAGTAAATGATGATTAACATTTAATATAACTACGTTACCATTTATATAAAAACCTCGTTGATAGTCTTTTTTTGTAATCATAATTTTAAAAATTTACAAATTGTATTTATGATTCAATGTTTTTCGATGCAGCAAAGAAAATATCAAGTAGTTCGCAACGTTTTTCCGTTTTCCTGATTATTTTATTAAGTACTAAGAATTTTCATTTACATGATGGTACCAATAATAATTTAATTATCTGACTATAAATCCGTATCAATTGGACAGATTTATTTTAGTATTTACCATAAATTCAATATCCAGTTGCAGGGGTAGCAAACGTGTTTGTAGACTGTAATAAGAATAAAAATAGCAGGAAAAACATTTTATTTATGATATAATTTACAAATTATTTGAATCTCGTATTATCATATCTAGAGCGCATATCTAAATAGTATTCATTAATTGACTAATCTGGGAGGAACACTGTTTCACACGATTGCGCAACACAGTATAGTAATGGGATAACGCCTGTAGAAGTATCGATTGGTGTGATACACATCACAATGTTTTGTGATCACAATACGATAATATTTGATACAGATAATAGGTATCTACACAATATTAATTGTCACTTCGTCTCTTGATCGTTAATAACGTCATTAGATGTCAAAGATAATTTTATTATATATCATCATTATTGTCGTAGGTACACAATACAAATAAAAACGCCCCGAGGCAAAATATTTTTTTTTCGATCATAAAATAATAGAAATTATACTTTTGTCACTAAAACAGTGCTGTGAGTCTCCAAAAGAAATGGTCGCCCCGAGGTAACAGTCTCTGTCATCTCTGCGGTGGCTACAGCGCTACACTACTGTATATCTTACATTTTTTTAAATTAGGATAGTAATAATAACAGCCGTAAAAGCAATACGAATCAACCATGATTTACTCAAGTAATAATTGATTTAATGCAAATGTTGTTAGGGAACATATTTTTTCCCCTAAATCAAAATAAGAGGTTAAGACATTATTATTGCTTTCCAAAGTTATCAATGTTTTTCGTTGTACCTATGCGTAACTATATTAGGATACTTTCTTTTTAATTGCTCAGTTTTTGTATTCTATATAATTTTATTTTTACTATAATATATTATTATCTATTATAATATTCATACAGCGTACCTTTTTTTTAAATTTAACATTATTACGTATCTACATATATATGGTTTGCCAATTATTTAAATGTATTTAAAGTTTTATTCAAGTTGGATAATTTAAATTATAATTTAGAAGATTTCACTTCTATGCACATAACATATTTAATTATGTGATGATTAATATTCATTAAATATACCTATATTTATGTATGTAGCATTGTAGTCGTAATATATTATTTTAATTATTAGGTATTAAAATCACAAAAAATCATCGAGAGCTGCTATTCCTTTAATATGATATAAAATATAATTACTAATTAGAAGGTCTAACGAATAGACGATCAAATCCACGATCAATGGGTGAGAATACGTCTTGATAACAAACACCACACTACCCGAGTCACGCATTATTCCTACACAACTGACCAAAATACAAGAAATACGTCATACAAGAATAATTAAATTTTACTATAACACCTATATGCGCTCAGTTAACATGCGAGATAGTAGCAATTGTGTATACAAACCCGTTTTAACGTGTTACTGATTTTATGAAGAATAATATATTATGACCTATGTGCTTTACCGCGCGAATTAAGTGGAGGCTTAAAAAACGAGTTATTCACATCGCGACGATTACCATCTACTGCACTACTTCGACAAAAAAACCAAACCAAAATAAATTATTTCTTGTTTTTCACTGTTTAGTGTTATAAATATGTTGTTTATTTATTATAATTGTTACATAATAATAACAAGTAATATTCAAAATATGTCCTGAAACAAAAACATGAGAATATATTCCTCTACGTATTCGTACATGGTACATCGTAACGTTTTTATAATTGGTCAACACCTATAGGTTGCAATTTATCATTATTTTATAGTTTTATATTATAACGTAGTAAATTGTTGAAGAGTAATACAAATGTTTACAAATTAACATCTGAAATTTATTTTGTACACCAACACAGGTTGTAGAAAAAATAAAAACCATACCCCTTGATAGCTGATAGATATAATATAGACATAGACAGTTCTCATCTACATGACTATACTTAATTGTTTAAAAACACTACAAAAAATGTTAGTAAAATATTTTATAAATATATCATACACGTAGAGTACCCATGAATAAAGTTAGTTCGCACATATAGGTATTGCAGGTTTTCGAGCTTTATATAAAATAACATATAACGTCCCTGCCCTTTATAGATATTTCAAGGATTCACGTCATATAATATTATAGTTTCGAACTTATGAATACGGTGACATATATTTAAGAGAGAGGGAAACCTGTGTCGCAACCTACTCTAAAACATCAGGTTATATAAAGTATTCAGATATTTTGTACATACTAACATTATTCATATTTATTATTAATCCATCTAGTAATAGTTCCTCATATTAATTCCAATTATATATAATGTGTTTCAAAAGTTCCGTATCACCTTTAATATATCACCACAACAAAATAATATAATTTAACGCAGTTTTATTTACAGTAGTTAATGAGGAAATTCTAATTGAATACCTAGCATAAATTAAATTTTTTTTTCAAACTCCAAATATTTCAAAAAATATTTTTTGCATAATTTAGTTTTTTAAATCTTCATGATGGCTTTTATTTTTAATTATAGTTTTTAGAACAGTTTAAAAAATATATATTAAAATTAAATGAAAATCGACTAAATTGTATAATAAAGATATTATTTAGCAAATGATTTAGCAGCGTATAATATCGAGTTATTTTATTGATTTTTAATTTACTTATAATTTTAACTCTTAGATATAGACGATATAGTCCAAGAATGAAACAAATGTCAACTATTGCACCATTAACTTTCTTGAAAGTGTATAATTGTAGCTCCAAAAGTATCCAAGTATGTTATTGGTGCATGGATGCTGGATTTAGCAAATAGTCTGATGTTCATTGAATGTTATAAAAAAAATAAAATAAAGTCATATGAAACAACATTGATTTAACAGCTTCACGTAGGTGATGATAAATAGAAAGGTGTTTAAAATTGTGTTACATATATGGGCATTGCATAGAATAAGCAAGGATCCAATATTTGTACATAAATTAATTTTTACCTATAGGTAAAATATATATACGAATCTACTTTTATAAAAAATGTATAACTGTATCCGCGTTTCAACTGAGGATGATTAAAGCATGCATTTCGTGCTTCGCTAATATAATTGCTATATTATTCAAAATCAAAAAAATCGCATTTAATTGGTCGATTTCACTTAATTTTAATATATATTTTTTAATTTTTTTAAATAATATGATCAAAATATAGCTTCTTATCTTGAATAACTAAATTGCATAAGAATGTTTTTAACACTTTTGAATTAATTTTATTATAAAATTAAACTTATGCTAATCAGTTATAATGTTTTTACTACTTAATTTAAATGATACCGCACTTAAATCTGTTGATTTTTCACGGAGATACAAGAGTGATACGGCAGTTTTGGGACATACTATATAATATTTGAAAAAATACGTTCATTTTTTCTACGCCTACACCAGAAAATATTTATAACAATTTTTAATTTTCTGTCGATGTTTATCACTAATATACAATATTGGTGCGCACTGTAACACTGCATAATAAAAATTACTCATATTGCAGTGTAGCTGCAGAGAGGTGACATTGGTTTATTTGTTTGGAATAGTTGTAGTACAATTTTATTTTGTCCTGACGAACAAAAAGGACGCCTGGATCAGTGGATGGCTAGCAAAATTAATTTAAAGCTAATAACCAAAACTGGTGCTCTTTTATTCGGTAATTATTCTTTAAACGTAAATGGATAAAATAAAAACTAGTTTTGACGACCTTCGTTCAAGTAAGTAACTTATATTGATTTGTATATAATTTTTAAACCCTTTCAGAAGAATATATACAGGATGATCCACTAAGCGTGCTCACTTTCATTTATTTTTAATAATGAATGTATTCAAATTCTAATTTTTAGAATTTTTAAGTATACAGAAAAGTTATTTTTAAATACTTAGATTTCTTACACTATTTAAAGAATTAAATTTTGGCTTAAAAATAGTTTTATAAGATTATAATAATTGTGTAACCTTTAATTTCGTATATTCATCTACTCAGAACTTATTTATGTACTAAGGATAATTTATAATTTAGGAACTTTATATTATGTAAAAATGTTCCGAGTATAATGATACTTGAGCACGTAATTATAAATATTGAATATAATGTATGACTTTTTTCAAACCATTTTTGAGGACAATAATATCCTTAGCATATAATATATTTAGGTAACTTAAAAAATGCTCATTCAAATTTAAAATTTTGATTTAAATACATTAACATTTTCAAAAAAATCGCCCACTTAATGGTTAATAGGAAAAAATGTGATTCTTATTTGAAATAATGAATTTTTATCGCTACAGGACACTCTTTAAATGGATTATATATAATGTAATTTTTTAAATATAAGGTCATTAATATTGCGTATATTGTATACATAGAAATTCTAAAATTAGAATTTAAATAAATTTATTATTAACTGAAAAATAGGGATGATATGAATGAAACATCACTCTTTAAATTATTTATATGTATAGTTAATTTACAATCAACCTCGACGCGCATCTTAGTATTCAGTACCCACCCTTTTTATGAATAACAACTCCCGTTTAGCTACGGTACGGTACGGTTCAACACACTATTCGTTTCTTTACTTTACTACATTTACACAGCACACTGCAAGTTGGTATGGAGGTGGATATCAATATTTTTACTCTTTGCCCACCCGTTCATAACCATTTGAGATTTGTGTAGAACCCTGTAAGACCACGCGACAGTACTTCAACTGGTCTCGTTGATTTCAGTTCTGCTGTCCAATGTTAGTTTTAATTTTTTTTTTCGGTATTTGACTAAAGCTCTAATGTTACAGTAGTGAAAAATTTTAAAGTAAATAAATACATTTTTGACTTTTAAAATGTTTTCAAAATCACTTCAATTAATATTGTGTTTAACTATAATTTTTAACGAATGTGGAGCTCTAACAATATCAAGAAATGCAGAATTTCCACCTTTATTTCAATCAACATGGGGGTACTTGGAAGAAACTTTAGAATGGGAAGCAAAGGAACCCATAAATATAGAAAAAGTTTTTTCGGAATATGACTTTATCGTAATTGGTGCTGGAAGTGCTGGAGCAGTAGTAGCTAGTAGACTGTCCGAAGTAATGTAAACGTTATAATTAAAATTAGTTATTCATATAATATAATATTATTCATAAATAGATTAGAAAATGGAAGGTGTTATTAATCGAAGCTGGAAAAAAAGCAATACATTTTATGGATGTACCCATAACATCTCAATTGTTACAAGCCTCAGAATACAACTGGAAGTATAGGACTATACCAATGAATACATCTTGCTTAAGTGAGAAATCGTTATTTTACGTACCTATACATTTAATCATTTTTAATAATATTTATAAAATTGAATAGGTTTCGAAGAACAACGTTGTAAATTTCCCAGAGGAAAAGTAATGGGCGGTAGTAGTGTATTGAATTACATGATATATACACGTGGTAATAAAGGGGATTACGATAATTGGGCAAAAATGGGCAATGCAGGTAACTATAAACAAGTATACGACAAATTTCGTTCATACGAGTTATTAATTTTTATAAAATTATAAATGTTTCGAAACGTAAGGATGGAGCAATGATGACGTAATGAAATATTTTCTTAAATCAGAAAACGCTAACCTATCTACCTCTGATGTGAACTATCATAGGTATAATGGATTGTTGTCAGTGACAGACGTACCGTTTAGGACACCCATAGCAAAAGCTTTTGTGGATGCTGGATCACAGATAGGACTGCCCGTCGTCGATTTGAATGGGGAAAACCAAATCGGGATTAATTATATACAGGTAAATTAGTGAGGTTTATACTATATGATACATATGATGTTGAATCCAGACAATTTTTCTGTGGATGGGATTCATTTTTATCATTGGTTAAACGCATTATAATAATATAAATTATATTACTATAATTCATTACGATTAATTCTATACATTTTACATTTGATATGTTAGATGGATATTATATAAATATATTATTTGTTTTATACAAATTAAAAAACATCTGATGAACTCCTGAAATAGCTGATTTTGTTCGCCTTCAACACTTATTTTCATATAATTTCTTAATTTGTCTTCTCCCAAATTTGGTAAATAAAAAGTATGCATTATTGAAACATAGATAAAAATAAATTATATGTTATTGAACACGATTATAGATAAGTTCTAGTCGGTGTTTTGATATAAAATGTGTTCATTGATTATAAATAATAATAATAATAAAACGTTAACGAGTATTGTATATTTATTAAATATATTTTGTTATTGACAGTTGTATTTGTCAGGGGGCGAATGAAATTAAAGGGGATAATGTGTCCCCCTTCTCTGGATTAGATTGAGATTCAACATAAGATACATCAGAGATACACCCTAACACGTGGTACCTATAACTTTATCGTAAATGGAGTTGTTGTAAAAAATATAAATGCTAACCTTTTTTTTCACATCGTTCACGACGCATTCACATTGTCATCGATTAATTTTTTCATAGTCTGTATAAACATTTTGTGAGTTCCATTTTTTAATGATGATAAGTCGTTTTTATAATCCATTCCTAACTTTTGTAGGAACACTTTCGATATTACTACCAGACTCGTAAATTATACGATTAGAAATTCTAACAGGACTTTGATAATTGTTTTGTATTAGTAGGAAATTACGATGACTTATATAACAGTAATCAATATTGTATCTCTTCTAAAATAGGTTTATTATAAAATTTCATTACGTTCATTATAATACTATTAAATTATTTCGTTAATACTTATTTTAACCGTTTTTCACGCTCACAAGATATATTATATACTACACCAAATATTCGATTTTGTCTTAGAACATTTCTTAGAATGTATAACAAATAACAATGTTAAGACAATTACAACCACTTTACAATAATATGCAGCATAATTCACATATAAGGTATGTTACATTATGACATGTATCTATAACATCACATATTTATATTTATTGTTTAATTTGTGTTTACGTCCCTGAGACTATGAATGTCCGGTACTTGCTATCTAATCAGGAACATTTTAGATATTTCTAACAAGTTTATAATTGTAATATTTATGATAAAACATTATATTTATATTGTCTTGTAACAAAATTTCAAGTCACATTGAAACCATTGCTCAACATTTTTATATACGTAGTACATATATATAACATGTTCTACTTTGACATAATTTTGAACAACCGATAAATAATAACTAAAATCAAAACCGGTGTGAAATCACTCGGCTAGCTGTGAAGTACATTTCGAGTATACCTACTTCGTAATTGGGTAGGTTACTGTAATTTGTGTTAAATTTGAATTCAATGATAAATTATTATACGCGAAAAATATTCTGGATTACGACGGTCTGTCACCCTATATTTTTATGAATAATTAATTCATTCAAATATGAATATTTTATATTAAATATTTAAGCATTACATTATATTAATATATTTCTAAATTTACTAATTTTCTAATTTAGTACTTTAATTGTTGAGCTATAATAGTTGTATACTAGAAGCTAATGAGAAAAAAGATTTCAAATTTTAGTTATTAAAATTAAAAATGTTATCAATTTGTCAACTACAAAATTATTTACGTATTTTTGTAATTTTAACGAATCTCGTAAAAAGTTTATAGTAATTTTTTAACCGAGGTAAGAACAACATATGAGTATGTGAGTTACCTTGTATTTAAAGCTCTCCAAGGTTATTTTAACTAACATCGCAAATAAATCAAAAAACTAAAAAGTCTAAAATTTCAAGTATCAACGGCTATGTTTCTAAAAATTTTGTCGAAAACCGGTTTTGCTTAAATATACCCGTTCAATGGCTGCGTAAACTTATATTATGCAAAATACAACAAAAAAAAGTTAATGCCGCTCACCCACACATTTATTGACAAAAAAAAACCTCTTTTCATAAGTATTACATTGTTAAGTGTTATTATCGAATAAATAAAGGTAGTGTAACGCCTTTTACAAACACATTAAGCTTTTCCAACATAAACTGTCTCAACTGTCAACTACGTATAGCATTTAATTCCTATCTAACATGTATGCAGTAACCTATGACGGCTATGACCCACATGTCAATTAAAAAACTGTATTAACATTTACAGAAATACCCTAGCACTGTCCCCTGTAATTTTTTTCCTAATAATTTTGAAAAGTACTGTGAATTTTTTATTTTTCATAAAAAAAAAACTATATTAAATTTGGTGCCAGAAACCTCCCTCTTAAGTTCAAATGAACTAAATATTTACACTTTTTTTTCAAAAGATAATGATAGACACATCATTGTAAAATCAAAACATTCCGATCAGAATAATATACTAATAAAATAAAAAATAATTTGTTTCATTTTAAACGTTTATTCTACTTAACACTTAACATAATTTCATAAATTAATTAACATAAATTCATTATTTGAGTTGGTACAATTACTTCTAACTAGATACGATGCGATACATGTGTGGGTTTTTATACTGGAGATTCTTAATTTCTAAATGCCAGTACTTTAAAGTATTTACCTATGTCGAAACAATGATGAAATTAATTAATTAATTAAATATCTGCATATAACATATAATAAGCTTACCAGTATAATAATGTAACAATTATATAACTTATCTCTACAGCTATTACCTAGTTATAAAATATAATATTGATTAGTTATTTATGCAGTTATTGATAGATTTAAGACCTTGAATTGTTAGATTTTTCAAATTAAATATAAATATAAATAGTGTAATAAACAAACTGACCTTCCTTCCTAAACAATGTTTATATTGTGAATTTTTTTCAGGCTACCATGAAGAAAGGCCGTCGTTATAGTACAAATACAGCTTTTTTGTTTCCAGCAAGAATGAGATCGAACTTACACGTGAAAAAGGAAAGTACAGTAACACGAATAATGATAGAAAAGGATACAAAAAAGACAATAGGAGTGGAATTTGTATCGAATCGTAAAAAATATAGAGTGTATGCACGCAAAGAAGTAATTGTTTCTGGCGGAACTATAAACTCACCACAGTTACTCATGTTATCGGGGATCGGACCGAAAGAACATCTGAAAGACATAAAAATCCCGTTGATAAAAGACTTGCCGGTTGGTGAAAATTTGATGGATCACGTGGCACTGGGAGGTTTGAGCGTTTTGGTAAACGATACCATCTCGTTAAAAACCGAACGGTTATTGAAAGATCCGTTTAATATGTACGACTATACGGCGCATAACAACGGTCCGTATACAATACCGGGCGGTGCGGAAGCCTTAGCGTTTTTCGATTTAGACCGACCGGGATTCGCAGACGGACACCCGAACTTGGAACTGCTATTAATTTCGGGCCTGTTTTCGGACAATGATTACACACATAGGCTGTTCGGTTTGAAATCCGAAATCTACGATAAAGTGTACAGGAAAACCGAAAACATGGACGGCTTTACGGTGTTTCCGATGATTATGCGACCGAAGAGTAAGGGCCGCTTGTGGCTAAAAGACGCGAACCCAGCCCACTATCCACTGATCGATCCAAATTACTTTGCGGACGAAACGGACTTGGACGTGGCCGTAGCCGGGGTGCGGATTTTCCAACAGATGTTGAAAACCAACGCAATGAAGAAGCTCAACGTCACGTTGTTCGACACCCCGTTGCCCGGTTGCGCCCGGCACAAGTTCGATTCCGACGCGTACTGGAAATGCTCGGCGAGACAAATAAGTTTCACCATCTATCACTTGTCGGGCACGTGCAAAATGGGACCGGTGGGCGACCCCACGGCCGTGGTGGATCCCAGATTGCGCGTACACGGCGTAAAAGGCCTGAGAGTCATCGACGCGTCGATAATGCCAGAAGTTCCGGCAGCGCACATCAACGCTCCGACGATTATGATCGGCGAAAAGGGCGCAGATATGATTAAAGAAGACTGGGGTATTAGAATATAGTACAGATTATATCATAGATTAATTAGTCAAATTTGTTGTACATACTTCATTATCATTTAAACAATTAATGTGTTCACTGTTCAATCGTCCTCGACTAGTGTATACATACCTATTTTGTAATTTTATGCGACTACTATAGATACCTGTCTTTTCCTAAGAGAAACAACTTTTAATAATAATCGTAATACCCGGTATCCGGGTGGCTGATTTAACTGATATTCGCTATATAGTACCTACATACTTGTATTATATACTCGTACAACGAAATACCTACAACAAACAAGCAGACCAATGTTTTATTATTTATTACACAGAATACGGCTTGAGTGCCTTGATCGGTTATAGTATATGATCGTGATGTATCAAGGCTCACAGCATTCAACAAACCCGTTTTAATTTAAATCGATCCGTATTTAATATAATTATATTCAGATCAGTAGAATTGTAGATACATGCGATTTTAAAACAAAGTCTTTCTATATTTAGACATATCTCAAAATTAACGAAAAATTATTCACAAAAACGTAAATAACAATAGGTAATTATAGTCTTTGTTTTTAAAGTAAAGTTTTTGTACGTCAATTACCTAATAGGTAATATTCTCATATTATCTTCAAATGTGCATTTGTACTATATCTAATACCTAGGACTAGTCTACTATAAAATTAATCCCTAGAAGTAGCTTAAGTGTCAATGCTCTGCAGAAATTAATGGAGTAAAAATCGTGGGGTTCTTATCTTCATATTAGTGTTAAAATTATATGTAATAAAATTACCAAATCCAATTAAAACATTATAAAATTTTCAATTTCGAAAAACTC
Source organism: Rhopalosiphum padi (assembly GCF_020882245.1). NCBI lineage: Eukaryota > Metazoa > Arthropoda > Insecta > Hemiptera > Aphididae > Rhopalosiphum > Rhopalosiphum padi. Next base: position 24,922,561 of record NC_083600.1, read on the forward strand.
GTGTCTAATAAAAATCAATGCTTTTGTGGCACAAGTTTTTAATACTGTCTATATAGAGTTAAAATGTTGCACAGATATTTTTTCTGAGTATTTAAACCGATTTAAAGTGTGTAACTGAACATTTCAAAACTAAATACTAAATACCAATATCAATCATTATTTACTAAAAATTGGTCAACTGAAACTACATCTTATTAAAAAAAAAAATTAATTAAGAAGATTTTTCTAAATTAAAGCTAAAAACGCACAAACATTGACATTATATAATTCAATCATTGTATCATAATTGACAAACTATGACCATGCCGACCACGGAATTGAGAACAATTTTTCAGCAAATAAATTAATTATTATTATACATATATATTGTATGTAACTATAATTTAAACAATTGCATTGTTATTTTTTGTAGACCTATATTAATAAATTGATATCTGTCGACTGTTGCCTCTAAATTATTGAAAGTTACCTGTCGCACACTGTAAGTTAGGTACTTTTATTTATTTTAATAATATTACAACAAAACTTTATTAGTTCTGATCAGTTAATCAGTACCTATACTAAAGAGTTCCTTCACTACTAATGAACAATATTTATTACAGTTACAACCTTAGAAATTAAGTTTTAAAAAAGTGCTTTATCATCAAAATTAAAAACTAAGTTCTTAAGAGGCCGTAACACCCGCATGTGTTGTCTCCGTCTTACAAGTACGTAACATGGCAAATTTACGCTAGATCATGTTTAGCTCTGTCAGTTTAAAAATTAGAGTAAATCGAACTATTATGAAACTTGAAGGTAAGAACATTATCCGTGTTTGTATATTGGTTTTTTACGATAGTTCAATTTTTTAGCAAGTTATGCGTATATAACATAGTGTAAATTAAAAATGCTCATAACTCACTTAAAAACTTAATAATCGTAAGAAACCAACATACAAACACATTTACACATATAATGTTCTTACCATAAAGTTTCATAATAGGTCGATTAACTCTAATTTTTAAACTGACGGAGCTAAACGTGATCTGCTGAGCATTAATTTGCTATGTTACGTACTTGTAAGACGGAGACAACACATGCGGGTGTTAAGACCTCTTAATTCATTACCTAAATGTTAAACATGTAAAATATAAATAATTATTCTTTTGAATAACTGAATCCATAATGTATTGTATTTTATTTGTAAAGCTGTCTTTAGAAAAATAATAAGCAAAATAGTTTTGTCTAATTCTTATGGTAAAACTATAACATACTTTTAGTTATACGTATTGCTAGGTTCTAGGTAGATCATCTGGTATTAATAAATACATGGGGTGTTTTTTAAATACTTTCATACATGATACATTCAACATTCCATACTCTTAGCGCCTGGAAAATAACATAATATAAATTTAAATTGATGCAAATAGAGGGAAAGTTAGGTAACCCCAAAATTGTTACAAGCTCCCTTATAAAAATATGAATAAAAAATACTCAACATATATTAATAAGGAATATAAATAGGAGATGCCTCATAAAATTTTGGACATTATTAATTGTTTATTACTTATTGAATTTAATCTCTATAATGTAGTTGATGGGTAAATCTTTTGAAACTCACATTATAATGGTTAAAAACAGAATTTTCGGATGCAGAGAAAATAACTGACATGTCACTATGTCAGATATTGCCAAATGCACAATGTCAATGAATTGCCTGAAACAAAATCCATGTTTAGTTTAAATAATTAATGTATTTAACCATTTATATATTTTACTTATGTATTTTAAATAAATTACCTACATGTAATATGCTTTAGATAGAATAAATACAAACTAAGGTAAAAAATTCTTTCAACAAATAAATTATAATATAGTTGTGATTATAAAAAGTCATGTTATATTACTTTTTCATAAGTTACATAGATTATCAACATTTTTGAATTTATAATTTACTTTTATTAATTAATTAAATTATATTAACATAAAATATGTTTATTCAACTTATTTATATTTTATAATCATAGACCTATGCGTATAATATAATATGATAATCATTTACCCAAAATATTCTTGGTTACTTCCAGTGTTTGATATTTTAATGTTTTAGGGAAAGTTTCAATCTACATTTCAATTGTCATTATTTTTATTTTACATACAAAGGAGCAAAGGATACTGTAAGTTTGTTACGAAATGTATTAGATTGTATTCTGATCAAACTAAAAGTATCCTATAGGATTCATATAATTGTAATTATATATTAATAAAAATAGGAAGACGTTTTTAGACAATATTATTTACCTATGTAGTAAAATTTTATAATTTATATTGAAAAACTAAAACATATAGGTTCTCATTAAGCCTCTTTAACTTTTATAGCTGCTATGGATATTTTTTCTTATAGCTTACAAAATTATTACGTTTTAAACAAATTAAATGTGCCAACAGCATTGTTTAGTACCAAAAATTTGCATGCTTGAATTCAAAATAAATCGATCCAGAATATTTCAATAAAACTTATTTCTAATATGAATATAAACACAAATTAATATTTCACAAATAATCACAGTAACACATTTTATTTTAAAATATATATTCATAAATAAAAATTGTATACATGATTTTGTTTATAAATTAAAGTTATACAAAATTGAAATAAAAACTTAGTACTAAAATATAATGTAGAAGAAATACAGAATAGAACAGGAAGAAAATATTACAATATAATATATCCATTTCAGAATCTACAAGATATTAATTTTTATAAATTTGTGCATAATATAATTAATAAAATATTAAATAAAATAATAAACTTGAATTCCATAAAAGTCCTTACGTTTTAAGGCCGGGACAAAGTTTGAGGTTTTAATCCTAATCGGTTAATAACTGCTTTTGGCATGCAATAAGTAGGGTCTATTGGTAAAATTTTATCATATGACATTAATGATAATGCTGCAAGACCAAAAAGAGTATGAAAAGGATCTGGTTCATCCCCAGGACGATCACTGAATCCACCTCCTTCATTATCCTGTTAATAGACCATAAATTATACTTAATATTTCCATAAATTATTTATAAATTAGTGAGATTTATAGATATAAATCTTTACTTGAGATGCTAAAATAAAAGTTTTTAATTCTTCTTTATCAATCCAATGGTCACGTCCTAAAATGTTTAATGTTGAAAACACCCACCATGAATAACAAACGTCTGGTAATTTTTCAGGGCGTCCATTTAGTCCACCAGATGGTAATTGCCTTTCAGCTAACCACCAGCCCAATGTGTCAGCATCAACTAAATCTAGTCGTCCTATAAATTTTAATTATTATAAGCTTATATAACCAGAATGTTTCTAGTTTGGAAAATTTTTAAACTATACATTTATAACAAATCAAAAATTAATTAGTGTAAGTATAATCTTGTAAGATTACAAAAAATCAAAACATTTTATTTGCAGGTAATAAAGCAATTAAAAAATTAAATCTTTAAGACTTTAAAGCTTACTAATTTAAAAGTCGTATGGTAATTGACAGTTAGGATTATCAATTATACGCCCTTTCCAATTTATTTTAATAATATAATTCCAGAAGGTGTAAATCTTGTACATTTTACCACAAATACAAAATGTATGAGTTATGAGAAACATATATTATGTTTATACATGAGAATTATTTGTAAATTGTGTAATACATAAATACATAATAATATGAATATATAGATGAGTTGATTGTATGAAAGCATTATTCAGAACTAAAATATGTGAACAAGTTTTTTGTAAAGAATGAGTGGTACATTAAAAGTTATTAAAAATAGTAAAATCAAGATTAGAAAGGAAATATTAAAAACAATAGTATTGAAATAGTACAGTGATTCTTAAAATCTTAACCCTTTCCCTGCTGAATTATTTTTTCCTAGTTCACAGCACTGTGCTGGGATTAAATTTTATTTTTAAATATTTTTTTTCATCTTGTTTTAAATATTGTTATAGTTCAAATAATAACTAACAATAAAAAAAAAAAAATGTTCTAGTAATTTTTTTAGCAGATATTAGTTAATTAAGTTAGTGATTGGTTCCCAAATAGTCAAAAATGAACTATTATTTTAGTTTATCAAATAATGACAATTTGGGAACCCTGGAATATCAAATAAATTATTTTGCTTATAACTTTTTTAATATTTATCATATATATATTTTTTTATTGTCACTTTGGATTCGTCTAATTATTTACAATTTTATGATATTATCACATTCTCGATAACAGCTTTTATTGATTTTTAAAATTATAGGATGCGTATGTGCGTCCATAGCACACCAAAGTCGTTTACATTGGACGCATATATGCGTCCATAGCAATGAAAGGGTTAAGCTTTTTCAATCTAAACATTTGATACAATTTAATTTATCAATCATTAAAAATAATTGTAGTTAGATAATTATTAATTTAATGTAATACCTACTTTAAATTTGAATAAATAGGTTTTTAAATTTTAAAGAAACTAGTTAGGTACTTTTATTATTTTTTACAAACTAAAAAAAATTAAGAAATTTGAAGTATTAATTTTTATTCTAACTTTATAAATAAAGTAATAATAGTAATTAAACTTTGACTAGGTGAAAAAAATAATAAATTTGCACAGCTTTGTTTTAAACATATAATATAGAGTGGAATATTATATATCAGGATAACCTAACAATTTCATAATAAACTAGAAATTAAATTAGTTAAATTTTATTAATTATAGTTGTTTACTATTTTTATTTTTAGTTTATTTATACCGGCACAATAAAAACCATTTAAATGTTATAAAATGTGTGATAGAAAAGTACTTTACATTATTATTTTTTATAGTTACCGGCAATAGATAATGATCCAACACAACAATAAATTAAACCACCATGACTTTCAGCTCCGGGTCGTGATCCAAAACCTCCATCAAAATTTTGGCAGCTTTTTATAAACTCTACGGCTTTAACTAAATTAATCTCATTTAGTTTACCCTAGAAAAAACATTAATTTATCAAATATAACAAAATAATTAGAATTATTAAACAGTATTTAATGTATTATTACTAAAAGTGATAAACATGCTAATGCACAAAATGAATAACGGGTATCTATTTCTCCCCATTTATCTCCAGTAAAACTGCCATCATCTTGTTGAAGTTTAGATACATACAACACAATCTTTTCAATTGGTAATTCCAATTCTCGATTAAGCAAACAAGCAATCTATGAAAAAAATGTAATATGCATGAAAATATGGTAGGTAGTAGGTACTTAGGTATTATTTGTATTAAATAATGCTAACTTGAACCGCGCTGAGTGTATACAATAAATGTGGATCATGACCAGGGGCTGGTGAATATCCGCCACAACTATGTTCACAACTTTTAATATATTCAAATATTTCATCTTCTTTTGGTATTTTTCCATCATTGATTAGATATAATGCAGTTAAACCCCAGTACATACCAGACATACGGAGAAATTCCATCATACTACTTTCCTGTAAAATTAAAATAAATTTTTCTTTAACAATATTACAATAAATTCTTAGAGTTAAAATACAGAGTATAAATATTTACATATTGATGTCTTTCTTTGCCAAATGATTGTAAAAAATCGATATGTTTCTTTAAAATCCATGTTTTGCTTGTGTTATCCAATTTCACATCTTTTTGTAACTATAATTAAATAAATAAAAAAAAATACAAATAAAAATAATTATAAATAATAGGTATATTATTATGTTAATATAAAAATATTATAATATAACAGAACTATTCAATAAAACATCAAAATAATAAAATTGACAAAAAACAGAATATACATATTTTATATTTTTTTCTTAGTCTATATTTTAAATTCACAGCTCAACATTTATTTATATATCAATTTATATGATTATAATTACCTATAAATTAATATTATTGATAAATTGTAGGTACACATAAATAAAGAAAATAAAGTTATAAGCAATTTACATTCAATCATATTTATGTAAAATTCAATCCAATAAAAAAATAATAGTAGGTACTTACCATTTTTTTTTCTAGTTTTTAGACCTTGATACTTTGTAAAATGTAAAAAATTATAAGTAAACCAAATAATGTAATTTAATAATAATTAATATAACAATATATTATTATATTATTAAAAACATATTATATTACTTGATATAAAAAATTTTTTGTTTATTTTGAGGTATTAATAATGATTTTAGAAATACGAATAACTATTAAACCCAGGTCCTATAATCTATTATAATAAAATATAATTGATAACTTTTGAAAACTTATCAGTTATCACTAATTATTAGTTATTATTTATCAGTAATTATTGCCATCACCACGAAATACATAATATTATTAAACATTATAATCCGTGATCTATTCTGTCTTCTCTAATCTAATGTTTTTTTAATAATTATTATTGTTATCCACGGTCTTAGAAGATCTTCTAAGACCGTGTTGTTATCTATTTCAGTGTACCTATCTCACAAAGATTTTAAACCGTACTTATACCATAAAGCTAACCATTATGATAGTGAGCCGAAAAAATTAAATCTTAACTGCCACCGCGAGCGCTGCCTACTCGATTATAATATACAATATACCTACTATTCGTATGGCATTTTGCCATATTTATAATGCATTTATATAATATTTCTGAATAATTTATTCCTTTACATACATGTATTTACGAACGTTCTGTATTTCTGTACCAAATAGAATAGGTACTTACTTGAAAGAATAAAAAGTTTCACATTCAATTTAATAATGTACCTATTATTCAAACTTAATATTTATAATTTCAGTCAATTTTTCTTAAAAAAATTTAGTATGTCAAGGATTGTGTAATAACTAATAATACAGTAAATGAGCAAAAAGTAAAAATTACTTTTCGTATTTTCAACGACAGGCAAATTACTGAGTAGAATGAAGAAAACTAATTCTAAATTTCAAGAAGAAAGAAATTTAATTTAACTATTAAAGCTAATAATATAGACGGGAACCTAAACTACTAAAAAAAACAACTATTTTGTTGTTGTTTTAGAGTCGTAGACTGTCGAGTTACAAGCTGAATATAATAAAAAATAACTTAATAAAACTTTCCTTTAGATTTTTTAACAAGACAGTTATATTTTTTGTTTCAAAAAAATATATTTATATTAGTCAAAGTGAATAACTCGAGTTAATTTAAATAAATATATAGGTTATAGCTATAAGATCATAATGTCACTATTATAAGTCTATAGTGTAGTATAGTCTGTAGTATTACAAATTCTACCAAATCAAAAAACGAGGAAGCGCTATAAATTATAATTTCTAGGACTAAATAAAATAACACTTACATAGTTACATTACGTAAAATATTGTAACTTTTAGTAATACTTATTATAAGTATACCTAATACCTAAAGTACCGATGATTTTATAGAATACAGCATACAGATATATTAATATAAGAAATTATTATAAATAATCAATAATATTATTTAATATACCGTGAAATGGGATGATTTGCAACAATTTTTGAGTTTTATCCAACTTTGAACTTAATTTAAAAATCAAGCATTTATACTACTGTTAAGAAAAATATTTTTTTAGAATTCTTCTTACTTTGTTAATCATTATAAGTATAATTCAGAAATATAACTTATTAACTTTTTTTATTATATATTTTTATATGACTGTTGCAATTAACCTTTGAATGGGATTATGAATTGAAACACAAAATAATTTTGCTTTTTTAAAAATAGTACATTTTTCAAATTCATTGGTATAATTTTTAATTTTTTTCTGATTATTTTAGACAACACTCAATAAGCATCTCAAGTATTATAAACATAAAAATATCACAAATAAAATTACAGTCTTTGAAATCACTTTATTATTTAATAAATTATAACTGATGAACCTCCTAATCACCATATATTTATATATGAAAGTATGTAATATAACAAAATTACATTTAATCATCGTAATACGACAAATTTAAAAAATTTCAGTCCTTGAATTTACATAATTATTATATAAATTAAAAAAAAAACAAGTTAAAAAATGTAACGCTCTTCTGTAAATTTCAGAAAAATTGGCAATGTTTTCTAACCAGAAAAAAAAATTATTGTGATAGTGACATTTTAACAATATTAACGGAGCTAGGATTTTGGAAGTAATAAAATGAGTAAATTCATAAATGTGGACGAAATATTTTTCTGGGGAAAATTAGTTTTCTAACTAGATTTGTTGAATGGTTTTCCGTATTCAATGATATTTTATCATTGAATTCAAATTTAACATATCCAACACAGTTATCTACTCAATGTCTATATATAGTTACTGTATAGCACAGCGGTACCCACTTACAGCTTTTTCACTTTTATCCTTCGGGCTTAAATCTTAAATGTACCAACTATAACCAATTTGTTACCAGAAACCATCACCTTTGAATTGAAGATTAAAAGATTCCAGTAGATATATTAGTATGTAAATATTAAAGACGTATAGTAGAATATATTATCTATGGGTATCAGTTGCGTTACATATAGATTATATTGATCCCACATTGGTTTATGATTGAAAAAATGTTATTGATTGTTCGCCAACAAAATTTCAATGTCCTTATTCAAATTTAATTTAATTTTACAATATATGTGTGATGTATATGTTTGTACATGTGTAAATATAATACATAATGTATACGGAAGATGAAGGCAGGTGAACATGTAGATTGCATAGTATTCAATATAACCTACACCCACTGACCTAGTAATATTATTTTTAGAAGACAAACCATAACATGATTCTTGGCTTTAAAAATCAAGGATAAACTCCATAATCATACAAATAAAAATATGTATAAACGTAAACACAAGATAAATAGATAAAATATGATTATCGTCCAACGGAGATAATAAATGATAGATAGATATAAAAATAAGACAATGAATAATCTTCGGAAAAATGTACATATTAAATTAAAAGTCTAAACAGTTAAAAATACAATCTAATAATGAAAAAAATTTAATTCGTGATTTAAAATTACAACCAATTATTGTTTGAATAAATATTATGGTAATAATACTAATCTTATTAGTTATTTTAGATATAGAGTTATACAAACAAATTTAGTAAAATAGTATAAGACTATTACTTTTATTGTTAATTGAATAATGAAAAATGTGTACTTGTGTACAGTTTATTAATTTCAGTTTAACATACGAAAATAATAATTTAATAATTTATTAAATAGGTAGGTAGGTATAGGTATTACATATTCTACTGTAAACTATAAAGCAGAAATGGTCTACAAAACGATTTTTGATTATTAATGACCTATTTTTTTTGGTCGATCGTGACAACCTAAAAAACTCAGAAATCGACCACAAGGCTATAAACCCTACTTTAAGGTACCTAGAAAAATTGTGATAAGTATGGGATTTTATCATCTGCATGAGATGGATAATTAAATAATCGTACATATAGATAATTTGGAAACCGTTTTATTTAAATAAACCTCATCATAAGCGTGAGTAAATGATAAGTTTGAGACAATACTGCAGTAGCTACTAGCTACACTAGCTTGGAGCTCCAGTGGTCCGGGTTCCTTCTGAATTTTTTTCCAGCATGGCCTTGAGGTGAGACAGCGATCTTTGAAATTAATCCTCACACAAAATTATGGATGTGGTTATATTTATATTTAAACCATATTAGGTATATATATTGATTTATACGATTATAGCCTATAGGTTTATCTAAAAACAAACATGAAAACATCACAAACATATTTAATATGTGTTCTTTTTAAAAATAAGAAAATATAATAATAATTATATAATAGTACAATATTATTTTATTATTCCATTTGTATAATTCCTATTATTTGAAATGTTTTTAAAAAAATGTTAAATACTTTGATAGAAAATTTAAGAGCGAAAAACTTTGCAAAGGAAGCAGTTGCTTTGATAGTTGCTCCCGTGTGCGCACGCTTATGAGGTTACCTTTTTGAAGGTAATAAAATAACACTAAATAAACAGCTAAATATAATACAATATGTTAAAGCGCAATATATATATTTTTAATATATCTTACAGGATAAAAATTTAAATGTAAATGAAGTTATCGTAATTATTAATTAGTCTTAGATTCTGAGCAAGCAAGAAATAAATTGGTTTTATAAAGAAATTTGAATGTTTTTATATGTTTTAATAATTTTATCATTATTTTATTCTACATTATTTTATAATAAATTTATATTTGTGTACACTTATATGTTATAATTTATGTTATTATAATTTTCAGTCTTATTTTTATTTTAAGCAAATATTATAAAATAGGTAATTAACAAACAGCCAGGGGCGTATTTAGAAATGCCTTAAGAAGGAAGAGCATAAACAAAAATTTCAAATTTGCGTACATGGGGTGTAGAGTTGTAAAATATCTCATGTAATAAAAATAAGTATAAAATACGGTGGATGGGGGGGAGGGGTCACGTCCCTCTCCTTTAAATACGCCCCTGCTGAAATAGCAGACAAAAATCTGGTAATTGGACCAGACAGTTAAACTGGTAAATAAAATTTGCATGTGTAAGTATGAAAGTAAATCTCTGATATTATGATTATTTGGAAAATATTGGGTAAAGTGAAAACTATAAGCCATAATTATTATGTATTTTATTATCTTAAATATTAACTATCAAATTTAAAAAAAAAATATGTTAGTCGTAGAACTGTTAAATAAAATAAAATAAGTAATTACAATGTATAAAATAAAATATAATAAAATGTAATCTGTAAATTTTTATAAATCTTATATATTTACTTATAGGAATTTTGATTTCGGAGTATAAAAATACAGTAGTCCCGGGACTAGAGTTTTGACGGATAATCGAAAATACGATTAAGCGAGCAACAAAAAATATTTTAAACATACATACATATTATTTATTATTTTTTTATAGTAATATTATGACATACATATTGATACACACAAAGAGACTAAAAACGCGAACGGTCAAGCGAACGAACACACGTGTAATATATAACTAACTGACTTTTCAGAAACAAAATGTGATCACTATCGCAATTAAATGTTTTTATCTCACCAATAAAATATATATATACATATCCATCGCTTATCTAGTTATCTAGTAGAAATTTCCGGAAAGTTTCGGATTACATATATTATATTATTATTTATAACCTACTCATAGGTACACAAGGCGATAAGATTTTACTGCAATGCGTAAGTATAGTTCGTGCAAGTGTAGCTTGACGGTTAATCATGGGACGGATAATCGAGGTTCTACTGTAATCCTATAATATACATTAGAAGTTCATTGAATGTGCTATTCTATAACTCATTATTTTTTTTATTACTCCATGTTTTTGTGTATACCTTTCAATTACCATTTAAAAAGAATTATAAGAAATCTTAAATGTTATCAAGAATTTTATTTTGTAATACTCGTATTAACAAATTTTAACTACGGTGAACCTCGATTATCCGAACCTCCGTTATACGAACCCTCTATTATCCGAACTGCAATAAATTAGCGTATCCAAACATAGTTAGTCAAAAACTCAAAACGGGTTAAGATATTTCGGGTTACGGGTTTTGGGTTTGAAACCAGTGAACATTTTTAGCAGGTTTCGGGTTTCGGGTTCACCACCGGGTAAATTTAAAAAAATATAATAAGCATTATATTATGTTCCTATTTGTATTTAATGTATTTCTAATAATGTAATGTATGTAATTCTAATAAAATATTAATAATAATAATAAATATGTATGTACCAGGTACATTGTACCTAAACATAATACAAAATATTTAACTGTTTAAAAAAAAATTTTTTTTTTTAATTTCCAATATCTGAACATTCCGGAATTAGGTATGGTCCCAATTAGTTCGGATAATCGAGGTTCTGCTGTATTGTGATTACAGAAACTTCTTTTACCTGATTAACCGATAGGCATCATGGGCATAACTATAGGATTTAATAGTTACATGGGATAGAGTTCTAAAAAACCAAAGTTAAAAATAATTTGAAGGCTAATTGAGGCTAAAAAATAAACCTTATAGGGAGGATAAATACAAATACATGGGGGCAAAGCCCCCCTTCACCCCCTAGTTACGCCGATGCCGATAGGCTGATGATGCTCTGCGTGTGAATAGTACTATTCTCCTGCTGCCATCGTATTTAATTGGGTTAAAATAGCGTAATGCATACAATAAACATAATACACATACACACCACACATCGAGCGATTGAAGATTATGTTGTATAAACTTGCAAAATATACACAAATAATAAAAGTATAGTCTCGTTTGCTGATCCAATTCTCGGTCCGGATTTTTGCACGCACCCGCCAGCCTGTGTTTGCGTTATACTGATGAGCTTTATTTCTCCAGAGAGGAGCTTAGTTGGTCTGTGATTACAAGAATTTATACAACTTATACTTATCACTTTTCTATTAGAAAACATAGATTGGAGGCAATAAAAAAACATGTTTATATTTCCAAAATATATTTTTGAGATATTTAAAGTTAGGTAATTGGGTATCTATATAAATAGTTAGAATATGATTGAGTATATTCATGAGTACATATTGTATACTAAAATTCTCACTTATCAGTTTAAAAGGAAATAGTGTCTATTGATGTTTCCTTCCCTCGTGTTTTTAAGTTTCGTACAAGTGTTAACTAATTTAGTTATTGTATATATAAAAAAATTACATTTGCATTTTTTGATTTTGGTTAAAAGTTAGAATAACATATTATATAATTATTTTTTTTTACGTAGTAGGTACCTATATGTATATATATAGGTATTAATATGTATTATATTTTCTTTAGGATATTATTTTTCGAGATTATGTATAGTACTATATATATATTATAATTTAATATAAATTATTTGAAAATAATCTACTATGATCATTATTTTATTATTTGAGTATATGTCTACTTTAAATTGTAGTACCTATAATTTAAATATTATATATATCTATAATGTGGAATACTCGTAAACGAATGATTGCGTATATTACATACTACTGTTGTCATTTTGTTTGTTTTTTTAGTAATAAATATAGATATATAAATTACAAAAAACGTATAATAAATGTCAAACTATTATATATACACATTTAAATGATATTGATTGAAGAACAAGACGTTTTTAAACGAACATATTCACGTATAAAATCTAAATTTGTCAGGTTAATATTGGCCAACGTTTGGCTTCGTACCAAAATATTTCAATTCGCCCTCATTTGCTATTAGCACCACTCAATCGTCGACCGCTGCTCAAAAACGCAATATTCCGCGAAATAAACTTATAAACATTTCAAAATTTATTAGGTATTATATTGATAATTTATTTAGATAAACATATCTGTTTATACACGTAAATATTTTGTTTAATTTAATGTAAAATTGTTATTGAGTTTATTTATATTTTTAGTTTTTGTCAGTATTAGTGAGTGTAATGTGAACAGCTTTTGAACATATTTTTTTCAAGACGCCTCACTCGGTATGTAATTACTTACTACAAATTATATTATTATGTTTTAGGCTTACATATTATTTAAATACAATACGATATGTATATACACAAGTATAATTTATTTTATCAATTGGTAAACAGTAATTACACTACATACAAATTAAATAAGTCAATATTTTTATAATTATTATAAAGCTGTACAAATAGCATGTTGGCAAAAAGTTAAACGATAACTAAATTACAATAAATATTATTCATAAATTTAAAAGTGTGTAAATTTTAATGTGTACAATGTGTACTTTAATGTGTCTTAATTTATTACTGAACATTATTAGTAGTCTACTCACAATGTATTCGTAGTACATGTTTACAATGTATTGATTATTATTCCTATTTATTAAAAATACAGGATAAAACTCAGATGAATGACAACTGTTTCTTTGTCTTGTCTAATAAGAAGTATGCGTAGGTAGTTCTTAACCTATATAGATAACAATAGTTATTGGTATAACTTCTAATTGATACCTATTATTTTGAATTATAGTTATTTAATTTTATATTTATTATAGTGTAATCCTATCATTAGACCCAAAATCCAATGACCTAATCAATGAGGAAAAACAAAGATTTATAAAATCGATCAGATTATACAAGTAGAAATATAGCGATTCAAAAATGTGGATCTAAAAATAATGTTGTTTATCCTGTTAAGGCAGCCCTGCTAAATTACACGGGTACCGTGTATCTTTGTTTCTTGCCAACATAGAATTGGAAGCTCTTATAAATTTTTGCAAAGTAATTTATGAAAAGGTAAATAAAATACGGCTAAAAGTTGCATTAAAGTTTTGCAAACATTAGGCATATAACCGTCAGGTCAACTTTTGACAATTAATAATTGATTTAAATTATTCATTATTAGCCAGTAACTATATTAAATAAACAATAATCTACTTTCTATTTAATTTACAACCTATAATTTGATATTGTTTTTCAACTAGTATATGTTTCTAATGTTCTTATAATATAAATATGTACCCAAATTATACATACCTATATATTCAATATTGTATAAAATATGATTATTTGACTTTAAAATATTAATTTTTATGACAATTTTTTTACTTTACAATAAATAAATAAATACTTTTAAATTGTTCCATACAAAGTATCTAAATGTATCACTGTATTTATCATCACAGTATTATTGTTTTATTTTCATTAGTATATATAGGTAAAATAATATGAGTTATTCATTATTATCATTTATAAATGGGATTATTTAACCGATTTTTTATGAAAATTTCTTCTTTTATCTTGTCTATCACATATATCATATTCTATCTCTTGCTCATCATACCAAAAAATCTATAGTAATCAATAACATGATAAGAAAACTGAAAACATATTTGAATTAAGCATGAAGTTAACTTAAGATATATAAACCCTATTTTTCAAATTTCAACGTATTTTTTTTTCTGAGATTTGATTTTAAAATATAAAAATTTAAGAATTTTTAATCAAACCGGTATAAAGTTAAAATTAATAATAATACATAGTTTGACCATAAGGCATAAGTATAGTTCATAACAAATTTGAATAGTTTTCTGATTTTTATTGTATTGATATTTATAGCTCGATTACCCGGTTTCATCTGTATATATAGTTTTGAATGAAATTGTACCTATCTAACTAATTAAATTTATTAAATTTATTTGTTAAATAATTATTTATATATTTTATAAATTACTTCGTATATGTTGAGTTCGTAATTTACATATTATTTTTTATTATATAATATATTTTAAGTATATATATTGTTGCTACTTTTCTTGAATGATGTTATACGTTCAAAATCTTATTTATTCGTAAATCATTTTTATATACCTATAACACAATTTGTTCTAATATTTTTTCTTATAAATGGCATATTTTTTTTATTGTAATAATAATTTAATCTAACCAATCGCAACCATTTAAATAAAAAAAATATAAATTCTATTTTCGTAAGCCAAATCTAAATGCATGCGTGACTGCGTGAGCCACCTTATAGCAACTTAGATAGAGATAGAGGTTAAACAAATAAGCTACAAATCTTAAGAGTCTCAAGGAATCTATTGATGTAACAACTAATTTTATTGAAAATGGTCCAGTAGTTTCTGATTATAAAGAGTTAAGAGGACAAAGAAACAAAGAAACATTAATTTAGGTATATATCATATCGTCGGTGTAATGGCCAACTGTTGTAATCCTCATTTTTTTTTAAAAAATTGAGGTTATAATTAAATAATATTTTTGACACATAAATACAAATTCTAGCCAAGTAAAATAACCCACAAATAAGTTTTTCAGATACAAATTTGAATTATTCTTTAAGTAAAATGACAAAACCTAAAAATCCTTATAGACAAAATTTGATGATTAATGTATGCCTATATGCCATAGCACAATATACTTAAATTAGAACTATTTTTACCTTATTTCAGTTAACTGAAATATAATAAGTCATATATATATAATATATATAACCCTCAACGGTCTCAACAGGCTTAACATAAACCTCAATACTTAAACTGAATATAACAATTTCATCAGCCAAATAACGTAACCCAACTAAAGTAATATAACCGTAACCCATCTAAAATAGTGTAACCGTAACCCACAGACCTCTCTAAATGTCATACCTATGTAGAGTTCACATTTAAAGGTAATATAAATAATAAATAATAAGGTAATAAAAAAAAGCATTTAAAATGTCAAAAAAGCATTTCATCTATTAAAAAAGCAATAACAAAATTTATTAAAAAATTAAATAGTTTGTACAATGTACATTTTAACTAGTTTATATTAAAAAAAAATTCACTACCATATTATACTTAGATAAACTGTCTTCGATAATGCGAACTGACGAACAATTTTGAATATAGTATCTACGCATTATTAACATATTTTAATCTATAGAAAAGATAGTATGAGTACTTTCATAACTGGTCATACTCGGATATACTCCATAAAGTATTTAGCAATATCAATAAATATAGCTGATAATAAAATCCATTAAAAATAATTGACAAACGACAATGCACCGTCTTCAGAAGATCTTATCAATTTATATCATTATTAAGAAGCATGTCGTGTATAAAACAACTAAATCAATTGAAAATTAAACCAAAAAAACAAATCATTTATAAATTATAAATAAAAAAGGAAAAAAAATACATCCATCGTCTTAAATATTAAATGATTCACATGTTTAAATAAAAATTATTTTTCTGTTATTATTAAAGAAAAGGCTTTTGGCTTCAAATCCGTACCCTAGTCATATGCCATATAACGTAGTTCACTAATAGGTACCTCATTTTAAAGTGATTACATTATGAATAATATGTGCATTATTTTAATTAAATTCATATAATATACAATTACAAGATAGTTTTTTAATAGTAAAAATAATATAAAAACATTAATTTAGAAGAAAGGTATAACTACTTTTTTTGAGTCTTATGACTCATATAAAATTTGGTTTTTAAGGGTTACCTATAACTGTTGGCCTTTCTACCAATGGTATATACGAGTATATAGGTTAAAGCTATTTTGGCATGATAAACAAATAGTATATAATAGTGGCACGCCAGGGAGGTGTATTTTTCTGGATCCAATTTATCCTCTGTTTTGAGTATTTATATCATATTCAGTATTATTGTGAATTTTAATAACAATATTTAATATTAAAAATACAAGTACAAAATAAATATTAATATTAATAATATATTTAATGCTTCATCATACAATTTCTGATTATGTTACCGCTATTTAACATTTACTATATCAAGATAAAAAATTTAGCTATTTTTTAATTTAAATTGTATACAATATATTGGTCTGTTGGAATTAAATACCTATAGTAATTAAACTAATATTATTTTTTATTGATATACAAATGTTATTATAAATACCATTAAATATTAAATAATATTACTTAAAAGAAACTTTTTTTATCTTATTTAACATTACGAAATAAACTAAATTAAAGTTAATTCAACATAAAATCATGCCAACATTTTAAATATTAAACAAAACTTATTTCATTTCACTATTAATTACCTGTATCGTATATAGTATTTTATTTTAAAGCTTCGAGGAATAGGTTAAATTATTTCAATTATAATTACATTTTTCTCATATTAGAATTAATAATCATGTATATTGAAACAAATTTGGGATGTTCGACCGATAAAATAATAAAATATAAAACAATTCATCCTATTTAATATATTGTATATTTCTCGTAATCTGTATATTATTCACTCTTTAAGTAAATTAAAAATTGTGTATACTTACAACTACTACTCGATAATAATTATTTGTTTATTTTAAATCATTATTTCTTGTATAGCAGAGGGCAGAATCATCAGATTTATTTTTTTAATCTAGGTAGAAGTTGTACGTAAATTATTTAATTTTAGGTAATTTAAAAAAGTCCTCTGGAGCCTATGGAAACTAGTTGAGAGAATTTCGTTCTCATCTTCCAAACACTTACACATAATAATTAATCCTTATTATATATTTTATTTTACTGAATTGGTTATTAAGTTAATACCGAGTTGCGTATACAGTAAAACCTCGATAAGACGGAATCGCTTGGGACCATGCAATTTTTCTGTGTTAACAGGGTTTTTGTTTTGACGGGGTTCAAAAAAAATGAAATTTGAAAAAAAACGACACCGAAGAAATTTTCCGTATTACCAGGGTTTCCGTTTTACGGAAGTTCCGTCTTATCGAGGTTTTATTGTACTTTAATTAATTTTAGTTTAATGAAATCTTATAAAATATATAAATTAAATAAAAATAACACAAATCTTTTTACTTAAAAAAAGATAAATTTAGCATTATAATTATAATTTTAAATTTTAATACTAATATAAATGTATTATTTTAGGAGTAAACTTCAATACATATTTGAGCAACATGCCTAGACGCAAACAACGTAAGTATTTAAAAATTATGATTTTTAAATTTAATAACAAATTATTAACTAATAATAATTAGCGATTATAAGAATATCCAATGTTCTCATTGTTTATAATTTTATAAGAATTCAATTGACAAATTATTTTAATTTTACCTTAAATAACTTTAATGGCCTTAGGCATTAAAATCGTATCAACGTTCTTTTTTAAATGCTTATTTAATATCTTGGAACGTTTAATGAGGAATAAAAATAAACATAAAAGGAATTTGATCGTCTTAAATGTGAATCGTTAATTGTGATTTAGTTTTTAATTTCAAACATTTTCTTAAATAAGTTTACTATAATAAGAGCACATTTCTTACTAGTTAATTTACTTATAGTTATTATTTGATTTTGGTATTTAAATTTATGCATATCAATAAGACAATAATACCTTAGTTAATTGTACTTTAGCCTTTATGTCAAATAGTAAATAGCTAAATAAAAATGTATTTATTTCCAAGTCTTCTAATTTTTGACTTGTTTATTATGTTTTTTGAAATAAAACTTATTAAATATTACATTTTAAAATGACATTTTTTTTAAAAATAATTTTAAAACAAAATTTCAAATTTGTGATGTCAAATTATAATCTAGCAATTTATAAACAAAATATATGCTTTATGGTTATAAATTATAATTATTTAAATTAATATATCATACAAATCGAATTTGATAGACGAGTTAAATATTTTAAATGAACTTTTATATGTTATAGTTCAATATATAGTGTATAGGTACATGACTTTAATATAATAGATATAATATTAAATGTTTCACACATGGCAATGTATTCAAAAAAACAAATAAAATCATTTTTAAAATAACAATTAATTAATAGCTAATATAAATTTGAAATAATATTTTTTTAATAATTCAAATGTATTTTAGCCAATAGCCATATAGTTTTTCAGTATTTCCGTTTCTATACTAATTGGCAGTGAGTCAATAAATTGTATTATCCATTAAAAAAAAAAAAAATGTTTCTTGATTATTCCTATTCAACTGCATGAATTAGAATTATTACTGTGTTCCAAAGCAATTAATATGACTAATAAAAAATGTATACCTATATACGTATTATCAATAGAATCATATGTTGAATAGGTAGGTATTACTAAAATAGACTCTTCGTTTGTATTTAACTATAAAAATTGATGGTAAATATAAGTATTCAAGTACCTATATATTATTTGTCAACTTTTAATTTAAACATTTAAATATATTTACAAATGGCTAAACTGTAATTTGTTTGTCTGCGTCCAGTAGATGTATACTATAGCTATAGTTGTGTCCCCAAAATAAATTTAAAAAAAGATCTAAACCGAATTATTGTTCAGATTATTTTTTGCAGTACAATTTAAATTTTGGTTCGATTAATATTTACCATTTATAGATGATAATCATCATTGATATTTCTATCTTCTTTCTAATACTATGTTGCCCGTTTAATGATAAAAACTACGTTGCTAATTAATAATTGTTGTAGCCTGTGAGGCTTTACATTCAAAGTTCAACGACATTTTCTAAAATGCTCGTCCAAATATTTTTGTGTTCATTGATGCTTTGAAAAATATACAATAGGATAATAATGATGATAGTAAATATGTAAGACCTATAAATGACCAATAAGTAATTGTCTCAAATGTTTCAATAATAAAAAATTAAATGCTGAATAATTAATATAATAGATGAAGAAATATAAATTAGAAATATTATGACTCAATTAAAATAAAACCAAATTAACAAATTTTAAATTTATAAAAAAAAAATGTCAATAAGTTTTACTAGTTTTCTTATATGTCATAATATAACATAAGAATAAAAACAACATTTTTAACCTACCTGTTTGTAATTAAATATTACATACAGTCTTATGCATGTAGGGTGTGTAGTGTAAAAATGTGAAGAAAAATGAAGTTTAGAGTAATATGGAATTATATAATACATAATACATAGTATATTATTTTATATTTTTTTATTAATAATTAGTTGAATGTGCCCTTAAAATCTAGTCCGTAATTCGAATATACTCTAAAAAAAAAAAAAAAATAGAGCCGCAATTAGTATGTACTATGTAGGACGTAGGTACATATATTAAAAAATCTCGGATATAGTAATTAGAAAGACATTTTTACTCTGGGATGCAACTAGTAATTACCCATACAAATATATTTATATATTTGAAATGGACTTGGTAACACGAAGTTTAAGGAAAAAAGATTTGAGATACTAAAATTTTTTAAATATATTTATCAAAGTTCTAATTATCAAGAATCAAATGCTTATAAAATGTAAAAATATTTACTAATGTCTATACAGTGCCGTATATAAAAAATAATGTCAGGGGGGGAGGTTAAAAAAAATTTCTATTCTTAAATTATAATTAATTATACAACCAAAATCAATGCCCGTACCAACCATACATTTCGGGAGAGGTTTGAACCTCTCCCCCCTGCCCCTATATACGCCACTGAATGAAAACAACTGGTAGAGGTTTCCAACTAATGTCCAAAATCAAGTTATAACCAGCCTTCCGAAGGACGATAAATAATAACCTAAAAATATGTATAATAAGTTATTATAATAACCCAAAATGTTATTGCATGCACTCATGTCGCGTTGCACAAATAATTATCATCTATAGTCTATACCATAATTCAATTTAAATTTTATGATTCAAATTAAGGTTCTCGAATAAAAATTTTGGCAATAGGGTTATAAGTGTTTAACATGAGTGTTAGAAAAGAGCGATAAGCCTTCAAAAATAGGAAAATCTAATTTTTATAAGGTCCTGTGACAGTAACATTTCATTGATCAACCTTCTAAATTAGTGTAAATATTGTTGGGGAGGCGCAAGCAAACATTACAAAGTAAAATTTTATTTATTAAATTTATTTATTTGTTTTAAAATGTAGGGAAAAATGAATCTAGTTTTCTTTTCGATTTATAGGAGGGGGGCGCGAGATTTTTGAAAACCTACAATAGGGGCGTAGGATAGAAGAGGTTGAGAACCACTGTTCTAAATATAAACATAGAATTTCGTCTATGATTCATATAGATTTTGTATATAATACACCATTAAGATTATAACGATTTTCTGCATACGCATTTTCCTTATTATGGAAGCAAAACTGATTCTAGCGAAAGTAAATCGTTTCTATATACATATAATATTTAAAATCAATTTTATTATTTTATTTCTACTGCCATGGTCATGCAAATGTACTTTATTCAAATATATATTTGAAATCTAAGCAGGTAGTTTTTTATTCATCAGTTATTTTCAAAGTTTAGACTTTTTAGTTTTTCTATTCGACAAATCAAAGTTAACGTTGTAAATGATTCAGTTATATTTGTTAATATATACTAAATGACATCTAAAGTTCTCATGTTTATTATTTTTTGTATTTTATTGCACTTTTTATTTTAGGCTACCTACTTTAACTTCTTATAATATTTATTAAATCATAAATAAATCGTTTAAATAAGATTCCAAAAGTTAAAAACAAATTATACGTAGTTAATCTGTGTCAAGTAGCAACAATTTTTTAGGAAATGGTAGACAAGGTTAAAATTATTCATTAATAATCAAGTATTTTTGATTTATTTCAATTTTAAACAATGTAATCCTTTATAAATGCTAATCAATAAGTGTGTAAAAATGTGTCTTTCACTATTAAACGAATAATTATATTCTCCCTTGATATAGATTATACGGCTTATCTATAGTATTTACAGTACTAGAAATTATAATAAATTAAAGTAACCTAAAATAAATACCTATGTTCATTGTTAATTAAATTTAACAGTAAAGCCACAGTATTTGAACATTACCTCACAAATATTTTGTTAAAAATATCCAAGTATACTACTAAAACTTGGCAAAATAGTATTGTACTTAGTCAGTATTATCATCATGACAAATTCTTGGCGGAAATATCGTTTATGTAATTCTTAATTTGTCATCTCAATAATTTAACAAAGAAGTCAACGTTTTGGATTAATGTTAAATATTAATTTATTATAAAACGTATCTTTCAAGAAAACCATTTTTTACCTAGGTTTTATTTTATAGACATACGGCATACATATTATTTACTTTACATTTTGAAATAAAATTACTAATTGTTAATATGTTAATCAATAAAACAAATACATTTTATATCTATAAGATATCCCGTTTAAACTTTCAACTAAATTATAAATATAATTAAATATTAAAACGCAAATGGAAGGTTGAGTTAGTATATATATATTTTTTTTTGAAAAGTTGTTTTAATTTTAATATATTTGTATTATAGAATCTACAAAGAAATTCATAGGAATTAATTTTAAATCAAATTTAAGGTTTCTGTAATTATTTATCTAGTTATTTTTTTCAAATTGTTATAATCTAGCTAAAAAATAACATTATTATGGCCTTTTTGAAATTTTATAATTACTATGTATCTAACCTCAGTGACTAAGTATTTTAAAACTACTAAGACCTACATGTATAATACAATTCATAACTTAATCATATAGGTTAAGTTAATATAATATTAGGTAAATCAGTCAAAAATGTAATATTCTTTGTTACCTATTGCACCGACCACTAGTCACTAAGAATACAATATTATATAATGATATTCAATAGTGTTTTTAGTTTTCGATGAAATCGATTTTGTTATTTTTTTATATTTAAAAAATATTATTAAAAATAACTTTAGATAGGTACTTGAAATTTTCACAAAGTATTTATATTAGCCAATTAGTATATTTAGTATTTATTTTAATACATGCGAATCAATTACAATTATATTTTTATAGATATAATTAATGAAACATATATCAAAATATTAAACTTACTAGTATTCGGCTAAAAAATGGGATAAATAACACTTTGGAATTCGTTGGTTTATGTAAGATTCCAATTTAACTGAATTTCTTTAGTTTGAAAAAACAAACAAAAGTATTTACTCAAATTACATTGTTGAATTCACTTCTCTGTTAAAAATAAATTTGTACCTCTTATAAATAAAAGATATGTAAATAAATATATATACCCATGTTAATTTTCTACATTTATTTATTGACAAAATAATGAAGTTTAATTCAGTGTTGATTAATGAATAACAATAAAAATAATTAGTATAATACTTTAAGAATAAAAAAATCTAAAAATAAAAATTTGAACATAAATAAATCGAATCTATTTGTAAGGCACATAAAATTTTCATTTTTTTTTCAATGTTGATTTAATGTTTATACTTAGTCAAAAAATTTAGAAATGTAAAATACGATTTCTCATAAGCAGTTTTAACATGAATCTAAAAAAATCTCAATAAAACACATGCACAATTTTTTTTATTAACTCTCCAATTATAAATTTCGACAATAATTTATATTTGAAGTTATACAATTTAGTTATTATGTACCACGCCACTACATATAACTATCGTTAAAAGTTGACGAAGAACTTTTGGAATTAAAAACCCACTTCAAATAATAATTTTTGAAAGATTTTAGATTAAGAAATTTCTTAAATTAACAAGTTAACGGAATTTTGAATATTAAAAAAAAAAAAACAGAATTATCAAGTTTACGAAAATTAGCTATTTCAATATTAGACTAAATAAAAAATAAAAATGGAAAGATAACATAGTGTCAAACTGTCAAAGAGAATTTATGATTCGCCCTGCTAATATTTTACTATGTTTTTAATATTTATATACCTACTATATAGGTTATGTACTAGTTATCAGTCTCAAGTTTTTTTTTAAATGTTTTTTTTTTTTTATTATTATTAAATATATGAAAATATACTTCAAACGTTTTATTTATAATGTTTATTCTAATTTATATATTTCTAATTAAAATAAAACGTATTAATACATTTACATATGTTAGATTTTTTAAGTGCGAACAAAGTTAATAGTGTTTAAGAGTAATATACACATGTTGAGAAACACTGTTCTAGAATCTAAACACAAAACCCTTTTTTTCTCTTTTATAGTGATATTTTTTTTATACTCACTAATAAAAAAATATCGTAACACGAAAGTCTTGCGTATTTAAACACATATATAATAGTATATGATCAGTAGATTGGTATATCATATAATTTC
Organism: Rhopalosiphum padi; assembly: GCF_020882245.1. NCBI lineage: Eukaryota > Metazoa > Arthropoda > Insecta > Hemiptera > Aphididae > Rhopalosiphum > Rhopalosiphum padi. The sequence continues at coordinate 24,947,169 of NC_083600.1, forward strand.
TATAGGCTTTTGACTACTAATTAATAAAAAAAGTTATACGAACAAGATATCAACTAGTATTACGTAAATATAAAAATTATTTTTATATTTTTTTGATAGCCGTGTCACAACAGCCGACGCAAGTAAAGATTCACTATCATGCTACCTACCTATATAGTACATAATATTGTTTTATATAGAATAACTTTTTACGCTGGTAATCGAGCGATGAAAGGGCTAATCTACATTTTCCTTTCTTTTTTTTTTTGTCACAGTTATTTTAATGTTTAGTTATGCCTCTGATAAAAACGATGATACTTTTATAAAATATATTAAGTTAGACGTAGATAAATATTTGTAGTATAACTATCATGTTCTGTCATCACTCATCTTGAAAATTAGTAAAATGTAGATTATATATAAGTAACTATAAATATTAATTTATTAAAATATATATTTCTAAAGGGTCTTTATATATTTAATTGGAAGTCACTTTCAAAAAACACAAAATATTAATTAATTCAGTTTAATTATTATTCTGCATGTATTAGAAAAAATTAATATAATTTAAGGTTTAAAACTATCAAATACTGGTATATAATAAAAAAACTTAAAATAGAGAATGTATATTTTTACCATTTATAATATTTAATACGAATTATATATATTTACTAGTCTTTTAAAATAAAATAAATCAAGTTTTTTTGTTAATTTATTTTTAAAAATTAAATTATAATTAAAATGATATATCAGTATTAAAAGTAATATTATAATTTATTAAAATTAGAGTTTATTTATTTATCAAAATTATTAGTTATTACAAAATTCATCACTGTTGGGGATGTTCTATTTAAGAAAAAAAATTCTGTTGCACCATAAATTAGGTTCATACATTTTCACCACTTTGTATAATATTATACAAGACTGATAAATAAATAACTATAAATTATATAATACTTTGTATAAACGTGTAATTTTCTTTTTCAATAATAAATTTATAATTGTTTTTTTTATGTTTATAGCTTATGTGTCGGAGCTCAATTCTATTCTGGCAAAAAAAGGAGCAGTAAGTATCTATTTAATAATACACCCATTTAATTACTATATACAACCAGTAAATAAATTACTATTTAACAAACTTAAACGCTATTTATTATAGAAGTTATTTATTATAGAATAACGTTTTAATTTTTTTTTAAATTAATAAGGTTAAAAACTAGTTTTTAAAATGTAATTATATATATATATTTGTTGTATTGCCAATAACCTATTCTTTTGAAGGTTTAGATCCAAATACATAAATAAATGTGTAAATTCTAGTAGACATTTTGAAAATATAATGTTTATATATATTTCTGTTTTTAAATAAATTCAAAATATCTTTGTAAATAATTGTACAAGAGCTATCAAAAATTTTAATTCAAATTCAAATTTATAATAAATAGATTATAAAGAATGATTTGTTAATTTTAAAAATAGATCGGTTTTAAATTGTTCAATGTCCTTCTGTTTCATTCTTAAAAATGTAAAGTTTTTATAAATACAAAAGAAACCATGATGAATCGGTGACTCGTATTTTTTCAAACTCATCGGCTGCGTCTACGTTATTTGGCACAGTTACAACTTCTGGCACCATTGGATATGAGGGTTTGGGCCATTAAAATTTTAACATTTCGGTTCGATTCGTGCTGTGTCGGATGGTGGCATGTGCCAGAGGTGGAAATTAGCTAGAAAGACGGTTCTAACATATTATTACCACACAAACGTATAAACAGTCTGTTCCGACGTGAGTAACCGTTCGCATCATTTTACATCTACGCGCGCTCGTGCCCCGCGTACACAAGTCACTTGTTATGATCTTTCTTTAATGATTTCTATATAATGATATTAAAATGTCAACATACTGTCGTATTACTGGCAAAAGCCGTGGTTTACCAAAACCAAATTATTTCCCATTGCTACCGCCAATCTCTCCAGCAGATGCAAAACGGTTTTGTCGCATAACTGGAAAGTCATATGGGCTGCCCGCGCATCATTACATACCGGTGTTAGTTGGACGAAAAAAAAAAAAATCTGATCTTAAACATGTAGTGATAAATGGATATCGGTATGTATTTCCAATAATAGATGGATGTTCAGAGTTATCTGATGTATTAAAAACGAAGTGTACAGATGATCGTAGGTATGTGTACTCTGTGGATAAGCGTAGATGTAGTCTCGTATTTCCAACAAGCTTAGAAAAAGCAGTTAGAGATGGAGATGTTAAAGATGTCATGATGTCAGAAACTAGTGACACGGTACTTCTAAAATTGCGTAAAGGTAAAACCGTTGAGTTAGAAATCAAAGAAATGGAAATATCTGGCGTGACATTGATGGAAGGCGAAGGGTTTCGGAACAGGCCCAAACAGAAAAAAACAGTCAAGGAAGATTGGAGAAGAAAAATTTTTGAAGATAAAGAAAAGGAAAGCGATGCTGAACTAGAACAGGAAGAACTTAAATCAAAACGGATAACATTTTCAGCAGGTCAAGGAAAACAAATCGAAACTATTGAATCTATACCAAAAATTATAAATGCAAAATCCTTAAGTGTTTCAAAAATAAAAAATATTATTAAACCAACTACAGAAAATATAATACTTGGAGAAAATAATAATAATTTAAAACTTCAAACCGATATATTACCTACTCCAATTTCAATTGAACCAAACGTTATAGATCTCGGTTCTGCATTTCCTGGAGTGGTACATCAGACTTTTCTTAATGATACTGTTCTTACTAATTTACCTATCATTTCAGTGGTATCACCAATAAAACCTTTGATAAAAAACTTTAATAAACTTCCAGTAATTTTGCCTGATATCAACTCGTGTGCAATTGAAGAAATATTAACAGAAGATAATATAAATAAATTGTTAACAATTGATGAAATTAATGTACTAATTGAAAATATTCAATTGGGTACACAAAAAATAATTCCTACTAGTCAAGGTACAACTAAAATATTTAAATTAGATATTAAAAATTGTGAAAAGTATGTACCAGGACAATATGTAAAAACTGAAGATGGTGAAAAATTTGTCCCTGGTAAAATTATTGACACAGCTAATGGAAAATTATTTGTACATGGCGTTATGGTCCAAACATCAGATGGAGCAAAATTTCTTCCTGGACAAATTATTGAGGACTCTGGAAAATCTATGTTTATTGTTGGTCAAAATATTATAACAAGAGAAGGAGAATCATTTGTTCCAGGACAAACGATTACAATAGAAGGTGAGAAAAGATTTGTGCCTGGACAAACAGTTAAAACTCCTGAAGGTATTGGTTTTGTGGCTGGGCAAGTAGTTAACAATGGTGGCGAATCAGATTTTATTCCTGGACAGACTGTAATGACTATTCATGGGCCACAATTTGTACCGGGACAGTTTTGGAATGATGAAAATATCAAATTTACTCCTGGACAAAGTGTTTTAAAAATTAACGGTGATTGGGAATTTGTTCCCGGTGTCTGTGTTGGGTCATCTTTCATACCCGGCTTAACAGTAGTCGAAAAAGAAAAAGAAGAATTCATTCCAGGAAGAATAGTAGAAACTGATAATGACACTACTTTTATACCCGGTATAACAACTTTAGATAACAATGGAAATACAAAATTTGTTCCTGGAATAAGTATTGAAACAGAAAATGGAATAAAATTTGTATCTGGGAATATTTTATCGGATAATGATGGAAATAAACAGTTCATTTTGGGACATGTAACAAATTCAGAAAATGGCGAAATAATCTTCACAGAAGCAAAGTCACTACAGGAAGTAATTTGTTCTGATGAAGTACAATCAGGAATTTTGACAAATGATTCATTTTATCCAAAAGGTGAAAAATCCGATGAAGTTTTTGGACAGATGGTACAAACCGCTTATGGGGTAGAATTTTATCCAGATGATCAAGCAATCTTACCAGCTGGAAAAATAGTTCCAGGAAAATTAATACGAAACAATGGTATTAGATTCGTTCCAGGTGTTGTAGTTGATAATAAATTTATACCAGGACAAATAGTGGTAACAGATAGAGGAGAACAGTTTGTACCGGGACAAGTGATTGAAACACAAATGGGTCCAAAATTTGTGCCAGGACAAGTAGTAGAAACAGAAACTGGTTCGAAATTTGTTCCTGGGCAGACTATTGAAACCAAAGATGGAATAAAATTTGTACCCGGTCAGATAGTAGAAACAAAAGCAGGTCTAACGTTTATACCGGGTCAAATAATATTTACAGAAGAAGAAGGATCTAGATTTGTACCAGGTCAAGTTGTTGATACAATAGAGGGTCCAAGATTTGTGCCCGGTCGAGTTGTAGAAACTGGAGATTGTGTAACTTTTGTACCTGGTCAAGTAGTCGAAACCACAGAAGGTTTGAAATTTATTGCCCCAGATCTTCAAGATGCAGATGATGGTGTGTGTGAGTTCAGTGTCCAAGGATTTGAAGTGTCGCCAGAAGAATTACAAGTTATTCAACCTAATTTTCCTCAAACTTCATATTATACACAAAATGGTAAAATGGCTCTAGATTCAAAAATGTTGGAACAATTATCATTTGCAGGTATGAGTATTGGAAGACAAGTTCCTGCAGAACTTCCAGAAGTTGATGTACGCACACTTCCTTCAATGGAAGTGGCGTATGACGTTGCAGAAAAACTGGAATTTAATAATGACAATACAATTAAATTAGCTCATATAATTAATCGATTATGTAAATTAGATTTAAAAAATACTTACTATGGATCACCGTTAGTACAAAACTTAATAAACAAATTACCGAAAATCAAAACAAATGAAAATGTAGCAGAAGTTATTTCAAATCTTCTTAACACTGCTAAATCGAGTCCTATAACAGCTTTAAATGAAATTTATGTAGTAATATTTGATGATGGTTTTGTAACGGATTTAAAAAACCCTAATAAAGTAAATATTTTGAAGGGAATAATGAATAGTTCTGAACTTGAATCTAAATATATTGCTGAAGCATTCAGTGAAATTTTGAATGATTTAGAAGACTCTAAATTACGTTTAGCATTTGAACATATAGCAGAAGAAAATATAGAATTATTAAAAGAAGTAAAATTAAAAATCGACATGAAAAAAGTAAATAATGAAAAAGAAGCAATTGAGGCATTACAATGGGCAATTGTTAGTGTCATTAATAAAAACAGTGAAATAACTGTTAATCAAATGTTAAAAGACAATAAAAGTGAACAATTCAATCGTTTATTATCTGATGCAGTTGGTCTTGCAAAAGCATTAGGACTAAAAGAAGTTGCTTCAGTACTTATGGATGTTCTTGATGATCGAAGGTCAGCTGATATATTAGCTTCAGATAAGATAACAATAGAAATATTAAGACGACTAACTGTAATGAGGAAACTTGCTGAAAGACGGCCAGAATTTAGTGAAACTTTAAACGGGATGTCTATTGACCCAATTGAAGCAAGATTGGATCCAAAATTACGTGAACTAGTCAGAGAAAGTGGAGTGTTATTACTTCCTCCAGAATCAAACGTTGAAACATCGTTTGATGTTCCTGCTGAATTATTTAGTCCGGGGAATAGTTTAGCAATGGAGGATTTTATGGTGAAATCGAGAAAAATGGGAATTTTACTTATAATTAAAAATGGTCTTCAAGCTGTAGTCCCACGAGAAGCAGCCAGATCAGTTTTAACAGGGCAGGTTCCATACACTGTTTTGGACGAAAGAGGCATGCACAGATTTGAACCAATGAATGTCCTAGATGTTTTAAACATTCGTGCATTTAGCTCAGGAAGATATTCAATGTATAATTGCGCTGTACAAAAAACACTAACGGAAGATGAGGGAACAATTACTCGTGGTAGTTCAATTAGTTTGGATGATAGACAATTAACAATTGGAGAGGTTAAATATTAGACTTTAGATTAGTTATTTGAAGTAAATATTTTGTTTAATGTTCAACTAAATAATTTTAATTATGATTTTTACAGGGAGGCGGAGACGAATACGAGGTTCTTCAAGATTATGAAACAGAACCAGTTGATGGTGCTGATGAGGAAGATGATTTGATTTTAGAACCTGGTGATAGAGTTGTTGTACTAAAACAATCAAAAGATGATCCGTCAATGTAAGTTAATATGAGCAAAATCAAACTTAGCAACTACTAGTTAACATTTTTCAATTTATTGGTTTTAGTAATAGTTGTCGAACATTTTATAGCATATTATATTATAGTGTAAAAATAAAGATATTCTAAATTTGAGTATCTATGTTTAAATGTTTTAATCGATATTAGGTTTTAAATACAACAATTAAAATCCGTTTATCAAAAGTTATTATATATTATATAAATATATATTAATAACGCACTCATGAATTTGCTGTTATGAAATTTGTTGAAAAAACAAAAACTGTTGATTATTTTTAGCGAGTACGCATTGTCCGCAGATATTACAAATTGAGTTTATAATTTTGAAGTTGAGTGACTTGAGGCCGAATAGACAGCCTATAATTAGAGAATTTCTGGCAAAGGTTTTCAAACTGTCAAATCATGATTGGTCTACCGAATACTATTTCTATGAAGGCCAATGTTGTTTTCTAAGCAGGGACTTAAGCGTTCTTTACATATAATTTGTTATCAGGGGCGCCGAGGTAAAACGAAATTTACTGTTGGACAATGCAGCGGCCAAACATAAAATGTCAGTACGACCAAATAAAGTACATCCAACCAAACACAAACCCTTGGATACAGACGGGTAAAATATGTCCATATATTGAAACTGCTGGCTTACGATGCTATTACTCGCTTGACGCTGCTTTTTGTACTTACTTATAAGACTCTGATAATACGCTTTATTATATTATTGTAGTATTGAAATTTAAGTATTTCCTGTATTTTAATATACTTTAAGTATATAGAAACATCAGAAAAAAAATAACAACTGCTTTTCTGTAGTTAGTTTGTTTTTTAATATATTTTATATTTAGAATATGAATACTAATTTAAAATGCATTAGTTATAACCTGTAGTGTATTAATGAATACATTTTTATTTCTTAGTAACGAAATTAGAAACTTAAAAGTTCTACTTTTAAGTAATATTTACAATTCAAATTAATTAAATTTTATCTTTGTGAAAAGACTGATATGAAACTATTAGTGTGGTGTCTTATTTCAAGCTAAGTTCATAACTACCATATGACTAGATATTCTTATCTGTTATCACGTGTTTCAATAATTTAAACACTTAGTATAAAATTATGGTACATTTTAAAGATTTATTTATTTGGAAATTTTTGTTGTTTTGTATTTTCAATGCAATTCAATAAATTATCATAGGTAATTTTTAATTGATTGTAATATTTCTTAAACATATTGGAATATTAATCTAAGAAAAAAAAATATGTTTAAAATGTTAAATATTATTATAATATGTAACAATTATTGTAAATTATGAAGAAAAAAAAAACGAAAAAATTTAAAAGTTTATTTTCAATAATCAGCATTTTATTATTATACTGTATACTTTAACTAAAATCTAAGTATACCTATAGTTTTATACCTATGACATAATAGATAACATAATGTGAATAAACAAAAATTATATTTACACGAATTGGCTATAAATTATATCAGTAAGAAAACACAATTTTCAAATATTTAAAATTACTTTACCTAGCTATAGAAATATAGTGAATAATAATTATATACTTCTCTGTGTAATTATTTATTAGTATCTACTGATTTTATACATTTTATCTAAGTAATTTTTGTAATTACCTATTAGTTTAATATATGTCTTTAAAATAAACAATTGTAAAATAAAACATTTTAAGAAAAAAAAAATGTGATTATATATAAGTAAATCAAAATTATTTGTTTAGTACAATAAAAACATAATTTAAGTTCATATTCATTTTGTTGAATGTTTATTTAGTTTTATACAATTATTTGTATGTGTATTTATAATTCATAAAACATGGTCTTGTTGTACACGACTTGGCATCCAAAATTGTTAATATGTGGCCTAAGTAATTATTATTTGTAGAAGTCAATTTATGTAGGCAATGCTGTTATTATATAAAACCTTTGGGTAATAGAACGGTACTTGAACGTATAAGAAGCAAATATTAAACGGTCTATTTTTTGCGTTACTTATTATTTACCAAGACACAAAATAGGTCACTTATTTTTAAAAACTTATGACATAATAAATTACATATTGAAAATCTACTTTGTTATAAATTAAATTCATTTATATAGAAATTCAAAAATCTACACTATTAAAAAACATTTGTTTTTGCTTAATGATGCAAAATATTGTCTTTAAATAATATCAAAATATTTAATCCGAGTATCTATGGATATTAACCACTATATGCATGATATGTAACGGTTACCTAATATAATTTTCGTTGTCAGGAAATAGGAATATACGAGTAATGAGTAATGAGTAATGAGTTAAATACAGCTTTGAAAACAACAACTATAAATCATAATGTAAAAGAAGATGGCAGATATTTATGGAAGGGACAATGAACTGAGGCCGCGTCGTAAAAATAGTTAAATTCACAATATTTGATAATATGTTAATTTATGCACGTACATAGAAACAATATACATATTATATCGTAATATAAAACTGTGTACCTACTCCGTTTATTTAAATTCAATCATTTTTACAAATAAATAATACCTGCTGTATATTTCTAAAATAAAAGCATTTAACATTAAAATATTACTGTCTATACTATTTTCAATAGAAAATAATAATTCGACGTCTTTATTATTAATTTTCGTAATACGTAATTGGTTCAGGCTAGTTTACTTTTACGAATAGTGATTACTTAGAGATTATAAGTACTAAATTAGTAAATTTCGTATTTACGTATTGCTTTTTTAGCATGACAATATTATTGTATTTTATGAATAAAACTAATGTAGATTTATATAAATTATAATTTATAATTCTATAATGAATATCAATCATTTTTAATGATATTGTTTATCTAATAAAAACTGTTACACATTATCATATGATATTTAATACCTGGTCATAAATTAAAAATTGACTAACCATTGGAACCACCATTTCAATCATTCCCATTTTCCATATAGATTGATTGAGTTTATACCTACTTAAATTAAAACTTTAAAAACCATAAGTTACACAATTTATTTAAAAAAATATAAAACAAATCATAAAAACCATTATCATAGCTCTTAATTAATTATTCCAGTTAAAAATATCACCGTGAATAAAACTTTAGTTTTTAGAAAACAAATTGATCCATTACATTTTTCAATTTAACAACTATAATATTGTAGAAACACATAAATAAGTTAAAATATGTATTACTTTCACTTTATAGAAATTACATTTTTAAATTGTAAAATATGAAAATACAAAAATAGCATATTTCAATCAAAGTATATGTCTGATACTTAACTAAAAATAATAAAATTTATCGCTTCTATACAACTAGAAGTGAAAAAAAAATAATTAAAGTATCTAATGTTAATTAGATAATGAGTTAACGATGTTAATTAGATAATGTTATTTAGAAACTTAAGGATTATTAGTTTTTGAATGACAAATTAGTCAAAATATTTAGCAACAAATTTGCAGATATTCTTATAAATTTGGCCGTCAGTTATTTTTTTCTGAAAAAATATTATTAAATTATTAATTTTTATACTCAACATAATAAATTGAATTCTAAATTATTTACTGCATTATAATTAAAGAATACAATACATATATATTCAACAAGTTCTGTGCTCATAAAATGTTTGAAACTGCAGAGTTTATAATATTTTCCACGAAAATCATAAATATAATTTTAAGACTGTTATTATTTATTACTTATAGTACTCTTACGTGGTTTTAATAAACAAAATCTTTATTTAAATTTCATAAACAAGTCTACAGTATAGTAGTGAAAAATAATCATCGAGTGATGGTGGCACTACTATAATAATAGATTTAATCGTTTGTAAAAACTAAATAAATCAATATACTTAGGTACTTTTTATGTATTTTATTATACACTCACCAATAGGGCTATTTATTTTTAGGAGTTTTGCCAGATTTGTATCGAAATTTTTTAGCAAAATGTTTACCTATAATACATGAGTTTTAGTGTATATTGCATATACAATATTATAGATAAGTACTTAAAAATAAATATTTGGTGTTAGGTAAACAAAATTAAGTTAAAAAATTATGTCTATCAAATATTAAAAGACAAAATTATTAACTGAAGAAGTTTAGTAGTTTAAATAATGCTTTTAATATGTATTATCGTGTTTTAAATAATTATCTATAATTATACAATGAGTGTATTAAATACACAAGAACATATACATACATTGTATACATTTATTTTATGCTGTTGTTGCTGTTATATAGTGCTATAATATTGCATTATTGCTTTGATCATTTTTATTATCAACATAAAAAATGTGCTGTATTAATATTTTCAATTATTGATTTAGGTCATTGGTTCAAAGTCTTGACGAGCCAACTAAAATGGGATATGTACCTAATAGCATTCTAAAAAAAATACCGGCTCCTGTTAGAGCGACAGCTGTGGTTCCAGCAGAAGGACAAACATTATCAAAAAAGGATGCAAAATTTAATAGAGAGTAAGATAAGCCAATTTAAGAAATATTTTTACAGGTAGAGTGATCGGTTAACGTCTCATAACGATACCAGCTTTCGGCATAATCTAATGACGCACAACATAAATTTAATTTGTTCACTCCAGTATAAATTCTATCTATGATCACATCTAAATTAATTTAAATTAATTTATCAATCATAACTCGACCAAAATAAATTAATTCTATTAAGTGTGCAAAAAACCCAAAATTTAATAAAATAAGACATACATATTTTAAAATTAAAATACAATTTTCGCAAAAAAATTGTATTTACTTATATAATATAAACTTTATAAATATAGTTTTGACCGGAATTATAATATTATAGATTACGATATTATATTTTATAGGTATCTGTTCGTGAATATTTATATCCATAATACACCGTGTTTTAAATTTGAAAATTTGAAAAAATATCCCAGAACATTTTAGTATATAAATTAGTTGTAAAGCTTTCGAAACATAAATGATTCATCCAAAGAATAATATCTGAATTCAAAATGAAATTAACTTTTGAAACTCTTTTTACCCCTCGTTAACCCATAACTCGAGTATCAAACAATAATTTCGATTCTTCTATTACTATTATGATGAACGCATTTAACGAAGAGTCTTACACATTGCTTCTTACTCTCTTGAATATACCTTGTTCCCCCTTCCACCATAAATTATACTTTGGTCCTACATTACCTATAATTATCTATCTTTGGTAACCACAGAAAAACAACTAATCTCTAACTTCTAACCAAATTTATAAATAGCTTAATAAATTCACCAACATTTTTATCAGAATTTAATTATAGAGTTCATCTACGTTAAACAAGACCTTTTTTTCCATTTTTTATTACGTTTTCTTCCTTAAACAATTTTAGCCACTAGCCAGTACAACTTTATACGCGTAGTTATAGCAAACAATTATCCTAGTATTTAGTTTTGGTCTATTTTGTAATAAAAATAAAACAAAAATTTGAAAGCAATAACAGGTATCATTGTATACGAAAAACGATTCTGAACAGAGATGATTTGTCAGTCAATGATTTTCGCAGTTTTGAGATATTTCGTAAACATTTGAACTTTAAATGCTTATAAACAAAAATTGTGACTAACATATTTTTGATTTTTTTACTACGATAAGTACAACTTATAATAAACCTTGTATTAAATTTTAAAGATTTTTTGGATAGCCAAATTTTTTTTATCGGCATTTTAAGAAAAAAAAACTTAAAAAGTCAAAAATTTCAATTGTCTATAAGTAGCTTAGAAAAAATCAAAATATTTTGAAAATTTAATCGTAAATAGATAACTATAATATAAACATTTTGTGAAAATTTCAAGTATTTACAACGATTCGTTTTTGAGTTACAGCAAAATCAAAAAATCGATTTTGTCGAAAAGTGGATATGCGTAAAAATAACCATTTTTCCGTTATTTTTTCAGGGTTTTTCCCAACGCTTTTGAAAACTATAGGAAATTTTTTACTTTTGACCCCCCCCCAAAAAAGTACCAACTAGATGAATTTTACTTTTCAAAGAGGAGCTGATGTAAAAAATCGAAGCATTATAACTACTCCAAAACGTGATGACAGACACAAAAAAAAAAAATAAAAATAAAAAACACATCATTGTAAAATCAAAATTATAGAAACAATGTATTATGTTATTAGTTTTAAAATAATATTGAATAAAATGTATAAAAATTTGGTTTATTATAAAAAATAATTAATATTTGTATTTTATATGAAAACAATTAATAATGGATACATACATATTTAATATAATTTATTTCTATGAATATATGATTAAACTTTTTTTATAGTGTGGTACTCGCAGAATTAGTAGAAACTGAAGAAGAATTTGGTCAAGATATTCAAGAAGTAGTAGAAAGATATTTAAATCCTTTAGAATTAAATGATGCGCCAAGAATAGTGAGAGATAATAAAGATCTCATATTCAACAATTTAAAACAAATATCGCAATTTCATAACACGTAAGTTATTTAACATAACCCTTTAATTAAATACGCCTCAAAATATATTATAAATCTAATGAATTGTTTGTTTTCCTATACAATTTCACAGAGTTCTCATTGCTGGATTAAAATATGCAGCTAGCGAACCAAAAACTATGGGTAGAACATTTCTTCGTTTAGTAAGTGTATCTGTACTAAATCAATATTTGAGATTTGATTAGTTATTAATCAAGTTGCTGATAAATGAATTCCTCGTCGATTAAAATAAAAAAGTACCACATATATACAGAATACACTTGGTATATCCGTATTGGATTTCAATAAAAGAATTTTCTAAAAATTATATCATTTGAAATAGAATAAATAAATTTGTAATTTCAACAAATAATTAAATTGAACTCTATAAAAAAAAAAAATGTAGTACATATTTGTAAGAAAAACTTATGAAGTTTTAAACCTATTCTTTTGATCAATTTTCAATTTTTTTTATTCACATACCTATTTTATATTTATCATACAAAAATTTAAAAATATTTAAAGTAGAAAGTTTAAAATATCTGTAAATAGCAATAAAAAAAAAAAAATATATTTTGAAAATTGTAATATAATTATTTGGTAAATATATCAAGTATCTAAGATTATTCAATTTTGTACTATTATATAAAATCGATTATTTTAAAAACTTGTAAATTGTTTTCTACTTTTAAACGATAGAAACCACCCAATCATTTTGAAAAATACTAGGAATTTTGATTTACTTCGGAATACCCCCAAACTAATTGAATACAATTTTCTATCAAAAACTTCAAAAAATATACCTTTTGATTACTTATAACAAATAGGTCTTAAATAATGTACTTATATAAACATATATTTATTATTATAACAAATCTTGATATTTAGTTACTTTTTAATTTGTGATTATATTATCAATCTTATTATGTAGTTAAGTTAAAATATTAAAATAGTTATTAAGTACACCTACCTACTCAAACATGAACCTGTATCTATTTAAAATCAAATAATTTTTCTTATTCATTTAAAATTTAATCAAGAATAAAAATGGATTTATGCAAACGTCATAACTCATAAACATTAATATAAATTTAATAAAATCTTTATTCTTTTTATTTATATACAGTTTAAATTTATAAATATTTTCAGAGGCATCGTCCATTTAGTTTTAAATACCAATATATTATAGAAGTATAGCTCGGTGCATAATACTTGCGTCCGAGATTATAATCAGTAGGTGAATTATGTCACACTAACAAAAGTCATAGCCTATTTACGTCCAGGAGTATCTTTTTAGACAAGTTAGTTGGATTCCAGGTTTTAATAAGGTAAATTATATACTACAGACTATTTTATCACATAATAGATTAATTATGTGAATTCATTATTAATTATTTATTTATTTATTTATATAACGCCGACGAGAGCTCAATTACAGTAAATGAAAATATTTTAATAAATTATATTATTTAGTATAAAAACTGTTAATATATTAAACAATAATATAGATGCCTCATTTGTACTTTAGTTGAACTAGAATAGGTACATAAGATAAAATAATTTTAATTAATATACAATATTAAAAATATTGGAACTTGGATAATATTAACAAATCATTTGAACAGGATACAATATAATTAATAAGATATAAATTAATAGCACTTGAAAAACAATATCTTTTGGAATATAAGTATTTTATATCAAAAAAATTATAATTTCTTAACTAATTGCATTCTCCAGTTAAACTGTCAAAGGTATTTATTTATTTTACAATTAATAGGAAATGTCCTTTGAATAGAATAAGATACATAGGATATAATTAATAATAGATAGAAAATTCATAAAAATAAAAATAATGATACAAAATACGAAAAATAGAGTAGGTACAATGTACCTAATTAAAAATAATTAAATAAGAATGGAAGGATCCTCATTGGCGAATAGCATAAACCGTCTTATTGGTTCGTTTTTCATAAAATTAATTTTAAATTTGGGAATATAAAAAGACATAGGTGTAAGGATAGGATATTGAGGAATATTAAAGTTAATAAGCGATAAGAGAGTAGGGCAGTCTATAGCATTAGATAACGGATAGAGATGTAATCATGATGAAGCGGACATAAAAACTAAACAATATTTCCCTTCCAGCCTTCCCATTTTTATACAGACTTAAGATTGTGTGTAGTAATAATTATTACAACAGGTAGGTTAAAAATATTTTTTTTGCTTATTATATTATTATTGGAATATTACATGTAGTTTGTAATTTTAATTATAAAAAATAACATGACATTAAATAATAATTTTTTATGAATTCAAATTTACTAATTTATTTCGATTGAAAATCTGCCATTGCTGTCATTTTGCGTTTTTAAATTTTAGATATCGCAGGTGATAAGGACTAAAGGACGCAATTCAGACGTGCTCAAAATAAACCTAGGACACAATTAATATTATACCTTTTTATATACCTTTTGGCTTTTTATACGGGACGCAATTCGTAAGCAACTATCGGAAAAACAATTATATTTATTTACATACATAAATAGTTCTAATATTCTTCGGGGATTAATTATTGATTTTCAGCAAAAAAAAAAAAAAACAAAACAAAACCAATGTTGTACAAAATTTATTTTGCTTAAATATTTGCATTTTTCTTGATTATTTTGAAAAGTATTTGGAATTTTTACGTTTGCTGTCTCAAAAGTACAAATTAGATTTAATTTTCTACTAGTAATTATTTTCAAAGCTAAAGATTTTACTATTCCAAAAAGCAATGATGGACACAAAAATAAAATAAAAAAGCAAATACATATTACTGTAAAACCAATAGATTCTGAGCAGAGCTTAGAATCTAAAATTAAAATCATTTTTTGCTTTAATTTTTTTTAAATATAAAAAAAGATAAATCAAGTTATGCAATCATATTATTATTTATGTAAGTTGAAGTATCATTCGTTTTGTTTTTGTTCAAAATAAAATTATGATAACAAAACAAAAATGTTACAGAAATACAGAATAATAATCTACTGTAGAAATAGTTTAATACTTATGTAGGTAATAATATTATTTACATTTTTAGACGTTGAAATAAATTTCTTTATTGTTTGCCTATAGACTGGCTAGTCTGGCTATAGTTGACTCCTTAATATTATGTCTTAAATCAGCGATTCCCAAAGTGTGCGCTACGTTGTCTTCAGAGAGACGACGCGCCGCAATATAATTATATACTTGTCTTATGGTCTACAAATTCAATATACTGAATACATTTGAAAACCCAACAATGGTGTTGACAGAAACTATTACGATTATGTTTGTACTCGATTAAGAAATTTAAGATATATGGTGAAATTCATTTTCGTATTTATATAATAGCTATAAACAATTTTTTCTAGTTTTTATTTCTATTTTCTATTTCGTATGATTAATTAATCTATAACTTGAGGAAGGGCGCTTTGAGAAAATCATAATTAAAAAAGAATAGTGTGAGCTACAAAAGTTGAGCATCGGTGTCTAAAAATCTCAGTGCTCCTTACTGTAAATTAATTTTTTATAACTCTTCTACGTTACTTCTCATGTCTATACTATCTCAACAGTGACATATCAAACGTGCAAATAATATTCACTTTTAAAGTTTTAAATAATTATAAATGCGAAATATGATTAAAACGTCCCTATTTTAATAATTTATCTAAAGCTACAAGAATAATTACATAAAATAAAATAAAATATTCTTTTTACTTTTATTGTTTATTATCATTAATATAATATATTAAAGTCTATAACTAATTTTAAGGTCATAGTTTTGGTGAATTTTTCGTTACGTGTAAAAATTATAACGTTAACGATAGGTAGGATTAATAATATAATTCTATAAAATAGTTAACATTAAACCATATCTTTAATGAAATAATGAATATAATTTAAACAAAAAAAAAACCGTATGTTAACTACTATTGTATTAATGTATAGACAAAAAAATACCTATTAGTTGTTACTTATTACTGTTGTTAATAATAATATTCATTATTAATATATATTTAAGTTATCGATTTAACGTTAAATCATCGTAAATTATAATGTATTTTTTTTTTCAGGAAAGAGATTTCGATAAGCATGTTAATTATTGTCAGACGGAACCAGAAGCACAAGATTTTTTGGAATGCAATTATCAAGTACGCGATTATTTTGAGGTATGTATAATATATATTTTGTTAATGTGCAAAAAATATTGTTATATGTTATTAAATATTCCTCAATTACTATACGTTTATGTGAACATGTATTCTCTATTTCTCTAAACTTTCAGTATGTTTGTTTTTCAAATAATACATTATAGCTAGGAGAATTATAAATTGTATTGTTTAAATTATCTTAATTATCCATTACAGAAATCATACTATGAAAGCTAAACATAATAAATATATTATATTTATAGACACCGTATACCTTGATGTAATATTATATCACGAATGTAATTCAACATTTTTAAAACAGGAAGTTAACATCGATAAATATGTAGACTATGAGAATGGTCTCTTAAAAATATTTAGTGAATAGTGATCAATGATTGATTCATTAAATATTAGTGAACTTTTAAATTAATACATTTTGTATGTAGCCCGGTACAAATATAGTGCGTTTAAATTATTACATAACCTATAAAATCGGTAAAATACATAGTAAACAATTTAATTATTAATAAATTATTTAATGAAACAATACCTGTAATATTAACATAATATATTATATAATTATTTAGATATAGGTAATTACTAATTAGGTACACAAAAATATTTAGTAGCTAGAATGTACTGCTTTATTTTATATTATACTTGTCGCATCACAGTAATACTTTCTATTATAACTAACTATCGTTATTTGAGCAAAATCAGATTTTTAAATTCTTATACGTATAAATGGTGTAGAATTTTAGAAAATAAATATATCTATTTATATAACTAAGTACACTTAATTGTGTATTATAATACAAAATTTCACAAAAGATTAAGCCAAAATACTTCATTACAAAATAATATTACAGCAGATACCTTAGTATGAAAGCACATATTGTAGATTGATTCGAGGAGCGCAAAAATATTAATACCTATTTAATTACTAATCAAGTTAAATTTTATTAGGTAAAGAACATAAACGCTATTTGACTGGTAGAAATATATTTTCATTAATATATATTTTATTTGAATTAACATTAATAGTTTCTTAAATAATTTAGTAAAATATAATGTTATTAGATATAACAACTATACAGTATTGGCTAGCTGCCATTTGCAGAATCCTTTTGCTGGAAATAGACAGTATGATATTTCTTAAGATTTTTATAGTGCAAAATACCACAAACACATAATACACCCACAGGAAAAAAAAATCATACATTTTTTGATAAGGATTATATTTATAAAATAAGTTAAATAATGATAAGATAAAGATATGGCATAATTAAAATATTTAAATGAGTATTTTTTGTTTTAAGGATAAATGACATTCGTGTTTTTTTTTTAACTTTATCAATATTATGTGTAATTAAATTAATATGTATTAATGTATTTATTGTTTTTTTAATATTTATTTTAATGCACGATGCGCGAATCACTGCACATTCTTTACTCTATAATACTAATTTAGTACTATAATATTTTTTCTTAAGGGATTATTTTAACTTTAACAATCATAACTGTTAATTATGTAATATAGGGATTTATACAATCTCACTTTGTTAATAATTAATATTTCAAGAAATAGTTCCTCTGTAGTATATATAATAACCAAATATCCCAATCCAACTTTTTTTCAAGTTAAATCTTTAATATTTTTTTGTTTCTTCATTTCTATTTATATATTTATCATAACAAAAATCATTTTGTTCAAGCCTTCAAGGGTATTAATGTATTATTATTATGGTTTATAATTTTTTTTTAAACTTAAGTCCTTCACGTGACTATAATAAAATTACCATAATAATATTACTATATTATTTATAGGTATATATTATATGTATATATACTATATATGGTGAATTATGAACTTACATGAAATCTTTTGGTATTATGATTAATTATGAAATTATTTAGGTTTTTATGGTGTATTTATTCGATTGCAAGGCGTTACTATGATATTTACTATGAAAAATACTATAGAAAAATTTAAATAATACATTTATAATATTAGGGTTAAGTTTATTATAAAAAATAGGAAATTTTATTATAAATAACAACATAATAATATAATATTATGTAATATATAAATAATATAATATTATCATCATAAGAACTATTACATTTCTTTATGTTTAAATTCTTTTTCAAAGAAGTACTATATAGAAATACTGAATAAATACTATATAACTTTCAGTTAGTAAATAAATAAAATAGGCAAGTGTTATAATAATAAACTTATAAATAATAACAAATAATAATAATAATTTTCAAATTCGTAAAATTTTTAAAAATACTATGTATTAACTTTTAACTTAATTAAGTTAACTAAAAATTAATTTAGATGAGTTAAAAAATCTTTTACTTTCTCTGATTTGATTAATTGCACCTGAAAATTAAAGCTTCAACCTTCAACTAAACTTAAGCTCTAAATAGTCTAAATTATCAATATAGACGACCCTTACTAGTTGATATATACTACCTACTAATAATTTATAACAAAAAAGCTGGCTAAATGCCTGGCCTTCGTTACAATGCTGCCACACTAAACTTTTCCATTGTTGATTAAAATATTTTAAAATTATCTTTTAAATACGTCAACGGGCATAACATTAGGCCGTTTTATGTTAATATTTTCATAAGTCCGTGAACTAATTAACATTACTTTTTAATTTATTAATATACTATAAAAGTAGAAAGTAGAACAAAGGTACTAAGATGTATTAATTATATGAACAGCTTATGTACTATTTGTTGCAATTGAAATTACATAGTGATTTAGTTAATTAAATTTTTCTCTCTTGGAAGCATTTATGTCGAACTGCCCCATCCCCCATGTTTTTGTATCACTTACAGTTTGATAATAATGCAGTAGAAAATAACTGATACACAAATCAAATGTGTATTAAAACTGTTTGATCGTTTGATGTACGATTCAAATATTCTGTATGGTACATACTACATACCTCTTTTATCGATTTATCATTGATAATTTATACTGCATGTTTATTATATTTTATATAATATGAGTACAATGAAAGCTGTCTATATTCTGTAATAGACCTTGCTGGATATTGGAGTTGAATAAATTTAATGTTAAATGAGAAAAAATATCGGTAAAGTAAACCATATTTCTATGAAGTAAAACTATAAATACCCTTTGGAGGCGATTAAATATCTACTAATGATGAACGCCACTCACTTTTGGCAGACTTGATATTATAATACTAGGTATACCATAATATTACGTGTATATATTATAGTGGTAATAACAAGTTATGGCCTACAATTGTTCTAAATAATGCAAACCGCAATTCATATGATCGAAAATAAATTAAATAGTAAAATGTAATATTGCAATATGTGAAAATGGTTACGTTATAGGTTACCATTAAACGATACACGGAAACGGGCTTCTAATTTTGAAAATTGATTGACAATAAAATATGATAAAATAAATAATATATTTAAATATTTTATGGTATGAAAAAAAATAATATATCGTACCAAAAATATACATTATATTATATTATATATTTATATATATTATGATATAGGTATTTAATATTTATACGACAATCAAATAAAAAAGTTTTCTGATTTAATTCGATTCTGAAGTAATTTGGGGATAGAAAAATAAATTAGAAAAATAATTCATTTTAAATATAAAATTAAAAATGTTTTAAATTTATTTTTTGTTGGTAAAATAATATAGATATAGTTTCCATTGTAAACAGTTATTGGAATGTAATTGCGATTTTATTGATATTTTATATATTATTATTTTTAATAGATTATTCAACTTGAAAGTAACAAAGTTTAAAATCGTATATATTAATTAATCATAATAAAATGAGATATATATCTAATTAAATTATAATTAACAAAATTAATAGATCACAGGGGACTGGTGTGCGATTATTTATTTTTAAATCGCGCTATTTTAAATACATGATTATAACGGAAGAGCTGTGAAGACTACTTTTTATTTATACATACAACGCTCACACTTGTTGTGACGATTTCCTGAAAATTCATCAGCAGTATATTTTTACACTGTCTGTTGTCGGGTCGAAATTCGGTCACCAGTGAAAAAAAGTTAACTATAACATGAAATGTTCACTTTTTGTTTCAATTTCAGGATGAGAGATTGAAAGTTGGTGATGATAAAGCTCTTTCAGAACACTTGAAATTACCAATACAACGAATTAACGATTATCAATTGTTACTCAAGGTTAGTTATTAAGCACTTAACATAATTTAATACAGCAAAAAAACCTGGGTAATTTACATAAACATGCATGAGAAATACGATGAAATAAGATATTAACAAAATACATTACACAAGATTAATGATACAAAGTTTTTGGTTAAAATTATAATTTTTTTTAAATATTTAATAAATGTGTCATATATTTTATTTGTTTTTATTTTTTTCTCAATGAAAAATTAGATACAAAATATATTAAATGTAAATATTTTTTACTCTTATAAAAAATGAAGAATAGATATATGAAGTATAATTGTTGTTCCCATTTATATTCTATATTACTTATTGAACTTTAATTGATCTTAAAATTGTGTATTAAACTTTTATATTGTATTAATACTCATTTACTATCTAATTTTTAAGTTATTTGAGTTTAGAAATTGTCTATATGGACTTAAAAGCGTATTTCTTATTCTTTAAACAATATTGTCAAATTTATAGTGTTTTCGCTATTCTTAGAAATTAAAATTTAACTTAACCATGGTCAGGGATGTTGTTTGTGCAATTAATAATTTAAAAATATTTTTTAGTTTCTGCAATATTTTGATAAAGAGGAAAATATTTCCTTTAATTAATTTTATCAACTTATTTGTGATAAACATACAGCGAAATAGTTAATTAATATTTAATATTTTATTAGGAACTAGTTAAATATTCATTACTCATAGGAGAAGATACCACTGACTTAGAAAGAGCTCTTGAATTGATGCTATCAATTCCACACCGATTTACTGACACCAAATTTTTAACAAATATAGAAGGATTTCATGGCACTATACATAAATTGGGCCGATTATTAAAACACGTAAGTGAACGACGTCATTAATCTTCAAAGTTTTATAAATACCACCGAAGGTCAAATTTTGTTACAGTCCATGGATTTTTGCTATCTATTTGCAACATGTGTTTTTGTGTGTTGTATCATAATTTAATAGTGAATTGAAGGATTTATAATTTCTCGATATTTTACCAAATTAAACAGTTTATTGGAATACACTATACTTTACACAATTATTACAAATTTTTAGGGATGGTATTACGTACAAGACGCCGAAGACCCTAAAGGACACCAGCGTTATTGTTTTTTATTCAAATCTAGAATTCTTGTTTGTAAAGTTCGTCGAATATCCGAAGATAAATCTGTCTTCGTCCTAAAGGATATAATTCGAGTAATATAAAAGTATTTCAAATAAATATACTAAATTATTAAAAATATTATTTTTATTATACATGCAGTTACCTGAAGTTACTGTAAAAGCAGCACCAGACAACAAGCGTGTATGGGTACTTCATCATAGACTAGGAGAAGTTGGAAATTATCCTTTCACCTTTAGGGCTAATGAAGATTTAAGTCGGGATCAGTGGATTACAGAAATCGAAGAACATAGAAACGATTTACGTAAGTATTAAATTAATTAATTTTTTTTTATGATAATGATTATACGTTAAAGTAATTTAAACATAAAAAATAATGTATATAATGGGATTATCGATTAAAAGGTGAAAAAGAAGATTTACAAGACCAATTTTGGGAGCGAGAATTCGTATCTATAACAGAAACTTCTAAATCTTCTGTGACAGGTTTATAAAAATAAATTACGCGTATGCTTAAGCTGTGATTATGTAATTAAATCGTTGACGATTAAAAATAATAATAGGTACAATTTACTAAATAGCTAATATTTCTGAAAAAATTGCTTCTAACTTACGCACATAAAAAATAAAAATTACGCGCGTTTTAAGCTATTAATAATTTAGTATAAATATAAATAAGCTATACTTGCTTTTTTGTTTGTATCGTTATGTAAGCTACCTATATGATTTTAGTTAATGATTTTATATTTTAGTGACAAATGTTGAACATAACAGTGACGATATCAAAGTACAAAAACAAAAGGATGAAGATTTATTTGAACCACTTAAAGGTATTGAATTAGATATTTCTAAAGAAATTGAAGAAGGTTTAGATCCCATTGAAAGACGATTAGCACCAAAACCGTTGAAGCACGTCGAGGAACCAAAACGTCCACCACTTACACTTCCACCTAAAGAACCAATATTTGAATGCACATCACCACCTGAACCTAAGAAACGCCCAGAACCCGAGGTCAAAGTTGAAGGTTAGTCTATGATCGAATTAATAATTTTATAATATTTAACTCTCGTCTTAATATGAAAGTGTCAACAATGAGTTACTTCTTTATCGTGTAACTTAAAACAAAAAATACCATCATAAATTAGATATGCTTAAATGTTTTATGTTCATTTTATTGCTGTGTAAAGTGAATATCTTTTGAATAATAATTAAAATAATAATAAGAAAAAATTATCTATGGGAATACAAAATATACAAATAATATTATTCCACAAATGTTTAAACCCAAGTAACTAACCTAACAATTTAGATTCTAAGAGGAGATAATTTAATGTCTAAATACAGAAATTTATACCAAATAATTAAAATTAAATTTTTTTAGATATAATATAATTTTCAAAATATTTTACTCTTTTTATGCTATTAATAACCATTTTAAATTTAACTTAAAATAATTTAAATATTTTGAAAATGTCGTTATGTAAAGAATACGATTATTTAATTACAATCGAATGTTTATAACTTTTATAATTAAAATATTTTTTTAAATTTTAAACATTGTTTTAAGAAAAATAATAATTATACATAAACTTGAGTATCCTTGTCTTTATCTTTGTGTTCAATCTTCAATCTTGCTTGTTAATTAAACATTTTTTAATACATAATTAAAAAAAAAATAAAAAATCGAAGGTTATAATGTTTACTTAAGTAAATAACGTTAAAAGAGCCAAAATATTATGACATTTTTATATCATGTCTAAAAAATATATTTGATGGAAAATCACTTTTGATTTTTGAATTACAAAATAAAATTAAAGCATTATTAATAATCCATAAGATGATGACAGACATTACTACACAATATTATACTTAATTTTTTTAAATAATATATAAGATTCGTATTATTATCTTACATAATACAATATTGTTTTTAAAAAATAATTTATACCATCATTTAGATTTTAACTATTTATTTTAATTTTTATTGTACTTGTTTATTTAGTAATCTATTTAATATCAATTTATTTATAGTAGCTTCAGTCTTACGTTGCTTCAATTTTATGTTTATAATTAATTTAATCATTATAAGATACTCTTATAGTAACAAAAAGCAAAGAATTTTGTTATATCATCTAAAAAATTATATTTTACCTTTTCTAGCTAAAATCACTGTTCTATAATCTAAGTTTTCTAAATTTTTATACTTTAGAATATGATTTTCTAAAACTTTATACTCTATAATATATATTTTAGATACTGAATGATGAATGATGAGTTGATTATATCGTGATGTGTATTTTGTATTTGTGTGTGTGTGTGTGTGTATGTGTGAGTAGTACTCGATAAGTTGTCGGTGAATTGCTTGAATTTTCTAAAATGTGGGTGGTTTTAGATCTTTTTTGTTCTTTAAAGAGATCAAACTTAAAAATTCCTAGTACTGATTTTTATAATTAGGAAAAACAGACAAAAAATTAAAGAAAAACGGGAAATTTTATGCAAATCCAATTTTTGACAACTTTTTTTCCACTTATATTTTGACTATTTTTCTGCTATTTTCTATTTGTAAACATAAGACATTTTTAATATTTTGTAGATATTGTTTTGAAAATGTTGATTAAAAATTATTTGCGAGGTAAAAATGCTTGAAAATTTAATATAATGCTTCTTTTAATTTGTGAATTTCTCAATCAAAAAATATTGAAATATATATAGACACAATATTTTTACTTTCTTGATTTTTAATCAAGTAGGTATGGTAATTGAAATGAAAAAGTCTGAATTTTTAAAACTTCAAGAATTTGTGTTAAATAAGAAAATTATAAAAATGTAACTCATTTTTAATGAGTAGGTGGATTATTAAGCTAACTTTAACATAAAATATTAATGAGAGCGATCCGAAATCACACCCAATAAGCGGTTAACGATTTGAATCCACAAAAACGTCGGCGTAAACAGTGCCAAAATTTCTATTTTTTAACTTTTCTCCAAAATTATTATAGCTAAAATGTTGGTTGATAGCTTATTAAAAATGGATTATTAAGTAGATACAAAATGTGAGATTAAACATTTTCAAAAAAATTATTTAATTTTTCATGTTAACAAAATAGTTATTTTTTGCTAGGTTTTCATTTAGCGTGGTAGATTACCGAAACTGGAGAACGGATTTTGTTATTTGGGGTCTTGTTAGATTCACATAAGCTAGGAAAAGTGCAGTGAAGATTTTCAGAACTTTATCTTCAATAACTTACTACAAAGCTATAAAGCTGAAAAACATAAAAAACGACCAATAAAATGTGTTTAAATTTTTCTTGAAGCTCTGTAGTGAATTAACTATAGAAGATAAAGTTCTGGAAATCTTCACAGCACTTCTCCTAGCCAATGTGAATTTAACAAGACCCCAAACAACAAAATCCGCTCTCTGGTTTCGGAGATCTATCTTACTAAATGAAAAGAAAATACATTATACATACATATGCATACAATTAATAAATTTCTAAATATTGAAAATCAAGAAAGTTTACATGACGATCACTGACTTGATAAGCGTTTTTTATAATAAGTTAAAATTTTAACAAATTCATAAAAATCGTAAAAATATGTATATTATATTGTAGTTAAAAATTTAAAAAAATTTTTGTTTTTATATCTAAGATTTAAAAATTTAATAAAAGGTTCTTTATTAATTTTACAACCTATATAAGACTGAATCCTACTGGAAATCCAAATTAATTTTTATGATCATTTAAACTTCAAATATTTTCGACATTCGATATTCACCTGTAAAATAATTATTTCTCCTCAAACATATTTTTTCTATCAATTATACGGTAATTTTAATTAATTGTTGCCAATAAAATGAAATAGATTATAATATCAGATCATATATATTAGTCAATAACGATGTACTGCGTAGAATTTTGTAAACAACTTAATGGTATCTGATTTAAAATTAATATAAATATTTATAAAAAAATAATTTTGTATACAAAATAATAATATACAAAATGGCAAATTGTTTGAAAGTTTAAGTTAAAACTAACCAACTTATATCGTTTGTGAAAAATTGCTACTTTTTGTATAAATATCTTCTTCTGTCCTAGGTTGAATTTCAAGTATTCAAACAACTTTAAATTGTCCATTCTTTGCACTTAAGTACAATATTACTCTGTAATAAGAATAATAGTCGAGGACAATTTGTGAACAAACTCACTCATTAGTTACACTAGGACTAGGCTTTGTATTTTAATATGATTTTATACATATTATATGTTAGTAATAGGTACTAAAAATTTTAACATGGCGATCTAAATAATATAGGAAAAAGCATATGCAATTTTTCTGAGAAATATATTTTATAATGTTTGTACTTTGTTATTGATAAAACAATAATAAATAAGTACCTAACCTATAATCCCACCACCATCGCTATAGTCATCGTATATGTAAATTCTTAAATCAAAAACATTGATAATTTTGTAACTATACCTACAAATAAAGTTTTTATATTTATATTAATATAATAATATTTGTTTAGAACCCCCTGTGATTGAAATGCCTGTTCCGAATAAAGAGGTTATTGTTGAAAAGGAAATAAAAGAAGAAGTACCTGTTCCACAAGTAGAGCCAATTCCAACTGAGCCCCCACCACCTGAAAGGTCTCCATCGCCAGCTGAAGAAGAAATTGAATCCGAACCATTAAAATATGTAGAAGGTGTTTCAAAACCTTATTTCCATGTCAACATTAAAGGAACAAATCGTGGAGGTTAGTAACCAAATATTTTATTAAATTATAGTGTCTGAAGAGTCTTTATTTTTAATTTATTAAATACAATTATTGATAAAACTATATCGTTAAATGAAAAGGTGTTATTGAAGAGTGTAATGAATGGTGGGACACTAAGGGTGAATTTAAATCGGGAAGATCGATGAATAATGAATCTTCTCTCGCAGGTGAAAACACGTGAGAGTAACGCAAATTTAAATTTGTTTTTAAATATGCTTTTATTTTAACCAAAGCCAAAGTAGATTGAAAAATTATTTTAAAATATGATATGGTGTTCATAAAAAAAAAAAATAATAATAATTGCTTTTATACTACATATTGCTGCATTAAATATGTTTAAAGTAAAATTATTAATTAATTACTATTTTATTTATCGTACTAGTCGGGGAAAATGCAACATTTGAATGTGAAATCGAGGGTGCCACAAAAGTCACATGGTTGAAAAATAATATGCCATTACCAAATACTATTGCTAATCGAACTTCCATCACAGAAGACAAAGAAAACAATTTATATAAATTACAGTTAAATAAAGTAATAATGTCAGATTCGGGAACTTATACGGTTAAAGCTGAAAATGATTTAGGAGAGTCTACGAGTACAGCGTTACTATTTGTTGAAAATCGTAAGTTACTCAGTATATTGTTTAATTAAATAAGCATAAACTATAAGTAACTGAATTAAATTTAAAATTTCAGTTTCAGCAGATGAAAAGAAAGCGAGGGCTAAAGCAAACGCTCCAATTTTTGCTGTTAAACTTGCTGATACTCAGCTTTTAGAGAACACTCATGCTAGATTTATGATTGAGATAAAAGCAAATCCATTACCCAAATTGAGATTGTAAATTCCTTGGTTATTATATAATATTAATTTAATTAATTAAAATTGTTCTTATATTTATTTAGTTTCAAAGGAGATAAAGAAATATCTGATGAAGACACAAGAATACAAATATTAGAAGTAAATAAAGAAAAAGGTCTCTATGAAATGGTTTTACCTAATGTAAAACAAGAAGATGCAGGAGAATATCGAGTGATTGCTAGTAATAAATACTCTGAAGAGTCGTGTTCTTGTCATGTTTCAGTTACTAGTAAGCAATTATTTTATGTAGTAAATAAGGTTAAACATTTGTCTGTATATATTTGTTTAGATGAAAAAGACTTATGGGCTGGAATGCAAACGATAGTACCTGATGGTACTCCACATTTTACCTGGTTGAAAAATGGAAAACCATTTAACCCTGAAGAACGGTTTAAAGTATTATTCAAGGACGACGAGGATTCATTAGCATTAGTATTCCAAAATGTAAAACCAGAAGATGCTGGTTTATATACTTGTATCGCTTCTACTTGTCACGGAAAGATATCATGTAGTGCTGAGCTTAGCGTACAAGGTAAATAAAATAACATAAAGTTACAGTAATGTAATACATTTTGCCTGTATACAATTAGCTTAAATTTTTATTAATTGTAGGTGTTGTTAAAGAACTAAATTTACCGTATGCTCCAAGAGTAACTACCGACATGAAAGAATTTGAAACAAAGATCCAAAGCACAGCAATCTTAGAGGCTAAAGTAATTGGTGATCCTCTGCCAGACATAATATGGTTTAAAAACGATGAAGAAATACAAGAAAATGAACGAATAAAATTTATGTTTGAAGATGAGATTAGTGCTATTGTAATAAAAAATGTTGAGGTCGAAGACGAAGGAGAATATAAAGTATTAGCCAAAAATGATTTAGGATCTGATACAGAAACAATCAATTTATTGATTAAGGCCGCTCCAAAGTTTAGAAAAAATTTAATTGACTATGAAGGTGTTACTGGAAAAGAAATAACATTATCAGTAGAAATTGAAGCATCTCCAAAACCAATAGTACAATGGTAAAATATTATACATTTCTATAAAAAAATTTAACTTACCGATAAATTATTATATTTTTTTTAGGTATAAAGATAGTAAAGTTATAAAAAAGTCGAATAGGATAAAATACGTCACCGATGAAGTAGCTGGAGTATATACCTTAATTATTCAAGATTGTAAAATGGAAGATGTAGGTTTATACTCAGTAGTTGCTTCTAATCAATTTAGTCAAATATCTGATGCTTGTCGAATTAATCTTCAAATGCCTCCTCAATTTATTGGTGCTTTAGCCAAAGAAGTAGAAACTTTAGAAGGTGATTATGTATCTTTGAGCGTGAGAGTAGAAGGAGATCCACCACCTCAAGTAAAATGGTAAAAAAAAATAATAATTTGAACGTGTAAGAAACAAATTAATATATAATTGTTTAATATTTCAGGTACTTTGAAGACAAATTGTTAATTGCTGATAAAACACACATAAAAATTAACGCCGTGGAAGACGTTCATACTCTTTTAATAAGTAATCTTACGAGGGAAGATTCAGGCAAATATACATGTGAAATCAGCAACGAATTTGGAAAAAATACGAGCGAGGGAAAATTATTGGTCAAATGTCCGCCAATTTTTGAAACTCCTTTAACAGATACAAAAGCAATTGAAGGGGATACAAATGTAGAGTTTACTGTAAAACTGAATTCTTATCCTAAATCATCAGTTCAATGGTAAAATAATGGAAATAAAAATGTAAAAAAATAAATTATTAATATTAACTTAATAGGTTCCGCGAAGAAGAAGAAATTACAGAAACAACCACAGAATTCACTTGTTTCGAAGATGGAGATAATTTCAAGCTTATTATAAAAGAAGCAAAAACCAAATTAGCTGGCACATATAAATGTAGAGCAACAAACGAAATTGGAACTTACGATTCAGAAGCAACTCTTACAGTTATGTGTAAGATATAATAGTTTTAAACTAAAACTTAGGTACTTCAATGACACTCATTTTTTCATTTAATAGCACAACCTACATTTAAGAAAGGATTAAGGGATATGGAAGTAACAGAAGGAGGAATGCTTAAACTACAAGTGACTTGTTATGGAAGTCCGGCTCCTGAAATTAAATGGTTTAAGGATGGAAAAGAAGTACGTAGTGATGCCCACATCAAAATATCAAAAGACAAAAAAAGGGTGGAGAATTTCAGTCTTACTGTTAATCTTGTAAAAGTAGAAGATGGTGGAGAATATGAAGTTAGAGCTACTAACGAAATGGGTACAGCTGTTACTAAGAGTATAGTGAATATTTTAGGTAAGTAACATGCCCATATATATATATATATATATTAACAAAGTATGAAACCTATTTTTATATTGAAATCATTACATTTTGGATAAATTTAGAGAATGCGTTTTAAGCATGTCTTCAAATGTTAATTCAATCCTTTTTGAACTAAATGTTTTAATTTTTAATTTAAAATGTTGTAATTTTGCATGAACTTTGAAAAACTTAGCTAAACATTCAACTGATTTCAAAGAAGACGATAATGAATCAACTAAAAATGAAAATGAGGATATAGAAGAAAATTTAGATAAAAAAGAAAAAGGTTAGTTTATTGCCATAAAAAAATTGTGTAAATAGAAGCTATTTTACTTATATAGCTATTTAAAAAATATGTGGGATTTTATATAGAATAGAATTATATATGCTAAAAGCTTTAAGTTGCTATTAGTTTCTTTTGTATACAAAATGACATACGAAAATGTTAAAAACAAAGTAATTACATTTATTAGTGACATTGCCAATCAAAATCAACAGCAAGGAAAACTGCAGGGAAAGATTAGTGGAAATAAATGTTGAAGAAGATAGAAAAATTGGTATTTCATCGATAATAAATATAGGTATGCAAATATTTACAGGAGTCAACAAGGGCATCTATGGTGTTCATGTTACCTTCATTAAATTAGGTTATTATAATTAACACGTTACAGATGGTGATAGATCTATCAAAACCGAAGAAAGTTTAGTTATAATGAGCAGCCAATCGGGAGAATTTAGTTGCGTGGAAATGAGTTGGGAAGAATCTTCTACTAAATGTAGAAATTATTATGGTATTGTAGAAGAACCTAGGGATGAACGAATTATACCAATTAAAATAGACAGAAGTATATCAATACACACAGCTTCTGACGAAGAAGAAGAGCCATTTTGGGTTGTTGAAAGCGTTAAAAAGCACGAAGAAGTAAGAAATGAGATTAAAAAAATGAAAGAAAATAAAAACTCACAACAATTATTAGGAGATAGTTGCGACGAAGACGACGATAATTCTTTAATAGAATTACTAAAAAGAGTTCAAAAACAACGAAATGATTTAGAAAATATATTGGAAAAAGAAAACCAAAAGGAAAATATAATTAATCCTTATAAATTTGAAGTAAATCGTTCAGAAAATATACTATCACGAAGCAATAGCATGTTAAGTGAATCATCTACACTAAAAGCAAGATCAGTTTCAAGGTTATCATCATTAGAAGAAAATACAAAGATGGATGAGCTATCCGAAACTTTGGTCAATGAATTAATTTCTAATAATTCAAATACTTGTATAAACAGTAAAAAAGAAACCTCATTAATAACGGAGAATACATCAAAAGAATTAATTAGTGACACTATCTATAATACAGATAGACCGAAAAAATCTGTTCTAACGCATAGTTTATATACTGAAACGTTAGGAAATAGTTGCGAAAATTCGGATGAAAAATACTCGAAAGATGAAGGAACTGTTTTGACTAGTGCTAATAGAGCTTCAATATCAAGACTGTCTTCTATAGAAGAATGTGATAACTCTTTTTCACCTAAGAAAAATATAAGAGAGTGTTCTGAAATACCAAAAAGATTATCTTTGTCGAGATTGCCTTCTACTGAGCATGCAAAAAAAGATTTTATATTGGAAAAATCTACTTCACCTATAGTTAAGGAAAATGAACTAAATAAAGATTTTTATCCCTCATCATTTCTTCAAGATAAAATAGAATATGAATTAACGAAAATTAATGATACACTAGACAAGAGCTTTAAACCAATATCAGAACATAATTTAAATGAGTCAATTAGTATTTTGGATAATAATGATGATGTAAACAATATAAATAATAAACCAAAGAGTAATTACACAAAAGCTTTAGACAATGATAAATCAAATGAATATAGTCCTTTCCGTCTATCAAAAGCTGATGAAGCCGATTTTCGTAGAAAATCATTAATAAGACAATCTAGTATGATAAGTGATGCTTTAAGTGCGATGTGTGCTGAAATACCAGAGGATAATAAATGTAATAAACAAAAAAGGTATTCAATTAAAGAAGACAATGATCAAATAAAAGATTCTTATTCTAGAAAATCTAGTTTCTCAAAAATTGTATGTGATGAAAATAACACTAATTTGGGAAAGAAATTAATATCTAAATTAGATGCTGACCGTGAACCTGAAATTCATAATGAGTCATTTGACTCTTTAACAGAAAAAAAATTATCTGAAATATCAAGTACAGAACCATTAAAAAAATCCTTATTACCTGAGTTAAATAAAAAAATAATAAGTGATTTAAAGAACAATGATTTAACCACTACAAAAGCAGATTCTGGTCTTTCAAATTATGAAAATAAAAGTTTTTTGTTAGATAAAGAAAATAATTTAAATAATGAAAAGCTTTCAGTATCTAATTCTTTACCAAAAGATAATAACTTGGATATAGTTTTACCAAAGGATAATAGTTTATCAAGTGATATTAAAAATTCAATGAACGATTTAAAACCTAATGCTTCAACTCTATTCAAAGGAAAAGAAACAAATAATTTACCAACTCCTATCTTAGAAAATTTAGAAAATAAAGAAGGCGATATAGTTAAACAATCTTCTCTGAGTTTATTAGATAAAAAACATGGAAATACGTTAACTCTTGCAACAAATCAAAAAGGAGATATTGCATGTAACAACAACACGGATTTATCACCTAGTAATTCTCTTTCATTAAATAACATTGATAGTTCAACAAATATAACACAAGATTTAAATCCTAATAATTCAGTTCATCTCCCAATAACAAAAGAAATAATAGATACAAACGTTCTAAATATGCCAATGGAAAAACTTTTAATTAATAAAGAAAGCGAAATAAACAACGACAAAACTGGGAAACCCATAGAGAAGGTTGATCAAATAATTAAAGAGCATTCTCCAGATGGTACGAATAAAGAAAATGAAAATATATCAAAATTGAAAACCTTAAAGACATCAATGGAAGAAAACAATGATAAGCAAAGAAGTGGAGTAAAACAAATAGGAGGTATACAAAATCAGATGTTATAATAACGTCAGTGTTGTCTTTTATCTCTTGTTCGTTCAGCAATCGTCACTGTTCAGGTTATTTAAGCTATATATTGTGTTAGTTACTGGCGCCTAAAACTGCATTATTTTAACCTATTTTGATGTTTATGTCTATTTAATCCATGATATATTGATCACTAAAAACAAATATAATTTTTGATTTTTGTGCTTGTATGTAACACGTTTGAAAATATTGTATATTTTTCCTAGAAATTTGGTAAGTTTGATTTGAAAAAAAAAATAATTAAAAAAAAAATGATTATTTATTTTGTTTGAAATATTTAGTGCCTCCGAAAATAATATCTGGGATGGATGATGATGAAACTTATGAATCACTTACAAAAGTATTTAATGTAAAAGCTCGTGGTGCTCCTAAGCCTAAAGTTCAATGGTAAAAGTTTATTTACTTACATTTTAATAATATTTATTTTATTTTATGTATTTTAATACTTAAGGTTCAAAGACGGTAATGAATTATCAAATACTAGAAATATCCAAATTAATGATTCCGAAGAAGATGAATCATTTAAATTAACTATTCAAGATTTAAGAGTGGCTGATTCTGGTTCATATTGCTGTAAATTAACTAATGAAGTTGGAGAAGACATGAAATCAGCAAAACTTAACGTGCAAGATGTAGAGTTGCTCCGTGGTCCCAAAATAAGAAAACCACTATCTGATATAGAAGTTATAAAAGGCCAAAAAGTTGAATGGTCAATAACGCTCATAGCTGATCCCATTCCTGAAGTAGAATGGACTTGTGATGGCAAAAATGTCAATGCTGACTTTACTGTTAATTCATCTGAAATAGCTAATGGCCTAAAAGAATGTACATTCACAATGACAATTCCAACTTCTGAACTTAGTGATACCGGTCTTTACCGAGTGAAAGCGACTAATAAATTTGATTCAGCTGAATGTAGCGCTCATTTAGATATAGTTATGAAACCAGAAATTGAAGGATTCCATGATATCACTGTAATACCTTCAATGGAAGCGATATTTGAAGCAATTATTCATGCAGTACCTAAGCCAAAAATAGTATGGACAATAAATGGAAAAGATTTATCGGAACGAGAATTTGTTAAACTTACAAGTGAAGAATTAGAAAAAGATATAACAAAATTCAAGATAGTTATTGGAGATGTGAACCCAGAAGAAGAAGGTGAATATGTAGTTAAAGCTTGGAATAAAGTGGGAGAAACAACTGCCATAGCTAACCTTAAACTTCATAGTAAGTAAACCTACATATATTATTTTATTAAAAATTATATAATCAAATAAAAATTAAACTTTAGCTGAGGAACCTTCATTTGTTAAACTGATGGAAGATTTAACAATACAAGAATATGATGAAGTACAGCTTTCTGTACGAGTTAATGGAATTCCAAAACCTAAAATCACTTGGTAATATTCATTATAAAAATATTTTATTGAATATAATAACGTTTTTACATAGGTTTAAAAATGGGGAAGTCATAATACCTGACTTAAGAATCAGTATACATACAAATGAAGAAGGCCAAGTTAAAAGTACTCTTACTATAGACCATTTCAGTGGTTTAGATATTGCAAAAGTAAGATTATATTTTATTTTTTAAATTAATTGTCGATTAACATTTAATATTTATTATAGTTCTCGGTTAAAGCTGTAAATATGATGGGTGAAGCTGAAACATCATCTAATTTAACTATGGCGGAAATAATGCCCTCGTTTGTAAAACCTTTTGAACGGATAACAGAAGGCGTTGAAGGATCACCAATTGAAATTCAAACACAACTTATTGGAAGTCCTCGTCCCCATGTTGCATGGTATAAAGATGGAGAAGAGCTTAAAAATACAGAAGGAGATAACAAAGATGACGAACAAAAACATATTACCCTAGAAGCAAATCCAAACGGAACTGTTATGATAAAAATTGATAAAGTTGAACAAGGAGATTGTGGTGCATATAAAATTATAGCGACTAATAATTTTGGTACAAGTGCTACTAATACTGCATTAGTAGTAAATGGTAAGTTCATACAAAGAATATACTTTATAATATAATATTTTATATCAAATTATATATTTATTTTAATAATGCAGTACCAAGGTCAAATTAATTTTTTCTTAAAACATTTTAATTAATACAATACTACTCGTATATATTTATTTATACCGGGCGATTCTTATATCATATAACACTCATTATTTCAAAAAGTATTCACGTTTTTGAAAACATTTTTTTACATAGTTTCAAGTTGTTAAAAATACAACGTTTTTATCAAAAAATTACATTTTTAAATATTTTTTTTCCTTATTTTTTTAAGTATTTTACTTTTTTGAATGACAACAGAGTTTTAATTTCATATTCCAAAGCAGAATATTTTTCTGAGTATTTTGATATATAAAAATTATGTTAAAACTTCATAAGAATAAGTTTTGATGGGCGCAGTGGAGTGGTATGTGGTTACCCCGTAAAATGTTTGTCCACTACTCCGCTTGTCTAAATTTTAAATACGTATAATTCATAAACTACTTGTCCTAAATTCGATTTTTATGTATTAAAATACTCAGAAAAATATTCTGCTTTAGAATATGAAATTAAAACTCTGTTGTCATTCAAAAAGTAAAAAACTTAAAAAATTATAAGGATAAAAAATATTTAAAAATATAATTTGTTTAATAAAAATGTTGTTTTTTAACAACTTGAAACTATGTAAAAAAATGTTTTCAAAAACATGAATACTTTTTGAAATAATGAGTGTTTTATAATATAAGAATCGCCCTGTATAATTTATTATTGCTATACAACCTGACCCTACCATAGACGATGTGAAAATATTTGTAGTATAAATAGCATAAAATTAATCTACATTTCTTTTTAAAGTATGTATAAAAAAATAGAACAATTAGCAAAACTTTAGATGTAAAATTTTCGAACCCAAGTGAACATTTTTGAATCACAACACAATAACTAAATTTTACCTCCCAAAAATACAATCTATACCAAATTTTCTACTATAAACCTACCGCCAAAGTTGAAAATCAAAGTATTTTTATCGCTTCAAAAAATGATAACAGCCAGAAAAATATCATTGTGAAGTCAATACATTCATCATTCATCACTGTACTCAGAATCTAACATATATGATTTTATTTATTTTTATTCTATTAGTATGAAAAAATATATTTTCAGTACTGTAATTTTAATTTTAAAATGTTTGTAAACATATGTTAACATTTTTAGTTTAACATTCAAATATATTTTTCTAGAATTACCGAAAAAGCCAATTCTAATTAAACACCCGAACCAAGTGGACGTCAACGAGAATGAAATTTTAAAAATAGAAGCTCAATACGTAGCCTATCCAGATGCTATTGTAAAATGGTATAAAGATGGACATGTATTGCATCCTTGTCCTCAGATTGATTTTGTAATGGGTCCCAACGGAAATGTAGCTCTAGTAATTGAAAAAGCAACGCTTGGAGACGCTGGTGATTACGAAATCGTTGTATCAAATGAACTGGGTAAAGCTGATGGTCAAATAAAAGTTAAAGTAAATCCGGCAGCTACAGTACCAGCATTTATTATGCCTTTAAGAGATTCTAAAGTAGTGGAAGGGTTCCCAGCAAAATTGCCTTTTAGATTATCTGGTTTTCCACTTCCAGAAATTGCATGGTAACTAAACAATTTTTTATGTGATTAATATTCATATTTAATATATAAAATTACCTTAAACAAGGACAATCAATGATAAGCCGTTAGTCATCGATGGAGAAAAAATCAAAATGGCACATGAACCCGATGGTCTCCATTACTTGTTAATTGAAAAAGCTGGTCCAGAACATGCAGGCAAGCTTGCAATAATTGCTTCAAATAACAACGGTAATACTACATCGGAAGCCAAACTTTCAGTGACTTGTAAGTTAATAGTTTTTTCTTTATTTATAAAAATTAAACAGTATAATAAATTTAATCGGTATTATGAAATATATACAATTGGTGCTTACATAAATTATTTAATTTTTAAGTTGTGAATGTATTTATTTATTTATTTAATTTATAAATCAAATTTAACTAACACATTTATTATAATTGAAATATAATATATTATACATATATATAATTAAATTAATTATTTTGTACTGAAATTTAATTTCAGCAAAAATAAACACTGATTCGTTGGAATCTAAACCAGAATTCCTTCATGGACTTAAAGATACAACAGTAGAAGAAAGTAATGCATTAACATTATTAGCTCCGTTTCTTGGTAATCCTATACCAGATGTTAAATGGGAAAAAGATGGAAAAATATTGCAACCATGCAATAAAGTTCATTTTACCTGTGATGGTTATAAAGTTGGACTTGAAATACTTGATACCAACACAGGAGATGCTGGACAGTATACTTGCACTCTAACAAATAATCTAGGTGCTACCAAATCAGAATGTCAAGTTGGCATTCGTAAACTTTATCAAGCTCCTGTTTTCACGCAACGTTTTTCACATAATCAACAAGTATGACAAAATAAATGTTTAATATTGTAAATGTATTTTGTTATTCTATTATTTAATAATTTAGTTGCTTTCGAGAGATGCTAAATTCCATGCTCGTGTTACCGGAGTTCCATCTCCAAATATTATATGGCATAAAAATGGTCATCAATTAACAAATGGGGATAAGTACAAATTAAAACGTGATGGGGAAGTTTGTAGTCTAACTATAAGTGATGTCAATGGTGATGACGCAGGACTATACAGCTGTATTGCAACCAATAGAGATGGAACAGCTACATGTGAAGCACAGCTTTCAATTGCTCCACGAATGTACATTAAATGTGTATATAAAATATAAAATATGAAATTAAAATATTTTTTTTTTAGTGTTGATGAATCTAGGAAACAAGAACCACCGTCCTTCATGAAGAAAATTGGTGATTGTGAAGTGTTTGATGGAATGACAGCTAAATTTACCGCATGTGCTACTGGATGGCCAGAACCTGAATATGAGTGGTTCTTAGACACTAATAGATTATATGAAACTGAAAGGATTAGAATGGAAAAAGAAGGTTCTGGTTTATTGCGATTAAAAATATTACACGCGGACTCAATTATTGATTCTGGTCGATACAAATTACGAATTTTTAATCCACACGGAGAAGCCTATTGTGAAGCAAGCATTCTGTTTGACAGTAAGTAACAAATAAAATAAAAAATAAAAAAACCTAAGTAATAAATTTAATTATGTTATAGATGGTTTGGATTCGCGTTCAAAACGTCCCGTTGGCGAACTTTACAAAGACTTTGATCGATATCGTGCAACTGGAGCACCGTTACCATTACCTGATCCTCCAACAATAACTCGCATGTCTGATAAAAGACTTACTCTTTCATGGAAACCTTCATTACCAATCACACCAAGGACTCCGGTAACATATTTAGTAGAAATGGAAGAACAACCAAAAGGCGAGTGGACTACAGTCAGAGCTGGTATTCGAGGATGTGCTTGCGATATACATAATTTAATTCCATTTAGGGATTATAAGTTCCGAGTAAGAGTTGAAAATAACTATGGAATTAGTGATCCCTCGCCATTTGTTTTAACATACAGGTGCGATAAAAATGCACTACAATTTTAAAATATTAATTTAACCTTATAAAATTATTATTTTGTTTATTTTTTAGAGAAAAGTTAGAACCAGACCCTCCAAAATTCACTCCTTATCTGCCAATAGGAACTGACTTTAAGCCAGAATCATCCCCATATTTCCCAAGAGATTTTGATATCGAAAGACCTCCTCATGATAACTATGCCCAAGCACCAAGGTAAATGTGCTAATATGTTACTTATTGACTTACATTATTATTACTTCGAAAATAATTACAGGTTTTTACATCAAGAACACGATACACAATATGGTGTTAAAGGTCATAATGTGAATTTATACTGGTTTGTTTATGGATATCCAAAACCAAAAATGCAATATTATTTTGATAATCAGTTAATAGAAATGGGTGGCCGTTACGATTCGAGTTATACACGAAATGGCCAAGCTACATTATTTATTAATAAGTAAAACACTTTATAAAATTTAAAGTAAAACTGCCATATTTAATAACCATTCTATGTTCAATTTAAGGATGTTGGATCGAGATATAGGAACATATGAAGCTGTTGCTACAAATGAACATGGGATAGCTAGACAAAGAGTTAGATTACAAATTGCTGAATATCCGAAGTTCTTAAAAAGGCCCGAAGAAATGTATGTAATTTTGCGCAAAAACTGTAAATTAGAAGCCAGAGTGATTGGTGTCCCATATCCAGAAATAAAATGGTTTAAAGACTGGAAACCATTAGTCGATTCAGCTAGAATTCAAGTAATTGAAAAATTCGCAAAATGTATATGGATGTTATTATTATTATCTTATTTTGTTTTAAACTAATAGATTGAACAAGTAGAACCAGATGTTTGTATTCTACGTATCGAAGATGTTATCATGAAAGATGAGGGACTGTATAGTATAAGTGCTCGTAATTTAGCTGGATCAATATCTACTTCAGTGGCTATACATGTTGAGGACCGAGAATCTGATTATTCATATAACGGTAAAACTGACATAAAATGGAAGAAAAAAGATTTTTCAGATTTATATGATATTGGAGACGAGTTGGGACGCGGTACGCAAGGTGTTGTGTACCACGCAGTAGAAAGGTCAACGGGTAGAAATTACGCTGCTAAGGTTATGCATGCGAAAGGAGATAATTTGACGAAACTAATGGATAATGAACTAAAAATAATGACTGACTTGAGCAATAGACGAATTATTCGTATTCATGATGCATTACAGACTTCCAGAACATATACTCTTATTACAGAACTGTATCCTTTAATACAATGTATATGCATTTGTACTATTGATATTTTATTTATTTTTTTATTAATATTTATAAAGTATGGTACGAATGTACGATTGTAATAGGTACACTAATACATACAACGAATTTTTAGGAAACAGAAATGTTCTATATTTTTATTATTTTTTTTTCAGAAAAAAAGATATAATAAATATATTTATATTAATGTGAAATTTAAAATTTAAAATTAATTAACATTTTCCGCGATTAATGCGCTCCGTCAAAAAAATAAAATATACTTTTACTTTAATTTGTTTATCGATAAAATGATTAATTTAATTCTCTAAAATCATTTTTTTTTCTAAAAATGAAAACATAAATTATTTGTTTAAAAATAATCATTATTGATGAAATACAACAAAAAATGTGTCCATTAATAAAGTTGAAACTTATTACTTATATTTTAAACGAATAATTAAATATTTTGTCTTACAACCACCATCGTCAAAAGAATGGTTTATTATGTTTATAAAAACATTCTAAAACTACAACTACCTAATTGAATATTCAGTTTTTTTTTTTTTTTTATTATTATTCATCATCAACTATTGTAATCTCTATAATATTAGCTATAGACGCTATGATATTATATATAGATATATTTTATTTAGTCTGATGTAGTGATTCGGTTTCAATCATTACAGTTGTGTTCATTATAGTTTAACTTATTATTGAACTGAGTTCTCCAAAAATGTATTAACATATCTAAATTCTCACTAATTTATTTACGATACTAGATTACAAAAATACACAGTAGCCATGAAACTAATTATTCTATCTTAATTGAATATTTATTAATTCAATATATTCAAGTATAAACCTTTGTATCTCCCTCATTAGTACTATGTTATTTTATACAAGACTGTTATAAAACATTGATAATTTCCTTAACTCAAAACAAAGTGCTGGAGGTGGTGAACTTTTGGATATTCTAACCAAACATTCTTTCCTCACAGAATATGATATAGCTTTATACATAATTCAACTATTAAAGGCTTTAAAGCACATGCACGATTTTGAAATTGCCCATTTGGGATTGACAGTGAGTACTTAGCACGCAGATTATGAACACATTTAACTATTTATAATTATTTATTATTATATTAAACTTTTAGCCTGGAGATTTACTGATATCTCACCCAGGAGGCGATACATTAAAGCTATGTGATTTTGGACTCAGCAGAAAAATCAACAGAAGAAAATTGGAACCAGTTTATTATGGTATGCCCGAGTTTATTTCTC
Organism: Rhopalosiphum padi; assembly: GCF_020882245.1. Lineage (NCBI taxonomy): Eukaryota > Metazoa > Arthropoda > Insecta > Hemiptera > Aphididae > Rhopalosiphum > Rhopalosiphum padi. The sequence goes on from NC_083600.1 coordinate 24,988,540, forward strand.
CGGAAATAGCTAAGGGAGAAGGCGTTGACCTTTCATCCGATATGTGGTCAGTCGGAGTGATAACTCATTTACTTTTAACTGGGATGTCATTATTCCGTTGTGTAAATGACGCTGATACTTTGGATAGAGTTAAAAGTGGTTCCTATACACTTAGTACAAAAATTAGCGATTTAGCTAGAGACTTTATCTCAAAACTATTAATAATCAACCCTAATGATCGTTTGGATGTTATAAGTGCTTTACAACATCCCTGGTTACAATTTGGCGAAGATATACCCGCAGGAACTAGTCAAATAAACACAGATTCTCTTCGAAATTATTACAATAACTTGAAGTATGATTTTTTTTTAATTTCAAATTTAATTTTTTATCACTTTATAAAATGTATTTCTATTTTCAGGGATTGGTATAGTAATGCATCTTGTAGAAATTGGTATAGATGCCATCCTTTATCTTCTGCGTACACTCATCCATCAAAAATGATTTATCCACCTGGCTTTACTTGCACTCCTAGTCCTACTCCAGAACCAGAACCAAAGCCACAAAAGAAACATTTGCCGTCATGGAAAGATAAACTTCCATCCAAAGAACCAATAGATACAGAAATAGGAATAATTAAATCAGAGAGTCACTATCAATATGGCCCCGATACATATTTGTTACAACTAAGAGACACAAATTTCCCAGTGCGTTTAAGGGAATATATGAAAGTTGCCGGTAAAAGCTTAACACATAGAGGAGGAAGCGATTCACATTTAGACTGGGAGGTAATTGAAGTTTTAAAATAATTATAATGTATTTTAAATGGTAAATCTTGAATAACGTTTTCAAATCATATCCAAAATATTATCATTTCAGGCTCCAGTTATACGCGAAAGAAGAAAATTTACAGATATCATGGATGAAGAAATTGAAGATGAACAAAAAGCAAGAATCAGCAAATATGGTGCTGACATATACACATTGAGAAGACTTAAACAAGAAATAGGCTCTAGACCAACTGCTCATGTAGAAGCAGAAGCAATTTTAGAATCAAGAATTGATGGACAACCGCCATTCTTTAGAGAAAAACCACAAAAATTACCAGTTGAACCAGATAAGCCTGCTGATCTTATGTGTTTAGCTGTGGGAGTACCAAAACCATTAGTCCAGTGGTTCAAGTTAGTATTCATTGTTTATATTGAACATATCATAGGTAAATTCAATCTATTTCATTAATAACTATTAATATTTTATAGAAATGATATAGTTTTAACTGAAAGTCATAGAATAAAAATGTTAGAAGACAATGATGGAAGATCTATCCTCAGACTAGATCCAGCTACTGAGTTAGATCTAGGTATTTATAAGGTTGTGGCTAGAAATAAATTTGGACAAACAACGGCAAGAGCTCGGTAAATTGAGTTATTTTATTAATTTTTGATATATATTTATACTTATATTAAAATCTTTAAAAGGCTCGTTTTAGCACATGAACCTGGACCTATGGAAGCCCCAATAGTAAAAGAATATTCTGATACTGAAATTTTATTACGGTGGGATCATCCAAAACATGATGGAAATGCTCCAATATTATGTTATCAATTAGAAGTACGAGAAAATGGTAAGTTATAAAGTTAAACGAAATGCATTGTACTTGTATATACAAATAATGAACTAATTTTTTTATTGAAATACTGTGATAATTTATAGTAATCTATGTATAAAAAAAACTTAAATAAACTTTTTACAATTGATTAGTAAATTAACTACAATATCAAATTATTACCTTAGAAGTCATGGATATAGGGTTACATATTATTGGGTATTATTGGATTTTTTTGTATATACATAACTAGGTACAGGAATATCAAGTAACTTTACAAAAAAAAGAGAAAACCTATATATATATATTACAATTATGAATTAAACTATTTAAATAATTCAATCGTATTCCGTAAAATAATTTTTTTGTTATAGAAAGCGAATGGGAATTGGTGGCTAAAAATATTGATCACGAATTTTGGTTAATGCAAAACCTTCGACCTTATACAAATTATGAATTCAGATTGGCAGCAATGAACCATATTGCTTGGGGTCCAACTGGACCATCTTCACCAATAGTTCGAACACATTTCCCTGGTAAGATTTTTACATAATTAATATAATCAAATATAACTTTAAAATCCAATAAACTTAATGATTCTAAATAGATGCTCAAAAATTGGAAGTTCCATCGGCGATGTTAAATCTTCAAATAATAACTGAAAGTGGACGAGAAATAATTGGTGATGAGCCTCGCAATAATTTAGATTATTCACTTGAGTATAAACCAATAGATTGGGCTGAGCAGCCTCCTATTGAAAAATATCGTTTTATTTCTGAAATTGCAAGGTAAGATAAATTCAACTCGTGATTACTAGTTATTACTTATTTATAATTAAATATTAATTATTTTTCACTTCTTATGAAAGAGGACGATTTTCCGTTATACTTAAAGGAATCAATACATCAAATGATTCAATTGTAGTAGCAAAATTATTGGAGATTACACCCGACACTGAATCACGAGTTACACACGAGTTTAATGTTCTTAAATCATTAAAACATGAACGAATAGCATATCTCCTTGAGGCTTTTAAGTAAGCAATATCATACTACCACTATAATTAAAAGTATTTTAAAAGTACAATATTTATAGTAATATTGTAATGAATAATGAATACATGAATAAAATTAATCAATGTATAAAAACAATTTATTAAATTCATAAATCTATTTAAACATAATTTATAATGCCTACCTACGACTTGCCTAAATCAACTTATTTTTATACCTACATAAAATTATAATTACAACTATTGAAAAATAAAAACAAGTGTCAAATACTTTTATCATAAAAAAACATTATATTTTGATTTAAATTTCGTAAAGTTCAATTACTTATGTAAATATATACTGCATAGTACAAACATAAATAGCACTTTGTAATACCTACATGGTTTTATTGTGCTTACACGTGTATTTGTTAGTTGTTACCATATACTTACGATTACTATCATTAAGTACCTTTTAGTTTTAATATTTTTATTTAATATTAGGCTAGAAAATGCACCTGTAGCTGTTTTCATTCAAGAAAAATTACAAGGAGCAGATATACTGACTTACTTATCAACAAAAGAGAATTATTCGGAACAAACTGTTGCTACAATCGTCACTCAAGTAATAATTTAAATTTTTCGTGGGTTGAGAAAATTAAAAGGAACAGAAAAAAAACAAACAATATTCCGGGAATTTTAAATGGGTCAAGTTTCGAGACCTCGAGTAGTCGAGTATTATTTTAAATATAACTTCCTTATAGATTATCATAAAATTATGCTTTAATTTTTATATAAATTGATTGTTCTTATTCTTGTACTTTTTTTACGAACCTATGATATAAAATAACATTCCAAACATTCGTTGCGCCCATATTTTGGCTAAAACTATCCTATAATATACAGTGCCTGTCTGCCCACCTGGCTACCCGGCAATCGCCGGGGGCCCTTCGATATTTTTCAATATTAGGGGCCCATAGCCAATCGTAAATGTAATAAAAAATATGTATGTGCTTAAAATTCTAATTGGGTACAACTCTAACAAATATGTAAACATTGAACATAGATACATGGTAATTATTGTGGTCTGGTGATAAGGAAAAAAACGCAGTATTTAGCTTACTACTCTACGGGATAAAAAAAAATCTATACTGACAAAGGCGTTGAAAAAAAACGACCTAATTTTATTAATTATGTAGGTATAAAATAGCTTTAATATTTTATTAAATGACAGTTACATTTTTTTTCGTTTAAGTTAAAATTAAGTTTGTAGAGGGCCCATTCGAAATTAGTTAACCAAGGGCCCAGGTCAAGAGCCAGACCGACAATGCCTATATATATAATATATACTATATATTATTATAATCCTATATTATATTATATAGGTTTATAAATTAACATTACAATTAAATTGAAATTAATAATAATATTTTATACTTGGATCTAGCGAGTAGGTCCTAAAAAGAAAATAGGTTCTTAATTACCTACTAACTGTTACACTATAGTATAATGGTAACCCTAAACCCATATCTGTGAATACGTTTTAACAAGGTTGTTGGGTATTTTTAGACACTAAAACCAGTATAATTTAACCATTTTAACCCGACACGACCAATTTATATTTGTACATAATTTTTAGGTATTAGACGGATTGCAATACTTACACTGGCGAGGCTATGCCCATTTGGATCTGCAACCGGACAACATAGTGATGGCTTCCGTGCGTACCATACACATTAAACTAATCGACTTTGGATGCGCACAGAAAGTCAGTAAGCTAGGAGCAGTTGTAGGGGCAAACAGCGTCTTGGAGTTCACAGGTAAATACCGAATTTGACCGATTGTTGACCACTAACCATTGTATTTCTATTTTTTAATCGCTCGTTCGTGTTTATTAATCTTTCGAAATCTGCAGCACCTGAAATTTTGTGCGACGAACCTGCTTACCCGTACTCCGATATCTGGTCGCTTGGAGTGATTGCATACACATTGCTTTCTGGCATGTCGCCGTTCCGAGGATCTAACGATACGGAAACCAGGCAGAACATCACATTCGTTCGATATAGGTTTGAATATCTATACAAGGACTTATCACAGGAAGCCACTAGATTTTTAATGTTATTATTTAAAAGAACGCCGACGTAAGTAGAGTTTATTAAATAAATAGTTAAAGAAATAAAATGTTATTAATATCTTTTCTTGCAAAAAATAGACACAGTTCATGTACTCAAACTTCTTTTTCTATCTCTTACTTTGATTAATTTGTTATTTTTTAGGAAACGGCCATCAGCAGAAGAATGCCATGAACATAGATGGTTGTTACCCACAGAATATATGATTAAGAAAAGAGAAAAGACCATGTTTAATTCTTACAAATTACAGGTAAATATTTCAAGTTTTAACTGTAAAATAGATACTATAAATGTGTCATTTGTGATTCACCTAAATTTATACATTTTAGTTACCTACCTACTAAATTAAAAATCTCCATTAAAATTCTAAATTTATATTTGTTATAATATAAATAACATAAATAATAAAATGTAATTGGTAAGTTGGCTAATTGCATAAATAGTCAAAAGTCTAAATGGAAAATATAATTTACAAACAGTTAAACTACAAATTTACTGATTATTATTAAATATATTTAAATACTTATATAACTGTAGATGTGTATTATATGAATATAAATTCAAGAAACAAATTCTTAGGCGAAAACCATATTTGATTTTTTTAAATTGTTTAAAATTAAATTTAATTAAAAAGTTTTAAATGCTATATTTATCAATTGATAGGTATTAGATATCTACTTGTAAACTGCATTTTGGACTTGTCAGAATTTAATATTAATTCTTAATAGTTAGTTATTCCTATAGTGATGATAGTGATGATATATATAAACATTTTCTTTTACTTATATAGTAAATACCTATTTTCATTAGTCATTGAACGTAATAGAATCCATCAATAATAATTTAGATTAAAATAACTTAATGTTGGTGGACCATGCATGATGAGATGTGCTGATTTGTTTACACTTATTTTCTACCTAACAATAAGGAACAGACTACCATTATAGTATTATTCTAATACTATACTTCATTCGGGTTTAGAAGCGACCCGGGCTTTTACACATGGGCGTTGTATCGTTCTGTATTTATATTACTGGTGGATAATTAAGTTGGAGAAATAGTGTATGAAACAAAAACTGTTGGGTTGCTTCTAAATGAGAATAGAATATAAATAGTATGTAAGTTGTAAGTAAATTATTAATGTTTTACTAAACACTAGTGACCAATGACAACTACAAAATCCAGTGTAATAAAAAATCTGTTTGTGTGTTGTGTCTATTATAATTAATTAAATATTATTGAATTAGTTTGTTATATAATTAATGATTATTCAATTTAGCACTTTGCCAAAGAGTATCATGAAAACAGGACCAAATTTGCAACTTCATCACAAAAATTGTTGGGAGCCTTGGGAACGAGGCAAATTGGACTTGGTCGATCAAATAGCGTAGTTGATGAACTGCTTATTTTCAAATAATTGTAGCAGAAACGACAACTTCGCCAATTTAATATAAAGTTAATTTTAAATGTTATTATATGAGAAACATTACAATGTTATTATATTATATTATAAACAATGTAATTATACATGTTTTATTGATTAAATTATTGTTAATTTAAAATGAATAAGCTTATAGATATTTATTTCTCAAGTATTAGTGCATATCACCAATGTGCAATACCAAACTACATAACTCATGTATAGATATTAAAATCAATAGGTTTTTAGATATTTTATTCATACACCTAAAATCAACTCAACAATTATTAAATTTTAAGTGTCAATTAATACTCACTAAAAAAAAAATTATTGCATTTTGTTGAACTTTTTGGTGAATTTAAATATAGGCATTCTAAATATCTATTATTATTTACTATTATCATTTTTAAACATTATACAGGTGAGTCGTGGTAATTCAAAAAATTTAACAACTCAAATTTTTTTAATTCCCCTAGTAATTTCCTTTCAACTTTCGATTTATTGAGACTCGACTGTAGATATTTACTATTTTTTAATTAAACTACAATCAAATTTTAATTATTAAATAGGAACCTACATTTTAATTTAATTATCTAATTCTGAATTACAATATTTATTAAAATTTCTATATAATATTAAAATATTGTGTTATCTATAAGCAATGCATATTTAAATAATTTAATGAAAAGAGTGAAAACTATAAATTAAAGGGTGCCAACTCATCTCTAAAAATAATTAACTATTTAGTTGGAACAGAACTCATTTTTATAAATAAGTTAATTAAAGAAATAAGAAAAAAACAATGATCATATTAAGTTATAACATCTAGAGATAGCACAAACAAAAACCATGCTGTCATTTTTTTTCTATATTACTACCATTTTTAAAATAATATAGTTGAAACACAAAGTTTATGCTGTTCACATTTGAATTATACATGATAATTAAATTTATCCTTGTATTTTATAAAATATATTTTTATAAATGGTTTTTTTGTAATACAAACAAATTATACTAAAACTAAAGATCATAGCACTGCAATTTTATAAATTTTAATAATTTCTCTGGACACGTCATTGGAGTCCTTTGATTTCAGTACTGTAATCTTAAATTAAACACTGGATGATGGAAAGTAAGGCTTTCTGTGATGATGAACTGGTGGATAAAAATGTTCATAGGTTTTTTCCACAGCAATAATAGAGGCTGCTAATCCAAAGGCAATTGTAAGCCCACGTTTACCACGGAACCAACATTTGAAATATTGTTGATAACGACTACCACTACTTGGAGGATATCTCCAAACTTCATTCCTATAGTCCAACATAATGACATTAGTTATACATTATATTAAAACAGTTATTTGAGTAAACTTGCAAATAATCATCTGTCGACATTATTTAATGATTTTTTTTTAACAATACTATACATTTTTATTTTACAATTTAATTTATAAAAATTGCAAACATAAATTGTTCGAAAGTTACTTCATTGTATACAGTGCATGCCTCGAATTAAAGTAAACATTCATGATTAGTTGTTTCCAGTATTTAATTTTCATTTAATAGATTACATACATGTGTAATTTTTTTTTTTAAATTGTAAATAAAAATGTATAGTATTGTTAAAAAAAAAAAAAGAAATTTAGAATTTTATTTTCTGAAAATACATATTTTTATAATAAATTATGTATTTTGATAATGTGTAACAATAAAATAAAATAATAATTCATAAAAAGTAAATAACTTATTACTTTAATAATAAATGTATCATGGTTTTTAGAACAAATAAATACATATAACTAAAAAAAATAATCAAACTTAATGCATTTTTTTTTATATTTTACCAATTTTGAGTTTAGAATACAGTTGATTGATCAAGATTATTTAAAAAAAATTGATTAACTCAAAAATGATATTCAAAATATAGGGGTTACTATTAAAAAAAAAGTTGTGTTGTGCATGCGCAAAATACATGGATTAAAAATACTGTAGGTCATAGGAATTTATGATCCATTAATCTAGTTTAACGTCCCACAAACAGAATTGAAAAATATTTAAAGGGTAATATAGTATATATATATAATATATAATAAGTAATAGGTAGTGATAGTGTCCTGTTTCCACGGGCACACGGTATATTATGTGTGTGTGTGTGTGTGTGTGTGTGTGTGTGTGTAGCCGTGTAAGTAAATTAGATACAATAAAAAATTATTAACTTTTTAATAAATGTATTCTTAATTTTACTTAAATATAAGTTTTAAATTTATTAGAAAATAAAGTGGCTTATCAATAAAAAAAAATTAGGTGGACAATCCCAGAATTAGTACATCAATTATTAGGTTGACCAACAATTTGAATACACATATCTATACCTATATACTATAAAATATATAAGTACAATGTAAAGAAGTAATACCCCCATATTTTTATCTAAATAACTAGATATGTGTTTATATATCTAATAGGTAATATACTAATATACCTATGTAAAACGAAAACTATTTATTAAAATTAAAAGCAACTTTACCTTAGCCACGGATCTTTGAGACCTTCGGTAGCAAGAATATTCTTCACCTTCACAAGTTCCGGCACATTATCAACTTTATATATTCTGTAATCCGGTATTTGGATTTCAGGTTCGTGATGGCCACCCATCGCTTCAAAAATATATTTATTTTTATTATTAAATTGTATACAAATTAACAGAGGAATACTTACTGCTTAAAGTATATAAGGATCTATATTATTATTTTAATATGAATAATAAATTATTAAGAAGTAGAGACGTGAACGAATTAAGCAATAAGCTGAATAAGCATTGAAGGATAACTAAAAAAGTTATTAAATAAAATTCGAGCGATCTGATAATAGAAACAGCTGATCATTTTCAAAGAAGACATAATAGCATAATAATGGTAACTATGATAATTGTCTAATACAGTGGTAATATTTTGTGATATTGTAGGTATATTTATTATGTTTAAACCATAGAGTAATAGTATAAACAAAATTCTTATCTAAGGCGTGAACCAAAACCAACGCTCATGACGCTTAAACAATAAAAATTTTTTTTAAACAATGTTTAATTAATTTTAACTTTTAATTCCTATGTTAATATAGTTTTTGTTTTTTATTTTTCTACGTTATTTTTATTGAATATTAAAACTGTTGATATTTAACACCGTACACCATTAATAATCTAAGTATTTTAAATCAGTCATTACCATGAGTTCTGACAAAATTGACTATCCAAAAGCATCCAGTAAGTTCTTCATCATATTAGTACCATAGTATTTTAACCATATAATCGTACCTGATAAATTAGTAAGTTCGAGAATCAGATTTTATTACACAAATATTATGGTTTAACACCAAACTTTGTAAAGACATATAAACTGAGGTGTTCTATTTAGTTTAGGGCTAGTTTTATTTTATCTTGGTTTGGTTATTTCATTTCAAATAAAAATAAATGGATCAAAATTCATGTCGAATGTCTTCCCACAAATTGTTTTCTGATGTCCCACTAGCTAATCATCTATCCGTATTGGCCTTTTTTGATATATATTTATTAATACTGTTATTTTAACTTTACAGAATTTATGTGTCTTAGTATTCAGTGATGACAAATATTTCATTGTATTATTTTGATACATGATAGACTAGATTTATCTCTTAATATTTATTGTATCAAAACCCTATTGATTTTTACAAATTGCTCTAATAATATCTGATATGATTATGCTATACCTAGTTTCACTTTTAAGTTTCATGCTATTCCTCTACACATCCCTAAGTCTCACTAATGATGAAAATTGATCATTTTATTGTTACATGTGCAAACTATTTTATACCTGCTTTGTTCCCCTATTTCTCCTACACAAAATATAATACTAGTTTTTATTCTATTTAACTTTGTTTGTTACTTGTCACAACTTATAATTTTATAACTCATATGTTATTATTATTAAAATAAAATAAAATTTCCAGTTTAAATTGTTTGTTGGTTTAGTAACCAATAACCAATTGCAACATTATTAAAGAGTTTAATAAGCTAATTTATTCCAAGATAGTAACTTTAATACAAACAATATCTAACTACATTGGTTAAGTATTCAAATAATCAAGTAATGTGCACACTGCGCATATAAAAAAAAATATAAAAATTATTTTTGTTTCACATTCTACATTATTCCTACATCTGACTCAGTCAGATATCTTGGACTTAACTTGGATAAGCGCCTCACTTGGAATAGCCATATCCGTATAAAAAGACTTGCCTTAAACGCCCGTCTTCGCAGACTACGAACGCTACTCACAAATAACAAACACTCCAGTTTAAAAATTAAAGTTCTTATGTACAAAACATTACTCAAACCTCTATGGACTTATGATCTCCAACTATGGGGTACAGCAAAAGCGTCCAATACAAATAAAATTCAGCAATTTTAAAATATTGCTCTTCGAAAAATTACAAATGCCCCACCCTTTGTTTCGAATTACACTATACAAAATGACCTGTCAATTAAAACTGTGACAGAAGAAGCTATACGTTTCTACAAAATCTTTCATGCCCGGCTGCAAACACACCAAAACCCACTCATTAAAAACCTATCTATCCAAACATTATCTGGCAACCCCAGACGTCGATTAAAAAGGAGATGGTGCCGCGATTTGCTAGGGAACTAATATCAAATATCAAAAAAAAAAGTGTGTGGCTTCTTACTCACGTACTCATGTATTATTGTAACCCTTATCAAATATGCTAATAAAAAAAAAAAAAAACATTCTATAACATATAAAAAAAAGTAACTAAATTCAATTTATAAAACAACCATGTAAAATTTATTAATAAGAGTAATACAAATAAATATATAAACAAATTAGATAATAGCATGAAAAGAAGTCTCCCATTGTATGATGAATTACTGTGCTATTGAGTAAAGTACTTACCATTTATTACAACTTATTGCTACCTTTTTTCTTCCCATATTTAATGTTGGTTGGATTTGATTCAATGGTTTTTATTATTATGAGTGTATTGTTCTATCATATTTTAAGCCTTAAATGATAGAATGATAAAATTCAAGATAATAAATAATGTTTAATAAAATATGTACATATCCTATTATTATTATTTTAAAACTAAAATGTAAATGTTATACTATTCCAGAACTAATTAGTGATGCTGGTGTTATCATTTACATTGGAGGATTTCTTTTAATCATTGCATTTATAAGGTAGTTAAAAAAAATATTTCAACCTTATAAGTTTACTCATTTAAAAATAAAAAATGTATATTTATAGCCCTTATTGGTTGGAATCATATGATGAAGCATTCATAAATTTTAAGCACATGGGCTTATGGACATATTGTTTTGACCACTTCCGATACCCTCATTATCAATTTGAAAAGCTCTTTGATGGCTGCAATACAGTTTTTAGTGAAGAATATTACGTTATTCGAGAATGGCTATTACCAGGTTAGTAATAATTGATATTAAATCATAGTTCAAGTACAATTATGTACATTTTTTTTTTGCGGTTAAATATTTATGATTTACAATGTTTGTTTTAAAAGGATGGCTATTGTTTTTGGAACTTTGTATGACTTTAGCAATATTGTTATCACTTGGAACATTAGCAATAATTGCTGCTGTTATAACAAGATATCCACAACGTCTTGTTCTTAAATATGAGTACATGCTATCAGCTGCATGTTTCTTAGCGGCTGCATCTTCTAGTTTGTTGAAAATATTTATTATGTCTCATGAATCTTATGATTTTATTATAATATAAATTCTTATTTTTTTCAGCTATATTGATATTTTTTACTGTAATCATATTTCCATTCAACTGTTGGAGACGTGATTGGCTCATGTATCCTATGTATAATCACCTGTCATGGTCATTTTATATTGCTATTATATCAGGTTTTGTGCATGCATACGGTTCATGGTATTTGTTTAAGGTTTGTTGAATATTTATTTATTTATTTATTTATTGAATCACTACAGACCAACATTTTTATATTTTTTCAGGATGCACGAATTGCTTATGATCAAAGAAGAGAGAGTAAAAATTTAGTAATGCAAATGTATCCTCCTCATGAACGTAACTTTTATGATCAATAAAACTTTTAACCATTTATTTTCTTAAGTTATTTTAAATATAAACGAATCCGTCCACTAGAAATATAACGATCTGTCCATTAATATTAATTGTATAATTTTGTATTTAATGATCTACAGTAAATTTTCTATTATAATCAAAATTCATCTCATCTGAAGAAGTATTATAATAAATAAGTTAATATTTTGTGTATTATTATTTTATTTTATTTTTTTTTTTTTTTTACTTAGAGAATAATGTACCAAATGTGTAGTCTACGTCTTACTTACTTTGCATAATATAACAAATGTTTTGTTCAAAAGAATCCAGTTTACTATATTATTTTTTAATGCAATTTAATTAATTTAAAGGTAAGAATAATATCTAGGGGTTCTGATCATGAATTTTGGTATGTTATACATTAGATATGTTAAGATGGAGACAACACATTGGGGTACAATGTCCATGAAAAAAATTAATTATAAATACATTTTTTTGTTTTAAAATAATTGATTCTTTTTTAAGCTTTTTTGTTTAGTACACTGTGTTATGTTGAATACTAACAAGAACTTAAATACATTACATTGGTTCATGTTATTTACTTATATACATTGCACTAACCATCAATATTTTTAAGCCGTGACTGTTACACAATAAATATAATTATTTAATATTAATGTAAACAATTAGTATTAAATAACAGAAGTATATGTTAATTTTATTTTTATACTATTTACTATTTAGCTCATGGTATTAACATACTTGATCTAATAGATATTATCTATTTATTTATCATAATACCATACACTATTTATATGTTAAAATTGTATTTTAATAAAGTAAATTTATTTTCAGTTTTTGTATAATATATTGTTTCTGAGTTAAAATGTTGAGTAAAGCAAATTTTCTGGTTGTAAAAGTAAAATGCACTAACTAGTAACTTACACTTTACATTTTCTACTATAGCTAGTTTTTGAATTTCTATTTTCTGAACTTCAAGTAAGTACTCCAGCTATAAGAAGAAAATTATCAGGTATCAAGTATTTTTAATCAATTACAGTTTTTTTTTATTTATTTAATGTTTAAAAATATATGTTCTACTACTTCTACATTACATGTTTAGGTATTCTTATTGTACACCACTCATAATGCAGTGTTGTATTAGTTACTAATACAATAAATGTTTTTTGAAAAATTAGGCAAAATGTGGATTCTTGATATTTGTCGAAAATCCAATAATGGTGTTATAAAATCTAGTTGTTTTGCGGTAAAAAAATTATAGCAGACATTACATGCAATTACTAAAAGAAAAATTTAATTTGAAGCTGATATTCATACTGATGAATAGTTTGTATGAAATCATTGAATAAAAAAAGCTGCATCTGTAAGACTGAACCATTCTAAAGATAGTAGTATTTTTTTAATTATACATGCATCACACTCAATGAATTAGTCTATGTAGATCACTGAAATTAAAAGTTATTTTCATAAAATTTCATGGAACTTCACCGTCTAATTAATTTCATCATATCTAACTACAAAATGCTGACTAACATACTATTTAATAAATTTTAAGAGACATAAAGTTATATTCAAGTAAATAATATATTACTTTAACGAAAAGAAATATTTTTTTAATAGTAATGAAACTAGAGTATATGAGTTTTTAGGACTACAACAATAAAACAAACAATAGCCTTGAGTTTTGTACATTTTATTCAAAAACAAAATAAACATAATATTTGATTAGTTCTTTAATGTGTATATTATACATTATTAACTTCAATAATAATAAAAAATATAGTACATATTAGGTGTATAAAATATATCATCATTTTGCTCACTTAATTGAAATTTCTATCACTTTATAAATAACATAAATATATCCGTAAGATAATTAGAATTTAAGTATATATTTAAAACTTTATTAGGACAGTGCAATTTCTGTAGTCTGGTACTATTTATAATAAATTTGGTTCACACAAGTGTTGTGTATGTTTATGAATATAATTTGTTTTCTTTAAGTACAATTATTTAACAACAAAAAGTATCAATCAAGTCACAAGGTACAAATAATTGTGACACCATAAATGTATATTATTTATAAAAACGATAATTTCGTTCAAAAATAAAAAAAAAATTATAATAAATATGAAGTATAAAAATACTTCAGAAAAAAAATACAAATAATAACAATAATTTTATAAAACACTATTACATATTGAAAAATGTAGGATCACTAAAATTTTCAAATTTTTATGATAAACAATTTAAAAAATAAAATAGTTATAATAATAAATTGAAAAAATATGATTTTACTCAGCAATGTTTTCTCCATACAATGAAACTAACAATTACTATATTAAATACACAAGTTACTAACCGTTTGAATACTGTTTAGATAAACATGATAAGTTACAAGGTTCAAATAATCATATTGGTAAAATGCAAATTGTCCCGATGACTAGTTTTGTATTCTACTAATACATACTTCTCTTAAACAATAATTGCCATTTGAAAATTATTTATATTATTTATGAATCACAATTTCCATTTAATATTTGCATTTCTTTCTTTGGCTTAATATTAAATATTTAAAATATGTCCGATTAAAATTTATAAGTCTAATCTGAGAAAAAGAGTATAACATTTATAGGCCAAGAAGTTCAGATCCTCCATCTAAATTCCAATCAGTAATATATCAACAATTAAAAATATTTTATTATTTTTTTGTTATAAAATAAATAAAAAATAATTATTTTGTATACAGAAATATAATGATTTTTAAAATTGCACATCTTAAAAACAGGACATAACAGAACTTATGATTTTATTAGCAAATAAGTCTTTATAATTAAACTGGTGATTGTAACTTGTAAGTCACACAAAAATGAATAATTATAAATGTATATACACTATAGAAATTCAACTGATAGCTATTCTAAACTACCCTGATGATGAATTCAACCCAATAAAAATAATAAAAAAAATTCTATAAAAATATATTGCCATCGCTAATAAAAGCGACATAAAAATGTTGTTCTTACAGTTATATAAAATCATAATACTAACATTACAATCCTTTAATATTACATTTTGGAATGATTATTATTTAAAAAAATTTATATTTATCTTTAGTGTTATAGTCATATCACATGTGATCACTGGAGGGGTAATGTTACTGTAACATAGATTTGCATTTGGTAGACTCTTGTAAGGAAGGTAACTCCTATAATTTGTATATACTGTTCAGAATTCACATTAATCCACTCCAGCAAAACCTTGTGAGCCTTCAATTGCTTTAATTAATTTGTTTCTCAGTTCATGATAGCTTTCATAAGGTGGAAGATCCAACCTATTAAAACTATATAAAAAAAAAATTAATTGAAATAGGTAATATAATATTAAATAATTTTGCTTCTCACCAGGTGTGTGCCCTGGGATAATTTTCTTTGGTGCCCCATCTTTCAATTGTAAACAATTGTGGTCCATTACTTCCATATAACTCTTTGAATCCATTCATTGGAACTCTAGATGTACCCGTTACAAACTGCAAAAGTCTTGATCTCATTTCATTATTGAATGACAAAACACCCTACAACAAATGAATGAATAATTTATAATATACTAATTCACAATCTTACAAAATTGACTAGGTATATTAACAATATAATTTTATACTATTTACAATAATTATTTGGCTAGGCTAATGGTAAGTAGTGTATGTAGTTATAGAAACAAATCCAAAATATTAAATAAAAATCTGAAATATTACGCCTTTCTCTATTGACTGTATTTGTAAGTATTAATATTATACAATGTATAATTTACAATTTATTTTATTTTTGCATAGCATACTTTGTTGGTGTCTCACCAATTGTTGACGTTTACATGGATTTACAGCACATAGTATAATATCAACTTTTATGATCACAGATTAATGTTTAGCACTAATAAAATGATAGAAATATAAACAAATATTGTTATGAGTAATAAAGGGAAAACAGAAATGGGATGATTATATGTATCATATATGTTAAAGCTCAGGAATAATTGTAAGATAATATATGAAAAAACAATATAAAAACATCTTAAGTATGGTTTACTAATTAAAATTGGATGTTTTTTAAATCCTTAAAGAAAATAAAATGGTTATCTAAATTGTTTTGAAAAAAATTATAGGATATAACATGACGTTTAGAGAAAATAATAACAATTTTTTTCAAATGTTATTTTCTTGTTATAATGAATCAACGTGAACAAAAGAAGATCAACAAATTATCTTAATCCCTTGTTGAAAAATACTTTAGATCATGCACATGCCTTTAGAATTATAGAGAACTAACATGTTGACTACAATGTAGCCACAAGAATATTATCATGGGTACGCCAAGGACATTTTTCAGTGTCATTTTAAATTTGTACATATACTATTGAATTTTAAAACAAAATTAAAAATACAAAAAAAAAAATGTTAAAATTATGTTTATTACATCAAAAAAATTGAAATTATTCCCGCTATGCCACAGCGCATTTTCTAGATCATTATTGTTGGCCACGGAAAAATTAATAATATAAATCTAAATTAATTTACGGCAGCCCGCGGCCATATGGCCTCTTACGAATGATATGATGTGGCAGCCGGCGGTCTAAAAATTATCAATACCTAATTATTTTTATACAGACGACGGCGGTCGCATGGCAGTCCATGTGTTAAAAAAAAATTTGGTATTGCATTATATATTATTTAGATAAGATGGGACATTTATCATAATAAAGACGTAACTATAGGAATTTAACAATAATTGCCACACAAAAAGAGAATGTTATGAATTTCAGCCTTCAGGTAGACCACCAGCCAAGACTTGTTCATACCAAAAATATTAACATTAGCAGTGATTTTATTTTTAAGAGAATATTATAATACTTCTCCATTTTCGTCTCTTACTACACTCATTTTAGAGTATATCCAAAGAAAATTATTTTTACTTGCAAGCATTTGCAAATGCCAAACGCTCCTATTTATCTTTATATGAAACTTGCAAATTAAGATATGTTTAATACTTATTATTTTTATATTTATATATTTTATGTTCCATACAAATATATAAGTTAGTTCAAATGTACATACCCTCCAAAACCATTGAATGACAATATTATTGGGTGAATAATCTCCTTTGTAATGAGTATTTTCTTTCCAGTCTTTAACATCAATATTTTGAATACCACACATTAAAAGTTCCATTTCATTTTCATCAAATATTTTAATATAACTTAAAGGTACTATAGAACCAAAACCCTGTAGAAAAGCATTCATTTGTTCTTGTATACGGGATACAAATCTCCATTGAATCACTAAACTAAATGCAATAAAAAAATTTCATATTAATAATTTATAGACTTTATTAATCAGCATAGATAGAAAATATTAGGATTTTTATATCATTAAACCTTTTTAATTGAATAAATATTATTTATAAACTTACCTTATATATTCATCTTTATTTTCTTGTGTTAGGTGAATATTTGCACCATCAGGTTTCAATTCTCTATGAGATGTATGTCCCAAACTATCCTCATCAAGTGAAAATGTTAAATCTAATTCAGAAGGGTCATTTTCTTTAATCCATAAAAGTGAATTATAATATTCTGAATCTACACTTTCCATATCTTTCAATTCAATGGGTTTTTCCAGCATCATCTTATAAAAAGGCCGTATGAAGAATGCTATAAAATCAAAATAATATAAAGATAATTATTTTAAATATCATAAATATAAAACAATTTCATCTATGTAATAATTACCATCTAATAATTTTCCATGATAAACAGCCATACCAGCTACAGTTCCAATAAATTTGAAATAATGAAGATGTTCTTCATTACATAATCCTGACATAGCATTTATTTGTAATGTATAATTATCCATAGCTGAGTATTCAAAGAGGCCATAATATGGATTGAACATCTCTTTACTCAACAAGAAAAACCATTCTCTAGCTAGACCTCCATAATCAAGGCCAACTTCTTGTTCAAATTCAACCCATAATTTTGCTCTTAATTTATCTGGATGCATAGAATTAATAATTCTGAATGAATCTTCAAGTATATTTGATCGTCGTACTTTAATCTCCATTTTAGCAGGTGGCCCATGAGCCTAATAATTATGATATGGATTAATAAAATATATATGTTGATATTTATATCTTAAAGTCAAAGGAACAAAAAAAGTGTTTGACTTACAAAAAAAAAATTCAAGATATCAAAATAATCTATGGTGAAAATAATTTATTATAATATAACTGTTGGGATTTAAATAAATGCGTTTAATGACTACTAAACTTACCATTTTACTCAGTCTTGTTTTGAGAGACTCATACTTCCTTTTATAATCTCGAGAATAAGGTAACGCCTTAAAATATTTAAATTGTATTATTTTTTTTTGTTAAATTATATGTAATAAAATAAAATAAAATAAAACTTACAGGACCGGCGATCTTAGGGTTATTTAATCTAGGATCTTCCCATTGAGTTGTTCTTGTATCTAAATAAAAATATTAAGATAAAATTAGTATCATTTACAAATTGTTTTGAATTAAAATTAATAAATTTACTATCTAAATTATTTGCATGAAAATATCAAATTTAATTTAATTGATTGTAAATGATTTTTTAACATTTTTCATTATTTTAAGTGGTCTAGTGCCTAACTTTAGTTATAACTAAAATGTATTATATTTTTCTACCAGTCGAACCAAATTTTGAAGGTACACTAACCTATTTAATAAATTTTATATTGATTACCACATTAAAAAGAAATATGTATTCAGTGATTTGCACATTAGCAATTATCGCATACAATAATTAGACAAAATGATTGTATTCAAAAACTCAATTATGGGAAAAATCTTTAATAATTTTAAAAGCATTAGAAAAGTTAAGTAATAAATTAGCTTTACAACTATCTAAACATAATTTCCAGTGACTTCAAATAATCTTGCCATAATACTATTTACACAACACAAAAAAAAATATAGTAAGCCCCATAATATGCCTTATCTTCAGAAATTAATACTTGAATTAAAAATGTTAAAAATAGTATTCTTACTATGATCAATAAAAAATATTCTTCCATCAGCATGAACTCTTTCTTCCCATCCTTCTGGCAATGGTTCTAATTCATCATTGTAAGCTGATGTAGATACAACACGATCAGCCGCTGGTGGTTGGCTTTGATTAGGCATAGAACTTGCTCTACCTGTTCTAGGATCAACCCAAGTTGTAGCTCTTGTATTATGATCAATAAAAAAAGTTCGACCATTAGGAGCGACTTGCATAGACCATCCTTTCGGCAGACCATCAGATCCTTCAGGAATATCTTCTTGAACTATAGTGGTACTACTTTGTTCATTTGAATCGACCTGATCACTCTGAAATATTAATACAAATATAGTTTTAGCTTTATGTAATTAGCTAAAAATAATAATATATATATATCTAAATGAATTTAACATAACACAATTCTACATAGACCATATAACAAAGTATTATTTCCCAAATAATCAATATGGAAATACAACCAAACATCAGGCATACCTGATTCTGATCGGCTGTTGCTGATATACTGGAAAGTCGACGATCGATGTTAGTAAGTGGATCTGATTCTTCATAACCTTCATCGCTCTCATCATCTGCATCACTTTGGACAGCCTTTTAACATGCAATATATACAATGGCAACATAGTAGCATGCATTTTAAATAAAAAGTTTAAAATATACTATTGTTTATTAAAAATTTAAATTATACAAATTAAAAACAAATTATTTTTTGTATTATTAATACTTTTAATTTTATAAACTTTTGTTTATTGATTTTACATCATTTAAACAATTATTGAATTATGTTTTATGTACAATTAGTTTATTTCATTTGTTAAAGACTTCTAATAATTTTAATTATCTAAAAATATAAGATAAACATTTTATTCTACATCAATGATGGGCAACTCAAAATTACTAGAAGGCCAATTTTTAGAACTTTAAAATTTAACAGCCAAAGTAAAAAAACAAAGGTCAATTAAATATAATATTTACTTTTTATATTTATTTATTCATATTTACAGCATGTTTTAATATTAAAAAAACAATACAATAATAAAATACAATAAAAACACTAAAATTGAATAAACTAATTTAAAAATGTAACAGGAGTCAAATAAAAAAGATACGCAGTATGCCAGTTGACCATCCCTGTTCGACATAATAAATAAAATGTTTATTGAAGATTTAAAAAAAATAGTGAAATAGATCCCAAAATTTAATTTAACTAGAGAATCCTTATTTAGAACAGGTTTCTGTTTCTTAATACTTTTTTTTGTCAATAGATGAAAATTGCTAAAATGTTTTAAGAAAATTTTAGTTCTATTAGAAATGTTTAATAATAGTTTACATTACTATCTTAAGCATAGAAATAAGGCGAGTTCAAACACCTGGACTCAATATTTTGTATTTTTTCGTACAATAATTATTATATTTACATTTAAAAAATACAGATGAGATAACATGCTACTTAACATTAGAAATAAATACATTTTATAAATAATGATCTCAATAATAACTTTTACCTTTTTACGAGTAGGATCACCTTTATCAGTTTCTGGAGTATCTACACTGATATGATATCTTCTTTCAAATTCTGTAGCTGCTAATGCCAAGTTTTGAATTGTATTTGCATCAGGTAGATCTCTAAAATAATGAAAAAAATTAAAAAATTAACTGTATATCATTCATAATCAGAAGCACGGATTAAAAAAATTTTATTTTTACAATATTTAAAATACTGAATACAAAATTATACACATAATTTCAATATTTAACTCACGTTATTGTAGGTCTTTCCCATTGAGTAGATCTAGCCAAATGATTTACGTAATAAGTTCTTCCATTAGCATCTTGTCGTTCTTCCCACCCAGAAGGTAAAACTCCTTGAGGCTCAATAACATTTGGTGTATAAGACTAATAAAATATATGTAATTATAGATAGAACACAAATGTATTCAATTAATTTCTTACAGAGGGTGCGTGAGAAATGTTTAAAACTTCTGCATTTTCAATCATTTCCCATTCGCCATCTGCAGACAAACGACCAGAAGTTCCAGGTTCATGTTCTGGAACGTAGGCCAGATATAACTCAAGATAACCCTTTACTCTTGATCTTGCACTAAAAAAAATGTAATAAATATTCAAATTTAATTATAATTATTTAAATTTAAATTCCTATGTTCAAGTTAAACTCAACAAACCTTCTAGGTTTTAATACATATTGAAGACTACATATATTTCTGCCAATTATTTCTTTTGGGACATTATTCAATGGTACTTCAACCATTCCTAGGAAATCATCTCTTGTTAGACGATTTTCATCAAACACTTGCAAAACTAATTTATGTTCATGAGGACGAACCTGAAATATGTCGATGAAGTTAGATATTATCAACTTCTATTTTATAGAAATGTTAACTAAGTGGTAATTATAAAATAAAAATTAACTTATTTATTTATAATAAAATAATCTACTATAATGCTAAACAGCATTGAATACCATTTTAAAAATTTTCCTTGATTAAATATAATATATTTAAAAAATGTTATTTTATTTATGCAAGATTTCACAAAAGAAATTAATATATTTAATGGGCCAGTCATAAATAACAGTCAAGGGACCATTAACTCACTATTAATCAATTAAATGTTTTATGATTATTCATGTAATTAGCATTAGTTATTGTATATTGCTTAATATACAAGGTGATTTTTTTAAGTATGCTCACCCCATTATTATGTTTAAATTATGCATATATTCAAATTTTGATTTTTACATAGTTTCAAGTTGTTAAAAAACTATATTTTTAAATATTTTTAATCCTTATATTTTTTTAAGTTTTTTACTTTTTTGAATGACAACATAGTTTTAATTTCATATTCCAAAGCAGAAAAATATTCTGAGTATTTTGATACATAAAAATCGAATTTAGGGACTAGTTGTTTATGAGTTATAAGTATTTAAAGTTTAGATATAGATACCTATATCACCCGAAATAATACTAAAACATAGTTTACAATTAGTGAAGTAATAATTTACTCCATTTTGACCTAATGAAAGTTTTTTATTAATTGCATTTACATTTATACTTAAATATACAATGATTTACTCACTCGAAACACAAATTCTTCATTCCAAACTGGATTTAAGGTCTGAAAAATTAAAATATGTCCTTAGTAATAAAAATATATCAACAAAATAAAAACAACCTAACTAGGAAATCCATGATAATAAATTAATATAACTTCATTAAATCCACTTTTGCCAAACAGAAATGTGCCTATCAGTTGAATCTAGATCTTAAATCTTAATGTATTTTAACATTTAGATTCATATTTTCAGATTTACAGTAATCAATAAACACAGAATAAAATATATTTAAAAAAAAATATATTATATATTATTTACCTTCTTTTTAGTTTTAGTTAACACTGAGTCTATTGCTACATTTCCAACAATAGTGTTCAATTCAATTCTTACATAAGGATCACTAAAAAAAAAAATGTGAATAAGTAAAATTAAAAAAATATATAATATTGAATTTAACAACTATAAAATACAAAATATGTCACTTACCTTGCACCAAATATATCTTTCTTCGCAAGTGAATGACCAGCAACTACTCTTAATCTCAGTAGTGGATCTTGATTCTAAAATATTGGTAATTGATTATTAAATATCAGTCATATTTTAAAATACTAATACACATTATTTGTTTTAATAGTAGTATTTTTAAATAATCTTGTGCATAACACTGTATAGCAATACTTAAAATGGTTAGAAATTAATCTAGCTTTATATTAAAATCATATTAGCCATTCAACAGATTAGTATAACATGTAGGTGGTAGTTGTTTGAATAAGAAAGTCAGTTTCCTGATTGACTATTCACACTTTATGTAATAACATCTAGGCAACAAAGACAATCAATCAATTAATAAAATATATTCCTTATAGAAAACTGATAAATAGTTACATCATTAAAGCACAACCATATAGATTTCAGATAATTTTGCATTTGCCTTCCAAAAATCACATACCTGCTTAATTTATTATTAGTAAAAATACTCAATTCATATTAAGTACAGATTTGAAAACTAAAAAAATTCTTCAAGCAGTATTTAATTTAAACCAGGATGGAACCAACCTTTTATAGTTTACAGGCCAATTTACACTTTCATAAAATCTAACTTAATTACTTTAACTCTGACCTCCAAACTCATAATTCACTTAAAAATTAAAATATCGTAAAAAACCAATGATAGAACACAGATAATGTTCTTACCTAAAAGTTTGATAATAGGTCAATTCACTCTAATATTAAAACTAAAAGCATACTATTAAAACTGGTGAACGAAAATTTAGTATGTCATACGTGTGTAAGACGGAGACAACACATGTGGGTGAGACGTCCTCTTAAAGCATAAACCTGACCTAAAATATATATAAACCTCACCATTAACAAGACACTCATTTAATAATCATCTAACTAATAGAGTAGCTAAGACTGGGTGCTGCATGTTATAATAAATCAACTCAAAAACACAAACTGAGGCACCGGCTTTTTTAACACTAAGAATTTTCACTATTGTTCCGATATATTCTATAACTATAACCAAATACTGTTCCCTAGTGTGTCATATCAAAAAGGTAAACACCAGCTTAAATCTAAGTGTATGTATCATGTTAGGTATAATATCTACCCTCATTGAATGATTTCTCGATTATTAGCAACATGCCCACTTTGCAATTAATTTGCATATCCCCCTTCCTAATGAAGAATCTTAAGAATGCCACTGCAATTGTTCGTGTAGGGTTGATGAATTTTTCAATCATACAATAGGTTTTTAATATAAATTATATTATTGTTAATTTCTTTAGTACATTACCTATATACTTCTGACTATATAGTAAAATGGCTACTTTTTTCAAATATATATTGTCCATCCCTGATCTTATTTCATAAAAATATTTTAATCTAGGTATTATAATTCATAAGCATTGTAGAGCATACTAGTCCATAAATTAATATTTATTTTTTATCTTTTCGTCACCATATTACTGTATTTATTTATATTCAAAAATTGTAAATCAAAGTTTTTTATTTGCAAATGGGCAACACATAATAATAATATAATTTAATTTGTATAATCTATGTACAGACTATAAAATCTTCCAAATATTATGTGGCAAAAATATGGGAATTAAATTCATTAATACACAGATCATCTCAATTTTTGTACACAAAATTTGGAAGACCCTGTGTAAATAGTTATTTCAAAATACAATAAACAATTCTACTACCACATGTATACTACTGTAGGTTTATTTCTTAACATTAATTTTTATTATATAACTACATATTATTTATATATTCATCTTCACATTTAGTTATATATAAATGCATATTGCAAAATAGTTAATGTATTGTAGTTAGTACCTAAATATTTATATATTATGAATTGTGAATATTAAATTAGAAGGCACTGAGTGAAATTGTGTTAATAACGGTTAACTGTAATACATTAATCATTATCCAAAGTATGTTATTTAACATTGATTAAAAAGAGTTATATTCAAATCACCAATGTAATAATGATGTAGTACATCTATAAAAAATATGTAAAATTTAAAAATAATAACTAATAATAATCATTTTAAACAAAAAATCCACAATATTATATTATGATTTAAAATGCTATTTATTTTCATTCTAAAATATGCTCACGAGATTGAAGAAGAGTAGGTAAATTATGAAACAGTAGTAATTGAATAAATAAAAAAATAGGAATAAAGAATAACTTGAATATGATTGAATGAAACAAGTATAGGTAATAAACATTATTTGAAAACATTGATTTTTTTTATTAGACAAATTTTTCTGATCAATCAATACATAACATAGATTATTAAACCTATATGAATGTAAAGAAAAAAAGTATAATTTGAATTAATTTTTTTGTTAATTAAATAAATTTCTTAAAGAGGGCGGTAGATAAATATAATGGTTAATGATCTACTATATTTTAAATAATATTGTATATTTGTATAGATTAAAACAATAACATATTCAATAAAATAAAACTCACGGTTAGTGTTGATTCCATTTTCTAATATCGGTACAACCTAATATTTTAAGATCGCACTAAAATCACTGGTATAAATTGTTATTGATACATTGACGCATATTTGCAATTAACAACTATAATTATCCTATGACTATTATTTTACGGAAATATGTGAGTATGTGACAATTTAAAGAGTAAAGTAAAATTGATGATAGCCTGATATAAAAAAACACTGGACAATGACCATTGGACGAGGGTCAACATATGTTTTCCAGTCTCTTCAAATCATCAACTCAAAATATTGTATAATAATCATCTGTCTGATATGCGTATACATGATCTATATTTTAAGGTTGCACCTTGCACGCAAATAATTACAAAAAAAGAATGACGATTTATTTTAGTATTTTTTAATGTTTATTTATTGATACTTTGATAGATCAATTATCAAAAAAAAAAAAAGTTTAAGGGTAGCCAAATGGACTATAATCATACGGGTTGTAATTGTTTAACATTAAATACAAACAAATGTATTTAATTTGAAATTATACACCTAAAATGTATAATAATTTTACAATGATAAGTGTTTTTTTCAGTCATTTTTCACGGTTTGAGGTACCTAAATATTTCGATTGAGGGTAATTTTTGGTAGAAAATTATTAAAATACTTAAAAGTAAAAAATACTTCTTATGAATGTTTAAAGTTGAATTTTGACAAAATTCGTCAAAATCACAAAAATTTATAAATTATTGTTTTGTTTAATAAAAAAATTAATATTCATACCTAAGATTTGAAAATGAATTACAATGTTCTTCATAAGTGAGTAGTTAATCAACAATCGTGTATCTAAAACAACTAACAACTATATAATATCAGTTTTTCTTATAGACAATTTGAATTCAAATGTTAACAAAATTAGATATTTAATCAAAGAATAAGTACCGATTTTAGTTTTTTTGCCGCAATTTTCGGGGTTTACAAAATATAGCAATACAAATTGTGCCGCAACATAATAAAACTATTTTTAGTTGTTACTCGAAAGTATTTCAGGAGGGGGTTGAACCCCCAAACTCCCCTCTGTATACGCCACTGCAAGTAGTTAGTAGGCACATAAAGTAACGAGGTTTATGTAAATTTCCATACTGTAAAACTTAGTTATCAAATAGATACTAATTTATTTATTTATCTTGATAAGATGTAGGTATTTAATTTGTATCTCAATACTCTATTTAGATATAACTCAACAATTATGATACAACACAGAATTATTTTTAAATAGTTCTTAATAATTTGTTTTTAAATTTGATTTAAAATCAATGATTTAACTGATTTAAGTATAAGTAAGTAGTAGTGTAGTATATACACGTAGATAAAATCCTAAATACGCCATTGCATGTAGACAAAAAAGATTGAGAAACAATATTTTTAAAGTGCATCTACTACTTAATTTTTTTACAATTTAAATTGTAATAGTAAATAATATATTAGATAATATAATTCAATTTTTCGGTTTTTTTTTTTAACACATTTGAGACGGATCACGCGCAAGGTGCATGTTAATGAAGACTGAACATTTTCACTCCATTCTTACTCCTAAGGCCCTAAAACAAGCAATTTTTACCACTTTTCGTACAATTATTATTAGGTACTTATAATAAAAATTATTTTATCAAATATTGGTTTTAACTTTTTTATTCTAATTACTTAGATATTAGGTATTTTTAATTTTTTACTGTCAAGGACCTCAAAAAAAAGATTTGCCGTGGGCATCTGAAAGTCTAAATCCGGTCCTGATCGTCATTTCAACTTTTTAAAAGATATACTAACACTAATAACTATTATCTAGGCCAAAGATTTTTAGCTGGGCAATATATTTTTTATTATAGAATTATTACAAAAAAATTTAACCTTTAAATTTACATCTGATGATCTAATATGCTATGAATATTGTGTACAGTATACTAAGATGTACCCAATAATACTAAATTTGTACTTCAGTTATTTAAATTTTTATTCCTATTTATATCGTTTTTAATATTATATCACATAATAATGCTGAATAACATACCTACCACAGTCCACAGCTATTATGACCAAAGTTGCCGATAAACTGGCCAATAAGACCAATAATTTTAATTATTAAAAAAATCATTATTTTTAACTGGTGTGGAAAAATTATAGTCAAGCCAAAATGCAATCTTGATCAATTTTTGGTATTCATAATCATAACAATCATGAGCATAAATCAATACCCTGCAATACCGCCAATACCCCCAAATGACACCAAATATGAGGGTATGGATGATATAAAAATTATAGTAATTACTATAATCAGCTATTGATATTATATCATTAAGTATTTTAAAAATTATAAGAGTACAATAAAACCAAGTCACAGATTTTTTAAGCAATGAAGAATTGAAGATTAAGGACTATAATAATTTATCCGTAGTAATAGAACCTACATACAGAGTGATTCATTAAATACAGAACACTCATTATTTTACAAAATACAAGTTTTTTATAAAATATATTTTAAATAATTTTTCAAGCACTATATGTAAGTACAAACCATATTTTTGAAAAAAAAAAATATCTTAATAATTTTTAAATTTTTACTCTTTTGAATGATAAAATACCTTTTTAATTGTATATTTAAAAACAAAATATTATTATTATTATCATTTAGTATATTATTTATTATATTATTCGGAATATTACAAACTATCAAAATCAAATTTCGGAAAACTAGTTTATTAGTTAAAAGTATATTTAAAGTTTAGAAAAACAAAGTAGGTATAGGTATCCATCACCAATCCACTCGTCTACTCAATACTCATCTAAACTTAAATGGGTATTTATAACTTGTAAAGTACTCGTATAAAATTCGATTTGTTTATATCGAAGTACTCCGAAAAATATTCTGCTTTGAAATGAGGAAGTAAAAGTACATGTTGTCATTAAAAAAGTGAAAATAACAAAATATTAATAGGTTTTGTAATAATGATAGTACTATAGGTAGGTAACAATGGTAACATAAAATAATATATTGTATCTTTATGGCTATATGACTATATACGTTCAATTATTTTAATATATTAAAATAAGCAACTACTACATCGAATTTTAATTTACATACGCCAAATGTTTTAAGAAATATCATCTACTTAATAATTTACAGTAAAACAGGTTGGTTCTCATTATAAAAAGTACAAATTTTATATTAATACATGTAAAGCGACGGGACACTGCTTTTAAAGTGATATAAAAATAAGTTTTTGTATACCTATGAGAATTTGAAAATCCCAAAAATAAGAATTTCGTGAACATGCCTGATAAATCCTTTGACCCGGTCCTTGTTGTACAAAATAATCATACTTTCAAAACTGCTTACCTAATGAATTTTACAAACTCTACCAATGAATAAGTTCCTATCCCCTAATCAACATACCTAGTGGCTAGTATACCTATATTATTTACTAAATTATCAACCTAAAATTTAAAATTCAAGAACTTATTAAGTAAAATCAATAGTTTGCACGAACAGTCTTTTTTAATACAAAACAAAGTAAAATCATACTTTACAACGAATATTAAGAGGCCGTAACACCCGCATGTGTTGTCTCCGTCTTACAAGTATGTAACATAGCAAATTAATGCTCAGCAGATCACGTTTAGCTCCGTTAGTTTAAAAATTAGAGTGAATCGACCTATTATGAAACTTGATGGTAAGAACATTATCTGTGTTTGTATTTTGGTTTTTTACGATTATTAAGTTTTTAAGTGAGTTATGAGCATTTTTAATTTACGTTGTTATATACGCATAACTTGCTAAAAAATTGAACTATCGTAAAAAACCAACATTCAAACACAGATAATTTTCTTACCATCAAGACTCAAGTTTTATAATAGGTTGATTCACTCTAATTTTTAATCGAACGTAGCTAAACATGATCTGCTGAGCGTAAATTTGCTATGTTACATACTTGTAAGACAGAGAAAACATATGCGGGTGTGACGCCCTCTTCAAGAGCAAAAATACTAATATTAACTACACAGCTTAATTAGATATGTATAATAATTATTGATTCAAATATTCAATATATTTTTGCTGCCAAACGAGCTCATCAAAAGTTCTAAATATTTTATTATTTGCTGTTTAATAAATGTACACAAATTGTATTTTTTCATTATTTTTTCTATTAGTGGGGGGGGAGGGAGAAGATAACTTGAAGTTAATAATAAAATTCTTAAATTTGATATTATTCAATTTTTATAATAATTTAAAGGTTACTTTTTTGTATACATATTACAAATGTGACAGTGACAAGGTAGCATTTATAGTTATTGCTCTTTAGAAAATATATTACCTATAATATATTACTAATTATGATTATCAAATAATAAAAATTATCGCAATTAAGACCACAGAGTAAATACCTACATGCATACTGCATACACACTTATCTATGATTTTAAGTTGTATATGCGTATATTAGTGGTATTAAAGGATTTAGAATAACTGGGAAAAAAAATATTTTATGTAAATACAAGTTATATTATTATGATTTTATAAATAGCATTTTTTAATAATACTTGATTACATTTATTTTCTCTATAATTTTTAAATCGAACTTATTAAAAATTGATTTGTGTTGAAATCTTAGTACCTATTTTGAAAACTTAATATATCATAATTTTTACCAAAATATCTACCAATTAAATGATAAATATTTCATACTTTCATAGTACGTTTTTAGATAAAATTAAAATATATAATTGTATGATAGGTACTTATGAGTAATATCTAATAATTTTTTTCTTCATATTTATTTTTTATTTCACGCATATTCTAACAATGATAATATCTAAACGACTACCTACTAAATCAATTTTAGTGAGATAAACATCACAATATTATTCATATAAAATTACAAACAAACAATTAAGTAATATGTTAGCCAGTTGACATCGAAGCATGTTATACATAGATACCTATTGGGCTATTCAAGTTTAAGCATGGATTTAAATAATATAGTGTTTTAGTGTTTATTATTGATAGGTATAGCTTTATAGCCTATATATGGCTATATATAATATATATTAATAATAAATTGAAATACTTTTATTATGTTCACCAACTGCAGCTCTTTAGATGAATAGGTATTACTAATTTTAAATTAGAAGTTAAATTTTATTTATTAATAGGTAATCAAATTATTCAGGTATCAATTAATTATTGTTTTTCTAAATTATATCTAATTCAAATAAAATAATGACTACAATACATTTTTTTTTTAAGAATTTTTTTAATTTATCTCAAAATAGCCTATTTAAGAATAATGAAAACATAAGTAGGTAATGTAATTGTAACTATTATTTATATTTTATTATATTAATCAAAACTTAAACTCAAAATGTATTGTACTGTATAATTAACTATGGTATTGTTATACTAATATTATACTGTAATAACATTTTAGTAAAGGTTAATATTGATATTTGATTAAGTATAATTTAACTTATAAATATAAAATATTAATAATCAAATTATATTTTAGACCCTACAATATATATTTTATTACCTAGTTCGACAGTGGTAAGTGTACACACTACAATATATGAAAAATTAAATAAATGCCTGATCTGGTGCATAATATACAGTAGAAAAGTTAGATAGAAGTTTTTAATAAATAACAGAAATACTTCAGTTTATACTTCTACAAATTTACCGTTGTAAGTCCAATAGGTGGAATAATAGTCGATTTTCTTGTAGGTCTTCTAGGCGGCTCTGGAGAAGTACCAGTATGTCTACTTCCTGTTGAATGTCGTCGTATAGGTATAATACCAGCAAATCTCCTTCTCGATGGAGGTGCATCTCCATCAGTAGATGGAACTTGGAGAAAATTTGAAGTTGAACTCGATATAGTATTATTACTCATTTTAAAATATATATATATAGGTATAAAAAAAAGGTACAAGAAAATAATTTATACAAAACTGTTTTATTAATGTTTAACAAAAAATTGACACCTATAATACTGAACAATTAGGCTTATCTGACATAGTAAAATGAGCTATCTAATCTTAATGTTTCAATTGGTTATTGGTGTTTTATCTTTGTATATGAATATTAAACCTTAAAAGTACTAATATTAATTATTTCATTTTTGTTTTATTTTGACAATAAGGTAAGTAAAAATAACAATATAAAATATAATAAGTGAAGAACAATTTTTCTTATAACAAAATATTAAATGAATATAACAAACTATTCAATAATATAAATCAATGTTATTTATAAATTACTGCCATCATTTATAAACAGATGACCTATAAGTAAGGGTTCTTCAGTTTCAATAGCAACTTCTACTATTGTTCCAACCATTTCACATTTTAATTTATGTAATAACCATCCATTTTCTAATGTTAAGTTATATATTTTGGAGTCAGGAATAATACAGCTGTAATCATCACAATTATTGAAAAACATATTATTGTCACCCTGAATACCAAACTCCATTTTGTATGGCATTCCATATGGATCTAATGCACCCAAAAATATTTTGTGAGAGTCATAAGGCTTTAATGCTTTTACAGTTATTTCAAAGTATAATGTTGATTTAACTTCAAAATGACAAACAAATATCCTATGGTAAGAAGTGTTTTCATTGTTACCATTTAATCTTAAGCAACCTCCACCTATAATTGCTTCACCGTCTACATAAGAAATACAAGGAAAGTTACCATCTAGTAAACATAACGGAACGGATGGTTGATAATTTAGTTTTGATAAATTATACCAGGCATCCAAAGAAGACAAAACAAAGTTTTCAATTTTTTTTGATCCATAACCTCGACAAAAGTACGTAGAAAATGGTAAAGTACAAGGAATATGAATATACAAAAATGGGTAAAGTTTCCTCCAAAATGTATCTTCCACTACATTGAATTTATTCTTATCGTTTAATGTCTCATAGGTCCAACCAGGTGCAAAAATTGCAACAGATAAGTCATATTTTCTAATTATTTCTAATGATTTATAACAATCAAGACCTCCAATGCAATTCCTACCAAATACATCTATTCCTACATAAACATCAATAACTCTATTTCCAGCATTAGTGACAGATTTTACAAGATCTTCTTCTTTCCAATTATAATTAAGAAATATACCATCACAAGCTTGAAATGCTAATTTGTTATGGTTATTTAGTTGATTTTGCCAAATAAGTTTTCCGGTTTCCATACTTACAGAATCATACCAAATCACTTCAGAATGTTTTATTATAGTCTTCAGTTTAGTTCTTAATAAGCTTAATGTTTCTATCATATTCTCAATGTTTTCCAATTCTAATTCATTTTCAACATTAAAAAGGTAACCATCAAATTTATAATATTTACATATTTCCACTAACTTATCTACTAAACTGTCTCGTTTTTCTAAATTACTAAATACTTGTAACCATAAAGTGTTTCCATCAATCCATTCTGTAATTAATGTTCCAAGTACTTTAACACCATGTTTATGCGCTGCATTTATCCAACCAATTGGTGGTATAGTAATAAAATTATGGCTAAAATAAATAAATGTATCTATTACAGACCAATTATAAAATGTATACTCATTACTAGATTTTGTTCCATTTACAAATCTATCATTTAAGTAACCCCCTTGCATATCATGACATATGAGTGTTTTGGGAAGGCCTTGATTAAGCAACCGTTTTGGTGTTAAGAAACGTTCATGGCATTTATAGTCTTTGCCATTAATGGAGTAATTAGCACGATCCTGCAAATCTATAACAGGAAGGGATTCAGACAGTGGCTTCCATGATAATGCTTCTTCTAAAGATTTTATTGGCAATACTTCTGTAATTTCCATTTCTGTAATATCAAAGTAATATAAAAATCTTACAATGTTTTCCATTAAGCAATAACTTACGATTTAAAATGAATTAACAATAACTAATATATATAACTAGAAAATTAGAATTTTAAAATTGTGATTAAACTACAAAATAAGAATAACTAATAACTATAGAAAGTTAAAACTACGATAATGTAATCTAATCTGTTGATACACAAACATCAGAGAAAAATATTATTTAATACATTATTATCAATAGTCAATATTATTTATGTTGGCGCCATAATTTGATGAATATGAAAAGTTGATGGTGATATAAGAACTACGGTCTATGGTAGAATTTTTAAAGCAAAGACTGCGGTCTGCGGTATAACATTTTGAATCTGAACTAAAAAATTTAACACATCCATTACACGATTACAATGACATACCTACTGCATCTCTCAATATAGCCACCGACTACCGAGGTTCACTCGAAATCTGCTATACAGCAAAACTGCAGTATTGTTTTTTTTTTATATAGCTATAAACATATTTTTAATATAACGTAGTGTCATAATAAAAAAAACAAAAAAAAACATACTAAATTTATAATTTAATTATTTACAGTACACTCAGTACCTATAGCCAATATCTGAATGGCAAGTAGGGGATCGAGGTGCTGCTCGGATATCAAATCTACAATGCTAGATAAAAATCGTACATCCGAGCTGCTTACTAATTGCTTCTCAAACATAATATCTAGGAAGGAACTGTAGGTAAACGATATATTTTGTCTTATACTACTATATTAATTATTGGTAATTATCAAAAATTAAAATTATTTTATTTATTAATTTACAAATATGTTTATGTGTGAATTATGTGATATAGTGTAGGACAGTGGCGCCCAACCCTATTCCTAGGTGTAGCGGTCGCTACACCTTGAAAATAGGGGGAGGGTGAGTACTAGGTAATGGGTATGATAACATAAAATAATTAACTTGAAATATGTTCATTATTAATTATTTATATAAAATAATGATAATGTTATTGTATTTTGTTCATGCTTTATATTTCGTAAACCGTTTGAAATAAACAGTAAACCACCTATACTGTATACTATTTATATAATACTCGAAAATAAATTTTTATTTTGAAGGTTTTAATGAATTTAAAAAATATAATGCCTGTTACATATTGGTATGAATGTATATTTATGTATATTGGTATATCTCTTTAAAAATTAATACACCTTATTCTGACAAAACACAGATTATATTGATTGGTACCTTAATATTTACTAATATTATCAATTAAAATAATATGATAAAATGTATAAAATAATATTATTTTGACTTTTGAGTTTATAAGGTGGTGGGTGGGTGGGTAGAATTATTTCTTGCTACACCTGAAAAATATATCTTGGGCGCCACTGGTGTGGACCTACACTAGCTGTAGGTATTAATAAGTTTGTTAGTTACGCATCTGCAGCCGTCGATCATTCGTATTCTGTAGTAGTAGATATATAGGTAACTTAGTATAACAATATAATTATAGCTTTTATATAGGTTTTACGTATGAAATTAATTAGATACCAAAAGTTTCGTAGGCAAGACAGATGAAATATAATAATGAATCCTAAAATATCACAAAGAGTTCTATAAAACAAAAACATATGATCTATCACATTATTACAATATTTATCATCCGTGGCAATCGACAATCGTCGTCATTTGTAGGAGATGATTAACCATTCTAATAATTTTATTGAACAGTCATAAAATAACAGCCTTCAGTACATGACAAGTGCTCTCATTTTCATAAAAAATTTCAATGATTTCATTCCGAAGCGTAAAGAAGACAAATGAAGAAATAAACTAGATATTTCTTAGGTGGCTGTGCACATTTGAACTTTAATATGGCACAGCTTGATTTCGCCGAAAAGCGTCGAAGGATACTTACGTAGGTTAATTTTCCTATAATTTTAGGGTAGTAATAAATTTAAAGTTCTAGATAATAGTTTTTTCCATAGTAAATAATTTAAGAATATAAAATTTTTATTTTTGTCTGGTCCGCAAACTGTTTTTAATTTGTGAATATGGTATGAGAGTTCTAAAAGGTTAAAGTTAAAAAATAGCCAAGAATAAAATAAATTCGTCAATACCTTGGATCCTGGACGTAGCAATGAATCTATATTAATTTTAAAATTATTTAGTTTTTTTTTTATCTGTTATGAATTCTTGTAGCAAATATGATATATTTAGTACTTTGGGTGGTTAATAGAAAATAACATAAAAATTTTTAGATCTTGTCATAATATCGGAAAAAAACTGGAATCATTACGCTATATATACTTGTATAATTTCGATAAAATTAATTCATTTACTAAGATTTAATTCAAAAATTCTAATCATAGAATGTTGAAAATTTTACCAACTGTCTAAATTATGATTTCCTATATATTGTATAATTATAAAAACATTTTAACAATTTTAAATAATTAATTTTTTTTTTTTTAAGCCGATAAAAATTATTGATAGCAAATATGATTTAAAATTTAATGCAATGTTCCTCATCAGTCACTAAATTACTGCAATAAAAAATGTATAGTCACGATATTATATTTTTATAAACGTTAAAAATCAAAATTTTGTCTAAATCTATACAATTTTCAAATTATTTTTTCATCAGATATTTATATAATATTGTCTTTTTATATACAAATTTAATATACTAATTCTCATTAGTTTTTTTTAAATATAACAAATATAAAAGGTTTACTGGAAAGTCACATTATTTTTTATGACTATTTGAAGTTCAGTATTATACCTATAACTTATTAAATGTTTATTATACACCCACCCTAAAAATAAATATTTTTTCTCAAATAATTTATATATTTTGTTATAGTTCAAAAACGAATAATCTTAGATACTTAAAACTTTAATTAAATTCTTATGAGAGTATTTCTTACAAATAGTATTTTTTCAAAATATTTTGAAATTATGTATATTTACGATATTTTGTTATTATTTAAAACATTATTTGTAAGGACATAAAAGTTTTTTGTACATGTTATACTATACGTACACAATGACATTTTTGACATACGTAGATTAATCTTAAGATATTATTTATTCAAATTATTTTACGAAAGGGTTGTACCGATTAACTCAAAAGTATATAACAAGAATATAATACGGTATAAATTATATTTATTATTTATACAATATTATAATAATAATTATGATAAATGCAATGTTTTCGGAAAAAATATAGCTTGTCAAACTTTACACAAAAATAAAAATAAAATACTTAGCAATATCAATCAACATATAATATTATAAGTCATAATACATCAAAATTATACTTATTAATGGAGGTTGACTGACTGTCTCTTTCAAATTCAAATTTCACACACTAATTACAGTAATAAACTTAATCACTAATGTATAAATCAACACTGTAATAATTACTTCTTTATCTTTAATTTAATGTAATTTTTGATTATTTTGTAAAATGGTACTGAAAATTGAATTCCTCAAAGCATTGACTAGGTACTATTTGTTACATGAAACCATAATAAAGGAAATGTATGAATTTGTTTTTATTATGAAAGGTGTCTTCAGATATATATATGTAAGTTTACATGTAAAAATATGTAAGATTAAGTTAAAGCACTGTATTTTTATAGATTAAATTAAGTAATTTTTAATATTTTCAATAAAATATTAATACTTTGCAATAACTATAAAGATTTGGTCTATAGTTTAAATGTTTCAATTTTACGTTTATATGTCAAACAGCTAAAATAGAAAAATAGATTGTATAATATCACAAAGAGTTCTATAAAAAAAAAACCATAGATTTATCATATTATAATATTCGTCATCTGTGGCATACGACAATCGACGACATTCGTCGAAGACGATTAACAATTCTTAATAGTCTTAATGAACAGTACTGAAGTACATGACAAGTACTCTCATTTTCATTTCGTGCTATTTATTTTCATAAAAATGAATTTTTATTTTCATTTAGAATCACGATGAAGATCGATATATGAAGAAAATTTGCAGTTTTTCTTCGGCGGCGGTGCACTACTACGTATAGTCTGAAGATTGACACAACTCGGTTTCACGGGAACAGTCGACGCTTAAGTAAGTTTTTTTTTATTATTCTTTTTTGGGATTAAAATTATTTTTTAAACTTAAAATAAAATATATAAATTTATATGAACAATCCGCGCTAGTCGGACGATGTAGTTGATGTAGACGCATATTTTATTCTCCAGGGTCCAATGAAAAAATAGTACACAATGCCTACTTATTTTACACATTAGTTATAGTAGACAAAAATTGTGAAAAATAACAACCATGTATTATTTGTATTATTCGCGATTATATTATATTAGAATAGTAGTAAAATAGTACACCTTAGATCCTGGACGTGGACGTAGCGAAAAATGTATAATGATCTTACAATTATGTAGTTTATTTTTTGTTTGTCATGAATTCTTGTAGCAAATATGGATCAATTTGGTACTTTGGGTGGTAAATAGTAAAATAAAACAAACAATTTCAGATCTTGCCATAATATCGGAAAAACAAAAAAACTGAAATAATTACGCTATAATGTCAACTCGGAGGACGATTGACAGTATCATTAAGAAGCACATCTGAAGAACAAAAATTAGTATCGCAAGGCTGACGTGTTTGTTTAATAATAAAATTTTTTGAACAGTAGTACAGTATATTATGAATATTTACTTAAATTATATTTAATTTTTATGGTTTTTTTTTTCAGATAATATACTGTACTACGGTTTTAGGTGTTCTTTTTATTTTAATAATACGTTGATAAATTACTAATTTTTTCAATTTTTTTTTCTTATCACAAAGCTAGTTCGTCTTTGTGTATGTTTAAATTTATATTTTTTTATAGTTATTGTGCTGTTTAACTTTCTTATAAAAGAGAGTGAGGAATTAAAAAGGTGGCCACCGAACAGAAAGTTAAACTGCAATATACTATAATCTTTTTAGTTCATGTTTACATTTTTAACTGATAAATTATGAATATAAAATTTCAAATTAATTTAAATTCAAAAATAAAAGAACACCAACATAAATTTCTTAAACATTAAAATTTTACTATAAATTTAAATTATATTTAATCAGCACATTAGTTGAAGTTTTATAGGAACCGAACATTTGGCTGGATCATGGACTACTCACCGACGAAGAATTTGTCATTGAGCTGAAGGAAAATGTGTCGGCACTCGGCTTCGTTCCAACCCGGAGGAAGATTTGCAGCATCAATAAGAAATTCAACTGATAATCAACTGTCGAAAGGATTTGTTTGTAATATATTATAATTTTTAGAATCGTAGTAGGTATAGTATACTTTATATAAATATATAATATTTATTAGTGAAGAAGAATTTGTCACAAATCTGATGGGAAATGTGTCGGCACTCAGCTGTATTTCAACACGGAGGACGTCTAGCAGCAGCAAAAAGAAATTCAACTGATGATCATCAACTGTCGAAAGGATTTGTTTGTATTATATTATAATTTTTAGAATCGTAGTAGGTACAGTATACTATATATAAATATATAATATTTATTAGTGAAGAAGAATTTGTCACAAAACTGATGGGAAATGTGTCGGCACTCGACTTCGTTTCAACCCGGAGGAAGATTGGCAGCATCAATAAGAAGATCATCTTAATTTAGTTGTCCCCCCTTTACGCATTAGCGCTCATCTCTCATCCATTCATCCAACACATTGACTATCGCCGGCCGGCAACACACATATATTATACACATTACCCGTTTTATATTATATAGT
The DNA here is from genome assembly GCF_020882245.1 of Rhopalosiphum padi. Taxonomy (NCBI): domain Eukaryota; kingdom Metazoa; phylum Arthropoda; class Insecta; order Hemiptera; family Aphididae; genus Rhopalosiphum; species Rhopalosiphum padi. Next base: position 25,027,647 of record NC_083600.1, read on the forward strand.
ATTATTAATATCCACATAATTTAAGTTATTGTATATTTTTTTTTTATTATTTGAATGCATTCATATGATCAGTGGCGTATTTAGTAATTTTAGGATAAGGGCAACACATATTTTGCCGCCTCCCCACCCATTAAAAAAAAATTAAAAAACTTCTACGCCGTGCAATGGTGAAACTGTTAATACCATAGAATACCATGTTATATAAATACTATAGTATTTTATACCTCTATGGCACACATTTGTTGTGAAAAATATTAATGATTGACGTCATTGCGCCAGTACTCATAAAGTACGAAATAAAAATTTTTCGCTTCTCTAAATCTTTAAAAATTCGCCGTTCTGGACAACTGGACCCAAAGCCCCTACCTAAATACGCCCCTGCATATAATGCGTTCTCGCTTACGATGTGGATTAGGCCTACTGGGGACACCACAATAAAAAAACGCGCCTCGTGTAATACCTCATAAAGTTATTAAACAATACGGACAATGTTATTGTACGTAGTTTAATAATAAAGGTGGTGTGGAAAATTACCTAACACTGTTATTCTTATCTTATAGTTACCTTGCATACATTTTTTTTTATTAAATACCAATTAAATAATTATTTATATCAAGAAACGAGAAATATTATAAACTTATAAATAAGTCCAATATAAATTTAACATTAAAAGAATAAGTGGGCATACAATGCTTGTAAATAAGTATAGTCACCCTGTTAGGTTAATGGTTAGGTTTTAATGTACTTACTAACTTACTACTTACCTATTATAATAAATAGGTACTTGAGCAAGTTCTTTTAAAAATTATATATAAGTTCTACATTAACATAATCGATAATTCATATATCGTGTATATTAGAATATAATGAAACGTTACTTCTTATTTAAAACATCGAATCTAATATCATAATTAATGGAATTAGAGATTTTACTAACGCCATGTAACTTACTTATACTTCATACTATTTCATAATATTTTTAAAATTTAAATTGTTATTTAAGTATTTTTTTTAGACAAGTTTTTTAAATTATCGCCGATTTCTGGGTACCTAAATGACGTGGGAGATTATAGTTGATATGGAATCTAAATTTTCTTTGAGGTTCTAAATGTCCAATGGGATCCAGTTGACGTACGTGGATCTACTTGTCGCGGGATCTAGGTGATACGTAACCCACAGCTTTAAATCTACAACCGTTCTAATAGCTCTAGCTAACCCAGGTCACGGTTGATATTTCTTTATCAAAAATGGGATGGGTTGTTCCATTTTATTTTTTATTATCAATAAAAATTTGAAAGCATCCTGTAACACGGTAATTTTGTGATTAAGATAATATTAAACTTTTTCATGTGCGCATTTCGATAGTCTCATTCACCACAGTGGTTCGTGGATTCACATCAGAATTCTAATAGATACTTAGTTTATAAAATGGAATCCGGCGAGGTAAGAAATTTAATATGTAAACATTTTAAGCAGATAAAAAAAAAATGAAAACACATAAAAATGTATCAATAGGTACCTACTTTAAATACCTCTAGTACAATCCCAAATTCCCAACTATTAGAGGTCTATTGTTTCAGATGGCTAAGGTGAAATAATCCTAGTTTTATTAATAACTAATTGTTGTTATTTTTACATACTTTATAGTGTTTTCCTAACATAACCCCATTAGAAAACATGTCATCGTACCATTGGAAACTACTAAAATTAAAGGGTCGATTGGATACAATAACAGAACGTATGTCAAAAAGAAAAAGCGGAACACTGGAACCTTATACTACATACATGGACGAAGATTCCACTGATAAAATTGATAAATTCTTGTTAATGAGTCAAGTAAAACCATTAGAGTCGGATGATGATGATATGGATTTAAGTAAAATGAACTAATATTTTATTTTAATGTAAATAAATAATTAATTTAACATGTAATATAAATATAAATCATATAACTCTATTATATTGTGATTTATTTTGCTATTCTTCATTTTCAAGTACGTTTTCTTCGCATATTTTATTTACTAGATTATTAAATACTTCAAATTGATCAGCAAAAACATGATGACCAGCATTGGGTATAGTCTATAATATGAAAAAAAAATATTAATTATTCCTTATAAAGTATATAATGAAATATATTAATTATTAATAGTTAAAATGTATAACCTCAACATGTACAAAATAATTTTTTCTTTCTGATTTAATTTTCTCTCCAATACTTTTATCCATCCAAGTGTTTTGTCCATAAATTAATGTAATGGGCACTCTTTTATCTAAATATTGTATACGTTTAATCATTGGGTTCTTTGCCCAACCAAAACCAGTAACTAATGACGTAAAAGCACTTTCACCCCTAAAACACATTAAATACAACTTATATTACATTATTATAAATTATAATTCATAAGTTAAAAGATAATTTTTGTTTAATATCTTTAAACATCAAACTATAGATAATCTAGATCAGCGGTTCCCAAACTTTTATGATCACGGTACCCTTGAGAAATAATTTGTTCTTTGCGGAACCCCCTTCTTTAAATAATTTAAAATAATAATTTTTAATAATATAAATAATCCAAATATAATATAAAATAATTTTCTCAATAATCACATACATCTCGCAGAACCCTTGAGATTGTCCCACGGAACACACTTTGGGAAACGCTAATCTAGATAACCAACAGATTTATAATACATTTTTATTTTTTATTATTCATAGGTATATATGTACTAAACAAATAATTAATGTTTAGAATACACTTTAATTGCTGTGTTGTCTATCTTATATACGTCTAACATATCAAATTGATGTACTGAATTCTTACCAAAGTTTAATTATAGTTAATATTAGAGCGAATTTACATATTAATTGATATTATTGAATTTATTGAAGAGAGTATTAACTTAACTCGAGCTGATTTTTTTTTTAATGAATTATTTAGTTACTTATTAATTATTAGCTGATTATACTTTATTTGAAAATAAAAACTATGCTTGATCTTAGTTAATATTATCCTTTACAAATTCAATAATATATAAATTTGCTCTAATATAAATCCAGTGCATGGATTTGCAGTAAAACGTATGTACAACAAAGACAACATAAGCAGGTATAGTATTTTCTAAAATATGTATGATTATAATCTAGAAATATTTAACATATCTTAAGTTGTGTGAATATTGTTTTATTAAATTTCTTAAAGTACGTTTTCCTCACATCATCTAAACATTTGAATGCTGCATCTAATATCAACTACCAGCCCAGACATAGTTGGTAGTTTGGTACCATAACACTATCAGTGGTGGATTTACGGGGGGGGGGTCTGGACCCCCCCTGACACTGATATATACATATATAATTACATAAGAAGATAAGATTTTATTTTGTAAATTTTGAATTTTAGATCCACATACAATATAGTATATACATAAACACAATAAAATACATTTGCTTTTATAAAAATAGAAAAATAATATATTTGAAATACATATTATTTTTTAAGACCCCTCCCCCAGAACATTTTTGAAAACCCGCCACTGAACACTATGCTGTTCCATTGTTCGATGCTGCAGAGAAAATGTACCATAATAATTTTGTTTTTACTATAGAAATAAATTACAAATTTGTACTTGTTTAGTATGTGATAGTTTTGATAACACAAATTAAGTTATTTCCAGTATATCCCTCTTAATTTTTAAAATTATAAGTTAATTGAATATAATATTAATTTTTAGTTATTGAAGAAAAATTTAACTAAAAAATACTAACTACTATGATCTTATAGTACTATTTAAAATGAAATGGCTAAATTATTTTTAAGTTTTTATCAGAAAATTAGTAATAAGAAAATTACTATTACAAAATGAAATAATTTTAAAAAATAAATAAAACATACGTTGCACGTTGAGAATTACATTGAAATATATACTCTCCAATCACAGTTGTTTGTTCTCCAAGAACTGGTTCAAACTTTTTCAATATATCAGATCTCAAATTTGTCACTAACCATTGACCTTTAAATTAATAAGCACACAAAATTATTTTAATGGTTTAAAACATATTAACTTAAAAAAAAACTATATAGTTAAATTTACCATAAGGACCAGCAAATCTTACTGGCCACAATGGATTTAATGATTTAAGAGCATAAAATATTCCTTTGGCCCACCAAGGAATTTTGCTCTTAAAGTTTTTGTCTTCTTCGGGAAATCCCCAAGGATCAGCAAGTATTAAATGATGAATTCTATACAAAATATTTTAAAAACTATTTATTTGACAAGTTTATCAAGGCGCAGACAGGATTGGGTGCAGGGGTGCTACAGTATCCTATGCTTTATATATTTTGCTGTTATATCTAAATATTTGCCAAATCTATAATATTTTTAAAAAAAAATTGTTTAATGCTCTTGGGAGTATAACCTATATTTATGTAAACATACTACATAACAATGATAGTTATTACGTAAATGTAAATAATTGTAATGGACATTAGCTGAAAAGTATCCCACAAGAGGGTCCCTAAATAACTGAAGAGTGATGACAATTATTCATATCATTCTCCTACTATATTTAGAATATTATATATTGTTTATTTATCAAAGAACTAAAGATACTGAGGTAGAGCTATTCTATGGGCAGTTATTAAAACCTAATAAGTAAAAAGTATTGAGAATTACTCATAAAATTATAAATGTATGTCATTAATAAATATTCCATCCCATACTTTTATATCTCAATCCGCGCCTGAGTATAACTAATTGCTATACCTTTCAGGGTGTTGTATAGAATAAGCAGTAGCTAAATATCCTCCAAAGCTATGGCCAAGAAGAATAAATTTTTCAAGCTTAATTTCTGATCTCCATTTTTCAATAGCATTTACAAATTGATGTTCCACTTGTTCAGGGTCTGTACTAAATTTTGGCCTAGAACTACGACCAAAGCCCAATAGATCCATGGCATAAACAGGTCTACGATTATTTGATATTTTGTCAACATTCATACACCAAAGCCCAATACCAGCACCAAAACCATGTAACAAAACTACAGGGGTTTCACGTTTTTCCGTGTTAACTTCTAATGTCCATATTTTATCTTCTTGTTCAACAACTGGACCTAGGTTAACGTATCGAGTGCGGTATGGAGATTGAACATCTATAAATAATTGTTAATAATGAAATATAAAATAAAAATAATTTTAAGATATATATAACATACATGCAAATAATTTCCGCTCGGCTTCTTGTAAACATTTCCAAGACATTGAGCTCCAAGGAAACCAGCTCCAAAAAGAACACCCTCTGAAATGGTAATAAAGAAATATTACTTTCTCCAGATATTTATTCTATGTTTTAGTTATTTATATTTTATAAAGCTAATAAAATAGTATCTTACCTGTATATTGAAGAAGCTTCAGAGTCGTTTACTTCAGTCATGATTGAAATATTTTGAATTTGTTATTGATACATTTAAAAATTATTCGATACATTTGTTTTAAAAAAGAATGAACATGCGTTTAAATTGCACAGTATTATATGAATAGAATAAATGGTGCAATACTAATTTAGTTATTTACAGTAGACTGATTTTATATCAATAATTAATTTTGAAATATAATCATTTATATAGTACGTAATAAGTAAAAATAATTTAAGCTATACTATGCTTCTATATTACTATTATCTATCTTAGAGCTGAGACGTATGTATAACCTATTCTGTGGTATAACGTACTGTAATTGTTGAATGATAATAAATAATAATAATATGCTCTACATTTACAAGTAAGTAGTAGGTTATAGTAATTAAATTAATTATAACACATTTATTTTTACCTTATGACTATAAATAAAAATCTAATCGTTAGAAATGAGAATTAAATTAATTTTTATTATTTTATAGTTGTTTAATGGCTCAATATTATTGCTCAGTAAGTTGTAACTTTTAAATGACAAATTTAAATATTATATAATTTGTTACAGATAACAAAAACATCAAAAATTATGATAATTTATTAATCTCATCACAAAACAATATTTTGTTTTGTCTTGGTTAATCAGCTGTCTTCTATTATAGCATAAAACAATTATATAATATGAATATTTATACGTAAACGTAGTTAATAATTTGTATTATGTACTTCCATATTATTGTTCAGTGATATTATCAATATTCTGTGATAAAACTATAGAAAGTAGAAAGCACGAAGGCCACGAATCAATATCTTTTTTATGGCACAGACCATAGCTGTCGGCCATTGTTATAGACTTGTAAAGTTGTAACCATAACATTTTTTTTCATGGTTGTAACGTAGTTGTAAGTTGTAGCACAGTATCAACAGTTGTAGTAGAACAGAATAATTAGTAAGTTGTATCGTGACAATATTATAAAAATAATAATATAATTATAAAACTAGGAGGTCTAAGCCTCGCCCTTTAATCATTCCAAATTAAGCCTATGAACGACTTACCAAATTCTAATTAATATGATATGACCTCAGTCCTCAATGCTATATAACATATTATATTCTTAAATTCGTAATCTTACTTTTCAATATTTTATCTTAAATAGGTTTTATTTTTAAAATGTACACATTATAGTTAATTCCATGTAAATTTAATAGGTAATAAGACTATTTGTAACACAAAAGTACATAATAATAAATAAATTACAGATATACAGCTATAGCTTTTTACACTTCCTATTCCAAGCTTGTAGTTTGTGTTGGGTGACAATTAAATTAAAATTTTTACACACCAGTATTTAACAAAATCGATTTTGTTTTTTTTATGTAACTTATTAAAAACAAATAACCTTGTGTGGCTTGAGCATTTGAGATGTTCACCAAATTTTTATGTAAGTTTTATATTTTTTGAGCCATTAATAAATTAAAAATTTTTTTTCAATAAATATCGATAAAGATGTTTTCATGAAAACTGCGTAGAGTAAAAAATTCTCATTATTTTTTCTGCTCATTATATATCTACAATCAAGGCTGTAAATAAAAAAAAATTTCGGAGGATCCAACATTTTTTTCTAAATCAATTACAGTCAATAAATTATATTAACCACTAAAAGGTTTCTGCTTATAAACATTTCGTAAAGAGGAGTCCGAATCCTTGGATCTCTCCAGTTACGGCCTTGTCCACAAATCTTTTTATTGACGTTTAAAGTTGAATTCTGTTGAGAATAAAATCTTGAAAATGTTCAAATTATATTGTAAGAAATAGGTAGGTACCACGATTAAAGATATCTTTAATCGTGATAGGTACATACAAAAATTCTTTTATACCTCCAAAATTTGAAAATTGAATGCAACATTCTTCATACATTTTTCTAGCTATAATAACTAGTTTGGTATCTGGTATCCCTATCATTAGTGTTTATGATAATATTATCTCTAGCCTTCATGTTGTTGTCATTCAATTTTGATAATAACCTACTATATTATTGAAATAATATGAATTGTGGAATATTAAATTTGATATTTTTAATAATAAAATTTACTAATTTTTTTTTGTGCCGCATATTTGTACCTGCTGTCGTGTTATTTAATTAAATTTATTAATTCATAATACTTTAACGCTCTTTAGTCATGGATTCAGAGCAGTTGTTAAAAGTTTTGGATACTAAAGGTTGCTTTAGCACATGGGACCTCAGTAAAGAAAACAATATTGACCATCAAAAAATTATTGGCGTTGTTAAAAGCATATTGGCTTTGGGAAATATTATTACTGCAGATCCAGTGACAAGCAAATATTGGGAACTTACTGATGAGGGAGAATCAGTTTTATTGAATGGTAGTTATGAGGTAAACCTATATAATGCTGTTCCATCTGATGGAATACCTCAAAAGGAATTAATGTCAATACCAAATGCAAAAATTGGATTTAGTCAGGCAATGTCAAAGGGTTGGATAGTCATAGATCGATCATTAAACAGAGTGATGAAAAAAGTCGATTCTGTCATTGATAAGGTTAAAGAAGATTTGATGGAACTAAAAGCATCTCATGATCAAATTTCCGAGTCTGACAAGTTGGATTATAAAAAACGAAAACTTATCCGTGAAGTTGTTATAAAAAGTTTCACAATAGGTAGTTACATTTTTTTAGATTTATTACTTTTTACAATATTTTTTAATTATGTTACTTTTTGCAGGCAAGGGTCCAGAATTTACAACGTCTATTGTTAAACTAGAAACTGAACTCACTACAGAAATGATATTATCTGGTTCATGGAAGTCAACTCCATTCAAGCCTTACAATTTTGAAGCTTTAGGCCAACCTCAATCAGCTGGTTGCTTACATCCTTTATTAAAAGTTCGCTCAGACTTTCGTCAAATATTTCTTGAAATGGGTTTTACTGAAATGCCAACTAACAATTTTGTTGAAAGCTCATTTTGGAATTTCGATGCATTATTCCAACCTCAACAACATCCAGCAAGAGACTCTCATGATACTTTTTTTTTGGACGATCCTCAAACTAGTGAAAACTTTCCTCGAGAATATTTAAACAAGGTAAAAATAGTACATTCAAAAGGAGGCTATGGTTCCCAAGGATATGGTTATGATTGGTCGTTAGATGAAGCTAAGAAAAATGTCTTGAGAACTCATACAACTGCAGTAAGTGCTCGTATGTTGTATGGCTTAGCTAAAGATTTCAAACCGACTAAGTACTTTAGTATTGATAGAGTATTTCGAAATGAGACTTTAGATGCTACTCATTTGGCAGAGTTTCAACAAGTAGAAGGAGTAATAGCTGACTATAATTTAACATTGGGAGATTTAATTGGAGTTCTTCACACGTTTTTTGAACGATTAGGAATGACTGAAATCAAATTCAAACCTGCTTACAATCCATACACAGAACCTAGTATGGAAATATTTTGTTATCATCAAGGACTACAAAAATGGATTGAAATTGGTAACTCTGGAATGTTTCGTCCTGAAATGCTATTACCAATGGGCTTACCAGAAAAAGTAAATGTTATAGCTTGGGGATTATCTTTAGAGAGACCAACTATGATTAAATATGGCATTAACAATATTAGAGATTTAGTTGGACCTAGGGTTAATTTACAAATGGTTCAAGATAACCCTATTTGTAGATTAGACAAATAAATTGTATTGTAAACTTTTATGATACTATAATATATTATATGGTGTATTTATTTAATTGATATAATACTTTTTACTTCACTATGTAATAAATAATACTTAAAGGTCTACATCATCTCCAAAAAATGCTTTCCAACACTCTGTCAATGTCTTTTCAGCAGCATCTTTTCTTTCTTCATCAGGCATCGCAGAAATTTGTTCTTTTAATTTTCTAACCTTGTCAATAGTCTTGAAAAAATTAAAGTCTCCTTCAAACATTTCAGCTAAAATAAGGTGATAATATATAAAAAATAAACTTAATTTTATTATGATTATTATAATTACTAAACAAATCGCTATCCAATTCAGCTTCTTGTTCTGTGTCCATTTTTAAATCTGATAATCCTCCACTTAATTGTGAATTAATTACACTGTCTTCAATTATTGATTTTGTACTAGGATTTGTTATTTGACCTTAACATAATAAGATATATACGTAAATAATAATTAAGCTAACTAAGTTAATCTTAAATTATTTACATTTGGCCTTAAGATTTGGCCAATGATGTGCATATAGAGCTTGTTTAACACGTTCAATTCCAGTTGTATCCATTTCATCAGCAATTTCTTCAAGCACGATTAATTCAAAATGGTTTTTTCGACACCATTCAAAAACTTTAATAATTATAAGAAACAATATAAAAAATTATAAAAGTATAAAAATTCTTTTTTGTTATAATAAAATTAACTTTTACTGTTAGTAGCATTGTTGGACACATGACTATCAATGTTTTTTTCACTCAATAGTATCAAAACTTCCGCTTGACTTTTTTCAACTAAAGGTAAACATTTATTTATGGTTTCCATAATATTGCTCTAGAACAGTGAAACAATCAAAATATTATCTATTACAAAAATTTAAATTATTATAATTAAATATTTACATTATCAATGTCGAAAAGAATGATTATAGCATTAATGTTGTGTACAAATTGATCAGATAGTTTATTTAAGCTAATGGAAGTACATAAATTTATATCAGCAGTGTAATATTTGCAGTCAATTGTCCAACGATTTGATAAAATATTTTCTTCATTATTACAAATTTCAATATTTTCTTCATTCCTCAATACTATAAAAATTATAACAGCATTACTGAGTACATCAAATTAATAACTTATTAAATAATTATTAATAAACGAGTAGAATAAAATAACTTATACTATCTAATACGATACATACAATTTCAGTTACTTATATGGAATAAAAATAAATTATTTTTTATTCTTTATATTTTTTTATCCTCTTTACACAGTAAGTAATTTATACATTTTTGAAGGATTAATGAAATTGTTTAACTAAAAAAAAACTTTATTATAAAGTGTAATTTTATTTTAAAAATTAAATATGTAATTTATACAATTAAGTACATGTGAGATAGGGGATAAAGTATTATTGGTGATGTGTGATTAAATAACCTACCCATTAGTGATACTAATTTAAAATTTGCGTTAGAGGATTAAATGAGATCCCTGTACCATTTCCTTTTAAGCCTGTGACAAAAATTTATTAGGAGTGACAGGATATCAGGATGTATATAGTTTTTATTAGTGGATTTTTGTGGTTTTATAATTGAGTAAAGAAATTTTTAGTTAATTGGTTAATTGGTGTTAATGCCAAGATCTTAATTGAAGATCAAATTAGAAATAATTGGTAAAGTATTAGTAATTATGCAAATTGTAATATTTTGAAAAGTTTGAATTTTGTTTAAATTGTATATTTTAGTTGATATTTGAATTTACAGTTCTAATGTTATACTTCACATGTATAGGTAGAATACACATTTTCTAAAAGCATTTAAATTATAAACATGAGAGGCACCAAGCTTACTAAAACTTACTTATACATATATTTTTATATAATAGTACCATTAATCTGTGTTTAATATTTTATTTTAATAATCTTTTATCACTTAATAATAATGAGTACAAATGTAGGCTTACATTTAATTATTTTCAATGGATCATCATCACAACAACTATATATGTAAACACAAGGGAGTTCACTTATTGACATGATTACAAATTATTAGTTATTTGAGTGACAAATTCAAAATTTATGTCTTTTATTAAATAATTAAAGAATAGGTTTTTAATTGTAGAACAAAGTAATTTTAAATTTGAATACTTTAATTAAATAAACAAATAATATTATTTAACAATTTTCGATTGTATTAGCATTTCGCATATTTTGGTGTAGTACTGTTTACTGAAGTTGACTAGTTGAGTAGTAAGTTGATGTCATAATGATAACACTTAATCAATATTATATTGTTTTATTTTGATAAAAATTGAAATAATCAGCTGATGTGAAAATATTATAACAATACAACATTAAATTATTGATATTACCTTATTCCTATATTAGAATTTGTAGTTAAATTAATTGAGCCACTAAAATCACTGAACGGATTTTATCAAATTTCTATGATCTAAAATATTGTTGTTTTTACATAGTTTTATAAACATATTAATCATTACTAATTTAGTATTTACACATTAGTTTTAGTATTTACTACAAGTACATTACAGTAGGTGTAAGGTGCACAAGATTTTATGTATTTTAAATTTGTATGTCACAACATAATCTAAATTATTTTTGTGCTACTTAATTTTGATTTAATATTAATTGAAATACTTGATAATAATCTTAATCTATATAGTAATTTTGTTTGGAATTAATTATAATATTTAATTTTGAGTCAAAATGAATCCTTGTATAATTCCTGAGATTCCCATTGATATACAAGGAGACAACAGATGGATGAGCCAGGTATATAATTTAAAATTTTAATAATTTGATAATATTTATACAATATGCCATTTTATATATTTATTAGCATGAACGTCATGTATCTGAAGCGAAAGAACGTGAACCTGATGTTATTATGATTGGAGATTCCATTATTCAGAAGTTACAATCAAGTCCTATATGGAATGATTTATTTGAACCTCTCCATTGTTTAAATTTTGGTATTGGTGGTGATCTTACCCAAGGAGTATTATGGAGAATCCAAAGTGGGATTCTTGATAATATTAAACCTAAAGTAAGTGATGAGACATTTTTAAATGTTAATGTATACATATTTATATGTGTGTTATATTATTTAATTTATTTGAGCTCGATTTGTCAAACAATACACTAAGAGAGGTGTACTATTCTCCACAGTTCATATTGCTGTTCATCTAAATATACCTATTCATCAAAATAAAATTTTAGGTAAAATGTTATCAGCATTCTATCTTAATGCTATTTTTGCTAACAATTTCATAAATTACTGTATATAATTATATTACTTTATAAGTTCATAACTCATTTTCTGTAAGACATTTTTCTATTGTGAATAATTTAATAGTTTGAATATTACCTTCCAGGTAATTAGTCATTATTAATATCTAATAGTTAGTTCTAATTAGTACTTAGTAATTAGTAAGTATAACTATCCTTTTAAATTAAAATTAATAAATAATTAAAATTTTTATTTTAGAAAGATTAATTGTCGATACTAATTTAATGATAAATTTTTTTTATTATTCCTCCAACATTATGTGTTTTTTATTTGATTAAATACATATTTAAAAATATAATAGTTATTAACTGACCATTACAAGGACCTATAAGTATTTATATCTGATTGAGAATTACAAATGTAATATATTAATGATATATTTATATTAGCTATTTTCTATTATTTTACTAGTTCCTTTAATGTTTCAAATTATTATTATCAATATAAATCAATCATTAAGTTCTTTTTCTATTTTCAAAAATTAGTTACTTGTAGCATTATCATATAGTTTTGAAATTGGAATTTAATTAAATTATCACCCTAATAGTAGCTTAGAATATAATTTATATATACATTTATATCTTGTATACTTTACAAAAACTAAATTAAACAATTATAGAACATAAAAAGTTAAAATATTCTTTTCTTATTAATGCTCTTCATTAATCATAATATTATTTTTTAGGCGTGTGTTCTTCATGTTGGTACAAACAATTTTGGTAATACTCCTGATGAAATATCGGAAGGTATTTTAACCATTATCAAAGAAATCAAATCCAAGCTTCCGGAATGCTATATCATCTTGTTGGTAATTATTTTGTAAAGTAATTTGTATTTTGTCTAAAGATACATTCAAACTAGATAAATTATTACTTTATTAACTAAACTTTTATATTTAATTTTCTATATATGCAATATAGTGTTGTAATATTTAAAAGCAACAATGAATCACAATTACAAATAAAAATTTCACCAGAATTAAAATGTTTAATGTATTAGTAATATTTTGTGAAGTACTTTTGTGATTCATTTTTTGTAAACAAGTTGCTGTTTTGCTCTTTTTAAAATCTAAAATTAACTGATTGCTGATAAGTGAATAATATTAAGATGAACATTAATTTTCATTCTTGAATCATGTTTTGATATAAAATAGTTTGTATATAAATTTTATGTTTTCAGGATTTATTACCTCGTGGAGCAAGGCCAAATCCTTTACGTGTTCGTAACTCTAAAGTCAATGAAATTATGCATGAAAAAGTAAAGTCAATTTCTCGGTTAGAAGTAATTACTGTCAATACAGGTCTGTTACAATCAGATGATACATTGAGTGCTCAAGATATGCTTGATTATCTACATCCAACTGATACATGTTATCGTAAAATATTTGAACCTGTACATGAATTGCTCTTACAAATTCTTGGAGAAGCCAAAGATCTTGACAAGAATTAATTGGAACTCAATAAATATGATTTTATATTCGCACAAAGAAAGCAAAAGCATTTTGTATTGTGATTCTTTAGTTTCATATTTTCTTGTTATTTATGATTTTCATCATTTCATGGGGCTTTGATATTTTCAAATTTTGTTCCTAATTTAATTGTATAGACTGTTTTTTTTTTTTGGGGGGGGGGGGTGGGAGGGATTATGAGATGCATTAAATTTATCATAAGCTATGATCATTATAAATATATTTCAATATTGCTTGAAGCTGATACTATTTTTTTTATTTTAAATTAATTGGGGAGTTGGTATATTAGTATTTTTTTTAAAAAAAATCTAATTTTGCAAGTTCTTTGTATACATTTAAATATATAAATAAAAATTAGTAATATATTTACTTTAATACTTATATTAATAATATATTATAATACAAATTTTGCTTATTGAATTTAATGATTTGTTATGTAAACATTTATATTAATAATTACAGCAATTTTATGTTCATGCATTGCACAAATTGTAACTTTTTTTTTGGATAAATTTATTTTCGTCGTATAATACAATTAAAAACAATTTAATTCATCTAAGAAAACAAACCTTTATCTTTATTCATAATGAGTATATTTCTAGTTTTGATGTTTTGTATTATTATTTTGTTGGTATGGTTGATCGGTGAATGCTTCTTAAAACAAATAATTGTAGAAGTTTTCATTCCTGATGCATGGCATCAACAAGCGATTAATATATTTATTGAAAAGTACATGAGTCTTTTAAGGTGTGATTCCTATGCACACACCTTGAGACGCTCAGCCAACGTGGCGCGATTTGAATTTTGGCCGCGTGGTCTAATATTGATTCCTATGTAAACGTCAAGAGACACGAGGCTTAAATAATCTTTATAAGTATCTTTATTCTATGGGCACGAACACTTAGTTGTATTAAGTTCTCTGTTTGTTTAAGTTATACTTGTATACTCATAAGTGTGTTTTTTTAAATATTATTATTATTAGTTTAACCACGTCCTTAACAAAAAAACAAAAATGTATCTTAAAACTACTTCTTTACAACAATTAGAAGAAGAACAAGCCATCATAAAATTTGTTCTGTCAAAAAATAAAAATGAAGTGTTTGAAATGTACTTAGCCAGGGAAGCTGAAATATTTTTCAGTGTCCTGATTGAAAAACATTTATGGTGAGACGAAACCAAATTCAGTGAATTTTTCAGATTAAGCTGAGATCAATTTAATTATGTATTGAACCTAGTTGAGGAAGACATAAAAACTAACCCAAGCATCAAAGTTAGAAAACCCATAATTGCTGCAGAAAAACTAGCAGTCACACTGAGGTAATGTAACACAATATGTCTATAGTATAATTTATATTTTATAGTACCTATATAATATTCTTTTTAAATAATGAGTATAAAAACATTTTTATTGATAATAAATTATATTTAACTTTAAATAAAAATCATTTTATAAAAATTAACAATGTAGTATAAAAAAACAAAAGAACTTTTAAAAATACCAAAATTATGTGTTATTTATTATTTTCGTTTTTATAATAAATATTTAGTATAAATTATAAAATATAAAAATATTTTTAGTAAAATGTTTGTATATTTTATAACAATTGTGAGAAAAAAAATCGTACATTTTTAAAGCATATTTGTACTATAAAATAAATACTGTGTAGTTTTACCTATTGTGGATAAATATAATTATTTGTATTATTCACAGGCATAGGCGTGTCTACGGTGGCAGCTTAGGGTGCCTGGGCTGCCCCTGCAATTTTCGTAAGGAGCCAGTCAACCGAGTTTTAAATCTAGTGGTTTACAACTTTTATTCAGAAAAAAACTCCACAGCAATTTAAGGGAGGAATGGGGCATTTTTTGATTTATTAAGGTGGCGCCGGTCATTAGCTAGGCTGCCACTGCAGAGTGCAGATGAAGTCTAGTCATGCCTATATTCACAGGTTTTCAATTTATATCGGACCTAATGTTTCTGGAAAAATTTAAATAATGATGGATATGATAAATTTACTACTGATATAACTTTAAAAGCCTTGTCACTGAATAAAAATTATGAATTTAAATATTAAAAAAAAAATAATAATCACGTTTTACTTCATTTATGAAAGATTTTTTTTAATAAATAATCATTAAAAATACATTATTGGTATAATATGTAAATAAAAATAAATCAAATTATTGATGTTCAACTTTAATCTCAGTAACTAAGGGAGTTTCATCATTTTTCACTGTTTCAGCTGCTTTTACTGCTGGTATTCCTGTTTGAATAATTGGTACACTACGTTCACCTGTTACTTGTTTTTCCTATAAAAAATAAATGCACGGATTAAACTTATGAGCAACAGAACAACAAAGGATTATAATGAATAAATGTTTTTCCAATTCTTAAGTATAGGTATTATTTAAAGTCAATGGTAATACTCGTACATAGCTACTATAATAAATTTGATATTTTTAACAAAAATTTTCTTGCTGTTCTCGAAAACATTTTTATTTACTAATTTACTAATTTCTATTTATTTTTAATTTTTGAAAGCGATTTGGTGAGCGGTATATTTTCCATTGAAAATGCTATCCTTATTTATTTATAAGTGTGCGCTACTGCAAGTGTTATTTTTACTTACCTAATATACAAGTATATGTCTTATACCTAATTAATAATAAATAAATGTGATCATTGTTCATTGATTATTAAGTACCTGCTTATTCATATTTAAAAATATATAATCATTTAAACATAGGCGCCATTTAAGTTTTACATTTGGGGGACTATTATAATTTGCATGTATGTAATGTGTGTATGTTTCCAGAAATATATTAAAGTAGGAGCCAGATGGGGATGTATACAAACCATTTTGGGGGGCTACAATCGATTTTTGGGAAGCTTAGCCCCCCAAGCCCCCCTCAAATTTCACTTATGCATTTAAAGTTTAAATATAATTATATAATTATTTGACAAATGTTTCCAGATTTGATAATATTTTTGGAAAGACTATAAAAATTGAACATATTATTTTTATTCTGTTAACGGTTAACAATTAATTTATGAATTAAATAAATAATTCTGATATTCAAAATACATTAGCTAGAAGTTTAAGAAATATCTAGAATCTAGAATTATATTTGCCAATTTTCCACTTTAGAGTATGTAATCTATCTCTCATAAAATAAAGTCAAAACAGCTACTGCAATATGTATTGTGTGTACTAAACTACTAACCGTTATAAAAAAAAATAAACTAATTTAATACTCAATCGGGAAATGATAAATAATATGTCAATTGAGTATGTAGATTTTTTATTTTATACGTGTTATATTGTGTTTTTATATAGTTCTGGTTGAAATAGAAACACCATTACTTCTTAAATATTGATTTAGTACATAGATCGAACCAAACCAAAAAAAAATTATTTCAAAAAATAAAATTAGAAAAAGAGTGAAGGTAATAGAAACAAAAAAAATATCGAAACTTAAATACATCTATAAAAATCGCCTAAGTTTGACCAATTTAAAACATTAAGTCTACCAATGTGTTTATTAGTTAGCACGTTGATGGACTTGACTGCTATAGCATTCGTCAACTAAACATCAATTTTAAAATCAAACTGATTCTAAAAGGGGTGTTTAGTTGGCGAATGCTATAGGATGTAGTGTGTACTATCCATCAATCTATTAAACAACTTAATAATACAGTATAATACACGACATTTATGATTTTTTTCAAATTAATATTTAAAAAAACATTTCTAACACTTAATTATAGGTAAACATTTTTTTACAAATATGAAGCAAAATATTTTTTATTCAGTTTAACCAATGTAAGTAATGCGTACCTAATCAAATCTGGAATTCTAAAAGGTTTTATTTGGACTCAGTTTTTTAATTTTTTTAGGAAACTAAACACTTATTAATGCTTAATGTTTTGAAATAGATCATTTTAAATATATTATTATTATTAAATAATAAATAGTGAATTTTATAGATATAAATAAAATAATGTTACATATTTATTATTTATAGTAATTAGTTACATCAGATTGGTACCATTAGTTTAGTTAGGTTAATTAAAATTGTTTACCTTTTTAGGAACGCTAACTGTTAGTATTCCATCTGAAGACAAACTTGAAACAATTTGTTCTATATCCACATCTTTAGGTAATAAATATCTTCTTTTAAATTGTCTGGATATAAAACCATGCTCATCTTGTTTTTCTTCGTGTTTTCCTTCAACAATCACTGCTCCTTCTGATGTTTTAACTGTAATCTCGCCGGGTCCAAATTGTTGGACATCCAATATAACTTGTACTTGTTTGTCATCAAACTTAAGGTTGGACGTACCACTATTTTGTCTGTTAAGTGCACCTTGCCATGGTCTATAGTATGTAGCTGATCTCAGAGAAGGCGAAGTAAGAGTAGACGTTAAATTGGATAGATCATCTCTATGCAATCCTAGACCAAAGTGTTGGTCCAATAATCGTCTTGGTAATCGCTCACGTTCAAAATCTTCCCACCAATCTCGGAAGAACAATGGCACCATAGACATTTCTGTGAATTTAATGCATTATAAAACAGATCAATACATCATGCAAGTACAACTACGTAATAACAATAACTAATAGGTAACTATATGACTATAGTCTATAATAAGTGCAGATATGAAAAATAAGGATAATATGGTAATCCATTTACGTGCCCATTGACTACACATCTACAATAATTTATTACACTCAGTTTTAATATACTTTAACTAGAAACTGTATAAAACACAAATTTACTTGAAAAATAAGTGAAGCCAATAAATATAAATGGATCACCATCACGGCATCACTGCTAATACTTTATTCAAATACATAATACAATACCTATAAGGTATATTAATATATTATTGTAGATGTTACCTATATATTCAATATATAATGTAGGTTCCTTTATTATAATCTATGTAACGTACAAAATTACTTACTACAATAAAATTTGGTTTCCGGTACTATGGACTTAATGAAAAATAAAGATGTAACTTTTGTGATTTTTTAAAGCCAACTATTATGAAAAGTACGTTTTCCGTCGTATTTATACACAAGTGTTCTATTTTTATAAGTATTTATTATTCACCAATCGTTACGGGTTTATTTTTATACATTTGAAATTAGTGTTTGTTAGTTGGCCTTTATTATTGACTGTGGAATACATTTGTGTGGGAGGATTCCAAAAATATTCTTTAATTTGTTTATTTATTTTTCTTAGTTTTTTACCAAGTTATGAGTCATATGGCTACAAATATTGTAGATGCTAGTCGTCCAATGTATACCGTACATTTTTATAATTGTATACCTACATACATGCTATTTTTGCCAAATGTTTTTAAAAGTGGGTCAACTGCATATTATGATAATGATAATTATTCTAAATTATTAATTTAATTCTGTATTATTTCTGTATTATAAAACTATGAAGATTAAAGTATTTAAATTTAACAATTATTTCTAACTACTTACGAGTATTAAAGACCTGTTTGGCTGTTTGTTTTGGTAGAAAAATACTTTAAAAATTGTAAGTAAACATTATTATTTTTATATTATGGAAAATGCTTAGTGGTTAGTACTTTTATAGTTTTATTAATAATTGGTAAAAATAAACAAAAATTAATGGGAAATCGGGAATATTTGTGTAGCCCCAGTATTCAACACATTATCGATTTTGTTGTACATAATGGTTTAAGTATTTTAAGGAGAAAATTTAAATTAAATTATAAGTGAAAATTCTTATCTTATCAAATCTTCTAATAATAGAAAATCTAATTAACGCAAGGTAATCTAATAAATGCAATCAACCTATAGGCACTGTCTGTTGCAGTGAAGCAGAACATGTCTATAGATACAGGCAGTCACACGGCCACCGTAACCGCAGACCAGTCCTCTGCTTAAGACTGACTAGAGGGTGGGGCAGCAAGGGCTAGAGCCCCGGGGCCCGTAACACCTTTTATACAAAATTGGGTACTGGTCTAGTTGACCCCCGCCACTTACATATCTCGTGTCTCGTGTTTTCGATGTAATAATCAATAATTTATACAAAAATATACGAAAATTATGTATACATTAAACATTTATGAATTTGTGATTATACATAAAAATTTAGGTGATTAAAATAAAAATAGATAAATAATATAATAATATATTATGAAAAAATAAATGCAGATAATAATAAAATAATATGCAGGTGCGACCAAATTCTGTTATGCCCTTCAGAATTTCTTTAAATGGATCGCGGCCGTTTACTTTGCCACATAAACTCTGACAAATAAGAATACAGAAAGTTTCTCTTAGTGAATTCAAAAATTATCGTGCACATAATTCACATTATTGTTCAGTGATGACGACGACTAAATAACTGAGGTAGGCATTGGCGTACATATGGGAGCATCCAGGAGATGCTTAACACTTCCAAGTCTTACTAGTTACTATAGCACCCCCAGCATATTTTAAGCTAAAAATATTGTTAAAAGTGTAATTTTGCATTTATAAAAGTAAGTTTAATGAGTTTGTAGTTTGTATTGGTAATGCATTAATGCCACGGGCCCACGGACGTAGATGGTACATACTTTATAATTTTATATATATATAATATATGTAGGTACAACATTGGGTATTTGGGTTTGCGAATTGCGATGTTACTGATGTTAATATAGATATTAGATATATAACTATTTATAAAGTATTTGGATTTTGGAAACGAGACTAAAACATCATAAGGTATTAGCTTGTCAATATTTAATTTATAATTTAATTTTACAATCGAATTTAAGGCGAGTAGTTTATGAGTTATACGTATTTAAAGTTTAGACAAGTGGAGTAGTAGACAAACATTTTGCGGGGTAACCTTGTACCAATCCACTCCGTGCATCTAATAATACTTATATCTTTAAATACTTATAACTCATAAACTACCCGCCCTAAAGTCGATTTTTATGTATCAAAATACTCAGAAAAATATTTTGCTTTGGAATATGAAATTAAAACTATGTTGTCATTCAAAAAAGGAAAAAACTTATAAACAATTAAGAATAAAAAATATTTAAAAATATAATTTTTTTTAAAAAACGTTGATTTTTTAACAACTTGAAACAATGTAAAAAAATATTTTCAAAAACATGAATACTTTTTGAAATAATGAGTGGTTCATGATAAAAGAATCACCTTGTATAGGTCTATGCTCCATCCAGTCCATGGTATCCAAGGTTTATAGATTATAGCAGGGGTCGGCAACTGGCGGACCGCGGTAGGCAAAACTCTGGACCCTGTCAACACATTGTATACTTACTTCATTATGTTATTTACTTTAATAGTATTATTCTTAATAGATAATATTTATTTAATTAAATTAATCAAACTCAGATTATATATATTACATAATTCATTGCAAATATTTTATTGGGCAGGTAATAATCGGTTTTATTACGATGTTATCGGCCGACAGCCAAGTCGCGACAATACCAAATATCAAATATACCGACGGCGTAAAATTACATTTATTGTTTAGTGCTTCTCGTTATAGTTATATTATTTGTCTGTAATCCATATTTTCTAAATAACAATTTAGTTAACGATTTAGTACGTATATATTCGCTGGTGGATACAGCGCGTGTTTCGTTTTATATTATTTTTTCTTATTATTCGTTCAATTTGTTAAGTATAAATGCAAAATTGACAGCGAAAATAGGAAGTTTATGAATGAGTGGACAGAACTTTATTGTTTTATATTGCCTGAAAGGATTGGAGCCATTCCAGTCTGTTTAATTTGCTGCAATTATTCTACTGTTGCTATTACTAAAAGTGGAAATTTAAAACGGCATTATAAAACGACTCATAAAGATTTTCATACAAAATTTCCTCCAGGCAGTGAAGTGCGTAAAAATAAGCTCCACACATGTATGTTATCTTACAAAAATATTACGACTACCAGTGGCGTATTTATATGCAGCCATGCAGGTACTATATAATAAGCACGTGCTTACAGCGGTAAATTTTATGAGGCGGCATATTTTTCAAGGGATTTTTTTTTTCGATATTGATTGTTTTGCATATTGACTCGGTGAGACTTATTATATCGTCTTTTGTTATTGTAAAATACTCACAACAGCCAATACGATTATTTTAAATTATTGAAAAAAATGGCATTGCTTTAAAATAGAATTCGAATTTATTATTTTTAAAGTTTTCTATATTGACACTACAGCATTCATAATTTTTGTGAATGTACCAGTGTCCAATTGTACTACCGAGAGATCGTTTTCATGCCTCAAACGCGTAAAAAATTATTTAAGGTCCACTCAAACTGATGAGAAGTTGAAAATTTTAGCATTATTCTAGATAGAAAATGAAATATTAAACGAATTGAATTGCGAGGATTTAATTGACACATTTGCAAGAACCAAATGGATCGTCTAATTAGTAATTTATTATAAAAGAAAGTTTTTTTTTTTAATTTTTTTTTTCTGTCTGTCATCACGTTTTGGTGTATAGTAATAATGCTTCGATTTTCGACTTCAACCCCTCTTTGAAAAGGAAAATTAATCTAGTTGGTACTTTGGGGTGAAAAGTTTCCAGTAGTTTTTCAAAAGCGTTAGGAAAAACCCTGAAAAAATTACAGAAAAACGGGAATTTTTATGCATAACCACTTTTCGACAAAATCGATTTTTTAATTTTGCTGTAACTCAAAAACGAATCATTGTAAATACTTGAAATTTTCACCAAATGTTTACATTATGGTTATCTATTTACGATTACATTTTCAAAATATTTTGACCTTTTAAGCTAATTATAGACAATTGAAAATTTCGACTTTTTTAAGTTTTTTTTTCTTAAAATGCCGATAAAAAAAATTTGGCTATCCAAAAAATCTTTAAAATTTAATACAAGGTTTATTATAAGTTGTACTTATCGTAATAAAATGAAAATCAAAAATCGTTATTCACAATTTTTGTTTATAAACATTTAAAGTTCAAATGTTTACGAAATATCAAAATCGCGAAAATTTGCCAGGAATTTTGAAGTTGAAAATTCATAAAATTTTTGTGATTTATACTTAAGGTTCAAAAATCCAATACAAGGTTATCCATAAGTTTTCCTTCAAGTAACTGTAAAAAAAAATTCCAGCGTCAATATAGAAAACATTTTATGAGCGTATGAAATTTAATTTTGTAAAATAACAATAAATTACAATTTAAATATAGGTAATAATATAATATATCCAACTAATTATAATTGACTGACAAATCATCTCCGTTCAGAATTGTTTTTCGTATACAATACTACCCGTCGTTGCATTCAAATTTAACACATCCATTATAGTGACCAGTGACCTACTCTCCATCTCTACTATTCAGCAGAGCGATACCCATTTGCCCACGTTTTTATTCTTATACTTCTAATGTTGTAATTATTTAATATAAATTAATTGTAATAACTAAATAATTTATTTTTATTATTATACTGCTTTTTTTAAAATATAAATATAAGATTTTTTCACTGGACCTCATTGATATATTATTTTAATCTTTAAATTCCAATAAAAATTAGGTGAACGGTCACATAGATCCCTCGACAGCTAGATCCCGGTGACTAACTGACGCAAGAGGATCCAATTGACGCGAGATTAAAATGACGCATGACGATCTAATTGACGGGGGATTAAAATAAACATAAGGATTTTACAAATTAATTAATTTTGTAATTAGTATTATTAATTTTTAATTATCAATGTATTTAAATGCTTTTACGTTATTACATCGTAGTAACACTAGTATAACAGTTGTTATCTAGCATAAACCATATAATTTTTGTTTAATAGACAATTAAAAAATATTTTCTACTATAACCTAATGTTTTAATAACACACGCATAAATTATTTCATAAATAAAGCTTTCATAATGTTAGGTTTTGTTTATATATCTAATAAAAAATTAAAATTTAGTAACTGAAGTTACTGAACATTTCAATTCTCAGTTAAAATAGCCATAACTCATGTCTGGTCACCATCTTCTGTTTTTTTTATATTAATCAGAATAGTACCTATATAACTATTAGTACAACTATAAAACTATTATACTATTATATTATTATTATTGCTTAAAAGTTTTAACTTTATTCATATTCTCACTCCCAGTCTCAGAGGTTAATCATAAGTCCAGTGGCGCCGATCTATCATTTCATGTTAGGGGAAAAAATGCTGGTGTAACGACCCACCTACTAAAAAAATGTTTAGTTAGTTACGTTCGAATGGTACTATATTATTTCTAACTATAAACATATAAGATAGGTACTGCATAACAAACTATTTTTGATTATCGCCCACCCACCCATAAATATTTCTGGGGAATTTTCCTCAGTTCATACCCGTGTTCGGCGCTACTGTTAGTACATATACCAAATTTGAATATTGACAAAACTGTATATTTTAACGAAAAATAACGATTATATAGGTATAATTATCTATTTTGTTTTAAGTTATAACAAAAATATTATTTAAAGACACCAATTCGTGTACTATTATTAACACTAACAGAGAAGTATTCAAAATATTATGTAGATTAGTTTTAAGCTGTTTATGCCATAAATTTATTAACACCTGCAGTGGCGGCTCGTTAGGGGTCTTTGAGATGGCGAACTCACCATAAAAAAGGGTAGTAAAGCAATAAAAAAATTTGAAGAAAATTGTAGTACCTATAATTTAATATTTTTGTCTATTTGGAAAATAATTATGATGGTTTTCGATATTAATATTGATTATTGATAATATTATAATATTTTTACATTAATAATGAGAAGACGGGTGTCATTCAATAATAATACGGGCGAAAAATATCGATAACAACAACTAATTACTAATTTATGCGATGCCAATGGCAGAAACTTTGAAAGAGTCTAGTCTCAATGTCCTGAACAACATCATCTATACAATCTACCCCGCCCTCCGCCTTGCATATAAAATTTGTATAAGTACACAATTGAATCTCTCGAACGGCAGATTCCCGAATAAATTTAAATGTCTGGCTAATAATAATATTACAACATAATAATACAGTATATAATCTATGGATATGGATCTATCATACTAATCTATCATCTATGGTAATCGTCAATCTTCGCTATTCGTCGGAGACGATTGACGGTTGTAATAATTTTAACGGAGAAAAAAACAGACGTACAAATCGTTAAACCGTACTTTAATATATATAATATTTTACACGCATATGCCGTTCTGTTCAGCTTATTTTTATAAAATATCTCAATATCTGCAATTCGAAACATGGTGAAGACGGTCGAGGTGTTCCTGGGTCGGCGATGTGGTTACTGAACGTGTGGACATTAAATATGACACAACTAAGTTTCCCAAAAAAAATCGATATTTACGTGAGTTTGATTTTCTATACTTTTAGAGCTTTAATTTACTTTTATAGACATAAAATAAATACATACTTATTGCACCGGACAATCTGCTACACGCCGGGTGACGTATATACGTATGCATATTTTATTCCCGAACGCGCGATGCATATAAAATACGTGAAACCAAAAATACATAATCGTCATATTAGTATATTACCAGACCCATTTTATATAATAATTTATATTTATATTAATTGTATGTGTATGAATAGCATTTTTCATTTTTAACTGGCCGAGTACTTGACTAATATAAGTTTTTTTTATCCCTAACAAAAATAAAAAGTTTTCTGAAAAGACACATTAATATTTTTTTATAATTGTCTGAATTTTGAATTTTTATGACATTATTAGATATTCATTTCATATTTCTGTGATAACTATTTCTGCTCAACCGATTTTTGTTTTTTTGTAGTAATTTAAAAATGAATAACTGTAGTTATTTGAAAATTTCACCAAATGGTAATGTTTGCTTTTCTTATAAATATTATATTTTTCAAAATATTTTGACTATACACTTATAGGATAAAATAAACATGGCAATATAGCATAATACCATAAATAGATGCATTTATTATACATATATATATATATATTTATTAATATCGCAAATTATCTGAACATATTAACATTAGAACCTATATAAATAGTATGAGTAGGTATGAGTAGGTACCGAAACGGGAATAATATAGTTACATGTGTATATAACGAGTCGAATGTGAAAATAACTACGGGTATTTAGAAATTAATTTTATTGATTTTGTAAGTCCTTCTTTATTATACGTATAGATTATAATCTATTAACTATTTAGTATGTAATATTAATTGAATGATTCAACTTTTAAATACTTTTAAAATTATTAATCATTTAGTACAGCCAACCCGTAAACTGCTGTATAGCTACTATAGTAATTAGTAGGTAACTTCAATACTACATGTAGACTAGGTTAAGTATGTCACTATAACGAATTTGTACAATTTGAATTCAATTTTCAATGTATAATGCATTAATACATTGTGTACAATGTAAAATTATGCTGGTCGAAGATGGTCTTATTTGTTGGTGAGAAATTTTACCAAACAACTATTGAAATAATAAAATTATAATTTAAAAAAAAATTCAGGATATACAATTATTATGGTTTTACGTATGAAATTAATTAGATACCAAAAGTTTCGTAGGCAAGACAGATGAAATATAATAATGAATCCTAAAATATCACAAAGAGTTCTATAAAACAAAAACATATGATCTATCACATTATTACAATATTTATCATCCGTGGCAATCGACAATCGTCGTCATTTGTAGGAGATGATTAACCATTCTAATAATTTTATTGAACAGTCATAAAATAACAGCCTTCAGTACATGACAAGTGCTCTCATTTTCATAAAAAATTTCAATGATTTCATTCCGAAGCGTAAAGAAGACAAATGAAGAAATAAACTAGATATTTCTTAGGTGGCTGTGCACGTTTGAACTTTAATATGGCACAGCTTGATTTCGCCGAAAAGCGTCGAAGGATACTTACGTAGGTTAATTTTCCTATAATTTTAGGGTAGTAATAAATTTAAAGTTCTAGATAATAGTTTTTTCCATAGTAAATAATTTAAGAATATAAAATTTTTATTTTTGTCTGGTCCGCAAACTGTTTTTAATTTGTGAATATGGTATGAGAGTTCTAAAAGGTTAAAGTTAAAAAATAGCCAAGAATAAAATAAATTCGTCAATACCTTGGATCCTGGACGTAGCAATGAATCTATATTAATTTTAAAATTATTTAGTTTTTTTTTTATCTGTTATGAATTCTTGTAGCAAATATGATATATTTAGTACTTTGGGTGGTTAATAGAAAATAACATAAAAATTTTTAGATCTTGTCATAATATCGGAAAAAAACTGGAATCATTACGCTATATATACTTGTATAATTTCGATAAAATTAATTCATTTACTAAGATTTAATTCAAAAATTCTAATCATAGAATGTTGAAAATTTTACCAACTGTCTAAATTATGATTTCCTATATATTGTATAATTATAAAAACATTTTAACAATTTTAAATAATTAATTTTTTTTTTTTTAAGCCGATAAAAATTATTGATAGCAAATATGATTTAAAATTTAATGCAATGTTCCTCATCAGTCACTAAATTACTGCAATAAAAAATGTATAGTCACGATATTATATTTTTATAAACGTTAAAAATCAAAATTTTGTCTAAATCTATACAATTTTCAAATTATTTTTTCATCAGATATTTATATAATATTGTCTTTTTATATACAAATTTAATATACTAATTCTCATTAGTTTTCTTTAAATATAACAAATATAAAAGGTTTACTGGAAAGTCACATTATTTTTTATGACTATTTGAAGTTCAGTATTATACCTATAACTTATTAAATGTTTATTATACACCCACCCTAAAAATAAATATTTTTTCTCAAATAATTTATATATTTTGTTATAGTTCAAAAACGAATAATCTTAGATACTTAAAACTTTAATTAAATTCTTATGAGAGTATTTCTTACAAATAGTATTTTTTCAAAATATTTTGAAATTATGTATATTTACGATATTTTGTTATTATTTAAAACATTATTTGTAAGGACATAAAAGTTTTTTGTACATGTTATACTATACGTACACAATGACATTTTTGACATACGTAGATTAATCTTAAGATATTATTTATTCAAATTATTTTACGAAAGGGTTGTACCGATTAACTCAAAAGTATATAACAAGAATATAATACGGTATAAATTATATTTATTATTTATACAATATTATAATAATAATTATGATAAATGCAATGTTTTCGGAAAAAATATAGCTTGTCAAACTTTACACAAAAATAAAAATAAAATACTTAGCAATATCAATCAACATATAATATTATAAGTCATAATACATCAAAATTATACTTATTAATGGAGGTTGACTGACTGTCTCTTTCAAATTCAAATTTCACACACTAATTACAGTAATAAACTTAATCACTAATGTATAAATCAACACTGTAATAATTACTTCTTTATCTTTAATTTAATGTAATTTTTGATTATTTTGTAAAATGGTACTGAAAATTGAATTCCTCAAAGCATTGACTAGGTACTATTTGTTACATGAAACCATAATAAAGGAAATGTATGAATTTGTTTTTATTATGAAAGGTGTCTTCAGATATATATATGTAAGTTTACATGTAAAAATATGTAAGATTAAGTTAAAGCACTGTATTTTTATAGATTAAATTAAGTAATTTTTAATATTTTCAATAAAATATTAATACTTTGCAATAACTATAAAGATTTGGTCTATAGTTTAAATGTTTCAATTTTACGTTTATATGTCAAACAGCTAAAATAGAAAAATAGATTGTATAATATCACAAAGAGTTCTATAAAAAAAAAACCATAGATTTATCATATTATAATATTCGTCATCTGTGGCATACGACAATCGACGACATTCGTCGAAGACGATTAACAATTCTTAATAGTCTTAATGAACAGTACTGAAGTACATGACAAGTACTCTCATTTTCATTTCGTGCTATTTATTTTCATAAAAATGAATTTTTATTTTCATTTAGAATCACGATGAAGATCGATATATGAAGAAAATTTGCAGTTTTTCTTCGGCGGCGGTGCACTACTACGTATAGTCTGAAGATTGACACAACTCGGTTTCACGGGAACAGTCGACGCTTAAGTAAGTTTTTTTTTATTATTCTTTTTTGGGATTAAAATTATTTTTTAAACTTAAAATAAAATATATAAATTTATATGAACAATCCGCGCTAGTCGGACGATGTAGTTGATGTAGACGCATATTTTATTCTCCAGGGTCCAATGAAAAAATAGTACACAATGCCTACTTATTTTACTCATTAGTTATAGTAGACAAAAATTGTGAAAAATAACAACCATGTATTATTTGTATTATTCGCGATTATATTATATTAGAATAGTAGTAAAATAGTACACCTTAGATCCTGGACGTGGACGTAGCGAAAAATGTATAATGATCTTACAATTATGTAGTTTATTTTTTGTTTGTCATGAATTCTTGTAGCAAATATGGATCAATTTGGTACTTTGGGTGGTAAATAGTAAAATAAAACAAACAATTTCAGATCTTGCCATAATATCGGAAAAACAAAAAAACTGAAATAATTACGCTATAATGTCAACTCGGAGGACGATTGACAGTATCATTAAGAAGCACATCTGAAGAACAAAAATTAGTATCGCAAGGCTGACGTGTTTGTTTAATAATAAAATTTTTTGAACAGTAGTACAGTATATTATGAATATTTACTTAAATTATATTTAATTTTTATGGTTTTTTTTTTCAGATAATATACTGTACTACGGTTTTAGGTGTTCTTTTTATTTTAATAATACGTTGATAAATTACTAATTTTTTCAATTTTTTTTTCTTATCACAAAGCTAGTTCGTCTTTGTGTATGTTTAAATTTATATTTTTTTATAGTTATTGTGCTGTTTAACTTTCTTATAAAAGAGAGTGAGGAATTAAAAAGGTGGCCACCGAACAGAAAGTTAAACTGCAATATACTATAATCTTTTTAGTTCATGTTTACATTTTTAACTGATAAATTATGAATATAAAATTTCAAATTAATTTAAATTCAAAAATAAAAGAACACCAACATAAATTTCTTAAACATTAAAATTTTACTATAAATTTAAATTATATTTAATCAGCACATTAGTTGAAGTTTTATAGGAACCGAACATTTGGCTGGATCATGGACTACTCACCGACGAAGAATTTGTCATTGAGCTGAAGGAAAATGTGTCGGCACTCGGCTTCGTTCCAACCCGGAGGAAGATTTGCAGCATCAATAAGAAATTCAACTGATAATCAACTGTCGAAAGGATTTGTTTGTAATATATTATAATTTTTAGAATCGTAGTAGGTATAGTATACTTTATATAAATATATAATATTTATTAGTGAAGAAGAATTTGTCACAAATCTGATGGGAAATGTGTCGGCACTCGGCTGTATTTCAACACGGAGGACGTCTAGCAGCAGCAAAAAGAAATTCAACTGATGATCATCAACTGTCGAAAGGATTTGTTTGTATTATATTATAATTTTTAGAATCGTAGTAGGTACAGTATACTATATATAAATATATAATATTTATTAGTGAAGAAGAATTTGTCACAAAACTGATGGGAAATGTGTCGGCACTCGACTTCGTTTCAACCCGGAGGAAGATTGGCAGCATCAATAAGAAGATCATCTTAATTTAGTTGTCCCCCCTTTACGCATTAGCGCTCATCTCTCATCCATTCATCCAACACATTGACTATCGCCGGCCGGCAACACACATATATTATACACATTACCCGTTTTATATTATATAGTATTATTAATATCCACATAATTTAAGTTATTGTATATTTTTTTTTTATTATTTGAATGCATTCATATGATCAGTGGCGTATTTAGTAATTTTAGGATAAGGGCAACACATATTTTGCCGCCTCCCCACCCATTAAAAAAAAATTAAAAAACTTCTACGCCGTGCAATGGTGAAACTGTTAATACCATAGAATACCATGTTATATAAATACTATAGTATTTTATACCTCTATGGCACACATTTGTTGTGAAAAATATTAATGATTGACGTCATTGCGCCAGTACTCATAAAGTACGAAATAAAAATTTTTCGCTTCTCTAAATCTTTAAAAATTCGCCGTTCTGGACAACTGGACCCAAAGCCCCTACCTAAATACGCCCCTGCATATAATGCGTTCTCGCTTACGATGTGGATTAGGCCTACTGGGGACACCACAATAAAAAAACGCGCCTCGTGTAATACCTCATAAAGTTATTAAACAATACGGACAATGTTATTGTACGTAGTTTAATAATAAAGGTGGTGTGGAAAATTACCTAACACTGTTATTCTTATCTTATAGTTACCTTGCATACATTTTTTTTTATTAAATACCAATTAAATAATTATTTATATCAAGAAACGAGAAATATTATAAACTTATAAATAAGTCCAATATAAATTTAACATTAAAAGAATAAGTGGGCATACAATGCTTGTAAATAAGTATAGTCACCCTGTTAGGTTAATGGTTAGGTTTTAATGTACTTACTAACTTACTACTTACCTATTATAATAAATAGGTACTTGAGCAAGTTCTTTTAAAAATTATATATAAGTTCTACATTAACATAATCGATAATTCATATATCGTGTATATTAGAATATAATGAAACGTTACTTCTTATTTAAAACATCGAATCTAATATCATAATTAATGGAATTAGAGATTTTACTAACGCCATGTAACTTACTTATACTTCATACTATTTCATAATATTTTTAAAATTTAAATTGTTATTTAAGTATTTTTTTTAGACAAGTTTTTTAAATTATCGCCGATTTCTGGGTACCTAAATGACGTGGGAGATTATAGTTGATATGGAATCTAAATTTTCTTTGAGGTTCTAAATGTCCAATGGGATCCAGTTGACGTACGTGGATCTACTTGTCGCGGGATCTAGGTGATATGTAACCTACAAATTACTTTCCGACATAGTCATATTAATACATTTTGTTAATAGGTCTATACTTTCCGACCCCTGGATTATAGTATATAACCTATAAACCTTGGGTATTAACCATGATTAGAGATAATACTATCTTTAATCTTGGTATTAACCATGAACTTCTAACTATTAACTATTGAATATTAATATAACCTCAAAGATTATGCACATGAAAAATTAAACCAGTAAAAAACTAAAAAGTAGTTGGAAATTTAGAATTTGATACTTTGATAATTGATAGTAAGAGCTGGATGAAATTATGACTTTTCGAGTATAGACTATTGGAAGTTGTAACTTCAAACTTGCCGAATTTGGCGTATTTGGATCTTGCCTCTTTTGGTCATTTGGACATTTTTAGAACAAGAGAAAAAATAATAACCATATTATTTAACATTTAAGTATTTTTATTTTATGAAGTTAAATTTATTGATTAAATTGTATTTTAATTAATTGTAATAAATCATAATTCATTATTCAGAAATTCTGTAAATCATAATGTAAATGTCTTAGTATACAATATTGTTTTTATTATATATCAACAAATACATTTTTACCATTTATTATTTTCTTGTTTGATCAATTGGTCTTTAAAATGAATTCAAAACAACTGAAGTAAGTTATTCAAACAACCATTATTTTTTATACATTTATAAATTAATTCATGTATTATTTTCCTACTTTATTTTTAGTTGCTGGAAACAATTTTATTATAAATTAAATAAATTGAATGTAAACTATGCTGACGAATCAATTGAATCTATGATATATGATAGTTTGGAAGATATGAAAAAAGGAATACTCAAATTTAAATTTCATGCTTCATCAAGATTGGTTTTTTATAAAAATGATAAATCGGATACAGATTACTTATATCCCCTTCTATCCCAATTACTTGTAATAATTATATATTATTTTATTTATCATTGGTTTCAAACTAGTATAATATGGCTATTATTAATATATCTATTTTATTTAGTTTATTAACGAACAAGATGCAAAACTTGTTTACAACAAATACAATGAGTTTGTGTGTCAAAATGAATTGAATACAACTATGACTGAACATGAATTACATAATGTTTGTGTGGATGTATGGAAGTTTTATAATGAAGAAGTATTATTTTTATTTCGTTCCTTAAAATTTATTCTCACTGCAGCAGAAAATCAAAACTGTCATTATTCTGTAAGTATAATCATTATTAACGATCATTAAATAAAGACTACTTTTTAATTTTATTTGATTCTAATAACCTAATTGTTTTGTTTAAATTTTTAGGCTATATGTAAAAAAATTGTTCGTAAACAAAACTGGAAGGAATGGTATATTTCTTTAAGAGAACAACTTTCACATGTTCGTTCATTAACATTTTTTGATACAATCGTTTATAAACCTCTTCAAAAAATAATACACAAGCATCTATTAACATTTATATTAAATCAACAAATTGAAATTTTGCAATTGATAGTGTTAACTTCACTCAGAGTGGATCAAATTACAAAAGATGATTTTAATATTTGGATAACTAATCTTATTGTAAGTATTTAAAAAAAATTGTGTATATTTAAATGTTTAGCATTTTATTTAAACATTGCTTACTTTTAATCAATTATAACTAAAAAAAAAAAAAATTAACAATTAATCATTTTATTCAAAGTTACACTTAACTGGCAATTGGCATAGGTTGATTGTGGTAAACATAAAATATTGAATTTTTTCTGTAATTTAACTCTAAGATTTCATTGCTACAGAATTTTCGGATAATTAATAATATTATGTATTAGTTTATACAAAAATGTACAGTTTAAGATATTAAATCTTCTATTTAAAGGTATTATTTTGAAGTGATCACAAATAGTATCATACCAAAAATATGGAAGTCATTTATACTTTATAGTTGTATCCATATTGTGCGTAAAGACAACAAATATTGGTACCCAATTCCTTTATCAATGACTTTGATTTTGTTTAATTTTCTAATTAAAAATGTAGATCAATAATTCAACTATCCAGGTGTTCTATTTGTTGAATACTTCCGTAACCAAATTTGTAAATTTTGAATAATTAAAAAATATGTATAATATTTTATTTAAAAATATATAAAAAGTAGCTTTACTTTGTTATACTATGTTTTGGGAGCAGTATTTCCGTTTTGAGAAAATTTAGGTAACATGCTAACATCATTCAATTAACATCTTATATCATATATCTCTACCTATATATGACCATAATATGTGTATAAGTATATAGCCATAAAAGTACTATAGAGGCATAGAACTACCATTAAGATAATAAAAGGATCTACATAATTCATTACAAATTTTGACTTATTTAGACTATTAAGATAATACAGGCACATGTGCATCATTGTATTGTAGGTATTACCTAGTGGCTAGTTATTATATAGATTATTTAGTTGTTACACAGTGTAGTATAACATTAGAAATCGAACAAGTGTTATCGTAAGGTTGTATTTAAAGTGGTTTAAACTTTAAATTTTAGTTTTAGTTTTTCAAATTTATTTTGTGTTTAACTATGGAAATAATTACTTCTAATAAAGGAAAAGACAAAGTAACGTTTAAAGACCATATGTTCGTTAAGAAACACGCGGGAAAATAATATTTAACTGATCAAATTTGTATTGTTATTATTTTTACTTTATTTGACTGATCAAATTATGAATCTTACAATTTTTTAAAACTTATAACCTATCCTGACTTTTTTTCCAACTTAAAATACAGCAAAATATCAAAATTTGGTTTTTTGTTCTGTTTACCGTTTAAAATAGGTACTTGTTTATAAGTTATAATTCTTCTTACTCTAATTTTTTTATAATCTAAAAATTTCAAAATCAACTACTTGACAAAACAATGTGTGACTTATTTAAAAACTTTTTAACAAACTATTTTTACTTTTCAAATCCTAGTAATGAAACATTCCTTTTTACTTACAAAAAATTAATCATTTATAAGAAATTGTAAACGAGTGATGCATTATTTTATTTTACTTGGTATTTATAGGATAATAACTTTGGAAAAAATCAAACATTGGAGTATGATTATAATAACTTACAAACTACATATTCTCCTTTTATGAGTCAGATCTCAAGTTTAGAGACATTGCATTCATTACAAATTATTGCATTGTTTTGGGAGTGAGTAATTTGTCATTAATAAACTTTTATTCATAAATTGTTTTTTGGTCTGATTTTGTTTATGTTTATTAAAAAATTTTATCACAGGAGTGAAAATTATATTTGGTCCACTAATATAGAATTCAACGAAGCTGATAAAATTATTCGGATGATCCAGCCTAGTAGTGAATATGGTGTTGTACTTATGGGTTGGACATTACTTCACCTTAAAGGAAAATTTGGAATTAAAGTTCCCCAAAAATTAGAAGTTTATACAGAAGCCATGAGCACATTAAAAATGTGGCCATCATTATTAGGAATTTGTCAATCATCAGCTGTTAAAGTATATAAAAATATTTTTTTAAGTAACAGTAATAATAATTTATTCATTTTTGGTTCTTTATTACTTATATTTAATATATTTTTTTTTATTAATTTTAGGATCATCCAATTATAGACAAGTTAGGAAGAGTCTTATGTGAAAATCTAATCATTGAAAGTATTGAATTGGATGTATTTGAATTGGTTGACTATGATCCAATTATTATTAAACTTCTGTCTTATTTATTAAAAAGAAACCCTAGATTATCAATAGAAACAATAGACAACATAGAAAGTGGTGTTGGTTTATTCATAAAAAAATTTATAGACATGTATCCTGTTAATTTATGCAGTTTATTTGAACTCTTTACTGGTATTATAAAAGGAGCACCGCAAAGTTTAAATAAAGTAATCATTTTATTTTAAAATGTGTTTATTGTTATATTATGATTTATTTTTATTTTTTTAAACTTTTAGGTGTGGAATCTGATGAATAATATTAATTCATTCACTGCTGTTGCTCCACCTGATGGACAATACATTTATGAACAAGAAACAGACACTTTTTTGTTAACTGATAAATATTATGTAAATGACTCAATTTATAGCATTGAAATTCCTAAAAACACTCAATTTATTCTCAATGGAGATATGGTCCGTTTCAATATTAAAGTGCCTTTGTTTTATTTTTTAAGCTCTGCAATTAACAACTTCAGAATGGTAAATTTTTAATTAACATTATTATTATTTTTTTAGTATTTGAATTTATTTATTTATTTTTTAGTGTCGCGATGACGATCGTAAGACTTCCTCCTATATTAGTACAAAACAAATGCTAATCAATTCTATTAAAATTATTCAATCTATTGCATATGTTACAACATCTTTAAATGATGATATTATGGGAACATGTGAAACTCTATTGACACTTGTACCTAGGTATAAGCTTCTAAAATTAATATAATATGTATCCATATATATTTTATTTATATTTATTTTAGTGTATCTTACATTGATTCAAATTATGTGACTGATCCAGAAGTCGTGTCTGAAATATTAAAATTAGCAAGGTATATACTTGTTTACTTCCCTGAACAAACCATGTGTTACTTTAATGCAAATAATTTTTTCCCATTTCTAATGAGTGGTCTTGAAGATTCTGTCGTAAATTTACATCCGTTTTCTCAAAATTCTATTGCATTAATGATTCTGAAATATGGATCAGAAGTTTATCCAGTCCTAACGCAATATGTTAAATTAATCGAGGCTTCTTTAAAAGTATGTTATACTAAAAGCATTTTTCTATTTAGTTTGTTATACATTTTTTATTTTTAAATTATTAATTACAGATTAGGCATGTACTAACATGTCAATGTGCTACTGCTGGTGTGATGTTTGTGTTCAAGACTATTATGCCATTGTTAGCTGTATCAGATTTTTTTATAGGCTCCAAAGAAAAAATGGATTTAGGTTGGGCATGTATGCGCTTAATGTTTGTTATTTCTGTGTTAGAACCAGAATCCGAAGAAGAAAATTCAATGATGGTTATAAAAAAAGTATTGGACTTATGTTTACCTTATAGTCCAACATCAATTGCTTCATTAATGATTCTAAACATAGCTTCTATAGGTAAAATTATATTTGTTTAATATAACAATTATTTCATTAATATATTATGCTTGTTTATGGAAAATTTGACGAGCTTAAATATTCCATAATTACTGTGTTTCAAAAAATAAAATTATTGTTTTACTAATTTTAGGAGAAAATGATTTTATTAATATAATGCACAATTACCACAGTTGGACAAGTGGAGTTGGAAAGAGAAATATACAATGTTTAATATTTGCATTGTCCTTATTAAATTATATTATAGATATCAAGTCACTTGTAAGTTTATCAATTATATTAAATTTGTATTTAATTATATATTTATTTTTAACATTTCAGTCATTAGTTAAACAAGGAACAAATACTGCATTATTTGATCCTGAAAGAAGACTTGCAGTTTTGTTATCATATCGTTTGACTGTATTTCATAACAAATTAAGCACATTATCTCTTACTATTCTTGGAACACTTGCAGAAGTGAGTAAAATAAACATTAATTATTCTAAATATTATTTTATGTATTAATTACTTTGTGCAGAAACGATTTGTCTCCTTCAGCCTTTCAATGGGTTTTGACAATGACAAAATAGCACGAAAAGAAATGGTATCTTATTTAAAATTGCATAGACTACATTCTAATAATATTGTACGTATATTATAAAATTATGTTTAAGTTCACGTATATATTTTAAAAATATTTTTTCTTATTATATAGGTAAAAATGTTAAAATTCTTACATAATGCTATTGCTTATCAATGTAAGATGTTTGAGATTATTTTAAATGTAGAGTTACTTGAAAATTGTATTAAAGATAAGAAACAAATTGAATATAATGATGATAGTATATTATGGTTCATTGAAGTTGAACTCGAGACTGATGTAAGTCAAATTTTACTTCTTATTTTTATGTCAATATTGTTATTTTTTACTCAATAAATTAATTTGGTTACTTTAGAATGGGTTTTAGTTTTAATATTCCATTATTTAAATTTAAAAGAAAAATTTAATTCTATCATACTAACTAATTAGGCTAATTTAGCTTTGAATAAATTTATAACTCAAGTTTGTATTCAATATTTTATGTTATTTATTTAGGATTTTAAACAAGAACAAGAAAATAACATTTATCTTGAAACCTTGGGAATTATTCATACTTTGTGGTATAATAGATTTAATTTAGCTATGCATTACTTACAACAAAACAACAATTTTTGGAAGTTAATATTTAAACCACTTTTTCATAATAAGTAAGTATTATAATAATTTATTATTATTTATTATTTATTTTATTCTATGGTAATTTAAATATTTTAATTTTACCAGGTTCCTTGTATGTTTAGTTTTTTTTTTATTTATTCCTTAACCGTTGATCATAAATTCTATAAACATATAATTTTAGTATTTATAATCAATGTAATAACATAAAATAACATAAATATATTATATGAAATTTATTTTTATAAAACACAAATTTTGTCACCTCGAAAATATTGAAATATTTATTAGTTATACCGCCAACCACCACTTTTCTCCGTCTTTCACTGTAGCTAAACTTCACTATTGTGTATGTACAACACAGTAAGTCTTTTATACTTTGTTTACTCCATTGTTGTATTGTAATAGTTTTTTGCTCTCCTGTATCTATTTGGTATCTTTTCCAATTACTTAAATCTTGCACCACCATATGTGTCCTGCTCAACTTATCATTTTGCTTTTCATTGTTATGTTTGAATCATTTTACATGTTGATAATTTTTTCATTTTTTTCTATTCATATTTTACTGTGTTTTAATTCTTTTTTTGGGCCTAATATTTATCGTAATACCTTCTTTTCATATCTCGTTAAGCTTTTTTGATCTGTTTTTGTTGTAGTCCACATTTTACATAAATAGAGAGCTATTATGTATATCATTACTTTGTATGAAGTCATTTTAAATCTGATTTTTATTAGTTTGAATTTTAAAATTGTTAACAAAGCAAAGGAACATTTATTGACTGAATTATTTCTGTTTAAATTTCTTTATTTTATTACCCGAGAAATTTTTTTCAATTTCTCAAGATTAAAATATTCTACTATTTCGAATCCCATATCTCTTTCCTTTAGGCTATATATTTTTGTGATAGTATCATTTATTTTGTTTTTTTTAGTTTATGGCTAAACCTATTTGTTTTTTCTTTAATAAGAGCTTTTGCTATTGCCGGGTGTCCCTTTGATTTCTGATGATATCTGAATGTGCAGCTGTTTTATTGATTTTGAATATTGATGCTTGACTCCTACACCGGTATTTATCACATTTTTAATTTTTTCATTTAGTGCAATATTAAAGAGAATTGGCAACTGTGCATCTCCTCTTTTTAGTTCATTATTAATGATAAATTTTCTTGACAGTTGACCATTGAATTTGACCATACATCTAGAATATAGGGCGTATATTATTATCATCTTCATGAGCAGGGCTCGTAAGTTCATGCACTAAAAAATGCATAAATTAGCATGCATTCATGCTCTAAACATTGGCAAAATATGCGTGTATAACAAAAAATACATGCAAATGCATGAACTTACAAGCCCTGCTCATGAGCTTTACTTGGTTTACCAAGTTTCTTTAAGTCTCTCCACAGGCTTTCGGAAAATTTAGTCATAGTCTGTTTTTATCGATAAATAGCAGGAATAATTTTTGATTATATTTATAGTATTCTCCATAATTTGCTTGACAAAATAGAATTTATTTTCCTTTTTTTAAAACCTCTGCTATTTTCTAGCGCTTTCATCTCCATAAGGCTTGAGTTTATTGAAAATAACTTAATAATAGTTTATAATTATATGATATAACCAGTAATGAGATACCACTACAGTTCATAATGTCTCCTTTTTTTATAAATTGGACATAACCTTGTTACATCTCAGGCATTGAATCAAGTACTTTCTCTTCTTTCCATGCTTTTCTAAAAACTTTTTCTAATTTGTTTGGTCACTATTTTTCTGACATTTTTTAAGTAGTTCAGATATTATACTGTCTTATCCAGGTGCATTACCATTTTTTAGCGTATAAATAACCTAACCTACCATTCTTCTATTGTTGGTTTAATTACCTGTTACCCTACTGTTACGTAGATTTTTCTTGTTTTGATCCTAAGAACATTTTTCAAACATTAATCTGCATTTTTCAGCTATATCACTTATCTATAATTAGTGAACCCCTTCTGACTTTTTCAGTATAACCACTTTCGGTTTATATCCATTTGTTTTCTTGTGTGAGATTTTTATGTTTTATTTAAATATGTTAACTATGTACTATGTACAATTTTTTTCCTATAGTCTTTTTTCAGATCTTATATTTTTTACTTGTCATTGTTTGATTGTCAAAGCTTTTCAATTTATTTTCATTAAGGTTTTTTATTAAAGTCGTTTTATAAACTATCCTGTTCTTCAATTGCTATTCTACACCTATTGAACTATTTAATTATGTTTCTTCTTTCCTTTTGATGCTCTTAAGTATCTTGACTTTTACTATGAACCCAACTACTATTTTGTGTCCTTGTGATCCTCTATAAAACAGGGTCACTTTCACTGTTTTAAGGTTGCCTAATCTTTAAGTTTATGCTTATTATTTATGAATTATTTTTGATTTCTTACTTGTACAAATTATTCATAGAATGATACCAGAAATAAATTCAGAAGTATTTTCTATTTTGTCACTTCAAGCCCATTATTGCCCAATTGAAAGTAATAAAGAATTTGCAGAACAATTGGATATTTTTTTGAAAACAAGATTAAACAGCATGTTAAAAGTTAGTAATTTATCTTTAAATTTTGCTAAAATTATCTTAAATTATTATACCTTGTTTAATGGATCAACTATATATTAAATTTTTATTGCTTAATTTGATTTCAGGGATTTTTAAAATTTTTTGAAGACAATAATGATTCTTTAATTGATATTAAACGAAAGTTAATTTACTCATGGAAGTTTTTTACACTTCTGATTTTAAAACACCGTGATTCTGCTGTTAACGATAAACATCTAGTAGTTGATAATATTTTAAAATTATTTATAATTGAGTTGAAGAGCAATGATATAAGTTCGATTGTTAGTTTGGGAGAATCTTTATTGATCATGTTGCAAATGTGGAAGAAGTAAGTGTTATATTTTTGAGATTCTAATATTGTTAGGGAATTATTTAGTTATAATTTTATTAAGTAATGTAACTAAGAAAAAGAGTTATAATCTTAAATCTTGACAAATCTAATTCATAAAAATAATAATTATTTTAAATGTTATGTTATCATATTTTGCAGTACTATATAGACAGTATACAGAATTTCAATACTGTTAAAAAAAATATTTATAGAAAAAAGTATAAGTTATGTGTTAACTTTCTATCAATACTATTTTTAAATGTACTTTTACATTTTTATTATAACATTTCTCTTTATTTTTTTTTTATTATAGGAACTGTATTATAAATTCTGAATCAACTATTAATGATGTACAAACAATATTAAAACTACTTAATGATAATGAATCGTTAGCAAAAAGTCATACATCAAAAACTATAGTATTGATTGTGGTAAATGAGATCGCAAATATTATATTTTTGAATGATGCAGCTTTAACTGAAAATGTTCATAAAGGTTTTTATTATAAATATTTATTTTTATTTTTACATTTTTTAAAATTACTGTTCTTTTTTTTAATATAGATGTTTTTAGTAATGAAATGTACAGCACTATTTGTGAACTTGCTAAAAATGAATTGGAAAATATTAATGAAACCGACCATGAATATCGATCTATTGTTACCAATATAAAACTAACTAATTCATTATTTTATAAGATCATACCTGTAATTACTAGATCATCTACCAATTGGCGTCAATCATATCTTTTAACAAATACTATTTGCCAAATGCTTAAATTTGTGGATAAATCTAATAAAGTATATTTATTTATAGTAGCTCTCTATTACTTTTTTTTTATTATTACTGTATAATAGAAATTTTTTAATTGTTTATTCAGGAAAATCAAATTAATTCCGTGACTGTAGAAGTGACTGATTTTCTTTTGTATTTATCATCATTTAAGCAATTCCATTCACAATTTGGTACTCAGCCATATATCATAAAACACTTATGTACTGTATTGTCTGCAAAATTTGTAAGTTAAACATGTAAACTTGTTTTTCAGAAAATATCTTATCTTTTTTTGTTTAGAGTGAATTTGATATTAAATTTGACGATCCAAAACGGTTATGTGTCTACAAAAATTATTTTAAAATGCTTGTAAACTTCTTAAATATGTGTGACCATTGTGTAAAAAGAGAAGTAATACAACAATTAACTTCAATTTTTTTGGATTTATCAATAATTTTAAATTTTGTAAGTATTAAATAAATTAATATAATAATAATAATTTTATACATTTTAAAATGAAAAAACTAACATTTGTTTTTACTTATCAGCCAAAGAATATGAAACTAACAACTCCTCATTTAAACCTGGTACAAACAGTTATTAAATTGATGAATATAATTGTCTCCAAAGAATATTATTATCATTGGCAGTCAGTTGGTGGTTCGTGTTATATTGCACTAGAAAAAATTATTGTAAGTAACTTATTATTGTGTTGTTTTATGCCTTTTCATTGACAAAAAAATAATGAATTTAGATAAGTATTTGGGATTGTGCTTATGGTTCATATTTACAATTGAATGATCCAGATGCTTTAATCATGAGTATGTTCAAAAATGAAAAAGTTCAATTAAATTTACCTGGTTGGAAAACTAGAGGAGATTTATTTACAGAAAAAGATTTACTGACAATTAATACAACAAGAAAAATGTAAGAATATACATTACTTAATCATGCCTATAATTATTTATATATTTTATAATATACTTATTTTAATAATAACAATTTTATTATTGATATTTTTCAGACTTTTTGAAATGTTGTATTCTTGCAATTCAATTCTTGTCCGAATCATGATACCTCCATATGAAATTGTATCATTACTTCAATTGGGTATAAGTGATGCGAGTGTATTCAAGAATATTGTTAGCAAAGAAATAATTATTGATAAAAGGT
This sequence comes from Rhopalosiphum padi, assembly GCF_020882245.1. Classification (NCBI taxonomy): domain Eukaryota; kingdom Metazoa; phylum Arthropoda; class Insecta; order Hemiptera; family Aphididae; genus Rhopalosiphum; species Rhopalosiphum padi. The sequence goes on from NC_083600.1 coordinate 25,070,780, forward strand.
TCAGTACTTTCTTTACTGTTGATGGACTAATTGAAATGATTGTATTTCTGTCTGACAAAATAACTAGGGTGAGTCAAAATTAATTTTTATTTGATAATAGTTATTTAGAATTTAACAAAAACAATATTTTGATAACAATTTAGCATGGAGCTGTTTCCACATCATTGATATCAGCACTCAATGAAAGATATGTATTAGATGTAGATTTGGCCAGTTTAAATGATGCCTTAGAACTATGTGTATATACATTCACCAGTCAACTTTTAATGAAAGTATCACAGAACAGTGATAACAACCAACAATTATGTGAAATTGCTGAGGTTGCAAAAAATATGGTAACTTTTAATTATTATTATTATTATAAATGTTATTTAACAAGATACCAAGGCAAAAAAAATTACAAATAAGGTGAAATTTTTATAATACATTTTGATCAAATTTAATACGCCAATTAGTATATCATTCAGACATCAAATTGAAAGAACTTTTAAATTCTCAAAGACAGTGACAAGAATTTTTTTATTTGTAGAATAATTTTATCATCCAAATTATTCGTTATATGTTATATTAGGATTTAGGTTGGTCAGATGTGCATATATAGAGAGAATGTTAGAGTATCCATTAGTATTTCATCTAATATAAACTATGGTGCCCAGCACTTAGAATTTAAAATGGCATTTCTTAAGTACTATGTGTACATTGATCCAAAAGAAGTACTTCAAAATCAATGAATAAGAGCTTTGTAAATTCATTGATCATACATCAGTATCAAATACCACATCTTGCATTATTTTTTCCATGCTTATCTTTTGACCATTCACTTCCACTATCTTTTAAATGCCTACAGATAAACAGAACTGTATAAAAATAATATTATAGTAACAGAAATAACAAGACATCAAGAGAGCTTTATACTTTATAAATTAAACTTTATTATAAATCACTTTTCAATAAAAAGGAGATTGAATTGACTAGTTTAACTTAAAATTATAAATCATATATGCTAAATTAAATTCCAATGTTCTTAGTTTAGTTTTTATAAAAATTATTTTTATTTTTTTTTTTTTTAGAGTTTGCTTCTCTATAGAACAATAAGTAAAGATGTTGAAGATAAGAGGATAACATCCTTTGATATCAGATCTCAACAATCAAATGGAGATGGTACAGAAGATTTATTAATTGGTTTTATGAAATTACTTGAATTTATTAAAGATATCCACAGGTTATTTTATATATAATTTTAAAATTTCCTTTCAAATAAAATAACATTATTTTTTATTAATTTTTAGGAGTTCTACAACTTCAACCAAAAAAGATTTATCAATTGCTGGATATTCAATTTTAAGATGAATAAATCTCTCTAATAAGTACAATTTATACCAAGACTGATAGTAAATATCATTAATTTATTACCATTGTTTATATATATATCATATTTTGTAACAATATAAAAAAATTTTTCAGTATTCATAGCTTTTCATTTATTTATTTTTTTATTTTTACTTTGATAGTACAAACAAAAGGGTAATCAATACATTGAATAATTTAAAAATATCCTAAGATTTTTTTTTTTTGTAGAGCTTAAAATACATCAATGACTTGGCCATTAATATATAATATGTACTTTTAAGTTATTTACATTGGGTTAGGTTTGTTACAATTTTTTTTTTTTTTTTTTTAATTAAATTAAATTAAATTAAATTGTACAATTCATCTTTTTTTTAAAAAATAGGATCATGTTTTTTATATCTTGTTAGTTTGGTCCTAAGGCATGACAAATTTGTTCAGAAATGTGGAATTTCTCTTTGATCTTTTTTTTTGTTTTGTAAATAAACTCTTTTATTTATACATTTTTAGTTTTTTTTTTATAAATACCAATGAAAAACACTTTGATTGGTTAAACTTAAAAATTGATACAAGGTTCTTCATAAATAATTCATACTGGATACAAAAAATAAAAAACAATTTTTTTATAGATATTTTATGTTTAAATTAAGACAAAATTTGATATTTAAATGAAGAATGATGATGTTATATTATAAGTAATATTGTTTATCATGACGTATTGTATTGTATTTTGTTATTTAAAAATATTTTTTGCGGAAATTGAAACTTACATCCTATATTCTATTTTATACCTACAAACTACAAATATTGATATTTTTATAACATTTAGATTTTAGATTAATTTTATTTTTAATTTTACACCACAAACCTATTCACACCGTTCTTTCCTTTCTCCACAGCAATTATTGGAGATATATGTCTTTGAGGGCCAATCGGCTATCCTCCTCATTAAATACTTCCTAAATTAACTTGGTAAATACATTTAATTATGTTAATACGTTATAATTTATAATTCTACCCCTTTAAGTTATAATATATTCCTCCCTTTTTAAAATATGTAATTCAGAGTATTAATCTTAGAAACTTGAAATATTTCACTTCCCATCGTTACTTAAATTATAATTTTCTATACTCAATAGTAAATAACATTTTTAAATTATTGATGCTAAGTTATTATTTATATGTATTTGAATATTTTGAATTTTTGATTTAATTTTCTTTAGTTACTTTTAAAGTGCTTACAATAATGTTAATTGTTAGGGTTTTTAATTTGATTTTTTAGCGGATTTCCCCCCTCACGATTTGTTTTTCTAGATTTTCGACTGGTAGAGTCAGAAAAGAGATTATAATTATTATTCTGTGGTAATAAAGCTGATAAAAATGAAATACATTTGATAAAGTGATTCTCCATCACATGGTCTTAGAAGATGGGTATATATTGTTCAGTAATATAACCACGGACGTCCGTGGATATAACTAAGGCACTATACTAGTGCTCTAACCTAACCGGAGTTAATATACATGTATATATATTATCTATGCGTATAACATGATAATCATATAGGGTTGCCAACTTCAAATTAGGAAAATACCGGCCCAAAGCCCAAGGTACAAAAAAAAGGTCATAATTTTCTTATTACTAATTCGGCTTTAACCGTATCCACCCCTTAACAATTACGTTCGTTTGTCCACTAACTATTATTATAATTATTCACGTGTCATCAAAAAAATTGTTTAAATTAAATCCATTCTTTTATTTGTAGATAATAAATATTAACAAAATAACAATGCTTTTGTTGATAAAAAATTAAAAATAATAAGTAAATTGAATACAGTTGGTAATGTTTTGTAATAAGTTAAACTAATATAATAACATTGCTTTTGTTATTTTAAATAATATAAAAATGAAAATAGCTTGGAAAATAGTATTATATTAAATATTGTAGAAATTATTTCTTAAACTTGTACTTCGTACACAGTCTCGCTGCAGCTAGCAAATCTGTTTGGTCCTTAACAAAGTCAAAAAATTCAGAACACGAGAACAGAAGATTATTTTGGATAACGAGTTCTGCTTTTACCGTATCAACACCAAGCCTGTTTCTTTCTTCTGTCCATAAACCATTCATATGACTGAATATTCGTTCGACAAAAGCATTACTACATGGTACTGAATATACATATCTCACAATGCTTTTTAAATTTGGAACTTCCACAGATGACATTTGGAAAAATTTTATCCATTTTTCAGAGCTAGTTAACTCACAATTATTAAGCACGTTATCTGGCATTAATTTTAATAAATTAATTTCATCGTAAAGTTCATTTTCATTCACTTGAATTCCAATACATTTTGCTAGAATTGATAACTCCATTATACTTGGTATTTTATTATGTAATTTTAAACACGTAAATAATTTGAACGGAGAACTTTCAAAATTAAACCACTTTTCAAGATAATCAATAGCCCGTTGATAAGTAAGAAGTGCACTCGTCTTAAATTCATTTTTCTCAGTTAATGTTAGACCATTTAATGTAGTTGTAACAGTTATTCCAAAAAACTCGTCATTTTTACGATTTGAGATTTGATTTCTCAAGTCATTCATTATATCAAATACATCAGTTGCATTTAAATTTTTTTTCTCTAACATCAATATAGACTTTTGAAATACTGATAAAATGTGGTGAACAAACCAGATATAGCATTCACTGAGGGTTAGCTGCTTTGAAAGTCCATCAACTTGGTCTTTAATAAATTTCCAAATTATTCTATCACAATTATTTTTACCTTTTTTTAAAAAATATATTTTAATCGCACTCCAATTTAGAATTAAACGATCGACAGCCGTATATAAACTGAGCCACCTGACGGAAATATGACGTAATACGTTATGAAAATCTTGTTGAACAAATTCAAAACAGTCCTTAAGTTCCGTTATTCTTTTAGCACTAATAGAAAACTCATTAAAAACTTTTATTACTAATGTTTCAACGTCATATTTTAACAATTTTAGACTATGCTTAGCTGTATTATGCAGTACATGACAATTACAATTAGCTTTTATTATGGATGGTTTTTTTTTTAACAATTTTTCGTAAACAGAACAATTTTTGCCATAATTCACTGAAGCGTTATCTGCTCCAAAAGCCGTGATATTTTGAATATCTAAGCCAAAATTTTCAATAGCACGTAAAATAGTGTTAAAAATTGATTCAGAAGTTTCATCGGGTTCTTCATAAAAATCCAAAAGATAATCTTTAGCCCCTTTTTCTAAGTCAAAAAATCTCACTGCCAAAGGAAAAAATTTGCGATTGCCTTTATTTGATGCATCAGTTGATAAAGAAAACGGTAAATTTATTGGATATTTAAGTTTTTTAAGGGGAACTTCGATTGCAAAAGGACAAAGCACATTTTGTACAAGAGCTTCCATCTTTGTTCTACCAAGTCTAATTTTTTTGGCCAAAGTAGCATCACTAAAATGTTTTAATTCCAATTTTACGCCACAATCAGTTGATAAATAGCTATGATGATGCTTAACACAGTGAAAACACTTACTAAGTTCTATCGCGGCAACTGCGTCATTCTCTTTTATGTCTTGAGTAACAAAATAATTTTTTATTACCGCTGATTTTTGTCTACTTTGGACAGTTGAAATATGTTTTTTCGAATTTGAATGGGACTGAACTGCGTTAACGCCGTCATATTTTACACTAAATACATTCATACAATAAATACAACGAGCCTTATTTATATCGTCATGTTTAGCAAGCCAATTAGAAAATCTAGAGTCTTTCATCCAATTGTCATTGAATATACAATTTCGTAAACGTCTCTTTTTTAATGGGGTGGTTGGTTTATCGTAATTATTAGAATCACTGTCACTCATTTTAACAAATAAAAATGGATACAAAATAAACACACAAACCCGATCGAAATACGTACATACTACACTGTGATGCACTGACGCCAACGGGAAACTAAATACTAAATTTACTGATTGTGTTGTAACATTAAATATATATTGTATAATTCGTAATATCGTATCATAAGTTTATAAATACTATTCTAAAAGACTACTAATAATAATATTGTCGTGCCGATGAGGAATACCGAGAATTGCCGACTTCGATAGTTATCATATCGTAAATTAGGTTTTACCATTGATTATAATTTATAATTTAAAAATACCACGAACTATGATTATGATCATAGTTCGTGATAAATACTAGTATTTATAATCAATACAAGTTTATTAAATTCTCTTGCATTTTATAAACACACCAATACTAATTATTATTATTTTTCTTACAAGTTAAAACTCAATGATAAATTTTAAATTACCGGTTTTTTAAAGGCCGGTAGAGGGTTGTTACCGGCAACCGGCCATCAACCTTAATTTCCGGCTAGGCCGGTCAAAAACCGGCCGGTTGGCAACCCTATAATCATAGAACATAAGCATGGTGGATATATCCACCCATAGACCTATAAACTTTATAGGTGTATGTATCCACCTTGAACATAGTAGAAGCGAGAAGTGACAGGCGACAGCTATCAAAATCCCATAATGTAGTGATAAATATTTTAGTCGACCTTGAAATGTTGCTATATGGCGTATGCTCGAATATTAGACGTCTATGCGGCATACAGGCCGCGGAGGCTCGGCATATTGTAACCGTAACATCATTGGAAATCCGTATTAAAACATGTTCTATGATGAATTAGATGCCGAGCACGAATTAAAAAAACAAACTTGGTTTAATTCACGGTCTTAAAAGATCTTCTAAGACCGTGGTTGAATTCGTGATGCAGTCTTCGCTACCAACATTATGTCGAGCCTCCCGCAAAATGAAAACAAATCGATCAGCTGTTTGACTGTCACTTCAATTATATTCTATGATGATAATGAATACGTCTTATCAATGATCAATTGATTATTATTTAAATATCTTTATTTTTATAATAATAATCTTTAATTCTTAAACTAATAATTCCATTACCGATAAAATAATGCTCAATTAGGACGTTAGGTAATAGGTATATTATTATTATCACCTTAACATTTAACACATCGCTGTAACCTTCATTCCACGTCTTGGTAGTATTGGAACCAAAATATAAGTATCTATTCGAAAATGACTTCAAAGGTAATTTCGGTGTACGAAAATACACAAAAGCTGGGTGCAGAATTGGCAAAAAATCTCTCGGAACTTGCCAATGATGTGTTAGCTGAAGGAGGAAATGCAGTTTTTAAAATTGGACTTTCTGGTATAATGATTTAAGTATTATTTTAACTGTATGAAAAATACATTAAATTGCATCAAAAATTATTTAAGGTGGATCGGTTGTGTCGCTTTTATCTGAATATTTAGCCAAAGTTGAAACAGATTGGTCAAAATGGAGATTTTTTTTTTGTGACGAAAGACTGGTGGAATTTAATGATCCAGAGTCTACATTTGCTCAGTACAGAGACAAATTTATCAGTAACCTTCCAATCAGTGAAGATCAATTCATTAAAATAAATCCTCAACTTTCTGGTAAATACCTAATACATGTTCTATGTGTAAAAATTAACTATGTGAATTAATATGTTATTGGATTTTGTATTGCAGTTGAAGAGGCAGCTAAAGATTATATCCAAAAGATGTCTGTTTATTTTGCACCTTATGATTTGCCTCGGTTTGACGCTTTGATATTGGGCGTAGGACCGGATGGACATACATGTTCTTTGTTCCCTGGACACAAATTATGTGAAGAAACATCAGTATGGGTAGCTCCAATTTCCGATTCACCAAAACCTCCTCCAAACAGAATTACTTTTACATTTCCAATCCTCAACAATGCTAGATATTGTGCATTTATAGCAACTGGTAGCTCAAAAGCTGATATCTTGAAGGTACAATTCTGAATGTAAATTTCACTAATATGAGGATCATCAAATAATATAATATTTTAATATTTTTAGCGTATTCTTAAAGATGGTGAACAATTACCAGCCAATTGTGTACAGCCAGTAAATGGTAGTGTACAATGGTTATTAGATGAAGCTGCAGCCAAGCTATTACAAGAAGAAACATCTTTGTAAATTATTTATGTTACTTAAAACAAGGTATTGGTTAAGAATGGAAATAATTTATTTTTTACATTTTGGTGTTTGATAAATTTTGCCCTGATAAAATTCATACTCTATTTGTAATTATTTTATTTTATGTGTGAAAGAAAACATCTATAACGAAGTAAATGATTTATAAATTATAACTATCAAATGTTTTTTATCTGGGAGTAAAAGATTTAAAATAATTTTTCTCTTCTGACCTTATAATAAAATTACTAAGATCATTGAAAATTATAACCAAATAACCATCATTAATACCAAATCAGAATTTTAACAAAATTTTGAATTGATATCTGAAATTTTACGCACATAGAGCCAGACTTCAGTTTTAGAGTGAGCTCCCAACTATAACATTGAAAATTTATTATAAATTTATTTAAAATTTGGATTGTATGGAATAGTCAATACATAATTTTCACTACTTAAAAAATGTTATTTTGCATTTTTTAGAAATGCATACATTTAAAAGTATATTTTAGATTTTTAAATATATAGAACTAAAGTGTATTTTATTGTAACTTAATAAGTTATGAAACACAAAATATCTGTATATTATCTCGTCTTATCTTATCAGTCACTAGGGCTTCACTGTATAGAAAAAATTATAGATTAACAAAAAAATTCCAACACAAAAAAAAATATTTTTTAAAGCACTATTGTGTTGGTTTACTCAAAAATGAGGTTAGGAAACTTACAATTATTAATGGATATAGGGTAAACAAAAAATGACAATGTTAATAAATAAATAAAACTAGTGCATATTAATATATAACAACAAATATTTTAAAAATATTAAAATATAAAAACTTTTGAGCATATTTTCCTTTTTTTTTAAAGTATTAATTCCCTACAGTACTAAATTACAATATATTATTATTATATATATAAATCAGACCAGCATAAATATAAAGAAGCGTATCTTCCACTATTATATTAGTTAATTTTTTATACGAAATATCAATTTAACACATATATTAAATCATTTTTAATTTAATTAAGTATTATTTTAATTAAATATAAATTTTTGAGATCTGAAAATATTTATTCAGTAGATGTTGAGAGTATACTAAAATATATTCTTGGCATACATATAGGAGTAACCATAATGAAACTCTAAAAAGTAGACACAAGTACAATATAATTGTAATTAAAATATTTATTGAAAAATTCAAACACATTCTTAGTTTTAAACTAATAATGTAAAAAGAAATCATAATTATTTATTTTTATAATTTTTCAAAGTGAGACTTTATAAAACAAATAATCATATTAACTTAATTAAATAATAAATAAATTTCCTAAATAATTATATATTGAGTTATTGAGTACCTATAAGAAATTGTAGTTAGATTTACAAGGACTAGAAAAATATTAATGGCATATAGCAAAATAGCAAATACTAATTAATGCAATATTTAAGATTTAAGTAAGAAGATTACTAATGTCAATATTTAGGAATAGGTATATATATCCATTAGCATGTACAATATTTTGCCCATCAATTAAAATATTTTTGATAATAATTCTAATGTTAACATTAATCTTTAATAATATATAAACCATAATCAGTCTTATCTATACATATTTGTAACAATATTATGTAGTATTTTTATATTATTTTGTCAAATTTATATGTTAAGTAATTTATTTTATCAACTCAAATATAAAGAAAATTTAAATCAGAACTTATGCCTAATAGATCTTAGTAATTTTTAATGAATATAAGTATTAAAAATAATGATTTTGTAATCTATGAAATAGATAGATAATACCTAAATAAACTATAATTTGTATAACACTTAAAATAACTGTTTAAAAACTTCTTCATAATTATTACAAATTTATTGATAATGGAATGATATACATATATAACATATAATGTATATTGTATTTAAATTTTTATTTAAAATGATAGATAGTTTTCACATTTATTAAAAGTGCAATATTTTAAATGCCTCAATGTCAACAGCACAAAAATAAATAAATTATAAGAATTTTAAAATTTTTTTTTGATACATGCTCAATATCTGGTTAAATTTAATTTGAGCACCACATATATTATTGAGTTATAACTAAAAAAATATGTACAGTTTAAGTATCATCAAAATGGGGAGTAAAAATTATTCTTAAAAAAAAAATCAATAAGATAAATCTTGTTTACAAAATTGAAAAACATTTATTTTTGAACAAAGAGAACAAAAATGGTTTTACAAACAACAATATTTTACAAAACAAAAGTGTCACGCATGACTAGGAACAAACTTAAACAATTTTTCTGAAAAAAAAAATATATTGCAGTTTTTAAGGGATTGAGTTAAAATCGGTTAAATTTTTATAAAGAAAATTAGGTTAAAAATTACAATATATTTATTAACCTTGAGAATATTCTTTTAATAATTTTATGACCAATTCTAAGTGTACAGCAGGCAAGTCAAAGAATTTAAAGACAATACTTAAACCCTTTAATTGGATTTCATATAAACCTAGTTAATTTATCTTGGAAAAATTATGTTACATCTGGAATGTTGGTAGAAAAAGCATTTATATTAAGAGACAAAAAAAATAAATAAAAGTTTATAAGAATCTATTAAATTATGTTGAGCCTAAATTTGACTGGTAACAATGTCAAGATGTATTTTAAAAAAGCATTGTGATAATATATAATTAAATATTAGGATAATTATTAATTATAATATAAATATTATTTATGTTAGCATTTGACATTTTCTCAACATAAGTAATAATCAAACTTAATATTTTTTCTATCCTTATGGCTATGGTAACCATGACTGTAATGTAAATTTCTACCCTTTCAGATCACTTTTGTTCAAGACATACTGCCCCAAAATTTAACCACCAATAAATTTTTGTAATATTTAAATAATATTTTAAAAACATGAAGGAGAAATATTGAATGTCAAGAGATAAATAAATATGAAGAAGTTTAAATAACATATGTTATGACATAGTAACCCCAAGTGCTTCACGGCATCGTTCATAAACGACATAACTTATACTAACTGCAGGGGCTACTTTCATAAAATTTGGAGTGATGCCTCGATACAAACCAACTATACCTTCTTTTACCCAAATTTCTCTAAATACTGACATCATTGTCCTTGTATCAGGACCTTCTAAATCTGAAACAATAATAAATCAATTGAAATGAAATTTATTATAATATAAAAGTAATAACTTACGAGGTGCCTGAAGACGTGTACGGACAAGAGCTAAAGGGTATGAACACACCTGGCCACAAGTACTGGAAACAGTACCACACGCTAATAATAATGGCATTCCAGGTTTTTCGCCATTGTTATGTGAAGCAATATAGTTATTTTTTAATGTCTACAAAATAATAACAAAATAATTGTTAAAATAATGTAGTTTTAATGAATATGTTGACTACTAAACTTGTATTAATTTAATTTTGAATTTAAAACATGTAAAAATATTTTATACCAACTATCAGTGTCATGACTCATGATAAACTTAAATTTTTTTTAGAGGTACGTATTCCATCCAAAACCCAAAAAACTATAAAGACATTTAATACCATATTTTTAACCACCTGTTGTAGTAAAAAATACTAGTTAACTAAAAATTATTACCAATTGTCAACCCATAATTAAGGATATTTTATTAAATATAATAGTTTATAAAGATGTCAGCACACTATTAGTTTACTTTTTATGACCTATGTATAACAATCACATATTGTGTTCTGTGGGACCAAATTTTTATGATGAGGTCTTAATGTTAACAACATTATTTGTGATATACTGATGTACTACATTTTTAAAGTGTAATATTGTGACTTTTAACTTGCATAAAAATTTAAATATTGTAAAAATAATTAGTTCAATCACATAATATTATCAACTTTAAGTATTAATTTGTTGTTGCACTTGGGCAAAAGAAAGAAAACTAATAGTGCTCTGACATCCTTTTGGATAGATTTGTTTTATACAAAGTTATATATTAGGTAAGCGTTTTTCAACCAATGGTATGTGTACCACTAGTGGTACACAGAAGGCTCAAAGGTGGTACATGAAGATTACATATATAAACATATATAGTTCTTAATTAAACCTAATAAACGCTCCGGTACATAACTGATTATGTATACATTTATTATAAGTAAAATCAGAGCTTACTAAATCAAAAGATATATAAAATGTTTAGGTGATACTTGGACATTTAAAGGTTAAAAACCGCTGTACTAGGTGATCCATTTCAATGTCTAATATTTGTTATTTCAAAAAATTTAACTTTTAAAATATTTTTTTGCAATTGTAAGACTCTAATATAACAACTTAATATTATTGTAATTTTTTAAGTTTTTATTTTTTTTTTAATAACAATGTACATTTTTAATTTCATATTTCAAAGCAAAATATTTTTAATACACTTCAATACATAATCAACAAATCTCAAATGACTAGTTAATTAGGTAATAGTATTTTAAGTTTAGATGAGTAGATAAGAATTTCACAGGAGTACCTAGAAAATGGTTGGTCCACTGACCACTTCTTCGCTTATCTTAACATTAAATTCTTTTATTATTTTCACAATTTTACTCATTGATATTCTTGAAATAAAAGTGAGCATTTATCATGTCGGTTACATACTTAATAAGACATGTCAAAACAAATTAAGAAGTTCTTCAAAGACTTGGAGAAACTAGAAGCTTTCTGAAGATATTAAAAATAAGAATAATCAAGCTACTTGAACATACTATACTCTACCATAACATTATACTTTGCAAAATAATAAAAGGTATAACTTTTTAAAGGAAATTGAATTATTTAACCTAATATAAGTATACATTTATCCAAACTTGAATTAAAATGTATATATAGTGTCAATTAATAACTAATGGCCTAGTAGCTGATGTAATTATGTTCGATAAAAAAAATAAATTAAATAAATAAAAGGTGAAAAACATTCTACCTCAGAATATAAAATTAAAAATGTATGGTATCATTCAAAAACTTTAATACTTTTTGAAAAATAATGATTATAGACACTTAGATGGATCATTTTCAATAAAAAAAAAGAAAATCACCTCATAAACTGCAAGATCAATACCAGCGTATGGAAGTATACCTAAAAGATTGGGTACATAACCCCTATAAAAACTGCGCATACCTTCACGGTAATACATTTTTTGGATACAATCAAATATACCCTTGTATTGGTTACTTTTTCTAATGGCTAATCTTGTTTTTAAAACCTAAAAAAAAAACCATAAATATAATTCTAATTATAAAATTAATAGAGTAACATACTTCTAAGGGATAAATTAATGATTGACTAAAACCTCCTGCAAGTGATCCTGCCATAAATCTTTCAAATATTGTTAAGTCTTTAGTTCTCGAACCTCGAATAAGGCGTTTAGCTTGTTCATAAGCCATAAATTTAAACGCAGACTCTGGAGCTATTTTGAGTACATTAATACCATTTCCACGCCACATACCTCGTTTGCCTCCTTCTTTTAACATGCTTTTGAAACATGTTGTTATATTGCTATGTTGATTGCCGTATACCTAAGACACATTATAAGCTATTTTTACAGTTAAGTAATAATTATTTTATTCATTACTTCAAAGACAACTCAAAAATACTACTTCATGTCTATTTAAATTCAAATAAATTGGGTATATTGTATTGTTTAAAATTAAAATTATAAGATACATAATATAATATAATAACTTAGATTAAGTTATAGATTATTTTTCTATAAATTAAATTGCCTTACTTGTAAAAATACTTTAAGTCTATCTAAAGGTGCAGTAAAAGTTCTTGAGACAGCGCCAGCTACACCACCAGATACAAGATGACGCCACCACATCCCTGTTATCATTTCGGCTTGGGTAAAATCATCTGGCACATTCATATCTTCCCCAATATCTATAAACTAAAAAATGCAATTTAACATTAATTATCAAAAAAAAACCTGAATATATATATAGTTTTGATACAAATCTGTTTTAAAATTTTGATAAACATTATTTTATTTTACTGTACTTATTTTAACAAATAAACTTTATTATTGTGTTTAAATTATAATGGTCTTAGGTAAGGACCTCAAGGGATTGCGCATATGTATGACATTTTGTGTCTTGTGTTATAAAAAATAATAATCTGAGATATTGCTTAAAACAAATTGCCTTAAGCCTCGCTCCACTTTAAACCCAGCTCTGATTTAAATTATTCACTTTTATTAGAACTGAATCATAATAAATAACGGGATAAATAACAATATATTACACAAATATAAAGTAAATAATATGTATTATACATTAGTTTTTATAAAAATCCAGTAAGAATTAAATCAAATTGGAATTTTCCCAAATTGCTTAGAAAGATTAGTTATTTGTTAATTGTATTTTATTAATAGTGTCAAACAAAAAACGATTTTGACCTTGGATTAAGTGAGCTCAACCTACAGATACCTGCCAAGTGCATAGTACATTATTAGTAATATATTAAAATCTTGTTTAAATTTGAAATTAATCCTTTACAGTCATTTTACAAAACTAACTGAAATAATTAATTTTCTTATAAAATATCAATATTACAAAATATAACGATAAAAAAATTAAAACTAAAATCTTTAAAAATTTTTAAAATGTTAAATTAGTAGGCTTAGTAAAGCATAATAGTTAATTATTCATTATTTAAATAATAATACACAGTAATTTACTTTATCATGAATATTATTTAGTTAAAAAGTAGGTGCTAATACAATGTATTCATTTATCTATTATAACTGATAAGATTGAAAGCAATTAAATAAACAAGGAAGAGTTCTTGATAAAATTGCATATTTAAATAGTAGACCAAAGTCCCTAGGAACTATTTAACTATAATGCTATTAACAATGCATTACAATATTTTTATTTAAAAGTTTGTGCGTAAATAAGTGTTATTTACAAATCATTACAAAAAAATATTCATAATTATATATTTTATTTAATAAAAATTATTAATATACGTATTCATATTGTCTTTTAAGAATACAAATAAAATTATTATTTAAAATTACAACAAAAATGTATGAGCAACTTTTAAGTCGTATATATGTTACTTTTTGGTAAAAGAAAAATCAATCATTTTATATAAAATTAAATTAAATACCTTTCTTTTATTATATTAATTTTAATGTATAATTTTTTTAGAAGGCGTATTTTATTAAGTACTTACTTTATTTGAAACCATTTGTTTATAAAGTTCTAAATACGATTTATAAATATCACAGCACGAAAGACAATTTTCTTCGTAATCAAAATTACATAAACCGTCAATTTCGTCTTGATCAAGTGAGTATTTTAAAATTTTAAAATTATGTGTATCCATTATTGGTTTTAATTAAAAAAAAAAAGTAATAATAATAATTATAGAAACGCGAATAAAATTTACTACATCACATAGACAGTCTACTAAAATACTTCTTTGCACAGGTCTAAAACAGAACGCTGCTGAATGTCAATTGGCGGGGGCAGTCACACACGTGATACAAGCGTATAATTATCGAACTACATAACATTCGCAACGTAAAAACTATTTAGTGTTTCTCATTTTTAAATTTTTATTATTTTTCATATATTGATTAAATGTAAACTCGATTATTTTGATTATAAATAAATTTCAATCACTTAATACATAGTTATCAAAATGTCATACTTACAGTTGAATGCCTCCAATATTTAATTAAGTCGTGTAAGTCTGTAAAAGGGCAGTAAAGTAAAAAATCTCTCCATTCTTCAAAGCTAATTTCTAAACTACCATCTTTATCCATCCTAAAGTATACATAAAAAAAAATACATAAACCAACTTAATTTATTGATTTACTTTAAAACATCAACTCTGAATTTACCTTTTAAGAAGTTTTATAGCTTCAGCATCGTCAATTTCAATTCCTAATTCTTGAAAAGCTCTTATAAGCTCATATTGATCAATTTTACCTAAAGAAATTGTAAATAAATATACTTGAAAAATAATTTATATTTAATTATATAATTTATACTTAAAAATAAATCGTAAACTATAATTTTTCCCTTTTAATTATAATTTCGAAAATGTGCCAAATGTGGTAAAACTAATAAAATATAATGTTTCAGAAACAACAAATTATTGTAATATATAGTGTAGTTTTTCCTCTTGTTTTAATATATTTATATATCCGCAATGCGCAGTGCTGAATATGTAAAGCGTATTAATTATCATACAATTTAAAAATCATAAACTTATGATATACATACAGCCACACAAGCTAAATTATAAATAGTATATTAATTATATTTGAAATTTCATTAATTTAACAATAAAAAAAATCTTAGTTTTTATTTAAAATAAACTCGTAATTACTAAAACTACTAAATAATAATTATGTAAATGATATCTTATTCACCTAAAATTTAAATTGCCAATTCAGTATTATATAAATCATAATTTAAAGTAAAAATTACACTAGGTATACGAACATAATAAATATTATTTCTTAATAAGATATATTATAAAACTGTACTCAATCGATTGAAATATTAACCTTATATTTATATTTTCCTATTTCATTAAATTTTAGTACTTATAAAAAGACCAATTTAAACATAAATGTACTTATTTTTCACCTAAAAATTATTTTTAAAATTTCCAATTTAACTACAGTTTTAACATAATAAACCTTATGTTATTTTTTTAGGAGCTTTCATAACCATATGGCATATACTATACCTAAATATAAAAACATTACACCATAGACAAAACTAGACCAATATTTTTTGAGCGAGAGTATATGTGTGGGGGGGGGGCATAAAAAGTGAAGAGCTCAAAGATAGCTGGGAACATAATAAGAACTTATTTTTCTCAGTATACAGTATAGTTACGTTAAAATATAACATTATAAGTGTTATAACTTATAACCTAACGAAATATGACGATATTATTATCCATTTCATAATATGTATAGTATAATACCAATGACTGAAATTATTATACTAGGAAATACTACCTCATATTTTATACATTAATAATATTTTTAAAATATCGAATATTTTTATTAATTATTTTTGATATAAAGCGGTAATATAATTTATAAATTTAATGTAAAAAGGAAATCCAATAATCAACTTAAATCAGTTCTAATTAATTTTTGAACTGCGATATATACTTGTTTTTGAGTCTTAAATAAGTAATAGGTATTCTTAACCTTAAAACACAATCTTATGCCAATACAAATCATTATATATAGAGTCCGGTTTTTAAATGTAAGGTTTAATACGTGTCTATTTAAAACGTATTAACCTATTCAAACCCATAAGTTTATTATGTTAATTCAATTTTGATAATTAAATAAGTAATTGCTATCATAATTCAACTCATAATTGCTATAACTACGCGATTTATCATACAGTTTTAAGGTAATATAATATACAACACATCATCATACTTATTTTCTCATAACAGTCATAACATAATACATACTAGTATACTACATACATTATACTCTTCATTACGTATTATATTTACAATTTGATTTGTAATTCAATCCAGAAATATAAAAACTAGATCAGATTATAACATTAGGTCAGTGACGTCATTTTAAAAAGGGAGGGGAAAAAATAGAAATTGCTTCTATCAGATTAAAAAACAATATTTTTTGAAAAAAAATTATTACTAATATTAATTATTATTTTGAGAAAATGTAATTTCTTGTCGTTATTAGGAAATTAAATTATTATCATAATAATAATTAATATTAAGAGGACGTTATACCCGCATGTGTTGTCTACTTGTCTCTGGCTTAAAAATGTAGATCATAGCAAATTTGCGTTTAGCAGAACACATTTTGTAATGTTACTGATGTTAACTTTAATATTAGAGTAAATTTACCTATTATCAAATTTAAAGGTAAGAATATTATCTATAAAATATCATATGCTTTTATTGATATCATTTTAAAGTGAGTGATAGCTGTAAAATATTACAACTTTAAAATATTCATAACTCACTTTAAAATGATAATATCAAAAGCATATGACATTTTCTAGATAATATTCTTACCTTTAAATTTGATAATAGGTAAATTTACTCTAATATTAAATCTAACATCACAAAATGTGTTCTGCTGAACGCAAATTAGCTATGATCTACATTAGTAAGACAGAGACATCTCATGCGGGTATAACATCCTCTTAATAGTTTTTGAGTTCGAAATATACTAAATATAGAAACTTTTGTGTGTATAAAAGATTTTATGTAAGTGGTATGTGTGTCTGTGAATTAACATATTATAAACAATAAACATTAATATAACATTAATTATTATTATACCTGATTATACGATACTATGTATTTTTAAATGCGAGATAGTATTGTGTATTTTATTTTTTCATTCGAATTTAATGACGTTAATATTTTTATACTTTATATTTTATATATAGGAACACATTATTTACAACAATTTGTAAGCGGGCACGAGGCATGTAAAACGACAATAATATTATAAACCAATTTTATTTTATTTCTAAACTTAAGATTCTGAGCGGTCAGCGGAGTGATAAATATATTAATTTTTTGTGTGTATACGCAATAACTAATGCATAGGCGCAATTTGAGTTTTAAATTTGGAGGGCTATTATAATTTGCATGTATGTACTGGGTGTATGCTCCCCGAGTCCTGAGATATATAAAGGTGGAAGGGGATAATACAAACCATTTGGGGGGGGCTATGATTGATTTTGAGGGGGCATATCCCCCCAATCCCCTCTCAAATTGCGCTTATGAACTATTGTCTAATAAGTAAACGAAAAAATGTTTCGATTTTAAACTTTGAAAGTAGTTTCTGACAGCAAGTTAAAGAACAAAACTTAAATAATTTTTCAAAATAATTAGGAAAAACAAACAAAAATTAAGGAAAACCGGAAATTTTAACCAGTTTTTGCCAATATCTTTTGTTTTTGGTGTAACTTAAAAATGAATATCTTTAGGTATTTAAAATTTCCACAGAATATATATGTCAGCGTTTCCTACACTTCATATAATTTCCAAAATATTTTGACTCTGTATTATTTTTATTAGTTTTTTTTATAGATTACAATAAAAAAATATTCACTAGTTCGAAATTCTTGAAAATAAAAAATAAAAAATCCCAATTATGTTACTCTTAAAAATCTGTAAAAAAATATTAAAAATATAGGAGCTCAATTATTTTATATACATTAAAAATTAAAAATTTTACAATATTCATCAGAATCATAATAATTTACTAACTACAAGAATTATTTTGTAATAAAATTTTTTTAAGTGTTCAACTTTTATAGCTAAGGTTTAAAAATGTAATACAATGTTCTCCTTAAATAGTTCATGCTGAAACTCAAAATTTAAAAATATACAATCACAATTATTTTTTTTTATAGATATTTGCAATTCAAATTTAGATTAAATTACCTACATATTTTAATGACAAATAACAATATTAATTATTTTGATATAATTTAAAAATATTTTTTTTTTTTATTTTCAACTTTAATGTTAATTATGAACTTTACTATATCATACAATAACATTTTTAAAATATGTAGATTCATTTTGAAATATTATATATTAATACCCTGAACCTATTCAAACTGTACATTTAAACAATATTTACAGTAATATGTATTAACTTGGAAGTATATAACATGGTATAAATATAATATATTATTGTAATAATTAAATACCAATAATATAATACACGCAATATTTTTGGAAAAATGAAATCAACTCATTGTAACATCAATATTAAAATAAACAACTTTAATAGCTATATCAAAAATTCCAAAAACATATTGTAACATATACTTAGTGAAATAGACTGAAGTCACCACTCAGAATCATTTTTTGTATACAATGATCTATCATTGAATTCAAATTTAACACATCCATTAATGACTCACTCGACACCTATTGTACAGCAGTGTGATACCTATTTTCCCACCTCTTTTTTATTTCATTCCAGTAGTAATAGTATGTATTAACTGACAGTTGATACATTATAAATTCTAAAAACAAAACAATCTTTATTTTTTATACATTGTTATTTTTAATCAAACAATTAATATTTTCATTGAAGATAATATTATAATCACATCAGACGATTCCCAAGCCAAAGTTTACACATGTTCACTTGCTCACAACAATTTAGGGACTTTATATTTTAAATATTTTCTGATAAAAAATATATATGAAATGTAATTTTTTTTATTGCTATACAATCTTTGGTCCCTGTAGTCAAAAATTACTTTAAATTAAATAAACTACTAAATATTCATTATAATATAATGGTTTTATTGAACTTATTCTACTCATTTAAAAATGTTTTTTCTACATTCATAATTTACAAAAATAAATTTGGTGGTACTTTAGGATTTTTATAGATACACTGTAATTTAGGTATATACATGGTCTAGGAACCTAGTCACCTAGATTGGAACATGCACTTTGTCCCAATTTCTTTTAATTGTACGCTGAGGAAATGGGTGAAGAGTGTATATACAAATAATTCAAGAAAAAACAAAACATATTTTTGTTTTAATTTATACACTGTCAGCACTCCTTTTAAAACACATAAAAGACTACCATAGATCACTTCAATATAGTATTCTAATCCAGATATCAATAAACATTTATATTAATCAAACAAAAAAATATCTTTTATCATCGGAATGTAAGATGCTCAAGGGATACCTATGACGCCTTCAAAGAAATAAAAACTAGCTCCCTCACAATTTTATTATTATACCCGATTTCTGCCTTATCCAAACGCGAGTATGGATAATAAAATAGCTACACATTCTGAAAAAATAACATGGTGATATTTGTTTAACCCAATAATCAACACTTGAGATTTGTCAAGAGTTATTAATTTATAAGTGAATATAGACATTTATAGCGTATGATTAGCATAAATGAAATTGTTTCAGATATTATGTTTTTATGTTTTAGTTAATTGATAAATCTAAAATATCTCAAAAATCATAAGTTAAATACCAGATTAAATTCCTTGTCATTTTAGAACTTTTAAAATTTATCAATTGAATGTTATCTAACAACATTCAGTTTTTAGTAGAGCAAGGAAATTATTTCCTTTTAAAAAATGTTTTCTTAATTATAACTTATAAGTGTTCATAAAAATAACATAAAAACCTAATTAACTTTGTACTAATATTTTAACTAAATATCTTATTTTAAATTACACTGCTTGTTTTCTAAACAATTATACATAACCACTATAGTAAATAACTTTTTTAAGTAGTACTATATAAACTATAAATGAACAAATACTGAAGCCTGAAGAGCTCATTGCAACTTTTAGAATACTTTAAATAATCCTCATTTAGAACAAGTTTGAAATATAAAATAAAAACCTAGGAAGTTACTCTGTTGTACTTTAGGTTTAGGTATATCCTGTTATTATTTAACTTGAATTCAATAATAAATCAATTTTATGAAAAACAATATTGAGTAGAAATAAAGTGTCAGATTTAAAATAATGGCAAAAACTTCAAGTCCTATTGATAATTTTTTTTGAAATTATCTTATTTAATCAAAATTTGAACATCAAATGTTTTTAAAAAAAAATATTAATACACATTTATTGAATTGTAATATATTTTAATTAATAAGCAAAAGTTATATAATCATATATACAGAATGATTCTTTTATCAAACAACACTCATTATTTCAAAAAGTATTAATGTTTTTGAAAATATTTTTTTACATAGTGTCAAGTTGTTAAAAAACAACGTTTTTATTAAAAATATTTTTTATCATAATTTTTTAAGTTTTTTACTTTTTTGAATGACAACATAGTATTTTAATTTCATATTCCAAAGCAGAATAATTTTCTGAGTATTTTGATACATACAATTTGAATTTAGGGTGAGTAGTTTATTAGTAATACTTATTTAAAGTTTAGACAAGCGGAGTAGTGGTCAAACATTTTGCGGGGTAACCCCGTAACACTCCACTCCGCGCAACTTGAGGGGGGGATGATCTTAAATAAATGATTAACACATATTTCAAAATAAATAAGATATAATAGTTTGTAGGAGATTATAAATAAAAACTTAGTGTATACAATGTCAAAAAGTATATCAGAATATAACTACTATTTACAAAACTTATACTTTGGAACAACAAAACACAACATTTTGTAAATATTTTCTTTACCAAGTAATTCTATCTTAGTCTATGATAAATTACATTTAAACAAGAAAAGAACTACAGTAAATAAGATAACTTCTATTTAATAAGAAAGCCAAAAAGTGTTATATATTATTCAATAATTTCAATATTACTGGGAATATTAATATTTAGGGGCAATAAGCTGCAGCAAAAACATGCATTTTACCGAAGTGTCTAAAAATGATCAAATAGCTTGAAGTTTATATAGAATATTAATAAAACAAAAATTAATAAAATTGTACTTCAAAAAATATATACTTAATACAATATAAAATAATATATGTTAATTATATTATAATGATGATATAGATTCTAATAATTAAGGATATTTTATCCATGTCTTTATTATGACATTATCGCTAAAAAAAAAATTATACCTAATAACAATAAAAACCTATTATTACTTATTATTACTTATTATAGTTATATATATTTTTTTTATATATAAGCTTTGCTATACAATTAGTTTTGAAGTTATAAATTAAATATATAATGTAAAAATTATAATAAGAACATACTTTTAAAAATATGAATGTAAAACTATTAATTAAACTGTAAATGCAATAATAACAGAACATGTAATACCAAATATATTGTACTATAGTAAATGTCATCATAAAAATATTGATTTACACTTCATAGAACAGAAGAAAGTATACCTAGATATTAATTATTTTACTGACTTTGTAATTATTTATAATTTTCTGATTTAATTTGTAAATACAATCTATTCTATGACTCAAAATTTATAAATGTTTTTTTTAATCTATTAAATATACATACTACAAATAAAATATATAGTACTATTATTATTTGTCTTTCAATACATAGTTAACTTAATATTAAAGTTATAAATCATAATTATTTAAATTTAAGTGTTAGAATTTATTAAATTATTTCTTACCATCTTTATTTTTGTCAATGTTTGAAAAACTTAGCCTTAATGATTTTTCATGTTCTTTAACATAATGTATAAATTCGGCTAATGTAATTGAACCACTTTTAGTAGCATCAGACAGTTCTAAAAACTTCTATAAAACAAAAGAAAATATAAAATTAAATAATCTATTTATAATTTTAATTATATAATTTAGGGTGACCATACATCCCATTTAAAACAGAATTGTTTTTAGTTTTGAGTATAGTGTTCTATTTTCTCGACATACTACAAACAAGTTACTTTAGATCTCATTTTAATCTTATTATCTTCATATTATTTTTATGAAACAAATGTTGAATTCTAATAAATAATTGTTAGTGAGGCAGGTTATATCGCATTGAAGTTATGAATACCTACATTTACCATCACCCTTTACAACACCACATTTTGTCTAACAGGTACTTGGCCCATTATCTTAAAAATATAAAAGTTATTAAAGTTCTTCTATTTAAAAGTAAAATTAAAATTGTCATGTTCAAAAAAAAATAATATGGTCACCCTACATTAAAATCTATTTTCAAAAAAAGTAATTTACTTACTTGAGCATATTCTTTGTCATGCAATGCTATAGACAAATCATGTATATCAATTTTACCATTCTTATCCATATCGAGTGATTCAAATAATTTAGCCAAACGAATTTCATCCTCATTAGGAAGTTCATGTAGATAATGAGGTGGCATTACGCTTTCAGTATTACCAGGGCCAACAGGCACATGATGATTAATGGCGTTCACCATGTTAACTTAGTAGTAGTTAAATAAAATGTAATTTCAACTGTATTTCAATACTCTAACTAGAATTATACATAACAAATAAGTCAAAGATACATAAACATTTTATATAGGAAAAATAGAAAATTAAACTTTGAAATTTTTAAACGATAAATAATTAAAAGAAAATTGACTAGTTTTCCTTAAAAGGAAAATTTCATAAATTTGGGACAACTCGAATATCAACTCTCTAACTCTCATAAGTCAAAATCATCATTATCAAGACGTATCAATATTGTATCAACTTGATTTTCTTAACAATGTGATTACCATATACCACATTTAATAGAAAGAACCACGTTGATCATCATGGCATTCATTGATAAAAAGTCCGCCTTTTTAAATTTTAAATAAGTAATAGCATTGATTATATATTATAGTATAGTATTATAGTACTATATAATATAGTACTATATTATAGTATTTATAATAAATGGTAATAGGTACATTTTTAATTAATAATAATATTAAGTTAAAATTGTAATTGTTTTTATTTATTTTAATTTATGATACAAATGTAGTTTACCAACAGCCAAAAATTATTTTTTTATTTTTTTATCTTGATACAGGTTTTAATATTAAATTATGATCAGAAATTCAGAAATTGTCAGCAATAGTATTAGGTATACTATAATAGTTAGGAAGTAGGCGTGAACGCAGGAGGGGGCTGTTTAACCTCCCTTCCCCCCTGAAATTTTTTTCTGCGTTCGTACCTGCTAGGAAGTTATAACTGAATTCTAAATAAAATAAAATCTTTTATATTAGGTATTTAAAATCAATAAGCAAATACTTATTAACAGTATTTTTTACTTTAATAGAGATATAAGCTATGTCTTATGTTATATTTATAATTTATGATTAGTAAAATAGTAGATGAAACGTTTAAAAAATATTAATATACTAAAAATCGTTATACTTTTAACGCAAAAAATAATTTTTTAGAACTTAAACAGAAGCTCATATTTTAATATTTACTAATTTATTAGTGTCACACTGAAAGTCCCAAATCCCGTGTATAGGCGAATTAAAGGTCCATCAGTCTGTACTAAAAAGGAATAGTTAAAACTTCTCAAAGGCACCATAAAATAATTTCTTAATTTATTTAATTCAGTAAATTGTGTTTATCATAAAATAATATGTAGATTATACGTAAAATTGCAAGTATACTTTCATGAACAAAATAAACTTACAAAGATTTTAAGCCTAACCTTTTTTTCAAGATTATAATTTATAACCGACGATGACGTGGGAACAGCTGTCGCATTACTTCTGTGAAGACTAACCTAACCTATAGCTACAGGGAAATCATACCTCCGGGAATACTAGCATTTTTTTTGTCAATTTTTACTTTTTTGGACCGTTTATTAAAAACACGTGCAAATGTAAAATACAACTTGTATTTTATTCATAATCAGCCAATTTTAGTTTTAGTGACACGGATAGAAAGCCAGACCTAAACAAATTCTGACGTTTAAACAATATAAAAATTGCAAATTTGTATTGCGTACGCGTCCAATGAAAAAGGTGACCATAAGCTATCATACATTTGTCACTTAATTCATTATAATGATATTTTATTTCAAATGGAATTTACTGTATTTATTAATATGTTGTTCCAAAAACGAGTCAAATTCAGATATTGATTCTTTATTCTTATTACATAGGAAAATTAACATTTTGTATTAGCTTATTATAATATTTGGCGTTGGCCCGTTGTCACATATCGTGGATATTTTCACACATCGTAAAAATGTAAAATAATATATACTTGTTAAATTCAGATACAGGTTTTTCAAGGAGTGTGACTTACTATAAATACATATATAATAATATATAAATATGTACGACTACGGTTTATTTAAAACACTTAAGAGGATGTCTAGGTAGTAGGTGGGTACCCGCATTTGTTTTGCAATATCTGGTATCCATATTTTATAATATTAACTACATTCTTATCTAATTTAAATTATTATTAATTATAATAAGTTAATGTCATAGGCGCAATTTCAATAAAAAAAAACTGAGGGTGCTTAATCTCTTCATTTTCAGGCATAGCGTTGAATAGCTACTAATTTTAATAGTATAAAAAAAATATTTGAGGGTGCTACTTTTAAAATTGGGGGTGCTAATACCCACTAAGTGTCCCCCTATTTGCGCCTATGATTAATGCTTTGAATAAAATTACCAAATATTTTAATTCTTAACGCAATATAAAATTATTTAACAATTTGTACATTTTTTTCCTTAAAATGCATGTATAATAGTAAAAAACAATTTATCAAATAGTATGAATTTAACTAGAAAAACATTTTTATTTATATTAATTGTTTTTCACAACTATTATTACCTATCAATATTCTAGCAATAATATAAGCATTTAAGGTTTTATTACTTATATAATTGGTGGCATAAATTTTAATATATATTTTTTCATTTCTGCAGGTTTATTAATGCAAATGTGTAATAGACTGATCTCTGATTATAGTATACCATCAACCATCATCATCTTGGATATTTTGAAATTCACTATTAACTGTAAATAATGCAATCTATATTACATAGAATTTAAGAAAAGAATAAATACAGAAAACTTTTGTATTTTAGGTTTATTGTTCTTTATTTTGTACAGTTGTATTAATATAATGTGTAGCTATATATCTTAGAAAAGCTAGGCATGTTTGTTATGTTTTCGTATGGTATGCTTTCTAAGTAAGCCACTAGACACAAATGCCAACTCGCACAGGCCACACTCATAAGGCCTTTCACCAGTATGTAGTCTCACATGTTCAGTCAGCACATGCGATTGATTAAAAGCAAATCCACAAAATTTGCAAACATATGGCCGGTATCCTGTATGTGTTCTCATGTGAACCGTCCGGTTGGCCGAACATGTGAACGTATCACCACAAACATTGCATGCAAACGGCTTTTGCCCAGTATGTATTCTATAGTGCACAGTTAGAGTAGACATTTTTCTAAATGCTAATCCACAAATATTGCACACGTGTGGCCGAATTACGTCTGATACTGGTTGCACTTCATTTTCAGTAAGTTTGTGTCTTTTGTTGTGTTCGTTCAAGCTACTAGCATTTTTAAAAGGTTTATTGCACATTTGGCAAACATAAGAACCAACTTTGTCACCAATACTATGAACCATGGTTTTATTATTTTCATTCATAGCTGCAGTAGTAATACGAAAAAAATTCCCACTTACAACTGTATTGTTGACAGTAAATTTGTTGCCAATAGTATTGGTCACACATTTCTTTCTTTCCAGCAATGCCTTGCTTTCTATTCGGCTCGCCTTCTGTAAATTATTCGTTTCAAATTGTAAGACAATACATTAACTGCATTTTAATACCCTTTATGATTTTATACAGACTTGTGAGTCTCTTGAATAATTCGTATTTGAAGCTTCTAATGATTGATTTTGCAAATGAACTACTGCAGTTTTACGTGTATTGCTCATGGTAGTAGTCAAGTTACTCGTTTCTGCTTTTGGTGACGTAATTTTTTTTTGAGCCATCTAGAAATTATTTGTTTAAAATTATTAATAATATATTTCATAAACATAACAGGTGTTACACAGACTTGGATGTTACTTGAATTCTTCGCGTTTGAAACTTTTGATGATTGATAGCACAATAACTTGATCATCGCATTGGACATAACTTTGTTGTTGGTGGTAATAGTAGCTGTTGTATATCGTTTACGTCCCTTCCCTTTTTTTGGCAATGACATTTTTACTTGGTTTGCTATCTAAAAATTATTCCATTTAAAGTTGTTACACATAATATTACATAAACCTAAAATCAATATACATCGATATTTTACAGACTTGAGTGATACTTGTATTAAACTAATTTGAATAGTTTAATAATTTATGTGGTAGGATATAAAAATCATAGACCACAGTTATAAACTTTTTTAAAATTATAGTTCATTTCAAAATTAAGTACCTGTTAAAATATTTACTATGAATAGTAAGTGACAAGTGTTCACTATAAGTAGCATAAGCTGATGGTACCAAGATTAGTCCAAGAATGGCAAAAACAAACTGTTTAGTGTTTACTGTTATAATGTTATTGATATAAAATTAAATGAAATCTATAACAATAGTACAAACTTAAAAAAGACAATATATGTCATGATATAATTATTTTCTTATAGTTAGTAGTTAGTTATATCCACGGACTAGTCCGTTGTTATATCTTAGTTCATATCATAATAATACACAGAACTGTGCTGGTACTGTCTCAAGCACTCGGCAAGTTGTCATGAAAATAATAAAAATCATGTTTCCACTTTCTGTGGATCACGGTTTTAACATTAACACAGAACAATACATACAATTTGACAGCACTATGATTTGTGATAATCAATATACTTATTCTAAAACTAAATGACTTAATACTTAAATTGTGTTTGGCAGTAAGTTGTATTAAGTAAAGTTTACAGTACTATCTTATCTATAGTATTTGTTTACACTACTTCGCGATAAGTGATAAATATTAACTGATAACGTGAGATATAATTTTCTGAAGAAGATTTTGCGCTAAATTTCTGAATCTTGCGGTTACTATAAAAAAAAATATGTACTATACACAATAATGTTACCATTATATACTTTTTTATTCCAAGGATTAAAATCTAATCTATAATTCGAGGCTTATGTAAAAATACTATTTATAATCAATGGTAATACCACGATCATCTTCTAAGACCGTGTCTAATACATAGACCTTATATTATTAAGCAACTTTTAATACCTGTAACTTTAAAACTAAGCCAGATAGCACAATTCTGACTTTACTAAAAATTTTTCATCTAAAACTATACATTAAAAAAATATTAAAAAAGCTGATTTTCAGCTAATTTAAAAAAGGATTTATTATGAATTTTTAAAATGGTGTTTGTCAATGGTTACGTGTAAAAACTTCAAAAGTAAGTATGTTAGGTAAGTTTTGATTTCACCGATCTATTTAACGTTAAAAACCACACATGTAGAAAAAAAAATTTTAAACATTCAATTCTAAGTATTTAAAAAAAAAAAAATGCACGTAACGAAAAAATGAAGTTTTTGAAGATTTTCATCAATAATTTCAAAACGAAGTTTGAACGGTCCTTTTTTTTAAATTCTTATTAAGCAACCTAAAATACACATTTTGGAAAAAATAAATTTTAAAAATCGATAGGTTGCTAAACTAGAATTATGCCATAATGGCATAATGATATTCGATACCACTGCAAAATGAATATGACTTGCTTTTAAAAATTAATTAAAAAATTGAAACATTCGATACAGAGTGCAGACACACATCTTTATTAGGTAGCCAAATTTAAAGTTTTA
Organism: Rhopalosiphum padi; assembly: GCF_020882245.1. Lineage (NCBI taxonomy): Eukaryota > Metazoa > Arthropoda > Insecta > Hemiptera > Aphididae > Rhopalosiphum > Rhopalosiphum padi. Next base: position 25,099,533 of record NC_083600.1, read on the forward strand.
TTCTATATATCTTATTTTCTATAATTTTATAAAGTTCAATTCAAACTACTCAAATTCAATAATTTCTAAAAATGTATTCATATTTTGAGTTGTGGTCAGTGGCTTAGCTATAAGGAGGCATGGGTGAATTATTTATTGATGATGTTTTAATTATGGTTATACTGTTATAGCTTAATTCCTTGAGATATTTTGTGGTGTAATTTTTAAATACCCCCCCCCCTAAATTGAGCTCCAGCTACGTTACTGGTTGTGGTGATCTTGCTCTAGGTTTGTAATATTATAAAATTAAAATACATATTATATTTTTCTATGGCATCTCACTAGATAAACTTGTAGGAAGGGAAAACTCTTTAACTAAACCTTACTAACCTTGGTCAGTTATATATCAAACATATCTATAGTTACAAATAAATCATTTTGAATTTGATTACCTACCCTCAATAGAAAACGTAGATAATGGTAACACCAACAATCAAATCTCATTCTAGATCATTTTTCTTTTTAAACTATTACACTATTGCAGTATTGCTTACTTTATTGTTAAAATGTTTTTTTTTTGACTGTAAAAGTATAAGTCAAGTGAACACAAAATGTGTTACATATTTCTATTTCCAAAATGTATTAACCTCTGGAACGAATAGATACAAATTGTTTTAAAAAACAATGATAAAATTACTTATAGCCGAACCTAATTATTTTTGTTTCCTTGTATATAGTTGTATCGGTTCTTTTCTCATTTTCTCTAGGAACACTTTAATTGGGCTAAATAATAAATATCCTTCCATAGTTCTGTATAATACTATGCTGTGTGATATAATATGTATTAAATCATTTAAATCAATATAAATATATAATATTATTTTATTGATTTCACCCATTCCTATAACTTGGTTTGAGGTCTATTTCACTGAGTGATGAACTGATGAGTGTCGAGTGATATCTATATATATACATAATAAATATGTTATATTAATTTATTTTTATAATTAAATAATATAAAAATATCAATATTGTATAAATATTATTATAATAATGACAACATTCTGGTAATCTCACGATTTTATTGAAGATTTTGTTCGCGATCAATTTAGTATCGTTGCCCTGCAAACCATATTTTCCCAACGCAAGTAACGCGATCAATATATCGACGAAATTTAACCCCTTCCGGCCGACCGCACGCTGGCACCCATCCGTTTTTTGTCGAGCACGCGCCTAAATTATTTAAATACGCCGCGCGTCATAATATGCATGTAGGCGGGTTAGAGTGTAACGTACATTGCCTACATTGCGCCTGTTTGTAGTTAGAATTTTCATCGCGTTTTTATTTAAAATATTGGTCGTAACTCGTAGGAAAGTTTAGGTATAAATATTATGTACTATTAATTTATATTATATATACTATTATATACTTGATATTATTATAAAATATTTACAATACAAGTACCCTTCGACTACCTGTTGCCTGTTGGCTGTTAATTATTGTACAGTAAAATCTGACGATGGATCATGAATGGATAGCTGACGAGTTGACCAAAATTAATTAAGAGATTAAGACATAGGTTATAGGTAGTATCTAAAACGGATGCGGTGATCAGTTATATTGCATATTACATGGTATGAGTAATAAATAAATAACCTTTATAACTATTAAACTATATAACTGCAGTAGCAGCTAGTACTATGAAGGTAAGTGTTTTCCGACAAAATAATCTTTTATTATACGTAGTTTGGAAAAACAAATGAAAATTAATTATAAACTAAATTAACTACATAATATATTAGGAGAATATATTATTAATGTTAAATATGTGAATATAATACTATATAATATGTTAGGTGATTTTTTTATGTACGTAATATTTAAGTCAATCACAAAATCACAATGTGGTTGTTTAGTAGTCAGTGCCCGTTTCGGTGAGCGACTGGAAATTTGGAACACGTGCGCGAGAGAGCAGCGAGTAGCGACCGAATGATTCATATAATTTTTATTTTTATTAATTATTATATAAAAAATTACAGAGAAAAATATAATTCGAGAACAAATTTAAATTAACGCCTTTTACGATTAACTGTAAATCATTGTATTATTTATTAATTATTATTATTATTGACAATTTAATGGAAATATAAAGAGATTTGCCCATAGACGTAAACTTGGGAGGGCAAGGGGGCCATTGCACCCCTACAATAAATTAGGAGTAAGTAATGTAATAATAATCAATTATATACTGATATATGTAACTATATATATTTTGTCCTCCCCCTAGGTCCTAATAAATGTCCAAGTTACGCTCATGGATTTGCCCAAATGGTATTTGAAGTCGCCAAAATTAAACCACCTGTATGACGAACAGTAAAAATAAAAATGTAAAATAATTACCATTTAACCAAATTATTCAATTGTAAAATATGTGCAACTACATACAGGACCGTATTAGCGCATAGGCACTGTGCCTATAGGGTCAACGATATTCGAGAATATTATGTATTAATCTGGGCCTGGTCACATATAATTAAGTAATAATAATTAATGAAAACTGTAATTTCTAATCATAAAGGATATTTAAAAAAATACAGTATGTTTATGATATTATATAACATCATATCAACTATACATTGTTGTCCGTTTTCTATAATCGACTAAGCGTGAAAAATTAAGAATATCGGTAGTATTATAATAATTGAATAATAGGTATCATGTGTGTATATTAATGCACATGTTTTTTTTATCTACATTTGGTACAAAAATGAATAAAATAGATAACGAATGTGTTCTGGGCGTTCTGGCGGATATTAACATTTTCTATTTAGCCTTTAGTGTTAGGGGGTTATCGGAGACGGACCTGTCTAATGTTTTTGTGTCGTATTATATTTTCACATAAATCGAGTGTAGTCGGTCTAACTATATAATATTATTATAGTTACTACCAATACAACAAATGTTTAAAAATTTTACGACTGCTGTCCGCGTGCGTGCATAAATAATAATATCCTTGTCTGGATCACTAGAAATAGAGGTGTAGTGCAGCGCGTAGGTAACCAGATAACGCAGTGCCGCACTAGTACGACCAGGTCACGCTTACACCACGCGTACCTATATATTTATTATTTATTTATATGGTACGTCATAAATATTATATCATTATTATTTTTTCGAATTGTTCGTATGCAAAAATATATGTCACTGTGAAACATTGTGTTTAGACGCATTTGTGCGATATTGCAGGGATTATTGTTTATAATATATATAAGGCGTGTGTAACCGTACTGATGTACATACTTTCTCGTCGACTATACTTGTACCTAAATGGAGAATAATTTAAAATTAACAATGTATATAACATATTATTTAAAAAAAAAAAACATTTATTTTCTCGTACAAGTCACTAACAAACTATAATATTATAAAGTAATAATATTTTGAAATAGGTATATTTTATTAAAATGAATAAAAAAAACGTCATCGAGTCCAACGACGTTAGCTCTACATTATAGATAATGTACGAAATACGAATAATGCGCATTTGTCGTTCGCCATGTGCTCATATTATATATATTAATGTATACTCGTTTTGTTTTTGATTCGATAAAAGAAATTTCGCCGGTACAATTAATAACGATACTTTTTTACGAACACCGATCTACTTTACATATTAAATCGAACGCGAACTGGAAATCAATCTGACTCACGGAATTATAAATACCAGCAACACTATAATATAGTCCATAGTCCTGTAATTCTGTACAATACAAAACAATTTGTTGATTAGCCAACAACAAATTTATTCTATCAAAAGATTTTACATCCAACATCGTCCATTTAGTTTTAGTATCTGGGCTTAAACCTTTTTATACATTAACGGCTTAACACTTATAACGGTAATAACACTAATAACCCTGTCTATGAGATTTTACTTAATTTGATTTTAGTGTAGACTACCTGAGTGGCTGAGTACCTACTAGAGTATAAAAATATATAATATATATTATATAGTTATGTAGACTATACGTCGATTTTCCATATTATAATGATGAAGCCGTTATATACAAAAACTGTTATATATATAATATGTTATATGTAAATAATATTATAATATTATAACACATGTCACATATTATCTCTTAAAAAAATAGTTATACATTATAATTTAAATATTTTTATTGTTATTATTTTGAATTTATTATAATTGTATTAAATTGCAATAAATATTGATAAATTATAAATATTGTTTCTTTAAAAATTTTATAATTTGATAGTTTAGAGGTTCCATCTTGTACACACACATCTAAACATTCTAAACATCTTGTAACATAAATTTATAATATTTTGCTGTAAGAATGTTATGTAAACTTACTTGTTCTACCTAAGTGGACTCTTTAGCAGTTCATCATCCTAATTTGAGGGGGGAGTGATCCTGTAGGGATTTGGTTGATTCCTTTTAATACTTATGGCGTATGAAAATATATTAAGGTTCTCGTGAAGATGTTGGAAACAATTATTTTTATATAGGTGTGTCAAGGTATTATTATATTTGTCTCCTTTTCTCTCTATTAAGGTTTCGTAAAAATTACTACTACATCTTTGTCGATGTGTTTTCTTTCATACCTTTAATACTAAGTTTCATAAGTCAGACTTCATGATCATAATATTTATAAATCAAAGATGATCAAAAGTCTAACAATTTATTTCAAATTTGCAATGAAGTAGGTATACTGTTTAATACTGTATCAATTTATCAAAACATCATTACGTTTTATCTGACAAGTCAACGAGTGAAACTTAATAAAATACTAAAATGTAACTTTATCGATCGTCGATAATTCCAATACGCATCATTCGTGTGGGATTTGGGTGGGGAGGGTCAACAAGGTATAATAAAGTTCAAAGTCTGAAAAATGACTAAATACACAACATTATCGCTTGTAAAATTCGAAGCCAGAGTCCTAGAGACATCGATATAATATGTATACACACACACATAAATTATGATGTACCTATAAAGCGTTTATCGCAGGTAGTCAATAATGTGAATATGTGATGCCCGTAAGAGACGGGCAGTATAGAAATCCAAGCCCAAAGTGATATTTTTGGCGGTGTAAAAAAAAAAGAAACCATTGGCGATGTCGCCCAAAAGGAGAAGGGTTGTAGCGTGTAGGCCGTAGGGTATTATGTTGATGAAATATACAGGTATTTTCCCTCCAATGTAGCGCGACGAGACTACGGGCAGTCCTGGGTATTGGGTAATAAAAATTATTAAAGTCTGTGCGTGTCACTAGAGAATTTTCTGGGAAATAGTGGTTGAGTGGTAGTGTACATTAAGAGGGGACGTCTCGAAAGGTGACCTGATAGCGAGCTTGGCTAGAAAATACTATTATTTAATAATATTGTATAAAATACATTACACATATTACAAGACGGTTTAAAATTTATTTTTCATTTTTAATGTTCTGAGTCTGTATACGCATCTTTCTAATTATAGGTACTTTTGTTTTGAGTGGGCCTCTCCCGTTGTCCACCAGTTTTGGTAAAGTAATCTATGTCAGGACTCAGGATATCCAGTGTATTTATCTACAACTCATTTCCCATAATATATATAAGCAAGAACTCTCGCACGCACTTTGTGTTAATACGCACAACAAGCGTCTTGCAGTCGAACGAACACACACACCACACTAACGTATTGATTTTTGTCTTTTTTTTTTTCATAGTCCCAAAATTTGTCCGAGACCGACCATACACGCGTCGCATTATTTTGGTTATTAATTCTATTTCGCCCATACACATGATTTTAGACAATTCGTACAATAAATTGTAATATAATTATTTGACGAGTACGGAGTAACGCATAAGTATAATATGACATACACATTACACACACACACACACACACGTGTGATGAGACCTCGAGGGTGTGCTAGTGGACGGTGTGACCCATTGAACGATTTGAACGTACCACCCCCATCACCACAACGTATTGGCTACCACTACAATACTATTATGCTATAACATTATACATGTGCGTATTATATATATGCTACAATTGCAACAACAATACTACCGTCCCCTCTACAATGTCGTCCCATGCGGCGGCGGCTGTACGATTTTCATGTTTACACTCGTCGTTGGGCGCCAAATCTGGCAACGCAGCCCGTTGCCGCGCTGCCATTCCGTTGCGGCGGCGGACAACACAAAAAGGTTTTATCACAATAATAATAATATATTATACGTATATACACATAAATCCGGTGCGCGCGTGCGAGTGCGCGCGAGTTTTCTACTTCTGTGCGCGCACGCGCCCTGCGACGAGTTGGTGTACGTGCCAGGTGTGTGTGTGTGTGTGTGCATGTGAACGGGTGTGTGTGTGTGTGCGCGCTCGAGTCGTGTTTTTGTTGCGGAGTCGTCGTCGCGGAGGATCAGCAGCGTTGTCGTCGTCACTCGTCTGCAGTCGCCGTGTGGTGTGTGGCAGAACGTAATTTTGGGGAAAAAAAATTATTAACATTCACACGCGCGTCACCCGCACTAGACTGTAGTTCTCGCCGCGTTGTGCGAAAACCGACTATTAGTAAATAACTATCTAATCTATTAATTTGTACGATACTCAGATATATACACACACACAACAAGATAAACAAATCGTTAAACGTTTATTCGAAAAATACGCTCGTGGTATAGATTCTTTACAATATCAGGTTGTACGAAATTAAATGTGATATTTATGTAACGATATTATAGGCAGGTAGAGGCGATATAATAATATTTCGATTGCATCGGACTCGGACCGCTGTTGTTAGGATAAGAAGAAGAAGAAGAAGAATAACCGAGAGTAAATAGACGAGATACACTCGTGTACGGGGGACACGAAACACGATGCGCGTTTACCACTACCATAGCAATTGCAACAGCGGTACCAGCACGTCTAGCAGCAGCATAAGCAGCACGGCGGTGGTCGCATCGGACGCCTCCCGGACCGTCGTCGTTGTCGCTGCCGCCGCCGCCGACGACGCCGCCGCACGTTTGTCCGAATCGCACTAACCCAAGAGGTATAAATATAAATTATTATGATTCTACTACATCGCCGCATACGATGTATTCAATTATTACATTATAGTTAACCGTGCGCGCGATTTTCGGTCGTCTCTCGCGTTGTGTACGTCGACGTGTGGTCGAGTGCTCTCTGCGCAGGGCTCGAGATCGTGTAGCACCGCACGTGGACGGAACGACGGCTTGTGGGGGTCTTCAGATTCTCGACAACAAATCACTAAATAAACCGCACGCATCGCGAATTAACTTACCTACTCGACTATTAAAGCTCTATACTGTATACTAGTGGCAGTTCATTAGAGATTAAAGTGATTTTTCACTATACATTTTTGTTTGGTTATCCTTCTTTTTTTTTTTAGCAATTTGTAATCCTAGTCCAGTGATTGTAGTAGTAGATAGGGCTGTTAATACGTCTCGTTAAGGGGAAACAATATACATATTATATTATATACTTGTAAAACTGTAAAAGTATTTATTTGCTAATCTAGCGCTCTGTCACAATTGCTTGTTTAGTTAAATGACCATGCTGGACGACTAGGTAGTAATCCTATCGCAGTATCATGTCTTCGAATGGGTCGGATGCAAAGAAACGCAAACTGCTGAACAATGAAGAAGCTATTCTTGAGTCGAGTACTAAAAAGTATGTAGCTCATTATATTATTTGTTTTATGCAGCTTCTGAAATCAAATGTTTTACTGGTTGTGCGTGTTTGATTCAATCTGTATTATAATTAAATATTATGTATCATTTGATCACAAAAAATTATATTATTTATTTAAATACTGTGTTTAAATGATACCCTGTAGAACAATACTTATATCAAATAAATTTGTTTTTATATGGACTATTAAAAAATGTTTATAAGTTATAACTTATCACTAACATTAATCAAATGTTCTTTATTTTCAATACCATCTATAATTATGTTCTTACTAGATAATATGTGTCTTAAAAAATATAAAAGATATTTTTCCTATACATTGAATATTTTTATAATATAAAATGTTAAAGTATATACAATTTTCTTTTATACAATAGTCATGATTTTCTAAATAGCTATAGCACTAGTGTGATATATAGATTTGTTATAGATGACTATAACACTTTTGTGTTCACTTTTACTTATATCAATTAAATATTTTTATAGTTCATTAAATATTTAACAGTTATTCCAAACCTTATAACAAAACTGTATGAATTATTGTAGAATCAAGGTACAAGCACAGCGTAAATTTGCCCAAAATGCTGTGATACCCACCAGCACTGCACAAAAACCTATTCAGACTCCAGTAGTGCCTAATAATGTGACAAAACCACCAATTAAGCGGCCAAATACTGAAGACTTCCTTACCTTCCTTTGTTTTAGAGGTAATTTAATTGTATTTAAAATTTTAATTTTTACAACTTATTATCGATTATTTTGACTAGGTACAAGTTTATTACCTCCACGACTAGATTTCTTCAATAAACCTCAACGCTCTCTATCGGCACAAGAGATTGCTGCTGGAAAAGTATTTAAATTATAATTTTTCTATTAAGCTATTATCTATCTATCTATTATGATTATTCATAGCATGTAATTATGTACTAACTTTTATTTTGTTTTGTATTTATAGAAAAGAAGAAAAAGCACTCCTATACTGCCAGTAACTAATGCAAATAATCCATATAATGTAAATAGTGTAAATAATGAATCAATTGAACGAAAAAACATTAGTCAGTTATCACAGACCAAATTTCCATTATCTAAACTAGGACAGAAAGGTAAAGTGTACATCATTTTTATAGTCTTAAACATTTTTACACAGCTAACTTTGTTATTTAGTTATGGGTCGAAAGTTGGTAAGATCCAGTTCAAGATATACTGTTAGACAAGAAGCTCTCACATTACGTCAATTAGCTCTTCGTCATGTTCCAAAATTAAAAAAATCCACCTCAAAAGTTATTAAGTAAGAAAATTTTTCCATTGATAAATTATTTAATATGTATTAAACTGATTGTTTTGTCTTATTGTATTTAGACCTTTAGTAAAAGAAAATAATAAAAAAAAAACTGAGAAAAATGGAAAACAAGTATCATTAGACGGTAAGCAAATACAAAAGTTGAAAGGCCGTATAACTCGATCAAATTCTTTACCAAGTATATTTTGTCCTGCGGTTAATCAACTTCGAGGTAAATAATTTGATTAATGTACTGTTGTTCATATAACTTACTTCAACAAATATTTAAATATTTTAGATGATAAAGGTAAATGGTGTAAAGGGAGTTCTAGTAAACCTTCTTCAAAAGCATCTGATGACTCAAAAGATGTTGAAGAAGAAAGACCATCGAGAAAAAAGACTGCATCAAACAATTTAGATCATAGAAGTAATAGTCTGGGTAACATGAAACGAAAGACTAGTATTGTTAAATGTAAAGTGGCAAATAAAAATAACAGAAAAACTAGAAGTTTAGCGAGTAAATCTAAGAGCAGCGACCGAGATAATTATGTTGTTCCTGATAAGAAGGTTGATAAGACTTTGAAGACTGTATCCAAGAGTAACAAAGCAAATAGTTTAATTGAAACAAAACCAACAGTAGACGTGAAAAGAAGAACATCTTCAGTGGATAATATGAAAACAACTCGTGAGAGTAAAGACATAATTAAGTATGTCTGATGTGTTATAGTTTATAAGAAATATTTAAAAAAAATATTTCTGATTCACATTTAAAAAAAAAAAAAAAATTGTTTGTATTTTATTTTAAATAATTATTGTTATAGTTCAACTCGTTCAAGGCCCCCTAGAAGAACTAAAGAAGCTGCTACTTTATTTATGGAAATGTTACGAAAAGATATGCGGTGCCCTGATGAGCAAGAAGAAGATGATACATCATCTGTTGAGAGTTTTCCTGATCTTCCCAATACACGAATAAATGGTAAGTTGTTATATTTACCCTGTTTCTAAATAAATTTACTTTTATCATGTTCAACTTTCCTTAAAGTGATAATTTTATAACTTTGGTAAATTGTCATGATTATATAGACATAACCATCATTCATAGGTTAGGCATCTTTGTTTTGCTATTAATTTAAGTCTGAGAATTGAGAATACATAGAATATGATTCTAAACTAAAGAAGCTATAATTTTACATGATGTCATCCTAGTGTGAATAGTTGATTATATTTTTATTTTTTTATTAATTCACACTTATTTACAATTTAAGTATATATAAAATTAGTATATCAATATGTATGTTGTTATAAACTTATAAATATAATAATCATTCTATTTTATAATTTAAATATATTATTCTTATTAAAAAAATCATTACTTAATTCAATTAACTAAAATTATTAGATATTATTAATAAAGTTCCTTTATTTATTAATTAGGTTCAATTTCATAAATTAAACATATTAAGATATAAAAAATAAGTTTGTTAGTTTTTGATAGTAAATGTGTAGATAAAGATTTTTAAATTTTACTTCTATATTTCAATAGAAACACAAAGTATATGTCTTGTGCCTATTTATCTGTATGCAAACATTATGTTTAATAGTCAATTATGTGTTACTTGGATATAATAGAGTTAATTGTAAGTGTTTTTTCATATGTATTCAGTTCATACTGCTTGCAGTAATGTTATAAATCAAAATTCTTAAAAATATTAATACAATTAAATTTATATATTTTTCAGAACAACGCGAACGTGAGTTGAAAGTGTTTTCCAAGCAAAACAAAATGGAAAAACATCAAGAAGAACATAAATTATCTGAAAAAAGAGATGATAAACCATTGTCTGATAGTAAAAAGACAAAATTAATTGACAAGAAGAAAGTAGAAAAGTTGAAAAAAAAGTTTGAGGAGAATAATACTCTGGAAAAGAAAAAGACAAAAGAAGTTATAGAGTCAATTAACTTTACTGAAAACAGTGGAGCTGTGTCATTTAAAAGGAATCTGAGGCCTCGACGCTCTTCTACCATGTTAGATGATTATATTATGACTGATTCGGATGAGGACGATATAAAATGTGAATCCCTTGTTGAGGTGACAAAATGCGAAGCTCCTAAATCGTCGAATAAAGTGACAATTGTGGCAGGAAACTCAAAATCTCAAAAGTGTAAGCTAAGTACTGACGAATCTGTTAAAAAAAATCTTAAAATTAATAAGACTGACTTAAAACCGAAAAAAGATTTGAATAAAGATTCTGAAGTTAAAAAAAGTCTTTCTGAAACTAAGTCAAAAAGTATTTTATTAAAACGTGACAAAGAGCTAGAAATCAAGAATAATAAAAATGGTACCGTCGATAAAAAAAATGAAAAATCGTCAAAAAATAAGACTGAAATTTTAGTAATTACTAAAGAGCCAAAAACTACCGGCAGTGGTTCAAAAAATGCCGGAAAAAAAGTGCCACTTCCTAAGCAGCAGTCAACAAAAAATGAAAACGCTTTGAGCAAGAAAAAATCCAATTTAGATCTGTACAATAATAATGATAAAAAAAAACGATCTACATCATCGTCTTCGTCGTCTTCCATGTTTAGCGGTATTACTAGTCAAACGAAAGAAGAGCTTTTGGAACGTATGGCCGAAAATTTTGATGCCATATCTACCGCTTGCGAGGGTGCCGATAAAGCAATGCTGTCAAACATAGCGGATAGCATCAACAGTGCAACTATGAAAAAAAATGTACAAAGCAATGCGAAGGAAAAACGTGTAGATAGCGGTATGGTAGAAAAAAATATGCAGAGTGGTAGTATTGTCGCGGAAAAAAAAATAGCCAACGAAGTGAATTCAGTAAAGAACAAACAAGAGTTAGAAAAAGTTTCAAAAACGGAAAACTTAGTTGCAGTTCCAAAAGAAGAAAATGTCCTCGTGACCACTGATAAAGTAGAAAACGTGATTATGGTTGTCGACAAGGTAGAGAAAACGGAGTCTGTGGTAGTGCCATTGAATAAAGTAGAAAAAGTAGAAAATATGGTGTTCCAGACCATAGCTAAAGACTTATTCTTGGGGCAGCAAAAAGAGATCAAGATCACCATACCCGAATACTTCACCGGTAAAAACTTCCAGTTGGATAACAGGTTTAAACAAGACGATGGGCTTTCAGTGTTATCTGAAATTTGTAGCGCCCTGCCCAGATTTAATGAACCTTTTGTGTCTAGTAGTCAGTTGTTAAACAAGATGCCAACAGCCAGTGACAGCAGTTTTGTGAAGTATGTTCCGCCAACCATCAGTGAAGACGAAAAGCCTCCGGTACCGACATTGACGCCGCCGTCGTTTGAAAGCCGCACCGTCAAAATCGTAAATTTGGCGCGTGGCAGCAGCTCGTCCGGGACAAACGACAAAAATGATTTGGCTGCGTCTTGGAAACAAGCGTTCAAAAACGTCAAATTGCCGAAAAATGGAATCGCCTCTGCCGCCGTTTCGGTCGGTAACAACTTGATTGCTTGGACGAAAAAGAAACAAAACGACAATCAAACCCCACCATCAAAGACATACGGTGATGGTATAGATGATGGCACAAAAGAAATAGTTTCTAATAGTAATTTGATGAAAAACACTCTTCAATCGTCATCACTGATAAATGGTACTACGGAAAAGAAATCTGAACCTTCATATAAATGCCAAAAGACTTGTTGCGGCGAAACAAAAACCATGGAAATTTTGGACAGCAAAAAGACGATGTCAACAACAGCCACCAACAATGCGTCCTATCTGGCCAAAACGACCATACTAAACAGTACGAAGTACGATTTGAAATTTGAAAAACGTTCATCATCGGCTACAATAGCGACTACTGCAGCGCCCATCAGCGTCGAAAAACAACAACAAATCCGCAAAGACATCGTAGGTGACGTTTCGTCTTCGGATGATCAGAGTCCGGAGAAGAAGATATTCCACCAGCGGCGGCTGTCTACCACCCAGTCGTGTAGCGGAAATAGTTCCGACGCTTTTTCACCCGATAACGAGACGAGTGTTTATGCTTTCCAGCCCGATTTGCCGGTTGCCAGCACTCCTTTTCGTCGGAACAAACCACAATCGCCTGCCAAGTCCAGGACGGTTTCGCCCAACACGTCAATCGCTGTAAGTATAAAATACTAGTAAAAATAAAACCCGAATACGTTTTGTTGTATAGAAGATGTTAAATATACATCTTCATTGATTAGTTGTGTAATATATGTATTACATTTTAATTCAATGATAAATCATGTTTACAATTAAAAACGATTCTATGTGGAGACAGATCGTCAGGTTATGTATTTCATAGGATATTTTATTATATATTTATGTTACTTCTAGAGTAATATTTAGTTGGTCATACTATTTTTTGCTAAAATAATGTTTATATCATATTATTTAATTTATTAATACTAATTCTTATATTCACTTATAAGTCAATACTCAAATGTACCATTACAGAATGGTGTGATCTATAGGTTCATGGCGCATGTAAATGGTTTAAAACTAATCTAAATATTTTGAACAGATAATTACTTTTAAAAAGTAATAATAATAATAATATACATAAAAATGAAGATTCTAACGCCCATAAAAATTATTTTTTGAATTACAACCAAATAAATAAAATGTTATTTTTTCGTGTACACTTAGGTTTATTCAATCTTATCAAAAATTAAATTAGAAATGTCTAAAAAAATTATTACTGTATTATTTGCTATAAGAATTTGCGACAAATCTATTATTACATTTTCAGTTTTTCACTCACAAAAATTTTACTCTATAAATCAAAAAAGTTGAGAATTTCTAGTATCTATATATTCTATGTATAAAAAAGCCTATTTTTTTTTTATTATTTTAAGTTAATGCTAGTACGAATATTTAATGAAAATTTCGCGAGTGAATACTTTTGCATTACAAAAAAAAATTCATCCTAACGACCTTTCAAAAGTACCACATGGATGCAGTTTGTTATAAGAAACCACCTTTGAAGTTGTAGGTTTGAACAATCTATATTCTATAAAACGTGTACACAGGCACTAAAATAATAAAAAGCATATTATAAAATCAATACATAAATTTCCTCGTTCAGAATTTTTAATAAATGTGGTGGTAGGAAAGTAAAAATTAAAATTATTTACCATTTTGTTATAGGTGAGTATTGAAAATGATTCTATGGAAGAAAAATCCCATCAGTCCACCGTGTCATCAACGACAACGGATGTTGATAGCGAGGAAGGACGGCTTTTTTACATTCCATTACCTGCCGGTGTTCGGGCACAGCCGATGATTCAAGGCGTCACTGTAAAGCTGGGGACGGAAGGACCACAGAAAAAATTGGTGATGAGCGCTAAGCTAGTAACCAAACCCCCTGCTTCTACGATACCAGTCAGGTGTGTAGAGAGCTATGCAGAAATCGTCCATAAAAAATATATTTTGATTAGTTATGCTTAATTATTATTGTCAATAATCCTATTCCAAATTGTATTATTATTTTTTGTTAGTTATAATCTTTAATTTATCTGCACACAGTTCCATATCGCCAAAACCTGAGCGGAAAATCAAACCGCTGTGCACTACCAAAATTACCAACAGCACTACCCCCGTTGGCACTGTGCAACCAACTACTAGAACTGTTCAGCCCCCTAAATGTACCCCCTCGACTTCAAAACAAGCGTTACCATTATTGCCACAGCCGCAAATCCCGGAAACGAAAGACGATAAGAAACGGTTACAACAAATCACTACAACTACTAATTCTACTACTACTGCCATTACTTCTGCTAAGGAATCGAAAAAATCGTCGTCCGTATCCGCCACTAACAACAAGAAACAAAAAAAGTAGGTCACATTAGAGGGGGGTGCATAGTTATAATTTTATGTATATAGTATAAAATACTAGTGTGCTAATCTGTTTTAAATTTTAAGGACTGAAAAACAAGTTAACAATAAGAGGAAGTCCAGCGAAAAAGTAGCTTTGAAGAAGAAATCGTCTAAAGAATATTCCGACATGTTAGATGCGCCGACGTTTTATCCATCCGAAGAAGACTTTAAGGATCCTTTAGAATATTTTGAAATAATCAAACCCGTTGCTCAAAAATACGGCATATGCAGAGTCGTGCCGCCACCTAGTTTTAAGGTCAGTATACCTATATACCTATTATTTAGTATAATATAATGCTGTATTGCTGTTTTAACGTAAATGTATACTCGTGCTTAGCCAAAAACATTTAAAAGTTTGTATGTTATAAACTTTAAATAATTGATAATAAATGTTAATTGGAGTAATTTAATTTAAAAATTATGTCTATTTATCTCTCTGCCATCGCGATTTTATAAGAAACACGAAAACAAATATGTAGTAAGTGGGTATCTGCAGTACATTATAGTACAGTACACATAGTGTCGAGGGGTCACTGTTGTGGATATGTAAAATTTAAATTCAATGATACATTATTGTATAGAAAAACGCAGATAAAAACGATTCTGAGCGGAGACGGTTTGTATCAGTCTATTATATTAGTATATTACCAAATATATTTCATATGTTTTTTTTGAGGTATAAGTCATTTATTTACTTCAGTTTTACGGTAGTCGGAAGGTTAAAATAATTTTTTTCAAAAATTGCATTTATTATATTATTAGTATTTACTATTTAATTATAATACATACGTATTTATACCAAATGATTTTATTGTTATTAATTTTTGAGTTAAATAGGTTTATAATATAAATACAATTATATTTTATAATAAACAAAAATTGTTATACGTATAGGAAAATTCATATTAATATAATGTACGTCCAAATTTTTAAATCTCTATAAAAAATAATTTTGTTCGTATATTTTATAAATATTTTAGTTCCAGTACCTATCAAATATTTATAAGGATTATCTAATATATAAAAATCTCATATCACAATGGGCAATGTATGTCGCCAAACTCCTCCGAAACGGCTTGGCCGATTTTGATGAAATTTTGTGTGTATATTCAGTAGGTCTAAAACAGTGATGTAAAATATATTTCATACTCCTAGGTGCCCCTAAAGGGTGGCTTTCAACAAATATTTTTTAATATTTAAGAGGACGTTATATCCGCATGCGTTGTCTCTGTCTTATTAATGTAGATCATAGCAAATTTGCGTTCATCAGAACACATTTTGTGATGTTAGCTTTAATATTAGTCAATTTACCTATTATCAAACTTAAAGATAATAATATTATCTAGGGAATCTCATAGGATTTTATTGATATTTTAATTTTTAAACGAATTACGAGCATTTTAAAGTTTTAATATTTTACATAACTATAACTCACTTAAAAATTAAGATATCAATAAAAGCCTATGAGATGGCCAAGATAATATTATTACCTTTAAGTTTGATAATAGGTAAATTTACTCTAATATTAAAGCTAACATCACAAAATCTGTTCTGCTGAATGCAAATACGCTATGATTAGTAAGAGAGACTACACATGCGGATATAATGTCCTCTTTTCGTGTAAATTGTATACCTATAACTTATAAGTGATATATTGATAATTCATAAATTAAAGTAATATATTTATATTATTATTATTTTTATTATTTATAATCCCAGTTACATCGTTTGTTACATTAAATTTAGGTAATATTAAAAATAAATAGATACCTACTAATACGAAAATACTTAACTAATATATTTAAAAACTTGGTGTTCTCGATGCATTCCGAAACTACTCAACCGATTTTGATGAAACTATGATCAATGTGTGTAATTTTATCTCCGTCATAAGATATGATAGTTTTTATCCCGGTTAATGACCTCTTTATTATGTTTAGGGCTGTGCGATTATTTAATCAATTATTCGAATAATAGATTACTTTTAACGAATGATACATAATCGGTTAATCGATTGAAATAGTGCAACTCTAGGCGGAACAGTTATGTAAAATTGATATGTCAAAGATATCATCTATACATAAAATCAGAAAACAAAAAATATTTTTTATCCTTACTGACTAAATGTCAACATTGTTAGCATTATAGACAACCAAAATTAACACGGGTGCATTTTGTACTGGCGACAAAGTGCACGGGGAGTCGGGGACAGCTAGTTATATTATATTTTCAAACCTTAGCTATAAAAATGAAAGATTTTATATATTTTTACTTCAAAATACTTGTAGTTTGTAGTTTTCGTGATTTTAAGACATTTTGTAAAAATTTTAACTTTTTTTTAGTTTAAGTAACAACCTAAAGTGATTAAATATTATAATTATTATCATTACGAATATTTTGCTGCTGTAATAATTATACTAAATCAATAAAAAAAAAATGTTTTAACACAGCCGGAATGTAAAGTCAGCGACGACATGCGTTTCACGGCATACAACCAATATGTGCATAAGATGATGAACCGTTGGGGCCCAAACGTCCGCGAAATGATAGCCATGAAAAAGTATCTGGAAACGCAGTCAATAGTCTTGTCCAACCCTCCGCTAATTGGTGGCATGGAACTGGATTTACCCAAGCTGTACCACACGGTACAGGAGCTTGGCGGACTTAAAGAAGTGATCGAGCTGGATAAGTGGTGTCGTGTTGCCGACTTGATGAAGATCCCGAAAAGTGCTCAAGACCGCGTCACTAAACTCGACGACATTTACTGCAAATATCTATTGCCTTACGACACACTCTCACACGGTAAATCTATTATCAAGATTCACTCAAAATGGCTGGTTGATTGTATTTTCTAAAACAATGGTTTTATTCAATTTCCTTAGATGAGCGTCAAAAATTGATCGCAGAGGTGGATAAAGAGTGGAAACAGATTTGCAAAAAAGGCGATACTGATGATGAGCTGTATGAAGACGTCAACGATTGTATAGCAAAGGTATAATAAATTGATTAGATATAAGTAAACTTTGAAAATCACAGAGTTCTGCCCCCCCCCCCACACACACATCATAACTCACACCAGCTATTTTTGTGTCATTCTCTATTCTGTTTTACTGTTTATCTATCTCTTCTTCGACTTTCCTCTCGCTTTCTTTTCTTTTTACATTCATTTTCATAGTTACCCATAGTATCTAAAGTCACCCTTCTCATAATCTAAACCACAATAATCTGAAATATAATACGAAATAATATTCATGATTAACATATAAAATATATTTAAATTATTTTTATAATTTTTTTGGTTCACTATTCTTGTGTAAAGGGTCGAAGTATCGCATTGAGCGCTTATTACCGGGTTGCGCGCAACACTGTCGCCATGTGGTTTAAAGAACAGCAGCAACAACAACCGTCAGGCAGCCACTCGTCGTCTACGTCAGCAGCTACGGCGGCGGTGGTCCGGGCTGAAGACGTTGAGTCGCTTTACTGGAAAAATGTGCAGGATAGGAAGAACCACATTTGCGTGCTGTCCGGGTCAATCGACTCTGGCGCAGAGGGCTACGGATTCCCGACGACCAAGACAGCCACTTTCACCAAACACCCGTGGAATCTCAAGGTTCTCACCAACAATCCAGTGTCAGTGCTCAAGTCCCTGGGCCCAGTGATGGGCATGACTGTACCCACCATACACATGGGCATGGTATTTTCGGCATGCTGTTGGTACAAGGACCCACATGGACTACCATGGATTGAGTACCTGCATACTGGTGCTGACAAAGTGTGGTATGGTGTGCCATCTGATCAAAGTGACCGGTTTCGGGCAGCCATGAAGCGCCTGCTACCGCGGGCTGTAGCAGAAGGCCAGAACCATCACTCATGGCTAGCTGCGGACAGTGGTATGGTGCCACCTAGTCGTTTGCTGGAGCATGGCGTCACCCTTACCCGAACAGTGCAAAATCCGGGTCAGTTCCTCATTGTCATGCCGCGCGCTTACACGTGCAATGTGTCCACTGGTTATGTTATATCTGAGAGCGTGTACTTCACACAGCCTGGTTGGCTTGACGGTGCCGAGAAGATTTTCCAGGTATACGTTCTGTTAATTTTGTTTATTTTGCCGCCAATACATTTTTGTGATTTAAATCATATTCAGAAACAATTGTACCAAGTTGATTTGATCACTGATAATAATAATAATTTTTGCTCCAATCCAGCAACTTAACTGATTGATATTCTATGGTTTCAGGACTTGCAGAAAAATTGTGAACCAGCCGCCTTTTCGTTTGAAAAGCTTCTGATAAACATGTCCACAGATTCACGTACACCTCAAAACATACTAAAACAAGTGAGTCAGATTTTGTACAGGACTATATTAAATTATTTATGGTTTCATGTTGTGACCTAGTGTTATAATAAGTTTTTGTTTTTAACTCTATTTGTTTCCGTGTCTAACAGCTGCTAAATATGTTGAGCAACATGAGAGATTGTGAAGTGGCGCTTCGAAGTCAGCTGGTAGAGGATTTAGGCCTAAAGGCTTCTGAACGCATTCGGCCCACAACATCCAAATCAAACGAGAATAACGATGATTATGAGTGTGATGTGTGTCATTCAATTCTTTACATATCAATGGTAATATAAACTGCAATATTATTATTATTATCATACAATTAAATATTTTTATATTTTCTAAAACTATGAATATATTTTTGTTTATTACAAATGTTAATTTTGATAATAATATACAATTATATTCATATTAAAATTATTAAATAACTTTTCTAATTATTTTTTGAAATGTTTTATGTTTATAATCATACTGAATAAAGCAATTGTAGATAATTTATATTTAATATTATCAAGATACTTAGATACTGTTCATTATACTTTAAAGCTATACTAAAAAAACCCAAAAATCCTTACTTGACTCCCTATTTTGGCCAATAGATTTAACTATAACAGCAGTTCTTAAACTGTAGTCCACAGCCACTTGGGGGTTCAACAATACTCGTGTCAAAGATTTGCCTGAGTCAATTCTTTTTTAGAACAATATTAAATTATTTATGGTTCCGGTTTAAACACATAACATGAGATATTTAGTAACAAAGAAAGGTATAAAAGGAGGAAGGGTTTGCGATTTCTAAAAATCTTTCATTGGGGGTCCATGTTTTACATGAGAACTACTGAACTATAAAAAAACAGTTATCAGAAAAAATCAATTTTTGATTATCAAGTTTATATTATAAGTTTTTTATAGTTTATTATTAAAAATGCTTATTTGTTTGTTTGTATAGGTGAACAATTCACACGAAGACTGTGACTATTGTCTGAGACATGGCATTGAGATTTTATCGAAAAAACACAACCAACTCAAGTATTGCAAGTTTCTATATACCTTTGACGAGGTAAAGAACAATTGAGAAACCTTTCTTTCTAAAGATATTGATAATTTCATAAAACCTTATAACACACTTTAAAATAATCGCCTTTTTATATAACTTAGCTAGAATCTAAAAAAAAGAAAAAAGTTATTTCAATTGTTTTCATGTTATTATATTTTGTGTGGTATTTATTAATTATTAAATTATAAATATTATAAAGTGTATATACACAGAGTGTAACAGGACTATTTAACAATTATAGTAAAATTTGTAATGGAAGTTTGTCAAATAGTCTTGTTACACCTTATATATATATTATATCACATAAAATAACTATAGCTTATATAATCAATACGATCAAAAACCAAATATTTTAGGAACATATTGTTAATCATATTGTGTTTGGTATTGCTCATTTTCATTGACAAAACCAAATTACTTTAAAAATATATTTTTTGAATATTTCATAACAAAAATTGTTATATATGTCAATATAGCATATAAGTAACATAATATAACAGTAATGCTAATCTTTGCGTTTGCCTATTAATCCATTGAGTTGGGTGGTTGAAGTGCATAGGTAAACAGGATTAAGAAAAAAAATATAATATGATTATAATATTTATAGTATTATCTATACACTATTGCAAAATTTGTTTATCAGTATATGGCCCATGTTGGTGGGTAGTAATATAGTATTATAGATAAGATTTAGTTCACAAAATAAACTTTTTGAAACTTTATCACCTCTGTAACATAATGAATTTTAATATAAGTAGAATAAAAAAAATACATTGCACTACTTCATTTTAAATATGATATGTTTTTAATTTTTTTTTCAGACTGATTTGGATATGATATTAGTGAAACTTCGCGAAAGGATTGATTCAAAAAAAAAGAAGACATCTACTAAAAGTTGATGATGCAGTTGGACTATACTTATGTATATTTGAAATAACAAGCAAACTAAAAAAAAAATACAAACAATTGAATAAAACTAAAATATCTCATAGCTCTTTTTCTAATGACATTTTATCAAATTATGTCACCGTTGAGTGTGTTCGATCATATTATTATACTCTTCCTAGAGAGTAAATTTCAAGACTTAATTTTTATTTTTTTATTTTCTCATATGTTCCAACATTTTGTGATTTAATTTTTTTTATTATTATTATTTATTATTACAATATTATTTTAATTTTTTACATTTGTACAAAAATTGTGTTCATGTGGTCTCAGAAATTTGTTAATTATCAGTTTAGCAAATTTTTGTACTTAATAGATTTAATAATAGTATTTTATCAAACTTATGTGTTGTGTGCTCGAATAGTTTTATTTGTGTACAATTGTGTTGTAAAAGAAATGTTGACTGGTTACTCTTAAAAATCAATTATGTCTGAAGAGTCTAGTAAAAAACAAAAACAAAATAATAATAAATGCAATTAGTATTATTGAAAATTAAACCGTTTGTCTTGTCATCCTTAGTTAAATTACAATTTTCTCCATTAAAGAATCTCACTTTAAAAGTCTTCAGTTTTACTTCTTTCCTCTCATCTTCTGATGTCTTAAATTTTGTCTTACTTTCTTATTAGCTAAAAGATTTATTGACATTTTGTCCAATTCTATACCTTCATCTGCTGATATCCATCATTCTGACTACTTTTTTTTAAATTTATTAAATCTCAATGAAGAATGCATCATCTTTATGCTGTGTCAAACCAGTATGTATATTTTTCTATAATTATAACTATATTAGATTTTTATGTTTTGACATATAACTGAGAGTATGCACCTCTAATTGGATAAGTGTTCTCAACGATTAATTTTCTTATGATCTGATATACAACATTTTTTATGGTATACAAAATAAATTTCTAGGTTTTAGAATATTTTGTACACAGTGGCAAATTTTCAAATTTTTCTGGGGGGGTCCTTAGTTTATACATAATTAATCTATGATAAACTATAATATATGAATAATAGTTTATATACTATAAACTATGATATCTTGTAATTAATAGTTACGTCCTTATGCAGTTTTTGGAGGAAGTTGAACAAAATATATAATTGTATTATTATAAATGTATAATTTCTATACTTATTACTTAAAACCATGCTGAAGGAACATATGTTGCATAACAAATTTTAAACTATTTTTTATATAATATTTTGTTAACGGGAAAAAATATGTCTGCGCGTGCCTATATAAATCAGGTTCTGCAAATATGTAAGAATTTTAGTTTTTTTTTTTTGAGAGGTTTTGGGGGGTCCAGTACCCCTGGACCTCCCCCCCCCCGTAAATACGCCACTGTTTGTACAAATAATATATTTTAGGAATATATTGCTATGTTAGATCCACATATACATCCGGTTTCTAGTTATAACAGTGCAATAAAATAATGATAACATTTATCATACCTATACTTTTTTTAAATTTACAAAAAGTGCATGCAATTCTTTATAAAATAACCAAGTTTTTAGAAACATTTATTTTATAATTAATAATTATTTAGCCTATTGTTGATTTATTTTCTCTAAAATCACTTAGGTAACTAATGCATTATTGATAATTTTCATTTATTTAATTATGCTCAAGTACTAGTCTCCATGTGTCATCTATGATCTATATCATCGTTTCTCAAAGTGTGGGTCGTGGCCCACTGGTGGGTCGTCAGTCAATTTTTAGTGGGTCGTGAACAATTTTTTGAATTATGATATCAATGCTGTTATTAACCATAATAGAAAACATGCACATATTTCGCATACACCTCATTATTAAAAGTACACATTGACAAAAATAAATTGGTTATAAACCTAGAAAATACTAAATATGTATTACAAATTTATACATATTTATATAATACAAATTTTGTTTTTTATAACTACTTTTTGAGAAGTGAAACCATGTGGGTCGCGAAAGATTTTACAAGGTAAATTTGGGCCGTGGTACTAAAAAGATTGAGAAGCACTGATCTATATGCATATGGCTCTTTTTCATTAGGATGTATGTATTATACAAACACAATTTCAGCGATCAGATGATACCTGTCTGACATCTTGCCAAGTCTACAATCTGGTATGTTTGCTGTGTAATGAAATTGGTTGCAAAGTAAATCTCAAATGTAGTACAGTATAATAATAACAAAATAAAAAATGTTTAGGTGCACATAAGAAATAAAGTTTGTACTTAATGTAATATATTGTGAACACAATTTAGAATAATAATAACAGATTAAACTTAAACAATAGAAAAGTAAAAATAATGCAAATTGGGTAAAATATGCATTGAGAATTAAAGAAATCTAAATAAAAATTCCAAAACTGTAAAATCACAAACAAATAATTTTTGGTGGTATCATACTTTTGAAACAAACATCGATCTCAAAGAGTCTAAGTGGTAAGCTAGTAACTACTTATGGTTAAGGTTAGATTATATTAAATTATATAACATAATTTATAGTAAAATAATATGGATAGAAATATAAAAAATATATTTGTATTCAATTTGTATTTATACCTACATTTTGTTAAAAATAATAAAATACAAACAATGAAAACAATAAGAACAATAATGTGTTATAAAAGCATTAACAAATTTACAAAAACATATAAAATTATCAATCCTAATGTTTTGGATTGGTAAACTATTAACGGTAAACTCATGTCTGGTGTGGAAATGATAACAATGGATGTATACAACCATATTCTGAAGTTATTTTCCATTAATAAATCTAAAAACAAAATAATAATTTATACAAGTGTCTAGCATCTTTGTGATGGTTCTAGCAAGGAATACTGACTTGTGGTAAGAAAAATCATCCAGGGAATGAATTTTGCGTACATGTTTGGTTAAATTGCTCTGGCTGTTGGATGAATGGTTGCAGAATGGACAACAATAAGGTTTAAAACGAGAGTGTATGACTGTATGTCTCTTAAGCAGCGTTAGTGTTTTAAATGATTTGTCACAAACTTGACACGGGTGAACTGGTTCATTGTGTACAGTGTTTTGGTGCGTTATCAACCGACTTTTAATAGCAAACATTGAACCGCATTCTTCACACCTATAATAAATAAATATAAAAAATATATTACACATTACTTCATAACAAATAAAATTCAATCGTTGAGTAGATGTATAATAAAATAGTTGTAAATACATTTTTTATTTTATTTTAAAAGATTCAATAAGTGTAATTAAACATTTTTTAATGTGTTTTAAGGTCTTAGTTGATACTTATTTTGATTAGACAAATTTGTATTCATAAATAAGTTGGTCATTGAAATACGTACATGTAAGATTTAACTTTATTGTGAGTGTATGAATGCATATTCAAATCGTGTTTTGAAGCACTCACATGGTAACAAATGGAGCAGACATATTTTGTTCCTATGTCATCACTATGTTTCAATTTTTTGTGACGTTTCAATGAATCATATAAAAACGTTGTATACGTACACTATATTACAAACAAACAGATATATTATTAATTAGTAATAGATTAGATATTTTATTATAAATATGAAAAGTAAATGTATGAAATGAATTATTTAAACAATACCAATGTACACGAATATTGTTGTTTTTTAGTGTGACTGGCATTTACATGCCTTTCTAAGTTGTATTTATCAAAAAATTTTCGTTCACAATAACTACAGAAATAATCGCATACACCCATGTGACGTTTTAGATGTTTCTTCAAATCAGATTTTCTAGGTGTTTGGTACTTGCAGTCTGCGCATTTGTAGATATTTTGTCTTTTTACAGCTATTTTAGATTAACATAATATAGAACAGAAGTTAAAGTGAGATAAAGAATAACATGATATACATTAACTTACATGGTGATTTATTTTCACTACACAAAGCTTTAAAGTTATCAAACGCCTTGCAATTTGATTTTCTTTTAGTAAATTCTACTTCTTTGCAGATTCTAAAAAAAATAAATAATAAATAACAAAGACAAACAAAATACATCATGGATCATAAAAAATATACTTGCATACGTTTTATTAAATTCGTTTTCAGACTGTATCACTTCTTGAATGGTAGACTCGCTGTCATTGATTTTACACATAAATTCCTGTAGAACTACAAAAATTTTTTCGAGTGTTGATTTTTTCAATAATGTTGTGGTTTGAACACATAAGATATTTTCAAAAGTCTGTTTACACTAAAATTTAAAAAAATACAAAATTATTATATAAAGTATACAAATTTCAAGTGTCCTATATAATATTTTGTTTGCAAATTTAAGACAAATGTTTTCATTGATGTCAAGTAGATAATCCATAACAAATGTAATTTACTTGCAAAACAATAAGTAATGACAATAGTTATTGGTTATAATTCAGGTAATAAATTGTTAATTATATGATTGCATTTACAGACTTATTTATCTTTAATCAATATCCATTTACTAAATTCAACTTTTCTTTAAATGTTTCTATTGAACAAATACCTACAGAATAAAAAACTTGTAACATGGTCAAATTCTCAAACATCAACAAAATCCAAACCTTTTATTTCAAATGTCCCATAAACTCACTAAAGCAACCTTTTATGTCTCAAATTACACTCTCCATAAAGACTTTTTTATTCCAACTGTACAAAATGTAAGCAAAATCAATATCTACAACCATTATGATCCGTTCACCATTGAACTATTTGTTCATACCATCCCAAGCGGCTAATGAAAGTTAACTGAATTGGAAATTATATTACCTATTTGAATTTATATAACCACATTCAATGAAGTTCAATGAACAGATTCTTCACACAAAACTAAATTACCCACTTTTGCTCATTGTACAAATTTAATTTTCAGATTCTTAAATATATCCCTTGAAAAATGAAAAAGTTTACAAGTATAATACAACATTTAAACAAATTAAAAATTAAACGATTGGTTGTTAATTTTTCTGTTTTAAAGTTTGAATAACTAATAATAGTTAGATAGAAAAAAAACTAGATTAGTTTAAAAAAAAAAAAAAATTTATACAACTAAAAAGTAAAATAAGTTGGTCATAAACCAATAAAGGATAGAACAAACAACATATTAAGTAAGATACCATAAAAATATGATAAAATGACAATGGTAATTAACTAAAATTTATTATTCCATTAATTGAAAAAATGTGTTTTTATAACTCAACATTTAAATTAAAAAATTTCTTTGTTAATTATAAAATCCACAAGATCTAAAAAATAAGGGGAAAAAAATTATTCATATTTACTTGTAAGACCGAATCTTCTAACACTTGTGAATCATAACTATCATCACTGTACGTAGCCATTTCAGTAATCGTCAATTGAAATATGTTTTTATTTGCCACACTAGAAATGCTCAATAAAAATGATATCAAAAAGGTAGTGGCGTAGATATAGTGTCAAACTCTAATAAAATTAATTTCCACGAATTTATAAGAATAAAAAAATATAAAAAATTATGTCCATGCAAAATTGTACATCGACAGGACATGCTCAGACAAACCAGTTAAACAGTAGGTAATAGGTATAAATAGTATTATACTAGATAGAACACTAAATGTAATATAAAAAAAACAACTTTCATAAAAAAAATGAAGTCATTGTTCGTTTTATTATTGGGGGGATCACAGAATACAATATAGTTATGATAATATATATTTATATACATAAATATTTACGTGCATTTAATGATGCATTTCCAGCACGAGTTCACTGGCTTTTTATCTCATACACAACAACAGTTATTTGATAACTGCACGCATTATCAGTAGACAGGTATATTATCATTGATATCGATACAAACCACGGCTAAAGAGTAAAGACTTCGACCATAAAAAATTAAAAACTAAGTTTATATAGACTAGTGTATAAACTTTATAGTTTACATGGTCGAAGGCTAAAGACACTACCTATCTTTATAGTATTCTATGACCGTGATACAAACATTACAAACCCTTAGATCATTTATAATATTTATATACCAATTGTCTAATTACTTATATACCAGCAGGAGCACAGAGCCACAGAAAAATATACTAGTACCAGTATAGTAATATCACAGAACATAATAATATATCTCACAGATTTATAAGTAATATAATTATATAAATCTATTGTTCTGTGGACTGTGGTATACTCGTATACTGGTACATCTAACTGATGTACAAACCATAAACTGACATTAAGATTAGGTAACTAAGATGTTCATGGTTTAAACCATAGTTCATGTGTTACTCTATGCCACGGCCTACGGGGCTCGAACTAAGATATCTTAACTAAATGTGTCTAATGCTATATTGTATTATGAAATCGGTTATAATATTTACACGTCAATACGTCATAACAAGGCAACAGCATTCAGCAGGGCTCATTGTCCATTATCGATGGTGTCAAACCACTCAAATCCTAATATTATGTTAAGGTTGAATTCTGGACAAAAAGTCCGATTTAAAAAAGACAGGGATATATTTTTTGTACATTTTCCGAATTGATGAAGTCAGGAAATACAAACTATTTAATTAACAAAATAATTAATTTACTGTTTTTATGTGAATATGTGATTAATAACTTTGGTAATAAACTAATAAACTAGTAAATTATTATTATTTTATTTTTATATTTGTTATCTTGCAAGCTTATCTTTAAGTTATTTGTAATATTATATATTGTCTGACGTCTGTAAGTATGTATATATCACTCACGAATTAAAATATACCTTATATATCTTAATTCGTGATACCACATAATTGTTGAGTTGTAATGAGTTTAATACTGAAAGCAGTAAAAGCTAATAATAATAGTAAAAAAAAAAAAAAAAAATTATAAATATTAAATAAAAATAGCCTAAATAAGCCACTTTAATATATCTACTAAACTACCTAGATTTTCATTGTATTTGTATTTTGATTTTTGACTTTATATTTTTACAACCTTTTAATTTTTATATAGAAAATAATATTTGTGAATGACATTAACATACTTACATAATATATATATTTGTGTGTAATTATAGGTATAAGGAATAATTATCAAATATTAAAATATGTATTAAAATTTTTCAATAAAATCCTATTCGAAAATATGTTTGGATATTTTTTCTGACAATAAAAAAAATGGCCATTTAACTGACTTTTTGACTAATTAATGATCACCCTCTTCACCCATTACTATTTATGTTAGTGTTAGACTACGACTTGTCCATTTTTTTAAAACATTGTCGACGTCTTATAATTGCTGTAGTCTGTAGTTTAAAATTAAATTCACATTAGTATTAAATCATTATGATTATATTATAATTTATATTTTATAATATTACCTATACAGCGTTATTGGTTGATAATAAATTATAATACTTGGGTGTCAGAAAAAGATATATAGCTAGGTATAACCATTGATTGTAGAATAGAATATTATCTATACCTATTTTAAAATCATGCTATAATTTTATTGCTTTGAGTGTACATACGTATATTGATGAAACAAAGATGGATTGATATTTGGTTTAAAAAATATTATACATCACGTATTACTAATCGTATAGGTACTCAAGTATTCGACACAAATCGAAGTATATTGTGTAATGCACAGAAACCAAGATTAATTCATACTTCCATAGATATAAACAATGACGTATTGCGTTATTGATGTTTTCTTTAAATTTTAAAACAATTTAAGTTTTCAGAAATGTTTTTTCCATAAAGTTGGAAACTAAACTTGGACTTAGGACGCTTAGATCGTAGTATTTTCATTTGTTCTGATTATCTGAGTACGTTTTTAGAAATTTGGTACCAATGAGTGGCAGGCTATTTTCATAGATAATATAATCTTTATATAATATAAATAATATTTAATACGTATAATATTGCTGTGTTATCCTGCTTGTGTCATGCAGTAGCGTATTTGAGATTTTGTCTAGGGGGGGATATACGTTGGCAAACATATAATTTCTTCTATACCGTGGGGGAAGTACACTTAACATTACTACCGTTTCTCAAAAATGTTGAAAATTCATATACTTATTATCAATAAGTACCTACACATAAATATATAAGACTGTATTTTTTTGTTTTAAAGATTTATTATTCATTGTCATTTTTTTATAAAATGGAGTAAACCATACGAATACAATAGTAGTGC
Organism: Rhopalosiphum padi; assembly: GCF_020882245.1. NCBI lineage: Eukaryota > Metazoa > Arthropoda > Insecta > Hemiptera > Aphididae > Rhopalosiphum > Rhopalosiphum padi. The sequence continues at coordinate 25,128,891 of NC_083600.1, forward strand.
TTATTGTTAAATATACAAATATATATGTAAAGTACGAAAAATCAAAACAGTAAAAAATAATGCATTAGCGACTAGCCAGTGCTCCGAACTTAAGGGTCTCAAGGTACTAAAGAAGGGCCCTTTTTTGGTACTTGGTCTGGGGCCTGGACCCTGGGAATGTAAAGACTAATGACCACTAGGCAGGAGACAGCTTCCTAATTTGCCTAGGTGGAAGTTTGGCGCTGGCACTAACGTGAGTGTTCGATTATAATAAATATTATAAAAATAAGTAATAACACTAATAACTCGTATTTAGTGTTTAAGTTTGTTTATTATTTGTATACCATTTAACTATAAAAACTTATTGTTTAGAATGCCTATTTATATATATATATATATATATATATATATACCTTCACGACTTCACCTTGCAATAAGTTTTGAAATAGCAACCAAACGCTTATTAATTATTATTAAAAGCATGATAATAGCCGGATCGTTATTGACAATAATGACGATTGACGGAATTTTACGATTTATAATACGAATTGTTTTCAATCATATAGATACATATTTAGCAATAAGTATCGTGTATTGACTACGGCCATCAACAATAATATTTCCAAATTCTTAAAATTTCAATATTATACTAAAATGTAGCGTTTTCAATAATTCTATTCTGTATTTCTGTGATATATGTACGATATTATTAAACCTATCAAGTAAAAAAAAGACCAATGGGGGGGGGATCTATCCCCCCGTAAATACGCCACTGGTGTCATGTTATAGACAGTGATGTATTCGTAATTTATAACTTAAAGATAAATATATTAAATAAATTTAAATGTTACTCTAGGCTAATATGTAATTGAAGCCAAAAGAAACATTTTTATTTATATGGTTTATAATGCGTTAAGCCTGGGTTCACATTGTTCACAACTACATTGTCTGTCGCGTCGTGTCCTAAATTGAGCTCGGACCAACTCATGATGGAATGTAGATAATGGTTTCTGTAACCCGGCTTTTTTTTTTTCAATACTATTGATTATAGAATAGCAACGCTAACACTGTGGAGTATGGATCATGGATAGATCCTATCTCGTCTATGTAAACAAATTAAAGCACAATAGTCAATAAGCACATATTACTATTATCGACGAGTATCTCATTGTAATGAGCAGGGTTCGAGACTTAAAGCATTTGCTTATTTTTATGGATTAGCTTAAAATGTGACAGAGTGCCAGAGTGCTATGGAAGTGTACGTCATGTTAAAACACGTTCAATTATGAAATTTGAGTGCTTTTTTCAACGACTTTTTAAAAATATGCTTATTTACAGTTTTTCTAATTATTTTTGCTTTAACCAGTTTTTCTACTTTTTATGATTTTTTTCAGAAAATCCCTCGGAAAATCTATAAACAATAAGGCAAAATGTCTCGAAAGTGAAGTTTGATTTTTTTATAATATACCTAAAGATTTATTTATTTATTTTTGATTTTTTAGTTAGAATCTTTTCCTAATCATTTTGTTTCAATATTTTTTGTAGTCTTTAATTATATTATTTTTAGCACAGTTACAAATTATGTCTAGTACCTACTTTATCATGTAAAAAGAAAGTTTTTCTTTTTTATTAAATATTTTTGCCCAAGTTTAAGTTTTTTAAATGCTTATTTGAGTGCTTATAATGATTTTTTTAAACGCTTATTTTAAACATTTTAAGTGCTATAAGTACCGAGCCCTGGTAATGAATTATCAATAAAATGAGCAAGTATACTCGTTGCATATTTATTTGAGTTAAACACATGAATTCTCAGGGAGAATGCAGTTATTATACGAGTATACATAAGCATCAGTGAATGCGCAGGTTACATGCATAAATAGTAGCTAGTCTTAACGAGAGACTCGTCGCTTATAATATTATGTGCTTTCGGTACATGGCTCATAGCTCCATCTACAGCACGGTCTAGAAGACTGTGATTCATACTTCATAGTAGTCACGAATTCATGATATGATCTAAGGTTATAAGGTATTGTATCGGTATACATAATATTATTTTAAATCGTTGCCGAGTAGTAACCACAGACTTATAGAAATAAGTTTTGTACATAGTAAATATAGTAATATGGTCTTGTATAAGTTAGTCTATGGTAATGACTAATGGTAGTAACATTTTTAGTAACTAGGTTAATAATATTCTTATCAGTGTTATCGATACAATATAACCTCAAATAATAATTGTTTACCTCAGACCTCGGTTGTGTATAATATAATATTGTTCTGTGATAATATGGAATAATATGGGCTAACGTAATGAGCTATAGTGATTAGATATTAACGAATGACGGCCGACGGTATTTTGTAAACATAGTTCGTTTTCGTCGCGTACAACACTTGGTACTTGTCTTGGCGTGGCCTTTAACCAGATCATAAAATAATAATTAATTGCACAATGTTTACGAATTATTTATATTGTAATTAACAATTAACAGTACAATACAATTGATTTATCTTAATAAATTATTATTATTACGAGTGAGGTTCTAAGGATTTGTCGTCCGGATTGTCATTTGTCCGGTGAATCGTACTATTGGAGAACAGTTCGGCGCCAAACCGTTTCGTCTACATTGCGCAGGCTGCCTCCGCACCGCACCACATGAACTAACGGGGCGACTCTCCGAAATCAACCTACAACATTTATCGATCTACGTCGCGTTTCTATTTTCACATTTGTGAAGTTCGCTGATAAAAGTGTCCATTAAACGCACAATAATATAGGTGTATATTATTATTTTGTTTTTACTTTTTATCAGTCTAATAACGCCGTTGTCGGTTAACTCACCACGGTCTGTGATTAAAGGAATGCATTTGCAATTGAAATTTAAAAGCGAATGTTGTGTGGCGTGTGCTTGATTGACTCGACCAATTGGTTTTTTATTTATCCTAAACTATCTGTTATTAACGTAATTGTAGGTGTAAATGGCATCATTTAACCAAAGCACTGATGAAAATAAACAGAATGGCAAGAGGAAATGGAATGAATCTCATTCGGACATTGAAAGAAATTCTAAAGATGATGAAGACGACCACTCAACTACCGGTAAATTAAATATTATTAAATAACGGTTTAGTTGTAAAAAGTTGATAATTTATTCATATAATTTGTTATGAACGCTTATAATAGATATGTCATCCGTTTTCTATACCACTAATAAAAACTTATTTAAATAATTCATCATGAGTAACTAATACAAAACAGTTCAAGTATTTAGAATTACATAATTATTAAAACCAATAATACTTTGAAAAAAATTTGTTTTACTATAAAAATTAAAAAAAGAAAATCGGACAGCATTTAAGAGAGGGTATTTTAAAATTTAAGATTGTTTTATGCCTATAATTAGATGTATATGTATATTTCCTTTCCATAATGGTTGTGCTTGTTATGATATGAATTAATAGGAATTATTACTATATCTTTTTATGAAAACTATTTTAAGTATCTTTTGAATATAGTAGGTATTAGTTGTGATAGGCTTGTAACTTGTAAAAATATACTATTGTTATTTAAATAAAACATGCCTAGAAAGTATTAGTTTATATTGTGCTAAGTGGATTAAGAAAGATGGAACAATTTTTACTAATTAACCAATATTAGCTATGCATTGGTAAGTAATGATAATTTGTACATAAATAGAATACAAATTATTAATGCATGAATGTCTTGTACTTAAAGATCAATCACACCTATAATATTGTATATTTGGTATTTTATTGACTAAATTTCAAACATATTTTTAGTATTGCATACTTTTATTATCTACCAAGAATTTTAAATAAAGATAATATTACATTAAATCTCCTTATAATATATATGAGAATAAGTGTAAGATATTAAAAAGTAATTTATTACTTTAGCCAATTAATTGCATTCAAATTTAATTTTAAATGAAGCTTAGTTTATTCTAAAATAGTTAAGGTTTAGTTAAAAATGTTGTCTTCATTATTTTTTTTTTTAAAGTTCACATTACGTTACTTATTTCTAGAAGATTTTTAAATGACATTGGTAATTTTACTGATATAGTATAGTGTTAAGTATTTGTTTACCTATCATAATTCATTAATATTAGATACTTGCATATCAGCATTTGGTTTTAAACTTACAATACTTATATTTTCTTACTGACCCAGAAATATTGAAATAATTATACATTTAAAATCTTAAATATCTTTTCTGAGTTATGTTAAATAATTGAAATTTAAAACTAATTAATTCATTAAAATGTATAAAAAAATATTACAATTTAAATTAAATTAATTTATGTTGTAGCCTTGTAGGTAATGTTATTTTAATAACAATTTATGTGAGGTAGTCCCACATGTATAAGCATAGTATTTTCAAAGTATCTATTTTTTAATTTATAATTGTTAAGAATTTTTTTATTTAGCCTATTTTGAATATTATTGGAATTTTATTTTATGGTGTTATGCACTATTTGTTTTTAAGAATGTAATAGACATTTTATTCTCAGTTCAAGTTGATTGTTGGTATGTGGTTGTTTTTATTTTTTTATTATATAGGTAATAGGTATAGCCTTATAGAAACTGGTTTATGTATAATATTATACGTTTTTATGAGTTGAAAAGTTGGAAAAAAAGTAGTTTGATTCCAATATGATTTTTCATCCACAAAACCGAAAAACTTTAAATACTGTAACTTTAAAAATAAGTTCATCAGCCAAAACCTAATTGCACTATTGTTCTCAAAGTTAAACTATATATGGGTTTCAAAAACAATTTTGGGAACTAAATTGCATTTATTCAAAATATTGTCAATTATTGTGTTCAAATTTTAATTTTCTTGATCTTTTTTTAAGTAATTAATATTATTTTAAGATTTAATTAAATTAATTTTATTTTTATTAAATTAAAATGTTTTAATTTTCTCAATAGATTATAATAGAATTATTTGCTTGCAAAAATAAGTACATTAATAATTTATGAATATAAAATTAAAAAAGGTAAATATTTTATTTAGTGAAAATAGAAACATAAACAAGACATTTTAATTTAGTTCAATTACTTAAAATTAATTTATTCAACATTTTAAAATATATTTTTCTTTCAATTAAATGTCTAAATAATCAATAACAATTCATAAATGATGATATAAAAACATTAACTTTGTACATTTGAATGTAATAACAAATCTTTCAATTTTGAATAATGAACAAATTATACATTATATTTTAAGGAAAACATTTTAAATTTTATGAAATATTTATAAATATTAATTATTAATTCAAATTAGAATTAAGTTTATGGTTTAATATATAATATATTGTTTGCTGTGCAACATAACAATTTTAATTTAATTTTATTAATTTAAATATAAATAAATAATTAAATTCAAGTAAAAATATTTTTTTCTTAATAATAAATTTTCTTCAATGATTGCATGCTTGGATTATACTTTTGGAATAGTTTTCTGATTGGATAAAAAAAAATTATAAACTTTACTATTGTTCTATCATTTTCTCAATTATTTCATTAGCTTGTATATTTTTTAGTTTTGTAAAATTAATTGCATCCTTACATTAAAGTCACAAACAATCAATATTTATTTTTATATTTTATCTGCACTTAGGAATTGTACTATTTTAATTAGGAGTATAAAAATAAATAATATATTTTAATTTAAATATTTTTGTTAGTTATGTGGTATCAAAACTGAGAGTTTATATTCATATTTCTGCAATGAGGTTTAAAAAGTGAGTTCTTAATTAATTAGCTGTAGTCTATAGGTAGTTCATTTAGTAGTTAATATTAAAATACCTAAAAAACATCATTAGATACTTTAAATGTATTTAAAATATGGTTGTAAAAATTAATTATGTACGTGTCCATAAAAATTTTACAACTAAAATAAATAAAATGAAGTCTTGTACGCGTGTATTAAAAATTAATAAATACCTAGTCAATAGTTTGACTACTAATTATTTTTATATCCTATGTTGAATTTGATTTAAAAATATTGGACAATGATAAAATTTAAGCACATTATAAAGTTTAAAATAATTATTATTTTTTTAAATCATTCTAATACTAAATATTGTGATAAAGATATTTTTATAAATGTAGGCATTGGTCTGTTATCACCCTACCACAGGCTGTAAAATTATATTATTATAATATGTATTATATATATATAATATGTATTTTACTGTAAATGTCTGCAATTGGTGAAAGTTGACATATTGATTAAATTTATACCGTTTGTAAATATTTGCTAGTGAATATACAGTAATGTCAATTTTGTTTTATTGAAATGGTATACTTTATTCAGAATAAGATCGCACTTCTTCAAGTCAACTTGTGCGCATGGGCGTGGCTTTATTACACAGCAGGCGTACAGATAGTTGACTCAGTGGGATGGAGAAATGGGTGTTGTCTGACTGCCGCTTGACGAAAACTGGTTGCCGCTGAGGTACGATCTCATTCTGAATAGAGTATAATCCTGGTACAACGGGAAAATCATTTTAATAATATTAATAATAATAAATTGTAGGCATACTACATATACAATATTAGATATTTTGTAAGTTGATAATTTTGATAAAATATTTTATTAATTTACCCAATAACTTTTATAATATATCTCAATAAAGGCCTTACTTGGGCTTGCTATTGCTATTCATCATAGTTATTCATTGTGTACTATTGATTTGCATAATAACCCTACATTTTTTTTTGCATTTTAGAAATAAGTTTTCAGTATGCGAAGAAAATGTAATAATAGTCGCTAACATACTAAGCTCCTAAGGGATACATTTGTAAAATAAAATAAACACATAACTTATATTAACAATACATACAATAATAATAATTAATTGATCAAATTAAATACGTTGTATTTTATGTATTATATATAATCTATACTATGTTTATTAACATTAACCAAAATTGTGTTATGTATATGAACATTGATGAAAATCATGCAAATATTCACATTTTTAATTTTTCAACATTGACCAATTTAGGTTGTGTTTGTTGACATTCACTAAATGCAGACATACACTGTAACATAATATATAATAATACTATATATAATATTTCAATCAATTAAAATTATTAAATAATTTATATAGTTAATATTTTATCCAAAAAATGAGGATGTATCAAGGCCTCATTATGGTAGGATGAGTGTCTTAGGTTATGTATATATCTATATTTGCTGAAAAAAATCAAATTATAGTGACGTGGTATTTATGTATTTTTTATGTTTTAATAATATATGGTGCTATGTAATAGGGCGATAACTGATTTGGACCTAAATTTATAATAAACAATTAAAAATATGTTAGTTTTAATTTATTTAAACATTAGGAGTAACTATAAATGTTGATTTTAAAAATAAATATATAAAAATAATTGGTTTTACATTTTTATTATTATTTTCTTTAATTTTACACATGCATAAAATGTTATAACTTTATCAATATTCAACATAAATTAATTTTCACAGTTATGCTAATTAAAAATGTAAAGCTTTTTATAAGTTGTAATTTTAATTAGATTATTTATTATCACTTAGGCTTAGTAATTATATTTTACTTGGCCATTAACAAAAGTTTTGGTGGTTCCATACAGAGATGGAGCAAGGTTACCAGGAACTCTGCAAAACTCAACCAACCATTCTCGTTGAAGATTTCGAGCCAATGAAGCCACTTGAAGAAGAAGAGTTAATGGAAGCATCTTTAACTACAGACCGTAAACAAGTTATTGTTGGCATATGTGCCATGAAAAAAAAAAGTTTTTCTAAACCGATGAAAGAAATTCTGAACAGGCTAGCTGAGTTTGAATATTTAAAAATGATAGTTTTTGAAGAAGAATTATTATTAAAACCAATCGAAGAATGGCCCATTTGTGATTGTTTGATATCTTTTCATTCTAAAGGATTTCCTCTTGAAAAAGCTATTAGATATGCTGAGCTTAGGAATCCATTGGTTATTAATCATTTGCCAACTCAGTTTGCTTTACAAGATAGAAGGCAGGTATATTCAATTTTGGAATCTGAAGGAATTTTAATTCCTAGGTATGCAGTTTTAGATAGAGAGTCTCAGGATCCAAATTTACATGAGCTAGTAGAGTCTGAAGACCACGTGGAAATTAATGGAGTTGTATTTAATAAACCATTTGTTGAAAAGCCAGTTTCTGCTGAAGATCATAATATTTATATTTATTATCCTACTTCAGCAGGAGGTGGAAGTCAAAGACTTTTTCGTAAAATCGGTAGTCGGAGTAGTGTTTATTCTCCAGAATCTAGAGTTAGGAAAACTGGTTCTTTTATATATGAAGATTTTATGCCAACTGATGGAACTGATGTAAAAGTATATACTGTTGGCCCAGATTATGCTCACGCGGAAGCTCGTAAGTCACCTGCACTTGATGGTAAAGTTGAACGTGATTCTGAAGGTAAGGAGATACGATATCCTATTATCCTCAGTAATTCTGAAAAAATGATTTCTCGTAAGGTGTGTTTAGCATTTAAGCAAACGGTATGTGGTTTTGACCTACTACGGGCAAATGGTAAATCTTTTGTTTGTGATGTGAATGGATTTAGTTTTGTTAAAAATTCAAATAAATACTATGATGATTGTGCCAAAATATTAGGAAACATGATACTTAGAGAATTGGCACCTACACTTCATATACCTTGGTCAGTTCCTTTTCAATTAGATGATCCTCCAATTGTTCCTACAACTGTTGGGAAAATGATGGAATTACGGTGTGTTGTGGCCGTTATAAGACATGGAGATCGTACTCCTAAACAAAAAATGAAAGTTGAAGTTAGACATTCCAAATTTTTTGATGTGTTTGAAAGGTATGGGGGTAAAATGAAAGGAGAAGTTAAGTTAAAACATCCTAAGCAACTTCAAGAAGTTTTAGATATTGCCAGAGCATTGTTAGATGAAATTGAGCATCACGAAGCTGACCAAGAGCTTGAAGAGAAAAAAAGAAAACTAGAACAATTAAAAAGTGTTTTAGAAATGTATGGTCATTTTTCGGGAATAAATCGTAAAGTTCAAATGAAATATCAACCTCACGGAAGACCAAGAAAAGAACAAAGTGTAAATTTTAAACAAGATCCATCACTTGTTCTAATACTTAAATGGGGAGGTGAATTAACACCTGCAGGAAGAGTCCAAGCTGAAAAATTAGGACAAATTTTTAGATGTATGTATCCTGGTGGCCAGGGTAGAAATTCAGATACTCAAGGATTGGGTCTTCTTAGATTACACTCCACATTTCGCCATGATTTAAAAATTTATGCAAGTGATGAAGGTAGAGTACAAATGACAGCTGCTGCATTTGCAAAAGGATTATTGGCTCTCGAAGGAGAATTAACGCCAATTCTTGTACAAATGGTTAAAAGTGCCAATACAAATGGTTTGTTAGATAATGATCGTGATTCTAGCGAACAACAAAATATGACAAAAGAACAGTTACACAAATTAATGCAGAATGACCATATATTTACTCCTGAAGATCGAGCAATGATAAATCCATGTAGAGCTATTAGCATAGACGAAGCATTAGATTATGTAAAAAATCCTGTTCAGTGTTGTGAAATAGTTCAAGAATTAATACAGAAATTGGTTGCTGTTGTAGAATCTAAAAAAGATGATCCCAAAAAAGCAGATACTGTATTATATCATGGTGAAACATGGGAACTTATGGGACAACGATGGTCAAAAATTGAAAAAGATTTTTATACTAAAAATAAAAAATTTGATATATCCAAGATTCCTGATATATATGATTGTATTAAATATGATTTACAGCACAATCAACGAACCTTACAGTTTGAAGAAGCTGAAGAATTATATACTTACGCCAAATATTTGGCTGATATAGTTATTCCACAAGAGTATGGGTTAGATGTAGATGAAAAGGTCACTATAAGTCAAGGGATTTGCACACCTTTATTGAGAAAACTCAAATCTGACTTGCAACGAAATGTTGAAGAACCATGTGAAGAAGCAGACGAAACTGTAAATCGTTTAAATCCTACTTATTCATATGGTGTATTAAGTCCTAGAAGACATGTAAGATCTCGTTTATATTTTACTAGTGAAAGTCATATTCATTCACTTTTGTCTATTTTAAGATTTGGTGGCTTATTAGATGTGAACAATGACGAACAATGGGGCCGAGCTATGGAATATGTTAGTATTGTTTCAGAACTCAATTATATGACACAAATAGTCATTATGTTGTATGAAGATCCCACTAAAGATGTAAAATCCGATGAAAGATTCCATGTAGAACTACATTTCAGTCCTGGTGTTAATTGTTGTGTTAGAAAAAATTTACCACCAGGTCCTGGTTTTCGACCACAAACGGGTAGTAATTTCAAAACAAAACAGAAAGATTATGAAGAGGATGATTCATTAGATGAAGATGAAGGGCACAGTAGATTTTCTGTGACAGAACCGCAGATTGAAGAAGAAGAAGATCATAGTCGTTTTTCAATTACTGAAGATGATAAAAAAGAATCATCTGAACCGCCTATATTTTCTGAGGATGATACTTGTGATGGACCACTGAAGTTCAAATTTTGTCAGCCTCAAAATGCCACAGCCAAGAGGCATTGTTATTTTTCACATTTGTTTTCTGCATCTCCGCCAACTAGTAGTTTATTTAGTACTGCTGTAATTAGTGGCTCATCTAGCACTTCAGATTTACATGATTTAATGACTGGTCCTTCAAGCTATGCTGGTTCAATAATTGGTTGCGATGGAGTTCCACCAATAAGACCTTTAGAAACACTACATAATGCATTGTCATTAAATCAAGTTATAACTTTTTTTGATAAGGTCATTAATAATCAAGAGCCAAGTTCACCAGAAATTTGGCCATAATGTGTTGTCCATTTAATTAATTTGATTATTAATGCCAATATTAAACTGTATGATTTAATTAGTTGGAACTATTAAATCTATTAATTCATAATTTACCTAAATTATTAGAATTTAATACTCTTAATGCTTGAACAAAGTATTAATTAAACTATTTGATAGTATTTATCATAATGTTACTTTATAAATTAAGTGTTCGAAAAACGATGAATGAATTACAGTAGATAATATTATATAATTTATAAATTAATATTTATATACTTATAATAATATTATAATACATCAAAGGTTCTCAATTTTTTTTATTGAAGCCTTATTAAATAGACAAATATATATAGGTTTTAATCATTTAAATAATTACCATGAGTAAATGTTATGTCCATTTTTCATTCAATAGTAAATAGTAATATAATTTATGTGTTAGTTTTATCATTAAATTGAAGTGTAAAAAACAATTTTTTAAATTTCTAAAAGATAAGAACTTATTTTAATAAGAAGTGTAAAATTGAAATGCTTTGTTAAAATAATTAAGCCGGTTTGACGTTTCCTTAGAAGAAAATTGCAGCTTCATAAAAATTGTTTGAGAACCACTGTAGTAAAGAATAGAATATATATTTGTGATTTTGATGTTTACAATTTTAAAGTCTAAGTTAATATAATGTTAATTAATATAAGTACCTGAATTTGTGAATATTTTATGTTGTTGAATATTTTTGTGGACCAAAAATACATATTTAATTTATTTACTAAACTATTACTATTTTTATTGTTTTTGTCTGATTGTTATAAAACTTCATAAATGCTGGTAAACCTCTCCCATCTTAATACTATATTATACTTGATAGTAGCAGTTATTATTCAAAAATTATTTTATTCCCAAAACAAAAAACTAATATATTATATTATTAAAATAAATTATCAGGCATATTGGTGCTGGGATAATATTGCTTCAAGCTGGCCTTTTCAATTTAGTATTAAGAAATACTATTTCACTATTTATGTATTATACTTTATTTAAATGTTGATAAATTGGTTCTTTATTAATTTCTCTTCAATTTTATAACAGTTCTAATAAACTATATTGTCAAATTGAAATGATCATATTTTTATACATATTAATTATCTTTAAATTAATGATAATAAAAATTAGATGTATGTATTTACAAACAAAGTATAAAATTTACGTATATTCATGGGTCAAATCTATTTTGAAATTAGTATTGTTAAGCATTTATATTAATTCAATACTTAATGCAATGGAAAGCAATTATTTTGCAATTAAATGAGAGAGTTCAATAACTGTTACTATGGTAAATTGTTTACACATATACATTATATCCGTTCATAGAGAAATAGTGGTTATTTTATACATTCAACTGGAGCTGAAAATGGGCATTTGGTTGGTTGCACCATAATATGACACGTTTTGTTTTGTGCGTTATCACGTTTTCTCTGTGAAAAAAGTTTAAATAGGTATGTCAAGATAAAAGAAAAATTAGGCATTATTAATCATTCAATAATTTTTATTTTTTATTAATTACTGATTTAATAAACAAAACCTATATTTTTAATTTAAGGGATATATAAAATTGATGAAGGATTATTAATTTTACAAAAAAAAAATCTGTGATAATCTGAAGTATCTATTAATAAACAGTTTTCATAAATAAAAATTAAGATTTTTTTGAGTTGTTGAAATTACATTTAAAAGCTATGGTTTTTCAATGCTCATGAAATTAAATGGTACTTATGTTACTATCATAAAATATTAATTCTCGAACAAATATTTTGTGGTTGTCAAAAACTCACAACAAGAGATAGTGAAAAGGTGGGGAGAATGTTATGTACAGTGGCCCCTAAGAAATTTTTTTTTACTAAAGCATAAAATATGACAATGTAAACACTAACTAAGTAATAATATTATATTTATGAATATATATGTATATGTATATGTATGTTTAGTTCCTATATATTTCTTAAATCGATGGCCGGGTGTACGAATACGAAAAAAAAACGTGAGAATGAACAACCTTCTTTGTCGTCATTAATTCATGTATAATTAATTCTGTTTGACGTTATTTTTTGGTATTGGTCATGGGACTTATGTTACTTAAAATGTATGTTAATGCACATCGTGGTACGTAATAGTTTAAATTGGTTTATTTTGCGTTTCTATACGACAATTAGTTACACATTGTTAACGGAAACTCAAGTCCCAAGTATAATATGTTATTGAATAGTATCATTAAACCGATCCGTTCGTTTTGCTAATTAATAAAAGTCAATTTCGTCTTGTTTTTTATTAAAATAATACTTCTGTTTTTAAACCATTTTAATATTTTATCTAAGAAATAATTTCCAATTTAAAATACTTAAAAGTCAACAAAATATGTTAACTTATTATATATACATATCATGCCCAGATTACTAGTCAGATGATAAATATAATTAATTTTTTTATATAAATAACGTCATATCTTATATGCCATATGTTTGTGCACTATAGACGATAAATGCGTATTATGCATTTAAATACGTATCTGCGAGTATAATAATAAATTTTAAAATAACAACAAATTAGCTTTGATCATGATTTTTTTTAAATCATAGTTGTATATTTAGACCAGCTGTATATCCTATCTTTGCTCGGAAAAAAATTAAGAAACATAAAATTCATCGATTTATCTTGGTTGTAGTGTATCTCATTTTACGCGAAAATAGGCATCGGTGTCTTTGTGAACTAAATTCGACTAGATGAGCAATCTGCCTGTATTCAATTTTACGTTGGTGTATTTTCGAACTTGGTTCAAACTAAACTCTCTAAACTTCCCTGATATCTCTAAGAACTATCTCTGAAGCTTTCTTCTCAAACACAAGGACATTGTATTTTACTGTACACTTGAATAACAAACAATAAAATTAATTGTTATTTTCATATATTAAACAAAATACTATAGCCAAGCATAGTCAGCTAGTCTATTATATTTTACTTTTGTAACCAATTGCAACTTAACCCTATACTATGAATTACAAATTATTTGATTTTCATAAGAAAAACGAAATTCATGTGTAAGCCTTAGGGGTCTTATAACACTATTCTAGTCTCAAGAATCCATTGATACAACTTGAATTGAAATTGGTCTTTAGTTAAGAGATTAGCTTGTTTTAATAAACGTAGGTACATATTCTTCAGCTTTATAATATTAAAAAGTTTAATCGATTTTTTATTTTGTTTGTTTATTAAAAATATTTTTTTTATCTTACTTTATAAAATCGATGTTTAAAACCTTGAAAATAGTAAGAAAAAAACAACCAAAGCTTATAAACGTAATAAATTGAAATATATTTCGTTTACTTTCGTGTTAATAACAATAATATATTAAAGTAGTATTTTAAAGTATTATATTTTAGTAAAGTTTTCATACAATAAATACAATAATTAATAAGCACTGCAGCATCCAAAGTTTAGCAATTTATAAAATTGTAATCGCTTGGCTAACGATAAATTACCCAAACTTAAATGTATTTATAGCAGCTATATATGTAATAGCCAATAGGTATGTTATGTTCTAAATTCCTTTTATAATCATTGACTATAGTAACTTTATCAAGTCTTTGCTTATACTTAAAATATATTTTTATCAGTTTAAATACCTAATAAATTATAAAAAATTGTCAATGCATTCTGAAATTCTGAATATTATAAATTCTATACTACTTGCAATAATATCAAGTGTCATAAGTTAAATTATATTGATAAAATATCGAAAATAATAACCGAATAAAAATATAATGATTGGTAAAAAAATTAATAGTTTTACTCGTTATAAATTCATAATTTTCTGTAATCTCGCAGTAATCGTTTATCAGAAATATACAGCATTATATATTTCTGGATGTGGTGATTAAATAACGGTTTTGTATTAAATTCATGAGTATATTATTCACTCATTTAATCTGAGTTTTGTATAATCGTACTCCAAACACTAACTATAGGTCCGATTTGTTACAAGGAACCACTCTCAAAATTGAAGAATGTAACATTTATACTACTTCAGAAGATGATGAAATAGAAAAAACTACATATTGTAAAACTGATGCGTTTATCTTTTCTCTCAGAAACTAAAATATAAATGTTGATGCACCACAAAAACTTAACATCTTAAAACATCATTATAATTATTACGCAAATAAAAATATATAACTTAACAGTCTTTTATTATATCTCATCACTCATGCCTCATTAGTAGAGAACCAATACCTGCAGTACCAGTACATGATACTTACAATAGACTATAGAGCTTATTGTGATCAACTGTCCTCAAAATCCTTAATAACCCTCCTCACCAAACGCAAAGAATACTGGATCATCTGTATATTTTTCCATTCTATAAATCTAATCCATATATACTTTTAAACCTTTCCAGACATGTTATCGTATTACGTATAAGCACTAATATTTATTTTTAGTTATTGAGTTAATGTAGATTAGGCTTTTAACCATTGTTGTTTAAGCCTCTTACCAAATATGTATAAAAAAAAATTTCAATGTTAATGCCATTTTATGGAACTCATAAACAACCATAGCTGCGGCACCGCGATTATTCAGATCTGCCATCGAATACGGATGGTACCTTATTGTCAATAATTTTTAAATCGTATATAACATTATTGTATACATTTGACGATCCGTTAAGGAAAACTCGAACGAAGTACAACCGCGTCGTTTCTGTTGTAGACAAATGGATGAAAAAAGTGCATCGCCTGTGTCCGTATTTAGATACAATCAACCGACAGGTGTTGGACTTCGATTTCGAAAAATTGTGTTCCGTATCGCTGTCGCGAATCAATGTCTACGCTTGTCTGGTCTGCGGTAAATATTTTCAAGGTAAAGTATTGATATATAATATTATTATTTTGCATTCTAAACAAATAGCGGGGCATGTATCAATGTGTGTCTGTATTTTTCGTGGACTCGTTCCAATCGGCGACAATCTACCGTGACTGTTTATCTTCGTCTTATTTACGTTCGATCTTCGTTGCAGGTCGCGGCACCAACACCCACGCCTACACTCACAGCGTCGCTGAGAGCCATCACGTATTTTTGAACTTGCAAACCCTGAAGTTCTACTGTCTGCCTGATAACTACGAAATAGTCGGTTAGTATATTATTGCGTAAGCATTTTTTTCAGGGTCGGGTTTATGCATTTATATTATATTATTAGAGTTGGAGCCAAACAAATTTGCGGTTGGTGACTCCGCCTCCGACCGCTGCCGGCCAATTGAAACCTGACATTTTTGGTAATGTTCACACCAAGTGCGTGTGAGCTTCAAATGCACATAATAAAAACGATTTTTTCTCATTCAGTATAAAAATTACAGTCTATTGGAATGTGACAAAAAAAAAAAAAAAAAATGCGGTAAAATTATGACAGATTACTATTTGTTTTTCATAGATCCCGCCAACAGGTGTGGGCCTGTGGCTATCTCGTGTTGGCGGAGTCACTAGTCTGCACACGCGTTTGTCCGTTATTAAATTATTACTACATATATTACTGTCTACGCCAGGGGTCCCAAATTAATATTTTTGAAAGGCCACATTAAGGATCTGAAATTTTTTCACGGGGCCATCAAAATTCTATAAGTACATATTTACATTATTTAAAAACCAATAATATTTAACAAAAATAATAATTTACAATAATAACACATATAATGTTGTCGTAATAATGTGTTATTTATTATTTGTCTGCGGGCTAGATAAAATGTGTTCGGGGGCCGTATGCGGCCCGCGGGCCGCCATTTGGTAACCCATGGTCTACACTAATGAAAATACATTTGAACATGTATTTCTTACTGTGTGAAAAAAAGATATAACAGAGACGTGTTGTATCTAAAATGGTGAATTTTTTTAGTAGATTTAACAATATTAGAGACATTAAAATAGAGGTATAATTTTTATCGACCTATTTCTAAATGTGAAAACGGTGGTCTCATTTTAAATTTAGGCTGGTCCGCCACTCCGGTTGTCCGACCATAGTATTATCGATATGAATACATTTGGATTTTCCAATTTATAGTAGATATATACAATTAATTGCTATTTTAATATTTCCTTTATCAGTGTTCTGTATATTTTGATAATCTGACCTTTTTCGCGTTCCGACCACACCCCCAGTCCCGAAGGTGACGGACTAGAGAGGTTCTACTGTAGTTAGTATACTAATACTAGCATGTTTAAGAATTGTTAATATGAGGGGATGTTGTCATACAATGTTAATTGGAGGAGGTGAATGTAACCTCCAAAATGCGACCTTCCCTTAATAAAATACGTTACTGTAGTTACTTTATTTATATTATAAGATATAATATATATTGCAGCTGTCTATATTGTCCAGATGTATCGTAGCTCTGAACTCGGCTTTTAGTGCACGCGATCATCTATGATAATAACGTCAACGGTATTAATATTATTACTTTTTTTGTCACCTCGTCCCAGTGAATATGTTATATTATGTATATACCGCGTGATTTAAGGTGACACTTGATATACAAAGATTTTTTTATCGAAAAACACTCAATATTTTAAAAATTATTAATGATTTTTTTGAAAATAATTATTTTTTCAAGTTTTTACTTTTTTTTAATGACAATATATATTTTTCATTTCATATTCTAAAGCAGAACATTTTTCGGAACATTTCGACTTCTAAAAATCAAAATTTGGACGAGTAGTTAGTAAGTTATAAGTATTTAAAACGTATATATTTTTTAAAAAGAAAATGTTGTTTCATTTTAACAAGAAATTGTGTAAGAAGTGTTTTTCAAAAACATTAATATATTTTTAAATAAGTGTGTTATTCGATAAAAGAATCGCTCAGTATTTTCGTTCATACTTAATTTATACGACCTAGTTGATTAGGTGTTTATTTACTTCTTAAAAAATTTAAAAATATGCTTATTTTTGAAAAATTCAATTGTTAAACAATTTTTTTCATGCATGTGTTTTGAAACATTTTTTTTGAATTGAACTGCTATTTTTATTTCTAATATGAATTATATTAGTTTTTTTAGAACTGGCGTATAAAGTTTATTTTAATTTTAAAAGCTTATTGATTGAGAGAAAGTTAAAGAATCTTACGATCCACAATAAACTATATTATTTTATAATGAAAAAAAATAAATATAATGAGATTAATAATAAAAAATGTGATAAATACCATTTGTCTAAATATAAATTTTAACTCGTATTCGGTCTATAGCCTACAAAATATAAATAAGCTTAAAGTTGTATAAACAATATTGTACCCCATACAAACTCAAAAAAGAGGAGGAGAATACAATTTAAAATAAATTTTATTTTGTGCTTAACATGGTTAAAAATCAACATTTTTCAAAAATAAGTGTTATATAGTCTTTTATGCCTTGAAAAAAATCATAATATATAATTCAGTCATCCGGTCGAAATATTAAGCATTATTTCAAACCGTAATTATATCACTGCATGTATAATAATAATATAAACTTGTACACCACGTACTTAGATTCCTCTCTGGACGACATCAAGTACGTACTGAATCCAACTTTCTCGCCTAAGCATGTCAGCCTGCTGGATACGTGCGACAAACGATCGCGGGCAATTGATGGCACACTGTATCTACCCGGCATCGTAGGCCTGAACAACATCAAGGCCAACGACTATTGTAACGTCATCCTGCAGGCTTTGTCCAATGTCACTCCGCTTCGTGACTACTTTCTGGATGAGAGGAACTATGCTAAGGTGAAACGGCCACCCGGTGACAGCGTGTTCCTACTGGTCCAGCGGTTCGGCGAGCTTATGCGAAAGCTATGGAATCCGCGAAACTTCAAGGCTCATGTATCGCCACACGAAATGTTACAGGCGGTCGTTTTATGGAGTGGCAAGAAATTTCAGTTTACCGAGCAGGGTAAGTGATAACCGCAGCCATAATCACCCAAAAGTTTTAAGAGCACTGAAGCATCGAAATGTTGTAGTGGAAACAGACTCCCAGAGCCATTGTCTCTCATACTCTTCAAATATCATTCACTATCACCTTCGTTAAGTTTGATAATGATATTTGGTTATAAATCAAAGTAAACTAGTTATGAATTTTAATCAATTATGCTAATGGATAATGTGTTTTCTATAACTTTACCTACATAATATCTTAGTTTATATTATAGTGTCTTTGGTAATTTTTTTATTATTTTTTGTTTGGTTTTGCGGGGGTCTGTATACCTGCAGGACACGCTCTACCTCTATAAATACGTTTCTGATTTCATAAATAATATTATATCGCTGTAATAACCGAGAAAATATTAATTACGGTGGAAACAGCGTGCACGCCTTTTTATGACAATTACTAATGGAGTTTTTCGTTTGTGTGCATGTGATAATCGGTCAAACCCTGTGTTTATAGGTGATCCGATTGACTTTTTGTCGTGGTTCTTGAACTCTTTGCACAGAGCGCTGAATGGGAAGAAGAGCCGACACTCCAGTATCGTGTATAAGACGTTCATGGGCAGTATGCGCGTGAAGACTCGCAAGATTCCACCCGTGGAGCTGGATGAAAAACAAAGGTACAGCCTGCTGTGCACAGACGAATACGCTGAGCACGTGTCTGAATCACCGTTTCTCTATTTGACTTGCGATCTTCCACCACCGCCGTTATTCAAAGACGAAGTCATGGAGAACATCATACCGCAAGTATGTATAATTGATAATATGTGATCATAAGCGTCGACAACATCGAATTTCGCGCGTATTGATATATGCGTGTGGTAACGGGTCGAACTGTATGTTCATAGGTGAGTTTGTATTCTCTGCTGACCAAGTTTAACAACGAATCGGAAAAAGAGTATAAGACTTACAAAGAAAATTTCATGAAACGTTTCGAGATCACTCAGCTCCCGCCGTACTTGATTCTATACATTAAGGTTCGTGCTACTGTATTGTGTGTATGCGATTGCCGCTGGTCGGGCTAGCGGTCGCAATTTAATAAATTATTATTTATTTCATAATATTATAATTCGGCTATTTTGCTCACTTATTTCAGCGGTTTACGAAGAACACGTTTTTCGTCGAAAAGAATCCCACTATCGTTAACTTCCCGGTAAAGTGAGTACATATAATAGACATATAATATTATAATATATGCGTCAAAACCATTACATGATATATTCAATACAACTAGGTATAGGTAGTCGATTTTGCTTTAAAATTTTGAAATCGGTAAAATAGCTAATCATTATAATCACAGTGATCTGTGTTTACAATTTATTCGTTGAAATTTGATATGGTAATAATCAAAATGAATCAGTGAATTGAATTTTATGTATTACTTTTTGGTTTTTACTTTTTATTTATAACAAAATTGTAAACACGGACCTCTTTAAGGTTAAGAAAATTAAAGTTGGTTATCGAGTTGTGTTATACACAGTGGCGGCTTTGGGGGTGAGGCAAGTGAGGCGCCGCCTCACCTAAAATTTTGTAGCAAATAATACGCTAAAAGTATATTTCTTGACAATAACATTTCGCTAATAATTTTTAACATTTTTATGATTTTATTTGAAAAAAATTCTTCTTTACGAATTTTAATAATATGAATTATCATTTATTTTATTATAGTATAATATTATTTCGTGTTTATTACCAAAAAATAGCAATAAACCGATAAGAAATGCACGAAATAATAATTACGTAAGCCAACGCTCATATTTCAGCCGGCGGAAATATTCCGATGACGTCAGAGAGGCGACGTTGAACGTCGCCTCAGAATTGTAACTTGTGTACATTAATTACACACACATGCGAATGTACGCGAATGCGCGCGACTGTTAAATAAGCTGAATAGCGCATGCGCAATGATCTTAGTGAGGCGACTTTTTCATCGCCTCTGATACTAAAAATAGATAGTTAGCCCGCAATCATGTCTGCGGCACGTTCAACAATAACATAATATAGATATTATTGCATAATCATAAACCGATAAACCGTTATTATTGTCACAGCGCCTAATGAAACCAATTTCATTATTAGTTTATTTTATTAGTTTATATCTCGATCGTGTCGTCAGTAGTCGTCGCTCGTGTCGTGCTTTTTTGTTTAAATTCGTTTAAATTTTATTTGTGCTTTTCATTTAACATTTAACACTATGAATATGAATCCAGTGACAGACGAAGTTGTTATATTATTAGAGACGCCATTTCGACGTTGGAAGTCTAATAATAAAAATGATTTAATAAAGGTAGGTAGGCCTATGCCGGCTTTGTCAGTTTTGACTCCTGACAAAAAATTAAGCAAGGTATTCTGTAGATCATTTAATTTAAATTTTTATAAATAACACTCATGGTTATGTGGAAGTCATTTTTTGCTAATATAACTGGTATGGCTGCTTATTTTCACAATTCCACCTCACGTACTAATGTTGTAGATAATATTGTAGGTAAACGAATTCCTCAATTCGTTCAAACTAGATGGTCTTCACGTTCAAAAATTTTACATACAGTAGTTAATGAGTGGTCAGGGTTTATAAATGTTTTTGATTCTATAAGCAATGATCCAAAATCTTCATCTGAATCTATTTGTGGTGCTATAGGTCATTTAAAAAATTTAAAAACTTTTGAATTTGCTTTTTTAGCACTCATATTTAGTAATATATTTATATATACTGACAATTTATTTAACGTTCTTCAAAATAAGTCATTTGATATAGAATTTTGCTTAAGAAAAATAAATATAACATGTGAGCTTATAAATAAAAAAAGAAATGAGTGAATTTTTAAAATTATTTAATCAAGCTATTACTCTTACAAAACCTCCAAAAGCTACAAGAAATGAATCTAACAATCAATCAAATTTTAAAATATTATTTTATGAAATAATTGATAATATTCTAATGCAATTAAATACTAGATTTCAAGACACAAATAAATTACTTTTTTTACAGTTAGCTGATGTAACTAAATTTAAAGAATATTCTTGTAAATTTCCAGAAAATGCTTTAAATAATTTGAAATTAACTTATTCTAATATATTTTGTGATATAATTAAATTAAAAGTTGAATTGGAGGTTTTGTATAGTGATGTAAAATATCAAAATTTATTACATATTTATGACATGGTTAAAATTATTGAACAAGATACATTGAAAGACATTTTACCTGAAGTTTATAAGTTATTTATTCTTATTTTGACCATACCATCAACTAGTGTATCAAATGAAAGAAGTTTCTCTTGCCTCAAAAGAATTAAAACCTATTCTCGAAATAGTATTTCACAAATTCGTTTAAGTTCCCTCGCTATACTATCAATTGAAAAGTCCTTGGTCTATCAACTTAAAGAGACAGAATCATTTTATGATAATATTATAAACATATATGCTAATCAAAAAGATAGGAGTATAAATTTAACATACAAAACATAATAGTTTAATATAGTTTTATTTAATTCATAGTTTCAGAACTTTGCATACTTAAAAAGTCTTTTTCAAGACTAGGTAGTAGGTAGGTATAATGTATACTTAAAAAAGTCCTTTTCAGGACTACCAAGTTTTAAAATGTTCACTTTATTATATTATTTACTATACGAAACAAGTATCTTATTATAGTTATAATTATTTTTATATTTTTAAATTCCATTATTATGAAGTTTAATTTTTGTTATGAAGAGGGGGGGGGGGTGATACATAAGTCGCCTCACCAAAAAAATACCCCCAAAGCCGCCACTGGTTATACATGTGTCTAAAACCCAGGTAAGTGTGTTATTAACTATTGGTTAGCTAAGGGGTAAGAGTTGCATATTATATTTCTCCGAGTATACACTAGATTTACAGTATACTGAGCTAGTAACTAGTTTAATGGCGAGATTAAAAAGGAAAATTTAAAAATGTATATTTATTGCTTATTAAAATATTTGTCAATTTTAGGGAAAAAGTACCTACGCATATCTTCATTTTTCATCTATTTATATACATATTATTATATTAAATATTTTAAAATATTTAAGTATTTTTTAGTCGATTACCAAGATGTTTTTTTTAGTACAAAGTATCTAAATATAATTTTCCCACTATTATAAAACTTTTTGATAATACCATATTTTCGTTATAGCCTGGTATACGCCATGATTTATTATTATTATTTATTTTCCAAACATTTTTATCAATAATTAATATTATAATTTTTTTTTTATAATAAAAAAGTATAATATCTATTATTGGCACTAGTATAGTAGTATAACTTCTACTATGTAACTTAAAATGTATTAATAGTTATGTTAGCATTTTTCGTTTTGAATTTTAAATAATTATTGTATATTCAATAAATTGTTTTGCATATTTTAGATTTTTATATGCACATTTTCTCAATATTTACTTCTAAAACTACTGAACTCTATTATAGTGATGATCGTCGCTAATATAAACAATTTTTCATTTTAAGGAACGTAGATTTCGGAGACATACTCACTCCCGAGGTGAAAGCAGCGCACAAAAATACTTCCTACGACTTGATTGCTAACATTGTGCATGACGGGGAACCTAACAAAGGCACGTATCGCGTGCACGTGCTGAAACAAGGGAACAGCAAGTGGTACGAGATGCAAGACTTGCATGTCAGCGACATACTCCCGCAGATGATCACTTTGACTGAAGCATACATACAAGTGACAATAATTAATAATATAAGAATGATGATAATGATTATAGTCATAACTCATAAGTAATAGTAATGTTGATGAAACAATTTGATCATCGATGACTATTTTGTTTTCATTTGGCTTTACCTCTATGCCAATTCCGGTAAAAAAATATCAGAAAAAAATACCACAAATTATGTTCTAAAAATTTCCAATTAAATAATTCGAAAATAATAAAAATAAATTATAATTCAATCTATTCAATTATTGTTCATTAGTGATTATTATTTCAAGATATCTATTTAGAAATCATTAATTAAAATTAGAACATTTTTTTATTTTTAAATAACGTTTATTGAAGTATTTATAAGCTATACTATATGTACAATGAAATTGGAGGGACGCTTGATAGTGGTGGGGCGGTGAAGCGGAGCTTACTGTAGAGCTAAGGACATTATAACTTAAAATTCAAGTAGTTTTATATTATACTTTAAAAAAATGTAAAAATAGAAATTGCTAGTAAAATATTTTGGCGATGTGTTAAACGAACGTGTAATTAGAACCATTTGGTAATCTTGCTTCACCTACTATTACATATTGATGGGCATAATTGTATTAAAATATAACACAAATTTATAGTAAAAATTAATTAATTAATAGTTAATCATAATTATTATTGTGACATTGATGATGGAAAAATAATTGCAAATTTAAAATTTAAAAATAACTTCCAAATAAACAGTCTATTAGTAAAAGATAGTAAATGTGTCAAAGAAGAATATATTATGCATTATAAGCAACTACTATACCCTATAGGGCTATAGGTATCCTGAATATACATAAACTATAACGACGTTTCAACTTACTTTCGTGCATTTAAAAATTTTGAAAAATGACGAATGATCCATTTGTACACAATAATATACTAAATAATATAATAATATACTAATGTCTATAAATATACGTATAACTAGTGTTTGGAAGTTATAGAAGTTAAAATCAATAAAATATACTCATAATTTCAACTGTAATACATGGTTGTTATTCATCATTAGGTACAGTTTATATTTTTAGGTATATTTTAAGTAATATTTTTTAGTTTATAATCGTATATCGCGGTAATCAAAATAATAATATAATATATTTTAAACAATATTTATTAATTCTTGTGTTTTATATTTTCAGATTTACAAGCTCAGAACTGACAGATAGGTGTACAATTTGTATTGAAGATTTTTTTAATAAAAATAATTTAATTGTATTGTTTTTATTTATCATTTAAGAAAGGTAAGTCAAACATTTGATTTTAGTACACATTTAATACAAGTTTTAATTTCTATCAGTTTTTTTTTGTTCAAACATGAAATCATACATAACTAAAGTTATTTATATTGTAATAGAATAATAAATTATACATTAAAACAAATAGTTCATTAATCATCAACACTTAGGCCCTATAATATGTTTGTTTGGAATATTATGTGTAATATTGAAATTGTAATATAATAAAACTTTTCAAGTCGATTATTTGTTTGATTTATTCTATAAATATGTGTATATATGCATCTATGCAATATATTCTGTTTAAAATTGTTTATTTTTCTTAAGAGGCCGTCGTGGTAAAAGTGTTACGTATACAACGCTCAAGAGATGGCGTTGAATTCCATCTCGCCGCCGTCGCGGTAGGCCGTAACCACGCCCATCGTGTACGCGACGGGGTCCGCGTGATGTAATCGCGGGAGAGGTACATTATTATTTCACGGACGGTCGTGCTGAATGTTTCGCATCAAACGTCATTACAGGCCGTTACGTAAATTGTCGCCCGTGAATTCTATACGGTGCACTGGCTCGCTACTAGCTCGCAAGTCGCAAACCTATTTTTTAATTAAAGCTCCTGTTTGCTTAAAAACATTAACCAATCAATTAAGCCTACAAATTATTATACATCAGAACTCGATTTATATTTCTAACCCAATTACTTTTTAAAATACATGTGAAATAATAATTTCATTACGATTAAATAGATTTTTTAGCAATAGTGTTGCGTATTTTACGTTGTAACTTATAAGTGACATGAAACAATTTTTGTACGATAATATTTTAATCTCCTAAATAAATATTAGCAACATTTTCAATAGTTTTGATTAATAAATATTGGTGTATTTACTTATTTTAATTTTAAACATATAATACCTACATAAAATAAGTATAAAAAATGTTATAATCAGGGCTGTGAATTTATTGTTTTAAAAATCATAAAAAAATTAATTTCAAAAATGTTATTGACATTTATAGAAAATAACCTAAAAAGTTGGTAACGAGTATATCAGTACACAACTCAAAACAAATCAAAAATTTTTGAAATTTTTTTCACGTATAGAAAAAGCTAGTATAAACATAAACATTTAGTGAAAATTTCATATGTTTACGATCATTTGTTTTAGACTTACACCAAAAACCAAAATCGATTTTGTCAAAAACCGATTTTGCGTAAAAATTCTCGTTTTTTCTTAATTTTTATTTTGTTTTTTTGGGCGCTTTTAAAAACTATATTGGGAAATTAAAATTTTGACCTCCCAAAAAAAAAAAAATATAAGTATATAAAAAAAACACATCATTGTAAAACCAATACATTAAATTCTTGCTCCGCTCAGAATCTAAAATTTTAAAATTTTAAATGTTCGTAATCAACTAGAAACAAGTCAAAATGTTTTGGAAATTTTATCAAGTATAGTAATTGATAAATATACATATGGTTTACATTCCAAGTGTCTAAGGTTATTCGTTTTTCAAATCAAGTGAATATATCTAATGTAAAAATTTCAACTTCAAACGCTCATAAAAATTTAATTTGACTTTCCGGTAGAGATTTTTGTTTTTGATAAAACTAAACAAACTTATGAGGAATCTTTTATTAAATTTTCATGAATTTCTAATTCGAAATAATTTTCACATTTTCGTTATTTTTACGTCTTTTGTCGTAAATCGAACTCTAAATGCTAATAAAAAAATAGACACTGTATTTTTAATATTTTTTAACTGTTATTCTAACAATATATATAAGGAGCCTTGTATTACATTTGCAAGATTTTTGACACAACGAATACAATTTTATTGACATTTATATAAACAAAAAAACTAAAAAAATTGAAATTTGAAATTGTCCGTAAATAGCTCAAAACGAGTCAAAATATTTTAAGAATATTATTATGTATAGAAAATGAGAATATAAACATTTAGTTAAATTTTCAAGTATTTTCAGTTATTCGTTTTTGAATTTCAATAAAATAAGAAAATCGTTACATGAGAAATGATGGAGTGAATATCCAATGTCATAAAAATTTGATTTCGAACACTCATAAAAATTCAATTTGAATTTCGAATAGAGATTTTTTTTTATAAAAAATTAGAACTTTACGAGGAATCTTGATTAAATTTTCAAATCATAGATTTAAAAAGAAAAATTTTTAAGAATTTCTAACATAAAATAATTTGCTCATTTTTTTCAATTTTATGTATTTTATATTTTGTAAATTAGAATTTAAATGCTTATAAAAAAAATGTAGCTATGTATTATTAATATTTTTCAACTACTGTTAGAAGCCTTTTATTAAATTTTCAAGCTTTTTTACACAACAAATCAACAAATAACATTTTATTGACATTTATAGAAAAAAAACCTAAAAAGTTGGAAACTGCAGAGTACCTATATATCCGTAAACAGTTCAAAACAAATTAAAATATTTTGAAAATTTTATGGTGTATAGAAAATGATAATACAATATTACAGTGTACTCTCGGTAACTCAAAGTTCACGGGGAAAAAAATAATTGGACTAACTACAAATATATCGAGTTATCAAAATTTTAATGTAGAGGCGTAGCCAGGGGTTTTTTATGGTGGTGGGGCTAAATAATTTTAACTTGAGTTATTGAAATTCAAAAACAACAACAAAACAAAAATATTGAAAATATATTAACGTTGATTTGTCGTTAACATATTTACTATTTTAAATAATTAAAATTTGTAAGACAATTTCCGTATTTAAATTTAAAAAGGGTGGAAAAGCAAGTATCGCTCTGCTGTATAGTAGTGATGGAGAGTAGGTCACTATAATGGATGTGTTAAATTTGAATACAATGACAGGTATCATTATTGTATACGAAATCGATTCTGAATGATGATGGAGATAATTTGTCAGTCTAGGATTATATTATATTATTAGCTATATTTAAATTGTAATATATTGACATATCGTTATTATTTTACGCAATTTCGTAAAATATTTAATTTCATACGCTCGTACATTTTTTTCTACATTGTCGCTGGAGTTTTTTTTTTACAGTGATTTGAAGAAAATGTTATAGAGAACCCTGTATTGGGTTTTAGATATAAATCACTTAAACATTATGAATTTTCAACTTAAAAATATCTTGCAAATTTTCGCGATTTTGACATATTTAGTAAACATTTGAACTTTTAATGCTTAGCTTATAAACAACAATTGTGACTAACAATTTTTGAATTATTTTTTTACTACGCTAAGTGCAACTTATTATAAACCTTGTATTATATCTATTTAAAAAATTTTTTGAAATGCCAAATTTTTTTTATTGGCATTTCAAACAAAAAAACTTAGACATAGGTACATCGAAAATTTCAATTGTCAATAAATAGCTTAAAAAAGTCAAAATATTTAGACTTGGTGAAAATTTCAAGTATTTAAAATGATTTTTTGTGTTATACAGCAAAATAAAAAAATCGATATTTTCGAAAATTGATTATGCTTAAAAATTCCCGTTTTTCGTTCCTTTTTTAGGTTTTTATTTGACGTTTTTGAAACTACTGGAAATTTTAACTCACCAAAGTATCATTTAGATTCATTTTCCATTTCAAAGAGGGGCTGAAGTTAAAAATTAAAGCATTATTTCTACTCCTTTAAAACGTGATGACATACACGAAAACAAGTTGGTGCATTTGGGAAGGTATAAATTAAAAATTCCTAGTAATTTTCTAAAGAGCAGGGAAAAATAGACATTTTCACGCAAAATCGATTTTTGACAAAATCACAAAATCAATTTTGGTTTATGGTGTAACTCTAAAACAAATGACCGTAGATACAAGGAATTTTAACTGTTTGTTTGTTTTATATTATAGAATTTTCTAAGCACAATAACATTTTTAAAATACTTAAATTATTTTTTAACTATTTACTTTTTAAGTTTCCAATTTTTTTAGTTTTTTTTCTATGAATGTCAATCAAATATTATTTGTTGGGTAATAAAAACTTAAAAATTAAGGACGAGGCGCCTTATATAAATTATAATAATTGAAAAATATTAATAATACATTTTATACATAGTCAGTAATCACATTTTTTTTATAAGCATTTAAAGTTCTAATTTTGACAAAATATAAAATACAAAAAAATGAAGAAAATGTGCAAATTATTTTGTTAAAAATTCATAAAAATTTTTCTTTTTAAATCTAAAATTTAAAAATTTAATACAAGATTCCTCGTAAGTTTGTCTAATTTAAAAAAAAAATTATCTCTACCAGAAACTAAATTAGAATTTTTATGAGTGTTTGAAAAGTTCAAATTTTTACAACATTGGTATATTCACTCGATTTATTATGTACCTAGTGATTTTCTTATTTTGTTGTAATTAAAAAAACAAATAACTGTATCTAGATATTTTAAATAATTTACATTTTACACTATATGTCTATTTTATCAATTGCTATACTTGATAAAATTTTCAAAACATTTTCACTCTTTCTGAGCTCTTTACGGACATTTTCAATTTTTTCAATTTTTTATTCAATAGTTATTAATTAATTAGTTATTAAATTTGTTGGGTCAAGAAGCGTGAAAATTTAATTCAAGGCTCATGTAGATAAATCGTTACAATAGCATTTGAAAAATATTAAAAATAAATGGGTACAATTTTTTTTATAAGCATTTTAAGTTTGAATTTTGAAAAAATTTGTTAAATTTTAAATTATTTTGTAGTTAAAAATATATATTATAATATATCAAGGCTGACTCTCCGTCTTCGAGTTTTTCTTATACAATGATATTATATCATTGAATTCAAATTTAACACAATAATCCAGTAAGTATATAGTGACTCACTTGTAACCTACTGTAAAGCAGATCGACACCCACTTGCCTACCTTTTTTTACTTATACAGTTATACTAATTTAAATTTAAAAAATTTCGTCTTGAATGTCAATACGCTAATTTTATAGAACAATTGTCTATAATTGAAAAAAAAAATTGTTTAAATCGTACGTTTTCTAGCTGATTTGTGACAATTTTACGATATAGTATTATGTCGTAGTTCCATTTTGCGTAAAATACGATAGTAAATAAAATTATGAATTATAACATCGAAAAATAAAATAATATTATTTATTGACAAAATTATTATTTTCGTATTGACGTACTTGGCTATTTATAACCAGTGCGCGGCTACGATAAATAACCAGTTTTGACCTATGGTGCGGTACGGCTGCATATGCAAGCGGGGTGGTGGAAGAAGTACTATTTCAGAACGCTGCCGCTGTAATCGCTTTAGCAGCACATGACGACGGCAAATTCGTAATTTTTTTGCCAAAAACATGCTTTCGTACTTCCAATAGTACTCAGGCCTCGTTGATCGTAGAGACATGATTTTGGTATCAAAATAATCACGAGAAGTTGTACTAAATATTCTTGGAACAGATTTTCGATATCTAAATTTGCCGATTTTATATGATTTTTTAAAAAAAAGAAAAATTTTACAAATTTCAAACACATATAAAATTGGAACGAAAAAAAATTTTAAAATTCTGTTCCAAGAATATTTAGTACAACTTCTCGTGATTATTTTGATACCAAAATCATGTTTCTACGATCAACGAGGCCTGAGTACTATTGGAAGTACGAAAGCATGTTTTTCGGTCGATTTTTTTCTACTGGGACGGCCTCTTAAGAATAAGAAAATTGAAAATACTGTAGCATAAAATATGTACAAAATAAAAATTATACATCCCATTATACTTTAAAACTGTAATTACCATGATCATTAATTGTAATAATATATTGATTATAATACGGTGTGTTTGAATGTTGATCTATAACTGACGGGCATTGAAGAAATAGATTCAACTTAGTGTAGGTATCTACTTATGTAAAATGGGCTGAGGGAAATACAAACGGTTTATTAAGACATTGGAGATCAACTGTAAATCGAATTAATAAGAGGTTTCGATTATATTGAGTACGAGTGTATGACGAATGATTTCGTATAACCGTATGACAATAATTGCAGTGGGACTGAGATCTATTTGTGTCAAGTGAACATAACTCCAGTGGCGTGGTGTTTAGGACTTGATCAATGGTTCATGGAGATATTATATATAATACTAAAAGACTGAAAGTATAAACATTTTGTAAAAATCAATGGTAAGCAATAAAGGGATCAATTGTGGTGGTTCCCTAGTAAGGTGAGGGTCCATAATATATATTTTTGATGTACACTGTGTCACTGTTTAATTATTGTTAAATATTAACTATTATTGGTATAATTAAAAAATACGACCTACTTTAGTTTAGCTACTTAATAAATAAATGTATTGTTTGATTTGAACACTTAAATATACTGCTAAACGACCTTTGGGGACTTCTATTGTATTGTCAATGTCTCGGTAGAATCTATGTAAAAATAACCGTGAAAAAAATGTTCAGTAATATCCACGATTTAAAATTTACTATCTTAAATCGTGGTTATATCTGAAGACTGAAAACTATTATGTACATTTTAAATATATTATTATGTAGAAGCCATTATCAACTCTATAACTCTTATTCGTCCCATAATTGTTGATTACTTATAACAAGGCCGTATCTGGGTGGGGGGTTTTGGGGGTTCAACCCCCCCCCCCGAAATTTTTCGCGTTATTTTATGTCGTAATAAAATAACTATTTCAGTCTAGAATAATCGATAAACATTGATACGTGCATATACGAATGACAGCTATGGTCTACGTTATAAACTTAAAAATAACTTCACTTCGGGTGTATCAGCCGGATTTCTTGATAATATTATAGGTACATACTACATAGGTATATAAACCTATATAAGGTAAAATATTGATCATACGTTTAATGACATTTTTGAAAAACCTGAACTTCTTTTAAAATCTATTGATGGAGAAGAAAATATTAGAATAGTAGCTCGTCAACAAAATCGTGTGAATATTGTTACTAATTGTC
This sequence comes from Rhopalosiphum padi, assembly GCF_020882245.1. Lineage (NCBI taxonomy): Eukaryota > Metazoa > Arthropoda > Insecta > Hemiptera > Aphididae > Rhopalosiphum > Rhopalosiphum padi. Next base: position 25,160,705 of record NC_083600.1, read on the forward strand.
CGAAAACATATTTTCGTATAGCTATTGCAATACCATTTTTTGATGATTTCATAAGACAATTAAAAGAACGCTTCACTAACCATAAAAAAATAATATCTTCCCTGTGCTTTTTACTTCCCAATAAATGTACTAATTCTGAATTAGAAGCAAGTGATTTCGAATTATACTCAGAGTTTTTAGATTTGGATGCACTTTCGAACGAGTTAAAACTTTGGAAAAGAAAATGGTGTGATAAACCAATATTAGAACGATCTCCTGAAATACTTGAAGCATATTCAAATTGTAACAAAAATTTTTTCCCAAATATTTCATTTTTATTAAAAGTTTTGGCAACTTTACCAGTAACTACGGTGACACCGGAAAGAACTTTTTCGACGCTGAAAAGAATAAAAAATTACCTAAGGAATGCAACTGGAGAAGACCGATTGACTGGCCTAGCATTACTCAGTGTACATAGGAATATCGTTGTAGATCCAGAAGAAGTAATCAATCGTTTTTCAAATGAAAAACAAAGAAATATAGAGTTTGTCATATAAAATATAAACCATTTTTCAAACTAAATGTATAGAATTAAGTTTAATAATCTAATTAATATTAAGTCTAAAAATTTTTTAATGTGAATTTCATTAATAAATACTATTTATAATTCTACAATATTATGAATTTTTAACCATATTTAATTACCTACACAATATTATAATACAATTAGAACACACATTTTTGGCTTACAACCCCCCCCCCCCCCCCGAAATTAATTTCCAGTTACGGCCTTGACTTATAAAAAGGTAATGCAATATAAATAAAATAAATTATATAATTTACATGATTGATTTTAATAAAAATTAATTAGGTACACATTTAAAATTGTAATATCTTTTAATATTTTAATTAATATATTCAAAAAGTTTTTAATATTTCTGCCTTTCATTACATTGTTCGATTCATACATTTTTTAAATTATGTTTACTGTCGGATATTTTCCTCATATAATATAATTATTAATTCCCATTCCACACCAAAATCTAGCAACCCCTTAACACTGCCATTCCATTTTCTCCATAGTCTTATTGTTAGCGTATTTTCCTTATAATGGACTTCGCGAATATCGATATAATTTAAAAATTGTGATACAAAAATGTTAGGATTTAGTAACTCGCACAGCAAGTATCCATAGGTTATTTAACTACATATTCGAACAAATTGTATACCAAAAGTGATTCTTAATGAAGACAGTTTTGTCGGCCTATTTTAATATAAATATTGCTATATTAGTCTAATTTTTTAACTGTATAGATATAAAAATGTTTTTTAGATGCTTCGAGATAATTTTATATTTTCGTGATTTTTCATCGAAATTTATAGAAAAACAATTAAAAATGTCAAATGTCGAATTGTAGTTCAAAAATAGTCAAAATATTTAGAAAGATATATCAAGTGTAAGAAATAATATAAGCATTTAGTGAACATTTCAAGTTACAAAAAAACAATATTGATTTTTTCGAATATTTTGAGCCTGTAAGTCTAAAGTATCAAATAAATATTATTTTTACCAGATATAACCCCCAAAATTTAAATTGAAGCATTTTTATTACATTAAAAGGTGATGAACTGATGACAGACAGAAAAAAATACATCATCGTAAAATCAATTCATATTCATCGCTCCTCTCGGTGTCTAAAAGTGGATAAGCCCAAAGCCGTTTTCAAGTATACTTCAAATTCATTTATATTATCATTTATCAGAAAAGGGTCCCTAGGTCTGTTTTGGTTGAAAATAACTGGAATCGAATACTCTTCTATTAAACAATAATTAATATGTTAAAATTACACGTTATGGGATTTTATTTATAAATATAAAATATCAATACTACAATTATTTTTTCAGTTTCATTTTCACATTTTTATATGATACATACTTTTTACATAATTTCTCATTTTCAGTAATACATTTGATTTATGATGTTGCAAAATTAGATTAAGTAAATACTAATATTTCCATCGGGCTTTTGTTCGATTTTTAAATTTATTATGATAAAACAATATGCAGAGAATCTATAAATGATTTATAAACTATAAATTAATTTATGTTGACGTTATTACATCAGTTATACTTAAACAAATAAATAACATACAAGTTGTATCGGATACAACTCTGTTGTACAAATACTATTTTACATCGATTGAAATTATTAGAAACTTATTTCATTAAATACTATATGATATATTATATAATATTCTTAATATAACATATTAAATTTAATTTTTTTTAATGGATTTTTTTTTAAATTATTCATACATTAACAAAATATAATATTCCATTAGATAACCATTAAAATATTGTTACTATGAAGTTTCTTGATGGAAATTGTCTACTGAGATTACTTATTTTGAGCTTTATGTACCTATTCAGATACACTCGAGTGCATTAAAGTCTGTAACGGATGTTTTAAAACATTAAATATTCAAAGATATATTTACATACGTACTACTACGTTTCACCCATCCAGTAACATTTAACATTCTGTATAATGGATACATTTACACAGTGCCGGCGCTAGGGGAGGACAAATAGGACAAATGTCCAGGGCCCCGCGATTTTTAATTATCATCTTAATACCATGAGACACATTGAAATTTTACATAATTTAAATTTAAATTAATAAATTATAAGTCTATAAATGTAATATTCTATGCTACACATCACATATATATAATATTAGAATAGGGTACTCATGGGTATCTAATGGCTAATACCTTGTCCAGGGCCCCGCAATACCTAGCGCCGGCACTGCATTTACATTTCCAGCAAATAATCATTAAGCATATTATAATAAGATTTCGGTCTACCTATTGGTGGTATCTTGTAATTTAATCGATTAATAAATCATTTAGAGTTTTATGAACTATAAAAAGAAAACTTCAAGAATAAGTTAACGATTAAAATTTATTTGAAAAGTTTTTTTTTTACAATTTGTATCAACATTCAATACGATCATCATAATTAGAATTAAATCTTGAAAATTTTATTTAATATTAATAATATTTTTTTTTCAGATAATGATTATGTTGAAGGTTAGTAGGTTCTAGGTTCTATGTGGTGTAGACGCGATTTGTAATTTTCACGCATTTTCTACAACAATAAAATAATATTGTTTTACGGAATGTAATATTTAGTTTCGCTCAATAAGTGCAATTATCGTTACTATATATATTTGCCAATATAGTGTATACTGTATAACAATTTTGTGCAAATTTAGGAAATAAATCACCGTAACTTATATTGTATATTGACTATTACAATCACCATACAATATGCAAACCGATTATTAAGACTTTGCATCAACCTTTTGAAAATAAATTTTAATTCATTATTACAATAAAAATAACTTTGGGCGGCGTAATTTAAATTTTTTAACGATCTAAATTATTTTAACTGCACGAATAAAATCTATGTAAAGCAACATGTAGTATTACACACTATATTTTTTTAGTAGCTGTAGTTTGCGGTTCTGAAACTTGTTAAGGGGGGACGAATAGGAATATTTATGATTGGTATTTGTATGTATAAAGGACAACGAAGACTTAACCGTAATTTAAGAAATTTATGTAAAAAGAAGTACAACGCTTAGATAATGCTTATAAATTATAATTAACTGTAGGTACATTTATTTAGTTTTAATTATAAAAATTATTAACAATATTAATTACATATAATAATAACAATAATACAATATAATACAATAATAATTTAATATTTTCTTTTTCATTTGCAAACCTATTAATGAATTCTTCTATATTTACAGTAATGTCTTTATGTCTGTGTAATATGTAAAGTTATTTATAACAGATAACACAAATTTATGTTTGTTTCTGTGTTTGATTATGGCTATTATCACAACTATTATTTATTATATCATGAAACATGCTATCTATACAAAGGTATACTTAATACCTACATCAAAAATATTAAATAAATGGTTAGTAAAAAAAAAAACCAAGGGGGAAGTAACCGCTACGTCACTCTCTCCATAAATCCACCCTTACCATATCTCATACATATATGAATAACTTATATAAGTTGCAAAGTTATTTTCTACTTGATTGACTATATACTTATACACCCTTACTTAACTAATTTCCTAAATACAAAACTCTTTGTTTGTTAAAATGTTAAATATAAGACGACCAGACGTTAATACATTCATGTTGGTCCGTAGCTTGACCAATGGTTCAGGGAGGGGAGAAAACAGATTTGTAAAGGATAAATAGTAAATAATAGAAGAAAAAATAATATTAGGCCATTTTTAATTTAATTTTACATATCAGGTACAATTAATATTTGACTTGTGATTTAACAATAATATATTATTAATAAAAGTAAAGCTCTATGATTAGGTTTCACAAAGTAATTTTTTTAATTATTTATATTAATGTCACAAGTGAAATGCTAGGGTGGGCTACGGTTGTGTCTAAGAAAGGCAGGCAATGTCCACGTTTTCTCCCCTCCCCAAACATGATTAGGGCTATTACGGGTATACATTCACTCCTTATTATTTATTTATACTTTATATTAGGTGGTGTTACGTTAAATGAAGTATTAAATGCATTACCACAATCCACTGGTCCAAATTTTGCCGGTAAGAAAGTTATTTTACGTGGTAATAGCCAATAGGCGATTATAATTAGGTTTTATTATTGTTATGGAGGTTAAGTATTGCTTTGTCGTCGAAAATATTTTACGTTATTATTATATTGGGCACTATGTGGACATATGGACATTAGATGGTCAATCCACGGTCCGTATGTTGTGGACTACAGTGCCGACGTTTACATATAACCACCACCCGAGGAGATAGTACGGCATAGAGAAGGTTTCGTGTATTTATAATAATATTTTTTAATTACCTAATTTATTATATAATATTGTTAATAATTGTTTCATGTTTATTATATAAAAAATATGTATGCAACAGTTATAGAAAAATATTTATAGGTGGTGCAGTTGAATATTGTATTTATCTACAATTACTTAACACACAAGCCGAAATCGTCAATTTAACTTCAGTACCAGGTAAATTGTACTTGTGTCTTAAAATTATCATGTTTGATTATTTTATACTTCATTAATTTCAAATAAAAGATTAAGATTATTAAAATTGCTTCACTATAATCTATATTGTTTTGATAGAGCTTTTATTATGGAATTGTAGAAAGGATTTATATCCTTGCAAAGAGTGGCATTCATTTGACATATAATTCATGATTCATCATAATGTTCTATTATCTATTATTATATTAATATAATATTGTCACAGAAACTAAAATTATTATATAGGTTAGGTTAGGTTACCTACGTGTGAATTGAATGTATATATTATGAATTTAATTTAATTTAAAATTATTTAAAATAATTCACCCATAAAGATTTTTCTGATTTTATTATCTTTATCTCTGATCTTATTTTAAATTTTAGATGAAAAAATTCAAAAGTTTGAAAAATCTTCTTTCAAATGTTAAGGATATTATGAATGCAAAAGTTTTGCGTTTAGTTATTAGCGTATTTTTCACTAATTTCATTGAAACAGAAGGCAGTACGAGTATGTATACATTTTTATAGAAATATAGTAAATATTTATGTCGTGTTACATGGATTATCAGTGATCACTAAACATTTAATGAATCAATAGTAAGCTAATGGTTAGGCTGGTGTCCTAAGATTGGTTCGGTGCATCCGAATTGCATGTCAAGAAAATAAACATAAATTGGAATGTCCGAATTGCATGCCGTCTCTTAGAGAGGTCTGTACGAATTGCATGCCGTGTACCTAACTTATTACCATCTACAAGTTTATCTTTATTTATCATACACTTACGTGCACAACTTAATCTTTATTTTTGATTTCTGATTTTTGATCTATTTTTTTTTAATTATTATAAAATTTGGTGAACTTTTTTTGACAATTTACAATATGGTGCAAGTATATAATATATAACTAGCTGTCCCGTGCACTTCGTTGTCCGTACAAAATGCGTTCGTATTATATTTGGTTGCCTTATGCTAACATTGAGCGTGAGGATAAATACTATTTTTGGTTTACTGATTCGGTGTATAGAGCCTATACGGATACTACGGGCGTAGCTCTAATACATTTTTTATCTTAATATTATTTCATTTTAATATAATAATGCTTACAAAATATTTCAATCTAGAAACTAATCAGTTATAACAACCATATCATAAAGCGTTTCTAATCATGATTTTTTTTTAAAAATAATAGAAAAATAAAAAAAAAGTTTAAGTTGTGCACGTAAGTGGTATGATAAATAAAGATAAATTTGTAGGTGGTAATAGGTAGGTACACGGCATGCAATTCGGACAGACCTCTCTAAGAGATGACATGCAATTCGGACAGACCCCTCTAAGAGATGGCATGCAATTTGGATGCAACCGATTGGTTCATTAAATTTTAGTGATCCATTAAATTAATAAATGTTTTATATAACTCGACATTATAGTAAATGACTATAATATTAGTAATATATTGTATATGTACTTTCCTAATTTTTAATATTTAATTTTCATGTAGTATATAATATAAGTTGTTATTTTAGCTATTTAAAAACGATAAAAATACATAAGCACGATTTTATTTTAATAGACATTTTAAGTTTAAATTTTGACGAAATTAGATATTATTAGATACTTATAATCAAGTCTTAAAACCAAGTTAAATTTCATGTCTTGATAATTTGTATTTAATATAAAATAATAATAATTATATTAATACAAAAAAGTGTTTTAAAATATTGTTTTATAAAATAATCAACAGAACTTAATTACCTATTGATATTTTTTTCAGATAAAGTAGTTGAACCTCATATTAGATACAATACCTTCAAAAATATTTTACTAATATTGTAAATTCTTATATTAAATAATATCATATATTTGTACTTAATTTATTAAAAAAAAAATATTGTATTCAGAATTCTTTTATGGTTATTGATTGTTTCATTATGGTCTAATAATCTAATAAATGGCAATATAAAAATAATAAATATTTAATATTATTATATTCAAAAAAATAATGTAAGAATCTTTAAAAGTGTTGTTACAACTATTAATTATTATTATATTATGCTAAATGTCTTATTAAATTGAGTAACAATTAAATAAATTAATCATAGTACTCATCGTGTTTTATTTAATGATCTTAAAAATGTTTTCTTCGATGAGGTATATAATCGGTTAAGGACGAGTATGCTATAAGACAATTTAAGGAGTGCCTGTGGCAATACCAAATTTTCTTTTTTTTAATGACAACCAACCTATTTACTGTAAATTATTAAGTTGATTTTTTTATTTATTATTCGAAATAAATTAAAATTTAGTCTAATACAGAGTTGTGTAGTATCTTCGATACAATTATATGAAGTATCGAGTATCTTGTATCGCGATACATTAATGCGATACTTTGTATAGTGCATCACTTATATGGTGGTACTCGATGAGGTGTACCTTTTTTTTACGTTGTACCTACCTATTAATAATTATTGTGTTCTGACTCATATTTTAAACATCAGCTGTTATAATAATCTAGTAAATTAATGTTATGTTTAAACAATATACCAAAAGTTCATTGAATGATTTTAATAAAAATGTATATAATTGAATGTTGTATATTATATGCATTATATTCTATATAATATAATAACTATTGTGTCATATTAAATTTGTAAATTTTTTATACATAATTTTGTGTAAATGTTTTTAATTTAAATTATTATTTTATTATAAAGAATCTATTAAATATATTCTTGTGTTCTTTAAGAAATTCAGAAATATCGAAATAAAAATTCCGATTTTATTTTTATAAACGTTTACAGTTAAAATAATTATATACATTTTAAATGTTCATATACATTATCTATAAACAAACATTAACTAACGATATTATTACTCACTGAGTTATATTTTGGACAATTCCCGAATATAATCCAAAATACACCATTGCCATTATTAATACAGTAAACTATCTATTATTGAACTTCAACAAGAGTATTTAAATACAGTAGATTCTCGTTATGTTGAATCTCAAGAGGAACATGAAAAAGTTCGAGATATCAAGTTTTATATAAATTCTTAAAAAAATTGATAAATAATTCGAATGCTTAAAATGCATAGTTTGAATACTTAATACTTAAAAACAAAAGTACTAATACTAAATACATATCAATAAATTCATAATAATTAATATTATTATGGCTCTATGAAAAGGTTTTATGAACTATAGGTATATGCATGTGTCCTTATCAAATTTTTTTTAAAACTTATACTTTATGTTGTGCGCAATTTTAATTCTGTGTCTTACTTTAATATATAATATGTTATACTTGATTTTGTGGCCTTTTAGATAAAAAAAATAATTTATTGAATAAATCTAGGTTTGAAAATTTAACATGAACAAAAATTCTATTAAATGGACTAAATTTGGTAACATTTCCTGTTTTCTTTTTTTTTTATTTCTTTTTCTAAATTATTTTTAAAAATGCTGGTAATTTTTATTTGTTAAAAGTACAAACTAGATCTATTTTACTATCCAAAATCACCTTCAAAAATGTTAAGTCAAAATTGTAAATTGAAGTATTTTAAGATTATTTATAGTGTATATAGACGACAAAAACACACATCACTCATAAAAAATAAGTATATTAGTTTCTGGTTATTATACCATATAAATATATGGTATGTATATATTATTATTTTATACTTATAAAATGATAAAGTCTTGGTATAAATACACTTGGTAAAAATTTACGATTATGTATTCATTTTTGAATCATAATAAAATAAAGAAACATGGACGCCCATAGGTAACATTTTAGGGGGGGGGGTCAAAATAAAAAAAATTTCGAATTTAAGATAATAAAGATTTAATGTTATTTTATAACATTTGGTTGTTAATAATAATTGCCATACAAATAAATAAATAAATAAATAAATAATAATTTTAATAAGTATATAAAAAAATAGAAATTAAATAATATAATTAAGTATATTATTCGGTATCAGTAAATAAGAACTGCAAATTTCTTCGTCTTATTCCAACCATATTAATGACATCCCGAATGAAAGTATCGTTGTTTGCGTTAACTCTTTCATGATGAATGCTCATCATACACAACCTATTTAAACGATCTTCTGTAGTCAAGCGAAGCCACGTTTTTACTCGTCTTAATATACTGAACGATCTTTCTATTGTGCACGTTGTCGGAGGCAGTGATATAAAAATATTAAGTACTTGAAAAATTACAGGATAATATTCGCAATGAGCCAATAAATCAACAAACGAAATTTCATCACATTGGGAGTCAATCACATTTTTATCAATCCAAGGTTAGGTGTGTGGCTCAAGCCACAGCAGATGCATTATCTTCATCAGATTTTTTTTTAATTAAAAACAATCGAATATCCATAGTAAAAATTGAAAATTTTAAAAAATAATATTTAATATTGACATTTAGCAGTTAATGTTATCTGATAAAATATTTGTAGTACCTATATATTGTAATCTTTATAGATTTACCATAAATTATCTGCGATAAATTATTTTATGTATAGGTACCTATACGGACTGCAGACTACGACTTATCTATGATGTTAATATACGATAACAATGAGTATATTTTTATACTTATTTCATATCTTAAAAGTGATTTCAACAAATAATTTGGCTCGGTAATAAGGTAATATTATGGTAATATTTATTGAGCTACAAGTTCATAACATTTTTTTCCAGGGGGAGGCAAGTGCCCTGTCTTTCCCCTCCCCCCAATGGGAGCCCATGTAAAGAAATCAATTTTGTTGAAAACTAGTTTATCGTGAAAATTTTGTTTTTCCCATTTATCTAGAAAAGTATTAATTTTTTTTTTTTGCCCTCCCAAAGTGCTAACTAGATCTTTTTTTAAATTAAAACCACCCTTAAATTTTAAAATTTAAGGATTTTGACTTTTTCAAATGTGATGACAGAAACACATACAAAATCATTGTAAAATCAATATATTAAGTGCTTCGTACAAAATTTGAAAATATTACAAATACGACACAACAGTTATTATTATATAGAATAATAATGTATAATATAAACTTTGATATATACCTATAGGTGTTAGGTATTATTTAAACATACAAAGTAGGTTACTAGATTATTATAACAATTGATATATGTATTTTTTTAAGTCAGAAAACTAGAAAACAATAATGATTTGTGGGAACCAAACAGATGTTACACACTTTTGTGTTATGTAATCGGTAGATGGAAATTAAGTCGTCTCCTACATTCTCCACTTTAACGGGTCGACTTTAAATTACCACCAAGGCACCAAATAATTCTAAAATAAGTACCTAATATTATATTCGATAGATAAATACTTAAAATTAGTCTGAACTATGTCGTTTGTTGAAATATATAATTATATATTTTATAATTGACACTTTAAAATACGTTATATGTTGAAGAATAAAATGAAGGCGATATCACTTTTATTTAAGTATAGACATATTATAAATATTGTTTTTATTTAATAACCCCCTCAGAGTATGTGCGGCATTACAATTTTTGAATAGTTGTAAATAACTCGTAGCAGAAAACGTGATAGATGGGTAGATGAGAATGTATTCTATAACACCAATGATTGAAATTAAACATCAAAGAAAATGTAATAGGTATTATTAGTAATAAAGTGAAAAAAAAAATTCTAAAATGATGTATTGGTATTTAAAAATGTTGTAACATTTATATTTAAATACTTGAACTTGTATTTCTTATTAAATACTTATTGCACAGTATTTGAAACATTCTTACAATATTTTTTAAGTTGAGGTTATTTTATCTCTATTTAAAAAATAAATGAAAAGTCTATCTTATAAAAGATTGAATTACCTAATAACAATATTTTAAGATTTCAATTAACGTCATATACCTATAGACTTAATATAGACAAAAATAATCAATATTGGTGTTTTGAGTATATTTTAGCAGGCTTCATCAAATATAAAATAATAATCTTAGTAAAAAAATAAAATAATATTGATTATTTAGACAAATATGAATAAGTATTTAAATTTAAAAATATAAATAGGAAAAACCTATACCTATACCTATATATACCTATGATTATTTCAAATAATACTTTTACAAAGGTTTATTTAAAAAGTATTGTAAACATTTTAATAGTATTTAAATACTTTAATTCAAATACTTAATAATAAAGATTAGGTACTATTCTTAAAATGTATCTATTAATGACAATGGCTGTAAAATAAAAGTTACGCATTGGCAAAATAGAACGATGTCATAGTAATACTGTTTTATTAGTTAAGACAGGTTTCCTTTTTTCGAGTGGGTAATTCAAAATCGTATAAATCAATGTTATAATAATTATTCCTTATTTTAAATATGAAGAAAAACTAAATAATTGTATATCGATATCATAAAATAAAAACCATACTATGACATCAACACGTAATTTAATATTTAAACAATATAAAACAAATTCAAATATTTTTATAGCAAAGTTTTATGTTGTTTATAGAGAAAGATGATGTTTTACTGCAAATATTAATTTATTGACAGTGTCTATATTTTTTCTTCGGATATAATTTATGGATACATTTTACTATAAAAAAAACTTTTTTTGTTACTAAATTCAGTGTAGTGGATTGTGATAACTAGTTGTTTTGTTATTGTTAAAAATAAATATGTTTTCGTTTAACTACGTAGTTAATATTTTAATGTGCGTTTTATACATGACTGTTCACGAAGGAATAGGAATTAAAATTACTGATACAAACACAATTAGGAATAATATTTTAAAGTATATAAATGTGGAAGCGTACGCTTCAATTAAACTTGAAATGGAAAAAAGCAAAGACCCGGTAATTTCCAAATACAAACTAGTATACAATTATGATGATAAGCTAAAGTCAAAGTTATTAGAAGAAGACAGTGAAAATGATTTGCTAAAATTAAGGGATGTGGTATATTCACATATACACTGTACCTATATTACTGGAACTTATAAAATACTTTTACCTTTGGAATCAACTTTCAAAAAGATTAACGATATGAAAACAGGAAAACTAGATAACGTTAAAGCTCTTATTGGTATTGTAGAAAAAGGTAATACCTTGTGGAAAAGGGCAATGAGAACATTGCAATTTCTCGACATGGATCCTTCTTACGTATTATGGCAAGTATTAATATTTTCTAACACCTCAAAGGAAGTATTATCTAAAACGTATTCTGGAATGAAAGCAACGACTGAAGATGATGCTGTAATTCAACGAATCGTCAATGTTTTCCAACAAATAATCAATTCATTGTACTCGGAAGTTCAAGAATGCAATAAAGAACAAATCGGGTTTTACGAAAATGTGAAAGATAAAACTCAATACCCTGAAGATATTACCAAACCCATTGAATGTCCAACGAATGATACAGTATTATTAATGTTGTGCTCAGATTCCTTCAAATATGTTACGTTATTTGAGAAACTCTTATACCGGAATCATTTGAAGAATTTGCCATATACAGGGTATGAAAATTTTGATCCGAATAATTGGCTCTTAACAGCGTCGAGTTTGGAAAAAAAAATGGAACAGGGTTCCACATATCTGCACTTTACTTTTACAGATGAAGACAAAAAAATGGATGACGTAAATAGTATTTCAAATGACGATTGGGCACTCAATTACTCTAAACTCTACTTCAAAAGTGTCTACAGAGTACTTGACCCTTTTCGAAAACTTTCATTACAATTAATGACACAAAACTTGAATATTTGTCATAATTATTGGAGAACAATCCAGTATGAGGTACTCAATAATGAAAATCTATTCACGAAAATTGTAGGATATTGCAATGATATTAAATCTAAAACTGGAAAAATCATAGAGAATGTTACTATGAACGATGATCAACTCCTGGCGGCATACGAAGGTTGGAAAAAAACATTTGATGCCAAACTTGAATATGAAGTGACTTATGATAATGCTTTCCAAGACGTTCACGCACAGAAGATTTCTGTTTGGTTTGGAAATGAATTTAACTTTGGCAATTTCTATGTCACATTATTTAAAGATATCGAAAAAAAAATTTCTAGTATTACAACTGATTTATCCACGGTTAATAATGTTAATATCGGAATCATAAATATGTTTAAAAGATCTGTTTTTAAAGGATCCTCTGTTAAAGATGAAAAATGATTGTTCTAATAGGATTATTTATTATATTTCATAAAATTAATATTTTACAGTTTTTATAATCTTAATTATTCAATACATATTATATATTGTATTTAATTAGTATAAATAATTTTATTAAACGTAATATATTAATATTACTTCCCAAACGTTAATAGATTAATTTACTCGTACATGGTAATTGCAGGTACATAGATAATAATGTTTTATTTTATTTAAATTTTACTATTCTAAAAATGTAATTCTCATATTAGAATTTATTATTAATAACAATAATATTATTGTAATAAATTTAAGATTTATTCTTTATTCACTTTAGTTACACTCGTGATTTATATTATTTTTTTTGTTTATCATTCAATAATTGTTTCAAATTTAAAATTTCCACTCAGAAATTCTGTATATTAAAATAAATAAATTGTTTATTGTTATCAATTTAATTATAAAATTAATATTGTTTTATAGTTTATTTATAAAATGCATATATATTTTATAATTTATGTGTATTTTAAATAATAAAATATATTAAAGTAAAAATAACAATTTTATTAATACAATCCGTGTTATAATTTTCAAATAATAATCATTATTCATTGTTAAATTAGGGAAATACTATTAGGGGTTTTTTTTTGTGCCGGGCATGTAACGTCAACAGTAAGTTACTTTTCTTATACTTGTACAATAATATTTTGTAGTATGCAATTTTCGTTACTATTGTATTATTTGTATTCTAGTAACGAATGAAATAATAACTGCCCAATACACAGAAAAACCTTGTTTTATTAATAAAATAAAACATTAAAAACAAATCTTGTTAAACATAACATCATATAATTTAATAAATATATTTTACTATATAAATACCTAATTTAATTCTAAAAATTTAATTTAATTCTAGAAATACCCGGTTAAAAAAAAAAACTTTTGATAAAAAATTATAAGTGAAAATATTATCCTAAAATCATATCCCACTCATAGACCATAATGATGTCGAAATTAATGAAATGATATATACGCAATACGCTTTATAATGGTTTTGTATGTTAAAAAAATACTTTTTAGTGATATTTTAATGTATTTTCTATCATTATCTGATTTTATTGCTTTATATGAGGCTAAAATTCATAACTCTATTATATTCTTATCAAACGTAAAACAAAAATAAGTTTTAATTATAAATTTCTAAAAAATTTAAATACATAGGTTGGGTACATATAACATATTACATAGATTAAAATCACTAAAAATATTTTGATAATGTAAGTACTTAACAAGTTTCAAATCTTAACAATTTTTAGTATTCACAACAAAATTGCTTATATTGTTTGAAAATAATTACTATTTTCGATTCATTATAGATACTTACTTAATTTCGTATGCAATTTAAATTCAATGATATAACGATTCTGAGCGGAAACGGTTTAGGTCTATCAACCTATTACCAACTACCAAGTGATAATGTTTTTTTTTTTTAATATAGCTATTATAGTCTTTTTTTTACTTTTAGTATTTTAGTAGGTCGATAAAGAACGATAATAAACGCAACCATTTATTAGTAGGTATACAAAATATTAAATAACGTGATAATGTGAGATAAAAACATTTTTGAAATAAACCTGACTTCTAAAAATTAAATAGGTAATAATTACCTATATTTTACTTTTCTTTCATCATGTTGAAAATTACATAAAAAAAAAAATAATAATAACAAAAACAGCACAGCGTACAACTATTCACCATCTGTGTCATAAATATTATATAAGTATATAACTATTAACTATATAAATCTGAACTTTTTACGTTATTAAATGTCATGCATTATTTACTGGTATATTTATAAAACGTATTTAAAATATTTATGACTTTTAACTGAATACCTATAATGTTTATTTATATTTTATTTAAGCATACAAAGACGGAAATGGAACGCTAGCTGGAATAAATGAAGTGTAACAATAACGAAATGTCACATAACAATTATTAAAAATTAGTAATAATTATACATAATAAAGGATTTGTTAATAAATACTTCAATTAGCTTAATGGGAAGTTGTATTTATATTTAAAATTTTATATTCCCTTCATATGAAATTAAAAAAATAATTGTTATGAACAAAATTGATTATATTAAACAATTATTACATAACCAGATGTTTTGATATGAGTCATTACACTATTTTATATCTCTATTACCTTTAATAATCTTGACTTATGTTATGTGTTCTGGAGTTCATAATAGCAACTATCGACTACTATTTATTTAAGAAAGTTTTTTTTACTTAAATAGTATTTAAATATTTTTACTCAAATACTTAACAAGATTATAACTTCACTTAAAATGTATCTAAATGGAAATGGATATAAAATAAAAGTTAAGCATTGTCAAAAAAGAACAATGTCATAGTAGTTAAATAAAACGAGATTCTTTTTCTTTCGGGTAGATAAGCCTAAATCGAATAAATTAATGTTATAATAACTATAACAAATTATATTTATCATGAAAAACAAAATCATTGCTTAATAATATTATAAAAAAAATCATATCAATTCTTATATACTGAAAAATATAGTTAAATATTCTGAATATAACAACGATTGATTAAAGTAAGTCTAGAAATCATCATTATGTAAACTAGGTATACCTATACATTTTAGTGTAGTATTCACAACACCTCTCCAATGCATCAAATCGAATGTACCTACCCTTAAAGATACAAATTATAAATTCCTTTATTTTTGTATTTTATCTAATTAATATCTCACAAAAAACATATTCATTATTTCAGTTGTTATGTTTTAAAATTCATATTACTTATGTAGGTATTTGTTTTACAAAAAAATCATAGGAAAAATTATTCCTAAATATTTTAATTGTTCTTATAGATTATATTAACTTAATTAATTTATATTAAATTAATTTTTTTTTTTGGCCGAAAGAATATTTTCTAAGTTAATAAGAATAAAAAATAAATATAGAACAAGCCAGACTCAAGAAAATTTAACTTAATTAATGATATTGTACTCAGAAAAATTTTGCAATTGATCAATTTCAATGAAACTATACAACAATTTTCAAAAGGAAAAACAAGGGAAAAAATATTAAGTTTAAGTTGTAATTCTTTAATAACAAATAGTCATTTTTTTATATATATACAGAGTGATTCTTTTATCATTATACACTCATTTACTACATTTGTAATTTGTATGCAGCAGTTGATGCGTAGGGAGCGGGTTAGGTTAGGTTATATGCACTTAAAATATCAAGATATAAGATGTTGAATAAAATTAAAAGTTAATGCGAATGTTTTTTAGTGCATGCTTTATACTTTGGATTTCATAACCAAAATAATTATAATTTGACATTTTAAAATTTTCACTTAAATATTAATTCCCATTAAAGTGTTAACATACATTACTTTATCCCGAAGTAAGAGTTAATTCGATTTGACAAATCAAATTAAATAATAAATGTGCATCTGCAGTTTAATGCGAATTAAAAATGCGTCTATATGCACTTAACTCTCGGACTAACTCAATGCGCATTACCTGCTGCATATAAATGCGGTATTATTTCGTCAAGTATTGACTTTTTTTGAATTTTTTTTATTTTGAAAATATTTTGTATCATGCTTTTCTCGAACTGTATGAAATGTTTATATTTTTCACCGTTTTGTTTAATATTAAAACCGCTATCAACTTTTGATTTTCAAATGGCATCCTACATTTAAAATGAACTAAATTAATAGGGATAATTTTTATGAATTTAGACGTTCAAATTATTATTTTTTGTTATTTTTTTAGCGAGATATAGCTTATAATGTTGGATGGTTTTTGGTTTTTATAATACTTCTTGTTTCTGAAGACCAGTAGTCACGTGGGTAATAGATAATAAGAGGTACATATTTTCATATGTAATCAACTCGTTATTAACTATCTACGCAGTGATGATGAACTTTGTACCTGTAGTTATACCAACGTCTCACAGCCATCATAACCTGTAGGATGAACACCTAAAAAACCTCAAATCACCCAACTTTGAGCAGCTATAACTCACTAACGGTTAAATGAAAAATCATGATTTTAATGTTAAAATTGAAAATTCATAAAAAAAATAGCTCTACTATTTTATAACATATTAAATATAAATTACCATTTGAAAATCAAAAATTGATAGAGGTTTCACTATTAAATAATAGGGTGATACAAATAAAAATGGCGTACATTTTATTGAGAAAAGCAAGATACAAAATATTTTGATAAAAAATTTTACGAAATAATGAGTGTATATAATGATAAAAGAATCACCTTGTATAATATATGTATAATAAAGTATTGCATAATTATTAATTTATATAGCCTTATATTTATTTATCTTTTTATTGTACAAAATTATACAATAATATAGTCTTTAAAATGTAGTGAAAACATTTTTTTGAAGTTAAAGTTTTAAGAGGGTTCACTAAGTTTATAGTGTCCTGGGGCCCAATCGATACTTAATCCGGGCTTGCTGTTGTTATTTTTTATTATAATATGTGAATTCTCATGGTTTATTTTTTTTTTTGGTTATTTGAAAATGTTTGTTGTATAAAAAGGTTATAATAATTAAAACTAATTACATTTGAAAAAAGTAGTCAAACGGGTACCGCTCTGCTCAAGGCTGTAACTGGAAATTAATTTCGGGTGGAGGGGGGTTAAGCTAAAAAAATTGTATTCAATGATAAACAAATTCGATAATTACTCTAACTTTTTTTTTGGATAAATAAAGCAAAACTTATGGGGAATCTTATATTAAAATTTCAAATCTTGGATATAAAAAGAACATTTTTATGAATTTCTAACTTAAAATAAATTGAAAATTTTCGTGATTTTGATGAATTTCATCAAAATTCAAACTTCAGAAGTTCTTAAAAAGTTATTTTGGATTTACACCTAACTTTTTTTTTAAGTGTCTAATAAAAATTATAAAAACCCTTGTATTAAATTTTCTAGTTTCTTGACCGAAATTTTTATGAAAAAATGTTTATTCACTATAATTTTAAAAACTAAAAAAATTTAAAATTTTCTTATGCCTATAAATAGTTTTCAAAAAAGTTAAAATATTTTAAAAATTTTATGATGTATACATAATTCTAAATATTCTAATATAAACATTCTTTGAAAATTTCATGAATTTATGGTTATTGTAAAGTACCAATTAGAATACTAGATTCACTTTTCTACTAGTATAGAGTTGCTAGAATTGAAAACCAAACTGCCTCAAAAGGTGTCCCCAGAATATACATCATTATAAAATCAATACATTCCTCATTCCGCTCAGAATTTAAAAGTATTTATATTATTATTTATGTTTAATTTAAAAATTTTTAATTTGTAATAATTTTTCAAAATAAAATGAAAGTTATGAAAATAAAAATTAGTCAGTGTAAATTTTTTATATGTAATTATTTAATATATTAAATATCAACAAACACTAAAAATGAAAACATCACGTAGGATTCAAAATGTATTATTTCCAAATTATTTTAACAGTATACTAATCTAAAACTTCCTGATTTTAAGTTATTTTTTAATATCTTGTTGAACATTTTAAAAGTTAAAGGCATTCGTAAAGTATGCTACACACGTTATATTTTTATTTTTTATTTTATTTTATTATGAGGTCAGATACATCCCAATTAATTGTAAACTGTGTACGAATTTTTATCCTGATTAAAAAAGTATAATATAAACTGCACTCTATTTTTTATTACACACCCCATATTTTATATGAAATTTACAACTTTAAACATATGACTTCCTACTTAACTAATTTTCAGTTCAAACTCATTCGAGGTATCGAATAATTTCAAAGTATATATTCTTAATTTTTTGAATATACTTAAAATCTTTTTTTATTAAGAGGATGTCAGCGCACTGTTTGTTTTCTCTCTCTAGCCCACGCGCAATATAGACAAAATGCATTTACGCAGTCTGAGTAGAACTTGCTCAACTTTGGTTCTAGAGTAAATATACCTATTATAAAAATAAATTTTGATAATATTTCTGAGTACAAGATGATGCGTTTTTTTCCATTATTCCAAATTAAAAATTAATTATATCGTTTAGAAATAGCTATAAATTACAACATTTTTAAATAACCTTTAACTTTTCAAAATTTTAATTTTTTAAAAATACTCATCGTCTTGTACTCAGAAATATTATCAAAATTTAATTTTATAATAGGTATATTTACTCTAGAACCAAAATTGAGCGAGTTTTACTCAGACTGCGTAAATGCGTTTTGTCCATGTTGTGCGAGTGCTAAAGAGAGAAAACAAACAGTGCGCTGACATCCTCTTAAATAAATGGCGTGTGTAAGTTGCATAAATAATATAAATTTGTTAAAAATATTAAAGTATAATATTTTAAACTACTTAGCAGTTGAATATTTTTAAAATTCGTGATTTTTATAATTAAGTATTGAAAATTTAATACAAAGTTTCTTTATAAGTAGTTTATACTAAAACCAAAAAAAATCTTTAAAAATATGAACACAACTTTTTTTTGTAGGTACTTATACTTAATGACCTTATCCAATATTTGATTCACCGCTAGATCAAAAAACTACATGACTTAAATACAATAACTAATATAATTTGTTCAAATAATGATTGTTTTTAATTTAAAGAAATACTCGTAAACAGTTTTATTATTATTGTAACGTAAAAGTAACGTCCCTAGTTATTTCATTACAATTGAATTCTAGTAACGAGTAAAATAATAACAAGATTACTTTTTAAAAGTAAATTAACCCTCATTATTAACTGTCAGATATTCATAAAAAATGTAAAATTTAATTTTAATATTTTATTAAAAGTTTCAAAGAAAATATTTTTATAAAAAGGTGGGAGAACTGTTCAGCTGTATAGGTACCATTATATATCGACTATTGAGTAGTTCACTGTATTGAATGGGCATGGACCAATTGCGCTCCTTATATATTTTAGGGTCAGTGTATCAATAAATATGCTCTTTATATCTTAGGATCAGTTTACCAATTTCGCTTGTATTAAAATTTGCCTACTTTCAGATATAAAAATATTGTTGTTCGTATATCTGTATGAAAAACGATTCTGAATAGAGACGATGACTCATATGTCAGCAATAATAATAATTAATAACTATGATGTTATATTTTT
The DNA here is from genome assembly GCF_020882245.1 of Rhopalosiphum padi. Taxonomy (NCBI): domain Eukaryota; kingdom Metazoa; phylum Arthropoda; class Insecta; order Hemiptera; family Aphididae; genus Rhopalosiphum; species Rhopalosiphum padi. The sequence goes on from NC_083600.1 coordinate 25,181,145, forward strand.
TTGATATTTCTATTTTAAAGTTATTTATTTTACTTTTAGTATTATAGTAACATAGTAACCTAATATACATTTGCAAATAATAATATCTTAAACGTCTAATAAATTATCTTTCTCAAATAATTGATGTTTGTTTATATATTATGAGTCATATTTTAAACTTAACTTTGTGTCATACTTGTTTTTTTTAATTTTTATAGTTTTGTGTCAATATGACAATTTGAATTATTATTTTTTTGTTATTGTTACAGAACCGATTACATTTAGTTGAATATCCTTATACTTATGAACAACGCTAAACTATTTTTAAATTAAAATTTTTTATGGGTCAGCTTAAAGATTGATGATTGATCATCATAGATAGCAAACACATTAATTTTATATTTTTGTTTAATACACGTACAACATAATAATTTAGATACCTATGTTGTATTCCTATTGTATCTATTGATCTAATGACTAATGAAGCAATAATAATTTTGAAAAGATATTTAAATTTTTTTCAAGTCTACTTCAGATTGAATTTTCCACACTTTTGATTATCCCTCTTATATTTGAATAAAATATAAATAATTGTAATAAAGTAACAGAAAAAAATATGGATTGAAAGCTGTAGAGCAATTCATTTTTCACTTTTTCTTTATCAATACCTATAGCCTATACGTGGGTAACAATATTGTAAAATATTTGGATGGGCTTAAGAATATTTGGTAGCAAATAGATTCACGGTTTTTTTACGCTTACACCCATCAATCTTACCGTTACAATTCTTTTTTATTATTATTAGTTATGTTAATTAAACCAACCACATTGAACATAATTAATAAAATACTCTTCAAAACTAGAACATTATAATTAAACTAACGTCTACTTACCATGTTATAATTCGTATTAAAATTTAAAATTAATTACATATTGTTATTTTGAACCATACACGTACTTAAGTCTCGAAAGTTCAATTAAAATTTTTTTCACACTAAAAATTTAGACACGAACTAAATAATAAAAGTCTAATTCAGTTAAAAATTTGAACCATATATTTAAAACTTAATAAAATTAAAAATGTAATTTTTCTTCAAAACCACCTCATGGGTTTCTTTCTTTATTTTAATTTTTAATTAATTAAAATTTAATTTATATATGTAAAATAGGTATTATTTATTTCAATCTTATTTTCGGGAGTGAGGGCTTTGGTCTGAAATAAACTATTTAGGTAAATTCATAATATCATTACCTAATAGTTAAATATCTTAATAATCGTATTAACAAATTAATTATTTTGGATTATAAGATAAATAAATATATACAAACAGTAAATATAATTATTTAGTTAAAAGGTAAAATATGTTTAGTAGGTATTAATTTAAACTCAATTAAGTGTTACTTATTAAGTTATAAAAGCTAAGCCGCTATGCTTATATAGCTAGTGCAATGAATATTAAATGTTAAATTTGAAAATAATATAAATTATAATACTATATATAATAAAATTATAATATGTCGAGCTATTATATTATATAATAAAATAAAACTCAAATTCCGCAATTATACAAAAAAATAAGAACCAAATATCAATATCATTATATTGTAGACCATAAAATAAAAATCGATTGTTTTGATGTCTTATATTTATAAGACTACAAAATTGTACCAAATACATGAACCCGCATACATTATCATAGTAGATTATAATTAATTAGTGCACATTTCTAGACTTCTGCCCAATAAACGACTTGAGTCTTATAATTATTGTGCCTGTTGTAACATCCAAGCCAAAGAGTAACATAATTCTATAAAAAATAATATTGCTTTATGCCCTATGGTCAAAGTATGACTGCTGCATTTCGGTTTTTATAACTTATCTATGTTTTAGTGTTTTTTTACTTGACTACTTTTCACCATCGGAATGTTCTATACTAGCTTAATTACTCATCGATGTCGAGTTAAAGTATAAAATTATTAATAGTTAGTAAGTAAATATGATAGTATTCTCAAATTAAAGTTCTTACTCGTTTAAACATTTTATGATAGGATAAATTGTCCTATACCAATAAGCACATACCTATATATTATCTTTATACACCATTAATGTTAAGTAAAGCATTAAATGGGAAATAATTTGAATTGTGTAGCTTTATTAATTTCCATCACCTACTATACGTACATAGAAATTAATTTATATTGAAACCTCTACTATCAACCTATCTCTAAAATGCAAATTTTGTAAGATTCGTTCTTAGAGGCCAATGGCTATATACATTGTAATAATTACATTCCCTCAACATTTCAAATGATACGGTCTGGCAGTTTTGGTTATACGTTGATCAGTAAGTCAGTCTGCAGTTAGTTAGGACACATTCGACTATATATATATGTAAGTCTTTTAAATTAACGCGATTAGATCACAAATATACAAGTACAAGTACAGATATATGTGTCGTTAACGTAAAATAAATGTATTGAATATAGTTATTATAATAATAGCTATTAAAGTCATTTTTCTTATTATAATATAATAAGTAAATTGATTTAATTTTTTCTAAATACATTACATTTATAATAATATTAGTATTTAATTATTATAACAAATACATATTATGTACCATATGTTATTATTGTCATTAACTTTTGAGTTAATATCAATTTACCATACAACAATGTATAAATAATATAAAAAAAAACCTAATATCTTAAAATTAATCCAAAGATTTTATAAATATCGTTACATATAACATATAAGTATATATATACATATATTACTAGCTGTCACCGTGCACTTCGTTGCCCGTACAAAATGCAATCGCGTTAAGTTTGGTTGCCTTTAACTGTCCCGCCTACATAGAGTTGCATTTTTTCAATCGATTAACCGATTATATGTATCATTTGTTAAAAATAATATATTATTCGAATAATCCATTAAATAATCGCACAGCCCTAAACATAATAAAGAGGTAATATATTGAGGTCATTAACCGGGATAAAAACTATCCTATCTAATATTTTATGACGGAAATAGATAGAATTACCCACATTGATAATAATTTCATAAAAATTGGTTGAGTAGTTTCGGAAAGCATCGAGAACATGTATATGTATATGTATGGGCGTAAAATTGCTTTGTTATAAAGGGGGGGGGGGCTTAAATTATAAACATAGAACAATTTTATTGTAACATTTATTATATAAGATATTAAGATGTAGGTAAAACTTCAAAATTATTTACTTAACGGCGTATATAAATGTATAATACATAACTTTTTATCGTTGTCGTTATAAAATATTAATGTATACCTCAATCATTTTAATTTTATTATAAATTTACAATACAAAATTCATACATGAAGCTTAAATGTTAGCAAACATAACGCATTTACACATATACGATATACCTATCGGATATTCTGATAAGGAATTATGTTTTACATTTTATAATTTTCTCTAATAAATAACCTTAAATTTCTTGAAAAACTTTAAAATATGTAGGGGGACTAAGCTACCCTAAGTCCCCCCCAATTTACGCCTATGTGTATATGTACTCGTTTATTTATAGGTATACGATTTATACAATTAACACGTTAATAATACACGTTTATTAGATAACTCAGAGGTTTTTTAATTTAGATTTTAGACAAATGCTATTGCGATAGAAACCTCCTCCGTGATATACTTTTTCGTTTAAAAAAAAAAAAATCAAGAAGATTTATAATATCATTAATATATTATTAGTTGGATTGAGTTATTTTAGTTTATAATATTATTTATAGTTTCGGAGTTCATCCCGAGTAAACATTGTGACACATGATTTCTAATTTCTATATATAAGAATATATTATGGAGATAGAAGATAGTATATAAATAGATTGTCGAGTTTTACTTCTCGGAACAATTCATACCTACACGCTGCTGACGATAAAACATACACCAGAGAAAAAAGGTCAGGTCACAGGTAGCTGGAAACCTACTATCACGGTCAGTCATGGGAATGTCCGAAATACACCATGCAAATAAGCATGCAAATTTAAAATTAATATTAAAAAATGAATTCCAAACATTTTCATATTCTCTCACCTTTTAAACCTTCTCTGGACTTTCAAAAATAATTTAAGACCAAAATTAGCTAAATCGGACCAGTCGTTCTCGAGTTTTAGCGAGACTAACAAACAGCATTAGATTTATATATATATATATATAGATAGATAGATACTATATACATATGTATACTGTCATAAACTTAAATTCATAATATAAGTACAAATTTCAAGTCCCTACGAATAATTTATTTAAATTATAGCAAAATAATAAACATTGTTAATTTTGCTTAATTTTTGTTAAAATTCGTAATCTTATTTTGTCCAAATTTGAACTATACAAATATATAGAAAATATAATTATGTTTATATATTTTAAGTTTTTGTAATACCAGTTAAGAACTACTTATGAAGAACATTGTATTAAATTTTCATACCTTTAGTTATAAAAATTTCATTTTTTATACATTTTTCACTACTTGTATAGTACATTTTCGTAATTTGACGAATTTTGTATAAATTTTAATTTCAAATAATTTAAAAAAAATTGTGACTATGTATTTTTAATATTTTTATACAAGGCCAAGAACAATTTAGATGGAATTTTACATTAAATTTTCAAGAATTTTAACCCAGTGAATAATTTTAAAGCATAAAAATATAATGTAGCTTTCCTGTAAACTTTTTATTTTTATAAAGATGAAAAAAATAATGAGGAATTGTGTACCTATTCAATTTTCAAATTTAAGATAAAAAATGAATCATTTTTATGAATTTTTAACGTTTATAAAAAAATATTGTGACTAAGCATTTTTGACAATTTAAAATTGATAAATAAATAACTGATACTGAACATAGTATAAATTGTCAAGCATTTTTACTCAGCAAATAATTTTTTATAAATATTTATAAAAAAAAAATTCAAATATCTATAAACAAAATAGTAATCTACTTTGAAAATTAAATTACATGTTATAGAAAATAATCATTTAAACTTGGTAAAAATTTAGAGTATCTAATTTTTTTGCATAAATATTCCTATTTTTTTTTCCTTAAATTGTATTTATATTATTTTGAAAAATACGGCTAATTTTAAATTTTGACCTCTCTAAAGTACAAACAGATCCAATTTTTTATCTATCACCCTCAAAGTTAATAATTTAATTATTTTTCAACTGCTTATTGTAATATTGTGTATACACATTACATTACACACAAAACCTGTAATTCATATTTTTACAAATTGTTCAACTCTCTATCTTTTTACCACCTTAATCTCTATTAATAATTTAGTTTTAATTCATTTTTGTACATTCTTTAAAATAATTAAATAATACCTATAGTAACCTAGTTTGTATTTGTCAATAAATATTTTAAAAATCATTTTTTTTAAAGTAAATGTATGTTTATTTATAATTTATGCGTCATATTTTATACTTATCGATTATGTTATGTACTTATATTTATTATCTTTTTTTTATAATCTTATATCAATATCAATGTGTCATTTAAATTATTATTTCTTTATAATTAAATCATTTTATATGGTTTGCTACTATACAAAAATAATTAAACATTTTCTTTTCGATTTTAATTTATATTTTAAAATTCCAATTCAATAATTATATAATTTAAAACTTAATTTCTTATATTAATCTGTGTATAATATAATAATTTAACAGTCATAAAATTACATGATCACAGTATTTTTTTTAAAAGCGTATATTCAACGTTTAATAAATTCATCAAAATTACGAATATTTGTAAATTATTTTGTTGGTAAATTTTCTATTTTAATAGCTAAAAGCATGAGGATTTAAAACGTTCGAAAATTTTAGGCTAATTTTAAATGAGCACAAGTTATTTATATCATCAATTTATACACACCATTCGATCTTTGATGCGTTGTTAAACGGTACGTCTGTACGTACAACGTACTTACTTAGAAGTTCACCGTCGCATCTAAATGATTAGAAGTCATTACGATTTTTAAAATTAAAACCAACATATTTTACTACATAGTGTGAAGTAAATGAATTTTTTTTAAATGTTATGATACATTTTATCTAAAATCTACACACATTTTTTAACAAGTGATTTGTGAGTTAACATGTATATAGTAATGATAATATTTTAATACTTAAGTTCTTGAATATTGTTTAAAAAATATAAGATATATATTATATTTAATTTTAGCTTTTTCTCAAATTGTATTAATATTAATTAATAATTACTAAAATCTTCTTAAAATTATATAAAACCCATAGGCGAAACTAGACATTTTTATTAGGGCAGGCCAAATGAAAAATATAAAAATAATTCTATTGACAATTTTTTATAGCAATTTTGTTTAATGTATATATATATTATATATAAATATATAATGAATATTTTTTACAATTTAAATATTTAATAATAAATAAAAATTTTAATAACTAATACATTTGTTAAAGATATACACAAGTTATAATTTATTTATTTTTTATTTTTTACTATTTAAATTATTATTATTAAAATGTCTATCGTTATATAATGTTTAAAAAAATACATATTATATATGAATGTTTTTTAATGAAAGATTATATTTCTGTATAGGTAGTTTTAAAATTATTCCGAATTGTTTTCATTTAAATTTGGTAATTTACACACTTGTCCTGTATCACATGTTGATTATAAAATAAAAATGACTACAATATTGAATTTTTCAATGAAATTATATGAACAGAAAAGCGATAAAATTGATAAACTATAACTATCGATAAGAAATAAGAAACTCATGAAACGATTATGATCGTTTTTTTTATACCTATAAAACAAATCACTGACGAAAATAATATTGAACAAAATTAATTATTATCCGAGTTGTCACAAGCGGTCATTTTGACAGGTTTGTGGCTTTAAAAATACATGTAAATTCAACAAACAATAGATAATTGTTTTAAATAGCATTAAATGATAACTTGACTTCTTGGACAATGAAAGTATTAAAGTACACAAAATAATGTAAATTACTTACAATGAGTAATTTGAAAAATTATTTAATGCCCGGTCTTTTAAATAGCAATGCGACTAACGGAGGTTAATAATAAATAAATTATTTGGTTATTTAATGTGTATAATAATAATATGGTATTATATTTTAAATAATAATTAAAATATTTGGCTATTCTCTATCTATAAAAAAAATATTCTAATTAATAATTATCTCTCCATAATTTTGTAATGTTAAACGCAAGAATCTTATAAACAACCGCTGTTGCCGGTCAATGATAAAATTATGAATTTATAGTAAAAGAAATAATGTGAAAATATTAAAGTACGTAAAATTGACAATTATTTTCTACGGATATATCACCATTCACCACGCAACATGTCTAAATTAAACATTAACTAATAAAACCGATTATTCGAGTACATAGAATAGACTATACGACTCCATATTTCCATAATCAATGTTAAAAATAAATGTTATTATTATGTTCATATTGTGTAGTATATTTTAGTATTTTACAATTTTTTAATTTAAGAAATTATATCAAGTCCACATATTCGTATACTTCTAATAGGTACGAGCGATATAATAATCGTGTAATAGGTACCTACGAAAAATTTCACAAATTTTATATGCGAAAAATAAAGTTTTTAATTTTAAATAAATATACTATTAGTCATTTAAAAAAATATCACTTTATTATGTTATATGTTATATTATAATCCTCATTTGTACCTATATAAATATAATATAATATACTATATGATATTATAGTATTATACAAAATGTATACGTTTACATGTATACATACATATTATTTATTATAATGCTTAAATAATTATTAAAATATATAATATATACACATTTTTAGTCAGTATTATTATTATTATTATTTAGGTCAGGACAGGCCATGGCCTGTAGTTTCGTCTATGAATTAAAACCTATATCTTTAAAACAAATATCGTCTGAAAATTGTATCATCTAACAAAAATAAATAACTATAAAAACTACTCGTAAAAATTTTAATTTAGATGTATCAAAATTTTAAAAAAGTTGTCTGCTTAATAATTTACAAAAAATAATAAACAATCTGATTTAAAAAAAAATTAGTTGATAAGTATAAACCATAAATTTTTTATTTTCCATCATTTAAAATATTAAAAATTTTTGAATAAAAACTATCTTATAGATATTAAGATATTATTTTCTTAATAATATGTTCTCAATAATATTTTACAAATAATTACAAAATACCAAAGAAGGCATAACCCTGTTTTATTTTAAGAGTTTTGGTGGTGGCCCCCTTCTAGTTCCGGCGTAATTTATGCCTATAATAAAAATAAGTTAAATATATTATTAAGAAAAAAAGTTATTGCATAACAAAATTTGTATGATAAAAACCATATACCTTTAGCTGAACACACAAAACCAATTAAATAAAGATTATTCAAATAAATTAAATAAATCAAATATTTGTTTAAAATGGTTTTGAACATTCATATTATTCATTGTATACCTAGACTAAATACTACTGTAAAAATTGTAATTTTTCTTAGTTTATATATTGTATATATTTAGGTGATTTACAGATATCCTAGACCATCATATAAAGTTATTTAATTCGTTGTTTAAATTTAGTGTAGTGGGTCGTGGTAACTAATTTTATTTGTGTTAAAAATTAATATGTTTTCATATAACTTCGTAGTGAATATTTTAATATTATGTGTATTATTCATGACTGTAAATGAAGGAATAGGAAAATTAATTTCAGAAAAGAAAAAAATCATAAATGATATTATAACACATATAAATGTGGAAGCGTACCAATCAATTAAAAAAGCAATGAAAAATGACACAAACGAAAAGATTGCTAAAATTTCTGATTCCAATGATGCTGAACTGTTATCGCAGTTATCCAAATTTGAAAGTCATCGTGACTTACGAAAAATAAGGGACGTGGTATATTCGCATATCGAATGTACCTATATTACTGGTGCTTACAAAACACTTTCACCTTTTGAATCAAGTTTAAAAATATTCAATAATAAAGCGGAGAAAGAAAAACTAAACTACCTTAAAGCTGTAATTGATATTGTAGACAAAGGCAAATCTGTATGGCAAAAGATTATGAGAACCTTGCAATTTATCGATATAAATCCTTCATATATATTGTGGCAGATATTAATATTTACTAACACCGCAAAGGAAGTATTATCAAAAACATATTCTGGAATGAATAAAACGACTGGAGACGATGTTGTAGTTCAACGAGTCGCCAAAGCTTTTAAACAAATACTCGACACATTGTACGAGGAAATGAATGTTTGCAATCCTACTCAAAAATGGATTTACGTAAGTGACACTGATAAAACTACATATCCTCATGAAATAACGAAATCTATTGAATGTCCATCGAATGACATTTCTGTAGCTAGTTTGTGCGAAGAATACTTCAAATTTGTTATCATGTTTAACAAACTCTTATATAAAAATAGTCATTTTAATAATTTAGAATACATAGGATATGAAAATTTTGAACCGAAAAATTGGCTTCTAACAACACCGGATTTGGAAGAAAAACTTGTACACAGTTCCAAGTGTCTAAACTTTGCTTGGACTGATGACGAAAAAAAAATTGATGGCGTAAATAGTATTTCAAATGAAGATTGGGCCTTAAAATACTCTGAATTGTACTTCAATGATGTTTACAGGGTACTTAACCCCTTTCGAAAACAATCATTGAAATTGATGGCACAAAACTTGAAAATTTGTCATGGTTACTGGAAATCAATTCGTGTTGAAGTATTAAGCAACGAATTTCTATTGACACGTATAAATGGATATTGCAATAATATTAAAAGCAAGATTGGAAACATCATAGAGAAATTTATGATGAACGATGATAAACTACTGCCACTATATGAAAGTTGGAAAAGTGTATTTGACGCCGAATTTGAATACGAAATGGCTTATGATAATGCACTGCAGGACATTAAGACACAAACAGTTCCTGATTTACATGAAATAAACATTGGTAATACGCTTGCATCATTTCTTAAAGAATTTGATAAACACATTCCTACGTTTTCGTGTAATCTATCCGAAATTAGCAATGTTAATCTGAATGTTTTGAGTATGTTTAAAAAATCTATTTTTAAAAAATGTTCTGTAAAAAACTATGGGAATGATGTTAGTATTTGTTGTGCTGACACCATTTGTACTCACACGTTAAATGAATTAATTCACGATATTGTCATAACTGAATAATAGTTATGATTTTATAGTTATTGTGTACACGTATTAATCATTAATAGAATGATAATGTTTCTTGTATTTTGTTTTATTATTCTGTATTCTAAAACAATAATTCTTATATTTTAATTTATTAATAACAATCGTGGTAAATATAAAAAATACCTTATAACATTAAATTTATTCGTCAGCAATTAATTAATTTGTTAATACTTGATTTTCATTTTTGTGTTATAAATAATATTTCCATTCATAAATTGTTTATTAAATTTAGTTAATAAATAATTGAGTTATGAAATTAAATTTTTTATTTTTATTGTAAAAATTGTTTACTTTATAAAATAATATTTAGTAGTATCGTATATAATTATATAGAATTAGGTATACGATACGAAAAATTGTGTTGTAAGGATCCTTATTACAAGCTACTCGAGTACCTGTAATATATTGACAAGCGTTTTTACTTTTTCAGTAGCATAAATAAATTTTAAATAATTTTTTCGTGTAGTTGTTATAGCTATTTGGTATTTTAAATGGTTTTATAATTTTTAATATACCTATTTGTACCTATAGTTTGTACTGACTTATTTCTGAGCAGAACGATGAATGTTGTTCATTTTACATTTGAGTGTGTTGTCACAAGAAAAAAAATGACGATATAATTTAAGTTATATAAGTATGTATATAGTTAAAATTACTAATTTATAGGAAGTTTAACTATACTTATACAATTTTGTTACTAACACTATCCAATCTTTTTGTAATTTTCATTTATTTTAATTTGTATACTTCAAGTAAAAAAAAATTCCAGCAACAATATAGAAAAAAAATTATGAGCGTATGAAACTATGAAATTTAATTTTTTTTAAATCGCGTGAAATAACGATATATTAGTATATTACAATTTAAACATAGGTAATAATATAATATACTAATAAAAAAAAAAAAATTTCTTAAATATTTGTTGCATATTTTCACAATTACATATTATTATGACTGCATATTGTATGGCTTTTTTTGCTACTTCGTAGTGCATTAAAATCTATGTTATAATTATAACAAAACAATAAAAATATATTCTTGACTCTTGTGTGTGTGTCATTGAGAAATAACTGTTGTCGTATTTTACTGTTATTACACACATGTTCAGCTAGTATCCCATAATCAATATTATTAGGTTATATATATTAAATACATTGTATATTTTCTACCTTTAGATATAAAAAAAATATATGTATATATTTTTTATTATTACCACATGGCTGAGGATCTCGAGGTTTTACATATTTGTTTATAATATAACGTTCGTACAACGATTTGCTCCGGCTTCAATTAACATAACAGTAGACTAGACATATTTTATATGTCTAACTCTATAGACATATAGGCCGCATTATAGAACGCCGAATTTCTCAAATTAAAGGGGCTTATTGTAAAGTTACTACATATTATATTTAATAACCCAGCCTATTATAAATGTCATTCACACTATATCATTGTTTATTGTTTGGTATAAATATTATTTTTAAGTTAAATTATGTTGAATTGTTGAAGTGGGTACAATATAAAGTGCTCAGTGAATATGAAGATTGACACTACCTAATGATATTACCTAATGGTATAATATACATAACGGTGAAATAAATAAATCAAAATAAATGCCGAATTATTTTTGCCAATGCATTGATTCAAATATAGAATCATATAATAATAACCCAGAAGTAGCTAAAGTTGCAAACAATGGAATTTTAGGATTACGAAATAAAATAATATTTTTATAATAATTTAGTTATAATATGTACTAAAGATAAATTTGTAAAATGGCAAAATGAACTAATAGTTTTAGACTATTGTAATAAGACTATAAGAGTATCAAATGACTCAACAAGAAACAATATTATAGACGAACTTGTATAAAATGACAATTTATTGTTAATAAATTAGTAGGTCAAGGTTTATATTGTTTATAATAATTGCGAAAAGTTAGTATAAAGTATAATATTTTTAGTTTAGGTATAATTTTTTTGATAATATATTTTGTATAGGAACTTTATTTTTTAATGTATTATGCGTAATTGTATACATATGAGTATAGAATCATTACTTTATAAAACACAGTTTACATACCTTCTTTATTTCATTCCAAGTATTTTAAGAAGGAAATAATCCTAATGGCCTAGTAGAGGAAAACTTTACGATAAATATTGCAACATAAAATATGATTAAAACCAAGGCTGAATGATATTATCTAAATACTAACATGGGCTTGATGGGCTTAAGTTTCAATGTAATAGGTTATTAATTATCTAATAATTATCACTTATATTAATATTATATTTGGACCTTATCACAAATACTATCTAGATTTAATCAATTTTCTCAAACAAACTTATGTATTTATAACCTTATTAAAAAAAAATGTTAATCTAATTGCATATATTATGTTTATAAATAATTACGATTACGTAGCATCGACGAGTCGTAGACATGCGTTCCACTGTGTATAATACGTGTGTACACTAGTACAATAGTACAAAAGACGTCTCACCCACATGTGTTGTATCCGTCTTATACACGTACGACATAGAAAATTTTCGTTCACCAGTTTCAATAGTGTGCTTTTAGTTTTAATATTAGAGTGAATTGACCTATTGTAGAACTTTTAGATAAGAACATTATCTGTGTTCTCTCGTTGATTTTTTACGGTATTTTAATTTTTAGGTGAGTTATGAGTACGAAAAATATTAAATATTTGAAAATGTACGTGTATAACTGTATAAGACGCCTAAGACGGAGACAACACATGCGGGTGCGACGTCCTCTTAATAGTATACTACTGTCAATCTGAAGATCGGTTCTAAATCTAAATTAAATTGAAAATCATAAACAGTAGCGGCATCTAGCGGCGAGAGTGAGCGACCGTCGAGTACTGCAATTCTTTGGGATCGCTTGTTAAAAAGTCAAAATTGACTACGGTAGATGGCACGGTAATTATCGTCCTGGCTTTTAGAATGACGCGATATGCCATTGCCATAAACCCATAAAGTTCAATTCCGACCAGAATACAAAACTAGTAAAGTTTGAACATTTAAACATTTTAAACTATTTAAAGTAATAATAATTCATAGCAGACCGTCATCACTTTTTGTGAGTGTATTACGTAAATAAATATACTGCATTTAATAGTTAATACTTAATAATATATAACTATAATCATTAATTTATAGGTAATGATTTTCAATAAAGTAAATAATTTCTAGATTAACACAAAACCCGTTATAATACTTACAAATATAAAATCAAAATCAATACCTAATTTAAACCTACATTTTTATTTTTTTAGTATGACAATTATGGCACTTTGATATATGTATTTCATTAACGGACTACCTATACTATCATTTATAAAGTTAAGATATCTACTTATATTAATCGTTCTTTTACACTTTCAATAAAAACCTATTTGATTTTTTTATAGTTGCATAACTTGAACAATTAAATAACAAAAAGATACAATACTAAATATATCGTATTTGTTCATGTATTATGTATTGTACATAATACATAATACATATACTTATACATATTATATACTATTTATTATATTATCATTATTAATATTAGTGAGTACTACTAGCCGAGCTCTGAGCTCCCAAGAACTACCCAAAAAATTATCAATAGGTACTCGTTTTTATCAAACTTCATAGGTCTCATACCAAAATGACAATGTTTTAAATTTAATGTAGCTTTGTTCAGTAGTAGTTTGTATAGCTCTTGTAGCATGCGCTAAAACCTACATCTTACTCTGCTCTTAAAATACTAATGAAATTATACTAAAAATTTAATTTTACCTTAAGGTGAGAGGTGGTAAAGGTACGTTTTTTCTTTTACATCCGTCCTTTTTAGCCCTCATTTGTCATCAGACATGCCCCGGTTCTTTTCAGTCTTAAAGGTAGTGTCAAACGATCACAATAATGTTTAACACAGAATTAGTCAATTAGAAATACTTATTAGTTATTAGTTTATTACATTCAAACAAACATAATTATCACTACAAACCATGAGGTCGATATGATAGCCATTCGCCACTCTGCGTACAATTGCACACACACCTGCCCAACTCCATGGCACTATGCAGCTGCGAGACTCTTCACATACTGTGACGAAAGCGTAAAATAACAAAATATTATTACGTCACCTCTTCATATTTTACTTCTCGGACCCTACCTATGTTATTATGTTAATGACTATTGACTTACATATTAAAATATTTAAAATATATATTATGGTATTGTGTGCTACGTGTTTATTATTATATTATAATGTTAATGGCTGTCTATATCCATACTTATTTGTTTATCTAAAACATTTATAATTATAATAATGAACTTTATGCTTTTATTGCTACAACACAAATAGGTAATACAAGAAGTATAAGAACTAAGAAGTATACGTAAAATACCATAGGATCTATATTTTAGCACCCCCCCCCCTAAAAGTAAAGCTTGCATTGTGTTATAACATGATTATGCTATACATATTGAATATTCCATGAAAATGTGTTGTGTTTATCCTATATTATATGGGATTTAGACGTGATATAATTGTCTTACCCATATCGTACTTGTAGTAGAGGCAGTAGAGGTGATGGTACTCTAAATGTCATTCGTATTTCATTTCAATATTTATGTAGGTAGTTTGTGATTTGTTGTCTTCTTTTGTCAACAATGTATTATTAAAAACTTTTTATTAAATTTCCCTCAAAGAGAATACTTATCATCTTATCACCTTTAATTTTTTCATTGTTAGTTATCATGGATTAAAATCTACGGCTTCAGGCTGTAGATTCCAGTGATTCCACATTAGTGGATGACTTAAACTTTTTTATAAAATTTAATTTATAGCTGACTATGATCCTTCAGAAGGAACTAAATGGCTTATCTTGTTATTTGATTTTGTGTGACTATACATTTATACTTGAACATGGACAGATGTAAATCTATTTATTTTACTTGAAGCCGATTTCCTATATATTAACTATCCTATCAGTTTTGTTATATATATGCGTTATGCACCTAGAAAAAATGCAATCTATCAATAATTGCATTAAAAACCTTGTAATATATAATCTCCCTTTTACGATTGGTCACTCCGTGCATTAGAGCGAATTGAAATTCGTTTTTTTATCGTCTGTGGTCGTGGTGTATACTTTAAGACTTATACTCACGCTTAGCGTGATTACCTTTAAATAATCATAGGGAAATAATACTAGGAATTAAATACTTAGCAGAAAAAAAGAGTGAAAACCAACTTTGGCATTCTGGAAGAATATTGATACGCCTTCTCCCCTTTCCCAAATAAATCTAAAACTACCTTTTCGTTCCACAAGACATCTCTCTTTTTTTTTTTGTTTCTATTTATAATACTCCTTGCGGGAGGAACTATCCAATTAATTGTTAAAGTGTTCTTTTTGGATAATGAACACCGCACTTTATTTTATTTTTCATTATTATAATTTATGAAAAATTATTTTATTACTTGGTCAAATAAGGTTTTTTTTCTTTCTGAAAACTGATATATATAATAGTTATAAAACTGTACTTTAAAGGGTTAAATAAATAAATAAATGCTTTTGTGAACAAAATGTATTATGTTATTTGAGTAGGGAGGGGAGGGAAAAAAATCTTGTGGGTCTCTGTGCTCCGAGTTACATTTTTCAACTACTACAAAATAAAAATTAAGCCAATGAGTACACCGTGAGTACATATTTTGTGTTTATATACTTTATATTATATAATATTATATATTATTATTGGGGCTCGGAAGTTGATGCATTTTGCATTTTTTTTTTTTAACTTTTTAGACGATACTCTCCTGGCCACAAATGTGTTTCATTAGCATATGAATCTGAACACTTATTTTTATTTTTTATTTTTTTGCGTTTTTTAGTGTTTATTACTTTTTAAGTCATTTTTTGATATTTTTAGGTCATTTTCCCACATTTTTAGTCATTTTTACTGATTTCACATTAGTTCACTTCTTATTGTTTCTTGTCGACCATTATGCCAATAACTTACTTAAAACTTAAAAATTACCACGAACTAAGATTAGTACTTATCCGATTTTATCTCATAGATTAGTCGTCATTGTCGTACCTATATTTTATTATTTTTTTGTAGTATTTTCGAAATGCCAAAAATTAAAACGTCGGTTAGTGCTCATCTATGTTTACTGTATTTGTAATTTTTTTATTTAATTTTTAAAGATGTTTTTTATCATTTTTATGTCATATTTGAGTAATTTGTAAGCGTTAATAAATGCATATAGAATTGTATAGTAAAATTACAGTATAATAAGAGTACAATTTAAATAAATATATATTTTTATTAGTTTAAAACAAATATTTGTAATTTTTTTAGGTCATTTTTTAATGTTTTTAAGGTCATAAATTTACGAGCCCTAATTATTATATAATATGTTATAAAACATTAAGTATTACGGTCTGTGCCGACGAGAAAATCATCGGCTATCGTATTTACAAAAATATAACCAGCTTCGTTACACCTTACACCACTAGCATCATAGCAAGTTAATACAATAGGAAGTATAAACAATATAAACATTTTTACAAGATAACACAGACTTAGTGCACAAGCAAGTTAAATTGACTGATATCATATCAGTGATAAGAATATCACCGTTTTCTGTTACAAATGGTGTGTATATGAATTATTGGTTCTAAGATTTTCAAAGAAATTTTAACTTTCCCTAACACTTTTTATAAGTATAAGTACTATAAGGACTTTAAATTGTTTGTATTTAGTACGTATATGGTTAAAACATTCATACATTTTTATTCTAATTTTTGCCGTAATTTGTTTAATAATTGTTATATTTTTGTATATGCTTTAAACGATGAAAATATTATTAGATAACTTAAATCATAATCGAATTATTAGCGTTTTACTTTAACTAAAATCAAATTTATAACCAGTTGAAATTTTTAATTTATTTTAAAACCTTTACGGGAAATAATAATTCAGTCGTGTGCCGCAAAACCAATTCGAATGCAGCCCTCTGCTGTGGCGTGTGAGGTGCAGTGCAAGTACGATTGCTGCGTACAGGTAAGATAATTGTTAGAGGTGTTGGTGGTTGGGTGTATCCACTACCTGCACGCGGTGCACACACTACACACTCGCAAGAACGCGCACGCGCGCGCACAACGCCACAACCACCGGCATTATCTCTTATTAATTTTTCAAAAACCTACCTGCCGCGCGCGAAAGAAGACGGTTACGGCGGCGGCCACCACACTCCCGTATAGTAAGTAGTCCTGCGTGTAGTTTTTTTATACTCGGCGGCCGGCGACCGTTAATAACGCAGCTACAGCGGCAGTGCGCGCGCGTGTGTGGTTTGGTGCGTTTATACACTCCGTTGTTGTCGTCGTCGTTGTCGTCGTGTTCGGTATTCCGACGTCTCGGACATGTGAATGTGTTTGCGTATCTGTGTAACTCGACTTTTCTAATAGATTTTTCGATATTTTTTAATTGAAAAAATTAGTGTTATTTTTTTTTAGCTTTTATCCAGGTGTCCTAGTGTCTCGATAACGCCGCGAAGTGTTTTTTTTTTTTTAATTTTAGTTTTTCGATTGGGATTGGTCTGCTTTTGGATTTATACAAAACGTTGGATACATATTTTCTTCGACATAAAAAGTGAGTTTTTGATGCTGTATAATATAACTCATGTCTTCTTAACGCTTAAACTGTAGTATATCTATGGAATTAACATTGTACCTATATATGACTATAAAAGATCGGGCATTGTGTAAAGGCACCTGCTTCGATGCTAACATATTATAACTGGTGTTATATACGATTTCCTTACGAAAATAATAGCAGTTTAAACTTTAAACTGGTTATGTGGGTACTATAATATATTTTATTACATAAATTGCAGAGTATTAGTCAGATAAAACCATGATTTGAATAGTCTTACTTTAATAGTATTAATTTGTCATTTTCTAGCATATATTTTTTGTAAACGTTTTAAATTTTAACTAGGTATAAGAGATAAAATGATCAACTTTATTTTTATAAATCCTTAATACATACATATAAATGATGTTTTATTTTAAAACCGGGAGTTAAATAATCTATTTTTTTTATATATATAATTTTGTACCATAACTTTTACAGCGCTTTTTATTTTTAACACAATTTAATGTTTATACACCTACAACCTACCTGTAAATGTCATCAAGCATTCCATCCCTAGTTAAGCATATATTCATTACTAAGCTTAAATTGAGACTTTGAGAACAGTAAAATTAATTATATAGTAAATCTAACAAAATATAGATAATTTATTAAGTTGTATTTGAGTAACCTATAAAAATGGAAAATCATTAATACGGTCTTTTAATAACTTTTTAAACAATATTATACTAAAATTGTAAAAGCACTTGTTTTTTCATAAAAAGCCCTATAGTACGATAAAATTCAAAATTGTTTTAGTTGCTGTCAGATATAAATTGGTATAAACATAAGAACGCACTTAGTCGTCTTCGCCTATATATTATATGGCTGTATACTATAGATTATGAAAGTTGTATAAAATACGATGAATGAACGTATTATAAAATACAAATGTTCATATAATATTTATTATGAGTAGCAAACTAGCAAATATACACTTATATTTTATAATCAAAATTAGTTATAGGTAAGTAAATAATAAATACCTACAACGATATTAATATAAAAGTTAAAAAATAAATTTACCAATTTTAACATCCATTTTTTATAATTTCGATGAAAAACAAAAATTATCTACTTTTTTATTTATGTTTTCTATATTATGGACTATTTACCATGCGTGGGCGTATCAAATAGGTAGTCAGGTAGGTATAGGTAGTTATCAAAATTAAAAACGCATACGTGAATTAAATTTTAACCTACTTCTCTTTTGCTATTTGTAGTTATGTAGAGCAGAAAAACCTAAACGCACAATAATTTTATAAGTTTATTGTTAGGCACTTAGATAACTAAAATAAACAACATTATACCAACGAGTTCAATAAAACGGACATTTAATAAAAAAAATGTTCTAGTAAGAAATATACTAACATACTAAAGATTAACCAGTAATAAGAATAAACTGTGAATGATAATTTACACTAAAATGCGCATTCATCATATTATTGTATATGATCGATTTGTATTGTAGCGTGCTTCTAATATAACTTATTGAACATCGTGTCATCGTCATAAGTCAAAGCGTACTAAAATCAGATATCGTCAATACAAATCACCATACAATGACGTACAATTCATTAATACGATTACAAATCATAGTATAATTGTTGATTTTGTTTGATTTTCTTCTTGCGGAAAAAAACTATGTATCTAACAATCTCATGGCTCTATGTAAATCGGTAGGTAAATATAATTATATATTTCCGTGACGGTGGAGAATTATTCCACGACCCGGGTTTTGTGTATTCTATTGTTCGTGTTACTTCAGATATGCTATCCAATACGAGTCATTTATCACTTTGTTAACTTGCGAGTTACGAGTATATCCAAGGTGAAGGGGACGGGGAGATTAATAAAAGAGTACAATTTGAATAAATATTTTTTTGGAGCCTCCTACCTACTATATATTGTTTTCCATTCGTTTCATGACCCTCAAAAAGTGTTTTTGTTATTTATTATTGTTTATTATTATTATTATAGATAATAATATTTACTATATAGGTATGATTAAGTATTTCCCTTATATGTAAGGGTAATAGGGTAGGTACATCTAATTATTGCGTGTTTGTGTTAATAGTTAGGTATAGTTAAGTCATTTAATCTCAGTGCTTCTCCAGCGTATATGTATTCTATAATAATACAGTAATTATTGCAGGTATTTGGATACCTATCTCGTGCATATAGATGATTTATACTTATACGAATCGTTTAAACCATAGTAATGTAATGTGAATTAAATGTGATTTATCTAAGAAGTTAGGTACGAGGATAAATTTAATCAACATAATAAGTAAAATATTTTATTTGTTAACATTTTAATAACATAAAATATATCAAAACGCACACGTTAAAAATTTACAACTGCGATTATTAAATGTATTTTATTTTAATAAAACTAATATTTTTGATTTATAGCAATTGACCATACTTGTACACTTTATTCAAATAACGTAAGTAATAACGAATACGTATATTGGCGTATTTTCTTATTTTCTTATTCCGTTTAGTTCAAATAAAATCTCTTGTTTATGTGAAGTGTGTGTTTATTATAGTTAGGAATGCCATTCGTCCCAGTTTGGCCGGGACATTACAGGTTTTAACAGCATGATCTGGTGTCCCGGCCAGTCATTCAGTGTGTCCCGGTTAATAGAAACTGACTGATAATCTGTAAAATAAATTTTGGTTTAACTTGTAATGAATTTTATGAAAAAATGAAGAAATATACAACTATCTTTATATTTACCTACTAAATTGATTAACTATACCTAATATCTATAAAATACCTACTAATAATTCGTATAAATAATTAATTCATAATAATGCATTAATATATATTTGTAATTTGTTTTAGTTAATAAATATTTAAATAAAAAAAGGATATACATTTATTTCCATACAGAAATTACAATAAAAGAGATAAAGTCATACGTATCCCGATTTATATAGATAAACCAAAATCAAAATCTAGCAATCCTAATTATAGTGAATAAGTAGTCAATTTAACAATAAAAAAATACACAAAAGCCAAACATTTTTAAAAATAGATATATTACGTAAAACAAACAAAAAAAACACTATAAAAAATACATTACAAATTCAAATCAATTTGAAATATTAATAATAATATACATATTATATCACTGTTATTATTTAAAATCACAATATCAAACAAATTCGTATTTATATAATAGATACATAATATAATAGGTACCTATATTATATTCTGGCATCATTCACAAAAATACACTCAAATACTCAATGATGCATTTTGGCAACAATTCAATCCATTTCAGTTGTTATAGTCAATGTGTTAAATAGTATATACAGGCATACAGCGTCACAACGACCGTTATGATATTAAACATCATTATTTTGTCATAAATCGTAATAGTATAATGATTGTTAATGCCCTAATGGCCATATAATATAATAATATAACTCATGAACTGATAATAGGTACATAATATGAATTGGTAAATATTATGCATTCAGTTTGAGTTTCGAACAAAGCATGTATAATACTACATAATAATATCGTAGTGTTTGTACCTATGTATAATAATAATTTATATTATATAAATTATAATACTCCAAATCATAAAACTAATATTTCAAATAATGACTAATTAATTTCGTTGTTTTCGTAATTTGGTTTTTGATTTGTCATCATTCAGTATTCACCGAGCACATTTTCCACTCATCAGACCTACGAACTGTAGTGATACGTACTCCAGTTATATTTATTATTATTATTTCGTTATGATTGTCGACCCAAAATATTATGTAGGTTTTTTCAACAAACAAACCTGGATTTATTATAATGTAAAATTCCACTCGACCGAGACCGGGCGTGTGTTAATGTCTCGTAGACCGTAGTGAACGACGCTATAAATGTGTAGGTACACATGCGCGTGTGCATTTATCCGACATTTTTCTGTTTGCTCAACGGATTTGAGTGGTAGATCTTTATAACTACACGACTGAGGTGGGCCGACGATGATAATAACAACGATAAATTGCGCAACTCGATGGTCGCTCTGCAGCGATGAATGATTTTCGTCGTCTGGAACACGTGAATCTATAAATAATCATTAATTCGCGCAAATATCACGTGGGCCTGATTGTCGGAGCGTGCGCACACAGATACTGTGTGCAATACAGTATAATATTATAAATTTCGGCAAATAGAATTGGCCTTGAAAAATGGCAAGTTGAAACATGAATGAAGCCGGCGTCGCCGCTGCGGCGGCCAGTTCAGTGAGCATGGGAAAGTTCACGTATCTTGTGTGCATAGCTGCCCGGAGGCGACTCGGCGGCCGTGCGGCCGGTCAACCTACTTACACGCTAAATCCGCCGGAGATACAGCATTCCTCCTTCCGGATCTATACAACACGCGCGTTTTACTGGCTATATATACGATTATCGTACCAAAATACATGATTTTTACGACGTCGCTAGATGCTAAGTAGGGATCACCAGAATAAATCATACATACAATATAATAATTAATAACATAATAATAGTCGTCTTTAAAAAATATCCCCCATTCCACCCACCACCTCACGCGTAGACTTTCTATTTTTTCGCCGTTATTACTAATAATATTACATTTAACGTATTTTCAACTTCGATCGCGTGTCTGCAGGATAGGTATTTTATAGGTTGGAGTAGGTACATCATGCGTATACTATGTATAGTCTGTACCGACACGATAGGCAGCTGAACCCAATTACACAGGTGTATATTTATAGAATACTATATATAAAAATCGTATTATAATATATTCCATTTCGTTCCGAAAGCAATTATTGTCCGATACCGGAAGCCGTATATTGGCGTCACTGCAGGATCTATTGTTGATGGCTGAATAAGTATATGTTGACTAGGTGTACAAGCGATGACCGGCTGACTGCAGGACTATCGTATAATATGTAGAGCTTCACAACAACTACACGCTTCAGCTGTTCGTTCATTTTATGCGTATAGTATAATACATATTAAATAAAGTTTGATCAATATACCTGGTAAATGGTTGGTAGGTAGGTACGCCTATGAAAACGAAGAGTGCGCGCCGATATAACCGTTTGTCGTACAGCAGTGAATACGGCGCGTGTTTTTCGACATCTATAATATTATAATAATAATAATAATACATAGAAATAGGATATAATGCACGGCGAGTATATAATAGAATATTATAGTATGTATTAAAGGTATGCGTATTTACAATACCAACGAGGAAAATCGGTTCCAAGGGCGATGGTCTTATATACATATACGAGACGGTTCGAGACGATTATATGTAGGTTGTTGTGTACACGGTGTATTTTTTTCTTCTCGAACGTCTCAATCGAGTGGCTTTTTTTATTAACATCGTTTTGGAAACTGGTTTTTTGTATATAGGTAGGTATATATCTGAATAGTAGCCGTCCTATAAGAAAATGTGAATTTTATTATAATGAAAACGATTTCCCTTACAGACTACGCACATAAAAATGTCATCGGTTCACGGAACACTATTACTATTACTCTTTTTAATTTTGTTTTGATCGTAACCTACATTTTTACAACTATAATCAATTCAATTAGCTTTTTCCATGTGTTTTCGAAGCGTTTTATGAAATACCAAGCCATTATTATATATTGACCTCTACTTTACTCAACCGTATAGATGGCGACTTTTATTATTATTATATACCTACTTTGAATTTAAAAAATAACTAGAATACCTATATACCTATTAGGTGTATTTTACATCTATAATTACCTAGTGTTACATCTACATTAAATATTGGATTATGTGTATTGTAGAACGCACGTAAAATTAATGTTACGGTCAAGTATGGTACGACGACTATTATACGAGTATACGACTATCATAAAACCATAAACAGAATTTTTACTTTTTACAAAACTTTAATGACATTTAACTATTTTTTATTACTGTGGTTATAAAAATAAATCGTGCTTGATATACCATTAGATTAATTAATAATTATGTTTCCTTAAAATTAATTGTCTGCCGACCTTTATTATTATAATACTTTAATTTCGGCACCTATTTGTTTTATCTACATAAACATCTTAATAGTTTAATATTTCTGTTTCAAAACTGAATATATGCAGTAAAATCTATGCGACTATACCACAGAATAAATCAGAAATATCTACAAATAGAAATGAAATCTATTTCATCTATTTTGTACTTATACTATACAAATGTGTTGTAGATAACGTAATGTAGTGACTATAGTGTTATTATGTATAGTCGTAGGTACTAGGTATACATATAATAATTATATGTAATCAAAATAACAAACACTTATGTCATTCTAAAAATGGTTATTTTTCTCTCTTCTTTTGTTTATACAAGTATCGTTGTTCCTGACAATACAACCATTCAAACAGTTGACAATTGGAAATAGAATCATAATTTATAATTTTATAGTTCGTTATGGTACAACGAATATAGATCACAATAATAAATGATAATATTTAATTATATGAAAAACTCGATTAAACGGATTACTACATGTAAAAAAGATATTAGAATAAGTAGGTATACCCGGATACAATGAAATATTTTATAAGAAATATGATAATAATTTATAGCTTATTTGTAATGCTTCAAAAATTATCATTAACAATAGGCAGTAGATATTATGTTTTATTCGATCTAAGCGTTGTATGGAACTAAACTGATAATGCAGGTAGTAAGAAAAAAATTATGTTTTTTCATTCACTTTACGGTTTACTGGTTAGTCTTTCACATAAAATGGTCATGCAATAAAATATTATGTTAAAAGCCATACGTTCAATTTTATGCTTAAAACATATAGTTTGCTGCAACAAAAACATACCAATGGAAATATATTATATACATATAGGTAAATTCATAAGTGTGTAAACTGTGTACACTGTACAGGGTAGTCAGCTGGTCTATTGACTTATCGGGTATAGCATTTTTCTGTAGGTAGGTATCCTGCATCCTGTCACGCCATTTGATGGGTAATAAATATTTGGTATTGATTCGTGACATAATAGTGTTACGTGTTTGCTAATAACATTCGATTTGGAAAAAAAATGTATCAGTTATAAATTGTATTATATTATTGGTAGATATGGGAATGGAAATGTGGCTAGTGACATTTAGTAGTTTAGTTATACTAGTTATGTACTTAGTAGTTTAGTACTTAATACATACGTTTAACTTTTAGAAATATAATATATTTTAAATTTGAAAACATTGTTAAATAATAATATTTTATTTTATATGATATCGAAGTGATACTGGATAGTGGATAAGGAAATTACATGCCACTAAATTTTCGAAATTTGACCAAAAAATCGTTTAAAATGATAAGAAAAATTAAATTTGATACTTATTAATCTACTAAAATTAAGTTTGACCCACTGAGTTAAACTTGGTAAATCGATGGTTCTATCCAGGCATAAAAGTGAGAGTTATATTATAAAATTCTACTTCTCCTGACTTTGATAGAATGTAAATATAAAGGTGGAATTCCACTATACATGATTGCATAGTTGCATGTACGTGCTTTTGAACTTTTGATAAACGACTCACCAAATGTTTCACTGCCTCACAATGGTTAAAATAGGTAACAGTGGATGATGGCTATATTATTTAATATTTATGCCATGTACATGAAAAATGATAAGATAAATTCAACAATATGTTATATGTATTGTTCTGTGGTTATATATGGTTAATCGTGTGATAAAATTGTTTAACCCCTATGGTATACCAAAAGCTTACCATAGATACCAATCAATCACAAGAGATTTTTAGGCGCGTATACACGCGAACGTGTAAGTGGAAATCCGCCTTAAATGTTAACACTTTAACAGTTAATTATTTATAACTACCAATAAAATCTAACTATGTCTGCATTTAAAATAATAAATATTTCTATAAAATTGAACTGCATTTTAAATTTAAAATTCAAATTTTAGTTCTCTCTTTTTGAAATTATTTAACCAAAGATCTACCCTCTTTAAATGAAAATAAATCAATTTACTATTTTTCGTTAAATTATTGAAATTTCAGTATTTTATCATTTTTACTAATGTTATGAATGTACGAGTAAAGTAAGTAATTTAAACTATTGTACATTTATATTATCTTACATAGTTACATATATATAAATTGTAAATTATGTCATGATTACGTAGTTATGTTTAAGTAAATACCATATTGCGAGATGAACAGCAGTTAATACTAGTACTAACTTGTAAAATACCCTATGTAAATGTTAATATGTATTAATAATAACAGTAAATAAATATAAAAACGATAAAGTCTCGTAGAAATAATAAATTTTTGTAAAAAAAAATTTAAATAAACAATATATAATATATTATATAATTATATACAGACTATAGGTATTTACAAGTACCTAATAACAAATAACGAGATAATATTCAATATTGTAAAATATAAACGAACATATGTGAACATACAGTTTTGATTTATAGAAAAACTAACAGGAAAAATTGCATACTGCCATAATAGAGCTGCAATATCCAATAATTATTATTTTATGCGGACACATACCACATCATGTCAAATACATAATAATGCTAGTACAAATAGTAAAATTTTATCTGTTTCTTTTATAATATTATCTATAAACTATATTATTGTGTTATTGTTATACTACTGAGAGTATACCCACTTTCTAAATTATTTTTATACCCAAATGGTTCTTATTTAAATATTTTATTAACGAATTTTCTCGGTAAAGGTAAAATCGTAGGTATATCAATATTTCTTTTCTTTCGACGTACGAAACAAAATACATATATAAGGGTTCCTCTGTAGATGTTATACGCAGTAATCTTTTATAATACTGAATCACGCTATAAAGTAAATAGGGTGTGTTACCAATCATGAAATGGCTTCTAATCTTGTGTAGACGTCACATGCTGAAGCCTAAAACCAATATAATATGCGTTACTCACGAATATTAAAATAATATAAACTATAACATTGCATAAAATAAAATTAATAATCAAAAAATATTCAGTTTTTCTCACGAATACAATATTGATTATTTGTTAAATACTGAGCAACTAGCGGTGTTGTACTTTAAAAATTATAAATAATTACTAAACAAACAATTTAAATCATTTTTTTAACATTAATAAAACATACTAAATATGTGTTGATGCTGCGCTATCAAAATTAATAAATATAATACAAGCCCCTATTAATACACGTAATTTTACGTTTCGAGGCTGTGAAAAATAGTCAAAATTATAGTAGGTACCTCTATTTTCAGTCACAATGAAGTGTAAGTTATATATATATATCAGATATCATACACAAAATAATAATGACCACCGATGAGGTTAATTATAAATTATAAATTATAATACATAATAACATTCAATTGTATTACAAAATACTGCCTATATATCTAACTAAGTAAACAATTAATATAATATAATATAATATTTCCCATTCCCTTAAAAATTATGTACAATTTTATAGTACCTATAAATTATAATAATATGTAGGTATTTCTACTCAGATAATTGTAATACTTACCCGGTATAAATATTTTACATAATTAGGTATATTTAAAAAAAAAATAATTTACAAAAATACATTTTAAATATAATAATAAACTTATAGTTATTGATCTCTACATTATGTAAATTAATAGTTATATCATATATGTATATAGTATATACATAGGTAATTGAGTATATGGCACGAACAAAGTACGTTATTGCTATTCCAATTTTGAACTTTAACGATGGGTAACAATCCAACCACCGTTAACTTAAATAACACGTACCCGGACTACGAAAAATAATTGCACGGATATTTTGTTTGTATATAGCCAAATAAAAATAATGAAATTAAATAAAATGTCGGTAATTTAATGCCTAAGTTCTACTGTTATTATTGTCATGAACGGAGGATGGAGCATATCCCGCTTATATTTTGTATAACACATTAAAGAATATATACAAATAGGTATAATTGAGTCTCACAATAATTATTACAATATTACGCACTCACTAAAAATAACAGTACATAATCGTGTATTCGTGTCTTCTCATGTAACCAAGTTCTAAGACAATACACATGAATAGTAGGTACATGAGATATCAATAAAAAATTAATGTTTACTTACTTATACATTATATGCATGCCGCGAGAGATGATGCGTTTATTGTTTCACATATATAAATATAATGATAAGGATAACTAAATGTAATATCATACTAAAATGCTGTCATATAGGGAACTGAATACATATTTATATTATAATTTATAATATTTAATAGAAGAGAATAAATTATTAGATTTTTATTTATTCGTATATAGATAATATATTATGTACCTAGGCTGTATAACCAGATATATATATATAGATGGCAGTATACAAAATAAAACCATAAAAGGTAATTAATAAATTTAACCACTAATTTTTACAAATAGCTGTATAGTAAATTATCGATGCCAGAAGAAAATGATCTATGTACTGTATATTGTACATATTATAACATATATAATGGCAAGATGGACAATATATGGCATTATTATCCTAGGTATAGAAAATAACTTTAAACAAAATAACTTTTCGTAGATTAAAGTAATGTTGTGAGAGCAAAATATAATTTTTTTTTCGAGGATTTTTACTTTTTAAACATATTCATGTATAACGATTGTTAACTCTTGTTAATTACAATTTAATCGCATATTTTGTGTGTGTGAAATTGTATCGGATGGAAAAAATCGTCCGATGCGCATATAACTATATATGTATGATAAACCGTCAACGCTAAAAAAGTTTAAGATATTGCAGTTTTCTTCACTATGAAGGTAAAAAAAAAAATACTTTATGGAAATAGCAAGGATCGTTGCGTATAAAACATATTAAAAAGATAAGAGTACTCGAATAGCCTTTTGATAATTGTGACAACCCGTGACGTATCATCATCTGGTTGGTAAAAGTTCTCGTGTAGGCAGATAAGTAGGTAAAGAATATAGATAATATCACACAGTCTTGCGAGTGGCAGTTCTCTGAAAAAGTCATCATTTCAAAGGGTGCAGGTGGCCGGGTAGGGATGGAATTTTATGTAAAGGTGTGTGTGTATAATGCATATGCATGTGAGTGGGTATAACCTATACACACATAAATGCTTGAGAACTCATAAAGAAAATATTCCCAGTGTGTGGCGAACTGAGACGGTGAATGTTGCAGTAGTTATAGTACACAAACACAGGATTGCACACGACGGGAAACGTTTTAATAACGGTCGACCAATGTTTTGAGACCGTGTAATTACCGTAAAAACAAAGAGTGTTTCCGACTCACTGCTATACGGAATTTCACTTTTATACAATGAAAAATTAACAGCAATGTGTGTAGGTAACTATTTATTTTTGTAATTTTTTAGAAGTCTACCTAGAGGAAATAATATACTAAAAAATAAATAAATTGTATATTAAATATATAAAATGTATACTCGTCATCAAGCATGCTCACTCCCATTTTTTCTTTAATAATTACTTTATTCTAATTCTAATTTTTAAGTCATACTCAAGGATCATATTTCCAAAGACATAGATATTTTTTCAATTTAGAAGAAATCTTATGACTGTACAAAACTAATTTTTTTCTTATAATATAATGTATTATACTCTTTTTAATGTCGGTTGATAACTATATATTTTAGTTCGTCAACTAGTTAAACAAACGCTTAAGTATCTTAATAATTATTATACATAATAATAAATATGTAAAGTATTATATTTTTTGCTAATAACGTTGAAATAAAAAATAAACGAACTTATTTTGAAAAAAGCACGTACCTACCCAATAAATACAATAATACACACTATAAAAAATAATGATACACGCGTATATAGCACGCCGCCATATGGAATTAGGGCCAATATATGCTTTATCAGCATATCCGTTTAGCAGATATCTTGAACGGATTCGCTCGATCGGTGTCGAGCTCTCTAAACTCTATACTCGTAATATATTAGTACCTACTCTTAACAGTCTTAACACTAAATTATCATCGTTCGTACATGCGCCTTGTTAGCATATATTACCGTCCGTACATGATTGAGTTATGTACCTATCCACCTCGTCACAATAACCCAAACTATACATATTACCAGTTATCGATCATA
This sequence comes from Rhopalosiphum padi, assembly GCF_020882245.1. NCBI lineage: Eukaryota > Metazoa > Arthropoda > Insecta > Hemiptera > Aphididae > Rhopalosiphum > Rhopalosiphum padi. The sequence continues at coordinate 25,211,349 of NC_083600.1, forward strand.
CATTTTTATTTAAAATACAAATCGTTCAAAGCAATGAAATAATAGAAAATCTTTCAAATGTGTTGCGTTGTTGAAAAACATATTTTAGAAACTCCAATATTTAGTTTGTCATTTATATCTACTAGTTACTACTCGTATATTACATTATATTATTATAATATGATCAATGATCATTATGTGATTTCTGTACAGAAAAAAAAATACTACTGTATAAAATAGAAAAATTAACAATAATTTAAACACATTATATGTATATATATAATATATTACAATATATAGTATAGTTATTATATTACTATTGTTTAAGTGTTTAACCTATACTTCACAATAAAAGATCTTGTCCTTGTAGGAAAACGTAATTAAAAAAATAATCAGTGGCGTGTGCAATAATATAATATGTTTATATAATATTTTTATTGTAGAAATAGTTTTGTACATTATAGGTTAATAGTTTTATTTCGATATATCATTTTAAAAACGTAATATTTACTATTGAAAATAATTAAACGACATTCTAAAGGTGAATTGTTTTTCTATGATAGATATTATTGGGTATTTATTAAAACTTTACGATATAGTCTTAAATTTAGTATTTTTTTGACAAAATATTGATTTTATCGTATACTACTTTCAGAAAATGATAATAAAAATTACTGCTTACGTACACATACGAAGTAATATTATATTATTATAATAACAGCTGCATTATTAACTTTGTAACTCATTATAATAAATTCAGTATACACTCTACATATAACATATACATTTATCAATTTTATTTTTACATACTACTAAAATACAGCTATATATGCTTATAATCTTCATAGTCATATGCCATAACTGTGGAGTACCTTAGGGGAACTTAAACATAAATCTTCTGCCCTCCGCATCTTTCCCGAAATTTAATTCAAAATGATGATTAAAATCGGGAATATTCAGTATAATCGAATCCATTCTGGAAATTGATTTGAAATCAAATGTATGCAATAAAGGTAGTACATTTAGATACAATATCCTATATATATTCATAACCCGTTCACCCCGGTAATATATTATGCACATGCTGATTTTAATGGAATAATAGTACCCATAATTTTCAAGTTCAAAATACTAAAAAAACAATTAATTGTTTGTAAATTAACAATTATTGTAGGCACTAGGGAGAAAAATTGGAAATTACTTCTTTTAATAATTTTAATATGAATTATCATATATATTATACTGTACTTTGGATTACATATTTTTTCTCAGTTGCATTTTCTTAACAACTCCTTTAGGCTTTAATTTTGTACATATTCAATACAACTCTATATAGTCTGTCTCCAACAAGAACAGTACTTAAAGACGATGAATAAATAAATTAAAAAAAGTATATATTTTATATTATACACTTATTGGTATAAATTTGAAAAAAAAATGTAACGTCATATGCCTACTAATAATAATTTTAATAAATAATTAGTGTATAGTAATTAATTTAATATAAATAGGTATCCAAGCTATTCGACAATGTAATTGACATTTTAAGTAAAAAAAATAATATTTATTTATTAAAAATACTATAACTGTAGGTACTTAGCTATAATTTTATTTTAGTTGGAAAAAAAATTTAAGAAAAAAACCCATTAGAATAAATAATTATATGTTTCTATTCAACTAGTACTATTTTATACTTAATATAATACTTTAGTTAAGGCTCTATTCGAAAGTGAGTGCCTCAAATCAGTTAGTCGAATGTCAAGGTTTAATGTTAATTACCGACAACATTCTATACATATATTAAGTCTACAGATATAGTTTATAAAAGCATACAACTCTTAGAATAAGAAAAATATAAACAATAGACGAAACAACATAACTTTTTTAAACAAGTTTATTAAAAGATTCCAATCAACAATGATGCTAATTTTAGCCTTAATTTCCTGCTGAAGAGTAGTATACATTGCAGCATTAGGCAATTAAGTATTCTAAATATTTTTTGTAATATACTATATACTGATATTGTAATAGTTAGTATACTTTTATAGATAGTTAAATAATATACGCAATACTCATATACATTCTATATCTATAGAATATATTGTATTCTTCATTGAAAAAAACATTCCATTCACGCTAAATTCTCATTATAATTTACAGTACTTGACTAAAAATGTAAAAAAAAAATAATTATATAATTTGTATAAATAATAATATATTAATATCAATATATTATAATTATAATATATGATTATATGAATGAATATCATGATATGATAATAATAAAAATTAAAAAATTAAAAATACACAAACGTAATATTGTCTATTATATGGAGTTAATAAATATAAACAATATAACAAGAATTTAATAGGATTTAATGAATTTTAAATAAACGAAAAAGCTTTTTTTGATAAAATATATATACTTATAATTGATAGAAGTTTAATAGAGTATAATACAAACATATAATATATTGTTGAACAATCGCATAGAAGTACTTCTATATTTTTTTTTAAATTAAAATTATATAACTTGAGCCTTGAAGATGTCTCACATTTATTTATTATTTAGGGTTACGCTTTTAATGAGTAGGTACCTAACTAAATAACATCTAATTATTGCAACTGTAAATATACGTATATTGCTGCAATATATACCTATATGCATATGGGAATATTCCCACACATTTTTGAATTTTATATATTACGTATATAATTCTTTTTTTCTGTGTTATTTTTACTTGGAAAATTTCCAGTTATTCAACACTATACTGATGAATCGTGTATATTTTCAGGTTTTGTTGAAAATCATAAATGGATAACAAAAAAGCACCGTAGCAGCAATGATATACCAACAGAAATATGACCAGTGATCCTCACTTCCTAAAGGCCCTTAAGAGACATCCGGACAGGAGAACTTTGCAAGTATGTACCTAATAAACATATACTAAATTTCATTACATAATATAATATGTGTGTTATTTATTTATTATTATTCATTTTAATTTACGTTAAATAAACATAATAATATTAATAATTCAAATTATTAATTGCTAATTAAAATAAATACAGTAAAATAAAATACTTAAACATATCGGAAAATACTATAACATGAAAGTGGGTAATTTGCTCATATTATTATTATTATATCTTATAATACCTGTACAGTTATTAATATTACAATACTTAACCTATTGATTATTTCATAAATAAGTGTAATGATTAAATTATATAAGTACGTATTATAGTATTATACTTTATAATTATCAAATATCAATACATAATATAATGGTTATAAAATTAAAGATTTACGAGTTTTAAGTACGAGTAATTTAAAGTATATTTCAAACATGTTTTAAACACAATTTAATATTTATATACTAATGTTTAATACTAATACTTTATCGTTAATACCGTTATTATTACAATGTGAGACTAAAATTATAAATTTTTCACAACATATCCGTTCTTTCTGTTGTTTCCGTACGATACTAGACAGTATTAATGTGTATTCTTATTTCTTATTAACGTCCTATTAACTGCGTTATATCAAAATCCTCAATATCTATAATATTATAAATACCTATAATATAATATTATATAATCGCAGGATTTTTACAGCTCAACTTAATGAACTTAATAAAAAATCGTATGATTAAAATTAAAATAATATATAATCTCTTCATAAATTTAATTTTTATATTCGGAGTGGAGTGAAAAAATGTATAGATTTTACAATGAAGTGTATGTGTTTTTTTCTGTCTGTCATCATCTTTTGGAGTAGTAAAAACTCCTAGATTTATTATTTTAATATATCTACTGATAAAAAAATAAATCTGGTTGGTATTTTGTAGGGAGGGCAGTAGTAAAAATTCTTAATAATTTTCTTAGTAAAGATAAATAACAAAAAATAAAAAATAAATAGAGGAAACGAGAATTCATACACAAAACCAGTTTTCATTATAAACAAATTTTTATTCTTTTATTGTTACAATTCAAAATCGGGTAACGTTATTGTAAAATATCTATCAGAATTTGTGTGACTACAACCACAGGTAGAACCATAGAGTAATTACTCTATGGGTAGTAATGTCGTAAAAACTCTACCTTAGTTTTTGTAATCTACCATCTACTTAATATAATGTAAGCTCGCAATTCGATAAATATAATTAGATATTAATTATGAAATGTAATTTATACCATAAAATTATACTCTCCAGTTCTATCTTCTATGGTAACTATTGGTGCGTAAACAGAATACAGAGTAGGTACTTACTACTTACTGACGTATTACAAAACAAAACTCTTCAATTTAATCCAATAGTAGCTTCTTTACTTGAAAGTAAGTTGCAAGAGTTATGGTTGAAATGTAGGAATACATGAAGTTATATTTGAGTTTTTAAAATATGTGAAAGCGACATTTTGTGAGTAATTAATATAATAATATTTTTTTTTTTTAAAAACCTTTTTTTTAAATATATTTTTATAAATATTTTATATAACATAGTTTTTCATGGATTTATAATTAATACAGTTTAATTTAAAAATGTTAACAAACTGTTAGTGTGTAGTTGTTGGTAGATCGCTTACGACACATCGTTTCCAAAAAAATGAATAACATATTATATTTTGTATATTTTTGCACGGTCAATTAAAAAAGCTTGAAAATGTAATACAAGATTTTTTGTAAATTTTATTATATACTATCTACATATAAATGTACAAAAAATACATGGGCACAATTTTTTTTTTATAAGCTATTTTAAGTTCAAAGATGGACAAAATTAAATTTTTCAACGAAAAATAATAATTTAAAAATTGTTTTTGTTATTATTTAAAAAAAAATTCGTGATGAAGACTTGAAACTTTAGACCGGCAATGTTATTATAGAGCAGTTATCTAATATTTTTAATCATGTGTGTTATTGTGCGTACTATTAGCTATTATATAAACAATAGTATTTTTCGTAAGGAATGGTAACAAGTAGGTAGACGTTAAAATCAAATTAAGTTTAAAGTTCAAAGTTTTACGAAAAGTTTAATTTCCTTTTTTAAAAGTTAGATTCTTAAAAATTTAACCGTCATAATTGTTTGATTCTATCTTAAATATGGATAAACTTTTTTAAAGATCAAAAAAATCTATAATGTCAAATGTTTACAAATAGCTCAAAAAGAGTAAAAATAATTTACAACAATAAAATGAATTCCTTTTTATCAAAAACTGGTTTTCATAAAAAATCCCTTTTCTTATTTTTTTTTTGTTTTTTCCACTTCTTAAGAAAAATACTGAAAATTGTATACTTTTAAGCTCTCAAAATTCCAACTAATTTTAATAACAGAAAACATATTAAAGTTGAAAATCTAAGCATTTTTACTTCTTCAAAAAGTGATGACAGGCATACAGAAAAAACACACATAAATTGTAAAATCAATACATTCATTAATCCGCTTAAAATCTAAAATATACCCTGTAATAAGCATAAAAGGCATACGTTTTATATTTTCTGAGTCATTTTTGGTTTACATAATTCTACGACTTATTTTAAATTACTGTATAGACTATAGAGCCAATATATATATATAGTCATCAGGTTTAGTTGATAATGTAATGTAATGCTTATACAGCATAATAAACTACTGATTATAGTACACATATTTTTTTACTTAAAAGCATTCTTTAGTAATTACACAATTATTACATACTATAGAAACTTAAGTTTTACATTTTTTTAAAGTTTAATTTTTTTTTTCACAATATCTAAATAACATCTTTACTTTTAAGATTTTTAAAGTCACTAAAAACTGTTCTATAACTATAGATAAGTTCTATTTTAAAATACAAATATCAAAACCCGGTATGACAACAAACAAATTGAACCATGGTAAACTGTAGAATCGACTAACTTTAATTATCATAATATTACCAAGCAAATCCAAGAGCAGTGAAATTAGTAAATTAAATTAGATTAAAAATATTAATTATTATTATGTATTTAAAAATAGATACATAATATTATGATAAATTATAAGTTATAACAATGCAACAACAATTTTAACAATTTATAACACATTTTTATTAATTATCAAAAAAATTATCAGGTAAAAAATGTATTATTTATTTTGTTTGTACCTGGTACGAGCTCTCCTGTATCATTTATTTCATAAAATAATTCATATTTAGTCAACAATTTAATCTAAAAAAAAGAAGAAAACATTAAGTAATTTTAAGTTTTGCCTATAAGTTGGATCATATAGATATAGACATCCCGAAATCGTTACTTTGGGACTTCAGTAGAAATATTGTTGAATTGCTGACTGTCGTAGTTAAAAATCACTAATAGCTATTTAGTAACTAGTCATAATAAAATAATCCATTATTATATTAATCTAGCCGTTAACTTTTCAGGATCTTCAAATAATTTACTATGGACTTCAAAGTTTGGAAGCTTTGTATACATATAGAGATTCCGCATTGCGCACTCTATGCAAAACTGTCAGATACGAATACCACGAAGCCAATGATGTATTATACTTGTAAGTATGGAGATTGGAAAACATATACATTTGTATACACTATAAACAGTTTATAATTAATTTTAGAATACAAATTTACGTATCATATATTTCTCAACAACTTTTCTAAAATTTGATTACAGTTATAATCGATTAAAACCAATAGATACAATGTATTTTAATTTTCTAAAAAAATAAATTGTTAGAGCACTGAAATCGAATATGTCTCACCTTTCTACCAAAATTAACTTTTCTACTTAATCTAAAATTCAATAAAAAAGTTCGTATTCTGTGTTTCATTCCACGTCTCGGAATCGTCCACCATATAACTACATAGATACATGACTATATATATTAGTATTGAATACATGACACAAGTACCACACTCGTTTTAAATGTTTCCAATAAACACATTATTGGAACTTGTATGTAGTTAAACGTTACGTTAGAAAATTGTTAAAACCCTTTAGATCATTAAATACTCGACATTTTACACAGATCCTTGGTCCCCAGCAACCCTACTTTCAGTTTTATTGTACTAAACCTTTGCCAATAGTTTTTTATACCCACTATACTTTACTACCCGTCTATAGGTATACTTGTAAAAAAGGTTCGTTAGTACCGGACATGTGCCAGACATGTACCATAACGCCATAACGCTACCCCTAACCCACAGTCACCATATAGTTTTTTGGATTCAATGCCAATATATTTATGCAGCTTCGCAAGACACTTATTTACTTCTAGGGCACGTTAAAAATGTCCATTTCCCAATTTATTTTTCAGTATTCATACCCACTAGGGTTTATGTAAATCACATAGAATTTGCGGGCTTGTATACATTAAAGTAATATTTGTACAAAGTAAAAATATTTCAGAACAGGTATTTAATATTATATTATCAAAATATTGAATTATTCCCAGAACTACTCCCTAAAATACAGTGTTTGTTGCAAAGGCACAAGTTACAATGTTTACAATAAACTTTTAAAACAATCCAAAACATTACGTACTCGTTTGATACCTCACACTTTGACCATAGATCGCGGGCTCTGCATAAACAATATTAATGCTTCAATTAAAATACTACCAGTACATAAATTCCATAATTATATTTGAAATTGAAACTTTAATAAAATATTTATTATACATTTCAATAGTCTATAGATATATTATGACCTGTGAAAATATTTATATAGTACTTAATTACAATACGTAGGTATTTCATAATAAGTTTTTTTTGTTAATATTAAAAACAATATTACCGTTGATTACTAGTAAAATATTCAAAATCATCGAAGATTTTAATAATATACTTACAGACTCGGTAATTTGGTAATTTGTTTACATTCCTAAACTTATTATTTTTCGTCATTATACGATTTATAACTTATGTCCTTACAAGTTTTAATATTAACTGCTGACCTCATTGTTTGATAATTTTTTAATTATGTTTAAAATAACATTTAAATGTTAAGATACATTTTTTTTTTGAAAACTGTGTACAATGAAGTTCAGAAAAAGTATTTTCAAATAAAAATTTATATTTATAAAAAAAATGGATTAAGTGCTGCTATCTATGTGTTTATAAACAACTATATTTTCACTTTTAATGCAAATATTTACGTGTAGATAGCGATCCGTCTCCGAAATCAATTTTTAAAATAGCTATCAATAAGTATGAATACTACAAATGTATTAGGTAGTTATTAGTTAAAATTGTTATCTTCCTCGGTTTTAGAAACGATCCAGCACTCTAGTCTCTAATGTCTCAAATAGACTTATAAAATTGTATCTCAAATCGCATAACACTTACATTTTTACATTGTACAATATAGATATTGGTCAACACCGCACAATATACGACCTAATTCATAAATTTAATGTAATTTATAAATAAATAACCTCAATAGCGCTATTAGGTAATAATTGTATAAAGTAAAATTTGTTTACAATATTTTGCTGAACATTTTTCAGTACCGGAGAGTTGGCGATGTGTTGGTTTGTGTTGCTGTCAGGTTCCGTATTCATTGACGGAAAACTGTTCCTGCCCACATCCAGGTAAGATCATTTAAATACTCAAATAGAGCATTATATAGGTATTACTTTTTTTTGCTGAAAATCGTTGAGTCTCATATTTTCACCAAAACTAAATCAATAAAGTCTAAGCTCATAACAAAATTATATTGCGTAAAAATTACCTTTTATTATTATTTAGTGTAAAATTACATTTCGGCATTCACCGCACGTCATCGGTATAACTTAAACATTATACAAAGATATTAATTCAATTGCATTTACTAATTTATCTGAAAAACCCCATGAAACATGAGCTCTATAATCAAGCGATCCGACTTACACAGGTACCATTAACACTGTAAACCAGGGCTGGCCAACTTTGATAGACCTGCGATCGACCTCCGAGTTTTTCTAGGTTGTCGCGATCGACCAAAAAAAAAAATGGTTGTCAATAAACAAAAAATATATTATATGTACAGGCGTGTTACACTTATTTTATTACTTTTTCTTTACAATATAAATTCACAGTTTAACACTACACGTATTTTAATATATTTGATTACAAATTATTATTTTTAATTTATTACTATTTACTACTATAACTATACTACTACTTTTATTATTACTATTATTATTATGTTTATTTAATCATTCAATGAGATGTTTGTGCTTGCATTTGATTTGATAATTTCACAAATTCTGGGGTGTATGATGACAATGCTAATCTCAAGCTATCTTCAGAATGCATATCAGTCAAACGTGATCGGGCCTTACTTTTGGTTTGAAGCAAGTACGAAAAGGCCGATTCACATAGATATGTCGACCCAAAGTAGGAATATACTTATATATACGATAGTTAATAGATATCAGTGTATAATCTTGTTTTTATAGTTATTTATTGGCTTTTTCTAAATCTAATTTATATTCGTGGGATATAAAAAGATACACAAATTTACAAAAAAAAATATTTTATTTGTTTTCTGAAAAAAGTTCAAAAATTTAAGAAAATGCGAAAGGGTGTCGCGATCGACTTGAATTCATCTCGCGATCGACCAGTCGATCGCGATCGACCGGTTGGCCACCCTTGCTGTAAACAATGTATGACGTCAGATGGGATAGTGGGATAGTCCTACTGGGCAACAGAATTTTCAAGGCAGCCAAGCTGAACCATGTTAATTATTAAATTTTAAACTAAAATAATTTTATAAAAATAGCTATCTAAATAATTCGATTTAGGCTTATTAGGCATATATAGAGTGTTTTGATTAAACTTTTATCTGAAAAGTAACATGTGGAGATTTGCTCTCTAATATATATAATTGTATGTATAGTTACAACTTACAAGTCTATAATATAAATTATAATACACAAATATACAGTTTATTACAATATTTCAATTCATTTTTTAAACATCTACTAGTTTCTTATTAACATTTTCAAATACACATTACAATAAATTAAAGTACTCATGTAGCCCAGTCTTTCGATAAAAAAAAATTGAAATAAGCTTATAACATTTAATACAATATCTTTCTGCAAATAGTAGTCGAACACCTCTAGTACTCCTCCGTATGATATTTTAATATTAATTTATGTTCCTCATTCCCAAAGGATTGTAACATCAATTTAAATGCTGAGCACAGCAATGAAATTATTCGTTTTCGAGTGTTGTGCATAACTAAGGGAAGGGTGAGGAGGAAGTAAAAGTGAGTATACCAGTATTTAGTAGGAACTTCTCAAAATAATCAGGAAAAATTAAAATTATATGAAAAAGGATTAATACAATATAAATATCTAATTTGAAATTTTTATAAAATATTAGCATTTTCTAAACATTATAATATATATTTTTTTGCAATTTAATAGAAGGTTTCTAATAAATTGTTTATACAGTAATTAAACATTGAATAAATTCAATCGCATTCTTTTTATAGACAAATTTTTAAAAGTGAATTTTGATGAAATTGGAAATTTAAACGAAAAAAAATGATTTAGTTTACCTATAATAAAAACGATCTTAATTATATTTTTGCATATATACAACAAACTTAGTCTTAATGAGTTAAGACTTATCATTATTAAATATGTATAATATATTGTATTATTATTTTCTATACACTGAAATTTTCAAAAATTCTTTATTAATTTCTAGTTATTTAAACCACGAACATATTCCATCCGTTTTATAGGATCTATTAACCTAACGCGTTTTGACTCTTAAATTAATAGTTAATCTCAATAATATATGATATACTAATATAATAATTAATAACTAATAATAAAATGAAGGCAATGTATTTGACGAAAATTAATTCAACAAACTGTACTAATAACGGAAAAATTTCTTATGATAATATAAATAACAGAATGAATTATAAAATATCATTATTCATTAATAATAAATAATAAAAACTGACATGCATAATCCGCTCATAATCGTTTTTCATTTGCAATGATTTATCATTGAATTCAAATTTAACATATCATCTATTACCGTTTACAGTGACCTCTACTCAATGACGAGGTACGCTTTAAACCTACTAAACATAGCAAATAAAGTTCCCGGGGTTTTTATTTTGGAAAACGCTCTTACACGCCGACCATTTTCTCTACATCCTTCGTCTGTCTGATTCCCTTTCTAATCATTTTTCAGCCGCCGTCAATCGAAAGTGTGTACCCACTACCCATATACCGGTCATATCTATGAGAAACGATTTTATTGTATCGATGTACATTTTCGAACCTCATTATCTACAATCGGAAAAAATGCGACACCTGTTTTCCAGGGATTGCATACTCCCTGTAGTTTTGGAACACCAATTTTTTTTTTATCGGCATTAATAGCTTTAAAATGTCATAACATTTTAAAATTTCTATCGTAAATAGATAACATTAATATAAACATTTAGTGAAAATTTCAAGTATTTAGAATAATTCGTTTTTGAGTTACAACAAAATAAAAAAATCGATTTTGTCAAAAACATGTTAAGCGTAAAAATTTTCGTTTTTCCATTACTTTTTTAGGGTTTTTCTTGACGTTTTTGAAAACTATTGGAAATTTTTTACTTTTGACCCTCCAAAATAACAACTAAATTCACTTTCCTTTTAGAAACGGGTCTTGTCAAAAATCAAAGCACTATTACTACTCCAAAATGTGATGACCGATAAAAAAATAAAAAAATCACTCCGTTCAGAATCTAAAAATATTTGCCCACATAAACACTTCATTAATAAATTTAATGAGTAATTATGCAGCATACCTGATATTAAAAATATACAAAACAAATGGTTCTTTTTCCATCAGTTAAATGTGTCAGTAAAATGTTTACCTTCCCCTTACAAAAACTGAAGTTACGCCACTGTAAACAATTATTATTATAATTAATATTATGCATTTAAACACATTTTTTTTTATTAAAGTAAACGTAGTAAGTAGGTAATTATTTTATTGTGCTACTGTTATAGACTGAATAAAAATTATAATCAGGTAAATGTTTTGAAAATTATCATATTTATTTAATTAATCTAATATGTTAATGTATCTACATTATTTTCCATTCCACGAAATGAACGTTTAATTTTTCGATGAATCTATTCATCTTTCATACGAGTTAGGCGTTTATACTGCAAAATATATGTATTTTAAAACGTATCACATAGTTTTACGAGGCGTTATTTTTAATAACATTTCTTTTTCATTAAATATTTAACTTGTAAAATTGTCTATCGAGTATCACCCTTTAATCTATTATTTTTCTATTATTTAATTTAATTTGCGTAATATTTTAAACTTACAAGTTTTTTTTTTGAAAACATTTTTTATTATAATAAAATAAAAATAATCAAAATGCACTAAATAATTTTATTATTTTTGTTTTATACCCATATATTGGCGTTTTATTGATAATTTACAATCTATACATTACATACAATGTGTGTACTTGATGAAATAATTATAATACAGGCAATGGATGACTTGAAGGAAGACCGCAGTTGAGTCACCTTTTATAATGAATTTAATATATTAAATACTGTGTAAGCATGTGACATGTCTGATATGTTAAGTAGATATCTGCGCCAATTGCATGTCTAGTGAGGTTGTCAGAAAGTGCCTTTGAGGTTATTCGTGAGATAAGGTGATTGAAATGAGAAAGAAGTTTCATGTGGAATTTTTTTTAGATGATAATAGCTGTATCGCGCACATCTATCCATCCATGAATGGTTTTGATCTGGAGGTCGTCGTTTAGTAATTTGTTTGTTACGTACCATGAAGCTTTTGCAGGGATACTTAGGCAAATTGATTGGAAGGATTGTTTGGAAGGATATTTGATTTTATGGCTAGGCTCTAGAAAAAGATGTTGTAAGTACATATGGGACGGAAAAGATTTTTGTAGATATAAAATTTGTTTTGAATATTTATATTCGACCGACGATCAGAGTACAATATTATTTAGACAATTTACTAGCGTTAATTCTGTACAATATTTTTAATTTGAATTGTAGTATTTATTGCTGTTAAAAATTCATAAATTATTAAAAAGTTGTATTAGTATAATATAATAGCTCATTGGTTAACATTATCGGAGTTTTTTTTACGATAAATGGAAGTATTTTTTATATTCTATTGATTTAATGTTAGCTAATAAATAATAAATAATTTTTATGTATATGTAATAAGAAATATATAAGAATAAATTTTATTTATAAAACTAATTATTGTTTATTTATAATTAATATTAGATTAGTAATTACTACATAAAGTCATAAACTATAGTATTATAATTTAATTTAAATAGATACAAAAAAACTAACGTTATAAAATAAGGAAATAAATCAGAATATTTTATTTAACATAAGCGATGGATATATTTTGTACTATATTTATTTTTAGAATGTTATGAAATTATTTTCTCTTATCCGGTCATATTATGTTTTGTAACTCCCTCGGCAAATACGTAAAACAATAAACGCCCTAGCACACACTGTCACCGATAGATTCCTTTTTAATTGTGTATACATATAACTGATAAATACAATTATGCTTTTCGATGTTTTGCATTCTGTTTATTATTTAAAACGCAAATGATAAAAATCGATTATAAATCAATAATTTTGTGTTACAGTACCACGCAGTTGTATATGTATATAAAAAAAATATAAGTTAATTAAAATTGTGTTCTACACATATTTTAATATTTGTATGAGTATATAATGCTGATTTTATACATTTTAAACAATGTTCAATATATATTTTTTTCTTTGTCGTAATGGTCTTCGGTCTGATAGGCTTAAAAATTGTTTGATTCATTAAATATTTAATACCAATCGGTTTGTACTTATTATAATGCGGCACAAGTTGTTAAACACTTAACGATTCCGACCGAACATCCCCTTAACGTGACGTTATACGCTTACAATAGAGACTTGAATTGGACTTAATTCTCGCCCACTTTTAGGGATCAAGACCCGATGCGGGTTCGGATTATGAATGATTTTAGAGTGCAAAAGAGGTCTGTGGTTCAGGCCAAAAAAAACGCCTCTGATAAACCAGAACGTTAATAAATGTTTTATCTTCGTCCTACGCCGTATATATAGAACAGCGATTACTTGTCTCCTTATTTTTTTCTACTACATTGGAACAACATGTGGGAAGTAATATGGGACTTATTATTACACGTGTTATTTTAAAGGGAGTTATAAAAACAAAAAAGTACATTCACGGACACACGGAAATATTACTGACGAATAGACAAATATGATGTTGTATATAAATAATAATACGTATATACGTATCATGTTAACTCGAATGTGGCATCCGTATATAAAAATACAATATCTATATTATTGCGCTACAGGCAATTTTTTTAGATTTATAATTTTTAGGTAGGTACATAATTTATTATAAATTATTATACATAAACACTTTATGACTACTTTATCCAGATTTAGCAAAACATAAACAGTGATAATTATTGAATAGTTTTTGATTAATATTGTTTAATATAAATGTTATTATTATAAACATATATTTTTAAAAGGAAACAATTTAAATTTAAACATTTTTCAGTCTTCCGTGTATAATAATTAATAGCATAGACTTGATAATTCCATATAATACTTCATTATTATGGATTTCGTTTGTCCTACTTAAATTAATTTTTAAACAATTAACAATTAAATTTTGCCAAAACGTTGTAACTGATATGAATGTATTATGTAAATTTTTCGGAATGAATGATTTCCTAACTTGTAACAATAGGAATTTCGTCGAATTGGAATTTTACCGTACAAACTACAAAACATAATTATACTGCGTAGTGCTAGTCATTTTAATTTTAAACATAATGGTTTGTAAATTGTGTAATATTAAAGAAAATCGTTTTGTTAGACATTACTGGTTCTTAAAATAAAAACCAATATTCACAGTAGTAAGTCAGTAGTGAAAATTGAAAATATTCCCCACTTTATTAGATTATGCTTTGAGGTATTTTACTCTGATTATAATTTAATCTGCTTGCTAGAGCTCGATGTCTAAATTTTATTTTTGAGACGTCAATATTGAAGTAATATAATATCAATTATAATTTTCATCACATTATCTTTGTCTTTTTCATCAATGCTGATTGTTGACAAAATCTCCAATTTCTATTGAATAATTTTAAATATTTAGCGTTTTCGATTATTGTATCGTTAGCATATTTGCTAATAAGTATAATATTATTATTAACTAGTATAATTACTCACAGAAAGTAAATGATGAGTAATAAATCAACCCTCATGCTGTATAATACACAATTTAGGAACGTGTAAGATCTTTATTTCAAGTACCTAAATCTAATTTAAACTAAAATTAACGATTGAAGATTATGCGTCCACAGAATATCTATATTAATATATTGATTGTCATTTGGCATACACTAGATATTAGATTATTAGGGCATCACTTATCGTAAAAATATACTAGCTAGGAGTCATGATGTTCTCAATACATAAAAGAAAACAAATATTTAATTTAAATTTAAGGAGATACAGCATGGTACAGAAGGTACAAATGGGGAATCTTATTTTAAATAGTTATAAATTGCACGTTATTATTATAATAATTATTATATTATAGATGTGCACACTGTTGTGTCTAAATTGCTGATTCGATGAATAAAAAAGAAATCAACTGTGGGATAAAAAAAACGTAAATAAATGTGCAGGATAAAATAATTCGGACGTTGTTACATGTACATAATATATTATAAAGGGCCTTTCGGTAATCTATTTGTTAAGATTCACTATTATAATATTATATTATTTAGGTACCTATGTATAGTATATAAATAGTATTCATTGTATTATAACTACCTATATTATGTATGCAGTAGATCCTGCGGGTCATGTGGGATGACATTATAATATCCTATATAGGAAATAAATTCAAAATACGTCAAACGATGGCGCGGGGTAAACGCCCTTATTAAATATGCAATATCCATTAAAACCACCAGTAAATCTCGTATTATTTACGACAGCTAGCCGCGATAATATACTTCAGTATACGCGGGGGGAGGGTACCCAACCAGATACAAGCATACTGCAGTAGATCTAATATAGTTATATATAATACGAGTATATGCTCTGTAATCTATGTAATTTATGAAGGCCGTCCTTAGGTGATTGTGTGTGAGTACTATGTAGTTCTAGAATCTGGGTCTCAAACAACAAGCTTTTTATTTAGATTTGAGGCCATGCGTTTAAAAAACAATAAATAAGAAAATAATTTCAAAAATTGTATCATAGAATTTAAAATTTTATGAAATTAAATAAATAAATAACTGTCACAGTCAATCATACGGCGATAATAAGGCAAATATTGAAATATATATGATATGACAAAACAATGCAGGATACAGTTATGACTTATGACTATGAGTTATACTTTTAAAACACCCTAGAGTTTTTTTTTGTTACACGCACCGCTCATTATCATAGCCATAATTTGCTCCTTAAATGAGCTGCTTTGACTTATTTTAGTGTAATTTAAAGATTACACGAATTTTTCCGTTTCGACAATTCTTAAGACAAATTCTTAAGACAGCCCTTTACTCTGGGTCTTAGTATATGCATATACCAATATTATACTCATATAATTATATAGGTATATAAATAAAAGTATTCGTAATATATTGATGATAATGTATATTATGTAATATATTTTAATAATAGTCATAGTTTGTCTATTGTAAATATAATGCGTCGCTGCGAATATTCGTTTGTCAACGCGCGTGGATGTTATTGCTTCAGGAGAATATATACAGAACGACACAATTATAAAGAGATCGTTTTCGATCACAGTCGTACAAATTGTTGGTTGAGTCTGAGACATTTTTAACCGAATACGACAGTCGAATGCTTCAAAAAATTGAAAGTATACCACACAATTATAATAGTATTATATAGGCGTTTGACCCTCGAAACATGCGTGTTCAGTCGGTTGAAGGCTCCTACCGTATTGCCATATTGACGGTCATATACTATAATAATATTACTACCTACCTATCTCTGTTTTACGATTATACGACCTGATAAGTAAATGCATAACGTGTGTAATGTGTCCAAAGGAATCGACAAATGATTTGCTAACTTATCAGTTGTCACCTGTCTTGTGACTTGTTGTATATGAAATTGCGTCGTCGCGACCGTGGTGTATGATGTGAATTGACGCAGACAAACGTCTGCAAAAGTTTTCGAAAAAATAAAAAAAAAACTGTCGTTTGACCTCGATCTTCGCCCAACAAACGTAGGTGTATCTCCTATGAGATAGGTACTATATTATTACTTAAAATAGTGGTCTTTAACCTTATCAGACAAACTAAGTTAACCATTATAGTTATTATTCTTTTTTTGCTGTGACCAATATTCCAAAAAAAAAATATTTATTGATGAATACTTTTCATTACGTGTAAAAGATTTCTATGACTAATTTTTAATTCATTAGTATTTGTAAGCAATAGTATTGTACGATTTGTATTATTATTAAAGTATTTTAAGTAATTTTATTTGTTTCGTATACATACCAACATTACCAACCATACCGTAGTAATTAAATATTTATAATACGTTATTTAACTATAAATAATTATTTGAAGTCTAATCGAAAACATTTTAAATATTTAAAAAGTTGTTTAATTAATACAATTTTACTTAAACATTTATACATGTATAACATAGGTTAATTAATACAATATTTAAGCTAATAAAACTAAAATTATTAATAATTATTAAAACCTTTAATTAGTTTAATTAATACGAACCTTTTATTAATAATTCATTCTAGTAACTAAACTACTAGAGAATGAAAATACCTATAATTTGATATATATATCTGTATTTTGCAAACCATGGTTTTGCAGTAACCGTAAGTAACAATTATTTTGTTTTTCGGAATTTTGAAAGAGTTACTAATTACCATGTCTAATGAGTAATGACTAACGGTAATATGATATTAAAATGTATAGATTTTTAAACCTACATAAGTTAAGTAGATTATGTTAGTTTTCTATGCATGGTGGGTACATTGATGCAAGACAGTTTTCTATTATTGTATCCATATTTGATTTTAAAAGTGAAATTATTTTTGACCATGTTAAATACAAAAGCTTTGTAAAATAAAATATTTTCACTGATAGATACATTAATTAATTTCGTTGTTTTAGGTAAATGGTCTGATATATCGAGTCGATTATTAGAATAATTTTCAATATTCTGTTTACTATGTAGTACATGGTGAGTTGCTGACCGGACACGGTGAACACAAATCTAATTAATAAATTCAGTGTAGATTACTATTGTCTTACGACGATAGCGCAGCGAACGCGGTGTATACGCGCGCACTCCGGCGGCGTCTCGTCGTCATTGTACTGTATATGATATACAATAAAAATATTATATAGTAGCAGTAGTAGTAGGCGCGTCATCCCCGTCACGGTGCGGCGGCGTGTGCAACGTGCATACGCACGCACGCACGCACGCACGCACGCGGACGCGGACTTTACGAGAAGGGGCCCTTTGGCAAATGAATGGGGCACGTTGACGACGTCGTCGGCGTGCCGTGTCCAGGTGGTGCGGTGGTGGAGTGGGATGGTTTGGTTGGCGTATCATGGTGGGGATTGGTAGGAACGGTTGGCGGCGGTGGCGGTACGGTTTCACGGATCGCGCATCACCCTCGACGCCGCTCCCGCCAACCGTCTACCCCTCTCTGCTGACACGACGGTCCGTCGCGCCCATCGATGCCGTTGCACGCACGCACGCATGCACGTAACGAAACGCGACGTAGTATTGCGCACGCGCACCACCGAGAAATGCAACACCGAGAGTCCGACCGCGCGGCGTGTTGTCACACTCACACACCATTCGCACACACACGCACGGAACCGACAACTACGTTCGAGCATACTACTATTACTATTACGTTACGTCCTCGTTACTAATTCTATCGACAGTCTAGTGGACGAAATAATATTCATCCAACGACGAAGACGTCGATGATAATTGTTTGATAAAAATGCGAAATTAATAATAATCGAATACGATATTATTATTATCATTATTATTATTATTAATATAACCCGTCTTTGGATTTGTTCTCTGTGTGTGTGCGCGAGTGTGCGTGCGTGCGTGCGTATTATCAAGTGGTAAAAAAATAATATTTTTGTTATCGTTATCATCACGGTCGGGCGTTCGTCGTGTCCGCCGCTCGAACATTACTCATTACTCATTAGTGCACACTACACATCCGTCGTGTGCGGTACGTATCGTTTTGTTTCGTTTGTGATTTTGTTTTTGTCCGTCTGTAAATTTCGCGATATCCGCCCGATCGTGTCGGTTTGCTCTGCTCGTCGTGTATTTATAACCTAACAAAAACTCGGCTTCGATTGTGCGCGCGCGCGTGTATACTATGCAGTGTTATTATTATGTGTGGCGCCGCGTGTGGTGATCCAACACGCGAAAACAATAATGTTGGCCGCCTCGGCACAACAACAGCGACTACTACTACGACGACGACGGCGATAACAGAACGGTGAAAGGACTACACGTCCGTGCGTATATATCTCGATATCGTCGAGACGTACCTACCTATCTACCTATTTCGATATTTGATTTTTTCCAAACTCACGATCCGGTATTCTGGACAAACGCCGATCGCCTTCGGAAAATGAAAGGTAAAACGTTTGTACCTATCTGTAATACCCAGTAGGTACCACCGCTGAATTTTAAATCGAATCATATTACATAATTTTAATTTTTATGCATTTCATACGAAAGGATAATAATATAATGTATATGTCGGATAGGAATGATAGGATTTGTCGTGTGCTCGCGCACGCGCGTCCGTGAACGCGCGCGCGCGCGCGTGTATGTGTGTGTGTGTGTGTGTGTGTGTGTGTGTGTATGCAATCGTCAACAGAAACAACAGTTTCGAATATCATTTTTATTATTATTATTATCATCACCATCATCATCATCATTATTATTATTATACACGTATCACCAAATCGCCGTCGCCGTACACAATGTAACATGTTTCCCCCGAGACAAGCGACGAGTGACGACGTTAGGTACGCGTCAGTGATACGACGACGCGTACAACCGACGAACAATATTGCTAGATTGCCGTCTACGATGGTGTTAATGCTATTCAATTCCCGTAACATCTTTAGCTGCGACACGTCCTCATCAGTGTGCGAGCGGGCGACAGACGGTTGAGCGGTGAACAAGTCGCTTGTTAATAATAGACCACTGAACAAAACGATAGCATTTCTGTGTCACTAATTATGGCATAGATGGTTGGCCAAACTACATGATAACCACCGTTGTTTTAAATAGGGCTAAAATTATATTATAGTAGCGAAATAAATCGTTAATAGTGTTTTGTAATTGCCAAAAAAAGCATCTACTTATTTAAGCTAATAAAATACATACAACTATATATTAATATTAAAAAAAGAATTTATTAGGAAGGTACCATATAAATTATTTTCATTAAAACTTGGTATTGAGCATTAAGGGGATTGGAAGCGATGATTTTCTGTCCTTGTCTAACACACACGCAACATAGGATTATAGACGTGTTCTATTTCCAACGTACCGATTGATATAATAAAGCGATAAGAGTTCTGAATACAGATTTGAATTCCTCATCAAGTCTTCTTGAGATCGACTTTCCCACATTTTTGATTTTTTGATTTTTACTACTCCAAAAATTGAAATATGTCAATTTTTTAATTACTCTTTTTTAATATAACGTTTTTCGGATTTGGGAGGATAAAATCAAAAATGTGGGAAAGTCAATCTCAAGTAGACTTTATGACGAATTCAAATCTGTATTCAGAATTCTTATCGCTTCATTATATCAATCGGTGCGTTTGAAATAGAACACGTCTATAATCCTATGTTGCGTGTGTGTTAGACAAAGACAGAAAATCATCGCTTCCAATCCCCTTAACACTCAATAAGATGTCATTAATCATTGAGATCTTTTTATGTCAACTTGTGTTAAGGACTATATTTCATTTTATTTTAATTTATTTCATTATCATTTTAACTATTTTGCTCTTCATTAACATTATTTTTACCGGAGTACCGTTATGAATAATTATTATATTGATGTTTTGAATAATAGTAGGTAAATCTTCGATAAAAATTCAATTCCGGTGTTCCAATAATTGTTTTATCCACCACTTTACGCTTTTTAGTTATTTTTTTGCATTAATATAGTACTTATATAAAACAATCATAGAAATATGTGACATTTAAAAAAAGTAGATACCAGCGAAAAATGCTAAAAAAAGTTTATTTTATTGTAATCAGAATGATACTATATATGCTATACACTTATATATGATAATTATCATTGTATCATTTCGCGGCCAAAAGTGTATTTGCAACAAAATCCTATACCTGGTTAAACTAATTTTAAGCTGTATGATAGTGGTTTTTCATTTGATAGAGCTGATAGTGTTTTCAATGTGTTTGTGCATATGTTGTAGTTAGCCTTAGATTAACCCATACATACCCAACTGTGTATTGTGTATTAACTATTAAAGTGTGCACACGAAAATAGTATCATAGAAATCTTCATCCAGTTAGTTAGCTCGACTGTGGAATTGAATTTTAACAGTTTCAATGTTACATCATTGGTATTCATTGTGATAAACCAATGATGGGCAAAGTTCAAACCATTCTAACCTATAGTGTGTTGTTCATCATTGTCCGCGCCCGCCTCGACTGTTCAGTTTATGTTCATATGGTAATAATATTATGTCCTCTTTGTTATCATATACTATATGGTACATCATTTTATTAGTTTTAAAATGTATATAATCCATAAAAGACTAATAAAAAAATCAATAGTTTAACGACAAATGTATAGACTACTGTGGTATTCTATTGTGGATTAACTATACTACTAATCGCTTAAATTATAATCGTTGAATAATTTGTTTCATTAAACGAATCGAGTTTAAAAATGTTTTGAGACTGACATTTTTACATTCATCATATTCGTCATATAATTTATAAAGTTTTTAAATTAATCAATGAATATCGTTTCAGATATCGATTTATAATTAAATTAGCCTACTACTAAGTACTTAATTGTACATTAAACACACAATTATTTAAATATTTATCAATTGTCGAACAATAGATATTAGTAGATTAATGGTGATGAATTATAAACAATAATTTAATTATATTTTCAATTTATATTATTTATAGATAATTGGAACATTATAGTACCAATACATTTTTGGTGTTCAATGTCCATAAATATTTGGAATCTTGTTGAATTGGTTGTAAAAAGTGAATATATTAATAAAATATTAATGTACAAGTTGGATAAGTATTAAATTAAATTATATGCATACACTCACGCGCGTGTGCATACATTTATACTATTGTATTTATTGAACTTGTTTTATGTATAGCAGGTTCTTACTATAATAATTTAATGATAAGTGATTACTGATTACTAATATTTGGTTAATGTATTTGACGAGTTGCCCGTTTTACAATTATTACGCTTTTATACTAAACTTAAATAACTATTAACAAAATGTGGCTATCTTAAAAAAATATATCGATCAATTTATTATTATACTGGCAACAAATCGTGTCTATATAGTTTGGGAACCAATCATTCGAGATTCTTGCAATAATATGTTAAATTACATTTAATTAGCCTCTCGCACTTATTATTTTTGTCTCGACACGTTAATAATAATTTCTGCGTTGTGGAGCCTGACGTTAATGTGACTTTCCTTACACAGTCTAAAGCCGTATATATAAATTTATCGCGAGTTAGAAATTTGAAATACGAATTGATCACGATTTACGATCACACACCTGGCTTATGTAACCGTCTCGTAACTATGTAACTATACGCGATATTATGTTTTCTTGGGCTTGTCTGCAAATATATTCCCATAATGATACGCATAAGTAATATACTCGTAGTTTCCTTAATAACTAAATAGGTAATAGATAAATCCGATAACAGTGAAAACTGTTAAGAAATTCTCAATTAGCTTTTCAATATTGGCGCACACTAATGAACTTGTTTCTTCAATGATATTAATAATCGAAATATCGGTCGATATACATAGGTAGTAAGATATTTTTCTCTACAATAATGATAATTGAATGTGGATCGATTGTTGCGAAACTATTGCCAAAACTTATGCGTCATACATTCGGCATTCGGATGGTATCATTTTATCAACGGAAACCAATTTTAAGTTTATTATTGTTCTCGTATGGTCAGTGTTGAATCTCGATAATATTGTTATATTCATACCAGAATAGTAGCTATGAAGTTCACACACTCTGTAATTAGTCTATGTGAAAATTTTCATTTATCATTCATCACGTCACAGCTGCTAGCAGTTAAGTGTTTTTTTTTATGAATCATTGCAATACAGTGAAACAGTGTCCGGTGGTTGGACGAATCGAAGAAGATTGTCGTCAAACGGAGAAATCAATATCATAACATTAAATGTCAATATTAAATATTTGTCCTGATCAGTGTGCTTTCTCTGTTTTCCCATTGTAAATTTAAGGTTGTACCTATATGACGAGGTGAGTGATTTTAACACGATCGAGAACGTATATTGCCGTATACATTTTGTGCGCGGTCGATAACGATTTTAATTTGGATTTTTTTTACCGCGATCGCGTTAAAGTGCGGAAGTGAACATAACTCGTTTTGCGGACGCGTAGCGAATTCGAATTAAATATGATTTCGTATCGGAGCAATGTAATAAAACGACGGTGGCCCGGGGAAAGCGGATTGTCGCCGAGACAAAATCGCGCCAATATTCCTACAGTTGTAGTTAGTACTTTCTAATGGTTTCTACATGTTATAGTAGGTACCTACACTCGTGCTATCAGCCATAGATTTTCTACGTTTTGGTCTCAAATGAAATTTGAAAACGTTTTGTCGATAGACGCGTTGCAAGATTTCTCGAATTCGCCTTTTGCGGTTTCCTACACCGCAGTTTTACATGGTGTGAATGTTCGGTGTTCTCCGTATCGGTATTATATTCGTGTTTTAGATTTGTCGTTAAAAAAAGATATTTGATATGCCTACAATAGTGTTTGTGGTTTGATGTAGTTAACGTACACTATAAATGTAATATAGTTTTATTATAAATTTTCATTAGATAAACTTATATTTGATAAACACAATTTATAGTATTTTATTTATTTTGTCAAATGTGTATAAAAACAAAAACCAAATATGTATACAATAACATCAAAGAATATTTTAGAAAAATAGAAACAAAAGAAAATATATATTATAATATAATACTGTAATACATATGCCTGGTAATATAAATTGGAATTAAAAAAAAAAACAACAAACATTAAAAAGAATTTTTTTTATAAATTAAAATACTTTTGTGATAGCGTATACTTTTATACAAAAGAGTTACTGTATGTGCGGTGGTCATTGTGTCTAATGGTCTTTATGTTATTTCTTGCGAAATTGCGAACGTGATATAATAATCTCTCGAGTAGTTAATTCGTAGGAAGTGAATCACGGCTCATTGTTTTCGATGCGCGTACATAATATTATACATATTATAGTGGACGCCTCGAGGGTATTATAATATTGTTCTTACGCCAATTTTAGTGGTGGGTGCTGGGTTATGTTAAATGGTAGGGGGAAATAGTGCATTTTTCAAGACTTGGTGAAATTAAAGAGCACCCACATATTAATTAATAATTAATACAGGGGTACTTGTTTGTTATCGCTCCGCCAGTAATAAAAAATTAATTAATTAACAATTTTACATTATTGTCACTATAATAATGTCTGCAACAAATAGCTATGTACAGTTTTGAATTCTAATCGCAGTTATTACTTTATTAGAGATTCTGTGAAATAATCAGTTCGCTATCTATTAAATGTATTGATAATAATGGAGTTTATGAAGTATAAAACCTGATAAAATATTTTAATCTAACTATTTATGGGGTGAGATAAGAAAGAGTTTTGGACGTTTTTGTGGGATTAGAAAAACAGTTTAAAAGGATAATATTATTTAAATTATTTTTTTAGTGTACTCTATAATGAGCTACCTTTTCTCATTCTGGGGGTAACCTCTCATAATTCCACTTGTATTGAGAAAAAGGATGAGAGTAGTGCTTGTAAATTTAACAATTATATGCCATGTACATATAACTATATATGTGTACAATTTCTGAAAATAAAACAAAGAAATCTTTTCTGTATGTGTGTAAAGTAAACATTATATCGCTACAATATTCGAAAGCGGTGACTATCGATTCATACCTACAATTAATTTAAAATAATAATAATAATCCCATCGATGGTCGCGCGGATCGTGTCCAATACAACGTTCTTAAACTTCGGTATCGTGCATTCGTGCGCACCGAAAGTTCTGCACGCTGTTTTTACGTAACTCACTGCCGCGCCGGTTCGGTTAACCGGTACCCGTGTAAGGTAGCGTACATATAATATATATATATATATATTATATTACTAATGTTCTATACTTATACCTTAGCGCCAAAAGCATCAATATTTACCAAGTATTATACTATTATTATGTTGCGTACACTCCTCCATTCTTCAATACTACAATTATATTATATAAGTTTATATTATATCGAATTATATTTTTTAATTTTCTCGCATGATGTACGACGTATGCGTTCCCCGTTTATTAGCCACCACCTCCGCCGTCGCGAAAACCGTATAACTACGTAATTATACGTAGGTTACACACACCGTGTTTAAGAAAAGTGTTGTCTATTTTTTTAATTTCCATACACACGCTGGATCGCGTACGAAACATAAAAAAAAATAGTAATAATAATAAAGGAATTTCTATCCAGCTCTGCTGCTGCAATAATAATCGTAAAACGACGTGTGCAATGTATTTTTGTTGTTGTCGATGATGACGTTTTGTCTTGTGTGTAATAATAACGATATAATATAGAATATGAATCACATATTGCGACAGCATTGTAAATTTGTAACGGATCTTCTCTAGTCTCACACGTATATATAGGTACCTATATACGGATATATTATACATATATACGTTGCTCTGTTTTCCGGTCGACGACGGCTATCGACGGGCCGGAAATTTCCTGCTCGACTGTAGCACATTATATATTAGCTTTTGAGTGTACAGCCTCTCTCTTCTCTTCAACATTATTATATTATTCATACATGCAACTACTCTCGTTGAACATAGTGGTGCTCAAAACCGTCAACAGTACCTTAAATTTATTGAATTTTGTACCTAGACCACATTATAGTATTATACTAATATATAATTTAAATAAAATTATTTGAGGTGTACATTGTAGAAACCGTTAGAATAAAAGGAATGTAAGAAATTTTTATCTAAATAAAGAACATTTTTTTTTCAAATTTTTAAAATCTCCATAATACAAGTATGTTTAATTGTTAATTTAAATATTTCTAACTAAAAGTTACACTAAAAAATATAATACAATTTTCATATATTAGGTACAATAACTGTGTGATGGTTATCAATGATTAATAACTTTATAAGATAGTCAATAGTCGTTTGTCGAATTTATATTATCCACAATAATAATCGCATTTATGTAGTATACATAAGGAAAAAAATGACCCATATTGGAGTGAAAATGTCCATATCTACTAAATAAACAACTGATCTTTTTACCTGCACTTAACATGCTGAAATTTTAGACCCACGTAATGTACCGTGTATAAGTATTTTACGCAACGTAAACGACTAACAGCTAAACACAACAATATTATTATATCTTTGTGCATATACTCGTACCTACATATTTTAATAGTACAATAATATTATGTAGATGTGTGACTGTATAATGACGGCGGCGCTCTGCTGGGCGAGGCGTCACGGGTCGTTCGGCGCATTCTTCATTTTTATAATATACGAAGTATAATACGCGTTGTTGTTGACTGCTGTGTAGAACATTTTGTTGACCGACAATAAAGGTTTTCAAAAAACTTTTTAATACTAACTGAACGCAAACGGAAAAAAGCTCTCAGGCATATTTTGCTGTCGATTTTTGCCAATATACATCATACTATTATTATTATCATCTGTATGTATATGTGTAATACATATATATTATATATATATATTTATACATTAATACATTATACACGCACTAAGGCCTTCGAGACGTGTATAATAATATGGGCACTATGTGTAGCGTAGTTAATGTAACGATACGCGTAAAAAACGTATGCGACGCGATAAAAAAA
This sequence comes from Rhopalosiphum padi, assembly GCF_020882245.1. Lineage (NCBI taxonomy): Eukaryota > Metazoa > Arthropoda > Insecta > Hemiptera > Aphididae > Rhopalosiphum > Rhopalosiphum padi. Next base: position 25,238,670 of record NC_083600.1, read on the forward strand.
AAAATGTAAAATAGAATATATTATGTTTATAATTACTTACGTAATGTTTTTTAACGAATTATATCTTTTCGGTCTTTTGAAAAATGTTTATTTCGCATAAATGTTATGTATCATGTATTTATGTATATACTAGGTTTACATATTATACTAACTACTTATAACTTATAACTAAAATATTATAATTTATAACGCGAAACTTATTTTCTCTTCGTCATATTATATACAGAAGTTAATAAAACAATATAAAATAAAATGCAATCACAATAGATGTATAATTCTTACATTTATTTTACGTTTATATTTTAGTTTTGTAAATTATTTGTCGAACATAATAATACTATTATACTATGTGGCTCGGATTATTTACTCCGTTTACTATACCTACTTAGGTCGTTATATATAATATATTATGTGCCATGTGCGTTGTGTGCACCTATTGATTTAAATACAAATTATGTAATCTAAATGCTTATGTGAGATTATTGGGCGGTGGTCGTTTGGGCAACTATCATTTCTTCTGTTTGGGCGAGTGAAATTATTTTTACCAGCGTGAGTGATGTGCACTTTGATTTTGTGTATGTGGTTTTATTTTATTAATTTTTTACTTAAAATTAGTGTATTGCAATATTACTATACTAATGTATATTTATAGTTTATTATTATATTATATTATTATTTATATTAGGTATATGTGGTTTAATTTTTTTAATTATAAATTTACATAAGTTATGTACATTCACAATTATTATACATAGTATATAGATTAATAATTTACCTATAAATTCATACTATTCAAACGTATGGTTATCAATAACAATAACGATACTAGGCGCTATTTGCAAAACTTCAAATTGAATGAAAATTAATCGAATTATTTTGCCTGTTATTTTATGAACTTTTTTTTTGTTGATGTTGTGTTTGTTTTATATACTGACTACTGAACGCAAATTAATTACAAACTGAATCATTTCGACTATACATTTTTTACTATATTTCAATAATCTTTTTCCATTTTGATAATATTTTAACTGAAAAATAAAACTAAGAATTTATTCAAAAAGTGTAATTTTGACCGAATGATATCTAATTCAGACCAATTACATAAATCATTTGAACTTATTTAATTGCAAATTGCAATTGCCGTTGAGTTATCCATTTTAAAATTAACATCAGTACATCAAAAATCTGTACTGTATGTTGTATATAATTCATGTTTCACATATCAGGTTTTATCATTTTTTCTTTGTAGTACTTGTAGTATAATATTATATGCCACCACTTTTATTACTTTGAATAATAACTATATTATGTGCATATACACACTATAAAATTGATATTATTTTTAAATTCCGATAAATTGATTGATGTCGCAGACCTTGTAACATAATTTTTATTTCGAGTATACTTTAATTTGAATTTAATTGAATTTCAGCGTTTGACAATTTATGATAATAGTTATTATTCTAAGCAATGTTATTTATGAATATGATAAATGGTAATTGAATCTTATTCCCGATGTTTTTTTTAAATTTTAAATGTGAACAATAATTATTTGATTGTAATTTGTAACGAATAAAAATTATACATATGCACGCAGCGTCCAAAGACCGTGCACTGCGCGTTATATATTGTGTAATAATATTATACGTTTATATATTAGTTTATTGTATATCTAAAAAAAAAAAAAAACATGCAATGTCACCGACATCCGGGGCCTGCCACCGAACGATAATACTACCGTCGCTGCCACACGATAATAATATTATATTATAAAAATGAAAAATAACGGCCAACACGACCGTTCCCTTGACGGTTTCGCCTAAAAAAAATAATAAAATATATATACCAAAATTGGACCGTACACGATGGCACGAGATCCATTGTTTCGTACACGTACTTGTTATACATAGTTTTGTGGGCACTGGTCAACGCCACCGCGGCTTTCACTACTATACGGAATATATAATAAATATTATATTATTATTATTATTATTATTCGAAAATATTACTCGGTAACGGTAATTTATTTAAGCAACGATAGGAAAATCGAAACGGAAATGCCGAACATTCGTTTAGTTATACAGGATGGTTCGCCAAGCGTGCTATCACATTTTCAATTATTTAAATTTTTCGTACCATTTAAGGAGTATCTTGTGGTGACAACTGACAAAGACTTATTTTTATCAAATAAGAAACAACTTGTTTTACTGTAAATAGCAATATTGGTGCTTTTCAAAACATTTATGTAATAACAGTATCCACATTCTAATGACTATTTAGTTGTAAATTATTACAATATATAATATAGTAAGGAATAAGGATAGTAGGTATTTCTTTAGTTTATTTTTTTAAATAATGTAAAATATATGGAATATTAAACCTAATATTTATTATACTATTTATACTTAGACAATTTATATAAATTGTAAAATGTTGATAGATTAATATTGATTAATTATTAATGTATTATCGTGTTTAAAGTATCATAGCCACCAAATCTTCCGAAATTATATAATGATTGTGTACCAATTACTTCTAGTTCTCAAAGTTAAATAATTAAAAAACTATTCGTTTGAATTTTGATTTAGATCCATCAACATTAAAAAAAAATTATCTGCTTAATTCACCGGAAAATGGATCGTTCTAGTTTGGGAGAATATTGTTTTTTATTAGTTATTTTGTATTAGACACTCTTTAAAAATTATAAAATATAATCTACCTAAATACTTTTGAAAATTCGGTATAAAAGGAAAAAATGCGGTGAGTCTGCGCTTGGGGAATCGCCCTGTATAATATTATTATATTGTGTAAAGAGTATTTCAGTATTTGGAGTTTACGATCTGGATTCCAGGCGATATCTTGTATACATGGTGGCAAATAATCGTAAAATCCCTATCGGTTTCAATGGGTTGACTGAGATGATGGCTTGTTCCACGTACTGCACACACACATATATATGTATTGTATATATACCGGTTGGCAGATGCAAACACAATAAAATTGCCCCGAAAAAAATTTCGACTGGGGGAAGGGGTCATGTTCCCTACATAAATCGCGCGCGCGCGTGTAGTATTTTAAAACCCTAAATCCCTACTAGATCACGAACGAATTGTGCACTCGGTTTGTATTGTATAATTGTAATTCCGTTATTATAATATTGTATTATTTATATAGTTTTATTATATTATTATTATTATTGTTAGCCGTTACAATATACGATGTGTGTCGGTGAAATTGTCGCGCGCGCGATAAACTCTGTCGCCGCGTTTCGCGCGAATTCCTCGTCACGGCTCGCATCGTGCGGCACAGAGATATGATGTGCTGTAATCGATTCGTATCGCCGGAACACAGTTCTTGTACGTCGCGAGACTTAATACGCGCATCTCGCCTGAGTTTTTTAAACGAATTCTCTTGGCCGCTTTATTTACGATATTCATATTCATATTATTAGCTCTCAGTTTATCAGCCCCGGTTTTCATTGATAGAACGTTTTGGAAACGTTCTGTATACACATCACTATGCGCTTGCCGACTTTATATTATACTGAATACTTCATTTGACACGCTCTAACTCACTATTCCTTTTAATAAAATGATTATTCAAATGCTGATGTTTTGAATTTTTAAATATTCTTAAGGATTTTATAATTGTCTAATACCTTTAATTTAAAGTGTGATCCATGGCGATATAAACTTTTTTTAAATCAGATCATTTTTACCGTGAATTGTAAAGCAAATAAATTTTTTAAAAATGTTGAAAAAATGTGTATTTATGTATTTGAACGAGTAATTGATGAGTAATTGATGAGTTATTAAACTGAGTTAAAACGTTAGAAAAATATGGGAGTTGTGATGATTTGAATATTATATTATAAATACTATTTATTTATTAACATTTTAAAATTAGTTAGAAATTATCGAAATGTAAATAATGTAATAAATATCAGATTTTATATTAAATTTATTCTATATTTTTTAATGGCTATTATCCTAGCTGAGTACATACAAAGTTCAATAACAAAAACTACTCTTTTGAATGTTGATTTAGATACATAAAAATGCTTATATAATTACGTGCTTAACAATTTTCATTGAAAAACGGTTATTATTCTTATTAGAAAAATACGAATTTTGGGTCGCCTCGGGGCGCTCCTTAAATTACATAAAAAAAACTTTTATAAAATATGGCTTTTAAGTGCATTTACTTACAAATTCCAAAAATGGTAAGTAATTTGAATAAATTCTTCATTAAAGGAAAAAAATGGGGAATGAGAGCATAATGGTTGGTGAATCACCCTGTACACGCGTTGTATACAATAATAATAATATAATATGTGCGTTCGCCGAGCGCTAATGTTTTTCCATATAAAATCATATGCATGATGATGATAATATGTATTCGGCGGTAGGTCATGAGGGGGCAGGGGGAGGAGGGGCACGCCGAAATTCTCCGAGAGAGCGAGCGAGGGAATCGGCAAACGGCGACTACGACTTTTGTGGCGTTGGCGTGGGTGGGTATAATGCGGCGGCGGGAACGACCCTGCCCGCACCGGCACCGACGCACTACGTGCCATCTGGCGTGAGCATGCCCGCCGCATACACCACCGCTACCACCACTCGCGCGCCGCGTCGCCAGGGATGAGTTTCGGCGGCCGGTGCGCGCAGTGCCACCGTCGTCCCGACAGTGGTGAATCGTGCGTGGCGTCCGCATCGGTCCGCGTCCGGGTTTGGGTCGTCGCGCGCCGCGGTCGTCGTCTGCGAACTCGCGCCTCACATGCTGCCGCTGGACGCCGGTGCCGACGACGACGACGACGATGAAAAAACACTCCAAGCAGCTTGAGAAGCGTATCGACGACCAGCGACAGTTGCTGCTGCTGCAGCAGCGATTGCCGGGGACGGCCGCCGACAAGCGGAGACCGTCGTCGTCGTCGAAATGCAAAAATGGCATATTGAAAAATGAGTCCAGCCCCGAACTTTCGCGGCCCGCTTCCCGCAAGTCCAGACAGTACTTCCTGGAACCCATCCGCCGATGGAATTCGTTCCACAACAGCCGCGAACGCAAGTCAAACGCCACCGCATCCGCGGGCACGGCCACCCCTGCCTCGCCGTCGTCGTCGTCTACTAACAACCTGCCGTACCTGCAAACCTTGGTCAACCTACAGCGGGAGTCTAAGAGCGCTTGTGCCCGATTCGCGCAATCCGTCTTGCCCAAAACACCGCGAGGAGCTGAGAGCACGCCAGTCCTCGGCGGGGCCTTTTCTACTTGTGTGTCTGGAACCTCTTCTACCGCCGCTTCCGACGACGACGTCCAGTCGCCAAAATCGCTCCAGCAGACCGGCCCCGGATGTCCAGCAAAAAAACAAAATTCGAGTCCGAACCTGTTGTTAGTGTACGACCGTCGGCAGCAGAGTGCCGCAGTAGGAGGGATCGGTGGGGGAAACAGCCTGACGAATTCGCCCCGTCGGTCGGCCAGAAGGCCGAAAACACCTCCACCTCACCCTCACCACAACCAACAACAGTTAACGGCGGCAGCTAATAGTGGCGGTGGCGTGGGGTCGGAGTCCACTGGTTCTTCGAAAATTCCGTTCGCCATAATGGTGGGCGACACGCCGATAGTGTGCCAAGATACCGTTCCCAGAATCAAAGCGATCCGCGCCGATTCGGTGACGGAGAAATCGTCGTATCTAGCTGTCGATTTGTCTCCGCACCGTCGATACTCGTTTTGGTCAGTAAAACGCGCGTAAAACGTCTTGCGGCGGAGCGGTCAGCGCGAACGCACCAACTCTAGCGATATTATTTATTTGATTTTTATTTGATTTTGAAGTCAACGTGTGGTCACCGACCAAAATATAATAATATATAGGACGTATCTCGTACACTTTTAACCGTGCAGGTGATTGTGGGTGTGTGTGAAACCGTGAACAACGAATTAGAGATTTTTTTCGTTTTTAAGTTGATTATCGAAAGATACAATTTATATCATATTATTGGAATATACAAAAATCTATCAACTTTGATACATGGACACACGATATCTAGATTATATTCTGTATTTTCTTTACCACAGACCGTCAAATTAATAGTATAAAAAAAATGGATACAAGTTTTTACTCTTTTTTCAAAAAAATATTCTGTTATTGCAGGGAAGAGCTGGGTTATACAATAACTAATAGTAGAGTTTTATTGTGTGTGTGTATAGAAGCGAATAAATTATGCTTATGCTGCCACTGATGATAACTTGTGGTTTTTCTACATCGAATGTTTGCTCACTTACATTTCACATCACATAATACTCATCAGATTTTGCAAAATGTATCTCATGTTCACACAAAAGTTTGATTTAAATAAAACTAAAAGCCTGAATGTTTGCGTTTAACTCTGATCTGGTTATTGATGTTTTTGTACTATTGATTGACATCAGTCATCCACTCGTATTTAATAAATCTATACTCTATATAATATTTATATATTTTATAATTATAATTAGTTATTATTGATATATATTTTTAATATTATATAAGTACATTTTTTTATAATATAATCTAAGTATAAATATAGTATATATTATTTCGCAGTGAAGTGTATGGTTTTATTTTTATCTAAAATATAATACACGTGACAGCTATTATATTATTTACTTTATATATATTATTTTGATCTAGATTTTAAATTATTTTTGTTTCGCTAACCTGTTTAAAAAATATGTCCACCGTATTTCGAATAATATATTATGGTGTCCTTAGGAATTTCACAAGTGGTCCGTTATTTGGAGCTCGCCTTCTATCTACCCTATTTGGATATATTGAGCGAATATTAGACAACACTATAAAATGTTAATAGGATTCTAATAAAATATATTACGTGTCCGTATATATTGGGTTGTATCGCATAAGTTTCAGTTCCAATTTAACGTGAATAAAGTATAATAACCGCTTAGGTACACAATATTATAATGATGGTATTAGGAAAATATTTTGACAGTATAAATGGAAAAAAATGTATAGGTACCGACCTCAATACATGCACAATCGTTCCTTATAGTTACTTGGTTATGGGAAATGTCGGTAGTATTTGTATGACAGTTATTAATTTTACATTGTCACTTGTTAAGTGTTTTCACGGTATTTGTTTGTTCGAGTACACAAAACAATATAAATTAGTACCTTTTATTTCTCGTTTCGGGTGAAAAATGTAGAACGCCGACGAGTTACCTGTACCGTAGATTTGATTTTTTTAATTCAATTCAATTGTGTGCACAAAATCTTTAATGGTTGAAAAAAACAATTATGTTATTCAATATTTATGCTTTGAATTGTTTTACAAAACAAAAGCATATCAATATTTGTATTTGATTGACACTTTATTATAGCAACGAGTAGCAAATTATAATAAATTCGATATCTACAAACGGAAACATTGTTATCAATTATTTCGCAATCTCTTGGTTTATACATATTCCAACTATTTTCATTTATTTTTTAGAAGTTTTTTTTATTAGTATCAATTTGTTAGTATGTATTATTATTGCCTAAAACTATAAAATAGTTATTTAAAATAATAAATTAATTGGGTAAAAAATATCATCTGTCAAACTATGTTTGTTACAAATGTAAATGATACAACTAAAAATGTTTAAGTATTCTTGTAGGTATGTATTTATAGTAAGTAAAACATTTTTTTTAGATCCCATATCAACGAGTTAATTATCAAGGAGATTTCTGAAATTTAAACCATAGTTATTATGTCATTAATCAACTTATAGTAATAGTAGTATAGTACTGACTATTGTATTATTTGTCTATTGCGTGTTAGCTATAACTGCAATATAACTCGTAATATCTGTGATTAAAAGTTAATGTATACTTCAGAGAAGTAATCTTTAGTTTACAAGATTAATGATTTTGAAACACTAAAAGGAAAGGAACTATATTAATGTTTTCGTGCACCAAGTCAAAGGTGTTTAGTATATCGAAAGCGTAAATATTATTACTTAAAGTAAAATTATTAAGTGCAGCTTACCATCATAATGAAAGTAACAATCTAAAATTAAATGTTCGATATGATGATTATGCCGATACTCTCGTGTATTTATGAAGTTGAGTTTATACAAAACTTTTACTATTCGTATCAAAAAAAACATTCACGCGTTCATTTGTGTCTCTCCCCCCATGAATCCTATACATATATATATTTACCTTAAGATATCTACTTAATTATACTACTTTAAATTACATTTTACTGCTATACTACAGTATAGTCTTGTATAAAAAGTATTTATCAAATCGTCATTACTATACGTGACGAGTGATCTATTTTCGAAAATGTTTATAAGTAACAGACATATTCACTATACACACTTTATACAGTGTTATAAATAATATAAATACTGAGATACAATTTGCGTTATTTATATATATTATAATAACTTTAAAAATATTGTCCTATACCTACAGGTTAGTTTACTCAAGTAGTATATTTATAAATGATGCAGTTAAACAAATAAAACATTTTATCTATAATATGAAATCGACGATGAACTTCATAATTGTCCCAACAATCGTTGCCATGTCAGTGTCATATGGGGGTCGCTAGATTAAGCTCATCGAGGCTCAATTTCACAACTCTACGTACCTAAATATACCGTGCCACTAGGCCACGCCATCACGTTATCATCATAAGTCATAACAATATTCCTAATTTAAAATGTATAATTTTTGAAAAACACGAACTACACTCAATGCGATGAATTTTGAACAACCCTTTGTTATTATAAAATATCAAAGACTTAGACTGTTATTGTTAAATATTAATCATATCTATTGACACAATATAAAATTAACTTTTTATGAAAAATATATAATTATTATTATTGATAATAATTAGTTATGAAAATATTAGGTAAAATGATAAGATGATGTATAAATTTAGTGTTACTATATTTAGTATAATAGTATTATAGAATATAGACTATTGTCAATACTAATAAATAATATGTACATAGGTATATATTAGAAAATATTCTGGAATTTGGATCACTAGTTAAGATTATCGCAATAATATTCCTTTTCTAATAAAAAGTGCTACATTTTTTTTAACTTTCTAAACATCAAAGTTGAATTAAAATATACATTTTAATAGACCATCTGAAGAAGATAGTTTTGAACAAATTAATGATAAACTGTTCAGACTGGCAATGGATCTAACATGACTGTAAAAAATCCCTTCGTATACTTTCTAATATTTTTTTTGAAATTATCTGCATTGCCGGACTGCATATTATATTTTAATAATATACTATATAAAATAATTATAAATGTCGATCATATGCATGTCGTATAATCGATAGCTATTGCTGCACGAATATAAACACACGCATTCATATATATATATATATAGATTATTTCATTAAGTTTACAACGCAGTTTGTTTTTCGTTTTTTGTACGTTTTTCAACACATAGTTGTACGTTTTTCTCTTTTCCGCTGCATATATTATATCTATGTATACAACTGTATAGAAGGGCGCTTATATATATATATATATATATTTATACAAATGACTGTTGATTAATGAATCGTGTCACACGCGTGAAATAAAATCGTTGCTTTCGATATCGACCAAACAACACCCCATCACGTATTTATATTATACACACACGTATATATATATTCAAAAACTGTAAGTTTCATCACTATTGTTATTATCGTTGAATGTATGAGTTTTGAGGTTCGGAAACTGCTCTCGTATGTTTAATTGTCGTAAATTTAAAACGAGCCTATTATTCACATGATTGGCGTTCGCCACTCAGTCAGTTTTCATGTGACATTCTGCACAAATCGAAAAATATTCTGGTTCTTATTATTTTAAAAAGCGTATCGGATAATAGGTAAAGAGACCTGTATGTATTAACTATGCCGAAGACACATATTGTGTCAGTGTTAAATAAACGTGAGAAGGAAAATATTATACAAAATAATAAATGGGCCGCAATTTACATAATAAATGTATTTCGGGACGCAACTAATTCCAATCTATTCTCTGCGTGTTCTGCGGATATATACGCAAAAGAAAAAATATCTTTTGTGTGAGATAGACATGGTGATTCCTAACCTGCAAGCACACCGCTAATGCCCAGTTTTCTCGTCGGTTTATGCATTCATTCAAATTTTTATTTTCCAACACTTTATTTTTAAGACCGTGGTAACTCACTAGCTTATTTTCTTCAAATTAGAACCCTCTTTTTACTTTAATTTATTAAATTGATAATTTTATTTAAAATTTTGATGTTATCTTAATGATAATATTTTAACGAATAATTAGTTTTTGAGTAATTAAACATTACCGAGAATAATAGCCCATGATAATATACATTCCATTGCTAAGAAGATGTCAGTGTTATGATAATTTAAAAATTATAGAAATCGTGATAAAAAATATTTTATAACAGTTAAAATTCATTGTAATAGGTAACTAATAATACAGAGCATAAAAGTGTTATACTACTATATGTATTTTATTACTTATAAATAACATGTGTTCTTTAATAAATTTTAATTTATTTAAATGTATATTAAATTATATTCTAAATTATAAGGCAATTGTTTAAATTAATTTTGAATATTTGAATATTATTAATCATAAGTTTCAATTGATAGATTTTCTTACTAATGAATAATAATATTGATAATTAATATATTATACATTTTCTAATATTTATTTATTATATGATTATTTATGATTGATACGAATTTATTAAGTTGTGTGATATAACTTATATTTGTAGTTCTGTAGTTAACATTTATTGTTTATAGTTACATAAAACACATTAACCATGTTTGAATTTTTCTATTGTTAATTTTGAAAATTATTATTATTCATTAGTCATTGCATTATAGAAAAAAAAATTAAATTAAAATTGCTGTATCCAATGCTAAAAAGGCTAAAAAATATAATTTGAAATATCTTATGAATTATTTCATAATTTTATATTTTATAAAATAATCTAACATTTTACTATATGTATTTTGTAACAGATAAAACAGACAGATGTTATTAAATTACTTTGTATACATTTTTATTCTAATTATTATTTTAAAAATAATGTATTTTTATTATGATTATTTTTAATCATTTAGGTACTTAAAATAATATTGTATATTAAAAGGAACAAAAGTTGAAAAGTTACTACATAGTAAATTACATATTTTGTTGTTGGTCTATTAGTTTTGTTATACCCTATATATTGTGAGAGAGGCCGACTGTCTTTGGGGCGCAGAAGAGGGTCGATCCTTTTACCCGTGACCCGAAAAGTTAGCAGCGTGACCGTGTTGCATTTCAATCCCTAACACACACAAGACCACCACTCGTTCAACCTCTCTCACCATCGGTGCCGACGTGTGTGTATGTATATATATACATAATTGAGTTGAAATCCCCGTCGAATTGGGTGCTCGTAACCTACGACATGTGCGATTTAGCTACGTCCCATTCTTTTCCGCTTTTGCATTTTAGGTATATCGTATATACAATATACATATATAATGTGCGTATATGACTCGGTTTCCAACGAGTATATAAAATAGCATATGTAAGAGAAGGCTGTTTTGTAGAAATTCTAAATACATCATGTATAATTACACCGTATAATATTATTGCTATTATTTATTACATTATATGTACGTACATGTACATATCGTAAGATATTATATTAGTTGCCGCAGCTAATTGTAAATAATATTATACTACAATATAGGCTTTTATCAAGGAAGAATTATTAATAACTAATAAGCGTCCGCTGCTGTGTGTGTGTCCTCCTCCTCATTTTTAACTGTACCAAATTTTGAAAAGGCATTTTTTTAATATAATGATATTTTATGTTATAGTTTTGGAAAACGAACCGGAAGCAACGCTAGACGACCCAACGAATGTTTCGTGTTGGAACCATCAGAGATGCTGGTGGTAAGTAATGTTTTTTTCGTTATTATTAGTCAGAATCGACCTCTATGTTTTTTATCCATTTTTTTTACGACCGCCGAAATAACCTATATCATATTATTATTAACGGTGTCGGTGGTTAGTTGATATACTCATTTCGTTCTAATTGTGTACAGAGTTAAGTGTATAAAAATATATTTTACCGCAAGCCAAACCATTAGCTTTAATCTGTGTATGATTAAACAAAAATAGTATTTTTATCGAATAATGATTTATAAACGCATATGTATATATATATATCGAAATAAACAAACGTTTATGTTTGTCTATGTTTTTTAGTTATTTTGCACATATATACAGTAAGTATCTAACAATATACTTAATATACATAATAGTATGTACCTGCAGCAGTAACCGGAGGATAAATAATATGATTTTGTAGTTAAAATGTATAAAATATTCAAATTGTATAGCTAAGGCTTTTAAATATATACAATGTTTTTCATAAAAAGTTTATACTAAAGCCAAAACCAAAAACCTAAAAAAAAAATTATAAGCACAATTTTTTTTAAAAAACATTAGAAATTCAAATTTGGACGAAAATAAATATTTAAACGATGAATTATTATTTTAGTAATTTATTTTGTTATTATTCAAAAATATTCGTTGAGAATTGAAACTTTTACGTATACCTATTACTTTATATTTTACTAAACGCAATGAAATTTAAAAAATATTAATTTTTTATCCTATTTAGTACTTATACCGTATAACTAATAGTAAAATATAAATTACTATAATAGATATAGTTAATATTATTATAGCAATATAAATATATCATACGATATACTTTGTAAAACAGGCTAACAGACTGTTTTCGCTTAGAATTATTTTTCTTATGAAATGAGTTAACTATTTCCCGTCTTTTTTATGTATAATTTATTAGTAAATTTAATACTCAATCAGCAGTCTTTTTATAACTTAAAAATAATTATTTCATTTTATTACATTATACGCACGTGTATAAAAATATATAGTAAATACATTTTTATTTTTAGACCATAACTACGAATTTTTGATAGACATTAAAATATAATATAAATATAATAATCGACTCGATGAATATTGACAACTTTGTAGGAAGTATACATTTTGTAATAGAAGCTCAAATTAATGCAAATAAACAACTATACTTATGAATAAAAAATAAAAACTCATAGTGTTGATATTATACTATATTTTATTTCATAAAAATTTACATGACAATAATTTTTATTTTGCTATTTTTAAATTATATTAAAATAGTATATCGTATGTGAGAATATTCGAATATACTATAATACACATATATATACTTAATAAATTATAATTAATTTATCTAAATTTAATCTCAAACTTTGTTATGCTTAAAAAATTAAAATTTATTCTTGTCTATACTACTTAATATCACGGAAATAATTTATAAGTTTTTTAAGATAAGAACTTTCCCCTAAACTTTAAGTTCAAAAGTTAATCACAATTTTGGATAAAATAATGGTTTTTGAAATTTAAATTTTGTTTATGGACATTTATCAATATTTACACAGTAGGTAGGTACACTTAAAAACTTCGACTTTATTAATATTTAAGTATTCTTTTTAGTACAATCTTTTATATTTTATTTTTAATTTCTACAAATAATTTATTTCACCTTACTTAATATTATTATATAAATTAAAATAATGATGTTTATCTCTATGTTTAAATATTAAATTATTTCTGAAATTAATGAAATGCTTATAATTAAAAACTTATAATATTTTTCAAGTAGGTAGGTAGGTAGTTTTTTTTTTTTATATATTTATTTCTCTGATTCAGCTGTACTAATTCATGCAATTACTTAAACATTTTTGATATTATTTAACTCGGTAATTGTTTATTCAAAAATTATCATTGTACATAATTGTTTTGGTTTTACTGATCTAAGTAATAATTCTAAACGTCAAAACATTTTGAACTTAAAATCACTGATTTGTAATTTTATTATCATTATAAATTATAAATTCTTAAATAGTATAATGACTATAATGTATAAACGCTAGTCCAAGTCATAATATTTAGTATTTTTTATTGAAATAACTCATAAAACATAATTTTAATTTTACTCTTTAGGTATTTCTAAACTCGAATATTTTGCGTGTATATATTATTATACATATACTTGAAAGTGAACATAGAAAATAACTTACTTTGTCATTAAGTTTCCATGCATGCGTTGATGATTTAAAAATACATATATTTTCATAAAAATACTACCTATGAAATAATTGAAATCGCATGCATACATCCAATTTGATGTAAAATAATAAAACTGTAAACATACCATTGCAATCCAAATAACAAGCCAGCCATCATTTTATTATATTGAAACACGATGCTACATGTAGTTTCTATATGACCGATTCCTTGGCCTTTTATCCTTCAAATTTAATTTAGTTTATGTATTTTAATTAAAAATTCAATCAATTACCATTTACCGATTTCTGTGATTATTGTTTGTACAGTTTTACGTGCGTACATGCGGGTACTTATATATTGTACGCGGTGAAACCATATTTGTTATTAGTAGATGTTATTACTTATTAGTTATTACTTATTACTGACACCAAGTAACAGCGTACTTACACATTCTTCACATCAGTCGTTTGTATGCATCACAGCTGTTCAGATTTCTCGTTAAATTGATATTAGTATAAAAGGACAATAAAAAATTGTTCACGGGTCCCTCAAATACGTCGATGAAGTCGTTACGTGTCTATATTTCACTCTGATATTTACCAATAGTTAGTAGGTATACCTACTCACTACTCAGTGTAGTACTTTATGATTACGATGTTATATCTCAAACTTAAACTTCACACCGTGGTTATAAATAATAATAACATAATGTAACTTACGTAGCGTCTTTTTTTCGTATATGATTATACTTTAACTATATTATATTATATTTGATAAAGTGTTATCGCGCACCGACCTCATATTATATTATGATATTATGTACCACCTACGTGTAATATAATGCCGTGTATTGAATTGAAATGTGTGTATATCATATTACGACGTGTGCAAGTAAAAAATTCTACAAAAAAGGCTATAATAACACGCGAACTTCGAAGAACACAAGTTACTCGCGATAGAGCGCTACATACTATATATAGAATGGCATGGTGACCCACCAAATGACACAGACTCAAACTAAATTATAATAATATATGACGTCCACGCATGGCCTCTACATAGGCTTAGCCCTAACCTCCTTAATATATTTCATCCCTAAATATATATTGGATAATAAGTCACGAAAAATGTATTGTTCAATGAAGCAAAACATTTGCTAAGAATGATTATTATTCTGCAAGACAATTTATCAATATTTAATTAGATGTTGTCAATTTATCAATATCATGTTACAAACTATGTATTGGAAATATACCTAGTTTATGCTTTATAGAAGACTGAAAATTTGTACTAAAATAAAATTTGATTAAAATATATATACACAATGGGTATATTGGGTATACATTTATATATTTGTTATAAGATTATAACACTTATAAATTGTAACTTATAAAAGCCACTTGCTATTTTTATTAATTCAGTATAGGGGTGTAGACCGTAAAGAAAATATTTATACGATTTCTTACCTTTATAAAGAAAAAACACGAAAGCTACAACATCTCTCTCCATCACCTATCCTTCCCGAAAATATAAAATAAATATATAATAATTTGGTTCTAATGGCGTCTATGCTTCTCCAATCATTTTTTTTTTTTTTGCTTACAATAATTTCAACTGTTAGATATATTTAACTAGAATACCTTAGTGCAGTGGTTTTAAAAAAGAAACACAATTTCCCCCTCTCTGATAATTAATCATTATAATAAGACATGTTTTATGTGTATTGTGTACACATAAATTTATGTAGGTAACTGCACTATCTGGCCCCTAACAATCGTAATATATATAAACTGACGTATATGTGTGTAACACTAGGAAATAAATCGATCGCATTAAATCATGAAAATGACCCAGCGTTACATAATATTATGAATTATTACAATATGTGTACCTTATTGAGACGATAATTTACTAATGTACCAACAGGGAAATTTTCCGTCGAGGACTGAGCTCACAAGTAGTCAACCGGTTACTTCCTTCATTGTTCATTGAACTGATGCCATCTAGGATCACATCAATATAAAGAGTTAGGACGTGTTGTATAAGTAGTTTATAAGTTGAAACAGTGACAGAGTAAGGGAGAGAAGCCTGCTATTGAGAGACTTGTATAATTATATCGTCGTCATCGACAGGAGAACTTTTTAAGAGATTAAAACGTCGTGTCGAAGCACAAAGTATCTGAAACCCACCCCACCTCACCACCTCAAAATACATAAAATTTAAAAAATAAAAATAATGAGGGAAAGAAAACACCAAAAAAAACGAGAAGGTTAAGCGCAATATTGATCCGAAAGCACCGCCGCCGGCAGTCGGCGGTAGCGACGGACACCCACGCATCGTACCCGCCACCGCCTTTCCACCGCGCGTCATACCTCCCCACCATCCAGCGTACTTGCCACCACCACTTGTATACTTACAACACTGCCACCATCCTAGCTTCTTTGGCGATGGAGGCGGTGGTACACCTCCGTCGTTTTTCGGTCCCTCCAAACCTCTCGTGTGTACGGGGGCATATGATTGACTCCTTTTGTGTGTGTGTGGTGCCGAGTATATGTGCCTGTTTTTCTTCCCTCCTTATACACTATTATTATTATTATCGACGTATGTATGTGTAACAGTGGCGGGCGCGCAACAGGGCTGAACCACGTCATATATAATAATATATACTTTACTATTATATTATGTATAATGTATATATACCCTAACACATAGCGCGTTGGTTTTCCGGGTTTATATTATGGAAAAAATATAAATATTATTATAACAACGAGAGACTACGTTTTCATTCCGTTCTTTTATTAGTTTTCGTATATTATATTTTCGTTTATATTATTATTATATATATACGTGAGTATTTGTGGGGTGTTGCTTATAATATAAAAATATTATTTTTTTTGTATTTCCCTTTTCCGTGCGATTTTCTTATTTCATTTTTATCTGTCCAGAGTGTTATCACACACCAGAATATGATATCTATTCTATAATATAATATTATTATGATTTAGAATAATACTGCATAATATATTAATACAATTTACCACTATTAATTCATAGTAATGCAGAGCTAACACAACGGCTTTAGATGACTTTAGGACATTTAGTGGCACTTAATAAAGACAATTATGAAAAAGCTTAGACGGTTTATTACCGCACATTTTTTAGCAATATATCGTTTACGTTATATATTGTTTGATAACACATTATACCGATTTCAAATAGTAGGTACTAGATAATAATGCTGTATACAATAATGCATATTTGTATATATATTTTATCTACATTACACGTGTCTTCAATAATTTAAACTTATTATTAATAATATTATATAATATTAGACCGTATTTCGTAAAAAAAAATATATATATTAAAATATTATGATTTTGATATTTGTTTAGAAATTTGAAATCAAACACGGAAATAAGCTTTAATCGGTTCGGCCAAATCAGCCTCAAGTTAGTTAATATTGGGAGCCCTAGTAATTGTCGTTCCTAATCCATCAGGTTGTTCGACCATTTACAATTATTATTAAAAATATAAATTTTACAGATTTTCAAATTATAGATATATTTACCGTGTATATGTATATATATATATATATATACATTATGCACATCACGTCATCATATTATGTTGAGAGTACTCGTTTTGTAATCGTTAATCGTCGAAAATGCCTGTGTATTTTTATAAGACAGCCGTCACCACCGTGAAAATGTATTCAACTATATAACTGTGCAAGGGATTCTTTTTCCTTCAACGACTCTTAAATGTATATACATGATGTACCTATATAAAAACGGGTATTGTCGTTCCATGCTTAAAGAATAATATATAGGTCGTTCGATATCGTTTATGAATTAAACATAGTTTTATGTGCAATATTATGCATTTTCCTCCGCCATTAGAATACGAAATATAAGAGTAGGTAACTATTAACAAATTCTGAGTTTATAACATAGTATTATAAAGTACGTCATTGTAGAAATTTTATTAGCAGACAATGTAATAACTAATAATACTTTTTTGATTAAAAATGTATACATTATAATAAATATATATGATGTATATGTATTATAGATAATATAATGTAATATATTATTTAACTATAATATTTTATAAAATTAAAAGTAAGTAATATTGTAATCTATTGATTAAACCTTCTAAAATTTTACAAAAAAATGTACAATTTGTTAATTTATTTTGCATTAACTATTTTCATCATCTAGGTATGTACCAACGTATAAAAGTGTAGCATTATAAGTACATATATTTTTAAAATTTCAAATCATATCATTAATTAAATTTTTTGTGGAAAATTTTTACAAACACCCAAGTTATGCATAAAATTACTATTCGTTGTTATTAAAAATTGATTTCAAATTAATACACTTGAAGTCTAGTTATGATAATATTATATGTTGTGATGTTAATGTATAATTATTATTATTTAATTGCTATTATTTTATATATTATTATTTATTATAAAACATTTTATACATTTTGGTTATTTAAACTTATTCATTAAAATTAAGTCATTTTATTTCATAAATAGGATTTGATTTGATTAAGTAGTAAACATTGGTATCGTAATTCTAAGAAAATATGAATGAACTAATCAGGTATAATACGTCCTTGTAACCTTTAATTTGTTTGATAAATTACTGTTACCTTCTTAGTTTTGTTACTTGTCTAAAAGTAAAGCTATTTGTTATTATAAAGTATTTTTGAAATAAATAAAATAAAAATACCATTTTATTAAAAACATAAACAATGAAAATAAGTTTTGAAGCGTATTTACTTAAATTTTATTAGTTGGTAATAGCCAATAGATATTAATATGAACTTTCACCTATCAAAATGTTTTATTTATCCTAGCTAAATGATGAAAATATTTTTTTTTAGTTCCGAATAACTTGAGATAATATTTAAAGATTGAAAAGAAGAAACTATATTATTATACATATTTAGGTTTTTGTATATTATTATTCATATATCGCTACTGACGCCATATTAACGAAGGATATTTTTTAATTTTCCAAAATCAAATCAACAATTTTACTATTTTAGTATCATAAATGTAAAATCTAAATATTCAATTATAATTTCATCATAGATGATATACCAGATCAGTAATACTAACAAATCATTATGTACAGAGTTATTCACCCCCAATTTGTCTTGAGTAATGTAGTAATTTGTTTGATTCTTATATAATTAGACCATCATAGTTTTAAATTTTTAAAAATTTTTGTACTTGAGAGTATTCTTGGAGAAATACAAACTCCTCACACCCCTTCATCATTTTCAACTGTAATTTATTTAGTGGATAATTTTAATAAAAATGTTGACGTAGGTACTTGAAATCTAAACATGTATTTTTTGAGTTATTTAAGTGTATAAAATAAGTACACAAAAAAGAGATGGAGACTATGATGATTTCAAAATCATAGTAAATAATATTTATAACTATTTACATTTTAATATTTGTAAAGCGATTTTTAAAAATTATTATATTACTTACTACTTAGCATAAACATTTTAATTAATGAGAAACAAGTCGTTAGAATTTTGTATTAGGTAGGTTTATCGACATTTTTGAAAAACAATCCACTAAATAATTTACATTAAAAAAAGAGGATATTCATATTCGAAAAATGAAGTTTATATTGCCACAGGATACTTTTAATGTAATAAAAACAATTTCAAGAATTCAAAAACTCAAAATTTTATGAATTTTAAAGGAAAATATGTGGGCAAGCATGACATATGAATCACCATATATAATGAATACATATAAATGATATAGATACGAATTTATCGTGATTCATGATGTTGGTAATAAGGTGTAATATGCATTTTTAATATTAATAGTTTCCATCATAATTCGTCAACACGAGTCACGACTCAACATCAAATGATAAACGTAATAAATGAATCATATTTATGTATATAACATTGGTAATGAACATAAAGATCATTTTGAAGTTGATAGTTACTACTTCAATTGAATAAGTAAATGCTATCAAAAATAATTTTTATTTTATAGATAGATATTACAAGTTTGATGAAACAATGGAAATAACTTTAAAATGCTCAGTTTTGTTAAGAAATTCAAAATATATATTACAATAAGCGTACTGTTGTATATTATATATAAACATTTTTTTTAGTTAGCTAATTAACTTCTAACGGTTCCCCTCCGGTTGTTTTATTTTCTATTAACATTGATTTTTTTTAATTTATTACGGACTGTAAAGAATTGGAACGATTTTTTCTTTTACTTATTATACATAATATAAATACATGTACTTTTATTTGATTTTTTTTTTCAGTTTCAATAAACTGAACAATTGAACAAATATTCTTTAATTTTTAGATAATTATTATTCATTTAAACTATTGTTTTAAAAAATAGAATGTTAAATTATTTATTTTATAACAAAATGCAGTATTTCAGTACTGCAAATACGTAGGTAGTTAGCAAAGTCGTGCGCGGGCTTGAACACAAGGAGCGTAAATAATTATCCCTTAGCGTTTACACCTACGTGAGCAATATATAGTATATAATAGTGTGTAGGGCGGAACTGACTAATATATATTATACTATTATAGTATTATATTCCTCTTTAATTATTATATATTTGAATAATTAAATTTTTCACTGTAGCTTAAGTGACATTTTTTTTATAAAACCATATTCAACTATACATAAGTCACACTACGCGTGTACTTAACTGCATAATTTAAAAAAATAAACCTTCTTGTACGGTACCTACCAATATTTAATATGTAGAAATAAATATTTTCAAAATTTTTATCACCGATATATGTATACCCTATTAGGTATTTAGTATTTACCATTATATTATAATATAAACATTCGTAGACTGCTATTGTTATATTTTAAAAATCCATCTCGTTGCAAAGATTTCCATTTATTTATTTTTTTACACTAGAATAGTAATCCTGTTTTATCTCATTGGTTTTTATGTACCGGAAAAATATTACGGCATAGAATTCGGGTCAAATGGGGTCGAGTAAAGAAATAGATATTCAATTATGATTGAAGGTTATTAGAAAATTATATTTACTTGTTTCATATTGTTTTGTTATAATTATTACACTTCCTTATTTTTCCCTACCATTTTTAAGTGTATGTAAACAGCATAATTTTAGTTTTACTAGAAAAAAATATGTATAAACATCGTACTTATACCTTATTTAACATTGGGGTTCGTTATAACTTAAAACTTTATCAAGAATAAATTATAATAATATATATAATATAATTATGTTATGCATTTTGGTGTTCTTTGAGATTATCTATTTAATTATTATTTACAGTTGCGTGTCAATATTACATTGTTGAAAAA
Source organism: Rhopalosiphum padi (assembly GCF_020882245.1). Classification (NCBI taxonomy): domain Eukaryota; kingdom Metazoa; phylum Arthropoda; class Insecta; order Hemiptera; family Aphididae; genus Rhopalosiphum; species Rhopalosiphum padi. The sequence continues at coordinate 25,260,189 of NC_083600.1, forward strand.
AGGAACCCTAGACAGACAATTACTAGGAGGTTTAAATTTCCGCGCTGTGCCCATAATTTCACTCCTTAGTCGAGAGATTTAAGGGTCGTGACGTTAATTAAATATTCGTTGTTGTACAAACGTGTTTTTAATAAAGCGTCTTGTGGTGGTTAATTTAAAAGAGAATATTTCACTATTAATGGTTTATATTATATTTATATAGTTTTCAATACCATTATAAAGGGTAAATGTATTTAGGAGTAAAATGTTTTATAATTTCATACTACAACCAAGTACCTACTGGCTAATTGAAAAAACTGCACGTTTGTAAAATACTGGGCGTTAGTAGGTGCATGCAAACCTAACGGATATGGGTGGCCGTATTTATACGAATTATGCGCTAGAATATCTTTGTCCTTGTTGAACCGGTTGTGCCTCATTTTATTTTATTTAACATTTCGAAATTTCCCATATTATACAACTACATATAATGTTAACGCGACAAAAACAATAATATACGCTTAAAAAATTTTTTTTGTTATTAAAACAGAACAAATATATTATAATGTTCTAAAACTCATGTCTGGAAATATATAAAATAAAACCCAATTTTCATCAAATGTTACTTTTTAAGAACATTTTTATTTACAAGTGTTCTTAAAGACTATAACATTACATTATACAAAAATCCCTATGTTATTTAATTTTGAGAACTATATATTCCAATCAGTAATTATTAATTCACATTTAATTATATCAATTCCACGAACATATTATAAATATTTTTTTTAAACTATTCATCGACGTTGACACAAATTTAAATATTTTTATGGGAACTTCAAAACCTTTTACAGACATGAATATTTATTACAGTCTATTGTCTGATATTGTTATTGGATTTTTTCAAGAAAAAAAAAATCAAACCTACGTATAGATTTTGTTTATAAACTATAACATTCTTTAAGAAAATTATTATTTTTATAACCAAGTTACGTTATAACTTATAAGTTATCGTTTAATCAAATTAAAAAAAAAAAATATTTCCACGTGCTTTAGTTATTATTTGATAATTGATATATTATATAATATATATATAATTTATAAATCATTTTTCATCTTATATTATTCTTATTCAAATAAATATTTTCTCGCAGGACGTCAGGACACTATTTAATTTATTATAATTATTTATTGTAATCTGCTATTCCTTATTGTATTCAACACTGCAAATTTTTATTATTTTAGTATGTTCCGTACCGAAATATAACGTATACATATTAATGATTTCAGATGGATTATGCGGACTCTCAAAGCGGTCTGCGCTCGTTGAATATTCCCCGGCACACCGGCATGGAACGTGGTGGGGCGATCAACCTCGTATTCGACGACAGCGTAAGTGTTAAAAATATTGTTATTAGATTAATCGCTAAAAACAAAATACAAAAATCTTATTATTATATGGTGACCGTGTTTTGTGTGATATGGTAATATAGTACATTGCTGCGATCCGGCCTGAACTGTACCAAAAAAGCAATCGGAGCTCACATAGCTCGGATACCAGTTCGGCGTATTCGGGCAGCGACACCATGACCAGCGTGCATTCGGGGAGCGTCTCGGTGGAGGCAGACGAGGTTGACTTGTCGGGCCTTGTCGAGTCGATCGTCGACTCGGATGAAGACGACCTGGGCGATAGCAGCGAAAGCCTGACCGTCCGAGACACTGTCCGGGAGTGCCTGGAGAAGGACCCCTCGGAGCGGGCCGAGGACGACGTCGAGGTGCTGCTCGAGTTTACCCAGCACTTAAAAGCGTTCACCAACATGACGCTGGCCGTACGCCGGGCGCTGTGCAGTGTCATGGTGTTCGCAGTCGTCGAAAAGGCCGGCACAGTAGTAATGAACGATGGCGAAGAGCTGGACTCGTGGAGCGTGCTGATCAATGGCCACGTCGAGGTCGAGCACGCTGATGGCGTTCCCGATCAGCTGCATATGGGCGACAGCTTCGGCATAGTGCCTACCATGGAACGGCTGTACCATCGGGGCGTGATGAGAACAAAGTGCGACGATTGTCAGTTCGTTTGCATCACGCAGACGGACTACTATAGGATACTCCATCAGGGTGAGGAGAACACAAAAAGGCATGAAGACGACGGAGGAAAATTGGTTATGGTTACCGAACAAAGGGGTACGCTAGAAGCTGGAAGACGGGGTCACGTAGTCATTAGGGTAAGTTCAACGCAACTTTGTCATATATGCATGATAGATAATATACGTTATTATTGTCAATCATCATCATATTATCGCATTACTATTGTTATCTTACTCATGTGCATTGTAATTGTGTAGGGAACACCAGAGAGACTGATGCTTCAACTGATCGAAGAGAATTCGGTTATAGATCCCACTTATGTGGAAGATTTTCTTTTAACACACCGAACTTTCATTAAAAACTCAATGGAAGTTGCCAACCAATTGCTAAACTGGTTTAATGAACCATCTGCGAGGGACCGTGTTACTAGAGTGGTGCTACTATGGGTCAACAACCATTTTACTGATTTCGAAATGGATCCAGTGATGATGGACTTTGTAGAAAAGTTTGAAGCTTGCTTAGAAGAGAATAAAATGGGTGGACAATTAAGATTGTTAAACATTGCTTGTGCTGCAAAGGCGAGAACTAGGTGCGTTACCCTAGCTAGGCCCTCTAGGGATCAGGTGCTACATTTTTCCATTTTGGGAGGATATGAGAGAGGATTCGGAATATTTATTTCAAAAGTATGTATTTTCTTCAAAATTAATTATACGATTATAATTTAACTATATATTTTAATAATTAAAGGTCGATAAAAAATCGAAAGCCGAAGAGGTTGGTCTAAAACGAGGTGACCAAATTTTAGAAGTTAATGGACAAAGCTTTGAACATGTAACTCATACGCGTGCTTTAGAGATCCTCCGAGGAACTACGCATTTGAGTATTACTGTCAAGTCAAATCTTTTAGGTAAATATTTTTAATTAATTTTATAAAATATTGTTAATTTTAATAATTGTATATGGTTTAACAGTTTTCAAAGAAATGCTTGCAACTCCCGACAACTCACCCCGACCAAGAGGTCGACAAAAACAGTCTGTGGAAATCGCTCGTCTTCAAGATGACCCGCGAGCACGGCCGTTGCTCACTGCTCATCTTCCTCCACCTATCCAGCAACCCATTAAAACAAATGCATCCAACACATCAAGTGGCGGAGGTTTTATGACTCTCGGCCCCAAAAAACGTCTTCAGCGGGCTCTGATGAAAATGAATATTTTACCAAAAAATATTATTGGTGACGTGTGTGATGATAGTTCCGTGTCGGCTAAATCTGACTCTAGCTCAAATTTTAAACAGTCACATAGCCACCCGGACTTGACGTCAATATCATATCTGGACGATACAAGGGTAGCAGCGGATTATCCAGAGCACGTATTAAAAGTTTATAAACCTGATCAGACTTGCAAATACCTATTGGTGCATAAAGAAACTACAGCTCATGAAGTAGTCATGCTTGCATTACAAGAATTTGGAAGCATAGAACCGAGTTCACTTTATTCGTTATGTGAAGTCTCAGTGTCAGAAGGGGGTATAATTAAACAGAGAAGGTTGCCAGACCAACTACAAAATTTAGCAGAACGAATTGGGCTTAGTAGTAGGTCAGTCTTAAACCTAAACTTGTGTATTTTATTTATTTTTTGAATTTTTAAATTTTCATTTAATTGTTGTTCATTTGTTTTTTTTAGATATTACTTAAAAAATGTCAGTAATACTGAAACATTAGTTGGAGATGAACTTGCAGCTGATTTAATAAGAGAAAGTCATGTACATTTTTTACAATTAAATGCTGTTGAAGTGGCAGTACAACTAACACTACAAGACTTTTCCATATTCAGGCAAATTGAAGCAACAGAATATGTTGATGACTTATTTCAATTAGATAGTCGTTATGGAACACCAATGCTATCTAAATTTGCTGAAGTATGCTTTTTATTTTTTTTAAATAAATTTTATTTAAATATAATTTATTAAATGTTAAAATTTTTTAGTTAGTAAATACAGAAATGTTTTGGGTTGTAACGGAAATTTGCTCTGAACACAACCTTATTAGACGGTCAAAAATGATCAAACAATTTATTAAAGTTGCACGTACGTTGAAAAAATAGATTAAATTAATTATTTAATTATTTACTCTTTTAATTTTTATTTATTGAATATGTAATTTTATTTATACAGGTCAATGTAAGGAATGTAAAAATTTTAATTCTATGTTTGCCATAATTTCTGGACTTGGACATGGAGCTGTTAGCCGTTTACGCCAATCGTGGGAAAAACTACCTACAAAATATCAAAGATTATTTAGTGATCTTCAAGATTTAATGGATCCTTCACGAAACATGAGTAAATATCGTCAACTAGTCAGCAACGAACAATCTCAACCTCCAATTGTAAGTTAAATCTGATTTTAAAAATAAAACATTTTTGATAAAGGTACTAATTTCTAAAACTTTTTAGATTCCATTTTATCCAGTAGTTAAGAAAGATTTAACATTTATTCATCTTGGTAATGATACACATGTAGAAAGTTTGATTAATTTTGAAAAGTTAAGAATGATTGCCAAAGAAGTTAGAAATCTAACAAACATGTGCTCATCACCTTATGACTTACTTACAATGTTAGAACTTGGTGGACAACCTACATCTAATGCAATGGTAGCATTGAATCAACTTACTACAGGTGTAAGTGGAAGTGCTCATCAGGGAGGTGCTGCCACTTTTAAAAGAAGAAAAAAATCAACTGCAGCCCCAAATCCAAAAAAGATGTTTGAAGAAGTATGCATATTAATATAATGTATAAGTTTTTGCTGAACAAAACTAAACATTTTTCTTTTAAAATTATTTCAGGCCCAAATGGTAAGAAGAGTTAAGGCTTATTTGGCAAAAATGAAAGTACTCACTGATGAAGAAAAATTACATGAACTATCAATGAGTTGCGAAGGGTCTAGTACTGGTGGATCTATAATGGGATCTGGGCCAATAAGAAAACGTCATCCGTCACCTACTCTTTCAACAGCTAGCAGTGCTAGTAGTGCCAGTGAAGGATTGAAGAATACAGGTCCTAAATTCGGTAATTATTGTAATTATTATTACTGATTATATTATTCTTATTTATTTATGTTTTTATATCCAAATGTAATTATTAGGTTCTGCTTCACCACAAGCTGTAAAAAAGTTATTGTCCTTGAGTGAACCAAGCAAAACCAGACTACATCAGCCCAGGTATCATATGGCACCTTCTCCGGGTCCACCAACTCGTCGCAACGTCCACCAACCACCTAGTGTTCCAGCAACATCTCATGAGCGTTCTCATTCAGATACTACCCCTCTAAACCCACCTCCACCATTACTCTTATCATCCGTTGATCTGAATGCTGAAAGCAGTAGTGTTACTAGTTTATCAAACCTGTCATTAAGAAAGACTGTGACATCTAGTAAGTAAATTTATATAATCTATTAAAATTAGTACACAAGTGTATACTCATTTAAAGTTTGTCCTAGCGGGTTCAGTGACGTCCAGCGATTCAGGACACTCGACTCAAACGAGCGGATCAACAGATGTTTGCATGCCTCCGGGAGCATCTCCTCCACCACCACTCCATTTGAGGAGACATTCAGTACTACAACCTCCAGGTACCAATTTATTTGTTAACTTATTTTGTGTTTACTATTTTACTTAAGCCAATTATTTTTTAAATTATTAGCGAGTTATCAGATTGGAAACCGTCCTATTTATTCGTCAAACATGCAGATGATGGGATCATCGACCAACTGTGTGCGGACAAGACCACCACCAGCTTATAACACGAGTGTTGCCCAAATGGCAGCTAGGATGCACCGTTTAGGTAGAGCACATTCACATGAAGGTGTCACATCAACATACTATCTACGAGATGATGGTGATGATGATGATGGTAAATATTAATAAAACTTATATTTTTTTTTTTATTTTTTTTTTTTATTAATTTTTGATGACAATTGTTTAGATGATGAAGATGCACAAGTGTCTGCTGTATGACTAGTCAACCACCCATGATGTAAAAAAAAAAAATGGCCATGAACATATCAAAACAAAAATTGCTTGTAAACATTTTAAAAATATTATTTCCATTAATTTATAAGTACAAATGAATAATTTGAATGTATTTTATATATCAAGATACATCCAATGTAACAGTGTAAGTTAAAAAAATTTTTAAGGTTCTTCCAAAATACTTAGTACCTAATTTTCTTTTTATCTTTTCTACCAATTTTTCAATTTTAATTCGCGCTGAATAACAAATATGTTAAAAATAAATACTGATCTAGTTATCGTTTTTATTTTATTTTTTTATGTATATATATATATAATATGTATCACTATATATGTAATTACTATAACGTGTTTTTTATTTTGTTATTTAATTTTACCGACCAAAATACAAATTTCAATCATTATTATAGAACATCTAAATATAGTGTAAACTTATCTTTCAATATAAGGATAGATACATTTAATTTAAGAGACACTTATTATTTACATAATAACATAATATGTAAGGAGTCTATTATTTTGGTCAAACAAGTATTATTATTTTTTACGCAATTATAAGTTAACTGGTTTAATCAATTCATCTAAGCCAATCACATTATGTAATCTTAATTTATTAGATTATTGATTTTGTGTTATGATTTATACATTATTTTTTTCATTTGTTTTTAAATTTTATTCCTAAATTTTATATTGTATATCTAACTTTGAATTTTAATTTATGTATTGTTGCTACTGACTGAGTATGTGTATATTATTCGTAAAGATTATCGTGTTTTTTTAAATTTTATTTTTATTTACTTTTTACCATGACATTAAGCTATATGTATATGTTGAAACATAAACAAAACTATGCCAAATCATAATTATTACTACGATCACTGGTATTCTACATCTAAATCCTGTACACATTTAATACATCTAGTAGATCTAGTAGTCACACTCTGTAAGGTTATTAAAAACCTTCAAACCAAGGAATTTTTACAGAATTTATTTTATAATTCCAAAGTGTTAAGCGTATTTCTGGTAAAAAAATGTATTTTTTTTTCAAGTAAATAATCATGAATCCCAGTTTAAGATTCAAATTATCTACTACAATAAAGTTTATTAACTGAGCATTATAAAAAACATATAGTTGCATATTTATGGTGAAGAAGTGGAAAAAATATAAGAATATCAAATTGATAAGGATGGTATAATTTTGTATGTACAACTATTAGAGAATTCTTATTAAAAGTATAATCTGTGTATGGTTTTCAATCTGAAAAGGTCGTACATTTGACTATTAAAACTTTATCATTGGTTTAAAAATTATTAACAGATATATCAAAAAAATTAATTGAATGAATACTAAAAAGAATCACTTACAAAATATGTTTTAAACAAAAACACGAACCATGAGAGGTACATGAAGGAAGTGAATCATGATGTCTACCCTTCCTCTCCCACTCACTGCTATTTTGAGATGAAAATAATAATACCCATTTAATATTGTTTACCTATGAAAACAACTGCCATTTATAAACATATATATTTTGGCATATCTAAGGTAGTTATCAGTAAATTAAATGTTTGACTTTTAGACCTCAAGAGTCATATTGACAAGTCCAACTGTTAAGTTTATAAATGTATGTACTACGTGTGAATTATACCGTCAATATTAATACCTTAAGCCAGCGTTTCTCAAACTGTGAGTCGCAAATCAATTTTTGGTTTGTTCATGAAATTTTTTTTTAATTATATAGTATTGAATATGTTTTAGAACTACTTATTGATCCTGTAAAAATGAAACGATGTGGGTCGCGATAAACTTTCAGGGAAAAATTTGGGCCAAAGTCCTAGAAACATTAAGAACTATATGGAGCCTTAAGCTTAAATTATATCAATAAACAAAAAGCAAATAATTATGATAATATGCATAATATATAACAATAATTTATAAATTTAGGTATATAATTATTATAATATGACTGATTTCTATTATTATAGTCTATAAGTACCTATATCAAAATACTAGATACTTATAATTTTCCAAAAATGGATGGATAACATATATTTTTGTTACAAGACCTTCAATTTGAGTAAATTAATGCTACATATTATAAAACTAACATTTAACATCTAAAAATGTATGTATTTGCATGCTACTTTTGAATGGTTCAATAAATAAAATGGTAAATTTTTGCTTATTTAAGAATATTTATACATTATTTAGCTCTATATTCTGTCTCAAAGTAGAATACACCAGTTTTGTGCACTTTTTTCCCTTTCCACTGGTATTCCGTGGAACCTAAGGGTTCCAACAGCCGATGCAAAGGGTTCTGTGAGAAATTTGGGAAAATATAAATTAAATAATAATATTTTTGTTTTGAATTATGACTAACATAATAGCTCCAAAAATTATATATTATGGGAGTTCCATAAAAAGTTCAAGCTCCTGCATAGGTTCTGCGAGTAAAAGAAGTTGAGAAACACTGACTTATGCCATTATGTTTGAGATATGCACTACTGGACGGAAACCGTTCTCTGCCTGGTGTATTTTACTTTGAGACAGAGTATAAATACTATTATATTAAGAATCCATCTTTGCAAGTATGGGGACCATGATAATTTAGAAATTGTATTAATTAATACTAATCTACCAATATTTTTTAACTTGTAAAAATTTTCTGAGTAAAATAAATACTATAGATTCAATGTTAAATCTTTTAATTTTTTTTAAAACATTTTTAAGGACTATTATCCTTAGTTTATAAAATATAATAACTTATAAACTACTTGTTAGAATTTTAATGTATAACAGATCGGTTCTTGTTTAAAAAAAAGAAGTCTATATGATAACTAATTGATAAGTCTTCTTAAATTATATATATATAATTAAAAATTTGGTCTTCGAGTATACTCAAAAACTACAAATCAGAATTTTAATAAATTCAGTACTTTTTAAGAAAAATAGGGATAAGCATTATCGAGGAATCATTCTGTGTAATGTTTCAGTAATGTGTAACAGCTTCAATCGATTATCTGTATTCGTTATTAATTACTCAGTTATAAATTCCCAGGAAAGTGTTTTAAATGCACATCTCTAGAATTTTTTTGTTAGAGTTGTTTAAAACAGTGTCTCCAAAACTTTTTACATAATTACTTGCCATATGAAGCATAAAAAAAATTTTATTTGAGTTATTATACTATTACAAGTTTTATATTTATAGTGTACAGTGTTAGATTTGAGGTAGGACAGAGACCCTTTTAAAAAAAAAATGCAGGTGTACTCTTGACTCTTCTAATTATATCCCAACAGGGTCGGCCTGGGTACCTGAGGGCCCAGGCAGGAATTATTTTCTGGAGCCCAATAATAATTTTATACTGTATTTTGGGGGTAACACAGTACAGCCAGTACAGGGGCCCAGGAACTATAATACTGGCCAGGCCGACCCTGTGTCCCAATCAATATTCAATAACAATATTTAAATACACACATTTTGTTTTACACTTGTTTCCTTCTAAATTTTTACCATCTCAAACACTATAGAATACTTATATCATTTTATCTTTTAATAATGTTTGTGACCCATTAAAAAATGTTTAGAACCTATAGGTTAAGAAACACTGGTTTAAATTATCAGAAGTTTTCAAAACTTCAAACCTATAGTATTCGACATCAAACATATTTTGTATAAAGAGAATGTCTTCAGAATGCTGACAGTCGAAAGAGTTATAATATATTATATCTCTATAGTATCTCTATTATATTATGATAATAATGAGTCAATTATACAATTTATCAAACACTATTAAAATCACTGTTCCTTAATGTTCACAGTAATGCACCTACATTGCCTATACACCACGCCGCGCAACAAATGGAACCTAGCACGATTCGTTGATATTTTCACACTGAAAATTCAAAACATTTTGAACAACTGTGATGTTATTAGATCTTAAAAATGTTATGACTATAAGTTATAACATCCCACTCAGTAAAAACAAGTCGGGAGAACTCACTGCGAATGTGCTAAATTCCCGGTTTCTATACGTATTTTAATACTATGAGATCAGCTATAAATAATTCCATTTAAAATCTATAAAGAATTTGGTAACCTTTATATTTTGGTACCTATTTTTTAATATTGTCTAGTATAAATCTGTATTAAATACTTATATTTTAATATTTTTTAATTTATAGGCTAGTATGTATATGCATTTACAAACAACCGCAACAATGTACAAGTAATTAATGAATGAACGAAAAAGCTGGAATAATGTAAGGTGTTCCAACTCATTCTAAGCTTATGTCAAATTATTAAAGTTGAATACAATTAATTTTAAATATAATTAAGTCAAAAATATAAAATTTCATTATAATATTACGTTAACAGAAAAAAAACATTTATACCTAATCATTAATTATGAAACGAAACAATAGTTATATGCACTCTGAATTCCAATGCCAGTGCAGGTCTTTAACCGTTCTGAAATAGTATAATATAAATTATAATATATTTTAATATATCATATTCCAATTCTTACGAAAAGTACAATAAACTATATTATTTATCAAGCCGATAGCAAAATGATATAAAAAATAATAAAATAATAAATTTTAAAATACGATATAATATATTTGGTAAGTAATAACAATATCTACTGACTGAAGTTTTAAATTACTCGCTAACTTGTTTCCTGCAGTTGGTCCTGCAACGTTAAAAATCCTGGCCTTGCTACTATATTTGCATGCAGTATTAATGATTTCCATAACTTTTACAACTCGGAGTTAAAGTTCGGACATAAATATAAGTATTTGATATTTTTTTCTACTTAAAATAAGTTCTGTAATTATAAAACTATGTATTTTTTAATATTAATCCATGTATTTATTAATTTTATTTATATCGTAGTATTAGACATAAATATTCGTAAGTTAATATTTCGTTATTTATGAATTTTCAAGTGTTTTTCTACATCTTTCAACTTCCAGTAATTGTAAATTATATTAGCGTCCTAATTTGGATAAATTATGTTATGCCTACAACGGCTACAACACTAAAGCTTTAGGTTTAAGTTGAAGTTGAAGTTATGTGAGATCCAGTTATTACTACTTGTATGGTATGATTCAAATAAAACAAGTTCAATGAAATTGTCCTAACTTAACAATAGTGATATTAAAAAATTAAAGTCCCATAATTTCATGTATTTTCTATGCGGAATGCACCACGCATTATACAAAAAATCATCCATTAAATCGAATATATATAAGATCCATCGACCTTTTATTTATATTAATATTTTGTTCCTATTATATAAGACGTTTACAATTTAATATATTGTATTTAAAAAAACCGCATCTCCTATTGTTATATAATAAATCAATCACCTATACTCTCGTATCGTATTCGATAGATAATTATTACGAATAAATGTTATAGAAACCATCCCACAATTATCACTTAATCCTTATTATTTCCTATCCTACCTCTAATACATTACCAAACAATCTTCCTTGTTGTATAAAAAAAATTTAAATCAGAACCTAAGTTCTATCTGATTTTTGAAATATAAGTACTGTTACTGAATGCTCCTTCCATTTATGCGTCTTGTACAAATGTGCTCCTTGCACATTGCTATTTGTTATATAGAGTATAAATATTTTTTATTTTTAATAAATAAAAATATTTAAGTACAACTTTATTTATTCGTCAGCTGAATATACTGCTGAGACAACAGTTTATTATAATTTGCTTGTTGACGGACCAATTGTTTTAATTTATCTAACTGCAGCATCAAAGCTGTTTCTCTTCTTAAACATTCTTCTCTTTGTTTCTTTATCTCATACCGTTTTTGAAATACCTTACTATCTAAAATTATATTTTTTTCTCTCATTTCAACAACTTTCAACATTTTCGTCCTAAATTAATTTTTATAATTATTGATTTAATATGAAATAATTATTTTAACGTCTTAACGATGATATCCACCAATAAGTTATATAATATGTTATATGTAGTTACAAAAATTTACACTAACGACTGACCTGTAATTCAAAATAGCATCAAAAATATCAATGAATTTTTCTGTTTTGATTGAAGATATTTCCGTTTGGCGTAAAATATTCAATTGAATATTTTTATAATCTTCTTCAAGTTTTGTCATTGTTCCATACTGCACACTTAGAGTTTTCTAAATAAAATTAAATAATTTTAAATTTATAAGTTCAAGGAGAATTGCAATGTTGAATTTGTTAACTACTTACATCTAGTTTTACGATTTGTGATTTAGAATTATCAATTTTTTCTTTAAATTCCGGAACAAACTCTATTATACTGGCGATGTTTATATTGTTATTTCTATTTTTTTCATAGTCTACGAGTGAAATACATTTTTCTAATCTATGTATAAAATAAATAATAATAATTTTTATTATGCTTATTAAACCATTTCTTAGAAAATTAAGAGTTTCGCGCCTGGAAACAAAAAGTAGAGTTTCCATAACATTAATAAATTAATAAATTATACAATTTGTTTTTAAATACATATAGTCTAATACTGTTAATTCAAGTATATTCATAATAATATCATATTTCTTATGTATATCCAGCCAATAAATAATCTACGACTTGATTTACGAATGATTTTCCAGTGACTTTCAATTTTTTCTATTTTATACAGTACTATATAATATACTTCTTATTAACTATATAAATCCGGTAGTCGATCGTTTATTTTAAGTACAAATAATACGATAAAGTAGTACATTTGAAGCTACCCGCTATCTATATTATATTTTATTAAATTTACATTAACTATAAAATAATACCTATTATCTATGATCAGAATTAATATATGTATTATATAGGCCATATAGCAATTATTCCCCAGTAGTTTGTAGGTACTAGGTAATACTAATACTAATATATTAATGTACAATATATTTGTAATATTATAATATATTATTAAATTTGTATGATCAGTGGTGGATTTACGGGGGGGTCCAGGGGTCTGGACCCCCCAGACGCTGATATATATATTTATTATAATTTGGCAGAACTCGGCAAAACTAAAAGATGACTCGATTTTATTTTATAATATAATATTTAGGTCCACTACTGTGAACCGTTCACATACAATACAATAAACACAATATAATATAATAACTTAGATTAAAAAATTCAGTAAATACTTGTTTTTATAAAAATAAAAATAATACATTTGAAATAAGTACGTGTTATGTTTTAGGACCACCGTCCACCACCGCAAAAAAAAAGAATTTTGAAGATCTGCCACTATGTATGATAACCTACAAAATATACACAACTATATTATATCTAAATGTATTACCTATGTAAAATTAAATTAGTTCCGAATTCATAAATGAATACTAATATACTATACTATTCATATGTTTTTGTGAGTAAAAACAATGTAGGTAATAAATAATAATATATTTGGTCTCTATATAAGTTGAAATAAGGCTCAGTAATTATACTAACTAAAATACTGGACAAGATTGTAGGAATTTCTACTGTTAACATTAATTTAAAAATAAATAATAATAATTACTTAAGTTCAAGAGGTCTGATGATATTTTCATTGTAAAATTGTATTTTTTCTTTAGTTTCTTCATTATGATACTTCATAATGGAATTCATTATTTTTAAATTGGTTCGTTTTTTTTGCTGCTCCAATTTTACATTTTTTAATTCATTTGATTCTTTTTTGTATTTTAATTCAATATTCTAAAATCAATTTAAAGGTAGATACAAATTTAAAAAAAAATAAAATATATATTATAATTTATAAGAATAAAGTTATAATTTTATCTATAGTAAGGTCTAAAAGTCTAGTTTCTTAATCACTTTTCCAGAACAGTTCTTTTTTTTTTTAAGAATCTTTTATAAACTTGATAATTAGGTGATTAAATACATAAAGGTACAGTAAAACTCACTAGAACTTATAAAATATGCATTCACCTCTAATTGTGATCGCTTTTTTTCAATTTCAATTTGTGCATCCAGTATAGTTTTGTTTTTATCAACACAGAGATTTTCTAGTTTTTTTATATTACTATTTTCTTCGTCAATTTTTTGACGTTTTATGATAATTTCTTTCTGGTTTTCTTTTATTTGACTTTCAGTATTCATTAAATATCCGAGACTATTTTTAAACAAACTTTAATTAGATATTATTAATAATACAAATAAAATCCTATAAACTAAATACATCCAAATTAAAGGGGATTTCAAACAATGAGTAAATTTAATTGAGAAATATATATTGAATTCACTCCTTTTTCATTTTTAAATAAAATCTTGATTATAAGTTATAACATTGATTGCAAACAATATAATATAAGCAATATAAAGACTAAGTACATCAAACCTTATAGTTTTGTATGTATATAAATTGCGATAAACATAAATTAGAAAATTATGATTTGAATATTTAATTATTAGTGTTCATATGCCATATGCCTAGTGACTATATCTACTATGCCTTTTAATAAATTTATAAATTTATAAAATTTTTAAAAAATACCTCTAAAAAAATTTGAAATTATCATTAGTTTTACTTTTGATTTTGGAATATTTTTTAAATTTAAAGATTTTAAAAACAAGTTAAGAGGAGGTTAAATTTTGAAATTAAAAAAGTAGTATTGTAGGTTCATGTTGACTTCATGTGAAATTCAGTAATGTCATCATCTTATAAGTTTATCTAATTATTCTAATTGGTACAATGGACTTATCATAGATATTTCTTGTTACAAGCTAATGTTTGTTTGTTATCCCCTTAATAGATACATTTATAATTTTTATATTATACTATATAATTAGGTACCTATTTTAAAAGGTACCTTTTTATTATATATAACTAAGCTATTTAAATATTGAATTAATAATACAGATATATGACTCAAGTCTCAAATAAATATATCAATGGTGTAATAACAAACAAGGCCGAATTAGTGAATATTAAGTTTCTATAATATATAGAGTGTAATTGTATGCCCATTGATGAGTCTAGAATCTAGATTGCTGAATGCATAAATATTAAATAATAATAATTAGCAATTGCTCTTGCCTTATTAATTTATTATTAACCAATTCATATCATATAATAAAACCACAGTTTATTATTATTCTATGATTAATACTTGTATTGTGTAATAATTAATAATAAAAAATAAATATCTCATAAGGTAATACTTAACTGATAACTTTAATAACTACCTAATTGATTACTAATAAAATAATTAACTTCAAAAATCAAAATATGAGCACATCATCAACTAGCAATTTAATTGGCCAATAATTTATGTTTTTAACTACATAGTTGCAAGGCCTTCAAATATACAAGAGGGTGGAGGGAGAAGACCTGTTTATAAGCTGTTAAAGAAAATAACCTCTTCCAAGTATATTTAATTTGTAGTGTATAAATAAAAAATAATAATAGTAATATAATAAATTTAATGTAAAAATTCTATATATATATATGTTATCCATAGATGTAGGTACCTATAGATGGAAATATAACAATATTACTTATATACAAAAAAAAAAAATAATAATATATCACTCTGATAAAACTTAACTTGTTTAATAGAAATTCTTCAGAAACAGGAATCTTATTATGGAACTCATTTAAGTATCTACATTTTTCTTCAGCTATTATTTTAACATTGTTATATTTTTGAATCTGATTAAGTATACCACTAATAATCTTGGAAGTTTTACAATTAATATCATCCAAATCTTTATTTAATTCTGTATTAATGTTTCCCATTTGAAATTGAAGATCATTATAACAATCACATTTTTGTTTGTTTACATCAATAAGTTTATGAATATTTTTATACATATTTAAAATTTTTTCTCCCTCCCAAATTAAATGAATTTCTAATTTCAGACATTTGGCCCTTAGTGATAGACTTTTTGACAATGACTCAACTATATTCATAATGTTATTCTTTACCATTAACCTATATTGTATCAAACAATAATTCAAATAATAAATAATAATTTATAACTAGAAATTTAATTTTATGAAATAGTTTTCAGTTTTTCATTGCTTATTAGTTATTAATCTGTAAAAAGATAATGAAGTAGGTATAATTGTTGTTTGGTATACCTATTATATTTTTATAAGCATTAATTCTGAGTAAAATGTAGACAATACAACAATAAACCTAAATTTAATAAATAATAATGATAGCTACACTGCTACAGTCTACACTAAACAATTAACATAATATATGTTCTAACTTCTAATAACTAATAAGTAATAATTATAAAATCCATTAATACATCATGATTTATAAAAAAAAAAATTGGTAATAATAAGAGGTACCTAGCACAAGACACTTAGTATTTATATATTATATAGTACAAAATAGTATTTCTGCTAAAATAAAAAAAATTATAGATTATTCTATGGTAATACACTTAACAATAGATACTATAACCTAATACCTAGTTAAATATGAATTATTTTAAATATTATCTTATATTTTTACTACAAAATAAATGTTGAACATACATGTTTTGTTGATATTTAGATATCAATTTACAGGCTTCATTAATCAACAAGACATTTTCATCATTTTTTTTTATTAGACTTTCTTTCCATTTTCCAAAGGCATTTTTAATTATGAAATATGTGTTATTGAACTTATCAATTTCTTGATTTATTATATTTTTTTGTAAATTTAATTTTTGATATATTTCATTTGTTTGTTCATCAAGTAATAAGCTAATAAATTATTTGTACATTCTATAAAATGTTCAAGTGTAACATTCTATGTCTTCAGTAATTAATATCAATTACACTTTTCCTAAAAACTTACTTTTCTTTATGATATGCATTTAAAATATCTGTAGTTGACCTAATTGATTTTGTTACGTCATCAACTTTAAAATTGATTTCAACCTCAAATTTCTGCATTTTTTGTTTGTAATAATCTTCATTATTAATCATCTGCATTGACTGAAGCATTTTTTTATCATCTTAGTTATAAAAAAAAAATTGTTTAAAATTATTGTTATTTTTATAGCTACTTAAAATGTATTACTGTAAATATTTTGGGGTATATGATGTAACAAATTATTATTAATATCATTCATTATTGTCTGACAATCTGTTTGTACAATTTCTATATACGCATTAATATCATTAAATATTGATGGATCAAATTCATCATTGTGACTAGACTGTTTTATTTCAGAAATTAGTACCTTTAAAGACTTTGCTTTTTGTTCTATATTTTGTACCAATTCATTTCCGGAAAAAACTTTATTTGCATTCATTGCAATTATATTAATATATTTTAATATAAAGAGAAATAATTAGAATTAATAAAAAGTAATTGTATTTTTTATTTAATTAATTGACAAATTGAATATTTCATAGAATTATTTTCATTGTTTTAATTAAATTATTGTTGTTATAAGCAACCAATTACCAGCATTATAATTTTTCATTTTAATAGTGAAAATGCAGATTTTATATATTATCAATTTTTAAATAGTCTAATAATTGTTTTTTATCAATTGTTTAATAACATTAAACAATAGTATTAGTTTATAGTGATTATCTATACAATAATTACTTTACATTTACTGTTTTTACTTTCTTATGTTTTGTTATTTAACTATTCTTTTTATATAATTATTTCACTACAGTGCATGTTAACAATGTACTTCTTTACTCTTAATATATAAAATATATACATATATATATATTATAAACATATACTTATTATATGTCACTCTGTTATTCTTACTGTTGGCCTTAAAGGCATAATCATCTTCATTGATGAAATTATAAATAAATATATTTTTCAGATATAGATATTACTTAACAATCATCAATAACTTTTTTTATGCATAAATTATTATATTTATTGTAATTGTAATCTGTACAAATATATTTAAATCTAAAATATCACATTTGAATAAAAATTAAGTAAAAAAATATTCCTAAGAAACAATTAAATTGTACTTGAGCAGCTGAATTTCTACCTGTACTAAATTTGTCAACAATATGTAACTTCCAGCCCATATTACTTTGAACAAAACTATGGTAATACACTATATCTGGCCAAGAAGAATTAGGTTTAAATTCCAATATAGCTGGATCTCCTAAAATAAAAAATAATTTATACTTTTATTTAAACACCCATAAAATTTAAATATTTGTTTCAATTTACCTGGTTCACATCTCATATCCAATGATTTATTGAATTCTTTAAATGAAAGAAAGTTATCATCTAAACGCCGATCAAATCCTTTTCGTTCACGCAAACATAATGGACCCGCTAAATACATTAAAATATTTATTATTTGTTTAAAATTATTATCATATAAGAGTTATATACCAGAAGTAGGTCGAGCTTGTCTCCTTAATGTGTATTGAACACCAGCTAATATTCTAGTATGTTTCTGCGCGACTTCTGTCATACCATCATAACCACCATTTGGTTCATCAGTTATTACAAATGGATGATAATACTGTGAACTATGAGGATTATTACCTCCATAAATATGAATTACATATGTAATACCACGTTTTAACCAAATTTCAGGTATTAAATATCCATTTATAAACCATGCAAGTCCAGGTGAAGGTAAACCTATAAATTAAAATGAAAAAAAAAATTATTTCATTCAATAAATATTTAACTTTTTTTAACAAGTTCAAATATATTAAATTTAAATTACTCACCTGTTAGACCTTGAAATCCATTTTTTCCACCTGATGGACCTAGAGTAGCAGTCATCATACGTAAACTCGAATCAATAATTTTTGGTTGGTCCCATACGTCTCTAAAATTAAGATATTTATAAAAAATAAAAATAATTATTATTTGATGAATTAAAATTTACTTTTTTAAAGGTTCAGTATTCACAGTAAATGGGTAACAAGTATCAATTGGAGGTTTAGGATCTAGGTCAAGTTTTAATACACTTCTCGGAAAATAATCATGAATACTGGGTTCTTTTTGATGATTCATACGACCAATTGCCCAAATCATTGAATTTAAAGCATTAGTTTTAAACTCTTTATCTCCAACATCATCTAAAATTATAAATTGTAGTGTTTATTAATATTACTATAGGTATAAACCTAAATTTTGAGTTTTATAAACCATAGGAATATTATTAATATACATTAAGTATAGTATATCCTTTAGAACCTTTACTTAAATAAGTAAAAAAAAAATAAAATAATGATAATTACTTCTATAATAGAATTAATATCATTAATCATAAATGTTTAAAATTTAACTATAAAGATAGAAAGTTTATAATAGGTAATCTAATTCTAAAATTAAACAATAAATGTTGAACCATCGTAAAAATTTAAAATAAATGAATAAAAAAAGTTGATTTATCCCTAGCACAACTTTTATTACAATTATTTTTTATTAATTGATTGATTAATAGACAAAATACTTACATGATTGTAAGTTTCTTCTATATGTTATGACATTGATTCCATTTTCTCTAGATGCAGTATGTACTTGATTGTCATCTAATCCACCAACTAGAGTATCTCTACATACTCCTTTATACTGTCCCAATACTTTTACACACTATTATAAAAATCAATGCTATTATAATATTATTTTGTAAATTTAAATACAAATTAGCACTACAAACTGGAGATTTGTCCGTAATATTATAATCCATTGCTTGGCCTCTAAATCCATCAATGTATGTTATAGCAATATCGGCTCCTAACATTTGAGGTGCTTCTTCAGATCCGCTGAACCCAAATGCCATATAATTATCTTCATCTATTTGTCCTGCTAGTCTTATTGTAATTTGAGGGCCAAATACTTGCCAACTTAGTTGAAGCTTTTTATGCAATTGAATACAATGCATAATATTTTCTATTTTATCCTAAAATAAATATTGGAGAAATATAAATAATATATATTGTTGACAATTGTTACTTCATTATAAAAATACTAACAGCAACTTTTTTCAAAGATGGGGGTACATTCGGTTCATCGGGTATTAAAACCCAACCAAAGTTTTCTTTAGTTTGTATATCATACACACTCAACCAATCTATGTCAAAAACTGTAGTATCTCCCACCAGTTCTAGTATAATGGTTTCATTTAAATAAGTTCTTAAATTGTCTAAGCTATAATAAAATCAAATTTATTACATTTTTTCTATTATTCATACAATTATTTCTATACACCAAGTATTTTTACAATGTTAATTTATAGTTTACAATTTTACATTTAATTAAATAAATCTGAAATAAAATATCTACTCACTATCCTGATTCATCTGGAATTTTTCGCCCTTTAGCTGATGGTTGAGGTCCATTCCCAACAACAAAGTATGTGTCTATAAATAATTTAAAAATTGTTTAAATTATTTTAATGTTAAGAAATAATATTTAATATATACATTAACCTTTTCCAGCACCATTGTAAGAAAACATAGGAATCTTGATAGTTTTAGAATCTAATATTTCAATTGGTCCTGATGAAACTCCATGTGATTTAGTTGTAAGATCACCAATTATTTGTTTAACTGGTGGTTCAAAATCTTCCGGAACATAAACATCACCAAATGCAATCTAAATTATATGTATATTGTAACTAAAAATGTTGATAAAATATTTATTCTAGTTAAGATAAGACATAAACTTCTTACATTTTTTGAAAGATCATAAATAGCAAACCAATTAATATCAGTTAATTTTTTATTATCGGGAAGTGTTAATTTTAATTCTTTTCCTAAATATCGTTTAAGCACATCAGTCCTATAATAATATTAAAAACAAAATTATATAATAATTTATTTTAATAAATTTTTAGTAATCATTTAATAAATATCATCAGTAATTAATTTGGCTTATACAGATAGTATAAATAAATTTAAGTAAATAATTTAATAAATTAACTTTCTTACCGTCCATATTCGTTAGCTAAAATAAATCCTTGAGGACCAGGTCTACTAGAAGCTCCTGCCCAGAAAAACGCATCATTCGCACTTCCATCAAACGTAAAATCAGATATCAAAATTGTATATTCATTAACAGCAAACACTTCACCACCTACTTGATGATGATATGAGTTCAGAGTTCCTAATGATTTACCTCTATACTCGGTACTTATGACATAGTTCCCTGTAGGATATAAAGAATTTCAATAAATATTATTTATATTCTAGAAGGCATTAAAGTTTCCACAATTACTTTCAAATAAAAAAATTGAACATAGTAACAAACGGGTCATTAACACAGAACACATTATCTTGTTCACTTATGAACTATAATACAATGATATTTAAAATGTGTAAACTATTTTTAGTTAGAATTTAAACATGAAGGTAGTAAGTCTTCACATTTTGTTCATGATTTAATAACGTAATTATTCTTTATCTTTAAACTAAATTACATTATATCACCGTGATTCACAAGAATGTCATGCGCGATGGCAGTGGCAACTACCTGTTGTACCTACCAGTGCCCAATAGACTACAGAGTTAGAGTGAGTCAACTGAGTCATAATATAAAGAGAGAGATCTTGATAGAATTAGAAAGTGACAGTGAATATTGTTCCAGTATAGTGCATGTAATAACTGTCCATACTCCATTATTTTTGAATAAAAATGTAGTTCAACATTCAACGTGGCCAATTACTCAACAATCTCCCGTCTACCTAGCACAATTTGTACTATTTTTATTAAACGTTCCCACCTATTAAAAACAGCCTATATTCCTAACTATAGTCAATACACTTACTCAATACCGATTTATTAAAATCTACACTCTATAGTTACTACTTACTACTATATTTAACAACTTACCATAATAATATATATATTATCAATACGGCTATAATTGACTATAGTTTATTCTCAAATGATAAATGTTTCATTGAATGATGAACTAATTTAGAAGCATATCTTGTATAACTAAATACATGCGGTATAGGTATTTAGCTGGCAAGCTATATAAGTATTCAGCATTTTAAGGTATTTTACGTAATTATACATATTTATATATGTATAGGTACTGTATGTCTGTATATATACAATATACATAGCACTTAGATCACTGAATAACTTATATGTATATAAATATATAATATTGGCCTTGATGATGTAAGTATGTGGTTTTTTACTGTAATAATTCAAAAAAAAATTATAAAATATATCTTTATATTCGTTATATATTAGATATATATTTTGTTTAAAATATAAAAATCTATATCGAGTTAAATCTAAATAATAAATTTGTTTAAATTTTGAATAACCCGATATTTTATATACTATATACATCAATATTCAATACTATTTACTAAGATATGTACTACATCGATATCTTAGTCATGGTATACAAACACTGTATAGGTACGTGTTTGTTATTTGAAAAATTCATAAATTTATTAAATTATAAATTAACATTCAATATGTACCACTACCTACTTAAGATTTAATAAAATAGAATATATAGCTAGTATAGGTAGGTATTGTCTCTTACAGATGTACTCATGTATTGTTTTAAACAATAACACAAAATGAAGGCCAATAAAATGTATTCTACCATAGTACCATTGATTCAATGTTATATCAATTGACAAATAGCCATTAAAGATTATTGATTCTGCCAGAAAACAATGAAAATACACGTATACGATACACTAATAGCAATTAAATCTTGAAGCTGCTACTATTATTTTAGTGTAAAGGGAACAAAAATTCATCGATAAGCAGAAGTATAAATGTGATGCTCGAGTCATAGGCACAAATGACTGGGGGCTGGAGCTAAAACCAATTGAACATTTCAATCGAATTTTTTTGAATACGGTAAGCCAATTATAAAAAAAAATCAAAATTGTCTTTTCGTCTTTCCTCCACGCTGCGCGCCGCAGACGATTGAAGGCTACGGAGTACGAATTTACCGATCGAATGACCGGATCGGGTGCTGAATCGTGTATCGCTGTGGAGGGTAGGGTGATTATACCCACCACGGCCACCCGCGAGACGGCGCCGACGTCGTTACATAATATAATGTTACATTTTTGTATTATAACAATACGCAGACAGCAGCCTACACCGTACACTTGTGGTCAGGTGGCAAGTGGCAACTGGCAAGTGCGGCGCGCGCGAAAACGGTCGGTCTATTCTTTAACAGTCTTGCAGATGGCGCAGTGCGATCGCTGGTGTGCGCACGCACGCCGATGGTTCCTCAACGCCACAGATCAGCAGCTGATCGTCCGTACAAGGAACTTTCCGGCGCGTAAAAAAACAAAAATTGACGGTCAAAGAACGAGCGAAACGACGCGCGCGCGTTCAATGACAGCGGCCGTAGGTGGGGACTGGGGAGAGACCGAGAGACTGAGCGAGCGCTGACGCGCGCGCGCGCGCGATTCACGGGTTCTCGAGTGCCCCCGCCAGAGAGAGCGAGAGTGCGAGCCCGCCGACTGCTGACTGACGTGGGCCGGCGGCGGGTAGCGGGGAAACGACAAAAAATCGTTCGACCGGCTGTGCGTCGGTGGAGTCGTCGTCGTGTGTCGGTGTGCGCGTGTGTGTACGTATCCCTTGTGTTGGTGTGTGCAGTGGTGGTGCTTGAGCGTGCGAACGAGCGAGCGGACCAGAGGATCGCTCAGACGGGCGACGAGTGTGTGAACTGTGTGTGTGCGCGCCAGGTAGAGCGGGGCGGCGGTTTGTGTGACTGTGCGTTGTCGGGACGATGTCGGACCGAGAGAGCGGCGATGATCAGCCCCAGAGCCAAAGTGAGTTTGTTGTTTTAAATGCATCGCGTAAGCACCGGGACGTCGCGCGCGAAAAACCGTCGGCGGCGCGCGCGTACGACCCGCCGCTGTTTCCCGGGAGATAACGAATCCGCGAATCCAAGATGGCTGACCCTGAGCCGCCGCATCGGTGATACCCGGCCCGCATTCGGTGCACCGGTTTTGTTCCTCTCCCTGTACCGTTGACCGAAATTCCATTATCGCTCGCAACTCTCGTCCTGAGTCCGAGTGTCTGGTTATCCCTGTACCCTGTTTCCACGTATTGCGAATGCACACACACTCGTCACCCCCCCCTAACATATGTCGGTACATTTGACTCATTCCTTTTTTTTTTGTGTCGCGACAAAGTTGAAATAACAGCTAAAATAGGCGGCAAAAAACCACCCCCATCACCCCGGGGCGGTAGTTAAGTTCGTCGACTCCCGTCTCCTCCAAATAGGTAACGCACTAACGCGCCCTTTGTCTTGTAGGTATTGCCGGTCATCAAAATAACATGTCCTCCGGAGACGCGAGACTCAGTCGCAGACGAGGTATTTGTTTTTATCGTGTCGGATGACTGTCCCAGCATTTGACTGTTACCAGACGGTCACTGCTACGCTTACCCCTTACGAGCAGTGGTGTCATTTAAATTTTTTTTTTTAATATACATTTTTAACAGGCTATAAACTCTGTAGAATTTATTCATTTTCCAGGCCATAAATGTAATTAACATAATTGGATTTTAAATACTCAAATCTATATCTTACGTGGTCCACGTCATGACGCCACTGCTAACAATACTATATTGATGTACAAATAATAATTTACTACTACGGTAAATATCTAATGTGTTGGTTATTTTTATTTTTATTTCCAGGACAAGCTTCAAATGGAGCTACAGGTTCTGATTCTGGTAAGAATAATATTTCACAGTTACATCATTTTTATTTAATTGACGACTGTAAATTCTACTTTAGTACTAAGCGAGTTATCTTTATTAAAAGGTATTTTACAACTGACATTTTTTTATATTATGATAGTATGATATTGTGCCGTAATTATGGTTTTTTAATCATTAAGGGTATAATTTTAATTTGTACATTTAGGCTTAAATTAGTAAATATATTAAATAATTAAAAAAAAAATTTAGGTCGATTCGTGATTTATCCAATCTAGAACTTCAATATTTGTTGGAAAACTGAACAAATATTTTATTTTATATGTATTTCCTATATTGACTATATTAACTATCTAGGTTTGAGGTATAATTTACCGTTTAATAGTTTATCTATTGTATTATAGGTACCTCTACTTATTATTTATAATTAGTATAATATATTCCAATACTTATCAAATTATTTTAATATTATTATTTATTATTATGTTCTAAAATTGTGTTTTTAAATTATATATAATGAGCATAATTAAATATATCGTATTTTTGTTCTGAAATTTAATATTTAATTATAGTTATTTTTTAATGTATATACCTGCATAAAGTTTAGTATAGTATATAGTGTGTGTACATACATACTTATGAATCTTGATATTTCTAAATAATTTGCTCTCTGAGTAAACAATGTTTTTGCTTTACTGTCAATCCACTCTGTTTCTAAAAATGTTTCCCAAAGTTAAAAGTTTTTAATTTTTTATAAATAATTACATTTGATGTCATTGCAATAATTTCTGTAGTTTACAAATAAATCTAACAGTTTTTTATTGTATTTAATTATTATTAAGATATCTTGTTAAAATCATATCAAAAGAATTTGAATTATTATAGAATGCATTTTCTTAAAAATCCTCTAGACAAATCCTTGTTAAAGTAGTTAGTTATTACATTTTGATTGATAAGGAAATGTTCATTTTTATTTGAATGTCAGCAATGAACTTAAGATCTTTCATGGTTAATTGGTATGTTATTATCTACTATATTTTTGTTAAATTCTGCGGTAGATATGAGCAGAGCTGACTTATGGTATCAAATTAGACTCTTGACCATAGCAGCTGATTTTTATTGTCAAAATTTAAATATGACATTGTAGCTATTGCACATAAATGGTTTCTTGAACTTTCCTGAAAATAACTATGAAAACTAACATAAAAGTTCAATTTTTAAGTTAGTTATAGTAGAACACAAAAATGGGAGATACTAAACATATAATAACTAAGAGCAATAAAATACCTTGATCTGGCCCTGTATGTTGGTTAGAGCAGGGGTCGCGAACTAAAGCCAGCCATAATTTGTGTCTGTCTAAAGTATTCAAATCAAATCATTATGAAGTACAATAAAAACAATTAAAAATATTGTGTTACACTCTACATAATATCATGATAATTTTACTTTTAAGGAATAATTTTTTATTTTTAAGGCCCAAGGTAGTTTGTTTGGTGAGCTTTGAAATATTTAATTTTGTATCAATATAAAAATGTATTATTTAAATTTTTAGTTTATTATCAATTGAAAGCTGTAGCAAATTTTGATGGTTCTATAAATTATGGTTAACAGGCGTCTCAGTATAATTAAATATTTGTTTAATAATTTAGGTTATTATATTATAGTTCTGTAACTTCATTAATATTAATGTACCTACTTTCCTTTTATTAATGGTAATCATACCAAGTGCCTAAATAGAATTAATATTTTTATATCAAAGCTTAGTTATAAAATATTACGTTGACTCAACCAAATAAGTAAAAGTAAATAAATATTATTAAATAATAATCAAATCATTAAAAAATGTATGGGAAATGTTATAAAGTATTGAGTTAATGTTAAAAATAAATATTATTAACACAATCATAATTTGAAAAATGTATAGGTTGATCATTGTATTTAAGAACACAGAATAATCTAGTGTCCCAATCAGTTTTTGCTATTGTTATTCTTAAGTATTTTTAACATTCATATAAACTTGTAAATATTATTACAACTAAAACAATAAAACCTAAATTACAGTATTGGAAGTATAGTAATATAATAAAGGTAACATATTACATAATTTTGTTAGAATATTTTTCTGAATAAAATAAATGTGGTATTATTTTTGATACTTAATTTAAAAAATATTTTGCGTTGCATTTTCGGGTATTAAAAATTAAATAGCTAAACTTTTAAGCAGTGGTGACCAAGTACAACCGGCAGGCCAAATCTGGCTCGCAATCATTTATTAATCAGCCTGTCAAAGTAATTAAAATTAAAAAAATTATATATTCTAAAAATGTAATGATTATAAAATATTTTCTATGTCTTATCGTATTATCGTCAATTACATATATTTATACTTAATATTTATGTATAATTTTATAACATGCATTATAATAGTTAATAATTAAATTTATTAATATACCTATATTGAGATATGCCTAAAATAAAATATAGCATTCAATTCAAAGAAAAAGTTTAAATTCTTGGCTTGCTGAAAATTTTTTTAATTTTTTTATGGCTCTTGGTATAAAAAGTTTGGTCACCACTGCATTATAAAGTATAAAAAAATAATAATATTGTAAATATCAATTATGGATACATATTTACTTTTATTTAAAGCCATCGTAATTTAGTTTTCAATTTTTTTGACAACATAATTATTTATATTAAATGATAATTCTAAACCATTATACATGTAAAATTATATCATTTTTTGTTTAACTCATTGTTTAAAAATTAATCTATTTACTATTTCTAATTATATTGGTTAATATTTGATAAAATATCAGAAGTACCAATTTTCTTTATATTAACTAAATTATTTTCTTATTGAAAAGTAAAATAATTTCAATTCAATTATATTTAACAAGTAACTTAACAATTTTTTAAAGTTAGTCAACATTACTAAATTATTATTAAATTCATTAAAAATAATTATATAGATCCTAGATAATTTAGTTGTTTATATTAAATTTAAAAATCCTAAGTAAAATAACATAATATATTATCTTAAATCTTGTATTTAAATTACTTAATTATAACTAATAAATAATTTTGTCAAAAAAATAATTATTATGGCCTCATGGGTTATTTAGTTACTATATTAAATAAACAGTATTATTAATTTATTTTTATTTTTTTAGTTCTTAATTAAAAGCTAAACAAATTGTTTACAAACTTAGTTAATTTTACAAAAGATCAAAATTCTAGATATTTATAGAAATATAATACTTTTATAACAAACATAAGAATCAACTAAAAATTAAATTTGTATTCATTTTGATAATTCATATTCAAAATAAAAACTAGGTACAATTTGTCAAATTAAATTCTGAGTTAAATCAATTAATAGGTTGGCTTTATTGAACCAAGTAAATTACAATTCAGTAGTTGAACTAGTAGTAGTTCAAATCTAATAAGCTAGTACACTATAACATTTAACCATTTTACATTACATTGTCTAATATTTCTTGTACTATCGTCTATCAGCGAAAAAAAAAAAAATTTAGCAATGTATTAATTTGTAAAACATTACTCACTTTTTATAGTTGTACTTGGTATTAAAAAAAAATTTGGAAAGATAATCGTTTCTCACGTGATGTATAACATACAATGTACATTCTTCGTTCATTTTTGAGCCATTTATTTTATTTAACATTTATCTATCTATTATCTATGATTTCTTAATATTGTTACTCGGTAATAGCGCTTTTCATAAAACGAAATTTTATCATAACATTAAAATCATTAAATTAAACAATCATTTCTTTTTTTTTTATTCTAACAACTAAACTACATAATTTATTGTATTCGTATTTTTTATTAAATTTACACTGTTTCAATGCATTAATAATAAGGACATTAGTTTAACCCCATGTGATTATTTATGCAATTTGTGTATATGTATTTATTTGTGGATCACGTTTATCGTTCTGTATTTAAGCGGGTGGGGATGACTGACATAATATACTGAGTCATTCGGTCTTCCACAAGAGACGCGTCACCACAGTCAAAAGATTCGTAATTATTTCCAGGCACATGGTTGTGTATAGGAATGGTATAACACGGAACCAGCCACCAGTTGTTTTGTGATCAGTCGACGTCTTATGTTTTGGTGTAATTGTCGAGCTAAAGTAGTTGTCGATTTATAAAACTGGTGACCAGTGAATGTAATTTATGAATGGATATTTCTGCAAATGGGGCGAGTGGCGTTAGCGCTAGATATACTTCGGAAGATAATGCTAATTGGAATTATGGAAAAATATCACATTGGCAGTCATCCCTTGGTAATTTATTGGCTTTTATAAAAATAATTTAAAAGTTTCGTTATTATATTTTATTATTAAACGATAAATTTTTAATAATTAATAATACATTTTAATTGAAAATAAGCAAAAGTAACTAATTAGATTTAGATACATTGTTAAATGTGTATATTATTTATCATTGAATGCATAATTTAAATTTTAAAATGAAGAATTTGTCTACAAAATACACTTAACAATAGTAGTGAGTATTTACAATTGGTTCATTGACTGATGATCTAATCTTAATTTTTGTAAATAGTGAGGGTATTAAATATATACTGTTATTTAATTTTGTAAAATTAATTATACCAATAAATAATTTAATTTAATTAATATTGTCATAATATACCTGATTTATTAGAAATTCAACGTTTCACAAAGTATAATATAATTTATATTATAAATACTATGATGGTTGTTATCTTGTAGCTCTAGCTGTGATTTTGAACCTGAGGGTGGCCAAAAATAACTTGATGGTTTCATATTTTCATGTTATAATGACGTTATTGTATTATATTACTTAAAACATATAATGAAGTCAGAAACTTATACTTGTTTGATAGATGATTTTGAATTATACAACTTAAAAACATGAATAATAACATTATATGTATATTGTACGCAGTATTTAATACCTAAATATATTCGTGTGCTATTTTTAACTTTTTGGAAAGGTCAAATCGCGTTACTAAACAAAAAGATATTACGATTTGTAAAAGGTACTATAAATTTTAATGAAATCTGTATATATTTACGTCTATAGTTCGTAATTTTTAAATTATTACTTTTATTTAATTTTTTGACTATTAACTTTTTTTTATAACTTTAAAGTTATAGTTAACAATAATCGTTTAGATGAATTGGTTAACGATATAGAACGAAAAAGTATAAGTATTACAATAATAACTTATTAACTTATAATTTATAAATAATATAACTATATAAGTAATATAACTACAAGGACAGAACTATGTTTAAGCAAGGATACTTTTTCAATGATTATTATTGAAAATTAGGAAAACAATCGATGTACAGTGTATATTTTACACACATGTTAATATTCATTTGATAAAAAAAAAATCACCCTTTGATAATATCCCATGTTTAAGTATCTAAGGACGGAATAAAATGTATTTATTTTATTAGAATTCAGAGTAATTAGCACTGAAACGTATATCTAAATACATATTAATAAATTTTTTTAAATTTTAAATTGTAGAATTTAATCCGAGGGTTATGTTTTATTTTTTTTATGAATATATTGATATTTGTTTTTTGTAATATATACTTAGACTTTTTATTAAATTAATAGATATGTATAAATATTAAATATTATATATAATTATATTTGAAAATTGTGGATAATTATCACAAAATATTTTAGTAATAATTTTAGTTATGATTAGATATTACTAATACATGCATTTGTAATATATTATTTGGCCTATTTTATAAAATTTAGTTCTTCATTCTTATTAATTTCGAAAACTGCGATTACATTTTTAGTGGAACCGTTTTGTTTTTCCTTAAAATGTCAATCACCATTTAAAATGAAAGTGGTTTTCCCAGGGTTTTACCAATTATGTGAGTGTAATAAAATAATTACTCAACACTTAATTACTATATTATAATTAATAGCCATTGAAATTAAACTAATGAATAGGTACTAAAATTGCTGATTATAAACCTTTAATTTCGAATTAACTAATTAAATAATTGAAAAAATTCAGCGACGTATTTAGGAATTTTGCGCCCCAGATAAGAAAAACCCAGGTACCGTATTATATAAAAAATACTCTCAAAATGTACCGCCTGCCTCCCCCTAAATAGGTCTCTGCTTAAATTATTTAGAAATATATATTATATTGGTAGTCCATATCAACTACGAAGAGATCATGGCAGCTATCGCCAATAAGTACAAAATTATTTATTGTTATAATTTGAAGTACCTATTTCTTGATCTTGTTTTATCGTTTATAGTCATCTTTTGTCTTTAGCATAGTGCCCATTACTTTTGTCATTTAACAAAATTAAATGACAAAATTATTTTATAAAATCTATTCTTAAATTATTGTCATCTTCTATAGTCTCTGTTAATAGAAAACTAAATAATAAATAAGAATACATATTTATTATATTCGTTGCTTCCCTCAAGAATTATTTTGTTTGTATTTAGTTTTTTTTATTGAAATATCAGACCACATTTAATAGATCTAAGCCAGACCTAGTAAAATAAGAATGTAAGTGTATGGCTGGGGCTATCACGACGTTTTCTACGGCAAATTACATCTGTCATAAGTTACTCAAATATAAAACAATGAATATCGAATTCGACCAAAAATGCAGTGTAATAACGGCCACTTCTCGTAACATAGATGGTTTGTTTAAAATTATTTTACCATTAATTACTATGCACAAATACATGTATTAAAGTATACAAATGTCGACAAATTTTTTCATGATTTTGATTCATGTTATATATTTGTTGACAAATAATAGGTGAAGCTATACAATTTTTTTTATCGTTTATTATATTTCCTAACCTACTTAATCGTGAAATAAATAGTGACATTTTATTAAATACCAAATTTTCACTTACGTTTTAATGTATTATATGTATTTATCAAATTATGGGTTGTTAATATTATACGTTCAATACTTTAAATCGCGTCTACAACGAACTTATCAAAATAAAATTTAAAATTGTATGTAGTATCTAAAATATTAAAATAATTCATAATACCTAGGTACTTAATTATTTGTTTTTGGAAATTTGTTTGGTTATTAAACATTTTACGCCGTTTTTAACTTGTTGTGTACAAACCAAATGAAAAGTGATTTAAAAAAATCCCACTAAACGAGTATGTAAAATAAACTTAAAAAAATATAAATTATTTCTCGTGATGGTACTATTTACAGCCCTTAATGCGGCAAGTCAGCTGACGTGACCCACTTATTGAGCGCCCTGACCTAATCCCTACCAGTAGTGTTGTACTGTTGTTGCCATCCCCGAGTGTTGTACCCCTTTAGTCGTGTTGCTCCGCTGTTAATCTTTTGTTAGCGGAATATGACCTTAAATGTTTTTAGTTTTCGTTTTAATATTAACAAAAAATTATGTACGTTTATAAATCATTTGATTTAAGCTGACATTAAAATAAAATGCAAAACCGCGATAACGACTTCATTATGTCAGATATCGACAGAGAAATTATATTTGGTACAATATATCAATATCTACAATATCTTTTGTGAATTTTTTTTTTTTGTATTTGTGTAGATAATAATTATTCATAAAGTAATATTTGCTCAACTTAATACAAATTTATTCATTTACGTTAACTTTTTTTTAATATAGGTCAACAACAGCAAAGTAATGAGCAAGAACTG
The DNA here is from genome assembly GCF_020882245.1 of Rhopalosiphum padi. Classification (NCBI taxonomy): domain Eukaryota; kingdom Metazoa; phylum Arthropoda; class Insecta; order Hemiptera; family Aphididae; genus Rhopalosiphum; species Rhopalosiphum padi. The sequence continues at coordinate 25,292,653 of NC_083600.1, forward strand.
GCTACCAAAATGCTTCAAATACAATCAAAACGTTTTTACTTAGATGTTAAACAAAATAGAAGAGGAAAATTTATAAAAGTTGCTGAAGTAAGTATAAATATATATAATATAATTTGTCATTCAAGTTGAAAATCATTGTGTTTAAATAAGTTTTTAATTAAATTGAAACAAAATGTAGTGGTAGATAATTATTAAAAATGTGTTATAATGTATGTTAATTTTAATATTATTAAATATGTTTATAGATTGGAGCGGATGGTAGAAGAAGTCAAATCTTTTTGGCTTTGTCCACCGCGGCTGATTTCAGGGATCATCTTGGTACTTTCAGCGAGTTTTATTCACAATTAGGTAAATATTACTGATATTTTAAGTAATTAGTGAAATAATGAATATAATTAAATTGACAAAATATGTTCCGTAAGTCTTAAAAGTTAAAACTGAGCTCCCACTAAACATTTATTTTTTATAAACAGTATACATAATATTTAATCTTTATTTAAATCAAAATTAAAATAGAAATGATTTATTCACAATTAATTTTACTTTAAAACTGAAATTCTTTGTACTTATTTATCTATAGGTTTTATTAAAATGGTGAAAAAAGAAAAATATTTTTGTTACTTACCCATATACTGCATTATTGTTCAAAAAAATATATATTTTGTTTGTCTCAAAAATGATCAAAATATGCAGCTAAAATTTTTTTACTTGAAAAATAAATGTAAAATTTGTATAAAATGTTTTTTTTTTTATTTATTTAATTTTTATTTACAATCTGTTACATAAAATGAACAATAAGTAAAATAGATAATTGAATAAGTGGCTTGAGGAAAGGACAGATTTAAGAAGCCTTCCAGTGAAGACACTGTGTATAAAATGTTAGAAAATAAAAATTTCAAAAATAAGTCAGAAAAATTATTTAGTATTACAAATGTTTAAAGAAAACATATTTTCTCTGAATTCTGTTGTGTATTGACTTATGCACTATTGTTTGATATTTTAGGCATTATTAAACTCACAAAATAAAACTAAGTATTTGTATTTTTTGAATTATACTGAATTATGTAGGTTAGTCAATATAGTTGAATAGTAATTAGTAATATACCGAAAATAATAATCACAATACACATACTGATATTGTCAAGATTTTATTAAGTTTATAATATTAATTGTGTCCAATAACATAAATAATAAAATAACTATAGTCATATGTTGATAACAAGACTTTAAATTACTTATAGAAAGATAATCATAAAATTTATGTCAAGATATTTAGAAAATTCTTTTGAACATTATATCAACAAAATATTAGCCAATAAAATTATGATCATATATAGAGTTAAGAAAAATATGAAAAATGCAATATGCTATAAAATGTTCAATTGGTGTACTTTTTCTCTAAAATATGACTAAATATGCAAAATAAAATGTTGTATTAAAATTATTTACATCTTCACATAAATAATTTCCATCTTACCTAAAAGAATGTTACAAAAAACATGTGAATACTAGAAGTTCCGAACCCTATAAATTATAAATAATCATATTTGTACAGGACCGCCAAATTCAGATACCGTTCCTGAAGATGGAAAATTGAAGTCCGAAATGATGATTAAGGACAACCGTCGTTATTACTTAGACTTAAAGGAAAACGCACGTGGTAGATTTCTTCGTGTAAGTGAATATTTTTGTTTTTCTAAAATAAATTAACCAAATTAAGAATGTATGTATGATGCATGTTTTATGTTACCTTTTTAGGTCTCCCAGACCATAACTCGTGGTGGCCCGCGTTCTCAAGTTGCTATCCCAGCGCAAGGGATGATTGAGTTCCGTGATAATTTGACAGATCTACTAGATGAATTTGGTACAGATGATGGTGGCTTCAAAGGTGACTTGCCTGATGGACGTCACATGAGGGTTGATAACAAAAATTTTTATTTTGACGTTGGGCAAAATAATCGTGGCATTTACATGCGCATATCGGAGGTAACAACTACGGCAAGTCTAAATTATTCTTCATTAAACTATCTTATATGATTAAATTTAATTGTATACTAATATTAATTTAAATAATAGGTTAAAGGAAACTTTAGAACGGCAATCACTGTGCCAGAAAAGTCATGGTCCCGCTTCCGCGATTATTTCAGGGACTATTGTGAAAAGATGGCTGAGTGCAACGAAAAAAGTACTACAGCAACTTCAGTGCCAGCTGAAAGTGTCAGTCCACAATAAACCTCCATGTATAAAAAGTTATATAAAAAAAAAAATATATAATTAAATTTTTTTCACACACACTCATACAAACAAATGAAATTTAAAAAATATTTTAAATTAATTTAGCAGGTCTAACGAATAGTATAATATGACAAGGTGGTGGGGATGATATTCAATTCGTCCTATAGGAATGTGAATTTACTAAGGCATCTGATTTATGTTCTAATTGCACATGAGTTTACCAACTGATTGTACAATGTTAAAGTCTTTTCTAGCTTGTTGTTTAAGTGTTGTTCCATCTCATAATTTCTCCATTAGTGCAATATTTGTTGAACATTTATTTAAATTCTAGTAACTATACCAGATTGATGTTTTTGTTTTATATTTTATTATGAAAAATGTTGTTTAAATTTTATCCCAAAAGTTGACATTTATTTTGTTAATTATTTTTGTTTTAGCTTATTAATCATTCCAAAATTTATTCAGTTATATGTATTATTTATTATTTGACATTTTATAACAATGATTTCATTATTAATACTTTCGAGTTAACAGTAAATAATTTATTTTTTATTTATTTATTTTTTTTTTTTGCCTTTTCATGTAGTGCTTAAAATTTTTAGTATCTCGAGAGTACAAATATTAGACAAATTTTCCATAACATAAGAAAGTTTCAAAGTTAAAAACAATTAAAATATATACTATTATATAACCAATATTATATTATGTATATAATATAAATGTTTTATTTTGTGTTAGACATTCAAAGAAAATATTATGTGTTTATTAGGTTTAAAGAAAAAAAAACAATTTTATGTATGTCAGCTTTATGTGTACCTATTTTATTTACAGATCTTTTTTCTAGTCTATTAAAATTTAAAATATTTATTCTATCAAAAAAATTATAATTTAATGTTACTAATTAAGATTTTTTCACGTACTTAAAATTTTATTTTGGAAAAAAATTTCTAATGAATTGTTAAAGTTTGTTGGGTGTGAATAGTGAAGAGAGGACATTGTCCTGAGTGGTCTGTGATTTTGAAAGTAGAACAATTGGAAATTATATATATTTTTCTCTGTTATGTTTGGTTCTTTATCATGTTGGGCACGCGTTACACATATAAAAAATTGATATGCTCAAAGCGGTTATCTATTTTTTTTCAGTCAATTAGAAAAGATTTATGGGAATGTTAAGTTAAAGGATGCAAACACACTGCCATTCTAAATTTTCCCAAATTAAACAATTTCTTTTTAGTTATTACTTTGTTAACATTTCATATTATATTGCATAATCGTGGAAAAATCTAGCAAATTTTAAATTTATACTATGTTAAATAATTTAAAATATTTGTAAATTAAAAGTATTTATTAGATAACAAATTAAAAATTACTTTTCCCACTTGAAGATTAATTGTATTTTATCTCACATGCAATAGTACCTTAATTATATTATATATTATATTCCTTGTTGATTGTTTTAGATTTTTTTTTTTTACTTTATAAATATTTATTTTTCCGTTTGTACTTGTTTTGTACAAAATTTGTTACCAGATTATTATGATTTTGTATAAAACAAGTCACATTATCTGTGTCTGGAGCAAATAAAGTAATTGTAACGTGAAAAGACATTTGGACTTGAACTTTTCATTGTACCAATTATTTCCTTTATCATAAAAAAAAAAAATAAATAACAAGTTTTCTTGAATATCAATTTTGTCCTAATATTTATTTACAGAGTAATTATTTATTTTATTTTTTTTAATATAAGCTATAATAAACTAAATTTATTCTGTGAAATTATGTTTGAGTTTTTGAAAAATTTAACCACAAAATAAATATCCAATGTATTTATTTATTATTTAAATGTTTTTAACCTCAATCCTTTGAATATACATAATACATATATGCGTAATTGTGAATATTTTTTGGTCATTATTAATTTAATATTATAATATGAAATATTATGAGTATCTTTCTGTTAAAGTTATTTAACAGATTTAGACAAATCAAACTTGAATTACATTAATTTGTCAAGATCTACAATTTACAAATAAATATTGGTAATTGACAAGAATCAAAAGCAATTTAAAAATGCCAGAAGTTAGTCATGATGAAGCACCCTTAGTAATTAGGATGGCCATTCATAGACATTATTGGTTTAAGAACTTGAGTCCCAATTTTCACATGGAAGTTCATCATTTGTGTTACTGGTAAAAGTATTAATTTAAATTTTCAATTTTTTTTTTTTTGTTTATAAAGCTACTAATGCTTATCATCATATAGTTAATAGTTATCTTTCATAATTCAATGTAAACAGACAGGTGCATCATTTTTAGAAGAAGGTGCAGGGTGTACATTTCCACAAACATTTTAAAACGCCTTATTTACACTTTACAGTATGTACTATGTACATATAATACATTTGGTATATAAAAAATTAATGGTTATAGGTCAAGTTCAAACTTTTTGTCCTTAATTTCATAAAATTTAAAATCTGGCCACCTAATAGCTTAGTAGATAAATTTACTTTCCACAGTTAAAAAGGGGAAAGTAAACGGCTATACCATAGAAAAGAATTACTAAACATATTTAATAATATTTTTATATTGCCATCAAAGTTATTTATTTCACTATTAATAGTAATATAGCAAATTAAATTAATTTTTGTCTAAAATATTGTATACACAAAATAAAATAACAAACCTACGTTAAAAGTTTCAAGTATACGCTAATAATTTTAAATTACAAATTTACAATAATGTAACTAAAATAATTTTTTTCATTTTAATTTGAACTTAAAATTTCTATAAAAAAAAAACTATTTATAAACTATTTGGTCATAGTATGAAAAAATACTATGATTTTAATGGATTTCGTCAATATTCTTACTAAATATGCTTAAAAATAAATACGTTGATTTTATGTTTATTTACTATATTTTTAATTTTTAAATGTAAATAATATGTGCCTGGAATTGTATGGTTTCAGTATGAACTTAGAACTACCTTCTTATAAAGAAACTTGTAAACATTTTTTAGAACTTAGAAAAAGAAAAGTTTTTATGAACTTCCAACTACTTGAAAGTTTTTGCGATATTGTCAAAATTTTGACTTCAAATGCATATAAAAAATAATTGTGCATATGCTTTTTTAATATTTTTATACAAATACAAGAATAACTTTTGTGAGATCTTTTGTTACATAATTTTTTTTTTTATTCAGTGAACAATTTATTACGTTTGACGTTTAACGTTTGAAGAAAAAAATATTAAAACATTTCCATCTTCCATGCCTCAAATAGAGAAGAAAAATATGAATTTTATCGTTTGGACAAAATGATAATACAAACATTTGGTGAAAATTTTAAGTGTACCTATAGTTATTTGTTTTCAAGTTGCATAAAAAAACAAAAACGATTTTGTCAAAAATTGGTTTTGCGAAAAAATTTCCGAATTTTTTAATTGTATTATTTGTATTTGCTGATTATAAAAATAAGTATTCAGAATTTTAAAATTTGACTTCTTTTATTACATACTAGAACCAAATTGATATCCAAAACGACCAAAACCACTGCCATTTTTGAAAATCTAACCATACAATTTATCGCATATTCATCCAAAAAAAAATCATGATAAAATCAATAATATTATTGATATTCATCGTTCCGCTCAGAATCTAAAATATTTTTATGATTATTTGAATTTAAAATTTTTATGAAATTCTATAAAAATGTGAAAATTTGGAAATTATGGTTTTTTTTTTTTTTTAATATTAATACCTAAGATTTGAAAATATAATAAACGGTATTTTAACATAGACCTATAAATATATATATATATATGTACTTATAGGTCTATGTTTTCTAAAGACGAGCAACGTAGTGCACATGATCATTCATAATCGCGTGGACGGATTGTATTATTTGTATTGTGCTTCAGTAGGTTGCTACTATATACATGGGTTGGGCAGTATCTTCGATACAAATATGTAGCGAGTATTTCATAAAATAATTTTATCGAAAAATACTCGATACTTTAATGTGACACTTTGAAAAAATAATTTTATGAATCCATAATTTAATTGCAGTACAACTTGTACGAAACCTATTAGCCATATTAAGTTATATCTGTATATCACTGGCAGGATTTATTGATGTTATTTAACAATTGACTTATTATAATATATTAATACTTAAACTTAACTAATATTTGGAATTTTAAAGTTAAATGCATTTGTCTAAATTCATAACCTGCCTAATTGTGTATAAATAAACTTTAAAAAAAATCCTATGTATCACCGGCTATTACTAATTTTTTCAAATTTATGTAGTATTGGGTATCGAGTATCTAAATATTTAAAATGTAAGTAGCGAGTATCTCGATACTTCAAATCCAAGTATCTAGTATCTTGCCCATTCCTGACTATATATTTATTAAATTTGAATACATTTATTTTGGAAAAATTATTTTGTGAAACAAAAACTAGTAATAGTTGTTAGACGTATAACTAATTAAAAACTGGCGGGGAATAATATTGACTACATATCGTCTTTTCCATGCACCGCGGAAATTCCTTCAAATCAAGGTGGATATATATATCCACCTTGCTTCAAATCTTCGCTAGCAGCTGATAAATGGTATCAAACATTAAAATATCGGTTATTTTTCCGCGACGTCTGAATTTCCGATTCAAATTCAAATTAAATATCAATCATATTCATGTATGTAATACAAAAAATTATTATCCTCCATTATCTATGTACATAAACTATTTAGGTACAGCTGTATACTAACGGAATTTTTACTTTTAATTTTTAAAGTTTTATCAATTTAACATTTAACTGTCAAGTGTTGAATTTTGAATTTTGATGTTATTGAATACTTGAATGTTGTCACTTTTGCCACAGAATTTCCTCTACTAATCGATCTTTTGTTGGATTTTTCTAAATCCTTCTGTTTTTTAATTTGCGTGTACATTAATAGATTTAAAGTTTTAAAATGAACAAAGAAAGGCGCGTTGGCCGTCGTAGTGTGGTACAAAATCTTGTTAAACTTACTCCCGAATATGATAATGGTAAGTACTAAGTAGTATAATATAATTCTGTACCTATTTATTACTTTTTATTTTAAACGTAATATTATTTATAACTCATTCTATGTTATATAAATTGTTTTATGAACTTAAAGCATCATATTATTTAATAGTTGTATTTTATAGAATTATGCTTGTCAAAGTTATTTAAATGAAGTAACATGTTTATTGCTATCTTTGTTTATCATGTTTATGAGAATGATAGCCGATAGTTAATTTAAAATAAACATGATATTGGTTACTTTATTAAATACAAAATAATTACATGTTACATATAAGTCCTAGAACTGGGGATAACTAATTACTCGCAACATTATGACTGTGACAAAGTCCGTGAACATTAGGATAATAATCAGTCAAGAACTGAATACTTGGTTAGGTTACATACATTATAATATACTAAGTATGATAATATAGTTTATTGAAATAATGTAATAACTATAGTCGGGTTACCTACAATTTACAAACAAATATATATTTTTTGTTCCATCATATTTTATTCAATATAATCTCTACACTATATTAATAAATTAATTGATCTAATGTAATGTAGCTATGTAAAATAATATAAATAACATTTAAACAAAGTAAATTTTTATTTTTAAAAATTGTTATGGTTAAACATTTTTATTTTGCATATTATAGTATAAATATTGTTGTTTGATAAACACATTAATAATTACTGTGCTGATGTCATCCTCAACTATAATGACGTATAATATACATAATACTTGATATATATCACCAGAGGTGTCCAATATTGTTTTCTTGTTCATTAATATCAATATTTTTTTACTGGATTATTTATCTATTTTATAATATTATTAAAGATAATGAATGATTTAAAAAATTGTATTAATTCTTAAAATTAAGAATTTTAATTTTTAATTATAAATATCACCACATAATTTAAGTATATGTAAAATTAAATACTTTATGTCTTTATTTGTATTCTTTAGAAGAAAAAGTATCAGTGGGACCAAAAAAAGCTTTATTTGATGATGATACATTTGTTATGAAACGTACATTGAAGCCATTACATGAGGTATATACAAATATTTATATACAGCATAAAAATAAAAATAATAAGTATATTTCTATTTATTTTCAGATTAACAATTTTCAATTTACTTCATCAAAATCTAAAAGTCATGATAAACTTTATACAGAAAATACTTTTGACATACCTAAATCTACATACATGGATATGTTTAATAACCATAATAAAATTCCATTATCTCCACCTAGTAGAATCAAACTTCTTGAATCATCAATGGGAAAATCTCGCCAAAAGCCTTATGAACCTGTATTGCAATCAAAAGAACTTTTTAACACCCTAATTGACTCACCTTGTACTAAATATGAAAAGGTACAATTTAACAATGCATTATCATCTGCCTCTAAATATTTATTAAATCGCCATTTAGAATCTGTCCAAAAAAATGCAGACATATTTAATGTTTCAATACCTGATGTAAATTTGACTCCTGTCTATGAAAATAATTCTAATAAACTCATAACTCCAAGTTTAATAGACTTAAGTGTTACTCTGAAGCCAGACATATGTCAGTCTCTTAGCCAAAGTCAAACATCAAATCTACCTTTACTAGATGAAGTAATGAAAAATGAAGAAGTTGATGATACTTGCAAAACTCAAACATCAAATATGCCTTTATTAGTTGAAGAAATTGAAGAATTAAAAAACAAAGAAATTGATGATATTCGCCAAACTCAAACATTAAATCTATCATTATTAGTTGAAGATATTGAGGAATTGAAAAAAAAAGAAATTGATGATATTCGCCAAACTAAATTGCAATGTTGTAATTTAATGAAGACCCGGTTCAAAGAAATTGAACTAGAAATTGAAAAACATTTTGGCATTATGGAAAATAAAGTTAATGAAAACTATGATAAATTGCTAAAAAAAGTTCAGGATGGAAATAATGACAGTGAGTCACAAACATCAAATATTACTGCAGAAACAGTGAAGGAAAAAAATTATACTAGAATGACTGGTGCATATGGAATTTTCAATAATTTAAATAAAGATTGCAGTTTTTTGAAAACTCCTAAGACTAAAGGCAAAACTCGAGAAGAAATGTTAAATAAAGGAGTTTTGACACCATGTACAATGTCATTTGTTTTACAAGAACAATTAATGCACCTGAATAGCAGTTCTTAAGGTAATATTATATATTATTAAAAGCTCATATTGTTACCATTAGTTCTAAATTACTACTTAGAGGTAATATTTTGTAATTTTATGACTTAAGATAATTAGTTTTATCATAATTTCTTATCAGACTTACTGCATAAAAAGTACAAATAATTTTTGGTAGTTCCTACCTTTCAAGTACTGTGCTTTAGTTTATTTTGTTTTAAACTAACTAAATTTAGTGATCAATAGATCATCATAAGTAGGGCTAGGGACTTCTAGGAGTTTGCATGTTTTTCAATAATCATTAAAAACATAGCTAAGTAATATAGAAATTTATTTCATGGTAATACGAGTTCATATTTAAAATTTATAGTTGCATATTTTGCATATTTGGCCATTTTTTAATTATAAGTGCATATTTGAGCATTTTTAATATGAAAATGGTAGTTTTATAATTAAATAAATATTTTATACAAACAATTTTAAATTTAGATCGATTTCCTAGACCAGAAATATTAATTTTATGGTTTTATATATATATAAATATATATAAAATTAGTATTGTTGTTTTTCTCGCCGAACGCTCCCATTGTTATTTATGGACTATGGCTTTAATGGTATACTTCACAAGTGATTCCGATAGGCGATAATATTACCAAAATAACATTCTATGAAATTATGAAATTATGACAATTATTTATTATGACAAGTTTTTTTACTATAAATTAAAATTTTATTAATTATGTATTCATATTAAAATAAAAAGGTTTTTATTAAATACTGTTATTTATTTTTTTTAGTGCATATTTTAATAGCATATTTGGTAATTTTTAAAGGCATAAATGCATACATATTTTAAGGTTTTTTAGGGAATGAAGTCCCTAGCCCTAATCATAAGTATAATTCTATAAATAAAAATTTTCAATATTTTTGTAAACTGATCAATCAAACTTTTCATCATGGCACTAATTTGTATAGCATACTATGTCAAAATTGTTCTTATGAGAGTATTAAATCTATTTTGATTAATACCATTATCATCATTATTTAAAAAAAAGCATAGCGAAGCAGGTTGTCCAATTGTTTAGGCTTACTTTATACCCATAGCTCACTATTTTAGTATAAATAATACATATAATATATGTTACCAGTTATATTAACATTTGGATAATGTCGATATTAACTATGTTTTTTGGATAATGTCAATTGTGGATGATAATTTTGTTATAAGTTTATAATGTTATATAAAATGCTATACAATATATGACACTGATTTGTAGTTAGCCTGTTTTTGAACGTAATATTTGCTAGTGCAACTTTTAAGTGTTAATTTTTTATTTAAATAAAATAAAAACAAAAACAGAATTTTATCAATCATTCGTGAAACTTTTGTCCAAAATATTAGTAGATGATATAGAATAAAAAATATTTAAATATAATAAATAAATTGAAAGGCGGCATTAAATCTTATATATAATATTTCAAGAAATAATTTAAAATATAAAATAAAGTACTCAATTCAATGTTGTATCATTTGTAGATAACTCATTAAAAATAAATTCAAATTGTTTAATAGTAATATAATAATATAATATAATATTTTATTATGTCTTTTATGGTAATTACTAATTATCTCAAATATATTTAATATTATTAATAATTTAAACTATTTAAAGTTATTTTATCTCATGCATGATACATGTTTATAGTTGTTCAGACATTATCCAAAAGTTCTTGGTTAATATCATATTATCTGGTTAATATTAACATTACTTGTAAAATATGTATTTGTATTTATTATAATATATTACTTTAAAAATTATTATTTGAATAAAAACAATATAGTGAGACACTTTGACAGTATTTTCAAATATTATTAAAAATAATAAAAATTTAATGAATATTGTCACAAATTAAAATTTCAGAGCTATTATGAAGTATAATAGTGTAAATTGTATTTAATTTTAATATATTTTATGTATATATTTAGTTTACTTTCTGTTTCAGAATTTGACCTGTGAATAATCCAAAAGATAAAACTAACATTATTAAAAGAACTTAATTTGTTAGTCTTCAATTTTTATTTTTATTGTGACGTTTAATTATTTTTATACAACAATTCAAGTATTTAATATAATTTTATTTTTAATGTTAATAATATTTTTTTTTTTTTTATATATTATTATTATTTTTACACATAAATTAATATTATAGTTGCCATGATGACTGCAATATTGTAGTGTTAAATACATTTTTGAATTGATAATTCCATGTTGTACATCTATAAATATACCAAACATTTCTTTTCTGTTCTTATGTATTTTATGTATAATGTGTATAATTATTATAATATATATAATTTAATGAACACTTTTAATTATAAAATAAATTTTAATATTTATTAACTAAATAAATAAGGATTATTCTTCAATAACGCTAAAGCAACACCAAAAGCGGAATCTTCTGGCATTTTTACAATTAGTGGGAGATTAAAACAATGTTCTATTTCTTTTTTTATGATATGATTTCTAGTTATGACTGATCCTGATCCTATGATTCTTTGAATTCCAGCTTTCAACAACATTTCTCTTGGCATCATTCTAAATTTAAATAAATTAATCTTTATGATTTTATGTTATTATTGCATTCAAGACCCTAACTATAACCATTGATTATAAATACTATTTATAATCAATGCCGTAACCGACAAAAATTACAGGGGGAAGGGGTCCAACATTTTTTTAAATATAAATACTGAAAATGTATAGCTAATAAGCTGTACTCACCACTAAAATTTTACTAATTTTAAAAATGTTGGGAGGGTCCGGACCCCCAGTCATGGCCTTGAATGCATTGTTTTAAAATAATTTAATAATATATACTAACTTAAGTAAATTATTAATAAGTCCTTTGCAAAAACCTGAAAACAGTTCTGATAATGTGAGGTTATTATTTGTAACATTCATTAATGAACCAAAGGTTGTTGGATCATGTCTTTCACCAAAAATTAAAGGGTTTACTATCAGAGGTGTCGAATTTTCATCAGGTGATAACTGTAACAATCGATTCCACAGTTCATCTGAAATAAAATTAATATATAATTATTACTTATACATGTGTTAATAAAATATAATATTTTAATATTTAGTAAATAGTTAAACAATATATTATACATATCACATATGTATCAATAGCAGGAGTTAAAAGTATATTGTCAAAAAACATCATAACTGTAACAAGTTTAATAGGATTAAAAAAAAATCTTTCACAGTATAAATCAGCTTTTTATTTTTGGTTATAGTGTTTAAAAATAAAAAGCCATGGTTTTATCTGGCTACAAGGTAATTATAAATTGATTTTCAAAACCTAATTTTAAGGTATGAATTTAATATAATGCTATTGAGTATTGATCAATAAATATGTATTAATATTTTAAATTACCTTCAGTTATAGTCAATCCAAGAACAGATACCCAGCTAAGTACAGATTTAACAAAAAAGTCTAAGACATTTCCGCCATTCAAAGAAGCTGCTACTGCCAAGAATTGATTTTCGAAATATGGAAAATATTCAATACCATCTAATCTAACATAATACAATAAATTACAATAATATTATTCAAAATACTAATTATTTTTAATTTACCGCATTGTGTCTCAATTGTTTTGGCTACAAATGCAACTTGAGCAGAAGTCGAAATGTTTATAACAGCATCTGTCATTGCTGTTAATGTGGCTATTACTGAACATTGTAAATCACCAAGAGCAACACCTTAATGGTAATTTAATTAAATACACATATTATAATTTTTTAAATGTTAATCATTTACCAACTACTGCGCCTTTTGGTATATGATAAATTGTTTCATATAATGTCCCGACATTTATTCCAGGCTGTACAACTGATGGTAATAGATGAACTGGAAAATTTGCTTCAATTAGAATATCTGTATTCCAGGAACAGTCAATTACATCAAAATATCCCCAACTTGCTGCGTTGTGAGTAGACATGACTGGTTTTCCTTGATTACAAAGTATTGATACAATTAAATCTTGAATTGTGCCACATTGCTTAAAATTACTCAATATTTCTGGTCTAAAATTGATGTATAAAAATATTTGTATTCTATTAAATAATAATATTCAACCTCTTGTTGCTCTTATTAAACTTACTGATTTTCTTTTAACCAAAAAATGGTATTACATCCATAACCTGAGTATGCCTTTAAATGAGAACGAGGTTTCGGCAGCTTAGTCAAAAATTTTAAATCTGTACGTGCATCTTGCCATGTGTATAAATTAGATACCAATTTCTCTGTTTCATTTGTGAACTCACTATCCCAAAATGTTTGTACAAATTGTTCATTCCAAAACACTATTCCATGCATTTGACCACAAATACCGATCGCTTTTACCTTATCAGAATCAGATAGTTGGTCAATTTTTATCTAGATAATTATTCAAATAAAAAATACTCAAGTGATATTTTAATTTATGGATTAAATAACTATTCACCTTAATTATAACTATAAATATGAATGTATGTACTTCCATTATAACAAATATATAATACTTGGTTGAAATTATAGTATTGAATTTGTTAGGTACCTGAGTATTTTTTATATTGAATAATTTATATTTTCTAGGATTGTAAGATATACAGAATGATTCATCAAGGATACACAATACACACACTCTCTTTTTTTTAATAATATATTAAGTTTTTCTAAATTTATTTTTGGTATTTTCAAATAAATTTAAAAACCTTAATTTTAAATTCTTGAGAATTTTTATGTTACTTAAAAATTATTGAGTAAAATAAATATTATCCTATTTTCTTTAATTTTTTTTTTTATTATTATTATTATTATTATTATAACGTATCCAAATCAAAATTTGATCTAGTAGTTTTTGAGTTATTTTACATATGTACTAAGAAGTCCATGTTAATGGGTTTTTAAAGATATGGGGACCATGATAATTTTAAAATTTTAGTAATTTAAACTAGTTTATATAGGTCTATGGATTAATCTAACAATATTATTAATTTATACATTTTATTTTTAAATGATGCATGTTCCCTCTTAGGCACAGTCAACTATTCTTTGTACTTCATAGTTGGTTTTATCTATAATATGAAAATATTCTTTAAAATTAACTCTGTCTATGATTGTATTAAATTATGAACGATCTTAATAGTTTCTCTACCTAAGCTAAAAAAATTGATCCTACAATAAATATCAATAAACAAGACTGTAGCCAGAATTTTTTTTTTTTGGGGGGGGGGGGGGGTGGGAGTTAGAGTATAAATATGTCATATTATACAAGTTTTAAATATTTTAGGTATTTAAACCTATTCAATATCATTTCAAGAAAAAATTTCGGAGGGGGGTCTGAACCCTGAAACCCTCCCCCTGGCTACACCCTTGTCAATAAATGCCAGTTAATGATATTTACCAGGAGTTGCTCCCTTACTACTTTTTCCTACACTTTTAATGGCTCTAACTTACTTCCTGTAGGTACTGAAATTTCTGATTTGAATTTTACTTTTACTCTTTCTGTCTGTTCTTTTGCCCACATTGATAAGGTTACCTGCAAAGCTCTTTAAGTAGTGGGTTTCATTTCATTAAAAGAATATCTGGAGTATCAACAAACTATCTCTCTGAATTTTTTGTATGGTGCACTTGTTAGAGTTAGATCAATATTGTTGAGTAGGTATAGTGCAGTTATATGAGACCCTCAGACAGCTGATGGGTGTAAACTACCTACTTCAGAGGGTACAGGGTAAGTTCTTAAGCTTTATGAATATGTCTAGAACATAGATTACAATTCTTATGAATAAACTCGTTTTCTCCATCTTCTTAACGGTGTTTGTTCGATGCACCCGCAATATTTAAGTATTTTCCATACTGAACTAAGGTTAGCCAACAATGATCCGTAATTTCTTGTTTAATATTTAAGTTTTTATTTATTATTGTATTAATAATAATATTTATAATGTATAAGAATGATTCAAGAATAATAAATACTAGACCTGATATTACATCTATTTTATGTTTAATAAACTATTTTTAAGGATTATAATCTTTAATTTAAGATATAAAATTATTTTAATAATTGAAAACTTTTGAATTAGAACATAAAAATGTTCAAATAAATTATAACCACTGAATAACTTACAGTAAAAAAAAAAAGATTTTTATTAGAAGGAAAACACAAGTTTGAATCACCACAAGATATTCCTGAAGTAGTACAATGTACAAAAATACAAGACTTTGAAAATATAAAAAATATTAGAAATTGAATAAGTTCATTATTAGAGAAAAAATAGGAGCATAGGGTTGGGAGTGAGCATATTGGGTGAATAATGATAACCCTGTGCATAAGTATTAGAAATTATTTGTAGGCTATAATTTACATTAATATAAAAAAGATAAGTTTACTATAGTCTATATATTATTTAAATTAAAATGTATTTTAAATAATTCATGATGACTATAGCTAAAATGTATCTGAATACAAAATACTTATAACCAAAGCTCGATCTTAAAAGCACTAAAAATAACTATAATATGGGGTATTATAAAATTATATGTATAAACATTAAACAATAAGAAGTTGAAATAAATAAAACGTTTTGGAAGGCGATTTCTTATAGAAAATTTGATCTAGTTTGTACTATGAAAATGTCAAAATACTCTTAATATTTTTCAAGATAACCTGAAAAACAAACAAAATTAAGGAAAAACGGGATATTATACTCAAAATCCTATTTAACAAAATTGATTTTGTATTTTTGGTGAAATAATTTGAAAAATTAATAATCGTAGCTACTTTCTCTATAGAAATGTTGAAATGTTCCCCGAATGGGCCGAATGTTTATGTTGATATTTATTTGTTGTGTTATTTATAGACATTAGACATTTTTTATTATTATTTAAAAATATTTAATGTACATAGTAACAATTTGTTTTTATAAAATTTATACTTAGAACTAAAAAAAATCGTAAAATCCTCAATTTTTTTAAATAAAAATGTTTGATACTCCAATAATAGGCAATAGTCCAATAGGTACCAAAGATTTGATAATTTAATTATTTTAATACAAGGTTCCATAAAAATGTTTCTTAAAAGATTTACTAAAAACATTGAGTGTACCAGTTATAATATGTAATCGTCTGTAGTTTAAATTTTGACGAAATTGGATATTTATGCGTAAAATAACAATATCTTATTAAACGATTTTTTTGTTCTTCTGTTTTAATTCAAAAAGTATAAATGCATAACATTCCACTGATAAAGTGTTGATAAAATTTTTAGGCTCAATCAAAAACCTTAAAAAATTCATAAAAAATACTAGGAAGTTGTTATTTTAGCAATTTAAAAATGTTTAATATATACAGACACGGTTTGTTTATTTGTTTAATTTGTATAGCTAACGCTTGAAAATGGTTTATTTACTTTCCTACTTTTAATGTAACTTCCATTAGTCCTTACTAAATAATAATATAATTTTAATAAGCTAAAATTGAACGACTGAGAAAAAACATTAGTTAATATCTAAAATACGCAACAATCCAACATTATACAACTATATTTTGTTATAAAATAAATGCATATAACTTATTCTATTACTTATATGTACATCAGTATAATATATTATATTTATTACCTATGTATTACTTACTATCTGTATTCTATAATTATTATTTATTACCAAATACTATTGAATTCGATTATTCGATCATTCAAGCCCTGTTTATATAACAGCATAGAATGTCTTTGAATGAATTGTAAAATAGTAGGTATCTATAAAAACAATGTTACCTATTCCGTATTTGAATAATTTCCTAATATGTGTAGTTATATTAATATATTACCTATATATAATATAAAATATAATAATATATTATATTATAGTATTAAACCGTATACTATATATATTTTTTCAACATACAATATATTATTGATATACCTATCTATGTATATAGGTATATAGTTCGATTTTTTATTTAAATATTTACCTTTTCCATAATTTTTCCTGGTGACTTAAAACATTCTCGCATTGCTTTCAAAATTTTGACAACATCTTGCTCATCACCATTTTGATGACTAGGATTAATTTTTGCTTTGGTTGGGACCGATTTCGCATAAACAGATTTTGAAGTCCAGCTGTCTAAAAGTGAAATTTTTACTGAACTTGTTCCTATGTCTATTCCTAGTATTAATTTTTCGAAATCCATAATGTAAAATTAATATAAAATAATAACTTTGATGGTAATCAACTTATTATTTGTGTACAAATAATAAATGTTTTTTAACACGATACTAATATTTAATTTTATTAATATAAAAATATATTAACATTAGAACCAACTATATGTCTATTTATATGTAAGTAGTAAGTGCAGTGAAGTGAACTATACGTACGCCGAATATTAAATTAAAACTATATAGTTGGGTTGTTTGTTTGAAATGTTTGTACATAAACATAATAATATGTAGTTTATCATACGAACTACAATATCACTATATCAGTATTAAAAAGTAAATACTCTTAGGTTAAATAACTGGTTTGAGGTCATATTAATTTAGGTAAACGAAACACGTCCTTATCGAATTATTCCTTTTTTATATTTTAACCATATAGTAATTAGTCTTATAATACTATTATAGTAGTGTGTACTTGTAATATATCTACTGTTGAAGTGTGCAACATATATAGCTATTGCCTATAGACTAGATTGTTTAAATCAGATAAATACTTGATGAATATTGTATTACTTACACTAACAGTGGACAACATTTTATTGTGAATAAATAAAGTAGGTTGACATTTATTTGCATTGTATATTTGTATACTTATTTAATAAGTAATATTATCTCATGGTCCATGGACCATGGTGAAGACCTACTTATGAGAGTTGATCCTACGAAACCTGTTATATACTCGTAGATAATATAATTGATAAATATATAACTATAAACTAGATCTAATATTAATTATTATAATTTTATAATTTATAACTTGGAAGTACAAGGTATACGGTATAATCAAAAATATAAATAGTATGATACATTTTAAACCACGGACTGACGAACTTGCCTTAAACTATTCATAAATTATGAAATTTACAGATAACTCATATATTGTAGTATTTTACAATATTGACAAGCAAGTAAGCAACCAAATTATTCAAATCAATTTATCACTGCAGAAGCCAGAAATACAGCATTTAGTTATAAATTATACGACCACGATTATTCAGCTAGACATACAATAATGTCAATTTTTAAACATTAAAAAGTAATAATGAATAGGTAATTATTAGTTTGGTATAAGTAATTAACCTACATAAATATAAAATAATGAATTAGCTATATTCAGAAACCATATTAGGTACCACAATAGTTTTGTATGCAAATTATTATTTGTTAAGATTATAATTTAGTTAACATTAGATTGATTTTTTATTTAATTTAGTCAACAACCTATAATCTACTAGTGTCAATTAAAATGACGAATAATAATATTAAGAGGACGTCAATACGTCATATACCCGCATGTGTTGCATGTCTATGTCTTACGAACGTAGGTAAGACATAGCAAATTTGCATTCAACAGATTCAATTTTATGCTGTTAACTTTAATATTAGAGTCAATACCTATATTATCAAACTTAAACTTTAAAGTTAATAACTAGTAAAATTACCTAGGGCGTCTCATAATAGGCTTTTATTGATCTTTTAATTTTTAAGCGAGTTACGAGCATTTTAAAGTTTAAATATTTTACACGACTATAACTCACTTAAAAATTTAAGTTTAAATTTAATTTAATTTAAATTTAAGCCTTTTCCCCAAAAATATTTTTTCGTATTGTTTAAATAGAAAATTCTAGGGACCGAAGAAAATATTCGAGGTATCGACAATTTCGAGTTAAAAAAGTTTGAGAATCGAGATAACCAAGTAGCAAGTTCGACTGTATATTATTAATAATAAATGACTAAAATTAAAAATCATAAAATTTACCATAGAATAAACTTACTTTTAATATATATATATGTTATCATAATGTTATTTATATCGGTATTCGGCGGTGACAATATAATCGAACAAGTTGTTGACTATTACAAAATATAAAAATCAGAAATATAAATAATATAATTATATTACAAATTACAATATACTAAAAAAATAAGCTGAATTTTGATAGATTGTAGGTAACACATCTAGGTTATACCTCACTTATAAACATACTAAAAGTCCTAATACCTACATTTTGTAGTTTCTTGTGCGTAGTCCCTCACCGCTTTTAAAAGGATCACGCACCCCCTTTCGGCTTTCACTGGTTTCACTTATAACTCATCAGCTGTTCAAATTACAATATTTGCATGCGATAAAGTCCCTTAACAAATTCGACTTAACCAGATTGTAAAATTACAAATACAATTAAGTAGGCAAGTAGGTATGTAAATAAAAAAAGACCAAGTCCCAAGATATTAAGGATTTTAAATTAAAAATAATTGGAAACATGTGAAACAGCTACATAATTTCTAAATTAATTGTATTTCAATAATATATTAACAATTATATTAATTATATTATTTGAAAACTAAACTTATATAATTACTAAAAAAAATGCAAAAAATTGGAATTTTTGTTTATTTTTAACTTTATAGGTAATAATGGATACAATATTGGTTCGCAAGATCGCACATAAATACATAATAACCGTTTAATAATTCAATAATTGCACAATCAAATATTATTGTCGTATCTAAGCTACCTGATCTACTGATATATTATAATTTGTAATAACTATGGCTGGGATTAGTGGGATTTGTATGTAAATACTAAATACATATTTTTACTAAACCATTATAAATTTATAAATTAATTATTGCAAATGATAAATTCATTTCACGTGATTTGGATTAAAATAAAACATATTTTATTTTAAATGTTTTTATATATTTCGTCATGAATAAATATTTTAACATTATTTGTAAAATTTGTAAAATTTTTTTTACATATTTCGTAAATTTTGACGATTTTAGTGGTTTAGTAGTATTATACATTTTTACCTCAATAATAGTATACCCATACAAATTGTAAGTGTGTATAATGCATATAGGAAATAATTATATGAAAGTATCAGTATCTATATATTAATTAAATATTAATAACTTGATTATAGTTTATCTTATTCGTTTCTGTTCAATAATAACTATACATTATAAATTATAATGATCTTAGATTATACTTTATATTCATTAATTGACAATTGTTATAGACAAAATATATTTACGATCTTTCAACAGTGTCAGTACTTAAGTTCGCGTGGTTGTAAAAATATCTTTATATTTTTTAAATGAATTTGATTAGAAATAAAAAACAATTAATTGTATATTATTCAAAAATTATTTAGAATTTAATTTTAATTTTATACGTTAACATCATTTTAAAATTTTTCTTATTATATATTTTTTATTTTATACTATACATATTTTGACCATTTTAATTACATATATACATATGTATATTTTTTTAGTTTTTTATTACATATAAATCCCAGCTCTAATAATAACATATTAATAAATAATAAGTTCAGACTAGCAAATTTAATGTTAAATTGATACAATAAATAATAATATAGGTATCTAAACTAAGCTGATTATAGCTGAATCTATGTATATTATAAACCTTAAATTATCAAAAATCTATTTTTTATTTTTGCGTGGTTATTGTTCTAAAACATAAAATAGGTATTAAAATACTATATTGAAGTTATCCAAATATCTGAATATTTTACTAAAAAATATATTATTGCATAATTAGCTTTGATTAATATTTATATAAACCACCAAATTATAGATGTCAATAGGTACTCAATGTTAAAAACAAAGTTATGTGATAGACAAAATAAAATTAAAAATGTTTTCATATTTATTTTCTGCATATTAAATTTAAATTTAGATTATTCAAAAAATAAATGTATACCTAATACCTATTGATAAATAAATTAAACTATAGTGCCATAGTGGGTTTTTTACGGTATGTTCATCATACATTTATAAAATTACTAGTTTTTTTTTATTATTGAAATACATTTTTATAGTTATATAATCTGTATCTACACTTCAGTCATTCTACACGTTATACAATAGGTAAAAGAATTAACAACTATAATAAGTTAAACTTTTTCTTTTTTTATTAAATAAAAATAAAACATTTATAATCTGTATTTTGTATACATAATAATTAATAATAGAATAAGCAAAATGGACAGGATAATAATAAATATAGTAAAATAGGCGTGGCAGCATGACCGAAGATGGCGTCCATACTCCATTGTCACTATTTTAACACTACTAGTTAGTAGTTTTGCTTATTTTTTATTTTTAGCTATTTAAACAAGTAGATCATGATACCAGTTGCGTAGCTATACGGCATACGCTCTCCGTACTTCGGGATGTCGCAATGGTCGCATTGTTGTGATTTTAGCGAGATTCACGGGATAGTAGTTTGTGCCTGTAGTATCCTTGTCTTACGACTAAAGCATCGACTCGTAGTGGAGCACACACATGACACACGAAGCGAGGAGTGATGAGATGAGACGATACGAGTGAACCAAATACACTTTCATGTTCGACGTCAAGATGAATTATCATTTATCAGGAATAATGGCAGAGGAAATATTAGAAATTAATGGCTTAGGGTGTCTGAGACCAGTGAGACCTGTGTATCGTGTATGTGCATGGATTAATCAAGAAAAGACAACAGTACCTATTGGAACAGAATAGATTAAAATTAAATATTAAATTTATCAATTTAATTTATTCTGTGGCATTGGATCGATAGTTTTGGTCTGTGTTGGTTTCGCTATGAACGCTTGATTGATTTTGGCATTTTTTTATATTGTCTATTTGTCTGAGACTCTGAGCACATGTCTAAGAAGAAACAATGTTATTTGAAGTAATGTTTAAATATTTTTAAATATACATGTTATTACTAAAGAGTTTGGAATTATCGAGTTGAATGTTTTTTTTTTTAGATTGTACATTGGACAACCTCTGTAGCTTACTAGTTTACCAGGTGAGAACCATTACAAAGGGCATATTGGCCTGGTAAATCTAATGATTTTTGACGACTGTCTGAAGAGTGAAGGGAGAAGTTTTCCATCACCACATTGAATTCTGAGTACATTTAGGTGAATGATTACAATAATTTGTTGTGTGTCCATAGCCTTGGCAACTAGTTAAACTTAGAAATGAAAATAAATTCATTGTTTAACTAAGTTTTGAATCTTTTCACAATAGACATTTTTTAAATATTTATACAAATTATAATAAATTAATAACAGTGTAATTATATTATAAAAATTATATAATTAAAAATAAATGTATACATAATAATATGTTAGTATAATATATAGGAATGTAAATTGTATGGGTACTATTGTAGGTACTTTAGCATGTATTGGTAAATATAGGTAGGTACTATAAGTATAAATTATTATTGTTTTGTTAAGCACAGTTATTTGCACAGGGAAAATTTATTGAGATAAATGAAAAAACGTTCACAGCTTATAATAGTAAATGACAAACGACTCTTCAGTATGATAAGTATAAATCTGGAAAATGACTTATTAAACAAATAAATTGCCTGGGGTAAGCTAAAGCTAATTTTTTTACTTCATCATTTAAATCATAATCTGTTACTAAAGTTGAATTTTTGTTTTTAATGTCTCTTAAGGTTAATATACTTCTACATTTGTTAGGATAGATATTAACAATATCAATATTATTGTTAATACACCGTAAACTGACACCATTTACAAAGTAGTTCAAAAACTCCATAAACTTATTACTAAAGTTTAACTTAATGAGCAATTCATTAAATATACTTGAGCATGTTTGGAATACCAATGGTGACTTAGAGCATACATCAATTAAGTCGTTGATTTCCCACAGCGATATTGCGGACAAAATTGTTTTTTCAAAAATTAAAGGATTTACCTTGATGGTTTTTTCTTGAATAATTATAGGCAATTTCAATACATTTGATCCTAATTGAGTCCAAACAGTCATTAAAACTGAATTCAATGCCTTGTTGTTTTTATTTAAGATAGATTCTATGTATCTAGCATATATATCAAAGTCTGCCCCTTGATCAAGTATTGATTTTAATTTGATCATGTGATCAGGTTCTATTACATCAAAATTAATAGAATACAGAAATTTTTGAATGTTAGACTGTGTGCTGAGCTTATTATCCGGTATAAAGTTTGGTGGAGTGTATAATAATGTTTTTAAAATCATCTAAAATCAAAAAAAAAAAATATAATTATAAATATTATAAATTTTAAGTTGAATATTTTAAAGTTAAATAAATTAATAAAAATTAATTTGGTTTAATGACATTTCTAACTTAATTAGATTAAATACACCAAATTAATTATTGAAATGTATATAAATAGTGACTTACTAGACATTTTCCAAATATTTCGTCAGAATTGTCAGATAATTTTTTATTTTCCAAATGTTCCAAAAATGCAGATAAACGATCTTTATTTATTTTTCTAAAATTTGATATTTCCATTTTAATAGTTTACATATTTCTTTAAAGTACTGCAACACAAGCAACAAAAATCAAATGATCTTGATATTTAATGATTCATTGCAATTTAATATAATTTCAAATTTTTAACTGCTTTTTAATATTTCGATTTTTGAATACAAATTACGATTCACGATCTATTATTTATTATTCTAATCAGTACTCGGTAATACACTAATAATCACAATAATATAATACTCTTTATAATACTCAATCGTGAGATCAACTTACAACTACTTACTGTAATGTTTCATTTTTAATAAGAACTAAATAAATATAAAACTATATATAATAAATAAAGATAATAGCAATAATAATAGTAAGCTGCTACTACAGTGATTTTTATTATCGCATATCAGAAAATGACAATTGATAATGTTATCCCAATGTACTGTTTTTGTATATCATTGTATTAAAATGGGAAGATAATAAAGCTAAAAATCACTTAAATATCTTAAATTTAAGTTAATTATTATTTAGTGTATATTACTATTAATTATAATTTAATTTTAGTGTTAATTTTTTGGAACAGTATTTATCCACAGAGTATTAAATAAATTCAACATGTCTTTTGGTGGTTTTATTGATTTTTTTCAAAAAGGAAAAGTAAGTTACAAAATATTGCATTTTATTACAAATAATATACTATTGTATACATTGTGTCAGTGTCCAATTATTTATTAAAATACATTTTCAGACATTTAGGCCGAAAAAGAAGTTTTCACCGGGCACCCTTCGTTATTCGTTGTATAAACATGCACAAGCTTCATTAAACTCCGGCATCAATTTAAGGAATGCAGTGCAATTGCCACCGGGCGAAGACTTATATGATTGGATTGCTGTTCACGGTATTATTATTAAATTCTATGCTTGTATTTACTATTGAAAACGCATCATATCTTAGCAGTAAGTTTAAAAATATTCTATAGAAAGTTAAAACTATATTTATTCAACGTTTTGAACATGTAAACAAATTTTTCACATACTTGTATACAATATGCATGTAAGTGTGGCTAAACTTTAAGAGCAAATTTTGCTAAATTCCTAAATTGTTTATAAAAGTCTTTCAAATAACTTTCATTCATTTTAAACACTAGTCACTGACACAAATCAAAGAATTAGTACAGTTGTACTTATACTTACATAGTTATATACTGTTTGTGTAAAAAAAAATATGTTTGATGATATTAAAATATTTTACAATAACCTTTAGGCTTTAGAACTCAGGTCATAATCTATAATTAAAAAAAAAATGATGGTTCATGTAGCTTATTATTAGCATTGTTAGCAACATAACAACACCCTCATACAAGCCTATGAAGAGATAATATTAGGCACTATAAGTATACATTATCATTATTGTACATAGTAAATTGAATTATGAGCAATTAGTATATTATTTTAAAATTTATTTTGTTTTGTTTCAAATTGTATTTTTTTAAATTTTTATTCTATAGTTAGTACTTAGTTGTGGATCATGACACCCACCACCACTACACCACTCTAGAATATAATCATAAATATAGCTGTTGTGTAACTAGTTGACCCACTGAAAATAATCATGTTGGATAAAAATTGGTTTATTTTGTATGAATAATTTGTATATTATTTTTTTTCAATGACTTATTGGTTAAGAATTAAGGAGTAAACAGCATGTGTATGTTAATTAACAATTTTCTAGTATAGTAAGGATCTGAATAGATAGCCATATGGGTAATTTTATGTTTTAACAAATTGCAATGATAGATACACACAATAACTCAACTTTTCCATTAATAACACAATCTAAATTGTTTTCAATAATACTATTCTGCTTAAATATTATCTCTACAGTTTTAACACTAGTACATATCATAACTTATTCTTATTTTCAGTGGTCGATTTCTTCAATCGAATAAATTTGATATATGGCACAGTCTGTGACTATTGTACAGATACATCTTGTCCAACCATGAGTGGTGGCCCAAAGTTTGAATATTTATGGGCTGATAAAGAAAGATACAAAAAACCAACACCATTACCAGCACCTCAGTATGTTTCACTGCTTATGGATTGGATTGAAACACAAATTAACAATGAGAACTTATTCCCTGTATCAACAGGTATATTTGAATGAAGTCTTTTAATAAGAAAACACATAACATTATTAAAATTGTTGTACTTTTTGATATTTGTTATTAGATGTACCATTTCCAAAGACTTTTATGCCACTTTGCAAAAAAATACTTACTCGATTATTTAGAGTATTTGTACATGTTTATATACATCATTTTGACCGAATTATATCTATAGGCGCAGTAAGTATTATGGTTTATAAAAATAAAGGAAATAAAATATTTAACTTGCAGTGAATTAATATTAATTAATTTTTGGTGATAATTATATAATGATAAGTTTATGTAAAATCAAATAAATAGGTATTTCAATTAAAACTCGAGGGTGCTATAATTTGTAGAATTAAATGTTCTTATAAATCTTTATTTTGTATTTTTATTACAATCGTCATTCAAAACTATTGAAGAATATGTTAAATTAAATATATAAATATAAATAAATACTAACAACATCTATTCTATTTTAATCACGTCTTCATTGCTACATGATGTTGTTATTAGTTTATGTATTTTACTATAATTTTAAAACTGTATATGAATTATTGTAAATGTTTTGTTTTTTTTTCATGTAAATAGAATGGGTGTTAAAATTGTTGAGCACATGTCTTACACCTTATCAGGTTTTTTCTACACTCACTATAACTTGAAACAGATAGTTATTTTATTTTGTTATCATAAATCTATACATAACATTTATAAATTTATAATTTAACAATAATCCTTAATCAAAAATTATTGTTTATACAACAAAAACTAATTCATATTATACCAAATGATGTACCAAGTTAAAATAAATGTATTCAAGATTGTAGACACACTACAAAACTTAAATAACATAAAATTTTTGATATAATTGAAGCGAATTCATTATGACCGACCAGTTATAATATATTTTTACCCTAACATAATACTTTGTATTTTAATTTTTTTTTCAGGAACCACATGTGAATACGTGTTATAAGCATTTCTACTATTTTATAACAGAGTTTGATCTAGTCATTAATAAAGAATTGGAGCCATTAATGGAAATGACATCGAAAATGTGCCAGGATTGTCTTCAGAATCAATAATATCTTATATTTTAAAAAAAAAATATGTGTATATTTTTTGAATTACTATGTGGCATTTATTTTACAATTTTGTTACCTTTAAAAATGTATATTTTTAAATTAATATTCTTTTGTTAATTTAATCAGGAGTTGAATAATATATGATATTAAAACAAGAAAATGGATTTTAAGAACTTTTTATTTTATTAATTAATCATTACAAAACTTAACCCTCTTGTGTACGAATGCGTGCGTTTCCATTGGTTAATCTGATAGATAACTCTTGGGCTCTAGAAACAATAGTTTTACGATTTTTGGATGAAACACCATGAGCGATTTCACCGCAGTACTTTCTGTTCTGCATCATCAACATTTCCAATTCCTAAAATTTGAATATTTCATTAGAATCCACATATTCTAGTTTCAAAATGCAAGTTATACTTACTCTGACATTGTGTACAAGAACTTTACGGAACTTTGAAGGCAACATGTGTCTGGTTCTCTTGTCACTACCATAACCAACATTGGGCATCAAATACTGTCCCTTGAATCGTCTTCGCACTCTGTTGTCAATACCCTTAGGTTTACGCCAGTTGGGCTATAAAAGAATAACAATGAAGTTTTTATATTATTTAAGATCTAATATATAACTAGTTAATAGCATACCAATTATATTTGTTTAAATAAACTTACCTTGAGTTTGTCATAACGATCACTTTGATGTCTGATAAACTTCTTTGTACGTTTCTTGATGATTTGTGGGCGATACTTAGGCTTGATCGACATGGTTAATCTAAAATAATTAGATAAAAATCAATCTCGATATGTACAGATTTCAACTAATCTTACGAAAAGAATATTTTTACAAATATTAATAATTTATCATTTCAATTAAATTGAATATTAGGTACGATTTATAATGAAATCATACAATTGATACTTTAGAGGATCGAATTGATAAATTTGGATTAAAATCTTACAAATATACTTACATTTTATAGGATTGACCTACGGGAAAAGTAGACGTACGTCGAAGTGTCGTACATACAGCGAATAAAAGTAAACAACATAGACTGCTAACCGTATTTTGAGGTTATCATCGGTAAGACATTATCTCATTAAACGTATACCAACCTCACGGTTCTTACAAAAAGGTTAACTTACAATATTTTTTTTTTTTTGTTATCAATTATTGGCGCCTAAATTTGAATGCAATCGTTGTAGACTATGTGATTATAGTAAAAAGTTACTATATGCAGTTCTACGAACTATGTTGTAACATGTTCAGAGTGTGGCACAAAATAGATCACTATAATTGATGTGTTACATTTTAATTCAAAAATGTTTATATAAAGTAATTTTTTAAAAAAATATATTTTTTGAAATTATATTAATTATAATGTTTCTAACATAAACTAAATCGTAATTTACTTAACGAGAATATTGATATTTAAAAAATTGTAAAAAATCAGCCACTGGACTTAAATAAATGTTTTTAACATCTAAATTTTTTTAAAAATCAGATGTACAAATTGTTTATTTTTAAATTTTTTTAATTAATTTTTAAGTTTTATATTTTCTGTATTAAAAAATAAAAAAATGTATACTAAAAATGTAGCGCAAGTGCCTATAACTTATATTTAAAAGGAATTGTATAAAAATATTGATTACAACAAAAATTATTTCATTATTTCATTTGACAGATCTCCATGGGACATATTCCAAATATTAATTTTCTTTTACTAACTTTAGCAGTATTGCCAGTAACAACAGGCGTATGTGAGAAATTATTTACAGGTGCAATACCTGTACTAAACATGAGCGAAAGTGCTCATCTTATAATTTCTTGTACCTCTACCATAAATTATTATTCTGATTATATATAAGTATCTATCCTGAATTCCTGAATCACAATCTAGGATGGAATTAGAAAAAATTATGTGGCAAATTACCATTTATAAATATAGCATTGTCCTGGGTTATTGTTATTAATTGAATGCACTAAAAACTGTGAAATATCAATAAATTATGTATTAGAATTTAGAACTTTAGAAGTTTATTTATAGTTTCCAGTAGTTTCAACACTACCATTTATTCTATGTTTTGTTGAAATAAACATTCAAAATTTAATTTTCAAAAACTGTATCCCTACGTTTTATTTTTATCAATTGAAATTCATTGAAAATTGACATTATTTGAAAAATACAACCAAAAATTAATTTGTCTATTCATTAGGTCAAATTATTATTTTATAGTGCCTCCTAATTGTAATCGAAAATTACAATAATTATATAACAATAAAGTTACAATAATTACATAAAAATATTTACAGAAAATATACCTATTGTAGGTCACTGGAATAGCTGCTAATCGAGAACGATTTCAGCAAATTATTAAAAAATATACTACTTACAAGATTTGTATTATTATTTATGACATTATATAATAGAATTATAAAAGTTATATACATAAATAAGATAGATATGTGAAGAAAATATTCCGTGAATGGCGTCAATAATTTACGTCAAGCCTCATCTCATCATAAATATTATTGTACCTAATTGATTTGTTTTACTTTTCAGTGTAGAATACTAGAATGTAGCACTACGCAATTTATAGATAATGTATTAATGTTAGAATATTTAATGCCAGCTATAATATAATAATATATTACAATTTACATATTATATAATAGGAATAGGTACTTATTTGATTTTTTTCAAATTAAAATACATAATATTCATTCTGTTAATAGAATACAGCGAACATGATCAAGTTAATAAAAACAATCAAATAGAGTTATAGTTAATTCTTTATTTTTTAATTATAGTCACGTTAAAGTTATGAACGTTAAGTTATAAGTCAATAATTAACTAACAATAAATTTAACTATACTAATTTAAAGATAATATTGAGAAATATATAATAACTTAATTCAATTCAATTCAAAATAAATTATTAATTTATTACTTTCAAATAGTTGGAAATTAATTAGAATAATAATTAAACAACTTGTTGGTATATAGTGCATTCTAAATCTTAATCTTGAAATTCTGTATTTCTTTTTACTGCACCACGCTAGCTTAATACCTAATCTTTTTGCAGCAATCATACATATTGGAGTCAATAAAATTATTAAAAATAAGAATATTTTAATTAAAATTATTTATATAATAAGTCATTAAATTATAAAAAAAAATTATTAATAAATATTTTAGGTAGGAGATACCTTTTAGTATATTGGTGTATTGCTTAAGTATAAATATGGCTATTAAGATTCAAGCTACCTCTTAAATTAATTAGAAAATTAACTAAATACAATAGTTAAATTAAGGACAAATAAAATTATATTTTTATTTAGACGATCATCTTCGAATAAACGAGTAATATACTCGTAGTACTATACTACTATAATTTAAAATATAGATTATTGGATGTTAGGTAATTATAATTTATAATACAATTCGAAAACGTTTGTTATTTTTTTTTATAGTGAAATTTATTAGGTACACGTATTATAGACAAAAGAGAAAGTTTGTTTTGTAGACTTTTAGGAGTTTAATTATAATTTTAACTACCGCTATAATATATATTTACTTATTTATAGATAAGTTACCTATATACGTATTGTATTTTATGCAAGTAAGTGTATAACATTGAAATAATATTCATCAATGGTCAATGGATATTTTTAATAGGGTTTGGTAAGTTCTCACACAAATCATAGCAGGCGAGTAGTTATATAATAACTATGTAAATTGTAAGTAATTATAGTACAAATATGTTTCAGTTATAGACTAAATAGACTTATATTTATAGTATAAATCAATAAATTCATAATATTTTGAGTTCAATCGATGAAGAAACTAATATGTTACATATTATATGTATACAAATTACGAATTAAATAGAATTGTTATATGTATTTTGAATTTTCAGATGATGTTAATATAGAATTTTTGAAGCAATTGGAAATAGTAGGTATAATGTTCTGACAGCACTTTTAATTATTGCGATAACCATTTTACATAACTTGATATACTTCTTAGAAATACTATTTTTTTAAATTTCAATTGATGTTTTGCTTTTTAGTTTTTTATAAAATAAATGAAATAAACAAGAATAAATAACTACAGCAATTACATTCAACTATTTAAATTGTTAGGTAGTTCTAACTCCTAAGTCTGAATACACTGGGAAGGAAACTTCTATAGATGTATCGTTGTATCATTATTATTCATGTAAAAATTTACATATCTACTATTTGTGTATTTTTTTTTTTGTGTTGGAACTTACATGGCCATACCAATATTAATAGGTGATTTTTACCTATTAAATATATCTCGCGTGGGAACTTACATTAGTTACATTTTCCCTTTTTAATGGCAACTGGTCTCCCCTTATATTCGTTAAATAATAGTATACTATAGTAACAGGTAGGTACCTAAATCGTATATTATGTGTAGGTAAATATTAATCAACTTTAAATTTTGTATTTATGTGAATAAAATATTTTAACATTGTACGAGTTTAATAGTTTATATTATAATATTAATAATTTAATAAATAATATTCATAACAAAAAAAAGCCAAATAATCAATTTTGGGTTCTTAGTCGTCGTACTAACCTAGTAATAAGTACCTACCTACTTACTATTTTACTAGCAATTATAATATACTATATTATATTATATTCTGTGCTATATATATATGTATATACTATATAGAGTATATACAAATA
This sequence comes from Rhopalosiphum padi, assembly GCF_020882245.1. Taxonomy (NCBI): domain Eukaryota; kingdom Metazoa; phylum Arthropoda; class Insecta; order Hemiptera; family Aphididae; genus Rhopalosiphum; species Rhopalosiphum padi. The sequence continues at coordinate 25,324,640 of NC_083600.1, forward strand.
CAATTATATACATATAAATATAATGCTATATACAGACAATGAGACAATACAGTATTTGGTATTAGTTACTAAAAATCTTGTCTCAAGTCACAACTTTTGATTCATAATAGTACAATACATAAATATCTCTGAAATACAAAAATAGTCAAAACCACGGTCCACGGACGTATAAAGGTAAATTTTGGTTTTTGGATGCAACGACGCGATCTTAGTTGTAATTATTATTTAGAAATATTTTCTGTTGGTTTATTGGCTACACTGGTGGCGGTTGAACTTTTTACATTATTCCTTCTAGAAATTTCCATAGATTGCTCACTTTGGTCCCGGCTCCCGGCTTCATATCTACATTCAACTCGTTCTGTTTTGTGGCGTGGTACAGTTTTACGAATCATTTTCGTTTGATTTTAAGTCGTTAAATCAACTTCAATAAATTTCATATTTGTTTGCCGAACTGTTCAAATTATTCAAGGTAAGATAAAATTTACTTTCGTTGGATTGCGGATAAAGGCGTATTTTTGGACGTCGGTATACTACAATAATTAAAACCAATTCTAACCTTTGCGCGACCCGGCCGGCTTAATTCGATATCTGTGTAACCTAATTCGTCGCCAAGTTTCAGCCGATTGAATTTGGAAGTATGAAGATGTTCAAATTTTCGACATTCCCCCGGTTTTACATAATTAATAATTGAAATTAAGAATAAATTAAAATCTGTAAAGAGGTTAAATTCATGTTGGAACTACCCATGTGGTTTTTTTTTTTAAATTATCATTCTATAAAAATGGAGAAAGATATTCTAACATTCGTGAAATTGGAATCAATACTGTTGCTTGCTTCTTAAAAGTATTTTTTTTTTTCAATAATGTATAATTTAAAACCAGAATATTATGTTTTGATTAGACTGTATAGTTATCTACAATAATGGTACTAAAACAGAAAGTATTTACAATTTATGATTAAAATTTATATGGTTCTTTAAATCTTTTACATACCATATACTTAACTGTTTTATATTATTTATGATTGTTTTATATTTAATAGATGTACCGTATTTCTGCTGCTCTTGCTAGAAACAATGTACCCAAATACTTTGCCAGAAACTATGCTAAAGACATTAAGTTTGGACCTGAAGTGCGAAAACTTATGCTTGAAGGAGTTGATATCCTTGCTGATGCTGTTGCCGTAACTATGGGTCCAAAAGTAAGTAAATTAATAAATAATTAAGTTTTATAAATTATTATAATACATTATTCCAGTATAAAATATTTTATCATTATGTTATTTGTATTATAGGTATTTATGTTTTATTAATTTATAGAATATAATATCATATGTATATTTTATTTTTTAGGGTCGTAATGTCATCTTAGAACAGAGTTGGGGTTCTCCTAAAATTACCAAGGATGGTGTAACTGTCGCCAAAGGTATTGAATTGCAGGATAAATTCCAAAACATTGGTGCTAAGCTTGTTCAAGATGTAGCAAGTAATACCAACGATGAAGCTGGTGATGGCACAACAACAGCTACTGTATTAGCCCGTGCTATAGCTAAAGAAGGATTTGAAAAAATTATTAAGGGTGCTAATCCTGTTGAAATTAGACGAGGTACTTGGGAATACAATTTTTATAGGAATAAAATATGTAATAATCTTATATTTTTATCATTAGGAGTAATGTTAGCTGTTGACACAGTTAAGACACATTTAAGTACATTATCAAAAAAAGTTCAGTCTGCAGATGAGATTGCACAAGTTGCCACAATTTCTGCTAATGGTGACACTAGTATTGGAAAACTTATCTCTTCTGCTATGGAAAAGGTAATACTTTTACTTGTAGAATAACAGCTATAGAATGGAGTTATCTTCTAATTTTTTTATAATTTGTACTGATTTTACTAATTATATATAGGTAGGAAAAGATGGTGTAATAACTGTCAAAGATGGAAAAACCTTAGAAGATGAATTGGAAGTCATTGAAGGCTTAAAATTTGATAGAGGATATATTTCCCCATATTTCATCAACTCGGCTAAAGGTAAATATTAAATATAATACATACTATTTTTTAAAAGTATTTTTAATAATATTTAATCAAATCTCTAAAGGTGCCAAAGTAGAATTCCAGGATGCTTTAGTATTATTCAGTGAGAAAAAAATTTCATCTGCTCAATCATTAATTCCTGCTTTAGAATTAGCTAATGCACAACGTAAACCACTTGTTATTGTTGCTGAAGACCTTGATGGTGAAGTTATTGGAATGCTAGTTTTAAATAGGTATTACTTACAAATATTATTTTAAAAAAAATTAATATGGTTTTAAATATTTGATATTATTTATGGTGCTTAATGAATTAGATTTATAAAAAATAAATTAATATTTTTATTCAGATTGAAAATAGGTCTAAATGTTGCTGCTGTCAAAGCCCCTGGATTTGGAGATAATCGTAAATCTACCTTAACTGATATGGCAATTGCAACTGGAGGTGTTGTTTTTGGACAAGAAGGCAATGAACTGAAAATTGAAGATATTAAAGCTGGTGATTTTGGTCAAGTCAAAGAAGTGGTTATTACCAAAGATGACACTTTACTTTTAAAAGTAAATTTATTAATATACACATATTTTTATTGTTATATTTATACTAAAAATAATTATTAGGGTAATGGCGTACCATCTGACGTAGAACAAAGGGCTGAACAAATTAGAGATCAGATTAAGGATACTTCTTCAGAGTACGAAAAAGAAAAACTCCAAGAACGTCTTGCGAGGTTAGCATCTGGTATTGCTGTATTGAAAATTGGTGGTAGCAGTGAAGTTGAAGTCAATGAAAAAAAAGACCGTGTTACTGATGCACTAAATGCCACTCGTGCAGCTGTTGAAGAAGGTATTGTTCCCGGAGGTGGAACTGCTTTAATTCGATGCTCACCTGTATTAGACACAATTAAAGTGGCTAATCAAGATCAAAAAATCGGTAAACATTTGATAGTCCTTAAAATGATGAAGATGGTAAAATTAATTTTAATAAACAAATTGTTTGATAGGTATTGAAATTGTACGCAAAGCATTAACCATGCCTTGTATGACAATTGCTAGAAATGCTGGTGTTGATGGTAGTGTTGTAGTTGCTAAAGTATTGGAAGGTAAAGACAGTTTTGGTTATGATGCATTGAATGACGAATATGTTAACATGATTGAAAAGGGAATCATCGATCCAACCAAAGTGAGTTAAATTAATTAATAAAGGTTATAATAAATCAAATAATAATATAGTACATATTGTTCTTTTCAACCATACTAAATGTATCAATTTATATTAAGAGTTATATCAAGGTTTATTTAGGAGACCTTCAGTTCTTTATTCATTTAATTTTAGTTGAATACCATACACTTTTTCATTGAATTCTTGATACATTTCCTAAACCTTCGTTCCCATATCACTATATTATATACTTGATTTCATCAAAAGTCTATTCATGATGTTAATTAGTAAAAATTCATTTTGGAGTAGATATAGCAAAGTTAAATTACAGACTGTAACATGTACATAATTTCTTTAGTCTTCTATTTTTAGTATTTTAATTTTACATAACCATATTAGAAACTCCAGAATTTTTTAAGCCTTAGGGATCAAGTTTTCTATGTATTTTTCAATTTATGAAATATTTTACTTTACAATCACCTTAAAAATGTTTTTTTTTAGGTTGTCAGAACAGCATTAACTGACGCTGCAGGTGTTGCATCATTATTGACTACAGCGGAAGCAGTTATCACTGAATTACCAAAGAAGGATGAGCCATTACCAGGTGGTGGTATGGGTGGTATGGGAGGAATGGGCGGTATGGGAGGAATGGGTGGCATGGGTGGCATGATGTAATAATTTGTTTTAGAAATCACAAAGACTGACATCGCGCAAGTGGCATAAATATTTTTCTATCCTAGTTATGTGTTGTTCTCGATGTTTTATTTTATAAGAATCAAATTTATTAATTATTAGTAACATTATTAGTTTTTTTTTTATACATATTTTTTAAATTCATATGTTTCTATGTACAAATGGATTGTAAGTTTCATTAGACACATGTTTTAAGAGATATTTTGTCTATTGCATAGATGTTAAAATTGGAAATTGTACAAAGTGTTTTAGATCATATAAAACTCATTCCAAAAGTCATTTGCATATTTTTGTTTATTTATTTCAATAGTAATAAAAAATGATGTTGCAATTACAATTTTTTTTTGTCTGGCCTTTGTTTTGTAACAAATTAAGTACCGTCAAATACATAATCATTAATATATGATTCATAATTAGTTGTCTGCCTGTTAAATTTAGAATACACCAAATAATTTAAAAATCACAACATCATGTTTTATGAATTTATATCATTATATTAAGTTTTTTATGCCCTTTTTCCTTCTAGCCATAGACTTTTTTATAAAATAAAATGGAGCTGTTATTTCTTTTAGTAGAAACAGCATGAACATAACCTGGTTAGCAAAAAGGAGGAAATATATTAATCACAGTGTAAATTTTAGGTTAGGTATATTGAAATGTACAACTCAAATTGTTGTGTTGCGTTCTATTCTAATCATGTTTTTGTCATAAAGTATAAAATGATCAAATTTGATAAAAATATTCAATTTATTGCAAGTTGATATGAATCTTAATTTGTAATGTTGAGATCATGAAATTAACAATAATTATGGTCATTTTCAAATATTTATTAATTTCATACTCATAACTCACCTAAAAATTAAAATATTGTAAAAAGCCAAGAGAGAACACTGATAATGTTCTTACCTAAAAGTTTGATAATAGGTCATTCATTTTAATATTAAGACTAAAGCACACTATTGAAACTGCTGAACGAAAATTTGCTATGTCCTATGTGTATAAGACGGAGACAACACATGCGGATGAGACGACCTCTTAAGAAAATATCAGTACACTAGAATTACCAACACATAAAAATGTTTGTTCAGTAGAACCAATCTTGTGATGGCTTTTAACTAGTTAGATAGTTAGAAGGAAATTAAATAAAAATGGTAATTCTAAACCCAAAATATCTGCTTTTGAAAAGTATAATTTAGACTATTCTTTATAATACCTTTTGTATATTATATATTATTCAGAATAAGAGCGTCAACATAAATAAAGCTATGTATGTCCATCACTAATGATTGCTATGCATTAATCATAGAGATTATCTTTAAACCACATTTACATGTATGAAAGTGGTGAAATTAAACTAAAACTGGATAGAAAAGAAATCCTGTTGAGGAAGATAAAACGCATCATAAGTTTCAGTAAGTTATTTAATTTAATATTAAAAATGATTGTATAACCAATTTAATATCCGATACAATTATTTCTTTATACAGTTTTTTGCAATCTTTTTGGCTTTTTATTTTTCTTTATTTTGTTCTTTTTCTGGAAAAAAAAAATTTAAACAATTTTATTTGAATGATCACCTACTGTACTAATTATAAATTTAATGAATCGTGTTTGACACTGGTAATTAAAAATACTGACAATATTTCTATTAATACATTAATAAAAATATTCAAAGCTGAAAATGAAATTTTATTTTCAATATAATTATGTGTATTTACCTTTTGCAATCGTTTAGAAATTAACATAACCTCTTTTGATTGATTGTGGAATTTGGCAAAATCTGTGTGTTCATACTTATGAGGTTTAAAATTGTTTTGTCTTGAATTATTAGTTGAGTTTTGGGAAGCTGAACTCGTACTAGAACTTTGATTTTCGATTGTTATCTCTCTTATAATTGTGCTTTGAATGTTTTTTTTTACATTTGTGTGGTCAATAATTTCTTTTTTAATTTCTTTAACCTAAAAATAAAAAATATATATAAATCAATTATTCACAATGTGATAGTTTTAAAATAAAAATTATGAAATATAAACAATTTATTTAAATCACGTTTAGAAAATGTGCTTTTAGAAATATCTATTAAAATATTAGTATATAATATTATTATTTAAGTATGATTAAAATCAAATACCTATATTATGTGAAAAATAAAATCATTTAAAAGTAAATCTCACTTGAGTTGTTAAATAAAGTTTGTCCGGACATTCCATCGGGATACTAACATTCATTGGTTCATTGTTTTCGCTTATTTTCTCTTTTATCTCTAATGACTTCTTAAGAACATTATTATACTTAATTGTTTTCAAATACAATTCATATGGCTGTTTATAAACAATATTTGTTAAACCAATATGCTTTCTTGATTTTTTGTTTATTTCCTAAATTATTTATAATAATATTATTTTTATGGCGCATATAACAATTAACTGATGAAAATTAAAATTTAAAAATTAAGTACTTGGAATATAGTAATTTCCTTTGGTGTAAAATAAACAATTTCAATTTCGTCATCAACTAATTTATTTAAATCATTTAATAATGTAGGTAATGAGTCTTCTGCATTTTCTTTTGATTTAGAATAATCATGTAAGCTAATCATGTCAACATCTATATGTTTGACCACATCTTGTGTAAAGCTTTTATCTTCACTCAATTTCTCGGTCTGCTAAAATAAATATATTAAATTTAACACACGAGCATACAAATTATTTTTACAAAAACCAAAAATATTGCTAACATTTTCAAAAGTTTGTTCTCTTGCTTTTTTAATTATGTAATGGATTTCATGAAGACATTGTCGAACCAATGGCGGTATTGGCGAACAACAAGCCAGTATGCCAAATGATTCTTTGGGTAACATTTCTGATATTTTAAGCAACATATGATTTGGTAAAATGTATCTGCAAAAATAAAAATAAAAATATGAGTTATTCATTTTAAAGTTTTTTAATCTTACCCTGGACTTTCATCTAATTCTCTGGCTAATTTATCTCTCCAAGCATATATATGTTTTAGTGCATACATTTGTTGGATGTCAAACATTTTTTTACTCCGTTTATACATACTTAAGTGACTGTCATCGCCTAAAATATTCACTTCATACCTCTAAAATGAAACTTAATAATTAATACCAGTAATAAAAAAATATCATCCAGTAAATTTTTACCGTTTTGCACACATCAGCACTTCGTTGAAATACTAATTCAATATAGTTGCACTGATTAGTAGACATCGCCATTAAATCTTTTTTGATCATATCATACACATAGAGTAAATAGTGAGTATCAGAACGAGCATAAAATATGGCTTCAGTCGATAATGGCCTAAACCAAAATACAAAAACATAATTACATTTTTGAATGGCAGAATATTTGTGATAATCGATAGATGATCTTAAATATTTTTTTTTTATCCGTTTAAGATAATTGTTACCTTGTTCTCCAATCATACAGTTGAAATGCTTTGTCAGCATCTACATTACAATAATGTTTTAGTAAGAAATCTAACCCTTTTCTAGAAAAGTTCAATATTTTGGCAGCTTGATATGTATCGAACATATTTACAACATATAGACCCAGATCTCTTTGCAGCCATGGAATATCACTATCCGCTCCATGAAATACCTGAATATGAACACAAATTAATAATGTATTTAATTTTTTTTATTTTAGTTCAAATTGTTTACCTTAACTACATCAGGATTAGTAAATATTTCATTGAGTACGTGCAATTTGTCACGAAGATGTAATGTATCTATAATATAATCTGCATTTCTAGTAGATATTTGCATTAAACATGTAAATCCCTGATATGTTCGATAACTATGCGCCTATTTAAAAAAGAAAAAAAAATTAATTTGATTTATTGTATATTAAATCAAAAAAAATTTAAATCCTACTTCTAAATCAATAGCCAATTCTGTGACGTTTTCTAAATCAGAAATCATTGAATTCAATTGTTCTTCAGTATATACTTCGACAAATTTTGTGTCTTCTAGTGATGCAGGCTTGACAACTTTTGAAACTTTTAAGTGTTCAGCTGAAACCTTAAATTCTTCTAATTCTAATTGATATGGATGTTTGTAACTTAAGAAAAAAAGATTTCAAAATATTTATTTTTGTACATATTTTAGTGAAGTAAATTTACTTACAACATGATTCCGTCTTCATTCGTTTCCAAACATAAATCTAATGGTGTTTTACTGTTTGGTTTACTAGTAAGAAGAGGTTTAAACGGAACTGGTCTATTATCGACTTTGATCTTAAATTTTATTTGTGGTCTTTCAATATTACGTCCATGTACTAATATTCTTTTTTTGTTTACTGCTTGTGTACTATCAGTAGATTCTGATACAAAAGCTTTAGGAGTGACAGATACACCCACATTCTTGAAAGACCCATTTAATGTATCAATATTGTGAGTCTATAAAAAAAAATTATTATTGACTAGTCACAAAATAAATATTTAGCATATTAGGTATACCACTCGGTCTAAGATTGTGTCATTTCCTTCCTCAATAAGTTCAAATTGATGATCTTCATCTTTATCTCGAATATTACCAGGGATTTTTTGATTTTTCAATAATGCAGATATTCTGTAATTCAAGAAATTAAATTAGTTTGTATCAAGTAGTATAATATATAACATTAATTTGTATTATGTAATAATATGTACATACAACTTGAGAACATGATTTTGACGTGATGAAACAGCTTTTTTAAATTTAGGGTAACTATTATAAAAATTCCAGTTCACTCCATTTGGCAAACTGTTAGAAGCTCGAGTGCCTTCAATAACTGTTTTAAAATCACTCTGCAAAAGTAATGTAAGTATTCACATAATTGATGTTATTGTTAAATTACATATAAATTAGGGACAGTAAATTTTTACACATTTACTTTAAATATCTTTAATAGGTATTGTCATAACTACATTAACAATGAATTAAATATATTAATTTAGTTGATGTAAGGTTGAAATATATGTTTTTGATCATATTTTTTGTTTAGTTTACACAATAGTTAAATATAAAGATGACTTAAAACCATAAAACTTAATTTTTAGCAAAAAGAATGGTCCCAAACTGTCTTCAGCAAACAATAATAATAAATAAAATAAAGTTTAAAATAATTTAAAGATATGAATTGATTGAATAAAAAGATATATAATAATTTTTTCTATGCTAGTATGTTTAGACTATGTTATAAATTAATAATTTTACTACATATTACGATAAATGGCAACTTTTATATTATTATCAAACTTTTTAATAGAACCATTTTTATGAATAAAACACATATTTTGTATTAATACAATACTAGTATGTACAGTATTGATTTTGAAAGTGGTTAATTAACTTACCATTTTATTTTAGATGTGAACAAGTGGATTGTAGTTTGTAACATTCAATACAATATAATAACAATTCCTTGAGATTTCACAACAGTATTTGCAAATTCCAAATTTACTGAAAAGAATCAATTGATAAATTTCAATTCAAGAAAGTTTAATCAATATTTCATAATCCATACCAATGCTCCAAAATCCGATTTCCATTTACCAGTCGCGTGTTCACTATTTAAATTTTCAAGTCACAGACTGTGTTGTGCCTTGTGCAGTGTGCATTAGTCTGTTTATCATCTATAATTTATAGTATCAATAAAAATCGTGTAATGATAACAATGACCCATTACAGGTTAACAAATTTTTTACGTTTCAGTGTAGGAAGAGTGAACAATTATTTATATTAAATAATTGTATACAATATTCTACAGCCGAAGAAATACAGAATACAGATTAAAATGAATATAGTATATAGTATATACTACCTTCAGAATTAAGTTTAAACTTTAATGAGACACCACGCTCGCAAGTGTTGTCTCGGTCTTACAAACAAAAAATATGTCATATGATAAATGTGTGTTCTGTAGAACTAATTTCCTATTATCATATAGTTTTAATATTAGAGTTGTCTGACAGCCTACAGGCTATGTTCAAACTTTAAGGTAACTTACCTTCGGTAGTTCGGTAAGTATATTATCTGTGGTCTGTGATTGGTTTTTTACAAGATTTAAATTTTTAATGATGAGCATTTTAATATTTTACATACTCATAACTAGTTTAAAAATTAAAATACAAAAAAACAACTACAGATCACAGATAATGTTGGTATCTATTTTAAATTTGATCATAGGCCAATATTACTCTAATATAAAAGTTAACATTATAAAACTAGCTTTACTTAACGCGAATTTTTTATACTGTACATTTGTAAGACGGAGACAACATACCAGTAGCATCATAAAAATTTTTGTTTTTATACTTATTCTATCTTCTATGCAAGCCATAAACAGCATGTCGGCATAAACCCTTTCTGGAATTAATCCTATTTTTAATCCAACCTATTGGATTTTAAGTAAGCAATAAGCAAATGTATACCACGTGCGGTATAAATAACGTCATTGTATTACATATAGATGCGGCATCCTCTTTAAGTCTTAAATGGTAAACCGTTAATTGGTATGCATTACACATACGTCATACACCGGTACAGTGGTTAGTGGTCCGTAACAAATTTGTCATGCACTCATGCAATGATCATTGATCGATTGATCTATAAGCAGTATAAGCTATCGCTATGGATCACATTTAGAACTTTAGAAGGTAATTTCAAGGTATAATGTTTTATCTTACTTGGTTTATAAAGTAAAAACGAATACATAATAATAAAATGTTATTTAATCTATTCAGTGACTGTAGTACTGTACTCAGTGTACTCTGTACCGTGTAGATAAAAAAATAATTTAAAATACGCTCTCATCGTCGTCACTTTTAATTGGATGTCTATATTATCCTATACTTTAAATTAAATAGTGAACTATTCCTACGCATCGGTCCAATTACGTGTTCGTGTGGTCTATTATTATTATTTCTATAATAAGCAGAGCGTGTGTGTGTTGTGTGTTTGCGTGCATATGTGCGTGTTAATACGAAACGATTACACAACGTAATACGTATTCCCCTGTGCACACATTGACCTAAATCGATCCAATTACAGCCGGGTTCGCCCAGCCACCGAGGCGTTTGTTGTTGTTATTGTTATTATAATACATAACAATAATAATTAACATGTTGTTTACACGTCTCGTTCATACTTCATTTCCGGGACTTTAATCTGCTCGGGGACTCGGGGTGCTTAGGTAGTTGGTACAATTAATTGGACAGTATAAATCACGCGTGTCCGTCCGTCTTATATGCCTCCGCAAAATCATTATTTATTGATTTATGGACTACCGATATGGGTATTTTTGATCGCCGACTAACACTAACGTCACGGCTACCGACGATTAATACTTAAAAGTAGTTGAGACATAATATTATTTTTATTATTAAATATTAATATGTCATATATTATAATCGTTACGTATTAATCTACGATTACCTCCCCCTAAACCCCTTCTCCAAAGCTTGCTCCGTTTTTTCAGCGGTTGTCGTCAGTCGTTCAGTAGTAGTTAGTGCGCACACTTTTGTCTTTGGTGGTGGCGAAAACTGATAACGCATAAATGCACAATAGTCGTTTATCGTTTTATCTGATTAATCGCGCCGTGTCGCCCGAACCGGCTGTGAAATATTCGCCGTTCGTGTTTGTTTAGTACTTTACTACTTTGTGTCCGCAATTCCGCATTCACGTACGCGCGCTCACCACTGCCGCCCGTTCGCTCTTTCACACCAGCTGACCGTCGCGTCGTCGTCACCTACTGACCCACCGCCACAGCCGTCTTATATCGTTTGTCTACGGAGATAATAGCCAAACCTTTCGATCGTTTTGATTGTCTTCAAGCTATCTGTCCGTCGTTCCATTTATTCAACCGCACACAAAACCAATAATGTCGGTTTCGGCCGTTAACAGGATTGGCCTCAGGGCCAAGATATGGAATTCACTGACAGGACGGGTTGGTCCCAAGACCTATTTCACCTATACGCCTCAAGTGTCGCAGGTGTTGGATCGAGAACCGAAGTGGGTGTCTGCCGACGAAGCCGTCCAGTGTATCAAGTCTGGTAATTGAGTATTTTCTGTTTTCGCATATTAATTGTCGCCTAGTCAACTCGATGGGTCCCAACATCAATATCGCAAGTAGCAAATATTTCCAGGGGGGGGACGATTTGATCTCCTGTTTTTTTATTTAAGTTTGAGTAATATCTATGATTCCGCAGAGGAGTAAGTCAGGATAAATGTATTAAGTAAACAATAGTAACAATACTATTATTATATTATTTGTGGTTGGCTTGCTAAAATTGGCGAGGAAGGGATAAGTAATTACAACCCAATTTGAGGCACTGCTTATCGCACAGACACGTCTGAAATCAACGTTTTTTTGGTTAGAGGTGTATCTGAAAATTAACTAATTCAATTGCCATCAAGTTAAAATAATATATTAAATTATATTACTTTAAAGTTATAGGTTTTTAAATATTTTCCAATACATAAACTCTTCTGACAATGGATAATATATGTTTATAAAAGTCTGAGAAGTTATTTAGTTCATATTACTTACCAGCCATGCAACCAATGCTCGCGATAAATTATTAATTCCTTGCCCTTTTGAACTTTTACATAATAAGTAACATTGGTAGTTATACAAGTACCTTACCTAAAAAAAAAGGTTCACATTTATTACCTATGCTAATTAAAGTATTTAGTTCTGAGACTATATAAGCAATATTCTTTTTTTCATGTAATAATTTGCCTTTTAAAACATCCTACGGGCATTCATTTATTATAAAAAAAAATATTTAGATAATGTTTTTTATAGTTAATATACTTATTAAGTACCTACTTGTGTTTTACCTGTTTATACTTTCAAGATTTTTTAGTTGCCTCAAAATTGATACAAATTGATAATGTTAGATTTAATAATTCAATCCTGAGTTTGAAATTATTTTATTTAAGGTTGAATCTATACATTTTCAAGGTTAAATTTGAAATTTTTCAATATGAAATTATTATACATACCAAGATTCAAACAGGAAATATATGTTTTTTTCTAATGAAGATAATTGAAAATTAAATTAAAGTATCCAAAATTATAAATAAAAAAATAGCAATTAAAATTAATAGCTATACAGTTAATTTGTGCTTTTTATAATTTGCATTTAATTAAAATAAAATGTATGGTACTACTAGATGCCTGAAAAATATTGATATAAATAAATAAATTCCTCTGTAAATGTATTAAGATATATAATAAGGATATTATTAATATCAACTTTCTCATTAAAAATAGAAATTACAAATATGAAAAATGTAGTAAAGTACTAGAGTAGCTATTGAATAGTTATACAAATAGTTAGTATATGTATATGTTATTAAATATTTCAATTGTAAGTACTTATATTTTTATCTTAAATAATAACGTTAATTTTTAATTACTTTATAGAATAGATTAAAAACGTGAACAATAATGTAAATTGCAGTAATTACGTATTTCTGGTAATTTCAGTTCTAAAGAAATATTTTATTTACAGATGATACAGTTTTTGTGAGTGGTGCTGCTACTACACCAATTGAAATTCTCCGTAGTATGACTGATCATGGAAAACAAAAGCAATTAAAAAATATACGCGTATGTAGCATTCACACTGAATTTGAGTCACCTTATTCATCTCCAGAATGTGAAGGTGTGCAATTTTTTTTATAATTTTACAATTGAAAAAAAAATTAAAAATTTTTTTTTTTTAGGAATATTTCGACCAATGGCTTTTTTTATTAGTTCCAATATGAGGAAGTGTATAAATGAAGGTCGTGGTGATGCTGTGCCAATATTTTTACATGATATACCCTATGTATTTGAACGAAATGTTATACCAGTAGATGTATCAATTATTTCGGTAAGGAAATTGACTAATTTTTATTCAAAGACCATAGTGTTATTTATTGTCCATTTTGACCTTAACCAATCATCATAATTTAATTATAACCTTAATAAGATATACAAATAGTATCAATAGTCACAGTTAGTTATAGTTATTATTTGTATAGCTAAAGAAAATTACTTTATTTTGTATTTGGAATTTAAAACCTGTTTATATTTACATAATAATAATTATATTTATTTTCAGTTTAATTTAACATGCTATATTGTAGGAAGATTTTTTTCTTGTATGATGTTTTAGTAAATATTATTTATATTTACATAAATTATCTTGATTCATTTGAAAGTGATTTCTTGGTTTTAGTATTCTATTGATTTTATCAATTTATTTTTATAAATAGCTGTTGTTTTGCATACTGTTAAAGTAAAAATATACATCTTTTTACTTTGTTATGACAAACATCAATTATTAAAAATACATAAATAGATAGTTCTACTATTTACTATATAGTTATATAAGATTCATAATAAATCTAATATAAATTATTAAATAATTTGATAATTATAATTTATAATAGTTAGGTTAGAAAAGTTATCTAACTTAAAAAATAGATACACATTGTATTGGAGGTGAAGTAATAACTGATAGTGCAATAAAATATTTAGTCTATAGTAAACACTTATCTTATTAATTTTACTATCCAAATAGACTATTATATATTTAGATATTTCTTTATTAAATGTGAGAAAGTTTTAAAAATTGAACATTGAACCTATAAATATTGATAAATGTTGTTTTAGTTAAAAACTAAATATAAACAACTGTCAATTAATTAATTAATTAAAATAAATAATATGCACATTTTTATCAAATTCAAATTAATTTTTTGATTACCTAATGATAAGTATTAACCTTTGAACACTATGACTTTAAATTAAATTTTGTTATTACACTTGTAATTAAATGAGTAATAAAATGTATATTGTATATACGTATTTGTTTGATATATGAACTCTTTACTTTATACACAATATACTATGTATTATTTTTTACTCATTCACTTAGATCAAGAGGATGTAATAATGAAACATTTTTCCCTGTCTTACAATAATATAGTATACTCAAATAATTGTTAAGAACAATATTATTTGTTTTGCCAGAAACGTTTTTAATCTTATTATTTTTAGTTGTTAATTATTATAAATACTTATAAAAACGTTTTTATGTAATTACAAATAATATCAATATTGTTTTAATTATTTAAATAATTGGTTATACATTTTTAATTATAACCATGTCATAACAACTTATCAAGTTTAAAAAGTTTTTTTTCTATATTTGTTCTATGTGTATCACACATATCTTATTATTCCACCCTATCAATAATTAATTTTTGGTATATATCCTGTTTGATATAGGTAGCGAAAAACAATGATCGTAAGTCAGAATATAAAATGTTATTACTTATTAGTATATAACAGTACTGCTTTTTTATATTTCAAGTCAATTATCATACATTTTCTCTTTAGTGTCAATCAAAACTAGATTTATGTAGTAGTTGTATTATATAGAAAAACTCAAAAATACTTTTGAAGGAATATTATTTTGTTCAATAAATAGGATTGTTCAAATAAAAGTTAATTAATTGGTTAGTGCATATGGTATATATTTTAATTTTCAATATTAACTTAAGTTCTAGTAAAATATAATTAATTATTGTAAACTAAAGTTTTTCTTTTTGTACTCAGCTTATTTATTGTAAATAATTATAAAAATTGATAGATTTATACATTCAACAGTATTTTATAATATATTTTGTTAGTCAAGTAGTATGTTATAGATAAAATCAAGAATTTATTTTAGTTCTATAAAGTAGCATATGTAAATTTGTTGAGAAGTTTATAATATTATATAGGTAACAATTTTTTTTACTGTAATAATTATATCATTATATTGGTTATTTGTTTCTTTAAAAAAATTCAAATATATTTTTAATAACCAGTGGTGGATCTAGAATTTTTTCTGGGGTGGGGGTACAACAACATTTTTCATATCGTCATTTTGTAAACACAATATTTATGATTTTATTTTAAGCCTTACATATATAATATAATTATCAAGGCCCTTGAATCCAGGGGAGGCCCTAAGGGCTGTGCATCCACATGTCCGTATTTCTAAAAAAATTGTATATTATTAAAAAAAAATTATAAACAAAAAAAACATATTATACGATAGTGGATATACTATCATAGACATGGATGTAGATAGAGGTAAACGGTATGTACTTGCTATCTATGTTATGTATATTATGGAGAACATATAAATAAACTATAATAATAAATTAATATAAAATATACTATGATATTATTTTATTATGTTTAAAAGATTAATTGCTTAGCACACATTTTTATACGGAAATACCAAGAATAATAAGAAAAATTAAAACTAAGGCCCCTCTCCAACCAAATCTCTGGAGCCGCCACTGTTAATAACAATATGCTGATTATTGTTTAACTTTTTAATGCAACAGCTTAATATGATTATTTATTTCAGGTATCACCCCCTGATCATCATGGTTTTTGCAGTCTTGGTACAAGTGTGGATTGCATTCGTTCAGCTTTAGGAAAATCAAAAGTAATTATTGGTAAGTCAAATATTGATTTTATATTTTAACGCCAATATTTTTATTGTATTTTTTTTTAAATTTAGCACAAGTAAATAATTGTATTCCACGCACTTTTGGTGAAGCTATCATTCATCAATCACATATTGATTATGCCGTCAGATGTGATCGTGAGTTACCAGCTCACGAACACAAAGATCCAAATCCTACCGAAACAGCTATTGGCAAACATATTGCTGATAATCTTGTTGAAGATGGTGCCACATTACAAATGGGTATTGGTGCAATTCCAGATGCCACTCTCACCTGCCTTAAAGGTCATAAGGATTTAGGAATCCATTCAGAAATGTTCAGTCTTGGAGTTATTGATCTAGTAAAGTCAGGAGTTATAACCAATCATAATAAAACATTTGACAAAGGATTGATTGTAACAAGTTTCTTAATGGGCAACAAGAAGTTGTATGATTTTGTTGATAACAATCCATTAATATGTAATACATTTTTTAGTTGATTAATTAATTAATTAAAAGTATGTATATTGCTAATTTTATAAATGTTTTATAGGTATGAGGCAAGTGTCATATACCAATAATGTACATATAATATCTCAACAACCTAAAATGACCGCAATTAATTCCTGTATTGAAGTAGACTTGACTGGACAAATTGTGTCTGGATCTATTGGATATAGATTATACTCGGGTAAATAAAATATAAGTTATTTATTGGAAAATTAGCTAATAAATATTAATGAATGTTTGCAAATTAAAATTTATTTTAGGGTATGGCGGTCAAGTAGATTTCATTAGAGGAGCCGCTGAAGGTTTCGACGGTAAGGGTAAGCCTATTATTGCCCTAGGTTCTGTGAATCCAAAAACTAAAGACGCCAGAGGTTTACCCAGTAGTAAAATTGTGCCAAAAATTCAAGAAGGTAAAATATTAGATTTTTACATATAAGTTTTTATCATTGATCTAATAAAATTGTTTTATAGGAGCTACGGTTGTTACTACTAGTGCACATGCCCATTATATTGTAACTGAGTTTGGTGTTGCCTCATTATTTGGAAAGAGTTTGAGACAACGAGCACATGCCTTGATAAATATAGCCCATCCTGACCATAGAGAATGGTTAGAAAAAGAAGCATTTAACCGTTTAAAAGTTATGCCAAGTGCATAAGTATAATATGTATTTAACATTTCAATGTATTACTATTTTTTGTTTAATTAATAATCATATTATCCGAATAATTCATTAATTACATTGATACATGATTTATTCTTATTTATTTGCTTAATACATCTCATATCAAGTTTAAATTGATTGATAATACATTGTAATTCGTAATTGGTTTATTTTTTAATTATTTTTTTTACCAAAACACATTTGTTATTGAATCATTAATATAATATTCATTTAAAAATTAATATTGTCCATAAAGAAATTTATGAAATAAAAATTGTTTTATAAACATGATGTATATTTCTATGTAGTATGGAAATAGTATTGTGGATCTCAATAATGTTATTAAAAAAAAATCTAAAATTGTATAATTTTGTCTGTTTATACAGATCATACCTAGTATATTGCTATAATCAAGGAGTAAATTATTCTATTTTCATATAAACAAATATTTATAGATATGTAATAAATTTATTTTGACTATTATGTGTAAAGCATTAATTAAAGTTGTAATGTTTACTATTGTATTAAAAATAGCATAAATGAAAAGTAAGATAGTTGTTTATGTATAACATATCTTTTGAAATAATATATTCAGTGCTTGTCAAAAATTGATTATCAAGTAATGATTATTAAAGTTAATAAAGATAAAGATTCAAATTTGTATATTTCTGTAAATAATATTCATTTATATTATTTATCATAACTAAAGGATTAAGGTAACAATAAAGATTTGTATAATTGATATTTAATACAATTTCATAAAGTAATAAAATGTAATTCATTATTAGATTCAACTCAACTGAAGGGAAATAAATATTAGAAGATCTATCAAAAAATCATTTGGCGGCATAACTTGTAACTCGTAGTAAGTACATAAGAACATTACTATAGAGAACACTATACCTCTAAAATAATATAATACTTGGCACAATAGTATGTTATTTGTATACAAATGCTTAGGCATGGATAGACTCAGAACAACAGAACACCATTTGACCATATTTATTTATAGTCAGAATTAGACACCTACTTGGAGTTTGAAAGTTGGTCGGTGACCACTATGATCCTACATAATATTTATTAGATAAAACTAATCTTAATGTTATAACTTAAATAAACTATAAATAATTATAATATAGGCTATAGGTACTTTTGAACAACTAAATCTATTCATGTCACAAAGAATATAATTCATAATTAAATAACAATGAAATCTAAAATAATCATTTATGCAATGAATTATACATCCAACATCTTTTAAATTTTAAGAAAAAAAATATTTGGGGGAAGGGGGGCTAAAATACCTTTTTTGAAATATAAACATACGTGTTTAAAAAAACTGCATTGTATTTTAGGTATATTTATTTATTGTAACAACAAATTATGAGGAATCTTGTAGTACATTTTCAAGCTTTTCTTTAACACAAACAATAATCTAATCATTAATAATTTAAAAAAAAAAAACTAAAAAAGTAGGGAGTAGACAATTTAAAATGTCTATAAATAACACAAAAGAGCCAAAAAATATTTTAACATTTTTAACTAGAAAATACTTCGAGAAGAATTTAAGTGTCTACAGACTACAGTTATTCATTTTTAGTTATTTATAGTGTATTAATTATTGTTTACTTATAAAGTTATAAACATAATGTTATATTATATTATGCAGGCCACTAATTATTCACTCAAATTGTTGGGGTACTTGGCCTCTCTCCCATAGGCGCAAAAAGTGTGAAATTTAGGGGGGGGGTGCTATATAATCGCTTCTGTACCCGAAATCCAAATTATTGGCATAGGTTATACCGTATAGCCCCCCCATATAAATTCATCATGCATGGCCATGTTTAGTATAAACCAAATTTTACGTTAATAATAATAATAATAATAATCCATTTTACTGTTGTTTTTAATACTGAAGTCAATTAACAATTTTACATTATATAGTACCTATAATCAAATATTCAAATTAAAAGGTATGATTATATTGTTAAGTTTCCTGTGTAAGTTTTTTACTATATTTTAATACTTAATATAATTTATGAAAACAAACATTAACGTTGAGATTTGAGTTTTAGGGTGTCCGTAAGTAATAACCCAGGGTTTCTTATAAATAGTGACCTTAAGGTAACGAAGCATCTTGATTATTTTCGTATAAACATGCAGGTTCCCACTCGAATGTGGACCCTCGTAACTCTTGCAGACTTGCTTAGTCTACAATTTTTTCCCGAGTACCTATTTGTTTATATATCATACTTGTGCAATATAATTAATTGCACGACTATTATATAGCCATACAGGACTATCAGGCGCGGATCTAGGTAAATAATCTAATTATTTGAAAATATTGACTTTATAGATTGTTTACTGGATATTTTAATGTATATTTACTTAAATAATCAAAATTAAAAACAATTAATTATTAAGAAGTAAATCATTGGATCGAGTAAGCTTAGTGATTCGTTCTATACCCACCACATCAACATATAAAACTTAAGCGAGATTCCAGTAAAATCTCTCCTACATAATAAGTCATCAGCCTACATTTCCTCAAGCTAAAATAATAGCTGGCCACTGAATCAATGTTTAAGTGGTGTATTGCGGTTAAATTAATATAACTTATAATTATATACTTAAAGCGTCCGGCTTCAACACAAATGATGGGTAATATATATATATATATATATCATATAATATACCTAATATAGATAATTATATATTATATAAATAGGAATATTATGGTCTTTTATAGGTTACCTAACCTAACGTAGTAACTTATACATTGAACAAAAATTGCATTTCTCGTGAATATAATAAGCAATACAACGAAAAAAGCACAGAATTGTATAATAACATTGTATGGTATAGTAACTACCTATATATTATATAGGTAGGTTTATTACATATATAGTAATATGAGTACATGACTATATATGTTTAAAGTACCCGATCTTAGTTACCCACAATATGATTATATTTGTATAGGTATAATAACGCGTATATTATTAATATAATACTGTATACATCATGTACACGATTAGGCGCGGGAGTAGCGGGCACCGGAGGGATTGAGGGTTGGTTTTCGAGAGGTCTTGAGTACTGACGCGACGGTCCCTCTCACGTTTGTATCACACGATTTATTGGCTCGCACTTGAACCATATTATATTATATAATATACGTGCGCATAAATAACACCCTTTGTAACGAGCATCCTACTCCTAATCGGGTAAATATTTATTCGAATGTCATGTATTATATATGTTGTACACTGCAATATTTTGAAACATAAATACTGGATTATAGGCACCTCTACCTATAACACGGCCTTGCACGAATTAGGATTAAATAAATAATTGTTGTTCATTGGATATTTAATACTTTATAGTATTATTATTATAGTTGTATGTTTTAAAAAACTAATATTTTTGGTTCTTTATAGATTGTTGAAATATACCAATTGAATAACTCTCGTGATAAAAAATAAAAAAAATTGTGAAATTATTATAAAATGCCTCATTAAAAAGCTGCAGATACATATATTTAAATTTTAAATATATGTGAACCCTCCACAGCCTCTCTCATGAGTCATGACCAAAAATGAAAATAGGTAATCGCAATATGAAATGTATTTTTTTTTTTTGAGTAGGAGGTCTTTTTGTAAAAATTGTTTGAAATGTGCTCCCTTATCCAAAAATGGAAAATAGGACATCTATGAATAATTTAGAACTTCGTGAAAAAAAATCTTAAAAAATTCAATAATATCATTAAAACCGTAGTATTTACATGTCTATATTAAAAACTAAAAATACTGTTCTCTTAAATATTATGTAAAGATATATTTATTCATTATTGTGTAATAATATCATAATAAATTATGTATATAGATTATAGAGTATAGACGAACACCGTCGTCACTGTATAATTACCAATTACGCGTTATACTTAAATTTAACGATTTGCCTTTTTTACCGAGAAAATAATATATTATAGACTATAGTGATTAAACACCAGGGTCGGCCGAGATTCCTGCCTGGGCCCTTGCCGTATTATAGTTCCTGGGCCCCTTTACTGGCTGTACTGTGTTATCCCAAAATACAGTATAAAATTATTATTGGGCTCCAGAAAATAATTCCTGCCTGGGCCCTCAGGTACCCAGGCCGACCCTGTTAAACACACACTTACAAACTGCAAAATTCTAATATTAGTTATATACTAATATCTGAGTAATATCCATAAGCGAAACTATGGGTCAAGCACTCAGGCTAGACAGGCCATGGCCTGACCTAATGCCAACAGGTTATCCGCCTCAAAAATAATATAGATGGACCGGATAGGGTAAATACATAATAGTATTATATTAAACAAAAAAAACATATAAACAAATAATTAAAATAATGTTTTTTGTGGTTATTTTCCCGAAATATATGACAGAATCGATAAATATGGTTCAAAATATCCCTAACAAAAATATATATTATAAAATATCTATTTTTATTACTTTTTGTAATAATAATAATACATAATGTGGCATGTATAATATTAGCTTCTTCTACCTATTGTAATTATTAGTAAATTATGAGAGATTTAAGAATAGGTTTTAAAAATGTTTTACTAAAATCAACAAATGAATATTATTTTTAGGTAATTTTGTTTTTATTTAATTTATTTGAATATATTGCACTATGTTTGATAGAGAAATCGACGGATATTATTTCCGTCCCCAGGAAAAGAGATATTTTGAGCGCAATGTTTTGTTTTAAACTGAGAGATGAATAAAATATTCAACAACGATGTTCTCATAGTCAAACAATTTTCAGCTTCCATGGAGGTTTTTTGTAGGTAGCGAATTGGATCTACTACAGTATTTAGTTTAAACATTAGAATAAAACCATAGATTCCTCAGAAATTAAAAAAAAAAAAATTACAACTAATATTTTTGACAAGATCAAAAACTGAATATTCTTAGACTTAAAATCTTAACATGCTAGAAATTTTCTAGATATAATTCAATTTAAAAAATATTTAAGCTTTTTTTAAGGTAAACAGATTTTAAATTCTCATATTTTCTTAGTTTTTATTCGATTTATATGCATGATAAAATTTTCGTTGATTAAAAAAGCTTGAGAATAATACAACCTGTTTGTTCAACTTTTTTTAAGCAATTTTGTTTCTAATTTTGATTAAGTTTCCCAAAATCACCGATTATAAAACGGTGGAGACTCGGATAAAATAATTGGTTGTTATAGTAAAATTAAAGTGTTAATAAAATTATTATTGCTTTATAATAAAAATATAACTGAAATAATAAATATAATTGAATAGATGTTTTATGTTATTATTTAGTTACTTATTATAATATTCTAGTTTTACGTTGAATTTTTTAATACAATTTAATAAAATATAATATCTTTTTAACAAAAATACTTTTTTCATATATCACCCTTAGCGATAAATGCTTAATACCTTAGTAAGTTTTATACAGTTTTGTATAATTTTCGTGCATAATTTAGTAAATTATAATAATATAATATTATAAATGCGATAAATTAAATTTTTTTTTTTATTTATGTTTTTATATTATAATATTATGTATATAGTCGAAACAAGAACTGCTACTAATTTAATAATCGTAATTGTGTTTTTGCAGCGGTAACTGTCACCAAATAAACTTTCTGAACTAGCATAAACTAAACAAGAGCTATAGACTATGACTATATGTCTATATAGTACTGCAATTGCAAATGACACTTAGTTGTCATACAAGTATTTATTTTATACACGTGTGCACAACTACTAGCAGTAATAGCTACTATAGCTGCACTCGAGCAAAACGAGTAGATGACTATTAATAATCGAACAATGTTCACAGTAAATTTGCATCGTTATTGACGCGAAAACCCTCTATTATATGCACCTGCAATCTCGCCATACATTTGAAATGTTAAAAAAAAATCACCGGACACGCCAGACAACTCTGCTAGCTATTTATTTTATTTATGCCGAATGATTTGACAGTTTTTTTTATATTCTTAATGAGACTAAATGTGACTCTAATGAGTAACGGTTTTTCTTTCTCATCGTAGACGGAGCAGCGTGCGAATTTCGTGTATACCAACGTTTATTTTATGTTTAACGGAATATTGGACTTGAGGACCACGAGGTAAGTGATTTTTATATACATATAAACAGATAAATTTTTTTTAGTATTTTACTGACACAAACGTAGTTGATTGTGTAACAGTTATAATAATAAGTAAGCTATATAGACATTAAAATAATCGCAGAGAAATATGTATAATGGGCTCTTTGCCGTTATTCGATCACCTGCATGCAACCAGCTTGTATATAAAACGTCATATTGATGTAACTATATACACAACTATATATACGTCTAGCGATACATAATGTATTAATGTCATATAGTCTACAACAGTCTACACGCCTATGCCTATTATATATTTCTATATATTATATAGTTACACATGTTTATTATTTAATATTGTATAAATATATAAAGATTACATTAAGCAGATATACTGACTTAATACTGCAGTATAAATACTAAATGCTTTAAAAATTATTCAATTAACGTTTACGTGTATATACATAGTGACATAGCTGAATATTAGATTATATAATTATGGCATGATGCGAATAATAATTAGAGATAAATTTATAGATGATCTGATATTTATTTTTTTCCTCTATAGGTATTAGGTAAGGTACTCGCGAAAACCGATAAATAGTTTTCAACATTTCAACCTCCCGTACATGAAATCGACGCCCGAATACTTTATATATGAAGTCAATGGCCATCGGCTGATATTATTGAAACCCGATTCCGATGAATTGGTAAAAATATCCGGCGGGCACTGATCGCATGTGAAATGTATGCAAGTATGTTACCTATATTATGGTTATCGAAAAATTATGGTTTTTGTTTTTTTTTTTTAAAGAAAGATATCTAATCTTAACATACAAAAATTAAAGTATGAGTAATTATTTTGAATATTGCTCCACATTTCGTATTTTCTGCTAACATGCTTTAAATTTTTTTTGGGGGGGGACTTAAATCTCTCACAGTATAAATTTAAAAAAAACCTGGAGCATTTTGTCTATACAAATAAAAACTATAATTTATGACATAAAAATACAAATTATTATATTTACTCAAGTCTCATAATTTACATTCAATAAATATCTATTAAACAAACAAAGTAGCTAACAAGTACACGTATTACGTATATCTATGTGGTGATATTTGTTGAAAAATTTTATATGGCTGGGTATTATTCTCTTACAACATTTTCTACTGAAAAATAACAATTCTTATTGACTGACACTATACCTATATCAGTAATATATTGTACTACAAAAATAAAATCTAAAATTAATTATAATGAACTTAATTTCAAAATTATAGAACAATATGATAATTGGTGTAGTTGGTACTTATTTGATAAGAAATTTATTTGGTACGAGGGACTTATCATAGTTTTGAGGTTGTCTGATTTACTTCCCAAACGGCCAAGCCATTCCATTTCATACACTATTTGCGCCATCGATACCTTGTTTATCATATTTTTTCATATATATTACATATATAGCATAATATTTTTTATTTTATTTAAAAATGTAATTACAATAATAAAATGTGAACAATAATGAATACACCATGATTCATGACTAAAATATATAAATGAACAAAATAATGCAATTAATGATCATAACTCGCAGCAGGGCTATCCAAATCCAACCAGGAATTTTATTTAATTATATTAGCTAATAGCTGTAGTGCTAGTTGGACGCAAATTGGCTATTGAATTTACTTATTTTTAACCGAATCGAAATTCAAGTATGAAGTCATAATATCAACACTATAACACTAAGAAATCATATACATTTTATGATGTCTAATTTTATTTTATTTTCTTAACTCTTAAGCCAAATTAAGGACATAATAATATTTTTTTAAATAATTTTTTTAGACTTATTGTTCCCGTGGATTTTTAAAAGTTTAAGATCATACATGTCCTAACTCTAAATATAATATAACATTAATGTTACATTGTCACATATCGTTAAATCGTTTTGTATATTACAGTCTATATAGTAGATACGTGCAGGAGGAGATGAGCGTGCGCTCCTCGAACACCGGGCATCGACGGCGCTGCAGCAGACGATGATCTACAGACCGCGGTCACGGCGGGCGGGCGGCTTGTTGATTTGACAACCCTTTGAAACGGTTTTGACGGCCGTAAAGAAAACTGAGTCGACGGCAGATTGACCCCGATCTATGGTAATGTAGTGCGCGCAAGCATCTGCTGCCGTACCACGCACACTCATACGAGTGCTGTATGTATATTATTATAATATCTATAGATAGGTATAGGTACACACCTGACGGACGGTCGCCGCGGTCATTAGTCAGTCAATCGACCGGTCAAGCCCCATCTCGGACCACCCTCCGGCGCGCAGATGGTTCACACCGCGAACACGGTATACGGTGTGGCGTGGTGTGGTCGATCCGTGTGTATTATTGACACGCGGCGGCGGTTTATTGTGCGTGCAGCGGCGCAAGGCGGCGACGGACACATCACAATATAACATAAAGCCCATAAAGGATTCGAAGGGAGAAAGAAAGGATTTGTGTACTACCGTGTGTGTTTGTGTATGTGTATGCAGTAATACAGTACTACCTTTACCTTTACGCTAGTGCGCTGTACCCGATTCCCAGCACGACTCTATCGGCTCCCTGACCACGAGCCGTGTCCGAAACCGCTACACCAAAAGAGCTTTGGACAAGACGAAATGTCACACCTGGCTTTTGTGTGTCGTCACTGCATGTGCTGATGGTCGTCCGTCGATAATCTGTTCATATTTCTCTAATATAATAATACATATTATTATTATTATTATTATATACATATTTACGAATGCGCGTCCGAGTCCGACAAAAGATTCATCAAGGGGTCACCTCGTCACTCCCGTTACCTGCAGACTGCAGTTATATACCGCTGCAGCGGTCGTATACATAGACCATCCATGTGCGTGTACTGTTTCCTACATACAGGGTGATTCACCAAACATATGCTCACTCCCGTACTATATCTTCAATAATGAATTTATTCAAATTCTGCGATTTTTTAAAACTTTTAAGTATTTATTATAGGTACTTCTAAAAAATCGTATTTCCAAATATTTAGATTTTTTTATACTAATCAAGGAAATCAAACTCATTTTTTTCAAACAATTACCGCACGCCTGTTTTACAGTGAATCATTTTTCAGATGATTTTTTTAAAGATATAATGCATTTAAATCAAAATTCTAACGAACATTTTCTCAACTATAAAACCGAATGCAAGTATTAAGACTATAATATAATCTTTCTTAGTAATAGTATTTTACATAAAACCTTTAGTTTTTCCCTTTTGGCAAAAACATAAAATAGCAGTCTTATGGCAGATAATAAAACATATTGTTGATCTTACATCCTGATCTTGAGGTTTATTTATTTATATCAACAAGTATGTAAGCGTTGTGATTTATGATAGGAATGGTACGAAATATAATTGTTCAACGTGGAAATGTTTAAATGTGTATTTGGAAACATGTCATTCTATTAGTTTTCACCTCGCAAAGTAATACGTTGTTAGGGAAACCAAAAATTAGGTATAATATATTATATTGAATGTATTCTAAAGCTTTAATGTCTACTTATATTTTTGATAACTCGCAAAAATATCAAGCCTATAAACACATTCAAATTTTTCAATAAAAAACTTTTAGTCTTATTATCTATATGATGCTTTTTATTTATATTTATGTCATACAATTCATGAACTATCTTGCACTCCGATTTGCATACCTACGTATGGTATATATTATGAAGAAGAAACAGCCGGTCGCTACTATACCACATGCTTAGTGAATCACACCGTATATTTGTTATTTGTATACATCATATTATATATTCCGCCATTAGTTATTATATACTTACATACAAATATACACAATGCGAGGATATTTGATTGTACTTCGTTATTATTATATTATTATTATAATATATGCTTTTTACCTACCTACGTATTGTTGACCGCTGTCGGACAAACATACAAGACGCGTGCGGATTTTCGTACAAAACGTTTTGTCAACAAAATCGTATTGACGTTTTGTATAATAATACTATAATATTATACTTGGCGGGTTTATCCTACTGCTGCGTTCTGCGACATGTATGAGGGCTTTGGGGTCATTGGCGCGGCTATGTAGAAATATCAAAAGAGGGCGGTGCACACTAGTGATAAATATATATATTATATATATATATACGACACCAGTTCATTTGAATAAATATATTTACGTCATAATAAAAAAAAACATATTAATTTAACTGTAAAAATTGTTATTAAAAACATAAATAGTAGGTACCTATTGATCTATTATTTTTACCAGCCTTGTAAAGTTGCATATAACAGCTATACTCCTTGTATAGAACTTTTTAAAGAGACTTCTGGCTTTTGTAATATCGTACAATTTAAAAGTGTATATTATAGTTATATTATACATTTCCTCTACGCCTTTACATTTGGGAGATTTAAGTTCAACGAATGTTGTCCAATTAAATTACGAAGGTGTAACGCTTTACAATAATGAAGGAGTATGAGTGCTATAGCGATGTGTTTTAAAATCAAACGAAAGAATACAATAAAGAAAGCCCAAATCATTTACTTTTTACCGTATTCGAGAAAAAATTCATCAAGACAATAATCAAATCCTAATAGTCCTATAATTTCTCAGGTATGATAAAAAGACGTCTTTATCAATTGCCCGCCCATCTTGTGAAAAAATTCTATGCATTAGCTGTTGTTATTTGTTTGTAGATTCTCGTTATCGTAAAACAACATATACATTATTATTTCCGTTGGTAAAATATACATCATTGATATACTGTAATATAGTATTGTTATATTATATAAACACGGATAAAGCGGGGGCCGGACCACTTAGCGGCTCGCCCCTTAAATACGCAACTGTCGGAGATCGATTCTTCAGATCATATGTGAAATAATGACGATCAAATAAAATCCTAAACAACTGAGTTTTATATGCCGACTTTGAAATTTCAATTTCGATTAATAAATGGAGCCCCAAGCCAGAGTAAACCTATACATTTATGTACCTAAGTATAATATGGTGCGTTAAAGTTCGAATTTTGGTATAATTCCTAATCCACTTTAACGGTTAAGTATATACTTAAATATTATATATTTTCTTTACCTAATAATCTCTTATTCTGCATTGAATTTGAAATTTTTGAATTTTTTAGTTATCCCGTGTTTTGAATTCAGGTTTTATACATCAAGAAAAAACATTAACTAAACATAAAAATAAAGTCTAACGGTAAAGCAAAATATGAAAATTTTCAATGAGTTCATTATGATTTATGATAAATGATTCTAGAATAATGATCTCCGCAGATCGCAACATTTCCGGTGGTGGTCGGTGGAATTCGCGATTTATGTCCAAGTGCAATGATAGTTTATACCAGCGTTTTTAAAACTTTTTTTATCCGTGGAACCCTTTTTGATGTCCACTTTTACCGCAGAACCCCTACTCTTTTTTAGGAGTTTTTGCAAATAAATTATAATCATATAATAATATTATGTTAAAGGTGTATTTAGTTCAAAACACATGTTAAAATAAAAATAAAAATAATAATAATTGTATATGTATATATAATACTTTAATTAGGCTAAGTATACATTTTAATTGGATGAGTGAAAGTGCTTTTTTTTTTACAAATATTCCTAATATTGGGCTTTATTGATTGTACGTTATTAGGTTCGTCATCAAGTCTTTTGCGGTATTTTGTTTTTGTTGATACATAGGTGAGAACCTCATTTCACACATATAAGTGGTCGCAAATGGTAAAAGTCCTAACACGGCCTTTTGTGACAATTGAGGATATTCATCTTTTGAACTGCACCAAAATTAGATATAGCTGATAGTCTATTTTATATGGCTTACATTATTATTTAATATACAAATATTTTTTTTTCTATAATGCAAACTTTTTTTCTCCACTACTAATCTTTAGTTGGATATTTTAAATTAATTTTCTTGAAAATTTTGAAAAAATTACTTAAGCTTCGCGGAACCCTGAAGTGATCTCCACGGAACTCTGCAGGGTTCCGCAGAACACAGTTTAAGAAACGCTGGTTTATACGACCGAAACAACGCATAAATTTCTATTCTTTTTGTGCTTATAGACATTACTTGATTATATAATTATGTTATGTATAAATATACGTATTTATTAGGAAGTTCGATAACTCACTCGTACTCGTTTACGCTGCTATTCGGTTTAATGGCCGATCAGTATAATCGTATAATTTTTTTTTTTATGATCGTTTATAATATGTGTAATATGTCGTAAAATTAAAGTTTTTATAATTTATTATCGTTATCGTTGAAGTCTTTAACAAGAAGATAAAATATTTGTAAAAAAACTTCAGTGTTGGTATAATTAATAAGTATACCTATAGGTACTTATACTTACCAATATATTATTATTATATATTATATATTATACACTAAACGGTCTAAACGTATTTAATGAACACACAAGTACCTATAGATACTATAGAACTATACATATATATATATTATATCAAACCTTATGTTAGATAATTAAATTCGTGTTAAACATTTGCAGTTCGCAAAAATCTGCTAAAAATGAATATTAAGAATAAAAAAAAAATGATGTTTAATTTTGATAGTAATTTACTAATTGACCTCAGTTTTGTCTAAAATAAAATATTACATCCGAGGCCGTCTTTTCTGAAAAATACCGGTCGACGACATGATTGCAAAATATATGCTATAATTTATATATACTCAACCGCTGTATGTATGTAGGTAGGTATATATAGTTGGTTGATCATGATTGACGGGCGATAGCTAAATCGACGGATTTCGACTCGCCGCCGCATCGTTTTATACACGCACTTATTATTATTATATTAATTATATTATTATAGCAGTATACATATACATATATAGACACGATGTCGGTGTGTCATGTAAATTGTTTTTTAATAACCATACTATTACATATATAATATAATATATATATATATACCTAGGCAGATCTTATTCCTAAAATTATCACAGTATGTCAATACATACAATTTTGTCCATTTGTATTTCTACGAGTAAATACTAATAGCGTATTGTTCTTAATAAATGTCGTTTCTTTGTGGGTTTATATGATTTTTGAATGCTTATATAGTCCCGCAGGAGTATGCTGATATTCTATGTAACAACTGCAGACTACGTGTGGTATACGAACGTTCCTTTTAGTCGTTCTATTTAT
The DNA here is from genome assembly GCF_020882245.1 of Rhopalosiphum padi. Lineage (NCBI taxonomy): Eukaryota > Metazoa > Arthropoda > Insecta > Hemiptera > Aphididae > Rhopalosiphum > Rhopalosiphum padi. The sequence goes on from NC_083600.1 coordinate 25,355,583, forward strand.
TAATGTACCTACCTGTGTATATGTATAGGTATTTCGCTTCAAGTAAAATTATTAGGGCGTGTTGTCTACATCGATTTTTTTTCATACTTCAGTACGCACGTTGTACGAATAAAATACGATGAGATAAAATAATGAATTGCGTCCGTTAAACTTAATTATTATATTATAATTACGTATTATTTTATAAGTACTATTATAGGTACGTCACAATGAAACCGTCATTTATATAGACTATAAGTGTTTATTATATCATAAGTTTGCATTTTGCAGGTTCGTTTTTATCTATACATAAACGTGTGTAATATTTAAATATTTTAAAGAGGAATTTTAATGAAATTTACCATTCTTGTTTCTATTAATGAACAGATTAACGTGAACGGTTTTTAAATTCTTCAGTCATATCATTTTAAGTAAAATATATTAAAATGTACTTCAAATAATTTAAATACATACCTAACAATTAACCAAAATAAAAAATTACAAGTTTTTCATTTTTATTAGGCAAACGTTATCGTATATTGCTATCGAACAAGGAAATACCAAAAAATGTAGGTATTATAGGTTATACGGAAATTATCGTAATACATTTTATGTAGGTATATTATTTTTATTATTTTACATTTCATAGTTGTATAATATTATACATTTATACCTCTTATTATTCGAATTTCATTGAATTTCATTAGTTTGCATTAATTGTTGTCACACATATTGTGGAACATATTTTTTTAAACATAATTAATGTAATTTTTTTTTAAGACAAAACTACTAATTAATCATAATCATAAACAAATCAATTATAAATCATATAGTATAAAACCATAATCAAACTTGTTATTGTGTGTGCAAATAACGTGTACATTACTTATAAGTTGTAGGGAACTATAGAAGTATAGAATATATAAAATAATATGCTGTCTACGATAATCTTCTATCCTAACCTAACTAGTATTGGAGTTTATAATTTAAAGAATTAACTATGTCCAGTGGTACAACAAATCGAGTTTTGTTAAATAAAATCATCTCTGTGCAGGCATAATAACGTACATTATAAACAGTATTTATTAAAATTAAACACAGTTAAAACGACCAAGTGTGTAGAAGAAATTACAAATAAAGATAAGAAAGAAATGTATTCATTTTAGTAAATATTTTGAGCTTCTTTACATGAAGAAAAAACCGAAAATCCTGTCTTGACTTCCAGTTTTTTTTATTCCAGAATTTAACCGGTTGCACTGGATTTTAAGAATAAAGAATGGGTAAATGTTTCGGATTCTAATCGAACATTGGAATTTAATGTACGGTCGCGTCTTTTACATTACGGATGTCAGGTCACAATACACATTTTAACGATACTTATTACTGCTTATTGTATTTACATTTTGGCACGTGCATACATAGGTACACTGCGAAAACAATGATAATTATTTCGTTCCCATATTATACTATAGTCTATAATCACGTAAAATATTAATTTTATCATATTAAATTCAATTATTATTGTAAACCGTAATATGTAGGTACTTAAAAAATTTACATAATCGTAACTCGTTGTCTGTTTACGTTTATATAGATTGGATACATATTTCATTAGATGTAGATATACCATTAGATATAACTAATTAATTAAATATTATATTATTACAGCTATTAATTATTACATGTTGGATAGATACTTTTATTTATATGAGAATGGGTGTTGGGTGTGTATATTTTATGTTGTACATAATTTAATTCCATATAGAAAATGCCATAAACTATAATAATGCAAATCACTTTATATTATAATTTTAAAATAATGCAATATTTAAGCTTAAAATAAAATGTTTATGCAGTTAAACAGTAACTGAGTAACGTCTCATTATATTGATTTTTTTATTGATATTTTAATTTTTAAGCGAGTTCTGAGCATTTTAAAGTTTTAATATTTTACATAACTATAACTCACTTAAAAATTAAGATAGCATTTAGTAAATTGTGTAAAGTTTTAATTAGAACAAAATAGTAAACGTTTTTTGAGGAGAAATCGTTATCTTCGATTTTTTATTTAAAATAAAATTTGTCAAAAGTTTTTTTTACAGTGACCTATATAGTTCATTTATTTTTAAGCTCAACATTTTTTAAAATAATATTAGTTTTTTGTGGTTATTCAAAAAATTGTATGTATAGGAAACTTGAAACATTTCGCCATAACGTATATTAACTATATATATATATTATTATTATTATTTTCTATGCACAATGAAATTTTCAAAATATTTATACTAAATTTTAGTTAATTATACTACCTAATGTATTCAAATCGTTCTACTGCAGAACATCCTGAACATCGCTATTGACTTATGATCATTGTCCACTATAAGTTAACTTAAAGCTAATAATAGCTAGTAATATTACCTATATAATATTAAATATGAAGTAATATTATAACAAATGTAATATTGTATGCTATAATATGCAATTAGTTATTATTAAATATTTACCGTATTACTAATAGAAAAATAAATTGCTAATATTAATATATTATATATATTTAAATATATAATATATTACAAATTGCATAATTACTCTGATTAAAAGAATGAAAAAAATTTTGAGAGTAGTCACTTCAACCATCTTTCCTCTATAATGGTTTATCACTGAATTAAAATGTAACTCTTCCATTATGGTGACCTACTCGATGACGTAGTACATCCAATAAAGGCATAACCTACTATACAGCAGAGTGACTTTCCATATTATTAGTATTGTTCATAATATTAAATGAACATAATATGTTTAAAGTGTACTAATACTGAAATGTCTATATATATATTTACTATTTGGATTTATAATTGAATAATACATTGATACTTATTTCACACCTAAAATTATATCGTTAAAAATTCAAAGAAAATTTACTATTTGAATGTACCTACAAATGTCATAAAATCATCACAGCCAACATGACAACGTATATAGCATAGTGTAGGTATGTATATATCATGTGTTGGCTATGACAAAAAATACCAACAAATTATTACAATTTTTTGTGGTATACCGTTAACTAACAAAGCTCGTTATATGTTTAACTTTTAAATTTCTCATGATTATATTTTTGTCCTGGTTTATGAATAATATTATGCTTAAAACAATGTGTATTTAGAAAAATTCATTACATGTATAGCAAACCAAGAAATTGAAGCTGTTGTAAGTAACTATATATACATTATACATACATATATATTATATATATATATACAACTGTAAAATTACACTCACGTATATATATTTTAGATAACGGTAGTGATAATAGTTATGATGGTTTAACTTTGTGGTCACTCACCTTTAGTATGAGAAGCACAATACGCATATGCATTCAGACTATATAACCTGTGCTGACTTCTACTACATCTTAGTGAATGTTTTTTTTTTAATTCTGAATACTACAATGAAATTTAAATATATAAGTACATAATATTATATATATTTCATAAAGAACGTACAAATAGTGTCTTTGACGTAAAAATTGCTATTATTTCATAGATACAAAAAATACGTACAATTTAAAAAATATTATTCTAACATTTTACTTTGTTTAACTTCTTTTAAAACGTGCATGCCTGTATTGGCTGTAATATTTGTTATTATTAAGTTATTCTCCTAAAAAAATTTGTAACAAAATAAATACATAGTATAATATATCCACGATTTAAGTTGTCCATTGTATTGACGATTGACATGTGCTTGTAACTCACTTACAGGTCAAAGATTACCTATTTATCAATTTATTTTTACCATTTTCGACTTATCTAAGTAAAATAAATTGTATAGGATTCTGGATTTTATTTGCAAATGGATAAGCAACATAAATCTCACTAACGGCTTAAGACTTTATGATAGCTGATTATAATATATACTGAAATTTTATTATGTAAGTACAGTCTTTAATAAACAAATATTAAATATTTGTTGTGTTTTTAAAATCAAAACGCAAAAATGAATTAATACCTATATTCAGTGGCGTAACTGGGAAAAAATCTAGGGGGGGCAATGTATAATGAATGTAATATATTTATTATTATCAAAACCCTGACACCCCTCCCCCTCGGTTAAAATATATATTTTTAGCTTTCAAAAAATTGTCAGGGAGGGCAAGTGCCCCCTCTTGCCCCCCCCCCACAATTACGCCACTGAATATATTATTTCTTTTTGGGAATATGGATATATGCCATATGGTTATATATTATAGTAATATTGTGTAATAAATATTTAAATAATTTAAAATAACACCTGTAAAAAATAAAAATTGAACATTAATCTATTTGTACATTTTAAAATTACCTAAATAATTAAAAATACTGGCGAAGTCTTATTTCATAGTATAATTCGTGTGTATCTCATCATTGAGGAAGGCCATCAGTGAACGTTTTAAATTTGAACTCAGTAATAAATCGTTGTACGAGAAAAACAATTCTAAATGGAGACGGTGGTAAACTGTGAAAGCTAGAGTATATTTTATAATTTAATTTATTTTATTAATAATCCATTATAGATTTAGTTAATTAGTTTGAACTCATTTTTACTGAAAATATCATTATTGTTACCAATAAGTACTAACTTATAGTTTAATGATACGTATCATAGAATGATTGAATAGGTTCGGTGGTATAAATATAATTTATTTAGGGGAAAGCTTAAGTACCAACTTGATTTAATTTGTTACTAGCAATCACCCTCAAAGTTCAAGATTGAAGCAATTTTGCTTTTCCTAATAAGGTGACGTCAGAAATAGAATTAAACGCTCACTATTGTAAAACCAATACATCTCCACTAGATATCTAGATATTTAAAATTATAAATCATAGTTGTCCGTACCTATTTCAATAATTTAGTTTTATTTAACAAAACTATTAACTTAACATCATACCTCAAAACAATCCTTTCGATAAAGAATAAAAAAAACTGTGTAGCTATAGTATTATAGTTTTAAGTTGATATTCTATAATGCAATATCATATATAATTTATTATTTAAGAAGTACCTATTATAGGTACGTTTATATTAAGTAACCAATATTTATTTGTTTATTAATAGTTATAATAAAAATAACTCACCACATTTATTTGTATATACCAATGACCTTTGATAATGTGTGTTTCGATTTTCGAGTTTGTATGTATGCGTCTAGTGTTTATTTATTATTTATGTATTCATGTGGGTATGAATTAATAATTGTATTCTGTATACGTTGTAAAATTCACGTATCTTGATGATACATCAGATATATCTTTTTTTTTTTATCTATTTATTATACTTTTAATCAAATTTGTGAGATAAAAAAACTCCTGTAATACACTCGTTCGCATAATGTTATATGTATATTACGAGTATATGTATGACTTCATAGAATCATAGATACTTACCTAAATGGACGTAAACATTTTTCAAGAACGTAACATACTGCATTAACGTGTCAGGTTCTGGAATATTTCTATACCGTCGTATTTTATAATTAGATTACGGCCGGGTAATCTGCAGTAAGTACCTACTACCAATTATTTAGTATATTATTGTATATAGAATGCATATGCGAGTAGCGAGTGCGTCTTAAATTCTGCACCCTAAGAAAGGGCATAAGAAAGGAAGAATAGTGATCTAAAGTTAAAATTATTAACGGGCAATTATCAATAAAAGTTCGGAGATAAAAATTGTTTAGACTGTTTATTTAATTATTATTCATTTACTGATATAATTCTACAAAAAAAACATCAAACTTTATTTACGTTATTTTAACTAAAATTGATAAAGACAAAATTTATTTCTGTGGATTATGTTATTATATTTAGGTATTACCTGTTGGCTGTTACAAAATTATTGTTTAGAAAAAATAATAATTGTTGTGTTTTAAACTGCACTTGTTTACTGATCAAATATATAGGAACAGAATTACAGTTTGTAAACAAATATACGTACAGCTCCAATTTTAATTAAAAATAGGTCTTTCGTGATTGAGTTTACATTTAAAAACCAACGTTAAACACTAAACATTTTAACAAACAAGCCAAGTTTATATTTTAAAAACTTCATTGTTCTGGATATTACACAAATGGTTGAATCACCGAACTTTGATATAAGATATTAATATATCATTATAGATTATTTATATCACAAAGCAATTAAGTCTCGGTATTTCTTACAAACGATGGATGTGAAAATAAAACATTACGATATAAACAACATTATTTATGAAGTATAATAACTATAAAATTTAAACACGAATTTTTTTTTTTTTGGTCATTTAATTATAATAAACGAAAAAAAAAGATAATGAACATTTTTATATGAAATAAATTTTGACTGTGAGCCATATACACGTTTGAGACCTCGACTGCCTTATTAAGTGTTCTGTCGTCAACTTTTGAATACATAATATACTCATATTAGTTATATTTGCCGTGGGCGGAGGTTTGGGAGGATTTAGACACCACTAAACTATTCAATATCAAGTTCTTATTCTGTAAAGACTAATAAATACTAAGTAAATATAATTTTATTTTACAATTTTCAAATTAAACGCAATAAAAATTACTGAAAAAAAAAATTATTTTAGGTTCCACCCTTTATTTGTGATACAGTATTTTTATATGGGTGATATAAACACAGATGATAAAATTGTTGTTTTTTTCGTATAGAAAATGTGATAAGAGAAAATTCGATCCAATCATGTAATATTTTACCACAGATATCAATACATGTATAATATTATGTTATGTCATATTACATATGTGTCAGCTACTCCGTTTGCTAAATTGTTAAATATATATTTATTTTAATGTAAATAATAATTTGTATTCGCATATAATATGTCGACAACCAGGTAAGCATGTACAGTTGGTGGGTATGAAGACACTACGTCTAATATTTTTAAAATCAATATTATGCTGGACTTGAGGGACCCACTTCCGAAAAAAATAAATTCCGGCTATTTGCGACTTATACTCATATTATATTGTATGTAATATCTCGTATTGTATCTGTGTGTATATATGTTTATATGTCTGAGCGTTTATGTATATAATAACAAAATGTGTGTCACAAGGGACGCCGTGGACGTCTTCGTCGTTCGCAACCGCGTATATGCTGTGTAACATATATATTAATTACGTGGAAGGAAGGAGAAAAAAAGCGCGTACACACTTGTTGCGGGGGGTCACGTGAAGTTCGTTGACCGGCTATATACGTACATGCGGTGTACATAGAATATCATATATATATATATATATATATATATCATAAATGTATATTGTATGTAATTTAACGTAGAAGCCGTCGCCGATGTGCTCACTTGTCGTCGCCGGGCGTCGTCACAAAACGCCAGCCATATTATAATAAACTCCTATATGTATATTATAATATATTATAGGATATATATATAATATATGCCTATTATTAAACGTGTAATAATAATAGTATAACAATATGATATATATCGCTGTGGTATAGTGTCGGACGAGAGTGTGCTCGTGTGTATATACAATGAAATATCACGAGAGGAGGAAGGAGTGTTTTTTTTTATATACATACTAGTTCCGAGTTCTCTTTCTATTATCGCGCGTTTTGTATACACACAGCCGTCGTCGTCGCTGTAATAATAATAATATTCTTCTTCTTCATCTTCTTCATTTTCCCCTCGGTCGCCTTGTCGCCGCCGTCGTGTTCGGAGTTATTATTATTATTACCGTGTATTATGAAATTGTACCAGCTCGCGTACATTTTTCATTTCTATTTTCGTATATCATATATTATGTAGGCAGGTATATATTATATTTGCTGTCCTCCGGGGCATTACAGTACAATGTAACACTATAAGTTGAATAAAATTAGTAAACGTACGCGTATCTATAATATCATACACGCACAAGCTTATGTTATTAAGTAATGAGTATATATAATAAATATAACATTAATATGTATTATATAACCATATCCTTAACAGGGTCATTCACCAAGAACTATCAGTACTCAGCACCATTTTTTTTTCAATAATAAATTTATTTAAACTATAATTTTAGGAATTTTTCAGTATGTACCTACTTAAAAAGACCACATATTTTCAATTATTCACATTCTTATACCATTTAAGGAGTATTTTATGATGAAAAAACTTCTTTTTTCAATTTATTACCAACTTTTTTTATTGTAAATTATTATACGAATGATTTTTTTTTTTGAAAATTTATTGAAAAAAATGTATTTTGTGTAAAATTAGAATAAATAATTTCTTAGTTACTTTAATGTTTATACGAAGGATAATAGTCCTTAAAAATTGTTTAAAAAAAAATATAAAACTTTATAAAATAATGTAAAATTAAATCTAATATTTATTATACTATGAGAAAATTGTATGGTTTTTAGACTATTTGTTTGTACACATTGTATAGTGTTGATACCAAGATTAATATAAACGAATATTGAAGATTTAAAATAATTGTAGCTCCCCTCCCCAATTTTCCAAACCTAATATCCTGAACGTATATTAATATTATCCTTAGTATACAACAATTACAGCGAAGAAAGAAACAAGATCGCGATTCACGCCTTTCATATAGTTGTATATTATAATTTATAATATTAATATGTATTGTTCATGGTATATTATTATTAGATACTATTATTTTTTTTCTTTAAATACGCCGAGAAAGATAATTTGAACCGATTTTTCTTTCTTTTTGTTTTCCCTTCTTCCTTTCTTTGCGGATCGATGTGAAACCGCACCCGCGCGTCACCCATTGTGCAGGACGTGAACAAAATTATTTTGGCTTTCTTTTGGCACAAACGCGTGCTGTGCCTCGAGGACGTGGCAAGGACGACACGTCGGTGAACAACGCCCGTGAATGCCCGAATAAATTCTTATTCTTATATTTCTTCTTCTCTTTATTATTATTATATTCGCGACCAATAAACAATGTAATCATAATTTTTGCACACAACAACATTGTTGATATCACATGGCTTATATATTATATTATTGAATACGTGCATACTCTCACAGTCTTGTATCTTCTTTTACACGTCTATACTTTGAGATTCAATACTGGTTCTGTTATTATTGTATATACGATATAAACTTCTTTAGAACGCATTGTGAAATAATTATTGAATTTTCTTTCGAATCAATTATATTACCTACTGATGTGTTATATATATTGTCGGCATATGGCGTGTATCATAGTGTTGCCACAATTGTACCTATACATATTCTTGTTTCAATATACATCTTATATATATATTGGAAAACAATAATTATTCGTTTTTAAGCATGCTCATCTAGCTTTTCCATTTCCACTAATAACATTATAATATATACCTATTTTATATGTTTTAATAATTCAGAAATTGTGTATACAATATATGATATATTTATTATTTTATATAAAACAATTATTATACATAAACGAATTTAATACTACTAATATTAGCATAGTAGAATACATTACTTTGCATAGTTACATGTATATCATTATAGCATTTACGGTATTAATCAAAAAATTGTATCATATTATTATATAATATAGACTTTCGTTAAAGTCTACAAATAATTTATAGCTATTCATTTTTAAAAGTCAAATCACATTTATTATAGTATTATTAATTGTGTTATTATTATTACCAATATACCCATGTACTTTAGAAGTAAACAATACCTCATTTTTGATGGAGTAATGTATGTTGCATAGAATAAATTTCAACATTAACAACATCATAAATATTTTTAAGGTATCGTAATTATTAGCTACTATAGCTTTTAATGATTATCAATTTTCAACAACACCAGATACAAATATATAAAGCCATGTAGGTATTTTTTTATATTGACATTTTTATATTTTATTAAGTTGTACATATTATTGTGAACAAATAAATTTATTTTATCGGGTAAAATAGGAAATTTGTTTTCCACTATTATCTGAGTTCTTATTTCAAAATATAAATACCTGTACATGATAAGCAAAATTTTATTTCACCAATATTAATGTAAGGAAAGAGATAAATACATAAAATAACAAGATGTTGAAAAATTTTAACACGAAACCGTGATTTTTTATGGTAAAATTGTTGTTTTGGAGTTTAAAAAATTATTGGTATATCTAGTGATAAATGATAATAAATGTATAAAATTATAATGTAATTTAATGTTTTTCTGAATATTTTCGATAATCGTCACACATTTTTTAAAATTACCAAACTATTGAAAACATTTTTAAGTAGATTAATTTTAATTTATACATAATGTGTTTATTACACATGCATGAAATCAAAGTGTCTTATTCATTATATAAATAATTATTAAATTTTTATTATAAATTAATTGTTATTTTTGAACTTATATTATTAGGAAAAATAAAAAATTACCTACTGGTTTTACTGAATTCTGATCTTATATATCTATATTATGGTAGGTACTTATACTGAATGATTGTTTTATTGAACAATACTTATTATTTTAAAATCTAAATTTTTGAAAATATTTTTTTTACATAATTTCCAGTCAAAACTCAAAATAAAACGATATTTCTTATCGTTATATTTTTTAAGTTGTTTACTTTTTTGAATAACAGCATATATTTTAATTTCATATTCTGAATGAAGCAGAATATATGCCGGAGTATTTTGGTACATACAAATCGAAATTCGGATGAGTTGTTTATGAGATAATTATTTAAACTTAAAAGCATAGATGAGCTGTGAGTAGAATAGCAGACTAAATGTTTGTAGTTTTTCTTCCGTACCACTCCACTCCGCTCACTTTAATTTTAAATACTTAAAACTCAAAAACTACTCGTCCGAATTTCAATTTTTGTGTATTAAAATACTTAAAAAAAAGTATTTTGCTTCTAAATATGAAATTAAAAATGCATATTGTCATTCAAAAAATTAAATATTTTTAAATTAATAAAATATAACGATAGAATATATTAAAAAATAAAATTTTTTTTTAAAATCGTTTTTTGTTTATTAATTTCGACTGGAAATTACTTTTTAACGTTAATGAATTTTGGAATAATGAGTATTGTTCGATAAAAGAATCATCCTATATTAGGTATATTTATTATAAATACTATTTTGTCTGAAATTGTTTTATATATCATAATTTAAAAATAAGATTAAGTACAAAGAATATAGAGTATTTCGTTTTGAAGTATTATAATTCAGAACATAATTTTAAATAGCAAATGCATTTTTGATTTGAACATACCATTATGTATGTATTTGAACAGATCATTTTATTATATGTTAAGTTTTATTTTATCATAAACGTAAACCAAGATAATTAAATATGAAATTTCTTAGAGTATTATAAATTATATAGTAATGAAAAATAAAATAATATACTTCACAAATATACTACGGCAGCGAGTACCTATACTTAGAAATGCGTATTGCGTAGGTACACATAAATAATATTGGCAGTATAGTTTCAAGTTCAAATAAAAAATATATGTTCATTCATCATAATATGTTTTCTTAATTGCATAAAACGACAGGTGTATATATCACTGTTCCATTGTTTTGTGTCATTACCCCTGTGCTAGTAATCTTGCTAGGGTTTTATTTATATGTGTACGCCACAACATATTATGTGTGATTGTAAAAATCCATAATATTTGAACTTTGTAGTCTAATAGTGCTGTATAAACGCGGAATAATGTTCTAAAATAACATAATAAACATGACAATATATTAATATAATATTATTATCATAGATACACATAATGTAATATTATACTTAAAATACTAAAATTATGTTTTATTAAAATATCAAGGCTTTGATATAATTTTTTACTATTACCCATTCAAAACTCGTGTTATTGTCCAGAGTAAACGTAAATATATCATTTAAAAATTAAAGTTACAAACTTCTATTATTTATAATTATAATATTAACCTTATAAATAATATATAGGTACATCTGTACTTAAAAAATATTTAATACTTAAGTTAATGATGTAATTTGTATGTTAATGTGTTTAGCATTTTATTAAAAGTCTGCGCCTTCGTGATATTTTATTAGGACATTGTATGCATGTATGCTATCGATACGAATATACGATACTCCCATATTTATCGCCATCACATGGATTGTAAACGCAGGGAAAAGCGCTCTACTGTATAGGTAGTATCATATAGGTTTTGATTATACATCGTCATCGAGTAGGTCATTATAATAGATGTGTAAAATTTGTATTCAATAAGTCATAACCAGGACTCGGGACATATAGCACTTAAAATCATTAAAATAAGCGCTTAAAAAGCTCTTCAAAACATCATTATAAGCACTCAAATACGCATTTAAAACCTTAAATTTAAGCTAAAATATTAAATCAAAAAAAAAAAAAACTTTTTTTACATGATAAAGTAACTAAACATAATTTGTAACTGTACTAAAAGTAATATAATTAAAGATTACAAATAATATTGAAACAAAATGATTAGGAAAAGTTTCTAGTAAAAAAATAAAAAAATTAAAATAAATCTTTATATTATAAAAAAGTCAATCTTCACTTTCCAGACATTTTGCCTTATTGTTTATAGATTTTCCGAGGGATTTTCTGAAAAATCTATAAAAAGTATGAAAACTGGTCAAAAAACAAAAATAATCAGAAAAACTGGAAATAAGCATCTTTTTAAAAAATCATTGAAAAAGAACTTTTAAATTTCATAATTGAACGTGTTGTAACATGGTATACACTTCTATAGCACTCTGCTACATTTTAAGTCAATCCATAAAAATAAGCAAATGCTTTAAGTCCCGAGCCTTGGTCGTAACATAATATTATGATTATACGATTTTGAACGGATATCGATGTATCTGCTGGCTCTATTTTTAATGATATTCTATAATTTATCTATACTATAGTACCTATATTGGAAATTTATTTTTCTATTAGTACCTACATTTTATATTGTATATGCCGAAATAAATTCTGATAAAAATATTACATAATATATTTTATCTTATAAAATTATTTATATTTATAAATAAGTCAAATAAAGTTTATATAAGTCGATATTGCGTATACTGTAGAATGATGTGAATAAGTTCGATGATATAAATACCATAAATTAATGGTGTTTAAATATTTTAAAAATATCATTGTATACAGAAAATAATTATGTACCTACAGAAAGCAAAAAGTTTCAAGTTCTTATAAATTATAATTAATAATTTTTTTATGAAAACATAAATAACTGAAGTAGCTAGAAAAAAAATTGTTATTTTTCGTTTAAATTATCCAATTTTATCAAAATTTCAAATGACAATAATAACATTATAATACTTACTACATCCTACTACTTTTACTATTTCTATCCTTGGTTATTAAAATTACTTAAACGTTTTCGTGATAATGACAATTTTGTCGAAATATGAACTTTAAATAGTAATAGAAATCATGTCCATGCATTTTAAATATTTTGTAATTGCTCTAACAACAAATTATTTAAAAATTTAAGATGTCTATAAAGAAAAAAGTGTCAACATTAATTGAAAATTATATAATTTCCAACTAGAAAAAGGAAAAAAAATTATATCAAAGTAAAATCAATATATTGGAGACTTGGTTTTAGTTTTTAAAGGCATTATTCATCCTATAAAGTATAAATGGTTCAAAATCAAGGATCACAATAATGGAATATTGGAAGGTTAAAATGTTTAAAACCTATTGATATAATTGACAATGATATCTTTATAATATGTTGGGAAAATAATAGATGCCTCTTGTCCTTTGTACCTGAAACCCGTGATTATTCACTCATGTTTTTTATACCATTAGATTGTTATAATATTATTATGATGTACTTACACAGATGTATATATTGTTTATTGTGTATAAGTTATCGGATTTCTTGTGCGGTTCGTGTTGTACACAACGCCGCGGTACACGTTTGAAGTTTGAAATGCCGACCCTGCGTTTAATAATATTGTCATTTTATCATTGCGTTTTAAATCGGCTTATTTCTATACTTATTCAAATGTTGAGACACCAATAATAATATTTCCTGTATATTTAGTTACACTAAAATTAAATATAGTTTGTATTTGTTTATCAATACAACTGTTCTTTCTAGCTTAGATGGATCATTTGAAGATATAAAACATTGCATTCAATTTATAAATATTTTCACTTCCTCGGTACTATTATAGTATTTTATTATACAAAGCAGAGCAGACTTTTTCTAACCACATTATAGAATTTAGTAAATATTTCTTTGTAGCTTTAAGACTCTTTTAAAAAAAATTTGATATTACAAAAGTTCTAAATTAATAATTAATAATAGTACGTAATCGCAGTTAAGTACTATGCAGTTCGTTATCACATTTATCGAATCAATATATACCATTATAGAGTTGTTAATTGTAACAAATTTATCTTCCTAATTTATCTATAGTATTCATTAATAACATAAACAATGTAAAATATGACGTAATAAATATGTAAGTAAAAATTCAATAATGTTATATGTTTTATGTTTTACTTATAAATGTAATTTAAAAAAATGAATATAGCGGTGAATAACACACAATATATTCTCGTTATTTTATTTTTTAGATATGTTATGGCTCTCGACGAATGAAGATATTTCTTTATTTTACTTGTCAAATTAAGTGTTTTTTATATATATTGGTTACCAGTATGGCAATATGAAAGATTAATTAATATAAAAAAATTACTTAACGCATGCTATAAGGCGTATAAATATTATTGTTACAGTTAGTTATATCATAAAATAAATAGTAAATATCATTGGATAAAATAGAATAAATTATAAGTTTTGAAACTGATCGTTAAATGTTAGTGGTATTATTGTGTTATTATTATTTATAATAACATTTTGAGATTATAAAACACAATATAGAATTGTAATGTCGAAAAAATTCCAAAAAAATAAAAATAATATTATCCAATATTTTCTTAAGCCGACAGATAAAGCTAGGTATAGCTAAACCTACTTAGAATACCTACACGATAAATTTATACTATATAGAATTAATTTTAATGAAATATGTCGGTATGTACATTATATTATATTAAGTACAAAATTAACATGTGTCATATAGGTTTTACTTATTTTTTTTATGAACCATCAGTTTGACTAAAATTATTGTCAAACATTCATGATAATTCGAAACACACTATTACGGGGCTAAACAATTTTATTTTGGAACGTGCATATTATGTTTAGGACATTGATTTACGTACATTTCCTAATGAGGGACGTGTTATAACAATATTGTATTTACACCAAATTATCGTTGTCTATCGCTGTCCAGGCGGTTATATTCAAATATTAATTTATACTATAGGCATTATAATAGTTTACCCCGGAAGAAAGAATGCGTTCAATATATTCAAAACAAACAAAATACTTCATAACATATTATAACATTAATTATTGTCTCTTGCAATTTTAACGGGGTTCAACGAGAACAGACATTTAAAACGAAGATATATGTACTCTGTCTGTTTGCTGTTGCAACAGTTAGTAGTCAGATATAGGTATACTCGTATATCTATATAAGCTCACTTTAAATTGAAAGTTAATGAATTATCAGACAATGCGGTTCTAATGAAGTAAATGCAACTAGGTCACTGTTTTAAATAATTTTTGTTTTTCATTTGACGCAATGACGCGCGTCGTTAACTGTACATTTGACATATGTTAAATATTATAGTGATGGAAATATCGGAAATCGTAATTCTTAAGCAAATACAAAAGAAAATATAAAGAAGCCTACCCCTCTCATGTATGCACGTCTCAGTCAATGTACTTATAGTACTTAAACCTACCTACCTATTTACAGATAATTGGTTGAGTCATTGGGATTAAAACTAATCACGAAATAAAACAACCTGTAATTTAAAAATGTTGTACGAATAAAATATAAATGAATACTCATTATTCAATATGGTTGCAATATAACTTCTATATAGTAGAAGCCTTGTGATTTTCTTTCAATTAAATTCTATGTGTATTCCAATTGAAGATTTTTTTTTTTTGGCAATAGTTTTGCGTATAACGAGTATACATTTTGGTGCCTATATATATATATATAGTTTATCGCTTTATATGGGAGTAGGCGGGGATATTTCATACTTAATAATGCCAAAAAGTAGTTTTTAATGGTACAGTTTTAGCATAATAACCATTAATTTACTAACATACAAATAAATGTAATCAATCATAATTTATTTAAACCATATACGTGTACATATTATTATGTTACCTATTTAATTATAAAGCTAAAACTTTGATTGAATATGATTTTAGTGTTAGAATAAATAATCTTATAAAAACAAAATATCTTTACAATTTATGTGAAATACTAAATTAAATGATATTAATTTATGGTCTAAGGGCTGATTAAAAAATCCAAATTATTAATATATTTTTTTTTATTTTATGCACTACATTTTTATGTCTTATCAAGTACAGTACATATAGTTCATAACATTAATACTACTTACTAAATATCATTAAAAATATATTAAAATATACGTGATTTTCTAAAAAATATAATTATTATAAATATGAAATAATAATTTATATTTTAATTATTTATACTCGTAACTATTTTTACTTGTTTGGCATAAAACATCCGTCATACAATTAATATATACCATGTGTACATACTACATAATATTTACTAATTAAACAATTTTTTTTTATATAAAGAATGCAGATTACAAATTTATAAACGACAATAAGTTGTGCAGTATAATAAATCGTAGATTACATTATCTTGGATAAAAATTAAGACACTACGATGCCATATTATATCGATTATAAAATTAACGATCAACGTTTCACCATAATATATATGATACACGCAGCTTGTTTCGTCTATATGATAATAATAATAATACTACAAGTCGTAAATATGGTTTACAGATGCGTTGCTTAAGACGTGCACACAATTAAGGGTGTTAACGTTCAGTCGCTGCAGGTATGTAATATTATGTATATGACAATATGTTGTTATTATGGTTTTGTCGGTTTGAGAGCGATAAATATTGTATGAGCACAATACGCGTAGAGACCTCATAATACGACGTCATGTGTTCTTGTAATATTTTATCATCGTATCTTTCGAATAATACGTGTGTAGTAGGTAATGCTATACGGCCTCTACGAGTGAACACTGAACACGCTTATTATTATAAAAGTTTATCGATGCACCCAAAAGACAGATACATTGTATTCAATACGAATCATTTCATTGAAATATATAATGCATACACACACACACATATAACAGCTATACAGTATAAAAACGACTTATATGTATAATATTATGTGTACATAAAGCCGTTACATCTCCAGGCGTGGCTGGGGGCTCCCCAACTAACAAGCCCTCCCCAACTAACAAGAAAATTTAAAAATGCTTTCGCCATTGTGTGAACATAATACGTATTATCGTAAGACGTAACTATATGTATTATAATTGTAACTTGTATGAAAGTTGCTATACAAAAGACTTGCTCAATGTATTATCATAAACTAATTTCTTGATGGATCCTAGTTAAGTCTTACTAATATGACAAACTATCAGCCTCCTCAACAAAGCAAATTCTGGGGTAAACCATTCGTGAACAAAAATCTCGAACAAGTTATTAGTTATTTCGTACGAGTAAATAAAAAAATCAATTTATTGTTCGGTGTATTAACTCCCTTAAACATTATAATAATATATATTACGCATTCTCATTATTTTATACTTCAAAATATCAGACGTAATTTGGATCTATAAATACTACAAATATATACGTATCACACATGGAATATGACACGTGCAGTAAATGGAATTAAAAATAGGTGTAGCATATGAATTTAAATAATGTGCAATATTAACAGCATAGCACTGTCAGTTGGCAATATTTGTAGATGACACCACAATTATTAAAACACATAACAACATTTAAAGGTTAGCCCAAAACAATAAGTACTAACCTAGTCCTAGGATAAAAGAGTCCGGAGAAACAAGTTTTGACGAACAGTCAAAAAAAATTGATAAAAACCAGAGATTGGTGCATTATTAATTAACATTTTTACTAAACCATTGAATATATTATATTAGTAAAATGAATTGAAAGTTATTATACCAATATTAATGTATAATACAATTATAATAGATTTAATTTTATTTATTTATTTTTAAATTAATTTAATACAAACATCGTTTATACATAGTTAACATACATTGATGAATTGATACATAATATAATTAAACATTTTAAATATTTTTTTTTTTTAAGTGTAAATTTGAACGTTTTTCTTATTAGACATTTTTACTGTTTAACTTGACGAATTATTTCGGCGGTTTAAGTGAAAACTATATTACTTCCTACTTTAGAACAAATTAACAATGAAAAAATCCAATGGAACACCAAAAATTACTCAGTGAAACGTGAAACACTTAAGGGATATACTTAAACTAAAAGATAACCTTCATTAAAACACACATTAACAAAAAACAAAATCAAAGATACACAACGCTACGTGAGATCCTACGATATAATCCTACATCCTTTATTAAATCACTGCAAGTTCATCCTGCAGATGAAATGTTAATTACTGCAAGTTATACGGTGATAACGAAAATCGTACGTTCAGTATCCATTTTAAAACCAGCGAAAAAACATCCAAACTATAGAGCCGACACCACGCGCCTACCTCAAGAGTTAAGATTGTAGTTGTTAAGAAGACCACGAAGAGCAACCTGAAGACTAGTTATAAAAAAAACAACGACAACAGTTCATATTATAAGTATGTACCTAATATTATTATTGTAAGCTTTTGAAAACGTAATGTCGATTCAATGAATTAAATAATAATGAAAAAAAATACGCGTATATAAACCCGATCGACCGTGCGTTCAAATCCCTCGCTCGAAAAACGTGTACATATGCGCATATCCATCTGACTATAGTCCGACATTATATATATATATATATATATATATACATATCTAGTCTATAGCCAATGTAAAAAAGGTGTGCGGTATGAATTTAAAAATAAAAATAAATAGGGATCGTCGCGCCGCGTACGTGTGTGCAACAGCAGACAGCAGTCAGTTTAAGCCGTAAGGGATGATTTCCGTAATGCACCGCACGGTAGGTATACATAACATATTATACGGTGCACCGGGGACGACGGCGAGTGCATTACTATACATTATACGCGTTACCACCTGCAACAGCAGCAGCAGCAGCAGCAGCAGCCGCTCTAGTTATATATATTATTATTATATTTACTTCCTGGTGCGTGCGTGCGAACGGGGTTCAACGACTGTGTGTAGTTCCGACAAAAATACGTACAAAACACACAAACTCCGACGGCGGCGGCGGCAGCAGTGGCGGTGGCGAGGGACGACGACTATAATACGAGTTCCACGAACCAGGAAAAGCCGAGGCCTGCATAGATAGATCCGGACGACGGCGGCGGCGGTTAGGTGACCCAGTGTCGAGGGAGGACGACGCGGCCGCCGGACGCGACTGTTCGTCGTCGACGTGCGGGTACGCGGTGTGCGCGCGCACGATATATTAGGTATATATTATTATATTATATTATATATACGTGTGGTGTGTGATGTGAACGCGTCGACCGCGCGGCCGCAGCCGTCGTCGTCGTCTTCTTCTTCTGTTTGCGACCACCACCACCACCACCACCACTACCACCGCCGCGGACGAACAGTCGAGGCCAACAACCTGACTAGTAGGTCACAGTGGCACGATGGTCGGCGGCCGCCCGGCCGTTGACTCACGTGACGTCACCGGTGTCCGATCAGGCGGCGGCGGCGGCTCCCTTCCGCGCACGCGGTCCGCCCGATCGTTCGCCGGCTCGCACGACTCGCGCCACCCGCTCGACCAGCTACACTTAACACAATACCTATACAATATTATATAACTATATTATTATCATATTCGCACTGGAACGTATAATAATGTATAATATTATTATTATTGTTGTTGTTGTTGTTGTTGTTGTCGTTGTCGTTGTCGTCGTCGTCGTCGTCGTTATAATAACCTACCTCGTGTGTATGCGTGTCAGTAAGGAATGTCGATATATATATATATACATATATTATGGAACCCAACTATTTGTCGGCTACTGTCCCGCGCCGAGTGTGTGAACGCGTAATGGATGTATAATAAATATTATTAGGTATTATAATTTTATTGTCCGGTGACAAGTTTATCATAGCCGCCGGCAGACGGACCCGGCGGCGTGCGTATATACAGCGAGTCGTGCGTAACGCTCTACAATATGAAATGGGACGACGACGACGACAACGGTTTCTCGGAGTTTTCAGACGCCACCCGCTGCACGTCACATCACATGATATTATTATTACCGATTTATCCGGTGCCCGTGACTATATCTACTGGGGGTGTCGCGTACCCGTCAGATCCGGTGGATTATTGCACCCGCGTTATTCTTTAAAAAACAGTTTGGTGAATTTATATATAGATGCCGAGAACAAAAAAAAAAATAGTCGATCGTGGATTACCACTGAAATAGCTCACTTCCCGCGTGTTTATTAAATAATATTATACTTGGACTACGCCGTCGTATATATATATATATAAAATCATGCGCTGATGGTATATATGTTCACCAATAGGATAATCTATTCAGTTGTGGTAGGTATTGTGCGTATCATACGCAAAGTTATTAAATATTTATATGATATACACCTATCGACACGATTTGGTGTCGCGTTACAACCGAGAGTTGTCTCCAGGACAGGACGAGTGGGGCCCACGTCCCGGGTCAATCGCCCGGTTCACGCGAATTTTCAGTTTCTTGAAAGCCACGATCACGTGTAATATTAAATATTTTAGCGATTTTTAAGTCCGACTGCACGTTGACGACAGACGACAGTTCAGATATACGCACTGTAGGGGCGTCATTTATGCAGTTGTAAAACAGAAATTTGAGTACGTAACTTAAAGAGACTCGTGATAGGCACACGAATTTCCGGTCAAGAGCTGTTCAATCGTAGCCGAATATAGCGCGTGACAATTCGTATATATAATATGACAATATGTAATTCGATGTGCGAATCTCACCGTTTTGAAGTTAACGTTTATGTAAATACAAGGAATTTCATTTTTATAACTCATTTGTGGGGGGGAGATGGTGTTAAATTTAGATCGTATAGTATATATTATGTAGACTACACTCCCTTACACCCCCATTCATCATTTACAACACAAGTGTCTTATTTTATACTTCCATAATAAAACTTTTCCAACTTGATTAATATGTTGTCAAACAGATATATTTTCCGGCAATCACACATTTTATAAATATATTTTTTAAATAGTTTAAATATACGTAATATACGATATTAGAAATCTAAGAAAAAATTACATAGTTTGTTACGTGGTATGCGTTTTAATGTTGTATAGTGCTTACTGCTTGTTACACCTGTATGTATATAATGTGATACTGTGGTCCATGCATCATGATTTCAATCGTTTATAGTAATTGTATTAGACATTATTAGGTAAATATAGTTCTGACACCAATATTCGTAGGCACAAAAGCCAAAAGGTTATTTAGTATTGAATTCGTAAAAATGTAATTTGATGTACCTAATTGAAATGTATTTTATGTATAAAACAAATAATAGGTATAGATATGAATAATTTAGATTTAGATAGATTTTATTCCTGGATTTTTGTATACACTTTTAGAGATCTGAGATGCTTAGATTCTTTAAGTCTTCTCTCCAAAACTGCACATACATTCAAAAATAGAACTGCATAAATCCCATTTACAAAATTGGACGATAAAAAAACTAAAAAGTATTATATGACATGATGATTCCGCCTAATAATGAAAGAGTGTTATTTGTAATTGTTATACTATATATAATGTCAATTGTTTATACTGCCAATGACTACATCTACATATATATTATATATTATGTATTTTAGTAACTCAATGTTGAATAATTTAGTCAATCAATTCAAATCAAATACATCAGGATAGCAAAGAACGGGAAAATACTTTGGCCCGCTCTGTAGTATACGAGTTCATAATACATATATTATGTTATCTGTGAGAAACACGCGGAATAATAGAATTCGCGGTCGCTTCTGAAGTTAGGTTGAAACGTGCAATGAATATTGAGAAAAAAATACGTAAAACTGTTTGTTTATATATATATATATATATGGACACAAGTAACGGTATATTTTGATTTAAATCGAGATTATGCAATTTAATTGAGTTGAATATACAATTAGTAATTCCATATAAACAACAATATATCATCAAGTATTGGACATACTCATGCCTCCGTCCGTACATATTTTAAATTCTGAAGAACGAAGTGAGCGTGAATTGGTTTTATAATAATGTTTTATTTTTATTATTTTTTTCTGATGAAGCAGTACGTTTTATGTTAAATTGTAGAAGACCGTACTCGTATATTGAGGTATTATATAGGTAAATAATTGAATATACATACTAATTTATTATTTGACTTTTTATGTATTTATCAAGAAGTAAACTAATATTACTTTTGTAATAGTTTAACATAGTTAATATAAATTACTTTATTGTCTATAGGTTATTTCAAAACATAATTTAGTTTCAAACTTTAAAAAAATGATCGAGTAGTGTTATTTGAAAGAAATAAGCAGTAGCAAAACTATCTTGTTCGAGATAAAAAAACATATTAGTCAATATCAGTAACATTATTACACGGGTATGTATAAAAGTTATATCTATATTGAATTCTTAAATGGTTATTACAACTTACAAATAGTAATAAACAAGTAACTAAACTACAAATTTCCTTTTTTTTATATTTAATTTAAAAGTAGGTATACAGATAAAATGTAACCATAAAAATATCTTTGGATTTGTATGAAATAAAACAAGTAATACATCTTATATTACCTAAGTATAATAATGATTTAATTAATATTGATAAATTAATACTTACAAATATATGATTGTCATACTGTGATTATTAAAATCAATTATTTTTAATATAGGTATGTCGTATCACTTGTATCTATAAAATATAATCGTGTAATGTTTATTATACATGTTTTGGTTAAAATAGTATAAGAAGTAATTTTTTAATTTTTATGAATAAAAAGTGTTTATAAAAAAATTATGTTATTGTCATTTATAACTGTAACGTTCTCGTGATTATGTATATTTGTGTACATAATTCCATAATTCCTCAGCCTTATTCTAACCCAAGTATAACAAGTTATAATTGTCTTAATCATTTAACTGAATATTATATTAAATTGCACTGATACATAAAATAATTATTTAGCTTATTGTACATTTCAATAAATCTTAAAGTTACATATATTATGCAACATTATATCATATATCTATATTCAATAAATTTATAATACATATTTTATTTATTTATAGACACACATATACTGACATGTCGTACCTAACAACATTACCATACATCATGTGAAGCATCTCAAATTATTTTTTTGATTAATATATATTCATACATTTATTAACAGTAACTAATAATTTTTATACTCTATTTTTTTTAAATACTATATTTATAATATCTTGAATAATTTATCTCCCTATAAATATTAGTGATTTATCACTCATATTAATGTTTATTGTTTATATCGTTTAGTAGTTTTGTGTATCGTTTAAACAATATTATGTAGGCATTTAGGAATAATGTATTGGGGATAGTTTCATCAGCTGTATCATATTGGCTAAGATGTAATGTGATAACTACTGCATTTACGTACCTATTATTGATTTATAGCGAAAAATGAATGTTACTATTCTCCGTGAACTATATAGTAACCTACATATTTATACGTTTTTATCTTTAAAAAAACAACATTTTTGATGATAATGTACATTCACTTTCTACAAATCGTTGAATACCAATTTAGTTCGCGATTCTTATAGAATATATTATCACATAATATGTGTCATATTGACAGTTGACACTATACTACAGTGATTTCGATCTATTTTTAGTCCTAAAAACATGACACTTGGTAAAAATAATAAATAATAGAAATAATTGTTTTGCTTTAAATAAATTGTTTCCGTACAATGGTTTTACTGTTGAGTAAAAAATATTACAAAACAAATCTGATTATCTTTCTCATACAACAACAACTGGCAACTGTCTTTTTCTGCAGCTCAGACGATTAAATTACATTTTTTTATTATTAATATATATATATTATACATATAATAATAATAATAATAATAAAATACAACCATATCATATAATGTAGCTGATTCATCGTCTGGTAAGACGTATAATATATATATATATACACCCGCAACGTCGTTTACATTTCTCATGCAGAGGGTGAAGATAGGGTTAAAACGAACAAAAAAAAGAAGCAACCAGGTAAAGGGTTAATAATTTTCCCGTCTGCAATAAGGGATGGCGGGTTTGCAGGTACGTGTGCGTGCCATTTGCAGTGTGCTGCAGTGTATACCTATATTATACACCTACATGTATAGATACATAGATATACCCGCGCGCGAGGTCCCGTAATCTCGGGGGAGACGTCAAACTTCCGCGTTCCCTTTCATCGTGGGAACAGTGCAGCACAAGACCGTCGTCGCATTTAATCATGACCCCGCCGCCACACCCCCGTATTATACGCACGTAGGCATATAGGTATATATACATATATATAACTACCTATCGTAGGTACACACAATCAAAAGAGAAGGGAATAAAAAAATGAAGTTTTCTTTAATGGTCTTCATTGAACACCTGTTTTTTACGTGTATTTTTTTACATTCTGATAATGGGATCAGGGAAATTTATATCTAGTTACTTCCTTGTATTATAAAGGTTTTAGGTTTGCATGAGAACAGATGGTACAACGGTATCGTACTCTGTAGCAGCGATAGTATACACATCCGCGGGTTATAACAATATTATATATATAATTTTTACAATTATTTATGCAAGTGATGATTTTTTACCGACAATAATTTTCTTTTTCTATATTATCATCTCCTAGACTACGGATAAGGTTGAAATATTTAGATCATACAATTGATAGGTATTCAATTATTTATCCGAATATTTGTTAAATCTATATAAACTTATATAAAAAAAAAAAAAAATGTTTAGAATACTCATCATAATAATAAATTAATAATACTCAATAATATAGAATGCTTTTATATTATTAAATTAACTATATGCAATATAATCTCATATTATGTACTTTGAGCTTTTAAAAACTGAATTTTGTGCTAATTTTCTTTAACTTTAATATTTTTAAACCTTTGTATTTAATATTATGGCTTTGCGATTAATATTTACTTATACACAAATTTTAAATAAAACCAAATTGTTTTGATAGCCCTATATGTATAGGCACTAATATTAACTTTTAGTAGTACTTTTATAAACATTTTTCAATCGCTGTAGCAAATGTGTTATACTATCAATTATCATGTATATTGTTATTTAATAATATAGTGTGTTTTTATATTTCGCTCTATTAATGATGAATAATTTAAATATGCACAAATTCTATCCGTCGTGTCTCATGTACCTATATAAAATACGTAGTTTGTATACAAAAAAAAAATAAATATTTTATAAATCAATTATTATGATCGAAACAAGTTCGAATATATTTTACTATACATCAACAACAAATTATATATAATAAAATGATAAGTGATGTTTACCAACAAAACTCAGACATAAAATACTAATTGCATAAGCAAGTATTAGTATACTAATTAGCAAGTATTGACATATAGTCTGAACAAAAAATATACAAGTATATTCTTTTTAGTTTTGTGGATCATAAACAAGTGATTTATATTTTATGTAGAATTGAATTTCTTCGAGATTTTGTATAAAAACAACTTCGTTTCCGTATGTAATTGATACATTATCGAGTTATTTTAAATATATACCTATAGCGGGCGATAAGTTTTAAAGAAACAAGTAGCACATACAACTATATACAATTATTTATTGATTTGTTATTTTATATACTCGTATTTTATTATATCCTAATAGTTTATACGTTGATTTTCAATTATAAAAATATGAATTTAAAGGTACTAAATATAAGACATAAGTTATAATGGCTTACTGAATATTTCATTAAATATTCAAATAAATGAATTAAATGTAGTACCTATACAGTATACATGTAGCAACAAATAAATAAATACTATCGAATCCCGGATCCATAGCAAGGTAATAATAATAAACGAAAATTGAACATTACAACAAGAACAGGACAAATATATAAATTGTTCTTAAAAACACAAACTTAATTCTATTTTGTCTTTATTCTGTTGTGTGTAGTGAGGAGTGAGGACCTTTCTTAAAACAAAAGTTACCAATCGAATTAAGGTATAGATACCTACTTGCAGAAAAACAATCCAATTATTTTAATATCATACTTTCTTAAATTAAATAAAAACATTATAATATGAATATATTATACGTTTCTATTAGAACCTAGTTCGTACATAGTAATTAGTAGTAGTCAATAATTTGTGATAATAAAATTCAGTGGTACTTTTATACATCTGAAAACTAGTCTCCAATCTCAACGTTTAAACTGTTTATAATATATACCTAATATGCATATTGCATATACAGGATGATTCACCAAGCATTCAAATTTCCATTTTCCCTTTAATGTAGAATCTATTCAAATTTTGATTTTTAAATTTAAAAGTAGATTTATACTCAAAGGACCATGTTCATAAACTATTTAGATTTTTTTGTGCATTAGAGATAGTTTAAATATTTTATTTTTTTAAAGGAGAACTATTCTTTTTTTATTTTAAATTATTAAGGAGATTAATTTTTTTAAATGTTTATATGTTTGTGTATGTATTATAAATATATCGAAATCCAAACAACTAACGATAAGTTTCCACGATAATAAACGTCAATTTTCAAGCGTACTCGGAATAATAGCGTAATGCCTATGATAATAGGTTCAGAAGATATAGAACCTATGATGATTTTAAAATTAAAATATTTATTATTGATTTATTACAATTTTAAAATTAGTAAAAACTGCTCGAGTGGTCGATTATAATAAGCACTTTTTATATTACACATATTTTATGCTTTATATAAAACTATTATAAATAATTATAATATATCCTTACTCCTTAGTACTTACATAAAGTTTATTGTCTAAGAAACTACTTATGCAGCTATACGTGTATTTCAAAATAAGGTATTTAAGAGTTCTTAAAAATTCCAAAATCAGAATTTGAATAAACACATTATTAAAGGATAAATGAGGGGTGAAAATACTTGGTGTATATACTATAATATTATACCTATATAATATAGTAATCTTATAACACCGGGTTATTTACATATTACTTTTTATTTGCCTCCAAGTGAGATTAACATTGCGTATAATACACCTCTGACCAGGATGATACGGTAGTATTACAATGATTTTTAGTACGCACACCATTATTCTTGTTTTTGTTTTATTCCAATATTATGCGTCTTTGTTTATTTTGATAATTGCCATGAACGACTGACTATATGTAATACGACAAATTTTAAAAACAATAACACACAACCCATTTGTCATTGACACGCAATAATATATCACGAAAAGGTACTTACAAATATTTTAAAACCGTGTCCATGATCCGACATCCGTGCAGCTTTTATTGCGATGCTAATAAATGTTGTGCCGCCCGTTGTTGAAAAGGTTAGCATAGCAGTAAAAACCGTGTTGCAACAGGAGGCGGCTCGCACATGTAGTGTAATAATATAATAATATATACGAGTGCGCGTAAACCCTCTGCATATAGACGATGGCGATGAACCAGGAAGCCACCCTTGCGTACACAACGAATAATAATAATAATAATAATAATAATAACACAACCGGTTCGAAGGCGCGTTTTTTTTTCACCCACGCACACAATCGTGGATAATGAATAGTAAAAAAAAAAAAAAAAATCCGTGGTCCGAAACAGAGAGAACACACACACCACGTTTTTTATGCATTTCGTTTCCTTTCCCACACCGGTTTTTTAAGGGGCTTCTTATAAACCAAAGCCACCCGGCTCCGAAATCTACACACGCATACGCACACACACATACATATGCATATACACATATACGCGCATACAGACCCAATACATCGTGCCTATTGATGAAGCAGTTTTACGACAGAAGAAATAGACAACATCCACATATACACGAAAAAAAATTAACTAACAGCTGAAAGGGGCATTATTATTGTTTGGATGTATCTGATTTCGTCTGTCCATCTGTCTTTGAAATCTCATGTGCCAACGATAATATGTACTACCTTATACACACACACACACACACACACACACACACACATATTTATAAATACAAATCTAAAGCGACGACGCGGGGTAGTTATGTTTATACCTGGTCAATTTTTGCGAGAGGAAAAAATGAAAAACCCCACACGAAATACACACGCGATGAGTATGGAATTGATTGAATGCTGATTAATGCAACGTTCATTATTGAAAATAATAGCTGTGTATATAATAATATATTCTGTATTGGCGAGTTAATTAGCAATTATCATATTCTTGGTGATCGTTTTTATCATTTACCTGAGATTCGTTCAAAAATTGCACCAAATGGGTGCACATAATTATTACACATAATTACTACACATGATATTGATTTAAAAAAAAAACGTTGATTTCCCCTACTATAGTTATTGATTTACAAATACAAATTTTCATTTAGAAACATAAATTATACATTCATAATAACTATTTTAAGTATATCTATCTTGCGTATTATACAAATGGAGCAAAACACAAAGCTGAAAAACACACTTGACTACCTATGTTGTAAAGTATTGCTTGGTCTAATCATAATAATTATAATATTATTATTCTCTCGCTTTAATTTCTTCGGTAAACACAACAATTTTTATTGTCCCCGTTTAGATAATATTTCATCTATCAGAAATACGTACCTACCAATAAAACATAATTTTGAACACATTTTATTAATATTTACTGGTTTAAATTTTAAAAATATATATAAAAAAAACGTGTTTGCCAAGTATTTACTTGATGAAGACTTGGCAGGGTTTGGCGATCCAAGCAACACCCCCCCCCTGAGTTCCCATATATTTGCAAAAATGATCTGAGGTATAATGCACTATATTAAAGTATATAGTCATTGTTGCGTGGGCTTTATGTGCGTCGTAGCATCGTTATAGAACACCGAGCATAATCTGCAGGACATTATTTACGATGCCGGTGAAATGGGTTAAGGACATAGGACGTGAATGTATCCATATACATATTGTACATTATATACCCCACGGTTACAATACACGCTAGTTCACTGTAACTATACACAACATATTACACTACACACGCGCGATGGCATTACTTTTTATGTGATAGGTTTTGTGTTTTTTTACTCAAGCCAGAGAAAGTTCTGCAGAAGAAAGTGTTAATCGATTAGTGAAAACGCTATATTTAAAATGTTATTTAATTTAGAAAGTGATAGCATGTACGAAAGTGAAATGATAAAAGTAAAATCACGAGGAATTAACTACAACGATATGTTTGTCGCTAAAAAAATTCGAAACGCTTTTTATACACTATCTAAAACGTGTCAACTATTTATATTAAAATAAATGCAGTGTGTAGACTATGTTGAAAAACTACACCTACTTAATTTCTTGAAATTCTATAATATTATGTTAATCGTTTATAATATGTGACACTATTAGTTATTATAATGATAAATTTAATTTCTACACTTTTTGTTTACTTAACATTAATAAATTATACGTATTACGTATATATTTATTTATCAATACATATTTTATAATCGATATACAATAACAATTAATTTTTATATTTATTTAAAATATAACTTATTTAATGGCAACTAAGAAGTATTATTTATATTTTTATAATTTACTCAAACATTTTAGTGTTATGGTAGTTATTTAATATTAATTGTTTTTATAATCGACAGTGTAAAAATATAAGTAAAATATCACCAATTTTAGGAAAACGAAAATAAGTTTTGTTATCCATGTATTAACTGAAAGGGATTTTTAGAGAGAAACAACTTTATTCAAAGTGAACTGCCCGTCTACCGGGTTGCCTATAAGACACATTGTAAAAATCAAACATAATTGTTACAATGGAATGGATAGTTAAGGTAACAAATAGTACAATAACTTTTGTATTTTTGTTATAAAAACTACGTAAAACACTATTTTCTTTGTCCTATCAAATAATAGTAACGTGTTAACCAAAAACGGCCAAAATTGAGTTGTCCTCTTTTATCCGCGAAACGTCCAAACTATTATAACAACTATATAAGACAAAACGTATAGATTGATAAATTACATTTCGTTCAAAAGTCAAACATTTAAACACTTATCTTGACAGTTGAGTTTATATTAGGTTGATATTTTCGATAAAAATGAACACGGAAATGTGCATTATTAACTTTTCTGGTTTTATTATGTATATCTGTCTAATAATTTGATTATATTGGTATACATTAAAATATATTATGATTTCCTTTTAAGTATTGCACACTTGATTTATTAAATTCTGTGTTATAAAATCAATTGTTGTGCATTTAAACTAGGTATACATAATGTTTTGTTATGTATTTCATGTTGATGTGACATTCTACAAATTATTTCACTAATGACACTACCACGTGTCTAAATTTTTTTAATTATACTACCGGAGAGCAATAAAACCGTTTAAATAACAATTCAATCACTCTAATGTGAAATACTATTTGAAAGAAATATATTAAATTTATCATAATGGTTAAAGAATCAAACTAAATATATTTTAAGATTATTTTCATCATTATGATAAATGTAATAATTAGTAAAAAAATGTCAGATAATAAGTGCTTTTGTTATTAGCATGACAACATTTTTATATTATTTACTATTGTTTTTACGGTGAAAAAGTATTGTTTATATTATATTGTACTTGCACATAATATGATCTACATCTACTGATGTTGTATATGTGTTATGATTAAACCGAAATCTACAAAAACTTATATAAGAAGCTACGACTATGCGGGATCTTGTAAAATTAAAAAATATATCAACACTTCAAATTATTAATTTAGATTAAGATATTAGTTCATATAATAGTTTTGTTCATAGCCGTTTTAGATAGAATCCTTTGTACAATTGTTCTCATGAGTACAATACTTCTAAATATATATTTTTTTAATTTTAAAAAGTGTGGAATCCTAGTTTTAAATTTTGTAAAATAATATATTTTTTTAATATGAGTATAAAATTTACTAAAATGTATATTTTAATTTTAGTAAACACCACTATTTTGCACGAAGGTGAGCAAAAAGCGGCGAGTTCTCGATACCAAGTCACCGATCTTTTACAATATTCATTTAATACCATATTATGTACTAATAAAGGTAAAATATGATACTTACCTACAGTCTTTAATAAAATATTAATAAACAATTATAAAAGTATATCGCAATTAATACATATATTATACCTATAGGTAGTGTAAATAGTGTTAAAAACTTCTAATATAATTATTATTTTTTTTAATTTCTTCTTATAGAACTAAACGAAATTCTTAATTAATGTTACCATGTAAAGTATTAGAATAATTATTTTCAAAAAAATAAGATTCGAAACATATCATATTTATCGTGTATATTATGTATATTATGTGTTCCTTACGTATATAACATAAGGTGGATAAATTAATACTAATGGTTCGGATTTTTTTATTTATCAACGATTGACCTTAACATTTTTTTGTAAGGAAATGTATAGAATATCTAACTGTTATAAAGTTGACCTTGAACGTGACCTGACCAAAGTTGAAGGTCATGTCATCATATCCGAACAGCCTCGGACCTCGGTTGCGGCGACAAGGTCAAAAAGTAAAATTCAGGTCAAGTGTGTTGGTCAGGGAAAAAATTTACTCTATACGTTCACGTCATAAGACAATAATATATTTCTTGTAAAGTATTACGTTTTATTATTATTATTATTATTTTTATTTTTTTTATTTGGTGTATATTATAGTTTTATGTATATTTATTTGTAATAGGTATAATAATTCATAAATGCAATCCTAACAAGGGACACGTGACCGTGGTTGTATATAGACTGACGAAAGTAAAAGCTTCTGTAGGTAATATATAATATCAGATTTTATCATACTTTCTCCTCATCTGAAATTCCCCCAGCGAAAGAAAGGCGTCCAAGGCGGACTCATTCATCTAGGGCGTTACTGAGCTATGTGTGTGTGAGTGTGTTGTGTTTATGTATACCTACCCAATGTCACTACAATTACACGAGGGGCACTTTTACTTCATTCTGGCTAGGTGAAAGGAGTTGTAGGTCAAAATCACTTTCTTTTTGCTTGCTTTTGTTTATTTTCTTTTTGGTGCAGTTTTTTTATATCGCCGAATTTTTGGCACGTTTTTTTTTTTTAATCTTCTGTATTTATTTGATACATACATGTATAGGTGTATATTTTTTTGTCCGTGTCTTTAGTTGTTCTATAAATGATTTTTTTTTTAAGGGATTACAAATATCTAACATTTTATAAAAGAAACTTTAATTCAAACAATTATCTATACAAGAAAAAGGTTCGTTCTATATTTTTTTCTTAATAAGAGTATTTTTTTACAATATCTGAACGGATATTATTTAATTTTAATTCTTTTGTATAATTTTAATATGATAATTATTTTTGAATATTGATACCAGTGGCGTACATAACTATATTATAGATATTTCTTGTATTTTGTATATTGTTTTATAACATGTGGCTACTTATAGTATTGTGTAGGATTATATATTTATATCATTTATTGTCAATATTAATTTTATGTTAACTTATAACGCACCATTCTAAAAATGTTTACGTCAGTTTTATAAAATGCCGAATATAACAACATCATACAATTGTTTTAATGAAATTATGTGTACATCCGCTTTCATTTTTTTTATTTTATTCGAATAAAAGAAAAATAACGTTTTCATATCATAATTTACAACTGGAAAAATAAACAACCTACTACTTACTAGTTACTATATTGGGCGTTTTGATAAATATTCACTTTGATAATATTTAGTTTTTGATAAAAAAAATGTTGTATGATATTAATGTATATATAATTTGAATATACGAAAATTAAAAGTTGGATTGACTTTAATAATTATACGCCAAATAATAAATTCAATATATTATTATAAATTATAATTATAAATAATACAAACAAAATCTTAAACGATTTCATAAGTCGTATTTTATTTGTTCACAACTTAAAAAACTATACATCAAATACTTAAGCTTAAAGATTAAATTATTTTGTGTTATGCCAAAGTATATATTATCTGGCGAGAATATTGAATTTCGTTAAACTGTAGTGTAAATATTATATTTATTTAAAAATTTGGAATTAATGTTGGTATATTTGCATATACATACAAAATTTGATTTATGGCCGAATTTACGTTTTGCAAATGTTTAGAGTTATTAAAATATATTTTCCTTTTCAGGTTTTTGGACTAGGTTCCGTCTGCGGTAAATGGGAATTATTCATGATAAATCGAAAGAAGTTTTCTTACCGGAGCTATGTATATTAATATATTATGATTCGAATAATCTACGAATTACAATCAGCATATTTTAAATCATGAAGAATATGTTAACAGAGCCACAACCATATAGTAACTAAGCTATCAACTATCTACACATTGTATACACGCTGCCAACAGTTAATCTATATTATATTATTCTCGACATCGGACGAAACTATACGTATAATATCCTTTTGTCTCGTTTAAAGAGAACGAGATGATAATTATTACAACTTGTATGATGATAAATTAAACAACAACACAAACCTAAGGAAACGATAAAATATAAATATTAAATATTGATTACAATTAAAACGTAAATATACCAAATGCTTCTAAAATTATTGACGCTATCGTTATAGGATGTATAGAATATATATAAAAATAATAATAATAATAAAATATTATTATTATCTGCACGCACAACTTGATGTACAACTATGCACAAATTGATTTACCAAGCATACTCACCCACATTTAATTAATAATGAATTTATTCAAATTCTAATTTCAAAATTTTCAAAAATACTTATAAATCATATTTTAAAATTCTTGAGATTTATTATACTATATTTTTAAGGAATGCCCTATGGTGATACAAACTTATATTTTTTTAATGAGAACCACCCACATTTTTACTGAAAATTATTTAGTAGATAAAAATGTTAATATGCCTAATTCAAAACGAGTAGTTTTTTAATGATTAGAATATTTTTTTTAATGATATTACAAAAATATAAATTACATTTAATATCGGATTTGTTATATATTTAGATCATTTTTACAAATTATAAATATTGTTGGATTAATATTAATTATTAAAATTTTCAAATTACCTAAACCTCCATATGTTTCAGGACCTATTATCTTTAGTATACAAAATTAAATAATTCAAATTATCAACTGAATAAATTTACTGTTGTAGGAGAAAGAAGTTCTCATTTGAAAAACAAAAGTTTATATTTCCATACAACACTCCTTAAGTAATTCAAAAAATCTTAATAACTTGAACTATTATTTTTAGTTATATTTAAAAATTGCAAATATCGTATTTTGAATGAGATTACATTATTAAAGATGAAGAGGGGCAAGCGTTTTTGATGAAACGTAAATGTGTTGGCAATTTATAATACGCACATTCTTTGACAGATGGATTGAGTGGGACTATGACTAGTATACTCATGTCCGATGTGTGTGTATAAACTATTAACCGTTTGCGAAATCAATTTCCTATTTCTCATGTGTACATAGACATGTAATATACGACGGGGATTGCAGCATAGTATAATATACAACTCACACAGTTACACAGACACAGACATGTATAATACCGATGCATTGGAACAAGTGCAGCAATTATACACTACGCGAAACCAGCCCGCTCGGTTAAACGCGTTTATAGCATATATATATAGAGGTACCTATACCTATACATGTGTAAGTGTAATGTATATTTTTATTGTATATATAAATAATACGAATACGTTTCGCGGAAGTTTCCGTTATAACATAACGTCATAATAAATGTGTATACGAAAACCTTCGGTACGTACTATTGTATTAATAATACGTAGGCGACGGCGACGGCGGCATTGGTGGTCTCTCTCTCGCTGCAGTTTCCGTCGAACATCGCGTTGCACATCGCATAATACAATACCAATTTAATATAATGTATAGTATCGTCGTATATAACGTATAGGTACTGCAGAGGGAAGAAAATACGATAAATATTTCGGTAGGTAGTGAAGGAGACGCGCGCGGGACGAGGAAGAGAATAAATCGATTGGAATGAAAACGTGCGCGGTCCACAGCTTTATATGGGGTTCAAGGAAGAATATATAGTGCACACACACACACGAGGGCACACGCGTAATACACGTCATATACGGTCGGTAACACAATAGCCGCACAAAAACCACGGACGGGGGCCAGATGCACATAACTTATCGAAAGGTACCTATACAGTGTACACACACACACACACACACAGTATTATAACTATGTGTGCAGTGTGTACGTATTACATATTATATACGAAACATAACGGTACATCGTATAATATTATAGCCGACAGCAGGACGGGCGGCCATTTGGCCGCGGGCCGACCGCGATGTTATGTTATACCATCACACGTGTGTGTATATATATATAATATATATATATTATATAGAGATAGGTATACGTGTACATCGCTGCAGCGTCCTCGTCCTCCCCTCGCCCCCCTTCAGCGTGTGCGGTACGCTGGGGAGCTCGGGATTTTTTTCATCGCGACTGTTAATATACACAATATATGTATATTATATTATATTATATTATAGGTATACACATAAACGTCGACCAGGAAGTTACATAACCGCCGGAATATTATTTCGGGTCGGCCGGTGCAGCGCGTGGTGCAGTGTGTGTATAATATGTATAGGTAGTATAATATATAGGAAATCACATCACAAAAAAAAATACCGACGAAAAACAAAACAAGAACGAAACGGGTATCGTATATAGTGTCTACATAAACTATATATTATATTATTTTATACTGCAACGCAACGGCTGTATTATAGTTGCGGACCGTCGAAAAAGTGCGGCTTCGGGGGGTGACAGAGGGTGTGAGAGAGAAAAAGAGATAAAGAGTGAACAGAATTTTAGGAACAAAAAAATGCCGTCAACGATTTTTTTTTTTTTTTTTGTCGCGATACCTTAAGCTGACCGTATAACGTGTAATAATATAATACTAACGTTCGTTGGGCAAAAAAAAAACGTCAGGCGTATGTATAGTTTTTTACGCCGCACAAGTCTCATCGTTCAGACCCAGCTATATAATACAATATACTGTATAATATATGACGGGCGGCAGACTGACATCGTCACGACAGAATAACACGGGACGATCGAAAATATATAACTATCTGGTAGGTATGTATTATAAATTATAATGCATACACCTATTACACCTGCAATATGTATATCTGCATTAGTTTATTTTTATTGCCATCAATCGGTTTTCAAGGCTTACAGCATCACATGCGATATTCTGCCCCAGCGTAAATATTCCAACACAATTGTTGACTGGGATCCCCTAACAGTTCATGACAAGTCCCAAAGGGGAGGGTAAAAAATAGTTCTCATACACATCCACTTTCAGTTCTCGATTTTATTCCGTCGATACCTACATGAGAAGTAATTGTATGTCCTATACATTCTACACACGAAATAATTTTCATGTATAATAACTGTTGGGAAGAAATCTAAAAATCTAAAGAAAATTAATGAAAAATATATTTAATTTCACCATCAAAAAAAAAAAATATCTTGTCTGCGGACCAGAATAAGTTGGTCCGCCGGCTACACGTGCTCATGATGTCACCCATTTAGCGACGCATAAAACTTAAACTTTAGTAGTAAACTAGTAACTCGATAAAGTCCAGAAACAATTTAATGTAATAATCCTGTTCAAATCCTCATACGAACATCTTCAGTTGCCGTTTAATTTGTCCGGATTGATTCTATATTCGTGTCCCAAGCAATAACAGTCTACAGGGATACTAATACTTGCTAAAAGGTAACTCGAAATTTTTTTGTAAGCATTATCTTTTAATTAATCCTTATTAAAATATCATCAAATGTCCAAAATCAACATCAATTCATGGGTTTCGTACTTATACGGACCAATTACAATTTTGTTTTAATAATAATTTATTATTCATAATAATATCTGCTAAACTATTTTGAATTGAAACTATAAATTTAATTATTATAAAAGCCGCGAATGGCGTAAAATCTTAGAAATAACTAAATAAATTATATATTTTACCCATATTGACCTATGTAGATCTATACAGACTATTCGATTACGCTAACAACGTCGTCTTAGTCGTTCGTTGGTAAAAGGGTGCGGAGAGAGGAATATATATTTATGAATAATTTAGGCAACATGGGGATTTCCCGTTGCGAACCCCCCTCACTTTAATCTCGATCGAATGCATATTATAATAATAATAATAATAATATTATATACATATTCGTGTGTATGTGTGTATAATAATATGCACTCAGGTGAGCACGGCCAGTGTCCTAGTTGTGCTGCAATTGTGCGCATATATGTATACAAGCATAAAAGATGTAACGCCACCGCCACGGCATTGGTCTGGGAACGAACTGTAATAATAAAATTATATACAGAGATTGTTGCAATGTGTGTGTGTGTGTGTGTGTGTGTGTGTGTATATATATATATATATATATATATATATATATAAATACATACATAATATACAATATACTATGTACGTATATAGTCATAGCGGCGCGCGAACACAATATTATATTCGTATTGTGAATAATTCATCGGGAGAACACGAAATTTGGACCAAAGGTGGATGACCTAAACGCTGACTGTGACCAAGTCGCGGAAGATAGGCCAGGTCCATTATATACACACACTTATATATATAATAGTTCGCGTATTTATATTATTATGTGTGCGACGAGTTCAATAAACTTAAAACCAACGATTATATTATATACCTACCCACCGGGTTTTTATTCGTAATTTTTTTGTACGTATCGCACTACCTATAGTGCGTTGCACACACACACACACACATACACACACATATATATAGATTGGATAGATTTTGCTAACTTATCGACATTTTTGCGGGCCGCTACAGCAGCTGATGACTATACGAAATATTATAACCATTGTTTTATTCGTTACCACGAAAACGCTTAATTCGTCAGCCAAAACATATTATATCGTATATAATACATTATCTAAGC
Source organism: Rhopalosiphum padi (assembly GCF_020882245.1). Lineage (NCBI taxonomy): Eukaryota > Metazoa > Arthropoda > Insecta > Hemiptera > Aphididae > Rhopalosiphum > Rhopalosiphum padi. The sequence goes on from NC_083600.1 coordinate 25,394,048, forward strand.
ACATTATCTCATCTTGCACATAAAACAAACATATTTTTGTATCTAAAGCGACTAAAGCATCTTATAATATTATAAGATGCTTTAGATACTAATTTTCAGGGGATGAATATTAAATGTTTATATTATGTAGGTATATTTGTAAAGTATGGTATTGTTTTTTTTTTTTTAAATTAAACCTTAAACATTAACGAATTCACTTTGACGCTGCGTCTGACGCAGTTGTACCAGTGCTGACGTATGCGATGCGTTTTTGAAACTCAGCCAATTTTAGTTGAATAGGGAGGAATAATTATATTATAAATTGTTTAACAAATTATTATAATAGGAATGATTCCTTTTCCACGCCATATACATTATTGAAATTATTTAAAATTTTAATAATTAATTGTTTTAATTAAAAAATAATTTTAATTTGTTAAAGATATACAAATAGATAATACGGTTAGCATTAAGGGTGGCAATAAGATAAACCCTCCATTTCAAATGTGGCACTGAGAAGAACAGTATTAACTATTTAGTAATAATACCGAAAATATGATATAATTATTTATAAACTGTAAAGGCATATTTTAATAACATATTATAGGTATATAGAATTTTAGAATGTATAATACGCTGTAAAATACGTACAATATATGCTTCCGAGTTATGAGAACTTTCAAAAATTTTGAATACTCATAATTTAAGCTGTCATAATTCTTTTTCAAACTTATATTAATTATGTGGTTTTACAAATATACTCAAGTAATAAGTATGATAAGTATGTATTATATTTGTTTGTTCAAACAACTGTTTCGATTTCAAACATAATTTTTTTTATAAAAACAAGAATATTATATTAAATATATAATTCAAATATATTGATATATTATTGATATTGAATTTTAAACCATCTAATTTTCACAAAACATATTAAGTAATCGCCGATTTAATTACGCATAGTGATAACAAATGACAATTACAGTTAGTTTTCATTTAAAAATGTTTATATTTTTATAAATAATATTCCAGTACGTTTAACAAAATATTTAAACACGTATAAAGGTATATATAATAATATCTTACAATAAATAATAATTTCATATATAATTAATAAGAAACAATTTAAAATGTCTGAAGTACATTTTTACTGTGTCAAATACTTTTGTTATATTATATATTTAATATTTTAACTTTTTATAACATTCATATATTTAATGTTTTAAGGTAACAACATTTATAATCATACAGTTAAATAATACACTCGGAGTTTTAGTTAAATTAGTTTTCTAGAAAACTTTTGCATAACATTATTAATTGAAAAAAAGTAAGAAGTGTATATAGTTATTTTTAATTGTTTAGTTGTAAAAACAAGTTGCAAATGTGATATAAATTATTAAAAATAATACAGTAGAAAAATGTTAACGTCATTTGAAAATTGAAAACATCGATGAATACTATAATAATTATCTTATATCATTCTGAATTTTAAATACTTTAAAATTCAGTCCTGCAATTCATATTTACTATTATAGGACTGGTAGGAGTGTTGTAGGACAGGTTGGTATTTCAGTATTTGTATAATCTAAATGGATACTTCATAATACCGTTAAGAATGCTATAATATCTCAACAAGTTGCATTCGCATAATATTATTCAATATTCACATTCGTTATACTACACGCATGATTGAAATTGAAAATACGTTAAAAAAAAACACCAACCGGAAAGTATTTACAGGTTGCATATTGTTTTAAGATGCCTATATCTACTAAACTTAGAGAATCATATAATATTTTATACTTTGATTATTTTATAATTGTTGTTCCTGACAAAATTACAATTACTAAACAATTGAAAACCTCTACTGAACCAAACAACCACAAAATAATTTATCTTAAGTCATTATAGAGCTACACTATGTTATTTTTTTAAGATTTATTTCAACCGTTACTATTACGATAAAAAATTAACATTATGCGGCAGATTGGTTATTATTGAAAATACATTTATAAGGGCACTATATTGTATTATGGTTAATTGATCGTTAAAAAATAAACTTTAAAAATGTACAAACAATAATAACTGGAAAAATCGTATAAGCGCAATAATTATAATACAGTAAACACATTTTTCAGGAAATTATCATTACGACGTAATAATATGCAAGCGGTATATCATGTCTTCTAGGCGGAAGCATTCCTAAACCAACTTGTAGTGAGGGAAACAAAGTATTTGAATACAGTGTATAATAGTTTATCTTAAAAAGCTGGTTAATGTTATTGATTGAATAGTCAATTTTAATCACATTTATATATTATGACAATAAAAAAAACATACATCGTAATAAACGAAATACATTCAATACTTCGTTCAGGATATAATATAATATAAATATAACTTATGCATTAACACTTACAGTAGTTTTAATAAATACATGTTTATACAAGTAATAATACTTCATAATAAATATATGAAATATGAACAATTGCAAGAAAATTAACGAAATATTTAAAAATCTGTAAGTCATGGGGAGAACTATCGCCTTCGCCATCCCATGAAGACGCCACCGATGCGCGATGCTTTCATTTACGTGATATATTATGTACCTATATATGTAATATACATATACAATATAAACATACATAGCAACTTGGAAACTTGGCTTTTTGTCAGCAATGTATAGATTGAATATATGGACAAGTAGACAGTGCCTGATGTAACATCAATATCTATATAGTGTAACGAATGGACAAACCTGTCGGAAAAATAGAAGAAAAAATGAAAGGTGAACAGTAACAATACAAATTTTATGTATATACCAATATTATATATACTCGTACGGACATCGGTTATTTAACAATTTGTTATTTAATTGAAAGTATGAGTAAAAAAAAAACTGATATTTATTTTATGGATGGCCGTACCATATGTTGGTCGTGAAATTCTTTCTGTTAAGGTCAATAATCAGGAGCATTGTGTTTTAATAGTTTTTAGAGTTCAGATAATGGACACATACAGTTACTATACACTGTAATTATTACACACAATTATTATATAGAGAGTATATATATATAAAGGAAAATGTATATATATAGTGACTAAAATACAATCTTGATTTGGACAAATTTTATCATTAATGAAATTGGCCAACTATACAATTATGTAATACACTGCAATACCTATTTATACTTTTCTCCATTGACGCGTTATTCGGACAGGCAAAATTATATTTTTTTTGTGTTCGATACATCAATTTTGCACCTTTTTTATTTGAGAATACTATTCTAGGATAACATCAATGAAACCGCCGAGGGTCAATCGATGTATACAAAAGGTGTCCGTTTCACACATTTCTCTGGTATACATATAAAAAGTCCAGCAAATATAAAAGAAATATGTATGTACCTTATACTTGTATACATAAAGAGATAGAAATCCCATTTCACCGATATCCTCTGTAGCAGGTAATTGGGGTTTTAGTTATTTCCGAAAAAAATAATAACAATAAAAGGTCCTATATTGCCAGTGATTTATTGCGGTACGAATTTGTGTATAATATTGACATTCATTGTCACTCTTGCATATACTATTTATTACATATTTATATGGTATTAAATGGAACCAGAGTTTATTGAAGGTTTTTATTTCGTGACCGAATATCTGTGTATACTAAATACTTTTATTTTATATTGTGATAATACAATTGGAAACGTGAGTCATTATAAAATCTAATAATGATATTATTTAATTGCCATTATATTAACTAATGAGAAATGAATAACTCTAACGCAATTAAAAATATACATTGAATGAAGTCCTATAAACCTATTTAATTTTTAATTTATAACTATACGAGATAAAAATTGCTAATTATATTATTGTTGGCACTTCTTTCACTGGCGAAGATGTATAGCCTGTATAAGTACTTATACAATAAATGATCAGACCAAATATTATTTAATATAGTTATAAAGAAAGTTATAAATAGTTATCACTTTATCAGGTTTCGAATTTTTATAGGTATCTGCGTATACTGTAATATAAACTTAATTAAAAAACAATAATTTATCGTATAATTATTATAAATTTATAACTGTACAAACTTAAAATATGATTATATTTATATAATTTATATATTTCACTTAATTTCAAGTTCTGACAATTTAAAAATTGTTTAGGATTACTTTATATTCATTTTAAAAATAATTAAACATTTTTTTCTCATAAAATATTTGATAATTTTTAAGTAAAATAAAATTTATGGTATATGACATATGTATATTAAAAATAACTATATTAAATGGATATAGTGACACGGTAAAGCATTTCTGCATATTTTAAATTTACGATGTTTAAAAAAAAATCAATATCTTATAATTAAGATGTTGCGATGATAATCGTTGGAATTTTCACGTTTATATCGTAAGTGTATTATTATAAGGAATCTAATATTCCTCATTTCTTCATTTGTATGTATTTATTACTATATTTAACTTATCGTAATAAAATGACAAATTATAAATATTAAGTTGTAACCACCAATATGCAAAATTTGGATGGTAAATTATGTTATTTAGATTTTTTTTGTCATATAATTATTTGCAATAGTAGGTATAATTAATTTTTTTTTATACTCAATTCAGTAATTTTACTATAGAATGTATTGGTTGAAAATAAGTGAGCTTATTGAGACTTAATAAAAATTGTTGAAAAATTTAAAATATTCTGTTTTACAAATCTATGAATTTACATAGTTTGAGTATTTCAAACTTTTTAGTTATGACAAAAACGTGTGAAAAAAACACTGTTTTATTGTTATAGGGTCTATCTAAAATTTCTGGGATGCTTTTACGTTATCAGGTGCCTTGGAGATATAATTCATTTTTATATATCTTCTCTATAACACATAAATAATTATATAATTATTTCCTTGCAAATCAAAAGACGTGTTTGTGATCCAATATTTTTTCCAAAAAAGATTTTTGTTTCCTTCCAAAATAATTAAAAATTAAGAAATAATATTTAATGATATATGTATAATTTCATTTATTTATGTGTAATCATCGTTTCAAATGCGAATGGTTAATTTGTAAACCTACTATGAATGGTAAAGCATATGATTTTTTTGGTTCCCTAAATCGGAATTCGAACGTCTAATTTTCAAGTTATTAAACTTAATGTACAAAACCACTTAGTAAGAACGAGTGACTTAATGTACAATACTGAATACGTTAATTACGCTTTAAATTTGACATTACACGTACGCAATACAGTGTTTAAAGATATGGATTATATTTTTTCAAGTTTAAGCAAACATAACAAAGTGTATACATCAAGTGTATCGCGGTAATTACAAACGTATAAATAGTACATTATATTTTAAAACATAATATTATACGTTATATAATAAATTATCGTTTTGCCCTCAAGTGGCGGGACAGGCCCTTTTGATAATACGTGCACATCGGACGCGTTTCGGGTCGCGCGTGTCTACATATAATACCAATATATATATATATATATATTGTAAAATCCATTATCATTATTTATTATTATTATAAACGACGACGAGACGTCGAGACTCATCCTTCGGCTGCGTCATCTCCGTCGTCGTCTCGTGTATAGGTACAATTACTACGTAATACTCTACACGACACACACACACACATATATTTATACGCGTAATACATATAAATATATAATACATCTATACATATATACGTATATACATCACGTTTCCTGGGTGTATAATGTGTATATATATATATGTACGACCGATGTCACAGTCGCACACCGATCAATCGATTATACCGTTACGTGGCGGTCTTCAGCATATAATATGTGTCCTTCGCGCGAGAGCATATATATATATATATAGGTAGGAAAGAAAATATAAAAAACAACCAATGCCGCCGCCGCCGCCGCCGCCGCTGACTATAATATAGGTCATTTGTACGTCGCCGCGGCCGCCGTTCCTGTCGCCGTCTCCTCCGTCCCCGGTCGATTCCCCCTTTAGAAACCGGTTGCGCGCCCAACTTGTGACGGAGGGGCGGGAGCGGGGTTGGCCGCAGCTTGTGCCCCGTGCTTGTGGACTTCGGTGACACGCGCGAGCGCTCGCGCAAGCGCAATCGCACGCCGAAGGAATACGCGGAGGGAATAATTGCCGTGCCCGTTATGTAGTCGTAGTCATCGCGCGAGACCGGAGCCGCGGTCGGGAATTTAGTGGGAGCAGACCACCGCCGCCGCCGCCGCCGCCGCCACGTAATAATGTAAAGTATATATAATATCGTGATAACAAGAAGCGGCAGGTGGGCGGGGAGAGGAGTATTTTTACCGTTACCGGGTCACTCGCTTTTCCGCTACACCGCTGACCGTAAAGCGGCAGCGCATGTGATGATGATGATGATGATGATGATGACGACGACGAAGACGATGGTAACTGCGCGTGATGAAAACGATGAGTCGATGACTGTGCGATGACGACTACGACGACTATTATGCGACTTCGCCGCCGCCGATGACGATGACGATGACGATGACGATGATAATGTAGTTGTACGGGAAAGAAAATAATAATAATAATAATAAAGTGCATGTGGGCGTGTACCGTTATTCGGTTACGTTAACTCGATGTATTATTATTATTACAGTCGCGGACGCGACGGAAAGAGAAAGAGGGAAGAAGAGACGAAGAGAAGAAGAAGAATAAGAAGAAAGAGAAGAAAGGTTTTTCTATTATCGAATTTTCTACGACGCCACAACTCATAAGTGCGTTCTTACGAAAAACATTTCTCCCACAACAGAATGTTGTTTATGTTATCGAGTATTTTTTTCCCGTTCTTTCTTTGAAAGTATTTTGTGTTTACGTTTTGTGTATTGCGAAATTCGTTTTTTCGTTGCCATTATTATTTACATCAAACGATAACACCAACGTCTTAATGCGTATTTTTGTATACCTACCAACTAAATATTATATGTCATACATAATATATAGCATTACTCATTAGTACTATACATATAACATAATTTTGGCTTGTACGTGTAAACTTTGCAAATAAATAAATAAAATAATTTACTGTGTAAGAATAATTAATAAAATAATAACATAAAACCGACAGGGTATCTTAAATGAACTTAATAATGTGTTTTAGCTTAAAATATCAAAAGCATAAAATGATAACTATCAAAATTTTAAATGTTTTAAAGACTACAGGAGATTATAAACGTATAGTTTTATATTTTTCAATTACTGACAACTTCTTTCTGGCTCTGCTTTATGAAGTATTTCTTCGATGTCACCCAATATTTCATACATTATACATTATACCTAATCAATCCAATAAAAATACACGAATCAATTTGTAAATACCTAAGCACATATTACTCGTGTTGTAAAAAAAAGTTGCTCTTAACCGAATAGAATCGAATAATAGATACAATATATACAATAAAAACAAAAAAAATATGCATTTTATTTGAAACAATTCTGGACGAAAACAATAGGAAAACGATAATTAACGATAGATTTTTTTTTTTTTTTTTATTTTGCGAAATTCGCCAAAACGGTAGTCGATTGTTCTGTCTTGACACTTTCAGTATTACGCGATGGTCTCGAGGGAAGTATTCACAGATGGATCGATAGATAAGAGTGTATAGGTCATCAACGTTAAATAACTTTTCTGAATAATGTGTTGTGTTAGAACCGGTTTATTTTTATAATGATCAACTCGACCTGCGAGTGGTTTTGGATGCAGCCCCGAAAAAACAGAGGTCAAGGTCCAAAAAAAAAAGCCACGCTGATGGACATAAAACAAAAGCTATAAACCCTCCGCGCCCCACTCCATTCCGAATAACCGCCTCGGAGCTTAAACATAACTATAAGGAGTATTTTTTAACCTCAACCATCTGCGTGTTAAACTGGATCTTCGATGAGGTAATTTCAAAATATTATATCACAACAAAAACCTTTAGGATGCAATTTTAATAATGGTTGTATGATTAATACGTTTACTTGTAAATCATAACGGCATTATTTATTGTACTACTTGTATATACTTATACGTGTACCTATACTGTACATTTAAATAAATTCATATTTTCATGTAAAATACTAATTAATGATTTTACCCATAGTTTAATAATTAATAAATTCTAAATTTAAATAATAATAATAATATGATTTATAATTTGTATAGGTACAACTATAATATTGAAAATAAAATATTATTATATTGTATTTATGATACAATTTCAATATCGTTTTAATTCATTTAATGTCTTCTTTTTTTTTTTTAATTGTAATTATTCATCAATATTTTTATCATTTCGAACAAATTTTATTAAAAAAATAGATTTCGTTCAAAATAAATCATATACATTAAACTAAAAAAATAAATAATAAAAAAAAATTATAAAATTTAATAACAATGATGCAATATAATATTTTGTAACAACTTCAAATAAAACGTATTAAAATAATATTATTGTAATTGTATGTGTAATTAATTATACTATTATCCATTGTAACATTCAATTTGTTCAAAATTGATTGACAATAGTTTGATCGTTATTATAACAATTTATCAAGATAAAAACTAACGTAGTGAATAATTTCGTTGTTTTTATATCATATATGATACAAAGTATAGAGTAAAGAGTAGGTATACTCTTTTTCAATCTTTTTTAACCTTGTTCGTTGTATTTACGAGTACGATAGCTGTTGAATGCGCATACACTATTATAGTATATAATATTTATAAATCATAAATTATATAGATTCCTACCTAATATATCAAACCACTTCTGAAGCTTTGATGAAAAAAACCATTCATTATAACAAAATTATAATAATAATACACTTTTAAAATTCTGTTTAATAATTTGTCACCATGAAATCCCGTAAGTATTTTAGTACGGTATATAGTTACGTTCTTCTCGTTATTATAACATCATCCGACTTGGCCAACAAGTATAATTTTTGTTTTAGAAGAAGTACTTCGATATTTTTTGCATGTCTTTTGTTTAATCATCATAAGATGGCAAAGCAAGATGAGTTCATAGCACTAAATGTCAGTGCGTTATTATATTATTATTATTATGCTGTTGTATGTGACCCAAAACAACAAAGTACGACGAAATAAATAATACCTCACACTGATTGTATACCCAACGGCCGCCGCCGCCACCATCACCATCACCATCGGCCAAGACTGGTTTTAAACCGATTCATTCGAAGTGATGTTTTATTATCAATAGACACATATATTGGTATCTTCATTGTTCGGTTTTAATGAACACTCTTGATGGTGCCATGGGCTTGCAGATAATATTTGTGAGCGATCTCTCGTTAAAGTAACTCTATTTTTTATTAATATATTATTATCATCAGGTCGTTCGAAAACACTATATACCTACCTACTTATACCTTTACATATTATATAGCCATCATACATAATAATATGATACAATATGTATATTAAATGATGAATTATCGATCTCCGGTGTTTTTTCTGTATGATTCGATATCGGATTCTTAACATAACCACTTGTATAGGTCAGGTTTATATCTCAGTTACGGGCAGTATGTAAATTTTTTGTGACGATGACCAAAATAATACTTACATAACCTGATAACCATATAATAGTTCTTATGATAATAATTGTTAAATATTTATTACATTCGTAGGCACATCATAAAGACATTCCAATTAAAAAATAACTAATTATATAACAGTATTAATGTATCACGATTTTATAAATACATATCTATGCATACAAAATATTACCATGCATCGATTTGACCTCTGCAGTCTGCCAGCATAATAAAATCATAGATAAAACTATTATAATATTATATTATTTTATTAAAAGAATATTACCTTTTTTAAAAAAAATAAAAACATAGCTATATGTCTATATCTATATTCAGACATTCAGTTTTCAAATGATTTATCAGCTTATAATAACACGCTGTTACATTGTACCTACCTACATTATGGTTTTATCATTTTTATTTCGATTTTGGGGCGTTATTAGATAAAATTAATTAACAAATAACAATCAATCATGTAATTTTATAATTATATATTAATTCGTCTTATGTCTATTTTATAAAAATGTATAAAGTCTATAAATACAAACAGGGTGGCACACCCTATAATAAATACGGTTGTTTTCTATACTATATTATAAATACTTTTATTTTGATTTTCTTAACTAAATAATAATTTTATTTTTTTTATAATTGTTATTATTATTATTACATATTATTATACATTTCTATTTGTTGTTTTAATATTGTACACTGCAGTATTCAGTTACGATTGCGGTTTTGGTTGATCTTCGTGGCCAGTTATAGAACGACAGACATAGACAAGTGCATCGCGTACGTAATAATAAATATATAGTATAATGTCAATGTATATTACATATTATTATTTAATTCAAATATTATATAGGTAATAATAATTGTTCGCATTTCGATCGTGTGAAATCTATTTTTTTTTTTAACATCAGTTGTGATCGGGAGACGGCAGGGAAGAAAAAAGGCAGTTATCGCACGGAAATAACGGGTTACGGGCACAACATCCGATTTTCTTCGCAAACTCTGCACAAAAACGCGGAACCAGTTTTTTTCTCCACGCCATTCATTCATTATATATTATATATATATATTAATAAATACGTGTGTGTGTGTTTGAGATTGATCGGAATTCCTTATTTTCATAAAACATTTTCATGGTATGGATGGAAAAAATTATGAAAAAAAATAAAATAAAAAATTTATTACACGCGATGTGTGTAAGACACACGTATTTTCTGTAGGTACATGCCTGACGTGTAGGCCACATAATCAACACACAGATGAATCATAAATTATTATGCTTCTGCACACATGGTCGAATGTAGTGTTAAGACATTTTATTATTATTATATTTCACCGTCGTCGTGTATACTGATGCAAGTAATAACTAAAACGTAGATTTAGATAATAATTAAAAAGCAATACACGACTGTTTATACTATAGTTGTAAATTTGTAATAATACCATTTTTTATCGATATAGTACACAATGTATTTAATCTACATCAGTTACCACTTAATCAGTATAATATTAATATATTATATAAATATTAAATTTGCATAGGCACACTTTATTATTCCTTTATTATCGTATTCAGCAGATAAATTGTATTTCTCGACTGCAGATAATCATACATTTTGTCATATTATTTAGGCCCTTACACGATTTTATGTACATTACAGACCATTTAATCCCGTTTATATAATATAGATATAACAAACGAAGAAATTCAACAGTCCGTCTACAATGATCGTTAAAACGTTAAATACACTTGATTTATACGCTTATTTATCAAGTACATGATATGTCGTCGGGTTTTATCTATGTATATGTATAATACGTATTATTATCAACACAATAAATAATAATATATATATATATATATATGTTCATCTTTCTATAAGATACAAATGTATTTTATAGTACAAATTATATGTTTATTTATATAAAGCAATAATAACCGTGTGTTGTACAGAACGATTCGTTTCAAACTAATTTGATTTACAAAGTTCAAGGTAACTAAAAATAAACGAGATGAAAAAAAATCGATGAACACAATTAAGATAGACAAATACACGCATACTCGTATACATAATAGTATAATACTGTATGATATATCGGATAACCGTATCATTTTTCCATCAGTGAAATTCGTGCAGCGACGATTTTATTTTATTGATATTACTTATTTAATTAAATAAATTTCACATCAACGTTTTGACAGTCGAAATCTCGAAAAAGTTGAACTATAATAATAGCGATAAAATGCAGATAATAGATACATCAAAATATTATATAATAATGGTTGCAATTTATAAAATAAGTTAGATCATATAGACTAGGTATATTGTTGTGGTTGTCTGCGCGTGCGATGCACTAAAATTGCAGTTAACACCATGCAATCGTGTCGGTTTAATGCACCATTAAACTGTTATTATATAAATATATATTGAAAGTATACAAAATTTTTATTATAATAATCATTGCAGCTGCGCCGATTGTAACAAGTAAAAACGAAACATTTGCACCCTGCACACATGCATTATTCGCGTATAATGTTATATACTGATTTAATTATAATATCCATGCAGTATATTGTATATTAACGCGTTCTTATAATATATTATTATATTATTGTTACATGATTACGTGTACTATTGTATCGAGACACGCGCAAGTCAGCAAATATCGTACCGACCAATGGACAATAAATGGGCGCAACTATAAGCAACTTAGTAGGGTAACTGTAGAATAGCATCCCTCCTTCGAGCAACTCCACGTCTAAATTACCTGACCATAGTCAGTTTTTAGATTTTAAACGTTTCATATGCTGCTACAATCGTTTATTCATATAGTGATGATTGATGATCGATACATTATAGTAATTATGCTTTAAGAATTTTTATTTCGATTCAAAAATAAATGTTGTAACTTAGTAATTAAATTATATTTTCACATGTGGTTTTAATGACCTTGACATTTTGAGTTTTTGGTAGCGACAAGTGAAAAATCTCCACAAAATTAGTCGAAATCTATGTACATGTCTATCAAATAACGAAAAAGTAACACTATAGTTACTACATATTATAAAATATATAGCACATTATGTATTATAGTATTTTAATATGCAGTGTTGGTCGTTTTCGATTCCAAATGCGTATATGCGAGTAAATAAATGTACGAAAAATATTAGACAAATTCGTTTTAGTATTATCCATTGTTTAGTAAAGACAGTAAAGATGAAAATATTATAATGAAAGAATAGTGAATATTATTGGAACGGATCTGGCGCACGATTTTCTCTGGATTCCGGTAAATAATTTACTGTAAGCGGTTATAGTCAAAACTCAGCGTGATTGAGATGAAATACACAACGTTTTGTATAGACAGAGGGATTATGCGTTAATCATTACGATAGTGCTGCAGGCGGTCTAGCCCTAGTGCCATAGGTACACTGTATACTAGGTTATCAATTTATATAGTAGTCCTTATATACCCGTAATATACGTATCAAAAAATAGATAATTTTTATATACCACACGCACACTGCACAGCTACTATATGATACAAATTAAACTGTTTCAAAATTTTGTACGCGCAGTTGATCCAAATACTCCATTTAGCCATTTTTATATTTTTGGTCTACGGAGACTGCAATACTGCATATATTGTAAATGTCAATGTACCAATATTCTGTCAGGCATTTGAATAAACTTTTACGATACAAATTTTATTTTCACGAGCGAAACGTTTTTTTCATGTGGTCCATTACAATTTATATGGTGCCTCTTATATTGCTTTACCAGGTATTTAACTCCGCGCGTTAAGTGTAAACTACCCACGCATATTTTTAACACGTTGATTTGGGTGGCCTCCGCCAAATATAAAATACAGGTCTAAAAAAATATCCGACTATAAATAACTATTTAATTTTTTTTCACAATAAAATATTGGTTTTTTTTGGCGAGCCAACAACTCTATCCTTAAAGTGCAAAATCTAAAAATTTTTCTTCGGGTTGCACATCTCTGGGTGGATATATAGGATTACCCGTGTACCACAACTCAGAAACACGAGTGCGATAGACTAGGTTCTGTATCGCTTACATAGTTACATCATGTACATTCATACACATAAACATCGCCTTTTATTAATAAAGAAGACGACATTCGCCCATTCTATATACGTATAGATTTATATATATATACATAGTACGCTGGTAGCGATTTGTGATGGTGCACAACAATATTATATAATGACGTTCGCAGACGATACGGAGGAGACAACGACGACGACGTCCTTGCAACAGCTGGTGTTTCCGTCTCATAAACCCGAGCGGCCCATAAAGTTCCCGACGACCGCCTTCCGCAGCCACGTTATTATTATTATTATTATTATTATAACGCCGCCGCGACGAGCCTACCAGCCACGAGGTCGTGGGATGGTGAGGGGGGGAGGCTTTGCTCTCCTTTTCCGACGACGTTACGTAGGTATATATTATAATATTTAACAACGCGTGTTCCGTAACGACCGCGTCAAGGACGGAAAGACCTGTGGAATTTCGTGTCATCTTGTTGGAGGGGGTGGTGGTGGTGGTGGTGGTGGTGGACGATTGGTTGACGGGTGTGAGCGTGATATACGATATCGTGTATAAATTATTATAATTGTATACACGCGGCGTTCGTATATTATTGTATAGGTATATACGCACATATACGACGTGTGCAAGTGGTGGCCCTGGGATGACGCGGCGTCGAGACCGGAAGCACTCGGTCGGCGGCGCCGGCGATACGTCACCATCGTCGCGCGACGGTGAAAGGGTCGTTCGCGCGTTTCGTGACGTCACAGCTCACGCTGTAGTTATAGGACGCGTGCCGCTGCAGCGTTCGTATTTTATTACAATTTATGAAATGTTAAACGATGTGATATAACGCGTATGTCGTATATTATTATTGTTTAGGTACCTATAAACCGCGAAATACGTGGTTTACGGTTATTCTGACGCGCGTTTACGACGATAATCATATTTCTTCTGTAGGCTCAAAATGATGAAATAAAATATATCGAAAAATTATAAAATAACGCGCCGTTGACGTGAATTGCAACGGTCTTTCGGCTGGGCATCAATCCAAAATTCACATCGCTATAAGACGATTTTTTTTTTTCGTTACGCTTATTATCAGCGGCTATGATGGTAGACGTCGTATGCATCACTATACCTATGATATGCGATTAACGCGTATAAATATCGCGCCAAAGAAAATTGTTTTTCGAATAATTCCTCGAAACGTTACAAAAGACGTGTTCATGTTATAATCCAATCGATACAGATAGGTATTGTCATGTAGTATAGCGATTAATATTTAATTGGTCTCGTTTTCATTGATTGTAATAATATTGTCATCGTCATAGGACATCGCGGGTAAGTTACATTGTTTTTGTTATGACACTATATTGATAATAATAATAATAATAATAATAATGTTTGTTCTTTCTCCCGGACGGAGTAAAGAGTTGGCAGTATATAATAATATATATATCGGGATCGTGTCTCGCGCAGTCGAACCTGTGGTGGTGGTGTGTGTGTGTGTGTGTGTGTGTGTGGACCGGGAAGACACGTTCGTATGCGGAACGGTGGGCGGGCGGGCAGGCGGGTAAACCGGTGCAGTGGCGAGGGGCGCGCGCGCACACACACACACATGCACACGCATACGCAAACACACACACACACACACAAACACGCACCACACACACATCGGAGCGGTGGCCATCGACCGACGAGGGAACGGTGGACGGGGGGCCCCACTCCGGTGGCGGTTGACGGGGCAGTGGCGCGGGGCACGGTCAATAGCCGCGTTCGACCTACTTCCTATATGTACGTATTAATATACGCGTACATAAAAAATGTACGCGGGCGAGCGATCGCGCGCGCGGTGAGCCGCCGTCGTTACGACCGCTCTCGCGAGACGGATCGCGCGCCGTATCCGCGGCGATCGGCGGGACCCGAAAACGTTGCGCGCGGGCGGGGGGGAGATGCAAAAATTCGCGTGGGTCTCGTCGGGTATTATATACGCGCCCGGTCTTCGTATTGTCGGCGGCACGCGGTCATGACGGCGACGACGGCGACGAAATTTGACTGATATTTTTGAACTCACGTAGGCACCGGTGTCGCCGGGGGGACGGGAGATTTCAATACGCGTTTCGCGCGCCGCGTTATAATATACAAGCTGATTTACTGAATATATGCTCACTCCTCCCCTCCCTCTTCGATGTTTAATAATGCGTTTATTCAAATTAATTAATGATTTTTAATCATACCTTTAAGGACCATATTTTCGAATAGATGTGTGATATGATGTGTGATTTGATAATTTTTTTTTTTGCGACGATACAACATACCAACATCATTTTTCCGTGGTTATTCGCGTTGAAAATAATTAAGTTTCCGAGTTATTAAACTTTGAATACTTATGCCGTGTAAAGAATAATTGAAATCCTTAATAATATGGTTTTACAGTTTTACACGAATTAGTGTAATATTCACTCAACAATTAAATTAAAAACTATAGTATTATTCGAATTTTAATTTATGTATGTGCATCAACATTTTCAAAAAGTTCTTTTCCTAAACAATTTAAAATTAAAAAGGGTGGCGCTTATTTGAAAAAAGAAGTATTTATCACCACAGGTAACTCCTTAAACAATATAAAAATCTAAATAATTTAAAATGATATGGATCAACAAGCATACTAGAAAATTACAAAAATAAAATTTGAATAAATTAATTATTAATTTAATAAATGGGAGTGAGCGTGCTTGATATTTGAAATAATTTTTATCCATTATGTAATATGTCATGTTTAGTGGGTATTTTAAGTCGTTGTAGATATACTAAAGATATTATATTTTTGCATATTCCCGTATTTTATAGTGCACTGAAACGGATTTCAATTTTAATCGAAATAAATTAGAAATTTTAAATAAATATGCAAAAGATCGATTGAAAATGTACTTAATTTTAATACACTCCGCGAATAGCTATAATTTTTTTTTAATCGGATTAGAATATAGCATAGGTATTATTAGTATTTAGTAGGTTCACACAAATCAATTTTTTTATATATTTCGTATATATATGAAAACGAATATAATTTCTACTGATTGCGTAATATACTTAATAAGTAGGTACCTATTATGGTATTTACGCTAATTGCATTAAACACGTAATCGGATGAAAACAAATCGAACAAAGATTCTGAATGTACTAATTTTATTTTGAAAAATATGATCATATCCAAATTTTGTCAACCATTAGCGTAACAATAGGGTGTGGCATTTCGGTCATAATTTTTTTTTTTTGCAGTTAGTTATAACCCATTGTCATGTGCCAGATGATTCCCAAAAAATTAACAATGCCGAATAATATTTATATATAAAAAGTGACAAGTACCTAATACAATACAAGTTGTTCAAAATTAAAATACTTAACGATAGTTCATGTTCACGTAGGGGGAGGCTGAGGGTTTGTCGTTCCTCCCCCAACTACTTAAGGAATAAGAAATAAAAAATATATAATATTAACTATTTATTGTTATACGTTTGAGTTTTATGACGTGTGTGTGATCATTAATGTATTATGGCTTAGAGGACTTAGTAAAGGAAAGGATATATTATTTTTACTTGAACAACCTTTTTTTCTTACCATTCTATCATTTTGTATTTAACAACAAATATAAATTATCCTTTTGGCTCTAAGCTAAAATTCTTAACCACTTCAGTGCTCAATCGTGATCATTAAAATATAATACGAGACACATTATTATATTATCATATTATATATAGTTATAGGTACACCTTTTACATAGTTGAACTATTAAGAAGTAACAGTTCACAACAATAATAAATTAATAATAATCGAATAATACCATAAATTGTTTTATATACCTGTATTAGAATAAACTGGAATTTAAATGTCTTAAAAGTACAAAAAAAGCACTTTTTTGTGTTGATGCAATTACATGGGGACTATAATATTTCTAGAGGCTTGGTCTAATAGAATTCTCTATTAAAATTAGTTTAACAATGTATTTTGGAAGTAATGGATGTGTTCTCTAGTCTCTTCCCTCACGTTTTCAAATCTAGTAAAAATTGTTAACTTATTTACTCATTGTATGACTTTGTGTATATAGATTATAATTAAATAGTATTTCTTAATATGTAAAAAATGATTTAATAAAAACATGTTCATTTGAAAAATAAATTGTAATAAAGGTTCTAAAACCTTACAAAATGCTCCAAAAACATCGAGAAATGTGACAAAAAATGGAAAAAATAATATTATCATTAAAATAATCAGAACACTTTAAACACATTCTAATTATAAGGAATAACGTTTTAAGATACCAAAAAAAAAAAATAAATAAATTACATTAAAATCTCAGTCTTAATTATAATATTCGTTATGCTCATTCATAAAGTATAATATATAGTATATACGTATAACGACTTACGAGCTCGTCGAGTTCAAATCGCCTTCCACTAATCTGTGAAACACATATGCATAATGCTTTTATATAATAATATAACGCCTATGAGCGAAATACCTGCGGTGATGCGCGTATACCTTCGTATAATATAATAATGTTGTATATCGTGTATCGTGTATGTACTACTGTAATGAGGGTTGTTGTACTCACGTGCATATATTTATACATAATATATGTACGTATATTTTTTTTAATGTTTTACATTTGTATATGAACACATATACGCATATATACATGTGAAAAATAATCACTGTGTTCGACACCGTATTTTACATTTTACATTATAAGGAGAGTTACTCAAACACTACACCTCTTTTATTACATGTAATTAATCTATTACGTTTAGCACAATTAATATATTGTATGAGGCGTGATTAATCGTTTGAACTCAACGCGACTAAACGCGATAAATAATGAGCCGATGGCAATGAGTCTTTTTAACGCGATCGATCTCAAAAAATGGGTTCGTGTATATGTGGTATATCGTGTATATATTGTTAACATGCAACTAAATAATGAGTGATACAAATACCCCGAATCGTTCCCTCGCTATTCCTTGATCTATCGGTATGAATAATTCCAAAGTGTTTTTTATTTAGGCAAAATTTCTACAGGTAAAATACATAACATTTGAAAGAATCGTTTAGCTGAGCTAAATATCGTTTGGCCGAAATGTATATGTACATTCAACATGTCTGATATAGGAGATGGTAATTTACGCCACCAATAGGTGTATTTAACTATTTAATTATGTATGTAATCTAAAACATTTTAAAACATTAAAAAAACAACAAGTAATTTACGCGACATATCATCATCCGCGTCTAAATGTTGATTTTAGCGATCTACAGTAGGACGGGAAACTAAATGGCATATGCAATTTGCGCCATACTTTCAATTTAAAATGAATTTATCTAGCTTACATCAGTTATATGTTGTTGTAGTGTTGTATACTATACTAATTATTATTTATATTATTGGTGTTATGTCCATTATAAAACTGTTGTGTTTTACAATAATTATAAGTAAGATAAAGACGAAATCAATTATTTGTCTAATCTATTTTACGAGTAATCACTATAATATACTAAACGTATAGATACTTTAAAGACGATTTTCTTTTTAAAAATGATCAATTTGTTATCAAAATATCGAATAATTGAACAGCGGTTTCGTGATATTTACATTACAATTAAACCGATTAGTTGCATATAATATTATTTAATTTTTTTTTTTAAACTAATAAATAAAACTATTGATGGAATTATTAAAAGTACACTACACAATTGACAAAGATTAATTATTATGTATTTGTGAATTGAATGTATCGGAAATTCAATAAACCTAAAAATTCAACAATACAATGGCTGTTGTACTGTTATTAGAACTTACACTGAAAAAGTGTTAAATTAATTGTATAAAATGTAATTATTTTAAACTCATAAACTTAATACATTACGTACTTATATTAATATACGTATTATATTATTGTTATTAGTAATAATAATACTACACGAGTATACCACTCAAACCAGTAAACAGTGCATATGCATGCCAAAAAAATAAACATAAATTGGAATGTCATGCAACTTGGACATTCCTATAAGAGGTGGTGGGAAATTCGGAGTTCGAAGTTCCTCTAAAAAATGACGACCAATTTGTACTTTTTTTTGATATTAATTATAGTTAATTATCCTATAATAATCCATACGTGTAATTTGTTTGCACTACTTATATATTATATATCAGTCCTTGAAGTCTTGTAGAATCGTAGTTTGTGAACAATTTAGTACTATATAGTTCTTTCCATGTAATAATGTATTAATGTGTAAGTATATAACTTTGAATATAGGTACTTATTATGCAACATAAATTTATTAATGGCTGGTTAATAATTGACTAAAACGCGTAAATACGCAGAAACAAATTAAATTTATACATAATACTTTAAAAAAAGTGTTATGATTTACAATAAATTCGAGCTTAAAACAAGAGCAATTACCAACTTGTACACGTTGAGTTATAACTTATAATGTATAATATAATAAATGCGTTATTGTCAAATTCGAATAATTACAATAATGTCAAATGCGTCAAATGTCAATTTCTATAATCTCATGACATATTGTACATTACTATGCAAACGCTCCGCTTTTAAAAATGTCTAAAAACGTTTAGAAGAGGATATATATATTTTAAAACAAAAAACACTGAGGTCAAGCCGACGTTTAGTTAAAAATGCGTTTTAAAAATATATTTACGTGTAAACAAAATATTTTTTGACACAGCGCCAAGTTTAATATAATATATCCGTTGAAACGTTTGCAAGCTACAGGTGTATTTTAAGTACGCATAATAAACACGTGATACCTGCATAATATTATTGTAATAACGCAGAACGTTTATTTTTAAATGTTACACCCGAGTTATTTTATTATTTTATATAATGGGTCAAGGAAGCACTGCGTTGCGCGCGTAATTATAAAATAACTATTTATAATTTTGAATTTTGTTTATAAATTAAATCGAAAATTCGCTCAGCGTTCCAGCGATCATGACGTAACGAATGCGTACACTATTGTGATAATATTGTAATTTATAACATATTATAATAGTAGCATAAAATATTTTGCCTCTATTATACACGATTATATTTTTGTACGTATAATATAATGTATGTATATTATATAGCGATACTCTCGTCGTGTTTCGAAATTATACTATCAGAATCGGCATTATAATCACAAGTCGTATATAGTCACGACCCATAATTCATATCATTTCCTATAATTTGAGTTTGGTTCTTTTTTTTCGATCCACAGATTATAATACCATCATCTATTCATATACACGCATAACGCGTTCGTATAATAATTGTATTTGTTAGTGGTTCGTCCGTTCGCATGACATCCGAACGCATACAGTTTTCCTATGAAATAAATTGCGATAGACAACATACAACCACCTACGCAAACTTTCCATTACACTGGGACGGGGTGTTGCATATTATACAGGTATTTTGTGCAATATTGTACGTTATACAATAATATTATGTCACCACTGTATTGTAGTCTATAACGTATAGGGTAGTGCATTGTAATTGTACATAATACGTCCATCCCGTATTATACAATATTTAGGGGATGAACAGATGAAGCCGTTACACAGTGTTATGTTGCGATAATCGAAAATATTATATTATACATTATAATGCACGTATTAACAACAATGCATCACTGTTGCTGAGCAGAAATGTCTACGAGCGGTTTGTGATTTATACGGCTGATATGTTATGTTGTATTATTATGGTTATAATTTTTCATCGATGCGTTTTAATAATGCAAAACGATTTGATAAATATATAAATAGCGACAAACGGCCGGGCGAGAATTATATATTATTATATAAACATCGTTTTGGTGTTTCGAAATCGTGAGCCTCTTCGTATAATATTATGTGTACGATTCTCGCGAGGTCATCTGCGAAACGTCAAAATATGCACTAGCTCGCAAGAAGCCACTCGTCGACACTGCGGGGGACAGGGGGGTCAAGGACCGGTTTCTATGTCAAATTCAATTCGAAACACACATCTTCAACGCGTTTGAAGTTTTCGTAAATTTGACCCCTTTGTATTGTTGCGTGGCACCCGGCAAATTCATCATATTCCAAAAATCGGTACGATTCGCGTACCTGTACGGGTGATTGTTTAGGGCATGGAACGCATTGTGCAGTAGGCATAATGAAAGTATTGTAAATTTAATGACCATCGCGAATTTTTACATGAAAATAATATTACGTATTACAATATTATATTTGAGAGGAGGTTTTTTTCTCCCGTGTGATTAAAGTATTTGTGTAGACTGTAGGTTCTATGTTATAGGCGTATATGTTATATTATATAAGTCAATAAAAATATACAAAATTAAAAAATTAAAAAAATTTGTAAAATTATGACGTTATCGAAATTTAGAATATGGATATGAACACGTTTCTTTGAGATGAATTGTATGTAGTACAGCGGAACATCTTTACAACGACTAATCAAACAATATGCATATATCATATAATATATTTTATGAAAAATTATTACTGTCGTACTTCTTTCGTTTTAAATAAATGGTTAACTTACTCGTAACGCTTCAAATTAATCGAATTTTCCTAAATGTAACATTGCAATTTTATCTACTGACTACTGCGTACACTATTAAAATATTACTATCTGTATAATATGTGCATACAATATACACATTATGATTATTATTATAATACGTTTCTCTAAAGCGGAAGATATAATATTAATATAGTGGAGACGTTGACTGTTGAGTACTATCTTATCGTTTTACATAATATATTACATATTTACATTGTTTGTTTTAGTTAAATCCTTGTCGGCCGTCACTCTCCTTCTCTCTTCCTCCCACCTTCTCTCTCTTTCTTTCTCTTTCTCTCCTTCTATCTCATTCTTTCTCTCAATCTAAATAAAGGAACACTAAAATGTGAGAATATTAAAAAATTAAATGTTTGAATTATTACTTGCCTAATGCATATTAGTAACTAATAAGCAGACAAGCGGTATATTTAAATATTAATTATGTTATGAGATCTTCTAAGTTGCAAAAATTCGTAACGCGTTAGAAATCTTAGTATTTTTTTTTCATAATCTTATTGATTTAATAATACGAGTATAACACTTTTTAAACAAATTTAATTTTTTTAATTTTTAGATTAACAAAAATCAAGAATCATTTATTTTATTATTTCTGAAATTCGTCTACGTTCTATATCAAGTAAAGCTTTGTTTTAAACTCGTCTTGATTTTTAATATTTTTATATACAAGATTTTCTAAAATAATTAAAAAAAATAAAAACCATCAATATTGTTGGGTATTTAATAAAAAAAAAAAAATCGAAAACCGTTCATATTTATTTTACTGTATTATATTTTTGGATTTATCAATAATATTATATCTGAGCGATAAATAAAGTAGCTCAAAAGTCTTAACGTACTTGCTTCTGACATTCTATGTGTGAGCCACATGATACAAAGGAGCTTTAATAATTGCGTCTATTAAAGTATAGTATAATTATTAGTATACGACGTGTACAATAAATACACTTATAACTATAGTAACGCACTGATTTGTAGTTGAGTTTAAAAAGCTTATAAATGTTATGTATTCATTCAGCAACATTACAGAATACGAGCAGTTTGAAATTGGTTCATCGGTTGTATACATAAAGAATTATAGAAAATAGATTCATTACGTTATTATTATAGTTTATATTCCAAGACAGTCCAGTATACCATCATTAACAATATCGCGTAATATAGATCCCACTACAAACCAATTTAAATAATAAATCAATAATACATACATATATAACATGTTTTTGTTGGTGCTAGTGTATGGTGGTGGGGGTGAGGGTGTAAACACGAAGAATCGTCCACAGGGCTTAAATATGACACCACGTGTGGATAACGTACCTATATAGTATATTAGTATATAGATATTATAATACTTGAACTCACGTATTCGTCGTCTGTGAATACACATTACTTACACACATACACACACAAATATATATAATAATAATAATAATAATAATAATAATGGTTCAACGGCTGGTAGGGCGGGGGGGCAGAGGCCAGTTATGGTCAGCTTGAAAGGCAAAGGGTTAACGAACTCCGAAAAATAAGTTGGAACCACTTATTAGTGTGTGTGTGTGTATATGTATATTATGTATATGATGTAAAGACTCGTTGCCGGTAAACCTGGGAAGGAGTTCGACCGCCGTCGGTGGGGGAGGGGTGGGTGATAGGGGAAGAGGTGGCGGTGGCAGTCTTGGAGAAGGGAGAGGACTGTGAACAGGAGGGGAGGAAGAGGTGGTGGTGATCGGAGAGGAGCGGTTCGGTAGAGGAGGGCGCAGAAAGCGGGGGTAAAGGGTATACACGCATATATGTATATACATATACCCAATATTATTAGACATAACGTAATTTATGTCCATGATGGTACCCCGCTTTCGGTTAGGGGGGGTAAATATCAATGGTAGTGGGGGGTCCCGATGGAGAGGGGAGAGCGCGACGACGATGGTATATACCTTTAGGTATCTATATGTAATGCGACCGTCAGACAGACTTGCCGGTGCCCCACCACCGACGGGCATGAGTATACAATAATAATAATACGAGTATACGCAGCACATGCACGGCCGTAGCGGCGGACACAAAAGACACGCCTCTGATACGCTAAATAAATATATATAAATATACAAACATAATTATATATATATATATTTATATTTGTGTTAACAGTGTTTAATATAATATAATTAACATTAAAAATAATGATGATTATATTATATTGATTTGACATACACGTTCGTATTATATCTTTGTTGTGCTTTTGGTTCCTTTGTTGCAGCGATGGTAAAAGTCACATTTTTAGCACTCCTTTGCGCACATGCGGTGCTGCACGTATACCATTGTCATGGCAATATATATATTATTATAAGAAATATCGACTTAAAATGTTTTCGACGATATTTCTGGCGACGAGTAGTAGGTATACCTCAGAGTTTTTTTTACAAATTCATAACTTGCATCCATTTAGCCAGTATGTACACATAAAATAAATTATATACACATTATGATTGTGTTCGACTTTAAAATGTTATATGTCACATATTAATATATATATATATATATATATATATATTATGTTGCACGCCGAAAGTAACATTCGAAGATTATTCTGAATTTCAGTCGGTTGCGTACCTACCTATAACAAGTAGCACCTACGACCTATTACTCGAATATTATAATAATTATTATTAGGTACTTGTTTTGATTACATATTTACATAAAAAGTAACAATATATTATAATATAAAATAGCATTTATGTAAATAATAAAATCTACACTCTATACATACGCATTTCACGAAAATAAAATTCTATTATGGGTTTAATAATTTATTATAATGCATATATTATATAATCTAGACGCTGGAATCAATTAATTTATTAACAAAAGATATGGTTAGAAAATAATTTAAATAATTTAACACTACGGGTTAAAAGTTTGTACGCACGCATTATATCCAAACAAGTATGATATTAAGATTAAATTATACACAAAATCGATTTTAATCGCGTATGGAGTATTATATCTTGTTCCGTGTCTTAACTTTAATTCCTAACCTATACCTAATAAATAATAATTATTATTCAAGTATAATAGTTATACCTACCGGCTACTATCATTAGGTATAATATATATAATGGTAAAAGGTGCGTGTATTTACACTACAGTAATATGGTATATTATATATATACCTATTTTTGTGCTGTATATGCCTAGTAAAAAATATTTGAACACGGTAAAAAATTACTTCAGAAGTACCTATAAACGATATAACATTATATGAAACACATCATATAATTGGTTCGTACAAAGGAGTAGAAAAAAGAATATACTGCAGCGTTTATGATGTTGGTATCTCGTGCGGTGACTGACCGACCTACAAGAGAATGTCTTCCGTCTTCCCATCTCTTGTATTGTACTTGTTACTTGTAAGTCAGTGCACTTACAATCGCAAATTTTGATTGATTTGGCTAACGCGCATGGTACATATATTACCTCGTAAGTAATGATGTTTGGTGGTGATAACATTAAAAAAGTACCGTATCATTATAATATTAAACATACTAACGTGTGTGGTAAAATATTATTGTCTAGGACCTAGGTAAGGTAATAGGTATACAGTAT
Source organism: Rhopalosiphum padi (assembly GCF_020882245.1). Lineage (NCBI taxonomy): Eukaryota > Metazoa > Arthropoda > Insecta > Hemiptera > Aphididae > Rhopalosiphum > Rhopalosiphum padi. The sequence continues at coordinate 25,419,928 of NC_083600.1, forward strand.
ATACCAAAAAATATTTATTATAAATGTTTAAAATAACTTATTGTTTATTAATATATAGCAAACTTATTTTACACAAATTTCAAAATTTTGATTTATTTATAATTTGTTTTAAATATACATTACATTTTTAATCAATTGCAATTCAATGTGATACAACTATATAAATATGTATTTATTATAACTAAACATTAATATTTCTTTTATAATTTACAATTCTAATTAATAAGTAGATATATTTTTTGGATATATGCTTACATTTTGAAGTAATAATTATAATCAGATATTTTGTAATAATCTATTATAGGCCCAGATGAATTATATTTTATTTTTCAGTGTTCAATAAATAACTTGTTCCTTATTAAACAATTATAGTTATTTGTTAAAGCAATGGCCCAGTTATTTAAATATATAGAATATAGAAAATTATATAATATTATATTTATCACGTGAACCGTGATAATTAATATAATTAGTTATGAAATATTGTTTATATTATTTAGATTCCTTTAGATCACGTGTGTATTACATCTCACAAAGTTTTACTATATAATAATACCCTTATAATAATACTCATCATTATAAATCAACAATTTCAATTCATAAGTCAAATGACATTTATTTAGTAAACGTATACCTACCTACTATTTACATGCAATTTGCGTAATATTGTAATATTATTCTGTAATATGTATTTTATTGAATTCATATTAGTATTATGTATTTATGTATTTTACGTTTCAACGAATTGTTTGTTATATTTTATTTAAACGAATCTGAAAAACTGAACTGCAAATGCATGGATATAGATATCTATTAAAAAATTAATATGTATATATATTTAATAGTAGTTAATATGCATAATACTGTAATAATATGTGTAAACTGTTTAAATTAATATTGATGAAATAGCTACATGAAGACGAACAATTTAAAAAAAATGTCTTGTCACATAATATCTATTTTATATTATTATAATAATATACAAACTACAAACCAATATGTATTTTTTTTTTTAGGTTGGGATTGGGTCGACATCTATAAACTACAAGCACTCTTCGGATCCATATACCAATAAATAAAATAGTATTGCATAAAATACTTGCAAAAAATGATAAAACACAAAAATTAACAATTAAATTAATTTAATAATTAGGTAGGTATAATAATTTACTCATTTTTGTGGTGTATCATTTTTTGCAAGTATTTTATGCACCACATCAGTTTTAGTTTTAGCAACGTCGAAATTATATCGCATACGGTAATGTGAGTTGACAAGTTAGTAAACTTATAAACGTAATACGTAAATAGTATTTATTTTAATCAACAACTATATTCGTATATCGTTCGTATAATTATTAAGAATTTGATGTTTTTTTTTAAAGTTGAAATTGTAAACAATTAGGCTTTATGTAGGTATGCAATTGTATCAGTTCGTATCTGAAGTATTTGCGATACTGTTAATCTTAGGAGTTCAGACGTTGGTACGTTACCCAACTTACCCATATGCATTTCCACCTGCATTGAGTTAATACAATATACAGGATAGATAAATAATAATTTTAAAATGGAGCCCCGTGAGACAGACATTATAAAATATTAAGTGACTCATGAATTACGAGGGATTTTATTAAATAACAATTTTTGTTGTAAATATTGATCCCCTCCAAAAACCTCATCAAAATACGCTACATTAGTACTTATATAGTATGTTAATTAATTGGAAAGTCAGTAACCTTCATAATGTAGTGCGAATATTTCTGTGTAGTTTTTTTAGTGTAATATATATGACATATATTATACCATCATAAAAGAGAATAAACCATTAGTCATATAAAAAAAATATACATTAAAATATTCACAATTTGCACTACATCCTAAACTAAATGGTTACCTACTAACTTTCCTATTAATATGCTATTTAGGTATGAGTACAGTACATCAACGTTCATGTGTTATAGTCTATACATAATATTTTTTTAATTATTGTTATTGAATATTATAATCATTTTTGCCATTACTATAATATTGTCTTATAAGATCAGCGAATTTTTAAATTGCTTTACATTTGTATATTAATTAAGTTATGTAAATATTTTGTAAATAAATTTTAATCTAATTTTTTCTAATAAGTCTTAGAGCTCATAAATTGTATAATAATAAACTAAATTTTCGATTTTTACTAAAAAAAAATAAATAAATAAAAGAGAATATAAGTCGTTACGGTCGTTACGGAATGTTATTTCGTTGGATATAATAATTCAAGTACATAAGTGTGTATTTGTAATATCACATAATAATATAGTGGTGGCTTGTCAAAATGTAAGTCTATTATTTATTTACTTTTTCGGTGTAAAGTATGTCACACAATGGCTATTATCGTTTTATCGAACGGCCATAAAAATGTACGACCATTTCACTCAAAGCGAAAACACACACGAAGAAAATAAGCTTCATATAAATTATTATCAATGGGTGGAGAAAAAATCGGTACCCGCATCACATCCTTACATGTTACATATAATATACGCATCCGCCCCCGACATGCCACCGCCCGCAGCACCCGATCGGATGGGACCTGCGGAGTAACGAGATATAAACATTATAAACACACCGACCGTTGGCCCAGGTAAAAGTAACGGATTTCGGGAACCGGCGTCGTCGTGAAAGAACTACAAGGGAAAAAAAGGAAAATAACGTGAAAAAGGACGCGCGACACATGCAGCTTGTGAATCGACCACAAATTAGAGTGACTGCGGGATCATCATAAATCAACGGGCCGACTACACTGCGTGTGTTTTTATAAATATACACATAGCTATAATGCGGTGGTGGCGCAAATCAAATATTTATATATAAATAACACGAAATAAAATGTATATACGTGTGTTATGTGCAATGCCCTGGACCGTTTGGAAAGGACGTCACGTGTATTGTGTGAGGAAAAAAAAACGCTGCAAGTGTGCGCGCACAATGGCTAGATTTATCGCCCACGTATATGGTGTATACGTATACGCGTAACGTCCCACATTTTTACCCCGAAACCGATAAGTCTAAATCCTATTGTGCACGGACGTGTGTACACATTATATATATGTCGGTTTTCGATAGTATATTATAATACATAATATCCTTTATATTTTATAATATGATGAAGAAATTTCACCCCAGATCACAATAACATATAACACACTGCACCATATTGTACCGTATCGGCTTTTCTATTTATATTATATTATTTATTTTTTTACATACCTATGTTGCGTATTATCCGGCGTCCGGCGTCCGGGACAGCATTATTGTTGTGATAAATGCCTCGTCTATATTGTGGTATGGGTACAACCAGGAATTTTATTTAAGAATAACGAGAAAAAGGCGCTATACTGCGTGTGACCCGTCCGTTCCAACCCGCAGAGATCAAAGGCGCTTTCGTGTTATATTCATACGTCCGGCGAATAATCGTATATTATAAATTATAATACAATGAAACACCTCTGTGCTCTTAGGTACACCCAAATTTCACCAATATCCCGTTACGTGATCGGATCGTGTATTATATGGATTTATAAAAAAAAAAAATAAAAATAATAAACGAGGATTAAAATATGTAATGTATCGTGGACCCGGAACCGATGTATAATGTGTAACGAGTGGCGCGGCGTCCGTCAAAGGCCTGGCGAATAATGGCGGTTTGACGCGCGTGTGCCCGAAACGGCTACATTATAAGGACCGTTTACGTATACACATTTGTGCAGCGCGTAAGTTCTGTGTAACGTACCTATATATTTTCTACAAAAGGCGCTTTCCTAATTTCTCGGAAACCGTAATCCGATTACGGAAAATAATCTTAGAACAAAATAAGATGCTTAAACTCTGATGGCGGCGTCCGTTTTTACTCGAACAGACACAATATGATAGTATCATACAATACACGTGATTTAAGTATACCTACTTTTATATTATATTATACTTCCTACGGATACGCCGACAAAGGTCACAGCATACACCGATAAAATATATAATAAATACGTGTATGATGTATATATTCGTGTATTATAATAATATTATTTCATCGGAACGGGCATTGTGCCGTTTAAAATCCAGCAACAAATTAATTTTTGCAACAATGTTTTTCGTGCCGCATACCGATACCGTCAATGCATATTATAAATATATGTGCATACTGCATATATATATATACATATATTTATGTATTATAGTTGGATTTTGCGCACAATGGTGTCGGTAACCATTGTCATAATTAGGTCTGAGATTTCTATGCAAATTTTAATTTTTTTCGCTTCTATACGTCTGCGGGTGAAAGATTCGATATTATAATATATATAAATATGAATGTGGTATTTGCTTTACACACTATATATAATATACTTGGCACTCACCGATTGCTAATTTGGCTCCTACATACATTTGCATAATTTATATTTTATAATACAAACTCGCGTGGTGATGACATATATTTTTTCTAAAGGTTTTTTTTCACTTATAGCATGTTCGTCTTTCTTGGTATTAGTGTATTACCCATCGAGTAAATATATAGAAGGTGATCCATTTAAATGTCTACGCTCATTATTAAAAGTGCATATTTTATATAATTAAAAATATCGCATCAAACCATTCAAAACAACATTTTTGAAAGTCATATTTTTGGAAATTTTTATCGTTATAATTTTATTATTTGACCGATAACATATTCATATTCTTAATTTCATATAATCATATAATACATAATTTGAAAAATAATACTTAATGAAAAATGTTGTTTTGATATGTTATTGAATAATCGAATTATGTAAAATTAGAACTTCGAAATAACGAATGTAGACACTTCAATGGATCACCTTGTATATTATGCCCACAACTAAAATACATCATATTGCAGGCCACAATATAATATATATTTCAACAGTAAGACATATTAGTTATATTAGTCATATAATTTATGTCATACATTGAATGTAGGTAACCATATAATGTTGTGTTATTGACCTATTCAAAATAAAAATCAATTATCAAGCACTTTTGGGGTGACGGTGCGTATATTATTTTACCTATTATAAACAGTTATATACTTAATATAATATGACGTAAAGTAATTATATGCGTCGTTAATATTAAAAAAAAATTCGGTTAAGTTAAATGTGTGATTTAATTGAAACACTGTTTACGTGTTCTATACAAAATATGTGTATTCATATAAATATATTTATAATTGTATTATTTTTTTATGTGTATAATATAATGTATCGTTCAGTTTTAAAATTAATATTTTAACATTAGTTTAGTATTATTATACTATATTAAATACCTATATACAAAAATGATACATGGATAGTATATACTATATACAGACATACAGTGTACATTATATACGCGTATTTCTTTTTATCATTTTTATTATAACAATAAGAAATTAATTATTGAGTTATTCAAAATAAAAACATAAAAAACTATACAAAAATCTAACGCATTTCTGAGAAATTTAATTCAATCATTTATGTTTAATATTTGTAAGATGTTTCAACCAATAGTTCTAAAAAATGTAATAGTTAATATTAAGTTATTTTTTCATTGATTTTATATCTCCCAACATACATATTACTTTACTCTTAATTTATCCCTAATACCTAACCTTCCACTTTTCTAACTTATTTTCACACTCTCTTCTTAGCCGCAGCATTCTCACTGGTTGCTTACGGATAGATAATTAATGTTACATATTTGTATCAAGATTATAATATATAATCTTAATATAATATTATTATATTAATATAATGTGAATCAATAATAAATAATTATAACGAAATATTAAAATTAAAGTCAACTATAAAATATAATTTATAAGACGCTGCAGGTGTATTATATAAAACAAGATAACGCATTGCATAATAAATATATTTTATAGAAATTCTATAAATACTTTACAGTGTTTTCAATACCAATATAGAAAATCTACATAAATTCTATAGGTAATTAATATTATAGAAAATTATTCAAATAGATACTTAATTTATTCATTTGCACTTTTTAAGCAGGCCCATCTCACTAATTTGTTACTTTTTTTTTACATACTAATATACAAATTATTATTTATCTGTATTGTATATATAGTTATTTTTTATAAAATTTAATGTTGGAGCATCAAAATTATAATACTTTATACATATTTGATAATCAGTAGACAGCAATAGACCAGCAGTGATTAAGTTTTCAATGTTTATTATATTATGTAGACAGTGTACTTTAACAAAAATTAATGGAATTAACTTAGTCACCTTAGTAAGTGAACTTACTTTAGTCTTAATATTAAATACATAATAGTAATACAGAATAAGACAGAAATGCATAAAATAATGGGGTTTAAGATTGATGAAGTTACAATAGTTGTTAAAATCTAGTTAAAGTAAATACTAAGTCGTTACCGGTGACTATATTATATCCCTATATAAACCATCAATTAGTCGATTAGTTTGTAGGACAATTGTATTTCCAATTACATATTCAATTAGTTACATTACATACGTCATTAGTTTAACATTAGCAAAGAAAATTATAATAGTTCGAAATATTATTAATAATTATTTTCTTTTTGGTTAAATTTAAATTCAAAAAACCAATTCAGTTTAATAACAACACTACAACACATATATTTTGTAATTTACATACCACAGTTGAATATTAAATTAAAATAATTCAAATGCATAAATGCATTATAGTCAAATATTAATAAAAATGGTTATAGTAAATTAAAATTACTATAGAAATTACTGAAAAGACATTTAACTTATTTTAATAAGTTAAACACCGTTAATCGCAGCTATAATTATATAATGTTATCGTACGTATGCTGTTCAAGTATGTTTTCCTGTTTAATTCTTAAACCATATCTTTATTATATTTATTTAGTAATATATATTAAATATAGGGTAAAAACGCGCGGGTTAACACGTTTTTTATTTAATAATGAGGCTTTGAGTAATAATATAATTTAGTTATGAGCAGTAACAATAATTTCATAACTTTATTAAATCGTTGAACTTGTAAACTACCGCAATTCAATAAGTCGTATTGTTCAAATTTGTGAACATATATTCATCCCAACGCAGAAACACATAATCAAAAGCCTACAACGCCTTATAGGCGATCCTGGATTTATATTTACAATTTACATTTTTGTCATTATTATTTCACCTAATCATATTTTGTATAACATCTAGATTTTTATAAAATCAAAATTTTTTATAAAACAGTCCATATATTAAATATTGTATCGTATAATTTAATAAGCTCGTAAATGATTTATTTAGTTAAGTCGGTGTAAAATTAAGCGAGATAATATATGGGTTGATTTTTGTGTGTGTATATGTATAGTACTATAGTGTGTACCTATACTGTACCTAAAGCAAGCAACATTATGACGAAATATGATCGCATCGCGTGCATAATTCATTTATACATAATATGTGTACCCATGGGCGTCCTCATTTATTTTTTAAATTAATTTTGCCCCCCCCCCCTAGAAAAATGTCCGGGGACGCCCATGTATGTACCTGCATCATATTATATTAAAATACTATGATAACGATAACATAGTTCTGACTTAAGTATAATACTATAATAGTAGAATAGGAATTAGGAATCTATATTTTATTGGAAAATAATATTGGTTGAAACTTGCCACATTTTGAAAATATTTTTTTCTGAACTGTATTTAGATATATCTGAAGATATATGTATATTATGTATATGGATTTATATTATAGATATATATAATACATATTACATTATGTACAAATACTTAATAACCGTCATGGATAAAAATAAAAATTAGTCATTATGTATTCGCGTGTGTCCTAAGTTATGCAATTTTTCGGTCACATATCACAATATCGTAGTATTGACTCGTTTAGAAATTCGGGGCGATCGCCTTTCGACACGTCGTCGGCGCGACTGTCTATTATTGGATCATATTATTACATTATAATAAAATAATACGTATGTGGCCCCGTCGCGGTCGTGGCGTTATGGTGTGAAGTAAATCATCAACTTATAATATTTACTTATTAAAACAAGTTTACTTGTAACTTGTAAGTAGTCTAAAGAAAAAAACATTTAGTATTTACCATGGTCTGCCGCGAACAACGCGTGGGAGAGGAATAATAATTATAATAATAAAAAACATTGCACAAGTAACCCGATTCTCGCAGCGCGGAGTCATCGTTCGCCAAGGAGTTACCGGATACAGATCCGATTATTGCACAACCATTGCCAAAATCCGCGAGGGTGTTTGACTACAAGTGAAAGCAGACACGTCATTTTCTGGAGCACAAGGGGTGCACACATACTTATTTTTTGTCAATCGCTTTCTTTGGCTTACCAAAAGTAAAAATTAAAATGAATGCGTCGATACGTGCTACGATATTGTACGTGTGTATTAAATCTGTAGACATTGAGTAAATATTTACTGTACATTTGTATGTGGTTATTTTTTTAACTTTTCAAATAAATTAATATTATAGTTTGAGAAATGATCAACTACCAAGAGAAAATTAATAGAAGTAATATGCCTATATTATAAAAAACTAAGTTAAAAGATCATTATTACATACAGCTGTGTAGCACAATGACTCAAAATGTTGGCACCAACTATTAACAAACTGAGATGACATTATGCTTATGAAAAGCTTATAGTGATTTAATAAATTATCCGCACTCGGGATTGTACCTAAATGGCGGTGATGCGCAAGACTATACCGATACCCGGTAACCGGTTGCAGTACTTATGTACGAAAATGTGTACAAGACAAAAAAAGAACATGTACGGTAGTACTCGTGAGTATATAATATTATGTATAAATAATATTATAATATTATACATTTTAACAGGTAGTATAATATACGTCGTTCGGGGAGCGTGAATCGGAGGCGGCGACGCAAATCCCGCGCCGCGAGTGTAGAGCCGCCGACGACGACGATGACGACGGAAGGGGTCAGTTGCAGTGTTCCGCGTTGACGTAGGTTAACGACTTTGCTGACGAACAGCTGACTCGATTATGCTACCCCCCGACAGCCGCCCGCCATCCTAGACCCGACCAGAGAGTCCATTGCTAAGCCGCACAGCCGGCGTACAGTGCGTGTGTGTTCCCGCGGTACCTATATAATAATAATAATAATAATAGTAGTAGTAGTAGTAGTGTATTATATAGTAATAGTATACAGGTATATATTACATTATATACAGGGTGTGTAGTACGCCGAACAATAATAATTATGTATACTGATCATCGTACCATCGTAAAGTCGTCGACTGTACGAGTACACTTACAGACCATAAAGGGCATTAAAATAATATTATTTGCCTACTAACAGCCGTTTATATGATATTACAATGATCAGTCTTCGGTCGATGCCGAAAAATTTGTTTCTTTATTATTATATAATATAATTTATAGTAATGTGTGAGCAATCGATGGAAATATTGTTCATCATCGAGAAACATACGATCGCCGATCGGGATTATGTTAAATTTATAAATGAGCGCACGTATTTATCATTATATACTCGTATTATGTATACACGCGAATCGAAATGACTACAAAAAATAATTGCCAATATACTATAAAATGACGACGATACATCGATATAAACCGCCGCCGACAATGCCACCACACCTCGTCTGCAAGTTGTGAAGTCGAATATACGATTAAAAGAAAAAAATACTTTAATAATAATCATCACCATCATTATCATATTATAATATGCACTGTTCAAAGTTATCACGGAGTGTTATCCTTTTAAAATCACTGCAAATATTATTATAATTTATTAAAATATTTATTTTATACCATATTATATACCGAAATCCGACCCACGGTACATCGCGAAAACAATCACACTGAAAATATAGGTATTACAATTATTAATATTATATTAAAGATAACATGTGTTATATTCGCTCGTGTTATTATAATAATAAATTAATAACATTCAATGAGTCGTATACAGGTACAGGAACTCCGTCGTAAAAAGCCAACGATATGTGATACCAAAACTATTTTTTTTCCAAACTACAAACATTGGATTTCGAAATTTGCATACAATGAAATATGAACACGAATTCAGTATAATATAGTAGTGTATTGTAATTCGTAGATATAAAACGCACAAAATTCAATTCGGGGGACGAACAAAAGCCAATTTTGAATAGTATAAAAAAACATAACATTGAATTCGTTTTGGAAACATCAAATAATGTCCATTTTTGTCATGCGATTATATAATATTAATTTTTAATATTATAGTACAAGCTGTTATGGCCATATTTACACGTGAAACACCCTGTATACGCTGGCGGGCGGGCGGTCGTTCGGCCGGGCGGTCCGTCGATAGGTCTGATGGTTGGGGGGAGGGAAATCTGGTCATTGCGCATGCGTGCCGGTAAAAAGCCCTGTGGGAGCGCCGCCGCCGCGCGCGCGCGCACGAGTGTATAAGTGTGTATGTGTGTGTGTGTTTGTGCGTGCGTGCGTGTGTGTGTGTGTATCAGTCGACAGATACACCTTCTTTTAAAATCGCGGCAGACGCACCGACGAAAAGCACACACACGGCGGCGGCTCGAGTCATCGGTCGTGTTCGGTTTTTCATCTCTCTCTCATATCTTCTCCTTTTTTAGTTCCTTGACCGGCCGCGATTAGTGTCGTCCCTGCAGCAAATATTATTATTATTATTATAAATATCGACACACATATATATATATATATATACCACTTCAACATTATCATTATTATATTATCATCTTCCGTCGTCGTCGGTGCACTGTGCAGTCCGCGCTCTCGTGTGTGTGTGTGAGTGTGTATTTTTTCCCGGGCTTTTAAACCGGGCCATTATAAATACGGGGTGCACGCGCTCAACAGCATTCAGTATCCGACCGGCTTTTCATCCGACGACACTTCAGCGGCTCTTTGCTTTTTTCTATTATCAATTTATACCGACCGTGTTCTGCAGCAGCTCGTGTATACTCCGATATTAACGAAAGATATCGCCGCCGTCGAAGTGTTTAAAGTTTTTATAAAATTTTTTTTTTTTGGAAAATTTTTTGAAAATTTTCTTCGCCGCCGCAGCAACGATGGGTTTGGATCCGACTGGACTGTACTGAGTACACTTAACGTTCTACACGACAATCTATCCGTCACGATCGCACCCAACGGTTTTGGGCACAACATTCAAAAAGGAATCGAGAATTTTTCTCAAAATTCAATCTCAACTTTCGTATTTCGAAACCAATCTACGGCAAAAATAAACATTATGTGCGGAGGAGGACCAAAACTCGACCCAACTGGCCTCTACTAACCAGTGTAGATGCACTTCACAATCAACAGACCAACACAATTCAACATTATGTTTAAATCAGGTAAGCGTTGTTTGTCGTTATTATCATACCTCTGACGGTGTACACAATTATTTTTAATTATTGTTATTATACAAAGAACGATCTCGTTGATCGTAAACGCGTTTTTCGTAATTTTTTTTCCTAACCGATTTAAAGTATTTTTAAACCGAATTATTTACTACACAGTATACAACACGAGCATGCTGTAAACGTAAAATTATTATTTTTATTATTTGACATCTTTTTAAAATTTTGAGTTTATCCAACATTTTTTAATTTAAATAAATAAATAAATAATGTACTTAAATAATAAGCAATAGTTTATCATCAGAAACACGTTTCACGTCGAGGATATCCCGAAGGTCGCGGGCCTGACCACAGGTTCCTGGAGTAGGTTAATATTCTTGCACAGGAAAGCAGCAATCGTAGGGTTCTTTAACCTGGAAAATCGCAATTGAATGATAAAAAAAATAAAATCTCACGTTCCGTAATTTACTATGAACCGTGGGGACCTGAAAGGTGTGTTTTAGATGTATTCGCAGGAAGTCTGTGGGCCGACAAATAATCGGCCGGCGTAGGCGAGTCCACCGAAAAAAAATCTTCCATAATAAAAATATGTTTATCCTTTCGAGATGAATTGCAAAATGAATGGAAAATGAATAAGTATAATATACATTAGAAATTTGAATAACTAATGATGATTATAAAAAAAAACAAATCCGTGTTACTGCGTTTAATCGTAATAATATTTAAAATACGGAATAATTTATAATTTATTTATTAATAATAATTTTGATATAAAACTTGAACTACTAAAACAAAAAATTAATAACAAGTAGTATGATAATAATTTATTATAGTAATAAAATAGTTGTGTACTCGGAACAAATTGAGTAGTTACTTATATATAAGTTTTTTTGGTATAAAATAACTAATGAATTTCTTTTCATTTATGGTTATAGGTTTACAAAAAAACAAGAATTCCAAGATCATGGCTCTTAAAGTCAGCACCTTCTACCACGGCACAATTAGGCATCTGTACTGGCCTCAAACAACAGTTCGCTGGAATCAAGATTTTGTATGAAGACAATAAATTCTGTTCAATTTCCTCATATAAGACTCGAGGAGGACGATGAATGATGATATTCACCACAGAATATTATTATTATTATCATTATTATTTTTTGACTATTTAAAATCTCAAAATAGTTTTATTGTTAAATTTGTCTGTTTTTAAGATTTTCGTTTCCTCCTCGCTTTTTTTATTATTATCATCTGGGTTCACATTAGTTTCATTGGGAATATGGACATCTGTATTAGTTAGCTGATCATAGTCCCCGTGGAATAGGGTTTGTGTATTTATTTATTTATTTTTATTATTATTACGAATACGTTCCAAGCTTGAAAAATATTTTTCAAATCTTTCTTAAATCACATTGGATTTTAATTAAAATAATGTTGCTTATTGTTAATTATTTAAACATTAACAATATATTAATTTCAGTCACATGTTATTTTTGAACGATAATTATTATTATTTTTATTATTATACTATCATTATTATTTTTTTTTTTTATATAATGGAATTGAACTTATATTGTATTCATCAAAATGATTAACAACAAACATTAGAACACTATGAAACAAAAAAAAAAAAAAATCACGTGTATTAATACGTAGGCTTAAAAGACTGACTTAACTCTGGACTTCTATAAAATAAAGTGTTTGTTTTCCAATTCTAATAATGTATAGTCTCAGGAACTATGTTTTTTTTCTATTTTTATAATATTAATCTTCTCCGTATTTATTTATTTTTGTACATAAAAACATGAAATAAAAGTGTTTTAAAGATTATTTTGTATGTTGTGTATAACCATTATTCATCATAGTAGGACTCGTCGTATACCTTAGTCAATACATTCGCAGGTGATCATTGTGTTGCGTTTGGCGGACGCCTTGTTAAATCTTTGGCATATCCAAAAAAAATAATAAGAAAAAAATGGTTTTGTAGTCTGTTATAACCGAAACGATTAAGTAGTAGTGTTTTTATAATTGAGTTTAATAATTTGCAATGGGACTGCAAGTATATCAATAGAAGTAAGTACCTATAGTGTAGGTATATAGCCATTTATATGCATATTAATTTAATATTGGTAGTTTCCCATATTTTTGTTTAGGTAATCAATATATACTATAGTGCTATGTGATATAGTGTTGGTTAGTAAACACTACAATATGTAGCCAAGTACTGAAATATTATATTTTACAATCAATTGTTAATTAATCTGTTAATAATATTTACGTCAACTGCACAGAATAAAATATAATAATTATATTAAAATATTATTATACATATCACGGACGGAATATTGTCTATATTATATTGAATAATATGTATAATAAATTTCTTATTTTACTCTGCAGATTTTCTATATAGTTAACTTATCAAGACATAATATTATTGTATCATAATAATAATAATAATAATAATAAGAAACATTGAAATTTGTAACCTTTACATTATAGTATAATAGTATAAATAGTATAATATACATATTATTTATCCCAATCGAAGGAAAAAATATATTACTTATGAGTTATGATTATGCTTATCACAGAATATTTTATACCGATGGTCGTGGTCGTACATATAATATAATATTACTATTATATATATATCCTTAATTTTTTCATTTGAATCAATAATAAAATATATAGTTTTCGATTACTCTGTATCGTGCTTATTTCAGCTGATGATAGGTAGAACAACAATATCATGATAACATGCAACACGTCATATATTAATTTGATTTCGTCGAGAAATGAAGAATAATTTTGTTTTATTTTATGTAATTTGTTAGATTAGTTAGGTATGTTCTCAATATATGTTTTCGTTTAAACGTGTCTCATCCCCGCAGCAGTACAACAATATTAAGAACAAATTGACAAAAAACAATTCTGAAAAATGTACAATGCAATGTAATAGGTATAATATTATAGTTTCGTTGTCAAATTTAAACGCACAAAAATACGTGTGTTATTTAATGTTTGCATATTGTATATTATACATATTATAAGGATGTAAGTATATACCTACTTATACTGTCGTTGTTGATTTAACATAATATAAACGATTATAATTATTCAAGTTTCTTAATTTCTTATACACAAACGCCACGCAAACATAGAAAACAGTGCCGGGGGAAAGAGAAAGGGGAAGAAAGGTTAATTCGTCGTGATAAAATAATAAAAATACCTCCAGTTGGTTTCTATGTAGAAGTAGGATATAGATCCACCGTGTTCGACATAGATAATTATTAATTACTAAACAAATTGTAGATATACAGTCGCGGGAGGATAATATTATAATTTATTAAGATTCCCACAATTAGGAAAAAACTGTTAATGATATGTACTATGCGTATTGTATACTTGTAACCATAGCAGTTGTAATTAAAGTATAGGACCTTACCGTAGTATAAATATATGTTTTCGTTAATATGAAAACGTAATTACATTGGTGTACCTATAAAATTAACTTTTTACATTTAAGATTTTTGAATATAACTCCTAAGCATCTAAACCAGTTTTTATTTTTAGATCGTGATTTGAAAGTTTAATTATCGTATATTCTCTTAGTGAATAATTAAACATCGATATTAAATATAGGTACTAATGTCTATTTTTTTATTAATCTATACCATACGATAAAGCCCAGATCAAGGTGAACTTAATACTTAGTACAGTTTTCAGGATGTAATAGGTTGGTGAAAAGAGAAAGGAGATATTGATGGGTAGTTACCCTTTTATTTTATTAGCGGCAGAATGGTAAAAAATTTAATTTTACAAAAAATATATTGATAATAATTTCATTTTACAGGCCAAGATAACTAAAAATTGTACTTATAATATCTTAAATATATATTTATATTTTATATTAAAATATAATAACTAATAAGGCAAATAATATAAACAAAAATTAAACTAAAAGATAAATATTTATATAAAATTAAAAAATTAAAATAATTAAAAATGTATTGAATAAAAAAGAGGGTAAATAGATACCGTTCTGCTATAAAGTGGGTGTCGAGTGGGTCACAATGATGATAGACAGTGTTAAATTTGAACTCAATGATGTATCATTGTATACAAAAAACGATTCTGAGCGGAAACGGTTTTTGAACGGGATATATTTTTTTATATAATTGCTATTTAAGTAATTTATTTTACTATAATAGTATCACAGTATAGGTTGATTTAATTTTTAAAGAAAAAGCATTGCATTTAATACGTATATATGTATACCATATATTATATTATTATTGTCTTTTGAGTCCTTACAAGCTTACCGTAAAGCAGGCCGAAATGTTAGCTAGTATTACATAAGTACTGGAAAACTACCACCGGCAGCCAGTATTGACTCAGTATTGAGTACTGACATACTACGGGCATCGAATGAATTGTGAGCAAAGGTCAGCCAGTGTTTCTGGTAGTTGTGCCGACGTCGGCGGAGTACTTACTACCTATTAGTATATTACGGGCTATAGTTATTTACAAATTTTAAAGCACTACATTATAATATACAGATAAACTAAAAAAAAAATTTAAATTATTGTTTATACATATTAATAATTATTTTTCATTTTTAGCGGAAAAAAGCTGCAGAGAAAAGGGTCAATATTATTTTGGCCTAAAAGCAAGCGTTAGTGTTACTCTCAATGACGAGGTACTTTGAACAGCCGCTAAAATTTAACACATAGTTAAGTGGTTACTTACTTTTTTTCCTTTTTTAAATTGATACTACTATCGTTACTTTCAATTAATATAACACTTAAAATGAAAAAAATATTAAATTATGTAGGTACATATTTAAAAACAAACTTGCACTGTCGTATGGTTATTTTATTTTATTACTTTAAAGTAAAACTAATTATTATTGGTTTATATTACTTGTACGAGAATATAATATTATAATACATGTTTATTAAAAAAAAATTGTATTCAAGTAGCCTTAGCTGTAGGGTATCTCAGATTTAGTATAATATAGCTAAGATTTAAAAGACTATATAGCTAGAAATGTTTGAGAATCACTATGTTGGTGTTCACTGCCTCATGACAAACACACAGAACATATTCCAACTAATTATTAAACCATAAGGCTATTAACGAAGACGTGTAAAATTAAAACAAATATATGTACGTGGTACATATACATAATTATGTATCGCAAAAGATTTTTTTTTAAATAATAATAAATAATACATTTAAATTAACGATCGGAGACGTGTCACGATTATTCGCCACGTACATCATCGTCACTGCAATTCGCCACATTAGATTTGCAATATTATACTACCAATTACCATAACTGTGAATTTTTGTTTTGCATTAGCTGTTTTAATTTAATTATAATCAAATGTCTTTTATACACCATTAAAAAAATAATCCAAGCGATAACTATAGTCGATAATACATTTTTACAATTTTTTTTTTAATTTAACATATAGAATTATACATCGTCGTATAAAATAAAGATATATGTATCATAATAAACCTATTAACGTGATAACAATTTCAATTTTTTATATTATTTAAATACTGAAATTATAAATTAAATTTAACGTAATAAAATATTAACTTAAAAGTATATTTGTATTAAATGAAATATAGAAAAATAAGATGAATAATCGTCAAATGATATACATTTTATTATTTAAAACTATTTTTAGTATTATAATGGTTAATACAATTTTAATTATACATAATATTGTGTCCACTGATGTAAAGGTATCTAAAATGTAAGTATTGTAATTGTCACTTTATTATGTGTACTATATATTAAATTTATAGTTTAAAACGAGAACTCATGGGCCCCCACACGAATTTGTTCAGTGGGGCCCATCATCTTTTTGAACATTAAATAAAAATAAAATAAAATATACATATTATATAATATACATCCTCACTATGTGTATATACATATATATGTACACTGTACAGGGTGAGCCTTTTAAAGATAAAATCACTTGTTTTACTGAATAATTTTATTTTACCGTTTTTAAAATATATATTTTTAGATAATTTAAAGCCATTGCAATACATTTTTTTTACTATTTTTATGGTTATCATTTACCTAAATGTTTGCTCTTTTTGAATGATTAGGTACATTTTTAATCTCAAATACTGAAGCAGAATATTTTTCAGAGAATTTTCACGCATATAAATCATTTTTGAATAATTTTTTATGATAAATTATTTACGATGAGTTATTTTCGTATATTTAAAGTTTGTACGAGTGGCGTGGGCGAACGGAACAAGAGTTGCCCGCTAAATGTTAGTGTATTATTACTATTTCGCTAAAGTAAACTTTAAATATACTTAAAAGTTATAATTGGATAATTATTCGTTTAAATTTCAATTATCATATACTGATATTAAAATTCCCAGAAAAATATTCTGCCTTGTAATATGAAATTAAAAATGTATCCTGTCGTTTAATAAAGTAAAAGCACTAAAACTTTAAACAACAATAATAATTAAAAAAAATTAGTAAACATTTTTCTAGAAAGCTAATATTTATAACTTAAAAAGAATCACCCTGTATCATACAGTAGGTATATATGTACAAAATTAAGTATTATGTGTGATGAATGTTAGATATGACCTTGCTGGGAGAATTTCATGATCAGTATATTATTATAATATTATATATATATATACGCTTAATACTTATACATAGGTACTATTATACTGTAGTATTATAGCAGTATGATGTAATTTAAAAGTGTATATGGACAGGACATACTTTATATTATTATATATTATATATTTATATAATAGATACTGGGATGTTGGACACTCGTCTCGCTTCACTCACCTCGACCGAAGCCAATATTTTATTATTAAACATTTTAAAGCAATGTGATAAATCACGGCATTCGAAAAACGATTCTGAGCAGAGCCCGATTTACTATGCAGGTGTTTGTAGAACGTTTAAAAAATTTAAGTGCTCATAAAAATAATTTACGAGTAAAGATATTTATAAGTTATGATTTACTGATTGAATATATACTAATATTATAATATATAATGACACGCAAGTACATTGTTATTAAAATTGTAGGCGACCCGTATTCAAAATTGCACAAAATACAGTCCATATGTACCTGATAAAAATTTAAATGTACGAATGTCGTGTTATAAAATTAAAATTAAAGTTATTAATCTAATATATTCATAAATTTCCAACGAATTTTTGTAATTTTATAAATGGACAAAGGTATTTCCTTGACTAAAAAAATTACAAACATTTTTTTAATTTCTTAATTTATTTAAGCTTTTTAACAAAATTGATATAGGGTTTTTCATTATATAGTATATTAATATGAGCTTTACTTAAAATTATTTTTCAAATGTGATGATTTATCTTTTATTTTTTAATTTATAAAGTATAATGATTTACGTTGTTTTTAAATACAAAATCACAGCGTAAATACGATACACCCACTCTATATGGTGGCCCACCCAACTATAATATATTATTATATATCAACTGATAGTATTATTACTATTAGATAAGTAGATATAAATTAATGTCAAACCTGAGCAGATTGTACGAATGAGTTAATATAATTATTAATTTATAAGTTTATTATAACAATAAAAAAAATATATAGATTTTTTTATCTGTTATAAGCTCTTGTCCTGAAAGTTTTTTATAGTTATTAAAACTGTGTGCAATAAGTACAAACAACCATACACGAACTAAGTTCAATTATTTTTTAAAATAAACTTTAGTGAAAACAATAAAATGCTATAGACTATACGATATAACTCCTATGACCTATATACATTGGGGTATAATCATAAAAAGGCTACTTAATTTGAATCTCTAAATATAATATAATCGATTCTTACTTGCTTATTTTTGTAAAAATTATTACTTATAATTTACAAAATATTTGTTGAAATATTTCCACAAATGGATTATATAACAAAAGTTCATCCAAATAAATATTTTTCTGAACACAGTACTTATTTATGATTTTATGAACATGTACAAACAAATAACAACAAATAATTTAAATGTAAACAAATTTGGATAACAAGTGACATAAGAGACTTATTTTTTAAATAAGTGACAAAAAATTACTCAATTTCAAAAAAGTGACTTAGAGCCCTACCCTTTTAAAACACTACAGTCACATAATAATATTATATAACCCACTTACAATACTACAATAGTCAATAATCCCTTCAGTTATATATATATTATATATTCTTGTTATTATTATTTTCTTTTAGATGTTTCCCTCATCAGTGGCATAGGCCATAGGCGCATGTCGCATGGCTACAGGCTAGGCGTTTCCGATAAGAGAGGGAATGATTATTTATGAATAATCATTACATTTAATCGAATTTCGAGAAACGCTTACATTTTATAGAAGTTATAAATTGTTAATATACTTTTTATCCGTGTACTAAGATATATATAGGTAAATAAGTTACAAGTATTATATCATATTTAGTATTTATACCTTTATGATATGTAGATGGGAAAATATTTTTATATCTTAGTGATTTTAGTCAGCTGTGCTGTATTACCCGTATATATATAAGCATTAAGGTACGTTTTCTTTGCAGCGTCAGTCACAGTCTAGACGCCGCAGCATCAAGACACATCGGGAAAACGTATTGATACGGTTTGAAGAAATCACTGATAACTGATTACATACAAATTTACAAATATATAAGTACCATAATACTATAGTATAGTACCAAATTTGATAAGGTTTTTATACGTGATTTGCATAGCTAATATTAAATGCATATAGACATACAGACCATACAGTTTTGTACAGAACAGGCGCACGGATCCAAAATATATATACAGAGTGGGAAAAGGTGGGGCTATCGCCCCTAACCCCTCCTTGGACTCACGGCTGGTACAGAACATATTAATCATATTTTAGTAAGGCATATTGAACATAATACTCAAAAACTAAAATTACGAGAATAATAATTGTTTCTTGGATATAGCGCAGAAAATTAGTATTGCAAGCAACTTCGTATGATTTTGATTTTGAGGAGAAAGAAATGTTTTGTGAATTTCAAAATTATTCTTGTGTATTCACGGGCATGGCTTAAATAACTTGTAAAAACAAATTTACAAAATCATTTACTACGATAATATAATATAAAGTCATTTAAATAATACGATTGTCGTTTACAATGAATGGATATATAACTTCTAACCTCCCTCCCACTGAGCACCCTGCTGGTTTCCTTATACGGATATAGCGCTATACATTATATCATATATAAATATAAATATATTATTTAGACCTACATTTTAGTCTATAATTTATAATATTATTTTTCTGTTGGATGGGAGTAATAGGATTTTCATATTTGTAAATTATATTCAATACAAGTTATAGCCTGTAAAGTAGTAGGCGAGAATAAAATATACATTTTTTCTACACAATTTATATTAAACTTTGCATTGCCGTGGGGGACAAACTACAAAGTTCCACCCCATCTCCAAAGTATATTAAACCATAATATACATAGACATCAATTATTTAGTTTCTATTTTTCATTATTTTTATCTTCAGATAATATTACATTAAATAGGACCACGCTTGAAAATAACATTACCTATGGATAATGTTAGTTTATAAAAATATAAACAATAAATAATACATATACGTAATAGCGCGTTATAGTACGTATATGACTAGTGACTACGTATATATTATAATAATTTTTGTACCTAGTTTGAAAAATTATTTTATTTTTACACGTGCAGCAATTATGACAACGCTAATATTTAATGTTATTAAATTTAATAATAATATTGTATTTTTAGTAAAGTTAACAAAGCCATGTACTATAATAATTATAATAACATGCTATATATATATGCAATATATTATGTAGTAAATACTAAATATTTATAATAAAATTTAAAAGTAAAATCAAATAAAAAAAAAGGATTAATTTATAACTGTAATATATTCTGTATATAGTATAATAAGTTATTATTTCGAGTTTTAAATGAATTATCTTACTAAAAACTATTTTTTTAATTAGCAAAATGTGGTTAAAAAGGCCGTTAAAGGCGTATTTAAATTTTAATCAATGATAATATTATTATTTGCTGTAATTTAAACGATATTTTTGCGGTAACCAATAACTGTGGTTCTAGTCATAGACTTTAAGCTTATGGTTCTAGTACTGAACTTGTGGATGAAGCACTGAACTGAACTCAATAGTATATACCGTAGACGTAGAGTACAACACTATAGGTCACTATAGTCTATAGTCTATACTGAGTATTCTGTATGTCTGTATATAGCGTTCAGTGCATAGACACACTCCAGGTGTATTGTATCAATATAATATATGGTTAAGTGGGATGAAATCATAACTGATAACAGTTATCTAGAACTGTTCAGACAATGTTATTGTATTTTTAAAACGCCGCGAAAAACGTTGACGTTATCATGACGCGCATATGTGTTAGTGTATAATTGCAGTATGTGTGTTTCAGTGTTCGACTCAAGATTCAACTGACGATATAAATTGACTTTTTCATATTTTTATAAACATTAGCGGGGAAAATCCTAATTATGAGCTTTCTGGCTGCCGTGTTGGCCTCCGCAGGTACGTCGTGCAAGGTTTTTTTTAGGTCTCGTATTTTTGCACACAAAAAATCGTTTTAAGAATTTGATTTGTTTTTTATTTTAATAATCATTGCTATCGTTGTGTTTGTTGTCGTTGCTGCTGAATGTTAAAGGCGAGGTAGAAATGACGGACTTGGACAAAAATGTATCCGAACTTAAACATAAAATCACAAACCTCGAATACGACATCAAGGAAGCAATGGAACAACGTTATATGAAGTTTGCAGTGGTGTCTAGGGATGCTGCATCGTTGTTAGATACAGCCCAGTCATATTCAAATCAAATTAACAACCTTATATCTCGAATTGACAATCAGGTCTACTGAAAAAATACATATTATTTTGCTTACTATATCTGCTCTACTTTATCTAGCTTTGGCAATGGGCTTTAGGTATATATCAGGGTTAGGTAATCACTTTGGTACTTGCTATGTTCTCTCAATTTTTATGTTTAGTATTTTTTTTTTTATCCAATGTATAAATTATAGTAAATCATTTTTTAAACTTTTTTAGACTAAAAGAGAAGTTGTAGACGCAATGTCTGATCTGAAAATGTTCAAATCTACTTTGGAAGAAAATAAAAACGGCTTGATTGTTATAGAACAAGTTCTGGAAGCAAGCATGAATTTAACAAGTGACAGTCAAACTAAACTATCATTAGCTGATAGGATAAAAAATTTGCAAACTGCTCAATACATTTTATCAAACAATGAACATTTAACAAAATTGGATGTGTACAAACCTTTAATGAGAGAACATCAAAGACTAACGGATGTCTTACATTCAAACTGTATATCAGCTTGGAGAAAAAAAATAGAATGGTCAGAGAATGATACAGATAGTCAAGACTCGTGGAGAGTGATTTTAAAAATATCTGGCAGTCAAGAGGATATTTGTGATACTGTATTTGCATTGCAACATTTTGACAGTCTCAATATTGAAGTAAAACAATTTGCAGATAAACTAATAAATTTAATTGTAAAACCAATTATTATTCAAAACTTACAAGTTGATGTAGTAAAATTTGTGAATATCTCAACAATGACTCTTAAAGTTTCCAATAATGAAGATGAATTTCTGTCAGCAATAATCAAAAAACTCAAGAATGTATTTGAATTTCTAAGTTCCACTCTTCCTGCTGACATTAATGAAATCCAAATTATGTCTTATTTAGGATCCTATGCAAGTCAGCAATTTTGTAAACATTTTAAAGACATAGTTATATTTAATGCCGTACCAGTGAAATATCACAATCTTGATAATTTTCGAGAAGATCTGAATGAAGTTCTTGAATTCAACAAATATTTAAGTGAACTAGGTAATATTATAATATATTTTATTTTATATTATCATAAAAAATACCCTTGTATAATGTTGATTTTTTAGGATTTTTTGAAGAATCAAATGATGAATTGATAAAATATATTGAAAATATTGATAATTTATTTTTCACAAAAATTAGTCAATTATACTATGATAGAGCAAGAACTATTATAAAGAAAGATCTTCACGATTTAGTTGAAGTGAATAATGTAAGATTTTTTTGATTTTCTTTTGATACAACATATGGCCTATGTAGCATAAGTTTTATTAATTATTATTACTGGAACATTTTTTTCTTGTAGGAAAACAGATGGACTCCTGATGAAGACGTTATAGATGATAATGGGTTTTGCCAAAAAATTTTTGCTTATCCACAAAGTAAAGTGAGGTAAATTATTTAAATTATTTGGTATTAACTACTTATGTTATATGTTGCCTACTAATAAGTATCTAATATCACAGAATAGATTAAATAACCAAATACCACCTTGTTGAACTCATAGTCATATCCTATACTTATACCTATTAAAAATAGTTATGTTACTATCATATTTTTGTTGAGTTTCAATTATTTGTAATTGTTTTTTGTTTACTTTTATTACATAGCTACTAAAATATTTTTTAAAGCTCAATTTAACACTTGATTTATTGTATAATCTATTATTATGAATTTAATTTTATCATATAAATAATTATTTTTTCAGTAAATCATTATTAGAATTTCTAGATCTTATTGATACAGTAGCCTCAGAAATGTCTAGCATACCAGAAAATAGTACTTGGAGATATCATGATATCTTAAATAATATAACAATTATGTATTGTGATGTAATACCGCTTCAGCATTGTAAAGTGCTGGAATTTCATCCTCAGCAATCCGGTATATCTGTCTTTTATTAATTATTATTTATTATACAATTCAGCATATTATTTAATTTTTTTTTCATCTATATAAATATTTACTTACAGCTGTTCTTTATAATAACATTATGTATTTTACTCGGAAATTGGCTGAATTAAGTCCAACCTATAAGAACTTACTCATCGTCCATTTACTTGAAAAACTAAAAAATTTAGCTAGTGAAATACTTCATTCTCAATGCAAACAGCAAATTACACAAATTGAAAAAATTGTAAATCAATCTGGTAAGATTTATCATTAAAAATGATTGTATTATATTTTTGGGTAGCTGCGAATTTATCATTGATCCATAATCACATTTTTAAAGTTTAAAAAATATATGTGTGTTCAGTTAATACAAACATTCATTTTTTTTTTTTTAGATATTATTTTGATGGCTGTAAACTCAAATTTAGGCTATTCTGTTGAAAAAAGTATGTCACAATGTTATGAACTTTTATCTATCTTGAGTGGTTTGTGGAGAGATATTTTGCCATCAACTGTATACTGTAAATTTATTGGTAAATACACAAAATTATTATATTTAACTGGTATAAAATAAATAAATAATTTTTAGGTTATTCGTGTAACGGTTTATTTGAGTGTCTTGTTAATAAGCTATTCACATTAGAAGATATATCAGCTACTTCAGCAGAACAGTACTCGTCTATTTTCAACAAAATCATCAAAGATATTCCAACCTTATTTCCGGTATTTTAAATAGTTTGCAAGTATGATATACTTTAATTATATATATTTTGTGTGATTGATTTTAGGAACCCAAAGAAGTTCATAGATATGTTCCTAAATGGTGGCAGTTAAATGAATTAGTATACATATTGAGTTCCAGTATGAAAGATATTGAAAACCGTTGGGCTGATGGAAAAGGTCCATTAGCTAATGAATTAAAGGTTGATCAAATAAAATGCTTGCTGAAAGCTCTATTTCAAAATACTGATAGAAGAGCAGCGTTACTTAAACACATTATGGCTACTGCACAGTCATAATAATGATTGATTTATGTATATATATATATGTCATTACCAATTTTACTTGAATATAATATAATTATAAAATGTTACATTGATAACTAGAAACCTAAAACTATAACTATTGTTGTAGAAAATAATATGTTTAATAAAAATTATTTATTCGTACACATTGTACATAACAAAGTAGATTTAAATTATACATTTTATTCATATATCTCTGAAATGTATTATCACAACTTTTATAACTCATGATAAAATCATTACTTTTTTATAATTTAAAAAACTGGGCTCATTAACAAAAGAAATGGCATTCAATGTTATTAAGAATTAAAATGTAGGGTTTTATAAATAGATTAGTTTTCTCTCATCTAAATATTTCAAAAAACAAAATTTATCTTATGATAAAATTTGCTTATTGTACAGCTTTTAATATCCATGGTATATTTTTTTAATTTAAACAGAATAACACAGAAAATAAATATTTTTATATTAACATATTTTGTTTGTATTTATCATTAAATTGTTTACATTTAACATGCACTCAAACTTAAAAACAAGAAAAAGCATAACAATTTTCATCACAAATATTAATATACAATGCAAATCCAAGTCCATGAATTAATATTGATACTTTCCTAAACAAATAAGTTTATCAAGGATAATTTTATATTTATATTAATAATTTATTTTTTAAAAGATGTTAGGAATCATTATGCCATTATGTCATCGGTCTAGGCGGAGTTCTACATATGTTTCTTCATTTTATTTGATTAAGTTTTTGACTAGTAATGCCCACGGTCTTATAGAACTGATGACAGATCGGCGAATCCGCTTGTAGATGAAGTTGATAAACTGGTCCAAATGATAACAGCTGTGCCATCTACCGCCTTATTAAATATTTTTCAGTGCCTGTTAAGCTTTTAGGCGCTTGTAGCCTTTACCATTCCAACTCAGGTCTGCGGTCTGCAGCAATTGCTTAACTTTCGTGTCGTGTAACTAGTAAGTTATAACTTCTTTGTAAGTAGTACCTAGGCAGACACCATTGCCTAAGTATGCTTAGCTCTTTATTATTCATGTATATTTTTTTTACGTAGACTTGTTTATTTTTTTTTTATTGAGTTTTTTTAATTTGTGTCAATGAAAAATGAAAATAGGGTCTGATAAAATGTATGATTTAGTTAGTTTGTGCATTGTATGTTATAGTTACCTATTCTCAAAATTGAAAAAATTAATTATTGCAGCTTATAATGTATTTTTAAATATTTTTTAGATTGTATATCTTATCCACAAATTTTAAAATACATATAAAGGACATTATGATTTTTGAATTATTTATAGTAATTTGAATTTTCTTAGTTTTTTCGATTTATACATTAAAATATTGTTTCTTGGTTAAAAAATCATAGTATAAGTATAGGAAGAATCACCAAGTGTACAAACCCTCATTTATTCTTCCTTTTATGAATTATTGAATTTATTAAAAATTCATTTTTGGGAATTTTAAAGAATACTTGTACACTGACAGTTGAGGACCATATTTTTAGTTAGTAAAATTGAGGTTTATATATCATTTAAGAAGTGCACTATTGTAATACATACAAACTTTTTTTTCAAATGAAAACAACACTTTCCAGTATTGTTTTAATATATGACTAACTATTAAACTCTTCAATAAATTATATTTCTGTGATTCGGTAAGGGGTAATAACTAATAGGTAATATATATTTTATACAAGCAAAATAAATTTAGTAGGTAAGTATTGTAAGTGATACTTATCTATACCAGTTTTAGAGGACAAATATTTATATCTACACCTGACTATACCAATTTTACATGATAAATAATTCATCATATTTATAGTATTTATACCTATACTGGTTTCATACAAAAAATATACATAATATATTGTTTATATCTACAGGTGTATCACAATATAATATCTTACATTTTTGTCTCATATATTAAACCTACATGTATCTTAAATGTTTAATGTTAATCTATGACATATTCAAATGTAATTTTAATGTAAAATTGTCATATCCCTATGGGCTATGATACACCGTGTATTCGTAAATTAATAGTCTGCGATTATAAGTTCATAGAGTATATATTAAAATATTATATGATGATTTGAAAATCAAAGTAGTCAATATTTATTCATTAAAATTTTATAATTTCAAAAACTGTATATAAATACTAAAACCAATTTTAGATGTGTTTTTTAAATCTATTTTTATTTAGTCATATTTATATATTTAAAACATTGTGTTTTGTGTAGGTATGGGTATGTCCATTTTTCATATTACCTACCTAAATCGGCTAAATCAATACTTGAAACTGCTCCCATAAAATCATCCTTTTTAAAAATAGCAAAGAACAACAGGTGATCAATTGGAAAAAAATTGAGATATAGATGAAACAAATTTGAGGTTAATTCAAATTTACTCTCTGCACTTGTGTGTCAACCAGGTCTTGAGTCCTGACTTTTTTTCAATGGCTGTCCATTTTACGTTATAAGTAGCTTAAGAAAAAATGAAAAATGTTTATTTATGTTAAAAAAATAATATATTTAAATATTCTATAAATATATAGTACCTACTTTAATATAGATATTTTGAATAATATTTTAGTATTTTACAGGCAGCTATAACAAATATTTTTTCATTTGTTTTTTTGTAGGCTTGGAATTAATGGTATTTGAAAGATCAAAATCTTTCGGATGTCCAATCCCATGCAGACTACGAGTTCCAATAATGATTTTTATAATGCTTTTATGAATATTAAATACTTAAATTTTGAATGGAATAAGCCATCTCTATAGATAATAATTAATATAATATACGGGACTTTTTATTGAGTAAATACCTACCTATTATATATTAAAGCCATAGGGGTGGGATTTTTCAATTTTATGACGACCAGCACAGCATTAGTGCATTACCCTAGACAAGTATATACTATATTATATTATATGAAGCATTACTGGTGCTACTGCTACAGCTAAATCATTATCCGTATTATTTTTTCTAAATGCTAATGCAAAATTGCAAACATTTTTGATTGCATGAAGCCATGAAATAGCAGTAGCAATGATTTTTTCACAGTAATTCCAAAGTGGCAGTCACAAATTGCTACTCGCCTACTCAGATATTAAGAATATTGAGATACCTATCACTCTATCAGTGATTGCTACTTTTTGTTTATTAATAAAAAATTAAAAAAATTAAAAATGCAATGCTAAGTTCGTAATCGTTACTACACCTACAGTGTAGCTGAGGGTCTAAAAAAAATAAAAGCACTAGTACGTTAACACGAATATTGATCACATACAAGTACACACTGTCAACGGCGTTGAATTGATAATCATATGTTTTAGGCGTTGATAACGATTTTCCCAATTTTTCTCTGTACTTTCAGTCCTTGGAGCGTGCACTCTACATATTACATCAAGTACGTAAAGGTTGTAGGGATTTTTCAAAATGGCATCTCGTTTATTAACCATCCAAACGCCTTTGAAGGCCCTCACATCAAAATATGGAGTCACTCAGGTAAGTGCTAAACACGGCGCATATATATGTAAAAATGCTTGTCTCAGTACTCATATCGTTTTACACAGGTACCTATTTGCTGGCGGTCTACTGCGGCATCGTGTACTTCTCCCCGCGTGAACGTCCCCGAGACAAAGGTCACCACGCTTGAAAATGGTATGCGAGTTGCCACAGAAGACAATGGATCGCAAACAGCGACTGTCGGTTTGTGGATCGATGCTGGCTCAAGATGGGAAACCGCAAGTAACAACGGTGTTGCCCATTTTGTTGAACACATGCTATTTAAGGCAAGTACCATCATTTGAATCATTCATATAAATCAATCTATTGCTGTTCCTAACATGTAGAATAACTTCTTTAGGGTACACCAACAAGATCACAGACCGCCCTTGAATTGGAAATTGAAAACATTGGTGCTCATTTGAATGCATACACTTCTCGGGAACAAACTGTATTTTATGCAAAATCTTTAAAAAGCGATGTACCTAAAGCTGTTGAAATTTTAGCTGACATTCTTCAAAACTCAAATTTTGGTAAGTTAAAATAGATCTATACAATTCTATTGTATGCTTTCATAATAAAGTCACTACAATATTATTAAATAAAATTGTCATGAATTGCATTTCTCTAGTACATCAGTATATTTCATAAATAAATACCTAACACACAATTTAGTATTTAAGTTATTTTTTTTTTTTTTTTTATTGACTTATTTTGTTTAATTATTTTTTTATTTATGAATAATAAAAAAATATATAATTTTTTTTCATAAGCTAAATATAGCATATTTTTTTTAAATTTTGACTGAAATATTAAAATATTGATAATACTGTTTAAAATGTTTAAATACTGAATTTATACTAAAAATGATTTTAATTAAAAAAACAATTATTTGAACAGAGAAACAATATGTATAATATATTAATAATTAATATTCTTTGATATTTTCAAACAATATACTACTTATTAACTGATTTTTTTTTTGACGTGTTTAATTTTGTAACTTACAGGAGAAAATGAGATTGATAGAGAACGTGGTGTCATTCTTAGGGAAATGCAAGAAGTTGAAACTAATTTACAAGAAGTTGTATTTGATTACTTGCATGCCACTGCTTACCAAGGAACACCTTTAGGTCAAACAATTCTGGGACCAACCGAAAACATAAAGTAAAATAAAAATCTCTTCAGTTATAAATAATTTACAATAATTTTGTATTTGTAATTTTTTTCAGTTCCCTTAAACGTAAAGAACTTAAAGAATATGTAGACTTGTTCTATAGACCATGTCGTCTTGTATTGGCTGGTGCCGGCGGAGTAGACCACCAAGAATTAGTAGATCTTGCCAAATCCTTATTTAAAAACCCAAAAAATTTGAATATGGAAGCTGATGTACCTCATTACTCCAAATGCAGATTTACTGGTTAGTACAAATATCCTTAATTTTAGTTATTTTAAATTTATATATAGATATATATATTTATATGGTTAATTATGAATCCAGGCTCTGAAATCAAAGCCCGAGATGATTCCTTACCCTTGGCACATGTTGCAATTGCTGTTGAAAGCTGTGGCTGGGCTGATGCTGATAACATACCTCTTATGGTAGCCAATACAATAATTGGATCTTGGGATCGTTCTCAAGGAGGCGGTAACAACAATGCTAATCGTTTGGCCCGCTTTGCTGATTCATTAGACCTATGTCACTCTTTCCAGTCATTCAACACTTGTTATAAAGATACTGGTTTGTGGGGAGCATACTTTGTTTGTGATAAAATGAAGATTATGGTTAGTTAATATAATTTATTAACATTATAATAAAAAAAAATGTAAAAATTTAATATGTTTAATAATTGGTCAATCAATGTAAGAGACATACTTATGATTTATTTGTTTTATTAGGAATTCACATTCCATTTGCAAGAAGAATGGATGAGATTGTGTGCTTCAGTGACTGAAGCTGAGGTAGAACGTGCAAAGAATGTTTTGAAAACTAACATGTTATTGCAGTTGGACACATCTACACAAGTATGCGAAGATATTGGTCGTCAATTGTTATGTTATAACAGACGTATACCTCCTCATGAGTTGGAAGCTCGTATCAATGTAAATATATTATTTTATACAAATTCCTTTTCAACAGATTACTCAAACGCTTGTTTATTTTTCAGGATATCAGTGCCAAGAATATTCACGATATCTCTATGAAATACCTGTTTGATAGATGTCCAGCTGTTGCCGCTGTTGGTCCAGTAGAACAATTAGTTGATTACAATAGGTTGAGAGCTGCTATGCGTTGGGTAGCTTTGTAATTTTGTAAGAATAAATTCTTTTGTTTTCATTCATACCACTTTTATGCCGTTTCTGAATTTACATTTTATTCTGTTCGACCGATATTCAATTTATCAATGTATGTAATTATCAAACATCTTTAAAATATTAAAATGCAGTAAAGTTTTGTTTAGAAACGGTGTTAATTGTATTTTTGTTGATTAGGACAATATTAAATGCAAATATATATATGTGTATATGTATATATATATATATATATATATTATGAAACATAAATTTAAGATTTTGGTCTTTAGTTTCTACTTTAAAATCATATTTATATTTCTTACATTGTATCCATGTACACTAAAGTTGTATCTCATTATCTTGGGTTATAATTATTCCTGAGCATTTGAATTGTTGCACCCTTAAAAATATGACCTTTTAATTTTTGGTTGTATTAAATAAGGCCTTGTCTATAACAATACTTTCAGTTTCATATATATTTGTGTCTCAAATTACTTTACTAACATCAGATTAAGGAGTTTCTGTGATAATGTATCTCCATGCATGAGTTAAGTTGTTATTCCAACTAACTATGCATTTAACCTAACTTCTTTAATTTAAAATATGTATATAATGAGTCACAACCATAAAGTCAGTAGTTAAAAATGTCAAATATTTAAATTAGAACAAAATTCTAATTTTATTAGAATAAAATTTTTGTTCTACTACATACTTTTTTTTATTAAATATAAAAGTTTGTCAGCAAGTGGGTTTCACTCTGCTGTACATTAGGTAACGAGTGGGATACAATCGTAAAATTTGAATTCAATGATGTACCATTCTATGCAGAATACGATTGTTTGATGAAACTGTCTAGTACCAGTTACCCTATATTCATATTTTTTTTATGTAGCTATTTAATTCATAATCAATTGTTTTCTATGAATAATAATAAAATTATGATTTCTCATTATATAAAAAAACAATTATTATCAATTTGACGCCCTTACACTTTTTAAATATTAAAATAAATTATATTCATGCAAGTGCTACAAGTAAGTACTGCTTAAAACTGTATATATATATATATATATATATATATGACTTCTATAGTTGTTTTATTGTTGATATGCTTTGACAACTTTGGCTATTACAAAAACCGCATTAAACTAGAAAAAGATTAAATTTAATAAATGAAACTGACAGTAATTACAAGTTGGCAACTCATACATTATATTATGTAGGTAATTAGTTTTCTGTTTTCAAGTCAATTAGGCAGAATATATTGTATTTTATATATGATGCGTGTGACATATGACACTTAGATTCTGAGCATAATATATGATACAGGTAACTTGACAGTATATTATATTTTGTATAGAGGGAATTAGATATCTAGAAATATTTGTTCTCCATGGTCATGAATATGAAGGCGCTGGCTACACCTATTGACGATGAATGGTTTGAAAAACTACATTTAATTCTACTATTTGAAGATATCACTAATTGACTAAATATAAATCACAATATGGTTTTAAAAAGTAATTAAAGTAATGTATCATTAGTTTTACGATAAATTGATTTAAATTTTGCTTAAAACATTGCATTTATTATGTTATTATTACCTATTTAATTATTATACTAAAAAATATATATTATATTATTGTTATTAACTTTTGACTTTTGAGTCTATACCACCATACCATAAACAGTGTAAATAAATATAAATAGCCAATAGGTAATACACTAATATCTTAAACTAATTTACGAAGAATAATACACTAAAAATTTAAAAGAATCCATGGGTTACAACTTACAAAACAATTATTTGAATATTGGTCTTGCATAAAAAAATGTCTGTCTCCCAAATTTATTTTTTTGTTATTTCAGATTATAATAAAAACACTGGGAATTTTCTACCTAGACCTCACTAAAGTACAAACTAAATCCAATTAGCTATCTGAAACTTAAAATTGAAAGTCGAAGCTTTTTTGCCCTACATCATGTACACAAAAATAGAAACAATATTGTAAAATCAATACATTCATTAGCGGAACACTCGGAATTAAAAATTGTTCATAATTATTCAACCAAAAACACTTATAATCTAATAATTATTATTAATAAGTTTATTTAAATTTTAAAGATAATCTCAAGTTTAGAATTTTATTCTTTACTGATTGTAGTGTTTTTGAATACTTAACAGCATTTTAGTGTGCAATAACTTAAATGTTACAGCGATAATATTTTAGTGTTTTGTTTTTTAAGACTAAAAGTTAGTTACAGAGAGAGCTTTATAAAATATAAATCTAATGTCACAAGATATTGAATGATGTGTATCAAATAATCTTAATACAAATCTTATAAGATGAATGAAAAAAATTTAATTTTAAGAGAAATTTAAGTAAATTAATATATTCCTGCCATAGTGAATAAGCTAAAATATGCAGGTATTAAATTTTGAAGTTTAAATGTTCAATAAGCATTAATCACAATATAAATTATAAGTATATTAATATAAAGGATATACATTAGGAAGAGGTTAAAATCAAAAACAACCAGGGTTGACTATTTAGAAAAATATAATAAATTTATCAAGGAAAATTATTTTTAATAATCATTCATATAATATGTTTCTGTAGTTTTATTTTTTTTTAAACTTTTTCGATTTATTAGATTTATGTCTACCAATATTCTTTTTCCTTACACCCATTGCGCCTTCTTCATCATCATCAAGGTCTCTTTTACCTTTCTTATCACCCATATCTTTCATATTCTGTAATTTTAAACAAAGATTATGTATTAAAATAGATGTAAAAACTATGAAATTTGTAATAATAACCATTTTTGCCAGCCGTTGAGCTTCTGACACTCGTTCTTGTAAACACATAACTTCTTCATCTTCAACTTGATATAGCGGCAATTTTTTGCCAATAAGTTGTTCTATCCTTTGATACAATTCAATGTCATACTAAAAATAATTAAATAATTTTAATATTTAATACATTTATACATTAGATCTATTTTGATACACGTCAACATGAGCAAAACTACATTTATTTAAATTGGAAAAGAAAAGAAATTGTGATTACAAAATTGATTACAAGTAAATATAATGCAAAAAACTTGTGATTGCATGGATCTACTTATTTGTAGTCATTTGTCAACATTTAGTTGTTATGTGTAAAAAAAGATTATATGAACTCTCTAGTACTTCCATTTTTGATAATTATTGTTTTAACAAATAAAAATTAGTAACAAAAAACTACGTAAATATAATATATTTCATTAATTCAATAGATTAGATTTTCTATAACAGCTTGATATCAAATTAAATTTCAATAAAAATACAAATTAGATATAATTAAAGAATTTATATCATTCTAAATGAATATCACCATTCTACATATACTATACTGTCTATACTTATATTTACTGTGGTTTTTGACTACTTTTTATTTTAATGCAATGCAAAACAATTTCCAAATGGGAAGAACCCAGGGGAGGACTGGCAAGGTGTGCTAGTGTGCCGTAGCACACCAGGCCAGCTCATTATATGGGCCACCGGGCTGGGGGCTCATGATGATTAATATTGACAATATTACATAGTATATTACTAATAAATGTATTTTTAAATTTTAAATACTAAACAGTTAAAAACTACTGCTATTGGTTGCCGATTGGTAGGTACGAATGGTATGATACGGTTATAAGTTAATACTTCATAGTCGAATAATTATTTGGTTAATAATAATATAATGTACATTGTACATTACATAATATTTCATAAACTATTCGAAAAAATTGGTAGCAAGGTATTCATAGAGGATGGTATAAACGGGTTGGGTCAGCTGTTTATTTTTGTAGAATACTGGGAAATTTACCTCCCAGTCCGCCCCTGGAAGAACCTTAATCATCATTATTTCTATCACAAGCATATTATATGTAAAAGATTAACTTAATAATAAAATTGATGAAATAATGTGTTAAAATGTTTTATAAGTCAATAAATATTTTTGGTTGTTTTATAAACTTCAATTATTACCAACTTTATCTATTATTAAATTGTATGGTCAAACACTTATTTAATATAATCAATAATAATACAATAATACCTGAGTCACAAGTGTAATTGCTTTTCCTGATCTTCCAGCCCTGGCAGTTCGCCCAACTCTATGAATGTAATCCTTACTGTGAGTAGGCATGTCAAAATTAATTACAACATCAACATGTGGAATATCTAAACCCCTAAATTGCCGCAAAACAAAAAATAATAATTAAGGATAAAAATAATTTTACCATCATATAAAGTAGACACTAACCTACTGGAAACATCAGTTGATATAAGTATTGATCTAGACTTTGATTTAAATTTATTCAGTGAAGCCAATCGCTTATTTTGTGTCATTTGTCCATGCAATGGAATAGCATCCAAACCCAAATTTCTGAGTAAAAGAGCTACACGGACAGTTCCGTTACAAGTGGCCATGAATACCATAAATGAATTACCAGCCATTTCATTTAATATATGTACTAAATATACATCCTACAAATATTGTATATCAAAAATAACATATAAACACAAAACTTATAATTTTTAATATTTACTTTGTATTTAACAGGAATGAAAATATAATATTGTTGTAGCTGTTCAACTGTTTGGAATTTAGTAGATACTTCAACCCTTACAGGATCAACCAAAGATGCTCGATGCAGTTTTTGTACTTTTTTTGTCATTGTAGCAGAAAATAAAAATGTCCTCCTTTCTCGAGGAATGACTTTTAAAATTTTATCTACTTCTTCTTCAAAATCCATGTTTAAAATTCGATCAGCTTCATCCATAACCTATTCAATATTAGTGATAAGTAAAAATGTTACAATTTGAGATTATAAGTGGTAACTTACAAGCATTTTCAAATTTCGTAAACTAAATCCTTTGGTGTTTTCAAGATGATCTACAAGACGACCTGGTGTTGCAATAATAATATGTGGTTTCTTAGCCAACATCAACGATTGAGCCATCATATCCATACCACCAACAATTACAGCACATTTAACGCCAATACTCGATCCTAATTTTAAAAAATATTGTTAATTGTAGTTAATTATATACAAGACTAATGATTTTATTTGTCAATATTTACCAAGGGCTTCTATTTGCTCAGATATCTGGAAGGCAAGTTCTCTCGTTGGAGTTAAAATAAGAGCAAAATATCGCTGAGGATTTTCTAATAGCGCTTGTAATATAGGAATAGCAAAGGCACCTGTTTTTCCAGACCCAGTCTCGGCTAGTCCAATGATATCTTTGCCCTGCAAAGCTACTGGAATAGCTTCTTTTTGTATTTTAGTAGGCGCAGTCCATTTCAATGTTTCGCAAGTCTCACACAACACGTCCGTTACACCCTGTAATAGTGACAATGGAAAAATAAACATTTCATTCTAAAAATGTGATTTTGTGCTTCATATATTCTGAAAGACACGGTTTATACTCACTAAGTCTTTGAAAGTGACTGAAACTTCGTCGTCATCGTCGACTTTTTTGGGTTCTTCGGTGCTCATAGTATTTGCGACTATAGAATGTGAAATTAAAATTATAGATAATTCGGGTAGTCGGATACAATATTGGGGTGATTTATTAATAAAACATTAGTCTTTACTGGCTTTAATACCGTTCGTCCGTTCATAGATAATAGATATAATTGCACGTGCTATTAACTGTAATCACTAATCATATTTTGTTAAGAACCGTGGCTTCGTATTGGTTGGGGCAGTTTCTCCTTAAATGAACGAAATAATAACTAGAACAAGTATTATTATTTCCTGGAGGAAACGATGAAAACGTAGCAGATCGGTTACGTATCACCTAGATCCCGCGAAAAGTAGATCCACGTACGTCAACTGGATCCCATTGGACATTTAGAACCTCAAAGAAAATTTAGATTCCATATTAACTATAATCTCCCACGTCATTCAGAAATCGGCGGTAAAAAACTTGTCTAAAAAAAATACTTTAATAACAATTTAAATTTTAAAAATATTATTAAGTATAAGTAAGTTACATGGCGTTAGTAAAATCTCTAATTCCATTAATTATGATATTAGATTCGATGTTTTAAATAAGTATAGTAACGTTTTATTATATTCTAATATACACGACATATGAATTATCGATTATGTTAATGTAGAACTTATATATAATTTTTAAAAGAACTTGCTCAAATACCTATTTATTATAATAGGTAAGTACATTAAAACCTAACCATTAACCTAACAGGGTGACTATACTTATTTACAAGCATTGTATGGCCACTTATTCCTTTAATGTTAAATTTATATTGGACTTATTTATAAGTTTATAATATTTCTCGTTTCTTGATATAAATAATTATTTAATTGGTATTTAATAAAAAAAAATGTATGCAAGGTAACTATAATATAAGAATAACAGTGTTAGGTAATTTTCCACACCACCTTTATTATTAAACTACGTACAATAACATTGTCCGTATTGTTTAATAACTTTATGAGGTATTACACGAGGCGCGTTTTTTTATTGTGGTGTCCCCAGTAGGCCTAATCCACATCGTAAGCGAGAACGCATTATATGCAGGGGCGTATTTAGGTAGGGGCTTTGGGTCCAGTTGTCCAGAACGGAAAATTTTTAAAGATTTAGAGAGGCGGCAAATTTTTATTTCGTACTTTATGAGTACTGGCGCAGTGACGTCAATCATTAATAATTTTCACAACAAATGTGTGCCATTGCCATAGAGGTATAAAATACTATACAGTATTTATATAACATGGTATTCTATGGTATTAACAGTTTGACCACTATTGCGCGGCGTAGTTTTTTAATTTTTTTTTAATGAGGGGGGAAGGCGGTAAAATATGTGTTGCCTTTATCCTAAAATTCCTAAATACGCCACTGATCATATGAATGCATTCAAATAATAAAAAAAAAATATACAATAACTTAAATTATGTGGATATTAATAATACTATTATATAATATAAAACGGTTAATGTGTATAATATATGTGTGTTGCCGGCCGGCGATAGTGAATGTGTTGGATGAGTGGATGAGAGATGAGCGCTAATGCGTAAAGGGGGGGACAACTTAACTAAGATGAGCTTCTTATTGATGCTGCCAATCTTCCTCCGGGTTGAAACGAAGCCGAGTGCCGACACATTTCACATCAGCTTTGTCACAAATTCTTCTTCACTAATAAATATTATATAATCATATATAGTATACTGTACCTACTACGATTCTAAAAGTTATAATATAATACAAACAAATCCTTTGGACAGTTGATTATCAGTTGAATTTCTTTTTGCTGCTGCTAGACGTCCTCCGTGTTGAAATACAGCCGAGTGCTGACACATTTTCCATCAGCTTTGTGACGAATTCTTCTTCACTAATAAATATTATATATTTATATATAGTATACTGTACCTACTACGATTCTAAAAATTATAATATCATACAAACAAATCCTTTGGACAGTTGACATTAAGATGAGCTTCTTATATTGATGCTGCCAATCTTCCTCCGGGTTGAAACGAAGCCGAGTGCTGACACATCTTCCTTCAGCTCAATGACAAATTCTCCGTCGGTGGGTAGTCCATGATCCAGCCAAATGTTCGGTTCCTATAAAACTTCAACTAATGTGCTGATTAAATGTAGTTTAAATTTATAGTAAAATTTTAATGTTTAAGAAATCTATGTTGGTGTTCTTTTATTTTTGAATTTAAATTAATTTGAAATTTTATATTTATAATTTATCAGTTAAAAATGTAAACATGAACTAAAAAGATTATAGTATATTGCAGTTTAACTTTCTGTTCGGTGGCCACCTTTTTAATTTCTCACTCTCTTTTATAAGAAAGTTAAACAGCACAATAACTATAAAAAAATATAAATTTAAACATAGGTACACAAAGATGAACTAGCTTTGTGATAAGAAAATAAAATTGAAAAAATTAGTAATTTATCAACGTATTATTAAAATAAAAAGAACACCTAAAACCGTAGTACAGTATATTATCTGAAAAAAAAACCATAAAAATTAAATATAATTTAAGTAAATATTCATAATATACTGTACTACTGTTCAAAAAATTATATTATTAAACAAACACAGCCTTGCGACACTAATTTTTGTTCTTCAGATGTGCTTCTTCTTAATGATACTGTCAATCGTCCTCCGGGTTGACATTATAGCGTAATTATTTCAGTTTTTTTGTTTTTCCGATATTATGGCAAGATCTGAAATTTTTTGTTTTATTTTACTATTTACCACCCAAAGTACCAAATTGATCCATATTTGCTACAAGAATTCATGACAAACAAAAAATAATCTACATAATTGTTGTATCATTATACATTTTTCGCTACGTCCACGTCCAGGATCTAAGGTGTACTATTTTACTACTATTCTAATATAATATAATCGCGAATAATACAAATAATACATGGTTGTTATTTCTCACAATTTTTGTCTACTATAACTAATGAGTAAAATAAGTAGGCATTGTGTACTATTTTTTCGTTGGACCCTGGAGAATAAAATATGCGTCTACATCAACTACATCCTCCGACTAGCGCCGATTGTTCATATAAATTTATATATTTTTTTTTAAGTTTAAAGAATAATTTTAATCCCAAAAAAGAAAAAGAAAAAAAAACTTACTTAAGCGTCGACTGTTCCCGTGAAACCGAGTTGTGTCAATCTTCAGACTATACGTAGTAGTGCACCGCCGCCGAAGAAACTGCAAATTTTCTTCATATCGATCTTCATCGTGATTCTAAATGAGAATAAAAATTCATTTTTATGAAAATAAACAGCACGAAATGAAAATGAGAATACTTGTCATGTATTCAGTACTATTCATTAAGACTATTACAGAATTGTTAATCGTCTTCGACGAATGTCGTCGATTGTCGTATGTCACAGATGACGAATATAATAATATGATAAATCTATGGTTTTTTTTTTTATAGAACTCTTTGTGATATTATACAATGTATTTTTCTATTTTAGCTGTTTGACATATGAACGTACAATTGAAACATTTAAACTAGAGACCAAATCTTTATAGATATTGCAAAGTATTAATATTTTATTCTAATGAAAATTATTACAAATTATTTAATTTAATCTATAAAAATAGTGAACTAAACAAAAATAATTATATTATTATATATTTAAAAAAAAAAGAATGATGATTTATGATTAATATCGTTATGTTTCTGAGTTATTATTTCTGCATACTTTTGGTTTTAATCACGCAGTGCTTTAACTTAATCTTACATATTTTTACATGTAAACTTACATGTATATATCTGAAGACACCTTTCATAATAAAAACAAATTCATACATTTCCTTTATTATGGTTTCATGTAACAAATAGTACCTAGTCAATGCTTTGAGGAATTCAATTTTCAGTACCATTTTACAAAATAATCAAAAATTACATTAAATTAAAGATAAAGAAGTAATTTTTACAGTGTTGCTTTATACATTAGTGATTAAGTTTATTACTGTAATTAGTGTGTGAAATTTGAGTTTGAAAGAGACAGTCAGTCAACCTTCATTAATAAGTATAATTTTGATGTATTATGACTTATAATATTATATGTTGATTGATATTGCTAAGTATTTTATTTTTTTTTTTTTGTATAAAGTTTGACAAGCTACATTTTTTCCGAAAACATTGCATTTATCATAATTATTATTATAATATTGTATAAATAATAAATATAATTTATACCGTATTATATTCTTGTTATATACTTTTGAGTTAATAGGTACAACCCTTTCGTAAAATAATTTGAATAAATAATATCTTAAGATTAATCTACGTATGTCAAAAATGTCATTGTGTACGTATAGTATAACATGTACAAAAAACTTTTATGTCCCTACAAATAATGTTTTAAATAATAACAAAATATCGTAAATATACATAATTTCAAAATAAAAATGACTTTTTATTATTTTTATTTTAGGTTAAAAAAAAACTAATGAGAATTCCAATATAATATTTTTAAATTGTAGATATAAAAAGAAAATATTTATATGAATATCTAACGAAAAAATTAATTTGAACATTTTTTAGATTTAGCCGAATACAATCAAAATTTTAATTTTAAACGTTTATAAAATATACTGTGACTATACATTTTTTATTACAGTAAATTAGTGAACGATTGATGAAGAAGCCTGTATTAAATTTTAAATCATATTTGCATATCTATAATTTTTTTCGGCTTAATAAAAAAAAAAAAATTTTATTGTTTAAAATAATGCAAATGCTTTTAAAATTATACAATTTACCTATAGAGAAATCATAATGTAATTGGTAAATTTTTCAAAATTCTATAATTAGCATTTTTAATTAAAATTAAATTAATAAATTAATTTTGTCAATATTATAAAAAGATATAGCGTAATAATACATTTGTTTTTTTGTGTTTTCGATATTATGACAAGATTCGAAATTTTTTATTTTATTTTACTATTAACCACCCAAAGTACTGAATAGATTATATTTGCTACAATAATTTATGACAGAAAAGAAACTACACAATTGTCAAATAAATATACATTCATTGCTATGTCCAGGATCCAAGGTATACTTGACGACTTAATTTTATTCTTGGCTATTTTATACATTGGACCAGTGGTCAACCTTTTTAGACTCTCGGCCCACATTCACAAACTAAAAACTGTTAGAAAACTTGCAAGAAAGAATAAAAATTTAATATACTTAAATTATTTACTATGCAAAAATATATTGTTTAGAACTTTAAATTAAAAAAAAAAATTCGTCGTTTTAGAATTTAAAGCAGGCCGTAGACAATAGCTCACTGGTTGCCGGCCATTGCACTGGACGATTGGAAATAAAATATAAGTCTGTCATCCAAGTATAACAGCTTGAACACGTCAATAAATATTTATTTTAAGTATAAAAGATAAATTTAATATTCCATAATTATGGGAAAATTAACTTACGTAAGTATTCTTCGACGCTGTTCGGCGAAATCGAGCTGCACCACATTTACAGTTCAAACGTGCACCATCACCGCCGAAGAAACAGCTAGCTCTTATTTCTTCATTCGTCTTCTTTGAGCTTCAGAATGAAATTATTAAAATATTCTATAAAAATGAGAGAACTTGTCATATACTAAAGGCTGTTGTTTAAAGACTGTTCAATAAAACTATTAGAATTATTAACGGTCTTCTACGAATGACGACGATTGTCGATTGCCACGGATGATAATGTGATAGATTATATGTTTTTTTTTATAAACTCTTTGTGATATTATAGGATTTATTTTTATATCTCTGTCTTGCATACGAAACTTTTGGTATTTAATTAATTTCATACATAAAACCATAATAATTGTATATCCTGAATTTTTTTTTTTAATTATAATTTTATTATTTCAATAGGTTTTGGTAAAATTTTTCACCAAAAAATAAAACCATATAAATATGGTAATATTTACAACTTTTTTGTTTTTCCCATATTATGGCGAGATCTGAATTTTTTTTATTTTATTTTACTATTTACCAACCAAAGTACCAAATAGATCATATTTGCTACAAGAATTCATGGCAGACAGAAAATAAACTACGTAATTGTAAAATCATTATACATTTTTCGCTACATATCCAGGATATAAATTCTAAGGTGTACTTATAACGACTTTATTTTAGTCTTGGCAATTTCATCATTAATGCATAATCGGTAACCTTTTTGATTTCTCAGGCCACATTCACAAATTAAAAACAGTTTGCAGACCAGATAAAAATGCAAACTTTATATTCTTAAATTATTTACTATGAAAAAAATATTTTTGAACTTTAAAATAATAAAATATAAATAAAAAAAAATGTCAGCGTTTTAGAATTTAAAACGGGTCGTATATATAATAACCCGTCGGTTGCTGACCACTTTATTGGACTAGACGATCGAAAATAAAATATAGTTCTAAGTAATCGGGGTGGCAGCTTGTACAAGTCAATAAATATTTATTTAAAGTATAAAAACTAAATTTATTACTACCCTAAAATTATAGGAAAATTAACCTACGTAAGTATCCTTCGACGCTTTTCGACGAAATCAAGCTGTGCCATATTAAAGTTCAAACGTGCACATCAGCCACCGAAGAAACAGCTAGCTCTTATTTCTTCATTCGTCTTCTTTGCGCTTCAGAATGAAATCATTGAAATATTTTATGAAAATGAGTGTACTTGTCATGTACTGAAGGCTGTTGTTTGACGACTGTTCAATAAAATTATTAGAATTGTTAATCGTCTACTACAAATGACAACGATTGTTGTTTGCCATGGATGAAAAATATTATAATAATGTTTTTTTTATAGAACTCTCTATGATTTTATAGGATTCATTATTATATATTTCAGCTGTCTTGCATACGAAACTTTTGGTATCTTATTAATTTCATACGTAAAATCATAATAATTGTATATTATCCTGAATTTTTTTTTAAATTATAATTTTATAACGGTTATTAACGGTTTTATACGTTTTGGCAGAACTAAATGATTAATAATTTTAAAAATATTTAAAAATTTAATCATTAAACTGATATTACATATTAAATAGTTAATAGATTATAATCTATTACATATAATAAATAAGGACTTGCAAAATTACTAAAATTAATTTCTTAATATTATTCATATTCAACTCGTTATACACATATAGTCACATATCATTTCCGTTTCAGTACCGTCCTGTTTAGGAATAATACATAATCATACTATTTTTACTGTTTTTAAAATTAATCGATAAGTTCTAACTAATATGCTCAGATAATTTGCGATATTTATA
Organism: Rhopalosiphum padi; assembly: GCF_020882245.1. Lineage (NCBI taxonomy): Eukaryota > Metazoa > Arthropoda > Insecta > Hemiptera > Aphididae > Rhopalosiphum > Rhopalosiphum padi. Next base: position 25,463,923 of record NC_083600.1, read on the forward strand.
TATATATATATAATAAATGCATCTATTTATGGTATTATGCTATGTTTATTTTATCCTATAAGTGTATAGTTAAAATATTTTGAAAATTATAATATTTATAAGAAATATAACATTTTTAACGTTTGTTAAAATTATCAAATAACTATAGTAATTCGTTTTTAAATTACAAAAAAACAAAAATCGGTTGAGAAGAAATAGTTATCACAGAAATATGAAATGAATATCCAATGTCTTAAAAATTCAAAATTCAAACAATTATAAAAAAATATTAATGCGTCTTTTCGGAAAACTTTTTATTTTTGTTAGGGATAAAAAAAACTTATATTAGTCGGGTACTCGGCCGGTTAAAAATGAAAAATGCTATTAATACAATTAATATAAATATAAACTATTATTCTATAAAATGGGTTTGGTAATGTACTAATATGACGATTATGTATTTTCGGTTTCACGTATTTTATGCATTGCGCGTTGGGGAATAAAATATGCATACTTATACGTCACACGGCGTGAATAGTAGAATAAAATATGTGCTTACGTCGATTACATCGTCCGAGTAGCCGATTGTTCATATAAATAAATATATTTTATTTTAAGTTTAAAATGTAAATTTAATTCTAAAAAAGAATAAGAAAAAAACTTACGTAATCGTAGACTGTTCCCAGGAAACCGAGTTGTTTCAATCTTCAGTCTATACGGAGTGGTGCACCGCCGCCGAAGAAACTGAAAATTTTCTTCATATCGATCTTCATCGTGATTCTAAATGAGAATAAAAATACATTTTATGAAAATAAACAGCACGAAATGAAAATGAGAGTACTTGTCATGTACTAAAGGCTGTTGTTTGACGACTGTTCAATAAAATTATTAGAATTGTTAATCGTCTCCTACAAATGACAACGATTGTCATTTGCCATGGATGATAATATAAAATATATTATAATTTTTTTTTTTTATAGAACTCTTTGTGATTTTATAGGATTTATTATTATATTTTAGCTGTTTGACATACGTAAAATTGAAACACATAAACTAGACCAAATCTTTATAGATATTGCAAAGTATTAATATTTTATTCTAATGAAGATGATAACAAATTATTTAATTTGATCTATAAAAATAGTGAACTAAATAAAAATAATTATATTTTTAAGTATTTAAAAAAAATAATTATGATCAATATCGTTATGTTTCTAAGTTATTATTTCTGCATTATTTTGATTCTAATCACGCGCAGTGTTTTAACTTAATCTTACTTATCTATTACATTAGATGCAATTACCTCTGTCTGTAGATATTGTGTCTGAAGACACCTATCATAATAGAAAAAATTCATACATTTCGTTTATTGTAGTTTCTTGTAACAAATAGTACAAATAGTCACTAGTCAATGCTTTAGTTAATCAATTTACTTTTTAAACTTAAAATAAAATATATTCATTTTTATGAAAAATCCGCTACCCGGATGATGTAATCGATGTAGACGCATATGGCATATTTTATTAATTTATATATAAATTATATAATATTGAACTTCAAACAGTCATAATATAAGTTTCCAGTGACCATTTTATTTTTGTTTTTGCATTAAAAAAACTAATGAGAACTCCTATTAAACATTTTAAAATTGTAGATATAAAAAGAAAATATTTATATGAATACAAATGAAAAAAATAATTTGTAATAATAAAAAAATAAAGAACATTGTTTATATATATATAGTTTGAAAATATTTTTAAAATAAAAACATATATAAGAAATACTCTCATAAAAAATTAGTTAAGACTTTAAGTTATCGGTGTATAAGATTATTTGTTTTAAACTATGTATAGTATTATAGTCTATAACACAATATAAAAATCGTTTTACAAGAAATAGTTTTTTTTGGGGATGAAAAATTAATATTCAATAAGTCATAAAATATTGAACTTCAGTCGTAAAAAATAATGTGACTTTCCAGTAAACCTTTTATATTTTTTATATTTAAAAGAACTAATGAGAATTACTATATCAAATTTGTATATAAAAAGACAATATTATATATATTGATATATATATATATATTTTGATTTTAAACGTTTATAAAAATATAATATCGTGACTATACATTTTTTATTGCAGTAATTTAGTGACATGATGAGGAACACAATATTAAATTTTAAATCATATTTGCTATCAATAATTTTTATCGGCTTAAAAATAAATTTAATTATTTAAAATTGTTAAAATGTTTTTATAATTATACAATGTATAGGAAATCATGATGTAGACAGTTGGTAAAATTTTCAACATTCTATGATTAGCATTTTTGAATTAAAACTTAGTAAATTAATTAATTTTATCGACATTTTACAAGTATATTATGGCGTAATGATTCCAGTTTTTCAGATATTATGACAAGATCTGAAATTTTTTATTTTATTTTACTATTAACCACCCAAAGCACTAAATATATCATATTTGCTACAAGAGTTCATAACAGATAGAAAATTTTAAAATCAATATACATTCATTGTGCTACGTCCAGGATCCAAGGTATAATTGACGAATTTATTTTATTCTTGGCTATTTTTTAACTTTAACCTTTTAGAACTCTCATGCCATATTCACAAATTAAAAACAGTTTGCGGACCAGACAAAAATAAAAATTTTATATTCTTAAATTATTTACTATGAAAAAAAATATTATCTAGAACTTTAAAATAATAAAATATTAAAAAAAAGATTTCATCGTTTAAGAATTTAAAACGAGTCGTATACAATAACCCGCCGGTTGCCGGCTATCGGAAATAAAATATAGTTCTAAGTAATCGGGGTGGCAGCTTGTACAAGTCAATAAATATTTATTTAAAGTATAAAAACTAAATTTATTACTACCCTAAAATTATAGGAAAATTAACCTACGTAAGTATCCTTCGACGCTTTTCGACGAAATCAAGCTGTGCCATATTAAAGTTCAAACGTGCACATCAGCCACCGAAGAAACAGCTAGCTCTTATTTCTTCATTCGTCTTCTTTGCGCTTCAGAATGAAATCATTGAAATTTTTTACGAAAATGAGAGCACTTGTCATGTACTGAAGGCTGTTGTTTGACGACTGTTCAATAAAATATTAGAATGGTTAATCGTCTCCTACAAATGACGACGATTGATGTTTGCCATGGATGACAAATATTATAATAATATGATAGATCATATGTTTTTTTTATAGAACTCTTTGTGATATTATAGGATTCATTTTTATATTTCAGCTGTCTTGCATACGAAACTTTTGGTATCTAATTAATTTCATACGTAAAACCATAATAATTGTATATCCTGAATTTTTTTTTAAATTATAATTTTATTATTTCAATAGTTGTTTGGTAAAATTTCTCACCAACAAATAAGACCATCTTCGACCAGCATAATTTTATATTGTACACAATGTATTAATGCTATACATTGAAAATTGAATTCAAATTGTACAAATTCGTTATAGCGACATACTTAACCTAGTCTACATGTAGTATTGAAGTCACCTACTATTTACAATAGTAGCTATACAGCAGTTTACGGGTTGGCTGTACTAAATGATTAATAATTTTAAAAATATTTAAAAGTTGAATCATTCAATTAATATTACATACTAAATAGTTTATAGATTATGATCTATACGTATAATAAAGAAGGACTTACAAAATCAATAAAATTAATTTCTAAATACCCGTAGTTATTCACATTCGACTCGTTATAAACACATGTAACTATATTATTCCCGTTTCGGTACCTACTCATACCTACTCATACTATTTAAATAGGTTCTAATGTTAATATGTTCAGATAATTTGCGATATTAATAAATAAATATATATATAAATAATAAATGCATCTATTTATGGTATTATGCTATTGTTATTTTATCCTATACGTGTATAGTCAAAATATTTTGAAAATTATAATAATAATAAAAATTCGTTTTTAAATTACAAAAAAACAAAAATCGGTTGAGAAGAAATAGTTATCACAGAAATATGAAATGAATATCTAATAATGTCATAAAAATTCAAAATTCAGACAATTATAAAAAAATATTAATGCGTCTTTTCAGAAAACTTTTTATTTTTGTTAGGGATAAAAAAAACTTATATTAGTCAAGTACTCGGCCAGTTAAAAATGAAAAATGCTATTCATACACATACAATTAATATAAATATAAATTATTTTATAAAATGGGTCTGGTAATATACTAATATGACGATTATGTATTTTTGGTTTCACGTATTTTATGTGCATCGCGCGTTCGGGAATAAAATATGCATACGTATATACGTCACCCGGCGTGTAGCAGATTGTCCGGTGCAATAAATATGTATTTATTTTATGTCTATAAAAGTAAATTAAAGCTCTAAAAGTATAGAAAATCAAACTCACGTAAACATCGATTTTTTTTGTGAAACTTAGTTGTGTCATATTTAATGTCCACACGTTCAATAACCACATCGCCGACCCAGGAACACCTTTCCTCGACCGTCTTCACCATGTTTCGAATTGCAGATATTGAGATATTTCATAAAAATAAGCTGAACGCATATGCCGTTCTATGCGTGTAAAATATTATATATATTAAAGTACGGTTTAACGATTTGTACGTCTATTTTTTTCTCCGTTAAAATTATTACAACCGACAATCGTCTCCGACGAATAGCGAAGATTGACGATTACCATAGATGATAGATTAATATGATACAAATTTTATATGCAAGGCGGAGGGCGGGGTAGATTGTATAGATGATGTTGTTCAGGACATTGAGACTAGACTCTTTCAAAGTTTCTGCCATTGGCATCGCATAAATTAGTGATTAGTTGTTGTTATCGATATTTTTCGCCAGTATTATTATTGAATGACACCCGTCTTCTCATTATTAATGTAAAAATATTATAATATTATCAATAATCAATATTAATATCGAAAACCATCATAATTATTTTCCAAATAGACAAAAATATTAAATTATAGGTACTACAATTTTCTTCAAACTGTTTTATTGCTTTACTACCTTTTTTTATGGTGAGTTCGCCATCTCAAAGACCCCTGACGAGCCGCCACTGCAGGTGTTAATAAATTTATGGCATAAACAGCTTAAAACTAATCTACATAATATTTTGAATACTTCTCTGTTAGTGTTAATAATAATACACGAATTAAAATAAATAAATAATTAAATAATATTTTTGTTAAAACTTAAAACAAAATAGATAATTATACCTATATTTATAATCGTTATTTTTCGTTAAAATATACAGTTTTGTCAATATTCAAATTTGGTATATGTACTAACAGTAGCGCCGAACACGGGTATGAACTGGGGAAAATTCCCCAGAAATATTTATGGATCCTCTTGCGTCAGTTAGTCACTGGGATCTAGCTGTCGAGGGATCTATGTGACCGTTCACCTAGCAGATCGTATATTCAGGTGCACCAACCCATAAACGTAAAAATTTTAATTAATGTATACATTTTGGTGCTCCTAAAAAATTGACATTTGAGTTCACATTTGAGTCACGGATATAGATACTACCATTGATTTTAGAATATACATTATATTATACATTAATATACATATATATTCTAAAATCAATGATACTAAGATCTTAGTTCGTGACACAGCCTATTACAAATTTTATTTTCAATATAGAGTACAGTCAGTACAGACAATATATTATACAGGATTTTTGATATGGATGAAGTAGTGAATGCGTACTCATTGTGATGACCCAATGAAGAATTTTTGGAGAATTTTTTTTATTGAACTTTTTTTTGTCAGCGATTCGAGCATGAAAAACGCGTGACAATCGCTTATAAAGACGTGACACCACTGACACCGCGTTTGCAATGTTTGCATAAGAATTTTGCAAAAAATACAACTAGACAACTAGAGTGTTAATTTTTACATTGAAGATAAGATTCTAAAAATAATATGAATAAACCTAGATTTTGAGGAAAGTAAAAAAATTTCAAAAAATCTTTATTAGGTATATCACAGTGAGTATACTGTACCTGTGCGCATATACTAGTGAGTAGTGACATCGTCCATTACAGAAACACCCTGACCCTATATATTCAAAAAGGATATACATAAGTATTTGATAATTTATATTTATCTGTGTTATTGTCTATAGAATTTCTAAGTAATCTAAGCTGGATAGTGGACAATAATCGTAGAATTAGAAGGAAAATGTATGTATAGAATGTTATAGAAACAATCAGTTTATGCAAATAATTATAAAAATAAAATTCAAAAATTATTAAAAAACTTAGCGTTTAATAACAATTAAAAAAAAAAAAAATATTAATCAAATCTCAAGACATCAAAAAATTATCTTTAACCACTATAATATAGTACAGACTGAAGTGTTTGAACCATTTGGCAAACTGGAATTTTCGGTATAGCTATATTATATAGAACTAAATTAAATTGCTTCTAAAATATTTCAGTTTCTGAAAGCAACAATAGGATTTTAGTATATAAAATTATCTTGTGAATTGCATGGATAGGATACGGGTGGAACCGTTTTCGGCCATTCTGGAATGTCTATTTTAGACCAGTACCTACACTATTTTGAACACCAATTTAAATTAATCTTCAATTTTTTTTCCGATAACCTACCAATTTAAATAATAATCATATAACATAAATAATAATTAATATTATTAATTTTTTATTTAATATAAAAAATATGGTTGCATTACCTATATTATAAATATACAGAAAAAAAAAAATTATAGGAATATTCAATTTTTTTTTTATAATTGTTGCACATGTGTTAATGAATATTCGTGAAATCTCTCCTTTTATATTTAGTTATGTCGTTTCTTCATTTCTTGTATGGTTTTAGAACTTTTCTATCTTTTTGAAATTTTGGAATATCAGCATTTCGTCTTTTTACATTATATTCTGTATGAATTTTATTTAGCAGAAAAAAACGTGAAGAATATTATAAAATATAAATTGGTAGGTAACCAAAACACTATAATGGCCGTAAACGGATATTCCAGAATAGCCGAAAAGTCGAAAAAATGTTCTACCCCTTCACACCTTGTAAATTTGTAATAACTATTAGTAGGTAAAAATGATATATTATAATGATTAATGATTAATTATTATATATTATTAAATATGAATGCGACAATATACGAAACTAATTTTAAAAAAAACATTTAAATCAACCATAAATATATGTATAACTTAAACTTAAAAAATGTCTAGTTATAATTATTTTTTTTTCAGAATAAGTACAATATAATTTTTTTTTGTTTACTTTTATTTAGGTATTCTTTAAGAAGATAAGTGGTAGCCGTATTAAGTTGCTAACCAGAGTTCTGAGTTTCTGATCGTAGATCATAATTCATAATGGTCATATAGAGTATAGAGAAAATCAAGGAAAAACAACGGTATCAATGTATCATTATGATTTATGAGTTGTGACTTATGGGTACAAATGGTACTATACTACTATGAATTATGATCTGACATAATATTAATAATTAATATTGCTTTTTATGCTATTTCACATTCTACTATTATAGAATTTTAAGATCACATGATTATGTTAATCACTTAATCAGCTATAATTCTTATCAAGGAAAGAACTGATCCCATCACCACTACGTCATGGCAACACTGACCGTCGGCGTCCTTGAACTCGGCATATCACATTGGCCAACCTGTCACATTGTCCGTCGGACATGAGTGATTTGTTGTAAATTTTGATTATTTTTGTGTATCATTTGTATTTTGACAAATTTTTTATTATTATTATTATACTTCGAGGTGCGTACGCGTACGATTTCGGCGAGTTTATTTTATTATTCTAACGTAGAAAGACTGCTGTACACGCCTAACCAGAAGGTCTCGCAAGCACACCGCGTGAGCAACAGCCGCGCCGAAGTCGTCTGATCATAGCTCGCTGCCGCCGCCGCAGTGTCCGTCGCCAAATCTCCGAAGGCCGAATATCTAAGTCTGCTATAGGAGTGAAGGGATTTCAGGACAGGGTTTTCTGGCCAAACAACATTGTCCCGAGGGAAGATAGCCTGACGGCCTGCCGCAGTGCTCTTTGCCGAGAGACAGTCGGCTGAGGGATGTCGTCGTCTATCTCTCACGGGACACCAAACACAGGACGACACTGTCCCATCCCAGACTTCGTATCTATTTGAAACATACTTAAAGTATGTACACAGCTTTATAGCTCATTTGCGATTTTTAACCATCTAACCATTAGCTCCACATTGCCTGTCACCCAAAGGAACAACTCTTAACAACACTTATTGACCGATTCTCCCTCGTTTGTCCACTGTCTGCTAAATACTTCAATCTCTGCCAATAGTATTATTATCTTGTTATGACTGTTGGTATACCTAATTGAGTTAATTTTCCAATCAGTAGTCGACAATAATGTTAAGTGTAAAAATACAGTTTATTAAATATATACAACATAATACCTATTGCTCTCAACTTTATTGTCATTTCAAACTCATTGATACTAGATGCAAATTATTTTCTTATAGTCCTGTTTATATTTGAGCTTCATTAAAAAAAACTACTAGTAATCAATCTTTCACACATAACATTAATTCAGCGTCAATAGGTTAAGTACTTAATTAATCATTACAAATTTAATGTTTAAGAAATAAATACTTATGATAGAATTTTTTCAAACTCAAATGGTTGGAAGCTTTTAGTCTAAAATTATGCACTTGAATATATATGAATGCTTTGATTCTGTAGACTTAATTTATTTTTACTCTATAAATCGGTTAAGTATCTTTAATTTTTAAAATGTATAGTTATCTATATGTTATTTTTTATTTTAACACCTAGTCTTATACTTATAGTATACTTTAAATATTCTTATAATTAATTTTGTTTTTTATTATTTATAGAATTAAAGGTAAAATCACAAAAATGGCAGATTCTGGAGATAGTGATAGTGATACAGATATACACGTATATAAGCCGCAGAAATCAAATGTTAGTTTTATTAAAATAATAGGTATTCATAATTTTGTTTTTAATTATATTATTATTTTTAGATTATTGAAAGTGATGAAGAAAGCTCATCCAGTAGTTCTGATGGCGAATCTGATAAATGTCCAATATGTCTCACTCGACTAGGACAACAAGATTTAGCTTCACCAAATGCTTGTTTACATACATTTTGTTTAAATTGTCTAACTGAATGGGCAAAAGTAAAATATATTAATTTATTATAAAACAATTAATAATTTATTATTATAATTTTTTTTTTTTTTTAACAGAATGCTAAGACATGTCCTATAGATCGTTTGGATTTCAAATTTATCATTGTACGTAGTGTTGATGGACAGTTGTTACAGACAATTGATATAAGCCTTAAAAATGAAGTAGAGAAACTTACCACAAATTTTGAAGACTTGACATACTGTGAAGTGAGTTATTATTTATTTTATTGTAATTGCACTTCATACAGTAATTATCATTCATATTGAAAATACATGATTGTGATAGGTTTGCCATTTAAGCCATCGTGAAGATGAAATGCTTTTGTGTGATATTTGTGATGGTGGATATCACATGGACTGCCTAAATCCACCTATTTATACAGTTCCATTAGAAGAATGGTATTGTCCTCAATGTGAAGCAAGAGAAGAGGTAAGTTTCAATTTCAAATATACTATTGAAATAATTAATAAAAACATTTTAATTTTTATATTCTATAAATTTTATTATTTAATAAATTGTAATATTTTAATGGTTTACTTTTACTTGATCCCATAGCAAAGTGACAATGACATAGATCGCGAAGAAGTAATTGATTTATTAAATGATTTAAATGATGATGAGCAATTACCTAGACCAAGGCAGACCAGAATACGATTACAACAACGTTTGGTGCCACGAACAAGAGCTAGTGAAAGAGTACGAATGAATACTCAGCGACTACGACAAAATGTAATAGCTTATATTATTAAGCATTAAAATAATTAAAAGATAATTAAAATAATCATCAAATGTATAGGCTACTGAAGGAGGTCTAGTACAAACAGCTTCTAATGAGAAAAGGACAAAGAAATATTCAAAAAGAAAAGTCAGGGTTAAAAAATGGAGGAAAAAAGTAATTGAAATATTTTTTTGGTAAATACAATTTAATATGTATATTAATATAATTTGTTTTTTAAGAGTGTTAAACCTTTAAGAAAAAAGAATACTCAATTAGCTGAAAAATTAGGGATGTGTTCATCGAGATGGAGTAAAAACTCTTCTGGTGATAATGGCTCATTGGGTACTTCGTCAAATTTTGTAGATCATACATCATTAAGTATATTTGGAAATCCTCATGAATTTGATTATGTTCCTGTAGAGTACGTAATAAAAACTAAGGTATTTACACGTATAAAATAATTTTAAATTATTGGTTACATTTTAGGTCTGATGAAGAACGAGACATAGGTGGTGATGGACCTTTGAATATGTCAACAATGTCTCGAATACGTATTTCAACTGATTTGATCTCTAGAAAGGAAATCAGTGAAATTTTACGTCGGCCAGTACGTAGAAATATAAACATATCACATAACACTGATTCAATAAATATTTTGGATAATATATTGAATGTACAAGAAAAACTATTTAAAAAGAAAACAATAGAAAATGTTGATAAACACATCACTCAAGCTCCAATGTATTCAGATCATAGAACTGATAGGAACTCTGATAATGTTGGTAATTATTCATCAAATCGCAATAATAATAGAAACTATTCTAGAAACAATGATCAATCATACAATAATGCTGGAAATTCGAGTTCATATGAAGAATCTCAATTGACTAATGAACCAAATTTTAGTGAAAATCAACCAGTGAATCCTTTTCCTTTTAGAAACTCTGGTCCTATCAAGTTTCGTATGAATGTCACAAAAATGGGGGAAAGAAAGCAACCTCGGACTCCTCCTAAGGCAGTTACTACTGAATATAATGTAGAAGAAGAAAGTGGCCCTAGTACTCAGGTAGAAGAAACTTTTAAAGCACTTGAACCACCTCCTGATCCACCAGCTTTATTGTTGGGTATCAATTTAGATGAGGACGATGCTGATAATCTTATAATTGATGATAAAGATTATTACGATCCTGAAAATCCCAGTGATAATGATGAAGAAACTGAAATAAGCAAGCAAAGTGGAACTGCTTATATGCAGTCTCCTACATATGGTGGTTACATGGAACAAGTAGAGAACAGATCTATACCACATATACCTATTTCCAATAGTAACAATATATTACGTCCTGATGATGAAGGCATGTCTTCTGAAGAAGATGAAAAAGAAACTAACGATGACTGCCCAAATATATCATTGTATTCTTCAACTAGTCTTAAAATAACTAATTCACCTAAAGAATATGGACCTTTTTTGGAACATGAAAATGTCAAAAGTGATAAATTAAGCGGAGAAGCAGAATTACAATTTATTCCTATGCCACCTGTAAGTCCAGAAATAGACTTGTTATCTGAACATGGAGAAACAAGTCCAAAATCTGAAGACGAATGTTTGGAAAGTATTGAAATTATTGATGATACAAAATTATCTCCGCCACACAAAGATAATAAATGTGAAGATATTGATAACACCGATGAAGATGAAAATAAATCAAACTCTGGTGACAATGTAATTGATGTCATAAATGAGATTCATTCAGACATGGAACGTGAGAGCAAAACATCTAAAGCTTTAGAAAATAAACAAGAATCAGATGTAATAGATCTTGAATGTGATGATACTATTGTACCTATAAATGACGACACAGTTGTAGATCAAGAAAATATAAATTTAACTGGAGATGCTACTTCTGATGTATCATGTACAACATTAAATAGTTTAGACACTGATCACCAGCAAAAAGAAGCTAGTAATTTAAATTTTGATCCTATATCAGATTCTGAAGAAGAAAAGAAAAAAACCAAGGATCAAATAGATAGATCTAATAGTAGTCAAAGAAAAGATAAACTTTCAAATGGTAAAAACGAAGAAACTATTGCACCTAAAGGGAATAAAGATAAAGATAAAGATGGCAAAAATAAGGTGAAGGAAAAAGAATCTGAGAAAGAAACTGTGCCATGGAAAAAACTATCAAAAAATTCTAAAGATAGAAACTATCGTTATGGAAAGGGAAAAGATAAATTAGGTGAAGAAAATGATCGAAAAGAGAAAAAACAGAAAAGAAAAGAAATAGAATTGTATGATGTTCGAAAAGTACTTGAAGACAGACCTAGACGCAAAAAAGATAAATTTGGAAGAGATTTATCTAAATCTAGTCATAGTGATTCAGACTCTAAAGATCGAAGTAGGCGTAAAAAACGTAAAAGAAGTCGTTCCAAGCAACGAAGACGATCTATTTCATCTAGTAAACCCAAAAGTCGAAAACATTCTAGGAGCCGTTATCGTAGTGAATCTAAAAATAGACATCGTTCTAAAAGTAGACATCGTTCTAGGAGCAGACATCGGTCGAGAAGCTCAAAACATTTAGGAAAGTATGAAAAAAACCAAACAATTACAAAAGAACGTTATCGTTCTCCAGTTTTATATGAAGACCACGAAGTATCTCCATTATCAAAACGCCAAGCGAAAAAATCAAAAGAAAAAACAAGTATTTACTCTAAAATAGAAAAAGACTATGAGAGAAAACTATTGAAAAATGATAAAATTGCCAAAAAAAAACTTAAGAAAAAATCCAAAGATTATCAGTTCTCATCCCCATCACCAAGATCATTATCACCTGGTATGCCGGGATGGCAATCACCTAGAGATCACATGAGTCCATGGTCACATACTGATATTTCTCGTACACCATCACCTGCTTACACACGTCATGCAGCTGATATAGATATGAATTATACAACTAGAGATCAAGAGTTTTCCGAGTATAATGATAACATTGCATTAAATAATTTAACAGTTATAGTGAAAAACGATACTTCAAAAAAATCTAAGCTTTCTAAACGACATACCACCCGTCAAATAGCTGTTCCGCCTGTCAAAGAAGTATTTGCATCTGGGGACAATATATTAGTAAGTGTTAATTTCAACAAAGACGCTACATCCAAACAAAATTCCCAAGAGCCATTGAAACGTAAACGGCAAGAAACTGTACCATTATTGGTCTCCAAAAAATCAAAAAACAATAATGCTGTGGCAGTGCCAGACACTACTTCAGCAAATCAGAAAACGACCACAAAAAGAGCTCCAAACTCTAAATGGCTGAATCGTAAAAAAATTTCTAGGACAATTGAAGTGATTAATGCTAAACCAGTTGCAATCATAGATTTAAATACTTCTCCATTTAGAGAAATAGAGATGTCTCCGAAGTCCATTATAGTTTTAACAGACAGTGATGAAGACAAACAAGTGACAAAATCTGAAACTAAGAAGGACAATAGTCCTGAAAAGTCTAAAGAAACTGTTATTGCTGAACAACAAAAGCCTGTGGAGAAAAATGAAAACAGTACCCAAACATTATCAACAATCATGATTGGTGGTCCAAAAACTCCTCCAGAACCAGTTATCACCATTTCCAAACCAGATAATACATCCACTAACAGTTGTGAATTCAATAGTCAAGATGAAGATCACACTCAACCTCATGATGTACGAGGCCGGGGACCTAATACACCCCCAGAACCTCCTCGGTCTGTAGACACAGTTGTCAGCGAGACAGCATATGATCCTTTTGAACCAACAAAATCAAATTCACCAAGCCCACCACCTAGAATTGATATGTTTGAAGATGATGATGACAATGATGATGATGATGATGATGATGATGATGACAACCATAATGATACATCTGCACAACCTTTAGAGGAGAACAAAACGACTGATAGCCAATCTTCTATTTCACCTCAGATAGTAGCTAAAACTATAACACCACCGTTTTTAGAATCCCAAAGTTCAACTCAAACAGATAAATCCCCAGAAAAACTTGCCACCACCACTGCAAATACATTGCTATTTACTAGTCCAGTAGCAGCCAAAACTCCTAGTCCTGTTCAACCGACACCTACTGCGACTAATCAAGATGAAATAATTGATTTAGATGATAATGATGACAGTCAAACGTCAGCTTTTGATAATGGTGCTGATTCACCTTATTCCCCTGGAGAAGGTTTTGTAGATGAAATGAAAGGTTCGTCACCAGACAGTCCTGCTCCTCAAACTAAGAATGTTGTATCTACAGCACAGAACCAAAACAAAAGTGAAGCTAGAAGTAAATTGGACACTTTGCTCAGTATACTACCACAACCTAAACCTGCAAATGTGTTTGATAATATAATGAAAATTAAAAACCTAAAACCTCTTAAATTTTCATCCAAATCAAAATGTAAGCATATTTTAATTACCTCGTATTTGTATTACTAATTGTTTATTAGTTAAAGACTATTTTTTTTTACATTCTTATTCACTTATAGATTCTACTAAACTTAATTCTTCCAATGAGGATAGTGTTGATGATTTACCTGGATCAGCTGTTGAATTGGAATCAAAAAACAAGGTGATGTTTCTTAATTACCTATTTCCTAGAATATTACTTTGGTTAATTTCCAAAAAATGTATAGTCTTAACGTCTTAAGATACTCATTGATAATTTTTGATACCTGTGTTTAGTTTTTGGAAAAGCTAAATCGGCAGGAACGTGTTATTGAAGAAGTAAAACTCGTGTTGAAGCCTCATTACAACAAAAAACATATAACAAAAGAACAGTACAAAGATATTATGAGAAAAGCTGTACCTAAAGTAAGTCAAAAGTTTTAATAAGATAATTTATTTTTATTAATGTTATATTCCGTTTGTAGATCTGTCACAATAAGAGTGGTGAGATTAATCCACAGAAAATACATAGTCTTATTGAATTGTATGTGATCAAATATAGACACTCACATAGAAAACAAGTACAACGGATCCCAAACAAGTGAATTGTTTTTAAATTTATTTACATAATTGTGTATAACATACAGCATAGCTTATTTCTTATCACAAATAAATTTAAGCTGAAAGCTCAAACTCGATTGTTAAAAGTTATAGCAAAAAAGATTTTTATTTATACTCTGTGTTCTTATCATTGTGAATTAGTATTAATGTATTCTTATTATTCGTCATTTTTTATAGATATTTTAAAGCCAGTGTTGTTTTTGACCCGGTTTGTCTCTGACTTTCGATTTATTATTTGTAAAATAACATATTAATTGTACATTTATTTATTGTGTTATAATTTTTGTATTACATATTTATAATAGGGAATATAATATAATATAATATATATACATATATACATTATTATTATATTATTTTCATTATTGTACTGTATTGTAAATATCTTTAACCTAATTTGTACATTGAATAACAATACTTATTTATTTATTTATTTAATTAAATACCTTATAGTTTAATCGTTTTATATTCAAAACTTTTTAGTCATAAATATAGTGAAAAATATTAAATTAGTTGGGCAAAATTTTGAAATTTTAGATTTATTTAATTTAGCCCGATTAAAAAATAATATATTTATATTTATTATTTACCAAATACACTTGTAGTTTTTTTTAATTTCTCTACTAGTTTCAAATTATTTCCTACTTCTGGTTGTTTCAAATAAGACTTTGTCAAGTGTTCTTAATAATTTTCTGATTTGTTCTTATCTAAAACCTACACAACAATTAATAAGTTTATGAAAATAAAAAAATAAAATCCAAATAATTATTTAATAAATTTGAAATAAACCATGTTAAGTAATAAGTCACTCACACATTTTTTCTGCTGCATTTTTATTTTTATTTTTAGAATAATAGGTCATGGTTTACAAATAGGTTTATAATTAATTTGTGAATAATATACCTAATGCATTAATTGTTTAAATATTTTATTAGTTAGACTAATAATTCCAATAGTTAAATACATTTTCTTTAAATTACATCAAGTTAAACAGTTCTGGGTATAATCAATTGAAGATAAAATAAAAATAAAAATTATATTTGGGTTGATTGATTAATTCTTCAAAATACATACTACTCTTTTCGAGTATGTTAAATATGTATATTCCAATTATATTTATTTTAATAGGGTATATACTATATATTATCTTGTTAAGTGCTCCATGTCTATTTGACAATATCTACTGAGTCGTTAAGGTTTTTTTTTTATTAAATTATCTTCAGGGTCTTAGGAATTTTGATCTGACTCTTATTTTCCTGTATATTTTGGTCAAGTCTTTTGTAATTATATTGTTAAATGTATAGAAACAATGAAAAACCCAAAATGTTGGGCTATGTTATTCTTCATTTTCGACTTATTTTAATGTAATTATTTAATATTTTTAAAATGTAACCTATATTAAAAAAAAAATTCTTTCGGAAACTAATTTTTATGAGTATTTAAAATTAAAACTTTTACAACATAACATATTCATTATTCACCCATAAATAACCATTTCTCCTGCGTTATATATAACCGTTGAGTCGACATTGCCTTAAATCTTAATCACCCAGTGGTGGTCAAACGAGGGGGGGAATTGGTGAGGGAGATAGATCCCCTCCATGACTTTTTTCTTTTATATTTATATAATTAAATTTATCTATATTGTACTATAATGTACCTATTAAATGTTATATTTTTTTCTCAAAACAACGCTTATGAGCATAGTAGTTATATTATTATTATCTAGATTCTAGACTCATTCTAGGAACAAGGCTGTTATTATTATTATTATTTAGTTACTTATACAAAATATACGGGAATTACCCCGCTCGATAATCGTGAATATTCAATAACAATTAACAACACACTACTCACTTGTCTTGTTATAAATGAACTATGAAGTACTAATTTACCTAATTTAAAAAATTGATATTAGGCATAAATGCATAACCATAAATTATATTTTAATGATTAAGTAGTGCATATTAAAAAATCAGCCATGCCCCCCTCCCATAACAAAATAATATGACCACCACTGTAATCACCGAAACTCACTTTATAGTTTTCTACAATATTAAAATGTGTCTATAATCGGATAGTCGGATATATATTAAGATGGGTGTCCAGAAATCTATTCAACTAAATAATTTCCCACTGATTATAGCACCCAAAACACACCATAACTACAAACAATTATCGAACTATTTTGATATGATAAGAAATAATTTTAATATTTTTATTATAGATGGATAGTGAAGAGACTATAACATCAAAGTTTGGGATTATCGGATTAACAATCCACGTGGCAGTCTCTTATACAATTTTATAAGTACCAACAATATTCGAATCCTCGCTCCTTCCGGAACAACCTACTGGTCAGTTTCTCAAATCAAAAAACCTGATATTCTTAATGTATTTGTCTCAAAGTTTCCTAGCAATTTATATTGTTCAACAAACTCTGATCATGCATCGGTCTTATACTAAGCAACTAAGCATATCAGGTATTCAGGTTCACCTCAGACAATCATCTAAACACCCTAACTTCTTACGGCACAAACTAATCGATTAACCTTTAATAATTTAGTTCGCCAAGAAATAAATTTTAAAATCAAGCTGAACAACAATTCAAATATTTATAATGCGGTACACAACTCAACTAAAATAATTCACTCAGTGGCAGCAGCATTAATAACTATTAACTACATACAAAATTCAATTCCATTCAAATGCAGCACATTTACTTTCAACTCAAATCCGCTCTCTCATAATCGAAAAACGCAGAGCAAGAGCCAAAGTCCAATAAACTCACTACTCATCTTTAAACAACAAATTAGCTAATTCCTTAATAGGCCCTCATATCAACATTTGTCTTTTCTGTCCATCTCGCGCATAATATAGGAATAAAGATACCTATTCCGTATTTCCACGATTGCGACTCTCTGGTACAGTTTAGGGATAAGGCACCTATTATATATTTTATAAAGAAGAATATTTCCTGTGCATTGATTGAATAGTTTTTAATATCTTAAATTTTTTACAAATATAAGCATGTTTTAATTTAAATTAATTTCGGTTATTTTTAACCATTAATAACTAAAAAATGAAAATATCTATTAAAAATCTATCCAGTCAATAGTAGGAAATATTCTTCTTAATACAATTTATAATAGGTGTCTTTGCTTTAACTGAACCAGAGATTCGTAATCGTGGAAATACGGAATAATGTTGTTCCTACATTATGTATTTATGTGCGAGATAGACAGAGAAAACAAATATTGGTGTGACGGCCCCTTACCTATTAAAGAAATTGTTAGCAAAACATAAATCCAATGAATGACAAAAACTAACTACTTGCAAATCTTTCGACGGCAAACAGTAACCTCTGGAGTAAAATAAAAAAAATTTTAAAATGCTTCTTTATTTTTAAAAAGAAATTATAATACCTTAGCCAGCTCTGATACCAATAAAACCGAATTATTTAAGACTCCAGTTTTTTTTCTCCAGTTTCATAATAATAATGATCCTCAACACCAATCAAATAAATACATTCATGAACCCTCTTCTACTTAAAGCCAATATGAAAAACACATCACCACAATATTAAAATATCTCCCACCAAAAATCTCTCGGCTATGACCTAGTTACAGCCAAAGTAACTCGATACCTACCAAAAACGGCTATCATCCTGTCAACTTATATATAAATATATAATTAACAAAATAATAAGACAGTCTTACTTTTAAGTTTTTGGAAATGTCCTCATAAAATTATTTTTCTTAAACTCAATAAACCACCCGATGACTCGGTCTCATTGATACTCTCCACAAGCCTACTGCCCTTTTTCTAAAATATACGAAAAATTCATCCTAAAAAGATTGACTTCTCACATGATTTTCAAAAACATGCTCCGTCACTCATTCACAATTTGGATTTCATTCTACAGTCAAATTCACCAAGTTTATACAGAAATAGACACCATTTCTTCATAATTAGAAAATAAACTAAACTAACTGTGGCCAAACTGTGGCGCGCATTTTATCATAACATTTTTACAAAAAAAATTAATATTTATAATTATAAGTATAATATTTTATTAAATTACAAAAAAATATAGTGTTCTTGATATAATATCTAAATATGTATTTAATTTTTAATTATTAATTATTAATTATTTTCTTATTTTTTGCGTGTTTAATATATTTTGTAAGTTTTTTGAAATCAGGATTATATGTTGTTAAAGCAGTTAACAATTCCGTTAAATGATCGTCCGTTAACATTGATCGATGTTTAGAATTAACCATTTTTATGGTTTAAGTAAAAAGACTCGCAACAGTATTGTTATGAAAAACGATATTAACTTTTGAGTGCAAAGAGTAATTTTTGGATATTTAATAACAGGTACATGTTTCCAATATACCAATAATTATATAATAATATGACCTTTTTTCCATTTTTAATAATATATTGAATGATTCACAGCTGGCCAATTCTGCTATAGATCATATAGATTTACTTAGATCATCCATGGTCCATGACCTATCACAAATTCACAAATGATAACTTACTCTAGCTACCATAAGTGTTTCTTGATTCAAACAAATTAAAAATAAATTGTGATTCACTATTAACTTTATTTAAATACTAAAGGTGTTGATGGTGTTATAAAAATTAATAATGTTGTATCTTCTCTTTATAATGTTTAAGAAGTAAACTATATAACACAAAACTTATTAGAAAAAAAGTAATAAATAATTCATGAAACATTATATTTGTTTATGTTATATATTATGAACACATTTTATTCTATATCAATTGATTTTATTTATATTTTTTACATAGATTTAACATTACATTTGATTCAATACACTTAGCTTATTCAATACATTTTTTGCCAAAACTTATGAGCAATAAAATGTAAATATTTACTTATAAAAACGAATGGCAGTCTGTTTATAAATATAGGTACCTAATTTTTACACATAGGTAACTTGTATTTAAATGTAATGAATAAGAAAAGAATTATATTATTCAGTTTGGGATAATAGTAATACAATTTAAAGGTATGTCACAATATAATATACCAAACAAAAAGTTGTACTAAAAATAAATAATATAATAAATTATTAAAATGAAAAAAATTGAACAATTCAAATAATAATAATAATAATAAAAAAAATCAACTACCTATTAATGTAACCAAAGACCAACAATTAAAAATACGAAAAACTAAAATAAAACCCCATATCATCTTTTACATAGACTTTACTTTTAGTTGTTTCATTCTTGGTGCCTTTTTCCTTTGTTGACGTTTCATCTCTTTCTCCTCCCACTTTCTTTGTTTTTCTGGATCCTCCTAAATAATAAGAATGTAAAAATGCATTATTACTTTCACAGAAAAATATAACACAAATCAATATTTACTTTTAAAATTCTTTCTTTTTCCAATTTTTTCTTTTCTTCTTTTCTTGCGGCAGCTGCTTCAGCCCGTGCTGCATGAGTAGTTTTTAAAAATGCTTCCTCAACACGCAGTCTATTTTTTTCGGCTTTACTTTTGGCTTCTTTGCTGATTCTCAACCGCTTAACACGTTCCATACATTGAAATATAAATGACATTAATGGGTAGATGCTACTAATAGCTTCTTGAGGATCAGCGTATTTATCAGTAGGAATAGTAAACGTGAATATTAATACTTTTTTCACTGCTGGTAACTTTGTGGGAACTGCAGTTTCACTAGAATAAATAAATAAATATATATATATTAAAAGTATTGTACTAATGAGAATTTTTCTAATTTATGTTTTTTTGTTATTTAAAATAAAGGGTATTAAAGAGAAGTGGAAATTAACAGATTTTGTAAGAATTTAACTCTTAAAAGGAGGTATATATCAATATTATAGAATTCAAAATGGTTTTAAATGTTTGTGTAATTTTATCACACATACGACACACTCATTGCGTTTTATTATTTTCTAAACCCAGGATGGAAAATTCATAGCACATCTGCCCAAGATAGCACGCACAAAAAACACATCAAGAAAGAAAATAAATAATCAACAAAGTAATATTATGTAGCTAAATTAACCTTTTTTATATAAATACATTAATCATACAATAATTTCTTTTACAATATTGAATATAATATATAATAATTCTTTTCATGGCACGCTCGAAGAAAAAAAAAAAGTAATTTTTGGCACGTAGCTGTTCAAAAGGTTTGCCATCCTTGTTTTAAACAGTAAGAGGCTAATTCCATATATGCCTATATTTCGTATGATATTTAGTAAGTAACCAACAAAACAATAGTCGATTTAAAGACTAAAGTCTTAGTTAACATAAAACTTAGCATAAATGATTTCATAAAAAAACTTACTCTGTTAATTTAAGTCCTGAATATCTATCAGAAAAATGTAAACAATCAATAACATCAGAATATTTATTAATATAGTTGACAGTCTTTGCATCCAATATTGAAGAAGATACCTCTCCTAATTCGCTGTGTACACTAAAACTATCAGTCAAGCCGTAATTGGCTCCAGGCTTACGTTCTGGACAAAATACACTCTAAACATAAAATCAAAATTAGAAATGAACAAAGTTTAATCATTTTAATAATTTCTAACAAGGTCAGCCATTTCTTTTGAACACCGAGCTGCTGTTTTTTTAGATGCCACACAAAATACAAATGTATCCATATCTTCTTTATTCATATCAACTTTAATTTGTACTTCATCTTTAACAGGTCGCAAGAATTGATTCAACATGGAAGCTAAATCTTGTCTCTAAAATATGAGGAGATTAATATTTTGATGTTATTCGCTGATTCACTGAAATGTGTAAATACTAAATATATATTTGTATTTTATTACCTTAATGAATTTTAATTCAACCAACATTCCTTCACAGCATGTGCGGCCACTGCACCATAATGTATATGTACTTTCAGTTTCTTTGATCAAACCACTATTCTCTATTTCAATTTTACCATCATCACCTGCACCAATAAATTAAATAACTTCTCATTGTAAAATACTGTTTATACTTTTATATACAAACCAACTAAAGAAAAATTATCTTCTAGTAAGGATTTGTGTGTCTTAAACCATATATCTGCTAATTGAGCATTCTTTGATCGGCCGTAGAAAAAATTAGCAAAATATGCAATAATACCAACAATTAATAGAGTTTCCATTATATAATTCGACCACTTTGTATGGAAAGGTACTGGTACAGAAGCAATAGTTATTTTAGGATCTTTATCATCAACATGTAATCTTTCAGTGTCAAAACCTTCGAATTCCTCTTCATCATTAAAATGTTCAAATTCATCATCATCCTATCAAAAAAGTATGTTAGAAACAATTGTACTCATTTTGAACAATGTATGATTTGAATATACTTCGACGGTTATTTCAGCCTCGGCTTTTTCCAAGATAGGAGAAGAGTCATCCTTCAATTTCAGGTCAGGTTCAGTTCTGGGTAACTCTTCAAACTCCTCAAACTCGTCCACTTCTTCAATTTCAAACTTACAGTGAGCTAAACATATTAAAATTGATAATGATATGACTAGAAAATACTTCATTTTGTACAAATTTAAAATTATTGAAAAATTTAGATTCCACACTAAATTTTGATGGGCTGAATAAAAAAATGTATTAAACGGATAGTGAATACGGGTATTCGGCGTTAATCTTATCTCACGACTAATGACATATTTTCATGGAAGAACGCATAACATCCTTAATCTATGCTTCCATGGTCTAATATACGCCCTAGAAATAAACATTATTGATTTAAATAAAAAAAAATCCTGTAAATAATACCTATAAATTATAATTAAAAAGTATAAAGTATTTAAGTATAAATTAACCTATATATATATAATGTAACATTATTTTTAAAACGAAACCACATGCTGTATGTTAGAATAGTACTATGTATATGATGTAATCAAGTAGGATGAAAATAAAAATGGTGTGAGGAAGATTCTGGATTGGTATTATAGTCGGTATAGGTATAATCGTATAGATATTAGATTCTGTTTGTAACGGTACCCGCCTTAATTAATAAATATTTACAATAGTACTGTTAAGCAACAATTATTAACAAGTAGGTACAAGTGAAGAATTCAGACGGGTGTAAATCTCCGATTTGTACAGTGACTTATATATCTATAATATAGTATCTACCTATACACATAAACTAGATAATTAATTACAATATACTTATAAGTTATCACTTGTTAACAATATATTTTAAAAGTTCTCTTGTAGTCTTGAAAATTAAATTCATTTACATTCAAGTTTACTTTATTAAAAAAAAAATTAACACGTTAATCTGATGATTAATTTTAATTATTAATATTTATTTTATTAATCTTAAAATTAAGATTGGAGAAGGTATAAATAATTTGTATTATGTATAATACCTAGATACATATGTACAGTGACGTATTATTTACAAAGGTACTGGAAAAAAATAAAACATTTAAAAAATAGGTAACCGTTTTGCTATACAGTATATAGATGATGAGATTGGTGGGGGCTAGGTAAATCGAGTCCGAAATACCATTTTTGTGGTAAACTAAATCCCAGATTTGAAAAGGTATAAGGTAAACTGAGTCCCTGGTTATAAAAGGTTTAGTTTCCAAGACAGCACATTTCCCTGCTCACTTGTACAGGCTTAGTACTACTGTTATGTTAACATGGTTAAAAATGTGTTTTTTTTGTTTTTAATATCTAATATAATTTATTACTACGTTGTACATAAAAATCACAATTAATTAAATATATAATATGTATACAAATTCAAGTCAATTTTTTTTTCTATTCATTACTATTTATTGTTATTATGTACATGGTAAAAATTTATTTGATATATTCTTAACGAATTCAAATCTTGAAATATTTTTATTTTCATATTTCAAAATGTATAGTCTCAAAAAAAATTGTTTTCTATTGTTATTTTTTTCATTTTAATTACCTATCTCTTTGCTAAGTATTTATATATATATATATATATATATATATATATATATTTGAATGTATTTAAGTAAGCAAATCAGTAATCGATAATGATTAATTGGTGACTATTGTCACTATACAGTACCTACTCATTGAATGTAGAGACTTTTTATTTTTAAGTAGGTACATCGTCGTTATTTATAAATTATTCTTTCGAAAAATATTATTACTTGGGACTTATTTTACCCAGCACGTTAAAGTTTTCCGGATTCAATTTACCTAGCCCCAATATTCATCCAATTATTTGGGACTCACGGATGGGTGTATTTCGTCATTGAGTAATATACCTTCCTATGTGTTAAATTTTCATTTTAAAGTCAATATCGTTAAGATTTAAGACCTCATTCGAATATTTTTTAATAACAAAATAATTAATATTGTAATTGTTTGTTAAAAATTCAAATTTTAACATCAAAATATCTATTAAAAAATTGTGTTTGAATATTTTAAAATAATTTATTTTTATTTTAGTATAAAATACTTATGAGGTATTATATTATATTTTCAAGTTTAACTAAGTAAAGAAAGCATCAAAATATTTTTAAAATTACACCATTTATACAATATTCTAGTTTAAAAATTGGGTAAAAAATTCGTATAGGTATCTACACGGTTATTCGTTTTTGAATTATCTATGTATACAAAATTGTTTTTTTTTTTTAATCTTATTATTCAACTATTTCAACTTTCCATATTACTTTAATAGTAATATAAATTCTTTAATATCAATATAAAAAAAATAACATATATTAACATTTAAAAATGCGTGTTGCAAATACATTCAAAATATTTGTACTATATGTATAGCATACTATGTGTATAGCATCATTGCATCAGTTTGAATTTTGTTATAAATCACAATTCAATTCCGTCATATTCGGTTAATTATAGTTTAAATTACATATTACACATATTATTATTCTTATAAAAATCATCATACATTTCGATGCATAAATTGTTTTTATATAGGTACCCACCTTAATTGCAGGGGAAGTATGGAGTTACAGATTAGTTGCAAATATTTGCAAGGATTTGGAGTGGATCATCAGTCATGAAGCCAACCACCTATCACCAAAAAATGTATAGCTGTTATTTTTTTTTTTTTTTTTTTATTTTTTAAGAATATAATGGTTTCCCCCTGAACATGTTAGTGTGGGGGCCCATGAGTTTACAGTTTTAATAAAAATTCATTAAATAATTACAATATATTTTTCTCACATTAATCTGATTTTTTCATTGTTCTTTTTATTTATTTGTTGAAATACAGAAAAATCGATGATTCCTATTGGAAAAATAAACTATAGATTTCTTCTGAACAGCGAGTAAATAGTTTGTTCTAATTATTATTTAATATTTTTTGTTTCTGTAGTGCCACGCCGTAATAAATGAAAATACGGGATATAACATACATTGTCGATGTAAAATGGACGGCGCAATAAAAATACGTAATAAACTAATTAAGTAATAACTAATAAGTTTCTGACAAACGATTATGATATTATGCAGTGGCGTTGCCAGTGGGGTGGCTGAGGGGGCTTCAGCCCCCCTTCCTCCCAAAATATTAAGAAAATTTAAAAATTATTTTAATTTTTAATGGTCTATGAAAATCGCAACAAAAATCTTAAATTGTATTTTACAAAAATTGATCAGTCCCTCTCCCCCCAAAAAAAATTCTGGCTACGCCACTGATATTATGTGTTAGGTATACTATTATTATATATTATAATACAAAAACGATGAAACGACCAACCAGTTACTTAAAAATAACATTATAATATAATATGTTATTATTTTGAAAATTATTGTAATGTTATCGAAATATTTGAGGGAATGTATATATAGTCAAATAATATATTATACATTTATACATAGGTACTTTATAAATTATATCTAACGACGTTTATAACAACTGAAGTTATTGCTATTACAAAATAGTATTATTTTTAAGAATATTTTGTTTTAATAAATATGTCAAATACTTTAAGGTAAGATATTTTTTTTTATCAGATGATAGATCGCTTAATTAAAATGTTAATTTATTTTTGTATACTATTTGTAATTATTTATACTAAAACGCCTTAAACTCTTAACCTAATCCTAGTAGAGCTTTAATGATGTCCATTTATAATAGATTAATAGCTCTAGATTCCTAGCACTGTGAAAAAATTGGGCGATTGCCGATTGTATACTCCGCCAGTTTTATTTTCTTACCTGCAATGGGTATATGAAAATTCCACCTGCAGTGTTAAAGCTTACATTAAATACGTTGACATACCACATACGTTGAAATTGCTAAAATTTATATCAGTTTATGCCTTGAATTTATTCATTTATTAATATTTAAAAATTATTTTATCTAAAAATTGTATTACATAATTTAGTTCACAGTTCAAAATATTATAACATAATAACATATCTACATATTTTATGATTATTACGATTATTTATTATTTATTTATTATGTAATATATTACAATAGCATATTTAATGTGTTTGGACAATTAATATTATTATTTAATAATATATACAAAGTAATTTTTAAATGTTTAACTAACTTTTTAGTTTTATATAATTTTAATCTAGCAGTAATACATTATGAACACAAAAATATTTCCTTGTTAAATTCATATTTTACTTTTAATTAAATTTATGCTGTCATTCATTATTATAATAACTGCAGATTAGTATCTGAACTTTGAGGTTATAACTTATAAGTTAGATATTTACTATTTAGACAGTTTAAATGTGTGATTAATGATATTTGCATTTCTGATTTTATCATCTTGTGACACATTCTATATAATATAATATTTTATAGATTATTGATTAATCAAAGATTACATTTCTGTAAGTAGTGTCATTAGGTATTTTAAGATTCAGAGGTCCAAATGAAAATCATAATAATTAATAAATAATATTTATTATATATATTATATAAATTATACAGATTAGACCGTCGTATAAAACATACAATATATTTAAAAAAATAAACAGTTAAAAGTTAAGTAAATACAAAATTTAAATAGCCTAGTTTTTTTTTAATGAAACCGACTTATAGTTGAGGACATTGTTGTTTGTATATATTTTGTTTTAAATATTACCTACATTCTAATCATTCTATTTTTATAATTGGCATAAATAAT
This sequence comes from Rhopalosiphum padi, assembly GCF_020882245.1. Classification (NCBI taxonomy): domain Eukaryota; kingdom Metazoa; phylum Arthropoda; class Insecta; order Hemiptera; family Aphididae; genus Rhopalosiphum; species Rhopalosiphum padi. The sequence continues at coordinate 25,491,069 of NC_083600.1, forward strand.
TATTACTTACCTATTTCTTATTATTTTCCAAACAAAATTAAATTATTAAAATAATACTAGTATTACCAAACACTTATATTTTGTATTTACCTAACCCTTTCACTACCAAATTTTGAGTTATGTGAAAAATTTTCTTTTTGCATAACTCATATCAGTAATCTTAAATGCGTTTATCAATTTTTAGTTTTTTTTTCTTAGTTTTTAAAAAAGTTATCTAACTATTGGAATGATCATCGGGGTCGGAAATGCTGGCGTACAAAATAAAATAAAAACCTCAATATAATAACATTAAAATATATATATATTATATCTCTAACAAATATATAAATCGAAGTAAACATAATTATTGAAATTTAACTAAAATTTAATTTGGTGTAATAAAAACTATAAAAAATATTTTATAATTGTGATAATCATAATTCATAAAAATAATTTTTGCGTAGGTAAAACAAATGTATTTGGCATTTCGTACACATGGCAATGTGTTTTTATTTTTAATTCCATCCGACTTTATTATCAAATATTCAAATCGATGTAATAGATGTTTAAGCTAATTAATTAATAATTTAAAAACATAATTAAAAATAAATGATTGGCTAAAATCCTTTATTTACAATTGTTATCTAAACATTACGTAATATTACGTTGAAAAATATTGATAAATTAATACTGAAAATATTGAAAATTAAATTAAATAACAAATTACTTAAGCATGCAACATTGCATTTACATATAGGTGCATTAGTGAATTAGTGAATTAAAATAACAGGGATTTTATTCTCAATATTTTTTATTATACTTAAAAAGTAGGTAGGTAATACACAATTTATAAGAAAACATATAAACAGGTTTTTGATCCACCGATAATCCTTTTTTGTATATTTTGTTTTGTTTTATTTACAGTAATAGAATAGTTTGAATTCATTGATTTAGGTGACCTGCAGAGTTTTAACGTTATAACGTGTACATTTGGTAATTTACTCGGGATTTTAAAATAATGTACAGGATAACATATTAAATATTTAAATTATTACATTAAAGATGAGCATCACCTTATTAGCAGCACTTTAGTTGGGTAAAAATTAGTATTGGTTGAAAAAAAAGTGTAAAAATAAAATGTATTTACTTGAATGTTTAAATATCTTATTGACTGTGATATAATTAGAATAAGTATTACCCATAAATATGTTTGAAAAAGAAGAGGGACTCTCCATTCCTCCACTTCTCCCTTCAATTCAATCACTGTTTTTTAAAAAGTATGTTTATGACTTTATGAGTAAGATTTCTGAAATACCTAAGTCAATCATCATTATTATGGAATTCCTATCAAATGGTTTAACAAATAACAACTAATATTAAATATAAATTAAGGCGTTCGATACTAATGTCATTTTGTCCACAAAAATACACACTACTAAAATAAATTATCCTGTATTCTTCAATTCTTGCCCTGTCTGTCTCCCGTAGTATTAACCAAATTTGATCATATATATTTTCATTTAATATAGATGAAATTATTCTACAGCAATAGCCTGCATTGAATTTTGATTTTTAATATTTTAACTTCAAACTTTATAATACATGTCTTATAAAAAAAGACAATTTTAAACTTCTTTTTATAAATTACTTTCTACCATTATTTGTAAAAATATTAAATCAGAGTTCGATGTATTCTGTAAAAATAATTTTTTTTTGAGATAGAAACAATCATTAAAATCTAACAATTCGACGAGATATTTTAGTTTTTCCTGAAGTCATTTTTGCGGTAAATACAATACACCAAACCCTCCCCTCTTTCCACTAAATAGGTATCAACTAAAAAATTAGCGGAAATATATTACTATTACGGAAGTAATTAAAATATAAAATATAATTTTGAAATTTTATAGAATTGCTGACAAATTAAAATATCGGCACCAGGCCCTGATTTAATTAAATTAAAAATTATACATTTCCTTTTTTTTTTGTTATCTTTCCAAAACGTTGTCAAAGTAGCAGTGTGGTAGGTAAGAAAGCATGACATCCTCAAGCTATCTCTTATAGTTGGCTTCTTGCCAGATTTTAAGTGTTAGAATATCTTTTTTATGCAACATATACAGTATACCTACATAGCCACCATATTCCAGCTATAGTTCCCAACCGTGGTCCACGTGAATCATGACTCATGAACACAAACACGTGTATTTGTAAAATGTTTTAAATATAAGTAGAATTTTATTATACAGTATGTTATATAGTACCTTTAATCTTTATAAGTCAATACTGATAAATACTTAAATCGTATAATATTCTAAATAAGGTTCGTGGTAAAAATAACTTTAAATTATTCTAAATATTTTAAAAGCTGTATTGTGTACAGAAAATGATAATTAAAGTAATCGTGTAATCGTGTAATGTTTTAAGTTTATACCATATAAATATTTTTTTAATTATAAAAAATTAACAAAAATAAGAAAATTGTTTGAATAGAAATTGCAATTTTAACTACATTTATTTTTTTCATTCTACAGTTTCATCAAAAATTAAACTTTAAATAAGGTTATAAAAACAAATGTAAAAAATAAATAAATAAATGTAAAACATGATGTAACAAATGCAATGTATGCTGCATAATAAAAGATAAAACTTATGTGAGTCTTACTCTAGTTTAAAAGTGTAATTTAAGAAAACATAATTATTATCAAACAAACCGTTTCCTCTTCACCTCATTCGGATTTTTAACTATGTAAAATTTTGATCTTGGATATTAAAATGTAATAATTAAATTTAATCTTACGTGTGCTTGTGCTTGACATAAAGTATGTTCATTTGATGGCATTATACATTTATACACGCATGGCATAACATGTCTGTCATCATTTGGGCATGCATGGTATAACAAGATACAAGAATATGTCAAAATCTACACATACGTATTTATGTATACTTATTTATAATTTATAATCAATGGAGACAGTTTATTAATAACAATTAATGCTTTAAGTAAGATAAAAAAATTATATAGGTGCTAATACATAATATTTAAGTTATATGCCAATATAATTAACGAACAAATTAAAAAATATATAAATAATAATATTATACGTTCATATATAATTATTAACAAAATTGTGTTACATTCCCTAAGATTATTATACATTTATAAATACCTAACTACGTATTTTAACGTTACACTACATTATCTAGATTTTATAAAGTATTTTTGCTAGACATATTATTGCTTCGATTCAGTACATTTACTTACATATGATGTTTGCCAAGTGCTAGCTATATAATAAAGTGTGTTTAGATTTTAACTTTATTTGTTGTTTTCAAAAACTATTCTTATTTCTTATACGTATCTATGTATTTTTTTTTATCTAGGTATTTGTTATAATTTATTTTTGTTTACTTACTGAATAAGTCGATTGGTTATTAATTTTAAAGTTATTGCTTTATATAATATATAATATTATTAAATTGGATATTCACAATCACAATTATTAAAGTTATAGTTAAGTATAACAGTAAAAATATTTTTTTACTTATTGTAACTCAAAATTATTTTTTTCGTCTTAGCAAATTAATGTAAATATTTTAAAAGTTGAATTACCAATTTATATTAAGTATTAAAATAGTACATACTGTAAGTTTTAAAGTTGAGTTAGGAGGTAGATATATAAGAGAAGTTATAGTATATTCAATATATTAATAGGTGGAAACTGGAAAGGTATATACTATAATACTATTCAGTAATCATATACGAAAACAAATATATAGTAAACTCGACATCCTTCAGAATAATATTATGATTTACTAACAGTTGATATCTCGAAAACAATTAACATCTATTTGAATTAATTAAAAAACAACATGTTTATAAAAAAAAATTGACTAATTATTTAATCGTTATAACTTTTTATGTTTTTCATTCTCTTGAATGACGATATATATGCAACTAATTAGTAATTATATAATAATTAAATAACTACTCGGTCAAAATATAAAAATTAAAAATTCTTAGAAAAGTATTATATAATACAAATAGATATGTTATTATTAAAAAAAAAAAAAAAATTAAAAAGATTAAATATGGTTCAAAATACACTTCATTTTTAACAAAGTTGTTTTATATAATAAATTAAAGTTACACGAAAAAAAAATATTTTCAAAAACTTTTGTACTTTTCAGGTTAATTACAGCAGTTTACAGTTATAATCACCTATAGTTTTACGTTATAATATATTTTTGTATTGTATGGTATATGCAGTCCTTTAGTCATCCATATTTTAGGTTGCATACTATTATTATTATAATATACTAATATAGGTACATATTGTATTTTTAAATCTGTTTTTATAAAATATTTATATTACACAACTTTTAAATGACATAATAATCACTCAAATATTCCAAAGTAAAATTTTTATTGATTTTTTTAATAATTGTCCTTATGATTTAAATATCCGAAAGATCCGTTATTCGTCCGAGATCTTATACGAAATATAAGCGAATATTTGGAAAATACAACAAATGCGTGCATAATGGCCATTATTTGATTGTACGAGAGGTATTTTATTGTTTTATTAAATTTATATACAAATCAGTCATCAAGTAATCAACAATCACAAGCAATTTTAATGAATCGAAACGGATTTGATGATAAATTGTCTATATCATATAGGTAATTAACACGGAATTGCATTTAATGACTTTGGAGTTTAGATTGTACCTACATTCGTACTAACCAAAAAATACACCAATAGATATCTTAATTATTGAAGGTTATCAATGCCCAATGGTATTATAACTTTACTTAATGTTTAAGTACAATTCCGAAATAATATTACGTTTTGAACTATAGCGGATGTTAAACAAATAAAAAGAACATATTATTGTTTTGAAAACTGATGTAAAACTTAAAAATTATATAACACCTAATATATCATAATATTGTTTGGTAGGTTTGATATTTCACTTTAATGTTTCAAAGTGTGTATGAATTAAACATAATTACTCACATGTGGGTTGTTTGATGTATTTATGATTTAATTATTATATTCAACTTTATACTGACCACGTGTGACTTTGAAATATCAATTATGATGTTTTAATGATATTGGATAAAGAACAAATTACAAAGAACATTTGGAACAAACCCAAAAATGTTTACAGCGTTAACACTTGTGTTGTTATTTATTGTTTATCAGACGAAAAAAAAGTAGGTAGGTCGTATAGGTATATAAATTATGTATATATATATGTATATTTTATATGATATTCATTAATGCTATATATACTTAAATCATGCAATTTATTATAGTTACGTACATTTTAAATTATAACATGAAAAGATGTGTAAAGATGTCTAAAAAACGTCTTATACATGTATACATACCATTAGATATATAAGTAATATATTATATTTTATTTAACGAGGTTAAAACAGAATGATAATGCGTTTTATGTCGTATGTATTATGTTTTTATATATTTCAATCTCGTAATCGTAAATGTCATAAAAAACTAAACTATTCTTAAGCCATTTGCACATTTATATTGCTTGTGCTGGAAGTAGTACTATATAACTAGATTATAGATAATATTATAAATAAGCGTACCTAGTATACCTATATGGCTATATGTGAGAAAATCACATACCTTTAGAAGTGTGTACTACACTACTACAAAATAGGCATATATCACCTTTATTTAATATTTATATAGTGGGTCATTGCGGTGTTTTCCAGTGAATCTAACACGAGCTGGCTCTAACATTATAATCTAACACAATGGCTCACCGGGTATGTGTTTGTTATATGTATATGTGTATTGTGTATTGTATATAGTACAGTATTGTCAGTATTATTATTATCTTATCGTTCAGTAAATTATCTCAAAACTATGAAAAGATATTCATTAAATATTTGTTTAATTAGATAAGATTTTTAGGGCATGTACCAACCATTTACATTATTCCACTATAACATTTAAAACTACTATTTTTGTCATCGTTTCCACCAATTTTAAAAATGTTTGATTTCCTTTTCCGCTAATACCTTTTAGATACTATATAGGTACCTGCTTTGGAAAAAATATGATAGATATGTAGTTATGTTCTATATTTTTAAACCTTTGGAAAAAATTTTGTATTTTTATTGACTAGTTTCAGGATAAACTATTTAAGAGAAATTTGGACCTTGGTATTACATTTTCAAGACTTTGAATAAACATACATTTATACAAATTTATACATTTTTAATTACAAAATTATTTTAAAATTTTCGTTATTTTAACAAATTTTAATAAAATTTTAACTTTCAATTCTTTTTAAAAAATCTTTCATATGTTATGTATCTTTAGTACTTTTAAATGGCTTTAATAACAACTTTTAAGGAACTACGAGATTCCTTATTGTGAATAGCAGTTATTTATGCAACTAATAACTATTAACTATTAACTATTAATATTAATTCTAGTGGTTGGCGGGTGGAGATTAGAACGATGGTTTTTTTTATTTCATGGGGCTGCGGCTTACGATAAATTATTTTTCATATATTTCAAGGAGGCATGATTCCCGAGAGGCATCCCACTCTCGATAGTTACGCGCTGCCATACATAGGTATAATATAATACTACTACTACTAATAATAATAATAATAATAATAATAATAACCGTAAAATGGCCCATGTACATCGATTTGTATTTGCTGCAGCGTCTTGATGTCATGGAACGCCTACATTGACACGCAATTTCCTTCAAAAAATTTCCAGAAGTTTTAAGTGACCTCTTGACAGATTCCAAAAAAAGTAAATCGCATGGCCTACCGATTCTCATATTGATTCAAAGGAGCTCAAAATATTTTAGGGAAAATCACAACATTCTTCAATAGCGCATTGGAATTTTAACCACTATTAAAACATTATTTAATGATAGGTTCCCAACTTTTTTAGTTGTGCGGACTACCAATTTTGTAAAAACATCTTTGAGGCCCACTAATAATGACTAATAGCACACCTATATACGTGTGTATATAATATATAAATTATTATTAGGTATATGATAATATTATTTTAAATATATGCGTTAGTAATGTTAATACTTATAGCTCAGTTTTAGGCTGCCTGCGGCCCACTTGTGGGCAACGGTGTATGGGTTGGAAACCACTGCTATATAGGGAATATTATATTATTTTTTTAATGATTGAAATTAACTATTAGTATAACAGTTTATGATTTTCTTAGTTTATATAACTTATTGTCATATAAGTAGTAGTACTTTCCTTTGATAATGATTGTTCAGGTGCGTCATTTCAAATTTTCAACTTTTTGAAAGGTATGCTAACAACAAAGCAGGTCAAAAAATTTCCAACAGAGCAATATATTATAATATGCTATAGTTATTACAAAAAAAATTTTTCATCAATATAATGATTTAATATAATATCATTATTGTATAATATATACCTAATAATCCCAGGTTAATACCTATCTATATTATTTTAATTTAAATTTAATTATTTATATTTTATAGACAGTATGAAAAATAAAACAAACATTATTCTGTATATGAAGAAAGTCAGCATTTGTATTGTCAAATACAAGGGTCGGCAACCTTTTTACTTACACAGGCCATATTTTTTTCAGTTTTTCATTAAGGGCCGCATACAAAATTAAAATATTAAAAAATATAATTTATTATATATATATATTATATATGATTAAATTACGTTCTCGCTCATAACTTATCTCAAGAGATGTGCACGTTGTTATATAATAGTCATGATTAAATGTTATTTATATCAATTTAAGATAAAAAATTGAAATTTTAAACACCATGAAATATAATTGGAGGGCCGCGGGCCGCAGCAAAAAGTTCCGAGGGCCGCGGGTTGCCGGTGCCTGGTCAAATACATTAAATATGTCAAAAAAGTGTTCATTAACACCTATTACAACTTATGGCCAAAGATGTCGGATGCTTAAGACCAATTATATATTAAAAAAGAATAATTTTTGCCCAGCGCAGAAAAATATAGTCAGGCCAAATTGGATCTTGATAAATTTTAGGTAAGTATGCATAAGCATTATTCCAAATGACGCCCCTGTGATAGTTTATAATATATAATTATATAATGATAGTTTTATGTATTCTCGGGATCTAGGGGAGAGGTCAGGAGCTATATTGAGGACGCAGCCCATCTTTTAATTATTTTTTTTAAAGATTCTTTCTCATTTTTATTATTTAATTATACAAATATATATTGGTTTATATCTCTAATAGTACCTACTAGGCACCAATAATACTTTATATTAATAACGGCTTATCATTTTTTAAGCTATATGAGTAATTAATATAATGTAATATATTAGGTAGTCATGCATAAATGCATAAATATATATTTATAGGTATATTATACTTATATATGACCACCTATCGGATTTATGTTAAAACAATTTTATATTTATAACATAACTATAGTTATTTAAAACCATACGATGGAAATATATATTTAATTTTGAACAAGTATAAATTGTGGAACGATTTTGTATTTGATATACTGCAGAGTAAAATTATATAAATTATAAATTATATACAAGTACTAATAGTTTATAAAAATTATTATAAATCATTCCACCTCCTTGATAATTTGGACTGAATCCATTTCCAGGTCTGTAGGCTGTGCATTTATTTAAATCTTAATAAATAATATTAATTTAACAACTTCATACATACATTAATGATAAGTGACTTTTAGTAAATACAAATTTCAAATATAATTCTTATTAAATATTATTTTATTTTATTTTTTTTGTTTTAGATTCTGATAGAAGCAAGGAATGTATTGATTTTACAATGATGTGGTTTTTTCTTTTTTCTTTGTGTCTAAAGACGTCTTTTTTACTATAAAAATAGCTCCGATTATATACTTTGAGATTTGTGGAGGTTTCTAGTACCAAATTATAGTAATAATATAATATAATAAATATAGTAATACACTAATAAATGCCATTATATATTATAGTTATTTTAATTGCACGAATTTAACGGCAGAACATTTCAATAGTTAAGTCTTAATATATTCTACATATAATACATCGTAATCACAAATGCATCATCATTATACAATTTTAACTACACACAAATTGATTTTTAAATAGGTACTATAGGTAGTATAATAGTATCTAAAATTATATGCGTTAAGCTTTCTTGGCTTCATATACATAGAAACTTTATATATATATAATTTAACTACACTTAACAAAATATGCTCAAATATTGCCCAGCTTGTGCCTCATTGCGTATAGTATAGACTATAGATATTATATAAATATATTTGTTAATTTTAACAGCTTCCCGCGGTCGATGATCACTGCACAATACGCACTAAAAACCGAAGAATACACTTTAATAAGCATCATCCTTGATATGCAGCACTATAACACAAATAGTCAAAATGTTTTAAAATTCTATAAATCCCTCCAAAAATAAAATCCCAAATTCTTCTATGAATACGACACTCGGTGGCATGATTTTGTTTTTGTCATAATAAAACAGTAATTTAGTTTAACAATAAAAAATATTCTCAATATAGGATAATCAAGAAAAAGGACATACTTGGGCCTTGGGATGGCCAATTGTGTATACAATTCCATACAATATAGATATACAGGTGACAACACTCATTATTTCAAAATCTATAAACGTTTTTGAAAATATTTTTGTTTTCATAATTTCCAGTCGAAATAAAACAACATTTATTTTAACAGTTATATTTTTTTTAAAGTTTTTACTTGTTTGAATGATAATATATAATATTTTTAAATTCATATTCTGAAACAGAATATTTTTCGGAATATTTCGATACATAAAAATCTAAATTCGGACGAGTATAGTTGAACTTCTTAAGTTTTTTTAAACTCTTAGCTACTCATCCGAGTTTAGATTTTAATGTATCAAAATACTTGAAAAATATTCTGCTTCGGAATATGAATTTAAAAATATATTATGTTGCCATTCAAAAACATAACTATAATGTAAATTCTAACTATAAAAATATTAAAAAATATATATTTTTTTAGTTTTATTTCGACTGAAAATTATGTAAAAAATTTTAATACATTTTTAAACAATGAATGTTGTTTGATAAAATAATCACCCAGTATACTGTATGTGTAGTGTATGTTGTTCACAATATAATATTACTCGTATATATGAGGGCACACCTTGACATAGCAATGTCGGGTATTATATAATAGGATATACCGCGTAACTATTGTATCGATCAATGATGGAAGAGGAGGTTCCGGTAAACTATTTTTTTTCGTACTACGTGCCAGCCGATAATGGAAGTAAGCGATGGGAGGGGGCACAAATAGTCTTTAGAATCAAACAGTGATTCGAACAGTTATAGAAATCGTAACTTCTAAACGTTTCGTACAGAACACGTCAATACGCATTATTTTTGTATTGCAATGTTATATTAAATACGTCCCAGATTGCATCCAAATTTAGTATGTTCCCCTGTACTTCTTGTGTATTCTACCACCCACCACTAAAAAAATCAAAATACACAAAAATTATAATACTATTCATAAATAAACATATATACATTTTTATATTTATTAATGCTATTGTTACATTATTCCAATTTTTTTTTTCGTGTTTGAACCGACGGCGCCGTGGGAACTGCTTTCGCACTACTTCTACGACATTATTCCAATCTAAACTAACCAAAAATGCTATTATATATATATATATAAAATAATAAAAAATAAATATAATTATTATGAATAAAATAAAATATAAATTAATAAAGTAATGTAACTATTATGGTTTGTAAATAATTAAAAATATCGTTAAGTATTATTATCAAAAATTGCACAAAAATAATTTACCCTACATGGCTACATGTATCAGTATCATATTAGCTTAAATTCTTACTAAAATATCCTAATATGCACTTAAAATTTTAATCGATGCACTCAAATTACTTCCATAAACTAGTGCCTTAATGAAAAACCGTATAACTTAATCAAAGTTGTAAATTTATTATTTCGCTATTCTGTTAAATTATTTGTTTTAGAAGTACCTAGTGCATATAGTATAATTAAATCAAAAGAGCTGAAATCAACCAATACGGCAATATATTGTCAACTATTACACTATAGATAATAGATGCAGTATAAATGTATTATACATAAAGTATATTATGATTAAATAAAATAAAATAAATTGTTAAATTTGTATTGGTGATGTGGAGAGAGCATCCAGCAACTCAATAAATAACGAGGGTAGAACACCGATAAATACCATCACACTATCACTACTGATGTCATTGATCATTGATCCATTTCCCGAAACGAAAATTATAAAAAAAAAAAAACATTAATTATAATGCGTGTAGCATACTTCAACGCATGCAATGTGGATCACTATAAATACAAAATTAGTAATATAGAACATGTTCTGTAGTCTGCAGTACATGAGTGAATCGCACATAACATGAGATATAATTTATTGAACATCTCACATTCTCACAAAGCATTGATCAGCCTCATCATGGTCACGAATTTTCATGGTCGCAGCAAACCTATAGTATAGACAGTATAATGGGAAATATATAATAATAAAATGAATATGCTTTTTAAATCCAAAATAACCCATAATTCTGCCTATATAGTATATACGGGTTCCGACAAACACTTACTGAATATATAAATAAAATAACATGTTTATTATAAACTCAAAATTTTAAAACTGCAATTATGTCATTAATTTTTTTGAATTTTCAGTACTTCAGTACCATTTATTATAATTACGATTGTCTTTAATTTAAATATTTTTATCACGTATACTTAGTACTTATCTGTGACCTCTATATTGTACCTACAAATTATGCGACAAGTTGCGCGTGATTCGTGAAAATATACTCGAATTTTGTTCATTTATAGTAGATGCGACACAATAATATGAGGTAGGTGTACTCGACTACTCTGACACGCCCAGGGTTTTTTAGGACTTAATTCAGGGTCTCTTAACATGATATACCTAATAAAAAAAGACAGTCACAGATATTTGCAAAATGTTAGCAAATTTGACTAACTTAGGTCATCGAAACTCATAATGTGGGTGTTAATGAAACTTATAGTTTTTAATATTGAAATAACAACATTCTAATAACTTGAAATCTATGTATTAGCTGTAACCCGTAAAACACTATAAAAAGTAAACACTAGCAATAAATAAGTAGGTAATAACGATAATATTGACCATTCAAGAACATTGAATAAACTAATGACTATTCAGTTTAGTACCTTCCGATACTATAGTATGCGCCATAGTCCATTGATATTTGTCACTTGGCAGTTTGGCACTTGCAATACCTAACGAATTTATACGATGAAATTTGGGTATTTTTATCATTTATGTTTCGTACTCCGGCATTGTGACCTTAGATCATTATATGATCTAAGATTGTGACAATAATAATTGAAAATTATTATCTCATTTAAGATAACTGAAAACTTGGATTGTTCAAATGATACAATTCTAAACTTCGGAAACAAAATGAGATTCTATAATTTTATAAGGAAATACATATGAACAATGGTAGGTTCTAACGCCGAGTTTTCCGAAATCGCGATGTATCCACTAAAACTTTTGGAGGCAGGGGCCCCAAGAAGTTATCCTAAAATGGGGACCAGGTCAAAATGGTTCAGTTAACTGTTTTCCCCCAACCACCACCATAGAAGAGCTGTGTACGCACGTACATGGAGACTAGGCAGATGCACTTCGTCGTCATAGGTACCTCGGCCACCAGTCGCCGTACTGATACATAGCCACATATATATATATATATATATATAGACAATAAAATAAAACACGTCTTTAGGATATGCGCGTTACTATAGATCGCGTCGCATTGTAATAGTCCTATAAATAAACGCGAGTCGTCCTTCCACCCATCGCCCTGCCAACCACCGCCACCCCACCGTAGACCCAACGGCCGTCCGAAACCAAAAGTGCCGCAGTAGGTACCTCTATACACATTATTATAATGCGGCACGTTCGCGTGCGCGAGGCGGGCTAAGCCGGTCTATCCGTTTCCGCCGCCGCGGCGATGGCTCGCGTCCAAGGAATTCCCCTCGGAGCACTGGCGGTCGGCTTCGCGCTAAATTACGATAACATAATTAAAGTCTTTTGTATTCTGGTCCGTGCCCCGCTGCGGGCTGGCGGGCGGACGGCAGAGTCCCGTGCGAAAGTGTCGGCGCGCGTCGTCCCTAAATGGCCCGCGTTTATCAGCTGCTGCTTGTGGCCGCAGCAGCAGGCGTGCAGGCAGAGCAGCAGCAGCTTACGTGTGGACGCCGCCGAGGGGTTCTCAAATCGTTTCTCCGCGACCGCGTCTCCCCCCATTTTTCCACTCACTTGTCGCGCGACACGCACACACGCCGAACGCCGACCGAATAACGCGCCACTCGCGCGCGCCTGTCTTATCGTCATCGTCGTCATCGTCGTTATTATTTACGAACCCGAACCATCCGAATAATCCGATCGGCGATCACAACTGATCAGTGCGTGTTCGATGTCCGAACGTTTCCGCCACGGCACCACAGTCCGTTCGATCACCCGAGGCAGGTTTTTTTTTTTATCGACATTGTTGTTGTTGTTGTTGTTGCTACGTTCCGATCCGTCGTCCCCGTTTCGATAATATAATTCAATAATAATAATAATAATTTATATTACTATAATATTATTATTATTTCTGACATCACCGTGTATGCGCGCGCATTGCCGCGTATAAGTGCGTGCGTGCGAGTTTCGCGGTTTGTATTGTAAAGTTGCGTGCGTGCGCGCCTCCACGAGAGATATCGAGACAAAATGGCGTCGGTCTTATGATAGCGCTGGTCTGAGGTGCACGATATATATATTATATATACTATAATATTATCGTTTTAATATCGTAAATTATATTCGTTTTTATATCGTTATCGTGCTCGGCGCTGCGGGTATGTGAGATGATGACAAAATGGTCTCGATCGACGACCGTGACATCATCGTTGTCGTCCGTACCGTTTTGACGCGATCAATTTTACTCGGTCTCGTCGGAAACGATTCGTCCGCCCGAAGTGCCATGTAGTCCTTTGAAATCCGTTCGAGCTCCACTTCCTCGTCTTATTCTCTGTTCTAACTCTTAATCTCTCTCTGTCTTTCAGTATCCGTACTTTATCTGGACCATGTCGTCCGTCGTTTCGCCGGCGACCAATAAATAACGTTTTTTTTAGAACCTGGGACGTGTTTCCCTCGAAAATAATGATGTCATTTAACCATTACGGTTACAACAGTTTGAAAAACGAACAGACCAACAAACGGCTGAGGACCGCCGACTACGACCGGGAGTCACGAACCACCAACAGTTCCGTGTCGTACGAGGACGGCCGCCGCAAGAACGCCGAAACGCAGCCCAATCACATACTTCTGTTGACCATCACCAAAGTGACGTACCCGATAAACACAGACGTCATCCACACAATTTCCAAAGACCATGGTAACGTTCTACGTATAGTTATATTTAGGAAACGCGGTGTACAAGCCATGGTAGAATATGAAGAAGTGGAACAGGCCATAAGGGCCAAGCAGTTGATGGACGGTGCTGACATATACCAGGGGTGTTGTACGCTACGGGTGGAATACGCCAAGCCGTCTAAGCTAAATGTTTACAAAAATGACTCCGAAACGTGGGACTACACTACGCCAAATCCTGGCGAGAAGAAAACGGCACCCTTGTTACCGGACCCTCCCAGAGCTCCACTGATATCTACTCGACCTACATTCCCTCGATTTGATTTCGAATGTCGGGGCGGACTATTATCTACACCTCATGATTTACCTAATAATAATTATGGAGATAGCTATCCAGCAACGCCTGGACGTTGTGTACTAATGGTCTATGGTCTAGATCCCGATAAAGCAAATTGTAATCGGCTGTTTAATTTATTTTGTTTGTATGGAAACGTGGTTAAAATTAAATTTTTAAAAAGCAAGGAAGGTTGTGCAATGGTACAGATGGACAATGAAATGTCTGTAGATCGTTGTATGGATAATTTGAATAAGCTAACACTTATTAGTGGTAATGTGTTACAGCTACAAGTATCAAAGCAAATGTATTTGTCTGACATTATGGTACCATATGATCTGCCTGATGGCACTCCGTCATTCAAAGATTATTCCAACTCAAAAAATAATAGGTAATATTTATTTGGCGAATCGTCATACTAATATTGAATGTCAGTTTAGTTTATAAATATAGTTTGGATTAGTAGGAATGGTACTTTTAAAAAAAAAAGTTATATAGTATAAATTGTGTATAGTGATTTAATAATTTTTAATTAAATCAATTATCTACCTAGGTAAATAATTTCAAGTATACATTTAAAACTGATTTAATTTTAATTTTTCAACACTACAAATAATTCTATAAATTATTTATCCAGCTATCATATTACTTATTTACAAGTATTTTAGTATATTTATTAAATAATTTTCTAAGAAATTAAATACTAACCAATGTATAATTGTATTTGCAGGTATCATTCAAATTCTAATGGAAAAAATCGGCGTCAGACCCCATCCAGTGTGTTGCATTTTTTTAATGCTCCACCAAACATATCAGAAGCTGATTTATCCCAGACAATAAGCAAAGCTGTAAAAGATGTTGATCCAAAAATTATCATTAAGATGTTTCCTCCCAAAGGTACAGAAGCACGTAGCTCATCTGGGCTTGTCGAGTTTACAGATATGGCTATAGCTGTTGAAGTGATAATGGCTGTCAACCACTGGCCTATAAAATGTGAATCATCCAAGTTTCCATACTTACTCAGACTATGTTTTTCATCGCTGCCCAAAGGAATAGCGAATGCCGAGATGGCACAGTGACATTGCGCTGCTTAATGAACTACCGTATCTCATGTTTGTCAATTATTACTTTTTAGTGCATAATATTGGGTTATTTTTATTTTTTAAAGAGAAATCGACTATGTTTCACATTTCCTATTAATAAGTTAAAAGGACTATGGTTAATGTCTACCACCCCCTTAAAATGTTTTCGTATATTTATTATTATTAAATATATTAATTGTTTTTTTTCTGTATTTGTATTATTAAATAATGTAGACTTGTCAATTATGAAAATCAAACCATATCTTTACTATTTTTGTTTTTGTTTATAATTTATACTTTTGTGTACTTATTTCTGATAAGTCAATTTCAGAATATGCCGAAATTAGGGATAAGTGGTGGGACCAAAACCATAATCTTGCCAATAAACTGTCCTAATACAGAATTTGAAACATATTTTTTTGTCACAAAATGCTAATGATGCGTGCACATTTAATATGATACTGAAATATATGATTCCTATTATTAATATTATTATTGATTATGGTACTGGTACTATTTGTTTTAGGAGGAATATTTTTCCCAGAGATATTTAGCTTGATAGTAGATTGTTTTTAAATTTGTTAATACTTGTAAGTAAAGACAATTCGTTTTAGTTTTGTTTTAATAGTAATAGATCCATCATAGTTGTTTTATGTTTTCTTTATTTTGCAACAATTATAAAGATTTAGTTGAATATTTAAAATGTATATTAGACTAGTTATAATAAATTATTAGGTTGTATTTATTTTATTTTTAATTTTAGAATAAAATTGATATATGATTAAATAAAATTATATAAGTTACCACTGTTTTTAGTTTCCTAGCAACTTGGGTCGTTGGATGTAGTAACTTCAATACCGAATAGGTAGTGAACTTGTTTCATGTTATTTTGACTAAACAAAAGTTTTATGTATTTCAGTAAGTTATATTTTAGTATTCTTTTTATTTTTCATTATATTTTCTTAAAAATACTTTTGAAATTATTGTGTTCAATCCTATTTAATTCTAAATAATTATTTAAAAGTTATACATCACACATTACATTATATTATCATTTAATTGATAGGTAAATGTTTTTTTTCACACTAAATTAAAACTATTGTTATTATTTTAATTCTAATTATGTTTAATGAGTTTTTTTTAAGCTTAAAATAATAAGCTGACTGAATTCTATTTTTGCAGTTTGCCTCTGCTAGCTGCAGTTTATAACATGATATTTATTCTTGAATCATAATCGTAATGGTATTGTAGTATTTTACACAAATATACCTTGATGAGTCAAAATTTAACCTGCTTTTACAGATTCAATGACCTTGTGTTATTTTTATTTATGTTTATTACCTTACAATAACGAATTATCTTTTTAAAGGTAAGTATTTAAGACTGGGAAAAGGTATCTTAATTTAATTACAATTTGTAATTTAAAAATAAGTAAATAGTAAATTTATTATTTAATCGATTTGATAAATCATTATTTGTCTTTATAGCTTAAGTAGGTAAATAACACTATTGCCTTGTATTAGTTAGGTAATAATATAATGTTCTTACATTTTATTATTTCAACAATATTTATTCCCAATATATAATTCAACAAGTTGAATAATTTGAATTAATACATGTATTACTAATCATTTTTAATATTTTATTACTTATATACCTAAGCGACTAAGCATAAGCACCCATTTAATTTTAAATAGGTAATACCTACCTACAAGCTACAATTTAAAATAAAATTTTACCTATTTACTATCACTTTTACTTTTTAAAAGTTACAACAATATTAAGTCATTGAATATCCTTCAAATAATTAAATAGTATTATTCCGTCTGGGTCCAAATTGTCCACCTATCTGGTTGTCGCATTTTTCAGTCTACACTATTTTAATTTATGCTACTAATTATTAATTATTAAGAAGTAAAACGAAAAATGAATTAATGATTAATAGTATGTATGACCAACGAATTCCTACAGATTTTTTGATAAGTTACCTTTTCTAAAAACAAATAATTATGCGTTGGTAAAACATCGTCTATCTCTGTATAATAATGTTACGTAATATTATGGAGAACTCTTTTATGAGGAGATATACATAAAAATGTAGAAGATGTCAAAATATGTACTAGATTGGTGATCTATAGGTTAAAATTTAAATAATTTAATAATAGATATAAATATAGGTGTAGGTATAAATGGTATAATATTAAATACGTAATGACAAACGATTCAAGTTCATAGGGCCTACAATTAATATTTTTTAAATGTTTAATTTAGTAGAATTTTGAACTTCAAAAAAATTATGCATAGGTATAAATAAATATGTGATTTATATTTTAGATAGCTATACAACATAAAATCTGCTTTCCATAACTGCAGGTGTTGTGTAAATATTCTGTTTTACCGATTATTTTAAAAAGTACTAAGTTATTCAATACCTATTTAAGATTGAATCATTTTTATTATTACCATATCTGACGTTAAATATACGAAAAACACATTATTGTTCAACCAATAGTAAGTTATGTTTGTTGTTCCGCTCCTAAACTAAAATGGGACATTGCCACATTGAGACCAACAAGACAACAACATTCCATTTCATGTTATACTTTGAATATAAATTATAATAACTATCTAGCAGTAGGTAGATATCTCTTGTCCGGTTGTCATTATACATAGCCACATCGGTAGTTCCGTGGTTGCGTCCATTAATTTATCATCTAATGAACTTTCAAGTGTTCAGTAGGTAGAGCCAGTAGGTATATATTTTATACTGTATACCTATTAAATATTATATTTATATATTACATGTATAAAAAACTCTTAGAAATATTAGCAGATAGCAGTTTCTATGCGAAATAATTTTTTATACCTACCACAAACACGTTGATTTCGACATTTAGATTTTATTTGATTACATTATTATTATACCGTTTCATATCCGTCTAACAATATTATACGTTCATAATTCAAACTAGAAACTATTGTTATTGAGCAGGTTATAGTAAACTTAAATTTGTATATATTTCAAACTTACGATATATCATATTATACATGTACGACTTGTACGAGTTATGTGAAAAACTGTAAGCTTTGCGACCACCGGCGTCTAACAGGTGTCCTTACACCGGCCCCTCATATTGAAATTTTAAAATTCTATCTATATCCATAATCCATTAATATAGATAAAGGCAGGTAGCTGATCATTATAAGAGTCTTGACATCTGTGAAGCAAATGGAAATTCGTTCCAATATCTTAAAAGCCATAAATGTCATCTATTTTTGGCGCCAATGCATTATTGGCATGACTTAACCAATGATTTTCACTATACAAATTTTTTATAATATGTAATAATGTATTGAGAACAAGCATTTTCTGCCTATAGCCTATAGGTTACATTGGCAAAGTATTCCGTTTGTATAGACCAGCGGTTCCCAACCCATGGGCCGCGGCCCACTTGTGGACCTCGAGCATTGTGATACTGGGCCGTGAACCATATAATATTAAATATTATATATTTAAAATAAAAGTACCTATTACATATTTTTATTATATATATATAATAATATTTAATTCTTGTATTTCTAATAATTGCCGTATGTATAGTATATATATGATATATCTATGTGTGTGTGCTCACGTATATATAGGTATATAGGTGGGCCTCAACATTTTTTTTAAAAAATCGATGAGCCGCAAAACTAAAAAGGTTGGGAACCGCTGGTATAGACTATTTGAAATAAGGAATTTATCGTAAACTAGTACTAGTCGCAACAATGTCAACATGGTTTTAGAATGAATTTTGGCGATAGTCGTTTGAATTTGGACAAATTTTACTATAGCAAAAAATGTCCAAAGGTAACCCATTATACATTATACACTATGTTTACTAATTAATAAGTAAAATTTACATCAGTAAAATTAAAATGTTGCAAATTATAATTTTTATGGATTTATTTGAATTATGAATTTTGATCAATCACAAATCAAAAATATATTGAATTCATAAATGGGCGATGATATTGTAGCCTATATTTTGAAATTCCAGTACAAAAGCTATTATACTTTGAACGTAAAATTCTAAAGCTGTTATTAATGATGGAAATCGGAGAAAATATTTTTATTAAAACAGATAAGTAGCCAAATAGGTATCTAAATGTTCTGTATAAAGTAAGTAATTAAGACACGCAGGACCGTTCAATTATTAACAACTATATAGGTACAGTGGCGCCTAGTGGCGTAAATACGAGGGCCGGTGCACGGCGGTGCACTTGCACTCCCTGGCAATATATAGCAGGTGTAAAGATATGCGTTTGCACCAGCTGAAATAAATTGAACTCAAAAATCAAAATGTTATAAAAATATAATTTTATTTTATTGTTTTATTGAATTGTTTGATAATGTTTTTTATTGAATGATTATTGTTATGATTTTCACCCAGGGGGGCTCTAAGACTTGGTTGGGGGACTAAGTCAACTTTTCGCAAAACTTTATAATTGTACACTTATTAGTTATTACATACATATTATTATTTATTTTAGTAAATCTGTATGCTGCAGAGAAACATTCACAGGCAAATACATCATTTGTCACTGCTACTATTGAAACTATAGGTCATAGGAACATCAGAGCCAACCTCGAAATAGCCGACAGCCTTCAAGAAACATTAGGCCCCGATCCAGACAGCATCAAAACAGTTTTTAAATTCTTAAAATTATCAAAATTGTATGGCCTAATTTAATACCATTATATCAACCTAATAATGACTAATGTTATTAAATTGTACTAAATATATAGTACATATATATATACCATTGTAGTCTTATTCCTTTTATTTATTATTTTGTTCATAAATTAAAATATAATAATAAATACAATCTCCATGTACATAACATTTATTTTCCAACAGCCAATAATAATTGTTGTCGTGGTTACAACATAAATTAAAAAAATATTTATATATGTATGTATATATCGGGTATCGGCCAGAAAATAGGAGACGTTCATACTCACGACAGACTATATAATTGCATTTTATTTTTGATTTACATTATATAACTCAATAGCGCCGATTGTAAATGAAACAAGTAATTTAAATAATTTGATTTATCCACTCATACATCAAAACATTATTTTTTTTAAACAGTTATAAATAAATATACCTGCAATTTAAATATAAATAATTTAATGAAATATTCTTTTGTTTAATAGAATTATATCAGAAAGACTTTGCACACTCTGCAGTAGGTACTCTATTGAACTACCTGAAGTGCGTGCTCAGTGCCACAGTACTTATGCAAATTTTAATACTATTTATGGTAGTATTATATACAGTATACAATAGTATTTTTTGATAAAAATAAATTGACTTGTCATTTGATAACGGGCGTATGCATCCATTTAATTTCAAAATGCTAGGGTGTATACCTAATGTATATGAGTTTTGTAGTGCATAAAAAATAGTATACACAAATTCATATAACTAACAAGAAATTAAAAGAGTTGTATGTTTAAGAACTGTTGTTTACAAATATTTATTATACAATTTGTTTTATGTGTATGCCAATTATTATAAAAAAAAAGTTGTAATGTTTTCCTTAATTTTCCAATTTATGGTTTGGTTTTAATTTTGTTTTATTTATGATGGTTTTTAAAAACATTGTATGTTAATAATACAATAAAATTTGTTGGACATCCATTTAAATTTTTCAAAGTAGCTGGTGGGCTAAATAACTAAAAAGCAAGAAAAAAAAAGTAGTTGAGAAATTCAGAAGGATTTAGGTACTAATTTAAGATTTATATTTAATATTTAGAATATTTTGGAGAGGGTATATAACTTTTTTACTTATAATAAGTGGCAACATTTTAGCACCTCTAATCGTTAAAAAGTTATTTGTCTTACTATTCAACCCTCTTGCCCCGTCGGCCGACACTGCACATAATAATATGAAATCAGATTTTAGAAGTATCTACAATTATTTTATTTCTTGATTGTTAATACCTACCACGTGCATTCAACTACTTGCAAATTGATTGCATTAATTATTTTTCTAAGAAATAATAAATATAGCCACTGTCATCGTTACTCTTAATTAATGTTTCAATAGTTACTGTAACTATTTATATTTATATACCTAGTTAGTAGTTATTTGATAACTGGTATTAGTGGTATAATATTCAATATTAATTCTAAATCCATTAAAATATTTAATAGGAATTGTTTTATTTAATAGTCTGTTTATAGTTTATTATATACTTGATTTTAATTTGCTTATTTTATCCTCCAAAAATAGGATAAAATATAATTACTAATTAACAATTACTTAATAGGTATTATTTAAGTTAAATGGATATAAATGATTTATATAATTATATAAATAAACACCATATTATTATGTTAGATGTTTAAAAACAAATTTATTAACACTAAAATAAATTAAAAATACACTGAACTTTTTCAATTATATCTTGCTTCAAACAGGTACGTATACAGAGGGAGGTTGGGGTTCAACTCCTCCCCGTAATATTTTCGATTAATGAGGAACAAATTGTTTTATTATGTTGCGGCACAATTTGTATTGCTAAATTTTGTAAACCCTCCCCCCCGAAATTTTTTTTTGTGTACGTGCCTGGCTTCAGAATAAACGAATTTTAAGACAGTGCAGATAAATAATAATATTTACGTATACGATTTAAGTACTATTTTTTTCAAATAAATACATAATTGTTTATAACTGTGAATTGTGATTGTATTGTTGCTCTATGTATATTTTTATTTTCTTGATTTTTAATCAAGTATAGTTATTGAAATGAAAAAAGTCTGAATTTTTAAAACTTCAAGAATTATTGTTAAATAGGAAAACAATAAAAATATAACTCAGTTGTAATGAGTAGATGGATAATTAAGCTAGCTTTAACATAAAATATTAATAAGAAAGATCCGATATTACACCCAAGTGGTATATAACGGTTTGAAATGGTTGAATCCTAAATGAATCTACAATAATTTAATAAATACAAAATATTAAATTTCTATTTTTTTAACTTTTCTCCAAAACTATTATAGCTAAAAAGTTGATTGATAGATAGCTAATCAAAAAAATATAGTTATCTTTTGCTAGATTTTCAATAAGCGTGGTAGATTACCGAAACTGGAGAACGGATTTTGTTATTTATAGGGTCTTGTTAGATTCACTTTGGCTAGGAGAAGTGTTGTGAAGATTTTCAGAACTATATCTTCAATCGTTAACTCACTACAAAGCTATAAAGCTGAAAAACATAAAAAACGGCAAATAAAATGTGTTTTAATTTTTTTTTTTTTTTTGAAGCTTTGTAGTGAATTAACTATAAAATATAAAGTTCTGAAAATCTTTACTGGATCTATCTCACTAAATGAAAACGAAAATAAAATACATTAAATAAATATATAGCATACAATTAATAAATTTCTAAAAATTGAAAATCAAGAAAGTTTAAATGCCGATCCTTGACTTGGCAAGCGTTTTTTTTTTTAGGTTTACAATTTACAATATGACGTATATAAAAGTGTGTACCTATTATATACTATGATAGTATATGATGCAATAATACATAGTTGTTGCCTGTTGGTATTAAGTTGCTACAGTTGATGCCTTGATAGTATATTGTTCGTCTTCGTTGGTACGTATACCAAATACGTATGTCATATATTACCATTTACCACCATTATTACTTTTACTTAGTAAAATATTCTTACACATCATAATTATTCAGAGGTTACCAAACTTTGTTTTTAGAGTACCATTCATGTTTATTACTCGTACGTATATCAGTCACATACCACTAACAATTACAATAGTATTATAGCCTAAAAAATAAAACTGTTTACAATGTCCAAAAATGTATATTATACAATTAATAATAATTATTATTGGTTATAATTTATAGTTGATATTGAATAATTAATATAAAATAATATTAGATTCACCACAAGCATTGAAAAATTTAAAAAAAAACCAAATAAATGTTCCGTACTATCGTATGATCACTGTTCAGTTTTAGCGTACCTACAATTTGGTCAATTTGGAAACCATGGATTATAATACTTATACGAGTACATAAATGATATTATATACTAAGTATAAAGCTGAAATATTTGAGTAAAAACACTATAAATAGTATAATAATTAAAAACTTTTAAATAGTTATTAAATAAATAATAAAACTGATGTCTTAAGATGAAGACAACATTAAATAGTAATTGGTAAGTATAATGACTTGCAATCAAAATTATGGTTTTTTAAGTTAGAGTTGAGAGACAGCTTGGAGATTCCCGGTGGTCTGGCTAATAATATCTGCAGGACGGCTAGACGGTTCTTGGTTTAATGTATATTTAATTGGTATAAAATATTCAGTGGTCATATTATATCATTTAAATCATATTAGAAATTTTAACTTTCAAATTTAAATTGTTTAAACTTGTAAATAAATAATTAATTTTAATACACCCGACTAGAGTTAAATTTTGAGAGTTTTAAAGCTTCCATAACAATAAATTACTATCTATTAAAAAATAATTTTGATTTATATTGTAATAGAATGTTTAAAAAGAGCTTTAGCTTCTTCGCTTATTTTTTCCTCCCGAATTACGTATAATGTGTTAACTTAAAGATATTTTCAAATACTGGTGCCTATAGACGAACACAAATACACAATTTTTAACCAGATAGCCTAAATTGTACTAACAATTAATACAAATTCAAATTTTTGACAATTGCTCAAAAACTGCAGTACTTTTTGATAATACTTGTATATATATTTTTGTCTGAAAATATCGTTATTTGAAAATATTTGGTTTGATTATAAATAACTAGTCAATCCTGCGTGGTGTTGCCAGTGGAATTAAATGTAAATTTCATATATTTTCAACTCAGTAATTTGGGTTGCTTTGACCAAATATAATAGATACGTGTACAACTGTACAATTATATCCAAAATATAACGTTTGTAATAAAGAGTAGACATTTTATCGATCGAAAAAATTGTTAAGTCATTATTATTATTGAGTTATTAAAGACATAATACCATGGAGCTCCTGTGATTAATCGATAGAAAATATTTTGGAAGGCTTGGATATAATTCTCTCATGAAGCCATAGATAACAATAACGTCTTACACCCATAAATGTTGTAAGAGAGTTGTATATATAATATAAGATTAGCAGATAATGTTACTAATGTTAGCTTGGAGCTTGGAACCTATAAGTGGCCTTAGTAAGTAATGTTTATCGATTTCAGCTTTTTGAGTTTGTCCTAAAAATTTGATGCGCAAATTAAAATGTCGATTATTAATTCAAGATATTTTACTTCATTTGAGTAGAGGGTGGTCGGGTGATGGTCTGTACAAAAGAAGCAGTGTGGCAAAGTGCCCCCATATATGTCATATATATAAATATATAATATGTAATATCAATATATTATATAATATTATGTATGATAAAAAAAATCTTTGCTCATTTATTAATGTGTATAAGTGCATGCATAATAATACATTTTAATCATAATTTCTAATTACCTACTTATTCTGGTTATTTCTAACTATTTGTATTAGTTTGAAACAAAGTTACGCAGTAAACTCGTATAATAATATTTAATTAAGATACCAGTTGTTGCCTATTGGTATTTATTATTTTGTAATAAGCTACGTGGAGTGTGGACAATTTATTTTAGTGCTGCATTAATTAAGATTTCAGTTAACCGTTCAGGCCGTTCATAGATACGTAGATATAATATTATACAGGATGATTCACCAAGGTTTTCATTTCAAAAAACAGAAATTCGTATTCTTATAAGCTTAGAACAGTTATAACATTACTTAAAATACAAAATATTTTAAGAATTTGAAAATATGGTCTTTAAATTCTTTATTTCCAAAAATCAGAATTTTAATAAATTCTTTATCAAATTAAAAATGGGTGTCAGCATGATTGATGAAACATCCTGTGTGTACTATATACAGTTGACTATACATTTGTAAATATTTATTAATTATAATCACAATTTGTACAGTGTCGTAAATCATACCTATTACCAGCAATGTTGTCATTTGAATATATTTCACAGTAATTCGAATCGTTGTCACTAGTTTTTTTTTGTATAATAAATACTTGCATATTACACATGTGTAGATTATTAATTGCTTAATTATAAAATGTTTTGATTTGTATAATTATTTTAAATTTGATGAAAATACTCCATATTTTATTGATTTTTATATTATACAGAATGATTCACTTAGCATGTTCATTTTTTTTTTATTAATTAATTTTTTTTAAATTCCGATTTTTACTCTTTTTTTATTATACTATGAAGACTACAATTTAAAATACCTATATACATAGATATTTTATGCAATTTCAATTCAAGGTCTGTCCTGTATTTGTGTGTTAATATTTTCAAAAAAAAAAATTGGCCGATTAACAATTTACTGTAATAGCGGTTCTCTCATTTGTTAAAGAAGTTTCTATCTCTACTGGTAGCATAATCCTTAAATAGTATAAAAAATCTAAATATTTGAAAATATGATTTATAAGTATAATAGTTATACTTCAGAATTAAAAAAAAAAAATAAATAAAATTCGAATAAATATATTATTAAAGGAAAAAGTGTGAATGAACGATGAACACGCTAGGTGAATAACTCTGTATATTAGTGTGATTTGGGCATAATCTGTACCTAATTCCTTTCGTCGGATTAGGTTAGTTTGTGTCAAACATATCGTCTCATATATCAATATTTCTCATGAAATGTAGTTAGTTTTGCCTATCCTAAACCCCTTAATTATCGCTTTCAAATCATCTTGAAAACGATGAACAACACGTAACGTTGGACATACTAAGGTTGAACAAAAAATTACTAATTTGCTTTTTAAATTTAAATATATTTAAGTACAATGTTACGTTATATGATACAATGTATTATTATCACTTATAACGTAAAATTAATTTATCAATTTTACTTTATTGTGACTATATATTATACATCTAATTTACATTTTTTTTTACCATATTCCCATGAAAACTTAATTGCTTTAAGTTAGTTTAAAAATGTATACAAAATAATATAATGTAATATCATATAATTTTAACATGTATACGTATTAGTTTAACAACTAATGTTGTTGAAAATAATTTAGAATTAAGTATTTATTATTTGATTTTGTAGGTAGGTACTTCAGTATTTGTTATTTATGTCTTATATAAGTTATCATTTTGTAAGATAATATTAATGAATAATGATTGTTTATTTGGATTACCCGATGAATTAATTTGATTTAGATAAGTTATCAATTTATTTATGAATTGTTTAAGAAAAACCTCGAGTACTTTAAATTGTATTCGTGCCTATTCATGGATCAAAGATTAATATTAAGATTACTACGAAGCTAAAATTATATGGTTTAGTACATTTACAAATAACAATAAAAGTGCCGATTGTATTAATTATTACGTATGTATTATATTATACTTTATCGTAAAATAATATTTTATAATCTATAATCTATATTCAATGCAATAAAAATACTATATTATGTCTACATATGTACACTACACATATGATAGGCTATGCACAATTCAAGACTTATAAAATACGACTGAAAACGTATATGTTGTACTTAACTTCTATACCTACTCACCAGTTTATTCTTGTTATTTAATAAATGTATAAAATATTAATTAGCCATTGGTAAATATTTTATAACGTCTTTATCATATTCATTCAGTATTAATAATTAATTACAATTTTGATGAACCGAAAAGAGATTTTAAACAGTTTGTAATTAATACGGTGTTGGATTAGAGTGATTAAATCTAAACTATAACTATAACTATAACTATTATATCTAAATATATTTACACGTTTGTTTTTCGAACATGATTTGACTAGTTCTATCAAAACAACAAAATTGTATTCATCGAAATCACTATTTTTATTGTAAGTTAGTTTTTTTTTTATGATAATATATACAATATACATTAATAAATAATACGTCAATCTCAATATCATGTATTCAAGCAATCATGAGTAAGTATGGGTAGGTAGAGGTGTAATAGCTAACGGAACGTTATCTTATCTATGAATAATAGCTGATGGAATTTATTATTTATACATATATATACAAAAACAAATGAATAAAAAAGTAATCCTTTTACATTATAAAAAAAAAATGGTGGTTACTACGATTTAGAATTGACCATTAAAATATTATGTAATTCACGAATAGATACGTTAATTTTAACATTTTAATTGTAATACCTACTGTTAATAGCCAATAGGAATTGTGTGTGCAGTTGTACAGTGTACACATCACCATTACCGCAACATGTTATTATTATTACTATTATTATTATTATATTATAATATACTTAATGGATTCCTCGTTTTCTTGTATGCCAAAAATATTATGTGGGCCCTAATACTGGTGTTTTACGCAGTAGTGCATAATATTTTAAGTTTCAACTAAATTGCCGAGCGTGCAGTGACTCATTTAACAGGTGTTACCTAAAGCTATAATGGTACTTTACTACATATCATGACTATTCGTCGAACAATATTCGTCCCATAAATCCTCTCAGATTACACGGATGGACATTGGGGAAAAAAAATAATAAAATATTAAAACGCCTCATAAGTGTGTGCGTTTTTAAGATTACATAATGCAATGCTCGTATTTTTTAAGTTAAAAATCGTTCATAATCATAATAGTGATTATTGGCAAGTAATTTTAATATTCATTAATTCGCGTACTACTGCGTTGTATGAAATAATTTTTTCCCGTGTGTGAATAAGCCGCTTCAAGAGGCCAAAATAATGGGCATTCTTTTTAGTGTCGTTACTCGTTATAATACATTTCGCACGTCGGTGTTTTTCGAGCATTCAATAATATAACGATAAAAAATATGATGATTATGACGATTATAATAGTAATAATAGTAATAATAACAATAACAAAACAATAATAACAATAATAATTAATAATAACGATATAGCATTATAGCGACCCGTCCGCGCCCCGCCCTCCAAACAGTCACATTGGTGGAAACACATTACTATTATTGTTACAACGTGTTACAAACGCAGAAGAAGAATAGATTAACATAACCGGTGGCAGAAGACCGGCAACGCGGCGCGTACAAAACGGCGCGACGACCGCAGCGTTGCCGGATCGTTCGCGGTGTTTATAAACAACAACATATTCTTACAACGCACACCGAATATTACCGTTCGGCAGCCGCCGCCGTGTTTACGTTTCTCCCGCCGCTGCTGCCGCCGGTGGTGTTTGTCGGCTGACGAAATAACCTTGGCCCCATACGTGTACCCGGCGTGTGCGTGTCCCGTCGACCGTCGTCTTGGCCCGCACCGCAACAGCAGCAGTGCAGCACCAAGCCACCAGCAGCACCACCACCACCACCACTACCACCATTACCATCGCCACCACCGCCACCAGCAGGCACCACACCGCTCCAGTCGTCATCACTCTCTCTCTTTCTCGCCAGTCGACCAGCGCTCGGCAGCACAGAGCCACAGACGCGGACACCCGTCGTGCGACATCGTACGAAAGCAATAATAATCATATAATCAATTGTTTCATCGATATTTTTTTACAACGATATTGTTTCATATTTTTGTGAACACGGCCGACGGCCGACAACTGTGTGACAATTTCAAAGTGAGATCCGCCGCCGTCGTGGTAAGGGCCGATTTTCGTCGGAAAAACGTCGTTAAAAGCGGACAACGCGTGGCCACCGCTTGCCGATTTCTGCACATCAGAACATTTTCGTCGGTCGCAGAGGCGCCCGCACGCGACGTCGTTCGTTTGATGTTTTGTCTGCGAGCATTGGCACCAAAACAATAACACGAGAGTTGTTGCCGCCTCGTCTGCGGGCGTACGTGCGTGCGTTCCTTTTTACCCCTACCTCGCGGACGTGAGCCGCCACGATCCATTTCGAGAAAGACACACACACACGCACACGTACGACACGCACACACACACATACGCAAACCGACATCGGTGCCGGTTAGTCCGTACTATAAATTAATTCTCCTCCGCGGTGGTCACCCGTACGACAACTACGTCACGTAAAACGATATTGTTGTGTGTAATAATAATAATAATAACACTGTACAGTACACACGTATCGTCACGTAACAACCACCTAAACCGGGTAGTTAGCTGTTCCCTTTGCGACGACCAACACACACACACACGCCCTTGTTCCGTCGCCGCGGTTATCATCAGGCCCGCCTGTCGGAAAAAAACCGTTTCGAAAAAATATTTTGACGTCGATCTGATGCGCGCCCTCGATTGATTGGCGTACGACAACGACGACGATACGACGTTTCCCGTAAGTATGTGCGACACGATGCACAGCAGGGACGTGATGACGTCTGCAGCGGCAGCCGCCGAAAAGCCAAAGTTGCTGTCGTTGGACGTAGAACATCTGGTGTCCGAGATCAAAGAAAATCTGCGGTTATCGGGGTTCAAGTCGAGGCGTCACCGCACCACCCACTTCGCGAGGGTGAAACCCTACACGACCAGGCCGGTGGCTTGCGACTCCTGTGCGGCCAGACGACCGTGTCGGTGCGATGACGATGACGACGAGGCCAACGACGACCCATACGAAATGCTGCAGGAGTTGTTGCGTGAGGGCAGTCTTATCAAAGAAGCAGTTCGCCGACTGCAGATCGGTCTCTCTCCCAAACAGAGGTATTATTATGAATCGGATGAAGAGTCTTCCAGGAGCCCCAAGTTTAGATTGTGTTGAGAGGTTTAATTTGATCACGCTATGTCCATAATAATATATATTTGGTTCCTTTTTATAAAATTGTTATTAGGCTGTTTATAAGTTGTTCAGATTAATACTCATGTATTGTTTACAATTGTCTCATAAAGTAATAATAGGTAACTGATGATTAACTGCGATTTCAGAACAAAGTTTTATACTTGACATTTCACATTTTTCATAAAATTGTTTTGGTAACTATCAATTAGCAAACCTATAATTTAGATCATCTAGTCCAAAGTATAAATTTACAGTCTGACTTAACATTTAATGAATAAAATATAAAAAGTAAATACCTACATTTTTGTAGATGAAACAAACATGATCAATGTTATTAATACTAATCTATTTTATTTATTTAATATCAAGTTTATTTGTAAACAAATAAACTCTTTCATATAAATATATTGTAGTAATCATTGATTTGTTTTATGTTTAATCAACAAAAAAAAAAATTTGCATCACATCATTAAAAATATTCATTAACAAAATAAGTATTTGAAATTTGTTTTTCTAATCAAGCATTTTGATAAACATTTTTGACCCATTATAATTCATAATTATTGTTTAAACATGGTATCAAAATTTTTGTTATTATTTTTATTAACTATTAAAAATTAGATGTATTAATTTATTTAATTATTTAAAAATTAAAAAAAACTTTCAATCCACTCAATGTCTTTCTGAATACTAAAATTAGAGCCTAGTTGACCATAGATTTTTAAAGTTACCTTATTCTAAATATTACTAAAATTGTGTAAATACTATTCAAAATTGTATTTCTGTACCAGTTATTGTTGGGTAGTTTAAGATGCCATGTTATTATCAATGTACTCACACATGTATATATTTTGTATGTTTTTTTTTTAACAAACTCATTTTGCAAATTTATTGTGGATTGCTTGTTTTATTTAGTCAGCATTCAGCAAGAAAATAATTAAATTGTTTTGTAAAGTCTTATAAAATATGATAATATGTACAATTTTTTTTTTTTTTATCAAAACTAATTTGATAAATGTTATTTAAACCTCATATTGTTATAAAGATCTATTTAAGTTTATATATTGTAATTTGTAAATAATGTGTGCATAACTCAAGTGAATGGACCAATACCATTAACCTAAACTGTTATTTACAGTAAGTGAAAGTATCATTATTTTCTTTATTCAACAACATTAGTAAGCGCTTAAAAATCTATAAAATAATTTAAACAATGTTGTGATTTTTTTTTTTTATTAATAATCTACCTATTTAATTCATCAAATGCCAAATTCACCTTCTCTTGTTCATGTATATTAATTATTGTGGTAATTTATCTATTTATATCATAGTTAATATAAAGAATAGTTTTTATAACAATTGTGTACAAAACCTTGTATAGTATAATAATTTTATTAAATGGTGATTTAAAATAGGTATTTTTTGTATAAATTTAGTTATGAATGGAGACTGTTTTTTTTTTGTTGTTTTAATTGTAATTTTAGATTTAACAATATAAGGGAAAATATATATTGACAAGATATTTATTATTATTATTATTTTTTATTTACTATCCATCTTCCACAGCTTAGCTCACATTCAGTAGTGTTGTTATGATGATTAAGGAAGCCAAACAAATAACCCTATGTCTTTTTATGGTACAAGTCATGGCTATCTCCATACCAAATTTTAACAAAATTGGTTCTGTAAGAACTAACAGACTTAGTAACTTTTGTATTTATCATTTTATATACAATACTATGTTAAGTATGAAATATATTCCTAAACATTTTTGAAATTATGATAATTTTAACAGTGATATAGGCAAGGCAATTTGAATATTTGCCTCTTCTACATAAAAATAATAAAATTTGAATATTTATTCACAATTGTCTACCATACAAGTATTTTTTTTTTTCTAAGTATCAGCTGTATCACAACTTTGAAGTGTAAACAATGATCAGCTGATGATGGGGAGTTTAATATTTCTATTTTTTTCTGTAGACTATTGAGCAGTAGTTCTCAACTTTTTTCTTGATACACCCTTTGGTGTTTTTTAATAATCATGGTGGACTTTACACTTACAAATTGTGTATGAAAACATATTTTCGATTATTTCGCTGTATACTGGTTGAGAACCACTGTTCGCTGTTATAGTTGATAGTGTTAGTACAGTACAGATGAATTGCAATATTCTACACTCAGTTCCCTTTTATTTTACCGTGTTTAATATAACAGTTTAATTACACCATATATCTAATTTATAGTTGATAAAATTAGATTTTTGGCTTATAGGTATTTGGGTTTTTATTAAAACTAGTATTATTTATTATTCAACCATAACTTTTAATTAATGTATTTGATGATATTTTCGAATTATCTAAGAATTAAGAATATCTACAAATTATTTGTAATCCCTAAATAATTCATTGGAAACAACTTAAAATCGATTATAATTTGTTTTTTCCGTCAACATGTAATCATAGCAAGTAGTGCAAAATTATTTTCAACTTAAAAATTACGATACAATTACGTTTCTAAAAAATAGTATAAGAAATATTATGTTGAATAACTTATTAATGGCCAATGTTTTATTGTGTTTATGCTTTATGTTAGCCATTAAATCATCTTATCAACAAATGGTGTAATTATCGAACTATCTAAACCTAAAGGGCAAAGACAGTTACAGTAAATTACTCAGTGTAATATTTTTACTGTTTCAGAAGAATCGCATCTTCAGATATTATATTTAAATATTTTCATTATTTATAATTTATATTGTTTTTAAATTATAATTCGTTATATATAATTATCAAAATTATAAATGGGGAATAGAATAATTTGTAGTATAATGTATGTATGTTTAATTTTTATTTGTGATGAAAAATTGACCTCCCATAAACAATTTCTGGCCTCTATATTTGTCATTTGAACGTGTTCACCAATATTTACACAAGGAAATTAATCTGAAGATTGTCACCAAAATTAAATACAAATAATAATAATATTTTATAGATATGTACCTAGTATTTATAATTTATATTGTATTTGTATACATTCAACATTGTTATATGAGTATTGCAATGAAGTACTAAGCATAGGTAGCATTAGAGTCGTATAGGTTATTAATTATTATGGTTACTATTAAATATAATATCTGTTTAGTGTTTTCGTTCCTTGAAACACGTTTATAATTGAAATGGTTCTTTACAATGGTATTCATTATCATTACTTCAAAAGATAACATACTAATAGCTAATATAGGTATTTTCATAAATAAAATCGATTTGCAAGGTGACTGATTTTATTGTATTAATTGTTTGTTACTAATTTACTATTAAAAAATTAAAAGCTGTATGCCTGTATGGCGCTATCATAGTTATCGAAACTAAATAAATACAAAACATTTGATATTATGACGTAAAAAAAGGTGATAATTAATATCATTTAATTCAGGCTAAAGGTACATAATTAAATCTTTGCTAAATTGCTATCTGATTTAAGATTTTATTAAAATATGTTTTTATTTTATAATTTAATATTAGGAGTATAAACAAAGTCCAGTAAAATAAAAACATTTGTTTTGTATGTACAAATAAAATAATAAAATACATTTCAAAATGTTCTAATAACAAATGTTCTTAATTTCCACTTCTCTCAAGGGTCTAAATGAAGTATACGTATACTGTATACCTATATACAAATCCTTGAGTAAATAATAATTAACACAAGACAAGTAATTTTGATCAAAAATCAAATTCAAATTTAGAACCATGTACCATAGTATATCTAATTATTAGTTTATAATCGCTATTTTCAATATATACTAAGAATTAAGATTATAAGAGAAAGTAATGAGAAAGGAGCTATAGCTTGATATCTAATGTTTATAGATTATATCAACTATCAGTTTTTGTATATTATGATTTAACTTTTATTTCATTTAATTAATCCGAATAATATAAATTAAAATTTCAAAATTTTTATTTTATGATAATAATAATAATAATAAACAAATATATAATTTTCTACTAAAAATTTACTAATTTAGTATTCTTCTTTAAATTGTATACAATTTAATATATCTTATTATTATTATTATTTTATGGTTCATTAAATTTTTTTTTCACGACTATAGATACTATGGTATCTATGACTGCGATATCTTTTTATCGTTATCACTTATCAGTGACGATGGCACATTACTTCTGTTATCATTGCGTAAATATTTAAATAAATACTATTTTAATTTGTAAGCACCAATTACCTATTATTATTTATTGCCTTTAATTGTTAATTGACTATTGGTAATAGTTAATCGGTAGGCAATAGGCATACTACTAAAAATAATTTGATATTTTAAAAGGTAAAAAATATAGGTTTCATTTACTGCACCAGTTCCAAAGAACAGTACAATGACATGTATCAGGTACCTAATGATATTATATTAAAATTTGTTAGTAATATTATATTAACATTTTTTATTTCAAAAATTGAATAAACATGTATTAATTAAGCTTTTGGAATTAATATTTTGATATCCATTATTAAAATATTAGTCAAGATGGAAAATTCAGTTTGGGAGAACATACATTGTCAGTGCCTATGGAACTATATAAACTTAATCGAGAAAGACTTTGTAAACGTCTATCAGAAGTTGTGGACAAGGATACTTATGTACTATTACAAGGTGGATCACATATATCCCATTATTGTACTGATGTGGATTATGTATTTAGACAGGTTAGTTTTTTTTTGTTTGATTTTGATATATGGGTGATGAATTTTTAAATTTATTTATCATGATTATTTATTTATTTTTGAAACTATTGACTATTGTTCTTTACTTACAACATTATTAACAATATATATATATATCAAATATAATATTTAAATTTAAGACAACTGATAACGGTTATTTATTTCAGTATAATATATAATTTATTATGTTATATTTGTTGATAATTTAAATAAGTTATTAACTTTAATAATTAAGCTATTAAAATATTAAATTTAAAGTTAACATGTTAAAATTTGTTTTATCTAATCTTAATCTTATAATAACTTTTGGTTAAAGTGGTTTTAGATTATTTTAATTTTGATTTACAGTGACAGTATGTCTAATATTAAATGTGTATCTATTTATTAATTTCTTTGTGGAGTTACAGTAATATATATTTTCTATAATGTGGTAGAAGGTAGAAACTTGTACTATAAGAACTAGAATAACAAAGCTTAAATTGCCTCAGACCATAATAAAGTAACATTTGTATGTTAGTCTATGTATTTTTAAGTTTTGGTAAAAAAATAAAAAATCAGTTTGATTTAAAATTTAAAAATACTAATATAATATTAGAATAAATATATACAATTGTTACTCAATTTTCATATTTAATATTTTATTTTAGATGTTATGTTAATAAATCATTTCTGATACAAAAACTTGACATGTCAATTTTGATTGTCAAAAACTCAAAAAAGAACTGAGAGGTTTAATTTTTAATTCTGAGTATAAAAGTATTTGTTTATTGAGTTACAGAACTTAATATATTTAATTTGTTTTTTATTACCTATCACTAACACTCAAAATTAAAATAGATGGTGAATAAGTTATCTTATAGATTATTTAATATAAAAGTTGATAAAATGAGTATCATTTTAGTCTTTGTATATATTTTATATTTATTACTGTATTTATATACCTATATTGGAAATGCATAGATAATAGATATAAATAAATTAAATGTAGATATGTATCACAAAATTTACAGCAAGTCAAATGATTGGCATTACCTTAGTTAAAAGAGTTATTTTATGTATCCATCTAAAATCAATATGAAAGATATTAATATTAGATTACACCTCAATCTATTTTAAAATCTAAATTTCTATTAAAAATCAATTATAATAGTTAACAATTTGGTTGATTTGAGCATTCACTATTTAGAATTCAACTTTAGTGATTTACCAAACCATCTCTATGAAAACCATACAAGTTTTTAATCAATTTTCCTATATCAAATAACTTTTACTTCCTGGTTTAGTTAAAATCACATTCTACCTATATATTATGCAGTCTGTAGTCAATTTAGC
The DNA here is from genome assembly GCF_020882245.1 of Rhopalosiphum padi. Taxonomy (NCBI): domain Eukaryota; kingdom Metazoa; phylum Arthropoda; class Insecta; order Hemiptera; family Aphididae; genus Rhopalosiphum; species Rhopalosiphum padi. Next base: position 25,527,873 of record NC_083600.1, read on the forward strand.
CAAAGTCCACTACAAAAAATTCCATTCTGGAATATCTCACCATTTAAACCTAATAATTTCAAAACAGTATTAAAAAGTTAACAATATTAAATAGACAGTATTAGTTTTTTTTCATGAAAATAATGTAGATTATTTTAATAAAAATTGTATGAATTTAAATAGGAAAAACTTCACTAAATATTTAGGCATAATATTCTATGAAAACATAAAATGAGTATCTATCTACTATATATTTAAAATGTAATAATATAAACCAGAAAATTCTTTTGTATATTCAAAAAATTATGAAATATTTTAGATATCAATAGGATACAATGATACAAATAATATATCTAGCTATAGTAGAATCTATATTAGCCTATCATATATGGTTTAATTACGGGGTCAGATTACAAAAATGCTTTTGAACTACTTAATGTAGTACAAAGAATTGTAATTTGAATTATGCTTAAATATTATTATTAAAATAATTATTGCACAGATGACTTATTCAAAATGCTTATTATTCTAACTCTTAAATAACTATGTGTAAAATTGTTGATTGTAGAAATATTTGTATAAAAATAGAATACATTTTAAAGAGCAAAAAATAAAAAAAAAAAACAAGAAATACTAGCAATTAACATGTAACAGCTAAATCCTACATAAATTAATTTTTTTTTTAAAATAAAAGAATAAAGCTATTTAATATTATGCCTTATAGTAAAAAGTTATTCAAAATAAATTAAGATTTAAATATGAAATAAAAAAAAAATTACGCGCAATTATTTTATTAAATGATTTAATTAATTAAAAATTATTATGAAAAATGTTACAACTGTTTTTATATTTCATTTTATTTAATTTCTATATTAAAATTAATATTATAAACTAATTGCAAACTCCTTGTTCTCATCACAAGTGTTTTATTTTTAATGGAACAGGTTAGGTATTTCAATAAAATAAAAAAAATAAATCTGCTAATATTCAATAAAAATTCTTGATAACCCTTTTCCCTGATTCAAAAGACACTATTGTTGAGATTTTCTTAATCTTACACTGCATGCCAAATTCAGCTTAAATTAGGGTCTTGTTTTTGGTTAATTTCTCATTTTACTGTTATTCAATTAATAATTATATGTCTATATTTATGTATTTAAATTTACTTAAGTTACTATTGTACAAATTAGCTTGTATTATTATATATTTTTATGTTAAATTATATGTTAGAAATATAAAAAAATAGATAAAAAAATTATGTTTATAGTTTAAAATATAAATACTATAAGTTTTTTGAAGTAAAACACATGACAAGACTTATAGACAATTAAAATGTTTAATAAAGCATGTGACAGGTTCAGGCGGTCAGGGTTAATTATGAGGAGTTTGGCTAACTATTTTAGGTGAGTAGCTCAACATTATGTGTACATTACATAATTAAATATTTCACTAATAATTTCATTAGGTATTTTTTTATTTTAAACCACTTAAAAATTATCAAATTGATTAATATTCATACAGAATTTAGTTTTTATTATATTATGTATAATATATTTTTTATTTTTCATTAGTATAACATAATATAAAGTATAGTAATGACTAATGATTATTTTTAATACAAAAAATAGTGAATTATCATTGATTGATATTATAATTTTAATATCAATATAAATTATACATTTATTTGATCATTAAAGCATTTATTCGTTTTTAAAATAGGTATAAGGTTTTTTAAGAATGACATTAACTTTGACAGTTTAACTAATAGGTAGTTAGAGGCTCTGAGAAATTAAATTTTATAATTATGATTTAAGAATAATAACATTTATGTTAATTATTTCATATTGGTGACTTTTTTAAACAATACATATTTATTGTTATCTCAAAAAGTATAGTTGTATAAATATTTTTTTACTTAATTTAAAGAAATAACAAAACAACATTTTTGAAAAAGCTATATTTTTTTACTGTTTTTATCGTTTTTATTTTATACTTTTTTTACTTATCAAACCATAACATACATTTTTTTTATTTTGTTTTTTAAAGCAAACAATTTTTCTAAGAACTTTGATTTAAAATAATCGAATTCCAAAAAAAATAATTAGTCATTAGTGTTTAAAGTTTAGGCGCGCGGAGTTGTGACCAACGTGTTGGGGGTTGACATTGGTTAACAATACTTTAAATGCACACTTATAAAGTTATGTAAATAATTAACAAGTCGCTCGAAATTTAAATTATGTACATGGAAATTTAAAGAAAAGTATTCTACTTTTTTAATATCTTGCTTCGGAATATTAAATAAAAAATGTTAGTTCTTATTCAAAATAGTTTATAACAAAATAATTGATTTTTTTTTAAATGGTTAAATGAAATTCAAAAACGTTAAAATATTTTGAATTTTGTGATAATGTGTGTTTAATGGTATTTACTCGACTCTGTGTATATGAAACTGAAACATGTAGGAAATAATTTTATTAAATTACAATAATGTTAACTGTTGTAAAGTCTATATGATTTATGTAATAACTACATATTATGTAGGTACAATATTTAACGACAAAATACCTCCTCTATAAACAACGTAACAACAACAACAAAAACAACAACAAATCACAAATGTCTATTTGATGATGTTTATAATATTTGTGGTGGTTAGAATACACACATAAACGTTTATGAATAGACTAAATTATAAGTTGCCTACGTGTGGAAATTCAAGGTTTTTATTTATGTATATATAATTTTTGTTTACGTCAGTATGTGCCTCTATCAGCCAAAAAACATATAGATAGATGGGATTTGAGACTAATTATTGATATAATATAGTTTCAATTATTATTTAAAAAAACATTATGTTCGTATAATGCATTAATTATATATAAGTGTTACACAATAATTATGTTTGCTGACGCACATTAAAAACGTGTATAATGCATTAATGCATATTATAGGTATATATATATATATATGTACAACGGTGTTTATTATTCTTGAAAACAATTAATAACAACTATTTATAATTTGTTAAAACAATATTATAGTCTATAAGTAATGTGTCATACATATATATTATGTAGGGCTCAAACTTATAAACTTTCTAAATATATATCAAATGTACAAGGAGTAATATATATTATATATATAAATACTTGATATAAACATTTATGGTTTCTGGTAGCGATTACATTTAATTTTTAATTTAAGTGTTAAAAAATAAAAAATTCTCGGTTATTTTCAAAATAATTGTACAATTATTTTGTTTAAGGTTGATACAATTTTCAATTTTAATAGCTAAAATTAAAAAATTAATACAATATTCGGAATATTCCTCGTCCTCATAACTTATAAGTTTTTTTACAGAAATCTAAAAATCTTTAAAATACAAATGCACAATTTTTTTATAGACTTAAATATTTTGTAATTATTATAAATTTCTATACAATTGGAGATTTAAACGAAAATTAGTAATTTTAGTTATTTTATTAAAAATATTATTCATAGGGACTTATTCGTTTATTCCAGCGGTTCCCAACAGGGGGGAATTTAGAGTCTGCTCGGAGGGGAATATAGTGATGATGGAATTACGAAAAAAATTATGTTATTTTACAATGTGTAAAATTCAAATCACTATATTAGTTTTAGAAAAAGGTAAGAAATAAACAGTCTCAAATTACTCATTAAATTTACTTATACGCAGCTATAGTAATATTATATGAAATATAATATTATAATATAATATGCCAATATGCGATCGGGTGTTGACAAAAATTAGTCCAACCTATCGTAGTATCGTAGCAATCACACTAATAGAAAAATAATTTTCTTATAGCAATACAATTTTATTATAAAATATTATTATATATATATATATATATATATATATATATATATATGATATATATCATGCTGACTGTTTGTAGAAGACGGGACGCTTAGAATCATTTTTTATCGTACCTATACAATGATTTATTATTAAAATCAAATTTAACACTTCCGTTAATGACCTATATTCAATGAGGAGGTATATTTGATTCCTTAATATAGCAGAGTTTCTTGATTTTTCTTCTAGGATTTGTATGTTTTTAAATTGAATATTAAAAAAAATTTATATGAACTTATGACATGGCTATAAATCTCAAATAGGTGTCTTTATTTTTGATTTACTGAATTTTATCTTTAAACATATAAAAGAAATGTGCTCTAAAAACTTTTAGTATTTGATTTGAAAAATCATGAAATTAAATTATAACTTACCTAGAAATAAGATATATATTTAATAACCTAAAAAAACTTGAAAATGCTACAAAGTTTGAGCCTTCGTCTTATACATACCATATTTACTGAATAAGATATGATATCTATTTTAATATATTATTATTGCTTTCTGTTCATATAATGCCTTTATAATGGTTTTAGGAACCCTACTTCCATTGGACTTTTGGGGTCAGCGAACCCGATTGTTACGGCTTAATACACGTATCCAGTGGTGAAGCGCATTTGTTTTTCCCGAGAGTCGAAGAGGCGCACACAGTATGGTTGGGCAAACCGTTGTGCTTAGATGAATACAAATGTCGGTATAAGGTCAACTACGCATCGTACGTGGATACGGTAATAAAATAAATAATAATCATTATAAAACTATAGTTTATATTAAGTTCCTATTTATTTGTATTGAAAGAAGATACGCCAGATGAATTATCCCGCTGGTTGGATTAATAAATGGTTAGTAAGTCTAAAGCACTTGTGCGAAACACTATTGAAACATTATCACACATCGACATCGTACATTCTTATTGGAAAAATATAAAAATGTCAACAGTTAAAATGTGAAAAACATTACCTACACATATATGAGTACTATACTTAAATACTTAATGCCTGTGTATTTATTATTTAGTATTGTTTTTTTTTAGTTGAGGTCTAAATAATATAAGAATTAATTAAATAGCTAGTTGCTATATTATGATCTTTAATCGTAAGCCCCGTGATCTCTTAAACACTTGTCTAGTGCCTTATAGGATGGTTTTAGTAATTATTATTTTGTTTTGCGAATATAGTTTATATTCCACTCTAAATGTTTTTTTTATTCAAGAATTTACAGGCTTTAACAGCTAAAATTATTAATGATATTATAGATATTTAAAATGTAAATAATAGATTTATTATATATGATTAGCTATTGTTTATAATATTAAAGTCTATTAAGTAAATTACAATTAGAAATAAAGGTAATAATTTTTGTGGTTTCGTTTTCGTCTAGGGCATTTTTGATATTTCGTAGGAATTCATGTTTGTGTGGATTTGTGTCTTAAGCATTTCTCAAAGATATATGTTTAATTGTGATACTTGTTTGATAAATATGTATTGCATGTGGTTGGAGGATCTTTGCTAATTCAGAAGGAATATGTAATGAAAGTGTGTCCAATTCTTTTTCTTAATAATTACCTCAGTTTTGTCTTCCGAAAAATAAAAATAATAAAAAATCATAAAATTATAATTAAACATTTAGACATTATATTAATACATTTATTTTATTGAAATATTATGATACATTTTGAGCAATGCCTTTCAATTAATTATTTATGTCGCGGTTTCCAAAATCATTATAGTCACAGATACTCAAATTAGGTGAGCGCGTGGTCCATCTTATATCATCGGTCATCAAAATTTAAGTCGTCTTTTCGAAAAAACTTGTACCAACAACACTATTTTTTTTTCATCGTAAATACATTTAGTAAGTAATAAAATGTGTTTTTAATAAATAAAAATTGTCTAATGCCCATCAAGCGCCCATTTCCAATTTAATAATGTAACTAATTTCATCCAATTGTCATTGCGCTTAAAATTCCCGCGCCCAATGCTGATACCCTGCTACAATAGATGTAGTAATCGTTAGCAAAAAATGCACTTGGGACTTGTAGAAAAATATTGTTTATGGCAATTAGGAAGATTGTTACGCTTAGGAATTTAGTTCGTTTTATTTAAGATAAGTGTTTGAAAGTTCGTATTGAACTTTATTTGAATCTAGCGATTTTAGTAAGTTTTTGATGAATAAGAAAGGGTTTTTTATTTATGCTACATTTTTTAATAATTTGGCGAACGTGTACTCTGATGTGACACCGACACAACATGTCATAGGCTTTTTAAAGGTATTATAATATGGTACCTGCACTCTGCAGTGTCCAGTATAAGAAATCGTTTGTTATTTATTGCTCTGCAGATATCTGTATGTATAGGTATGAGAGGTGGTTTAAGTTTGAAGGTTTCAACAAAAGCTACATTAATCGCTGTGTAGGAATTTAGAACTTTTAAGGTGCTAAATTATAATGTTTATTATAATTATGTTTGTTTATCATTTTTACCAATAGTTTGCCTTAAGTGTTTATAAGTGATATTGGTCTATAGTTGAAAAAATTAAATCTATTTTTATCGGGTGTTGAGATGGTTTAATTATTGCGTACCGTCACTAGTCTGGGTAAACAATAAATATTATATAATTTCGTATCTATGTTACATATTTTTCCTAGAATATATTATAATATAAAATAATATTATATAGGTTTTTTGTTTTGCTTTTTATGATTAACCGCCACATAGTATTTATACTTACGAATTTATGATAGACTCGTCAGAAACACATTGACGATTGACGAAAATAGTACCTTTACATTATGATGGCATCATATACTAACGTTATTTTCTCGGACGTATGCCCAATTGTGTCGTATTGTTAACATCGTGTCCAACAAGCAACGCTGAATGACAACAACCAAAATTATTAGAATATTGAAAATGATCAATTGTAGATGCAAGTTGTGGAAAATTGGAGTAGGGTTTTAAATTCCATATCTTATACTATACGTTTATAGGTTGGTGCGCTTTGCCTGAACGCATTTACTATTTTGGCGCTTAATGTAGGTACGTTAAAAAAAGCCACTGTTTTGGGACATAGGCGCAAATACTAGAGGAATCAAATTGACTGACATTTACAAAAAAACTTAAAGCTTCTTTGATAAATTAGTGTGTGCTATATTAAATAATATACAAAGTATGTTTGTGTTTTTCAAATAGTGTTTTTAACCACTGAAATAATAATTGATCATAATAAAATATATTTTCGCCAAGCCACGTTAAAATAATTCTGTAGGAACAGTAGAAAAAGAAACACAAATTTAACTGTTATTTAAAATATGATGAATAAGGTAAGTCACAAGTGCTTACATTAAATACATCTTAATTTTTCATATATTATATATTTATATGTTATAACTTATAAGTTATAACACATACTTTTATTTGATCATTAATTTATTGCAAATTGTCGTCGTAGATTTGTTTTGTCATATTATAGAAAACTATCAAACTTGTAATAAAATGTTGTTGACAATAAAAAAAATAAAAATAAATTGTAGAACATTACATTCATTGTTACTTAAAGGAACTATAATAGTATAATACAAGAGTTCGTGTAATAAACAATTTTATCTTAAGTATTTTTCATGAAATATTTATTTTAAACTTTCCAAGATATGTGAAGTTGTTTAGATTATTGTTCCTAAATATGATTTATACTTTTAAAAATTGTAGTTAATTATTTATACTGTATACAGTGTTACACCACACATTAAATAATAATCTATAAAATGTCATCCGTAATATTATAATAGTATAATACTATAATCTCAAATATTAAAAACCAGTATTAAATAATAACGTGAGATTTTAAATCTTTTTCGAATATAAAAAGTAATATGGTTGCTACAGTTCTAAATCCTAATATATATATTTTTAATATCACGCCCATAAAATTTGATTTAAATCAAAGAAAATTTCTGATCACAATTGTTTCCATAACGTTTGATAATATAATATAGACTTCGATGTTTCGATAAATCTTCTAATGATATATAATGACATAAAGTTATGCTCAAAATCTAAGAATTTTTAATTTGAATCTTCGAAATATTTTTATTGAAGTAACAAATTAAATTAAATAGAAATTAAAATTGCTGTATAATAATTATTTAATTAATGTATTGATTATTTGTTTGGTATATAATCAATGGTTTAAAACAGCAATAAAAATGAACATAATTTATATCATCAATTTAATAATTTATTAAAATAAAATGTGATTAAATTATTTTAAAGACAACTATACACAAAAAAACATATTTTCTTTGCGCTGATAAGTTTGTTGTGTTCCTATATATTTTGTACTTAAACATTTTAGGCACATACTTACACCGATATATCTGTATGGTTGTTTATAATTATAATAACTGTTTGTTTTGTATGTTTTATTAGCTTGGTGAAACACTAAATGCATTGAAACCTTCAGTTATATTGACTTTAGTAAGTAAAACAATTTTAATATTTAACTATATTTATTATGCTTAATTTATGTGTACCTATGTGGATATGTCCTTTATATATATAAATATTGTGTAAGTTATGCCAATATATTGTATCGGTGGTTTTATATTAAAATAAAATTAAAACAGAAAACAAATAATAATAATAATATGCATCTATATTGACATAATACAACATAACGCATTGTTGCCAATTCACGTTGATTAAACCTAATTTCTCGGTAAATCAAGCACCACAAATAAATCGTGAATAGGACTAGGTACTGTTTACAATATGTCTGATGTCAATATATAATTATAATATCATTATTTGCATAATAGAAAATTACTAAAATACTAAGTAGAGTATAATTATGACCGTTGATAATATTGTCCAATGTGATTTGAGTATATGTAATGTAATATTTTATGTGTATAGGTACTATATGAATATTTGAAATATTTATAGAGTAGGTACTATTTATTTAATATACTTTTAAAAATATTTCTAAGTTCTAACTTAGGTTTCTGTATTAATGATAGTATTAGTGCTTGTTTTCTTTATCGCCTAAATTAAATTATCGTTTTATTTTTAATGTGTCTTACACGTAGCGCATAACATAAATTATTTTATTTGGCGATTAAATATAAATTGTTTACTAATATTTCTGCCATTACTGTTTGCCAATATAGAAATATATATGACACAATCATTATCACCTTTTTCCATTGGCTTTAATATAACACTATAATAACAATAACACACGAGTTACTAAAGTGGCATTAACGATAAACAATTTATTTACATTGTTCGTTTATTTACCCCGAGACTAACGATTTATATGTCCTAATTTTTCTTTCACAATCCAAGATCTGTGTGTATGCAATATTAGTTGAATAAGGAATATGTTTTAATGGCCGATCGTCATGAATTTAATCAATATAAATGCGTACTCAACTCTAATAATTAAATGTTCTTAGATATTTATAATTGATGTATTATATTGCGTTAAAAATTTTTAAGTTACTGATAATAAAGTTTAATAATTTTGAAAATTTGGATTATTGAATGTAAACATGTAGTTGTACAGGTAACTGGTTAGATAAATATATTCTATTTAATGTAAATAACGAATATGATACATAATAAGACGTGTAACCATGTGACCTTGTACAAAATCATTAAACCTTATGCTACAAACGTGATTATAAGAGATCTTTAAAAATAACTTTTATTCAAACTTTAAAGCTCAATAATTATATTTTGGCTCACGATTTTTTATTAGTTACATGGTTAGAATAAAAAATGGTTATTTGTTTAGTATTTTCTGGTACTGTAAATAGTAATTGAATTACTCAATAAAATGATGGTGTACTAAACCTCAACTCTTAAGTGATATACATTTAATGTGTTCTAATCATAAGCGGGCATCGGGAGGGGGGGGACTTAGTCCTACAAGTATTTCAATAGACCCTCAAAAATCGAATGTGATATGTTATACTTGTGTATAGAAAGGGGGCGCGGGGTCACTTTACATTGGATTATTATAGCCCCTCTCCCTAAAAATTCAACTAAATGTCCGCCTATGGTTCTAATAAATTGTTAGGTCAAAAACAATGATTGACAATTTAAAAAGTATTTTTTTTACAGATTTTTCTAAAATCATTAGGATGGGAATAGATGTATTTTATATTTTGCAGAATTACAATAAAATTATCAAAACTGCCATTGACCCACACATTATAACGGACGGGCTATTGTTATAATGTGTGGTGACTATAAATTGAACTGATTCACCAATCATTCTATAGTTTAAATTAACAATAATTAAACTAATTATTGTCCTTATTGAAATGCCTTTATAACAAATTATTTTTATTAGGCAAATTTTTTATGATATTGGTTTTGAGATGCAATTACAAATATTCACATACTTATTTACTTTTCTAAATGCTCTTTACTCTGTAGTAAATATAGTTCCATTGATTATATAATAATTTAAAGTTATTTTAAGTTTACTATATAATTTGCAATAGTAGGTACATTCTTTAAAAATCTATTTAAATAGGCATATAATATCTTACACTTCTTAGTTATAAACAACTAAAAAAGTTATATTAAGTTATATAAGTTAAATATATTATTTACTTTAGAAGTTTCATATTCATTTCTTAATAAAGTACTTAACACATATGCATTTATTCAACTAAATATTTGTACTTACTAACAAAGGTATTGACATTGTATAAAATAGATACCTACCTAATGAATAGAAACTTTCAAAAATTAAGAAATATTATACTTTTGTCTAATTAAATGTTTAAAGATACGTACAAGACTTACTTTTTTATGTATAAAAATATAATATTAAGTAACAAATATCATTTTAAATGAATGTACTGTATGTAAGTACTAAAGTACTTGTAACATTTTATTTTTTCTCATAGCAATAGTTTAAATTTAGAATATTTCAAAGGAAATGTTAATCATTAATGTATAAAAACAACTATTGACTATTTTACTATGTTTTCAGTTTTGTTTTATAAGCATTTCTTAAGTAAGGTAGTACAGCGCAATTTCCTTAAATAATGTTTTCTAAGAATTGCATCTTGCTTGAAGTTACATAACAGTTATGAATGATGTATATAATTTTAAATAAATATTATGCAATTGAGATTATAAATTTTTGGTTTCATTTAATTACTGTATATTATAGATTTTGTAAATACATTTTTTATTAAAAATTTTAGGCATCTGGTTTCTACATTCTTCTAAGTTAATAATTAATATAGTCAATAAGTACAATTCTTGTTTCTTTTTTTTTAGTATGGAAAAAACACTGATAGTGATCTGACATGCAAAGAAGCACATTTTGAAGGAATAGACAGGTAAAATAAAAACACTAATAAAATATTATATTATAATTATTAATTATAATAATTTTTTTTGAAATTAAGGTTCATATTGGACAACAAAATATTACATAAAATCATTGCTGATTGGTAAGTAAAAAAAAATTATATAGCATACATAGTCTTTTGAATGAAATAATTAACAAGGAGTTAACATATTTTCATATCTATTGTTAATATATTCAGTCAGTTCAGCCGGATATTTGAGTTCTAATATTTTTTCGTAGTTGATGGACATTACATTTAATCCAATCTTTTGAAAATGCCGTATTCTAGTGGTTTCAATACCAGTTAAGTGTTCTTTTTCCCAGCAATAGTGTTCTGGCAAATGAACTAAAATTACAGTACATAGACCAGGATGTTTCTTGAAATTTATGTATCTATTGTTAAGTTCAAATTTGTCTGGGTGTACTAAAGCATCAATTATGTAAATACTCATAAGTGGTAGTCGACTTAGAATAGTTGAGTAAGAAATTTTGTAGCCTTGAAAAATATTTTCAAGAGTACTACTGATTTCTTTTAAGATCCGTTTTATTCTATAGTCGCACCAAATGCTTTTTGCAAATTTATCTTTGGGTAACACTGGCCCACGATAGTGATCACACTCTAATGTCATACACTGGTCAATGATTTTTAATTTTATTTTTGTATAGTCATTTTTACCTCCATTTTCAAATAAATGATGTAAAAAAGAAGTATTAAATACCCCGTGAACAAAGTTCAATGGATGTTTTTCTAAGTAAACACAAGATAATAATATGTCTATTGTTTCTTGTGTCTTAAAGTTATGAAACTCTTTATTCATTATATTTTCCACCTTAATCCAAAACTCTATAGCTGATTTAGGTTTGTAGTTAAGTTGACCAAATGGCCAAAATAAATCTCTAAATTGAGAAGGAGTTATATTTGAACCATACTGAATTATGTACATGGCACATCCTTCAAAAATATTTTCAGAACGTACATTAAATTTTGAACAGTAGTTCATGATTTCTACCATTAATAAAGGACTATTTATTGTACTGTGTTTGGCCTTTATGTAACGTTCTAATGCTCTTACAATACCAATATCCACATAGTTGGAATTATTTAACTCATTTACAAGTGAAGTTAGATTGTTTTCATTCATAGTGTGTATGTTTGTGTTAATCCACCTAGATGTAGTTTTTAAGATAATATTTGAACTGCATTTAGTTAATCGTAATGTATACAACATTTCTATTAAGTTATCAGTACAAAGATGATGCCAAAATTGCTGTAAACATCTTTCTAGCAGCTTCATTATGGTTTTTCTACTTTTCTTTAACAAGTGTAAAATTCTAAAAACTTGAATTACATTTTTTTCATTTATTTGATCAGATTTATCCATTATTCCAATCCAAAGCTGGTCTGCAGTTTTGACTTCATTTAATTTAGAAAATGCATCAATTGATCTGCATAAATCATCTATATTAAGTTTATTTTCAGTTACTCGGCATAAAATTTCTTCAGATATTTTATTTTTAAATATGTCAAATGGCAAAACTCGAACACGATCAATAGATATTAATTCTAGTATTCCAACAACAGCAGAGTTATTATCTCCTGTCATAATTATTTCCAGCAGCTTTTCTAGTATTGGTGTTTTTGTATAATCTATATTTGGTTGTTTAATATTTAAAGTTGATAACAATTTATTTGATGCTATATGCAATTTAAAGTTCTCTAGTTCTACTATTTTTTTCAGAGCACATAGTGCTACCTCTGAAGTTATTTCATCTAGCATTACTATTTCTAGTAGATCCACTAATGATTTTACTGAAGAACATTTTTTAAAGCCCCGAATAACATCTACAATTTCTTTATCAGCTTTTTTACGATCTGTTTCATTCTTAAGATTATTTAATTTATTGACTAGTTCATCATTATTAATGTCTGTTTCTTCAGTTTTAGTACATTCGTTACAGCAAATTTCGTTGCTACATACATTACGTACAATCAGTGGTAGTTCTCTTATTTCACTTCCTTCTTGAATGAGTGCGAATGTATGTCCAAATTTGTCAGCTTTATATCTGTTTTGTGTTATGTTTATCGCTTTTAGTACATTTAAATAGTTCACTCTATTAAAAAATAATTGATGGATGACTATTCTTGACATATTTGATAAACTTCACTACTTCAATATTCATTGAACTAAATAAGTACCAGAACAACAAACATTATTAAAAGAATATTTTATGTTATTATAATTTTGTTAAATTTACATAACACTATACCACAAAATAAGACAATGCTATTTAATATATTGAAAATATCACGTATTAACTATTAAAGTATTAAGTATTTAAGTCGTTACCTTTATAAATATTTATTATTTGCGAGTTTCGAGTCGTAAATTTGGAACTTTAAATTGATAATAGATGATAATATGGTTATCAGACTAAATATTATTACCAATAGCGGTTAGTGATAGTCTTTGTGGTATTGACTGGTTTGGTCAAAAATTTTGTACATTGATTACAACTTTACTGCTAGATATCACTACCTTGCTATGACATTGTAAATTTGTAAATACAATTATGTGCACAAGGCTTTATTTTTTGACTCGAATCAGTCGAATCTAACGTTCATGACGAACGTTCTAAAAATATTTATGTTAAATACGTCATAATGTACAATAACTATCGTGTTCTTATATTTCAATACACGTTTGCGAGTAATAACATGCCATATTGTCATTCGTGTTTGTAATATTTGTCATCTGACGTCCATTCTATTAATAAGTATTTGTTAAATTCCGGTAGAGTGGCCAACGATTGTTGTTTTTGTAGGACACGATGCCAGTGTTTTTGAGTGTATTCAAAATATGTTTCAAAAGGGAAAACAACCGGATTAAACATAACATAAGAATGATCATCGAAATAAAAAAAAAATACTGATCGGTGCTCACTGCTTAGTGCTTAGTTCATTGCAGTAAATTGATATTGATGTTTTTTCTTTTATTTCTCTAAGAGTATACTAAGTATGGTCATCTATTTAAAAATTGTGACTTAAGTTACATTATCGCAAAGGAGCGTTTACTGGGATTTTAATCAGCAGTAAATTATAAATTAAAACTGTTAAAATATAGATATTGTAAATTTGTAACTAATAATATATACCTAGTATTAGGAAAATATGACGCATTATTTATAGAAAAAAATTGGTTTATCATACTTTTATTTTGTTTTATTATCTGATAATGAACGATGTGTACTTCTATGATATACGAACAAGTTGAATGTTGAAAAGATATTTGTTTATATATTATATGCAGTTGTTTAGTTATAGCGAATTTGTTTAAAATAAATATACAATTTAAGTCTATATGCTACCATTTTATTGACTGTATTGTTCTATAATGTACGATGTATTTAAGAAAATAAGTGAGGTTACGTTACTTTATATTTTAGTATTGATTGAATTTTTATTTTGCTTATTCTCACTAGCTCATCAAACTCGAGTTTTAATTTTTTTGTTTTTATGTAAGTACATACAGTACTAGTACTTGGTCGTTGGTTCACCGACAAAGAGAAAAGAATTGGAAACGTGTATCCGTTGTTTTAAAATTATTTGTTATGTGTATATTATAATAGAATATAAAATAATAGAAGTTGTTTTCATTAGAATAGAAATTATAATGACGCATCATATTATCATTAATCATTATTAAAATAATATATACATGAATATAGTCACAAAATAATTTAGTTGTATAACGACAATTGCTATATTATAATTTATAAGGTTTTATTACTAAAATATTAAATTTTCTGTTTTGAATTTTTAAATTCTTGATTAAAATTAAAATAATAAATAATAACACTGTAAATATTTTTATATATCCAAAAATAAAAAAATAAAAGCAGAATGCGATTAATTAATACTTAATAGCACTGGTTTTAAAATAGTATTTTATAAAATCAATGCTAATAGACAATAGATATAATAATTTTTAAATCAAGTCATACTCAATAATTTTATATACATAATATTATTAACATGATGTTAGGTACCCATGCATGTGTTGGATCTGTCTTACAAATGTACGGTATTTCAAATGTGCGATGTTCAGAATTGATTGTGTTATTAGTTAAGTGAATTGACCTATTATCAGAGTTAAAGATAAGAATATAATCTAATCTTAAGCGTCGTTTGTTTATCGATATTTTAATTTTTAAGCTAAGTATTAACATTTTTAATTTGTAATGTTTTATATACTCATATACACCTTATTTAAAAAAAAAAATAAAAAAATCAACGCTTAAGCATAGATAACCTTCTTACCTTTAACTTTGATACTATATTAATTCACTCTAATATTAATACTAATAAAATATAATTGATTCTGATTAATACAAATTAACTATGCCGTACCCCGTACATTTGTAAGACGGAATCAAGTAAACAACACATAAGTAGCGTCCTCTAAGAGTATTAAAGTTTTATCATTGATGATGTATATTATATTTATTTAATAGACTTAGTGACATCCTATTTTATTTAAATTAATACAATATATTATATACTAGCTGTTTTTTTTGGAAAAAATTGAACAGAAATCAAATAACAATAATAATATATTCTTGCAGTGTTGACTGTTTTATTAGAACGTCATAATCACTTGTGAGTTTGGTTGCCTATACTTTTTAAACCGATATGTGCCCTGATTGTTATATTATAGTAATTTATAATGATCAGTGGTACAACGTACGAATACTATTCTTGCAAAATTACTTTGAGAGGAATTTGTTTAATTTTTTATTTCATCTTATAAATTGATATACAATTTACTAGTGTCAGGGTTTATGTATTCTTAGAATTTATTAGATTATGCGATTTTGATACATTTTAATGTTTCAAACGCGACGTGTGCATTCTGCTCGTGCGCGGTATATTATCTGAACGATATCATAGTCACTTACACGTTATTTGTTTGTTACAGTCGCGTTATCAAAACGGATTACGAAAAAGAAGTTATGAGGTACGCGACGAAAGTTACTTGTAACGCCCATAAGTCTGTGATGGCAAAGTGCAAGCCAAACATGTATGAATACCAATGCGAAGCTAACTTCCTACATTACGCATATTACGTCGGGGGGTGCAGACATGTGGGCTATAACAACATTTGCTGTTCAGGCATGAACGGTGCCGTTCTGCACTACGGACACGCTACCGAACCCAATTCTAAAGAGATCCATGATGGCGACATGTGGTATGATACCATAATATTAAAAATAAAAATACAATATTAGATTTTGTTTATACTTATAGATTTTAAAGCATGCAAATTTATTTAAAACTATAATCTGTACCTATTAAATAATATTTAAGTATCTATGTATATACTATATAGTGACGACGAAGAATACAATATTCGTAAAAATAATTGACGACTTTTATCGTTTATTGTCATTTTTTTTATATGTTTTCCATAATACAGGTACAGAATCGTACAGAATTAGAATATAGTGTAGATATGCGTCAGAAATTGAATAAAAAATGTAGTGTCTGACATCAGTGTCACGATTATATTATATAGGACACAAAGAACAGTGTATGAGATCGATACGGATTAAATTTAATAAATATGTAAATATCAATATTTCTTCTTGAATTTTATTCAACGTATTGTATCGATAATCCATTATATAGTTATTAGGTTGTACGGTTTAATATTGATAATATTGTATTAGTGGACGAAATAAATACATTGGACGTGTGTTTATTGGGTTTTAGTCTGTTCGACATGGGAGCATCGTATAGCGGCTATACGGCAGATGTGACAGTTTCGTTTCCGGCTAATGGAAAGTTTACCGATGATCAACGCGCGATTTACAACGCTGTGCTTGCAGCTAGCCGTGCCGTGATGAACGCTATAAAACCAGGTATACATTGACTAGGCTGTTAATGCGGGTTCACTCGAATTATTTTCGTTTAACCCTCAACTTGCCCACCATAATATTTTTTTAAATGAAGGTTACTTGAATTACCAATACATTTAAAAATTATCATTCCTGAAATTGGGTAGTTAACCCCTTTAGTATTCGTAATGCTTCTGACTTTTTTTTCTTTGATTTAAAAATTAGTGGCTATAACATATTAACTTGAAACCAGATAATTATTTATCATCATTATTATCGATAGCGGTGTATATTATAATGTCAATATTTTAATTGATTTAACTATTTAATTTATGGTGAGACTTTTTAATTCAGTAGTAATGTGTTTCGAGTAGTTGTATTCAAATGAATGGTATTTTAATTTTGAAATATTGATTTTATTAATTATAGTTTCATAATATTATCACGTAAAAAATAAAGCTATATAATAATATATATGCCAGATAATATAATTGGGGTTTATTTTTATTCTTTTGTAATAATATGATGGTTTTTTTTTGCCACAAGTAAGACAAATTATATGATGTAATTGGCTTTAATTGCTTATTATTTATCTTGAAATGTACGATTTGTGTATAGGTAATAAACTAACGTACCTACCTACGTGGTTGCGCATTAAAACTATTATTCAATAACAGTATTTTTAATCTTATTCTACCAAACAAGTATCCACCTATTTGAGGCTTATAATATTATAATTATGTGATTTTAGGTGTTTCCTGGGTGGACATGCACATATTGGCCAATAAAATCACCCTAAGAGAGCTGCGAGAAATAGATTTACTCCGTGGTGATGTCGACGAAATGTATGAAGCCGGTCTCGCCGCAATATTTCAACCACATGGGCTGGGGCATCTACTAGGAATCGATGTGCATGATGTTGGTGGTTACTTGGAAGGACACCCAGACAGGCCTCAAAAGCCAGGCGTCAAGGCCCTGAGAACGGCTAGAAACTTGGAAGTGGGAATGGCACTCACTGTTGAGCCGGGATGTTATTTCATCGAACCGGTATAACAGTTTTTTTGAAATGCTTTGTTTTTTTATGGTCATAGAAAGTCACCTAATTTCTAGATTTAACCTCTCCCCAAATGTATTTCTTAGTTCATCTATACTTAGGAACGAAACTATAATTTCAAACTTTGTCGTTCGAATGTTTCAGCTGTTGAAACGGGCTCTTAGTGATCCAGTATTGTCCAAGTTCTTGAATGAAAAAGTACTGAAACGGTTTTGGAAGTTTGGTGGCGTGCGCATTGAAGACAACATTTTCGTAACCGAACATGGAATTGAAAACTACACTCCAGTACCAAGAACGTAAGTTTAAAGTTTGAAGTATAGGCTTTTGTATTTTGATCAACGAAACGTCGATATATATTTGCGTTTCTCATATCGGCATAGAGAAAGACCGTGTGATCCGTATATTATTATACAATAGCGGGTGTTGAGCCAATATTATTAGAGTAAAAAAATCGTTTGCTGTTGTGTTGAACGATGAATAATAACTAGGGCCAGATTTTTTATAAACATTGGTATGTGTTTTTTTGCAACGTCCTTTTAAAAATGTATTTTATAGGTTGTGTCCACGAATCGCCTAATATTGACACAGATGATCTATTTTTTTATTTTGAATATTTTTGCATATTTTAAGAGCAATAACGATGTGTATTATTGAATATTTTAACCGTAAACAAGAAAAATGTATGTTTTTATAGTATATGTATAAATGAAAGTAATGTAAAAGGTTAGTTACCACTTCGTGTTACACGGTTCTAATATAAATTTCATAAAATCAGTAGTTTTGAAAAATTTATTGAAAACGTCATTTATTTGTTTAAATTATGATTAATTAAAATTGTTTTAGCTTACATATAAAATACAGTTATTTAATTGATTTTAAAATTATAAGATG
The DNA here is from genome assembly GCF_020882245.1 of Rhopalosiphum padi. Classification (NCBI taxonomy): domain Eukaryota; kingdom Metazoa; phylum Arthropoda; class Insecta; order Hemiptera; family Aphididae; genus Rhopalosiphum; species Rhopalosiphum padi. The sequence continues at coordinate 25,546,946 of NC_083600.1, forward strand.
CTACTTTTTCACTTGATGATAGCGTGAAGATAATTGGTAAATAATAATTGTTTTTCCATATTCCATATTGTAGCTTATATCACTACGCTATTATTGACGGTTAGGTAGAGCAATTTTTTTTAGAATTTTCTTATCACTTAATGGAGAAATACGGAAGAGAGACTATAAAAGTCAATATTATTTACCACGTAGTATACTATATTATAGGCAATGCTAATTTATGTGTTTAATTCGTTATTTTGTATTAGTGTTGAAGAAATCGAAGAGTGGATGAGTAAAAAAGAAATGGTCGCTTAAATCTATGTCATCGAAGAAGAGACGTTACACCTCTTCATTTTATTCATTTTTAATAATATTATTTATTTTAATCTAATAACCAAATTTAATGTAAAATGTTTAAACAAAATGATACTTATTTTCAGAATTATTGCTCAATATATGTTTATTTTATATACAATTTATTATATTATTATGTATGTATAACATTGTAAAAAATTACATTTTAGCTGCTGTAATAAACGTAATAAATAAATTTTATGTATTTTATAAATATGGTATGGTAGTGATAACATAACAAAACTTGTTAATACATTTATTATTATAACAATATGTACATTTTAGTTTCGGGTATTTACGGATTTTATCAATCGCGTCATGAGTGTGTTATAGTATTTTATCGTATACATTGTTTTAATCGGAACGCTATATAAAATAAAAATACAAAAATCGACAGTCCGACGCCAACTACGTCTAACAAAAAATATTGATAAAAATCATAATCTATTGCCGGAGATGCGGTGTTGGTCGCATTGCCGTGCCTGATCACGTATTCTGTCCAAAACACGGCTGTTTCCATTGGACTTGTTGGTCTGTCCCTGAATCTTGCTGACAACTCTGATGCTTTTGATCGGTATCTTAAATCAATTTCACAAAGTTATAATATTGTGTGTACATTGCAAAGGTAAAGTGTAAAAATAATTTGTAATGGTATTTATTTATAGTATCGATTTTAAGGATTTCTTTAGATTTGAAGAATTTAAATACGATACCTATTATTCTTGCATATGGTGATAAAGGAGTATAATTTTATATGGCTAGTTGATAATATATGTTTTGCATGTATATTTATTTAAATAAATTATTTTGAAATAATTGTTCATTTAACTTTTTCTTATAATATAATTAATCATCAACGAATAAAATAATTAAAAAAAAATTCGTTCCGGTTCACCGGTTGATCATACGAAACAGTTAAAATAAAAATATTATATTCTAAACAGAGGCCAGAGATATGTATGATTTGGTATTATTAAATATTTTTGTCTGAGGACAATTTTCAACTTTAAAAGAGGTTTTTTGTTAGAGAAGATTCTTGCAATGATACAACATATTCTATATGAATAATATCAGATGTTAGGCTCACTTGCTATCCGTGACGATGGCTTCTATGCTTTTGATCAGTTTTTGTTCAGTGATTTGTCGGTAATCGAGTCCGATGGCTATGCCTTTTGCAATACAGTTGGCGATGTTTGACTGTTGATCACCAAACACAGGTATGCCAATCATCGGTACTGCAAAGAACACGGCCTCCATTACGCCCATAAGGCCACCGTGAGTTATGAACGCCTTGATATTCCTGTGACCTGTGAAAGCACAATTATAATATACATTGTACGTGTAATAAAACGCGATGACGGTAGTGTTGTACTAAAAATAGCCTATCTACAACGCCGTATAATCAAAATATAATATATTATAATATTATCGCTAGTTGCTATACGCACTGTATGCACTCAGAATAAATTAAAACGTTTGTTTTGATATGTTAGTAGTAAGCCTTTATTAATTTATGACGATAAGAATTTCAACCTTTTCCCATCTTAAATCAAATGAATATCACTTTAAAATGGTCGATATTTGTGTTATGGCTTTGGATTTAAACATTTCAAAAACGAACTTGTAAGTTTTATTGATTCATTTAGTGTATTAACTTAAGGTTTTAAATTTTTTTAATGAAGGTATGGGGATGTGGAATTTAAATGAAGATCGCATAGTTTTATATAGTATTCAGTCATCAGCATAACGACTATGTTTCCGTCGTGAGTCTTACTCAGAATCTGCTGTTGTGGCATCCACTTAGACACTTTAATCCGTTTGGATATCAATTCACCCTCGTATTTCCATAGTACGCAATACGGTAGCGCTTCGAAAGCCTGTACGAACGCCGTTGTGAATTGAACTGGAAACGACGATCCTTTCAACAACGAGCCAAAAGACACGTAAATAATGCCTTGGTCACACAAATCGCAGTAATTTTTCCATTCCTATTGTATCACCAACAAAAACCAATGATATAAAAATTAAATATATGGTTTGTGACAATAGTTATTATATGGTAGTGAGTTATATTATAATATTATAGTAATAATATTTATTATGAGAAAAAAATCTATGTTGTATGTGTTTTTTGACTTGTTATCTGGTTATAATCATATATATTAATGTATAGTGTGTTATTACAACTTCTAAATTTATAATATATATATAAGACGGTTAACTAATTAGGATTTGTTTATATTATGTATTTTATCAACAGTCAAAATGCCTAATTAATTGAATTTATTATAATTAATCAACTCATTGTGTTCACGATCACGATCCAGATGCATTAATTTATTAAATTAAAATAACAATTATATAATCCAATTAAATATATTTGTAAATTGAAAAATTCTATAGTAATTTAAGACTTTGCATTACTTAAATTATCTGGGTTTTCAAATATCAATAAAATCATTACGGACTGTTTATTACAATAAACTTGAGCATAATTACACAATTCAATAACTCAAATAACTCATGTACACAGTGATTCATAACAGTTTAATTAATTACAATTTTAGTTTGGAAATTTTTAAAGTAGGTTCCCATATTTAAAAATCATATTGTTTTTAAATAAGTACTGAAATATTGCATTTTGTATGTGTAATATTTCCACGACTTAAATACAATTCAATAAAAATAAAGATTATATTATATTGTATTTTCCATTGTAAGTTTGCCTTTTTCAATGATTTGTCAGAAACGTTGCAGAGGCTTCTTACAGTTGAGTGTATAACATCTACTACCGATAAACACACTCGAAAGCACTACGAATGTCTGGTAAACCTTGGATAGCGTAACACTGTAGATTATATTAAATTGCTACATAGAACCCAGTTTTAAAAACAGTGATAATTATATAATCCCAACAGATACCTCAAATATTCCCGATCATAAATAGAATTTGGTTGTCGATCATCTTAACTAGGACGATAGAAGTATATTTTTTAAAAATGTTTTTATATTCTCTGTATAACTTAATATTTTGAACGCTTTTATCTGTTTCTCTCGAGTTTCCACATAATAAGAGTTTACTGAGAGTACTTACGTTTGCCGCGTTTTGCAGTTTCGTGGGCTGTGCGATATGCAAACCGCCCACCTCTATCACGTTGGACACCGTTGGACGGGGCTGGGACAAGCTGTGGTGGCTGTTGACTAGCACAAGTGCGGTGCGCCGTCGCGCGATTTCCGGAACGGACGGTGTATCGTGCCCGAAGTGCCGCCGGACCAGCTCGGTGGACGGACCGTCGGAGAAGGCGTGATAGCCGACCGCACCGAAGTGCGTGGCCAGCGTGTTGATTAGCCGCTGGACGAACGACATGTCGTGGCCGGTATACTCGAGCAGGTGGTTGACCAGGTACGCGGGGTTCTGTGGGTTGGCCACGCGCCGGTTGAGTTGCGGCGAGTAGTCGGACGTCCGGATGGACACCAGCGGTGCGTCGTACGCGTGCGCGAATGCTGCGAAACAGTCGGTGGCGAACGCTTCGGCGAACACCACGTCGAACGCGCGGGGCTCGCGGATCAGAGCACGGACCCGGGGGTGTTCAAAAGTGGCCTCACACACACGGTGGTTCATGTGGCACAGGTCCCGGAGCCCGGTAATCGGGTCCACGCGGTGTTGGAACTCATTCGTCACGTTTAGCTGGCTTATGACCGGCGGAAGCGTGTCTGACACGTCCACGTCTATGTATCGACCTACGCCGTCGTCGTCCGCGCCACTGTCTTTGCGTCGCGGGAACGGGCTGATCACGGTCACGTGGTGACCGCGTTCGGATAAGGCGACCATAAGCGGTTCGACCATGGCGAAGTGACTGTGGCCGTTGTACGGGAACACGGCTAGTATCCTAGCACCGTTGGTCGGGGACGTACACGTTAGCGACAATACAATAATTGTCACCGCGGCCGCCTGTAGCCCTACCGCCCAACGACCAGTGGATTTTACGACTGCGGCCGTCATCTGTGAAAATAATATTTATGTTATATGTATATATATATATATTATACAATTTTATAACACTATAAGAGGCAACACTTTGTGATAAAATCTAATTTTCCGGCCACACACGGGTACTTACATGGTCGAAAGGCCACCTAAAAATCGGAGAAATAGTTTTGGAGTTGTCAGTTGAGCGGAGAGACAACTACTTAACGTAATTAGAGGCATACAGAGTCGCCAGGTTTTGAAAATTTTTTTAAAAACTATTATTAAAACTATTTTATAAACACATTTACAGTTTTACTTAAATAATTAATAAACATTACTAATCGTTAAACAATTACTAAAATATAGTTATTTTTTTGTTTTGTATGTTATAACATTTTAATAGTATTAGCAATTTAAATTTTAAGGGGCTGAGCTCTAAATGGATAGTGCCTAATTATTTTCTATCTTATTGGATTTTATTAAAAATGATAGTGATAATGACAGTATTTTTCTATCAATGTTTTCGAAAAAGAATCAATAAAACCATAGAAAGTTGTTTTCGGCAGTAGTATGACGCGATTTTATTCGTTTGATGTTTACAATTGGAATACACACATTTCTTTCTTAATAGGCTATAGTACAAATGTTTTATGTCTGATTGTGGAAGAGGAGTTAAACAGCAATACTAAATATAAACGTATACATATAGGTATTATATACTAATAAAAAAAAAAAATGTATAGTGAGAAAACGCACGTACTTTGTCCTCACGCTCTCGTTTGTTATCAGAAAATTAGACGTCCCCGTAACTTGGATAACTTTTGCAGGGAACGATTTTCCAATTCATCTGGATAGATTGTGATGAATAAAAAGATTTCCGTGATATCAACGACAAACGCACACTGCAAGTGTAAACAGTGTATTAGTTTGACGAAATCGTCCTCACCGTTGTATCGCTGCGTACGCGTTGTACCAGTTATGTAAAAACACGTTCGACCGGGTTCTGATATAATAAATGTTGTAAGTAGATATAATAATATAGCACTAGTATATACTTCTTTGTTAAGTCTTAATTTAACGAGCTGTGCAGGATTTATAATTTGGAGCCCATGGGCCTAGCATTCGATAAATATATTATTTTAGATTCTGAAACTTCAATCAAGGATGTGATTGGATCCTAGATCATGGGCTCTGTTTCCACTCAAAAATCGGTTTTGATAATCGATGTACTTATAAAATCAAAGTAAATCCTCGTAAAGTAAAGTATATATTATAATAGTTGCTGTGTTACGCCTGTGTAACTAATTAGGATTTGTATATATTATGTATTTTATCTGTTATCAACAGTCAAAATGACTAATTAATTGAATTTATTATAATTAACGCCTTACGCCTTGCATGACGATTTTAGTATAAGTATTGTATAGATACGACTGTACGAGTATATACTAAATATACTACATATAACTATAAATTTATGAATCGTTATTGTATAGATTCGTATTATACATCAATACGTTATATTAAATAGATGTCATATGTGAATATGTCTCACGTTTGTAAGATAAATATCACATAGAGTGAATCCATATTAATAAAGTAGTGTGTAACCCGTTTATTATATCATTTTATCTAGCTGACAATGGGGTAAGGTGCGAATTCGACGGAGCAAAGACGATGAAGGACTTATGGCAAAATGTCATTTTTATTTTTTATATAAACGTTGTTGCTGCGCATAGGGACTATATTATGTGATATTAGGCATGTAAAAACTATTAAATAAAAAAATTATATTCCGTATATTATATAACGGTTAATGTATTATTGTACGCATGTAACTTGCTGCTACAGCCGTGGACAGTTAAAATGCCATTTATCTATAAATAGCTGGATAAGTGCAAAAATATCTTAAAAATTTTATTATAACTAGTGAACAAGAGAACGGTAACATGGGTATTTGGTGGATATTTCTATTATCTACGGTTATTTTATTTGATTACGAATAACAAAAAAAAAAAATCGGTTTAGTTGAGAACTGGTGTTGCGTAAATATTTTCGTTGTTCCTTTGATTATTTTGAAATGTATTGGATATTTTGTGCCATAGTACAACTTATAGATGTTATTGAGACTAGGTACCATGGACCACCCTTAAAAATAGAAACAGACACGAAAAACAAAACAAAAACATCCGTCGTTGCTTTGCTCAGAAACTAAAATACATGTTGACGGTAATCAAACAAAATCACGTTTATAGTACCGCTGGCGAGTTAAACGACTATATCTACTTTCTTCTCTAGTGCATACGTCATATAGACGACAACCGTGTTCGATTATGACGAAACAACCGAATTGTATTCGTGTGGTGACTATATCGATAATTTTCTAATGTTGTGGGTGTAGGCTGCAAACTGCAGTATTATAGGTACCTATACGTTTATGAAGTAAGAACGTTGCGGCGCAGTGCAATGGTGTGCGGTACATAAAATTGTAACGTTCGTCGGAATGCAGACGATTCAGAATGGTAATAATTGCGCATAATAATAGAATAATATTATATCGGTGAACATCGACCGATTGTTGGCGACGACTTCGATGTCTGCGGTAAAGTCGAAAAAAGCGAACGCGACCCACATCACACCGCCGCAGGGGTGCTTGGAACTACGCAACGCACCTATACAACATAACGACGGGGTTCCGCCTAGGGGTGGGTGCAGTCGTCGTGGCTGGAGCGACATATACAATATATAAATTATTATACACGGATCCACATCAAAGGGGACTCATCTGCAGCGGGCAGGCGTCCCACGGCGTCTTCGGCGGTCGGGTGGCGGGTGCGATCGCTACTGCAGCAGTCGGCGAGCGATTGTATTATAATATACAGTATGGTTCACCAACCATGCTCACCCCCGTTTTTTCATTTAATAATGAATTTATTCAAATTCTGATCTTTGTAATTTTTAAACATACTTTAAGATCACATTTTCAAATTAATAAGAGTTATTGTACTATTTATGGAGTGACTGGCGATAAAAACTTTTTGTTTTTCAAACAAGGACCCCTTTTTTTACTGTAAATGATATATTGGATAATTTTAATTTTTGATGTAGATACCAGATGATTTAATACGAACAGTTTTTCATTCATTAATGATTATGTTTAAATTAAGGATGATAGTTCTGAAAAATAGTTTTACAAAAACATGAAATAGGTGTAATATCGGATATAGTATTTACTATGTTATGTGGATAATTTTAATAAATTATAAACATTTATTGATTAATATATATATATATATTACTAAAATTTTCAGATATCCACAGCACTAGCACATATCTCCAAACTCATTATCACGGACAAATTATCCTTTAGTACAAAAAATTAAATAACTATAATTGTTCGTATTATATGATTTTGATACGTCAAGAATTTCAGAAAAGTTATTCGCTAAGTAATTAAACAAAAGATAAGGGAAGTTACGATTTGGAAGACAGAAGTTTGCGTTTCTACAGGACCACTCCCTAAGAGCAGTAGAAAAATCTCAAATCTCTTGATAATATGGTCGTTGAGCATATTTTAAAATTCCAAAAATCAGATTCTGAACGACTTCGTTATATTGAAGAAGCAAAAGGGGGGTGACCGTGCTCGGCGTATTACCCTGTATACGCGTCGCGGAGAGGGGCGAAAGCGATGCCGGGCCTGCAATTACTGCGTCGGCGGATGTCGAGGTACCCGCGCCACCGTCGCGCGAGGTCATTCGGTCAAAGCTGGGAACGCCATCTGCTCGTCAAAGCGGCGTGTGCGCGCCTCTGCCCGTCGCCCCGGGGAGACCGCTGGCGCGCGGCGTTCCCCGTCCGATCGATTTTCGTTCTCGAGCCGGCGCGGGTCGATGCTCGCGGCGCGACCGGCAGCGGTGGCAGAGGCGCGCGTGCACCGTCGTGTCACAAGCACGGGGACCGCCGCCGCCAACGCCGCCACCGCCGCGAACTTTCGCAGTACCACCGACGGAGCCGCGCGCACGCACGCACACGGCGCTACACCGCCGCCACCGTCGCAGATCCGTGCGCCACACAGCCGCGCTCACATCGCGTCGTTTTTTTTTTTTCGTACACAGCCACCGCTGCTGTCTCGCATAGGAATTGAAAATATCAAATTTTCGCGGGCCAAACGGTGAGTCGTTGCGGGGCGCCAGTTTTCGGAGCTCACAGTTCGGTCTCGTCGCGTGTTCGTTCCGTTGCCTCCGCGAGAGCCGACTAACCGCATATTATTGTTGTTGTTGTTGTCATTATTATTATTATTATTGCTATAAGTATAATTTTGTGCTTATCGACCGTACATAACTATTAATTATATCGGTCGTGGACGCGGGTCCTCGAACACTGTCCGTCGGACTGCAGCGAGGAGAGTCCGCGGGCCCGCGTCCGGCGGCGTGCGTGCTCGCTTCGGCCCCGAACGCTAGCGAGCGAGGGCGCGCGCGCATATATCGCCGCCGACGTCGCACGCAGTAAACGCGCGCGCGCGCCCCCCGTCCCCCTCTACGACACACTGCACTTAGCAAACCACCCACGACCACCCCCGGCACCCCTGCGCCGCGCGTACGTGTGTCGGCGGCGCCAAACACGGTATATAATACGAGGCACGCGTAACAAGTATAAATGGTAAACAATGGCCGGCGACCAGTCCGGGCGCAGGTAAACGCATCCGCCGCGACCCGACGAATAGACGTGGACGACATCATCGCTGCCGCGGCTGCCGCCGACGTCGCAAGTACGTATATTCACATTGTATATATGTATATATTGTAGCGATGTAGCGACCTCGATGTGTATCGTCATGTATATGTGCGTTATGATGTTATGCACTCGTTATAGACGGTATAAATATAGGACCGCATACGATGCGATGACGTCCTGCTCGTCACTGCTGTTCGTATATTTTTGTTTATTATTAATGAGTAATGACACACCGCATTACGGCTCTCGTTGTTTCATAAGCTGTCTATTAAAATAATTAATTTCTAGGCTGTTCGCGTCATAATAATGTTTAATGTTCATTTTTCCTTCGTCGCAGTTTTGTTGTTGTTATAATATAGTAACAACTAACAAGACGCCGTTTATGCCGCGCATACATTTTTATCGCCCTATCATGTAGGTAGATACATAGGTACATCAGGTTTAGTTAGTGGGGCGCTACATGCGAGTCAGGAAAAACATGTCTTATTGAAATAAATTAAAAAAAAAAATTATTATGTAGGTATATATTCTTATGACATAAGCGGTGTTTGACTTGGAAAGAAAATGCGGGTACTTAGATGCAAAAAAAAACATTGCTACCCTAGGTGATTATACGTAACTAATAAAACCGCGGAGAGATTTATATTTACACCCCATTTTTTACCCTTAAAAATATAACCACAAGTCAATAAATATTCCGTTATTCATTATAATTACTTATAGGTAGGCACTTTAAAAAAGTTTCAACCATAAAAGCGTGTGTAGGTGGTAGAATTTTGTAGGCAAATGAGGTAACACTGGTATTTTTTTTTTAATTGATTATTAATAAAATATATAGTTTTGATATTTTAGTTGTGTTAGTTAATTCAAATATACTTTAGTTTAAAATCAGACCACATTATGTCATTCATAAGAGATCACTAACCATTCAACGGAATTAAAATAATAAATTTAATATTATAAACAAATAATTTTTATTATTCTTCTTCATACTTGATAAATTCCATAAATGAGAATATATTTTATTTAGAATATTATATTTTTGTCTGTAAGGAGTAAGGACATACATTCTCCGTTATCTCGTCGTTATTTGTTATTCGCGGTGTTTTAATACGGCCTTAGATCTATATAGGACCGTGTTTATATTTGTATTACCTTATATCTATCCAAATATTGAACGAATAATTATTATGTAATTATTTCGTATCATTATTATGTCAGATATACTTATAATACTTATACATACATTTTGTTAACAGTTTTAACTTTTATTTATAAAAAATAGAATGAAAATATTAACTGTAATTTTGTAAAAAATAAGTTAATAAGTGCCATATTATGCGTTTTAATCCGAAAATATAGGGGTACCTACGTTAAAATATTTGATAATTTAGTTGCGAGGTACCTACTCGATTTTTTTCAAATCAATCACTATTAATATATATGACGAAAAATCGATCGCTTTATGTGTCATTATTATTATTATTGTTGATCGAAATTTGTTACACGCAGTGATTTTGTTTGCTGTAACGAGGGCGATGGAGGTCCCGGGCTCTCGAGCGAGTAGACGACGCGAGTCTCCGGGCTGCCGCGGCCACCGACGTTTCGAGGGAGGTACGCCTGACCTCGACGTTGGGTTTGGGTCATATTCGAAATCTGTTCGTGATACCGCTCTACACGCGAGCGTGTAACCGTTTGACTGGCGACTAACTAACGCCGAACGTATAACGCATATAATATTATATTTTGTTGTATTTCGTACAGTCGTATCGTATATTTATTTATATCTGTTCATTGAATTGCGCAGCCGGTCTGTTGCTCCGTACCAATATTTTATATGCAAACATTTGACGCCTTATCCCCGCGCGGACAGTGTTCATCGAGATTTTTTTTTCATATCTTTCCACGGACATTATCGTGGTAGATATGTGAAACACGCGGGCGTCATATTTGCGTTCGTATTTATTTTCTGCAGCGATAAAACTTAATAATGGATTTGGCGCTATTGACTTTAATATAATATACATATATAGTGTAATATATATACATATAATGTATATAAGTCCTACGTCGATCATCCGAAGATGTGTATACAGTGTACAGCATCATGGCACAATGTATTTAGCTAACGTCTCGACCGACGTTTTTATAGTTGTATAATTTCACATGTACGATTGAAGTGACAGGTTTGCTCGGCAGAAGTGAGCTTATAGTATAATATGATATAATAATATGAGTTAAGTTTTAAATAAAATAGAGATTCTATAATAATTATGCGTAGATCAAATTGAAACGTGTATATGATGTACTGATGAAGTGGCGTAGTCACAATTTATTTTCTGAGATGTTGGGGGGGGGGGGGGTGGCTGATCAATTTTTGTAAAATAAAATTTAAGATTTTTATTGCGATTTTCATAAACTATTAAAAATTAAAATAATTTTTAAATTTTATTAATATTTTTTTTTTTTTTTTGGGGGGGGGGCTGCTGTCTTTTCAGCCAACCCCTGGCTACGTTACTGTATTGATGTGTGTTTTTATGCGAATTCAGAGCATCTTTGTACAACTGATGACTCGTATGAAAAACAATGTTATAACATCTTGATGTTTGATCATATCAATTTATCAATGGAATTGTACCTATGTTTATATTATAAATGTAGGTTGCTGATCTTCGATCAAATTATAAGTGCTGTCGATTCTGTTATTTCAGTGAAATCTGTATTGCTTAAAATAAATGATAATATTATACCGTATGTCTTAAAAGTCCCGTATTCAGTAGGGCATACAGATTTTATTTTTGTATGGATCATGCTAATAATAATTATTATTTATCCAAAAATTACATACTGCTGATACTACAGCGGTGATGGAATTTTTTTTTAAATAAATTTATATGAAGAAAGAAGTTTTGGGGGAGGGGAGTTGTAATCCCTTAACCACTCTCCCTCTACTCCGTATGCGTGCCACTGACCGTATCACCTTAATTATCTTCAAGGTAAATCAATATGTCTAAATGTGATTTTTCAACAGTAATCCATATGATATTTATACCATTAAATTGGAATTCTCTGATCAATTATTTTTGAAAAACAACTGTATGTATGTAATTCATCTCTATATAAAACACCACTTGCAGCCACAGTGATAAATTACGACTGAATTGTTTGTTCAATTTTATCATTCTGTTAAGTCTGGTTTGCTATGCACGTATTTTTAATTTCCTCAATTTGAATCGATAGATTTTCTATTAAATTTCCGTATCTTTGAAATAATTTAATACAAAATCACAGTTTAAACTATCATAATATTCATATGCCGTATACAGTATAGTACACTCTTTAATATTCGATTTAGAGGTGGCAAGGCAGAGATCTATTGAATTATTGAAATCGTGTAGTTTTTATTAAAAATTATATTATCAGTATTCATTTACTAAAAACTAGTTAACCCAATAATTAAAGTTATTAAAATTCGTTTCTTTACTTGTGGTACTGTATCAAACATAAATTATGATAATTCGATGGCAGACCATATTATAGAATTTATAAAAATATAAGTACAATCTGTATTACATTAATATACGTAGTGCTTTTAGAATGTTCTTGATCAGGACAGGAGTAGGTATTGGAACTCAACTACCCCACTTGGCATTGATGAATTTTTTTTATTCTTCAATGATTCAATTATGCTAAATAATATTATAATACAAATAAATAACTAAGAAATAAGTCAATAATAATAATAATGTTTGCATACATAATTTCTATAATTAATCCAAATATAAAATTTTAAAATATGTTAAAAAAACATCTGGTTCAAAAAGTGTAAACATTTTAATATGAGGGGCACAATTATACTTTCCAGGGTAATATGTCAGGGGTGGGTTTCATCCCTTCTATATATTATGTGTACTGTGTAGTGTGTATGTACACACTATAAAATTATGTATCATGTATATGTAAACACATTACGTTATTAAGATGCAATTACTTTTACGCGCGACCTTTGTGAGTCAGACCACTACACTCTATTTACCTTTTCTATTCAGAACTATAAATTAAAAGTGCAATCAAACATCAAACACACACACAAACAATTATATTTACACTATACAGGGTGCAACAGAAATAACTGACATTGTGATTAACTAACCATGTACTTAATGACTATTATTTTAATATATTTAAAAATTATTACAGAGTTAATTAATCCAATTTATCAGTCATTTCTATTAGTCCTTGTAAATTTTCTATAGATATGTAGAAAAACCATAACGGTCTAATTCGAAGTCTCTAGAGACGAATTTCGGGATACTCTGAGTATTACTTGGGATGGCCCTATATATTGCGTACTATTTAATACGGGCAGCGATATTCCCTAGGTGAATGTAAAACTGTTTTTCTTACACACAAACTTAGACTGTACGAAACGTGTATATATAATATTATACATATTATGTTATAGTCCAAGTGGGTGAATTGATCATTGTAAACGCTGACTAGAGATTGTATACAAAATACAACGCATGGAATATTTGAATAATATAAATTATAAATATTTTTTCTCACATAGACTATTTTCTAGTCATTGTATGCAATGATGGAACTGGCGTGGTTAAACTACTTTCAACACTAATAATTAATACATAAAACGCTGTGTATAATTTATAATATATGAAATCAAACAAATCGTACGTAGGTTAGGTACCTTATTATTTTGGGATTATTATTTTTTTTTTTATCGATTTTGACGTATTGAGAGAAGTACATAAATATAACAAGAGACACAATTATGTTTTGTATGAACTTGTGCAAATTATGTCAAAAAAAAAGGTAGTACAATTAAAAATAAGTTAGTGGTTAAACCTATTATATTATACAAAATTAATTCACATTGTAAAATAGATCTGATTGGCGTGCAGGCACAGACTGCTGACGATTATGAATTTATTTAAATCTACTAAGACTATTAAGACCTATTTAACCAAATTTGTAAACTTACACACTTTAACTCATAAACGTATTAAGGATATTGCGTATGTTTTATTGGACACAAAGAGATGCAAATGTACTGCTACTGGCATTTTATATTACTTCAAACGCCATGATGGCAACACATGACAAAATAAATAATTATTTAAATATATACCTAATATTTTATATTCGTTTCAAATTTTTTTGCGACACATATAAAAATGATTATATATTTTTTGCACTTGACACTGTCAATGCTGGCTATTGTATATTATAATGTCTAGTCTACGTATATAATTATTCACATGGATTGAAAAACTCGGCCATTGTATACAACTCCCAGACGTTATTTACAATGACCATTTTTCCACTTGGACCGTAATATATATATGTATTTAAATGTATATGTGTATATAATGTATACCTAGTTAGTAGTTAATTTTCATTATCCGCCTACTTATACTATTTACGGTATCAGCCATGTCCACGTACACGTATATACTATATATATATTATATATATATGTCAACATATCGTACATTATATTCGTAGTATTATATAGTGTTTATACATCTATTTTTTCCTGTGCTAGTCGTTCTTAAATTTCACAAAATATTCGTTTGTGTAACGATATTTTTGAACAAAGTGGCGTCAATACACACATACATTTACTCACGTAGATATCAAAGGAGGTTATCCAGTTACAAAAATAAAAAAAGAAACACGAATCTAGAGTGTTTTGTGAGTGATAAATTGTGCTGCAAAAATAAAACATCATGTGCGTCATATTATTCGAAACGTTTCGACGAAGTATATTTTATATATTAGTATGTATGTATGTGTGTATATGGATAAAATTAAAATAATGTGTATGTCCTCCATCATATTAATACCCTGTTTTTCAGTACAAAATAAATAGCATACATATACATAGTAAACAGTATACACATAGTAGCGTACATAGCGTATCATAGAAATATGACAATAATTTTACATTAAATGTACATTTGAATGTATTAGTTCATGTGAACACCCTGTATAGCTGTATATTAGATACCTACACACTATACCTAACATTTACATACAATACATACAATATAGGTCCATAACTGTATATCACTGTGTTTATAATAATATGTAGTATATACGTATATATATATAGAGTACTTAAACCAAGTAGGTTCACTCCCGTTTTATCCTTTGTTTATGTATTTATTCAAATTCTGTTTCTAGAATACTTAAGTATACCTAAAGGCTAAAAGCCATATTTTAAAATACATAGATTTTTTATGACATCATTTAAAGAGTTTTCTGCAGAGATAAAAAACACTTTTTAAAAAAAATGAAAACCTCCTTTGTTCCTGTAAATTGTTAATTATTCGGTTTTCTTGACAATATCAATCTCTGTCATCTCAACAGAATTAATGAATTATAAACATGATATTATAATAATTGTAACCAAAAATCGTCATGCATGGGTTTCAGCTAAAATTATATTTATATATGGCCATTTGTATGATAGATAAGCGTTAACGTGGATATGTCTATAGTATAAAGAATTTTAGAATAATTTATTATAATACATCATTTTAAACGCTCTGTATAATATATTGGTGGTATAGATTTAAATTGTTTTGTTGAAAATGGTAGACAGATGTTGTAAACTAAAAGTCAATTATACAACCAAATAATAAATTATTTATAAAACCTCGGAAAACAGAACAGAATTACCAACTAGACGAATAACAATATTTTAATACAATTTGTATATGTATATAATATAATGGTACATGGAATCTAGTGATTTGTAGTGTAGATCAACATCCCATTAGATGAATTATTTATTTATTTTGTTAATTAATTGTGTTAACATATTTAATGTTTTTACAAAGTTTTCGAATTATAAATGATAATTTAACGAGTACCTAAATGCAAATATTACTTATTAATTACTACAATAAACAGTAAGATTATGAATAACTGTTGATTATTTGTCAATAATACAAATTGTAGGCACTTATATATTTTTAAATAATATAGTCGTTTTAAATAAAATATAAATATAACGTACGATAATAGTCTATGTATTATAGTCTAATTATTATATGGTTAGCACCGATCAATTTATATGTCTAAAATGCAATTTTGTTTTTAGTAATATTAGCAGAATATTTCTAAACTTAAAAAATATATCTGTGATTCTTTTTTAATAAAAGTTAAAAGATCATCAATGCCTTTTTATTTCTGATAGGATAGAATAGAATAATTGCAAAACATAATAATAACACTACTCATTTAAAATGATTAATGTAATAAAGTTTTATCAGGTTGATTTTGTTTTGTAAAACTTACATGGCTTAAAAAAAATGTTTGACTTTTATATAAAATACCGTTAAAAATTAAGTAAAATGGACGAATTGATAGACGTGATTTGACAGTGATCGATTATAAACATATTATGTAAGAATATATTATACGTAATAAACATTGAACTTAAATGAAGTAAACAATAAAAATGAGTATAGTTAATTTATATATAGGAATTTATTTAATATGAACCTATTTGTTTATCCATAAGTATCTACGAGTTTATGTGAACATAAAAGTCATAAATATATTTTCTTAAATTTAAAACGGTAACATTCGTATACTGGCGTTGGTCAATAATTCTTAACTGTATTATAAAATAATAGTTTAGTCTAGATTACAGGCATAAATAAACATGGTTTATATGATATTGTCTAGATTTAATTAGTGTAAATATTTCAGTTTTGCACTTTGAATATTGCAACGGGTAAAAACTAAAATTATAGGTAATTACAAAATAAATTATGATATAATACATAATATATTATGTATAATGCACGTTTATATAATATTAATTACAAATTGCTCTATTACTCTCTCGCGGATATGACTCAGGTTAGGTAATGTAAAGTTTCTGTCTTGAATTCAACAATAACATATTGCTATTCACATCAAAGCGAGCATAGTGATCAATGTGTAGGGATCACCTGCAAATTACTGTCAATATATATAGTAATAAATAATAAATAGTCCAATATAGTATACATTTATGGGGGATTTAGGGCAAATAAATTTAAGTTCTATATGATATTAACATTAGGTGAATATTTTCTATGTAGGTACTTGATTGTTTACACACCTCTTAGGAAAAATATATTTTGAAATTTTTAAAATAATATAAAGAAAAAATTATTATTACTCCATTTATTTTTTATCCAAAAGTAAAGATTAAAATGACGTTTTTCAATAATTATGATTTTATTATTATCTAGATTTAATTTTTAATTTGTTATTTTGAATTACGTAATTATTTTTAATAACATAATAATTAATACTATTATATAGAAATCAGCAATAATTAGTATTATCATTTACAAAAACGTGCAGCTCGCTACTATTTTTAATTTAATAATCGCGTTTTTTTAAATTTAATTTTATACTACTTTTCTTAAATTTGTTATTAGTATTTGTTAGATTAACATTTTTACAAGTCTAGGTTCTAGTTCACTTTCCTTTCGACTGACATTGATTTTAATATTATGATATTAGTTGTAATTATAATTTATTAAATATTTATTTAATGGATAATGAAACATAAAATTAATACTTAATCGTATTGATTTAGAATAAGAAAGTTAAAATAATTGTAATCAATTAAACTTAATATTTAAAATATAATACTATATAGTATTTATTAAATAAATAAAAAATTTTCTTTGATAATTAAATTGTTTTTTAAATTTAAATACGCCACTGAATTTTTGTATCAAAGGGTTCATTTTTTTTCATTAGGTATACCTTATATCTAATTATGTGTAGGTTGGTAATGCATTATATTTTTTGATTTCGGTTAGGTTAACTTTAGTCCACCTTTTAAACTATAGGACAGTATAACATTAACATAATATATTATGTATTTAATATAAATGTATTGTATACCATAGTTGGAATAGTTAATGATTGAAATTCGCCGTAAAACGTTGTGTTACGCGATTTTTTTACGATGTTAGTTTGCATATAAATATTGTACTACTTATATATTTGTATATCTTGTGTAGTTGTGTGCGTACCTATATCTATTTATAAGGCATATCTATATACAATTTTTTATTTATTACGCATAGGTTATGTGTAGGCTCTAAAATATATCACACATTTTGTAATCTCGTATCGAATGACGTCAATTTGTGTTATTTGATTATAGGTAGTAATTATTTAGACATAGCTTAACCGAAACCATCTGTAAATTAAAATATTTCATTATAAAAGCATTCAGCGAGTAATCCATGTTTGGTATTTGATATTCCAGAGACTAATCCGGCAATCGATATTTTAAATGTCAAGGAGTATTTGTTTTTGAGCTCAATCTCGAAGTTTTTCTATAGTTATGTTTCATAATCACTTTCACGTATTGTACATAAGTGTTATTGCAGTATTACATTTCTATATGACGTATGTGATTACTAATTAACTTTTAGAGCTTGTACTGTGAGTTTGTTTTGTTTTGTACGTATTTTGTATAGGTGCACTCAGCCCGGCGTGCCACAGTAAAAAAATATGTTTGACTTTTATAACAAAAAATATCGTTAAAAATAAAATAAAATAGACGAATTGCTCGATGTGCATATTTGATACATATTTTTTATCGTCGCAGTGTTGTACCACAATCGCAGAACTTTGATAAAATTGAATAAAAAACATCCCTTGACCATTACATGTATAATTGATTGTATATATAACGTGCTAATGACTGTCCGGTTACGCTTCATCAGAATCGAATGAATATGATTTATAACTGTTGCGCTCAGTGTAATCATAAATAACATTTTGAAGCAGATCTTATATCCGTCACTCACAAACAGTTTAATCATATTATTGTACTTTTAAGATACAGTTTAATAAGTTTATAATCGTCCAACATGGCAACGGAGTACTATCGACGCGTATAAAATGACTGTTCGTGGTGAAAATATGCTACTATAACTACGAGTATATACCATGAGTGCATGATGTGTTATTATTATAATATTGTTATAATTTTATAATACCTATCGTATGATATTGTATCATAAATAATCTATTGTATAGACAGTCTACTAGCGCCAAATCTACTGGATAGGCATTTAATGACACGGAAATTCTACACGAATGCCACGATACCTGCATATATTCGTAAATACGTACTTGCGGTATCATTATATTTTTATTATTTTAAACGTTTTATATAACAGTGGGCAGTACAATAGATTTCACTGTTCTTCGGAAGAATATAATATTCGAGTGTTCGGGTTTTGATAATAACCATTGTATTAGATATATAATTTTTAATTATTGTACACATTTTGTACACCAATGGAAGTGGATTAAAAAAACGCATTTGTAGGAATCATGTAATATTATATAGTAGAAGGGTAGAAGGAGTGTTTCAAAAGTTGCGTAGGTACAACCTTATTTATTGATTTAAATTGAGTTTTAAAGAGAGATTCTTGAAAGGTTATATTTTTTATTTCTTCACTTCTTTCCCTTGGCGGTTAGGAAAATTTATTTAAGAATTGCAATGAAATTGTGAAATTGAAGGCAATCTATAATTTTTAACAAAATAAATGTTGGTATTTTTGTTGAGTACCTATCTATTTCAAAAAATAAATATTTTTCGTTATTTAAAATTAAAAATATTTTTGGAGCTGCGGATTGTGTTGCAAATGCGCAGCGCGAGGATAAAAATATGGCAGCCCAGAACTTAGATGTTTTGTAGCACACCAGGATATTAATTGATATTCAATACGCAATAAATTAACACAAGTAAATTGCGTGATTAGAGGCGTGAATTAACGTTATATGAGGTACGGTATATAGAAAAAATTCTACATTTTTGGATTAAATATATGTATATGTAATTTTATATATTTGATGTTTTATTTTTTTTATTGGTTAATAGGTAATAATATAATATCATAGTTGGTTTTTGATATTACAGCTAAGATCTAAAATTGTATAAATAAATTATAATGATTTAAGTATATAGAGTTATTATAAAAAATTGCAGGTGTAATTTTAATATTCTATTTCTACAAACTGTTAGCTTATAATAAATGTAATGGTCATAAATTATTTTGAAAGTATTTATAACGTATAAATATAATTCTATAAATCTTAAAATGTTATACAATTATTGTAACTATTAATTTAGTAATTTATATAATATTAAAGTAATGGGATGATACTACTCTATAAATGTAAAAAGAAATTAACACGCAAAACGTAATTACATATTCATAAATATTGCAGTTAATATTATACCTACTACCTGGCTACATAATTTATCGATTTATAAACCATAATTTACGTGTTAGTTGACGTAAACATATTATAATTGATGTAACATATTGTACACATCAAACACAGAACTCATAAAGTGTATAATCGTATTTTTAGACATGATTAGTAGGTATTAGGTATATCTGTTTACAGTTTTAACTAAGGATATTATGGGATTATAATATTATTTCTTGGTCTTAAAAAATGTATTAATTTAAAACCGTTTAAAAAATTAAAATTTAGAAAGTATAAGTGTAGGTATAACAAAATATTAAGCATAATTTCCTAAAAATTGTGACAAAATAATAATAAAAAAATATTATTGTAAAATACAATTATATATATTATTAGCGATTAATATTGAAGTAAAAAAAAAAATAAATAAAAATAATTAGTCAAAGCCTACGTATAAACGTTTAACTATCCTAGAGCCTTTTGGTTTATAAAATAAAACTTTTTTTTTTCATTATACCTGCGCAGTGCAAAAAGTATCATTCTGTTGAGTATAATATTATAATATATCTATTAATATGTGTCTAATATATTGTAAATACAATATAAATAAAAAAAAAATTATAAATGAATTATCAATAATTATTTTAACTTAAATACTTGAAAAAAAATTGTATAGTGATATTTGCCTATTATTCGTTGTTAAAAGTTTTAATTTATAAAACGTTGTTTAAAATTTAATGATTTGTATTATATTCCTTTTCATACAGCTCGAAAGTCTCCATCAATTCAGTAGAACTTAATAAGTGATATTGTTTCAAAATATCCCCTAAATTGAAGACACGTGGTGTACTGATCATAGTGACCGAGATAATTTACATAATATTATATTAGTATTTATTATATTGTAAGTAGCGTCTATATAATTTATACAAATTCGTTTGGTGAATAGTGATGGATTAACTTTTTGGAATAGAAATTAAATGCTAATATCGTACAAATACAGTACCGATTGATAACAAAAACGAGAATAACATTAATTATATTTTATGCTGACTTTATTTATAGAAGTAGGTTAAACTTATTTATGCTTATAGTATATTGAAAACAACAGTGTAAATGGTAATAATTAATAAATAATACTAAACGATAATATTATCATATTGTAACGTAATATTTAAATTTAATAAATTATGTAGGTGCGTTTTAAACTAACTGCATACATTTTTTTTTTAATTAATTCAATTTTTGTTTTTCTTCTACCAAATTAAAACCGTTATTTTATATATTTTTACACGGTATTTTTTAAATGCCCATAACATCGATTATTAAGTTAAATCCATGCTTGGGTCTATTGTACGTTATTCGTTTACTATACATATCACGCGGTACACTATCGTAATAATATTATTGTCTTGGATTTTTTGATTAGGTATTTAACAGTATTTATATACGACAGCGGGAAACGTCATCGCCACTAGATGTATTTTCGTGATTTCTTTCGAACGCGCTTAGCAGGGGCATTGGGCGCTCGCCAAAACAGATGTTTGGACACGGCTTCGGCGATAGGATAGGAGCTATGGAATGATGCAGTATGTATAATATGATATGTAAATCATTTTTCGCCAACGGCCGTTGTCCAATTTTATAACCACGTCGCGGGCCAACTTTCGACGTATAATATATGTGCGAAAGAGAGTGTGAGATAAAATGATCAAGAGAGATCGAAGGGAGGGATGATTTCGGGCCCATGTAATAAGGTCCATCGCCCACTCGTTTGGATAGAACCGTTCAGTTGGCACACGCCACTGGTCATGCGGGGGCGTACGTCCTACGTTTTACGTCCCTACGACGCATTTGTGTGAATTAACGATTTAGGTGCTCGTTGGTCACACATAACTATAATTACTGGGTGTCGATATGGTATTAAATGCAAATATTCAAAATAAGTATAATGTAAGGAAAAAATAGATTTAGAATATTTGTTAAAATTAACTGTTTTATAGACTTGTTGTAGTGATAGTGGTACACCATGCGTATTATATAATAATTTCGGATGAACCCCTACATTCAGTCGGGGGTTGGTTAAGAAGTGTTACTAGAAGTGGTTACTTCCACGTAAATTGAAACTTTTGTTGTAATAAGCAAAATAACTATTTTTTTAAATTTCCTTTGCAAGTATGATATTTATAATCAAAGTTATAACTTAAGGTTCATACCCATTTTACATTCTAATCGATTTTTTATTTCGTTGAATCGCAAAAAAAAATTTCTCAATGCACAATATATTATTATTCTCTTATGCTTGGACTAACTTACGTATACTAAATGTGTTCTTATTTTTATTTTTGTGTCCGGTCATTCTTTTGCAGTTATATTTTATCCGTCCATTAAATTGCCAATTTTATAGCGTTGTCATTAATCTAGTCCACGTCTTTGCTACACGTCCCTTCAAAGTCGGGGAATTTATATATAATATGTTTATGGTTTTCAACTCTTTCACATTCACACTTGTCAACCTTCGAAAATCCCCATTTGAACAAATTCTTTCTTGTTCGTCCGAATTCCGCTTTAATTCGGTTAATTGTTTTCCAAAAGTCTCAAGAGAAAGCCCTTGGTTTTATTGATACAATGTCTTTTTAGTTACTTTTTCCTACTAAAGTTATTGATGTATATATATATATAATAATATAATAATATCACAGTACGTAGACACGTTTCTAATTGAAATTGTAATAAAAATAGTTTATAAACATAATTAAAATAATAATAGCAATAACCATTGTCTTAAAAAGTGGGTGTGTATAGTGAAACAGTGTATGCAGAGTAAATTTTTATATTAAGAAACCCCCGAACTCTTGAAAAGTATGATTAAAATTTGTTTTAAAAATGTTGATAGTCTGAAATTTGAAAATAAATATACAGAACGTGAAGATAATTAAAATGCTTAATATTTTAGTTGTTAATGTACAATAACATGTATACATTTTTTTAATGTTAAATAATGCTCAATCAAAAAAATAAAAATTTGTGGAAAGAGAATGGTTTTTTCTAATTATTAAATATTTACGAACAATGCTAATTTTATATATAGAATATGAATTAATATATTTCTTCAAAAGCGTAAACTATTTGAAATAAGCCAGCTCTTTGATAATGTTGATATAGTGAATATATAGCAGGTTAACGCAGTAACTGAAGATAATTATTTCAATTTATAATGTATTTTATTTTATTACACATACCATATTAGTCATTACTAAAACTCAAAGGGATGTTTATAGGTAATCTATTTATGAGAATTTCAATTTATTTATACCATTTAATACGAATTAATAATTAAGTCATCTCACGATCTTATTAATTATTTATAAGTTTAAAACGATTTATTTTCTGATTTTAAACACAATATATTTTACTTGAAACATTTTTTTTTTTGTCAAATTTAGAACTTAATTATTCTGATATAAATTACAATTCAAGATTTAGTTAAATACATCTTAAGTAAACAACTACCATTTTTATATTCTGATATTTTTTCAATTTATATATTTATAACAAAACATTTAGTATTTTTGTGACATAATCTCAAAGCTTAAGGTTGTTAAAAAGTATACAACGTAACATGACTTTGTATGAATGATTAACAAATATTGGTATTTTGAATATTGAAAGTTTCTTATGCTCCATACATCTATATAGGTACACCAAGAAAAAATACAAACAAAAGCAAATATAATTTATTAAAACTAAATTTAAAAATAGAGAATCTACCGGCTAATTTTTAAATCTATCATCTGTATTTCACAGTTTTTTAAAAATATTTATCAGGATTTTTTAACATTTTTTTAAAACTCTTATTTTTACGTATTAATCGTAGAATACTATACGAACTAATAGAACTTATGGAATATAATATGCTCGTTAAAAATAATTATACACACGACTATACAACTATACATGTATATAATATAGGTAATGTAGTTCATGTGTACGTATTATACACGCATATTATATTATTATGTACGGATTTCAACATATTCCAAGTAGCTGCATAATAATTGTTAGAGCGAATAAAGTTAAAAAATAAAAACAAAATCCCTAAATTTGAGCCTCGCACATGGGCCTGCTCGATATATCGGTTTAGTCGCGGCGCACATGCAATAATATCTATGCGTCTATACAGGTATACACGCGTAACACAATACAACGAATAACCAATAACGATAATGCGGCAAACAATATAAATATTATAATGATGTACCTACAATTGTATTCGGTATAGCTATCGCGTTTTTACTTACCTACGTCACACGCCACAGCCACCGCGAACGGAATAGACGCGACCGAACGCAATTATTATAATAGTGTTACTATAATACTAATGTGCTGTATGTCGTACGTTGCAGTTTTACATTTCAGTGCGTATCGTGTCCGCGGTGCGCAGTATGATATTATACATTCATATCTAATATTTTATAATAGTACGGACTGACCGCGGTCCACGAGCACTTCGGTGTTACAATATCATAACACAATATATTATTATTATTATTATTATTATATTATCATCATCGCGCGGTCGACATGTGTGTTTAAGCTGCAGTCCGACTCGGTGCGTTGTCGCGAATTACAGTTTCACAGCAATAATAACATCATTTTATCGAAGAATACGTGTGTGTGTGTGTGTGTATACATATATAATATAATATTACAGGTACGCGTTATCTATAGTGGACGTCTATTACAATATAAATAATAAATATTTATGCTATTAGCGCGCATAGTTCAATTCGATTGTTTTTTTCTTCTCGCCATCATCGATCACAGTAACATCAGTTATATTATCTCTACTACACGTGCACACTGTCGATAGCCATAATATCATATAGGTGGGTATAGTGTAATATTACATTATCGTATATATTTGTATATTTTTTACACGCGTACGCTCTCGCACGTGAACGCGGTCTAGCGTTCAGGTGTACACACTTTTTATTTTATTTTCACAAACATATTACTCTCGGAGTGTACAATACTCTATAGGTTTAATAACCGTCGTGCGTGTAATATTTTATTGTATTGTGTATTTCCATAAAACAAATAGCAACGATATAGATATATTATACTAATATATATATATAATATTATAATATTATTTAAGTAAAGTTTTGCAAAGGCGGTAGATACATTGAACAAGGGGAGGGTTGATACGACACCCCTTAATCCGTTTACCGTATAGAATTTATTTTTAATATTATAATTTAGGCATTATTGCGGATGATATATTACTATACAAGGCCACACCATAATTCGTTCTGATGTAAAATATATTATTTAAAACCCCAAAACGTATTTCATATATTGATGACATCAACTATGACCATTATTGCAATAAGTATTTAGGTAGTGTTTTGCTTCATTTGGTAATATATATATAGTTATTCACCAAGTATGCATGCATTATTGTCACTGTATTATATTTCCTTTGATAATGACTTTATTTCAATTCTGAGTTTTCGAACTCATAAGTATACTTTAAGATTATATTTTTAATTATTTAAATTTTTTATTTCATTTAAAGGAATATCTTGTGGTGATACAAATTTGTTACTTTAAAATGAAAATTTCCTATTTTTTGTGTGAGTTAATATCAGTTGACTTTTTGAAAATGTTGATACCTGTCTAAATGACTAAACATAGAAATTAGAGGGAGTAATTTTTAAATTATTTAACTTTGTGTACTAAGGACAAAATGTTCATGATAATGGGTTTAGAAAAGGATTTAGCGGATCAATGATGATTTTAAAATTTGAGTGATTAATACAATCAATTGTAAGAATGTCTTAATTAGTATAATAAATATTAGAACCAAAATTACGTATGTAATTCTGTTTTAAGTTTTTATTATATTATTTTTAAAGATCATTATCTTTAGTATATATATATATATATATAGATACATTGACGTTTTCATTAAAAAAAAATTATCTGCTTAATAATTTATAGTAGTAGAGTGGATTCTCAATTAAAAAATCTTCGTATCATGATTATCACTGAACATTTCTTAAGTGATATTAAAATCGAAATAATTGAAAACATAGTAAGTATCTACTTAAATATACTTAAAAACAAATCAAAATTTGAAAAAAATCGTTATTAAAGAAAATAAATGAGGTGAGCGTATTTTGGTCAATCGCAGTTTTATCTAATTTCAGTAGAAATAAGAATTTTGGTACTGAGAAAATAACGAATATATTTTTCATTTAAGTTCGATAGGATTTATTTTTTTTAAACTATAACTCAACTTATAAATATTATATGCTTTTGTATTGTGTAAATTAATTGTATCAATTCCACGTTCTCATCTGTCGAATTATATTTACGATATAGTATTTGATTGAATAATTAGACTTTAATTTAGAACATTACATTTTCGTATGTTTAAACGGGTTTACATTTTGATATTGTATGATAATTGATTTTTGATTTGAAATTTTTCTCCTACTGACTTCTACGTTTTCAAATAACTATTAAATCCATCGCGCCATAATGTTTAATAATTAATATTGGAGATCAAAGTATATATATATATCAATATAAATGATATAATTTATTTGTCTGTCAATTAAATGAATCGTAGAGTGTATTATACAGTTTTTATGCGGACGTGCGATAATAGTATATTATACTGTACTCGTATCCCGTTGTTTACACATGCTTTGTACATTTATCGACATATTATTACGCGTATGGTGTAGGTATGTATATATATTTTTTTTTTGAAGGATTCAGAACAAATAATAATTATAGTTTATTTATAATGAATATTATAACGATATAACTCAATGTAGATAATTCATCATATTTCACATTTTATTCTATTATATATTATATTGATATGGTTGAACCAAAAAAGCAGTCAGAGGCAATTTGGCAACTGTTTAAAAGTATTATGTCAATATTTTATATTTTATATGTAAATAGTATTATATAATGTGATCATTGTATCTATATGAGTAATAATATCATGATTATCATCCGACGTGATTTCCCAGAAAATATAAAACAACTGTTTACTTTAACTTACTATTTTTGGGCATAATATTATAAGATTAGAATTGATTTGTTTTGAAGTGTTATTGCGTATCACTTTTGTACTTTTTAAGAAGAATTTATCTCGTTATTTCAAATTGTTAGTTAAGAAAATTCGTTAGCTACTTATATATTATATGTACAAATTAGAATTCTATGTATTATGCAATAATAAATAATAAATATGTAGTAAACAATTTTTAAAGTAAAATGATGAAGTTTATTATAATATTATACGGTTTTAAGTTATTGTAAAGTAAAAAAAAAATCAAGGAAACTCAGTCTGCTGTAAGTTTGGAGTGTAACTCGTTATTGTGTACCTTCATTATTAGTTATTACATTATACTATAATGGATGAGTAAAATTAGAATTTGATGTGAATTGATAAGTCATTATAAAGATTCTGTATGAAAATCATGTCAACGACATCTATTGCAAAATGGGATATTTAGTAATTATTATAAATAATTCATTTTTCTTATAGTATGCGGTGAATAGGTTCTTCATGTCCTTGATACGAATAGTTTAAAATATTATGCTAAATAATATATAAAAATAATATTGCTTATAGAAAATAGTACAATAAGTAATAGAGAAAAGTTTCAAGTCACAATGATTAATATTTTTTTGATTACAATAAAAAGAAATATCGTTTAAGGAAAAATCATTATTTTTCATTTATTTATTATCTAATTTTGTTAAAATTTGAATTTCATCGGCAGATGAAAATAAAAAGTTGTTTTTTATTTTCGATGTATTATTTTATATATTACATTCAATAATACTCGCATTACGTTACTGCTATTTTACTTATGACGAATAAAACATATGTACATATGTTTACAGTTTACCGTATCACAGTAGTACAGTGTTTCTCAACCTTTGTATTACAGGCAATACATTTATAAAATATTTCATACTTATAATGACATACTGTGTAAATAGATTAAAATGACGAAAAATAAGAATAATCTAAGACTAAAACCTATGATATAATATTTCTATTAATATTGATACATCAATTAAGAATAAATATTCTAATTATTATTGATCTTTATTGTTTTTGAATATTTTGATTTTTAAAGTGGCAGCTATTTTATGAAATGTATTAGACAAATTTAAAGGAACGTAAATCCACGAATTATATTTTTATATTTTTAAATTTTAAATTTATATCCTATGCCTGTACAAATGTAATATTAAAACACATCAGTGATGTTCGGAGGGCGTGGTTTGCAACTTGGATTGTATAGCTATCAAATCGTTATACGCCGTTTATACTTTATCGTCAATATCTTTTTGTCATTCCGCTGGTGTGTCTATAGCGACAACACTGCAGTAATATAATTATAGCATGTGCAGTCTAATTAACTCGTATTATATCATACAAGATGCATAATTATAATCCAACTTATTTCGTAATATTTTCAGGGATTAAATGAGAAAATGTTTTTTCGGCCAGTGACGGTCGTTCGTCGTGCACGGTGAACGAAACTGCGGCGATATGAGTTGCGAGATAACGGCCGTGGACGATCTTCGGACGGACCCTCCGACGCGGAAGTGCAGCACGAGCAGCACAAACAGCACGAGCAGTACGAACAGCACGAGCAGCGCCGGGAGCTTGGCCACGTCGGACGGGGAAATGGACGCGGGCGCGGTGGCCATCCCTTCGTCGGCCGTCGTGGTCTACGTCACCGACGACACCATTGCGGCCGTGAGTGTGGTCGGCTGTCGCGGGGATCGTACTCTCGCGTCCGTGACCAACGTGGACGCGCCCAGTTCAGACATCCACACAGACCGCGACGAATTTTCGTCGGACGACAGCTGCAACGGACCTGACTCGCCCACCGGGCTGAAGAGGGTCGGTTCCGTGTACGACTTCGGGCTGGACGGGGCCGACAGCCCGCCGCCGTGTGCCAACCACCCGTTCGCCGGGGGACCGGACGCCGATCTGACCAAGGTGGCGCGCAAGCAGTTGCGCATGATTCGCGAGGTGGACGTGGCCGTGTGCCACCTAAATCACACCAACACGATTATCAGCAAGATACTCAGCTCCAAGTATCTGAGACGGTGGGAGAACCATCAGATCCGCTTGCAGGACGATTGCATAACTTCCAACACGGTAAGTGCACGTGGGGCCTATATATAATATTGTTATTATATATACCTTCGATGGCTTCAATACTATATATTATACTGAGTGATGGTTATTTTAATAGCGAACACTTGCCGGATATTTAACGTTTCCCATAACGTTTCTGAAAATATATATTTTCGTCGATTAAATTGTATAAAGTCAGATGACAAATATTTTGTATCATCTTCGTTTTTAAGTTTTTCATATTTTTTCACATAACTATATCATACATTTCGAATGTATACCTCACATCTCCGTTGGTCTTATCTTAGATAACTATTTTTTTGGCGGGCAAAAGTTGTCCGGTAAAATTCACCCGCGTTCACTCTAATTTCAAGTTTGAAGAATATTATTATAATAATATTTCTTCGATATAACAATAACGTATTACATAGACGGCGAGCTGAATAAAGGCTTAAAAAATAAATAGGCAACAAGTTTAAAAGTGATAAAGCATTTATCAAACGACTATCGTAATTAATTATCGGTATGTGCATATCGAATTCGCGTGTAAAAATCCAGACACAGTTTGTCGGCGGGGTTGGTTGGTGTGGTATACTGATGAATTGGAATGGTAGCATAAAAGTGTTACTCTCGGCACGCCACTGTCTCCCATAACACTCCTACATATAACACGCGCGTATGCATGTGCACAGACCAAAAATGTATTTATGTGTATAATATATATTTATGTGTACCCAAGTGCAATACGTGCGTGAACATTATTACGTGCGCAATTATTCGTGTGTATTATATTACAAGATAAACGCACTGATCGAAAGAAAAAACAACACATCTCTATTTTGTGTGTTATTTTTAGTTTCACCAAAATCGTTTCACACCGTAAAATTCCACCAAATTTACTCTGCTGTGTACAGCGTTTGTTCGTTACGTTTTCATAATATTCGCAGTTATTATGTACTTATGTACAATATTATGCATCTATTATAGATATTTTTGCAAATTTAACGCGATGACTGCCTCGCCCACACATTAATATTTGATATATACGTATGCTTTCTAATTATTGTTATTTAATCTATCGTAATAATAATATAATAATGTGTTTTCCGCTATAAATTTCGAAATATTTCATAACATATTTTGCCACAATATACGTACAGAATCGTTTGACATATTACTGTAATAGTGTAATGTAAAGTAATTTAATATCGGGGAAAACTATTAATGCACGCGAGATTGCATATTCTCCGGTTAAATTAAATCAGAATTCGTAATACATAATAATTATATATACATATATATGTATTATACTATAAGAATACAAGTTGCTCATGTACGTATAATGTAATATTTTAATAGGTTTAAGTCAAAAATTAAAGACTTGAATAGTTGATAAGATTATAAGCACACAAATTATTATCATCATGTGATTAAAATTAAAACATTTAGGACTTATAGGTACATTGAAATACCCATTACCCAATATAATACAAAATATTTCACGTTGATTTTGTTTTTTTCTCCATAAAATAAGAATAGTAGATAATCCTATTTTATATTTAAATAAAAATAAAGTATAATATTTAAAATATCTATTTATAGTTGAAGGTAGCTAAAATATTAAAAAAGGTGGGCAAGTAGATACCGCTCTGCTGTACATTAGGTGTCAAATGGGTTACTATTATGGGTGTGTTAGTGTTAAATTTGAATTTAATGATTGTATACGAAAAACGATTCTGAGCGTAGACGGTTTGTCAGCCTAAATCATTAGGTATATATCATGATATTATGTATTTTGGATAGCTATAGCTATTAAAGTAATTTATTTTACGTTTAGATCGATAAAGTTTTTTCCCGAAAATATTGCATTATAATAATATTTATTATTATACTGAATGTTATCAAACTACGAGTATATTGCTCAAAATTTAATCTAACATCTTTCTGTAATTACTGTATAAGAGTTAAAATAGCTTCATAGAATAAAGAGATAATGTCTTAAAATAAATAAAAAATGTTATTGCGTATAATAAATTTCATAATTTTTTAATAAACGTAAAAGTTTTAAGTGCTCACTAAAAATGTTTTTAAATTATAAAAAAATAATTAATATAGTTATTTATCGTTTATATAAGTAATTTCATCTAAAACTCAAATGTCTATAAAAAATAATCGTCTTAAATATATTTTAGATTTATGGTTTTAGTATAAAACACTTATGAGTATGAGGAATCTTGTATTAAATTTTTAAAACTTAAGTATAAAAAGAAAAGTTTTTATGAATTTCTGACTACTAAATAATTTGTAATTTTCGAGATTTTTACGAATTTTGTTAAAATTCTAAATCTAAATGCTGTGCAAAAATATTATGACTGTATATTTTTTAATTGAGGAATCAAAAATTAATGAAAAGCTTTGTATTAATTTTTAAATCATTTACAGTAATTTTAAATTTTGATCTTTTTAAGTACAAACTTGATCAAATTTTCTATCCAAAATCAACATCTAAGTTAAAAATCAAAGCATTATATCGATTAGGTACTTATTGTTTTCACATAGAAAAAAAAACACATTTCATTGTAAAATCAATAACTTCATCATCAACATCGCTCCGCCCAGAATCTAAAAATTATACTTAATGTCGAAAATGTTAATATAAAAATATATTCACTTTTTAGTTCAATTAAATAACATAGTCGATTTTGTCAAAAATTGGTGTTGCAGTGTTGCGTAAATATTCCCGTTATTTTTAATTTTTTTAGTTTTGTCTGATTATTAAAAAATTATGCATAAAAAAATATGCAATTTGATATCAGAAACCACCTTTAAAGTTGAAGACTGAAGCGTTTTTACTGCTAATAAAAAAGAAATCAAATATACATAATAAAAATAAAAAATACATATCATTATAAAACCAATACATTCATCGCTCTGTTCAGAATATAAAATATGGTTATCTTAAAGTATACTTCATTACAATAATTTTATATTATCTTGAACTTTCTAGGTATCTGATGTTCAAAAAGAAAAATATGGAAGTGTATTTTCTTAAAACATCTGTTGATTGAAACAAATGATTTTTGATTTTAACCAAAGGAATAAATTTACTGTGCTAAATTAAAATATAACTTATAAATTATTGTTCCATTCTATATCAATATTCTTATGATATACACAAATACGATTTCATTGTCATAGCATACGATTTTACTCTTCCTCCGTTGTTCTGCTACTCCATCTGACTTACTAGAATTTAGTTTTAATCTAATCACATTACCATAATTGGCGTAATAAAATTATTACCTATGTTTTATATTTTTTTTTATGTAAATATGATCTATATAAGTGTAGTACATAATTAACAGTTGAAATATTATTTTTGAGCGATAATTAAATTTAAGATTCACTTTTCAGTTTTTACAATAATAAATATCAAATAATATTTATAACGTCACTTTTAAATTAATTTTTAGTGATGTAACCAGATAGTTATTAAATAGTTAACAGGTTTTAATTCCATAATTTATAGTGAACATTATAGCAGATCATGTTGATTATTTACATTACAGTTAAGTAAAGGATTATTAATATAGATAAGCACGTTACTGCTCGAAAGGCTTTGCTTATATATTTATATACGGTATATTCAGTATAATTTTTAATGGGTTGATTGGTAGTTCCCCCCTCCCTTTGACAAGCGTAACTCTATAGTCATCATAGTAATCAAAACATAAAACGTTTAATATAAATAAAAACTAACTATTCTATATAATTTAGGTATATAAATTATTTCTCACGTAACTACCTATCAACAGGGAAAAAAGTGAAATATTTCCCCCTCCACGGGACACGTCAAGAACCGCCCCTAATTCGGTGTGACTATAATATAATTAAAGCTCTCTCTCTTTCTCTTTTTGGTTGGATATTGATTTTGCTACAGGAGCAGAACGCGTGACATTACGTCGTATTTCGTTCTGTTTTCGCGATAGGTGCTGCCGATATTAATAAGTATTGCATGTGCGCGCAAAACCCATGGGTATAAACATTCAACGTACCTCTCGTTATTTTTTTGATGCGTGTTGACTCCGATGGTCGCAACTCACAGCATATGCGGCAGTCGCAGTCTGCACACGCGCGTGTATCTCTTTACTCGTTGGGTTACAGTTTAGGTTAGTACTGCATCTAGTCTGTTATCCAGCTGCTGAACTATATTATATTAGACGGACATAATAATAATATGATAACATCGAAAACAACATAGTGATACGATATTTGCTTAATTTTTTTTTTTTTAAACTATAGACACACTATAACAATATTGTACGTTTTTGAGAACAACGTTATGTAATGTTTATCGCACCACTCTAACTATATAGTTTGAATTTACGTCGGCTGACGCACAGACGTAATTGAACTTTATCACTCTATTACAGCTGGTTATTTTTATTTATCATGTGTGAGCGTTGGAACGGGCTAATAATACATATATACAATATGCTATCCCGTACGGCCGTGCCCACACTGCGCT
The DNA here is from genome assembly GCF_020882245.1 of Rhopalosiphum padi. Classification (NCBI taxonomy): domain Eukaryota; kingdom Metazoa; phylum Arthropoda; class Insecta; order Hemiptera; family Aphididae; genus Rhopalosiphum; species Rhopalosiphum padi. The sequence goes on from NC_083600.1 coordinate 25,580,978, forward strand.
ACGGCATGCGTTAGCGGTAAAATATAACATAATATTATACTGTGCCCGGTGCTGTTTGTTGAAACCGTGGCAGCCATAATTTATAGCGAGTGCCGAGTATACAAAATATTTAATGGACGTTTTCATTATTGTTTCTGGTCAAAAACTGTGAAGACGATGTGGCATTTTGTAAATCGTTGTTTTAAACACTCGACGGATACACGTGTCGATAATTATAATGATAATTAATTTTAATAATTTTTTTATATCAATGTATTACACGAGATACGATTCTTTGTTCGACTTAAAGTTTGTTGTGTTCGTAATAGAGTTTTCCTCGAAGATTGAAGAATATGCATGGCCAACTTAGTCCACAAAACAAAATTATACCTAATAAATATGTCCGAAATCCGAGTATATTATATTATAATTTATTATGTACCTACATAAATATAATACGTTGATTTCAATTTCAAAAAAATTACTATTATTAGTTTAAAAGAACGTCACATCCGTTTCTAACGAGTTATTATAAATAGAATATTTTAATGAAATTTTAAGACATGAAAAGTGAAAAATTTTAATTTATTTAAATACTTATTCAAATCATCTTTTCTTCAAAGTCTGAGAATTCCTACATTGTTAGGTCTCCCATTCATGATGTATATTTTGTATTCTATTTTAGTGTCGTCATTATTAATTTAAATTATTATTGCTAGAAATTATCTAATTTATTTTGTGTACAAAAAAAAAAACCTTTGAGATGGTTTTTTTTATTTTTTGTATAATAAAAAGGATCTTCAAGTGTTTCTATGGTATTATAATTATTGTTGGATGAGAGAAACGGTTTCATGTAGGATAAAACCGAGAAGGCTACATTCAGTGACATAGCCTGGTGGTAGAATAGTGAATGCCTTTATAAACACAAAAATTAAATAATTAAATAGTGATGTTAGACGTTAATAATAAAAATATTATTATTTTTATTATTCTAAGCTAGAATTAGACCTCAAATAAAATATACTACTTAGGAAAACTACTTAGACATATTTATGGTTTTACATTAAGTTATTACACATATATTATTACAATTGAATTGTAGAAAAATACAAAAAAATAAAACAATTAAAATAGATTTTAATTTAGTTAAAAAATATTTTATTAAATAATATATGAATTTATAATATAATTATTTAAAAATGAAAATGTTGTATTTAATAAAAAGCTCAAAAATGCACTTTTGTAGTAATAAATAAACTTTAATTTTTTATATTACCATATAAAAAGCATTTGCTCATATAATATATAAATATTTATATAATACAGCATGGGATTAAAATGTAAAAATGTAAAGTTATGGTTATTTAAAATTGATTTATAGAACCCTCAACGTCTTTAGAAAATTTTTATAAATAAGACATTTTATATTATATACACGTAGTATAATAATATTAGAAAGATACATTTTATCATTGTAGATATTTATCAGTGAAATGTGCTTGATTTCTATTGCTTAAAAATATGTTTTTTAAACAGTTTTTACTATTTTTTAGTTAGTTTACAATACCGCAACTTAATAAAAATTAAAAATTAATTTTATAATTATAATTATATTATGTTATATGAGAATACGCCCTTGCGTATTCGTGACGACCTTTGTCCAATATAACATGATGAATAGTTTCGAAAAAAATTATTACATTTGTTCGTATATTCAGTTAAGCACAGTCCATGCATATCTCGAAATTCCTACGTTTGAAATGGTGTACCTATATTACAATATTACAGAATAATTGTGTATCCAAACAATTTTTGCCGCTTGATCCAGCGTACAAATATTTCACTATATCGATTTTTTTTGAACTGGAAAATACTAAAATCATGTTATGTATATAACACAAAATTATTGTGTCTAACCGGATTAAGTGAGTGAGACAAAGAGAGGCTTAGTTTCCAAGTCCAGCTCTTTCTATAAAATGTGTTTTTAATGTACACATTCAAAAGAAATTTCAAAATATAAAATAAAAATGTCAATATTACAAAAAATATCTAAATGATAAATTCACAATAATTTTATATTTGATATCAATGTATAATAAAGTTTATAAATTTGTGAAAATTGGAGTGGTGCACAACGTAATTCAATAAAATGGATGCTGAAGGTATTACCATATAACCATTAAATTATAGTAAATATTTAATTGTGCAGGTAAATGATTAGGGATTTTCAAATACTTAAACTAGTAAGGTATAATAATATTTCATATTAAGGGACTGCCACATCAACATTTGTTTTCTCTGTCTATCTCGCATATAATATAAATAACAAAGATATTCCGTATTTTTACGATTAAGACTTTCTAGTTTAATTTAAGGCAAAGATACTTTTTATGTATTGTATAAAGAAGAATATTTCCTGTGTGTTGACAAAATTGATTTTCATTTTTGAATAAGTTATTAATGAATTTAAACTAAAACATGCTTATATTTATAAAAAATATTAAAAATCTATCCGGTCAATGAACAAAAAATATTCTTCTTTATAAAATATATAATAAATGCCATTACCCTAAACTGAACCAAAGAGTAGTAATCATTGAAATACGGAATATCTTTGTTCCTGTATTATGTGGGAGATAGATAAAGAAAACAAGCAGTGTTGTTGTAGCGGCCCTTAATGTTTTTGATGCTTAAAATATTTGAAGGTTGAAATTTATGAGCTGAAAAGGATCAATAAGTGTCTGGTGATTTTTGTCCCTACGGATTTTTATTCTAGGCTTTTATTCCTGTTTTGTTTTGTATTAATTCGAAAATCGTTTAAATTATTTTGCTTAATTTTTATTATATATTACCTATATAGTATATACCTTGATATATCGTATTTTTATCTTAAAGCGCATACTCGTATAGTATGCTCAAACTCAATATCTTTCAATGTACTGTTTAAAAAAAAGTATTTCAAGTTTTAGAAATCGCAAGATGGTTACAGCAGCTATTAGATTGAATATTTAATATATACAGTGCATTTAATAGACAGATACTACAGTAATTTAATATATACGTCATACTTGTACATATCTATATAATTTTGTAAGTCTGACGACGCTGACATTGCTCTATCTCTTCTCTTGTCAGTCGGCCATAATTGCACCGGAATGAGCACAGTAATCATTGTTTTCAATACTTCTTTAATGTGCGTATTAAAATTGTGATTTAATTTTGTCATATAATAATATATAACATAATTTATGTTATTGTTAAGTAGTTAAGTATCTAGTAAAATAAGAAGTATCTGCGTAGGTAATTATAATTTATTAATTATTAGTGCTTGAATATATAGGGGACAATTTACCCTTACTTTTTTGGAATAATTAATAAGATGTATGATAATACATCCTTAATTGGACAATAATAAGAATAACTTATTTCCGATTTTTCACAAAATCACAGTTAATGTATTGTTTTTAAATATTCATAAAATGTGTGCAAGTATTGAAAGTTAATATAGTGATACATGATATTTATGTAATAATTACATTTAATATTTGGGTATAAAATGATAAGTAATCACTGTTGTAGTCACGAACGATTCTAGACCAGAAGACTAAAAATATTTATCTTAAAAACAAGGAAACAATGTTATAAAACTTACAAATGAAAAATATTCTCTACATATGAAGTTTATTAAATTAAGATAAATACATTTTTTTTTTGTAAATTGTTAATGTACAATATTGATTAAAATTATTATTGCGATTAATAAAAATTTGAATTGTAATTTTACTTTAATACGTACTGCATAAACTTAATTTGATTATTGTATCGTTCACGAATAAAATCTGCTTTTTTAAATACGAATTTGATGAGTTTATTTTTATTTTGTTATTTGTTTTTTAGCCAAGTGGATTTCTTAGTAAGACTATTGGATACGAAGCTATTAAAGATTTATATCCAGTAAAAAGATGGGACTCAAATTTCAAATACTGTCTTCGTGTAGTGGTCACTAATGGTTCTTATTTATTACAGGTGATTATTTTTAAACATTTTTAACAATTGTTTGTCACGTACTATTTGAATTACTTCCTTTTTTTGCACGTGCGTGACGTTGTTTTGCATAACCAATACGCCGTAGTAATTGTTTATATTTGTTTACAGACTACCAATCAGTATTTGAGAGATCAAATTCTTTATTCAATCTTATGGAAGGTTCGTTTCAAACTTAATATTATTTTGAAAATATTTAAGGGTGATAATGTTTTTTTTAAATTTCCATTTATAGAAAAACGTGCAGGAAACCCAAACACTTTTGAAAAGTCAATCTGATCCAGATGATATGTTAAAAGAATTGCAGGTAACGTGTGATAATATTATTATATTTGATTTTCAGTACACATTAATTATGTTGTCTGTTCGAAAAATTTAAATGTGTTATGTATTTAACAGAATATAGTGGATTTTGCCAAAAACATTCCATTGGTCGATGATGAAATATTTCATATGCCAACTTTTATTGCGAGTACGCTAATGACAAGAGTATGTTTCTATTTGCATATTAAAATAAAATCATTATTACTACCATTTTAAAGTTGACAATATTTATATACTTATATAATTTTTTTTATATCTAGGACCAGGAAAAATATTGCAAACAATCATGGGAAAAGGCACTAATCGGTACGTTGCGCCCGTTGATTGAAGACTGTCCCCCGTCCGCCGAAATGTGTTCGTTTTTATCGCATCATTGCAAAGACCAAAGTAGCCTACCTATCATTAAAGATTCCTTAGTTTACACCATAACAAGAATACTCAAACATAATTTTGTGAGTGCATAGTGTAGCAAATAAATATGTTTCTAAACCTACAGTTATGTATAATAATGTGTAATATGTTTCCCGATTTTTTTTTCTTCGGATTTTGTAGGACTTTGCGAGAACCCTGACAGCTCGCACATTAGTACAAGATTATATCAAGGCTCTTTACATCCAGGACCAAAGTGGCGAATCAATTAGATATTTTTTATCGAGGTAAGCAAAACTGTGTGTTTAATTTTTTTTCAACATCATCACTGTATCCTATCTAATATAGAGATATCTATAGGTACATAGCTAATATTGTTCGTTTGAATAATGTGCTCGGAAATAAACCTTTAAAATATAAATATACGATGCATAAATAAAATGCGATAAATTGATAATAATTTTCGGCGTACACGTTTAGAGTTCACAGTGCCAGCGCTGTGTGCCCTCATAACAGGGTACTGCCGAACATGGTGTCCACCTGTATTACTGCCATATACTCCGCATCAGAGGAGTTGCCGGCTAACTGTTCGGAAGCCGAATTCGATTGCTATTACACCAATCACCTGAGATGCTACATTGTTGTTCTTCAAAACATGTAAGACATACTCCATATATACTATATAAATTACAATCGATACGTCTTGTTTCCTATCCCGACGCCACACCACCGTAACCTGACTGTATCTATGGTCCATATACTGATTATGGACTATATTACTTTGAATTAATATAACAAAAACGTATTGCATATTTTGTTAACAGATCAGAATACAGCGACTGGCTGTACGGACTTGCTCAACTGTTGCGTCCGCTGCCGTTTCCCGCATTGCTGTTAATTCGTTCAATTTTTATGGAGTGAGTATATTATTGTTCTATTATTCAGATTTTTGATTACGACCGAACGAGTAGTTTACGCAACCGCTATTCTGAGCATACACATTAAGAACATAATTAATAAGTTTTAAAAATTAAAATACAAGGCGTTTTGATTTGGTTTGCACAATCTATTTGGTACTTTAAAAAGGTAGTTTTGATACAGTGCTTATAGAAGTTACTCCAATTCAATATAATGTATTTAATAAATGACCATCCAAAATTTATATTGCCGAGTTTTATTCTCCCGACTATTTGTATTTTTCTTCTATTCTATCGTTATTGTTGAAATACGTACCCGCATTAAAATAACAGCGTGAAAAATAATAAAACGTGGCATTCAAACAAAATATTAAAAATAATAGTATAGTATACTTATTTGCGTATCAAGTACATCGACATAATATCGTTATATACGCATTATTATTTAATATTTCTACGAAAAATTTTATTGTTATCATAATCGGATTTCTGCAATTTTCACATAGTTACTTAATATTATAATAAATAGGTATATAAAAAGGTATTTGCGATATTGCGTCACGTGTAATGACGTGCTCGTAACGGTTTGATAACTGATAATTATTTTTATTTGTCACAAAAAAATAAATTGTATATTAAGAATATGTACTACAACAACATGATTTGTATGATAATAATTACGTCTATAGATATTAGATATTCTATTTTAAATAGTCATCCTTTATATCATTAAAATTATCACGATTACCATACATTTTTATAACGAGGTTGGCTTGACCATTTAAGACATAGTTTTCAGTTATAAATTAATCTGACTTAAATAATTTTATCGGATCAATTATTTTAAAATGGCGACTAAAAAATAAATATTGTAACTAATTTTTTTTTAAATGTACCTACTCGATGCATGATTTTATAGCGCTTAGAAAATATATTCTATTTAAATATTGAAACGAGTGTTATAATGAAAAATAAGTGTATACGAGTTGTTATTGAATAATAATTAAAATATTAGTTATTGTTTTATTGCGTATTCAAAACTTAAAAGTCAATTTATTACTATTTGCTAATTACTAACTGTTAAATCAATTTTATTGAGATATTTCTTTTTACAATTTTACGAAATTAATGAAACTGTGTAGTTGATGGTCACATTATAGATTTAAAATAGTAATGAAAATTGTTGCATTGGAAAGTGTTAGATATGGTCCTTTGTTATTTTATATGTCGATTTTAAAATTATTAATTTGGTCACTAAAATGGTATAGCTTCAACAATCTTCTAGTATATTTATATTTTTTAAAACTATAAACGTCTTTACGTGGTATAAATATATTATGTCGATTCTATATAAATCATTATATGTAAAATATACTTTTTTGATAATGTTCAACGTATTTGCATATGATATGTTCTATATTATTTATACTAACAAACAACAAAATTTTTAAACACGACATGTTTATGACACAAATTAATGTATATTCTAAGAGAGTTTGACAACCATTCTGATTCTGACACCATAATGGGTTCATCTAAAATATTAGAGCCCATGAGAACCGTTGCTTGATTTCTATTGTACACGGTTGCTATTTATTGTTTCACATTATTGAACGGCGATTTATGAAATTTAAATTTGTGACACTTCGTAACCAATTAACTATTGTTCTTTTTTTGTTAACTTTAGGGACATTTCCTCTGTGATATTAAAAATAGGACTGCATGAAGATTGTGAAATTCATAAGCAAGTATTAGCTGTCCGTGAGACAAAAGATGGCTGGTTCGATTTATGTTCACCGATCGAAGCCGTGTTCTACGAAAGTTCAATTGTCTGGACTCAATTGGTACGTTTTTTTATAACAGTGTAAAGGCTAAACCATATAAAACAACAAATTTATAAATTGTATAAACCACTTGTGTCAAAGTCAATGTATAAATAATACGTTGAAGCAACTTTTATGTTTTTTAAACGTATATAATATTATTATAATATGATTGACCTTTAATTGACTTACAGTGGAACATTGTAAAAAAAGCATTTTTTTGACTTTATAACTATCTCCGAGAGCTTTCGAAGTTTTCCTTTAATCTTTCACATCTAGCGCCCTTTAATCTTGACTTTAATAAACTATCATTGCATTTGTATATCTATCGGTCCAACTCCTTAATATTGTATGGCTGCCCTCACGCCATTGTTTCGACTTTTAAGTTTGGAAAATATACAAATAAGATATAATATTATTATCTTGTTAATAATTTTTATTCAGTTATAAAGTTGTAGTAAATAAATATAATACATATATATTTAAATATCTGTTAATATTAGCTTAAAACGTTAATGGATTGTGAGCGCTGCAAAAAAAAGAAACTGTTGAAAAACTTAAAAGCCAAGCATTTGGGGACGTGCGTTTCGGAAGCGTTAAAAAATAATAAAATCGTGATGGATGTTCTGTGCTTAATGCTTGAGTGGATGGTCGTGGAAGACTTACATCAAAGAAATCAGATTGTCGATACACTCAAGTCTACAGAATTTGGCAAAAATGTATACGACGAGTTTATGTCAAGGCAGAATCAACTACTTGAATTGGTAAGATAAATATACAGGTACAAATATTGATTCTTAATGATGTTTACACTAGGCTGTTTGAATACCACGACTTTATTGTTAGGATTCTGTGTAAACTTCATTCAAGAAAACATTCGGTTAAATTGACGAATTATCCATATGTATAAGATTCAAGATAATATTTATTGTTTATCGTTAATCATTAAATTACATGGCGTTCGGCGTATGTTTCATGAAACGTAGTAGTATGGCTATATATACCTATGTGTATATAGAAAAACAAAGAATTTAATTTAACCGAATAAAAATTAAATATTTTTCACTCGATTTATTCAGGGTTATACGTAATATTTGAAAATAAGATTTTGATATTCTATAGATTTTTCACTACACGCTATAATAAGCAAATTATTTTCATTTCATTTTCAGCAACGAAAAGGAGGTCCACAGAATTTATCATTACCGGCTCGAGGCACTGACTTGGATCTGAATTCCATGTTTGATTGTGGCCCTTTCGGTAATTTAGAGTCTGTCGACTTGGCTTTTACCAATGTAACAGATACTTGTGCCAAGACGTTGATTAAGTTACCATCTTTAAAAGTTCTCAATTTGTGGGGTACTCAGGTATGTGTATACTTCTCAAAAATTGTTTATAAAACGAATAAAACAAAAAACGTATAAAATAACTAACTAAAATAATTATTTTAGTTTGGTGATTCCGGACTACTAATCATATCGGATCATCTGACCAACTTGCAAGTTTTGAACTTGTGTGAGACTAAAGTTACTGACAGGGGAATCGTATCGTTAATAAGTAAGACACGTGTCTAATATTTGTTTGATTGTCTGTATTAACGACCATTACTTAACAAAACCGATTTCTGCAGGTCTTATCAATTTGAAAAAACTCAATTTGAATAGCACTAAAGCGACGGTCCGATCGGTGGACGTATTGAAAAAAAAACTACCGGGCTTACACGAAGTAGACGTCAGATACTCATTTGCCTGGTAAAAGGTATTTTTTTGTTATATTATATTATAATGTGTTTAAAATAAAATGGTTCTTATTATTTTTTATTTTTGTTGACAATCTGCCTGATAAACACATTTACACGCAACTATAATAATATATAATAACAAAACTACATTAATATATTTAATATTATTATATAACTGTTTTACTCTTCGAGTATAAAAAGACTGTGGCCCTGTTTTTTTTTATTTTTTTTTTTTTATATGTATAAATATATATACATTATTATACTTTTACCTTTGTTTATAATAATATTATAAAATAAGTAAACTTTAAGGCGATGTATAATAATCGTTTATTTAATATTTTGTTAAAAAGAATTAAGTAAGTAATGCTTAAGTGACATCGCATTTGAGAGACGATACCACAACGTTATATTATCTATAGTCGTGCCTTTTTTCATTAAATTGCTAATTATATAGCGTATAAGTATATAATATTATTATATTACTCGTATTAAATTTTACTTATAGAAACGCTCAAAAAATTTCAATTTCCATTACGATTTTATTCTATTCTTAGATAGTCGAATATTGTGTTACAACATTTGTTTATAATTTTTTGTTTATTACAATTTTTTATCGTACAATATTCGTATACATGTGTAATGAGTAATGACGAATTTCGACGAACAAAACACTTTCACGGCGGGTTGTTTGTATTTAGATTCTGTTTTTTACGTACCATAAGTATTATATTGAAACTAATATACACGGAATATTAATTATGTGTATGTTAAAATAATACGAAATTTTTACACTAAAGGGTACGAACTGTGAGGGTAAAGAATAACTAAAACGATTACACCAGGTAAATTTATTATTACCTGTGTCATAAAATGTAAGTACTTAGCTAAAATATTATAAATTAACTACAGTATAATATATATATAATATTATAATCATTATTATTATTATTATTATTATTATTATTTATTATTATTATTATTATTATAGCTATTATCCTTGATTTTTTTTTTATTATTATTATTATTATTATTATTATCATTGTTATTATTATAATAAATTATTATTGTCTGCTGTATTGAAGCATAAAATATTTATTATAATTCGTAGACTCACGTACATTATTATGTTGAAATAACTTGTATCATGTAAAATCTACGATTAATCTCTATAGTGCTAAACTAATTAGTACATATCGCTATGTTGTTTTTCTTCTTAAATGTATACTTTTTTTGTATCATCCACGACGTATAGAATATAAGTGTAAACATTCAAAATTAATTTATATAAATCTAATATCAATATAAAAAAAACATCTACATGATTTTGAAATTATTTTGTTCGCCTTTATTTGGGTTATACTATTATCCACCATATTTTTCTGTATCACGTTTAAAAATCCACGTTATGGTTATTTAAATGAATACTTTTAACAAGCAATAGGCTAGGGAAAAAATATTGCAATGTTTATATCTATATGTCATTATACATACATAGATATATTGTTTATGCATAAACAATCGATACTCGAAGTCGTATAATATAGGAATGACAATTAATAAATATATAAACCAAAATCATCCTGCAGGTACGCGTAACAATTCTTCTTTTTTATGATTTAAAAAATTAAAAATTGTTATTAATCACATTTTTCTAGTTAAATCAAATGAATTAACAAAAAACAAATACATTTTTGTGACACTCCAAACAATTGTACACAAATTAATATTGGTTTGACTTAAATATTTTGATTTTATCTTTTATAAGATGTTGGTTATTTCTTATATGTACCTACTCGTACATATTTCTACATAAGTAGACTATTTTACGACAGCTGCTATTCTATCAACATGTACTGGTATTCGGTGTAATTTAAATTATAATCTTATTTGTTTGTGTCATTCAAATAAGTAGGTACCTATAATATAATATACACAGTTAAGTATAGTGTGAATGCAAAGGGTATATAATTACTTTTCTTTCACACGAGTATACAAGGGTCTTTCAATGCATACGAATATCATTAATATCAAAGTAAAACTTTTGTTGTAAAGAAACCTTTGTGATTCTGATAGTCAATTATTTTTGTTTGCACGCTATAATAGAATAAATTATATTGGTTAAATATTATAAAATATCACTAAATTGGTGTTCTTGAACTCTCAAAGATTGAAGACTATTATATTATGTGTTTGTATTTATAAAAAAAACTGGCTTAACGGGTTCAACTCAAAACCAACTCGATTTAAATAATATTTATACTTTTATTACAAGTAAAAATGAAAAACTGTAGTTCGACGGTTTAAGTTTGAATCTAATATTTATGGAGAAAATTACTTGCAGATTGCAGTTACGTAGTATAATATAACATGTTAAGTTTCTACTGTATACCTATTATACTTGTCCAACTTTTATATTATCTACTTAATATAAATAATAAACATTACAATAATATACAAATTGATAAAATATTAATAGTTAGTACCCGATATCAATAAGTTGATTTTACATTGCATATTACATTATTAATTTTAATAATAGCTTTTAATCATATAGTGTATATTAAAATCAATCGCTTTATTTATTAATTAATAAACTATTGATGTCACTTTCAAGAATCGAAAATAATATACTAGCATTTTCTATACCCATATATATATTTTTATACGGCATATTTAAAAATATTTATATTGGCAATTTTTGAGTTGTTAATGAATGTTTGAAATTGTTTCAAGACAAGATTTCTTTTATATTTTTTTATAGTTATTTAATAATATCATATATGTATAGAAGCACAATTTGTTTGTATGGATTTGAAGCTCAAAACTTTAATATTGATATAATTGGATAATTTTATGTAAACGGATATATAAATATTAAAAATATTAATTGTAAAGACTTAAAACTTGTCATCTTATGTTTATTAAAATTTATTCAAAAATTAATGTTTTAAATATTTAGACTAGTTTTAAACTATTTATATCACGGACTTGTTCATTCGATTAAATGGTATATCAAAATTGACATAAAATTAACAATCATAACATAGGATATATAGTATAATGAATTTTTAATTTGTAATAATTAGTAGAATATACAGTGTATACACGATATTTTTTAAACATTTAGTTTATCCTACCGTATTACTAATTGAAAAATAACTTACTATATTAATATTTATAACAGATTAATTAAAAAAATATGCTTAGTAATAGAGGCTGGAACATATTATTTCCGCTTTGAATCATATTTTTTGTACAGTGATTTACAATTCAATTCAAAATTAACACATCCATCTTTTAAATTATGAGGTACACTCACATCTCACATTAACTATACAGCAAAACGAGTTCCCTGATTTTTTATTCCCTGTAGTTGTTATGTGATTTTTTTGTACGAGTATGGTATTTATATATTTAGCCAAAGTGTTATAGGGACTTGTGTTAACGTTGGTTTTTATTATCTGCAAGTCAATCTTATGCACATGCAATAATCTTTACCTACCTATAATAATGAATCACTGATGCATCGGAACAACGTTGTGGATCGCCGAGGCTGAGACTAAATCTTCAAAACATTAATCTCGACTGAACAGTTATTCGTATGATTATATTTCGATCGTCAGTAAATTCCTTGAGTCATGGTATTTATCCGGTCTACAACAAGTCGCTTCACCGAAGGTCATTTATAGTTGCATTCCGTGTGTAACAATACAGTGATTGGAAACAAATTTTCAAGTGCAGGTTTGACAAAAATTAACAGTAAAAAAAAGTATTTTTGTAAGATTTTAAGGTTTATATATTTAAATATATATAGAATCGTGGACAAAAAGTTCGGGGACAAAATGTCCATAGACAAAAAGTCCGATTTAAAAAAAGTTGGAAAAAAAGTCCAGATTCAGTTTTTATAGTCGACAAAAAGTTCAAAAATTAATATTTATTTTAAATATTTAAAAATTTAAAAATGTTTGTACACATACGTATTCTATTATTATATTTACATATAACTAACAAAAATATAATGGAAATCTACTATAGTTAGGTATCTATAGTAATAACAAATTTATATTTTTTTATTATATATTGTGAACTATTTTTTTTAGTTTTAGTTTAGTTAACGTGTTTATAAATAAAATAAAATTCATGGTTTGTTGAAATGTATTTAGTTACAAATATATTTTGATATTGTTGTTCCTAATATATCGTGTGATTGTATGTTAATATTTTTAAATACATGTATCTATGTACCTATTAAAATTAATTGAAATTAATAACAAATTATATAGTTATAAATGAAAATAAGAAAATCGAAAAAAAATGTAATAATATAATGTGTATAATATTAATATATAGTAGGTATCTACAAACATTTTTAAATTTTTAAAATAAATATTAATTATATAAAATATTTTGTATTCTTAGTGTCTTAGTGAATTAAATAAATACAAATTATCCACTAAATGATTTATAGTAAATAATAGTTCTCATTTGAAAACAGAAGTTTATACCACTACAGGACACTTCTTATTTAGTACGAAAAAATTCAAGAATATTAAAATATGGTTTTTAAATATATTTAAACTTAAAAGTTTCAAAAATTAGAATTTAAAATTCACTATTCAAGAAAAAAAAGCATGCCTATTGCCCATAAATCACTTGAAATATATTATTATATAGCCATATAGTTATATAAAAAAATAGTTGTTTTATTATGATTTATGAATATAAAAACAATTTCATTGTATAAACAAATCGCATGAAGATTTCAATACAATTACAAAATAAATATTGTTGATATTTGGCTATTTAGAGACATCGTATGGGTAACTAATATCTATATATATATATGATAAACATAGGTTTATCGACATACATGTATACAAACTGATTTACCATGCACACTCGTATGTAACGTGATCTATATAAATCTAATATAATACGGTACCTATTTACCGATTAGCCACACGGTTTATGTATTAAACGCCTATAGTATATCGATCGAGACGTATCAAACTCAAATAATTGCGACTAAATTATTATATAGAGGTTTCGGTCCACTGAAGTATAAGGATTGTATAGTGTTCAGTTTTCTTCATCCGTATTGTACAATTTATATTATTATATAAATTATCTATGAATTTCCGAAACAACAATGGTAGATCCGTCATAATAATGTAAACGGTATAAAAATATGTATAATATAATATAATATACAAATCTGCAATGACATCTTGAAAATATGTGTCGTCAAAGCGTATAAATCTAACGGCATTTGAATCGGATGATTCGGATGTGTTTAAAGAAATGCCTGAATATTATTCTATAGGTATTGTACAGGTTGTATCGCTGTTGTAGTATGTATCCTAGATTTGTAACCGAATTCGATTCGATTTCTGTTCCGATTCATAGCATCGAAAAACTTTTTATCGAATTCTATTGTGTCGCGGGTGTTTAATAATTATAATTATATTGTCGATCTAATTTTTAAATGAGGAGTTTTTTTTTTTATTATACGACTATACATAGTTTGTATCTGTCTGAAACATTATTGATATTTCAAAATGGTATTATAAATGGGATTACGACCAGATTTTAAGATTATTTAAAATTAATTCTTTACTTAATTCAAAATTCAAAATTCATAATAATTCAGGGGATAATTTAATGAATATTTTAATTGTTTTTATGATTTTCTGGCGACCATGACCTGTTTTAGTATTATCTATACAGCACACACGTAATATTGAATGATGACTCATAGTCTAGCTACTGTAATAATAGTATACTGATACTTTCTTAATTATGTAATTTTGAATGATTGGATTTCTTTTTAAACAAGATGTATTTCCGTCATTAAAAGAGTTAATATCTAATAATCTAATAAACTAATAGGTATCTACTAGTAAATTCATAAAATTATGATGGTTATTTCTATTTTTCGAATAATTTTTTTTTAAGATATTCAATGTATTTATTTAATATATGACTAAAGACTGCATTAAATAACAATCGATCAAACAAATGTAAATTCTAAAATTAATAATTAAAGTTTAAAGCCATAATTTATTGTTACTACAAGCATTTTGTAATGAATACAAAAGATAAATTAAATTAATAAAAAATATGTAATATGTAATTGAATTTAAAACAGATATTTAAACAATGATAGTATATGAATATATGATCATACAATTTACTAGAATATGACTAAAATGTATCGTTAATTACAATATTAACTAGGCAGTCATTCTTAACAGTGACTATCATCGATGTTCTTCAAAATCACATACTTACCATTCATAATTTTTGATAGTTTAATACCATACATTTTTTATATTATTATGATTAAAAATGTTATTTATTTTACATTTATCTAAAAAAAAAAAAAAAAATAAACAAATAAAATCATTTTAAGTGCTTATATAAAGTATAAGTTGTTTTAAAAGAGTTAAAATATTTTAAAATCTTTACCATGTTAAAAAAATACTCTTTTAAATATTTGGAAAATATTTTAAATATTTACAGTCATTCAATTACAAATAATAATAATAATAATAAAAATGTATAACTTCGTCAAAAACTAGCGATGCGTACATATTCCAGTTTTTCGATATTTTCTTGTAATTTTTTCCTGATTATGTACGTAAAAAAAACTTCTACTTTTGATCACCCATCATGTATGTACAACTATGAACTATATATAGTTAAATACTATTGGTATAAAACTATAAATTGAGAAAAATGTAATTTCTTTATGAATATTATATAAAATGATTTGTTGATTGACACCGCTGTATTATTTCGATTCCGTTGTATTATTGAACCTTATATATTTTATAATATAATATAATGCATAAAAGTATACATTATAACTTGGTTATACTTTGCGAGTATACGTAGTAAGAACTATATATATTGTATATGTATTGTATAGGCTTACAATACATTATACACCTTTGTGAGTTGTGAGGTCAACAACATGTGATTAGCACCTGTCAAAAGACACGTCCCTACGTAAAAAAATTCTCCTCGATAAGGTTTTTTAGTCAGGTCTGAGTGTCTGACTATTGTCAATTAAACTATATGATTGTGGTAATGTTCAGATGAATTTAAGTGAAAAAAATCTAAATGATTCTCTAATCATTATATATTTTAGAATTGTATTCATGCTGACCGTTTTGATTAATTTTTATAGCCATCCAAAGTGTATAACTATACTATATATTTATATATTATATATATTATCATTGTTCGCATTCATATATAATAAATACGCCGAGGAATTTCAAAGAGTCGTTTTACGTATAAGTATACCTACAACTTATTCATTATATATATATATATATAGATACGCGTATAGTCATATGCTTTTGGCATACTTGCGTACACTAACAACGCACGCGCATATACATGTATACAATATATAAATGAATATGTCTGCTTGGTTTTTTTTTTTATGAGGGAGTGTGAGAGAGAGAGGCATATTTATCAGTTAGTTTGCTATAACCATCATCTGCCGGACGGTCTATGGATAGACTACTGCTGTCGGAGTGCGGTTGGGTAACGGAGGGGAAAACCGTTTCGAGTTTCACATCACCGCCGCGCACACAGTGTCAGTGACTTCAACGCCCGGCTCAGTTTCTGGCTGTCTTTCTATGACGGTATACCGCGTGCGCGCTTGAGTTTCCGTTACCCGCTCAGTACATGATAATAATAATATCTCGGTGATTTTTTTTTTATTATTTACTATTGATTTATATACATTTTTTTTTTATTATTTTAATAAAAATAACAACAAAGAACATAAGTTCAACCGATTGGCCCAGTTCCTTTTTTTACTCGCACGGTCCTTTTGTTGACATTGTTTTTTGTTTGTCTACAAACAAATTAATAATTTTAATATTAATTATTGTTTGTAAATTCAAGTTTTGTGTAGTGCGTGTATGTGTGCGTGTGCTTACGTATATTTTGTTTGAAAATATACGTGTATAAAACGTCGCGGACGGTGTGATCAACACAAAAATGTGATTTAGTGTCATTACAACACGATGTGGAGGAGTAATTTTAAAATGACCATGCTACTGCTGCTTGTTATCACCATAATAGGTAAATCATTTTTATATTTTTAAATTTTGTATATTTTATCTACATATAATACGAATTTGACCTTGACATGATGACAGTAAAATGTGTTAAACTAAAACTGTGTTCTCCGAGTTAGTTCCTTTTTAAAAAATTACAATTTTTTAAATATTGTATTTTTATAAAAATATATTAATTTATAGATAGTTTATAAATGACGATATGAAATCTACTACAATAACTTACAAAATGTTCTGTTCGTTTGATATCACAATTTTTTTTTTTTTTTAATATTATTTGTTCTTTTAGTTATTGGTTAACTATAGATTTGTTTGT
The DNA here is from genome assembly GCF_020882245.1 of Rhopalosiphum padi. Lineage (NCBI taxonomy): Eukaryota > Metazoa > Arthropoda > Insecta > Hemiptera > Aphididae > Rhopalosiphum > Rhopalosiphum padi. Next base: position 25,598,593 of record NC_083600.1, read on the forward strand.
AAAGGAACACAATATAATTTAGAATCGTAATTGAGAGTTAGTACTCCTAATATATATGCTATACATAGGGTAACATGCGTCTATACCATATTATCAAATAAATATACAAGTATATATAGGTACATTCGAATGACCTTACTCAAATTCTTCCCTCGTGTGACGAGTAAAATGATTATAAATATCACCACACAAAATCAAAACGAAAGCGAAGAAAATATAATATTATAAGTCAGGCTAGATGACCACGTATAAATGCATATTATAATATGTCAAACTATATTTTGTATTCAATGATAGTATATTGTTTGTTATATGCATATGATACATATATATTATACGGTGGACGAAATTGATTGAACACGGTGATGGGAGAAACCGAATAATATAATCCATGGTTTAGATATAATAGTTACATAACAATGTACACGAATATAATAGCGGCCATGCGATAATATAATACTTATAATATGTAATATATTATTTATGTATAATATACAATATAACAGGTACTGTATGAGAAAATCGATATATATGCATTTTTTGTTATTATAATATACATTGCATTGGGTGACAGTTCATTCCACACATAGTGTCATAGTATAACATAACTGACCATCATCTATGTGTAATAGATGACTTATGCTATATATAATATAGTTTTAGATACAATAATGTTATGTGTAACGACGTAAACAGTTGGCTAAACGACACAGAGACGGATTCGCGGAATCGCAGCAATTCTCGGTTGAGTTTTTAAAATCTGTGTGAGTGTGTACGTATGTCTGTGTGTATAGTATACAGAACAAATTACACATCGAGTGAGAAGACGTGTCAACGAACGCGTAGAGAATTTTTATGAAAAACCCGCGACGGCCGCACCAGAATCCGGTACATTGGTTTCCGGTGTTTTACTACGGTCAAAACGCAATGGCCGCCGCTTACACCGTCGATGGTCGTTCATACGTAAATAATAATAATATTATTAAATTACCAAGAGCACCGTGACCCGCGCTCACCGTCGCCGTACCTTTTGTTCTCTACAACGTAAGAGAAAGTGAATTCTGTCGGGTATAATATACTATTATAATATATTGTGTATGTGTATAAGATCGTCATCGAAATTTCCATGCGCTCATACGGAACTCTCCAGCCCGGCGTTTGTATATATGTATTTGTCTAAATACGATTTCGACGTTTACGTAACGTCCTTCGAACGACCGAGCGCTGCCGTCTAGAACGGCCAACAACAGTCTCCGTCATTCGGTCGAGGTCCTGTGTCTGTAAACATACAGGATGATTCACAAACATGCTCAAGCACATTTTTTCCCTTCAATAAATCATTTATTCATATCCTGATTTTTAGAATTTTGAAATATTCTTAAAGACCGTATTTTTGTGTCTCGTAATGATATAAACTTTTATTTTTCAAATGAAATACCCACTTTTTACTGCTAATTTTTAGTGTATATTTATATATATAGTTATTTTAACGTTCTTGAGATATTTATACTATAAGGATAATACTCTTTGATTTTACAAAAATATACAATATATATATTTGCATCCAGTATTTACTATGATCGAGATATTTTTACAAATAATAAATGTTAATGAATTAATACTAATTAATAAAACTTTCAAAGCACCATAAATCCCAAATACTTTAAATTTGCTATCATAGATCTGCGTGATATACAATATTAAATAACTTAAAATCTAGTCGTTCAAATGTTGACGTGTCAAAATGTTCAGAAAAGTAATCTGTTAAATAATTTACAATAAAAAAGATGATTCTTGTTTGAATAATAAAAAAGTTTCTTAAATAGTAGAAAAATCTCATGAATTTGAAAATATATGGTCTTTGAGTATATTTTAAAATGTCAAAAATCCGATTTTAAATAACTGCGTTATTGAAGAAAAAAAGATGACGAGCAAACTTGATGACTCATCCTGTATATACACATGACACTTTTACATAGGATGACATGTAATAAATGTAAATGAAAGTACTTAAAGCTATCATCGAATGATCTTATTGTATATAAAAAATTGAAAAATCGATAAGAATTTTTATTTCTTTTTTATTTTAACCTGATTATTTTATCAAATTACGAAGTTGTCTTTGTGATCAGAAAGTATAAATGTATTTACTTACTAAACTGGCTTAAGAATTCATCATGGACAAAGGAATTTAACTATAGCAGTATATCAATTGAATGATGTAAAGTGCACAAATGAAAAATCGAGTATTCGTAAATGCGGACATTTGAAAGATTCTATTCACTAATTACTTTTACTGAATAAAAAAACAAATATATATAATAACAAGCTCTTTTTTTAATTTAAGGTAAATAATGGCCAACCAAGTAAGCAACATTATTTTAATCGAAAATTCGTTAAAAAGTTTTTTATTATCATAATTTTTCATTTCGTCATAATAAAATACAACATTAACACACTATAGGCGGCTGACTAAACTATGTGTTCTGCAGTCTATTTATATATTTTATGTAAACAAAATAATGTATAATAATACATCTACCGAAAACTAACATAATATTGTATGAATTGGCCAATATATAATAACAATGACTGTACGTTATTTTATCCATAATATTTTCGTGGTAATCAATCGCGAAATCGTTGTAATTAATGCGTACGATAGTATATACTCATTGAATTAATTGTTCCGGAATAAAAATCGGTCACTAGATATAAATATGAACAAAAAATAACTAAAAAAAATATCGAATAAATTAAAATTATTATATATAAAGCGATTTTATAATGTTACCAAGATATTGGTTGTAATACATATTATGCACACTATATTATAATATATTATACAATATGGTTTTAAAATATATAAGTAAAAAAAAAACACGTATAAATATATTATAAAATAAATGTTACTTTATAACATAAATATTGAAAAATTATTAAAATATACCGCTGTATAAATGTAATAAAAAAATACATATTTACAGTAAGAAATAATTTTTAAACATCAATAAATAGAATAATTAATTTTTGGATGTAAAAACGTCTAAATGTGTTGTCCATAATCTAAGGTGAGACTTTTAGGAATATAGGCGTCAGAAAAAATTTAATTTGTCAACTAAGTGTACAAATTATTAACTATATCTTCTTTTTATTGTTGAGGATTTGTAATCAGTATAATTACTAATTAAATGTAAGCGTATTCGTACAGACGTATGTCGATTGAACCAAATACCAATTATCATTGTTGCAATCAGTTTTTTTTTTCTACAAGTCTTGAAATACAGTAATTTGTAGTCACACCAAAATGATTTTTTTATAGTACTTACCTACCTATTAATTAATTCAATAAACGTTTACTTCGTTTATTGACCCTTTAATGGTAAATAAATCGTCATATTTAATCTTTTTTAATTGTAATTACAAATATATATAAATATTTTAAAAATATAATACATTATCATGTTCTTACGTATTATGTTTATTTAACACGACAAAATGTTACAGTATGTTGTAATTGATATAAAATAAAATCAAATTCTATAGGATTTTTACAGTGAACAGTTAGTCTGGTGAATAATGTAAGTGTGACATGGCAATGTATTCTTTATTTACGAGGTAAACATTTTACAATATTCTACGATATTGATACAAAATGATGAACATTTTTGAGTAGAACATGCATTATTTCGTCCATAACATTCATAATAATTTTACAATACTTATAAGTATATATATATTTTTTACAAATGGAAGTATATCGAAATTTGAGTTAATTGTAAAACAGCCGTGAATAAAATATAAATGAAAATCTTCGCGTTATTTGCAGCTGTCGTGTGTATATTTGTTTGGTATTCAAATGTTTGCGTATATATATGAATAGTATATTATACTATTATATACATATAAACTTTAGTATTGTCATATTATGTTTTTATTCACAAATAAAATACTATATTTCCAATAAATAAATATTATTATAGGTTGGTTATACTTAATATATAGGTAATATAAAATATACTACAATGGTTTTTATTCGTTTTCTACTTATAAAATAGTCATTAAATAGAATTATTTTTGGCGGAACAACGTAGACGGACTATATCATAATTCACCGTGAAACGGCTTAATAGCAATAGTATATATATAAAATATATGAAAAAAAGAGACTTTCATCCTCATTTCAATAAACAATAAGAATAATATGCGAAAAATAATAATATTTCGTACATCGTAATTAGATCTTATATAGCGCGCAACGTTGACCAAGTGCACCGATCTCCCTGATATTATATGTATAAATAATATAATATATATATATATATATAATCTAGTCATAAATCCATGCACTTGTCACGCATAATAATATATATATATATATTATAGGTAGAAAGAGGAATTTATGACTTTTAGCATACTTTCTTTTCCCTGCTTTACACGCAACTTGGTGTTCATAAAATAATCATACCACCGGTAAACTATAGCCGTTCAACCGTACACTGTAGTACAGAGTGAGAAAAATATCAAAAACTTTAACGACTAATTATTTTGTTACCAGTTTCGTCAAATTCGACAGACTAGGTTTTCGAGCCCACGTCTCGAAGCCGAATAATATGTGCGTACAAATACCATTTATTGAATTAGATTTTAGAGTTTTTATTCACGGGTTGAGTAGTTCCTCCAGTTTATATATTTTTTTCTATACTGATAAACCATAATAATAATATTCTACACTTTACACATGGCTCGGGCCTATTGAAACAGACGTCGTATCAGCTGTAGCCAACTCCAAGTAGCGGACAAGCCGACAATAATATTGTATTATAAACTGCAATGGCCAACATATAAGAAGTAGTCGCGGGACCATCTCCACATACCATACAGCATAGTATAATTTAATATTATCATCATGGCGGGTGCAGCTGCATAACGGTGGTTGGGTAACCACGATCGAATATTATTATATTTATCGTATAATATTCGTGTGCGTCGATATCCGGCACAGTTCGTGCAAGAATAATCGCTTCCGCCGCAACGCTGCCATGCGTATATAATATTGTAGCCGACAATAACATGGTTTGCCTACACGTACTTATACTATTATTTTCTAAATCGATTTTTGTGTATTTTCAAAAACAAAAATGTTAATTATATAATATATTTGTAAACTTAAATTCTCCCCGCAGAAATCCCTGCAGGGACATCAAAAACAAATCTGGCTTAGATATATCCTAAATTTATCTCACTGATTGTTACTGAATGCTTACTCAATTTAATTATTTTTAAAATGGTCAAAGTAAATGTTTAAAAGTGAATAAATATCGAATTGGACAATTAATAATTTTTTTTTACATTTAATAAACCATTACCTACTTTAATTTATATGATAATCGGAATATAATGGACAATATTTTTGGTGGAGTAGCTTCGTAGCTATGATATATACACCCGTTATCAATTCACTCCACTTGACGAAGCTTAAAGTCCTAAATAAAAATGTACTCTTTTGGCATTCCATCATCTACTCGAAAACTTTATACTCAAATTTTCATTTTCAAAAACGTAGTGAAGCAAACCTCGAATCACGTTAAAACGTGTAGGTATTTCGACAAAAAAAAGAATATACCGTGTAATCACTATTTTATCACTGTGTGTATTCAGTTTTAACCTAACTTATAGGTTATAGTGTGGACGCTGTTGTGCTCCAGCATGACAATACTGACTCGGTCTACCTATATTGGCTATAATATTACACGGCAGATTACGCCCGGCATGGGAATTCCTATTGCGTGCGACTTACACGATATGTTATGTACGGACATGTACCTATACATAATATAATACGTTTAATATTACTACTACGACGACACGTGTAAGTACGGACAATGGTCAGAGGAGGCGGCGGAACGATGACGATGCGATGACCGCCGCGTATGCTGCGTGGCGCCCGTAATTGCATTTCCTTCTACAACAACAACAACAATAATAATATATTAATAATAATAATAATAATAATATCATCTTTTCGTTATGCGATGGTATATTGGATACATAGGTACGCGTTTGCCCGGACGGACACCCGCGTGTCGTTGAACCGGCGGACGACTTGTCGGCCGAGGAGACATTGTGCCGAGTGACGAGACGATGATATTGCCTATATTGTTACTATTTTCGTTATTGTTATATTATTGGCGACGGACAGTGTCCCGATGTGTACTGTTTGACAACCGTAAAACAGTGCTGCGGTGCGATTCTCTCACGAACTTGCCTGTAGAATATATATACTACTTTTACATTGTAAATACACTAATACACTATTCGTGTACGGGACGGCCGCATCCGCCGCGTCGTGTCTCGTGTCGCTCCGTGTACAATAAATAATATAATATAATATATATAGGTACGCGCTCACGCAGTAATGTCTCTTGGTGTCTTTGTCGTAACGACGGCATTACGGTACAACTGTAATAGTATACGTCTACGACGATTTCTGATTTCGGACACGTCAAACTGTGTGTGTGTGTGTGTGTACACGCGCGATGATGTTGTAATCCGCTGTTATTATTATTATTATATATACGAACCGTTTTCGTCGAGCGACCAATGTTTACCGTTTTAAAACGATGCTCTATTTGCAGCAGATGCAGAAAGAAGATAATAATATATATTTATACCTATAACGCCAACTCGTTCGCAGTTCACCGACTTTGGTAAAATTTCTGCAGACACCCCTTTTGATTGACTATATAAACTGATTGACTGTACATACGTCGTGTGTGTGCTAAGAGTAGCGATAATACGACTGACGAGTCTACGTGAAAATCACGAAAGTGAGAATCCCTGTTGATAAATAATAATTTTTCTTGTCTCAAAACTGAATTCCATTTATTTCTACAATATTTAAATTTGATGTTCTATTAGCATTTACTATTTAGTATAGTTTAGTCAATATGCCAATATCTCTTATAAATAATACCGATAAAAAAAGCGAACTAATATATATATATTATTCGTTATACAATAGTATGGTGTATACTGCAGTTGTTTGCGTATAGCATTACACGAACAGCGTGTAAAATAATTAAAGTATTAGTTTTTATTTACCCACAACAATGACGTCTGAATGACATCCGCAATACCTAATATTTTTCAATTATATTTAGGTATAATTATTTTTGTCTCACGTTAATAATGTGTTCACTTTATAACGTTATATCTACCTATAATTGTTATTATGATATCTTTAATGATGACATATTCTTTAATTAATTATTTTTTTAATCTATACATTCACTTTCTATTTATAAGGGTACGAAAATAATAAATTAATAATTATTATGATTATTATCTTATATGTTACAAAATATGAGATAGAGAGAGAACTAAATTGTATTCTTATCAATATAACAACATTATAGTATATATATGTTAATATTTTAATATTTATAATGAATTAAGCACATGCAAGTTAATCATAAGTAGGATAATTATTATAATCTAGTTATACATTATTAAAATCTTAAAATAATTTTTTTTATTTATATAAAAATGTTCTTTTATTATTTTTAGTAAGATAATAGATATGTAAACTTCAATGTACGTTTGTAAATTATATTTTATATTCAAAGTTCTACATTCACGTAAAATATTTACTCGTGTCTCTTATAACTCAGGTAGCTTGATTAAATATCAAACTCAGGTAGCTTTGAAAATTGCTCATTAGAACCAATAAGTGAATGCACCTAACAGTATACGCTTAGATACAAAAGTCTTGAGAATACTAATTATTTGTATAACTGTACTAGCATCGTCAAGATTATAAACATCGTTATGTACTCTATTGTTTATTATACTAATATATTAACAATCATATTTAATTACGAGAATATACCGGTTGAAGTTTTGTTACAAATTAACTAATTTTAGAATATAGAACCCTCAAATATTTTAAGCTAAAAATTTGAAATAATATTGAGGTTACAAAGTATATCCATCGGTAAACTGCAAGTTATTTAAATTTGTACAAAATTAATTTTAGTTATAAATAGGTAATTTATATACTCATAACGTGGTGGTTTGTTAGAGCATATATAATTTGAATAAACACTGAATCGTATCAATATGTCTTGTATAAGTAAGAATTATACTTGTAAGTATACGTTTATAGACAAAACTATTATAACTCGAACTTTTCAACGATATAGATGGAAAGAACATTTTTTTTTCTAGTCGTTACAATTACCCACATTCTATTGTACATTTTCAATTTTTGAAACTTATTATGAACTATTGGACGATATGCATCACGTATGGAATTTCAACTTTTAAGGCGATAAGTACTTATACCTTTTATCTACCTAAATAAATTATAATATAGCTACATAATATTCGGTTTAGGATATTTCGAGACTGTATATATTACGTATTTTTTATAATAATTATACAGTCGGTGGATGACTAAAGAACAAAGACGAATGACAATAGTGTTAATCATATATAAAATAGCTTGCTTTGATATCAATTACACCGAAGAGAAAATAGAAGTTCTTTGCCCTTTCGTTCAAAAGAAATACACACTGGTAAACGGCAGATACAAATCATCGTAATTCTGTGGCAATGACTTAACACGACAAAAAACAACTTTATGCAACGGAAGACAAGATGCGACCTTGTATTACTTTGTTCAGTTTTTTGTCCGTGAAATATTTCCCAGAATAATAAGAAAAAAAATATAAACGTCCGCCGATCGAAATGTAAATCGATCATGGTAACTAATTGGAAAAACGATGGGTGATTCGAATTCACGACTGTCAATGACAACAACCCCTTAAACTAACTGTTTTGTAAGAGCAAAAAAAAAAAACAATGTGATTTGACAGGAAACCGAAATAAACGCACAGAACGAAAAAAAAAGTAGATTTCCCGCCATTATATTATTATAATATAATATACTGTATACATAATACTACTTGGTCGAATCACGTTTACTATATACAGGTATAAATTTACGTAGTTGTTCGTCGAACGCATGACTGTCTCGGTAAATATGTAACAATCATACCTATACGGACAACGGAGAAATAAATTACGTTATCTTAGTGCCATATCTAATTTCGACTAGTATAAATTCCAATAGGTTTCTGGGAGCCTTGATCTGAACACTGCAGCAGTATGTCAGATGAATAGATAATTTGTAGATAGATATAATGTATAATATATACGTATATTATAACGTATTGTATTATTATGTCTGAGTCCATATACCTTGGCAAACGTCAATCAAAAAAAGAATAACAAAACATTGTACCAGCGCCATTCGGTGTTACTTCTAGTACTATATAAAAATCAGTAATACACAAATAATAATATTCAATATTAAACTACATTACTACGTCTAATAATCATTTGCGTTTACACTATTTGGTATAAAAAATAAAATTAATAGTAAGTGCGCCGTGATTTACGCGTATACAAAATGAAAACATACACAAAAATCTCCAAATCAAAAACAAATTAATAGTACATATTTTCTAACAATTTTCATAGTTTACTACTTAAAACAACAGGTTTACTACACTTCAATCTAAATGCACGTCCATCACTTTAAAAATCTAACAACGTCTAAAACAGTACAACACAATCATCCACACGATCTTATTAGTTAATTATACCTACTCTGTACTCATATAGTTAACTGTATTGTATTATACTCATCGTTTAATATTCCTTATGATATTATGTCCATCAAGTTAAAAAAAAATTAAACTGTAAAATTAAAAATCCGCAAAAGTGTTATCAATTTGTTTTGTTTTTATCATATTTGTCAACTAACGATACGATCGCATTCTATTTTTGTATAGATTATTCAAATTTGTTTTATTTATTATAGACCACATATAATAATTATTGACGAAACGATGCTCAATTTCAATATAACCTTCGGATTATCTAATAATTTGTTATTTGGCTACTTGGCTACAGCCTAAAGTCAAAGTATTGATGAACCGCTAAACGTGGTGACAACTGAACGACATGGATTGTATTTTTTTTAAGTGCGGAAATCACTTATCGCTTTTTATATAGCGATGGTGCAGGTCGTGGTGAATTACCAAGATTACGGTGATTGACGGTAGGATATTTCAACGGCTGTGAATATGAGACAACAAAGGGCCGTATAATAAATAATAATAACTCATATTTCGACCATAATTATAATATCTATATATATTGTAAATTGTTTCTTAAGCATTCTGTCACCAAAATTTGGGTCATAGTTTACGGACGATTGAACGTCGACGGCTGTACGGTGCGTAATTATAATAGGTATACTGTTGGTCACCTAATTTCACGCGGCGTGCGTGTGTTATTTGGGACCGCGCTGATCCAGTTACCGACCGAAAAATATTATGTATGTGGCGTACACGTATAGGTACACACGAACATAGCATGTAAGTACACTACAGACCGTGCGGGCGGGCGCCTGGGAAACCGCAAACCTATAACAAAATATGATTTGGTATATACTGTACCTAAATAATAGTATCATAGTCGGGCAGACGGAATGAGAGCATAACGCATAGTCGTGGCAGAACTCCCGTAGCTCTTCTTCGCCTCCGTCAAGCTAATGTATAGTTGTGAATTAACTGCGACTACCGAGGGAATCAAAATTATGATAATAATGTTAAACTTAACGGCAGACACGTGGTTCAATAATTATTGCAGGTCAAAGTCAAATAATACCGTCATGATCGAAGACACATTTTATGTATTTTTATTGGTTAATTAAGAAAATAGATACCTAGGCTCACAAAAAATTGTGTTTCGTGTTTCTGGATACGTAAAATTGTATTTGGCATATTACATTATGACACGATAATTTATTCATTTATGTTAAAATATTTTTTATTTATACAGATCAAATTTTCCGATTATTTATATTTATTATAATTTATAATGCAGAATTTAGATTATTTTGAATATTTCACATTTAAAAAAAATATCAAACACTGGCTGATTTTCACATTAAATTCAAACTAAAACTCTCCACTGTCTAAAAATATTTTTATGTTATGGTTAAGTTAGGTATCAAAGTATCATACGTCATGTGTGTAATCTACTTACAATAACTGTATAACTCCTCTCAGAATTATCCATGATTTTTTTGTGTATCCGACGTTTAAGACACATCGTTTTGATTGTAACACCGAGAGTAATATACAAAACGATAACGAATAACTATATGTTCGAGGAAAAAGAAAAATGGTGACAATACGTCGTAGGTATGTACCATGTATCTATTTAATACGTCCCCGTTTCGGTGTCCTGCATCAACACAATATATTCATAATACGAAATGACCACACCAGGCGTGTTTAACTGTAATATTTTCGGATTGCATGAATCGAATTCTCGGATTTACCGTGAAAAATTGTCCTCATAACGCGTCGTTATTTAGACAGTCATTTATAACGACGCGACGTGTAAAGCTGTGACGATCAATCGGTTTAACACCGCGAAAAACGTACAGAATCATTTTTAGTACATTACCGCGATGACACTGTTTTTACAATATTTTTCATACCAAACATTAATTATTAAACAGTTACGCAAGTCTATTAAAAATTATATTGAATTTATGATTGTCATGAATAATCCATTTGACATAAAAATTAAGACTATCCATCTAGATTTATTATAATTTGTCACAGACTCACAGTTCCTCTTTATAAATAATGACACATAATTTATATAAGAATTTAATAGTGCTCTTTTGAAAAAAGTACGCGGATGCCCTTTTATCATCTTGTTTAGATACATACGTATCTACATTTTTTTGATTATTAGCGAAATAATACGTATTTTTCATCAATGCATTGAAATATTTGTTACAAAAAACAATAATTTTACTATAATTTTGATTTCAAACCATCAAAATTGATTTATTAATGTTTTTAAATTTTGATTTGTTTTATATAATAATATATTTCTATATTTTTATTTAAAAAAAAATGTATAAGGTTTTCATTAGCTGTAGGTAGATCACATTACATTTTGTTAAACGCTTTTGATTGTAAACTCAATTTTTATGTTTAATGGGTCATAATATTTAGGTACATTTTAATTGTCTGTTCTCGTTTGGCTATTATGGCTAAAAAAATCTTAACTTTTAGTTTATATATATATATAATTATAAGTTCCTCTTGTATTACTTATAGATTTGTATGCAACTATGCAAACATAAAATATGCTAGAATACCTCCTATATAATTTTATTTCTTACCAACCGTTTAAAATAAATAATATTCTTATTGCGAATCACCTAATTATTATTTTCCTGTTGGAAAACTATACAATTCGGTTTGATTAGCTGTAGTCATGGGATAGTAATTAATTGTTATTGCTATTGTTTGTGACAAAGATTTATCGAATGTTTTCATTGTTTGATGATATATGTTTTATACATAATGATACATTTGGTGAGAGGGTTCAGAGCATTATAATAGCCATTTTTTTTTTTGTTTTGTTTTATTTATGTGAAAGTTATTTTTGCATACTAATAGCCTGTTCAGTATCTTAGAGAATAATACAGTTGTACTTTGTAGGTTATTTATATTTTATATATAAACTATGTACAGTGCCGCTGCAGGTGTATCGGTGACGATGACGAATAATTTGGATTATTTTTGTATATAAATGTTGATCTTCCGTTAAAAATCGAAACGGATGTTTGATGAAGTTTAAGTTATTTCATAATGATAAGTGTAATTACTATGTCATGACACAGTTTTAACAAAAAATAATGTACATTCAGGTGATAATGAAATCAGCATAAAAAATACACCATCGCGGAAATTCTCAACTCCCACGCGTTAAACAAACTGACCAGCTATATTGTGTATAGTATGCGCTTTAATGCACCTACGAGTTAAAATATTAGTTATTTTCTCTATATTTATATTTATACTTACTATACTTTTATTTATAATTTTAACTAATGAAGAACCATTTAATGAGGTTAGTTTTGTAAAATTAGTATAATAAGTAGGTAATATTAGTAGTGAAAAAATACGTTCAAATTAAACAATATTAACTATTAATATAGAAATAAATGTATAATGTAATAACCTAATTATAATACTAATTAATTCATTTTTATTTGAAAATGTAAAATAAATCACTAGTTATTACAAAAATATAATTTATTAATTTGTTCACAAGAATATATTTTTTTAAATTAATAATTAAGATTTTAACTCCAATTTTCTGTGAATCATAATTACATATTTATATGTTTGGTAACACAATATTATGCGTATATAATATATATATATATCAACACATGTATTAATTATAATTCACGTAAAATTTGCGGATTTCTTCTCTTTAGGTAGTTAAACAATTTATCTTTGTAAAATATTTGTCAGAAAACTGATATGATACATAACTGCGTACTTCTACTAAAGCAATGGTTAATCACGATCCAGTGTAAAGACATGGTGGGTACCTACTATTTATAAACTAGTTATTTATGTTGCCGTATTTGGCACCTAGCTGAGAAATTAGTTATGCTATTCATTATTTAAATCACTTAACTTGTACTTAATACATAAACATATAATATAAGTCCTTGACCCGAAACCGGCGCGATTTATCGAAAAAAGTAAATATCCATAAGTTATGGTCAAAAATGTAAAAAAAAATACATCATTATTATTCACTTTTAACAAAAGCAATTTAATTTATAAAATAGTTCGATCACATTAGATTTAATAGATATTCCAAATTTAAATAGAAATAGGATATTCTACTTTACGAAAAGAGATTTTAATAATTTATCATAAAAAAATAAAACTATTAATATTAATAAATTAGCAAAGACTCTTAATTTATTTATTTAGTCTTAAAGATAATACAATATTATTGATTTAAATTACATAATTAGGAAACCGTTTTTATTATGTACCTTATTATATTACCGTCTAAGTGCATATTTAACAATACAATTTTTACAATTATACCATTTTAGTGACCGATTCAATTAAAAAAAATATATGTTTAAAAAATCATTAAATAATAATATACAACCTAACCTAGCCAATATTATTATACGTTCTACAAGTTTCCTAGTTTATACTGTGCACACCGTCGTCGTTACTCACTCCAGTGCAACAAGTATAAAATTCCGTTATGTCTGCGGACATTTGGAAACGCGTTTAACTCGAAGCGCGCGCGTTGAATGCTAATCGAAACCCGAGACTTTTCGACGTATTTTTCGTGGACGGACACGTAACACGATTATCTGTACTTACACGAAATAAAATTTTTAAATCTGTTTACGTGAGTCCGAAGGTATTATTATATTGTACCATTACATATATATTATTATGATGTATTATATTATTTTCATGTTCGCTGCAGGGAAACCGTGTGGAACCGGTCCTCGACGCCTGGTGGTAATGATATTATATGAATACGTGTAACGATTAGCGTAGGTACTCGAGCACGCACGCACACGCGCACATAGGTACCTATCTTGTATATAGTTAAATACTTACATTATATTTATAAGTATAATTTGATATGACAATATGGCAAGTACTTACTTAAGTTAGGTACTATACACACACAAGTTTAATAAATATTGTTAGTATAATATATATATATATAAATCAATAAAAAGATACATATTGTACAAAGAGATACCACACGAGTGGCGTATCTACCTATACATCATGTGAATGAATATAACTTAAAAGCTAATTTTTATAAATATATTTTGTGCATGGGACAAAAACGAATCAAGTTCGTTTATATATTAAATGTATCATTATATGTATATAATATAATGCACTTCTATGTTTGCTGTGGTACAGAGAATAACTATAAATAGATTGATCAAGGTGTTACGAATACGACAAAAAATATACAAGAAAAACATCTCGATTGAAAATAGATAAATCATAGACGCACTACAGGGACACAATCGAGAAGTAAATAGAAGAGTACCAAGTAGATGTAAGTTAAAAGCGATAAGCCAGAACACTGAAATCGATATAATTAAATAAAAATATCGGGAACCAGACGGAAGACACAACAGTCAAATTAGCGGTCAATCAACCTGAAGACAGTCCAATCCGGGAGGGAGTATGGGGGGAAGCATTTTTAATTAGTATAGTCATGCAAGAAAAAAAACTCGAGGAACACGTTTGCCAGAAATCGCGCGAAATCAAATTTTCCGCCCCGCAACGTTTAGAAAAAACGACTTGGCGCCTTTAAGCGCATGTAGGTATTATTATTTATTGTATACGACTTCCGCGATGTTTACCACCGGCCGTGAGTATATTCGCGCGCGGTAGTCGCAGCGGCATTCTTCGCATGATATGTATGATAATAATATTATAATCTTCTTTTGTTTTCGTTCGAAATCGCGATCGTTTATCGTCGCACATATATACATAATATACTCGACCATCGTGTTATTATATATTATAATAATAATTCGATGCCGTGTTATTATATATTATACGGTGCATTTCCGCGTATATACAGGTACAACACAAACCGACACGAATCGCCCCCGAGGGAGAAAAAAAATAATAATGATAATATAATAACGAGTGATGATGATGATGGTTTTGGAAACAATTTTTTTTTCCTGATCGCGGTCCCCGACATAACTGCGGGTCATCCGGCAACGTCGCATAGTTCAGTGTGTAACGGGTTAACGTAACGGTTCGGTAGGTATGCGAGGCCGCCGCCGCGGTCGTCATTGACGGGTTTTGGCTATACAGCAGTAATATCGTATTATACGTATTATGTACGTATACGCGCGCGTCGGTCATCCGCCATCGTTTTCGTCAGTTTCGACGTCGTCGAGATAAAACTGTCGGAGCTTTCGTGAAAACTCTGGACATAATATATTGTCTTCCGCGGCAGTGAACGGTCCGAGTTTGACGAAAAATCCGAAGACGGACACCGCAGAAATGCATTTGATACTTGAATTATCCGATCAAACTTACACGCGGATGTCACCATTAATTTGTATTGGATTATTACCTCTCGGGGGAGTCGTATTGTGCGTAAAGAATAATGCAGCGGTCGTGCGTAATGAATTGTGTTTCGACACACCCTCGTGCGAGATCAACTGCTCTCGACTGAGATAACGAACCGCGAACTATGTAATAGAAAAAAAATACTTAACGCACGTGCGGATCGATCGCCGGCGTCTAAAGCAAGACCGAAAATATACGATCGTCATCCCTTTTAGTTTTAATAATTATTATATCGTCAATATTATGACCGCGGGATCTAATTATTCCGCCTGTAATTACTACGCGCACAATTTCGTTCGGAGTGTTTTGTATTGTATTCGCGGCGAGAATAATATAATGTGATCACCACGATATTGCGATATGTATGATATGTATTTAACGTTATAATATAATTGCTTCGACTTAAAAAAAAAACCGAACCCAACCCGTATTATACGACTACCTACATATTATTCAGAGGATACCAGTGCCGGCGCAGTATCTATATTATAATAATGATAATATTATTTTATAGTAATAAACTAATAAAGTAATAACAGTATATTATATAGCCATGACTGACGACCCGTACAACGCAGACAAAAAACGATTGTAATCGACTGCGCGACCGACGGCATATAATAATAGCACGACACCTGTGGTCGCGTTAAATTTGATGAAAAAAAAAAACATTATATTCTCATTATTATTATTATTATTAATATTTTTTAAACCAATAGTCTGTAGACAGACAGTTAGATTGTCAGTGGGTCAAAAATATGGGTCTATTTCGTTTACCACAAACACATTAGTGATACCACATAACGGGCTATATTGTTGTTGTTTTAGACGTATATCAGTGTATCACGTATAGCAGTTACGTGTTTATTGTATGCGTTTGTTCCCATAGAGTTTCGCGAACAATTAGTTTTTTTCTTTTCATCTAAAGTTTAGTACTTATAATTTTATAACTATTATAGATATAGTCACGAGGGTTAAAGTCAGCTATATTAAGAAAGTGAAGTTTTCAACGGCAGTATGTAGTATTTAGGTACATACTTACTATTTTGGCTACTTACGAAATATATAATAATTACTGCATTACGCGCCGAGTTTTGTAATTTTCCATTGAAAATCGGCGTGTTCGAAATTTTTCTAACGCCATATTATTATTATAACAAATCGTTACGTAGAATAAAAATAAAAAAATCTAAAATTACTCGGCAATCTTCATTATTGCAATTATTCTTCACTCTGAAAGTAGCCGTTTGGTTTGTATTTTAATAGCACAGTTTTAATGTTCTAACCTTAATAACTAAAGGTACGCAATTGCACGCTCAAGAACACAATTATAACATACTTTTGTGGAGAAGTCATCTCAATAATTAGGAAAACAATGTTTCACATTTATTATCTATGTATTAGTTATTTATTCATGACTTATTTTTAAAAATTATTAAACAAATTTTTAAAATAATTAAAATACCTACATTAAATTCAATAAATAAAATAATGGAGATAACCTAAAGAACAGAAAAATCTTGGTATTATCATTTTTATTCAATTAATTTTTTAATAATTTGTTATAACTTTATAAGCTTAGGTACTGTATTCTATTTTAATCCCATATAGTAACAAATTTCTTTCAGTTTCTGAATATAAGCGGTTTGTAATACACTAAAACTATAATAGTAATATAAATATATATATAAAATAAATATATAATATATTAGGTGTATATTTTACATTGATAAAGTTATAACTTTATAAGTTTATAACTATTTTCTGGAAATAATATTATGTTTGTTTTGAAATTAACTTTATTCATTTGAAATTTCTTCGGTATTCGCATAATTTATTCATTATAGTTATATTTTAAGCATAATGGTATTTTATGTGTATAATAAATACTATAAATAATACTAGAATAATACTTTTTTTAATAAAATCGATATAATTATAATTGTGTTATGTTAAATAAAAAAATTTGTTATAATGAAATCGAAAGAAAAAGTTTAAAGTTATTAAGATTGTAAGTATTAATATGTTATGACAGGTTTATTGACCTCTCTGCATTAAGAAATTCGTATTAATTATATTAATAATTATAATTTGCTATATTACTGATTATTATATTATATATTATAATAGATAATTTTATACATTTCCGGAAAATTGATTTGTTTTCGTCGATTTGGTTTCCGCTGGAAAGATTTGATCACATTATAAATATAACTACTGAAGTAAGTGTACCTATGGCACAGTGTATACTTTTCGTTTTTCTACTTGTCAACATTTTCTCTGATCAGTACCAACCAGCCGTGTATCGTCTCAAACATTAGTATCACTTATAATTTGGCCAATCTGCAATCGTCAAAGACTTACCAATTTTAAAAGTTTCATATAATATAACATAATAATAATGTAACTCGTGTGATGCATATAGACATATTATAGTATATACTTTCTGAATTTCGCAGTGATTTATGCAGTTTTACCGCGGAACGGATTAACGCAGTGTAAAATTGTTTTATTTTTCACCACTGTGTTCTTTATTTATAATATTAATTATAACATGCATTTCCCGAGTACCAGTGCAGCAAGAAAGCGTAAACCGAGTGATATATAAAAATATATTAATAATATTTACATTATAATAAAAGGCGTGTGCGGGCGCGCGCAATTGTAAATTTTAATATTGCTCGACTAAGAGAAAGTGAATTGTACACGCGCCTGCATACACAACACACATGATATTATAGTATATAACATCACCCATTACGTGCTAATAGTTATATGCGTATTTAAACATCTAGATCCGGGATATGTAAGCATTGAACATACAATTATTTATACTTAGTGTATGGTCGTGTACGAAGTTTTTTTTTTAAAATACGAACTACCCTATTGTAACGTAAATTATCAGGGCAATAATTTTTTGTTGAAAATTGAATTGACTAATTAATATTAATTATATTTTATATGCTAAAGAAACAGATTTATTTAACATTATTTACAAAAACATTAATAACCTCAGAAATCGTCTGATCGACAATTTTCAGAAAAAAATAAGGTGATTTTGGTTTGTAAAAATACATTTTGAACACTATAATATAATCTTTAAATGGTAACAAACGAATTAAAATTTGAATTGACTCCTTATTGAAGGATATAAAAGGTCTTGCTTGGTGTATCACGCTGTATATTATTACATTTATAATACATATATTATATTAAATGTAGCGATAAGAGGGGGGTCTCCCTCCTAGCTGTTGCATTAGAAGCTAGCGACAATGACGCTTATAGGTTGTGGTGACGTTGTCGTGTTCTGCATTGTGTGAAAGTTGTGTCGTTTGTAGGTGCTAAATTGTACGGGGGAAAAAGGTTTTAAGATAAAGAGTAAACACAGCGAATTGAGTCAGTGAAAGCGCTCTGAGACGCCCACTATACATATAACATACACGGTATGCAGGTCTGATTAATAATAATTTTCGTGTGGGTACGGTACACGTCATATCATATTTTATTGCGTAATAAAGCGTTAAGTTGGATGTGATAGTCACTGAAAACGACGGCTGCATAATATTGTATTATAACGACTGCAGCAGATTACGTATTCATATAATGACACTCAGGTGCACGAATGGACGACGCAATATTTACTATTGTCAGTTACTCGTCGTATATTATACTTTTTATACTACTTGTTCAGAATTAAAATGATCGTCGACCATCTTAGATTTATTGTGCCTGCGAAATTGTTGTTTATGTTTCTCACTAAAAAGTAATAATGGTACTTATGGCCGACATTTATAAATATATATATAGAGAGAAAAGTTAAACGTCAGTACACTAAAAATGTATACCGATAACACGGTTACGTATACTTTTTTATGATTGATAAATAAATACATAATTTAATTAACTATAAATAGGTAATTGCTGATTTATCTATATTATAGCGAATTGATACTTTAAAATCTTTATAAATTTACGTGAAACTCACTCCGTAAATGGCATATATACGTAGTAAAAAGTACGTTGATAAATAAAACCACACTGAAAATAACTGCCGATTAAATGCCACGCATATATTATACCGTTATAATAATTAATTTGTTGAACTCCCCCGGGAATCGTTATAATATTCAGCAAGTGTTCTTATAGTTATCGCGGTGTGACCGTCTGAGTATGATAATTTTTTCACGATTTAATAATATAGTTTGGATGATTGCATATTATTTTATCGTACGAAAAAACGCGTAATCGTTTGGGGGAAAAAACACTATGAAATATATATTACGATTTCGCAGACTAATCTCACACAGTAAATCGATATTATGACGACGAGTCACGAAGAAAAAATATCAGAGAAAACAAAACGATAAAATCCCCCCTCCCCGTCACCACAGTCATTTAGTGCACTATTATTATTGTCCGTATAGTGTAGATGACTTCATATTTATGTACAAATCGTACGTGTTTGTGTTTCAGGTGTGGCGTGCGGCGAAAACGACAGCGGACGTTCGGACGGAGTGGTACGAGTGGTGCGCAGGCGGCACCTCGACGAGGCGACCAAGGCGGGCCATGAATCGAACGAGATAGACGACGACCACCATGCGCGGGCCGACATGTCGCTGACGCAGGCCGAACAATTCAAGTCGACCGCGGCGGCGTGCGGCGGCGCCGAGTGCGGTGAAATGTCGCAAACCGAGCGGGCCGCTCCGGCGGCGGTGCTCGACGGCGACGACTCTCAACTGATCGCGTCGTCTGCGGTCCATCCGTCGACGGCGGACGAACAGACGTCCGAGTCGCAATACTATTACGAGTACGTGGGACCGACAAAGATCGGTTCGGGGGAAGCCAAGAGGGCTTCGTCGCGTGGCAGATCACTCGTACCGACGGAGCCCGATACTGCAGCGCAACAGTCGCAGCAGGGACGACAGCAGCAGCAGACGGATGTGGCGGCGGTGACGGACCGTCAGCAGATCCGTAAGGCGGGTAACAGCGACATGGAAGACATACTGGACGGGTTCGTCAAGCTGCTGAACGGTCAGCCCGGTCAAGCCGGTTACCGGCAGCCCATCAAAACGCGCATCAACAACCGCGGTCCTCCGCGCATAGCGGACGCTTCGGTCGTATTGGAACCGCCGGCGTTCGTGCCGATGCCGCAACACCAGCACCAACACCAGCCACAGCAACAGCACCCGCACCAGCAACAGCTACCGGCCCAGAACAAGCCCAAAGACCCGCCGCCGTATCCGTTCGACGTGCCGCAGCCCGTCCGGCCGCTGCCGCCGCAACCGCCCAACCTCGTCAAACCGTTCTTGACCGGCGTGCCGTTGCCCGAACAGTTGGTACCCACCGACAGCAGTGGCGACGACGACGACGAGCTGGGCCCGCCGTCTTTGCAGTACGAAGACGACGTGTCGCACCTGCCGACGGCGTCCAGACGACCGGTGCAGCACGTGCAGACGGTCAAACCGCAACAAGAATACGACTTGTTCGCGGATGGCCACCCGCACGGCGCCGGCGGTCACGGGCCTTCGACCGCTTTTAGACCGATCGAAAACGTGACAGAAAAATTCACGGTGGACGCGGCTTCGTCGCTGTCGCCACCGGCGGCCTCGGACAGACCGGCTGCGGTTACTGTCGCCGAGAGACCGACCACGACGGACAAACCGTGGTCGGCGATCGACATCAACGCGACCCGTGTGATCGGCCTCCAAGTGTCGAAAATCGTCGACCACTTGACCTCACCGGTGGTTCCCGCTTCGCCGATCGGAGTGACCGATCACACCGCAGCCGCCGCCACCGCCGCCGCGCCCACGACGACGACTACAACCACTACTACCACTACCTCCAGCACCAGCAGCAGCAGCACCGCCGCGGAATCCACGTCCACGACGACTGCCGCTCGACCGGAAACCACGTTGGCCGGCGAACACGTGACCGGCGTCGGTTCGGCTGTCGTTGTCCTAGAGCCGTCCACTTCGGAGGAACCGCATCGTGACGACACGCACAAACCCACAGACAACAAGCTTCCCAGCAAGCCCACGCCGCCCGTCAAGAAGGCTCCTCAACAGTCAGGTAACTATCGCACAGCCGCCTTTCCGCCCTTGGGCCAGAGTTCGGATTTTTTCCAAACATAATAGTAAAATACGGGAAAATAAAGTCAAATTAGATATGACGGGTCCAGAACTAATTGTTTTTCGGTTTTATTATTTTATTGTGTGTACATGTGATCAAGTATTGCGTTATATAATAATTCTTACAATTAAATAGGTACCAATAAAAAAATAGAGTATTTGTGAAGGATCTTACAAAACAATAAAACACTTTCGATGTCTTAAAATATTTACAATTTTAAAACACATACTATTAATAACAGTAATTGTAGATGCTGCCAGATAAATTGTCCCTCTCCCACCCGTGAGTGATAAAATCCGCCATTGTAGATTAGAATGGGAAGATAAATTGATAAATGGACGATTAGTTTATTTGTGTGGGAGCAATGTGTGGGTTTTGTACGATTTCGCAAATTCGAAAATCCTGACGATTGAGTCACTATATTTATTATTTCGTTCAAAATCGAGACGCTCCCATAACATAGTAATTACACATTGATAACGCATATGATTTACGAATGAGTGCACTTTTAATTATATCACCAATAATTAATATAATATGTGACTTCGAAGTGGCACTGTGCCGTGGACGCGGTTTTATAGATTTTTATATTTGTAAGTATTGCATATTGTAATAATGTGCTTTTGTTTATAAGTGTTGAGCCTTGGCGTAGATATATTAATTTGTTATTTTTGATTTGTTACTGATCATTGTTATTATTAAAAAATATGCATATTAAATTAATCTTTTTTGTATACTTTTCATGAGCAGATGTTTTAAATTTAAATTGTTAAAAACTAATAAGTCAAAAATATTGAGCTCGTGTAATATCTTCTATACATTCGGTTACTATACGTAAGACACTAAGACATACATTTTTGATGAGATTTGTATTTTTTATTCCCCAAAAAATATAATTCTATTTTGGCCATATGTTATAGAAATTATAGAACTATTAGTATTCTAAACTATTTTAGTTTTCAATAAAATAAAAATGTACATTTTTATAGTTTTGAACTTTTAAGCATATTAGGAAGATGACTAATAATATAAACATAGATGCTATTATAGGTACTATTAGGTAGTATTACACACTAAAGGCACGTTACTTTGTTATATTTTTGTAGGTATAATTGGTAGGCAACGCAATTATATTATAATTAATTTCATATTAAACAAATCGTTTAACAATTAGTAATATTATATTTTTACTGAATTACATATTTACATCCGGTATAATTGTATATGACATATATGACTAATTATATATCATAAGATGTATTATATTACTTATTATAGAGTATATATAAAACAATTAAGGCAACATCTTATGGAGTATAACATTTTGACACCGTGACAAGGTAAATTATACACATTTTGACATAGATATCTATTATTATTTGCATCTCATTTGGTAATATCGTTGTTTTCTTATAATTTGTATTAAATAGTAGGATAATATTTTTTTTTTCAATTCATGAAATGGGATACCATATACGTTAGCCTATACACTATTATACACTTTGTGAAGTAGCAATAACTCATATTATGTTATTCAAAATATCAATTTTCGTTTAACTAAAATACCATAGGCATATAGGTAGACTAAATTAACCCTTCACGACTCTCACTAAATTTTTTCAACAATATGAAATAAATATTAATATTTATGAAATTCTTATTTCTTACTTGTTAGGTTATCATTGACACATCACATGTTTAAATATTATGATAATTAAGTAATTATATCATTAATAAAGTGACTTTAAAAACTATACAATTTATGTGTACGTAATTTATTTGATTTAGTCAATGAACAGATATATAGTTTTGGTAATTTAGTACAACTTAACGTAAAACGTATTGATATATAATTGTATTTTAATATCATTTACACCATCGGCTATAATCATAAATTAATGTTTTTGCAGAAGGATTCCCGTATTACTCACGCCCGGGGATCGTGCTGGACGATCCAGAATTCAAACCCCACATCGGAGGCCAGAGACGTCCTATTCAAGTGCAGGTACCCAGTAAAGGTGACGTGTTCGACATAATGGTGTCCGCCATACAAGGGCCGGGTGACAAGCCAGCACTGCTCAGTCGTAAGCTCATATTCGTATATTATTATAATGAAACTTGTGAAACTATATATACAACCATAGGCGCCAAGTACATGGGTGCTCGGGTGCTTGAGCACCCATTGAAAATATTTATAGGTATAGGTAGTTAGAGGGGAAAAGCCCCTCACGATTACTTGACATTGGTATCAGCACCCAATAGATTTTTGAAAACCTGGCGCCTATGTATACAACCACTCATCAGGCAATCTAATATTTCCGGAACTGTACATTTTATGCACTAGCTATTAGCCTGGTTTCATAATCAATTATTAAATATTTAATGAATCAATACGGAGCCAATGGTTTCTTAAACATTATTAAATGGCCCATGATTAGTCTATTAAATTTATCAGTTTTTATGCGACCTGACTAAAACTCACAAAATTATACGAAGTATAGAAAAATGTACATAGATATTGTAATGTAAAACAAATATTGTCATAACTTTATTATATTTACAAAGCAGTAACAAATAATACGTGTGAAAGCACTTAATTGACACAACTCAAGTGATTGTGTATTTGTGTATCACTATTATTTATTAAGCATATAGAATATAGATACAACATGACGTCCAATAACAGTGCGCCAGATTTACAATATCAACATACTAAAATATTAGAGTTAGTCATCGACTCATCGTTTCGATCAACATTTATCTATTACTGTCAACACTCATCTGATCTATATGCTAAGACTTATCTGCTTTTTTTATGCTCCGTATTGTGATTTTATGAATTTTAATATTTTATTTCGACAATTTAGTTGGTACCTAGCGCAATCAGTTCTTGCAATATATTTCATAGATTTAGTCAGAAGAAAGTCTTTACTACTATTATTTAAATTTATATGTTTCTCGGATTTTTTTTTTAGCTGACGAAATATCCCCGTCGGGTGTCGGAAAAGGAGAAGTGTCCGTGATAACGTCGGCAGAACCGAACCAGCAGTTCGTATCCATCGACGGTAAACGCACGTACATCAACTTGTTCGGTTCAGCGGAACCAACTGCGGTGGCGCCTCAGTCCATAAAGCCGACCAGCGCTGCTTCCGGGTGAGTGTAATAATTAGTAATTACTATATTATATTCATAATATATTGTTCTTAATTACATTTTTTACACCATCATTGAATTTACTAAATAACCACATACCACACTGCCGCTGCAAAGTAAAATTCTGTACTTTCTCTAAATTCTGACATTATGCATTTGCATATATTTCATTCAAAATGTAAATAAAATAAATATGAATCAAAACATATTTGTTCCATGATGTAGAATTATGTATTTGTTACTACTTGGTGATCCCGGAAACCTCAAAAGTTGTAGAAGCCATATTCACAAATTAGATGGAAGTTATTTTCCCATTGATTTTTGTTTTGGTTAGGTTTAGGTAAAATTAGTCATATACATACTTCATGCACTATAAAATTATTCCATTCCTAAATTGAATATTTTAAATTAAAAAACTACTTACTTTTTTCATTTATAAATATTAAAAAGTTAATTAGAAAATAATTAAAAATTATGTTTTTTTTAACTTTTTAAAGTGCATATATTATTCAAGTTTTTTAGCACATAAACCACCGAATCCCGATGACCTGGTTATTATTAAATGTATGATTTATACGTGGGTATACTAGCCGTTGGTAAACAGGCTGTAAAATGAATATTTTCATTACTTCTAGATTAAACGCATCAACCTTTTAACGGAATGTTAGTTATTGAATAATTAGTAAATTAGTAATAACTGTATGTAGGTAAATCATACATAATACACTTGTTGTTATGTACGTGGACCACAATTATAAATAGATAAACGTGTAAAGTTATGTACTTATCGTATAAGTTAATAACGCGCATGCGGACAAATGTAATGATTGTTTTTAATTTATTTCCTGGTATAATGATAGTCGGGATACTTTCTCTCAAGACGGTCTGAAAATAATTTCCAAGGTCTTTAAAAAGTATTCCGAACCAAACTTGTAGTCTACTGTACCAAATATCTCATCGCGTTGGCGCGATAAAATATTATAATAATATGTAGTTATTATTAACGATATATCAAATATATAATATAATATATTCTATAATTGCGTATTTATACTGTCTACAAACGTAAATAGGGCAGAGAAGGGGACCTATATGAGCCCTAACGATGGTTTATTGAATTGGGTTCATAATTATATCTTACAAAGTTAAAAAAAACAACTTATTATTTTATGGATTTAAATTGTTACTATAAATTACAATGTACGATACAATATGTTTATTTGTATCCATTATATTGATATATTATATAAATATATGGATTATTGACATATGGAAAAACTTCAAATATCTGTCATTCAATTTTAATGCTTCAACTTTTGTCATACGTCAATGTGATTCATCATAATTTTATCGAGTATATATATATAATTTAACTACAAAATTACTTAAATTAACATTTAAAAATTGTATAGGGTCACGTAATTCGAAACACATCAATAATATAATATTGTCATTATAAATAGCGTATAATCTAGCTTATATATTATCGAACATGCAATTATAATTAGGGTTCGTGACTTTATGCATTTAAAATCAATTATATATGCACATAAATGAACTGATAAAAGAATATGCGTAATGGACAAAATTTGTAGTGTAATATTTGCATTATAAAAGAAATTTAAATATAATATAATTAAGGACTCATTACTAACAAAATTTATGACAAAAACATTATTACACTAAACTAAAATAATATAAATATTAATAGTAGTGAAAAAAAGAAATCTTGGTTTCTCATTTTTTCAAAAGATATTATAATTAGGTCAAAATTATTTTTATATAACTTAACCTTATAGGAGTTTAGTTATTATATCAAGTCATAGGTATCCAAGTTTACTGGTGAAACCTGCGCATTATTTTTTTCTCCGCAGATAATATGATTGATATTCTTAGCATATCAAAATTCAAATTTTTGTTGAATATTTTTCCATCTCCAAATAAGCATTTTATTTTCTTTTTTTATTATGACTAATAATATTTGGAATTATATCTTAATGTTTGTTATCTTGTGTTCCATTCAGATCATTTTCGGTCAGTCAAGTGCTACAGCCACACGGCGCATCCAATCCGCAGGGATCAGCGCCGCCGTCGCCGCCAAGCGGTGGCAAACCGTCAGCGCCAGCCTGGAAACGGCCTACACATCCGCCAGTGAGGATCGACACTTGCATCGTGGGCGACGATACGACGTGCGATGCGGCGCAGCATGAGAGGTGCCGCACCGAGCTCGGCGTGTCCTCGTGCCTCTGCAGGCCCGGATACAGCAGACGAAAGCACCGGGACCCGTGTCACAGTGAGTATTTAATGTTGGTTTTTCAATATTCAATTAAATTATTATCTATTTATAGGTATGATCAGATTTTATAAAATTAATTGATGTAACGTAATATTATAATACTCGTCTCTGTGAAACGAGTCCGTACAACATTTTTAATTTATAAAGTAATAATATATAATATCGTAGATCAGAAGATCTGACAATGTCACTGTAAAATGTTGCAGTATAAAATACATATATGTCGGTATATGTGTGCATTATAATAATAAAAATGGATGGTAACCGTATGATTCGTTTAAAATGAGATTGTCCCTTTTTTAAGCTTCATGTCTGTTTGATCTGACACATTCTTAAAACGACGCTTTTTCTATTGTTTTTTTAAAAAATAGTCCCATTTAAATCCCATTAAAAAATATTTGCCTAAAAGAAAAAACGTTTTTACATTTTTATATTGACAATGATATTAATCTGAGACATTTCGTATTGCACAGTGTATAATAATAAACGAATCCGTACGATCATCAACAATTCTAATAATATACCTCGTCTAACAGAAATCGGGCTCTTATCTCTAAAATATCTTTAAAATCAAAAATTACCAAACATTTTTTAGATTTTTTATAAAAACTAAACCAAAATTTTTTTATTCTATATTTTTCTTCATAAAAATAATATGGTCACTGCAGGTTCATATGATTAAAAAAACCTGTTATATATACCTGTTTTAATAATGTCATTATTGTTGTATTTGTGAATACCTACTTTTATTCAAAAATTTTTTCAGGAATCGTATCCATCGTTTTTTCGCTACGCGTTGATCGGTTATATGACAATAAGATCACGTGGACAGAAAAGTATAAGGATTCCGAGACCCAAGAGTACCAACAACTTGAACACGAAGCAGTTAGAGCGGTAAGGATGTAGACACTTGTTGCATTATATTATATGTACTTCATATTTTTAGTTTTTAGAAAAATGATTGTCTAATACCGACAAGTATAGAATAGATAGTATTATTCATTGTTATTCGGTTAAGTATATACCGTATCGGCGTATCGTAAGTAGTTTTCTAAGACAATCGTAAACGTTTCTAGTTTATGATCTATTAAAATTAAAGGATCAGCAGTGGCGTGATGCGTGTCAATAATAAACACCGATTAAAAATAAATAATAATAGATTATTGTCCATTTTGCGGAGGAAACGGAAAATTGATTTATGTCTTTCGATATTTTTCTCGGGTTTTTTGTTTTTTCCTTTTGTACAAATGGTCTCCAATATTAATAGTTACACCCCGAAATCTCACTTTTGGAACTATAATAGTACACTATATAGTATTAATAAAATATATTAATATAGGTAGTATAATTTATTTTGTTCATTAAAGTTGATATTTAAAAAAAAAAGTCACCCCAATCAGACATTTTCTGACACGTTTTATACTCGCGTAGTATCTACTTGATAAGTAACAAGCAATAACATAAATGTGAAACGTTTATCTCGCAGATCGATTCGGCGTTTTCGATGACACCGTTTTCGGATACGTTCGTCGGCGTCAAGATCAACAACGTGTACATGTCCAAGACGACACCTGGCATGCCGGTCATGGTTAATGCTACGGTGCAGTTGACGGAGAACGCAGAACACTTGCGGTCGACCGTCAAGCAAGACGTGCAAAAACAACTGACGGGCGCGTTGCAGAGGCGAAACAACAACGTGGGCACCAGCGGCCTGTGGGTGGATTCGCCGGCCGGCGCAATATCTCAACTTCACGGTATAACGCCATCATTACTTACTATTATTTAAAAATATACATGTACTTACTATAATGTGCAGTAAACCTAGCTACAATATGTAAAAGCATCATGCGTGTTGGACTATATTACATTTTTCTATTTGATTTGTTTATAGATCTTGACGAGTGTAACAGCCCGGAACTGAACGACTGCCATCCGTTGGGCAAATGCACGAACGTGTTCGGCACGTTCCAATGCGCGTGCCCGGACGGTTACAGGGATCCGTGGATTGGAAATGCTCAGCGCAGTGGTCGGACTTGCGAGACTTGCGACCCGGGCCAGTGTAACCTCCGGGGAGAATGCTTCTTCCAGGCAGGACAGCCGGTGTGCAAGTAAGTACCTACCATACAATCACGGTTTACGTACTTTCCTTGAAAAAAATTTTGTATTTTTTTTGTTTCGCAATCGACAAAATTATGTTTTACACCAATTGCCTAAAAATAGTATTATTATAAAATATTATAATAGTATAATAAGATTATACAGATACTGTCTAAGTCCTCCGAACATTTTGTACTTCTTACATATCCTCGTGGCCTTGTCATCCCCAAAACGTAAGTTGCAAATGTGAAAAATTACAGCGCTATTATTTCTTGCAATACCTAGCAATAACAATACTATAAACAAATAATGTTATACGAATGGTCGTCGTCTACACAATCAATTAATTACGAAATTTGATCATTTTTGTGGGGAATGACATTTTTATACATTTTATCTTTACCTCCGCCCCAAAATAAAAAATAAAATAAAAATATAATTGTGTATGTATTATAAGCACATTTCAATAAAACCATTGTATGATATGTATATACATCTATGCAAATCTATAAATGTATAATATGCATTCATTCAGAGAATAAATAATCACGTGGTACATGATAATATATAGTTTACATTATACAACGTTTTTGATATGGTTTCGTCATTCATTGATACAACATTATAAAATATATCTGCAGTGCAATAATTTTAATGTTGAAGTTATATACTATATTATATATATAATTTTTATATTACTTATTAGTTTTAATAAGTACATAAATGTAGTCGTGATAGATATTAGGATACGGTATCCAAAACCTCGCCACCGTAATTATATTATGCCACAGTAACACAACAATACGATGGGTACTTATTGTTCTTGTACAAATTCGGTTCGCGTGCAGCAACGTCATTTAAAATAAGTAATACGCACCACGCGGAAGTCGGAACTACCATTTTACACAGTTGTAGATCATAAAAGGCGATAAGGCGGCAAGGAACAGGACGAAATCGTCGACGAATCGCCGTCACGACAATAAAATGCGCGATTGCGGTAGGAACGACAAAAATTTGTAGGTCAGTGTGCACTAGACGTTGTTATAATCATGGTCGGTGATGTATAATAATATACATAAACATTATATGATTCTGTTCACATGAAAACCGCACGCCGACGTCAATTATAGACGCCCACGTTAATCCATAGGTATATAACATCCTTACGATTGCCGGTTAGTTGCACGAGTGCACAGTGTGTGTGTATGGTTAACGGTACATCGAATATAATATTACTATGTCGTATTAAAAATTTGTTTGTATCAATATACTTATACATTTTTTTTAGCTACTTTATATTAATAACTACATATTATTATATTATTTGTCTGAAGAAAATACGCTGTTTTAAAATTGTTTTCATTGAATAACTCCGTGTGAATTTTTACATAGATTTTTTCATAACTACTCTGAATTCAATACCATTTTACTAAAAATAATATCGATGACAATCTGCGAACAAAGACACGTGTGGCGTGCAGGACTAAATACTATTGTACAATATATAATATATACGCGTTGATAAATATAAGGGAAGGCTAAAAAACGATTTGTTCGCAATTTCATGGGTGTCTAGAATACGCAGATAGAATATAAAGAAATGTTTTAAATAATTTTATTGTTATAGTTTTTACTGCGTATTGTACTACACTACACAATTGCAGCGCGCAAGCATACACACCTAGCTTTTATGATGTATGTAGAAGTAGTTCTCGTTTAATTTCATTCCATTTATAATATAGGCAGAGTTTAGAAATTTTAATTAAACGGACCACGGACGTTAATGTCTTTCAAAACTCAAATCCAATTATATCACTGTTCCTATCAGCATTAATACATGTTAAAAAATCACATTGTAATTGCAGGGGATTTGGAGTATCGCAGGGTATATTTTGGTGGCCCTAATTTTTCCTGTACTATATTAACCCTGCCTCAATTTTTTTTTATTGGTATAGCTAAAATAAAATTAATATACTATAGTAATTATTGAAAACTATGAAGGCCTCGAAAAAAATTTTTTTGACAAAACTACATTATATGCAACGTATTTGGGTGAAGGAGTAGGTTTTGAAATTTCACATCCACGATTAGGTGTGTTGCCGAAACAATAAAAGCATATAAAAACGTAAAAAGGTCACATTCTTTTTTCTTATATTGTCCACGGTCACTTATTGACAGTTTTATGAAAATTAAACTATTTTTACATTTTTTTTAAAGTGTAGGCTAACTAGGCTGGTTGTGAGACCGAAACCGAATGGCAATGGTCGAGATTTATTATTATTTTAATTTTTATCTATACCATTAATGCTTGTCTTCCGTCGCAGGTGTTCGGGATCGTTTTACGGATCGCAGTGCGAGATCGACGGCGAAGTACTGAGTGTGGCAGTCGGCTCTTCCATTGCCGCCATATCCATCATCGTGCTGACGCTGGTGTGTCTGTGCGCGTGGAGTCGCCGTTGGAACAAGGAGCAGAAAGTAGGCTCGCCCGTGTTCGGGTACATGCCGACCGGCGGCAGCACTGTGAAAACGCCCGTGATCGGCGGCCCCCCGTACCAGGTGTCCATCGAGGACCGCATGAGATGGGCCCAGATCGCCGACGCCATGGCGCACGCCAACCACTATGCCGTAAGTGTTATATAATACAGTACAACCATAATATAATGCCTCTGCCCGCATTACCCGTTGGTAATCATTTTTGTCAATATTGGTATTTTCGTACAGTTATTCTAACGCACTTCAGCCACTATGTGTGCGATCAAATTAAAAAATATTAAAAATTCATAGCTCATGCATTATTAACGTCCCAACCACGATTATAACAAATAATAAGGGCACTCGTTGGCGATTTATACGGCGGGAATGGTCGTGGTCAAATAATATCCAAATTATATTATACAACGACGTGTTTAGTGATCTAAATGTACCTATATTGAATTCAGTTGAAAATATTTTTTGTCGAATTTAGCGTATAGTAAGATGAAAACCGTTCGGTCGCAATGTATCATCGTGTATCATCGGCGATAGAAAACCGGATATTATAATTACAGACGATTGTTGCGTACGATAAATTATTACCGCGATAAAATCGCGGTCGTCTTATGGCGCGCGCAAAATGAATTCTGTCTGCGTTCCTTATTCCTTCCAATAATAATAACTCTCGTGTCCACGTACATAATCCGTCAATTGGTTTTTAGCCCGAACCGGTAAACGGCACCATGCGGTCGAACATGTTTGGTTACGCGGGCGCACCGATGCCGCTGCCCAGGCTTCGGCCGCCGGGCACGAGCACGATTTCGCATGCATTCCGCACGCCGGAGTCGAGCACCAGCGAAGAAGAGGACCGGACTGATCTGCTGGGCCGCAGCTTTCAGACCTCGTCCAGACCGAAAAGCCGATCTTCCTTGGCCGTGAGTATAATAAGTATATTAATATATTCTATGTCCAACACGTGCAAAATATATAACATATACTATGACGATGCATTCATGATCATCTGAAGAGGAGTACTTTAATCGGTCGCGGGGACTCGGGGGACTAGAGATAGAAGTGTTTTTTCTATAGCAAAGCCGAGCAGGGGAACGGATTTCGCGTATAATGCTATACCCAGCTTAAATTATACCCCGTTATAACATTTAAACTGTTATTATAATTGTGACCATTCAGTTATATACCAAAAATATGACGGACGGGACCATAACGTAGGTCGTGGGACCCGACCTTCTGGGATAAATATCACCGAATCACGAACTGAAACTCAAAAAGTCATGGTTTTATTTTAGTATATACACTATTTTAGCATTATGTTAAGGAAATATTAATAACAGTAATAAAATAAAATTCCTTATAACAAAATAATCAGTTGGTAAATCTAATTTTGTTTATTTAAAAACTAACAAAATAAAAAACAAATTATAAATTATTTTTTTGTGTTTCAAAAAATATAAATTCAATCTTGGTACACACTCTGCAGTTCATAAAGGCTTAACATTAACATTCTTGGTAGGGAAGTAGTTTGAATTTCCTCTCCCACCAAAATATAACTTTTTATCTGTCCTATGTGCAGGTGATTATTTTGAAAGAAAACTCATTCTTTTGAAACGTTAGCTTTTTGAAAAATTCAAAATATACGTGGTACATAATATTCGAAGATTCAAACCATATGAGTGTTTTGATAAGTTTATCAGACTGAGACAACGAATAATGAAATTAGTGAAATTGTTGAAATTGTATAGGGTACCTAATTCAGCAAAATACATTTATTTGTAAACCGTCTAGAATAATTTCCAGTTTTCACAACATATCGAGAAATAATTTAAGTGTACCTACACAGTACACACAAATACACAATTATTATATTATAAAATAGTTTTTTTCAATTACAGTATTCATTGTACTTATAAACGTATAAAAAACCGATGACAAATTGACAACCATATGTCTATATGCAACAATACCTCGTTGCGTTCTAGTTCTTCGCAAAGTATTGTTTGTTTGCTTTTCATAAACGTTGTTTATAATATAGCTATGTGAAAAAAAACTCTTATTCAACGAAATTGTTTTAAAAAATATTTATTCTCAAAGTATTTTATTCGCAAAAAAATCAATAAATTCGTTAATTTAATTAACGTAGTTTAATTAAGTGTAGCTACCTGTTAAAAAAAATTAAAAAATGTATTTCAATTGACGTAAAAAAATCGACTAGTCATCGGTATAATGACATTGGACATATGTTCTACGTTAAAGTTAATTAAAGCATAATGGTATAACCGCATCATCTACACTGATTTTTTTCTTTAAATATTTTAATAACTATTGACGGTTATAGGAACTGGCTGTTATTTTTCAGATTGGTGGTAGAACACTGTTATTATTTGTATTTCATAACTGTATAATATATAAAACGGTAACCTGTCCGATATGTGCACATAATATACCTAATATCTAACGTATTAAATATAGAAATAGCCTTATCAATTCCATACAGATGAATCTCCTAAAAGATCTTAACGTCATAAATGATATTTTTATATAGGTACGATCTGTATTAAATACTAAAATACGTGCTAATCTATTTATTTTCGTGTCATTGGTATTATTTTAGAAGCCTACACCCATACTCCCTCAAGTCTCTGTTATAGATCTTAAACCCTTTCCAGATTTACTGTCAGGATTCAAAAGATCCGCTGCCTATGAACTACGGTCTATATATATATATACACACGTGTAAATAAAGTCAGAAGAAAAAACATTTATGAAAACAAAATGTTTTAGTTGTTTAAAAAAAGTTTACTATTTATTAATAGTAACATCAAACAAAATGGAATATATTAAAAGAGTATTATATTACTACTGGTAATAACCTCCAACTTCTTTTCCTTTATTAAATTAGTACATGTATACTTACGAGTAGTTCATATAATTGGTGAGACATGCATACAGTCATTTTACTATCTACAATATGAAAATATTGACTAAGAAAATAATAGTAAATATAATAAAATTAAAGGTACATTAAAGGTAACGAATTGTTGATAACGACGAACTTATAAATACTTTATTGTAGTTATTTAATATATAATATAATTTTAATGTACTTAATTTTTTTTTTACTAAATAAATAAATAACATTCTTCAAACGTAGTATATTTTGTCCTTTATTCTTTCCCCCGAACTTTTTACCCTAAGTCTTTTATTTGTTCGACGGTCGCCTTAGATCTTTTTTATATTATTTTTAATACTAATTGTTTTTTTTTCTCGTTTTTTTCCATACAGAATCAGAGCGGAATTTACTACGACGTGGATTACGAACAACAGCAGGGCGAAATGACGTTCTCGCCCGGTTGCATTCCGCTGAGCACGTACACCATTGGCAGCCGCTCAAACTACTACCGATGATGACGATGACGATGATGACGAAAACCTTGCGATACAGTATAGATGATGAATATCGCACGTGTACTGTATATGTGTTATTATTATTATTATTATCATCGTTTAAGCGACACAGACTGAGGACATAAAACGCTTTACACGTAACCCAATAAAATAATAATTATATATACCTACACTGTTATTGCTGTACACCCTACACACACACACATATATATATATAAATATAATATTATATATATGCCATTGATGAAAAAAAACCAAACATGTAATAATAATTTATGTTAATTATAAATATATTTTTATGTTAAATTTTTATACATGTATTAGTATAAAAATAAGCGTCCGAGCCGTATATTATTATAAAATAGTTATGACTTATGTTTTTATAATTAATACAACGATATTATAGTACCTACATAGGTAATAATAATTTATTGTAACGTAACTATATGGACTTGTCGCACTTTGTGCATTCGGCGTGATGTCACTGACCGGTTGACTTGGTGATATCACCCCGAGAGCGGCTGAAGACAATATCACTATTAAATTACTATTATTATAATATTATGTATAATACCTGTAATATCAACGACGTTATATGATAAAATAATATGTAATATTTGTGTGCGTTAAATGCATATGTATTCGCAGATCGGTAAATATTTTTAAACATAGAATCGTTGTATATAATATATTATAATACTTATATTATTAATAATGTATATGTATATACTCGTAAAATAATAAACGCGAAAAAATGTCCAAAAGATCTATACATATTATATGGACACTGTCGATCTATTTAATATAATTTCATATATTATATTATACACCTAGATTATTGTTATATAATATTTACGCTAAAAAAAAATCGCGATTCTCTAGCACATTAACGTAGCAATGTTATGTATAGTATCGTCCGTTGATCGGAGTCTTGATATATATATTAACGTTTATCGATAGACGAGTGCCATATAAACGTTTGCACACATTCGAAATAACAACATTATAATATTATATTATAAGCATACAAGTTTCCTCAATATTATTATAGCTTTATTTTTATATTGTATACAATTATTGATTATTATACTGAAAAAATTCAGCTTTTGGATTTTCTTCTCTTCGTTTTTTCTTATTTTTACACCATCAGTTAGCACGTTTTACAATACCCATATAAGACCGTGATCAAATGTAGAAAAAAAAAATTTCAACAATCTCTAAACCTAAACTGTACATATTATATTATTTATTATAATTTTTTTTTAATTTTATTATTATTGTATAAGGCTCTATAAGTGTCAACTCGAATCATATAACAAGCTGTATTATTAGCTAATTATATAGTTATTTATATAATAGTATAATTATAAATTGTATACGTGTTATGTAGTTTAAAAAATATATGTGTTTGTATATTCTATAATGTTCATTTAACACGTTTTATTCATAAAAATGCGATAATGATGAGTGAATAAATAGCCTGGACACATACAAGTCGTAATAAAGTAACGAAGAATGTATCATTATTAATGATCAAATACTAAAATAATATGTTCTACTAAGAATATAGTCGTGCTCACAAAGTTAAACTTGGTAACTCACTAGTTTTATTCTTTATCCGGACCTGGGATTCATCCTTGACCATTTATATCAATACGAGTATTATAATTTGATCTAAAAATATGAAGTCTGTGTCAAATTCTCAAAGACCCTTATTGACTTACAACGGAACAACGGTTGAATTGAAAAATATACACTAACATTTAATTGTTAGAATTTAGTAAAATATTTAAATCTGATGGCTGGAATTTAAACATTTTACTATATTGTTGGTGACTCATGAGATACAAAAATAAACAATGTTTTAGTGCATCGATATTAATGATTATTATCGATGCACTAAAATATGAAAATGGCATTCGACTAAACAGATAATTAAACTTTAAAATAACATATTAATTATTTGAAATTATAACTTTAAAATACATACTGTATACATAATAGATATATATATAGGTAATTACGATTTTTAAAACTCAGAATTAGATAAATGTGTTTTATATTATACTATACCAGCTATACCTAACTATATCAAATTATAATAGAGTATACATAAATATACCTCGTTTCCGTTATCGTAGTAATATTTTATATTACCAGACGTCGACTCTT
Source organism: Rhopalosiphum padi (assembly GCF_020882245.1). Taxonomy (NCBI): domain Eukaryota; kingdom Metazoa; phylum Arthropoda; class Insecta; order Hemiptera; family Aphididae; genus Rhopalosiphum; species Rhopalosiphum padi. Next base: position 25,636,387 of record NC_083600.1, read on the forward strand.
CGGGTGTCGAATTTTACGTTATCACTTTGTCAGCTGACCCAGCGCATGAGTCACGATAAAAATATTATTTATTATTTATTATTATTATTGTCTTATATATATATATAGATATCTATCTCTATCCATCCACACACCTAAATGACATGTTATAATATCCAATTTGTTCGTTGATAAATTATTAGAATATTCTTAACGGGTATGTGTTATACACAAGTGCTTTAAAAAAAAAAAAATCATTTGAGTTAAATGAGTTTCTGTGTTTATTAATGAAATTTCTTTTAAAGGGTATTACACGAGATCCGGTTAATCGTGGTACAAGTCCCTAGTTTCTGGTCTGATTATCTACTGTATGTGCTTATGCTATTCTATGTTTATTGATAACAAAATATACGATCTATGGTACAATTTAATACGAAATATTCTATTTTCATTTGTTCTTTCACATATTATATTAACGCGTTTCATTTTTGGAATCAAATAATATTCGTTTCGTCCTGTCTACTGTATTTATAACAACTTGCAATTCTTCGTTGGGATGATACAACCTTACACTCGTGTGGCTTTCTGATTTTGGAGCTAGTACATTATTATTTAATGTTTTAATCTAATAATGCGTCATGTCGAACTAGTGATAGCCGAGAAACATTCAATGATACGAGACTGATGCGTCGATAACTATATTGTTATAATTTATAATACCTATAGATACGAAAAGACAACTGACATAAGCAATGGAAACGTTGCCGCCTGAGGTGTGTAGATGACATATTAATATATTTATATATATAATGTATTAGGTATTATAGGTATACTATGCAAGTTCTATATAAGTTGCTATATCGACTAGACGTAAGGATATATTTAATCCCCCCCCATGGTATCGATTTGATATCCGAATACAGATTATTATGAACATATATTATTATTGTTTATTATAAATAATATAATTGATAATAATGAACAGTAGGTAGAGGTATCCAATGTACCTATTTATTTATATATATCCATTATATTATTATATATAAGATCGAATGCCAGACTTCCGTTCACGCGTGGATTTTACAGATAATCACGGAAATCCTGGAATACTTGCCGTTTGACGATCGGCGCCGGATGGCCCTGGTCAACAGGACGTTCCGGTACGCGTCCCTGCACCCGGCGCTGTCGCAACGAGAGCTGTTCGTGTACACCGCTCCGGTGCAGCGGCTGCGGGTGGACGACCGGCGGCGGCGGTTCGAAGACTTTAAAAAAGCGTTGCGCGAGCCTCGGAGGAAACGGCTGTGCCTGAAGTTCTGCGGCACGAACCGCGCGGACATCGGTAGGGTATTCGGCGGCGGCGCCGGTTGGCCGCCGTCCGTAGTGTCGCTGCACCTGGACGGCCAGAGCTGTCTGGCCGACTCGTTCCTGGACGCGATCACCGGCTGCTGCGTCGGTCTGCAGGAGCTGCGTCTCGAGAACATCGGCCGGCTGTGCGTGGCCGACAAGCCCCGACGACCGATGCTCGCGCTGCGCAGCGTGCGCTTGCACCGGGTGGGCGTGTCGGACGGGTGTTTCGACGTCTTGATGGGTTGCGCCCCGAACGCCGCGGACGTGGGCATCGATAACTGTCAGACGTACGAGTGGCTGGACCCCGTGGACGCGGCCGTCGCCAGGATTTCCAACGCCGGGCTGTCGGACGCCAAAATTGTCGGTTACCTGCAGGGCACCGCGGCCCGCACCGTGGACAGCCTTCGGTTGAAACAGTGCTGTCACGTGTTCGGCGCGATACGGTCCCGGGTCCTTCGGCTCAAGTCGCTGCTGTTGAGCCAGGACAAACCGTACCTGTACACGTGCCGGACGATCGACTACGAACAACTCGGATCGGCATTGGCACTGCAGGTGAGTTGTAGCGCACGGGGGACCGCGGTAGATCATTATGAAAATGTCACGCCGTTTTTACGACTTTTTTTTTGTGAGATATATGTGATAGTTCTAATATATAACATGGTCGTTTCGTATTTTCATCCAGAAAAATAAAAATTTGTTACAGTGTAATAAGTAATAACGTATAGCATTTAAAAGATATCCCCTCCATTAAATGTATAATAATAATAATATACCAGGTGATGGTGACATTGTTATTGTTTTTATAAAATATATTCTAGTATAGTAATAATTCACGAGGTGGTGAATCCTCAAGAAGTATAATTTTAACTCCTCGCCTTTTTTTTTTTTTTATCAAATCGGATATTACTTATGGTCTTGATAAGTTTTAATTCGTTTATTGACTATAGTATACTTATGTATATCTATATTCTGTATAATATAGTTATGCAGTTATGCTTAACTTTAAAACATAAACCACAGCTTTAAAGTCTTATTCGTAACAACATAATAATACGATATTATAAAGCACTTAAAAATAACATTAAATTATTCAAATAGGTGTTTATTACATTTTGATATAAGACGTTTTATAATATCATAGAAAATCGATCACGCATAGGTGTCGCTGCAGTGGTTGGAGATCAATCACCTCCCGGCACGTGTACTCGCGGCCATTTCCGGGCTACACGGTCTCCGGCACTTGACGTTGAACTTGACGATCAGTCGCGATGACGCGGAATGTCTGCGAAAATTTGCCGAGTCGTTGCGCGAAATGAAGCGTATCAGGACGTTGGCCGTAAACCGAGCGACCGTCGCGAAATCATCGACGGACGAAGGACACGACGTGCTACTCCGGACGTTCGCGATACCGGAATGCGCGTACCAATCACTGACGTCTTTAGACTGTTCGTTAGACGGCGGTTTGTGCGTGCTGCGCGCCGGCAAACAGTTGTCCAGCTTGCGGATTCGAAACGGCGACGTGCTGACGGCCGGCGGTTTGCGGCTGTTGTTCGATAATCTCGTTGGCTTGAGACGTCTGTGGATCGACAACTGCATCTGGCTGGACGACGACGTCATATCCGCGTTGCCGGTGTCGAATCTCAAAGGTATACGCCTATAATATGCAAATAAATCATATTGTACACAGTAACGGTTGAGCGAGGCCGGATCGATTATAACCCATCATCATGGGTTCTATAATATATTATATAAATAACGTGTATACATAATATGAACGTGTTCGCGGGCATATCCATGTAGCGACACCGAGTCGATCGTCATCAGGCCGCTACTTCGGGATGTCCTGAGAATGTAGTGGACAATCAGTGGCGTCTCTAGACCCTTTTATATGATGGGGCGAACTTCATACATTACATATATTATCTATATAGCTATAGTATACACACAAATTTAGTATAGGTAGTAATATAAATTACGAAAATTTGAAGGAAATAAGGCCATGAGTGGGGTGACTGTTCCATTCGCTTCACCTCCCCCCCTCCCCCGAGGACGCTTCTGGGGCAAACAAGATAAAGTCATCTGCAGCATGCCAAATGGATATTCCCGTATATAGAGTTATATGCCAGCGTCCCAGGAGTTACGGAATTACGAGTAAAGGAGCGTACACGAAAAATCTCTTTTTATTTCCCATTTTTTATATGTTCAACCGAATGCCAACGGTTTATCCTACCATAATTGATAATTTTCTTGCTAACAGATTTCCTTTTAGATATTAACAGTAAAAGATTATTTTTATTACATTTTCAGGGTTGGTTTCTCTAAAAATATTCAACGCAAATCTGACATACCGATGTTTGCCATACATTAGACTTTTGCATTTAAACGTCTTGACCATCGACAATGTGTCATTAGGACCGTGCGTTTCATTGGTAATATAATAATATATGTATTACTATTATAGTTTTAATATATTTAATGTATGTTGGTAAAACATTATTAATAATAATAATAATAATAATAATAATAGAACAAAATAAAACACGAACGAATGTCTTAATGAAAATTATAATATATTATTATATATTACAGACTATAAAAGTATAGCAACTAAACGTTTTTAGAATTGCCTAGATATCGCCTCCGTGACTCTGTCTTCTTTATAAAATGTACGTTCAAAAATCGAGAGCCTTCACTAGCTCATGTGTATAACGTCTATTTTATACTGCGTATTGTCAATATTGACAAATATCTTGATAATATCTTTGTATATATGTATTAACAATAAGGTTCTCGATCATTAAAGTGTATATTATAATAATTATTATATTGTTTATACCAATGATAGGCGACTAATGTAGTGTTACAACTTACAACTTACAATAGTTTATATGTATATTTTTTTGACGATTTAAAATTATTTCTTTTATAATTCCTAATATTATAAATATATTATATTAATTGGTTATATTACTAATAGCCAATAGTTTATGGTATAAATTTGTTGTATACTTTAGGTTGAGTAGTTGTAGACCTTTTCGTTGCATTAATTGGTTAAAGACTGTCACGGAAAAATTATATGAAATATGAATAATAATTATAATTATTTATATACCTATATACTTTTATACAAAAATATTGTAATATAACTTAATTTTCGAATATTTGTCAATGGTCCTAATTTTTTAGAAAAATTATGAAAAATTATCCAAATGATAATATTTTTAAACGTCATGTTATTATTTTTTCATAGTTTATAATCGTTTTCAAACATATGTACTTATTATTGTTATAATTATTTATAATCATTTTTAATCATTTTAATACTTATTGCACCATAATCATTTTTATGATTAATATTTACTAATTTTAAAACGTTAATACAAATAGAGTAGGTAATTTACTTATTTCTAATACATTTTTCATTTGATAGGTAATCAATTATTCAGATTAATTTATTTGACGTCTTGACGATTTAATTCAATATACAAATATACAACCAATTTTTGAATTTTATACCAATAATTAATTTTAGGTACTCCCAGAATTAAATAATAATGGCGAGTTACCAACAATAGCTCGGTGTGCTAGATTATACTTTAGTAGATTAAGTAACAAACTTTGTTCTAACAATCTAACGCATTTCAGACTAGTAAAAGTTCTAAAAATTAGTAGCTCGGTATTTATCCTATATTATTTCATTTGAAATTTGAAATAATATTATTGAATTTAAAACTTTTTTTTTTTTTGAATGAAATATTATATGTAGATATCTGTTTATATTGCTATATTACCTAATTGTAATTATTCATATTTTATTTTTTGTTGCAGAACGATTTGTCTGATTTCGATTATTGTTTAAAAACATTTAGTTGTTTTGTTCCTGCTTTAACACAACTCGAATTACAACTGTATTGTAATCAATCGATTTTTAAAAAGTTACGTTTCGAAACACTATTTTACAACGATAAAAAAATTGCGTTTAAATCTTACTTTAGAATATTGAAAAAACTGGTACTACTGTATAGATACACTTAACCATAGACTTAGTTTGTAATGTTTATAGGTTTATACAGTTAGGTAACTGATCCCATAATTTGATTTTTACAAGTTGAAACCCAAAGATTTATATTTTAATTTTCTAAGATATAAGTACATAAATACATAATGCATTATCTACATTTTTTCACATATAATATAATTTGTGTAATTACTGATTATTATATTATAGTTAATGCATAGAAACAAACAAGGCTGCACAAGTTAACGATTTTTTTAACTCTCTGAGTTAAGTTATTTTAAAAATAATTAAGTTAAATTAAGTTAAAAGTCACTCATATTTTTTTCGTTAACTTGTTAAGTTAAAAGTTAACTTAAATAAAAAAGTATCTTAACTTAGTTTAAAGTCAAAAGTTTCTAATTTGCAAAAATAAAAAATTTCAGACACATAATATTGTTTATCAGATAGGCAATTTTTCTTTACGCTCAAGAAAATTATCAGGAAAATTTAAAATGATATATAAAAGTACCAACTAGCTATCGAAAAACCTAATTTTCTAAAATAAATCCTAAAATTTTGAACTATTCTTGCATTATTCTTCAGACACAAATTAACTTAATTTATAGATAGTTTTGCATAAAATTAACTTGAAGTTAACAAATGAATCTTAAAAAAAGTAACGAGTTAATTAATTTAACGTTTTAACTTTTAATTTGTTAATGCCCAGGCTTGGATACAAATGCTTGTTGTTATTTAACTGTTAACTATAATTTACTTTTATAAATATATTTAGTCATAGATATGGCCGATATGGATAGGTATAATACAATATAATATTGTGATATTATAATATTACTATTATTACTCTACACTCTACAGTCTACGGCAGGTATAATATAATATTATTATGATCATTAATTAGTCATTTATTATTTCAAATGTTTCAATAATATTATTTCCTTCTTAAATACATATTTTTTCTTTATAAACAGTTAAAATTATGGGGGGGTTGCATGCTCTAGTATTACTCCACGTCTCCACCAAAACACTGTCACTGAGTTGGTAAGTTATTGTTTTGAGGATGAAGTAAATTTTAATTCAATGATTAATCACTGTATATTAAAATATTGTTGTTAGTTGATAATGATGAAAGCTTCTTGGAGATGTTCATACAAGACTCGAGAATGAAATTAGAATTTCTTAAATAGGTAGGTACCCTTTTGGTTAAGAAAATTCAAATTATTATCATACTTACATTAATATTTAATACACATACCCATCTTAACTAAAATAGTGTTGATATTATTAATTGTTATACTTGTTACCAAGTTGTTATATTTAGATGCATGGGCGTAGGTAAGGAGAGGGTTTTGGGTGTTCAAACATCCTCCGAAATTATATAAAACAATTGTATTATTTAATACATACAAATAAATTATTCATAATCTTATAATATTAATATAGATTTAGACAAAAACCGCCTCCGAAAATATGTCCTACCTACGCCCCTGTTTAGATGGTTTGTGTCGATGCACATTACAAATTACAGAGCCTAACTTAGGAAATATGGGCTTGGGACAACATAATTTTAGGAGCCTTTAATATTTTTTAAATGTAATTAAAAAAATACAGTGAACCTTAAAATAATATAATTGCATTAGTGAACAAAAATTTTAATTACAGAACATAAATTAATTTTTAATAGGTATCTACTTGTATAATATTTAAATACAACTATTTGAACTATTTACTATCTATAGATAGTTTAGATTGTTATAATAATGTCAGTACAAATGAAAAATATTAATTAATGTTTATTGATATACAACAAATAAATGTGTAACAAAAGCAATAATATCATGAAATTGCACAGTGCCACTTAAATATTTAATCATTAAGCCTGTGGCTGTATCCCCCTCCCAAAGTTGGACTCTGACAAATTGATTGATATAAAAATCCTTATGTATGATCAGTATTTTTTACTGGTGGATGGTAATTAACAAAGTGAGATGGAAGCCCATCGCTCATAATGACTCGAAAATGACTTCTAATGATTAACATTGATTCTTTAAAAAACTTGCTTATTTGTGTGTTTGATTTGGTGTGATTTCCCAATTTATTATTTATAGCTTTTCTGTTAAAAGTATGGACTATGGAGTCAATGAGGTAAACAAGTGAATAAGTAATATTAATTTCCAGTTGAGATTCTAGAAACATGGAATTCATAATTGTCCTATTCTTTATAACACTTGTCGGTAAGAAAAACCTTTTAATCAAGATTCAGCACGCTGAATCATATTCTTTGATTGTCTTAAAAACGGTATGGGATAAAAATAATAAATATAATTTATTTATAAAAGTATATTTGTTACAAGTATACCTAAAATATTTAATGAACCAAGTAACTCTTTCTTCATAAATGTAACCAATTCAAGGGGAATAATTAAAGCAATATTGGTATTGATTAAATACAATGTATAATTTGTATGGATTTGTAGATTACTAGATACAGCACTGAGCACATAGACATATAATAATAATATAATTAGTTTATTTTAATATTCCGTTCTTGTAATATAATTTACAAAATGAAGGAAATTTGTATTAATTCATTCATTTAGGTTTTTAATTTTTTATTATGTATTAATAAATTCTTTTTCATACATAACATCAACTAATTTTTTATTTAATTCTAGACTTCACAATTATCAATATTATTTTAAGTTATATTTAAATAATTAATATTAATATTAGCGTTGATGTATTTATAATCAATGATATCAGTTAATATTATTAATAGATTCTTGAATTTATTTCCATTTCTACCATAATAATACAATATAATACTTTAAGTATGTAACAAAACAGTATTAAGTAACTCACTGCAGTTAACAAATCTTAGAAGACTACCTTTTTTTTTAATAAATTGTCTTTTGTAGATTACTTAATGAAATTAAAACCTAGCACTTAATATTAAAATATTCTTTAAGTGTATTTTAAATGTAACTAATAGTTAAATGTGATAAATATATTCTGAGGAAAAAACTTAAGCAAAAATAATGTTTACTACAATAATTGTTTTATGTTTTTATTATTACTTTTTTTTTTTCAATACAAATTAACAATATTTTTCTAACATACATTTTTTAACTTGAACGGTGAACGCCAATGATTACAAAAATATATTATTTTTTTAATAAATGTGATCAACATCATCCAATGCTAATTCTGGTTTGTCATATCCAAGAGCTTCGGGTGTGTCTATACCTAATTCTTGAAGAGTAGGTGAGATTTCTTGTAAAATGTATGGGTAGATGCTTTTATCGATTTCACTTTTGATTCGCACACTCTCAAGGAATCTTATTGCCATGGCATAATCGTTAAGACGACGACAAGCTTTCAGCGCAGCAATAATCACCTAATAAAAATTATAACACATACACGTCACAATCAGTCATACATTAGTTTGTATAATACATATTAAAATAGCATAGATAGCAGTTAAACATACTTTTGGTTCGGCTATTGCGTCTTGACCAGCCAGATCATTCATTGCTTTCCTTGCTTCCCATCCGTCAATGTCACTGCGGTTGAAGTATGCTTCATATCTTGAGTAGAATTCTTCATCGGTCTCTTCTTTGTGCTCAGACATAAACCTAAAGGACGCCATTAACGATCGAAAACATATGCATTAAAACATATTCCGAACTCAATCAAAGTGAAGTATTTATTACCTCGCAGAAACAACGGTGATCGGTTTGATCGTAGACTGTCGCCCGATAGTCATGACTCCTCGGGATATTTTTGAACAAGTACGCAACACCGAAGGGAACATTGTCGTTAGTTATTTTGTTCCGACTAGATGAATATTTATTTGAGTACGACAAGACGAAATGTTTAGGAAAATACGAGAATAACGCTAGAAAATATAACACACAGAAAATTATTTGACCGAAACGATAAGTCAGAAAACCATTAGTACCTCGTCCAGTCGTCCTAGTGGAAAAAAAGTAATCAAACATCTGTTGAACAGTGAGGTTATAAATATGAACGTGATACGGATTTTATATAATTTTTTTTGATTATTAAAATGGTCACACTGATAAAGTCTTTTCGCAAGAGGTATTTCTGCACACTATTCACAGTATTTACTATTTTTGAATAAATATTATATTTTTAACATCACAAGGAGATGTGAGATGACAACCGAACTACGGAGATTACTTATTATATTTAACGATAGTGCTGAGTGCTGACTGCCGAGTCATTGGTGATTTACCATTTACCTATGTACATTATACCAAATCGTTAATTTAAAATTTAAAGTGTATTGTGTAATTTAATATTCATAATCAAAATTTTATTTATTAACCATATGATCAACAGATCAAGTGAACCACGCTTAATGTTTATTGCAATCGTTTTTTCAAAAATGTTCTACACATTTTTTCCATCAGCAGATTTTTGGCATACATACCATAATGATCATAAATCATAATGACGTATCGCATTGGTGTGAAGACATGAAGTATAATAACAGAATAAATGAAATATTTCATTTATTCCGTGGTATAATTAGTCACCTACATTAATTGTGTATGATGTTAGAAGTAGACTGTCTTTTTGGAATTCTATTTTTCAGCATCCGTGGTAAGGTGTGTTAGCAAATAAGTAAAAAAACATTAACATTAAACATGTGTATCGACTATCGAGTGACTAAAATAATGAAAATAATTTAATTAACTAAAACTACAATTTATTGTGCAGTGAGGTTTTGTTTAAGCGATAACTGACAAATTTCAAGATTGTCGCTCGATAGTCGATTGATATTTGAGATTTATTTTGAATGCTTGCACTATTTCAGTTGTAGCAGTTTTCACTCAGTATGTCACAGTTTCTTTGACAATTAAACCCACTTAAACGTCGTTTCCACTTGCTCTGCTTATACTTGTCAGGTAATCAAGTATTTTGTGTTCATACTTGTTTAGCACAGTATTTTTTCAACGCTGTTGATATACATTGAGTAAACAAAATGGAAACATTACCAGCAGAGGTACGTGCAATACGTATTATAATATATTATTCCAACTTTCCAACTGGAGCTATTTTAGCAAATTTTATATTTCTTTTTCTTTTTATATTTATATTATTGATTATTGATTTGTAGATCATCACACAGATAATGGAATACTTACCATTTGATGATCGACGAGAAGTGGCTATGGTCAATGAAGCATTTCATTATGGTTCATATCACCCAATGTTCTCTAGAAAAGAAGTGCTTACCTATCAGTCATTAAATGAGAAATTGAATAGTTTTAACGAATTCAAAAATATGTTGAAGAAATCAAAAAGAAAACTATTTTGTTTGAAATTTGATGGTTTGAATTTTGTAGACGATTTGACCATTTTCACAGACTTAGGGAATCGCATTGTATCACTAGATTTTTATTATTTGCAATCACTAGATGATTCATTTCTGGATGCTATTGCCCAATGCTGTATTAATCTTGAAAAATTAGTATTTGGAAAATTGACAGATTTGTACTTAAGTGATAAGGACCGTCCTCCGATACTCAAATTGTGCTGCATCGAATTAAATTATGTAAAAATCACTGATAGAGAATTTAATCTAATTTTGAAACTTGCACCAAACTTAAAGGATTTAAGTATTATTGGTTCTAACATAAATAGTTCAAGTCTGGTCTTACAAAGGTTTTACCCTCATGATACAAATGATAATGATCATTTATTTAACAAGTACAATTCAGATTATGTTTTTTCGCATAAAAATATTATACATCATTTAAATAATTCTGTTAGATTAAATAGCCTTGTGTTAAGCGAAAGTCATATATTTTTTCAGATTCAACCTTTACAACATAAATTTAAATCATTGGTGTTAAGTTTTGAAAATAAATTTATAAATCAATCCTTCAATTTTATGCATTTTGAGGTATTGAGTCAGTATGTATCTTTAGAACGATTAGAAATACATAATTTACCTGTTGAGTTGTTATCGAATGTATCTAAACTATATAATCTACGGCACTTGATATTAAGTTATATTATTGTGAAATCAAATGTATTTAATGGTCCTGAATTATTAAAATCCTTAAAATCATTTATGCTATCGTTAAAAGATTTGAAACATATCAAGACATTATCCTTTAATAGAGCCGATCAAAATCATTGTATTATGTTTCCAACACTTGCGTTGCCGAACTGCATTTTTAATTCTCTTACATCATTAGACTGTTCTCTTGATACAGATTTTGGAGCATTAATATTAGGTAAAAATTTAACAAGCTTGCGAATCAGAAATGGTGATATTCTTAATGAAGATTATTTAAAACTAATATTCACCAGGTTAACTAATTTAAAGCATTTACATATCGACCGATGTTATAATGTAAATGATTTTATTTTAATTGATTTGCCAATATATAACCTGAAAGGTATAGAAACATTAATTCAAATATTTGAATGTTATTTATCAACCACATCGTACTTTCAGGATTGATTACTTTAAAAATTATGGATTCAAAAGTTTCATATCGATGCTTGCAAAGCATTACAAATTCAAGTTTAAAAGTTTTAATGTTCGACAATGTGTCATTTAAATCAATTAAATCACAGGTAATATAATATTATGGTTTGATCAAATAACAACAGATTTATAATTATTATTATTTACAAAGCTATTTAAATTTGATTTTGACAAAAAATATTAGCTTATTACAAATAATGTTTTTAAATTAAAATAGATAACAAATGAAGTATATAATCTAATAAAAAAACAAAGATATATAATAGAATTTTAATTTACTTCTGTTTTGTTTTGTTTCAGGATGATTTGAATAAATTCGAAGAAAGTATATTAATTTTGAGTGCCAATATTCCTACGTTGACTCACCTTAAAGTTTGTATGAGTCCCACTTGCTTGAGATTAATTGAATCATTAAAATTATTAAGTTATTTTCGGGTTGATGCTAAGATGTTTGTAAATGCGAATTTCAAGAGGATGAAAGAGTTCAAACTTTGGGATTGGTACTAATTTTGTTGTAAATTTAAGGACCTTATTAAAATGATATTTTATTAATTTAACTAATTATAGGTATTTATAATAAGAAAGGAACTATGTGACTGACTTGTTTGGAATGGTGGGAGAAGCACCGACCTTCATAGGCGCAATTTCAATAAAAAAAACTGAGGGTGCTTAAGCTCTACAATTTCCAGGCATAGCGTTGAATAGCTACTCATTGTAATATTATAAAAAAAGTATTTGAGGGTGCTACTTTTAAATTGGGGGTGCTAATACCCCCTAAGTGTCCCCCTATTTGTACCTATGCTGACCGCTAACAATGAAAATTGGTCGTAACCCGGTACTGCTCTTATTCTGACTAGGTTATAGGTAAATACTATTTTAAGTTTTTAATTATTATATACAACCTTTGCTTGACGAGTTTTTAAGACTGCTTTATTATAAGTAAATACTGCATAGGTACTAATATCATAAGTATGAACTTATAACTATTATTATATCAAAATATGAAATAAGACTGTAAAAAAATTTTTTAGTAATTAATATAACATTTAAAAAATTAGAATTATATTTTGTACAAATTTTTTTAAATTTTAAATTTATTTTTAAAATTGTTAATCATCTAAAATATTTTATGGTGATAAAAAAAATAACAACTGTTCTATCACATTATTAATTATTTATTAATGTAGTAAAGCTAATGAAATATTTGATTAATTTAATATTTTGTATCCTTAGTTCATATCCATAACACTGTTAGTGTAGAAAATAAATTTTAAGTATTGTGATTTTTTTTTTTTTTCATGAATTTATACTACCACAAATAATATTATTGTTATTTATTACTATTTAAATCTTAATTACCTTAGTTATGTATTTAGTTTTTTGTCATTATCATTATTTATAATCAATGGTAGTACCTACATGTTTAAGTATAAAATATTATTGTATTACATAACCTGCTGTAATGTATAGGTGTCTAGTATTTATATCTCTATGTTGTGTTGAATTTAGATTACGATAATGGATGTTTTAAATTTGGAAAGAAGACATCTTCTAGTGTTCATAATTATAATAATATTAAAATAACCAATTAAAAACTAATATTATCGAATTTATATATGTAAGTACCAGGTATTTCAGTTTTTTAAACTTTTTAAAATAAAATACCTAATATTATTATAAAAGATATTATTTATTAGTAAAGTATTAACTATTAATCATTATTAAAGTAATAGTTATTTTTAAGAAAATCCATGTTTTCAATATTTGTGTTTTATTTAGTTTCCTGAAAATACATAAAAACCTACAGGCTATAATAATTAAGATTTATGATGTACCTTTAAATTATAGGCTAAAATAACATATGAAAATAGATAAAATGATCGATGAATATTATTTGGTATTATTGGTTTGTGTTTAAAAGTGTAGGTATTAACTATTAAGAGAGGCAGTAGAAGCAATTGCTTTTCTATCATCACTTGTATTTTTTAGATGATACATATATTTAATTTATTTAAAATTTGAATGTACCTAATATATACATATTTGCATAACATAATTATTTAGTTTTAAATTCTAACTTGCTAAGCCGTTCGTTCAAAGTGATTAAGATAGATACAAAGTATGATTTGTTAGGTTACCTATTCAATAGATAAATTAAGAAAATGTCATTACTTATTACGTTTATTAGGTACTCTCCTATAGACAATAATAACTCAAAGATGGCCATATTTACTCCATTAGTAGTTTTGCAAATTATTAGTTACACCAAAACTATGTGTATCTAACTATATGATGGTTACCTACTGGCTACTTTGAAAATGTGTAATTTGTTACAAGTTATAGATGAAGTAGGTAATACCATTGATTATAAATACTAGTATTTATAATCAATGGTAATACTTGGGTAGATACATTTAAATTTACAAGTTAGATACTTGAATATTGGGGGGGGGGGGGTTATGAGAAAAATGCATTAGGTACCTGTGTATGCTTTACCTATCAAAAATTTAAAAACTTATTAACATTAAAATTTATTTAAACATCGATTAAAAACTATAATCGGTAACTAATGAGAACTCAATATACCACGGTAGAGTGTTATCATTGTAATCAAGAAGGATACATACTATATAATATAGCTAATATATTTCAATATTTAAGTGTTAAGACTAAGCACTAAGAGAATGTTAGCGTACTATTTGTTTTCTCTCTGACCCACGCGCAACATGGCAAATTTTACATTCACAATAATGCGGACTATTAGTCTATATCTATATTAATTTCTCAAATAAGAGTGAAATTACATCTTACAATTTAAAGTAAAGAATATTATCTAGGGCATCTCATAAGCGTTTTAATATATTATAACTTTAAGAGGATGCTATACACGCATGTATTGTCTCTGTCCAAGGGTGGCAGGGAGGGGAAAATTTCCCCCTAGCTTTCCTGCTAGTTAAAATAATTATATCCAAATTAAATATTCTAAAATCTCAAAAATCATTATTGGTACCAAGGTGTATTGATAATTGATATAGGTAATAACCTATATAGTCGGTAGGAAAATATTTCTTTTTTTTAAAGATTGTGAATTTTATCCAACTTTGAAGAGAAGTATTATTATTTATATGACTATTCCACCAACAACTTGTAGTATAGAAAGGACATTCAGCAAATTACGTCATATTAAAACCTGGTTACGTTCAACAATGTGTGAGAACCGTTTATCCGGATTATGTATGTTAAGTTTACATAGAAAAAAAATCGAAGAACTTAATTTATCTGAAAAAGTTATTAATGAATTTGGAAAAATAAAATAAAATTACAATTTGTGCTCAATTAGTTAATATAGTCTATAAGTGTAAAATATAATATTAATTATTATATTATCTTTAAACATTTTTTATAAATAAACCTAATACATTATACCTACATTAATAGAAGTGTTTGATTATGAATAAAAATTAAAGCTATCCCCAAGGCCGTAACTGAAAAAAATTTCGGGGGGACCAACATTTTTTTAAAATTTTTAGTCAATAAACTATATTTACCACTAAAATATTTTTAAAAATGTCAGGGGGAGAGGTGGACCCTTGGATCCCCCCTTCAGATACGGCTTTGGCTATCCCCCCCTGAAATTTGACCTGCGGGCGCCCTTGTCTTTGTCTTATACACGCATAACATACCAAGTTAAAAACTGTTTTGTTCGGGACAACTTTACTCTCTCGATATGTATACCAAAATTACCAAAATTTTAAATCGCATTGAGAAGAACTTTACCTGTGTTGTAGCATTTTAATTTTTTTGATAGTGGTAACCAATCATTTTTAATAATTAAATGAAAAAATCTTAAAGTTTTCAAACCGATAACTTTAATTGCATATTTGCATTCATATTATCAAAAAAATTAAAATGCTACGATACAGGTAAAGTTCTTCCCAATGGGATTTATAATTTGGTTGTTTTGATTAAAATATCGAGGGAGTAAAGTTGTCCCGCACAAAACACTTTTTAACTGTGTTACGAGTGTATGACAGACAACACATGCAAGTATATCGTCGTCTTAAAGCGAGTTATGAATTTTTTTAAATGTATAAATAATTTAAAATTTTAAAATAGGTACCTATTCATAACTCGCTTTAAAATTAAATTAAAATATAATAAAACGCTTATGAGATGTCCTAGGTTCTTAACTTTAAATTTTATAATAGTTCATTTCACTTTAATTTGAGAAATTAATATGGTTATACACTTATATTGGTTATAATCATTATTGTGGACGTAAAATTTGCTATGTTACGCGTGGGTTAGAGAGAGATAATAAATACTACACTGACATCCTCTTAATTTTTCAAAGCATTATGCTTGGAGTCGTTTAGTATACCTACATTATAACTTATGTCTTATACAAAATATTAAGTAGGTATATAGCAGAATATATATATGATATACCATGTATATTGAATATTCTACTTTCTAGTTTTTCACAACTCGCTGTATTTGTATAAAACCACCGGAAAGTTCCAAAAATTGTCTTGAAAACACCATTCATATGACCGAATACAGTACAAAAACTAAATGGAATATATGCAGCAGGTCATAATAGGTATACATGTGATTATTAACATGCAAAATAACAAAAAAAAACAATATATTACAATATCATTGAAAAATTAACTAGTTAATGACTTAATGTGAATAAAAACTTGATTTATAAATTGAAGTAGGTACACGTTTGACATTGTTTGCTTGTACAATGAACAAATCAAACAAATTTCACATAGTAGAATGTAAAATACAGTAATTATAGGATACGAATATTATATTACACATTAAAATTTAATCCCTACTTGTTATACAATACTTATACAATATTTAACAAATTGTCTTTAATTGATAATAATATTAGATACAAAACAAAACTATGAGCAAGTGTATGACTAGATGAAACGTAGCTAGTAACATTGTCGTAAATGGCACCCGTCGTCTCATCCAAATAATCTGTAAACAGTAAGAAATTAATACTGGGTTACGACAGGAAAATGACGAATTATATGTTTATAAAAAGGAGTGTAACTCACCTGTTACTTCGGTGACATTGACGCTGTACTTGTAGTTTTCACCTTCAAAAAGTACTTCGTTGGATGATTCAACGACAGTTGTGATTTCTAAGACAATGAGATACAAAGGATAGTAATAACTAATAATAATACAATAATTGTTTTGAATAAAATGAAAAATGAACTAGGTATATATGCGTAGGTACTGGCAATAAGGCATTTAAAAAACAATAAAAAAAAATGATGAGCAAGTGGATATCTGTTGTATAGTAGACATGGAGATGACTTGATGAGTAGGTCACTATAATGGATGTGTTTAATTTGAATTCAATGTCAGGTATCATTGTATTCGGATACGAAAAACGATTCTGAACGGAGATAATTTGTAATTCTAGGATAATTAGTAGGATAATATATTATATATTATTACCTATATTTAAATTGTAATATATATCGTTAAAAATAACGATAAAAAATAAAAAAATAAAATAAAATAAAATTCGATAAAAATTCGATTTTGTAAAAAATAAATTTCATACGCTCATAAAATGTTTTCTATAATATCGACGCTAGAGTTTTTTTTTTACTGTTATTTGAAGAAAAAGTTATGGAGAACCTTGTGTTGGGTTTTTTAACCTTCGATATAAATCACAACAATTTTATGAATTTTCAACTTCAACATTCCTTGCAAATTTTCGCGATTTTGACATATTTTGTAAACATTTGAATTTTTAATGATTATAAACAAAAATAGTGACTAACGATTTTTGATTTTTTTGTACTACAATAAGAACAACTTATAATAAACCTTGTATTAAATTTTAAAGATTTTTTAGAAAGCCAAATTTCTTTTAACGGCATTTTTTAAAATTTAGAAAAGTCGAAAATTTCAATGGCCTATAAATAGTTTAAATTTTTTTTAAATATTTTGAAAATTGAATCGTAAATAGATAACGCTAATATAAACATCTGGGGAATATTTCAAGTATTTACAATGATTCGTTTTTGAGTTACAGCAAAATCAAAAAAATCGATTTTGTCAAAAAGGGGTTTTCGTAAAAATTCCCGTTTTCCGTTACTTTTTCATGGTTTTTCGGGTTTTTTTCTGACGCTTTTGAAAACTACTGGAAATTTTAAAGTACCAACTAGATTCAATTTCCTTTTCAAAGAGGGGCTGAAGTTAAAAATCAAAGCACTATTACTACTCCAAAAACATAATGACAAACACAAAAATAAAAAAAAAAAATAAAAAAATAACACACATCGTTGTAAAATCAATACATTCATCACTTCGTTCAGAATTTTAAAGCTGGCAATAATAGAGGTTTTTGAAATATATTTTTTTTGATAGAATTATAAATCGTAATGTAAAAAATATCTACAGTGTTATGATTTCGTGATATATATGGGTTCTAAATTTGAAATATTTAAAAATTGGAAATTTCACTCTTGAAATATTCCAATAAAATATTGAAAAATATTTTTTCTTCTTCTAAACGTAATCTTGACTATGTGCCTGAACTCTTGTTATGTTCCTACACTTTTGCGAGGGTTATTTGAAATACACGGTTTAATGTATTAGCTGGAGATAAAATATTAGCCTGGAAATTAAACAAGTGTGGTTTGAGGCAATCGTCCATGCCTGTTTGAATAAGGAACCTATCAAATTCAACTGCGGGGTGTTATCCATTGCGAATGAAAACTGTGAGACCATAACGCGCGGATAAACGGCTCCGCGTGAAATTAGCCTTTAAATCAAGGTAGGTATATATTTGATAATAATTATTATTGGAAGTCTGCACGTAGTGGACACTAATAAGTGGTATGTTATAAATGTTACCAAAATCAAAATTTTATATATTAGATAAATTTTTTTTTACATTTGTCTGGCAAATTATATTTCATTATGTATTTCACCCATCAGTTAATTGACCGATAAATTTGGGGAGGAGGGTCGACCTGCGCGACCTTCCGTTCGATCAAGTCCTTGTTTACTATAATATGCTTATAATTTATAGGCTATAAATTATAATAAATAATCACTAATAATATTATTCGTGTACCAACCATAAAGCTTAATGATGCCGTCAGTCTCGCCGAGAGCGTTTACTGCTACACATCTGTAACTACTGAAATCTTCGGCACTAACGTTGGATATGTGCAAAATCATTTTGCATACGTATCCAGTTCTAATTTTATCGTCTAAAAATCTAGAACCTGCACTCATAAAACAAAAAAGACTGTTTCAATTACGGTGAAAATGTTAGGTTTTATCTTATATATAGGTAATAAGTTATTAATAATTATTTCGGACTCTTTTCTTTTCTTTATTTAACAAAGTTCTTTTTATTTTGTTTTATATTATTAACATACATCTAAACAGCAAACTTTTGGGTTTAAGTAGAATCAATTTTATGTAGTTATCTTTAATATTGGCGTGAATCGATACTTTCTATCAAACTTAGAGGTGTTATTGTGTAACATTTTATTTCTATCAGATCTATCTATGTTAATGCGTTGGGTTTTTGTTACTTTTAAAGTATCTATTCAAGCAAATTATGAGCATTTTTAAATTGCATTTAAAAAGTATATAAACTTCTAATTGCAATTTAAACAATTAATTATGTTTTAAAATTTAAGTATCGTAAAACATCGAAGTACAAACACAGAAAATGTTCTTACATTTGTGATTTTTTATAGGTAAATTTACTCAAATAATCAAGTTATAAGTATAACAATAGAGAATTGGGAATTGAGAATTTAAATTTGGTATGTTGTGCGTTTGTGAAATGGCGACAAACACGCAGATGTATAATAATTATAGTTATAAATTGTTATGTACGTACCGGAAACTATCATATCCCCGCGTTCGTTCGTCCAATAATTGATCGAAGGAGGATTCGCTTCTGTGTGGCATTCCAGTTTCGAATAGACTCCTATCCGAGCTCCTTCTAATTGATTGGGAATCATCAGCATCGGAGGAACTATAACGATATTCCGTTAATATAATAATGACAGACCGACTAATAATATTCGATGCCAATCAAAATAGTTTTCATTGTACAATACATATTATTATGTATGATTAAATGAATGAATTAATACTTAGGTAGGCAGTACTGGTATAGCAGTAATGTATCATGCACTCACAGTGTACGGTGACGTTGATGCGCTTGCTCCGGGTAGGCGGCACCCCGTTGGAAGCCACACACAGGTAAGATCCCATGTGTAATCTGCTGATCTTTCTGATCATTAACTTTTCGCCATCGATCACGTTCACTGTAATAATTACACAACAACAATATCATACATTATAATTTATAAAAATTTCAGATATGAGTGTTGAAGAAAGTAAAAAAACAAAAGTAGATAATACTACTACTATACTGTCCAGCTGAACAATAACTAATTTATTCTATTCTATTATTGTACTATATGTGTATAATAATAAATAATAAAGATACATTTTACATTCAACATTCAATAAATCATATAATAACTATAGTGAATTATTTGTTCATAATATTTTTACCTGTAATACCATTATAGTTAATATCTAAACCGTCCTCTCTTCGCCACATAATGTACGGTTCGGGATATCCTTGAGCTTTACACTGTAAAACCATGTCTGATCCTTCTTTCACTATGAGATCCATGCTGGATTCTTCTTCGATCACTTTCGGAGGAACTGAAACACAGACGATAAATGTCATATAGCTAATGAGTTTTGTCGATCGATTAAAATAAAATATTATTGCCTAATAGTAATAATAATAATAATAATAATGATATTATGCAGTTTAGGCAGTTTTAAAAATCTTACCGACAACTTGTAGATATCCTTTTTGACTCGTCATGGGCTCCGTGTTGATCTGGCACATATACCAGCCTCTGTCGGTCTCCTGTACATTGCGGATATGCAGAAACCACGTCCGATGGTCATTGTAAGATAATGTTATTCTTGCATTTTCGGTCACCATTCGGTGGTGTATAGAAAGTATGGTTTGGGTGCTAACGCGAACCCAAGCGACCTAAACATAACGCGAATAGTTAATATTAACCATATTAAATGTTAATACATAGAAATTTACGTTTATAATGAGTTAATAGTTTAAACAATGTTTGGTATAATATAAAATGTATCTATGTAGTTTTACAGTATTATACGATATATTGTTTGACTGTTAGGTATTGAAACAGAGAACTTAAGTACTCGCACTTAAGAAGATGTTATACCCGCTTGTGTTGTCTTTGTCTTACTAATGCATATCATATCAAATTTACGTTCAGCACATTTTTATGTTCTTAACTTTAATATTCCAATATTAATTGGAGTCAATTTATCTATTATCAAATTTAAAGGTAAAAATATTATCTAGGACATGTCATATACTTTCATTGACATTATAATTTTCAAGTGAGTTATAGGCTTATAGCTATGTTCTATGTAAAAAAATACAATTTCAAAATGTTCATAACTCACTTTAAAATGATAATATCAATAAAAGCATATTATTCTGGTTCATATTATGTATGATTATTGATTCATCGTTATAATAGTACCTTGTAAATAGCTCAATTAGCTTATTAGGTTAATAGAATTTAGTCAAAAATTTTAGTACTGATTATTTATTTTTGAGTTATATACTCACAAAAAAAAAAATTGATCTTTATTAAAAACTGGATTTGCGTAACAATTTTTGTTTTCCAATTTATTTTAAAAAATACTAAGAATTTGATTTTTATGACTTCCTCAAAAAAATACTAACTAGATCCAATTTTTTACAGAAACCATCCTCAATATTGAAAGTCGAAACATTTTTATTTCTTTAAAAGTTGATGACTGATGACAGTCACATAAAAATAAAAATAAAATTATAAATTTAATATATTCATAGCTTCGCTTAAAATTGAATATAAATAGTTTTAGATCAATTATAAAATATTAAATTTTAAGGTTTTGTATCAAATTTTATATATAAAGTGTGCTGTTTTTAGATCCACGGATACACGTATAATAGGTACCTATTTATTTATTTATTATATTTCAATGCCGCAAGGGTACAGAGATATGATATCAATATTATAATATTATACATGATTAAATTACATTAATCCTAATGATTGTGTTTATATTACATTAAGGGTTAAGTCTACTAATGTAATGTACAGTTTATTAACGGAACATATAATCTGCAGGCGCGTAGAAAAATAAATTTTCATTTATATCAAATAAATGTACGCGTTATTTTTACTTTTTGCAATAGTTTTCAAGTACCTTAACTCTTAAGTACCTACTCTAAGTAGTTTTCAGTAAGGGTCTTCCAATGATTACAATATAATATATCAAATATAAAATGGAACGGTATCGTTAAAAGATATACGATACAGTAAATAGAAGAATGATTGAAGAGTTTTATTTTATTATATAATATACGTTTTGGAGAACAAAATCCTTTAAATGTATGTATTTTAAATTAATGGCAAAAGAAGAAAGAAAAGTTTCAATTTAATATTGATGAATCACGAACATTTTATCTTAATACTTCCATAATTTAATTTTTAATTTTCGTACAAATTACTTTCGAAGTTTTACAGGTCAGTAAATAAGAAGTATGGTTGGTTTATTATTTTACCAGATATTAATTATATTATGTTTTCCATTTGAAATTGTTTTATTTTAAATTCATACATTTCAAACTACAGAATCTCTGTTGTTTTTAGAATTAATCACATAAATTCGAAACTTAAAAATAATAATATTAAATACTTATTATGAATGGATAGTTATTAATATTATATTGAAATATAAATATACTGAATAAGATGTGTTAGCCATGGTATCATAAAATATTATAACTTATAATTTTAAGTACATATATATTATATTATGTATTATATATTTATTTATGTATCAAATATAATATATAAAATCTCATTTCCGGCCTTTCAGATTTAATAAAAATATTTACAGTTCGCCAATTACTTATGGCGTAAATAATAATACAACATCATATTATATACATTACACAGAGTGATGCACCAAAATTTGGCTCCTTTCATCCTTTTTTTTGTTTTTATCAATTTTATTTATTTAAATTTTGAATTCTTGAATTTCTAAGGACACTTAAAGTTAATTTTTCTAAATAATGTATAAGGTTATACATTATGTATTTTACATAGGTGTCTACTTATTTATTTTTTTCGTACCCCTAATTATTAATTTATTATAGTCCGAACATTTTTACAAATTATAATCTTCACATATAAGTATAACATATAATACCCTTCAATGACATACATAATCTATAAGTATATTTGAAAATATTGACTTGAAATTCTCCAAATTAATTAAGTGTTTTAATAAATACATAATTTAAAGACATACAAAGGGACGAGGTTTGTGCTTGGTGAAACACCCTGTACATATAATAACGTTATTTAATAGTACGAGAATAAAGGTAGTGGCTACGACCTGCAGTCACGCGTCGACGGATTTCGCAAATAGGTATAACAATAAGCCGCACTGGGAAACGCTATATATTATTATATTATACTTATATACATTATACCGGCGATGCGTCTCAAGATTAAGTACGTACGCGAGCCATCGATCAATTAAGAAACTCCAATCGACAACGGCGGCGGCGGGCGGCGTATACGCACGAAGATATTGTTCCACAATATTAATATGATAATATATTATACACCGAGCAGCTCGAGCTGCTACCTATATACAATATAGGTACTATATACTATTAGGATGATTTTATTACTGCTCTTTAATTACGCGAGAAGAAAACGTAAATATTTTTTATACAGAAAATCTCTACTTTTCCCTGCTATTTCTTCGTTTTTATATGAGAGTGAATTGTGTTAAATTTACTGATGACAATTCACCAATTCTCGTGTCAAAAAAGGGTCAAAACGTGACAAAAAAAGGGTAGTTTAGTGATTTTTCGAATTCAAAAAAAAATAAGAAAAATACGCTGTATATATATAGGTACTATAACGCGAATACAAATCCAAACATTTTCTACTCGTTTCACGCGCTTTGACGTTGACGGCCGAGCTCGGAATACGAAATCCGAGAAAATAATAATAATAATAATAATAATAATATGAAGTAAGCACATTATTATATTACGTGTATATGCGCGTACCTACAGGTATCATAATATCATTAGTACGCCGCACACTCGCGCACGGGGACGTATGCACGAGATATCGAGATACGTACCTATGTAACGAAAATAAAATAAAATTTTTTTGATTTACTACTGCTGTCGTTGTTCGTATCACCCGAGGGGATACGACCCAATAAAATTCGCAAATCTTTCACGTGTGTTTATATACGATTGCGGGCCCCGTCATCTGGTCCACGTGCTGTATATATATAGCATTATAATAATGTTATGTGGCATGGGTATTAGGTGAGCAGCAGTGGCGTTGGGTAGGATGAGCTGTGTTTTACTGCCGCGGTCGTCACTACGTCTCCTCGGGAATCAGAATAATAGTCACGACGGGTAAGGGATCAAGCCTGAGGCGCGGGATTTCGGCGGGGAACGGCGGCGGTGGCGGTCTACACTAATAGGATCGAACGTTACACATACACACACACACACACGCACACATATACATACAGTAGATCACGTCACGATATTATATAACCGGATAGCTACTTTGAATGCAGCTCGTCGTCTCGGATATCCGGCGGGACCAACCTGTAGTGTGAATATAATAATAAATACCACCACCGCGGTTTATAACATTACCTCTCGGTGACGGCGCCGTGTACGTATCTTATATGTATAATATATATATACATCTGTTAGTATTGAAAATGCCTATATAAATCCAACATAGGTGTTCGCCGACCTACATTTCAAGTGGTGTCTATGTATAGTTGTTTTTTGGGTTATTAGCTTCTTTAGTTGTGATGCCTCCTGCTGCAGCCTATCCTTTAATAGGTACTTATTGTTATCGCCTGTTGTGCAGTAACGCTAATAAATTATCACATCTGAACGTTTTTTAGGCAGGTATTAATTTGGTAGGCTTTACGCGATCGTAAGTAATTACTTAATTTTAGCTTTAAAAGATGTAAAAAATGTTAATATATTATAGCTATTGTAATACAATCTATTGACATAAGCGGATTTCATCTGACTGGCGGAGAATCAATGTAGAACATAAATTGTAATAGGTAAAACCTTGGAATTTTAACAAAACCTTCATTTTACAATGTAAATGGATACTAAAAAAGGATTTAGTAAAATTCATATTTTAAAGAAAGGTTTACATAGGGATTTGATAGCTCGCGAAAAACGATTATTACTTTATTTATATAGCATTATATATATATATAATATAAAATAGTTATTATAATTGGATACATTTCAGAATTTTGTTTTATATTTTATAAGAGGACGCTACACCCACATGATGTGCTGTCTCTGTTTTACACATGTACAACACAACAAAATTGTTTTGCACGGGATAAAACCACTCAGGCTGTAGTGATAGTTAAGACTCCAAATTAATATACAATATAGTTGAGAAAATTTTCTGTAAAATATCGGTTTTTTTTTTTATATATCACTTTTACGAAAAAAGTTTTTATTGTTTCAAAATTTATTTTCGAATTTGAATAATTTTTGTAATTTCTATATCGAAAAAATAAAAATGTAATTTCATAGATAATGTTCTCAACTAGTTATGCTATTACTAGTAAGTTAGTCTTCTCAGTATTTTTCCGTGTAAAACAGTTTTTCCGATGTTTTTTATTTGTAAGACGAATACGTAGAGTTAGCGTCCTCTTAAAGCCATCCATTTAACGTTGCACTCAACACGTATTTTTGTAGCTATTATTGTGTTTTTTTTTTTGTTCAATTACAGTTCAGTTGTTTAGATATTATTATAACACACGTTATTTTATAAACGTCTTGATTAACGGTCTCCACCTCAACAATAAATTCACCATCACGAATAGGTAAATGACTGACTTTCCTTTACCATTACCACTTCAGTAATAAATTAATATTTTTGATTTATTACAATATTACACGCATTACAGTGTCGCGTTTCATTATTTGAATATAAATAAAAAGATATTATTTTTTTTTTAAAGTTTTGAACGTCATTAAATCGAGTGTTAAATAACTAATCGAACAATGTTTTAATCATATAAGAGATCTAGTTTTTAACGGATTACGAATAGTATACGCAGACAGATAGTAATAAAAAACATAAATCCGTACAGGTAATGATACTGACTAGAAAAAAAAAATGTCTGCATAAACCATATTAATTATAGTGATCAGCTTTCTTAGTAATTTAGTTTTTTTGTCATCATCGAATATTCGAATACACATACCACATACCATTCGTGTAAAACAATGCAATCAACAGTGTCGGCATTAATTTATAGCACGAGTTATGGTCTAGCCTTTCACAAGCGTAAGTTTTCATTCATATAGGATCCGACTCCGTCAGCGGAGAGTTCAATGTTACAATACAATAACTGTTAAGTTCAACAAGATACATAGGATATTAGTTAAAAGCTTATATTTATCGAATATCTAGCAATGATTTGCTATATTCTATCGATAATATCGGAATCTCGAGCATCGTCGGCAACGACATCGATGACGGCTCAGCCAATGCCGCCGTTATCGACGATAATATTATTGGACGATAACGATGGCGGTATGGTGAGTACGATCATACGAAGGAGAAAACGTATAACGGCCGTAGTCAGCTAGTATAGTTGTCGAATCGAGATATTGCGCTGGTTGCAGTGTTATGCTAAATCGCGACGAACTGTTATCACTACAGAGAATAGAGTTTTGAATACACGACTCGTACATTCGTAATTCTATGATAACCCGCCTCACGATCTTGAAGCAAACGAATCGGATGGCGGATCACCTGAACTCAGTGTACGGAGGCAGACCATCCTCGTATAATGTAACTAAATCGTTTACCGATGACATCCGATGCGATTTCGTGCGCGCTTCGCTGGAAACCTCGAACTTGGGTAATATACTAATATATATCATCATGTACATACTAACTAACAATTATTATATGAGTAAACACGATATTTTATAATAATTCATTTCATTTGTTTTTTTCATTATTAGTATTATTCTATTTGTATATGATTAAGTATATATTCACACAATTAATGTTATAAATAAGAACCTATTAACATGACATTAGCCGAAGGCTATTTTGAAAAATAAAAATAATAATATTTAGGGCGGGCGGGTTATAGGATTTGAAAGATTTGCGGGGGGGACGGTCAATAGGCTATTTTGTACTACTAGCATAATTTTTTTTGTCATTTTTACTTATGTATATTGTATATAGAGTGCAAAACGGATTAGTTGCTTATACTTTAAGATACTCTCAGCAAAATCTATTTTGGTGAGGAGGAGGTCAAATCAAAATGTAACATAAGTCTCCGTCGGCATTTGCCTTAAATCCTCTACCGATAAACGCCAGCTGCTGTGTTTGTATGCGCTGGCGTCTGGTGGTATAATAATGTATAAAATTCATGCCGCCGGCAAAAGAACCGATGGAAAATATAAAAGGTTAAAATGTATACGACATTATGCAGAAACTTATTTTTTTTTCTGATTCCCATACAACAACCCAGCCGATGCGGCACGTTTATGTTCTCAAAGCAATAAGTCCGTGAAGTAATATTTATAATTACTACTTTGGAACTAATATACACAAGTGTATATATAGGGTGTCCCGTGAGGATTTACTCATTGCGATATATCCTGAAACAATGGACATATTATACTTTTGTTTTTTTTTTTTTTATAAGACTCACAGGGATAAGGACTACAAGTATTTCATATTTTAATTTAATTTAACGTTTTGTTAAAAAAGTTAAAAAAAAATATTTTGTATTTAATTATTTAAAAAAAAAATCGGAGATTGCCATTTTGTAATCTTTTTCTAAAAATGTTGACGTTTCACCATTTTATCTGTATTAATAATTTCATGATTTTTAATATTTTTTCTAATTTCGAGAAAAATTATGAGTTATTAATACCATAACATAATGATATAATTTATCAGTTTTATCAAACATGTAATCCGAGGGCTCGTGCCTGTAAAATAATACAAAAATATTCTCAAAACTAAAAAAAAAGTATTAATTGATATGTAAAAAGCACACAGCATACAAAATAAATAAATCAATAAATGCGATTTCCGAGATTTATTTCTTTATCATATCTATTTTTTGTATTACCTCTTTGCAACAGTTATATATGGTACAGTAATTATATGGCTATTTAGTGTATAAACGTAGTGGTTATTAAAACGTTAGTACTCTATCTATCTATAATACGTTTAATATGTTTGTGTGATCTGATACTAATAAATCTGTTGGTAGTTTGGTGCCTTGGAGGTCATGGGATCTTTTGGTATAATTGGTTTTAATACTTTATCCCGTGACGTCGATATTTCATGTCTTAACGTCATCAATGTCAATTATTATCGGTGTAGGTACGTGATCTAACTTAATGCACGTTAGAAAATGCTTTAAACACACATAGCTATATATTATGTATCCCAGCGGAATGTCCATTTATATTGTATATAATAAATATTTAGACCGTAAACAATTTATTCGATCCACCTACGTTGGTTGTTATGCTACCTATATATATTATATTTTAAAGTGACCTGGTTAATTCTTATCCAATTGTAATAAAATGTATAATTATTAATTATTTAGTGATACGATACCCCGAATATGTGCCTGATTAACTTATTACGGCTTATAGTTAGACCTGGGTGTACACGTACAAAATTTTCTTTTTCTTTTTATCAATTTAAGTTAAGTTTAATATGTAATATTTTTATAATAATTGTGTTATCGTTA
Source organism: Rhopalosiphum padi (assembly GCF_020882245.1). Classification (NCBI taxonomy): domain Eukaryota; kingdom Metazoa; phylum Arthropoda; class Insecta; order Hemiptera; family Aphididae; genus Rhopalosiphum; species Rhopalosiphum padi. Next base: position 25,665,222 of record NC_083600.1, read on the forward strand.
TATTTATAATAAAGAAATAAAATTCATGAAATAGATGAATAGATTTCGGTGATATCATATAGCACTTAGTTTTGACATAATTATATGTTTCCATTATAGTTTATTCGACCAACGCGTTTTAAATATAGTAGTATTTGATGTTTCTAAAATAAATGCAATACTATAATAGACATAAAAAGATATATACAATTATCCACGCATAATATCTTGTAAAGGCTAGTTAAATCAAAGCACGCAATGATGAGAAATAAAACAAAATATAAATTCTTGACAACAATTTAAAACAAAATCAGAAATTATAATAAGCTGATTGAGAATCGGTCATATACTCATATCTACCTACACCTTACACATGGGCAATGGACATTGAACACCTCAAGCAAACCTTACTATCGACAGAATACACTCCGTGTGGAGTGGTACTGATGGTAAAATACTCGTTTATATAATAACTGCAAAATGCAAATCCAACGAACAAAAGAAAATGTCATGAAATAGTAGAGAATATCAAGATTAATTATTATTTATTAATAATAATTGGACTTAATTGCAGATCAGAAGACTTCATCATCTTCTTTATCAGGAGAACCGAAATAAAGAAATATATTTGTAAGGTTTTTTTTATTGTTATTGGGTTGTTTAATTATATAAAAATAGAAAAAAAGTTGACGACCCCTAATGTAGATATTCGTGTTTGATAAAAAAAAAAAAAAAAAAAAAAGAATAAAGAAAATGCAAAATATTTAGAATTATTTATGATGTATGTTGAGGAGGGAGAAGGGCCTTCAGGTTCTAAATGTCTTTAAAACTCAATTGAACATATAATTGTTAAGATAACAATGAGATATAAGTATATAACACCATTTTAACAATTATCATTTATTTAAATTCCAAACTTATTTAATAACGTTAATAACATATTATTTTAAGAGTTAAAATATATTTTGTAATTTTTTTTTAAATATAGGTTTATACCTTTTTTAAAAATTGCACCTATTTTCAATATTAAATACTCGTATATTATTTTATTTAGATATTTCAATCTTCATTATTTGTCTGAACTAAGTATAATAGCTATTGCATTTAATCCTTAGTTGTATTTTTCTTAAAAACTCCTAGTTTTTTGGTTAGTTATATATAAAGTTAGAAGTACATAAGTAGTATAAATGTAGTATACAAATTTAAAAGGAAATAATATAGGACGTCTATTATTGTAATTGAAACGTATATAAATTGCAAGTTTCTAAGAAAATCATAAAGTTATTGCTATTAGCTTGAAGTATGATTTTTTTTATATTTTATTAATGATAAACGCTCTAGTTGGCACACGGTATTAAAATAAATTGAATATACTTAGCAATTCATATTAAGTTTAATAATATATTATATTACGTAAGATACAAGGATCAATGGAACAAAACATAATTTGGTGTTATTATTTGCAATGATTTTTTACAAAATATTAAGCTTAGAAAAAAATCAAAATATTTTAGTTTTTTTTCAAACATTAACAATTGGTTTATTAGCGTGAAAAGACAATATTACATTTGTTTATATTATGACTGTAGTAAGCAGAAGTAGATCTCGACGTAAAATTCGGTAGGCACATTTAAAAAGGATGATATTATACTTGAGGGCTGTCAATTTTGGAAAATAGCGAATAATACATATAACATAAATCATAAATCGTAAAATTTTCTTCTGAATTATTTCAAAGTTTCAATATGAAGCTCAATGGTTAATTATTTCAATTATAGTTTAACTGTAGTGTTTGTTTTTTTGTACCAAAATACAAAAAAATCAATTTTGGATTCGATCCAGTTTTATTATGAGACAGTTAGAATGTACCTACTCCAAAATATTGATTTATATTATTATTTATTAAATCGATCGGACGAGAAAAAAATAACACTTAAATATAAATGGGCATGAATAAATTATTGGGATATTATAATGTGTTGTATATTGTATTATATTATTATGTATAATATGTTTGGTTAATATGAGAGTGTGAGACCGTTAGAAAAATATTATTGATATTTTACTTTAGACGAATATCAAGTTTTTTAAATTATTTTTGTGATATTTTCATTTAACATTTTGATTATTTTTTCTAATTGTAATTATTTAAAAGTATTTATTCCTTTTTAAGTTTAGACCATTATTGTTGGACACATTAAAATTAAAATTCATTACAATGAATTTGTACGTAATTTATTATAGTATTACTGTAGTCGTCTAATGTTGAAATTGGTGTATGTCGTTTTAAATTGTCAGTTAACAAAATAGTTTAACAATACCTAACTTTATATGAGATTTATATCATTATTAAATAGTATAAATAGCATACGTTAGTTGAGCATATTGTGATATACCAAAGGATTTATTTTTGATGAGGATACTCGTCAGTTGCTTAGATAGGGTTTTATGTGTAAATTCGTTGAGTTCTATCGGATAGATGTGATTTAAAATATGAAAGGATTGGGTTACTTGCTCTAATAGTATTAAGTTTATTGATTAAAATATTATTATTTATTATATCAAATATCTGATAACAAATCTATAGCTGATTACTCCGATTTAAACACCATTTGCAGTTACTTATTGATAAAATTATATCAGAATAATAAATGATTAAGTTAGTAAATATTCCTATCGCCAGTGTACTGAAAAAAAAATGAGTTAATGGGAATTTGGAATAATTTTTGATTTTTAATAAAACAGCTGTAAAAACTTTTTTGTTTTAGATGTTTTATAAGATCTTGGTATAATACATAAACAAGAAATGAGATATCGCGATGATAATTATTTACAATAATATGAAAAAACAGTAGACTCTCGTTAATCCGGTCGTGCGATAATCCGGTAAGTTCTGCAGTAATCCGGCTATATTTTATTTTTACTATTTTCGCATAAACGATTACCAGAAATAGTCTTAAAAGCATCATTTCAAAAAAAAAAAATAAAATAAAACAAAATGATAATTATTTTAGACTTCTCCCACCAAAAGATTAATTCAACATAGTAATAATTTAGTATATAAAATTTTATAGAATAAATTAATGTTTTTCAATAAGTAAAGTTGCATTTTTATGTGAACCTTCATTAATCCGGCAGTATCTGATGTGATATCTTCCGAATACAAATAATGGATAAATAATAATATTTATTTTCCATGAACTTTAAACATAAAGATAATGCATTTTCCATTATGTCGTTTTATAATTTTTGTCGAATCATCGAAAATTGGCCAATTTGAAACTATTGTTTAAACACTACTATTTACTATTGTAAATTAAACTTATTTAAACATAATATAATTATTAATATAGTAATCGTATATTATGGTTTAAAAGAAATATAAAAATGTTTTTCAGTTATTTTATCGATTTTTATTTTTGAAATGTTAACTTGTTGATACTTTGATCTTTATTTCTTTAAGCTAAATCATTTTTATTTTTAAAACTTTACATTAAATTGAATGTTTTTATCGTGTATACATTTTATAGAATAATATATAGATATAGACAGTTCTATACTTTATTGATATATCAAAATGAGTTATAAATACAAATTAAAAATGTGAAAAATGAAATTGCGAATAAAACGTGTTTCACATATAAAAAAACATCAGTAATTCAATAACTATAAATGAATGTTACCATATTTAGAAAAAATAAATCTTTCAATGGTCTATTATAAATTTAGCGTTCTGCTCGTAATCATATAAAAAATACTATAATTTTCAATGGGTACCTACATTTTTATGTGTATGTAATACATGCTCAATATAACACATAATATATAACTATAAAATAGCATTTATTGTATAATGTATATAAGTAATGTGTTTCTAAATATCATCTAAACCAATTATAAATTCAGCCGTCAAAGTATTTATGACATTAAAATTATATTGCTATGTATTTCAAAAATAATGTATTATAGGTAGGATGATATTATATGATGTTATATTTGGCGCACAGTATTTTTTAAGTACAGTTTTTTTTTAATAGTAAAGTGAAGTGGCTAAATAATCGAAGTAAGGTGTAGTATGGTAGTTACTGTGTAACAGACGTTTATATATAGCTGTCAGTTATTCGGGATGCAAATCGGCACAGCAAAATTATTATTTGTCACACTACAATCCATTTATTCTTTTTATTAACTTCAATGCATATTATTTCGGGGGGATGTACACAGTTTCGGTCTGGCTCATGATTAGTCCCCAAGCAATGCAATTTTCAATGGACTCAAATTCTTCAGATAGATTAAAAAATATTTTAACTGCCTTTAATACATTGCAATACAACTATTTTTTATTTTCATGTAAAAATAAGTTAGGTAAGTTGACTATTTTTTTTCTTTCAAATTATTTATTATTTAAAGAAATATGTGTAATCAACAATATTTTATATACTTTTTTATAATTGCAGTCATAAAATGCAAAATAATATTCCTTATTAAAAAAAAAAAAATGTAATAAACATAAATAATATTAATTTAAAATAATAATAAATTATTATTAAAATAGTATTTTATTTATTTAATTGTTAAAAGATCCTCACATATTAATAATTTTATTTTTTGCTAATAAATTAATAGCAGTGGATTATAAAAATATCAAAGAGCGATAACCTACTTTTAAAATTATACCACATATTTTGTAGTGTAGCTAAATTGCTTATCCAGGACGCCATACGATCATTACAGAAATATTTTTTTTAACCCCTTTTAGTGCTATGTATATACAGTATACAATCACGAAAAACATTAACCTACAGTCTGTGAAAGTATTTACTCGTCAATAAAACGTTATTTAAGTTAAATATCTTAATAAATATTAACCAATTTTAGTTTTTGATTTTGACACATGCCCTTTGAATGACTTCAAAAGTCAATTGAGTAGATAAACGTTGGAAAAAAATTATCCATTTGAAAACCAATGTTTGTTGATTTAGTATTAAAATTTATTTTGCATTCTATTAAAATCAATAACCACCTTCAAATTATCGATATAAAATAGAAACTATAGAAAAAATATCATTGTTAAAACTAAAATATTAATAACTTATATATAAATAATATTAAATAATAAATATATACATCAAATATGACATAGTATGCCATTTTTGTTTGGACAAGTAGTCTTTGAGTACTAATATTCTATCTATTATTTTACAAAATTACAATATTAAAGTTAATACCATACTGATGAAATAAACTATAAGTTTAATTTTTTCTCATTTATTATACATATGCATTAACTAGTGAAATTATTTGTTTTTTTTTTTTTATTATTATTATTTGATAGAATTCTTTAATATTTGTGATATAACACTAAGTAGTTACATAGAATAGCTAGGTTATAAATAATTCAGAGCAACTGCCAATCGCGAAAGGTTGACCCTTAGTTACAAGCTTAGAAAATAAAGGGGTCTAAATTGACTATTCTTTTAATACATTATTTATAAGCAAGTAATACTTTTTAATAAATTATATTACTTACGTTTTTAAATATACATTTTATATTATATAAAATACAAGTATCATGCAAAAAATGAATAATTTGTATGTTTAATTAAATATAGAAATTTATATTTTAAAGTATCAACTATGTGTCATACTTATAATTTATAGCTAAATAAGCCTAAATTATTACACCTTAAATGTATATGATTTCACTATGAACCATTTAAATGTTGGAAATTGGAATCATTATTTTGTATTCAACCTCATAAATTTAGAAAACTATAATGTTTTATATTTTAAGCTCTAAACCTACACATTTATGTACAATAAGTTAATGACAATTAATTTCGTGAATTATAGTTAAGCACTTACTGTAAAAAGTGGATTTGTAAATAAATAAATATTTTGTTATTTGTGAAAAAATTTGTTCTTAGTTTCTGCTTATATTAGACACATTACACATATATGTCCTTGCAAAAAATCTTATTATTAATGAAATTTAAAAAATGAAAAAAATGATTTAAGTGAAACGAAAAAATTAATATAGGTGCGTAAAATAAGAAAATACATTTTTCTATTATATAATTATATTACATTACGTGCAAATCATTTAAATTCGTTGTTGTAAATAATAAAATACGGTTTAACTTTATTAGTGATAATATACAAAGTGTAATTTTTTTTTATCAGTGAATATTCATTATCTTAAAAACTTAAAGATTTTTGAATATATATATATATTTAATTTGAAGTCATTATAAAAGAACAAAACTTTATTCGTTAAATTTACGAATAGAGTTAAGCGAGCCTATGCCTTCTCAATCTATACATCTAAACTTTAAATACTTATAACTAAAATAAGGACTTAAATTCACTAAAAATCATTAAATATGCGTTACAAAATATTCACTTGTACATTTAAAAAAAATTGAATATGCAAATATATTATTCAAATTAAAAAATCTACAATTATAGTTATTTTTATTTTTTTAACAATTAATTATTTGAAAAATTAGTGTAAAAAAAGTTTTAAAAACTATTGTGTAATAAATATTAAAATAAAGTAAAAGTTCAAAAACGATAATAATATAAGATATTAGTAGACAATAATTGTTTACCGTTGAAAAATACACTGTATATTATTATATTTTATCATTAGCTTATAATGATATTGTTTATTGACTATTATAGATGTGTTACGTATACAATTAAATCTATTTATTATACAATCTTATCAATAAATGTACGAAGTACAATGAAAACAGCCGAGATGAATCAAATAATCATATGCAGTGTTTGATTCACTGTGATTAAAATCGTTCTTCTCGTGAAAACCAATTTAATTCACTCGGATACTGTACGTCAAGTAAAATTCAACAACGATGAAAGAGTAGTCGACGACGCATATTGGACGCTGTCACAGGATTTGCATTAAAATGTATTAAATTATTTAATAATATATTTTTATTGTTTATGTAAAAACTAAAAAGTGACAGACTGTAAATGGTTCAAGAATTGAAAATGACATCGTATAATTTTATTATGTTGTGGATTGGGAAATTGTAATTCTTTTAAACAAGTTTTTTGAAAATATACACATATATATTTATAGTTTTATAGGTAAGTATACAAAGATCATAATTAGTGTACAACTAAATATTTTTATAGGTTATTGTTTAAAATAGATTCACAATTGGTGTTGGTGTTAGTTTAAGAATTCAACAATAAAGAAGCTAACTATTAATTTTAAATGTTTTGGTCTTTAAAATTTGATAATACTATAAATAGTACATTACTTATTAGATGTTATCATGATATATACGATTTATAGTTGGTTTGTCTTAATATATTCGACAATGCAGAGTTTAATCAGACATTAATATTATATAGCAATCTACACTCTACGGCCTATGATGATCTTTAAAATTAACTTATTTTTGAAACGTGACTTTTGCTTTCTCAATTAAACGAATTTTATTGGAGTGGTATTACATCAAGATTATTTGTTATTGGATAGAAAGAATAAATAGTTTATCGTATAATAGTTTTGTAGAATGAAGACTGTATTTTATTTGCCTTAAATTTAAGTTATTGATTTGATCGTATAACTCACATGTAAATTGGTCTTTCAACGGTTTCAAAATATGGTTTATGCAACGTCTACAATATTATTACTACGTTTGATGGTTAACAGTTAAAATTAACTTTCTGTCTTAATATATAAGTCTATCTTGTACGGGAAGTAAATAAACTACTGTATAACTAAATAAGAATGTTAGAAAGTATAAATGTTGACTGAACTTTGGAAACAGCACAATAATTTGTTCCATTGCAAACATATACAAAACAAATATATATATCGTACTAAATTTATAAACCATTTCAATTACAAAGTTTGGGATTTCTGAGTTCTGGTAAAATCCTAAATCACAGACAAAATATAACTGTTACGCGTTGATTAGATTCTAATTTATAACTTAATATTTTCAGATTGTAAAGTTAGTAGTCCAATTATTTTTTAAATTAGAAAGATTATATTATTTTTATCAATAAAAGTTGTTCACCACGATTCCTTAATAAATCAATATATATTTGTATATTATATACATATTTAACACATAATATAATATTATTAGGTACGTTTAAGTTTTGTCACTTCTATATAGAATATAAATTTTCTTATATGTTTCTAAAAAATTATTTAATAATGTTAAGATTATATGCTTTTGATAATTTTATACGGTATATCATAATATCCGTTATGTACCTATCTAACGATTCTAACATACCATAATATGTTGGCCACATTTTATTAAATACTTAAATCTTCATTCTAGAAGTGGCTTTATATAAACTTAGTATCTATAGTATAATAATAACTTATTCAAAAAATATTAATTATCTCGATTTGAAATATAAATAAATGTAATGTAATCTGTAAAATAAGACACACAATAATTGATTGATTGGTATCTACACTAAATAGATACTCAAATATACATCATTATAGATAAAATAATTTATACATAAAAAAGAGAGTTATTTTGTCAGAGTTTATGTGGTTTGCGTAGGTATAGTTGTAAAAATGAAAAATTATAATATATAAAAATAAAAGCGAGGAAATTATGATGTATCTCATATTGATTAAATGTTTAATGTAAAATACAAAATATTACTAAATGCTTCGATATCAGTATTAAAATTACAAAATGTAGGTGAGCGATGTTAAATGTATAAAATATGAGACCAGTGCATTAGTATGTTAATGCTGAATATATACGAATAATCACGTTTTTAAATTTTGGTGGTTCAAAATACTTCAAATCGAACCGAGTTCATAGCCCAAATTTTATTTTGCGTATACTCACATTATACCTTATACATGTAAATATATATGATTATTTGAGACATAGTTGGTGTTTAGTGCATATTATTCGTATTATAATTTGTATTTATTTTTATGTACAAAATATAAAGCATTAAAATAGATGAAATTATTTTTGAAACTTTTCTATGAATTATATGAAAAATTTGTATTTATTTACTTTACTGTAAAATTAAATTCAAAATTACCAATTTATACAACTGTTATTGAGTGAATGGTAGAGGCATCTAATTATTCCAGTGATGCAATCAGGAAATTTTTTGATGAAGTGTGGGGTTTATTAAAATGTTTAACTATTGATAAATATTTAATAACACAACCCGAAATAAAAATATTTATGAATAATTATATTTTACTAAGTATTAAATTGGTGTATAATTCAATTTTTTTTTGTACCATATTCAAAATATTTCCAGTGTTATTCTAACTCTATAAGCATGTTTTTATAATATTATATATTAATATGATACGCCGTGACGTGATGATTTTTCGTGATTGTTATTTTTTCCACATAACTACGACGTAGGTATCGTGGGCATATATAAGTATAGCTGTGAACTATAACAGGTGTTACTTGTACAATGAATTGACAACGACCCAACCGTTATAACTATATAGAATATAGTGCATGTATTTAATATATATATATATATATGTGTGTGTATAGTTTGGGGGATAGTTTTATATTATGTGTATAAAAAAGTAATATCAGTGTGGAATATTTTTTTAATGCGTTTAATTCTCGTCTAAACGATGTATTTTAATATTATTATGTTATTAATATTCATGTAGGTGTGTATAACATTATAGACTCGATGCATGCAGCATTGTATATGAAAAGTTTAACCACGATAACCACGTGCAGTCAGCCCGTTTTATATGAGAATGTATATTTTTTTTATCGACATACGCTAGTCTCTTATGCCTGTTAGTGATAAAAAAAAAATTATTTTGCCTTCAGTTTTCAAATAGTTTCTGCGTTTGTATAAAAACAATAATATATACAGTGCCACTAATACTATGAAAAAGTTTCGTCTTTAACGATTATTGCATGCATTCACCAATATTGTTGTCCTGCAGTGTGCATCAAGTGCTATATTTTTATAAAAAACAAAATGCCTTCTCGTGATTTCATTTTTTTTTGTATGTTTCAAACCTGATGACTAACACACAGTCATATCAGTATGCATATATGGGAATACATATACAGAGTGTTTCTGGATGTCTGTGAAAATTCTGAAGATGACAATATTATCAATACATTGAGTGGTATAGAAAATATATTTTGCCGTTTGTGGAAGGAAAATTTCTAAGAATACTTATAAGGGTAATTTTATACTATTGATGGTAAACTTTCTCATGTCTGTAATAACTCTGTTATAATATTATATAATGATTTAAAGTTTTTAATACTATGAAAATGAAAATGGAAAAAAAAATTAAGCATATAAATTATAGTAAACAGTAAAAATAATAATAATATAATATTCTTTAGCTGTGGACTATAATTGTACTTGAGGTTCTAAGAAAATCAAAAAAATCATTAGTTAAATTGAACTCAAATTTAAGTGTTTTTCATAATAAGCATACATATTTTAAAAACAGTGACTTCTAATTTCGTGATAAATTTTGATTACATAGTGTACACCTATATATCAATAGGCGTTACCCTCTGTAGTGGATACTTCAGTTAAGTATAATGTTGAGCGGATGGAAGAGATCTTAACATTTATATTGGGAGAGTTAACCACCGCCCAGTTGGCCAGTTACAGTATCTTAAATTACTATTTATCGATAAAAATGTATTAAGTTCTATGAAATATTTAAAATCAAATAAATTTAGCAAACGTTAGATGTTAGATTAGTCTCAGTGTAAACAAAAAAATCTAAAAACACTCTGTATACAGTATACACTCAGTAGTTTTTATACGCGATTCACAAAATGCAACGAGAAGCAATCGAACGACGACGACGGGAAGCCTGTTTTTCTTTTTAGGAGACAACTTTTCAGTACCATTAAAAAAAATAAAAATAAAATATAACTGTCGAACGTTCTCGTCTCGAATTCCAAAACAGTAGGGTGTACTACCCGCGATCCAGGTAAGTCACGTAGGTCTCAAAGGTACGGCGCCGGCATTCTATGTATATATATATATATATATATTAGCTATCCACCCATTTTGTTACTGCTGCTGTAGTAGAAGTTTATATATATAAACACATACACATCCGTATACACGTTATATGGGTCGACTATTTCGATGTCGTTTGTATTATTGCGTTATCTCGTTGACTGCAGCGTGTCCTGTATTTACCGGCAAACAGCGTGACGTTTTTCTGCCCCGAAAACGTAAAATCACGACTAGGTACAACAATTATTACGTATATAATGATATATATATATATATTACATATAGTATTATAGCCATAGTGTTAATAGGTAAGAATATTTTGGTGATGGCTTAATCGTATAACGTAATTTAACCGAATGCCAAGTCTATATAATAATCCTTACCATTTCCTACAACTCAATATAGGACATTATCTAGATGTTTCACTTGGACCAGACACAGAGGACAACGTCAAAGTTATAATTTTTGTAAAATAAATCAATTTGTTCAACAAATAAAAAATAAAGATTCAAGTTATTAATGTAAAAAATAAAAATAAACGAATGACTAGCCTAAGTTGCAATATTAAGATCAATAAAATAAACACAAAAAATAAAAATATATTCCATCACTATTATTTGTATGAACAGAACTTAGGCAATCGTGGTATTATTGTAATACTCAATTATTATTATGTATTTACTTTAAATTACGAGCGGTTTAAGTTTGTTGTATACACGTATTAATATATTCTTATACTGAAGTCGTTTAATTATATTATAATAAGCCATTTTTCGTCGGAACGCTGGTGATCCGTACCAAACTTGTGCAATTTACCGGGAAGAAAAATGTATTTAATACATACCTATTATATTATTTGATAATATAATGCAATGAAAAAAATAATATTTGGTTGTAATTTGTATCAAACGTGTAAAAACATTCAGTAACATAACTTGTATACAAAGTTTTCGTATTGAAACTTTTTATTTTGAAACAAATTGTTTACTAATTGTTATGGCCACTTAGAAAAATTCATATTTGTATACATATATATATATATATATATATAAAATACACATTTTATTTTTACATTTTTATAAATGGCTTAAAATATCATCCAGTTTGATTAACCTATGAATGTGGTATAGATTATGCATTTTTTGAAACCATGTACGTTAATTGCATTTATAATAATAATTTGATCGAGTAATATATGAGCTGTACTACCACTACATATTATTATAGATTACTATTTTTACGATTTATTGTTAAATTTAAAATATATTATTAAATTTATTGATATTATTTACGATTATTATTTTATAGAAAATTAGGTATAACAAAATAACCTTTTTATACATTTTATAGATTCTAGACAGATTCATTGACTCTCGCTAACGAAATTATTCATACGAAGGTGAGTTGCATAAAATACTCACCATATAATGACATAGTGAGGAAGGAGTACAGTATTACTGTGGATTATTAGTTTTTTTCAGTATAAAATATTAATGTATGACGTGTGAAAGTTGTGCTAGTGCATAGGTTATCTAACAATTAGAAACAACGGTATTATTATTTTATATAGTTATTCTATTTCAATATTTGTCACAAAAACTATTGATATACCCTTGTTTGCGTGGTGGTTTTCTCGAAAATGTATTGTTTGTTAATTGTTATCACGATTTCAGTGGATAGTTTATAAGAGGGTTTTCTTCCAATCGAGAAAATACAATTACTAATGGCTGTTATGTGGGTGAAGACACACGACGGAATTACTGTACGCAAAGGGAACGAATAAACGCATTTACTGTTCTTATCCGTTTCTCGGTGTAAATTATGTGATTAATTTTGTCAAAAAGTTTTGGGTATAGAAATATACCTACTACGTACGTGCTGGGTACCATGAAAAATAAAACAAAACACGATACGTTTCCCACCACCAATACCCGTTGAAATGATGAAAATTTTCTCATCGTGATTCGTGGTTCATTAAGCATTCGGGTAATCATTTTTTAATAAAACTATGACACTTTATCATATCACCGAATACATTATATTTGTTAATTTTTTTTTTAAAACGGGGTAGCCAATATAATAAAAGTTAAATAATAACCAGAAAAAAGATAAGTATGTGTACAATATACGATAATAAAAATATATTCAGAATGAATAAATATATATATTTTAAATAAAATAAAGTATAAATTAATTAAATTATATGAAGGAACATGCGTTCTCATTCATCAGGAGCATGAATTAAAAGAAGTGTAATGTTATTTCTAAAATAATTGTTTTTTGTATATTTTATTATTTTATTTCAATATAATATAATATATTTTTTTAATTGTGAGGGAAATAGCATTTACGGCATCAGTAAAAACTATAGGTGATTACAGAATAAAATTTTCGAAGAATATTAATGAATTGCTCAGAGTAATCACGTGGATAGAAATATATGTTAAATAAAAAAAGTATATCGAATTTTAAAAACTCTCGTTGTAAATACTTTATTTATTTAGCTTCAGGCGTAAACTATATAAAGGTCTTGAATTACATTTACAACCCATATTCTGCGACAGATCGAACAATACAACAATTAAGAGTCTCGCAAGAGAACCAAAAATCTTAATAGTCATCTAACGAACCTTAATGTTTTTAAGGAGATAATAACATTAAAAACGTTAGAACGTAAGAACAGAATACAATAACACACGCATAGGTATTATTAACCTACCTCTTTAAAATATTCTCTTATATTATATATTTATATAATATCTTGTGCAAAGGCAAGTCTGATTGTCTAATATTCAAATTTATTTTTTAAATAATAAAAACTAAATATTTTGTTAAATATGACGTATTTTTTTTTATTGTATATTAATTATATATTCATTACAATATATTAAACAAAAAAAAAACTAATCAATTTCTTAATTATATTTACAATTGTAGATAATATTATGTACATATAAACATTATTTTAACTTTTTTTAAATTTACCAGAAATAGTCTAAGTTGTTTGTTATGGATTCTTTAACTAATTTATTAATTAAGTTAATTTTGAAAACTAATTTAAGCAATCTTTACTCGCGTGCATACTTTTATGAATTATAAACGGTACTGATCTATGATAACATATACTTTTTTCATATCATAGGTCATAATGATTATAATAATAATAGCAACAATAATATTATATTATATGAGATACGAAATAGAAATAACAGCGTCGATCTAATTAGGCAAATTAATAAAATCGAACTCGTCGCGTAACACATAGCCGGGTATCACAAAAGATTAAATCTTGAAATCCCGGAACGTTGCGGTGATGGTTTTCGACTTCTGAATGACGAATGGACGTACCTGCAGTATGATATATATAGGTAAATATACAGAAATGTATCACGAAACGTGCATTAATTTGACTAAGTGTTCAGGCCGGTTTTTGCGGTATATATACCTCTATATACAAACACATAAAGCGAGGGATCGAAAACCCAAAACCAGAAAATAGCATTTTTACTTCTGTTTTTTACTCTTCGAATATACTCGACATCATACAGAATCATCATATAAACACTCTTGTGTGGCAGCAGGTGTTGTATAGGCACACTGGTCGATTAATTTTATATAAACGTTATAGTTTGGTGAGACGTTATACGGGTATATTATACATATTTTTTTACAAATAAAAATGTTGACGTAATATCATCATAATACTGTATTATTTTAATAAACTGATTTACAACCGAAAATAATATTCAATGCTGCTTCAAAACATAAAGACGGTCTTAATGCGTATGTTTTTTCAAACCGAAAACATTTTTCGAATTTAAATTCTTAGAATCATAGTTTTGAACAGTTTTTAGATATTACATTTCATAGATAGCAAGTAACAACAATCATTATAATTCATTGTACAATTTACAATTTTTGTTGACGAACTGTTTATTTAAATTCTGAGACGGCTGGCTTATAATGCTTCTGTATTATGGTTATTTCTTTAAATAATATAAAAGTTAAATTATTAAGAGTATATCAGCACACTATTTGTTTTCTATTTCTGACCTATGCATAACATAAAAAAATTGTGTTCAATAGAATCAATAACATATTATGTTGTTAGTTTTAGAATTAAAGTGAATTGTCTTACAATCAAATAACTTAATGTCAAGAAAATTATCTATGTCCTTATTTTGCCTTTTTTGTGATACATTTTAATACGGCATATGAACTTTTTAAAATAGTAACATTTTACATATTTATACTCAATTTGCATTAACATTGAAATATCTTAAAAGAACTTATCTAACTCAGATAATGTTAATAAATTTAAGTTTGATAATAGTGCAATTCACTTAAATTCTTAAACTAACAATACGAGATCACTTCTACTGAATACAAATTTGTTATGTTACATGTGAGTTAAAAAGATAAAACAAATAATGCGTTGACATTTTCTTAAAAATGTCAATTAATTCTTCAAATAGTTACGTATAAGTATTTATGTGTACCTAGATGGAATGTAGATCACGGGTATTTGTTACTACGGGAGGATGACTGTGTACGAAGCCAAAAATATTGAGGTACCTGTTGTATATAATATACGAGTATGTACAAAATTGATGTTTTACTGATATTTTTTTCTTTTGAAAATAATAATTTATTTCCGACTGGCTTTAGTACATGAACTACCATGTTATAACTTATTTAATGGTACAGCTAGTATATATATATATATTTTTTGGTTTTAGCAATGATTTCTTTAATTATTTATTTGTTTATAAATTGTAAGTTTATTTTGTATTCTGAGCAGATCAAGCAAGCTGTTAATAAATGGTGAATGTTATTTTTTTACGTGTTTATCGTTTTGGTTAACATTTTTTTTAGGTGGTAAAAATTATTAATAATATCGTAATATTGTGATCGAAAATCTTACTAGAATAACTTTTTTTTTTAACTTATCAAGAGCGTTAAAACTGTTATATACCTATGACTTATAAGTTGTATTGTTATGTTTCATGTTATTATTCATGTAATGTGTATTGTAGTATACATTTACCTATATATTATAGAATAATGGGATATTTTTTTTCTAACTTAATTTTTTATTTAGGCAATTTGTTATAACAATTTTACAATAATCTCTGTATATACAATTAAATAAATAATATCATGAAAATAACTACGTAGCAGAAGTAAAAAGGTCACTCACTGTGGAGATACTTATTAAAAAATTCTAAAAAAATGTATCAATTTGATTAGGTTAGGTATGGTAACGTAAGTAATCATATTATGCGTCGGTTGTTAGGGGTAAACTTACAATTAATTGTTTGTTAGGGACAACCTGATTAATGTTATGCGAAATCGGTTGGGTAAAGTAATTATAATGTATATATAGGTTACTAAAGGCAACCTAAAGCAAGATTTTATAATTTAATAATTTAATTTTTAATTTTATAATGTTATCATTATAACAAAAAATTCACTATGATCACAAAAAAATTGTTGTATCGAATTCAAAAACATATTATTTATGTTAAATCTATAAAGAGTTTATTATTTTCACTGTTTTAAACCAGTTAGTCTATTATCCTTACGTTACCTATATATTTAATTCATATACTTATTTACTATCAGATGTATTGGTGATGTACTGGTGTATGTGGTGTGGTCAGATGTAGAATGGGTACGGTTCAGTACAGATAGATTTAAACATCTAAAGCGCCAAGTAATTTTTCATAGATGAATGGTCCAATAGTTTTGGCAGGAATTAATTATACTTTCCTTAGTTTCTATTTTAATAGTTTAAAATATGTTTCAAAGGAAGTAGTGTAAAATAATACCAAGAAAACAAATTCATAATAATCGTGAATTTATATATTAATACTAGATAACTAATTATTCTGTATGTGGTTATTGAAAAACACTAATAAGTAGAATGCATTAAATATTAAAATGTTTCATAAACAATTATACATTATGAAAATAAACATAGATGAGTTTTATAAAAATTAATTATATATCGAAAGAGTTAATGTAAAACAAACTATTATAATATTATAACATTACAATATCATATTATTCAAATACTTTAATATTATTAAGACAAATTCTACAAATCACGGGATATTTTATGTCAAGCGTATTCTGTGGAATAATTACTACTTTGTTTACACATAATTATCTATATCATAATACATATTACACTGCTACCGGTACTTACGTCTACATTTTTATAAAATTATACTTTAAATTCCGTTATGGTTCTTACATACATAAATGTATAGGATTTAAAGATAATTATTTTTGGTATTTTTATTCGTCATAATTTTTTTAGTTTTTTTTTACATAATAATAATTACATTTAAATATTTTCAATAGTACACTATAGTCCTTCATTATAGCAGAAAAATTAGGATGAATGCTCTTAATATCTAAAACTGTATAGATACCTATTAAAATCGGTTTATATTTTTTTACTTGGGATTTGCATTAATTATCGAAATTGACAGTTACAACTATGAATTTATTGGTCATTTCCAGATTATGATTAAGTTTGGAATTATAAATTATAAAATAAAAATTATTAAATCATATCATAAAACAAATGAATTTGATTATATTTTGCAATAGAATATAAATGTTAGGCATACAAGAAAATTGTTTGGAAAAGACAATATTTTGTCAATTTATATTTTACCTATCCAAGAGAATCGATATGTTTTTACTTAGTGCACGTCATTGACAATGACATCTATATTACGTTTATACTTATAATTAGGTATATTTTTGCGAGATCTCGTGGGATGTGTGTATTTTTTATGCATTTCTATGATAAAAATATGTTATAATTGCAACACGGCGTTCCATATAGGCAATTTAGCTACATTACTAGGATTATTTTTCAGTATTTCAAAATACTTATGATAAGATTTACGATTGATCGAATGAAACCAAATAACTAAATATTCAACATCCGATAAACGATAAACACAACTTGTATAGTTTCCAACGGTAGTCCGTCTTATAATAATTTACATCATGAGGTGAAAATCACCTGACGTAAGCATTGTTTCCAATAGTTTATTAAGACACTATATTTTTGTCTTTAAAAATTTAAAATTATTTCTCGTATACAAATGTGATTGACCAAAAATATCGAAAAAAGGAGAACTGTTCTATTACATAATATTATTTTAATATTTTTTTTATTAAATATGATTTTTGGCATATGGTCTTATCGAGTGGCATTATATTATTTAAAAATGTATGCATTATTTAAAATCTGTTTTAATATATTGGATATCCTTATAAATATAATTTTTGACGTAACATTGCAGTTGATGATTTCCGACAGAATGCCGTATACAGGGTCTTTCTTTTATCATTGATATCATTGACTTTTTTTCAAAATATTTTATAACATGATTTTTTCAAACTGTATGAAATTTTTATTTTTTCTACCCTTTTATTCAATAGTGAAACCACTATTAACTTTTGATTTTCAAACTTGACGAAATAATGAGTGTATAATGATAAAACAATCGCCCTGTATACTATTGGTTTCCATTTATCATTAACGTTGGTATGGTATTGAGTTAATATAAGTATAATTGTAAGAATATCACGAAAACACTATCAAAATCATAAAGTTTCTCAAAATAACTAAATTGTATAACCTTATCTAACATTTTTATTTTATTATTTTTCTCACTACCTATGTTGTACTCATATTTTTTAACGTTATACCTACATAAATTATCTACATTGTATTTAATATTCATAATACTAGTCAGTATCTAACTTAATGTTCACATTGTATACTATGCCAATAACCTTAGTTGTTGTGGCTTTAATAAAATAAAAAAAATAAAAAATTGTAAGAATGTTACTAAAACTGGTGTATAATTGATAGAAGAGGTCTTTCTTTAATATATGATATATATATATTATAAATATTATAATATATATTAGGTATATGATACTGAAGTTGTAACAGTAATATAAATGTTTGCGTATTATTCACGCATGCTTCGATGTAACAAGCCGATTCGATTTTATAATCGAGTTTGGCCAGCAAGAGTAAAACAAAATACACACACAAAAAAATATGTAATACAATAATCTATTTATATATATTTTTTTACACGCTATATCGTCTGTCGCCCGCTACGTTTTCCGAATAGCTAATTTTCATTGTTTTATGTGTACACGATATTTTTTTCTTTTTCTTCATTTTATATTATACCGTCGTCGTTGTCTTCGTTTCGGCTAGCAGACTATATATATATATATATATTTACGATATAATATAGCCTATATATCTCTGGGGAGCGCGTTACCGTCTTTTCATTCATCGTGGTATTCAACCACTGCATTTAAAATCGAGTTTTCACTCTGTATTTTCTATATATACACCAGTACGGACATTTAATATTATGTGTGATCATTTTCTTTCACTCGCGCAGATAATGAAATATCTATTTATTCTATTTATTCACTATTTGAGTGACCTTTTTATTTTTTATTAAAAATTCTCACATTGGCTTTAGGAAATTAAATTTAATAGAAAAAACATAAGGAAAATCTAAAAATTAGCAATTCTCACTTTGATGAATAAAAATTGTGTAATTTCAAGTAATTTTTATTAATCATTAATTTAATAAAAATACCACCAAACAATATGGAAGAAGCTCTTAGTAAAGACAAAAGTACAGAGATTTGAGACTTTACAACCAAGATTAATATTGAAAACCTGTATTTTTAACTTGTATATTATGTCAGATCAAAATTTTAAATCATGTAGTTTCATATATTGATATACATATTATATATCAGAAGTAATTACTAAAGTTAAATTGCTAAAAATAAAAAATAAAAAAATATTTCAAACATACATTAAAATAAAGAATTGATGAAGAAGATTCAAATACGTATCTATTAATTTATATCGTTATTGTGGGAAAAGTGCGAAAATGAATAATTGGATTATTAATCCAATGTAAATTTAAATACAATTTTGAATTAAAATCTTCATTGCAAGAAAAATCCCTACGAACGATTAAGCTTAACATATTTTACTACTAATTACATTAAACATCGCGAAGTAATAGTGAATTGTTAATTATATTGTGTATATAATTATAATCACAAGGAAAATCACCTATTGGCTATAATTGTTTAATTAAGCACAATTTATAGTATTATTATAAAAATGTTGAAAAATAATCTGGACTCTTCGTAGGTATTCAGCCGTAAAATAAATGGTTCGAATATGCTGATTATGTTTTTAATTAATGATATTATTATACGCGATACGCCTATATGATCAGTAAATATAAAATAATTATTATGGACGGAGTAAAAAAAAAGATGATCGTTTGAATATTGATGATTATTATCATAATAGCCGGTATGAGTACTGAAGAGAAGGTCTCAATAAAAACCAAATCCGTTGGTAAATCGTGGACTCAGAACTTAAAGATTCAAAATAGATTTTTTAGAAATTCACTTTTTATACATATATGACATATTATGTTTAGTTATTAACGTTCTTTAAGCATTGAATTTATTAGTTTTTCTTTTGTTTGTATAGATAAGTAGTCTAAAAGATGATTCAATTTTAACTTTGAGGGTGGTTTCTGATAGAAAATTGGATCTAGTTTGTACTTCAAAAAGGTCAAAAAATTATAAATTCCTAGAAATTTTCTTTCGATTTATATATCTATCAACTAATTCAAATTTAACACATAAATTACAGTAATCTATTCGACACCTACCGTATAGCAAATCGATATCTTGTTGCCTACATTTTAAAATAATTATTCTTTAAAAATAAATTGCTACGTAAGAAGATAGCATAATATATAGTTCGAAGTTAAAAATAATTGCTCTAATAGTCTGATGAATAATTCGATATTTTGAGATAGCACCTTACGCTCATAAAATATCAAAATGAAGAAACACTAAAGATCTAACTCGTGCGTGTGGTAAATCCACCTACATATTATATAAGTGCAGTTAATGACCAGCTTTATAATATACTCGACTGCAGTCATCCGGTTGTCGGGTCACGTCTTGTTCGTCAGCTCATCTCGTCTGCACGATCGGTGGGATAAAAAAAAAAGTACCTATAAAAAATATATCGTGTACATCGAAAAATAATGCCGAGATCGATCGCAACCGATGTTTGTCATGAGTTTTCCGTCGATCCGTCCGGTCGGTACAACTACGTGATGGCTAGATGCAGATACACGCTTCCTTTTCCCTGCTCATCACCACCACTCTATGTCCCTACACCGGGTAACGATAAAAATGTATAATTTGCTACCATACAGTGGCTTAAAATAAATAATATCATATTATTATTATTATTATTATGGTAGGTGCACGTTTATAGCGAATGAGAAAATATATCGATCAGAATATTGGTCGCGCGACACGCATACCAATTATATTATGCTTTATAAAGTGGGACATATAATATTATTATAATATCATAATACTATAATAGTGTGTGGATAAAGGTTTTAAAAAAAATGATCTTAGTCGAACGCTATTCGTAGTCATACGTTGTATAATATGTAGATATAATACGTAAAACAGTTTGACAGTCTTACAGTCTTGCTATATAGCCACTATATTATGCTGTATGACAAATTATATAAAACTAAACTATTTGGGTCCCCGAGATTAAAATTGTATACTTCGTAGGTGGGATTCAGGTTATTAAAGATGTATTGGTACACTGTTAGGGTTCGTGTTAATTTTGGTCTACTCTAGTTGCATCCGTATACACGACATTAGGAGATACTACGAATGATTAGGTATACGAATTAAATGCATAATAATTTACATTCTTATCATAATATCAATTAAATATTAAATATTTTTAAAGTCTTAAAATGATTTTTAATTTAATGTGTATGTTAATTAAAATCAGACGATACAAAACGTATGCTTAACCGGTGTTTAATTCGATTATAAATAAGAAGGAAAATAAATTTAATTTCCAATAAATATTTGAATCTAACTATAGTAACCAGTGTATCTTCATATGAAACCATTATGGTTAGAAACCTAGCAAACCAAATCCCAAATTTGAATATAGCCGTAATCATAAATTAATTTGTACAATAGGTACATAAAGTCATAAAATGATATATTCCGAATTTGGATTGGTCTGCTTTGGAGACCGAAACAGTGTATAACTTACTATGATTGTAAATTTATATATAATTAATACTTATGAATCACTACTTTAGTAAATTTATGCATTTATAAATATAACCATAATGTTTTCAGTAGACCGCAGCTCTAGATTTTTTTTTGTAATATCGTAATAACGACTATTTTTCAAATAAAATAATTATTTTATCACATAATGAGATGCAGTATAGATAACTTATGTGTGTATGAACGTAAAATCAAATATAAAAATACAGATTTAAAATAAGGTCAATAACAGATTATTTCTCAGTATAAATTAAAAAAATTAGTGCACGACTCATAATATGATATTTTGCATCACGTTTGTTTACGTTTTTTGAACTGGTATTATCAGATTTTATAACATTATCTGTTTATTAGTTCATAGCACGTAGATAAACAATAACAATAAAAATATTATTATGCAGCGTTATAGTTGAAACTAAAATATCCGTAAACTCAAAGTTGTCAATTTTTAAGTGATAACGCTTTGTTTGAAATAAACTATAATCAGTGTAATAAATTAACATAGGTAAATATAAAAAAACATACTAATGGCAAAATTATAATGACTAATAAGTAATAATTATAATTTTAGTTGTAGTTTTTTGCATAATTGCTGCATTAGTCACGACTATAACGACCTATTACAAATAGACATCCACTTGAGTTAATAAGTTTTTTTATGGTAGACACGCAATTAAAACGTGATTTTGAGAATGGTTAGGAGGGGCAGAGCTTATTAGCAAGTACTACGATATTAATTAGCCTGTCTACTCTATATACTCACTGTGATGGAAGCAGCGGCGTCAATAGTCCCATTTGTTGGAGGAGAAGTGAAAAATAATAAAGGTATAAACTCACAGTCTTTGTATATTATTGTTTTAAATATATTATTACATAGATAGTATATTAAATGTATTATGTTAATAGAAGACAGTGTACCCATATGTGTTATTTCCGTCTTATAAAACAAAATATAGCAACATTTACGTTTCAGATAATTTTATTCTCGTTATTTTTAAATGTATTATATCATATTTATTTTTAAATTTTAAAATATTCATTACTTGTTTATAAGTTTAAGCATAAAAAATCTTGGTGACCCCTAAATAATGATCATATACTTTTAAATTTTGATAAGAGATAAAATTACTATTATATTAAAAAACGGATTATTTTAAACATAAAATGTATGATTTTGTTTGTTAATTAAAAGGAGACGACACATTCGTCCTCTTAAGACAGGGGTTGCCAACCGGTCGATCTTTCTAGGAATACATGTCGATCGTTATAAAAATTAATTTTACCATTATCGGCCGATCGCGTAATAAATAATCGGAAAATGTGAATTGCTATATTGTATTCTAGGAATTCACCATTATTGGTATATAAAATGGCTTGAAGATTTTGCATTTTTAATAGATATTACTGAATAAATTAATTTCCTAAATTTAAAGTTACAAGGAAAAGAAAAACAAATTATTAATATGATATCAGATGTTCAAGCGTTTTCTAGTAAATTAGCATATTGGGAAAATAAAATCAAAAATTATGATGTACAGAATTTCCCTACGCTTCAAGAAACAATAATTAATTATTCTAAAAATATTTATGATCCTACAAACCACATAAATATAATTCAACATTTACGTTCCGAATTTAAAAAAAGATTTAACGACTAAAATACTTGAGTCAGTTGCGCAGTTTATATCAAATCTATTTTCTGGGATTTTGAGACACAGTTTTGGAAACACGCGAGTACTCATAATACCCAAATCTACGAAGCATTGCCCTTCGTATAACTTCATTTTTTGATTCAACTTGGTTATGCGAGTCAACATTTTCGAGTATGAAATACTTAAAGAACAAACATCGGTCAAAAATTACAAACAGTAATTTGGATTTAAGTATACGAGCAGCTATTTCTAATTATATACCAGAATTTTCAAAACTTGCAGAAGAAAACCAATGCCAGTTATCACATTAATAAATTATTAAATTATTATTTGAAAAAAACACCTTTTTTTTTTTGCTCATCAAATAAATCTCTTCCTAGGTCGATCACTAGAGTCTTAAAATTTTAAAAGTAGCTCACTTGTTTGAAAAGGTTGGCGACTCCTGTCTTAAGAGGTAATGGATAGACAAAATTTACCATATCATAATTTACTCGTATATTTATTAATATTTATTTATTTCATTTACTATGATAGTAATGATTAATGAATATGCAGATATAATGTATATGCATTATTATAACTTTATTAATGTTGTCAGGAATAGTTCAGTTTTGTAAAAAATAACTAGATACAAAAAAAACTAAGACACTGTTTAAAAAGCTAGTAACTAGTAAGTATGACGAAAGCGTGAAACGAACTAAATGACAGATATGTGTATTGTGTATTTTGTAAATTTGAGATACCACCATATATTTCGTAATTGTGTAATTGTCTTACTTTTCGATCCCTCTTTAGGTACAATTATAGAAATACAACAATCATTGTTATAGTACATTAAAAAAAAATATATATTATGTGTGTTAAAATGTTATTTAGTGTTCCAAGGTAAATTTGAAAATTTATATATGTATGGTATTATACCAGCTACTATATGCATACTATTTAAGCGCCATTAGGGATTTGCTAATTTAAAGTGGTCGCATGATGAAAACTCCATTACCCCACTATTTTTAAGTTAGTTTAAATGCACACAGAGCGTTCTATATAAGCTAAACTGCGCAAATACAAATATAACATTTCTGTCGTGTTACACTGCCATTTGGGACAACATGAAACTTTGTTGACAGTTAATTTTCAACCTTCAGTTACCCACAAGAATGTAAACACGTTTTCGTCCACTGTGTTTTCTTTAAAACGATATGCGAGCATAATATGATACTGAATATATGACTGAACTATCACGGCTATTGTACTATTATAATTTAAAGAAAAACACATAAATAATAAATGTGGTGCGAGATTTATGCCTATATTTATGTAACGCACTATATTGTGTATATATACTCGTAATTTGAAGTTTGAACGTTCTAACGAGGAACGATAATAATATATGGGTCAAGTCATTAATCCAACATTATGGTGTATTCGAATTAAACTACTCATTTAAGTTGTTTTTGAGTAGATCATTCATTATAAATCATATATTCATATCACACAATTCTAGACTATGCCTACAAATCTGAAATAAATGTTTTTTTTTTTTTTTTATTAAATTATAATAATTTATACTATTAAGTACCTAGTGAAAAATGTGCTAGTTTGAAGAAAGAAAGTAAACTAAGAACAGACACTAATAAGAAGAAAAATATTCTTTACATTTGAGTAAAGTGAGGTGTAATCATTTTAATAATAATTTATGTACAAAAAAAAGTATTAAAAATGTAGTTACAACATTATTACCTACTATTAAGGTGAACAAATCTATAAGTTTGAATAACCAACGGTTGTCTAGTGTGCAGAAAACATAATAAAAATCCGGAACGTCGTAAACAAATATTTTATTAATTATTATCATAACAAATTTAGTGAATTTTGTAATTTATTGTTATACGCGTGTTTCACATAATTGTATTCTCGTTGTAAAAAGGCCTATTTCAAATTGCAATTATTATAAATTCAAAATATTTACTGAATATCAATATTATTTTTCAGTCCATTTCTATATTATGTAATGCTTCATACGCCAAATAACTTTCGATACTTAGTGTTTATACTTTTTATAGTAATAATATGAATATTGTACCTCTATCTGTCTATTTAATCGTATTCATCACCTTTGAACTTAAATCTACAAACATCAAATATTATTATGTGTTCTTTCGTGTCAGTTTTCATTAAATCAATCAGTCCCACAATCTAACCCACATACATATACTCTCACTGACGTTGAATTAGTGATAAGGCTCGCTTTAAGAGAAGTTTTCAATTGTTAGACTGGTCAAAACCGTGTTTCATTCAAAGTGATTATAACTGACCATTATTGAAACCTGGTTTACATATATTTTACACGGACAATGTATAACAATGTAAGATATTGTCTGATTTAATAATTTTACTAAGAGAGTCAGCGAAGAAATATATGGAAAAGGTTATGATAGATGTAATTGTACTAAACAGTGTTTAAATAAAAAATTGAAATGTAAAGCAGCAGATGTAATTCATAACATCATTTCAATAATAATTGTTCAAATAATAGTTAATGTAATAATATTAAATTAATAAAATAACTTACTAATAATTAATAATGTTTTAAAATAAATATATATTTCAAATATAAAAATAAATAAATACTAATGGCCTTCGCTGCTTAGGATGTGTTTAATCAATAATATATATATAGATAAAATAATGAGAAAAAAAATTTAGTTTATATTTCCCAAATTATACTGGGCAATTTCTTAAATGTCGGGCAATATATCATTACGTCCGATCCATACGCGTATAATGTATATTTATGTATAGGGACAAACATTGTTTGACGGTCTACATAGCTCGTTACAGAGATGCACTCAGCGTTGGTCAACTATAGATGTCTACGGATTTGGCCTATCAATTGAAAATCGTTTTGAGTAGCCCATATAGACCACGAGGTGTGAAGAGGTCTCATTTCAGAAAATGTAATGGGTTATGTATGTACAAATTTCTCGGAAACTCCAAAGCCAACGCTGTTATAGATTTTCTCACGTCTACTTTTAACGCCGTCAAATCCATTATACTTCTGTTGCTTACAAATTAACTTTCATTACTAGCTTTCCTTTTCTTTTGAAAACTATTTTTTCGTATAGGTACCTGCGCTGGCTGAACCTACTTACTTACTAAAATTTACGTTATATGTTATTTGATTCATTTAATTTTAATATGTTGTATTATATGTCTTATGTTATTAATTTAATTGGTGAGATACAATTGTAATATGCATTTAAATATCACAATAAAATAATAAAGTAAACTTATATTATATAATAATGTGTTAAACAATGTATAAAAATATAAAATAATGTATAATTGAGACCTTTGTACTTGTATTTTACAATGAATTTGTAAAAACTAAATGTATTACAACTACAATAGGAATGTACCTACTTAACATTATATATATTTTTAAAATCATAATGGTTTTTAACGCAAGTTTACAAGGAAAAAACTTAACCTAATATTAAAACTACTGTGTTTAGTATTAAAACCCTTTGAAATTTAATTTTTAGTTGAAGAGAAAAAAGTTTCTTTGAATTTCCACTCGTTTATTACAAGACTGGTCTTGTCATTAAATATACTTAAACGTGTGTTCTTAAATCGCCTGCCGAAAATATAAAGCATCGTTTTCGAAGTAATATTTAAAATAAATTAATTACAACAATTATGTGGTAAGTTATGCATTCAAATGATGAAAATAAAGTTTTAGACTAGCTGATAATAATTATAAAAAAACTAAACATAAAACATTTTTATTTAAAAATAATAATTAGTTATATGGAAGTAAAACATATAAACCGTAACTATACTCGTATTATATGCATGCATATTTTATGTTTGATGATAAATCATCGTCATTGATGATGTGTAAAATAAAAACATTTAAATCGACAATCAGAGTTGTAATACTGTATGTGTCATTTGATACATTAACTAACAGTAAATTTTATTACAATTACAACCCTGGTAGGTATTTTGTATTCAAACTTTCAAAATATATTCATTGAATTTCCTTGAAATTAAGCTAAATTAAGTAGTTCATGTTTATTTTGTTCAAAAATACATATCTGTTATAATATTTAATCAAAAAATATTATAAAAAGGGTTGTTGTTAATAAGACATTTTTTTTTTTTACTATAAAATTCTATGAATTATTGCATATTAATAATGTAATAATAATTTTCTTTCTTGTAAATATACGATTAATTTTAATCAAAGAAATTGAAGTACTTGGAAGTCATAAAAAATGGAATAAAAGGCTATAAGAAAACTAAAAAAACATTTATACACCATAAAAATGCAAATAAACAATAATCATAATTCTGTGTATATTTCAATGAAAGCATTTTAAATACATGAATTATGTTAAAACGTTAGATAAACAATATAATATAAATTAAACAATTACTTTCATAATTATTGTTTAATGACTAAAACATTTTTTTTTAAATAATTTTTCAAATGTAATAGCTATTTAGTAAGTAAACTATTATTGTTACGAGTATAGTAATAATTCATTTCTCAATAAACACGTATTTATTTATACAGGCTACAGTTATTTATTACATTTTGCATTATTTACATATAAGTACTTATATTATTATTTTATTTATTTATAATCGAGTTATTTTTTATATAGAATTGAAACTTAAGTAATGGCACAGCAAAACATAAAATGTATAATAAGTAACTAACAAATAATTGTTTTCATGAGTATAATAATACTCATAAAGCGGCTCATAATAATAAATTATTTTTTAAAGAATAATATTATGTAAAATATTGAAAATTTATTTTATTTTATAAGAGAAGTAATTAAATATTTAAGTCTGAAAATGAAGACGACTTATATCTTGCACAAAGAACAATTAATTTAAGTATTTAATTGTGTCAGAGTTATTTGTGGATTGTAAGGAACGTTCTAAATCTAAACCAAAACCAATAGCAAAAAAAAAAAAAAAAAAAAAAATGAATAACAAGGGAAAAATCCATGAATTTTGAACGAATTGCAATGAAAAAAAGAAGCATATTTATGAGATCGGATAGTATTGTTAATTTGAACAAATATTAAAATAAAAGTAATACCTCGTTAGTGATGTTTTAGCTGTAGGCTTTGTTTTGTGGGGATTTCGTTTTAAATGAAAACTGCATTTGCAATTATTATACTGCAACTAAAATCGATTTTTTTTGAAAAAAAAAACGTCAGGATTCAAATGCTGAAATTCTTGGTTACTGTTCATTATATATTTCAAATGAGTAAATTCAATCATTCAAAGTGCATAATACTAAATTATATTAGTTAATTCGATTATAAATATTATTCAATTAAAAAATATATCTCTGAGCGTAACAATTAATATTGTAATAAAAAATTATGTCTCAACATGACTTTCTATAATAATATATTTGTATATTATTTTCTAATATAAATTACTGCATTTATTAAAAAAAATAAAAAAAATTGACTAACAGCTGTATAAAATTTCTTGAGATGTGCAAATAAATTAATTTTATCAATTTTTCATGAGTTTCATATTTTTAACATTGTATTATTGTAATATTATTTAAATAAGTACTTACTATTAGGTTTGGTTTTATAAAAGTCAGACAAGTATATAGTTAAAATATTTGGTGAAATTAGTGAGTCATAGCTCATCAGCAAATACAGAATCAAATAAATCTTACATATCTATGTTTTAAAAAACATAGTTTTTTAATAAATTTCGATTTAAAAAAAAAAATATATATATAAAAAAACAAAAAAAATTCCAAATCAGGAAATACATAATATAATAATTATATGATATATTATACAATTTGTAAATAAAATTTATACTTACAAGATGATAAATATAATTCAACTTTTAAGACTATCAATATGTTGTTATTTCAAATGCGTATTTTTAATTTTATTAATTTTTAAGCGTACTAATGCATATTAAGTGTTTTATTTTATGTTTTTGTTATATTTTATAATAACAAAGTCGATAGATAATGGATACCTGACTACATTTTTTATTTTTATTATATTTTAGGTATAATGTACATTAGTGTGCCGATATATATTAAGTGTATAGTCCTTAAAAAGTAGTTTGTTTATTTTATAAAAATGTATTATCACTAAAATAATACAAAAATACATTCTTTCTTGATAGTAAACCAAAAAATAATTATACCCGTGATAATCGATACATTTTGGGTAAAAATGAAATTATTATATTTTCTGCAGTTATGAAGAATATTACTGTAATTTTATCACTATACCATATTCTACCTCATTGCTGTATAGATGGGTAAGCTATATAAATAATGTATGACATTCACTTAAGACTCAAAGTTATCTTATAATCATTATTTATTACAAAAATTAAATTTCACGAGAAAGCAGTGTTCTTTACTCATTAGTTATTTTATTTTAAGACATCCAAAATTAAACGTACGATTATAAAAAATTCAATAATCATTCGGGAGGCTTTCGTGTCATGCTGTCGAAATGTACACTCTGAATTTATACAGTAATTGTTGGATAATAAATTAAGGGGCACGAATATCTCTTTTCAATGATTATAATCTTACTTAAATAAAATGTCGAATAAAAAAAAAATTATAACTGAGACAAGCAAAAGGTACCTAACAAAATCCGATTAGCGATTTTTATACGATATAATTATTAATAATGCACTATACGTTTACCCAAGGTGATTTACTAATAATTTGCTCACTTCCATTTTTATTTCAATAATGAATTTATTTAAATTTTTATCCGTAAGTTTACTTAATCATCATACTTTTAAATACTTAGATTTATTATAGGTGCAAATTAAGGAGTGTTCAGTGAGTACCAACCTATTTATTCAAGTGAAAATCGCTTTTTTTTCTAGAAAATGTCAATTAAACTACTTTTTGAAAGTGTTGATATTTTGAAATTCGAATAAGTAGTTTTTTAGTTATTTGACTCAGTGTATTAAGGATAACAGGTTTGGAAGATATATGGGTTGTGTAGTGATTATAAAATTATAGTTTTTCATCTATCAATATTTTATAATTTATAAAACTTATTAGAATATATAATAAATATTAAATCTAATACTATTTAATATCAAATATGTATTTAATATTGGTATAAAACCATTTTTAAGAATTATTATTCTTGTCCTAAGTGTAATATATATTTTAGTAACTCAAAATCACTATTTTTAACTCCGATTTTGAAATTATCTGATAACAAAATTTATAAAAAAATGTAGTGATTATCATTAGAAATATGTAGG
This sequence comes from Rhopalosiphum padi, assembly GCF_020882245.1. Lineage (NCBI taxonomy): Eukaryota > Metazoa > Arthropoda > Insecta > Hemiptera > Aphididae > Rhopalosiphum > Rhopalosiphum padi. The sequence continues at coordinate 25,696,391 of NC_083600.1, forward strand.
TTTTATTACTACAAGATACTCCTTATTAAGGCTTAAACAATATAGTAAATACCAATAAGCAATTGGAAATATGGCCCTTAAATAAACTATACAATTTTAAAAATCAGAAGTCGTGTAAATTAGTTATTAAAAAAATAATAATATATTTGTACATGCTGGTGAATTACACGGTTTAACATATTATTATGATTAATCAATGATATGTAATAGAACAACAATATTCATACTTTTATAGATCTTGAACCCCTGATGAAATACTTTTAGATTTCACACTTTCCTTACAATCTTTATTCTTTCAAATATATATATATATATATATATTAAATATCACACATTACCTATGTGTCTTGGCTGAAACTACCGATAGAACCCCTGCGAACCACCAATAGACCGCGGATTACACTTTAAGAGCCGCTATCATAAAATATATATCTACCACAGTCGTACTTTACCTTGAAATTGTGTAAATCTTGTACCACGCAGGTGAGCAGGGCGTCTTTGCCCACGATAACAGTCACGTTTGGTACCGGTTCTGGGAACCACGGTCGTCGGGAGTCTGAAACGATAAAAATATACATGGTACGGTTAAAATAGGAACTTATAAAATTGTGGTTTCGAAAAACTCAATAAAAAATCTGGTAAAATCGAGATTTTGGACGGTACGGGATTCGGCGTGAAGCAACTTTAATTAGCTAATAGAGACCACGCGTGCGTGTATATAGCACCGAAGTACCCATCTAAAATAGGTGTGCGTTACTATAAAATCGCTTTATAGATACAGTTGGATATAGATATATGCGGACCACACGGTTATTAACACGGACCATACTCTCGTGTTAACGGTGGTTTTGGGATGGGTAACGTGTATAGATAGTGGGCGGCACTATATAATACGTATACGTGTGGCAATACCACAACCTAGGTATACACGCGTGTGTCCGGTGGATGGGTTAGCGCGTGGGAGTCGGCGTCTTTATTTTATTTCCCAGACGCCAGCTTAGTGTCCGAAATAAAAATACGTGTTCTAACGATCATTATAATACATTCAACATTGTTATATAGTCATTAATTATTATTCTTATCGCTGTGTTGGGATAATTGGTGTATCGAATAGTGCTTCCTACGAGACCGATTTAAAATCCTCGCGACGAGTCCGTGACGCTAAGATTGAGTCACAGCAGCCTCGCGTGTTTCTAGTTTCATGATTCTGTCCGTAAATGGGTTTTCCGTTTTCCATACCGAAGTCGAAATAATGATTTATAACCTTACCTAGATAGTACGTACTGTATATTATAAATTTTAGTGCGTAAAAAATTATTATTTTACGTTTTGCACATTATTTTTGCAGTGATCAGACGTACACGAATCGTTCCCTCGATCGTAAAAATAAAAATAAATAAACAAATACAGAATACAGTAAACGTTAAGATTCATCGTGATGTATACACATTGTATTGTTTTATAATATATATATATATATATATAACGGAGTTAGGTCTATAACGGGGCGATTCTGATTTGCACACAGATTCGACCTAAACAAACAGTTTTATTATTAAAATATTTGTTGCTCTTGGTGGTTCATAATTTAGTTGACATGGGTTTATTTAATGATAAGTACCTAACCGATTTAAAATGTAGAAACATAATAATAGTTGTGTACGGCAGTCGGCAAGGTATATTTGTCTTCTAAAAATCATAATACTATACTGTGGAACGTGAACATAATTTTTATAAATTTGAATGGTACACATAACTTTGGATAATAGAAAAACGTATAAAACGTATAAAATAGTAAGTATAAAATTCATTACACAATCGAGTTGTTAATTCTATAATAGTACGTGTTCACGCGCGAGTTTTGGATTTTAAATGGACAATTATAAAATATGCGCGAACTATTCCTTCGTATCATAGCTGTCACTCCTTACTTCCTTACTTCTAAAATTGTATATACCCCTATCCGCTGTAAGAACTATTCCTAAGAAACTCCTGTCGTCTCAAAAGAAATTATTGGAACGGCATATTACAGTAGAAGCAATAATTACTCTTTTATTCAATAACCCATTCAGGGCCTAAAACTGTGTGCAGTAGCGAATTTAAAAGTGTGTAGCATGTTTTTTGGCTTTTATAAATTTTTATTTGATTAATTTTAATAATATATTTCTATAATATTCAATATTGATTATTGAAAATTACTAAATTGCATGTATTCATTTAAAATTGGTCCATTTCCATAGCCCCACCACAATGGAAATTCTCAATTTTTTTTTTTCATTCGATTGTGCTGCGTTAGTGTTCTACTTGGCTTCTATGTTAACACCGTCTGCCGATAACGACATTTTACCGCATGACGTCAGGATGTTGTGGTACTAATCTACGTTAGCAGAACTGTTGTATAACTGTCGCAGTCACAATGCTAACTATATTATCAAAGATAATATGGCATATGAATATAATCTGTGATATAGACATAGCCGATATAGGTCATTAGAGAATAATGTTCATGATATAGGTATATAAAAATGATTAAGACTGCCAATACCAGATAGCTGACAAATAGGGTTGTGAATTTGTAGCAAAGTGCATTTTTTTTTGTTAATAATTGTGAAACGTAGCTTTGTAAGCATATAATTTGAATTATGTAACAACAAATCCATTTACCAAACATTTATTTTGCATTTTTTTAAGTTGTTAATTTCTTAGATATTTTTTTTTGATTTTTTTGGTCATATTTTTTTTTTTTAATTCATTTTTTGGTACCCATCTGAACCCATCTACAAAATTTAAAATCTAATAGAAAAAAAGTATATTTGTTGTATCTATAAATCAATTAATGTACATATCGTATAATATTATACGTAGCTATTTAAAATGATATATTGCCGTCCTGATACCACTGATTTCTTTAATGACATTCATACACGTTCATAGTTAGGTGTTTCCGTGACTTGGAGATGCAAACTGCTATAATACTGCATAACATATATCATTTATTTATATCATACTCGATTCACGAGTCTTTAATATTATGGGTCAGATCTAGAAGGTCTTTTAGAAAATCAATATCACATATTATCTACAAACTAGAATTACAATTTAATTATTAATTAAATATACACGTTTTATTCGCAACTATCCAGGCAAATATTTTAGTCTAGCAAACAAATTTTACGAGTTATAAACGAATGTAAACATAAATGTTTTATATAATGTTATAATGAATGTTATACTAACAAAAATAATAATATGTACCTACAAAAAATACACATAATATTATGTTTTATAATGCAATTGTCTTGGCATTTTTTGGTGATGTTTTCACGTGCTTAGGTTGGTTATTTTATGTAACATCTAAAACTATATTATTATAATGATGTTATACGGTTACAAACTTGGAAAAAAATCATCGAATGACGAACTGTCGTAATGCTTTTACGATCTGCCATAAGTATAATATATAACATACACGCGCGAAAAAAGATAATGTGCGAGGCAAACAAAATAATAATGTCGTCGCGAGAATAGTGTACTCATAATATACGTTTCGATGATAAAAATATATAATGTGTTACATTATGTATAGTAATAGTATACATTATGACTAACGGTGAATAAATATTTATTAAAACAATTCAAATACACATGGGTACATATACCTGCGCGTATTTAATTACAATTATCTTTTGCAGAAAACAGGAAAAATAGACGGCGGTGGAGTCTTCGCGTCGTCTTGTCGACATGACGTAGTCACCTATTAGCAGTCGTAACAAATCAACACGCGTAATCATATTATTTCGGATACACTGCAACACCATCGCGGTGGGCGTTCGAAAAACGGTTATCGACAATCAACGGACAACGAATAATCGTCGAATAAAATATAATAATACAAAACGACGACGCGTAATATTCCGCGAACTCTTGTGGGCGGAAGAAAAATAACAATGATATAAAAAAATAGTGGAAAGGACAAAGTTTTGGCGCGCATTTTAACGTCTTAATTATAATATGGTCTCGGCCGTGTACGCGGCCGGCTTTAACGGTTTCTCGGGGGGTCCATTAGTCGGGTAACTTTTACTCGACAGTTTGTACAAATAACGGACGTGGCGGTGGCGCGTGGTCAAAACGGCTTTTTCAGATGACCTAATTTTCGCCGTTTTATTTATTTTTTTTGTCGTACCCTTGTCTAAATAAAAACAAGTCTATCGCCTCAAACTTTTCTCGCTCCTTTTACTAGTCTCACGGTAAATAACTCTTCCCGCCCAAAATAATCGTCACTATTCCCGGTCGCACCTCGCGGCAAACGTCATCGATAAAAGTATTCTCGCGCGTTCACACATCACACGCACGCGAGATATTATACAACTATTACGACTTCGAATCGTGTCTTAAATTACCCATAATAATAACAAGGACACGTGTAACAATTAGCCCACCTTCCACACACGTACACACAGGTGTTGCAGGTATTTTTTTTATGCGTACGACGCGTGCATTGTAATATGATACACTTTTCCATTTATATAATATAATATGCTTTGCTTTAGTACGACAAATTCCATACCTTTTGACAATAAAAATAAATGCATAAGCGTTGGAAGTTATCATACGTTGGACATTTTCCATTTTCGTAGGTACCAAACGACTATTGCATCTACTCAAGGATGACACCTCTTGCTACTACATATTATGTTAGGTATTCTACAACACAACGTCGAATTATCGTTTTACCTACAACTGTAGTTATTATATTATTGTAGCAGCTTTGGGCTTTGTCGTACACATTTTTAACATTACCTTAAAGGTGAATCATAAATACCTATACATGAAGAAATAGACAAAAGTGTATGAATACTTTATTTATAATATATACATTATATATATATGCACGATAATAAAATTATCCTAGCCGTACGACGAATTCGGCGCACAACATCCGAATACATATCTCGATTATTACCATGTATTGAATATGGGTATCGTAAGAAACAAAAATACTTATATTATTATTATATTTTCAACGATTCGTCACAAAAATGCTCGTGTGTGTAATATGTGGAGAGTGTGACCATGACGACTATAAAGGGAAACAGACAACAGTATAATAATATAATAATATTATATACGTGGTTTTAATACGGGTTCCAAGATAATTTAACGCTGCCGTTGTTGTGACGTGAATAAGGTTGTGTATGTAATTTTTTTACCGGCAGGCATATATTGTTTATTTTTCTACTATAGAATTGTTTGTTTTTCATTTAATATAAACTTATATAAGCTTTTAACATGTATAGATAAAAAAATAAAAACAATATCAATACAAATAATAATAATAACAGTATACAAAAGAAATGAAAAGTTGGCAGGTATTCGCTATATAATACCTACGTGTTATCGGAATTTTTTGACAATTATTGTATTCGTGAAATTATGACGTTTTCTAAATACTTTAATCTCTGAAGTTTAGGGTTACAATAAGAAATAGGAAAAAATAATGGTTTAGTTGAGGTTTTTACATTTTCTAATAGGTAGTTTATTAAGTAAATAATATTAAAGTGATGTTATACATTTTTTTGTTGCAATTGTTGTGATCACATACAATCTTAAATGTCTGAGGTTAAAGATAATTTATATATAAGCTATACGTATAAATAATTTTTCATACATTTTACGAATCTTATAATTAAAAAAAAAAAAATATTATTCTGATAAATTAAAAAATACAATATATTTTCATATTTTTCATTATTGAAGCTTTATGAAAAATTTCAGTTGACCCCGTCTCCGTGTTGACATAACAATTTGAAAATACCATGTAAGATAATTTATATTTTCCATAAAAAATTAACTTATGTAATTTGTAAATATTATAACCACTGAAAAATGAATATCTAAAAAACATGACTAAGTATATAAAATAAGGAATAAATACTTGAAAATTAGGTACTGGATCTGGTTTTTACGAATCATTAGGGCACCCAAAATTTCACGTTGGATGACAGACGTGGCTATAAATATTATTTCAAAGACAAATTATGTAATACCTAATTAAATTTTAAGTATTGTAAAAAATTTAAAATAGCAACTTATTAACATAAATACACAACGTATTAACTTTAAGTTTTTGGTAATAGGTTAATTTACTCTAAGTCTAAAGCTAACGACTAAAGTTTGTTCTACTGAACACGCATTTGCTAATTCACGTGAGAGAGGTAGAAAACAATATTAGTCCGCTGATAGCCTCTTATATGATTTTGTTTTTCAAACAGCCAATGATATTACTTTTGAATATAAATGGAAAATTCTAGTATAGTTTATAACAATAACTAATATTCAATAAAACTACTTAATTTGATAATTAGCTAAGTTAAGCAGTAAAAAAAAGTGTCAACTGGTTTATGTTCATTTTTTATGATATTATTATGTTGCGTAATAGTAAAGAAACTATCAAAGCGTAGCTTATGCGATTTTCGTATGGTACTACGTGTAAAATGTGTTTTGGCTTTTTACAGTGTCACAACGTAGATATAATATGAGGCTGAGCGCCATTTGCAGGGTGAAAAAAATAACATTTATGTAGTCTTATCTGCAGTGTTCCAAATACTTTTATTCGATACATGTAACAGGGAATTTTAATATATCATGTACATTTTAAAACGATATGAATCTTGAATATTGATTCTTTTCATTTATCAGTTACTGTACGTTTGTTTGACAAAAGTAATTGTAAATTCGAGTCATTTACCGTTTAAAATATTGTTCACGTTTTATTTTCACGGTTTACAATATTACTGTTTTATTATCGTATATAATATTATAATAATATACGTATATATATTTTTTTTATAATGATAGTTCTTAACATAGCGTTGAGGTTATAGTTACTATCTATTTGTAATACGCCCTTATTGTGCTTTTATATACACAGACGGTATATATACGTGTCAAATTATTATCTATAGGTATAATATTTTTATCAGAATTTCTTGACAAAAAAAGTTTTCTGTTGAGGAAATTAGTGTATTTTAATATTATTTTAACTATTTTTTATGTATCAGTTACCCATACATTCTGTAACTAATCGTATAATTAATGAGAGCACGACAGTAGTTACTAATATGGTTAGAGGTAATATTAGAGTAAAGAAATTATTATTGAGTTCCCCGTGGCCAAAAGTAATGATTAATAGTATTAAATACGACGCGATGACTGCGAAATTGTATATTATCCTTACCATATGTAGAAAATAAATTCAACTTATCAACTTGAAAATACATATAAAATAAAAGTCATAACACTCGTTTGAAATTTGTAAAGCATAATTTTCAAATTGTTGATCCTTGCGGGCTTAGATACATCAGGAGGTCGTCCGATAAACCACCAATGTGTGAAGTGCCTATGCTCAAAAACTCGGTTCAGACGGCTCGTTATACGTGCAAACACGATTAATCTCGCCGGAGAAAAACCCACTGTTTATAAGGGATTTATGTATAATAAATAATTTTTCCACGTAGGTTCTTGTACTGTAGTCATGTAATAGTTGCGTGCGCGTACAACTAATCTATACGCTTTTACATAGTGAGAGATAAACATATGTTGTGGCCAATAAAACTATTATTGTAAGGACCTATGTCCTATATCTTTATTTATAAGTTATAACATTATAAAAAGTTTTTTTTAGATTAACAATATTATTGATGTTTCATATTTTTATAAAATTTAAATATCATTATGAACATAAATTAAATGAAAACACGAACCTATCGGATATTTTCAAAGTTTGAATAATAATAATGCACAAAACAAGATAATTAAAATATTGGATATAAATAATACATATATAAATATGCAATATTATATAATATAGTATATACTATATAATATTATATACTTATAGTGAATTATAATTTATGAATGTATTTTTATATCAAGTTACTTTAAATTGTCAGTAAGATTATTTTTTATTGGTAGGTACCAAAAATTTTAAAAATTTCAATATATAATTTTTACTTAACTACTTGTACATGGTTTAACTTAATATAATTTTAATTTATTATGTATTATTTAACTTAAAGTCTTAATTTCTTATGTGACGACATATTGACATAAATAATATAATAATTAATAGCAAAGCTGATATGATAATTAATGATTTACGATGAATATATGATTAGTTTATCGGTAAACTATCGTTATACATAGAGATATGTAATTTATGTAGATATTACAAACATTTTTCAGAGAAATATTATCTTTATATTTTTTTTTCTTACTATCACAAGACTTAGTTAATTTTGTTCAATATTCAAGTTTCTGCCATTTTATTTGATATACGGGTAAATTGATGAAAACTTTTTCAGTGCAGATTGATAATTAAAAAATTAAATATAATAATGCTTTTTTTCGAGCGGGTACAATCAAGTGAACAAAAATTTACTGTGTCTCAGAAAAAAATAAATCATAGTATAAGATAATTTTTTTAGGTATAGACTTATAATTGATAATAAGATATTGTTTCTCAAATTGAGACATAATGTATAAAGTTGATGAAATTTGATTGAAAAATAAAAATACAAATGATTTAGCAGTTTTTTTTTATCCTTGATCGAAGAGCAAATTTTTCTCGCTAATTTTTAACGTTTAGCTCTGTATTCGATGAAACAACAAATATAATTGGTTTTAAGCTGACTCTAATATAATATCATAATGGACCTTTAAACATTTCAGTAAAATCCAATACATTGAAACATCCGTATTTTTTTTTTTACTACGATTAGCGAAACAAAAATAACTCAAAAATAATACCTTTGATGGGATTATCAGTTTGTTAATGCTAGATAAAATATATTGTACTTATTGCACCTTTACGCTTCTTAAATAATTACTACGATTCCGTGAATTTTTGGTGAGAATCATAAAAACAAATACATAATAATAATATGTAGTAATTAGTCATTAGTTTAATTAACCCGTATATATCAATTTGATATTTAGTTGAAGTAATTAAGTTAAATAATTTAATAATTTAGTAATTTAGTAATTTAGTTATTTATATCTATATATTTTGATTTTTAGAAAATGTTTGTACAGTTGTTTTAGATATTATGTTTTATAGAATGTAAAAATAACTGCAACTTAAAATATGTAGAAAATACATTTTTTAAATTTAAAGTGACGGAAAAGATATTCTTTCTTGCATGATATTTTTTCATCACTTGTTATTTTTTCCCTGTAATTTTTATCTATGGTATTTTACCGGAAGCTATCTAACAAAATCCAGGCTAACTATATTCTTCGAAAAATTGACATAAATAAAAGATAAATTACGTTTTGTAACAATACTTACATGTATCCAATAAAATTATTCCCAAATACAATAATACATTTATCAATATGTTAACAAATAAAATTATACTTGTATTAAATTAATATGAAACTCGAAGATTGCAAATAAAAATATTAACTGTTTAAATATAAATAATTGTATATTAGTTAATAGTTATACATACAATTTGTCCTATTATTCTTTTAAAAACAAATAAAGTGTACACAAATTTTGTTTGTCAATAAGCATTTTTAACAGATTGCAAAACTATAAATCATTAGCTATCATAGAAATGTCTATGATATATATGATATATATAGGATACAAATATTAGATTACATTGTTTTATCAATGTACTGAAAGTCTGATTATTATGGTTTGGTATTGAAAAACAAAACATGACCAACAAAAAAGGTTACACAAACTATACACATATTATTTTAATCAGAAAAATCACTATCATAAATTGTTTCTCCATTAATTTTCATTAACTTTCTCGAGGTACTTATATTAAATCGTCAGATTCATTTATACGTCAGAATTTATTTAGTTAGATAGTTAACATTTGAGGGAAAACTATATAAGCTTCTAACATCACTTTTACAAAACTACCTTATGTTCCCGTGTAAAATAACTTTAATTTCAAAAGTTTCAGACACGTTGCTTATTTTTTTTTTCAACAAATATAATATTATTGTAGTTAAATGTTTTCATAAGAAATGTTTCTTTTATTCAAAAAATGTCGTACTTGACGAACAAAACAGTTTTACGAATATTGCATAAAATGTAATTACAGAGTGAAAAAGAGGGAAAGAGATAGAGTGGTGAAAAAACGTAAGCATAGTAGGTAAAACGTAAAAGAAACGTTTCTTCAAAAATAACATTTAAAATCTGTGTATCGTAAAGCGGGGTCACATGGTCGAACGTCTTATTTTCACTGTTGCCAAGAGCGATTTTATTTTTATGTTTTCGGCCCGCAGGTTTTGTCGTATAGGTGTAGCTATCAGATTTGTTGATATTATATTTTTAACAATTTGCCTTTTGTGCTTACTAGCTGGGAGTATAATATTTTTACAAAATCAAAATATCAGATTAATGTTTGGTTACCCATTGTTTTGCTGGCCATATTTTAATGCACATGAAGCGTTATATTGTGTATTATGCGCGTACCACAGAAATATGAAATAAATAACTTGGTATTTTGTTTCGTATTATATAGGTCTTATTTTTTTTAAAACAATTTTATAGTCAGTAATTAACAACTCCCATAAAATATTCATTATTACTTCAAGAGTATTCATGTATACTATATTTCAAACAATATTTTTTAATTTATATTGTTAGCTATAATAGAAGTTATATGCTTACAGTTGTAAAACAGTATAGTTCTTTACTATAATTTTGTTTAACTATTTAAAAAATCACTGAATTACGAATGTATATACGACTGACACTTAATCGATTATATGATGATCTATAATTGTGTTAAAAATTAAACCTTAAAATATTTTGTCTAACTAAAAATGTTTTATTGCAGGTGTAATTAATTTATCCAACTATATAACAATATTAGTAATTTTTTTGGTAATATATTATTGTATTCCTGTACCACAATCATTTAAATAAAAACAGAACAATAAAAATAAAAAAAAATAGTTTAAAAAAATTACGTAGTATTGATGATTGATACAAATTGAACGGCATTATATTCCATGTACATCAAATATATATATTGACATATTGTATATTGTATATACATATATTATTTAAATATTATTTACGCATACAGCTGTCTATACAATGTACGAACGCGCACGCTGAACTTTAACTCGCCACTGAAGTAAACCGATGAGAACAAATGGCACTTATAATGCATATATCTATTGATAAGCAGGATTGTCGTTTGCGCTACACACACATTATTATACATTTATATTATTATGAATATTACGAATGCATTTATCACTCGTCTGGAAAGTTTATGTACCGGTGGAAGATTGGTAAGTACCTACCTATTATTATAAATTATAATACATCTCTCGTTTGGATCGAGATCAAAGTTTTAATTGGTTCGTCATTTTTACTTTAAGTGTCGTGTATATCAGTATAACTGTAAACCACACACATTCAAATCATAGGTATGACGACGGCTGACGAATAACAACGCATAGAGGGTAGTGCATTATAATATGATATAATATAGGTATAATATCATACAAATATACGTATTATATGTTTGGTTAAATGTACATAGATAAACAACCAAGTTATATTTATAATTAATTGTATAATGACTAGGATTCGAGAATTAAAGAAGTTAAAATATGCAAAATATGCACGCAAACAATTGTAAAATGTGTATAAAAATAATATAAATTTAAAAAAAAAATAATCTCAGGTTGTTAGTAATACGCATAAAAACATATAGAAAATTATAGAAAAATAAATTTATAATTTTTTTAAATATGTGGCAAAAAATTGGTTGATATCTTATTGAAATGAAATAAAAGTTAAAAAAAAATACCTACTAACTGTAAAATGTCAATACAACACAACAAATTTATTGACGAATAATCAATAAATACATTTACGATAAGTAAAGTTGATAACGATGATAACGTATCAACAAGAAGATAGTACTTATTTAGGTTTTTTAGCATGATTTGATTATATTTATATATTGCACCGGTGTCGTCCATATTCGACTGTGACAATAACAATAGTCAATAATAAATACCTACGTAAAATAAAATTGAGTGTTATATTAAATATTATTTAAAATACGTAGATAAAAAAAAAATCAAATTTTTTTGAAAATATCATGATGTGTAAGAAAATCAATGAAATGTTCACTTATTCACTAAAATTGACAAAATATGCAAAATGTGTATTTTAAATTATTTTTGATTTTTAAATTCACCATCGTATTATAGTTCGGATTTTTAGCTTATTCTGATATAAATTGAAAGTGTATTATGTACATAGAACAATATGCAACGACAATACACTATATTGAGTCTATGACTGACGAGTCCTATTAATGACTAACAATAAATTGTAAAACATTTATATTCATTATACGATTAATCGTGTTTCTCCCAGAGCTATTATAAATAGATTTCTTTTGAATTTGTTTTAAATTTAAAAACTATTCATATACAGCTATGGATTCCCAATAATATAAGTTATAAAACATAATTTTGTTTAATATTTCAAGATTAATAATATTATATAAATATATAATAGATATTATGGTTATATATATTAATATTAAATATAACTATTAATAAAAACAAAATAAATAGGTAAGTTATTTTAGATGAAGCAATATTTGCTAATTTAAGAATTAATATTTACAATGGAATTTATATAATGAAGAAAAAGAGGTAGTCCTCATTTGATAATTTCATTAATTTATTAATTGGTTCGTTTTGGCGCTATAAGTTCTATGGTTAGTAGTACACTAGTACGCGAAGGAATTTTAAAATTAATAAAGCTTAGAAGTGAGCGAGACTAAATAGTAGATGTAATGAGTATTTTTTAAAGAAGATAATGTTATAGAAATAACAACGATCGGCTAAAGAAGATAATTTGAACATTTTGAGCAAAGGTAATTTACAAGGTAAGTAATCATGAGAGAGGCAATTATAAATCTAATATGGACATTTATCGTGAAAATTGCATTGTAAAAGCTAATAATTAACTTACTATCAAAACATTTTATTTCGTTTTTAAATACCTAGGCGGTTAAAAAAAAACTGTGTAACTGTGTAGACTTCGAATAATGTAAAATAAAAGTTACAATCGAGAAATCAATACCTTAATTTGATCAAATACTAGTATAATAAATATAAGAAATATTATTTTTTCAATCGGATACAATTAAGTATAACGAACACAATATCATCATTATTATTTTTTGATATACAACAGAATCTATTTGACCTTACTTTTATAAAAAGCAAATTAACGTTAATTAATGTAATTAATACTGTTACGTTATTCTATACAAATTTAAAAATAAAGACTTTTATAAAAGTGAATTTTATATTTATAATCGAGTTGAACATTATTATTTAATATTTAAATTGAACTCCAAAATCAATGTTTCGTAAAATTCCTTAAGATTTAAAAAATATTATAATTGATTACAATAATAATAATTCAAAAAAATATTACGAATTATTATTACATGGCTTATATGGAATACTAAATATTAAAAGCGTCAAATAATAATGATTGAATCTGAATGCACTGAATTATTTAAAAAATAAATTATTTTTTTATTTCTCAAGATAAAGTTTGAAACTATATTGTTATAAATTAGAATACCTTTGTGTAATGTATATTATTTAATTATTACGTGAAGTTTGTTATTTAATGCAAGTGCAGTTCACTGAAACGCAACAATTTGTACGATGCTGATTCCATAACATATTTCGTTTAAGAAGTTAAATTTGAATTTAATTGGAAAATCCATGTAATACGTACTCTGAGAGGTTTTATGATGTAATATAATATCACAATAAAATTATATTATTATTAATATTATTACATGATTCACACGAAAATGAATAGAAGTAATAACAATAATATTATTTTTTTGCGAGACAACGTGCTCGTATTGAACATAGTTTACAGACATTTTAATGAGCTTGTAAATTTTGATCTGCAAGACTCATTCGATTTAACCTTATCACTTTGACACTCCTCGTTAATCACTCTATCTGCGCATAATCAGTTGGTGTCCATCAATGGCCTCGCTTCAAGAATATGTCCATGTAATATAATTCTTGTATTATAATTATTATGAATGTTTTAAATTTTTAATATTATTTACTTTTATAACACAGACAAATAGTCTTGTTGATATTATATTATTTTCATTGGATTTCGTCGACTGGAGACGGGTAGCTCGGCGCAATGCATATTACACGCGCTTAGATCAAATGTCGTTTATCGCGCTTTATTATACCTTGTAGATATTTATTCATTTTTACGAAATAATAGAATTATTAAGATTTGCCTTTTTATCTGTTAATTACTTGTCAAGTTGACAAAATGTTATTAACTATTATATCGTGTGGATAATTACAATAACAACAATATGTCATGTAATAAATTATAATAATTGTCATCAAAACAATATAATTCTTGATAAATAAAAGACACGGTTATTTAATCGGATGGAATACATATCTATAGTATCTATAACCTATATTTATAATATCATTCGTGTTCTACACTCTAACTTCCAATGCAATAAATCAAAATTAATTGAATTAAACTAATAGACTACAACTACCTTTAAGTGCGCTTAAAATTTAAAAATATACACCTTATATAATAACAATATTATTATAATTTGATTTACAATTATAATACATTTTGTCAGAAATTATGTACTGAAAACATTTTTGTGACATTTTCCTTCTTACATGTATATAAACGTTTTCTAGAAATTTGAATTCAAAGTTATGTGTATAAAATACCTATACTATAAGTTTTTCTAAATAGTATTATTTTTTACATGTGTGGTACATTTGCTTTTAGGATGACAGCAATAAATATACAAGTATCTACATATACGTACATACAAACAAATGTATAACGATAATAATAACAATTCATTTCTTTAATCTTATTATAGGTACAATATTTTTTTTTATTACATACTATTATAATAAATTAATATCATATTATAGATTAGGTAATATAATAGTTTTGCTAACATTACATTTAAGAAAAAAAAATCCTTTTAATCTATTTAAAGTAATCGTTTATGTTTTATTGAAAATAATTAGGAGTTTTCTGTATTTTTCTTATGGTCGATTTAATATATAAATTAAAAGTAGTTAATTAAGTAAAAAGTACGTATTGTAGTGTATTACACTGTAATAAATGTCACAACAAAAAATGAAATACAACAATGTGTATGTATAGGTAGGTATGGCATAAATATTATTTCATGTCTATGTTGTAAAAAATAAGTAAACTATATTTATATAGCACTACAGTGGTCAGTGGTCTTTATAATAGTGATTTAAAACACAAAATCCAATTGTCAATAATAGAAAAATACGGTCAAAGCAGAAATAAAAAGAAATATAGTTATGGCCATTGGTGGTTGTGTTTGAGTCTTATAGACCACTGACAGAGTTTTTACGGAAATGTCCGAGTGGACACACGGGGTCAAACATAAATCGTGATGTTCATATAAAGCCACTACACACGATCGCTGATGAACACAATATAATAATATTTTCAGAGATAAATTCATTTAGTTATTGCAGTGTATTGAAATGCTTGATATAATTTTCTACTACATTAGTATTATCTTGTGTAATAAGATGTATTATGTATGTGTATATATAACATTTTAATTTATTAATATTCTGTAAAATTGAACGATTCAAATAATCTATTTATGTGGTATAATACTACGATGGACACTAAAAATTTTCAACTTGGACGAGTGAAAAGGGTTTAGTCATAGATAATTTAGAAGTATTTTAATCTTATCTTATAATATTAGCAACACTACATTTTATAAATTGTTATTTATATATTTATATAATGATGTGCGAAACATGAAGTGTCAACCTATCAATCCGACATATTATAATGATTGACTTTTCTTCAATTCATCAAGTCTTCAACGAAGGCAATGCCAAAGTCATTTGTACCTTTTTCCGTTAAATTAGTATATTTAAAAAATTTTAATACACTATAATACCTAATGTACAGATGTAATGTATAAACTATATATCTAATATAATAGTTATATACTATATTTATTTGTTTAATTTAAGTAAGCTAATTACTATTGTTGTTGAAGCCTTTACATTCAATAATAATAAAAAAAATACTAATAATGACACAACAATTAACCGGCCGGCGAGTTTTATTCATTTGTTCGTTGATATGAGCACATACAATACATAAATACGTAACGATATTTACATTTAATGTTGTACAATATTATAATAATATATAAAACATACAAATATATACCACTATAAGATTCTGGCCGGTTTCTTGTGCACCAATGTTATATTTTGGTAAACATAATAAATATTGATTATAGTGATTATACTATATTCATTGTATAAAATATATCATTTTATTTTTTTTTCTCAGTATAATACGTAATTATACACCATAATAATAATTTTTTTTAACTAAAATCATTTGTAGATACTTTCAGTAATTTCTGAAATATAGTTTTAAGAGTGCTTTTAAAATTGTTGGGAGAAACCCGTATAGCTCTAACCCCTTATGTTTGTACCTATTATGCTATGATCAGTGACCACAGGTACTTTATCATAACGATGTAAAGAAAATTGAAATTTTTACTTTAAGGATGTATTTTATGAATTAACGATAAAATTATGGTACAGAGTACAGACTAAACAGGCTACGGCTACATATTATATTATGCAATATATGCATTTTTATAATTTATGTTTAATTGTTATTATAGCACGTATAACGTTTATTTTACTCTGGTAGGTATAACTTTATTATTAACTAATAAGAAATAACCAACAACATAAATACGTGGTGTATTAATAAAACCATCTTAAATCGTATTTAAAATATTAATTTGCATTTTGTATTTGTTTATAGCTATATAATATATTGCTATATAATGAAAACATTTTTTTAAATATTTAATCACTTCGTCGGAATTGAATGATATATTTAATATTTACGTTCAATGAATAAACAATGTTTTCCCGACTGTAAGTAATTAAAATGTAGGGACGATTCATTTTTTAATTAGTAGTGTATTCACAAATAGTTGGATTAATCTAGAACAATTTTTTTTTTTAATGGATTATCATGTGTAAAGTAAATATAAATTGTTATCCATTCGCTGCAGTGAATTATATTACCTTTATTCTTTCATCCAACAACTACTTTTTGATTCTCTCGTATCGAACTTTAAACTGGGATTCTATACTACATTGTTAACTACTTTATATATTTATGTTATATTAGAATATTATTTTATCGTCTTCGTACATTGTATAATATACAATAAATTAATACATCATTATAAATGTTTTATTACTTATGTCTTATATATTGTATTGTGTTTGAGTGTTTCTGACAAATCATAATGTGTTATAATTTTATTATCTGGAGATCAACAATATAATAATATAAAAGTAAAAATTAAAAACAATATTCCAGAATATAATATATCGTTAAAATGTTTTTAATATATTCAATTAAAATAACTGTATATTTATCAATAAAAAAAAAAAAAACTAAACGCGAAATTTATTTCTAATTATTTTTTTGTAATTTGTGTTGCTTTTAATTATATTTATGTAAAATTATTATTTCAGCATTATATAATGTACTATGTATATTTTTAACTACAAATACATTTTTGAATAATACAAAACATACATAAATATAAATAAAAAATATAAACATATTTTAGTGTGTTAGTTATTTGTGAATAATTCTTTAAAAGTAATCTCGCAACAGTATGAAAACTGTTACCATTATAAACACGATAAATAAGGATTTTTTTTTTAATTTTAAGCCTCCAGCATTTCTATGGTTAACCTTTGAATAAAAAATTAAAAAAAAAGTTAAGCAAATAAAATTGAGGGAAATTATGATTAAAGTTTTTTTTGTTGTTGTTGCTGTTGTTAAAATGTTTAATGATTTACAATAAACAATTTAATATTTGTTCATATATAAAATGTATTTGCATAACTCTAGTTGGAATATACAATAAAGGAGGTTTTCAAAATTGGTTCCTAAATATCTTATAAATTAGCTTTTTAATAAACATAATTGTTGTATTTACTTTGTATACTTTTAATTTATAGTGTTACCTATTTTATATCTGTTAGAAACGTTTAGTGAAATGAATATAATGTAATTAATGGTAAAATTAATGAAAAATTTGTTTTCTTTATTATTTCAATAACTATACAACCATACTAATATATACGTTTGAACATTTCATATTTTATGTACAAACGTTCGTTGAAACTAAATACCTATTGTCTTGTACAATGTGCAATAATAACATTACCGAATAGCGTAAGATTGTAATTTCACGTCTAACGATCATTAAATTTGCCAATACTCAACGAACTGTAAGTCTCTGAATACTGTTTCAACCACAAAATACTCATAAAAATTTCTCAGGGTGACATCGCGCCAAATAATGTATACCTTGTCTACACGAATCAAGCTGCCACCATATAGTATAATCACCTTAAAGCGTGTCAACCACGGGTATTACGGTGTCAAAGACAGCGCAATGGCCAACTACTGCAAGTGACTGATGCGCACATAGAAAACGTAATA
This sequence comes from Rhopalosiphum padi, assembly GCF_020882245.1. Taxonomy (NCBI): domain Eukaryota; kingdom Metazoa; phylum Arthropoda; class Insecta; order Hemiptera; family Aphididae; genus Rhopalosiphum; species Rhopalosiphum padi. Next base: position 25,715,058 of record NC_083600.1, read on the forward strand.
ATTTCTGAACACACAGCTTCTTTACGACGACGCTACAAAACGGTTTGTACACAATATTATTAAATCTCGACGCGTTTCCCACGCTATCCGTTTGTATGCGATAAAGTATAAACTATTTTAGAATACTATATCACCACACATACGTAGTCCAATTATTACTAATATCTCTTTTGAACTATAGATACATATATATTTATATAATATATTTCTATAATTAAATGATTATTAATATATTCCACGTGCTTGTAATTATTGCAGCTTTCCAAAAGTATTTTCGAGGATCATCACATTATTACACCCGCATAATCCGAAAAAAACTGCGGTGTACTTTGAGGCGTTTTATTTTAATGTAATAGCTGATGGAACTTCACAGAAATATCTATATATACGTAGTACGTACATATATTAGGTTAGGTAAATAATATTAATGTATTTGATGACTGACGGTATATATCGTATGAATGCAGTTGTTTCTGAATTATATAAAGAGCTATTACAGCGTTTCTTAGATTGTAATGCACTTACTTTCTTAAAAAAAAAAACCACCCAACGAGATTCCTTTTTGACTTTTATTAACATTACTACCCGTGACCTCAGTCGGTTCAACAGTACCTTAAGAAGTTTCTTCTGCAAGCTCAAGGTAATTAAAAACTACCTTAGATAAAACGATTTATCAAAAAATACATCCTAAACCTAAAAGAAACATTAAATTCGACGAAAATATATCTTTAAATTTCGTATAATGTTTTAAAACGAATTACTGTAAGAAACAAGATATAAATAAATAACATTTGCTGTTACTGTCTTATTAATTACATCTTTTACATCAAACGTATTATTTTGTCTTGGCCATTTTAAATTAATTTTCATGTATTCAAATGTTATATTATTATATTATAGTTATTAATAGTTATACGGGATATAATCAACATTTATTTATTAAACGTGTACCTACGCTTTATAAAGTTTTTGATTTTTAAAATTATCTATTTATATAGATTTTTTAATTTAAAAAAGAACATATTTTATCCAAAATATTCCTCTGGCATTAAAAAAATCGTATGCCAATATAGTATGGCACGAAATCACCAGTATAAGCGTGAGGGCGTGTAATACATTACTATAACGAAATGTCATGTTGTACATCGCACGGCGTATTTCGTTAGCGTATAATACGAGTATCATTTCAATACACGGTCTGCAGTTTTGAATTTGTTTTAAATTCATTTCTTTCAGTCGTATCGAATAACGCGTAATCTACGACGCGTGAAAAACATTCCTGGCGTCTACTCCGATGCTTGTAAACGCATTTATGATATGTTTAATAATGTATTATTAATATACCTATATAGAAGTGCCTGCACAGTACAGGGTGTGTAAACATTTTTGTTAAATTGAAAAATCTGCTAAGTAACATTGATTTATTGAGTCAACAAACCACGCGTTTCACAACGTTTTAATATCGTTTTACCCTTTTATTTTTCATCGGAACGTCCGCTTCCATTCCGCTCAGCCATCAACGACTACCCGTATATTTATATTTTATTAAAAAATATGTGCACTTCGTATATTATTGGGACATTTAGAACGCTATATAATAATGCAATTATCGCACAATGCATAATATGTAATGACTAATGATGCATAATAATAATAAAAAACGATTATTTTATAGTTCGACTTCTACTAAATGTCTTGGGTCATTTTTTAATCTCTGTTAAAAAACCTATGGCTTTAAGAATTTATAGTATCTAATAGATATATATGACGAGTAGTACATTTATCTGTTGCACCTGCTAAAAAGATTTTGTGCGAAATACTTATAATATTTAATAAAAAATTCATCAAATCAAAAGTTAAAGTATTGTAAATGCAAAAACTAACATATACAGTAAAACATCCCTATAACGGACATCAATTTAATGAATTATTTTTGAGAAACATTACATTCATTGTTAATTATGCATACATTTATCTCCGTATAAAGAATCTAATGTTTCTATATAAGGAATAAACTATTTAATAACAAATAACCCGTTTATGTAAAGTTTACATTGTAAACGAAATCTGAACATTTTACGAAAAAAGTACAATTTATAAAAATAATAAACAAACGAAACTCACTAATTATTTATCAATAATAAATTAAATAGATAAATATGATAAATATGTAATAATATAATAAGATTTATAATATGATATGTATTTGATGGTAATTTTTAATTTTGTTTTTAATATAATATATTATAATATGAAATACCTATGTAATTATATTTAACGAATTCCTCTATATTACGAATTGTTTTTGTTCCTCATGCGACTTCGTTATATGGACGTTTCATTGTATAATGAATTTGTTTTAACTAACTTGGTGATAAAATATAAACATAAATTAAAATTAAAAACATATAAATAAACATATTTAGTTCGTGAAATAAAATTCTGACACTTATTGTTTTTGTTCTTGCCATGCAATTTACGTATTTTTACCGGTGTCCGGTGCTTATAAATGTGTAATTTATGATCATATAATATATTATAAAATTAAGGATGATCTGAGAAAATATATAATGTGTTATATCTTGTAATAATTGTTTTATGAGGAAGATGCCGAAGTAGGTAAATTTCTAAGTTCATTTTAATAGGATCGAATTGCGTTCGTTTGGAATACTGTTTATGATAAAACTTGTAACTTATAAGTACAAATGTACAATACCAAGAACAAACAAACATATTGTTTTACTATGACTACAATACATTTACAATGGTGTATATCTATAGCTCGTGACAAAGGGATGGTGGAAGGGCTTTAGGGAAGGTGATTAAATAGTTTTTAATACAACTCTTGATATGGGGTACTCCCTCTTGTACGGCCAACATTAATAAACTTCTAGAATTTCTATCTGCCGTTGCAGTAATATCATTATTTTTTTTTTGTGTAAAACTAATTTTACAATTTTATTACTACAAATTTAATTATTACTATAGATTGTAGATATTCTTTTGTTTAAATAAAATAAAATAAAAATCTAATTATAATAAAAAAAAAACTAAGCTTCGACCTCTAAAGACCGGCACAACCATATCGTTTTCCGTCCACAAAAAGTCCGCCATACATTTAAGTAAATATATAAATTACCACTTGAAACATATCAGATGAAAATCACTTACACGTAATTATCGACACTAAAAAATTTATAATATCATGTAAGTTCCCATACGAATAAAAAAATTGAAGTATATATACATCATTATATCTTACGGTCAAAAAATAATATAAATTTATACACAAATTTCATACTTAAACAAATTTTCTTACTACTTATTTATTTAAACTTTTGGCTGAAGATTTAAATGTAGTTGACGAGGTTACATTTTGTTTTATACAAAATGATTTTGTGCAACAAATAAAAACATCTTTCATTCAACTTTTTACAATCGAAATTCGAATACGAATTCAATGAAATTGATTATCTATATACTATTTCGTGTCATAGGTTACAGATAATAAAGATAAGCTTAGATATATATGGGTATATCTACTTTAAGTTTTTATTGTTATAGCGTTATACGGTTTTAATTTTATATCTGTGTAGAAAATTCCGCGTGAGGGATTTTTTTCTTGTAAGCACTTATGTATACATACGTAACAGTTTTCCTTATATGTTTCAAGTTGAAAGTGAGTAACGTAACCCCCTACATCTATATGCACAGGTATAAATGGTACAATACGAATAATTGTTACTATAGGCGTGTCGCGCAGATATCTTGGTATATTGTATACATGTTATTATGATTAACAATAATACCTATAATATATAATATAATAGCTGGCGCGCGTTGTACCACTCCGACCTGTGACCCGCGTGATTTCGAAACAAATGCATCGACATAAATCTCTCAGAAAACTTTTAAAAGTATTTTTCACCCAACGGAAGAAAACTTTTCGTTATTTTATTTTTACTTTTTTTTATCGTCCAAGGGTTTGATAGGTCGCTTTCAATCTGCACACGCGTTAACTGCTCTTGGGACGACTGCAGTGTTGACAAATGATAGGGAAATGATAAATGCGAATAGTAAAGTTTTAGGTTGTTTTTTTTTTTTAACTCGTGCGAAAAACAGCTCTCGAATCCAAGATTTCGCTGACGAGCTGGCCAAATACTATTCGGGTGAAAGTAAAAGGCTTATTACATTATATTACAAAACAACGACGCACAAGGATACGCTAATAATATAATGTCTTAGGAGTATTTTTTATAAAACGTGCTGTATGAGGAATGAAAAAAAATACTGTTGAAAATTAAGAAAAACCGATACTATATTAGTGTAGAAAAACGAATAGCAATATTTATGTTTATCAATATTAACACGAAATGAATCGAAATCGAATCGAATAACTCTTAGATATATATTGTATAATATAAGTAGGCACATTCGTATTATATATTTAGATAAATACATGAAGTCTGTAAATATTTCAAATGATTAGGTAATACGATTTTTCCATTTATTGAAAGATATAATTGCATAAATAGAACGCGACTTATTGGTTCCAAATAAATATAGGTTAAATCGTTGTATACAATACCTACGTAATGTATAATAAATAATTGTATGAAGGCTATATTATTATAATCGATTGAACTACTGTTGGTTAAGTTTTATAACCTTATATCCTTATATAGAGATGGCAATTATGTAAATTAGTTATTGTTATTTGAAAAAAAAATATAAGGAAAATATTGCACCTTCCTTGGTTTCTTTGAAATAAAATAATTGTATTCATTGTATAATATAATGTTAGATAATATACATATCCCGCTCAGAATGCTATTATCGACTTCAACATCGAGCTGGATACTATGATATACTTAAGATATTATATTTTATGAATTTTTCACTTAGATTAAAATATGTATTCATTCTTAGAATAGTTAAATTAAATTTACATTTGTATTTCAATTATTATTTAAATATATGTATCTGAATTGGATGAATAGTAAAATTATTATCATCAATAAAGAAATATTATGAAAAGATTTATAGAAATATTTTATACTTTTTTTTTTTACTTCTTTATGATATTATAATATTATATCAATATGTATTATTTAATTTGCTACCTATACGAGTAGAGTAGGGCACTACTTAGAACTTGGAGGTCTGTATAATATTTATTCTGTACAACAATAATGTGCATAGTTATTCAAGCAAATAAGAACTGGTATTTTATTAATAAAATCCTAGTAATAAAGTCATAACAAAATGTATGATGAATAAAAATACTGTCAGTTAATATTGAGCGATTATTTTTGTATGAAAGCTATTTGTATACAACACACATTAATAATTATTAAATAAAAAAATATTAACTGCTAAGTCGTAGTTGGTAAAATTAATCGTAATCACTAAAATTCTACAAAAGCGTTGAAAATAATTTTCGAATACGATTGAATAGATAGTGATAAAATAAATAACAACAAATCGTTTCAAGTTAAAAATATATTTTTATAAAGCAATATGAAGAGTTACTGGAATGAATATTTTTGAATGTTTTTTGCACCATACATATTAAACTATACCTAACCGAACCTACAATAGGTATGAAATATAAGTGGTTGTAACTTTTGGTTACTGGTTTGTGACCAATAATACCCATGTTTTAAACAAGACACATTTCATCCATTTACATAATATTGAGTCACTAAAGAATTTTAAAAATAAATTTGTTTGTTTCATAGTACGACAAATTGAAATATGTAAATGAAATCTGTCCCATCTATTTATTAATTTTATTTTTATTTTTGATAAGACGTATCCAAAATTATAAAATCACATAACTATCAAGAATTTGTACATCTAAATCGTATCTTCGGAGCGTACGGCCAGCAACTGCGGCGAGTTGTTAGATTCGTGATAAATATACAAATGGTGGACTGACTGTGCGGGTAAGTGAGTTGAGAATGATGGAAGGGTGGATGTTCGAGGGGAAAAATAAAAAGAAAAAATACCAAAGTAAGACTACGCGTTTTAAAATACGAGTTAGGGTGGAAATGCGCTCAGTATAGAAAGCCGACATAAAAACGTCGAATCGGTTACGTGTTCGGCATTTTCCCGAGTATAGCAACAGCGGCTATAGAGATGCCACCGTCGCCGGGACATTTCCTTTGCCGAGACGGATTTAATTCAATAAGACCAATACGCCGAGTGTACACTGCAGCAGCCTTTCCGAGCGCATAAAACACATTCGTGGCAGACCCTGCCGCGGACGACACATTAGACGAGATGGTCCGCGAAGAATTATTGACGTGAGTGCGGTGCGCGTTAGTATGTGGCGTGCACGACCATTTTGTCTGTTTCTGCTTTTACTATCACATTATATTATTATTGTTGTTGTTGTTATATTACTGCAATTTTATTAGTGGTACGGAATACGGAAATTGTGAACGAGACAAGTGGTGCGCTCGAGTATGTAGGTAGGTATCTATATACCATATATAGGTATAGCATATAGCTAGGTAGCTATAATTTAGCACCAGCATATAATGATAGTAACACATAATAATATAAATATCAGTCCACGTCACTTTTATTAGACATTACGCCGAAACTAATTCAATCACACGAATCCAAGTAACCCATAGTCAATTTTCAATCCGTATTATTATTTTACACGCACATTTCCTACACGTTATACAGCCGTTATACAGGTCCTTTCGATCTCTCTCACTCTGCCGCCGTATCACGACTCTCGTCCCATATTATCCGCTCTCTCGATCCTTCTTTTCTATACCTCTTCGCAGATAGAAACACTCCGAGGACACGGAGATAAACGCCGCCGGTGGCGGTGTGCCATGAATTTATAATGGTGTAGTTCCGAGAGGCCGAAAGGACACTCAAGTTTCACGCGCGGATGATAAATTCTGTTGATCTCGGTAATCGGAAACACACCACCGTCGTCACCACCACCACGCGGTCAAATCCTGTACTCACGTGTATTTCTAGTTTTCTACAACGGTCGCATTTTCTATCGTTCACCCCCAACTACGTAGATGGAAGTTAAAAATAACATTTTCTAACCTATCTTCTATGTGACTCGTTAGTCGTTTGCAGACTAAACACTTTTTATACTGAGTGCAAATTGCTTTGAAATTGTATAGCGTTTTGGTGTAATCTCCCACCCTCTTTTGTCCGTAGATACAGTATTACAGAAGTTCCAAACGTCCGATTTGTTTTTAATTATAATATAAAAATAAAATATAGGTTTCTACTGTTTCTAACAATTTCACTCATACCCGATTTCTATTCGTAATAATAGACAATATTCACAACTTTATATAATTTAATTGCAGTATAATGAAAAATAATATTCATAGTTTAAACGGCTGATTTATTTATGGACGATTAAGGGTTCTGTACACAAGCAGTCACTTATTATTAAATATTTATACAATAAAAGGTGAAAAAGTAAAAAAATACACACTCTACGAGAATTACGCATTATATTACTCGTAGTTCTACGCGTTTCTATATAGCCATATAGGTAAACGATGTATCTACATAATTCATGAATATAAAAAGTGTACGGCCAATTTATTAAAAAAAATGTTATAGTTATATTATATGCACATTCTAAGTTTAATTCTGTAATCAAATTTATGTTACTAAAATTGTCGACATTGAAAAAATTATTATACCTAATAATAGTAAATCTTATATGACCTATAGATAACACAATATGTTAGACGTGTGAAACAATAATTACAAATGTTATTCATTTTCTTGGTTGGTAATATCAAATATCTATGCAGTATGCAGTTACTTATATGGATTCAAATAATGTTATAGAAACCAGCGATAACGGTATTGGTGACCATGACAAGATATGTGTCGATTTACGTATGGACATGGAAACAACAGGAATATGATTATTTAATATACCTTTTATTATAAACGTATCACATGTAATGATTATATCTCATTAAACAAATAATTAATACTTATCTGAACTGATGATGTATAGCTGAGTACCCAAATGTAGTATGGCCGGTATGGGTATAGACTATAGATGTAAGCTTATAAATTTACACAGTTGATTTTTAAAATTAATGATAACTTAAAAGACAAAATTGTAAAAATTACAGTTTTTATCTTAATTTATTGTTGTCTAATGATTCACATAGAACTATAGAGAAGGTATGCAAATAAAAATAATAAGTTAGATATATAGATAATAATAACTTATCTTAAATTAAATTCAAATTTAGTATTCAACTTTGTAATAAATAAAGTATATACCAACAGTTATTATAAAAATATATAACTCTCATATTATATTAGAATCAACATTTTTTTTTATCAAGCTTAACTTCGTAAATACGTAAATATGAATATCATAACGAGTCAATAAAAGATAAATTATTTCGTTTTAATATAAAATTGAAATTTATAATAATTTTATATGAAAATTTTTAAATGGCTTAGTGGTAAGCTGAAATATTTTTACTTCGGAGTAAAAATAACGAAACCATAGAAGAATAAATAAAATAGGACAATACGACCACAAAATCTCTGATACCTGTAGTGTTGTAGATAACCTCTTGAAATGTATCTATAAATTATTTTAATCTTTAATCTATTATATAATGATATCATGTAAAAATTATTAATTAATTATAATAAGTACTGAAATTATCAAGTAATTCAACAATAATTTGATTTATGTTGTTGATGTTATAATTATTCGAATACTGATGTGGCTGTACGCCTGTTTATTTTTTTCATAATATAATCCATGCTCAAAATTTGAAAAATAAAAATTTATTACCTATTTATACCTATTTTACATAGATTTAATTATTTAATATAATTCCGCAGCTAAATATTATGATTTAATAGTACAGACAATAGATTTATTGAAATTGACTAAACATAAGTGCTCTAATTCTATAAATTAAAGTATAATAATAATATATGCAATAATTTGACTATTAATAATGTTTGATAGGAATCTATGAAATTAAATTAAATAATATGACAATAAATTGAATTTTTGGTAAAATACATAATTATTGATTGAATATAAATTGTTTTCACTTTTTAGCTTTTTTGTAAAATTCATATAGTTGCTAATAATAGTTATAAATTTAATAATTATTAGTTTATGAAAAACAAAATGGAAAATATATTTAAATTTAAAATAAATTATAAATTTATGATTATTTAAGATAACTTAGTGTGTTAACTTATGTCAAAATATTAAATTTATTATTTATAATTATTGTAAAAAACTTAAAATCATAAATAATATGTTGTTTTATTTTTTTTTAATATCACTACATTGATGATGATGAATGTTTGTATAATTAATAAATATCTTAAATGTTAATATATTATTAGTTAAGTTATTATGTTATCATTTTATTTATTTAGGTACATTGTGTTTTCGAACTATTCATCGTGATTTATAACTAATATTTTACACACAATATATAATAGGTACACACATATTTTACATAACCTAAAATGATGTTTTAAATTTATCTTATATTCTTCACCCATTTTAAGTTACATTAATAAGTGCTTCTTTTGTCAAGAAGGTCTACACAACTGCCTATTAAACTAAATAATATGTGTGTACCTATTATATATTGTATGCATGAATGGTGCTTATATTACATTTATTATATGTTTTATATAAATTACAAATTATGACCCATTCATTATAACACTATATTATAAGGTGCAGTAGGTGTTTGAATCACTTTACAGCACCAACAGTCTTTTAAAACAAGGAGATATTATGACGTAAATAAAATATAAAATTTCATGTGAACAATGAAATAAATGACAACGAATGAGAATATCACTATTCACATAAAAAACTATACACAAATGATAAAATACTATATGTCTATACAATACGGCTTGGTTCAAAATTAACTACGACGTACAACTTGTCGTCAGCCAAAATCGAATATTTAGTTACTTATTGTAAATAACCGTGTATGCCCGCGGGTTATATGTTTTTTTTAATTATCCACATTTTATGACATTAAAAATAAACTTCATTTCGACTATGAAAAAAATATATATCGTCACACACCAAGTTGCGACTTAAAAAAAAAAGCTTTTTGAAACGCTTATTTATTTTACACATTGAGCTTATATAGCTTTGAATTTACATTAATTAGTGTTGCAATAGATAGATAGTACATAATATTTATGCTCTTTTCATATATATACATATATGTATAGTATTATAATATTATACCTACCTATCATCCGCCTATTCTCTGAGTGGTACATTTTAGCCAAAGTAACGTAATAATTTTCGTCGCCAAAAGCATAAGATTCTACCCACTACCTATTAAATTATTAATATGTGTATAATATATTATACAATATACATGATGTCGTTATCGTATCGTTTTCGATAATCAACGTAATATTATATTTAAATAACAATATAATATCACCGTTTACCACATTCTACGTGCGCCCGCACGTGAATTGTATAATATTGTTAACTATATATATATGTATGTATATAAATACGCCACGGCTGGCCGTTTAGTGCATTAACGTGCGAAAACTTTTTAATTACACCCGTCGCACGTCACGGCCCCGGGAAGGGTCAATCAAGCTACCTTCGTGTACATTATATTTGCGTCTCCGTGGTAGGTATATAATTACTAATTATACGTATAATATACAGTCTGCCTTTTCGCGCGCATAACCACTCCTTTCACGCCGGTCACGTATATCGTCCACACCAGGATATGATGGTTTCTCGCCTTCGTATCAAAACTCAAAGTATATTACACGTAAATATCGCGGTGAGTATATGTACAGGGTGCATCTCACCCGGTTTGGCTTCTCACATACATCCCGAACTTTAAAGGTTTTCCAGTGATGTTATTTTTCAGCAATTTAATGATTCGAAAATACGTATACATACAGCTTGTTATTTATATATATATTACTATAATCACAATAACAAGTTTACTTCACATCGGTAGAATGTAGTTGAATATTTGATATAAATTTGAATTTTCAAGAACATTTGCCATACAAGACATATATATATATATATATATATATAAGCCAAAAATCTATAAGCCATATTATATATAGCAATGTCGTGTGAAAAGCAATCCGACATATTTTTATATACCATCAGAATTTAGCGGAGGACGGGCACCGTGCAGATACCGCAGCACCCTGTATGTATAATATTATGATAATATTGCGTATTAAACTTAAAAATCCAATCAACGGGGTACGATTTTTCCACAGACAGCGGGCGGTTAAACGGGATGGGACGGGCGAGCATACCATGTCGATACATGTGTGTGTGTGTGTGTGCGAGCGATTCCGTGTAAGGGTAAACCATAAAACGGTAAATAAATAATTCATGGCGCATGAAACTGCCGCCTGCAATAGTAGAAAGTTACTATTGGGAGGAGGCTGTCTTCGGGGGCACGGCGGAGAACCGCGTGGCGATGAAGCGTGCTAACAAGCTTTCTGCTCTTTAATCAAAGTTTTGCCTAAAACACGACCGCGTACACGGTTATTAATCGTAACTTATATTGTACACTCGCAACGTTATATTGTTATTATTATATATATATATATATATATATATATATATATATATATATACTCTCACTATTATTATACCGTTACCTCGGTGGTAATATAATAATATTATAATAATGGTCGGGCGGCGTGTGTGGAAGCACGAAAATCGTCAGGAAATCATCTCATTCATGCTCGATTTTCAGTAAAAGCGGCGGTCCCCGTTAATTTGACGGCCGCGACGATGAGCTTATATTACGCGTTGTATAGGTATATGTTATTATAAACTCGTATAATAAATGCGGTGTGCTGTATAAAACAAAACGTCACGATGACTCGGTCGCGCACAATCAGTCGCCGCCGCCTGGCAGTCAAAGTGTTATATATTATTATATTGTTCAAGATTCCTCTTTCCTCGTCTGCGGGTACCCGCGCGGCAGGTGTATAGCACCTATACGAGTATACATCATTATACACGTGTACACGGCGTGTATGTGTATGCATAATGCGCGTGTGTGCACAAGAAGAGACGTCCCGACCACAATACATTCGTATTACTATAAGACTGTGCGAAGACGACGACGAAGACGTTTCATTGTTCTATTGGACACAAAAGCGGTTTAGACGCTGCAGCGCCAGCCCTTTATTCGTCGTCGTTGATTTTCCCGCCAAAGGAATTTCGTTGACTTACCGCGGGGGTAGTGGACCCTCTCCGTCACTATATATTATATATATAATATAGATACTAACCGCTATTATATAATAACTGCAGACGTGCCATCCGCAACACGTTTTAGCCGATATATAAGCGAAATTAATTATTATTATTTTATATTGTAAGCACTAGGCACGGTTAGTGCTTTTTAATTTCGCGTACATACCGTCGAAATATTCAAATATTATGTAATATATTATTTTCCTCGCACGGGAGTTACATTTTTGCGACTTCAGTGGTTATGAATACATTCAAATGACAATCTTTTTGATTTTCTAGATTTTTTCATCTATTGAAATCGATAGACGCTTTTGTAACATTTTATTGGTTTTAAATAATTAATATTTAGTTAAGATTTTTAATGATAAAATTAATTATTTTTCGAATTTTGATTATATATTTTATTAATTTTTATTATTTTTTCCATATATTTAACATTCTAAGTAGGTAATCCAATTTTAACTTATTGGCTATCGTAAATTATTTTCTGAATGTTCTTATATAATAATTAATAATATATCATAATTAATTGAAATAAATATTAGTATTATTTTGGAGTTTTCTATATACTTTATTATCTATTATATTCTATATCTCGTTTTTACTGGTATTAAAGAAAAATGATAAGTTATTAAAACATTTGATAATAACTTTTAAATTAAAAAGTAACTATTTTGCGAGGGGTTTTGATTATTGTTGCTATTCAATTGGTATATATTTTTTTTTATTCCACTCGAAATTCTGAAAACGATGATTTTGCCTTGTACTCTCCACTGTATATTTCAGAACTGCAATCGAGCGATTATAATATTAAACGACACTTATACGTTAAACGTAGGAATGTATAGAAATACTGAAAAGGGTATTTATCGTTCTGGCAGTAAGCCAAGTGTACCCAAGTCTACCTGTAGTTATTAGGTGGGATTTCACCCAAACGTTTAAATAAAATAAAATGTTCATATTATAACAAAACTGCATTATAAGTATATTGGTAAAGCATACAACATTTGAATATAACTTCTAAAGGGTTTAAAAATGTTTCACTCGTCATAAACTTTATTTTTATTGACAATATAAATTTATGAAACCAACTAGAAATCAATTTAAAATCTTTTAAAAATTTAATTTTTCTAATTATAATGTAAATTGAAGACTCAGATAACATTTAAAAAACATTAATGATAAATTTCTGAAACAATAATAAACATTTTTTTGTATAATATTTCCATTACCTTTACTATTTACAATTTTACTAAGAAAGATATTTCAAAAATTTCAAAAAATCTGTTCACCGTTTTATCTATACATCTAACTAAACCGATATTTTGCTTTTTATGTATGTATGTATGTACCAAAACGTTGACACCCTCTACTTTACCATATATTTTTTAATTGTACCTCTAAACATGTTTCTTAATTTAACTTGACACGCACTGTTAACTGTTAATATAAAACGCTAAGCGTTATTGTGGCTGACGGTAATGTTGAACATTATTCGTAATGCTAATTTCCCTTAAATTGTAATGATTTTAATACTATTATACTCGTACTACCACGTACTATTATCATTAAATTTGTAATAAATAATCTCGTAATTTCGAAACCCAACATTGTGATTTGCTATAAAATTAAAATTCTAATTTGTTTGTTATTTCATGTACGTTATGTGTGGTAAGTAAGTAAATTATTCACATAGTAGTAAGAATCCACAACATATTAACCTTTAAACAAAATAAATGCATGTTAAATAATATTACGCATACCTTTACAAATTTTATTATAAGTAAAAATTTAGTACTTAGTTTAAAAAAAAAAAAAATTAATTATATTTATTTTAATAATAATGTTGTAATACTACATATCATAATATTACTTTGAGCAAAGTTCAAAAATATATGTAATCTTGCGGTTGTACGTAGAAATATTAATTTAAAATAAATATATTTATGGTACCTCTAACAACACAGTTAATACATTATTGTGAAAACAGTGAGGTCAACTTTATTGTTTTAAATTAATTACATTTTACAATGGGTAACCTAAGAGCGGTCACTGCTCTGATTACACTCATCCAGCCTATACATACACCTGAAGTATTAGCGATTTCCTAATTTTTAGTGCAAACAGTAAAAAAAGACAAATTAACGTAGAAGTGAAAAATATTCAAAAAAATTCTGATAAAATTCAAAGTAGGTACAATATAATTTTATTACTATAAATTTAATAATTATTGGTTGAAATTTTTGTTTTTGTATTTATAAATAATTTAATAAAGATTTTATATTATATTGACACATTGAAAGATTGGATTGATTATAGTTGTGTTTAGATTAAATGCATTAGTATGATAATGTAATATTAAATAAACATTTTGAAGACGATGGATTTATTCTTCTCACTTTTAATTTTTTTGACATTATGTTATCATGGATATTGAATACGGGTATTTCTGTAAAAATGTAATTGTAAAACATCTATAAATATTAATCTAAATTCGCATATATAAAATTTTACCAGAAAAGAAGTTCATTAGGTAGTTTATGTAGCGTGGTCTAGACGTATTTTCGCTTCAGATCTTCTATTTAACACTCATATTGATAACATTTATGGAATGCGTTTATAAATAATAGGAAAACCACAATTAGGGTCCAGGCAACAAAGAACTACATACATTTAAAAGTACAATATATTTTAACCTAGTCAAATATTTATTATTATTATTATTATTGTTATTATGGATCACCAATGGAATTTTCGATTACGTATTCATTAGTCATTATCACTTTTAAAAATGCATATAAATAATTTTACAATTTAACTCTAAGTTTTTGCAAATACACTAATACCATATAGCATGTTTAATGATTAGATGATATCTATCTTTATATGTAGTTATGTACATTAATACACTAAATCAATTGATGTGCTAATAAAATAATATATTATAGTCAATATCTATTACATTTATAAAAAGTTTAGACTTATTATTACACACATTTTAAATACTTAACTATAAGAGTATAATCGTATTTATTTTATATGCCTTTACTAATTAGTTTGTAGTTTACTGGAAAGAAAATGCACGAAAAGTTGTTGAAATTATTCATGCGTACACGTTCTATACGATCAAGTAATCGATAAAAAACGCATCGATAACCAAATATGCATATACTGTAACATACCTTCTAGTAAAACATTTTATATTCCCAATGCTCATATAATACCACGAAAAAAACTATTTCATCTATTTTTAAACAGATTATATTCACTTAAATATGTCATATACACATAAAAAAAAATCATTCAGATCGTGTATTTTGAAGAAAAATTCAAAATGTGTGCTACAGAGCTAATAATATGGATATTATACCAGTTGTATATTATATTGTCACTTATATTGTGTACTTGTTCTAAAACGTAATGGATATTTTTCATGCCTCTATCATTATTTTCTACTACTTACATACGGTTTTTATATTCCAGTTGACAATACAATTTTACTATATAATAAAAGTATAAATATTTTCATGAACTGTTTGTAGAATATCATTGTATTATTCAACATAAATATTAAATATAGGGAGACAAAAGAAAATTATTTTAAAATTAATTAATAGGTTTTACCAATATTTGATCGGCGTACATGCGGATTCATCAAACATAATTCGTGTGTTTATGAATTAAAATAAAAATATATTGCATAAACATGAAACCACAATAATTAAACGTTATCTATTTCTGGATATCCATGAAATTTATGAAAAAATAATAATGATTTAATAGTTCATTTGATTTATTTTATATAGTAATTGATCAATTTATAGACGATATTTTAGTCTTTAATTTTAATATCAAAATAAATATTTATTAAATATATTATATTATATATATTTTTAAATTGTTTTAAACTGAATAATACTGTACACGACAAACAATAAATAAATCATATTTTAATACTTAATAATATTTACAAATTACTACCATAAAAATAATTGTGAGTTATAATATTTTGAAGACGTATAATAGGTATAACTAAAATGGCCTTTTAAAAACATATAAAATCAAAATTATCCTATAACTCTCATGTTGCAATAAGACAACTTACAAGAACATAATTCAATCATAAAAAGATAAATATTGTCAAATTAGATATTTAGTTCCAATCATGAATAATTTATTAATACAAATTCATATGTGGTTGGTACTATAATTAAGTTCAAGAACATTTAATTCAGTTTTAAAAGACTAAATAAATATTTGCATACAAGAAGCATAATATTGGCTGAGTTATATAGGTATATAACATTTAGTTTTTTTACAAATTTAATAAACGTTAAGTATATATTAATTATTGTGCTAATTTTATTTGAATACTAGGTATACAAATTACTTTAATAGTTGTATGGATTAAAAGAAGGATATACTATACCATATAAATTATAAAAAAAAAAATAAATGTATTAATCATATCGTTAATCTAAATTTTTTGTCACGCTGTTTGGAATTTCAAATATACACTAATTGAATTTGTAATTAAATAAAAAAATATATTTATATCATACACTTGAAATAAAGTGATTAAATTAATAATATTTTTGTTCGTATTCGTGCGTGGCTATAGTATCTAAATACTGTAAATATTATTGAAATACATTTTGTTTGATTTGCTTTTTTACCGACATGTTGTCATATACAACAGTAGTTGATTCGTTTGATGTGAAAATGTTTTAAAGCCGAATTTGTTTTTATGGTTATATTTCCTTTTTATATATATATAATACTCGCTCTAGATACGAGTTGGTTATTAAGTCTTGTGATCGAAAAGTAGAATTCGATATCGCCCTTGCTATACCCCTGAAAAAGGCACTTTCTTCCTTATCCCATATAATATGTATTAACTTTTTGAATTGAAAGTCGGTCCCATGACGTGTAATGTTGAGAGATGTTCGCCTTTGACGTACTGTTTTGACCCATTTGCGTATATAAACCCGTTTTACTTTTTTCTCCTCTTACCCGCATACTCTATCACACCTCCTCTCAATACCTCCCACGCGATAGCTGTCTGCCATCGCCTTGTAACTATATATAATATATAATGCGTTTCCGATACACGTACATCACATGGCACAAACACGTTTCAATACAATTTCAATTTAATCTTTGATTACCTATTTATTTATTTTTTCAGGAATAACTGCACACACACACACACACACACACACACACACACACACACACACACACACACACACATGCAAGCACGGGCTTTTTTTATATTGTATTGAAGTTCTATATATTTTGTAAGTATAGCGTGCGCAGAACACATACCGTAACCGTTATTGGTTTGTTCAAAGCATATATATAATGTATATATTATATTATGTATGTGTATCCGCCAGTATATACATGTATAATATGGGGTACCAAGGTAATTTGAATTGATGGTCGGGGCAACGAGACCCGCAATGTTATAATATAGGTATTATAATAGGTATATCGAATTATAAGCATTCGAGTATACAAACAAGTACGTGTAGCTGCGATGTTTTTTTACAACTTCTACAATCACGAGGGTTTTCTTTAGCTCGTGTTCTACGTACGGTTAATTAATAATCCGTACGGTTTTGTACACGTGGTTGGGGGTGGGTTGAAACGGTGTCCGCAACACGTCGATCCGACACGGCCGATTAAATGGCAGACCGTTTGGGCGGTATTACGTTTTGATGATAAAAATATAAAATGGTTAATTTAATTATTACCGGCTTTCACAACTCATAACGTCGTAATACTACGCATTCATACGTGATAAAAATACCAGATACAATTTTGAACGTCAAGGATCGTTCGGTATTTTTCACATTTTTTGAATTTTTGACCAATAACATCCAAATATCCAAATACATATGTATGATTATCATTATTTATTAATCTAGGTAAAAATGTATCAGTATTATAAAATAACGTACATAATATAATATATATAGGTATTTATAGTTTTAAAATAACTATAGAATATTTATGAATATTTCGAATAGATAATTTTTGTATCGTGAAAGTTATAATAATGTAAAATATTTGCAATGATTTGACAGCAGGCGGGTATAATCCACAAGTTGTAAAGGAAACGGCCGATCAATTCAACAAAGTAATTCACCGAGCATGTTCACCCCCATTTTATTTAAGTAATGAATGTATTCAAATTCTGATTTTTGGGAATTTCTAGTATGTTAATTATATAATGACCTTATTTTAAAACACTTAAATTGTATATACCTATCATTTAATCAGTATCCTGTAACGATACCAAAATTTTCAAAATCGCATTCTTAACTGTAAATTTATAAGTGGAAGATTTTTTTTGAAAATTTGTAACACCTTAATTGAAATAATTCAAACACATATTTTTTTTGAGTTATTTAATTTTGTGTACTTATCTACTAAGGATAATATATTTTGAAGCGGATTTTGTTAATGGATACTGTGATTATTTAAAAATTATAGCAATTAATATTAATCCATTAACATTTTATATTTTGTGAAAACTGTCTGAGCATAAAAGTACTAGATTAAAATAATATTACATCTAGTTAATAGATCTGTAAAACCATTTACATGAACTATTAACCTTGGTATAATATTATATATTTTAATAACTTCTCTTTCTAATTTTGATTAAGATAGATAGAAATTTATCTAAAATATCATCTGTTTCATAATTTACAATAAATAGTTTGGTTAATCAAAACGGTGAGAATGCTCTTATTTAAAAAAAAAGAAGTTTCTATCGCCGAAATACACTCCTTAATAGCATAAGTATTTTAAAACGTGGTCCTTAAGTATGCATAATAATTCCTAAAATCAAAATTTGAATACATTCATTATTAAAGGAAAAAATAGGGATGAGAATGCTTTGTGAACTATCCAATAATGAATACAAAATTACCATAAAAAAGTCCTAGTTTTCATTTCGTACGTCATAATAATAGTTATAACACTTATAACTAATTGCAAAAAGTCACGTTTATTAAAATGTCCACGTTTTGTCGATTACAAGAGACTATCGTAAAAGATGATAAAATTCTAAATATGTATTGTATTATACACGCCGTAGTACCTAAACAACCCGAGAACTTATCACTTATACTTTTACATAAAATGCAATATATATGTACACATAGTATGGTGTATAAATATATCGCCCATATGAATTATACTAAAACTATATAGAAGTATATAACTAATTTACTAAGTAAATTATATATTTATAATTGCAAATATGGTCTTATGAAATACCCACACTAATGAACTCAACTTATTTTATACAGTCGATTAATAATTATTATATTGATACAAATTAGATTAAATATTATATCATTGTACCAAATCTATAACTTTAAAAGTCATATAAGTAGGAGATAATAAATTATATGAATTACGAGTATATTAGTATATTATAAGTAGATAATATCTATGTTTAATTTTATTTCATTACGATTTTATTTTAGTATAAATCTAGTACGACGACTCTCCTACCCTTATTATAACAATGTTAATATAACATTACAATTTTAATAAATTTACCTATAATATAGATATATACTTTATATAATTTTAAATATTTATAGGGAATAGGCATTAATATGTATTATTTAAAATGTATTTACCAATGCATAAATAATAATTTTAATATTACTGTTATTGATTGTTCGTCATAATTGTTGAATTAGTTTAATTTCATTTAATTTGTGTTGACATTTTTTAGTGAGTGACTAGCTACTTAAGATAAAAACGAATATTGGGAAATAACTAAAATAACAATAAAAGTTTATACGACAAATCTATGATTTATACATAGTCTATATTCAAACTAAATAAAAGTAAAGATTGATCAACAAATAACAATAACCTTTTATCCCGGAGAGATTTGTTCCTACCCATTATTGCGCATCGGGTAAACGTTAGAGTGAATTTTTTTGTTTACTATTTTGGTATGCAATATCCAACCTGTTTTATATTTTTGTTTCAATACTAAAAAAATCAAGTATTTTTATGTAAATATTCCATTTTTAAAATTTGGAAAAAACTAAAAACTGTATTTTGAAATTGTATTATAGTATGGACATGGGATTATATTTCAGGCGAAGATTAAGTGAAGAAAAATTTCATAAGTCCACCCCTATAATTGATACACATATTATTACACGTAAAGGAAATATTATAATGTAATATTGGTTAAAATGCGTTTAATAATATTGTACTGACCTATTGCGTCGACGAGGCCGTGTACCCAGATCAGTGTACAAAGGCAGGTGCGCAACGTGCCCATCGCGGGACGGTAACTGACTTGCGGAATGCGTGGCGGCCGAATGACAGGCGGGAAAAAGCTCGGTCGCACCGCCGGCCACGATTAGCCGACACCGCCGCCAGCGACTCTGTCGCCGTGGAGATGATTTGAACGCCGCACGTGTATTAATTTCCCGAATAAACCTAATAATTGAGGCTACTTTACATCATCGCAATATGCCTTAGTATAAAAAAAATGGATGTAAATAATTACAATAATGTAGGTGATGTTTTTTTTAATAATTAAGTAATTTAATTTACGAAAGTATTAATGATGCGTAGTGTAATATAATAGTACTAATATGACCATGATTATTTGTTGGAAGCTATAATAATAGTAATACATTTGTATGTGTATTTATTTACGAGCATTATGCATCGATTGCGTCGAAAATCGTGGAGAAAATGATTAGATTTTACATAGCATCATCGGTTTCAATATATATAACATATATATTAAAATTCCAAAAAGTATTAAGATAGATTTTAATCTGTGAATTTATGCGAAACTTGAACGTGTATCGTGTTTTATTTTGAATTCTCTTATCTTTATGAAAGTATAATAGTAATTGAATACATTTCATAATATAACATCAAATTTAATAGGTTATTAATTTTTACTTACTGAATTTACTACTTTGCAGCTATCAAATCATTATTATTACATAATAATATTGTTATTAATAGATTAGATTAGGTATTTGTGAGAAAAAAATTAAGTTCGAATAAAAATTTTCCATCAATTTATCTTTCCAAAGTTAAGTTAGAAATTTGATCTGTTTTTCGTATAATTTTTTTTCAAATGGTAAATCGATATAACTTTTAGTTAATTTAAATTTTTTTTAACAAAACCAACCATTTTTGCTATTTTTCTATATAATCACATACATATTATTTAGTCCGATATTTACTGATTATGTTTTTATAATTTAATATTACGTGATGTAATTGATTTTCAAACATTGCAGATAATACAACATATTTGGCACGATATTAACTAACACCTCTTCTTGTTGCCATTATTGAGTATAAAATAAATATTATATCGTACACCGTTACACCTTTTTCATAACCCGGTAATTTGAATTTATAATTAATACCATGTTCGTGGTTATTGATTTGCTTATTTGAAAATAAATAATTTTTACTGCTTAGTGTTACCACGAGATCGTAAGATGACGTGGTCTGTGTCGCCGTCTATTCCGGCCTGTTGCCGGTGCGCTACAGATTTTATGTGTGTCCCGTCGCAATTCGTTAGCATTACTGTGCAACGCGGTGTGCCGTTTGTTGTAGTCATCCGACGTTTAATCGTCATTCGTCGATTTTTCGTTTAGGTTACCCGCAATATCATTCAGATGGATGAGGGGGGAGGTAGCAACCGGACCATTTTACTCCGGGCCCCATTTTGTCATAATTGTCATTTATTATTGTCACGGTGCCGGATTGCGAAGATTAATGTTCCAAATTCCTTCGTAAACGAAATAAATTCCTTCGTAAATTCGTTATTGCAACACAAGTATCAACGTTGCATAGAAAAGTCAAGTGGTAACTGTAGTAAGGTATCATCCAATACTATTGGACGTTCAATATTTTTCTTATTACTTATTCATTGTTTAGTGTCATACAATTAAAATAAATAGTTGACAGAGTGTTATTATATTTCAATATTGAAGACTATAAAGTTACATCCTTGGGACTAAGATAGAGAATTAAATTATGATATTTTTTGTAATATTAGCGTAATAATTCTTATATAGTTTGTACAATGTTTAATTTCTGCATCAAATAGAATTCAATACCTAGTTACTAGATACCTACTAGGTTTAATTAATTTTAAGATATTATATACTGCAGTTTATACAAGATAACACGAATATTTGTACTAAGTCTGTTTTACAAAGTTGTTATGCAATCGTGAATTAACTTTATACTTTTCACTGAAAGAAACTTGTAAATATAAACACTTCATATTCTGTATATAAGTACTTACACTACGAAGAACTCAACTATTTTAACGAGTATGTATACTATATTGTATGCATTTCCCTACTTTTGTTTGTAAAATCAATATGTAAAATTTAATTAAAGTTAGTTATAAATTTTATATTGAATAAATTAATTTAAACTTGAAATTACATAATGAATTATTACTACCACTATATAAATATTATTTTCATGTTCATTCTTAGCATACATATATTTAAACAAAAAATTGTGGATAAAAATGAAAAGGTAACGCATGTCAAAATACATTATTTGTATTATAAAGTACCATCACACTATTGAGTAGATAACATAACTTTTTCAAGCGTCTGCTGAAGTATCCGAATAAACAAAATAATCCAAAGTGTATAAATTCAATAAGATAAACAATACAATACGAGATAAATATTTATATAATAATATGTACCTACATGGCTACATATTGAACTGTTAGAAAATTATATGATAGCATTGTTCTGTAGCTACTGTAATATCTACTGTAAAAAAAGGACAGTAATAATAATAATAATCAAAATAGTTTTGTTTTATGATATATAAGTATTCAATTTATGTTAACATTTATATAAATGTGTCTGTTAAAAATTAAAATGTAAGAACATTTTACACAAAGCTCTTCATAAGATTATTTATAGATATTGAAAATACACACGCAGAAAATTTTGTCGTTTGGTTTTCAAATTGTTTAATTACTTTGTTCAGAATTGTTTTTTTTTAATACAATAGTGAGGTACACTTGAAACCTATTGGACATACACTAGAAGCTTGTTTTTTATTCTTTTAGAATTTTCTTAGATAAATATATACTACATAATCAATTAAATAAAATAGAAAATAATATGTATAAAGTATCTACATTCTATACTAATAATATAAATTTAAATATTTTTAGTAATTTTATATTAATTCATTACTTGACAGACTACAAACATTTTAACAAATAAAGATCAATATGCATATACTAGTTCTCGGTATACCTAATTTAGTTGTAACTTTGATAACTAAAAATATAATACAACACCTTAAAACTCTAAAACATATATTTTTCTTATTACACTGCATTTATTTCATCCCACTTGAACTTCTAATTATTCAGTAACTATTTACCATGGCGTATTGAAAAATGTGTGTACACTTTAATATAAAACTTAAATAATTCATTATTCCCTACAACTGTCAGTCATCAAATTTATCATTGTTAATTTAATTTATTGAATAATTTAAAAAGAGAGTTTGTTATAGGGTACAGGGATAAATGATACAATATATTAATTTAAATAACTAAAATAGTGTCACAGATAATAATAATACTATAAGCAAAATACATTTTCTTTTTTATGCTTGGTTTTAAAAGTTAATTAACTCGATGACGGCGGTTTGTTCAGGAAAACTGGCAGTTTGTTCAACTTTGGCTCAATTTTAATTAGAAAATCTCCATAAGACAATTAATGTTCTTTATATTAGCGTTTATAGATATGAAATATGATATTGTAGATATCTACAAATCATTCATTATTTATATAACTCGTACACTTTGTTAGGTTATAGTCTAACATAGTATAATAGTTTATAATACATGTTACAACTATATAGGATGTATAATTCCTTTTACTTTTTTATTTCACGATGGTATGAGTTAACAAAATTGCTTAATTCATGAACCAGAAAAAGTGTCATTACATAATATATATATTTATATGTGTTATATGAAATTATAAACGATATTACAATATTATTATTTATTAAGCATATATTTAAAGTATTTCAATAAAAATACAATAATACATTAATACATAAAAAAATAATGTTCACTTTGTTATATCTATATCATATAGTTATATATGCTGGATTTTTGTGTTCTCTTGGGAAGGTATCTTGAGATAGGTTTTTATTTGGGCTTGGAAGTTTTTTCACTGATTTTGAAGTGGGTGGCTTCTTTTATTTTATTTACTCATTATTAGAAGGTTATTTTAATTTATTTTCCATAGTGATAGGTAGGGTAATTCCATGTCATAATGAAGATATTTATTTCTCACGAACTAGGTGACCTTTAGTAGTATTATCAGGAATGTATTTGGAGTTAGTAAATTTTTAATTTAAACTTTTTGGCGATTCAGAGTAAATTATGAAATTAGGATAAAATAGTAATTAATTTTAATACTAGGTAAATAAAATAATATAAATCAAAAAAAAAATTGTCCAACAAAATAATAGTATCTATGACATAACTATATCTATATAGACTATATAATATGCCTACAAATGTACGTATTCGTACGTATTAATTACATTAGATATGATATTTTTAATAAACAGAAGTAGTGATTTTCTTACTTGAAATAATTATAAAATGAAAATTGTTTTTGTATAGGAAATACAGTTTGTGTAATTATAAACATTATAAATAATTCATTAAAAATAATATTAAAAAAGAATATTTGATTGGTTAGGTATGAATCTTAAATAGATTATTTTTCTAAATAGTTAAATTATATTTATTTCAAATTGAATTCATACAATTTATAAATAATTTTTCTGTCACATAAAAATATATTTAAGTATATTATGTCTAATAATTAATGCGATTTATTCATATCACTATTACTAATGATTATATGAAAAAAAAAACAATAATTTTCTATAGTAAAATAAAAAAAAATAGTTTTTTTTAAAAGTAAATACTCATTAATCACATAATGTATGAGATAAAAAAAAATGTATAATCATGGTTTTAAGTAATTTTAAACATAATTTTTGAAAAAATAATTATTATTAATATTTTTTATGGTTATTATTTTTAGGTTTTTTTTTAATTTTGAATAAAACCGTGACGTAATCAAAGGGTCACTTGCCTTGCAATTTTAGAAAAATTTAAGAATGCTTTTAGTGAACTGTGAACTGATAGTTTATCAACATTTTAATATGTATATTAAGGTGACTGCAAAAGTCTAAAATGTGTTATACGAGTATTAGTGTCAGCATACCAAACTTATGAGATATTCTATAATTAAACCTTTCCTGTATAACAAATTATATGTTCCTCCCTCATCACGAGGTGACCATATTATATAATATTGAAATACTTATAGAAAAATCTAACTCCTCGATCGAAATTTAATTAACATGTACTTAACATTTATTTTCAGGAAAAAAAATGCTTTAGAATATGAAATTAAAAACATGCATTATCATTCAAATAAGTAAAGATTAAAAAAAAATTATGAGAATATAAAAATATAATAATTTTTCAAAAGTGTTGTTTCATAAAAAGTACTTTTTTACTATTAAAATAAACATCCTGTATAATTATGAACAAGAATACTATATTGTCAGTCCGGATGGTGTTGCCTTTGATATATTATGTAATGCATATGAATATAGTATATAGTATAGTATAGGTATATGAATTCAATGAGCAATAATTTAAAAAAAAAATCGCGGGTAAGGATATGACTATTTTTATCACAAGCTATTTCAAATAAAATATCAATGGCCCTCGTTGTTGAACACGTGCTACTTCCGACCGGAAACTTAAATGTATACTGTCGGCCGACGGCCAATACGTATGCGATATTATTATTCTCAAAGAATATCCAAATTTAGTATTCTATATATTGTATAATATACTCATTACGATTTTCGGACAAATATTACACATTATTCTGCAAGTATAATATTGATTATCAATATAATTTAAAAGTAGGTACAAGTTTTTAATAAAATATGTGTTTGCAATTTTATATTTATGTATTTTTTCCAACATTATGTTATATAATATTATGTATATTAAAATTATTACTAAACTGACATATAATATAGCAATAAGCTGAATCGAAATTTTTAAATAACGATAAACGATGATTTTTAAAGTATATTAGTATTATGAATTTATTATTTATGATATAACCAGCAACAACAGTTTCAGCGATATTCAGGATATTCTACATATACAATGAACATGTTATGTGCCTATGTGCAATATTATCAAATCCGTATAATATTATGTGTATACGATCATATTACACGTATACACGACGTGTGTACGAATGCACAAGTAGGATATTAGATACAAAACTTGGGTTTATACTTATTGTTTTACTCAATATAGTCTGGTATCTCTTTTGTCTTACAATATTTCGAATCCGTATTTATATTGTTCCGCGAAACGGACAATTCGAATTCCGGATTAAGTTTTGCCCAGACAAGGAATTATACATTTTTTCCACGAACTGCAAGATAGTTTTATAGTTGTTGTTTTTATTATTATTTCTGGGATTATCTATCGCAATTAATTGGGATATTGTAATCTTTTTTTTTTAATTATCTTATAGTATGACTTTTAGATGACTACCTATTACAGATCAACAGCAAAATCAATATCGTACTATATAATATAAACTATGTGACAGAATACAAAAAATACTAGAACTACGTACTTACTAGTTACTACGTTATAACAATATATACCTACTATATAATTTTTAACTAATTTAATTAAAAAACTCCTATTGGACAATTATATTTTGTAAATGTGTGTAGATATTTTGATAATTTTTATGTCCCTTTAATAATATTGAACATTTACAATTTTATTGCTTCTTAATTTGATGTTTTTGTTTTATTTTATAAGCCTAAATTTTTCATATTTTATCCAACTTCGTACCCTTAATTTATTTTTAGAGAACATTGGTTGTCTTCTCAGATAATCATTACTGCGATGCATAATATCTGTCGTTGGTTTATGTATACTATACTATACTATAGTTTATTTGTTGCTTGTTTATAAGTCGTGGTCATCGTGCACTTATTATATCGCAAATCATCAGACGGGTTGTGCCGTTATGGTGGTACATACAGTGCCCTCTAGTAGTGTCTAGGGGTAAGAAAATGAGAAAAAAAATTATAGGAAAATCCAATTCCGAAAATCGATTTTCACCTACCTTCGACGTCGATGGATTGACTGTGGTGGCGTCCGAGACGTGTGGTGCCCTCTAGTCGCGGACTGTGGTCGCCGTCGGGCACCGATGGGTGGCGACTGGCGATGCCTCACCGTTCGGGTTCCGCCGTCGCCACCGTTGGTGGACCAGCAATCCAGCATTATGTTTAGTCGTGTCGTGCGTTTATACCGGCATCGTCGTGGTTTGAACCGGTGTCGTTCGTGTATGTAATATAATATTGTTGGTTCACGTTTCTTACGTCTGTCGAACAGTATGTATCCGATAGATCTACCGTGAAACGCATTCGGTTCGGGACTATTTATACCAAATTGCAGCAGGGATCGTCCTCAACGATTTACCACCGCACACCGTTTCGGGTGGCCGCCGACGAGTTCTCTTCCACTAGAAATTTCGGTGAGATACCTAAATACCTAAGACACTTACCTATTTATTAAATATGACACCTTTCCCGGACACATTTAACCTGCCTTCGTGTAATCATTTTATTGTTTGAGTAGCTACACTTTACACTCCATAGTGATTACAAACCTATACGTTCGTGATTCGGCGTGGTTAATTATTACCTACCTATCTAAACTAACTCAAGAGCGCGGGTGTTCCACGTTTCACCACCGACCACCCCGTTTTTCGATGAAACTTTTTCGATACATTCTCGTGGGACAAACATTAAAAATGTGTAGTTTTGTTTTCTCTAAATCTCGATTTGTTTTAACGAGTTGGCTAAACTACTGCAATAATTCTCTTGAAAAACAACCGTTTATATAACTATATGCGCATACAATCCGCGTTACAGTAATAATAGATGGCAATTTAATAATACACGCGTGCTACGTTTCGCTTCACATTCGATATTGTTTCACGCGATCATACGTGATAGCTTTGGTGAATTTACGATACTTGTTTACGAGAAAATGGAACAAATGTCCTGGGGGGGGAGGGAGTATCACGAACCTTATAAGTATAATATTACATTGTATATAGATACCTATTACCTAGCTATTTCTCGGTATCTTGAGGTTACCCACGCGGCTACGCGTTCGTGCACGCGTTGAAACTTTTATAGCGAAATGTATTTTGTGCTTATATGTATTTTATTTCTGAATATGATTTGTGTTCGTCGACCAACTTCACATAATAGTATGAAAATCGTACTACTAGGTACATAAATATTAATGTGTAGGTACGCAACATATTGTGTCAGCGGGATGTGTTGTTTGTCATATTGAATGGGTAAAGTTACTGTTTATACGAATACCTAATACTAAACGTTTTAACTTTTAATGTTCACATTATATGAGTGAGCACTCTTCGTATAAAGACTAAAGTATAGTGTAATGACTGTGTAGTACATCTGGTCTGGTAGATAACTATGAAAATGAATTGATCAAAGCACTCATTGTGTGCCCCTTTTGTATGACACTGTCCATACACTATGTTTTTTTTTTTATGAGAGTACTATAATAATAAAAGTATATAGTATTGTTTATACTTCTGCTAATGTATTGGCCAAGGATGCGTTTCGTTTAGTTTTAGATGAGCTACATATATTGCACATACCTATCTAATATAATTTATTGTGTAGGTACACTGTTCTTAATGCTCTTATAACCAAAACAAATCGAAACGTCGCTTTCAGACAAATTGTTAATTAAAACATATTGGTATTTTGTACTCTTAAATAATATGATATAATAGGTATCTTATACATGTCACATTGTCACTAAGTATACGATTGAACTATTCTAATATTTTGTACAGTCTTGTTTATATACACTGATAACATAACTGTTTTGAACTTCAAGTCTTTTGTTGTACATATTGCATTATCTTATTACACATTTATATTCATTCATTTATTATTTTTTTTTAAATTATTTGATGTCTTTTGAAATATTATTCTTGTAATTGAATTCACTTTCGGCTAAATATTCTCCGTAAAGTATAATTGTATATGATACATAATATTTGCTTTATCTTGCAACGACTTTCGTTCATCTTACACAATTATTACTACCATTTAAATTACGTTTCCAAACGTATCTAAAATCTTTATAGTTCTCTGTAAAAGTTTATTCTTGAGGTATTCAAAAATAATAATTTATTTTTCTCAGTCATTCAATCTCCATACATTACCATTTAAAATGAACTGATATATCTATTGGTATGCCTGTAGCTACTTAAAATATTTATTCGTGCATTTTTGTGGTCCATCCTTTTATAATTTATTTTAATATTCATTTGAAGTTTTTGGTGTTATAGTTGAATCTTTAACTTTATCTACTTTGTCACCTGTTTAATACATTTTGGTTTATATATTAAAAAAAAATTACAATTTCTTTATTCTATAGAAATTAATAAAAGTAAAAATGTATAATACTGTAGGATACATATTATGAAGATTGTAGATAAGTTAGTAAATCTTGCAGAAAATGTATGTTGTAAATGTCCAATTTGATTATACGAAATGCCTTACGTCTATAATAAAAATCTTAAGTAAGTACTTCGTATAATCAAATTTGACATTTGCAACATAAATTTTCCACAAGATTTACGTAGTAGCTAGTATCTTGTGTCTATACTAAAAATCAATTTCAGTTTTATACTTCATTAAGAAATAAATCTAACGACCTATTGCATTGTGATTCTACATTTAGATAGTTATAGTAAAGATGTACAGTAGGTACTAGCCTTTGCCTTATATAGCTAATGATTAATGCTGACAACATCTTGCGGCCCCTTTCTCAACATCCGAAAATCTTTTCTTCTCTAACCCTTCATTTATTTATTCTATGTGTCCCCTCGATAATAATTTTACCAGCCTTAATGGCCTATAAAAATAAGAAGACAAATGCAGTGTATTATTATTTTTTTCTGAATGTTCAAATTTCTTCTACAAAGAAGTTTTAATAAAAAAAAAATTATTTTTGCAAACTGTACTCACTTTAATATACTGTATAGTGTATACACGTATATAACAATTGAAAAGTAAGAACTTCAAACTTATTGATAAAAGTAATACCAGAACGTCCGGAACAGTTTAGATCGTATCGGTATTCGGTACTTTTATTATAGCATATATGTAATATATAGGTAGTAGGTACACAGTACACACCTATGTTTGAACACTTAAGTTTTTTCATTACTTATGAGTTTTGTTATACAACTGAACGTGTAATAAAAAAATATTTTGATTTTTGATCTTCGCTTATTGGATATATTTTTTATTATTATTATTAAACAGTTGACAGTTTCATTTCCGTGTTTATATTTCGAAAAATTTTCGACATTCAATTACTCGACAAAGTTGTCGAATAGTATTATTATGATTGATTTAACACGTTAGACGATAGTACTATAATATATTACACTGGTATAGTGTAGAGGTATACTATGCGTGTGTAACGCGTCGTCGTCAAACTAGTTTAATTCGTAAGAGTCGAAGAAACACTAAGTATTTGCTTTTGAATTTACATAAAATAGGTACGTATAATGTTCTATAACATTTAACTTTTAAAATATTTCTAATTTATTTTTTCATAAAAACGATAAAAAAAATATAAATTTATTTATTAACAATATTATACCATATATTATTATTTATGTTTAATCATTCATTCGTATATTTTCGCTTTATAATTTATTAGTAGTAAATTATTTGGGAAAAATGTCTTTGTTGTACCTAGTAGCGATCTTTTTTGCGTTGCAACTTGTTAACCTACACCAGAAGATAAAAACAATGAAAATATTATGACAATATTATGAAATAAACCGTTGAGCCAATCGATAAAAAAATGAATGATATTAGGATGTAAGAAGCAATTGTTTACTGCAACGATATAATGTAAAATACGGCCACTCAAAACATATTGCCTGCGTTTTTATTATTTTTAAACGCGAAGGTTTCGATGATCATAAGTGATATATATATATATATATAATATATACATAACTATATAAGTGTATACGTTTATAATAAAGGTGCGTGTTCTAAGTTTTTCGAGTGCCTTGTGTGTGTGTGTGTACAAATGAGGACCCCCCTCGGGTTTGTGAATTCCACAGGGGGATCGCCGAACTACGAATTGTCGTCGTAGGCGGCAGCGACCGCTCTATAAATGCTAATATTATTAGTCAGCACAAAAAAAAAACTTGACCCATCTCTTAACGATTTATATACTTCGTGCTGTATTCTACGTAATATTATAATATAATACGGCGTATAGTCGAATTATACCTAAATTTATAGTACCTATATATATAGTGCAGTTCTCTCGGAGACACGAATAATAACGCAAGTCGGTTGTTTTCATTGGCGCTGGCCGTCGGCGACGGGCGACGCAGTGTCGTCGACCCTCGCGTGCACTATTTTTAAAAACGTCGGCGCACACTCCAAATTCGGACCAAAAAACCACGCGTCTTCCTCCGTCCATTTTTCCCCTATATATCGCAACCGCACGCGTCATATTCTCCCAGCCGATGTAACTCTTTAGTGTGTTTTAGGTGATATTAAATATTATTTTGGTACGTATCATTATATGCATATTGCAGCTTGTCGCGTAGTCGCGAGTTTCGGGCTAATGTGTGTATATTATTAAAATCATATTATTATTATATACTATATAGTACACCGAAAATCGGCCACGGCAATAAAACTACGATACACGAGACCATATGTCCCTTAGCTGAGCGTGAAACGGTATTTTTCGAAAAAAAAAAAACACATGTGTAATCTGAGAAAATAATACGGCATCGTGATGCCGCCAGGTGTTGTAGAAGAATATACACTCTTGTTTATTATGTATTACAATAGGTATATATATTAGGTACAAAATAATAATTATATATATATAAATAATATTTCTTATGTGCGTACACTGTGAAACCGGTTACTACAATTTTACGAAGCCACCCGTTTACGTTATTACTCACATATTATATGCATCATACGGACGGGCCAGGATCTACGTTATATAGGTACCTGGTTACTGGTCGGCCAGGTGTAGTTTAAGTTTATGCCTATTGACTAGGCACGCGAGTGTTATGTACCTATATTTCGGTCTTCCGGTATTATGCCAAAGTATCCAATTCGGTTTGCTATATAGATATATCGTATATTATATTATATTTTGTTATATAGTTATAACCCTCGATGTGCATCCTATTAGGTGTACGCGTATTAATATTTTTTTATTCTTCTTTAATCGAATAAGCCCGGGCGCGTGTCTTTTCCTAACCGCACCGATTCTATTTCGACAGTATAGGTAGGTAATTACTTTATTAGTATAATGTACCGTTTAGTGTTGATAACATAATAATATGACGTATAATGTTGTATACTCCAGCCACTAACCTCCGAGACTACTTTAATCGGGTTGTTATCTATATCGTTTTTTCTTCTATATAACGCCTACGCCTCGTCCTCGCCTACTCTAAACATAGA
The DNA here is from genome assembly GCF_020882245.1 of Rhopalosiphum padi. NCBI lineage: Eukaryota > Metazoa > Arthropoda > Insecta > Hemiptera > Aphididae > Rhopalosiphum > Rhopalosiphum padi. The sequence goes on from NC_083600.1 coordinate 25,748,092, forward strand.
TTAATGTTATTTTGATGACATCATGTGAACTTTATCTTAACATTTAGACTCACATCATAAGTCATCTATTAAAAAATACCAGTTAATAAAAACAACAAATTATAATTCACTATAATATTATAATCACGATTCGTTGTACAATAGTTGCTCGGTTATACAGGATTTTGAACAATGTGAAAGCGAATGAGCTAATAGTTTAAACGGAGAAACTAAGTTTTTTCTTTCTTTGGAATATATTTTTAAGGACCCTTAAAAGTTGTCCTTACATATAATTGATTAGTAATCGGATTCATATTGTGCACGGGTCTGTCAAGATACTCAAAATTAAAATTTTTTTATATATTGTGCTACAGTTTTCAATAAAATAGGATAGAATTGAACATATTTTATTTTCATATAATATGTTTTATTTAATTTTTATGGTAAACTGAGCGAATTTGATAACTAATTTATATGACAGAGAAACCATATTTTAATTAATAATATTCGATACAATTATTAAAATATTGTATCTACAAAATATACTTCTATCATCGTACGTAATTTGTAAGCATATAGTTATATACGTTAAATAGCGAATAGTTAAAATCTGTTTAGTTTAATACTTATAAATTAATAATATTGAAATAAGTAGGTATTTAAGTTAATGATTTAAATGTTTAATTAAAATTATAATTCAATGTAATGTAATATTATTTGAACTTTAATTTCGTAGTGATTTGATATTTATACAATAATATAATACCGTATCTTCAAATTATAATTAATATATAATATGACCCTTATAATGGTAATATGAAGAATGATAAACATTCGTTTGTTAGGAAAATGAGATAATCGAACATAACATAACTCATTTTAAACTGGTATTTTAAAATAATATAAATAATCGTGTATGCATATCAAAATTGTATTTTCTCAATTATAAGTTTATAAGAAAAATATTTTAATAACTATTTTACTGTTGACAGAACTAAGGCCTGTTATCACATTATCTTAGCTGCACTGTCTATAAATCTAGGTTTTTCATTAGTTAATAACTATTATAATACATTTCTTATAACTTAATAAACTTAAAAACAAAAAATTACATTAACATAAGTATAATACAATTATACTTATGTTAATGTATAATAAAATTAATAACTAAAAAATAATTTTAAAGCATAAATTGTTATGTATATTATATAATATAGACTATATGGCTATATAAAGGTGTAATAGTATTGTAATTATTAATTATAACCAACCAACGCCCATACTGCACCATAATTTTTTTTACCATTCTGTTACTCTAAATTTGTATCAGATTTGTATATACAAATTAATATAATGTTACCAATAAAATAAATTCATTATTAAAAGTTAAAGTGATTTTGTAATCATAGAATTAATCAAACTTCCATTATGTATAAATAGCGTGATAACAGGTTTACCTATATATTATGACATTATATAACTTCAAGCACCGTTGCATATAAAACTACAAAGTTAACTAAGTTTTCATGTAATTATAATTTTACGAACATTTGCAGCGTTAATGTCATTGTATTTGGGATTAACTTAATATTAATAAATCGTACCACAGTTGGATATAGGAAATTTCAAAACCACGTAGAATAGACGAAATAAAAAAAGGGGCGGAAGTATGTTGTACATATCGTGTACAAAATAAAGAGCTCAGCATCATTGAGAACCTTATCGTGACGCACCCAGGGAAAATTTACGACCGGACGTCAAGGAAGGCAGTGCAATTTATTTTCCTTGATCGAATTTATATCATCTGTGCTTGCTGTATGATACGCAAAGGATCGTCCGGCGTCGTCTGCTGTATTATTAGGTAGTAGTACTACTATGTGTACATTATACGTATATCTTTAAATTACCTATACATCCGCGAAATTAGATTGTTAGGGTATTAAATAAGAGGACCAGACATTATGGTAAACATGTAGAAACGAAGGAAGAAGAAAAACGTAATAATAAATGGAATAAGGAGTTCATACTTTAAACAGCTTTCGCTATAATATAATATTTATAAGTGGAGTATTGTTTACAATGTTTAAATTAAACTATTCGCGCACATATACATAGGTATACTTGGCGTACATAAATAATAAATATTTTATATTATATACATGTCTGTAAGTATATTTTGGAATATTTTGTATTCATATATTTTGGGTAAAGTAAGTGGGTACATATTTAAAAATCATTTAGCTATCTTTATTTATAGAAAAAATTCTTATTTTTTACTACTTTTCATCATATTGGTGGTTTAGGTTTTTACTTTTTTTAGTTACCTAAAACCTATTCTATAATTTTATAATTAAAAATAGAATAATTTTCTAAAAATGATGCTGATTTACCGATATCAACAGATGTTGATGATCATATGTTGTTAAAAAGAATGTTTTGGTGAAAAGAAATCAAAAATTAAAATTTTTTTTAGAAAATATTAATTTTTGTTCTTCATAGCACTAAAATCAGATATTTGTTTTTGTCAGAGTATAAATATTTATTTAGAAATTAGTATAGCCCGTAGTTAAATGAATCACCCTAGCTGTAGCATAGTATATTATTTAATAACTGCAGCATATATTCAGATTCAGAATACGTTTTCATATGCTTACCACCACCCACCACCTGTTTGTCACACACACACACACACACACACACACACATACATATTGTATAATACGTGTATGTAAGATTTTTATAGTGTCGTCGCATCCTCTTGGAACAATGCCGCGTGAAATTAAACATGTAATATCGCGTCGTATTACCACTCGACGGTGGACGGAAGAATGGACTTGTCATGCGACGATACCTATATACCTACAATGTTCACAAACTATATAATACATGGGCTGTGGGTGGGGGGGGGGGGTGTAACGTCAGAGCAGAGGACTTATATTATGTATAGGTATTACGTTGTGACCGATCGCGGGTCGCGACGCCACGGTAATACGGAAAGAAGTATTATTATTATGATTGCCGTGCGTATAGTATTGTTTGCCTGATTGCGTCTATTGTGTGCAAGCCTCACTGAGCGCACACGCGTACCGTGTCCAGGCCGCCGTGAATTAAGTATTTTACATATTATTGACGTCCGCGTATTAGTGTCGTGATGTAGTCTCGTCCATGGTCCTCTTATTAACCATATAGTTAGTACCTGTACGATAGCTCAGCGGTGATGTGACGTGTGATGTACTACGGCGGACACGAGCGTCCGAAGCGTGGCGAGTTGAGAAGTTGCTCCTCCCCTAAAACTTTATAATAAATAGTTTTCAATACCTAATTTTTCATAATAATTGCACAACATTGTGGTTTTCAACAAGAATATATCATATAGTATTCAAATCAACATTTGATTTATCAATATAAATATATATATATATTTATTCATATAAAAGTACTTACAGACTACTTTACAACTGGGAAAGTTTGTATTATTTTATTTATAATCATTAAAGTATTGATTTTTAAACATTAAAGTTTTTAACAAGCTAGTTAATTATTACTACGAATTAACACTTACAGTAATCGAATATAAGTTTCCAGTTAAGTAATATTATGTATGCAAAGAGAATTTAAAATTATTTTAAAAGTTTTCTATAGTTTATTAACACGAATATTGAATGTACATTTATCCAAACAAAAATTATAACATTAAAATAATATAATTATATGTATAATGAAAAACTCCCCTTTCCGTTACCTTAAAAATGTATGCTGACGCCCTTGATGACGGATAATGAGTACCTATAGGTATGCGTTTGTTGGACTTCATAATATTACAACTGCGTAAAATTTATATTTTATCGATTTCGGTTCGCACGTGCCTGCAGCTGCAGTGGGACAAAATGTGGGGTAGAGCGACGGGAAAATAATCACCGCGCGCGCGACCTTTTGTGTGCACAGCAGCGAAGAGGAGCAAATACGACTATGACGGCGATGACGATGATGACGGAAATCTGAAAATATCTAAACGCGGCACTGCACGTCAGCTATATCTACTTATATTATAACCTCTCGGACGCACGCCGTACAGCAGCATTATTATTGTAGATGCACAGTTTTTTTTGTCCAAAAAATATCCACTTAGTTAAGAACGTGCGCGCCGTCAATCAAGAACACCGTAATTGTGTTTATATTTAGACGCTCGAGATTGTGTGATGGTGCATTGGTGCCCCTTTCCGGCATGACTCGAAATTCGAAAATATTTTTTTACTATTTACAACCACTATTAATAATATAATGGACTCTGCGTCGTATACCAACTATACCATATACCTACCTGCTGAAACGTAGTTTAAGCTTAAAAAAAAAATCGTCGATGACATCGAAACGAAAATTTAATAATATACGGTCATTACCATCACATTTTGAACACTCAATCTTTTATATACAACGTTATGTCTTATTTTGTATATTGTTTTAGTATAATATACCTATAGCTCAATTTATTGTCACGATAAATCTGAAGAGACCTTTTAAGATAGATTACATTTTACAATTTAAGTACCATATTTTTCCAAAACGCGTCATTTATTGAAAACTACTACAGTGTACCACTCCCAGATAACAATTGCCAATACAATGTATTAATTAGCACCATTGAATTATATTCTAATAATATCACATAAGACATACAATTTATATATTTTATTTATTAATGTATTATATTATTATTCGAAAACACAATTAGTGATTACACTACGGCGTAACTATAGCTAAAGTTAAATTCTCTCAAAATCCCTGTTGAAATCGTCTGACGCCAAGTTGATTAAAACCGCTATAATTTACACGACGCTTATAATATATAGTATGTGTGGCTCAAAATCTGTTTCGAAGCACATTAATTATTGATCAATATTAAGCACTGTTAATCACACAATTAATATTATACTTCATAGTTACACCTATTTTATTATAAAGATTATAGATATTATTATTATTATTATTATGACCATAAAACGTGTTGAACTTCGTATAATAATATAATGCAACGGTAATACAACATAAACATTCAAAACGCCTCTCGTCCGCCCCCGGGTTCCAGTGTGAAATTATTATAAACCAACAGAGGATATCGTAGTTGTGAGGTTTTTGTTGTGTAAAGTGATTTTCAAGTGGTATATTATATTACACAATTAGGATAGTAAATATTATTTTGTTTGAAATGTATTAAGTGGGCAAAATCATCAAAATATTATTAGAATATTCTAACTATTTCGACTAAAATTAATTTAGAATTTGTATACTTATCTGAAAATATGCATTTATATTATTTATACATTTTTTTTATGTATATAATATTCTGACTAATTTAAATTACCCTTTAATTAGTATTAAACTGTACGGTTTTTGTATAGTAACAAACTTGTATAATTTAACTATTCAAATTCAAATCATTATAATATATGAAGAAAAATACTATAAAGATTTTATCACTGGCGTTATTATTTATTAGGGGGTTAAAGTATTAAAATGATTAAAATAATAAATATTTTGATTGTTAAAATTACTACAGAAAACTAATTTATTACTATCTACAAATTCAAAGTGAGCCATTTATTTTTCATATGGGTATGTTGAAGTATTTCATATTGTATTACGCTTTTAAAAGTTTTTCCGATTCATCACATTTTTACTTCGTTGGTTTAAAAGAGTAACACTATAGAACCTAGTTGTTAATACTTTTAACTACTGATATATAATTACATGTTTTAGTTCTTTTAATAACTTAATTAATGTTTAATTAAACATTGGTAATTTGTAATTATAATATTGCCTTTGACTTTAATAGTATAAGACAATGCCGCAACATCACGCATTATTCACCTATCTATAGATGTAATTTTTTTTTATTAATAATTTAATAGTACATTCTAATATGTATTCTAATACCATTTTGAAGTATTAATTTAAAATTAACTAGTTATTTAGTATATATATATATATTTATGGCTTGAAACTTTTAATATTAATATACCACATATAATATTTTAGCTACTGTTTAATCTTTGATCTCTGACGATGTTTTATTACAGTATTTTTGATAAAATAAATTATAAGTTATAAATGTTTAATCATAGTAATTTATTTTTTATTCTTTTACAACAAAATAAAATCACGTTTTTTTACTTTTTTGTTATCTATACCTATTACACTAGTTAAATATTTTATTTATTTATTTTTTGTTGTTTGTAACGTATATAATGATACTTCTTATTCTATTAAAATTATAATAACTAAATATTTTTATTATTAAATGTATAAAAAAGTGAAAATAATATAATTATTTTATGTTATAGCATTGTTAATTTTACTGGTTATTTTTATTGTCAATATTATAAGTCATTATTTTTCCAACAACAAACAATTGACAGCGGCTGAAGGACAGTTCTGTAAATATATACATATAATGACCTTTTTATTAGAACATATACATCATACGTATTATTATTGACTATTTAGTTTATATGTACGTCCATCAACTTAATACTGCAATTATTTAATGATATGCATTGTAATAAATTGCACTTTTAAATCAATAAGATAATGTATACTCTTGTGGAATGATGATAATTCATCGATCCATTTATTTTTATGAAATTCATTTAAACAGTTGTGAGCTAAAAAGTTACTAGGTTTAAAAAAAAAGTAATATAGACTTTACTCTTCACTCCGCATTATTTTAGAATCAACGTCATCGATATGTCCGCTTACTATGAGTCATTTGTTCATTGTGTGTCTCTCTATTAGCACTACCCCATTTCGTTTGTCGAGGGTGGAAATAGATGTGGTTAGAAGGTCAAACGTACCGTGTTTTGAATTAATTTTCATCAGGAAAAAGAGCGGGGTAACTATAATTTTAATTTTGTAATAACGTTTAACGCGTTCGTGGAAATATTTAATTAAAATGATAAACCGTTTCATGTTTTATTAACAAATATGTATATTTAACTTAATTTTCATTAGGTAGTCAATGAATAAATTATGAATTATTCTCAAACGTTTATCTAATTTCTGTATATTATCTGAAAACTGATTGTATTACCTTTTTTGTTTTTGATTATTCCGTGTTCAAAATTATCTATCGTTAAATAAAGAATTATTCGTTTTCTGTTTGTTTATCATTTATAAAAAAATATTAATTAATTTGATGATACTGTTAAAAATACCTGGTAATTTTCTTAGCACTATAATATATCAGGTGTTGAGTCTTCCTCGCCGTTGAGTAGATCACTGAATATGTTAATTTTTTGTTTTGTGACTAGTCTGCTGTGACTTTTATATACGTATTTACATAACAAAATTCTTTATCTTGTGTTTTCAGACTGAGAGTTTTTGGTAAAACCCGGTAGTTTTATTACTTCTAATAAAAATAATAAGAATATTTATAGTTTAGGTAATAATTTATCGATGAACGATTTACGTAATTGAAAACGATGTATTAAATTGACTTTGGAGAACAATTATCGTTATCTATACATATCAGACTATATGGTTGAAGTACTAACTTACTGCGTTAATCACATATTATTATAACTATGTATAAATGAACATCAAAATATTATTATACTTTTTTATCAACAAGCTGTATAGCAACCGTAAAGCGCATTGTTGTTTAAATCTCAAACAAGTGTAAATGTATTTTGAACATTGAAATATTGATTTTAACCTAACCCTGGAATCAATTTATAAAATATCTCTACCACAGTTTTAAAATATTATTTGTGAATTATTAACTTTAAATTTCTTCCATTGAGTGTTTTCTTGTCGACAGTTTTGAAACTTTAAGTTTCTTATTAGTTAAAAGTTAATGATGTATTTAATAAGAATTTGATATATATTTTTTATAATTCGTTTTGTGCGTCTTTCCTCGACTGGTTATATAATAGTTACTTTCGTGGTAAATAAACTTTTTAAAAAATATTTCTGAAATCCGATTACACGTTTTGGCCATAGATACCATAACGTCTTCGTGAGTTCAATCAAAATGTTTCTATTGTGTTATTTCTTAAAAAATATCATTCAAACGTATAAGGGACTATAACATAATATAAATTACTTTCGTTCTGTCAAAAATATAATACACTTTTTAACTTCTGTGATATTTTTTACAATACATTATTCAATACAATCGTACATATAATAACTAATTATAATAAAAGTTACGGTTTAAAATAAAAATATAAAATGTATGTTTAGTATTTCTGAAGACTGCCATAAAGATATACTATTAATTGCAAACGTTTCCTGTTCAATGCTCCAATGTTTTATTTCAAACGTATGCAGGTCATATTGTTAAAACATACACAGATTTCCCCCCTTTTACAATTCCTATTTGTAACTCAACAGTCAACACCATACTTTAATTTGGGCCACTTTCAAAATATCTCTTTATTGAAAATATACATTTTACAAATTAATAATTATAAATGAAGAATAAACATATTACATATTATAACGACAGAAAAATAGAATATTTTAAATTGTATAATCAAAGTATAAGTACAAAAACTTTAAAAAAATATTAAATCTTATAATTTTTAAATAAAATAATATATACATTATATAATACATAATATTTATGAGTACATATTACAAATTATTTTTTTAACACCTTATATATAATATAGTTTAGTTATATATGATTTGATTAATTTGCTTGTACATTGACATATGTTGTATCAACTATATTAATATTACTGTAGGTGGTTAAGGTACAAATGTACAAATAATAAAACAATATAATAATTAATTGGTACCAATAAATCCAAAATAAAATAGCCCGAGTGAGCTATTGCCTATTTTCCATGATATATATTAATTGGTAATTGCACATTTATTTTGCACTATGTACGTAATTATAAGTTAATTATTTTTGTTATTGAATTATTATTATTTTTTTTTTTTTTCAGTAATTTAATTTTTAAAGAATTTGAAAATTGAAATACTCTCAATTCTCATAATGTTATTGAAACAGAACATTGGGGTTACCAGTGTTACCAAATTGAAAACTAATACAGTAAATAGTAACAAAAGAGTTCCTGTTTCGCTATAATTGATTATCAACGACATAAATACTTTTGAAACCAAACGACTTGAAACGTTTTATAAATTATTCTCCAGGGTATATAATATGCTTAAATATAGCGTGTCGCACCCTATCTTCGTTGTATATTAATGCCTTTTTAGTAGTGGTACCATAAGTTATTTGTAACTTTTTTCTGGTCCGCATTGCACACACGACTCACACTCACACAGACACATAGAGTAATGATTATCGCGTAGAGGGTTTATATAATATATAATACGGAAGCCCTTTTCCTAACAACTTATCCCATTTTTTGGGGTGCAGAGTTATAATATATCGAATCTATTAATATTTGTGGCAGTGTATTATGCTAAGTGTGTGCGCAATTTGTATATGGTTCATATAACACCATAAAACACTTGGTATAAAGAATTTATTATTCTATTGAACAATATTTTAAATTAAATTAGTCAATACAATCGATTTTATTAGTACTGCCATTATTGCAAATTCCTTTTTAGTTCAATCCGCGTTTACTGCGAAACTCGTGGCGTAGGTATTTGTAGGTTCTTGAGCTTTTCTTGTTATAATTTTTATCCTTATAATACAGCTATTAATTATAATTATTGTCATGACAACATTTCAAACAATAGAGTGTGTGTTAAATGTGAGAAGTCGAGAATAGAAGTGTTTTTAACATTAAAAATGACTTAGAGTTGTCTGAGAAGCACTCTATCGCAATGCAATAATACGAATGCTTATATTTATATAGTGGACCAATTTATCTTCGACAAAAGAAAGAATAAAAATCTCCGATTCGTCGAATACAATATTATTGTATTACGCAGTATGAACCGACCACCGCAATATATACGTCTGGTGATTTATTTCAAGTCAAATAAACGAAATCAGCCAATGTGTACATATTATAATATCATATCTGTGTAATAATTATTCACACGTATAAACAAGTGATGAGTAATACGTATTGTATGTCTAAATACACTAGTGACCGAGCGAAATTAAAAACAACGTAAATTACTACACGTGTTAACCGTGTAAGTACACAACAATTAATAACTATTATACTATGTAGGTACGTATGCCGCGACAAAAACGTACACGTGCGAACGTAGGAGAGGTGTATGTGTGTGAAGGTGTATAATATCATAATATTATTATAATGCGTATACGCGTGTCGTTACATTACATTTTAAACGAGTGCAATCGAAAGTGTCATCGTCGTCGTGATAAAAAGCTTTTGCCGTCGCGGCGCAGCAGTTGAATAATTCAAGTTCTCTCGTATACAACACACATATATATATATATATATATATACGCGGCTTTAGCGGCGTGGTGTTTCCGCGACGGCCGAAGAGTAACAAAACAAGAACCCTCCGGTGGTGGTGGTGGCACGGAGATGGCGGTGGCGGTTATCGGGGGTAGGTGTATCGGCAAGCTGTCTGGTCACCCTTCGAGCGCGAGCGTAACCATGGTAACGCGCCCACGTTATATACCGGCGGCAACACCCGCACGCTTATTACATATATATATATATATATATATATATATGTATATGATAGTACTCGTCGTCGTGTACACACTCACACACACAGGCACATAATATATTTTGTGTGTATGGCCCCGCGCACACGTTATAGTGTATATTATAGATATGTTTTTCCGCATACGGTCGAGGCGACTCGCCACGTGCGAATATGAAAAATCGAATTCCATCGTTTGTTTGTAATAATACTGTGTACGTCTAAACTCTAAATTATTATGCTTGGTCATACGGGACACATTTCCGCCTTATTACTTAATAATATATATATTACAGCGGCGTATATTATATCGAGAGCTGTCGACCTTTCCGCATGTTTTTATATTTTTATACCGGCCATCACGTCGTCTGCATAAACACACGATATGCGACTCTCGCGCTTTGAGATTTTAAATATAAAAATACCAAAATATACAAGCCGCATTTACACGGAGTTTTTTGTGATAGTTTTTGATTTTTAATTAACGATGTAAAGACTTTTCGAGAGAGTAGCGTGACGTGCCCGTAGAGTGTGCGTCGTATAATATATAAGTGATTATCCTTACGATACTCTAATAAAACGTCAAACGGTTTATTATTAGTTATTACTATACGAGATTTATGAGAATCAGAAACTCTGCATCCGGTTACTATATTATAGTAGACGTTTTTATACGAATCAAAAATAATCACCAATTATTCTGAGAAACATATCATTGAAATTTGAATACAGATACCTATATATATATAAATACTTATAGTACTTACAAACCTATCATTTATCAACGGTTAAAGAGGAAATTTCCAATTCATTAAATTTTATCGGACTTATTGATTATAATTTGACGATTTATTTACAGATAACAATATTAAATAAATTACAGGACATTGTTCTTATATTTTATTTTTTTAATTACTATTCTATATTTACACAAGTTAAACGGTGTTTATTAATAAAAAATAAAAAAAAACAAAACAACTGTGATGGAAATTTGTAATGAAAATATCTTGAACAATGAAAACAAATAAAAATTAGACCGAGTGTTATGATGTGAATTCATAATATTGGTTTAGACAAGACTGTGAGAATGAGGAGATCTGCCACGATTCTAGTTCAATCTAAATAGGCTGCCGTGGCTCGCTCTCTTAATTATACAAATTTTTGTATGACTTCGTAGTAATGTATATGTTTAATATTATCTATGCTTGTACTGGGTGATATAATAAAATATGTTAACTCAATAACAGTATTTTTTTCGTTAAATTAATGTTTTTATTTTTATTTTATTTAATTTCATTCATTTTTGAATTGTTAGTGTACTATTCCGGCCACCTATATTTTAAATAATAATCAACTAAATACTAGTTCAAATTTTGTTTATCGAAATTCTCAAACAAATATTTTGTTTCGGTGTACAAAATAAAAATAAAGGATAACGGTAAAAATACTGTGTCTTAGACGTTTTTGTGACTATACATATTATGTAAAAAAAAAATGTTTCCAAAAATACATATACAATTACTAACAAAATTACTATTGCGAGGGATAACATGACCACTGCTTGTGTACGTAAAGTGTGGTGGTACGAGTGGCAAACTATGCGTTAATTAAACAAATCCCTCGGAGAGAGCAATTTAAAGTCACCACGCGAGGAACGCGTTAGGGCGTTGCTATACACACGGTGGTAGTAATATTTTCGGACACCAAACATTGCATATAAATATACACTGTTACTATATTTTTACACATTTGCATACGGTAAATTGCGTGCATCCGAGGGTTCGGAATCCGTATCATCACGGCGCGTGGCAGTACCTGAAAATATATTATTCATCAGCCTTGCTGGAATGACGTTCAAGATTGAACATGTGTTCTCGAGTCGCATGACTAAGATATTAATAATATGATCAGAGCCAGATTTTAATCTTAGAAAACAGGGGTACAACTACTGAAATTGAAGGCTTCTTTAAAAAAAAAAAAAATATTAAATTGTATAATAAAATTATAGTTTATATGATGCATTAGTTATAATATACTGTTCGGTGTTTTGATAAAACTATAAAAGTGAAGATATATTTAAAAAACCAAAATACTTTAACATAGTAACTATAGACTTATTTATTTATTTAAATTAAGTCACAAATATAGGGATACAACTGAGTTCATATAACACTATAACAGTCTAGAAAAAACGAATGTCGGAATATGAGTACTTTTTTAACATATTTTTTTTTCTTGACCATTTTTCAATGTTGTTAATAATTATTTTTATTACTGAGTGAAATAATCTAGGACGTCAACTTGCGACAACTAAAATATCCTCAGCCTCGAGGACCAGGTACCCGTTACCCACTGCACGTTCAATAAGATAAATATTTGGCTCTGAATATTATATAAATACATAGAAACACTGTTCGTAAAAAGGTTCAGAGCTGGTTAAAAGACACTGATTTAAAGGACTTGGGCCACACTTGCTGACATTTATATAATAATTTTTACTTAAAAAGGAGTATAAAGTAAATATTATGCTGAGTAAAATTGGAAATTCGCCTATATATAGTATACAACCAAACATTACTTCAAATGTCGCCCATTTTAAACATCTCACATTTTTTCAGTGCTCGCTTTGCTTGAAAACTTTTTACTGACAAAAAAAGCTTAAGAAAAACTAGGACTTTAAACCCTAAATAATGAATTTAGATGTTGGGTGTTTTGAACGTAGGTATGCAGATTATTATTTTAGATTAAAATTGTTGTATCAATTTGATAGTTTTACTGTTTTTGCTATAATTTTAAAAATAGGCATATTAAAAATGTTTAATCTATCATATGGCTATTTTATTTTTTTTTTTATTAAATATCAATATGCTTAAAAACAAAAACAATGCAGTACCTATATGGTTTTAATGAATACTGGTTTTTGAAAACATTTTGATTTCCAGATGTATTTGATATCGAGCGAGTGAATTCTGGTGCAGAGCACCGAGGAAACTCTATGAAAAATAACTAGATATTATTTTTCTTCTGGTTATTAGAAATAAGAATGTTTGATTAATACTTAAAAGTATTGTATTTATGCGATGTTTAATAATTAATGTTGTTTAATGTTATTGAACGCAATTTTATATTCGAATGAAAAATCCCGAAAGTGGTTGAAATATAATATAAACTATTACAATGTTGTTACGATTAAATAAATAATAAAATATATACATATTTTCTGGCTCTCATTGCTTTTATCGATGCAGTTCGCAAAGCTCGTCTATTGTTTACCACCCCCATATTCCTGCACAATAATAGTAATAATAATAATAAATTATTTTATGAAAACGGTATAATATTGTTACTCAACGGTGATGGCGGTCGTGCGCTGTTTCACCGCCGATGTCTATCGCCGAACCTACCTATACATAATACATATTATATACACACAACGAATATTGTTTACGTCCATAGTGGGAGTGTTGAACACTACACTAATATAAGCGTTATTGTGATTGCTATCGTCGTGATATTTATCGTGGCTTTTGTCCATGCTCCTGGAACGTGTATATTGATCCGACAAGACATAATTATTTTCGTATTCGCTACCTGTGTGTAAACAACACCATAACATAATTTATCATTGTTTTAATATTTAATGAGCTTGCATTATACAATTGTTATGGTTGGTTTGAAGTGATTTCGATAATTTTTCTCCCTTTGAATATTAAACAGCCCGTCGTTTGAACCATAAGCGGTACATAATTTCTCTGTATAAGTATATATATTTTAAAAATAAACTATTGCCTATGATTGTAATTGCATAAAGTTAACCTTTTTTTATTTACTGTATCACCGCCGACGATATGGGAGACATAGATTCAATTTAACTTAATACAATGTCTACAGTTACAGTATGTTTGTACGTCGATTAAAAGCATTATAAAATACTTATGTTATAATATAATTTAAGAAACCACTTTATTTTGTGACTGTTAGGTTATATAGCTATTATTCTCATTCGCGTAGTACTTACTATAGTTTGTACATTTTAATTTTGATGAATGCGTATAATAAATTTTAATTAGCATACTAATTTGTAAGTTATGTTTATCATATATTATACTGAACATTTAACTATATAATATGGTTGCATTAAAACATATAAACAATTGAGAAAACAGTCGTGTGTGTTGTATTTAAATCACAACTCTTAACTCTCAAGTGTCTACAACTCAAGAGAGGTTTTCAAAATTTGATTTACCTTAGTCTCGGGAAATTTAAAATGAATACTGTAAAAATACAGTTTTTACCGCTCCTTCAAGTATTTTACACGACTCCTATGTCCGTATAAATAAAATATTTTAATGCGTGAATTCTTAAAGATTTCCTTTTAAAGTTGTTGAATTTATTACGATATATTACATTAAATGTATAAAACAATGTACTAAATCTTTTTTAATTATTTCCATCGCATTATTTAAATGTCTCGATGGCATTTTATTAAATATCATACTTCTAAAATATAATACATTCTAAATAAATGTTCTACGATAAATCTGTACACTCTAAGTTGATATTTTTATTTTTGTATTATTTTATTTCTTTTATAGATACTGATTATTATTTATAATAAGTACATTAATTTTCATTAACTTCAAATCATATTATAATTTATATTACTATTTTTAATATTTAAAAATTCTTTATTATCCTAAAAGCCATTTTATTTAATATCGTACAATAATACGATAACATAATCGTTAAACTAATATGGTTTCCAGGGTTTCCTCGTTTTACTCAAAATCTGAAATGTTGTAATTTACATAAATGAATCTACGTATAATGCTATATATGCACTTTCGAAGCTTCAACTGTTAATGTATTTTATTTCCGTCTCTCTACTGTTCCCTGTACGAAATGAGAAACGCTTATCAAATGCTAGTTATAAAATATATACAATATCTTTTAGTTCAGTAGAAATTATAATAGGCAAAAAGAGTTTCGATATTTTTTTAAATGGTTAAGTAATATTCATTAAAATATATTTTATTTTTGATAGTGACAATCCATTTTGTCATTCAATTTATTTAAATTAAAGTATCTATATAATATATATAACTATATAAGAAAATGCATGTAGTGAATTTTTAACTTTTTTAAAATTTAATTATTAAACGATAAAAAAATTGAAGCGTATAATGTAAATATGGTAAAAAAAAACCAAATACGTTAATAAGCGTTCTTATTAAATATTTGCACTCATAACAAGGATAATAAGAGCTTTTGAACGTTAAACGTGCAATCAGTTAAAGCGAAAGCGGTATATAAAAGTGTGGAAAATTAATGACTTTTGGCGTGAAAAAACTTTCAAATTTATCGATTCTTCTGAATACAGTCAACCCTTTTCAAATGCCATGTTCGTTTTTTTGTTCAAAAACCTTGATATAATAAAGATTTCGGACCAAAATGTTGAGTTTATTACTATAAAATACTTTAATAATATATATGTAGGTAATAAATAATAATACATCGCATTATGATGAGGTATTCTAGTTTATCTGTAAAACCATCACTCAACGTCTTAAAATTCGCTCGTAATTTAAATATTGTACAATAATTCAGTTAACTCACGTTAATATAAATGAGTCTATGTACAGGTGGTTTACTGAAAATGATAACCCATACATTTTAAGATTTATAAATAAAAATATCAAATAATGCAAATTGCTAATTAATTGAAAAGTTATTGACAAATTAGAAATTTATACCGAGTAAGGTTTTTAATTAGTTTTATGTTATTTGTACCTATATTATGGTTTAATTGCATTTAACCAAAAAGGATTAAATATGTTTATGCACATTAGCATAATTTAAGTTCAAATGCAATTTAATCGATTTGAAATTAATTTATACTATTTTATTCATGGATTTAATCAATATGTAATAAAATAAACATATTTTATAAACCCATTTTTATAAAACTATTTAATACTTACCTATATATTTTAGAATTTACGATCTTACAAAAATGGAATTTATAATTATATATTACAACTGATATATAGGTACTCCACCACAGCGTAAATTAATAAGTTAAAGTTTTTAAACTGGGAATATGTTATGCATTCAAAAATAATAATTCAAGGAACCTATATAAATACAAAATTATAAATTATATATATGTTAAGAATTATATAAAAATGTATTTTTTTATTTTTATGTTTAATATCTTATTATTAAATAACTTCTTTGTGTATACACACTCACAGTATTTGTTGATACCTAAAAAGTAAAAGGTTGTTTTTTTACAGTGTATTTCTAAAACCTTGTTTAATTTTCACTCAAAAAAAAGAAACAACAATAATTAAGTATAATGAAGCTAAATTTTTGAATTAAAAAAACTTCTATCTAAACAGTTAAAAGTAATATTCTATTAATGACTGGCAACTGCATTACGTTAAATTTGTTTGACAGCAATTAGGACGTGACTTCGCATACAGAATGACCAATGAAGCGCGTAACAGTCGGTGTTAACGTGGTTTCAACAGCTTGCAGAACAATATAAGGCATCAGTTTCTGCGCTAGACCGTAATATTATTATGTTTTAGTTTAGTTTGTTGCACATCTTCATTCGCAGTGACTTTGGCGTCGCGGCGTTTAATTACCAAACCATCCGCGCATGCATTAATACGCTTTTATATACGATGTCGTGGGAAAAATTGAACGCTCGCATTTTTCTCGCGACCACCTGGGACCTTATATATTATTTCTGAACGCGTATGAACGAGGCGGTACGTCGTATATACACCTTTTTATACGTTGTATTCGCGTGAAATAAAAATAAAACACCGTTGAAATGTTACACATGATTCGTATTGCAGCACAGTTGCATGTGCGGTAAAAGTTTTTAGAAACGAAACACCAGCTGCAGGGGGTGCACCGCGCTAAATAAAAATCAATTTTCACGTTGTTTTCGGGTGCGGTGAAAATCTTTTCGACAGCGAATTGAATTCTCGCCTGCTGCTTTGTGCGCTGCGTGTACACGTGTATACCATTATTATACGTGCAAGTTCAATAAAATATTATTGTTGCAGCGGAAACGAAAACTTACCGAATAGGAAAACCGTTTTGGACCAGAGCCGAGACCGTTTCAAGATTTATGACGTCGTAAATCGGTTTTCCGGTGCACTCGCGCGTCCTGCAATATATACGCTGCAGTTTTTGACGTAGCGGGTCTAGCGTGTTATAGGAGACGAGCTTATACAGTCCACCTCCTGGCTTAATCGGCCCCGAAAGAAGGCTTTCCGGGAATATCGTGGACTCTATAGTACTCTCTATAAAATACCCACTGGCGTATTATGCGACTGCACGGCGAAATCCCCGAGGGCGAGCGAAACTGTCTCTTTATTCTCTTACGGGGGACATCATCCCCGCGCGATCCGCAGGGGCGAGGTGGTAATAACCTTAAAAAAAAAAACACTCGAATATATCACCGGCATGCGCGTTAATCTCGTATACGTATATACCTATATAATAATACAATACATAACACGGGACGGGTATAGTAGTGGCTGCCGCGCGTTTGACGCACAGCTGTATCATCAGTGTCACGCAGCACCCGGAGAGGAACGCACTCGGATGGCTGACGCGTACACGTTAAATTATTATTATTGTATACGCGACGGTAATAACATCTGCAAATTTATGTAGGTGCGGCGCGCGCTCCCCATGCACGGCGCGGATAATATATATTTATATACGCGACGTCGTAAATTGCCACAGTCCCTGCCGGACCCCTAAGCTTGCAGCGTGTAATGTGCGCTTGACTTACAAGATAACGCCGTGAACGAGAGAGTGGTGTCTTCAGACCTGCGTCATCGGCGACCCTCGCATGCAAGGCGCTGCGAAGTCCTCGCGAAAAGGAGAATACAGTCGTCCCTCGCCCCCTTGCGAAATACGCGCACGCACACCGAAAAACATTATACCATATTATGTCTGCCACACGTTGATGGTATGGATGGGGAGGGGGTGGTTGAGAAAGGGAGAGACGGAAAGACGCAACATCGGCGGTAAACGTCAAAAATCAATACGCGCAATGCGCCTCCCGCGCGCGTATTTCGTCAACACGCATTACGCTTTTAAGTTGCCGGACCGGACCGAAAATTGTTTTCAAATAATAACGACTCGGCCAAACGCGTGGACAATAAAATCGGCGCGAGATTTCGACCATTTATTCGATTTATACTCGTATGGACGATTGGCGACGCCGAGGAAAAGTCCGAGACGTGTTCACTATCGCGAATCGCAATATTACGTTTTTAATTTATTTTATTTTCGTTTTACATTTATTAACCGTATTTCGCGTTGAATAAAAATCTGTTTTACTGCATTCGGTATTCACGGAACTTTGTAAAATTTACGAGATAAAAAAACTTTTTTTTACAACAACCATAGCCGTTTAAATTATTACTCGAATCGTTATAGGTACACGTTCGCTTTATTGTCTTTATAAAACATGTGAATGCGAATATCGCAATCTAAAATTATCTATTATAATGTCTATAATTTTATTTTTAGCGTACTTTTCTATTTCTAATTTTCACGTTATAAAATAAACACGTACCACCTTTATTGTATCCACTAAATTTATATATTCAACGCTGTATGCAGCGAAAACGTTTTAATATACGCCGATTAAATTGCATGTGAAAGTAATTTAAGCATGCATTTTAACACTATTGACTTTTACGCTGGCTAGAGTTTGTTATTTTATCCATAAAGAAAATAAGTAATTTTTATGGAATACAAAAAAGAATATAACCATTTACGCGTCAATGCGCCATGGAATTTTTTACATTGTCGTTGTGCTTGCATATTCAACCGTCTATGTATGAACTATGCCTTCAACAATACTTTCAGACGGTAATACAAATAACTAAAATAAATAATAACGTAGGTACGTAAACTATTTTGAATTATTCATTTATCGTGAAATTTTTATACCATATAGTTACATAAGTTATATATTGTTGTAATTTCAAATATTGAATTTTAACGGATATTATTGTATCAAAGTTCATCGATAAGTGTTTTAAAATATAACGCGTTTTAATCATTTATCGTGTAGTAACTGGTAAGTAAAAATAACGCCATCATAAAATGTATTATTGGCTGATTATAACATTGTAATAATATTTAATAATAAATATTAATTTTAAATAAATAAAATGATACAAAATACAAATGATTACTAAATTCTCTCACTATAGTGGGAATTTCATCACGCAAAAAACTAATTCCGAGTTGTTAAAATTAATTTAATCCAACAAACCTTCATTATGCACACTATCACAAATTCTGTAGCCGGATGGTCCTGCACATCATATATCTATATATATTATTGTACATACATACAATACGCAGTATTCGATAAATATATATCTGTCTGCCGTTTTCGTGTTGACAGATTCTGTTGCTTTTGTGTTTGGATTGCGTGTCGAGAAGCTTACATGCAAATAATAATGTACACATATTATATATAATATTCACCAAGTATTTTCATCATCTCTTTTTCCTTTAATAATGAAATAATTAAAATTCTGATTTTTTCAGTTTTTAAATATACTCAAAGAACATAATATTATTTTTCTATTCTTGGGATAACTACTAAAGAGGGTTTGTAGTGACCAAACTTCTGTTTTTTTTTTTTTTTTAAATAACAATTTATTTTCTACTATAAATTATTTAGCGAATAATTTTTCTGAAAATAATGTAATATTAAATACAATATTATTTACAACATTTGATCCAATTTTTCTAAATTATAAATATTGGTACCTACATTGATATAAATTACTACAATTTTCAAATTACTATATCCTCATTTTTCCAAACTGTTTATCGTGGACCTATTATCCTTAATACACAAAGGTTAATTACTCAAAAACTGTACTCGTCCAAATCTTGATTCTGATACGTCAAAATGTCCTGAAAAAAAAATAAATCCACTAAATAATATACATTAGAAACGAAGAGTTTTCATTTTAAAAATAGAAGTTGAATACTATTTGAGTAGTACAATAAAAAAATCAAGAATTTAAAAATATGATCATTTAATATTTAAAAAAAAAATTTAAAATCAGGTTCTAAATAACTGCATTATTGAGGAATAAAGGAGGTGATCACTAATCATGCTCAGTAAATCACCAAGTATATACATAATATGAAAATGTTAAATTGATGACAATTAATATAATAAATAATAATATTATTATGTTGTCGTTTAGTGCCATTGATACGATAACAGTGATATAATAAACGCGTAATATGGAAATTTAAATGGACAGGGAGCATAATGCGAATTCGCAATAATTCATTTATACGGCACTATTGAAATCCGTACGGAATTGAATTTGATCGCGATAATATAATTAATAGTGCACATACACGAGCACATAATATAATATTAATATATAAATACGTATGTATGACCATGTATACCTTGACTGATGCACTAACGACAGAAATATTGATAAACTTAACATTTATGTATGTACAATATTATGTTATACTCTATTAAACTTTGAAAAATAAACTTGTTAAAAATACTTTTTTTAAATGTGTTTTGATTAGTTATAAAAATATAGTTTTTAATAATAATCTTATAATAGTACAAATATTAACTCGTTTAAAGAATATTTTAAATAATTTTAAATACTTGTGCATGCAACGTTCTTGAAGACCGGAATATTTTTTTAAGGGTTTTTTTCTAGTATCTCATATTTTTAAATATAAAATTATAAAATTATGTATTTTAATTAATATATAATTTTAGATATTTTCTTCTAAACGTATTTTAAATACAACTTCAGTTTTTTAATTACTTAACAAATGTCTGAAATTAAACGTTATAAATGATTATAAATAAGCAGAAAATACAACACTAATGTTGTTGATGTAGTATATATTTCAGCTACTTTGAATTTTCAAAAATATGTGAAAACGTTCAAATTTTATGACGCAATATTCAGAGTTAGTACATGTTTTTATGAGTTTAATTAAAAATAAGTTATTAATGCTGTTGGAGAAAAAACTCATGCTCTTATATGACTTGCATAGGAAAAAACTTTTTAATTTATTCATTTTATACATTCCTCTCTCTTGCCTTTTACGCTATAACTTTTTAAACGATGGTGCTAATCAAATTGTGATAATTTGAAAAGCCCGCCTGAGAACATAGTATTTTGACCATCACATTAATATAACTCTATAATAATAACGATTAGCTATATCTAGTTTATGGGATTATGATAGTACCGTTTTCGACATTAGAATAACCATAATTAAAGGAAACTATAGCTTGTAAGTTATGATATAACTTGAAATTACGTTGTTGACAACTACGTAACTGATGAAGAACAAAGAGCTGACATTATAGTATTATAGTAATTACACCATAATGACTCATTTATGTTTCACATTATTATTATTTATATAAAAAATTTATATCTGGCAGTAACTATTCAGTTGTAAATGTTTTACTGATTTTTACATTATAAGCATCTAGTTAAATATTAAATGGTTATTACCTATATGTCTTAAAAATGCCGAAATAACATTATATAAAATATGATAACAAAATATTTTGTTTGAAGTATAAAAAAAAAATGTATAAATATAAATATATATATATTAATATCTTATTATAATTATCTAAAATTTTCAATTAGTATTATTAATGTGCTGGGTGAGCTTTTTTCATCCATCGGTTACCTACCGAATAAGATTTTTAATATTGTTAAGTATATTTTTCCAATAATTCTAGAATCTTTTAAGGATCTCATTAACAATATATTTTACAAGACTGTATTCGTGCTATAACACATTAAAGTGCTCTATACCTCTGGTTATACATCATAAGCAAATAAGCAAAAAAAAAAAAAACATTTCAGCACACTGCTAAAAAATTTAGTTTTTAAAATACACTAACTCCGTGACTTTCATAAATGATTCTAGACCCATACAATAACAATTATGCGTTGACGCAGTGACGCGTATAGAGATCGCTATAGGCTTAAAATATATTGAAATACGAATGGAAGCAAAATTCCACCACGTAATAAATCGATATTGTCAACCAAATTTATAAACGAAATTCATTATAAGTTAAATATATTCACGCACGTAACTAGTAATTAGGTAGTAGAAAATATATAAAAATACACAAAACGCATAAATTACAGACTACAGTTTTTTGTTTGTTTCGACTGTATTATATGGTATTTGAGTTGTGAGGAAATTCGTTTTTAATGTAAATTGTATCTCAATTATTCGGTTTTATTTTCCTTATAGTTGTATTAAATCTATCGATCAAGATGCAAAACATTTTATTGTTTGCGTCATTCCGCTGAAAAATAAAGTTTGGTATAACAATAAGTACGTATAGTTATAGACTGCTTCAGGTAGCGATAATGTGATAAACTTACACCTGCGTTGTATTTTATGCAGATTTGTGGTGTAAATATGCATAAAATATCCGGTATACACATTATGTAAGTTTGTATATATATATATTTATGTATACATTATCATCATCTGTTCAGGAGACCCCTCGCCGTTTTGTCCAACGGTACGAAGTATTATTATTTTTTATTCTTCTCTTTATCTAAAACGTACCTGGAATTTTTCGTGCATCAAAAGCGTATTTATGGTATATTTATATTATTTTCGAAAATATATAACTATTGTCTTATTGAATATTCAAAGCAGTTCTGTACTCCGACGAATCTCAATTGTCGGGCGTTGACACGTTGATGTATATAGGTATATCCTCCATGTTATATTTAATAATTTACATAAAATGATAACTACGACTGTATGTCGCCGGTTTGCTGTGGATATTATTATACTATATAGTAGTGGTAAGGAGCCATTGTGCTACAGATCGTCGCAACAGCCGCTGTCGGGGAGATGACATATTTTACAACGACAATTGGATTAGTTTTTCGGACGTATTTTTACGTCGTTTTATCGTCCGTGTATACCCCCGTTTACCCGTAACCATGTATATATAACCCATGGTAATATACATAAGAAAAATAGACCCTATTATATATATATATCGTTGTATAATAAACCAGAGGTCACCCGACGACGAGACCTTTTCGTCTCCGCGCGTCGTTTCCACCGTGTACCCAACCGACACGAGGTGGTGTGAAATGTCATTTGCTACAGGAGTGTGAGAACGACTAGAACAGGAAAAAAAAACATTCAACTTATGAACATGTGTTTGTTTGCGTTTGTTTATATTTCGTCGTCGTGAGAGAGTTTCACAACAAATGCCCTCAAAACGCTATCATCGTTCGACTTACATACAATTTAAAATAAATTAATAAGTCGAGTAGAAATTATATTTATAGATAATATCTATGACCGTGTAAAGTAAAACGAATAATTAAATAGGTAGTTTTTTGTTTAATTACGCTGTATACCAATGGGTTTATATTAAAATAACCTGTAATAAACTAATATATCTTGATTCAATTAATAATTTAGCTGACACAAGCATTCAGTTGCTTAATCACTATAAAGTGCACCAAATTCATTTATATTGTTTGACAAAACGATAAATTATTATTAAAACAATAAAATAGTTTGGTTGCGCAATCACTATACATAAGAAACCTGATAAATGGTCAATATTTTTCTTCGTACAAAATTTAACAATATAATTTATTTTGTTTATCATATTAACTTATAACTTACTAAATTTCTATAGCTCGAGTCAATTTTATTCATTGACTCACTCACTCTAACAAATTATGTGCCTATAAGAGACGTACCTATACAACATTATTATTAAACTAAGTGTGAATCTCGTGTGCGCTAGATATATTAATTATATATCATGTAATATAATATTGGGTTAGGTGCCGCTGTAGACCACACGCATTCAATTTATATTGATATCATTTTGATTGCGTTATTGTTGGGTAGTTCAATTACTATTGAAAAACAACTTAAAATGATTTTTCAGACATATTAATTATATTATGTGTATTATGTTATCGGGTATAAATTAGTTTTGTGGCAGCGCATATAAAAACTAATATTATGATTTCAAGACCCTTTCTGGTATAATATTATTGTTCCCCACATTGAAGCCCATTTAACGTCATTAATTTTATATACGCATTTATGCGGAAAAGTAACAGGCGCGATGGCAACGCCGCCCCCGTATCTATATATATACACATAATAGTACGTTGAATACCACAGTACGGGAGTGGTTGGGTGGATACAATATTTATACTACAACTCTAAAATTATATTTTATTTTTCCGTTATTGATTTTCATTACGGTTCTTTTAATAACCCTCCAAATACTTCGTATTATTTATTTATTTATTTTTTATTTTTACTTAAGTTTTATTGAGTTTTACAATTCTGGTGGCTATTTTTAATAGCCAGACGTAATCGTATTAACGTATACAGACTAGATAGCGTGGATTCTATACTTTAGTCAGTCGATATATTAATACGTACTATACATGTTTCATATTATACACCTCTCTACACGATCACGGAATTCCATCATTGATAATAAATTCTATTATGAATGTCCAGGCACTATTTGAGAACCATCGTTTAGAATGATAGATTACTATATATGATGTTGACCTTTTTCCCAAGAACCGGAATAACTCAAACATAATATTATTACAATATTAGTCATCAATACTCATCATATATCAAAGAAATTACAAATTTGATTTGGTACTGACTATATAATAATCTAAGATATAGTTAAGTTATTAAGTAAATCGTTTATCCTTAAGAACGACAAGAACTCAAACATTTCAACGTCAAACGAGTTACGTATTGCTTTCATCATCATCTAATATTTTTCTTAAAAACAAAAACTACTTTTTTGGTATAGTTAGAGCCATTTTTAATGACTGATGTGCATTAAAATATAATATGGTACATACATAATATATTATAGTAATGTAAATAATTGTATATCTAATGATTCATTTAACGTAAGATAAATAGTTTTTGAAAATATTTTCGTTACATTTTTAAGACTTTAAAAAAACATTTTTTATTATTGTTATTTTTTAATGATAAAACGCATTTTAATTCCTTATTCCAAATCAAAATTTTTATTTAAGTAATTTAATATATAAAAATCGAATTTTGAATGAGTGTTTGAAGAGTTATAACTTTATAAGTATATTTTAAGTTTTTAAGAAAGGAATAAAGTGCTACTACAGGGGTACCCCGTCAAATGATGGTACTCTGCAGCTACTCTACTCATCAAAACTTTAAATATTTATAACTAATAAACTGCTTATCTGAAATTTAATTTGTATATATAGATAAAAATATTCAGATGTTATAATAAATACTCAATATTTTGCTTACACAATATTTAAAATGCCATTTGTAAATATTATAACGACTTAAATGTGAAAGAATGTCTTACTTAAAATGGATCACTCCGTATATAAACATTTTATGCATGTCATATTGTTATAATAAAATATATAATAGTTATATTATGTGTATTCTTTCTTTTGTACAAACATATGAAATAAGTAGGTATTCTTTTTATGTTTGTCTTTGGATTAAACATTACAAAATTATAAGCTATACGTAAATAAACGTAAGGAATTTAAAAACAATGCGAAAACGCCTTAAAACAATATCAAAATAAAGTATTGCGTGATATTATACGTGTACATTGTACACATCTCGCGAGTCTTATTTATATTATTACGAAAATGAAAACCATACACGTGCATGTATAAATCGCGCGTGTATATTCTATGCATAGCATATATTATATAACTATATAAGTATTATTTATTTGATATCATAACAATACATTAGTATTATATTCATTGCTTCGGTGATGATGATAATAATAATAAAAAACCAAAAAAAAAATCGGCTCAAAATGTATTATACGCGATCTACCCTAAAACATTACTGAATTTACATATTTTTAATATTTAATATGTAGATAAATAAAATAAATGTACCTAATTTATAATATGTAGGTATTCTAAATGTATAGACTTAATACCTTACATTTTAATTAAATATTAATCGAGTTAAGACTCATGAATAAAATATCCCATTTTAGAGAACATCATAAAGTAACCGTATTTTTAAACTTTAAAATTTAAAGGTTCCATTTGAATTTCTCATATTCTTATTTTTGTGGTTTTTTTTGATTTTTTTGCTACAGGTATATATTATTATATTATATAGTACTATTTAAATTATTTTTTTTATTTTGAAGGTTGTAATAATTGTCATTAAACAAAAACTAGGTTATAACGCTGTATTGTATCATTTAATCAAAAAGTCAGCGTGTTGTCCTATATTGTAATTAAACAGCACAGTGATAAAATACAATTGAATTCACCGTAAAAATATAATATTATCTTATAATAATGATTAGCATGACAATATACATATTACTATATATATAATACGAATTACGAGTATATTATTATATTTATTTTGTATACAATAAGTTATTAATGCATATATATATATTATGTTAGATAACTATATATTATTGTATAATACCTGTGGGTTAATATTTTGTTTATCTTATGTGCGTATAGTAAGAATGTATTCATGACATTGCATCTGTATGATACTAATCTGTATACACCATAATATAATATAGTATATACAAGCATTAATATGCATTTGTAGGAATAAGGTATCCTACTTAGGTTACAAGGTTTGCCTTTGATTCTCGTATATAGCTGCTTCAAATTGGACCGAGTAAGAGATGGCAGTATTAAGATATGTACCTAAACCAAATATATGGGGTCGCGCGCGCACACACATCTGGGGAAACAACACTAAGACTGTATAGCACGGGCGCAAGATGATGCATAAACGATGTGCAAACACAGGATCTTGATAATATAATTATATTCGCAGTAATTCGACATCCTCGATGAAAAATGACGTAATTCTATTATGTTTATAATTGTTCAGTAGTTTGGAATATCTGATTTGAAGAATTAGCAAAATCCTTGAATATTCTCAGCTGAAGACTAAAAAACAGCGTTTAAAAAAGAAATTGTCTGAAATATTTTAAACACAGAATGAGAATTAAAATTATTAACTTTGAAAACTTTGAATTAATGCCTTGAATAGTTGTGATTTGTGAAATAAAGAGTTACGAGTGTTTTACGACCCTCTTCGTTGGGGACGTGGAATTCACTATGTCGTTCTGAAATAACGTGACCGCCGGACATTCGACTTAACAACTCTCTTGTGGGCGGGCGTGTGTAAACTATTATTACTGCATAATTCATATACTATTGTATATGTGCGTATATGACTATAAGACGAATACACACGCGTAATGTAATTTGACCGGAGTAAAACTGTCGAGCTTTGAAAATTTATCGCTCCATTTCGTTTCATATTTATTTACTGTACGTAGGTAAATACAGGTACTTCCGGGCGACGGGCGATATGATGTTATAGTGCAATCGTATCACGGGTTTTAAGTACTATTATAGTTCATTATTTCAGAATATGTTTGCATATTTTTAAATAGATATTACGTTATTTATATTTAGTTACACTTATATGCCGTGCGTCTTGAATAAATACTGGTGTATATAAAGACTATAAATATACATTATACGTATATTAGTAGATATTATATAAATGTTCTGCATTAATTTGTTGCTTAATATAGTTTTATGCATAAGTATAAAAAACTAATTAAGATATATTAACGCACAAATTAATCAAAAATTGTGTAAAAATAAATACAATTATTTTAAGTTGAAATTGCCATATCATATGCATAGGTACCAGGAAGCAGTTTAAATTAATTTAAATCATAGAGTCTGCCGTTACAGGTTTTTTATAAACTGATGAAAAAACAAATTTCAGTATACATATTATAATAGGTGAATTAATTATACACGAATAGGGTTTAGTAACTTGAGTCTTCGGGAAATCAAAAAAATACTTGCCAGTATACATATATTATATATATTTAAAAAATATGAACTTTTATATGACTTTAACTACTTTTAAAAGTATGCAATTTTTTAAAAAGATAAGTTTTTATAAAAAATTCTATTTTATGAAAAAAAGGTAATTATTATAAACTATCAAAAAAAAGTTGTGATATTTGATGATTGTTTAAAATTTAAATAATAATAACAAAAAATCAAAACCTCGTATAAAAAAATT
Organism: Rhopalosiphum padi; assembly: GCF_020882245.1. Taxonomy (NCBI): domain Eukaryota; kingdom Metazoa; phylum Arthropoda; class Insecta; order Hemiptera; family Aphididae; genus Rhopalosiphum; species Rhopalosiphum padi. The sequence goes on from NC_083600.1 coordinate 25,776,916, forward strand.
AAAAATTCTATGTAATACATTGTTAGGCTTTTTTTTACGTTAAAATGTGCAATTCAAGTATCACGTTTTGTAACTATCATCATAATACTGTAATAAATAATAATATATTAACATTGTCACTTTTTGTACAGCTGTTTAATGATGTTTGAATAGTTTATAGAATGCACAAAAACTTATTGTCTTAAAGTGATTGTCAAAACGTAGTTTAAAATAACAGTACCACCGACTTCTGTCTAATTATTAAGCCCATCCAAGCCCCCCCTCCTAGTTGCACCTATGAATATATTTATATGACGTGTTATAATAATTTCTTATTAAATATACCAACCAACAACTTTCATTACGTTTATGCCACTGGCATTTTATTCAAATAATCGCATATCCTATAATTAATGTGCTATTTCGTTTTGTTTATACGATCCTTTTTGCATTAAATTTAAAAAAAAAATAATAAATATATAAATTCGACGCCTTTTATTATACCTAAATCAAATTTCTTACGAAATTTGATTATTTTTTCGTAATTCGTGCTTTGAATATAATATATACAATTGTACTGTATTAATAAAATATTTCAAAGTCGGTGGCGCGACGGTGGATAGTTTGGTCGAAGTCCGTTCACCCCGAAATAAATGCACAACGCCACCCGACGATAAATTCTCAATTACACGATTATATTTAGTCATTTATTATATATTTTTTTCCAAGACAATAATCGTCGAACTTAGTATTCAAGAGGTGCCGAAACTCATTGGACCGATACACTGTTGAACAAAACCCGGTTAGTTGGTATAATAATGATAGCCGCCTTCAATGTTACCGAACATCCGATCACGTCCGCTAAGCGGTTGAATAAATGCGATTTCCAAGGCCTCTATCATAATAATACTTAATAATATTTCTTGAGCTATACCGTCGTAAAACTTTAAAAATAAAAATTTTAAAAAATATTTTTTTTATCCATTATTATATTACATTAATATTACATTATTGTATTGCAAAAAAATGTATTAATATATGGGTATACATATATATATAATTATATATAAGAAATCGGAAATGATTATTTACGTTTCTCTTATATCTTTGCAGTTGATAACAATTGAAAAAAAAATCATGGGTATTTATATTTATACTTCATATACAATTATATAATATTTTTATAATCATTTACTTCGCTAAACATAATCTTTTGAAATCGTAAAAAAAAATGTATGGTATCTTCGCACTAGAAATGTATATAAACATTTAAGATTCTATCTTCAAGTTTTATTAAAATTGATTACATTAAATCATTATATTTATGGTTTTAATGTTATTTTACTTAAAAACTTGAAACGGTATTGTAAAACCGAAATTCAAGATTAGGACGTGTTATGAAAAAACGGTTTTGCCTGTAAGTTTTATAAAATATTGTATTTAATTTCCTATGCTATCTTTATTTGGCATAGTTTCATAATATATTTTACTAACAAAAACGATGATAAACATTTTATTTTAAATGAGATCCTCTCATATTTAGTGTGGGATATTAACTATAAAATAATAAGCGTACACTTGTAGGGAGTAAACATTAAATTTAAAAAATGTTTTTTTTTCTGGTACATTAAAAATAATTTATGATCCTTTATTTGGAAGAAAGTGAATCCTCGACAAATTACAAAGGGGAACGAACATTGTTTTTAAACGATTATTAAATCGTTGTTGTATATACGTCCACTGAATAGTGTTTGGATTTAAATTCCAGTAATACAACATCATTCGTGCACAAGTTACAAATATCTATCGTGTATCATACCATAAAATAGGAGGGACATAATAAATTATAATCAATTCTTTGGAATTTCTATTTGTTTCCAATATAACTAAGTGAACAGTATGTGACTGCAATGATGTGGTATAACGTATATAATATAAACACAAGTTCTCAGATCAAAGAATATTGTCAACTTCCGGTAAAAAAAAATATTATTTTAGGGTGGAAAACCACCGGACGTAAAATTCAATAAAAAAAAAATGTGAATTTTGTCCACAAGCGTTTCCAGAATGATAAAAATATATCTATATTAGACCCCTATATTACATAGGACTTTCTGCTACTTGTATTTATTCAGTAAAATAAGTACATATTGTATAATATACTGAATGTTCTTATTCCTTTATTTTGTTTTTTGTTAAAATATTCAATAAATTATGATTATTTATAAATTAATAATAAATTAATGTATCTTATGTATTTATATAAAATATTGAAAATTGTAGATCAATCAAAAATCTCATAAAAACACATAATTTTTTTTTGAAATTATTTGATCAATATGAGTATATGTTAATTAAATTATATATCCATAATAATGACACAATAAGAACTGGATATTAGTCAACGAGACTTATTTCGTTGTTCTCATTTAGGTAATAATATAGGTATAAGGGATAACGATGTGTTATCAAATTAAACAAACAATTTATTACTTATACCACCAAGAAATGTTTAAAACCACACTGGGTGATATTTTTTGAAGTATTAAATATTGGTAGTTTAACCTTACGATTATTGAAACCATTAATACAATTGAAAAATAATTCCATAAAAGTTTATAGTAATATTTACAGACTCAATGTTGTATTTAAATTTAGGTATACAAGACGATAGCTTGAGTATTATCTCTATCCGAATAAGAGTGTTTATAGAAAAAGATAACAACGTGGTACCAAAATAAATTCACTCGTAATCTATAAACATAAAAAGTATTGTGTATATCCAAGAAAAACATTTTAAAATGTATTTGCGTTTCAACTTACAAACTAGTGGTAGTCAACATATTCATATATGTAGTGAAGCTTTTTAAAAAAGTATGATGTGATTATTCCCTAAAATATAATATTATTGATAAATAATAATGAATAATAACTATAATGACTCAACAATATCACATAATAATTAAATATTACCGGCGTGTATAGTTTATACATTTTATTTCAAATTAAACGATATATTTAATCTAGAATTCTACACGTATAATATCATTTTTATTCGGAATTAGAATAATATTATAGCATACTACGCGTGTGTATTTAAAATGACCAATGCTAAGAGTATTATTTTTCATCGTGTCAACGATATTTGACGACTTGTTTAAAATTTATAATTCGATCGCTTATTTTTTAAGTTTCGTGTGATAACTAATAAGATTATAATATGGCTATGTAGGTATAATGCATCACAGACGTATCCACGATACGAGACGGATTTACGGGGTATTATCCTCGAGCAGCCTTATGTTAATGCCGGTTTTTGAAGTGACCTCCAAATTATTATAAACTTTGTTTTAAGTAAACATTCGAGGATCTTGTTGGATAGATACAAACGGGCCGCGTAACCCGCGGCGAACTGGAGCGGTTAATTGTTAAACTACAATTTATGATACTTTAATTAGCTATTATTATGTTTGTTGTGTACAAAACTCGAGTAGTTACAGTGTATTACACTTGAATTATATACATATGTTAGGATGTTAGTAAGAAGTCTATTTTATCGACGTAATGTACACAGGATCTATAAAATATAATTTAATAATATTTATAATAAATTACCATATGACGCATATAAAAATAGCGTAATGCATATATATTTTATTTTAATATAACGAGTGTTGTAAACTTGTAAATACGTTTTTACAACTAAAAACTATATTATGTGTTATTATTTTTAAATTTATGCAAATAATATAATAATCTATTTATTTTAATAAATAATAACGGTATAAGGTTTTAGTAAGACGAACATTCTAAGGCTTAGAATCTAAGTATTAAATACTATAATCAATGTAAATATTTTTCATCGAATTTGCTTTCCTTTTAAAATGTATAATATATTAATGACGTTTTCAATTTTAAATCCATATTAAGTAGGTATTTGATATTATTTGAGATAAAAATCACTAATTAGTACTTTTACAGTTATTAAAAAATTGTGATTTTACACTTCACACATTTACATTATTAACGATATAAAATATAGCTTTTTATTTGTCCATACAAAATACGATGGAAACACAGTAGAAAGTCCATATAAAAAAAAAAAAAAATAATGTGCTACTTCAGACTTTTGTTCTGTTTAACTCAATAAAAATGATACTTTATACAATGTATGAATATTACTAATATAAGCCACGCATAATATTTATAATGGGAACCTTTGCTTAAATGATAATATTTACAAATACGAGTAACACAATATTATAATACAGCCGGGTTGGTGAATTTGTCTTATGATGTATATTGTATATATATATCGGTAGGTAAGTAGTGCAAACGGGCTAATAGGATAATTGCATATGATTATTATTCAACGAATTATATTATACATTTTGCCCTCGAGATACTGTTGAACCGCAGCGTATATATATTAAACCTCTAAAATTAACCAATTAAATGCATTCTAGTATTTCAAATAATAATACATAAGATGGCGTAGTGCATAATATTATAATATCATTGAAAAGTTCGTGTCTACGGAGTGGTCGGTCAATTATAATAATAATATAACAAACGATAATAGAGAAAATAAATACAACAATAATAATTTTCGTAAGATAACAAAGAGCCTATGACGTATTGTATCTTTCTATGTGCCGTTATACTTAAACGCACGCATTTTGTATTTGTAAAGAAGTTTTGTGTCAAATATGCATAATACCTGTAACAAATATGTGTACAAAAATTATTTGTTTTCCGCAGTATAGTACGATATAATACATATTGCATGCCAATTGGATGCAATTTAGGAAGATATCGTATCAATACAATTTTTTCATCAATATATGTTCTATCCTTATTTGATCTATTACGCATAATAATTGCACTTTTATTGTTTATAATACAATATACTTCTAACACAAGGTTATTATAGGTTATTCTTGGATATTTAGTTTCTTTTCAATATTTTTACAAAAAAATACAGCATCACATCTTTTACAGACGTTTTTTTTTTTAAATAAAATTATCTTACTTCCTGCCTTTTTCTTACTTTTTAAATCCTACTTCTATAATACATGCCGAAGGTGTTTCTCTAAATAAAATAATAGCTCCTCTCCTATTCAATGTTTTTTTATATAGTGGATCAACCCACTTCTCCTTGTCATTGAATGCGGCGACGATAAACTAATCATCTTGTTTCACGGAAATCTAATCAACGTGACACTGCATCTAAATATTTTTTCATATTTCTTGTATTAATTTTATTGAAACCTGGTGTCAAAACTGGAAAGTAAATATTAACGAAAGTAGAATCAGTCACATTACTATTGCTCTCAAACACGTCATATAGGTATACTCGAATAATATTTAACAAAATATTAATTCCAACTTTATTAATCAGAAAATACTATGGTGTCTACATCGATAAAACATTTTTCTGGGCCTACCATATAATCAAAACCAAACAACTTAAACTAAATTCTCGTCATTATATTCTTAAATATATTCCTAAGCTTTCACTTCGTACTAAATTAAATCTATTAGCTCTTATAACTCTTATAACTTATAAGACCTCACTAAAACCAATTTGGATGTTTTATTCAAAGTCAAAGCTAAACAAATTTTAAAAAACCTAAACAAAAATGATCAGTTAGTAATAAAGGTCACCTACTAATATTAAATCTATAAATGAATAAATACAGTGTCAAGTACTGGTATTAAGTCGTGCATACTACACGTTACTACAACTTATCCCCTGATCGCCCAAATGTCTAAACAAGAAATTTAACAAAACAATGACTCTCAAAATATTCACACCCCAAAAGTATTATCAGTGGAGGACTTCTCTCTCTTATCCCTCGCCCAAATTACTCCTAAAACTCATTTAAGCTTACCATCAAAAAATTGTTTAGAAAACCAAAAAAATAAATATATATAAAATACCTATAAGGCAAAGTTATAAAATTAAAAACAACAAGCGAATATACGAGTAAACCTAGAATATTACGATTATATAATAATATACACATTTAAGTTTTTTAATTCTGTCAATTTAACTATTTTTTCGTTGTACAACGCAAAATGTACAAGCAGATCAAATATTCAAATAATTATAAAGCCTCAACGCATCCCGTATCGTTTTGTTGATATCTATTGCTCCGTATCAAAATTAAATTGTAACTTGACAATTGGGTTCGTATTACCGGCACAACAACACCAACTGAAACAATAATAAATAATAATACTATAGTAATGATAACAAGAAAGTATTCACACTTATAATATACGATGATGTATATATGATACGCCGTAGTACTACTGAAACAAGTATAAAATATTACAGTATGCACAATGGCCACAATGTAGAAAACACAGAAATACGATCTGCTTTAAATCTCATGTAATAAAACGTGTGCATCTTAAATTTTTTTTGTCACTGCAAAATATTTTCCACGTAAATCAATTTAACTAAATAAATTTGAACAAAGTAAAATTCTCTAAATGATCATCTGCTTGACAATAATCTTACAGTAAAAAAAGAATAAATTTTATTTCAAAAAAAAAGTTGTTGATCGGTACACGACACTCAAAGTGTACCTTAAATTGTATAAATAATTTAAATAATTGAAAATGTGGTCATTATATATTATACCCACTAACAATTCCAAAAATTAGAATTGGACTAAATTCATTATTAAAGAAAAAATGTGGTTGATCCTACTTGGTGAATCACTCTGTATACAATAGATATCGAGTAATATATAATAAATTACAATATTTTGTATAGGAAACACGAAACTGTCGCGTCGGGTGTGTCAGGTGCATTGTAACGTGCACACGCCGAGTGCAATCACCCTGTAATTGAACAACGCTCATCGGACACACGCACGCATTATATTGTGCTTTAGGTGATAGAAAAAATATATCGAAATAATGACAATTAGACGGCGAGAAGCAAAACTATAGAGGTTTCCATTAAAACACGGTGGCGAGCTGTGTGTGTATAATCGACAGTTGATTTCACGGACCAGTGTACATTATAATTTTATTATTATACAGGCGCGTGTACGACGGTGATACGGTGATACGAATAATATGGGTATAAATCATACTACCGCGTATGTTATATCCCGACGGGATAACGTGATATATTTAAATTGTAAATATACGTGTGCGGCGGCAACGTCGACGTGTTTAATGTTATATATATAATATTATGGTAGTATAGCAGTGTTATAATAATAATAATTACTTTAGATTGTTGTCGAACGCGATGAATCCGCGCAAAGTAAAACCTGATGGAAAATGTCAAAAAAAAAACACATTCTTAATATTTTCATCAGGAAAAAAATTACTGTCGATAATAAAATACGGATGAACATTTTTATAAAATGCGTTAATAATTGTTTTATAAGTATTTTATATTTTAAATTAATTATACTATCAATATAAGGCAAACACATATTTAATAGCTTAAATATTTGTCTTTTCCTATGTCAATACTGTATTATATATCATAATATCAAATGAAGAATAATTATATACTATTATATAGTCATATATCTATTTGTTAGGGGGGGGGGGGTCAAAAGTCCTGTGTATTTAATTCCCACGGAAGAGAATGATTAATGTTCAAGTTCCAAACTACATAGGTACCTATATTATCTATAGTATTTCGACAGCACAACGTGATGATATATTATATATATCATGTGTAAATATAATATATTTAATATAAGTAGTATAAGTTAGTATGAGTAATTGCAGAGATATGAAAAAAAAAATAATTTTTTAAAATTTAATGAAACTGTGCCTGTACTATTTAACATGCAGTAAAATGCCTTTTACCCTCCTTAAAAGTCACCACTGACAATATTTTCATAATGACATTTACTAATTTACCATTTTTTATACAAGATACGATATATGTATTATAATAGGACTATTATAATTGATTGGTATTTTTTTCCATTTCACAGGTTCAAAAACGCTCGTGGGAGATGTTTGCGAGCCGGACGTGATGGCTGAAAACAGCAACTACGCAGGCGGCAAAGGACATTTCTGTCAGCTCAACAGCTTGTGGTCCGTGTGGTACGGTCTGCTCGCTACCGTGCTTAATGTCTATTCCGTTTTGCTAGCCACTCGGAGACTATCGGGTAAGCATTTTTACATTTGGTATATTATAAATTTGTAAATTTGATGACTTGATGTTAATGTCTAAGATTAGGCAATGTAGTCAGTACGACTAGGCGATATTAATAATGGCGCTAGACACTGTGAGAATCATTGCACTCAATATATTTAAACTATTTAACCATTTTAAATTTTAATATATAAAAACTACATACGCCTATAATATACGTATAAACGTACTTTATTTTAAATACTCAGTTATTATATTATAGCTTACAGGATATCGGTTTTGAAAATTATATGTATTTATTTTATACATTTTGGAAAAATATACAAATTTATTTGTATTTTACCATATATTAATATTTTTAAATAGTGTATTGGGAAATTATTAAAAGGACAACATCTATATTTTATAGAACATAATTTTTTACAGGTATAAAGGTAAATAGAGCGCAATCGTGTTACATCTCTCGATATATGTAGGGTTCGGTGGTCACGAATAATATTAAGACGACCGCCTAGTTGGCTGCAGTGTATCTGCATACAGAGTAAAAGGGGCCCTACGGTAGAACGTAATTTATTAACTTTTTCAAATGATCGTGTTTTCCTTTGAGATTTCATTGCGGTAGGAAAACCATGTAGTTTAGTACGACTATTGGTTTCGATTATCCAAGCGTTGAACGCTAACGAATATTTTACTGTACGTATAATACGCATCCAATGTTTGGGCGTGTATCTCGTACGTATAGTCGTATATTGTGTGTTTTTATTTTATTCATATTGTTGCGAACGGCAGTAAGTCATATCATTGCGATTGATGATGATGCCTCCGTACTGCAAGCAACATTTCATATATATATATGTATATACGTATATACTATATATGCGTGTGTGTGTGTGAGTGTAATAGTATTATACTATTATATATGTATAATAAGCTGCAATGTATATGAATTGAGTGAAAAATGCAACAAGACGCAGTACGATAGGCGTATTATGGTGTGTATACACATAATAATATTTTTATTCGGGAAGGAAAAGAGAGAACAGAAACTGAGATTGTATATGTAAGAAAGTAATGAATAGAGACTGAAATATATAAGGCGTGTTTATATTTTAAACCACAACACCATTATATCATTACAGTCAATGTTTGTATTTAAAAAAAATAATAATAATAAAATAAAATATTTATAGATCAGTACGACATATACGGGCATAAAACAATTTAATTTGAGATTTTTTAGTATAATATTTGATAAATATTTCCTAGTTTTCATATTATTTATTATAACAAATACGGCAAACCGTTAATTCAAAAAAAAAAAAATCATTAACAAATATTAAGTTATTCCAATGGTTTTCTGTATACATATATGAATATAAGTACACAAAATCTATACAACATAAAACTAAAAACATAACGTTTAAAAACTACAAAAAATAGTTGTCGATGTTAGTATTATGTAGTGATTTGCATTAAAAAAAAAATCATCATTCCCTAGTAGGTGGCGAATATCGATATGCTGGTTCTATAGAGCGAGACTTCGGGGAATGACGTGTAATATCGAGGGGATGAGTTTTGAAAAAAAAAAAATACCTAAAGAGAAATACGCAAAAACCGATGACTCTGCACTATGCGGAAATGTGTATGGGGAAATGAAAATAAAATAATATATTATTACACCCAACTGACGGTTTATTACGAGGTTCTCGAATCTCGAGTGCCACGTCCGAAAAAGATTAAGCACCTAGTCCAACGGTCGTCGAACGGGATTGCTAAATGGGTTGTGCCCGACCGCCGTTAATCGGGGAGCGGTGTTTGTGGAGGCTGCGCGTATATAACGATAATAATAATACGGTCAACATCTGTGCGACTGAGATTGACTGTTCCAGCCTAATCGCGTACTCGTGTTGTGCGGCGGCGTCGCTAACACTCGAATCGATCGAAATCCTGTTCGAGACGTGTCGTTGGTATTAGGACATCATAAGCAGTAGTGGTATATATATATATGTGTGTGTATATATTATATAACGTGTGATCTGGATTTATTTCAGTGGATGAGACTTGGTAATGTTTGTAAAATGAAAAGACGAAAATTAATAAGACTTCAACACGTATATAAATATTAATATCATATATATATAATATTGTTATTATAAATGGACATGTAGAAAAACCGCTCTATAAATTTTTTCTGTCGTTTACACATGAGTTGAGTACCTATAATAATTTATTATTATTATTATTATTATTATTATTATTATTATACGGAAAACCGTTCATGCGATTGCGTAATGATAGAATTTTAAATTTTTATAACAGCTAATAGCTATTTCAATAACTGTTACATAATAATTAGTAATAATATTACTATTATCGGTGTTTGTACCTAAGAATATGGTTTTTATTTATGATTTAGATTCTCAAGAAAGGTATTAATTAGTATAAAAAGTTAAACGGTTTTAAAGATTAACACGTTTATTGAAAGTTCGAAAACTATTAAAAAATATAAGTTTTAGTGTAAATAAAACTAATTAAAGTGTAAATAATTTATTTGTAGTAAAATTTATAATTTAATCACGCCAAAAACTAATTTGGGGGAGGCAGTTTGGACGTTTGCAGCGCATTTTAATGTGGGACTATTTGAGTTTATAATTATCTTAGATATTAATACAATATAATGTAATCAATATTAGAATATAGTAATGGTTCGATATTATTTAATATAATTATAAATTGTTTTTTAACTAACTACATCTAGTATTGATTTATTCCGTTGGATCTATCATCATCATATTTTTATGTTTAGTTACCCATACGGGTTTTGCGATAACTATTTCTGAGTGTTTTATTTATTTTTAATAATACTAACTATAATGTATACTTCAAATGTGAACTGCTGCAGGTCTTAAATTAAAAATATTGAGACCTACCCGCATGTGATGTCTAAAAAATATAAAATAATGTACCTACATATTTTATTTTAATTTTAAACTCTGTGAATACTATAGTAATACTATATATTATTATAAGTATTTACCTATATGACAGTTGTGATTGCATTAAAGTGTACCTACTAAGCAATAAAACTCATTAAAAGTAATCATTTAAAAGTAATTAATATTTTATATTATTTTAGTGATGACATTTTATTTTACTTCTCTGCAAATAATCTACTGTCATTATATTATGGGGTATACAATAATGAATAAAGTATGTATTTACTATTTAGTAAATGTCTTGCGTTTAAATACATCATAGTAAAGTTAAATTATGTTATTACGTTGGAGAACTGGAAATGAATGGTAACTGACTCATTCCCTCTAAATTCATTTCAACTTACTTTGACATTGACAAGACATATAATCGAAATATATATTATATATATGTATAGTGATTGTACGAGGGAATTTCTGATGACTATTCATAAAATCATAATATGTCAATAATGTAAGTAAATTCTTGTTGACTACAAACGTATTAAAGGTGAATCATGCTTTTTACGAATTAAAATTAGTATGCAGTATGCATCAGAAATAGTTTGATGTATACATTGATAATAATTATGTGCATTTATTTATCGTGTATAATTTTAGCTGAATCATGACGATTTTTTTTTTATGTACTTAAAAATTAGGTCCTAGACCTAACCATAATTTTCAATTTTTTAAAAAAAATGTATACATTTTGAATTTATTTATCTTAGTCGAAATTATACGTTTTGAATATGCTAATTTTAATTTTGTCATATCATATACATATTGTCCAGTGTCCTTAGTTATTATTAATATGTACCCAAACTACAAAGTATATTTCTGAACGGTTTTAGAAAAAATATAGTCAAAATAAATATATAAATATATATATATTATATATTAATATATTTTAATTTAATTTAGTATCTTCTAATGAGTTATAAATTATGTAATTATAAATATAAACAACTATTTAAACTCTATTATACATATTACATTTTAACCTTTTTTTTCGATTTTCATAATATTTTTTACGAAACGTTTTTAAAATTTGACAAATGCTGAAAATATTAAGAAAAATCAAAAAATAATTTACAGAATTTTATTTGTAGCTGATGATATTTCTATTTTAATATAATGTATAAATTCTAAAATATAATGATCACATTTGGTATCGAAATGTTTGTAGTCATAAATACATAATATATATTACAATTAATCGAATAGCCTTCATAGAAGGTTTTTTATTGAAATCAAAAGACGTTTTCACTCAGATAATAGATTAAATGGTAAAAGTGATAATTTTTTAACTATTATTCAAATTATTCTCAGCTACATATTACATAGTTATTGGACATTCTATGTTCTTTAATATTGATTATCTAAATTATCTTCTGAATTAAAAACTCTCATCGTAATTTATATATTGTATAATTCTTCAAAATGTAAAATAAATTTGTTTTAATTATTGTGAGATAAAAAACTAACATAATACTAATAACAAAAGTTTTGAGAGAAGATTTTAGTTTAATTTAGTTTACACACACAAATATTAATCTATAAGCAGAAAAAATTAATCAAAACAATATAAATAAATTGTAAATAACAGGCACCGAGTAAATTAAATTTACAAAACAAATAGTAAAACAGACTAACTCACCAGGGAATACCTTAAGTCCCTAAAATAAATATTTATACCTAAACCTTTAGAATGGTGACAAAATCATATTAAATCTAAGGCTTTAGAGTTCGTATTATTATTAATAAATCATAAAACTGCAGCTGCATACAGTTTTGTTTTTATAATTATACAAACAATTAAACCTCATACATTCGTTATTGTGTGACTACCCAACGATTTCGTCGACATTACAATTATCTACACTTGACGATAAATATTTCCATTGGAATAAAATTCAAAGGTGTTAAGCCGTAAATCACGTACGTACTTTTAGTACTTCAATTGTGTTTAACACTTACTCAATTTACTTGATTAAGTGCTTCTCGGCTTTCATTTAATACTATAATATTGGGTTAATAAATCATAGTTTCAATCAGAAAATTATATAATTTGCGTGTAAATCATTTCACGTCGTTAAAAATGGTGGTATTTTTTATCGTATTTATTACTTTGTATTTGTTTTTGAGGAAGATTCTTCTTTCTTCAGCAAATGATAAAGTCATTATAACATTATTTAATACTCTTACCATTCATAAAATTGGAAAATAATTAAATATTATTCAATAGTTTTGTATAATTATTTAGTTGATAAATAATAATGAATTCGTTTTTTTATAGTTAATTCGTTTTTAATTGAAATCAAAGATGATTGAAAGTGGATTACAACAATTGTTTTTTTAAGTTCCTATTTAATTTCTCAATTAAAATATTATTGGAATTACTTTAAAAACCATCTGTAAATGATTGATTTCAGTAGCACTCAACTTTGTACACCATTTTAAAATTAAATTAAATTAAAAAAAACCATAAATTAATTAATCAGGTTTATAGGTCATAAACATATAAGTTAAAAATTTGGTTTTAGAATAAAATAATGGTTAATATATGCCTTTTTTTGTTTCAATACTAATACTTGTTTTATTGTTTTTGTGAACGTAAAAAAATAGGGTATTTGAAATATTTGAGCTGACACTGAATAAAGAGTTTTCTTTATAATTAATAACAATGCATATGGTTTTGTTAATACTAATAAATGTTTATATTTAATTTATGCAGCATACGTATATTTGAAAATAAATATTGATATGACGTTTATTTTTTTTCACCTCTTATGCTAAATTGTATTTATAATAATAATTATCCAAATACAACAACTCGAGTGATTATTCACATCATCATTGATTAAAACACAACATTTTGAAAATTCAACAGTACTATTTTACGAGTATGAACACATAATTTTGTTTTATTCCTTGTTCCTAAAATTGTTTCAGAATTTATGGTTTATTTTTTAACTTTAATATAATGTTCAAAATCGTTTATAATGTATAATAATAGCATAAAATTATAGATAACATGAAATATTATGAATACTAATAAATGCTATTAAATGGTATTATATCAATTATAATATCACTATAGTCTTATATTCAATATTTTTTGTATTTTGTTTTTTTTCTATAAGAACCTTCTATTTGATTGTTTCGTGTACGTATAGGAAACAATCGATGTATAAACTCCTCCGGGTACCTACTCTACCTTATATTGTATAGACCTATTGGGATGTAAAAATATCAATTATCTTAGTACACATCTAGTTGTTCGAACAACGTATATATAATAATATTATATGTATATTATATTGATTTCTGATACCATATAATATATTGTTATTATATTCTCCGAGGAAATAGTCGAGAGAATAGCTTTACGTTTATTTTATTATACAGCGTACAATCACGCAGTACTTACATTTGTTCGAAAAACTTTACGCGATGAAGCTGGTGAAAACATTTAGACAATTTAAAGTGTACTAAACTACTAAATAAACATTTTTAATTAGTAGGTAATTTTCAATACTCAAGGAAAACTTTGTTGAAATGTCAAAGATACACCTTTTGTAGGAAATATTCGTAGCAACAATAAAAATTGTAATAACAGTTTTTTGTTTATAAAAAAAAAAAAAAACGTGAAAATTAAAAAACAATCACTTACTTTAAAACGTGAATGAGCATACCCAACATAATTACTAAAATGACCAACAAAATTCCAAACTCCGTAAAAGTAAAAATTTGAAGTTTTATTAAACTATATGGCTAATATGCTCATAATTAAATGTGTAGTGTATTAAGTCGGGTGTATTATGTATGTATATTGTTTAGCGACGAGAGCGATTATGCTACTGCCAATAATATAACTGACAGAAACAAATGATTACGAAAAGCCGCAAGGAGTAGAACATATCATAAAGACCTCGTCTTGGTGTAGACTGTAGAGTAGGTACGATATATAATGTGATACTCTACGACGATCAGCCGCACGCGTTTCCGATGAATTTCGCAAAATCTCATAATATACGAGCATACGTGTATTATAATATAATATACGAACATTTCGTCGTTGCACGTCACTCGGATTAGCAGAATGAACGAACCCGAAACTGTTTCAATTATTCGATGTTTATGTAGTTTATGTATTACAATGGTGGTGGTGTACGTTCACAAAGGCGCGCCTGCACTACAGTAATAACATTCCAAAGATACTGTCGTGATGTGACATGGGTTCATGCCTTCGTATATAGTTAAGTTATACTGACATAAAAAAACGACGTACAACTTTAACCTTAGAATCTGTGTTATTCCGTATTATTTTCACATAAAACGGTATGCATATTACATATATTAGTATACATTTTTAGAGGGTATATGCCTCGCTGGTTTGATTTTTCACCGTATTTCCTTATTTAATAATATTTTTTCTTACAATAATTATCTGAGAATATCTTGTTAAAATATTTATATTGGCTGAATTATAAAAAAATATTTTCAAAATTATCTTTATTTTATTTTTAACGTATATTAAAGTATGTATTTATTTTAAAAATATTTGATTCAGTTGTTGACTACAATAATTATGATTATCTATAAATACATATACTTCACTACTAATTTACTCTATTTATCTCAATAATTTGTCTGTGATCAGTAAGAGAATATTAGGTAAATCCCGACGCCATACAATTTTACCCTAGGAAGCAAATTCTTTAACACGGTTCTGGTTTTAATTATTATATATTACTATATATACTTTTTGCCTCTATATTTGCGTGGATTAATATTTAAAAAGAAAAATTAGTAAATAAGTTGATTGATTATAATCTGTACGTACGTATCAAAACTGTTGCAGAAAAAATAAAGGCAAATTGAATATAGCGACGTACTTATATCAATGTAATAGAAAAGTTATCGAAAGTTTTGCAGAGATAATACTTCGGTACGTCGGAAGACACTCAAAACTTTAGGGTAAAATAAACTATATATATTAGTAAATTATTATCATAAACGGTTTTGCGCCACCGACCGGTCTGGTGCACGACACGTATACCTATTACTTGTACAACACGATCCTATAGTCTAGTTGTGTTTACCATAACACTAATAATATTATGTACTAAAACGCGTAGGTATGCAAATTATTAAGACCTGAACGTGCGTATTACTGTGTACGTTGTACATTTGAACCGACGAAATACAAATAATCCTTTCAAAAGTCCAGTCAAACAATTTGTGTGTACCTATACAGCAAACTTTTATTATTCAATTTTCGTGATATTCATATGTTATGCTTTTTGGCAGCTTTAAACTACTTACGTCCGTCCTTGTATTCGTTATTTGTTTATTATTATTATTTTATATTCTATCGTTGGTATTTGTATAATGCGTTATCGTTGTTAGGATGTCTTGAACACTTTACATGATGATCTTCGCCATTTCTTTGTGCATTTGTGTATTATTTTCGTGAATATTGTATATTATGATATATTAGTATATAATATGATATATAAGGGTTGCCTACTTTAGGGTGTAAATTTGCAAGTAAAATATTGACTGTAATAAAATTATTAACATAGTTAACGACTCTGTGAAAAATGAAATATCTATCTCCGAATGCATAAATATAATAAGTTATAAAAACTATATATTTTTTTTTCATTTGGTCTCGAATAATGTATTGTTAATAATATGGTAGAAAACAGAATTAGTGATAAATTATTAATGAACAAACAAAAAATGTTCATGTTTAATATTTTTAACCGCCCCAATATAATATCCAAAGAAAATACTATTCTATTTCATATTTTTATTTTAATACTATATAACACATAAATACAATGTGTAGTTAGGTTAGGTTAGGTAGTAACTAATAAACATCTCGTGGTACACACGATGGCATTTTAAATACTTGCTTAAATTTCGGTTTTTGAAAATAAATTTCAGAGTACTTAGAAGTAGTATGGCCACCGAAGAGCGTACTCCCGCCCCGGTACGAAGTCCACTGCTTCGTAGCTACCATCGGCATGGCCGCCGTGCTAGTACCTTTGGTGGCTTTCACCTCCGTCTTTCGTACCGGAAACATGGCCAACGACTCGGACAAGCTGGGAAACCTGTTGGATGTGCGCCGGCGTCGTCTGTCGTCCTGCTGGACCCACGGGCCGCCGTCTTCTTCCACGCTACACTCGTTCACGGCGCTCGCCCTGCTGGTGGTCAAGCTCATGATCGAAGCCAGGCTCATACAGGCCGGTCTCATGTCCACAAGTAAATAATAATATATACTATACTACCTATATATTGTGTATCATATAAGCGTTTATAAGTCATACGAAAGTGCGGATAATGATGTATAGAGGACAGTGTAAGCGGTATACGAGTAGCCCTTATATTTTTTAACGTTAATGTAATGAACTCTTCAAGTTTATTTTTTTGACGTCAAATGAATATTATACTATATATTTCATGTATTATTAAAGCAAAAATGTGTAAAATGTTTTTTAACAAATGTAACAATTCACTAATTGTTGACTGCTGTTGGAATTTTCATATCCTCTGTTTTAATATTCGTGTAGCGTATGCATTGTGTCATTTTTAATTTTTACTCGCTTGTGTAGGAATGATTATACGTGCATAATTTTGTTTTTAATCCGTTTATCACTAGCGTATGCTATATGACAACGATATATGATATTTTTTTTTTCTAACTAAGTCTGTATAATAATAACTCGCTTAAACTCGTGCAGTTTACCCTCGGAATATTAACCCGATAGTGGCCTAGCATTATAATATTAACTGTAGGTGGATATAAGTGTATTATATAATATTATAATAAACGTATAAGGTACCTAAATGACGCCTTACGAGGTATGCCTTTTCACTAATTCCTATACACAATAGGAGAGTATGTTCTATATACATATATAGTGTATATATATATATATTGTTCGTCGTAAAGCACGATGCAACCCACAAACAACCCACGTAGTGTAATCTACTACGTTTCTCATCTAAGTTTGTTGTGTGCATTCTCAGATAATATTTGGAATACCGACTTGGACTTTCTGGTACTCGGTGGACATCAGTCTAGTCCGCCCAACATCACGCTTAAAAATATGCACATTGAACCCAAGACACAGTCAGTGCTCGTCCCACAGTCGCCGTCGCCATCAACGAATAGATCATGTAAGTATATCATTTAATTCATCGACTATGAATTTTTGTTTTTAAAAGTATAAACCACCATAAAATATAAAATTGTAAGGTATTGTATATCGTTTATGAATCATAAATAAAAATTATGATGTTTGATTTGAAAACAGCGATTAATAAATGTATTTATAAATATTTTCAATGAATTTATGAATTTATTTATTTCACCTCAATATTAAATATTTAAATGGTGAACAAAATATAAATAATAATATTATTGATTTCGTAGAAAAAAAGTACAATTATAATTTGTTATTTACATTTACATCATACAAAGTTTTATTGAAAATAAATTAAACAGATGACTAAGTGGCTAATATAATTTATTATAAAGTTGAAATAAACAAAATACTTGTGTATACGTGATTTCGTTGGAAATCTGTTATTAATGATAAATGTTATTTTCTATTTAGGTTATAAAAACGACACGATTATTGTATAATATATAAATTATTAAACCTTTTAACTGCAAAATAAAAACTTATGAAACTTTTAAACGACAATCGAATAATTATTTTATTTTTCGTAGCAGATTAATACATAATTATTATTGAACACTTTGTAACTTGTAGTTATTTAATTAATTTAATAGAAACAATATTATTGAAATATAAAATTAAGTTTTAGTTGTAAAATTTTTAATTGTTATTTTTAAATTCATGATTTATTTTTTAAATAGGTAACGTTAAAAGAAAATATGTGGATTTGATGCTTTCTTTTAAAAAAGAAATTTGGTCAATATTTATTTTAACGAAAATGATTTTATATTTTGCATTTTACTGCAGATTAATAATAAATATTTGTATATGTACTTAATTTTTTTTTAAACTATGTTTAATAACATAATATATTTGTTTTGTTTTTTATTTACCGTGAACACAGAATCCCAAATTAATTAGATTTTTGTTCTTAGCTTCAGTAGATGAATAAAAATTATTACAGACCGCTTTTTATTGTCATGTTTAAAGTTAAAATCGAATAGAATAATTTACAATACTCTCACTGTAAATAAAAAAATTATAGAAATAATAATATAAACAGATAAATAGTACGTAATAATAACAGGCGCCATCTTGACAAAGGTTTTTTTTTAAATCATTAATTAATTATTTATTATTATTTTCTAAATAAAGTTATAGAAAAAAAAATATTTTGTATTTTTTATTAGATTTTAATAAATAAGGGCATATGTAGATTTGTACTAACACTTTATACACGGTGCATTAAGTTGGATATACATTATATATTAAATATTAATATATTATTCATTCAAAACATATAATTATATTTTGAAAATTGTCGCTGCAATCAATTATATATCAAAATTATAATTCCTATAATATGACGAAATTATAATAAATGTTAATACATTCAATAATGTTCAATGTTTTTATACTTAAATATATTTTTATAAGAAATTATCGACATATTTTTCATTGTTATTTATTAATTTTCTTAGTGACAACCCAAATGTTTAATATTAAGCTACAGCGCTTTAGTTTCCTAAAAAGTTTTGATGTATAAATATCGGTTGTTGAACTAATCATTAGTTATATCAATATATAAACATAAGTATTTAAAGTTAAGCGAGCAAAGTAAAATAGTAAGGGTTGGTGGATTATCCTTTACTTTACCTAACCTTAAGTATTTTGTTAGTCTAAACTACTACAATGTAATAACGATTGAAACCCTTACTATTTTCAGACACTGCGGACACTGATGGGGTCATGTCCGTTGAATTTTTCAATTACGCCATGGCCTTG
The DNA here is from genome assembly GCF_020882245.1 of Rhopalosiphum padi. Classification (NCBI taxonomy): domain Eukaryota; kingdom Metazoa; phylum Arthropoda; class Insecta; order Hemiptera; family Aphididae; genus Rhopalosiphum; species Rhopalosiphum padi. Next base: position 25,796,994 of record NC_083600.1, read on the forward strand.
TTCATATATTGCGGGCGGTATGCGTCCGTTTTTTGGGAGACTAACAAATGTTTCGCCACGTTATTCTCCGTCCAGTTATTTGCCAACGCCATTCAGTGCCTGTCACTGTATCTCTTCACCTGCATCCTTTACAAGGTGAGACAATATTATTTACACTTGACTATTGTAATTTCGTCGAAAAAACGTTTAATAATTTAATTACATTTAGTTATCAGACATTTTAACCGCGATGATACCATATATTTTGGTTTACATAGCTTTATCGCGGTATAGAACGGTATTCTCAAATAAAATAAATGTATATTTCTGTATTTTATTATCGGTAAATATTAGATTTAAATCATGTAATTTTGTATTTAAATATAATACCATAAAAAAATCTCGATTTCAGTACTTAAATATAAATGAGATAACAGTTTACGGTACCTAAGGTTTTGGTTTCAATTAGTTTCAAATGGTTCTTTCCAATTATTTTTGATCGTCCGTCCTGACACCAGATGTTCCAAATGTTTACTTGAGTCCTATATTTTACCAATTTATAACCACGACGAAGCCTGTAACCTAACCCTAATTATATTGAATTTCCAATAATAAAGTAATTACTTACCAACTATGCAAATTTAGAAATAAAAGTGATAAGTAATAGTAATATCGATGGTAACTGCTATTAAGACAGTGTCACAAATATAAACTAAAATTAGAAAGTAAAAATTTAATGCAAAAGTGAGTATCCTTAACTATCAAATTAATTGTATCATATTATACTGTAATTATCTATGAAAATAACTTTCTTTGAAATAATTTGAAAAACGTCTAGATTAAATTTAAATATAGCCGAGAACTGAAAAATTAATTAAATAGTGAAATAAGATCATCTTCGTCTTCCTCTAGTTGTTCTGAAGAATTCGGGGATGTGAATCCGAGAACTAATCAAGTACTTACTCTGTACAAGCTATTATGATTTCTTATATAAAATTAACAAAGATAGATTATATTGCTTGTGAAGCTAACGGCTAGTGCAGAATTTATACTGTATGCGAGCAGAGGAGTATAGGTTGCACTAAGTACGTACTCGTGTAAGTGAATACCCTAAGTGAATCAAATAAAAACAATATACTGATTATTAGTCACAAAGAGCGAGAATTCAGCAATAAAATTTCAGTCAAGTGTGACAATCGCGACTCACGCGTCGAAGGCTGCAGTACTGCAATTCGCTCAAGACTGAAAATGCCTTCCCGCACGAGTAAATAATTATTTATTTTTTTTTTTTTGCTCACATCTCTACCGCCTCCGAAAAGTCTTTGCCGATATCACGTTAGCCCATAACGAACTGTTCTTGTTATTTTCGGTATCTATAGATTCGTCAAACTTTTTCACAGAACAGCACGAGAGTATACCAGCGTATAAAAACATCGTTACGTTTGCTTAAATTAATCCGATGCGGACAGTAATTTTTCCGATCCGTGCTGGACGGTAAGATACCGTCGACTGATCGATGAACGGGAAAATATAGTTTTCTACCGCTTCGTCCGATAACGAAAACAAAGTTTTCGGATCAGACGCGCCAACAAAATAGAAAAAAAAAAACCATTATAAATACATTATTATTACAATGAACGTAATTGTTGAATTACCGTGCCCCGCAGATGCAAGTGTTGGGCGTCTGCAAAATGGTGAAGGAACTGCCGGCCGGGCCCACCACGTACCACCTGGTCCTGGATCACCTGGACACCGCGGTCCTGTTCACCGTCACCACCGTACTGATATTCGTGTCCAACTCGATAGTGTACTACTACGGGTACACGCGGTTCACCGGGTTCGTGAAGCGGCAGACGGGCGGCCGGAAGACCGTGGCCGACGCCTACTCGAGCCTGATGCCGTACTGCGCCAGCGTGCTGGCCCTGCTCGCCGTCGTCGCGTCCGAGAGCCCGCTGCTGTACAACGCCATCGTCGTGTTCCGGTCGTCGCTCAACGGCGTGGTGTTGGCGTGCCTGCTCAACTCCACCGCGCACGTGTTCGTCTGGATAGCCATGTGGTCGGTGCTCACGCTCAAGCCCTGTTGGATGTTCGACCTGCACCTGTACTTGGAGTACGACCCCAAGGGCGGCGGCGGCGGCGGTGGTGGCAGCAGTGCGGGCGTCGGCGTAGTCGGCGGCGTCGAAGGCGACGACGGACAGCGCGTGCCGTTGCTGGTGGTGGCTCAGGGCGCCACGTACTCGCTGACCGAGAAGACGGCCAAGCGCATCGTCACGTCTGTAGTGGAACGGGTAGTGGCCGACTACACGCGCGTCTCTGCCAATTCGGGTGAGATTTTATGACAGTATATTATTATTACGGTATACCGCTTACGCCCATGGCGCTGCTGCTGATATTATATTATCGTTATTTTATATGGTATACCCTTACCACATAATGTATGGTATTATTGGTATTGGTATTCGAAACCGTCGGTTAACATTGGTCCCCGTATATTTGAGAACCAAACGAGGTGATAATGGCGATATGGCTATACACGTAATCTCATGGTCTGTAAGATTCTCACGTTAAATAGCTTTAGCAAAATAAAAAACATTTTTTCTTTCCTTCAAATAAGTACCCGGCTTTGGATTTGATTAGTCACTATTTTACTCGTCTCTATTCTGAAGTCGTTAAACTGGTCTTGTATTGATTGTTAAATTGTGGCCTACCAATTACTTTAATAGCAATGTAGTAGGTATAATTGCATATACGCACGAAATGTAGCACCGACGTACGTAGGTATAATAGGTTAGGCTCTATTAATTATTCGAAGACAGTCAAATTAATGAATATATATTTATTAAATTATAATATAAATTAACTCACGTTATATAATTTAATTTTTTTCCTCTGTATTTTGCATAGTAAACGGTGGTGTGACATCTGTGAATAATTAATTTTTCAACATCAAGTATTAAAAACATAATTTATAATATTAATATAATTATTTATATATATATACCTAAATACTCAAAAAAACATATGAAAGTCGAAAATGGCTTATACTAAAAAATGGTTCAATTTAAAACAATTTTTTTTTGTTTTTTCTTTATTCAATCAAATTAATGTTATTGATAACTAAATAAAAATCAGAAATATCTCGTTCAATTGAAATAGTTACACTTCTTAAACTTCATCCTATAAATCGAATAGTTTAAACACTTTAAACTATACAACAGAGTAACTTTGCCAATTATTTTTTACTGATATATATATATATTATACATATTAATTAATACTGTCTTAAATAAAATATACTGCAATATTTTATTAAACTAACGCTAACATTAATTAATTATTATATCATACTAAATAATGTGGTAGGTTACATACAATTCGGAAGGCTTAAAATGATTTTCTTTGTTCTTCGCCAAAAATTATTTAAATACCTTGAATTTTAACTGGTTAAATTGTTTTAGTACTTTTATTAAAATTATACCACTCTTATTTCAGATAAACACAAGTATAAAAGAACGCCAAAGACAATGAGCGATGAACAAATATACTGGCCTAGACCAAAGTCGAGTTCAGGTCGCAGCTGTTTAAGTGAAATGGAAGACTCAGACGAACAATCAAGTTGTTTTGGTTGTAAACGGACAAAGAAATCTACAAGGTATGTATATTGGGGGTTATTCTTGTTTAAAATTCATTTAAAATAATCGTGTTTTAAAAAATGTATTTTCGTTTAAATTATAAAATAGCAGTCATACCGTTTTTCGTAATTATTACGTTTGTTCCGGTTTAAACTGTTCAGTAAACAAATAACAATAATAATGAAAAATGTTCATAATTATCATAACTATACTGTCCCGGTAAAATTATGATTGTTAACCTTGTAACATAATAGATTATGTATTTTTTTTTTAAACGGTGTCTACTGCAGATAATATATCATAACAACATATATCAATTAAGAACTTTCAGTGTAACGAAACAGTCACGCGTATTGTCAACTGCATTTAATGAGTAACGATAGTAGTTCTCTTCTGACCGCACCTACGTATTCATTACAATGGTTTTTAACAATGAATGACGGCATACGAAAACAATGTCAAAAAAAAAAAATAAATAATGATAATAATAATCGTCTTCTATACTCTATAGCCTACACAAAAAAAAAAAAACAAATTGTTTTTATCATCAATTATTTGATATTTATAACGCTTACGTTTTTCCAGATATCAAATTGACTTTTTATACAAGCTTATAATAATTCAAAAAGATTATATACATGTATAGGATAGTTATTTTAATATCAAATACTCATTATTTCAAGAATTAAAAAAAAAAATGTAAAAATGTTTTAAAATGTACAATATTGCAATTCTAATAACAAACATATTAAATAACATAATATGTATGATTTTTATATTACACTATTTTTTCACTTAATTTTTTTTAATAGTGAGCCATTATCGTAACAAGATTTTGTATTAAGCAACCAATAATTTTAGTTTTTTTTTTATAAGCTAAAGTCAAATATTTATGTGAACAGGTTCGACTCTTAGATATAGCAGAACGATAAACGTATTGATTATACAACGATTAGTATCTCTTTTTTCTGTATTATGTGTATGTACACGATTTACAGTAGAAAAAAAATACTTTGATCTCAAACTTTTAAGATAGTTTTTCAGATAAATATTGGATTTAGTTGGCACTTTCCAATAGTCCAAATTAAAAATTCCCAAATTTTTTTAAATAATCAAGAAAAAAAAATACAAAAAAAAAAATAATAATAATAAAGAAAAACGGAATTTTTATGCAAAACCAGTTTTTGACAACATCGATTTTCTTATTTTATTATAATTCAAAAAGAATAACTGTAAATACTTGAAATATTCATTTAATTTTTATATAACTATACACGGTATAATTTTCAAAACATTTTGACTCTGTTTAAGGTATTTATAGACATTTGACATTTGACATTCTACTTTTTTTTAAGCTTTTTTCTATAAATATTGATAAAAATATATTCGCTCGGTCAAAAAGTTGAATATTTAAAACAAAAATATTCATAAGTAAAGTTGTTATTTATGTTTTTTGCAAAACGTGAAAGGTACATATACTGGACCTCACCGTGTTATTACTAATAATAAAATAAATTACTATAGGTAATAACAATATAAATATATCATAAAATATACTTAAAGTAATATATAGGCTGACAGACCGTTTTAGCTTAGGTAAAATTGTTTTTCGTAAGCAATGAATTCAAATTTAAAATTTATATTACGGAGATTTTCTCAATGAAGAGGTATAGATACTGCATAAAGCGATTACCGTATTTCCCCTTTTTACATAATATGAATATATGGTTATCAAATATTTAAGTGATATTAAATAATAATAATAATTTCAATCAGCCAACCAATATTTTTCTCATTTACAAGCACTTGTAGTTGCGTGACAATGAAAGAATTCAATATTATGGATGATGGTGCACAATTAATTTGCTAAAACTTTAAACGTTTATTAATAAAACTATTTATTCAATAATATTTAATATCTGTATGGCTTAAAACACATTTTAAAGACTAAATTCGTTAGATAAAAATTATTTCGATAAACATCATAAAGGGCATAAATCAAAAATAAAGGCAATACCTATAAATAATACCCTAAGAATTGCAAATAGTTATTCTATTTAAATTTTCCATTTATTTTCAGAAATAATTTATTAGTATTTACTTTTAAAATAATCATCTTGAGTCGAATACGGAGGACTACGGCAGTTTTAATCTTAATATATTTTTTTTATCACAGAGGTATACCAATGGACAAAATCGACCGAAGAGGAGTCAGTCCAGAAGACGACGGTGATTATGCGAAGCTCCGTGAATTACCGATGGTCGCTAGAGCCGCAAACGATCATAGTGACGACAATACGTCTGAGGACACGAAGGTAAGATCGATCATAATGGTTAGTAATCGAAATATGAAACCGCCACGTGTATCGTTCGCGTGTACGAAAATACTATTTATAGGGTGTCTGACACCATCCGTTCACCTTTAATGTACATAGAATTATACTGTTTGTTTTTAAAAAATTATAACTTCACTAGTTAGTCCTGTGAATACTTGCAACGAATTCTTAAAAAAATATACATTAATAAATATGTTGGTATTCTGATTTTGAAATTTATGATTTTACCGACACTAAAACCCGAAAAATATTACAAGAAGTTAAGTGTACTAAAATCTAAAAGTATAACAAACATATTAATTAAAAGAAAAAGTTATTGACGTGGTCGAGCATGTGAAAAACACCTAGTGTAGTAATAATATTGTTGGGTTCTGAAGTTTTTTCTTAGGTCACCGGTCAATTAATATATATTTTGAATTCCATTTATGCAGATGGAGTTCCAAATTTACTTCGTGTATAAACGACTACTTAAAAAATGATTAAACTCACGGTCTTTCACAAATTTCGTGATAAAAAAAAAAAAAAAATCAATAACTTGCATTGTTTTCAGCGATTCTGTCTGTACTAAATTATTTATTCTTCATTCATAGAAATGTTTTTAATGGTCTGTAGAATAACGGCATTTTATTTCTATTCAATCCAATATAAAATCCTAACTGTTTGGTTTCTAAAGAACAATAAACTATTATTATATCATTAGTGATAAATAATACTTTTTATAATGATATAAAATCTATTTTAAATATTAGTATATTAAAATAGTATATTTTTTACAATAAAATCCTACGTGAGCTACAATTTTTGAGACAATTCGAATTTTTTACTTTGGTTAAGGTTCAAATACAAAACTTTAAGTTAGGTTTGGTTTAGGTTTGTTATAGCATTAAAAAGTTCGGCTGTAAATCTAGATTTGTAGTTGTACTGCTATAATCTTATACAACTTCTGGTCAAAATTACGATTGTATAATATACGGGATTTTCTCATACCTACAGCTTTTGGACACAGTCCGGGAAGGTGTAATTACATACGCGAGCGCCAACACAAGAGAGTTGTTCTACTCGCCGGCCACACCACCACCACCTCCACCGCCCTTGCAAGAAGACATAAGTTCAGCGGCGGAATTCCACGCCAGCAAAACCCAAGTGAGTACTTAGTAATACAGTAAAGGTATACATACACCTTTTTCGACGATACAATAGAAACAAACAGTCGAATGCGTTGTCAGGCAGAAAAATTAATTATCTTTGTATCTGATATACAATCAACTGAAATGTAATGCTAGCCGAGTTAATGAATAATTTAAAGTTTTGTTGAGTAGAAAAAATAACTAAAACAAAAATTAAACAAATTAAAAGTTGACAGTTATAATTACATTTTAAAATAACTTTACTAAATAAAAATAAAAGTATCTTAATAACTTAATTTAAGCGTTTTTTTTCAAATGATTTTGTATATTAGACTTCTGTCAGGAATGAGAGGAGCGTCAACATAAATTAGTAGTAATAAAATATACCTGCGACATTCATAAGACTTAATGTCTGTTTTAAATTAACTCGCCATTATACTTATCAAACAACTAATGTGTTAAAAATTAATTAAAAATAATAATAAAAAAAAAATGTAAAGAAAAAAATAGTTATAAGATCTGTATCTTAGAGTATAATAACTAATGAGTAATTATATTATTAAAATATAGTAAGTTAAATTATTATTAATACATTTAACTTATCAAGTTGTCAATAATATGACCAGCCCCAGTGAAACGATAAATGTCGTCCTACTAGCTTTCAATAATATGTGTTGATTTCGTTTATTTTTCGTCCGTTTTATTTATTTCGGTTTTTATTATTATAAACCACAATCGGCAACAAATGTTTGTAAAAGCTTAATGGCCACTTTCATCACATTTTATCACTTTGGTAGATTTTATCAAAGCCGATGGTTTATTTGCCTATGCAAATATTTGTAATTTAAAATTTGAACTATGCGCGGTATAATATTATTCGCATTACGACAGGCGTGACGAAACCGATATACATCTGCCTTTATTGTTGTGTCCAATGTGTCCTATAACAATAATACCATTATACAGTTTATATAGTTATACATTTTATGGTTAAAATGAATCGATTCAGTATGTAACTATATATACTATATGAAATTAATTGTGTATTGATTTTTGAACACCCCGTAATATTTCGGATATATCTATATTCTATACTTGTTCGACCATTTTAGGCTGAAATTCGATTAGCACATCAACGCTTAATCGAATGAAAGGTGGTGATACAACTACACGTTGTATATACCTACACTTAAAATAATACATTTATTTCTATACGCATTTTCACACTGGAATTAACTGATTAAAAATGTAAACAATTCCAAATTTTTTTTATAAAATGCAAATAATTATACAGTATAATATGAATACATAATATCACGTATTTTTTTTTTTGTAAAAAGTGTATTTTATTGTAATAATTAATCCTTATTCCTTTTTATTCATGATGGAAACCCGATTTTAGCTATAACAATATTAATTAGCAACAGCTTAGTTTCGTGATCAGAGGAAATATTAAAAATGCTGAATCTTGCAGAGCTTGATTTTGGGAGGGGCTCGATTCGTAATTATACATCATACAATATACATAATGCATATTATATACTGCAATCTATATAGCACTCCTACACCGGTATCCGTATACGATCTCGTAGCACTCGTCTATATTTAGTCTGTCGCTGTAGACTTTTAGTAAGTGCATTTTAACATTTATTACACCGAGTAGCGAGATTTATTATAATATTATATGTACCTCGTATTACATTATATTATATCAGTCGCTCAGCTTTAAATGGGTTGAGTGTAAACTTATCATTTTATTTCGTCAACACGGTAACGCACGCGCGCACACGCACAATAAATATAAATATATAAATGTATACGATAAATATACGCAACACGCATATACCCTCGTGCATATAATCCTCTTAAAAGTTTCAGAAACTCGTCTCGAAAGTTTTGTGTTAATGCTATATATATATATATTTCAGCGTTTGATATCATATATACGTTGCGGTGTATAGCGGTTTGACTGTTGCACTAGCGCTACACTGCAGCAATCTGATAAATAAATTCTTCACAGGCATTTGGGCTCAGTATAAGAGGGAAAGAGATTTTAAAATGATTTTAATATTATTTTTGGTAAAAGGGTTCCCATTCCAATAACCGGTTAGGTTAGGTAAAGAGGAGTTCAATTATTTTTATTCGTTATTCATATTATTTAATACTAATTTTACAACTATTGTATTATTACATAAATATATCTAATTACAAATAGATAAATACATGTAAGGAAAAAATCAAGGTTCGTAATTCTGCGAGGAGAGGGAGTTGTACACTCATCGAATCACTCTTCACCTATACAACTATACATATAACCTCGCTAATACACCACCTGTTACAAATAATTACATTTTGTATAAGAAAATAGCAATTAAACAAACAATACTATAAACATTACTAAGGTGTCCTTATACATTCATTAAATACCAAGATAATAGAATAGACGTATACGTTCGGAAATGATTGAGGTTAATTATATTACATAATATACAACGATATTATAATATTTCAATATTTGAATGTGTGTGCGGACGTCGATTGGAACTCTGAAAGTGACCCGAGTATAGTAGGGACCGTAAGGATATATATTTTGGAAACGAATCAACAGCTGTACGCCGAAAAAAATTAATTTGAGATATTAAAATATTTATTTTTATGCTCTAGATTGCAACTGTTGACGGTCTGACGAGGAGTGTCACTGCACATAGCAGGATCATCTTCCCTCGGTCGAATAATATTATACTATCACGATATCCGCGTGTACGTATAGTTTGGTGACAGGGCGAGCTCAATTTTTATCGTTTCGAAAGTTGCCGTCGTTGCCGCGTGCGTACACCGCTGCTGTTGTCGAGCGCGCAAAAAGTTTGCCCGTTTAATTGAACGCCCACGTCCTTCCGCATTTACTTCGCGGCAAAGCCTTCGCATTATGGTGGTGTATACACGGCAAACGGCTATTAAATAGTTTCTGTGATGTCATCCGAAATAAGCAGACGACTTATTCGTACCGTAATTAAATAACAGCGTATTCGACGACCTATAACACGCGCGCGGTCTCGAAGTAGAGCAATAAACATTCAAACCTAACCATTCTTCGTCTGGTCGAATACCGCCAGCACGCACACATATATAATATACGGCAATCTAACATATAATATGATAATATATAATATAACGATCAAAATTATAGAACAATATAGCTGAGTGTTTTGATTAAAAAAAAAAATTAGTATTTTTTCTGCTGTCCAGATGTTCCTTGTGTCCTGCTTATATATTTGGTGGGTGGGTCGCGGCGCGTCAAGTCTTGATATATTTTATGTAATTTTTATTATATTAACTTCCTATAATATACGTAAAATAAAAGATACGTTTTATGTAAATCAGTAGCAGGCATACGTATACAACTTTATCCTCGCAGCTATATATTATTATAAACCGATTTTCGAATTTAGTTTTATCATTGATAATAAATTATCCACAACGATTAAAAGTTTACCAGTGACTTTTCACTACGGCACTGCCAGACAAAAAATTATCGCGGAGATAGCCGATCGGCAAAGTAACAAAAAAAAATGATGATGATAATAATAATAATAAAGTCATTAGTACGTTGTGAATCATTGAAATGTAGACATTTTTTAAAATAAGACCGTGAAAAGTTTGGGTATCTTTGACTCGAACGACGTTAAAAATAAAATAAAAATAAAAACGTATAAATAACGTAATGTGCACGGCTGCCGTCGCGTCAACCGCGTAGTTTAACAATATATCACAGTCGTGCGTATTCGATATCAGCCGGATTAACGCATTAAGCTGTCGTATATCGTTATAAATCGGCCCGTCGTACAATGACGTATAGTGTATCTATACTCTGGACAGCCGACTGTTATAATCGTATTAATTTACCGTTTTCATTGCAGGTGTCCAAGCAACACCAACAGTTGCGCGACCACGGGTACCGCGGCGGCGTGTACAGCAAAACGACGGCGGCGGCGGGCCATCAGGGGCCACAGCGCGGGACGGGTCCGGCGTCGGTGACGGCCGCCGACGATTTCGAGGAGGAGGACACCGTCAAGTCGGAGTCAGAGGCGTCCGCGGCCGGCCACTCGCCGCAGGCCGCGTGCAGCGGCCACAGCGAATCGTCGAGCGGCGTGCACTCCAACAGCAGTCACGACACGGCGGCCACGATGCCACTGCCGCCTCCGCCGCCGCCGCTTCAGCTGTCGCCGGCCGCGTCCACGGCCACGCTGTCGCCGACGGACGACGAACAGCGGCGCCGGGCCAGTTACGCGGACCTGCAAACCGTGGACACGGTGGTGATCCGGCACAAGGGCGGCCCCGGGGTCAAGGCCCGGATGCCGCCGGACCCGTGCACCAGGCCCACGAACGTGTCGCTCAGCTCGTTCACGGAACCGCGGGGCGCCCGGAACCGGCCCGGGTCGGTGCCCGGCTGGAGGACGATGCCGCACAACGTGGCGCCGCCGCCCCCGCCCCAGACGACGGCCGGTCACCACGTCAAGGCGCCGTCGCACTATCACCAGTACCAGCCGCAGAAGAACCAACAGCAGCAGAACCAGATCAACTACCAGCAGCATCAACGGCAGTGGTCGTCGTCGTACAACGGTGCCGTCGGCGGCGGTGTCGGCGTCGGCGGCGCCAAAGCGTCTGCCGTCCGGTCGCGGAACCACTCGACCATACCCACGCACCACAACGGCGTCAGGCTGTTCCAGCAGCACCAGCAGCAGTCGTACGGCCAGTAGTGTTGGGCCGATCGTTCCTATTTCGTATAGTTCGCTATATGAGGACATTACGATCGCAGTAGACGGGAATAACATAGTACACGAGCATGTCCTGTAGGCACTGAGAAGACGTCCCGAGGGAATTAGGAGAGCCCTCTCGGGCGGCGTACGGCTGGAGATGTTTCGAAACAAAAAAAATTCAACAGATGAATTTCGAATTATACCAACCGTAGACCGCCGCGGTACGTTTACGCCACTACTATGACAACCACTTATGTTCTACCTCCGTGCGGAATAGTCAGCCGACGACACATCCTCCGCCTACCATTCCTGAAAATAATTATAACGATCTAGTCCCCTTGTCTGTCCCGTAATACGCGTATAATCATATCGTCTATCTCGTAGATATTGTGTTTAACGGCTCTAGTTTCGGAATTATTACTATTATATATAATATTTATCTAAATATATAAATTACGTATCATTATTATTATTATTATTATCATTATAATATTACTATTCAATGTCACTTATCGTACCGACAATTATTATATTATAATATATATATTACACAATGACAAACGACACAATATAAGACGTATGTAATAATACGTACTATGTATATATATAAGTATAGTATTATATTCAAATATGTTTACCTCCAAACGACCCAAACGAATTTGTCGTGTTGAGCTTACCAAATATTATATTGTTTTTTTTTTTTTTTATCACCCGATAGACTGAACGACTAACTAATACGTAGATGTAGAGTAGATTGAAAATAAGACTCCGTCCTTGCCACCAAAGGGATTTTCAAGCGAGCGCAGGGAAACAATTATTTATTTACAATCTAGTTCATGTAAATTTACTTTGTAATAATATAATGGTATCATATATTATATTGCTGTTGATCATACATTATTACGTTATTTCATACTCGACTTTATAATTTAAAAATCAGATTATTATAACCGTTCACGCTCCGACTGCGGAATGTCCGTTTACGATTCGAGTGACAATAATATTATGGTAATATAATATTGCGAGTTGATATAATGAGATGTAAACAAAAAATACACTTTCCGGGCACCGACTCTATATAATCTCTTAAGGTCTGTGGTACTTACCGCAATCCAAGGATTCGCCCGACGATAAACGATTTCAGCCCAGACTCGAATTTTTTCAGGATTTGTCACAGGTATTATTCGAGCTTGGAAAGAGTCTCGCCCGTAATATGATTAATATCTATATTTGTATATCGTTTTTTTTTTATCTTACAAATATAACCCAGCCGACTCCGATTATGACTCGTTATTTCTATCGATCCATTTTGTTTTCACGGTTCCCTTCGACAGACTGTTGTTATCCTTGGTGCTATATGATACGTTTATAATTTTTTTTTTAAATTTGAGCATTTCTCCATTATTTTCATACAACCTTTTGTACTATAATTTCTGTTTGTTCTATTTTTATTATTATTATTATTATTATTTTTTTTTTATAATTGTCAAATAACATTTTATATACTGTATATTATAATATAAGATATTTACATACCTTCATGTTCTTTTTATATACCTACATATTATTAAAATTACGTGTGCGCATATTTATAATTATTTTTAGAGATATAATATTATTAAACAACAAAATGTTTAGTCATATAAATTATAATATTATATTTAGTGATTATTATAGTATGATGTGTATTTTGTGTACGCGATCGGTATACTGCCCGAAATAAAACTGACGATAAAACGTCGTTGTTTTCCCGTAGCACCCCAATATAATTATATAGATAGCATTTATGACAGATTATATAATCAATATGAACAAAACATAATAATTAATTAGTGTCCGTTGTATTTACAATATTATTATTGATACTTAGATATTATGTTGTGTTTTATAATTTTAAATAAAGATCTCATTTGTACTTTGAACCAAATCACCGAACTTCTATTATATAGTCTATACACTTACATGTGCATTGATATTATTTTTATTATTATACTGATACAAACCGATGCAAATGATTAGTAAATGCTCGTATTTGTTAAAAGCTATTAAATGCGTATTCATGTTTCGCTGACAACATAATAATATTAATACAGACGTATAGAATATTGTCAAATCCGTGTTGAGCTGTACAGTAATCCCACAGTGTATAATATGATTCAGACCAGGGGCACCATTTGATGTATTGAAGGGTAAGCATTGGTGGCCCTATTCTTTTCCGTACCATATACTTATCCCTACCTCAATTTTATACTGCACCGGTACAGCTAAAAAATGACAAATAATAATATAATAATAATGATTAGAAAATAATTTATTATTTTAATTTAATTATTGTAGTTGACATAACTTGTCAGTAAAGTTGTAAGATTATAATCAAGGTTTAAAATTTAAAAATATATTTATCACAGTCTTATTAACTTCTTAAGACTGTGATATAAATATAAATGATTGAAAATTAGAAAAATCAATCTCACGTTAATTAATATGTTAATTGCATAAAAACTTATAATTTCAAACTAAAAATAAGTTATTGATTATAAAACGACTGACTACATTCATTTATTCTTATAATTTATTGCTAACTGCTTTACTTGTATAATTAAAAATTTGATTTTAATTTATGGTATAAGTCATTTGAACTTGAGTTGATAATATTAAATGTTTAAATTGTATTTATAGATAAAGATAGTATAATCAAGATTCAAAGTAATATAAAGAAAATCTATTATAATAAATATATTTTGAAAAATATATTATTCATTAAAAGTAAAAGTCTGAAATGAATTCTACATTTCACTGTTACTACAATGGTCTAGTGAATGAATAATTTTTGAATTACAAAACTTCGCATATATGATAAAATGTGTTGCCAAAACTATATACCATATACGCATATAAAAACTTTACCATAACCTAAAAATTAACAACTAAAGTGAAAAAACTACACTATATTTGCATTATCTGAATGAAGGAATAAGTTTTGAATTTCAAAACTTCACGTACACAATCAGGTGTGTTTTCGAAACAATATATACGCATACAAAAAAGGAAAAAAGTCAATTTTTTCTCATGTAGCCCACGATTTTTTTTTAATAATCAGTCAACAGGTGTTGAATGAAAAAAAAACTAGTTTTACGTATATTTAAGAGTGTAGGAGGTTTATGAGACTTCTACAAGTAGACTAGAATGTATAAAGAACTGTTGTTCTATTTTTTGGAATAGAAATAATTTTTATAATCAAAAATTTACAACGGAAGGCCACGAAAACCCGTTTTTTGAACAAAACTACATTATTTGTATTTTCTGGGTGAAGGAGTAAGTTTTGAATTTCGAAACTGCACGTACACAATCAGGTGTATTGTTGAAACTTTATACGTAAAAAATGTAAAGAAAGTATTTTTTTTCTTTTATAACCCACGATCACCAGATGATAGTTTTTTGAAAAATAAACTAGTTTTGGTATGCAAGGAAATAAACAAATTACATTGATTTTTTAATGAAATTAAACGCTCTTTTTGTAATAAATGAAAGATTTTAATTGTTCAAATAAACTAAATAAATAATAGTATTGTATTTGAAAAGGAAATCAAATAACTAACCTAGTGTGTGCAACTATATTATACAATAGAAGTCCGAAATAAATTATTTACCCTAAACGGCCTGAACTATAATATAATATATATGTAATATATACATACCGAAAATATGTCAAGCAATTATAAAGATAAACAACATAGTTCTGATTGAAATTTTCCTCAATTTGTATTTACTTCCATATGAATAATATTATTATCAATCCCTAACTAAAAATGATATATTTTTAATATTCATACGGTATATTTAATTACAACATTTTTAGACGAAGAACGATATAATATTATCATCTTGTATATTTAAATCAGTGCAGCTATAGATAGCACTAGTAACCACGCGTATTATAGTTACTTGCGTTATTTTCTACATTATTCAATTCATAAGCTCCAGTTCAGCTGTTACCCATGTTAATCCGTGCTATTATCTAAATCAGTCATTAGTGATCAGTGATTACCTTTTTATTATAATAATATAGTAAGGTAGATAATGTGAAATTATATGCTTAATGCCTAATTGTATTATGGTTTGATTTCTGACTATCGGTATCAAATATAAAAATTTTAGAAAATAAACCATTTTTATTAAAGTTATTTTCATTGAAAAAAATTAGTCGATATCGTTTATAAAAGCTTCAAATCCTGGAACTAATTAGTTTTTCAAAATCCAAGAGGAACGGATAATTTTAAACAAAATAAGTTATATGATAATAAATTATTCTAAAATAACATAAAAATAGGATTCGACCACTTCGACCTCAGCGTGTGTTAAACTGTTAAATTGCTTTTTAAAGATTCCAAGTATTCTATATAAAGTGGTATACAACAGTCGTGGGCGATACTATCCCATGAATATATATATATAATTATATATATACAGCGTAATAAATAAAAAATAAAAAATATTCTACAGGTACGAGTTACTGGATCCGTTGTTTAGAGATAAACGTGATCGACGATGAGATTCGTGCGATAAAAAGTGTCGTATATCGTCCCAATAATTTTCTTTTTTTTTTATATATATATTTTTTCGCCAGTTATTTAAAACCAGTGATAAAAGCAGTAGCATTTTAGATATAAATCATAAATATTCGCCTGCTGCCTTATAGTTCGCAACACCGGTTGCCGTCGCGATAGGTCATATAAATAAATAATATTATACCCGTCTCTTTGTTTTGAACGGGGAAAAAAATAAAAAGGTGAATAATATTATTACTATTATTGTGAATAACACGTACAATATTGATGTACAGATGTATGTGTAATATTAGTCAATCACGTTGATATTATATACGTACATTACATTGTTTACAGCTATCGTACCTACGATTTTATATTGTGGGTGTACACAATGTACAATAATATTATCATGACTATACAAACCATCATTGTATCTGTCATATTATGTTAAATGATTACATGTTATACACGTATAGACTGTCGTAGTTAATCTTATTCCGATTTAAAGGCGTCGTCCATATAGCAAGTAGCAACGACGACAAATTTGACGGTTTTAATTGAACGTTTTATATAATCATAATAATAATAATACAATCATAGCTATTAACTGTTGTCAGTTTACACAATAATTTATATAGTTTTAATTATATTATAAAAATAAAAAATAGATAAATCGTGGCTTAAGTTTAATAGTATATAAAACTATAGGGCTACTATACCATGTTTTCAATAAGTTTGGGAACTCTGAATAATTACTGTATGTATATTTTAATATACCTATATGGAGAAAAAACAGATAACACTGTCGTACATTTATAATGCAAAATATTTAATATCCTCATTAATTATATCATATTATTATAGTTTATCAGCCCCAATTAATCTATAAAAACCATTTCTAAACTTATTGAATACCCCGTATAATATATTAGTATATTTAATCCATTGGATAAATAAAGTTTATTGAAAACAACTGGATTATAAACTAAAACCACCCCGTTCAATAAAGTCGGTTTGAATAATGCAGTGTCATATATGTTATATGTACAATATATAACATATTTAAGTATTATTTTTTTTTTAATTTGAATTTAAATTTATATTTTTTAATCTTTACTCTATAAAAGTTTACGACTATAAAAGTATTTGTAAAGCAGTTTAATTGAGTTATTCTACACTGCGAATTTATTCTATGCTACTATAGTATAATATTAGAATACTCGTAATATTATATTGGTAAATAAAAATTATATCAAAAAGGAGCAACATAATTGCCTATACAGAACGCCGTCTTTTTAATTGTATTATAAATGTCTGCTAAAATATATTATACCACCTATATTTATCGTATCAGTAGTATTATATATGATTTCATCTCACTATGAAATATTTGAATATAAATATTGATTAATGTATACAACATTTACAAGATTCAAAGAATTCGTGTAATATTTAGCCACTTAAATACTTAATTAATATTTATTCAAAAGGTAAATAAAATTACATTTTTTTTTACTTTAAGTTTTGCCATTATTATAATGAAAAAACTTAGAAATCATTAAGATAATGTTTCGTTACTTATTTCTACGAAAAACTATTCACTTTTATGCACTATAAAATTAATACCTATTTTTTTATGGTTCTCTAAATTGTTGTATAAATTATGATCTAAAACTTTAAAAATTAATTAATTCAGTTGGATATTTAATTTTTTTTCTTATTTTTTTCTATAAGTATCTTTTTTAAATGCATATTAAATATTAAAAAGAATAATTTAAAATGTATTATTATATTTGGTTTTCACTAAAAATTGATGGTTAGCAAAATTTTAGTATTGGAATATTAAAAATTAAATAGAGAAGCCAGACGGAATGGAAATACCATTCAGCAGGGGATTACTTACCACAATGAAAAATAGTAGTATTTACATCAATATGTTAATATTTACATTTGAATGCACAGATAACATTATATATTGGTATTTGAAATACAATACTTTAAGTGGGGCTCGGTCAATACTATTTTTGCTGACATTTATTCAAAATGTTTCGGAAGTGGTTGTTGCAGTATTTCTTTTCAATTAGAATCCTGTGAAACTCGAAAAATTAAAAATACAGTTACCGTAGTAACAGGTACCGTTATTGTAGTTCAAAATATTCAGATTCAATTTTCGACTTTATGGACGTACTAACTCATAAGAAAGACTTGACGTTAAAATGTAAAATATTTTGTATTATTATTTACGTCGATGATAGGTATAAGTTCGGTGCCATTGCCGCGACGACGACAACAACGACGACCGGTTACTCTCTCTCGCTCTATCTCTCTCTCACTCTCTCTCGTTCTCTCGCCCACTCTCACTCTCTCGCACTCTCTCGGGGGACCGTTGTGGCCACGACGAGTCGCCCGGACCATGTCTGCACCGGTCCCAGTACAGTCTGAACGCGCGACGCGTGCGCACACAACACACATACAATACCGAATCGCTTCCCACCACCTAAGTACGATCCGACAAAGTCGCAAAATTTTTATTATTTTTTACAATTATTCATAGCGATCGACCGTGTATAATATCGCAATTTTTTCTTCCGGTACGCCGTGCCGCTGTGTTTTCGCGTTTTCATCGTCGAGGGTTGATTTTCGTCCGGGCGACATCGTTTTCGTTTCTAATATCGCTCGTCGACCTCCACTCGCAGAGCTGTAACGGACGAACCGCTGCGTCGTATCATCAGTTGCACGCGGTCGTCTTCGACAACAAATAATAATAACGTCCGTCCGACGAGCAAGTTTCGCATTATTATTTATTTATAATAAATATAATTTGCGCGGGCGACGGCGAACCATTATAATATTATACACACACTAAACCGGTTGTTGACCTCTGGCGAGGGCGCGCGGCCGAGCGCGAGAGCATCGGTGGCGGTGGCGGTGGCGGCGGCGGTAGCACCGTCGACGGCAGACGCGCCGCCGACCCGGTCACATCTCGGACCGCCGCCTTCGCCGCCTCCACCGCCTCAACCGCCGCAGATGTCGTCGGACTCGATCGCCGTCGCCGGGACAGCCACCGACGACATCCGCCACTACAGGCACCACCACCGTCATCATCACCACCATCACCTCCATCACCACGGCAAACGACATAAGCGACCACCTCCGCCGCCGTCGTTGCGAAGACCGCCGCCGCCGCCCGAGACTTTTGACTCGGCTGTGGCTGCCACGCGCGACACGCCGGACACCGCCGCATACCATCATCCGGTCAAGGTATGTAAACCTCTATCACTATACAGGATTAGGATTTATATACTCTTAAAAATATGTCGACATGATGGAAAAATGTCAAAAAATAGTATAAAAAAAATTTTGGCCCGCATTTTTGTTACAAGCAAAAAAATAAAATATATGCATTTATAAAGAAAACGTGTAGATAATTATAATAATAGTCGATAGACGATCACTGTTTATTAAAATCGAACACTTTTATTGATAAAAAATAAAACTAGTGAAAAATGATAAAAAAAAAAATGGGGTGAACGACATTTTGTAACCGCGCAACGTTAATAATCGGCACGTATTATAGTGGTAAACCTGTACGAAATCATATTCCCTTCTGATCTTTGGCAACATTTGCAACCGTGACTATAGAAAAGTAAAATCCCTAAAAAGCTATTTTACGAGTATTTTACCAGTACCGCCAGATCTTTTTTTTTTTACTATGGAGAAAGATCAATAGTCCGTCGTTTCCATTACAAATTAATTAAAAGTTGTAAGTTAATTTTGTAGACTCTAAAAACCACACACTTTAGATATATTGTAAATTAAAACCACACATATTTAGTATAGGTTAAAACCGCAAAATGTTCTAGAGTTATTCTATCCAAAAACCACACACTTTAAAATTAATTATATAACTTATAAATCTCGAAACATTTTTGAAAATTAAAATTGAAATAATGAATGATTGGAAAAATTCAAATAAAAAAATATATGCATAAAACAAATTAATTTAAAATTAATTAATATTAAATTAATTTTCAGTTTTATTGGGTATTTTTATGGTTTTACTTTATTATTGGAGTGATATATTTGAGGGAAGTCAAACTAGTCAAACCAAAAAAGTATGGGGAAAATAAAAAGTTTCGTAAAAAAAACATTACAAATTATATGAATATTTTCAGAATAAAATAAACAGTTTTATCACATTTATATGGTTAACACTTTTTTATATCAACTCAAGAAAAAACTGAATATTTTATTAGAAATTCCTTTGATAACTATAAATCGAGTAATATGTACGATACAATATTACGTTCTGTTCCAATATTCACATTATAATCCAACATAATTCACATCATAACAAGTAATATTTTATAGTTTTAAAAACAGAAAATTGGTGGGTGGCGAAATCAATAGGTATTATTATAAAACTATAATACTATACTTATACGTTTTATAGTCTTAAATAACAATAGGTATATAACGCTACGTCCAAAGCAGGAGGGTTAATACTAATAACTCTTTAAGCTTCCCTGGAATTACGAATTGTTCGTAACATCGTTTTATTTTCCTTTAAAAAAAAAAAAAAAAAAAACTATTTATGGTCCCACGTAGTACGAAAAAATTAAATTAATTGATAGTTTTGTTAAAATGTATTAATTAATTCATTTAATGTTAGTAGTTTTATGAAAAACAAATCAAGACCCAAACGTATAGCTGTACGATTTAATGTATTAATTACGAGTATACGAGTATAATTATATACTCGTAACATATTATGTTATTAGATGTAGATCTAATTATTAAAATTTTTAAAAGCACTATTTTTTTTATTTATTGAGTTAAATATAAATTGGTTTTTAAAATTGTAACAAATGCATTATTATTTATCAAACAATAAGTTCTTATTTTATGGTCAAAAATATATATTAATCCACCACTGCCCGTTATATTTGAACACAAAATGTATATATAAAAAAAAAATCACTCAATTTTATAATATTTTATATTGCTGGTAGTAATAATGCTCGAAAACCGACCTCTAAAAAAATTCAATATTTACCTATATTATTTTTTTTAGTTTCGTGTAGGTAATATATAATAATGCATTAATGTACATTATACATTGTATATTTAAATGCGTGTGCCGGAATCGTCGAATAAGGACCGCGTGTCTTCAATAGTAAATCTATTGTTTTCAAATGACGTGCTGTTGTCGCGATCACAATATTATACGTGCGTATATTATTATATGTAATGTGATTTATTGCGAATATAAAATTACGCCGAGTCTGTATATTATAATTGTCCACACATGCGCAGATGAGCGTGCTACATATTCGTACTGAAGTCATATACACCTATATTACTTGGCGTTCATTATAAATGTATTATATAAATATTGTATGTGCCGTGAGGGGAGCATAATAAATTTGACCGTTGCGGGAATAGTATGTTATTATGTGTCCGTCTGCAGTGCGCATTTATCCGTCGTGCGACGATAATAAAATGATATGATGTGGCCATCGCTTCTTTGTTCGTTGCAATAATATAATTTTTGTAAATGTTTGCACCTTTCTACATCATTATCTTCTGATTTCGTCTTAGCGGTTTATTTAAAAATAAGTTTTTGAGTGTTTGTAAAAATTGTTTAAAATATTTAAGTAAAAAAAATAAATTGTTTTATTATATTATTATTAACAGTTTTAAATGATTTGTTAGATTACATTATTATTTATAGTACTCAACTACAACAGTTATTGACTGTATGTTTATTGTTTTATGTTAATGTCATAAAAAAAAACAGAGAATTATAATATAGAATTCATTGATTCCGCCAGAACAGGTATATGTACATATCCCAACTGAAAACTAATTATAATGTTTAGTTTTTTTTTTTTAAATTAAAATTTAGTAAAAAACTTGAATATTGAAATTAAATGCATAATTATTTTATTCTTATTAGACACATATGGCGTTTATTATCTATTGCACCTATATATATATAATATATATATATATGTATTATGTTTTATGTATAGGGAGATACTGAGCGTTTGATCTTAAACGCGTGTATCAATCCTATTTAAAATTAATCAGAAAATGTTAACCAAAAATACGTACAATTTTATATTAATAATTATAATAGAAGATCTCTTATAAATTGTTAAACTATAGTTGGAAAATAAATAAAATTATTTTTATACATGCCCAAATAATTTAAAATATCAAAATGTGAGTAAAACTACGCATTAAAAGAAATATCCATTTAATACCCATATAATATTGTATACACATACAGATACAATTGAATATAAATTCGGCACTATAAGTTATATCGGACAGGCGTGCATAGGTGGGCACTGTCTGCACATATATTATTATTATATGATGTATGAAGGGTGTATCGTTAAAAATCATTGATTTCGTAGTTTTTTCGCTCGAATTTTTTTTTTTTTTAGTTATGAAAAAAAACTCCGCATAAAAAATTGATTATTGCATGTCGTATGTATCAATAACGTATGTAAAGCTATAATGTAATATATTTATATGCATTATACGGCACTAAATAAAAAAAACTCGGTAAACATTATTTAGTTATGCCGTTAGGTAGGTACTTCTTCAAGTGATAGTCAGGAAAACGACATCCCGCCGAGGGGAATATAAAATATTATAGGTGCCATCGAACGGATGATGATGTCATCTTAAATTATCTATCGCCCTACATATGTTTATATTTTTTTTTTTATTCTATATATCTTAACGCGTATTTTATAGTATGGGATAACTGATTAGGTACTGTTATTATTATCATTAATATTATTATTTTGTTTCAATATGCAGCTTACGCTATGCATTTGTAAAAACAATATACAACATTATTTAATTATATAGGTATTTATGTTATACATTTAAACGTACAATTTAAAATATAGAATTGTATGCATATACAACGGAGACTTGAATGCGCATTATCATATTATACACGAGTCCGAAATTCAAAATGTGAACTCCGTAGCTTTATTCGAAGGCGGTTCTCCAGTAAAAATCAAAAATAGATAATCGCATAAATCGTATTTTACATAATATATATTATCTTACTAAGAGTTAATTTAACATTAATTATTGTAATTTTTACAACACTATTTAATATTTCAAATAAAAGTTAGTCTTTCATAATTTGTTTTATTTTTACTGTCAGTATTAAATCATTTATATGTATCATGTCCTTATAATCTTATATAAATACAATACATCTGTATTTTATTTAAATTTTTTAACAAATGTTTAATCATTTAACTGACTTTTACAATAAATGTTTTTTTTAACGTGTTCAAATTGAAAGTTATACATCATTAGCACTCTTCGCATTGAAATGGCTACACTTTTTTACATATATTTTTTCGTCGTTCCCGTATACAATTATATAATCTATTAGAAATATAAAATACCAATATTATGATATGATATTCAAATTGTCTGAAATTGTATACGGATCTCCCTCACATGTAAGAAATATAAAATCATTCAAATATGATGAATATTTTAACTATAGTAGTACATAATAATATAAGGACCACAATTTATCGTACTAAAATTTGTTAACAAAATCAACAACTGTGGTATTGGTATATAATCATGATATTACGCAGGAATTGAAAATTGCAATGCGCTGACACAACGGCACAATAACTATCATAATGATATGTATAAAAATCAAAAATGCGAATATTTTGTATTCCGTAACACATATTAAAAATGACAAAAAAAAAAAACTTTAATGCGTACCTAGCTAAATCATAGTACATATCAAATTAATTTTTCCACAGTTTTACATTCTAAATTCTATAATATTATAGTATAATAATTTAGTGAAATAAATAATAATAATAATATGTTAATATAAGTTGACATACCTAGGTAGGACCTATAAGTCTGTTATTGCATTTATCATTATCAAGTTGTATAAAATAACTGTGTACCTATAGATATCTAAATTCCTACGCACTAACATTATTTCATGACAAAAAAAATTGTTAATGATGAGCATTATTCATTTAAAGTTATTTTATATTTGTATTCATAACAACTTAAACAATTTCTTCATAAAAACACAAAATAATAATAATAATAAGAGTTAACAGTGATAAATAATGGCATGTTTATAAATATTTATAATTAATGATACATGCAATAAAATCATCAGGAAACAAACTTAGATAATATCTACACACAACTATAGTAGTACACGTATCTACATGATTAATCCAATCTTTTTAACTTCAAATTTACTTATAAATAAATATGCCTTATTTAATAGAGATAAAATATGAAAATAAAATATATTTAATTTTTATTAACTTAAATTGTTTATACAAACTAATTTTCAATCACTTTTTCATTTTAAATAAAATAACATGTATGTAAGTATTTAATGTGATGAGTAAAAATTAGGTCATTTTCTAGTAAAGTCTATCCCATTAGATTATTTGGCTAATTATTATATAACTGCACTATAATATTATGTTAATGGATTGTATTAAAATCTCAGTTTTATTATTTTTAGATATTTTATATAGTTAATATAGTTAGTTCTTTTACATATATTTCTATGCCTGTGATTAACTATATAAGTAGCTATTTAAAAACAATTATTGTAAAATAATTTATTAAAAATATGTAACTGACAAAATGTATAATAAAATAAATATTTTACTCGGTTAGGTACCTATTATTGGATTTAAATGTTAATAACAGTAATATTATAATATGACATTTATATATAGTATTGTCATGATTAAATATTAATAATATAATGAATAGGTACAATGCTTACGACAAAAACTAAATAAAGTAAATACAAAAATAAAATAAATTATTAAAATATCAATATTAAAAAATATCATGAAATATACTTTACTTGGTAATATAGTCTGACAGACCATCTCCGCTTGTTTTTCATATACAATGAAATATTATTGAATTCAAATTTAACACACCCATTAAAATGACCCACTCAACACCTACAACTGTACAGGAGAACGGTAGACACTTGTCCTAACCCACCTATTTTTGCTTGACATTTTTTAATTTAAAAATAATTGCCCAAATATTCATACAGTTTTAAGACATAATATATTTTAAATTAAAAAATAAGTTTGAGGTAGTTACCAAATGAATATACTATTATATACTGGTTGGATGACGTTTGAGACTGTTGAAAGATAATATGAAAACAATTTAAGACACACAACTTATTTAAGATAAACAACTTATCTATGTGAGCAAATGTGGTTTTATGGTATATTTTTCTTTAGTTCTCGTAGTTATTTGCAATAATGACACAAAAGAAGCCCTAAAGTTGTCGATATAATTTTTAAAGTAATCAATTTCCTGTTTTACGTACATTTATTAAATAACTTTGAAATTTCTAGCCTATAAAACAGTCTACAACAAAAATTATGACGTCGTGAACTATTAAAAAAAAAACCTAAACAATATTTTGTCATAACTCATGTGCTATGCGGTCACATAAACTACGCTGTACAATAAAACCTAATGTATGTCTGAAAATACATTCAATACCAATAGATTTTCTAACATTATCATCATAAACAATTAATTATGTATTATATATTTAAATTTATATTCATAATATTTATCGTATTGTATAATAACATTTTTTTCGCATTTAAAATTAATTACTAACATAAATATAATATACTGAAACAATCAAATAAAAAAAAAAAATTAATATAACCGATCGTGCCTCAGTAGTTATACCCATTTAATTGTTTACTTTTGATATTATAAAATATTTAGTATTCTCTATTTCATAGTGACTATAGGTACTGAAACACATTAATTATGTAGATATTATGTACCTACACAAAGATCATCATAGTTAAGATAATTGTTTTCAAAAATTTTTACCTGTAAAATTAAAATAAATAATAATAATAGTTACGTTAGATGCAAGAACGCGGGTGCCTAATAGACTTACGGTGAGTAGTATAATTGACTAGGTACTAGGTAGGTAGTTACCTATACGTTTAAAAATATAAAATATATTAATGATCCGTAAGCGTTCGAAAATACAAACAGGTTTGTTCTGGTTTGTTTATTTATTCTTATCCCACGTAAATAATATATTATTGTAATACACATATACATATATGTGTGAACTGTGAACAGAACGTTAGTGACGATCGCTATTCGGTCGTCTTCTGTAAGTTCGTATTATGTGTCTATAAGTCAATGAGTGTGTAATTATATTATATTTTATTCTATTCTATGCTGTGTAAATCATTAAACGTACTCTTATTCGCGCTAAGATTTATTTGTTTTGTTAATTGCCATGAACCAGATGACATGTCCGGTGTCCACTGAATCAATGAGATCACGAATAAAACTATGTGTTTGTGTTATGCTAATTCGTTGTGTGAATATGCGATTTGCCGTAAGAGAAAAAAACCGTTTCCTTTTAAATAATTGTTATTGTATTGCAGTCGTTGGGTCTCGACGGTCGGAGATTATATATTATTTATAAGAGGAAGTCGTACAGGGGCGCGGGGTTTGTAGTCATGTTGTCTTCTTGTGTCCGTGTCTATGTTTATGTCTCTCTCTACTCTCTATATCTCTGTCATTCAAAAAAAAATTGTATGGTAAATAATTATATTATACGTATATAATCGTAAATATTCTACATTCAAATAATTTAACTCCACGCTGAAGTCATTTAAATTAGTATATATCTGTATACTGCAGTATATATATAATATAACTGTTTTATTATTTTTTTTTTTTTTACTCATTTAAACATTTTTAACTGACATTTAATGGATTTTGAATTTGTATGAGATTTTGTTTTTAAAATATGTGCTTTTAGAAAAAACATTGTATTTTTGTATTATTTTTATTAAAATTAGGTACCTTACCATGACACTAAATATTTCAATAATGAGAGGAATCGAAATTCTAAATTTTAAAACGACGTTCAAAAGTATTCTCGATGATATTATAATTTATACTTACTATAGTAGTTTCAATAGTAGCATAAGTCACTCATGGTTCTACGAGGGGTCGTTGTCGATCAATTTCCTAGCAACACAATCTATTTAGTATTCCGTTCATTTTATTATGTATATTAAGCCGTTTTAATCGTCTCATATTAATAGTTCGTCAACTATACATAATATTATACTTATAATTCTTATCTTTTTTTTAAAAAATGAACGTCAGCGCAACATGTATATTATACCGTCCCCATCTACAAAATATACCTATTATTAAAATTTCGATAAAATTCCATCAATAATCCAAGTAAGCTTTTTTCTTATTATAATATTATAATTTGTAATATGATAATATCACGACCGATGAAGCGAATATAATTACCTGCATGGCTGCATGTGTATCACTGCGTGTACTCATATATCATATTTATATGCCTTATAATTTACCAATCATATTATTATACATAATACAATAGCACTCTATACTGCATCACAATATACAAACAGTCTTCCCATTACAGGAGTATAGGGATGCAGGAAGTTGCAGCGGATAGACCAATACACAACATGCTTAATGTGTGTTGTGATACTAAATATGAACGCTATATATGAGGAATAATGGTGCCAAATAGACGATTTTTAGCCATACGAATCGAACCAAATTAATTTTGTTAAAATCACAATTGTTTACCTAATTGTTTTTTTTAATAATTTTTCTCTGTTGTTAGAGGAACGACGGATAAATTCAAAAAATCGCTCTTCTAAAATACCTACCAATAATATACGAAGTTTATAATCAATATTTTATAAGAGCTATTACGAGATTTTCTAGTTTCTACTACCATAACAATTATTGTACGTGGACTGGAGCGCATTGATGAATACAAGAATAACGCGTGAGACATAACGTCATAAGTGTGCAATCACGGTACAGTGCTCTTAGTAAAATAAATTGTAAACTTGTAACCTATAACCTTGCGCCTCTAATATATACGAGTACATATATAAAATAATGTGAATGTTTAAATTTCATCAAGCAAGTGGATTCAAAACGAGACAGTGTACTATAATAATTATTTTTTTAATTTTATCGACATCGATCGATTATCATATGCAATAATAATAATAACTCTCATAGATTAATCATACACTATTATACAAGCTATAATTTATTGCCCGTAAGCAAACAGTAAAAAACGAAAACAATCGCATTATCGTTTATCCTTTACACTACATGGCATAATGAGTTTATGCGTGTATATAAACTGTAAATTATAATTTCTACATGCTCTAGTTATAAAAACAAACTTTATTAGTATTATTTTCAATCTATATACTATAATAATATATTATAGGTATATGATATAATATATATATTTTGTATTAATATTTTTTTGAATAAATTTGGATCGACAACTATTTCATTTTCATTACACATTTATCCATTTTCATAAAATATTATTATAAATAAATAATGGCTTTTTATACCGTTTTGCATAATTTTGTGCTACGTTTTATACTCTTTTAAATAATAAATTAAGATTAGAATCACCGAATTTTATAATGACGTTAAATTTGTTTTATTTGTTGAGGTTATTTCTACGAGCATTTTTAACTAGTACCAATCTATCAAATTAAGTATATTACTATAATATTAGATTAAATACAATTTAATATTATATAAGCCACGTAGTAAATATTTTTAAAGTAAACACATATTTTCTAATAAAATGTTTATACTTTAGAATTCTGTCTATTGTACATTATTACAATATTATTGTAGATATTATGTCTAGAATTGTACGCACGATAATATTCCTTATAATATTATTATATTATTCTATGGTAACAGAACATAAATATAATATCTTTTGTGGTCATATTCGATTGGTTCGCGAATATTTTCTTCCAACATTATCTGCGGTCGTATTTGATATTAAAATATATTAAGTAGACGATGACCGAGAAATAGATTAATAAAACATACCTATTAATAGTTTATATAATTTATTTATGACGTAACGTATCGCCGGTACTAGTATAATGCGTTATTGCCATTGGCCAAATCAAATAACAAGTTATAATTTATAATAAAAGACTGAACCGACCACGCATTGGTATTATTCTATACACGTATATTATAATAAAATAATAATAATAACAATATATTATACTCGCTATTCAATGTAATATCTGGCCCATCGTCAATAAACGCTGACATTACGATGTGTATAAACTGCACGTGTATACATCAGCATGCTTTTTCTAGTAGACGATATTCAAATTTATCTATCACTCATAAAACCAGTTCATAATCAATCGTTATAATTGTTTTTGTGTACGTATTATATTGATATATCTAGATAATTAGTATTAGTTGTCACTATAAAGTGTATACATTCAGAAAATTCTACGAATGATCTACAACAATCTAACGTAAAAATTAACATTAAAATAAATTATGCATTATATAGTATCGTTACTAACAAATGCAGTAACAAATATTAAACATAAAAACAACTTAGATGTTTGTTACGTAAAACTAAATGTTTTTTTTTTGTTATTATTATTTCCAAAGCACCCGTCATAGATGTTTAAAGTCATTCCTAAGAAAAAATATTATTTTTAAGTTTTTTTTTTTGTATAATTTATTTATATAAAAGCTCACTGGGACGCGTGCATATGAAAAATGTAACTAAATATAAAATGTATGAAAAAAATGAACATTAATAGTACAATCAAATATAAACTTACAACGATTTCATAATAATTTATATGCAGGTATAAAATGTTTTTTTTTATATACATAATTTTTTAAATCTGTTACAATATGAAAAATAAGCTTGATTAATATTTAATATACAAATAAATCAGCACAAGAATAACGGCTTGAAATACCTTCCTATCCATTGGAAATATTTCGTCGGGATAAAAAAAGTATAATTTGTAGGTGCCGTTGCAGTTTTTCAAGTAACAATTTGATTTATCAAATTATTATTTCTGTTTGATTTAATTTTATAATAATATAATTATAACATTAAAACAGCTTGAGTAAGTCCCTACTCAAAGTTATTTAAATTTAAAATACATAAAATATATTATATATTTACTAATGCTAAAATACATGTAGGTACCTACCTATAAAGTTGCGTTATTGGTTATTATATTGCATGAACACAACACATTCATGTGGCATGTGTAAAATATTATTAATTAATATATGTTTTTTGTACGCATACAATTCGTGGAAGGTTGGTAACGGATCAATTTATTTTTAATTTTATAAGTGCATATAATAAACAGTTCAGGTTCCAAACGATTTTTTTCGTCGGTCGGTACGCGAAAAAACTCGTTTTTATCGATAATGTGCACGCATGCCACGTGGACATCCAGAGCGAGTGAAAAAAATTGTAAATTGTAATTTTTTTTTTCAAACCTAGTAATTAAATTACATTAAAGTAATTTTAAAGTATTAAGTTAATTTCAAATTTTAAACATAGGTTGTTTTTAACTCAACTTAGAAAAATGCATGATTGGCATATATATGCGAACCATCATGTGGATATTGACATATATTCTACCAATTTTGACTGAATCATGAAAAATTAATTTACCAATTCTATATGAATTATCTAAATATGTAAAGTGTTTAAA
Source organism: Rhopalosiphum padi (assembly GCF_020882245.1). NCBI lineage: Eukaryota > Metazoa > Arthropoda > Insecta > Hemiptera > Aphididae > Rhopalosiphum > Rhopalosiphum padi. The sequence goes on from NC_083600.1 coordinate 25,828,038, forward strand.
TATATATTATTATATATACATAAATACAATATACATTTTAACTACTAGTTAGCTTATAATACAAAATTAAGAACAATTTTTTTTTTACTTCAGAGATAAACACAAATGCCAAAGTGTATTTTTGTCGGCATCGAAAATATAAGTATATCATAACCTCGTTTTGCCGATTGCTCGAAAACATCATTCCACTAAAAGGCGTATTTGCATCATTGGTGATAGTTAGATTTATAATAACATTAAAATATCAGCAATCCTGTATTATTATAAGATACTATATACAGTTATACACAATTCACAAAATGTAAACTGATAAATAAATAATTGATAGCGTATGAAAAATTGAAAACTATTGACTCCAACGGTCTGGGGCCCCCTAGCGGTTGAACAACATATTATAATAATATAATAGCTGTATTTCGTTGTTACTCTGTAGTCTGTACAATGTAAATTATAATAATAAATAACATATAAGTAGGTACGTTGCACATTCTTGCGCATACTGTCATCCTTGGTATTATTTTATCAATAAATCGTCTAGAAAAAAACAGCAAAAAAAAATTATGGCTTCTGTAGTGGTTTGTAGTTTATTTGGAAAAAAACGTGCAATAAGTAATAACAATACTTGATTTACATATTATGTCAAAATAACTTGAACCACCAAAAATTTAATTTTGTTTTATTTTTATTTAAACGTTACCCCTATAACGAATAATAAAGTATCATTTGCAACATAGAAGCACATAATTTGTTTTGATGTTTACTTACATATAAATAATGAATTTCAAAACCGCCCGGAGAAATCATAAAACATTTTTTTCTAAAATAATAGTGGCATACTGGCACGTGTTATAAGTTGTCCTAGCGCCTCATTTATTCTTTCAATAAGTATACAATATACAATATACATGCGCGACAGAGGCATATTTAGGGGGGCGAAGGAAGGGGCAATCGCCCAGAAGGCCAAATTGTAATTATTTTAAAGTGGCACCGCGCCAGAAGTTAAATTTTTAGAGTTTAAGTTTTTTTAGGGGAAAAAATGGCGCCAAAATCTTAAATATGCCTCTGATGCGCGAAGAACCTAAAATCAAATAATAATGTCATAAAATAACAATAGATAGAATACAAGCATAATACGTAATAAATAATAATATAAAACCTGTTTCGATAAACTTTATAGCACTATATAATAGTAATAATTAATAAAAAGTAATGTACTAATGTAGTATGTAAATATATGTAAATATTATAGAAGCGTTCTCAAATCTTTTTTTTTTGTCTATTTTATTTCTTGTAAATTGTTTTGACATACAGCATAGAATATAGACACTTCAATAAATGTAAAAACAAATTAATTGATAATAAAAAAAAAATAGACTATAGACACGATAATACTATAAGTAAGTTAAGACGTTTTGCAATGTGTTCCGATTCGTACTGAGTGGTAGTCGTGTGGGCGATAACAGTAAATAATAAGATATATCGTGTTATTAATATCATTATGCAAACGGAAAACACGCGCTATAGATGGCTGATAGACAACCCAAAACAAAAAAACCTATCCGTCGACAGTGCCGTTTTCTGCGAAAATATATATTTATTTTTTTTTTGATATTCACAAATCGGTTTCTCACGACGTATGTAAAATTTTCAGTAGATAATAATATGTATATATTATGTAACGTAAAAATATACATCACAAGCTAAATTGAAAGATTTCTTAATTATTAGTCCATTTTATTGTATTGTGGTCCAATCCACACAAATATTTACAATACAAATATGACAAACATCTCAACTTCAATTGATTGAATAAATTATGAATAAATTATAATTTATACGTGTTCAATATTTATATCGGTATTCATTATATAACTTTATACTTGGTCAAAACAACGAAAAGTTTGCGAAGTTTACATTTAACAGAGTTTGAGAAGGGGTAAATCCATGAGCATTTAATTTGTCACGGACCACGGACGTGCAGGATCAGCTATAATAGAATAAGAAATGAAAATGTGAATTTTTAATTTTTTAATTAAAATAAACATGATGTAAATGGTTAAAAACCCTGGAATTAGTTTTACTTAAAATCTTTATATGTGTTATCAATGGCTAATGATGAAAATATCAAACGATCAACATGCTGTTACGTTGTGTAATATGTAATACACTAATACGTGTATAGTACCTATATATACATTATACAACTTTATCCGTACCGTGCACCCATACCGTACGTCAGAGTTATTGCAGTAGTGTTATATCGTAATATATTACTTATAACACAAAACAATACGAAATTCGATCCGAACGAAAAAAAAATGACAACGGTTTAAACCCGTTTTTAGACATACCGTCTGAAATTATTTCGAACGGGTTAATAATGCTGTGCCCTAAATCGTTGTTAAAAAAAAAAAAAAAAACCACTGCATACAAACTAACGATTTTCGAGTATTTCGACGCAGGTGATTTGACGTGGCGATTTACAGATAACATATTATTACAGGAAATATTATCTATTATGACCGACGTGTAAGGTTAAACTAATCGATTTCTTTGTTACAGTACTAATCGTATAAAATCTCTTTGAGAAATAGTATATTAAAATATTATTTTTTATACAAGTTTTCAAAAAATAATTAACAGGTATGTATTGCTCGTACCTACATGTTTAAAAAAAAATAATTTGAATGCTTAATAATGAAAAACGAGAACATTATGTAACTAGACATTTTCAAACATGCACTCATAGCGATAATATGTAAATTAACAATAATCAATCAATAGCTTTTTGTCCTGTACGTGTATATTTTATTGTGTGTGAAGTAAATAAAATAAATGTATTAACTAATAATCATTACAATAACTGACTACTTATTAAATAAGTAGTTTAAATGTTAATAACTATTACAGTAGAAGTTAGTCATAATTGCTATTGATACATAATATGTATCATTATATTATAATAACGCTATTTTAAAAATATATAATAATAATTAATGTCAAAAGTATGTATTTGTGAATTAATCAGTTTGTTATATTATTCTTAAGTCAAAATATCTTCTATTCTATGTTCATTTATTATATGTATATATATGTACATTTTTTAAATAATTTATACAATCAATTGTTAAATTGCCAAAAAAAAAAACTTAATCAATGAGTTAGATGACTGTCTGGAAAACTTTATAATAAAAATAATAAAAAGTCAAAATTTCGTATACTGTAGATTACTTTTGAGTCATATACTAAATCGTTAACATTACTACGTTCGCATAATGGCCAGCAATATAGGAATCTGATTACTCTTAAATTCTGAATAGTGTCTTTTTATCGAGATTATATTTTATATTACGTATATATATAAAATATATAGATCACATGTAATATAATACAACTGTCGGGCTGATTTAATAAGGTATATAACCACTTACCAAGCATCCAAAGTTAGGTAGAACAAAAAATAGATTTGTGATCCTGGTGTAGATATGTATAAAAAACAAACTTAATTTTATTGTGCTTTGTGCTCCAATATAAACTATGACGAATTTTCTTAGTTTGTCATGATAATGATTATTATAATGTAATTATTTTATTTACTTGTAACGTGTTTTTATTTTATAATTATATATTATATATAATATATGTATATATATGTATACTATGACGAGTATGAATACATTTAAGATTTAATTAATATAGTTAAAATCAAAATACGGTGTACATGTTAATATAACGACATAACGTGAAATAATACTGAATTGTAGGCTAAATAACTTATGTTATTGAAACCTTTACTTTAATTTAAAAAAATACTATTATTTTTTGTTATATTATTGTTATTGATTTTTGTTATTTATAAATATTTTAAATTTATATTAACAATTCACTTAAATGAAATCTACTGTAAATTTACTTAAATTTACTGTAAGTCGAATTACCCAAGTTAAAAACTCAAGAGTATAAATTACAATTTAATAAAGGTGCGGCTTAAATAAAATGTAAAAGCTTATTTTTAAAGGTTAGTTATACTTTTTTGGTTACAATTTTTATTCAACTATATGACATAAAATGAACTAGAACAATTAATTATCCCACATAAATCAATTTAAATAACATTGCTTGTATGCAATGCAGCTTATAGATTTGAATATTTATGGGTTACACTCTAACTTTTGTAATATATTTCTACATATTATATTATACGATGTAGATCTTTGAAAAGTAATACGTTACAAAGTAACTTACTTTTAGTAAAGATTGCTTTGAAATGTATCTTTTGTAATTTATTCATTAAAGTCTTTGACTAGGTAGCTTTATGCCTATATCAGCTGAACCATTCACGATTTTCAACAGACAAATGATTAGCTTTCCTTATTTATGTCCATTGAAATTGTATACCATTTCAGTAGGCTGTAGACTTATTCACGATAATATTTTTTGTTGATAAATATGTCTTTATTTAATAGTCTGATCGTTCGTTTGAGCTGTTCGTCAACAATGACGACTGTCAAACCAAAATTGCGCCTTTTTATTTGATCAAAGAAACTCGTATATCCGTATAAACTGTGTGTATAAGATATACCGCTGTCAGTAATAATCAAACATGCATAAAAATACCTATGACTGAATAGGTCAGTTTTATTCTTTTTATTAATATTTAAAACAATAAGGCAGTGAATCCATCATGACATTCGAAGGTCTATTTAAATACGTTTAAATCTGTACAATATGTGTAATATAATCTATATATAAAGATTATATATTTATCTTAATTATTTTGAGTTGATTCCACTAATCACTATAATGTTACACCAAACGATTGAAGTACCATTTGTCCATTTGAACACATATTTCATGTAAGTTTACGGTACATTCCGTACTAAGCATAAGCTCGGGCGGACGTAAAGCTCGCGCGATCTAGTCATTACACTATGCGTTACACTTGATGGAAATTCGGGAAAAATTACTTTTAACGTAGATGGCACAACTATTTTAGCGAATAGTTTTTTTTTTTACAGATAAGGCATTTCGCAGACGGAAAATTCTAAATATCAAATCCAAAAACATATTTTAAGTGAGTGAGATGTGTCAATGTGTGGAGGGTGAATCTGCCAACAGACTCAACTATAATATACAAAATGAAAAACAAAGATCAAATAATTCCTGATACTACTTTTTAAACAATGGGGTACATCTTCAATTTAAACGTGAACCGATTCGTCTCATCTTTTAAAATACATAATTTCGAACAGGAAAAATTTCGGTCAAATGAAAATCAATTCGACAACCCTCGAAAGTATTCTATTAGAATATACTCCGTTTCCTATTTTTTTTTCTAGGTCAAACACTTTATTAATTATTGTAATCCTAATAAAGTTTATAACTTTGTGTATATGACCGTCGTCAACCTATCAATGTCGAAACAATCGTCACAGTCAAATATGGCGTTATGTGAAATACGTATGCCTATAGATTTAACCAATATGAATATTATAATATCATATCATAAACGCGATATAACACAAGAGTCAAGAGTGGTGCCATTTTATTGTTGTTGTTGTATCATTGTATTTACTTTTGAAATTAAAACATTGTCGTCCGCCGTACACTGAACACATCTCGCGGAAAAAAGTGTTTTTTTTCTTTTTCTAATGGACTTCCAATCCCATCCCGGTTGTCGTATAATATATAATAATATGATCTCTGTACAATAATAAGTGATGTCGCGACGATACGATCGTGTACACAACAAACGGTAATATATATATATATATTATACTACCACCGGAAAAAAAAAACAAAAACGTGTAATACGAGAAAACCGAACGGACTAAGTGTATAATATACATATATATATCTAAAACAATATATTACAATATCCGTCATCGTGTTATATATATACGTATAGGTATAACCCGGTGCACAATAACGTAATATTATACACTTTATATATTTTATTATCATTATCATTATACGCGCGAGTTCACGAGTGGCGACCGTTGTAGGGAATGTCTTGCGCGCCTCGTACATTACAATATATTATATGAAATAATAATATATAGGTATGTATTATATTATATGTATACTATAATATCGGTACGTGTGTGATACTTACGTATCTATACTGGCGTAATAATAAGCGCACGAGTTTGGTCGTCGTGTACGCGTTTAAGTAATAAAATATATTATTATATCGTTTTGACTATTGGTTTTTTCCTTTATTTCTGTTACAGTATACCGGATCTGTAGCGGTCAACTGTCACGATCAGATGACACGAGTCGAATTCGTCAGAAACCTAATGGCCAAACACAGAAAGGTATATAACATCATAATATATTATCATATTATAATAACATCATAGTTATTATACATTAAGTGTGTAGTAATACCAATCACCGTCTTCGATGGTCGATGTTGTCTTTATTACTTATTTATGTATATGAAAGTAATAAGTATTATACTATTTTCTTTTAATCGAAACGTTTCCATTTTGTATTCAAACGCATTATCACAAATTCGTAAAGCTCGTAACCATATATTTTCGCAATGATTACAATGATATTGAATTATAATGCACTGAACACAGATTATAAAAAAAATATAATTGATTTCTGACAGTTGGTGCCTATCGGTATAAAAGCATAATCGCAATGGATTATCTTATATTTAAAAACTGTTATGTACCTTCCATACAACTATACAATAATATTAATATATACCATAAATTAATGATATTATATAATTTCATTAATTTATTATATTTTGGCCACACGTTATGTCAGCCGTTATCATTATATCAAACACCAATGAACAGATATTTTTTTATTTATCATATTACCACGAGTAAATTTATCAAAATTATGAAATCACAATAAATACGTCTAGGGTTATACGAGAAACGCCTATATATATATAGTTATAACAATATTAATGATAAATCGTTAACACGTGAATAGTCTCACCTGATTTAAAAAATCATTCTGTAGTCGTACACGTTACATTCGAAATTAGATTGATTGATCAATTAGTCAACAAACGCATGTTTAATAGTTATCGATGGACGTGAGTATATACTAAGTTTAAAGAACGAACGAACCTGAAAATAAAATAAATATCAGTGAAGCCTGTTAGACATTTGCACTTTATAGTACCTACCTATAGTATAATAATATCGTACATGGTACATTATACCACACATACAGAGGCTAAATGTGCTCACAATGATATTCGTTTATCAAACGTGTGTATTAATTTAATCGAAATTCTCTTTACACACATCGAATACAAGAGTTGATCGGAATTCGCGCCTACTCAACTCAAATATTATCTTTAAATACTGTATTTACCACAGGAAACAAAATTATACACACTTTTGTGACGTTTGGAATTATTTTAATTTTGGACAAAGTTGTTCGATATTTGTGTACACATTAAATAAACCACTTACACGTATACCTGGTACATCGTGTTCGAGTACTTATAGTCAGACATCTGTGTGACTTTATGATTTTATAATATTATAACAGAAGGAGAAAAATCTGCTCCCACACATATGATGCGTATCTATTATGATGCAAAATATTTCATTTGTATTCGATCAGTTCAAACAGTAGTGTAATAGCGTTCGCTTCTCGGTCATTTCTAACGTCGTATTTTTACGGTCGTTTTGGTTCGTTTCTGCTAAACGTTAAACATACTGTTGTTCAAAATGCACGGAAAAAGTGCTCGTATTTAAAATAAAATAATAACTTTTTGTTAGTAACTACCTCTGGAGAAATAAAATTGCATTTTATAATATTAAAATAGGAATGTCTGTAATAATATGTCGTCTGTTGATAAAAAAAAAAAAAAAAACAACGAAATAATAATTATTCTTATAACCGGATTTAGATTTTTTAAAAACATAACCAACATTTTGATGAATACAACTTTATAAGCCAATATTATAATGTTTATAGAAGTTTCAGTACCACTTATTTTTATTTTATTTACGTTTAGTAATGACCTACGAATGTGATCGACCGATAATGATAAAACGTAATACATTTTTATTTTTACCGTCCATTACATTTTGTTTAAGTATCAATCGGTTGAGGTCTTGAGGACCATTAGGTCCATTAGGTTAATATAATACAAATAGAGACATATATGTATTTATATATTATATAAACATGGAAAACTTTAAAATTTAGAGAACGACACAAAATATAAATACAATAATATTTTGACCCAAAAATTGATCTATACTAATATAATAATATAATATCGTATGGAGGGATTGACGTAAGATTTAGTATTAAAGTCACGAGGGCGAATGAGCAGTGCGCATAAAATAAAAATCCTGATAATGGTCGTGGAATCCATTACACGGACGGAGGCACTTACTACATGCGTGTTGTATGCTTTTATTTTTGGTATTCTCTCGCAGTCGCAGATCACTGTGCTACGTAATTATCTAAAACCACAAATAACCTTTAAATCGAATTCTTAGGTATACTAATTATTGAGTCTAGTTATACAACCTTTACACTGTGTATAAGTAATATCATAATAAATTATTGGACGCTGTCAAAAATGTAAATAACATTTTCGATTTTTATTATTTTTATAAAATTTTACTTGACTCAGTGGATATTATAATATGTTGGCGATTGTCGGTGACCGCGTCCTAATCTTTTTCGTCGATCGTCGCAGAGACGTCGAGGAATTCATTATCTCGATGTGCTTACTTTTCAGGTGAGATATCCGATAACAATATAATAAATATTACTGTGGTTTTCTCACCGAAAACGATGCAATTGTTCCCCACGTATAATATAGGTACACCTATTATAATATTATATATTATTATGACCGTAACGGCGAACGCGGTTTGTGTAAATTATATGCACACGTTGTATTATATATACCTATCTACTATCCAAGTCGCGTACGTGTTTTTAATGCGTTTATTCGCACGGATGGGCTCTCGGTCGATATTATTATAATAATATGTATATTATAATGTAAAAGTATTCGGCCGAAGTGATTCTATATCAGTTGAACCATACATTTGATACAATGGTGCACATCGAGTTATAACAGTGCAGATATTTTTTTTTATTTAAACTCTCGCGTATTTATGGTTACCGGGGTTAGGTATTAAATTATCTAATGAACACATCATGAACATTAAAAACAGTTGAATAACGGTTGTTTTCACTTGTTACTCGTGCGCATATCATAATATACAAAAACAATAGCTATTTTAAAAACTTAAATTTTTGTCAACAATCCTACATCGTGATGATATAACTAAATAATTCAAATATTTTGAATACGTACTTAAAAATAATTTTTTTTATACCATATTTAAATAGTTTTCTATTAGCCCTTATAATATAATCTCGATCATAAAAATATTACCTTTAAACAACACATATTATACATTATAAGTTTACAGATCTTAAATTTAGTTACATTAAGTTATAAACTGTTGCAATATAATTGAAATCTAAAACCTTATTGACTACCAAATTAAAATGGTGTACGATTGTGAATGCGATTGCGACCCATGGTTATTATAAAAGTTGAGAATATTATTGGGTCAGTATAATAATTTCAATGTTTAAAACTTTTACCTTAATTGCAAAAAAAAAACCTAGTTTCATACATATCGTTATATTTTTGGTAAATTTTTCTATAATTTGGAGTTATATAACATAATACTATATAATTTCTTACCACCATTATTAATTGATGTATTTCTATCGAAAACCAATACATTTTAACAATAACGTATTATAGTACAAAGCATGTATGAAAAAAAAACTAAGAAATTAACAAGCCAATTGTATATAGTCTAAATTAACGAAAGATGAATTAATAATATTAATAACAGAAGGATATTTGGTATGTATAGACAAGGTTGATATTAAGAGTGGAAGTATATACAATAAGAAATGGTTAAAAAGAGTAAAAAGAACACTTGAGAAATAAGAAGTATAATAATATGATTGGTGTCACAGTTTTAAAAGCAGTTTTGATTTGTTTAGTGTACTTAATAAAATATGGAAGATATTTGTAAATTACTATATAGATATTTCTCTTGAATATTCTATAACTTTACTGAATTACTATTTTTTTACTCATAAACTTTATTACTTACAAAAAAAACATATAATACACATTATATATAATATATACGATACAATTCAACACTACACTTAATTGGTGTAGATATTCTACAATTTTAATACAATATCTTAATACACAGCAGTACGTCCGGAAGTTGGTATGACGTTGAAAACTAAAAACCAATTTGTGATATTATGATATTTGCAATTAATTTACAAAATATAGGTACATTTTTCGAACCAATCAGACCAAGTCGAGTGGCTTTGTGAAATTGGCCTTTCGTAATAATTTTTAGCTTATAATATTTTAAAAATGTGTTTGCAAATTCTAAAAATCAATTTATAATAAAATTAACTTGCAAAATATAAACATATACGGGACCACCAACTTCACGCACATTACATAATTATTCGCTTATTTTATTACCACAGGTAAGATTTTAAATGTGGGTAATGGCTAATGGGTAATCCGTTCAATTGAAACACTAATTAGCAATTACGATGATTTAGTAAATTATTTTGATGACTATGTTAAATAAGAACAATATGAAGAATATTAAAAATTAACAGTTCACATTAATTTTACAGTTTATATATTATTCTCGTAACAAAAATATTCAGGTATATGTAATAATATAATGTTCATTATAGTACCAAGAATATTATATTATTTATATTTCATCTTTCTATATAAATACGTGGAAATAATTTATTATATTATACAGTATACACCTCATTCAAAAATGGTACATTTTAGTAATGACTTTGAATAATTAAATCATAGGTATATATATTCGGGCTCTGAAAGCCTACGCTTCAGTTCTCCGTAATCTATTTTTTGATAAATCAGCATCTAATAAATAGGGTTTGGAATTTAAAACAATAAAGTAATATAATTTATAAAAAAAAAAATACTCGTGGAGTGCATCTCGTCATTTAATAGATTCACTGTAATTGATATATTAAATAATGATTAAATCATTTTATGATCTAACTATTCTAACTTACAACTCTTATGTAGTTATGGTTACTATTAATTATATAATATTAAAATTTAAAATACATATACATTTTTTTAATTACCTTTAACATGCCAACATTATTTTAATTTTATGACGCAAAAATTCTATTGAAAAAAATCTGTTATTTTTTATTTTTATTTTTTAATTTTGTCCGTTTGATATATTATACACTTTTTTAATTATTGTTTTAGATTTTAATTTCTGTGACACGATAAGAAGATCTATGGCTTAATGCTTCTAAGATCACGATCATGTTTTTTTTTTTAATACTATACAAATCTTTAATTATTTACAAATAATATTTAAAAAAACATTTGATTGATTGAGGATTACAATATGGAATTTAAGTTTATTAATTTATCGATTTTTTTTTATATACCTATTATTTTTTACATATAGTACTATGCATTATTGCCTATATCAGTTTATTTTCATATGTTGACTCCTACAGATAACACTCAGAATGCAGATGTAATAGTTCACAGTTTTATAATTTATTATAAATTAGTCATCTAAATACAATACATATTACTCTAATAGATAAGTCGTGAAATGTTAAGGCTATTTACAAAATATTTGTGTATAATTTAATTTTCTGAAAACCAAAACATTATATTTCGTAATACATGCATATTGTTGCGTATGGATATCTATATTGCCAAATGTTATCATTATGTGTATTATATTATATCGGTTTATTGTTATCCGTATATCGATATTGTTATCGGCCTGGCCGGTCTGGGATACCGACGGGTTTTTCGATTTTTATTATATGGTCAGTCGCGAAAGATATTATAACGCAAAAGTGTCGACTCCGCTCTTAGAATTAAAAGCGTTAAATAAATCTAAATTACTTATTATTTCATAACAACAAAATTCATTATTTATTTCATTCATACAGTCCACTAATACTAATCCTATAACCGGTGCAATTTTATCACGGCAACATTTGGTCCTTCGAGCCGGATTTGAACGAGTAATTGTAAAAAAAGTGCGTTTTATTTTGTTGTTTTTTTTTTTTAAGTTTAGTAGATTCAGCGTATCGACATATCGTAATGAATCTAGCGTGTCGTCTATAATCCGGGAAAGTGCGTCTATAGTTAATTAACATCCCGTCGATTGACTTCGTTTATCGCTATAAAGTTTATACGAGTACTGTTATTGCTGTGCAGAAAGTCCATTGTACAAGGTCAGTAAACCAGCCCACCATCAAATAAAAATCAAAACGCCAAGTGTCAAGGTAAGAGAGTCACGTTTCATAAATTTTTTTTAGTTCCTTTTCCTATTTCGTATCGTAGTACCGTCACCCGATTAGGATGGGAGAACCCGATATAAATACACTAATTGCGCGACGCGGCCAAATAAAGGCTATAGTAACTCGGTTTCAAAACTATCTAAAATCACCCGATTGCGACATAAAACAAATACCACCACGTCAGCTCAAAATAGAAGAAGCTTGGCAAAATTTCGAGTTAGTGCAAACAGCGATTGAAGAATTAGAGAATAATACTAGCACAACAGATCATTCACAATATAGAATTGATTTTGAAAATTTATTTTTTGAGACGGTTGCGGAGGCCGAACAAAAAATTAGTTCTATTAGGGCAAACCAAAACGAAACATCATTCCGTAACTCGAACAACGGAGAGAGCATTAATTCGACATCGTCGATCATAAAATTAGCAGCGTTAAATATACCAGTATTTAATGGTAGTTATAATGATTGGGTATCGTTTAAAGACATTTTTACTGCATTAATCCACACAAATAGTAATTTAACACCAATTCAAAAATTTTTTTATTTACGTTCTTCTCTTAACGGCGATGCAGCAAATTGCATAAAAAATTTCGAAACTACGGCTATAAATTACGAGCACGCGTGGAAGACGTTGACTGCGCGTTACAATAATGAAAAATTATTAATTCAATGTCATGTCAAAGATATTTGTGAGTTAAACGTAGTCAAAGATAATTCATCGGATAGTTTGCGAATGTTTTCGGATTCACTGCGTACTCATATATCGGCACTTGAAGCATTAAAGCAACGACCAACCGATTGGGGACCTCTACTTATACACATAATATGTTCAAAATTAGACTCAAACACACTAACTGAATGGGAGGTGAAATCGCCAAAAACCGAAATTCCAAAGATCGAAAATTTAATGATATTTTTAGACGACCGTGCACAGATTTTAGAAGCAGTAGAATCATCAAAAAATCTTATAAATAATATAAATACTATTTCGACATCGGAAATTAAAAACAACATTAATCGTAAAAATAGTCACAATAAAACTAGCATAACTTCTATAGCATTCCCGACCACTACCGAAGTAAGCTGTTTTATATGTAACTTAAAACATACTATTTACAAATGCCCCACGTTTTTGGCACTATCAATTAACGATCGTATTAAAAAGGTTAATGAAATTGAATTGTGTAAATTATGCTTACGTAAACATGATTCCAAAAAAAGATGTTTATCCCGAAATTGTTTCAAATGCGGAAAAACACATAATACATTACTGCATATTGTCCAACATAAAATCAACAATGATGCGAGATCGATAACGGAAGGAAAATCAAATCACTCTTCAACTCAAATTGACGTAAATTCCTCGATAAGCGCGCACTCGCATGACAAAAACTACGAGCAGGTACTTTTATCGACAGCGATCGTACGAGTATTTGGTGAAAATAAAAGTTCGTCATTATGTCGTGCCTTATTAGATTCAGGTTCACAAAGTAATTTCATTACTGAAGAATTGGTGCAATGTTTAAAATTAAAAAGGTCAAAAACTAATCATCAAATTAGTGGTATCGGAACAACAGTACAGCATGCACATTCATATGTTATCGCTCAGGTGAAATCGAAATTTAACGACTATAGTTTTACCTTAAAAATGTTAGTAGTGCCGAAAATTACGAACGATATACCTGCGAAACACATATATAATACGGGTCACATACCGCAGAACGTAAGCTTAGCTGACCCATTATTCTGGTCTCCACAGAAAGTTGATTTATTAATAGGCGCGACACATTTCTACGATTTAATGAGTGAACGTCGAATTAAACCTGTACCGAACGGTCCAATATTCCAAGAGACAAAACTCGGATGGGTAGTATCGGGGCCTACGCAAATTTACAATCATAAGGTTGAACCGTTAAATAACAGTATATGCTACACCGCGTCGATACATACCAACGTGACATTAGAAAATATGTTACCACGATTTTGGCGTGTAGAAGAATTTGAAGGAGATAACACCTATACTATTGAAGAAAAGACATGCAAAAGTATTTTTGACAAAACTGTGATAAGAGAACCAGATGGTCGATTTACAGTACATTTACCATTTCGCGAAAATTCATTACGCTTAGGCGAGTCTTACAATATCGCTAAGCGTCGTCTATTAAACCTAGAAAGTCGTCTTGCAAACAATACAAAATTAAAAAATGAATATACACATTTTATGAATGAGTATACAAGTTTAGGACACATGGAGCAAGTACAAGACGACCAAATTAATGATAAAGAAGAAGCATATTATTTACCGCATCATGCGGTTTTCAAAGAAGCAAGTACGTCGACTCGACTTCGCGTTGTTTTTGACGCTTCATGCAAGACTAGTAACGGCGTTAGTTTAAACGATGTATTGTTGAAAGGACCGGTTTTGCAAGACGATTTGGTATATATACTCGCTCGCTTCCGAACACATAATTTCGTATTGTCCGCGGATATCACGAAAATGTACAGACAGTTTTGGGTAACGAAAGCTCATAGAATATTTCAACGAATCTTATGGCGCACAAATCCACAGGAAAATATTAACATTTTTCAACTTAACACGGTTACTTACGGAACCGTTCCTGCGTCTTTTTTGGCCACCGGATGCTTACATAAACTAGCCGATTCGCAAAATGTCGATCCTATAATAGCAGCGGCCATAAAGCGTGACTTTTATATGGATGATTTTTTAGGCGGTACTAATTCTTATGAATCAGCTGTTCAATTACGAGATGGTCTAATTAAGACAATGCAATCCGCAGGCTTAGAATTGCGAAAATGGGCTTCGAATAATGATAATTTAATTAAAGATGTAATGTCAATAAAAGAAGATAGTAAAGACACGGTCCCCATTAGTGACGACAATTCGATAACAAAGGTTCTGGGATTGTTTTGGAACTCAACCACTGATACGTTACAATTTGAAGTGCAACAAAATAATTTTACAATCATAAGTAGAATTACGAAACGCGAAATCTTGTCGGTAATCGCATGCCTATTTGACCCATTAGGACTAGTGGGTCCCGCTATTATACGGGCCAAGCTTATGTTACAGCAGTTGTGGCGATTAAAAATACAATGGGACGAACCGCTTCCGAACGAGATTCAAGAACAATGGATTACCTATAGAAACTCTTTGTGTGAATTAAATAACCTAATTATACCTCGACAAATTACGTGTAAAAACGATATCGTAAATATACAAATTCACGGGTTCGCGGATGCGAGCATCAATGCGTATGGCTGTTGCTTATATTTACGATGTACAAATTCGGATGGTGTGCACACTTCAAAATTAATATGTGCAAAGTCCAAGGTGGCCCCATTAAAAGTTATATCTTTACCTCGATTGGAGTTATGCGCAGCGCTTTTATTGTCAAGATTATCGAGTAAAATAGTTCCAAAATTAAATTTGAAAATTAGTAAAAGTTATTTTTGGTCTGATTCGAATATTGTTTTATCGTGGATTACTTCCCCTTCTACCAAATGGAAAACCTTTGTGGCCCATCGTGTTGGGGAAATTCAGGAACGAACTTCTATTGCGGATTGGTCACACGTCGACACCAAGGAAAATCCAGCTGATATTATTTCACGCGGTTGTTGTCCGTCGAAATTAAGTTCATTGTCATTATGGTGGTTTGGTCCTAAATGGCTAATTAAAAATGAAATAGAGTATCCCGTACTAAAGACGTCTTCGAATTCAACAAAATTAAAAATACCCGAAGCTCGAGAGATAACGATATCTAATGTGTGTACAAATACGCTGAATGATAATTTTTCCTTAATTAATCATTATTCGTCAATAAACAAATTAATTCACGTAACAGCTTATTGTTTACGTTTTCGGTACAATGCATTACACAAAAATTCAAGGTTAACAGGAATGCTTAGCGTGGAAGAAATTAAATACACGCGTATTGTTATTATACGATGTGTTCAAAAAAGATCATTCCCTCGTGAAATAAAAGATTTAATAAAATTGAAAAACGTAAGCGCGTCTAGTAAATTGTTTCGTCTGTGTCCATTTATAGACCACGACGGTTTGATAAAGGTGGGAGGTCGTTTGAAGAACGCCGCTTCGATAGACATTTATCAACGACACCCGATCGTCTTACCCGCAGATGACCATTTTACGCGTTTATTATTTAAACACGAACACGAAAGATGTATGCACGGGGGCCCACAAGCGACCCTATCGACGATACGATTACAATATTGGCCGCTAAATGGTCGAAATATAGCACGAAGTACAGTGCATAAATGTGTGAAATGTTTTAAATATAAACCGATTGTCGTACAACCTATTATGGGACAATTACCTGCAGACCGCGTAGAACCGGCTCGCGCGTTCCTAAAATGTGGGATTGATTTCGCTGGTCCGTTTTTGATTAAATCTAGTTTACGTCGCAATGCTCCTTTAAGTAAAAGTTATGTATGCATTTTTGTATGTTTTACAACCAAGGCGACTCATTTAGAATTGGTTAGTGATTTATCTACACAGGCTTTCATCGGAGCGCTAAACCGTTTTTTTGATAGACGAGGTAAAAGTAGCGTGATATATTCCGATAATGCTACCAATTTTGCCGGTGCAAATAATAAATTAAAAGAATGGTACGATTTATTTCAAGTCGATAAACATAAAACAAAGTTGGATGAGGTCTTGAAGAACAATGGTGTACAGTGGAAATTTATACCTGCGCGCTCCCCGCATTTCGGCGGATTATGGGAATCCGCCGTGAAATCTATGAAGAATATAGTACGAAAGACACTAGGTGACGCTCATTTAACATATGAAGAATTTAATACCGTTCTCACGCGCGCCGAAGCATGTTTAAATTCCCGTCCTCTTACACCTCTTTCTACCGATCCTAATGACTTGGGGGTATTGACACCCGGTCATTTCCTAATAGGTGACTCTCTGCTGGCAATTCCTGAGCCTGACATATCTGATGTCAAAACCAACAGATTGACGCGATGGCGTAGGTTAAGTCATTATTCTCAAATAATTTGGAAGAAATCGAGTCGTGAATATTTAAATCAACTTCATGAGAGGGAAAAGTGGTCAGGTGAGAAGGGACCTAAGTTAGATATCGATACTGTAGTATTAGTTCGAGACGAAAACATCTCCCCCTTAAATTGGAAGCTGGGTCGTGTGACGAAGGTTCAACGAGGTCCCGACGATATCATTCGTTCAGCTGAAGTTAAATTGGTAAATGGTTGTATTACACGAGCAGTGCGAAACTTATGTCCACTTCCCTTTGATGGAAATATATCTAAATAACTAAATATTTATTATACCTTTTATAATTGTGTATTTATTATAATCAAATATCGAAATTTATTATATCTTAACTTATTTTATATATTATTATTTATTTGTTTATTATATTATTATTATATATATTTTTTATTGTAATTATCATTAGTTGAAAACAAATGTTTCAAGGCGGGCGGCATGTTGCGTATGGATATCTATATTGCCAAATGTTATCATTATGTGTATTATATTATATCGGTTTATTGTTATCCGTATATCGATATTGTTATCGGCCTGGCCGGTCTGGGATACCGACGGGTTTTTCGATTTTTATTATATGGTCAGTCGCGAAAGATATTATAACGCAAAAGTGTCGACTCCGCTCTTAGAATTAAAAGCGTTAAATAAATCTAAATTACTTATTATTTCATAACAACAAAATTCATTATTTATTTCATTCATACAGTCCACTAATACTAATCCTATAACCGGTGCAATTTTATCACGGCAACACATATGTTATTAGTTATTACCGCAGTAATTTAAATAAATTACACGCATACATTAATTTAGTACACAGCAATGATAGAGTACTTTTATATTCCTCGAAATCAACATGTTTTGTTTTGTGTTTCAGTGAAGACTATGGTCTTTTTAATGTCATTACTAAATTTCTCGGTGGTATTTTAATGTTAAAAGCTATTGTATGTTCATATATGTGTACCTCGTTACATACATAATATTAATAAAATCCTATAATAGAGCGATCACAACCAAAACTGTTATGATATAATTTACAAATATAAAGATAATTTTAAAACGTGCACGCAATCACATAATAATATTATTATTCATTAAAGTAGTAAATCCCATATTATATTTATTATAATAATAACCTATCTAACGTTTGACAATAGATATCTCAACTAAACTTTTACTCCATTTAACTATATTTCAATTCGCATTTTGATTAAAATAATAAGGCACGTGATTATTATGATTATTATGATTATTGATAAAATGATAAATTTATTATGATAACTAATTCATATATCTTGGGATTTTTAGTTTGAAATAAAATAGACTAACATTACTAACTGAAACCTGATAAATACGAATTGGTTATTAGCGGGCTATGATGTTAATATACTAACAAAACAACAAAACATGCATAGACTTATGCATATAAAAACAGACAATTATGCATTAAAAATTACAAACTGTGCAAAATTATTTAAAATTAATTAAAAATTCTGTGTATGGGTTGAAAGATTATGATATTACATATCAATTATAAAAATTGAATAATATAAGGAAATATATTTTTGTATATATATATTTATATTTTTAGAACTTATTGTCGTTTTTTTGAAAAAAAATAATTTAAAAAAAAACAATTGTATATGCCCAAACGTCAAAAAATTAAGAATATGCTAAGTATAACTTTGTATTTCGAATCACTATATTGTAGTAAGATACAATATTTATTTATCTTATTTATTTCTAATTAATAATGGAAATTCGTTGACATGCAAAATCGTCAACATCGCCACAATTAATGTTATTAAATTTCAAATAAACTATTAATAATTGTATGAAAAAAATTGGTTATTCAGTTTAATATAGTATTATGTGTAATACTCATCGTATCTATATTTTCTATTTGTATTATAAATAACGATGTTGGTGCTTATTTATCAGGAGATAACGACCCAATTACTTCGTATACTTACCGAATATATATACCTTACTATTCTAACCACACCTAAGGGCTAAAGGGATGTGTATTTTTGAACTAATACAATATTTTTTATTTCTTGTGATTCCCTGGTATATTGTTTCCGCTTATTGCCTACAATTTAACAAGACATTTCTATTCGATAGGAGTGTAGTAAAACGGCATTATATATGATAATACTCCTGTATTATAGACAAAAAAATTATAGATATAATATATTTATTATCATATAGAATAAAATAAATTCTTGAAATAATAAATTATTTATGAATTAAACTCGATACGCTGATTTTTGAGTTATATACACATAGAATATGTTATAAAAAATAAAATTTTGTCATGTTTTAGTTTTTACATTTTTATGAAGATAGACACAACAAATTATAATATAGCACGAAGATATTTCATAAAATATTGATAATTAAGTATTTAATGACGGTATAAGGGACGTGATAACACACATTATAATATGTTGATAATAGATTTTACATATTTTATTTATAACGTTTTTAATCCTAATGTCACTAACACCAATTATGTCGTTGCCGTCCAATTACAAAGTTGAATTCGAACAAGTATATTATGTATACTGTGTAGGACACAGAAAAACTTTTTGCCGTCGTGAAAAACATTTGACATGGAAATTAAATAAAAAATAATATTTATCTCGGAGAGGAAAAAACGGTCGTATTTCATTAAATCTGTTTTTCACAATAAACCCACCGCGCTGATACCTCGTCGTCTTATTATAATCCGAAGGCTTATACTTTGATTATATGTACAACATATTATATTATGAAAATGTAGAAGGTAGAATATGTCATACACGCAATAATCCAATGTAGTGATTCGTGCTAGTTATACTGATATTTAACGTTAAAATTATACGTCATTATGTATACATTTATATTTTATATATTATAAGAAATAATTATTGTAATAAACGCCATTATGATTACTATTTTCTTCTATAAAATATTCTAAGCATACTTGAATTTGTATGTTATAGAAACAACACTATGTTTTTTATTATTCAAATCAAACAGACGTATACCAACTAAGATAGACACGAGAGTGAAACAATTTGTTTGTACAATTTGAAAAATAGTCTACGTTCCTATATTTTAGTTTCTAATGGAATATAATTATTGTATATACTCACAATCAATTTTATTTCATGTAAATTAAATTCGATGTATTTCTTTTTGAATTATTTCATAACCATTACATCCAATGTGGCTTAACTAATAAATGATTATGTTATTAGGTATTAGTACAATTGCAGCAGCTAAGACATGTGGTCCAGCCTCAATAAACAGTATTAGAAATTATATAAAACATTTTCTATTAACAATTATTGTTCGTTTTATTTAATTTACTTGATCACTTAATCAACGAATTATGCATAATCAACCAAATGAAAATATACATACAAATGCAATAATTATATTATGCTTATATCATGGTTTATACAATTATTACGTAAACGATTTTCAGTATCAAAAAATATTGGTGTAATTGCACCAAATTGAGGGTTGGTAACCAAATTTCACCTCTATTCCGTCATTTGTCATCCGTTCTATGATCATCACTATGTGATCTGTTTGAAAGTTATATTTCTAAGTTAATAATATAATAATTAATTGTTCAAAATAATATATAATTTCAATAATAATATCATAACCACACGGCGTTTTAGTTAGGCTTTTCACGTACACTCTGGTCATGTAGTCCGTTTACGCTGTATAATGTATTGTTTCATATATTATTACAATACATTCAATTTATTATTACTTTATTAATACAATATTTTATATTTTGATTTTCTATTGTATTTTTTTTTTCATCTATGTGGACTAATGAGTATACTAAGCAAAAATTAAGACTTCAATTAGACGTTGTTAGTCAATTCATTCAAGCAATTGTTTATTATATCTTTTCAAGTAAATCACTTATCTGCTCATACATTTTTTGTTCATTCAATAAATTAAGAACTTCGTTATCTTTGAACCGAATGTTATTTTCATTTACCAGGACTGCTCGAAACGTTGTTTAAAGACATAGAAAGTTCCTGACGCTTTGCTTCCGTCTTATTTCCGAGTTCTGCCGTAACAATGTATTTTACAATATTTATGCTGACGTCGTCGGTAGTTTTACAGTTGACTTGGTATGCGTATTGCTGTTCTTCACTTCCCATTAAAGATGTTTACGATTTATGCACCTATGTTGATTATGCATTCATTCGTAAATAGTTACGACCCATTGTTGTTTAACAACAATTATAGGTACGTATATTATTTGTTTATCACATTGTTATCTCGTTAATTTATTTATCATCAGAATTTCAAAAATCTATCAACACTATACTCTCTGTCTGTCTGCTGAGTTGAATTTTAAGTCAACACAGAATAATTATAGTATAACTTTACGTACCTACTTGCTACGAATGCTATCATTTACCCCAGCATTTTCAACACCGATAACAACGCGCGTGGTGATGACTGTCGTGTGGGGTTGTAGTCTCTATAGACAACATTATACTATAATAATATTACATTTTATTTTTTAAGCAATTAATTATCATCTGTGCCATCTGAAAATTGTTAGTACCAGCTTACTGTTTTTATTTTTGTTTTTAACGACTTGGTGACATCGTACGGGCATTGCGGCCAATACAATTTCAATATCAATTCAAAGACCGATAAATAAGACTTAGTTGGTGATCCGAAAACTTTTAGGATCATTGAATACAACTATGTACATATTCGCGAGGTCATTTGTCTCTGCAAACATCTATATATTATGATATTCAAAATGTAATTACGCGTGTTGTACACGGGCGAATGAAAATAAAAATCAATGTTTTCTGCAGTGAACAGTGAATATAGAAAAAGCGAAATAAAATATTTTTAAACCTCTTATTGTTATTGTTTAGATGAAAATTATCCATTAAAAATAATATATTTTTTTTATGCTTAACTACGGTCTATAACAATAATAGTTCAACTCACTTCAGCGAATCCCAATTCATCGACATCCCAATTCGCCGAAAACATATCGATTTTATAATCGGTATTTTTAAAACATTCCCGTTTCACCGATATTCTAATAATGCATATATTCGTTTAAGTAAATCTTGCATTAAATATACCAAATTTATTATTTTTTAATAATATTCTCAATTCATCTTCAGATGAAAATTATAATAATAAGATGCATGTTATTATACATACGAGTAGACATGCAGTTCGTGTTTATGAACTTTATATAATAAATTCCAAATTGTTTTTAATGTTTATGTGATTATATTATTTTCTGTCCATTATAACCTTTTAGAACAGTAAAAATGGTTCGACTTTTAATTTTGGGAGTGGATTCTGGTATCAATAATAAATTAATAACCATCAATTAATATTGAATATCGAATTTAGTGATATGAAACATCGATAATGATGATAATAGCTGAGTTGCGTAATTGCGATGTCAAAACAGGACGCGAATTAACACATTTTAAAGTTGAAATATACCATTTTTTTGGATATAAGTAGTATGCATGCAGTTAGATAAGATCGACGATTTAAAAAACACGACAATTATTGTATTAAGTCTACAACTATCAAACATGTTATTATTATAACACATTAAATAGAATTTTACAATTACTAAAATCACAAACCAAAAAATAAATAATTGATCGATTTTAAAATTTAGCTTTTTACGAATGAAATTCAATATTTTCTTAAAAGCATATTACATAATATAATGTGTGTTGTGTTTAGTTTTCGACGGGTCCCACAAATTAATAAATGTTGTTTTTATTTGTTTATTTTAGAATTTTCATTAACGATTCCCTCTTAAAATATTTAAAAAATGTAAACCAACATAAAATATACCTTTTAATATTTACTATAAATTAAGTATACTAGAAAGTCAACTATTTTCAAGCGATAGGTTCAAAAGAAATGATAACATAAATTTATTACCGTTTATAAGAATTGTTCTCGTAACTTGCATCCTCATTTTATGAGTTTGTTGCAAAAGACTCAGTTTTACAACAGCTACCCTCTGGATTTAATCGTACCTATATATTTTTCAGTTTCTCACATCGTCTGTCTAAATCGGTATAAAAAAGCATACACTTAATAGGTTTACACAGTTTATCCGAATTTCTACTTTATTCGTTATAATAGTAATACTATATGTATACTAAGTGATATACTAGTAATAATAGTGTATATTCAGTGTACTCACTGTATAGTGTATACTATTATTATATAATTAATTAAAAATTGAAATGTAAATTTCCGGTTTACATAATATTAAGTACATATATCTCAACCAATATTTATATTACGCAAATGAAAATTCATTAACATATTTATATAAATAATATAATAATAATAATATACATGTATATTATATATTATAAAGTTCTACGAATAAAACAAAATATTATATTGTGCACACTAAATATATATTAAAGAGGAAACTGAATACATTTATGATTTATTAAAGATAAATTATACATAATAAAATACACAAATTACACGTATTACATGTTATAAACATTTGAAGTAGACAGTAGAATATCATTTATACGATTTCCATTTAATTATATCATTCAATGATACTACCCATCGCATAGATACAATAAATTTATATATTATAGTATATTCACGGTCGTCGTGGTTAAAATATTCCACCATGTAGGTTTGTAGTCTTGTGAAGTTATCTTGCGGTAAAGGATCAAAAAAATGATAAATCATACTAAAACCATACAATACAAAAATGTATATATTTATTTATTTATTATAAAAATGTATAATAACATTAAATTAATACAATCAAAAATAAAATATGCGTAGGTACACGTATACAATACACGAGAACGTGTTGATGAGTTTTGACAATTATTTTTTTACAGACATAATTATATTAAAATATTATAAAATACTTTTATTATTACGAGTACCTACGTATTCGTTGTACTCTTTATGGGAATGATAGTTTACATAAAAAAATATATATTTATACATATAATATAAAACATGACAACTAAGTATATGTTTCGTAGGCCCAGTTAATAATATTATATAGGCATAGTATCGATGTGGTTTTAATTTAAACTATTTTAAATTCGTATCGGATGTGTTACATGGAAGTGTGTTTACCGCTGTGCAACTATTACTGCAATGACACCGGTTTTGTTTAAATATTGTATACAATGAGAATCCAACTCGCGAACTGGAAAATTTGTTTTTAATTCCCATTGTTATTATTATGACCTTCGCGGTTTTACACCATTCACGACGGTCATGTGTATAGTACACACAATAATGCGATTTTATATCACTTATAAAACATATTATATATTATAATAATGTATTGTAATACATTGTAGATAATTCGTGTGCGCTCCCATCTCACTGTGCTACTGAGACTTACAATAATTTTATCGAGAAATTTATAGGTATTTGACGAGATACATGCGATTTTAGTGCTGTGTAGTGTGTATAGGTATATAGTATTCATTTCATAAAAACGTATACAATATTAACAGTTCCGCTATAATGCGACTTGAAATCAAATAATAATATGAGTAATTTTTTTATCATTTTCAATATTTATGTAACCCACATCTTCCACCAACACTAAAATGTTTTTATTATTATTATTATTTTATTTTTTGGATACCAGCAATCTGCTACCGCGCTCGTCGACTGTGCAAAATTTTATTTTATGATTAAAAAAAAAATGAAAATTATTGTACACAAACCAAGTATAATAGATATTTACGTGTACAACACAGTGTTCAGGTACACCAAAAAAAGTGTTCAGGTACCACGGTTGTAGTGTGAAAGTAAACATAATTACTTCCCTCCCCCCACTCCTACACTATCGCGCTCGCTGCTCGACTGGATGTCGCGAGGTATAGACCGCTGTAATTGCGCATCAATTGAACCTCTCCACGCCAAGTTCATCGCATTGTCTGATGTACAACCCGAAGTAGAAGAGTACCATGAACAGGACGGTGGCAACCATCGAAAACGCCGTGTCTTCCACTTCGAATTTGAATCCCAGCAGCTCGAAACCTTCGTAGCCCGCCCTGTCCACACATTGCGATTTGTTTTCCATTTGATTGCTGCAGTGTCCTTTGATCTCCCGCTGTTTATTTCTGGAAAAATAATGATAACGCACAATGTCAAATTGGATAATCAATGGTCGTCACAATAATACTGTTCACGATAATATAATATAATTTTATTTTATACGTTGTTATATACCTATACACGAGTATCGTGATAAAAATATTATTTTCTTCTTTTCGATAGAATTGACGCTAAACATATTTTAACAATATTATACCAGGGCAGAAACCACATAATGATTTCGGTGTAAGGTTGTCAAATCTTCCAAACACAGTTCTGTACACTCAGTCACGTGAGGTATTTTATATTTTTTTCGCATTGATTAGTTTTTACTAAAACTACATAATATACGTGTAATCGTGTTATCAAACGAATCGCCGCTTTCAATTTAAAAGTGAAATAATATATCTAATGACAAATAATGTACGATTGCAAGAACTATAGTTATACATTTTATAATAGTTCGATGTAAAAGTATATTATAAACTTTAATTTTATGGTTTGCTTTAACATCATTTTATAATAGGTTTTTTTCGCTTTTATGTAATACATAATATCGTAGTCATGGATTCAATATATACTATCGTTGTATTTTACAAACGGTTTAGTTTTAAATTAATATTTTCGAGTTGAAATCAAACAGAAAAAGTACAATATAGTATAGTATTATGTTCAAACCTCGTGCAGATATGTATAATATACGTATACACAACTGGGATGGTTATGTGTTTGATTTATATTTTTTTTCAACAAAAAAATCCATTTATAAAACGATCGATATATTTTTTAATATCGTGTTCGTACTTATAACATTTATATAATATATCGCGTGGGCGACGTCAGTGTAGTGTTTGAATCAATGAACACAAAATATGATATACCTAGCCTATATATTGAAGTTTTTTTTAATTGCAATAATTTTAATTTAACTATAGACATGCATAGATGAAATATAAATAATATGTGTTTATTCAACAAATAGCAATTTAAAAGAGCTGTGTACTTTAATAACCGTAATAAATAACTATTAGTCCCGGGGAAATGTTAAACAAACCGTACGCGATCTGGTGAGCGTACATCTAAAGGCGATAATATTGATGTTTAAAATCAATAATTAAACAATAATAGCTCAAAAAGCAATTAAAATCCTACTATCGTTGTTTGATTATTTTTTCTTTATTTTCATCACGATTAAACTATATTCGAAATGATGTTTGCTGTCCAAACATAAGACTTGATCTTATATTTTATCACCACATTTTCCTACTATGTTATATTATAGTCAATAATGTATTATTGTACCTATTCAATTGTCCGTAAAATATACTAGTTTCCACCAACGCTTAAACTGAAACTCTATAATAGTTGTGTAGATTTTCATTTTCAGTTTAAGTTCTTCGAATTTCCAAATTAAAGAGATTGAAATGGTGATTTATTTGTCTCTATTTAAATCACATACTCAACATAAGATTTGGAGCACTTGAAACATTACAATTTGCTGAGTACCATAATAACCACTACACCATTTCGTAATGCTTAAAATAGTAAAAATAATATTTCAATTCTATAAATTATCAAAATAATTATTGATCATTAAATATAGTATAATTTATTGTACGTTCATTTTAGATTCATTGTTTATATTATTCATTAACTACAGTATCTTGATGGCATATATATTTTATATAAATATATAGGAATGTATACGATGCAACTATACGCGAGCCCTGTGCAGTTCCGCGCGACAACAGTCTCGCACGTTTGAAAATAATTGACAATTATACTATGTATTGTATATTTTATAATGCAGTTTAGACTTTTCGCCAGTTGCGACACACGCTAGACACGTATATAATATAATAAATTATTATTTATTATTAATTAATAATTATATATGCAGCATAATTTTGTCATGATAAAACACATGAACTCGAATACCTAATACTGTGCATTTCTAGTACTCTCCAACTAGATTGGTAAAACTACAGGTGACTCGAAATTAAAAAAAATTCGACCAGTTTTGAGTTAACCTATACCGTATATATACACTACGCATATTATAGCTGGATACATATTTATTATCGTTATTATCATAGCTATAAATGGTTTATACATTATACAAATTGTATATTGATTATACATAAAAATATAACAAAAATTAGATTTATAAAACATAATTTATCAACCAATAGAGTATTAAAATTTGCTAACCACCTTGTATGCTCTAAACACCGCTGTTCGTAAAGCATATATCATATATGATATATAATCTACAACATGTGTATACATATACATATAATATATATATATATAGTATATACATATTATATACGATATACCATATTGTACTAGATACGTATTACGTATATTGATCATAAACCTCCTACTGTTGTTGACAGAGGTTAAACGCCGTTATTTAACCGTAAGGTTCGTATTATTATTATTATTAACATTATTATGTGGTCCCCGTCGCAGTATTTATATTGTAATATGTTATGTCTGCAGCAAAAGTATAAAGAAAACGAGACGATCCAAAACCGCCTGACTGTACAAAAATATTCGTTTAAAATAATGAAATCCGCTCCAACGCATCAGCTGTTTTTTCGTAATATCACGCACGTATGTCTGTACGTGTATTTAATAATGTAAAATATCGTCGCGATAAAACGTATGATACAAATGCGAACACACTACGTGAAAAAATCCCGTTCTGACGCGTAATAAGTTTCTAGGCAAATATACAATAATCGAAAGAAGGAAAACGCTTATCTTTGAAGTAAAACGCAGTAATCGCAAAGAACATTAACTTATAATTTTTTTAGATAAGATATTATACACATATATTGTATATATGTACCGATATTATATACGATATTGTGTTGTTGCAGACGTGAACAGTCACCACACTGTTTATCGTGCCAAAACAATATGGTACAAAGACGCGTGTATGTGTGTAATACAGTTAAAATTTTTATTTCTCCCGACGACCGTTTTATTACAAAAGTAATATAATAACAATAAAACGTATCGTTTTTCTAGTTCGTATCACTCTTTCCGTCGCATATACGACGGAAAATTATTATTTTTATTCGACGTAAATTAAATAGTATTCTACCCGAGCAAGTGATGTATTGCAGTATACAACGGGAAACAATGAGCTCTGCGAGTAAATCACGATGTACAGAATATATGCACTTGCTATATACAGTACACAATATATCGATTTCGGTCGTAGTTTTGCACTACAACACTTTACTGTAACATGTTTTTTTTTTGACACTGCAAATCGTATGACATAATGAACTCAAAAAAAAAAGTTTATCTGGAGCTGTAATATTGTCTTTAGGTCGTATGCACATTGTTGAAATATGTACCTAAAATGTATCTTTGCGTACGCCAATACCATTTTCGATTCAGAATAACCGTTCGTAACGTGTCGCGGTAATAATTATCCGATGATAACATAATATCGTACGATATATTATGTACACGTACTGCAGTAGCCAGGAGCAGAGTCGGTTTTATTTTATTTTTTACCCACGAGAAGCCGTTCGAAAGTCATCAGTGACTAAGTTATAGTAGCGACAGCGGCGGCGGAGGCTGCGTGCGCACGATAAATAACAACAATAATAATATAATATTATTCCACAACTTCGTCCTTGCATCTCGCGGAAACTGGTCTCGTCAATGCACTATTGCAGTGGTGCTTGTTGCTGCTGCACCTTTCGCCGCAGCGGTGGTGTATTCAATATTATTATTATTATTATTATTGTCCTTGCTCTGAAATAATATCGTGATCCTTAAAATATTTACCTATGTTTTTTTTTGTTTTGTAAATATGATATCTAATTATAATACTCGTAAGTAATCTAATGCCAATTATCCATATTAAGCATATACTACAATGATTACAAATCATAGTCTCCTCAATTTTTTCCTATACAAATATAAATTAAATGTACTATTTTATTTATATATATTATAAAATTATTCATTAAAATGTTTAAATCATCATAACTCCAATATCTTTTAAACGCATTATCATAGACATCGATCAAATCTTATTATCCTCAGTACACTAAGTTAAATAATAAAAAAAACTTAAATTTGATTTAATTTAAATTTGGATACATTTAAATTTCCAAAATAGTAATGTGATTAACAGTGTTGACAATAAAAATAAGTTGGTTTTCATTTTAAAAAATAAATAACTATCGTCTATTGCTGTAAGCCTATACAACACTCTTTAAATGGTATAAAAATCTGAGCATTTGAAAATATGGTCCTTAAATAATAAATCCTGACTTCTGAGGTACTCTTAAATACCAAAAGTCAAAGTTTTAATAAATACATTAATATAGGGAAAAATGTTATTGATCATGATTGGTAAGTTATCTTATATTAGAATATATAATCCAATGTTTATATATATATATATATTTTTTTTTTGTCAAAAAAATCCTTAGTTTTACTATTGCTTAATAAATTTATTCCTATACAAGTTTCAGTTACATTGAGTGTAACATATACTCACAAGTCAGTGAAAGTATTAGTATTTATGGAAATAAAATTCACCTATTTACAGTTTACAATATATAAATATATATATATATAAGTATATATTTGCATGTTGTGCAATTGGCAAGCAATATAAATATACCTATACATAATAGAGACTTAGCGTTATGTTGTATGTATCTAAAGTAATAGGAATATTGTACATTTTTATTTCATTATTATTTATTTAGATTTTAGATGTGACTACCATTCACCTAGGGATCGATTTATTGCTAAACCTATTTCAACAACAACTATTATATACTCAACAGGCCATACATGTATTCTAATTAATATTATATATAGGTCTGTATTACTACATATTATGTACGCACACAAAGTTTCTCGTCGGAATTTCATTAATTTCAAATCAAAATGCAAGTGTTCTTACATAAAAAAAAATCGCATTCCATGCCTAATACGCATATCTTATTAGTTATTATCTTAATTACACACTTGATTAATGTACACTCAGTACTTACAAGTATTTTATAATCCTAATTGTGTATATACAATAATAATGTGTTAATAGAAATTTAATATTATTTTGCCAGGATCGTTGACTAAATAGATTTACGTTTAATTTTTGACAGATCGCGTTATATAATACCTGATTATGCGGGTGATTATGATATTAGAAAAAAAAATCGAAGTACATCATTTACGACTATACTACGAGTATTGCATATGATTTTAGTATAAATACAGACATGCTGCAGTATTTGAAACCTGTTTTGTTTCGTTTCATTTATTACAGTTCGATAAATGCTAACGTCGAAAAACTGGCGTGCACGAAACCATGCTATATCACTTGGCCGGTTATATTGGCTTTTAGCAAATCGTATGGATAATTTACCGCGGTTAAAAATTGGCATATTAGAACCATATTATGTTAAACCTTTTTCTGGTGGAAAGAACAGCGTAGTGTGTTACACTATAAATAATGTGCTTTATGTTGTAAGTACACATATGTGGTTGTGTATTACAATGGTAGATCGAGCGATAATCATAATTTGGTACTCGCCACACAATCGCTCGATAAAGGGTGCGTTATGTTCATATATAATATTATGATAATAGTATGTATGGCGTATGTGCATATTAAATGTATAATTAATACATATAAATTATAAATATATTATATTATATGCCTATATAGTAAGTGTATTGTCTATACATAGACATATATTAAACTGTGCAGTATGATATATAATGACCGTTCGTTGCGATGTACAATATAAAAGGACGCGTTATAGTATATATATATATAATATCTGAATGCGACTACCAGACATCATCGCGATGCACACGATCGCATACATACGGCACATTTAAATATTATTATAATGTTGTTTTGGCATTGGTCCTAAATGGAATGAGGTGTATAATAGTGTGTATATTATTACAATAATATAATATACATTGTGACCTCTTCTGCGAGCAATAATAAACCCTTTATACCAATCGACCACCATCACCACCACCACAACTTTGGGTTCTGTTATGAACTGTGATTTTTTTACAATCGATATCAAATTATTTATCGTTCAGTTTTATATTTTACTTTACCTTATGTGGTAGTTATAATTAAAATATTTTATATTTCATGTATACCTGTATTAATGCAATAGAAATTATGTAAGTGCCAAGTTTCAAACGAGCCACCTATGGTGCATATTATAATTGTTTTCACACACGTAGTATTTACAATAATAACAATATGTTATTAAGTATTCGTGTGGTTAGGAAGAGGCATCTGTAAGTACTAGGTCTAGGTTCACTTCCCCTGCTCCATATAATAATCTGGTAATAGAAAATTATTATTGACCCCCCCCCCCCCTTCGGTAAAACAGACAACCGTTTTTATTTTTTTAAATTACTTAATCACTTAAATTATAATTAATCTCTGGGAAAAAAATTCTGCAGTTTTATACCGGTCGTTAAATTTCTGACTACCTACTTAGTAACATATATATTAAATAAAACCAAAAATCAATATTTAATGTACCTCTGATTTAAAATGTGATAAAATACAAAATACTATGCAAACGATAACATTTTCTTATTATAATCATTATTTAAGAAAACTAATAAACATAAAAATATAACACAACCTTTTTAGCACTTGTCTCATCTATAGATGCTATAGCTATAGCTCAACACAACATAATAGAGCAATGCATTTCGATATAAAGATATATAGATATACAGAATATATAGATCATCTTATTCAAAAATAAATCTATACGACTATACGGAACTCGGTTATAAAAGCGATTACCAACATCTCTTATCAGGTACTTCGATGATTGTTGATAGTTCTTCATTACGTTCAAAAAGCTGCGTACTGACTATCTATACTTACTTACTGTGTAAATCTAAATCGAATGCCTAAATGCCCATATCTATAAGACGTATATAATGTTACCTATATCAACTTCAACGATGTTATTTGAAATTTTTGATGCTCTGATTCTGTATCCGTAATTGTTCACAAAAAAAATATCACAAAATATACATTCCTCGCTACGCTCTAACATCTAAGACGTGGCGAACATCTTAATAGACCCCTAATTGAGGTGGTTTAGTGCAACTGTATGATTGTACAATAATATAGTACTCATAATAACGAATGAACACGGGTATAGAAACGATTAAGAGATGTGTACAACCATATGAAATGAAATAACACGTTTGGGCGTGTTATTATTATTTCGATTACAGGCGAGCTCCAAAACAGTAACCAAAAAAAAAAAAAACATTAAAGAAATATTATGTATAGCCTGCGTGTATGCATAGATGGAACAAAAAATGTGTAGCACAATTACGTTGGAAGACTTTCACGAGCGCATAATAGATTAGGAGGCTTTAAGTATGAAATATGAAAACAA
The DNA here is from genome assembly GCF_020882245.1 of Rhopalosiphum padi. NCBI lineage: Eukaryota > Metazoa > Arthropoda > Insecta > Hemiptera > Aphididae > Rhopalosiphum > Rhopalosiphum padi. The sequence goes on from NC_083600.1 coordinate 25,861,062, forward strand.
AGAACGATTTTATTTTATACATATAATACCTAGTACATACCTGTCCTAACCCTAATTGTACAACACCTGAAAAAAGCTAATGTTTACTTCCAATGTATATTATTTTAGTTATTATAATAAAGTCCTTCCGTCGAATGTTAAGTAAAGTAATATAATTAGGTACATTATCTACAGAACAGGCGAACGTAGTTGATGCATTCTCTAACGTCTAACCTTTGATTACGTGCGATAGAAATATAATAATTAATTGATTTAATTGCACAATATTGTCCGTAATCTCGTATTTCTTAATAGTATAATATCACGAGTTCATTATCGAAAACACCCAATTGGCGAAATACTATATATTATATACACTTTAATGAGATGTTTTTTAATTTTTTTAAAAAATATTCCATAGGTAAAAAAATATATAATAAATAAAACGAGTGGGTGGCTGAATACTGAAATCTGTGCCTACTTCGAACCAATAATACAACCTGTAGTATATTATAATAGTGATAATTTGATTGCGGTAAAACGTCAAGCAATCCGCGCGTCTTGACTAATAATTTTCTGGTCGGGTTAAAACACAATATTATAATAATATATAATATCATATTATACCGGTTTAGTCGGTGTCTCGCATCTTAATTGGTACATTTACTTCACGGCGTCGCCATAAAACGAGGCCGATAGGGATGTTATCATTGTTATTAATAATAATATTATTATTGTCTCATACAGACACACGTGACACGTCATGCCACGCATTTCCGCAGAACCCGACGTTTGTTCGCCTGCACTGTTAAGGAACGCGCCTTTTAAGAACAGATATACCTGCAGTAGTAGTGCGCGAATTAGTGTCGTATATATAACTATATATGATATGATATGCCTTAGTTATGTAAATCGCAATAATAGAGTATACTATAATAATAATGACTAAGTCGTAGTAGTTGTGCGCGGCGGCGGGCCTTTGTCTCGCTCGAGCAACACTAAGATAATATTATTATAATAATATTATATACAGACGATCGAAATGATAATTTTCGGAAACCGCCGTGTAATACATATATACATTATATATTCAGGTTTTTCTCTTTCGTCGTCGTTTTCCCCCGTGCTCAGCCTATACGTTATTGCAGATAGGGAATAAGTGGTCGTCGGAAGGAAAACACATGTACCGTAATACCACTACCGTCGCCGTCAGAACACACACGCGCGCCCATGCGAGTGTACAAGAAGCTGCGATTGCATAAATTTTCCGACGGTCGTTTCCGACCCGTTCCGCGTGGAAAACCAGAGAGGTTAGATAATATTATGTGCTGTATATATTATATACACGTATAATGTCGTGTACACATAATATATCGTGTGTTTGTATCTAATGTTTGTATATATATATATTATTATATAATAAACTATGACGACGAAAATATATTAATTTAAAGTCGCAAATCGTCATTCATATATTAGCATTTTATTAACATTTATTTATATTAGACTATAGCAGCTGATACTGAACGGCGTTTCCCGCGATAAACTAAATAATGCCATTGAATTTATCCTGCTTCGGTTAAATATAATAGCTACACATATTTTCAACACATTGATTAGGGTAGTTTTGACCAAATGCAGGTCTAAAAACTATATCCAGTTATAACAACTATTTTATTTCCTATAGGAACTAATGGAAACCATATACACGAAAAAAGATATTCGTTTATTTTGAGCCAACGAATACCGATCTTATTTCCTCTTAAAAAAGCAAAATTTAAATAAATTGACTTCGGAGTGCATCACATTTTCATATTATAATGTACAATTAATGATATTTATTTCAGTAGTTTTAAATTTTAACTTTTACAAATTAAACTTTAAACTTAAAATGTATTCAATATGGATTCTTATTAGCTATAAGTAATGACTAATGACCATTCATATTAATATCGTTTTGAAACATAAAATTATGTACCTACTTAGATTATAGGTTGTAACTTAATGTTAATAGTATAAGTAAACAAGTGCAACTACTATAAATAAGTTAGCCACTTGGCCGCAATGTTATACACATATCTTACAAAAATCAAGAACAGCTATTTAAATAAAATCACTTTTGATAGAGATAATAGAGTATTTTATTCTATTAAACATCGAGGAACTGGTACCGTTATTTCTTACAAATCATGCCAAACCAGGCAAACCAGGCTTTTAAAATTTATTTCGTATGTTTTTTTTTTTAAGAAATAGTTCAATTATTTATGTTCCTTAAACCCGTTAAGATAACTGGTATTTATGTATGAAGTTTGTACTTATTTATTTTTTTTTTACTTTTGTAAAAAATTTATCTTTTTTAATTTTTTATTAGCGATGTACTGATAATACTTTATAATAATAAATATTATATAAATTATATCTATTAAATAATGTTATTTTAGAAAATCAATATACTTAGTTACTTTTTTCCTATAGGTTAAACTTAAAGGCTAATAAAATGATAAACATTTTGTCGAAAAACTATTCGTTATTATTTATTATATTAGGTATACTCGCGATAATTTACCATTTTTTGGTTTATAATATTCATATTGCAGGACGATCTATCCAACCACGAAAATAGTATGTAATAAATCACCCAAATCCTCGCCCAAATCGTATTTTCTTTTATTGTTCTATTTTAATGTACATTACTACGAGGTTTTTAAAATTAATGATGGCGTTAGAAAAAGTTCAATATTGAATTAGGGGTATTGTCGGAACGGTGCGACGTACTCTAGCATGTTACACATTTGTATGCTCTGTACGAATACAGCTGTATGCACCACGCACGTATATAATATTTATGATACCTACCGATGCGATAATAGTCGAAAATTGATTGGGGTAATATATCTCTCCAAGTGACTAAATCTGCCATAAAAAAACAAAAATAAAAATACAAGACTAATAAAAGAGTAAAAACTATAAATAATGATGTCGGAATCTCAATGTTGAGTTTGTTTTAATCTGATAAATCCATATTGTAATAAATATCCATTATTCACGTGTACATAATATATAATAATAATTTATCGTTTATATCATCGCGTCCAAAAAAGTATATTTCCATTCGTTTATAAATACGACCGCTAAAAAGCAGTGATATCGCCTATATATTATTATTATTGTTGTATGCAAGTTTGTTTTTCTCATTATATTTGTGTAAATTATTATGATTGGAACGTTTTTGAAACTAATTCAAATGGCTTCTTATTTTCTTTTATTCAAGATTTTGCGTTTTTCTCTGTCTTTTGTTTTCCGACGCACAATGGAAATACTGTCTTCGTGATTTCGTACAAATAATATAAGTACTCCACCATTCTGTGACATAATTTGGATTTTCAAGTAGTGAAATTCGACATCAAAACGCTCACGATACTAGCTGACGTATCCATCAATTTTCAAATAATTGTGTATACAATAATAAAAAATATTTTTTATGTACAAATAACTTTTTATTAATTGAGTGACTAATGAATTAATATTTGATATAATATAATAATATTATATACTTATTACTATACCCCAACTAATTTATAAAAGTTATTTTAAAATATTATGTTGCATATAGATAAATCTATATATATAGTACAGACTAAATATGTATTTCAATTGATTATATTTTATAATAAATGATATGTCTATCTATATATCTATAAAAATGAATGTTGGTATATCCGTCCGAGATTAATAGACTCAAAAACTAATGAACCCATTTTTACAAAAAGGTCCACATAGTCCGGGGATGGTTTATCTTATAGCCATTTAAATCCTCCGATAGTCCCACTACCAGCAATACTACCCACAAAATTCGGGGTTTAAGCATTAAAATAAATAAATAAATGTATATAATATAATATATAAATAAATAATATTATTTATCCACTCGCGTATACTAAATGTTAGCATTAGACAACCAAATTTAACACAAATGCGTATTTTACGGGCAACAAAGTGCTAATGAAAAATCTGATATTACATTTTAAAGTTTTAGCTATATACATATTGAACTTTTAATAAATGTTTAGCTATTAACTACTTTGCAAATTTACGTTATTATGACTAATTCTATCAACATTTTAATATATTTTTAATATTTTTAAATGGCTATAATAAAAAGCTTCTAAGGCACATTGTCTTTGTAGTATAATTTAAATTTGATCTTCCGAACAAAAAATGCTTTATCGACAGTTAAAGAAAAAAATACTAAAAAAATTAAGAAATGTATATATTTAGTTCAAAAAGTGTCAACATATTTTGAAAATTATATCATAATAAATAAAAAAATGAAAATACAAATTTAAATAGGTATATTGTAGTCAACATTTCAAGTATATACATTTTTAAGTTACATTAAAATGTATTTTGTCGAAAACTATTCCCGTGGTAATATTAAGATATATTTCTTTGTTTTTCAAATTTTAAAATATACCGTGGTTTACATACAGACAAAAAATGAAAAACCAACATCATTGTAAAACTAATACATTCATTGCTCCTATCAGAATCAGATGTTTTCTCTTAAAATAAGTAAATAAACTTAAACATTGATAACGATAAAAAATTGTACAAAAATGTTGTTTTCCAAGACATCAAGTTATCTAAAATAATATTTCCACAAATTAAAAACCTTTCGAAATTATGAGAATAAACATTTAAATAGATCACTACTCTTTAATAGGTAATATTATTATGTAGGTACCTACATAAACTTTATTTACATTATTTCAGAGTTAAAACTAAAAGTAAATTTATTTTATTTTTTATCAAATTTACAGATGAACATTTTTAATATATTACCAAGAGTTAATTTTTTTAATTATTTTAAATTAGTTATGACTTTATAAGTACTTAAAAATAATAATAGTTTAAGTAGAATTCTATTGTACTCTTTAAAAGTGTACAATTTAAATAATTTAATCACTACAATGTAAATATAGTAAATACTAGTGTATTAAAGTAATTAAGTTCTTATTTATGTGTTATTTACAACCATATTTATGTACTGAAAATTAGAATACTAATTCGATTATAATGTGGTAAGTATATGACTATATAAAAAAAAAAACGTAAATATATATTTTATCAATTCCAATTTATGTTGTTGGTTCAAAACAATATAAAATAATCACATTTTTTGAATATCATGATTATATCATTATTGTTATTAATACATTTGAACACGCACCTTAATACTTGGTATTTACTGTTATTTACTATTTAGTCAACGTTGTTATTATTATTAATTTACTATAATTAATTCACCTTTCATGAGTTGTGGTGATTCAAATAAAAATAAAAATAAATCGAGAATTAAACGAACACCGATAATAATTATTACAATAGGTTCCCACCACCTTTATTATGACATAACACAATATTACAATCTACCTATAGATTCGCATTTCACATTCACATCATTCTTGGTACATATTATTATGTTATTTTCAATTACGTATTTAAAAAGTTGACTTACGTGGTATCGCACAGTTTCTCGACCAAAGTACAATACAAATTGCTAATTAGATTGCCATACGTACGACGAAAACTAGAATACTAACTACCTACTCAGTAGGTAACTTATTAATAAGAGTAGGTAATAATATCAACTGAACTAATACACGGGTTTTAGTAAAACATTTACACGGAAATTCAATAATGCATTTATCGATTACGAACGGCTAAAAATCGGCCACACCGTAAACCAAATTTAGTTTGTCGTAAGTACGCGGTGCTTCTAAACATAATAATAGCTATAAATGTAATCACAGGAATTCACACGACTACAACGAACGATACGCAACGACATAATTATCATAATGCCGGCGCGTACAGCGGTTAGGTACCGTCATCATATTGGTTATAATCTATCAATGGATTACGTAACCTATCTCAAATATCACTTGTGTCAACGTCGTACCGCCACAGCCCACAGGCCTATCGTCACCGCTAGACGTCGTATTTGTATTTTTGTTTACGTGCCGTAAACAATAGGATGTTTTATGACTTCGTCGTGTGCCTCTCCGAGAGTTTGAGATGATCTTTACACGAACACTCACTAGAGATCAGAATGCATGATGTACGTATTGGTAAGCATAGTACACCGACGAAATATATTTGTGAAAATACATCATACAATGATATAATATTAAATTATCCGCACCAACCATATCGTACTGTATTCGATCGATCATCATCATTCATTCAAGCATTCGACCGTTTATTTTCAATTGATAATTTATTGATAAACTATAAAAACCTCCGTATTCGTTCGAATATCACTATTATATAATAATATAAAATATTATATTTTTACACATTTTATATATTATTGTAATAATAATCATATACCTAATATATGTTATCACAAGTTGACCTTATTTCTATACATAGTTGAATTTATTCTGTAAATAGACTCTTCAAATATGTTATTAATACTATCAGTTTTTATACGAATTGTTGCTATTCTATGAAGCGGACACTCGTGGGCCGTGACTCGTACAAAAACGTCGGTGGGTTACGGACGTGTGATGTGCATCCTAAATATCTTCAATGACTAAATAACCGCAGTCTAGTTTTAAATCTAATAACAAATAATTTATGCACATAAAAGTAATAATAATATTGTTATTATAAATATTGAATGATTGGTGGTATTGTAAATAAAAAAATATTGTATAGTGTATACACATAATACTTAATAAGCATTACACAAAAAAAAGTTATGACATAAGTTATAACATAATAGTTTAAATGGTTATTGAACAATGGTATAAATGGGGGGGGGGGTCGCAAAAGTATTGTATTGCGATCACAAACATTTCTGCAATATTAAAATTATAATTGAAAATTAAAAATTATTTATAGGATACAAACATATTATTGTAACGATATTATTTTAGTATTTGTGTTGAATTCGGGTGGACTAACTGAAAAAATAAGAGGCTTCAGCACCCCCAGTTTTTTCATCGAAATCGCACCACTAATATTCACAACCATTATCGGAATATAATATTATACTTGCCAATTGATACTTACTACTTATATAGTTATTATTACTATAATAGTATAATAATTATAATATTATAACGCGCTATATTTTGTTTATGGCTAGTACGTATATTCGGAACATTCAGATACATTTAGATTACGAATTATTAAACAATGATATTTTAATAAATGGCCGACAAGCTCAACTTTAGAAGACGAATAGACTTAATAGAAACACAAAAATATTGTAAAAACAATAACTTTTATCGCTTTGGTCAGAATCAAAATGTTGACATAATTACTTATTTGTTGCCTTTATCCCATGGCATAAAGATGTTTTTGTGCAAAGAATTATTGATTAAAATTTCATAATATTCTAAATACCTACGATAAAATAACAGTTTATTGTTTAAAAATATTTCTTAATCGAATCGAAACAAAAAGCATTTATATATAATTGGATTAAACCAAATGAATATTTTTCTTTTGAAGATTTTGATTGAAGCACTTTTATAAGTGAACATTAATAATTAAAAGCCCATAAAAAGCTCATTTTACTCTCGACAAATAAATTGGTTAGTGCCTCCTTTGAATTTTCTGCACCTGTGGACGCCTCTCGTGTGTTCGCGCGCGCGTGTGTGTGTATGTTCTGTCTAGACGCGTTTTATTTTCTAAAAGGTACAGTGGCACGTTGGCGGCGGTTGCGGCGGTTGCGGCGGTCGGTCGGTCTTCCATTTGTCGTCTTTGACTAATTAAAATAAAACCCTACACGTATAATTTTATATAACATATAGGTATAGCACACTGCTCGTCCCATCACCGCAGCGGCCTTTGTAAAACGGCGTGTGACGACTGCCACGTGCTCTCTCGCGGGTTTTGCCGATTTAATGTTTTACTCCCGTGTTTAACACGAGTGCTTCTTCCGCCTACAGCACTGCCGCCGTCGAAAAGAGTCTGCGGAGCGAAAACCGCACGTGCGGCGGCGGTCTCGCTCTTTCGTCGACATTAATAAGCCCGCTTTTAAAATTGTCAACGTTTCTTTTATATATTATTACTCGCCCCGGCGGTCGTGGACGACGACGAAAGGGGCTCTTTAATCCGCACACGATAATTTATAATAATTAATATTAGGTATAATATGTACGCTTAAATATTATGTAATCATAATTCGAGGGTATATGTATTATAGTTTTACGGTTAAACACATAATAATAATATTATTATATAATGGTATATGCGTGTGGGTAGATACTCGAGTACAGCAACATGCATGGTACAGTACACGGTAATAATGTTGTTTTATCGTGCCCGCCAAAGGCTTAATATACTGCAGCCGGGTATGTGCTCATTGGTCGGTAAACACGTTGCAAAACCCACTCGTCGATGTCACGTTATCGTAGATTCTGACTGAGGAATCGTAGCAAATGCTTGACGAAAAACCTCCACACAGCCAAACGCTGCAATTATATGGCTTTTAATTATCATTATTTATTAGTCATATTCATCATTCCTATTCTCCCACTGTCGATTGACTATAAAAACTGATTAGTGACGATTGATAAAATGCATAATTAATTTTTAAATGTATATCACTCATATCATATGTGTATAAATTAAACAACGATAAAAATCGATTAGTTTGATATTGTTATAAGTCATTATATTAAAATATAGATAAAATAATTCGGCGGGCACACCTAGCTATTTTTAGGATACCCCCTCATGCTACACCAGATGAAAAAAAAAATACCTATTAAATATACGGCAATTTATGCATTGATATTATGCAAGTATAGATTTGAAACAAAAAATAAAATAATATATATGCATAAGTAATAAGTATAACTGCATAGCCATTTAAGCATACTTTAATAAGTAGATACTAAATTGCAATAATTGTGGACATAAAATTAAATAAATATTGAAAATACGCCACTACCTGACTAAAATATGATTAATATTCTAACCATTTATTTATAAAATATTATATTATATTTGTAATAATAGAGTATAGTACCTAAAGTATCTATTACTCAATATATAATATCAATATACCACTGTATATATTATATCACTTAATTTTAAAGTCCATCATTTACAAAATATAAATACTATAGACATTTAAATTATTATTAAGTCATATAAAATTATATGTTTTAAATTTTTAATCAATTTACATTATGTAAGTAACAATACACTAGTAACTATTAATTAGATTTATTTTAATTATACATTAATACTATTATAATAATGATTTTGCACACGGCTCAACTCCCCCGCATTAAGGACCTCTCACCTCTATAATTAAATGCTACACCAACCTCGTTTAATCCTTCTCCCTGAACATTATTTCTGGATCTATCACTGACGTCCAATACACATCATAGGATAGTGTGCCCGACAGGAGGGTGATTTTTAACTCTCACGACGATTTGATCACGTCTATTATACAATAATATTATAATAAAGTATACGCAGCAATCTCATTTTTGTTTCTTTCTCAACACGTGCTATTATCATTGTTTTATGTACACACAACACATGTTATCAGGCCGTAAGCGATTCGTGTACGTATATTATATTTGTGCTATACGTTCCTCTTACGGTTTTCATAGCAAACAGGTATTTAGTTTGAAAGTTGAGTTAAGTAGTTGCATCACCTATATTTACCGTGAATCGTCTTATTGTGTCATATGTGTGTGTGTGTGTGTGTGTGTGTGTGTGTGTGTGTGTGTGTGTGTGTGGATACAGTGTACCTGCTATAATAAACCTACAACGTAATTCAGACTTTGGACGAGTAGGCATCTCAAGTAGACGCATACTCCGTGCAAACCTAATGTATATATTAATATTATAATTTATAATAATATGTGTAATGATGATGATATTAATTAGCTTTTGTATATTTAATCGATTCGAGTAGTTCGCTAAACGTTTTAATTTACATACTTAAAAAAAAATGCATTACGTTTATTAGTCCATTGTGTGCGTATAAAATAAGATCGATTGACATTGAACAATATTCACCGTGGTTGACGGTTTACTAAAAAATGTGATCGCCTCTATAATATAATACGCTCGTACAATCACGTCTAGAGACGATGCGATATCTGTCAAACTTTGAGAGTACAATAAGAACTACAGAGTTTACATTATATTCTCGCGTAAAATGAAGATTTCGATCGTTTTTTCAGTGTATATCTGTTATGATGACAGTTGTTTTCTCATTGACATCCCAAAGTTTACTTCGGATATAATTAAACCACCAGTTTCATAAAATGTTCCTATTCTGTACGAACTACTAAAAAAATAATGTTTTATACTTTCCTCTAGGTTTTCCGACTCCGAGCGTCATCGCGTATTAATAATATTAAATTGAACTATATGTTTATAATCGAGTGCAATATCTTCTGTCATTTATTTACTTTTAAACAGGAAAAAATAGAGAAAACCACTTTCAATGGGCATATCATTAAATACAGGTCATAGTAATTTATTCACATCGGGCTATTTCTAATTAACATTTTACATAACGCCAACTATGTATACGTAATATTTTATACATATTAATACTCACCCCACTGCGGCAGAAACGAAGTATTGAATTCGCTTTGACGCTATATGTGCTTAATGTTTATGTGACCTATCTATATTTTACGTATTGTCTGTTTGCTTAGTTTAATTCAACCACTCCATCGCTCAACATTATTTTCTAATTTTCTAAAGATTCCAAGTATGAATAGATATGTCTTTAAATGTTTATGTTTGTGAGTAATACACTATACACTACACAAGTAGGTAATATTGTAGTTATTATTGTTTCGACTGACTGTCATTGGGACGAATATTAGTTCCGACACGAATACCAATATAATTATATATTTTAGATTCTACACGAAAACTAAAAAGATACCAATGTAAAGTTCATAAGCGCCTATTATACGGATCTGGCAACTGGAAATAACCAGATCTTAAATGCGTTTAAATTAACCCAAACTAACTTTCCAGATCTACATAAAATTACTAAATACGCCTATCATGATTTCGTGCATATTATGATCATTAATAAAAAAAGCCATTTTGTGTAATATATTTGAAACGAGTTTGTAACTACCAATTAAGAAAAATAAATTAGCAACAGATTTTTTGATTGGCAGAAATGAAAAAATAATGATTTTTCTAACTACCCAAAAATAATATTTTCAACGGTACCAATTATATATACCTGTGTCGAACGAAGTGGAAAAGAGATTTATTTTTATTGTTTAATTTACGACATTCATTTATGTTTATAAAAATCCTATAAATACATATTATCCATATTATGGTACTGTTGATTATATTATTATTTTTAATCAATGATAGTATCTCATGTAAGACAATGACGTATTTACGAGGGAAATATGGGGAATAGATCCCTCGTGTTTTTTATATACTATGTTAGGTTTAATATTATTTTAAATATTTGTGGCGATATTATAATTGAAAATTCTACACTTTATTATATTAGGTATTGAATATTGATATTTAAGCATTTAAAATTAAAAATATTAGTCAATGCTTATAGTCCATACACTGTTTAATGCTAAATATGATTTAAAATGTAAAGTATCGTAAAATTTCGTCAATCGTCATTATTTTCAATAATCATCCGACCATATAACCAACCAATAACCATGCTTTTAATTATAAGTGTTTGGTTGTTATTTTAAAACAATAGTTCGTGGATCCGTAGTAGATATGATAAACATTATGCAAACTATACAATATTTGAATATTCAGTGACCTGGTTAGTACTTATATGAATTCTATTTTATAATGCGTAAAAATATTAAAACATATCGAATGGCGTATTAATAGGTATGTTATAAATTATAACAAAAAAATGTTGTAACATCACTAACATATATATATATATATATATATATATGTATGTATTTCTCCGTTTGATATTCTAGGTAATTTTTATAATACAACAGAAACAGATAAAAATCAAACAAAAACAAAAAAAAAATGTATCATCTATTAGTGTATTACCTTATAATTATTCCAGTATCACTATTCCCACTATATTCATTGTTACTATAGTCGCACACGCCAAACACGCACTAGTGCACCACTGAAATGGTTCCAGTCATTGACATTTATGGTTATGTCGACTGTTCGAGACTTCAAGTACCTACAAACTTTTATTATGATTTTTGTTTAAATTTAAAAATCAACTGGTTTTGTAGTTTAGTTGTTGTTAATTTATGTGTTCACAGTAAATTATAAATAGTTTATGCTACTTGTCGTCCTACATAAAAATGTGTAAATTTGTTTTACATATTTACATTTGTCATTATTTTTTATTTAAAGAAAAGTTTTATAAATATATGTGTGTAGTGTGTACTTACTATAGTTAGTAGTTACTGATAATATCAACTTTCAACATTTTAGAGAACAGTAGTGATTTTTATGGTAAGTGTATACCCCCCCGCCCCCCCCCCCTTGAGGAAATTATGTTGGCCAACGTATATATCCCCCTTTTGAAAAAATCCTTAATACTGAATTTAAGCCACTGAATTGTTGTGACATTATTATCTAATTATTATAATCGTGTAAGAACTCAACATTTTCCATCACTGTTTTAAACCGTTTTAATTTTACTATAAATCGTGTATTGAACTTTTTTTAAGCATTTTTTTTCAATTTTATTAATTTTCTATACGAAAAAAAAATTCTAATCCCCTCACCCCAACAGGCTACAATAACAATAGATACGGTATAAGATACAATATATATATATATATATATATATATTAAATCATATAATCTATCGCGATTTATTACATTTTCTGCACGCGAGTCCCAATCCACACACGCACACACACATAATATGTGATAGTGCAACGTACTGACTTACTATACCTACGTTAGTGTTGTGTACACCTACAAGTCACTGAAATCGCTTGGCATACACCAGATTAAATTCAACTCGGAAAATTCCAATTGCGATAATGGAAACTTGCATTATATAATAACGTAGTAGTATGTCACGAGAATATTACATACCTAGTGCTATATGAATCAATAATACAATAATATATGCGTCATAAGTATTTAGTCGATGATAACAAGTATAATAATATATAATACACAAAACATAGTATGGAAACATTTTCTATAATAATCTCTAATATTAATGCATACCTACGCGATAAAAAAAAATTTCATAATTATGTCATTGCAATTTAGCGTAAAAAAAAAGTCTACTCGATTACAAATTTGCAATGCAAATTAACATACTTTATGTACTCTGGCGTATTTCAGGGTATGCAAATTTGTAAGCAGAGGTTTTTATATTAAATATTCTAAACATAAATTGTATAAGTTGATGTATATTACCTCAGCGTAGTTGGGTATACTTGCACAAATCAAAGGACCGTGAATGACACTGTTTATGACAAACGTTTAACATAAATATGTGTTTAATGTTATGTTTTTTAAATAATTTTTTATTTAGATTGACTAGGAACGGATGTTAATTATAATTATATTTATTATTTATATATTTTTTTTAATCAAGTATGTTAATCATATTCTTAAGTATATATTTCTTAATTTTTTAGAACCACCTAAATGTATCATACCTAATATTTTATTATTATTAATCATTTATTATGCATATTTATAGCTACCTACTCATTTTTTTTATGATACAATTAAGTAGAATCATAAATGACATGAATTATGAATTACTTATAATATTACTGTATAGGTAATAAAACTCAAAGTAATTTTAGAGAAGTCAAAATTTTTAAATAATACCATTTTATGATTTATTTATTTTACTTTTTAATATACTAATTTATACATAAATATTATACTTTTTTCTACTAGTATTTGTGGATATTTTATAACAAATTTAGGAAACTTATTGTTAATTAAGACACGAGACATTTTTTTTTAATAAGAATATCTGAATACAATATACAGATTCATCCACGACAAATGTGTATAATAGGTTAGGGAGACAAAAAATATAAATTTTGGTTATGTACATAAGAAGACACCTATTACACATTACTTATAAGTTTGGGTTTAAAAAGAAAAAAATTAAATCAAAAAATCGTAACACCATTTTTTTTTTTAGAATTTAGGAGAAAAAAATATTCGTGAAGTGAAAGTATGCAATTCATAAGTGGATTGTGGTAGTTTTCTAGTTTAGAAAAAAAATATTATAAAACATTATATAGGTTTAGCCATAATTAATTTAATTTTAAACCGATTAAATACTATCTGTTATAATTTATTTACTAATTACTATGATGTTGTATACTTATATTATGTACAATAGCCAATAGGTAATATCTACTTAATAATATAATAACTTATAGCAATAGTATTTAATATTTAATCAACATTTTCAAAGGTACATTTATTATTGAATTAATATAAATAGGCATTATTACTAATATAGAAGTTAAGAAAATTGTCGTTCATTAAAAAAAAGTGTATTAGGGTTCGTAAAATCAAAATAATTTTAACAATTACATTTTATTATTTTTTTTGTTTTATCATATTTTTTTAATTAACTGATTGTCATAAAAAATTTTATTTTTTGTTTACTGTCATCGCTAAATAGGTAGGTATGTAAATACGACTATAATCCAATAATATTAATAATAATAATAGTAACAATGTTTCAACTATTATAATTTATAATCAACTGAACTCATTATTATAGCGACGAATTCAAACATTAATTATAATACAAATACTTCGTTGGTAAAACCTTTGATAATTTAGAGACGCTTCACACAGACAACCATTAATTATACAAGACGATTCACCACCAAGCATGCTTACCTCAATTTTATTTTTAAATTTTTTACTATAAATTTATTCAAATTCTGTTTTTGGATTATTTGTTAAGTATACATATAGACATAAACTGATATACCTACTACAGTGGTTCCCAACCTTTTTCATTCTACGCCCCCCTTGTAAATTTACTAAAACCTGATTCACCCTCCTTAAATTAGAATTTAGGTGAATTTTTTTTTTCGGTGCGCGATATAAATAAATCATATAAAATAACTATATATTATACAACATACAACTATTTACTTTTATCATTTTCATCATTTAAAAAAATTATTGAATATAAAATATAAATAATATAAGTAAATTTAATAAGTAATTTATTGAGGCTGTTTTTATCTTACCTTTTTCTAAAACTAATATAGTGATTCCAATTTTACACATTGTAAAATAACATAATTTCTATCGTAATTCCATCATCACTATATTCCCCCCGAGCGGACTATAAATTTCCCCCTGGGAGGGGAATTCTCCCCCCTCCGGTCGGAAACCACTGACCTACTACATTATTTAGATTCTTTAAATAATTTAAAGATTATCTATCCTATGGTAATATATAGGTACATCACAATATAAGATGTAATTCTTTTTCACAAATAATAATCAAACATTTTTCTGCAAATTCATACCACATAGTTTTTATGAACATTTTGATACATATATCTAAATCAAAATTTACACTTGTGGTTTTTGAGTTATCAAAAAGTATAAACTAAATATAATAGTCCTTGAAACTATTTTTATAATATAAAATAAATATAATATTAAAGTCAAATATTTACTATACTCGGACATTATTTTTGCAAAACTGTAAATTGTTTTAGATTAATATTAATTACTAAGACTCTCAAATAATCATGGACACATATTTTTAAACCCATTATCATGGGTCTATAATCCTTCATAGTTTGTATTATTCGTTTACATTTTATTTGGATATATTAACTTTTCCAAAAAAGCTATCTAATTAATAATTTATTGAAAAAAGAGTAGTTTACATTTGAAAACTGAAATATACACAACAAGGTATTCTTAGAATATTATAATAAATTTATTATTAAGGATTGGTGAATAGAGAATCATTTTATATATTATTTGTATATTATATTATCTGTGTGTGTAAGTAGAATGGCGTATTTTGGACTTTTTTAAGGGGGGGCCCCCGGGTCCGACTCTTGGCAATACTTTTTTTCCAAAAATATCATAGTTTCATCATGAATTCATATTTGATTATAATACACCTTATAATAAGTGGTAATTTTCTTGTAAAAAAAACCTTAGGATTGCTACTTAAATACACACACACACACACACACACACTCATATACTTAAATTTAAAAACCTTAATCTCACAATTCGTCTAATACTTGTTTACTTTCTTGCCATTCTTTCGATTAATTGATAACATGGTCAGTATTCAATTTTTGAAAGAGTTTTAAAATATTTCGTCATTTGTCAACAATATTTTGCGATACTTCAGTAATTATTAGAACTTGAAAAAAAAGTATGAGGGGGTTAACCCTTAGAACACGCTCCCCTAAATACACTACCTGTGTGTGTGTTAAAATAGTAATTATTGATCTTAGAATACTTTTCCTTTACAGAATTAAATTTGAATCATTGAAAGGTCGTTCAAAATGTATAACATGTACAACTAGCGGTTACTTTTAAAAAGTACAATTAAATCGAACACATAATTTCATAACTCGAAAACATAATTTTCAATTATCTTTGAATGGTAGCTGCTATTATTATTTTATTATAACATTTTACTTGTTTAGTTTTAAGTGTTTTAACAACTGTACAAGTTAATTAAATAAATATTGTATGCAGTCAACATAATATTATCATTATATAATTAAAATTATCTATAATTATTATAGGTCATAATAATTTAATATTTGACATAGACATAGTAATACAAATGAGACTTATTGACAATTTAAATAACATATCGTCTAGCCATTTTTTACATTTTGTTAGATTGAGCCGTAAATTAATATGTAGACATGTAAAAATAGAAAGTATACAAGGTGTATATGATATGGTGTATAATACACAGTGTATTGGTGTAAGTTATTAGACATTTTTAATAGTTTAATAAAAGTTCCGGGAAACAAAAATATCATTTGTAAAAGTACCTGGTAAAGGAAAAAATAGAGTCGCACATATATCGAAATATGTAGTGATTAGTGAAATACATAATTAATGATTATAATACACATAATATAGGTATATCGTATATATAATAAGAGTATGTATTTAAACAGTCCGTTTTTGTATAAAGTAATGCAAACAAAATGTTTATGAGATATTTAAAGAAATAAAACGCTGTAAGTAATTTTTTGAAAAGTCAAATTTTATCATCGTTGCATTTAATTTCTTTTCCGTGTTTTATTTTAAAATGCTTTACTTTGTTGTACAAAACTCTAATCCTGTTATCCATAGACGCCTGTTCTAAAGTTTAAACGAACAGAGTTAAACGCATTCTCTCTGTCAGTCTGTCGTTCAAGAAGCATATTTGCCTTTGCTACACCACTTCTCAGTAGTATTATTTTACTTGTATACAATTAATAAGAAGATTCTAATATTATATATTATTGATTTATTATTACATATATGTGCAGTAGGCAGTAGCCAGTAAGTAATATAGTAATATATATATGTATAATATGAAAACATTTTCAAGATAATACTTTTTTATTGCTTTTAAACTAAGTTTGTATAATATTATGTGAAATTAAAAATAATAATGGTTTCTATTTGAAATTTGAAATAAAAAGTAAAAACCGTAAGAAAAAGATGTTAATTTTTTTTAGTAAAATTAAATACCACTAAACCATACGACAGTGCCCCGAGAACGTACATTTAAAAAAATACTTTGTATAGGCAATAGCAAGGTATAATATACGTAATAATCGTAATATATAGATGATGTATTATGTGTACCTGGAGGCTTGGAAAAATTTACAAAGAAATGGTACTTTTCAATTTTTTTGTCTATTTTTTTTTTCTTTAGCCAGCTTTGGAGTTTGGTAAACCGGTGAACAGACACTTAACGTATTTATGGAGTTTTCCCGACGGAAAGTCGCTGTTTATGTTTGACGGTCGAAGTAAGCGATGGGACGGGTGGTTGTAGCCTTGTAGGTGATTCGGCTGTGGATAGGCCATTCCTGCCGTTCCCGAGTCACGACCGTGAAGTTGTGCGCCAACTCTGAAACGCCACCCTCGTGGTTTGAACGTCGTGATTGTGATAGGGGGTGCACCGCTACTCGCAGTACTGTCACCGACCATTACGACGACGGACGCGTAATTCCTGCGGTAACCGCTATCGTTACGAGTTTTCACGCGTAAAAGTCACGGGGCACGAATACTCTATATATAAAATAATATTTTTTTTTTATTAACTAGCCACTGACGCCACGATGAATATGGGTAAGTACCGACGATTTAAACCCAAGTGGTATTCACGCGTATGAGGTCGAACAAACTTTTTGTTACATCAATTATACTTTACCTGCATAACGTGTGAATATAGATATTATTTTACCTTAAAGGGGATGATTTACATTTTCTAACATGTGCCAGCGATAATTATGTCATACTTGTAAAATTGTACTATATAATATTATATTAATATTGAATGGATTGAATGTATAGAGAGTAAAATTTTATAAATTATATAACCTAGAGGTTGTCAAACATATATAATCTCAGTCCATTGTTATGTTTTCAAAACAATGTTTTTACATACCTAGTTATTGGTTATATTATTATTTATAACATTACTATAAAAAAAATTCTTACAGTTTTTATAACTACTTGTGATATTTAATAAACTGCTTCCGAAATGAAGCATTGTGAATTATGATTATCTCGAACTATATGAACATATTTTTGAGTTTAAAATATAATAATTATTAACCAAAATAAATAATACGATTAGCTAACTTAAAAAAATCCTACACAAAATACAAATACAATGAACTTATTATCGCAAGTACGTTACTACGAACGTTAAGGGTACTAAACACTTCAGCACTTCATACTTATTAAATATTCATATCGTAACACCGGCAATACCTTAATTAAGTGAGGTTGTGTTAAATTGAATCTAGCTTTAATAAATAGGTGAATACACATCAATTTTTGATTTTCAAATTGTAAGCGACCGTTATGGCATTTTATTTTTAAAAAATGTTCTACTAAAAATTATTTTAGTTTGAATAAAATAATAATTTTGTGTAAACCAAAAGAAATAAGAAATGATTTTATTACATAAACATTTTTTCATGAACTGGTTAGGTATAATAACAATATTACACATTGTGAAGGATTCTAAAATAATACAAGCTGATTCTTTTATCGAACAACACTCATTATTTTAAAATCTATTAACATTTTGGAAAATATTTTTTTTACATAATTTCCAGTCAAAATAATATATTTCTTAAAAAAATTGTTTTTATTATAATATTTTTGAATGACAACATTAATTTAAAAATTTGTATTCTGAAGCAGATACACTGAATATTTTTAAAATATCTTGGTACATAACAATTGAATTTAATTTTGCGAGGTTTCCTTGTATATACCATTCTACTCCGTTCCACCTAAATATTAAATACTTATAACTCATAATTTTGATTTTTATGTATTGAAATGTACTGAAAAAGTGAAAAATATTTTGGTTCAGAATATAAAATAAAAAGTTTACTTATGTTATCATTTAAAAAAGTAAAAAACTTAAGAAATTATAATGATAAAAATATATATTTTTTTAAATGTTATAAAAATTATACTTACTAAAAATCATGTAAAAAAAAATATTTACAAAAACGTTAATAGATTTATAAATAATGAATATTGTTCAATAAACGAATCATTCAGTATACTTATTCGTATTATGATGTAAATTAAGCAATGATAATTATTGTTTAAACATTTTTTATGTTACTTATTATTATGTTTCTTAATTATTCTAACTGAAAATTTTGTAATTTTCAATTTTTTTAATATATTATATTGTTTTATCAATGATAGTATCATAACTTGAACAAATTTAATTTTAATCATTCAAACCGAAACTATGCTCTCACGACTATACGATCGTATGATGTACCCTAGTGGTATCAGATTCGTTTTATCTAAAATCTTCAACAAATCAAATATTAATATTTTTTTTCAACTCTAATTTATTAAAAAAATAATTTTTATTAAAATGTTCTAATCGTACTATGATAATAATACATTGATCGCAATTACATAGAAAAAAAATTAAACAACTCATACAATAATATCATATATTATTAACTATTATATTTTATAAACTGACAGAATATATTATAATGTAATGCATAATATAAATATACATTTATTAAATTCCTTCATATTGTGCAGATTCCCATCAATATTTCTTCTCTAAGTTAACATTATAATATTAACACATAAAGATAAAACCGTATTAAGAAAAAAATTTAAAATTTTTAAATTGGATTTGGTATTATTTATTTGACGCACTCGGGTTTTTGCAATATTGAATTAATATTGTATTATAGACTCTTAAAAGAAACTACTCGAGTCCATTAGTGGAGCTTGAGAAGTTTAGCCCTTACAAATATAAAATAAGCACCCCAAAAAAGTAAAAACTTAAAGTCGCAATACTCGCGCTGTACTTATTAGCTATTAATGTTATTATGAATGTGGGGACTTATAATACATTTATAATAAAATTGTTCATAAAATACATAAATTAATAATTAAATTTAAGTTGTTTAAAAACGTTTATGTATTTAATTTAGATATTCACATTACGGTCTTACATTATTATTCGTATCCTTCAAATAAGTTTATTAAGCTCTGCTTATGATCGAGTCAACGAAAATATTTTTACTGATTAAAATTTGAATAAAATATTACCAATAATATTATATTATATTTAAATTTGTCGTAAGATAGTTGTATGATACTTATTTTAATCGAAGAACAATAATTCAACCAGATTTATTGTATAATAGGTAATTTAGTAGTTATAATATAATAAACCATTGCTTATTTACTGATTGCTATACGGCGACAGTTGTAAGACTGGACAACAGATTAAATTCTTCAATATAAATAGTGAACAAATATTATTATTATAGGTATTACATAAAATGAAAAGAATTTTATTTTTTCTAGGTTTTTAGTTAATGACTTATGAAATAATGAAATTGAATAATAATGAAATAATCTTGACTCGTCAAAAATATTTATCAAACTGAATATTATTCTAATACGTATTTAAAAAGTAAGCAATTTCAAAACTCAAGAGCCAATTCATAATATTTTAAAATATATATTTAATTAATATTGTCTACTAAAATCCATTATATTTCTTCAAAACAAAAATTGCAATGCAAGAGTACATATACAGAAATCTAATTCTTAGCGTTTTTATTATCTTTATAGTTATTTATTATGAATTATTATTAAATACAGAATAAAAATAAATAATTAAATAGAAATTGTACACATTATATAAATATAGAATAAAATTGACTTGTTGCAAAATAATGTTAAATAATCGAGATATTTGGAATTCTTCAAATATTAACAGACCTTGATGTACAGCAGTCCGTTGACAAGTATCCTACCCATATTAATGTAGTTTTATGCACGTGTCACTGCGTCTATTATTTATTCGTATATAAAAATAAATTATAATAATTGTACATAATTATTATCCAACCCACTGAAAACATACACTTTTAATTAAAAAATAATTTAGTAAAGTTAATCCCCGCCGTCAGCTTGAAGTTACAACGTGGTATCGCTCAGAAGTGTATAATCGTATATATAATACTACATTCAGTCGACATTTTAAAACTGAGCGAACGACTGACTTTTTAAAACTATGCGCATCTATTTTGAAAAGAGCTTTTAATTCGTTTTACGTATAATAGCAAATATTTTAATTATTTCGTAAATTTTTTTTCAATTTTAGTTCATACTGACAGGAATAAAATAATAATAGTTGCCTTATTGCAACCATGACTAAACGAAAATAAAATATAAGATGTTTATATTTAAATTAAAACGTATTAATATTGTATTGCATAATAATACTGTGACATTTTACTGATCGCTGAAATATTTACGTTTTAGATTCCGGGTGATGCGAAACATGTATTGGTATTTTTATACCTATTTTTATTTTCTTATTCTGTAAACGTGTTTTTAGGTGAAAAAGTAATCAAAAAGTTTCATGTAGGCAGCATCTTTAAATGTCGGAAATTGAGTCTAGATGATACTCTGAATAGGTAATTTTTCGATTTCCACTAAGCATAAGGAAAAACAACCGATAAGTGACAACTGAATGTGATCATTTAACAATACTTTCAAAATGTATAATATAAGATTCCCTATAAATATTTTATATCACGAATTCACGACGGTACGACACATATATATCTATATATACTCTAAGCTAAAATGAGCAAAACAAGTTCGACATAACAATGATGTATATAATTTATGCATTAATATATATTATTAGGTACTTTTATTATTAATAAAACAATATAGATTTTTAAATTGTATTTTTTTTAAATATATTTATTTTACACCGATAAATGCCGTTTGGTGATTATGCCTCGCCGTTTAGTTCTATGTTAATGGTTTTACTTTAAGTCCATACTCATATAATAAATTCAACTTTTGTATCTAGTCTAAATATTCTATAATATATACCGTAAAGATGATTTATTTTTCAGTTTGATATATTATCTATACAATTTGTAAAATAATATACTCGTACATTTATATATATTATATAAGTTTAAATTTCAGATATTATACTTAAATGTATTATTGGAAGTTTTCGTGAATGGTGAAATGTACCTTCATACAAGTTTCTAAAATATATATTTATATATAGCAATATATTCAAATCGTTGCTAATAAATAAACCTCGAATTAATTAAATTAACTTGTAAATATTTTTTTATTTAAAAAACCGTTTCACGAATCGAATTCGTATCTACGAATTAAACTGGACATCATAATATTACTATTCAACAAACAGGTTGTCATTATTATCATAATTATTTATATTCTAGTTTTCTTATGTTCTATAAGTTTTTTGCATCATGGTATCTATAAATATCTAGATAACATAATAATTTTTTTCACGTTTTTTTATTTTATTTTATTTTTGTTAATTTATCGTTTGGCACAACTTAACGCACATATTATACTTTTTTTACCAAGCATACATTTGAATATTTTAAATATATTAAGTTATAATTGTCAATTATTTGTAAACCTATAAAAGTTAATTTTGATAGTTTTATTGAATACATTTTGTGTCTATAGTATTATTTGATCTTCCATATTACTAGTCTCTTTCGACAACCTCATCAAGATTAATAAAATGTTTGTATATTATTAATTAAATTAACCTACCAACATTTTATTTTTTATTAGTATTGAATATTTATTTTTTTTCACATAGATTGATAAATTTGTTTTGTTTTTAAAATCAAAATAACTATTATCGCTTATAATCAAAGTTTATTGACAATAATTTCTTCTCATTCTAATAAACTCGCATTCGTATAATTTATACATCGATTTTTCAAAATATACACAGTACACAAGTGAAAACATGATGTTAAGAGTATCACATAAATTTAATACACTTATTGAAAATTACATATTACACCAAATGTGTTTTCATGAGAACGTGTTTCTAATGAATTATTTATTACGTCTTAGAGTTAAAAGTTTGATAATGCGTATCGATTAGCGTTTCTTGTCCGAGTAATTTCCAATATATCAATCGAAATTAAACAGATAATCCTTTTGAAGAGTTGCTAAATGGTGAGTCACGGTGTTTTACTTCGAGATTTATTGTATACATTTACAACATTGCAGATGAACATTCAAACGGAAAACTACGAATTTAAGTAGTTTTATTAATCAGTAAACAAACACGTACCTAGTAATCGATATTGTTTAGTTTTCGTTAAAATATATAATAATATAATAGTGTTTTGAGACGTTGATTTTCTTTTTCTATTTAATTACATTAAAGAGCCGCGCAATAAAGTTAAAAAGATATCCTATTTTTTAAGTATGTTATATACTGCCTACTCTCGTTCAGTTTAGGCAAAGGACCTATATGTTTGTTTTTTAATAAGTTATTAATGATAGATTTATACTTATTAGTTTTGCATTAATAATACACATTTATCTTGGTAAAAAATGAAAATATTAAAAACTATCCAGATGTAATACACGGGAAATATCGTTCTTTATAAAACGTATATCAGTTTTAAGTTATCGATGATCATAATATAATTGTATAACTGTATTATATTGTAATAACTGTCTATAAGAATACAATACACGCCATATAGTTAGTAGGTAGCAAAATCACGGGGAAAATAATGCGGGAGATCAAAAACCGATGGTAGTCGCACACTTTTTTTAAATGATGTCTTCTGAATATATTATTATCTATATATATTAAATGGATAACTAGCGCGGGTGTCTTGTGTTATATTTCATGAGATAAAACGCGCGGGGGCAGAACAACTTTTATTAAGCAAAGTGTTTTTTTATTATTATATTATGTATAACTTTATGAGCCCGAAGCGGATTAAAGCGATTAACTAAAATCTAACTAAAAGTTCCGGACGAACGGCATTAATAATGACGGCTGGTGCGCCGAGCGTCGAGCGAAAAAAAAAAATAAAAACAAAACCAGCAACAAAAATCCTCGGGCGCTCCAGACTGACACGCGTAATCCTTTCCAGCGAGAGCTTGTCAAAGAAGAGGCGGCATAATGCGCATATAAGACGTATACTCTTCTCGGACGAAAATATAAATGTGTTGTTATTATTATTAAAACGCCCAGTTTTCTCCCAGGGTAATACGAATAATAATGATAATAATAATAATAACGATGCTGCTCCTGCGGCATCATCAGGAGTGCAGTCGGGCGGCCGAGAGGATATTATTTTATACACACGGTTTCGCGGATATATAGACGTTATGTATTATAAGTGTATGTATGACTTATATTAAATTATATGTGTATATATATATATACATATTATATATTATGTACGTGTTGTAGGTATAAGGGATGAAAATCATCTGCACGAACACACATGCGTGCGCGCGGCAATACGGCCATAATATGATGGTAGGTAATAATGATATATCCGCTCGAGCGCATATTCATATAACATATAATATAGAGGTATAGTATATGCGAACTTCCAGTCCGTCCGTCACCGCCGTCGTGCATCATATTTTATATTTTTATATTATTTTATTCTTTTTTTATGTTGTCTTGCACGGAGCGCGTGTATCCTCGTACTGCAGGTCTATGTACCTCCAATACCTACCTATATTCTGTCCAGGCCATGGTAACATTGTTATTGAAATCCCGAACGCCTCGACCACCACCGCCGTCACCTTGCACACGGGCATAATAATATGGATCACATAGTTTACACTTCCTGTTTTGACGGGCTTAATAGATTTTAATTTCAACCTAGTTTTTTTCTTCGTTTTGTATATTACTGTATATATTATAACATTAAATATTCTGGATGATTAAACAATTGTTTTTCTTTTATAATACTGCAGTTATCTAATTAGTGACATTTTTAAATATACTTAAAGACCATATTTTCAAAATTTTTGAAATTCATGTTATCGTTTATTATTTGTCAACTATCAAATCTACTTAATGTACAAAAAAAATGTATAGATTGTAGATTACTAGAATTACTCCGCTTGATGCTCGTGAATATTCAATAACAACACGCTCCTCACTTGTTATAAATAAATTATTAATTTACCTTAATTTAAAAAATTGATATTAGGCATAAGTGTATATAACCATAAATTATATTTTAATGATTAAGTAGTACATATTAAAAAATCAACCATATCCCCCCCCACCATGACAAAATCATTTTACTGCCACTGATCCTTATAATAAACACTTAAATAACTGACTAACCTAACTCTGGTTAGAATTTTGAATTAGATTTACCGATGTTATTAAAAAAATATTTTTTATTTAAATTATAATATAATTTATCATTGATATATATGTTATGATGCGATCAAACCGACGTCAGTATAGCTTTTATAAAGTATATCGTGTCCATATTTGCCCTACCTATAGCTACAATGAGTGTAGATGGCAGCTAATGCGGTGGTAATCGCACGTATAGAATGTTAATGCCTATTTTATTATGTATACTGTGCATATAAGATCATATAACAAGAAATTCCCATTAAGTAAAATTATGCACAAAAAATATATATTTACATTCAACGGTAGATATCATTTAGGGTTTTTTAGTTATAAGAGGAGATATATAAATAGATACCTATGCATTGTTATCTGAATAACAAATGATTTAAGATAAAAAAAAAACAATCGCGTTATTGTGTAAACTATTATTATATTTACCAAATATTGTGTAGATTCTAAACTTCAGAAAATGTTTTAAAACAATTGAAAAATATTATCATTCCCAAACGCTGGCCAGGTACCTAAATAAATATCATAATAATCTAATTGCTAATCTACGCAATGAAATGTTGACGATGAGTGAAGGGATGGAGCTAATTTAAATTCTCGGACCAGCTACTTAAATAATATTTAGTAAATATCCTTAGCTGGTAACGTATCCGCCTGCAATGGGTTGCGAGTGTATTCACAATTTGTATTTGCATACGGCATACACACATTACACGGCGAAAGACTCAAAAACGAAATGCGAGCGAATACAACAATAATATTATATATTTATAGACAATACGTGTAGTCTGCAATATTATGAAGTATTTTAAATCATCCGGCTGCACAGTTGTAGACGTAAATACTTAAAATATTACTGTCCAATCGAGTCGAGAGTCGCCGCCGCACGTAATCGTCCGTATAGAATTGCTCCGCGGTAGTTACGATTTACGAGCATGCCCGTAAAGCCGATTAGAAAATATATAATAATAATTAAGCGCCACGAATCCTAGCTCTTTAGTATGATAGGGTATTATTGGATTATGCTTACTCTTGCACGCGCATCACTTGTACCTTATTAATTTCGACCAACTGTTCTTTTTTTCTTAATATTATTATTATTATTATTATTATATCGATCACCTCTTATTTGATATGACGTATAATAACTAACTATATACAGCGTGGTTCTTTTGTTATGAACCAACAGCGACGTAAATAAGTTTGGGGGAGAGTATAAATAAGACCAACCGAAACTGTTACTGAAGTCTGTAGTCCCCCCCCCCCCTCGCCCAGAAAATCAGTGAACCGTTCAATCATAAAAAATCTTCAAAAAGTTCTTTCAAAGCTTTTAAATTTGTCTATAATCATCAGTATTTGTTCTGAAATTAATGTAAAAAGAAATTGTAATATCTTATATTTCTTAAGATATTGTACCACTCTGAATTAATGAATCACGCTATGCCCACTATGTGTAAATATTATTAATATATTATGTAAGTTTAGCGCATATTGTAATGCAACTTAGTAAACAAAATTCGCGTGTGTCTTCATTCGTTGCGAATATCACAGATTTACGAGTTAAATTAGTTCACTGGTCTTTGTCGGGTTTTTCCAGCATATTTAAGAGACGTACAGCTGATCATAAGCTGTTATGTTTAATTGCGATGATACCACGCACAGTGTTTAATTTATTGCGTATTTAATATGTCCAAAAAAAATTATTATTTCATTTTTTTTATTTAAATATAATAACCAAACTTGATTGTTTAATCATAACATCTCTTGTAATGTATACTTGTATATACGTATGCACTTATATTTATATAATATATTAATTTATTATGAATACAGCAGTCGTATTACTACCACTAATAATAAAAAATGTATATTCTTGACATTAACTTGGGTACGCGCCACTATTTTGGGTGGACCACCTGCAGTTTTGGCGCGGGTGTGTTAGAACATAATATCCGAAAGCAATTATAATTGAATTATAATAATAACGGACAACGGTTCAGGGCAAAGTTGTTTGAGAAGTTTTTTCAAATTTTCCAAGATAAAAAAAAATATAAAACTTGCAAATAATATTTTTTTTTATATTCTTATAGGAGTTAGCGTAGCGGAACGTGAAATTCATTGATTTACAATGAGGTTTTTTTTTTGTTGTTTTAGTTTTGTAAGTACTCACTTTTAATATGAGTGCTCCAAGTGTCTCATCATCTATGTAAACCCCTCCTTACAGAAATAGAACTCAAATGACACTTTAAAAAGGTAAATTTTATATTTTCTAAAAACAACAAATCCAGAAAACTCTACGAAAAATATGTACTTATTAATTCAGTATTAAATCCCGATTTAAATATGTTATAATACGGCAACAGTAAATACTAAATAATATATTAATTAATTTTATTTGGTAGACTACTGTACGACACTAAACGCTGGAATAGGATACAGAGTTGGACTAGCTCAAAGAGGCCTACTGGCTACCATACAATTTAATAAAAAGTCCACAAAAAGAATTAAAATTTTTTTACTTGAAATGTGAAAAAGCTGTGAAGGCCCATACATTTGGAAGCCTACCGTGCTGCAATTGCACGTTTATATCATAGACCAATCCGACCCTAGGCCATTGCAAGATTACGAGCTCGAACAGTTACTTATCATTAAATATGACTTATAATAATTAATACAAATATACAATTTAGATAAAACTAAGTATTTTTATGAAGTATTAATTATCTATTTATATTTTACATAAATAGGTAAAATTAAAAACTTTGAAAATATGTTAAAATTGATCTCGTTATGTTTTTATATAATATTGCTTAAAAATTGTCTTATGACTGTACGAGGGTGACTCTATCCTTATATCTTATTTTTCTATACAAAAATATCAAGATTACAGCCCTCCCCCTTAACATAAATGCTTGTTACGCCTGTGGTCATGCAATTGAAAATGAAATATAGTTTTCTTATCATTTAATTTGTTATCGATTGAATTTGTGTCTACGCTTTAAAAAAAAAAATGAAATATCAATATATAGTTTCTAAATTATGACTGGGGCGTTTAGAATGTTTCAAATACATTTAAATAACAAAATGATGTAGTATATACTCGTAATAATAGTTCAAACATAGATCCAATTTTGTAGAAAAAAAATTTTCATTTTAGTAAAACAAATTCAATTTATTTTATTTTAAAATAATGCCAGTATTGCATGGTAAAATAAAATAAAATAAAAACATAAAAATTAATAAAAAAAATTACAGTATTTTAGTATAAGATAAAAATTAAAATAATATTGTTTTCCCATAGTCTATGATTGTGATTATTAGAAACTTTATCGATTATAATTTTATTCATAAACGGTAATTGTGTTTTCAATTTACTTAGATTCGAGAATCACTTCCAATATTGGTTTTTTAAATATTAAATTTTATATCTTCAATAAAATTTCACGTATCATTTGTTTGCCGAACAAAATAAACACATATTATACGAGATTTGTGAGAGAGTGGAAAGTTAGGGAGGAAGACTTATTTGCTGAAAAACAAAAAGGAAATCCGTTGCATAATATAATATATTTTATAGTTTATTATTAAACGTCTACAAGGAAGCTCCATTGGCTGATATAACATATTATTATTGTTATAGTTTGTTCAAAAATATAACTAAAGATTAAGCGCGTAATATTATAATAAACAAACGTATAATAATAATAATGATATTTAAACTAAATTGAATTTTTTTGCACTTGATATTCATTATTTAAAAGTATGCGTCATCATTATTTTTCACCGGTAAAATATTATTACCTATATGGCTATATAATATAATACTCGAATAATGATCGGGACAATAATAAAAATATCATGTTTATTGATTTTTTTTGTTTCATAATTTATTCTTTACGGACAATCCGTAGCGGTCCTAAAGTTACCGAATTTCTTGAGATTTTCTGCCGGACCACGGTATATTTACAAACTTTTTTGACATGGATCAACAACATTGATAACATTTTATATTAACAAACTTTATTTCTATACCGATTATTATAAGCTAATATCAAACTTTCATAAAAGACAGTAGATAAAATCACGTGTAATTTGTCCGTAAAAAAAAGTTCGTATGAGGTTTTAAACTGCAGTAACTCAGAAGTCAGTTGATCGTATTTTAAATGTATATTTTCATGTATTATAATAATATGTCGTTCAAAGATATTTTTTATAAAACGCAGTCTAAGTTTCTATTATATACTTGATGTCGCGATCAGAAGTCATCGTCGTACAGTATTTTATGTTAATTCTTGTATGAAACATCGTTTCTGGATGTGATGAAAAATCAACTTTTTAATTATCCATACTATTTATATATATTATTATATACACATACCTATCCCGTTTTTTATTGTTATTTGAATGATTATCGTTGCCAATGTGTTCGTGTTTGCGCATTTTATGTTATAATAGACGTCGAATCCCGTTAAAAACGTTGCCTACAGTTTTCTGTTACATAAAAATATATTTACTGTTTACCATTATTTAATTACGATAATAATATTTATGTCTTCTACTTTGATATTTCCAATCACACCGTATTCCTGCTTGATGATAAGTAAATTAAAACGAAATTAGGTTTGATTGTTTTATTCGTCAAATCTATATGGTTATACGTATTATACTTATTTTACGTAAATCATTATTTGACACCTGCGTCAATTAATCAGGACGAAAAGTTTTGCTCGAAATTATCTGTGAAACCATTATAAGCCGTTTTAACAGTTAATGTAATGAAACTAAAAGTCAAACAATCAGTTGGAAGGTTACGGAATACGAATCACACAATCGCAAGTTAAAGTTAATTAACATTACGCAAGCTAATGATGTTTATAAAACAATTTTAATAGACCATCCACCAATCATCCTCGTCATTATTATTATTATTATTATTACAATTTTTATAAAAGTTATTAAATATTATGGAATTTATTATCAATTTATATAAAATGCTATAATACGTATTATACGAGTAAAGCTTTGTTTATTATGTTACTCCGTAAAATCCTTATGCATGTAAAATATATACATACGCGTATCTTTAGTGTAGTTATCACATTCGGCGCGTGAACAATTCTACGTACAGTTGGAGTGGTTTACTTTTATTGTTAGGATAATTTAATTTTGGTATACAAGACTAATGTAATTTATGTACAATAAAACGCATGCATTTTTTATTATATTTTCATTTTGCACGGATAAAAAATTCTGTAGAAATCTACTAAAAGAAGAATAAGAAGCACTTATAATTCTACATTTTAAAAATTAATTTAAAAAAATAAAATAATTTTCGAACATGTTAGTGTGTTACATTTTCCATTTTTTCAAACTCATTATTTCACCACAAAATATATTACAAAATTCAAAAATATTTTTATTATACAAAAAAAATGTTTGTACTTGCTAATACTGTATACGAGAAATACAATTTATTTTATTGAATCGACATCATGTAGTATTAATACAAAATTGAATACCTAATTTGATAATAATAAATAATAATTAAAAAAATAGTTTATATTATGGAAAATCCATTATATTTTTAGAGATATTCCAGGATTTCAGGTTTGTATACTAAAATAATCGACCTGTACAACTTATATAATGCTGGATCGGTATACAGTACATTCATCAATATTTCAAAAGTTATCCACTACATTTAACTTAACTGTAAATACGCTGGCTCACGATAAGAAAAAAAAATCAGCCATAACATTAACCATAATATTGGCATATTCTGTATTCTACTATCATATACACAGGCCATAATGCATCATACTCGATAATGTACACACCGTTGACACTAACCTTGACAATCGACCCTAAGAACAAATTCGATACTTCATAATATATTGTATCATGCAAAACTTATTAAACTCTTCACCTTATAGCAAACTAAAGTGTTATCGGCTATTTTGTGAAAAATTTTATGATAAAAAAAGAAATAAAAATAACGTTTTGAAAAACTAAATAACCGGTATAATTGACGCGTATTTAAAAAAAGAACTTTCCTTCAAAGCACGCACCAGGGAGTAGATAATTTTATTTTAATCAAAATAAATGTTTAATAAAAAAAACTATTCTTTTTTTATTAAAAATCTATTACATTTATTTGCACATTTTCTATACGGCGATTGTTGATTATTCTATATTTTAATTTTTGTAAATTATTTGCTGGAACTAAGTGATAAATTGATAACTGAATCAAATTTTTAAAACGAAGTAAGTTGTTATATAAAAATTACTTTTTAGTAATTATTTTGCTAATTTTTATTATATTGACATACTTATAATTATATTTTTAAATAATTAAGTTTCAATATGGTTTAAATTATATTGATTATTATAATAGGCACAATTTACATACCGTGTTTCAATACCATTTCAGTATTATTTTGATTATAAGTATTTAACTCATTTTTTTTAAAAGTATTAACGTTATTTGAAATATTTATTTTTTTTTATCTAATTTGAACTTTGAAGTCATTAAAAAACCTATCAAATATATATAGTATGCTATTAACTACAACAATATAGTAAACTTTATTATTATTTATATCTACACAAGTCTGCCTAAGGATTTTAGAAATATTTTAAGACAATTAATCTTTCAAGTAAAACATTTCCGACTAAACGTTGTTTATTTTCACTGTTTAATCGTGGTTTGAGATGCAAAATCTCACTATTTTCAAATCCCTTGGTATTGCATATAGATATAATGATATCACTTATCACCTTTTAATTCACGAATTGTGAATTATAGTAGTTTATTTAACTAAATTAAATACAAATTTTAATAGTTTATCATATAGACGTAGCTAGTTTAGATAATCATTTTAAATACCACGAAATTTAATTTTACACTTTTTTTTAATATTATAGACGTTTAGGTAGACACTATATAAATACACAATTAATACATTATTATGAAACCAAATAATGTAAATACCAGCGTAGAATATATTTAGAACACTTGTCTCTGTGCGTATT
Source organism: Rhopalosiphum padi (assembly GCF_020882245.1). NCBI lineage: Eukaryota > Metazoa > Arthropoda > Insecta > Hemiptera > Aphididae > Rhopalosiphum > Rhopalosiphum padi. The sequence continues at coordinate 25,894,021 of NC_083600.1, forward strand.
ATTATTATTACTATTACTCGTCATGTTTCTTCACGACAAATCCGCCTTTTTACCCCTTGTGCCATCTTATTTCCCTTCGGTCGTATACCTTTCTAATCACATCACATCTATCCATATCACTTTCCATTACCCCAAGACATTTTTTTTTCGGATCGATTTCGTGGTTCATGGTTTAGTCGCTTTTGTGGCTTGTGCTTTAGAATACGCTGTTTCCTAATGTCCGACGATTTATTTTTCGATACGATGTTTATACCACATAACTCATACATTGTATTGGTGGTCTGTAATCAAACTTTCTCGGAAGTTTTTACATTGTAAACTATCAATTATTGTACACACCCCCCCTTCGCCACCCATGTATTTGTGTTAATTGGTTATTTATTTTGTATTTATATGATATGTGCCTTTTATAAAAATATAATATAATATGTATATTGTGTGTAAACAATAAACATACAACTTTACATTTTTACAACAATTGTAATATCGTATTTATTCGTATTAAAGTAAAAAAAAATATAATATTTATTTGCAAATTGCACACTAATAATAATTATAATAAAAATTTTACGAATTAAACTTATTTATTATTTTAAAATTATTTTTATTAGATAATTAATGTGAAATACATTTGTTAATTAATTTATCAAATAATTATCCACTAACCACTTCACTATCTTATAGTTGAAGAGTTCTGTTATTTTTTTTTTTTAATACCTTGTATATTACTGCTTTTGTGAATTCAATTTTCCTAACTGTTTCGTGACTTTGTAATTTGTAATGCATTGTCGCTATTGCTGTTTCTGTATTGTAGTTTATGTTCTTTTTTATCCTCCTAACAGATCATATAATTTATTATACAGCAAACGATTCGAATGTAATTTATCATCTCCTCACATTATATAGTTATTGATTATAAGTTAAGCCCTTAATTTATTTAATTGGAAAATTTTTCTTCAAAAACTCGTAATATTTTCAAGTATAACTTTAACAGATTGATAGGAATAATTCTTTATTCTAAGTTATATTCTAGTATTCTTAATTTGTACAATGTATACGCGCCTATAATAATACAATTAAAATATAGCAAATACTCTAAAAGGTAATTTTTTTTAATCACATGAGTTTATTCCTTATAAAAGCGAAAACAAAATATAATAATTTTAAGTTATAAAATAACGTATTTAGTATGCTTTGTATAAAATTAGACGAAACAAATAATATTCAAGTATAATGCATAATATTTGTTATACATGATTTTTACTCATTTATTAAGCGTATATATAAACGAAATTATTTTTCATAAATGATCGCGATTCAACTCAGGAATATAATTTATTTAACTAGCGGAGGAACTATCCACGTCCAGAACAACAACGATTAATCAAATTCCACGTATACCTTCCACATCCAAATCGTATGTCCTACTCGACATTTCAACAGTGATCCATTTTTTAAACAGATTACTTACAACGATGTTAAATGCAATTGAATAGGATAATATAGAAAGTAAAATATACGAAATACGGTGCAGGACATTATTATAAGGTCTCCAATTACTGCCGGACTTCCTTTGAGTCATTATTTTTCTCCCTTCGGTCAAATAAACACCATTGGTCTGAGTATCGTACTTCAAAATCCTTTTTTATATGAATCGCAGGTCTGACAACCCTGTAATATACAATGTCCCGTCCATTTTTCGTATCCATACACAATATGATATCGTGTATCTACACACAATAATAAATAACAATGACGACAATGACTTATAAATAAAGCATCGGAACAATGCAAATTTCAAACAAATAAAATAACCATGACGACCTTACCGCCAGTCATACAAAATATATACCATAATAATAATATATTAGGATACGTATGTACCTCTCAACATTTCATGAATTTTTTATTACAACTACAAACATATCGGTCAAACAACCGAGACTGCGAGAGGGTGCAATATTCTTATTATGTGGAAAGGCGTCTGAAAACAGTTGCATATGATATATAAAATTATAATAGTTACTCGCCGGTAGAATTTATAATGGTACCCGTACTCGTAGTTCGTACTATACGTTATTTTAAACAGTAACTCTTTAAATAGAAAATGAAATAATCAAAATTTACTAAATTATATCTCTATTAATTTAATGAAAAAAATAGGTAAGCTAGGTATTCAATATGTTTAGATAGATAATAACGAAATTCATATTTTTTAACCGTGATTTTTTTATATTGTTAAATATTTGAAGATGCCATAAATATGTAAATATTATTGTTTGTAAAAATATGTTTACATGCAATTATGTACCTACCTATGCTCATGCGTTTATCTGTACCAATCTAGGCTATAGTAAAATTCATTATAGATATTAATACAATATCAGTACATAATTACTAAATGTAAATGTCTTAATTTTTCTTTAGATAGTAAACAGTAATAATACTATATCTTTTAATGTCAAAAAACTTTGATTTTTTTACGAATCTACAATATGTGGTTACTGGTTAGTTAAGTAGAGTATAACACTATTCAGATATTTCTTGAGCACGCTTAAGTGAATAATTTAACACAACGTAAAATAATGTAGGTACATCAAAGCTTTTGGACTTTTGGACTTTTGACGCTTTATGGTTTGAAATGTATAAATGTGAGGCTTGTGAGTAGGTCATACAAATTACAAAAAGTCATTAACACGAAAAGAAAAAAAAGTAATATTAGAGAATATTATATTCTCAAACTCAATCAATATAATAGTACAATGTATGTTTGAAGTGGTATGTCACGTGCAGTGTAAAAATGGTTAAAGATTGTTTTTATGTTATTGTGTGAGAATAATCGTTTTCGAACAAAGGATGTAAATGAGCAAAATGTAATACTAAAAAAACCAATATTCTTCGAATGAAGATATTGTAGTGCAGTATAGTTAGAACTCGGAGAAAATATTTATAAGTGTCATTTATCGGGTTCATAGGGTATTATAGTATATATTTTAACCACAGACTACTTTTAGATGATTATCATAATATGAAATATTCCATTATGCTACCAAATATCTGAACAATGTTGTTTAAAATTTGATTTTTATATAAAAATATAAAATTATTTATTCAGATTTAAATTTATTCATTTTTAACATTTATTTGTAACAATTTATTTAATTTCCGAATACTGACTATCATTTATAATTGTATCTATAATACATAAAACATAGTAGTTGGTACTAAATACTATAATTATACACAAATTAATAATTATGATCCATTATAATTTAAAATATTTTAGAAGAATCAACTCTTGATTTCAAGATGGTTCATAACTAGGACAATAAATTAGCCACGCAGATTAAGTAATTACCTAAAAATATCGAAAATTAACTGCTGCCGTATTGCTCGCGATATAAAATATTTTATTCTCATTGGATTTTTTTGAATTTTCTAATGATCAAAACACGCATTATACATTCAAATGAAGCTATTTTGTTGACTGTACTCAGAAATAAATAGAAATATTGTTTGTTTTTTTTTAATATATAGTAAAAGTAATAAAAACGTTATTTAGTAATAGTGTAAAACGATTTAACGATACGTAATTTGGCGATCAAAATATTATACATGTTCCTAGGACATATACATCATATTATTATTGTGTATATTTCTATACCATATGAGAATCGTGCGACTGGACCATGATAAATGGGAGAAAAGCGTTATCGGGATGCCAATATATAAATTTGTCGGTCGGCAATTTTATTCCTATAGCGTTTCCGAAAACCGACGACGGGATTGCACTTGGAACTTATAATAAATATCCTTTCTTAGCGGCGTTTCTCTATACTTCTTTCTCCGTTTTTCTTCTTTATTTAAAGCGCATAGCTTCGGGCTTCGTCTAGATTACGTTTCGCGTCGTTCGCCCGTGTACAGGAAGGAAAGTTACTAGTTTTCTCTATTTTTGTTCTCTTTCCGTTTCCTTAGATCGACCTTCCGATTCCGTGTATATGTGTATTGTATATTGCAGCTGTGCTCAAATCGGCCCATCCTCTTTCTTCCGCCATAAAAGCATTGCTCGAGGCGTACTTATCTCCTAAGGAGACTCGCCACTGTCGACGCCGATGCTATTCCGAGAACTTTCGTGTGTGTATTTAGGTATTTGTGCGAATTGTACTCTGCCTATATTTTATTACTCGGACGTCGTTAAATATTTGTTTATATCGGCTAATAACAGCTCAATAAATGCAGTTGGCTTTGGGGTGTTTATGTATTATACGTATAGTAATGTAAACTGTTGCGGGATCTTCGGTGGTAGCACAATTTAAAGTAGAACATATGTGCATACTCAGAAAACGTGTTTCATTTTCCCAATCGTAGACTTGTAAATCTTAGCATTTACAGCTAGGTATATTGCCTACTATGTTTTAACTTATATTAAATGAGCTCACCAAGGATTTGTTAGTTCACAAAAAACAAATATTTTTCTATTTGTCTAGGGTTGCTATTAGTTATAGAAAATAAAATAGTTATTTTAATTAAATATAATTTTAAACTTGAGTTTTATATTATTTGGTCAAAATCATCCAAATTAATGTATTAAAAATAAATGTAGTTTAATGACGGAGTTTAAGACAAGGTAAACCCACTGGCATTATTTAATTTGTCACAGGCAACGCCAAGCAGGATCAACAATAATTAATAAATATATTAAATCAAAGACTTAAAATGGATGATCCTTATGCAAATCCACACTTTTCATCAATTTTTCAACAATAAATTCCACATTGTCATAGATTATTTTTATTGCTTACTTTTTACTTTTCAAATCGTAAATGTTGAATATAGCTGACTCACGAAAAACTATCATTATTTTGATTAAATATAAAATGCCGGTATAAAATTATATTCAAGCATAATAACTATTTTATTTTCTGTAACCAATGGAAACAATATATAAATAAAATAATGATAGTTTTTCGTGAGTCAACTATATTCAACACATAAGTGTTGAAAGGTAAAAAGTGAGCAGTAAAAAGTAGCCTATTACACTACTGACAATATTGAATATAGACATATAGTTGAATCACGAATAAATATCATTATTTTATTTATATATTGTTGCCATTGATCATAGCAAATAAAATAGTTATTATGATTAAATCTATAAATTTATTTAGTATTTGGTCAAAACAATCCTCATAACTGTTGAAAATCTATGCAGTTAACATTTAACGATTTTTGAGAAGGGGTAAATCTATGGGCATTTAAAGTGTCACGGGCAACGCCATACAGGATCAAATAGTATAATATAATAGTTTACCAATGATTGATAAAATGTTAGATTAGGACAGTTTAAATGTACTTATACTTAAATATACAGTGTATTATTATTATGAAATCTCCACTATAGTAACGGAATAAATTCTAAGATATTATATTGTCTCATGGTTGGTTATTGGCTGCCGGATATCTGTGACGCTGTAGTATAATAGATATTGGATTTATCGTAATTTCTATCAACAATTATTTCACACATTATTCCATTTTAATTTATTGTATTAAATCACATTTATCGATAAATAGGGTCAATTAAGTTATAGGTTGAAGATGATTTGTAATACGCGTAGGTATCCCGTCTCATTAGTCATTACGGCCAATGATAGCAATTAAAATACATAATATTATATTCAGGGTCGTATTGAGGTTTGGTGGCGCCTCTCTCCCTCGATCAATGCATTCGCGACTCCCTCCCCCTAAATGGGAAATTTACATTTGACAGACCAGGTACATTTCGTATAGGTACAATTATTAGTCGTATAAATATATACGAAGGGTTACGGGGAAAAACAATAATAGTCAATATTCCTAAAATGTTCAGTATTGCAATTTTAAAGTTTCAAAAATGTATTGTAGTTATACAATTTATTTTAAACGCATTGAATTAAAAAAAAAATATATTAAATTTACATTTTAAATTTTATAAAAGAAAAATTAATTGTAAAAAATTTTCGTTTGGCTATTATCGTTTTTCTCCGTAGCCCTGACATACCTATAACTATTTTTCAAGAATATTACCCATATAGATCAATTATACACATAATATATAGACATTCCAATAATTCCAATGAATTTACAATATTTCAAATTTGTGCTCCAACAGTCTTAACATAAATAATTTTTATACAATAAAAATAGAACGAGACTTTACTGCAATAAGTTGTTAAAATAAAATAAATATAAATTTTTCAAATATTATGTTAAAAATTTATTACATGAGTAGTATTGAAATTGCGCCTTTGACCTAACCTGACTCTAATCATATTCTATATTCATTAATTATTAACACAGAATTGTTTATTCGCATTCGTTTACAAATGCCTGTAGGTATGTATTTATTATGTGTTTATTAAATAACTTCAAATCATTGTTCGTGATAATAAAGTTTTATGCGCCATATTTATTGCAATAAAACATAATCGCTAAAAATGAATACACTGATTACCTTCATCCATATTACAAGATATAAAATTATTATATCCTAATACATATATTTTTTTAATGCTCTGTAAGTTTCAAAAAATATTATTAATTCAGATACTATAATCTCATTACTAGCGGGTTCTAACCGTTGAATCATAAAAACATGTTTAAGTACACCACTATATAGATACTTGTAACGTTATTGCTGCAGAACGGCATAAAACAAAACGAGCGCTTTGTAATTAATCACTTAAGGGCACTTAGTTATATTTCTGCTCGTTTTGTAGCAAAATGCGCAACAATATAAAAATGTATTTCTACTTCATATTTTTTTTTCCAAACAAAAATTAAACAACCTCAAAAATACTTCTGTTATGATACCTAATGACATTATAAGTATAGTGGTTTTAAAAACTAATTGAATTTTAACAACATTAATATGAATCATTTTTTCCTTCCCAAAAATCTTAAAATACGGTATAAATTTATAATAATAACATTACGGTAAATATTACGACGATTCACCTCAAAATTGTGTAATAATAATACAATGATGTGTATTATAGTGATAATTAAACATCGTCCTCTTTTCTGTACGTTTTAAGGAAGGAATGTTATCGCGTTAATATGTCATTCACTTTCGAATTTGTGGTTGGAGTGGCTCTGTGGTTACGCAGTGAATACGGAGTTGACCACGCCGTGCACAATTATCGGTCCAATTCATAGCGCAGTACAAAATAAGTGTAATTACTCGCTGCCAACATTTTTCGCACTGTCGTCCGACTGTGTCATCCGATTACCAACTAGGATCCTACCGTAAAATTGCAATTAAAATATAGTCCGCTAGTGACTACACTTGAAGCAGATGGATAATTGCATGCATGTATAAGTAATATCATTGAGTATAGTATGATAAACTATTTATAATACCTAGTAATATTAAAATAAACAAATCGTTCACATGATTTCCTCACATCCAACTAGTGATTGGCATTGCTCTTGGAGTCTTAGCAGGCCCTGATTTATGCAAGTGCAGATGGAGCACTTACACTTGGTCCCCAATTTCTGGAGGCCCCCGAGCTCTGTAAGTTGTAGAAAATTATTTTTTTTAAATTAATTCCACAAAATTGTATTTTCTAAAATGTGATACCAACTGTCAATGTTCAGACTTAAGTATATTCTTATCATTAAATTATCATTTGTCAGTTGAATTTTGGATATTTTTGTCATTCCATACCCTAGTGCTAATAATAGTTACCATCACAAAATATTAAAATAATAATAATAGAAAATTGTTTGAACATCAGAAATATTTGATAACTATAACTAATTTAAACTCTTTTATGATTAAATGTAAATAGAAATTGGTCATTTTTTATTGAATTTTAATTATATAGAATAAATTGTTAAATTAATAAGTTATTTTCCATTTTTATAATTTTATGGAAGACTGAAATTAATTAATTTTAATTTTAATTTATGTAATAAAATCCTTAAGTATTTTTAATATTTTAATATAGTATAATTTTGTTATGTTATTTAATTAGTATTTTCTTTTGATTGTCCTTAATTTACTAGATCAAGTAACTAAATTGAGTAACTAAATTGTATTTATAGTACATGAAATAATGTACAAATATTTTATGAGTTTTGAGATAGGTATTTTGGTATTTAACACTTTTAACTTTTAAATATTTTTTTTATTATTAACATTCCCCCCTCTCTATGTAGAATTTTTCTAGAACATTTTTTTGACTTGAAGGCCCTAAAAACAAAAAGTGTACTCGGCCATAATTTTATTAAATCAGGCCCTGAGTCTTGGCTTGACTAAAGGAGCACAATTAAAAAAAATATTACATTTATTAATAAATATGATGCTGAAAGTTTTAAATACTTTTTGATTCAATGTCGATATTATAAATACGTAACAAGTAATAACGTTTAAGGGGATTTGAAATGTAATCGTCATAACCATATATTTTCGGTTTAAACTTTAAAGCGATTACGGTATTGGAAGTCATTATGTTTCTGACAGGACTTAGTATTCTGTTTGTTGTTACATGCTCTACTACCACTATACCTAACTGTTTTGAGATAAATCATGTTTACTTAATTTATAATAACGTTTTCAATTTCATAAATACTGTTTGAAATTGAAAATACCCGTAATATTATCAAAGTAAACCATAAAACCTAAAAGTTTTATATTCAATCTTAAATTCATCATGATTTCATAAAATTTGTTTGTATAAGTTCTTCTGAGTTGTATATTTACTTTGTCGGCTTAATTGTATCGAGTTACATATGGATAAACCTGAAATTACATACACTGATTCAATGCGTACAGCGACATATTATATTATTATACTCATTTTATATATTCATGTCAATTACATATTAATATATTATTACTATAATTCGAAATTTATATATAAGTTACCGTTGGTTACTAAAAATAAAATAGTTATCATCATTGTTAAGCCAATGACAATTAGAAATAAAAAAATATATAAAAAGGAGAATTGTTTAGAATTTATATATTTAAAAATCAATTTCCTTATGTTTGTAGCTTATATACTGAAAACGACTTGAATTTAGAAATATCATGGAAGTTTAAAAAATAACTTGAATCGTATTCGAAAACATAACGACTGACGAGTGCTATATCCAATCTGATACAAGTGGATTGCCTGTCTTAGACGAATTAGTTCACGAAGCAAGTTACACCAACGCCAATTTATACCGTTATCTGTAAACTGAGATACTTCTGAGGTATAACACTGTATTTTATATTTGTTCACTTTTTCAGGTCAAAGCCGAGTTATATAACTGATTAATTAGTTTATATAGAATATCATATATTCTGTATAATGTTAATAATATAAACCGTACGATATATGATAAAATATATCAACAAATATTAACATCGCTAAAACTATAAGTTTTTTGTTCAATTATTCTCAAACAAATAAAGTATAATAATCCCCAAAAAAGTATTGAAAGTTTTAAAAATTCGTTGATTCCTTATAAGTATTTAAAATTTAATGAAAATATTTTTCTGTAAAATACTTAACACTAAAATATATGTAATATATAATATATTATATATATTTTTTTTTCAACTAGTACATACCTATGTACACTATTTACAATTCCACCGCATAGTTCATTCCATATAAGCTATTTATTTACTGGGCAAACACCAAAACTCCGCTTCATTGTTATCATAAGCTAATACAGATTTAAAATGAATTATTAATTTATTTACCTTAAAGTGTTTGAACAAATAAATTTGTTTTACTATGATAAAATGTAATAAGCCATCTCAAGACGCGTATAGGTTTATATCAACTTAAATAAGGAATCTTTTAAAACATTTAAAACGTATAGTTATGTGAATACGAAGCAGTAATACCTCGATAAGACAAGAAGTGTGTAAAGCGTGTAGTGAATCCAATACTTCATTAAATATGAAAACTAAATCTTTAAAAAATAAACGCTAAGTATAAGGCTTATAAAATATACCTTTATAAAAAAGTGACTAAACTTGGGTTTTTTAGTTTTTATTTCAAACATGTTGTCTTTATCAAAAACATAAAAATACGCCATGATTATATACGCATATATCACAAATTTTACATTAAACCAAAAACAAAAACAGTTAGGTTAATTCCTATTTAAAATAATATATATTTAATTAGTTAATACTTTTATATTAGCTATACGTATTAAATTGTACAAAATTTGAATATTTAATGTATTGTCTACTTGGGTTACATATTTATAAAGGTAGATTTTTTTTTTGTTAATTTACAATCTGTAAATTAAACATATATATAGTTAGGTTATCAGTGGGTGAGATATTATGTAGATAATAGCTGTTTAAAAGATAATATACTTATTATAACTTCAAGAACAAAAAAATATAGGTATACATTTTACAATGTATATTAAATTTATTTTTCTTATTTTTAGATATTTTTTTGTATTTTTAAATATACTTAAAGACCATTTTTTTCGTATTCTTGACATTTTTTACTAAGGAGTGTCCCGCGAAGATACAAGCTTCTTTTTTTTAATCAGAACCCTATTTTTTAACTGTAAATAATTTAATAAAACATTTTACGAAAATTTTGAACATTTCAAAATCAAAATTTGAACGAATAGTTTTTGTGTTATTTAACTTTATATAGATATGAAGGATAATTATTCAACGATAATGGATTTGGGAGATCATAATTAAAGGAACAAAATGGAGGTGAACATACTTAGCGAATCACCTTGTATAATATAATGTCGTACTTAGAACGGGTTAGCCATAGAAAGAGTATATTAAACTATTGTATACAATATTAGCTCTTGTAGATTTAGTGTCCTCGAAAAATAAATATCGACAAAATATAATGTAGTTGAAATACTCGCGTGGAATGCGCACAAGACTTGAATAGAAAATATTATATATATTATAGCAATAACAGAAAAATACGTAGCCGGATAGCGAAGAGTCTGGACGTAATGGTAGTAGCTATGTACTTTGACGTCCTTCCATTTTTGTGATAAACGCTATCCGCTGCGTTGTTGTCGTCATTCAGCGAAAGATTTTTACTCTTTTGTTCGGGAGACGAGCAACTGTGTTCTGTGCGGAGATAGTGAAGTGGGGCAGGCGAAGAGAAGGGTCAGCTGCAGAGGACTAAGAGGACTACAGAACAAAGGGACTCGTGTTTTATCCCCTTTTCTTATTTATTCCGATACCTAAAAAGCTTCGATTCGCCAATCTTCCGAGTTTTCCAACACGGACAAATCCACTCTATACGGTCTAATGGTCTGCTGGGACCGATATCGGCCAATAATAAACATACATAGTGCACGCAGATATATAATAAAATATACACATATAAGTATATACATATATATAGAAGAGAAGAGAAGAATCCTTGTGGATATATTTTCTGTTTGCGGTTTTGTGTGTATGTGTGTGAGTGTATACTGTTGCGCAACGGTGGTTATTCACTTTTACACAGTTGCCTATGATTATGGTGAACAAATCCTAAGCCCGACAGTACATTGTTTTTATTCCCTCATTTATTTTTTAACTGTTTGGAAAAAATTGCACATTCCTTACCAACAGAGGAATACAGTATCGTTGTATTAATTAAAACATTTGTTGAATCGTTTGTCCTTCGGTCACAATAATAAAAATCACTAATACGATATACGATCTCGCATAATCACACCACAGCAGAAAATGTCGGGAAATTTCTTCGTATGCAGGTTTTTTTTAAAACGTAAACACGACGTATATTAAATACATAATACGTAATACTCGCTTTTGAAATCGTCAAAAGTAGATGTTTATGATTTGTGTGGTTTTCGCGAGTTTTATAAGACAAAAAATACATACTTTTATCATCGCCATCGATGGTAAAAGGAGCCGATCATATACACATAATACGAAGCGGATAAACGAGCCATACGTTACGCATACAAAACTTACTATATAAATGCACATCCGTGAATATATATATTTTATGTGCTTGTAGTAACAGAATCGCATAATAATGGCAGACACGAAAACAAATCGACTAACATATTCAGTAGATAGGTAAAAGTATGTATTATATACATATCATAACCGTTATTAAAATCGTCTCTTCGAAAGAAAAAATGTTTATATACGTACATATATTTATCATTTCGTCTTACAAAAAAAAATGTATGTGAAGCTCAAACACATATTATCACCTGCATACAGAGATATATTATAATTTATACAACGATGCGCTTAGTACCGTGTTTGATTTTATAGATAGTGTAGAAAATAGTTTCAAACGAATCCACAGTATCAAAGTAGTCGAGGGATATCATCGCCGGGTATATTTTAGCTTCAATTTTTCGTTACTTCAGTTATTTTTTATAAAATAATATATCCTGCTTTGAGAATTTGTATTTCAAATTATATTAATAAGTATTGTGATTTGTTCGAAAACAATGATAAAGCTATACAATTTTAAAAATGACAGTTTTCCTGTACATTATTATATAGATAGCTAAAAAAATGTATAATATAAAATAATATTATATATAGATATCCAGTACTCATTTTAAACAAAATTCTAATAAATTGTACATTTATAGGAATGTGAAAAATATCGAAAACACAAAAGTACAATATTGTGTTATAAGTGACTTAAATTCAAAAGGAACACGACACCTAATTTACAGCAAAGTGACTTCTTGGTTTTTCTATTTAGAATATTTTTAAGTTATAACTTATTTTATAATTAATTTAGTTATATAATTTGCCCATCTATGGTTATTAATTGTTATACCACTTATACCCACATTACTCGCATACATTAGTCCTGTATATAATGGGTAATATACACAAATAGAAAATAACAGAAAAGTAATTACAAAATTTTAACCATGTCACCGTCACTTATTTTGAGCCAACTTCGACCAGAAAACTGTTAGCAACAGTGAAATAACATGAATGCAGTATTATAACAATGAGTATTCAATATATATTATGACGAAGACCACATATGTAAAAATATTATGACTCAAATGTATGTTAAGCTATACGTGCTATAACATATACAATAATCCTGCAATATTATAGCTGATCAAGCCTATAGCTAAATGCAATTTTTCAAAATTGTCTCGCTTGCATGTACTGTTTGTTACAACATACGAAATGGTGATTTGGTTTAAAGTCGTAAATGTATATGTATGTGTCGATGTCGTAAATTCAGACGATCAGGATTTAAACGCCGACTCGGCGGCGACGAAAACGAGCACGCGCGGGGGGGTCGCGCGAGCCGTCATGGTCATAATTCACCACGGGCGGCGGCTGCAGCCGGCTTATAGCCACACGCGTTTGCCAACAAACACCCACCCGAAATTTAGGGTACATGTGCACCTATATATATATTTTAAACAAAATACGTTTAATAAAACGGCCACGTATACAAATGTACGTACACACACACACACACACACACACCACACAGCTTTTGGTATATATGCATGTCCGATTAACATTGTTTGTATCCAAATATAACCTTCCCAGAATCTCTTACTCTCCCTGTTCATCGTCTTCGTACTTGTCAACACCCACCAACCCGTGTGTGTGATTTAATACCATTACTATTATCGGCTGCCTTCAACAAGTCCTTATATTTCCTCGCTCTTTACATGTACAATGTACATAAATACATAATATTATAGGTACTATTTCAACACCACATTCTTTATTCCTGTACACATTATATTATTGTTGTCATTATTGGAAAGTTGATGTTTTTGTTTTTATTTACATTTTTTTACGTATATAATATAATATTTGATGTATTATCCTCCCGCCTCCCCCTCTATTTATCTAGTCACAAATGGCTAGAGAAATGCTTAATAATAATTTGTATATACTATATTCAATATTGGTATGAAAACCGACCATGCCACCACTATATCGACGATAACTGTTCCGTGAGATCTATTACACTAATTATTGTGAAGTAAATCAAATTATATAAATATAATATATAACAATTTTTGAGTTATTGCTTGTTTTTATAATAGGTATGTATATCATTTTAGAAACTAATTTATACGATAATTCATACTTTTCATTAAAATAATAACTTTTGTATGGAGCAAAATATTTTTCTCAAAACGCCAATACTCATATATCTATTGATCCAATTATAGTTTATGAGCTATAAGCATTAAAAGTTTAGCGGAATAGCGAGTATATATAGCGCAGTAAAATTTCCCCCCTCCCTACTCATCGAACTATTTAAGTATTGAATGCATATGAATAGGTGTAAACTATTAATTTAAGTATTCTAATAATTCACGGATAGTATCGATATTGACATAAAATTGTGCTTTATCAAAAAAAAAAAAAAATTGAATCCAACGAATCACTAACGCAATTAAAAAAGAGTATCTAATACTTCAACATTTTTTTTTTTTTTTTAATACATTTATAAGACTAATAAATGGTATACTATAAAGCCGATAAAAAAATACTACCAATGTTTTGGGTAGGTATAACAAATTGGCCAGTCCCAACATTTTTCACACTGCGCTCTAAACGAAAATCACAGGATTTTTAAAAACAGAATTTTTACACAAACCCTCAGATAAATATTAATATTCTGAACGAAAACGTAATTTATTTTAACAATATTATTATTATTATTATTTAATACGTAACAATTTTAACATGGTTTTTGAGTCTATTTCGGCACTCGTGTTTATGTAAATATAATGTATAAACAATTATTTCTAATAGTCTCTTAGATTCCTCTATGTAAAATAAGCGTTCATATACATAGCGTATAACCAATTTACATAATATATATGATATTAAGCTTTATTCAAAAGCCAGGAAGTAAATGTTAAATGTTTATAAAATGTTGTTTCTCACTACTTCTATAAATTAACGATTATAATACATAAAACTATAGCTCATTTTTTTTTCTTAAATTAAATTTTATACTTTTTTCAAAAACTGTATAAATTATTTTTATAGAGCTTCTAAATTAAATAGGTTTTTTTAAGCACTAAGATTATAATTAATAAAAATAATTCAAATAATAAAACAAACTGAAAATAAATTTATTGAATAAAATAACATTTCAATTATATTTTATACTATTATGTTTGTCAATTAAAATCGTGAATTTTTTCATAGTTATTTCATTAATAATTTGTTATTGTTACTGTAGAATATGGAATATGTGTAATATAAAATTTTAAATATTAATTCAAATCTTTAAGACGGTTAAACAAATGAATCATGAAGAAATATGTTTTACTGAACTAAAATAAATAGTATAATAACTACCTATAAAATTATTCAAGTAGATAATATTAATTATAACATATCTGTTTTATTGATTTTGTCTTAAATTATTATTAACTGACAAATATATAATTTTAAAATATTAACATGGCTAAGTTAAGTTTATTCATATAGGTATTGAGTTTATGGGTCTAAAGTCTTTTCGTTTTTATGGTCTAATCGTTATATAATATTCTATACCATTTTTCTTGCACAGTTATAATGAAAAAATAAACACATAATCTTGGTTGCATATAAAGATCGATTAATGACGGGATTATATAACCACAGATTTTTCTCGCGAATCACTATAATAATATACTTAAGAATTTCACAGTTTTCTATTGTAAAATATATTATAAAGAATTCACCGTTTATTGGACTGATGGTTATTGAGTCATTGGCCTATTGGACTCAAACACGTTGGTCTCGATGTGCATGTATATTAACTCATAAAAAAAAAATTCGTTTATTCTTATTTACTACACATATGTTGTAAATAAAAATATATAATTAGATAAATAATCAACAATTTGGTGAATATTTGAACATTTTATAGATTATCTCTGATTGTAAAATTACTACATCTTGTATACAATTTAATAAATAATAAACAGTAACAAATATTTATATTTCTATAAGTACATCACATCCTTATTTTTCTATTTCTCTTATAAATTATAGTTATTTTTATTATAACAAATCTAAATATACCTACATTACATATTATAAAGTATAATATTTTTTTATTCTTGAGTTTAATATATTGACTCATTCCGTTAAAGAATTATAAATATATTCTGATCCCAAAGTAAATCTAATAAACGGGAACTATTATATTATAACCATTGTTTATTCGAAGTTAGATGAATTCTTATCTCTAAATTTATGGATAATAACGAATTGTGAATTCTTGGCAATATAATAGACAGTTATATATACAATATATAAGAGATGTTTAAATTTCAAATATCATCCACATTTTAACAAAAAGTGGTTAGTAGTGATCTAGAATACTAAGACAAGTATCATTACTATTGTTATAGAACCCTTTGTTCTCTATATAAGATCAATCAAAGGATCTATGGTCCTTTATACTATTAAATTCACAGTATACCACAAAAAAAAATGAATCCAATAATAATTAGATCTAATTCGACTCGTGTGTATACACAGCAATTGTAAATACGACCGAATCGCACCTTCGTTCTTAGTTTAGTCAAAGTTAAGTGATCACCCGTGTGATACATATTCAATATTATGTTTCTGAGATCACACACAACTGAAAGGACAAATAGAGTCTCATCAAGGAAATTCAATAAATTATATTCAAATATAAATATAAGGACAATAAATGAATAAAGTCCAATCAACAATATGGCAATAAGTCCTATTTATGATAAGTCAGCTATTATATTGACGAAATATATATTAAGTCATTAAATACGTATTACCTATATAATATAACGTTTAACTTTGATGTAATGAAACCTTAAAAAAAAGAATAATTTTTTGATTTCTTAGCAAATGTTCACCTCGTTTTTGAGTTTAAAGTTTTTTAACAGTTTATCTTAATATTATAGTATACCCACCTTCTTTTTCAATATATTACTACGACACTATTATATTATACCATTATAACAAAATCATCAAAAACCTGTAAGATTATATGTATGCGGTCTCCCATCGCGTGTACACAAGACAATAGAAACGTATATAAAGTATGTCTAATAAACGAGTAATGACGTGATGACCGGACGAGCATGACTAGCGGAGTACGATTCTTCTGTACAGTGTACATATATTATAATATGTATATAAATATGAGCACTTGCACTATTTTAAAATTATAAAAAATAGTGTAGTGGCTAGGTGGGATGGTTAGGTTAGGTACCACCCTCTACGATTACAGTTTATTATTTTCTTTTCGAAATCAATCCTCCGGTGGTCTCTCCAGTAGAGCAATTCATTTTTATTTCTCGATTATTTATCATTAGTTACAATAATTTACAAGTAATATAGGTACCTATATTGATTACAAATATAATTGCACATTGGTAAAATTGTCGTCAAAGTGTTTTAATTTTAAACAAAATATATTTTGCGTTGATATCAAATGCCGGTAAATGGTTAGGATGTACCACTTGAAAATAATGTGTATACATATTAATATATGAATCTGTTGTGATGAGGTTAACGACTGGATGTAAGGAAATAATTCATTTTCGAGTACACTATATATTATATCTGTACCATTAATACTTAATAGATGAAAAAAATATTAGAATAATAGATACTATATATTTTAATCGGCCTCTCGAGATTTTACAGGGTAGTGATTTTATATTAGTGGGTGGAAACTCCTAGGTTAAATGGACTTGCAAAATATTGCAGTGTTTGTTTACGCAATACGTATATTTTTATTAAGAAGACTGCAACGATGGTACAGAACACGCGCGCGTCTAATAACTCGCTCTCGACATTTCTTTTTGGTTAATTTGCATAGACCTCGAGCCAAATTCAGAAAGGGTTATCGTGTACGGGGGCGGACGTGTACGTGCGCTTTATACCGGATGATCGCTACCAATTCTACGACTTTATAAACAACTACGACAGTGTGTGTTTATACAGAGTGATTGCATTTACCAGTCAACGATCGTCCGTGAAAGTATTTTCTACGAGTGATAATATTATGTTAAGGTTTTGGTAAATTTGTTTTGACCCATAATAGGTATAAGTAAAGATATTTGTTTTAAAAAATCATTCTCACTTTATTCAATGTTTCTCGAACTATTAATATTTAGTTAAGTATACGATTTAAGCGAAAAAATTGACAAAAAAGGTGTACATTTTTAATTTTTTTTGTTTTCGAGGAGAAGTTCTTAAATTTTCTCTCCGATTTAACTGTAAAGTTTAGAATTAATTTTCAATTTTCATCGCATTAAACAATTATATATATATATAACCAGACCATTTATCTATGTTAAAATAACAAAAATGTTCAATGTTTTCTTCCATTTCATTTATGTTCTAGAAAAAAAGATTACAGTTGTTCATATAGTTATAAACTTATAAATACATGACTGCATTAAATTTAGCGACAATACACTAACATTTCCACGTATAATTTGGATTAACTCCCCGGGCCAAAAACAAATTCAACTAAATTTTTTTTAAATAATCAAAGAAACCAAAATCGTTTAATAAATAATATCACAACACTGATTTGAAATAAACCCGCAACAAAAAAAATTTAACTTTAGTGAACCTTAGCAAATAATCGACTGGCCAATAATAAAATGATCATCCCGTATACAATATTATAATAAATTAAGCTAATATATTCATTAAAACGCGGTTCCCATCCGCGCCGCGCACGGATTAAAATGTTTAAGCGATCAAGCTCGACAACGCATATACAGCCGTACCCGCCAAAATAATAATAAAATATACAATATCCAAAACAATGTATACAATATACACCAACCGGAGTATAATAAATATTATAAGTTACAACAAAGCCCGTCTTCGAAGAACCCCCGCGGAACCGTACTATGCGTATCTTAAATACCTAATATGCAAGATTTGAATTGTAAATAAGAATAATATTACAACATAAATAAGAAATATTAAATTATTAAAACCATTTAACGGTCGAATCCGTTTTCATCCGAAATTGACACTTTTGTTTTCGTGCTCATGCGATAATCTAGGATTTGAGTTTTAATCACAAATATGTACTTTATTGAATATATCATACATTTTTTGTCACCACTTGCGGCATTTTAATTTGAAGTTGAATGGTATATTTTTTCGTATAAATATATATATGTTTTCAATTTTATGTTGTTTAAAATTTTCTTTATTATTACAATAATTAAGCAGACACCTCCTTAATTATTATTTCATTTTTAACTAAATACAAAACGTGTATGTATAGTGTAATTACGGCTTGTTCTTAAAACGTTATGATAGTCTTAATAATATTATTTTAGGAATATTGACTTTCTTCAACATTGACAACATTAATTGTATTATATTCTAAACCACATAATACTTATTATAGTAATATAATATTATGTATAACAAAACTATAGGCAATAAAAAAGAAATTTTGTTATTTATTAAAATACCTAATTATTATATCATGTGTTTAAATTTCATTTTCAATACTTGTTTATAAATTGCAGTACCAAAAAAAATTTCATTAAATCGAATTCGTCCTCTTATATTTTACACAGATGTGAGTTTAATGAATATAAATGTAAAGAAAAGAGTTCTTTGGGTGTTTAGGTTTCTAAACATAAGTTTAGAACACCTTATATCCCATTAGTGCCCGTCAATCTGTCAGTTCGTTATAAGTATATAGTTACGATTATTGTTATCTAGATATTTATATATTGTCAGATTAATTACTAGAAATTATAATAAATGTGGTTATGATTACTTGTAATACGAATTTATAACAAATTTATTCAAAAAAAATTATACTATCATGTATTAACAAATATCAAAACATGAGAATTTATTATAAATTCATATAAGACAAAAGTTAAAAAAATATGTATATATAGGCCTAGAGTACCAAATTATTTTTAAATCGTATAATAAAATAAGTTTAGAAAACGGGAATTGCGCATGTTTGCATAATGAGCTTTCTTATCAATTATTATTTTATTTATTAATTTTTTTTAGATTTCAAAAATATTTCATTTTAAATATAACAAATATTTAAATGATATTTTTCAATACTAATAATATATTAACGTTTTTAATGGCTGCTCCAATCAGCTGTTATCGGTTAAAATATATTTGAACTATATCCTTATCATATCGTGATATCATTTTTTTTTCAGGTGCAAATTGAAAAAGAAGTCTCGCTATTAATTACTGTATCCGGTATTAAAGTATGCAGTCCAGATGGCGAGGTAATTAAAATAATATCACATTATACAGTGAATAGTATGGCACTCTAATCTACTCTTCTAAATATACATTGGATAAATCACGAAAAATAGTTTCCCATATACATGACAACCGTCAATTTATAACGTAGGTGTGTTAAAATAATTAACGACTAACGTTTCTTGTCGCCATCACTAATTAGTTATTATTCTTACAATAAAAAAATATATTTAATTGTTCCAACGCTATATTATATGATCATGTATCTAATATAATATATCTAGTCTTAATCATAACCCACAGTAACGATTGTGCCAATCTAATCGGAACTCTATCAAGATTAAGGACGATCGACTACCATCATAGTACTATTAACCAATTACAAATATATAAAGTTAGACACTTAGTAGAAGAGAATTGGAAATTGTTCAAACAGACAAAATATAAAGGCTATAACCGGGTTACTCCTCCCCTTCCTCTCCCCAAAAATAGTTCCTCATTGTGTTGTTCACATTTAATATATAAAAATATGTTCTTATATCTAATTTTATAAATAAGTCTGAAACCATATTTTTTATCTTACTTTAAATTTAATTTGTTGGAATAAGAGTTAACAAAAGTTATTTACAAAACTAAATACAAACTACACTTTTATTGCATTATTTTTCTGTCCTAGAAATAAAAAAACTCCATCTAGAAATGTTAGTTGTTAATAAAAAAATACTACTATAAATTCTTAGTGTACAGTAAAATTATATCTACGAACAATGTTTGGGAACATTTATTTCAGAAATAAAATGATTACAGAACAACAGACGTATCATTATCACATATAATTATTATTCTCATTTATAAATTATTAGAACACATTATAAGAATCGTAAATTATAGAATGATATGGTATTAGTAAAACAAAAAATAAAAATTCAAACGAATGTGGGATTGAGACTCACTCTAGCCATACAACGGTGCCAGTAAAATTATAAAGTTATAATACAAAATTGCGCTTGCTAATAGTTTTTCAAACATTTATTTTTATGCACGTATATTTTTCATTGATTTCCTCTCTGTGGAATTTATATATAATCGTATAAAACAAGTATTATCTTTGTTAAATAATTTATTAATTTTTTCAGATACAACCACCTAAAATACATACTATGTATCATATAAACAAAGTATGCTTACATTATATTATATATAGGTAAAAATTCTATACCTCAAAAAAAAGTAAGGTGTACAAAAAACGTAATTTTCCATTTGTTTAGAAAATAAAAAAACGACTATGTTTCACATAGTTTTTTTAGTTTTAAGCCAAATTTAATCAAAACGTTTATTAATCTATGATCTTTATTATATTATCTATCAATGATTAGGTAAAATTATATTTTGAAGTGACAGGTTATTGGTATGTGTTATTTTGAAATTCCCACCGAAAATATACATTTTTATTAAGCTGTTTAATGTCTAATGTTTATATGCAATTTTTAATCCCGAGTTGGTGTTACTTCGATTTCGATTGAATCAAATAATTAAGAAATTAAGAAGTAATTAACGACTGCACACACACATATATATATATATATAGAGAGAGAGAGAGAGAGAGAATGAGAGAGAATATTTATATGAAGGCGTTAAAACACTTTGAAATTCATGGATACTCGGGCTTTCTTACTGGAAGTTTGAGCTATTATATTTACCAGTGAAAATCCAAGTATCCATGGATCTAAAACCATTATAATATCATCTTAATGATAATGATGATAAATACACAGTTATTTTAAAGTTATAATGTCTATTTATGTAGGTATCTATTATTGTCTATTATTGATGTACGTGTATAATCAGTAGATAAAAACGATACATAAATCTTTTTTTACCCGTACCGGCCGTATCATTACTCCTTCTTATTCATAAAATAAGATAATAATGATAAAAATCATTTTAAAAGCCCTAGAATATAATATCTACATTCCTCGACTCACTGAAATTCTTAAACGCAAACAAACAAATATCGAATATTTCGCAACAAAAAATAAGTCGAGCTATAGTCAAAAGCTATATTGAGCTGACGGCAAGATAACCCGCGGGAAAAATATTAATCTCGCGCTCAAAATCACGGAGAAAAACAAAATTAGAAACTGTTTCGGCGTTTCATGTTAAAATATAACACCCCCCGACACACCAGGACAATTTTCAACGTCAACGTGTGACTATATTCATCAGTGGAGTATAAACATATACATATATATATTTAAAAGAATCTAGGAGAATATACGGACAATATTTCGTTTGAAAACCGCAATTTGTTCGATTCCGTCGTCGCTGCAATAAATTTAATCCCAAGCACACTCGTGTATGTGTAAAGTACATATATTATATTACGTGGTATGACTACGGATATTCACTATAAATACGTACATATATACGGTGACCGTGAATGAAACTGACGGTGAGGGAACTATACGGTGGGTGGATGAATTTAGGGCAAGAGGTGGTAGTAGTGGTGGTGGTTGGACGTTTAACTATATAATCCGTGCCAAAACCCTCTTCACCCACTGCTATTCCGCTGGTTTTTCCTTACTATTTTGGCCAAGGGTCGGATATTTCTCCGAATAGGCTCGCCCCACCATGCGCAACCGCTGATTTTATGGGGTGGGTACAAAACTTTGGCGTCTCTTGACGCCGCTAATTTGATTTTCGCGCTCAGGCCGTTAAGGAAACTGCCAAAGTGTTACAACACTACTCACGCAGTGATATCTCCACAATATTCTCCTTTATATATATATATATATATACAAACATATCACCGTCATGAAAACGCAAAGTTTTTGATGTTTAGTGGATGTCCCCCAACTCGGTGGACTCTGGGTTGCGTTTATTTATAAGAAAAAATGCATTTCAACGATCATTAAAGTTTGAATCCAGAACTTTGGAAAATAAAATAAATCTGTCCCAAAACAGATAAGAAACAACCGTCCGGGGGATAATCGATCAAACATATGCGATCACCACTTTCACCGCACCACAGTCGTAAGTGGCGGTGGTGGTCGTGGATATTATTATATATTATTTATAATGGTCTCTCGGGAATATCGTCGTCGCGGTCGTTGTCGACCGATGACCGTCGAAACGCGTCGCGTTGCACGAGAGGTGTGTGATCGACAAAAAAGTTTTCTCTCGTAAAAATCAGCCATCCATTTGCCACAAGGCATTTTATGTTTTTATTTTATTGATTATTTTTTCGAATAGTAGTAGAACTATAAAACATTTTTTCGTTATTATTAATTTATATGGTTACAATAAAGCAGCTGCATGTATTGTATAATGATAGAACAGACTGCAGGGCACCTGCAGCCTTTCGTTTTGACTTTACGTTATCATCGACTATTGCACAATACATTTTGAACGACTTATACATTTTTTTTTTAATTATCATATGGCATATATATATATACATATATATATATATATATATATATATATATATAATATATTAGTATATAATCGAAAAAACGCATAAATAGACTAATTTAATTTTCACAATATTGTTTCATGCTTCGGTACATATATTTTATACCATTTTAACCACAGAATTTTTAATTATAATGAAGAACGAAACTATTGATTAATGCACACACTATAATTGCTGAATACTTAACCATCCAGACTTCTATGTAAACGACATCATACGCCTATTGGTAAAATATATAATAATTGTTTAATTAATTTAAAAAGTCAATTAAAAGTATTTTATTTTCATTTAAGCATATTCATGTTTTTTAATATATTTTAATTATTATCTGACGACAATTTAACCATTTACCGTTATTTAATTATATTTTTGTATCATGTTCTCTAAATAGTGTTTAATTTTTCATTAAATGTATTTAAAAATAACCTTTTGGTTCATCATTTATCTGATTACTATAACACTAAATTCGTTGAATTATATATTATTATTCGAAATTGATAAATTACTAATAATTAATATCCTTAAAAATACAATTCACCGAATCAATTGTCCTAAATAGCAACTCTTGTGGAAAACAATTTCATTAAATTCACAGATGTGCCAGATTGTTTCCATCTTGGAATTTTTTTTATTCGTGCATTTTAATAATTTATTATTTATATCATTCTAAATAATCGTTAAGGATCTATCTTACCCGGTCTTAACAGAAAATTGCATACTTAAAATTAATTCAATTTATTATACCCTGTGGTTTTTGTATAATTTTATATCCAATGATAAATACCCGTCAGTTTATAGTTGTATACCATTCGCATCTTAACGATAACATAAAAAAGTAAAGTTAAATAAGTCATTAAAATAACAAACACTAAAGTCGTATTAATTATTTATATTCTATTCAATTTAAGTCTTTCAATAGCAATTAGTAATTACTAATTGATATCTTTGAAAACTGTTATCAAACGAGCTTATTTAATAAATAGTTTTAATTAAAAAATGTGCAAAAAAACTTATTAGAATACCAAATTCCTAGTACTAATTTTTAAATTAAATATCTGTATGAATTTCTCTTTTTTATTATCGTTGCACGGAGTACTAAAAATACTTTGTTCTTCTGATTTAGTCAATAATATATAAATTTCGTTGCAGCCTTAGCTGTTTTCAATAAACAGTCTCCTTGGTATTTGATCATTTCTTACATTGCACATACTAACTAGTCTTTTTCTCTGTGCTTCCGTGTTTCGTGATCAATTTTATCAGCCCTTCAAGTTTAATTAGGTGGTCATTGATCCTTATTTTTTTTTCTCTTTTTGAAATACGAGTAGTATAACTATCTTCCCTCAAAATAATTTTGAATACTATACAGTCCGACTTATCTAGCTTATTCTGTTCATATTTTATTCTTCTATTCCCATTCAATTCTGCTACATTTATTTTTTTTTCGTATCTTATACTAAACATACATTTTTATTAAATTATTTCATAGCTTATTTATTAAACCGATTTAATCCTTGGTTCTCGTGAGAGTATCATCATATCAAATTTATTTTTTATTCACATATCCTTGTATTAACTATAATCTTGACTCGTAAGTATGTATATTTTATAGATTAAATAATATAATAAATTACATGTGACGGTTTAAAAAGTTCTTTAATAACTTATAAACGTGTGTGACTCGTACAATTTTGTATAATAGAGAAGATAACTGTATCTCTTTTCTATATAAAGTTGTAAAAAGTAATATTATTATATTAATAGTAAAATAATTAACCTATTTGATACTTTAGTTATCATTTTACAATCGTCACGTCTTGTATTTTATATAAAAAGTAATGCTTTTATTGAGCATGCAACTTAGTTATAAAATAGGTACTTTTTAAATAAATTATTAATAAATATCAACAAGTTAGAAGCTGATATACAAGGCTAGATTACCTAGATTTTAAATATACATTGCACAACTAAAATATTTAATATTTGTGCACTTAAATCATAGTTTTTACACATTTAAATACTTCTTAATTTTTAAATGTAGATATATTAAAATAATACAATTTTTCATTTTAAACTCCCTTGATTGTTTTTTTAACTCTTTAAGTCATAATAAAATTATAAATATAATTTGAATTGTATTAGTTAGTTTAAATGAGTTTTATATCAATATTCAACTGAAAATACAACTTTAATTTTGATATTCATTATTTAGATAAAAATTGATGACAAAGTCAATTAAATATATAAAGACATCCAAAACGTCGAAGATATGGGAAGTTTCAATATAGTAGGTACCAATGGAAAAAGTAAAAAACAAAACTTCTTACAAACAATATAAACATCAGTAATCGGCCGAGAACAGTTGGTAGATTTGCATGATGCATATCCTCGACTAGTAAAACTTTTTCTTAATAATGTGAACAGAAAATCATTATTTATTAATTTAAGTTTAAATTTATAAAATAATTTTACGATTAATATCAGAATAATTTAACAGATTTTGTATATTAAATATTAAAATTACCCGCTTTAAAATGTTTGAAAAGGTAATTTTTATAACTTGTTTCTTTTAACGTGAGTATTGAAAACTACAAATAAGTCTTGAATAAATTAGGTAGTTTAAAGCAACTCTAGCCTTACAATGCTATCATACAAATAATAAATAATAGTCGTTCAAGCGCTATGATTTTATATTGCTTTCAAATTTAATGTTAAAATCCTCAATACAAATATATACAATACAGCCGGTGTAGCCCAGATTGATTTTTTTTATAAATAAACATTTAATATTAACACTAAAATATAAATTTAAAAACCACGTCCGATTATATTATGACTAAAATTAACTATATATATTTATAAACATTTTAATAAAAAATACTTATTAAAATGTAATAACGGTACCTAGTAAAAATAATATTATGATTATATTAATAAATGTATGTGTAATTTATACACGTAAAATCAATTGCATTCGTTCCATAAGCTCATTATTGTACAATAAATTTTAGGTTTAATATCAGTGTGGTTCGACAATAGCCAAGTATAAGTCAAAAAATATCCAATATGGTCTCGTTTGTCCAACTTTGGTTGCTATACAAGGCATAGATTTATGGGGTTCACTTGCGGAAGTAATTATTATTTTCCTATTGTTGCGGTCTACCCTCCCCAGAGGATCGCTTGTTTGGCATTTCGATTAAGTCCAAAACTTAAGCCTTGGGACCAACCCGGTAGGTCCAGTTAATGAAATCCCTAGCAAACAATGGTCGTGAATAGAATATGAAAAAATTAAACGAAACAAAAAAAAAATCTATTGAAAGCATAAAGAAAAATAACCAAACAAAAGATGAACCATGGTAACTGTCTTAAAAAAAAAAAAAAAAAAACCCTTTAAAGCTATACGCCGACAACAATAATCTCACCTATATTATAGGCTGAAAAAAATAATATAAGCACCCGTATAGACACTAATAAGTACATAAATAATAATTCATATACACGTAAAATAGATCTGAATTATCTACATAACAAAATTATATCCTCAATGACATTCCAAAAAACATTTGAACTCAAATTGTAACTAACGTCTAACAATAATGTATGGTGAGATGGGATTGTTATCGTTTAATATTACATAAATTATGAACTGAAGCCTCTATATAGACTATAGAAAGGTTATAAACTATAATATTTATGACTTATATCGTATACTATTTTTTTGTACTTTATAATCTTATCGAACATAGTACAGTTAAATAATATTGCCATATTATATTATATTGGAGTGACTACTGACTACCACTACATACTATACAGTGTACACTATACGTATTATTTATTTTACACAAAAATAGAAGACGCGTGGCAGAATATAAATTACGAATAACGATTGTTTAAAAAAAAAGGTATCTACCAGAAAACGAGTGAGGAGAAATTGCTTGAAAGGGGTTGCGACGAGGTAAGGTCATAGTATTCGTCTTTTCGTAGAGGTCCGTGAGATGAAATATACGCTGTATGCGTTATATTATATAGGGACGATGATGAAATACTTTTTTGCACGGGTTGATTAATGAGCGTATTTGAGATGTATAATGTAATGGTGGGGGGCTCAACATTGAACATGTATCAAAATTCGAACACTGTCTGCAATATAGCATGAGGACGGTGGTTGGGATTATAGAGGCAAGTGGAAGTCGGAACAAACACGACAAGCAAAGGTAAAGGCGAAAAACAAGATGGCGGTGATGCTAAAGTCTATACCTGGGTACCTATAGCTTTTTTCATCACATCCCGCCTCATCTGGTCCAACATTGGCGTTCGCCTTTCTGCGTGTGCCGCTGTAGAAACCCGCGTGGGGACGTATGGCGGCGGCGGCAACTAGCTATCGTTAATTAATCAACCCGTCAAAGGCTTGTATATACGGATACGACTATCAATCAAACGGCTTTTGACGCTTCCCGCTTGCGCGACGCTTTGCTGCATCAGTTCCTACCGGCCGCGATCCCCGCCCTCCACCCAACCGCCCTTCATCGTTCCGATACACCCCATCCCTTAGTCACCTGCGCCACCACCCTCGCACCCGTGTGGTCTCATCGACACACAGCGCACACACACATACACTCGAGATGAACTGTTCACAGAGATAAGCGTCACCTCCCCCCTATTTCTGCATAATGTTTATAATAATATGTATAGTGCGTGATAGACATCAAATTGAATATTAGAGACTTGTTATAGTATAGTAGCACTATATAAAGATACATATTATCGTTAACCATCAACGCGTTCATCTAACGCATGCAAATCATGTGGTATACCCTTTCCAGACAAAATGAATCTTTTTCATCTGGTGATCAGTAAAATTACTTTATTCGTAATGTGTGGAATACCCGTGCATGTATATACTTTTAATCATTTATTATGATTTTTTATCATAAACATAGTTGAACTATGTATACAAAAATACGTAACACTGATCATTAAAAAAAAAATGTGTAAACACATAATTAAAATACATACCTAAATGTATTTAATATTTTAAAAGTAATGTTTATATATAAAAATCGTAATTTTTCATATTTAAATTACAATGCCTGTTTTTAAATCATCTTAGATACTGAGCGAAATGATAAATGAATCAATTTTACAATAAAATGTGTCTTTTTGTAATATATTTGTATCTTTAATCACCTTTTGGAATAATAAAAATTGTTTCACGTGTCGGGGTAGCTTATGATAGCAAATTGAATCTCATTTTAGATTTAATAAGAAAGTTAACAAAATCGATGTTTATATTTGTATGTATGTACATCAAAAACAAACATACACCGAATCAAAACCTAAATATACTTGAAATTTTTAACAAATGTTTATAATAGTATTTTCTGTACATGGTATAACTTACAAACTAATTTGTTTCAGTTTGAGCTATTTATTGTAACTATTTCAAAGTATTATAATATTTTTTGTGGGTACTTGAAACTTATACGTATATTATTATATTTTATATACACAACGACATCTTTAAAATATCTAGACAATTTTATGCTATTTCCTTTTCACACCACGAACCATCAACATCGTTCCATGGAAAGTTTATATTGACTCGGAAATTATTAACAATAATATGATATACATATTTGGTATCATAATAATTAAATAGTAATAATATGAATAATATGAAAATTACTAATAGTAATACTAAAAATATCATAAAATATTAAAATATATTTAGTAATTTAGGTTAACAGATCGTCTTAGTTCAGATACGTTTTTGGTATGCAAAATTGTTTTTTACAAGTATAAAATATGTTGTGGTAGTTTCAAACATTTGCATAGTTAGTTTAAAATTCGTTAAATTTAAATTTAAATTATACTGGTCAAAGTTTAATTTATTTTGGTATCTCATTTTAGTAGTGTAATCGAATGTAAAATGCATTCATCAATATTATTATAATTTAATATAACTTATACCATATGGTATGTTTTATATGTTTCTAAAAAAACCTAAGTCCGTTATGGTCAAATATATGAAAAAGTACATAAATGTAACAATTTTGTATCCATTATACTTACTTACTCGTACATTTCACTTTACATCATTCCATGAAGGTATTATTTTAAGTACTTCTATAGTACTACTTTTTCAATTCGAACCAGTAGTTCCTGAGATTAGCGCGTTTAAAATAACAAACTCTTCAGATTTATAATACTAGTATAGATTATATAGAATATAGATAAGTATAAACAAATCTAAAATAGCACGAATAGACAAACAATTTTAAACATTAATACTTTTTATTGGTTATGGTATACTAAACATAATAATATCAATAGTGGTATTAAATATAATATTTTTCCTTGAAAACAAATTTTAATGCCCATGAAGTTTATTTTATTTCTTAAAATAAATCATTTAATAGATT
Source organism: Rhopalosiphum padi (assembly GCF_020882245.1). Classification (NCBI taxonomy): domain Eukaryota; kingdom Metazoa; phylum Arthropoda; class Insecta; order Hemiptera; family Aphididae; genus Rhopalosiphum; species Rhopalosiphum padi. Next base: position 25,924,145 of record NC_083600.1, read on the forward strand.
TTAACAACCAATCGCTCTTAAACGACGAAGCACGAAAACTTCTATTTAAAACTGATTGATTAAAGTATCTATAGTTTAAAGTCCAAAATGTAACTTTAAAATAAGTACGTTCTATTATAATACAAAATTAATTCGATGATTCTTAAATATGTGTTTTAAATTTTTATATTTTCAATGTAAATCATTTTACAAGACTATTAAAAATATAGATTAAACATACGTAATGTAAGTCGTTAATTTAAAAATGCTTAACTATTTGACTTTACACTTATAATTTGTATAATAAAAGGATTCATATACGTTATTATTGTTACTTCATTATTTGTTTACAAAAAAAAAATTTAAAAAAAATACATTATCCTTTTCAATTGGATCTACATTATACGGCGCAGTACTCCGTACTCGTATATAATAGTTTTATTGAAAGAAAAATTATAGTAGGTATTTACTTTGTCTCAATGTTTTGTTCGTGATAATTTGTATGTTAATAGAAAATAGTAGAAAAATAACAAATTACAACTTGGATATTATTAGGTACATTCCACATATATATAATTATATATTTTATAAACGTTGCATAATTGTATATATCATATTACTATATTACATTATTAATATACGGGTAGGTACGAGTCGTGCGTAAAAAAACTTACAGGACGAAGGACGACGATGCGGCCATTTGTTTGTCATAATATAGTGGAACGCTAAACAATATGTAAAGACTTACATGAAAAAAAACTGAATAGTCAATGAATCCTGCAACGATGACGAATCTAATAGTCTCGACTACGTATGAAGATTGAAAATGTGTTTGCCGAGGCGAAATCCGTTCGGTATTACGACGAAACACGTAGTTTTGTTCGTCAAATTGAATATTATACATGCATATACAAATATAGGAACATATTATTATTATACGCGCGAGTGCGATTCTGTAGCATACATATTATTATATATTATGCGATGTAGATATAATATATAATATTGCGTATATAGTCGTATAGGTACGTTTTTATTCCAATTGGAATTATCTCTCAGACGTTCAACGCACAGAGAACCAACAAAAACGGCGATAGTAAATATAATATATACCTATATAATATTATACAGGATGCATTCATTGAGCATATTCACAACCATGTTCCATCCTTATTAATTATGTATTTATTTAAATTCTAACCTTTTCTATGCCATTTAAGTGTGCCCCGTCGTTATACAATCTTCTTTGTTTCAGTTGACAAAATTGTATCTTTTACTGTAAATTATTAATGAACCAATAGTCAAGTGCTGATATACCTATAAATAGAAATTCGTGCGATTAATTTCTGAAATTATTTAATTTTATAAACATATTATGCTATATGCTATAGTCTATAGTTATGCATAAAGTATAAAATATTAAATATATATAGTATATTGTTTTAGTCTAGTATATTTGCTTATTATACTTGGAGAATTTTTACAAATTATAAAATCCTAATCGCTTCATATTGAAACTATGATTTTCAAATAACCGTAATTCATAATTCATAAGCCCAAACTTTTGAAAGTGTGATGGTATTTATTTATACTTAAAAATTCCAAAAATTATAATTTGAATAAATGCATGATTTATTAATAAAGTATACAATAGGGGTGAGCATGATTGACAAATCACACGCACATTACAATACTATAGTGTACAACAGTTGAAATTCTCCATACGCAATACCAGACTATCCAACGGTATACTACGGTAGTAGCAGAGATGGTAGCTTACGATTTCCGTTCACTACATAAGTTTATATGTATAGTCCGTGTATGTGTATATGTACGCACGAACACCTAAAGGGCTCAAACCCTTCTGCCTATGCTCACACCAAATATTATAATAGACTATCCGCGTCTGAGAATATTCAGACCGAATGCATATTTCATACCCATCTCGTTCTCCCTATCGTTGCTTGTCCTCTTGCCCTTGAGTACATAAAAATGATAGGTATTTTTTTAACTCATCTTCCACCTCACCGTTTCATCAGTGGCCGAGATGACATGGAATAGGGGGAAGCGAAGACAGAAATAAATCGCATTCTATGTATACTATATAATATATATTTATTTGTATACGCAAGTTTACCGCGCGACAATAATCCATATACATGAATAATGTATAGGTACAGAAACTGACGTTTTTCCTAACCTCCGCACATGTATATATAATATTATTTATTATTATCATTATCATTATTATAAGTACGTCTGCATATATCAAAATTCCATGACCACGAAAATCTGTTGAGTTGCATTTGCATATATTTTGTTATTGTGCATTTTGTATTTTATCATAAGTTTTAGGCGTTTTAGCAACGGGGACGAATAGAGTAAAACTAGGGGGAAAACAGCACATGAAGATACTGAATCGTAGCATAGAGAAAGAAGATAAGTACATAGTGAGTATAGACATATTGAGTGCTTGAATTACTTAAAATAATCGTTTTACTCGTAACATTTGTATAGCGAAAACTTATGAGTGACGAATATACCCCCGTTGTAAGGTAAAATAGAAGAGAAAAATAAAAAATGTATTACCTTCAATTCTATAATTATTTGATTTCTTTCTTCTTTAATTTATAATAATTCTATAATTTACATCAAATCTGAGTTAAAATATTTTCTTTACACTTCTACTCGTTTATAATAGAAAACATTTTTGTATACATACGTCTACGTATATCAAGTACATAAATGTTAGATAAAATTGAGATACTTTTATAGATAATTGTCGTAAACGATTTTTCAGTACCGACTCTCATATGAATAACGCCTAACATTAATTTCAGGGAAAACATTACTTCCAACAGCTTTTCTGGTCAAAAAGCTCTGCAGCTAGCTGTACTGGTATGTTCACTATTTGGGTTCAAAATCTCATGAGACTATAATTATGCTTAAAATGATGCTCTAGAATCTAGATGGACGAAATTATATCGCATCCGTATGTATAAGTCGAAATATGTTCTCGTCACAATGCCAAATAACCAATTTTTTGAATCATTCGACGACTATTAAAGGAAATTAAAATAATTCCAATGCACCTGATAATAGACACTTAAATATATTTACTATTTACACTCATTGATACATTTATATACAAAATATATTATAAATTATTTTAAAAAAGCAATGATTTTTCAAATCGATATTGTTTTATGCATAAATTATTGCTTTAAGTACCTAATCATAATTTTATATTTTAAATTTATTGTAGCGTTTGACTTTTTTCATCTCAATACCTACCAACAAATATACGCTTAAAATCTAAAAGTTAACAAATTGTATTATTTTTGTATAATAAATTATTGCTATCGATTTTGTTGCCTTTTATTATATATTCTAATGAATGGTAATTATTATGATTCATAATTTATAAACAAATTAATTTAAATTAACGAATAACACACTTAAAGATATATAATAGCACATTTATCTAATATAATGCTAATAACAGAGAAATCCCACAAAATACAAAGACATTCTGTTTTCTCTATTATCTAATATAAATAACAATATAAGGTGGAGGAGTACCTACATCGTTAAAAATATAACTAATACAATCACTCAAAAATTATTAGACGATTACTATTTATATCTCATTAATATTTGTATAATATTTATATAAACATTTTTTATCAAATTACAAGTTTACGCATACTTTGTTTGCAATCAAGATACTTATTGCAGGCAGCTTTTTGAGTTATTTCTATAAAAAATAATACAACAGTAAAATAAATAGACATGATAACACTCTAAATCAAATATGATTAAAATATATTACTGGAAATTAATTATTTAAAGTATTTAAGATTTTTATTATTAGGTTATAAAAAAGGACATTATCAAATAATTTAATATATTTTTGTTTGTTTTTTAGTAAACTTTTTACAGTTAATTTAAAATAATATCGTATTTTCAATAATACCAATTCGAATTAATTTGATATATAACTAATTAATTTTATAGATATCGAACTTATCTAGAAAGATAGAAACAGTGATATAATTTATTAAAACCTCGATGAATATTTATATTATAATTAAATTAGCATTAAAAACGTATTAAGAATTTAAGATGAATTTATACAAGCGTTTTTCACAATATCATTAAATCTAGAGGAAAAGTATAAAAAAAATACCTTCCAGCACGTGCCTGTCTATAAGCATTCTTGGTAATGTTGAATTATGTACATATAACTACATTATGTAAAATGAATGAAATATTTTATTTTTTTATACTAAAAAAAAAAAATCTCCGATGCCGATAAAATGACGCTAGTAGGGTGTATTATTCTCTACATAACTGCTATATATGTTTTTTGTTTAAAAAAATTCAAAGCATATTCTGGCATATCACAGCTAGGGGAGCCATGTTTTTACTCTCTTCATTTACGTGATTCAAATTTTTGACATGGTTTCAAGTAAATATAAATTAATATTTAGCTGGATATGATGATTTAATCGTACGCTGTGGACGAGAGCATCGAGATATTCATACATTACATTGTACGAGTTTCAATATTTTTTTATAACGGCAAATACGATTTACACATTGGTCGGAGGTCGTATTTTATAAATCGGTCAACACAAGCAAAAATAACGATTACAATTCTCTTGATAACGCTTAATTTAAAAATATTTTTAGTAATAAGTATTTACTCATTAATTGGGCAATTCAAGCAAAATTTCGTTAGTCGGTACATATCATTTTCAATAATCGATAAAATGATGAATTTCAACTATATTTAAGCATATATAATACATATGTGTTAACATTAAATGCAATTTAATTTTAGTTTTTTTTGTTTTCATGTATTTATTTACAATTAATTAAAATAGTTTTCAAATATATTTTGCAATAAATGTATGCTGAGTATTACATTTCAATTGTGATTCCTTAAAAAGCATATATATGTACACTTTACATAACACACAAATGCACTTTGCTATTTTAATTATCTATAACAGTATACTATATTGATACTTTAACATAAAATAGATTGTTTGATTCACACAACTGTTATACATTATTATTAAATGAAACTAAATAATTAATAAGTGATTTTACAAAAAAAAATATTATACTTATGAAATGCAAAAGTTTTAATGTTTCAAATCTTATTTTAAACTACAAAAATAATTGCTAATAATATTATATATTCACCCCAATTTTGAATTTCAATATGGATTATACTAAAAACAAGTCTTATTTAATAACCATAGAATAATTAAGGACATTTTAGATTATGAATTAATGATTAATCATATTACACAATATTACATATAATGCTTATATAATATCAAATAGGTACGACAATAATATGATTATGATGGAATCAGTTCGTAGGTAAATTGGAATTATTATATGTCGACTGTTGAATCGTGAATCATATTGAATTATATTGCTATTTTATCAGTATTGTAAATTGAACATTTACAGTATACACATTTGGTGTAATATTTATTATGTAATACGACATATACACAATTTGTTTGCTAGTAATACATCCAATGTGTGGTGTACGTCGGAAGCTGCTGAGATGTATGAGGAAATGAAAATGTCTTTAAATTCAATTTCTCCGGCTACTTGGCATGGTTTTCAATCGCATTGGTATTATCAACGACAGCAGGAAATTAGTTCATTTCCTGCAGCAAAATCTACCCACTCGTTTCACTTCCGGACACTACCTAGCTAATCTGCAACCCTTTTTTATATAAACAAAAACCAAAAAACCTAATGAGTTTTTTTAATAATTTTTTATTCAACTCTCATTTCAGGAAGTTTTAATGGCTCATGGACTCAGGAGAGTTTCGTACGCTACGTGCGATCCGGGATGTAAACAGTTTTGTTTCCTGGCCAGACAACCTGGTGGTCATATCAACAAACAGTACTGTCATTTGTTCGTTACAAAGACGGCTGAACAGGTAGATATATCATTTATACTTATATTTACTTTTACGTTTCACATTTTTTTTCTACGAATTAAATCACACATTACAAAAATGGGGTGAGTATAAACGTCACGGTCGTCGTGGTGTGCAATAAAACACCATTGTACTTGACAAACGAGTTACGATTTCCCCATCGGTGTCAGTAGAAATTAATGCTTACATTTCACTCCCCGGTGACGTAAGTGGGCTCAAGTGGACAGAAAACAAGAGTTGACATAAGAATAAAAAGAGCAAATTGAAATTTGTTTGTGATTTGTTTTTAGTTTTGTAAAAGTTGGCAGTCAAACGCCTCTCCCAATAATGTGTGACGTATATATCAAACTGTCCACGCGCGTAGCAATGTACTGAAATTGCATACACAGTGCGCCGGCTTGCTGATTATCAATTAATTTCTATAAATGTTTAATTGAAACTAATAAGTTTTAAAATGTTTCACTATATTTTTGTTTACCAATTTAATAATATTTTTCCAATTCATTTTGAGTTATAGATATAAATAACAATTGTTTAATTATTGATGTGCAACTGTGATAAAACATTTGAAATTCGACATTTAATTTTTTAATTATTTAACTTTAAAATGATCAAATATTTTAAAATAAATTTAAATGGTATAAAATTAAATTAACTAATATTTGAAAAAAATTTACACTAAAAATAAACTACACAGTTTTTACATAATTTGTCCTAAAAATTGATTTGTTCTGAATGAAATATAATTTGTTTCCCGAGAAACAAAATTTTGATTAAACAAAAGGGCGACACGCGATTCCGCAAAAGGGTGTATATCAATTGCACTAAAATGACCGTTTTATCTATAAGAAATCTATCGATTGTGCCGCGTATCAACTCTGCTAAAACGTTTTACATATTGATTCCGCCGGCTATCAATCCGCTGAATATTTGTTAATTATTTATTTTAAAAATAACAACATTTTAAATGTTTAATAATAATTAAATCATAAAAACAGCAAAAATAAAAATAATGAAATTAAAAAAATATATATAACAATGTTTTTTGATTATAAATTAAATAAAAACTTTGATAGATTCATTTATATAAAACTGGCATCAAACTACTATTAAAAAAAAATTTTAATTGTAAAAAAAACAAATCACTAAGTACCTATTTGAGTTACGTATATTATTTTATCATTTTAACAAATTTTACAATGCATTTAGTTATTTTTTTTTTTTACCCATAATATATGTATAATTATTTTATATTGTCCGTTATGGACGAAAATGTTTGAATCATTTTTTGAAATTTTTTATCTTAATTAAAAAAAAATACATTTACTATCGTGGTAAATTGGGTGTATGGCTTACACGATTTTATTAGTTCTTTTTAGTATCACTTTAGTAATTTGATCATGTAAATAAAACCTATTGGTTTTAATAATCACTAGTTGATGACCTTAAAAACATTAATAAATGCAAACATGACATAAAAATGACAAATAATTTCCTTAAAAAATGACAAATATTTGTTTTAAATTAATAAAAATACATTTTTTTTTTAAATTGTACTCTATTTTACTATAAAATTCTATATACATTTATCAAAACCTACAAATTACTCAAAATATTATAATTATATTATAATAATTATGACATAATAATGACAAAAATGTCCTTAAAAATTAATATAAAAAATAATATTCACTATAACACGAAAACGACGACTGTAATCGGTGAGATAAAATCGGATAGGTACTAATCATAGTCCATGGTAATTTCAAAGTTTTAAGTAAGTTATCGGCATAATGGCAATCGACAAGAAACAATAAGAAATGAACTAATGTGAAATCAGTAAAAATGTCAAAAAATAACTTAAAAAGTAATAAACACCAAAAAATGCAAAATAAAAATAAGTTATTTAAATTCACATGCTAATGAAACACATTTGTGGCCAGGAAAAAATGTTCCAAAAAATAATGCAAAATGCATCAACTTCCGAGCCCTAATAATCACTATTAATAACAAATTTGTATATTGTATTGATTCAGAACCTTTTACTACCAGGTAAACCTTAAAAATAGACCTACAATAACGCGATAGGAAATATTATACCTACCAAAAGTAAATACATCAGTAACATTCCTTCCACCTGGTATAACATTATTCATGTGTATTTCCTATGTATTATTATTAATAATAAATTATATAGGTACAATGTGTAATAATTAAATTTTACGAGAAGCTGATATAAACGCACGGCTCTGTCCATCGCGACTAAACCCTTGTAGATTGGTGGTACAGGTGAGGTAATTAACTTTCTCCACACGTGTACTCACATTATAATATAATGTATAATGTACCTAATATACAATGTACATAATATAATCCCCAATTGAGCTGTTTCAGCCTTCATATCCACGAAACCCGACGACGACTTCGCCATTTGATTGAAACGTTCTTTTTCGCAAAGACTTTTGTCCGGATTATACGATAAACGTGCCTCACTCGCCTTTATATTAGTGTGAAGATTCTCGTTATATTTTTTACTAGTATTTGGCAACAATCCACCATTAGTTCATGTCTCACCCTTATAAAAAAAATAGACGATTTACAAGCGACTTTACTATATTAAGCGACAATGATTTGTATACATGTCGCAGTATAATAACGCTTTATATATCACTCGCGTCATGATCACGTAAAAACCATACAGTGGATGTCCGACTTACACTTTTTCTATTCTCGTATCTTATAACCCTCATCGATTTTTTTCTTAATCAACTTCATCAACTTACAGTCCGTTATATTAGTTACCTGAAGTTTGAATCCATAAAATATGTGTACCACCAATCGTAATCTCATTTGCTATAATAGAACTACAATTTTTAAAGCACCACATAAAAATAATAAGTAAAATTTGTGTTTATGGATTCATAATTCGGAATAGAGACTACGTACTTCACCACAGTTACTAAAAAAAATTCACATCAATAGCATGCATTAATTAGCGTATCAAAGTCTTTAGTGAAATTAACTTTATTTTATTCTACAAATAGAATAAGAAAATAAATATTTACATTTTCTACCGGAAATTAAGCCAAACTATTACTAGAATATTTGTAATCTAAGGTCATATCCGCTTAATTGGGTTATTACATTAAAAATAAATGTTAAATACGTGGTACATTCTTTATCGCGCTTATGTATAATACTTTATGCTAGACAACTACAATTCTGTACACTAAACTAATACCGCGCGAAGTGACACATAAAAAATTTTACCAGTGAAAAAACAAGTCATTGCATTATTACTTATATATATATAAGAACGAGACGTGTGTCGAATACTGGTGTATAATCAAGGATTAGTCGACCGCCTCAAACTCCGTTGTGAGACGATAATTTAACGAACTGGTGAATACATACATAATATATAGGTTCATATATGGTGGATTGTGGGTATATTAATTGTATAGTTATTCACATGAAAAATACGAATAAAATAAGATATATAATTCGAATACACATAACAGTCGGGTTGAATATATTATAACTTAAAACGATCCATTTCTACTACAGTATGTACACTATATAAGATATATATAACTATCGTGATTCAAATTTTGCCCCTTCCTATTTTGTTTACTAATATTGTATACTTTATTTGTACAAATAAACACTACCGCCGCACGCGGAATTACCATTGTGGTACTCGAAGGCAACCATCATGAGCATGACCAACAAAAACATAAAAAATAATAGTGATAATAAACATGACTAGGGCTTCTTTAATAATGCGATTTCCGGTCTGGTCACGGAGTTAAAAACGACTCCGGGTTACTTTTGATTAGAAACGGCGTGATGCGAATCGTTATGGCAATGCTAAAACGTTTAAGCCGTTTTGCCAAATATTTACCAAACGGAACGATAAACAAATTTTGTTTATTTGGTTGTATTATAATAGACACACCGCGGGCGAGAAATCATTGCTTCCTGCAAGTACTCATTAAAATTATATAGAAAACGAGCGCGCTTGTGTTTTTAACGAGTTATGGTACACTAAATAATCACGTCCCGTGTGCCGCTCTAACCGTAATGGGTTGCCAGTAGATTTATAAATTTGTTAAGCTTCTAAGTGGTTGATAACATCATTGAATATTTGCATTTCCCCAGAATGGTAGTTAGTATAAATGAACTATAATAAAACACAAAGTTTTATAAAAAAAAAACAATATTACGACTAACTATAAAAATTATATAAATCGCTCTTTAAAAACACGAAAACATTTCATAACACTAATTTTTAAAAAGAAGAATCTAGTTACTGATTATTTTCCTAATTTCAGTTTGTACATTCAACTTATTTATAATTTGTATATATAATCATTTTATTTTTAAATTATCAAGTCTATAAAGTATTAAGTATAATTGTTTTGTCTTAAATTGTGCCATTGCGCATCGTGCCCGTTTATTAATATTAATATATAGTAAATAAATAACAGTACTAAATGGATGACCAAAATTCAAACCATAATCAAATATACCTATACTATTTAGTAGTTTCTATAGTAATTACATAGGAATAAATATAAGTAGATACATTACCAATATTATAATAATACTGGTATATATAAAAAGCTACGACTTAAATTGCTATTACTATCGTGTTATTGTTATTATTATTGTACATTTTTGTTAAGAAACAAATTGTTCAGTAATATATATTATATAAACACGATACACGAAAAAAATTTAAATTTGAGTTCATTTTAATATGAGTATACTCCAAAGGTACGCTATTTACATTATACGCTTTATACGGTTGCTGTTAAGTTAATACAAACTTTAATGTAGACAAAATATAAAAATGATTTACCTTATTTTTCCCATTCTAGACCTTTTATGTTTTGTTATCGTAATGCTCAATGTAATAATATAATTCGTTTCGACAAAAAAAATTCTATCGAAGTCTTACGCTACGAAATCGAATTTAAAATGCAAGGAGTATACAGTCCTATTGTCTATACGTGTCTCGAATTCCATTATAATTTCAGTATATCATAGATTATAAATCATTTTTAGTAAGTCTTATTTTTCAGACCTTGAAATAAGTCTTTTTAAGATCTGATTCGAGATTATTTTATTACAATATTAGCCGTTAATTGTAGATTAAATAATAATAACAAATTTATAATAAGCAATAATCTTTGAAGTCAATTTTAAAATTATCATAAAAAACAATTTATTTAATTTTGAGTATACATCTAATATACACTTTAAATAAGTATAATATACCTACCCACAAAAATAATACGAATTTGGATCAAATATATATTTTTATAACAGTTATGTGCTTTTAATACATAATAATATTGTATTAGAAATAATTATGTGCATTCTTATATACGTAATACTCATGTTATTATACAACATTTTTATATTACTACCTAATAATTAATGTATTCGAAAAAGTACTACACAGTAAGTTTAAATAAATTAAAGTACCTATTCAAGATCCGTTTTCATTGGTTATGGATGGGTGTTTAAAAAATACTTTCAAAAAAGTCTATTCACATAAAAAGTGCATAAATAACTTTAAGGAAGTGAACAACATTAATAAGTTTTTAAATGTCCCTTCTTTGGAAGTAAATACGACGAGCAAACTTTTTAACTATTCAGAAAGATATATATATATATAATATAAATGTCCAAACTCGTATTCGCAACAAATTGAAGTACAAAAACATCAGACATGATGTATCACATGGAATTTTCCCGGGTCTCTATTATCACCCAAACGTATCGGACTGAATGTGAAAAACGACAATGAAATTCGGCATTGCATTGTGTAAAACAACAAAAAAGAGGCCATCATCCCTGGGGGAATCAAATAGAAGTGACAATTTTTTATCTTATATTTTTTGTATTCAATCTCCAAATTTCAATTTGATCGTCACGCGTGTCTAAAACGGGGAAATCAGAGAATGGCGCAACGTGTAAACCGACCCATCGTCCGCAACGTCACAATGATTGATATCTACGCAAACTATTCAACGACAATTCAAAATAATAAAAGTACACTATGTGTACTCTGGTTAAACTCAGGTAAAGCTTAATTTTATGCCTATCGTTCAAGTTTAAATTCCACCATAACATATAAATACGTATTATCCTCGTCATTTCTCAATATATATTTCGAACTCATTACTTTTTATAACCCGGTTTTGATTCGTAACGGGATTAAACTACATGCATGCTATTTATTTGCCATAAGTGTAGATCTATAAATTATAACAGTCCATTCTCAGTTCATCAATTCATCATTACTCATTAGTCGTTATTATGATATTTTATATATTTTAAAGTAATATTGGTTAATAGTTGTTGACAGTTATTACAGTTAATTCACTTACTAGTTACTATACGTATGCTTATTTTACTATTTCATATTAATTTAATGTAAGAGGTTTTTTGTAATTTTTACAACAATAGTCCGTATTTAATAGATAGGTAAATATATAAAGGTAATTATTTTTATAAACATTTTAAGTTCAAATCTGGACAAAATAACTTATTAAAACAATAAACAACAATGTTTTTTATGTTATTATAATTTAAAAATATTATTTGTGGGAACTTAAAATTTTTACATTTTCTTAAACTATAAACTTTTACACCTACATTATATTATTATGAATATTTCTACACGCAATGACATTTTTATTCATTTTATGATATTATTATTATCGGTTTTACGGTTTACAGAAAAATTTTATTGAATTTTGAATTATATAAATTAATATAATATGGTATAAACAATAAATTATTTTAACTATTAAATACTAATAATTAAATAAATGCAATATTTTTCGAAAAATTGTGATTAATAGAACTGTAATACTAAAAATTAAATTAAAGTCTTTAATAGCTATATCACGATATATACTTAGTGACAGACCGTCTCCGTTTAGAAACGTTTTTTGTATATAAAATGATATATCATTAAATTCAAATTTAACATACCCATAATAGTAACCCACTAAAAACCTAATATACAACAGAGCGGTTTTCAACAATTTTCCTAATAGTTCTGACTAACGTTTGAAGAAACTAGTTCTTTTATTTTTCTATGTTTTTCGCAGTATAGGACTTGAAAATGTATTCAAAATTACAAATTTCAATGCAGTTTACAATAATAAATTATGTTCTCATCTTTAAAATAAAAATTGACATTCATTTACTAATTATTTCTGTGTCTAAAATCAAAATTGTAATTAAAAATTATATTTCCCTTAAAATATTTGATGAAATTGAGGAAAAATATGATTAAGGATTTTAATAGGTACAAAAAATATTTATAAACCATTTTATACATATTTTAACTTATAATGACTGCAGCTACCGTATCTGTGTGTACCTATATGGCTATATGTATATAGGTATAACAACTGTATATAGGGGTACCGTGGTAATAATATATCAAACCGTAAATGAACAAACTTTTATCGAACCCAAAACGATGACGTGTATAATAGTGAAAAAAAAAATAAACAAATAAATCGTGGAAAACCGGTCGACTGCGCGACGTCCAAAATCTAAACGAGACCACGGCTGTGACGACTCCTTCGCCGCCACTGCAACAGCGACCGAGTTTCCTTCACGTAGGTCGTAATTATTACACACATACACACACAACCAACAATGAAGGTGATGTCTGCCGCCGGCGATTACCATTCTCGTCCTACTCGTCTTTTCCCCTTCCATATTACATACATAGGTATATTATTATTATTATTGTTATAATATATCATAAGGTATGTACGCGTTCAGTATATAATTACTGGTTTAAATGTGTGTATAATATGTTTTTGTGTATAATATTCCAGTATGCGCTGTATGTTATATATCTATATATAGTATTATTATTGTACACATACCGCCTTACAAGTCGTCCAGCGACATGGGCTACCGGTATTTTATTATGTTATTTTTTTTTTTATTACTATTATTCATTGACTGTCTCTCTAGCGTCAAAGTAACCCGATCATTAAATTCGTTCAACGGCGCATCATAAATTCCGGGTGCATATTAATTATAAATTATAATTAATACTCCGGCAGTCAATCTCGCATGTTGTTTGCGTTATCGCTTTTTTCTTAAAAACAAAATGTGTATGATTATGTCTCTGTAAATTTTTTTTTGCGTTTATAAATTATTTGAAACCGTTAACGTAGGACTGTTAAAAATAAGCTACTGCAGAAACACAATTTAGAGAGTTTTAGTCGGTTTTACATGTTATTTATTTATATATTTTTTTTAATATTTTTTTGTCTTTCTATTATGATTTTTAACAACTGCGTACACATAATCCGAACTCCATCATTTTTAAACTTCGTTCGATGATTATACTGATTATACTGTATCGTATTACAGACCGATAGCGGTGATGTGTGTTGAGAATATCCGTGGTATTAAACACATTCCAAAAAGATTTTATAATTTCGTAACATATGGATATACTATTTTAGACAATATTGTTCTCATAAAAAATATCCATTATAGACAATACTCGAAAAGTTCTATGGTTAAAATAATACATTGAGACAAAAGCAAACCAGTATGTATATTGTACATATTCATATAATGAAAGGATTATGGACAACTACAAGAATTAGTAATACTACTATTATAGATACTATTCGCAGCGTATAACAAACAATAAATATACACGCGATGGTGTCTAATATCTACGGTAATAATATCGCTAAGTATTAAAGTCGAATCCAAGTGGTGAAGACCTACAACCAGGGCTAACTTGGTTGAGGAGTGATACCACGTATAATTTTAAAAAAGTCCTAAAAACAATACTAAATTAACTAAAATTAAAAATGTTTAAATACATTTTTATACTTAAAAAGTAAATCTTAATGATTTATTGTAATAATAACACCTTTTTCAATACATTATTATATTTTCAAAAAAAAAATTACGGTGCTTATAGCAAATCTAGTAACGACTATTAGGTATGCGAGTAAACGAGTTGTAGGCTTGATGGTAGTTCTAAACTATTTTCCAGTCCAACTATAAATAATATAACTCAATAATAGAGTTCCGGTGACGAGTCGTAAATCGTGACTGTTCGAACTTCGAAACAAAGGAGTTTTTATGTTTGTGGTGTGTGAAAGTTACTTTTCTACTTTTAAATTGTTCTCCGTTGTACTTGATATTAATAGTATCAAATTGTAGTAACAACATTTAAAAAAAAAAAATTAGTTTGTAAACTAAAATTATGCAAAATCTTTTATCTGAAATATAAAGTGATTAAAATTTATTTTATAAGCATTAGAATTTCAATTAAATATCTTAACAAAATGTTAGTTATTATTTTTTTTTTGTAGTAAAAAAAATTTAATTGTAAATAACGTTTCGCTATTGCGTGTAAAAATTGTTTTACTATACACAATAATATTTTTTAAATATGTACCTACTATTTAATATACCAATTTAAACTATTAATATCACAAACTTTTTTATACCATTCTATGATATGTGCTTACATTTATAAATTAATAAGTATTTTATTCGTTTTTTACAGCATAAATCAGTTCTACCCACCGAATTAATTAATTACTTACCGATAATATTATAAAATTTGTAGTATAATATTAACTGATAAAATATATTTAGAAATGTATGACTATCTACATATTTTTTCCCTTTGCTTAGAACCGTTTTTCACAGACAACGGTTATTGAGTTCAAATTTAACATACTCGTTACAATGGCCCTCACGTTGTCAAGATATATTTGAAACAGAAAAAACATAATATATTTAAGTAGAGTAGGTTCTCAACTTTCTTTGAGATAACCTTTTTAAACTTATGAACCAACGTTCAAACAAAAAGTCTTCGGTTATAGCTCTCATGACTCCGAATCCGACCTTGCAACCTGCAATGCTATTAATCGAATTGCCCATATTATAATATGTGTTACCGTTATACATATATATTTCACTACAACAAATTCTGATGGTCCGTATTATAATATAATAATAATACCCAAACCGGCTTTTTGCTTTTGATGTATTTCAGTAAACGTGTTGCTTATATAGCCTGAAACGCGCGTTTGTTGTCAATTAATATGTTATTATTCTTACATTATAATTGTATAAAAGAATAACTTGATTGACCAGAAGCATATTGAAATGCGTCCACTCAGTAGCCATGCTTTAGAAAATAAAAAACAAAAACACCGATAGTTGTACGGCCTCCGTTACACCATAATATCAAATTTCATTGACAACATAAAAAAAAACCCACCATCTCCCAACTACTGGGAACATTTATGATTTTATTGTCACTGTATATTATAAATCGTGATTCGATCAAACATAATCTAATCGTTGAGTTATTAATACAATGCAATTGAAAATGAAATAAGTTTTTGAATCAATAATGATGTTGCTATTTAATTAAACTAAGGTAGCTATTTAAACGTAAATATAATGTAAATTGTTATCTGTACTTCAGTTTTCTAAAGAACTAACATTTCACACGCTAATTATTTGTGACCTGATCGATAATATACATTTTAATAATTTCAAACTGTAAGTCACAACTCAAATTAACCAAAATAATTTATACTCCATTTATAGATAGCCCAAACCAAATTTTAAAATCTATTAAACTATTAACAACATAAATAAATATTACCAGAAAAAAACAAATTTTGTCCACTGATGAAGTGTAATTTGGAAGACTTTAATAGTAATTGCAAATATTTCTTGAAGGTTCTGAATAATTACTTCAGATATGTAATTACTAATTAATATTATAAATACTTATGCTGGGTTGCATAAACGATCACTAAACAGTTAATGATTCAATAATGAGCTATAGGTCCCTTAAACATGACTTATAGTGGCCCGTGATTGGTACATTCGATTTTAGTGAACCATTAAATTAATCAATTTTTTATGCAACGCGACATAATATAGTATATTTCCGTTACGACTGAAAATTACAAGGTAACCTAATTAAAAACGTGACAACTGCTAGCAGACTTTGAAAATAAAAATGTTTATCCTAAACGATGTCAAGTTATTTAGTTTCGAAATAATTACACAATATATACTTGTTTTAAACATATTACATTCAAGACATAGACGTACTTGTTTTTATTTTCTGATTACTTAAAATTAATTTTATGTTAAAATATGATGGTATATTTAAACTATCTTGAGCTATAATCAAACACTTCGGGATTTTAGACGTTCGGGACGAATAAATGTTAATGCCATAATTGATCATCTGACCACGTACCTATTATTACATTTTTTCACTAAGAATTTCGTCCTTTTAACACGTCACACCACAGAAACCACACGTCATTCATCATGTATTATATAATATTATCGCGTTTTGAGTCTCGTCCCAAACGCACTGACTGCGCAGTCTCGCCCACCCGTCGTTTTTGTGTATAAAACGCGTTACCTACCCGAGTCGATACACATTTGTATTATTATTTTCACACAACAATAATACATACACATTAATTTTGTATTAGTTTTTCCACAATAATAGTATACATTGTGTACTATATAGATATACATTCTTGTAGCGGGCACATACCTAACACAAATGCTTCTAAACGAAAAACCATTCATGAAAAAACGCTCACGGACCGTTCCGGATAACGATTTTATTGTTCAACGTATACGTACCTACACATACATTTTTGTATGTGTGTATATATACATTTTTTTTTCTAACCAGACACTAGTTAATGTAGTTGCCTACACAATAATATACACTTCACATACTTATGGCGGTATGAAAAGACCGTGTTCACCGTCGGTATTTGTGGTCACCACAGCTGAACCGACAACATATTATATACATATGATAATATACATATATTAAATAATAGCCTGGCGTGTAGAAAACTCGTCAAGTGTTTATGTTTACGTGTTGTTTGTGTGTTGCACACATATATAGTTATAAAAAATTACTTTTGAAAAAACATGAAAGATAATAACAACTCTAATATATCACGTGTGTTTTTAACTTGTGCGTTTCGGTGTGTTTGACGTTATACCTACCTACGCCATGTTTTTAACTCGAATTTAACTAATCCATGCCGTAAAATCGTGCATACCGGATACGACACACGTTAAGGATTCGCTTATATATGAAAACCTGCGACACAGAAATGGTCAATCGGTTGCCATAACATAAAATATAAATGTGTATGATTACTATTTTTCAAAATCAATCAAATCAATTATCTAGTGAAATGTTATACATATATAAGTAATAAGTATATTATAATATTTATAACAATTGTGTATAATTTTTTCGTGTGTTTAAATCAGTTAATGATATATATGAATGTACGCATGAAAATTACCATGTAATTTTGGCTGTAATTTTACACATTATCAACACATAGACTATGAAAATAATCTTGTTTCAAAAAATAAATTGTTTATGTTTCGCTAACTAGTGTCTAGTTTATAACTAACTAGGTACTAGTCATACAATTTAGCATTAAAATAACAGGTTTTAATCATTTTCCACCACGGCGTATATCAGATTATTCTGATTAATATTATAATTTTCTCCGTTGCTTCAGAAACAGATAATCTTATATTAATATATTTATTGAACACTAAAATAAAAAAGAAATTATATCACTCAGCTTAGAGAATATTAAAATATGAAATTAAGACCATTGTTTTTATTATGATTATATTGTATGAAGACTGACGCATATAATCTTTTTTATATATTATATAGATAGTTTCTTGAAGTGTTATATTATAAATATGAAAATTTTATGTTGAATCGTGTGAAAAAACAAATTTCTTCGAATTCGGATAGAAAACCCGTCATTGCGTATTTGAGTGTATTACGGGCCTATACATATACTTTAAATAGGTAGGTATAAGAAAAAATTAAAAACACAAAATTGCAGTCTTATGGCTGCAGTAGGTATTGCGCAAAACTATAATTTAATCACGCGCTCTCCTCTGTATATGTATCAACGCAAAAATAAAATAAAATTCGAGATAAAACTGCAATGTTGGATGATGTGGGTATCGCTAAATATTGAATTTTTTGATAATTTTCTTTCGTCCGCCTATTATAAAACCACCAATTTTTAAAAAAAATTGTTCGATTTACGTTAATGATGAAATGTATATTTATAATTGTTTCAAGACAAATCATCATAATAACATATCGGTTATTGAGTTCGGAAAACAAATTGCTGCTAACTTGCAAACCAGAGTTGCTGATACAGTGAATAATAATATAATTTTACGTTCAATTTTTTTTAAACTGCTTATCGTTCGAATAAATACAGAAATCGTGATCAGTGGAACAATAGACGTGATAAAAATATAACAATGCGTCTACGGATATTTGAGTTTAACTCTGCCTGTATCATGTATAGACCTGTTAGAAACTCAAAAAAATAAATATGTACGATGATGTTGCTACATTTAAAATTTTGCTGCCATAATATGTGAACGTAAATGGCGAAATAGTTACTTTGCTAATTTGATATCATTACATTTACGAGAAAACGCGCGGTTAGGTTAGGTTAAGTTCGGTTGTAACGATGTGTAACAATATAATGTATTATTTACGCGCCCGGAGCGGCATGTCAAAACCGATCGACGTACAGTTCTGACGAACCGGTGAAATTTCGTATTATTTGGCTGGAACCAAAAATAAAAATATTGGAGTCTTTTACAATAGGGCGGAATCTCGATCAGGGCCCGGCGATCGCACGCGTGCGAGCGTATAATGAGCGCGCACATGTAGGGTTCATGAATGGACCGAACCTGGCACGAACGCACCTTTCAAACGCCGTGCCGCACGTTTGAACCGGTTGCCGGCCACCGGAGAGGTGATTCCCACAGGCCGGCCGCCCGCCTGCCCGCCCGCGCGCCCTACTGTAACCACGAGAACCGCCGCCGACGCCGCTAGGACATGTCAGTAGGTATACGCACCGTCGTCGCTGTGGTGGTGTCTTGTGCGCTTGTCCGTCCGTGTGTGCCCTCGTGTGTGTGTGTGTGTGTGTGTGTACGTGTATACGCGTTGAATTAATACGCGCGTAGTGCCGATATCTTGTCCAAACGGTGTGTATGTGTGTGCAGTGAGTTGTCGCGTGTGCGTCACCGACCGGACCCGGTGAAAATGGCATGACATGGGCGGCGCGACGGGTTGCCAGCCGGCTTGGACAGGTGTACGATACCGAAAGCTCGCGCACCACAAACCCACCGACGGATGTTGGTCATTCTCTTGTTCCGGTTGCGGAAGCGTGCAAATGTTACAGGTAATCCTGCGGTCCGCAAATAATATTAATATTTTAGTTATTTTTTTAATACATTAAAATACGAAACATCGTATGTATATACGGCGAGATAGCCTACCCTGCTGAATAGTAAAGGTTTAATATCTACATATATCTATAGTTTGTAATATCTGTACAACATCTATGTATCATCTGAAACTTTCGTTATTCGCACGTTTTTATACGATGATTACACATATGTATAATATTCCGCGCAAACGTCAATACATTTGATTCGTATACTTTTTTATTTTCATTTTCATTTTAGAATCGCCTGAAAGATTCACTGCGGCCAGTGTGTCGAACGATTTTTTCAAATTGTAAAAACAATATTTGATAAGCTCTTGAAATCGCGTTCGTTGCATTTGTACGACCTTTGCGGACGGCGTTGTTTTTATTTCATTCTCCAACTATATTGTTATTGTGTATATACAACTATCGCTGGGGAGAGAAATATAAACACTTCTTCCGCAGGTCTAAAAATAACAAGTCCATAGTTATTATATTATTATATAGTCGACCGTTCGCCACCGTGGAAAAATAAAAATCGATATTCAATGAATACGCACAGATGTTTAATTAAACACTTAAATGTAGAACCTACTTCAAGTTTACGATTTTTTTTTCGTTATTCAGCAGTATACTATAAAAAATTTAATATTATTAAATATATCTACACGGAATACATAAATTTCAATATTATTGTCCTTAAACCATTTTCTTAATAGCTATCCACTTTCAATATTATCTATCTATAAGTTATAGACTATAACTATAATTAAGTTTGTTATTTGATAACAAATCAAAGAGAAACGTATTAAAAATGTACACGCTGGTAATATGATAATACGGGGAGACGTGCTACTCAGATTCCCCAAGCAGATGGTCATAATGGTTGACTCATCAGTGTCTAACGACATTCTTTAACATCGCCTAGAGTTTAGTATCATCCGATTTAATTGACAGCATTGTTTTA
Organism: Rhopalosiphum padi; assembly: GCF_020882245.1. Taxonomy (NCBI): domain Eukaryota; kingdom Metazoa; phylum Arthropoda; class Insecta; order Hemiptera; family Aphididae; genus Rhopalosiphum; species Rhopalosiphum padi. Next base: position 25,945,423 of record NC_083600.1, read on the forward strand.
TTTTTATCCTTGCAGTATATTCAGTTTTATTCAGCCACTTTAAAAAACAGTGTCTTGCATAATAATATAATATTAATATATTAATATTATGTTTATAGAAAAACTAAACAAATAATATTAAATTCAATAAGTTGCATTTAATTTAAGAGGATATTTGCGGTAAATACATGTCAAATTTTCCGTTCAGCGGAATCAACCTTGTATTTTTAGCTTTAAAGTTAGAGTGATTTAACTTATTAGCAAATTTAATTTTAAGAACATTATCTCTATTGGTACGTTGATTTTTTTTTTACAATATTTTAATTTTTAAACAAGTAATGAGTATGTAAAATACTAAAAAAATACTCATATATCGCATAAAAATTAAAATATTATAAAAACTCAACTTAAAACTACAGATAATATTCACAACTTTAAGTTTCACTCTTATATTAAAACTAACAACATATTGTTAGAACTTCTTAATACAGAATGGCTATATTAGACGTGATCAGAGAAATAAAACAAACAGTGCACAGACATCCTCTAAATGATCTGTCTACTTAAAAACAAATATAAAATAAACAACTATCAAAATCGTAATTTTCCAATACTAGGTATAAGACTTTACAGGAAGGGAGAACAATATGTAGATACATATGTTATATAATATAATTTATACCATAAATTATAGATCATTGATCGTAAGTGTCAGAATCCCATTACAATTTTCAAAAGTATTGGAGGAGATTTGTTGATTTTTACATAGGTATTAATTGTATTTAAAACTTGACCAGTCCAACAAGTTTTTAAAAATTAGTTTCACATTTTTTTCTGTTCTAGTAAATTTATAAATAATAATTCTGCCTTCACAGATTGAAAACTATTGCCATATGCTCACAATGCTAGGTAAGGGTCAACATAGGTCATTGTAGTTTAAAAAAATCCTCAACATAAAACCTGTATCTTCCTGAAATACCAAACGGCAATTGGCCAGCCGGAAGCATTCGAGTGCAATGCCATGTAACTTGTGTGAAATAGACGTTTGGATTTTGTGAAAAACGCGTGTTGCGTTCTGATATAGTCTTCCGGCAACATTTTATAATCGCGCCTTTTGTGTGAAATGAGGAAAAAACTATCAAACGCAAAGGGTGATAAAACAAAACAAAACATTTTATGAAAAAAAATGCAACAAAAAAACTATGATATCCTCGAAAAAGCTTGAAACGTATAAGCAGATGGTTTATTAGGAATTGTTTTATTGTAGTATACATACTGTAGTATGTTATTATAATTCCAAGAGTGTAATCTCAAATGCCTGGAGGATAGTAAAAACAATTGTGTAGTGATTTGTATACCGGTGGCATATTTCGATAGGTAATAAATTATAAAAATAATAATTTGTAATGTCTATACTTATAAATAAAATATTATTTATTTAAAAATTACAATAGATAACTTACCTACATTAAATATCATGATTATTTTTTAAATTAGAAATTAGTTATAAATTATACAGATGGGAGGTACACTATTATAAGTATAACACATTTAAGTACTTTAAATTTAAAAATATTAATACTCCGCATCTCTATTTATTGCTGTTATTTTCGATATGATAAGAAAGTAGCTTTTTGTCTTTACATATTGTTTCTATGCTGACATTAATATTCAATCAAATTTGGTTCTCACCTTCGTAATTTGTTAAATACACAATATCAAATCCAATATTACTATGCATTTTTTAGTGTTCCTAAGGGAGGACGTCTTTCTCCAAAAATGATTGTTTATATATTAATAACATTTCGTCAACTTATTTTTACTGATGATCAAAATTTATTTTTAAGAATTAAATAACCTAGTAACTGTATTATTTATTACAAGAGAATCTCAAATCAAATCGTTAGTTAACTGGGCCAATTATCATGAATTAAATCTCAATATTTCTAAATATCGATCAATGTCTTTTTACAGATGTTTTAAAGAATTTAATTATTTAAACTCAATTATAGTGTTAATCCTTATTGCTTTGTTATCAGCTGGTGATGATATTATATAAATTTATATTATTTAATTTTTAATAACATTTTGATGAAACATACTTAAAAAACACTAAAAAAAATTGGTTACCTGTATAAAAAGAGTAAGTATGTATGTAATGGATTTAAATTAGTGCTCCCCTTTAAAATCATTACTGGTTTTGTTCCTTTGTGATGTCAGTTTTAGTGTATAGAATGGTTGTGAGGAGTGACCCTTATACTTAGTGTAAATAGTATCGAAATAGTTCTTCAATCTTTTTTTATTAAATATTAATCGTCCTCCTCATAATTGTTCTCACTTGTTGTATTAAACTTTAAAACGTCTAAATAAAAATATTAAATTTAGGTAGTTAGAATTTTAATAAATTAAATATTAATAGAAAAAAATTTATTTTATAAATTAAATAATAAAGATAATAAATATTTGTACAACAAAAACTATTATATATTTAACCTACCTAATACCTATATATATATCTATAAAAACGTTTAGAATTAAATTAGTATAATTTATTAAATAAGTATATCATTAAAGATTTTAATAAATATAGGTAACTATATTTCTATATTATAAAATTTATTTATTTCATACTCATCGTTTTTAAAGTTAATTATTTCTTAATCAAAATAATTATATTTAAAAAAACAATTATGTGTTTCTAAAAAGGTTTGATTGAATTTAAAATTACTTTGGTATAGTTACACAATTAGCTACTTATTTACATGTATTTATTTAATTACATAAAAGTTATTTAATTTTAATATACCTACAGTTAAATTTAATTAAATATATTATATTTTAAATTAATGCAATCAAATTTAAAAATTTAAAAATGTACACTTCCATTTATAAAAAAAAAAAATAGTATACTAACAATAAAAATATTGATATTGACATTCATTATTATTATTACTTATCATCAATCGATTCTATTTTAGGATCATTTTTGTACAAAAAAATCTGTCTTAAAATTATTATAATTTGTTATAAGACATATTTGTCTTAAGATTATAATATACTTTTCTATAAGCTATAAAGATATTCCTATGTTATATTTCGATATAATATACCTAATGCTAAATTTTAGTCACATTTAAAAATTTAAAATATCAAAGTTTTCCACATCATATATAATTTTATTTATGTGTATATGTGTAACTTTAAATATATTAAATTGTTATTCTAATAATTATAAATTCGCTACAATCGCTACATGGAAAGTATAATGATATTTTCTTGTCTCATTTCATCCAAATGCAGTGCCTTTTCACAGACATAAATATAATTATATATACATGCAACATAATATATTATTTAATATATCTGTAGTAGTACCATCACGCAGACGTGTTTTATATGTATACAAATTTATCGTTTCCGTTATTATTAATAAATAGTTGATATATACATAATAATTTTCGTAAGCAATAAAAAAAATACTTCTATTTGGTCTGCACGCCGTGACAGTGCTAATTTCATAATCATAATCTATCAATATGTAAATACAATATTATACACAACGTCGTTGGTGGCGATATTATCCATATGCGTGTGTGCAGTGGAATGATTAATGTCATAAACTTATAACCCAATTTTCCTTGCAAAAAACCGTTAATTGTGACACCAAAACATCCCAACGATGGGGACCCAAGCCAAATTATCAATATAATTATGTAAATTATACATATACTTATGATAATAACAATAATGCAAGAGGCAAAACATTAGGCGGTAGTAGACTGTAGATAACAAAATTACAGTCGCCACAAGACTATTGTGGTTCTATGAACAGAAGTGCACTACATTATACGCGTATAATGAATATAGATGTGTGTACTGTGTTATTTATTTATATTTATGTTGGTATAATAATGATGTATAGGTGCAATGTCAATGCGCACACGCAAGGTGCAATCGTCTCCACAACAGTGACGCGTCCGATTATATTATTGTAATAATCTTATTTTGGCGATGGTATAGCAGTTAACTACAGACGTGTTTACAAAGACAAAAGTGAAAAATTAAAAAAGAAAAAGCAAATATCTAACAGCTAACAACCCAGCAATGCAGTATTATGCAGTCATAATGTACAATGAATATGCAACACGATCTGTCTTTGTTAATGCATTTGCAACTTTTTTCCCTCGTCACTCGGATTTATTGTTCAGCTTATAATTTTTTATTACCATTTTAAAGAAATGCAATTTCCTTTGAAAACATCGTTATATCTAAATAATATATAGTAAATTTTTCCGATTAAAAACTTAAAGTAGGTACCCATTATTTGTATGTTTTATTCATCGTTTTATATCCTATTTTGTTTACCAATTATTACAGATATTTTTTAAAACACTATTTATCGCATATCATATAATGTTTTATTATTATGAGTACAAGATTTTCTCGTACACCTTTTGAATGTATGCTCTTCAATTTTTGTTATGGTAAAACATCGCATGATGCATATTTTGTTTTTAGCGCTTTCAATATGATGCATTTATTTTTATTGGTTTAACGATTTCACTGTCCTTTTAATAATATAACTAATAATCCCTACATATTGTAGGTGTACATCGATTGTTACGACGGCGGCAATGATGCCCGGTAGCGCGGTGTCGGTTCGCCGCCGCTGTAGTCGTCTTCGTCGCAGCAGCCGCCGCCGCCGCCCGCAGAGCACATTCTCGTTGAAATATGTACGGAATGCAGTCTGGTGCGCGGTACCCACTACTACCCTACCCGACCACTATAAGTACGTACGCTATCGTCGCGGTCGTCGTCATCATCGGACAGTGAAGTAGAAATGTAGAAAAATAATAATAAAAAAAAGAAGCAGTGGAAAAAGAGGATTACTTGCGTGGCGTAAGGGAGGGGAAACAGAAAAAAACCATGTGAACGCGGACCGACGGTAGAGATGGCTATTACGCGTTCTGTGACGGGTGTACAGGGAGGGGAGGGAAATGTGTGCAATCGGCGCTTACAGTTAGCCGCCGTAGCCACTACGATTGTACGTCCGCACACCGTGTTCCTCCCACGACACGCAATATGCAAATATTTATACTATGTGAAAGAGTTGTTGTCCGGCGAGCCGTTGCGCGTGCAGGTCGTGCCGAGTGGTGTTGGACGGTGCCATTCGCGTGTCTCCCCCCCCCCCAAAAAAAAAAACCGAAAATGAGTGTTGGCGACGACGAGTTTATGACCACATTATACTTATAATATTTATTATTCTACCTACCGATATTAGTTATAATAATCTGCACACATTTATTTTGCTGTGGTGACACCATCACGTAGTAATAACAACCAAGCGCCGTAGTCATCCCATTTTCACTGTACCGCATAAACACTATAAACAACATTCACGTTGGTTTTTGTTTATTTTTTTTGTCTTGGAAATTTAAAAATATCTTCATCGATAGTTTATATATTTTTCACCGTTAACATCTAAAACTAAACTAGTTTCAGTAAGCTGAGGTGGCCAAAGCAACGGTTCTTCAACAGATCAACCCATTTATTTTGTAGAATATAAAAAAACATTTTTATATACCGGAACTTGTCAAAATATTTACAAGAAATTATCGGTATAGAATATTATTATTGTGACAATAAGTAACAGACAACAGAATACTAAAAAAATGTGTGCATCTAAGATAGATTTAAAAATATAATACAATAATATATTGTATTATTTAAAAATCTATTACCTAACTCATTTTATTTTTCACCATTTCATCGAGGTTCATAATTATTTAATTATTTGATTTGTATGAAGAAAATACTAGATACTTTACAAGCAAAATAAACAATTTTATTTGCTATTATCTATCAATCAAATAATTTCAATCCTATAAAAGTGAATGTTTAAAAAAAAATAAAATCCATAATTGATATTGATAAGTTCTCTTTATTGTTAAATTCTATAGAATACGTAAAAAAAATTATTCGTTCAATCATAAAGATTTTAAATGATTCAATATCAAAATATAAATATTGTTCGTATGTAAATAGAATTACACGTTACCCAAAGCCTCGAAGAACTCTTAAGAGTACCTACAGAAACCTATTTAGTAGTGTAATACAGATTGAATTCCTTTCTTGTCCCATATTATTGGATTTTACAATAAAATATTATAAATTAATATTAGGTTCAACGAAAATATACTAAGCTCAATTTATTTTATATACTTGTTAGATCGTAAGAAGCATCATACATTGTTACATTTATTCGATCAAATCTGTATTGAAACTAGGCTGACCTTGGACGGCGTCGCCCGTGACAAATTAAATACCTGTGGATTTACCCTTCCCCAAAACTATGTTAAATAAAAATTGCACATATTTTTTAAGTAGAAGATATTTTATTATTTGTATTACAGAGTATGTATGCTAAGTTTCAAAAACAATCTGACCAAGAAATACTGTTATTAATTTCTACTCATATTACCCTTTTGACTCCAATAGGGGATTGCATTTTTAAAAACCCTTTCTTAGAGTCCCACTACATCATAAAACAAAACTTATAACCAAATTTCATACTTATAACATCAGTGGTTCCTGATAAGCGATAATGAAACAGTTAGGCAAAGCATGTTATTATATATATATAATCGGTATTTAGTTTGCCAAAAATCGTGATTTTATTTCTATTTTTATTCTATAATTATAAACAACTAGCTGACCCGGCAAACGTTTTATTGCCAAAAAGAAAATACTCTTGAAAAAAAAACTGCAAAAAATGTTGATACCTTGGGCGGGTTCACCACTCTTTAAATGACACCTTAACCCATTCGGCCACAACTACTGTTGGAATTATGGAAGCGTAATAAGGTTGTTAAGCCAATGTAGTAAACCCACGTTAAAATCGTTTTCTCCATGTTGATCCATTTTTTTGGTGTTTGCTGAGGGCCCCATTTTAACGATTAATTATGTCATATGGACAATTTTATAAGCTAAAGATTGCTGTAGCTTTTTCAATTCGAAAAAACATTCCGGAACTCAAAAAATCAAACATCAAAAAAATTTAAAAAAAGTGTTTTTCCAAAATTTTCTTCGTAAAAACTTTCTCCTGGCAATTACGAACAATTAAAAAAAAATTGAGCCAAATCGGCCCAGCCGTTCTCAATTGATGAATTGTTGTATATTTTTGGCTCCATTTTTATATATTATATAGATATATAAAGTGCCATTTTTAGAATTTTAAAGAATCCGACCATTTCAAATATATAAGTATTCGTTAACGAAAGATATATTTTTTAAAACAGAATTTTTTAAGACTGAAAAACCAATTTCAAACCCCTTTGGTGACTTGTATTTTCCGTCTTTCTGTGAATCACTTAAAATAAAATAAGCTATAGGGTATACATTTATTAATTGATGTATCTCACCAAAATATAGATGTATTTATTTTAGTGAATTCATGAGTTGAGTACAATATAATAGTTTCATATTTTACTATAGACAAAATATGTCATCGTTTTATGTAAACTGCTCGTATGAAATAGCTTCAAAATGACTTAACATACTTTTAAAAAATCGATTACGAAAAAATAATAGTTTGATTATGTCATTTTAATATCAATGTATGTACTTTTGCGTATTAGTATATTAATGGCTATCCATGATTCGATTCTAGATAACAAAGACTGATGTTTCTTTATTACAAATCACCGAAATAATATGTAATAAAAGTGAATACGTTAATACCCAGTTCACACATATTTAGCTAATTTAAGTATGTACTAAAAAAATTTTAAATAACTAACCTACTTTTTTTATTTTCAGGCTGAGGGATTAAATTCTATTGTGGGAAATGCGTTTAGAATGGCGTATGCTGCCCAGTTGGAGCTGGAAAGACGATCGGTGACGAACTCGCCAAAATCCAATTTGAATAATACTTCATGGGTAGGTTCAAAATAAAAACGTCAAGTATAAATACATAAAAAATTCTATTTAAACTATTTTACAGATGAAATTAAATGATAAATTAAATGTACAACGAATCCATAATGGATCTCCTTTATCGAAGAAGCTTATTGAAACTCCTAAACCAACTCCACCAACGACCTTACCAGGCGTACGTCCTTTTGACCATAGTAAAGGTTTAGATCTCACGCCAGGACAATTTTCTACACCAACTAGTAGTGACGACAGTCCAGATTTAAATACATACAAGCGTATGTTAGAAAAACCCCCATTAATTAAACGTTTAGCCATGGGTTTATCAGTACACAATAACTGCTCTAACGAAGACTGGTATCCGCTAGTTTGTAGCTCTTCTGTATCAAGCTCACCGTCTACCAATAGTGACGATTGTAGTACTCCTGAATCTTCTCAAGAAAAATTAAAAGACAATAGGTAATGACTATTTTTTACATTTTTAACCTAACCATTATTTAACTTGTTATTAACTTAATAGATTAACTCAATGTAATGCACGATCGCCAGACTCGCCTTCAAATATCAAACTTAAAAATAATTTAATATCAAACAGTATGGACAAAACTCCAACTCCTCCACCTTTACCAGAACGATCAGATAGTCTTCTGGATAAACCAGAAGAATGTGAATTAAAAAAAGCACCGTGGTTTCAAGCCGGGATTCCAAGGTAGCAAATTAACTGAAATTACTTTAAAATATATTATAACTTATAAATACCATTTTAATCTTATTTCTGTAACTGTATTTTAGAGAAATAACACTGGAAGTTTTAGGACAAGAACCAGTAGGAGCTTTTATGGTTCGTGAAAGTACTACCAAACCAGGGTGTTTTGCATTGTCATTAAGAGTACCTCAAGAATTTCATCCTCTAGGAATCGCTCATTATCTAATACTCAGAACGAACAAAGGGTTTAAAATTAAGGTTAAGCTTATACAAATGTTATTGTAAAAATAAATGATTTTGACTAAATTAAAATTGTTTTAACAGGGTTTTACGAAAGAATTCACAACGTTGACCGCATTAATAACACATCATTCAGTAATGCCAGAACTACTACCTTGTCCTTTATCTTTGAGCCGATATAATCCAACATTTGTAAAATCTGATTCCAATCAGGATTTTGCAGATATTGATGCGGATCCAGATTACAATACGCTTGCAGACTTTAGAAAAATGATGGCTGATTTAAATGTATAAACTTTTAAAACTTTAATAAAACAAAGCAGTATTATAATAATTTATAAAGATTTGTATTCTTAAATTTAAATATAATTTGTAATAATAATAATGTGAGTTATAAGTAAAAACATATTAAAATGAAATACAATACATTTGATATATATTATAAACTATCGATAATAATAACTTTAGTGTGCTAAAAAGTATTTATATTTTTAACCATTTTACTACTCATAAACATAAAGTTTATTGATTATTCTGTTTTGAATTTGAACTGTACCTAAATACAGTTAATTAAAAATATGTATTATTTAAATGTAAAAATCATTATAGTCCAGTTAATTTTATGAAATATTTTATAATACTTATAAACCTTGTATGAACTATTGTAATATTATTTTATCAATTTATAATTTTTCGCATATTATCAAAACATAATTTGGTAACCACAAATAATGCCAAATTATGGGTAAATTGAAATGTGTAATTTTTGTAAAGTAAAAAAATATTATTATCATTCCTAGTCTCGTGTGATAGATATAAAAAAATGTACATATTATAATAAATATTTATTCACAAACTAATTGATAATTTTTAGTCGTTTTAGATATAACTTTCTTGCAACCATTCTCCGAAATGTTGTTAATTAATAATTATCTATTAATTTCAATATATATGTTTTTTATTACCGTCAATGGCTGTGTTCCTATATACAATATACCTATTTCAATTCCAAATTAAATATTGGATTATGTAATATGATAATGCATGTGATCAAAATATAAAGCAAATAAATAAATTACAATTTTGTACAAAATTTATTATTTTTTATATTTAATGACTAAACTCTTTTTTAGTTATAATAACTTAATGTTGTGTTTCTCTTTAACATTATTTTTTGTATACGTAGCTACTTACCTAAAAATATTCAATCAAAACTAAATAATTTTACAATGACTACAATTATTCCTACTTGAATTATGAATCTTTTGGATCCAAAAATATAAAATATATATATATAACTATATTATAGTTTAATGAAAAAAAATTAAATCAAAAATATTTCCTTTTTATCCGTGGAAAAAATCTAAAGCTGTACATAAAGTTATGATATCGTATGCGACCTACCCAAAAATAGTATTGAATTACCCCATTTATTTATCGTCATATATATATATATTTATAATCACTATTAAAATTGATGAATTCACATACTATTTTTATTTCCTTAAATTAAAAATGTCGTATTCATGCCTATAAGGAATTTGTCAAATATTGTACTATGAATAGATGAAGTAACTACCACTCTTCTTTCAACTGCCATGAAAGTAAAGGCAAAATCCCATTTACTTTAATATCGTATCTTATTTTTAAAACCGCCAAAAAGTGTCCCTGTAATTTAATCGATGAAATGTTGACTATAATTTTCACCGTAATATGTGTAAATCTGTGTTAATTTAATGTGGCGAATACTTCGCCACATATACCCACTACCCAGTTGTGTATATCATTTATTTTATCTTATCGTATTAATTGAGTTATAAAAGTAAAAGTAAAATAATTCTACAGTAAGTCGGTATTATCTCAAAAGTTATAACAACAATAATTATATGGTGTGTGTATACCTAAATAATAAATATTATGTAATAAATTCAATGTTTTTGGTTAAAATTAATTTAAGAATAAACTTTCAGCTAGATGCTAATAGACATTTTCCGCTCAAAAATGTTTTTCGTATACCTACAAAAAATTTCCATTGAATTCAAATTTAACAAATTTATTACTAAAAACTAAACAATATTTCCCTTCTCATTTTTATTCAAACTTAGGACTCTGCCATTGCTTCTTAAACATTATTCTTTATTAATTTAGATAGTTATACGTAACAATGGTCAACGGTAGTTATATATCTTCAGAAAGAGTTTGGGTGGACATTATCAAACATTGCGTTGAGTTTAAAATGAAAAGCTTTACAAATTACAACTATTAGTAGTTCGAAATGTATGCATAGTAGTAACCGATTATTCTGCCCATAAATTAGATTCTGGTAGTATATAAATTTCTAATATATTATAATCAGTGAATAAATCTATTTTTTCATCTAAAAATTTAATAGATAATAAATCATCTCTAAAACAGTGTCAAGATAGAGAAACAGTAATCCAAAAAATATTTCAAGTATTTACTTGTATCGCTCTAAATTTTATATCCAAAACTTAGGCGAATTGATTTTATTTTCCTATACCTTAACCATAATTTAAGTAAAAACTTGACTTAAAATAAGTAACTCGCGTAGAGTAATAAACCATTAACACTACACTGCGACAATAATTATGTCTATATAATAACATAACACACAAGCAAATTATCAAAGTTTAAACGTAATACTAAAATAATTTATAATAACCAATAATATCGCCTTTAGGCGAACATTTTATATATCACAGGTAATTGGGGCGCAATTCAGACGTACTAAAAAAAAAAGTAGTAAATAATATTATATTTACTATACCATTTTATAGGAGACACAATTCGTAAGCAGCGTGACTATATTGTTACCTATCATACAGCATAGTTTTACCTACTTTTTCACTTGCTTTTAATGATTTAATATTTACATATTAAAAGGAATTAATCAAGTCACAAAAAAGAGAACTGTCGAACCTCTCATAATAATTCCAAACACCGATATTATATTGTAAAGTAGTTAAGAGTATTTTATGAATTTAATAACACCTATATTACTAAATGCATCTATAATAATGAATACATTTTACATTAGATGATTAGGTTAAGAACTATAATAATCTTAAATAATTGTCTCGTGAATTATTTTCCACATTCTTATATTCATGTTTAAAATTTCCTTCTTCACTTGTACTTTATATAGTTTAATATTTTACAGACCAATTTTTTTCCCAAATGTACATACAAATTACAAATACAAAATATTTCACCGATACGCATACTGATACTCATCATACGAATCAAACCACAACAGATATTAATACAAAAAAAATAATTTAATTCAATAACATAATTTGATTCATTGTAATATATAAAACGTAATCCATCGGTTATAAATTGATAATTTAAATACAACTTTACTATTATTATAAATTATGACGTTTTAATTTCATATAAATCATTCATTTTAATGTGTTCATAACGCTGTAAATTATACTTTAGTCTTTATTATTAGGAAGTATAATAAGTTTTAGTTACTACATTTGGTAAAATTAAAGTAATCAATATAATTAAAAATAGGTGACAACGTTTAAGTTGAATAACACTTATGAACATCGTCAAAATATGTATTGTTAGAAAAAATAACACATTGACAAAAAAATGAAGCATTTTATTTGTAACCTAGTACATACAACTGGCACTTATAGTTGTTGGTATAATGAACTAAAGCTAAACATATGAATTATGGACCATTAGAGTAATACATTTACTCAAATTATTCATCTAAATGTAAATAATACTAAGCCTTGACGTATGTCGAATTGAATAGTCGTATGAACTTAAATCAGAAAATATGTTTTTAAAATGTATATAAAATAAATACAAAGGTACTAGTCTTTAATTATTATTATACATATTACTTATAAAATAATTTTAAGAATTAGATTGTAATATTATTTAAACATATTTTGGTTTTCAGTGGTACTGTAGTAGATTTAACGGTCGTTTAGTCAGCTAACGCCAACGTGATCCCGCATATATTTTGTTTTGCAACCCTCGTAAATTATAGTGAAAACATTTTCTAAAAGGTAGACACACTACTCATAGCTAATTTTTGAACAAGATATCTTTTATATTATTTTCACTATGATTTCAATCACAAATCGGCTACTGATTTTGATATTTTAAATTTAAAAATGATAGAGCAGGATTCGTTAAACCATATGTAATAAAATATCAAATTTTATCACAAAAATTGTATTTTGGTTTATCTCTGGTAAACAAAAAAGTGATTTTAACTTAAAAATTAGAGAAGAGGATTAACAAATTTAATATATTAAGTTAATTTAATAATTTAATAAAAATTTATCTTAGTAGCCTTGCCGTATGCTCACAATATGTACTACCTACTTATTTGAAATATTGGTATATTTTTTATTTCTTCCAAAAATTATATAAACTATTTTTGTTTTTCAAATTTTTATAATTAACATAATATTTCATAACACAATTGATGTAATCTTATCCATGTGCATAGGAAATGAGTATGAATATGACTTAGTGTTGCTATATTTTATTTTACTATAAACACGTTTTTACTACATAGTTAATTAATTATCTAGCTATGTTTCTTAACAACTACTTACTAGTTACTACAAAGATTGCTTATAGGTAGGAAGGTTCTTAAAGTAAGTAAATGTCTGGTATAGAACTTACCTTATATTTTATCGCAGGTAGCTATATATCGAATTAGTTGTTGTGAGTAGTGTTATACGACACATTGTATACTGAGTACGAGTTTATTAAACTAAAATGTTACAAAATTGCATACTATTTACATAGAATACATTGTTATAATAATTACTTCGATATAATTAGTGAACACGTTCTCGTAACGACAAAAAAAAAATTGGCCCAATAATGGCATTTACCTTAGAAGAAAAAAACAATACATATATAAATAAAAATACATATAAACAAATTGTATATTATTAATAATTATCATGGAACAAAATATATGATAAAATTATTGTCTCCGTGAAAACACAATTGTCATCTATTTTGTAAAATAAATTCTAATTATTTGTTTAAAAAGTAATAATAAATATTTACCTATATAAATAAGTTAGAAAAGCTAGTATATATTTACTTTGAATAGAACTAACGTTATTAATTAATGGACGGACGGACTGACACAACATCGATTTAAGGTGTTCTAAACTTATGTTTATAAACCTAAAAGTGGGCAAAATGGTATCGCTCTACTCTCTACTGTATATAATAAATGTCGAGTGTACGTGTAACTTGAAATAAAAAAAACCTCAATATTGGATGATCATTTCAGTATTTAATTTAGTCTCGAGTCGTGAAAGTGCTCATCGATTCGTTTTAATATAGTTAAATCATTCACATTTGTAAGAAATCTAAATTTACATTTATTTTTTTTTAAATAACTAAAAAAAATTTCCAGTTCCTATAAAACATATCAACTATGTATATAAATAAACCATTATATACTAAATTACTAAAACATTACACCAACTAATAGTCTCTGTACTTGCCATTTTGAAACTGATTTGCATAAATAAATAACATAATAAACAGCCAACTTTAGGTTGAAAAACCCAGTTATTATAATATCACCTATCTAAAGTATATATCAGTGGCGTTCCTAGGGGTGGGAGGTTAGGAATCATATCCCCCCCCTTTGACTTTTTTACTGACTTTCAGAAAACAAATTATTAGATATTCGAGTTGTTATAAAGTAATTACTTCTGATTATTACTAATAAGTTATTGCTTAAAAAATATTGGTCTATAAGCCATAATGCTCCTTATTTTTGTATTTAAATCATCATAATAAATTAATTTAAATTTTAAATGTATCATTACTTATAACTAATAAACTTCGGATTCAATTGATATTGCAACTATTTTTGCAGTTAAGATAAATCAAATCTGATCAAAATATAGGTATAGTCTATATACATTATATACTTATGTTCTCTCATTTTCTACCTATATTTGATTTTATAATGCAATTTTTTGAAATTTCCCACGTTTTTGGAGTTTTTTAAAATTCTGTGTGTTTTAATGAACAAAATACTTAACTAAATTATAAATGTATTATTATATAAATAGATTATTTAACAATGGTAATTAATTTAATATATATAAAATCTAAATACATAAAATGTAACTTATTACCTTTCCTAAAAGTACTATATCGAGAATAAATAAATATAGAAAAAAAAATGCCGAATACCTATACCTTTACCTCCCGAATCTATTATTACAAGGTGGAAACATGGTTAAATGCTACACTTTTCTATGTAAATAATTTGGAAAATATTGTACTTGTGATTAAAAGTTTATAAAACGATGTTAATCCCTATCTGCAGTGTGGTAAAGCTGAAACAGCTAGCTTGTACAAAATAATGCAGTCAAATGTGGTTTATAGCATTCATACAAATATACAATTATCTAAGTTATCCATTAATCAAACAAACTTTGAAGAATCAAATAGTAACCTACTTAAAGGTATGAATATTTTTAGAAAAATTGAAGATATTTTAGCAAATATTCTTAGTAAAATGGGGGAAAAAATTAAGATAAATGTGTGTAAATAATTGAAAAATATAAAGGATATAAAACTATTAAACCTTACTATGAAATCATATCACTATGTCAGGTAAAGCAGATGTTTATTTAGATATAACGCCTAAATTATTGAATTTTTTAAACATTACAAATATGTTTATTTTTGTATAAAAAAATATGTTTATATTTTAAACGATAAAAGATTTAATTTTAATTTTTGTATGTTTTTAATGCAATTAAATCCGGTCTTTTCTTATAACATATATCCCCCTCCATTGAAAAGTCCTGGGCACGCTACTGATAGGTATTATCCGTGTGCATTTTTCATTAACTACGATTGCAAATTATAATAAACCTCACAAACACGTAAGTCCACACGCTCACTATTGTGAGAATAACATATGTCATCAGAACAAATTTTTAAACAATACTAAATGTATATTTACAAAAATAAAAACACTTTTATTTGTACCTAAATAAACTTTTAACTTATTAGTATTTATTCAAAATCAAAATTATTACCATAGCTGTATTTAACCTATAAGCACATTACACATCATAATATCTTGAATATTTTTGAATGGTGAATAAGTGTTATTACATCGAAATGGCGGAAGTGAAATTGTTTTACAGCAATCCGTCTTTGGCGTTTTATCCAAGATCAAGACGTATAGTATCGTTTTGTATGTCGATTCACATAAAAAAAAATGTTGTTTATGATATTCTGGTTTTAATTATATAAATGTATCATTTTTTTAAAAGTTATTTAAGTTAGAGTGTTGTCGTGAAAAAAAGGTTGAGAATCACTGGCACTGGTTTAGTATAAAATACTCATATCGACTCATATAGTCATTACTCATTAATTATATAGCTATAAATATAATATTCTGATCAGCACTGCAGGCATTCTGGCGACTTGTCTATGTTAAAATAAATGATAATTATTAAAATATAAATATAATTATAATTAAAAGTTACAACTTCAGTCAGTCAGTTTTCAGAGTACAATTATAATTTTCTATAACCTCTAACTGTATTAAAAACTATATAGGTACAAGTACAATTCATTCACCTACTTAGGATTTATGAATGACACATTGCCATACTAACATGCCTTAGAATATTACTCTGAAATGTTAATATTTAAATTGACTAAAAACTGTCATTTAATAGTAATAACAGTAATCATGTAACTCATTTTTACTACCGATGGAGATAATAGAGATAGAACTTTTAAAAGAATTTCAAATGGATTTAACTAGTTGCGCAGTTAAATACCTACAGCTTAATGAATTCAGAATTTTAGATTCAAAGCAGAGCGATGAATGTATTGATTTTCAGATTTTACTATCATATGTTTTTTTTATTTTGTGGATAACTGGATGTTACACAATAAGTTGTCAATAAAATGCTTCGACTTTTAAAAATAAGAGTGGCTTTGGATATCAAGTTGAATCTAGTTTTTACTTTAGAGGGGTCAAACTTAAAATGTTCATTTACTTTCAAATTTACTTATTTTTATAATCGAAAAAAAAACTAACAAAAAATTAAGGAAAACACGTTATTTATTTTAAGATATTAATATTTATTTTTATATACTATGAACATATTTTGCTGTGTAACGTAATTTACAGAAACATACAATTTCAATTTTGAGTTATATATATGTTGATATAATATGATTTAAAATTTTAAATACATATCGTTAAATAATAATTAAATATTAATTATAATTCAATATTTTTGGTAAAAATTATATCAACATAATGTACTACTAAAAGTAAAATAAATGGCTTTAATATATTATACTTAGTGATAATTGATAAGACTGACACTATATGACAAAACTGTCTTCGCTCAGAATCATTTTTCGTATACAATGATATATCATTGAATTCAAATTTAACATCCATGATAGTGACCTAACTCGGCACCTAATATTCAGCAATCAGCATAACGTTATCCACTTACCTACCTTTTTTTCAATTAAATATGAATTTTGGGTGATGCAAAAAATACATCTTAATTAGTTATTATCTAGATATTTAAATATTTAAAATTTAAACCTTAAGTGTTTAGATCATTTAGTTTGTTGTATAAATATATATATTTTATATATTTATAATATATCTATATCAAATTTATTTTTATTTTTAAAACTTTTTATAAACATATCTAGTACTGTCTACTGTATCATTTAACACATTGTACACGTCATTACTTCAATTTATATTTAAATAAATATTTCCGATTCTATTTTAAATTGTATTAAGAATAGTTTTTAACTGATATAGAAATACTTTATTATTAATTAAAATTATTGAATTTTATAAGTACTTACTTAAAATTCAAAATCGCCACAAAATTTAGATCTTTGATTTAAAAATTAATATGATATTAACAAATTTTTTTTAAATTTTTATTCAAGAAACTAAACTATTGCATAATTAAGTCTGGATTTAGTGCTTCCCATATAGTTATCAATGCTGCATTTGTCTAATCAAAGCGACATGTTGACTGAAAATTGTTCAATAAACCAAATTCAAATGAATAATATAATTAATATTGATCAATTTCAGTTATGAAATATAATTTACAAGACTCAAAGCTGCAATTTTATACATTTAACTTTATAGCTAATATTGTTAGTGTATAACACTAACAATTATTATTAACATTTATTGTTATACTGTAATATTATTCACGAATTAATAATGTGCGGGAGTTAGTATATAAATAATACACAAGATCGCGCTAGATTTTTTGGCTCACCGTGAAGCACAGATATATTATCTATATCTGTGCCGTGAAGTCAGACGTGCTTAAGTTATTACACGTTCATTGCATACCCTGAGATATAGAGTAATAATTATAAGTATATAATTAATATATACATGACGTATTACTCTGTGATTATACCTAAACGTTTATTATCTTAATCGTGGGCGTACCCAAATATTTTAAACTGATAATACTGGATGGCGGGCATATGACCCATTTATTTTTGGTGGACAATTATTTTGATATTTTCCCGGGTAGCAGTGCTACCAGAAATTGTAATAATAAATTTACGAATAATAATTGTATGGTTTTTGTTATTAGGAAAATTGTTTTAAAAACATTAAAAACAATGACTTTTAATTTATAAAACTTTAAAAGATCATAATTTTTATCAATTTATTTAAAAATTAAGCAAACCTAATTTAAATTGTCAATATTGTGCTATACTAATACCAGTTGTAAAACTTTAAAAAAACACTGGTTTTGGGGAGGGCTAATTTTTTACACTATATAATACATTAACACTGACAACTGGCCTTCCGATATTATCATTTTAAAATATTATTTTATATCTATCTACTGAGAAAATTGATAATGTCAAAACTTAAAAGCTTAATAGTTAATATTTATTATTTATTGCACTCTTCTCTTTGGAATTATATTCAGTGTCTGTTTGCAAATGAATACCACCGATATCTCGTAAATAATTAATTTTGAAGATTACAAACCGCTGTACTGAAAATAAATTCAGTGAAGATCATTGTTTAAAGGGCATATATAAAGACCTAAAAACGCCTCATCAAAACCAAAGGTAAGCAATGTCCTTCAATACTTTTAACATTACTGTATCTAAATAGTATAACAATTTAAGCTATCACAATTAATAATGTTAATTTACATAATGTTTAGTCAAATCATGAGGAATAAAAAAGACCTTTACGTTGCAAAGTGTTTAAAAGATTTAAACATGATGACAGAAATACCAGAGAAAATAAAGGGTTTGAATGTATTATCGTAAGTAAAACTAATAATTGAAAACAAATGTTTATTTGTACATATAATTAATATTTTTTACAGACTAAAAAGTAAAGCTGAAATGTTGTTTGAAAAAGCTATGACGGCAAATAATGATAATGATGAAGAAGTTGTATATATTTATTTAATGAGATATTGTCAAATTCTACAATTTATGAAAAAAACTTTTATTGATGATACAATTTATATCAATTGTATGTATAAACAAAATTTAAAAAAAGCTTTAAATATGCTGACCTATATTAAAGACAGTTTGGAAAAAAGGTACGATTTTCTGTTGATCTTAATTATAACATTGTGAAAAATCAATTATTAAAACAAACAAACAATTTCCTAAATAAGAAAAAAATATTTTATGAATCATCTAAATGTATGTATGTTAACAACAAAATGTTAGTGCTTATATACCATTCATTAGATTTTTCATATTTTTTCTATCTTTATATGACATTATTTATTCTAATTAAATTTTATACTTGACATTTTACTTATTTTACATTTTATTGCAAAACTAATAAAATTTATATTTAGGTATTATAATATATTTCCAATTTCTATTTTTAGTATTAATTAATTTTATGATTCATCTTGAATCTACTTATTACAAAACAATAATAATTGGACACTAAATTAATAACAATTATTTATTAGTTTAAATTATTATTTGGTATTACTCAAAAAATTGTGATACTTATGATCTCAATGGCAAAAAATAAATATTAAAATTAAGTGTTTTATGGATATATTTGTAGTAGAGTAGAACACATCTGGTGTTAAATTCTTGTACAAGCTTTTTAAATCCTGGTCTCCTATAAACAATATTTTATAAATATTTACTATTGGATGTCTTAATATAATCATAGAATCTAATTAGGTATGTTGATCATTAGGTAATTAATATAAAGAAATATATTTTAAATCTTTTATTATTTATTAACTAATAATAATATTATTTTAGGTATAATGATAAAACAATCGAAGAAGATAATAGCAAATTACCTAAACATTCTAACCCAAAAGGAAAACAATCTGAAGAAAAATTAAATTTTGAATTTGAAAGTACGATAACTAATGAAAACTTATTATATCTGTTAGAAAATACAGATAGAAAAAAGATTTGTTTACTTGATACAAGACCATCAGATATCTTTTATAAAAATAAAATCAATTCTTGTGATGTAATTAACATACCAAAAGAGAACTTAGTTCTAGGGTAAAAATTACATAATGTTATAATATAACCTATTAAATTAATTAAAAATTATAATTTCTAGTTTAACACCTGCCATGTTAACATCCAAATTAGAAGAACCATTTAAAGACAAATGGACAAATAGACACAATTATAATTATATCGTAATACTAGATCAAGGAACAGAAGATATAGATGATGATCAAAGATTACTTAATCTCAGAAGTGCCTTACTTAAATGGGATCCATCTTGTGATAATAGCAAAAAATTAAAGTTTCTCAAAGGTGGATATGAAGATTTTAATCACTTATGTCCTTGGGAAACTTCTCAAAATAATATGACAAAATTAAATAATGATGTTGGACCTCTTTCGGATGTAGAATTGGATCCAGAACCTGAATATGAAGAATCTGAAAGTAATGAATAAACAATATTTATTTTAATTAAACTTAATTTTTTTTTTTTTCATTATTAGATAAGCAAATTCAGTATCCATCTTTAGGTACTGTACAGAATGATTTGGCCAAATTAAAACTTAAATCAACTCTTTATAATGGTTTAACAACAGATATTAAATCAAAGTTGGATCATAAGGATAATTATTCCAGTGAGGAAGAAATAGATTCTCAAGAATTAACTCATATCCCAATTAACAGACCCCAATTACCCATTTTTGATAGATCTACAAAGGTATTAACTATTAAGATAACTAAATATGAAATAAAATATCTATAATAAATAACAAATGTTAACATGTATTTTATAATTTTTAGCCACCTGTTAAAATTAATCAATTTAAGAACCCAGAGATCATTAAACCATTATATAAAAATAATGATGAATTGGATGATGAAAATAATGAAGTATTGAATTCTGTAAAATAAATTTAAGAAACAGACTAATAAAATATTATAACTACTATTTGTTTCTATAGTTACCAAACAATATTGAACAACTAGAAAATAGAAGATTATCACTAGAGAATAGCTTTTTGGAAAATGTTGATTCTTATGTACACGAATACAAAAATCAAGTATTATGCTTAATATTTTATTTTTTAGTATAAATATTTAATAAATAATAATTTTTTTTAGGACTTAGATTTAAATTCAATTCCACGTGTAGACCGTTCCACTAAGCCATCAGACGATTTACTAATAGTTTCTAGAACAAAAATCATTGTAAGACTTTCATATTTCTAAACTACTATATTCATAATAACTTAAAAAATAATTTATTCACTTGATAAATTTGGTAACTCTACTAATGTATTACACTCATTATTATAATCCAGATATATTCAAATTATGATCCAACTAGTGAAATAAATACAATTTTTATTATTATCATTATAAAATTATAAAAATGCATCCACTGAGAAGTATTCATTATTTAACCTTTGGAATTTGGAATAATGATAATATGTCCTCGTGACAGCTATTTAATACAGATAATATATTAAATTTATTTTATTGATTAAAAATATAAATTAAAGTTTTTGGTTTCTAACCATTTGGATATAAAGTTACAATTAGATATATTCTGATTCAAAATATTTTAAATTAAAAATGTAGATTTACAAAAAAAAGTGAGATTCTTATGACAATTTAGATTAAAACTATTTTAATTTTGTTTTTTTTATTTCAAAAGAATCGCTTATCATAACAATATTTATATTATAATGATATCTAAATTTTTTGAAAAATCCTTCAGTTACAAATTTGACATAGTTACTATAATTTTGATTTGGTTATATTCAGGGTTATATTTATAACAGTTACATGACGTGCTGTACTAGCAATGATTTAATGAGATACACCTGATTAAAATTTTGAATTTGTGGTACACTGAACTTTAAATTAGTTTGAGGTAAATCTGTAGGTGGGTCAATCAAATTTTGTTGTCTCATAAATAAAGCAAGTTTGTGCTGCTACTGGTTCATACTGTAAAAGTTATATTTCCAATAATTATACTTGCATCATATTAATTTTAACATTTTGTTTTTTTTTAATTTTAGGGAGGCGACGGGTTACGGGGATTGCAAAATTTAGGAAATACATGTTATATGAATTCAATACTGCAATGTTTAAGTAGCACTGAAGATCTTGTAAAATATTTTATGAACATTTATAGTCAATTTGTGAACCATAAAAGTAGAACAAAAGGTTTAGTAGCCAAAGAATTTAGTAATGTCATTAAAAACTTATGGTCACAATCTGGCAGGAGTTTTCAGTGTCAACAATTTAAGGTTAGAAAAATGATTTGATTTCACAACATATAATTTAATTATGTCAATTAAAATTTATATTTGTATTAAATTTTTTTTTTTATAAATGACATAAATATTAAACTTACATAAATTAAAATACAAAATTTAATTTATTAACAAATTTATTTACATAAATATCAAAAAAATTTAGGATAGTATTGGAGAATATAAAGATATGTTTAAACACTATGATCAACAAGACTCTCACGAGTTTTTAACTATTCTCTTGGATTGGCTTCACGACGATTTAAATCAAGTAAAATAATATCACTTAAATTATTGTCATAATTGTTTTATAATTTATATTATCTATGTTTTAGCCAGAGGACAATAGGATTATTTTAGGTGCTTCAAAAGAAACAGGTGAAGAAGATTGGGGACATTGGACGAAAGCAAACAATTCTATTATTCAACAACTTTTTTATGGTCAGCAAAAGTCAACAGTATCTTGTGACACATGTTTTGAAAAGTCTGTTACTTTCGAACCATTTTCAAGTCTTAGTCTACCATTGCCATCTGAGAGTAACAAATGCACTCTTTCAGTAAGTATTATTCTTAATATTCATAATTATATTTTTTATTTTATCTATTATAAGTTATAAAATATCTGAATAACATGAAACATTTTGTAACATCATGTTTGTATTTTGATTTTAATAAAACATTGAACAAATTTAATTACTTTCCAAATAATATGCTATAAGAAAAATTACTTTTTTTTAAATTTATTTTAATTAAAAATGTAATATTCTAAAATATGTGCTTTGATATGAAATTCAGTTACAAACTATTTTTATAACCATTTAAAAAGTTGCTTATTATGTCTTAAGAAAAGTATTAAATTGTGATTATAAAACAAACATTATTGTAAAAACTTTAAAAAAAAAAAATAATTTTCTCAAAATTGTAACAAAACTAAAAATTAGCAAAAATCTGAACAGTGATGAATGTATTGATTTTAAAATGATGTGTTTTTTTTTTTTTTTATGTCTAGCATCACGTTTTGGAGTAGTAATAATGCTTTGGTTTTTGATTTCAGTCCCTGTTTGAAAAGGAAAATTCATCTAGTTGGTACTTTGGGGGGGGGGGGGGTCAAAAGTAAATTTCCAGTAGTTTTCAAAAGCGTCGGGAAAAACCCTGAAAAAATAACAGAAAAATGGGAATTTTTACGCATAACCACTTTTCGACAAAATTGATTTTTTGATTTTGCTGTAACTCAAAAACGAATCATTGTAAATACTTGAAATTTTTACCAAATGTTTATATAAGCGTTATTTATTTATGATTAAATTTTCAAAATATTTTTGACCGTTTTTAAGCTACTTATAGACAATTGAAATTTTCAACTTTTCTAAGTTTTTTTTTTGAAATGACTATAAAAGAAATTTTGAAAATGAAAATTTATAAAATTTTTATGATTTATACCTAAGGTTCAAAAACCCAATATAAGGTTATTCATAAGTTTTCTTTCAAGTAACTGTAAAAAAAATTCTAACGTCAATATAGAAAAAATTTTATGAGGGTATGAAATTTAATTTTCTACAAAATCACATAAAATAACAATATATTACAATTTAAATATAGATAATAATATAATATATGTTACTAATTATCATTGACTGACAAATCATCTCCGTTCAGAATCATTTTTCATATACAATGATACCCGTCATTGCATTCATTAACACATCCGATATAGTGACCAGTGACCTACTCTCCATCTCTACTATACAACAGACCGATACCCACTTGCCCGCCTTTTTTTAATCAATCCAAAAATGCAAGTGTCCTATCCTCTGTTTTGATGTAATACATTATTAACCCATAAACTTTCTTAATGTTAAAATATTTAAATGTACAACTATTCAAATAATTAAAGTAATATTATATTATGTTTGTGGCTAATAAAATTAAGATATGATTATATATGTTTTTAGGATTGCCTACAGTTATACTTGAATGGTGAATCAATATGTGGTTGGCATTGTCCTAGATGTAAACGCAGCAGAGATGCTACAAAAAAATTAGACATAATGAGGCTACCTCCATATTTAATTATACATTTGAAAAGGTATTTTTTGATTTTTTTTATAAGAAATAAAATTATACTGATTATTTAATTATTTAGATTTTCAAGCAATGGGTACAAAAAGAATTCAAATGTTGAATTCTCTAAAACAGATCTAGATATGTCAAATTTTATTAATGGATTAGAACACCGTAATTGGAAGTACTGTTTATATGGTGTATCAAATCATTCTGGATCACTTGATGGTGGGCATTATACAGCTAGTTGTCTTAAAAAGTCAATAAACAAGTAATCATTTAGTTATTTAGATTTTAAATATTTTGTATAAACTAATAAACAATCTGTTATTTATTTTACAGATGGTATAAATTTGATGACATACGGGTGTATGAAATTGATTCTTCAACTATTTGTTCTTCAGAAGCTTATATTTTATTTTATTGTAGGAAAAATTAATTTTTGAATTAATAAAACTAACATGTATCATGTATGTATAGTTTTGTTTGTGTTTTGTACACAAATAAGTATTTTAATACGACTTATATTTATTTTTGTTATTAGATGTTGATTTGTTGATATTTCACACTACCTATACTAAATTATTTATTTATAAATAACTTTTATTTTTTTACAATTTGTATACAACAATTTTAGTTTAATTACCATGTCCTATGCTTTTTTGACAATTGGTTAAAAAATAATTGAATTCTAAATAATAAATTAGTTAAGTAACAGTTAAATTAAATTATACATAATACATATTATCATTTCTCCTTCCTAAAATCCTAACATAACCAAATACAAGTTTTTTTGTACTTTAAAAGATCTTGTATTAATTTTTCTATAAAATTATATTAATACTAATTAATAACACAGTATAGTGTTAATAACAGTAGTCCATACTTACCTACCTATATACTAAAATTCAAGTTAAGTATACTGTACTTTGTGACAAAATTAAGCCATGTCTATTAGAAATGTAAACAAAATTAAATAGCCAAAAATTGCACGTCCTTGATATAAAAATAATTTATTATTATTCATAGTTGTAACTTTTGTCTTTTAGTAGTAATAGTGATAATAATAGCAATACGCTAATACAGTTGTAGAAGCTGAATTTAGATACTTTATAACATACCCACTGTCTGGTGGTGGTCAAATACTCAAATGAAAACAAAAAAAGTATCATACATATAATATAAATTACACAAAAATAGTTATTCTTCATAACAAAAATCATTAAATTCCTAGCCGATTTAAATATTTGAAACTTTGAAAGTGTGCTGAAAATACGATAACTGATAAGTACTTATACCTATCAGTCTATCACCTATCGAATATGTTATTGAACAATATATTGAACATGACAAAATATATTTTGTCATGATATTGTATTGTTTTCACTAGGCAGTAGCCAGTAGGCACACTGCACACACCATAAGACACCATACGAAGAACGGAATGGCCAAATACTCGAATGGATAGACACATCACACGTCATAATGTTATTAATCATTATTTCATTAATATTAAATGCGACCGCAGTGCTTACGTAGTGTAGTATTGTATTCTTTACTGCGTCTTTATAGATTATTATTATCTTTATCATATTATTATTGTTCTGTGCTATAGTATATAATATCTAAGTATCTTAACTGCAAAAAATTTCGAACATATTTTATATTTATTGTAATTGTAATATTGTATTCATTTTTTTTTCGTTATCATGGCCGTCGTTGTAGTAGAAAACCTTATAATTTAATAAATTGCATAATACCTACTATTTATGGCTTATGCGCACTTTACCGATTGAAGTATATTGTTTATTAGTTTATTACTATTATAAATTATAATTTTTATTATATGCCATTATAATTGTATTATTGTGTTACAGCAATACAGCAATTAGATTAAATGATTAATGATTAATGAATCATCTCTATTGCCTTTAATCTGTATTTATAATTAACGAACATTTTAACCATATCTAAATAGTATACCTATATATAACATTTAGGATTTACTGGATTTAGCCATAATTCTAACAGTAAACAGCTAAAATGGACTATCGTATAACATGTGCATTGATAACTGATAAGTATTAATTAGTATCTTCTACAATTATTCTTCCTAATTTCGATGGGAAATGTAGGCGAATTTATATATTAGCCAAACTTGAAACTATTATAGAATTGCCTTGGGAAATGTAAACTAAATTGACTTTTATTAATTTTATTATTTTAAGAAAATAAAACAAATATATTATATTACATATATTTTTTTTTTATACGATTTTTAATTTTTTCTTTGTTATTGTTTTTCCCTATTAATACAATTTTTAATTTTCACAAATAATAGGTAGGTATTAAATTTAAGTACTAAATAGTAAATATACTAACAAGTAACAATAGTACCCACCTCTACCTAGGTATCTACCATAGCACAGAGGTGCAAATTGGGGGCTTAGCCCACCCCCTAAATCAGCTGTGGATTTCTCCCCCTTTTATTAAAAAAATTAAAACAAACAATTTTATAATTTTTACATAATACTCTATTGAGGTCAATATTCATCAATTCAAATACTACAATTATCATTAAATGAAATAACTACCTGGTTAAAAAAATGGAAGATGAACCTAAATCCAACTAAAAGTCTAAAAGGGAGATTAAAATATTCACCCTAAAAAGATATAATGATCCCAAACACATTCACATAAACAACCAATCATTCAATGGAACAAAAAAGATGATACAGTCAATTATCTATAGGTCATAGGTGTCTATCTAGATGAAAAACTTACTTGGAACATTCATATAAACAAAAAACTCGTACAGGGCTTAGGGCTATACCTACAAACATGATAATTATCTACCCTTTAATCGACTATAAATCAACACTGTAAATCAAATCATCACTTCTCCTATTAAATACCTCAATATAATCAATAATCGTAACGTTCGTCCACCCTGTTTGGGCAATAGCCTCACCAACTAAAATTAAAAAAAAAATCTTAACTCCAAAATAAATTTCTTAGGATAAGCTTAAAACCACCATGGTTTATGAGAAATCACCAGATCCACAAGGGCACTTCAATATCCCTAATAATTATCTGAATTTACACTCGACACTCGATGTAGACTTCCACGCCAAGCTTAAAGACTCGGACAAAGCCAACTATTATTATTATTTCTCGTATGGTTTAATCCAACACTAATTTTAATTATTAAAATTAGTTAATACTATAGCAACAACAAATATTACAATAAGAAATATAAAATATAGATGTAAAATTTTGATAAGAAAACATCAAACAGTAGTAGTAGTAGTTAGTTAAATTAAATATAGATAAAATAATATAAAATATATATAAGAACAACCGGATGGTGAGTCGGGATACTATTTGTGTGGTCTTAGACTCTAATATCCAGATTGGTCAGCCATTTTGTTGCCACTGCTGTAACCTTGTTGGGGTGTTTCATTCCGCCTGGTAAGTTGCGTACTGGGCATTCTTCCACGATGTGAGCCAACTATTACCAACTAGGAAACAAAACCCGAAATAGACAACTGTGACCTTAACTGCTCCAAGACGGCCAAGACATCCTCCTAACAGACACTGAGGAGCTCTCATCAGAAGATGATGAATAATCCTAAATAAACAAACGCTATTATCATCATCATCATCATCATTATTATAAATACATATACTTACTACATTATTATTATTACCAGTGTTATTAATATTGAATTATTATGAATTATTATCATTAATATAATTAATATAAAAATTAATCGAAATTGTAATAACGCATAATGTGCTGAAATATTTTAAAAATAATAAATGAAAAAAATATATAAATATTTTATGAAACTATATCTATTTATTTTATGTGATAAAACATAGGTAAAAGGTCCTTAATGTGAAGTTTCTGGTGTGGGATGCTATATAGTATATACAATACCACCGGAAGCTGCTCCTCACTGCAGTCTGCACTCTGCAGCACAACTTAAAAAAGACTAAAAAAAATTAATTTAAAGAATGTAGAAAGGTATAATAGTATATATACATATGATACAATTATTTATGTTATGCGTCGTCGTATATAACATAAATGTTCTTTACTTTTAGTCTTACATCCAAACAATTATTTAAAAAAACTCATAATTTCTTTTTTACTCGTGATTAGTTTCTTTCTGTAATTTTGTTAAACAAAATATAATAACTATAATTATCGTTAGGTATTATTTATTGTTATAAAAATTATATTTAATATAATGCAATTAATCAACTAAGCTATCAAGTTATGCATATGTATGGTTAAAAATGTTGCTCAGTATAATATATTAATAATTAATATATACATAATATACGCTACATACGTATTTGTCAATAATAATAATTGTGGTTGTAATAAATAAGTAATAATAATGTAATAATAAGTCAAAATAGGTAAATAATATTAGAAACAAATTAGTGTGGTATGAATTTACAACACACATTTTTAACGAACTGTATGTTCGAAATTTAGCCGTCTTAATTTTTTAATATTTTCATCAATAAACTTTTCTTTTTCAACAATTTTTTTCGACTTTAATTTAAGTGAGCTTCTTTGCTTTATATATGTTTCACACTGCACTGCTTTTAATTGTTCGATCAATAAAAAAATATTTGAGTGGACAGAATAAAATCTAGAATTCAGTTTTCCATGAAACGATTGGCAACAGTTTGTTGTTCGTTCTGAAGTGCCTGAAAAATCTGCCCAAGTTTTGGTAAAAAATCACTATCATTTTCAATATAATTTTCAAGTACATAATCAAAAACTGTATTAAGTTTTTCGTGTACTGGTTTTATAGCCATCAACTCAACATAATCGTATACATATACGTATCTTGTAACAATGAGTTGTAGACTGATAACTGATAAGTAATTTTATTCGGGAACCAATTCGAATAGTTGTATACTGGAAAGTTTTTTTTTCGGGAACCAATTCGTACACAATTAATTGACCCGGGAACCAATTCCACGTTGCCCGTTAATTCCTACACAGCGGAAAAGGGTACATAATATGTATATACACAATTAAATAAGTATATAAGACTTTTCAAAAATAAATATATGATGATTAAAAAATATAATAAAAATCGCATATCGCATTTTCACGAATAAATATAATATAATGATTAAAAAATATAACAAAAATTGCATAATGCAACATTTTATATTTTATGAGGTTTATTTCTATAACTTAAAAAATTTAACATAATCGCATTGATTAATTTTGTTTGTTGTGTAATCTGAAAATTTTTCATTTATGAAATCTTTTTTTTCGGCGTATTTTTTACTGATTTTTGGTTTTGTATTACTATTTGTGGTTCTTAATGTTCTTATTTTAATATACGTATTTACTTGAAAAAGTTTGAGAATTTCAAAAAAAGTTATATATTAAAGGTTAGTAGGTTAGTATATAAAGTTTCAATAACAAATTTAAATTATTATATATTTATATTATATTGATAGCGCCTGTTGGGGCTGTGGCACTTCAATGTATTTTGATACAGAATATCTCATTTATATATTATATATCATATATACATATTATTATTATGTTATTTTTCCCGTCGTGTATAGGAACTTACTATTCCCCATTATACTAGGCCTCAGAAAAATTTCGGAAGGGGTTATAACCCCTCAACCTCCACAGCATATACATCGAGTGTTGTTAACATTTTAATAATATAGTTTAAAAATAGAAAGTGTAGGATAATTGACGATAACGATTAACGACGAGTGGTCTATGTCAGTCGCTTTTTTTATATCTAACGTGAATAACGTCACTATTATTAGTGTATGTAGTATAGTAGTCTGTAACAATTTTAGTAATTATACGATTTGTACGCGGACCACTCAATTTTAGCTAATGAATGTATGTTATTTGACGAATTACTTTTTTGGTTCGAATTTATATACATTTATTTTAAATTTGGTCACCTCACAATAAATAATTATAAATGTAAAAAAAAAGATTTGAAAAGCAATAAAAAAAATATTAGGCAGTGCCGAAAAGGCTAGAAAAAAGGTGTTATTAGCTTAAAAAAAACAATGCTTACATAACAGATTTGAACGATCGTGTGTTGGAAGTTCAGGGGACATTTTACCGAGTATTCCCGGATGTAACCGACGATCGAAACCAACGAATATTATAAGTTATAACTAATATTATTATTATCATTTGACATTTAGAATAGCTGAAAATACCACTTATTTACCTATATTTAAATAAGTAAATCTATAAATAAAAATAAAAATACAGGGAACGTAATAGCTGCTTATACCAAATGGTCATGTTTGGTGGGGTAAGGAAGTAGTACATGGGATAATCCAAATTATTCCATAATAAAATTATTATTTTCGGTTGTATACTTGTTACTTGTATAGTTTTAAACATTTAGTTAATTACTGAATATTTTATAATTTAATATAATAATTTACAACTTAATATTAT
This sequence comes from Rhopalosiphum padi, assembly GCF_020882245.1. NCBI lineage: Eukaryota > Metazoa > Arthropoda > Insecta > Hemiptera > Aphididae > Rhopalosiphum > Rhopalosiphum padi. The sequence continues at coordinate 25,976,651 of NC_083600.1, forward strand.
TAAAAGAAGACCATTTTATGTTTGCCTACTGTAAATTATCACTTATAATTTTCTTTTTTAAAATAAATTTAGATATTTTGATCTACCATTTGGTTCCAGTTCTGATGAGGATCATGCTTAGGATTTCGTGATGAAGGGGGGTTTTGAAAAAAAAAAATATTGAGTAGATACATCAATAATTAGTAAATAGTATTATATATTTTTTTTTGTAATGGCAGGGGTTTGACCTATAGGCACCTATAAATTTAAAGGTACTATAAATATTTATAGTGTAGTGTCCTGTTGCTTTAGTAGTAATAATATCTAAATAAGTAAGTCTTTTAATTTATAGTTCATGTATTACGGTAGTATTTTGACTAATTTGAACGGTTTTTTTAAAAAAAATCAAATATTTGTTTCTATTCAACCGCATTGTCCGCATTACGGTTGAATAACAAATTATATGAAAATTTATAAAATCAAATTTTATAGTTGGGTAATCATTGAAATGTCTATCATGTAGTACACGGCGAGACCCAAATTTTGATGTAATTCACAGCGTTGTACATATTTTAGAATTTTAGATCCAGATATACTCGTAACATCTGAAAGGTGTAAACCTGTTTCTATTTACCCACAAATACGATATACTAAAAAATACAAGTTGTGTGAGAATATTATTATTTATTTATTTAAACTAATTATAGAATCTTATTGATTTAATTTAATTTAATTAATTTATTTATTTATGTAATTTATTCCAAATTATAAAGATAAAAAATAAAAATAAATAGTTTCAAAAAACGTCTTTTCTTAAATATTAGTTTCAAGGTGTGTACATTCCAATTTTATCGTTTCCAAATTATAAAGATTCAAAAATAAATAGTTTCAAAAAACGTCTTTTCCGAAATAGTAGTTTCAAGGTGTGTACATTCCAATTTTATCGTTTCCAAACTATAAAGATTCAAAAAACGTATTTTCCGAAATTGTATGATGTTTTAGGAGCTTAATATTAAAGTTTAATAGCATAGATATTACACATTGGCGGATTGGAACGGAACACGTATATGAATTATTATGTCGTCGGTAAGCAACATATTATGACGTGTACGTGTTAATGTGGTGGTGGAAGAAGGGAACGATGATAATAATAATAATAAATAATAATATGTATAAAAAAATTACAGTAGAACCTCATTAATTCGGACTAATTGGGGTTCTAGGTTGTCCATTTTAATGCAAGTCCTAGTAAAACAAAATAATTAAAAGACGTTTAGGTATTATAGATTTAAGAATATGAATTATAAATTATAATATACAAGATACACACACACATAGTACTAGGCGAAAAGCGAATAAAGAAAAACGCGAATGACAATATTTAATTGGAATTTAATCGCGATAACATGTAGAAAATTTGTAGAACTTGTTAAAACTTGTATTTTAGAATAAAATAAATATGAAAACAGCCTTAATAAGCTGTCTGGTCTAATAAGGTCCAACGAGGTTCTATGTTCTACTACTTCTACTGCATGACAAAATATTTTAAAATACATTTTGTCATGTTCTAGTTCTACTGTATCTGTATTATCAAATGAGCTGTAAGTGCAGGTTGACGAGACACGAAGCATGCGATTCATCGGACGACCGTCAGGCGTCAACAGACGAGGAGGCCCGACGTCACAACTCACAACAGTTTCACCAGTTTCGGCGATTGCCGATCGGTGAGGTACGACACGATGACGGTACAATAAATATTAAATACCGTGAGTACAACCCGTGGTTACCGTGTGCCGTTTTCGAACACAGGCAGGCGCGGCAACCGTCGCGATACCTGGACATACTGCGCGTGGAAATTTTTTTTCAGAAAATTTTTGGACGTTTGGCCGAAACAGCCAGGGTCCACAGCACGGGATTACTGGCTGACGACAATTTCTCTAGAAAAAGGGATTTTCGGTTAGAAAGTTCGGCGGTTTTCGGGCTTGGAGCATCACTTCCCGCGCCGCCTAAACACCGTCCACCTATAAACGGCCGCGCGGAGACTTCCGCCACCCCGCCCCGCGGTACCGCGACCACCGAGATGTGTAGCCAACCAACGACGACCAGGAACGAACGAAAAACAGTACGACGCACACAATTTTACGCACGATCATTACCAGTCCGGTCGTTGTCCCGTTGTTCGTTTCGCGTCCGTTTTCGATCGTTTCACGCCGTTTCAACTACATCCGTGCGTCGACAACAGGTTAATCTGTAAGTACCAAGTAGAGACTGCTTTTAAAACTTTAAAACGTTTTGATCGACACGGCCGGCCGACCGATGCAACATTGCCGTCGGTTCGTCGTGCCGACCGAACGAACGAACGGCCATTTCGATGTTGCGGCGGCCCCCCCCTGACGCGGCGGTTGTCGGTTGCGTCCGTTTTCGTGTTCGCACGACACCAATGGCGGCCATCGAGCGCACGTAACATTTTTTCCTCGCTCATTCTATCGTGTTTGCATATCGGGTGAGTACGCGTACTTCTTTGTGCGCGTGCGTGCGTGATGACCGTTGGGCAATGGCCACGGAAATCCGTCGTTTCTTGCTACCGAGTTCGCCCTCGTACGGCCTTGACATCGTTTTCAGTTTCTTTGAACTTCTTTTTCCGTTCCGCGTATGCCGGAATGGCGCCTAGGGCGATCAAAATGGTGTGACGAATGCGTCAGTCACATGGTCATGTGCGCGTAACGTTACCCCTCGACCACCCCAATGAAGCTTAATTTTACCCCGGCTGGTTATAACATAGGTATAACCTACTTAGTCGTACCCACAGTTTTTCAACGGGTCAATTTTGAGGGATTCACTGCTCTTACTGTCCTAAGCGCCGGATACTCTACGGCAGCGTCATTTTGATCTCCAGACATAATGTGTGTGCCCACTAACAATGGGTATCATTTTTCCACTCCATTTTGCTGGACGCTGGTATGGCATGTGCCTAAAATAACTTATTGTATTCCGTTACTTCGTTACCCATACTCATAGTGTAGGTGCTCTTTTTATTCTTGATTATATCATCCTACCTGTTGACTGTCCAATCTTATTCGCTGACCCTCACTACAGAGTCCTTTCAATGTGCAATCTTAAAATACCATTATAATGGGTTTAATTTGAAATCACAGTTATGATAATCAGTTTTTAGTCAATATATAGAATAATAGCATAAGATTATTCATTCTAAAATCTTGAGTATTTTTATAATTACTTACTGCTATGAGTCATGATTTTTAAGTATTTTAGACTAATCTTTTGTTTTAAATTAGGCATGTATGATTATGTTTGGCTTGTATAGATACATATATGTTGATACATGCCTACGAATTATAAACAAATAGATTACACCTAGTTTATTGAAATTTCTAAGTAAAACATTGATTAAAATGTTTGACTATCTAAAGGCTTGCTTTATGTTTTTTTTTTTTTTTTTTATTAAAACGAATATTTACAATCTGTATATAGCAAAAATACAATAAGCAATATATATAACATATTTTAACAAGGCTTGATGGCTTGAGTGAAGCGGGCTCAGTTCAGTAATGCTACTTCAGCTTGAATGAGTTTTTTTAATTTAAAATTTTTTTAGTACTTTAAACCAAAAACTATGCCTTTAAGATATCGCTTGACTAATTAAGATTTAATCATTGAGAAGTCCTATCTAGGATAGCAAGAGAGGATAGATTTGAGTGGGCCAACGTGTTTGAGTAAAATTTTGTATAAAGTGGAAGCGAGTTCAGAGTAGACATTTTTGATTTATGTTATGCATTAGTTTAAATAAATGTATTTCTATAGTCTGCCTTACGAAAGAACGGTACCGTGTCTTGACAAAATTCAGTTTTTCTTGCGCATCTCCACTCCGCTAGTACCACGATCGTCGGCGTTTGGCAGCAGTCGTGATAGGGAGTAAACACTTGACACCAGATTGTGCCTCAGTCTACATGCGCGAAACAGTACCGTTCTTTCGTGAGACAGACTATATAATATACCTTTTATTCTTGTTTTAAAACAAAAATAAAAAGATTTATCATTGTTTTTTGTGTTTAATCAGTGAAAATTTTTCAACTACATTTATATTTTACTTGTTAATCATTCAACATTTTATCGCAGTTAGTACCAACTGTTTATTTGATATTCTTCCTGATGAAAAACGTTAAATATGCCAATAAATAGATTTTAGATACCCACATATAAATAAAATAATATTTAATTGGTATGAAACAGTGTTGTGCAAAAAAAAAAACTGATATAAATGTATAAATATTAATCAACATTCTGTGGATTTTCAATTCTAAACAATTAAGATGATATACATAATATTAATATTAAAATAAATACTTGCAGTTTGACTATGAAAAAACAAATTTACGAAATAATTCATATCCCATAGTAAATAACTCAATATTTATCCATGATTTTTGTTTACTTAAACTAAATTATAAAATATATTTCTACTTATTATAATTAAAAATTGACCCACATATGTGTGACAATTAATTTAATTATAAAACTAAAAGTATTGTTGTATTCCATTACTTGTACTTAAATTTATAATTGATTTAAATTAAATGTATAATTTTAGTACTTTAAGTGCTGTATTAATAATATGGATTAATATCGATATATTTATTAGGAAAGTTATAGATTTGTGTTCCTATTTTATTTCTCTGGTATAACCTTACCATTATAATGTATTTATCAATTATAAAATATTAAGATGGTATTTATTTTTTCTATTAAAATTAGGTACAAAGAGTAAAACATTTCATTTAACTTTTTATAAGTGTTTGATGCATAACCTTTTTTTTTACAATTGTCTATGTGCTAAAAAATTTAGGTTTTTAAAGAAAAATTTTAAATATTGTATGACTAAACACATATTCATGAAAGAATAGGTGCTTATTATGAGTTATTATTTTACTTATAGGTAGAGCTCAAATTCTTAAGCACTTAATTTAGTAACTACTGAAACTCAAATAATTTTTTCAATGTAATTAAATATTAATAATTTAACTTCAATATGCAATTATATCGTTGGGTCATGTATGCAAAAAAAAAAAATAGTATAAGCTTAATGTTACTTAGATGAAATCATGACATGAAAATCTTATTTTTTCTGATGAATTGATTACCAATCATCAACAATCTGTTCGTATACTAGAAACAATAATTATCTAATTTCCATTTCAATCAACACATTTTTCTAATGTCCTTGTGAATAAATAAAAAATATTTACCAATTTTTAATGCCTAGGTAATTAAACAAAAACAAGCTATCACAAAATATTCTAAACATTGAATTTAACACTTTTTAAATGTATGTATACTTTTATTAATCTTTTAAACTTTAAAAGTTATTTCTATTTGGATTTATACTTTTGTATTCCATGCATATATGGATGAAATACATTTTTCCTTTCAATTGAAATTTCTTTGTTCATCCTCTACACAGTAGCTTATATGCAACATACTGCTGTTGACCAGCAAAAGAATAATACACTATATACTAGATTTTTAATTAGTTATAATTGTTATAATAATTTGTTTCATTAAAACATAAATATTTTTCAGCGAGTTGTTGTATGAGTCAAAAAACAGAAAAACCGGTACTGTCAGGTCAACGCATCAAGACCAGAAAAAGAGGTAAACATGTTTTCTAGGTTAATTTTTAATTGCTTTTATTTAATATACCTAAGATATATTTCTGGAAGTAGTGTAATTATTGGTTACAAAAACTGAACATTTTTATTACTTGGTTAAATATTTATTAATTTTATTTTATTTATTTTTAAGATGAAAAAGAAAAATACGATCCTTTCGGCTTCCGGGACTACATCCTTGGGGGCCTCAATGGTGCCGGCACTGACCTAGAAGCAATTTGGAAATTCCTTGATCAAGCTGGTTCTAAAGTTGATTATCGCCGTTACGGTGAAGTCCTCTTTGATATACTGATTGCTGGAGGTCTTTTAGGTGAGATTATTTTAATATTTTCTGTTTCAAGTTTTCATTGACCACATTATTTATTACAATTTTTTTTAGTTCCGGGAGGATCCATATCACAAGATGGATCAATATCTCAGGATGGAGACAAATTATGGAAGACCAATGCATGTGTTTTTGAGGCGCCCGAGGACATGGTATCTATGCGAAACTATGAACAGGTGTTCATCAAACTCATGCGCCGATATAAATATTTGGAGAAAATGTTCGAGGAGGAGATGAAAAAAATATTGCTGTTCATTAAAGGTTTTAGTGACATTGAACGTATTAAACTTGCACGTATGACTACATTGTGGATTTCTAATGGTTCAATCCCACCTACTGTTCTTCAAGTACTTACTAATGTATGTTTTCATTATAATGTACCTAGATAATTATTTTATTTGACTGATAATTATAATATAAATACATTTTTTAGGAGCATTTGATTAAAGATGGGTTGGCATTAGAGTTTCTCATTGAACTATTTGTGACATATAAACAAGAGGTAGGCAATGCCCATCTACTAACCGTATTGAAAAAAGGAGGACTCGAAGGTCGGTTGATGGATTTCTTGCCTCCCAACAAACGTACTGAAGAAAATCTCCGTGCACAGTTTGAAGAAAAGGGATTGAGTGATGTGGTTAAGTTACATTTAGCTCAGGCCAGTCAGGAAGCTAAACGCAACTTGGAAATTCAGCTAAATGATGACTTTAATGACAACAAAAATATGAAAGAGATTATTTCAAATATTAAAGAATTGTCTTCTAAGCATGACATTCCTGAACATGAAATTATTGTTTTGGTAATTATTATTTATTTCTAAGTTTAATATCTGATATGAGTAAAATTAACACTACACATTAGTACTGTTTGTAAAATGTACAACACACTACTACAAACTTTCAAGGTCACAACTTTTTGTTCTGTTTGAGTTCTTTTTGTGACTAACTAGTCATTCTCTAATGAACCTAGTGGTGCCCAACCTGTGGTCTGTGTAGCTGTCACAAATTTATAAATTATTTTTTTTTTCATTTGTTGATATATTTATCATTGTATGTATATATTATAATGTATACTTCAATCCATGATCTTTTCGATAGTCAATAAAAGATTAGATATACACCATATATATATATATTGTATACTTATTACGTATAATAAAATTATATTATTAGATTAAGATTGGGATTATTTGTTATTTTATATTTGGTGGCCCGCTTGGAGATATTGTTTACCTAAGTGACACGCCGAACAAAAAAAGTTGGGCATCACTGGTCTAATCTATCTATTAAATTTCATTAAAATTAGTTCATTGATTTAGCCGGGGGACGGGGTGGCCGAGCGGTCTAATTCGTCGGCTGCGGAGCAGCTGGATCCGGTTCGATCCTCGGCCACTGGGCGGCATTTTTCTCCGGGTAAGTCACGGTGTCCGGAGAACAAGTGCTGCCATCCCCCCACCCCGGGGCATGGCAGAAACCTACGGGTGCCCCATTAAAAATTCTGCCAATCAGGCGCCGGGCTTACTCCCGAACTGAATACGCCATACGAAAAAAAAAAAAAAATTGATTTAGCTGAAAGTTTAATAGACCAGACAGATTGACTTTTGAATTAAGGACAGGAATTTCAAATGATTTCTTTTAATATTTTTATCAAAAAAGTCTAGTTTATTGTTTGCTAAATTAAGTTTAACCAAGAAAGAAATTATTTGTTTTACAGGTATGGACAGTTGTAATGACACAAGTTGAGTGGAACAAAAAAGAAGAACTTCTAGCAGACCAGGCACTTAAACATTTGAAGCAATATTCACCACTGTTTTCTGCTTTCTCAACTACTGCACGTTCTGAATTGGCACTCATGCTCAAGGTTCAAGAATATTGCTACGAAAATATGAATTTCATGAGAGTCTTCCAAAAAATAATTTTACTCTTCTATAAAAGTATTTAATTGTTACTGAATTGTATAATTATTTAAAAATTATTTTTTTTAAATTTAAATAATATTATTTTATAGCTGATGTGTTGACTGAAGAAGTAATTTTGAAATGGTACAAGGAAGGACATTCTAAGGGTAAAACAACATTTTTGGAACAAATGAAAAAATTCATTGAATGGCTACAGAATGCCGAGGAAGGTAAATATCAAATACAACTAATTTCATACTAAATATGACAGTTATTTTTCTACCACCCTCATTGATAGTGATGTCTGCCTATCTGTTCAATGATATTAAAGGCAAATTATGTTATAAGCCACAGTTAATAACCCTACTTACTAAGTTGTAAGTTTTTGAATGTAGAATTAATAACAGCAATTGTTTTAAGTATCTAAATAAAACAAGACTGGTCTTTTGAACCTCTGTCTTGGTGATGCCTATGTTCAATATTGCAATGGATCAAATGCTTAACAGAGGAATATTATTAAATAAATGAACAGTTGCCTTCGGTGCTCACACACCTTCGTCTGAGTTCCACCCTCTTATGTTCATACAATATCAATAAACATACCATTTTTATTCAAATAATTACTGTCAATTTTTCCATAAGTTATAGTTATTATAACCTCTGTCTTGGTGATGCCTATGTTCAATATTGCAATGGATCAAATGCTTAACAGAGGAATATTATTAAATAAATGAACAGTTGCCTTCGGTGCTCACACACCTTCGTCTGAGTTCCACCCTCTTATGTTCATACAATCTCATTAAACCTACCATTTTATTCAATTAATTACTGTCAATTTTTCCATAAGTTATAGTTATTATAACCTCTGTCTTGGTGATGCCTATGTTCAATATTGCAATGGATCAAATGCTTAACAGAGGAATATTATTAAATAAATGAACAGTTGCCTTCGGTGCTCACACACCTTCGTCTGAGTTCCACCCTCTTATGTTCATACAATCTCATTAAACCTACCATTTTATTCAATTAATTACTGTCAATTTTTCCATAAGTTATAGTTATTGTAACCTCTGTCTTGGTGATGCCTATGTTCAATATTGCAATGGATCAAATGCTTAACAGAGGAATATTATTAAATAAATGAACAGTTGCCTTCGGTGCTCACACACCTTCGTCTGAGTTCCACCCTCTTATGTTCATACAATCTCAATAAACATACCATTTTATTCAATTAATTACTGTCAATTTTTCCATAAGTTATAGTTATTATAACCTCTGTCTTGGTGATGCCTATGTTCAATATTGCAATGGATCAAATGCTTAACAGAGGAATATTATATAGAAAATGAACAGTTGCCTTCGGTGCTCACACATTTTCGTCTGAGTTCCACCCTCTAGTGTTCATATAATTTCATTATATCACATTTTTACTTATAATTTATATTAATATAAATAATAAACTACTCTAATTTATAAAAATTATATTTTAATAATTGCACATGACAACATTAACATATGTTATTATTATCAAAATCTAGATTAATAACTTTCAATGACACAATAATCTTCTTTTTCTTCTAGATAAATGGTAGATTTTGCTTAAAGTATTTAGTACTTATACAAGTTAATCATTTTTGTTTTAGAATCTGAGTCTGGTGAAGATGAGGATTAATTTAAGAACCAAAACAACCTGAAAATAAATAAGGAAAAAAAAACAATTAAAATAAGAAGCATTAACACACAAGATGTCAGCCAACGACCAAAATCATAACTTACCAAGGATTCTACTATTAACTTGTTTCATTACTTTTTTTAATAAATAAAAACACCAAGGTATATGATTATATTAAATTTTTTATAGGTGAAAAACAAAGATTTGTTATAATTATTTTATTATTATTATTTTTTTTTGAGCATAATATAGTAATGAACAAACAAATAAAAATAGTTTTAATCAATTTAGTCATTCAAAGATTATATTATAATAATTATCGTGCCTACACAAGATGGTCACATAGCAACAAAAAATGTCTCAGTTAATGTCTCTATATTATATTTATGTAATAATTGCAGTGGTGTATGGCTGTTATAAGTGTTGTTTTTTTTTTTAATAAACAAAATTATTTTTTAATAATTATTTTTTTTTGCCTTTCATGTTGTATTTGGCATATATACACTACACAAGATGTATAATTATTTTCAATGTGCGTATGTTCAATTATGTTTTGATCATTAAAAAAAAACTGTCACACATAAGTAGGCGACTTTAAATCTAATTGATTTTCCATTTTTTCTTAAATAATTATATAACAATATAGTTATACAAAATAAATGCATACAAATAACTAATAATAAAAAAAAAAATAATATGTATAATAATAATAAAGCAACATCATTTACATGGAAACTGGAAGAGGTAATAATTATCATAATAAAGTAATAATATGTTACATAATAATAAGAAAAAAAAACATACAAATTTCTTTAAAAAGTTTTCAATTATTATCACAATACACTTGGGGGAAAAAAAAAACAATATTAGTATATTCTGGGGAAAAGGTTGGTTTTGTTGACAATTATTGTGATTTTGCGCCGCAAGTTTTTTTTTATTTTTTAAAAATATATATTCCAAATGTGCTTAAAAACTAAAGAGATCAATTAAAAAAGACGAGAAACAGCAATAGTATAGTCAATGATTATTAAGTTACTCTGGATAGAAAATAGTATTTTTTCTTAATGCGAAATGGCTAAACATTTAGCTGTAATTTATTATGCAAACAACAGATATTCTCTAAACATAGCGTTATAAATTAAAATATTAACGAGCACGTAATGGTAGTGGTAGAAACATTTAATTTAACATGAATATTTCGATAATTTTATTGGTAATTTAATTAAAAGAAATTTTACTATACATATTAATATTAAAATTATGCATGTTATAAATATTTTCTGATAAAAATCTATTAATAAGAAATTATTCACGATGATCTGTTAAAACGACAAAAAATATATGTATATATTATATATATCCAAAGATTATATTATATAAAGCGACCGATACTAAATAGTTAAACTTGATATTCAATATTTATTTATTTTAAATAATTTGTATTGCAGGTACTTAGGGTATAGGTAAATTCGATAAGTGTGACACAATTAATTAAAAATACAAAATAATAATAGTAAAAATAATATCTAAACTATAATATTATGTAATAATTATTAATATATATATATATAAATATATATCACTACATATAACATAATAACTACTCACGACCACAACATATTTATTCTGATAACAATAATTATCAAGTAAAAACAATGAATTTAAAAAAACTCGGATATGTTTTTTGCACATTATTTTCATACTCGATACGTGCAGTTGCTTCAGAAAATAAGGGGGACCGTGGACAAAAATAAAATTTAAATGCTTATTATCATTATATATAATACGTACATAATGATACCTAAGACTACATGATTCAGTAATAATAATGAGCGATTAAGTTAAAAATAGTTAAAGTTCAACACTGCCAACAAGTCACAAAAGTAAAATGATTTCTTGATTCAAATGTTGTAAAAAATAAATGGTAAATATTGTCAAAGTTGGAAAGAAAAGCACTCTTATATAACATTAAGAGATTAAATTTAAAAAAAAATAATGAATAGTTAAAAAAAAGAAATCTAATAACTATAAACTTTCTCATAGTAAATCAACAAAAAATGTTAGGTATTTGTTGTATGTAAATGTTTAAAAAATAAAAGTATTATTTTGTGGATAATCTATAATACAATGTATAAGACACATTTTTAAAATCTTCAACATTTAAAAAAAATACCCATAACTATTAAAGGCAGGGCAGGGACAACTAATTGCACAACGGATAAAACACAAAAGTTAAAAGTTCTACTAAAACGAAAACATGCAAAATTGCTAAAAAAAAAGTTATCACATATGAATGGAAAAGCTCGCGCACACTAGTGTGACTGGTTTTTTTGTTTTAAATTTTATCACACGCAAGACCCTATAGTATATAGTGAGGGTAACAAATTTTATTAAATGGTTACAATAAAACCTGTAGAAGTATAATATTTAGCAGTGGAATACTATTACAGCAAAACAATGATGCATTCTCGTTCCTCTTCTCTTACACATAATTCAACGAGAAGAGGTTGAACACGAATTAGCTGGTGGTAAAACCACCAGTTCTCCGTGTCATGTTGGAACAATGAATGGAGTTTCAGACGGCAAAGGTGAGCCAGAAGCAGCATCTTTAGTTTCTTTGGTCTCTATGTCCACACGACATATAGGACATCGTTTGTTAGATGACAACCATTGGTCAATACACTCAATGTGAAATAAATGCATGCATGGTAAACGCCTAGAAAATTAATCAAATATTTTTATTATTTTAAATTATGTTTATTATTATCTTTTTAATTTTTACCTAACATCCTCTGTATCCTCAAAGTCTGAAAGACAAATAGTACATTTTTCTGTGTTATCTTCCATTTCATCTGATGATCTCTTAATCTATCATATAACCACATAATTTATGAATAATTAACTATACAATATTGTACTATTATACTTATAATAATTGAAATACTTACACGTTTATATTTATGAGGGAAAGTATTCTTTTCTATTGTGTCTTTTGAGGCCCCACGATTCATCATGTGAATGCGGCGTTGCTCCATTAATCGTAAGTAATCTTCTAGCCGATATGACAAATGACGTGTTAACATGGGTATTGATCCTAATGGAGGAATCGTAGGTATATCAGTACCTGGCTGTGATGGAATTGTTGAGCCCGGAGTTGTCTATATTAAAAATATATGTTTTTAAATAATTATATATTGTTTAGTTGAGAAAAAAAACATTCCAAATTACATTAACAATAGTTCCTGACGGAGCTCCAATACTAATGCGTACATGATGCATTCGACCTGGTGGTCCAGGAGGATGATAATTATAATAATGATGAATATGAGGATGACCGCTATCACTGAAAAAAAAAAACAAAATAAGTATATTATATTATATATTTAAATGTAATAAAAGTTGAATAAATACCTCGTAGACCCACTTTGAACCACAATTTCAGTTTGTAGTGATGATGTAGGTACTTGTTCTATTCCATCGGTAGGAGGAGATAAGGTCTATAAATGTAAAAAAAATATATTATTATAAACCAGTAACTAACTGAAATTAGTGATGTATTAATGACATTTACATGCAACTTTAAAATTTAAATCTAAGTAATACAAAATGGTAAATGCAGATAAACTTTATTTTAGATAAATAATAAAATTATTAAGTTTATCAGGGTGGTCTTTTAGAATTTCTTGAATATGTTTCAGCACAATTAAAAATAGACTTTTTTCGACTGCATTCTTAACTTTAATTCATTCTAGGATTGTAATATGACTATAATTAGTATATTTTTTTTCTGTTACAATCAAAATTATTAACCATAATATATTATATATAGTTATATATAATCAATAGATATAGTTCTCAAAATATGTACTAACTTCAGTAACAAGCTTAATTTTACATAGGTACTTGCATTTTTAAAAAAATAATCATTAATAATTTTAATCCCTGATTGTGATATTTTCGGAAATATTTAAAGAATAGCAAATTTCTTTAATTTTTATATTTTTTCGATCCAGAATCCTTAAATTCTAATTTAACAAACAGGACCTGATGCAAAAACTAATATTATGAACCAGAACATTAATATTATTTCAATACACTTCGAGTCTTGTCTATAAAAAAGGATGCAAAAACTTTTACTTACAATGACAGCAGTAGGACCAATTCTACGTGAAGTGATTACTTCTGGCCGGCTGAACACATTTGGTTGCTGAGGTGGAGGTAACACTGTATGAATTGCTTGAATAGATGGATGGACAGGTGTTGGTTGAGGTGGTTGTTGATATCCCTGCATGCATGACACTGGCGGTATACTCCTTAACGAACGTACAGAACTGCTAAAAAGTGAAAAATGTAACAATGCCTTATCTGCATAAGATTATTTGTAAAAGTCAATACAAAAATATTAAAACCAGTTTTTACACAAAAACAAAAACATCTTATTACACAAGATCATTTAATAACCTAATAAAAATAATATTAATTAGGAGATTTTAAAAAGAAAGATTATTTTAATATTAAACATAACATTTTTTTTTTTATAATCTAAACGACTAATTGCAAGTATACATTTTATTTTAAACAGTAATCAAATTTCTTACCCATTCATCATATCCATTCTTCTTCTTTGCATTTCTTGTATTCTATGTTGATTATACCATAATCTTTGGTGGTATAAAGGTACATTTGAAGGTACACATGGAGTCATTGGATGTGTAGCCATCATACCATGATGATGGTGGTGTGCCGGATGTATGTGACTACCCATTCCAAATACAACCCTAGATGTATTATGACACTGACTACACGGTGGCGGCCAACCTGGAGTACCTGGAGGTGGATGAGCTGTGTGTATACAAGGAGCTTGAGGAGGCTGATCCATGAAAATGACATCATTTCGATACAGAGGGGACGGATTAGGAGGAAATTGTTGAGTGTATCCAGGCATAGAACGCATAGCAGAGTGACTGACATACTGTCGTTGTGGTTGTATAATTGGGAAACGACTACTAAACATTGTATGACCCATAGATATGTCAGCTTGAGGTGTTCTTCCTGAATGATTCATTAAAGGATCATTGACTTCTTCAGACTCTAGAGTTAAATCTACTACAGGTGGACCAGTTGGCTGTTGAAATATTAATACTTTTAGGTACTCATAATATTTAACAAGTATAATATTCTTAAGAGTTAAATTATAATTTGTATTTTAATTTTTAATGTATACTATATAATTCAACTAAATATATAATTAAAATGAAATAAATTGAGATAGTGGTCAACTTACTAGTTGATTTATATTTCGTTGTTGAAAATTGTTGACTGTGACTAACTCTATCCCACTGTCTTCATCATCATCAGCATCCATCACATTTGTCCATTCTGCTCTACGTGGATCATTATTAAAACGGCCGGGTTGAGGGGCGCCCATATTATTCATTCCGTAGACTGTGTATTCTTCAGCTAAAACAAAAAAAATTATAAGAAAAGCTAAACATTTTTATTATCCTGATATTTGTCTAAGAAAGGGGTGGGTATACTAAAACAATTATTACTAATTTTTTTCTCCTTTAGCTTTGTTAACATTTAAAACATTACCAAAATCAAGATTACTAATGTTACATGAATAATAATAAATACATCTTAGGAACATTTATATTTTTTATAAACTTCTGCATAACAAGTATAATTAAATACTTCATAAAAAAGAATACTTTCTTTATTTTAACTTTTGAGGTTTTAATGTATAGACTATAAGTTATTTATTAAATTGTAAGTTACAAGCTAATTGATAATCATATTATAATAAACAAGCAATTATACTATTATAAGTGTAATTAACAAAAAATGTATATTTTACTTGATGATGATTGAGGGTTAATCATTCTATTTTGATTTGAAGAACTTGGTATTGAATGATCACTTGGAGCTGTAGTAGTATGAACCTGAGAATTTGGTCGCTGGGTGTATTTATAATTTCCTCCATGATTACTCATGGATGTATATGCTGATGAAGACATTTGTTCTTGACCATAACGATGTGGTCTAAACATTCGATTAGACATTGGATGTCTGGGATAAGTCAACGGACGATTTGTATCAGGTTTACCAGTTTTCATTCGTAAGTTGTTATCACCAGACAGCAATGATCTAACAAAATAATAAATAAAAAATAATAATAACAAATAACAGATAAAACAAATATGTCTTAAGTACCTCTTTCTTCCCATCTCAGATGATGTTGGAGTAGATGGAACTGGATGGTTAACAGTTCGACTGGACGATTCATCAGTGCGTGGTACAGACCAAGGTGTTTCTATAAGCGTATTTCCATATCGCCATATATCAGAGTTTAATGGAGAAAATTCTTGTGGTGTATCTTCAGTCTCTAAATCACTTCCATCCGCAAATAATGGATCATAATCCATTTCATTTCCTAAAAAATATAATTTAATAATTTTTAATAAAATATTATGTTATTAACTTTATAACACTTTTATTATTTTAAAATAATAATTGAGAATTGTCATCAAAGTATACTTAATAAATGTGTCAAACATGTATATAATCAATGTTGACATAAAGTTTTACGAGGAGGATTTGGGCAGATTTTATAGAATAATATAATGTCAACGCATCAACTGATATTGTTATTTTTTTATAAAATCATGAATAATAAATAAAAATATTATACAAAATACATATTTTATACTTGAACAAACATGGGTTAGAATACCAGGATATTTTTTTTTGCTCGCCCGGCCTTAAATATACGAATAAAATTTTTTATATGATGCATTTTGTAACCAAATTGTTCAAATGACAATATTTGCTAAAAAATTGGCAATCTAGTATCCACTAAAGCTAAATAAATGATTCAAAGAATTATAAATACATATTTAATTTAATTTTAAAATTAATACCAAGAATTGTTATATACTTTAAACATAGGTATTTAAGGAATTTTATAAATCATAGTTTAGAATTGTATTAACAAAGAAAACATAATATGAATTAAAATATAATTTAATATTAATTTAATTGAATATGGTATAATATAATGTGCTTCTATCATTTAACTGATTAATCAAGATAGTTATCAAAAATAATTAAATGAAACCAAAAAAAAATAATAATAATAATTCAACCAATTGTGAAAATGAATAACCATGCAATTTTATTATTAATAAAAATTTAACATATATTTTATATTTATACTTTAGTATTACTTTTTATTAAATGATAAAAATGAATTAGTCAAAATCACTACTTTTTAAGAAACAAAAAACCATTTAACATCTGTATTGACTGAGTATAAGATATTTTCACTCAGATTTGGACATTTATATTTAAGTGGAATTTTGATTTTAGTTGTAACAATAGAATATATAACTGCAAGAGAATAAAACAAAATAATGAATAATTATTAATATATTATATGTGAAATTGGATAGTTTACAAATAATTGTAACTACATAAGACATACAAAAGTAGAATTTATCTTGTATGACTAAAAATTACAAGGAGGATATTATATCTTTTGACCATATCGAGTTATAACATTTTGAGACAAATGAAATTTAATTCCTAAGTGATTTTTTTGAAACTTTCTTTTTAAATTGTGTGTTTTTGCTTACTTAATTAGATGGGTGGTGCTTCAGTCTCAAAATTATTTCGAAAGTTATAGTCAAAAAAACTTTAAAATGTTTAATTTTTCCAAAATTTGTGTTAGTTTAAATTTAAAATACCAAAAAATTAACATTTTTGGATATTTTATTTTTTGTAAATATTTGTTTTTTCATGTTTAACATTTTGGTGAAATCAGAAATTACCTATCATACTTACTTTTTTTGATAATTTTAATATTAATAAAAAACATAAATTTAAATTAAGAAGTTATTTCAAACATTTACATATTAAAGTGACTCAACATTGACAAAGGAAGTTCTTGGTGAAATTATTAAATTAATGAGTACAATTTTTTTTCCAGAAGTTTCAAATTTTCAAATGTATGGTTGTGTAGTAGTAAGTTTACGTTTAACGTATATAACTTTGATATGAACTGTGTTAAAAATACAGCAATTGAAATTTTGACTAAATGACTTAATCTATAAAAGGAAAATTAAAGTATAACAAGTAGTCACTTCCATATATCTACCAGTTCTAGTCCTACAGACCTCTCAGTTGAGAGCTTTTCACTATCAAACCCTAGTGGGCAGTAGAAATAATCTAACTAGAGGGGATGTTATCCTTTTGGGGTCAGGGTAAGGAAAATTGGATGAGTGTTAAGTTTATTAAGCAGGAAACCGATCCTAAAGGGGTAAAATTCAAGTACACTAATTATAGACACTATCGATGCATACCAGCATAATTACTGAATTCACCAAAATGTTAATCATCAATAAAAATTTACAATAAATAATATACCCAAAAATATTTTTGTAAATAATTTAATGGAAGAATAAAATTAAATATTATGATAATGAAAATGATATAGAACAATTAAATTAACATTGTACTTACCTAATTGCATATTTGACTCTGTATCTGCTGGTGGGCTTGGCACAGGTCCAGTGGCCGTGAATGCAGTGCTTAATATATCAGCAAAACTATGAGTTTCTTGGCCATTAGAAACATCATCAGGAACATCACCATCTGCTGGTAGTTTTGTGTTTGGCCAATTATTCCCATGATCAGTGGTTGTAGTACTAGTTTCATTCAACTGATCCGCCATTGATAAAAATTAATTGAGCAGACTGGATAAGGATAACTTAATTGATTAAATGAAAATTAAAAACAAACAGGACTTTTAAGTTTTAAAATTGGGTCTTAATGACAACAAAAAATTAGAGAATTTCAGAAATTATCATCAGATTTAAAAAGCAGGTCAGGAAACCCATCAACAATTTATTTCATCCTAAAAACAAAACAACAATAATTAGAATTAAACTCAATAAAAATGATAAAAATCAATATTATTATGGATTAAAAAAATATATATACAATTACTGGACTGCATGAAAAATAGAATAATTTAATGGTTCAAATATAGGTCACTAAATCATGTTTTGCAGACTATTAGCGCATTATTGGTTTGTAAGATGTTTTGTGATTGTTTAATTGTTCATGTAACTCAGCAAAAGTATAGTAAACATTTAATAATTGTTATTAACTACCATATTTAACAAAAATAATGTATTGACAAGATTCTATATAATTAAAGTTTTATATACACTTAGCTCTAAATCTTTGTTAAAGCTTGTGTAAGTAAATATTTTTAGGTATAATACAGATTATATTGTATACTAAACAGACATTTTTCAGAGAACAATTAGTACCTATTTAATGAAATAAACCTTGATGATGATAAATATTTTTAAATACATTATCTCATTAACCATCATATCACCTGTCGATTACTAATTATTTACTATAAAATAAATCTACAATACAAAATTCTAAATATTATAAAGATATTATATGGGTCTTAATCATAGTGAAAACAATTGATAAACTGTAGATTTAATTGACAAATGAGTAATAGTACCTATTATCTAATCAAACATTTTCAAATCAAATGTTTTTGGAAAAACATATTTAATAGATTTAGCTATTAATTAAAGTATAACAACGTTCATATACAATACAAGAAATTTTAGACATTTTACCGACAGGTAAGTACTATTAACTACAACCATGACCACAATATGAAGTATTAAGATAAAACAAAACTTATCACACAATACACATCTTGGTCTGTTATTATTGAAATTCCAGACACATAATAGCATACCTAAGTAAAACAATGTAGACACTGTGTTCTCTGTAGTTAAATACACTAATATGCAAGAATTCCATTTGATAAGAATATTTTATACATGTTTGGTAGTATATTCAAAGTACCAACATTGTACTACAAATAGGACTCAATTGTAAATATTTATTAAAAAAACTTATAATTAAGTGGGCAAAAAGGGAGTAGATATATATAAAGTTACCTATACTTATAATAGATGAACGAATTTCGACATTATGTTATCTTAATTAAGCAGTTCGTGTGGAACACAAGATTAGTGTCCAAAAGATGACAAAATTAAAGGCTCGATAGATTACAAGTGATGGCTTTTATAAAGGATAGGGATGAGAGAAATTAAAGTGTTCAAGAAATAAAACGGAGCAACGATCAAAAACAATATACATGAAGACAGAAATGCAAAATCGCAAGTGCCGCGTCACTGCGTCAGTCGAAGAAAGATGGATAGCGATAATTGTTATTGTTGATACGCTTCCGTAATGTGCAATGATGAGTTATAAATTTACTCTCGGTCCGGTTGGTTACGAAATCCTAGGCGAAACATGTAACGTAACTCGAACACAAAAGGCGACGCGTGTAATTGTACTACGTTTTTTCAATTCAGTTTTGTCCGACTGACAACAAGTCAACAACACTTAGGTAATATCTATTTTACCTTTTCGATACGTCCGCATCCATCCTGTAGAGTACGGCAGCCCGATTGCTTCCGTGTGTGTACTATGTATTGTTGATGGTGAAAAACAAAAGAAAGATAATGACAGTGAGTGAGATAGAGTGAGTGAGAGGGTGAAGAGCGGCGCAGATAGGACGACCGAATTCAAGAGATAAATTTAAACTTATTAGTACGGCTCATTTTTTTTTTTTTTTGTTTTTGTCAAGAAAAACAAAATGACATTTCACGCACGCAAAAAAAACACCAAAAGCCAGAAACACGACTGATGATGTGGGGCCGTGGTGGCAATCGAGGGTATAGGTTGCCACCGAAGTACCGAACGCGAACGTAGTACAATCGGTGTAGTACGCGTACTATGCGTATGGAGTATAGACTATGGCGTATCGTGGAAACGCCATTTTGCGTAGTACCATATGGACATGCGAACCCAGTGCCGCCAACCACTACTAAGGCTATCGTGTGCTGATAACGCCAATCTTTGTCCGTTATCAATGTATCATCAGTTTACCGCCAAACATTCCCTTATCAAATGTCTTCTCAGACCACAATAATAGTCATAGTCAATAATATAGTACAGTTGTAAACTCAACCACTCAATTCTAATATATTTATAAGTTAAAACTGGTTTTAGTCGAGATTTCGAGAAGTATTGCAGATAAACGATAAATATATATTTTTTATGATGTCCAACACTTATACAAAACAATTTGTGATCTATAATTTTTAATTTACAAACTTTTTCAGATCAAGCGTTTTAAACATATCCGTATTTCCCTGTCTATTATAAATAGAAAATACGGTTCATAGAAAAAAATCCATTGTAAGTCTTAAGTTTTATGATATGGTTGCTCCCATAGTTATTTTTATTCTTTAAAAGATTTATTCTAGAATTCATTCCCAACAACTTTATTTCTTATGTTTATAATTTCAATTCTTAACTCACAAGTAAACTCAGTAAACTTTTAAGAATCTAGTAGAGTATTTAATTTTTGAGATTTTCAGTGGCCTACATGCATTATAATTTGTATCTTTCTATACAATTTTTCATATCAAACTAAGTTTTAATAATTCTGTTCATACAAACTTTAAATTATTTATTTATTTTTAGATCATGGGATTTGATTTTAGTGTTTGTATTCAAGATATAAAAAAAAAACTTATTTTGAATGACCAACTTTATGGATTTGACAAAGAACAAAATGAACTCTTACAGATTATTAAAAAAACTACTGATTTTGGAGAAAGCGACTCAGTCATTATACTTGGGTCTCGTGGATGTGGAAAATCAATGGTGTGTATTTTATATTATATTTAGATATTATCTAATACATTCTAATTTTATAATGTATTATGTAAATTTTTATTTTTAAATTTACACTTTCAGTTAATGGAATCAGTTATAAAATCTCTTTCACCTGAATCTCATACACTAGTATTATTAAATGGTCTCATTCATACTGATGATAATTTAGCTCTTAAAAGTATTATACAACAACTTCAAATGGAAAATTTGGATGGAACTTTTGCTCAAGGATCTTATGCTGGTTTGTATATTTTGTTGAAAATCCACTTTAGCATCCCCTTCACTAAAATCAAACATTTGTTTTTTTTAATGTACCTTTTAGACTTTAGTGCTAAGTAAAATAGTGAAGTCAGAACTTGTAGGTCAGACAAAGTTTCAAAGTTATGAGTTTATTTATATCTAATTTAACATCTGTATTATATACGTATAAATTGTAAGAGGATCAGTATTTAAATATTTGATGTTTTTCATTATTTTAAAATAATTCTATCCTCTACTAAAAAATCCTAAGAATATCATTGTTGGTACAACAACAGTCACAATTTGAACAAAACTGAAAATTAAAAGAAAATAAATTTAAAAACTTGTTGAATTTGTTATATAATTAGATAATACTAATGTGACTCTATCTTATATTAACCGTGTTTTCTAATAGATACTTAAGTATTTTTTTGTTAACTCAAAACTAAATTTTAAATTACGTTTGTCGAGATGGTCTTGATAGCTGACAAATCCTTAAGAAGAAAGAGAAAAAAATTATTTAAATCATAGAACAATATGTATTTATAAAACTAACTATAATAATATTATTATACTAATATTAATAAATAATTATTTTTATAGATAATATAAGTTTTTTATTGGAGAGCTTTCGAACAGGGAACAAAACAGCTTCAAAATCAATTATTATGGTATTAGATAAATTTGATATGTTTTGTTCTCATACTAATCAAACATTGTTGTATAATTTGTTTGACTCTGTCCAATCTCAACAAGTAAAAAAATAAATTATACTGTGATAATTATGTAGCATTTAATATATTATTTTGTATTTTAGAACCCATTGTGTATTATTGGCTTAACATCACGAATTGATGTTATTGAATTACTCGAGAAACGAGTTAAATCTAGGTTTTCACATAATATAATGATGTTGAAACCTCCATCAGAAACTATTCAACTGTTAGAAAGATTTAAACATTCTCTTACAATTAGCAAACATTGCAAAGTAAAAGCTGATGTTTTGAAAAACTGGAACAATAATATTGATTTGTTAATATCAGATGTAAGAATAGAAAATTTGATTAAAGATCTATTTAAATTAAGCAATAATAATACAAAACTAAATTTACTCATTGTAAGTATTCAAATTATTAATTAATGTATATTTATATTTATTTTTCATTTGTAAAAAAGGATTTCCTATAAATATACATAAAATAAAAAAGGAATGTTTAATTTTTTTCAGTTTATGGCACTTTCAAATTTATCAAAAGACAAAATGTTAACTGTTGAAGATTTAACAAATAGCTACACTACATTGTTTAAGAAAGATATGATTCTTGTCAATTTATTAGGTAAAATGTTGTCATTAAGATTTAAAATCTTAAAAAATGTTTTATACAGTTTTAGAATCTTTTTTTTTCACAGGACTATCAGTTCTAGAATTTTGTTTAGTGATTTCAATTTGCCATCACTCAGAAATCTATGATCAAGAACCATTTAATTTTGAAATGATTTATGATCGATATAGTAAATTTGCATCACGAAATTCAACATTACTTGTAACAAAAAGACAAGTTGTTATAAAAGCTTTTGAAAGATTATCAGTTAGTGTTATAATTTTTTTTTTATTTTCTATAATTACATTTTTTAATTATGTTTATTAATTTAGGTAATGCAATTAATACTACCTGTAGCAGTTATAGAGAATAAAAATGTTTTAAAAGAATACCGTCTGTACAAGTGTTCAGTCAATCTAGATAAAGTGAAGACAGCTTCTAATATATACTACAGACTACCTCCAGTCATATTACAATGGATAGATAGTAATATAATTTAAATTGCTGTATAATTTTGTACTGTATATTTATTTATTTATAATATTTAATTGATAATGTATGTACTATCCTACTCAAAATGTACGTTTTGTAATATAATATAATATTTTATTTATTATAATTTTGTCTATTCTTACAACCTTTGAACTTGATTTGTCAAAATTTATAAGACAAGCATGTATAATAATTGTTCTACTATGGCTGAAAAATTGACTTAAGCTAAAAAAATTAATTTCTAAACGCCCATTTTTTTCGTTATAATTTACAGAAATTTAATCTAGGAATTAATAACTTAAATGATGTTTCAGATATTCGTATTACAGTTGGAACAATTAAAGATATTATAAATTTTTTTCGGGATTGTCCTGTGAGAAGAAAATATATTTCAAACATCCCTTTCTCTTACATGTATAAAACATTAAAACATGTTGAAGAGCTAAATAAATTAATAGAGTATTTAAAGAAAATATTAACTCTACAGTCTCACCGAAAACACTATAGATCTGAAATTATCTAAATTACGGTAATTGTAAAACAAAAGATCATAATTTTTAGTTAGACCAGATTTTTGTGCATGAAACACTTAAAAAAAACATGCAATAAAATGACAAATTGTGCAAAAACGCCAAAAACAAATTTTTATTAGAAATTGTGTCAATTTTTTCATTATAGGTAACTACTTCAAATTTTATTTTTATTGCTATTTATTTTTTATAATATTATTATTTATTAGTTTGTATTAACTATTAAGTATTATATTAAAATATAAAATTTTAATAAAATAATAGTAATCTGATTTACAATATTTGATTAAAATTTATTATCATGTATACATTTCCAAGATTTGTCTGTAAAATTATGGCTTCTGTCACCTAATGTATTTTAATTGTGAAATTCGAGTTAACTACGGCTGCTGCAGTTTACGGATAGAAAAGTACTATATCTGCTACTTCATAGTTCATATATCATATACCAATGACAGAGTAGATAAATGTTTTAATAGATTTTGAAGCAAAAATACTTGTACTAACTTTCTACAAATTAATCTATAATCTACATTTCTTGATTTGGTTTTGTAGCTTGTTTCTATAGGATTTAGAGCACGTCATTAAAAGATGCAAATGTACGGAAATTCGGTCTCTAGTTACATTACTCTCGTAATAATTTGACTATTTAGTATTCTAGCTTGCTTATTTATTAGAATGTTTAGTCTAACATACTGGAACAGAAGTAAACATCAAAGCAGTAAATCGGCTACTGTAAAAATTCAAATTATCACAACTACTCTAATATTATTAAAAAATCAACAGTCATACATGTGATACCTTAACCTTCTAATTTTAAAAATGTTTAAGATAAAATAAAAAGTGGTTTAACTCATACATACTCAATCAAAAATAAAATGTTTGCACTCAACAATCAACATTATCTCAAAGACCAATTTTCATTAAGTAATTTATTGTAACTTCATAAGTATCAACCCAACGTTTTTTGAAAGAAAATTAGGGTATTTTTTATTTCAGTTATAACCAGAATAAGTACTAAAGTACGACCAACCAAAAATACACGTATGATCGACGTTAATTAAATGCAATATTTCCACGGAAAATATTCGAATATAGGTATGTATCAACTTTTTTTAAACCTAATATATTCATGTATTCTTACACGTAAATCGATTTAAGTTCAACCAACTACTAATACCCCAATAATACACGTAATATTGCGTATATTATGCATTTATAAGAGTATTAATTACGTATTTACGTACATATTAGGGGAGACTGGCTTAATATGACATACCATTTTTTAATTAAAAAATACTGAAGGAAATAATGTTAGTTAACACATGAAACTTGAGCAACATATTTGTATTTATATTATACACATATTTCTGAAGTCTAATTGTACATTCAATACAAACAAATTATTTTAATTCATTTTTTTTAAAATGTATCTACTATGTCATTTTACCCGGAGTGTCGGATAAAATGGCATACACCATTTGTATAAGCAACCATTGTATACTTGGCAATAGAAATAAATTATAATTTTTTGGAATGCAATAGTTTATTTAATAGTTTAATTTTTTTATTATTATTATAAATAACAAGACTTTAGTTATATATAAAATTCTATAAAAACATAATAAAAACAAATAAAATGCTGTTTAGTAATAAAAAATAAAACATGAGTCTTCCTTAGATTAATTCTATAAAAACATAATAACAACAAATAAAATGCTGTTTGGTAATAAAACATAAGTCTTCCTTAGACTAACTTTAGAATTTCAGTCTTAGTTAATTTTTAAAATTCAGTCTTTTTTTAAAATTCAGTCTTCTTGACATAACTCACATTCAAAATATTTTACTCCAAAATCAATACCTGCACAGGCTGTGTGCGCCCATTTTTTACAGAAATTACAACGTATCCATGTCTCATTAGATTTAGAATGTTTGTATAAATCATTACAATAAAGACAAGCAACTTCATCTTCATCATTATCAACATCATCAGCTTCACTTTGAGCATCGTTTTCAGTTGGAACATCTAAAAATAATTTGCGATTTACTGGTCTTTTTGATTTTCTAATTACTTTTTCTTGTTTCTTTTTTATATTCTTAATATGTGGATTCTTCATAACTGCCTGAGTGTTTTTAGATTTGATTTTCATAGACTTTTTTAATTCTTTATCTTTTTTCTCATTTTGTTTTTCTTTTAATTGTTTTATGAGTGGACTTTTTGTAAGCACTTGAGTTCCTGTAGATCTATTTTTATTTGATTTTCTAGGGCCAGCAAAGGAACAGCTAGGCAAAGGTGAAATTTTTTGTATTATTTTAGAAATATTTTCAGTATTTAGGTTTGTTTCTGTGTTTGAACAAGCAGGCATTGGCAAAAGTAATGGAGAAGTCTGAAAATTTGTATCTATGTCTACAACAGTCACATTATTCACATTATCTTCAGTATCTTCAGTACTTGGAAAAATGACTTCATTTTGTTCCTCAGAAAGTATATTTGTATTATTAGTAGGTTCTTCAAAATTCAAATTATTTGTTGTCAAACTTGGAGCAAATAAATGATCTGGAAAGATATCTGGGTTATATGGATTTAAACCGCAGGCTTGAAATGATGACAAAATATTCTTCATTGTAACTGTTTTTACAAAAGCACGACCAAAAATGTTAGATATTTGATAGAGTCCAACTGTTCGGCCTGCATTAGCCTTTAACCAAATTTCTATTTCTTGGTTAAAATATACATCAAGAGGACCAAAAATACCAACATCCAAAGGTTGAAGTCGGTGCGTGCAATGAGGAGGTAGACAAAGTAAAACAACACCTGACTTTTTAGCAAGTTCAAGTGCATCTACTGTTTTGTGACTTGAATGGCCATCTAGAAGTAATAACACTTTTTCTTCAAGACTAGGTTTAACATTCCTTATAAAGTGGTTCATCCATTCAATAAATAATTCCCCAGTCATATAACCTGTGTCCTGATACATTTTCAAAGTACCTGGAGGGGCTCCATCGTACAAATTAGCATTAAATGTTTTTCTGGGAAAAATGAGAGCAGGGGGTACACATTGCCCAGATGAACCTATACAACAAACCACTGTAACATGCTGCCCACGTTCGGCACTTGTTAATACACCTACTTGTTTTTTGCCCTTTTGAGCAAATATCTTTGATGGCTTTTGTACCGTTGTCAATGCAGATTCATCCATATTATATATTTTTTCAACTGATATGTTTTCATTGCGCATAGTGTCAAAAAAAAGATTAAAAAATTTGTGTACCTGTGGCTTGTTAAAAGCTTGTGCTCTGGCAGCTGATGTTGGTTCCGGAGAACGTAATGATAGCTGTGGATTTCTTTTACGAAACCCAGCTAACCAGTCCCACCCTGCTTCTCTCTTTTCTTTATTAAAGTTATGTGGAATATGAGCTTCTTCGGCAAAATCATAAGCCATTTTCTTTACTTCTTGGACAGTCATTCCAAAAAATCTAGACTCCAAGTTTAAAATATGGTCAATCAATTTTTTTTCTACCATAGATGGCAAACAACTTGGTCGACCAAGATGTTTCACTATTCCTTTTGCTATTTTATTTGTATTATGAAAATGACGACGAAGTGTAGCTTGAGGTATATTGAAATATTTGGAAGCTTTAAGCCACCCCATTTCTTTATTTTGTACAGCCAATATAGCTTTCTTCATACTTTCTTCCGACCATGTTTGTCGTTTAGTTTTTCTTGCATAGTGGGATACCATTCTCAACTACAGTGAATAAATTAAAAAACAATTAATTAATATGATAATACCTATAACCATAATAATCTATAAGAGCTATAATAAAATTAAAATATAAATAATAGGTAAAAATGTACCTATAGTCATAATATATTATACTATAGGTAAAATGACACACAGCTATGTCATTTTGCCTGATACCATACAAGTTTTTTTCAAAGTTTTTATGGTAAAAGTATTATAATAAGCGTAATTATAAAATAATAGTAGTATAGCTTACCTTTTTATGTTCAACTTCTAGCAAAAAAAAATGAAGGAACATAAAAATTTGTATTTTTATATTAATTTTTAAAAATGATAAAAAAAAAAGTTGATAAGACACAAAACACATTTTTGTAAACAAATTCTCTGATAAGATCAAAACATGTGGTCACTGTATACAATCATAAGTAGGAGGTTATATGTCAAGTATTTAAAGAGTCTTTGGTTCCTAAATGTCAATAATTCTAATCAAAACATCAATGTGTCATATTACCCTAATATGTCATATTAAGCCAGTCTCCCCTATATTTTATAATATATACACCAACATTATCCTTATTTTAAACGTAAATTGTACGTGCTGTGTGCCTGTGTTGAATGGGTTCAGCCATGTGGCATGATGCCGCGGACATCTGCATCGTACACCTAACCCTATATAAACAGTATAAGACGACCACACTAATTCGAACTACCAGATAGACAGATAGTCAAGGCCGGATTAAGAACATATTGGGCCCCGGGGCTGAAATTTCATTTGGGCCCTTTTAACAATATATGCTTTTCAAAACCTTAAATTGTTGGGCCCCTTTTACTTTGGTACTTTAGAGGGCCCCGGGGCTTCCGCCCCGGCGTCGGCCCTGACTATCACGATTTATGTAAAAAATAGTCGACATCAAGGAGGAGATGAAGTTAACCTAGAAATTATTTATATAAGTAGACCAAAATTGAAAATATTATATACGTGCAGATTATTAATTCCCAAAGTCATTATTAGTCATCATAAGTCACTATATCATTGTTCTAATCGAAATCCTAAATTATTTTCTTGTCGTTCTTGGCACATCCGTAGGAAAATAATATGTATATGTATATAAAAGGGCTATTTGCAGGAATATACTGAGCAATGTAGGTAGTAGGTAGTAGGTACACATTTGCCCGGGCAATGTAATCTATGAATTTTTTTTTAACCAACTAATAATTTTTTATTTTTACTAAAAATTATTATCTATTATTATCTATTTTTTATTTATAATAATTTATAGTATTGATTTTTTATTAAAAACAATGATTATTAATTTTATTCATCGTGTGTCATAATATTACGATTATTTTGTTGGAATAACTAATATTATCATTTTATCTTTAAAATAAATTAAATTAAATTTTCAAATAATTGCAATTTTACAATAAATTATAAAATTTTTGAAATTCTGTGTATAAACTTATTTTTGTTAATAACAATCTAAAACAAACAAAAACAAAAAAGTCATTAAATTATTATTTTTTTTGTTATTCCATAAAAATAATCGTAATAATATTATGAGATATGAATAAAAAAAATCAATACTATAAATTATTATAAATAGATAATAACAAATTATAATTTTTAATAAAAATAAAAAATAATATTAGTTGGTTAAACAAATGTATGGTTTACATTGCCCGTAATGTATATATATATATATATATAAATTATAAATACAAATCAATGTATGAAAGTATGAAATTGCTGGTGCTTAGATAATTAGATCATAATATACATATACTATATACATATATATATATGATCTAAGTGCTGGTGTGTAATAGGGTTGTTATATTCTGTGGTGTAAGTGTGTAAAGTGTAACTGACATAAGGTGATTACTGATTTGTGATTACCGTAATAACGTCTACATTATAAAGTGTAACAAGACTAATGACTATTTAATAAAGTTCCATTACAAATGTTTCTATAATTGTTAAATAGTCCTGTTACACTATGTATATTTATGTCGTTCTTAGTTTTCGTGATTAGGAATGGCAGAAAGCAGAACTATAGAATATAGATAGAATTGTCCGGAAACAAATATAATTTTGAAATAAAAATATAATATAATATAAGAATATATATAATAATACTAATTTAACGTTTTTCTCTGTATAGCAAGTTGTTAGTATTATTATTATCCCATTTAAAGTTTATTTTATTATTATAATCAACAGCTTCTCTTTTTTTTTTGTATAAATAGAATAGTTTACATCACGGTCTTTGAAAATATCTTTAAGATTGTTTACAAAATACATTTTTACCGAGACTTTACATAATCCTTTTGTAATTACCTATTAGAATATCAACGGGCAACGGCCCCGGTGGTTTAATTCTAAATTATATTTAAATTTAACTATTGTTCTGTGCTACGGCTGTAGGATAATATTAGTAGTAGTTATATTATTATAATATAAGTTTTCGTTAGACGGCGTTAATAATTTAGTATTTCCTATTTGAACTTGTTTCTGAATCCAAGGTGGATATAATATATCATATTCACAATCCACCTTGTCTGAACCATTTGAAATTCATTGATAAAGTTTTGGACACCAGTTCATTTAGTTCATTACATTCACCCATAGACTATAGAGTAATATACTTTAATATAGTAATAATATATATTTACTTGCATAATTTCTATTGACTCTGAATATAGTACTATATCTATATAACTATAACTATAATCTATTCTGTGCTATATCTATATACTAAAAATAAGATAGTACTATCTAAAACTGTGCCACGGAATAAGATACCTTAATCCGTAATAATTATTGTCCATTGGTGGTTTGTAATGATTAGAAGTCTGATAAGTGATAAATATATCAATACAATATGTTAAAGTAAATAACATTTGACAAATAGCAAATGCTAAATAGTTGAAATTTGAATTAAAAATTCGAAAATGCTTTTGTAAATTGTATGTTAAATTTGCCAAGTATGAACGAAGAAATGGAAAAATGTGTACTTCAAAATATTCCTTGGGCTAATTTACCACCAGCCGTAAAACAAGTAATTTTTAAATATTACATATAATTTTGATTTAATAAAATTTGGGTATTGCTTAAAACCAGACACTTGAAAACCAATAACACTCACAATTTACTTACCTGCTTATTATAAAATCATGAAAAATAATGATTAAACTAACTAATTGTAATTCCAAGAATTTTTTGGTATCATTATTGTGGTGCTTTGTGCATATATAACTTTTTAAACTGAATATTCAACTTTTAAATATTCTTACAAAATATTAAATGTTAATAAGTATATTTATATTTTTCAGGGAGTTGGAAATTCTCTAAAAGAGTACAAAAAATGTATTTCTGTGTACAGCATAAGGAATCAAGTTCGATACAAAACAAATTTAGGTAACACTACACTTATAATATTAGTAATAGTTTTAGTATGTTTTAATTGTTATTTTATTGCAGTGAGAACAGTTGTTAGAAACGAACAAAATTACTATGAAGATTTGATGACATATAGTAGAGAAAATTTGATGCTTTATCCATACCATCTATCTGATGTAATTGTTAAAGGACTAAGAATAACACCATTTCAATTTTATATATCAACGATTATACATGTTATGGAGTCAGACAAAAGCTATGATTCAATTCCAAATTTCACAGCAGTTGATTGTATTTATACCTAATAAATTAGTTTTATTTATTGAAGTTTATTAAATTGATTCAGTGGTGTATTTATTTTATTGTTTTTTGATTGTTAGTTACAGTGAAGAAGGATGTAAAGAATAATTTTATAAGTCATTATATATTATATTATTAACAATATAAATTAAAAATAATTATAAATATACAGATGATCACACAATCAGTGAAAATTGTTTTTCCTATATAAGTTCTAGAAATATAAAAGATTTAATCACTCCTTTACTATAAATATGCCACAAAAATTTAACTATGTATATTTTGTTTTTAATTTACTTATTTTTGTATTTATACTTCTATTTCTAGGTCTTAGAATACTAGGAATTGGTCGTAACGAGTATATTGAATTAATGAATCAATGCCGAACAAAAAATAAACTTTTTAGAAGGAAAAATGAGATACGACCAATGTTACCATCTCAACCAATAGATATAAATCCAGATCCTTGGTGGACTGTTGATGTTGGATGTTTGTTTGAAGATGATATTAAAGTATATTATAATTTAATTACTATAATTTAAATCACTACAAGAATATACATCATTTTATTTTAGTTAAAAATTAAATTTTTATAATTTATTTTAAAGACCATCAATGAAGACGAAAAAAAATTTATTGACCATATAATTGATAATGGACAACAAATGGCTGGAAGCTTAGATTACAATATACTCCATAGTCTTTACAAGTAAATAATTATTAATATTTTTACTACATATTAAAACTAATTATTTTATATAATATGATTTTAATTTATTTATAGAAAAGGTTTAATTTACTATGATGTTCCAATATATGATGATGACCATATAATAGTATCAACGCTTGGTGGTTTTGTTATGAACAGAGTGCTTGGTGATAATTTTGAAAATCTCCTTTACAAAATTTTTGTATCTATTGATGAACACACTTCAGTTAGTGAGGTAATTATTTTTCTAATACATAACATTTTTTATATACTTAAAATATCTATTTTTAAAAGTTGGCTACAGTATTAGAGATTGATTTGGAATCTGTTAAAAATGCAGTTTCCTTATTTTGCCGATTGAAAATTGCACAAAAGAAAAGTCCTAAAAGTTTTTCTACTCATTTATCCTGGTCTGGTTCAAAGAATATACCAAAATTAGAAATAGTAAATGTAGAAAATGTATCTGATGTATCTTCTTCAATAATATTACCCACTGAAATACCAGATATTCTTGAATCATCGCCAGATAAAAGTAATGCTGAAAAAAGAATGGCTTTTTTGTTTGATTCAACTCTTACAGCATTTTTAATGATGGGTAATCTGTCCCCTGTAAGTATACAATTTTATTTTAAACATTTTTTATTAAATTATATTTTCATTAAAATAAACATTCAAATTTAGAGTCTAAAAGATCATGCAGTTACATTATTTGAAGCTGGCAAATTAACTGATGAAGCATTAAATGTGTTTTTGGATGAACTTGATAAAGTTGCAGACGGTTATAGTTCTGGTAGTTGTGTTTTTGGAAGTGAAACTCCTAGTGCAGGTGAGAGTGAAGGTGAAGCTAGACGATATTTTGAACATGCATTAACACTCAGAAGTACTGTGAAAGCATTGAGATCAGAAAATTGCTCCGGTAAACTGGATCTTATTCGATGGGAAAGTCTTAAGTCTTTAACAGCAGATACATGTGTTAGATTTTTGAAAAAAAATTACAAGTGAGATTATCTTGGTTTATTAAATTTGTTTAGTAAATATATTTTAATTATTTTTAGTTTATTAATGTCAATGGCTCCTTTAAACAAAGAAACACCTCTTTTAACATCACCAAAATTACCACATATTGGTCCTCCTATACCTGAAGTTAATTCAGTTTGGTTTAAATTATATTTATATCATAAAACATGTTATGGACCTCCATCACTACTTTTGATTAGAGGTAAATAATAAATATAGAAAATAAATTGTTACTTGTTATTACTATTTAATGAATGGTTTTAATAGGTGTACGCTTGTGGAATGTTCCTAAAATGTTTCGACATTGTTCTAAAGTAATGATAACTACTTGGGGACATGATCCACATTTTATATCTATTGAGAACTTATTAACCATTATTAATGACACATTAAAAGAATCACCAGTTCTTATACAAGTAATTGAAAAAATATATATATTTATCCCAAGTCAGTACTAGTTTTATGTTTTTAGGCTTGTAATCCAAATACTTGTGTATTACCATTCCCAAAAATGAACCATTTACAAAATGGTAAGTAATATTGACATATTGACCTTTAAGCATTTAATATAGAATTTATTACATTAATTAATATAATTTATTGTTTAGAACACTCATTTTTATATGAAGAAAATTTTTTAAAAAGTCTATCAAATGTTTTAAACATTGAAAATACATGTGGTTACATAACTTGTGTAACAACACCTACTAAATATGAAAAGAAATTTACTTCAGAACAGTCCAGTGGTTAGCAAATTTTACAATTAATTAATTAATTAATCAATCAATTAATTATTTATTATTTTTTTATTTTTAATAGATGTTTCACCTGTTTTTCAAAAAAATGGAGTATCTCTCTTAAAAGAAGAATTAGATAAATTAAATGATGCAACGTGCATAAAGAAAACACTGCTATTAGAACCTGTTTATGATACATCAGAGTGGACTTTGTTAGACTGTTGTTTTGGTGTGCCACTTTTTAATTCAGATATCAACCAAAACATTTGTAAACATATTGTAGAAAATCAAATGTGGAATGAAGAAAAGTAAATTTATATATTTAATTTTTAAATTAATGCATAGTTCAAATTAGATAATGGAATAAATGTATTGACACATCTTACAGGAAAAATAGGGACACATTTTGTTTTTATTATCAACACGTACAAATTTAAAAGAATATCATGTTTGTTTGTGAATTAGGTAACAAGACAACAGCAAATACAAATTTTCATCAGTTATCATTCTATTTTTTTATACTTTATATTGGAATGAATTGAACTATTAATTATTATTAAACTTAAACAAAAGTATATTATACATGTCCTCTTTTTGGATTTGTACTATATTTTAATTTTTTAATCTTTACATTTAAAAATTAAAATATTGTGAAAAAAACAATTATAAAACATAGATAATATTCTCTTATAAGTTTGATAATAGATCAATTTAACCAATATTTAAGTTAATAATACAAAATTGGAACTTTTGAATGTAAATTTACAAGATTTTTCTTGAACAATTAAATGATGCAACATGATATATATATATATATATATATATGTGTCTGTTTATTGGGGTTAACCTTAAAAGTTTATAATTCTATATCATTCAACTTAATACTAAAAATCCTATAAAATAATAGAGAATTTTACATATTTTTACTTGTACAAAAAACAAAAATTTACCTACACAATTTAACTTAAATAACACTGACCCAAGACTTATTAATATAAATCGTAGACCATTGGAAATGGTTACCAACATTACTCGGCCTACCAAATAAGAAATTGTTGAATATTAATGCTTATTATTAGCTTTAGACCTTTCACAAAATTTACAGGATATTCTTAAAATAATATTTCAAAATTAATTTTAATATTTATCTTGATAAAATAAAATAAAACATAATTTTGTAACTTAAACAATATTCTTATATATAAAAATAATATTTTTAAACCATGTTATTAGTGTATGTAAATGAAATTTTCTAAATTTTTTGTTCTTATTAATAGTGTTATGAAACTTGTGGAATCAAATGAGTTATTATCAAAAGATTTATTAAATTTTATTGAGTTATACAAGGTAAGATGTATTTATATTTTATTTTATAAAAAAGAAATTGATTTACACAGCTAAAATTACCATATTTTTTTTATACATCCTTTTAAATTTAAAAGTTTTTAAAATTGCTTTATATTTATACAATATTAAGTATTTTTGTGTATTTAACTTTTAATATCTTTATAATTTATTTTCCTGTCACACCTTGATTACCATCTTTTTAACTTCTAATACCTAATCACCACTATCATTTCAACGCTTAGTAATTCTTTCTATGATTTACTCTTTTCTAGTTTTCTTTGTTAATGCCACGTATTAGTACATACTTTCCAATTATCCTGATTTCCATATCACCTTAACTCTTTTTTCTAAATTCATTATATATCAATACAATTATCTCCTTTATTTAAAAAATCTCTTTATATTTTTTATATAATATGCAGTATTGCAGTTATTACTGTATACACCTATATGCGCTTAATGAATTTTATAATTTAATTATTTTGATAAATTTTATAAATAATGGCAGTAAAAAACCGCATATATATTTACATAACTCCTATGAAATTTATTTTACTATAATATTGATATAAATTACATTATTTTTTAGGACTCTGACAAAGATTTTGAAGATTTATTACCATTTGATAAATCATCAATAGCATGGCCTGTTGATTGTTTGATATTCGAAAATGGAAAATTGACAGTATGGAAGTAATTAAGTGTATTAAAAATTATTATTTTCATCATATTATTCATTATTAATTTATTACTATAATTCCAATAATATGCGAGTTATATACAATTTTGTTAAATTAATTTTAAATTTAATTAAAATAACTTAAGTTAAAACACTAAAACAATATAAAATGTATAATGTAAACAATAATTCATTAAGATAAAACAATTATATATATTATTTATATAATTACATCACAATTTATTTTAAGGTACTGTATGTTTATCAATACTCAAAATAATATATACATTTGAAGAACACGTTTGAAACAACAATATGAATTATAAATACAACATTTTAGTACATATAATATAAAAAAAGTACTTAAGTCATAGGTTTAAATACTGTATTTTCAATAAGCTTCAGTAAATCGACTACATTAGGTCTGGCTTTCACGTCTTTAATCAAACATAACTTCATTGTTTGCATTAGTACAGGAGGTATACCTTGAGTAAATATTTTACTGTGACTCAAGAAACTAATATTTTGAGTAGATTCTGCAATGGCTTGTAACTTTTGCCAAGTGTTTGTCAAATGTGAATAAGGAGTCTTGCCATAAATTAAACTATACAATATGCACCCTAGTGACCATACATCTGATTTTTGATTTATCTAAATAGAGTGTAAAAAAAATATCAGTATTTATTATTAAATCTAAAATATTCAACCAACTCACTTTATGTCCTTGAAAATTTGAACCGCCACTTCTTATACATTCTGGGCTCATATAATTCCAAGTTCCCGTAGTCACATCTTTTAACACACTTGTCATATCTCCATGAATTTTTGAAGCTATACCAAAATCTATCAATTTCAAACGACCACTGACTAGCAGAAAATTTGCAGGTTTAAGATCTGAATGTATGACACCTATTGGAAAAATAAATTATTTAATTCCAAGTAAAATATTTTTTTTTAGGGGGGGAGGGTTGTGTGTTTTTATTGATTATTTAGAGTTTATTATACCAATAAAATTAATTAAATAACAAAAAATTTGAGAATTAAGATTGATAATCTCACTTTTTTAAATTTAAAATTTTATTTTTATGTCTAATAGTAAAATATACCATGCTTTCTTTTTTAAACTACAGTACACATACTAATTATATCTCACTACAAAAAACCTCAAAATATAATAGTGGACAAAAGTATAGATAAGTTTTCAACCTTGGCTTGAATATCAGATTATATAACAATATATTTACCTTTAGCATGTATTTCATTAACAATAATTAACATTTCTGACCAATAGTACATTATCATATGAACAGACATATGTTTTGTGTTACGAATAAGTTTTGAAAGATCCGTATCACCTTTTTCCATAACCATGTAAAGTATTTTTTCTTTAGTAGTATATTGACTGAAATAATATAATATCTATGTGTATACTTAGATTTTGAACAAAAAATAAATAATGAAATAAATTGGATAAATAGAAATGAGAATTTAATTAGATACATTAAATTTACCTGTCAAATAGGTGTATAACACTTTCACATGATTGCAGGTTTTGTAACAAAGTAACTTCATTTAAATATCCTTTTGCAATAATATCTTCAACTTCGGATAAATCTACCTTTTTTATTGCAACCACTTGGTTTGTGTCCGGATGTAAAACCTTATTAAATTTCAAAAATATATTAGAAATAATAGTATAAATATCCTAACAAACATATATTTACCTCGTACACAACACTAGAACCACCATGGCCAAGTGTATTTAGTATACTATAATTAATTCCTTTAACAGATATATAGTTTTCATTGGCGCATTTAACACACACATTACTTGATGAATTAATTGGCCGTTTAAATTCTCCATCTTGAATAAATCCAACTGGAATATGGCGAATAGGAGATCGAGCTCTTATTACAAAATTGTTACGATTTGCTGCAGGAGACAGTTCAAGTGCAGTATGTTTAGGTTGATCATCTAGGGGTTGACATTCTAATTGCTTAGTTGTTAAAGAATTATTTATTGAAAAAGATGATTGTGATGTTTCTGGTATAACAGTTGTTTCTCTGATACTATGATATAAACTGGTATCATAATTGTATTTTGAAGTTTCAGGTGACACATAATATGTCTCATCTTTCACGCTCTCTGATGATTTATTTGAAATTTCTTTTATAGTGAGTGATGGTGTACTAATATTGCTTTTGTTTAATTTTTGTGATTCAGGTGTTCTTAATTCTTTTATTTGTTCTGGTAAATTTTCCTTATTGCTGTATAATGAGCGTTTAGTGCTTAATTCAATATTAGGTCTTACATTTTTTATATTAGTTAGTGTGTCACTTGGAGTTTCTAAATC
Organism: Rhopalosiphum padi; assembly: GCF_020882245.1. NCBI lineage: Eukaryota > Metazoa > Arthropoda > Insecta > Hemiptera > Aphididae > Rhopalosiphum > Rhopalosiphum padi. The sequence goes on from NC_083600.1 coordinate 26,014,871, forward strand.
ACTATCATTTTGATTTTTAATAGCTGGACGGACAAATGGAGTATCATGAACTAAGTCAAGTTTTTCAAAACCACCAACTAAATTTTCAGGTGTACGTATTTGAAATGAACCTCCCAAATCAGCTTCTGCAGTTTTATTTTCAAATAAAGGTCGATTCTCATTTATATGTTTTAAAGATCTACCCTTTTGTCCCAAACGACTAGAAAAAAAAACAAAACCTATATATTCATCTTAAATATTTATTGTAAAATGAACTATAGATTATTAAATATACAATAAGGATTTTATAATATCAGATTAAAAATTAAATATACATAATATATGAAAAATAGCTATCCATATCTCTTTTTTATTTTTTTTTATATAAATACAGTAATAACTTACCTAGTTATTGGTTTTCTTGATCTAGAATATTTTAGTTGCAATAATGGACATGTAACATAATTATCAGTCTCTCCTTCATTTTCTTCAACATTGTAGAAATTGGATTCTATACTATGGTTCATCATACCCTACTTAAAATTTAATTTAATTTAATAGTGCTCAGACACAATAATATAATCTGTATACAACTAAAATTTTATACAAAACAGTCCACTATATACAAATCATGATCTATTTATAATTGTTATCTATACATTATTATTGTTTAATTGATATTTAACTACTTATATAATAAGTAAATATAATGTAAATACTATTCTAATAAAGTTCCTAATATTAGAATTAGTTACAGCCAGCACGGCAGCACAAGTCCAAGCATTAGTAAGAGCTAAGTTTTATATTTTAGGATGTATAAATTATATTAAGAAAAGTGTAATGACTAAATTATAAAAATCAAAGTAAAATATACATAATAAAAAAAAAAAAAATTAAAGAATCAACACATTTTGTTTCAATATTGAGCGTTTAAAATGTCAAATGTGTAGCCAGCAAATCGAAATAAATTTTTCTTGGACTGATTTTAATATGAGACGGAATGTAACTACACCATATTAGTAATATTAGTATTATCTTGAAAATCTTAAAAATTCTTATTAAAAAATAGCAAGTCTACAATAATGTATAAGAAAGATACTTACTATCTGTATATACAGAATAATACAAATAATACAATGAGTAAATAACATAACATAGAGTACCTACTAGATGTAGCAACATGATGAAATGGAGTATCAATTGACACTACTTTCCTTAACTACTTATAAAATAAAAATGTAATTACTGATCATTAAAAAAACTTTGACAACTTTCATAATTATAAAAAAGTAAATTTGAATCAATTATGACGGTATAGGTATCATTATTTTTATTAAGACATCTTTTTTAATAATAAAACCAAAGATCTTGTGATTCATATAAATTGATAAAAATTTTTATGATTTACAATTAGAAAGGATGTATCTTCTGCACAATTATAATTTAGATATGGCCATACAAGTACAAAAAATAAAAACTTACCTCAAAAAAACTATAATTTGAATCCACAAAAATATAATTTGACTAATTTAATACCTAAATTATATTTGGCATCAACACAATATCATAATTCATAATATTGGTACGGTTATGAAAGTAAATAAAAGAAGCATTTAACTTGGTTATTTTCTTACACAGGCATAATCACAGAATATATTATTATTCTTTTTAAAATTATTTTAATTTTTAGTATTTAATAATTTTTCTACAGTTTTACGTTATTACAATATAGCATTTAGTATTTACTTTTCTTATTTTGTAATTGTTTAGAATGTTGTTTTTTGTTTTTTTTCAGTTATCGTTATCAACTATTTCTCAATTCGTCCATTTTGAAAATTCAAAAAATAACGTTCCGTGTACAGTGTAGCCAAGATGCATAATACTCATTTAATTTAAAAAATAAAAAATGTAATTTATAGGTATCGTTTTTAAAAAACACTTGCGGGACATGACAAAATATATATTTTGTCATGGGTATAACGTACTCTTAATTTGTTGCTTTTAAAAATGTATCAGATATACATTATCACTTTACACATCCACAGTGGCGGCTATTCTGTAGTAAAGGTGTAGTGCCCGCTACACCTTCAATTAAAGGTAGATAGGGTTGGTTGTCTATATAATTTTTCGTAAGCGAATAATACAATAATACTTTGAAATATTTTAATAGTTTAATAGTAAATATTTTTTTTCAACTTTTTGTACAAACTATTCAGTAGATGGAATGTTATATGAATGAATATTATTGAGGGTGGGTGGTTACTTCTTATGTTTCATTACACCTATATTTTTAAGGATAGCCACCACTGTACAATGTACATCCATCGGATCCATAACAATATAGTGTAACATAATATTAATTTCCAAGTTACTGCCTACTTCATAATAATATTTATATAAGTCTATTTATATATAAATTATAAATAATATTCTATACATGAAATACTTATTCATTTTGTGGAGCATTTTTTTTTTGTATTTGGCCTATTTGAATACCTGGGCCCTGAAAATGTAAGGATTTCTAGACATCGTCTTAGTTTGCCTAGGTGGAATTTCAGCACTGTGAACATAACGTACCTACATTTATATATACAGCATGACAAATTGACAAAATACATTATTGTATTTTGTCATGATAAATGTACGAGTTATGAGGTAGCCAGGTAGGTACTATGTTAGTAATTATGTTAATATATTATCATTACTTGAGTTTAATATGCATACATTTTGAATATTTTATTCACTATTCAAATTTAAACTTAATTCCCATTGCTTTTATGTACCTACTTGATGTAAATTTTTTCATCTAGCCCCTCCTCCGCTTATTTCATTTTTAGATCCCCGCCAGGGTCCTTACGACAATATGTTGTTGTATATATTTCAAAAATGAAACAAACAGCTTTTTATTTTAGTTAAGTACCATAGACCTATAAAAATCTTTATAGGTCTATGTTTAGTACCTATACCCAAATAATCATGTGGTAGGTACTTATAAAGTTATAATTATGAGATAACTCAGATAACTAATAAAAATAAAAAAAAACTAATAAAATATAGTATAATAGTTGTATAAATTGCTATGTCAGTAGTAAAAGTATATGCAGCAAAAATTATCATCGTTGTAAGTGAAATAGGCTCAGTGGCATATCTAGGAGGCTAGGCCTTTCTAACGGGGGAGGGGCGAAATATATTTACAACAGTCACCCACTCTTAAAATAGAAAATTACTTAAAAAAGTAACGTCACAACTAAAATAATTTTATTAATATACCACATATATATATATACCTATATCTTAATTCGTGTAATTATAGACACAGGAATTGGGCTATTTTATTCTTGTAAAATATTTAAATATAACATTGTAATTTGTATAATACATGAAATACAAATTTTTTATTTATTTAAATATAGTATAATACATGTCTATGCATACATATTATACTTATACGGTCCATTTGGAGAAGGCGATTACCCACCCTCTCCACATACACACCCAGGTATGCCACTTATTGGACTTCTTTAAAAAAAACTATTAAAAACTGATTTTTTGGTTGAAAAACCTAATGTTAGAAAATTGTAAGTCAGTGAATTGGGAACAAATCGAATATGATCACACTACACTTTCATAACATTTGTTGAATGAAATGAAATAAATGATGCGTCCACTGAACTTATAAATATTTTTCTCAACCACGATGTAAGATATGTGTTCAATGATATTGTATTTTAACCAAAATTGTAGGCAAAAAAGCCATTCGAAGTGACCATATAAATAATTAAAATAATTACCTACTGCCTACTGAGTACTGGCTATTATTTACTTATATAATATATATATGACAAAACTAATACATTTTATAGGACAACTATAATGGTTTTGAAAGCTTTCAATTGCCTTTCATCATACGTATAACCAGAACCGTGCCGTTAAGATTTGGCGCCCAGGGCAAAATTAAAAATATTCGCCCCCTATTTTATTTATCATTATGCATTTCAATTTTTTTGGCGCCCTTTTAAACCATGCGCTTGAGGCGCATGCCCCCTAGACCCCCCCACGGTTCGGCTCTGCGTATAATGGCTAATTTTATGGTTTCATTATGTCAAATTATCTTTTAACCGATTATTTTAAAATCTGTTTTATTGTATTTAATTTAATTCGTTGTTTTAAATGTAAATGAATAAATTATAAATATACCCGCAGTATATATTGTATTGTTAAATTATTATATTATAACTATATTAACTACTATATACGTAATAGTATAAATTAAATATTTATTATTATTATTATTACTAAAAAACCTAATCCATTTATCGCAATTTAAACTTTAATCACATGTTATATACAGTGGCGTACTCAGGATTTTTAAGGGGGGGGGGGGTGTCATAAATCATAATTATATGCACGAATTGACCTTTTTTTTAATCATCGTTTCATAATTTGAACAGATACTTATTTTTTAGGGAGGGTGTCATCTCCCTGACACCCCCCCCCCCGCTCACGCCACTGGTTATATACATTAAAAAGTTGTATTATTATTAAAAATCTATTTAATATCTACATCTTAGTTCAGAATTTAAACATTTTAAACACATATATAATTATATATTAAAAATGTACCATTATATAAAAATACTTAAATTACATTAAAATTAGTATTTACCTACTATTAAATATTGTAAAACAAATTTCTAAAATAATTGTGTTTCAAAGCAATTTATTACAAATTAAAAATACTAAGAAATGAAACGAATTAACGAACAGAAACACAAATGTAGTCTTTAGAATAAAATAAATATTTGTATACTCTATACAAGTATATACAACATATGTTTAAATATAAAACACATAGCAAATACCTAGTAAACTATCAACTATTATCGCAAAATTAACGCAAATATAATTATTTATAATTAGTTGATAAAAATTAGTATAAAAGATGTTTTGCCCAAAAATTTCATTCCAAAGATATTTTTTGGCCGGGTCGACTAATTTTATCACTCTTAGTTCTTACCCACAATCACACCCATATAGATCTATATGACCGTGCTCACAATTTATGATAGAAAATACTGAACACAAAAGAAAATGAATAAATGAAATTAACCATAAATGGTTAGGTAAAATTAAATCAAATCGATCATTCAATTTTTGTGACGAGTTAATGCACGGTATCAAAGAATACGCATTCATTTCTTCAGTTCTTCACTAAGAACTTAAAATTGTATTTAATTATTTTTATACAATAGAACTTGAAAACATTAATCATTATTTTTATTTGTTTAATCTTGAGTGATCAACATAAATTAAAAACATATGTCGTGTATAGTATAAATATTAAATAGTATAAAACTTACAAATTTCATGCGACGCCAATCGTTTAAATCTAAAACGTTCGATTTATGAGATACAGATTTTATTATGCTTTCCACATGCATGTCGTCAGAGTTGTATACACAGAACTCCTTAAAAAATTGTAATCTTATAAAATATTATATTGTTGATTATTTTTCCTGCAGTTCCTTTTCGAATCAAGCACTGACAAACAAAAATGTATAATCATTAAAATAACAAATTATTTAAACATGATTTAATATTTTTTTTTTTAATATTTTTTTAATAAAATATAAAGACTGTCATTATTTATTAGCTATCAGGTAAGGTCAGATAATATTTTTTTCGATGTTTTCGTTTGTATTTAATATTTTTGGTTGTTTATATTATTTTAATACATGGTAATATTTGTTTTCACTTTAGGTACAGCATAATTTTATATAATCAATCTATCGAGATTTTTCGGTGTTTTACTTGAAAGAAGAGTTATAGCGATTGGCAATGATAGCAACTGTGAATGCAATATTTGACTATTTCCTTATAGAATTAAATAGGAATTTTTGTAATTTAAGGGATAAATAATAATAATATTTTAACTCATTAGTTATATTAATGATTATAAGAATAAATATAATCAATATTGTACATATAAATATACAATACTATACATACACATTACACATAATATAAACACGGAAATTCAATACTATATTCGGGACTTGGGTAGATGGTAGTCGGTAGATCACGTACGACATAACTAAAAATAGTATAATATTTATTACTTATTAGTTATTAGTATTATTTATATAATCATTAATCAATGATAGTAGTGAAACGCTGATAAAACGTAGTACTTATAGATTAATATAAAATCTATAATTTTAATTAGTTATAGAAATGTTAATATATCACCAATTTGTTCAGGCTTGGCCATACCGAATTTTTTTTTTTTTAGGCTTATTCCATGCCATTTAGACCCATTGCCGCTTTACCATAACCAGTGACGTATTTTCAAAAATTGTGGGGCAGGTTATACCGAACAACATTATTTATATTATTATAGCTTCACCTCCGCACTCCCTTTATATACACAAGTATACTCGTATAACATATTGCCTTCGATTTTTTCTGGCGGGGTCTATTGAAATACTTGGGGGGGGCTAAGCCTCCCCCCGATGTCTGTCTATGCGTATAAGTTTAATTAGGTATCTAGGTTCATACATTTATAAATGATCAAACTATAAATATTTAATAGGAAGTCGTGTGGTGTAAACGAATAGGTAATGGTTAAAAATAAATTGTTTGTAGTTAATTAGTAATAATTACTTATAGCCTATAGGCCTTGTAAAATAAGTGTAAGTCAATATCAAGGGCTTCTTATTTGTACTCTGATATGGTCTAAATAGATAGTATTGATAGTAAATAGTTTACTATAACAAGTATAACATTTAAAATTTTAATACGTAAAACTAATTATTGATTAATGATTTAGTATACTTGGTCCCTTGGTCTGTGATCTTTTCTATGTTTCATTATATCAATTAAAATATATATTTATAATTATATCTTATGTATATTGTATATAGGCTGTTGTTGCTTATTAAAATTACTATATTATACATATGTGATATGTAGCATTATAGTAATACATTGTAATAGTAATTACTGGAATTGATTTTAATGATGAATGCCGATCCTAAAGTATTTAAATTGAAATATCTTATACTCCCATTATGTATTTATGTCTATAATCATATATATTATACATAGACTTAACATTTATTAATAATCGATTCGATTCGATTGTTTGCGCGCAATATAAAATTTTTTCCTAAATATCAATGAATGTCTTTTGCGTACAAGGTACAACGTAAACATATAATTTGTATTTTTAAATTTGGACTTACCTAAAGTAATTGAATTATCAATACAAATTACAAACTATCAGTAAAAATTATCAGCAATATAAGTTTATCTTGTAATAAAAATATATCATTGGTAGTGTATTATACATTTATTACCTATTAAATACACTATAATATTAAAAATAATCGTCGTGTATTAAACATATTACTATAGATAGGTAGGTACTAGGTAGTTACTAGTTAGTAGCTTCAAACTTTTAATAGTTGTTCGTCAGCAAGCAGTACTACAGCTATACTGACTATGAAAATCCAAATTTGTGATGTTTTTAAAACATGTCGAGATAAAAAGTGTACACATTTAGAGAATATCAAACTTAAAAATCTAGTGATAGTGGTGATCCAAATTTTAGTTGTACAATTAAACAATTTTACGAAAGTCTAGTGCTCAATAAATTAAATTAAATTTCAAAAATGACAAACACGCATAACCATTGTAAGTACGACAATAGAACAATTAATTAATAAGTAGTAAAAAGACAAGAAGTAAGTAATTTAAAACATATAGAGCCAAAAATGATTTACACATTAAACCAAATAAACTCATACGCTGGGTGCTGGGAACTGAAAAATATTGATAACTATAAACATTTTTAATTTAGCGATATGCTGATATGTAATTAATTTGAAAATCTATACTTATATAGTTATATGAAACCTAAAAAATATTGTTTCTAAACTTACCCACGGAAATATTCAAATGTTTAAAAGATGCTAAAAAACAATTCATTTTTGATGTTCGGCATAATCTTACTTACTAAGATAATGCTTTTTGTTTTGTTAGTGGTGATGGAAATCTATTAATATTTACATGTAAAAAAAATGGGAATTTTTACAAAGTGCAGAACACGTTTTTTGGGATGTGAAATTTTTATACGTTTCGATATATTTTGTTTAACTTTATGCTATTTACAATTTACGTATATATAAATAATTTTTATGATTCTGTGACGTTTTGTTTTGATTAATAAACATACTGATGATACTTACATCAACGTTAAAAAATATATGTATTAAAATAGTTGAGATAGTAAAATATATTTAAGCAATTTTCATGATGATTTTTAAAAGCTGCTAATGTAGTATTGAACATTTTCCCTAACTGAAAAATTTCATACTGTACCTTTCATTTAGGACAAAATTTATTTAGATACATTTAACAGCACAAAATATTATTGACAGACTACTTTTAAACATACTCGAAAAAACAACACTGTTCTAAAACAGATAAATGGATAGTGTTATAGCACCTAATATAAAGTTTAGTATGAATATAATAGAACTAATAGAAGTGTTCTTTTTCTAACGTACCAATTAAAATTAGTGAATTTATAAGAATTAAAAACAGATTTGAATAGTTGTAGTCTACCTGAAATAGATTTTACCCCGTTTTTTATTTTTTTAACTTATTCTAAAATAGAATATGAAAATTTTTCGCTAAACGTTAATTTGTTGCTTTAATCTTCACAGTTCACGGGGCGACAGGTCACAACGAATCTGTCCATAGGTTAATACTTAATTAATAAATAATTCTTATTTCATAAACAATAGTTATTAGACAGATTGTACGCACAGGACTACGGACCAGGATTTGGGGACTAAAAAATAACATGCATCAAGACCGACAAGGTCAAATAATCAAATATAATATAGACAATATAGTTAATACAATCATACAGTTCGTGTGTATGAAATGTTTCCATGATTTGGAAGTTGAAATTGAATGTTCAAAAAATATAATTTTACATTAATCAATTGAAATTGTTTTTTTGATTTCTGTAGAATATGCGCAAATACAATTTTAGTTATTCTGACATACTGTCCATGTCCAACGTCTGTTTAATGTTAATACATTAACTTATGTTAAGATTAACGGGTGTCAACCGATGCTTAACCGGACATTGTAAGAATAGCCCTTACTTTATTTTTTAGTTAGTTATGGATAAATGGCATGAACATTGAAGTATTGAATACATTATATTGTTACCAGTATCACGGTTATAGATAATATATTAAATCATTATTAATATGGAAGATGTTTTTTAAAATGAGTAGTATATAATTGAATTATTTAAATCAATGGAGTTATCTTTTATTTCTTGTTACCTATCATTTATAAAACTTATGTGACAACTCATTTTAAAATTACAATATTGGCAAGAATTTGGTTTGTATATTATAGATTTGTCATACTATACACGTGTATTAGATGGAGATAACAAAATACAAATACGGGTATGACATTCTCTCAAAAACATATTATATCCCATTGTGAAAATTTAAAATGTCCATAATATGAATAATTCAATAATTGCAATAATGTAACATTTACAGCGCAAATTGTAATATGTGCAATCTACATTAATTAAAGTAACAAAAAAAATAACGATTCACTAACAAAGTAATAAACGACAAACAGGTTTGAAATTTTGAATCAAATTATCATGATACTTATTATTTATATTATTTTCTGTGTAGACGACGTCGTGGAGGTAGTATCTGAATATTCTGACTAATGAAGTAATGATTGTGATTTGTAAGTTGTGAGTTTGTGACGACGAATCACGATTCACGAATGTTAATGATAGGAAAAATACGTTAAATATCAGTTATGTTGTTGGCGGCCCTGGTGGGTCAAAACAATGGGACCACTGTTGACGTCTCGCGTTTATTCCATGAACGTGTGTCCGTCGTCGCGCGGATAGACGGGGCGAAAAACGAGCGTCGGTGCCCTTTCTCCCTTTTAATCGCATCACCATTCCGACTGAACGGTTGTCGCGGCAAAACACGGACACTATCCGTAAACAGAAAAACGCTGTGGGCCTAGTTCGCAATTGTAGAAAACGACGGTTGAGCGTCCAAGCCCAAGAAAGATCGGTAGAATCGAAGAGATTTAGCTCTCGGAAAATCGATCGGAATCGTAATGATGCGCGTCACGTGACCCGGCCCGGCCAATGGGGACGTTGCATCCTAATACACCACCCCGTCCCGCCCGCTAGTTGGTAGTTTTCGGGCATTAATGGTCGTATATGCGAGTTTCTCCGTTTTTGGTACGGAAATTAATTTATCGCCGATGCGCCGGGACCGCAGTGGGCATTCGAGAAATGACCGCGTAGTGCCGAATTAGCGGGAATAGGTGTTTTCGCCCGTGCGCGCGTGCCATCAACCACACGGGAAATACGTCGACGTGCGACCGACGAGTGCGCGCCGTGTTACCGCCGCCGCCGCCACCGCAGCCGCAGCCGTAGCCGTCGCAGACCGCAGTAATAATAATAACAATAACAATAACAATAATAGTAATAGTAACGGCGACGACAACGACGACGTCCACGACATAAATTCGTTTAACGATAATAATGGTGGTCGCGCCGTCGGGTTACCACCTCGACGCCGCCGGGAAGTCGTTCGTCGCGCGATACACCACCGTCACGTCCTGTCGCCGCCGTCGTTCACGTTATTAGCCCCAGCGTACCGTTTATGTATGTTTCAGCCACAGTCGAAAGGTACGTTTATCCGTCAGGTGCTAGGCGCCAGTTAAAACGCGCGTGCCCTGGAGCTTTCCGCTAAATACGCGCCATAGCTACACAGGTAGAGTTGTAGAGGTAGCTAGGTAGGTAGGTAGGTATACGTCGCGCGGTTTTTCACGTTGGCCAAAAAAAATCGTGTCCGGTACCCCCCCGGGGAACCGCTGTCGTCTTTTTGTCGGGGGGCGGGCGCGGGGGAACCCGCCATGTTGATGTCGGCGTAAGCGCCAAAACCGTAAAATAACGCTAACTGTGTATTGGCGGCTTACGCACACACACACACACACACGCGTATGTAATGTACACGTAAAAGCGCGCGCGTTACACACACACACACACGTCTCGCACGCATACACACGCATTCACAAGCGCGGCAACGCGCGCACACACAAGCCGCGCGCACCACGTACATGTCGCGGCCGCCGTCCAGTTACTGGTCGCGGCGGTTATTAATAAATAACAAAACAAATAATAATAATAATATAATTTTATAAAAATACTATATTATAATGTTATTGTTATATTATATTAATATATTATAATATTATATTATTATTTCGTAACGGACACACATGGGTGTTAGCGTTTCGTACGCGCGTGTTTTGTTCGCGTTAAATGCCGCCGTTGCGCCGTTCCAGTGTTCTCTGATCAATTTTCGCGCCCAAGTCCGGTGCGCGCCCGTTAACGTCACATCGATGCTCTGACTTCGCCGCCACCGTCACCGCAGCCACCGCACCAGCAACGCCGCCGCCAACGCGCCGCTCCGTTTGTCCCATCAAACAGGTATCCCCTTGTGTTTGGGTTTTGTCCCCGTCTCGCATTTATTCAGTTAACCAAACCGACGACGACGATATCTCGTGCCTCGGTACGACCAACGCGGATCTGAGGGCGGGCTCCCCATCACCCGTGTCGTAAGTGACGGTTACCGTCGTTTTCGTTTTGCCCCCCATTTTGGGTTTTCGTCGACCCACACGTACCTTCCTTGGTTGGGATCAGTCTCGAATTCAGGCAGGTATGGCGACTGTTAATACGTCTAGTGGTCCAGCCACTGGACACTGATTGTTCTGGTCGGTACGTGTGGTGTTGTTATTCGATAAAATTGCTCGTCTGCTATGTACGATGTAAGTAGTTCTTGTTATAGTTTGTCGAGTTTCTATGTTATTCCATTGTGCACGTTAGTAAATTATCATTTTTTCTTGTCGTCAACTAATTTATATTATCCATTTTGTCATAGTTTATACGTACAAGTTATATTGTGTATAGTCGTCAGTTTTTTTTTATTATATAATTTTGAATAATTATTAAAAATCTATAATTTTTATTAAAAATCCTAAGGTTATATTTATTTTGGAAAGTAAAACGGTTACAATTACAACTTGTAATACGCAATATTTTAATTGTATTATTAATCGGTTTCAGACAGCCAAACTCTATATTTGTAGGGTGACCTATATCGACACAATCTAGCAATTTTGTGTGTTTTGAAGTTAGGTATCAATATTGAATAAAATGTCTACGATTTGATTTTATTCCTTTGGAGATAATGTGTAGGATTATAGGTGGTACCCAATTGTACACCACATTCAAACTGTTGTACAGACATTCAATGTTTGTCAGTCTTTTTGGTTAATAGCTCTATATTTATGTACCATGCTTGATTAGATAGGTACCAAATATATAAACATAGCGTCTTGACATAGAAATAAATCTTATATTGAAACTGGTAGTGATATAATCTGAAAAATGCTACCTAGTAAGTATTTATAGGCTAATTGATCTGATAATAAATAAAAGTCAATATTCTAATTATATACTATCCAAATGTACCAATTAGCTTGAATCTGAATAGTATTATGTTAAATCTAATACCATATTATATGTTCTTATTTATTTCTTATAAAATTGAATTTTAAATGATATATCCTTTTAAGCGCTACAAATTATATGTAATAATAAATAATCATCATTAATTTTTATAATTATATATTATTGCAGTGGGTTCAATATGCAGCAGGTGCCAGTTTCAACTCAAAATAGTGGTGTGCCGACAGTAAGTATACTTACCTTAAGAACGCTAGATATACCTGCATTTATTGTTTCTATCTTAAAAGTGCATAACATAGTACATCTGCGCTCAGCAGTTCACATTTAACTTTAACATTAAAGTGATTTATTTTTTTTATGTTACTTAATGGTAAAAACTTATCTAATATTGTATGTAGGTTTTTTTACAATAATTCTGTCTTTTAAATGAGTTATGAGAATTTATGTAAATTTCTAACATTATACGTTAATTTACTCTACTATTAAAATTTAAAACTAATGAAGTGCAAAACATGAACTGCTGAGCTTAGTCTGCTTTGTTATGCGCTTGTATTTGTAATTTATCTTTTATCTAATTTTAATCTAGTTGTTAATGTACAATTTAAGTGGTATCTATATTATATACATTTAATGAACAAAAATAATAAAAATTGAAATGTTTGTTTGCACTGAGTACAGTTAAAACAAACAATTACATTTTGTCTGTTGATTAAAATTTACTCATTAAAGAAGTTTAAATTACTGTAGATATAATTGTCAAATTTTTTATTAAAGATAGTTGAAGAGAAATTGAAGACAGAAAAAAATTAACCTATATATTATCTAATTAATTGAAAAAAACTTAAATTTTAGATTTAAAAATATTCAGGATTCATTTGATTTATATGTAGTGTCAAATTAACAAATATATTTAGAAAAACAAAAGATAATAGAAATAACAAGATTTTTAATAAATAATTATAAATGTAAATACTTAATAATAACACTAAGTACATTAATTTTACTGTTATGCTTAATGTGCTTAATAATACATATATTATGCAAGTAAATAATATGACTTATTTTTTAATTGTATTTTTCTATTAAAATAAAGGATACTGCAAATGCAAAACCTGACGGTGGAGAGGTTGCGCCACCACGAAATGAGCCATATATTGAGCCGGTGAATGGTATTGTTCAACCACCAGTTGTTCCTCCACCAAATCGACCAGGCCGACTCACTAACAAACTTAATTTCCTTCAAAAGACTGTAATGAAGGCTCTTTGGAAACATCAACATGCATGGCCATTTTATCAGCCAGTTGACGCCACCAAACTCAATTTACCTGTAAGTTTTATTTTTACTATAATTTATAACAGCGGTTCCCAAACTTTTTTGGTTCATGCATCCCTAAAAATAAAAATAAATAATAGCCCCTTCCACCAATAAGTAAATTACCATTTCATATTATTTAAATATTCAAATATTTTTAATTTTATGACAAAAATCTAGCTATACATGTTATTTAGTATAACAAAAATTAATTTAAAAAAAAACAATGACTGTTAATATATAATGAAAAATTTAATGTGAACAAATGGGCTTGTTACCAGTTTATTAATGCTTCAAAATAGGCATCAACGTTGTTACTGCCACTCACATTTCATTTTCAAAATTACGTTTGAACTGATACTTAGAATTTAACACGTTGACTGCCATGCAGCCGCTGGTGTCCGTATAAAAATAATTAGGTATTGATAATGTTTAGACTGCCGGCTGCCGCACCATATCATTTGTAGGAAGCCATATTGCCTCGGGCTGCCTTAACACGTTGAGCGCCATGAGACACAAATTTGGGTCTCACTTATCTTCGATCAAACCGCCACATAATTTTTGGTATGGTTTACTCAAAAAAAAAATTGAAAAAAAAATTGCCCAAATGGTTTGAAATTTTACACATACTATTATTATGGCTAACATAAGGGATTAATAATATTTTTTAACTGATTTGGAGCGAGACCCTAAAATAGGTCTCATGGCCAAACGGAGTCACCCATCAAAAATATATTATTTAAATGATATTTTGAGACTCATATTTGACCCTCAACTATTTTATAAAATAGGTAATCATAGATTGACATAACCAATTATAAATGTTATTGGTAAATGTAGAGTAAACCAATAATAACATGCAGTCAATTGTATGTAATTAATTTTATTAACATATAAAAAATAACATTGCTTATGTTCAATATTCTTATAGAAAAACAAAAAACTTAAAAAAATTTCAGTCTACTTCATTGAATAACAATAGTAATACATAATGGTAATTGTAACTTTATTTTAAAAATTATAAAACAAAACAAATCAATAAAAACTTGAAACATATTTTTTTTCAATCTAGTTAAATAAAAATAACAACTTTATTTTATAAATTATAAAACATAACAAATCAATAAAAACTTTACTTCTTTACAATTTTATGTTCCTCAAAAAAACAATCAAGACAAAAATGTTTATCACATAAAAAACATTTAGTATTAATTTTTTTTGTATTGCATTGTGCATATTTTCTGCCTTTTTTTTTTACTGCCTTAGAGTAACAGCCAACACATCTACTTCTGTTTGCTTTTTCTAAAACATGTTTTTGTGATATAATTTCTGTGATAGTTTCTTTATTTATTGTTCTACAAGTGTAGATCTGAATACTGTAATAGACATTTTTGAAGATGTAACTTTCTGGAATAAAACTAGAGCATTAACAACACTTATGTTTAATAATGCATCTAGAGCAACTTTTCTGTACCACTTTTGACTGCGACGAAGAGGGTTGGAGTAGGAAGTCATCTGATCTGAGAGGTCAATTGAAGTTTTTCCAATATTATAATCAACAACTACTGTTGGTTTTTGTACTATTTTTCCTCTTATTTTCAAATTTGTAAGAGCACTATCATGTTTAGAAGAAACCATAACTAAATCCCGTTTGTCCCTCCACTTCAGCACCAACACATTAGATGAGCTTCTCTGAGACACAATTTCCCCTCTTTTCAATTTTTTTTTAGTTACTTCTTTCGGATTAGACTTTCTATTGCACCTTAATGTTCCAACTAAATATGTATTTTTTGATTGTAGTAATTCTGCCAGTTCTACACTTGAATACCAGTTATCGACAAAAATTGTTCTACCATTATCAAGATAGGGTTCTGCTAATTCCATTACTATGTTACTTCCAACATTTCCAAGATTTAACATATTATTAACTTCTTTTCCACAGTATACTTTCATAGCAATAGTATAGCAAGGGGAAATACATAGTTTAAACTCTTTGATGCCAAATCTGTCTCTTTTATTTTTAATATATTGTTTAAAAGCAAGTCTTCCCATGAATTTAACCAAGGACTCATCAATACACATGCTTTGGTCTGGTTGCATACAATAATTAGAATTTATCATTATATCATCAATAACTGTTCCTAATTTGTACAACCTATTTGTAGGGTCAGCACAAGTATTGTCAGAAAAATGTATAGTTTTCATTAAACATTCAAATCTGTTACGGCTCATTATAGTACCAAATTGTGTAGAATAAATTCTTGATAAACTCCAATAAAGATGATAGGATGGCAGTGAAACTAATCCTGTCCATATAAGAAGACCAAAAAATTGTTTTATTTCACATTCATTTGTATCGTGCCATTTGTTTAAACGTGCATGTGGTGAAATTGTTCTAGCACTCAATAGTTGAGCAGCATATTTATTAGTTTCTATCACAATTTTATGTATTATATCATTACTTACTATACATTGATAAAAATCTAATGGAGTTCCATCTTGAAGAGTGTCAATTAGATCTGGATTCAAACCAATATTGCTGTTATTTGTGTTGAAAGTATAAATATTAATATTTTGGTCATCATCTCTCCACTGGCGATCAATTTGTTGAGGAGCCTGATGAGGTATAGTACTTGGAATATTAGCAGGTGGTGGAGAATCGACAGACATTTCAGAACCACTAATATGAGATATATCTGAAATTTATAAGAAACCAATGTAAATCTGTGATTTACAGTTATACAAAATATATAAATACCAGCAAGTGATTCAGTTCTGTTAATATTCTCATCATTAAAATAATATATACCCGACAGTGCATCACCTAAAATAAATTTCAATTTTAGTTAATTAATAATTTGCATATATAGTAGGTACATTATTTCTATAATAATACCATTTTCTTCTGTTTCAATAATATGTTGATCTGAATCGTCTTCAAATGCAGCTATTTAATAGTTTTTAAAAAATATTAAGTTATTTAAAATGCAAAAAAATCTTAATATACTGTGTATAATAAACATTAATAGGTACTTACAAGTATTATAATCTGGATCTTTATCCGAGTCGTCGTCATCGTCAAAATCGGAATCCAACATTTCATTTATTTCATATGGATTCATATTATTATTATTATTTTTTTCGTTTATAATTTATATTATTATGACTTTATTTCACTACTTCACTAGTAAACTAAATAGTAAATGTTTTCAAAATATCTATAAATAACCATAGATTACGATTTAAGACAACAAAATATACAATTTCTTATCATTGATATTGATGCAATAACATGGTTACCGCGGAATATTATGCATTACAGACATCGATGTTACAGAATAGAAAACAATTCATAAAAAAAAAAAAAAACAAGATATCCCGTTGCTACAAACACCAAAATGATGTGGCAACACTGTAGAATTAAAATCCAATGAAATAATTCCGATAAATGAGACCTATTTCTGGTAATCGCTTAATAAATACAATGATATAATGAGACCCATATATGGGTCTCACAAGATGTTTTATTGTACTTTATTGAGACCCAATTATGTGTCTCATGGCCAAATTGAGTAACTTGGTAGAAGCACCTTTGGCGCTCAACGTGTTAAATTAATTTAGATTTATATTATCAACTTTTCCGTGGCGCTACAATAATGATCCTAGATAATGCGCTGTGGCGTAGCAGGAATAATTGCTATTTTTTGATGTAATAAACATATTTTTTTGTATTTTTAATTTATTTTTTAAATCTTATAGTATATATACAAATTTATAATGATACTGAAAAATGCCATTGGCGTACCCATGATAAATATTCTTGTGGATGCCGGCGGCCTGCCGCATGGCAGTCAACGTGTTAATACCGCAACTGTTGAAAATCGTTGATCTAAAAATATCAATATTTACTTCGAGCTTTACAGTTTGGGAACCGCTGATCTATAATATGATACACTTCTATAGTATTTCATGAGTGAAACTATTGAGAGAATCAGATCCATGTGTTGTCTTTATCTTACGTACATTCAATTTAGCTAATTTATGTTTTAACTTTATTATTAGACTATAAATAACCTATTATTAAAAATAAAGGTAAGAATATTATCCAAAAATGTCTTTTTTATATTCTAATTATAAAGTTAGTTGCCATGTGAAGTATTATAGTTTTATAATGCTCATAATTTGATTAAAATTTATTTAACTGTCAATAAAAACCTGAGATTCATTAGATAATATTCTTAGTTTTTAAATTTAATTGTTGGGTATATCTATTAAAGATAACAACACAAAATTGAGTATATTTAATCTGTCGGTGTTGTACTTATTGAGGTGGAAATATCACAAGTAGATTCAGTATCTTCGTTAAATATTGTTGATTGCATATAAAATAAAATAGAATTTTTTACATTTAGTCATTTAAAAAAAAATTAAATTTTGGTATTAGGGGCACCTCAACTTGATATTAGAAATTCACTTAGGTAGGTATTTTATAATATATTTTTTGTATATAATATATATATTGAATTTGTTAAATATTCTTTATAATTTTGTTCGTTATATAATGAACATTCAATTTTTTAAATTATCAATATTCAGTTTAAAAAATAATCTCTGTAGTTTAAAATGCTGATTACATCATGTTTCTATACTTATCACATGTTAAGAGCATGACTGAGAGGTAAGATTTAGTATTTATCGCGTACATCCGCCTTCTAATTGCTTCTCTAAATTACTGTTTACCATATATTATTATGGGCAAGCAGCATGATAGAGGAAGTTATTTTTTTCTGTGCGACTAGTTGTACCCTTAACGTTGAATAGTTTTATCAATTTTTATATCATATAAAAAATAACATAAGTTAAATATACATCCATGAGTGTCATCAGAAAATAAATAGTTGATTTATATGTAATATTATGGTTGTCTTGATTAAAATTTAGTATTTATATCTTAAAATTATGATGCAACTTTATAAACATTATAGGTGAAGATATTATAAGAATTGTTAAATTGCATTCATGTACCTCTATTTTTTTAAGCTTAATTATTCATAAAGTTCCACAGTGAATCGTTTTGTATATTTTACCTATAATTATATTGTTGATTTTTCGTAGGACTACCATAAAGTAATCAAAACACCAATGGATTTGGGTACTGTAAAAAAGCGTTTAGAAAATAACTATTATTGGTGTGCTGATGAATGCATACAAGATATTAATGCAATGTTTTCCAATTGTTATACATACAATAAACCTGGAGAAGATGTAGTTCTCATGGCTCAAACATTGGAAAAAATATTTCTTGCCAAGGTAAGAATTATTATTACAACTGTTCATATTAATAAATAAATTAAATAAATTAAATGTATTTATTTAGATGGGTCAAATGGTAAAAGAAGAAACTGTATTGCCCCAACATAAACCAGCTGTGAAAAATCATTCGATTACTCAGAAACCTCCTCCCAGTCATAACCAACCAATAGCTGTAGCTCCCGGTTCAACTGCTATGGGTACCACTCCTCATTCCCAACATAATTCTCTACCACCTCAAGTATGTTAAATAAACAGTATTAAGCTAGCAACGTATCTTAAATAAATGTTCAGTATTGTATATATCAGGGGGTCAACAATTACATACTGTGGCAGTTTAGATAATTTGAAAAAAAATTTCAAGGGCCAGAAACTACTTAAATATTAATAATTGTTGTTATTATGACTATTATTGTTAATGGTGATAAACAATGAACGCAATCGTAATCTCCAAATACATAATTAAAATAGATAAAATATTTATATTTTGTGCGGAAAACCAGGATTTCTTTTATTTTTGGTGATGATCCAGTTATTGTCTATTGCCAACCCCTAGTATATATTATAAAGAAAATAAACAATCAACTTGAAATACATTTTAATGTATTTGCTTTTAATTTTAAATTATGTAGATGAACTTAAAAATTTACTAAACATATGTTGTGAATTTTTTATAATTATTAATTTTAATATTTAGTAACCATTATTATTATTGATTATATAAAAACTATTATATCACCTAATTATTTAAAAATGAAAGATTAATATTTTATTTTAAATATTTATAAAAAGTTTTTTTTAAATATAAGTACATATATTCAAATTAAATTTAATTAAAGAGTTCATTATGGTTTATATTAATATTATATGTTGAATATTAAAAATATTATGTATTAAGTATGGGTTTTAATTTCTATCAAAATATGTATTTTTTTTTTTTTTAATTTTAAGATTTTAGCTCCAACAACGAGTGATTATGTAGCACAACCAGTAAACATACCTATAGGAGCAGCAAATTCACTAACTGGTGGCAAACTGAAAAAAGGAGTTAAAAGAAAAGCAGATCCTAGTCCCATCAATTCAATTGACTCCACTGTTTATCCTGGCCCAATGGCTACCCCAACAACTCCTGTTCAACCTTTACAATCATCTATTCGTAGAGAATCTGGTCGACAAATAAAAAAACCAAGAGTGCCCGACGAAGGAATTTTATACTCTCAAAACACGACTTTACCTACTGGATCCGGCTCAATATCAGTAATTTTTTTATTAAAAAGAATCTTTAAATATTACAGTTAAAAATCTAATATAATTATCTTAGGACGGAAAAACCAAAGAAAAATTGACTGAGGCATTGAAGGGTTGTACTGAAGTGCTTAAAGAATTGTTTACCAAAAAACATGCGGTAATACCATAAGGCTTGTTACAAATGGGATTTTAAAGAATACCTGATTGATGTCTAATCTGGTTTTATAGGCATATGCATGGCCGTTCTACAAGCCAGTTGATGCTGCTTGGTTGGGCCTGCATGATTATCATGACATTATTAAGAAGCCTATGGACCTGGGAACTGTAAAGGTAATAAAACTTTGAAACATTCAGGTAAATATTTAATTAAATATCATATACAATTTTTCATGATTTCAGACCAAATTAGACAACAGAGAATATAAAAATTCAAAAGATTTTGCAGCTGATGTTAATTTAATATTTTCCAATTGTTATAAGTACAATCCTAAAGATCATGATGTGGTAGCAATGGCAAAAAAACTACAAGCTGTATTTGAAGCTAAGTAAGTTCATTATAAATACTTAATTATTAAAATTATATTGAATAAAATTTATTTTTTTAAAGAATGTCAAAAGTACCACCAGACCCACCTTTAATAGAAATGAAAATGGAACCTGAAGACGAAAGTAGTTCAGAAGGAAGTTCTGGTTCATTTAGTGATTCTGACGATTCTGAAGATCTAGAAAATTCAAGAAAAATTCAAGAATTCCAAGAAAAAGTAAGTTTAATAATTTGTGTAATTCTTAATATATCCTTTACATGACAGTATATGATAGATATTTTTGATTTCAATAATGATTGTTCATATTACATATAATTTCTTATCAAACAAAATTCTTGTTCAAATTCTTAGAACATTTTTATTGTACTTAAAATGTATTGTTTAAACAATTATTTTGTTTGTTTTTAATCAAATTTATAAAGAGTTTTCTGATTATCCTAGACTTAAACTTTTCATATTTTATTTTATTTTGCTGAAATTTATTTTTATATTTGTATTTAATTGTTGAACAATAGTTTGCACTTTTTATGGTAGAAATTTTTAAATATGTGTTGCTTCATTTAAAAATTAAGTATCTATTAATAAAAATAAAAAAATTATTTTTAGGTTATAATATTACTGAATAATCATTTTTTAATAACATAAAATATATAATATATACATTTGTTCTTAAAAGTTCTTTTTGTAGTAAATTTTATATGTAAAGATTATGAACCTTCCTGATTTTAGAATTTTTAAATGTAATCTTGCTCATATTAATTTTTTTTATTAGTGAAATTTAATATACTATTTACAATTGCTTATATCATTAGATGACATAAAAAAATGTGTAGACTTCTATGGTAAAATTATTCTAAAAATAAAAAAAAATACTAATTTGAGCCGCCCCCTCCAAAAAAAGATCAATTGAGTCCCAAGGAAAAAAAAAAACACCATTATTATTGAGTTTTCTGTATAGGTATTGACTATTATAACTTCCATTAAAATGTTTTCCTTATTTATTTATTTACAATAATATAGTAAATAAAATAATAAATGTACATAAGAGTGATTCTTTTATCGATCAAAAAACACTCATTATTTCAAAATTTATATTAACATTTCAACAATATTTTTTTCATAATTTTTTTTTAATGCAACACATTTTTAATCTCATATTCTAAAGTAGAATACTTTTTGGATTTTTTTGATGTACATAAATCAACAATTGTACTAGAAGTATAAGAGTTCTAAGTATTTAAGTTTAAATGATCAAAGTAATGTACCAACATATTGCGGAGTATCTCCTATACCATTCCTCCTCACTCACCCAAACCAAATACTTATTATTCATAAATTACAAGTCCAATTTAAATTTATTTGTATTGAAATACTCCGAAATTATCTTGCTTCAGAAGATGAGAATATAAATTATGTTATTATTGAAAAAAGTAAAATTCTTAAAAAATTTTTATTAAAAAAAAGATGTTTTATTTCAGCTATATATTATGTAATAAAAATATTGAAAATGTTAATAGTTTTTGAAATAATAAGAATTCTTTGATAAAAAAAAAATCAAATTGTACACTTCAAATTATAATGAAGGTATTATTCAAAAAATTTTAATTTTAAAAGTCTGGACTCAATTTACATTAATTATTATACATTTTGGGACTCAACTAGTGTATTTTATTTTTTAGGCAAAATTTTAATGCTAGTTTTCTTAATATTACTATATAGATATACTATTATATTTATAAAAAGTATTATGATGAAATATACTCATGTGCGTCATTTGATCACCATTTATACTAAGTTCAATTTTGCATGTTCTATGTTAGTTGATCTGTATGATGGTTATTTATAATGATAGATCTTGTAGATTCTGAATAATTACAAATTAATAATAAAAGTTTTTTTTTTTAAATTTTTGTTGTAATATTACTCTAAACAAAATTAGTTAGATTTTGAAATAAAATATTCTAAATTAATAATTTGGAGAGTTAATGAGAATATGCTATGTAACATTTTTTCAAATTTAATTTTGAATTTAACTAAAAAATGAATGTGATTCACTAAATAATAAAATAACAATCTAGTTATAGTAAATATAGACGTGATAAATAATAGTACATAGCATGTTAATTTTTCCCTACCTTTCATATTTATTGTGTTGAATTTAAAAATGAGAAGATAATTTAATATTCAATATTATTTCAGAAAGAAAATGTAATAGGTAATGCTTTTATGATGATATTAATTCATGTGCGTCATTTGATTTGCCAATAATATATTTGACTAAGCATGTTTTATGTTAATTAAATATATTTTTGGCATCACTAAATGATATGAGTTTTATAATCTGATTCTTCTGTCTAAGTTTTTACTATTTTATTAAATAAACTAAGAAATGATGATTTTCATGTGCGTCATTTGATTTGCCTATTGAGTAGTTCATTACATGTTTTATGTTAATCGAGCTTGTTCATAGATATTTTTTATGATATGAATGATAAATTCTGACGTATTGTTTCTAAGCACAGAATAATTACTTATTTATATATTATTAGAACTATTAATATTTCTAAGGTAAGAAAAGATGTATATTTATTATAGGAATTGTATTTGGAAGACATATTAATTGTTTGGTCAATCGCTATTAATTGTAATTATAATTAATCTTAATTTAATTGAGGCATATAAATATTTTATATATTTTACTTAAGAAAAGTATGATGAGTTCTTTTATTCATGTGCGTCATTTGATATACCATTTGTTATGTTTATTATGCATGTTTTATGTGTAATAAGCTAATTTTTGGTTATTTATAATGATAAAATATTAAGATACTGAAATTGAAAAAATGCTTATTTATAAGTGATGAAAATTATATTTGAAATTGTTAACAATTAATTTTGTGATTAAATATTATTTTAGTTAAATGCTCTACAAGATCAAATGAAAAGATTAGTTGAAGAAAGTGCAAGAAAGAAAAAACAAAAAAAGAATAGTATGAATAGTTCTAAAAAGAAGAAACATTCTACAAATGAAAAATTAACTTCATCTGCGTCTAAACCTCCATTAGCTGTTGCCCTCAATAGTACACCAATGAATATTATGGCCAACTCTACCATTACCAACGATATTAAAATGTTACCAATTGAGCCATCTATGAATGCTAAATCAGCAGCTCAGCAATTACGCCATCCTATGACAAATGCTTCAGCTGGTCAAACAACCAAAGGGGCTAAAGGTAAAGGTGCCGGTACCAGAGGTCCTGCTAAAGCCCCGGCACAACCCAAGCGCCCTAGAGTTAATTCTAGAGCAAATAATCCGAAGAAAAAGAATTCTGTAAGTGCCCCAGCTTTTGACTCTGAAGATGAAGACAATGCTAAACCTATGTCTTATGATGAAAAACGTCAGTTGAGCTTAGATATCAATAAGTTACCAGGTATTTATTCAATTAAATATACTTGTTTCATATTAATATCTTGTATAACAACTGATTCATAGGTGATAAACTTGGTCGAGTAGTACATATTATCCAGTCTCGTGAACCATCACTTAGGGACTCTAATCCAGATGAAATTGAGATTGATTTTGAAACCCTTAAACCATCAACATTACGGGAACTCGAGTCTTATGTGGCTTCATGTCTGAGAAAAAAACCACGTAAGATCACCAGTAAGTTTTGGTTTTTGGCCTGGTTCTTCTTTTATCTTTACTTGTTTGCCTTTTTTAATTTTTTTTTTAATGGGATGTATATATTTTTCACTTGCTAATCTGTGTACATAATGTGATATAAATGAATTTTATCTATACTATTTTAAAATTGGTAGCAAAATAAAGAATAACTTTGTATAATTTATTGTTGTTTTATCAATGTTCTACATTTATAGATAAAAAAGTTTCTGGAAAACCTAAAGAAGAACTTGGAGAGAAAAAACATGAGATAGACAAACGATTAGACGTTAGCGGGCAACTGTCAACTAAAAAAGGCAAGAAAGGTAATTTAATTTATCCACTTTTATTTAATATCTGCAAGTTATTTATGTGGATATATAAGTTAGTCTTGATGTACTATGATATACTAACTGACCTTAAATTAGTATTACAATTCTGTTAGAGATTTCATAAAAGAGTTGTCTGTAAAGATGATTTTTGTAACTCAAAGATTTACCTATATACATATAGTACATATATTTGTTATATGTACACATATTATATACTTAACAATTTTTTGCTGATTTTACAGATGCTAAAGCTACGGAAATAAGTGGTCCATCTCGATTATCTGCATCTAGTTCAAGTAGCTCTGACTCTGATTCAAGTTCTTCCAGTTATTCAACATCGTCTAGTGATTCAAGTGATTCTGAACATGGTAAGTGATTTTAATGTGATTAATCAATTTTTTTTAAATTTAAATATTAAAAAATGTACGACTTAAAAGATTCATCATAATTTTTCATTAAACGTTTGAATCATTGTAATAATCAAGGATTTGGTTATTAAAATAGTGTCGCTATAATCTTTTGCTTAAATTTACTTCAGTATTTGATAGCTTTATGTCGAGCACACTTTATGTTTGGTTTGTCCTTATTATAATTTGTATTATATTTATTATCTGGTTTTAGTATTTGTTTTTTATATTATAAATCATCATTTTGAATGATCATGTTATGTGTTATTTTATATATATCATGTAATAATATGCTCACAAATTTATTTTACTATTTATGTTTTTCTCTGGTAAACAAACCAGTACTCAAACTATAATTTAAAAGTAATTGGTAGTCTTATAAACAAAGTGTATTAGTGTATATATGTGGACAAGTCAATTTATCATTTCATTTTTAGGGAAAAAAAATAATTTAAGAAAACATGTTTGTTTAATGTTATAATTTGTTAATATTTTGTTTTCCCATTAATTAAAACTATTAAAACAGGGTATTTATTTAGTAAAGATTTACTTGTTAAGAATGATAACATAATGGATTTTTAAATTATTTATTCTTCATGGTACATTCTGGTATTATAAATGATTAAATGTTTTTACAATAGTCATTTAAATATCAATGATGTGTACTTAACAGGATTAAACACAATTTTTTGTCTTTGTATAACACACACAGAACATAGAAGTTTAGGTGTGGATTTAACCAAATGTACCGATAAATCTAGTGAAGCAATAATGAATCTGAAAACAGATTTGAATTTCTTATTGCTTCACTTGATTAATTGGTACATTTGGTAAAAAATATGCCTAATAATATTCCATACATATTAGATTATATTAATATTTAATATTAATTCTACATTGTATAATTTAATTGGAATTAACAATTTTAAGCTGCTATAAAAAAAAAATTCTAGTACATTGTTTCCTATTTAATAGTATGGTAGGTATAGCAGTTTTATTTAATCATAGTGATATATTTTAAAATAATAATGTTAAATCAATTAATAACATTGTAAGTTTTCATCTTAAGTATTTTGGAATTTGAGTGAAATATTAATTTTTTTTTCATTGATAATTTTTTTTTTTTACGAAAATTCTAAATGTTTTATTAAATGTCTTTATAGATTACAATTTTTATTTACAGATTCTTTTTTTTTTGATATTCAAATTTATTTTCTTATATACTAATAATAAAACTGTTAAGAATAGTAAAATTAATTTTCGTGTTTTTTAGTCATCGGTTATATATTCTATATTAATATTTTATTGCATGTTGCAAATGGCATAGAATAATGAATAGACATAAATCAATGATATTTTCCTATAATCCTATCAATTCAGCATTGTCACTTGTACAGTTCATTGCATGTCAAGAACTACTTTGTTACAAAGAACAACAGATTTTTGATTCTAAATAATGCTGTCATTTCATTTTTTGTTTTTTGAATTTTGAACATTTTAACTTTTTAAAGGTTGGTTTGAGTCACATTATATATTTGAAAATGTTGGTTTGGTTGGGTTTAAATAAAAATGTGTATATTTGGTTCTGCCTGATTAGAAAAAAATATTGGTTTGGGTTAAATTCAGCCTTAAAAATCAGTGTTTGTAATATCATTAGTTAATATTTTTAGAACATACTATAAAATATGTATATTTCAAGAATCAGTTATAATAAATATACAGTGAAAATTCTTTATAACGAAAAACTGGATATAACATAAACATTACATAATAATGGTTGGTTTGCTTTATAACCCATTTGTCAATTCATTCTCTATAACAGGGGTGGCCAACCAGTCGATCGCGAGATGAATTTGAGTTGATCGCGACTCCCTTTAGTATTTTCTTGTATTTTTGAATTTTTTCTCTAAATTTGTATATCTTTATATCAACGAATATAAAAATTATACTTGGAAAATGCAATAAATAACTATGAAAAACGAGATTATACACAGATATCGAATAAAAGAAGTGTTACACGCATGCGTACATATATAATATACATATTTTTTTTTCGTTGATCGCGATAACCTAAAAAATCTTGAAGGTCGATCGCAAGTCTATTAAAGTTGGTCAACCCCTGCTCTATAACATATAGTCACTCTCAATAACGATTTTGTTTTTTTTAAACCCTCTATTACGAAAATTATCTTAATGAAAGAAATCTCTTAGTCCCTTCAGATTCATTATAAAGAGTTTGCACTGTTTTATATGTTTTTATTATGAGTAGACTTTTAGTTAAAATACATTTAATTATTTAAATCAAGATTTATTTATACATACTTATTATCAATATATTAAGATAATAATTTCATACTATCATGATAGAAAATAGATATTATTTTTAATAGGATGTGATACGGTATAGGTATATTACATGTTAGTCGTTTCTTATGAATTAATTCAATATGTTATTAATCAAAATACTGGCCACTGTAATTTTATATATTTTATGATTTAAAAATATAAATCATTTTTATAAATTGCTTTAAAATTTTGATAATATTGTTTTAATAATAAATGTTACTTATATATTTTTCTGTATTTGTATAAATACAATTTTGATTGAACTTGATGTTTTTCTCAAATAAAACAGATAGGTATAAATACATATATTATGACTATCTTTCACATATTTCGATAAAGTAAACAGAAGTGTTTTAAATAAAATATTTATTTTATGCAATTCTTGTATTAATTTATAGTATAATTAAAGAATATAATAATTTTTTGACTGGTTAAAAATGTTGGGTATTTAAATAATAATAAATTAAGAAGAATAGTTAAAATAAATGGTCATATAGCTTTTAATATTTGTAACTATAATAAGTGTCATGTTCATAATTTATAATTGTTTCATTATGTTTAAATATTATTAGTTATTACTGTGTGTGATAGTTATAGTTTTTATCAGTGGTTAAAAACTTACTTAATTTATAGTATGTATATTGTTTTTTTGTTGTGAATTTTTATCATTATATTAATTTTGGAGATTTATATCTAATAAAATATTTTCTTCACTCATAGTTATGAGCTTTTGATACATTAAACATTAAAAAAAATATTTCTTTTAATTTCTTTTTTGTATTTCAAACTATTATTAATTAATTTTTTTATAGATATTTAATCTCCCTAGAGTGTTTTTATAATCAGCTCTTATATAACTTTTCTATTTTAATATTTTTGAAAATAGAATCAATAAATAGTTAAGTTTCATTTAAGTGATATATTTTTTTTGAAAACTTATTTTCTTATTTTCTGGGCTTTTAAATATATGTGTTGCGTATTATTCTCTATCTTCTATTGATTTTATATTAAGATTTGTTCTTAGAAAATATTTTTTTTACTTTGAGAAAATTACATATAAAACTAAAAATAAAATATCTATTTAAAAAAATAATTTAATTTTTAGACTATTGAAATGTAACAATTCATATATTGCAACCTTTAGTCCTGTATTTTACTTTTAAAATCCTGCTTTTTGTATAATCAACAATTTTTTATTTCAGCAAGAATTAAAAAGTGTTGTCTTTCATATTTTTATTTTAGTATTTTTTTGTCATTAGTTTAAATTATTGTTCAATGCTCGCATAAGTTGTCAAGTATTAATGGCCATTAATTTGTACTGAGTAGTGTATGTATGTGATATTTGGTGATTGTACTGAAAATGAACCTTAGTGATGTGTTTTTAAAACTTAAGTAGATTAAATTTTCAAAATCAACAATTTTTGTTTGTCTCTTGTAGGTGATGCAATAACCGATAAAGGGTTGAAAAAACCAGAAGGCTAGATTTTTGGAGATCTATTTTAAATTAAAATATTTCAGGGATTAGGCTAGAGTGCAGAACATGTGAGCATTTGTTTTTAAGTTTATAATGGTGAATTTTTTTTATCATATTTTAAGTAACATGTCAGTTTTTTTAGTAGTTCCCCTTATTGATTGCAAACAATGCACATTCTCAATGGTTTGAATTTACTTATGACGATTGTAATTTTTTTTATTGTTTGCACTCTTAGCCTTCGTCCCGAACTCATAAAGACAGTTATCTATCAACTTTTATATATTTTTTCAAGACAATTATTTTGTAAGTTGAATTTAATGAAAACCCGTCCATATGTTATTCTTTTGTACTTTTTTTTAAAATTATTTTTTTATTGTATTTATGATGCCATATTAGATTTATAATTTTAAGTAACACATTACTTAACTTTCTTACGCTTAACTACCTAAATGTGTTCAAAACTGACTAAATTTTTATCTTTTTTATTTTGTATAAAAAAATTGACATGAAAAATCATTGTGTACACTTGTAAAATATTAATTTTGTATACTTGGATAATATACAAAACAAACATAATAAAATGTATATATTTTTTAATTTATTTGTTAATTTATAATTTTTGCTCACATTTGCACTCTGGTTTATTATCTTATGATAAACAAATAATTGGGCAATAAATATATTTTAAGTTTTTAATAGGGTATTAATATTTATTTATTGTTTTAAAATTTGTCTGTTTTATCCAGTCGAATATTATTACAATCTTTATTACCTTACAATGGTTCATAGTATAAAAAAATATTTATATATGTGTGTATATAATATATACATATGTATATTATATGTTGTTACTTGTTTATTTTGATGTTTGTATGTCTTACAAAAGTTTTTATAAAAAAAATATTAGTAGATAATAATATTAGAAATTATTTTCTGCAGTTAAAAGTAGTTAAATAAAAAAAATTGTTTGCAAGTTCATATTAATGGAAAGTGTTTTGAACAATATAAATTATTTCTCAGTTGACCATAAAATGTCAAGCAGTCAGTTATTAGTTGTACAATATATTTTTATGAATATTAACAAATTAAAACTATATTTATTGATAACATTTTATACTTAACGCAGTTTGATGGTTATATATATAAAAAATATTACAATAAAAGCAATGTTATATTTATTAAATGAATGTGGCTACATTTTTTTTTTTTTAAATAAATGTTACCTATAAATATTTTTAATGATCAATGAATATTATTTACATTCAAGTATATAATATATATACTTTACTTATACTGCAGATATGTATGATTAAATGTTCAGCTACTAAAATATTATGTTACAGCAACTTGAATGGCCTTTATATATATATAAATTTAAGTTTCTTTAATTAATGAATTAAAAATATTTTTTAAATTCCAATCTTTTATGAAGTAAAATTTTCTTGCTTTATTAATTTGTTGTTGTTAATTTAATTTGATTATTTACTATCAAAAGTTTTTCAATTTAAATCTATATTTTTTCTTTCATTACTTAAATTATTTAAATTTTTATCATTTTAAGTTAATTATTTTTTAGACATAAAGGTCCTCCAAGTTATTAGAACCTAATTTGTTGTTAATCACATTTAAATTTCTATTAACACAATAATTACAATAGATCATAGTATTTATAAAAAAAAAAAAAAAAAAATACCAAGTATTTTAATTTTTTAAGGTGGCAACAAGCAAAAAAAGAAGAAACGTTTGTCCGACGACGTGTCGATAAACGTGAGTATTATTCTTTTCTCTTTTGTTTGTGCCATTTATTTTGTTTCTTCAACTGTCGATTTTTGGTCTGTTATAGAAATCAGCTGAAGGCCAAAAATCGACAAATACTATGAAACAAACAGGTCCAAACTCAACATCTGTCAATTCGATCAACAAACCAGTTGTTAACGCTAACGCTCAACAGAGTCAGTATTTCAATTATTATGGGAATAGTTAATTCTCTTTTTTTTAAATTATGTTTTCTTTTTGGACGTTGGTTGCACTATTAACTGAGTTTTCTTTTTCTTTTTCTTTTTGCATATACTTTTAGATATTTATGTTTAATATTTGCACGTGTCTATGTCACTTGGGTTTGACTTCAGTTGTTATTTATTTTGTATTAACCAAATTTCATCTTTAAACATATTTTGGCAATGTTTATATTTTTTTCAGTCTTAATATTGTCAGATAATATACTTTATTTTGCTCTTACCTTATATTTTAATCAAATTTAATCACTGAATAGTATACTTGTATGTGTACGTTCTGGTATCTAATTTAGATATCTTATTTTGCAAATTACATTTGTTAAAAATAATAATTTGCACAATCTATTTAATTACTTGATTATTTAATACATAGTTTATCTATTTAAATTATTTAAATATTTCGGTTTTTGGTTTACAATTATTTATGCATGTTTTAAACTTATTTAGCATACATTTAGTTATAATTTATATAAAAATTATTTATAAACAAAATATACACTGTCTCGGGAAACAAATAAAATGAACTAATGAATTACTTAATAGATTGAGTTATTTTGATTATAATTAATTAATTAACTTTATATTATTTTTGTTTTTATATTTTTGTATCTAAACATTTAATGGATAATTCATTTTATTTATATGTTATTGTGGACATATAATATATATGTTGTGTATTTATAATACTCTATGCTTTAAATCTCGCATGAACTATTTTCTATGTTGATGAATGTTGCTTATAATATTAAGTTTGTTATTTATACTAGTATTAAGCTTTAATACTAATTATTGCTTTTTATTTAATAGATTTTAAGATCATAAACTATAACTAATTTAAATTTTTAGATGTTCCACCTAAAAAACCTCCAGTAGTAACAAATCCAATGGCTATAAATACTTCCAAGACAAATTCAATGACTATTAACACTTCAAAAGCAAATCCTGCTATTCACTCTAAACCAACACCAGTTGTATCTACAGCTCCAAGTCTTCCTACAACAAATGGAAATATATCAAGTAATTCATTTTTTTAAATTTTTTTTCCTATTAATTAAAATTTTGATTCTTATTGGTTTTATAAGATGAATTTGATTATTTATGTTATTTTGTTATTTATTTAATTATTTAATATTAAGAACATCACTGATTATTTTTAGATGGGGATTCAAATACTTCATCAATAACTCAAGATATAACATCTAATGGAGTTCTATTACAACCAACTAAGGTCGAAGTTAAAACAGAGCCTGGGCTCCCAATTAGCAGTACCATCTCACAGCCTACTGTTTCCCTGGGGACGATACCTAATGAAAATACAGTACTCTCATCAATTGCATCAGTGTTTGATCCTCTTACACCTCCTAGCAGTCAACCTACCAATAATAATTCATTACGTGTCCCTGACAAACAGGCTGCACATACAGTTGTACCCACATCTAACATGCACAATTCTCTTGTTAATGATGGTAATATTAATTTGTTTAATTTTTAAGTTTATGATAAATCAATTTAAATTATTTGATACTTATGAAATATATGATTCAATATCTTATATTTCACCAGTTTTACGAATGGATAATTTTATCTATATTTGTTCAATTATATGAAAATTTAATAATAATATAATATTGTTTCACAAAGGATTATTTTTCTTAATTGTATATTTTTTAGGACTTTCAGTTCCGCATGTCGATATAGCACCAGTCATGAATTCTGTAGCAGCTGTTCATCATTCAGCTACACCACCATTGATGGTACAACCCCCAATAGAAAGTAAACCTCGTCCAACTCCAATTGCTCCAATTATTCAAAATACAAATCAGGTAATTTTCGAAAATATGCTTTTTAATAAAAATAATACCTATCACTTGTGCACTTAGATAAAATAAAACAAACTAAATTAGTTTGCTAAATAAATAATTAAATGTGTTTTAAAAATATAATTTATGTATATTTATATACTTATGACTAAATGATAAATTTTAATTTTAAACTAATACCATTAAAAAGTTTTTGTTTTTAAAAATTTAATATTGTTTAAGTATGAGTATTCATATTACTATACAGTGTAAAATTGTTGTTTTTTTTATTTATTTGGAATATGGCATGTATGTATTTAGGATATTTTGGTTTACTGTTGTAAAAAAAATATAATCATTTACTATATATTCATATTAATAATAGTTGGTTATCAATTTGTTTTATTTATTCAAATTTATCAATTTTATTACATAACTTATTTTTGTGCTACTTTAAATAACACAAAGGTGATGGTTAAATAATAAAGATGTAAATGATTGATTAATGACAGTAAATTAGCAGAAATATTCTAAATACATAACATATGAATAACACATAATTAACCTTAACACTATTTTGGGGTTCAGGTATTTCCACAGTTCAATTTAGATTCCTCCCCTCAGGTTCCAGCGTCATTTATGGGACCATTACGTCACCACCACCATCTACATTCTTTCCCTGTCCCATGGGATCCTAATATTGGGCCTTCTTATGACACAGCAGATGTAATTATCACATTTTTTGCTTACTGAACTATTTTTGCAAATCTAACCTATATAGTTAATTTGATGATAGAAATAATTTTGTTTTGTAGTAAAGTAGGCATACACACATTTTTCAAAATAGATTAAAACTGTATCGTGTATATTTGTATGCATTAGTTTTTGCTTTTTTTATGCTTTGAATTTATTTCAAGTTTGCTTATGAAAGTTTATATTACTAATAATTTTTGTAATTTTTGGTTTTTTTTGCATGTATGCACATTATTTTATTTTAAGGTCATTATTACTAATGAATAATATATTTACCTTGTAGGGCAATAACTGTGATTTATGTTATTTAGTTTGTTTTTTATTGCTTACTAAGCTTTTTTAATTTTAAGTATTTAATTAGTAAGTTTATAAATTTATATTTTGGAGATATTTATATCTTATCATTTTACTAAATGTCTTATACATTTTTTATTTCATTTAGCTAATTAAAGAGTAACATAAAATTAGTAATAAAAATAATGTTTAAATTTTAATATTTTAATTGTATTCTAAATTTGCTGCAAATTCATAAAAAAAAAATAAACAGAAAATTGTATTTTAAAATCTTAGTTGACTAATTCCTAATTTATTATGCTTCTAAAATGGTTATACGAGTAGAAAATTATATTTTTTAGCTATTTAAAATTGCTAGAACAATGATATTTTGATTAATGTAAAATGTATTGATTAATTGATATTTAGACAACCGTATTAGATATTTAACTAGCTTAAATACCCCTTCTTTTGTCTTTATTTATTTATTTGTATACAATTTAATAATATTATTATAATAGTTAACAATTTTTTTTAAATAGCTATCTGATCAAAGAGTTGTTAATGCTGCTACAAGTGTTTGGAGTTCATTAGCTCAACAAGCTGCTACTGAAGCTAATAATCAAGTACCTGGAGCTTCAATAAAACCATCTACTGCTGATTCTTTTCAGCAGTTTAAAAAGCAAGCAAAGGAAAATGCGAAAAAAGTACTAAAAAAATTAATTGAAAAATAAAATACTTTTTTAAATGTCTATAATACTATTATTTATTATTATTTTATAGCAACGTGCATTGATTGAACAACAAGAGATGAGACGTCATCAAAAAGAACAAGCAGAAAAAGAACGAATTCGTATTGAAAATGAAAAAAGGAGAGAAAAAGAAGAAGAAGAAGCTCTTGAAAAAGCTAGGTAAATTGTATTATTTATTAAGTATTTAAAAATTATTTTAATTTTTAATTATATTCTTTAGAAAAATTGTTGCCGAGCAACAATCATCTCGCTTGGATGAAGTGAAAGCTTCTAGCAATACAGATGATAGTTCAAGTCCCAGTCAAGACCGTGCTGCTGAGGGACGTGAAAGGCAGAGATTACGGGAACAAGAGAGGAGACGTCGAGAAGCTGTAAGTTTTTTTTACTGTTGTCATTTGGTTAGGATACTTCATTTTATAAAATTCTGTATATTTAAAATAATATATACATTATATGCGTGTGCCATTAGTCATTAATGGGCATCAAAGATTTTTTTTTAAATTGGTCAAAAAGGTTGGGGGACCACTGGACTAAATTATGATTTTTGATTAAGAGGATGTTATACTTGCATGTGTTGTCTCTGTCTTACTAATGTAGATCATAGCAAATTTTCATTCAGCCGAATACATTTCGTGATGTTAGCTTTGATATTAGAGTAAATTTATCTATTATCAAATTTAAAGGTAAGAATATTATCTAGGGCATCTCATAGGCTTTTATTGGTATTTTAATTTTTAAGTGAGTTATGAGCATTTTAAATTTTTAATATTTTACATAACCATAATTCACTTAAAAATTATGCCCTAGATAATATTCTTACCTTTAAATTTGATAATAGGTAAATTTACTCTAATATTAAAGCTAACATCACAAAATGTGTTCTGCTGAACTAAAACTTGTTATGATCTACATTAGTAAGACAGACAACACATGCAGGTATAATGTCCTCTTAACTTTTTGAATAGGGTTGTATTAAAGGATGACATGAAATTTAGGTTTTAAACCTAAATAATGGATAGTAATAATAAATAAAATTATATTAATGCTATTTATTTGTTATTGTATTGTATAATATGTTTATAAAGTTGAGTAAAATAAGATTTTTCTAATTTAGATGGTGAACCAGATTGACATGAATCGCCAGAGTGATCTGATGGCAGCATTCGAACAAACATTGGCACCTTAATTACTGCGATGACTAATGACTTATTATACTGAGAGAAATTATCTTTAGAACTTCTATTTGTCTGTTCATCCTATGTATTTAGAGTATGTATATGTGTGTAAATAAGAGTAAATGTGTGCCTTCCATGTAAATAATTCATTTTATGAATGAATTTCAAATTTGGAATAATGTTATAGTTTTTTTTTTTTTTTTTTTGTTAAGACAGAAATTTTATTATTTTACTTATATCAATATTTGTTTTCTAGACTTGACATATTGGTAGTTTTTTTCTCTATAATTAATCCAAAGTGTAGTAAAGACAAATTGGACTTGATTGACACATATTATTTATTTGTTTTGTGTAAACTATATTTAACAAACAACTTGTTCGAAGCGCTCAAATATCTTATTAGTGTTGAGAATCATATTTAAGATAAAAAGTATAGGGATTACATTTTTGCATATTTTATTATTATTATTTTTGTTTTGATACAAGTATTTTGAATGCAGTGTGCCTGTTGGCTGAAAATTTTGCTACCTAAATACCATATTTATATTTTTCGTTCATGTACATATAATTACATTTAAAGTACCTAATCAAATTGTACATAAATCAACAACAATTTTGTACAGAACCTTGTATAATACTAAAAATAGTTGTATGTCAAAGAAAATAATAAAAAGTAATAATAATAATAAAAATAAAATATTACAATTTGAAAAATATTTTATTATCAACTAATTTTTATTATTTCATTCATTTTTCTTTCTCCCTTAGCAACTTAGAATTCAGTATTATCTTAAATTTAGTTCACTAAATATAACTTTTGCATAATTTATAATAAAAAAAAAAAATTTATATTTGTATTATATATGTAAACATAATATATAAACTTATTAAAAATAATTTAGTTTTAATATATAATTATGCAAAGTTTTGTGTGTAAAGATTGTTAAACATAGTTAAAATAACAGAATAATCTATAACACAGGTTGTTTTTATCTTTTTTTTTTTTTTTATTATTGTAATCATTTATTTATTATTTTCAAGATATATCAAGTGGTCATAAGTGGACTTTTGTTAGTGTATACAAATTGCCCAATTTTTATTTTTATTTTTTAGTATATTAATAATAACTTGAAACTTAATTATAATTTGTTATGATATATGAAAATAATTATATAATACAGGTGTTTTACATTCTGCATAATTGTGTGGTTGATATTTTCCACATTTTTAGTGTCACTTTTTTAGCATTAAACATGCCATGGAACAGGTATATTTTTTTTATTATTTTATATATTACTTTGGAAATTATAATCTGGTGTTGTATATATTGGATACAGTATACAGTATAAGTCACACCTTATTTACATACAAACGAATATGTAAACAATTATTGAGTCATTGTATGTAATATATGTACTAAATTTGTAAAAAAAAAAAACAGATTTTTTGGATTACTCATATTTTAATGTAACAATTACATTTACGTATTTATTTATACAATGGTTAAAGAAATTGTTATATTTTATGAGATATGAATTAACATTTATGTATTATACCTAACCTAATTTAAAAAAAAAATAGGTGCCATAACCCAAATCATTTATAGGAAACAACATACAACATTAGCTCCCATTGTCTTTAAATTGCACATTCATTGCATTGCTTAATAATTCATTTTTGTATTTCAATTAAAATGAGACTTGTGTCATAATTATACTTTCTATTTAGAATTTTCTTAGAATAAGTAGAGGAAATTGTTATTTACATTGACATTAGTAATTTTAATTTAAATTAAATTGTAAGCGATACTAAATGAAGATCTTATTTTAAACTATTCTAAAGGAAGTGTTTAAATGTGGCTGTAGTAATGATTAATTTTTTTTTTACAAATTCTATAATAATTCTATAAAGCCTAATTCATATAATTTAATGATATAATATAAATATGTTTTTAATTAATCTAATACTGAAATAGCAGTCTTTCATTCTAAAATATCTTATTTAAATTTTTATAATTGTTTTATAAGATTCACAATATGTTAGTATGTTACAGAGATATATTAAACAATAAAAAAAGTATAGGTACAAATTGCATAATCTCAGCATTTATTAACATCCTAAGACATAAACTACAGACTAAGAAAAAAATAATCAAGTTACCTAAATCATTAATATGGAGACATGGGCACAATAAGAATATTTTTAATTTTGAGTAAATCCCCATTGATTGATGTGGAAGTTATGAAATATGTTCTTCATAAATTAATAAATATATTGTGTATATTCTATCATCTGACCATAACTATAGAACTTAGTTTTTTCCTGATAATTTGGTGTATCAGCGATGAATCAATACCAAGCAAAGGAATTTGATGTTACATTTGTCACGATTTGCTAGTTATAACAGGTAAATTAATTTTACTCTGTGTATTGTTGTAAATTATTCGACGTATATTAAAATCAATAATAATGAGTAAAATTTAATATTATTTATTTATTCCACTGATGAAACAAGATTTCTTTGATAGTTAGCACGTGTTTTTGTTGTGGGAGAATTATAAATTTAGTGAGGTAATCCAAAGTAGTTTTTTATAGTAGTGTGGTAAGACTGCATGAAAAATACAGAACAAATGACACATGCGTAATATAAGTATAAAATAAACGAGTACACAATATATACTTTATTAAAATAAAATATAATTATTGACTGTTGTGATGGTTGTTCACACCTTTACTGTACTTCTTTTATATGTTAACAGTGTTAAATGTTAATAATTATCAACATTTTTGAGTTATTCAGAACGGAAAAAGAATGGGACCATGTCATGATCGTGGTGTACCTCTATTGCCTATTTATATCGCCGTGTGTCCCATAATGCATACTACGCAGGATGGATAAAAAATGTTCTAGAATATTATGTCTTTTATTATACTCATCTAAAATATAACAGGGTTCAATGTATAATAGCACTAATATAAAATATCTAAATATCCTAAGCATATATTTGATATTACCATGTTAGGCGCTGTATTAGTTGAAAAGTGTTACACGATCATCTGACAATACTTGAAAAAAAGAAAATATAATTTTATTCGATGGCAATCTAATACACCTATAGAGAATTATTCTTGCAAGGCGGATGTTATAATGATTTAAAACGAGGTACGATTGTAAGAATACGGTTGCGTCAATAAAAATTAATCAATTTATCATATTTGTCAAAGAAAAAATATAAGCAAATATATATGCAACAAACCTACAAACCCTAAAATTTGCGGAAAAAAACGAAATATTTTTATCAATATAAATATATGTATAGCAAGGTGTGCATTAATCAATACACCTTGATGTATAGGAATTGTACAGAGTAAAGATAAACGTTTGAATAGATTTTATAATATATTTAAAATAACACGTTATCTAATGACATTATCTAATATAAAAATATTGGTGCACGCTGTGCGGTCTCACTGTGTA
The DNA here is from genome assembly GCF_020882245.1 of Rhopalosiphum padi. NCBI lineage: Eukaryota > Metazoa > Arthropoda > Insecta > Hemiptera > Aphididae > Rhopalosiphum > Rhopalosiphum padi. The sequence goes on from NC_083600.1 coordinate 26,054,337, forward strand.
CGTTTATTGACGTTCAACCATATACCACCTTTCGGGCATGATAAAAATGAAGCAGGTTCGAACTCGATGCGTGTACAGGATTTGTCGCTCAGTGTCACCAAGTAGCTATGCAGGAACTGGGCCAACGCCAGTTTCATTTCTAACATGGCAAATCGCATACCTGTCGAAAAAAATTAGATATAACCGGCGTTCAAATTTCGGTGCAGTGAATGGGCTCGCAGTTAAATGTAAGTTATTTTATAAATATATAATATATTTTTTTATTTTGATAGGTAATCCACTGATTCTACTGACGTACCACACATGAAATAGGAATCTATTATAATATTGTATTCTAAAATTTCTAAGTATATAGTTCATATAAGTACAGTGATTCGACGAATTTGTAGCTAAGCTGTCAAAAATTAAATGTTCTCAAATCTCAATATTTGTTAAAATGATTCGGAAAAGCTAAAAAAATTGAGGAAGAACAGTATAATGTTTAGGTACGCAATATCAGTTAATATCTGTCAAAATTGATAAAATGTTATTTTGCCGTAATTTAAAAAATTACTAATCTATATTATTTGGTACTTGATATTTTCAATATATATTTTTTAGAAATGGCGTAATTTCTAAAATATTTTTTTTTTTTAAACTATTATAGACGTATTATTTTTTGTTTGTGATTGTTAAAATCACGAAAATATATTAACTATTTTGTGTTATTTATAATTATAAAAATCATATTAAGATTTTTAGATTAAATACACATTTTATCATGTTGTTTTTTTAAATATATTTAGGGAAGTATTAATGAATACTATTAATTAAAATAGTGCAATGTTGAAATTAAAATTTTGTTTGAATTAAAATCGTCCGATTTGTTTTGATTGAATAACTGTCATTAAATTTCAAATAAAAGTTAGTGTATACCTATGCATATGCGCGGGCCATCGCCGAACGGTAGAAAAACTCCCGCGGGTCTCCCGTGGTCGCTACCACCACCGTTGCAGTCTTTAGCAAACCGATCCGGGTCGAACGTGTCCGGTTCCGGATAGTACTTTGGGTCGTGATGTATCGCGTACACTGGTATCAACACAGCCGTGCCCACGTCCAGGTCTAATTCTGTGCCAGGAACCCGGAACTGTTTGGTGCACACCCGGACCAACGTCTGTACTGGTGGATATTTTCTCATCGTTTCTGCAGTTGGTATATTTTTGAAGTATTCAATGATGTTTAATGGTTAGATTCCAGGGGTGCATGTCGCGTCAACGGGAGTACGTACATCAGAGAGTTGTTGATATAGTGTTTATGGCGGAATGACCGATAAACGAACAAAAAAAAGTAAAAATTATATAAAAATCGACAATTTATGGTCTTTATTATTATAGATGCTTGTGTATAATTTGATAATACCTATATGATTTTTTTTGTTGTTGTGGGTGCATGGTCAGACTTGTTTATGTATAACTCCTTCGTGCATTTTAATATTATGAATACAAATTTAGAGAATACATATGAATTACTAAAATATAATTAACTTTAATAACTGGAAATTGTGGAATTCTTGAAATGTAGTATAGACAGTATAGTCCACAATTTAACACAATATTTATATTGTAGATTTGTAAAAAAAAAAATCAATCCAAAAAGTTATTCAAAATAACTAATGCTATCAGTAGGTGGCTATTTCCATTTAACGATTCATGTACATTAATACTCTCAATTTAGTACTTTGATATATAAAAATCAAAATCCGGATGAGTAGTTTATGAGTTAAAATTTAGGTTAGCAGAGTAGTAGACCAACACTTTGCAGGGATTCCCCGTACCCATTCACTCCCCTCGAACCTAACCTTTAATATTTTTAACTCATAAACTTTATTTACCTTTCGAATTTTGGCTTTTATGTATCGAAATACCCCGAAAAATATTCTGTTTCAATATGAAATTAAAAATGTATATTCTAATTAAAAAAAAAAAATCTTAAAAATTATAACGATAAAAAATGTATTTAAAGAAAATGTTGTTTTATTTAAACTAGAACCATATAAAGAAAATATTTTTAAAAACTTAAATAGATTATGAAATAATGAGCCATAGAATCGTCCCATATTGAGTGGGGCTTTGGGCTTTTACTCAAAATTTAAACAATATCAAAAAATATCTTGGGTAATTTTCATCTCTTACTCTCACAAACATAACAAAATTATACCATTGATTTATCATTTATATGCATATATATACACAGGATTTTTGAATGTGAAATAAATCATCTGAGTCTACCTGATTGTGTTATAATTATTAGAATTGTATTAACATTATAGTTTAATTATAATATGTATATATTATAACGTAGGTTTATCAGTACCTATGCATGCGTGCGGCTTGTAAAAACGATGGTCGGATAAAACGCAATTACTTGCCTTTCAGACACTGTTCTAAGTAGTTCATTGAAGAGATTGCTTCATAAGAGAATGGCATTCCATACTTATCCGCTGTTTCGTTGATTTCTTCGTATACCCTGTTTTGTATATCTTGGTTGACGGCCATCTCGTGCAAGCAAAAACTCAGTGTCGTGGAGGACGTCTCGAAGCCAGCCAAGAAGAACACGAATACCTTTGTAATATAAGTTTATGAATGTATTTCTATAATATCACTGTATTATCATACGAGTAGGCGGAGATTTAGTTAAATTTTAGGAGGCTGAAATTGTTTTGGATAAATTTTACATTTAAATAATAAGGTATCAGAATATTCATATAATCACTCTTTTCCCCAAATTTGATGTTTTAAACATGTAAATCTTTATCATAAATATTACCGATTGTGTAATAATCAATAAAATATAAATGCCAGTTGATAATTAATCAAAAATAGGCCCATCTAAACAATTTGTGTAAAGATACCTATAAAATGATAAAATGTAAAGTAAATAATATTTTATGAATGAGATGACGTACAAAATAAATGATAATAATGTAATAATATATATTATTATTTATGTATATGATATTTTTAAATAGTTTATAAAAAAAAATTACACTTGTAAACAAAAAGGGAAACAATATTTTTTTTGATAGTATAAATGTTTGTAACATAAATACAGAATATATTCATATATATCATAGATGTATTATATAATTTCATCAAAACATTTTTAGTTTTTGATTCTTTGGATGGTACGTGCTTAAATTATAATAATTAAATTGAATATGAAGTAGGTACAGTAAGTGGTAGTATTGGGATAAACAGTTCCAACCTGTTTCTATATGATATTGGCGCGGTGGGGGGGAGAAAGTACAAGGTAATATTTATATCAACATACTTGATACGTTTTTTTATATAATTTTGTAATACGTAAAATTAAAAGTACCAATAATAATAATATTATAGGACTATCTAAAATGCTTTGAATTAATATTCAAATAATAAATATGTTTTGATTATTGTTTTATTAAAATATTATTGAAATTGATAATATCAAATCCCTCAAGATACCAATGAAATGGCGGTTTCTTATATTGAAATAGTTATGTAAATTTTTAAGTTTATTAGGAGCCGAGGGTAGAAGAGTAATTTTACATATACGTGAACGTTTTATACACGAGGAATAATAATTATGGATTTATAATGGATATTATTCTATATAATATTAAGTTGATATATACTTGAGCGGCGATCAACTCTTCAGTCAGTATAATTGAATTAATCGTGTTTTCTTGATGGTTATTTTGATTTTTAATTTCTAGCAAAAGCTGTATAAAGTCGTTCCGGCGCACTTGGTTGGTATTCCGGAAGTCGATTGTCTGTTTCACGATGCCCATAAAGAACTGTTGCACTTCGGCCGGAAATGTACGGAGTTTCAACGCCTTGAAAATTTTTGGGAAGAATATTCGGACTATTTTTGCCAACGCTAAAGACGCCGAAGAATTGAGTACCGCACATCCCATCCTTCTGAATTCGGATTGTGAGTCATTCAGTGAATTGCATTCTAGTCCAAACGCACACGTACCAATTACGTCTGTAGTGAACTTGGCTGTTAGGTCACGAATTTCGAATTCCGTCTTTCCAGAATTGATGGTTGCCTGCAAATGAACCATAAAACGTAATGTAGAGCTTTATAATATTGTCATTTATTATTTGGTGTTATGCGTGGATTATACATGATATAATCTATATATTATATGGATTGGTTTATTATGAAATGTGAGTGTTAGAAGGAGGTCTTATTGTTATTATATATTTCAGCACACGGCCGTAGCCAGGGGGATGGTTTAAGGGTTCAGAACCCCCCTCCCTCCCGAAATCTTTTTTTGAAATAAGATTTCATATTTTATTACATTATATAACATATTTATACTCTACCCCCCTCCCCCAAATATTTTGCTGGCTACGGCCTTGTTTCAGTAAATCAGTTTATAAAAAAATCCTATACGTATACTCAACACTAAATATCGTTTTAATAGCTTACATAAAATTCTAATAATATTATTACTAAACGTATCGCAATAATAATTAAATTACTTGTGAAATCTAAAAATTAAAAAATTAGGAAGAAAAATGACTGCTATTTAAAAAAAAAGTAATATTGATGATTAAGAACACTACATTCAGTAGCGGATCTGAAGCTCATTTAAGGAGGGGGCGAATTTGTATCACAGATTGATATTCAAATAATAATAACTTCAAGCTTATTAAATGATATTTAATTTAATAAGCTTGAAGTTATAGTTATGAGTTTATGACTTATGAATTTCATATTCTATGAATAATCAATATAATATATAATTCAAGTAAAAAAAAAGCCCAAGGGGGGGTAATCGACACGTCACCCCCCCCCCCCCCCTCAAATCCGCCACTGACTACATTACAATCACAATTATTACTTACTTCCATGTATTCAATGAGTTGCGTTCCGCAGCCTTGTAACAGTCCTAACATACTTTTGATTTTACCGGAGCTGAATGTAGGTGTGAGCTTTTGTCGGAGAATCCTCCACGTGTCACCCTCTAAATTGACTAGATGTTTGGTCAACGGTTCCCTGTGACCGTCGTACAAGAATCCTCTGTCCGTGAAGTGTGCGAAGCTCTTAACCAAAAACAACCGAATGATTTCTGGGTCGCGGAGCAATAATGTTGGCGTTTGTAACTGGTACATGCCCACAAACTTTTCATGAGGAAAATCACTGTGTAACAAGTCACAAAATATTGTAGACAAAGTTGTAGCCTTATAGGCACACACTGCACAGGTATTGGTATAGAAAATATAGTATTAGTATAACTGTCAACTATTAAGTAATATGGTATAATATTTATAGATGTTATTGTTATACAACCTATTATGTTTATTTCTATTCCCTGTCAATTAAATTTATTTCTTCTACGTATTAAATATGTTATTAAAATATTATTTTTTGAAACTATTGCAGAAGATCGAAAGTACATTCACTGTATTTTTGATGGAATGCTATTATGGCATTAATATTTTTTTTGTGTATAATTACTATAATTAAGATAAACATTAAATGTCTATGTTATTTAAAAATTTAGAATTTAGAAAATCAAATGTTTAAATATAATATTTCTCGTTAAGTATATATGTTTTTTTTAAATGTATGGTACTATTCCATTAGCTAATAGTAGGTATATACTAAAAGCTAATTTAAGGAAATTGTGTTGGATTTTCCGTATAGAAGTTATTGATGGAGATAAACACTGAAAGACCTCTGTTTATAAACGGTATAGGTAATCATCATTATTTAATATAGAATTTGTAGTTACTCATTAAATCAGCAGCCTTCAATAGTGATTTTCTCGGGGAGAGAAAATTCAGCGATAGATGCCGAGCATCGTGATGCTCGTTTTATAAAGTTGTGCATTATACATTATACATACTTGTAAATATTTTTCAAGCACTCGCCCTGGGTCATTTTTAGCGTCACTTGGTCTTTGATGTTACCGAATAGTGGTACGGGTGTGGCAAACGTCACCGACTTCGTTTTCCAATACTTGTACGTGGATGTCGTATAGTTGTAAATTAGTAGTACTACTGCCGTACAACACGCTACGATTATGACGGCCGCTGGAAACATTATGTACCTAATGCGATGTCGTACGTTGGAATCTAAAAACAGAGGATAGGTATAATAATACTATAATAACGTCGTGTGTTGTACTTTTCTCGTTATTGCAGATCGAAGAAGTTTACGGTTTAAATTTACCTTCTATACTTACTATTACTACTTAGTTACCTATATGTTTCGTAATGAAAAATAAAAATATATACCTATAATGAATTCAAATATTGTACATTGACACGTTGAAACATATGACTTTCTAAATCATGTTGCCCATCACTATTTGACGCACGTTATTCACGTTGGATTTTATATTTTGTCGTATGTTACTATATGTATAATAATCATACCTGCTTATGCTTTAAATTCCTTAATAATGAAATTTTTCAGAAAAAAATTTTTTTATAATTACCACGTGTTTGTAAAATTACACTTTTTTTTGTTAAAAATATACATTTATTACTTTTTTGTTTTATGCATTTTTAAGATGTTGGGGTGGGCAGCTACAATTTTTTCTATTTATATTCACTTTAGGGGTGACTGGGTGACATATTGTGTTTTATCATGTATTATATAAAGTAATTTTTAATTGATGAGAATATGAGGTAAATATTTATCAATTTATCATAATATATTAATATTAACATATAAATACGTTATAAAAAATAAAATGTTTTGATTTAGTCATATTATTTTGTTAAAATAACAAAATGTAGAAAATAAATGGAATTCATGAAAATAGAGTAAAGCTTCTTTAAAATATTTCAAGTAAATTTGGTAGAAGACTAATAAAAATCAATAAGAAGTTACATAATTTATAATAAAATAAACAAACAATAATTTGTTTAATAGGAAAATAATTTTGGATTACATTTTCATATATATTGACACTTTTCCATTCGATTTGATTGGATTATTAGGTAGGTATAACAAATTATATGCCCATATTAACTATTTAAATATCTTAATTTTAAAATGTACACCTTGTCTCTTGATAAGACAGATAAATAAAATACTATATAAAATAAATAAGCAAAATATTCTTATAGTCAAGCATTTTCTGACAGTTTAATTTGATAAATGTATAGTTTATATTTTGGTTAGGACGTACTTCAGATGATATAATAGACATATATAAATATTGTACAGTTCTAACGATTCTAACATTTATCATTTCTGACTTTCTGTTATTCATTAAAAAGGATTTATAAATTGAATATTTTCAAAATAGGTTAGATAGTTTAGATAACATAATTATAATTAAAAGAAATGCATTGATCGCTATCCTATTTTAACGTGTCAATGCAAAACATGTATGTTTTATATTCTGTACATAAACAGAAAGTTTTAAAATTGATTGTATTTAGTAGACCTGATTTACAGTTAAGCATGTGCTACCGTATCCTGTATGGCTGTATGGTATACACGTTTTTATGCGAAGTGTGTGAAGAATTTCGTATTCCTACACAGATCCATAGAATAATATATTTAACGATGTACCTGTAATATTATTATAAATGAACACGCACAACTGTAAAAAGGGTCAAAACGAAACATAATGGTGGATTTGTAATGTTTTCTTGTATTATTTTATATGTTTTTTTTATAGTTTTATAGAGCTATAATTTACATAAATGTATTTATTTATTTATTTTTTGGAAGAAATAAAAATTACAAAAGTTCCATAAAGATCACTTCTTTAGGATAGAGCTTTAAGTAAAGATTTTATGCTATAAGGAATTCAATTTAGACATTTCCATGTATAGTTTTCTAGAAAATATTTAAAAAAACTTAGAAATTCAGGTTAAAATATGACTAAGAATAAAGAATTTGGAATTCAATACTTATTTTTAAAGACGTACGTTTTAAAAATAATGTAAGTAGGTAATTATGAGTTTTAGTATTAAAATCAAATATAGAAATAAAAAGTTAATGATAATAGTTAAGATGTTATAATAAAACATTGTTTCTTTTGTTTATAGTTGTTAAATTCGCGAATAACGAATAACATAATAATTTTACGAATTTTATAATTAAAAATAATATTTTTATATTAATTTAATTAAAATGTATAATTTTAATTTTGATGATTTGATGTTTTTAGATAAGATTAATTCTATAACACACTAATCAACTAAAAATAATTTTTTTGATACAAGATTTAAAAAATTTTAACTTATCATTTAAAATTTAATTACGTATTATACATGAAATTTTGATTAGTGCCATGATACTTGAGAGTACCCCTAATTTTTTTTAATACTCTTTTTTTAATGTAAATTAAAAATCGTAAATATTTATGAATAAGTTATAACTACAGTTTTTGTTAATTTGTAGGTATACCTACATATATTTGTAATTTTATCATACTATCGTGACAAATCAAATTTTTATAAGCTCCATGAACATATTATTATACAATACCTATTATAAATTATAATACAATGTACACGTGTGCCGTATATTATGTTAATATTTATTATATGCACACAGTCTCGTAGCCAGAAATTATTATTTTTTTTTCTTAGAGCACTTAATTAATTTTTCCAAATTTTTACAATGCTAGAATACCTATTTATTACTTATTACTTTATAGCCTCTTTGTAGTTTGTTTATAAAGTGTTTTATACACATCTACTTTTTTATGACTACAATTAATTATATTAACAAGTAACAACTATGATTCCCATACATTACCATAACAATGTATTATTGTAACTTGTAAGCCCTAATAGATTAATGTATTAATTAAGTATATTAATATATGCTGTAAACACAAAATTAAATTTTTTTCTCGATTATTATTAATATTTACTAACAAGTATACAAGATCATAACTCTTAACTTTTATCAAACATATAATACGAGTATAAACGAATCTATATAGTTGACTTTACACAAATGCGATGGTAAAAAATAAAGGAGATTATGATGAAACAGCTAAACACATTTAAATGATAAACATTAAACCTACATAATAATCAAACTATAATTTATTGTGTTCACTACAAAAATGAGATCTAATTGTATTTATTATTTAAATCCGCATTTATCATTACTATTTGACATTTATGAATAAAAATTACAAATAATTTATCATTATCATAGATTTACCTTGAATTATAAGAATATGTATATTAATGAAATAACTTATAAAAATGTCTGTACAATATACTACAACAAACCAGAAAAAAAATTTCGTGAGAGGAGGGTGGACACGTGACTTCAGTGGCCTCTTTCCTCTGACTACGGGACTGCATGTACACATCTTTAAATTATTTCAATGGATACAATCGTGCTGAATATATAATTTACGATTGTTCCAATTTTATTGTTTCTGATAAAAATTGCTATTTTTTTCAGTTACCTATTTTACTGTGGAATACATATTTATCTATTGCACATAGTATATATTATAGTAAACCAAGCTCTGCTTAGAATATATTTATTGTTGCTTTCTAATAAAAAAATGGCTCATACCAAAGTGAGTGAAAAGGGTTATTGTCGTTCTTAAATAAGATGAGCGTCAAACTTAGTTCAGTCTCTACATAAACTACTATTGAATACCTATCCATAATTTTTTTTTATAATATTGAAATCAAATGGAGTACTATACAAGGCAATTTTGTTTTCAGTTGTGCTTCAACAAAAGACCCTTAACTGGATATAAACTTGAATATTGTTTAAAAAATCATATAATGTCAATATTAAATTGTACTAAGTAGGTGATACAATAAGTATTCATTAGAAAAATATCAGATGTGATTATTCTATTCAGTTTTGTTTTACAAAATAATTGATTATTTATGTTTATTTTAGACTACTATGACGATTGCGACAATTTTACATTCAGGAAATTAAATTCGTATCCAAATTCTAAAACCTTGGCCCAAAAAAGTTAGTAGACGTGGTAAGTTGAAAATATAAAGTAATAATATATAATTATTTTAACAAGATGTCTTAGTAGTTACATGATAAGAAAATTATGTTCAAATGTGTATAGTGCACAAACGAAGATTTCTGAAATTTTTATGTAATAATTTTTAGGCACTATAATTTGGAAAATTGACCATCTTTATTATTATTAATAACAATTGTTTGAGTTTAAGTGTTAATTAATATTATTCAAATTAATAAGTTATTGTCTATGTACCATCTATACCAGTTTGAGAGACCAAGTGAAGGAAAGGACAGTCATAAAAAGGGTATATGCTTTACACAAAATGTAGCCGTAACGTGCACAAGAAATATAATATATGGGTTGAAGAATATTTTATTATTAACATTAATCATGAGATAAGCTTAGTATGACTTATGTGTGTTGACTACAGGTACATCAACAGGTAGGTATACTTTTTGACGCAGCACGCGGCTATTGTCATCCGGATCGTTGCATAATATAGAAGTCATGTGTTGCACTACCCACTATAATATTATATCTAATACATAATATAATAGTGGAACCTCTATTTAACGTAACTCTAAAAATAACGAAATATTTTATGGAACCATCACATTTTTATTCAAAACAATTTCTAACAAATTTCAAAAATTCTATTTAACGAATTAATTTTGTGTTATTTTTCTACAGAAAATTTAAAAAAATATTATATTGTTACACGTATATAAAGTACGCACTTGTCAATCAAGTGAGATAATTTTTATAGTTATAATGGTATAAAAGTTGTCCAATAGGATATCAGAAAGAGTTCTTCGACAAAAAAAAACAAATAATAATTTACATACTTTATATAATTTAAATGTAATTTTTTTATTTTATTTAATTTAGTAATTTTATACTTATAATTATATATTACTACTTGTATACAAAATAAGTTTTTTAAGTGAAAAAATATTATTTCTTTTTCATGCAATTTCCATTGTGTATTTATATATAGAGATGAATATATTTAAAATCATAAAATGTTGCCATACATGTCAATTGGATAAAATGTCGTAAACGCGCGTTTACCTGCATGGACTGTATTATAAGGTTATAATCGTGTATCTTTATTATATAGTGGGCTACGATTATTGCTGACCTTAGGTTACTGCATATTATAATTGCAGCAGAGAGTAGTGTCAAATTTTACCATTTAATTATTTTCGTTATTATATATTGATAAACATGCAGTGTTATGTGTACAAATTTACTTGTATAGATCAATGAAAACAGGTTTTTATTTTTTTCGACTGTAAATATTGTGTTAAGCGCGCGTTTTTGTAATATTATTATTATTATTGTTATGCCATGCAAACTTCTGACACGGCACTGTAGTGTGTGTGCGATGACGAAAACGAATGTTCCATACTTAATGATAAACCCACCTGTTAGAAATATCTAATACTATGACATTGATGTATAATAATAATCTGAAGTATAATTTGTATGTGCATATTATGTATAGATCATATTATACTGAATCGGGTCAATAATCAGTTGTAGGTTGGTTGGTAGGTAGGTACCTACTGTAGTTATTATATGTACCGAGTGATACAATGTTGTACTAGCGTTGTCAAAATTGCTTAACATACCTATCACTTATATATCGTGTAAAATTTTCGAATTTTTACTAAATCATTAAATTAAATTAATTTCACTATTTCAATATGTATCCTAATATTCGAAATAGATTTATTGGAATTTTTATTTTCACTGCGTAATCAACTTGCATCCAATTCGCATAAAGAGTTAAAAGCGGAATATAGAATAACTACCATCAACTTAATCTTTTATATCGTTTTTGATAATTGGATTTACTAATTGAAGGAATGAATAGTATATTTTTTTTCAATAATAAATCTTCATGGCTGATTCATGAATACACTAAAATCTTAATTATAGATTAATTGAAATATAACGGAAATCATTTTAGTAAATTATTTTTGGTCCTGGTATAAATAGGCATACGAATATGTCATATAATATAAATATATACTATACAATCACAACTTATAATCTTTCACTAACGAGCATTTTCTACTCGCAGTATATATACAAGTAGACAAATAATTAAGATATAACAAGTAACTACATTTAACAACAGATACAAAAGAAAAAGTATTACTTAATAATATCTATGCATTTTGTATCTTATTTTCTTGTACGTATAAATAACTTAGGAGTTTATTAATACATTTTTAACATATAAAAATAATATATTTAATATATAATATATAATTCGTATATTCGAATATACACTTGTATTTTATGATAAATATATGCTAAAATAAGTTATAAGGCATGTACGATGAACATAATATGTTCCTTAAAATTCAAATCTTAAAGGGAAACCAAAGAATATATTTATTAACTGTTAATTATTTAAATACAAGTATTGATTAGTGGTTAGTAGATATTTATTAATTTACTAAAAAACGGATTTTTTCTTAAATTTTTATAAAATTGTATTAAATAGATAATATAATATATTTTAACATTCGTAGTGTTGAATAGTACCTAACCAAATTTATGTTACTGATTAGTAATTACATTCCAATGTCGTCATTATTACCTGTACCATATTATGTTATGTATGAGATATTTCATATTAAATTTGTATGTTAAAATTAAAATAATGAACTAATTTTGCCACATTTTTTGTAGGCGTTTATCCCAAATTGAATATTTTTTGTGTTTGTGTAATTTTTTTTATTAAAATTTAAGTTAAATACCTAATGTATTATTTATTATTAACAAATGCAACGTATATTTTAGTAATTAGTATCTATTTTTTTTTAAGTTTTCTTTTTGGCAAAGTCACCTAACTTACTGATTAGTTTTTTTTTAGCAATTTAACAATTGAATGTAATATACAATTAATTAATTACAAAAATGTACATAGAGATATAGAATAAATGATACACAGAATAGAATATAATATAGATGATAATAATACATACAATTTTTTTTTAATATTGTTGTTAAGCGATAATATCATGGGGAAGTCCACGCTTGAGTCGACGTAGATTTATATTGTTTCTAGTATTTTACTAGTAACTAAGAAGTTATTTTATTACAGATACTTACTCTTTTATTTTCTAACATAATTCCTTTACTATTAATTCAAAGTGACTTAAAGCACAGAATTTAAAATAACTGTAATATTTGTTTTAATAAATAATAATATACTTAGTCGATCTGAGGTATACTACCTACCTATGTTCTATTTGCGTTGGATTTTGAATAGTAATTATGCAGTAGCGGTCGTCTTTGAATTTTGCCGTCGATCACTGTAGTAGTGTGTTATAAGACACATAAGTTATTAACTCAACGATTAAAATTGGAGAAAACAATATTATTATCGTAAACTTAGTTATGTGTTTTTAATTCGGAGGTTAAGCCCACGAGCTCGCATTTCATACACCATAAGTACATGGTGCAAGACACGAGCGGTTGCTGTGCGGCCGGACAGAATTCGACTAGGTATATTTTATACGATTATATAGACTGTTGATGTGCGCGACACGTAGCGTCCGTAGTTGGAGAACTGCGCACCGTATTGAACATCCAAATGACGATAGTCGTCGATAAAATATTAATATCGTAATTTATACGAGTGCTGTGGCTGGAACCGGCCGGTGACGAAAAGCAGGTCGAGGTGAGTATACGTACTCGTATATAATACGCAGAATAGAATAAACGCATGAACGAAAAAAAGTAGTATATATCATTAGGTCTTTGGACGACCTTCATCCCGGTGGTGTTACACTATATATAGCTACTGGATAATAGAGATTTTATAATATATCTATAGCATTATAGCTTGATGCTGCTACTGTAAGTATCCGAGGTATGCCATATTTATACCATTTAAGCAGTCTGACGTTAAAATTTTTTTTAAAGTTATTCTATTTGCGGTTCAAGTAATATGTATGTTTGACAGGAGATAGTATAAGTACCTATATTATATATGCTATGTTACTTTTTCTTAAATCTTGTTGTCGTTAATGTAAATTATACATATGGTATAGAGACGTTTTAGTAAGAAGAAATAAAACCCTAAACTAGATTGGAGATCGATCATTATTCTCATTATATTTATACATAAATTATAAAATATAATAAATACATAATAGAAACATTATAGAGGCGTCTAGTTGGTCATGAAAATAAAAATGTAATAATATGTACGCCACAAAGTTACAAATTTGTCAAAACACATTTCAGTATGATACCGCGGCTTTGAGTAAGTTTAAACATAATATTTACAATTTATTTACAATACAATTAATGTTTATCTATAGTGTATCATGTACAACGACAGCGTATAAGCAAATTAAAAAGGTTTAAATAATTTTTTAAGATATTTATCAATAACTATATATTACCAAAATTGCAATTTAGCACAAGTTAAAAACACTTTACGTATTAATGTAATATAAACGATAGTTAATTTATATGTTGTACTAATTAAGTTATTAAGCAATTTAAGCAATTTAATAGTATTACATTTTTAATAGTTTAATACTAGTATAATACGTATCATATTATAATATCAAACATGTATTTAGACTAGGTACTTTTTCAACACTACTAATTGTAAAGTTGTGTACACGACATTATTTTTATATAGTTTTAGAGAAATACGATTTAGATAATATAATAATAGATACTAGTATTAAAGTTAGATGACTAAAAATATATCTACATAGGATAAAATTTCAAAACAATCTAAATAGTAGGTAAAAAATAAAAATTGATAAAATGTACAGATAAAATGTAGTAAAAATAATAATCAATAATCACGTATGGCTAATACTTATTATTATACAGATAAACTCTATTGATTTGGATATAAAAAAATTTATTCTACTTAATACTAACTAATAATAACTATTAGGCATTAAAGTTTTATGATCATTTAAAATTTCAAAACTGAAAATAAAAACCATAAAGTGGGACACGATGAAATGATATGTAAATTACAATGGTTCGATTTATACGTTTTAGGTAGTTTTTAGAAAATTAAAATTAACAAAAACTATGATTTTATATTATTTTGTTTTAAAATATTATTTGTACATTTTATTTTCAAGAGAAAATAAATTCTTATTTATTTAAATAAAATAATTTATCTGACAATAATTTATGAAATATAATTTGTTAAATAACTACCTATAGTGTTTGAGTTATTTATTTTTAGTTTAAAAGTTTTTTATGTTAAAAGTTCTTACTGCCTCAAAAAAAATATGTTAAACAAATATTTGTTCATATTTGCGTAATAATTTTATAATTGTGACCTATTGGTTATCCTATATTTACATTCTACATACGTCAATAATCATTAATAGTAATAATAGTCTAAAGTATCGTACTAATGTAATTCAATTTGCAATCACCGAAACAGTAGAAAAGGTATATAATTACAGAATCCAGTTATTACTATACTATCTACTTAATTGTTAATACCCACATTATTTACTACTTGTACGAGTTGTACGTTATGAGTCATAACTTATGACGAATATAAAATATGTCATGGTTTTAGAGATATTATGGGTTTGTAACATTTCATACATATTTTAACAAAAAAAAGTTATTTTATTTTAAATTGTAGATAATTTAAAATTTTGGCACCTATTCAAAATACAAATGTATTATAATTATTTCATTATTAGCAGTAATTTAATACTGTATTCAATTGTAGATAAATATTTATAGGTACTATAAATTAGTAACCTTATACTCTTTCACTAATATCAAACTTTGATAGATTAATTAACACTATACTTTTATCAGGGAATTCTATTGACGATAGTGGCGTATTTAAATAGCCTTTCCACAATGCTGTATTATTATTATTATTTTAAGCCTTATTTGTTAGTAAAGTTCTAATTTTTTGTTTAAGATATTACTAGCATTTGATAATGGACAATTGGAAAAGCAGGTAAATATTAAAATATAAACATAATCAATCTTGTATAAAAGTGAATTTAGTAGATCACTAGGTGTACTCCAAGGTGTAGTCTGATTTTAAGTATTAATTATACCACGATTGTGTACCTATAATTACTTGTGTAGAAATTAGAATGAATATAATACAGTCACTCAAAAAATTTTTCTACCGCATTTATAAATTTGATTCGTGAAAAGTTTTAAAAACAGCATTTGGATTGTGACATTTGTCGAATGATGGTGGTGAGTAGTGACAAGATGTAAACACAGCATAAGCGAAGACACTTTAAGATTTGAAATAGATGGATGAAAATAAAATAAAACATTTTTAAATAAAATTAGGCTTAAAAAATATTTCAGAACTATAAATAAAAAAGTTGTTATCGTTATAATCACTAAAAATCATTTAATTTGACAGTATAATTTGTTTTCATACTGTAGTTTCTTTAAATTTGCGATTGATTGAAGTTAATAATACATTAAATACCGTATACACACATTTTAGAATCTGAAATAAATACAAATGTACGTATACCTATTATAATTTATGTTTTCTAATAAACAACAAGTGAGAAATTTTAAGTATTCCAAACAAACTTTGGAACCACTTATTATATTAATTATATGTTGATTATAATTTTTAAAATAGATAAATAATTACACTGCTCACTTTTAAAAGTAGATTTGAGTTTATGGTAAAAACGGAACCAACTTTAAATTCTAATGGTATTGTGGCTCTTATCATCATTATTGAAATAAGACCTTTAAATGAATTGTTTCGAGAAAAACATGAACGATGTTCAAAAAGTGCGTTCAATATACCATCGTGCTGAAAAGTTAAAACAATTATGTATATATTGGTAAGTATATATATGATTAATTTATAAAACACTCATTATTTCTAAAAGTATTCATGTTTTTGAAAACATTTTTTTACATAGTTTCAAGTTGTTAAAAATATTACGTTTTTATTAAAAAATTATATTTTTAAATATTTTTTATCCTTTTATTTTTTCAAGTTTTTACTTTTTTGAATGACAACATAGAATTTTAATTTCATTTTCCGAAGCAGAAGTATTCTGAGTATTTTGATACATAAAAATCGAATTTAGGACGAGTAGTTTATGAGTTATACACATTTAAAGTTTAGACAAGCAGAGTAGTGGACAAGTATTTTGCGAGGTAACCCCATACCACTCTATGTATCAAAACACTCAGAAAATTATTCTGCTTTGGAATATGAAATTAAAACTCTATGTTGTCATTCAAAAAAGTAAAAAACTTAAAAAAATATTTAAAAATATAATTTTTTAATAAAGACGTAGTCTTTTTAACAACTTGAAACTATCTAAAAAAATGTTTTCAGAAACATGAATACTTTTTGGAATTATGAGTGTTGTATGATAAAAGAACCACCCTGTATATACACGGCAAACAATCGTTATATGAAAAATTATGTGTGTAATATAAGGTTCTTATAATGGTTCTTGGAAATATTTGTTTTATACATAATTTGAAGTCATCGTAAAACAATATTTCTTACCAAATTTTATCGTCATACTTTTATATTATTAAAAAATAATAAAGATGAAATTTAAGAAAAATATTTCTAAAAACATTAGTAATATTCGAGAAAACGAGTGTTTACCTTATGAGTTGTCATGCTGTAAATAAAATAACTATACACATAGATAATTTATATATAAATACTTACTAAATCATACATATTACTTGCATTAATGCAATAAATTATGATTGTCAAGAGGCACGCCATACTACTAACTATACATAATCCCAATATTATTTTGTGAATATAACCCTAAACATAATATAAGTATAATTAATAATATAGTATTATATTCTTGCAAGACTTAAAATTATTTTATTTATTTATTTTTAGAATATTAATTTTAATTTTGGTTTAAGGATTGAATAGAAAGTTAATACTTGCACTGCAAATGCATAGGGTTGCAATGTTTCGAAATATTTTAAATTTTCTATTTATAAAATATTTTTTAAACTATAAATTAAATTAATCAAATATATTACTACCACACACCTGTATGACTAAACTACTGAAATAACTAGTCAAACCAACATACAATCCACAGAATTCTATAGTAAATAATATTGGTTTCTCATATCCCGTCTTCATATCATCGAAAAATCTAAAAATACAGTAAATAATGTTAATTTTAGATATTATAAGCTTTTTTTGTTTTAGTTTCTCTCAATTTTACGCTTTTGTGTATATGGGCGATATTATTTGTATAATTATTGTAGGTTATAGATATTACAAGTTATTATAGATAAATTCAAAAGTCATTACTAAATACGAGTAGGTATGTATACAAATATATGCTAATATGTGAGACTCCTGATATATATTTATGGTACCTACCATAATTATTAGATGGCTAAATTTGGATAAATAGGAAAGTTTAATCTATTTCAAATATTTTTCTTTGTCCGACAGAAACTTTAAGTCATATGTCATGTCATCAAATAATATAGGTACTTTAACAATTATACGAGTATTAAACATAACTCACTTCAACACTTCTTGATGGCGTTTGATCGCGATCTTTAATTTCTGTTCATCTTTGTTTACTATCGCTTCTTCGACCTGTTCGTCGAGTATCTGAAAATACCTCTTCATAATGCCCGTCGAATACATAAAAGTCACATTTAAGAAACAAGTTTCTATGTGTGCGATGTACACTGGCAAAGTGTATAATATATATTTGCACATGTAAATAGCAAAGTTTGTCGTTTTTATCGGCAGAACGTCTACGAAAGGAAACGTGAATGGATCGCCCATCTGCACCCAATCCATTGAAATCGTGTACAACATGGAAACTGCTACGAATACGTTCGATATAATAAAGTAGTGTTTGATCAGCATCGCGATTTTCTGTCTAAAGTTTTCCGGGATTCCTATTTTCAGCGTACGCTGGTACATATCGCGATATTGTGACTGATAATATAACCGGATGGCTATAAAAATGAAAATATGACTTTCGATAAGGAAGCATAGTAGCCCGTAGAGGCGAACTGATAGATCTTCTTTCGAGTTGGTGATCGACGGGTAAGTCAACATTGCAAAGAACAGAGAGACGGCTAACTCACAGTAGGTAAAAATTACCAGACACATTGTGTCATAACTGCGGTCGTCGTTGCATCCCATCTTTTTCAAAAATATATCAACTATGTGTCCCATGTTGTGTCATTAGTGTCACTATGGGCATACTGAGTGTAATAATTTTTTCAGTTTAATATTTAACGCCGACCTGGTGTGTATAAATTAATGTTGACACGTAAAGATATATAAAATATTTTATATAATTACAGGCCATAACTAGTCCAAAGGTTCGCATTTAATTATGTAAGACCTAATTAATTATGCAAAATTAACTACTATTTATATTACATTAGTATAGAACTGGTACTAACGTGGGCTAACCCCACTAATTTATATATTATTTACTTAACAATTTTATTTTTTTGTTATATTATACTGACCTCCGAGGGAAGTATTATAATATTATTTATTTATTTTTAAATTTTATTGACATACTAAAATGCTATCAAAATATTATAATTATACTAACCTTGGAGCTTTGGTAAATACTTATGTTGTATTTGTACCCTATACATTTAAGTCTTTGAAAAATTAATAATTAATGTAAACCTACATCATATTACCAGTGGCGCCAATTTTAGGAAAAAAAGTGTTTCAATTATTCATTATTGTGGATGTAATCTATAGGCAAATGATTTGAGGAAATATTGAAAATGGAAAAAAAATAGTACTTATTAAATATAAAATACAAGTATATATATAAATAAACTGTTGTCAAGAAGTGATTTCAAAATTGTAAAAAAAATAATAATAATTTTGTTAATACTTCATTTTTAATATAACTTCCACTTCTTTAAAGTGATTAGTCACCTGATCAGAAATATTAATTAGGTAATCCGTCCTTATAAACACAGTTTAACAACCCTTTCTGCAATACTCATCATTGGGTTACGACCCTTGCGGTCCAGGGAGGAGGGTTACCAATCGTATACATTCAATTTCGAGTAATTAATAATGTATACATACGAACGTAACGTTGTAATGTGTTAAATTTGAATTCAATGATAAATCGTTTATATATTGTAATAGATACGATAATCGATTTTGAACCGTCTGATATTGTCATTCTATATTTATGTATTACAATTTGTATATTTATAATATAATATTTGTAAAACCATCAGTAATTCATTGTATAATCAAGTAAACATAACATTTATAGCTAGAAGAGGTATTTATGAAACATTTCATTATAAATATTGTAATAGTATATACTCGATTTTCATTACCATCGTGATTGCATGCATGTGCAGCCAGCCAGTCGCGTTGTTCCAAAATTAAAGTTAAGTCTGAAGAAAAAATTAGACATTCGGTTGGATATTATTTTATAAATACAAGCGGTGAGTGGTAACGCGTAAATTTACATACTAAACATAAAGTTACTGTGCCGCAACTAACCTTTGGTAGGCCCCTAGGTGGCCTAGGTCCTAATGCAAGCTAAAATTTATGTTTTCAAATTTTTAACATTTTTTTCAAATAGTATAGTAGTAATTTTGATAATATTATGTTCATTATAATTTTATACAGTTCACCAACTAGTAGTCAAGTTAATTAAAAAGCAAATAATTTATTTAAAAACGGTAATAGGTACTTTTATTTTTTAAATTTTAACACAATATTATTATATTAAAATTTAAATAACAAAAATAAACTATCAATTTAAATATTATATAATTGGTTTTATTTTAATATATTTTTCTTTGTACATTTCATATTTGCAAAGTCATTTATTAGTTTTCAAGATAAAGTTCATTTATTCTCGATTTTTTGATATTAAGTAATAAGTATACTATACTTAGATCAGCAGTTAGTCTTTCTTGAAAAATTTAATTTCGAAGATAATTTTTTAATAGTTTTTATTTGGAAAATAACCTTTCAGTGGCAGCGATAATAACTGTAAGACTTAAATATATAATACAAGCATTAAGCATTTTACTATAAAGGGGTGAAAGATCATTTTCAATAACAAAAAATATCAATTCTTGAATTGTTTGAATTTTGGTATTTCAAATAAACTTTTTTAATAAAATAATTAGTCTTATTAAATCTGATGTCACATCATTATTGTAAAATGATCTAAAATCATAACAAGATGACTCTTTCTGACTCTTTCATGGTAGGTAAATATGTTTTATGGAAGTAAAAATTCAAAATTTCTTGACACAGAACTAAGTCCTTTAAATCAATCTTGTTACTGAAATAAAGTTGTATCAATGAGAGGATGAACAATATTGCTATACGAAATTTCAATTAATTTTTTAATATTAAATGCCTATAGTTCGATGATTTCATTCTGTAATTTCTTATTAAGATATTTTATTTTTATTTCTTCATTGTAAAGTAAACATAGATTACTTCAATACAATGAAAAGCAGTTATTGCTATTTCAATTATATTTAGAACTTAGTAAAAGTAAATCCTTATAAAAGAAAATTTATGGAATTGTTAATAAAATTAAAATGAAATATCAAATTAATTATGAAGTAGTAAGTATTATTTAATATTTATAATAATCAGTAAAATTGTATTATGCTATGCGTTTAATGATA
Source organism: Rhopalosiphum padi (assembly GCF_020882245.1). NCBI lineage: Eukaryota > Metazoa > Arthropoda > Insecta > Hemiptera > Aphididae > Rhopalosiphum > Rhopalosiphum padi. The sequence goes on from NC_083600.1 coordinate 26,075,986, forward strand.
ATTGTATCATTATTTCAGGTAGCTCGCAATATTTTTTTACAACTTCTTTGATGCAAGCCAGAAATAATATATTCTAGTTAAAAATATTGAAGTAAAAATATAGCAAGAATTGTACATAGTTATTTTATTAGTTTAGTTTAAAAGTAATACGTTGTTGTATAAATTACTTAAATAAAATCAATACAATATCATTAATTAATAGGTATAATATTTATAAATAATTTTATACAAAAATAAAAACTGACGCTACAGTTGTTATAAAACTTTTCTAAATTAATAAAATACAAAACTAATAGGTACATTATTAATTAATATAAAATATAAATACAAGTTACTGCGATAATTTTGCAACCCTTATTCAAAAGTAAGGTTAGTCTAACCCGATAATGCGTGCACGTAGCTCACTGGTGAGTGGAGAGGTATATTGCAACCCTTTGTTCAAATTAGTAAAGTTTGATTGTTGTAGGTACCGTCGTTAAAATCGTTAACTCAAAGTTCGTGTTATTTTTGTATGAAGTGTCGGAGTGAACATTCTAGACACTATAGCTGGTATATCGTTAAGCTGCTACTTAGGTTGTTTGTTTTTGGATGGGTGACCACCTGAGAATTAAGGTGATATATGGCACAAAATGTATTCTATAACCTATAATTAAGTCTTAAAACATAATTGACGATATAAAATAATAAAGCATACTATTTTATTAAATTACATAGAGTCTTATAAAATAAGATATTTACATAATATCATCAAATTTGTAGGTATGAGTATTGTAGCTCATGTGTCATTATCTTAATATTTTTAAGAATTTCATTAAAATAACACATGAAATAAAATATGTCATTGGTACCAACCATTTTATTGTTACCACACATATCAAATATATAATATTACACATTCAAGTAAATCGACTTGGTTTACATTACATTAATTATATAATAATAATAATACATATTCAATATTATTGACATAAAAAAAAAAAGTTTAATATTAAATATAACAACAAACAATACTATTTATATATATATATATTTTTTATATTAAACTTGTAATAACATGAAGAATTGGTAATTTTTAAAGGAATCGTAAACTAGATACAATTTAGATTTTAACGAAATTGTTTATTGGCACATATGATGGTTAAAACTTAATTTATTATAACAAGGGTAAAATAAAATAAAGTATTATAGTCACATTACAGCTTATTACACTTCCGTTATAGTTTCATGTGTGTGTTCATCCGACAGGAGCAAGTCGAAATAAAAGGTAACTTCCATTGATATTCATATTATAATAGTTGTCCATACGCTTTTTAAATATCATCCTAGTCGAACAAAATTATCTGGTGTTCTGGAGTAACTGTAAAAACATAAAAATTCAAATATATTTTGATTTATATTCTCGTGTTTATAAGACATTATCCATATTGGTTATTATAGGTGTTATGACTATGGCAAATCGAAAACCACGTGGCGTACCAAATTATAATATGATTTTATAAAACGCCAAAGCAGGTATAATACTAAAAAATGTATATTTTTTTACTAAGCAGAATAGGAATCTGAATATTTATAGTATGTTTATCGATAATGGATTTTTCAACGATAACATTGTACAGGGATAATAATAATATCATATTATACGTGAATTAAACGTTAAACCAATAATGTTACTATACATCTAATAAAATATTTTTCTAAATAATTTATGTCACGTTTAATACCAATTTTATTGTATTAAATTTTTTTATATTTATAGTAAAATTTCACTCACTTTCTGCTGTCATAAATTCAATTGATTTTTCGCATAAAAACTCAAGTTTATTTTAAAAGTTAATGTTTATGATAATCTTAATTTACTTAAAATTTTAAATATTGTATTATTATTACTATTTTTTTTTGAAGGTACTTTTTATGATTTCCTAATGTGAATTACTTAAGGAAGTTGTATGAATTTGTGCTATAGATATAAATAATTTTGCAACATATGCTCTAACAGAAAATTTTTTTTTTTTATTTTGCGCATTTTCTTAGCCTTCCTAACATAAAAATCATACATTTAACATTTTTTCTTTTGCTAAATATAAAAGCTCTATATTTATGTCGATTTCGAAGTTTAATGCCAAAATGTATGTAAGTACCACTCGTTTTAGCAATTAAAATTGTTTTTTTTTTGTACATTTTCCTAGCTTCATATGGCCATACAATCAAAAAATCATATTTTACAAATTATAAGTGTACAATTTAGTTACAAATTAATTTTACAAGTTAAAATTCGAAAATACCACTTTTTCCATTAGAGTGAAATTTTTTATAAACTTAGGTATGAATAAATTCTTTTTAAAATATTCAATTAAACTTTATTTCATCTAATCATTTAAATGTTGAAACATGGGTATGAGAAAATCTTATTGCGTTACATGTGATTTTATATAAATTACCTAGAAGGTGCGTAAACATTTCGAATTTAATTTTGTACATAAATATTAAATATGATAAAAATGTTTTTATTTATATTTACCACGAAGTTACGTTTTCCCTGATGTCGCAAGCACCAATAAGTTCATTGAACCCTAGTCCTGTTCCACAATTGTATAGCCTAGGCCTACCGCTAACGCAAAGGTAAAATTTTTGACAATCCATAGAGTTAGGATGGAGCTTGTGACCTTCCAGCGGGTTCTCTTCAGGTGGGCATCTGAATCCAAGAAATGCTAAAACAAATATAATTTAAATTTTAAATTATATATTTATATATTTATTTATATTTACTATGATTATATAGATTTGACTGAACACGAAATAATTTCATAACATATCGTGATTTTTGTTATGTAATTCCTATTTCAAATATGATATTATATGAGATTTTTAATGGTTTTTTTTTAAATTTTTTATTCGTGTATAATTGCCGCGTGATATGTAGGTAGGTACTGCAACTAGAAAAAGTCATCGGTATTGTAATTTCGGGTTTGAGTCTTCGCTATCAACATTTTTGTAGTCAACGATTAATACGGTTTATTGAATTTATAGGTAGTTATATTCAAAAATAAACTGTCTAATATAATAATTAGGAAAGCCGATCAATATTCATCTCATTTTATTATATTGACGTATTTCCATAAAACTCTGTTAACGCAGATTAATTATATTATAAATTGGTCTTGTATTTGGTATTTATAATAACAGACCGGGACCATAGATCGTCAATTTAAATGTTTAATGTTCGTTCACTTCATGCTCGATGTATGCATTCAATTCAAATATTCAATACTTAATTAGATTTGTGAAAACTAATAACACTCGCCAAGTGTAAATTCATGGGGAATTGGATTTATAAGTGTGATTCTCATTGATGCGCATTGCGCATAATAATATTAATCAATTTGTACACCACTCATTATAATATACCAATGTGTATAAATATATCATTATATTATTATGCGTGTATGCGTCTGCAGTAGGTATACACTATTCGTATAATACGAATTAGCATAGATTTTGACTTCGGTTTTAGTTTTTTACATGTTGTATTATTTATATTATTGTAGCTAATATAACGTGTATATTTTAAATTATAGTTTACCTTCTGCGTCACACGTGTCTACCTGATCCGGCCAGTCACATCTAAACGTCAACTCATTGAATGCCAATCCTTCAGGACAATCAAATTTATATCCTATGCCGTTTACGCAATTAAGAAATTGACCACATTTTGTCTCGTCGCCCAGCCGAAAGTAACCGAACTGTCTTGGACAGTCGCTGGTGGATTGCGGGGGTTCTGTAAAGGTATTAAAGCAACAATTTTAATTTTAAGGCATTACTTATCACTGAATTTTAATACATAAAATAATGTATAACTCCACCGCTGATTCCTATCAAATCTGAAGCTTTGAAATAACTAATTTAGAATCATGATTCATTATCCTCGTACTGTAAATGGAAATCATAAATAAGTTATTATTTTAAATAAAACTTACGCAATTGGGTTCTTCCCTCACAATCTACTTCTGGTGGATATTGACACGGGTAAGAGAATATCGATGACTTAGAGTTAAAGAACAGTCCGTCGGGACATAGCTTTTCTGCGGGTACGCCATTCTCGCATTGTAAATATCTAATACAACATACATTTTATTTCAACAAAAATCTTAAAAAAAAAATATTGTAAAAGTTATTACAGTGAGTAAAAACGACGACGTTAAAATAAAATTAACAATGAGGTGGTTATAAAAGAATAATAATAATAAAAAACAATTACATTTTATAAAATTAAATTACATTTTCAGTAAACTTTTGAATCGTGTTATATACCATAATTGAATAATAACAATAAATAATTTTAAACTTCATTTTATATCATGTACTATAATGAAATTTTTTACTGTGTATTTCGTATAATTGATTCGTATCTTATTTACTATTATTATCTTTTAAATCTATTTACCTACATACATTAAAATTTATACATCGTTATTCTTTTATAGGTACACACTTATTTTCTTGAAAAGTTTTCATTCATTACCTTGATACTTGAGAAATGTTTTAGGTTTCTTTTCAATCCTTTTAAATGGTTCACGAAAATCGAATTTTTTTCGTTCAAAAATGACTATTATAATATATTTAAAATGAATTATGTAAAAATCGAATTTCGAAAAAAAGAGTAATTAATTAGTAACAAAAATGTAGATGAGTGTAGTAGAGTGGCACAGGGTAGGTGTAGAAAAACATTGATCCACTTCTACATTCATCTAACCTTTACGTAAGTACTTATAACTAATTAACTACTAGTTTGAAATTCTCACAGAAATATTCTGGTAACTAAAATGAAATAAAATAAGTATGGCATAATTTAAAACAGAAAATAAACTTTTAACAATTATAACAGTAAAAAATAGTAAAATATATAACTAATTAAAAAAAAAAAAAAATTCTTTTGTACTTCCTATTATATATCTAAAATAACTATTAGGTTTTTAAATACACTATTAATAATAAACCAAATAAAAATAAGTTCCTAAATCAGCACTGTATCATCAATTATTTTAGTATAATGATAAATGTAACATAATATGGAGTATGACTCTTAAAATAAAAGAAAACAATTAATTTTTAATTTTAATATTTATACTTTATTATGTTATCTATTTTATTGTTTCATATACATAGATCGAGCTATATTCTGAATTATCGTCGTACTATATTATTATATCACGCGCGTTGACGTTATGTCTGTGCAATAGTATGCACACGTACCTACGTTATCTATTATGTATTTTTTTATCCAACTCGCGATAATGTTATTACTCATAATGACATACGTCAAAACTCACTTGTCGCACTGATTGCCCAACGGGTACCGTCCGTTTCTTTCTGGACAAACGTTACTACCTGAACACGTCAAAAATTACACAAACATTTTTCCGACTATTAATTTCATGCAGTGTTGCCTACATACTTGTGGCCGCGTCGCGATCGTATCCGCCGTTGTCCAAGTACTGTCGCTGCCTCCTGACCGTCCTACGCGTTACACCACCTGCAAATGTTAATATAATAAATTATGCGATCCGACGATAATATCTATCCACAATATTATAATAAATGATAAAGGTGATGCAGTATAGACTATTGATGAATCGACCAGAGCAAACGTTTTCATATTATTCTCTGTATGTGACCTCTGTCGTTTATGTGTTTGCAATGACTCTCCTCTCCTCACAAACACGCTAGATCCACATAACTACACTCCCCCACCCTGGTGAAGTCTCCCCCTCAATACACATGACTGACTGCGTCTGTTTTGAGTTTACTATGTATGTATGTGTCTCCGAATCGAGAACGTAATGTCTGTGAACGCGTGTATTTATACATAATTAATCGTATATATCGCATTTTTAATTTATAACATACAAATAATAAATTTTATTTATTTAAAAAAAATTTAAATAAATATTTTGGTAGGTAAAAAAAATACTATTAGACAATAAAATCCACGTGTAATAAAAGTTGTGTTGTACCGCGCGATGTCTTAAAACTTAAAATAATAAAATCTTATAAAAACACTGATTTCATTCAGATATAAAATTTACGGCGATTAATATTTATATCACACAATAAAATAATTATAGAAAAAACACTATTTGTATAATAAGTATCTATATAGAAAATAATTAAATGCTACTTATTTTCCTAACTATTTGCTGCATCAATTTTGAAGTATTTTTAATATATTTTATAGGTATTTAGGATAGTTAAATAAAATATAAAATTACGTAGTGGTTGTAAATAGTTACTACTAATTAAAAAGTCATATTATATTTCATTTTTTGTTTCATACACGATTTATATTAGCTATATTCTTCCCGAGAATGCTATTTTAATATCGAGAAAACAATTATAAAAATTATTTTTTTCCAAGCGACTTGGAATACTAACGATAAAAAAAAAGTTACTCAAAATACAGTCATAATACACAAAATATCAGGATAATCGATTTAATGTTTTACTTTTTACATTTTTGGACGTTACTGCGGTCATTTTACTCTGCCCAAAGGCACGAGACAAAAATCACACACATGCATATACAGTGAAACTTCCATATAACGAAGTCGAATAAGTAACAAAAAAAAATTGTAGTATGGAGGAATTCGTTAAATAGAATTACGTATTCATTAACAATGAAGCTCATAGTTCTTAAAAATATTTCGTTAAACAGAAAATTTCGTAAAACGGAGTTCGTTATATGGAAGTTTCATAGTATAGTACATACGGTAAAACTTAAGTCTGCATCGTAGTCATCCTACCGGCGAAATAGTAATACTATTATAGTACTATAACGTCGTAGCCTGTCTAAATATACTTGAACAGGCGGGGAAAAATTCGTATCAGGCAATGTACGTTATTCATCATCGTATCTGCATACGGTCGGCGGAGTATTATGATAATAATATTATTATTATTACGATATCGGTTTAAACGTTTGTACGTCGTTGTTATTAATTATTACACAACGGGTGGCGATTTATGGTTCTTTTCTCGTGAATACGCCGATACGCGTCGCCCGACGACCACGCGCCGACCACCCGGAGACTTGCGCGTTTTGAATTATGATCGTTGCACGTTGTTTATACACTGTTTAGAAGTATTATTATAGGCGTATTATAATAGTACGCGTGTATCATGTATACATATACGTGCACTGCAGTATTTGCGGACTACATCCTATACAGTCGTGTTTGAACACAATGACAAAATTCGATATTGATATTCGGTACTATGTTAGTATAATATATTATTATGTTATAGGATTACAGAAGTAATATTATTTGTTGTTATGTAAAACGGCGCGTTGTAATGCCAAAGTTTTTATAGCTTTGACGATAACCTTTTACGCTGAGTAATAATAATTGCCGTGTCACTTTTCTCGTCACGATGACATTTGAAACTATAAAACATTATATCTACTTATTTTAATATTAATATTATGTTTTGTTTTGTTTTCAAACAGTATTATACTAGTTGAACTTTTAGCCTTGTCTTTATGGTAGACTTACCTATATGGCGCAAACGTACAAACTTTTTATTTTTACCTTATTTAATGATCATTTTTCACGCGTCTTTGTGGTCCTGGTAATGGTTGGTATAAGAAATCGTAAGAATGCCTGAACGCGTATAGTCTTATTAATTTTTTTTTTAAGAGTTTTAATAATTTATTATCGTTGTATATACTTACATATTATGATTAAGTATTAATAATGGCTACGTGTTTTGTAAAGTTTTGATTAATTATATTATATTTTACTGATTAATTAGGCAGTATCATCTCGGATGTGTCAAAAACGCGTACAATAAACATAAACGTGCCATATACGATTTATTCATAACTACGAAACAGCTTACATGACGTAAACGAAAGGATGTAGAGTAAAATTCGTTTGAAAGACAATATATACGATTCGTGTAACTGAAACGTTGTTCTACGCTTATTTGCACACGATCAAAAAGGTTAAACGATTTACTTGAAGTAGCATGCAATCGACATGTCATTATAAATAAATAATGTTTACGGATAAAACTTGACTGCAAACCGTAGCTCGAATTTAATAACTATTAACATTTTGCTGTAATATCATGTGTTTGTTACAAGTGCGCGTTATCATAAAATCTGTAATCTGTCATTTACAGGGCAATAATGAGTAATGAGTAGATCGAGTAGGTATAATATTATAATTTATAATTAATATTATAATGTATTATGTAAAGTTGATTCGTTGATCTGAGTTTTCTAAGAATTTGAATATAATGTTTCCAATTTATTGTACTGCCGAACTGCGTTAAACAAGTGGCTAATGCAAATTATGGTAAATATACAATTTATTAGTTTTATAAAAATGTTTTATATTTTTCTTAAATAAATAAGAGTATATTATATTTTTGTTTATACTACGGCTAAATAGGTGAATTTAATTTTTATAATATTGCCAACTGTATAGCCCCGACAATGCCCTAGAAAAAAAAACGAACAAAAATAAAATACGTATCAAACGCAATGTAGGCAAATGATGATTTTCAATCGATGATAATTTAAATTGTGCAAAGCAAAATATCATAGAACCCGAAAGATGCGTTGCTTATCCAACATTTTACTGCACTACTTTTGATAACCTTATACCAAACAGGTAGTATACCATAAAAGTATAATATTAAATATCTTATCTCAAATTTAAGATTTTTGTAAACAACTAGGTTATAACACTTCGTAATATTGTTTGTTTCATATAGATAAAAACCACGGCACTAGACTATCCAACAGGTGGTTTGACGAGATATAAGTATGTAAATGTTACATAAAACGAATCTGGTGGCGAAACGGAGTTCGCCGGGTCTGCTAGTATATAATATATTGTCATTGGTCTTACAAACGTTAAATAACAGTATGTCTTTCCGATGGAAAAAATAATAATTACGTAGATGATCATTGAAATCACTTTTTGAGTAACTTATTAGTTATTATTATATTATATTTACACTTTAGATCCACGCATAGGCATAATTTATTATGTTTTTGTAAATTTATATTATTATTATATGTTTATTGAACATTATAATTCAGTTGAAAACCAACTTATAAGAATCAATAACAATCAATGCTCCCAATTTTATTCTTACGGGTTTATACTATTTTACATATTATATGTATTTCTAAATATTATTTAAACCGTATAAATCATAATCATTATAAATTGAACGGTTGATTTTTTCCATAATGTTATTATCTCTGTAGATTTTAATTTTTGTCAAATACAGACTCGTAATTAAATATCCATATTTGATATTTAAATCATATGTACACATTTATAATATAAATACTTGAATAAATTATAGTCATTAACAACGAATAGTATCTAATGTAAGTATTAATACTCGTTACCAACGGTATCCCACTATACATTAACAAAAAAAATTATTCGATTTTTGAGCCAAACCGAAATTCAAATTAGTAACATTTAGAGGCATTGCACGGTAATCAATAGTGGTTGAAAAATGAAACAATATTAATACTCCTTGAATCTCAGACAATATATGTGCAAAATTTGGTGGCAATTGGTCTAGTAATCCATAGATTCCATACAAACTTATACATTAATTTATAAATATACCTAATATTAATATATATATATATATTATAAATTGTTTTTAGGTACCTATCTATATTATTTCCACATTATGATAATTTAAATAATAAGTTTTCAATGAAAGTTGTATTCGTTTTGAAAAATATTACAGCAGTGTAATAGACGTATAGTAGTGACTTATCTCTTCAGTTCTTGCGATGTATTGGTATCTATGTGTTATTAATTTATTATATACATATAGTCGTTTGTCTGGTATATAAAACACGCGTCAGCTTACAGTAATTAACGACCACGTATAAGAATATATTATACTAATTTATTGAACTATTATGCACACGGATCGGAGCGCAAAACCAGTGTTTTGGAACATGAAACAACAAAATTCGATGACGATGTTCGACTAGTAGTTTATTAATCATTTGAGGAATTTTGGCGCGGGATCTCGTTTCTCGGGTATTACCCGACTGCTGCAGGTGGTGAGCAGTACACACAATGACGGCGGCGTGGGATGTAAATAATATAAGTGCTCGTCGGTTTAATGAATACTATTATTATTTATTATCCATCTCAGATTGGACCAAACAAACAATAGATACATTTACGCTGGCGGAAACGGGTCGTGGATTGCGCCCGCTGCGTGAAGATCCGCGAAAGGTTTGCGGCGGAACGTTGCGCAACGGCGTCCAAACGATTCCGTGTCGTGTTTCGATTCGGGGAGGGGGTGGTGAGGGAACACGGCCACGGTGACGACTAAAAGGGGAGACTGTTGATGCGACGTCGGAGCACACGAGTGTCGGAGGTTAAAGTCGGGTCGAGATTCCAGCCCGAGGTAATCACGCTGCAGCGGCGGCGGCTCCGGCGAGGATGAGCTCGCGGTTTTTTAATATTTAATAATATAGTCACTTATATAACGACCGGGCCGCGTGCACATATCCACTCGCAATCATGTGCAAACAATACGCGTGCGTGTGATTTAAAAACGGTGTTTGTGTGCGACTGATTATCATCGTCATCATCGTAGCCCGAGTAGAAGAAAGTGTTGGGATTCGACTTTAATCGGTGCGTTTTTTTATCGCTATAATAGTTTTTGTTTTTTAAATAGACTTCATCCCTATATACCGGATATCATCTATTAATATTTTTTGAGGGCTCCACAATGAAGGATTTGTGAAGTATTCGATAAATATCGAGTTACCATGTTCGCATTATATTTAACTTGTCGGAAAAAATAGAAACCTCGTTTAATGAATCGTAAAAATAATAATTTAAATATATCTTGTTTGCGGGTTGGATAAGGTTTGTCCACGGGCTGCTATCTAGTGGCCCTTATAACTATATATAGACAGGGTGATTCACTAAGCATACGTACCTTCATTTTTTAATTTAATTTATTAAAATTTTGGTTTTTGATATTTTTAAATAAACTAAACAACCATGTTTATAAGTTCTTGAGATTATTTGTAGTACTTAAGGAGAGTACTGTGGCGATTCAAACTTCTATTTTTCAAATATGAACCTCCCCTTTTTTACTGTAATTATTTAATTTATCATTATTTTGAATACTCTAATACCTAATTTAAAATTTAAACGAGTAATTTTTTAGTAAAAAATTTTTAGTAAATGATTATATTTAGGATAACAGTCCTTAAAAATGGTTTTACAAAAAATAAAAATATATAACATACGTAATACAAAATCTAGTATTTATTATAAATAATTTTTAAAATTTATTTTGTAATTATGAATTTAAGCGTTGTTTTTAAGAGAAAGAGATTTTATAATATTATTCATATTATGTCTAATGATTTTGATTTTTTTGATCCTGAAATTGCCGTGGATATACCATTGTAAAATCGATACTAGGTAGTTATTTATAATTTATAGTTATTATAAAACTACGAAAAATAGTCATATATAATTACAAAATAAATTCATCGAATAAAGTGTTTTATTTTTTTACCCCGATGACGGACATATTACGATATTAACCAAATAACTGTTGTCTTGATAAATGAGACTCACATTACACATATGTTATAGTTATAGTATAACAGTTATACAATATAAAGCTAAAATATATCGTAGAAAATCGCTTGCAAAAACTGCGTCCATTGAATGTAAATGGCCGAGAATACGGATAGGTCGAATCGTCAACGATAATAATACTTAATAATATATGTATACCTATCTATCGAACGTGTCTGAATGAAAAATGTATATTTATTTAACGAAGAATTCTACTCGATTGGATATAATATCATGATCGCCGTTAAATCTGACTAATGATCATATAATGCCATATAATTTAGCTTATTATACATACGGAAGGAGATCATACCACGCACGGTAGCTCATAAATTCCAAGACGGAATAATATAATGCAATGATTAATGCCGACAATTATATTATTCCTAAAGATGTTATGGGAAAATTTAATAATAATATATACGTATATAATAGGCGTTCATAATTTAATTCTAATATTCGTATATAGTAGTCAGAATAATCAAACGTTTCATCTCCGTGTTGCGTGATACAGACGAGCGAAAAATTATGCCATAGGTATTTGAAAAATTAAAACTGATTTTAAAAGTTAAAGGTTAAGGTTTTGTTTTATAATATTGTGATCGAGATGTCTCGTATAAGTTGTAGTCGTGGTTTTGGGCAAATGGCCAGTGATGCCTTTTAATGATTATCTCGAAGGACCTCGTCCTTGGGCGATATCGATTATCCGATAAAATATTGTCCTTGCAAATTTAAAGAATCACGTTTGAATAATAAATTATAATACGTTATATTCCACGCCTGGAAGCTTTGAAAAGCTTTAAAGATAATATACCGATTAAGTGAAATTTCATTATACGTTCAATTTCTCTAAAAAAACCTCCGAATCAGAATTAACCTTGATCAGATTGATCATATTGTTTTCATATTTTTTAACTCCATGTAAGGGCTTATTTAGCTGTCCGATAAAAAAAAAAATATATTTATTTTTATAACAAACAAAGATTTTATTCCACCTACAATCCTTATTATTCGTCAGTAGCAGCGTAAATCATTTGATAAATTGACATGTATTGATACAGTTATACCTATAAATGTAATTGTTCTATGTTGTTTAATAATTTCAATGCCTATTGAAAGTGCAATACCTATGACATTTTTAATATGTGTGTAGCTACTGACGAACAACAATTGATTTTCTACAAATATAAAAAGTGTGATTTATTACTGATACATTATTTATACTCAATTTATTTTCGAGATCGACTATTATTTGAAATAAGAAGGTACTGAAAGATCTAGTGAGATTAAAGAAATAATAATTTTTTTCAAATTTTTTTATTTTGAATTAATATTAGTACTTTGACTTGATTTTTTGAACAGACAATCTTAAATGTATCTAAAATAGTAACTAAAGTTAATTGAATCATTAATATATTATATTTATCAAGTACATTTTGACATTTCATTTTGAAATCAATGGACTTTCCTCGACAAATACAGTTTTTTACGAATGATTTATTTTAAGCCATGTGGGCAATAATTTATTTCTTTTTGTTCGGAAAAAAAGAAATTGTTTACTTAAACAATGTCATCTCATATTTTAATATGACGTATTTAATCATTCTGAGCTATCATGAATGCAAATGTTGGCCATCATACAGTCTACATAAGAAAGCAAATTACGACAAGCTGTAATGGATTATAATATTTTATATTGTCTACGACTCCCACGAAACAACCGGAGTGCACCACCTAATCGCGATTTATAATGTTTCAGAAGTCCAATTTCAATCCTAATGTCCTATTATACGCTTCCTACGCAATATTAAGAAATTACGTATAATTATATTTTATAGTTATTGCTGGAGAATACTCGCATGCGGATCTTTTTGAAATGTTATAATAACGATGCACATCAACCAAACGTGGCAAATACAATGCAATTATTATTACTTAACGTTTATCAACCGCGTTCTATATATTGTGCCGTTATTAAAATGTTACATTGTGCTTACAAAACTGCGTATTAACCCGCACTCGACAGTCGACCTATAATAGCGCAATAAAACCGATTTTTAAAAAAAATTTGTTTTCGATGAGAAGGTCGTGCGCATTATTTTATAAGCATAACAATAATATGGGTCGTCCGTGGAAATGATATTATTATTATTATTATGCGGTACAGTTGAAACGAAATATAAATACACCGCCGCATGGGTGCACGCAAACCGATCGCGAATTGATAGATGAACAGATGATGTATAATGTGAACAATCTGAATGTGAAAGTCTTAATAATCGAAAAACTCGCGCGTTCGAGAACACATATATAATATATTACAATATTATACAGTATTATAATACACGTTTGCGTGTGAACATCGTCGCAAAAATCGTTTAATCGGATCGATAAATACTTTGAGTGTGTTGTACGCATGCAAACAGAAAAAAAAAATAAGTAGTTTTAAGAGGACGACGCCACAACAGCATCGCGCGCATGATTTGTGTTGTGCTCGTCCGTTCGTCCACCGAATACGTAATCCGGCAAAATTACAGTTGCAGCCGAAACAGAATTAATACGAAATATTACAGAACACGCGATACGACCTATTACGAAACGCATACGCATCTGTTATAGACAATAAAATATTATGAACCACTGTTGTCTCTTCACTATTGGCGAAGTTGCATTGCGTTATTAATGTTATTTTATTAAATGTAAATAGGTATTAAAATGCGCGCGATTACCATTCCGAGGGAACGATGCCGTGCAGCAGTTTCGTCAAACTGGCAACGCACGTCTCTGTATCCACCACTTATTAAAAAAACCATCTAAAGAAATCAAAAGTAATATCAAAATCGAATTTTTTTCAATGATATTGAAAATTTATATTGAAATCGAAAAAAGTTTAAACCGATAATTATTTATACCAATCGTTTTATGATTTTTATATACAAATACATTTGAAATATAAAAATAAAATAATTTAAATTTAGAATTCAATAATAGTAAATAGTTACTGTTATACTGTTCACCAATAGGTAATGAGAAATAATTAATATTTAGTTTTCTTTGGTCTGTTTCACAGCCGCGAGTTATGACGAATACGAACGCGTGAACGACGACGGGGATTTCTCGTAGATAAGTAAAAATCAAATTTAAAATCGAAAAAATCTAAGTGATAGGTATTATATAAATCGAAAAAGAAAAATAATGTTGAGATTTTGATTAAAAATAATTTAACAATTCAATCAGTATTGCGTGACAATTTAAAAATTATAATATCAATAAATAATTTTAAATTTTAATTTAAATTAAAAACCACAAAAATTATCTAAAAATGAATTCGAAATTCAAGTCTAGTTTTTTATAAAGTAATTTGGTTGATGAAGACATTAGTCACGATCAGTCACCTCGTCGCGTATGCAACAGCGGTAGTCAAAACAGTCTGTTGTAACTCGTTGGTAAAATATAATAATATATGCCCTTATTGGCCGCATTGTGAGATAGAACATAATATTATTATAATATATTTAATAATGTGATGTGTAGTGCACTGACCTGCATAAATGACCGACGTGGCCGCGATCACCGCGACGACGACGAGTACGCGAAACATAACACAAACGTAATAATATTTTAATATAATGTCCGTTAGACGTATTCGGATGAATCGGTTCGAGCGACAAAAACGCACTGCATCGACCGCGCGTGCTCGTCGTCGCGACGGTGTCTGTCCGTGTTGCTGCTGCAGCGGTGGGACGAGGAAGGACCGCGTACGATATAATACGCACACGACTATATAACAATATTATAATGTCCGCCATAACATTATCAAAAGTTGCATAACGCGCGCGCGAGATGATCCGAACAACATTCTTCCATCTCGCCCGAGCACATGCACACCGATACAATAATATACTAGAGATATACAGAGTGATTTTCCAAGCATGTGCTCACCCCCGTTCTTTCTTTATTAATACATTTATTTAAAATGCAATTTTTGTAATTTTCAAAGTATCGAGGACCCATATTTTCGAATATATAGATTTTTTTTTTGTTTTTCATACATATTTTTTTCGAACGAGAACCAATGCATTATTTTACTCCGACAACTTTTACATATTATAAGACGTTATAACATAACTAATGTAAGTAATAGATTTCTATTAAATACTCTGAATTTCAAAATATAATCATAGCCATGAGGCCATATCGTTCAAACCTGTCATCGCAAAGACCTATATTATCGTAGCATACAAAGTTAAAGAATTCAAAACTAACTTGTTCAAATTCCGATTTAGATATAACAACATTTTTGAAAAAGTCATCTGCTACACAATTTATGGGAAGAAAAGGGCTATTTTTATTTGAAAAACAGAACTTGGTCCAGGATATTTCTTAAAAGTTATAAAAAAAATGTAAGTAGGTTTTAAGTAGTGGTGAGGGGGCTGGAAGAATTCATTTGATCCGTCAGATAATGCGGTTCAGCAAATAGTATTTGTATTTTGTTACCATCACGCCCATCATGGTGCGATGTGGAGATTTGTTTTTAACCTTATTCCGTCACGCATTACACTGAACTTAAGAATTTAAAAATTCTTTATTATTATATATAGGATACAATAATTGACGAATCACTCTGTATATTCATATTAAATAGGTAATATTGCTGGTATATAACATAATGGTATCGTATGTAGTAATATCCATAGGTATTTCAGATAATATTATGCATTCATATTACCTATATTATATTTATGGCGTGTAGTCGTAGTGAGGATCGAGGAACTGCAACTACAGCAGTAGTATTGATTAAATGCATTAAACATGTCAAAAAAAATTTAAAAAAAATCATAGTTGGTTAAAATTATACATAACTATATTTATTTACTATAGCTTAGTGTTTATCTTTATCATGCATAAAATATTTTCTTACGTAAATCGTGTGTATTATTTATTAGCCTGATAATTGTTTTGAACTTAATTCTAGATGGTTTGACATTTATTACAATAATAAATTTGGGCCATAAATATAAAATCTTCAAATCTACAATAAGATCTTATTTTCGGTATTGTCGTCTTTAGACTAGAGATTGTTTATCTTAAACTATTTCTTTCATCATTTGAATACGACGAAATGGAAAATATATATATATATAAAAAAAGCACTTAAAAAAAAAATCAAGTAAAAGTTTCATTTTTCTTTGATGTATGAAACGAATTTTATGCTTGAAAAGCAATATAATAATTATGTTCTTGAGCATTCGAAGATAAAAGCAATTTTAGTTTAAATTCATGTCTTATAGTTATTGTACCTACCTATACATGCGTATTGCCATACAGGTATCTTTCGATGACGGTGTTTTTTTTTGTAGGTTTATATTAAAAATATATATTATGTTAATTTAAATTTTATTTTTATTCGTCTCTGCAGCCCCCTCTCTTACTGGCTTCGGGGCGAATACGACACCCGTCGTCGTCGTCGACGGCGTCAAGGCAAGGTCGACGACAACATGTTGGCAGACGCGCCGCCGCCGCGACAGAGTTTTATACATAATATTCATATCTGTATTGTGTACAGGTACAAGTAAGCACTTAATATATTTAATACAATTTTTTACTATGGTTGCATCAATATAAGTATAATTTACCCGCGAGTCGCGTGTATCTTCTTATAGTCGAATAAGACTCGTAATTTAAAACGAACATGCCTACTACTATATATGTATACATCTTTTTCTCCGTAATGTGCGTTATCGGATGGACATATCATACATATTTTTACCTGTTGCCGCCGAACATCGGAAGTTTCGACACGAGGTCGCCGAGCACCGCTCATCATCGACTGGTCTTTTCACCTGGCACCAGTGTATGGCGTGTGCATTTAATTTAATCGAAAACACACGGTCACGTCGTGTGTAAACCTAAACGATGCACATCCGTTTTCCACGCGTTCCTGCGACCGTCGATGTTGTATGCAATTACTTGAATTAATTTTCTGATTTTCTCATATTAGTTAATGTCATTAATAGGTTTATTGTTTTTCGTTATTCTTATAATATGATATCACTATATAAATACAGAATTATATTCTAGTAAAAGGTCCGAATTTCTCATCAATAAACGTTGATCGACGATAGTAAAAATGCATTTTAATTAAATAATGAACTCATAAACAATTAATAAACATAACTGCAATAGAACATGCAAATCTGATACACGTGTATGTACACGTGATAAATTTTTAATGGATTTTACAATATTCCAACAGTTTTCCTCGACATTTTATTTTGGCTACCGAAATATACACATTATCTATGCACATTTATTAGCTGCACGAATTTTGTACTTATCTATTATTTATTCATATAGGTATATATTTATATAATATATTTATTTATATATTTATCTGAAAGACATAATATTTATTTTTTTAACGTTTTAACATAATATAAACTATATGTAGTTTCCAGAAAAATACCTAGTAGATGAATAGTTCATAGGCTTTACATACAGCTATGACTTATTTAAAATTAAGCCTTTAGGTATACATTGTATTAACACTTTAACAGGTGCTTAAAAAAATGATTTGTGTATTAAGGATAACAATTGGTCCACGATAAGCTTGAGAATATGGAGATATGGTGATATGGTGAAAATGGAGAATATGGTGATTGAAAAATTTAGTAACTCATCAGGGTTATTTTTATCAAAGATTATTAGTAAAAATATTTACTCGATGCTAATTCTATATTTTTAATCCCACAACCTTAATGACCATCAATTAAAATACAGCACTAACTAAAATATCGTTAATCTCATTTTGAGAGATTAGGAAAAAACACGTTTTGTTATAAGCGTTCAGTATTATACTATTATTATACATTAATATTATTGTCGTTACTTGTTTTTCAGATTCGTTTAACTGAATTTTTTATCTCGATATTTTATAATCTTTTGCACGCTATTATATCCGAATCAATATAGTAATAACGTACGAATTGATACGATATGTAGTGATTATTAAAACACCGCTAAATATAAAATGTATTATTAATTATGTGGACCTCGGAGTCTTAAACAATTAATGAAGTAACTATGTATAGACGACTTCCTATAGAATTAGATTGTATCGTCTTTGTTTATGCTCCGGGCGCTCCACACACCTATTAAGTATTAATAATAAAATTGGTTTCTGAATTTCTGTATAATTTACGAATATAATTGTGATAAAAATGTTTAAGCGTTACATAAATATAATTATCGTATAATCGTATTATGCATTTACAGAATTTGTTCTGTATTTAAGTTTTGAAGTACAATTTTTACCTCGCATTAATGATTGAGAAGCTGCAGAAAGTATATATATATTATATGTTTCGTGGTTTGTTATAAAGTTAAATTATTTAAAATAAAAACCCTCTTGAGGATTTATACTACGTTTTTCCCTTTATGTTTTTAATGGATCTATTATATTGCAGTATAACGCATGTTAACCTTGTGTTTTTAGAAATATACAGATCCCCATGTTTGTATGCTACGTAAACCGTGCGAAATGGACAAAGACAATAAATTCTATCGTGACAGCTTCTTAAGGTATACACATTTATATGTATAAAGGAAAACTCGACGAATCGATACCAACCAACGCTAACCAGACTGATCCAGTCATTGTGTAGTGATTCTCTAAGATGATCATATTATATTATGTGGAACCGGTATAAATAGGTCCGTATTATTTCACCTTGTCGTTAAGTTTATGATTCTGGTTTTTTTTTTATATATAAATTATTTAAATATTTTAAAATTATTTCCTTTTGTATAAAACAAATTATGGCGATATCGATTGAACAATATTATTTTAAAATAATAATCAAAGAAATTTAAAATTTACAACTATAAATAAATCTATAGGTTTAATTCTGCATTCTACATTTTGTATATTATACTTATAAAATCACCATGTTATGTTTACGTATACTTATTTTTATATTATAAATATAGATTTATATTTATATAACAATTTATTTTAAAAATCTGTGATTATAAAATAATGAAACAAATCAAGGTAAACACGTAAAAATAAATATTCTATTCTGAGTGTCATAAAAATATGTTTCTAATGTTTCTATAAAATATATTTTTAATCAATGTAATAGATACTTTTAAAATTATTGACACTTATACCGCCTTATTTCTTTGAAAATTATTTATCATCTTATTTACAACATAAATAAAAAAAATTGTTTTTGAAAAGTTAAGAATAATTTTCGCCATGATCCGATACTGATGGTGTCATATTTTATTTACAATTCAAATCGAAACATTTTGTAATAACTCATTTATTTTGAAATTTTAAGTAAATCATATCTCATTTTATGAATCTAAAACAATACCCCAATAATTGTGGCAGTGTGAACATTTTTAAAATAAAAATAATTAATCTGGTTGGATATATTTCTATATTTTATAAATTTTTAAAATGTCTTAAAGTCACAATAATTGTACTTATTATACGCACGCAAAAAAAAACATAGCTACGATAATAAAAATAAATGAAAATGTAAATGTTAGTATTACTACTTTCTAAAAACTTACTTGATTTGAACTAACCTTCAAGGATGTCCCAGTACTTGTTTTTAGTATCAGTTTTTTTAATTTTTTATTAGGTAACTAAATAATTCTTAAATAATAATATGCATATTATTTATTTTGTAAATATAATGATATATGATATCAAAAAAAAAAATGTTTTTTTATAATTATTAAAAATAGTCTCCTATTTTTAAGTAAATTTAAGAATAAAAGAGAGAATATAAATAAAGAATTGAACACTTAATAGGGAGTCCGTCATGAACAGCATCTGAATTTTTGTTTTATGGTTAATCTTTTTGGTTGTGCTAAATGAGTTTCTGTGATTAACGTGATATTAATTTATTTTTATCCCTTATTAAATATTAAAGTTATATATATTATTTGTAATAAGTTATACACAATCTGTAACAATAGGCACAATAAGAGTAAGATCTATATAAAAAAAAGAAAAAAAGAGATAACATGAACAATTTGAATGAAGAAGCCACCCATTGATGACACTTCGTTAAATATTAAAGTTAACTTTTGTTTTGAGTAATCAATTTATGTCCCATACTAATTACTAGTTTTTATAAAGAATATAATATAATATTGCGGTTAGTTGATAATTTTAAAAATGAATTTGACAATGACAGTTTTCAAATGTGAAATGAATAAGTGTATTTATTTTATAAGGGTTATTCGTTTATAAAAGAAGTTAATTGAACAGTTAATTTTTTGTTTAAATGTATACTTATAGTTATACTTGTTATTTATATTGGTTGAATGTTTTAGGATTTGATATAGTAGCTCGTAGCTAATTTTGGTCCGAAATATTATTATCATTTAAATTTGAGTACTGTCAGAATTTTCTCGTTTCTAACATTACTATTGATATTTAAATTGTTTTGATAAATAATTGTATTTTTACGTTAAGATTGCGATTAGTTATAATATTTTTTAAAAATCAAAAGTTTTTGAGGACAACGCATTCACAATAATTTAATTATTATTTCAGAGGGAATATTTGGCAGGAGTATTGCAGATTTCGGCACAAGATATAAAGTTGTGGTTTTCACCACACTGAGATGATTGTTTCAGTAAAATGTAGTATGACTGTGGTTTTGAAATTTAAACATCGAAGTAAATAGAAATATTACGCATTAAGGTTAATTATAAACGTTAA
Source organism: Rhopalosiphum padi (assembly GCF_020882245.1). Taxonomy (NCBI): domain Eukaryota; kingdom Metazoa; phylum Arthropoda; class Insecta; order Hemiptera; family Aphididae; genus Rhopalosiphum; species Rhopalosiphum padi. The sequence continues at coordinate 26,097,385 of NC_083600.1, forward strand.
TTATTTAAATTTTATTTTGAATAGGTTACCATAAGGAAGAATGATAATTTCAAAGGTTTATTATATAATATACGATCATTTTTCTGTTTGTTTCGACATTTTGAACAAAAAATTCGAACACGTTCTACAGAATAAAAAATTGTTAATCACTGAAGTATATCGAGAAAGTTAGATAAAAAACGATTAATAATATTATATGCTATTTAGCCACAACTCGCGAGTAATAAAATATTATTTTATTATTATTCTACTACTAAATATGATGTCGAAAGCAGTGACCCAAAAATATGATTTATATATTATTTTAATGTGTGTTTATTATAATATATTCAAAGTCAAACGAATATTTAATATCTTGAGTTATCCAACTGATTACGGAGACACGTCCATTACTTAAAGTTTGGACTGAAATCTTATTCGTAAAAAATATATTTTAAATGGTTATTTTTTATAAATACAAAACACTTATCCAAAGGTTAGGGAATATTATTCCAAGTATAGTTTTATGGGGTTTTGTTTCCGCTCAATTTTAAGAATATTCCATACTCATAAAAACATATTAATAAAGAAAGAAACTACATACATTTCGGTATTGACGAGCTCTTGTATAGATTAAACTCAAGTAGGTATTTAAAATGTTCTAAATGTATTTATATTCTTCTTTTGATAATTATTGGAAAATATTATACTTGAATACTTTATTTATTCTTATATTTAAATATATTTCAAAAGCAATTTCAATAAGTAGGTAATGTTACGACAATATATTATGATATATGATAAATAGTGTCCGTCTACAGCAGTGATGCCCAACCTTACGGGCCACCAAATATAAAATTACGTATAATCATAAAATATACTGTATACTGTAAAATTAAATCAGACTTGTTCTTCTTAACTACTGTTGACTTCATTAAGATCGTACAGATCGGATATATTTTGATAGTAATATATGAGTTGTAGTTATTTGCAGGTCTAATCACCGGTACGCTCTTATAATAGTGTACGCTAACGAGTTGACATTAAACCGTGAGATTTCGATGTTATATATTCTAGAAATCTGTAACGGGCCGCACAGAGAGGCACCTACCTTTGCGAGGCACACGTGGACCTGTGCACTGTTCCACGGTAAAAAGGCAACAAATACACGCACATTTCACAATATTATTACACTCGACGCGTTATGCGAGCACGAGTTCGTAATACTCATCATATTCCTATATAAACTATTTTTTTTCCCGTAATAGCTATTATTATTATTACCGTCGTCGTCGTCATTATTATTATTATTATTATTAACATCATCCCGACGGGATTCGCAGCCGCCTCCTCCGCGCGAAACAATCGAAACGTTGCGCGGTCGCGCGCGTCCTCCGCCGATCGTCATCCCGACGGTTGTGTGTGTGTGTGTGCGTTCGACGTGCACGCGTATACAGGTACGTTTCGTTCGACATGAATTCGTGAGTTTTACCGCCCTCGGTGCTGTAGCGGCAACAGCAGCAGCAGCGGTGCCGGAGATCCATTTCATAAAGTGGGCATATTATAGACAAACACGCCTATCTGTATAGGTATACCGCGGATAACTACGCTGCACGCTGTGGCTATGCACATATTAATAATTTAATGATACGAATAATGAATTTCCATCGGGGCCGCGTCGGCGCAGTTGTGAGTTTCGTTACGATCGAGTCCGCGGCTGTCACGACGACGGATCGCCCGGCGTCGGCGTCTATAGGTACATACTTATTATTATATATATATATGCACCCAATATGTGTCACTGTACCTACCCACATAAACCGTGTAATAATATAATTATTATTATGGGCTATCCACCTATATATTGTTATTATGTGTTTGTTTTCCGTCCGCGAAGCGCAATGATCGTTACGACGTTACGACGATGATATTATTATCATAAAAGTAAAATAATATACAGACTGTACAGTTACAGAGTGATATACCGAGCACATTCACTCCCAATGTTTCATTTAAAACAATTGGTTTTAGATTTTTTGATTTTCCAGTAAAATTAATGACTACATTTTAAAAACATATATAGGGAGATGATCTTTATACCACGAAAACAGTATTCTCCAACCACCGCTGGCGAAAACACTTCTATTTTTCAAATAAAAATTATTAAATTGACGAGTATAATAATAGTATAATGAACACTATATTTTGATATTTTAGTAAAATAATTTTTAAGGACTGTTGCTCTTAGTAATTTCCGATCTACATTTTAATAACTCGGAAACTAATAGTTTGAGTTTTTATTTAGGCAGATGATACAGTCGGTACAAATAATGTATCCAAAATCTTCGGGTCTTGAAAATTGACATCGTTATTAAACTTAAAAGATTTGAGTATAAATGATTCCACATGAAACTCAACTCAAATATTAATCCCTAATTCAAATTATGCATTCTAACTTTCTTCCGCTGACTCAAAACGAGCTGGAATCATGACTAATACAAAATATAACAAATATTAGAAAAAAAATTCCATTGCTAAAAATATAATTTATATTGTATTTATATGATATATGATAAAAACTAACCTAAAGGGTATTACCAATGGGTAACTTCTCCTATCTTGATATTCATATTTGTAAATATTGTTGTCACAATAACTTATTTTGTAACTTTATTTGTGTAAATATAGTTTTTATTTCTCTTTCAATAATAAAAAAGGAAGATACATCTAAATGTACCGTAAAAAAATAATTTATTGCCTAACAACTATTACAATAAAAAAGGTTAATTCTCATTAAAAATAAATTGTGTCATCATTTATCACAGGATATGAATTAGTATAAATAATTGAATTGGTTGATATATGGTTCTTCAGTGTACTTAAAAGATCTAAGAATCAGAATTTGAAGAATCTTATTAGTTATTATTTAATAAAAGATATGGACGACTTGATCAGGGCACTGCGCTGTACAAGATGATTTTGTGATTTTTTTTATTATGAACCATCATAGAATTTTCTGAGCATTTTGGTACATAAAAATCGATTATCGAACCATTACTTAATTTTTATGACTTAATGACTATAAAATAAACTTTAGTACTTATAGCTTTAGTGCATTATCGTTTAAAAGTATTACTTTCCTACAGTGCCACTCCATTCAGCCTCAATTAAAACGTAAATGCTTATAACCTATAATGTTAATTAGTGGCATAATAGGTACGCTTGTTTGAAGTTTGAATAGTTTGATTATGTTTATACTCTATAAATCTTATTAAGTAATAATATCCTGTTTAGGAAATGCGCTTATATTGTCTTCAAAAAGCTAAAATAAAATGTGAACTATTTTAACGATCATGAATAATAATTGTATAAGTTATAATATTTCTATAATTTGATAAATAATGTTTTTTTGTTTATATTATTGTAATTATTTTTTACGAAGATGTCCTATTGGTTTTAATAATAGTTTCAAATAGTAAACATAATAGTTTCACTAAACACGTCCGTTTTCCAGGAAATTGACCGGATTGATGAAAAAATAATCACTCGGTAGTATTCGAACGTCGTCGGTACCGCGTATATATCGGGGTTTTTTTATCGGTTTTTTATACTTTTTTTCCCCGTTTCTTCCGTCCACCCGCTCACATTTGCAGCAGTCCTGATTGACCGATTGAACACGCGTTTTATATTGCGACTTTCACCGTCGCACGACGTAAAACTTACGTGCCCGGGCCGCGTATATCCGATAATATATTATTATTATATTGCAGACTTCACGTTGTTTATAGGATCCGCAATGTGATTGGTTGCGTTCAGTCTCGCGTATATTGTATAATATATTATAGTAGGTAATACTATTGCTTGGCAATAGATACATAGCGCAGATATCGACGACTATGGAAACTTCGAGGGATGCTGTGGTGCACTCACTCGGGGAGTTAAAGAATATTGTTAATCGAAAATAATATATATCAAATATAATATTATTACTTATTAGTGCGTGTCTCTGAGGTTTGGCAAAGCAAAGCAACACATTTACACATTATAATGTAATTATTAATAATTTATTATTGTAATGAAATATTATATGTTGTCGTCGAAATAATTATTTACACCGAAACTGTGTCTTATAGGCCACTACGACGAGTCATCCAGCCTGTCCATTGTTGCGAATGAGGATAGATGAAATTCGTTTATTTCAGGTAAACTGGGCTCCTCTTTTAGAGTTCTTAGTGAATCGATAAATGAATTTCTTTTTATAACGATAAAATATTGTTTGTCTATAATTACGTTTTGGATCAGTAAAAATACGTTAATCTACAACTTTGTGGGTAGTTTAAGGGTTTCTTGTATAACAAATTGGATCTTGTTAGTACTTCGGTTTGGAGTCTTAATAACCTTAAAAATATTCGATTAAAAAAACAAAAATACGGAAAGACTAAAATATAAATTATATAGCATTATTTTTATTGAACCCGCCAACGTGTTGTAATAATAAATACAGTTTTGTGAAAAAGTTGTAATTATTACAGATATTTCAGTAGACGCGTTGTACCTACGTGTATTCTGCACGAAATTTATTACTGTTGCTTTTTTTATTGCATGTAATATTGTAATGTGCGAGTATACAGTAAGTTGCTACGATATTTCACAAATCTAACATCTGCATAATATAGTAAATTTCAATTATTCGTTTTTTGATAGTCAAATATACTTTCACGTCGGCACACAAATAATAAAATAGGTAAAGTTATTTAATAGTATGATGGGTTAATTATTTTTTTCCGTCGATCGAAACATTATAATATTGTAGACATGTACATGTGTACACCCTGTGACTGGTAATGTTAAAGATTTTTAACATTATTATTATTTTTTGTACTGTATTAAATAATTAATATTTATAATTATTTACTGTTTGAATATACATTATACAATTTTCGTCATCACAATTGAATGGTATTGGGTATGGCACTTCCGGAAATACCCGGAGAATCACAGAAACGGGTTTGTTGCTGGAATATAAACAATTAAAAAATTATATTTTTATAAGTTATTTTTTTTTTTAACAGGCACTTTATGTCTATATTTACAAATTCATGTGATATTACATAGCGAATGCACTAGAGTACACATTAGGATTACTGTAAAACGCGATAAAATTATACTTAATATCGTCTTAAAAAACATCACTGCTATTATTATACACAAAATTAGTATTATGGGTCGCAGTTCCTATATTATAGGGTGACCATACGTCCCGTATTATACGGGATTGTCCCGTTTTTCCACTTTGTGTCCCGTTGTCCCGACAAAAGTTATACGGGACGCATTTTGTCCCGTATTTTCAAGTAGGTCCCGTATTATTCCCGTTTTTCTCTTTATTGTTAATTTATAATTTTATAATTTTTTTTTTTTTTATTCTACGATATTTTTGTATCACAATATTCAATAAAACATCTAATCTATACTTATCAGAATTATTTTTAGATTCTTGTCTTAACAATAAATTATTATAATTGCTGCGAGTTGAAAATAGAGAACTAATAATGTCACATTATTATCGACACGTTAAACCGACGATTATAAATACTAATGATATAACGATAACGTACAAAATGTTATTAATATTATTATATTGATGTGTGACGTCGTCTACTAAATAAGTACAATTCCATTCACCACAACCAGTTTGTTGTCAAATATAATGTCTATTTTTATTTTATAATATCTATGTAAAATTATAAATATAATTTGTTATTAATATTTATACGTGAGTGTCGAGTTCACGATGACATTCACAGTGTAGTCGTAGTCGTAGTGACGTATTGACGTGTCACGTGTAGTTTATTAAGCTTATTTAAAATTCAGTGTACCATAATACCTAATTTGTTTTTTAAAATGCCCAAAAGACGGTGCGTTTTTACTCCACAATTAAAATTAGAATTTCCTTTTTTACAAGATGCTGACGAAGTAGGAAAAATATTTTGTACCATATGTAAGTCAGTGTTTTCTATAGAACATGGTGGACGTTCAGACATAACACAACATGTTACAAAAGTAAAAAAAACATTTACTGGCATTATCAGCTGCATCAAAACACGAAAAGGTAACTTCTTTTTTTTTAAAAAATGATCCGAGTGGGTCCACTGACGAAAGTAGACGTACTGCAGCACAAGAAGGGATATTCGCATTTCATACCGTGATACACAATCACTCATTTCGATCAATGGACTGCACATCATCTCTTTTAAAACAAATGTATAATAAAAAATTTACATGTGCGAGAACTAAGGCTGAATCGATTGTTTTAAATGTGTTAGCTCCTTTCGCCATGCAACAAATTTATAAGGAAATAGAAAATATAAATTTTGCTACAATTATGATAGATACTTCTAACCATAAGAACCTAAAAATCGTACCAATTTTAATACGTTATTTCAAACCAAATTCGGGAATACAAATCAAAGTTTTTGAAGTAACAAATTTAAAAGGAGAAACAGCAAATATTTTATCAACTTATATAATTGAAAGTTTAAAAAAGCATAAGTTGTCAGATAAAATTGTTGCATTTTCTGGAGATAATTGCAATACTAACTTTGGAGGTGTTTTAAGAAAAGGATCAAATAATGTTTTTTCAATTTTAAATAACAATTTAAAAACGAATATTTTTGGAGTAGGTTGCGCTGCTCATATTTTGCACAACGCTATGCAATCAAGTGCTGATGTGTTACCTATTGATGTAGAAATCATAGTTAACAAAATTTTTCAATTTTTTCATATCTATACAGTTCGAGTTGAACATTTGAAAGAGTTTTGTGAATATGCAAATGTTGAATATAAAAATATTCTTGGAAGTGTAAAAACTCGTTGGTTATCCTTATTACCTGCAATAACAAGAATTATTGATATTTACCCGGGCTTAAAATCATACTTCGAGAAACAGGAAAAGTGTCCTACAATATTAAAATCGTTTTTTAACGATCCTATGTCTATAGTGTGGTTTCATTTTTTACAAAGCCAATTAAAGGTTGTCTGTGATACTGTAACTAAAATAGAAGGAGATAAAATATCAGCCTGTGAAGTTGCAGAGGAATTAGAAATTTTAGTTGGAAAAATAAAAAATAGAAAACATCTAAACTTCCTTACAACAAATATTTTATCGCTTTTAAATGATTTAAAAAACAATAATATGTATAATGAAAGCTCATTCAAAAAAAGTACTGATCTATTTTATAATACTTTTTTATCTTACGTAGAAAAATGGGGTTGCCACTTTGACCAGTTGAAAATATTTCATTGGGTCCAACTAATAAACTGTCCTACTTGGGAAAATGTTCAAAAATGTATTAAATTTCTTATGGAAAACAACCGAAATAATTCTAACATAAAATTAGATGAAGATAATTTATTTGATGAATTCAGTCATGTAGAACAAATTTTTAAATCACGAATTCATGAATGGCAAAAAAATTCCGCTAAAGTAGAAGTTAAGTGGTGTGAAATATTTGAATACACTAAAGCTCATAACATTGATACAACTAACATATCAAAAATCGTAGAATATTCTTTGGCAATTCCTGGTACAAATGCTGCAGTAGAACGGATTTTTTCAACCATTAATGTGTTGTGGACAGATGAAAAAAATCGATTTTTGGTTGAAACTATCAAATCAATTATAATCGTAAAAACACACTTTAAAAACTTATCTTGTAATGAGTTTTATAATATTCTATTAAAAGAAACTAGGTTACTTGATGAAATCGGTTCAGCACAAAAGTATACAAAAACATCAAAAGAAGAAATTTACATGCCATCGTCATCAAAATAATTTTTTTTTGGACTTTTGTGTACATATTATACTTATTAATATTTTATTTGTATTTAAAAACTATTATACAACATACATTTAATTTGTTTTTTTTATATTAATATATTTAGTTAAAATTAGAATTTCCTTTTTTTTTTTTTTTTAGTTAAGTAACTAAAGTGTCCCGTATTTTTATTTTATTTTTATGGTCACCCTACTATATTATATTGTGTGCTCTAAACGATATTTTTATATGTAGGTGTTTCATACAGATTCATCCTACATCATCCTTCATCTAACAGTGCCGAAAGGAATTCAATCTGTCAACTTGCAACGTTTATGAATTGTGTGTTTGTGTACATCTGTTTCTACTCGAGAAGTATGTTGTAATTTTTGTTTAGTTCTATAAATACTAGAATATGAGAAAATTACACATCTGCTTATGGGTCAATCGAAATCGTTTTGTTTGACAATGATATAATTGCCCACATTTGCAATGGTATTAGTACAGTAGCAGTAATACGTAGCAAGTGGTAGTAGTTTTTTTTATATCGATGTTGTTGTAAAAGTACCAGGACATAATAATTATACTATTACTATTATTATAAGGCTTACATTATAACTACAATAATTATTATTGTCGACGTCGTCATTTGATTAGTGAAAACTACAAAATATGTAATATTATGCTGTAAACTAGTAAATGCATCATCCGTAGTTCGGCTATTATTATGCATACGACACTAGAGAAAATATATTATAACATAATATTATTTTACCATTTAGGTTTATTTTTCATTTTTGTTATTTTAATTATTGTGGTTATGATAAATAATATTAAATATACTCGATTTAAAGATGACGAGTAACGTATGAAATGTATAAAATATGCGTAGTTTATTCGATCCAGACGATCCATTTATAATATGTTGCCTACTTATTCAAATCGCGATCCTTGGAAATTGTGTTCGTAGCGTGTGTGCCACTCACTCGATATTGCTTGTATTATAAATGAATAATATATATAAATATGACTGAATTCGAGAGACGGATGTATGTGTATGATAGCCTAGTTTTATTACATTTGCGATGAGTGCATTTCAGTGTAAAATTATTCAACGCCGAGGTTAGCACGTAATAGATTTATAGAAAACAAAATAACTCTGTAGGTATAATGATGATTTATTAGTCGAGTCTGTTTGACGGAACTCGTCCCAGACCCAGTACACTACTATTATAGTTATTAGCTACTTGTATACAGAGTGATTCACTAAGAATGCTTATCTCAATTAATAATGTATTTATTCAAATTCTGATATTTTTAATTTTTAAACATACTTAAAAATTATATTTTTAGACAGTTTCTAAAAACTAGTTTTACAAAAATATGAATTAGATTAAATATTGGATTTAATGTTTATTATACTTGGACCATTTATCCTTATTACCGAAAATTATTTATTCAAATTTTGATTTTGATACGATAAAATGTCGAGAAAAATTATCTGTTAAATAATGTACAGTAGAAAAGATTCATTTGAAAAACAGAATTTCGTATCACCATCGGAAGCCCCTCTTAATTAGTACGAAAAAACTCAATTATTTTAAAATGCAAACTTTAAGTATATTTGAAAATTCAAAAAAAAAAAAGATTTTGTACAATTGGATTGTTGAAGAAAAAAAGGGAGAGTATGCTCAGTGAATCACATTGTATATAAAATAACTGTAGGCGGCACGAGTGCCAAATCAAACATTCCATGAAATAAATATTATAAGAATTGGACTCTAGTCTATGGTTATATTAATATTATAGACGTAGTTGGATATTTCAAAAAGTGAGAAAGTAAAACATCACAATATATTATATTACTTCTATTCATTGTATCTCAGGTCCTCGTGATAATAATCTACACGTATTATAATATGTGTGTAGTGTGCCAGTATTATATACGCATACAAAGTAGGTACGTATATTATCTAGATATGAAGGTACTTATTGCCTATTGGCGTATCGAATGAAATTGAACGAGCGAGATGACTCGTGACTTATGAAGATTTTTAAGCTATGATAAGAAACTCGATAAACTCCCCAACACCGCTATTATAGATCGTTAATACTTGCTATTATATACACAGAAATCGTTATTATTATAGTTCTTGAAATGTTTGTTTACCCTAATGATTGTTAACCAAGGATCTTCACTTTCACTGAACAATTATTGATAACAACACTTTTCTAAGTGCAATTGTTGAAGGTCACCGTAGTACGGCCTGTCCGTCTGTTGTATAAAAGGTATAAGTATGTATGGGTATATATCAATAATTTATAAATGATGTCGAACATATTATTTTTATTGTCGATACCGCTCGTCTTTAAATGTACACGCGCGGTACGTTTGGAAATAAATAATAAAATAATTAAAAGAGAAACAAACGCTGATTGGAGATGGTAGACATCAGTCATTAGGTTAGTAGACGAGTGTAAGGTATTTAATGTAGGTAATATATAAATGTATACATTTTTTATAATCGCTATTTAATTTATTGTGTCAACGACACTCAATAAACTTAGTGTTGTTTACAATGTAATAATACAAATCTTACAAATAACACATCGAGAAATACCTAATTTATTAGTTATCATGGTTAGTCTTTGCATGATGTTCTAGAAAGAGTAAGGTAATAAGGCAAGAAAAGTAGTCGTGTTATTAATCTGGTTTAAGATTTATTCACAGATTATGAAAACCAATTTATTGTGTCATAATATACTTATGTACTATTTGAATAACATTCTATCAATTATTTTGTCCACCCGAAAATGTTAAATCAATTTTTAGTATGATGTATAATCAAAAGAATAAACTAATCCTATATATAATACAATATATGGGTGTTTTTGGCTGTGTATTTTGCTTTTGAATGTATTATTAGACATTTAGACGTTAAGTCGTTTATTTAAACGTAACTAAAGTAATATGGTTTTGAACATTTTTTTTAGATCTACCAATATAATCGACTTCTTAAAATTGTGAAAACAATACGTATAATATATGAGAAATTACTTGGTGAAGTTAGTTCATCGAATCGATGGCGAGTAATGCAAATATTGCAAATATTATATAGCAATATAATATAAGTAAATATATTTACTTATAGTTCACACTTGACCGCGGGAAGACAAGTAAGTTTTCTTAATGGACGATCTATCGTATTCATCATCAGACTTCAGTGATGGTTTAGTTATTGTGATTCATTACGACCGGATATATTTTTAAAAGAAATATATAATCTATAAATTTACCAATTCATTTACTCTTATTATTATTATTTTGTTTTGGCAGAACAATAAATATATTATTTTATGTCAACGAAATAGGGACTTATTGATGAATAATAATTTAATTTAACCACTATGTTTTATTTAGTATGTTAAATTATTCAAACGTTATGCATTTCACACAAACAATAATTACATACATACATATTAATGTATAATATGTAAACTATAAAGTTTACTGTTAAGTGAATCTTAACGATTATGGCTCAAATGTCGTTAAGTATTTTCAATGTTTTTTTTTTCAAATTAAATTTATAGTCAGTCAAGCTAACGCATAAATCAGTTCTATATATATTTGTAATCCGTGTGCATAAATACATTTTTTTTTTTTTAGTAAATGTTTATAACTTAACTTGGATTTGTTTTTTTTTCATTTTCAACTGTGTATTTTCGTATTTTAACTAATGAAATTAAAATGTATTACTGACGATACAAATAAAGCACATAATATATTATAATGAAACAAATGTTGTTGTGCAAACAAAATCGAATAAAATAATGATATGCCATATAATATTTAATAAATATTATATTCAAGTAAATATTTACTTATAAATATATTTATTTAAATAAAATTTCTACATGAGTATACTGTAATTGACTACACAATAAGTATGCCATGCCTATAATATTATATACCTATTTTTGTATGCGTTTCACAATTTTTTTTAATTCCGACCTTAATGACCGTCGCAATTAATTAAGCATTCTTTTACGATTTCACCCTTATAAATACGGTTTTATCCTTTTGAATATTTATATTTTTTCTTTTCAAATTTACTAACTTAATTTTATAATACAACACTGATAATTTGATTAATGAGTCCAGCAGTTAATTTATCGTGTTTTCATAAATAATCACTATCAGACAGTTGAGATATCTCTGTGTACGTGTATTAATGTACATTTTTTAATTTAAAATTTGTCATAATACTCATTCTATACTATAGATTTATAATTATTGTATCTATATTGTGTTTTGAAAAAAACATTGCATTGTTTGGATACAAAACTAATCAAATAATAATACGAGTAGTACCGATGCGGTTCGATATTATAGTGTTATTAGTGACTTTTGAGATAATAATATTATGTATTATGATAAGGCTTATAAATTCATGCTTTGTATCTTAATGGGTTTCGGGATTATATTGTAAACTACACGTCATATAGAAAAAGTGGGCGGTGATAATATTGAGAAAATCGTTAATTTCATTTTCATAAAATCACCAGTTTTGAAAAGGTATAAACTATATAAAATTGGCGTGATGACTTTGAATGATTTCGCGGTGTCGCTCAATGTAGTTATTTATACATGATTGCATATTATTATGATCCAAGTGTGAGTTGATGTATGTATTAAACATATAGCTAGTATTGGTTTTGCGTCCATAGAAGATTACGTCGAGGATAAATATTGGTGAAAATAAATAAATATAAAATATAATTTCAATCACGTAACCTTTCGATTCTCTATCTAATAATATGCAATTTTATTTGTAAATTATTAGGTATACTTTGTTTTAGAGTTTATACTAAAAATACATTAAATTAAATCGTTAAATATATAATATTAATCACTTAATATTGATGATAAAACGAATATTATGTACGTCAAAAATCGATAAATCAAAACACAAAAATATGTAATAAGTACGATATAATTATAAAATCTAACAGACAGTTACGATCGTACATGGGCTAAATTGGTAAATAATAACGTATTTTATGTAGTATTATAGTATGTATGTATGAATCTATGAATGTAATTAACACGTTTATAAGTACATTCCATATTCGTATTACAAGGTGAAACAATTATTAAAATTGGTTTAAAATAATTACATAGTAATATTATAAAGTTGCAAATCATTACCTAAATATCAAAAATGATTGATATGTTAAACAGGAAAAGCAGTCTATAGATTTAATCAAAAACCAGAAATATGTATATTATATCGTATAACCTATAATTTATAAAAACTACCGATCTCCGTGATACGATTTGCGATGGCGTATCTTATATGTAATGAATAATGATATTATGAATAATATAAACCTATTTTGCCGGGAGATAAATAGTAGATTGTTCTGACAAATATTAATTTTGAGACATTTTTCTTAACCTAACCATATCTGATCTAATTGTTTAGTAGTTGCATTAAATGGAATATATTATACAGAGTGATTCACCAACCATACTTGCCATTACGATATACAAATACATATTTTGATAAAACATTCCTGCATGACTGCATATTACCCATGATAACGATAAATATTATGCTAAAAAATTGTTAATAAATAGTTATATATATACATAGTAATATAGTAAAGATTTAAGAATTTATTATAATTATAGTTCTAAATAAGTAATAATTACTATAAATATATATGTACATGGTGATTCACTAAACACACTCTTTACTTTTTTCAATATTCCAGATATTGAAAATATGATTTTTGTAATCTGTAAAAATACTTTATGATTATATTTTAAAATTCTTAAAATTGTTTTTACTAACAAGAGAGTATCCTATGGAGAGGAAAACTATTTTTTTCAAATCAAAATCATTCTTTTATACTTAAATTATTTAGAGAATAATTTTTCTGAAAATGTATTCGTGTTTAAATCAAAATTTTAACGAGTAGTATTTGAATTTCTTATATTCAAATTTGTGTACTTAAGATAAAAGATGTATATAAATAGGTTCAATATTTATAGGGCTATGATGTTTGATATTTATTTTTAACTTTATATTTTATTAACTGAAAAACTACTCGTTTGAATTTAAATTAGGTACTCGTTTATCAAAATGTTTGAAAATAATTATTCACCAAATAGTTTACAGCAAAAAAGAGAGGTTATTATTTGAAAAACAAAAGTTTTTACTGTCACAAAACACTTGAGTAAAATAAAAAAAATCTTAAAAAATTGAAAATATGGTATTAATGTATATTTAAATATTCCAAAAATCAAAATTTGAATAAACTAAAATACGTAAATTACCCTGTATATATAAATGTCTATGTAGATTATAATTGCTGCTTTGTTTTGTTATATTATTTTCATTACTGGTTATATATTTATTGTGTGTAAATATTGAATATTATTTATATTTAAATCATAATTGTATTTCCATTTGTAAAACTCTTTTTTTTTGCCGACACCAGCACCGGTTAAAGGAGATAAATAAATCAAAAAATCTATAAAAGAATGTTCTTTCTATTTCGATATTTACGTAATAAAAATAAAAAAGCCGTCAAAGAAATAATTATAAACATATGATATTATAAAATACAAACTTTTGGATATACGGTACAAAATAAAAAAATGAATATTTTGTTTCTAATTTCTATACGTCATATAGGAATAAAGATGTACTCGTATTAAGTTAAGTTATACTATTATTATGTATATAATACTATATGACCTTCTTCTGACAGTGATCGAACAACGGATACTATCTAATTACGATGTAATAAACGCGAGAAACGTTTGACGGTAAACGAATGATTTCAAGAGTATGTTACGTGATTTATATGACAAATTAATATGTCGGTAGACTTTTTTCGCACATCGTGCGACGCCTTCTTAAAAGTGCTGTTTTACTTTTAAAAGCATATTTACCCAATGCTGCCACCCCCGTTGCCTTTTTTCTCGGTAAAATCGAATGAACCGTTTCCGCGGGCTACTCTAAACGCATTTTTATTCTATGTACATATTATACACATATAATATATTATGTATATACCCTCCGCAGTCATTTTGTGGTCGGAAAGCGACTGAAAAAAATCCACATCGCATAATAATGTTGATATATTTTTTCATCCCTTTTGCGCTAGGTTTTGCGATATAAATATTTTCGGAAGTTGGAAAAAAGAATTGCTTGGCACTCTACCAGGTCGTGTGTGTAAATGCGTCGATAAAATAGAACATTCTGCGACGACTACGGTGGCAATCGATCCGCTTAGTACAAAAAGATTAGCTTTATTTTTTTTTCGTTTTTTTTTTTTTTTTGTTCGGACTCGTTAATTTAAAAGAACAAAACCCCGTAAAAAGAATCACAGCAAAATAATGCAACGGTCGTTTGTTCAGTTGCATCATCACCGTTCGCCAGTTTGGCACCCATGCCAAATTACACTATTAAAAAAAATAATATCCCCGAAAGAACGTCATGGTACAAATTAGGTAGCCTACAACTATATATTCACACGTAGTGGCGGCGCAAACTTTTTGAGAAAAGATAATTTGAGTTACACCACCCACATATTTTATTTGTCCAGAACCATAAGGGGTTTAGCTCTCTACACCATATACCAATCATGATTGCCTGTCAAATCTATTCTATTGCAAATTCTTATCATACTTCGATAAAAATAATTATTCATATAGTTGTATAGGTGACACGTCAAAATATCCCGGTCAAAATATCCCCGACAAAATATCCGCAAACCAAAATATCCCCACAAAAATATTCCATGACAAAATATCCCGCGTAAAAATTTCCCGGTTAAATAATAACTCAAAATGTTGACCTTTATTATAAAAGTTGCGATTAGAAGTAATAATCGCACTTTATCTAAATTCCAAAGTGAACGTGTGTTATTCGTTATTTTGATGATAGGATTATAGTATAGAGTGTCATACTAACATTTTATTTCATTACCTACAAAGCGTGTCGTGAGCATTTAACGTTTATTATTTTATTTTATTATTTCTCATTGTATTAAAAAATGCTAGAATTTATTAAAAGCCAAAAAGGCAATAATTTATTAGTATTTGAAGGCTATTTGTTTAGCATTCACAGAAGGAGTTATTTAAGGAGATATTTATTTATATCACAATTTATTTGTATAAGTATTTTACTTTAAACGAATTGTAATATCGTTGAACTCCGTATACTAGATACGAGCTTATAGCTCAGTTGGTATATGTATCAGCTATTATTAATGTATTTTATTGTAATTATTTAATTAAAATTGTTTTGGTTGAATAAATAAATAAATCTAATTTTTGACGAATATTTTTTTTAAATTTTGAATTAATAATTACGGGGGATATTATGTCATGGAAAATTTTTGTGGGGATATTATGATTTAGGGATATTTTGTCGTGGAACCAGTTGTATAAATATTTCTTTTATTAGTCTTAAAAATTATTGACAAATAAATTAAAATATTGAATAATTTATAGCTTTTAACTTTAAAAAATAAGCAAGTATAATGATATAATGTAATATGTATCTAATTATGTTAAAATTAATTATACATGGATATTTTTTTATATTGGAAAATTATTTCATGGCGTTATAATTTGTTTAAATTTGAGATAAAACATCTGTATCAATCAACCACTTATTTAATTAATCGTTGTTTCAGAAGATGAGTACGTAATCATTTTTTACATAAATTGAAACTGTTTGATGTACTTGCTATTTAAACTGGAGTTTTGTTTGGTCTCCGTTATTTTAACTTTCGGTTTTAAGTTCCTATAATGTTGGATATTTATGGACTGTACAAGAGGCAAAAATCTATTATTCAATCTTTGATTTCGAATTTAATCATTTCAATGCGACCATTTGTTAATTTCAATGAATAAAATATATAATTTGTGGGAAAACTTCAGTTCAGTTCAGACCCCAAGTCAGCCCACAATCATTATTTAGATTCTGAATTTAATAGTCTTATCGAATGATTCGACTTCAACCTATCTTGTTCTGATCATGATATAAAAATAAAATTAAAAAAGAAGGAGTCAATAAATTATATTAAACCAAAATAATAAAATATAGGTACAATATTAGTTTTTCGTCAACAATATTTTTCTTAGTTAATACTTTTTTTTTAATTATTACTGTATTAAAGAGCCACAGTGATGTAGTGAAGTTTAAAGATTTTCTTGGTTTTATCTCAACTTTTAAAATCTTTAACAGCTATAATTATACATATAGCTAATTGATATAAATATTTAAAAAGCTAAATTATTAATTTTCATTGGGTATTCAAATAGTTGTGTAAGTTTTAAAGTTTCAGGCCTGAAGAGATTACATTTAAGTAGCTAGGCGGGTGTGTTTCAGGACAAACAGGACGAGGCATTCTGCAGTATAATGTAAATTATTAAGTATACAAAAAGTGCAAAATTAGTTAAATATTTAAAAATGTTTTCAACACAGTAAAGTACCTATATTGCCTATATATTACGCCGCGTCGACGCTTGTTGTGTATTACATAATATCCCGTGTAAACTATAGTAGTAGTTGAAAACTCGGATCAGTTCGGCCGAGAACGTTTTCAAACAACTGTCTTGAATATTTAAAAGATTAAAATTCCCATTTCAAAAAATGTAAAATGTTGTAAATAGTGTGTATACTTGCATTATAATAATAATATGCAGTAAAAACATCATTTAAAATAAAATTAATATTTAATTTAAATAATAACTTACTGTTCAATAAATGTTGTATGAGTATAAATTATTATTTTATTAATTTAATTTAAATTCAAATTGCGTTTTTTAAAACTAAAAAAAAACTACTGCGAATAAAACACATAATATGGTAAACCTGATATTTTAAGAATTTGTATTTTTATTAAGTAATAAAAAAGTATTAAAAGTTATTAAGTAAATTTGATAGCAAAGGTAATTGTGATTTTATCGTTTGTTTTAATTTTTAATAACAATTTCAGTTTCTAATCATCAGTAAATATGGCAGATAAATGTTTAATAACCTATATAAAATGGAATATTTCAAATAAATAGTGTTTTTATAAGCTACCCAATTTGTTTTGAGCATTCGTGGACAATGAGTTATGTTTCTTTTATTATTAATCCATAGTAATCGGATTATTTTTTTTCGTCAGTCATTACTACTTACTACCACTGATCCGAATCATGGTAATACTGTTTCGTCGTCTTGAGAGATTAAAAGCAATTGGATCAAGACCGCCATGAACTATAACCTAGGTAGATACTTTTGTACGAATCGTTCATTTTGTGTGACTTATTAATGATATTTTCACTCGTATAAAAGTTAATTGATTTATATAACAATAATAATATTGATACTGATTTGACTTTTTCATATTCTAGGCGAGTACACAACGTTTCAAAAATAATATCATGTGTCACAGGTCTTCGGTGTTTTATAATTATTATTATCGTTGAACCGTCACAACAACGCACTGGACGATTAAAACCTGTCAACGATTTGGGTGTCTTCGAGATACAGGCGAGGTATGCCTACACCAAAGCCATGTACAGGGAAAAACCCGTAACGATATAATATTATATAGACTGATTTATTCGGTCAATGATATAGCGACGACGACTACTGTACACGTTCGCGTGACCGATAGCTCGTCTATCGATAATATGCCAAAAACGGTGTCTCGAATAAAAGCGAATTTATCACTTCGCGCGAAGACTCCGGCGACGCCGACCGGCGAATACACGTCACTCGCCTTCGCGCATAAAGCTCGCACGATATGGCCCCGCGACGCGTGCAATTATACGCGCGCGCACGTTCTTCGTTTTGAAACTTTTCGAGTGGTTCATTGCACAGTGCCGTCCGCTATCCGCGATACTCCGCGTAGACACTTCAGATTTGTCGGATTTAAAACCCTCGCGATTTCGTCACGATTTGTTTACAGAATCACTGAAAAAAAAAAAATCAATTTTTGCGTGTTGTGCGATATTATTATACTTCAGGTACCTATGGCGAGTGCTCGGCACACGTATATATATATATATATACAGTAATGTAATTATTGCGTCGGACGTCACGTGTTATTCAAAAAAAACAATATTTAACACAAAACATAAGACCCGTATTATTATCATAATAATACGTTAGTTTACGTTTATGAAGTATAAACATAATCGTTGTGCACCCCTATTGCTGCAGCGGTACCACATTATACGGAATATAGTGCATTCACAGTTCGTTAGCAGAGCAATACACATCGTCCAAAAAATGTATAGGCACGCACAAGATATGATCGTTTTAATAGTGAGTATATTATACAGAGTTATTATCTATTGAATATTTAAAAAAATATAATGTTTTTTTCTATATACTTTCTGATATTTAAGACGCATGCGATTTGATCTTTTTCTATTGTCTTCAATCTTTTCACTCTTATAGTTCCCCCACGTTTTTAATGCTTATCAGTCAAACAATATTTGTTCAATATTCAATGTTATTTTAAATAAATCATTATTAGAATAAATAAAGTGCTGTTAACAATTAAATAATAAATAGTGGATAGCGAATTCGCCAACAAACATAATAGTGAAAAGAATACATAAAATCGTATACGTTAAAATTGCATGAAGTATTTTAGTTTATATTAATCAAACGGGAGATAATATTTCTTAAGTACGGAAAATCACTGATAAATGTTATGTATTGTCATCAATATTAAGTTAATAGTCGTGTCGTTTAGAATAGATAAAAGCGTTAGGAGTTTAGGACGAGTTTGAAAAACATCTACAGTAGGCTTGTTTGAAGTGGTGTATACTGTATAAGGTGAAATGGTATATCGTTAGATCGAAACATTAATCAATAATTCGTTTAATTTATTATGGAAATTACGTAATTTTTTTTACTTTAATTGGAGTAAATTATTTATTGATAGTTGATATATTATAGTACTCTTGTAATCAAGATCAATAATAATAAATATAATCTTTCGGTATTATCATCTCAACGATCCGGTAAAATAAATATATAACTTTGACCACGGTTTTGCCTTCAATAAAAAACTATGTGGTATTTACAAGTATTGTGTGCATTTGTTTTTGTAAAAATACAATAACAATATTAAATTATCAACGAAATGCTTGGAAATGGCATTCTGCATTTAAACGTGTTGAGGAAAGAGATGGCAAGAAAAGACAAATACTAAACGTTACAACATATATAACTTTATTACTTTTCAAATAAATTAAAAATATCATGCCTGTATTATATATTATTATATTGTATTGGCAATTAATTCTTACAAGCAAATTTTTTTTTTTTTTTTGACTGAAGCTATAAAATGCATTCCTATCCATAAAAATATTATATATCTGCACGTTATTCCGTATAATAATAAAATGGTACGACATTGAATATTGATAATTATTGTTTTAAATATCAAATATTTATTACTTTTTATACTATTGCGATATTCACGTACCATGCATATAATATCATAAATGTATATATTATATATTATACATAGATCTAAAATATATTATATAATATGGAAAATCGTTACAAATACAATCGTTTTGGTTATATCGTTGCCAACATTGATTAGTCTATAAAAAATAATCTTACAAGCATACGAGAGATCACAATAAAACGTTATAATATGTTCTATATCGTTATACTGATTTTTTCGTAAACATTTGTTATAGTTTTTATAAACATAAAGGTAAGTGTACTAATATATTTTATAATCAAAATTTGATCTGGCATCATCGATAGACATACTAATAATAAAATAATAATAATAATAATAATAATAATAATACAAATACAAATAATAATAGTATAATATAATGACTGTATATATTATTCTCGTGTGTATTTAATAACTATTTATCGTACATATTTTTCTTATATGCTAGTTAGGTTAACTTAATATGCCTACGTATTTGTTTGACATCATCAATACGTATGCATATAAATATATAATAATAGATCAGCGACCGATTGGCAAATTATAACTTTATATAATGGCATAGATATTAAATCACAAACTACTTATGATAGTATAATAATAATAATAATAATAATAATGATAATTGTTTACAAGAAGGACTTAAAACAATACTTATGATCGCATCGAATAGCATAAACGTTTTGATACACAATAATTGACTACACAAAAAAAAAAAAAATTATTAAGTAAATAAATGGTTCTGACAAATTAAGTATGCGTGGAGGGAGAAGAAGGAAGGGTGAACGGTTCGATGTCAATGGAAGATTGTCTAAACGTTTGCAATTGGAGGCGATCTTTTTTTGTCCCTTTGAAAATATCCCGAACACCAAAACGATGAAAATACAACAATATAAAAAAGGAAAAATATAGGTATTGCGCGTTAAAGAAGATACATGATAGAGAAATCAACATAATATAGAAGAAGAATAAAAGTGAAAAATACTATTAGAGCTTTAGCGTGTCGAGTCGTAAGAAAAGAATAATAATTCCGTTTGATTGAAGGCTTCAAATGTACACGTATAAAACTAAAAATTGGCATCTATTTTGTACAGGCGTCATAAAAAAAAAAAATACAATTTAATTTTTTTGGTTCTCGATGAGAACACACGCGATACATATGTAGTAGATACTATTATATACATCGCGCATTTTTATACGTATATAGGCTATATTATAATTAAAACATGTACATAAACTTATTTTACACGATAGTTTTACGATATAATATTAATAAAATAAAAAAAAAAGTGACGCGAGAGATAACACGACTGTCGCTGTCGGAAATGAAACACTCGTCCCAATAAGTACTGTACACCAACCCACACACATATACACAACCACCACGTGATTGTACGTTGGCTGATATCCGGGGGAAAATAATAAAGGAAGCGTATACATTTAATCTATCAGTCGATGAGTCTATCTGAAAAAGAAAAAGAAATATATAAATTAGAAAAATTAAACTCGTTTAAAATTGAGTATATCTATATAGTATATAATATATATAGTATTAATATATGTACTTTTTATCAGAGGTAATGGGTGTTAACTAATTAAAAAAGAATCCATTGTGTGGCAATTTAGCTTTTTACAGTTAATTTGAAAAATAATACGTTAAGTTAAAATTATATTTATACATATTATTCATAAATATGTTTCTATAGTTAAAACTAATTAATTCTTGCATAATCACGCTATAATATATACAATGATTTTAAATATAAATAAACAAATTAATATTTCTTTATTTAATAATTACACAAATGCGTAATTGCCTAAACCAGTTTTAGTGTCTAAAAATAAGATGTATTTTTAACAAAATATTCAGTTGTTATTATTTAAAAGAACATGAAAGTTTTTAATATCATTGTAAAACACCTAGGCAGTAATAAAATAATAAATGTTAAATTTTTTGTAACAGATTTAAGTTGGAAATATTTTTTGTTATTTGATCATTTTTGTTGCAATTATACAGGTACAAGGCAATTTATTAAATATGCACAACCCATTTTTATGGTTCGTTTATGGCGTTGTGCAATATTATTAAAATTATGATTTTTGAAATTTTCGAATATTCGCTCATAAAACTCATTATTTGGAATGTTAAGATTTTTATGACTATATTAGGGACCGTGTTAAAGGTGATATAATTTTATTTTTTCATTTAATTAATAACTTTAATTTTTTTCTTCATAAAAATGTTGATGTATTTGACTTATCCGGTGACACACCAGTGTATTGCGACATACTGATTGAGAAACACTGGTATCTTCAATAAAATAACACGGCAAATATAATAGTAGTTCGTATTTTGATTTCGATATATACAACAAAATTAAAAATTAAAATAATTTATTTAGTAGAAAGGATAAGTTAATATTGGCAAAAAAAGAAGTTCTTACACTAAAAATGATCATCTTTAAAGAATATAATATTTAAACGCATCATATTTTAATCGCAAAAATGGGCCGAGTATACCTAAATAATCACTAGTTTGTACATATACCTATATATTATATGGAAATAAAAACTATTCAAAGTCCTGATGGATATTTTACTGACCTGTGGTCCCTAACGCGCACGAGTGTCCTCGGCGCGACCGTGCATCCTTATAATAAACGTGTGTGTGTGTATATTTATATATATACAATACGTATGTATGTTTTATTATCACTATACGGCGCATCCTTTTTTCACGCCGTAAAGGACCTTGAGCTCGGGGAGTATGACTTTTTTGATGAGACTGTACGTTTTGGACGCGAGAACCTGTCGAGCCGGGTCTTTTTTCAACGTCTTGATGCCCGGCTTGTGCGTCAGAAAAGCGTTGTCCAGTATGTGGAACTCGTAGTCGAGCACGCACAGAGTGTAACCCTGTAAACAAAAATAACGAACAAATAAGTACCGATGACAATTATTAAACTAATCATAATCATAATTATCATGACTCCCCCCCCCTTGCTACAACAATCGATTATGCATAAAAGGAAAGCTCCATTAAACGAATACGCGTATTACCCGGACCACGGTCGGAATATTACGATCCCGAGGGCATTATTATCATGCAGTATAAATTATTACTCGATATATGTATAGTATGCGTATACGAATATTATATTTTTATGACGGCGAATTAGCATACATTATATTATTATTAAGGGACAATGATCGATTATTGTTATTATTTTCTTGCAGACGTCCATCGGGAAATCGACAATATAATATGCACGATTTGATTAAACTTTTATAGCCTAAATACACAAATACTCTAAAAATAGCATAGTTTTAAGAGATTTACGAATTGTAACTTAAAAGGTAACAATTTTCAGTTTTTTTTTATCAATTAGTTATGAATTAATTTAAATAGAAATAATAATAAATTATAGATTTAGTTTTGTGTAAGACATTTTAAAAATTATAAATTTATTCGATCGATTATTTTAGTCTCAAAGCCCGTCACAACTAAAAATGTAATCAAACTTCAGGCACAATTTAAATTTATTTATTTTTTAATGTTTATAAAATATGTAATTTTGTTTTGAAGTATATAAGTTATATTCATGTTTAATTGAGTATGAAAAAAACTTAACTTTCGTGTTTAAACTATAAATGCATTATAAAACGTTGACATATTTAATCAGAATTATTACAAGTTTAATATAGATGAATATGCATTGACATGTACAAATCCGAACCCTACTCATTACTATATAAATTATAATAATTATTATAATTGATCATAACGATGGTCATGTACACACATACCTGAGTCATTTTGTCCATTTTACCCTCCCAGCTCAGTCTCTCGTCGTACAACGGATCGTTGTGTGTGCCGATGAATATCGGCTCCCAATGCAAATGGTACCCGGTCCGCTTGCCCGTGTGGAACACGCTGACGCCGGGCTTGGGCTTGGCGCTAGCCCATTCCTTGAACTTGGGTACCGTGTGACAGTCGGGGCACACTTTTTTGTGGAAAGTGATGGCCGAACCGTTTTTAAGCATCGATACCTGTTGTAGGAAAAAAAATGAATTAATCAAAATTTGCAAAGGTCGTCTCTTGTGTGTAAAAAATAAAATTATCGCAATATATTTTGAAGTGTTTAGTATTTAAAAATGTTATTATATATGATTATGGTTGTATCAGATGAAACGCGAATCGGTAGACGGCAGACGAAGACCAAAATCTTGCAAAGAATGATTGAATGCTTATAATATCGTAACGTCTATATAAACATAGAAGTACGAAATACGCGTATCGGATGAAGCCAGTAGCCTACGAGATAGTAGCAGTTACGAGGAGGATTGTGATCGTCTACTCCTCTCTGTTGAGCTGAGTTCCGAAGAAAAAAAAATTATGTATCGGTTTAATAGGTATTGTAGGTTTTAAATACATTTTTTAAACTAAGTAGGTACGTATAATTTGATGACAATTTAAGAGTGACAATATAGTAGACACTAGACACTAAATATTATTGATTAAAAATTAACTGGTAAATAATTTTGGTATTAATTTTGTATGAATTATTTTTATTTGGTGTGAGGGGACACGAATTTGTATTGAAAACGTTTATAGCTTCATCAATTGAACAATTGCCCCTGCTCCACTTGAATAGGTTATGTATCCGCCATTGGGACGATATCAGTATAAAATAGAAATCTGTTTTGTTTAGTTTTTAATCACGCCTAGTATCCGGTACCGAAGACACGGTCATAATTTAGACACCGTGGCGATACGATCATGTTTTCGTGATGAAGTTCATAAATTATAACACGCAACGTTTGTATACTTTTATATAGGTACACTTATAATATAAGTATTGTCTTAGTATTGTTTCTGAGTCATTAAAATATGTTCACTAAGGACAGTAATCCTTCACGATGGTTTGGAAAAATTAAAAAAAAGGAAATAGTTGTAGTGTTGGATTTAAGTTGTAAACTGTCGATACATTAATATAAATATACTACGAATTTTCCAATTATCGTAGTGCCTGTATTTGCCAAACCCCATTATCGATACAATAAGTCGAACAACTCGCGGAAGCTATTGGTTCGAGTAAACATATTTCGTTTATCGTTTTCGATTTAGACGCGTCAAAACGATCATGAAATATTCATCCGATCGACACTTTTTAGTTAACAGAAAACGAACGATTCTCGCTTGAAAAAAAATAAAATAAAATACAAGTCCGTTCCTATCGCGATTGTCGAAATGTACATTTTAAAAAACATTCTCTTCTGGTTGTTTCGTCGTCAAATGAATTCCCATCACACGCAACGGAATTATAATAACGTAATAATGTAATCTCGATAAAAGCCGAATGCCGCGAACTATTATTTCATTAACAATATTATTTAGTAGTAGTACCCGGCGACGAACGATGTCACGGATTAATGACGAACACCGCCGTCGCCATTATTATTATTATTATTATTATTATTGCGGCTCGGCTTTTGTTTCTTTCCATCCGCACGTCGTCGGCTCGTCTCTTCACCTCTCGCCGTACCATTAATATTATTATAATAACGGTAATGGTGACGAGTGGATGAGGGGCGCGCGCGGGAGGGGGAGGCAAACTTTTATAATACTATTGCTTTGGGGAGGGGGGGAGGGGGGGAGGGTTCGCTAACCATTTGGCATTCGCGTTTTTGTGTTTTGCGAATGCGCGCGAAGGTCGCGGCGGTGTACTCGCGATAACAGTTTTAATTATTATCATTATTATTATTATTCGTATAAAATAAAATAATAATATCGCAGCGCAGACAAACGCCACAACGATTACTGTGCGTTTGCCGTGTCGTAAATAAAAATATAGTCCAAACTAGTTATTTTTCTTTATATATTTTCCACGCGCGCGCGGCTTTATCGAGAACTGCAGTATAATATTATTATACAGACACAAACGGGTTGCCCGCTCGTGACCGTCGGCTGCGCAGCTCATATAATATTTATGACTGCCACGGCGGCGGATTCGGGTAAAACGGATAATTTTTATAACGTAACACACACGTAGGCACACCGTACGCAATACATATGTAAAGACATTCATAAATAAATCATACGCGTTTTAGATATTATTTTCGTTATACGAGTTCGACCGCTTGTTATAATACATAATAATATAATAATTGCCGTCGTCTCATTATTACGGGCTTCGTAATTTACGACGGAATCAATTACGCTCCGGAAACGCGTATTTTCCGTGTATTAAGCGGTAAATTCTGTCCCGGAGAGGAATCCATTACGACAATATAATGTAGTTAATAGTCGGGTATTATCCCGCACTATCGGTCTGTACACCAGAAGACGAAAGAAAAAAAAACGACTAATAAATAATAGGAAGCGATAGACGTCAAGATAATCGTTTCGAATGTCGAAAGATGATTTTAATTTCCGTTATGCGAGTCACTTATTATGTATACGATTTATTTATAATATACGAAAAACATGATATTATAATACGGTTTAATACTCATGTACATATTATAGTCACGCGGTGGAGTACCTCTATATCGATCGAAATGTCCACTGCAAGTGTGGGAGAGGGTGTGAATAACAAATACAAAAAATAATACTGTATGATTACGGCGCGACGATATCTATATTATAATTACCTACACGCGTTCGCTAACGATATAGTATATATTATTCTTTAACCTTGGAATGGGTTTCACAAACGGCGGCGTGTTTGTCAACTATTTAGGTGTATCTAACACCGTACAGCCCTGAACCCATTATAAATAGTGTTGTTATAATATATTATTATTTAAATCGTATAAATTATATTTTAGTATTGTTCCGTTTTTTTTTCGGGGGACAACCGTTTCACACCTAGACGTAGAAAACACTAAAGATCGTGATTCATGACACTATAAATGTAGTATACATACGTGCAATACGTTCGCATTGTGCGATGTATAGTTTGTGCTGCCTACCCGTCGACGATTGTATAAATATAATAAATATAATATACGTTTTAGTAAAAAGATTTCCTCGACCCGTTATTACGTCGGTGTAATTTCGTATCGGATCCGAAATGTTTGAATTGAATCGGTTTCCGTCGGTCAGAATACTCAGAATATTATTATTCAAATATTTTATAGTTTTATTGAAATCAAATTTTTTAAGTAAGAAATCATTGTAATGCGAAAAACGTATTAGTTACTCGGCTTTGTAAATATTGTATGATCAAACATTTCCAAACAGGTTATTTTTGTCTACTTAAAATTAGATAATACAAATGATGACAATTAAATTATATACTTGTCATTTGGCTCTTACAGGTCATCGTCGTCGTCCCTCCAACCGGACCCGCGACGAATCTCAAGGCGACCGATTCCAGAGAACATTCGCTATGGTATCGTAGGTACTAATATATTAATAATATAATATACATTTTTTCTCGCATATTACCTATATATATACATAGTACATTATATTTGTGTAATTTCATAGACGAAGTCAGATAATAATAGTTAAAAAACAGAAAATGAATATATATATATATAATATATATTTTATATTTTACTCTAAAACTTAAAAGTTAAATTAAATCACAAAATTAATCCCATAAGTTGAAAAGTTTAAAAAAATATTTTTAACTAGATAATGACCGCGTCGTTGGGGTTCGCATCAGCGTGGAGCAGGACATCTACAAGGTGCAGTTTTTCGTTCGTATTATCTCAACAGTGTCGGCAAATGAAAACCAAAAGGTCAGCGTATACAACGACTGAAGCAAACCGACAGATTTATTGCGAAATATAAATACGTTTTTTACGGGTATTTCAAAACGTCTATGCCAGCAGACAGCGGCGGACCTAACCTGCATCGTCGCGGCGCTCGCCCGAAATGGTACAATAATAATAATATATTATAGCATCCTTTTCTTTATTTTTCGCTCTTACATTCTATTGTGTACCCGCCGAGCTACAACCTTGCGGTTCGTCAATGGAACCATAATTCAAACGTATTTGTTTTTAAAATTCCTATTGTTCGGCGGACAAGTGTATTTGGTACCTACTGCTGCAGTAGTACACATTATTATTATTATTACAATACAAATGCATAATATTATAATATACCTATACTTATAATATTATTACGTTGATTTACCCGCGGCCGAGATAATATATCCGCGTGAAGACGACGATGACGCGATAACGATCGGATTATGCGCTACTAGGTATTTTAATTATACAGAGTGATTCGTCAGACACGTTCGCCACCATTTTATTATTTTAATTATTCAAATTTTGATTACTTCTTGAATTTTCTTGGTTCGTAAGGTTTAATAACTCAGAAACCATTCGTTTGGATTTAGATTAATGTATATATATTATTATAAAAACCCCATCAGCTATAAACAATTTACAGTAAAAAAGAAGTGTTATACTTTGAAAAAAATTGTATTATCTTTTCCACTGAACACCCTCCATTGAAAAAAAAATTAAGTACTCGAAAATATGGTCTTTTAGTAGGTACCTCTACAATTTGAAATTTCGAAAATTAGAAATCAAATAAATTAGTGATTAAAAAGATACTATAATGTGTAATGAGTAAACAAGTTTCTTGTATCACCAGCCTGTATAATATGTACATATAGTAATATATAAATATAATGTAATAAATACTAAATCATACTACCGTGTATTTTACGTATCTACTCATTTAATGTATAATATTTAGCCGTCGTCGTTTTTATACCGTTAACGGATTGTTTTTAAATTTTTTTTTTATAAAAACATATTTCCTGTTGTAGTTGGACGCCGCCAATAGACGAACCGTGAAAATATACATTATATGCGCGTACATCGTGTATTATTAAAATATTATAGGCATTGTTCGTCGTTGGGTTTCGTTTCTTTGAACTTGAACTTTAGATTCGAATTGAAGACGAGAATATCGACGTCGTCGTCGTCGTCATCGTCGTCCTCGTCGTGGTCGGTCGCGTTTCACCATGGCGGAGGAGGCCTTGATATATTAACGATATATAAATATATTATGTACTATAGACGCTATGTCTACGCATGGTTTTTCCGGGAAAATCGTAAAATAAATGCTGCCGCCTCTGCTCCAGCGACTTTTAATAATACACCTACCCGACAAACAGGAATTACCCCGCCGGCCGTTGCAGCTGGTTGTATGTTGGGTAGTAAAACCGAAATTAGTTTTTCCCGCCGTTAAGGTATTTTTTTTTCTAGTTAATTATTAGGTTCTTGTTCAAGTTTTATGACCGACCTCTGGATTTTATTAATATACACCGCGGCATTTTCCGAATAATAATAATAAAAAAATAATCGTGCATTGTATACAAAATTGTATATTTTACCGAGACGGAAATTTTCGCGCAAAGAAAACGCTCAATACTCGCAATACAAAAAGAGTTTTTACGAATATAAAAATGTTTTGGGCGAGAAAAAAATTAAGAATTAAATCCAAGTTTTCAAACTAGCGATACCAATATTGTATGATATATATATAATATTATAATATATGTTATATTGATCGAATGTACAAATTAGCCCAATCGGCTCAACAGTCTAAGATCATTTTTTATAAAAAAAAAAAAATATATATAGTGTAATTGTATGCCAAATGTATAATGTTTCCGGGATAACACTGTTTCTCTTTCAAGTACAGTTGACTTAATAACATTTTATTGACATTAAATTATAAAAAATAATAATTCCGATTTTACTTCCCACCACTGTTATCGATTATTTTGTCGAAAACATTGTACTCATAGTGAACGTATTATTGGTATAGGTAAGTCGTATGAAGGTCTTCAACATCTAACCCTATTAAAAACTGTCATTGCTGCAGTAAGTCTTAGATATATTTTGTCAGTCTCAAACGTCGTTGCACAGAACTAGCTATATCAGCGAAACACCAAAGACTCGGATAAATTATTATAATGCAGTGTGCGCGGTTTGTGCGCAAATTCACATGAAACACCGAAGGCATAATTTAATATTGTACGTGTTTATAGATATGCTGCACCAAGTTTTACTGCCAATCCGGTGCATTGCGCGTTGTAAAACGGTCGAACAATAGCTATGCTATAATAATATACAGCAATACAGCATATAAATTACAATAATATATTATATTGTACGAGCCAAAACCCCGGCCGTTTTGCGTTTTGTATATTACAGCAATTACGTGACATAATAATAATAATAAGTAATAATGACGTTATTATGGATGTAAGATGTTTTAGACGTATGATATTTTATAATTTTGGTCCGACTTCAATTGGAATCATTTGTATATTTGTTTTTTTGGAAGCTTACGATTCATATCGTATGTAACATAAGCAGAAAAAAAAAAGAATACGGGATTAAAAAAAGTTAATCATCTATCGAGTTAAACGATGTTCGATGGTAATAATTAATATTCGTGATCATCAATATTGCATCGGTCGTTTTAAAAATATGTAAATTAACAATATAACTAATATGTTTATAATTATTGAGAAAGTAGTAAGATGATAGTACAGGTATGTTTTATACTGACTATTGGTGAAATTTAAAAAATTCGTTTTTATTCAGGTTTTCTAATTTAATCAAAATTATACAACAAAATCATTGCCTATATTTAAAATTTTTTTTTTAAATACAATTTTATATTATATTTGATATTTTTGATTTTATATTAATTGCGTGTTGATGTTAAGTGTTGACATTTATCATTTAGTATGCGCGTATTAGGTTAGGTATTTCACGCCTATAATAATATATTATTAAAGTATAATACAAAATATTCAGGACGATAGATGAACACTTTTTTCCCGTGTTTTGGTTTAACTTTACACCCGCGAGCTTATAAAAATCATGACGTATAACGCACGTGCAGGTATATATATCGAATGATATGCCTGGTTTGTTACCGTGGGTACAACTCTATAAAACGCATTAAAGTGCATACCACGGTCGTATTCTTTGGTATTTGTTTTATCGTTAAGGGAAAAAAATCATTAATTTTTGTGTAATAGCTTAATATCTATTAAACGCAGTCCTATTATGTCATTTCTTTGATAGTACACGACAAGAAATAAATATTGTACCTAACTTTTATTGAATAATATAACTATCTCTGATCTTTGGGGACTTAAAGGCTATACAAATGTTTTAAATAATATGTACGAGAAGTTATGCGATTAAATATGAAGCGAAAAAATATGCATTTAATTTTTTTTTTCAAACTTCCATATTTTTACTTTTAAAATTATAGTGAGTTTATTTTAAGTTTGGATTTTAAAATGTTAACATAAATAATTTAATTCTCTACTTTTAAAATCTACGATCGATGTACAATATAGGTACGTTGCATTATAAAAATAGCCACGGACTTTGATATGTACATATTACAATATCATAAATATTGTTAGTTATGAACTCATGAATTCGTGATGCCGCAATAAGATTAAAATCTCAAATCAATATATTTGCGAAGTTTTAAGTATGTATATTACTATTTTAGATACCATCTATGTGTTAAAATAATAAAACATAATCGTCATAATCACTTGGAATTAAAAAGTCTGAATGAGTATAAATATGCGCTACAGCATTTAATATTGCATCGGTAAGTATTGGTAGAATTGAAATTTATTTATGTATAGGTACAGCAATAAATGTAATTAGTAAAAAACTACACGGTAATCAAACAAAATTTTAACCTATTTATAACTTACGCTATTTGGAGAAAACCCAAATTAATGTTTCGAGATGACAATAATTATTATATAGGTATATTATACTGTTGTCCGCGGAATCGCCGGGACTTGTGATTGAGCAATGATTATGGTTTTTTGAGCAGGCTAAATTTAAATGTTATCCAACGAAATACTATGAATATCATATATTATACAGCTTTTTCGTTACTTCAATTATTATTATTATTATTATCATGTGCGTAATTTATAGAAAAAACAGAAGCGTTTAAAATTTAAGTGCGGCCGCAGCTAGTTTGCACTCTGCGATATTTAATGTGTTCACAGTGTAGTTTTGTACGCAGACGTATGAACACTGTTTGAATAATAAAGATCTTCTGTGCGTTATTTTTAATTTATACGAATCTAACTCTCGCGAAAGCAAGTATAGGTGTGCAATGTTTATTATTATACCTTGGCAGCTATTCGGAATCTTAACTCAAACGCACAAATTTTAAAACAAAACGTTTTAATTTTCAGACAAGCCATGTGATATATTGATTAATTACCGCTGCGGACGTTCCTTACACTATTTATTCCGACCTCGTGTGACTCGCCGATTAGCGATCAGCGATCGGTAGTCAGTGATTACAACGCCGAAACGCTTTTAATGTTATGTACCCATTCAACGCTTAACGCTGCAGCCGCAGACCAGAGATTATTACATATATTATACTGAATATTGAAATGTAAAATAATAACATGTCGTTAAACAACGTCGTCATCAGGACAGCGGATTGCATTTAAAATTTGACCGTAGTACTTACATTTGCTTTCACCCAATATAATTGTTACTGGTGATGTAACTGTAATAATGCACAATAATTCTAAATATTATGCGATAATTGGTAAGTAGAAATCGTTAAGGTTATTTCATTTGTGTAAACGCACAATATGCACACGATTGTGTCTATTTTAAATATATCTCGAAAACGTATTGTATATGTAATAATAATTGTCGCCTTGAAATATTAATTTAACTCCTTAATACATGTTATTTATCATAAAACTCGGGCGATTTGAAATGTTTGATTACACTATAATTTTATTTTTTATTTTTGCTACCGACGCTGTTGTTGTTGTATACTACCTACCGCTGCTACCACCAAAGTACTATATTTACATTATAAAATTATTTTTCTCCTCGGTGCCGGTGCACTATATATTATAATATTATAACGGAGCGTATTTGTATTGTTCGACACACGATGTGCAAAGAAAAAGTTAAGTTATTTTAACGAGATTTCCATTGAATAGCAGAAAACTTATACTTTTTAAGGTCTTTCAATGATTTAAAAACTCGTTTTAAACCGTAAGCTGTTGCGCAAAGAAAAATAATAAATTCTCACGTTATATTGTAGGGTCTTAAACGATTTTCAGATGAACATAATAATAATAATATGTTACGCATATACGCATGAAAAGACGGCGGCGACCGATGGCTGTCGCTAACCGTCGGTACATATTATTATAATATGACGTATTGGCGTTGAAAATATTTTTGTGAGATATCTCAGCGGCAGTGATTCGTCGTCGTCGTCGTCGAGTACAACAGTACGCGATGACAACGACACGGTCATATACATATATTATACGTATATAATACAATACTATCGGGACGATAATACGACGAGTCGTAATAATAATATCGGCGCGTTTTTCCACTCACCAGTTCCTTTTTGTCGGCCGGCAATTTCATGTGGGACGCCAGTTCGAATATCGGTAACGGGAACACCATTGGTTTCGGGCGCCGGAGCGGCGGGTCCTGCCTCCGGACCAGGTCCATGAACCCCTCGATGACGCCCGGGCTGGGGTACAGCTCGATGTCGGACGGCAGCACGTAGTGGGTGGTGGCCGACTCGCGGGCCACGTTCCGACCCACGTTCACCGGGTACAGCAGCTTCTTCTGGCCCTTGTACGCGGCCGACGCGTTCGTCCACGGCGGCGGTGCCGAGCAGTTGGCCACCAGCGCGTCGATGTCGTGGTCCGAGTGCGGCACCGACTTGGGCACGTGCCCCGACCCGAAGTACATGTGGAACGTGACGTACTCGGCCAC
Source organism: Rhopalosiphum padi (assembly GCF_020882245.1). Lineage (NCBI taxonomy): Eukaryota > Metazoa > Arthropoda > Insecta > Hemiptera > Aphididae > Rhopalosiphum > Rhopalosiphum padi. Next base: position 26,131,491 of record NC_083600.1, read on the forward strand.
CAGCGGCGAACCGCACTGCCGCAAGTACCGGATCGAGGCCAGTGTGGGCACGAAGTCGTTGCCCGGCGTGTACAGCGCCACCGATATCGGTCCTCGCCACCTGCGGATCGAGGGCATGCGATATTATAATGATGTCCGCCAAATCATAGTAGTTTATATAGTGTTTTTGGGATGTGTTTCTATACGCGGCGATCAAAACATTAGAAGGGGCCAAGGCATTATTTTCTACACTAATCGGTGGGACATTCATATGTGGTACCTACTGAATGTAACTTTTTTTTTTTTAGTATGCCTATATATTATGTGTATTCGATATGTTTCATATATCCACGTTTGTTCCGTATAATTATTAATAATATTATAAATACGATTGACACAATCTCATCCCATACGATATTTACAATGAGTAAATGTTGTCCACAATTTGATACTTAAATTACAGTAGTATAAGCACACGACATTATGACATGTATATACATACAAAAAAAAATAACAATAAAATTACCAATTTTGCAATTTATTTCTAAATCATTCTATAAAGTTGGTTATTTTTCCATTTATAAACAGACTTTTTTAATTTTAAAAATGTGGTTTTAATAGATACTTATAAAAGAATAAGTAAAAAAAAAAACACCAAAAAAGGTGGATCAGAGGCATGTTTGATAAGAAAAAAACGTTATCTCATAATATAAGTCATAAGCCTTTCAGCGATTTTTAATGAGGCAGAACCAAAGACACAAATAGCTATGGTTTTTATTAGTTCTTTTTATATGGATTATACCACGTATATATTTACCTGTCCAACAAAGGTTCTAGATTGTCGAGGAACGTGAAGTCGGCGTGTGTCGTGTACGTGATGGACTCGTCGCACCGGAACCACCGACGGGCCGGCACGTAGTTGTACAGCACCCAATAATCGCCACGTTGGGCGATCCGCCGGTGGTTGGACTTATCCTGGCAGTCGAGTAGCTCACGGAGCGGCCTGACCTGTACGGCAGAGTTGGCCATCGCCATGGCAACTTGGGCCACGAAGGACGTGCCGGCGGTAGTCGTGGCCGACGTGGTGGTTGTGGTGGTCGTGGTCGACGTTTGCTGTTGTTGGGTGGGTGCGTCTTTTTTCTCGGGCGTCCACGATTCCGCCGGTCCGGCCGCGGCTGATCCACCGCTGCCCGAAGCGGCCGAAGTGTCGGCGTTGTCCAACGATTCGGCCGCGACCACTGACTTGGGTTTGATGCGCATTACATGGCCGTCATCTCGCAACGTTGTCCCTGTAAACAACGAATACTTTTATAACAATATATATATATAGACGGTATATTGATAAACAAGAACAGCACGACTAAGAAAATATTCAAACCGACTTCATTAAAATTTAAACATTTTAAAATCGAATGGGTCAAACTCATTGAGAAAATTGTCTACTTGCTGGTAACGCAACGCAACGTGTTTTTATACCAAAAATACGAATAGTTAGTACCGGAAGAGTCTAAAAAGTATTTTCTAAAATTATAGTTTTTTGTTAAGCTGTTGTGACTCTATGCGCTTAAATATTTTACTCGTGTTTGTAGCAGGTCTTATATTATAAAACCATTATTTTATTGAAAATCCGAAAAATTTTCCCCGCTGCGGAGAATTATGTTATTAGTTAATGGATATTATATTATTAGTGTTATCGATTTTTGTCGTTTTCCGTAAGTAAAACTAGGTATACGGTTTATTCTTTAATAACGAAAAGTACGGTTTACAATAACGTGTTATATAAGACTTAAATATATTCTTTACAGATTCGGGTCACGGAGAGGCCTGTAGATTATTATTGTGTCACGTGTTTGGTTTTATTTGGGTACCATATTATTAATGAGCAGCCATCAATAATCGGACGTGCTGGTACGGTAAACGAGCGGCCCGAATTGAATCATTGTCATCTCCGAAAATCGTTTGTACAACCGCTTGCCGATTTGAACTTTTTTCTCGCCCCTTCCCCGCATCGCTACCAACACCGCGTCCATCGCCACCAAGACTACCACTAAACAACCGCAACATCAACAACGGACGTCGGGTCGTCGACGACGATGCACACAGACTCGCGATCGAACGCGTATACAAATATCAAAACGTTTTTCACAAGGTCGTGATAATATCGTAGTGTAATGACTATACATATAGTAATGGCAGTGTTACCAGTGAACACATATAGGTATAGCGTCTATGATGAATAACAATCATCGCGGGGTAATGCGCGAGAAGGTCATGTGGTTTTTCGACATAAGGGAAATCGGTGAATCAGGGCACGCGTCACAATCGAATTCCTCCGCGTGCGGTTTTCGTTTTAATTATGCGCTCGTTACGTTGTATATTGTGCGATTCCGTCGCTGCGGCGGCCGGCAAGTCTGCGCTGTAATTATAAATCGTCGGTTGTCCTAGTGTGGATGCCGAGCGGCGGGAAAGTTGTGCCGTGAACGCGAGACCGCGAACAATCGTCGTCGGCGACAACGTAATTTTTCGATTTGTCTCGTGAGTCGGTCTGACGAGAACGCGTGTGATTCGGAAGCGCGACGTAATAATGTGTAATATAACGTATAATACCACCTCGAAATACGCCACCGACACGTGTGCGATGACGTGATGTTACCAGAGATATAATTATACGAAATTACAATATTATATATATTAAATAATAATAATGACACGAATCTTCAACGCTAAGAACAATTATTATGTCTTATGCGCAGCACACGTATTATACGTAATTAAACACTGTACCTACATAATACGAGTACGCGATGATGAATAATATTATATTATATATTTATACCCGAGTAGCAGGATTTCGACGATTACGCAGCCGAGATAACGCGCGCGCGAAAACCGAATATCGTTTTAGTACTGAGTTTTGCTTGTTTTTTTTGGGGGGGGGGATCGCCCTCGACGACGACTGCCGCGTGACAAGTCGCATTCAGTCACTTTTTTTGTTGCTTTTTTGGTACTGCGCCTTTAAACGATGATCTCGATTACTATTAGCACCGCACGAACGTCGTCCACGCACGCGGAGGGAAAATGCTATACATATCATTATACGACATGTATTTATACAGTACGAAATAATTTATTGTAGCGTGTAATATATTATATCGTGAGCACACACAATGTACGCACATTGAACAGTCAGTCAAAACGGCACGAAACGTTTATACAATATTATATTATGTAGACAAAACCACGAGTTTTTTTTTATTTATTTTTTTTTAATTTGAGGGGGAAATATTTAACCCTGCGGCCGGGGCCCACGAGAAAAACACAATACAATGTCGACGATGGTTTTACTTTGATTAAACGTAAACACATAACTCGTACCTCCTAGCTATATGCGTTATATTATATGCACCTCTAATATGCGTAATACGTATATATAGTTTTATGTTGCTAAAACGGTGGCGTTTATATTATATTATACCTGCGGCGCGGTAGCAAACGCGGTTCGCGAACATAAATAATAAATAGGTATAAACACCGCGCGTCCGTGATAAGCAATGAGCGATGTACATTTTTTTCTTCGGTTCGTGATTGCAGCTTTTTAGAGAGACGAGATTTTTTGGTTTATTCACATTACGAGACGACGAAATTTCGTGATTTTCGTTTTCGATAAGAATATATATATATATGTGTGTGTACATAGTCGGTTTAATCAGATGAACTGCACCGTTAGAATCTGGTACGCATAATTTTACGCTAAAAATAAACTAAAAAGCTATATCGAGAAGTACAAGACGCGTACATGATGTACCTAACACGGTAACACCATAATAATATATATGTATATATAACTTTAAACTACTACGCCGCCGCCGTGCAATTTAAGGAATAATGATAGACTGCCGTGCAATGGAATCCAATTTACATTATCCGGGAACTGTTCCATAGTATAAGTAATTTATTTTCGAAGATGCGGTTTTTTTTCTTCAATTAACTACGGTGAAAATAGCAACAGGCGAGAGTAAATTCGTATAAAAAAGTACATATTATTTTTATCACCTCGCCCATTTAGTACAGTGATTGTGGATTGCCTTGAAGTTCAATTTTAATTTGTTTAAACTAGTTATGATTTTTTGTAAACATGTTTTTTATTTATTATATTCTAGTGTTTATGATATGTGTATTAGTGTTACAAATCACAATGCACCAGTAATGTATTTATTATATTTACAGTTTTAATGTTGTGTATTGTGCAAACTGCATGGACAAAATTAGTTCTTTAAAAACTAAATCAATGTAGCTTATTTGATGTATTAACTTATCGTAGATGATCGACGAGTGTATTTATTTGTTTCACTCATTTTTAATGTAAAGTAGTGTTTTAGAACGTCGAGAGTTTACTGGGACGGACGCAGTGATGATGCAAGTATATACCTACTTCTCTCGGGAATTATTTGGCCACTCGTACGAAATCCTTGAGAAGTTTACCCAATTATTTTTTTTTCCTTTTGCAGTTAAGCTATTTATATATGTTGTCCAACTTAAAAGTTAAATATCAACTAATTAAAATTAAATATGACTTTATATATTAGTACGATTATAGTGTTGATTGAACTGCAGGTATGCTTTATCTTCAGAAATCGGTATAGTTACTGTAGCCGAATCATAACCCACAGGAGTACGTTATAATAATTAAATAGATAGGTGCATTCATGATATATCAGTATTAAATTATAACGACTAAGTTTTATTTTCTAATGTGGATTTATTTATTTAAGGTTTTTTTTAATTGATAATAAACTAATTTAAATATAACCCAATTTTATCTAGACTATCGTAGAAGGTTATATGTACCTAAGTATATATAGATTTTATATGGTACAAATGCATAATTTCACTTCTTGGTGTAATAATTTTATTGCAGCGTCGTAAATGATAACGGTTTATTGATGAAAAAAAATCAGAAATTGATGTTAATATTATATGTATATCGACAGGTTTTCTATGGATAAACGGTGTAACTGAATATTCTAACCAGCTAATGTATTTTAATCAATCGAAATTTTGATCTAAATTGTCGTATTAAAGTGGGTCTGTTACAGTCATATGGTTAATGTTTGTCTATTACATCATACTAATATAGGTATAGCATATTATTCCTCTATTACTATTATATTATAATGCATATCGTCGTTTTGGTGTTCTCGCATAAGTGATGTCATTTATTTTCACGACCTTGCATAAAATTATACTTCCTATTCAGAATCGAATTATTCGACTTTGCAGCACATCAATCTTTTAAAAACGAAATATCTTATCTCCCGGCCGTTGCCTTGGCGGATGAATGCGTCTGTACAGAGCGCACTGAGAAGCGCGCGCTCACCATCCAATAGTTGTAATGTGTTTTTTTTTTTTTGCGAAGGCCGACCTCTGGTCAGTAGCAAGTTTTATTAGCACGAGGTAATTCGACAATAAACGCAATTCTAAAACAAACGCGTTCCTTCGTTTCAGATATTTTCCCCTCGCATTGTGTGTATTACGACAACGGCACAACGCATATAACAACGATGGCCGTCCGTCTGTCCGTCGCGTTTTCGTCATTGTGCGCGCCCGCCAAGGTACGGCGTTTAACCCCCGCAGTGTTGGGTCGGTCTAATTGAACAAAGACTTATTTTTTTCGCATAACATCTGCGCTTCTGTCCCCAGAGGGTTTAGGGAACACTGCAAACGCAAATCATTTTATTTTGAAAAATCGTGTATTATGTGAACGATATTTCGGGGCATATAGGTACTCGGGACTTGTTTGATATTACGATAAAAATACAAAATCAAAACCCCAAACACTACACTCTGCGAGAAATACTTGTGTGCGTGGTACCAGGTAAAAATTACGGAGAACAAGTCTTAATAAATTATAATCAATACAATGTAAGTAAAATGTCCTCCCCCCCATCATCACACACGCAGCCCTTTGTACACGTGTATGATTTGTTCTGAGGAGCAAAGGAAATTGAATACTATTCTATCCAATAATAATCGTACACCAATGTTGAAAATTGCGAAGATATGTATGATACGTATTATACATGCTGGAAAATGTATGCAATTTATTTTTAATTTTGACAAGGTTTTCTTGTATCGTTTTTTTATCCATTAATTTATAATTAAATTCCAAGGTGAATGCAATATTTAAAAGGATTGGAGTATCCATACGAATATCATAATAATATGTATTGTGGGTGTGCGGCGAACACTATACACTGCAAGTATATCGAGAATTATTATTTATCTTATACATTATGTTGTTAAGGAAACAAACTCCGACACTCGTTATAACGCAGTCTGCCACCCAGAATCGCGTAGTATCATCCACCATAAATTTATCGCGTTCGTTAAAGTTGCGTGTTAAAAAAGAAAATCTAAATGATATATTGACATCTTTAGAGCGTCTACCTACAGTTGCTACGGTCGGGGATACATGCGTACATATAATAATAATATTATATAATACTAAAGCGTGTCATCGTGGGCAGCAGCTATGTATATAAATATGTTTCTGCTGTCTACAGGAAACCCCACGTCGGGTCAGGTGGGAGGTTAGTGTATTTGCCATGAGTTTGCGAGTTTGTTTTTTGTTGTGCGGAAGGAGCAGGTTATAAGTGGATGTAATGAGGGGAGGAGGTTTGATAGCGTCTATAATAATAATATAATATCAACCATGTTGTGTACTGTACATAATACACTTTTCAAGTGGATGCGAGTGAAGTGGATGTTAAAATAAATGTTTAAATAAACGATTCAAGACGACGGGCATACCTACTCTATAACCGAATAAGGAATGGCATTCAGTTGCGTTCTTGCGGGTAAATACGGAAATATAGAAATTATTAACATTGTACATTGTACAACTTTTATTATTGTACATTTTTTTTTATGAAGTACCTTGGACTGGTGTTTTGGACGGATGAACCCTGTTGTTGTTGCTGTGGCTGTCCGGCGATTGGCTGTATGCTGGCCAAAAGCGCTAGCTCAGGATAGTTGGCTGATCCGCCGGACGCGCTCTGGTAGTAATACGCCGCCGTTTCTTTTTCCCCGTTTTGAGGGATTTCGGCGAAGGAGGCCAAGTTCCTTCCGGACATCTGCACCTCCTCCACAATTTCCGAGTTTCCATTTCTATAAGAACAAAAACGTTTCGAAACATTACATAACGGTTATTATATAATAATACAACGATAAACAGTTAATCGTAGAGCATTATAATATATGTATAATACACTCGATGATTAACGGCGGATTGAATAGATTCAGTACAACACCTGACGTAGGACGATAACGAAGGGAATCTTCGTCATCGCCGTTGTCATCGTTTCACATACCCGATGGTCAAGTAGGACCCGAAATAGAACAATACGGCTACATTCAAAACGACGCTGAGTCGTAGTAGCCAGTTGCGTCTTGTCAGCATAATCTAAACTGCTCTCTAGCCACGACGTCTTGTACACCATTACCGAACCTGAAACATACGACAACATTTACATAAATACCCGATTTCAGACGATGTGTGTAATATTTTATTATGTTCTGACGGGGGAGGGGATAGCGAATCTCCGAATCACACGCGCGCGTGACACCAAAATCTGATGGTAATAACAATCGTTTCCGGAACGTCGGCGTGATGACGATATAACATCTTATGTATCACGTCCCGGTGGAACTAAGGAGCTGGTATGGTGTCTTAATATATTATATGCATATAACGGTCAGCTGCAGTCACTAAAACGCGTTCGTACGCCGATCCGGCACTTGTGGGCGTCGTTTGACTTCCGATGACCGTGTCGGTTTATACGGAGCGTTTTGGTCTCGCGAGGCGTTACGCTAAACTGCACAGCGTATCACGCGGATAATATACGATCCGCGGGTACCATTGTTTTCAATTAATCGATTTCAGAAAGATTTATAGTGATTAAAATTAGATAAAATCAATACATTCATTATTTAGAAAAAAAAAGAGCGTACGAGTAAATTCACGTACTCGGATTTTATGATAATAATATATGATATTATATTGCGTGTGTATTGCGTATATACTTAACAAATAGGTTGTCAATATTGGATGACATACTCGTAATTGTATGGCAAAATTCGACGTTTTCGTACACAATAAATTTTTATTAATAGTGTTATTATTATTTACGCGTGACCTAGAGATTAGAATGTTCGTTTGTCGTCGATACATATTTAACGACTGAATTATACCGATCGTTATAGTGTACAGCGATATTATATTAAGCCCACGTGCCAAATATTTCTCCTAAAAGTGATACAAATCATAATAATATATTATTATACATATTATGCGCGGTATATGATAATAATGCCATGTGCCGTGTGTATAGATCGAATGCGACCTGTTTAAATCCCGATCGAAATAACAATATAATATCGATTCAGCTAAATAGCACATGCGTACATTACACGATGGGGCCGGTTTACATTTATGTCGATTGTCTACGCCTCTGTGCAATGTCATTTGCATTGAATTATATTCTGATCTCGTCCGAGTTAGGTTGTCTATCCATTTAGACGGTACCGTGTTACTGAGGAGATTTCTCCTCACGTGTTTGTTTTTTTTTTCACACCATTATCCGACACGCGGCGCATAGGGGTTAAAAGTGTAAAGTGTTTGAATCGGAAATCGCGTGTCTGCTATACCACGCAAACATATTATAATTATAAGTCCACACAAAAAAAAATTTACCTTTCAGGGCTCACTAACTTCACGATTGACTAATCGACTTGTGTATATTCGCGTTTCTCTCGTGTTTACTTATTATTAATTATGTATACACGATGTTTAGTTATTTTGTCTATGTTTGCTCAAATCATCTACTATTATGCCCACATTCTATATCAATGGTTACTAACTTAAACTCTAAACCAAATACCTAGCTTTTAAACCTAAAATGTCTTAAATGACTTATTTTTTTTGCTTATTTTTTATTAAAACTTTAAAATATTTTTTATTATTTATTTATCGGGGGTGTCTATCCCTATAAGAATAATCATAGGTGACCCCAATACAAACAAAAATTCGTGTTTCAATATTGAATTAACGGTATATTATGATTTATGAATTAGTACTATTTATTATTTAGTTTGTATTTGTGTATAAAAAATATCCAATAAAAATGGGCTTTAGTGATATTATACGTAAAAACAACCAAGTAACCGTGATAATATATTTTGTTTTCAATAAAATTCTAACAAAATATTTCTAAAATTGTATTATAAATGTTAGCTAATATAATAGGATTTCGATAAGCTCTGCTGAGAGTTATAATACAATTATTACGATTCATTTAGAAATGCGTACCTGAGACATACATACTTTTGCGAGAATCGTATTTTCTATTCACCTTAGTCTACAGAGGTTATCCATCTAATTTTTTTTTTAATAAGTGTACCGTTAAGTCGGAATGGTGGAAAATGCATTGCGCACGATTACAGTGCCAAATAATTGCAGTATGCGCAATACGCCAGACGCCACTTGGGTAGTCACGACTTTCTCCCCCTCCCACTATTATATACTTTGTTGACTGGCTATTATTCTATCGAAGAAAATAAAATTAAAATAGTTTATTTGTATGATACTCTTACCTAAATATGAAATATAAAAAGATACTTATTCATATATATATATATATATATTATAATGAAGTATTACAGGTATTAAGTTGAATTTTAAATGTTATAGCTGATTTTAATGTCCTGCATGTAGAGGTCATTCATGAATCATGTTTAATTATTAAAAAGGGTATTTTTTCATTTTTATACATCCATAACACTATAATATATAATAATATACACGTGTACACGGTAACTGCAGTATATTATAATATTTTGTTTTTTTTTTCAAATAATTTAGCCCATTTAGGTCGTGTTAAATACTTTTTTCCCACCTAATTTTAAATATTTCTTATAGACAATCATTTTTAATTTATTTTAAACGTGTTACAATAACAGCTGTTAATAATATGCTAAGGTAATTTTTCTATTTTATTATAAAGTGTATTATGTTAATTTTGAACTCATTTGTAGATAGAAATTATCAAATAATAAAACGTCTACTTAGGATGTCCAATATATATATAGGTTTAATTTTCCGTACAAGTGTACAATATAACTACGAGAATAGAAAAAAACAAAATAAAAACACGAGCAATGGTATTCGTTTAAAAACTGAATTCCGTATTCAAATTAGTCACCCCAACATTGCAAATATTCCGAAGGTAATTTGATGACTAATACAATCAGAATTCTTCAGAAACCCATTATCAAAATAAAACTGCATTTGGAATAAATTAATTGATCAAAACAATACGTCAACACATTTTGACTGAAACAAATAATTATACGTATTTTAATCAATATGTTTTCACGGATCAATGGAATTTACGATTCTCTTAAAATAATATTTAAATATAGCTGATGATCATCGTGTGTACTGTGTATACTGGTAACAGTGATGACTGGTAAGCGATTGTCATTTAAAATTCCAAGACACTGCATATACTAAAATTTGATTTGTTTTTAAACATACACATACCAGTTAATCAGCTGTTTATAATACATAACTATGCTTTCTTTTTTGTCGATATTGTACATTGAAGTTTATTTTATTGAACATTTTAAACATAAAGGTAGTAGTGTCGTAAAGGCATTTTTTTCGGATAATATATACTTTAATAGATACTTTTAGTAAGTATTAATTTGGTTTGATTCTTATACTAATATTATTACAAGTTGATATTTATATACAATTTAATTTGTGACTTATATTATGACTTCTAATGGGACCTTCATAATTGCTTTCATTAAATAAAAGTATTATTATAGGTCGTCTAAACATAATGTAATGGTCATACGTTCCAATTAATGAGATTTTATTTATATATCGACAAAACATGTATATATATTTTTTTAAAGACCCGTTTGTTAAATTCGATACGCTTACGTTTTCCCCATTTTTTGTAATACATATATATATATATATATATTATATATTTCATATTTTAATATTCAAAGTCAAATGTTCATAAATATAAATGCAGTCCCTCGGTTCAACGATTGCCTTGAACTAGAAAGGCGGTATTTTTCTCATTATTCAGGGAAAACATTGGCGTGCGTGTTAATGACAATATAATAATATATGGTTTCTAGTCTGTGCGGAAAAATGATTTCCATGTTAATCAAAATGATTCACAAATATAAAAAAGGGTTCATTTAATACATGACTAAGTAAACACACTCTCTCATACACGCACACTATACATATATATATATTATTCGCGCGTACGAGTCATACACTGCAATTAGGTTAGATGGTCTTACAGTTGGTCATTGTTATTTGCTGCGAATTCGAGAGGAACATCATCACTTTCATCCGACAACCTTTAAACGCAGCGGTTATAATATACTGCGGTTATAGGCACCTACGCGCTTAATGTCACGGACCGGATATTTCTTTTCCGTTAAAAAATCTAACTGCATTAGTCGCATGTATTACGTTTAGTTATTATTATTATTATTTTTTTTTTTTTGTCACTTGTCCGACCCGTTTGGTAAAACGAAATAATATCACAAATATATATTTATATATATACACAAAATAAATGCGTATATTTTATCAACTTTGCGTAACAACGACGTTATGCAAAACTCGGCGGCTGCCGGAGAGAAAACTCGTACCTACTGCATATACTGTATAGGTACTCGCGCGACGCGTATTACTGCGTATTATAGGTAGCAGTCAGCGGCAAAAAAAGCAACGGGACGGTAAAATGCAAAATTAAACGCGTCTTCGCCGCTGCTATATAATACAACATTAATAGTTATTAATACGTTAATATACGTATAATCGCCGTGTCGTTACTCAACACGCACACGAAACTAAAACCGTTTACCGGTTGAATAATAATAATAACAATAATTCAGGTACAACGATCGTATAATGTGTACAATAAACGGCATCAATGCGTATACATTATTCAGTCATACGTGTATATTAAAGGCGTACAAATATATTTGGGGGGATGGAGGGGGGAGACGTGATCAATATTTTATGTTCGTGATGATTTTTTTTTTAGAGGGTTGGGTTGGACTCCATGGTTTTTTTAAGCCCCCAAACGAGCTCTACCCCTCTCTCCCCAAACAACTAGATGTTATTTCGGGTTACTATTGGGTAGTGTTGCCGTTTGTGACAATTTCGTGTTTTTTTCACCCATTACAGAAAGGAGAAACCGGTGAATATTATAATATACATTATACCGCCGTGACGTCGATGTGATCAGCTGACCGCGTGCCCAAAGGTCCGCCGAGACGGTTATATGACGTTTGAAATGTATTATAAAATATGTATTATATTTCCTTTTTTCCTCTTTCGAAAACGCAATTTAACCCGATTTTCAGTCCCGTCCGAATACAGCGGGAAAATGTGACAGTAAACTCACGTGTACGGGGGAGAGAAAAATATTAACTCCTAACAATATCTGCACGTCCTGAGCGCGGCTGTCGTCATATACGTGAGTATATGTAATATGTACCACATCAGGTTTTTTACCGTCCTTAAACGGCCATATACGTTATTTCCATCCAAATTTGATATTTCGGGAAATGTTTCCGACTGAGCATTTCAGATCGCATCGATCTGTTTGAACTTTTTGTCCACGATGAATACCAAAAAAGAAAAAATTACTCGTTTAAATATGTATACCGTTCGGACTGCCTGCGAGAAAATGACACGATTCGTTGACACCACTGCAACATACTTTTTACCTCCAAAATGTTGTCGTACATTATTTATTGTGCCGTCCATCTGATGCAAATTTAATTTTCTATAAATGTTGTTCGATTGTATGCCAAAGGACACACTGCAATGCAGACACCTCACAATCACATATACATACATAAACGTACAAAACAATATTGTACTCTTATGCTAAAATCTGAATTAAATGGTTTTTGGCATCAGTTTATCGTTCTTCGTTGGCAATTTATAGGGTATCCCGACATTCGTTTTTGAACTAACAATAATATAGTGTAAATGTATGCAAAATACAATTTATTATAAACGTATGATTAGAACAATATATTTTTATATATTTAATTATATTATATTGAGATTATTTCGAAAAAATATTTTATATTTCATTATGATTTGTAATACTATTAATTATTTTATTTAATACCAATAATATGATGTTTATAAGATACAGGTATAGTTTCATTTTAAAATGTGTAAACATAATTATAATTGACTGTCGGTAGTCGATTTACATATAGTTGTAAATTATACACTGATAAACTGTTGAATTTGTATAGGTATACTTATAATAAATCATTCTAAACGAACGGATTATAATTAATATAAAAATGTCCTATTTATGTATGTGTGTATTATGTATATTGTATCATATTGTATAGTGTGTCTAGAAAGTTGAAATATAGGTTTATTTACTGCATGCTCGTCTGTATGCACAGAACGTTTACAAACTTTCTAGACACATAGTATCTGTGCATACATTTTTATTAAGGAAAAATAAATTATTAATTATTATTATAACAATATGTATTAAATAGACGGTGATGTATACATTTCAGAAATTGAATTGTTTTTTTTCTGGGTTTAAAGCGTAACTACAGTTGGTAATAATTTATAGTGTATAAAACAATGTGATTAATTACACCAGTTACTTTTATATTTTATTCTACAACTAATTTACAAATTGAAATCAGAGTCGACACGGGTAGCCTATGCTATTTACGCCTATAATCTGAACCTATTGCAAATCCGCTAAGTGCACGAATAGCTCCCACTTTGAGACATCCAAAAGATGTTAATTCCCGTTCGTTTTTAATTGAAGATTCAATTGGGATAAACCTGCAAAGCATAACTTGAACTAATTTTTAATCATTTCGAATCAAATACAAAATTGTGCGCTAATATTTTATAATCTATTATATCTATATAGTTACAATCAATTAAGTCTAAGTAACATAATGATGATATAATAATAGTATATATACACGATATTCTATATTATAATTATAGATAGGCGTTTTGCCGGATTGTTTTTCTGCTCCAAATATACTTCGCACGTGTGTATTATCTACTCGGGAGCTCAAGAAACAGCTATGCACAGAGAATACTGCAGCTGGTACACTATTTTTAAAGTGGTAATTCATTATAATTGCATCTTGATACGCATAACGTCGGAATTGTGCGTAAAAATAATGTTCAGAAAATTCGCGTTAAATGTGGGAAAGAAAGACGTTTTTATAAAATAATAATTTTATTAGCGTTCCGTAAAACTTGATCTGTATTTAGGTAATAATTGTTATAACTTAACGAATGATATTATTATACCACTTGCAATATAAAGCTTGTGTAATGTTTAATTTGTTATCGGTAATGATAAACAGATAACAAACGACTACAGACTACATAAAATTACACCATTTAACGTTGTTTCCATTCAATTTCCCCGCGGATATGGACCGATCACAGCATCACGGATACAACACATGACTGTGGCTTAGTGAAAAAAAGAGCAAAATCAGTCATTTACTATTTGTTAAAATTAATATGGTAAATCATGTATGTTAAGTTTCTCATCGTATTTTATAATTATTTTTAATCTAAATATCACAACATAGTGACATTGACCTTTTCGTTACACCGAGCCATAAAAGTACTTTGCTTATATGTTATACAAGTGTTTAAATTATAACGGAATTTACAATTAAAAAGTTTTTCAGATGGCCGTGAAAAAATTCGACAACAGTGTATGCTATTCGTTTTTCTTTCTTGTAAAGAACAAACTTCGTGTGTCCTAAATGCACGACGAACGTGAATGGGAGGCGCGTACACATGAAAGTCGCCGTCGGGTCTGAGAGTATATACGGTACATAGATTGTGCGGTATGTCTGCGCGGTAAAACAGTATTATAGACGCGGAAGAAGAGGAAGAGAAACGAGACAACCGCAGCACTGCAGCAGACGATCACGACGCAACGCGTTTCCACGCGGCAAAGACTCCGTCGCGCCGGGTCATCTACAGACTTCGTCGTTGCGAATCACCGCCAACAGTGGCGATGTCGACAGCTACATAATATTAGTGCGCTTGCAACAACCCGTGTAGGATATAATGTATAGGAATCGTAATTTTAATGACGTTATACCGCCGATAACAGTCGCAGCTTGTACACGTTATATGACCGAATATTCGACTGCGGGGAGGGGGAGGATTAAATGCATTCAGCGTTCTGTGAATTACGTATTACGTAAAATGTGATCATATATTCAAATCGCCAAACTAAACTTACGAGCAATCCTAGTCAAGCCTCCCCTTTAAAACAAATTATAAGCTCTGACGAATCAAAACCCTGAATACGCCACTGCTGCAGTATATTATGTGTAGGATGTAAAGTACCTAAGAATCATATTTTGAATGACATTACCGCTGATAACAGACAGATCAAATTACCACTACTGCACGTCTCTATTGTATTGCACACGTCTTAGTCGTCTTACACGTATTATATAGTATATATCATAATTCAAAATTTATAATAGTTGTGCATTATTACCAACGGTGCACAGTGGCGTTTAAATCGACGACGTATCATAATATATAATAATTGTAGTAACGCGATCGACCGATGGTACGTTTTTTTCGTCCAAAACAACCACGATCGACGTCGAAACGAAATCACACAATAATACTATCTTCAAATAATGACTGTCGAAAAAATAAATAAAAGTTATGCCAAGAGAAATCAACTCGTCGTGTCAATGCACTAATATTATTCGCATGGCAATGAAAACTAAAATATATGTACATATTAATATTATTATTATTAGGGCTGGGTATTTAATGGCACAATAGATCCACTAGAATAAAAATTCAAAAACTTCTTTAGAACTACAATAAAAAGCATTTTAAATGTATATTAATTACTAAACATATATGTATAATGTATTCATATATTGTACATTATTATTTATATTGTGAATAATTAGTTCCTTTTATTCTAAAAAGTATATCCTTATACATTTAAAACTAGTCAATTAAAAAAAATAATAAAAAAATATTTGGTTATTATCTGGAAATGACGGAAACGTATTAGTTACGTCGATTCTATTATTACTACTCGCGTCATAACCCACGATGTATTAAAAACGTTATGTTCGAGCAATCTGTGCAGAAAAACGCGACGGCATAATATTTTTAAATTATTATTACATCGTCACTCGACGAATATATTATTATTTTCCATCAAACGGTATATTATTATTATTATTATTTTACGTACAGATGTGAGATGTCTAACACACGCGCCAGCGTATAGGGTAATTATTATCATAATCGTAAAGTCGTCGCTGCGTCGTATTGACATCCGACGTGGTCGTATCGTATACATAAATTACATACGTATAATATTATACATTTCGTAGTCGTCATCTTCGTTTACACGCGGATAATTGAGGACGAGCCGTTCGTCGTCGTCGCGTATATACCTACGTGAGCAGTGTGTGTGTGCGTGTGTGTGTATATGCATACGTTTTCGGTCAAGCACCTCGGTCTGACGAACAACAACAATAATAATAATAAAAAAAAAAACAATGTGGATTAGACTAAAATAACGACGGTGGACTTGGGAACTGCAGTAGAAGAAAAAAAAACAGACCCGCAGCAGTGAAATACGCGCGCGTTTAAATTGTTTAAGGTCAGCCGTTACAGCAATTTTGTGCACAAACCGTGCAGTATATTATACGGCGTATGTACATATATATTTTACAATATTACGTGGCAGGCGTGCTTATGTTATTTATTTACTGCGGGATTAGAGACCCGAGACACTTTTTATTCGCACTATCACACTAGCTGTTTAGGTCTGACTACGTGATAATCGGAGACGGTTTTTCTTTTCTCTCCTTCCCATCCCTCCAAATATTATTTAATTATCTCTATCTCTGTGTAAAGTGATCATTAACGTCGAAGTCTTCGTATAATGTTTTCGTTTTTAGTTTACGAGTATATACGACGAATCGCGACCGACCGTGTCCACTCAGCTGCGGCGACGACTACTCGTACGAGAATCGTAACCATCTGCTGCAGCGGGCCGAAGGTCTCCGCGATAATACGCGTACAGTGTTATAATATTCGCATTGTACATATGGAGCGTTTGTCGCGCGAACACAAAAATCGTTGCGAAACCATAAATTAGAATAAAATACGTACCGGCGAGTGGCGACAGGTCGGCGGCATAGCTAATTACGCGTACAATATAATAATAATTATTATTATTATACCTACTATTATGTGTATGCGCTATGTCGATTAATATATGGTGCACCATACATTTATAGAGCGGGGGCGAGTAGCGTTTATAAGTAGTTGTGCCGTGGTGACTGCTAAATTATCACATAACAACCAGCCGGTCCATACTGCGCATTGTTTTCGTTCGCACGTTTACGACCACGGTATAGGTATATCGATTCGACCCCGTTAGTGTACAATATCAGTGTCGTAACTTCGGGGGATTTAATAGAACACATCCCTCCCGGAAATTTCGGGGAAATTTAAAAACGCTTTCAGCGTTCCGTGAACGTAATACGTAAGACGGTACCCATCGTATACCTATACAATTGTAATTTGTTTGAAGATAACACTGCACAAGACTAAAATGTTATACTATTATAGGTACCTTGCACGGCATCAGCTTACCAAACTTATGCGGGATTCTAATTAAGTCCCTTCTACATATTATAACAAATTATTAGCCCCCTCTCATCCCAAAGCAAAATATTAACTACGCCATTGTATAATATAATATTATAATGCCGTGTATGGTGTATGATAATATTATAATATATAGATTTCATAACTCCAGTGGCACGCGTTGTATATTATACACAGCCAAATAGGCGATGTCGAACACCTACGTGAACGTATGCGTATAACATTACACAGTTTTAAAATGCGTTAATAGTACTACCATATATTATTGTGTAGTATATGATATACATACAATATAATATATATATATATTACTATCGTTATAATGCGCGGATTCGGATTTTAAGAATATATATTATAAGTTACCCAATACGCAATCCACAAATTATTATATTGTTCTCCGAGCCAGTTTTGATATGTTATTATAAAACTGGTACGTCTTAATGTAAATAATAATTGCATGAGTTTTCGTCACGTTACGTGTGCACTTACTTCATTGATCATTAGCTTCGAGTCCTCGACGTCTACCGGCTGTAACAGAAACAATACCAATACACGTTAATAAAAAAAAACACGAAAAAACACTGTGTAATAATATATTATTATTATTATTATTATAAAGTCGAAGTCGTAACAGTTGAATGCAGTATGAAATATGTATGAATTATACAGTGTACGACGCGCACGAGTGTCGTACACACTGAGGCAGGCGTACTTGTTATATTATTATTTTTCTCACTACATAATTTTATTACACATTTATCGTACGGGTGCGCGAGAGGAGGTCTAAGCGAATTTGTCTGCACTCGATCTGACGGCGGATTACAACACGCGCATAATACGCCTGTTACAAGGTTTTAATGCGACAAACACAATCCATCTGCAGTAATAAACGCAACAAAAGTCGTAGACACCGCGAACCAATAAAGCAAATGTAGGCGGTATAGGTACCCACATAATAAAATATAGTAGGTATACATCATGTGCGTATACAATAGGTCCGAGTTGCGAAATTTAGTGCATGTATACATCACGTTTATGCTTTTTTCCCGATAACTTTTTAACTCGGTGATTAACCTCAAATACCATGCAGCAGTCGACTTTTGAAATAAAACAATATTATTACAGTTGGGCAATGGTAATGTTGTTTTAGACAACAATTATCACTGCGGTATAATATATGCACCATTCAAACCTATTTTCTAACATTATCGGTTTAGAAATTACATCATTGGTACGCAAACAAAATTAAGTGCGTACAATTATACGTATATTGTTTGTGTTTATAGTGAATTGTTTGAGAACATGACATTATATACGTTTGAAAATAACTAAGTACCTACTTGAAGTCTATACCTACCAACCTATGATATATAGTATACCGTAGTATTATGGACGAGACCTTGTTATCGATCATGACAAAGATGACCAACCACATTATGATTGTTGTTTGATGTTTTTCGTATACAAGTGTACGACTCTATTAGGTAACGTTAATCAAGGGCAGTCTCGTTACTCTCTTGTCGTACGTATACATAATGTGTTATAACAATATTGTATAGCTATGCGGTCACAAAAGGTTCATTTGTCTCAGATCTACCACAAAGGCCAAACTATAGAAACATATTGCAGTAGTGTTGTTGAAGTCATTCCGGTATACTCGGAAATATCTGCTATGTAGGTAGGGAGCTGTTATAATAGTTAGACACGAGCGTGTTGTATCAAGCTAAATATTTTCTCGATGGCTTAGACGATGACACGAGTCATCCGCAACCACACGATCGGCTACCTTTCTCAAAGCGTTCACATAATCAATTGGATAGTTGTTGCGCAATGCAGTGGTAGTTATTATTGACTGTTGTTGTAGTCGACGAATAAAAACGCATTTGATACGACAGTTTTGACGCATAAATTATTATATGATACTTATACTCATTAGGTATAAATAACGAAAACTATCGTTGTTGTAGAGCTAGATCGGATGTAATAATATTATAATATACTTAACTATCAGTTTTTTTTTTTATTACGAATCTTTAAAATATCCTGTTATAGTGTTATGCAACTGTATAAAATATTATGCCTAAAATCAAGTGTATAATTTTATCATATAAACATAAATGTAAATGTCATTTCTTTGTTTTAACACTAAACATAGTTGCATAACATATCAGGTATAAATACAAACATAATATAATAAAATAAAATGTCAAAGAAAAATAAAAAAAACTGCTAAAATCTAATTAATAAATTTGTTAAACATGTGCTGTGTTAATTGTTAAACGCTGACGATTTTTTTTTTAAACAACATGTCGATAAAAAAAATCCCGTTTTTTCGAAGCAGAATATTATGTAGAAGAAATCAAAAATAGCGATTCATAGTCTAGAAAATGTATAGGTACGTGTATGACATATATTATTATAATGTAATAATTGTCGTAAATAATCGTTTGCGGATATTCCCGCGGAGCTTCCACGCACATCCGGCACAGAGGCCGGCCAAGGACGCGCGGGCGCCACCGTCTGTCCCCGCCCATTCTAGTACGTGGACCGGTTCGACGTTCCGAATTGAAAGCAAATAAAGAATGATAAAACACTCTGAAAATCCCAAGCCGAGCTGACGCCGCCACGTCTTCGTCACTGCGGCTGTATCAAATTCTGACGATGAACGGTTCTATCCCCCTCGTCATGTACGATCAGAAAATATAGTCGCAAATCCTACGCGTGACCTGTCCGCTAAAAAACAAACTAGTCCATTCCGCTCTAATGGTTTTCGTGCGGGCGGGCGCCCAATCGATAAATATTATGTTAATTCCGCGTAAAACGGCCGTCGCATAATCCTATTTAACGGAAAAACGAACAACAAAGTTATAAAAACAAAGTATTATAATAAATAAATGCATAATATTACACAAAGTATAGATTTTTTTCCGGCAGAAAAAATAAAATTCACGCGTCGTAAATATTATATTTTTATATCTCCTCCTCCCCCTTTCTCTCACTCTCTTTCTCTTACTCTATTCCTTTCTATCGACATATTCATGTATTATACAGTATAATAATACGTGTTCAGTTAGCGACGACCAAATGGGGGATGGTTGAAGAATAATTATTCTACTTTTTAGCTAAATAGAAATCATCGAATTATTCGCATAGCAGGATATCTCTGAGAGTTTGAAAAAATATGCGTATACATAAATATTAATTTGCATTTTTAATCCACTTTTAAAAGTATTGAAATTTTCATCTGACGTCAACTGATCGGTTCGAGTGTATTCAAATATAACATTTAGTCGAAGCAAACACTGCAGTTTTAACACAAAGTTAGATCGTAATCGATCTTTAATATTATTAGTCATTTAAATTTTATTCAATTCGTAAAAAGTGACTATATTGGTCCATAATGAATTTATTTATCTTAACATCCTTGTATTTTGTTTTTGGCTTAATATCATCAATGTGATATCGACTTCACGATCTTTAAAAATGGTAAACAATTTTTTTAGATGTTGAGCGGTGATAGTTTTTGTTACAAGCCGACGATATATTGCAGGACATAAAATAATGTGACAGTTCGACCTTAACATTGCTTTGATCTCCGTCAAATACATTAGATCCAGCCTCGTGTTTACCCGCTATTGCATATCATAAATACGTCGTCTTATTTGTACATAGTTATTATACTTATTATCATTGTTATTAAGCTGTTATTGCGTTTATACTTAATACGCGTCATCGTGTGCTCCTCTATAGTCCTCTCCCAAAAGTGCACGTCACTGCGTATATTAGTATAACCATTAATTGCTCGCGTA
Organism: Rhopalosiphum padi; assembly: GCF_020882245.1. Lineage (NCBI taxonomy): Eukaryota > Metazoa > Arthropoda > Insecta > Hemiptera > Aphididae > Rhopalosiphum > Rhopalosiphum padi. The sequence continues at coordinate 26,153,076 of NC_083600.1, forward strand.
GTATTTTCTACTTTGTCGTGCCGTAGGTAAACGGTGTAAGTTATATATTATTAAATATAGCGATGCACATTATAATAAATAATAGATACACACGAGATGCAACGTCCTAGTAAAGAATTTAGTATACAATACTACTACATAATATTTTAGTACCAAGCGATTCACCAAGCATGCTCACCCCTATTTTACATTTAATAATAAATTTATTCAAATAATGATTTTTAAAATTTTCAAATATATATCAGAACTATTATTTTGAAATCCTTGAGATTTTTTTGTACTACTTAGGTGTAGGTATTATGTGATTATGTAAATTTATGTTTTTCAAATAAGATCCCTCCTTTTTTATTATAAGTTATTTAGTAGATAATTTTTTTTCAAATGTTGATGTACCTTAGTACCTAGTTTAAAATTTGAATACGTAGTTTTTCAGCTACACTAATTAGTATATTAAGAATAAGAGTCCTTTTAAAATTTTGATTTTGATACGTCAATAATTACGATAAAATTATACATGCTAAATAATGTATTGTTTAAGAACGGATTGCCATTTAAAAATAGAAGTTTTCTTCACAGGACATTTCTTGGGTGGTACAAAAAAATGTCCAGAATTTAAACATGTTTTTCAAGTATAAGTAAACTCAGATTGTGAATAACTGCGTTACCTACTGAAGAAGAATAAAAAGGAGGTAAGCATGTTTGGTGAATCATCCTGATATGTATAAAATATCATGTACGGGGAAACGACCGGTGGTTTGCTGTAGTGTGTACAGTATGTTATCTAATTTTATATAGCAGTGCATCTATACGGTACGTGAGCCGATTTCGCACACATACACACATACACACCCACCCACACGTATGAACAAAATATACATGACTATGTATATATTATGGTATAAACACGAATATATAGTAATAACACTGGTCAGCGTCGGTTCATTACCATCGGCTGAGGTGGCGGCGGTGTTCCTCGTCCGCCGGAGGTCGATTACGTTTTGGTACCACATTATCGCAGTCGATTTTTTAACGCATTCGTCGCGTCTCTTTCTATTCATACACAAAACTCTATGCGGGAGGGGCGGCGGGGGCAGCGCGACGAATTGACCGCGCGATGTCCTCCTGCCCATTCTCGTCGTTCTCTTGTCCCGACTTCACACCATAACGAAACGCGTGTGATTCGCCGGCGCCGCGGCACTCAATCACGTAACAATATACGTTACATATATAATTTTAAATTATTAATTATATATATATATATTGTATAGTATACGGGATTGATGAGTCTTTTATCGAAGAACATGGACGTTATTCGGTATTTTGGTACCTACATGTCTAGGTATAGTAGTAGACTTATTGTGTTGTGATGAGTAACCCCACTAAGGTTAGTCTAACTTAAATTGAAATCATATTCGTGATGATAAGTCTCCTCCGAGTTCATACTTCTCGTGCAACGGTAAAATCCCGATAATAATAATAATAATATGATATAGGTATATTTTAGCGTCATAGATATAGTAAATGCGGACGGCCAAAAGAGATAGGCAAAGGGAGGGAGAAAAAAGTTTGCCTTGGCCGTGCCCATGGGTTGAACAACTGCTCTCGATTTCTTCTAGACCAGGGTCAGCTTTCTACGTGTCGCGGTCGCGCGCCCCCGCAGGCCAAAATTATTTAATGCACTCGAACGCCGAGCATTCCACTCGTATAGGAAAGTGCGTGAAGAATTTAATTATCGCATTATTACGACCTCGACCACAGCTGTTATAATAATATACGTATGGTGTCGCTCGTCGGATACCTATCAGCTGCACGTCAAGAAGTATATATAGTTAGCTGCAGACGACGATAATATACCTTTTCGCTGTTCTCGTCACGGAAATTCGTGATATACACGCCTTCGTCTACCACTTCGCAACGGTCGGTAAACACAATCAGTATACCTATCCTATCTCTATCTATCTATAATATACGTGTTATCACTTATCACGCAGAAACAGGTATAATTCGACACATTGTAATACTATAACCGCCGTGTTGGTTTCGGTGCATGTTGTAAAGACGGTATCATGAACGCCCGCGGAAAATTTATCTGCAGTGAGAGCCATAATAAAATTGAATATTAAAAAAAAATCTATACTTAAATTAAAATATCAATGATGAAATTTTTATTTAAGCAATTTTTAAAATTATATTTGAAGTCCAAGAGAAGCAAGTGCCTCGTCTTGTATCCTTCCAGCGCTTGGACGATAATATGACCTACGCCTTGACCGATTGGGTCGGGTCGGATCGGATCTAGTCGAATCATTGAAATATAAAATATAACATTATAATATCAATACGAAAACCGTAAAGTTTCTTTTTACCTTTTCCACGTCGTTCGATTAGCATAAATAGAACGTTTCCGATGCGAAATGTGTGCACCGTTCGGAGATATTGAAACACATTATACCGTAAATATCACTTGTTATTATTACGTTAAATTTATAAAACAACTTGGCGTGTTTAAACGCGCGAGTTTGTGCTGAAGTTATTATAACCATTGTGTATAAATAGTAAATACGATAATAATAATATTATGATTTCTGTTGCAGTCGGTGACAAAGTTGGAAGTTTCGCTGCCGAGCGAGAATATATGTCGCAGTTGTCGTCCGTGATGTATATCATAATAATTATAGTACGTACCTATATATAGCTTTCTAGCGTCCAAGTGCGTTTTGCGTGTGTTCTACAGTGTCAACAGAAGCGCATGCGTATGAAAAGAAAAATACTTTATAGTTTATACTAATTAGTTTTAACAATACAATTGCATAAATGGTCATGTCATGTCTTAATTATATTTATACACCGAGTTGTGAATCTCGATAAAATACACTAAATAATCGAATACTAATACAAATGCTTTACGATCAAAATACACGAGTCGATCGCACGTCATATAACTATATAATATATTATATAACAATATATATTATTAAAAAATTATAACTATAAACGGTTAAAAGCCATAAGACATAGGCATAATAGTATGATAGTAAAAAATATAGTTATTATAAATAACAATTATTAATATTATTAGTTTATTACTATTATATACTATTGCATATATATATATATATGTATATAACTAGGATATTATAACTCCAATAACAGATGATATGTTGTATGTTATATAATAATATGTTTATCGTAAAATCTACTTATATATTTCGTTGCGTATCGAACACGCGCCCGAGATGAGTGAATATATAATGAATGTAAACTTACTGTGTATGATAAATTATAATGATGGAAATAAAAGTAAAAATAAAAAATTGTCCCGAGACACAAGACGCTCGAATTTCCCGCAGTTGTCGCGGATGGCATCGGTCGCAATGGTCGCTATACGATTTGGAACCGACTGTCGAATATGAGTAAACAAAATCAATAGATGTCGATAACTCGACGACAAGTGCAAGTCAACGTGAACGAAACAAAAAAAATAAATAAATAGCTACGCGACTTATCTGTTTATCTGGTATTTTATAATTATTTTTTATACCTATTGTTTTTTTTTCTCCTCGAGTTATTGATCAAACTCAAATATTTCGTATATATTATATAAACGCTCTAATTATTAGTTTAAAGAAATATAATTGGCGCCGGATACGGAATGTTCGGCATTTTCTAAGGTTTTCTAGAGAGAAAAAATTCTTTATTGGTATCGCCAGCATCGTACAGCTCAAGTGTATCCTTCGCTTCGAATAAGTCATATAGTTAATACATAGAAAACGATGCGAGTTCCCCCGGGAATATTTAGTCTCCTCTTCATGGCTGCAGTGTCCAGCCTTGAGATATTCTTGTCAATATCAGCAGCTATTGCTTTTTACCCATTATTGTAAGGACGTTAGCATATTTTTTTTTTTTAACTATCGTCTTAATAGAAAAAAATCATTTGACGCAATCACCGAACGTTTGTGTAAAAAAGCAAACGCGAAAATATTACTGTGGAATGTATACAAATACCAGATGCACATAGATATAAAATCGTAATGAATAAAACGTAGTAAACTATTTTTTTTTAATTAAGTCTGCAGTTTAACTTATTGTTGTTTTAGTGCGTATTGTATAGTATATTATTGTCTCGCTTAACTTTATAGTGGGTAGGTACTGGGTACATTTTGAACTTGATACAAACAAATTTCCTAAACTAAATAACATGATAAATTACGTACTATATACATAGACCTCGTATTTAACATTATAATTAGTTTTTATTTAAATTGTTAAATTGCAACCTCGATAAATAATAGAACTATATAACTATGTATTATGTATATGTGTATATAATATAATATAACAGATAACAACTATATTATGATAATAATTAATAAATGTAAAATAATAAAAAAACAATTGTTCATTCAGGTATAAATCAATTGCCGCAATCGATATAAACTCTCTAATAATAGTTACGCTTTTATAGGCTTGTGCATACGCGCAAATTGATTTAAAGAAAGAGAGAGAGAAAGAGTGAGAGAGACAGATAGACCACTGTTTGTGCGTGTCCCAAAACGCGTTTCATAAGACTGATGATATAGGCACATTATAATACATTAATACCCGCCGGATAGATTTTTATCGTTTTTACCATTATGAAAAAGAAACAACGAAATAGGACATTATTATATTATATAGGGGACACCCCGCGAGTGCGAAGACGAACGATTGATTTTATTATAGTCCTACCTACATACATACACTATTGAAGACTCGGACGGATGGTAAGTTATTCGAGCGAATCCTGATGAACAATGAAATGATTCGCTTGATATTCACACCGATGAATACCGATATTAATTAGACATACACACAATTATATTATTATTGTATTAATCACAGTATTATATTATAATACGTCCGGTATAGGTACAACAGGTTTATGACTGAACCAGGGTATACACGCAGCTTCACCCTCGGGCCGGTAAGGACGAGACAATTACTGCACTATTCGGTTTTGTATATACTATTATAATACAAGTATAGGTTATTCATTCATTCATGTGCGTGTATATAGGATAATGTACTCGTATGTATACCATAGATGATTATTATAGTTAATATTTTTGGCAACCGTCGGGTCGAAATGACAATATTTTATAATATTATACAACAGCTAAATATAAAACATACACAGTACCAACATATTACAGTATTAATTATTATCGTAATACCGCGTCGACTAGAACAGTAAAACCTTGGACCATATTTAAAACTAGTTATATCCCACCCACGCAACGCCGCCGCGTCACATTTAATCGAATGGAGTTTGCATAATTTTCATCACAACAACAAGAAATACGCGGTAAAAGGTATTTGAACCGCTACTGGGCGTTGGTGCAGCTGCGTGTTTTTGACAATATTTTATAATGAACGCGTTAAGTATAGTAAACAATTTTTTTTTAATGCGATTGTTCGTATCTACGTATATGCCAGCTATGTCGCCCAGGGAGAAAATTGTTTGTCCAATTAATTCGAGGTTTTTTGAAAAACGTTTCGATTTTCTTGAGTTATGTCAACAGCTTTCTAAATCACGCGAAAGTATTTAACTGCAGCGCAGTTGCAGTATATATATGTGTGTGTGTAGTTAGGAATACGTCGTATTACACACTAATACAATATAGGTAGTAATTAACAATATTGTAAATATCGGAGAAAATGCATCAAATAATAATGCATCAATGAGCAGTGAGCACCGCCGCTGCCGCTGAGCCGAGACCTCACCGCGCATGCACGCGGGATTTAATCGAATTAATGTCGTATGGAGCGGACCTCTGCTACTATATTAATGCATTACAATATTATAAAATACGACGGTAGGTATACATAAACCTATAATAGTGATTTATATAGTTAATTATAATCGTTTTCGGGTAGATTAAATTGCCTAAAATACCAACAATAGATGAGTAATAATCATATTGTATAATATTATAATAATATAACAACTTCTCAGCAGCTGCAGTGGCGTACCTGAGATCAACGATGAACTCCACTGTTCCGACCTTCCACCCGAGTTGGGCATCGGTTTTTTTTAACACATAATCATAATAATTGTGTCTACGATATGGTAAAATAATGATTGTCAAATTAACATTAAGCAAAGTAAAAAGCTATCATTTAAAGTAATGTTTCTTTTTTCGATATACTATTCGAGATCATTTAAACAGGGTTTTTCAGTTTTCCGGTACTGTGACGGTGGGATTGAAAACGACTGCGGCGGACGCAGCAACGTTTGTTCTTTTCTTTCATCGACAATACACAAATGATTCTCGCACGAATGAATATATTATTTTATTTCATAAAATATTTGTACGGTTTATTTGTTTTTCGTAAACTCTTGCTATAACTCTACCACAACCACCACCACCCTCAGACGACGGATTACTTCTTTTTTTTTTCAATACATGACATTCTATTTATTATTTATATGTATATGCTCGCCTGCTTTAAACAGGTTCGAAAAATTACCATACAATGAACTATTGCTCGTGCATGCGTGTGTGTGCGTGGGTGGGTTTCCATTGCAAGGTCGGCGCTTAAAACGACACGCGTTATCGGAATATTATAACGAATTTAAATACAAGCCCGAGCGACATTTGTTTGTTATTTTGTATATTATATACTCCTGCAGTCCTGCAGTTCTTATCGCGCACGAAACGTGCATTTCTTACTTTCATTGATCGACTTCATGTCTGAGCCTATTGTGTGGAACAATACTATAATCCAGTCTCTGTCCGATGCGATGTCAACATAATATCGTTACACGTTGGTGAAGTTGTAGGTACAGGGAAACAATCTTAGGGATACAAATTTTCGTGAAATTTGAAATGCTCACATAAGTTGCTTCAAAATTAAAATATTAAAAAAAAATACAGCGCGGGACTCTATACAATTCATACTTTTAAATGCCGTTATAAATAAATTTACTCTAATATCAAAAATGATTGAGTAAAATGTATTATTTTGAATGTAAAATTTGCTGTGTTATGAGTTAGTTAGACGAAGTCCACACACCGCACATACGGGTAACATCCTCTTCAAATCACAGCCTTGTAGATACATCGGCAACAGGAATAGGAAACGACCACGCGCGCATTACGAAGCGGTATTATATTATTATTTATTTTTAATCTCAAAGCGGCTTGTGAACGGTGAAATTGATGACCGACTGCTCATAGATTAATACGTCTCGCGGTCGTCTGATTCGCGTACAAGGCAATAATATATTATATATATATATATATATGTAAACAAAGAGTTAACTATATAATGAGTATACAGCATACATAAGCCGTATTTGGCGCATACCTATAAAAACCAGTATCTGGTACCTGTAATGAATCAGCGATATAACGGTAGGTATAAGCGATTATGTGTCAGATTTTTTTCCTTGCAAACATATACCAATACAACACAACATGGGTATAAGGCATGCGTATATAGTCTAAAATATATTTATATTGCGTATATGTTATTATAGTCTTGTCGCCGTCAAATTTCGATCGTAATTTGAATTTACCATCAACCGATATATTATTACGTTGAATATTACCTCGCTGCAAATACTTTTTTTTTTTTTGGACGTTATACTAATTGAATAGGTAGATAATTTAATTTAGCAACCGTGAAAGGAACGTAGTCTTTCAAAATATCCTGTCACGATCACATTCTCTGATCAACTGTATCACATGTGTTGTATCAATACTTAGTCCATATGTATATGCAGTCTTATTTACTTTATTTACGTACATATATCAATATTATAGTATGTATTCGCCAATAATTTAAAGAATTTATCGTTGCGTGAGTTTCGTATTGTATAGACTATAGAGGTATATAATGTGTGTGAAGTTAAGCCCCTCAATTTCACACATTTAAATTATTCATAATTCATACGTACTACATACGTATAATTACATTGTCTATTAGTATTATACGCCAACATACGAGTACTCCGTGTTCTAAATGGAGTAAAAAATTGATTGTATTTTTATTTTTATTCTTTTTTGTAAGAAATATTAACAAAAATTATGATATCTAAATCATTTAAGGATTAATAATTAAACAGAAAAATAAAAAATAGATAACACATAAAAAAATAAAAATAAAAACAAAAATAATACATATTTGAGCTGTAACATATAAAGCTCATGTTTTTTTTAAATTTTTAGACCAATATGAAGAACGAAATTAATTAGAGCCGGTTTTTACTTGAATCATATTACTAGTGAAAAAAGTATTATTATAAGAACATTTGAGATAAAAATAAGAAAAAAGGTATTTTAAATTTAGTCTAATGAGGAAGAGATCTGAACCTCAAAAAAGTTAATTAGTTGGTGATGTAAGTCACATGATGGCTGCTGTAGCTTGTGAGGGAACAAATTGTATAAAATTCATTTGATTGAATGACGTCGTTCAACCGTCCAAACCATGGCGTCCAAAAACTGTCAGTTGTTTGGATTTTCCCCAAAAATTCGTCAAACCATGCGATATGACCGCGATTTGATTTGCTGTCGCGCCAACACTTCCGGTCCCATTTTAAGCTTCCGCATATTAAACTACAATGATAGTTTGTGTTGTCGTGCCATCGTATTCTATACTAAGTCACACACACACGCGCATATATTTTTTTACTTTATAAAATGTTTTTAACATCGCCTCTACTGTGTCGTGGTCCAGGAAAACCTAGTGCCAAAATTGCTGTGGCCAAATTGACCTTTTATATTAAACCATGGAAGAAACAGAAGAATAATATGATCGTTGTGGTTATAATTCGGGGCCACACTCTACTTTTTACTTGTAAATCAAGTCAACAAAAAATTTGTAAAAGTGTGACTCTAGGCACTGAGCTGCAGTTTGTCCAAACGATCTGAAACGTGCCAAAAATAAACGAGTGTACAAATATCTATAAGCTCGTTGATTCGTCAGTGAAAAGTGAAATAACTGTAATAACGTAATATACTGTCAAAATAAAAAGAAGAGTTAAAATAAAAAATAAAAACATAAAATACTATACGAGGTATAGTATATATAATAATAACATCTTTAAGTTAAAATACGATAGTATTATTGTAAATGTAGATATAATGTAGAATGTAGATGTAGTAAAGCCTTTATTTATAATAAAAATAAAAATAAATAATAAAAACAATTTAGAATTCAGAGCGTTTCAAAAACCGTAAAATAATGAATAGTTAATGGAATATAATATAAATATATAATGCTGATTCATATACCTATGTAATGATATTATGTATACCGTATTTGCATAATTATTTTACGTGTTTGATATAATCATTTTGTATTTTGTCCCATTTTTATTATCGATCTGTATTCTGTATAGATACGTAAAAAATATATCAGTGGTAATATACGAGTGGTGGGAGTTACCCACCACTCGTATTTCATACATTATAATAGCGCGGGCTATTCATAAATGTCTTTTGGGGATTTTTACAAATGTCGATTCATTTATAAGTTATAACCATAAAGTTTTCGCAGTCTACCCTTGACCAGCTCATGTAACTTAAAGGGCTGGAATTAAATACTCACAACGACACGACTTAATAGCTACATAAAATGTAACATAAAGCACATATTATATATTTCAAACAATTATTATGATTTTGTTGTGTACTCACGTTAATGGTTATTATTATTTACAAATCGTTAATAATTATTACTACTTTGAGTGATATATAATAAATGTTATTTACTAAAAATATGTACATTGTATGCATTACGTTGTCGATTCATTAGGTTTTATATTAAATTACTAATTAGGGTTCTATGTACTATTATAAAAATTAATAAAAATTATGTAAATATAAATGATCAGCATAATTTTATATAGGCGCGTACGATTTGTAATAATTTATTGTATAATATGACATGTTGATTACAGGGAATCAAAAAAAGTATTGCTTTAACGGAACTGACGCGGATAAACATACATCGACCCGACGATACATCATAATATACGAACATTTTTATCACAACCGCAGTCGCGAGTTGTATTCATAATACATTCCAAAATTGTGTATATTTTTAAAATCGGGGTCAAATGTTATTAAACCATAATAATCTGAAAAACGAAATAAATGTTTATTATATAGCTTCACGACAACCGACTGTAACGGCTACTGTAGGTTCTTGAAACCATCGTTAAACGCATCATTAAGCCAGAGGTTATATATTTTGGGGCACTAAAATTTAAACGGCTCATTAAAATCAAATCATCGTTAAACTGTGCCTCATAATAATACCGACGTTAATATATATATCAGTTTACCTGTATTTTAAAAATCATGAACAGGTATTACACCTAAGTGCGTATTACTTAACACTATTGCTTCAGTAAATATTATTTTAAACACAATAAAATTACCGAATACATATAGGTAGTTAAATGTTTAAAATAAAATTAGTGATTTCTGACGATTCGCGGTAAAAAAACAAAACCGCCGCACCGTAGCCATTTTAAGGTCGAAGATTATTACCACTGTATACGTCTCGCTGTGTTTCGAATAAACTCAGGTAATATGGAAGTTAATTAGAGTTCTGCTGTAATACATCAACACGGAAAACATGTCAGGTCAATTAATGCTTCGATGACGTCGCAGCATAATATTGTAATGTTATAAATTATTGCAATTACCATCAGCATCATGACTATTATACATAATCATAATATTTTAGTAGGGTGGGTACTCGAGCATTGGGATACTGATAAGATATCACCGGAAATGGATTTTTTAACGCATGTGAGCTTGCGGCTCAGTTTTAATCGAATTTTCTGACACGAATGATTATTAGTTATTACACACACCACGACGATTCACCATTATCGTAGAATACGAGTACATAATATAATCTCTAAACATAAGTTCTTTCGTTCAATCTATAGTCGATTTATGGTGTAACCTCTGTAGTCACATACGGACGGTTATTGTTGTTATTTCATTCATCACACTCGCCGCTTGTCGACCCAGATAAGACCCGACATCAGTCTCCATCGTCATCGTCGCAGTCGTTCTGCACATATTATACACCAACTCGAACTGGTTCCGTCGTATAGGGTAACACAAAGTTAATTTAAAATTAGAACCGTTAATCCTGCGCCCAGCTAGTATCCTGCAGGCACGTCGTTCAGATCTTTCTCAACCAATAATCGAACGTGAACATTATAAACAAATCACTTTCCACAGTTACCCGCGCTACGGTCGTTCCTTATTTAAAAAAAAAATTTTTATTCGCAGTTTTTGGAGAAAAAAAACGGAAAAAATATTCCCATTTTCCACTCCACCTAATTTACATTGTATTATCTATAATTCACATGCATTGTGTTCCTGTTGTATCTATATATTGCAGTTAAACGACTAAAATAATTGCACTTTATAGCTTATAGTGTATACCTATATTAATAATATCGATATAATAATATAGGCACTATAATATTATATTGGATCGCGTTGAAATAATATCTGCGTACGTCGACATATGTATAATGTACACGGAGTGTATAAACATCAGCGCGGAAAGATAATATTTGAATAATTGTGACATGGCTTTATAGAGATATGGACCGTAAATCGCACGTGGATACAATGGGGCATTTTATTATCTCGGTATACGCCCTATTTTCACAGATTTCGTAATAAAATAGTAATTAGTATCTTTACACATTCGCACAGAGCACAGTGAAAAATGTTTTATCGCAATGCGCACGTTCTAGCCTTATCAATTATAAATTTAAATTAATAATTTATGTGCAATAATGATATGATAATTTATTTTATTTTTTATTAGAATAATATTCGATTTATTGAATACAATTCTGTACGATATAATTAAATAATCATAATATTATATGTTATTAAAATAAAACATTCTTAAATCGCTTCAACATCCAAGTCCACACAAATGCTTCAATCGAAAAAGACTTATTAGCTTCCTATCACTGAACGCTCAAAAGTCCCCTTTACCACCTCAAATGGAAATGATTATCACTTAAATACTTAATATAATAAAAATAAACACACGCAACAGTCGTTGGCTTTCACGCAATAACATAAAACATCAAATATATTATAAATAACAGTGTCCACAGTTGACGGTGTACGTTTTCGAAATTTTATAATCCGTTATCGACATATTATTATGAAGAATTCGAGTGAGCGTGTACAGTTTTTTTTTTTTTTTAAACTAGGTAGTTATACGTATACACCGAAGCGTATTACCGCTCGGGCGAAAGTCGTATATAAAGGAGCTACAGATGCAATTAAAAAAATTTCGGAAGATGTCGAGAATATTTTGTGAAAAAAAAATATGCAAACACTTCTCGCGTGCGTTGTAATTATTACTATATTACAAGAAGCACCTCAGGGAGAAAAAGTCACGTTCCAGTGAAACTGCCACCGCGTACAGGTATATAAAATGGGGCAAAATATCGAATCGTTCGTATTCGCCAAACTGGTGCAGTGTATACTAAGAATCATTATGTGGGACGAACGTTAACCGTTTTTCCTGGCAGCGAATATGAAAAAAAATAAAACACGATTAATAATAATAATAGATAATACATTATATTGCAAATTTACAAAACGACGGCATAACAACGTGCGCCATATTTTCTGCGGGATAAGCCTAAATAGCGCCAGTCTTCACTGAGACTGCTAATCGCGTGGTGGACTCGACCTTTTCACGTTTCCGACTTATTAAACCGGGTCGTGACTAAAACGGTATACGTATATAGTTCAATTAAAACCAGCTGTCACCTGTCCGGTAATCACAAGAACGCGATTTGAGAGCTATAATATTGTTTTAGTGCTAGATATAATATATATATATATATATATTATCGTGTAGGACCATATAGTAGCTATATATACGTAGTTAATGTAGTGGAGCGAACCAGCAACGCGCAACGGTGGTGCCGTGAAAGCTCTGCAACAACGAACAACGAGTGCCAAACATCACTCGAATAATTGGCGCGCGTATAAACAACGGGCAAGGCTTGGGCCTCGAGGGGTAGGTAAGGGGCGAACAATAATCGAATGATACATAATAATTATAATAACGTGATTACAGTATGTTCTCTTAAAATACGTATATTATGTCTTTCGTGCACACGTCTTTGATGTACCTAGTGAGCGTCGTAGCCGCAACGATGACGGTCCTTTGGAAATGATATCAAATATGTAATAGCAAACAACAATCGCGATCATATTATTGTTACACTCGTGTACTCAAACCTATATAAATTTGTACTGTCGTTAAGAAAATGCGAAAAACTTAAAAATGAATAGCGGCAAAAAATATTGTTCTGCAAAGGTATTTGTAATCGTGATGTATGTGTAAAAACAATATTTACAAAAAAAAACTTTTCAAAATAATTAGCGATAACACTTAGATGGATCACTCTGTATAGCTTGGCCGTAATATTTGTGCAGCACGCACGTCATGTGCTGCAGCGGGGAGACCCTAAAAACCTTGACCGTGTCCGCGAGGAACTGGAACAGAGCGTTACATTATTGCTGGAGGTGCACACCAATAATATATGCATATATGTATAATGCACGGACACGCGTATGGGTTTATACGGAGGTATAATGAGCGAGTGTGTGTGTGTGTGTGTGTGTGTGTAGTATAATCGAATTAAATCTGGGTTAAGTGAACGTCGACGACTACGTGAGGAGCGCGGTGTGCGGGGTTGGCGGCGGACAACCGCGCGGTTTGCGTGCAGTATATACAAAATAACACAGTTACGTGTTCGGCGAAGATTGTTGGACGGACAGCGCGGCGGAAAGAAAGAGAGAGAGAGAGAGAGAGAGAGAGAGAGAGAGAGAGAGTGTAAGAGAGAACGAATAATAATATTAATAGTACAAAAAAAAGCAACAGTAAATAATTTTCGCGTGCGCGTAAATAGAGAAAGCTCGTCGCAAAACTGTCTCGATGGGTTCGGGCGCGCGCACAACCCCTGTAGTGGTTACGACGACAACGTCAAACACTCGTCAATTCGAACGGAATGCAATTCTACAATGATTGTGGTCTACGACATACAGTGGAAGTGCACTTGTGTGCGATTTTCACAAGTTCAGCCAAAATCGATAAATAAGTCATTGACTTTGGCTCGCAAAAGATATTCTATCGATATAATATCGTCCTTTAGTATTATAATTATGTGGTCAGTATAATGTTTAAAAATAAAATCATCCATATTAGGTTATATTATATTAAACTAAACGATTTATTTTCAGATTTTTAGGCGAATCGTATTCATTGGCTACCCTTGAATGTGCGCCTGAATTCTCTTTGTTTGACCAACAATTACCTTAAGTGCTGAGATTTCTGCAGTGAAATATTAATAATTATATTACATTTGGTAACGGTGAAAATGAAAAAATTAATTAAAAATAATAAACCAATGTGTACGTCGCGTGCTGGATGTTCGTTTTCGAAAAAATTCACGAACGCGCGTTGCAGACATCATGATTCATGGTGTTTTTGTAAAATAATAATTATTATTATTGTTTAGTACAGTTTTCGCCTCGTGCACAACACACTTCGGTGCTGCGCCATTTATGAATAAAATGAAAAAAAATCTAACTACTCCCACGTCACCATCGCTGGTATAACCTGTTAGGTGTAATCTTAAAAGGGCTTGAAGAGAGATGAAACCCGCCCAGAATTGTTTAAAGCTCGTTTGTGATATTTTAGGTAAAATGTGAGCTAGGTAATACTACATATTATTACGTATACACTATACACTGCAATACGTTTTATTTTTGCTCTTCAATTTTAAAAATACCTATTAAATTTAATTTGCAATATTTAATATTGCTATAAATGTGTGAAGGTGACTCTGTCCCCATAACCTTATTTAAACTCAGCTCTTTCTAGCTTAAATGCCTATAATTACTCATATTTTATGTATACAACTCTGGTTATATTGCATCGAGCGGCATAAATGTGCCCACGCGTATATAATTACCGATAGACAGCCGAAGAACACATATTATTTTAGTATTATTAATGTTGTAAAATAAATCGTTGCGAATATTACAAATTAAACCGGCCAAGAAGATGTTATTAATAATACTATACTATATAAGGGAGTCTGTCGCCTCGCCGGACGTAGACCGATAAGGAAAAATAAAAACGCGAACACCATATGTGTGTGGGACACCACACACGAATCGGTCAAACTACAGCACGTGGTCGACTTATCATACATTATTACATTATTTCAAATTTTTTTCTCCGAAATATTGTATCCGGCACTACATGACCACAGCGTGTGTGTGATTTTAAACCCAATTCGGAGGATTTATCGGTTTCAGCAGATTGCGTGTTATATATATTTCGTAAATACATATTATATAAATTATGCGTCGTAACCCGTAAGTATACTTGGCGATAACGTACGATTTTTAAATAGTGATTTACGCCTTTTATGTTATAATATATAATAAAATTATGTAAACATGTCGTGTATGTCACGGAGATTTTTACAATTTCGCTTTAAAATTGCGTTTAAACAACACGTCAAATCTTCGCAACACACACCCCGTGATATATGTTTATGTGCTTTAAAATATTGTGTATTTTATAAAATATATAAGACAACAGTATTGTTTTTATGTGACATGACATTATAGTAATATACTCTCTAACCGCTTTTGTTAAGGATTTTCGCGATTTTTTTTCTGTCCCGATTTTACAAGCTTATAATTTCCTATCCCTCGAATATTACCACGTCTTATTTTATCTTTTTTTCCCTTGTCTTATAAGTACATATTATATATTGATGTATAATATACAACTAAATCACACAAAATGTGTATCTTCTAATGTATATGCGTTATATTTTTTTTTTTACTAACACGTGTTTGTCATTGCTTCGTATAATTTTGTTCGAAGAAAAGTATTATTTCAGTGGGTGTATGGGATGCGAACGAGTAAATATTGTCGGAGCTAATAATATTATTAACACATGGATAAATCGACGCACTCAGAGCAATAGTAATACGCATCACAAATCACAATACTATTATATTATTCCGCGGAGGAAAGTGTTGATAACGAAAAGTGTGTACATTTTTTTTCCTCTATAGTTTTCAATTGAAAAATATCTTCGCTGATGTATATCGTGTTCTGATCAAATATCTTTAAAAGCTTGACCAGCGGAGCACAAAATTCCAATATTATTACCAAGAAATATAACACCCCAACAGCACAAGTGACTTCACGTCACCTATACCTAACTAAAAATATTATTGAAGCTGACATTTTAACGGGACGCAGCGGTTGGACATGAGATATTTTTACCAAAAATACCAAATATTCTCAAATTATTTGCTGGTACGATTCCGGTGGCTAGGTAGGTACACGCTGTTTCCAATAAAAGTATCTTTCGTTGTGACAAATAAATGAAACCCGAGATCCATTGCGGTGTTTTTCCGGAAAGTATTTTTTTCACACATTCCTATATTCGCGTGGACGATAAATTGTAAAGACCATAAATAATGTATAGAATATATTTCATAGAATATTCTTTCACATATTTATACAATCTTTGTTGCGATAGCGTAATCACACTGTTTTTATTCGACATTAAGCAATAAAAGTGCGCTGTAAATAAATAAAATATGTATATATGTTAGAGGTGTTAGAGCTTACATATTTTGTTATATTCACTTGAACCGGTTTTAATGAATAATTGTTTAATATATTTTATGGCAATTTTAATATAATTTTCAAGAGAACAAACAACAAATTATATTGTAATGCGTTATATGACGTCAAGACTGTGAAAATTCTTATAATATAATATATTATTATAATTTAAGCCGCGATAACGATTTCGTATCACGTATATTATACTATATTGACTCGATCGGCACGTTGGCATGGGAACATTTGGAAAAAAAAATGTAAAATCGGAGCAGGTTGTATAGATACATCCCCCGGTATAATATACGCTGTTTACGGTTATGTATTATAATTACACGCAGCTCAAGACAGGGTTCGTAAATTTTCCGTTCCGCGTGTGGAGAACGACCGGCTGTGTTCGTTCGGCGGACAGCTCACGCGAAACCGTCACTCGGTGCGCGCGGTGCCGTGGTGTCGACCGCCATCGCCACTGTAAAAAGCATTATTACAGGGGATGATTGTGTTTATAATAATTCGCGACGACCAAAACGCGGTTGAAAATGCGCGTGCTTTTATGTGCGTGCGTGCAAACTATAAGTTGCTATCGTTGTGTTTTAAATACATATATAAATTAATATATATATTTTACAATTTAGCTACGTGTCGTATATATTGCGGTCTAGTCGCCCGCGCGCAAAATAGAAATAGAAAATTTATAATATTCATGATAATAAATTAGAGCCTATAATAAATACTAAACTCACGCGAGTTTCGACGGGGAGAGTTATTAGTTCGGGGAGAAAGAAAAAACAAGTGACCATTTTACGTACAGAGTATATATGGCTGCACATATACATTACGTTGATTACACCGTGTACATATTTGATTTGAAATAATTTGGTAATCCAACTACTTTTTCTATCTGAGTATTATCAGTGATTGATATTCGTCAATCGTGTAGACTGAATAGTATTTAGACTATCTACTAGAATGGTATACATAATGTTCGTTGTGAAAAATATAATGTGATAAATTAAAAATGTATAATTTATCTGATTTACACTTCATATCAAGTAAAAGTCGGTGTAATACAGTAAAATCAATTATATTCTAAAAATGCCATTAACGTTAATTAAAAAAAAAATGCGTTATCTAGATGTACCTAATAAATAAGCACACGCATGTAGAACGCGAAAAACAGAACAAATATTTATTTTGGATACATATTTGTTCAAACTTAATTTTATCTCTGAATAATCTATTATAATAAATAATATTATAATATATTAAAACCGAAAAACGATGTAAATTTCTTTATCGAAAAATGTTTTATATTATATTGTTGTATGTATTATACATCGTATACAACAATTTATAAGACCCTATAGAAATCAAAAAATCTTAATTAAAGCATACTTTGAATTTCACTTAAAGTCACCAAATATGATAAACTCAAAATAATATCGTACTAATAAAATAATAAAAATATAAATCAATTTTCAGAAATACCTATTTTAAAGTTGATCGATGCAGTTGAAGAATACTGATATATTTTATTATATCCAAACACCGATCGATTGGCTCAATTCACAATAATTGAAGTACTTACACTTTTATAGTTTTATTCACACTCGTGTGTGCTATTTCCGTCTTACAAGTTTCCAATTTTGTATAATCAAACTTATTTATTTTTGAATCTGTTTTAAAGATTTTATATTATTTGTATTCTCTTTTTAAAGTTTTATTATTTTAATTTTTGAATTAGTTATAAGTATATTTTGTTTAAATTAATATTTGTCATACTCATATTATATTATCCATTACTTTAAGGTTGATAATAAGTCAATCTACTCTAATATATTTAAGTAAACTACAATGCTGAACGTCAATTTTGATATGTTGTGATTTTGTGAATTATTAAGACGAAAACAACACATGTGAGACTACTACGTCTTCTAAAGAATTACCATGTGCGTTCATATTGTACCCTACGCGCGCGCTACTGCTGTAGACGATAGTTTTTGAGGTTTATTATTCGATTTTCGAAGAACAGAAAAAAAAATCGTCACGGCCGTACAACAATAATAATCTAAAAACACAAGCGGTGCGATCTAATGGTCTTACAATTCCCCCGGACGACCGGATATCCACGTCGTGCACAAATTGCATACAATCCACGTGTATAAATTGCTGCGTGATGTACTTATACGATTGCGATAATGACGGGTCTAGGCGCGCGAGGATTATCGCTTGAAGGCTTCCCGCTGTGGATGTAGTCGACGTTATGTATATAAAAATATAATATTACCGCAATTGAAATTTTCAGTATTGTACGCCGAGACTATGCGATTCGTGACGTGCAACACGATTTTACGACATTCGAATTTCGACTTCCGCGTGCGAGAGTAGGTACCCATTATTATAGTAAGTATACCTAATGTTTAAATATATAATATATTGGTACAATCGAGTTTGGACGATTTTGCACTACAATTGGATTCGCGATATCGGAATTTTGCGTACTCAACAGATAAAAGTGTCGTGATCATCAGGTCAATACGGTGCAAATATCCACGATAGCCGCTACTTAATACATACATCAATAAACCGCGTTGTATATACGCACCTTATTCATACGGAATAAAATAATTCTCATTGCGAACGGCATTGAACATCGTCGTGTAGTAGGTATTCACTGCAGAAATGTTTAGAATAAATAAGATCGTGATTACATCAAACTATATAATGAAGCACCCGATAATTATTATAATATATTTTTATACCTTACGTGTGTTTCGACGTTCAAATAATATCTACTAATTTTGAAAATCAAACTTAACGTGTTTACCGTACCGTTTGAATGAACCTGCTCTATAGATAAGGGTGATATTCTTATACATAGAAATGTGCACGTTGTAAATTATAGCAATTAGTTTATTAACACTCGACAAACCTCAAGGTAAAACTAATTACACAACAATAGCGTTCCAAATTTTTTTTAAGTGTATATAAATTTTAACTCGAATACAAGAACAAATTAATTCCTAAGCAAAAATCGTTTAAATTCAATTATAACATTTTTATTCATAATACAATAAACGTCGTGCATAATAATTTGTATAATACTATAATGTATATGTATATATTATTATATTATATTATCTACTGTCGTTAGATTCACGGACACGTCGAAATTCTGGGTTAGGTTAATGTAATGTGACGCTTTGCTTATTATAGGTTTATATAGGCTTGAAGTTTCATAGTCGATTCTTTTGCTCATGACAATGATGGCAATTCTTTAAAAATAAAATCAATAAATATGTACGATAAATTACACTTTATATAGTAAACGTACATACATAATAATATCAATAAAACGAATATTTTGATTTTAATGTTTTCTTCATATTTGAAGGGAAAGAATAACAACATTTAATGTATTTTCGAATTTTTTGATCACGAAATTCAAGTTTTAATGCGTCACCGTATACTTAATTGTTATACACGAATCAAATAAGAATTTTATTATGTAAATCACGCATTCGTGTGATGTTTTCTATAATATACGATGAAACAAATTAAATGTATTGTAAATTTTGAATAAATTATGGGCATTTCAATATTATCTATAATAAATAAGCAATAAAAAATAACCCATTTAAATCAAGTCAAATAATACTTTTGAAATATATCTCGATGTATTGTATACACAATATCCACACATATATGAGCGTAACTGTATTTTTTTGCGTGGATCATATAATATATGAGTGTATTATATGTGCGAATTCGTTTTGATACTTTTCAACGAAATAATAATGAGATGCGTCCCCTCGGGGGATTTGTGGCTTGGCGTCGCATCTATCTATATCAGACACGTCGGTTGTGACGTTTTAATAGCATATATTTAAAGAAAATACTCTAGGTAATAACTATGTAATTTTAGGTTAATCATAATATAAAAAGACATGCCATGAGTAGATCGTTAAGTAGGTAGTTATTACGCATTAAAATAAATGTGTATATTATGTCTGTTATAATTGAAATGTAGACAAATATTTAAATCCAGAATGTGAGGTAGTCTATAGTAGAATATACTCTATCGATAGTGTGCAATCGAGTGAAAATAGTGCTTGATGTTTGGCATATTATAGTTCAATCGAAATTAATTCGATAATTCATATTATATACCTAATTTAGGTAAGTTCATCCATGTTTGTTTAAAACATAACATTTATTTTACTTTTGTATTAACACTGCATTGATCCGCAGTTTTCACCAGATCAGTTTTCAAATAGTATATAGTTTTCTTGTTTAATGCGAACAATATTAAGTAATTTATAATGTTATATATCGGATTACAACGAACACGTATATATAATATACACAATCGATAATGAAATTTATATAGTTGTATATAGGTGTCCAGAAATTTGGAGAATTAGGCCAAGTTGTAAATTCGATAATCTCAGAGTTAAATCAAACGATATATTTCCAACGGAAAAAATCGAAAATTCATCTGAAGTAATAATATCTATTACACGTATGTACGACCTAACCTAACCTATAAAATGTATTTATATTTTCGGCCCATTACTCATATAATTTCTAGTAAGGTACATAATATGCAATAATAGTATATATAAGTGTACCACGAATGTTGTAATTCTAAGTATTTATATATTTAACTATCTAATATCAATACTATATAATTTACGTATTTGAAAGTTCTTCGTTGAAACGTTTTTGAGAAGTATTTCAAGTATTACATCATAGATAATACAAAAATTTCGAACAGAACTTTTACATTATAAGTGTGTAAATACGAGCAATAATATTTTATGAAATATAATACCGTCTAGAGGATTCTCAGCTGTATCGGATAATCTGACGGAAATCCGTCTAGTGTCGACAACCGTATTGCACGCGTTGCATTATAAATTGCAATACGACTTAGTGCTCGCCACGATGCCGCCAGCGTCTTCCGCTTGTCGATCTTCGTGACACATTTAAAACGATTATCATTACTGGACATATAAAAAATACAAGTTTCGTACGACATTAGCTTACGACGAAAATCCTATTTGCATTGCTATGTCGAAAAGAATTGATTATACAAAATATACTATTTTTTGGTTATGTCTTATGTGATAGGCGTACTGCGCAGGCAATATATATGATCATATATGATTCCGTCCCGTCAAGGAATGGATTGATAACAGACAGTGATCTGTGGGTCAACATTGTAAGAAAAAGATAACATACACTTTAGGTCCCATCATATGTACCTACGTGTGTTGAGTATTAAATATCTCTTTTTAACACTGATTTGTCTTGGTAACCTATAACAGGGTATATGTGATATACGTATTGCGTAGTCCAATAATTAGTCCATATTGTATATTAATGTATCTATGATGTATCATGTATACTGTAGATAGTACATATGAACTACATATTCTATGAGGATTTTTTATCAGTGTATTTAATATTCATAACAGATTAAAAGCACCTCAATTACTTCACGAAAATTTAATACGAGTATAAAAAATTGAAAATAAATTATTTTTCAAATGTACGTTGTACATTATATAATGTCAACATTTATAAGATATTCGTAAATTAAAAAATTAGGTATATTTAAATGTCGTTTACCTTTTTTTGAAATCGACCTATATCCATGTAATAAGTATATCCGTTTTATATCTCATTTATAAATTAGGTTTTTACCTGTTATATTCGATGCAATTTTTATTATATAAATCATGAAAACTGCCGAGCCCTTGAGCTTTGACACAGTAGCCTTTCGACGGGCTTCCATTAAAATGGCAGTGTGTTTGTGTATATATAAGTTGACTTTTATACGGTAAACGTGTATATTATGTATAGATACCATATTATATTATATATATGTCTACATCAACATTTTAATAATGCGATATTATATCAAATGTATTTGCAAATAAATATGTACAAAATGTTCCATATAATATTTCAGTGCGTGGTCGAGTGGCTATAATATTCTATGGCGATATAGTTGGACATGGGAATAAAGCAAGATGATAACCGTCATATATATATATATAATATTATTTAAAACCTGTACGCCTATAATAGTGGCATTTTAAGTGTGGTAGAATATATTATAATATACCATCGCATCGGTACCATAGAGGTATAATAATGCAGGTTATAGTGGTTACTGTATGACTACTATAAAGACGTACCTATCTGTTCTATTTGCATAATATTGTTTTAATTTCAATGTTAAAATTTGTTAATCGTAACAACCATTAAAAAGTTATGGAATAATAATTGTTTTGATAATCTAATAATTACTGTTCTTAAAATTTGAATTGTAAGTATGCTTTTTTTTCTATCATAATCACAGTCAGTGTATGTATTTTTTTATATTTTGCTTTGTTTTTACATTCCATACTTTTAGAGAATATAACAATCATTATAACATTATGTCATATGTATAAATTTAAAGTGAAAAACAACTTCGATAATTTATATTCAAAATACTGCGATCAATTCTCCTGTACAGAATATAGATTTAGACAATAAAAACGTATCGCATTCGATTTGTGAGATCGTCTTACACTTTGAACGTATTATACTTATATACGTCTAATACATTGTTATAAATCCTATTTGAAATCCAACATGATGTAATGTGTGGTAGATTTGTAATCCGCGATTCTAAAATTTGATAAACGATCGAATTTTTCAATACAATAATATATTAGTTGAATGAATCTTTTAACGTAAAGCGTAGGCCATATACATAAGTCTAAAATGTATTATATTATATTAGTAGATATTATAATAATAGTTGCCATTTTGAACGATAATAATATTAAGAGCACAACTAACGCACAGAGTGTGATCATGATAGTGATAACAATGGATACAAATCATGTAGAAAAATGATGGTAGAAAACAAAGACTTGAGGAAAAATGAAAAGAAGTATCCGGAAATTAAGTAACGGACGAAAATTCTTGAAAAGAAATATATCTGCCATTTATATAAATATTATGTGTTTCTGTCACTAAATATTTTTAGCTATACATAATAATTATAAAAATACAAAGTATATTTATAAGCTCAATTTTCTTCTCACGAAAACGATTATATAAAGCAATTAAATTGGTTTTCATAGTTTTTTTCTTTTTTATCGATATGCTCACTTAGTTTGTTTAAATCTAATTTTGTATGGTCTGCAGCTATCTCATACATTATTTCAATTAATTTTCAAATAGTTGGATGATTTTTTTCTATTCATATTTAAAAATCTTGTGTTTTAATTTTCACACACATTATTAATTGTTCTATAATTCTATATGACTTTTAGACAAAGTTGTTAAGTTAACATTCCAGGTAAGTGGAGGAAATAGTTTATAATAGTATTTTAAATATATAAGTGAACAGTAGATTTTAATTTTTTATTTACAAGTTTTCGATACATAACTATATATTTATAAATTTAATACATGATAATTTGTAATCTGTATAAAAATAATTACAAACGTACCATATAAAATAAATGTGATGTAAGAAGTTGGGAGACGCATGGGCAAGGAAGTCACCCAGTAGCGGCATCCCAAATGAAAACACAAACAACTTATATAATATTATAAATTGATTATTTAATTTTTTTATGAGATTTTTTTCCTGGACTTATTTCTATTTTCCTAGAAAAACATTAATCGATTTCCTTCAATTGTTATATTGTCTTAATTCTTTATTATATTATAACCTACGTAAATTATTATGTTTCAATCTAGATTGTAGTTTAATCTGGTAAGTCATACTTGAGATTAAATAATGAGATGTTATAACTTATAATTGTTGAATAATTGTCTTATTTAGAATACTATAATATCCGAATGGGACCGTACCTATATAATAGTTCCTAGAAAATGAAAGATATTCCTAGTATTGTAATGTAGTATGTACCTATAATTAACACATTAGACGCCAAATCAACTTAAAATATTATTTCCGAGTGTTCCAAGGCAGGAAAAAATTATAATTTATTATTTAATCAGACCGTACAGATAATATATGTATGTATAATAAAATTATTTACGTAGCACATAATACATATTATATATAAATATATATAATTATACATGTTTAGCAAGTAAAAACTGAAAACCTGTCTAGACGGCTTAAATGTAAAAACCTTGTTTATTGTTATTTTTAAAGGCCTGGGCAAATTGATTAAATACATGATACACTGCCTTGGCAACATTACCTGAGGCTCGTAGGTAGGGATGTGGTACTATTTCTTACATTTCATAGAAATACACCGTAATCAATTTATATTATTTATTATAGGAGCATAGTGTGTATATATACGTATATTTGATTACAAACACATACGGTCAAGGTGTCAAAAAGGGATATAATTTCTTAGACACGAGCGAGGTGCAACTCTTTTGTGACGTTAATTTTAATTGAAAAAGTGTTAACAGTCATACCTACATATTGTAAAGTAAATTAAGTGTAGGTATACTGTATACGTATATTTACAAAAAAATAGTTATTTTATTTGTGCATGCATGTATAATAGATTAATAGGATATTATTGGATAAGTCGAAATAAATTTCATTTGTATGTAACTAATATACCTATATTATTACAAATTGTATTTGCATTATACCGGTCAATGTTTTTGTTTTAAAGCCTGATTTGAAGTAACAAAGATTAAAAGGAAGATATTGTACATAATATGTATATATTTTTGTGTGAACGCCGATAACGTGGACAATAGGTGTATTATGACATTATTTTTCTCAAGTCATAAACATTTCAGGTACTATATAACTGCGCTCAATTTTGATAAAAAAAAAAAAAACAGATAATAAATAAAGATGTAAACTTTACTATACACGAGTATGTAACAAAGTTATTAATGTATTTTCGTCCAACGATTAAGTAAGCACATTTTATATCTCCACATTTAGCTTAGGAAAATAAAATATAGGTATTTCACGCGACCTATATCATCATGGCCGACAGGTGTTCGTTTCGCGAGGTTAGGTTATATAGTTTAATTTAACTTAACTTAATTCGCCAATAGAAATACATTATTATTATATTACTGCAGCTATAAAGATTTGTAAAGGAGGAACGAAAGATCAATATTCCAATTTTTATGTAAATATTTTTATTTATTTATTTAGCAGTAGTGGTGGTAGCTATTTACGTAATATAAAATTATAATACGGTTAAAATTACATTGAATTGACTGTAACTAAAAATAATATCCTTGTTTTGATAGACCATAGGCGTCTCTATAAAAAAATATTTTAAAAAATGTCTTTTATAATATGTAATAAAACTAATATAAAATCAATTTTCAAAAATGCATACAATCTAAAAATGAATGTAATAAATATTAATAAATGATAATTGTATAGAAATATCACTTCATTATTCAATAACCATATCTGCATTAATGATTCAAAAACAACAAACTTTTGACAGTTTTTTTTATCGATTTTCTACTTGGAAAATTACTAATTTACAATATTCATTTGGTCGCCACATCCGGGCAGTGGGCACAGAAATGAAATTATGTACTGGCACGACGAATAAAACACTATTCAAACGAAAAATAATGTCCTACCACGACATAATATTATAACAACCACAATATTGCGTATAGCGCCGGTAGTCTGGTATCGGGTATTGTGGGAGTGCGTGTGTGTTAGAATGCCCAGTGGTGACAAAACATGTATTATACATTACGTGAATCGGACGGAATACAATAACAATGAGCTGGACGTCTGGACCGGACGAGACAGCGATACAGTATAAAGCGGGAAGAGAGCGATGGAGAATACAACAAAAACGCAGGCATATAATAAACACGCATAATTAATAATATGATATAATTTTAATAACGCGTCTACGAATAATAATAATCAGGCCGTTTCGTACGCTTTACCGGTTCATATATTATTATATCCGAATGACGATGATGATACTAATAACTAATATATCATTATGACGGTCGTCTAAATAACACAACCGAATCGCGGCGGGATACGGCTGAAACGCAAAAATCCGAATAAATAAGACCCGGAGGATTCGAGAAAACATACGCACATCGCGGTCTACTCCAATAATAATATAATACGCATATACTTATGTAACGGAAATGTTTTCGTTTTATAATACATGCATTGTATGGATGATGTGTATTGTAATGAAAACGGTGGATAGAAGAACGTTTGTTTATGTGCATCATATTTTATGTGATATTATTATTATTATTTAGAAAGAGATACGGCAACCGGTTTTCGGAAATACCTAGTACACCTATAATATTATAACCTGTGTAGTGTATACTGTATATACACTATAAGGCAACCCAAGTCATGTATATAACAATATATATATATACAAATATATGTCGACCACGTGATATACACTTTCTACGCGTGCGCACCCGGACAAGGTATTTTCGAATTTCCTATCCGTTCGGCGCGGAGCAGCAGACGATAACTGAGAAGTCATGGATGAACGTACTCGGTGCGGACCATTGTAAATGTCCACTCTCGGTACAGCGGCCAGAAAAATTATTTGTAAAATGGTTTTCGCCAGTGTTGGATATCGAATATCTATCCTTTTCATACTCGGTGTACCATGTGCAAAAAAAAAAAATAAACCGACTCTATGGATGCCAAACTCGTATTCGATAAAAGACGACCCATACAAATTATTGTTGCTGTTCTTTTCGAAAAGAGAAAATTGAATTCAACAAACCCATCGCCGTTCGTACAATGTATTTAATATATTATGCGTTCTCAGTAATAGCCATTAGACGATAATATCCTTCAAACGCCGAAACCGTACGTATAGTTTATTATTAAAAGACTCGAATAAAACACTTGGCGGCCGGCGAAATACTAAAACTATAACTGCGATCAAACATTTTACCGTATCGGAATTAATTATTGTACACCATTTAATATGCCGAGACGTTCGCATATTCATGTTAATTGCGGTATATTATACACGATATTGTAGTTCGCTTAAACTATTGCCAGCAATTTCGTTATTAATTTTCACTATAATACACACAGTATAAATAGTATAACGTATACCCAATACCCATATAATATCTACGGGTTAGAAACAAAATAATGGAATTATTTCGATCATATTTGATATTTGTAATGGTAAATTGGTAAGTATATACAATATACTTATGTTATGTGAATAGATATAAACTATAGAGTACATAGACTAATAAATTATTAAATGTATATTTAAAAATTTAGCATTTCCTTAATTAGAAAATCACCCCTCATTCGGAGTACAGTTTTTGTATTTGCATATACTCAATACTTGTCAAGGACATTAGGACAATCGTAAAAAAAAAACACAGTTCAATAAAAAAAAAGCACGTCTGGTCACCAATGTCACCATGATATGAATAACTAACGACAGCGGCGTTGGAGGTGACGGGGCGAACTCGCTGCTCGAGACGGGTTGTTGCCGAGTGCTTGTGTAGTGTGTACAGTGTACACGTGGTATTCACCGATCGAATCGTTTGACAAAACATCTACAGAGTATAATAATAATATTATACCGAATGTTGGCAGACGGTCACAATATATTACGCACGACTGAAGAGTTATTTTAGAACGGTGCACCATAAAATAACGCATGTACCAGCGGTCTTTGGATCCGATCGCTGGAGTGGAGGACTGGTCGTGCCGGAAAGGGATATTATATCATATTATATATATATACGCATACTGACGTACTACAGTATATGTATTATGCAGTATACGTGTGTCTGTCGCTTTATTTGTTCTTGCTGCCGCATCGAAAAGTCAGTAGAACTGTATATATAATATGTACGTAGAAATCCGGGTTGCGAACGACATCTTTCTCAAGTATATGATATTATTATTGCTGCAGTTTCGTGCGATGAATTTGTTTCGGAATGCTCTCTCGCACGCACCATGCCGCCAAATAAATATTAATGCATAATAATGTATTAATGTATTATATATACGTGCATTTTGCCTGTTTGCTCGTCGCCTTATATTGCAGCAGGGTCCTACGAAGAATCGATAAGTTCTAATATAATATATATGGCGTATTATTTTACTTTACGTTCTCCGCATAGATTGTATTGGGTAATATCCCCACTTGAGTGACGTTGTTTTTATTATTTTTTTCTCGATTTAAAATTAATCGAGTGAAAAATATGTCATTTTGTTGTCAGCCTTCCTTCATACCATCAGAAATGACGTTGCCTCAGACTACACTCGTAGACATTTTGGTCTTGTATAACTAAGATTATATCATTTCAATTATAATGACCAGGTAGGTACATCATTTTCTATTACACTCGTGTACAGTTTATAGGGCTTAAATCTATATACGTATATATGCGACAATACTTATCAAATTCACCCTCTATGTGACAGCTTGCTACACGTCAAATAAGAATATACTATACACACACATTTACACGATACATAGCAACCACCGATGGCAAACAGATTGTTGTACGCGCGTTTGTAATATTATTAAAATACATAGGTAGGTTGGTTGCGCGTATTATACAGTCGATCGATTGTTGTCCGCGCGTGGCTAGTTTGTTATACATATATTATATTATATACTTGGGGTCGATTTTTGTATTTACATACGTCAATAGGCTCGTAAATAATATCCACCGAGTTCGTTTATGTAGGTATAGCATATACTATGTGCGACGCGTTATGGAAATGCGGTAAAATCGTAAAAATATAGCTAGGTATTGTATGCAAAACGCTAATGCACGCGCATGGAAACTCAACCGAAGCACTTTATTGTTCGTTAAAAAAAAAATGTGTACATTTTTAATGAAAAAAACTCAAATTTCTCAAAAAAGAGTTAATGTAATTTTCTTCGACAATATGGGCTGATAGGAGAGAGGATATCCAAGGTTCTAAGCTGACGGAGAGGTAATGTTGGCGCCACGGCAAACAGTAACTCGACAGCTGACATCTCGCAATAAGTCCGCAGTGCGTGACTTTCCGCATCTATTTCTGCGCGTGTCGTCCAGCGATCTAGCAGTCGGCCGCTGTCGTCAACTGCTGCGGTATTTACCGACACGTGTATACCTATACTTTTATAAATTCCCAAAACATTGCATTGTATGTAACTACACGGCATTGTATGCAATACACAACTAGATACACACAATACTACATAAACACATTAAGACGATTACAGGATTTTTATAAATATACACACCATCACTGGGACGATTACCACAGAACTTATATATTATATCAAGGCGCACAGTTGCAATTAATATTCCGAACGCAGCGCCACGATATAATTAAAGTCGACGAATTCGCGTGCGAACCGAATAGCCACCAGGGTCGGGTGTCACGCGATTTGTTGATCCGCTGTGGGGGAGAAAATGGCCTTTTGCCCTTTAGTCTTTACGTCCGATGTCGCAGAATTGACGTTAAAAAATCGTTGAAAACATCAAATTGTATGTAACCAATATTATTTTATTACGCATACAAGACCAGGTAACCTAACCAACAAATACCGTAGGCATCAGCAAACTATTATCAAACAAACGAAATCCCATGTTTTAGGTGTTATTTTCACTTTAAAGTGCATTTTGATTAGGTATATCTGTGGTTATAATCACAGAATACGAAATTTTAAAATATCTATATATATATAAATGTATACGTGAAAATGCACTGTAAACGTTGACATAATATAATCCATAGCTTATATTCGAATATGACGGTTCACCAATGAAAGAAAAATTGTAGATCGTTCAAAACAATGCTCAAAATATATATTTTTAGGGCAACCACGTAAATTATATTATATATGTATATATATTATTCAAAAACGAGAGATTGGAATACACAAGTGAAACTGAGTGATTTGCACCACTGCATCCGCTCAAATATAATCAGTTTAAAAGTCGATTTCAAATTTTTACACTAACAAATTGCAAAACAATACGTTTTAGACCTATTAATTAAAGCAAGCATAGGAATAAAAACAAAAATTGATACAAATAATATTATAGACGTGAAAAGAGTTGGAATGTAATTTGCGAACAAAATAAAAATAGACATACGACAACATAATATCCGAAATGAGTACAATAAATTACGAAAACCTACTAAAAACAACTTCCCCATGTACGGCGATGATGGACATCTAAAGATGAAT
Organism: Rhopalosiphum padi; assembly: GCF_020882245.1. Taxonomy (NCBI): domain Eukaryota; kingdom Metazoa; phylum Arthropoda; class Insecta; order Hemiptera; family Aphididae; genus Rhopalosiphum; species Rhopalosiphum padi. Next base: position 26,183,999 of record NC_083600.1, read on the forward strand.
TTAAATCAGCAACTACATGATAAGAGTATTTGGTATAATTTATCGGGACCGCAGTAAATATTTTCGAAAAATTATTATAACAGGTTTAACTTACCGACGACGTATTATATTGCTGCGTTCGTTTCTAGCACATAAAAAAAAACCACAAAAATTGAAAAAAAAATATTAAACGATTAAAAAATTCGCGCCGATCCGCGTGATCGAAACAACACTTCCGAGAACTGAAAATACTATAAATACTATTTAAATATTATTATATTTTTAAGTTGTATTATTAATTATTATTATTATTATTATATATTGGCGCTACGACAATGATGGTTGTCGGGTCTTCGATAGCGACGCACTACGGCTAACGACGGTGGCGGCGGCGTGTCGTGTGTGAGAACTGCTAACGAGACGCGCGCTCGTTCTATGACGGTGTGTCGGCGACTGTCGACCGTCGAGTGTCTGCGGCACTTGGGCACTCGGCGGCGGCATCGTCGGCGGCGGCGGCGGAGAACGAGGACGCCGGCCATGTGTTGAATACGGTTCCGCCGCCGTCGTCCTCGGGCTGCGCTGATTGCGCTGCAGTTGCTCCTCACCGGCCGCCGCAGCCGCCTCCGCAACACCCTTTGACGATGCACCGGTCGTGAATGTATAATATATAATAATATGTACCAGCGGTAATATTAACGTATAACACCTCACCCCCGATCAGACGTCATGACGTTCAACCCTTTGGAGTGTATATATATACGGTTATTGCTCAAACATTATATTATAATAACGTACGATCATATATTATAATATACCTGGGTATATATGATATTATATATAGGTATCATTATTTATTATTATGCGATGTATGTGGCCACAGTGGTCACACATCGTGCAGTATAGGTACTGCAGCCGAATAGGGTCGGTGTCTAGAAATTTAGTGCTGCAGCATTGATTTAATAAACGTCCGCGTCACCTATTCCCTCTCCGGCCCGAAAAAATATTAATGGAGATTGAAGATACTTATATATATGTGTGTGTATGTGTGTATTTAGTATAAAGCTATATGATGGTTGTTTGGACGGATTTGTGGGACAGTTTTATTTACGGTATTTACTCGGTGATTACAATTTATATATTTTATGTATTATATTGTAATGATAGGACGAGAACATAATACATAATACCTCAACCCGCTGAAAATTGTGTATAGGTACATTAAGGGTTTAATACCGTAGTAATGTACCAATCTATACATTTTTTTTTTTACTGATATATAAATATATTTGTGTATACTCATTAGGCTTGTATACTAAAGTCTGATATATATATCTGCAGGTTATTCATTAGGCGATTATGGGGTTGGGCGAGGAAAATTAATGCATTATAAATTATAATCCTTCAAAAAACTTTACTTTAGTTTTGTCATTTCTATTTTGACGAAATAATTATGTAAATATTAATTTGTCTATGTTACTAAAAAATATTCTACGTTATATTATAAATGTTATTTGAATTAATTTTTTATCATTTTTACTATTTTTTTGTTATTTACATCATTTTTTGTTTGTCTGTTATTAGTTTTAAGTTTTAACAAATTTCTTCAACTCGTTTTTATTTCAATAAATAAATATAATACAATATATATTTTACCTATTAGAAGTACGTATATATGTAATATAGGCATCACCAATCGTTATTTTTTTTTTTGTCATCAATGTTATAGTAATATTTGTTACCGTTAATGAGGTTAAGAAGTATGAACAGTAAAAACATTTAGTACTAACCTATACTCAGCATGTGAGAAGAGAGGTGGGCGAATTAGTCACATAATAAACATATATTATAAATATTAAATACAATAATATTATATATCTACATGAAACGTTTAATACATTTTTCTAAATACTTAGTTTTTGTATGTTTATTTATTATAATTAAAATAATAACTCATAGATTTAGGTTCTTATAACATTGACTTAATTTATCTAACTCAAGTTAATTTATTTCATTGATATCATTTTTGTTTGTATTTTAATTACTAAATGATTTAATAAATGTATTGTTTTATCATATTTTTTTTTCTAATATTTTAATTCTTTTGATAGAAGTAAGAGGACTGGGTCCCGAAAATATTAGTAATCAAACATATTATGTAATACTTCTAAGTTCTTAGTTAGTTATGGATTTTTCGTAATTTTTCAATGCATAAAAAAATATATTCTACCTGCTATCCGTTTTGTTATTTAAATTCTTCTATTTAAAAAGATACATTGTGATGAATAGTGAATAAATGTGAAAAAAATTCTTGCTTTTATTATGCATATTAATTTAAATTTAGTTCATTGTTTAAAGGTTTGTTATATTAAACGCTGAAAAGAGATTTTAATGTTGAGATGAGCCCATTTTTTTTTACAATTATTATTATTTTTTATTACTATACTTTTCGTGCCATATATAAATTACAATTATCAATTAAAAGTAAGTTTCATACAAGATAGTATATTAGACGTCGATAGGCTTTTAAGATTTAAATTATTTATTTATTGTTTTGATGATTAGCAAAAACATACTGCAGAATAATATACAATTTTTGCAAACTATTGTGAAATATAATTCGATGACATATCTGTGTATTGTAATGCAATTTATTTTCCACCCGCTACGCATAGTGAAAATATTATAGTCAAATCATAGTTAAATACGACTACAGGCGTTGTAATATATTACTGCAACAGCGATCAGTGAAATAGATTTGATTCGTGAGTCGTACATATATAATTTGATATTTTAATCGTTTGTAATTCGTGAATATAATATTTTATAATATTATGATTATATGACGTATCGGTTGAAAATTAAACATTGACACAAACACGTAAATCTGAAAATGACATTGACGAAACGCACGTCACGCGACAATTCGTCGGCATTGCGCATTTATAATTTATATAACGTCAACCGATTGCGAATAATACCTATAAATATATGAAAATATATATAAAATTTTATATTTTCAAACACTTTATCACAACCACTTGTTATCACTTGTGATTTGCGTATTTATATTCATAATATATTATAAAATATATTTTTTTTATTATTGATTTATATAAACTAATATAACAATTGTATGTATTTATATGAATTAACGTAATTTAGCATTTAAACAGCATTACGTAAGAAATATAATGGAATAAAATAAATTTATAAAAGTATTACAAATTGAATGAGAACATTATTTACAAAACTATAAGATTAGTGTGGCCTCGGTAAAATGATTACCTGTTATTGGCTATGGACATCATTCTTATTAATCATGCATTTTTTTGCGAAATTGGTCCGACTCACTGGTAAGTAAAAGTGCCCCTGTGTAATATGGTGACGATTGCAAAGCGCCCTAACAAGCAGAGTTCATCAATGTATGTCCTTCAATCAATCTCCGAGTAATATAACGACAAAATCTAAATACGACGTTCAGATACTACTAGTAATATAAATAAACACGTCTTTTAAATCATCGTGCTTAATACTTTTTTCATTAGATTTCGAAACGTTTTAATGTAATTGTGTAAAATACTTAATAAACCTTAGTCAAATATCGTAAAATCATTTTTGAATATTTTTAATCCAAGTGATATCAAAATTAAATATTTAACAATTAGTTAGCTGTAGCTCTGTAGATATATGTTTATAGGCCATTTGGCCATTTGGGTATATACAGTGTACAGCATTGTACGTACTTATACATTATATAATGCGTGTCTATACGTTTTACATAAAAATATAAAATACAACATTTTTAATACGATTTCTAGCCTATATGAATAACTATAATTTAAAAAAATAAATTTTTGTTTTTTTGACAAAATTAATAATTAAAATCTCAATTAACAAAAATGAACTCATGCATATTATATTTCTATGTAGTTATGATAACAATATTCTTCATACAGTTTATCGTGTATAGCGTGTACACGCTCATCTATTATAAGTTATAACTCACCGTAACGAAAAAAATAACAATGTTGAAATTAAATTATGTATTGTTTACAAGATTTGTTCATTTGAAGATCCACTATTGCTTTTTATGTGTGAATATTTCTCACGAGTGATATTACTTAAAAATTAAAATGTAGAAGTAATTATATTAATTACGATGATATTAACAAATTTTTACTATTTGTCATTGTTTTTGGTGTCTAAGTAAAAATATTGTGAATTTTTCAGTTTTTCGAAGCAAAAAACGTATCTTTTACATATCAAAACTATTTTTTTTTCTGTATATGGGTATTTTTATGAATTTGTCACTTAATTTCAAGTAGGGTAAAAGCGAAACAAACGGTTATCGATCAATATACCTACTAAATTACATGATTACATCATTACATTACCGCTAACTCATGGGACTTTTAAAAAATAAATATTTATGCCATTAAGATAAAATCAACCTAATAAATACATACCACTGGAAATTTGACCGAAAATAAAATTCTTGTAAAATAACCCTTAACGAAATTATATCGATGGTAACCTATATAGTTGATATTTATATAAATAGCATTTTGGTTTTTGTTTAACGACGATGGGTTTTTTCGCCAAAGTAAGAAATAGAGCGACAAACTATTTTACTTCTCAAAAATAGAAAGGTAAGACTAGGCCAGCGGTGATCAATGGTGGATACGCATTGCGAACTGCAGTCTGTATTTTCTTTTGTACGCAGTCTACGCGAAACATGGATTTATACGCAGAACAGTGAATCACAGAGAAAACTTTGCAAATCTCTGCAAATATTGGAGCCCATACATTAACAATAGAACTTTATACCATGGAGATTATGTTAAGCACGTATAGAAATATACAGCGTACCTATGTACTATAATATCAAACAAAAAATAATAATGGAGTTACTCGAACGAGAGTTGCAGAATTGGCATTCGTGTCACATTCTATTATATATTATATTATATTATGTTTAAAATAAAGGCCTCGGGTGGTTAACTGTTTAAATTAAATTGTGAAATAGTATTGGCAAAAAATACTTCGATAGCTAATAATAAATTAGATGTAGATTAGACATATAGAGGTAAGTACTTTGTACTTAGTTTAACCGCGGTAACAATTCTACCATTAATATGATTATTAAGAAATCGTTAATCATTAGTATAGACTATAGATTTTCTCTCAGTACAGCATATTACGTATCTAATTAATTATACTCTATTATTATTGTAAATACCCCTTGCATTTCTTTCTGAATCACATTTATTAATTAAAATTTATGGACTATTGCACCGAGTTTTTTTTCTTCTAGTATATAATTATTATATGTTTGCGGTACACGAGTATGCTTAGTTTAATTAAGTTTTCTTTTCTTAAAAAATATTGAATATATTTAAACAAAAAAATGTTATTTACAAAGTACAATTATATTTTGTCGATTAAAAGCTCGTTCGCGTACCCTCACAGTAAAACGAAGACTTTCATTGAAACAAATTAAACTGATCACAGCAAACATCATAATATAATACTATTTGTGACTTATCTGCGTTTATTTTAGCAACTTATATATAACTAAACTGTGACACTGTGTCGTGTTTGATAATTTGTATTTATTTTACTTTTAATTTAATTTTCCCGGTACAATGTTAATTGATATATCTAGTTTCAATATTCAATGTTTGTTTATTTAATAGGTTCCAACCATTATTTTTATAATATGATGTCGGTAACCGTAAAATACAATGCATATAACTTTACATCATACACAATACTTATAAGGTTATAAATGAATGATAACAATGATATCAAAGATGATTGAATAATTGTAGTAAATTATTGGTTAATTTATTATATTATACATTTTCGATGTAGAATTATATTTTATTTAATAATATACTATATATTTTCGTACTTTCATACTAATAGTATTGTATAATAAAGAAGAAAAAACAATTTTATTTACATTTTCATGTTTATTTACAGTTATAAAAAACGAGGGTTATTTTCTAATTTTAAGAAAAAACAAAAGAACCGCATTAATTAGTTTAAAATGCTAAAGATTGTGTTATGCGATATGGTACGTAGATATAAGTTAATGATTTTTATATTACAATTAGTTTTAATAAACAAACGATAATATATTAAACCATATAAAAGAGCAATACAATTTAAATTTTTAAACCATTAAAGTATAAAATATAAATTAATAATTCATGTGTGATAATTATTTATAAAAGATCGTAATTTGTGATTTTCTCGTTAAATACAATGAGGCGTGTGTATTAAGGAAATCCGTTTTTATGTGCTTCCTATTCTTATGTAGTTATATATTTATATTAATATATAAATTATAGTTTATAATATTAAATTCGCAATTTAGTTTATACGCGTTAAAAACCGTGTAATACGTTTGCATTTTTTTTTCTGTTCATTAGAATTCAGCGTAACCGCCTTATTTGCAGATCAACAAATTAAAATAATAATGGTACAATTTGGTCAAGACGATGACCGTACTTAACTATGTAATATAATCATTTTATAATACTAGCTTGTCTTTTCCCCATACTAATAAATCGTTAACCTTTTAACTTTTAACGCTTAGCTTCACTTATGACGCTTTTTTTAGATACTGAACGTAACGACGAAGAATATGATACTTAATATTGATATATTATTAGTTCTAAAATATTATGTTTTTTCCTCAGGTAAAAGCCATTAAAGAAGTTGTGCTAAAAAAAGTTTATTTATATACGATGAATATAATAGTAAATAGATTTTATAGAACGTAATATGAAATTGGATATACTTTTTATAAAATAGTGTATAGTAAGTCTTAACATTTTACGTATTCTTATGACAAATTATATTAGTATTGTAACATCTTTTTCGAACAATATTAACTGTTCATATTTTACAAAAATTAAATTTTTTAAATATTCTCTTTTTTTTAAATTTGGTAATAGATAATTAGACTCTAGTCTCTAATATCAACTTATAATTATGGCGTTATAATTTTAATTATTTTATATTGTTAGATAGACAACTGCATGGCATATTATACATAATTATTACATATATACGGTTATCGCGTGTTTTCTTATGGCAATACGATGTATAGTATGCCTGTCAATATTGCTCATTAGAACCGATGACACAACTTTGTCCAATTAACTGCAAATATCTGCATGATTTTACCGGTGTTATTTTCAGAATTTGATACATCCCAGTTTTTGTTACAAACCGGAAATAAAAATGCGCAGCCGGTATTAACTTGCCAATGCATAATAATAATTAGGTATCAATAATTTGCAACGTTTTGTCAAACCATTTTTCGGAATTTTCAACCAATGATTTATTTTGTAATGCAACTTACAATTTTTCAATAATGATATGATGCCTGGTTACTGTTTGGTAATAATTAATTAGTATAATAAGTTCATTATGTTCTTATGTTTAATAATATCATACTTAAAAAAAAATCAATAGTATAATCTATTTTTTTCTCTTCGTGTATAATTTTTTTCACATTATATACATGCGGTTCCTTAAACCTATTAAATATTATGATAATATATATATATTATTATTCAATTTGATAGTTATTAGAATAAGTAGTATAATAGGTATTTAGGTATATTTTGGTCTATTATTAGTTATTACCTAGTTATTATGTATTGACAAACTTTTGACCCTTTTTTTTTTTTTTGGATTGAATTGCACACGACCCCGGAACCGTTTTCACATTCCTTCGGGGAACCGACCTGTGTACTATAGAAAAATAAGTATTAAAAGATAACATTATATTATTAATGGAAATAAAATATTAAAATACTACCAATGTATATATTATATAAAACAATTCGTTGAAAAGGCAAGTATGTAATCACTCTGCTTTACGATAAGTGTCAACTGTCTAGTGTACCTTGTTATTGAGTAAAGATAGTATTTCATAGATAAATATATTATTCACATATATAATATATAAGCATCATATATGAAAAACGATTCTGAGCGATAACAGTTTGTCAGCTTATATAAAAATTAATTTAATTTAAATGTTTTCTAATAATTTTGAAAAATACTGAATTTTAAATTTTGACCTTTAAAAAGAAACAACTAAATCAGTTTGCTACTAAAAATAACTTTTAAGGTTGAAAGATTAAAGCTTTTTTTCTACTTAAAATCGTATAAAGCTACTCACAAAAAAAAAAAAGAAAACACAAATCATTGTAAAATCAATACATTTATAGCTCCAGTATCTAATATGTTCGCAAACATTTCAGAAGTTAGAGTCCTCCCTTCATCTGCAGCTCTCCACTCAGGAATCCCATAAATACGCCCCCTGTAATGGTGTATTATTTATGGTTTAAATATGTAAAAAGTTGAAGGAGTCAGAAAACCGGCTGAAAAAGCTGACCGCAAATCCGCTGCCGTTTTGAGTTTATCCGTTCATACTTATAGTTGTAAGAAAGGATCTATCCATACATATTTCATAAGAAATATTGCAAGAAATTCGTCTGGTACACTAAATAACCAGACAAATTATAAATTTATAAACTACTATTGTTAACATTGATAACGTTCCAAAGTGACATTGACTTTAAGAATTGCGACTTTGAGGTACGCAGTCGTGTAATATATTTATAAATTATGTTATTATAATACATACCTATAATAATTAACAATTTTGTATAATATATTTTATTGTTAAAATTTGTGTGACAACGTCACAGCAACAACCATTTTCGCTGTAGTCACACCGTCACACCGACCATAATATTGTATTCACAATCAGCATTTGCGTGGGAGAAATATATTACTATACAGCGTGATTATTAATTTATTTTAACAACTATATAATTATATAATACAGTGTCAGAATTATTATTTCAATAAGTATTAATATATTTTTTAAGTTTAAGTCACACGCAATTCTAAAATATTGTATTCATCTAATAGTTTGTTGGCAAACTCGATATATAAACACTGAATACGTCAATAAGTGTTTTTATTTTTTGTATGCATGTACCATAATACTTTACAAAAAATGGTTATTAATAAAATATATTGAATATCTAATAAATATTTACTTGTTCGATCAATATACAATGTTAAGATTGTATGTAAGTATTTTATGTAATAACATTTTCCAAAAATAAAATTATATAGAAAAATCATAATATTTTATCAAAAATACAAAATTTAGAAAATGTATATAGTTAATTTTGATTTCACTTTGGAGTAATTTATACCAAGACAAATATGAAGATTATGGGTATTTTTTATTCCCTGGGATTATGCAGAAAATACAGATAGGTATAGTGGAGAGCAGTTAATGCAAACCAGCAAACCTAACCGATAACCACACAACCTGTGTATTCTGGATAGACTGTTCCCATTCCATTACATATAAACAGCTAGGCACGTACACAGGGTAGTATTTTGGGTGTTCATACACGTCTCGAAATATTTTTTGTATGGTTTTTAATAATTCAATTTTAATGTTAATTTTGTTATATTAATGTTTATATTTAAAAAAAGTATTGTAAGTATACCTAATTTAAAAAAAAAGTTCGACTTTTCAATAACTGATTTTCAAAAACACCTCCCAAAACTTTTTTCTGCAGGCGTTCCTGCATATAAATTATAATAAATATCAAAATTCTTTATTTTGTATCACTCAATTATTTTTATTTTGAATCTATAAAATGTTTTCATAACATTTATTTTAACAATAAAAAATATATAATTATATTAAACTAACTAAGTTATCCTCACTTCTCAGGATTTAACACGACAAATACATTTAAAATGTATTATTACTACCAAATTAACAATACTTGTCTTAATGACTTAATATAAATAAATGGACACCGCTGTCCTGCACTATCCAATATGGCAATATTACGTGCTAAAACGATCGAATTAAAATTGTATTATTCGGTTATTGTTTTTCAATTCTAATATAATCCATAAATTTTAATTTAAAATTTGAAGAGGTATAATGTGTTCTTTATTTATGGCTCACTGAAAATTTGCCCCGAACCACCGACGATTATTTACAGCATTATAAATAGTGCATTATGCATTTATTTGAACTAAAATAAAAAAATCTAATCCTATTTTTCAATTTATATTAAAATTATAATATCGAGATATTAAGGAAAAATCTACACACACACGTACCACGATGTTAGTAATTAGTATACATAACTATTGTACTTAGTTGTTCAATGAAAGCTTAACTTAAATCGTTATATCTCAACCATTAATTTTTACAAGAAATTAATTAAGTTTTAAAATTATAAAGTCTTGATGATAAATTATAAAAGAGACTTAATTAAAGTACGTTATTAGAAATTAAGTAATTTACCTAGAAAAAATTGATATTAAAAGAAAAGAAGATTTTTTTTATATAATTGGATTACTTAAGTAGCTAATTATTATACATAATAGTTGATTGATTGGGTATTAATTAATAAGAGGTAAACATTAACAATATTTTTCACAACAGTGACCTTCGGAATATTAGTGATAATCAATTAGAACTTATACATTCATTGCAAAAACATACATCTTTTCTTCGCAGTTATCACACTCTAGGAACACATAGAGGGGTACTTGGGAGTTTGGTACTAACAACAATAAACATAATATGATAAATATTTAAATTGAAAATGAATTTTTTAGAAAATATTTGCTTGTTTAAATTTACTTTAGGTATCATAAAACAACCAATAAATCCATAATCATCGCGAGTCTGTTACAACCAAAAACTAGATAACAACAACGTATACGATTTTGGTATTGTTGTATTTTGTAGTAATGTTAGTTGTTCATGGATGGCTGTACGCGTAAATATGAACTGAATAAGTAAAAATCTTCAATGTGACCTGTCACTTTTCACGCGCAACAAGGACGTTTCACGGACATTGACAGACGGTTGCCTTGACTTTCGCACTTATTTAATTTAAATTGTATTATTTTCATTCCGTATCGGTTTAAAATGGTTGTACCTGGAGTTTTCCAAATGACCATATGCGTATCATACTATCATACCATATCGTATATTATTATATATAGTTGCCGTAAATTATATACATACCACCTTATAATTTAGTGACAAAAATCGTCTCGGTTAGCAGCTTACTGATTGCGTGTTATATTAGCACGTACTTAGCTACAAATATACATTGTTCATTCATTTTTATTTTTGGTTTCGCCCCGTTAACACCATGCCGCTAAATAAATAGGTATTGTCAAATTTATAATCCATTATCTATTCACTCCCTATGTAATAACAACTTTCAATTTAATTGTAATGTCGATTTTAATTTCAAGATACAAATTTGAAATTACAATATTATAGTATTTTAGGTGTATAATGGTAAAAAATGTATTTTATTTAGAGTTGTTATAACAACATTTGTATGTATTTTTTTTAAAACTCTTCATTTGATTTATAGTTTATTGTTTCAATTTAAACTTATAAATTTATTTGCACATAAACAAAAAAAAAACTATCAACAATTAAATGATAACAATTTATTAAATTTTGGTACTCTTAGAACTATTCTTACAACTATTCTAAATTGTAATGTCAACTAAATAATTATTTAAGTTACAACGCATTGTTGTAATACTTATACAATGGCATCTGTAACTTAATAAAATTCTCTGTAAAACGCACTAAATAATATTTAATTAAATAATAATTAATGACACCGCACATCTAATTATAACTCAAACTTTACAAAATTTTATTTGGTAAATACTATACAAAAAGTTGAATATTACCAGTCCTAGTATTGTGGATACGAAATATTTTAGTTAATACTATGTCATAGCGTCTTGATCACGAGAACAATTATTTATTTAACAATAATTTGATATTATATTATTATTATTATTGGCTAACCAATTATTGCAATCGAGATAGAAACTACGCTGTTACACTATACTACACTGTTTACAAAATATATTAATATGTGATTTCTACCAAACGATTAATCGTCACCAGCACAACAAAAGTTCTTGGTTGCGAAAAGTCATATTCTGGTTGAAAATACCAAACATATCTTCCGTGATGTATTCTAAGCAACTTGGTTTAAAAACATATATAATATTTAAAACATCTGTCTTCAATGTTTTTTCAGGTATTAAAACGCTTAAAAATACCTTTACGTTATAAAATCTAAAGTTATAAATTAGTGACAATAATAATATATTAATTTTTTTTTTATCACGATCCATCGGTTATCTACAAAAATAGTAATAAACTTGAGTTTTAGATAATTATTAAAGTACTATTTACAGTATTTTAAAATATTTCTACGTTTATTGAATGCACTATATATGTTATATAATACAACAATAAAACATTACAAAGATATTTATAATATCCCCATCACATAAAAAGTATGCATAACATCAAACAGTTTTATAGACTCCGTGATAGTGTGATACTCGTGAACCAACTATACGTATACTAGCTAAATAACTCTCAGTATAACATATTATTTTTATAATTTCTAAGGCATGAAAAGTCCGATACGTAAATACTATTAATATTAATATATATTTCATTATATATTTTATATTTTTTTCATTATAATCTTATTGTATTTTAAATTTGATCTAAAAGTAAAATTATTCTAACCAAAAAATAAAATAAATATAATTAAATCTTAAACAATTTATTTTATTTTAAATGAAAAAATATAACCTACCCCGAAAGTAAAAAAAAAAAATAGACTTATGCCTAATGCCTATATAATTATATAAAATAAAATAATTATACTTTTCGATTACGTAGGTATTTTATCTTGATAATATCTTTGTATTAAATCGCAGTTTTCGTATAACCGATTAATAACGATATGCATCATGAATAAATTGTTTTCAGTCAATGATCACTAATTATTTCAGCAACATTTTTTACTTCCTTTCGCCATGCACCTTTTTTTATACAGATGTTTACTGTTGCGTAAAACAAACATTATAACAAACGTTGTGGCTAATTTCGATTCATAGGAGGTCTTGGACCTTCAATATTTCAGTTAAAATGTAAAAAAAAAGTTGAAGATTTATCCACGTCTAATCTAAAATCCTCAACGTTGACATGATTACACTCATGTGTTTTTTAATTTTATTTTGATCGCTTTAAGCTTTAATTATTGGTTCAAATTCCAAAACTTGTCATTCTTTCACAAATTATAAAAAAATGAATGACATAATTAATAACCTGTTTATTATAGAATAGAATACATAAAATATATAGTATTTTTAGGACCAATGTATTTCTGCTAAGCGATAACTGCATACAGAGTGATTCACCATCCATGCTCACCCCCATTTTTCCTCTAATAATAAATGTTTTCAAAATCTTGGGATTTTTTTGTACTATTTAAGCAGTGTCCTACAATGGTGCAAACTTTTATTTATTATGGATCTGATCACTTAGTAAACAAAGTTAAATAACTCATTATAATTTAAATTTTGATAAGCCAAAATGTTCAGATTTAATTTAGAAAATAGTGGTTCCTATTTTAAAAACAAAAGTTTGTATCTTTATAGAATATTCATTAAATAGTAAAGTAATTTTAAGAATTTTAAAGTATGGTCCTTAAGTTATTTCAACCCGTATATAATATTATTTAGTATTATACTAATTGTATACTTAACTTAAATTGTATGTGTATATAATATATCGATTATAATATAATTATAGCAAATACTATAATAGTATATAATAACGTCATCATATTATATCAAATTTTTAGTAACTGCATTATTTGAGAATATAAAAGGGTGAACATACTCGGTGAATCACTCTGTATATGTGTTATATTTATTTTTTTTATTATATAATGCATTGGCACAGTTATATTTTTATTATTTAACCAGGAGAACTTGAAATATCAGAATATTGTATAGTATCATTACTTAAAAAAATGAAAGTAAAAGATTAAGATCACAATATATTTACAATAGTGTAATATTATAAGTACTTATACATGTTTTAGAAAAAAATATTATCGTTAGAAGAAGTTGAACAAATATATATCATGCTTACATTTAAAAAAAACTAATACACTAGGTGTACCTAATAGTATATACTATTATACTATACTATAATATTTCATTATTAATAATATGATTTAAACAAAACACAAATACTTCTTGGTTATTAGAATAATGATCAAATACTTTAATCCGTACCTATTTTTGTACAATATAAAAAAAATAAATTACACATAAGTCCTTGTGGTATAATATTAAACACTAAATCATCATGTTATATTTTATTATATAAAAACGGGATTGATGAGTAATAATATGATTACAGAATAAAATGTCAGTATTCCAAGAATAAAACTATATTGTATATTTGTATGTATATTGTATATGCAATATGACTGCTAATATGACTCGTAATAATTAAAGCATATTTATTTAATATTAAATTCACACAAAGTCTAAGATAATTTAAGTTGGTACGATAGTCAATAGTTCATTTAATAAATATACTATGTATGTATGATCGATTATGTTTGTTTTGTAAGTACTTAAGAAATTCAAATATAACAAAGCATACCTAAATAATAAATATATCAAATATTTAACTAGATACGCGTCTTATAATAAATGCCAAAAATATAGTAAAATAATAAAATGAAAATGAAAAATATATATTCATATCGTTAGTTGTCACAATAATTAATAAGTAGGTATACTATGTACATTTTATATTATAATATAATAATAATTGTATAAAATAAAATGAAGTACAGATAGAGGATATTATACACAAAATTATTGTAAAATATAAAATATTATGTGATGTATAATATGCTCAATATAATAATAATATGACTGTATGTTGTGAGTTGAACTTTTAGTTATAGTATTTCTGATTATTCAAATTTGTGACAAATTTTAACTTATAATGAATTCATGTGACAGTCATATTGTTAAATTTTACAGCGTATTTAAATATTGTATTTTAATTTTAAAACTTTTAATATGCATATTATCTATTGCTCTGTAGTCATTGATACATATTTCATAATAAAAAATATTAACGTTATACGCATAATAACCCTGGCCCCTGGGACTAGTTGAATAATAATATTTATTGTTAAGTTAAAATGATTGCAGCAATTTAAATTTTAAAAATTCAACGTACAATAATATTTACTTTTATTTTACTTTAAATGATTTATATTGACAAATAACCACTATATTAATATAAAATATATAACTATAAGAGCTTAAAATAAAACTAAAATATAACCTTCAATATTTTTTTTTCATTAAATGAAAAAAAAAATTCCGTTTATAATTTATGGTTTATTATGAATTTGTTTATATTAGGTATGCTATATGTCTATATTATTAATTATTGATAGAGTGATATTAGTCGATAAGAAATGATGGTCTGTAAACAACGTTATTTATTGACTACAGTAAATATTTGTGAGTTATGACTTCTGACTATTTAAGTATAAGTCACATTATTTTGTTTATAATTTAACTATATTTTTTTTTTATCAACCATTTTTTTTTCATTACTCATCAATTCATCATATTTCTTTAAAATAGTAATTTACTACAATCTTTCGTAGGTACCTACTTTAAACATACAATTCTGTGTGCCATTATATGAAAGGAAGGAGGTGGCTGCAAGCCAGTTATATGTTCCCTTTTCATAAAAGTCAATGAAAAAATTACCCACAAAATAGAGAACAATCATAATTTGAATAAAACAAAGATAGATACTTAATTTATATAATATCAGCGCATAAAATTATATTTTTCACGAGTGATACAAAATAAATAAATTACAAGTTAGACCATAGGCGGTGATTGGAGGGTGTTTGGGGGGAGCTTACCCCCCCCCCCCCCAAAAAAAAAAAAAAAAAAATATTTTAATATTTATAAATAGGTATCTATTTTGCAACAATATTGCCAAATATAGCCCCCCTAAAATTCAATCAAATCTCCGCCTATGAAAAATAGACCGTTAATAAGATTTTACGGGGAGATCAAAGACTTAGGAAAAGGTTGGTATGATCATACGATTCTTACTATACTTTTGAATCGTGAATATTTCTAATCACTTCGAATCCGTGTATTTTTTCACACATAGTATTATTAGATTAGTCAAAAAACATTTCCAATAAAATTATAATATAATCTATGTGGGTATATTTATATGATTAAAAACATAATGACCAAAAAAATGTTAAATTTAAAGACTCGAGTATTTATCTATAGTCTATGAA
Source organism: Rhopalosiphum padi (assembly GCF_020882245.1). NCBI lineage: Eukaryota > Metazoa > Arthropoda > Insecta > Hemiptera > Aphididae > Rhopalosiphum > Rhopalosiphum padi. The sequence continues at coordinate 26,200,267 of NC_083600.1, forward strand.
CATAAACTTGGTTGCGCATTACCACAAAGATATAGTTGCTATATATTGTATATATTTATACTAATCATATTTGTTTAAGTATGTATTGACAAGATAAAACTTATGCAAATAGAATACACATATTATTTCACTAATACGTTTTATTTCATTTAAGTTGTCTACATTATTTCGTTAATATTATAAGTCTATTATTATTTTACAATTTTACATACAATACAATACAAAAAAAAATCTTAACCAAAATCAATTGGTTGATCGCTCTATCGCTCTATTAGTTCGAAATGTGTTAATAGTTATAACTATTTGTAATTATTATTATATACAATTTAATTATATCTTCGAACAGATTAGTATAATATTACATTTTGTTTATTTACAATTTTATTAAATTATAGAATAAAAAAATTAACTGAAATCTTAAAAAAATAAATTTCCGGGTAACGCCCAACATACTTATCAAATATATAGCCATTTATAACAGGCAACCTGATATTGAGTATACAAACTATTTAACAACAATTAACCTGCGATATTTATAAATGACAAATATCATTGTGTATATCATGTAAATAATATGGAATTCTTTAATAAAACTTGATGTGTATATTTATACAATTATAATAAATTAATATTATAAATATTAATATTTAATAAAATATATGACCCGCAGGTTGTGTTGTGTAGTCGAGGATTTAAATACTATAATTTATTACAGTAGTAGCTACTATTTAGTTTAGTTTGATTTTACAAAAGGCGGATTTTAGACTTTTTTATTTTTATTTCTCGGAATTTGGCACCACTGCATTTTTAATATATACTTGCATAATTACATTAATTTTTTTTTTAGATCAGCCTATTTTTTAAAACAAAATAAATTAGTAATAATATTAATAACTGTTTACAATTACACTATGAGTGTAGATTAAATTATCCATTATGGATAATAATTATTAACGTTGCATTTGTTGTGTTTATGCTTTAGCTGTCAAGTATACACGCATTTTAATTTATGAATCAAGTTATGTCTTACAACACGAGTACATAAAAATTAAATACATTATTTCTGATAAAAAATAAATTTAATTCAAGCAATTAATGAGTTATTCGAATCGATAATTTGTGAACGATTTAGTTGAAGATTAGTGATTATTGATTAGGAATTATTTGTAGGCCATTTTTAGTTATTTATAATTATTTTTATAGCAGTTTTAAATACTAGTTTATAAAAGTTAGCTATTAGAATTATTTATCAATGAAAAGTGATAATATTCTCAGTTTATCAGAATTTGACTTTAAAAAAATGTATATATATATATATGTATATTATGTTCTATAGCTAAATATGGACGGTTCGTTTACATTTGAGAGGAGTCAAATTTGTTATGCTAATCAATGGTAATATTCTAACATTTAACTTATGTGCAGGATTAGTGCTAACTGCTAAGTGCTGGTATAGTTTTTTTTTTTTAATTTCCCAAAAGTTTAAATTTTTGGATTTAACCATTTTATCCTAAATAATCGATTTACTTATTACAGTATAGAGTAAATAACATAACAGTTACCCGCAAAAATATTCAATTGGAGCGATTAACGTAGATTAAAACCATTATTTAATAAGTACTCCTTCTCGTAGAGCGATTAGTTGTAGCATAATGCTCATTGTACTACAAATAGGTAATCACATATAAATAATTTTGAATAAACATTGACAAGTGTTTTTTTTTTTTTTTGTCGATGTCGGATTATTCATTTCGAAGATCTTGATAATAAACCACATAATTGATACACTCCAACTTGAAAGCCACAAACGCTAGTGGTGTGATTGAAAAAAAAAGAAATAAAATATAAAAATATTGTTATGTTATGCGCGTATTTTGCAATTGAATAATATGTTTGTACAAAGACAGGACATGTTTACTGTTTAGTCCTAACCTATCAGATAAAATGTTTATTTTCCTAGAGAAAAATATTGTATTTTGCGGTGATTGACATTCGTACAAAAGAAACTCTCTCAATTAATAAAAACGTTTGTTCATGTTATATCACTATATCAAATATATAATTATCGCGTGAAACTAAGAGTGAAATAATAATTGCCACGCCCCTGACATTGCAAAAAAATTTTTACAAAGAAAAACGTTTTTCCATTTATATAAATTTATAATGTAGTCACGGTTGGTTGTGGCATAATTCTGTCTATATTATATATTTTGTAAAACACTTGATCGAATTGAAGTGATCTAAATTACTTAAAAATCAATATAAACAATCGCGTGTATAACGCTAATAATCTTTATAAGTCCCAACACTTTTCACTCGTGACATTTATTTTGAGTTTATAATTAAACATTTATACTTTACGTATATACAAGTATATATATATATATATAGATATATAAATAATATTATTATCGAACATAAAACGTACACCAATTTAATTTGTAGCTATTATATTACATAATGTATACATTATCGATCTCTGAACTATTATAGTATTATAAAATTATTTTAATTAAAATATAAAATAGAATTACTTTTAAATGCAACACCAATATGAGACGCATAAAAATCAATAAAATACTAAAACAAAGATAAAATTATAACATTATTATGATGCACTCTGAAAAGTAATAATATATTGACGACCGATTTTAATTTTAAAGAGTTGTGTAATAATTTTCAGACAGTTAATTTGATTAAATTTATTTACTTTATAAAAATCAATATGATAACATTAAAATAAAATACGCACATACGAGTACATATTTTGTTAAAATAAGTGCATCTATAGGTAATTATGAATGAAATATAATACTTCATTTTCAAAAAATGCTTAATATTTTATGCATTTATGCAGTTTCAATGAAAATAGCGCACATATCTTTGAAATTACATACTTGTTTAATATAAAATATTCATTAGTTGTTATTATTTGAACCTTCGAAATTATAAGCAAAACACATACCAAACACATTGAAGAATTATTTTTATTTTAAATAATAATTAGTGTCCTACATTTTCCGAACACTAATTTTCATAAAAATTTTCAATGACAATGTTATTATAAATTAAACCTACTTTGCTGTATACACATTACACATGCATACGAACTAATTCAATAAGCATGATCACTCCAATATTTCATTTAATTATTAATTTATTCTGATTTTTGAAATATTTTAACATAATACTTATAAAGACCATATTTTAAAATTCTTGAGATTTTTTTGTACTAATTAATGAGTGTCCTGTGGCGATACTAACTTCTATTTTTCTGTTGATAGCGCCCTTTTTTACTGTTAATTATTTAGTGAATGATTTTTTTTTTTAATGTTGATGTATCTAATTCAAAGCTGAAACGAGTAGTTTTTCAGTTTTTCAAATACGAGTATGCATATTAAGGATAAAAATAATTTCATAAAAATATAAAATATTTTTCATATCAGATAAAGTATTAATTGTATATGATATTTATAAATTATAAATATTAATAAATTAATATAATTAATAACGTTTTATAAATTATCATATCCAAAACCATCATAACGGACCTATATTATTCTTACACAAAGTAAAATAAATCAAAAAGTACTTGTTAATAGTTTGATACACCAAATATTTAAAAAAAAATATTTGCTAAACTATTTACTGTTTAAAAGTGGGGTAGTTGTATAAAAAACAGAAATTTGTACCGAAAAATACAAAAATCTCGAAAACTTGTAAATAGAGTCTTAAAGTTCTTACATTTTAAAATTCTAAAAATTCAATTTTAAATAACTACATTATCGGAGAAAAAAGGAGTAATCATGCTTGGTGAATCATTCTGTATATAATAAAGTATTATGCATGATCATCAATTTACTGATAGTGGTTTGTACTAGACAAAGCTGCGATATAATCAAAGTCTAAACCACACATTTTTTAATTGTGTTGGTAGTTGGTATGTTTATTAGTTATCTTTGCATAATACACGTTACACAAATACATAATATAAATAATATTATATATCAATTTTACATATTTTTATTAATAACTTTAAGTTTAAATTATGGATATGATATTATGTTATGTATCAATGCATTATTTAGTACGCATAATATTGTGTTATACTATGTTCTATTACTTAGAATTTGTCTACATTAATATATATATATATATATATATTGAATAGATTAAATTAATAGTTTGTAAATATATTTTTTTAATTTATGTTTTGGCATAAAATTTAAAAATATGTCTTTCAGATCCGAATCGGTTCCCGGTTTGTTACAAAGGGTATATCGAAGTTAGTTTCTGGGTCAAAGCATTTTCAATTTTTCTTCCAATTTTATACATACTTAGGAGTGGCCACTTAATATTATGCAGGTTAAAAATTATGATTTTTTTCAACTTTTATTTTTATAATTTTTTTGCCATGGTAGATATAATAAGTAATAATTATATATTTTTTTAATTAAAAATATAAAATAAATAATAATAAACATCATATCTTTTTAATTCGTCCATTTCTTTTTTTAAATAAGTATTATTATTATTATTGAGGTAAAAATGTATAACAAAATTGTTTAACTCTAATCTATTTATTTTATTATTTTTATATTTGTCCATTTCTATTTATTATACATATATATATTTCCTTATTTTTAGATTTAAGATTATGTAGTTTTTTTATGTAATTTTACATATTATGTTTCAATTTATACTTCTTTTAATACATCAATGAATTTAAAGGTGTTTGAATGTGCGGAATAGAAGCAACTGTTGAACTTGGTGTTATTATTATAAATATTATTAGATTATACTTTGCCTTTTTTGAAAGTTTTTATCCGGAACTAATCTCTATGTGTGCCGTCTACCTAAAATATCGGGAATCAATTCGGATGCAGTCAAATTCTTAATAAGTATATGTAGTAGGTACCTATTCAAAAATTAATCAGCGTATTTTTAATAATGTTGAAAATAAAATATAACAAAATAACAATTACATTGCATCATATTCTGTTATACATCTATACAGTATATCCAAATCCAATCCACGTTTTTGTTTTTATATATATAATTATTAGATACTAATTTTTAAAACCTATCCATTTTACGACTTATATCGTTAAGACGATTGATTTATACTAGATTCGATTGAAAAATGTCACGTTTTGTAATTAGAAACTTCATAAAATATTATAATATAAGACGATGTGTCAAATACTCCAAATATGCATGCATGCAATAATAAACGTAGAGTATCTACATAACATTATAATATTTCGTATACCTACTAGTATTACAAAGAAACGACACGTGCAGTAGTTATGTGTAATTGAAAACGAACATAAAAATAATGATGATCCGTAGGTGCACATATTATAATATTAACAAAATTATAAATTCTAATTTGGCGTGAGTTGGTAAAGAAATTAAGGGCTTTAGCACAAAGTAACACGGAAGAACCCAATAGTTAATTTATTATTAATTAATAATATCGTGTTACTACGTGTTTTTTGAATTTTCGTACGCACTTTAATAGTATATTATGTTATTATGTAGGACGTAGGTATATTATTTAACCTGTCATATTTTATAATAATTATCATCACGGTACATGTGATTATAATAATTCAGGGTGATTATTTTAATAATAAACAATTGTTGTCTCAAACGTATTAACGTCTTTAAATGTATAAAAATTTATGTTTTATTAATTTTTTAAAACGACAGCATATATTTTTCATTTTTTTCAGAAAATTATTTTTCTTCGAATTATGCAACTAAAAATGAATATTAAAAAATTAAAACATAATTTTGATTACGAAAGTCCATTCAAATATAAGACTATTAGCAAAGTATGGATTTTCACATAGGAAAAATTCTTATTCTAAAAAAAAAAAATCAATACTCTTAGCGGGACTGGTCTAATATATAATAATAAACTACCACCAGGGCCAATATAAATATAATAATATTAATATTATATTATGTGACCTACTAACTTCCGCCATTTTTCCATGTTTTCCAAGCACTTTTACCTACGATAATATTTAATATTTATTAATTTTATTATTATATAAAAAAATAATCCATACAATTCTTTTTGATTTATAAATCTTTAGTAATATGTCATATGTGTATAAATATAAACTACAATATTTGGTTTCACACCATAACGTTTAACAATTATAATTTAGTATATAATTTTTAAACATTGTGTATTGTAATACAATTTCTTATTAGCCATTCATTGTAGTATATTATACTTATCATATTTTTAAACTAATATGTTTTGTAGAAATTAAATTAATATAAGATTACTTTATAATAATATATAGTTCACTATTTTTCCTATATTGAACTCAACATTTAGAGTAATAGTAACCTTCCTGATTGTATCTAAACGGCAAGTCACATATATTAGTACAAAATATATTGAACCAGTCCTTCTTCGCGATATTAGGTGCTTACTGTTAAAATGAGATCGACTTGCATACCGAGTCGACGTGTTGTGCACATAAAGGGACGAGTGCAATTTAATATAATATAAGGGCGACGGCTGTCTTCGGATGTAGTTATTATATAAATAAATATTATATATTATGCGCGATTCGTGTAATCCGTGCGGGTCGTACGATGAACCCGTCTGCAGAAACGCACGTGTGTTACCTGAAGATCCCCGTAAAAAAAATGTATATTCATTTTTAAATTTAATTTCTCCGGTACTGGTTGTGGACTTAGAGGGCGGAGTGCTGCAGCGCAAGCGGGGAAGGGGCGTGCATGATCACGAAATGCCCAAGAAAGCAATATCGTCGTAGTCGCCGTCGTAATCACATATATACGCTATATTGCTCTCGATAATATTTTTATTATATACATTATACGTGAAATGTGCATGCACATGCACAGCGTACCGCCGATGCAATGCGTGTTACTGTGCATAAAGATCCAAAAAAAAAAAAAAAATGGGTTTATCGACCTCTCTCCTGCTCCTATATTATAGTCATCACTGTTCACCACCACCTTCCCTTACCACCACAGCGCACACACACACACACACACATACAAAGCATACGCCACCCCAGATATAAGAGACCAGAAACCTTGACCACTGTTTATGCGAGTCGAGCACACCATTATTCTAAATGAAAAACCCAAGTGCCGAATGGAGAGCAAACGATTCACAGAAAGTAATACAAGCTGGCATTAATGACGTTTATATAGATATTTCAAAAAACCGCAGTACGATTGTAGAATATTTTTATAATAATGTTGTATACATATAAAACTAAATTATACCAATACACAATGAGTGAAAATATACTTATAGTCAACTAATAAGCAGTAAGGATGATTTATCATGCTTGAAACTTGAAAGTTCCACTATTCATAGAAATGAATGTAGTCAATAATTAATGTTTTTTTTTCGTGTACAAAAAGTGTTTTTTTTTTTTTTGCAAATGATAATATATTTTGTTCATGGTTTTTATATCAATATTAAAATTTTGATTAATACTACAGTAATAAATAATATTACAATTTTACTATAATCAGTTATCATGAAACTTGACTTCTGAAAAAAAAGAGTCATTAATTTTCTATAATTTTATTAACATATTATTCAATTCATAATCTGTAGGTCCGTCATATTGAATGTAAATATTGGTATTTAAAAGTGATATCAGGTTAGTATAAAAGCACAAAATAAGATTTTTAATTTTTATTCTTAAATAATTTAAAAAAATAATAAATTAATCATCGTTCAGTCGTTAATTTTGAGGTATGGAGTATTAAATTTGAGAAAACACTTATCTTAGGAGCTATTGTTGATGAAAAACGTTTATTCAAAACAAAACAAAATTTTAAGTTATAGCAGCGTAAGTGAAAAGTTTAAAAAAATAAATAGTGGACTAGGTGAGGGCCGCGTATGCAATCCTCATTCAAATACGCCCTTGGATCCGCTCGGAAGAAATACATAATACATATATATTAAACATACTACAATATAATAACGGTATGTACGTATTATAATTAGCTGTACTGTATAATATTATCATTGATATTAAATATTAATATTTATAATTAATATATACCTAATATATATTGTGTCGAAAGTGGACTGACCAATATTGGAACACCATGTTTATCGTATAGACAAATATGAAGAATATTACTGTTTTTTATTTATAATTATTAGTGACTATAGCGATTTCTTTAATTGACACATTTGAAAATCATCCATTCTAGTCGTGCGAATGAAACATTTTGATGTTTGTTATAACGTTGTATGCACCTATACATACTATATATATATACGCTTATTGTAGTATTTCCGGCATGCATGATGTTTAAAAAATATTGTATATATTTTGTAACATCGTGGAATTAAGTGCATAATGCATAATATTATGCGTTTTATAAGATGTGCACTGCAGCATAATGTTCATTCATAGTGAGTTAAATACTTATTTTACATAGGTACTCAATTAATTGTATACACGAGTCCAATTACGCGTGTCTAATTAAATAATATGCAGCAATTATTATTTTAATTTTTATATATATTTATTTAATAGTTACGTTCATAATTGTTCAAGTTATTAATTCATAGCAGTAATCATCGTAAATAAGGTTTTTTTTTTATATACACATAAACATATTAAAGAAATAATTTTATTTTGAAAATTTACAATATAGTAGGTACGATATAGTAATTTATTTCAAAAAATATCGTCGTGAATGCCATGAAAGGAATAAGATACTTCTGATAATTCGGTATATTAGATAATCAGATCAAGGCACTATAGTTCCATTTGAGTCGTCTGAGTAGATTCCCGAGAACCGCGTTTGAAACAAGTTGTGAGATGAGTTGATTGAGATTTGAATAAAGTTTTACTTGGGAGCGTTTATAAAATAAAAAAGTATATAAAGCGATTGCATCGACTGAACTGATTTTAAGATTAGATTTAAAAGTTTCATTAGTACATGCCGTTGCTCCCGTTGCGCCGGTAATGACGCAAAGACAGATGTTCAGAGCTTGAATAGTTGTCATATTATTTGAGTACTTGGCAGGGCCCCAGATAACGATGCCATGTAATAACCAAGAGGTTTAAGAAAAAAATTCGCGTCAAATAATGAGTTTATGAGCTAATATGGTATAAGCGTATTGGGCGAAGGAGTGGTCTTTTTAATGGGTGAAGCCTGAAATTCAGTTCCTGTTATTATCTACGTTTGTCAAAATGAGACGTACTGCAAGTTAACCGTTGTCCGTCCAGTATTAAGCCAAAATAATAATTTCTGATAAATACGCGAGTTTCGAGTGAAAATATGATAGAAGTGGACTTTTATTTGTCAACAGCTATAATAATAAATAACAAGGAACGTATTATTTGTATATTGGTCAAAAGATAATAAATACTGTTCAGTGTTTATTGCTATATATTATTGTTTTCTGGCAACAAGTTTGAATGCACAAGAAATTAAAGCACTGTTTGTGAATTTTATATTATTTTTCAAGACATTTTTATACATTATTTCATTTGCTCATGCATTAAAGAAAAAAAATGTCCCGGTAGGTAAAATAGTTTTTATTAATAGTTTCCTTTCTTTATATTTTTTTGGAATATTTTTATAAGAAGAAAAAAATACTTGCATATTATGTAACCTATCATATTTATGGTTGTACATTGTACTCATTATTATATATATCTGACACGTGCAAATATAACTTAATTATAAATTAAAATTTGATTATTCATAATATTATGTTTAAAAAAAAATAAACACAAACACACGCATAGTAATTTTTATGTCATCCATTATTTACAAAATAAAAATATAGAAAATATGTATGGAGTATTTAATAAAATATGTTGTGATTAATTAATTTAATCAGCTAATACATGCGTGTGGTGATTATTATTAAAAGATTCACCACATTTCAATAAATTGTATATAAAAATAACAATATAAATAATTATATTTTACTAACATATAATTTAAAAAATAGTAGGCTAGTGATTATATAATATTATTTATTATACATTAGACAACTTGATCACTTAAAAAATATTTTAAATGACTCACATCCATTAAAAAAATATATCTTAATGCGTAAAATTGTTTTAATCAACATAATAATTACTGCAATAGGTATATCATTGAAAAAAATCGTAATATAAACACTAGAGTTGAGAAATAGGTCATTTAAAATTTTTTTTTTAATTATTTAAACTAATACCTATATAACATATTATTAACATAATATGATCTTTATAATTCGACACTATGAATATAATCGTTTAGGTATAAGTTATAAGATTACAATTAATAAAATTCATATTCATATTTATTTCACTTGTAATCTCAGTAAATACTTTTACTTAACATTTAAACTAAAAAATAACTATTAAAACTATGATAATTTTAGATTTAAAAAATTTAAAAAATTTAAAGATTGACGTGGTTATATTTAGATGACTTATTACAAAATGTTTCAACCAATTTTTTTTTGATTTTCCGTAAGCTCTTGTTTACATATTGACGCTTTGGAAATAATAGGAAAATTTATGTAACTTATTATGAATACGTTTATCTACTACCCAATGTATTAACGATCACAACATTTTGAATAATACTAAATGTAGATACACTCAACAACTATTTACTAGATTCATGAATTTGCTTTAATTTTTGTTTAAGCAACCATTATAATATTTTTTCATTTTTAACCCAAAATATCCTTATTACTAAAAAACAGTAATAACATCAATACATTTTTACTCTTTATAATGTTAAATTAAAAAAAAAATATATATTTCAAATAATTAACGTTATTATTTTATTTTTTTGAAAACAAAAGTATTCCTTTGATTATTTTAAACCATAGAATATTAAAAAAAAATAATAATGTATATACCAGGTAAAGATTTTTTTTATGCATACTTTACTACCATTATAGATCTACAGAATATTATAACCCGACTACCTGTCTAGTTTATTGGAATATAATTACCTAATAATGATGGTTGTATTATACCTAAAGACAAAAATCAATAGAAAAATGTGTATACCTACGTGTTTTAATTATTAATTTTCTGTTGATTATTGTATATTTTGTATTAGGTATGTTATAAATTATAAACTATCGTTATGTATTATTCATCATTCATAAACATATAATATAATAGTTACAATAGAGTTTTTCATCATAAAAACCAATAAAATAAATCATTTATTAATTGTGTACAAAATAATCGGAGTGGATAAACTGACGATTTTTATTATTACAATAACCTTCGTTCAGTTTAACGGCGTTTTCGTTACATTTGAACGGAATTCGCTAGGCGGATGCAACCAGTGCGCATTTTTTGGTAAATTGACTTTCTCGAAACTACAGCCAAACGGGGCTTTGGACTTCACCCAAATTGAAAAGAACGTGACTTGATGGCACCCAAGAATATGTGTGACACCTCTGCGATGTACATTCTTTAATATATTTTACGAAAATTATGCTTACCTGTGTTTAATTACACCTAAACGCCGAGACATGGCATAAAAATTACAAAACAGATTAATTAAGTAATAATATATAGGCGATATTGTTACGCGGAATGTTTGATGACATTTAAATGCACAGGGCATTGTTTCGAAAAACGAGAACTTAATTATTTATTTAAACTTATTTATTAAACACATCGTCGCTGCTCAATTTGAATAATATACACGAGTAAATACCTTGTTGTTTTTAATGTTAATAATAACCTATACCTAATGGCTGATTTCCGAGTAAAAAAAAATCATTTTTTAAAAATTTTAAAACATAAATTATATTGCTTCGTCCGCAGTGTAAATATTTATATACACGTTCGATGGAGAACTAAAAACACTTTATTATTGCTCTAAATAATATTAATGCAATCCAAAATTCCAAACTTATATTATTATTGTTTATTTCAGGCCGTGTAACGCGGGTTTATTATATATATATATATATGGTGTTTTGCGGACTAGCATTCGATTGGCGCGGGCAAGTTACCAGCCGTATAGAAACTCCGAGTGTAAAAACCGTGGGACATTCTGCACTCCGAAGCGCATAAACATATTTCGATGGGTTGTATTAGGCGCGTGTGGTAGACAACACCAGTGTGTTTGGTTGATAAATCGTTCGTACGCACAGTGTCGCACAGAAACAGCATAATCAATAGGCACGCGCGTTCTGTGAGAACCGAAGACATTTGTTCAATAATTGATCCGATTGGAATTATTTGGCGTAAGGGAATCGTATGTGTATAACCGTTAAATTTATCAACGACGTTTACTGCTGTACGCGCCGTGTACATATCATCGACGAATATAATGCACACGAATCGGCACCGCACAACCCTCGACGGTTTAACACCGCAGTTGTTTTACTAATGCACTAAAATCGCGTGTAGGATGTACGTATTTGGATATCATTCACGAGATGTTTCTAGAAAATTGATTCACAGCATTTTTTTCCGGGACGACGCGTTTATTAGTCTGTATATAATATTATCATTGCAGAGGATTAGTACAATAGTACGGAATGGTTTACGGTATACGATCTTCTAGTATACAGGAGAAGTTGCATCGGATTTGTTTAAAAAATAATCCGATCCGTTCGGTAATCAAATCCACGAGGTCTGAACAAGTATTCTGTCGTTTATATAATTTGTAACAACTAGGTGCTAGGTGGTGCTCGATGTGCGTCGAAAATAATAATTATTGCATCGTGTGGTAAATCTCATACATAAATATTTCAACGACGAAAAAACTTATTTGATAAAATGAATGTGTTTTTCACGATTTTTCCAATTAAAGTCGTCATCGTAAACGTAATATATATATTTTCAAACGTATATGCAATAAAATAATAAATAATAATTAAATAAAATGTAATTTGATCTGATAAAATAAATATGAAATTATATGGTGTTTTTTTTTTTAATATAAATAATGTATGTTAAGCATAAATATTTAATTTGATAAAAAAAAATGTACCTAATTATAGTACACCAATAAAAACGAAACCATAATTATTACTATGTAAAAAAAAAAAAAAACAAAAAACAAAAAAATTGAATTTTTGTTGTAAGCTAACCTACATGTAGTTATTAATTTAATTTTTGTGACGAAAAATTCAATTGGAAAATCAAAAATAATTCACTTTTCTACTCGTTTATTTAAATTGTTTGTTGTTAATAATTTTGGATAACGTTAAATAACTCGTTAAATAATAATATTGTTTTGCCGTCATTTGTTGATAATCGCATCGGATTAGTCATTGTTGATTAAACCGTGTATCTATGGCGACTGCCGTGTAGCTTATTTGTTGACATTATAAATCCTAAGCGATGTTCATAATTCATAAATTACATATATACAAACAAAATCCGACATCATACATTATAATTACAATTCTATAGGTGCTATAATATTATGTACAACGTAAATAATATTATATCCGTGACGTAATTTATAGTATATGTTTTTGATATTGATTTGTAAAAATTGTTTTAATTGGAATAATAAAAACGTAACTGCGTGGTATAGTTGAGTCTATCATAATATACGACAATATCGTATTAACAGTTTTAAATTAGATATTATAAATGTTTTTGTTTTACATATTTTTAATATGAGAAAAAAACTAATACAAAAAAATGAACAAATTGAAACACATAAACATACCTAATCTATACATAGTGAATATTATTTTTCGAATAAAAAGTTTAAATACTCAATTTCGAATTAAACTTAAACATATTATAATATATGATTTTTTAGAAGTATATGCTGATCTTAATAAATTATTTGCATCAAAACAAATAACATTTTAAAAATGTTTCGAATAAAATCCAATTAGGTATATGACATGGATTCAAATTTATCAATTTATGATGACTCGCGTAACTTGGTAAAATCATGTGTAATATTTCTAACGCTATTGATATTACCACAACTCAATGGTTGAATATTTTTATAATTTCCCTGTCGGATTTTTATAAAAAGAAAAAAGAAAACAAGAATAATCTTTCTTGTTGCATTTTGAGAAGTTATTTTTTTAATTAGTGAGAAAACTTAGAACATTGATAAAGTATTCATCTTTAAATTCTATAAACGTGTACAAAATAATTCTTTCTGCCCACTGGACTATAATATTGGAAATACAATATATGGTTTCGTATGATTTCTCGAACAACGTCATCAGTTATAGCCAATTAATTTTATCGAAACGACGCGTTCTCACTTCACACAATATATTAAACTGAATTTGTGATGGAATAAATAATTATAGGAGTATGCACTACGTTTGACAAACGTTCGGACGATCGGTCTCATTGATAAACGCGTGTACGTAAAAATATGAAATAATCAAGAAAGCGTACACAAGACTATTATCGGAATATCTGGACATATTGCCTACAGATCACCTGCAGTCATTATAAGTTTGTTATTAGTATTAAAATAAAAAATAACTTTACCTTGAAGTTTTGTGACCAGTTACGCAGGGTTTGCTGACGAGGACATTTATCAGCGGCGTAGTTACATAAACTTTTTGATTATTTTTTTATACAAATGTTAGAAGATTCGGAATATCGGAAAGTGGAACGATATATAACGTACAACGTTCCGATAAATATTTTTTACCTATCACCAAAATCGAAAAAATTCAAAACATAATTTGCGTGGATGCATAAAATAATTATTTAAATGACGCTATACACCCGCATACGATGTCTCCATTACCAAACTTACAATAATTATATAACATACCACATCGTACGTTCTGAATAATATTCCATTTAATTTATTATGTTTATGTTTTATATTACCGTAAATTGAGCTTTTATCAAGTTTAAAAATTAAAAGCAAGAATATTATCAAGCGAATCTAATAGGAGTTTTTAATTTTTATTTTAAAGCGAATAATGAGTAATTTTAAAATTGTAAATTGTTTGAACGCATTTCACGACTACTATATAATAAACTTGTTATATGGACCACAATAAAATGGCGCAATCAAAATTTTTATTATATTATTATTTATTATAAAAATATTCTCACCAAAATCGTGAACTCACCTTGAATTGTAAAAATAATAATAAATATACATAGGTACACTTCAACATTCTGTTCTAACCTAACATAATAATGTATCTGAATATTGGTATTATACGATACGACCTGCAATGGGATTTAATTATTATTTGCCTATTATTTTAAAATGCATTTTAGTTTTAAAAATCGATTTAAATGACCACCTCGACTTTATATAATACTATCCTCAGGCTCGATTTAAATTTGAAATACTCGAACGCAACACGTCATATATCATATGTCATACATAATATTGTATTATTATAACCGTCTCGGGTTATTGAATTTTTATTTTTTACCGTGTGAAGTGTTTTGCGTAAAAGAACTCCGCCACGGCAGTGGCGATGTCATTTGCATAGTACGTACCTATATATATATATATATATAGGTACGTATATATATATATATATGTATGTGTGTGTGTGTAAATGTATAATACACTGTGGTCACTTGTTCTGCTGTCTCGGTATACGCGCGTCCCGTTAGCCACCATCATATACGTGCGCGCCGCCACCGTCATCGCCATCGCCACTGTTATGATAATAAGTGTTTTTATTATTCTCCCCGTTTCATATGGAGGTACGCGTGTCCGTATGCTAATCGGCCGATTAAAAACCGCACTCCCATATAATATGCGCCACTGCATGTGTGTGTGTAATGTGTATGTGTGAAATGGACGCGCGGAATTTTTGCTCGGTCATTTTCTTTTCTCCGCCGCCCACTATATGCGTCTGTATACTATCCTTTGTATAGGCATTATTATATGTATAATATATATAAAATATAAACCCGTACTATATATAATATTATCGCAATAAATAATGTAATGCTTCACTATATTAATGACGGTATGCGTGCGGAATTTCTGGAGTTTTGTAACGTCTTTGACGCGAAAAAAAAACCTTAACATTCACGTCACCGTCAGCACGGAAACAACGACGCGCGGCTAACCGTTCTGTATAGCGTCTATCTCGTAGTCATTGTTCTATTTCGACCCCCCCCCCCCCCCAATACACATATACACAAATAAAGAAAACCGTCTGACGGCAGATTGTTGACTACAATTTTTTTCACCTATTATGTACTTTATTATGCCATTTAACCAAGAGATAATAAGGCTATATTAATACCGTTATTAAATTTTAAAACTTGGATGTTCAAAACTATATTTTTACGTGTGATCTTTTACTCGATCGGAAAAAATGTATAATACACTCATATTTATAACGAAAATAGATATAAAATATATTTACACGATAATATGATTTTATTGTTATTTGATTTTGTTTTAGATAAAATATTGATATTTGAAATTAAATTGATTTTTTTTTTTTATTAAGCTCTATGCAAGTTTACTGAAATATTCTAAACGGACTAACATTTTTCATTCTTAAGTCTTAACAAGTTCCATACTATATTTTCAAAATTATTTTATTTAAACATAAATTAATTGCAGGATTTCACATATTTAAAAGGTCGTTTATTAATGCATATCTACTTATGAAGAAGTGATACGTACATATAATTTAGATTTGGTTATTCAACTATATAATGCAATAAAAAATAAATGCTACTATTTGAAAAAAAATAATGCTAAGTTATTGTACTTTTAAGGTTTTAACTATTGGACATTTTTAACTAAACCTCCTCTTATATTGTATTATACTTTGCATAAAATAATAATAAAAACGTTTTTGGTCATTAAATTTAATAGACAAATACTGTCTATCAATTTTCGTTCTTTCCTCTCTAGTCTCGATCGTCGATTTTGTGTAACCCAACCGGCCCTGCCAACGGTTTTTCACGTTGTAAGATCATGCACGATAAACCTCATTTTTTTTTCCAGTAGGTATGTGCGTAATACGTGATTACGTGAATATGATAAATCAGTATAATATAATGTAATATACCATAATTCTTATTATTATAATATGATGCGCATAAACCTGTATGTATACACTAGTGTTCACGTGTTGACGTTATTTTTTTCTTCATAAATCAGTAATCGCATAGGTACGCGCGCGCGTGTGTATTTACGAAAAAAACTATGCATCATCCGATAAAGGTCACAGCGGCGATGCTGTTGCGGTGGTAATTAATTGGTATATTAATTTCGATCAAAAGGTCATGGGTTGTACGTGTGTTTTCGTGACGACCACGACTGTATGCTGCAGTAATATGATGGTGCCCGGAACAAGTCTATGTGATATGCTAACCGCCGTTGCTGCGTCATCTCCCAATCGCCAATATACATTTAACAATATAATATGTATATATACTATACAGGTACTTAAATCGCACGCGCAGATCGGGTGACGTAACTCGTCTCGTATGTTTAAGAACCAATTTTGACCATCAGAAATCAACACTGAGCACGTTACGCATGTTTACATACATGCAGTAAGCTGCGCACAGAGAACATTTTTATCCCTACAATATATTATTTATTTGGTAGGTTTATAATATTATATTATATTTTTGTCTTACCGTGTTCGCCCCCGTTGATAATCCTTCTTTTAATCCGTATTCATGCAATATGATTTTTAATCGATCACGTCACCGTATTATTATTGGATAAGCCTAAGTATATTATTACAGCAGCTCATCATAATAGAATATACTACATTATTATTTAAAAATAAAAATAATAAAAATATTTATTTTAATCTGTGGTGGTAGCCAATTTCTATACAAATGATTACATGGATAATTTTAAAGTTGTATTATCAACTTATGTAATGTATTCAATTATTTAGATAATGTAAGTTTTACATTTTAGACAAGAGGTAAATAGAGAAGTGGATATGCATAGTACAGTATATGAATGGTGAGTGTAACACGGCCCTGTTTAATTTATACAACATAATATTCTAGACCATTAAAGTTTTTAAATATCTACCACTCCGACCCTTCCCTCGCTTTCTATTATTATTCAACTGCAATATGGTTGAACATTTTGTCGGGGGAGGATATATATATATCATTATATTACCTTGACTTAGATAAAATATGAGTGGGTAATAACAATGTATACGTGGTGTACCTATTATACAAATATGACAATATGTGTGGTATTACTACACGTATAATAAATTTAATAAAAAGTATCTATATTTCGTACAAAGAAGTAAATTATTGCTCCGGTAAATTATCATTCAATAGTTAACACCGCATATCACTGTAAAGGTTATAAGTGTATTCTATGATTCATAAGAACGCTAAGGTAGATGAAGGATTTTGGTGGGGGAATTTATTTATCGGAGTAAATCAAGAAATATATTGATTTCGTAATGATTTATATTTTAGCATTTTTCATGTAGACATATATTCGTGCTAAAAACACTGTTAAAAAAAAGTCGCAAGACATGTAAATATAATCAGAAATTGAGTCAATCGGTTAATTTTTATAGGTAACACTATATCCTACTTCTCTATATCAACGCTCTTTTATTTTATTATTTTAACCATAGTCAGGAATCAAGATGATCATTTTTAATTTTAAAAACAGATACACGATAGAAAAAAATAATAATATACTGTCAAATCTAAACCATTAAAAATGAATGCGTGCAGATACCAAAATGAAATTAGACTTCAACGGGAAGCTATTTGTAATCATCGTTCTAATCTTACGAATAAACACGAAATCATAATATTGTATAATCATTATTTGAAAATATTCAAGCGTTTTTTAAGATGTTTATTATTATTATTATTATATTATAACATACACGTATTTCGGTACTCGGAATTCGCTATCGAAATCATGGTTATTGTGGTAACCATTTAAACGGTTTTTGTACATATAATTTTTAGATATATTATATACATTCCATATAGGCACTTATATTTGGAGTGATAAACGTAATTTATCTATGTTTTGACCTACTTTTCAAACTAAAATTAGTCTTTGCTGCAGCACGGTACCTACTTATATATACACACTAAAAGTACAGATTCCAAAATAACCAATCCACATCCAGTAGTCATAGTTGTCAGACACTCAGACTCATCATCAATAACATTATAACAATAACGTCAATAACTATCTATTATCTAAGTAATTAATCACTGTTTTTACGGTACAAGTATGTGTCAAATATTAATTAAGAAAGTTCCCAGTGACACACTACTATATTATATGGTTTTTTTTTCTAATCAGATAAGACAATAGAAAGACGTTCTTTTCGTGTTTTTAGGCCGTCTGTATTATTTACTTTTACATACTTGATAAATAATATCCCGTGAGGTTTTGGCCGAGGCCGTCTCTGAATAGTAATGACAATAATTTTTTTTTTTTTTGTAAACTATTTGATAGTCAACAATCCAGAAGAATATTAATATAAAAAAAAAGGATCTTAATATTATTATAAAATGTCATGCTGTTATTGTGTGTCAGCCAATCACAGCGAAAAATCTCCATCCACTATCCACCACATCCGTTATTTATTTTAATAACTAAACAAGAAAAATGTACTAACATTTAAACACGTTAACACGTCGTCCAACATCTAAATATTCTAAATATTATCTAACCGTATAGATCTTATGAATATAATATTGAGTTTTCGTTCTGTTTCGTATATTTCAATATGAATAGAACATTACAATAGAAATTCACAGGTCAATCAGTTAAAAATCATATGGTCGTTATCACGTTTAAATCTTTAATTTATAATACATTATACGCTTTTTTATTTATTTATCTAACTTTTATCTCCAAATATTCGTATAATCCGTACTCTATACTATAAAAAAACTAACAAAACATATTTGCATTTCTACACTCATACACCCACGACGTTATTATGTAAAAAATCTTTTATAAATTTGATGGGATTGTTCATATTATAGTACTATTATAACAAAAAGATCACCACTATTGCCTGCGGGTTTATTTTAATAAATAAATAATAATAATAATTTTAATAAAACGTCAAATTTTAGTGTAACAAAATATAAAATAAAGTATCTATGGCAGCGTGTTTAGGTTTAATCAAAATTCAACTCTAGACACTGCCGGAAAATTAGCTTTAATTAATTATAATAATTTGTCCAATAGCAGTAGTCGTATGGCTAATGTTCAAAATATTAATAATTGTATACGTATATTATAAAATATTTTATATAAATAATTATGTATGTTATCATCGTGTCATTGTGAATGGTATACATCATTTTTTTTTTTTATGTATATATAATACTGATTTACGGAGAGTTTACCGTTTCCGCTAGAATAATATTTCCCATTTCCGCCACACATACTGTTTCCGTGTAAAATAAAAAAGGTTCGATTCTGTTTCCGTTAAAAGAGGATTCGGCCAAAAACTATTTGTAAACTGGAAGTTACAGCAAGTCCGGTTTGAAATGTCCGTTTATACAGGCGGATTTCAAGTGGCATTTGAATTAAACATTATTTAATTAATCATAAAAAACCAAAATGATTAATTACTAAAAATTACTAATATATATAAAATATATAGGTATCTAAAAATAATAAATAAAAAAGTAGATATAAGTATATAGTATATAATACTATATATTATAGTACTTATAAGGAATTAAATTACGAATAAGATTCATATTTATTATGTAATTATAATATTTTTTTTTAAACTAATTCAAATTTAAATTATGTATTAATATTGATATTCTTAATTTGTTACTAATCTTGATACTTTTTTGTACGCGTTATACGAAGACGGTTAAATTAATCAAAATATCCTACTGCACTTATTAGTTTGAATAAATTCACTCGATCCGATCACTTCACAGAGCTTATATAAATATTAATTTATAGTTGACAATTTCGATAGTGTCGATCACATAGTGTCATATCAGTCATATTACATAATCATAACCATTTTTTCTCTATTAATAGTTCCCGGATGGGTGATAATCTGGGAATTTAAGCAACACGCACGTCCTAATCTAACTATATCGTCAGTGAATATAAGACTTATATTTGCATTATTTCATCAATAATTTTGTTCAACGATATTGATGTGTGATAATAGGTACGATAAAAAATACTTAAATATATATACAATCATTGTTTAGACTTAAGAGTGTCTTTATGTCGTCTAGTACTTATAAATCGTTAAAGGTGAATGTGACCGTCATTTAATTGTAGGTACATGAAAATTATACATTTTATAAAGAAAAATATGTAAATGAGGTGGTAAGTGGAGTTGTACACCGTGGGTGGTTCCCGAGAGTCAAGACTACAATTCGAACATTACCTTTTTCAGTCTTGAGTGCAATTTGACAAAAATATGTGTAATTTTACCTTATAATATTATACTTAATTGTCTCTTTGACTTTTAACATAAGTCATTGATACAATATTTTTATGCATTCAATTATTTTAAAATGCCAATTATTATAATATGCTTATTATATTTATTTTTTAATAGGGTTGTGAAATTTTCATAAAACAAACGAGGCTGATTCTTGTAATGATATTTTCCAATAGTCGATATCATATTCATTTGTGTGTATTATTATCGTATAAAATATGATCTATAATTGGTCACTAATTCGTCTATATAAAAAAAAAAAAAATACATAAATCCTTAAATACGCTGTTACGGGGTTTCTAAATTTGGCAAAAACGATTTTATGTAAATATTTGAGAATATATCTTGCGAAAGTAAGAATCGGTTCTTTTACTTAATTGGCCATCATGTAATACAAAAAACCAAGTTTTTATGAGAAGAGGAGAATTAGATAAAACACTAATAAAAAAATCATCGTAATAATGTCGTGTAATTGATATAATTGTGATTAAAATGCTGCACGTACCCATCTTTAAATGAATTAGAGAGTTGGAGAATAAATTATATATAGCTAAAACATTGGTGAAGATAGGGGTCTATTGGGTGAATTAATTTAGTTTTTTTATTTTATACCCTTAATAATTAATAAAGCTATGAAAAAATTATAATAGAATAATAATACAAATAAAAATAAATCAATAATATTTAATAATACAGTGACAACTTTTTTAACTTTTTTTTTCAATTTTATACTTGCAGGATGACAAAAAAAATGGTTGGTTATAATGTTTTTTGTAGTATCAGCAGTTATTTTACAACATAAAACAATATTTAATTAATTTTCTCTTTTAAAAAAAACTGTCTGTCGGAATCGATGAAAATGATGAAATCCACGCTAAACACACGTAAATACGTAATATTATTATTCGTCCGTATACGTTTGAAACGATATTTACGTAATTTTCAATTGAAAACTATTTTAAACATAAATTTCCGAATTGATAAATTCATCTTTAATTCAAATTGCATTTAATGTTGACAGATACCGACGTGATCACGCCATTGTATAAATTTTTTTTGTTGATATAATCTAAATCATTATAATTGTACGTATAAAAACGCCCGTCTTACTACCGAGTAATGACACTATAACACTATTAAATCTGTTTGAGGCAGTATGGATGCATTTTATGATATTTTTTTTTTTTTTATTTAGGCGATGATTTGTTCAACAAACTGAACAAACCGACAGGTATATAAGACTAATAATAACCGCGTCAAATCATACCTATTAAGCACGAAGGAAGTCGGAAGAAGAGTATAATATAGCAATTGGCACTGATACCTATATAATATTAGTTGACTGTAGATCCCAGTGGGGTGAGAGATGGAATTCAGACTATATACGCGTATAAAATAACTGGCACTATCGAAGAACTAATTTAATGTCCGTAGATATATCATATATCATATATGAATAATAGTAATAAATTGTTATTTATCATTTATCGATTATTACATATTACTAACAACTTAAAAGTAAAAAATATAACTCACAGAATTCACAGAAAAAGAAATGTAGTATTACGCATAAAAATCACATTTTATGGGTTAGAGGAATATACCAGTGTGTTGTAGAATTTTTAAGAACCAAGGTTGCTTTTTAAATTATTTTGGCATAATTATAAATAAAAATATATTTTAACTGGTCGGTACATAAAAATGGCATCCGATCATATATGAAACAAAACAATAGTTAACTGTTACCAAAAAATTATTATTTCACTAAACTGTGGTATATATATATGACATATTATGTACTATACATATAATACCTACATAATATACTATTCCTAATTAATATTTACCCGGTGTATCGACGGTGCAATAAAAACATGGTATGCAATATTTAAATATAATTTATTCATCGAAAGTTTTTTTAATAACGATTCAAAAAGAAAAAATGTTGAAAATGTGAACAACGTACATTATATAATATATATTATACGAATCTATGAGTATATTTTAATTGTTATTATTATAAGAGAACATGGACAGCTTGGCGACATAAAAACATAATATTTTTTAGAACCACTGATAAAGAGAATATAATATAATAATAGGTATTTGAACGACAGCCGTAGGATATTATGTGGACACGCGCCCAAGAGGAAAAACCACGAGTCATCAGCTCGAGGAGCCATGGCTATGCAGTCCTGCAGTGACGAGAGTCAAGAATACCGAGGCCAATACTGTTGCGCAGTTATTGGTAAGTAAAATATAGCTAAATGAAAACTGGTCGTAAAATCGCATGTAAAAATAACACAATATTGTGTATTAATAAATCGATTTGTACGATATATACTGGGTGAGTTACTAAATATGCTCACCGTCGTTTTATTTTTCAATAACGCTGCAGTTATTCAAAATTTTAAAATATACTTGAAGACTATACTTTTAAATTCTTGAGATTTTTTGTACTAATTAAGGAGTCTTGTGGAGATACAAACTTTTGTTTTACTTATGACATACTCCTTTTTAAAAAGTAAATTGTTTAGCACATAATATTTTTGAGCATTTTGACATTATCAAAATCAAAATTCAAACAAATAATTTTTAAGTTATTTAATTTTATGTACTAAGAATAATAGGTCAACAAAAATGGATTGGATAGACATAAAGGAATGGTAATTTAAAAATGTTAGTAATTTATATAATTCTATAAATATTTATAATGTATAGTAATTATAGCTCAAGTACAACAAATACTAAATTAAATTTACATATAATTTATATTTTTGTAAAATCATTTTTTAGGACTTTTATCCTTAATGTTAACATTTAAATAATTGAAAAACTATTCGTTAAAATTTTTAACTGAGCACATCGACATTTTTAAAAATGATTTACTTATAATTTATATCAACTTTAATCCCTGAGCTTTTCTTAAACAGTACAAAAAAATCTCAAGAATTTACAAATGGTCTTTAAGTATATTTAAAAATTCCAAAATTTAAAATTTGAATAAATTCATTATTAAATTAAAAAATAGTGGTGAGCGTGCTTGGTGATTCATCCTTTACATATAAATCATCGTTGAGCTGACGCGAGAATACAGTAAGGTATAAGTGATAAGTTATGACCGCACGTACTTAGATAGCTAATAACTAATGACTAATTATAATATTATACTACTGCAGTAGTTGTCCATCGAGGCGGTTGTTGGTGGGGTGGCGATCATTTCGTCCAAGCACGACGGTGAGTAAGGCTGCTTAGGGGGAGGGAAAGTCGTATTCGTGTTTGCTGCTGCTGTAGTTGTTATTGTTGTTGTTGTTCTCGATGTAATTGTAGTTCTTACGTTTACTACGTTACGACGTCGTTATTGTATGTATTGTAGGTAGGTATACTCTCTTATCGTATACGCTGCACGAAGAACTAACGTTTCCGCATTTGAAACATACAGTTAAAATCGTTTTCGAACATTAAAATCGTTAATAATCTTACATTCGCAAAAACGCGCACTATAATTAACTTGTTATAATTTATATTCTATACCCAAGGTACTTACTATAATTTATAATGCAACATAATGTTTTCAATCATTAAAACATTAATTATTATCGACGAACAATGAGGATTCGTTATAGAATGGAAAATTTGAATGATCAGCTATTACCTTTAATCTAATCGTCGTCCCGTTCCCCTGTCTCTTTAGTTAGATTTTACCATCCATAAAATCCTCTCTCTCCTTATTGTTCTGTTGTAATTGCTAAGATAAATATTCCTTGTAAATAAACCTATTAAATAATAACTCGACATTCACATTATTATAAGTATGCTCTATTGCCAATACATGTCATATATTATATATACTCATTACTCACGTATGCAGTCATTATTTAAATATGTTTTTCGATTGAGAAATAGGTTAGGTTAGGTTAGTTTAAAAGCAATAATAATAAATACGATGTAACTAATATAAGGATTTTATAGTTATACTCATATTAAATAATTAATAAAAACATCCGTTATAATAAATTCTTAACAGTACTTTGAACAGTAGACAATCGCTGATATTGTCAAACAATCGTCCAATATTAAACGTAGGTACCAAGTCGCGCATTCCCCTCAAAATCGAAGTCTATTGAGATTTTACGATGCTTTTGTGTGCGACGATCGCCAGGCTTGGAATGATCTAAATCGCATTTTTACATGGGTTCAAATATTATTCCGCTCGAGCTTAGTCCTTTGCGACGAAACGTATTTGTTAGTAGTGTACCAATTATTAATATGTGTGAACACACATACCACACACACACACACACACACACACACACACACACACACACATGAATGTATACGCAGGACAGACAATCTAAACACAATAACTTCCTCCCATTACAGGTCATCATCGGCTTGACGGTTCGGCCGACGACGTCCGACGAAGAGGAGAACAGGAAAAATGGCATTTCGGCCGCCGCAGCCACCGCGCAGCCGAGATTCCTGCGTTTGGGACGACAAGAATTCCACAACGCACACGAACCGTATTGGTCGCGCACATGAAATTCCATCAACACATGCGTACTTACTCATACTCGCGCGTACATATCATATATATGTGTGTGTGTGTGTGTGTGTGTGTGTATATAAATACGCGCGAGTGCTGTTAAACCAGTTCTCCGGGCGGTTGTATTTTTAGCGGCGGTCTCGGGCGCCCCGAATACGCTGTATAGTTGTGTCCGGCGGTCCGACTTGATGATCATCGCCGCCGTCGTCGGTATTTTTTACCTCGTACTGCGTATTATATATAGTACTTTGCACGACGTGTAATACCATCGCATCGTCTCTTCCGTATCGTTTTACCGCACAAACCTGATCGGCGAGAGCGCGCGCGAGGGTGTCCACGCCGCTGCGGCGGTGAGGCCGTTATACTATTATATGCGCGAGTCTACCGGTTATCGTGTTATTCCCGCCGCCGCCGTTGCCGAACTGTTCTCTCTTCGCCTCGACGTGTGTATATATATTTATATATAAACACGACGTGCGGGTAAACTTGTCGAGTTCAAAAGGTCACGGACCTGAAGGTTGTTCAAGGTTACCCGCGACGATAACACACATGACTGCGGCGGTGGTGGTCAGAAGCGCTCGGAGGCGGCGGCGGTGGCGGCAGCGGAGGCGCAAGACCGCGCGGCGATACCGGGCCGACATCCGCGGATATACGACGTAATGCCCGCCGCTACATAATATACGCGCGTCTGCGGTCAGAGGAAACGTCCTAAATGATTCATTGTACTTAATGACGTACGCACTGATTGCGATTGCGTTGTACCTACACTCTATATTATATTATTATTATCGTCATCGCGCAAGCACGTAAACACACACACACACAAGCACACACACACACACACACACACACACACACATGTATAATGTACATTATGATGTGTATTACTGCGTCCCATCATTCCACCACCGCCGCCGCCGACTAGTGGTAAACGCGGTTTCGGTCAAACCCTCAAGGTCGGGTCCGTCTGCAGCTATACCGCTGTTATAGTTGTATATATATATATATAGTGTCTGTATATTGCATAACCGGGTGAACGTGCGCGCGCGAAGACTGCGCGAGCTAATGGACTCGCACAGATCGGCGACCGCGGTAATGCACTTAATAATAAGCTGCGTTTGATGTAACCACGCGAAAGTAAAATATTCCGCCCATATACACCCGAGAGAACACGTAAATCCTAAACTTTGAAGGGTCTTCATATGTATAAACTCCGCGTCTCCGCCGGTTAACGTATGAGATCTATATAATATACTCGTATTTGAATTGAGTTTTGTTTATGATTTTATTGGTTTTCATTAACATTAAAAACGATTTGGTGCGTCAAAAACAGATGGATACGAGGATACGACGTACGAAGTGATAATATATAAGCACGAAAAAATAACGTGCACGCACAGAATAAATTATTTCTACTAATTTTCTATGTATATTAGTATATTACCATCATATATTGTTGAATACTTATTGTTTCACTGATAATATTACTGTAATAGCCATCACTAACTCATGGTATATATATATATATATGTTTAATATCAGCGGAGCTGGCACGTTTTTACTGTTTTAAGTACAAAAATTTGGTCACAGGAAAAACTGCCATCGGGAACAAAGTAATAAGTTTTTATATTTCAGATAAAAAATGTTCAACACCCAACTATTTATCGAGGCATGATTGTTTTTCTTGTAGATAAGAGTATTTTTTAATATTTAAATAGTTTGATTTTTCCGTGCTGCCTATGGCCACAACTTTACGTATTTCAAAATTGACCACATTTCGCCACTTAATAGCCGGAACATGATCCCTGCTTTTTGAATCCCACATGACCGCCGGAGATGCATGTAAATTCCACCAATGACGACCTTTTTAAACCTTTTTTTATGTAAATACTAACCGGTACTTTTACCTGAAAAAAATTTTAATTCCACTAGTATGTTTTTTACCTAAAGAATAAATGTAAACTCAACTGATTTAATTTTTGTACATTTATATTTTATATAATCATTTTTATACAATCATTTACATATTATATGTATAAATACCTGTACATTTTTTACACTAATTTAAAAATATAACTATATGCAATCACTAGTTGGTTAAAAAAAAATAATTGCTTAAATAATTTAAAATTGAGATTTACAATGATGAGATGCAGTTTCGACGAATTGCATCGCATCATGGTAATTTCTTAGAATGATAAAATTATGCTATTTAAATAATGTTATCGTATTTTTTATGTAGAATTTCTGAAATTATTAAAGGTTCGTTAATACTGTTTCATTTAATGTATGTGAATGTTTGAATTTCTAATAGTGCTATCAAAAAAAAAAATGGTGTATATTTGAATGTATATTTTGAAAGCATTAAGCTGAATGGGGACGAAATAGCTCGCATGCATTAGTAGTTAAATTTAATTCAGCGCTACATTGAGTCCATATATTTAGTGGAAATAATGTTTATTTTGTGATGTATGTTTCTAATATATTATCAATGAATTATGTCAAGTTTTCGGGTTTTATAGGCATTAATTTAAATGCGAAAAAATCAGAAACATTTATAAAGCTTAAAATTACTAAGCCAATTTTCAAAGTTCTTGTTTTATTATCTTTTGATAAACAAAATCTTTGAATTGCCCTCAATAAACTTCGAGTAACATGAACCCTACAATCGATCAATTTTTCATTTAGCCAAATTAAATCACTAACGGCATGAATTTTTTTTTACAAAATCAATAAGTAATGATATTTTTTAGTTAAAAAATAAAATAAGACGATAAATATATTTTAAAATATTTCATACAAGAGGATCTATGTTTATCTTTTAATACACAAATATTCAAAGGAATATAATATAATGGCCATTAATGAATTTATGCATGACAAAAAGCTGCAAAAATTGATTTACACGATACATAGATAAAATATGTTCTATCCATGTATGCTATTTCTGCGCTATACACAAAGTTTCGAAATTTATTTTATTATAGAATATAATAATGCTCGTATTTTTTACTTTAGTAACTAATTGAACACAATTTTCGTTTTTACTTGTCAAAAATGAGATTTATTTAAAAAATTATAAACGTCAAAATTACTTAGGCATTTTGGCATTGTCATTCTCTTAGAATTATAATTGGAATCTGTTGCTTTTTGTTTTGCTCCAGACGCTCCAGTACTTAGTATACTTACCGTTGAAGTGTATTTTCAGTTAATTGATCGTGATTATCAGATTATGTTGAGTTCGATTATTTCCAATTATAATTGTTATTAAAAGTACGAAACACTTTTTATTTTCGCACTGTTACTTTTATACATCACTCCTAAGATCGTTTTTTCCAAAACTTAAAGTTCTTGAAACAAAGCAAAACTTTACCATGTTTGCTAATTATTCTGTTCAATGTACTCATTTTGAAATCAAAGAATGAATTAAAATTGTAAGGTGCCCATACTATGCAGTTTTATTATAGAGATCTCTTGAGGAAAGACCATACATGAGACTGTACATTAATATTTGCATAACAAATAATATAGCAACGTCGTTGGTTCTAAAACGAAAAAAGGTGCCTATATAGTGTACAACAATTTATCGGATGTCTACGTATTACAATTTGACACTTATTAGCCGGTATGATGATGATGTCGATTAGAAGTCAGTCAACAGTTACTGTTATAGCTATATTAAAAATAATTTTAATTGATGAAATATACTTACTACCTGATTTTTGTTTTTTAAATAAAAGGTTAATGGAGTATTGGAGCACACATGGCATATGCTCATGGTTATAATATTTAGCGAAATTTGAACGGGGCGTATGTGTAAGTTCAAAATGTCTACATTGATACACGGACACAATAGATCATATGAAATAAATAAAATATGTCATGCATCAAGAAATATAGAGATTATATGTGTGTACATAACAGTGTATCTTACTCGCATTTCATAGATACCTTTGACAGCATACAAATATATTTATATTGATTTTATTTATAGAATATATATATTTATTTTTATATACGAAATCATATACATTTTATACACAATCATAATGATAAAATTATAAGTTTTCATTCCTTATAGTCCGAATAAATATAGGAAATTAGTTTAATTTTGTGCAGGAATAAACATTTTTGATTTTTGCACGGTGTAAGAATTAACAAAATAACTATTTTTTCTAAGGAATAATTTACACGCATCTACGGTTTTTTAATCTCTTTGCATCACGTGTCCATCCAAAATACAATATTAAAATAATTAAACTTTGTCGCCGTCGACAGACGTATAATATACATATTTCTACGTACCTATAAAATAATTATTGTGCGCGATCACATAATATATCAAGTTTAAAACTGATAGATTTGCTTGCAGTTGTAAGCCCTCGTTGTAAATACTCTTCGTGGTTTCTAATTGGGTTTTTTTTTACCCTGGTTCGGATTGATTTTGAACCACACAGCGGTCGACGGTGGTCGACGGTTAAGTAGTGTATCACTTATTCGTCTGCACTCATGTTGAAAATTATCGTCGGTCACATGAGAATAATTTGACTTTAGGTAGGTACAATAGGTACATACATTAGAAATAGTGTATTTGCACGTGGTTGGGAAAAAAATAACCGCTCCGGTGTTAGTTTTAATATTGGTTATAATATTGACGGTTGTGTTTTTAACGCCCAAGATTCACAGGATGTTAAACGTTTCGCAATCAAAATAAATATTTATTAAATAATAATATTATTATTTGAATATTTAAATGGTAACCAAAATACACAGCTGCTATATGACGATCATCGTTTACGGGTCTACGCTGTACAAATGAGGCTAATTTTTAAGAAAAATATTCTTCCGCAATTTACTCATGTGTATATCTGTATGTATATCTTTTAAATAACGGTAAATCATTTGCGGGTAAATAAAAATCTGTTCTCACCAATCCGAACAATCTAATTGAGATAAACAATAATATATAAATTTACATTATTCAAACATTACAAAATAAATATAAAATAAACATCACGATGTACAGTATACATGCTTATTTTCGATGAAAAAATGAAAATATTCTCCATCAAACTACGGAAAAGTCTGATTACTTTTTAATTTGTCTATTGCATTCAATAAAAATTTTATACGAGCTGAATTTATAGGACAACATAATTTGGAGTTTCTTAGGTATGACACAGGAAACGGGTTTTTTTTCAACATACTACCTACTGAACGAAAATTGGGTTTGAGGCTTATAAACAAGTTGCCAAAATTGACAAACCAGTTTTTGGTATTATTTGCCCTTGTCGATATTAATTAATACAGGATGATTCTTTTATCAAACATTCATTGTTTAAAAATCTATTAATGTTTTTAAAAAAAATTTTTTATTCAAATTTAGATATTATGTATCAAAATACTCTGAAAAATAATCTGCTCCAGAATATGAGCTTTAAAATGTATGCTGTCATTCAGAAAAGAAAAATCTTAAAAAATGATAACAGTAAAAATTATTTAAAGTTGTTATTTTTTTTTCAACTAGAAACATGTTGAAAAACATTAATATATTCTTGAATAACGAGCGTTGTTTGATAAAAGAAACACCCAATATATAGGTAATATTCCTGAATTGTATATTATATACAATATACATATATAAAAAAAAAATTACAGTAATTATACACCTATATATTATAATATACATGATGCATGATTTATTAAAACATTTTTATAACAGTAAAATATATTTTAGCAATAAATGTCAATAACAAATAAGGAGTAGGTAGAAAATTATTCGCGGAAGATTTAGCCAGATTTAATGAATATTAATGCGTTTGAGATAAATAAATTAAAAACACACGCGAATTCAAGAAACAAAAATGTCACCTTATCGTTTTATATTATACCGTGCGCGTATAACCTACTACCTCTTGAAGGCGCACAAATAATATGATGTCAACGTTAAATTATCGCAGCGAAACGAATATAAGTTACATTAGCCAACAACGTAATATATTTTACCATTATTAACATACTTAATGTGTTTCTGGGGTGGTATGCAGATTTTTTCAGATTTCTGTTGATATTTTATTACATTACTTTTGAATATCATTAACTCGGGTGTTGGTGCGTGCGCGCAGTTTAAGTGCTGGAATAATACGTCCAAAAACGATTTACCGAAACACCTACCTTTATGTATATATAATAATAATAAACCAATTATCCCACCAGTCTTATTCCGTATATTGCCCGCCAAATAAAATAATAGTATAAACGTTCAAACGACAATTTGTCGGCCGGCGCAAATAGCGAAAATGTGTAAATGATGCAAAATGGATTAATAACGTTGTTTTATTCGTTAGCGGGAGTCCGCGGTGGTCGGTAGGCGAACGCGACTTTAAAATATTATATCGTAGACACTTTACGGTGGTGAAGGAGAGAAAAAAATACACCGGCCGAGGTTTACAACGGTATATTTTTGCCCGACAGGCACGAGGTCGACTCGGCCGAATATTACACGGATTTATGGTCTCACACGAGTGTACACCATTATATTATTATATTATTACATACCGGCTGTTGGGACTATACACACGTGTCGCCCGCGTAGATGAACTTTAACATAATATTGTAATAACGTATAATAATAATACGTCGTACACGTCTTTTTCTCGTTTTATTTTTCGACCCGCGTAACCTAACCATAATATTATAATCAAAGACGCAAATAGCGTTTTAAATTTGACGGGCAGGGCTTGGAGTTCAGCTCGACGTATCACTAAAAGAGTAACACTAAAAATGTGACTTTAAAAAAAAAACTAGATACATTTAAACTCCTATCTTTTATCAGTACATAACGATTTTATGTGGCAAAACAATTAAATAATAAATTATATTTTACAATAAAATATAGTAATTTACAATTAAAATAATTATATTCAAAGTATTGGGTACTTAAGAACTCGTCATGAACTTAAACAATCATAATAGTTTCAGTTATCTTTCAAGTTTTCAATATATTTTAATACATAATATTCTGTATTAAGTATAGTATACGTAATACGTATATTATTCGATTTTAGTTTTTTAACTGGTAATTTGTTAGTTTTTAATTTATTTCTGAAATATGAATAAGTTTTTCTTCGACATGGGTTGGGGTGTTGAATAATAAAAATTATTTATGATATTTTCGTGTATTAAATTTATTATATTTCTCGAGTTAAAATCATTTAGAAATTTAGATTCATATATTTACAATACATAAACACATATTTATTTTATTAGTTACTTAAAATTTGAGTATTTTTTATAATAGCATCAAGATTAATCAAATATTTCTAACTAAAGAAATAGAAAAATGGTATATGCAGAAAATATGTGTATTATCATAATAATATTATCTTAATAAAATTGGATGTCTTTGTATTGTATTTGAATGTTAAATCACACCTATTTAAATTTGAATAATTTCCTTTTTAAATTTAAATGTTAAAGGTGGTATTTTGGTAAGTATACTGAAAATATTTTTAGCTTTTTATTTTGTGCTCTAATAAATAGTTTATGAAAAATTAAGCCAACAATTCAGAATCTATGTATAAGTTATATTATTTTACAAATAATTCAATAGCTTTTAATTTTTAGTTTTACTTATAAAATAAAGAAACCATATTGATTAGTTTGAATGAAATCAATTAAGTACATCATAATGCATTCATAAACATATTAAAATTATAACTTTAAAAGTTGTTATCAAATAAAAAGATAAATATTGAGAACCTAACTCTATGCACTTATGACTCTTATTAGTCTTATTCATTATCGAGAAAATATAATAAGCAATAATCCAATATGTTTAACAATTATTGAAACTTACGGTATTATATTATTTATTATACTTAATTTATTTTTATGAGAAATAAAACTGATCTCTTACATAATGTATCCATAAATAAATATAATTTATTAAACAATAATGTAACATATTTTGAATAATATGTAGATTGATAATATTAATTGACTATTATATATAATATAATATTTCTATTCATAACAGAAAATTTATTTTTTGTTTTTATTTAGGTATTTCATGTTTAATAATTAAAAGTGACAAAATTTAAAAAATTTAAAAAATTTAAAAATTGGCAAAGTAACACTGTTCACACGAGAATTTTTATTTAAAAAGTAATATTTGTTGACCTAAATAAACATTAAACACATTATGGGAAAAATAAAATGAAATAAAATTACAATCAAAATAAAAATTTAATTAAAAAAAAACTGACAATAAAATATAAAATAATTTAAATACTTTATACAGGGCCATATTTAATGAGTTTTTAAATTTTTACATAAAAATTTGGCTAACCACATTGTTTATCCGAGAGTCGTAAAAATAAATACTGCAAATATAATTAAAAATAGAACGTCAAAAGTAGCTTAAGCTGGTTAATATATTCTTAATTGATTTTACATCCATCGGGGCGTGTTCTATTTTTTAGTTACTGCCAACTACTTCGATTTTGACGCCGAAATATTAACGACTGTTATATTATAGTATTATGACGTCTTTATTTTATCTCGTTTGTGGCACATTGGCATATTTAACATACTATAAATTAATTTTTAAATACATTAAAATGCTTTGTCGTGTAATAAATAATAATAATAATAATAATAATATTTACATAATTATATTATTGTGTTCCAACCTACTTATAACTTTTATGTATAATATTATAGTTATTATTCTTCCTGATGGGTAATTAGCTCAAAGACTAACCCATAGTATAGGTGTGCACAGACATTTTTGACAAAGAACAATGCCAAAAATAATTTGCAGCTTTGTGTTCACTAATATTTATATATTTTGTGTCGTTACTTTTTATTGTCTTGTATTAGTTCAGAATTTCATATTATAATTATCTATAACGACTATAACTATATTTTTTTTTTTTGCTACCAACTATTATATTTGATGATAACTGTAATGTTAATAACTCTCGCTCCATTTAAGACAAAATACTAATAATCAAGTACTAAGTTTTACTCAGAAAAAATTGCTTTGCTTTTACTTATTAATTTTTTTTCCGGTAATTTCACAAATTGCATTATAATTAAACATATTCTCCTTTTCTTGTTTATCTATTTCATAATAGGTATATCTAAATCATCTGAATGATTAAATGTGATTTTTAAAATAAACAATTTATTAATTATCATTTTTTATCAAATAATTTATTAATTTATCTGTTTTGAAATCATCTAAATTCTAAATAATATGCAAATATGATTTTAAACTATATTTTATTTGAAGTGTTTAATATTGACATGTGTGAAAATCAAACGTTTTAAATCATATAAATGATTAAATAATTAATAACCTAGAAGTGTGTGATTCATCAAATTCTCATGCAAATATAATAATATGTTGTCTGTCAAGTGGTTAA
This sequence comes from Rhopalosiphum padi, assembly GCF_020882245.1. Lineage (NCBI taxonomy): Eukaryota > Metazoa > Arthropoda > Insecta > Hemiptera > Aphididae > Rhopalosiphum > Rhopalosiphum padi. Next base: position 26,235,650 of record NC_083600.1, read on the forward strand.
GAAACTTGCGCTGAAACTGTTATAAATGGTGTAGGTATATTAATGCAGGTAAATAGGTAATGTATAATAGTGTTATCGTATTATTTGTTCAACATCAATCATTTCAACGTATCGATAAATCCTAACAATGGTTTTAAGAATGGATTGTATATTTGTATACCTACGCGGCTATGCAAGTTGAAAAAAACATATTGTTCAAAAATGTCACGTTTAAAAATATAGGCAACTAAACTCTATTCAACTAACAAAAGCGACTGCTAAACACCTATTTTGTAATATTAAAAATAATAAAACACGCCGTGATACTAAAACGCATTATTTTTTTTGAATTTCGGTAGGTAGCTATAATATTTTATGAATAATGTAAGTTTCACTAGACCACTCGAGTCGAGCCTTTTTGTTTAAAAGTATCATAGACAATAAAGCTTAAGAGAGGTTGTACAATTTTTAAATTTGAAGACGTTATACTATTGTTTTGTTGCAAAAATACGCTATCCCATCGCTATACTGTTCATTGTTTTACTTTAAATTCCACAATATCATACATTATAATATAATAATTTGTACGACAAAAATGTACACGAATTGACGCAGTGCGCGCTATATTATTCTATTAAACGCGTGTATTTTTATTTCGCGTCATTTAATTTAGTTTGTTTTACTCAGCTTCAGTACATAGTATTATGCTGTATAGTAATGTATATATTATAGGTACCATACCTAGGTATACTCAATTATTTAAGCAAGTCGCCATCACGTTTAAAAATTAATAACAGTTGGCGTTGGCTCGGGTGGCCAGCGTTGACGTAGTCCGAACGTGACTAGAAATTGCGATATTTTAACTTTTTTTTTTATTTTTTTATTTTAAATCGATAAGCCTCATTCAAATATTTTGAAATCAAGGACACTTTTGTCCTCAAACGCCTCAAATACAAGGATTGCGGTGTAATTAAGACGAACGTAATAGGTATAATATATTATAATTAATACGAATCGTATTGCAGTGTAGGAATTCGTATCGAAATATTATAAGTTCATGAATCCAGAATATTTTGCGGTCGAGGAAGTCACATCGTCGCGATTGGCGGATACACACGAAATTACGATGCGTTATATAATATCGGCGTCAAAAACCGGAAAGGATATAAACCACTTTTCGTTCAGTATCGCGCGTTTCCGGCCTATTTACACGCGTCTTCGTGAAGTCGTTGTCGCGCACGTAATGAGGGTCATCGCTTCCATATTGCGGCAGCATAATTTTATTGTACCAGCTGTATACAGTCGTATATGCGCGAATATACGTATATACGGTCACCGCACGCCTGCACCATCAACAGCAAACGGTGACGTGTTATGTGCTGCGGCACTCGAGAGTGGGTGGAATGTTTTGTAATAAATGTATAAATAAAGATGCACATTTTTTTTTTTTTTTAATTATTAAGATAATAATATTTATGTTTTTGTAAGACGTCATTAAAGTATTACGCCTGCAGCAGGTACGCGACGGCGCCGTGTACAAGCGTGACATTGGGATTGAGCAGTTTAATTGATTATAACATATACAGCAGAGTTTCCAGCTCAATACGCAAGTATAAACAGTAAAATCTCTTCTAACGGAAACCTCCCAATAGTGGACATTTCCGTATTAATATTAATTTAAAAATAATTACAAAACGGAAACAGTAAAACGATCTCACACTAGATATATTTAATGTTAACGAACTCATTTCCGACGTCCTTATAATAAAACACAAATGATAATATATTTCGACCATACATTAACGCAACTAAACGATACGATAATACAATACAAAGCGATAATGTCAAAAATATTGATGTCTTGACTGTAAATGTTTCGTCTATATTTTTAGTTTTTGACTAGTTATTGATGTGATAGTGTGTTAGGTTGAAAATAAAGGTTTTAATTTACGTATACATTTCATTAAACATTAGTAGATCATCAATGTTTTTAAATACAGATAAATCTACATAATTATTAATTAGTCATTATACTTAAAAATAAAATAATTTAATAATTTAACCTAACGTATAATAAGTGCTCATTTTACACATTTGTCCTTTTTCGAATTTCAATCATTTACTCCCCTCGGAATTGTGAACACCCCGAAAAGCGTATAAGTGACCAAGTCATCGGAATCGCTGTATTTTCATAACGCCTACATTGCAAAATAATATTTTTTGGGGTGACTGCTATCATATTATAGACATTTTTTACCCCCCGCTACGATGGTTTAAAATCAGATTGACGGTCGGCGCCACTGCTCGTGTAGCAGCAGTTAAATGTTATGATGATTACAATCAAATAACACATTTGTGCATTATAGTGTGCGCGTGACGATAATAAACGCCACCGGTACCTACACATAGTCGATTCGACAATAAAACGATATATGTGTAGTAATTTAGTGTCCGCCGTCGTCGTTTAGCCGTAGGTACCACCTACATATTATTATACATAGACGACGCGTCGTGTTTTCGTCACGAATAATACCACGGACCGCATGTTATTAAATACGATATGAAAACGACAAGACGACGCTGTCATAAGATACGGAGACATAATATTAATATTATCGTTATATTATATTAGAACACAGCCGCCGCGTAGTGCTCATCCGGTCGCGCAGTCCTTTGGCGCGTCGTGTCGACGTCGGTGGTGGGTCAGGTCTCCTCCCGCACAAACTGCACGTACCCATATAATATGATATTATTAATTATTATGTACCTGCGTACCCGCGTTATATTATTATTACTAATACTGCAGTTGTATGTGTCGTGGACCGTGGTGTATACGTGGTTATAACGATTCATATAACCTATTGGAATTGGTACAAAATAGTTAATATTCGCGTAATATCACGCACTAACATTAAATCATAATTTATAACATAAACTAAAAAAAAAAATGTTATTTATTTTATTATGATATTGAAAAACGTGTTCACACATTATTGAGATTATGTGTAATACATCGATGTAGGTACAAGGCGCGCTTTTTACCGGTTCATAATCGTTTTTGTCTGAAACCGCGTATAATATTATATATTAATACTCGTATGTACCTACGCACGTATGCATATAACCTACTAGTTTGTATTTGGTGCGTGAAATTTTTCATTATAAAGTTTGAACTATTTTCCAGAAATCACTGAATAAATCTAACTTAAACTTAGTCTGTAGGTGACCAATAAAAAGCTTATGTCATCTCTTCAATAACTTTTTGTGGTACGTTTTCAACCGTTAAATTTGAATGTATAGTTTTGTTAGACATTGTTAGAAACTTGAGAAAATTCTTTGATTGAGATCGAAAGTCTTATATAAAGTCACGTAGGTAACTTATTATTTGTGTGAGTAAAACTTCCTCATCCTATATCATCATCGAGTAATATGTAGCATAAAAGTTGTTGATTAACGTTAACTTCGTGTAAGTTGTAAATGTATCTTAATCTATTGGAAATGTTATCAGTTTCATACTTAAAATATGTAAATTTATTAAAAATAAATAATTTAATTTTTTTTTATTAATCTGCATGAACATTTCCATTAAACCCTACGCATTACCCCCCGTTTAATAAGTTTTTTATAATTTATTATTGTTCCTAAATCGCTTATAATAAACATGAATTTAAATTAATACTTATATAATATTATATGAATAGAAGTTATTTAAATTTTATTTTAATATAATCTTTTAAGTTATGTGTTTACAATTATCGTCATTGCCAATATATTGACAACAACTCATTCGATATCGAGATAGCCACATTTTTGGAACAGTAATAGTCTTGTAGGTAATCATACTTATTCTTATAGCCAAGTTTTTCGGACTCGCTGAATAAAAAAATGTTCATGACTATTATTATCTAATAAACTTTTTAGGAGGCTATTAAATTATTTAGGGGATCATAAATCCCAAGCCCCCACCTATATAATCGTAGGTACCTAAAAGATCACGTTCGCGAGATTCTATTTAATAATCTAAAATATTGTTTAAAATAAAATTCTACGTACGCTATACCATATAGTCTCTCTGTATGCTTACACATAGATATAAACACTTGTATACAAGACACTATAACGACATATTAATATTATTATAGATGTACCGTTCGTTTTACGCATGGTCCGCGAAAAATTATGATAATACCATCATCTTCGTTTTACAGCACATGACGCACGCAATAATATATTATAGTGGTCCTAGGCGGCGGTACAGATGTAAGGTTTCGGGTGGGTAAATCCCAGTAAAACCGGGCTAGGTCGGTTTTTGCGCTGTCTGCCGCCTCGTTGTGTCCCAGTTCTGCATTGTAGAATACGTAGGTGACGTAAGTTTGAGTAGTTTTATTTTCTAATCCATTGACCCGAAAGGCCAAAATAGATTTTTTTTAAAAAAACCAAATCTGAGAAATGAAAGACGTCATCGAAATTGTAGATATTTCTGTCAATATATGTAACTCTAAACATTAAATAGTTACTTTTCATCAGCTTGTTCGATTGTATCATATCTAAATCATTCTTCGATCGACAACAAGATTTTGCATATAATTTCAATAAGAAATCGACCCACTGATGGCTTACCGTTACGCACGTATATATTATATTATTATTACCTACATTCATTATGTTAAAAGATGGCTAACATTATTAAACTGTATACCTGTATGCTATAAATAAATTCATCGATATGATTGTTTATTACTATTGACGTCAAAAAAATTGGCACGCCAATTTGAAAATAAAATTGCATGAGAATAAACATATAGAGTATAGACCTTAATAAGCATACGTGATTAAATAAATTTTTTTTTATATAAACTGCATATTATACTTGATTTAAGTAGCGTTAAATTTATAAAAATAACTTAGTTTATAACTGGTTTATAGGCTATGATACATTTGTGCGGAAATTTTCTGAAAACACCAATTTTCTAACATATAAGCGGTAAGCCTACAGATCTTTGTGTTATTCAAATTAAAAATATGTAATTATACAATTTAAGTTTTGACAATTAGTATTATTATACTTATTTCCAACAAAGTCTTTCGACTCACGGCAAAAACACGCGATTGCTCACAATTCGTTTTTTGTTTCATACAATATATCAAACAATAGCACGCATACCTTATCATTATATCGATTGTTATTAAAAATTTGTTTCTACGGTTTTAATAAATACAATCACAAACATTATGGGATTATCTTTCATTCTTTCAAATAAGTTGTTTATAAAAACGAATGAATGACGCAGCCACGTAGGTCTCATATGTTTTCATCTGAATCCTGATAAAATTATCGTATTTAGTTTAACTAGTACTCCTAATTCTTACATAGACGTAACCAGTTTTATAATAGTAAATACAGTTAACGTTCGACTTCTCCGACGAGTGCATTCCTTCCCGAATCATAATATACTATTAATTTAATCGTTAATAATAATACATCAGAGAAAGATGCCAATTGTATGTTGAACGATCTCACGAAATACGGGGGTAGCTGTATACACTTAAAAAAAAACAGAGCAAAGCGTGTACACGGTTGAAACGAAAATCGCCAAGTGAACTGCGCAGCTGTGTACTATAGAAATCTCGTTCTCTTCATTACATTTCACTCGACGTGAATTTAATCGTATTTATATTGGTAGGTATTGGCTATACAGATTATATACGAGTAAATAAGAACTGTAGAAGATAATTTCAGCCTGCGGATAACCAAATAGGTATGTTATAATATAGTCAATAAGTTTATGTTAATTTAATTAATATTTTTCGTCTTACTTACTTAATGTATTGTATTATGGAGCTTACAATGTAATTTTATTATTTAAAATGTATGCACAATCGATATATTTACACCATAAAAGTATACAGTAAGCGTATACGCTTGCGATGAGAGTAATGTTGACTTTAAGTTTGTACGAGAAAGAAATCAATAATCAAATACGCGCTTTCGTTGTAGTAGGTACGGAAAGATTTTCACTAATATAATAAATTAATAATTCATTATATTAAATCGCAGTCCGTTGTGCATGTTCAAATACAATATAATACCTATACAATAGAAAACAATGTTTTACAGTAATGTTTTGTTTGTTTATAACACACTGTAGGTTGTTGCCGTTTGAATATTATTATTATTATCATCATCATTAACATTGTTCGACGCGTGTATAATATATTTTTACGGTTCAGAATAATAATAAATGTAATAATGTGTCTCATAAACGTAAATTAAATTACGTGATTATTTTGCCCGACAAAATTAACTTGGTAACATCGACATGCTAAATGAAAAAAAAAATACTATGCATGATAATGTACATTTTAAACGCAGAAACAAGGCGCCGACAAAAATCGTACAAACAATGCAGTCAATAATAAGTAGGTAAACTGCAATACCACTAGTCCAGTTTGAAAGGGATGGGATTTAGTCCGGATCGCGGAGCGTTTAAAATATAAAATTAACCAAAAATCAAAATTTTGGTTTTTCAAGTACATTTTTTTATTGATATATACAATATACATACTATATAAAATAGTTGTAAATGTAGGATGGTAATTTCTATAACGGTTAGTAGTATTTTTCTGATTTTTAATCCTACAGTAATTTGAACCATAATATTATTGAACTAAATATCATATACATTTTTATTTTATTTTACTATAGTAATACATTTTTAGTTCTTAGAATCCTCCCCATATTTTTGAAAAAGTCTTATTTGAACCACTACATAGTATATACCACAGAATACTGTATTGCTCGTACGTACATCGTTATAGATGGATGATACGTTTCGAGATGGTTTGTGAAAATCAAAGGGACGACCGCCTAATATTATTAAATCGAGGCCTCCCGGTGTTCTGGCATACGATCTATGGCTTATTCCAATATTCAACTCCATGCAGATTTGAAGTGATAAAAATACACCAGTTAGTATCGGATCGTTAGAGATGCTATACATTTTTATGTTTTAATTTGGCTAAAGTGTACGGATGATGAAAACCACTAAGTATACCGAATTATAGTAGACGAAGGCAATTACAGACATCAAAATATTATTTTTATTTTGTTAAGTCTATAATAAGTTCTACGATAATCCTTTTAGTAAAAGTGTTTTGATAAATTAATGCAGACTTAAAACGGTTGAGTTATTTTAAAACAATTTATCTACTGAATCTGCTCATAACAATAGGTTTTTTTTTATATAATATTATATTAAATTATCCTCTATAAATATTTTTTTTTCTTCAGTCCGTTTTTTTCTTATTTTAAAGGCGTTTCAAAGACATCAATTATTTTCTTTATAACAATAATAAATAATAAAAATAAAAAATTGGTACTACAAAAATTTATTTTTTATACTTTTCTCTAACAATAAAGAAAGAAACTCGATGTTATTTAAGTTATACAGCACATCTACATTCAACTATCTACATAGTTGCGTGCTCGTGTCATTCATTTGATCGAAAATTCTATAAGTATAAAATCCAAGTAAACTATAACTATAAAGTGGACTGCGGAGAAATGTATACCGAGAAACCTTAATTGACGTTTCGCTCAAAGATTGTAGGAAAGAAATGATTTGGGTATGACTGAAAACAGAGGCGGTATTAAAGTATTATATTCATTAGAGTAATAATAAAGACATCTCTCTCTCACCCATTCATAGTCCACCATACTTCTTCAGTAGAATTTGTGGAAAATATAATAGTTAACTGAAAACTGATAAAATGAATGCAATTTAACAATATAACTTTTTATTGTTTACATAATAAATGTATTAACAATGATTAAAATAATAAATTATTTTAATATATACTGTACGGTATCATATGGTATATTTTTAATTAAGTTTTGAGATATTTGAGCTATATTACAACGTATCGGTATCATACGATATTTGACGGTAACGTTATTTAATTAACGTAAAAATCATTTGTATTTTACCATTTGTATAGATTCTGATCGAAAGAGTAGCATTGAATAGTACACTAGTGTTTTTTAAGTTTTTTTTATTTAATTATTATTTTGTTTTTTTCTTTGTTGACACAATTTTTGGGTAAAAAGTTTAATTTAAGTTACATGTAGGAATTGTAATTTATCGAGGTAATAATTTTTAAACCTAATATAATGACAAACCTCTGTCTAGCGTTATTTTAAGCGAAGATAGACAGGTGCACAATCCAAAGTTGTTGCTTAAAAATTGTTATCTATGGCTGCAAACATTGCATTCGTCTCATCCTAATGAAAAATGATCAATGGAATACACATGTGGCCTGGGATCTACTTCCAGAATACATTTATTTTCGTATTCATGTATTACATAATCAACTAGTTTCTATAGAGTATAGACACCCATCCAATAGTAATACGGCTATGAATATAGCCGTATATACTTAAAAACTTTTTAAAGAGATTCATAAATATTTTTCGAATTGAACTTTTCTTAGTAAAATAATAATAGTTTTATTATAATCACAGACTGCAGTACACTTTCGTTAAGATTAAGTTAGGTAAATAAAACATTGTTTACTTAAAATTTCATTTTTACTTGTTTACAAAGTTAAAAACAACTTTTATAATTTAATGATAACATTATAATTCGTAGTAAACAACACCAAAGGGTTTTAATTATCCAACTATATAGCCAATGAAAAATTATCGAATTCTACAACATTAACATTAACTACTAACGCATGATATTTATTTATATAATTGCTGACATCAGTAACTGAGATTAACAATCGTATTTACGTTATTCTTAATTTTTTAAGTTAAGGATAATCATGTAATATGCTTAACTTATAAGTTAATATTTTATGAGGAATAAGTTTTGTTTTATAATTATATAAACTAAAACATGGCAGTACTATACGTAATAAATTAAACAAAACATTTTAAAAACAAGTGTAATACATTGAAAATTATTAAGTTCATAATAGTTAAATAAAGATAATTATTTATATATAAAAAAAGTTATTATTTATCTATACACAACTATACGAGTAGATATTATAATACCATAATATATAATATACCATAGCGATTATGTGTTTACTTGTATATTTTAGTATAGTCATTGATTTTATAACATTATTAAATCAATAGTGTTATAGTAGCCAGTAGATATATTCAAAAATATCATTAATATAATACGTTTATAAGCAATTCTTTTTAAAATATTCATTAGTGTTTATCATTATTATTTTAAGATTTTATTTTAGTATCAACTTCTTACATTATTATGAATTTAATTCAAAACAAAAACAAAAAAAGGCAAACAGTAGATATATTGGCGTTACATAAGGTTTGGTAATTGATTACCGTAGTTTGAATCCAATCAATAGTGTATTAATTAGTCATTACATTTTTATTATAATCAAATTGTATAAGACGTAATGTTAATAACATATTTTATTTTCAATAAGGCAAATTCATTTTTTTTTTCGTTACTATCAATTAACATGATAAAAATGTATTATGAATACAATTTACATTAAATTAACTTTTTAATGTATTTTATAGCATTTATTCCACAGTTTATTTATGAATTATATAATACTTTATAGTTTATACTATTTATTAGTAATTAGCCATTTAGGTATACTGAACGTCAACAACATCTATTATTTAATCTATGCTTATTACTTCGGAATGGACAAGATGGAATGTTTTTGATGTTGATAATAATAGTGTCTATTGTTGATACTTTTTATTATGATACTTAATTATAATTGCTTATTTTACGGTTTAGTTTAAAGCAACCCTTATTTCTCGTGACTCATGGATTTTTTTATAACCGTTTAAATTACATTATCACTTCTAGCTTAATTTATAGTTTTATAGCAACTAATATACCTAAACAACTTACCTTATTGTTCATATAAATTCAAAACTAAATTATTTCCTAAACAATTTTAAAAACTTAATTTAACATAAAACATATTTATCATTATCATTTATTCATAATAGTAAATAATATGACGAATGGAGGAAAAATATCACAGAAGTATGACGAAAGAAATAATAATACTATTTATTATAAAATCTCATTGTGGTAAACAAATTGAAAAAATAGTTTCATAAGATTTAATATGATATATATCATATATTATAGAAAATAACATTTTGTTAATTTGATGTTTTATTCTAATAAGCTTACAATACAAATCAAAATATTTAATTCTCATGTCCAAAAAGCCTACAGAGAAATGTCTACGTAATATTATAAATATCTATGCTGAAAACAATACCTATATTATACCTATAGTATCAATAATATTAGTATAATAATAATGATATACGTATAATATGATGTACAAAATTTTACGTCGTACGTATTATTTCGTATTGTATGGTACAATAAAACTATACAATTGAAAACACATGCGTTATACTTATATGTGCATCCAGTAATTGGAATAAATTATATATATTTAACTATCGAGTACACGAAAATGTATTTATTTATTTTTTTTAATTTATATCAATAAATTATTTATTATATGTATTATATACTATTATTATAATATAACAAATTATATATTTATAGCGAAATGAAGAAAAAACCTTAACATCAACACGTTAAGTTAATCATACATACAACACAATTGTTACAATATCAACTCGAAAGTTTTAAATGTATCATGATCTAAATTATCATTATTTGACATTATTTCTTAAATATAATAGAGGACAATTTACTAAGTAGAATGTAGATCGTCGTTATAGACCGGAAAAAACTTATTAGGTAATAAGTATAGGTATACCTACCTACTCTATTATAATATATTATTTAACATTCATATTTTCATGTCATGAAATGCACTAAAATAACCAACATTATTGCATTAAGTGCATCACGGCCCAAAAATTACTTCGTACAAATTCAAGGGCGGCGATATTATTTCCAAAGAAAAAGAGGGGGGCAACCTTTTGGCAATCGTTCGTGTTCAAAGAAAAACATACACACTTTGAAGGCCGACTTGAGATAATGATGATACCGTGACAAAGGGGATCCACACATACATCATCATGATGATTATCGGCATCGTATTCGTCGTCATCGTCTAAGTGCGTATGGAGAGACGACGAGAGCCTTGCTACCAAGATCAAGGTTCCTTAAAGCCTCATTTACCTCACGCGCGACGACCGTAAGTCGTCTGCATCGCAGCAGCATCATTGGAATGGAATAAAGTATAGTAGAAAACTATAATATATGATGATGATGAAGATGATGATGATGCAGATGAAAAATAAGAAGAAGACGGAGAAGAAGGCGACGAAAAATCAGGTGGAAAAAAATCAACGATAATAACCGCTCGTTTTATACACAGTATATATATATATACATACGTATATATAAATTATGTATAAAAGAAGATTATGTGCATCTCCTTTGTGCGTACGTCCGTGTCATTGCATCATCGGAGTGTAAACATGATGGACAGTGGTATTTATTTTGCCGGTGTACGTTTTGTTGTTTTTTTTTTTTTTTTTGTCCGTAGTAGATACTTTTTTCCTTCTCGTGTATATTGTTTTCTTTCTTCCCTTCCACCTATACCCGTATCGGGTCCGAGCGTGTCCTTGTAGGACGCAGAAAAATCGGAATCGAAGAAAAAATATTATGGTGAACCCGGTGAGTCATTGTGCGCGTGTGACATCAGACGAACGAGGAAAACGGGTTACAACACTCGAGTGCATATTAGAAAATCCGAGTTGGGCATGATGCGATATAGTTGAAATGAAATAGTTTTTTTTTTTTTTTAAGTTTATTACAATGTTTTTTTTATCGTTATAGTTTATTTTTATTACGCCTTAGCAAGAACGCTGAACTCTATACATGAAGAAAAAAACAATAAAAAAAAAAAAATTCGCTTAGCTATTTGGAAATATAAGAAGAGTCTTTCTTAAAGTGTTCTGTGCTCATATTTGTATACAAAAGTTAAACGCACTGTGCACAACTTTAAAACTTTTTTTACACAAAAAAAAAATTATAATTTAATGCAATTCGGCTTAAAGTTAAAACAATAATCAATAGATTTAACGAGCGAATAAAGAACCAAACGGTTGAAATCTCGAAGTTAAATTATTACGAATTGTTAAAAAATTTATATGACGTATTATGTAATTTATGTGTACGCTATGCGAGGGAAAAATTATTTGAACCACTTTCCTATCAAAAATTAATATGTTTACCATATAATAATAAATTGTATACAAATAGTTATTAAGCTCCTATACGAATATTCTCAAAAGTGATTTCACGTGCGTTATTATTTACAAAACCAATCCACCGAATAAAACGAACCAAGCTGCAGTGTAATTAACAGTTATCTTTGAAACATAATATTTTAATAAATTATTTTCAATTTTACCATGTATAGGTATGTAGTAGGAACACATTATATGCGCACAATAATGCTGAAAATGTTTATTTTTAATTTCTTATGTTAGATATATATTTCACTGTTACAATTATAATTTATGTATATTATATTATACATACAATACTCATATCTATAACACATTTTTTTGATCAAATAAAAATTGCAATAATTGTTGAAATTCTCCAACTACTTAATAAACCAGTAGTCAGTAGATAATGTGACAATAATTATGCACTAATTGTAGTATAGAATAAATAATGTAATGTACAATGCATAGTGTAATGTAAGGTGCATTATACGTGTGTATACGTACCTGTCACGTAACTTGATGCATAGCCCCATAGCATCTAATTTGTTGCAATTCACATAAATCGTACTAATCGTAGAGTATAATAATTTTCAGGTGAAAAATTTTGTTTGTCAGTATTGTGCATCCAGTGACCAGTACACCAGTTGTTTAGTATCTATAAATATTACATATTATAATAATAGATAAGAACTTACGTAATAAAATAAATAAAACACTAATTTAATTTATTTTTAGTAGTAAGTAGTTGAAAACAATTTTTTATCAAATTCTAACGATTCTTATAATATATACGAAATATGTACTTAAATTTACAAAAGGCAAAGTAAAAGTTTCATTTTTAAGTTCTTAAAGGTATGAAACGAAAATTATGATTTTTAAAAAGCATTGCTTTAGGATATTAAAAAAATACAATTTGCATTTAAATCTACGCATTACTTAAATATACATAAATACGAGATTATTATAAGTCACTTTTTAGTCACTGGATAAAAATAAACAAAAATAGCATTAATTGTTAATAGATTTCATTTGCAACACATTTTTACTTTGAAAAATAACTTTTATACATGTAAAATATGCTAGAAAACAATATTTCTTACATACAAATATGTTATTGAAGGAATGTAATAAAAAAATAATTTCATTATTCAAAAACACTTATAAATCAATCAATTATTCATAAGCTATGAGTACTGAGTATTATGAGTAATCATTTATTAAAAGTATATAATATGAAGATGCAATTAACCCTAGAGTTGTTGTCTTGTTGAGTCGTAATTTCTTAAGTTAACAAAATATTCTAACACTTTAATTATGAATAATATGTAAGTATAAATATTATTATCAATATTAATATAACCAATGATAAAAATAACTTAAACTTACCATAATCCTTTTAATCTTTTTAATTAGTTTTAAATATTTTGAATTATTATAATTATTATGATAATTGAATTTAATTTATCAAATTGAATAATTTAAAAAGTTATCATAAAACTGGATTTCTTGAACCGGTCAAAGATATCTAAAATATTAAAAACAAACTATATGTATGGCAAAATTAAAACACAAATCCATTATTTACTATTTTTAGTTCTAATTGGATGAAACAGGTTAAGTATAAAAAATAATAATTATTTATTCAATGTCGAAGAATGTTATTTTTAAAATATGTAAAACCGTTACGATCGACTTTAAATTTGATTTTAATACTATTAGAATAAATAATTAATAAATATATTATTTTATAAGCATCCAATTACATTTCATGATAATAAGAGAACGTCATTATAGTCTATAATGGCTATAAGTTCCAAATTCAAATCTATAGATTGGTGTTACTAAGTTTGAAATTATACATAGTAACTGTGGTTTATAATAAAATTGCATGGTCGTGAATCGTAGTGTAACGTAATGAGAATGACTTATTGTATATTAATGAGTGCGAGATTCCCATTTGTAGCTAATTGAAAAAAACGTTAAGGTATTCAAAGTTTAAAACTATTGGAAATATTAATTAATCGGAACGTAACAAAAAGCAAAAATCGTTTTATGCACTCATAGTATAATAAAAGTATTATTTTTTTGATATACTTAAACACATGCCGCCTATTGGCCATTGCATCCAAACAACTAATTTCTGATCTTTAATAATACTATATATTATGTGAAACGTTTTGTTCTATCCTTAAAGTTAAAAATAAATAAACGTTCATACAAAAGACGATAAAAAAAAAAAGAAAAATCATTGTTTTTACATTTCTCGCTTCACTAAGAATCTAAAATTATATATATATATAATATATTATTACTTTTTTTTATTTAACCATTTGTTGAAATCCGGAGAGCATTATTTAATATTGAACATGTTATGATAGATTCTATGAAATATAAAGAAAAAAAAATACCAGAACTAATATCATCGCAGTAATAATATAATGTATTTACATAAAAGCTATATATTTTTTTTACTTGATTTTGCACACTCATTACACTGATTATCACGGTAAAAAAATGACAAAGAAAAAATATATCATTGTAAAACCAATAGGCTCACATTACTCTTCATATATTATATGACTCAGAATCTTAGAACAATATTAAATCACAATCATATCGTATAATATACGATGTTACATGAAATTTCTGTTTGCATTATTCGAGACCCATAATATTTACAAAACATACTGCTCCATTTTTAATAATTATTATAACAAATATCTAACAACAAAACGTTATATAATATAGTGCAATCGAGTATGTTTCTCAGCACTATACCTACAAGTGTGTAGATATTTAGTAGTTTTTGTACATAACAGTGATGGAAAATTATGTGTTATCCAAAAACCACTTACTTTATATTTAATTTATTATTTATCTACATTTATATTTTTAAAATTTAAAATTCATAACATAATAATATTTTATTCAAGTAAAAAAAAAAAAAAAAAAAAAAATGTTAAATTGTATTGTTTCCTGTAATTTACGCGCCAATTGAACAACTAATATACAAATCGCAACCCAAAATAGCACCCTCACTGATTTTAAAATATTTCAATTTTAAAACGCTTTTAACTCTTTTAAAAATTTAAAAATCTTAAAAGCCTGATGTACAAAACTACAGAAACAGAAAAAATTATTACAATTAAGTTTGATCTTAGGTCGATATATATGCAATATTAAATTTATGAAACTAAACGTTAACTGCCAAATGTAAATTTGGTGTTACGGACTTGTAATATGGAGACAACAAATTCTGATGTTCTATCCTCTTAACACTAATGACACTATGACAGACGGTATTCATCAGCATTAGTATTCAGCAGGTTTCTGTTGATTTATCCCCTGCGGTATAATGACAATCAGGATTTTATTTTATTGTATTTTTGGGTGGTGGGTGGTGGTGGAGTGAGATTGTGCTGATAATTTGTTGTATAAGTGAGGCTTAGCTAGGATTCTTCGTAAATTTAATACGATGATGTCGTGGATGTATAATATTTTAGACTTTGCAGGAATCTTCATACAAGTCACAATTTATTTCAATGTATGGTTATGTCTTACGTAATACATTCACGGAACACTGAAATAATTTTAAATTTTCCCGACATTTCGGGGGGGGGGGGGGGGGGGTGGGGGGGGGGGGGGGCTGCAACATACGCTGTTTGTCTACCCTATTGCCTTGCACGCGTCAATATAATAATTATAAATTATAATAATATGTTTGTATTATTGTTGGTAAATGCAGATGTTATATTATAATATTATATATACCTACTTATTACTGTATTAAGTGTATAACCGTTGGCATATTTCCTATTGTAATTTCCAGACTTCCAGTAGATATCGGCTTGCCCGCGTTGATCAAAAATCAATCGAAAAACCCATAGTATTAATTATTGTGGTCTGTGGTGCAGTTAGAATTCTCTATCGTTATAATAATTAAATAATGCATAATAATAATATAATATACGTGTATGCGCGTGTTCAGACGATCTACTAATACGTTACATAATATATTATTATACGCCTATATATCGCGGCGATACCTGCATTTAATATAATGAAATGTTATACGACCAAAAGAGAAGTTGCACTTTAATTACGGCCGGAACAATATAAATATATAATAAACTAAGCCGTAATAACGATAATAAAAATACGACCGCAAACAGTCGTACCCATATATATAAAACATATATATGATGTATAATAATATATTATTATAATAGTTATTATAACAACGAATAATATTATACTGTGCCCGGTACACGCGATGAAGAGAACAACGCAATAATCGATTTTCTTCACCACAAGAATACAATCTGTCGATGGACAAATTTATCACATAAGGGGTGACACGTGACGTGACACGAGTGACATGTAATATACATAATATTCTTTAACTCTATTACATAAACATAATATATATAACAAAGTATTTTATTATTTTAACTCAGAAGTCTTATCTCTCCAAATACCTGACGCAGTGACGTCTATCGATAAATGGTACATCAATGATCAATATAAATCCGAAGAATATACCACCCGCTGCGCCATACTGTAATAGTAATACTATACACGTGTTTACTAATATATTTGAGAAGGAATGGCCGACGGAAAACCCACCTTTGCTATATTATATGTATTTTGGAATTGATCGAACGTTTTCTTCTCTTGTATCGTTTACCTTTCAGACATAAAAAATAGTGAATCATTTGTTAATTAAAATTATAACAACGTTGTTTCTTCAATTGCTAAATTAAAATTAAAAAACGTTGATAACTGTTTTTTAATGTTTAAAACCATATCAATAAATAATATGCAGTGTTATTACATTACTATTTATGAAATCAATTTTAAAAAATATTAAAAAATCATTGTTTTAAGGATCCGGGGTTGACATATTATCATTTATTACCCTGAGCTCACTCCGTAAATAGATATACCAATAATATGTGGAATACAGGAATATGTAAAGTTTACATTTATCATGTACATTGTAAACAATTATTATTATGTCAATTGACGTTTTTGCTCCGAACGATCGAACGAGAATAAATCGCAAACTCCACGCTTAGCGTGTATACTGTAGTACACAGACAACTCGTTCGTGACGATATAAGTTTGACCGTTATAATATCATTATATTATAGCTAGCACCGCACGTTTTGATAGTTTGCCAGGAGACGCATAATAATATAATAAAATATTATTGCCGGTGACGATCACGACGGAGATTGACCTAACCATTTTTTTCTTTCCTGTTGTAAATTATTACACTAATACCGGTATGGACGAATTCCCGCACTATCGTCAAATGGGTCACCCAAAGAAATTTCGCGAATTCCTGTTTTGTTCTTTTCCTCTCGGAGACTATTGCTATGCGACGCTCTACAACTAATCGCGTAATTTCCGGGTTAGCTCATGCGGTCTGTTGGGGTTGTGGTGGGGTAGGTAGCACGCGTACCTAAGTCTTGTAATCCTATTTTTCTACTGTTCGTCGAGTTTACCGTCCACGATTATAGTATACCTGTCACTTAGCTATTGTAAGTATTTCAGAAGCGAAAAATACTTTCTCGGTATCCATCACCGCATTTTAGCTGTTGCTTATGAGACAAATGTCATCCTCTGGCGCTAGATCGTTGAACGTCTGAAGGTGGTGACTGCAGGTGAGGTACCTATACTTAGCTACTATTAAAACTTCAGTTATTAATGTTATTATAAATGAAATGCATTTCTTACGATTAAAATTATGATTTGCAGCATTACGCGTTTAGAATTCCTATTTAGTTATGTTGAAAAGTAATTACATTTTGTATTTGACTCTATAGTTATTATTACTAGACAATATCAGTTTTAGTTGTATAACAACATCGATAAAGTAACGTCATTACAGGAATCACCCACGGGAAAATATTTCATGCAAAAAATCCTTCATATATTATTATGTAGATATATTTATACATAATGGTAAAATACGCGCACGCGACATGCAAAGAATTAATTTGTTATGTTTTTTTTCTTAGCTTAATACTCAAATTGCATACAGTCATCAATACATCTTATATAATATACAAAAATAAGAGCAAAAAAATATAAAACTATACACCTCCTAATTGTATCAGTCACATCAAATTTAAAATTTGGTAAAAAGAAAATAGCCAATATCAAAAATTTGGCTGAGTGGTAAGTTATATTTTACTCACTGGCGCCATCCACGGCGAGACGATAACAAACAACTATAACTGTAACTTACAAGTACCCAAAGAGCAATGCCAAAATACGTATTATGTTACTGACAAATCGTTAAATCAGCCAGAGAACTTCAAAAATTTCGCGACATCACACAAAATATCCCATGGTACAAAAATCATATTTCGGTTTATTTTCAAGAAAAAATACAATTTAGATTAAAAGGTTTTATTGATTCAGCCGTTTTAATATCAATTCCACCCGGTATTTTTCTTTATTGATTTTGCCAACTATTTATTAAACAATAACCGATATATCATATAATACAGTATTTTTTTTTTAATCAAAAATACAGGTACAGGATACACCCAGTTTACCATAATTTTTTTTAATTTAAATAGAAACATTTCGATAAACAATTCAAACATTGTCGTCTACAATGAAAAATATAAAAAAATTATACATGCATTATGACAAAAAAAAAAACAATTAAATACAATGTAAAATTTGTTAAAATAGTAAAATAATATAATTCAAATACCTAATGATTGGTTTTTTTTTACAAAATATTCTTACAATTTATTTAGATTACGCCAAAAACGCGATAATAGGTAGTACAATAAAGAAGGTTATAAGCAATGAAATACAAAGTAAAATGTTACGAATGAATTGCAAATTGATTTTATATTAATATAAGTATTTTGCATTTTGTTATTATTAAAATAAAAAATTTACAAATATTCAGTGGATTGATCACCGGCGGAATCGATAGATTTCTTACAGGTAAAAAGGTAATTTCAGTGCAATCGATACACACCCTAGACTAACATTATTTAGGCAAAACCAATGTATTTATAAATTTGAGTATTTTATACAACAGCATTTTTTTAATACTAAAATATATAATATAATATATACCTACACAACTATAAAATGAATACTATTGTAAAAATATAATTGTGTTATAATTTTATGGTTAATAGTCACAGTAAAAATATAAGCCATATACAATGAAAATACAAATAAAATTTCATAATTTTAATAAACTGATGGATAATATTATGTAGGTACTATTATACCAAACACAAATACTAAATGATTTTGAAAAAATAAATATTGCCAGTACACCAGAAATTCATTAATAAACGATAATTAGTACAACACAGCACGATTTTATTACGAATTACGATTGTTTATCGTATTCATCGTGTTGTTGCCAATTATCAAATCGAACACATTAATATAATTATCTAATCTATTTACAATATTATACACCTTGACCAATTAACAATTGGTATTCAGTCGTGTACTGCAGGTGTCTAGTTGTCCAATGAATACAATTTCTTTTTATCCCGTCTGTTTAATAGGTAAGTACTCCGATTGCATGATAATATTAACTTACTGAGGTCGATGTCAGTAATATAGAGACGCACACGTGTATATTAATTTACATTATTTTCTGATTCATAACAAATGCACCTACCTACCAAAGCAACATTTAATTTAATATTCTACTTGCTGTACAAGAAAAGCCATTGCTCACGTCGTCGTGCATGTACAAGTGTACAACACTATACTGTCATGATTTGTGTGGTAAAACATCGAATATGTAGTCTATAATATTCAATCTGTTTTTATTCCATCATTTCCATCCTTAAGAATCGTGTGGGTTAGGTCGTTATGTAAATAATTTTGGCATATGAACATAATACGTACGGGTATTGTCCGTATAGGTAATATGTATGTGTTCACGATAGCAAATGCCGATCTTGTACAACATTTCAAGTGAAATTATAAAATAATGATATTACGTTTTCCTGAATCCGCTCCGTTGTGTACAACAAATAATAACCATATATTATAAACCTATATATATACATGAATATATCTACAGTTACCCAACTATTTCGCCTTAACCTGCAATACCTAATTTATTGTATTCGACAATAATAAAATTAAAAAATATCTATGATGAGCAGCGAGTTGTTTTTATATCCTAACACCTTGATGGGTCTGCAGGATCATCATGACTGCGCTGATTGCGCACACGTCTTTACAAATCGTCTTTGGCCGCCGACTGCATGATTACGTCTCAGGGCAATGTTACCGGTATAAAATCTAACATTTGGCCCCGAGTAAGATATCTTTATAGACGCGGATACTTAAACTTTTGTCTGCGTTATTCCCATTTCATATTTTTCAATTAACGGAACGTTTTTGTTCGAAACTCTCGAGGAATTACAACTTCCGTCCCTCCACAACCGCCCTAAATTAAAATATATTTTATCGCGTCTTTAGTATACACAATGAAGTGCACAAATTGATAATTAATTAATAACCTTACGAATGAAAATCCTTTGTACTTGTTGATTTTTTTTTTAATTATACTTACAAATAAACAACTGTTTAGTCGTTTAGAGTATTCTTTTTCCATGAAAACATAGTACTCGTATAGTCGTATACACTTTACAAGCAAACATTGAGTTTTATTTTAGTCTTCATCTATAAATTACTCACGCACATACATAATTCATCATTTTTTTTTTCATTTTTATCATTTTTTCGCTGATGTTTATATACTACATAATCTGTAAATGATTGTTTATCATCAATAAGATGAAGTGATGGATTTGATACTTATATTAAATTATTTATTTATTTAAAAATTAAAACATGTACAAGATAAATATTTACGTGGCGTACATTTAAATTGTTATTTGAAATCCCCACTCCACGCTGTTCCAAACCTCATAAAATAGTATTTGAAAGAATTAGTTTTGTTGTTACCTTTGAGGCTTTGAAAGAATATCGAAAATTTCCAAACAATAAACTATGCCTATTGGCTATTAAATAAACTACAGTGTAATACATAGAATATGATTATACATTATAAATTAGTGCCGATTTTGTTCCACCGTTGTATATAGATATACGTAATTAATATGCATTTAAAAATTAATCACGTATCAACCACAGACTATAATATGACTAGGTATACAATAACTTTATGTTCGTATAGCAGTGCTATTATATTATATTATATTATTATAGTAACTTTTTTTAATTTACAGACGTACAATTTGTTTAACGCGATAACTGAAAAATGTGTCACCCATAAAGCCATAATTGATAAACTCATGGTTTGAAAACGGTATTTAATATCGGTACTGGATCAGTCAGATAAATACCGAAATCGAAGTTGGAGAAAAAAATAACTGGAATTCGGAACCGGAACTGAAATCGAAAACGGTTTTTAATTTAACCATTAATTAGGTAAAGTACTTAGCGGGAACGGATTTCTGCATTATTTCAATGCTTTAAAACAAATCAAAACTAAAAATATAAAACTGGCGGACCATATTATTTACTCTATATGTTTATTCTACTGAATAACCTAAACACAGTATCATACACTAAAATTTTATCAAGAACCAAGGGCACACGTTAAAATGTTCACCCGGGGAAGGGATAATTATATATATAATATAAATTAAGTATAATTATGACATATTGTAATATATATTATGTATAATAGATTAAATTTCTTCATTTTGTACGTATATAATTTTTTACAAACTTAGTAAACAATTTACAATTTATTTTTAACACATAAGAAATAGCGAGAACACTAAAAATTTATATTTTTATATTTTTAATATTTAATCATTATAATATTAAACAAACAATGATTTTCTTATGAAAAAAAATAGCAAATTTATGCAATAAATTCAGCAAATAAATTTGAGATTCAGATTTTTTCAATTTATTTTCCTTAGTAATTTATTGATTATTTATTAATCAATAATCATAAATCCAATATTTATTCTGCTGTAATATATCATAGGTATATACTTTTAGTATTTACCTTGACAACTTATAAAGATAACCTTGATCGTTTCTAGTTATTCGTTAATTAAAAATGAAAATTATCAATTGTTATTATAGTCGAAAACATAAATTCAACAAAATATTTATAATATGTTATCAAATGAACCAGATTATCTATAAGAAATCTGTAAGAAGCTCTTGGTTTAAGAAAACATAAACGTTTTGAAAATATTTTTTTGAATAATTTTAGATATTTAAAGACAACATTTTTCTAGAAAAATATATTTTAACTATATTTTATAATTTCTTATTTATTTATTTTTACTTTTTTTAATAGCAACATACATTTGTATTATTTTAATTCAGACCAAAATAATTTTTAAAGTAAAATATAACATCGAAATTTAAAAAAGAATAATTTATGAGTTATAAGTAAAGTTTTGATGACCATACAAAATGTTCATCCACTGCTCCAATTACCTAAGCTTTAAATACTTATAACAGTTATAACCATTAATTATAAATACTACAGTACTATGAAAAATTATAAGTTTAAAAAATAGTAAGAATATAATTTATTTTTAACAATAACTTAATGCTACTTACTTAAAAGAAATATATTAAAAAACATTTATGTTCTTAGTAATAATGAGTGTCTTGCGTTAAATTAACCAGACTATAATATATTATAATAATATATCTATATTATATTTATAGAAAATACCAATATTCTATAGTAATATGTTTATCAAAACATTCAAAACATCATACAGCCATATAGGTAGACATTAAGGAATATGGATAAATGATATAAACCGCAGACTTGCCTATTGTTTTACATGAAATTTAATTAATTTTAGTAATTTTACCGAATATTATATCGTTGAATATAATATAATAGTATAAAATGGAACATGATTTACGTATAAATCAAAAGATTTTAATTTAAATACTCATAATACATTTTAATAAAATGAATTTGATAGTTCAAAACAGGTTGTCATTTAATTATGTTTAAAATAATTGAATATAACATTACAAACACATAATCAAAAGATTTTGTATTTTTCCATTTTGCTTATTCTTAAAATAATAATTAGTTGAATAACCTACTCAAAAACAGTTCGATGAAATATTTTTTCAAGCCATAAAATATAGACTTATTAACTTAAAGATAATGTTTATAATTTAATACATTTAGTTAGGTTTACTTATGTCAAAAACATTGTATGTTATAACTTTAAAAGTAAAAAACTTGATGTTAATAATACATTGTATTCTCAATAAAACTTCTATCTAATAGTAGTTCATGACCTTTCAAACTTTTTTTTTTAAAATTTAATAATATTATAATATATGCTTATAACTGTTAAATTGTATAATAAAAAAAAAAATAATAATTAGAAAATAATAGGGTATATTACGTAAGTACATCAAGATACCGTCATCATATTATTTGAATATTAATTTCCTTCACAGCATGGTAATGTTAATATTACAATGAGAACTGAAAAATACATTTAAAATTATTAATATTTCAAATTGTCCAAGAAATTATAGTTTATGTTTCCATGTACGTGATAGCTACTTTATAGTTTAATATCAAATAAAAATTAAAAAAACGTAAACAAATTAAAATTATTTGGAAATATTTGGAATAACTTTTTTAAATAAATTATGAACATATTATATACTAATTAAATCAAAATTATTTTAGTTAATGATTAACTATTATTTGAATTATATGAATTATTATTGATTTATAACAATAAAATTATTTTATTTTAATTTAATTTAAGTATATTATTTCAATGATATTTTCTATGAACATAAACAAAATTTACCACTCAAATCTAATTTTTATTTAATTTATAAAAAATAGTATTAAATTTAATACAATTTTCAAGAAATGTAAAAATATATTTTTTAAATTTTAAGTTGAGCGAGAAATGAATTTGTTTTACAATTCAAGTCTCGAATAATTGCATATGACTTTTGATAACTTGAAATCCTCCATAATTTAATTTTTTTCTCTTGTTCATTGAAAATTCCAGTATAGATACTCAATGCTACACAACTTAGTGTTGTATAACTAGAAAAATATATAAGTCAAGGTTAATTTTTATGTTCTTTGAAATTCTGTGTGTAATTCATTTTTTTGTTTTTCTCTGCATTTTAAATGAAATTTTGCTTCAATTTTCAACTTTCAGGGTATAATCTGATAAAAAATGTTACCTAGTTAATGTTTTAATTGTCACAATAAGTATAATTTAAAAAAAACTTTTATATTAATAATCAATAAATCCAATAAAAATTGCGGAAAACTGGAATAAAACATTTAATTAAAACAATCTATTTTTCACAATCGCTATATTATCATTTTTTTTAAAATTACAATACATGCTATCTGGTTCCATAAGTAGTTAACTTGTAACATCAAACCGCGATTTAAGGTTCATCTCATTATGTCCATATTTTATGAGTGTATCAAGCCCTTGGCTCGCAGGGAAATCTGACAAATTACATTTAAACTCATATCGGCCAATGTGTATAAAACGGTTCAAGGTTATAGGTTAGGCTTATAAAACAATAATATGACGATTTTTTTAAGATACACTAAACGTTAGGTTCAAGATTTTTTTTCAAACATGACATCCGCACTGCGGTATACATAATATATTTATATTATTATTCACTTTAATTGTCCATTCAAAACGTTTTTTAAAAGGCATTTATTATTTTATGTATACATGACAACACCACGATATCGTTACGAAACGTATAATACATACGTCGTCGATTCGATATATTAAAAAAATATTTCCAAGCCACATTTGCGTAATAAAATATAATAATCTAAGATTACAATTAAATCATTTGAGATACTCATACTTTGCATTTTAACCAAATATTATATTTCAAGAGCTTCATTAATGGTTAAAACTTAAAAGTACTATTTATAAAAATAATATATTTCTAAATTTAAATTATTGAGTATAATAGTTTCAAAGTAAAATATAATTAATTTTATTCGTTTTATATTAAATAATAATATATATTAATATTATACAACAATATATATTTTTTTTTTGAACATACCTATAAGAATTTTTAAAAGTAAAATTAACGATGAAAAATACGAATAAAAAGTTCCACGGCTGAAATGCCTAACATGATTAAATATACTATAGAAGATCTCTGGACCAGTTTTAGTACCCTTTCATAATTTTTCGGAAGAGTTCTACGTGACAAACTATAGTTGATTATAATATTATTTATGAGCTTTTTAAGTTTTAATGAGCACGGTATATTACAGCAAACATTTGCGAGGTATCCCCTTGACACTCTACTCTAATAAAATATCTTAAAACCAGGGTAAAAATACAAAATTAATATGAATTTACAATTGGCACAAGATTACGACTCGAACAAATTTGGCTTAAAAATAGTTGATATAGAAACAAGTTTTAAGATTAAATTTAATAAACAATGGCTAATAAAAAAGAAAAACTTCATTTTAATTTATATTTTTCTTTTGTATCAAATATCAATACAATGAGAAATAAGGAGAATTTTTCAAGAGTTCCTATAATGATATAAATGAAAAATTACCGTATTTTACAGTAATATACGCAATAAAATCTTAGTACCTACCCACTGTTGGTTTGATTACTAGTTATTATTATTGTTCATTATTTTAGTGTCTAGACAGACTTTTTTAATGATGTTTTGTTGGGTTGGTTTAAATTATATTGTTGGCATTTAGATTATTTTAACATATTAAATGGGAAAAAAAATTGAACTCTTATTATATTACATTCGTCGACCTTTTTTTATCGTCCTTGAAATCTGGAGTTAGGAAATTTCACATTATTTTTTTTTGTACCTATTAAAATATCAATAATAATTACATTGATACACATACCTATAGGCATTTATAGCAATATCAACGAATATTTTACATTATAAAGTCGTAATAGGTATCATTGTAATATCCCCTATGGCCACTCGACCCCTTATCGAATTTTTATTACGGGTAAACGACGTTTACTAAACGTAATCCTATAAAGGTATGCGATAATAATATAACTCTTATCATTTTACATCGAAAAATGATCTTTCTAATTTGAATATTATGTAATTTTATATACTGTAAGTATATGTATCGTAATCACTTTGCATTCAAAAAAACAAACTTAAACAGGCCAATGGTCTTCCTATACTCTAAATTATAATACGTTATATCATACATACTTTAAACAGTTTAAACTGTCATTACACAACAACTATAATAATATTCGATTCCGAAAAATTTTGATACACCACAATTTTAATTTGTTTAAGATATATGATTTCAAAAATAAATAATACTTAACGCAAATCTTAAGAAATTTTGTGATTTAAAACACTACGGATTCGAGGAAATTTATATTCAAATAAACTATATTTTGTCGATAAAAAGTGTGTTTCTTTTCAAACGTATAAAAGTTTTCACTGTACTTATATCGGGATAAAATTTTTACTTGCTAATCCAAAACAATAACATCAAGACCAAACAAGGAAAACACTAATAATACAAATTAACATAAATACTTATAAGCCATTACTTATAGTATCAAAATACCAAAGGTAATACAAATTACAAACACATATAACCATCGCCCAAAACGCACAAAACAACTATCGGCTACATACAAATAATATTCACAATGACCTCAATATTAAAGACCTAATCAATCATCTTACATCATTTTTCAAAATTAACTCAAAACTATAATAAACTTCCTCATTCACACTGTTCACGACAGAGTCATAAATAAATATTTTATAGTACATCTCAACAAATAATCAAATTATAATATAAATCTAACTATTTTCATCAATGTTCTCCAAATCCGTCACTGTGGGCACAAAACCCTTTTAGGATACTCAAGGGAAACTAGACTGAAATCCATCTAACTAACCAAAACTTACAATAACCAACAACGATGAGGTGATATTAATGAATAATTTCCTCATCATGTGAAATAAAATATTTAAATGTGGCCATTTATCATTTAGTGTGTAGGTCGTAGGTACTGTATGTTTATTTTATTATAACTTGTGTACCTACCTTCTTCAATTATTTTAAATTAATTAAAAATAAAATGGCTGTTTATTAAAAAAAAAAAAAAATAAGTTTTTCTCAAAAAAAGTACACCAGCTTATGGAGCTAAATAACTAATAAGTATATGTAAGGCCAATAAAATGAAATTGCACCAACGGCTTCGTTAACAAATTTTTCTTAGGTTCATAAATCGAATCAAAATATATTATTAGGGGAAGAGAACATATATAAATATATACACTTATTTTATGTGCATCCTTTTTCTACACTGGCCTAACCTGCGTAATTAAATTTTACTCAGTGGTAACTTATTTGTTTTGGACATTGTTTGCTGACTTGCTGCATTTAATTTATAAGAAAATTCATCAACGTATATAAAAAAAAAGTGCATTTGATTCATTTTACTTAAGGACAAATATAATTTTAAAAGCATACATATATTATGATAAAATACTAAAAAAATACGATGCATATTTTTGTTACATAATTATAATACAAAAATCCATATAGGTAGTTTGTAAGAAATGCATAATTTATTAACCAGAAGAGTTTATATGTATCGGAATATCTTATCAATCATGCGTAATGCGTTTTACATTGCATATATATAGCTATTACCTACATAATATTATAACATACACGCATTATATAGTTATTGCTATAATTCCTATACTATTATAGATACATCATACATGACCGTCTACCTTATACATCCTTACGTATCATAATAAACAGAAAACATGGAATTGTTACCTTTATTACGGTTTACCACGAACGTGTTACATATAACTAAAATAATAAAAATGCAACCATCTAATGCAACCGTCTTTACGGATTAAGTGATTATGTTTATGTACACCAGTTTTAATGTCACAATGTCTTATAACCTTGCTGAAAAATATGTCTTACTGAGTAAAATTATTTCATTAAAACATTCTTCCATTGTAACCGTGTTGTTTTTCACCGTATGACCGATTTTAACTGCCTTACTATTATTATATTGAAGGTGAATTAAATTATGTATTTAAACATAATATTAAAAATTACTAACAAGTATTAATTATTATATATTATTATAAATGTTCTGTGTTCACTGTCATCAGGCGACTGAAATAATTGATTCGATTGAAATCCGTTACATGTTCCCCAATTACAAATGGACTATAAAATTAAAAAATAGAATTTATACAAGTACTTATAAATACTATATGAGTATTTGTACAATAATTTTGATAAAATATTTTAGTTTATCGTTTCGACTCACTTGTAACTTTTTGTAATATGCAAAATATAATACAACCAACAACAAACCGTGATCTAAAATGAATTCTTTAAAATTTTAATCTACAGTAAAATGGTCAATGAAAAAGGTTTATCTTTAGTAGTACTTAACGTTAGCACAATATGCAAAAGGCCTTCCATTACAATTCACTGTTTCCGGAATAACTATCACACCTTTGGAATAGCAAATTGTATTACATACATGCATGTTATTTTGTTTTAATTTAAAGAGGACTTAAAACTTTGTTCACGCTGAACTTTGGACTTTTCTCCTTTGACTTTAGAATAAGATTCACATTAAGTTTTCAAATATATGATTTATGAAAACTCAAATTTAAACTTTGTTGAACATTTATTATAGCATATTATAATACATAATACGTTTTTGAAAGTGACATAACCCTGTAGTGTATATGCTGCACTTATATGTCTATATATAATATAATATACTAATTTTGACGTACAGCATAACTAATAACTTATTAATAATAAGTATAACAATTTACAATACATAAAATCATTCAATATATTTCAAAATTTTTTTAAGATTTATACGATTTCTTCTTTTAAAAATTTTATTTCATATTTGGATAATACTTTTACCGTGTAAATTAATATTTTGACTAAAAATATATCGTTAATAATTCGTTAGCCTCCACATACCTTAAGTATAAATTAAAATTCCACGAATGTAAATTATACATATACTTTAATTTTGATTTAAAATTTTAAACACTCACTCAGAACTCGTCATCGAATCTCCGTGATTTAGAGCATGTTAGTTTTCGATTCTATTCCAACCTGATTTGAAGGTAAATGTGATCTAATAATTATTTAACTCATAATAACTCATGAATCCCATAAAACATAAGTCAGAAAAATGTCCAAATAAAAGCAATTTCTGTTTTAAATATATATATATTTTTTTTTTGTAGTTTGTATACACATTATACTCTATATTAACAATATATATATAATAAATATACATATATTCTGTTTATAAATGTTTAGATAAAAACTATTTAATTGATAAATCCATCATTAAGTAAATATATTGTAATTTAAATTGTTACAATGTATATGTAACATATTTTGAAAATGTTGGAGGTGGACCCATTTCTGTTTTTATTTTCATGTATACTGATTTCTCAACAATACAAAAAAAACGTAGTTTATTGTTAGATTAAAACTCATTCCATATCAATATTTTTCTCGGTTTGGTTTTTAATATTTCACATAAATTAAATTGATTGATAACAATAAAATATATGATAAATAAATGAAAGCATGATTACTGCAGCCATAGGGTAATTTACGTCATGACTCATGATATTATTACTTGTACTAATAACATCATATACATACAAATTATCCTTAAAATTTAACCTGTTCTGTTATACATTTTTAAAAGCACAAGGAAAACATATTATGTTTACGATATAAATATTTTTGAATTGCTGCAAGTGCTTAGAAAGTGAACATGACTGGTAACATCGACGATAGGCTTATACATTCCATTTTAGACGATAGAAAAAAAACCTATTGTTTATTTATTGTTTATAATATGTGTATGTACATAAAATATTGGTGCCTATACTACGTCATATCAATAAAAAAAAAAAAACTAAATCAGAGAGAGATGAGGCATTGCAAAAGGGTAATTGAGTAGTATGGTAAAAAACGATTTTTTTTTTTTATAAATAAACAAAACGTTAACACAAACAAGTGCGCCCGGGATTGCATGACGAATATTGGATGTTGTGACTTCATTGTAGACCATTGTACGTCTATCAGTGAATTATTCCAATAATTACCATATAGCGATTTTTATATGATATAACATTGGCAGTGTATAGATACGCACACAGAGTCACACTTGAAAATCGAGTGTATGTAGTATGTACCCTTGTAGTGAACAAAAACACGACAGTTTTTATTTTTACAGTTACTCAACATAATATAATAATATATTCAATAGGTAGTCAATACATTTATACACTTGATATCTTTGAGCGAACGTAAACGGTTTAATGTGCTTGTTAAAAATTGGCATATATTATATCGACGTATAGTGACTAAAATAATTGTACTCCGTTGCATACAATATTATTAATGTGTAAAATATTAAAATAATACATTATTGATATCCCGCAGTTTGTAACGATACAAATGTAATAATCTATATAATACAACGTATATATTACAAAATTTAGTTAGATTACGCGAAGAATATGCAAGATTATAAATTAAGTAAAATTACATCTGTACTAATTTATACGACGAAAAAATGTAGATTGTAAAATATTTCAAATTTCATTACTTTACTTTACTATCAAATGCCATCCATAAACATAATATTTTTAACTCTTTAAGGCGTATAATTATTCTGTGTGAACTCGAAGACCCTACACTAAAAAATAGTGCCAAAACCTACAACCACAATTATTATTTATGTTGCCAAACACTTCTAAGTCATAATTTAAAATTCATTGTACATCGTTTAAACTCCTTTCACTCGCGTATGAAAAAAAGTTACAATACAAATCACTCAATTTCTTAAGCTATAGATCGTTTTTAGGTTTTGAGTCGTGTGTGTTGATTAGAATTTCAAATTAAAAGACCTAACCTAATAATTTCTGTCTTCCAAAATGTTCAAAAGTTATAATATTTAATTTATCAGTGAAATAAAATATCATACTCGACACTCGTTATTATATGACACTCGTTTTGAAGTAAGCACATTTAGGGTATTTTATTACAATAAAAAAATAATCTTAGTGACTTAAAATGTTCACAAATTATTCGATAACATATTAAACTAACATAAAATAGTCGTTAATTGATTGGTTTTTGAATAAATATTTTATTAAAAATAATAATAAGTTGATTAAAAATTTAAATAATACCTAATACAATAGTATCTACAATATTTTTTTTACTAGAAAAATAAATTTCTACACCTAATACAACTGATTCATAGTCTTGTCGGCTTTTTATTAATTTGTTTAAAATAATTCTCATACTACTTTCTTTATTATAAAAATGGACATACGAGTAACTTCTCTTCATATGTACAAATTGAACATTTGGGTATCAAGTAATTTCTATTCTCTTAAATACCTAAAGATTTCTAAACTGTATTTCATATAAATATATTCGCTATGAGCCTATAACCTACTCGATAAAAAATTATACATATTATAGTATCTGATGCATTTTTATAATATTTAAACGTTTTTAATAACTTAATAAGAAGTACTATTTTTTTTTTATGATAACCGTTTATGAATATAAATAAAATATGTTTATCTAAAATTATTTTATTTTGTTATTATTTTTATCAAACGGTATTTATACATAAATATGTATCGATGTTTCTTAACTTTTCAATAAATACTGAATATTGTTGATAAATTTCTACATAATCAAAGCATTCAAAGCTGTATCTTGGATATACAGTTCCGTGTTAAACAAATAAGATACTCTAAAAGTCATCATTTGATTTCGAAATTGATTTTAAATTATTATGTACGTATAATATAAATAAACATTATAATATAAAGACTTTCGAGTAAATAAATATTTATAAGTAATTATAACGAATAATCATAAAAATTAAATTCTAATCTTTATACCAAGCAAAAGATATTTACCCATAACGATATTTCTTAAAGAATTTTAATATATTTTTATATTATTTATTTTAGTACATATAATACAATTAATATTGTATTACATTTTTTTAATTCAGTTATGAGGTCACGGCGTGTCCAGTGAAATAAAAATGGAAAATGAGCCATAGAATCAAAAGGTCCCTTCTTGTCATTAAAAAATAATTCACAAAAATCAAATATAAACGCTGAAATTAATGAATATTTTTTCGGTATTAATGACACATTTAATGTTCTACAAAATATATACATGCCTATATTTAGAACTTTAAAAGCGAATACTTTTAATATACCATTATCGCCGATCTTATTCTCGTTCTGTGTAGTACCTACCATTGAATCTATTTTGTAACATGAACACTCGTAGTTGATTTTTTTTTAAATCGTCAGCGAGAGTTCATGCAGCCTTAAATACCTGATGAAGAATGGTCTGCTCCTTTGCACTACTAACTGTTATCGCGATTATGGTAAAAACTGTTGAGGGGCAATCCTATACTCGGTGAATGGCGTGAAGATGGAAATGTGAAAGTGACAGGATGAGCCATGTTCGCAGCGGCGTTAACCCGATCAACTGTAAATACAATTTGAAATTAATTATTAAGTATTATAATTTACAACCTATCTCAGCTTATTATTTAATATAACGTATGCAAGGGCATATTTAATGTTTGCAATTGCTTCTCACTTTATACTTATATATTATCTATATTCAGGATTTCTATGTTTCCAATATATGTATATGTATTATATTATTTATAATATCATGTAAGTTTAATAATTAACATTTTATTCCCGCCTTAATTTATCAAGACGTAAATTTAATTAGGATAAAGAGTGGTATAAGATCATATAAATCCATACGGTTTATGTCTAAGGTGTTTGGAAAATTTCTCATGTTTATAAATAGCTCAAAAATAGTCAAAATTTTTTGAAAATTTTATAATATATTAAAAAACGATAATATAAACAGTTGGTGAAGATGCCAAGTATCTACGGTTATTAGTTTTCGAGTTAGATCAACAAAAAAAATCTATTTTGTCAAAAATAGGATTTGCCAGAATGTCCAGCTTCTCTTTAATTTTTTGTTTGTTTATTCCGATTGTAAAAATACTAGGAATTTTAAGTTTGATCTGTTTTTGATTCAAACTAGATCTAGTTTTTATCCAAAACCACCCCCATTTTTTAAAATTGAAACATTCATAATTTATCGTGTACTCTAATTATTTATCCACAAAAAAACATACATCATTGTAAAACCAGTACAATCATCGCTTTGCTCAGAATCTAAAACATTCAAAGCAATTAGAGTGAACTGCAGGAATTTTTACGCAAAACCTATTTCAATTTTACCAATCAACTTCGGTAAAAATTAAATCTACCATAATAGTAAAATAAATAACTTTATAGCTATATCAAAATCATATCATGAAATGTCTTGGTGTATAGGCTAACAGACTAACTCTGCTCAAAATAGCATTTTTCATATACAATGGTCAATAATATATCATTGAATTCAAATTAAACACGTCAGCCATTAACTGTTAATGTAACCCTCTCGACAACTACTGTACAGCAGAGCAGTATCAATATGCCCAATTTATTTTGCAAATATTTAATTTAAATGCCAAGATAGGGGAAGGAAAAAAATCTACAGTACATAATATTCCACTCCTAGTCCTCACCCCATTTTTACCATAATTCCTTCGTTACATCGATGGTAAAATTGGTAACTAGCATCATAAAATAAAGTGATAAATATTATTAGGTACTCTTTAGACATCTGGTATTACGTAAGTAGTTGTACAACTTATAAAGAAGCGTATCCATAACATTCTGTAAATGCTACAAGTAACACAAGGAAAAAACATTTTAGACACACGACATATATAGCCAATAAACTTTTATACTTCCTGTTATAGATTTGAAATATGTGTATTGTGTATGCATGTATTTTAGAATAAAAACAAGTCACGCATTAATAGATAAATCAACGTAATATACAAGACAATATGTCAATAGAAATAAATTGCATTAAGAAATATATTTAAATCCGTTTTAGTTAGCGATTATTTTTTTCCTTAATAATAATTAATTTTAAATATATCATTCGTAAATAAAACTCACATAAATATTCACTACATTAATATTAGCCCATGATAATGATTATCTTTTATTTATACTTACATGTATTTTAAATACTCAATTTAATTAATGAAAGGAACACCAATAAAAAAAGTACAAGAATGGATTTTTACCTCACCAACAATTTTTAAAACGACAACCTTTTCTATAGGATTATTAAAAATATATTAAGTATATTTTTATACGAATGTTTTTTTTAAATTATTATCTAAACACTAAAATATTTACATACCTAATCAAATTTAAATACACCAATACACTGATTACCCAACTGATTACCTCTGCCTTAACGCGTTAACCTTCGAAGTTATATTTTGAAAACAAACTATTAAAATAATTACTTACTCATCTGTTTTGATTTACGCCTTGGTAATATAAATATATAATATACGAGTATGTGGTAACAATAAATTGACGTAATATTAATTATCAAAGATGTTTGTAAATGTCAAGTTAAGCAAATACCAATTTGTCTAATGATTCATGAATTAATTGAACATAATTGTAAAAAGATGGATAGTAGTATATTAATTTATCTATATGAATTTACTACTATACCTGTAATATTATATGTATTAAAAAAAAACTAATCAATTTTTAAACTCTATTTATATCTAATAATATATAATTTGTAAACTTTTATTTAATATAATATTTATATATAATATTGATAATTAAGGGATAATTGAAGATGATAAACAAATTTAATTCTGGACTATTTTAGATACTATAGTGATACTACCTATACTATTTGTGATCGGAAGTCAGAATAGCATCGATTTCACAGCAATAATATGCAGTTTTAAGAGAAACTGCAGATTATGCCACCTACCAATGTTTACCTATCATCTTCCTGATTACACTAAGAATAATTTAAAAACATATAAAAACATATAAATAATAATAAAATCATTTTTTATAAATTATATTTTCCAAAATGTTGACTAATTTTCAGTTTTAAGAACTATAAAATATTATTACAAATAATTTGAATATTGGAAAAGCATATATTTCATAATATAAATATTTCTTTATTTAAAATTTGTAAAAGTCTGTTGATTTCCCAGTTCTTTTTTTAGTTGATTTGAATTTTTTAGCAGTACAAATGTACCTGTATTTTATCAATACTATCATCTATAAATTTAAAAACAATTGATGAAATTAAAATTTGTAGTTTTTTGTTTGGGAAGTTTTATTTTTACCATACTTTCCTGATTTAACTAATTAACAACGTATGAAAAACAGTTTAAAAAACAGTGTCTCAACTTCGAGTTACTTAAACTTACAACTTTAAATTTACAAAATCGATAGATTAATTTAACGCTGCCCTTCGTGGCAGAATCAATAATTACTAGTGAAATCAATATTTATTTTCCCTCTAATGAAAAAATGTCTAGTGGAATCAATGAAAAGTTAAGATCAGTATTACTGTATTAGTATAATACTTAATACACTATAATTGTATCATGAATGTTTTTTGAAAAATAATGCGTTTATTCCAAGCCTATAGCGTTTACTATGCGAACTTGACTCGGTCAGTTTGCCACAAGACAATTGTCGCATACGGCATACGACATTTCAAGACTTGTATATCTTCCATTAGATTATTCCAAATCCATCACGTTTATCTCTACTACTGTTCGTATCGCTCCAAACGTAAACCATATAAATAATTATGTATATATTATACACGTATCCCTCCTATATGTATATGCATTTCATATTTTTTAATCGAATCGTTTAAAAAATATATTCCGAACTTTTACGTTTCGATCAATATTATTTTCCAACAAAATACAGCCCTCCCGCGGGTCTACACGTGCCTTACACGCATTATTACTACATTACACTCTGTCCGACGGCGACACTTCTAGCTGAATCACGAGACTGTGAAAACGATATTGTGTGTGTGTATACATAAATACGCGCGTAAGCTCGTAAATCCATCAAGCCGGTTGACAGTGCAGAAGAACACCGAACGCACGCAGTCCATACGCTAAACGCTGCAGTTATACCCCTCAGCCGCCACCCATTAGATCACTGGTTCGCCGCCGCCGCCGTCCTTACCGTCCCGACTGTCCACACAAACACCGTTTTGTGTTACGTATTATTCCTATTGACCACTAGCTGCCGCGTAATATCGCGTACATAGGTACCTTCCTACATTATATATTATACTGACTCTTCGCTGTCTATATACAGGGCAATCCAACAAACATAATATAGGTAATGCTAACCCCCGTTTATTTCTTTGGTAATATATTTATTTGAATTCTGGTTATTGGAATTTTTAAAAACGACTATTTTTTCAAATTATTAAAACTTTTTGTACGCATATTATTTTGATGTACATCATATTCTATGTTACAGTTCAAAATTCAAACGAGTAGTTTTTTAGTTTCCACAGCAGCGATAATCATCCGCCAAATCATTTATAGTACAAATGGGGAGGGGAATCTCCTTTTAAAAATCGAAGTTTGTATCTCCACACAGAACATACTATCCTCGAGCACTCACGAAAAATCTCAAGGATTATGTAAAGTGTGTTTAAAAAAAAATCAATGAATTGAATGGATCCGTTTCAAACGTGAAAAACGGGGCTGAGCGACGAGCATGCTCGGTGAATCACCCTGTATAACATAAACTTGTGTGAACTCATCCGTATACTGTACATATATTATATTATATACTAGTAACCGCTACCGCAGTAAATTGTTATAGATATCGCGTCGTGCGCCGCTGCTTGACCGTATCCTTATATTTACTTATTTTTTTTTTCTTCCGTTCTTAACCCTTTGTAATCGACCGGCTCATAAATTTAACCGCGCGAATAATCTCTGTACGGCCCGCCGCCGCTGTCCGTAAGCGCGTATGATATTATGTATATGTGTATAGATATATTATTAAAGCCATCTATCCTGTCGTCGTCGTTGCGCGCGCATTCTTTCGCGTGCGACGGTGGATTAAAATCGCAAACACCTCGCGGTCTCGTGGTCATCGTCGTTGTCGTCGACCTCTTATACATATAATAATATATGCACTACGGGCTAAACCTCTTGAAGCGTCAAATCGAAAGACGTTTATTGGAGAATTCGAAAAACTATCGGTTGTAAACTGGCGTGTGCAAATTAGACGAAAAAACGCCACCCGCATACAATTCTGAAAAAATAATGTCCAATGTTAACAACATAATAATATATAAACAGAATATTAAATATTGGCAAATTTTGCCATAAAATCATGTTTATGATAAAATATATTTCTAATCGATTACGATTCAATAAAGATACAATATTACTATAATTACATAATATACTTACTAGAAACTCTAAAACTTTTATTTTTAATTTAAAAATATTATATTTTATAATTTATATAGCCTTGTGGCGCTCTCTGTCTATTTAATTTACAGGAATGTGTTCATACTCCTTGTGACAATAGTATCATATTTAACAGATCTTAGTCTTACTAGATGATAAATATGTTAGTTATTTTATACTTGAATATTGTACATGTACCTAACCTAACAGTTTGAAATTATTCATTATCATAAGAAAGATTTTAATGATTCAGAATATATTAATTTTCAATTTTCAATTTCGATTGATAATGAACTCAAAAAATAAAATTTAGATGAAATTTAAAAAATCTGGCGTTAAATTGTAAATTCTTGTTTCACAGAAATAAAAAAATAGTTGCAAATTTAACAACTACAGAACCAGAAAAATCAGTAATATTTTATGTTTATATTTATTTACACAATATTTATAAAACAACAACACACATATCATATACAAAAAAAAAGTTAAAATATACCGTAAGTGCCTAAATTTTACATAATATATCAACAGTAACTTACATATTTTTATGACATGAAAAATGAGTTTATAAAAAAATTTAACTCTATGTTCAGTTCCTAAAGTACCAACTAGATAACAAAAAAAAAAATCACTTTAACTTTTATAATATTTCCGAAAAATAATATATAGTTCTAAAACACATCACTTTTTCATGATATCGTGACTTTTTATATTACGTTGTAAAGTATTGAAATTACCTATATGAAATTTAAATGTAGTAGACTATCAAAAATGTTATTTACTAAATATATTGCCTTAGCCTATATTTATCATCTATTAAAATATATAACGTGACACTAAATAACTTAATAGTGTTGTTGGTTATGACTGCTAAAATCACTAATTCGTAGAAAAATATACTCCTTTGAACTTATTACAACTTACGCTGCAGTTATATTAAATTTGCATCAAACAATTTTACTTAGTTTGAATTTTAAAATTAATTTGTATTACAGTGAAACTTCTATATAACGAATTTCCATTTTACGAAATTTTCTGTTTAACGATATATTTTTAAGAACTATGACCTTCATTGTTAATGAATACGTAATTCAATTTAACGAATTACTCCATATTACGAATTTTTTTTTGTTGCTTATTCGACTTCGTTATATGGAAGTTACACTGTATTTTTTCTATAAAATCTAGATATATTAAATTACTTAAACCTTTTTTTGTGTTAAATTATTACTGATAAAAAAAATTTCCTGACTTTTTCCTGACCAAAGCATTGCACAAATAGCTTCAGGTAGCACCTCTGAAGAGCGCAAATTAAGTCTAAGTTGCACTTTAAAGAGATATGCATTTTACAAGTTTTCTTAATAGTCTTTCACTATACGTATATACAAATAATAATAATTTTCTCTGATGAATATCATTTCTTTCATTTTCAATTTCACTATTCACTTTAATGCTGGGGCTAAACAAAGACAACTAAAAGTTTCAAATCCCAATTTGTAAGTCTTGTCTGAGATTATTCTTATTTTTATGCACGCTTTTATTTCTCCTTTCATATTATATTATATTATACGTCTTTGGGGATATTCTTAAAACCTTAAATACAATAATTTAAAAAAAAAAAAAACCATCAAATTGGTTTATTGTGAACCTATATAATTGTGTTAAAAATTAAACACTATAATATACCGCGCAGTGACGTCATCGACATGCTTATAAATTATAATATTCGTGTTTGCTTTTATCCATTATATACTTCAATGCTATTAACTATTGTATAATGAAACCGAAGTTTAATTGAAAACGTTTTTTGACGTGTTAACCAAGCATAAATTTAAGCTCACAAAAAATTCACCTTGTAATAATATTTACATTTAAAAAAAATATATAAAATATTATACGCATTAGTACTTATTATTCTTAAACAAATGATAAACACTTTAATCCGGTATGAGCTATGTATGGAAATACAATAATACGATCGTATATTTATTTTGATTCTTGTACATTTTTGTACGAATAACTTAACTGAAAAATATGCGCACATGTGTTTCGCCGCATAAGACCACGGCGGAGTTCTGTGCTGAATATTTTATCGTATAAATAATCATGATTTATTATGTCACGGATGCCGTATAGGCAATTCTGAGGCGGTACCCCCTAAAAAGTTAAATTATGTATTATATATATATATATGTATGTTATTACTCTCGTCCAATATTGAGTTTTTTTTTTTTCGTGTGGTCTCGAGTAGTTCATTTCCCGTTGGGCTTGAAACACGGTCATTATTATGCGATCATCAGATCTCACGCATAATAATAACGAACTTAGCCATGCATAGCTATAGGTACGTCAATAGCCACATCGTAGATATTTGCGTATGTCTATGTTATTATTATACTTGCACATTATACTATATCAGGAAATGAGTGTATATTGCTATTATATTATTACAACAAATATTATGCTCATGACATACAATAATATTGCATAATGAAGACGTATAATATTTATTTATTAGTGCCAATAATCATTTTTTTTCCTGTCCGTGCATACATTTAGTTAAGTGTATTTTTCACTATCAACAATAGGAAACGTAAACCTTGTATTATATTGATTTTTGCACATCAATTACATTCGATGCTATTATTACAATAACTATTGTTACTTTTCGTAATAACAATAATGTGATGGTCATAACATTATTATAGTTTATTGATTGAAATGTTCATGGGTATGTTATATGCATAAATAATAAATATATATTTTCATATTTATAAACAACATTATGTTCGAAAAAACAATGTATAAACATCATAAACGTAAATGGAAAGACTCGACATAAAGGACTTGATTTTCACCGACAAATTTGGTTACGTGAAACGCATCCTTATTTCGCCGTCTTCTAATAGTTTAATGTGTAGGTACATGAGTACATGACTGCAGTTAAAATTTCAAATTCATACATAAATATATTATTTTAATATATTATTCATTTTTAGTTTTCTTACATTGTATACATAAGCACTAGACCCAATAAACAAACGGTGTACATGTACTTAGACACAACCTTAAATATTACTTGTTATAATATACAACAATCTCAGGTACTATAGAACTATAAAAAACTGAATTTATTGAACTCTGTTGACACATACGCCTATAATAATCTCTTCGACTCATTCCTCTAAATTTGCCAAAATATCTCTTAATGTACCACTAAAAACAATAAAAAATAAAAAGGTTTTTAGATTTATTCAAAAATAAGATTTAAAATAATTTTGTCAGTTATGTTATACAGAGCAATAATACATAAAATATAAATCACATAAGTAGGTACTTAATGTCTTAATGTATTAAAACAAAAAAATTAAAGACCAGAGGGTAAAGTAGGTTTCGAGTATACCTCATCATTGAATAGGTCACTATAATGGATGTGATCAATTTGAATTCAACAATAAATCATTGCCTACAAAAAATAATTCTGAGCGGAAATGGTATGTCAGTCCATATTTCAAAGGATATTTTATAATTTATGTATATACTGCGATATTTATGTAATTTATTTTTCTAATAGAAATACGGTAAAATAATTCTAAATATTTTGAAAATGTCGTTGTGTGTAGAAAATAATAATATTTATGTAATACCAACTGTCTGCGATCAATATTTTTAGAATTACAATAAATAAATAAAGTGACTAAAATTGTTAAGAAAAAAATCATTATGTCTCATTTAAATATTCAATTTTTTCAAAATTGAAACTATAAAGTTCAAAAGTCAATAAAAAAAACTTTGTTAATATATTTTCAATATTTTTAAATTGCAATAAGTTTAGTTTATGGAGGACCTTCTATTACGTTTTCAAGCTTTTTTACTGAGAAACAATTTTTATCAAGGTTTTAAATCTCTATCAAGAGCACAAATAAACAGCCAACATATTTTTCGAACTATACCATGTTTATTTAATGCTTATATAAATATTTGTTTGAAATTTCATGTCTCTAAAATTGTCGATTATTCATCTTTGAATTACGACAAAAGAACAAAATTAATTTTGTCGAAAACTGGTACTACGTAAATATTCTCGTTATACGTACTTAATATTTTATTTTTCCCGAATAATCTAAAAAAATTTTACTTCTGATCTCCAAAAGAACAGAGTAACAGACTAAATCTAATTTTTAGATTCAATCAGAAACCTCGTCAAAGTTTACACATACACCAAAGGATTAAAACATTTAAAGCCAATACATTGATCATAAATTCCAAGTGATAATTAATATAAAGTATAATTTTATATTTATTAATAATTAAAATGTTGTACCACAATCCCGAAGTGTTCCAACAAAAAGATCTATAGTACAATCTGAATTGCAAACATAAATATTGATAAATAAGAAAAAACCCAAGCTTTAATAATCAAAATATCCATGAGTCATACTTCCACTTTATTTTAAAAAAAAAAAAATGTTTTAATTATATGCATAAAATAATATATTATTGACCATTAACATTGAATATCAATGTATTATATTATTACTCTATGATATTATAATTTAAATTGAACACTGCACTACTGCAATACAGTAAACTGAATAATAGGTATATACTATTTTATATATGATTATATTAATTATGTATACCAAGTGCCAACAGTATAATATGTATTTTGGTCATATAAAACTGAAATACCGACGAAACAAAATTACGCAATACAATTATTATAATATATTACTATGTGTTTTGTGTTTTGTGTATCGTTGCAACTTACAAACTTATCGACTTTGTAATAGGGCAATACACGCATTCACGCACTTGTAACTATGTCTATATTATTTTAATATTATCGTAAATTCATAACGTTGTGTATACTGTACAGTATAGTCAATGTAAACAAATTCAATAGACAATGTATTATGTATTTCATCGAAGATACCAAGTTATCAAGGCATAGGAATGGATAATTTCTAGAAACATCAATTATCGGAAAATTTCTTGGAAGACGTGGAGATTCATAAGAATTATAAATCGACTACGGAAACGAATTAATTATACATTTAGTTAAGCATTATAATTCTTATATAACTAATTAATGGTGCTAAATCAATTTTTTAGATAATCCGTGTTTTGATACGCATAACACATAGGCTGACTTATTGATCAATTTTCTATAGTCCGAGCTCACAACCAATTATGTAGGCACCTCATTTAAAAAATATTCGACCATATTTATAATTTTGACAGTTTAATAAAGACTTAAATATGAAACATGTAATTTTTCCTAAACTCCTAAATTTTTATAAGTAAGTCTTTAGGAATAAATTGTCCGTCTATTATATTTTAAAGTTTAAAATGTTATATTGATTTTATTTATTGTCATAATAGTTGTATTCATTTGAATACATATTTGTAAGACCAGTTACAAATGTTGAATCAGTTCTATATTTCGAATCGCTATGAGAAATAAACGAAATAAATAATTAATTTTAAATTTGTTCGCAAAGAAAACATTTGTAAGTTATACAAAAGGAAGCTTGATAACATAATAAAAAACAGTTTTAATCAAAAAACATAACAACACATTATCTTAATTGTCAAATTTATTGCTAAAAACTTTTTCCTCTCTTTCCTAAAAGAACTCATTGTAAAAATATTGTCTACGTAGTGTACCTGTAGTATAATATATTGATTCTTAAATAAAGTAACAACAAGAAGTTACCAAAATTTAAAAACTGAAATTTGTTGTGGTGAAAAATATAAATATATATTACATTTCTGTACTAACGGTAAACGGAAAAGTCAATTTTAGCTGAAAACAGCGACGCCCAAATTAATTAATTAATAATTTTACTTTTTATTATGTTGATTATTTTTTTTTTCATGCCTTAAAATTCATTTATCAGCGTGTGCTCCTACTCTCTTAGATTTTTAATATTTTAATATTATCGTCGATAATGCGGTGTATTCGCAGGCTTTTAATTTTAACTCTCGATTTTTACTATAAATACGTACATACAAAATTATTGTAATCAATTTATAGTTGAACACTAAACATCAAAAATCAAAATTATTTATACTAGCTAGCCAAGAATGTATAGTTCATCTTATATGAAAATCAGATGAGCTAAATATTAAATATAATACAATATATACAGTAGTAGTTTTTATCTAGATAACTTATCTATGCAAAAAAAAACTATTGTGTACTGTTAACTGCTTAACATATCATACTACATTATGCTGTAGTCACGACCGTTTGGGATAGCAGCATATTATAATATTAAATTAGATATATTATCATAATTTACGTAATTTTGATAGTTCACATCTCTACTGCTAACATCTTATACGCGTATGGCGTATAGCGTTTATATCGTCGACTACTCCGAGATGCGTGTTTATAGTTAGGACTTATAGTTTTGCGAGATTTGTCGGGAATATTATAAGAAGGCCAGGGAGATTTATTTTGCATATTATGTGAATATTCTCGGAACGGCTTGTGGCTTATAGATCTAAATAGACCCGGGGCTATATTAAGGACTACGCTAATGATGCTATTACTTATTTGTCAACTGTTTTTTTTTTAAATGAAAATATTTTTAAAACACAGTTGACATAATATGTGTTACGGAAGATCATTTAAGACGAAATATAAATACATTTCAACATATTATGACTT
This sequence comes from Rhopalosiphum padi, assembly GCF_020882245.1. Taxonomy (NCBI): domain Eukaryota; kingdom Metazoa; phylum Arthropoda; class Insecta; order Hemiptera; family Aphididae; genus Rhopalosiphum; species Rhopalosiphum padi. The sequence goes on from NC_083600.1 coordinate 26,280,087, forward strand.
CAAATTATTTCACAACAAATCAAAGAATATTTGCAACTAAAGTTGTTATTGTGAACATAACATGTCTGCAGTAATTGAAGAATCCCATCTGATCAATGCTGTTTTTCAATTTAAAAGCATATTATGTGATTGTGGTATCATACTATTTATCAAATATACAAAAAATGCGTTAGAATAAAAGGACTAGTGGATAGATTTCATTAAAATAATATTGGTATAATTAAAATCACCTACAACTTTGGTCCTTAAATGGTGAAATGGCTCTGCACATTGGTACAGCCAGGATCATGAATTGGGGAGGATCATGCTGAGGTGTCTTCGGATAAATTCCACGAAGGAGTTGATGAAATAAGTTTTGCTAAACAAACTTAAAACATAAAACATTTACTTATATTGACAAAGATATAGAATATCACACGGCGGTGCGCTGATAGGAGGGTACGAAGTATACTATAAAATATAATGAAGCTGGACTTAACCAGAAAATCTTGTATTTTACACTATATAATATACACGATTGGAGGTTTCAGCTCAAGTTCGATCTCGCAAACCGAACGAGGGACAGAAAAATGACAACACCAGGTTAAGTCAGTGTCAGCACCGTGTCGTGAGATTGATGCAATTGTAGCAGGTACACTTACTATACGGACTATACAGAGTGCAATCGTTGGTGCAGCAGGTTTTATTATAATAACATTATAATGGTAATGGTTATTATAATGGCCTCCTCTGACCGCCTCGGTAATATTATATAATAGTATAGGTAGTCCTTTGAACGAGGAGAAGGAGGAGAAAGCGAGAAGTAGAAGAGGGGAATATCCCCGAGTAGATATATACACGCGTGTGTGCGGGCTATCGGCACATCCGCCGCCTCGGAGGTCATGAATAATTAATCACCGGTTGTTTACGATGTCGTGTACCTAAGTAAAGAGAAGAAAAAAAATTCCTTTTTGTACTTATCCGTCTGCGCATAAAACGCACTATACATACTGCAGCAACGCAACGCAGTACGACAGTATAATATTACTATATGACGTGTTTGCGTTTACTACATTATACTATTGCTGGTTCTGATAATAATAATATTGCCACCGCCACACACTAGTCGTAGAAGCAGTCGGTTCCACGCACGCCCTCTTGTCTCGCAGCGCAGACAGAATGACAACGATCGCGCGAGACGAGAACCACGCGTATAGGTACATTTATATAATACATAAATATTATTATATATTATATTACGCTATTATTACGTGTGTGACCATTCCGATTATTTCCCTATTCGTATAGTAAATAATATCATTTTTCATTTTTTTTTCCTTGTCGCTTTTGTGCGAAAACCAGCTTCCCTTACCACTGCAACTGCGTACAATCCCACCACAATCCCAAATCGATCGAAACGGATTCTCCGAATCTCCTCGTCGCGTATAATGACGTGTTCTGCGATCAGAATGATCAAATGACGAACGTGCGGGACGGCGACTACGATATTATGACGGTTGACGACATGACTTGCTGTGCTGATTTCAATACACACATGATTGTTCGTTGGTATTAAACTATAGCACTGCGCTGTATCGAGTACCTCTTGTGATATATTATGTAGGTAGGTATACCCAATGGCGGATTCAAGGAGGGATCCAAGGAGCCCGCTCCTCCCTTGACAGTTATATTATATTTCTAAGGCCTAACATAAAATTCTAAACATTTTGTTAACAAAATCATATGATGTAATATATAATAATATAGGAAATGTTGCCTCCCTCCCCCAAAAAATACAAGATCCATCACTGAATATACCCCAAGTTATAATTAGTGGCGTACTACATTGCTGAATTCTGGTTTTTTTCATGATCATACAGCCTTAACCGCCTTTTTTGCAATACAGCAATAAAAAAACAATAACAAAAACTTTATTGGTAGGTAGTAGGTATAATGCGATTAGGCGACAGAGAAAACAACCGCTATAAAGGAACTAGCTACAGATAATAGATGTACATTTTACTTTCCAAGATGTTAAGCAATATATTAATCATAATGATAAAACATAGTTCTTCATTCGATACAAAATTTCTGTCGACTTCAAGTACGTAATATAGTACCTTAGGTACTGCACCTATATGTATATGTCTTATGAACTAGATCGCTAACTGCATGTAGACCAGGCGCATGTCGACTGATGAACGATACCGTCGTTTGCCGTCGTCCTTGCGTGAATTATTTTGGTTTTTTGTTTTTTTTTTTTACATAAAAGCGTGTATTTGGCGATTATCATACCCGTAACTTCCCACAACGACTGTAAACCGTGTGATTTATATACACATGTAATGTAACGGCAGTCGCGCCGACTGTATAGATCAATTATTAACAATTAATTTGCGGACTGTTATTATCCGCACAAGTTGGAAATTGAGTCGACGATATTATTGTATTATATTATACATTTATACGGCAGTACCAAGTTTGGTTTATTATTCTAGTATAGGTAATTAATTTTTATGAAATGCGTATAGTTTAGGACGATTTCTATATAATTAATATACATTTTGTCTCTTAGTAATAATCTCTTATAACCTATACCTAATGGCTAATAGTGTATTCACTATTTAACTATAATAAGTGTATGAATCAAACCTCAGTGTAATAATAGAACCAATCACCCACCGGTTTACATAACGTTATGATTTATACCTTTTTTACATTTTACACATTAAGATTAATTTCACACGTTTTAAGATTATACCTATAATATTAAACATATTAATTATTATTATGACGTGTTGCATTACTTAGATTAATTACCTATATAGTATATAGTACCTACTACCTAAACGTTTTTTTCGTATCTGTGAGTTTTAGGCGTGTGTATTACGTGTAGATTAGATGGCTATTAGCTAATATACATAGTTTTCGACTTATTAAAGGTCGTAACCGCGGAACCAATATATTATAATTATTATCAGGCAGTGGATTTAAGAATAAAGCAACGCGTGGAGAGACGACTGCAGAGTGCAGACAGAAATGATAATATCGTAACAATATACACACATCATAATATTGCCCGAATATAGGTATCGGGTATTATTTAAAATTGCAATAGTATGATAACGAAAGCGTATACAAAAAGCCAAAAGGGAATATATGGGAGGGGTTAAATTTCCTACCTTTTTTTTTAAAGACATTTTATGAAAGAATGTGTTTAAGAAAAATCTTAAAAAATTAAAAATATTTATTTATTTAATTGTAATACATATCATTCAGTAACTATTATATTACATACATTTTGGAATCTAATTTATTTTAGTTATAAATTACTTATAATCTATTTTTTGAAACCCATACAAAGTTTCAAAAAAAAAACTGATTATAAAATACTATTTTTGTGTTTATTGTTTTGACATGTAAAAAGTAAAACCGGACAAATGTATAATATATTTAATATTATTCAATTATTGTGTACGTATTCATGTAAATTTACCTCGACACTCGACACCTCGTACAATTGAATGAAAACCTATATTTTTTCATATACGTATTTATATATAAATTGAATATAAAAGTGGGTAATTATCACAACTTAAGTATGGCAAATTTATAATAAAATAATAATATTAATTAGCAGTCAACAAAATTTGCAGTAGGTATTAAAAGTCTTAGTATTAAATTTACTTATACTTGATAAATAATTTAAAAACATATTAAGGGCATATTTTAGAGCATACATGATAAATCAATGTTTTTAAGCGCATAAGTTCGTGAATATTTCAGTAATTTTTAGTGCATAAACCTCCAGGCCCTTAAATTTATGATGACTATTAATATAACTGCATGTGCAAAAGCATAGACGCTTTACTATAGACTTTAGAATTCGGGAGGCTCGAATAGCCACACAAATTATTTTTTAATATAATACTTAATAGATACTTTTTTCCGGGGGGAGGGTTATTGTAAATATTTCCAAACGTCCATTTTTTGTTTTTTGTACATATGTTTGGTCTTATCCTCTGATCCCCCTCTCTTCATTACCATAAAAAAGTTATGTTTGGCGCCGCTACATTACAGTATAATATAGGAGGTAGGTACATGTATATATAATAATATAACGTGACGTATAGTCCGTGCCGACAACTTGTCTTATTGTCCGTTGGAGCCGCCGCATAGACCTTATGTTATCAAGAAGTATAAGGCTGGAACGGGATTTTGTATTATACTTACAGAGCGGGCCAACCGAGGTCGTCGTCGCGCGCGCCCGCGCACCACACACACACACACGCCGGCTGAGGTGGACACGCAGTGTGCTGCCGACGGCCATTCTCAAGGATCGCCGTTTTTCCAGCTAATATATTGCCGTCGTAATAACAGTAGCGGCGGAATACGCGCCGCACAAAGTTCAACGGACACCGCGTCAGCCACCGCGATGATTTCATTTCCACTCTATATAATATTATTGGTTGTGCGCGCGAATATAACTACGATGATATTATAATATACGATGGCCATCGTGTCAGCAATCGGTGCGCGACACGGTGGGCCCCTAACGACGACGTAGGCGAGAAGGGCTGTGGGCCCAGATATAGCTGAAAACGCTAAAATCGTATCGTCCGATGGTCATTCATAAAAATAATAAAATATAATAATTGGTCAACACTCGTCTGAACACATATTGCCATGGGAAGGTCCATGCCCCAGTGGTTTCATTTGGCCATGTCCCCCCCCCCATCGGCTGTATCAACTTAATATAAAAATGAACTGTTATTGTTAATTGTAGATTATGGTTTTTTTTAGTATTTTGGTTTTGCCCTCCCCATTTTTTAAAGTCCCGGCTACGCCACGGATAGGTACTTAGCTATTATACATAGATCAAAAGTATACTACGCTGAAGGTATCATTTATCCGATTCCAAAATTACATATATTTATTTTTATTTTATTTTTTACTTTGCAACATTCAACAAATATAATTGAATTATTGTTCTTGTTATTACTTATTACTCTATATACTCGACACTCGTAAGTACTTCTTACTTTTAAGAACAGCAAAAAATTGCATTCTACAGTAAATTCTGTGAGAATAATATAATATACGAGTATAATACTCGTATTCCAAAACCAATGGTATTACCTACTATATATTATTACCTATAGCACGTCGAATGTATTTGAAGTTTGGTCGTCTGGCGAGTGGTGTGCCTATCCGTATTAACTATATAATATTCATGTAAGTGTAAATAAGCCATTTTATGATATTTTTATCAGCCAATATAGGTAATACATTATAGAATCATTATTATTACGATATCTATATCTGAGAATTCTTATTCGTGTGCATTGGCAGTTTGAGATTGACTGAATAAAATTAACTTCACGAATTGTTGTAAAAAAGTCACGAGCAATACGCTTTAAGTAGTACCTGTACACAGGTAGCATATTTATTTTGACTTTCGATCTGTTTTTAGTTACGAAATCTAACAACGTTTATAAATTGATGATCCGTAGCTTGCGGCGTTATGCTTTGCTCATTATTTTAATTACCTATCTCTCTTTTACATAAATTGAGTTTTCTATATACAAAATATGATGCATAGAACGCAGATAATTATTATTTGTAGTTATATATTTTTTATTTATCGTGTCTTCTATATTTTTTGTCTTTTGCTTTCCCCTTTCCCTTTTGACTTTCATATATCTATATTCTATAACCTAACCTTTTTAATCGCTATTAATTTTCTTAAGTTTTATAATATTATAATGATGTAATTTTTTTATTGTAAACATTATAAATTTTAGTTGTTTAAAATATAATTAATTATATTTCTATAAACCTCAATAAAATATACACTTTTTAAATTTAACTATCACATACCTTACTGGATGTGAGACGATTCACTAACTTTAAGAATATACATACCTGTATATAATATACAACCATTATAGTGGGAGTAATATAAAAATGGGTAAATGGTTAATAAAAAACTCCATTATCCACTATAATTAGGTTAGTCCTAGGTACTTAGTGATTAATGGAAATTGGTGGGTTATTAAGACGGGTATGGGCCAGTTGCGCCTAAAAGAAAATTTGTATTTTAGGACCAGTGTGCCAATATGGCGCACCTTATATATATATATATTACGGTCAGTAAAACAATTGCGCTTACCTTTTAGTTTAACCTTCAGGCATGGAAAATGTGTTTTTGTCCATTACGATTTCATCAACATTGATAAATCATACATCATAAATTATGTATATTTAAGCAATTGAAAATTATTAGATAAGAAAAAAATGTAGGTATATTAATATTGATCAATTGTTTATTACTGAGTGACTGGTTAAATATTTGTAACTTTCGAGAGAAGATAATATTCTTGCATTTAAAATATTAACAACTGAATTGCAGTGAATATTCTATAACATTGTCGGGATAAAAATGATTTATAATGATAACCAGCATAAACAAAATAAATATAAATTTGATTGATATCCATAGGCGAAATCAAGTTTTTAGTATCATTAATGTCTAATTATTAATATATTTATCACCCCCTAATCGTTCGTGTTACTCACAATTTACAGTTTGGCCATTTTTGATAATATGCCAATATGGCCAATATGGGGGTAACAAAATTGTAACAATATTAAAATTAAATACTTTTATAATTATAAATGTTTTACAATTTGTTACCACGTTTATATGCAGTAGTTAATATGCATTAACTCAATGAGTCCGATAATTGGGTGCATATAAACGCATTTTTAATTCGCATTAAACTGATTCGTCAAATCGAATTAACTATTACTCCGGGATTAAGAAATGCATGTAAACGCTTAATGCGAATTAATATTTTAGCAGGCATTTTAAAATGGCAAAGTTTGAAATCCAAAGTATAGAGCATAGACTAAAAAACATTCGCATTAACTTTTAATTTTATTCATCATCTAATTTTGATATTTTAGGTGCATTTCAATGCGCATTAACCAATAACTGCTGCATATAAACGTCGTAATTTATTCTTATTATATTATATTTATAATACGTGTTCTTTATTATATGTTTTTGTTACTTTGCTATAAGTAACTATAGGCCTAAAGTTGTACTGAATGTAATAAATATTATTTTTTACTTATTTTAAGTATAACTCATTCATTTCAATTGGTTTATTAACCCTAAAAATGACCGAGCGCAATGCAGATCTGTCGACCGGCTTGCTTTGAACGCAATTGGTGTATGAAAAGGTAATTTTAAGCACAATATATGGTAAACTCTCATTTAGATTTAAATCACAGTAATTCATCCTAATAAAGATTGTATAGTTTTTATCTAACGACAATATATAATATATAATATACCTATTACCTACATGTTACGTATTATATTATAATATACAGATAATAGATTGATAATTTTAATTTTTATAAATTATAGGTAGTGTAATTATATTTAAAATTAAGCAATTATTTTTATTAAATATTTATTAATAACATTCACGATTCACGACATTACATTATGTTGTCATAATATCATTTAAGCGAAGGTAACATTATACAACAAAAAAATAATAATAATAATAAAACATATTTTAGTATAATATACATTTTAAAGTTAATAGTGTAGTTGGTCGACTTGGCTGATTGTATAAAAAGTTGTAAATCATCTATTGAATATATTATCAACCGCATTTTTTATCGACGACTTCGATCGGTTTTAATGTATCTATAACACAAAAGGTTGTATGAACAATCACCAGTACGTAATAGGGGAAAGAGGTTTCGTCGATTACACGACAAATTTTCGAACGGCTCATTGCAGCTACTGTAGTGAACATACCGCCAACGTAATTTAATGTGATGAGACGCAGATCAAAGGCATATAATGGATAAATAGTGTCGGAAGCTAATTTCACGTTCAAATATTAAACATGAAAAGGCTTTTTATATATTTATTTTACAAAGCAAAGCACTTCTACGCCAAGCTGAGCCCGGGATATGGAAAACCTAATGCAGTATTCTCCGAAGTTTCGAAACCAGAAACGGCCTAAAAATATTGAACTCATATTACACACGATCGGTTCAATAGGACTGGGATTCACCAAATACTGTTTCATATAATATATAGGCATATATATTTTTAATATGATCAACACTATAAATTATCAGTCAAGCAGTGGTGTAGCCAAGAGGGGGGGGGGGGGGGGTCTAAAGGGGATGTAGTCCTCCCATTGATCGATTTATATTGTTTTGAAATATTTAAATTTAAGTATGGAAATTGTCTTACAAATTTAAATTATTTAAAATAGTAAATACGTTAATAGCAAGTCAACGGTCATATATTATCAGTATTTCGTTTTGTTGTTTTGTTGTTTTTGATTTTCAATAACTCGTCTCAAGTTAAAATTATTTAGCCCCCCCCCCCGCATAAAAAAAATTATGGATACGCCTCTGCAGCAAAGTATTTATTCAATTATTGTTAATTGGTTTATATATATACATATATATATATTATACCTACAGTAAAAATCTCCATTAACCGCCATTAAACGGAACCAAGAAAATGACAGATAATTGAATTAGACGGATAAAAGAAAAATATTATATTTATATTTATAGTTATTATACCTAAATTAATTTTAATAATATACGCATTAGTGTATAATATGATGATAAAATAAAATAATTTAAAAAAATTAGTTATTTTGATTTGTTTATTGAGCTTTTTTTATAGATAAGATTTTTATTTTTTTCTACAATTACGTGTATAGTGTATACAGTATATCCATACTATGGGCAATGGGCATGCAATATCCTATTTATATTTTATAATTCACGATAGCATTATGACGGTGGATATAACAGAAGTTGACGGATGAGAGAATGACGGATAATCAAAGTTTTACTATGTATATATATATATCGATTATTTATCTATTAATTTGTACAAACACATATGAGCTATTTGTCACCGCAAAAATATTATTTTACAATGATTATTTAAAACGTTTATTTTATTTACACTAATAATAATTGATTTCTTGTATAATTCTATACTAACTAGTCATTTTTTCTTAACAATATTAAATCTTAGTTTACATCTCATAAGAAAACAGCTTAATGTTGTGTTATGTATGACATAGGTATATGGATTTAACATTCTCATTTTGTTATATACACAAGTAGGTACATCGCACCGTTGTATAATAATATATATTTGGAGGAATTCTTTAGTAAAACCACTAAGTATAATAATGGTATGCCCATTTTACCTATTTTGCGGTACAACAGGATGTTGTACCTATAATTTTATTATTTACGATAATCGGCGTAAATCGACCTACGTGCATGCTATTGAATCAACCATTAACCATAATAATATTACACTAGTCACTATAGATATACATATTTATAATAACACGGTATTTTATTTTTATTTTATGTGTGACAATAGTAGTGAATATTAGGAGGTAGGTATATGTGACTAAACAACACTAAACGCTATCAAAGTAAAAAAAAAAACTAAAATAAATGTGGGCATTGATTTATGGGCCTATAGATAGTTAGATTTATAATGATTATGTAATATGTGCAGGGCCGAACTTAAGGGTCTCAGGGCCTCAAGGCAGCTATTAAAGAAGGGCCCTTTTAAATATATATTAATAAAAACTGCTTTTAATTTGTATATATTCAACATACTAATAGATAAAACAAATACTATATACACATACCATTGTCATAATTATAAAATAAATATATGTATATAAATTAAACATAAAATAACAGATTTATAAAAAAAAAAATGATTAACAAATTTTTACACGTCGAGCTTTTTGTTCTGCGAAAGAACGTATCACTTCACTGTAGTCCACTGCTTGCATTACTTCTGACTCAATGTATAACACGGCGAGTGAAGTAAGTCTTTTTTCCTCTGTATTTGATCTTAAATAATTTTTTATTCTTTTAAGAGCCGAAAATGACCGTTCAGCTGTTTCAGCAATTTCTCTAAATTCTTTTTTCTTTTTTGGAACCCACTCAATGGTTTGTTGGTATTAGACATTCTCACTCTTATTCTCAAAAGGTCTACCTTTAAATTATTCACCAAAAATACATTTAAAATTACTTCATATTTTATTGATTACCAATTTATTTACAATTTTAACAAGTTCAAAAAAACAATATTTTAAAGAATTAAATATTGTTAAGATCTGCATATAAACACATATATTTATAATTTGTCCAGTTTATCTTAGCCTGTGACATTCGTTTAAATTTGAAAAAATATCCTACAATTTAACCTGTTATCATCGGCGTCCTCTAAAATAACATCATTTTGACCAAACTACACATACAATAGTGGCATCATATAAAATAGTAAAAAGCAAATAAAGTGGTAAAAAAAAATAAATAGTAAATAATAGTGGTCATTTTGGTCGATCAATTATTAATAATCAGTATTATTCAGCGTTTACAAAATAAAATTTAAATAAAACACAAATTAATTACTATAATCTTATTATTTTATTAATATATTATTATTATTAGTATATTATTATAGTATACATTGCTACTATAGTCTATAAAGTACTATAATATAGTAGCAATAATGCAATATAGTTAGTATAAACTATAAACTGTAACGTATAAACCACTGACGACGGGTAAATTTATAATTTACATTTGACATTAGTACCTACATTTTTTCAATAAAATAAACATTTTTAATCTCTGTTATTGTTTGAAACTAAATAGTCACGTCGGCTTAGATGAACTGGATATATTTAACTAACATGCTGACTTAAATATATCGTATAATTTTTAAAGTTAAAATCGTTTTGTAGGTATAACGTATGAGATTAAATTATTACTGATTTATATTATGAACAGCTATATTATTGTACTTACGTAATTTTTTAGTTGACACCAACACGGCAACACGATCGGAGTGTAAATGAAAATTAAATCGTAATAACTGATAATCGTACCCCTGGCTTTCAAAACAAATTATTTATAACTTTATGTACCATAGACTATTGGTTTTGATGTAAAGATAAAGATAACGCCGTGTACCAGCTGAACTGATTTTGCATGCGAGCTGGCGAGCGGGCGACGCGATAATAATTATTCACTATTTTAAGAATGCTAAGTGTTTACGGCTATACATTTATTTACGGGTTTCGGCTATAAATATAATCGAATAGAAACAAATAAACACTGATAAACACCACAAAATGTATTTATTTATGTTTATATACGGTTCCATAAAACTAAAACACAACATAATAATATTAATTTCTAAATTACTTCCTCTCAATAATATTCTATATTATACACGAACTATTTTCCGTGTTAATCAATTTATGTGTGTGATACCTTTTTTTTTTGTGTGTGTTTCCCTGAGGGCCCCAGAAAGGCAAGGGCCCCTAGGCAGCTGCCTAGTTTGCCTAGGCGGAAGTTCGGCCCTGAATATGTGAATAACTAATTTACCTAATTTCCAGTATAGAAATAATATTCTATATATGTATACAATTAATTAAACCATTTTGAGTGTTAAAGAAAAGTGTATCAAAAACAAAATCGTTATAAAAATTATACGTACAATATTGAGCAAACATAACTAAATTTACAACTAGATCACTTATATTATACCTATAAGATTTAAAAACAAACTATCATTATCACAATAAATTATATAGAGATAATATTAGTTAATCGTTTGGTGAAATTTCGTTATTATCGTCATACAAATGATGATGGTTATTTTACCTTATACCTATTCTGTCCTCTTAAAGTAAAATTACATAAGTTACTAGAGAATGATTTAAGCAAAAACGTATTTTATATTTTGCATTTTCTTAAAATCAAATTATTTTAATTTGATATACATTGCCCATATAATTTTACCTGATGAATGCAATAAAATAATATTAAATATGGAAAAATTAATAAATAACACTCATACCTAACTTTTTACGTTGATTCTTAGTATTAATGTAACTGATGTAAGCCATTGTTACTTGGTGTATACTGCATAAGCTAGAATTCTGTAAATAACAATTTTTGAAATAATATAATTTTATTCAATACGTCATAAAATATGATAGTTAAAAGCATATTATTATTTTTTTTATAATTTACAATTATTAACAAAAGTAAATTTAAAAAACAAGTTTAAAAATTTTTTAAAAAATACTAACAATATTAGAAACAAACCAGATCAGGGTTACTAAAACAAAACTCTGGAAATTATAATTTGTAATATTTGTACTACAGACAAAGATAAAATTCCATATCTTCAATAAAACTTATTACGGCGTATTTACCTTTATTAATAGTATCTATAATTTTTTCAACGATGTACGGTATTTTAGCTATTTAAATATTTAAAATATTACCAATATTATGTTTGTTAGACAATATGCTAATATTTCAGAGTTACGGTGTTTAACTCTGAGGGTAGTCTTTTAGGTAGTTCTAACCTAATGAGGTGATAACTTATCATAGAACAAATATTACTATTTATAATACACTGATACGCTATATCAAATGAAATATTACGAAAAAACATAGTAACAGCCAGTCATTTAAACGCATTGTTTTTATGTATACAGAGTGATCAATTTATCAAAGAACACTCACCATCTCAAATGACTATTCACGATTTTCAAATCAATTATATAAAACTATTTTTTGAAAAATATATTATATTGTTACTATATTTTATTTTATTGTTATCATTTTTGAATTTTATTTTATTTTAAATAGCACCACATTTAAAATTTCACATTCAAAAATAGAATATTTTTAGGAATATTTCAAAGTATGAAAAAAAACAAAATATAAATATAAATATAAATAAAAATATAAATATTTTTTTAAATGTACAAAAATCGAATTTCGAATGATGAGCTATTATACATATTTTAAGTTAGATAAACGGAGTTATTATAGTGGTGATCTCCAATTTGCTCATCAAAACTTTAAATACTTATTATTAATTATTAAATACTCTTTCGAAATTTTATTTTTATGCGTCAAAATATTTTGGAAAATATTTTTCTTTGGAATATGAAGTTAAAAACGTATAATTCAAAAAAGTAAAAAAACTTGAAAAATAGTAATAAAAAGTTTATTTTAGACAAATTATACAAAAAAAATATTTTCAAAAATGTTAATAGTTTTTTAAATAATATATAAGTGTCTTACTTTAACATATTATCTCTACAATTAACCACAGAACCACTGAAAAGGAGTCAATTACAACGGATATCCTAGCAAAGAAATAAGAAGTCTTATAAAAAATTCCAAGTACTCAGTCTCAGTGAAGTACCTATACCAATAATTAAATTTCAAATCAAATTGTATTATGCAATGCATCAGTTATCACTCTAAGCCTATAAACTTAAAATATATGACAGTTTTAAGCTAAATAATCATTATAAATAACAAAATAAAAATTATTATTGCAATTTATCATTTCACGTATTTATAACATAGGTACAACAGTAACTACCACTTATGTATACAACATACATGATACATCTATTATGTATTCATACATTGTATGAAGTTTATAATATGATACATAATACTTCAATAGTTTATAACAAAAAAAAATTATTCGATACTTAATTTTCATTCCTCCTCCCTTCAAAAAATCCTATAGGTACTACATCAGTGTTAAGACCATTTTGAGGGTTCTAAAATAGTGTGGAATCATATCGTTTATCGGATGATGTAGGTATTATCGTGCCCAGTAGCATTACCCAATCCATCACATTGCAATAAAACCCGTTGTCGGTATAAAAATGTCATATTATATTATATACCAAAACGGTATATTTTACCGTATTACAATGAATTCGATGTTGTTTTCAGTTAATTCTATATATTGTAACAGTTTTTTGTTTTTTAATATTAATATTATTGTTAAATATGAAAACCCGAAAAACCACACAACCGCAGTGTACATCGAATTATATTCGATATCGATATATTATGATTACTATTTTTTTTTATAGTTAGATTATAGCAGCAAAACGGTACAGACGTATAATACCGTATTCAAAAATGCTGTTATTGTTCTTTTATTCTTCCGTAACGACCGTCCATACGTTATTGTGTACCTATTTCTCTATACACGGGCTACGTAACGAATTAACACTTAAATTACAACAACAATAATGAATAATATTGTAATAAGCACAAATGTCGAGTACAAGAGCGTCTGGAGTGATTAATTTTAAGGACCACCCGGCGTGATTATTGTAGAACACTTTCGACCAGGTATTTAGTTGGATTTCGGCCGTCTATATAGCAAGCAGTCACGACACTTATTATTATTACTCTCGTATTACATTTGTGCGCCTATAATTGGACTCCGGCTAAGCAAGCCACGCACAGATTGTTTTTCGACGGTTTTAAGAACAAAATTAATTCAGTCGTACGAATAAATCTTTTGGTAAGCACGTATGTCGATTTTTTTCTTTGTTATTTAAACACTTTTGGCACCAAAAGTAATAATAAATACGTAAACCGCAAACGTATCCTCTCGACGATAAATATTTTCCGACAAGCAAACAAAAACGTTTTGCGCACTTAATGTCAATACAATTTAATGTCCATTAAATATTCGTTTAATTATATATATATATTGAGCGTGCGTTCCATACTTTCAACTTTAAAGTTTTAATAAAATTAATTTTATGCACAAATTTATTTGAAAGTATAAGTTTCATCCTATATAATATAATATATTATTAATTATTATATACTTTTATATTTACATTAATTTCAAACATAAAGAATTTATTAATTATAGTTAGCAGTAAATATGCATCTATACCACCTACCATCGAAATATTTTTATATTATAACATTTTCCCGGGAAATTAATAAGCACGTAATCACAATATTCAAAGTTATGTTTAAAATAAAATTTCAATATTTCATTTTTTATTTTTATTATTATTATTATTATTTAATGTTTTTATCATGTTATTATAATATTACCCATTTATCGTTTGATTTACCAAAGCTTTAATAGTTTATTAATGTAAAACTCTCTTGAAATTAAAAATCGAATATTTGTTTTTAAATTGTTATTTTTATAATAATATATATCCTATCCCTATTTACGAGTATAACTACTTTTTGCTTGAAGATGAATATTACCGCAATATAGTTACTTGTACAATGTTCATGACATTTTAGTGATTAATTTTTGTTCTTCACTTAATGCACATTTGCCATTTCATAATCTGTGTATTTTACAAACATAACGTTTTTGTACAATAATAATAATAAAATATATTTAAACGATACGTCGTTTTTGATGATTATTATTTGTGCACACATCAAGGTAAAATGGCAACCCTATTGCATGTGTTGCAGCGTGTTTTGCTTACTCAATATACTCGATAGTTTAGCGCTCATCTAATACTTGCACAGAATACAAATTTTAGCGAATACGTTTAATGATTATTCCCTGAAAACACAATCAACCTCGTGCATTGACCTTCTATGTGCACGCGTAAATTCAAAATCGATGTTGAAATGATAAATATTTTTTAATACCATTTTGTAATCAATTAATATTAATTCCAAGTAACTTAAACCTTAATTGGAGAGGTTTTTTTTAATAAGAGATGTTAAACTTGATAAAGTAATTATAGAGGTTAAACCTTAAACGTATTAGATATTTGTATCCATTTCACGGTAATAATAAAAACTACGATTTATTATAATTTATATTGTGGAAAACAAATGTTTACAAATGTGAATCAAATTTACGATTTAGAAATTTCTTTGTATTTAAATATGGCAAATAAAATTATAATATCATATTCATCGATAAATTATTTAGTTTGTTCTAGATTCTAAACCAAAACCACTCATATATGCCTATTGCCTTTTATATAATACATAGATAATTTTAAATTTTTTATATGATTCAATTTTGTAAAGTAAAATTATTCATGGTATTTTCATTCTTTTATATTCATTTCGTCATTTCATATTTATACTCCATAGTCCATATGTATAACGATAAATATACGATAGACTATATACTGCATTATATAACTTGTATACACAAACATGTATTTATATTGTACATATATATTAAATACATCATATGAGTTTAATGTATAATAGCATTTATACCTAACTTCGAAAATCAATATCAACATTATTGTAAGAATAGTAATACCAGTGGCATATGGGTACATAATATGGCTCATACTGAAATTGCAGGCTTTCTTAGAAATTAAAACATGCTATGTCGTAATTATAACCATCTCCAGCCCCTTATAAAATATAATTGGCAAATAGTAAAAAATAATTCTTATATAAACGCCACTGCATAATACACTATTGGTATGTGTTTTTAAAATGATTTTAGAGATTTTATTGATTTTACTACAAGATGGATAAATAAAAATGCATTCATGCTTTTTGTGTGAGTTTATTATAATAACTGTAATGGATTTAAAATATTGAATTTATTTTGAATTTACTCCAAAATATAGATAGGCATATATTATATTTTGATGAAAAATATGTTACTACTTCATCTATCATTTATTCAAAACTTAATTACTTACCAATAATTATCTATAATAAGGTAGCCAATAAGCATGATTCATAATTATAATAATAGCTAGTAAAATATTATAAACCAAAATTATAGTAGTTACCTAATCGGTTTTACTTTCTGTATTCTGTTTAATTATTGTCAGCATTTTCATTATTTTATTAACTTTGATGTACTAATAAATAATAATGGACTGGAATTTATATTTTAGTAATTTTACAGTTTTCAGTAATCAGTACATACAATTAATAATTATACATGAAAAATTATTAAACTAAATATACTATACGAATATAATATGTATATGTTTATGTTAAGACAAAATGTTAACAAAGTATGTTTTCCTTTCCTCGCAACTACAATTTTTTAAACATTCAACACCTAATTATTGTTGTAATATTAAAATTAATCTATACTATTTTATAACAGTAGCGAATCCAGGGGGTTATTAGGGGAGAGGAAGCGAACTAAAAAAAAATATTCATATGACATACCACTATACCAGTAATATAATATTATATTTATGAAAGATTTGTGTCATGTTAAATTCTTTTGATTGCAAACATAATATCTAGCTTATAACAATAACATTGGAACCATATAAATAATTATTATAGAATGCCAGAAAAACATTTTAAAAAAAGCGGGGGGTGGCAATTTGCGTGATCCGTTTTCACAGCATTATAAAGTTTATTACAGTATTTTAGAGCACAATTTATATTTCTATGAATTCATTTTTAATAAAAATTTCATTATTATTTAAAAATCTCAACATTTCTACAAAATATAACGTAATATATTTATTAATGTTTGTAGAAATAAGGTCATCATCATCATCAGACTTAACTCTCACGTGCAAAACATTAAGTGCATTTTGACCTAAAAAAAATCTAGTTCATAGTTATTTCAATCGTTACTTTTATTTCGTTTCCATAATAAAAGTATTTTCTTATATTCATTTGCGTTCGTTTATCATTTGCATTAGAAGTTAAATTCACGGGTTGACAGATTTTGAAATAGTACGCTTAATAAATTTCATAACGTTTTTTTATTATTATTGATCTTAGATTCATCATCGACCAGACCACCAGTATAAATTAAATTTTTAGATATTACATTAAATTTATACTAAATTATATAATTCAAATTTTCAGGAAAGTTGTGTAATATAATATTTTACAATTTTTAAAATTAACCTAATGTTGATTATTTGTTTTGCATTTGAAGAAATTATATAAAAAAAAAAATTGCTTGTAATGAACCTTTTAAATTATTTCACCATTGTCTTATTTTTTTTTAAAAGATTTTGATTTTCTATGTGTTTTATACTTTCTAGTTTTTATAGGTATCTATATTAAGGAGAGTACTTTTTAATTATAACTTTTTTATCTAAACTGACTGGTCTTTAAACTATTTTATGACTTATTTTTACGTTTAATAAATTTATACTATTATTTATTTCTTTTTACATTTATTATTTTAATATTTATAATGATTTACTGCACATTCATAATCTCTAGATAGTAGATTTATTATTAGCTAGTTCTTATTTTAATTTATTTATAAATAAAAAGTTACAATAATGTATATTAATAATTCTGAATAAGTAATAACTGAAATAACATTTATTTTAATTATAGCTAGTAGGTATACCATTTTGTAATCCCCATTTTATTCATCTCTCTTTCAGTAGAAAATACGCGATTAACACGATGATCATTAAAAAATCTTCCAGTATAGACAGTAAATAAGACACTTTTTACAGTGATCTTTTTTAGAATTAAAATTAAAAATATAACTAACAATATAATAATATGATAGATACATGGAAATTTAAACTATGTGTAGACATGTAGAGAAAATAGACATTTATTGTCATGATTGAGGTAGGTAACAAATACCAACACATATGATAGTTTTTTACTGTTTACTGGCTTAACAATAATTATACTGATAAATCTAAAATAAATATAAATTTTACTGCAATAATGTCCATATTATAATCACCGGAAGTGTCATCATATAGTAAAACATCATAATACCTACCTTTACGTTTAAGACACTATTTTTTTGTTATATCGTAACACACGTACACACGTAATACACGTAAAATATATCGTATCTTTTTATGTAAGTTATTTATAAACTTATAAGTTATAAATCATATATTATGAAAACGAATTAAAACTAAAAATCTGTAAAAACATCATGCTGACGACGCGTATGAACTTTAACAATGTAAATCAAAAAATGCATTCCTTATACACTTGGCAGTGAAACGGGACTTAGTATGATAGTTATTTAAAGAGAGTTACGAATATTTTAAAATCGCAATATTTTACATAGTTATAAGGTTATAACTCACTTTAAAACTAAAATATCAATAAAATCCTATGAAGAACCTTAAAATATAATCTCTCTTGCGTCTCGCCTTTAAAATTGATTAAATAATAGAGCAATTATCTTAAATATTTTACCTTTTAAGTTAAAAAAATAAAAGATTTTCTATAATATGATACGTTTATAATGGCATAGACAACACGAGTTTGTGGGGAAAAAAAGGTTTATTTTGTCCGTAAACTATTTTAACCGTACTCGAAATGACTCGTAAACCTAACGATTTTTTTTTTTTGCGAAAAGTTCAGATAACTTTTTTGATTTATAAACAACGAGTCGTACGCCGGTTACAGCCCACGAACAATAATATTCTATGCAAAATGGTTACGTTCATATATCACGTTTATCACTTTAAATAAAAGTTGGTGAAAAAATTATTGATGTCACTTTATAACTGATCAACTCTATTCTAGAAGGCGGACAATGATCCTCACGAAGCAACGAGTTTTCCGTTAAAAAAAAAACTATCAATTTAGAAAAATAGGATAGGTTAATTTAAACTTTAAAGTTCGTAACTTGAAAAATTGGCCTTCCCTCGATTTCAATAACTCTAATGCGACAATATCGATCTGAGTTTTTTGGAGATAATTTACGGCTTTTGTGATGTCAATATTGGAGGGAAAGTCGTAGCTCTAAAAGTTCCTATAGAGAAAGCATATCCTTTAGTTGAAAGTTATGAAGGAGACTTGGGTAAACACACACACCAAACTAACTGTGTCCCGGGGAACTGGAACTCTTATTAGAAAATATACTATAATCGGAATAGAAAAGTTATGGACAAGTTTTACAAGTCTTTCTTTTATATGACTTAGTACTCCTAAGTAGTACCTAGTTTATATAGCAACGGAAACAGGTTTTGCTAATCATTAGAAGTGTATACTAGCAGTGGCGGCGGGGTAAATATTGCCGGGGAGACTGAAAATCTAAACTTATATTATATAATGTAACTAATAAAATAATACAGGGTGCGGAGTAAAAATTAAAGATGCAGCGTAATGCGGCGGCGGCCGACGAGTGATGATGCGCGGTGTGTCAGCCGGCGGCGTACAATATATTGAACCCGGTTTGAATATTGTTTACAAACGATGGCTAATAGCCTAATATACCCCGGCCCTCTTCGCAACACCCAGCCGTGACATTACATGTTATGACAGCAGTTTAACTCGACTGGCGACCGGTGTCGTTATCTTTAAAACCCCCAAAACCCGTCAAAGAAACTAATTATATATTATGTGGTTCGCTATAATGATTAATTATAAAAATAATAAAAAAAACAGGCATTTTTCTATTAAGATACAAAACATAATTTTATTATTGTATATTTTTCATTTTAATTATTTATCAGTAGCTTTTATGACATACTTTATGGGGAAACTCAGTTTCAAAGTCTCCCCAAACTGGATACTAGTACAATCAACTTAAAATATATTGTTATAAATTGGTTAATGGTTAAGGATCCGTAAAATTTAAAAGTTAGGCAACCACCGGTATATGTAAGACCATATTTTATTATGTAATGTATAGTATGGTATATAATATTATATATTATAACCATTGGTAAAACTTAGGCGATTGAAAAACCTGACTGCGCCGTAGGTAGGTATGATGCAACTAAATATACAATATCAGTTATCGGTTAAGGTATCTAAAACTACTGCATGGTTTGATGGCCCTGTAATAATAATACATAATAGCAAAGAAGTCCAAAGTTTTGACGTCAAAAAAATTAAAATATGATGTTATAAGATGCTTTAAAAAAAAAAACCAATATTTTTTTATAAGAATTGTATTTTAATGCAAAAATAATCAAAGGACATTAAAACATATACATTTTAAAATGTTTAACAAAAAAACAGAAACAGCGGTATTGTAACAGTACCTAGCGTCATCTGGGGAGTCGCAGAGTGGGTATTTGCCCATCCTTGTCAAAAATGAGGAGAAAAAAATTGAATCCTCCGACTTCGAAATTACAAACTTTTAACGTTTGTACCACTTATACATTTATTACCTGTACATTATAGTAGGCAACTACTAACTAGTACTAAACTCTTTTCATTTACGATAAAATTTAGGGTACGTCCGGAGGCGACTTGTATAGTTGTATATAGTCGGGACTTCGAGAGGCAATTCGTATAAAAATTATTGTCCTTTTTTATTTCGGGAGCCAATAAGTATGCGCCCTATTTTTAATTTTTCCTTTAAGAATTCAAGTGCTCAATTTCTGACATTTCGGTCACTGGTCACTGTATTCTTCACAAGAAATATCCCATAAACAAATGAAGTACAACTCTAAAAATTCACTTCGCACTTCACATTACAGCCATAATGTAGCTCAGTAGCTGCCACTGTAAACTACAAGTATAAACGCGCGTTATCTCAGTTACCTGTCGCGCCAACACCAAAAGGCCGACTGGTAAGCAAAATCCGCCAAAAAACGATAGTCAACTGGTCGGAGACGAGACCCGACAAGATTTTAATCTGCAGATGATACATCTTCACTACACGCAATCTAACACGAAATATGACCTGACCAAAATTATCCCGTCAACCCAAATACGTCGACTCCGGAGTTACCTTATACCTACATACGCTATGAGCACACGTAGAATATATTACCTAATGTTGGTATCGGAAATGAACCCTCGTGATGTATATTGTCTACTCCGTCTTACCATAGATTAAATATACTATATATATTATAACTAGTATATTTAATCTATGGTCTTACAACGTACAACATAATATGGCAAATATTACGTTCACGATAATCCATTTTGTTATGTTATTTTTAAAAGTAGAGTGAATTGACATATCATAAAATTTAAAAGTAAGATTATTATTCAAATTGTCACGGAGAATTTCATTGATTTTTCAATTACGAAGCGAGTTATGAGCATTTTAAAACTGTTATTTTTTCGTAAATCTCAAAAGTTTATATATATATATATATATATACACTAGAGATCTTTGATAGTGTGATATCTATCCTAAATGGCTAAATACTAGTCTGAAATCGAGCTGATATCGTCTTTAGAGTAAATATAACGATTTTTCAGCATTACCCTAATGACCTGATGCTGCCATATATTCGGAAGTCAGAAATAATGAGGTACCTATTCGGAATAATAATGACAATTACTTTAATTGGAAGTGGAACAATTGCTTTTCGCTTTTATACGGCCGTACAAATTCATGCAAATCATGTGCTAAATATTAGTGTAGACCAGTGCTTCTCAATCTTTTTAGTACCACGGCCCAAATTTACCTTGTAAAATCTTTCGCGACCCACATGGTTTCACTTCTCAAAAAGTAGTTATAAAAAACAAAATTTGTATTATATAAATATGTATAAATTTGTAATACATATTTAGTATTTTCTAGGTTTATAACCAATTTATTTTTGTCAATGTGTACTTTTAATAATGAGGTGTATGCGAAATATGTGCATGTTTTCTATTATGGTTAATAACAGCATTGATATCATAATTCAAAAAATTGTTCACGACCCACTAAAAATTGACTGACGACCCACCAGTGGGCCACGACCCACACTTTGAGAAACGATGGTGTAGACAAATTTGGAAAATTTGAAATGGGTGGGACTGGGGAAGCAGTAGCGTACTGCAGTAGCGTTATCCTAATTTCCAGAGCTGGTAAGATAGCACACAAATACCAAAAGCCGGATTTACTAAGGGCGTGTGTGTGTGTGTGTGGTGGGAGAGGGGGTATTACACTCACTATACCTAGTTCATTTTAGTCGGCAAATTTGTCATTTTTACATAGTAGTCGGCAAGTCGGTTTATATAATGAAATATGATAATAATACTACAATATTACCACATACGCGCCCTTTCAAAAAAATTTTTATAATTCAATACTAAATTCAACAGACTTACTACATTACAGCCTTCATATTCATCCGCCACTCCAACAGTCCAACCACGTTTTAGACGCACGCGGCTGCCAACACGACCTTTTGATTAGTTAAATTCTATTCATATATCTCTTTTCTTTTCTATAATTTTCATATAATATTAGTTAAATATTTAAGTAAATCCCCTTTATAAATACAATATACCTGTTAGTATATTTGTATTTATAATCATTTTGCTAAAATAGTCACAAACTTATTATTCTGTATTATCCACTAATATAGATAGCCAAAGGTTAGGAATGTCTTATACTCAAATAAAAAATAATGAGTTACAATTGACTGAATTATCGTTATTGTTTCAACTTGTTTCTTGTAAGACCATGATTCAGGATTTAGGATTAATGAGTGACATTCTAAAAATTAATATTTGAGAAAATAATTTTATTCAATAACATTATAAACTAATGGTTATAATAAATATATACTAGTTGATTTTTTTAACACTGAAAACATACATTTTTGATTTCATACAGAATCAGAATATTTTTCTGAGTTTTTATATATACAAACCAAATTTCTAACAGGAATTTAATTAGTTTTAAATATTTCAAATTTAGATGAGCAGAGTGGAATAACACAAAATAAAATTTCACTGATTACTAAGAAGTTTCAAAATTCAAAATGACTCTCTTGTTTTTTAAAACATGTATTTTTTAACAATATATTTACATATTATATACATAATGTTATACACAACATCAAATAGTTTTTATTATTATTCAAATAAATAAAAGGAAAACAATTTGTTTAAGATAATTATTTAATAAGATCTTAGTTTAAAAAACTTACAATCACAAAGAATATTCTGATATTAAGACTAATATATATATATATATATATATATAGCCTCTTCATTAAATTCAATAATTTGTATAAATACAATTTAAAATATTAAATTTAGTTTAGATAACATTTTGGAACAATCTGATAGTACAATTATTTTTTCCAGAACTAACATTGAAAATAAAAATATTATAATATATCATAAAGAATATATTTATATCATTAAACACTAATCGAGTTCTATAAGTTCAGGTTTTTTACCATTATTAGTCATAGTGGGCCGGCGGACTTGATTTTTCTGAACTATTTGTCGAACTGTAGTTGTTGTAGTCATGGTTGTTACTTGCTATAAAATAAATCAAATACAATAAAATACATATCTACATTTAAAATATACTAATATACTATCAGTTATTGTTTTATTAAAATTAAAAAGTACCTATGGTAAATGAAGAAAGAAGAAAGTGTTCCTAACTAAATATACTATTATAATATCTTTTTAAATCTAAAATATTTTGTATTTAATATTTATCTCTAATAATAATTCTTAAATAGATTGTGTTATGACTAACATATTTCTTGAATAATGTTTGCTTTGGAGATATCAATAGAACAGCAGTTCCCAACCTGGGGTACAGGAAAAAATGTTGAATTTGTTTTATTTAAAATTATTTGTTTAGAAAAAATGCAATATATATGTTAATAAAAATGAAAACTTAACCATCAACTTATCTTATAGAAATTGAGTAAAGAATAGGTTATAAAATACTATATGTGTGTAATAATTTAATATGGTAGATTGCGTTGATGGCTTGTACTAAAATTTTGTTTAATTTAAGTGTATGTTTACTCATTAAATAAGTAAAATAATTTATTTATTTTTATTGTGTATTTTATTACAAAATATAAAAATACAAGAATAAACTAATATAATATATATATAAAATAAATATTACTTCTCGTAATACTGATTGATTATTCATTACATTTCTTTGTTGTTGAACTGTATTTGAAATACGTTGAGTAAATTGTCTTGCGGTTTGTACATTATTTTGAATAGAAGTTGACTGCATCCTTTGACTAGTCATTGGTCACAAATCAAATAAACAATAGTTAAGACTTATTCATTATAATTTATGATATTTCTTTAAGTGAAAATTATATTTATTTGATATAATTAATTAAACACTAAAATAATAAAATAAAATTATCTTACTATCTATTATTATTTCTGATGTTAGGCACATTGTATGTGCTATTTGGTCTAGGTCGTACATTGTTTGTGCTATTTGGTCTAAAAGGTCGTACATTGTTTGTGCTATTTGGTCTAGAAGGTTGTACATTGTTCATAATCCAACAATTGACAAAATTTTGGTTCAAATTCTGGTTTGAATTATTTGGATTTTGATGTGAAGTCTTTATAACAACAAAAAAATATCTTATAAGTTTAATGATAATTATTTTTAAAAATATGTTATTAAATATAATTAATTGTTTATATATTAAAAATATTTAAAAAATATATATATATTATAATAATAAATATATAAGTATGTATACATTTTCTTTTTATTAGAAAAAAATTTAACTTGCACATACATGAGATGGTGAAGAATTGACATTCTTTGAATTGTTCTTTGAATCATTCTTCCATGAATACTGCTTATCAAAATTCACTGAAAACAAATTATAAAAATGTATTCAAAGTAAAAAAAATCTAAGAGGGTGCCAAATCATGCATATTTGTAAATTTAATTTTACAAATATGTAAAACATGTTATGTGGACCTCTTCTAACATTAATAATATGTAAATAAAACTCACAAGATTCTATAATATTTTGTAGTGACTTCTTATTTTGAACAGGAACTTTAGGTGTTTCACAAGTTATTTCTAAATCTGAATCATCGAGTTCATTGATCTCAATTACATCTTTTGAAGAATCTTTATCTTTGTGCAATTCTTTTATTATTACTTCAGGCTCAATTCCTTCAATTGGACTTTTAACTTCACTATCAATAGATATAGTACTATGATTCATAGCACTTTCTTCACTATCTACTTCTCTAATTTTATTTTCCAACGGTTCTTTGGTAACTGTTCCATTCTTAACATTAATATCTTCATCAATCACAAGGATTCCATCTGCATCAGTATCCGCAAGAGATCGTTCTGTGACTAAATTATTACTTTCATCGGT
Source organism: Rhopalosiphum padi (assembly GCF_020882245.1). NCBI lineage: Eukaryota > Metazoa > Arthropoda > Insecta > Hemiptera > Aphididae > Rhopalosiphum > Rhopalosiphum padi. The sequence continues at coordinate 26,305,973 of NC_083600.1, forward strand.
ATTAGCATCTACTATTTTCAAAACATCTTCAGAAACCTTTTTAATATAGATTTTGTTGGAAGCTTTTCTGTTAACATTATTTGTTTCACCATTTGACATAATATCATTAGTATTTTTTGATATTTTGTCAGCATCTTTTACTATATCAATAATATTGTTTTTATTTATTGTATCATCAACATTGTCTATAACTGTTATTTGATTAGGAACTTTTTCAGTAACAATTATTGGCGCTAAATTAAATGACTCCATATACATAGTTTTCTGACTCTTTTTTGGTTGTTTATCATGTTCTGATTCTGATTCTGATACTGATTCTGATTCTGATTCTGATTCTGATACCCTTTTCCGTTTAATTAATATGGGTTTGGCCTTTTTATTTAATTTTCTATCATTATCAGAATATTCATTTTCTGAACTATATTCACATTCTGTATCATTAAGATTAGACCCTTCTGTTTCCTCTGCATAATTTTGTTTATTTTCATACTTTTTGGTCAACTAAAATATAAAAATATATAATCAAGACCCACATACAATAAACTATATATACATTTTGATCAATTAAATAATTAAGCTGAAGAATAAAAATAAAAAGTTGATGCATGTTGAAAGAAAATATTTTTAACATATAAGATTTTTTATCACTATAACAAGCCGTTTGGTAATTTTATAATTGAACATTTCAATCATAACTATAAAATAATATTTGGACAAGTCATAGTTCCTTAAAATATATCATTCAACAAAATTTAATGAGAATACAGGACAATTTTTTTATCAATCATTCATTATTTCAAAAATATTTACTTTTTTTTTTATTTACAAAATAAATTTTAAATTTTTTTTTCCAAAGCAGAATATCTTTTGGAATACTTCAATGTGAGGATTGACAAGCAGGACCAACTGCTAACTTAAGGTTTTCCTGCATTCGCTATGGTATATATTAATCACTTAAACATACTTGTAACACAAACAAAAAATCAACAGAAGAGGAGATTCCTAGAAGATCAGCACAGCCAATAATAAACAACACCTACACTCACAGTATGCCAGCGCTGTGATCTGGGCATGGTGTATACTGTATACCCAGATCAATAATCCTCATACTCATTATATTACTAGTATCTAACTTTATCATTATATATTATCAATCACCATCATTATGTAATAAATTAATATTAAATACTTTACTTAAATAGGTAACCCCGATTTTTAACGTTAAAATATAAATATATCCTTTATTGATAGAAAACACATCAAAGGTAAAACAATAGCACTGGTAAAAAGAGAACATTACAATACAAAATAAAAATAAAATTTTAGGCGAGTACTTGAAATTTAGATAAGCGGAATAGAGAGTAACAGGTGTAACTATCAAAATATTGGGCCACTATACCGTTTATCAGTGAGTCATCAAAGAATCGCCCTATATAAGCCAATCTAACATCAAATATCTATTAAAAAAATAATTATTAAACTCAACTTGTGTTATTCTATTTCTCTATTATCAAGAACTTGATTCAGACTACTCTTAAACTAAACAACTTTACCATGTTCAAATCTGCATGTAACTTTTTGTTACTTTCATCAAGTTTCTTTCTAAGGTCTTCATTTTCTTCTGCTGGATCTTTCATTGTACTAGCATTTGCCAGACGACCAAAATAATCATTCAGTCTTTGAAGCTTTAATTGTTTCCCAAGCTTAAGAAACGCATCTTGTGCTAAAATAAATACAAATCATTTTTAAATATTTTTGAGCATTTTATCATAATTTCACTTACAAATATTTTTCAATTCAGTTTCAGTCCATTTTAAATTTTTTTTTTCTTGTAAGCATTTTAATAATGTATATATTTCAAAATAATCTGGAAATGTTTTATTAATATTATACCATTTCTCAATGGTTTTATTAACCAAGCTGTCATTTGTTGCTTTAAAACGCAATACAGGTTCTTCTAAAAAGTCTGGTTCATTATTTAGTTTGCACATTCGTTTATAAATTTCAACAATTCTTTTTTCATATCTATATTTAAAATAAAATAAAATAAAAGTACAACAAAAAAACAAGCAACAACAAGTAACTTTTTTTTAGTTCTGCCAACCTTGGAAAAGTCAGTGCTACTAAATGAGTTAAGCTATTAAAACAGGACTTCTAGATTTGTACAATTAAATTTGAAACAATACTAATAAATTTAATTAATACAAATTTAATAATTCATTGAAAAATAACTAATGCATTTGAATTTGATATATTTCACTTTTAAAATTTATTATGATATAAAGAATGATTATTTTATCATATAACACTCATTATTTCAAAAAGTATTCATGTTTTAAAAAACATTTTTTTACATAGTTTCAAGTTGTTAAAAAAACAACGTTTTTATTAAAAAAATTATATTTTTAAATATTTTTTATCGTTATATTTTTTTAATTTTTTTACTTTTTTGAATGACAACATAGTTTTAATTTCATATTCCACAGCAGAATAATTTTCTGAGTATTTTGATACATAAAAATCGAATTTAGAGCGGGTAGTTTATGAGTTATACGTATTTAAAGTTTAGACAAGAGGAGTGGAGTGGTACGGGGTTACCCCGCAAAATGTTTGTCCACTACTCCGCTTATTTTATGATAAAATAATCAACCTGTATATGATTTCATTTTTAACTACTATTTATGTCTTTTTTAGTTTTTTTAATGTTTACATTTAAATAGTCAAAATATAAGACTTGCTTATTCAATAAATAGTAATAACTTACTTGTCTTTTAATAAATATGCGGAATCATAACTAAATTCATCATCATTATTTATATCCATTTCTTCTTCATCGAGCATTTTAATTTTTTTTCGGATAACCTAAACACAAAAAAATAGGCAAATGGTTACCGCTTGGCTGTACAAACGATGTCAAATGATCACTATTGTGGGAATATTAAATTTGAATTCAATGACATATCATTGTACACAAAAAAAATGATTCTAATCGGAAACAGTCAATCAGCCTATAATATCACAAGTATATTCCATTATGTTATTTTTATTTTTATTTTTATCTAGCTATTAAAATCATTTATTTTACTTTTAGTATTATTAGGTTGATATAATTTTTTCTTGTATAATGCAGTATTTAATTATTCTAATAATATACATTTTACTGTATTATACAAATATATATAACTCAAAATGTAATTTTGTCTTTCAGTAAATACCATAAAATAGCAAAGATAGATTCATAATATACATAGATATTATCTTAAAACAAATCAAAAATGTAATTGTATAGTAAAATTCATAATAATGTAATATACATAAAAATAATAAAATAATAATGTTTGTAAATTATAACAAATATTTAACATCATCATTATTTATTGTTTAAATCAGAGGTTCTCTAAGTGTGAGGGTTCACGTCTGGAGTTTACCAAAGCGAGGAGGCCTGGGCTTAAAAGTTTGAGAACCTCTGGTTTAAATAAATAATTTCATCCAAATTTGAACTTAAAATGTCTATAAAAAATTATAAACTTGTATTAACTATGTATTTTTTTTAGATTTTATGGATGCAGTATAAACTATTTATAAGGAATCTTGTATTATATTTCCTAAACTTAGATATAAATAAAAAAGTTTTTATGAATTTTTAACTACAAAATAGTTTGCCATTTTTTGAGATTTTAACAAATTTCATTAAAATTCTAACTTCAAATGCATAAAAAAAAATATATATATGCATATATACTTTTAATAATTGTTTACAGAAATGAGATTAGACTTTGGCGGCAACCACTTTTTGTCAGTCACACAACACATGTTTGTCAACTTTCTATTTCTATACGCCTGTTGTGCAGTAAAACTATGCCCATTTGCACAAGTTGGCCACCGAAGTCTGATCTCATACCAAATAAAATAGTTAAAATATGGTTTTGTTTATTTTTCCTGATTATCAAAAAATACTGGGAATTTTTGATTTTGACCTCTTTAAAGTACTAACTAAATCCAATTTAAAATCCAAATTCACTATCAGAGTTCAAAATTAAGTATTTTATCGACAACTCATCCAAAACAAAAAAAAAAGCAAATCAGTATAAAATATATACATTCATCTCTCCTCTCAAGAATCTAAAATTAAAATCTATTTAAAATCTATTATTTATGAAATTGGATAAATCTACAATAAAATTATCACCTTCAATACAGTTTTTAGTTTTTTTAGCTGTATTGATTTCTTTCTGCTCATTTCATCATTGTCACCAAATGTTCTGCTATCTTGAACCTATAAAAATTATTAAATTAAACTAATTTATATTATATCATATAAAAATGAATGTTTATTTCTTTGTGTTCAATACACTTTAAAAATACTGGATCATTTTCAATATAAATTATATTTTGATTCTTTGGAACTCTGGGAAGGTTTATAGCTTTGTTTTTCAACCAGTAAGATCTTAATATTATTTTGATTCATGAAAATCTAATATTTTCTACCTTATAATCTAACTTTTAATGTATAGTCACAGAAATCACAAAAATAAATACTTTTAAATTATTATTTTAGACTTTTAAAGGAAAAAAAAAAACATTAAATTAAGGTCAAAAATACATTATGTTAATGAGAAATTAATAAAAATATAATTTGATAAAAGGTAAATAATACGATTAAGATGAACTATAGGATTAAAATAAAATAAAATCATATCAAAGTCTAAAGAATCTATTAATCTAATAATACCGACATGTACATTATAATTGGTTAATTTTAACCTCTATAAATGTTAATTAATAAATCTTACTTTCATTGAAGTTTTAAATTGCTGTAATTGATCATATATATGTTCCAAATGTGTATATAAATTGATACCACTATCAGGCCAGATTACTTGATTTGCTTCTCTTAACAACTTAATAAAATACTTAGAACTAAGGAATTCAGATGGCAGAGAGTTATACAATTTATCAATTGCTTCAATATTTAAATTTGGAAAATTTATATTTTGATAACATTTTTCAATTAACTGAAACATACAAAATGTAAATACTTAATGATATTAAAAGTTAATTATAGTACTTTTATAATTATTATTCTAATATAAATCATGATCTATGTATATTGTTAACAGTAGCACTGAAACTGATATTATGCATTGTAGTGTATTATTACAAACTTTAATAGTAATACACAACATTAACGGTAATTTATATATAATTTGTCATTAAATATATACAAAAAAATACATAACATGTATGTGCAATGTCCCTAAAAGAATGCTTTTTTAAAATTAGGTAAAAAAATATTTTATTTTTCAAAAAATTACAAAAGAAGTATCAGTATAACATCCGGTTTGATGAAAAATAATATTATTCGATTATCATCCACTAGCTTTTTGACAAGCTGAGGTGTGTTCGAGAAAATTAACAATAACTGCCTCTCAGTTCTTTTTGGTAAGTTTCACGAGGACGCCTTAACCTAACCAGGGCTTTTGAGATCAATTGTTAAGCCAGATTTTTTAAATTTTTTATTAGCCAACATATCATGTCACATTGGGAACAATATTCCGCCCAAGTAAAATACGAAGTCGTCGCACAGTCTTCACACTACTTTTGGATTGGTAAAAGGTCTTACAAACCAAAACACACTTACACATGTGTTTCAATTGATATTTAGTCCATAGTAACACTTGACAAAAACTGATTACACAACAACAAACCAGAATGATAGTAGATTAAAAAAAAAAAAGAGAACAATGTTCTAGACATAAAAATAAAAAATGGTACCCGATTTAAAAAAAGCGTTCTTTTTGAGACACCCTGTATTTAAAAAAAAATTCTTTCCCTTAAATCAATAATAAAATAATAATATGTATCTTACTTCTTTGAATATTTTATCGCTTTCACTAATTTCATTGTTACTTGTGCCATTCTCTAATTCAGAAGTCGTAATGTCATTACCATTTGAAGTACTAGCAATACACTCTTCAATCTAAAATGTATACAAGATATTATGTTTTTGACAGTTATAAATCTTAGATACTTAAGCATATTTAATAATATAAACTGAGTATAAAATTATCAAATATACCAACTTAATTAGAGGTAAAATTAATTAGAAGAAACAGGCTAAAATCTGCTAAATTCTCCAACAGGTTTATCTTGAATAGATAAAATTATTAATTTAAAAAAAAAACTTAATTTTTAAAATAAAAAATATAAAAAAACTCCAAAATGACTCAAAATAATTATTTTTTTTAACAATATATCAACTATGACGTTGATTATTAAATTATATTATTTATACCTATTCATCGAAAAATGTAATACAGTGGATTACACCTAATGTAAGCACAGGTTAATATGAGCATCTGCTTAATATGAGCAAAATGGTCTGAGCCCAATATAAATGTATATTAACAAAGTTAAAAAAAAACCACATAATGTGGGCACTCATTTGGTTTATGTGGGCAATTTTTATTTTATCATAGTATTAGAATATACACATATGTATTTAAAAACAACTAATTTAATTAGGTTTCGTTATATCTATGCGATTGTGATTATCGAAAGTAATAAAAAGGATTACCACCTAAATCTCAAAACCCTTTCTGAATATTGTACCAAAAATGGCACAAATTAGTTTTTCGTAGTTTCTATTGTTGAAAATAAAGTTACAACATTACTGCATAAACGGCCAGATTCGACACAAAAAGGCGAACAATTTTGATGAAAGGTACATCTACCTAGCAGTAAAATTGTGAACTTCAGATGAAAAATAAACAACTGAAAATATTATTGTTGTGCAAAGTGAAAAACTACTCACTTTATGTTACAATTACAACAATAACAATTTGATACTATTGATACTACCGATCTAAAAAAAAAAAACACTAAAAGAAATACTATCTTGTAGTACTTTTTGTCCGCAATATTTTAAAAATAAGTATAGAATAGATTTTTAAGTATAATACTTATTGAAATATATCATAAACTAATTTTGTGTCCAAATTAACCCTTAATCAACTTTTAGGGGTAGTTTCACTTGAATATTTTTTTAAATATTTTTCCTGTCATCCTGGTGTTTTTTTTACAAAAGTACATTTTTATCAGAAAAAAATAAAAATTTATGCAAAAGGGATTTTGTTGACTTTTTTTGATATTATAATTTTTTTTTTTTAACCAATTTCGGTTTTTATGGGCAACTATTTAATGTAGGCAAACAGAGGTGGTCCCAACGTGCCCACATTAAGCGGAATCCACTGTACTTAGTTTTATTTGATTTGTAATCAGAAAGATACAATCATATGTCAATATAAAAAAAAAAAAAAAAAAAAACAAAATTTGAAGTATTATACAAATTCTTTTCATCAGTATCTTTAAATGCTTTATCACGGTTGATACAAAGATTACAAAATTACAAAGAAAAATGTTTTAACTTATTTTAAAATATAAGAATACCGTTTAAATAAATAAACAAATAAAAACATGTTTAAGAAAACATAAAAGTAATTGAATTTAAAAACAATACATTTTTTTATAATCTATTGTTTCATAAATATTAAAAATACAAAAAAGATAAAAGAAAAATATTTCCATCATTAATTTTTTCTTTTTTTATATATATATATATATATAATGAAATTTGGTTACATAACTAAAGTTATAGTCCAAGTGTCCAAATAGTTATTCAGTAATGCAAGTAATAATTCAGTTATTAACAAAAGGGTAATAAATACCCGGGGTATTAAATTCATTAAATTCACGCATATTAAAAACACAGGCTTTAATATATTTTTAGTATGTGTGTCCAGTGTCCATGTACTATAAAACCCCATCATAACTGCGACCACTAGTAATTACTAATTACATGATTTGTAACTTATCATCAGAACAAAAAATAAATCAAATAATTTACAAAAATCAGACATCACATTTTAAAATATGTTTCAAAAAATCATATTATATAATACATATTATTATGATTTATTACTAATAAAGCTAGTGTATACACTATTCATTTATATTATATATAAGGCTCGGATTTTTATGTATTTATGAAACCAAAATATGTATTTACTTTAGTAAAATATGTGCTAAAAAAATCAAAATATATATTTTACTAATATGATTTATTTATTAATATTTAATTATATAATATAACCAGATGAGTTTCTAATGAAAAAAATTATATTTTAAATAGTAAAATTATTTTAAAAAGGTGTTACAAATTATAAAATAGAAATAAAAAAGCTAAAAAAAAATAAGAATTTTAATTATCTTGATTACAATTTATGATAACAGCCATTTTGAAATTCAAAAGATCTTCGATTTGGTCGTAAAATTGCCTTATATCGACTAAATGATCTTTGGGCTTTCACTGATGTTATTGGACAGTATTGCATTTTGACTATGTCTGAAGGAGTAAGTTATATCTACCGTAGATTAAGTTCAATAATTGGTATTATTTTGTTACTATTTTGTACTTTTGGAAATTTGGGAAATTGTTTGTATTGAAAAATACAATTGTACATAATTAATAATTATTAAAAAAATCGTAAATGAACAAATTGTCAAAATATGTATGAAAAAATGGAATTATTGAGAAATATGTAAAAACATGTAAAATAAAATATAGTTAATTTCTTTGGAAATCCCTTGAAACAAATTTATCACTCACTTAAATTAATTTATCAAGCCACAGTAAAAATATGTATTTACAATTTACATATAAATCTGAGCCCTAAATATATATTTCTAATTAATTAAACATATTGTTAATGTAATATAAAATACTAACCAGTACAGGATTATAGTCTTTTTTAGTTAGTTGCAATAATGCATTATAAACATTTGCAGCATGTTGAAAAGAATCTTTATTCTTTGGAGAAATTAATTCTATTCCTTTAAGTACCAAACTACATAAATGTTTTGAATTTTTTTGCTTATTATCGCATTTTTTGTACATTTTATTCATATCTTCAACATACGTCTGAGGAAACTTTTTATTGTTTCGACATAAATTTATCATCTATAAAAATATTAAGAAAAACAGTTCAACATTTTATTATGATTTTAAATTACATATTTTTTTTAAATACTGTAATCAATACAAGCAAATACATTTACTTTTTATATTTTTCAAACAAGTTGGTATTGTATTTCTTGTTTGAATTTAAAGTACAATTACATGTGAATATAACAGATTCAGTAAAAATGACTATTATCACTAATTAAATTAAACATAATTTTGTTTTTGTATATAATGTTCTAATAACTGTTAACACGTTGACTGCCACATGGCCGCCGGCGGTCATTCAATTGGTATTTGTTTTACGCCAAGAATATTTTTCAATGTATTCTAAATTTGTATACCCAAATATTTGAAAAAATAGAAAAATAGAAAAAAACGTATTATATCAAAAAAAATTGTAATAATTCCCGCTACGCCACGGTCCTTATTTTAGTGCATTATTGTAGCGCCATAGAAAAGTTAATAATATAAAACCAAATGCATTTATGGTCGCCGGCGGTCATATGGCGTGGTAGTAATGATGATCTATGGGTGCTGGCGGTCACAAATACATAAAATTTGAGAATTACAGATGACTGCCGGCGGCCATGTGGCAGTCAACGTGTTAATATAATAATATTTAAATAAAAATGTTTTCAATTAAATATAAGTTTATAATTCATTAATTCATAATTAACAAGCACAATTGTTGATAATGTCATTTGTAGTATAATTAATAGTTAAATCAAAACATTTACCTGTTGAAACATATCCATGTTACAATCAATCTGAAAAAAGAACATTTTTTGTTTAAAAAAAGCATTTTAGGTATTTTTAAACTTATGATTTTTTATTTTTTTATCATTATAAAACTAAAAATTTGAAATGTAACTTAAGAGAGCACCAAACTTGTGTATGTTGTCCCAGTCTCCAGGGGCGTATTTAAGGGAAGGGCCAGTATGGCCCGTGCCCCCCCCCCCCCATTCACCATATTTTATACTATTTTGTATTATATGAGATATTTTACAACTCTACACCTCATGTACGGAAATTTGAAATTTTTGTTTGTGGCCCCCTCATAAGACATTTCTAAATACGTCCCTGCCAGTATCACAAACTTACAACATACATTTTGTTTAGCAGAATCAATTGTTGTTAGCTTTAATATTAGAATGAATAGCTTTATATCAAACTTATTTAAAGGCAAGAATATTAATAATATTATACAATGCACCTTATAGGCTTTCACTGTTATAGCTAATTTAAAATAAGTTATAACTATGTGAAATAATACAATAATATTAATATACTCATAACAGTCATAACTTTCTTTAAGATTTAAATATTAATTAATGCTTATTTAATAATAGCTCTATTTGCTACACTAATAATACGTATATAAATAATATCAAAGCTAAAATACTCTTAGCATATAATTCAGGACATTTTACATACAAACCTTAAATAACAAAAAAATAATTTGCAAGCAACTAGAAATAAAATTTAAAACACTACAATTTTTTTATAGGTAATATACATACGTCTGGTTCACTGTCCATTGCAGATGAGATTTCAATTTCTGACATTTTAACACAGTTGGACGCACGTACAAGCAGATTTCACTTCAATTAAAAACGGCAAGAAATACTTTTCCTTTTTACATTAATAACAATTTAACGTTGAATGCAACAAGTCAGAGTAGCGTGCGTACCTACTACCAAAGGAGGTATCAAGCACGGACCTAACCGGCTACTGCCTCAGATCAAACAACGGCACAGCAAAACAGTAAACATCAAAAACTAATATTGTTGAAAATAGTTTGAATCAAACAAAATAATAGTTAAAAAAATATACATTGGTGTCGGTACAATGTGATAACAGGTCGCGAAGACTCATGAAGAGTGTACACTATGCGCCATAAATTTTATTTTACGTAAACTTGACCGGACGTGTCACACTTGGAACACAATTTACAAAGAAAACAAAAACACTGAATCCGTAGTAATAACAACTAACAAGTTAGAAAAATCGGAAAATTTACTGCATTAGTAGGTACAGTATTACAGCGGAAAACAACTAAACCGGCAGCCGCCGCGAACGGTCATGGACGGTAAATGTTCATAACATGCTATATTGTCTGTATTGCTGTGTACATTGTAGACACACCATAGGGACGTTATAGACTATACTATGACAAAATTGAAAATACTAAATAGTTGCCGCATATGGACAATAAGTTGTACCAGTCGATGCCAGTATTGCCAGTAAGATTGACGCGGCGGCATCGGCACGATAACGGAAAACCAGGGGTTCTCCGTACTTGAAGTTATTACCGAAAATATATTGTATATTATTATCAATAAACCCTTGAATAGTAAGTTGTCACAAAGCGTTAAAAAACTGATTTTACGTTATTAATTTAAAAAGTAAATATTTTCGTAATATCTTTTTATTTTAAAACAACAAATCTAAATTTTATTAATTAATTATAATAATAAAATAATGGAATCTGTGAAATGCGACTAGTTTGGGCTACACCTACAGAAAAACGCCGTTGCCGCGCGCCGCACTCTGTCTCATTCTATCTGGCATCGAATGTTTATTTATTCTCATGACAAAATAAACATTTATAAATAAATAAATATTTTGTCATGTTTATTCTGTTTATAAGATCTATGAAAAAAAGGATAATGAATATGAAGTGTAAATGTACAATAGTCAGGGCCGTATTTAAGGGGTGGTTCGGGGGGCAATAGCCCTCCCTAGAATATGTCAAAAGGCGCCAAAATTTTTACGGAGACTATAAAAAAGTAGTAATATCGACTATCGTCAAAATTGTACTGCGTTGTGTTCTGTCTTCTGTAGTGCTGTTTAGTGAAGTCCACTGTAAAACTGATTTACTATGTTAAAGTTTTCATTTATAAGATTCATATTAAAATATATTATATCTACTTATATAGTTATACTTAATATATTTATAATTTATATATAATGAATCAAAAATAAAAACTTGGCGAAGCTGCAAACAAAAAAAGAAAATTACAAATTGAAAATAATATTTCAAAAATACCAAAAATATTTGATTATTTTTCAAAAAATAAAATATGAAAATGATTTGAAAAGTATTTTATGTTTATTTTATATTTTATTAGTGTAGTACCTATATTCTGTTATTTTTTACCTTTTTTTAATATATTAATAATATTTACCAGGCCACTGCATTTGCTTGTTTATTTTATTTTTAATTTTATTTATTTAAATACTAAATCCAGATACCACAAATCCCTATAATTAGTATTAGTAGTATTACTCACCAACTAGTTTAAAATTTAATTATAAGCAAAGTGGGGGGTACGCTAAAATTTTGTTGCCCACGGGCGCCAAAATCTTAAATACGACCCTGACAATAGTAAAAATCATAGACATATAAAATAATAAAATTCTTTTAACTTTTTTTTATACGTATTTTATAAAAACACGTCCTTAGATTAGTTAGATTATCAAAACATTTAGACCTGTCTATTTTTCATGTGTAACAAACTAGTATTATGTTTTATGTGTTGAATCTAAAAAGGGGTAGGTGGAAAAAATTATCACGAACAAAAAACTATGAAAATTAAAGCCCATTCAAGTGTCATATAATTTTTCTACTTAATTTTTGTAGATTAAAGGTACCTGACAAAATACATGTACCTACTATACTATAATATTAAATATTAATATATTATATAACAAATAATAATTATAGTCATAACTAGGGAACGGGTGTAAATTGCATTTTTTTCTGAATGTTCGAAAACATTGCTTTTCAAGCACAAAGTTCATTTTATACATCAAGGATTTAAAAAAAAATGTAACTTTTATTTTGCATTTTTTTGACATTTTTTATGTTTTTAAGTTATTTTTATTTAGGAATTGATAAAAATTAAGCAGTACTTGATTATACAGTGTTATTATGAAACACAAGATAAAAGTATAACGAATGTATCTATCTAAATTGTACATTCATTTTTTGGAAATAATTTTCAGAGAGTAAAAATAAGATAGCCGATAGGAGAACTAGAAGATGATGAAAATCAGAAAATTATATTAATTAATTAATTAATTAATAGGTACCTAAGAATACAAATTTGTATAATTAAACAAATTTTTTCAATGTTAAAAGTAATTTTAAGAGAATTTTTTTAGTACATTTTTTAAAAAAAATTCTGTTATGAGTGCATTAAATCATATTTTTAAAGGCATTTTTTTTTGTTTTTATTATATTTAAATCCGTTCCCTAGTCGTAACAATAGTCAATAATAGTAATAAGAATATAATAATCGTGATAGCCGATATGTAGGTACAGGGTAGGTACGTGATAATTTGTCACTCGTTAGTTACTTTTCGATTGTTCATAAAACAAATAAGAACACAACTGAAATATATAAAGCTCATTTAATTAAAATATTTTTTGGTGGATTTTTTTCCGTGAATCCTAAAAAGGTGATTAAAAAATTGTTGTTTTCCCTTCCCATCACTCCTAAAATTATTTATAAAAAATATTTGTATATACAATTTGTTGTATTGTTATTAATCCTATAAAAAAACGTTTGCTAAGTCAGAGATCGGCATGTAAATTTTCTTGATTTTCAATTTTTATAAATTTATTAATTGTATATTTGTATGTATGCAATAACTAATAAGTATGTATAATGTATTTTATTTTCATTTTCATTTAGTGAGATAGATCTCTGAAACCGGAGAGCGGATTTTGTTGTTTGGGGTCTTGTTACATTCACATTGGCTAGGATAAGTGCAATGAAGATTTTCAGAACTTTATATTTTATAGTTAATTCACTACAGAGCTTCAAAAAAAATTGTAACACATTTTATTGGGCGTTTTTTTTGTTTTTCAGCTTTATAGCTTTGTAGTGAGTTAACGATTGAAGATAACGTTCTGAAAATCTTCACAGCACTTCTCCTAGACAATGTGAATCAACCATACCCCAAATAACAAAATCCGTTCTCCAGTTTTGTCAATCTACCACGCTAAATGAAAATCTAGCAAGAAATAACTGTTTTTAACTGTGAAAAATTAAATAATTTTTTTTGAAAATTTTTAATCTCCCATTTTGTATCTACTTGATAATTCCTTTTTTAATAAGCTATCAACCAACTTTTTAGTTATAATAGTTTTGGAGAAAAATTAAAAAATAGAAATTTTAGGACTGTTCACGCCGACGTCTTTGTTGATTCAAATCGTTATACCGCTTTGGTGTGATATCGGATCTCTCATTAAAATTGTATGTATAAGCTAGTTTAATTATCCACCTACTCATTACAACTGAGTTTCATTTTTTATCATTTTCCTATTTAAAAATAAATTCTTGAAGTTTTAAAAATTCAGACTTCTTTAATTTCAATTACCATACTTACTTGATTAAAAATCAAGAAAGTAAAAAAAATACATTAGGTAATGACAAATAAATCGCACGTAATACCTTTTTTTACAATTTACAAATTTATTATACTTCAAAATTATATTTTTTCTTCTACTTTTTTCCATGGCAAATGCATCAATTAAATCATAATCATATGTAAATTTTGTTATAATAAATTGCAATTTAGCTACCACGTGGTATTTTCCAATTTTTTTTTTTTTAATATACCTAAATTATATACAAATATAAATATATTTTAACAAGTTAAGAACTATGGTGTAAAAACGAATTTGCGTAAATCATTATATTTTAGAAGTTACGCCCTTCCCAATTTTGTGATTTTATGTTTTTACGCATAGGCACGACGCTATACTTTTCTGCAGCACGCTACATCTATAGCGAATTTTTTAATAATATAACAATGTAGTAACTTATAATAATAATTTTCAAATTTCAGCGTTAAAACCGTTAAAATTTGTATAAGACATTAAAATATATAAACACATAAAATAGAATATAGATATTTTCATTTTGTATAATCTAAAAATCAAAATTTATTAAATAGATAATTATATATTTATATGTATGAAGTAGGTACCAAATAATCATTCACTAATCACTATAGGGAAAATGTTGAGAATTATCAAAAACAAAAACAGAAAAAGTCAATCAGACCAATGGTTTATTTATTATAATTTATAATTATAAATCTTTAGAGAATGAAATGAACCTAAATATTGTATTTGATACAAAATAAAAATGTGTTGTTTATTATATATGTTAGACTTTAGATTCTTTTCTTTATCATTTAATCATCAATCAATATTAGGTACCCTTAGACTTTTATTTTTACTATAACTTATAATCAACAAAATAATAATATTCAAAGGTAAAAAAAAAATATATTTTGAATTTAAAAGCTTTGGATGTAGCCAATTGAGTGCTTAGTACCTACCTCTAATGCAACTCTTTTTTTGTGTCAATAGTATCTATTGCAAAATGTTTACGTTTTTTTTTTTTTAGATTATAGGCAATTGTATTAGATGATTAACTAGAAATTACAAGATTTGAATGATTATTGTAATTATGGATTATAA
Source organism: Rhopalosiphum padi (assembly GCF_020882245.1). Taxonomy (NCBI): domain Eukaryota; kingdom Metazoa; phylum Arthropoda; class Insecta; order Hemiptera; family Aphididae; genus Rhopalosiphum; species Rhopalosiphum padi. Next base: position 26,321,494 of record NC_083600.1, read on the forward strand.
AAAAGATGGTCAAGGACAATTTTAAGTCAATAGTTAGAGATAAAAAATGGATTTTACTACCTCACAAAAGATTTTAAATAAGAATTGTTGTATGTGATCAGTACCTACTAAAGACTGATAGTAACTCAAACTCTAGATATACAGTATATTATGAGTTAGTGAAACCATAATCATAGGCAAGGCACCAAGGCCAGCCTTTTACAGCCAGCATTGCTAGAAAAAGTTCCCAAAATTCTCCAAAATAATTTTTAATAACTTAAGAATAGAATAGTGTTAAAAACAACACTGCATTCAAAACCTTAAATTACTTCATTCAGTTTTTAAAATAATAATTAGAACAGTATTTATCGCTGGTCACGTTTTTGTTTTGTTTTCAACTTAATATAATTTGAACAATTAACCATAAACATATATAGAACTTAGTTACAAATAAATAATTTTAAAAATAAAATATTAAAAAATATATTTTTACAAAATGTTTATTCAACTTGACGTATGAAAATGTTTTATACATTAAATAGTACATTTTTATTCTAGTCACATTTCTTATAACAAATTATTATAACATTTCTGTTATAAACGAATAATGACAATTTATGGGTATTAATTGTATTAATATACAATACAGAACAACATTTGGAGGTAATTTAATATAGTTCACCTTAATATACTAGGATGATCATCACCATTCAAGTCTATATCCATTGCTTCTTCTTCATCTGATGTGCTTTGATCTTCACTGTTAGATTCGTTGTATGTTAATAAAGCTTCTTCATCAGTTGTTCTTTTGTCTTCATCATCAGAATCATTGTATACCAAAAGAGCATCTTGCTCTTTTTCTTTATCTCGTTTGTCAAAGTTCAAACTGTCTACTAGAGTTTTTAGTTTAAACTCTAACAATCCAAGTTGTTCAAAATTATTTAATCTTGTACTCAACACATTTTCTAATGGCAGAAAGGTTTCCAAGACATCTGGATTTGCTAATAACAGAGAAGAGTGTATACGTAATACAGCAGATAACCATTTAGCACTTACAGAACTTACCAGAGTTCTGTCTTGTGATAGGCGTATTAGCTTACGTACAAGCATGATAATGGATTGTAGTGGTAAACGTGAAACAGTATTGTCAATTGTGCGTTCGTCTTTAACAAATAAAGCGGACTCTAAAAGATTTTTATCATTGCTACGAAGACCCTGAATTAACAAATGAACAATACTTTCACCTTTGGTTTGAACTGTATTTTCAATTTCTTCTGACATATTTTGAAGTCTTGTTTCAAGTGGTAAATTTGATGATCTACTATTTTTCAGTTCAATACATTTAGAGTCTGTAATATTTGGATTAATAATATGGTTACCTACAACTGATTTAGATTTTCTTGGGTCTTGTCTTGCAATAAATGTACATTTGTTTAATTTTTTTAATTTAATATTTTCAAATGCCAAAAAGGGCCTAGTTCCATAGGCTACATATACTACAGAATCATAAATTTTACTACATATAATTGGCATTTGAACAGTTTCTTCATCTTTAATATTGTCAACAGCTATTTGAAGGGTTCCGTGAGGTTTAAGTGGATGTGCAACACAACCATTAAGTACATGTTCAAACACATGCAATGTGCCACTTTCTGTTGTTACTGTCACAGTGATGTTGTTGCGCATATTATGTACGTATACAGAAGAAATATTATCTTCGGCCACTAATGAAGCTAATGGTTCTCGTTTAAGGTCACTAAGAGACCATATATTAATAAAACGATCTCTAGCAGAACTCAATAAATAACATTTATCAGCTTCTATAATGTGTAATGAACGAATCTCATTCTTATGACCAGTGAACTTATGAACCAATTCGCCTGAAGGAAAATTCCATAGTTTAATTTCCCTGGACGCTGACAACATCTTTCCATCAGGCAACATAGCTACTGCACACATTTTACCGGTTTTCATTTTTGCTTCTAGTTTATTGGTCTTTAAATCAAACTTAACAACATAACCATCATCAGAGCCTATGTATAAATGTTGACCCCAAGCAATATATGCTCTTGATAGCTTTTGATTGAACATTGACTTTCGATTGGATACTTCCACTGGCCACATTATAAAACTCTACGTAACCCTTTTGTGTTCCAATACAAAGTAAGTCAGTATTATCTGTTTGAACCCAAGTAATACAGGTGACAGAAGAGTTTAGATGGCCACTTGGTGAATATGTATGTCGTAGATCACCAGCACTTGTATCCCAAACGTTAACCTTACCATTAACACCGATTTCAGCATAATATCTTCCAGATTCTGAAAAACCTCCGATGATCTCCCTCATGATGACAAAGTTATAAACAAATAAATTCAATAATTAATATTAAAATTACATACTTCACAAAAATGTTTTAAAAATGTGTTTGTTTTTAATGGGTTTGTTACATAACCTAAAAATAAAATGTTATCATGGATAAAAGAAATTTTTTCTTTTATGGTCTTTATATTCTAATCTAAATATTTTAAAACTAAATTTGTTTATAAAACTTATTTATTTTAACTATAAAGTTTAAAGAATGAAATCAAAGCTTTTTAAACATCTTGTGTTTAAACATCTTGTGTACAGATAAATATATATATATATATATTTATATAATGTATACATGTATTAAATACCTCTAATACAATATAATATTATTAGTATTTTTATTTAATAGAAGCTTTTGAATACCGTCTTGTGATGAGTGAAATCTTAATTTAGTGCCATTTTATTGTAATTTTTAATTTTTAATGATGTGATGAATGTATTGATTTTACAATGATGTGTGTTTTTTGTGGATGAGTACACGATAAATTAAAAGCCTTCGATTTACAACTATTGGTGATTTTGGATAGATAATTAGATATAATAATTTGTACTTTGATGAGGTCCAAATTTAAAATCCAATATTATTATTAAAATGTGGTAAAATATAATAATTAGTATTAATCTTAAACCGTTGTTAGTAAATACTCAGAACCACCAGAACAGATTAAATCTTTTATTCTATTCTGTGATGGGTACTAAGTACTAGACAACTGCAGTATAGCACAAAAAGAGTAGTGCTTTAAAGTTCGAGGAGCGGTGCATTGATATTAAATTTAACATGAAATCATCGATATACATAATAAATTGCTTATTTCTAGATGTATACACTATGTAGGTACCATTATTAAATATAAAGGCACTGTAATATTGTCATTGTATAACATCATGATCTAACACACGAATTAAAATATATCTTAATTCGTGATCTAATAGTAAACTGATCTATAGAGTGATCTGTCTTAATCTTAATGATCATGACAAAATAGATCTATTTATATTTCATTACAAATTCCGTATCCACAGTCCAGTGGGCTGTAAGAAGCGGACTGCGGACAAGCGGAAGCGGTGTTTTGTTATCACTTATCAGTAAAGATTTTTACACAGATATATATAAATCTGTGAATTTTTATGAGAATTAATCTTGGAATTAATATTTCTTATTGTTGATAACGCAAACGTAACTTTGATCTATATAAAATTATTTAATATTTTTTTAAATATTGGTTTTTTCGATAATTTTATTAATGTTTAATAAATTACAATTTATAGTAACAACAACAAATTAAATATTTATGTAATAATGTCTAATGCAAACATGCAGTGGTGTTATTTGTTTATTCTATGTTTTCAAAGTACTCAGTAGTATTTGATTTAATATTATGAATTTTATTTCGTAGATTATATTAATTTTTTTCTCAAACTATTAAAATAATTCCTTATTTTCTTTATATATATATTGCAACTAAAAGTTTTCTCTTCAATAAGTTTTTGTTTGGTGTGACTGTGTTTGTATAGTTTTAGTTTTAATTTTTTTTTTTTACCACAACTATTTTTCTCTTCTCTCATTTAATACAAAATTGAAAAATATCGACATAGTAATCCCAGAAATGGCAGACTTATCTTATGCATTACCTTTGCTGTTACTTCTGACTGCTACATTGACTCACTTTTGCTTGCATAGAGTTGATGAAGGGCATGTGGCTGTCTATTACAGGGTAAATATATCTTAGTGATTTAGTTACTTTGCTTATATATTCATAAAATTTATGTGTACTTTTTATTTGTAGGGTGGAGCATTACTATCCCAAATTAGTTATCCTGGTTACCATATCATGATGCCTTTCCTAACAACTTTTCGGTCTGTACAGGTAAGTAATTTTTATATGATACTAAATAAATATAAATATGTTAGTATATATAAACTTTTATGTTTTTTTTTCAGGTTACACTTCAAACAGATGAAGTAAAAAATGTTCCTTGTGGCACAAGTGGTGGTGTAATGATTTATTTTGATCGAATTGAAGTGGTCAATATTTTGAATGCTGATAGTGGTAAAGTATATCTATTTATATTTTATTTATTATATGCTATGATTGTAGATCCAGTTTTTTATGTCTAATATAAATGTAGAAAGACAGAATCTATTTGCTGAAAAAAGTGTTTAAATATTATGCTAAATCAAATTTTGTAATTAGATTCAATACATTACTTTATATTACTATCAAATTTTACCTAAATTTCAAAATCATATAAACAAACTATTTTGTTGGGACACTACACGATCCGCAGTATTAACCTACCGATTATATATGATGTTAGTATACATTCAATATGGATAGTATCACTGCTCCGCTTTATTCTAACTTAAAAATAATTAGACACTAAAATAACTAATGTTTTAAAATAATTAAGTTGATTAATTAGATAACATACAATGTAAATTGTTTATTAAAAATAACAATTTAAAAAAATATATAAACTTACTTTTGATCTGTCTTAAAACTATTATTATTTTTTTTTTTAGTTTATGATATTGTTAAGAATTATACTGCAGATTATGACAAGACATTAATATTCAATAAAGTACATCATGAACTTAATCAGTTTTGTAGTGTTCATAATTTACATGAAGTAAATGTTGATTTATATTATATTATTTACATGAATACTATAGAATAATTCTTAAAATCACGATACATTTTTATTTTTATAGGTATACATAGATCTATTTGATCAAATTGATGAAAATCTTAAAGTGGCATTGCAAAAAGATTTAACAGAAATGGCTCCTGGACTCAAAGTACATGCCGTACGTGTAACTAAACCTAAAATACCTGAGACCATACGCAAAAACTATGAAATCATGTAATGAAATAAACTTTAAGCATTGTAATTACTATTTTAACTTATACATAATTGTTTATTCCAGGGAAGCAGAAAAAACTAAATTACTCATTGCTGAACAAAGACAAAAAGTCATTGAAAAAGAAGCAGAAACAGAACGTAAACGTGCTATTATAGAAGCTGAAAAACAAGCACAAGTATCAAAAATTGAATTTGAACAGAAAATTATGGAAAAAGAATCTATAAAACAAATATCTGTTATAGAAGGTATAAATATCTAAACTATTTGTTTGAAGGTACTTAAATATTCTAATATATATTTATTTATATGACAATTTAGATACAATTCATTTGGACAAAGAAAAGAGTGCAGCAGATGCCGAATTCTACCGGATTAAAATGCAAGCCGATTCTAACAAATTATTACTAACTAAAGAATATTTAGAATTTAAACGCATAGAATCATTAGGAAATAATACAAAACTTTATTATGGACCAGATCTCCCAAAAGTTTTCATGCAACAACATATTCCATTATAAAAAAATATTTATATATTTATTCAAGTTGAACTGCAATTTTGATATATAAATTATAAGAACTGAAAATATATCATAAGAGTTCAGCGAGCATTACTTTGTTACTAGTCAATTTTGTGTGTAAAAATAGTTTCATATAACCAAATGTTTAATCATTAAGACACATGTATAATATATACATATATATATATATTTAATTTTTAACTATTATAGAATTAATAATAGTTCATCACTTTCAACATTGTATAATATAATTTAAATTGTTTAATTTCATATTTCACAAGAATTAAAATATTTTACTTTACAGTAAAAACTTAAAACCACTCGTTATATTATTTTTTAAATTTTATATTAAATAATTACAATTTTTAATTTAAAGTAAAATATTTATTTGTAATATTTAATGCATTGTTTTTGTGAACCACGAACAATATTATTTTGTAACAAACTATGAAACTATATAGTACTATTTATAATCAATGATGGTACACAATACACATACAACATATTAAAACCCTTGTTTGGGAGGAACGAGTTCTAAAAGGAACGGATTACTAGCTAGAACGAATTCGTTTTTATAAAAAAAAGAACACGAAAATGAACAAAATTTTTTTTTTTTCAAAGAAAAAGAACAAAATTGTTTATTCTTTTCGAGTTTTAAGAGGCCGTCCCAGTAGAAAAAAATCGACCGAAAAACATGCTTTCGTACTTCCAATAGTACTCAGGCCTCGTTGATCGTAGAAACATGATTTTGGTATCAAAATAATCACGAGAAGTTGTACTAAATATTCTTGGAACAGAATTTTAAAATTTTTTTTCGTTCCAATTTTATATGTGTTTGAAATTTGTAAAATTTTTCTTTTTTTTAAAAAATCATATAAAATCGGCAAATTTAGATATCGAAAATCTGTTCCAAGAATATTTAGTACAACTTCTCGTGATTATTTTGATACCAAAATCATGTTTCTACGATCAACGAGGCCTGAGTACTATTGGAAGTACGAAAGCATGTTTTTGGCAAAAAAATTACGAATTTGCCGTCGTCATGTGCTGCTAAAGCGATTACAGCGGCAGCGTTCTGAAATAGTACTTCTTCCACCACCCCGCTTGCATATGCAGCCATAGGTCAAAACTGGTTATTTATCGTAGCCGCGCACTGGTTATAAATAGCCAAGTACGTCAATACGAAAATAATAATTTTGTCAATAAATAATATTATTTTATTTTTCGATGTTATAATTCGTAATTTTATTTACTATCGTATTTTACGCAAAATGGAACTACGACATAATACTATATCGTAAAATTGTCACAAATCAGCTAGAAAACGTACGATTTAAACAATTTTTTTTTCAATTATAGACAATTGTTCTATAAAATTAGCGTATTGACATTCAAGACGAAATTTTTTAAATTTAAATTAGTATAACTGTATAAGTAAAAAAAGGTAGGCAAGTGGGTGTCGATCTGCTTTACAGTAGGTTACAAGTGAGTCACTATATACTTACTGGATTATTGTGTTAAATTTGAATTCAATGATATAATATCATTGTATAAGAAAAACTCGAAGACGGAGAGTCAGCCTTGATATATTATAATATATATTTTTAACTACAAAATAATTTAAAATTTAACAAATTTTTTCAAAATTCAAACTTAAAATGCTTATAAAAAAAATTGTACCCATTTATTTTTAATATTTTTCAAATGCTATTGTAACGATTTATCTACATGAGCCTTGAATTAAATTTTCACGCTTCTTGACCCAACAAATAATAACTAATTAATTAATAATTATTGAATAAAAAATTGAAAAAATTGAAAATGTCCGTAAAGAGCTCAGAAAGAGTGAAAATGTTTTGAAAATTTATCAAGTATAGCAATTGATAAAATAGACATATAGTGTAAAATGTAAATTATTTAAAATATCTAGATACAGTTATTTGTTTTTTTAATTACAACAAAATAAGAAAATCGCTAGGTACATAATAAACCGAGTGAATATACCAATGTTGTAAAAATTTGAACTTTTCAAAAACTCATAAAAATTCTAATTTAGTTTCTGGTAGAGGTAATTTTTTTTTTAAATTAGACAAACTTACGAGGAATCTTGTATTAAATTTTTAAATTTTAGATTTAAAAAGAAAAATTTTTATGAATTTTTAACAAAATAATTTGCACATTTTCTTCATTTTTTTGTATTTTATATTTTGTCAAAATTCGAACTTTAAATGCTTATAAAAAAAATGTGATTACTGACTATGTATAAAATGTATTATTAATATTTTTCAATTATTATAATTTATATAAGGCGCCTCGTCCTTAATTTTTAAGTTTTTATTACCCAACAAATAATATTTGATTGACATTCATAGAAAAAAAACTAAAAAAATTGGAAACTTAAAAAGTAAATAGTTAAAAAATAATTTAAGTATTTTAAAAATGTTATCGTGCTTAGAAAATTCTATAATATAAAACAAACAAACAGTTAAAATTCCTTGTATCTACGGTTATTTGTTTTAGAGTTACACCATAAACCAAAATTGATTTTGTGATTTTGTCAAAAATCGATTTTGCGTGAAAATGTCTATTTTTCCCTGCTCTTTAGAAAATTACTAGGAATTTTTAATTTATACCTTCCCAAATGCACCAACTTGTTTTCGTGTATGTCATCACGTTTTAAAGGAGTAGAAATAATGCTTTAATTTTTAACTTCAGCCCTTCTTTGAAATGGAAAATGAATCTAAATGATACTTTGGTGAGTTAAAATTTCTAGTAGTTTCAAAAACGTCAAATAAAAACCTAAAAAAGGAACGGAAAAACGGGAATTTTTAAGCATAATCAATTTTCGAAAATATCGATTTTTTTATTTTGCTGTATAACACAAAAAATCATTTTAAATACTTGAAATTTTCACCAAGTCTAAATATTTTGACTTTTTTAAGCTATTTATTGACAATTGAAATTTTCGATGTACCTATGTCTAAGTTTTTTTGTTTGAAATGCCAATAAAAAAAATTTGGCATTTCAAAAAATTTTTTAAATAGATATAATACAAGGTTTGTAATAAGTTGCACTTAGCGTAGTAAAAAAAAATTCAAAAATTGTTAGTCATAATTGTTGTTTATAAGCTAAGCATGTAAAGTTCAAATGTTTACTAAATATGTCAAAATCGCGAAAATTTGCAAGATATTTTTAAGTTGAAAATTCATAATGTTTAAGTGATTTATATCTAAAACCCAATACAAGGTTCTCTATAACATTATTTTCTTCAAATCACTGTAAAAAAAAAACTCCAGCGACAATGTAGAAAAAAATGTACGAGCGTATGAAATTAAATATTTTACGAAATTGCGTAAAATAATAACGATATGTCAATATATTACAATTTAAATATAGCTAATAATATAATATAATCCTAGACTGACAAATTATCTCCATCATCATTCAGAATCGATTTCGTATACAATAATGATACCTGTCATTGTATTCAAATTTAACACATCCATTATAGTGACCTACTCTCCATCACTACTATACAGCAGAGCGATACTTGCTTTTCCACCCTTTTTAAATTTAAATACGGAAATTGTCTTACAAATTTTAATTATTTAAAATAGTAAATATGTTAACGGCAAATCAACGTTAATATATTTTCAATATTTTTGTTTTGTTGTTGTTTTTGAATTTCAATAACTCAAGTTAAAATTATTTAGCCCCACCACCATAAAAAAACCCCTGGCTACGCCTCTACATTAAAATTTTGATAACTCGATATATTTGTAGTTAGTCCAATTATTTTTTTCCCTGTGAACTTTGAGTTACCGAGAGTACACTGTAATATTGTATTATCATTTTCTATACACCATAAAATTTTCAAAATATTTTAATTTGTTTTGAACTGTTTACGGATATATAGGTACTCTGCAGTTTCCAACTTTTTAGGTTTTTTTTCTATAAATGTCAATAAAATGTTATTTGTTGATTTGTTGTGTAAAAAAGCTTGAAAATTTAATAAAAGGCTTCTAACAGTAGTTGAAAAATATTAATAATACATAGCTACATTTTTTTTATAAGCATTTAAATTCTAATTTACAAAATATAAAATACATAAAATTGAAAAAAATGAGCAAATTATTTTATGTTAGAAATTCTTAAAAATTTTTCTTTTTAAATCTATGATTTGAAAATTTAATCAAGATTCCTCGTAAGTTCGTCTAATTTTTTATAAAAAAAATCTCTATTCGAAATTCAAATCAAATTTTTATGACATTGGATATTCACTCCATCATTTCTCATGTAACGATTTTCTTATTTTATTGAAATTCAAAAACGAATAACTGAAAATACTTGAAAATTTAACTAAATGTTTATATTCTCATTTTCTATACATAATAATATTCTTAAAATATTTTGACTCGTTTTGAGTTATTTACGGACAATTTCAAATTTCAATTTTTTTAGTTTTTTTGTTTATAAATGTCAATAAAATTGTATTCGTTGGGTCAAAAATCTTGCAAATGTAATACAAGGCTCCTTATATATATTGTTAGAATATTAGTTAAAAAATATTAAAAATACAGTGTCTATTTTTTTATTAGCATTTAGAGTTCGATTTTTTACAAAAGACGTAAAAATAACGAAAATGTGAAAATTATTTCGAATTAGAAATTCATGAAAATTTAATAAAAGATTCCTCATAAGTTTGTTTAGTTTTATCAAAAACAAAAATCTCTACCGGAAAGTCAAATTACATTTTTATGAGCGTTTGAAGTTGAAATTTTTACATTAGATATATTCACTTGATTTGAAAAACGAATAACCTTAGACACTTGGAATGTAAACCATATGTATATTTATCAATTACTTGATAAAATTTCCAAAACATTTTGACTTGTTTCTAGTTGATTACGAACATTTAAAATTTTAAAATTTTAGATTCTGAGCGGAGCAAGAATTTAATGTATTGGTTTTACAATGATGTGTTTTTTTTATATACCTATATTTTTTTTTTTTTGGGAGGTCAAAATTTTAATTTTCCAATATAGTTCTTAAAAGCGCCCAAAAAACAAAATAAAAATTAAGAAAAAACGAGAATTTTTACGCAAAATCGGTTTTTGACAAAATCGATTTTGGTTTTTGGTGTAAGTCTAAAACAAATGATCGTAAACATATGAAATTTTCACTAAATGTTTATGTTTATACTAGCCTTTTCTATACGTGAAAAAAATTTCAAAAATTTTTGATTTGTTTTGAGTTGTGTACTGATATACTCAGTTACCAACTTTTTAGGTTATTTTCTATAAATGTCAATAACATTTTTGAAATTAATTTTTTTATGATTTTTAAAACAATAAATTCACAGCCCTGATTATAACATTTTTTATACTTATTTTATGTAGGTATTATATGTTTAAAATTAAAATAAGTAAATACACCAATATTTATTAATCAAAACTATTTAAAATGTTGCTAATATTTATTTAGGAGATTAAAATATTATCGTACAAAAATTGTTTCATGTCACTTATAAGTTACAACGTAAAATACGCAACACTATTGCTAAAAAATCTATTTAATCGTAATGAAATTATTATTTCACATGTATTTTAAAAAGTAATTGGGTTAGAAATATAAATCGAGTTCTGGTGTATAATAATTTGTAGGCTTAATTTATTGGTTAATGTTTTTAAGCAAACAGGAGCTTTAATTAAAAAATAGGTTTGCGACTTGCGAGCTAGTAGCGAGCCAGCGCACCGTATAGAATTCACGGGCGACAATTTACGTAACGGCCTGTAATGACGTTTGATGCGAAACGTTCAGCACGACCGTCCGTGAAATAATAATGTACCTCTCCCGCGATTACAACACGCGGACCCCGTCGCGTACACGATGGGCGTGGTTACGGCCTACCGCGACGGCGGCGAGATGGAATTCAACGCCATCTCTTGAGCGTTGTATACGTAACACTTTTACCACGACGGCCTCTTAATTTACACACATATTAAAATATATTTTTAAAAGTTCATTTAGCAGTTATGAAAGTATTTTACTATTTTAGTGTACAATACACCAATGGCTTCAAATGTTCTTGTCGAGATTTTTTTCTACTGGATCTGATGATTTCAATGTAATGACACTTCACAGACTAGGTGATGAACTATTTTAGAAATTAGTTCTTCTAAAATAGGACTACATTAATTTATAGTATATTATTATATATATAATAATAATTTATGTTGTTCAAAAATAATGAATAAATGAAAAAACTATAGTCAATAATTAATATTATATATCCTTTATAACTAAAATAACTAAATAGTAAATAATAAAACAATGTACCTATAGGTATGTATAATTAAAAAATGAACTCAAAAATAAATAACTTAAAACGCTAATTAATTAATGATTATGAATATTTTTTTTCATTTAACAAGTATTGCTATTTCTATAAAATATAAATGTATATATAAATAAAAAAACCATTGATGGTTAAATAAGAATTGTTATTTTATTTGGAACTAAAAATTAAACTCGTTAATTTACCAAAGGAATAAAATTATCATAAGTCATCACTGTTTAAGATTCGTGTAAATTATTTGTCAATTTAACTAAGGAATAAGTATTTGCCGTACTATTACTGTGATCTATTATATTAACTAACCGTAGTATATATATATATAATATAAACTACAAAATAATTTAGATTTTACTCCTCTAAAGGGGTCAACAAATTAAATAATAAATCGTAAAGAAAAATAATAATAAACATTTTTAAAGACAACCCTAATTGAGTCGCAAATTCCCAATAGCTCAAAAAACTTGACAACTCAATGTTTTTTTTATTCCCCTAGAAATATAAATTATTGTTAAGATATCTCGAAGCAAATTTTTATCTCCCTTTAACTTCAAGTTATTGCGACTCAACTGTATATATATATATGTATATTTGCTGCAATTTAATAATAATAATTACATCATTTATGATTAATCTTCATTGGAAAATTCAAAATGTACATTTTGTAGTATATTTATAGTATATTTAGAATTTGGGTAATGTAACTTACAAAACAAAAGACTTATTTATTCAAAGATCCATGAGTACCCGTATTTATTAAAGACAAAATGTTTAAAATAATATAAAAACACCTTGAGGCATTATCATTTAAAGTAAACAAAATTAAATTAAGATTTTACATACATATTAATTTTTTTACAAAAAGACAACATTTCATAGAGTTAGACAATTTAATAATTAATTGTCATTTGTAATATAAACATTTTCCAGACAGATGAAAAAAATCAAATAATAATATGAATGAGAAAGTAAATGTATTATTGATGGTTAAACATAATGTGTGATATAGGATTTGAGAAATTGTATACATGAGAAGTAAATAACTATAATTTACATAATAAAATATTCTTAAAATTACATTCAACTAAAAATCAAATCATTTTTATAATAACTTCAATCAAAAAATTAAAATGGAACAATTTAAGGAACATATTCCTTTGACCACTGTTAGAAAAAATATTAAATAGCACAAAGACAAAGGAATGTTTTATGCTATTTTAACTGCTAAGTATTTGACAGTTCAATATTTGCGTGACATGCCACTCATCTTGTAACTGTCAAATCTACTATCACTGTAGTTTGATGACATAGAATTAACTATGTTTGATAAACCTTCATGACTATTACTATACAAAGCATTACTACTAGAACTACGTCCGTTTATTGAAATAGATGAAGGATTGCTTGATGTACTGTTCCACCTGCACAACAACAAATACAATAATAATGTTTTATGGGAACTACTATCTACATGAATAGTTTAACATACTTCTCGGGTGGAGGTTGAGTTGGACGTTGCCAAATATTTGGATCCACGTCTCGAAAAGTAGAATGTGCCCACGGATCTGGTCTCAAGTTTACTACCATATTATTTGTTCCGGAGCTTGCGCCAAGTGTACCATAAGTACTCTTTACTGGAACTGATGACCAGGCACTACTTTCGCTGTTGCGGGACATTCCATAGGCTGAAATAAAATGTATGAAATAAAAACAAATAATAAATTATTAATTGATTTAAACACTTACAACTTTTGTTTGAATCATATGATGTATGAGCATGTCTGTTACTACTTCCACTACTTGAATCTTTCCTACGAGAATCATCTCTTCGGTCTGATCGATCATCACGACTTCTATAATGATGATCTGTTGCTAGTTGAGCACTGTATCTATCATTAGATAGCAATAAATATTTTTAATAATTGATTAAATTTACAAAAAAAATAAATGAAAAAGCTTTCATCATTTAATTGTTTCTTAAACCTGTACAAACATAAACAAATACCAAAATTGTTTAGCTGTCAAAAGTTGAATTTTATTATACAAAGTTTAAAAATACTATAAATAATAGATAGATTTATAGTAATATACAAGAACTTTGAATTATAGAAGTAAGTAAAATGGAAAACATTTCACTTTATTCAAAACTGTATCATTGCCTGTACAAACCAAGATAATTATAGAAAAATCTAGCTGTCAAATGGCTGAATATTACTTTACAAAATTCTTATGAACTATAATCATCATTTATTACAGTAATGAAAATAAGAATTTTGAAATAAATCTATTTTCTTATGTTAATTTACAAATATTACCTGATATTCATAGTAGAGTCTTTGGGTCTTGATGCAGGTGGTGGAGGTGGTGGTGATGGCCTAATACGACGGGAATCTGATGAGCGTTGTTCATAGCGATGTCTAGATGATGTTATATTAGGAGGTGGAGGTGCTTGGTTCATATAGTCTGAATTTGACTGGATACGAGAATTACGAATTGGTTCTTTTCTGTAGACAAATCAAATTATAAATAGATGATAATGATAAATCGACAATCAAGTTATAATATTACATATACATTTAGAAAATATATAGGTATTATGTATTTATGTACCTTTCTTCATATCGAGATGAATTTGATGAAGAATGTCTTTTAATAGAAATTGGTGAAGATGGGGGAATAGCAGCACGTTTGAGTAATGATTGACGTTTTGTTTCCTCAAGTTTTTCTTGTGCTCTACGTAACTCTTCTTTTTCTCTTTGTAGTCTTTCTCGTTCTAAACGTTGATTTTCACGTTCTAAACGTAATAGTTCAGATTTTTCTTTTTCGATTCGTTCACGTTCAATTCGAAGTTTCTGTCTTTCTCTAATAAAATAAATTATTATATCATAGGTATTAATTTTTTTTTAATATTTAAAATACTAACTTTTCTAGACGAATTGCTTCTTCTTTTTGTTTTCTTTCAATTTCTAGTTGGCGGTCTTTTTCTATGCGTCTCCTACGTTCTTCTTCTCTCATTGCTCTCTCATGTTCTCTTTGCTTTTGTTTTTCACGTTCAGTCTTAGTTAGCAAAAAATAAATAAAATAAATAGTGCACCATAAAAGATTAATGTGTTTTGTTAAAAATTGTTTATTGTCATTATACTTAAAAAAATAATTGTTTAGAAAAAAAATTAGCTTACTTTCATTTTTGTTAAGTTTAGTATCTCTTGTTGTTTCCTTTTCTCTCTTTCTAAATGTTCTCTCTCTCGTTCTAATTCTCTAAGTCTTTCTTTATCACGTTCATTGCTTTTACTTTTGATGCTTCTGTCTTTTCTTCGTTCATCACTTTCAATCACAATTTTAGAGCGTTTTGGATCTTGATGTTGATCTTTTGATGCTAAATGAAAGTATAAAAATATCTGGATTGATAAAAACAAAATCATCATCAAAATAAAAGAATTTAGAATACTTACAACGCTTAAGGGTTGACAAGTCTGGTTTTTTAACATCATTAATTGTAATTTCAGGTCTCTTTTCTCTTTTTTCTTCAGGTTTATTTTTTTTTTCCTCATTTTTTTTTGTTTTTTGATCATTTTCGGGATTTTCATTTACTTTAGATGAATCAGAACTTTTTGCAGTTATTTGATACCCATTATCACGTTTAGCCTATTAAAGATTATAAATTAAATTTATTGCATACTGAACTATTTAAGATTTAACAGGAAACAAATTGTAAATACAAACTCGTTCAACACTAATAACACGTCCGTGAAGTTCAGTCTTATGTAAATTTTCAATACTACGATTAGCATCTTCAGCTGAGGATAATGTAACAAAACCATAACAACGAGCTCCTGGAGTTTTGGCATTTGTCACAACTTTTGCACCAACCACCTACAAAAAAAAAAAATTATTAAATATTCAATTAGTGATTAAACTAATGAAAATAATTAAATGATTAAACTTTTGTACAGTGAGATCTGGTTAATGGACACCTCTAATCAGCAGAACTTTGATCATGAACTTTTGATGATCTTGTGTGTGTCCATTATAGACACATTTCATTATAGAATATGATTAAGAGATGTCCATAAACGAGGATTTTACTATATTCAAAATATATCAAAATAAATCATTTGATCAAATAAAACATTAATTACAATTTCGTGAGTTTGGATAAAAAAATACAAGTTAACTTAAACTCTCTAAAATAGCATTTACACAAAATGAAAAAATTAATGACTAACAAACAGTGGCGTTATTTTTATGTTATTGAACTGAAAGCTGATATTTTTATTTTTTTGATACTACTAATAACACATAGCTTTAGCATTAGTTGGTGAAATAATCCAAATAATTAGCCTCCAATAAATTACAAATTATATAAAAATAGATAATTTAATTTTTTTTAATTTGCCCCCCCCCCTCTCTGGATAACCTAACCTAACCACTGGATCAGCTAATGGTAACAAAAATAAGCACTAAATATGATTAAATTAAAATAATTCAAAATAAACTAAATCTAATTAATAATTGTAACATCCGTTTACAAACTGATTTATTAGTAAAATATAAACCAGAGAACAATGAATATTAGTATGACGAACATAAAAATAGAAACAAATCATAATAATTAGTTTCAGAATACAGTAAGCAATATTCTAATAATTTAATTAATTGATTTTTTTTTTTTTAATATAATAATATTTTAAAAGGCTCAGAGCAAATTCGGAGAAATAATTTTTATAAATCTATTATTTATAAAATTTAAGCAAACAGGATTAGACATATTATACTTAATTAAAAATTATATTTAATATCAGTAGTGTTACCTTTCCATATTTTGAAAAAAGTTGTTTTAAATCAGTGGCCTTAGTAATTGATGACAAACCACTAACCCAAATGTTGCGAACCAAAGATGAATTGTTTTGTTTTGCTAAAATAAATTTTGAAAAGTAAATTATTGGTGATGTATTATCCACTTATAATCTAAAAAGAATAATGTTAAATTTTAAAATAACTACAAATTTAAAACTTACATGCGTCATTTGATATCTGTTGAACCTTAGAGTTATTATTACTGAAAAAATCAAATAGAAAAATGTATTTAAAAATGTTTATTTATAATTTTGATTAAACATAAATTTTTTTCACACATAAAAAGTATATATTAAATTATTACTTGTTTCCTGTTTTTACTTAAACAAAAGTTATTTATTAATATATTTTACCAGTTATTATATACATACTTAGACATAATATATTTTCTATGTCTAAGTCACATTGTATTTAATTATCTAATCGTCGTCATCATCATACACAATTAATAATATTTTAAAAATCATTCACAGTATTTTATACTTAATTATGGGAAGAAATACATTCAATACTTAAGTCACTTGAAAAGAAAATATGTTTGATTTTGAGGGAAGTGTTTTTTGTTTTGTGTACGAGTATTATCTGTACATTGATTAATGATTATACATATTAATCAAAATTGACAACTCTTCTATGCGTCTAAGTTCTCAGATATTGATGACTTAACTATCGTATTATTATAAAACCAATTTTTAATTCATCTTTAACTAATTTTTATTAACTGCCATCAGATAATATTTTCTTGCAAATCTCAATTTTAGTACAACAATATATTGCACAATTATTTCAATAATCAATATCATCTTTACTTCATATAATATCAATAATACATATTTTGATATATATTTTATGTACTATAAGTACAATGCCAATATATTTTTATTAAGAATATACATTAATAAACTGATATTTCATTCAATATCAAATGCATTATCTTTTACTTATTGACTTGTTTTCTTATTGTCCATATTGGAAAATTAAAAATCTCTTCACAAGTATCATACTTGTAGTTACATTATGTAAATTTGTATTATTAATTGACATCTCTCTTCAGGAAATATCGATCTATGTTTGAAATGATCATCATTATTCATAAGCACTATACAATATTTCAATAAATATGTTTGTGATTACCAACTTAAATATTGTATTGTACATTAAGTATTTTAAAAATTCAAATTGTACTCAATATGTATTTATAAAAACATTAATGTATAAATTAATTATGTATCATCATGCAATTTTGATATAGACTAAACTAAGATGCTTGACCAAAAAGCAACGACTCACATAATTTGAAGCAAATTTTTAGTTAATAATTCTTAAGAACTAAATTTAGTAAACTTAACTAACTTTTTCTAAAATTATAAATTATTTTAAATTTACCCTATGTATGTACCAATTTTTTATCAGTTATTTTTTTTTTTATAAATAATAAAGATAAAGCATTTTTATGAACATAAATAAGGGTACTGTGAATTTTAACTAATTTATATTAAGTATAGTATTGTGAAATCAAAATAGATTTTTCTAAGCTAAACTATAAAATTAATTTGTGCAATTTATATTACTTAGTTCAGAATTAAACAGTTATTTAGGAGGAAATCGTACTTGCATGTTGTGTTGTCTTATATATGGGTAACATTGATTATTACTAAATAATAAATAGTGAATATTAGAACAAATTTATGAAAATGTAGCAGAGAATATCAATTATGTTTGAATAAAGAGTTTTTTGATCATATATTTATTTTAAAATAAGTCATATGAGTTTGAAATTTTTCAATTAATTATAAATCATAGTAAAACAATAATATGAAAAAAAAATTCTGCTCGAGAACTTAAGCACAGCTCATATTCTATTCAGCAAATTTAATAATAATTAAATATGCTTCAATAAAAACTATAAATGAGTTATAGTAAAAATACTGTACAATGATTTTTTATGCTAAGCGCGTGTAAAACAAAGACAATATATGCTGATACGACATCCTCTTAAATATAAAACACAGTACTATAAATCATACAAAATAATAATACATATTGCTAAACACTTAGCAATCTATAAAGTGGGGTAGCTACACATAAAAACATTATAAAGTTCCAGAAGCAAAATATTATTTTCTTCCCTAAAATAATAGAATTAATACTATTGTCACTAAAACAGTACTGTGAACCCCAAAAAATATTTATGCACTGAAGCAACTGCTTTTTTTGCTACTTTGGTAGCTATACCATTGAATGTAAGCAATCTATCCCAAACACACAGTAATAGTTTATGATATACAAATTTAATTCTATTAACAAATAACACTAACTATCTAAGTCAATTATAAATGATTTGTTTTAAATATTATAAATTATTTTATGTGAAATCTAAATTTGAATATTATAATTCAAAGAAGAATAGTTTTATATTAACTATAAAATATATCTTTATCTTTTATTTATTAACAATTTATATTATAAAATACTAAATTGATTACACAACACTTCACAACTTAACTCATAAAAAATTGAATCTATTTAAAATAGCCTAAGAATTTAAAATATTGGTACATAAATCTGTTTTAATTAAAATATAATATATATGCATATATATAATATATTTCCACACAATTTACTACTCAAAATTCAAAAATCCTAATTCACATAAATTAAAAACTTATAATCTTCATTAGCATAGACATGCATGTTGGTATGTGCTAATTATTATTTACTAGAAACTTTGTTCACATATATGTAACATATTCATCCAATAACAGAATTGTATTGGGATATTTGTTCAAACTTAGCAGTTCTAAAAAAGGTATGAAAATAAAGTTTTTTAAAAAAAAAACTTTTAATTGGCAGTCATATATCAGATCCTTGGCGCGATATTCCAATGAAAGGATAAAGAATCAGTTGTCAGGACCATGTTCAAAACAAACCTCTGCTTATTGCCAGCTTCCACTTTATCTTTAACTTGTTTCTCCACTTCTTTCTTCTCATCTTTGGGCACACTGACATTGATGATGGGTTTTGTATTGCTGATGTCCTTGTCTTCTTTGTGGATACTGCGTAGTTTATCCCCAACAGATGATCGCTTCTCAGTTGCACTGCGGCGGCTTTTGACCAATCCAGTTGACGATCTGCTACTAGTACTTGGATGGCAAGATTCATGTTGTTTGATTGATGATGTTTTTTCTTTGATTTGGTTCCCAATCACTTCGTCTATATTGCGTCACACAAATGAAATATACATAATCATAAAATACCCATGGTATTAAAAATTAACATATTAAACATAATTTGAACCTATATTAAAATATGTTTAATAGATAAATGACAAATGTAAAATAATTACATAAAACACTAGATAATATCAAAATATCAAAATGATAAAACAATGTGAAGGATAAGGGCATGAATTTAACATTTAATTAATGAACTATATATAATATTGATTTCGTATTAATTTTGCTAAGAAAAATGTAAATAAGATTCACCCACATTTTCTGTACATTTTCGCTAAATATAATCAAATTAAATGTTAATTAAGCGATTAACTTAAAAAATTAAGTAATGTAGTATTACTAATTTTTTTCTTGTGGTTGTCAGTATTTCTTTATTTAATAATTATATTGTTTAGTCATAAATAACTTAGCAATATTAAATTATAATTTAAAGAAGGAAACTTTCTCTACTGAGTATTAAATATTATGTCAAAATTGTGACAGTTGTCCAGAATGCCTGGATGATCTTTGTGAACATTTCTTCAATGGTTTTCTGGTTTCTTTTAGTTGAAACTTTATCAAAAATTTGATAAAATCAGTTATTTCTTGAGATATTTTTCTTCTAGTTATCATTGTACAGTATTTGCACCGTATAAATATAACAATACATTCATAAATTAAAAAAAAAAGACAAATACCAAAATGGTATCGCTAACTATTACAATGTAAATTAACATTATTATGCATATAAATTAAACAAAGTTTATGCATTATCAATATTCAATACAATAATACCTTACTTGATTACTCCTTTAAAAAAAAATGTTAACAACAGTACTGTGCATATTTTTAGTTTTTGACGACAGATTAGTAAAATTATAAACTCTTAGTTTAGTAATTAAATTTTTTTATTATTACCCTCTTTTTCAATGTTTGTATCTTCCTGAAAAAAAAAAAACACTGGTTGAATTAATATATGTTGATATATGATACATAAAAATATATCGTTTAAACTTAAAACATAATATTATTTTATTTTGAATATGTAAAATATAACAAGATGAATGTAAGTAATAAAGCAGTAGAAAAAACACTAATAGACTACATTACATACATTTTAAGTAAAAATGTATTTTGTTGTTATAGATTAAGAACAAAAATTCAGTATTAGTCTACTTTTAAAATGTAACTTTATTTCTAAACTTAAATAAGTCATATCATCTTTACTATTTTATTTTTTTTATAACTAAATAACTATTTAAACAATTAAACTTCAAAAAAACTTCAAATAAAATTAAAATTGTTTTAATTATTACTATGTAAAATATGTTAATAAAAATACAAAATGTGTGTACTTCATTAATAAAATAAAATTTTAATTTACCTCATCAGCAAATAATTTAATATCATCTTCTCCAATTGTCAAATTAATAGAGTCTTCATTATTGTCATCTTTGTTATGTTCTTGAATTGATTTTACCTAAATTAAGTAAAAATAAAATAGTCGATAACAGTTTAATCGAATAATTTTAACAGAGCTAGTGCTGATGAGTAATTCTACCGATACGAACAGTTATAAATACACACTAAGTTTAATACACGAGTTTTTAGAGGTATTTAATAAAAGATTTCAAAGCAAAAGTTGAAAATAAAATAATTAAAAGTGAAGATAATGATAAATTTTAAGAAAAAATATAATATTATAATGTAAAATTAATTTTTAGATTATTAGCTGCAATAAATATTTTTAAACCACTTATATAAAAATATATATCGTAATTTTATAAATTCCACAGCGCAAGCTCTGATAAGTTATATATTAAACCTACTGTATTAAGGCCAAAAGCCTCAAATATTTCTAGTTCATCGAATTCATGGTCCAATTCTTCATATATTTCATGATCCAATTCTTCATCTTGTATATTATCTTCTTCTCTGTGTTCTGGAGTAACTTCTTTTACTCTAACTATAGTATTTTTATTTTTTTCTTCATCTAAATAGTTGCGTATTATATTACTT
Organism: Rhopalosiphum padi; assembly: GCF_020882245.1. Classification (NCBI taxonomy): domain Eukaryota; kingdom Metazoa; phylum Arthropoda; class Insecta; order Hemiptera; family Aphididae; genus Rhopalosiphum; species Rhopalosiphum padi. The sequence goes on from NC_083600.1 coordinate 26,343,674, forward strand.
TTTTCAACAACTTCAATTTTTGTACTATTATCATAATTAGCTAAGTTTGTAGTTTGTTTAATTTTATTACTTTCCATTTTTACTATATTATTATCGGTATGTGAGGAATTTATTCGAGAAACAACTATTTTGTCTTCATTATTTTCTTTTGTAACAACACTAATTTTCTTTGATTCTGCTTCAATAGTATCAGTTATATCAACATTGTTATTTTCTGCTTGTTCTGAATTTATCTGAATTTTTTTTGTTAGACTTGAAGTTGTTTTTTCAATTTTTAACTGTTGTGCACATGTTTCTAAAAAAATAATTTTAATTTCATGTGTATAACCAACATAGATTATTTTAATAGAATTAAAATAAGTACATGAATATAAAGTATAATAAATTATAACCATATATAATATTAAGATAGTTTAAAATAGAAAAGTACAATATAAATAATGAAATTGAAACAAATATAAATATTTATAGTTTAAGATATATTATAATATAGTTCAGAAAAATGGATGAATTTTATAAGGTAAGAATTGGTGTAAGGGTATAGTGAGAATATGTTTTAATATTTTATTTCACAATTTAACATAACTTACTTGATTTAGGTCCAGGTCTTCTGCCACCATCATTCGTCTTCATTTTCTTTGATGGAGTCACTTTTTTTTTGTCTGAAGTAGATACTGTATCAATATCATTTTTTTCGATAACAGGAGTTATTTTTTTTTCAACACTTGGAGACTTAGAATTTAAAGTCAACATTTTTTTAATTTCAAAATAATAGTTTTGAGGATCTTATAAGTTCAAAAAATACCTAAAATAAAAAGATATATTATTACTTATGAGTGTTAAATTTAGTTACAAATATAATATCATACATTGATAAAAATAAAAAATTTATATTTAAAAAGGTTGGTTGTTAATTTGTTATAAAATAATAAGCACATCCATATTTATAAAAATACAATTATTTTTTTTCCGTGGGTTTTTTTTCCGTGATTCAATTAAAATATGTTTACATTAAAATTAATGGATGTACACAAAACAATGTTCTACTCTCAAGAAATATTTTTACCGTCATGAAAATTTTAATAAAAAAACTAGGTTATCATTGAAAAATTATTATAAAAATATTAATGATAAAATGAAAACCAATAAAACTATTAAAAAATAAAATAAAAATAGAATCAATAGTTAATTTTAAATAAAAATATGCAAAAAAAATCTACAAAATTTAACAAGAAATTATTGTTATACCACGTGAAACATTTTTTAATTAAGTTTTTAATGTTTTAATAAAATATTTTGATTATTCTAAATTGTTTATATTACATCAACTAAGTTTTGATGCCAGCATTAAAAATTTAAAAATAAATGATTCAACAATTATTACAATAATCACTTATTTTACATTAGTTTTGGTCTAGCAGTAGAATCTTTATGAAAGTTAAGGTTAAAAGAAATGCATATGATTGATCTTTTCAAATGATACAAATTACTAATAAGTTATATTTTGTTCCATAATTATAATCTGTTCAGCCATTATAATGCTGATCAAAATAAACTGAATAGATTATAATAATAAAAAATATAAAATCAATGTTACTAGGTTTTAACTTATAAACATATAGAAAAATAAATCACAAAAATTCTTAAATAAGTCACGTATAATATACAAATAGTTATTAACTATTTTTTACTACATAGTCTACAAATGTCATTCAAATTTTGATTTTCAAACACAATTGTTATGTATTTAGTTAAACTCAACATTTTTAACATTTTTAATTAATGTACCCATTAAAAAATGTTTGGTAAATAGATACAGACTTACAGTAATAAATTTCATACAATCAGTATCTGTTGAACTGAAGTATAGATTCTAAAATCTATTAATACAATTTATTGGTGATAAATGATAATCTTATGACCAAATAATTACTTTTTGTTACAAAAAGCTGTACATTAGAATCTTGCTCATCAGATCGATATACACAAAGAGAAAATTTAATATTTATATATATTTAATATTCTGAAACTCCGTCTTTACAAGTTTTTAACAAACTATGTAGGTAGATAACTATTTATAATTTATTGAAGATTTTTATGATTAAAAATATGTAATGTATGATTATACATTAATTTAATAATTCTACATATCATCGAAAACTTGTTTTGAAAACATTTAAAAACTATTTTATTTAATCCCAGTCCTATTAAGTCTAGACTAACAAGTCTACTATGGACTGTAATTGAATGTTTATATTAAAAAATTAAAATAAATTAGTATTAGTATTTAATAATAATTAAGTATGGTTATTGACACAAAAGTACCAATTAAAAATCAAATAATAACAGAAAATGATTAACTTACCGAATACTTCAATCTATAGTACATAAATTATTGCTACTTTTAACATTTAAGATCCTTTTTTTACTATTTTTCAAAACTTCCTATGCTTTTTATATTAAATTTAATACATTTTTTCCATTATAATTGTAGATTTGTACAAATTTCAGAATTTAATAATTTATGATTATGATGAGTAAATAAATAACTGGCACCTGGTCGTCAGTGATCAGCGGGGCATCGTGTTTATTCATTATTGTGTATATTATGTTAAGCATAGAACTCATACTATTAAATCAGTGTATCACCTTTTGATATAATAAAATATGATTGCTATATAATTGATGGTTATCTATTTACTCCATAGAGTACAAAACATTATAGTTATAGAGTAACTCATGGCATGAATGCAGTGTTGCCGTGCCCATATTTACTGTAGGAACTTTAATCGTGTTGCAGGGCAATTTATTTTCTATCCACAGACACAGACTTAAAGCAGTTAAAGCTTAATTTTCATTTATTCGTTTGACAATATTTCACAAATTCACTGTATACTAGGTATGTAGTATGTACAATTTTCTAGATCGTGGTTTGTCTTAAGCAATGTTAGCCATGCCATTAACCCTTAAAAATAATTAACTTACAGCGCAAATGCTCAGCTACATCGTTGTTCAAGACTTATACTTATACAGTACCTACCTTTATCCTTTATTATATTCATAGTTCATATATAGTTGAATAGTTCATACCTATAGTTGGATAGTCCAGCTAATGAAGTTTTTATTATGAAATAAATCTGAGAGTTCTGAAACTTGACAGAAATGTAGATTTGTGTATCCTGATTGACCAAAAAAATATTCACTTTTCGTTCGGGAGTGTGCTTCGGCTTGATTTTATAGTTTTTCTTGATAGGTAGGTAGTACCTACGTATCTATCTGCTCTCAATTCTCAAAGTATTATTTTTATTATAGCAAAAATGGTTCTATACAAAATTACAGGTGATACAATTTTCAATAAACTATGATTCTACACTTTTTTCTGGAAGTTGAATTTTATATCAAGTAAATTCAACCGTACTTTTTAATATTGAGTAACAGAGTAACGCGCGTTAAACTGGCCATGTGAGTAGATTGCGTGCCACATGCGTGTATGCTACAGAACGTAGGTATTATTTACATTCAGTAGTGTGATGGAGGGTATACGGCGTATACCCAAAACGCTAAAATTCTTAAATGCGTATAGGAAAGAAAATAAAACAAATACGCGGGTATACGGTCGTAGCCTTTTGGACGATAACCATATTACCAAAATTTATTAATAATATACATATAATTTGAACATTTCTGAATTTTTTCAAACTCATAGACTATAAACATTGAATACTACGTAAACATAACTAGGCAGCTAGTAGATACTAGGTAATAGATACTGATAAGTGATAATACATGCTTTTCATGTCTAATACATGTCATTTATTACATTTAATTTAATAAAACAAATATTTAAAATTAAATTAATATTATGAGTTATGACGACGGCAATATAGTATATATAAGACATGGAGAAAATGAAATACAACAATTGGACCGTAGGGCGTAGATTTTTATTGAATACATCTGTACTAGTACAAGGAATGAGAAACTTTATTCATAATAATACAATGAATGAAGAAATACAGGAATTAAATATACTAATGTGAACGGGGATTTAGTTTAATATTCAGATCTAAAATCTAAATTGACAATAAACAATATAACAAATCTTATGTTTATCAATATAAATGGGCCACCTCTTAGTATAGGGAACCCAACCAAATATGTTGGATGCTGGAAGCTGGCTGTTGCAGCACAGATCGACCGATGATAACCTTCAAGAAAAGTGGAGCCATTAGAAAAATAAAGTGGAAAATTTTATAATTATAAATAATAAATAAATACATTTGCTATAATGGAATTATATATTATTATGTATTTAAATATATTTATAATAATAGATAAATTTAAGTTAATTAGATTACGGGGGGTCTGGAGGGCAGAGCCCCCCACGTATTACATATTTCTCAATTTAGGTGTATACCCGAAAAAATATTTACGACTACGCCATTGTACATATGCATACATGGCATATTAGTATGTAGAAGTTGGAATAAAGTTCGATTTAGTTTTTTTTTTTGTAAAAAAAAAAGTCGATTGTTTATTAATAATATAAATTATGAAAGATATAATATAAAATAAATTAAAATCAATAGAATTGAAAGATAATTTGCTATTAATTATAATATAAACTATAAAGTATAAATAATGTAAAATAATTAAATTTATTAATAGCTATTTCGTTTTTAAATATAATGGCCAGTAAATGGTTTATAAATTCTTTCAAAGATATTTTATTCGCGACCACTCGATTTTCAACTATTTTCTCTGTGCAATAATAAGTTTAGAAGATATGGGAGTTATGATATTTATTGAAAATCATAGTACCTAACTAATATTATATTTATATTATTATATTATTTGTAGACATTGTCATTACGTCTATTTTTATTTTATGTAAAGTCGTTATAACTTAGAAACTATTCGATTAAATTTTGATTTAAATTAATTAATATTTATAACAACAGGATAACCCGCTTAACAATTTACAGTCAATTGTCAGTGGCGCAACTAGAAAAAAATTTCAGGGGGGGTTACATTATTACAATATATATATATATAATTATATAGGTTATTAATTATTATACTAGAGTACTAGACCTCGGAGAAATTTCGGAGCGGGTTACAACCCCTTACCCCCCCCGGCCCTGGTTACACCACTGTCAATGAGGTTGGTAGCCGATAGATAGCCTGTAGGTAGGTAATAAAAAAAAATTATATCACTATAAGAGTAGTTACAGGAAACTACTTAAATGGTATAACAATCCCCAAAAAATATTTAAAAATATGATCTTTAAGCAGAATTTAAAATTTCGAAATCAAAATTTTAATAGATGATACATTATTAGAGAAAAAAAAACGATGATGAATACTATTATGTTCGGTGGATCACTCTTTATTGAGCTGTTAGTAAACACCGATTTATATAGCATATTATCATGAGAATTATATGGTCTCTAAGTAAAATTAATAGGTAATATCAAAAATTAAAATTTGAATAAATGCAATATGAATTATATTTTATAAGGATAAAAGCCAAAAGGGGGTGCTTGATTGCATGCTTGATGCCTTGATGTGGGCCACTCTGTACATATACGTCTTACCTATATAGTCATATGGACTATAATTATAACACTTTTTAGACACTACTCACCTCACCCTCACCCAATCATAAAAAACTTCAAGAAATGGCCTTGTGCACAGTATATATATTTAAGATATTAATTAATAATTTTAATTGTATTTATGTATGTAAAAAAAAACAATAATTATTTTCGTAGAATGAGTTTAAATTAAAAAACTTCTGTCTGAATACACCATATAGGATATAGCTGGTTCGAATCTATGTACGATAAAAAAGAATCACAAATTAAAAATTATTTTATATCATTGCTAAGTAAAATTAACTTAATATTATCGTCAACATATTCACATATTATAAGTTCAATGTCCATCATAAAAAATCGTTAGTTTTCAAAAATTAAAAAGAAAGACGTCTGCTTAAAAAAATTAATTCCCGACAAAGTAAAAAGTCATTACAATTTATTGCCAATAAAAAATTAAAAATGCACGACAGCATATTATATATATTCCCGATAGGGATAGTGGCCCCCCACAGACAGTAGCCTTGAAATCTTCCTCATTCTGACTATTAAACTTATAATATATATAAATAGCTCGTGTAGTATTATTTTCCTATACGCTTTTTCGTACCATATATTGACTATATACCCAGGTCCGATTTGACCAGATTTAAATTAAAATCTAGTACAATAATTAGTGAATATCAGACTGATATTAAATCATGATAGACTTTAGCTACAAGAAAATATTAGATAGGGACAACCATTAATTATTATTTGCACTAAAAATATATTAAATGTGATGCTTATATTAAATTTGTCAAAATATGCACTAATATAATAATTAATAATAATTATTAATATTATATATTGTTTATCTGTTTTTTATTATCAAATTAAATAATAATAAATAAATATTATTATATATAAATTAATATTAATATAATAACTTGAAGTCACACGATATAGATAATAAATATATATTTCTCTACAACATTTTTATTTATTGGGGGGGGCCGAAAAAACTCCCCTTTGGCGAAAAAATGCGTAATCTACCACTGCCTATCTCAATAGTTGAGATCTTAATATATACCTGCCGTATATGGCTATATTATGTTAAAGTTTGAAGAGTATTCGAGAAAAAACATCGCAATAAATCGAGTATAAAAATAAAATATTTATTTAAAATAATATGAAGCTTCTGTATAATTATAAATATTGAACACCAAATAACTGATAAGCGGTATGATGTTATATAATATTATTTTGAAATTTATCACATTAGTATATTGTTTGTTTAATTGAAGATTTTGTTTCTTTAAAGATTGTATCACATACAATAAAGTTGATGTAAAAATATATAATATGATGAATAAAAATGTTTGTAAATGTATAATATTAAAACTACTATTGAAAAAATATACTAATTACCTGTACTTAATATAATAAGGACGTATCAATATAGTCATTAAACATTACACTAAAATTATTGATCATAAGTATTTATAACTATTAAAAAAATACTATTTTCAAAAATGTATTGGAAAAATTGAAAACGCTATTTCAAGTATATCAATATTTTTTCTAAGATTTACATAAATAAAGGTAGGTACGCAATATTTTTATTAACCTTAGCCCTTAGATACTTATAGAAATAATCAAAAAATAAACTTTAAAAAGTCTCTCATGCACGGAGAGTTACCTTAATTGCACTTAATATTAATATTGCATTATTAAATAGTTATTATAATTATTTAAATGTGGGGTGGCCATCTGCAGCTGTAATAGTTAAATTATTGTACTCTTTGCGTGGAGATTATTGGGAAACACTATTTTTCTGCACGGCACTGATAAGTTATACAGGGTGATCTTAAAACATAATCAACAATTATTACTCAAAACCTTTTTTCAAACATTTTTGGAAAAATTCGTTTAACACAATTTAAAGGCACGATAAAAAAAGTTTTTTTTAATAATGTTTGTACTTTTACTATTTTTATCGTTATGCTTTTTTTTAAAGTTTTTTTTTTTTTTTTTTTAAATAATACATTTTCAATTTTATAATTTGGAGTAGAAAAGTTTTCTGAGTTTTTAATAAATAAAAATCGAATTTCAAACGATCCTTTAGTTAGTTATAATGTTTAAGTATTTAAATTTTAAAAAGTGTTGACGGTGGTAAAGCGGTCAGAAGTCATTATATAGCAAAATGTTGGTATACTTAGTGGAATATTAAATTAAACTCTGCTCATCTAAACTTTAAATATATATTAGGTATAACTAATTAACTATTAATTATGACAAAATGTTGTACATCAAAAAAAATTCTACTTCAGAATATGCAATTAAAATAATGCATTTTTGTCATTTAAAAAAAATAAGAACCTTACTCTAAAAATGTTATTTTGTAATGATTTTTAAAAATGTAAAAAAATATTTTTAAAAACATTAATAGTTTTTGAAATAATAAACGTCTTACTTTAAAATAATCACCCTGTATGTATATAGTTGAAACGGAGTGATGGTAAATGGCCAGGCCGTGCTCAGCGACCAGCATACTCCTGTTGGTGGTGGTGTAATCGGCGGCGTCGTTCGTTTGGACAGCACATTGTTGTAACTAAAACTCGTGCAGTCGTGATTAGTCAGACTTTAGACGTTGACCCGCGGACGTCGTTGTGTGTAGCGTGCGGTAGTTAAGTCGCGTTAAGTCACCTATAATATTTAAACGAGTTTCGTGTCCACTGAAGAGCGACGATGACACTATACAGATGAATATAACCGTCGAACACCTACACTGCATAGCTACCGTTTTTATTTTTTTAAATGCTATGTTTTGTTTTTAAAACTGTACTCGAACATTAATATACATAATCAGAAATTGGCCACAAACGGAGGTAAAATTAAAATTACTACTTTAATATTAATATATAAAGATATACATTATAAACTATAACATTTTATAATATGCAAGTCGGTTGTTGATGAAAACTATCAGTGTTTTGCTGTCTTCGTAATTTAATTTTGTCATACATATTTAAATAGGTATTTAGCAAATGTATCTATTATTATTTATTGAAGTTCACATTGAATATATTAATATATAGTTTTCAAATCACCCTATTTTCAAATTATAATTTTACCTATTTAGGTATGATTTTTAATAAAATTGATAAGAACCTACTTGTCATTTCGTAACTAATGAATTTGTTGTCGATACTCAAAAATATGTACATTAAAAAAAAAAAAACGGTGACCATTCATTATAGTAAACATACTACGATTTAGGTATGTCATGATTAAATGTATGAACGTAATAAAATCTATTGTTCAGTTAATACTGTAAAATACTGTGTATAGCTATAATGGTTCACTACGTAGTAAGAAATTATAAATACGTTTCGTTATAACTTTATAAATTAAAATAATTGATAATTATTTAAAGTATTAAAACAAAGGTACCTATAAAAAAAAATTACATACAACGTACAAACTAAAAATTAAAATTATACAAAAAGAAAGCTTAATAATTGATTACAATTTATTGTTAGAAATTTTATTGACTTCAACTCTTTGCAGTTAATTTCTAACTAATAGTAAAATTACTAAAATTATAAATTTTTATACTAAGTATTTCTGTGGTTTACGTTGTTTTTTTTTATGTAGCTTTTTGAAATCTGATTTTTGCTAACTATATTAGATTTATTCATTTTTGAAAGATCAAATTTATTAAGTTAATTTTTATTATTATAGTTATGTATGTTTCTATATTCATATAAAATCAGTTTTTCAGTTAGAATTATATATTATACAGAATAACAAACACATATCATATTACTAAAACAACATTAAATGCCAATACACCATGTTTGCCTTATCGTGAAGTCAATATAGATAAGTTTAGCTACGGAATAACAACACATAAAAAACTTCCTGTCCACAACATCCAAATTGACGTTGAATATTATTTACAAATAACAAATATTTATATAGTCGGGTATTATTAATAAATAAAAAATAATGTATAGTTATTTAATGTTTACACACAAAATATACACAAATTACGTGTATTGTACATCGATGAGACGATGATATATGATAATAGTATTGCGTGTTGTGAACAAAACTGCCATTTTGTAAAAAAAGAAAAAACAAATTTATATAAACCATAAACGTAATGTTAATATTTTCAAATAAAAATGTCCCCAAGACAAAAGCCTATTACCTAAAATTTAAATATTACCCCTTATTGAAAATTTGTATAATACGAATAGGTCGTAAATATGTAGTGCATATTTGTCTGTTTATAATATATCTTTTTAAAGACGACTTACTAGTTTATGTTTTACTGTATAAGTACACCATACGCACGCGGGAAATTAAAATGATTTAAAAATAGGCTACGCGGGTTGCACATGTTCTACAATGTGGTGGACCACCAGAGTATCCCGTTTTATCTTTTGCTGGAGAAAAACTGTATGTAGTGTAGGTACTGCAGTCTGTAATTGGATGTTGGGAATATGCAACCATCCGTGAATATGAACATGCTGATAGTCATAGTTATAACGATAAATTACAACAGAATAATATTTTCTTTCATTTTTACTATTTTAATCATTTTATTAACATTGTATAGAATGTTATACATACTTTTTTTACATATACATAATACGTACCATACGCTTATGATTAATGAATTAATTAATCAACTTTTTAAAACAAACAACAGTAACATAAGCACATAACATGTACTAATTTATATAATTTCTAAAATATCCATACCTTATACTTTTATAAAATAAGGTTTTCAATTGTTTCACTTTCAAATTCATGCTTTCTATTATATTTGTAATTTGAGAAACGATAATGGATACTGGAACTCTTAAATATACATAATATTATATATTATTTATAACATTTTTAGAACTATTATTATTTTGTTGTGTGCTTATTTGCATTGATTTTATAATATATATATATATATGTATAATGTGTTATAAAATATTGGTCAAACGAACATAATTGGAAAAAATCTCACATTCATATAATAAAACATAGGTAACAATGTTACCTACTTCATAAAACATATTAGTATGTCACGTAGGTAATTATAGACAATGTTACCGATATATTTCAATCATTCGATAAACAATACATAATAAATTGCTAAGATGTATCATATTTTTGCTAACGCCCATGTTGTAAATCCTTGAACATGATCTTTTAATTGCAAGAATTTGTTTTATTATTGTGCAGTGTCCATTTGCTACTTTGTCTTTGTGTGTTACAATAATATGACATCTACGTCGTTGTCCAAACTTGTATAAAAGGTAATACCATAATCGGAACAAAAGACATCAGACATCAATTTCGCATTTCGTGAATAATAGAATCAGCAATCAAACAAATATGGTCGCGATCGTTTTGAATATTGCAGGAAATAAGACTTCAAAACGAGTTTCACTTATTTTGTTTTCAAATCTTTCAACCTGAATACATTGTAATTATTTTTAAATCAATTGGTTTGACAATGTTCATGAAAGTCGTTATGGTACGTTGGCCTTTTAGTAGTCGAGTACCTAGTTAACAAATTCGTTATTTTTTTTTATTAGTCCATTCAAATATTCAATCTTGAAATCGGAAAATATTTATAAAAAAAATTTTTTTAGAAACTATTATTTGCATAAACAAGTGTTCTTAAAAGAGTAGTTCTTTATTTAATTTTTTCTGTACTAAGCGAAATACTAGGTATGTATAATGTAATGTACCTATTACCTAGTATTATAATGTAATTCTCATCAATTTAAATGATCATCTTTATCCATTATCACTGGGTTCTAATAATCATACTTTATGTACCTACTTTACTCAACCTTTATGTTTTCTGTGTTAAACCACTAGATAACATTTAAATGTGACAGTTATTACATAATTATAAAAATGTAATACATTATTATACTTTAATAGTCAATATAAAAAATATTATTATATATACTGTTAACACTTCATACTTTAAATATTTAAAATAACTATTGTACCATTTGTACCATCATTACCATCTCACATTTGTTCCTATGAGTACAGCTAAAAAAAATAATACATATTAATACATTATATTCAATGAACAATACAAAATATACATTATTTTTTTACTTTTAGTATTATATAATATTAATTAGTTAATTTAAATTATTTAGTATTTGAATAGCTTATTTTTCTTTGTTTTTAAAATACGAGAAAAATCGTAAAATGCAAAACAACTTTAAATTTAAAAAAACACATTAATCAAATTATTCCCGTATGAAATTGTCATTTGACCTTCTTGAAAAATATATAAGCTATGAATTGTTTTATGCGTTTAATTGTTTCTATTTACCGTTATTTGTACATGCTTTCTACGTAAATACTAAATTTTGTTGGGATTGTATTCGAATTCGACCGGTTCCATTATGTATTTATGTTGTATAATTAGTTCAAGAATAACACTACTGTCATTACTATGTAATAACTCATTTCGTATGAATCATGAATATAAAGTACAGTTGGCCGGAAAAATGATGTTTTATATTTTGTTTGATTTGACGAGTGTTTATGCCGGAAGTTACTTGACTCAAAACTATGTATACTCTAAAGGTACATACATAACATATTGATATTAGTGAGATAATATAAATATATAATTTTAAAAGATAGAATATATGGACTATGATGGAGATGGTTTGTATGTATAACATAAATAACATATTTGTCATAATATTATGTAAGTACTTACAGTACTTATGGAATATTCGATGCACACTTATAAATTATGATTATAAACTTATGAAGTTATTCGTACATTATACCTATATTATGTTATAATAGTATAAGGATATACATAATATATAATATACGATTATATGATAATGATCATGATGGCTGGCTTATAAAATTATTATGAAAACAAATGTTTTTTTTTTTATTATGAAAAAGTTATAAGGAATAGGAACATAATACTAATAATGAGGGGTTGACAATAATAAGGATGTAATATGCATATTATAGATACAATAAATATTATATTATTTTAATTTGTTCTACCAAAAAACAAAAAAAAATTGGATATTGTAAATGTATTTAAAATATTATATTATTAGTATGCTATCCAGATACTTATACGTTATAACACTCATTATAATTATTAACACTCAGATAACTACCATAACACTGTATAATAAATTATCATTATAACTTCATTAGTCATTACACTAATACGTACCTATTTAAACCAAATCAAATACGTGCTTGCATTTCTGTTGTAAATTTCCGGAAGGTTAGGTATACACATTTGAAAATAACTATATTAGATGATGATTGATGAGTATATAAAAGAAAATTAATTATTAACTTAGGTAATAAAATTACCCAAAAATGTTTAAACTCTGAAAACGTTTCTATACTCTTTGCTATGCGCCTATACAGTTAATGGATCCGTTTCATAAAGTGATTTTTTATGCACCATGTGTCAGCAAACACATATCATCGAGTATACTGCCCTTGACCGAATCGTTGACACTTCGCTGTACAGCTCAGCCGAACAACTATAACAATGACGAATAAAAATTGTTTTTTTTTTATTAGTAAATATTTTTATTTTTTGTTTCTTTCTCTTTTTTCTCGTCTTTTTTAAACAGTTTATTTCTTAACCATCCATATGTTCTGTAAAAAGAATTATGCTTTGTAATTTATTTTATGCGTAGGTACGTTAGTGAATACAACAACTGTTAAGAGGTTAGGATTTATTATAATATGTGGTATAACTCTTTTTTAAAAGTCAATATTAAAATTTAGTCTTAAACAGTTATTAGTCAACAAAATACAAAGAAACCATAGTTGAAATATTTTAATCCATAATAAATTTTTACTCATAATTTACAGCTTAATACGTGACAATTTACACCAATAAATGAGTCATATGCTCATATAATATAGGTATTAAGTACAATCATATAAGAGTTATTGCTTAATTATTTAATAGTGATATACATACAAATTATAAACGTGCAATTTACTTTACTTAAATAAATCAATATACATCCTTTGCAATATTTATAATACTTTATCCAAAATAAAATCTTATAATTAATGTTTATTATTGCAATAATAATTTATTAATTTTAGTAGATTTTCAATGGAATGTTTAAATTTATTTTTGCAGTGAGTTTATCATCTTTCTTGATTAAAATTGACCTGTACTTATTGGTTATTGCCCACGTAGCTTAAGTATTTGAAATAAATAAATAAATAATCACCACTGAATATACAAGAGTATTTTAATTTCATAGCACAACAATATTATTGTTTTGTTCAAAAATATTTTATTTTGTATGAACTACGATATATAATATATATCATATAAGCTATTTTAAGTTAAAACATAGGCGCAACTAGAGCTCTATTTCTTGGTAGGCTAAATTGAATATTGATATCAGCAACCCGCGGGGGCTTTGCCCCTACACCACTAGTATTGATTATTAACACTAACATATAAAACTGGGTGGGCTACAGACAAAACTGAGTGTGCTAAGCCCACCCAAGCCCCGCTAATTGCACCTATGGGTTAAAATTTAAATGCGTCCAATTTTTCAATGATTCTAAATATATGGTAATAAATATGGTTAATTTTATTTATCATATTAAGCAACAAAAAAGGTTTAATATAATATATTAAATATTTTAATGATGTCATACACTCGTATTCCATAGTATCATTATTAAATTTTAATTAGCTTTATTTGGGGTGAAACATAATTGTTACTAAATTATAAATCCTACTCAGTCTCCTGTTTAATTTATATTATAATAAGTGATTACTCATCTGATTTGGTTCATTATTCAAACAAAGAAATATATTATATTATTATATATCTTTATTTTTTATAGTTTATATTGTATAAATTAAACGAAGCCAGAACGAAACTTAGACACCGTGATCTTTCAATTAAGTTATAAAATCTGGAGGTTTTTATTTGTATCATTCACGTATATAAAACAAAAGGATGACATAATTCAAGGATGTTTCCCACGTGATGTGTATCCGCATCATTAAACTATAAGTGACAATATTTGAGTTAATTGTTGTATTTTTTTCAAACAGTCGTTACTGAACCCTGACAAAATGAGTTGTATGAATTACTATAATGAATAACACTGATGGTGACAAATTCTGTAAATAACTCCAAAGAAAATTGAGAAACGATATTTTCAATATTTGTTTAGTTTACAATCATTGTTGGAAAACGTTACAATGGACAATACAATGAGCTGCATTGAGTGGCACTCTGTGTACCTACCTATATATATATTTTTTTATCCACAATGAAGGATTTCTCTTTTATACACACGCTAGACTTAAATATAAATATATATATATATATACAATTATAACACATAACACTATATAATAGATAATTTTCATAAAAGTTAAATTATAATAAATAAAATAATTTTGTTTAGATGGAAAATATTATTTTAAGCTTAACATAACATTTGACTTTGGTACGCCATACAAAACTATAAAGACAACGGAATTTTTAAATTGTCAGAGCATCATACTGTTATGCGTTTTAATACGTTAATTAATAAGTTTATAATTATACAGAAAACTGATACTGATTACTGCAGATTAGTTTAAATATCGTATTCTATGATCTAATGATTCTAATGTGTATCTTCGGTATATCCTAATATATTAACCGCAAAGCATATTATTTGTACTATGTAAAATATGGGTTATATAATATTTATATATTATTGAAAAATATTCTTTAACGTTCAAATTATTGTTATGGAGTTGTTTGACTCGTATTTAGTTTAACCGTTACACGGGCATATAATACATTACCTAATATACTAATAGTATATAATAGTAACAGATATACCGAGGTTTTATAATTTTATGAATGGCATTACATTTTTTATGATTTATTTTGCATATTTAAAAAACGTAAACAATGTAATGGCGTTAACAGTTTTGTCAATCGATATAATATTTTTAATTTACAACTCAGCTATTTCTATTTATTTTTTATGTTGATATTGAATAAAATAATATTCAATAGTTATATCTTAAGCTGTCTATGAAATACAAATGGATAAACTAATTTTATTGTTTTCGAACCACTCTAACTGTAATAGTATGAAGCAAATACCTATCGTGAAAAGAAAATATATGTGCCATTAATAGTTGACAATATACACATTATAATATATAGTATATTGTGTATATACAACCATTCAAAGTGATTCACCGATCATGTTCACCTACATTTATTTATTTAATTATAAATTTATTTATTCAAATTTTGACATTTTAAAGTAAATAAATGATTAATAATACTTAATGATGATATAATCAAGTATTTAGAATATTTTTATACGATTTAAGTAGCCTGTAGCGACATCAACTTCATTATTTAAAATGAGAATAACTTATTTTTCTTATATTACTGTTCAGTAAATTACTCTTGGAAAATGTTTTGCGCCTAAATCAAAATTTGAACAAACGGTTTTTGAGTTATTTAACTTAAGGGAATTATTATAGTTAAAAATATTAAATAATAATAAAATGATGAGATAATATAACAATTTAAACAATATAAATATAAAAATTTTACAACTGTAAATGAATATAATATAATATTCACTTGATAATTAATATAATATTACATTTAAAAATAAATAGACAAAGAAAAACCAAACAGACTTTACATTAACATAGCGTATTTCTCCAATTCCAGAAATAAATATTTATATACATAATAATAATATTTAACATTTAACATATTATCTAAAATATCTACAAGAATTAAAAAAAAAATAAAAGATTATTTATTTATTTTATATATTATTATTTATTATATAATATACCTAGTTAATAGTTTTGTTTATAGAAGAGTGTAATAGTGTTATATTAGGATAATTTGATTTATGTTCTGACGCTCGTTATTTATAAAAATAAATATGTATACTGTATAGCCGTATGGGATGTAATTTAGGCGCATTACCATTTATCTGTATCTACATAAAATTTATCACAAATTCTTTATTGCGTGTTATCGAAATATTAAATAATTAAAATACAATAATAAATTAATATTATAATATAATATATAGTTATTTTAATTTACAGGCGTAACTGCGTAAGAGCAAAATATAAGCGTACTTAAAAAAGAGATTACAATTTATATTTTATAATTTATAGCCTGTGGCATTATATAGTTGTCTATAATTTTTTAATGATTTTACATAATTTTTTGTAGTTTTATTCTTGAGTTAAAAATTTAAAATATTGATTATACTAAAAAAAATTAGCATTTTCGAAAATAATTCTATATTTATACATGTCATAGATTTTTTAGTAGCTAGGTAATCAGACAATTTGATTAACAAATCAAAACTAATAACCATCCTAAGTCAGTCGCAACCATTTACGCCAAAAATAAGATAACATTTTCCTCCAAAAAAAGAAAGGCCAGTGCATTCCATTTTCCTCTACATACTTTATTAACATCTATTTATTTTTCTCTAAATATCAATAGCATATATTTAATATTTAAATATTAAAATTCAAATAATTTTTAATATTTTTTAATATTTGATGTTTACCTATGCATATATTATAACAACAATAATATTAGATACTACTCAAGGCTAGAAAATGATGTTAAGTACATATTTAAATTAATAAGAGTTTAATAGTTATCTTATTTTTTAAATGAAGTAAAATGCTCAAGATTTGTTTGTTTTTTTTTTAGAAAAATAAAGAGTAGAGGAATACAGTATCTCCAGTTTTGAAGGAAAATGGCTACGGCCCGTAATTCAGTTATAAGTTTATAACCCATCTACAAAAATACCTAATTTAATACATATAATGACACTAGTACGGTTCAAAGAGAAGAGCGAGAAGAATTGATCGTAGTTATGATGTATACTTATGTAGTTATGTAGTTATTATGTGTAATATTGTAAATCGAAAAAGAAACATATTTCTTTACATATTCTGTATAATATGCGTAGGTTTTACTTTTATGTATCGGTAATTTTAACGGTTACGAAAAATTCGCTCCTCTAATTCTTTTACGTGATTTTCGGTCGTGTAATATGGATGTAATAGGTCAGTAACAACCAACAGGTACTTATTATACTAGCTGACCTAAACTCATCGTCGTCACGCCACAAACGTTTCCGTTTCCATTTCTCTCTGTCTGCAGTCGAGCTATAATAGTATCCACACTGACATAGTCACTTATTGTAGGCGGCGGTGGGAATATTATGGCGCTCGATGTAGTGTATAGGCACATATTTGTCTACACTACGCGATTCTGAAAATTGTCGGCTCATAAAATATGTATACATTTCTACCGTAGTTAATTACGCATTTTCGCATGATAATCATTGGGACGTTGGCAATTGTTACATCAATGTATGTTTGTGTAAAAACAAACTATATAATCTATCGACAAATACCTAATAAAATATGTTATTTCTTAACGTTTTTATAATAGTTTGTCTATCAAAGTTCGGTTTTATAGTAATTTGTTAGACTTTTGAAGTTAAAATAGCATGCATAATTTAAATTTATTACTAACTTTGCAGATAGAAGTAATCATTTTAAAGTACCTAACGGCTAACACTACCATCTATATTAATAATTTTGGTCATAAAAGGTATATTTTAAAATAATATAATTGGTAATGAATATTGAATAAATAATGTATATATTATAAGTCATCGATAAATACATAAACACGCGTCCAAGTCATTTAGTGGTATAAGTAAATTAGTTTACAATTATTGTTTTTATCAGTATTTCGAACAATTGGACATATCAAAATAAAAAAGGTAGGCAAGTGGATACCGTTTTTGATATTGAGTGTCGTTATTGAGTAAATCACGAAAGTGGATTTTGTTAAATTTTAATTTAAATTAATTTAATGATAACTATTGACCTATTGTATACGATGTAAAACAGTTCTGAACGAAAACTGTTAAAATTTTGGTAAACATAGTTACAAAACAATTATTTTAATAATAATATTGGATTTGAGTAAAAATTAATGTTTTTCTAAGTTTTTTGTTTGTTTTCTCGATTATACAAAAATACTGGGAATTTTTAATGTTGACCTCTTTATAGTACAAATTAGATCCGATTGAGAGTTCGTAATTTGCACCAAAATGAATATCTATTATAGTAATGAGTACTATCGAATAGTCATTTTTATAATTTTATAATAATAAGATTTTTTATTCCTTGCACAAAAATACATACTAAATCATATTTTTTGCTAAAATAATACAATAATAAATTATAATATTATATAATATGTGTGTCGTGTATTATTATTATTATTATTATTATATATAAAGTATAGATTTTAAGTCAATAATGACATAGAACGGTGTAAATAACAATTCAATATTTATAAACAAAATATCCTATGTCTTTGTCTTCTTATATACCTTAAAATATTATTACTCAAGTATCGAAACTTGTACGATTATTTTTTCGATAGTACCTATATCTTATAATAATCGATTTTTGTTTTTGTGCAAATTGACTACACCCATCTGATTTACTATCCAAAAGCACCCTCAAAGTGTAAATTGAAGTATTTTTATTGACAACTTATCGTATACTCAGACAAAAAAAACATATCCTTGTAAAATCAATACATTCATGCGGAACAATTTCCGCTCAGAATCTAATTGGTAGGTACAATCTAAAAATATTAATTTTACTTTTATTAAAACTGTAGATTAAAAAAATAATCATAGTCATGCGTGATGTTTCATCCAGTAATGTAATTTATATTATAAATTAAAGATCATAAAAATGTCAGTGAAGCTTGATATTAATGTTGATAATTTTATGGTCAACAAATCAATTAATATCCTTTATAAAATGGTTAAACTGAAATATATTTATATTTATTATAGGTATATTGGTACATTATATATTATATTACACAGCGTTGAGCGTATTATTTATATGATTTGAATAATTAGAAAAAAAAATATAAAACTTTAGATTAAGTTCACTTATTGTATTAAAAAATTACTAGTTTGAATTATACTCGTAGGTGTCATGTATATATGGTCTACTGAACCTACAGATTCGACACGATGGCACGATGCTATTATACTTTAGTATCATTTTTATACTATATACAACTATGCTAGCACCTACCTTCATTTTTATCGATTAAAAAAAGCATTTATTGGTCTATGTGACTTTATTCAAGTTTTTATAATATAACGCAGCAGCTGGATGCATCGTTTTATCGAATATCAGTATTTGTGCAATGATTATTGTGGTTTACGTAATAACGGTAATGGTCTTATTACCATTATCATCGATAATATTATAATAATATTACCATATAGAGTAATATATAGTATAAATTGCGATCAATGGCTATTATATGTACGCTCAATTATATTAGTTTGATGATTTCCACAACATTCCACGCAGTCTCCCATCATAGCAAGGCCGTTGTATTAAAGTCCATTTAATTTAATTTACTATTCATATATTACTTTTTTATGATAATCCTAAGGTTAAAGCTAATATCTATACATGTATTAAAATATTAACTATAGTAGCCATTAGGTATACTTTACCTGTAAAAATAGATAGTCGTATAGATGGACAGATGAGTCGTTATAATTGTATTTTATATAATATAATCTCACGCTTAATGAATGACTGCAAATGATATTTTATGTGTATATAATTTATAATACGCCCGCATCGCTAAATCATTTTTTTTAAGATCTCCTGTTACGTATGGTGTCCATTATTCAACAATATCAGCACACCGCTTTATAGATTCAATAGTCGACAACAAGTTGGATGTATATAATATATTAAATATTAATTTATGCGCATGCGTATATCATAAGCAAAGCCAGTCTTTCGTGTTCAAGAGGTGCAAATATTTCTGGAAATCTTAACTTCCACCCACATAAAAATATTATTATTATTATTATATATACTGTACTATTTACCATACTAACTAAGTACCAAAAACTACAAACTGTCAATTAAACATAATGACTCGCTCCACTCAGAATATAAAAGCATCATACGTAAAGAACTTTTTTTTATGCCACTGCATACCCTACACACTACCTGACTCCCACTATGGTTTATATTCACAATAAGTATAAGTAGCTACATATTAAATATACACGACGAAATAGTTGGAATCAATTACTCTTGCGGAATAGTTAGTTTAGAATATATTATTAATACTTAACAGCAAAGTTGACGAAGAGAAGGCGCAAAGCTAATAATCGATCGCAGTGCGGAAAATCGTTACTTACCCGACGGCGGTGGAAATAATCAGTTTTGTATTGTCACAGACACCGTGTCAATGCAATAACGACAACAACGATAAAGTTCTTCTCTTCTGTCTCACTCTCTGTCCATAGGCAATACACCATAATAATATTATAAGACGTGCTGTCGCAGCCATTGTCACGCCAAACAATGCACCAGACCACACCATCGATTTGGGGAGGGGGGGTGGGCTAGGCGATTGTAAATTTCATTGATATATAAGCATATTATATAAGCTCAGATGGGCATATCGATAACGAAAAACCTACGCGTTAAGTCAATCGGTCGTGTGACACTCGAAAATTAGACATAGGTACCTTACTTATTATTATGTTAAACGCACTCCACCACGTACTGGGCTATTAATATTATAATACAGTTATTTAATTTTGTATTCCTAACTGAAACTTCTCGCTATGAAGTATAAACCTTTGAACACACAATACGAATATCACAATAAACGATCAATAGGAAAAACATAATACAATCGGTAAAATCATGTAAAAATCATATGTCAAGTATATATAATATAATATATGTATTATAATATTATAACTATTATTAGTATTATTTCAAATTTAAAGGAATAAGCAATTTTGTTTTTTAGTAGTGTATAATATACTAGTTGATTTAATAAACGTAAGACACTCATTATTTTAGAAATAAAACTAATGTTTTTGAACATATTTCTTTTGCATAATTTTAAATCGTAACAAAATAACTATATTTCTTAAGTTGTTTACTATTTTGAATAATAACATAGATTTTTAATTTTATATTCCGAAGCAGAATATTATTCAAAGTATTTCGTTGTGAAAAATCAAATTTCTTACAGTTAATAGTTTATTAGTTATAATTATTTAAAGTTTATTTGAGTGGAGTAGTGAATCAAAATGTTGTTAGGTATCCGTATCCGGTATCCCTAAACTACCACTCTATGACGTAGGTACATCAAAATAAAAACTGTATAACTCATACACTCGTCTAAAATTTAATTGTTATGCATCGAAGGACTCCAAAAATATTCTGCTTTGAAGCTTTGGAATAAGAAATTAATTGTGCTCATGAAAAAATTTAAAATTAAAAAATGATTACAATAAAACATAGTGATAAATGCTTTTTTAGAAAAATGTTTTTTTAATATTGTTTTTATTTATGTACATTTTATTGTTATTTGTTTAACATATATTGATGCACAAACAACGACCATCAGTATGAAACTATGAATATATTATTTCCCATATTTTTACACTCGGGACAGCTTTCTAGCAATTTTAATTATAGTGATAACATTCATAACCGATAAGCATTTCGCGAGATACCTATAAATGCCTTTTCGTGTTTATTATTTCATGTTATTGTTTCATGTGCCCGTTTGTTACAACTGTTAAAGTAATTGTTACCTGGCCAAATATTATTTATGCTTCAACGTATGATGTTCGTGTGATTATATAACAATACATCCTCTATATTTTGGTTTATCCATTTTTCTCTCCAGTATTTATGTATGTAATGCATGTCGTCCAAATATGCGAATTGAAAGAAAAATGCAAATGATATTTTATTCACTTACGACTAACGTCATAAACTCATAAATATAATATTCTGGTGCTTAGCCGTCATACCTAGAGCATAACAATTGTATTAAATTATTTATTTATTACACGTATTTTATAAGTTACATCCCACTACATAACATATATTATATGTATTATAAATTTTTATCGTCATCTGTTTTTTTCCTTTTCAATAATAAAAATTCAACGCATATATCCGCAATGAATGTACCATGTACGTCATAATAAAACACAAACTTATGTAGATATGCTTTTTGTGAGTATTTACATATAACACGTATATAATATAGGTTATAGTATAATAGTCATAAATAAATATTATAACTTATAAGCATAATATATCATTATCGTGGATTAATACTCATCATAAATGATACAAAATATGCTACGTCCGTATTAAAAATCATAATATAATACAATGCGGATAATATATTACTCGTATAATCTATAATAGCATACAATATATACATATAATAACATAATAATTATATTGTACAAATTATTATAAGTAAATATATCCAAAATAATGTATTAATGCACAATCGAATGTGAAAGTTGAGAAATGGGTAATATTGTTAGTAATAATTATTTTTTAGGTATTGCTTTAAATTATAATTGATAAGTTACGTTAATTTTTATTTCATGTATTTCCTTATACATAATACATCTTCCAAGATCAAGGTTCATAGTTTAAAAAAACCGAGAAAGTCGTTCGGCTATTTATCGTAGATATTTTTGAGTACCTCGTCATTGAGTAAATCACTGTAATGAATGTGTTAAATTTTAATTCAATGATAAATCATTGCATACGAAAAACGATTCTGAGCCGAGAAGAGGTGTTTCTTAATTTCTAATTTATATTATTTCTATAAATAATTTATTTTTCTATTAGCAGCATAGTATATTGAACTAATAATTATCAAAAACTTCGAATGATAAAGTAATAATTTTTGGATGTGACTGATGGACTGAAAATATAAAAGAGAGAAAGAGAGAGATTTTGGTTTCATTAGATCTGAGTATGATTATTTGTTTATTTACTGATGAACATTAAAACCTTTAAAAGAATCTAAATATTTCAATTAACACTTGTACAAAAAGAAAAATAAAGAAAAACGTAACATGAGTATAAGATTGATAAGTAATTACTAACATTTGCCGGTTTGTGTAGTACGTTATACCAACGTATAAGTCTGTCCGATGGGTCTAACTATCAGCGGAGAACACTCACGACACGAATACGTGAAATCGTTCAACCAATAAACCGTGCAAGTCTGCCTGGATGGGTCTTACTACTCTTACAATGGCTCAGATGAAAGACTAATTACTTGATAGTCAGTCAAATGCGCTTTTATACACAATTGGTCAACGATAATTCGATAAACCATCTTCTATGACAAACTTTAGACCGTAGGTGCCGTGAATGTTCCAGAAACCACAAAACTGTTTAAGTCCCATTATTAAATATTGCAGTAAAAGTAATCATTTTAATACGATAACAAATTAATTAAAAATAATAATAATGTAGCAATTAGTAATAGTAATTTTTACCTGTCTAAATAATAATAATAATAATAATAACGCAACAATCATATTATCATTTATTATTAATTTATTATGATGAACTTAAAAATCAATACCACGTGGGTATCTACTGGCTACTGCTATAAAACGCTGTAAATGGTCCGCAGTAAACATAGCTCAAATTTTTCAAAATATTTTAAAAATATCATTATGTAAGTATAGAAAATAATAATATACATAATGGTAACGATAAGTTTCAAGTTCCTTCAATTAATATTTATTAATTACAACCTCATAACTAAAAATGTTTTCTTTTAAATATAGGTATCTAATTTTGTTAAAGGTTTAGTTTCAAATGTTTATTCAAATATTGTAAGTATGTATTTTCGATATTTTATAATAGCTTTTATTATATTTTTTATAAAAGCTTATGAAGAATTATATATTACATTTTCTAACTTTTTGACCAACGAAAGCAATTTATATACATAGGTAAATTGAAAAAAAGTAGAATATAGGTAGTACAAAAAAGTAAAAACATGAAAATTAAATCATAATATATAGGAAATGGTAATATATATACAATTGATGAAAATTTCAAAACTACTATGTTTATAATATAATTAGTTACCTACAACCAAAAACTGATTTTGTATAAATTATATTCCCGTTTATAATTTTTTTGTCACGTTATTGGGTGACTAAGCTTTATGCAACACTTATACTATTTGTGTTTGGTTATTTAATAAATAAATTTAATTAACACAGCTTTACCAAGCGTAAATGACCAAGAAACTTTCTTAATACCTAATTAAACTCACCTTCCTAGACAAAAAAAAATTTGTATTTGAAGTGATGACAATGGACACCCATTTCACTTAAGCTACCTAGTCAATGTATCTTATTGTTTGTGTATTTGGGTATTTGGTAGGCATATATTATATTGATAGTATAGGTATCTATAAAATACAGTAAATATTCACTTTCTTCACAAAAAAAAGGTATAGTACCTATACTATTTGAAACATGACAGTAGACGTATGACGTATCCGTCGCATTCATGTGTAATCAAGTGCGTTATAAACCCGTCAATAAAAAGAAATGATTATTATTTCAGTTTTAAAGTGTAACAATGGGATAAATATAGAAACTATCAATAACGAATAATGACGTAAATACTGTGTTATTTTTCTTTGGACCTTTAAGCTCCTATTTATTAGCCCTGACACGCTTTCTATATAAGTACCTACTAAAATATTGATGCGGAAGTGACCCTGGTTGAATAGCACATACTATATTATATATTAGCCATATCTTATGTACCTAATATAGTATATTATATTATTATATTATATGTATTCAACAAGAATAGGTATACTATAAATATTACTAAACTGTAATTCTACTGAAGTCTATATACGTAAGAGAAGTCGAATAGGTACATTCAATACAAAGAACTATTCTATGTTCCAGATGAATAGGTTCTGCAGAATACAGTTTTTGTTTGTAATTTTCCGTTACGAATATAAAATTATAATATTATGTTAATAGCAAAAGGCATACATTGAGTTAAAATTGCTATAGGTAATTAACATTAAACAGTATGTTTAGTTTTGTAAATTGTGTAAATCTAAATTTCTACATTGCTGATGTATTAATATCATTTTTGTATCAACATGTTAATTTAATACATCATTAAAATATTAATAACATAGGACGTAGGTTATGTGTACTGTATGGCAGTCAAAAATTAAAAGACTGAAACAAACTAGATTTTTTTTTAATTTAGAAGAAATAAGAAATAACCGAATAAATATAACAATACAACATACATATTTTCGTAAATGCGAGTTACTTTCTCTATGTAATAATAAATAATATTACAATTGCGTAAACGATCTAAAACTTCATTATTAGAATGATAAATCTTATAAACACGTTATCTTCAGCTAAGCAGAACAGAAATTAATTGTACTCATTAACCCTACACGTATTAAATTAAAATAAACAGCACCTACACTACTAAATCAATAATAGTTGTTAATTGTTATTAAATTTATACTCAGAATTTTTTAATTAGTTAAAACAATTTTAAATTATCGATATAAAATGTTTATTTATATGGCTATGTAGTATGTACCAAATAAATTAATATGTAAAAGACAACTTATGCAGAACAGTAGCTGGTATCTAATAATTGGAATAGTATGGTATAAAACAGTTGTAACTAATCTAAATTTAATAATATTTTTTTTTTTTAAAACTGTTTTATACCTAATTTGGTAATCTAAAAATAAAAATAAATTATAAAATAAAGTAGATTCACTTTCACTCTGAGTTGGCAAACGGTGCGTGACAAAAATAAAATAAATTAAATGTACGTTTACGTATACAACAAAAATCAATTATCCATAGTTACTATCAAAATTCAAAATACTATATTAAAAACTATATTAAAAAACTATTAAACAGGCCATCATCTAAATGACTTATTTTAAAATTTTAGATTTACCATGCTTCAGCAGATTCTCAAAGATATGTATGTTGATCCGGAGCTGCTGGCGGAATTAGACGAAACGCAAAAACAAACTCTGTTTTGTAGAATGCGCGAAGAGCAAGTTCGACGTTGGAGTATATGGGATCATAACGAGAGTATTAAGCCAACATATCCAAAGCGACAAAAAAGTAAAATACAATATATAAATATTGAGATATTATATCATGTATAATAAATTAATTTTTAATTAACTGGGGTTTTTTTTTTAGATAACAAAAAAGTACAATGGATGTTGGATACAAATGGTAATCCTTGGACATGGATCATGGGTGAACATAAGGATGATAAGACTATTGAACAAATAATCGAAGAAGAGGCTAGAGAAGCTGCAAGACTACAAGCAGAGCACGAGACTGAACAATTGCGGTTTGTTTTTATTAATATATAAAAAAGTGTATGATAATAACATCTATATTTTTGAAGAGAGTGAGTAGCATAAAAATTGTACTCTGCTAAGTGATATTACTAAAAAAAATATCAATTTTATTATAAATCGTTAAATAAAATTAATAATAAATACAATTTTATATATATATATATATATATATAATCACTATCTAAAAAATAATAAATAATTCGTATGGTTATATAAGCTACTATAATATATAATATAATACATGGTATATCAATGTTTATTAGTATAATTATAAATTATAATGATTTTATTATCAATTTTTAGTTTAAATAAATTAAGTTATAATACAAATATCAAAATCATTTAAACTATATACTGTCATCAATTTTATATTTTTATTGCTTAGATTAAAAGTTGAATCTGAATTAATGGCAATGTTGGAAAGCAAAGCAAAGACTCAATTTAATCCACCTGAAACTAAGTATGCACATGCGACTGAAGAAATTTACTGTTCCGTAGAAGATCTGAACACCAGAAATGCAAGAAAACCATCATGTGTGGCCCCACAACCAATACGTGGTGCCTTAAAAGAACTGTCATTCAACAAAGTATTTAGTTTATAGTATATTTCATAATAATAAAATAACCTGCGTCTATGAGACTATATATGAATGATACTTAGCATTATACGATATAACATAATATGATGTATATGCAGCCTTCTGACCATATTGTGTATGTTTTGTATTACTAATTGTATATCGTATATACCTAAGAGTGGAACCAATCGTTCGATGAGCCCCTGAACATAAAGTTCATTGAACTGTTGTACAGGTGTCCGAGCGTGTGAGAAATTGGGAACAGAGAGTAATGGAAGAACGGACATCGGAAATCTATAACAAAATGAAAAATAAAAAAGAAGAAGAAGAGAGGCAAGCCGAAGAAGCAGATAAAAAGCAAGAAATTGTTTGGAGAGAACAGAGTAAGCACTAAGCAAAACCTAACAAATAACAATATTAATTTACAATACAATTAAAATATTTATCTGTACATTCATGTCAATATGTTATGCTCATCCATTATTTTTTTACTTAAATATTAAACTATATAAAATAAATCAAGTGTTATAATATTTAACTTATGGCTAATTACTTTAATCTAAAATACCTAAAGGTATTGATTACTAACGTTACAGTGACATGATCTGACGATATGATATCGCCACGACAGGCACAACATTGTCAAACTAAAATTTATCGCAAAGATAACGATCAACAATGACACGTAAAAAGTCATTAGTATGTTACGAATAACCAAAATTCAAAAATTTTCCAAAATAGGTCGTACCATTACAACTTTAGGAACCTCTAGTCTATGTATACTAATCTTAGTTTAATAATGTGTATTAATGCTAAGAGAATTATATGTTAAATTATTTTATAATATTTATAAACTACTGTATTGGTACTTGATTAATATTTGCTTGGATTCCCAAGTACATCGTTGAACTAAAGCATTATTAACTAAGACATTAATTGCCCATAATTAACTTAAATCATACTAACTTATATATTATATGACATTTGAAACTTAGGTTTTTATTGAAGATAAATTTGAAATATGTAATTATTAGTAGACTTTATTGTTTAATATAAACCTAATTATTATAACTCAAAAGTAGACATTAATTTTAAATCAACTAGGTACTTACATATTACAATTTACAACTATAATTGTGTTTTAATATTTTCTCTAATGTATTCTCTCAAATAATTAAATTAAATAACATAATTCTGGTAAAAAAAAGTTACATTAAATTGTATGAGGTACAAAAAAGATAAGTACCTATTTAAATGTGTGGATATTGTAATTTAAAATTTGTTCGGAAGTACTACAATTAATTTATAATTCAAATGTTATACGTGCAATATTTGTTGTCATAATGAAAAACAATAAATTTTTAATAATATAGATAAGGTTATATATATATAATAAATTTTTTTTTATTAATAAACATAATTAATGTAAATATAAATTGCATTAAAATAATAAGAATGAATTTTTTGTAGATTAATAAAACTATAAATTAATAGATAAGTAGAATATTTTTTGGAATACTTGCTACTTGTTAATTACTAGTTAAAAAATATTCATGATAATTTCAATTTAAATATTTTTAGAGCAAAAAGCTAAAGAAGTTGAGTTACAAATTCGACAAATTGCACGTCAAGCTAGAGAAGAACATAGAAGGTCACTTTTAAGTATTACAGAAAAACCTTCTAAGTAAGTATCATGTAGAATATATATTCATATTCAAAGCAAAAACAATACATAATGTAATATAATGTAGATATAAAGTAAAAATAAATGTTTTTAGTGTAATGTTTGTACCAAACTCTTCTAAGCCACCAAGTAAAAAAGCTGTTGTTGAATGGTTTAGAGCAAAAGAAATACCCAGAAGAGCTGGATTTGAAAAAGATAAAAATGCCATAGCCACTTGGTTCCACGGTACGCCTAAATTTTAAATATAAATATAAATATTATATTATACTAATAAATATATATGAGTTATCTTTTCTCAATTAAATAATTTATATGAATAAATATTAGGTCTCATAACTCGACAAGAAGCAGAAATTTTACTCAACAACGAACCAGTGGGTAGCTTTTTAGTTCGTCTATCCGAACGAATTTGGGGATACGCCATCACATACAAAGATCATGATTGCTGCAAACATTATTTAGTAGATGCATCTAATGGTCATTATCAGTTTTTAGGGACTAATCAAATATCTCACAACACTCTGAGTAAGTTATTTCAAATAATTTTAATCAAAAAATGTAAATAAAATGTTTATATATAACTAAAAGAAAAAATGAACTTTCATTAATAATTTTTAACATGGAAAATTATTAAAAAAAAAATTTGTAAAGTAATTTAAATTACATGTATTAAAGAAAAAATTTTAAAAACCAACTAGAACATTAAAATGATAATTTATTATAGGACATCAATATAGTTACCTATTGTATTAATTTACCTACATTTTAAAATTCTAGATGACACAAATAATTTGTTAATTTTAAATGATGTTTTCCTTTGTGTTTATTTTTTATTCTCCAAACATTTAATTATATTTTATATGAATAAATGATTTATATCTATCGATTAGAAATAGTTTTTAATTGGAACATTTTGTTATGACGTAAGGACGTAAGATACATTAGCGGTTTCATTAAGTTATGTTTATTTTATCTGAACTTATGTATTTCGGATATTAAAGTTTGACATATTAAAAAAGTTTACTTATCAATTCATAAAATATTATATGTATTTTAATATATTATATTAATACCTATCATACCATTATTGTGATATCATTCTACGTCATAATGATAAACATAAACTAAATTTGCGGAGTGATTATGGTTTCTACCAACAATTATTTATTAAGGCATTAAACATATTAAATTATAAAGCCAGACAGGATGTTCTTAACTAGGTATATTGAATGTTAAACACTCATAGGATAGTTATGTATTGTGATATAAATTAAAAAGCAATGTTAAATAAGGCGTTAATCATTATTCGATATCAATGAATATAAATTCGGAGCGGAGATCAGTAAATACAGCTTTTTACGAAACATTTTTGACGGTTGTCAATAGATTTTCTATCGCCAATTGAAAAATTATTAAGAAAATCGAAAGTAACGGTGACCTGTTCAAAGCATCTTCCGAACTCGATTTCTGTACTTAGTGTGCCACGTGAAATTGTTTATGCATTCCTTGTCTCATTATACCCTAACAACTGTTTTTTTTTTTTTAATTATAATAAAAAATAAAGTTAATATTAACGATACGATACAATAAATTCTAACATTTATGAAATAAAAATATTGTACACTTCATAAACATATTTAAGTTATTATAACTTTTTGATTAATTATTTAAATGTTGCTTAATTGGTTAATTTGGAATATATTATTATAAAATATGTATTTACAATTTGTATGTACCTAAATCATATATTACACAACACATTAACCTTTTAACCATTAACCATAATACCTTTTTCTAGGTGAATTAGTCAGCTATCATCGAAAAATGCCAATTACCAAGACTGGAGAAGAATTATTACTAAGACCATGTAATCGTACAACAAATTTGCCTCCACTCGTTTTTCAAGGCTTATTGAAAACATGAATACTAATCTAATGATTTATATTATATTTATGTAATATGTGTTTTTATGTTAAATATAAAATACATTTTAATTCCTCATACTTAAATATTTAAAAAATTATATTTTCTTACCTCTTATATATATTTTATTTTAGAACTTAAAAAGTACCATTATCTTTAAACGTGTTTTTAATTTGTATTGAATAAATAAAATACATAAATTATATACCTATTTACTCCTTTTATTTTATTTTGACTAAGTACTAATTTTGTTTATACCGCTATAACTTATAGCTGAATATTGTATAAATAACTAATATACGATATTATAATCGATTAGTTCTGCTTCAGCAAATTATGTGGTTTCGTAGAAATAAGTGTAAAATTGAATTTTTATTAGATGAATAAAAACAGTATATTATGAAAATATAGTATCGATTACCTACCCGTATTTTTTAATAATAGATACCTAAAAAAAATATGAAATTTCTAAAACGCATCTCATATTTATTAACTTAATGTATGATAAAAATATAAACAGGAACCAGCACTTACTATAAACGAAAAAAAAATATATAGTCCCTAAACGGATTTAGTATACTCATTATTATTTTTTATCTTATGAAATAATACAAAAGTTAACATTGTAATTAATGTTGACGTTTTTTAAAAAATCAGAATTTAAAAATAAATAATTTTTTTTGTAGTCTAATTAAAATTAAAAATATTATTTAAGTTTTATCTATATTATCTATATTCTATATTATATAAATTTTAAAATGGAAATCTTTGTCACGCATGTTCTCTAAAACTACTAATCTGATTATCTTTATTTATTTTTTAAATTAAAGAGTTTATTGTGGAGCAGATTTTAAACATAATTATAATTCTATAATTTTATGAAAAATCGAATTTTAATTTTTTAAATAAAAGGCAAATACGCACATAAAGATATTTTTTCATCCGTTTTACCAATTATTAGCTAGGTATTATTAGAAATTAGTATTTTAGTGAATAGTTGATGTAGTATAGCAGTACATAACTTTTTCGTTGTTTTTGAACACTTTAAACCTTTAAGAATTGTTGGTTTTTGGTCCAGAATGAAAAGTAATTCAAATTTGGGTGTTATTAAAAAAAAGAAAAATAATTTTAAAAAAATGCTGCTGTTAAATGATCAAAAAGAAGCAACACTGGACGCCCCGCCCCGAACAACTATATAAAATTGATATGTCGGAAATATCATCTATATACCAAATCAGAAAACCAAAAATATTATTTATCCACACGCGTAACCCTTAAATGTTAGCATTAGTTACCAAATTTAACACATATGCATTTTATACGGGCAACGAAGTGCACAGGGATAGCCAGTATAATACATTCTAAAATACTGGAAAAATCTCAATTAACGTCAACCTAATTCGAACCTTTAAGTTACTCAAACTTATTTAAAAGAGCTACAAAACTGATTCAGTCTTTGAAGAAAATATAATATTTAAATAATAAAGAATTAAATAATGATATAATTCCATAAAGAATAGTTACCAGATCAGAGGTATCCAATATTCAGTAATTTGACAAAAGAGCAAAATATAATATACTCCTACATGAATAAACGTTTTACCTGAAAATAAAAAGATAGTATTATCTCCCAAATTGGCCTTTTTACTTAGCTACACGTAACACAAGTTTAGAATAAAGCTCCACATTTTATGGACAAAATAGAAATCTTATTACAAATTCACGTTTAAATAGATTTTATAAAAACATTAAATACTTCAGAAATTGTACCTATATAACATTAACATAATTATCATTTTTTATTAATTTATCTAAATTAGTTTCTGAGTATTTAATAATATATAATAATTATACCGAATCATAAAAACATTTATTTAATATTTAATGAATCAATAATAGTCACTTAAATATGATTTAGTGACCCATAATTGGCCATTCAATTTTAATGAACCATTACATTTTTTATACAACCCGGGATAAGAATAATACCTACCTATTTTAAATTTTGAGTGGAGCGATGTATGTACCAATAGATTTTGCAATGAAGGTTTTTTTGTCTGTATCAACTTTTAAGGCAGTAAAAATTCTCCAAAAAGTTCTCCAGAAGAAAATGGAAGAAAGACGAGGACCTTAATTACAGGAACTTTGTTATAAGCCGAAGTTCTAAATACTCAGGGTGGTTAGAGCCTTATTAAAAGCCCACATTCAATGTTATACTTATTAATTAAATAAACTATGGTGGCTCGACGAGAAAGATGTTAAATGACTAACCTCTGTGCCATCCCCATTCCTCGATTCAAAATGTAAAAAAAGAACATATATTTTTGTTGTTAATTTAATTTTCCTATCGATACTTCACCTAGACATACGATTACGGTTTATTTCATTTAATTATTCACACAAAAATAATAAAATTGTATGAATCATGTAATATCAAATATGTATATGAATTTGTATGGATGAATAATTTTACATTTTATAATGATTCTTGATTAAAAATATTCCACATATTTTCAAAAAAGAACGTAAAAAAATATGAATAATTCCTATTATTATAATTATTAATAACGGATTTAAGTAGAAACTATTGCAACCTCAATACAATTTTTTAATATGAAGCCTCTTTTACACACGTTTTTTTTAAAGCTGAATTACAGTAGACGTATATCCCCCCTGGATCTAATAGAAGGCTTTGAGTCTATTGATAAGAACCAATTTATCCTACATATCGATATCGACATTATTATTTATACCTCTTAATAAAATTACTTTTCTGTGATATTATACTAAATTTTAATCTAAACTATAATTAAAGCTTATCATACACACAAGTATAGTACATAAAAATACAAAATACCAGGTACTTTTATGGTTCTAATATAGGTAGGTGCCCATCACCACCTTATCTTTTTATACGTATTATTTATTAAAATCAAAATCTATTCGATATAAAGTCTGCTATAAATAAATTTAAAGCAATGCTATTAAACTCAGATAATATAAATCGCCAGTTATTGATGTCTTTTAGGCGTAGCTGAGTGTAGCTGTATATAATATACTATAATTATTATAATACTATATAACCTAACCTCGTCAAGTAATCACTTTTTTTATTTTTTTTTTTTTAAATATTTTGTTTTGTGCTTTTCTCAAACTGTATGAAATTTTTGTTTTTTTCACCCTTTTATTTAATAGCGAAATAACTATCAACTTTTGATTATCAAATGGCAACCTATATTTAAAATGCATTAAATTAATAGGGCTATTTTTTATGAATTTTAACGTTTAAATTATTATTTTTTTAGCGAAATATAGCTTTTTAATATTCGGCGGCTTTCGGTTTTTATAATACTTCTTGTTTCATATCTCATATGTAATAAACTCGTTATCGACTATCGACGCAGCGATAAACTTTGTACCTGTAGTTACCAACGCCTCACAGTTGTAATAACTTGTAGAACGAAAACCTAAAAACCTCAAACCACCCAACTTTGAGCAGCTTTAAAACTATAACTCACTAACGGTTAAATAAAAAATATTAATTTTAACGTTAAAATTCATAAAAATATCCCTTCCATTTTATGACATTTTAAAGATAGATTGCCATTTGAAAACCAAAAGTTGATAGTGATTTTATAAAGGTGAAAAAAAATAAAAATATTATGTAGTTTTAAAAAAGCATGAAACTAAAAAAATTGAAAAAAGTTCACCCTTTTGAAAAAATGAGCGTTTTATGATAGAAGAACCAACCTGTATAATATGCCTAAATGCTGGTCTAGTGGTGGAAATCAAATCTGTGATATATACTTGTTCTACAGCAAATGTTACCTCCGCCTTCACCTATATTTAGAAATGTATTATAATCTAGAATCAGAATCATCAGAATTTTGTTTAAAAATTAAAATTAAAACTTGTGCCTTCGCTAAATAAATATTGTTTTAATTATAGGTACAACTCGGTACAAGATGAAGTACCTACTTGCCTACCTGGTTATACTATAATAGGTACCCACATGACTGCATGATTGTTTATCAATACGTCCAGAGGCATATACAAGTGGAAATCTGCTGATCCTTTCATGGTTATTTTTAAAAATTTAAAAGAAAAAACTTAAGAATATTATATTATGATATAATACTTATTTTATATGAAAATATGACAATTCTACATATTACTGTAGGTATAATATACAAATAACAAATAGTACATAGACAATAGGTATAGATCCATTCATGGGTACTTACCCATAAGTTATAGGTAACATTTTAAGGAGGGGCAAAATAAAAAATCTCAAATTTAAGCTCAATAAATGTGTAATGTTATTTCAAAATATATATATAGATATGTTATTATTTAAATAACTTATATTTGTATTGGTATATTATAGTTAATTAAAATACATTTTATTAAGTAGAGGAAAACAATAGGAAATAAAATATTTAAATATACATATATATGTATAATGTAATTGATATATTAATATATTCAATTATAAGTTAATATCATTTTTCCATGGGGGAAGGAATAAATGCCTTGTCTTTCTTGAGACAATTGCCCCCCCCCCTCTAATGGGCGCCCATGTATAGATCTAATTGCTCATCTCACTATCATGCCAGGGTCACACGATGATAGTAAAATGCATTAATTATAACAACGACAGCTGTAAATATGATAGTAAATACTTATAATATATATATCTGCATAATCATGGGTGTAACTGAGAGATCACTATTAAATATTTTGAAATTAATAAAATAAGTCAAGTGCCAGTGTGTTCACCCAGTTTATATTTTATCTATCTATAAATAATTTTAGGGACTCGTTTTTTTATTTCGTGGGTAGGAAATTAAGTCTTTGATTCTTTGTTATGTTATACTATTAACTGGGCCTTTGAATTTGAGGGCTCTAGTATCACTTAACATTATTTAAGATAATATAAATACTTTTTTTTTATTTATTTTATATTTTATTCTATTAGGTATATTAAAAATTTGCCAATATATTCTTGGTACCTATTACAAATTGTTATTACAATTTACAAATTCAATAATTTGGTACATAATATCAAATACTTTAAAACCATGGACACATTATAACATTACAATCATGGTAGATTATAGTAGATTATAATCTACCGTGATTACAATTAACAATACAAATTGCAGTTTCAGTTGTATTTTTTTTATATATCTACTATAGTACATACTATTACTTACATTACATATATCATATATGTATTGTTTGTAAAGACTATTTTTTTTATTTATATATATAGTTGTAATTGTTGAACTGTATTAATTTAGTCTTAAGATATTATTGGAAGATATTATAGAAAATTAAAATAATAATACTAATAATACAGAATTTATTATATTACTTTTGTCCATGTTAAAACATCTATTTAGTGTACATGGGTTAAGGACTAGTATTTTTTAATTGATCCCCTCCTCTTAAAAAAGTTATGAATAGGTATGCTATTAATAGTGAGCCATCATTTAAGTTAATGTCAATATGTAAATTTAAATAATACAATTGCCTATTTATAACTTAATAAGTATAATCATTGATATTAATATTATTTATTTATAATTAATAGTATAATATACCTATTCAATATATCTACCTATTAAGCATCAGCAGAATCATCAGTCAGTAAATTGATTTGGACCTTGAAGACTATAATATTATAAAGATCACTGATCATGATTCAAAACATTTAGGGAGGTACCTTTAAAATACTTTATTGTGATTCCATATTTTTGTAGGTATATTACACACAAAGCAATAAATAATAAATATGCTTTAGGTAGCAGTGGTAGCACCTATAGGTAACGCTGTAACGGCATTAATATTTAATTGTTTTATCATAGAAAAAATTGAATATTATAATTTATAAAGGTTGGTATTATTATATTCTTTGCTAATTTGTTAAATGATAATATTGCTATTAAAAGAAATTAACTTGTCAGAAAATCCGTCTACGCCCATACAGTGTCTACATTAGTACATTCGGATATTTTTTATAAATTTAATCGAATTGTATTTAAATAATAAACCGGATAGGTATAGTTAATAATTAACATAAACGCATACCTGAGCATTATTGTATTTTTTAAATATTACACTTGAATCGAAAATAGGTACATTACATGTTTTAATATTAAACGTTTTTTACAATTATTTTTGGCCTATCCCGTAATTAATAATAATAAATAACTATAAGCCTATAAATGACATTGGGTTTTTATTTTATTACTGTTTAACAGCTGCTACCTACTGTTTACTGCTACTATACGACGACTGCCCACGTTTAACGTTCGAGTGGGAACAACGTCGATTAGGCACAATGTCGTTCAGATTAAGCAATGGTTTCCCCGAATATCAGTAATGATAAATTATCCAATAATTGGCGATCGCGATGAGCTCATTCACATTTCACTCCGTAATTTGCTCGAAACTTTTTTTATTAGTTTTACTATCCAGTTAATTGCATACTTGTAATAATTTATACTTCGTTTAAAAGTTTTGTATTTATTTAATAACTGTGAACAACTGTGTATTTGTGATTGATTTTGTAGTTAAAATTCGAAACAGGGCCAACGCCTAGTTTTTTTTTTTGATAAGCATAACATTCCGACATAATGGCAGCAATCCGTAAGAAACTTGTCATCGTCGGTGACGGTGCTTGTGGAAAAACTTGTCTGTTAATTGTGTTTTCCAAAGATCAATTCCCAGAAGTATATGTACCCACCGTGTTTGAGAACTATGTAGCTGATATAGAAGTCGATGGCAAACAAGTAGAACTAGCACTGTGGGATACAGCGGGTCAAGAAGATTATGACAGACTAAGACCATTGTCCTATCCTGACACGGATGTTATCCTCATGTGCTTCTCCATAGATTCACCAGATTCGTTAGAGAATATCCCAGAGAAATGGACACCAGAGGTGAAACATTTCTGTCCAAATGTGCCGATTATATTGGTCGGTAACAAAAAAGACTTGCGCAATGATCCAAACACAATCCGTGAGTTGAACAAGATGAAACAAGAGCCTGTGAGGCCAGAAGAAGGACGAGCAATGGCCGAAAAGATCAATGCATTTGCTTATTTGGAATGTTCAGCAAAAAGCAAAGAAGGAGTTCGTGAAGTTTTTGAAACATCAACAAGAGCTGCACTACAAGTAAAGAAAAAGAAGAAAGGCAAATGTGCCTTGTTGTAAGTGATGTAATTTCAAGAATATAAAAATCTACTTAGAAAATAAAATATATCATATTTTTATACAATTTTTCAAATTACCATGTCGTTTTAAGGATTTTCAGCATTTAAAACAAATAAACCTGATTGTACAAATCATGGTGCAAGACAAAATATATCATTTTATTTTTCTATAATAAACACTATAATTATAATCATGTATTCCTATTGTTTGCCAAAATATGTACAAAGCAAAACTGTTTGGGGAGAATTTTTATCGGGTAATCACTAATCATAGTGCATTTTGTAACTTATTTTAACTTTATTTTTTATATTATAATAACTGTTCTGTAAAAATAAAGTTGAAACTACAAAATAATTGAAACATTTTAACGAGACTCATTTTTCGCTACCTTCAATATAATACAATATTTCTGTATCGTAAATATATATATATTTACACATATATATTTTTTTTTTATGGACCTGCTGTGCCAGGAATCCCATGATGTATTCCTTAGCTTAGTTTTTTTAAATACTATTATTACGTTTGTTCATTAACCAATATTTATATGCTTGTACTTTTTAAGAAATTTACTAATAAAAGTTTAGATTTTATTAAATTTATTTTTAATGCCTAGATTTTATTAGGTATCATTTAAAATATGTTTTAAATGGCTACTTACTGAAAATTCTATGATGTCATGTAAGTGACTTTTATACTCATTCATTTTTAAACATGGCAGGTTATTAACAGAGTAAAGAGTTAATTTGTTTGTCATTTAGCTAAAAATTCTTTTTTTTTTTTATCATTATGAAAAAGTTATTTATTTTATTTAAACATTAGTATTATAAAAATACATCTTTAAAAAGGTATGTTTAAATAATTTTATTGGATTGAAGTAATCTATAAGTTTCATTTTAGATTAAAGTTAAAATTTGTATGGTAATTTTAAAAAGGTCTTATATTTAGATACGTCTTTTAAAGTATAAGAAAAAATATAGACCAATATATTTTTGTATGACTAAGCTTTAATTCTTACAGAGCTCCTTTTAAAAGTGTCATATGAATGCAATGGTTTAATATTTATTTTTTAATTAGACAACACTATATTTTAATGAGAATGGTTCCCAGTTAGCAGTATATACTATCAGAATTATTGTAACTGGTAATATTTATTTAGAACTTAAGGATATCTTAATATGAACAAAATGTATATATGAGTATATGACTTATTTATTTGTATGGTCATTTCTGATGACTGTTAATCCAATATTTAAACGTTTTACAAAATTATTAAATACAGCGAGTTCCGCTTAATATGATCAATGTGATACCAATGTGGTTCAGATAATTTTGTTTCTATTAACCGGTTGGTTCCATAAAACATTTTTCTTTA
Source organism: Rhopalosiphum padi (assembly GCF_020882245.1). Taxonomy (NCBI): domain Eukaryota; kingdom Metazoa; phylum Arthropoda; class Insecta; order Hemiptera; family Aphididae; genus Rhopalosiphum; species Rhopalosiphum padi. Next base: position 26,383,440 of record NC_083600.1, read on the forward strand.
TTGATGAGTTTATATTTATATATATGTTTAAAATTAAATTAAAATAAAGTAAAGAAACTATCTATTATTTTCATTTTCATATTAGCCTGAAATTAAAATCCATATTCAATTAATATAATATATACATGATTTTTAATTATTTAAAATTAAATAAATAATAATGTATGTGCATTGTACCTATAATTTTTGGAACAACTGAAAAGTATCGTTATCACCATATTTTTGAATAGCTTCTTTTAAGTTTTTCAAAACAATTATTGTTTCTTTTTAGTGAAAATTTGAAATACCATTAAAACAATAAGAATGTTCTTAAAAATGTAGAATTATCCGGTAATTGATAATTCTAATAAAAGGTTAATTTAACATTAGTAACATGATATATGGTTTGGGATTTTTAATTTTGATTCCAATAAATGGTTAACATAAACCAGTGATCACATTAAGCAGAACTAACTGTAGTAGATATTACATTAGTATTTAAAAATTAAAATTGATGTGATACAAATTCTCTAGTGTTGGATTCAGTTAAAATGTTGTAAATCCTGTTTTAGTTATATAATATTATTCAATGGCATGTAAAAAAAAAATATTTAAATAATTTACACATTGTAAATTAAGGGTTCAAAGCAGAAGTAGTAGAACTTAAAAAATGTAAGTAACAATATTGAATGAGCCTATTTATTTGGAAAACTATTTTCAATATACCTCTAAAACATTGAGACTTATAGCAAAACTTATAGTTAATTTCACAGGAAAAATAAAAAATGTCATTATTTTTATAATACTAGATAATTAAGTTATCTATTACACCAACATGTATTTTGAAAGCATTTAACTGTGTATATATTATATTATAATGCATGAATATATTACAAAAAAAAAACTACATTTTGACTAGTGTTTTGTCATAAAGCCAATGATAAACAGTATTGTATATAATATATATTATAAATGTTTTAAATAACAGAATTCACACCATGGTTGACACTGTATTATTATGAAGATGTTTCACTGTATAGTCATAGTGCGTTGTTCAATATGATAAATATTTTGATTGAACTTAATGGATTTTTCTATTTATTATTTTCATTCAATAGTGAAAAGAATTAAGAAATAAAATGATGAGCAATTTGAATTTTCAAGTTTTTCAACAAAATATTAAAATGTTAAATTAATAATTTATTGGAAACATAGTTATATTTATAATTCAAGGTGACTTATTAAGTTATGTATTCAGAAATGTACGTAACATCTAAATAATCTAATAAACAATTGTTGATTTACAATTTATCCTTTTGTGTATAAACATATAAAATAATGACATATAAAACATAATTAGAACATATAAAAATAATAATTGGTATGTTGAATTTTGAACATCAATACGACTGATTATACAAGTACAATTATTAATTTATTAAAGAAAAAAAAGTTGATATTTTCAAAAATTGTAGATAGCTATTTTATAAAATATTTTTTATACAGATTGGGCTCCTACATTTTAAAGACTAAATGTCCAAATGTGTATGCATAAATCTAAACTTTATACAACACAATGGATAGGAAAGTTCTGCACATCACTTAATTTCTTTAAAGTAGGTATGTATAATTACTGATTATGTACCAACGAGTTACCATAATTTTTTCAACTAATAATTTCACTAACAAATTTACGTTTAGCAGTTTCATGTGTTCGCTACTAGCTTTTATTTATTTTGAATATTGATTTATTATATTAAACCAATTTTATTTTAATGTTTGTAGAAGTTGGTTAATGGATTTTTTAATTTTCAGCGTTCAGCGAGTCATAAGAGGCAAAAGCATTTTTAAATTTTAGTATTTTCAGTGGCGTGTCCACTGTCCAGCACAAAATAATTGGGTAGGCCAGTTTTGTTCTGTAGCATGTAAGTGTGTTTATAACTATTAGGGACAATTTGTCCTATCAAATGGGATATGGGTATGAATATAATATGATAATAATATTCAATAATGCATATTAATAATATTAATAGTAACATTTTTTTATTTTAGATAAAAAAAACCACAGTCAAATAAAAATTGGGTAGGTCCAGGCCTAGCCGGCCTACCCTGTAAACACGCCACTGGGCATTGAGTATTTTACACACTTATAACTTACTATAAAATTAAAATATTAAAAAAAATAGTCCCGATAATATTGTTTGAACCTGGACATTTCGCTGCTACCGTTTCGCCCATTGACATTATTTGATTCTGATTTTTTTCTTTGATAAAAGTTTCAGATTATAAAAATGTAGACAAATGGGTATCTACTACCTACCCCCTCTGCTGTACGATATATACGTCAAATGGGTCATTGTAATGGATGTGTTAAATTTGAATTCAATGATAAATAATTTTGAGTTTTGACTATTCTATGCGAAAACGCCGAAAACCTATTCTGAACAAAGTAGATCTATTACGGAGGAACTGTATTAAATGGTCAAGCCTTATCTGTAAAAATTGCACATTTTATAATTTTTTACTGTGAGTGTGAAACAATTATTTTGAAAAAATTCGATTTGAACATTTAATGCTAGAAAAAATAATTTTAGCAAATATATTTAAAATATTTTTATATAGCCGTAAAAACGACTTATATGAAATTTTGTATTATATTTTTAAGCTGTTTAACTCAGCAAAAAATTGTTATTAACTTTTTTAGAAATAAAACGAATACAAAATTATAAATTCCAAGTATCTATAAATAGCTTATAAAAGTTAAAATATTTTGAAAAATTAACTTTATGTAGAAAATACTAAGGCTAACATAGGTACACATTTACTGAAATTTTCAACTACCAGCTAAGGTTATTATTCGTAGATATAACAAATACCTAATTTCGTATCGATTTTATCAAAAACTAGTTTTGCATACAAATCTTTCATTTTTTGTTTATTTTTTCTGATAATATACTGGGAATTTTTAATTTGAACCTCTTCGAAGTACAAACTAAATCTAATTTTCTATCTTAGACCACTTTCAAAGATAAAAACCGAAGTATTTTTTGATTAAGTACTTATCGTATACACAGTACACGCAACACACAAAAAATACACTAAAAATCCATTGTATTTTAGTAATATAATTATATTCATCGCTATGCTCAGAATCTAAAATGATTACAGGTTACAGTGTATATTATTGGTACCGCACTCCTTGATTTAACTGACGTTAGTATAAATAATAAATATTAATACTAATTACTAACACAACTTAAACTGAACTGCTAAGCATAAATTTACTATGTATCGTTAGTTCGTTACGCACTTGTAAGTTGTAAGACAGAGACAATATGACAGTACCGTCAGTACAGCTACTTATCCCATAGTCTCATCTGACCGTATTCATAAATCGTAGTCATTAGACATTAATATAATATTAACAAGCACAAGCACATTAAAATAGGTACCTACCTATTTGTCTTATATTTAAAGTATTTAATAGTAAGCTTAAGTTATTTGATAATTAGGTATTGGTAAATCCAGGTAAGATTAATAGCCAATAGGTATTGCCGTATTGGTTAGTTATTAGAATTATTCTGTGATTCAATAATAACTAAACAGTCCGGATAAAGTGTAGGTTACCCGTTACCCCGAAAAAAAGCTTTTCAGATTTCAAAAGGAACACCAATAATCATTTATCGATGCCATCATAGGACAAATGTACCTATATGCACGCTGTTGACTGTTATTATGTTATATAATATTATAAATGCATTATATTGTATAATAATTTATAAATATTGACAAATATGTAATGAAAAAAAAATAAAAAAATAAATATTAATATGTCTATAAACTTTAAATTTGTATTTTATGTACTTTATGCCAAATCAACTTTTAAATGATAATTATATTAACATAATATATACGGATGATAAATTACCTATATGTACCTATCAATTTATTTTTAGTACCTACCTGTATAAATTATTAATATATTGTATAATTATCTATGTTTTAAAAGTAGATAGCTATGTATAATAGTATACACATACACATGAAGAATAAAAACTAGATGTACCTAGTACTTATCTAGCAGGTACCTATCTTTTGTCCTCAATCTTCATGATTGTTGAAAGTTATACTTAATAAGTACCTAAGGTACCTATATTTCCTTTACCTTAAATCGTATTTGCAAAACTTTTTTAATAGGTATCTATTTTGCAAATTGTATTTATTTTTGATTGAAAATTTGAAATAATGATTAAAATATAAATTGTAAATACATAGCTATAGATATTGATAGACAACGCCCAAAGGTGTGAGATTTAAAATAACAATATAACAAATGCGATAAGGTTTTGATGACATGAATGATTGCATGTTGGAGTACAAGTAGGATAAGTTATTAATACTTATTATTGATTATGGAATAGTTTATATTTGAACTTTTATGAGACTGACTTCACTGACTATGCTGGCTATGTAATATGTTATTAAGTTATACATTTTTTACATATTAATGTAGTAATTTGTTATTAGTTCTACGTATTTACATAATTTATATTAACTTAGTGTAGGTAGGTTGTAGTGATTGTAGGTACATAAGTACCACACTACCACATAAGACATTTATATTTTTTACATTAAACATTGAACGTTCGTTACGTTCGCGTGATAGAATATTATTAAATACATTTTAAATAGAAATATAGACTTAAGTTATTTAAATTGCTTTTTGTTTTAAAATTAGTCTAAATGTCCATTTCTTATTATATATTATATTACATTCGTATTGGATCATTCACAAAGTCATAAAACTCTTAATCACTTGGGTAATTTAAAATTTTAACATTAAGACGACGCCACACCCACATGTGTTATCTCTGTCTTACAAACGTACAATATGGCAAATTTTACGTTCACAATAGACTATTTTACTTTGTCATTTTTAAAATTAGAGTTAATTGACCTATTACAGAATTTAAATTTAAGATTATTATCTAGGGTATCTCAAAAGCTTATTTTATTGATATTTTGATTACGAAGCAAGTTATGATCATTTTACTACTGTACACTCTAATTTTAAAAATCACTAAATATTAAGCAAAAATTAACTATTGTGAACGTAACATATTTTGCTATATGTTGTACGTTTGTAAAACGGACATTACATGTAGTAAAGCTGTGGCGTCCTCTTAAGTAACCAAGTATATAGGTTCCTATTTCTTATCTATAATATATAGTGACTTGTTTGTCGTATATTTGCTTTTAGTAGGTAGTTAATCTAAATTATTGTATAGTCGAGTTGCGATAATTCGAAAAATTTGACAACTCAAATTTTTTTTTATTCCTTTAGAAATATAAATTAATATATATTCGAGTTAGATATCTTGAATAATACATATCTCGAAACGAATTTTATCTCCCTTCAACTTCGAGTTATCACAACTCGACTGTAATTTTATTATTTGTAATGCTGTGTCAACATTTTTTTAGTATTTTACTACGTCAATAGTTTTGAAAAATATTAGGTAGATACATACTAAACATGACTTGCTTCTTCATGTTTATAGTTAAAATTTAAGTTTTTAATGCTCTTTAGTCAATATTCATGATTGATGACAATATTGTTCCTATAGAAAATAGTTAAGTGTATTTAGGTGCCCACAATAGCTTGCAGAAATATCACGATTAAAATTATTAAATCTATAACTTAACTTAACCGTGAAAGGTGAAAATAATAATATGTAGTGTTAACTGAAAACTTTATCACACTGTAAACAGTGTAAACCTAAATATTATATTATAAAATATTGAAATGTAATCATATTGGTTTTCCATTTCCAAAATTTTCTTATAATATAATTAAATTAAAAAAAAAAAATGTTCAACAATTCATAATAACTAAAATTCAATAGGTACTGATTATATAATATTGTTTTGATACCTATATATTGATGAGATATTAAGAAGTTTTTTTTACCACTTTTTTACATCATCAGGACTTGGGAGTTAAATTCTTTTAATACGTCAATCGTGGATTTTAGTAAGTATATTGAAATATGTACTGTATTACTGTAATATTGAATAGTACGTAATGTTATACAGTATAGATCAAAGTAATCGCAAACCGGCCTAGGTAGATTTGCCATTTGGTAAAAGAATTTCCACCAATGGAATTAAAAGAACTATGTCACTGAGTTACTCTCAATAATCAATATACGATTATCGCAAAAAAATATTAACACAATGATCATATCTTTATTCTATGATCATATCATCGTAATTGACCGCGGAAATATTTAAAAAAAAAAAACCATAACTCTATGTAATTAAATTTGAGGTTATGTTTGCTTACTCTACATAAAAAAAATTAGGTAAACATTGATATCTGATAAATTTTGTTTATTTTTTTATTTTCACTTCAATATTCAATCAAGCAATTAAATTATTTAAAGTTTCTCGTTAATTAAAATAAAATACACCTGTTGGACATCGAATTTAAATACTCTTCTTGTAAGCTAAACTAAAAAATATCTTCAATTATTTATATTTGTCATGTTATATAGTTATGCGTATTGCTTATGTTTTAGTTTTCATTACTAATTTGTAATCTGTTCTGTTAGTGTCGTGTGTGTGACTATGTGTGGATATGTATGTGTGTGGTGTATGCGCGCGTTTGATTAGCCCAATTCAATCGTATATTCATTTTACTTTTTGGTTGTTGCGCTCTTTAATACCTAGAATAAACGTTTGGTGGTATAATGTGGTACTGTTTTCCGTTTTAGATCATGGCTGCCATTAGAAAAAAACTCGTCATCGTCGGTGACGGTGCTTGTGGAAAAACTTGTCTGTTAATTGTGTTTTCCAAAGATCAATTCCCAGAAGTATATGTACCCACCGTGTTTGAGAACTATGTAGCTGATATAGAAGTCGATGGCAAACAAGTAGAACTAGCACTGTGGGATACAGCGGGTCAAGAAGATTATGACAGACTAAGACCATTGTCCTATCCTGACACGGATGTTATCCTCATGTGCTTCTCCATAGATTCACCAGATTCGTTAGAGAATATCCCAGAGAAATGGACACCAGAGGTGAAACATTTTTGTCCAAATGTGCCGATTATATTGGTCGGTAACAAAAAAGACTTGCGCAATGATCCAAACACAATTCGTGAACTGAGCAAAATGAAGCAAGAGCCTGTGAGGCCAGAAGAGGGGCGAGCAATGGCCGAAAAGATCAATGCATTTGCTTATTTGGAATGTTCAGCTAAAAGTAAGGAGGGTGTCCGTGAAGTATTTGAAACTTCAACTAGAGCAGCTTTACAGGTTAAAAAGAAAAAGAAGGGACGATGCCGTCTACTTTAAATTATTAGAAATCATACATAAAAATTAATAACATAAATTGCCATGGTTTTATTTTTAATTTAAGTTCTATTCTCGCGTTTCAGTCTTCCGGGTTTTAGCCAAGCATAATATATTTCAATGAAATTTTTTTTTCATAGAAAGGGGATAAGGTTACTTAATTGTCAATTTCAATTCTCATCTATAAATATTGTTTTTCTTTTTGTTAAGATATTTATATATATATATATATATATATTTTTTTTTTTACAGCTCCTCTGACCTATAATATACCATTAAAATAACTCCCTTATGACTGTGCTAGCCTTTAATGGTTACCAAAATTAAACACCAAATATTAATTATTGAAATAACTCAAAATGAAATATTAGTTTTACAATCAATAATCATTAATCATATTATCTTGCATAGAAATTCAATTTTTGTAGTATTAGATTATATTATATGATCCAAAATAAATTGTATTAATGATATGTTTGACCGACCTTAGGTGTTCCTTATTCTAATCACATCTTTAATATTTTTACATCCATTGTACTAGTTTGGAAAAGAAAGAGCTTTTTTATAGGCAGGATTTAACCATAAGGCAGTGTGACATAATTTAACCATTAACACTAATATGTGAATACTGAATATATCATTGGTTATCTTAAAAATAAAATTTCAGTATTACCTGTTGTATTTCATCAGTACTTTTTTTTTATATACATTTACTGCCTTTTTATGTAAATTAAAAAATATATTTCTTTATAAATATGATATTAATACATATCAAAAAAGGCTTAAGAAAATGTAGTTCAGTAGTTATAATCACCATGCTTCTTAAGAATTTCTTTAATTTGTTTTATACATTTCAAAATATGTTCTGATAATAAATATTATATTAAATTAATCTTCAGTTATAATTTTATATTGTCTATTGTATCTGTTTTATATTATCTTACTTTTGAAATGTGGTATTTATTGAGTAAATTAGGTCATTTTTCTTAAACTGTATAAATTACATTTTCAATAAGTTAAGTTTTTAATCAGCTAAATGCTGCACTGAAATAGTGTAATATAAAATTAAATATAAATTATTTACATTGCTTAAAAAAACGCACTTTTTTATCCTATTTACTATTTAGTAAATGTGTAGAATATATTTAGTTAGAAAATGTCTGATCAAATTTACTATACAATTTAATAATATTTGCAGTTGGAATTACTATGGTAAAAAACCAATTTTGTTTTTAGTTATCCTATTTATAGGATGGAAATTTATAAAATAATTTTGTATAGCTTATTCCCAAATTTTGAGTTTTTACAATATATTTATTTTTATATGATTATTGTTCTATATATAATGTATTGAGTTTTTGAAAATATTTATGTTAGTATTATGTCATAGCTTGACAATTATATTTAGCACAAACTTAACCAATGGCAGATTCTAGCACAATACATATATTTTGATATCATTATTATTATTATTATTATTATTTTTTTTTTTGATACATTAACATTTAGTTATTATAACATGATGTTGTTTACTTGATATTACCTAATAAATATATTAAAGAAAGAAATTAGCGAACGATATAAAAATCATTTTATTTTTTAATAGCTATAATTGCTTTTAGTGGTATGTTATTTATTATTTTATTTTTTACTTTTTATTAAAGCATAATATACATTTTTTTATTTATTATTATTTTTTTTATTTAAATTAAAAAATGATTTTCTAAACATTTTTTTTTTTTGTGTATTTTGATCAAATAAATATGCATTTATTTTGTAAATTAACGAAAGCTTATGTTATAACTCAATTTATTTTTATGGTTTAAAATTTCATTTATATACAAATTATACATTTAAACTACTACGAATAGCTTATAAATATTGTACTTGTTTACTTATTAATTATTATTATTATTTTTTATACTCTCAATAAAATGTCATTTTTGACAATGAAGTCTATTTTGTTGTTACAAAACTGTTTAGCGCTTTTGTTAACTACCTGTCTACCTAATATCTTCGAAAATAAATATTTAATCATTTAAATGTTGATTCACATTGTTTCTTTGATTTTCACCTAACCACTTGTTAGAAGAAATTAAAGTAAATCTTCATTAGTAATAACTATTAAGTATCACCTTATTCCTTGACGTAATTATTTATAATAGGAAAAGTTGAATAACTTATATTTTGATCTTGTAAAAAATGATAATATTAAATTGTATAAACAATCATATTATAAAAAGAATCTTAGCCCATTTATAGTTAAGTGATTGAAAATAAACACATTTTTTTCAATTTGTATATAACATTTACATTCAATTTTATTGGAAATCATTTACAAATTTGTTATGTTATGTTATGTATTATTTTTTTAAATTAAATTATTAACAAACTTAATATATATACTTCTAGTTATATTGATAATTTTTTTTTCAAAAGTATATTATAAACTGTAATTGAACCACATCTAAATTTAGCATAATATCTGTTATCATTCAAATAATAATATTCTTATTTTAAAGAGTTATATATTTTATGACAGTAAAATTAGCATAGAAAAATACTGATAATATAAATTTGGAACAAAAGAACAAATTCATTTTTAATGTATACATTAAATAACATAAAATTGTCATTACACAAATAATATAATAATAGTTTTAATATTATCATTTAATTGGATCAGAAGTTGCTGTTAAAAATTAATATTCTGTAATTGCAGTGTTATTTCTTATAAATAATATGTAATTATTTTAGTGTTTGAATATAAATATTAAATATAAGTATAATATTTATTTGTAAGTTGTAACTACGATCAGACTATTTTTCTTATGCTCGCTGAGTCACACTGAATTTATTAGATTATACTCCTTATGACTATAATAATATAACATTATTTGAAAGACTTAAATTAAATAAATATTTTAATTAAAATTTAAAACATAATATTATGACTTTTTATTAAATATTGTAATAAATATTAATTTATTATACTATTAAGCATTTAACAAAATAAATAAATAAAAGGACGAAAAAAAAGTAACAATGTTAATATAATATATATTTAAAAATTTAACTTAATCAATTCTGAATCTATATAGAAAGAAATTAGGACTTACACACATATACAAACAAACAAAATAGGAAACAAAAAAAGAATAATTTTGTTTAAAAAATATGACAAGCGGGTTAAATACTTAACATAATTGAACTTGATTTATGATAAAGGTAAAAGCATCACTAGGATCAGTCCTTACCTAACTGAACAGACCATCCTAGTGCTAACCGATCAAATCCACAAGAAAACAAATTAGCAAATGGATTATCTTCACTCCATGCAACAGCTGTTACCATACGTCTATGTCTCTAAAAATAACAATAATTCATATTATAAAAATGCTATTTTTTCACAAATATATTGTATAAATTATAATTTGTATTTTAAATATGATAAGTGAAGTATGAAAATACAATATTATAGATATGATATTAATTTCATTAAATTGTGAATTAATAAAAACCAGTTCTTACATTTCTAGCTGTTCTGGGTATTCTGTTAACTCGTTGTCCACTCATGTCATATAACATAACTTGTCGATTGTCATGAGGAATAGCAATAACGCCATTAGAAGCAATAGCAAATCGATTTACACCAGATTCAGCTCTGATAGTAGTAATTGGAGACCGCATATTACGTAATTCCCACACTTTTATTGACCGATCATCTGACCCGGATACTAATTTATCTTCTCCACCAAGTCCAGCAGATGTAAAAATTGCACAAGTTACTGTACTGTAACAATGTTAATTGTTACTACAATATAATATATTGTTATATTTTATTAAACAATATTAACATAATTAATACTTACTCTGTATGACCTTGAAAAACTGAAACTGAGTTTATAGCTTCACGAAAATCCCATAATCGAAATGTGGTGTCTCTAGATGCAGTTACAACCAACTTCTGAGAATGGTGTGACGCAGTATAAGTTAACTCTTCATCATGTCCTTTTAGAATTAAATTTGAATTTAAATTGTAATTTTATTTTATTTAGAACCATATTTTTAATTATAATTTATGAGGTATTAGGAGTTTAGGATGTACCTATCCTAAAATTAAAATTTTTTTAGTAGTAATATAAATCTATTAGGTTCCTATGTACAGCTTTTATATACTTTTGTTAATATGAAGTATTAAGTAAAGTGTTTACTAAAACATACAGTGTTGACCTGACAAATGTATTATAGGCCTTTGAATTTATATAAGTGTAATTAAAGTTTCTGCTTTATTTGACATATTATGCTACCTAAGAGGCCACTATGATAGTAGGTTGTATTGATGCCTTAATATATTATTATTTATTATTACTATATTAATATTTTATTTTGAAAATTGTTATACAGTAAAGCTTTCTTTAAAACAAATTATTTTTGAGAACCAGGACCTTCATTGTTAACTATTTATAAATTTATCTCTGTAAAAAGAATCCGATGTTTGAATAACGAATAAACTATTTGATAACAAACCCTTTTTCGTAAACAAAATTTAAACATTTTACAAAAAAAGTACAATTTATAAAAATAATAAACAAACAAAACTCATTAATTATTTCTCAATAATAAATTAAATAGATAAATATGATAAATATATAATAAGTAGAGCTCGGAATTTCATTTTTTTTTGGAACTTTTTAGACGATGCTCTCCTGGCCATAAATGTGTTTCATTAGCATATGAATCTGAGCAACTAATTTTTATTTTGCATTTATTTGTATTTCTCGGTATTCATTACTTTCTAAGTCAGTTTTTGACATTTTTAGGTCATTTTCCCACATTTTTAGTCATTTTTACTGATTTCATATCAGTTCACTTCTTATTGTTTCTTGTCGGCCATTATGCCAATAACTTACTTAAAACTTTAAAATTACCACGTACTAAGATTAGTACTTATCCGATTTTATCTCACCGATTAGTTGTTGTTGTAGTGTTGTAGTGAACATAATTGTATCTAAATTTTATTATTTTTTCGTAGTATTTTCGAAATGCCAAAAATTAAAATGTCAGCTAGAGCTCGTTTACGCCTATTATATTTGTAATTTTTTTATTTAATTTTTAAAGACATTTTTATGTCATATTTTGAGTAATTTGTAAGCTTTGATAAATGCATATATAATTGTATGGTAAAATTACAGTATAGTAAGAGTACAATTTAAAAAAATATATATTTTTATTAATTTTAAACAACTATTTGTTATTTTTTTTAGGTAATTTATTAAAGGTTTTAAGGTCATCAACTTCCGAGCCTAATAATAAGATAATATAATATGATATGTATTTAATATTTATTTTTTAATAATTTTTAATTTTTTTACAATATAGAATATGAAATACCTATGTAATTCTATTTAACAAATTGTTTTTGTTCCCCATGTGACTTCGTTAGGCTGTATTATTACAAATTAGTAATTATTCAAATAATATATTAAATATTTCTAATTTTAGATAAAACAATTAATGAAGATTAAATGTATTTAAATAGTATAAGTATTAACCTAATATTAGCTACACTAAAATAATCCCTTTAAGTTATAAATTATAATACATAATTAAAGTAAAATACTTATTAAGTATTAATAATGAAAAATGTATTATTATTCAGAAAGATTATTAAGCAAAGATCTTGTATTAGTTTTAATTAATATGTTAATTTTTTGAGTAATTTGACTAATGATAACAATTATAATAGATAAAGTTATCAATACATAACATACCAGTTAGTGAATTTAATAGTTCGCTAGTTTCAACATCATACAAATTAGCTGTCCTATCCCATGACGCAGTAATAATTTGATCACCACCTAGTAACCAATCACTCGCCATAACTGGCCCATTATGTCCCAAAAATGTACATGAAGGTGTGCGTAATATTGGAACAACTCGGTCATCTTCAGTCTCAGTATCATCAGATTCTCGATCCCTCTAAAAAATGTAAAAAGGAATTTTTTAAATAATAGCCTGATATAATAAAATAAAAATAGAATATCAAATTTATGAAAAATATAAAAATAAAAAAAATATATTATAGAACACACTCACTAAATTATCTAGATTAACAGCTGCTTGCCAAATATGAATGGTTTGATCACCGCTCGATGTAAGAGCTAAATCCTTATTAGGATGGAATTTTATAGAATTAATTGATCCCGTATGACCAGTGTATTGTAAAAGTGGTGTACCAGTTTCAATACACCATATTCTTGCGGTATGATCTAAGTGTAAAGTAAAAAGGATTAGGAACTTAAGGAAGAATATATATTTAATATATATAAAGTACATACCTGCTGAGCAGGTCCCGATGACGGGTTGTCCAGTACGAGGTAATGCTAAATCCCACAAACCATCTCTGTGTCCACCATATTCTTTTACAAATTGACAATTAGCTGCTGAAGGACTCTTAAAGCTAGATACAATTTTACTAGTTTGTGCTTTTAATTTATCTGCAGTTTTAAGTTTTTGACCAGTTGGTGGTTTTTGTTTAGAATTTACTTGAAACTGCTCAGTCGTTAAGAACTTTTCATTCATTTTCTCAGTGAGTGCCTCCAATTTTTCCTGTAGAACAACATTTTCCTGGTACACAGACTCAAATTCCTTTTCAATAAGTCCAAATAGATGAATTAGACGCTTTCGAATGCTAGGTGGAATGTCAACATCCGTTTTGTGCATTGTAATAATTTATCACAGATATAATTAATAATAATAATAAAAAAAGTTAAATTTGGCACATTTGTACTTATATAGTCTTATTTTAGGTAATTATAAAGAGTAATTGAATTTTATGATTACTGATTAGCCACTAGGAAAGGATTTGAATCTTATTTTTTGTTATCAGTACCTATCATACAGCAGCAACTAGCTGCAGAATAATCAATACTAGGGGTTACCAAAATGTTCTTTAATTAACATTTTGATAGAAATAAACATTTCCATAAAAAAAAGTATAGTTTAATAATTTATTATTAAAAAAAAAAAAAAAAAAAAAAATACAAATTCAAAAGAAATCTTTTGAGAAATCAACATTGGGATAATTTTTATCCAAAACATCAGCGTATGGAAGAGTTGGATAATGTGCAGGTATCCGTTGAGGTACCTTCACTGGAGGCATAACCGCTGGATTGAATGCCACATTACTTGGATCATACTCTTTAAACCATTCACTGGGTGTCCTAAAATTAAGACATTTATATTATGCAGGTATAATGTAGGGTGGTGATAGGTGAATATTTTAAGTTTTTTTTTATATACAATTCAAATTTATAATAAACGAGTATTTAAAATCATTATAAATCAAATCGTCATGTTCACAATATTGAATTATCTATAATCTATGGCATAATAATTTATAGATATATAGTAAATATAAATATAAGTCATAACAGTATTTTAAGTATTTTGCACAGACTAGGATAGATTATCTATCTCAATCCTTGCTATTTTGGTACTTTTTTCAATGAATGATACATATTAGATTTTATAAAATATTGAAACAAAATTTCTATCTTAGTAATAAAACTTAATCTATGACTAATATAAATATAAGTTGTTATTAAGTAGAGTTGTTTTTTATACTTTTATTTTAAAATACATTATATGATTTAAGTATTTATAATTTATCATTCACTAAAAATTGTGTTGACCATGTATTAATATTTCTAAATTTTCAGATCTAAAAATTAATTAATGTTTAATTACCAATTTACAAACAAAAATAATATCATTCCTTAGTTTTTAATACTAACTACTCTAATTACCAGTTACATATTATATCATTATGAATTACTGTATAAGCACTTACATTTTGGCTAATTCTGGTTTAAGATTATTATGATTATTTTGTGAAACTGTCAATGAAGCAACAGTTTTTGATAATCTACATACTTCAGGATGATAATGCCTCTAAAAACAATAATATAAATATTATATTAGTATTATGAATACTATTGAATCAAACAGATTACTAATTTCTAACCTGTAATGCTGGAAGTTCCCATAATGATGTACTACCAGCGTTACTATGTTCAGGTTCTTGTAATTCGGCATTGTAAATTCCTTGTCCATATGAAGGGTCAACATCTAATAATGATTCAGTGTTCTTATTTGTCTAAGAAAAAATAATAATAAATATATAATGTATTAAATATAATTATTGGAAATTATAGTTTAATAATGCTTTAAAAAAATTATTATACGTAATATATTAGATACAAAATAAACATAAATAGTTAATATAATTACTTGTATTATAGTTCGAAGAGCAGCTAAAATCCCGAGTGTTGCATTGTGAAGTGTTTGAAGACTCAACATAGACATTCTTTTCACAAACGACAGTGTTGAATTGGCAGTTACTTTCTTACGACCCACCAAAAATAATGCTTCAATTGTACGAAGAAAAGTTTCTAAATTATCGTGATATTTACCTAAAAATAGTAAATGTTTTTAAATTAAAATTATATATATATATGTATACTATTAGAAAATAATCTTCTTATAAATGTTTATAATAATCATGGTGCATATATTATAATGTAATAGATTAAATAATTTACCATTTAATATAAGGTTGTAATCAAATTAATTGATATTCCTTTATTTTATTAAATTAAAAAAGTTTTAACTTACAACAATCTAACTCAGGAATAACTCTATATAAATGAGAATAAAAATGAACAGGATCAATGTTGATTACAGTTCCTTGTCCAGAAAGTATGACAAAAATAGTTTTAATACAACAAAGTTGTTCATGAACATTAAGTTGATGTTTCTTTATAACTGAATCCAAAACTGTGAGAATATCGTGGTAAAATTCTAAATTGATTGAATGGCTGTATCTATATAAAACAGTTAATTAAATTTTCACAAAAATACTAATAATGCATTTATAATACTAACTTTGCTAATCCTTCAAGACAAACAGACAGTAGCTTAGAACGTGGTGCAGTTTTTAGTATTCTGAAGTATATTAAAAATACAAGTTTAGTGATTTCAGTTAAATTGTTCAAGTGACTTTTAACATTTTCTTCGGCTTTTGTCTCAAGCATTTCTTTATCTAATTTATCCAACATTTTACTTCGCTAAAATTTAAAATAATTATTAAATGATAATACTATACTAAATATAAATAATAGTCAGTTCTTAATTTCTTACTTTACGTTCTTTTTTTGACATAGCTAATAATTTTTGTTTTCTAGTCATAAATTTTTTTGATTTCAAAATTTCTTCTTTTTCTTTGTCGAGATTTACATTTCTAATAGGCAATGCGAGTAAAACTGATAAAAGCTCACTATGCACACAATGACTTCTAGTTTTAACAAGTTGATTTATGCGCCGCACTATCTAATTATAAATAATAATCAATATGAATATGATATTCAATTATTCACAATAGTTACATTTAAAACATTTTAACTTTTACATGTTAAACAAGTTAAATTCTTACCACTAAAGAAATTGTTCCTTTTTTATCTTCTTTAAAAATTTTAATAAACGTTTCTTCAACTTTTTTCCTAACGTTAGAATTTTTATTATCTAAGTAAAGAGTTAATAAATGTCCAATGTTGACTGCATAATTAAAATATGAATGAGAAATTAATAATTCACACATACAATTAACAGCCATTTCAGCCAAACTTATATGAACCTAAAATAAAAGTAAATATATAATTTATTATAGATAGTATTACATGTTTCTGTAGACAAGTATAAAACAAAATATAAGATTAGCAATTGTGTTAAAAAATGTATTACAAAATTCATTCCATTTTTTAAAAAGTTTGATATAATTGAAACCAAATTGATAAAAACTTCCAAGTATAAAATAGCTATTAACTAACAAACCACGATAACAGCATTCAACAATCATAACATAAATATAATAAATCTATCATTAAATCAAGTATTTAACTTATGATAACCTAAAAGCTCATAGAAAGTAATGAGTAAAAAAATAAGCTGAAGACAATCTAATTAGTAACTCAACATAATCAAAATAACGCACCATATAATGGTATGGTAAGAAAACTATTCTACATTGTACTGATTGACAGACCTTAATAATTAAATTTTAAGTAAACATTAACTTAAACGTCTTAAATCTAGCAATATATTAGACATACTAGATAGTCTAGATAGATAATTTTATTGTAGTTAAAAAACACTACACATTAATTTGTAATTATTGCAGATTTGATTCAATAATTGAACTAAAAATTAAATATTGCCCAAAATGAAGGAAACAAAGAAAAATTTTCACAGAATCCCAATTCACTTAATAAAATATTAAAATGGAAACTATAGTATATAATATTTAATTATTTTTAAAATATACACTTATTGATCTCTATTTAAAAATTTAAATTATATATTCTCATGGGTTTAATGACTAAAATTACTTAATAATTAATGAAAAAACTTACATTTGTTATGATTCGGGTATCTCCTTTCTTTTTGTGGAGGGCACTAGCCATTTTTTCTAAATTAGTTAAATAAATCTTGTAACCTTTGAGTAATTGTCCTTCATAACCAATCAACTCTTTTGTAACCAATTTCACTAAAATCAAAATATATATGTATTAAGTTAAAAACATGGTTAGAAGTGCTCAAATAAATATTTGAGTAAGAGTTTTATAACTGCCTGATATATTGACATATTCAAAGTACTTTTTATACAAAATGAAAAAAAAATATTAAATTATTTAATTTATATAAGAAAAAAAATGTAACTTATATACTATCATGAAAAAACTTACATTTTACTCCTTCGTGTTTATCCAGTTTCAATTGATAACTTGGTAAGAGATCTTTAAAAACTTCTAACAATGTGAGAGTTGCCAATTTTTTTATTGTGATTTGTAATTCTGGATCACGTTTTTCCATTATTTCTAAAAGATGTACAATGTTTCCAATCTAAAAGTTTAAAAAGTATAATAGCTATATTAGTCACTGTTTAGAATGTCAGCCAAATAACATTTCAGTCAAACAAATAAGATTTGGAAGAAATAAATAATAATTAAAAACAAAAATAACAAATATTTTTATTTCTAAAACTTAATAATTTCACACTAATAAATACATAACTTAAAATTCAAATGATCGAGAAACATTTCTATCTAAAAATGTATAACAATCTGCCAAGTACGGTTAAAATATATTTTAGAAAATAATTATTCATGTAAAAAAAAAATATATTTACCTTTAGATCAGGATTCTCTAATAAAGTGCTAGCTAATAATCCAATGCGTTGTTTATAACTTTGTATTGTGTTTTCTCTTTTGGCATATAGTTTTGCAACACTGATTGGTTCACCTTTATTAACTGGTATTTCTTTTTCAGGTTCATTTGTATCCAACCAAACATACTCATCATCATTATTTTCATTATTGACCTCAATTTTTTTTTTTTTAGGCTGAGACTTCTCTAATTCTATATAACATAAATACATTCATTAGATTTATTAATATACCTATAGTAAAAATGATCAAGAAAAAATGTATAACAAAAAAAAGGAATAAGTAATAAATAGTTAAATATTTTATTAGATGATTTGAAGAATATTAAAAATAATTAAAATTTTAATTACATAAAAATATTTACCTATTTCATCTTTTTCTAAAGTGTATCTTCTTAAAATTCCATCTTTAGTTTTAATTGGTAATAAAGGTTTCTTAATAGATACATCATCTGCTTTCATCATCATTGAACTACTTTCATACTCATTTTCGAGTTCTTCATCATCGTTTTCTCGAGTTCTTTTATTTTTACTATCCTAAAAACACACATCATTAATGGATAAAAAAGTAAAAATTAATAAATTATTTACAATTTACATTATTAATTTGAATACGGTTGTATAGCTTATAATTTTGGTTTCCAATATTTTTTTTAAGAAAATCCAAATCTTCTTGGTCAACCATTTCTAACATATCATCTCCAATATCACTGTTTTCTGCTTCTTCTTCTTCCTCAATTTCTTCAGCTGGATCATCTCGTCTTTTTAATGGAGGTTGAGGAACGTTGTAAGCTTTAGACTTATGCTTTTTTGTTTTTATATGTCCTTTATTTCGTAAATGGTTACGCCTTTTAACATTGCTTGTTTTCCCACTTTTAACCATATTTTTCTAAATAAAAAAAAAACATAAATTAAATAAATATTAAATAATACAGAAATTAACGAATTAAATAATCAGAATTAAATTTAAGGTAACAAAAAAATGTTAAAACAGAATGAAAATAAAATTAAGTTGAAAGTAAATATTAATAAAGATTTACATTTAACTATTGAAGAACCAATATAATGAATAATGTACAATTATTTTACTTACTTTAACCATTGTTAAAAATTATAGTTCAAATTAAAGTTTATAGATTTAAAAGTTTCACGTCGTACACCAATATTTAATATAAATATAATATTTGTATTATTATTTTAAATGTGGATGTACTTTTATATTTGTTACATAACCTAAAATGTACACAATTTTATTTTATTATCAGCTACTATTATCCAAGACGGAACAAAATCTGTAATTCCGTTAAACATTTGTACGAATGATCTTTTGTTCCAAAAAAGCTTGGAACAAACCATAGATTTAATCATTGGAACAAATGACTATCAGCACAAATATTTTGTGGAAAAAGTGGTATATATATATATCTTTAATCGTGATTATTACTATCCCGATAAGGCGATAAGTATACCCAGCCACTACTAAGACCGTGAGTATACCTAATATCTTATCAATCTTATATTATCTTAAATCATGGAAAATTTTACTAACAAGTGCTGGCAACACTGATTAAGACTTTTTAGACCAACCAACCAAAATATATTATTTGTGAATTGCGATTTAATTGACAAATGTTAGGAGGCCAAAACTCCGTGATTCGTCTACTCCTCTACTCAACTCAAATACTCAATGCTCATAGGTCTTTACTATTTATGAAGCGCTCAATAACTTTTCGTTTAACCTCATATTACTGCAGTACAGTACTACATTATTCATATTTTTCTATGGAATTCATCTTCAGTGCCACAGTGAAAGTTTTAATAAGTTAATAGTAAATAGTCATCACTATCTATTTTATATACATTGAGTTTAATCAACATTCAATTAAAATGTCAGAAAAATTAGAACCACGGAAAATTTGTGACTTGAAGGTGACTGAATTACGTACCGAACTTGAAAGACGTGATTTGGATAAAACTGGAGTAAAAGCGATACTTTTAGAGCGTTTGCAAAAGGTAAGTGTATACTAATACGGCCAATACAGATTATGTATCAAAAATATAAAACCTATTGGTAAATGGTAGGTACTTATTTAATTGTTTCCAACAATATATTATACAGCGTTCTATGATATTTTATTTTTCATGATATAAACATTTTTTATAGTTTATTACTATATAATCTAACTTAAACTTCGATGTTTATATTTTTATAATAAGTACAATTACTTCTCGTTATGTTAATATATCACAACTAACAGTTAATGTAAATGTTTGTCCATATTTATGTAATAAGTGTCAAAATATAAAGTTATCTATTTCTTCTTATTTTTAGTTGCAACTTCTATGATAAACTCTTGCCAATTGATTAAATTAAATTTAATGCTATAGGTATTATACGTAATATAAACAACTGTAACAACTATATTTGGTAATTCACCAAGCATGCTTAATCCTATTTTTTTTTTTTATTTAATAAAGAACTTATTTCAGTTGCATTTCATAATTTTTTTAATTGGGTATTAAACATTTTTTTCAACTATTTTTATTTTATTGTAATGATAGTAAATATATTTCATTAATAAATACTTTTAAGTAATTTTAATAATAAATAAATTGATAGTGTGAAAAGTATTACATTAATTAAACTATCATCAATCTGAGTCTTAAAAATAAGAAGGATTTTATGTATAATTTTTAAAATGAAAAGAATGAAAAATATTATTATTAATACAATCCACGTACTAAAAATAGTAATGGTCTATAGTGTGCAATGTTCAGTCTGAAAAATAGTCTGTTAAAAAATTTCAAAAATTTTGAATAACTGTTATGCCAAAAGAAAAAGTGTTCACTTTGTATCATGGTGGTCTAAAAACACATTTTTGTATCATCTTAAAATAAATTTTAATATATGTAGCCTCAGTGGAGTTATTAGAATTAAATATTGAAGGAAGAGCATACAATTTAGTTATTACTTGCTAAACTATCAACATTTGCTCTCGAGTTAAACTAGAATAAGTTACTGCTATTTGTATGTATCTGTGTGTATACTGAAATATTAATTGTAATATGGTCCAAAAATAATATGAGTCTTTTGAATGGTTATAATATTTAATTTATTTTATTAAAACAAAACAGTAAGTTTATAGTAATGGTTTCACTACATTTTCTTTGTTGATAACTACTATTTTTCTACTATTATATATTTATATATGATATTAGTTTTTATTTATGATCAAAATTAAATAATATGTAAAAGTTAAGTTTAGTTAATCATTTGAGAGTCAATATATAGTTTATCTACATAAATATTATAAATCATGTTTGGTGTATCCATAATACATATTGTGTGACCACTGGCAGTCACATGGCAATTTATGTGTTAAGTAAGATTCAATAAAAAAACGAAACAACTAAATTTATAATTGACTTGAATACATTTATTATAAAAATTTGAATAACAATCTCAAGAAGAGTTTAGGATACCTTATTCCTTTTTTGTTCAGTTGTCTTTGATTGTTATTTGTCTTGATTTTATTAATATATTACAATTAAATATAATACTATTATGTATGTTATATTTATCTTGTTTCAGGCACTTATTGAAGAAGGAGAAGATCCAGAAAATTGTACGTTTGATAAATTTGAATTGAAAAATGTTAATTCTACAGAAAAATCAGTAGTATCAGAAAAAAAGTCTCCAAGTGTTGAAAAAAAAAAGCCAGTTACTCCAACAAAAACAATAAAGAAAAATGTGATTGGCAGAAGACCTGGGCCTAAGTCAAGTAAGTTTTTTAAATTATAAAAAAATGTATCTATATTATTTAATCTACTGTTGTTCTTTGGAATCATTTTTACAAAGTATTTTCTGATAGCTTTAATTTAGAATATTTAAAGTTTACGCATATCAACAATATTGTAGGTATAATAAATCTATAAATGGGTTTTTCCCAACTCATGAATAAAGTTTATTTTGAAATAACTGTTTTTTAATAAATAAAAAGAGGTCTGAAATATAACATAACATACATACATATTTTGGACTTAAAGGTATTATAGCTGCCTTTGATTGCCTCACATTGAAATATAAAAAGTAATATCTAATATTGTATTTAAAAAAAACATCATCTTTGTTAAAGAACTTTTTTCAAGGTAAAAAACATATACTTTATTAATATAAAGATAATGCTTTTTAACTTATTTTTTTCCAACGTTTTCTCAAGTCTAGTATATTAATTGCTAACTTATTTACTTATTATGTTATATATTGTGTATATAACTTTTGATAATACGAGTTTTTAAAATAATAATATTAATAGTGTCTATAATAAAATATAGTAAAGATAACATATCTAAGTAATTCAGTTTATAGATATCAATATAGAAAATAAATTAGCTTATAGATATGTGTTATAAAATATGAAAATAGTGTTTATAATCTAAAAATATATTTATATTAAAATTGTGAATGTCATAAAAGATATATACAATTGTTTAAAAAAATGTATTAACTAGTATCATACTAGTAGTATGTCTATACATACATTACACAAGTACAAGTACATTAATTTGTTGGAACATAGTGTTAACTTAATTATAATAAGTTAGAATATAGGACAAAAGGACTGTAGAAAATGAATCTGTGAAACTTACCTTTTTGATCCACTAATTATAGTTAGAATTGTCACTGCGACTTGGAATTAGAAACGTACAAAATATGCTTGCATTTATGCATTTATTATCAGTGAAATCACAATAAAAAACTTGCCAAGCCCCATGTACAAAATGGCTACGTATAAAATATTTAGTCATTTATTAGATCTGTAAGCACTATAAAGATTAATATCGTGAATAAATACTAAGTAAATAGGATTAAAGTACACTTATTTTGTTTCAATAATTTATTTACTTGGTAACATTATTTTGAGAAGTACAGAAATACGTATCTATCATCATATTTTTTATATTTATAATGGAGCCCAAACACCATTTAATTATTTTATTCATCTTATTTTATGTCATATAAAGTTAATTATTCCCCACCAAGTAAATAAATTATTGAAACAAAACAAGTGTAATAATATTATAATATATATATATATTATAATTATATAATTATATATATTTTATTATAATATAAACCTCTTAGTCACCACTCATCTTTCTTTAATAATTACATCTAAAATTTGGAAATTTTTTTTTTTATTCAACTTGTGTAATGACTGTGGGGGAAAATTGCAAAAATCTATTATTTATTATATTATATTTTGTTATTATTATATATTTATATTTATTTCATAATATTTTTATTTATGATTTACATACAGTTTTAATTGACAACTTCTTCAGTACATTATACATAAATACTGTAATGCCACTGCTTTTTATTTTTTTACTTGGCTTGTGCCTCATTATTTTTTGACATCACATCATATCATGAGGTCCAGGGTAAAAAATGTCCTATAATATGATCTAATAGGATTTCAAACTATTTAATAAGTAATAACTAATAAGATGATTATAATATGATATCTATAATACTATTCAATATATACTTATAAAAAAAAAAAAATCATGAAATTAGTATGTTTAATGATGCATTTTTAATTTATAAGTTTGAAATGTATCCAAACAATACCTATACTTATATTTACTACTAAAAAATTGTTCATTAAATCATAAATGTCTACCATTGCCAAAACCCAAAATTATTTTATACAATTTACATATATCTAATAAGATGAAAATTGATTAATAATTAATAAAAGTAGAAATTTTCTAAAATGAAATTGAATTTATTACTATTATTTATTTATTCGTATGGAATTTATTACTAGTCAGCCATAATGTGTAACATATTTTCTTTAAAATAATATCTATGTAATTTTAATATAATTTATAAAATTTAAATTGTTTTGTTTAGAAACATGTGTAACACAGTTAAAAGTTGAAAAAATTTCTTCAAGTATTTTACAAAAAGAAAATGATGATGTAAATCAAGAACAAGTAGATAGTAGCAATGCCATTGCTAGTTCTGAGGATTCAAAAACAATTTTATTAGATACAATTAACTCTGATGTTATTGATTCAAATGAAGCAGAAGCTAAAGAAATTGATACCGATGAACCACAATTAAATGAGGCAGATGTTAATACAATTTCACTTACTCAAAAACAAACTGTAATTGCTATAGATTCTGACTCAACTAGTACTCCTGAAAATACAAAAGAATTTGAAGGTAAAATAAATGTTGCACTAATAGATTCTAAAAATACAAAAAAAACTATATTTGATGCAGAAAGTAATGAAATAAAACAAACTAAATGTTTAGATAATTTAGATACTGACATGAAAGTCAAAGAAAAAACTTCTATTATTAAGAATGATATAGAAGAACAAAAATATAAAAACCATGTCATTGGAGTAAAAGAAGTTATACCAGAAACCAATGAAGATGAAGATGATATACAAGATGAAGAATTAGATCATGAAATCGATGAGGAATTGGATCATGCAGTTAATGAAGAATTGGATCATGAAATTGACGAAGAAACAAATTACAATAATGATGGTTTTAATCAAACTAATAACACAGTAAGTTTTAGTAAAACTTATTTAAGTATAAAGAGTGTAATTGTTTTCTTAACTATTATATTTTTACTTAATCCAGGAAAAATCTACTCAGGAACATAATAAAGATGACAATAATGAAGACTCTATTAACTTGACGATTGGAGAAGACGATATTAAATTATTTGCTGATGAGGTAAATAAGTATTTAATTTCATTAAATCACTGCTTATATACTCTACTTGGAATAAGATTGTACCTCGGCGGCCAGCTTGTGCGCATGGGCGTGGTTTTATTACGCAACAGGCCTGCAGATGGTTGACTCGGTAGGGTGGACAAATGGGTGTTGTCTGACTGCTGCTTGATGAAAATTGGTGGCCGCCAAGGTACGATCTCATTCTGAATAGAGGATATTTTGTAATATTTTTATAGTTTCTCAGATATTATTCTAAGTTTAATCAAAAAATAATTTATTAATTTTTAAAATAACTAGGTACAATATATTATTATAAATGCTAATAAAAAGAAAAATAATGATTATAATTAAGTTTTAAATATTATTTAGTATTTTAAAATTGAATTGCTTTGGAAACCATTCTTTTTAATGATAATTTCATGAATAATAGATTGAAGTTACATAAAAAATTACATCATCTATTAAAAAAGAAAAAAAACTTGTCAAATTAACTAAATATTTGAAAGTTTAACTTAATAAATGATTGCTGCTACTATGTATTGCATGATGAGTTGTAGCAAAGTAGGTATATATCAAAAATGTCACAAAAACTTTAAAAAGGAGTTAAGTAGGTAACTACAGTAGGTATCAAGTTTACTTCATGACAGTG
The DNA here is from genome assembly GCF_020882245.1 of Rhopalosiphum padi. Lineage (NCBI taxonomy): Eukaryota > Metazoa > Arthropoda > Insecta > Hemiptera > Aphididae > Rhopalosiphum > Rhopalosiphum padi. Next base: position 26,409,470 of record NC_083600.1, read on the forward strand.
ATGTGAATGTTGGGAGGAAAATAGTTCGCATGACAAGTACTGGGAATTTTTTTCTTCATTGACCCTTCAAAGTACAAACTAGATGCACTTTCTTTTACTAGAGAAGATATTAAAGTTAAAAATCTAAGCATTTTTACTACTCCGGAAGGCGATGATAAATAAATAAATAAAAAATATTGTATAACCAAACATTCATCGTTTAACTCAGAATTTAACTTTTGAAACTATCTTATACAATTGCTTGACATATTCAAATTTTATGTTAGTGATTTTCCAAATTTTAATTTTTTGATAATAAATAATTATTTTGTAGTATAGTTTTGACTGTTAATTACACATACTCATATCAAAATTATATTTTAGTATATCTTATATTTATAGTTCAAATGTTTTTGTATATTAACAAAAAAATTTTTTTTCAGGAAGATACAAACATTGAAAAAGAGGGTAATTATAAATTAATTATTAATAAAAACATCTATATTCTTATGTTATGTTTAAAACTTAGCGAGCACAATTCAATTTAGTATGTAGGAGTTTATTAATTTTCTTATAATTAGGAGTATCAATTAAAATAATATTCTATTAGTTATACTTAAACTTGTATGTACAATTATTATACCAGTTTAATATCTGTCTATGTTTATGGTTCATAAATATGACGTTTATAGTATAATTTTTTCTAAATTAAAACTGAAAAATAATATACTAAACCAATAATATATCATATTTTTGATTAAAGTTTCAACTATAAAAATTAAATAGAAATCAAGCATAGACATTTTCAAACATCAATCAGCTGTTTTGAACAACTGCTTGACAATTTTTCTATAATATTTAATATCTATATAAAAAAATATTATTAAGGTTGAAATGTATATATTACTATGAGTATATCATACACAACTATAGAATATATTATGTTAAATTAATAATTATGTTTTATGTCTATGCTTGGCTATTGAATTTGACATTTGACACTTATCAATTATTATAAGTTCATATTTATTACCAATAAGTATCCATTTTTCATTTTATTTAGGAGTAAACATTTAGAAAAAGGTTCCATATAAAAATGCATTTTTATTACAATTGGTTGTAGGGCTAAAAGTTGTTTTGTTTTAATATAATTGTATAAATCTATTGAGTATCTTTTTATGTTTATGGACAAATTATTTTATTTATTGCTTCTTTGGAAATGAAAGAAGACAAATATAATGTATTTTATTGAGTGAAAAAGAATTCAAAAAAGTTTGAACTGAACATTATTTGACACAAAAATATTACATGTTACTTGAAGAACAGAACATCTTTAAATTTGTAAGGTAAAACTCAATAATTGAAAATGCAGTATTAAACCATTCTAAATGTAAATATCACGTTATGTAATGGTTACCAAATTTAGAATATGTCAATTATGTGTTTGCTAAATATTTGGAGTACTATTGTCCTTAATTACAATCTATGTTCAATAATATAGTTCATTAACAATACTTATGAGCATTACGAAATTGGACAGAAAAGGATAAACATAAGTTACAGTAAGTAAATAGCAAAAATGAAACTATAAGACATGAAACCTAAACATATCATTCCAGTTTGAATATTACTGGAGTAATTCTCTGATTGCAAAGTTTGGAAGCATATATACAACCAAATAAAAGAAGCTTAGTTTTCCATCCCACTATGGTTGGGTTGTTGATAAAAGTTAATTTATGTGGACTGCAAATAACTGTGAATAAATAATTAATGACAAAAAAGAAGAAATGACCACAATTGAACTGCTACTAAAATTACAAATAATTTAAATTAATTTAAAATCTCATTACATACATATAGACTCAAAATTTCAGATTATTGATTTATGAATAATGAAGCATGATTGTAAAGTTATTCAAGAATTAAAGTAGCCTATTAAACTAATATTAGTATGGCCAACGAAAAGAAATAGTTAGGTAAAACCAAATTTACTAAAGCTGAAAAAAATGGAAATGGAGATAACATTTTATCATTTATATTATTACTTTATTTGTATTGAATATCTCCAAAGGTTAGAAATATTGTTATATTCTAAAGAGTATTCAAATTAATTAAACTAATATAATATAATATGGTATACTTGAATTAAGTGAACATATAGCCTTTAAATCTTGCGAGAAGAATCAATTTAAAATGTATACCATTATTATTTCCTAATTAAAAAAAAGTTGGATCTTAATTTTTAGTAATATAATAAAAGGGTGGTTATAATATAAATTATTAAACACTTGACATTTCAAGGTATGGAACTTTTTATGACAATACATTTCTATAACCTATACATAAGCAATTGTAAAAGTATCAGATGGATTATACTTATTGACATCAGTTAATTGATTTTTTGTCAATTAATAAAATATGAAAATTATATTGGCAAGCCAAAAGATGTTAGTTCCAAGAAGTTCTTCAAAACTATATTAATTTATTAGTCTATATAAAGAGCTTTATTGGTTTTTTATAAACAAATTTAAATTTTCATTAAACTTCTTGAATATATGAAAAAAAAAAATCAAACAGAAGTAGTTTATTCATTCAAATGATCAAGATCAAGATATTTTTATGCTGTCATGATCAAGTGACTACTCTCAACAATAATAAAGAACATTTAATTTTAAAATAGTCAATTAGACTAGTTCATTATTATTTGTTCTTGAATGATATTATGTTAATTAATTATTAGGTTCCATATAACAATTATTATTTATATTAATTGAAATATAGGGATTTCCTGAGATTGTTAAAGTTTGACACTATTGCTATTATTCATTATATTTTAATTTTAGTACTATGTTCATAATTAACTATCCCTTAATTAATATAACTTTCTAATTAGAATATATTTACAATTTAAATAACTAATCAGTAGGTAGACCGAATTGTATAAAAAATGTAGGAGATTTATTTTTATATTTTCTTTACATAATTAATATTAAATATTTATGTATATAGGTTACATAGTTTATCCAAGTACCAACACTTCATATTGTTGTATTGTTTTCATTATTTAATTTCATGTTTTAAAAATGTTATTTTTCATTTAGGTTAATACTTTACCTGGTTTTTATCAATACTACAGATATATTGCGTACATTTATAGATAATTTGTGTTTATGTGTATTTAATTTGTGTGACGCAATATAGACGATTTGAACGAGAACCATACCAAAGAAGAAACATTGATCAAACAGCGAGAATCTCGCCATCCAGTTACTGCTAGTAGCAGTAGAGCAACAACTGGATTAGTCAAAAGCCGTCGCAGTGCAACTGAAAAGCGATCTGTTGGAGATAAACCACGGAGTACCCACAAAGAGGACAAGGACATCAGCTATTCAAAACCCATCATCAGTGTCAGTTTGCCCAAAGACGAGAAGAAAGAAGAGGAGAAACAAGTTAAAGATAAAGTGGAAACTAGCAATAAGCAGAGGTTTGTTTTGAACACAGTCTCGACAACTTGATTCTTTATCCCTTCATCGGAAAATCGCACCAAGGACTGATCTATGACACTACCAAATAATTTTAATAACTAAAAAATAAACTATTATTATTATAACTTTTTTAGTACAACCAAGCTTGGACAAGTACTACCCCATTTAGAGTTTCAGTGATTATATTTATATGTATGGAAAAACTTAATTGAATACACTATATTACATACAAATGTTAATGGAGATAATCTATAAACAAAAACTGTTTAAAATATGTGGGTTAGGTTTTTTAAATCTTAATTACATATATTTTGTGTGGGAATTATGAATATATTTTAGATAGAACTAATGTATGTAGTAGTAGGTTTTAGGTTTCATTATTTCAAATAGTATATCATGTACAAGTTTAAATGATTTAATTTAATTTACTAATAATTTTAACAATTTAACATTTTTAAGTATTGTGTAATCAATTTAGTATGTTTTACAATTTTTACTTTTTATTACATATTAACATCTATGATTACTATTAAGAGATATTAATTCTTCTTTAACTGATTGTATTTGTAAATTTGTATGAATTCAGCTCAAATGATTATTGTTATTGAGGTAGAAAAAGCAACTCAATTCATTAAATATCTATACAGTTATCAAAAATGTAATAAAATAATTTAAATTGTGGCTAGACGCTAGAATACTACAAACTTTCTTTATATTCACAATTTTAATTATTTATAGTTCTATTTTCAACTGATAATTTATTAATAAACATGTTGATTGAGTTAGCGTATTAGAAAATCTGGTATGTTTTTATAAAAGTTTACTATCTAAAATTCAGGATCAGTATTATTACTATTTGTTATTTTAATTTTCAACTCTCAAATCAAATTTGGTAGTATACACTATACAGTACTGTAGGTATATTTAATTATTTAAATTTTCACCATAAGTTATTCTAAGTATTAGATTTCTTATGTCAAATACTTATACCACTGAAGTAGATATCTATTTAGCATTTTATTAATTTAACAATTATGAGAGCATGTATACTGTTTATAAGACATTAAGTTATATTTTAAACAAAAGCTATTTTGATTACCTACTTTACTTAATTACTAATGTTTTGTAGCATACCTACCTATATATTACTAAAAATATTGACTTATTATTTATAAAAGTATTATCCAAATGATATACTTTTTTTTTTATATATAACTAATACATACATTATATTATTTGTGCTAACCTTGTTAAAGGATGGATTGAATTTAAAATTATAAACAGGATTTGACAATTTGTGATTCTGAGTCAATAGGTATAAAGTCACTTGAAAATTACCAAGTATTTACCTTTTGGTTGGATTTTCTAGTTAAGAATGTGAATAAAAATTGGATGGTAAAATATGAATTTGTGCATAAATGTTTATATAAACATTATTATTTATTGTATATTATTTGAAAATGAAAGTACAATATTGCATTAGTATATAGCAATAATAAATTGATATTCCCAAGTATAGCTGTTGAAATTAGTAACGTCAATAGAATATAGATGAACATTTCAAAAATGTGGATGAACATTAACTGAAGTCAAGGCAATTGCGAATACAAATTAAGATATCAAAATATTAAACAAAGAAATTTATAGTCAAACAAATTAGTTTGCTCAAGTCAGCCATAAGAAGAAAATTATTACATAGTCAAATTTGAAATCTACTATTACAGAATGCCATAAAAACATTAAAGAATGTTGTTGACATTAAATACTGATATTGTACTTATAGTACTTACCATTTGTATCAAATTATGCATTATAGTAATTATACAATTTCAAGATGATATTTATTTTTGAAAAAAAATGCACAAAATATATTGTACAGGAATACAAATTTGCAAAAACAAAAAAAAAAAAATTTAATAATATCAAAGTAAAAATTTTTCTATGACAAATAAGAAAATAGAAATTTGACTTTTGTTATGACTATAGTTAAGTCTTCAATAATAAATAACTTTTTCACCAAGATGAAATAACAATACTGATAATTATGTGTAATCTATGTACACATTAATTTGTATATATAAGTTATTGTATCAAGAAAAGTTATTTTATTTTATATGACATAAATTTATATTAATTATATTGATATAATAATACTTCTCCCAAACATATTTTTTCAAGTGACTTTAGTGTTGATTACTTTCTCATAATAAGTATTATTATTATGATTAGATTTTTCAACATAATTAAATTGTATATCAATAAATTTGTATGTTATGAAGATAGTTAGAAGTTTTAATCCAAGGTGGCCATAAAAATATTATAAATCTAAGGTATTTGATAAATATGTTGATGATAATTTAAATGGCATAATATTTAATAACATTTTTTTATTCAAGTTGAGACACTGGAACAAGTATAATTTTGATATTTTTGTTTATATGTATGATACATAATTATATTATATGATAATATATATGATTGTTTATTATCCAAAATTATAAAAAATATTTTTTATGATTTTTAATATTTATTAAATTAATTGTTATTTCAATATTTTCAGTAATGATGCAAAGGTTCTGCAAATATCAAGTGAAACATGTAAGTTAATTATTATATTATTAATTTGATATTTTTAGTTGGGTGTGTAACTATATTTTTTTTCTTATTTTGCTATAAAATGGTCATCATCCATGTAATCGTTTAATAAATGTGTAATCACTTAAATCTGCTACCAGCAGAACTAATTTTTTGTAATTAATTATACTATTAGAATTTAGAGTAAATTAAATATAATCAATTATCAAACATAAAAGTAAGAATATATTTAAAATGTCTCGTTGGATATTATTGATATTTTAATTTTAAAGTGATTAATTAATTATTATAACCATGTAAAATATAACCTTTAAATGCTCAAAAGTTGGCTTAAAATTCATGTATATCTTGGATTATATTCATAAATTTAAATTTAATAATATGTTATTTATATCATAAGTTAATTACAAAATTTGTTCTGCTGAACATCATTGTGGTATATTGTGTGTTGGTAAAATGGAGGCACAGTGCCGGTAAAAATTTTCTTAAATATTTTTAACAGTACAAAAGATTAAATTAAACATTGATTTTGAAGAAAAACAAGTATTTCCCAGTAGTATTAATAAAGGTGTATACTGACTAAATACAATTTAAAACTAATCAGCAAATCTTAGAAAAAAAATGTGTATAATTCTATCATGTGCTGTTTTTATTTTTAAAATTATAATATATATATTATTGCTTTTAAATTTATAGAATCAATTAAGCCTTTTAAATATTTCACTCAATTTAAATTATGTTTATCGCCTTTATCTTACTTTTAAAATTTTATTTTAGCTAAGAAAAACAATTCATCATTGGTTCGCAACATTTGGGTTAGTGGCTTGGCATCAATCACTAAGGCCACTGATTTAAAACAGCTTTTTTCAAAATATGGAAAGGTAATATTACTAATATTAAAAGTAACTAATATATTATGTTGAAACATTTTTATTTTGTATAGATTTATTTCTATTTATATGTTCGTTAAATCAATACCATCCATTGTTCTCTGATTGGTACTCTACTAGACAATTAGTTTGTGACTGGGTGTTACACAAGATAGTTGAAAAGTTGCATTTTTAATCTGCGAACTGCACTCTGAGATTAATCATATTGATTTTTTTCTATTTATATGTTCGCTATACCAATATCATCCTTTGTTCTCTGATTGATACTTTCCTAGACAATTAGTTTGTGACCGGATGTTACACAGGATAGTTGAAAAGTTGCATTTTTAATCTGCGAACTGCACTCTGAGATTAATCATATTGATTTTTTTCTATTTATATGTTCGCTATACCAATATCATCCTTTGTTCTCTGATTGATACTGTCCTAGACAATTAGTTTGTGACCGGATGTTACACAGGATAGTTGAAAAGTTGCATTTTTAATCTGCGAACTGCACTCTGAGATTAATCATATTGATTTTTTTCTATTTATATGTTCGCTATACCAATATCATCCTTTGTTCTCTGATTGATACTTTCCTAGACAATTAGTTTGTGACCGGATGTTACACAGGATAGTTGAAAAGTTGCATTTTTAATCTGCGAACTGCACTCTGAGATTAATCATATTGATTTTTTTCTATTTATATGTTCGCTATACCAATATCATCCTTTGTTCTCTGATTGATACTTTCCTAGACAATTAGTTTGTGACCGGATGTTACACAGGATAGTTGAAAAGTTGCATTTTTAATCTGCGAACTGCACTCTGAGATTAATCATATTGATTTTTTTCTATTTATATGTTCGCTATACCAATATCATCCTTTGTTCTCTGATTGATACTTTCCTAGACAATTAGTTTGTGACCGGATGTTACACAGGATAGTTGAAAAGTTGCATTTTTAATCTGCGAACTGCACTCTGAGATTAATCATATTGATTTTTTTCTATTTATATGTTTGCTATACCAATATCATCCTTTGTTCTCTGATTGATACTGTCCTAGACAATTAGTTTGTGACCGGATGTTACACAGGATAGTTGAAAAGTTGCATTTTTAATCTGCGAACTGCACTCTGAGATTAATCATATTGATTTTTTTCTATTTATATGTTCGCTATACAAATATCATCCATTGTTCTCTGATTGGTACTCTACTAGACAATTAGTTTGTGACCGGATGTTACACAGGATAGTTGAAAAGTTGCATTTTTAATCTGCGAACTGCACTCTGAGATTAATCATATTGATTTTTTTCTATTTATATGTTTGCTATACCAATATCATCCTTTGTTCTCTGATTGATACTTTCCTAGACAATTAGTTTGTGACCGGATGTTACACAGGATAGTTGAAAAGTTGCATTTTTAATCTGCGAACTGCACTCTGAGATTAATCATATTGATTTTTTTCTATTTATATGTTCGCTATACAAATATCATCCATTGTTCTCTGATTGGTACTCTACTAGACAATTAGTTTGTGACCGGATGTTACACAGGATAGTTGAAAAGTTGCATTTTTAATCTGCGAACTGCACTCTGAGATTAATCATATTGATTTTTTTCTATTTATATGTTCGCTATACAAATATCATCCATTGTTCTCTGATTGATACTTTCCTAGACAATTAGTTTGTGACCGGATGTTACACAGGATAGTTGAAAAGTTGCATTTTTAATCTGCGAACTGCACTCTGAGATTAATCATATTGATTTTTTTCTATTTATATGTTCGCTATACAAATATCATCCTTTGTTCTCTGATTGATACTTTCCTAGACAATTAGTTTGTGACCGGGTGTTACACATGGTATTTAACAGTATAAATCATTAGATATGTATGATTTAACCATTCCTTCATTAGTCACAGAAGAAGTTTCCAACTATTGTTGAAAATTTTAAATTAAACTTAATGGCATTTCTTGGATTTTTAATTAACTTACTAACAATTATTAAATTGTTTATATGAATATTTTGTATCTTTTTAATTTATTTTTATTATGTACTACCTAAAAGTTTAATTTATAATTTTTTTATTAGGTTGTTGGCGCAAAAGTTGTGACAAATGCCAAAACTCCAGGTGCTCGTTGTTATGGGTTTGTTACATTATCTTCAGCGGAAGATGCTAATCGCAGTATAGAAAATTTACACAAGACTGAACTTCATGGACGTGTTATTAGTGTTGAACGAGTTCGTATTTACAAATGTTTTTTTAATTAAACAGTACCTACAGATTTTTATATAAATGTAATGCATTTAATAGGCTAAACGTGATAATGGCTATCAAGTTATGGCAAAAAATTCTAATGCTTCCAAAGTAAATGAAAATTCTGAAACTGAACAAACTACAAAAAAGCTTGAGGATAAAAAAGATAAACGAGAAGAAAAAAGGGAAAAGAGACCAGAAATTACAATTAATGATGTTAAAAAACCAGACTTATCAACTTTAAAGCGATCATGTTGGTATTCAGAGTTTTAATTTCATGATTTTATGTCTTTTAATTTAGATAATATTTTTATGCAATTTTTGTAGTGTCTAAAGATCAAAATCAAGAACCAAAACGTTCAAAAATTGTAATTGAAAGAGATGATCGAAAAAAAGAAAGAAGCATCAAAAGTAAAAGTAATGAACGTGACCGAGAAAAGCTGAGAGAATTAGAGCGAGAAAGAGAACGTTTAGAAAGAGAAAAAAGAAGGCAACAGGAAATTTTAAATTTAACAAAAATGAAAGTAAGCTAAATTTTTATTTATAAATAATTATAATTTTATAATTATTGTTGTATAAACAAAAATTATCAATCTTTTTGATGATACATTATTTATTTTATTAGACTGAACGCGAAAGGCTAAAACAAAAAGAACAAGAGAGAGCAATGAGAGAAGAAGAACGTAAGAGGCGTATTGAAAAAGAACGCCAATTAGAAATTGAAAGAAAACAAAAAGAAGAAGCAATACGTTTAGAAAAGTTAGATTTTTAATATAAAAAATAATGGAATACTTATGATATTACAATTAATTAATTAATATTATTTTTATTTATTTAGAGAAAGGCAAAAACTTAGAATTGAACGTGAACGAATTGAAAAAGAAAAATCAGAACTATTACGTTTGGAACGTGAAAATCAACGTTTAGAACGAGAAAGATTACAAAGAGAAAAAGAAGAGTTACGTAGAGCACAAGAAAAATTAGAAGAAACAAAGCGTCAAGCATTACTTAAACGTGCTATTCCCCCATCTCCACCACTTCCTAGTAAAAGACATTCTTCATCTAATTCATCTCGATATGAAGAAAGGTAAATAATCTATAATTTTTTATGTTTATGTAATTTTCCACCTTAATTATTAAACTATAACAATCATCTATTTTTAATTTGTTTTACAGAAAAGAACCAATTCGTAATTCTCGTATTCAGCCTAGTACAGACTATATGAACCAAGCACCTCCACCTCCAAACATAACATCATCTAGACATCGCTATGAACAGCATTCGTCAGATTCCCGTCGTATGAGGCCATCACCACCACCTCCACCCCCACCAGCATCAAGACCCAAAGACTCTACTGTGAACATCAGGTAATATTTGTATACTAACCTGTAGATCAACATAAGAAAATAGATTTATTTCAAAATTCTTATTTTTATTACTGTGGTAATTGATAATTACAGTTTATAAGAATTTTGTAAAGTAAGATTCAGCCATTTGACAGCTAGATTTTTCTATAATAATTATCTTGGTTTGTACAGGCAATGATACAGTTTTGAATAAAGTGAAATGTTTTCCATTTTACTTATTTTAATAATTCAAAGTTCTTATATATTACTATAAATCTATCTAATATTTATAGTATTTTTGAACTTTGTATAATAAAATTCGACTTTTGACAGCTAAACAATTTTGGTATTTGTTTATGTTTGTACAGGTTCAAGAAACAATTTATTGTTATAGTTTAAACCAATGGTTTTCAAATTATTTTTGTTCATCCCCAGAAATAAAAATAAAATAACTGTGCCCTCCCTTGAATAAACAAAATATTTGATATTAATGTATATTGCTATTGCAGTAAAGTGTATACAGTATCAACATTTACCTAGCACCTCACAGTTCAGGAACGACTGGTTTAAACAATAGAAGCTATTTTAATTAATTAGTATTTGAAAATATTATTGCTTATTTAAAATATTTAATGTTATTGAATGTTTTATGCTAATTGTAGATATGGTGGTGCTCCACCAGCAACAGATCATCATTATAGAAGCCGTGATGATCGGTCAGATCGTAGAGAAGAATCTCGTAAGAAAGATTCAAGTAGTGGAGGTAGTAACAGACATGCTCATGCACCATATGATTCAAACAAAAGTTGTAAGTCTTTAAAATTTTAAATTAATTAATAATTGACTATTTAGTACCGTATCACAATGACACTTTTATTACAGCCTATGGAATGTCCCGCAACAGTGAAAGTAATACTTGGTCATCAGCCCCAGTAAAGAGTTCTTATGGTTCACTTGGCTCAAGCTCTGGAACTAATAATATGGTAATGAGCTCAAGACCAGATCCTTGGTCAAATAGTAATAATAATCGAGAAATTGAAACAACCGTATGGCAACGTCCTCCTCAACCACCTCCAGAAAAGTATGTTGTATATTCCTTAAATAAATACATTAGTAATTTTTATAAAACAATATTATTACTTGTCTTAGCAGATGGAACAGTACATCTAGTAATCCTTCATCTATGTCAATAAGTGGACGTAGTTCGAGTAGTAACACCTTGTATGGAAATAACCATCAAGTTATACCAAACATTGGATTAAACATGTCAACAAACTACAGTGATAGTAGATTTGACGGTTATAAAATGAGTGGCATGTCACGAAAATATTAGGAAAATTTGAATCATCTAATTGTTAGCATTTAATTATAGCACATTCCGTTGTTCTTGTGCTGTTTATGCTAATCGTGTATGTATTATAATTTTTAACAATCGTTTTTATACATATGATATTATTGATTTTATTTGTATTACTTCAATTGAATTGTTGAACTAATAACTATGCATTTTTAATAAACACGGTAGTTTGTAGATTATAAAAATACAGTAAAAACTATTTGTTTGTTAGTTAAGTGCATTTTTAAGATAAGTTAATTTATTAAATTCGTGTTTATATAAAATATTAATTATCTTAAATATTTAGTTATTTACTTGTAGAAAAATGTTTGTAATCAATGGCCCTAAAATAAATAAGTCACTTCTTTTTTGTACATTTTATCATTATCTATATTGTAATTATAATATAACACTAAAAATATGTTGATTTTATAATAAAATTTTAACTTTAATTATACTTGTACTGGTTGTTCTATTAATATTCTTTTTATAGAAATCTTTTGAACTAAAAAATTAAATACTCATACAGTAGACTAAAATTCTATATATTTTACTAAAAAACTATCTTTCAGACACAATATAAGTTCATTGGTTTTTGATATCTCAACATTTTTTAAAAGTATACCAATGTGCCAATGTATGTAATATTAATGTCAACTTAATTAGTATATAATATTTGAGTATTATTAAAATAATATTTTGTTAAATAATTAATTATTTCCTTACTCAAATAATAATACTTAAAATCATTTATAAAAACGCTGATGACTAATATTATATAATAAGACCTAATTATGTATTACAATTTTATGTTATTGGTTGCCTTCGTAGTTTTACTAAACTATAAATACAAAATACATAAAAATGGCAAATTTTACATGGAAATTGATTTATTTTACTCAGCTAATTGTAATATTAAAGTGAAATAACCTAATATGTAATTCAAAGGAAGAATATTATATTGGACCCTACTTAGATTTATTTTGTATTTTAATTTTAAAGCAAGTTTAAACCATTATAAATTGTAAGTTGAGTATTAGTTTTCAAACTTGAGTTAAACAACAACATATAATTTAATACTATATCATTTAGTTACAAGATGTAAATATAATTTGTATATTGATTAATGTTATATAATATTTATTATTTGTAGTTTTTATGAAAGTAATTTTGCGGCACTATCTGCATTTTCATCATTATATATTACTATATTAGCAATATTTTGAGAAATTTATAATAAATCATGATGTATTAGTTTATTACTATAATGATATATTTATGTTAAATAATAAGTGAAGGTTGAAAATCCAACCACAGGATTTAATTTCTAGTTGAATCTTTTGAGTGAAAGTATCAAACGTACATATTAGCGGTGTTGTTATAAGGAAATGTTCACTTTAGTTTATTATATTAATTACTAATATACTACATACACTAAATAACTTAAAAGAAAAAAAATTGATATATTAAAATTATTTCCCTAGGTAGAACCCATGATTCTACCAACCTTGATGATTAGATAGGTAGGCTGCATGGGCCGGATAGGCTATTGACCTACCGGAAAATTTAAAAAAGGGTTCCCCATGAAAAAAAAAGTATAAAAAGGGCCCCAATACCGAAATACGAAAGGGGGCCCACTGGAAATGCCCGGTTTCCCAGTAGGCCTATCCACCTATAGTAGGCTGTAAGCAGACAGTAACCTTAGGTATACATTTTGATACATTTAGTATATGTATTGATATAGACGATAAGATTTAAATGGAATGTTATCAATTAACATGATCAATATCATCAAAGTACTGAATATATTCTGTATAATACAAGTTAAATATCAACATTGATTTACTGAATCATAGTTTAATAAACATATAAAACTCTATTGTGTAAAATATTTTAATTTTAAAATATTATTAATTAAGTATCTTGTACCTATAAAAAGAGTATAAAAAATATTTATTTAAAAAATGTATTAAAAATATCGAAAAAAGTACCTAAAAAAATGATAAAATGCAAAATAATATTATATAAATTTCATTCATTATCTATATAGTATCTAATTCAAACTATTTTATGATTAGCTAAATATAGTTAATTTTTCTTAAAATGCTCAGCAATTTAACAGTATCATCTTATACTCCTATCCAGTGCCGTAACTAGCGGGGATACTGGACACTGGGTGCATTCCAGTATTCTACCCTTAAAGCCCAAAGAGGCCTCGTCAGTCGTTATTTTATAGTTTTATACGTGGGACTCCAAGGTTTCAACATTAAATTATATTAGAACATATCAAATTGACTTGTACCTAGTCCGCCCCACACCAAAAAAAAAAAATTAAAAGGTTTTATTATGACGTAAAGCATCATAAGAGTCTCCAGTATAGACCTGAGCTTTAGCATTTAACTCGCCCTCCAAATGTCAAACCTTTATTTGCGCCAATAGGTCCCTTAAATCCCAAGTTGAACATTTTAAATAATAAATATAGGGTTATAATTTATACGGTTAGACCTAATATAAAATAAATAAATAGGTATATAGATATTACTTATTAGTTATTAATTTATTATGTTTTATTAATGTATCCATAAAATTGATATAGGTACCGTGATATACACAATACAATATGTCAATATATATGAATATGATACATTGATACTACAATTTTAGCTTTAATATTACTAAAATCTATAATAAAATATAGATATATATAGGTAATGATTCTATTATTTCTACTTGTCCAAATTGTACTTGACATTTAACAATATTTAATATCTTATAATTGCCTTATTAAAATAGCAATTATAATCTCGGAATTTATGGTGACAATTCACAAATCATTATTCGACGATAGCGATCACTTCGATTTCCACAAGTGCGTCCTGCAAAAAAAATATAGTTTAATTATTAATTTTTAAAATACTTGAGTTTTTTTATATAAAATAGATTATTAATTTCCTACCAATGGTAATTTAGCCACTTGATAAGTAGACCTGGCTGGATACGGTTCTTTTACAACTGTAAATAAAATAACAACCAACAACAATAAGATTTAATATTTACAATTTTAATTTTTGGCCCTGGCAGGTACAAAAAAATATACATTATAAAACCACCAATTAATTTACTATTTCCTCAACAATTCTTAATTTTATTTTCAAAAATGTAGATAAATAAAAAAAATTAGGTGTACCTATACACCATCCAGATGCCCACCACAAATGCCAACTCTCCTATACATATTTATGTGAGAAGAATTTATTATAGAAGTATAGTATACTTGTGAAAGGGGAACGTAACAAGCATAAATGCTACGATTTTATAACATTCTAGTAGGTATGACTTTTTTTTTTACCAAGATAATTGCAGTGCCTAGTGCCTACAAGTATCTATAATTGCATTAATAAATACATTTATTTTTATGATGTCAAAAAAAAAATCATTTAAATAGATAGGCAACAACTAACAGTTGAAATGTCTAGACAGTTTTTAATACAATGTTTCACTTGTATTATGATTTGACTTTACATTAATATATATACAAAAAAAAAAATGTTTTAATTTGTTATACCTATTGTAACATTTATAAAATAATATGTTAGCAACTACTATGACAGTAATTTTATGTATCCACTAATTGTTGAGCAAATGTAAAATGGTTTTCATGCCTAAAACATGACAAAGACTGAATTGTCTTAATTACTATACAGTTCTAAAAATTCCTTTACGCAAGCTCTGCTTGTGGGCACAAATTTATAGATGGAAAATTGATAAAAATAGTTAAATTAAATGTTGAGCGTTATCTACCCATCTACCTATTGTGTAACAGCTCGACGTGAAAAAATTCTGAATACAAATACCTAACCCGTTATCCGAATTAATGACGATTTGCTGTCTATGTCTATCATACATTTACACATTACATTGGTAGACCGTAGATTAGTAATTTAAACGTATTCTACTCCGACAATTTCCTATTTTCAAATTTCAATCGATGTCGTTATGCAAATAGCTATTCAGTAATCAAAATGTTGAATTCTTTGTAAAATTATCATGACGTACCTACTGATTAGTCGATAATCGATATCTCGATTTGCCGACAAATTATACATTTTATATAGTTCAAAATAAATGATAAAAACGTATTACTTATAATTAAAAATTATGATAATTAATTATATTTAAGTAGCCTAGTAGCCAGTAGATGCACTATTTATAAAAATCGTGAACATTGGCCACGTCAATTATTTATGTATAAATGTATAATACAATTTTTATTTGTTAGTATAAAGAATAAATTGAGTACAAGGTTCAAAAGTTGTTTTAGCAGCAATTAACTGTTGACAAATATTAAATATTTAAATATACTTAGTAATAATACTATAATAGTAATAACTAATAAGTATAACACAGAATAAATTAAATTATTAATTTCATTTATTCTGTGGTAATAATTTTGTTTCTTTATAAGTGTTTAATGCTTACATTTTTACATTTGTCAAAATCACGAAAATATATAAATATATTTTTAGTTAAAAATTCATGAAAGTCCAATTAAATGGTAATTTGGTGGCACTTGTTGATTAGGTCAAGATGAGCAGGTATAAGGTATACTATACAGTAAAGCAAGTTGAATTTACTCTGTGCGACTGTTCTTTATAATAAACAGTATTAGATCCACTCACTTTCTCGTCGTATGTTTTGAGTCATAGTATCCTAAAAATCATTTTAACCTTGTCACCGTTACGTACGATAAAATATAATCATGATCATAATAATAATAATAATAAACTACGGTAAAATAATAGATAAATACATAAAATATAAAATTTAGTTCAAAACCGACTCAGCCTGATGATGAGCGTTACGGCGTTTCGTCAAATAGGGCAACCGAGTACCAGGACTCCATGGAAGTGGATATCGGTCGAAAGTTTAAACAACGCGTATTTTACTATACAGCACGGCGCTGCGAGAGAGTGACGGCGCACTCGCGAATTGCGCTCATAGAACCCGCGTACCGCGATCGACGTCTGAGAACGAAAACGCGTCCGGGTCGCGATGATTGCTGTTGATTGAGCGGGGTCGCGTCATGTCTTATCGCTCAAACAGCGAAAAAGGAAACACGAAATATTCGTAACTCGTAATTCCTACTAGTCCTACTACCATAGATTAAATATACTAGTGTCCTACTCCTCATTCATATATTTCGAATTAGATTCATCCTTATTTTCAAAAAAATCATTTGATTAATAATTAATGAATAACTAATTGATAACTAATAATTTACAAAAAAAGGATTTTGAAAATAAAGTTTTGTATCGCCACTGGATACTTATTACCATTAAGCGGTATAAGTATAAAGTTCTAAGTATGATAAAATATGCATTAAGGCTTTAAGTATACTTAAAAATTTCAATAATCAGAATTTAATTAAACATTATATAAATACAATACAATACATTATGAAAGTATAAATAGAAAATTAATGAATGAAATCGTATGTACTTAATAGTCCAATGATTTTTATATAAAAATATTACCTAGATCAATGGTTCCAAAAATTTTTTCCATCGTGACACCATTTGGATAAACAGATTCAGACATTGTCTATAGATTTTGACAAAAATAAGTACTTTATGATATTAAAATATGAATGTTTTTAATTAAAAAAAAAAATTGATGATTCTTTTGAGAATATAATATTATAATCACAAGATACATGTCTTCAGTCTTGAAATTTTTAAATTTTTTATGTGATGGCTGAAAATTTTCATTACAAATTAATGGACTGATATTAGTTAAAATATTAACAAGTTATAAACTTATAAACAATTAGTTAAAATAATATATATATGGCTATTGAACAATTTTTATCTTGTACTGAATTATTATTAATAAAAAAATCAAAAAAATATGTATAATTATGTCAGTGACTCTTTAGAAAAAAATGATCTGTTAAGGTTTTTTAAAACGAAAAAATTCAAATTTTCACAACACTATTTTGGAAAAATTGTTGTAGAGTATACCATAGTCTATATTTAGATACGTATAGTGTATACATAAATTGAATATAGGTAAGTAAGTAGATCATATTAGATCTATACCTATATATAATATAGTATATAGTATATAATGCTTTAAGGGCTTAAGGCAATAATATAACCTATATATGCAGTATTATTAAAATACATTTTAAACAATACCACTGCATGATTCTAGCTATTTAATATAATTATTTTTAAATAATAAAAATATAATCATAATTACATTCTTGATAGACTTCGTTTACAAACTTAGCATTGTTAATATCACTCAGCAATACTGTGGTCTTCGCAACTGGAAAATATAATAACGAATACAAATAAATAATTATTTATTGTACATTTATGTGTATACATTAAAAATTAAAATATTAAATATTATGTGTAGTAATATATGTTATAATTATATATATAATTTACTTATATTATACATTTATACGTACCTATTGGCTATTATGTAGGTAAAATGAGAGTTTCTTTTGTATAAATTTAAATAGGTAACTATGTAATAATAAGTTACGATCCAGAATGTAGGTATATAAATAAAAATGTAATGTAACTACTATCACCTATTATTCATTAATCATAAAATTATTTATTTATAACAAAATTGAAAAATAAACTTGTATACTGTATAGTCATTACCCATTACACACGTGCAACCGTGCAGGTTATCGTGAATATATTCATCATTGCAGTGCCAACTATCGAAAGTTACGAAATGGCTATTAATCATTAATATGAACAATAAAGATTCAATATCCAACCTTATTTTAAATTTTTATGCGCAGTTTTAAATTTCAGAACAATTGAAATAATATAGATTTAATTTAACTATACAATAAATTATAAATAGGTATTACAAGAACATTGTAAGTCGTTATAGACATTTTAATTATATTATGTGTAAAAATGCACATACCTATCTACTTTGACAGTTTCATCTTCCCCGAGTCCGGCCCTAACATAAATTTCAAATTTCCCAACGTTTTTACCACGATATAAATTCAATAAGCTATAAGCATAATTATTTTCATTGTGTGTCTCTTATAAAATATTGTAAATTATTATAAAGAAGCCAGAGATGATGAAATAGGTAAATAAAGAAAACATTTTAAGTAGTCTACAACTGCAGCTTCTCGTGTAAGTAACCTATAACGGCTATAACTAGTAATTAGTTTATTGAAATTGAATTTACTGAGAATTATTGGGAATAGCTAGATTTGACCATTTCAAAATTAGTACGTAGCACGTGCATTAATTATTTGTTATAAATTTATTATTTACATATTGTATGGCACATAAATTGTTTACAATGTTAAATAGCGAGAAATTCGTTCAAAATAAATCTCTTTACATATAAAGGCGTAGAAAAGTCATAAAACATTAGTGCAAGATGAGTGTTTATTTATTATTTAATATTTAGTGAATAACAGTTGTTATTGTTATAAATTATAATCCATTATATACCATTTATGCATATGTTATTATTTATGATATAATTATTATAATAACAATTATTCATAGAAATATTGAGTGTACATTTTAAACGATCAGTGATAGCTATTATAATTACGAGTGTACACACCGCTTGATGGCCATCCATTATTCATCCACTCACAAAAATTTTGTATCATACAAAATACACTGTATAGTAGATTAGTTTTTATAAAAAAATGTTTTAATAAATATAAAGTAAATTGTAAAATTTCAATAAAATCGTGAATTATATAGTATCGGTATTCGGTTAGTTTTGATTAAAGATTAGGTAATAAAATAATATAAACGTCTCTTATACACAATCGTTTTATAAATTACCTATATATAAGTAGGTACTACTACGTTTATTATGGCCTGAAGAGACTCTATAATCTAGATGACTATAGAGTATAGATTTAATGTTCTATAATTTTAGACTAAATTTTAAATTAATTCTATAATTTATTGTAACATTTGTAACCAATCATATAAAAATTGTTTTGCAAAAAATAATTTAAATGCAAGCATACAATTGTTCTTGTTTGAATTTTGAACAAGTATAATAGGTATTTATATAGTTATATAATCTGTTTTCCATTAAATTATATGTGGCTGTGGCATGTAGGTATATTAGTTGTTTTTATAATTACGTAAAACAAACTAAAACTTGTGTACTCTATTTTTGGTAATATTGTAGTACTATATAAGCTCTTTTTTTAAAAATTAATTATAGTATCCTAACTCTTAATTATCTGCAGCTTTAGTTGTGCAAGCGGTTTTTATTAAATGTATTGTTTTTAATATTAAGCAATATTATCCTAATATCTTAATATTCATTTAAATTGAATAGATATTATTTTTATGTAAGCATAATATTTTTTACGTAATAAAAATGATCAAACATGTTAATGTGTAATAATTAATATTTATTATTTTATAATACTATTTTCAAATACATAATTATTCAAATATTCAATATATTTCAGTCTTTATTATTATAGTTATTAATTAATTTACTTGATTTTATAGTGATTACTATAAAAACAGAGACAACGCATGCGGGTACCACGTCCTCTAAATAAATTCATAAGAAAAATGTATAGGTATATTACAGTATATTATATTATTATTATTATTATATTATAGGTATTATTTTATATACCATTAATATAGAGGTTACGTCTTGGTCTTATACTCTTATGTGTTCCTAATTTAAAAACTTTTAAAATTAAAATTACTTGAAAACAATTAAATTACTCTACATGAACAATTCAAATTTCACAATTGTCATTTATTTTCATATCATATACTTGTACATATTATGTATTATGGGTACTGTGTACTGACTATAGTCACTATACTGTATACTGATTAGCAGTTGCCAGTTATGCTTGATATTGGTTTTATAATGGTATCATATCATATAATCCATAGCGTATTACCGAATAAATTTCACCAAAAGTTGGGCATGATGCCAGATCTCAGAAAAATATCCAGACTAGAAGCAGAATAGTATGGTTCAGAGTATCTACACGCCATCGCGGATGCACTATTGCACTTCTGTAAGTTGCAACCATTATTATTTTTTAAGTATACTAACCCACACATGTCTACTGCTCAGCTCCCTCCATCAGGTCTATTGTACCATAGTATTTATTATAATTATTTAATTATTTTTTAAAATATTTAATGTATAATATACATGATCCATTTCAGTGTCCATTCAGAATTTTGAAAAGTTGTAACTTTTATGAAAATACGTTTTATTATAATTTTATGTTACCTATATCAAAACATTTTTGAAAATAAATATTTTTTAATTATTATCATTACCATTTTTTAAGTTTTACTTTTTTAAATCATTTTAAAGCATTATAATTTATAACTTAAAATTTTAATTTCATATTCCAAAGCAAAATACTTTCAGAAAATTTGTTTTGAAATGAATAAATTAAATATAAAAATATTATAAATTATAATACTATAAAAAAAAATAGATAATAGTATACTAATTAATATATTCACATAATGTATAGTAAATTTGGTTATAATATATTATAATTTATATATTTTATTATAATATGTATCATGCATGTGTATTGTGTATTTGTATACTTAATATATTGTATATTATACGAGTTATTAATTTATTATGTAACTTAAATTTATTGATGATAATATAGGCGCCTAATTTTAATATTATAATAATATAGGTTATTACTGGTATTATATGTGACATTTAATTCGTTCAATCATTATGGCAAAAGAGAAAAATGAAAAAGTAAATTGAGAGATTAGAGTAATATGTTTTTAAATGTCGAACTCATAAGTTAACGACATATATTTTTCGGCGTTAAGATAGAGATATAAAACTTTTTTGATGGCGATAATAATAATTTAACAGATAGGTTTTAAAAAAAAACATATGAACATATCATTGAATCATTGAAATACATTCATGCGAGGAAAATGGTTTAATTAGTCCCATCGCTATTAAGTACATATGTTACATATTATATGCTTTAATGCGTGTAATATTCTAAATAAAAATGAAGAACTCATTTTTCATATCTAACGATTACATCCAAAAAAGTTAATTCGCCTAGGTACCTAGTGCCTACGCGATGAGTCGATAAATAAAACGGGTTGTATAACGAAACGGACGGATATCGAAAATATGAAATGAATCATAACTTTGACCGGTAACGACAGGTGCGATAATCATGTGTTAAAAGAGTAGACTCGAGTTGGAAGTGTACCATGGTCTGCGGGTGAGAGATCAAAATCCAAAAGGTAAAACCTACTACAACTAGGATATATATATAGTAAATACCGAGTACAGGTAAATGGCAATGGCGCGACTGCTCGAGAATGGAGATAAAAGTGGCGCGATGTAGCGATCACATTATTATCCGTATTCGGAATTTTGGTGGGCCGTGGCGCGTCAGTGGCCAGTGCGTCACATGGTCGGCGGGTGGTGGGGTGCGGTCGGAGATGGCGTTTTTGTTTATCAACAACGGCGGCAGAGCGGTAGTCAGTAGTGTGTGATGGACGCACGCGCCGTCCAGTGTCGCCAACATGCGAGAGGTTCAATGACGACTTATGGTCGGGCATGTAGGGAAGGTCCCGTCTGGCGGCTTATAAGAAAAATAGTCGCGAGGACGCGCACGCACTCCCATTATCGATCGCCGTTTTTGATGCGACGCGTGGTCACACTGCGTGCTAACCTCACCAAACGCTCGTCGATTGTACGCTATCCACCGTCTCTCACCCTATCTGCTTCTTTCTCTTCCGATTTCCTCTCGGCAAATCACATGTACTTTAAGCGTTTTCTACATTGTTCAATTGTCAAAATGTGTTCTTTTTAGATACATTTCTTCGTTTTGCGACTATAATCGTTTTTACAGTATGTAAGTACACATTCACGTTTTTATTTTAACGCTGGCGCGATATATATTTTTATAAATGCGCCGTTTCCGTCTGCCGACTGTTGGTCGGCGGTAGTCGTCCGACGGCCACATCATGGACGGCGTCGTATGACCGCGCGATCTTTGGCATCTCCGTCATCCGACGGCTGTGGTTAATCGGGTAGCTGTCAGTATTAATATCTGTCACTTACCCGATTTCAACGCCCCACGCTAAAGGGGATGTTCGTCACGTGGGGACCGCCCTTGGGCTGGCGCCCTTATGAAACTACACCGCAGGTTGGGGTAATTTTTTAGGTTAGGCTCCCGGTGTAAGTGTCTTGGCCGTCTAACCGGGTTTGAAAATTTGTGTGTGTATAGGAATGCTCTAAATGACCCCAAGTGTCAAGAGACTAACTTCAGTGTTGTCGGCATTTAACTTTTGATTAGGTTGCAGCTTCTAGTGTTCATCGTTTGCTGTGTTTTGGACTGCTTGTACGGCTAAACAATTTGTCTTTATAGTTTCTTTTCCACAAGTAAGCTTTGTAAAGTGTTATATTTTCCTTTGTATTGTTGATAAAATCTATTGGTGTATAACTACATGTGCATTATTTTATCATATTAGCAGTGTCTTATAAATATTAATGTTATATATTTGTTATTCTGTTTCTTATTTTATAATTTGTTAAAATTTTACATAATCAATTTGTATTATTTGGTATTAGTTTATTACCTATTAATAATGTTATCTGTCACTAACTAGTTGCTAGAAAATGTTTGATTAATTCAAGGCCAATATGATTTTTGATTTTTGGATTTTCACTACTTTTATTGTATACCTACTTCTTATTTTTATTGCATGTGTTAAAGTTTTACATTAAGTTGTAGCTCACTTCACTCACTTATTATTATCATTTAAGCGAACATTGATTATTAATATTATTGTTTTCAAATATTAAAACTTATGTATTCTGTGTATATCATACTAGTTAAATTAAAATAACATTAAAAATATATAAGTTACAAAATACTAACTAAACATGCTAAGTATGAAACTTATTTTATTATAAATTTAATTACTGGGAAATAATTTATATTAAAAATTATTATTTACTTTGATAAATTATTAATATTAAATTAACTTAAATTATACTCTTGTAGTGTCAGTCTTTGACAAGTTTTGTTGTTATGTGTTAGATATTATAGGTATAACAATAATTTATTATGAAATATATTTTGTCAATTTTTTTTTTTATAGTAAGAACAATTTTTATCAATATTGCATTTGTGTGTTATTTTTGTTAAATAACCAATAATAAGAAACTTAAAAGATGTATCACCTTAAATTAAATTTTATTGTATTAATGTTTTTAACTATTCATTTTAAATTAGTTTTTTTTTTTTTTGATATATTTAAATATAGTATATCATTAAGTTATAAAAAATAATTATACTTAAGTACCTACCTATATTTGTTTTTAAATTGGAAATATTTTGTATTCTATCTTAACATATTGTGTAGTTCTTAATTTTATTTTAAATGATTTCAGAATATTTTAAATAATGAATGCTAATGAGACGAAAAATGGACCCCCTAGCGAAACCAATGACTACTCGGGACCACCCGGCATGGATGTCGGTGGAACTATTGAGTCTGACTGGAAAGAAGTGGTGGACAACTTCGATGAGATGAATTTAAAAGAGGAATTGTTGCGTGGTATCTATGGATATGGTTTTGAAAAGCCATCAGCTATTCAACAACGTGCTATTTTGCCATGCATTAAGGGACATGATGTCATTGCTCAGGCTCAATCTGGTACTGGCAAGACTGCTACTTTTTCAATTTCAATTCTCCAACAAATTGATACAAGTTTGAATGAGTGCCAAGCACTTATTTTGGCACCAACACGTGAATTGGCTCAACAGATTCAAAAGGTAAGATTCTTTGTTTGATTAGATTTTGAACTATTTATGATAATATAATATTGTTTTTAGGTGGTTATTGCTTTGGGTGACTTCATGAAAGCAGATTGTCATGCTTGCATTGGCGGTACAAACGTTCGTGATGACATGCGTAAGCTGGATACTGGATCCCATGTAGTGGTTGGAACTCCTGGCCGTGTTTATGATATGATTGCTAGAAAATCACTACGAACTCAATTTATCAAGATATTTGTGTTGGACGAAGCTGATGAAATGTTGTCTCGAGGTTTCAAAGATCAAATTAAAGAGGTGTTCAAGTTCCTCGAAGAAGATATTCAGGTCATTCTGTTGTCTGCTACTATGCCCGAAGATGTTTTGGATGTGAGCACTCACTTCATGCGTAATCCAATACGCATTCTTGTTCAGAAAGAAGAACTGACATTGGAAGGTATGTATTACCCTTAGTTTCCTAAATTTATTCTCTTGGCTTATTTCTTATTATTTAATTAGGTATTAAACAGTTTTACATCAATGTTACCAAAGAAGAATGGAAGTTTGACACGTTATGTGATTTGTATGACACTCTTAGTATCACCCAGGCTGTGATCTTCTGTAACACACGTCGTAAGGTCGAGTGGTTGACTGAAAATATGCGTTTGAAAACATTTACTGTATCAGCTATGCATGGAGAAATGGACCAACGTCAACGTGAGCTAATTATGCGTCAATTCCGTTCTGGCTCCAGTCGTGTTCTTATCACTACTGATTTGTTGGCTCGAGGCATTGATGTACAACAAGTATCTCTGGTTATCAACTATGATTTGCCATCCAATCGCGAAAACTATATTCACAGGATTGGACGTTCGGGCCGTTTCGGTCGTAAAGGAGTCGCCATTAATTTTATCACTGAAGACGACAAAAGAGCTATGAAGGATATTGAATCGTTTTACAACACTCACGTGCTTGAGATGCCACAGAATGTGGCCGATCTGCTGTAGACATGCTTTGTATCTGTGAGTAGTTACTTTGAAACGAGTGAAATACAGCGTTCAAAAACGATTCAAATTTTCTTTTTTTTTTTTATATATAAATACTTATATAAAAACAAAAAAAAACAAAAAAATTTTCATTGAAAACTATCCAATATTTTATCATTAAGCAGTTTTTTCCTTTTCATTTTACTGTTTTGAGTGACATGACTATTTCAGTAATCCAATTTACAAAAATGATAAGTGCACATTTTAATACTTGGTATGTTTTGATTTTAAATAAAACTTATTATAAAATTTTCATAGTCTCATTGTACTTCCGTTTAATGATTCCTTCTCGGTTGTAAATATGTTGTCTTGAAATTGGCAGTTTTTTTGAATATAATATTTATATTCTCAAATTTTAAGTTTTATTTAAGACTGATGAGTGTTAATTATTAACATGAAAGTATTTTAATAAAATATAATGATTTAAAAAAAAATCGGTTACTTAGGAGTAATTTTTAAAAGCAATAGTGTGCAAGTTGGAGGTTGATACATTTTTTATAGGGTTTCCCATTAAATATTAATATTTCTTCAAGTATAAAACATATGTCAAGGAAAATGTTATTGACTATGAGTTGTAGGTATAACAAGTTGTACATCATTGTTGCACAAATGACAAGTTTTTAAATTCTAAATGGCTTAACAATTTTTTTTATTAGGCAATCAAATTGTATGTATTTATTAAAGGAAAACAAATAAATAGTCGCTGTATAATTTAGCCTTAAGATTTATTTTTTGACTTAGTGAAGTATGTCTAAATTATTTATTTAAACATGTATTTTCAATTATCAAAATATAAAGATGAGACTTTCTTGTCCAAGCTTCAGAGATATGCTATTAACTGATCTGATACAAATTTTGATTTATGTTTTACAAAGTCGAGAATTGTGGATATCCAATTAAAAATAGTAAAATCAATAATAAATTAGTATCAATTCTTAGATTAGGTATTAAAAGTAAAACTTCTGGTAGTGCTACGACGAAGCATTATTTATATAATAATGGCACATAAATTTATTTTATCACTTACTTTTATCGAATGAAGTGCCAGCATGTTTAAGTATTGCATGGATGTTTTTTAGCGATTGCCTAGCCTCAGCCGCTGCTCCGCCCTCGACCGGTTTCATCGTCTTCTCATCTAGGCCTAAAGAACCAGAAACATACAACACATTGCCCGCCTGCACCGCCTGACTATGATTTGAAGTAAAATACAATTTTAATTCTTTCTTTTTAAACAGTAAAATTATGTTTTTATATATAAAAAAAATTAATTAAAAAAATTAAACATTGTAAAAGTTCAATTATACTTACTTGTAAGCTCCAGGGAGTTTTGGAACCAACGGGGAGTTTATTATTTTTCTTATTACACTCATAATATTAATTCTTATTTATGTTTAAAAATATTTCGATGAATTACAATATTTTTCTATCGGACATATAAATATTCTACTAAAACGTTAAAATCATACTCCTATTGGAAGATTATTACTACTACCACATTCATAATCAGATATATATTAAGTTATTTAAAAACAAATAGGTACAATTATTAATGTACTAATTAGGTTATAGGTAATGAGGTCATTAATATTATTTGAGTAACCTAGTTGCAATTAGTTTTAATTTGTATTCTCATTTCTCAGTAAACAGGAAAACAATTATTTCTGTTTTCTTTGATAAAATATAGCTTTAATGTTTAGTTATAATATTTATTTTTAAATACTGAGAGATAACTTTTTTAGTTTTGCATAATGATGATACTTTAATAATATTTTATATTTTCATAATCATTTCATAATATTTTAATGATAAATTAATTTAATGTGATTTATATGGGGTGTTCAGTATTTTATTATATATTTATTTATTTTTAATTTTCTGTGGTACATTTAATACTTATGTGTCTAATAATTTATTATTAGTCATAACTGGGAATTAATATTTCAATTTTTTTCACTTTTTTATAAATGCCTAGAGAACATGAATTTTGTATATAATAATCTTAAAATTGAGTTACATAATTGAGTGTTTTCTAAAACTAAAGGTTTGAATTAGTTTAATGAGTGTTTTTTTTTTAATAAAAAAGTTCATACTACAAATTACTCCTCGTTAAGTTCATAGTAGATAACTTCATTTTTTACGTGTTTTCTTGAGTTTGTATGTACCTATATTATATTCATTTTTTTTCGTTTTGAAACCAGTTAGGGTAAGCATGTGTAATATATGCAAAATAATAAAAAAATAAAAATAAAAATTGTGTTTTATTTATTTACATGTCTTCAATGAGTAATTATGGTCATAATTGTATAGATTTTCCATTGCGTTATAATAGAATGGATTTTTTTTTTGTTGTTTACAACGTCAATTCACCAATACTATTGGCTTCTCTCTAAAATTAGGTTAGGGTTTAGATGACATTTTAGAATGGATTTTAAAATTTTATTTTATTAGGTATTAATCTATTATGAATATTAATTAAATACTGAATAATGCTGCTCTTATGTTTTTCATGCTAAATGCACTTTGTGTCCCAAAAATGTCGTGCAACTATTAATATATTGTGTTAAATGCAAGTATTCACTTGAGACCCAGCTATAAAGAGTATGTGACTAACTATATAATGGAGTGTCTCATTCTTTAGTAGCTTGAAAATGTTGAGATTGAATGAATCTTAAATGCATGGAATGTGAGATTTCTTTTGTTTCTGTAAAGAAGGTAATGTTAAAGAATGTTATGAATTCTATGCAAAACTACAATCTGTATAATTTTTCTCTTAAAAGATTGTATGTTTATATTATAAATAAAGTTCCATACAATTAACATTAACGAAGTGTAAAATATTCCAAAAATAGTAAATATCACAAATGGTTAGTTTGATTGATGTTATTGTTATTTTATAATGTTTTTGTGTGTTATATAATTAGTGTAGAACTATTTTATAAAAACTTATTTATCTATAGTTTCATAGGTATTAAAAATAAATTTGAAAATGTTAACAATTGCACTTTCATTAAAAATCTAAAATTAATTTAAATTAAATTCAATAAACTTATTATTTGATACAATTTCTACTTGTTAAAATCTTACTATTAATCCTAAATTGTATAATCTATGGATTCATAAGTTAGGCAAATGAAAAGATAACAAACTAAATTGAATTAAATATCTGATGTATGTACCAAAAGTATTAAAAAATAAAGGTAACCTTTTTTCAATTAAAAGCCAGTGTATGGTTGATTTTGTCAAAGACTACACTATGCAAATTTAATGAATATGAAAACATGACCTATCAACAAATAAAAAACTTGTCTGGTGTTATATACCAACTGATAATAGAAAAAACAAACAGGTAATTATACTTTTATTTTAAATATTTCAAAATTGCTTTTCAGTTATATGTAGAATAACAATTTAATTTCAAGTCTTGCAACATAATACATTTAATAAACATAGTTGAGAAATAATTGAAATTCTTTAAATGTAAAAAATGCAAAGCAAGGATCACTAATCATAAAAAATTATTAGAGATTAAGCAAGGCTCTAGACTCATGATATGTTAACAGGTTCTATTTGTAAAACTAGTTATGCTCTAGTCTAGAGTAATTTTCTTGTAGTATGCTAAGATTTGTTAGTTCATCGCGTAATGCATTCTTGATGTATGTTGCTGCTTTCTTATTTAGGTAAAATGGCTATAATGGCATTGCTGCCTTTATTAAGAGTCTTAACATTGTTGATATTACAATCAGTATCCGAGCTTCCACTATTCTTATCAATGAATTCGTTTGATCCAACATCCAAACAAGTATAAAATTGTATTGAACTTAAGTTTATAGAGATGGCTAGGAAAAAAATAAAAGTGAAATTGCGAAAAACCTAATTTGGATATCGGCAGATAAGAGTTTAAGACCACAGATTAGCGTGGGCGTTACATCACGAATTTATTTATTTAAAAAAATTAACCATTCATCTATAGCTCGATTCATAAATGATAGTACGAGTATTACCACATTCTTTGTCAACACTTACTGAAAGAGTCTTTATTTCTTCGATGCACTCCTTACTCCATACATGACAAAAGCTGAAATAACCCTTAAAAGTTTTTATCCAATTTTTTTTTTTAATTTAATTTATAATGTGTATTTTAGTCTGTTATGCTTACATATTTGCATATTTACATTATAATATAATTTTTTCACTGCATATAATTCGCAGTTTAATTTATAACATAGTATCGCTTAAAATTAATTACCTGTTTTTATGCTGAAGAATAATTGGTTAATATTATGTCTTTATGAATTCAAAAGGTTAATATTGTGTACTATGCATAGTACTTTTAATCCTACTTGCCAGTTGCCAATTGCGAGCCTAATTTTGATATGCTTGTCAACTAAATTGCTCAATGCTCACCATTTAATCATGTATTTATTCTACAATTATATAATTAATATGTAGTATTTTTGAAGTATAAACAGATATTATTTAATATGGTTGTTGGTTGTATCTTGTATACTAGGTGTCTAGGTGGTATGTTAGATTGTTTTTATGACACGCACGTGTAAGCTGGTGACCAAACAGTTAGGTTTTTGGTTGTTACCAGGATTTTAAAATATGGGGGGAGGGTGTAACCAAAATACATACTAAAAAAACCTAATCAAGAATTAACAAACGTTAATAATAGATCATTTTTATATTGGACACAGCGTTCAGTTCATTAGTTGTTACAGCCGATAGTGGGAGGGCATGGGTCACTGCCACCCATGGCTACGCTACTAGTAAGTGGTTACTATGCAAAACATATTTTTTGTTGTTGTATAGACTAGCTGTATATTTTATAAAAGGTTTGCTGATTAATACTATTTATATTTTACCAAAATCAAATAATTAGAGCTATTTTTATAAATATAAGCAGTTAAAAAAAATGTGCATAGAATGAATCAGTGGTAGTCAAACGATTTTGTCATGGGGGGGATGTGGCATAAAAAATAAAACAAAATTTAATATATTTTATAGTACAATATACATTAATTTAATTGTTATAAATATTAAAGAAAAAGTCATGGGAGATCTATCCTCCTCCTCACGTTCCCCCGTTTGACCACCACTGAATTGAATGGCCTAATGGCGTTCCCATACCTAATATACTGAATTGACTTGGGTCACCGTCTTCCATGTTGGCAGTCAACGTACTATATGTCATAGAATAACCATCTTTTTATAGCTGTAGTACTTGAGTCTAATAGGAAAAAGTGGTGGATAACTTAGATGGGATGAATTTAAAAGAAGAATTGTTGCGTGGACATAGGCGTAACTAGGGGGGGGGGAGGGGCTTGGGTGGGTTTCAGGTCCCTCAGAATTTTTGGGTAAATATATGTACATATAAACATATTAGTATTAACTTTATTTTTGCCTACAATATAACAAAATATATTGTTTCATATCAACGAATAATCATTCAAATCAGTTGTAAACCCCAATAAAAACAATAAATAATAATCAAATTAAAAAAAATTTGCTATAAAACATTTTTAGGAATTTAGCCCCCCCAACTTAAAGGACTATTTATGCCTATGTCTATGGTTTTAAAAATCCATTTAGCTTATCATAGCCCATTAGAGGTTTCATAAAATAAATTTAAAAATTAAAAATATTCACACCTGCGCTTTCATTAAAAATCTAAATTGAATTAAAATTAAATCAACAAACTTATTTTTTGATAAAATTTCAAATATGAAAAAAATTTTTTTTGATCCTGCAGTTATATCATATTTTATGCATTCATAAGCTTCACAGAAGAAAAGTTAAACTAATTTGAATCAAATAGGTCTTCCAATATTTGTGTAATAAGTGGGGACATCACGTGAACCATATAATTATTTGAACTTAATGATATAAATATTATTGAATCTTATGTTCTTGATTGGAAGAATATCTATTGACTATTGTAAAACTTAATGATTTGAATTAACTTCTGTACCAAAAACTATTAACCAATGGTTAATAGTGTTAATACAATTAAATGTCATTTAAAACAAACAAATAATTAATAGTATTTTAAAATTATTTACAGATATTATAATTTAAATATGGTTTACCGATTAACATTCTATCAAAATCAAACAAACAATTATTAGAACTATTTTTATAAACGTTAACACCGTTAATGCTAACTTACATGATTAGTGTCCAATACCCAGTTTCTGTATTATGAGCAGTTTTAAAAGTTATGTAATTAAAATTTTATAAAACAATTTTATTATTAATATTTCGTGTAAAATTATCATTTTCATTAATAGATAAGTGTGAGACCATTATAAGTTTATTACAAAATAATTATCAGTTATCATGATTCAAAAACAATATACAAAGTATTTATAAGCAGTAGTTTAGTTACAAAATATCTTAGTTATTATATTTCTGTCTTATAGGAAAAGTACATAATTCACAACACAAATTAAAAAAAATTTATAAAAATGAAATAAATATAACTGTTTTAAGTATCAATGGTTTGATCAGGTGCACCAGGGATGGCAACAATGGTCTACGTTATATTCGGTCCAGTAAAAAAACATGCGAGGGTCAGATAAAAATCAGTTTTGCATATCATCCTGTCATAGTATACTGGTATTAAGCGGGTATGCACTGAATCACTGTGTTTTTGTTGGGTAGATTATACAACAGTACATGGCAGGGTTATTGTTTAGTGGGCACAGATATATTCACAGTTGTTCCAGAATTTCTAACATGTTTAATAGCAGTGTTAGGCACCCTAATCAAGGTTTCTAGGTAGTCATTAATACTATTAACATATTTAGTTAATTTTTGGAATTTTCTCGTCCAGAAGCGGTGTACATTTTTTATAATTGGTATTTTATTCTTCTGTTTTGCATATCGAGATTTAGAGCTAAAAATGTCTGTACTTTTCTTTATGACTTCATCTTCAAAATGAAGTTGAGAAAGTTTAGTTAATTGTCTGGATTGTATCTAAAGTCAAACATCAATAAATCAATTATTTGTTCTCAACAAATATGTTTTTTATAAAATAAATTCTTACCAATAAAACTAATGGCAATTGCTTGTTGTCCTTTGGTAGCTCATTGTGTAATACTTTCTTGATAAATGATGCTGCTTTTTTATGTACAATGTCATTGCTTTCAGGAACAGTTTTAATATTGGCGATACTACAATCCATATCTGAGGTTTCACTATTGTTATGAACTAAATGCTTGCTTACTTCCCAAGAAGTCCGAAAAATGCTGTCACTGTCATTATCAAGTTTGGTATCTTTTATGTAATTTTGATCCTTCTCGACATTGTCCTGAATGATACAGCACTGAGTTTCTAGTTCATTAATCACGATCCTATCATTGTTGATTTTGGTCTGAGTAAACGTATTATAATTTTTCTTCTCGTGTTTTTTCTTTACTTTTTCTGTAGGATTTTTAAACTTGCTGTGGTGTTCCATAACAAAAATTGCGTTTTTAAGATTAGCAATTGAACAGAAATAATAATGAATATAATACTCCAATAACTAACTGCCTAGTACAACGGCTAAAAAAGTAAGTACTATAGTTAGACTCGGCACACGGAGTGAAAACCACGATTTAAGATATCTAAAAGCCGTGGTAAAAACGGCGCCTTATGTTCTTATCATTCTTATGATAACTATTGCGACTAATGATAATACAAATAAATTCCACAGGGAGCTCTTATATTAAGCAGGTTTTTGTCGAACTTTGATGAGAAGTCTGAAGTAAGATGTTCTTAATCTTACTAAGAAATTAAGAATATTAAAGGCCTTTTTTCTCTACAGCTCATTATAGGCCATCCGGAGTGCCGTATCGGCCGTCGTGCAACCATTGAAGTTTGAACCATATAGATATTATCTACCGGTTTTGCGGTTTCTAAACTTTTTAGTTGTTCAGACCACCAATTTTGTAAAAAAATCTTTGAGGCAACACTAATGACGAATATCATACCTACTTATACACGCATGAATATAATATTATTAGGTATATAATAAAAATACATAAAAAATATTGTTTTAAATATATATACGTTAGTAATATTAATACCTACTTAATACTATATGGTTCACGGCCTAGTTCCACTCTGCTCGCAGCCTATGGTTAATAATCGCTTATATAATCTATCGCCGTGGTATTTGGTATTAGCAATGATTTATACATTGTGTCATTGTGTACATTGTATATTTAATCAATGGTATTAGTACAGAATAATCAAAAAGGACACTTTTTGATTTCTGAAAATTGCCTACTTCGCAAATGTATTAGGTACATTAACAATAACAATCCTTAACGTTAACACACTGGAAGAACAAGTAAATTCCAGTTTTTATGGGAAGCACGGCCATAAATCAATAGCCGTGATGGGAAGCAAGAATATGGATTATTCACTTTTATCAATCGTGTATGCCCTCAGCCCCCAAATGTTTTATTATAAGAATTTTACCGCGAAAACATTTTTTTCCGACATGGTGGAGTGTAAAATAAAATGTTCAATATTTCATGTAGATATTGTATAATAATAATATTTAAAGTGTTAATTATAATAATTGGGTAATATCAGGCCCATAGGTGAGTGTAAAATGTTAAAATGTCATAGTATTTTTTATTAAAACAGTAAATCAATCGGAGGCTAGACGTATTTAAATAATATAATATATTATTGTATGGTATTTACTATTTCAAAAATATTTCATTTTACTCTAGTTGTTCATGATGACACATGATTTACTTTATCATGTCATCAACTACCATGGTTTGTTTAGTTTTATTATTTTGGAATGTTGTAAAATGTTGTATTTTAATATTATTTTTACTTTTATGATTTTTAAATAGTTATTTTTAAATTAATATGTACTAAATACTAATACCAATAGCATGAAATTACACTCAAAATATGCCACTGTATACAAATAATGTTTTTATACACACATACAAACACATATATATAGTTTATACTTTATAGTCTGTTATATTGTACAATGAAATGAACTTATGCGAATTTAACATCTAGATAGCGTTAGTATAATAAAAATGAATAAAAACCACCCGTGACTTCACTCACATCTGGACATATTTATAAGTTTAACTTTAATAATAAAATTAATTATTATTCTATATAATCAATATTCAATGCTTTTAGGTACGTTTTAAGATGAAACGTTTGAACCATGCTTTTAAGTTTTAGTGAATCGTTATATATTTTCGCGTCCAGTCCTCTAAATCTTAGTTGGTGAGTATTAGCATAGAATATAGCTGTACTATCTACAGCCGTGGCACAGAAATACGGAATAACCAGAAAAGACACTTGAGAAATTAAAAATTACATTTTTTTTTTTTGGATTTGGGCCTTTGTGAATATATTATGGACCATAGTGCGTCGGTAGGTATCGGACATGTAGTACAATTGATAACAGGTCCTATATTGATCCTAAAGATTGTAGCCATGTAAAAAAGTGTAAATGTTAAATATAGGTAATATGGGTTTGTTCGTATTTGTTTGAACGCTGATTACTCGCCATATCTGGGCCGGACTTAGACTTAATAAAGCCCTAAGCTATTTGATATATGGGGCCCTTTATATAAGTGCAGATAGGTATTATATATGCTCAGAGTCAGGGGTCTTTTTTGGGATAGGGGGCTTCCCTTAATAAAAAAATCATTCAGAAACCTTCTAGATTTTTTATACATTATATGTATTGGTTTATACCAATAGGAGAGCTAAATCAAACAAATAAATATTTTAGGCCCCCCCAAAAATTGTATTTTAACTTTTGCCTATGATTTTCGGGGATAATACAGAGGGATAAACTGAAATACAGTTAAGAAGAATATTATTTTTATTTATATTAAACTTAAAAATAGTTACTACCTCATAATAATATTCAATTTCAATAGGTACACAAAATATTTCTCCGTGTTAATCCATTTTGTGTGAATAATTTTTTTTTTGGTGTTTGTCGGGTGTCCTATGTATAACGATTATATATGTCATATAGAATATGATAAATGCTCACTTGAACAATTTTTTTGTGGGCCCCCAAGACAGTGGGGCCCTACCTTTAGCTTGCAGTGTAGCTTCAGTAGCGTGTATAGAAATTAATTTCAGGAAGAGTTAAAAAAAATTTCCATTCTTAAATTTCAATTAATTATACAATAAAAATCAATGCCCGTACCAACCATACATTTTAGGGGGGTTTAACCCCTAAACCCCCCTATATACGCCACTGTGTAGAGTGTAGCTTATACGTAAATCCGGCACTGCGTATAATAGGTTATATATTTTTCGAAGCTAGATTTTGAGATTCAGACGTACCAACGTACTTTTACCTACACACCGTTTTTACACTGAACTGAACCACAGCATTTTGTGATATAAAAACGAGTAAAATGGCTATTAACTTAATTCGCATACCGTACACTTTAAATTGAAGTATAATACTATATAGACATATAGTATATACCTAATAAGGGCGGCCAAACGGTCGACTTTATTTTTAGCCAATTTTATTAAATGTCCAATACCGGGAATACTCGATAACCGATGATAACCTATTTGTAGTCAACATATTTCTGTGACGCAGCATTTTTTCGCGCGAAAATTATTAAATCTGAATAACAAGCTATATTTTCCGACGACTTTTTAGAGCAGTCTCTTCGTTTAGCAGTCAGCAACTATTCTCCAGATTATGATCAACTTGTCAATGATATGCAATGTTTCCACATCAATAAAATATGTTAATTTTATTATTTATATTTACAAGTATGTTATTGTTAATAGTTATATAAAGGTAATAGCGTTGGTTATAGAATAGATAGTCTATTCCATAATCAGTGGTATAGGGTACTTTCAATAATACAGTTGTTTTTATAGAAGTCGATGCAAAAGGAAAAAAGAAAAAAAAAGGAAAAATATGTTCTTAGTAGACCTCTACTGAAAAAAGTTTGACCGCCTCTGGTATGTGAATATTCAAATTTTTATTGATATCTATTATTTTAGTATACCCGTAATATGATTTAAGTAGTAATATAGTATGTATATAAATACATTTCCTTGAAAAATCACTTCTTTTAGAACTGGATTATTTTAATTAATAACGTGCAGTTAAACTAAAAATTTAATTTTAATTTTAATCAGATTAGAAAGTCGAATGAATATTTTTGTAAATGTTGTTTTTTTTGGTACAATTGCAAATACATGATGTGTTTGTACTGAATGTACTGATATTCGTGCGACTGATAATACTGACGAATTAATTTAATTTTGTCCATTGATATTAAAAAATAATACAAATATGAAATAATAAAGTGTACAAATACTGAATAAAAAACTACTTTTCACTATTAAAAACCTGATTGATCTATCGACAAAATAAAAAATAAAAATATCGTGCTTTTTTGTGTAATTAGTATTAATTTGTATCATGGTTCTAATAATTATCTTTTTGCTTTTTGTCGCCGGCTGACAAACGAAATTAATTTTTTTTTTTTAATTCAGATGGTAAATAAATGAATGTACTTACTATTGTCTAGTCTCCTATTAGCAACGCCAACTTAAGGCAAGAAAATTACAATTACAACACCCACATATATTTTGTCGCTTAGTACTATGTGGATTATGAGGGGGAGGGATATTGAGGATTAATCATGTTAACCAAATCCATGTTATTGATTTGAGGCAACTCCCCCCTCTCCCAGAAAAAATAAAAATACTTATTTTACATGTTTAAATTCAAATTCAAATTATTATTCGGAATTATACAATTAATGGTGGTGGATTTAGGATTTTTTTTTGGAGGGGGGCATTTTTATATTATTACATATCATCATATAGTTTTGTTAACTCAATATTTAGGATTTGATGTTAGGTCTTCCAAATATAGTATAACTGTCAAGGGGGGCCCTCGGGCCCTAACCTTAAATCCACCACTGATTATTAGTTTTACTACTTTAATGTACTCACGGTTTTGGTAAATATGTATTGGTCAAAAAAATGAATCTATACTTATTTTTAGAGAGAAAATTGCCCAAGCTTCATATTTAAAAAATGTAATTTTTTGAAATTTTTAATAGTTTTTCAAGCATTCGGGATAAACTATCATAAATCATAATCGTTTGAACCAATATTTATGAAACTTATAACATAGATATTAAATTATGAGGTGAGTTAGGATATTATTTTTGGATTTTATTGAATTTTATTAAATGATTCAAATTTTGAACTGAACTTGACTTTAGATTTTTAATTAGGTTCTAAAACCTTAATAAGGACAAAATTCTAATTACATTTTTTAAGTCTTAGTACACTTAAGGTTCGAAATTCAATTTTTTTCTAACGAATTATACTATGATTACTATGATTTAAGGTATTCAGAAGTATAAAAAAGTTAATGTTCTAGTTCCGCAAAAGATTTTGTTTATTCTGTTTAGTTCGGTTGATATCATTAACAACATAACAAAAAGTTCTATAAAAAAGTAAAATATAATAAGATACATGTATTAAAGTCATAAACTCATAATTCAAAAATGCACAATGAACACTGTATACAATTAAACAACTGCTGTTGTAAATAAATATAGAATATAATTTTAAATATTTAGGTATTGAAATTGTTAGAAATATGTGATTGAAGAATTAAATCGATCTGTTTATAAAAAACTTAGACAAATTATTATATATTAAAAAATTTAAATAAAGTTCTAGAATTACCTAAATTGTGTCAAGTTTATTTAGCATTGGTAGAATCAATAATTTCCTATGGTATAATAGATTGAGGTAGTGCTTTTGATAATTGTATACATGTTAGAAACATGTCAAAATCAACAAAAAATTATTTATAAATAGAACTAAATGTACTATATCTGTTAAGAAAATATACCTAAAAGGCTAAAAGTTAAGTAAAAGTAAGCTGTAAGCATAAGGTACGTAAAAAACAATTTTATCACTAAAAGATCAAGAATAACTACATCTAGTAAATATTTTGAAACAATCCGTACTTAATTATGAAATAAAATATCAACCTATACAACAAACCTTCCAAAAAAAGTATTTTCCAATGGCTATCGGAATCTCCTGATGAATTAATAATGTTATACTAATTATATTATATTAAAATTATAATCAATTTTAGATTTTAAATTAAATTTCCAATTTTATTTTGGATATTATAATTAGGAATTTATTTTTAAATATTTAATATTTTAGAGTATTATCGATAGATATTATAATCAATGTAAACTACAGTTTATGTTATGTGCTTATCAAATAGAAATATTATTCTTAGTTAATTTTATTTAGAACTCCTGGGCCACTACACCAGTTCTCTTAGTGGGGTCAAGTACACATATGTATATGAAACTGTACTGTACCATAGACAGATCAACACCAATCTTTTTTTTACTCCAATTAAATCAAATATAATTTGCGTTTCTACATAGATATAATTATATAACAAATAATAAAATTGTATTGAATTTTTATATTTCACTGAAATCTTATACGCTTATTTTTGTGGGTTGTTTGCGGTCGTCATATACAAGGCATGACGATAGAGAAATAGAGATAAGAATAATTTTTATCGTTGGTTGCGTTTTTTATTTATTTTTCCTCTCATTGTTTGTCAAATAATATTCGTTTCTCTTGCATGTGAACCGCTGGGGCTATACGGTTTAATACTAGTTAAGAAACCAAATTTTTACAATAGAAAGAGGAGCACTTTGACATTGCAATATCACATTTATTTTACCAATATTATACTAGTCTCCGAGTAGTTAGTTATTATATTGTTTAAAAATACGTTACTATTATGATGTCTTTAAATCTTCGATATTATTTTTTTTTGGAAATCGTATTTATCCGTACTACTTATATTTTAAAAATCAAACGCACAATATAAGTTCTCTGCCTCTTTTTACAGTGTAGCTCTGCCAAGTCACTTTGAATTTGTAAAGAAATTCTTTAAATCGCCTACATCAAACTCCTAAAAAGCAGGTGCGATTGGTGGACGCGCCACTCAAATCCGTTCAATCCTTTTGAGTATTTCATGTTTTTAAATTGATATAATACTCTATGTATGACAATAATAGTATAATGATCCTCTGGCGCGTGATCGGTGCACATTGTCGTAATAAAGTCGTATGGGTAGGTGCCTATAATATTATAATAATAATTGTGTAGTGTGGGCATCAAATCGTTGGGCGGCGCTGCGCGTATATGAGACCCGCCGAAGAACAACGCCGCCGTCGTCACCACCGCCGCTGCCACTGCTGAGGGAAAAACCACCCCCAACCATGGGGTGGCGCGCGCGTCCGGCACGTCGGCCGTCGACAAACGCACCGCTCACGTTCGCACACGACCGCAGTCTGCCGCCAAACTCCCATCCCGTCGGGTCCGTTGCCGCCGAACGGCCGTATTATCGTCCACCGCCGTCGTCGTCGCGTTCGTCGTCGTCGCTCTCTCCGCGATATCATGTGTCGTCCACTCACGTCCGATCGGTCGCCGTCGCGGCCGTCGCCGTCATCGCCGTTGCCGCCGGAATGATGACAATATATAATAATTATAATTATTAAATTAGTGCGATGGTCGCAGTCTCCTCCTTTACCGTTTCGCGCCATTTCTGTGCCGCGCGCCACGAAACTGATTTTGAAAACTGAAAATCGCAATAAAAATTTCCTTGGCGTTTTTACTGCGTTCTACCGCATTTCTCTTGCACCTTAAACGGTTTTCGATTTTTAATTTTTCGCGCCTCGCGAGTGTAACAATCGCCGCCCGCTGCCCTCGCCGCCATGGAGGCGGACCTCCGGGTTCTCCTGGTCGTTTGGATACTGTCCACCATGGGAGCGTCACCCGAACTGGCGTCTGAAGGTATGAGAAAGTCGTAAGACAATAACGTACGGGTATATACGTTAATTGCTGCTGTTGCAGTAGCGAGTAAAACCTTCACCGGGTTGTTTCAGAAACCAAGAGTTAAAATATACGAAAACACACTAAAATGTCTATAAAAAAATATAAACGAATAAAAAGTTTTAAGGTTTCTAAAAAAACAGAAATGATTTAAAATATTGAATTGTATTTATATCGAAATTGATAAAACAATAAATGGATTTTCACTTCCCCTCCAATGTAGTTTTCACAACGGCGGAGGTAACAACTTACATCTCATTATCGGTTAGATGAATATTTTTTACATTCCATCGTTAGTGTCAAGTACTCAAGTACTTGTTATATTTAAATTGTTTTTCAATAATACATTTTATACATTCAAGAGTTTTATATAAATGTACAAGTTATTATATAACCATCTTATGTCCGAAATAATAATTTAAAATATTTTTTTAAACTCAAAATCAATTCAATGCTTCTGAAAATCTAAAGTATTACAAATTTTAAATTAAATTTGAATTCGGAGTTGTTGTATTTTAGTATGTAAAGTATGTGAATAAAACATTTTTTTTTTATTATAAATTATATTAAGTATAGAGTTAAATTCATATCATTCACACTAAAAATATAATATATAGGTACATTGGTATATATTTATATGATTAATGAAACCTGGGGATGTGTTTACAAATATTATACTAAAATAATTTGTTTTAAAACTGGTTAATAACTTTAAGTATAAAAATGTGAAGGATTTGTGTGTTTTTGGGGACAGGTGTCTTTACATTTTACGAATGATAAATTATGTTTGAAAAATAATTGTGTACCTATACAGAATTCGATTTCTAAATATATGAGAAATCTTCGATTGCTTACTAATCTTTATAAAAGTTATTTCATAAGATTGGGGTTGAAAAATAATTTGCGTAAATTTCGATTACTTATATTTTTTTGTAATAATTTTAAAACTGAATCACAGTCTTTATTTAATAAACATGGTATTATATAAATCACAGTGTTTGTATGTAAAGTACATATATATAATTATTAAATTCATATAAATACAATACTATGTTAATACTATTTAATTTGTTCTAGTATTTTTTGTTAATATATTCGTGTTTTTTAGCTAATAACCAAATAGTAACTTTCTGTATTTAAAAAGTATTTAACTTTATTTTAGATTATCAATCATAATTTATTATTTACGTCAATAAACTATAAATTTATTTAAATTTGTATAATTTTATTACGAATAAAAATATCTTAAATTAATGTGTGAAATAAACTTTATATTATTTTATTAATTAATTAAAAATTGAAATGAAGTGTTTAATGCACTATTACTATTAATTATTAAGCTTTGGGGGGTCCTAATTAAAAATTTTGATTGTATAATATTATTTATACAATACAAATAAATAGGTAACAACCTATTTTAATAGATTTTTAATTAAAAAACATTACCTACTTCAATGCTCTTAATAAAAACAATAAAATATATAATTCTTATATTTTTGTGTAAAATAAGTTTAATTTATGTTGTTTTTTGTGTTGTGATTACTAACTTGTGAAGGTGTTGTTTCTATAACATGATGATGATATTGCACATTTCAATGACGTAGTAGAATTAAGGCCGCCTATATTATATTGTATTTAATTTGCTTCCTTGTATACTCATTAGTCAATACTCATACAACACATAGCATTACATACTATACCTAATTAAGAGTTTTAGTGTTATCAATATTTTTATTAACTAAATTATTAATAAAATAAAAAAGTAAATAAGTTTAATGGAAACCTTATTATAGTTATGTTTGATATAGGGCCTATTATAGGCGAAGACTAAAGTTTAGTGATATAAAAACTATAAATATATATTTAAGAACTACCTATGATATTGAAATACAAATATTCATATTATGTTGTGAACTCGTGACTAAATAATTTAATTATTTTAAATATAAAAACATAAATTTCTTTTTTGTATTTTTTTTATTTGAATAACCCTTGGAATCGTAGTCATTGATAATTGCTTTATTTTTTATAATATTTTTACAATTATTTTGTCGATGATAATTGTTTTTAATTTTAAAGCAAACTTACACGGGTTAGGTTATATTTAATAGGTACTTAATACATAGCTTACATTAAATTAATTTTGTCCAATTTTGACTTCTGGAAGAAAGAGAATATATTGACTATTATAAGTTGTGTCCCGAGGGTTTTGAATATATAACCAGATATTTTGTTTTTATTTCTTGATGGTACATATTATATGATATGTGTCAGTTTTGTCACATTTTGTGGCAATTTGTTTAGCAGAATAAAGGCGTTTTTTTACAGTTTTATTCTCTTTTATGTTTCAGATTTGTTATAATTTTAGGGTTCTCATATGTTCTGTGTTTTTATGATGCAGATTATTTTAATTTTAGTATTCTCGTTTTAAGGGACCGGTTTAGTTTTTGTAATTATACATTTTTTTTTGAGATTTTATAATCTAAGTAAATTAAGAATGGTCGAAATGTCTTGGTTTTTATCAAATATGTGTTCGAATGTTCGAAAGTGATATAATCGATTTTGAAGTATTTTTGAAAATTGAATATTTATTCTGTTGGTTCTAAATAGGTATCTATGTTTTCCAATGATATATTAACGATGTTTATGAGGTTTTATATTTTTATTCTTTATTTTAAGAGATTTTTAAATTTGGAGTGTAAGAGAGTTTAGGTGTTTTGATAGAATTAAAAAATAATGCAGATAATAATGCAAGGGTAGAGAGAGATGATTCTAGAATAGATCTTTTGGTAGGTATCTAACTTTTATAGGATTTAATCGTATTGGAAAATTATCTTTTGTGGTATTAGTGTATAATTTCTAAATTAGGAACTGTAGATTTCTGATTTGTAATTGAAGTTGTTAGTTGTTTGTTGTTGAATATTAAGAGTTAACTTTTATTTTCATTTTTTAAAATAAATTTAATCAGTTATTTGGAATTACGAGGCCACGTGGCCCTA
Organism: Rhopalosiphum padi; assembly: GCF_020882245.1. NCBI lineage: Eukaryota > Metazoa > Arthropoda > Insecta > Hemiptera > Aphididae > Rhopalosiphum > Rhopalosiphum padi. The sequence continues at coordinate 26,453,153 of NC_083600.1, forward strand.
ATATTTGTAAAAGAAATACACTTCTAAATCATTGGATAAAAATATATCATACCTACCTATAGTTGATTAGGATTAATGCATTATGTAAAATTAACTAAAATGGTGATATTAACCATAATAAGTTTTGGAGAATATTCTTAGATTTGTAGTACTATGTTTGTAAAAAAGTAGTTGAATTATATACAGTTGTTTATTTAGTTTGAGAAATTCATTTTTACTAACGTCATATTTGTGCATATTTGAACATATAAGTAGTATTAAGTACAGGTAATTCCAAAAATGATTCTTTGTTAGGATTATATAATTTACATAAGTTAAACAATTCTTGTACAGAAATTTATAATAATTATATGATTATCAGATTATCTATTAAATTATCTACTTATTAGATAGAAAAACCCTCATTAAATCTTTAGATATTTGTGTTACTAATATATTGTTATGTGGCTGCAGATTTTCATTGATAGCGATAATATAATCTTTATGAAGTAAATTACAATTTATAACATAGATTAATATAATTTGATATTTTTTTGGTACCTTCTATATATCGATTAATGGTACTCTATAATATTATATTATTTTAGTAATTGATGTGATTGACAAGAGATTAAGTAGTCAGATTTTTATTTTTTGAGAATTTTTGCTGTGTAATGATTGACGAATAAATTAACCATTGAGAATGTTATGCTTTATTTTCATTTTCGTGAATAAGGAAAAATAAATAAAAACTAAAATGGTTTCATCTATTGTAGTGTTGTGTATGTACTATGTATTATTTAGAATTCAGATGTTTTGAGGTATAAATGTATAATACATATAAGCATATTACTTATCTGTGTAAGATATAGATATAATATAGTTTACTGCTATCGAAAGTTAATTAAATGTGGCACTCACGCTCATGAATTCACGAAGATGTAGACTGGTTGTCTGTACTGCAGTGTGCGGTGTGTGGTCATGAATTGGTGAGATCTTTTATTATTTATGTTATTGATTCTTAGTATACGTACATAATATAGTACCTATAATATATTTATGAATCAAAAAAATGATTTATGTTTTATTAGTACTGTGATATGTAATTAATATAGCGTTATATTATGTAAGATGCTAATATTTATCAATAGACAATATAAGTAATATTATATTTGATTTTAAAACAATAATATAATATGTATATATATATAAAACATGACAATATAATGTCACCTAACAAGTAAAAACTAATTTAAGTTCTAGTTCTAACTTTATTGATTTTGTACTTTGATATCAATATTTAAAAACCTATGTTGTAAATTATCACCTAATAAAAACATTTTTTATTATTTACTCGGATATAGATATATTATAACATATAAATTATAAGATAACATAGTAGGAAAATCACAGTTCAATTATATATACTAAAATGTGCTGTTATGTATGCGATTCAGCTAAATTTGTTTGGTTTTTAAAACCATGATTATGATTTATGAATATGCAGCTATACATTTAAAAAAAAGATCTTATCTATAGTTAAACTTTGATCACTATTTTCTGTACCTATAGTTAAGTTGTTTAAGATTTGAAAGAAACCTATTTATTTATAGAAAAAAGTATACAATTTTGGACCAATAGCTTTTTTAATCTGACTAATAATATTAATTACATGGACGCTATGATAAATTGAATTATTTGCTTCTTTAAACAACAAACTAATAATAAAAATAAATAAAAATTAAATTTCTGCTTTGTTCTTTTTAAGTTAAAAAAAAAATACAATATAAAATGAAAATAGTAGTTAGTGATAACATGAGGTAATGAATAGTATATACATAGACATAGCAAAATTGTTGGCTCTATATACGTTCAAACGAAGAACAGATAAGGCTTATTTAACCCTTTAGTCTTTTTGTTCTGAAATTCATTCTTGTGGAAATAATGTTTAAAAAAATAAAAACTTCGCTAATTTCGTTACCAAATTAAATTTTAGATATTATTTGCGAAACAAAACAAAATCCATTGCAACTTAAGGTCATCATATTACAATGAACCCCTATACCGTGTTTCGAGTCATAAAATGTTGGACGATAACAAATTGTGCTTTTATAAAACTGTCTTTGTATTGTATTATTATTACCCCAAATATTACCTTTATATTAAAAAAAAAACTTTTATGTTTATATCATAATAAAACTTAATTATTGTATTTTAGATTCTGAGTGAATCAAGTAATTCCTACCTATATTTGTTTTAGAAAGATTATTTTTGTATTCAGTTATGCGTAATGCTTATATGAGTATATGACACTATTTTGGATTTAGTGACACTATGTCCATAAAATAATTCATAAAATGTATGGAACATATTTTTTAAACACAATCGGGTTTGGTTAATTTGTTGTAATTCACAAACTTAATTTTGCCTAAAAAACTGATTTATTAACGCTCAAAATTATAATTTGATCAAACGTTATCTAAATGCAGATTATTTTATTAAGAAATTTTATTCTTATTAAAATTTTAAAATTTTGAATATTGTTTGTTAAAAATAAATATCTATTATTCTATTTAAGAAGATGAGCCACACTTATTGTTATTTGTGCGTCGTATAAATTGTTTAACATTAGAATTTAAGACAGTGTCGGTGTACAGTCGTATTCCATATTATTTTGGCACACTAATTTAACTTTAGATTATTATGACGACTGTTATGTATTATTATATTTATGAAATTTTAAACAACTTCTAAACATATTTAACTGTTGAAAATGTATTAATTCTTATGCCGATAAAATATTAAAGATGTTAGGTATATGACTATTTAGAATCATGTTTTTAAATTAAATAATTTATCACTGCTTTGAAATGTACAACAAAAATAATAATAATAGGTATATACTATCAACCATTAAGATGAATGATCAACACTCTACAGGTTTCAGCATTATGTATTCCTCTCTCAATTTTTATTTAATTCAGCAAATTTATTAAAACATTTAAAACCCACTTCATATAAAATATTTATTAAGTTAGTTAGTTTAATATAGTTTTTCTACGTAGGCTGTCCGATAAATAAGGTACAAAAATATACTGAATAATGAAAAATCAATTTATTACTTTAAAATTTTTACACAATAAATTAGACATATTTTTCTATTTTTCTACATAGTCACCATTTAAATTGATGCATTTTTCCCAACGATGGAGTAATTTGAAAATGCCATCTCGGAAATACGCAGCACATTTTCCATCGAAGTACTCGGTAACTGCGTTCATGACCTCCTCCTCATTTTGAAAATGAGTTCCTCCTAAGTGTTTTTTTAACGGACCAAACAAAAAAAAATCCGAAGGTGCCAGATCAGGACTATATGATGGATGTTCCAATACTTCCCACTTGTATTTTTCCAGCCAAGCTTTGGTTTTTCCGGCTGAATGTGGGGTTGCATTGTCATGCATTTTCGGTACCCAGCGAGCACAAACCTTACGAAAATTTAATTTCTCATGAACAATTTCATGCACAGTAGTCTTTGGGAGATCAAGTTGTGTGGCCATTTCCCTAATCTTGAGTCGTCTATCCGATCGTAGCAGTTTTTCGACTGCATCAATGGTTTCGGCGGTGGACGTGCTTATTGGTCGACCACTTCTTGCCTCATCTTCAACACTTTCTCGACCTGAATTAAATTTTGTACACCAAACCGATACACTTTTTCGAGACATTACTTGTGGGCCATAAACTTCGGTTATTTTTCGATGAATTTCAGTCGGAGAAATATTTTGAAAATTAAAAAACCGAATGACGGCGCGGACTTCTTCTTTTGTGCAAAATAGATACTGGTTTTCCATGTTTATAATTACGTAGCTGACGGAACACTAAACCATAATAGTTATATCACATAGAATATGTCGTTTGTTACCTAAATTATCAATTATGGAAATTTCCGGCCGATATGGTTCATTGTTTACGCTAAAAATAACTTTGTACTTTATTTATCGGACAACCTACGTATATTATTAATTATTATATACGATGTATATATTTGTACTCAATCTAATTGTTCAAAGATGTCTTCTGACATGAAGATTCTAATAGGATTTAGTTAAAATTGTATAATAAAACACTTGTTCTATTCATCGAAAATAAAATGTTTGTTTCATGATAATTAAATGTTTTCAGAATTTATTGTTTTGTTTAATTAGCCAGTAACGATAATCCCAGATTTTGTTGCTCAAGTATAAAGGACCCCTTATATTTATGCTACATATACCAAACTATGTTGAGCGCTTTTTTCTTTACTATTTTGAAGGGATTTACGTGTTTCCCCTCGGAATTCAAGTGTAATTACGTCAGGTGGGCTAAGGCTGACACCAATACTATTATGAAGGGCACGGCAGAACCTTGTTTTATATACATTAATCACGCAAGACTTCTATTTTATAAAAGCAGATTTTTTAACAAAAAAATAATAGATCTATATTATTATTAAGTTTTTATTATTTTTTTTTATTTTCTGAGTTTTTTTTTTTACTAACTTGACTGAGTAAACGCTATGTATAGCTATGTGTTGGTTTAACAAATACCATGCATGAAGATTATTGTTCTATGCACGATTTTTATTTCATTTTTTTACTCTTTTCATATCAATGTTTTTGTTACATACAAACGACTTAAAAAACTTTGTGTAGGTTTATAATGCGGAGTTATAGTAAGGAAGAAGAAGAAAGCAGCGTTGACAGTGCAGCTGTCGCGCGTCTTACTGAACGTTTTTGGCCATGGTTTGTGTAATGTTATGTCATTAGCGTAAAATTGCGTTATCTAGTTTCAGATAAGTTTCAATTTATGAAAGCAGTTTGGTTTATTTTTTTTTTTAATTAGATTTGGATAAAAATATATAGGTATTTTTGAGACTTTTGGTAACAATTGTAAAATTTAATCGTTTAACATATTTAATTGTTTACATCTATACAATTAATGTTAAATATATTTCAAAATATAGTTTCAATAATATAATACAATGGTATGCTAAACATTTTAATTAATTTGTTAAAAAGGATTAAAAGAGAATGCTTTTTTTTATTTATTACAATATTTAAAATATATTTAATGCGAATTTTGTGACAAAAAAATGAATAATAATCGTTAAAAAAGTTAGTTTACGTTACGAAAATTAAAAGTTAAAACGTTTGGTATTGCCTTTGGCTGCCTGTATTTGAAGTTTTTGTATTCTTTCTTTTGGTTAAAAAAAATATATATATATATATATATTATACATATACATATTACCTATATACATAAATATCTCAAGTTTTGTTGGAATAAAACGCCATTTTTTTCTTGGCAGCATAAAACTTTTTCACTGGATCTGGATGCTAATAAGTTCGGGTTCATTTGTCCGGTTTTTAGTTCAGAATTCGATATGGTGTTAGTATTCGGCGTATACATTAAACCCCCTCTTTTTCTAGACGGTTTACCTTCGTCTTCGCAAAGTTTCCTTACACGGACTCCGAATACCTTATGAGGACAACTTTTGATAGAAAGAAATACTTGTATTGGTTTCGCAAAATTATTAACCTACAGCACTATAGCGAATGAAATATTAAGGGATATTCGTTTCAAAGAAAAACATTACCCGAAGAAAGTTTCACCAAAAGCCATTGGGGCTAAACAAATCCGGGAAAAGTTTGTATAATAGAATGTAATCTAAATTATGGCTTCATACCGCGAGACGCGTATAAGGTGAACCCTGTAGGTGACGGCGAAGAAAATCGGTTGAGAAAAAAAATTATTTTTTATACGCCATACGTATCACTAGAGTTGACGGTATTGAAATTTGATATCGGTATACTGATATCAAAATTCAGAATCGGTATGGTATGTGACGGAATATCATAATATCAATATTATAATGTATGGTAATAGCGATATAACCGTGATACATGATCATGCCGATATCAATTAATGTTATCATTATAAAATAATAAAATACCATAAAAATTGTCTAAATTACACATTTTAAAATGCGTGAATGCTCCGCTAAAACAAATATACATATTTAAGATGTTTATCTATTAATATACTTTTCCATTATTTTTATACATTTATTAAATTCGATATTATACAGTACTTTAATAGTTTATATTAGGCAATAAACCGTCCAAGTGATATTTGAAATAGTAGTATAATAGTAGTATTACTAGTATTAGTATAACAGGTATACTAATATTAAAAGTGTATAGTAAAACAAAAATATCAAACCTGTAGTATTATTATAATGAAGTTTGAATCTTTAATACATTGTACTTATATGTTATTTAAATTTTTTTTTGAATGCACAATTGGGTTTTAAAATAAATTAAAATTGATCTATGCATAGAATTTTATTATGAATTAATTTTCAAATTTAATTTTTCAATAAAAATAAAATAAAACACATCGATAATTTACATAGAAAATATTGGCATGGAATAGAATTTCAATCGCCGCTTGTAAATCCTTACGGGTCCGGTGTATCAGCGCCAACAACAGAATTGTTAGTTTGATTTTTGGTGGGAAATAAAACCATAACTTTATCTGTGTTTTGGGGAAACTCGATAACTCAATTTGGTCTTACAATAGTTGACGACAAAAAATAAAAACAGTATATTTACACATTTTTAAGCGCTGCACTATATACTGTTTTGTTAGAAATTTGTTCTCTAGTAGTTAGTTTTTTAACGATAGTTTTTTTTTAAATTTCAAAGTAGACCCAATAATGCTAAAAATACTAAACTTAATTTTGTAATTGGTTACAATAAAGGCTACTAGATGATGAGATACAAATTGTAGTAATTTAGTTTTCAGTATTATACAAACCATTATGAGGCACAATAACCGTTTAAAATAACACTGGTTCGTTTGGAATTGGCTTATAAAACAGCAAAAATCGCACTCTAAAGCTTTTAGCGGAATTTTATATACGCCATAATGTATCTGTTTGACCATAAAACCGCTACAGAAACACTTTCATTATTATTAGTTCAAAATTATAACACTACGCTGACTAAGTTGGGTTATACAAATTGTAGTATTAACGGCAGATGTTACGGTATTTAAAAGGATTTTTTTTTTTTTGTAAAGCTTGATATGAAATTGAATACATTTTTACTTGAACAGTTATTTAATATTTGTTTTTTGGCTCTGTTATTTTTATCAAAATTTGTGTATTTATATTAAAATTTATGATAGGTATATTGTAATATATAATGTACCAATACATACTTTGACGAAAAATGTTTTATTTTTGTACTTGTTATCAGTATAATATATATTTATTAGTAGTTAATATATTATTATAAATAGATGCTTCTGAATTTAAGCATGATAATTCATATACAAATATATATCTGCTTAAAAATAATTTTAACAATTTTTCGAGTTTGAAATAAATGTTGATTTATTTATTGGAAACAAATGAAAATAATACAATTACGTAAATTGTTTTGTGTTTACCACAGTATTTAATATTATTGTCTATGTTTTTTACTTTATTTCCTATACCTAAAATTAGGAATATAACTAATAGGTATAAGACTCGTTTTTAAATAAACATTTTAGTCGAAATAAAAGTAAAATAATTGTATTTTATAGGCTGCAGTTATTATTATGATTTATGATAAATAAAATTGCGGGTACATAAAACCTATTTTTTGTGTGGCATATTTGATATTGGAATCGGCATGAATTTATCAAGCTCAAACGAACTGGATAAAAAACAAATTTATACATAAAATATCGCATAGTGAGATTTTTTCTATTTCAAAATGTTTACAACGAAATACAGTGGGTAGAGTTTGGAGAAGAGCATTTGGCTAAAAAGAAATCCGTTTTTTATGATGTTATAGATGTTATGACACAAGACTACGAGAAATAAGTAGTTGGAATTCCTTGTCCTCTCTCCTACTGTCATATTCAAAATAACAGATCACTGATCTGGGAATAATTATTGAGCATATGAATATTATACACATTACATATATCTTATTGGTCCTAATTTTTCAAGTTAATTTTAATTTAAAGAATTCTTGAATATTTAATTTTAATTATACTGTTGATGCATTTGGTATACATAGTTAAAATAATTATAAAGATAAAATTTACAGTTGATGATATTCGCAATATACTGAAAGTACGAGTAAATAATTACATAATATTTTAAAACATTTTTGCTTTATATTGTTGAAAATTAAATTAATTGGTATTTTTTAAAATTTTTATATTTTTAATGTATATATACATATATGAATATGCGGGTTTAGTGTAAAGTGTTGAATCCATTTTAAATTATTTAGGCAATATATATTTAAATAAATGGAATTTGCATAATGTTTAAACATTTTGAATAAGCTATAAGGACGACTGACGGTACTTAATAATAAAAACCAATATGTGTTTGACGTAAAGGTGTACTGAATGATTACGACGGAATAGGTCAAAGATACTGAGCGATGAGTAGATTGAATTCTCGACATTTTAGATTAAATTATTGTATGATAAATAACTAAAATATGAGTTGTATGCATCTAGCCGTGACATATAAACATAAATTGAAATTGATTTTAAAACGTATGAAAGTAACTTGTAAGAGAATTTGATATAATATAAGCGACTGTGGAAGGAAACACTAAGAATAAGACAAACGTCAATCGGTCCTAGTCATCAATCTCCTCGCTTTGTATGACAGTCTATAGTAGGAATCAATATGTTTTATACTAACCTGCGCTTAATATTCTTACTATGTCAAAATACTTATATATCAATACGGAAAGTACACGTTTTATTTTTATAGATTTCATTATTTTGACAATTTTTATTAATAATTTGAAATTAATATAAGTTACGTTGAAATATTTTTGAGAATCATATACTCGTAAAATTAACATCTATTGTTTTTTATCTTTAAAGAAGTAAAATGGTACTTAAGGTTATTGTTGATAAATAATATTTTTATTATATAAACCTGAATATGTGTTAATTTCGTTTATATCATCCACATTATGATAGTATAAATATTTCAAAATGAAAAAATATAAATATTTTTTATATTTTATAAACATAATTTATTTTAACTCTAAAATATCAATTATAGTGTGTTGAGACTTGTTACACTTGTACTAAAAAATAATTTAAATACAAATTCACGGACGATAAAGTGTTTAAAGTAATTTAAAATAATCTTTATTATTTTAATTAAAAAAAAAATATAAATATATGTATATTGTATATATACCGTGATATTGTCGTTAAAAAACTAAACAGTCTTTGATAATGCGTAAATTGAGATAAAATGGTTTGAAATATTAAAGAATTTAGGAATTAAATACCTAGAGAAAGATTTATGAAATGTTTGTATCGTGTGTAGTACTGTATGACTGTGAGATATGGTCAGTTGGTACAGTAGGAAAGACAAGATGGAGTCATTTGGAATGTGGCGATACTGCAGATTGCTAAGAATCCCTTGGATTGAAAGAATTACCAATGAAGAAATTTAATATACAGAAAAAAAGAGAAAAGGAAAACAGGAAAAAAATTAAGTCTAGAAGGTGTAGGCCATGATAGACGGGTTAAGAATATTATTTAAGTTGGTGAAGAGGTAGAATGGAGTAAGCACTACAGAGCCTTAAAGGTTATGAGGAAAAATAAATAACAAGAATTTTGAAATATGTCGGAGTAGGGGATGTAGAAGGATATAGTTTATTAATCGAAAGATTGATAAATATAAAAAGTAGATATACATTTTATTTAGAGCATACTAAATAATAAAAAACTATTAATGAGAAACAAATTATATAAAGTAAAATGTAAAATTTATTATTACTCTTAATCGAAGTAATAAATGTATACGTATATCATGGATATTTATAATTAAACCTATAATATTAATAATTATTAAAATATTTGAAAATGTAATGTTTTAATTAGTAATATTATCACGTATAGTTATACTTCGTAATACATATAAAAAGTATAAAATAACAATGATGCAATAAAAATAATAAAAAACTATTGAGCTTTAAAAATCCTTCAGTTTAAGCTCTATAGTTTTTGTTAGGGAAATTCTTTACTTATTTAAATGAGTTTAAAATAGTTCTTAGAAGGTGTACTTGTCGAAATCTTGATTTTATATGTAATTGATTTTTTTTTTTTAATGTAATCGTGCATTATAAATTATAATATTATTATGGCAAATGTTGTAATTAATTTTTTATTACATTAATTGTAGTGTTTATAATAAAACATTGGTTAAATGCACATATATATATAATGTTGAATGAACTCACAAATCACTCAACTATTCATGTATTATTTGTGTAACAATCTTTAATTAGTAAGTTGTAGTCACTATATTTGATTAAAGGTAGGAATCTATTAAATTGTATTAAATAATTTATATGTAATAGACATTAGAAAATCTCATGTTAAAATATTGTATAATATTATGCGATTCTAAATTTATTTTAAATTATTTGGAATAAAATTTAAGTAGGTACTTAATGTTTTTGGTTATCAATTCGAGCGGGTTAGTAAAATTGTGTATGCTTAATATCTATCTCAGTTCTGTTTACCCCATAAGGTAGTGAGGTAAATAGGTAGAAGGTAGATGTGTGAATAATCTGATTCTAAGTCACATGACTGAAGGTCATTGTTCAAAGAATTGCGATGACGTAGAATATGTATATTTTTATTATAAGTTAACTATATAAATTAAATATAAGTATAACTAATAAAGTAAATATTATAGTTTTAAGTTATTGTTATTAACTTATGGATTCCATTAAAAAAAACAAGGTGGGGGGGAAGATAAATCGTCTCTCAAATACAAGTTTGATGTAAATAAGACTGTCATGAACCTGAGTTTATACAGTTTATATAACTTATGTTAGAAAGATAATTCATAGGTTATGATGTCATAACATTTAAAATAATTATAGGATAACAAGTCGTTACGCTAACTCTTATACGTATATATTATACATTTTATTTATCGAATATGATTGTTGAAGCTGTTTTGTTATCAAAAACACGTTAAGAAAATGCGTATAAAATATTTGGTAAACAAATAAGTTTTATATAATGCATAGTAATAATATATTCATAAATCAAATGGGACTGTTCAGAGTATCAGTGTATAATATTTTTTAGCCATTCTTATTGATTACTTAGAAATAAAATAAATTATTTGCTCCCTATTTTTTTCTATCATCTGTCTATTGCTAAAATTATTTTATTGACAGATAGATAGTGGATATGCGTCGATTGAAATTCTTAGGATCCAAGGTTATTTTATGTAAATATTCTTGAGCCGAGAGTTACGCCCGTGAGACTCAGTCGTGTATGAGCTTATCGTCAAACCAGTGGGGTCCCATTAAAACCAGCGATATTGAAATGTAGCACATATACACATACTGTAAGCTGTTTCGTGTGGTCGGAGGGTGAGAAGAAGAGGAGTTGTACGTAAGGGTGTTGCAAGGGGAAGCTCAGGTTTATTTCGACTGTCAGACGCACAGCTTGGGGATTCCCAAGACCACTTCGCCAAACAAATTAGTTCCATCGTTCTTCGTATACATATATATTGAAGGAAAGAGAGAGAGAAAGAGAGAGAGAGACAGAACGAGAGAATCTATCCATTGCTCTGGTGGCCTTTCCTTCTGCCTCTCTTTATTTGGTTCAAAACCGATGCTCCGACAGGCTCTGGCAACTTCATATATACAAATCGTTGGACTCTATGTTATTAATCAAACGGACATCGCCCAGGTACATTCGCTAGACGACCGCTTACAAGATACTACAATTATTATTACCGTTCTAACCCGTCGGTTTGCTGTGAATAGATTCATGACGTGCCTAACATAGCCAAGTGATATATCTTAAGCGCTAATGAAGTTGTTGTACCTCTAGAGAATGCAAGAACATGAATCTTGAATTATGACAAATCGTTGACTTCGATTTCATAACATAAACTGTTGTAATAGTGTACTAAATGAAATATGAAATTAAATTTCCTACAATAAAAGTGCTTTTAAGTGCCTCATAAATTAACTTATACATAATATAATAACAGTTTGAAAAATTAACTGTTAAAAAATTATGAACGATTTGAATTAAATAATTGTTTAGTTGACGAATTGTGTTTATTTGATTCGTATGAATAAATACTACGTTATGAATTTTAATTTAAAAGTCATAAAATATTTTTAAATTAAAAATATGCAGGTGTTTATATTAAAGAAACATTAAAGCTTGATCTAAGTAGTTAAATATGTTAGAAAATTTGTTCTCATTGATGCTAATTACTATTGAAAAAATTATATATAAATATATAAACACCTGAACAATTAAAAACATTAGAAAAAAATTACTTTTTATGCGGCAATCCTAACTATAAAATGTTGACTATTTCTAGTACACAGCGTATCAGTAACAGATTAATAATAAACCAGTGAATGCGAGATGATTTTGAAGTTAATAAAATTAGACGAGATATTTGTTATACAGAGTAAAATGTAATGAATATTGAAATAAAATGTAAAAATAATATACGTATTTTACTTTACCGATGACCTGTTCCATCGATTGTCGATTCTCATAATTTTACAACCAACTGGTGTTCCATTCATACGTTTAAAAAAAATGTCTGACCATCCCAAAAATTTCTGATCTCGTTATAAAAGTTACCTAATGAATGAGTGAAAAATAATGAGAATAAAAGAAAACTTCAATAAAATTGCTCAAACTAATTTGTTGTACATCAAAGTTTAAAAAACGAAAAAAAAAAAACTTCCAAGTAGATTGATTAGATCAAAACTACTAAATTGTTTACATTATTAACACTAGGTATTGGATATTTATAAAATATAAACTATATGGTATGTAAATTTTAATTAATTTATGTTTAAACTTCAATTACATTATTTTAAGCGTTTATGGAATTGTATCAATATGTAAATGCGTAAAATATATGATATACATGTAAATATTATAATGGGCAGTATTTCGAGAAAAAAATGACAACACTGAATAATTAAATGTACCTATGTATCCAATTTTCAATAATTTTATATAATCTATAACATACATGACTCTTATAAAACACTCACAATTAATATAATAAAATGTATAATTTATGTTTAAAGTATAAGTATATATTGTACACCATTACTCGAATGTATTAATGCACTAAGGTATAAAATATATAATGAATATGAACATAGTTTAAAAAAATGGTATTTTAAAAAATTAAATAAATATCAACACCGAAAAATACCCATACCTATATTTTAAAACTTTTTAATCAAATATATCTTTTAATTACTCATATAGGTATATATTAGTATAATGTATAATACAATGATAAAAAAATGTATAATAATAATAATTTAGCCTGCTATATAATATACGAGTTTAAAATTGTCTCGTTTCATCGCTTCCTCCATATTGCTACTAGGTCAGTAAAAATATGTTGTATTAATGTCAAAATTATCTCGCATATCCCCGGTTTGGAATTAATCTGTTATTGATACATCATACCAGAGGATAATCAACGTTTCATAGTTACTACCACGTAACATACTCATACATTAAATTTTACCTTTCACTGATTCACCTTTAAGAATTGTGGTGAATTATTCTGGGGCGTAATTCGAAGGAGTTTGGGTAGGTATAGGTATATTTCACCTTCCACATTTTTTTATTTATATGTTATCAGCCGTATGTATTTCTACTTAGTGGTAACGTTACAAATATTTTCAGAATTATAACTACTGTTCATGTATTTTTAAATCATATAAACTTTAACTATCAATTGTCTTTAATGGAAAAATATAAGAAATATTTTTTTAATACCACCAATTTTATTATATTCAAATTTGACTCTTGCGACAAAAAACTATTTTGTGTCATATTTTGTTTTATAAAATTCGAAAAAAAATTGATTGACCATTACCAAAAAAAAATTATCAACTATTAATCTGTATTTAATATAAATCATCATAATAATAAATTGAAAAAAAAAACTACATATACAATATATTTTTAATAAATCAGTACTTAACAATAATATATATTATATAAAAAAATAGGTTTAGCCCCAAAGCCTTCCCTCATTGATCATATTATAATATAATTGCGCTGTAACTTTAAGATTTTTATTAATAACAAAGATGAATTTTATATTATATTGCGCGGGAACTTTCCTAATAAATTATTTTTTTTTGCTCAAATATAAGCCTAAATCACACTAAATGTCTAAATTAATTGTAAAAGGTAAAATCTTAAATGATATATCATGTAATTATTAAGCTTATTAATTATTCTGATAATTGGTCACGTTAGAGGTACGTGTATATTATATAAAACATATTTTCTACCTGCGTCCTGCTCTACACCGTACAATGTAGATCGTCATGCGCTGCGCCGGGTCAAATGCATTGTTCATTGTCACTCAATTTAAAAAGTTTGCAAAAAATGTTTGTCTCACTATCGAAAAATTAAAATAAGTCAAATCAAATGATGCCTCAAATTACTATCATACATAATAAGGGTACCTATTAAAATACTAATATTATTACTATATATTTTAATTTAATAATAATCGCATTAGAACGATTGTGTGCTTTTCGTCGTAGAGTTTCCTCTCCATGCACGGAATATGATACCATTGTATTATCATACTTGTATAAAATCGAGAATTCATAGTTATAGTGTTTTTGATATTTTCGTTTGATGTGCGGAACGATACGTAGCGTTATGCATAGTTGTGTTATCATTGTAAGAGAAATGTGAAAACATAATACAAAATTAAAATATAATAAATATGTATATAATTCGTGCATGAAGAGGTTATAAGGTGACTACATCGACAGAATAAAACAATTTCCTTTATTTTTATCCACTAGACTAATATTTCCAGTTGATAAAAATGGTTACTAGAAACTTTGAACCCTTTTTTTTACTACTCGAAAAAGAGTCTATAAAAAAAATAATAAATTAAAAAAACACCAATATAAGCCCAACAAATTGCTTGCTTACCTTGGAATCAAAAAATATTTCGTGTTATAAATTTAAGGTTATATATAAATTGTATAAATGCGTTTTTTTATAGTTTTAAATGTTTTAAATGAATTGTCAAAAATCTTTGTAAAAATAGTATTCAAAAATAAAAATAGTTATAACAAAAACGGTCAAAATACGGCGTTAAAATGGGAAGGACTTAAAAAAATAGGTTATTTCATAAATAATTTACTGTAGCATTTTTATTTTTATAAAAATTATTTTTTCCATTTTCTGACCCGTAATTTTTGATTGCTGTAATAATGTCATTTTTTATAAAATAAATTATTTTAGCCGTCTAAATATAGCTTTAAAGGTATTTCAGAAAACACGGTTTCGTAAATTTTATTTTATTAAGATTTGCTAATACTCAGTCAGTCTATATTATTTGAACTTTTATTTGTCAATGACTCGGCAATGTTTGGAATGTTAAGGAAATGTAAGTGAGTGAGGAATAGAAAACGCTTGTTGTTCTCAGGCATGTCTCGTGCGATTTCGTGCTCAATCGTTCGTTGACATCTATACCTACATAGCTTCGTCAACATGTTTTCTGAAACGACTATTTTGTAAACGAGAAATTAATTTTCAACCCCTTGTTCGCCCTTTGAGAATAGTCTGAACGACCTTCTCAAGAGTATACTTTTTGATATGCATCTGTGTGTGGAACGTTGGGTTCCCCTAGAGACCATTGTCCTCTTACACAAATGTTGTCATAGGATCTCGAGTAGAAGCTGATGTGGCAAAGAATCACGTCATGATTTACAGTTTATCATCACTTGACTTGACTATGGTAAAATTGAAAAAAAATGTGTACATTCGTTATCTGTAACTACTCGTTCCGACTATGATGGTTAATGTGTTTATGATAAGAATTTATTTTGTTATAGTTGAGTAAAGTGTATAAATATGAAACCATAGATCTTTAAACTTTTAGTGAAGTATGATGAGTTATGTTTTTTTTTTGAGTTGTAATTAAGTATAGAAGAAGTACTTTTATCTACAATAGAGCACATATGTAATATATATATAATATTGTGATTAGTAATTTGTATCCGTGTAATAAACATTTAAGAAATATAATTAGTTTTTGTAAGTAAACATGTACGATAATCATCAAATTGGAAGTAATATTTTATTATTTATTAATTATTGGAATATTTAAAATATGTTCGTTCATTCCGAAAATGAGTTTTCTTTTGATGTTCATCTGTACTTAACAGATTCAAAATTATTTTTGCGTATTAAATTTTATTTGTTTTACAAATTAATACAATTTTATATCACGCAATTTATGTAATATTTTAAACATGTTTTATCTTTATAATATACTTTAAACGTATTAGGTTTAATGGTTAATTATTGTTACTCATAAGTGTGGTTTTTTTTTTTTAAATAAACAGTTAATAATTTAGTTAAAAAAAACTCATAAAAAATAAAAATTGGTAGTTTAGGGGACAATGGTCGACATTTTAGTCGTTGTTTTTGTTTCTAAAAGGCTATACAGTTTATGGAAGGATGTCCGGTCAAATGCCGAGCTTTAGGAAAGGTCGCCTTGAGACCTGACCCACTTATCCCAGCGTGGCTCATAACAGCTATTTTTTCAATTTCGGTATCCCCCTTATCCGAAGAAAACCATCTTTAAAAAAAATAAATAAATAAATACGTAAAGCTTTCGCGCCATTTTTACGACTATTCTTATTTTTGTCCTTTTCTCATATATTTTTACATTGGGATAAATCTGACCCAAGTTTTACGACACCAAAGGAAAATCCTATTTACAATTTACAACGCTGTGACCAATATGCATGATTGGTCAAAATGAAAATCATACGAAAATAAATCGAAAACTTAACATTGAAAATACATTTGTGTGTCATCGCATTTTTCCATGACTGAAAATTATATTTTTAAATTTTTTTTTGAACATTAAAAACATTTAAAGCTATGAAGAGTTTTCATCTTGGGTTATACTAGATATACAGATATACACTCAATTTTTGCTAAGGGTGCTATTTTTAGTTTTTTTTGCATATTTTATTCGTATCATAATCTCTTTCATTAAGTATAGGTTGGTAGGTATTCAAAGAAAACATTCAAAGATATTGAAGTCAACCAGGTTTTATTTCTGAGTTTTCAACCTGTCTTTTTATTTCAAAAACTTTCAACGACAGTAAGTTTTTATTTTTACATAATTTTAATATTTCTACTTTTGTTTATTTATGAAACTTTTAACCTTCGATTTTAAAATGGTATGTATTTTTACATTTTAGTCTTGAATTCTCAGAAAAATAATATATTTTTAAAACATTTTATGAGATTTATGATTAAATTTATATTAGACTAATTTTTTACAGAAATTTAATTTAATTAATTTTAATATCAGTCATTTAATGTTTTATTTGGGGTAATAGAAAAATAGTATTTAAAATTATACATAAAGATTGTCCCTATTTTCCTAGATTAAATTTTATTTTTAATTAAACTTTTATCCAATATGTAATACATTTTTATTATAAATACAAATTTTAATATTGTTAATGGACAATTTATTAATAAAAAAGTATTTAAATTTACCCATTAGAAATAAAATTAATTTTGTTTATTTCCTTGTAATTCATAGAAAATATAAATTTTTACCATACATTTATTTAAATAAATAATATAAATTGTTTTTAAATTTTAAAAATATCATAAATATATAATACAATATTGGTATTGTATGAAAATATTTTATTTATTTGTTATTAAATTGGCAGTTTGGGGGTTTTAAGGCTAAAGTATTTGAAAAATCTTCATTAATGATTAATTAATGTTATAACTAATTTTCAAACGATACATCTATACTTTAAATTTATTAAAAAAACGCATTATAGTCATAATAATAACAGCAATAGTGTTTTTGTTTAATAAAATAGGTTTGGATAAAACACTTTTTTTTTACCAATAATTTACACAAGTCAATAAAATACACCATAATATATTATGTTTACACATAATTCTTGTTCGAAATGGTTTAAAAATTCAACGTATACATAAACTGTAAAATAATGTTATAGCCACTTAAAGGAATTTAAAGATCTAATTTATTGTGAATACTTCAATACTCAGGAATTGTGGTTTTTTGCATTTTTTAATTTTAGTATTTTAACCATGGCTTTTGAATTATTCAACTGGCATCTCATGGTCCATTAATCCCCCCTAACCTTGGTACACGAGTTTCCGAAATGTAATTCCAAGCCTCACCCTACTTGTTCTGATACAACATACTTGATTTCAAAGCGTTTCGTTAAATATTTAGGGTGTAATGCATATCAGCAACCTAACCAAACTACAGCACGCGGAATAGGTTAAAATCTGTTACAATTTCCGAGTATAGTTGAGTGAGAAGGAGTTACACGTACAAGGAAAATGTTTACCGTAATCGATGACAATTTACTGTTAAAAAAAAATGCTATACAGCAAAAAGCTTTTTAATGTAAAAATATATAAAAAAATACCACAGTCTGAAAAGCTATAAAAAAACTAATGAGACCCAATGGAGTTCTTTCAAATGACATACGTGCATGCATTACCTATAGAAAACTTCAACTGAACGTGCATTTATTGTATTAGAGTTTATCACCAATCATTTAGATATGTTAAAATGTAATGATTATATTATATTATAATATGCAACAAAAACTAAATAATCTGATATAAAACTACGTAAGAATTCAATAAAAAGGATAGTTGTAACAATTATTTGAATTATATAAAATAATAATCTAAGAAGTAAGAATTTCTTATAAATTAACTATAGCAATATTTCTGTTTTTTATTTAATTTAAATATGTTTGCTAATGATATATTTTGTACGTTATAATATACATTTTCAAGTATAAGAAATACTTATATAGTATTTTTTATTTTGAGATTATATCTTAACAGTTAAATTAAACACTACCTGTTTTTAGTATTAGAGGTAAAATTTAAAGAAATTGGTAAACATATTAATTTCAGAAAATATCTATACAATTGAATTGTAGGACCAACATTTTTATAAAACAAAAGTTTGTCAAATTTTGTCTATGTTATTATAATAAGAAGGGTGCTGAAAGAACCGTTTTATATAAAATAATATATTTTTTAATTATTTTACTAGGTACTTTCCTACTTAGATGAAGCTTATTTATTATTTCAATTTTAATTAATGTTTATAGTTTTTATCAGCTTTTTGTTGATTTTATTATTATTATTATTTGTCTTTAATCTTTAGAGGTTGGCTTTTTCAACAGTTGAATCGGCTTGTACTTAGTTTTGAAGTGATAACATTGCGATTGTATACACTTGGTCACACTAATTATATTATTATGAATTTTATGATTATTAAAAATGTTATAAAAGTATTAAAAAATATTTTACCACTATAAAAATGTTTATGTATTCGATATATATGTATTAATTTTTGTTGGTATTTCTTTAATAATAAATAATATATATATTAAATAATAAATCATAAGATTAAAGATGCATACATTTTTTATTTATAAAAATAATTTAGTTCAGTTAATAAAAGTTTCGATAATTCAGCATCTACGTAGAATGAAAATTCTTTTACTAAATTTTATTACAATTTCATTCCTTTGTGATTATGTTATTGGTAATCAGAAGATAAAATAACAATTTGATGACAATAGTGTTAATTCAGAATATACCTATGATTGATTGTGACTTGAGTGTTGTGTCTTATTGTAATGTGGTTCAATTCCTACTATCTGACTTACTATATGATTGAAAATGGGATTATATTTTAAAATGTGTAGCTGTAAAGTTTTGAGTTTATTGCATAATGCGTTGAAAGCTAGCCAAGAAAAATGTTTGTTCGTTGATTTTTATTTTTTAAAACATTTTTAATAATAGAATACCAAAATATTTTGATTCTCAGTTTGGATTATAAATTACAGTTTATACATTTTTAAAAAATGGCTTGGATAATTATGTTACAAAAGGTTTTTCTTTATTTTTATGAATAACACGTGTAATCTAATAAAAATACGTTTATACAAATTAATCATAAGTTATTAGAAAGTTAAATTATATATTGTATACAAATAAAACTAAAAACGATTTTTTTGTATTAATTAATATAAATATCTAAAAATAGATTTTAAAATGATATTTAACTATTATCACTTAAAATAAACAAATTAATATTAGATTTGGTATTTATATGTAAGTATATACTATATATATATATATATTAATATGTACCTACAGAATGATTCATGGTGCGTGTTCATATTATTTTTTTCCAATAATAAAGTTATTCAAAATCTGATTTTTAGAATGATTAGATAATAGATATACTTGATTACTTGAACACTATATTTTCAAATTCATAAGATTTGTTTTTACTACTTAAAGAATGTCCTATGAAGATATAAACGTCTGTCTTTCAAATAAGAATACCTTCCCCATTTATTGTTTAACGTAAGCTAGCTACGGATAACTTTTTTGAAAATGTTGAGTATGTTGTTATATCAAAATTAAAAACGGAATTTGTAGTTTTTAAGTTACTTAAAATTGTGCATTGAGATTTGAGGATAGCTTCATGATAATAGGTTTGAAAAACAAGAAAGAAAATTTATATTAATCTATAAACATTTATAATTTGTAAAAATGACTCGAGTATAATAAATAGTAGATCCGATACTACATTTAATTTATGTTTTTATAAAACTTTTTTTTAGATCCATGTCCATTATTAAGTATAATCATTTTAATAACTGAAAAACTACTCATTTATTGAATTTTGAATTAGGTACCTTAATATTTTTATGAAAAACACCTCTCAAATTATTTACAATAAATAATAATGGGTTTTAATTTTATAAATAAAAGTTTGTATCATAATAGAACCCTTTTTAAGTAATACAAGTCTTAAAAATTTGAAAATTTGGACCAAGTATACATGTAAATATTCCAAAAATCAAAATTTAACTCAATTCAATATTTAAGAAAAATGGGGGTGAACATGCCTTTGTTGTATATATATATATATATATATACGATAATGTATATGATGAACTGGGAAAACGTTTTAAAATTTAAAGTCAACCTTTTATGATCGATCTGCATGAACGTGTTTTTGCCATGTTTAACATGTGAGAGACAAGATAACAAAAGGAAAGTTGGTACAATATCCTCTTAATCCTATGTTTATGATTACAAATGTATGCATAAGTCCATCAATATGTATTATAATATTATATATCCGTGCACACACATGTATTGTGGGGTTAGGTGGACCTATTGATGGACATGGGCATTTATTTTTGTTCTTGGATTAAAATTATTCAAACATCTGGTTTTGAAATAAATGATAATCACAAAAAATTATGTTATGTAAACATTAACGAAATAACTTTTTTTTATATACATGTAAACTTGTAGTAGATTGAAAAGTACCTTTTAAAGTACACTTATTCATCACGAATCACGATATTTTAAATAAAAAGTAAATAGTTGTTTTTTATATTAATTATTTTGATAGTTAAAACATGATCTGGGATTTGAAATTTTATTATTACACAAATATATTTTATATTGAAATTTTATAAGTTTTATACCATATCTAATAACTGTATTAAACGTATTACATAGTTTATAAATACACACTTAGTAAATAACACTATAAATACCATATATGCATTATATTACATTAAATAAAGTTTCATGTTATATAATTTTAATACGTGCAAATTTAAATTAAATACAATTTTCTGTTTTTACCATTATATGATAACAAAACTGTGATAGCTGCAGCCGAATCAAACCCGCGGCCCCGCTGCATAAAGTAGTTACGTATATTTCATGTTTAGATGTCATCTCATACAGTTGTAAGTAGGGCTGTGAATTTAATGCGCTAAAAAACCTTAAAAATGCATTTAAAATGTCAAAAATGCAATAAAATATGCACTTAAATACAAAAAATGCATTTAAAATGCCAAAAATTATAGTATAAAATATGCACTTGTGATGGTTTTTAATTTAATTTTTATATTTATATTGACATTAGTGTGTTATATGCATCAACATTTATTTATTTAATAAAAAAATAAATTATAAAAAAGTTTAAATTTAAATTTTGATTTTGAAGTTGATTAATTCTTTAATAATGTTATTCACCTGAAAATTTGTCTATTTTTATTTTTAAAAATTTGTTTTAAAAGGTTTTCAAAGATGTTAATTGACGGAATTTAATTAAAAATATTAGAACATGAATTAAAAAGGTAAATATGACCTAAAAAGGCAAAAAATGACCTAAAGAATTAAAAACGACAAAAATGCAAAATAAAAGTTTCATAAATGAATTTGTTCTTAGATAATTAAAATTATGTACTTATAAACTACGTTTCACAATAACCAAAAACAAAAAAATCCTACAAATTTACAGCCCTAGTTATAAGATTTACATTTCAGAATCCTTATGATGAAAATATGGCCTATATTTAGGTACTTAAGTTATAAATACTTACATACCATATGTCCATATTATTACAAAAATAAACCATACAAATTAACTGAGGTTCTTGGTTGTAATAGCGTTGCTACTTGTTTGCATATATTGTAATTTTTTTCATATTAATATTGGTACATCTAAGAATAACATTTTATTTCTGGTAACAGCTGCCATGTAATTTTAATTGTTATTTATAAGTATATTGTCTTAATAAATAGGTATGGGTAATATAAGCTTCGATAACCATTATTGGTGTTATACAATCACATTTCACCGGGTTGCGAGATATGTTTTTAAGATGCTATATCCGATTATTAACATACGATTACCTAACCTAACATAAAATACATATTCTGGTTACATATTGTTCGTTTTTATTACCTGATAAATAGGTTCAATACCAAAATATTCAATACTCCATTTACCGTGTAAGACAAATTAATTGGATATCGTAATTAATTTCCTTCACTTTATTATAGAACCTGACATATATATGATATTATGTAAAAAATAATTTATGGCGTAATAATACAATTAAGAGTATTAAGAGTACAATAGGTTTGTATAATCAAACTATTAGTTTTGAAAACAAAAATGTTTTTGTGTAGGTACTTACATTATATGTTATTACGTTCGTTTTATAATACTTTTGTTGAAATGATAGGTTATTCACATTTTTGGATTAATCGAAAATAAATATGTTGATATATTTACAAAGAAGTGGATTTATAAAATTGTAAGTGAAAATGTATTATGGTTTTCTCCGTAAAATTTTACCAATGGATGCTATATTTACTGTTTCTCATTACTAACAGACATAACTATCTAATGATCATCTTTTTCCTTAAAAGTTTTGTAGTGTAGCTTCGCATATAATATATTATGTTGTGTTTTTTTTTGAAATAGCAACTTTGTCTGTCTTCTTTTACTCGTTGTGCATCTTTCTCTCAAAAGTAAATATTCTCCAGACCTCTGAAGCAAACACGATCTCCCTTGTCGCGGGATGGAAAAGCAAATACCCTCTTCTTCATACTTGTTGACACGTACAAAATGTACACACGCGCTTGGGTTTGTCACCCTGAGGCTTTCAATTCAAAATTCAACAAGAGTTCAAAATATTAATATTTACAGTTTAATATTATGTCTTATCGTTTTCAGGAAATTAAGTTAAAACTTAAAAATATTTTTAGATTTTATAATATAAGATATATAAATATAATTAATGTAGTAATATTTAATGATTCACTTAACATTCGTATTCAAGGATTGAGTTGGATTATTGTTGGAACAGTGTTTTTAAATTCTCTGGAAAAATATTAGACAGTTCCAAAAACCATTTTAAAAGTATTATCTGTTAGTTTTCAATTTAATTAGCACATAAAAACGGTTCCTGCTGTTGTTGGAAAAGTGTTAATTATACGTTGTAGGTATAATTTTTAAGACTAATTTATTCGTTATTTCTCTAATAATCTAAATTACAGTTGTCAGTTATGTTAGTTATTATCAAAAATAAGTATTTCTAATCTTAAACTATAAAATAAAATGTTATATAATTAAATAATATTTTAATTTCTGAATTTAAAGATTGTTAATGAAAAAAGTTTATACTCTATAGTCTAAAAAGTTTAACAAATAAGTCTATTATACAGGAATTTTTGTTAAAATTGCATTTATGTTATGTTTAATTGAACATTTTGATTAATACAATTTTCTTATATACATAACTATCGAGTCATTATTTAATATTAAAATTAGAAAGTACAATCTTGAATAGAGATGCTAATAACAATATTTTTTTTTGAACTAAATGCAATACAGATTATATTGTAACGATTATAGATTTAAAAAAATGTATTTTGTCAAGCATTTTTTTTTCTTATGGGTGATGGTTAGGTATAGCTTACATTATATTGGTTGAATGATTCTTTGGCCAATTTATAAACGTCAATTTTTCTTCTGTTTTGCACTACCACGTGTTGGTATAGCTTCACTTATCGTTTCTGGCGTTCGTGGTTGCGTTATTACCATTCTCGTATTTTCTTTTATCCGTTTCTCTCTCCCTTTCTCTCAGATATATTTCTCTTACAGGGACTAACGCGCTACAATATGTACCCAAACTATATCCGCATGGATGATTTGGTTTTCTTCACTGCTGCTGGCAATTGGTTAAGCTCTTTCGCCATCGTTTCGGCTCATTAGGAAAACATGAGTAGCTTTATTCCGGTATCCGGACTAATTTTGTATTCACTCGATCTTTCTTTTACTCGTCGACTCACCTCCATTTTATTCTATTTATAATTTTGGAGTTCTCCTATCATAAATATACCTACACTATCACCTACGTTGACTATCCATATAAATATAGTATGGCAGAGACAGTTTGAAATATTGGTCGTTTACGATGAATTTAATATTTAAAAAATTTAAGATTGTAGAAATATAATAATAAAATGTTATTTTGTTACCACCATATTTATTATATATCCTCGATCTGTGCATAAATTGTAAATTTTAATAGTTATTACTTATTTTTATTCACTAGAGAAATCCTGTTGAACTTTATTTAAACTTCTAAATTTACAATAAATACTTGGTTTTCTTGTATTCTTGTTCTCTTTTTAAATATAATATTTTAAGGGATACCTACGATATTAGGTAATAATAAAATATTATATTAAATTGTTTATAAAAGTTTATATAATATGTTATATGGATTTTTAACGTAATTTCTTATTTAGTTATTGGAAAATTGAGTATATACAAATTTTACTTTTTAAAAATAAAAATTATCAAGTAATGTTTTTTATTTGGATCCAAGTGGTATACTATATAGGGTAATATTTTGTCATTAGCGTTTAAATGTGCGTATGAAACAATTTTTTTTTATAAACATCTTGATATTCTATAGTTTTCTTATTTTGAAAGAATTATATATGCGTGTTACTGTAAAATATAATATTCAGAAGCAGATAGAACCTGCATTGGTTTTACAATGACAATGTTTTTTTGTTTGTACGTGATCGCTTTTTTTGGCTAAAATGAATGCTCCGAAAGTTTAATATGACCCATCTATAAATTGGAAATTGGAAACAAAAACAACGACCTTACAAGAGATCTGTGAGATCAGAGTTCGATTCCCAGAGGGACTCAAAACTATTTGCATTATTTTAGAACTTTTTAATAATCATAGAAGTATACAGTGTTAAAATCAAATCTAATATAATATAACAGTATTATTCTCAAATAAATTATTTTTATTATCATTAGATTATAAACAGAATTTAAAATGCGTGACTGTTTTCTATAACACAAATAATTTAGTGCTTATTTAGATATTACATTATTTCAGTTTTAACTTCAAAATCTTATAATATTTTGAAGTTGTTTAATGGTTATTTTTATAAATATAAATTTTATATTAAGCAATAAATGTTTATTTATTCGTTTGATAATATATATATAATTTAAAGTTTAGCGACTTAAATTTAATAAAATATTAATGTATTAATAATTATATATAATAACAATTATTATAAATAGTTTATATGTGCAAAATACTAAAAATCTTAAAAAATCTAAGATCTTAACTTTGCTAATTATTCGGTGAGTATTATTATATAGCACTTACTATTGTTATGTTGAGTATTTAATATTAATTAAATATTTTAAAAATGTATAGGTATTCATACATGATTTTTGTTGCATTAACTTTTGTCTGATCATGTTAAGTCTATTTTTTAATATACACAGATAATTAAACTTAACGAAAAATAGAATTGACGTTAGTAGACTAACCATGAAACCTTATTTTTATTAGCATTAAAAATTTTAAAAATATATATGAAATAAATGAGATATTTTGTACAAAATATATTTTATGAATAGGAAATCAGTGTTCAAAAATCATAATATTATATATACATATATATTTAATTGAATATTATTAGTCAATTCAAATAATAAACATGATTTATATTATATTCCTATATTTATATTTTTTATTTTTTTTATTGATTATATCTCCTGTGACAGCTTGGTTATTAGTGTTACATTAATTTATATTGTTTACATTGTATATGTAAAAACAAAAAAAAAAAAAAATATTAACATTATAAATTTATAAATCAAATGTTGAATTGCGTAAATTGGATATTATTACATCTACATGAATTGTTATTAAAGAAAATAAAAATATTATATTAGTCTTAGAATTGTTAATAACCTTGGTAATAACAGTAATAAACATAATTATAGCAATAGCATCAAAAATACAATTATTATAAGTAGTAATAATTAATATTGTAAATAACATTTGTAAATAAATACATTTTTGAATTTCAGTAAAGTTCTATCAAGTTATTTATATAGTTTGAAATTTTTTGATGAATAATATTAAAATTAATAATTCACTGCAAACCGTTATCGCGCAACAGTTATAAAGTTTATAATATATCCAACATTAGTTTTGGATTATACCACTTTAAGGTTAGGCAATAAAAGTAAAACGAAGAATAAAACGCAGAAAAAAATGAAAAAAATAAAAACGCACACGGTACTTGTTTGAACAATTGAAACAGACAAATATATCTTTTATTCCTACCGTGTGTTCTTTTTTCTTTATTCTTCAGTTGAAACACGAAAAACCGTATAGTTGATTCGTTACTAAAGTTGAATACGTTTCATTCTTTTTGTTGTTTTTCAAAACGTTTATCTGATAGAAGTACACATAGCATTATTTTTTTTCAAACATTTATGCAGCCAAGTATTTGTAATAAATTGTTTAATGTGGTATTTTTATTTGATCAATTTTCAATAACCGTATTCATTGATGTTTTTATGTACAAAAACATTATTTTAAATTTGAGTATTAATTTCATATAGAGAGGCTATTATAATGATTTGAATACACAATATTTTAACACGATAAAATATGACTTAAAATAAGTTTATTTCAGTTTTATTATTGTAGAATGTTGTCGATAAAATATAGAATTTTTAGATGTAAAATTACTAGAAAGTTTTTCAGAAATAAAATTTTTGAATATTATTGATTTGTTTACTGTCAAATCTTGAATACCTATTTTACTATAATTTAAACTTATATTTAGTTATTTTTTTAAAATCAAAATTTTAATGTTATGAATTATTATTTTTGAAAGTTTTCTGTTCCAGTAGTGGGCGGCATGTTTATTTGCTAAATGTACACGGTGTTAGAATTCTGGCATGATCACAAATGACAATGATACCGTCCAATGCTAAGTCGGCCAACCGTAATATCTTCATGAAAGATTCCGTTTGCCTATTTCTCATTTTCCCCTTAAATATATATATATATGTATAAATAAATAATGGAATGCTATACAATAAGAAAGTATGTATAGCCGTATATATATATGGATTATACTATTATAGCAGTTAAACTGTATCTAATAGGGCCATTTTAGATTTGGTAGAGAATAAAATAGAGTTAAGGATTTCTTGGCTGAATATAAGACATAGTGAAAGGTGGGTATTGGTTGAATTTGAACGGGTCCATCGAATCACTGAAACGGAAAAGAAATTAAATATAGAACGGCGATATTTTAAAAATAACGTTGGTTCAAAAATCATTTTATATATTTTTTATAATATTTATTAATATATAATATTGCTATAAAATGTTTATTGATTAAAAATTTGTATAAATATTTTTAAGTTATTTATTTATTTCTAGTTATTAATTATGTCCGGTTGTAAATAATAAAATAATGTTAATAGGTATATTGATTTTTTTAAGTAAAAATATAATTATTATCCCAAATATTAATTAATTAATTAATTAATTTTACTACCAAAGTATTCAAAATAGGATTACCACTTTTCTCCTGTTCATGAACACATTTTTACGTGTAATGCTGAATCATCCAAATGCAACACACGTTCCGATTTATTTTAGGATTCTTACTCTTAGACAAAGATCTCGCTGTATGTCATATGTATCGTTTTAAGCTCTCACAATAAAGCTTCCACCCTTGGAAACTTTATACTTTTTATTCCACAGAAGCGATAATAAAACGGTCCTAAAACGTAGTAGTGTTTCTTTCTGTTTTAGTTTTAGGTTTTTTTTAACCAAGTCTATCCGTATTAACGTTATTATGTTTTCTGAGAAAACACCTTATTACTAGTGATAAACGACACCCCCAAAGGCATAATGCTTTCAAAAAAGGTTTTGCAATTTTTTCTACGCCTAACTTCTTTTATGTGATTGTTCATGAAACCGATGATAGATGTAGGAAAGGGAGGAGGTTATAGGGTGATCGGTCATCGGCCGTAGAACCACGTTCAATGTTTTGATATGACGTGTCTTGGTTCAAAATAAATGGGTATGGACAAAACGAATAAGTTAACTTCAAAATAGTTGAATAGGTACAATGCACCCATATTCGCTTATTTATTTTCAGAGTACTAACAACATATTGTATAATTATTTTAGATTTTAAGGTATTCAGAAAACGAATTTTAGTTAAGCTTAGTTTACTAGTATGTATAGTGTTATAGAAGTTTTTAAAATGTAGTTGCGAATAATAATAATAATAACAAAATGTTTTTAGTTATTTTAACATTTCTTAAATTAATTAATAATTTAATAATTTAATATTTTCGTTGTACTAAGATGTCAATTTTTTATACTGTAAGTTATATATCTTAATATATTATAACAGTTATACAATTAAAAAAAACAAAATTAAAGAATTTAAAAATTTAAACTTTATAAAACGATTTAATAGTTACTAATTTTGAGATTTTTTAATTATTATGATTATTATATTATATAGGTATAATTAAATACATTTTAATTAATTTAATATAACGTTTTAAGGTTTTTGAAACAATTTTTGAAAATCTTATATATTTTAATCTAGAAGAAGTCAGGCACGTATGGAACACTTTTATGGTTAACCATCATGTTTCGTGTTTTTAATTATTTACAGCAAAAGTTACACTCGATATAAAAATAAATCATAAACATTTTGGGTTTATTTTTTACATAATGTAAGATAGTTTTATTTTAATATTAATATGTGATATAATATATTTATGTGTAATATCTAATGACGTAACCAAAAGATTTTTTAAAATGTATAATTAATTATAAATAAAATGTGTCTATGTTAAATTGTTAAATTATTTTAAAATATTATTGTTCTATTAATTATTGATCTAAAATAAGTCTTGTTTTAAAAAAAAGATAAATAAAAATAAATTGGTTAAATAAAAAAGTAGTACAATTAAAAATATATATACCGTACTCATAGAGAAAAATTAATAGATTCAGTTAAAAATGAGATGAAAAGTCACTCTATTTTGACTTATTTCAAGGTAAATATATCACACGAGGTCCTTAAGAATTTTTGAACAAAATCGTTTCATAATGTACCACGAGTGATTAAATGGTTTTTTCGTAGAGGTTATTTTCATTAAGCGTGACAGGTAAAGCGGAGTGTATCTCAAAAGATTGATATTGTATAATATACTCTTCACACTTCAACATTTTTTATTTCTTTATGATGCTTAATATTTATCGAAGATAACCTTAATAGAATGTAATATGTTTTAAAAATTGTTCAATATTTCATCACTATAATTATAAATTAATGATTTTTATCGATTTTTTTTTTGAAATGGATATAGGTTGTATATTAAAATATTATTATATGCATGGTTATCATATTTACTATTTGTTACGGTAAAAAGTTATTTTATTAAATGTATAGTGTAATCATATATTTAAATTTAATTATTGGATTTTATGCAGTGATAAATAAATGATAACTATTTTTAATTTAAAAACTTAGTACTTAATTATACAAAAATAATATAGTCAATTTCACGAGGTAAATATTGGAAAAATTATTTAATTGTGTGATTACTTTTCTAATAAACGTATAATTAATGATTCTATATTTTTAAAACGTATCTAATATAAAATAATTAGAACTAAATCATTTTATTATTATTCTTATTCATATAAGTAATTTGTTGATGTTGAGTTAAATTGTCTAAATAATTTTGATCTATTGGTTTTTAAATTGTTAAAGAATGTAATGTTCACCTAATATGCTTAAATCTTAATCCTATTTAAACTTTAATAAACTTTAAACAGCAGTCTGAAGAATCTGACACATATCACTTTACTATGATTATTTCTTGATAGTATAAGATATTATGGTAAATAAATTATTAAGCAAACCTATAAGTATTTAGTAGTATAATAATAGAACTCGATTTGTGATTTAATCCTTCATCAATATATTTAACAAATTTGAAATTTGTGAATATTCATTTATTTCTGACATAAATATACACGATTATTATTATGCAAAATGACCAAAAAACAATTAACATTGTCCATAGAGTAGTAAACAGTCCTTATGAATAATAAACCTGTAGTTTATATGACTACTTTCTATTCATAGAAGTAGCGTTAGATGTTATAATCATTTTGTATGAGTTACATCTTTATCGTAGTGGTTGGCACTGTAAACCACCCAGATGCCTATTTAATAAAACTTAAGTTTTTTATAACATTATAAGACTTTTTTTAAGTACATATATTTGTAGTTTTTATACGGTTAAATCACGAGGTATAAAAGAACGGGTTTAGATCCCAAGCAAGGAATGTCAGATTGGTTTTATAATAATGTTTTTTATTTGTATTTTTTTTCTGTCAAGTACTGATCAGAGTATATATATATTTTACGATTATACTTGCATTTATATTTATATTTGTTATCACGGCTCACTACTCTCTTGTGTTGATGCAAACAAAGAAGATGAATAAACTAAAGAAAATCTCTAGTTTCTGCATCCTGTCCATCATTTTATTCTCGTAGTTACATATTTTATTACGATGTCAATAATTTGTATTAGAGTTGTGCAACAAAAATTGCATGTAGAGAACGTTCATACATTATAGGTAATGAACACTTAATTATTATGCACAATATAATATGTATATTTAACTTAGCTGGACCGGTAAACGTTGTTTTGTCTAAACAAGTATAATAATACTGTATCAAATATTTGACGTACCAATTTTTCTTTTTATAAAAATCTTATTTGAGCTATTATGAACATTGAAAATAATGAGCCCAATTGGCCCATTTGTTATTAAGTTATCAACAAACAGCATTTAATTTATATATTTGTAGATGTACAATATCTAATTATTGTAGATATTGTATATCTACATAAAAGAAACGTTATTTAAATTGTACATGTTTGGTTTTAAATAAAAAATAGTATTAACGATTTACTAAAATTATTATAATATCATAATCTTTTATTATTTATCAATTTATTGTGTAACTGATTATTTTATTTATTTTATAGGTAAGTTGTCATTTAGAAGATCTCAATTCAGTAGTAATTTACTGTAATTGATCAATTGTTATAAAGTCTAAATGAATAGGGTAAGTTTTAAAATTATTTATTTACTTATCAAAGTTAGAGAATATTGTATCATTATTATATATAGTCCATCTAAAACAATTATTTTCAGTGTATTTATTTGTTAGAATAATAGTTATTCTTATTATTAACATAGTTAATCTGTAAATCTTAAGTAGGTACTTTTCACACTATTAACAGAGAAAGTCACAGACAAATTATAACCAAGATATAAGTAGGTAGTAGGTTATATTGTTTATAAAACTGGTATATTTTTAAATTGCAAATAACTAATTTTGTGAAATTTTAAATGTGTCCAAACTAAAATAATTTTAGTTTTAAAAGATGAAATTTACTAATACTCACAAATTTATATTATTTCATTCAATTTTTTTTCTAAATTAACTTAATTAATATTCCTAAATATAGAAATATTATCTTACAAGAATTTTTTTATTTAGCCTGGTTAGTAGATTTGAGTTTTAGTTACTCACTTCTTTTGTATTAGTATTGTTTATTATTTTGAGGTACACTCTATATTATATAAACATGGGTCATGAGTATATTATTTTTGGATAACATATTTTTATCAACAAATGAAAAGAATCTGATTTTAATAATGGTAAGAAAAAAAATGAACAAAAGTTTGGAATTTTCTTTTTTTATTTCTTTGTAGCACAAAATGTTTTCATTGTTAACAAAAACTTTAAACTCCACGATGAAATGATTTCCTTTGTGGATTTTTCGTTTTAGTTTAATAAAATTATAACAATCTGTACTATATCTGCATATTACTAGATATTCAAAAATATTTAGCAGTACTCATAAAATGGTTAAGATTTAAAAAAAATATATAGATCATATACTATTTTTTTACTAAGGTATTATTAATTTCACTAATATGCCAATTCAATTTAAATTCAATTTAGGTTTCAATATAGAATAATTTATTTTGAATATAAAGCTATATTAAACTTTAAATATTTAAATTTAAGGCATACATTATTTAGAAGGTTAATTCAAATTATTTTTAGATAAAGCTCTGATGGATGATAAACTATATAAATTCCATAAAGTATTTTTTATGTATTTGTAATATAATATAATACAATACAATATAACGTGTTACATGAACACGAAACAAATATTGATGCGTATTGAATATGCATTTAATTTAAAATAGTAAATTAAATTTTTATTAGGATCAATTAAACAAAATTTACACAAATTACATTACAACGTTCATCAGTATATAACTAATAGGTACACAAATAAATAAAAATAATATGCTACCTCAAAAATGAGAAAAATTAATAGGCATATATAAATTATATTTTTATAAAATAACGGTGCTGCAACGATCTATATTATACTAGAGAATAATAATAATACGACTCTAAGCTATTATGCCACTAGGTATTATAAATCGCCTTTTTTTGTAAAAAATAGTACCATAGTGCAAGCACTGTCAAACGTATATTAATAGACATAACATGAATAATACCTTAATGCGGTAAGTGTGCAAAAGATATAAAACAGAAGACTCCACAGAAAATATTCTTACGTTTTAAAAATACTGATATTGTTTGTTCCAATTAAATTATGAATACATAGTTAAAATGTTATACAAAGCATGTTAATATTATCATAAAGCGTTTGATATTAATAATGAAGAAAATTCTCATGAATATAATAAAAAAATATAAATTTAAATCATTCTTTTATTCGTAAGAATTCTTAGTAGGAGAAAGGCGGACTTATGTTTTGTAATT
Organism: Rhopalosiphum padi; assembly: GCF_020882245.1. Classification (NCBI taxonomy): domain Eukaryota; kingdom Metazoa; phylum Arthropoda; class Insecta; order Hemiptera; family Aphididae; genus Rhopalosiphum; species Rhopalosiphum padi. The sequence continues at coordinate 26,486,921 of NC_083600.1, forward strand.
TATAATATAGGTTTGTTTAAATTACAAGACGGCGCTTTATGTAGGCAAATCTGCTACATTCGTGTCGACAATAAAAACTATAATCATACTATGGTAACATTATTTTAATTAGGAAAAGATAGATTAATTATAAATTTATAACTAACAATTATACTTAACACATAAGATTAAGTTTTCTCATCATAATAATTCTATGTTATTTAAAAATTTTTGATACTTCATAAAAATTGTACGAATCATCTTAGTATTTCTTAATATTGTATACATATTATTTTCAAGATAATATTATTAGTAGGTAGTTAGTTTTATTTTGAGGTAAATACAATATTAACGTCAAAATCATAATAATTGTGAATACAATTTTATTTTTATTTTCATAAAATACCTAATATACAGTATAATACATAGTTTATGTTAACTAATGTTTAAATTTATATATACATTCAAAACAGTAATTTGATATAAATAAATAGCCATATAAAAACAAAAATATTAGTTGTTCAATGATTTATGATAGGTAGCCGTATTTTGTAAAAATCTCATAACCTACGTAATTATCAATGATATGCTATATCAAAATTATTTATGTATTGAATAACTATTAATATTGTTGTTATATGAATGTAATTTTTGTACCAATGTTGGATGGTAGGTTTATTTGCCCTCTCACGAGGTATTTGAAGGAAGCTTTTGAGAATCAATATAGGTGGCTGTACGGTGGTGAAAATTAACATTATGTAACGGGGTGAGAGAGAAATGATGATGGCGTTATAGTATCCTGTATTGCATACCTTTCGCCAATACACCAGTTACATTTCGCGTGTACCATATTAATGTCCATTTTCGGATGTATCATTTGCATATTCAGCGGGTCCAAAATAAATACTGTACCCGCATGTCTGTTAGGTACAATAACAAACTGGATTAAAAGCGGTACAGGAGTGAGGGGATATTTAATGAATACTCTCATTTGGGTTGTATGTAGATTTCGACGATATTGTTATAATGTAGATAAAATCGTTATTGAAGGGATAATGTTGGAAATGGCTCTCCCGCATGCAGAACACGGCATAGTCGTGGCTTGTAGGTAAATTTCAATCAAACATCAATGTTAAATTGTGTTTATAATTTGTTCGATGACCTACAGCGGGGATGGTACGTGCAAATGTTACCATTCACGTAATTCGTTTAAGTGTTGTTCAATCCATAGTAATATGAAACAATTTTACTATCTAATTAAATATCTATAAATTGTTATTGTATAGTTAGAGCCAATAGGTACGCTGTATGACGAATCAGTATATTGTTTTTAATTTTAAACGTAATATAGTAAATTTTTCTTTTTCATATTGAAATATATCATCCTCTGGATCAGTAAATTTACTTATTCTGAAAGTAAAATGTGATATATTTTTAATTTTGCTTGTAATTAGTTTATTTATGTTCAATCTTGGATTTTTATACATACATAATATATTGAAATGATGTGTGAAATATATCACACTTTAAACTAACATTTAATTTAACAATTATTATTTTAAATTAAACTGAGCAAATAAATTACGATATATTCTGTATATTATATTTTATAGGTACAAGCATAATGTCATGTTTTATTTACATATATTTAAGTAAATTTTTCAAGTTGCTTCATAATAGATAAAAAAAAATTATGTGTGCATAGGAGGAATTAAAATGACAAAAAAATCAAATTACTTTAGAAGTTTAAACGTTATACAGTTATTGGATTTTTGATACATGCAATTAAAAAATCTTATTTGATTTAATTATATTTTGGGTTTTAATATTATTAAAATATATATTTTTTTTAAATAAATTTTTACTAATAAGACCATTTAATTTGCTAGTGATATAATCTTTTTTTTATCAGCTATAAAGTAAAAGGGTATTTCAAACGTTTAGAAGAAGGAAAATTACCTAATTTCTTTGTTTTTTTTATAATTTGTACTAGGTGTATAAAGGTGTATAATATGTATAAAGGTTCAATATCTACGATTATTATAGTCAAATAAAAATATAACATTTTATCGAGATACAAGATAATTCATAACTACAATTTAAATTAAAGACAATGCTTAAAATTAAAAATAAGTTTAGTAAAGAAACAGAAACGGATTGCATATAACTAATTCAGAATAGCTGGAAATCTTAGATAGTGAATATAGTATTAATCATTATTTTAAAAGAATCACTAATCATTGATTTTGATAATACATATGACATGTTAGTTTTATATATCTACGAATATAATATTTACTAAATCTTAATAATAAATTTATATTTGATATCCAAAATACAAACCGATCAAAATTATTTACCGACACTGGCATATTAATAACGAATTCGTGTGCTACAAACCTACGAAATTAAAACGGTTAATTAATATCGATTGTTACGATTAAGAAAGATATGGTAAAGGAGATATTTATTTGCGGTTTTGAAGCGTTTGCGTGACTTTTATCCCGTTGCGCCGTGGTGCGTATAAATAAACAGGCAGAGCGGGTCGTTGTGACCATCGACCACCAACATTGCCGGTCGACGGCAAATATGAAATAACCTCTAACAAGAAGACCCTGCCCATAAATAACCCAGTCGCGCGCCCGAATCGCTTCACTTTATATAAAATAATGTATTATAAATATTACTAAACGTCCACAGACTGAAACTCTACAACTTAAATGTTTATACAATGAACAACAACTATAAAGTGTAAGTCAGTATAACGATGGCTGTTTTTTTTCCATCACAGGATGTTAAAATCAATATTAAAGTAAACAACGCTGATACTGTCTGGTGAATTAAATTGTTTTAATTTAAAATTGTTATGCATGTACCGTAAATTACCAGCTCGTTAAAGACGTCGTTTTTTTTTATAAACGAGTAATAAAATATTGGAAAAGTGTGATGCAATTGTTTGAAAATGTTTTGAATTTTTTAGTTGAATTGTTGTACTGTGATAGTAAACAGTCAGAAAGATTTTGTTTAAGATTGTCGTATCATTAATCTTGATATTATAACTTTTGACCGGTGTGCATTATTTGTTAAACAATTTTTTTAATTTTATCTCCACGCATAACTTTAAAATGTGTCATATTTATATTATCATGTTTCAACATTTTAATAATTTTATGGCAATGTAAATATTTTTTTATAGAAATTCTACATGACAATAAATTCCAACGTAAAATTATTGGGTTTTTATATTTTTGTTGTACTAAGGATTTTATATTTGACATTTAAACTTCTCTTAACAGCTGTTAGGTATTCTGTTAGCTGTTTGGTCACTTTATGCAAGTATAATAAAATGTATATTATTTTATTTTTATTGAAAAAGTTTAACCTACAAACTTTGAATTTTCATAAACTAAAAAATATTTAAAACAACATTGAATTGTTTTTAAAAGCTGTTATAAAGATATAATCTATTGAAGCTTGTAATTCCGAAATAACTTAAATATTTTATTAATTTGTTTCGGTTTTAGATTTATAACGCAAAAAATGTTAATAGTTTTAAAATTATTTAAAACAAAAAAAACTTTTTTTGGCGTCTGACACTTAACACAAATTTTGTTACATATGTTATCAAAAAATAAAGACAGATTATATAGGTATTATACATAAAATGTATACAGTTTGTATACATTTAAATTTAAAAACTAAATAAACTCTGATGGCATATTTTATTTTATAATATTTTAATATCGAAGAATTTTAATATTTTTTGTAATTGAACCATAATATTATAAGGTGAAGTGATGTCGAGACATTTTATTTTGTTCTAACATAATTTCGGAATTATGGCAGTTGTACAATACTACGATAAATACAGTTCCACCTCAAAGCATTGAAAATACAATAATGGGGTTTCTTCATCCACTTATTGTTCATTGTTTGGTAGTTAACGGCAAACAGTTTGAACATTTATACTATTAGATAAAACAATATTGTTTACAAACCATAAAACTTATTTATAATATAAGATATCAAGTTCCTTATTGATTTTATTTTTATTTGATTTAATCAGTACTATATTTTTAAGATATTTGTTGTTGTTTAAAATGTCTATATGACATTAATATAATACATTATCAATTATTATTTATGGTACATTAGATATACTTATTACTTATAGTTATTCATTGTATTTGTATATTAATAAAAACATTATTTAAACAACATGAATATAATCATAATATGATAACTAAAAATCTTAAACCATTTTGTTATTGGAAAATTACTCAGGTTTAAAATTAGAACTAATTAAGCAAATATTTAATTTGTTAATTATGAAATATACTAACTTAATAAAAATGTATATTTTTAATAATTTTTTTGATAAATTATGGCAATAATAAGATGAATATTATTTTTATTGTTAATATACTTGTAATAAAAAAAACGAAATTTTACATTTCAATTTTAGATTCTGAGCGAAGTAAAAAATGAATTATTGTTCAATGATGTGTGGTTTTTATGTCTGAAATTCAAAAGCTTTTTTTTAGTAGAAAAATGCTCTGATCATTGAATTTGAGGAAGCGTTTTTTATAGCAAATTGAATCTAGCAAGTATTTTTAGATAATAATTGAAAATCCCATTAATTAATACTTTTTACCTTGGTAACCAAAAAGTTGGCCGTCTTCACTCAGAATTAACTTCATTCATTGAATAGTTCATAGTTAATACAAATTTAACATAATATTCGATATATAGTGTTTACTCAATGACTACGTATGTTTGTTACCTACCATTAACTGTACAGCGGAGAGTGGTTACCTAATTGACGTTTATTTGAACGTTTAAAATTATAAATAAATATAAACCATATCATAAATATGATCATGTAATAATTTCTATTTTAACTTCTGGTAGTATTAAAAATGATTAATTAATATTAAATTAAAATAGTGTTAGAAAATGAGCCGATATCGAAATTCATAGAATATTCTTTATACAATTTACAGAGTATAAATGTATTATTGTTTCTATCATTATTATTGTTCTTTATGTCATATTAGTATTTATAATCAATGCATTACACATGAATGTATCAACAACCATATCTTAATGTACAAGTATAATTTTAATTATACAGTCTTAAATTTGTTCTACTTATTTTTCATACTTAATGTAATACTTGCCAATAATACTAATATGTTATAATAATGTAATTAATGTAGTTTTAATAACAATGTTGACAATACGAAATGAAGAATACTAAAAATTAAAAATGTAACACGAAGTTTCTCATCGTTTACTTATTCATTTATACAAACTATACGTCTTCAAATTTTTATATTTTAAGCTAAATATTGTTTATCTTTTATAATTTATCTTTTGACATAATCATTTTCAATAAATATCTACTATGGTGCTAAAAATGATGATAGATGTTTTATTATTTTGGCTTATGAGATACCTCTGAAATAGCATCAAAACACGTTGTATTCGCTGTATTAAGTGATTCATTTAATATTATTTTTTGGCCACGTTTCATTAAATTACCATAATAACCGGACTTGGCTTCTTTACTTATTTTTTTTTTCAACAAAAATTATTTAATAAAGAAAATTTCACATTTTTACAGATACGCAGAAGGTACATTTTATTAAAGTTTTATGATGGATTTTTATTCCTTTACTCAATGAACTTTTTTTTTTTGCATTTCGTTATATTTTTTTAAAAAAATAAGAAGAAACGTGTTGTATATATATTATCTATTACAAGCTGTTAGAGAGTTTGTTTTTTGTTTTTTGTTTTTTTTTTTATTAAATTTGTGGTATAGATTAAAAATTGAAGGGGTCTACAAGGTGTTTTGTTTTTATCCGAAATAATTATTGTAGATATTTGTAAGCACTTAAAGTAGATTTTAAAATACTATTTTCTATTAGGTATTGATATTTTTAGAAATATATATGTGGATTAAAATAACTAAATTTTTGAGAATTAATTCATGATTAAAATGTATAATTATTATATAATTTATGATTTAATATATGAACTAATAGGTGTCGGCACCGATGCGGTCGGGACATTTGCGGTCGGCACCTTTTTTGTGCCGTTTGCGGTCAGATTATTTCTATCCACCTGATTATCTAATCTAAGGTATATATATATTATATTATGTACTAAATAATTATATATTAAATTGATTCTATATTTATTGTAAAAATATGTTTAAAATCTCGACTCTAGCTCAGTATGAAGTTGACAAAAATTTGACAAAATGTTTGAATATCATTGCTAATATTCAAAAATTAGAATAAGTAATATAATATTATAATTTATAATATAATATTAATAAATATAAATGATTATATAATAATGCATATTATAAAACAAAAATGTATGTTATGTTTCGTCCGATAGATGGTTGTTTATCTACTATTGTGGTTTAGGTTATAAGGAAAAAGGTCGAATGTCAGAAGTTTGTTTTGAACTTTGTTCAAGTTATATCAATCCAGTGGATAATTTCAATATTTGTTTATTTTTTTTTTTTACTGGGCAAAAGAAAGTTTATGTAACAATAAAACTTTTCTGACCATTTGATTGTATTTAAAGAAAATTGAATGACAACTTTCCTAGATTTTATGCTAAGAATGAAGCTGGAAAAACAATATTTGAATAGTACATGGAATTTTTGAACAAGTTATATAAATTAGATAAGAAATGAAATCCAAAATTCCGGTTTCATATTACGTCAGTGGATCGTTGGAATTAAAGGAGGGTATCATAGAGCGTTGGGAAGGTTGGTTGCCGGAAGGGAAATTCCGATTACAGTTCTTCGTTGATAGAATATTACCTGCTCATGTTATTTCCACATCACTACACCAGGTAGCTCAGAACCTTTTATAAAAATATAAATTGTCTGAATTAAAGTCTTCGAAGTTTTGTTTAAAGTATAGATGAGTATTCGTGTCTTATAAAATCAAACAAAAGGTATTGCGTGGATCTGCTGGAGCGAATTAGAAAAAAAAAATTCAAAGAAGAAAAAACGAAATGAATAATATCCTCATAAATTCAGTAATAATATATTTCTTGGTACTTTCAGTTCGTTCATTGCATTTATTTAATCTATACAAAATAAGAGACAGGAGTAAAAATTCTATATGTTTAGGCCTATTTGTAAAGGTATCAGAGGTTATCAATTAAATTATAAATGTTAAAGCAGATAATATGCACATATTTTTTGTAGAACACTAATTTTTTATTGGGTTTTGTTATGTTAAAAAAATAATTTACAACAGAGCAGTGACAATTGGCTAAATTGAATTTTTTTAGATGCAATATTTATTTATTATTTATATAAGCATAACTTGTGTTGTTACGATGATATTAATATTATTTGCATTAACCCAAGTTATGTTACTAAAAATAATACAAAAGAAACGTAATAGTCTGGTAGATCGTAATAGATGTTCAATGATATATTGTGTTATAATTATTTTATAAAAAATAAGGTAGATAATTTAAAAAAGAAAGGCACGATATAACGAAAAATAAATTGGTTATCATAAAATCAACTTAAATTTAACTTTTTTTATTATTTTATATGATTCCTATACGAAATTATTGATTATTTAATTATTTTAGCAAATGGTTTTAATTTTGACGGAAAGTTTTAGAAATGTAAAACAATAATGTCTCATGAAGTTTACTTCTAAGATTTTTATATTTAAAAATGTTTTTTTTTTGTTTAAATACTTATGTTCTGAAGTGTTTGTTACTAATTAAAAACGAAAGTGTTTTTCAAGTTGTATTCATACAAATAGTATTCATTGTTCCGGGATTTGGTATTGTACACATTGTTAAACACAGTAAATACTATTTCAATATCAGTTTTATGAATATACATAATATTTAATACAAACAATAGTTAGGTTATGGTTTGCCTATAGTATACACTATGCAATTAAATGCTTAATCTATTAACCATTATGTGTGTTTAATAATTAAGATATAAAAAATAGCTAACATTTTATTTTTAGCCGGGTAAGTACCTGCTAATATATTAACATTTATAAACAATTATTCATAGGTTTTAAAAATTATTGTAAGGTAAAACTAATTCTTATTCAAGACTTAATATACTTATAGGTATTTTATCATACATTCGTTCATATGTTTTTTGAATTGAATTTTGTAAAAAAATAGTGTATATTATGGATTACGATTGTAGATAAAACAATGAATAAAGTATAATATTTAAAATACACAAAAAGAAACAATTAAGTAAAACTCATAACTAATATATTGTGATTTCTTTCTGAAAAAAAATCGTCGATTTATAATACCCGAATTCACTTTCTTATCGTTAAGTTTAAAGCCAATTTATCAGGTTCAATCCGATTATGAGCGTCTTAAGAGCCTTTATACTAAGTACGACTATAAATTGTATTTGGCGTAACGAAAGTTATTGTCAACATGTTGACAAACGGGAAATCACTTAGTTCGTTAAATAACTTAGTGTTCGCAAAAATACGTTAGACATATCTAGTAAACTAATAAATTGATATTGTGTTTTTATCGTTACTAGTTGAGAGCTTTACAGAGAAAATATATCGAGGCAACTGAAGACAATATTGGTAAAGAAGTAGCGATATGATACATTCAATTTTCAATTTTCAACTGTTTTTTATTTATCTGCAAATGATAGTAGTTACAAAACTACAAAAGCTATGTTAAATATTATTGGTACTATAAATACATTATATATATATAATATATTGTATATTATCGAAGATTCAATACGAACAATTCTGTAAATATTATTAAGACAATACGAAACATTAGGTACTATTGTATAACAGTACATAATATAATACCACAGTGGGAAAAAATCACCATCGCAGTAAGTTTCGAACGATCTATCTGTAATATATCAGTAAAATTATGACATTGTATTGCGAACGTTTTGGCGGTATAATGTTTTTGCCGTCAGACACAATCTGTAGTATATAGGTACCGTCGTTACCTAACCTTGTCGTGTACTAGACAACACCGAAAAACACACGCGCGCGTCGGCCATGTATACGCGAACTACAGCTGTTGATCGCGGTGACGACAGCGACGACAATAACGCGTCGGTAGCGTCCCATTACCGTGTCGGTCGTAAATACGTAAATCGAATGTTTTGCCTTTGGCAGTTGACAAATTCGATCCCGGGGACCCACGACCGCCCCTAACATCACGACCCCCCCTCCCCCAACTTGTCACCTCCGCTGGTAATGTATACATACATAATAATGCTTTCAGTGCTCCATTATCGTTAACAATCGCGGGAAAACGTCGCCGGGACACGCATTAAACGTATTAAAATGTGCACGCCAGCAGACGACAACCTTTATTGTTATTAAAATGTAAACGCGGAGATATGGTTGGATGACGGTCGACGGTGAGGCGTCGGGATCGAGAGGTGGGGGGGGGGGGGATAAAAATTGTTCGGTTTTATAAGTGCTGCGGAGGTATAAAACAAACGGTATATGGACGTGAATTACGATGAAAAACCGTTACCGTCGTGTTCTCTATAACAACGACGGCGACGAACACTGCGCGCGCGACCTTCGCCCGCCAATGCTGCAGTATTATACTATACAAAATACTCTTGTTATTATACAATCTAGGAGATTGGCTCGTGGCGGATTTATGGTGACGAGGACCGGTAGGAGGGGGGCTGTTATGGGGCGGCGTTTCAAGGATATCCCGGATGGGCTCTGTGTGTTTGTACTGTTTGAAAAACAAGAGATTAAATGGATAGGCGTAGATTTGATTTGACGGTCCCGTAGTCGTCGTAGACGAGAGAGAGGGAGCGCGGAAGGGTGGTAAACAAGTGCGCGCTAACGACATACAACGAAAAATAATATGGTGAGTTGGTTTGACGCGAGAGAGAGGGAAAGAAGAAACAAAGTGTCTATATTGAGTTGCGGTATTGGCGTTTTAAAAAATAATAATATTCGCTGACACTATAGTTATTTGGTTACACTATTTTTATTTCATTCGGTGAGAGGAGGTCCCCCACCCCGAGCCAATGTTATAGTTCTTATGTTGTTTAGAAAACAATAGAAAAAACACCTCATATTGTATTTTTTTTTCAAATATAATATATACATATCATATCAAACTAAAAACATTTTATGAAATCCTATGATTGCAATACATAAAATATATTACATTAAATAATTTTTTTCATAATTTTAATTTAAATTTATTTACATAAATAGTTAAATAGCTAGGTAATATCAATTTACAACTATATAGAAAATACTTTTATGATTCTTTAGTATTTTTGTGAAATCTTATTAATGTTGTTTTGGTTTAACGCCAATAAATTTATATACCAGAGTGTGACATATTATAGATTCGTGGAATGCGGTATGTTTTACAATAAAACAATATTTATAATTTTATCCCAAGCGTCGTTGCACGTCGCTGAATTTCACAATAATTACCTTCGCCTATTATCTATTTGAAATTCGTGATCCGAGAGTGGAACTGCATCTGGGTTATCTCACATTAACTCTGTTTTATTAGGTTTACACATTCGATCGGTTAATGAAGACTTAGTTTCCTTTATCAGTTTATGTTGCTCATTTGAAATATTCTACTCTGCAGTAATTGAATATACGTTTATAAGTCTAGTTGAAATAACCGTAATATCCTCTGTCATTATCAAGTACATGCCAGTCATTCTATATTTCATAAAAATATGTCATTGTTATGCGCAAGTACCTATGCTTAACCGAATTTTCTTCTCGGGAACATCATAGCAGTATTCAATCTCGATAAAAGCGAGAAACCTATAATTTACTTATCTTCATATAATAATTGGTAGTGGACGATACTTATTGATAATACATTAATTAAAATGCAACGACGCCTGTATCAATACAATTAACTAGTAGATAAGTTAATTTGCGTAAATATTTTATTCGAAGACAACAATGTATTTTTTAACTGTTAATGATATGAAATATTTAGTGAATAAAACAAATACCTAACGTTTATGTTATTCATAATATTACGTGGCCAAATGAGCGTTTTATTTTCATAATTTTCATTTTAATATACTTTGAGAACATTATTTGTTATGAATATAGTCCATATAAATAAATAAATTCTTATGCCATTAAAATACAATTACGTGACCTGTAAATTTTATGTTCTATGACATTAAATTAAACAAAATACTTAGAATACGACATAGGTATATCATTGATTGAGCAATATAATATTGTTTTGAGAAGTACCCGTAAGTACTTTTTGTGATATTCGAGTTTATAATTAAATCAAGGTTAGAGTTTGAATATCAATTGATGTTATAACTAAATATAACTGATAATACTCATGGTTATTTAATTAATTTAAGTGATTTATTAATATTGAAATAGTATTTTTAGAATTAGAAATGTTACATAATATATTGTTATATAAATCAGCCGCATTTAAATGTTAAAAATTATCAGTTGATAGTTAATAGTTTAATTTTAAGTATAACCAATAATATTATGTAATTATTGTGGCTTGCTAATTAAAATATAAAGGATGAGGAAACTTAAGAACTTAAGGTCGTTTAAGATTATACATGTTAATATGTTAGAGCATTATATAAAATATAAAGTCTTAATTATAAATTAATAATAATTTTGGAAAATAAAAAATCTAATTATTCAAATATTTTTGAAACGGTTTTCAAGTCGTTTAAAATGTATAAATATAATAAAATCAAAAATTATTTTTAAATTTAATTATTTGTTACCTACTCGTTCACATAGTTTTTATGATGTTAAGTTATGTATTCGTGTCTGTTAGTGATTTTTTAGATAAACTACAAAATATAATTAGTTGAATGAAAAAAAGCTTAGAAAAATGTATTAAAATTTGAGTTCCCGATGATAGAATGATTTATGTATTATTTAGTACAACTAGTAGAGGTATATATGTTAAAATTTTTAATTAGAAACATAATCTATGAAGTAATTAAGACATTCGATTAAGACTTGCTATTATTTTAATCTATTGTAAAATGGTTGTTCATCTTCAACTTTTGAGTTAGCTGAATCATAGACGTCTCACATTTAAAAGACACGAAACTAATTTAGGGTTCAATAGGGTTAAATTATTATATGGCATTATAAAATGGAAATTTGATTTTTTGAACATCGTTAATAAAAAGTGACTTAGGGGCGTCGAAGCAGATGTCGACCTACTGGCTCCAAATGTCTTTACTCGACACTATTCTATATTAATTTTAGTTTTACGCTTAAAATGTTCTTAGTAATAAATTATATATAATAATGTACTATACTTATTTTGCGTCAGGGTCAATTTCCTAATATTCTTAAGAGTATTGTTACAATATTTAATATTTTTTTTGATACCGGTAGTGATTTTTTTTAGATGTATATTTATTATACAATTTGTATACATACATCAACAGTTAATGGTTAAAAGTATACTTTGTATTCATCAGATTATTGAAATAATATGAGTTGAAGTTGAAACCGGTCTAAAAATTAATTAATCGAAGAAAATAAAGATTATATAGGAAAAAAAAACTTAATTCCAATTCAAAATTTAGAAATATAGATGTATAGACTTTTCTAGAACAAAAAAGTAATTAATGTAAATATTATAATATTGAATAATATGAATATATTCATAGTAATATGATTATATAATATCCATTACTATAGTAATAGATAATAATGAATCATTGTTTATTATTTTTAATAATTGTTAAATCAGCAGAATAAAACTAAATTAAAGTATAGGTATAGGTTAAGTTTAATTTGTATTATCTACTATCATTATTATTTTATTTTATTAGTCTATTAAAAGATTTACACAAATTACATAAAACAATATTATATATAAATTAAAAATTCATGCGCAACTAACAGAGTATTCTTGTAGGTAAAAGTGTATATAATCGTATATTTTAGATTTTATTTTTAGTGAGTTAAAGTTTTCTTTAAATTCATTATAGTTTATTACCAAATTTTAAGTGTACAAAAGTATTTTATGACGAATAAAAATTGGAATATTGTATTATTTTTATACAACTATTGGCTTCCATGTACCTTCTATTTATGCATCATTTGAGCAAAATTATATTCTTTGTATTTTTTTTTCAATAACATATTTATTTACTTATTAAACTTAATTTTTTTTCTATAGTAAATGTATATTTTGACAGAAACGTAAAAATGATGATATGATCCCATCATTCGATGCATTACGTAATGAATATTATCACAATAAATACTTTCCTATATTTCGATATATTTTAATTACCGTTGACAATAATATATATTATAAAAAATGTTATGCGTGTAGATATTATAATGTATTATATAATGCAATGTATCACGAAGAAATATTATTTTTAAAACTAATACCAAATCTAACACCCACACACACACACTCACTGACGTAAATCAATACGTTTAAAGTATCCTTCACCGTCAACCACCTTATCCACAGTGAATCGTAAACGTTGTCGATATGATTATATTATTATTGTTGTTTTATTTTTTTATTTATTTTTTTATTGTATTTTATTCATTCAATTGCCAATCACTCGTTTTTAGTCGAATCGATGGTGGTGGCGGCGTGACCCCGTCATCTCGTTTTACGTTATCTCTCTCTACGTTTCACCTATTTCATCTCTCTCTCTCTCTCTCTCTCTCACACACATACATACACATACACTGGTGGATCGTATAATTTTTTTTGATACTTTCTGCCTGTCCGCTACCGAATTTCCTCCACCACGAGGTTAAATGGGCCGTATAACCGGAACCCGAAGGTTGATATTTGTTCGCCGATCACGTAAGCTGCGTAAAATAAATAATGCGATTGGCCCACGTCCAACCGGCACCAACGGCCGGATGGACCCTAATCACATATATAGTCCATAGTGCAAAGCTCTGATAGCGGCGTCTGTCTCGTGTGATATAGTCGGACGACCTAGCGGATGTGATAGAATGGAAAAAAAATAACAATATAAAAATTATTCGTTTTATACCTATACACGAATATATTATATAATAAAATATTATATTCCATGTTTGTGATTTCTTATAAACGGTAGAAAGCATAATTGAAAAAAAAAATACATATCAAATATTATATACTCGTGGCTTTTTTATTGTATATGTCTATCTGTCTCATTAAAAATAGTGGTAATAATAACCATAACAACAACAACAACAACAATAATATTAATAATAATCATATTAAAACAGCATACACACTTTGGTTTTAAGTTTTAACTATAATTGGAGACTAGGCCACCTTCCCCGTGGTCCATTAAACCTGCCGTCGCTACCACTGTTGTTTTTGTTCTCTCTCCCACTACACTGATTTCGCACCGAGTGTTGCAGGAAAATGCGTTTTGAACACCTTGCATAAATGAAAACACGAGGTAATGCCACCACTTTCCGCGGTGTAGGTTTGCTGCACAATCGTGTTTCGTTGGCAAACATTTTTAAACCCATTCATATTTGCTTACTGAAACATAAAAAAAAAACTAATGAGTGACTCCAAAAGAAATTTGTATTATTTTTTTTCCTGTATCTAGTCTAAAACTGTTTAAAAAATACCCTTTTCGTCTGTCTGCGATATATTATATAGTTGTGCCTAACGATTGGCTGCCACATAATCACACCAGCTGCACATATAGTACACATAAGGTACATTGCACGCGTGTTGCAAAATTTTATAGTAAATTATAAGTTATGACTAATACTATTACCGTGTACGGAAAAATATACACTAATATTATCTTACATAAATCGTCCATTTAACTAAGCTGCAGTATGTAATTTTAATAATGCAGATTGTTATTTGAAAATGTTATATGCAAATAATTAATTTAAATGGATTTAATTCCATATAGAACAGGTTTGAACCAATAAATATATATGTATTAGTTATTACGTTGAGTGTAATACTTTAGTATGTTCGAATAAACAAACCATAAATTACTTTTTACTTTTATAATGTTGTGATAAAATAGAAATAAATAAGGAGAATGTTTAAAATTCGAATTTAAGTCAAAACAATTTTGCTTATTTATAGATTATATTTTTTCTCTTTTTTTTTGTTTTTGTATATTTATAAAATATTTATTATTATTCAATAACTTTAATAATTCTTACTAGATATTATTTTACTGATGTTACTCAATGGCAACGTTATTTGTAGCTCGTCAGATTTTATACTACTTTTTCTCACTATTATTTAATATCAGTATATTATAAAATTAATACTTAATGTAATTGTGATAAATAATAATAATAATAAAGATATTTTACAGTACATTAAGAGTACCATTAAAAAATTGATATTTGAAAAAAATCTCCCGCTTTTTATTAACATTACAGTGACACGCGTGTACCATATTGTCTATATGTTGCGCCGTTATACACAATATTGGTGTTAAAAAAAGTTATCCAGTCAATGTTTTCAAAGACGAGTTTGCCCTGCAGCGTGCTGAAACTACCAAAATTTTCACTTAGGTAAATCCTTTCGTACTTATATCATCCCCGGATTAGTATTTCTCGGTATTTTTATGTCCCTTATTCTCAGCTAGCTTAAATGTATTATTATTATTCAAGATTGTACTCATATTAATGATACATTATATAAATGTATTTTATGAATTTAAAGTGAGGGAAATGCAAGTAGAAAGTATATTTTTTTCGGACAAAAACTGTGTAAAAAAATCACGAATAATTCAACAGCTACCGACAATGTCATATTTTCATACCCCCTGTCGCCCTGTAAAATTCTGATTTTATACCCCTTACTCCTTTGTCATTTTTTTTTTTTGAACAGTATTGTTGTACGTTTTTCTTTATCAATGGTAATACATGCAAATAAAAAATAATTCAAAGCTATACAAGTATATACTAGACACTAGGCGCTTAATATAATATGTAAATATTATTGTAAATAAAAATATATTATATTCGTATATTTTAATAATAATGTGATTTGTCAACTCTGTTTATTGCATGGATTCGTAACAGGTTTTAAATCGGATCAACCAGAAAACCAAAAACACTAGTAATGTGTAAACACTGGTTCTACTTGTAAGTCAAAACTAGAAAAATAATGTAAAACCAGTTTATATTTATTCAATAAAAATAAAAACTAAATACCAACTCAATAAAATATCGATTGAAAAATATATACTTAAAAAAACTAATATATTACTAAAAATGTTATGTTAATTAATCTTCTAATTATTCAAATCATTTTAATATAAATACACATTCAACTTATTTACGTATTATATGCGTTATTTTATATTTGTGTGTATATTATATGAATTTGTGTAGCAGTGTTTATTGCAAAACAAATAACAAATTTAAATTTCTTAGCTGTGCATAGGCTATAGAACAAAAGTTTTCGTTCACCTTTTGAATATTTGTGTCTAAATTTTAAATAAATAAACTCTTGTTGTAGAATATAAAAACAGACAATAAAACTAAAACGAAACCTTTTTTATTGGTATTATTCAAACTGTTTGATTATATTGGTTGAGGGTAAATAACATAATGCATATTAAAATAGTTGTGCTAAAATTATTCTGGCACCTTACCAATATCATAAAATGTAAACTTATCGGCTAAGATATTTTATTATTAAATAAACAGTAAAGGAAATACGTAATAAAAAACTGTTTAATATCTATATAAAATGTACATATAATACCATCGACAATATTATGAGACACTCGTACAGTATATTTTGTTTACGCATTAGAAAAATATTAATATTAGTACGTTATTTTAACCTATATTTTGTTTGTTATTACATAAATGTCGGCTATAATAGGTTTAATGTTTGTCCTAGTTTATAAGACACGCGTAATATGTACAATATTTTAGATATTGTATTTCTTAAGGTATTTTAATTAAGGACAACAATTTAAATTTTACACAAATAAAATGATGTTGACCGAAATATCCAAACAATTCAATTTTTCGAGTAAAAAATTAATGGAATATTCTGTTGGAATAATATTTTAAAGTATATATGTAGTGTAATTTTATAACCCTTTATGGATCACGAACGTGAAGAGTCGTCATTTCAAAATTTAGTAAAATGTACTATCTTAAGAAAGTATAAAGCGTAAATTGATTGTGGAGAAGTGGATGCTTGATCAAAATTATTTAAAAAATCTAATCTATACACTTAAAGTAAAGCAAGTTTTCACAAATAATTTATTTTTGAATCAAGAAAGAAATTTTCTCAATAGTATATTATGATCTAGTTTAAAGATAGTGTTAAATTCATATTATCAGTAATCGTTTGATTTAATGAAACATTGCATGTACTCGTATGGTTTCGAATAAATTTGAATCCATTCGCACTAATCACATTCTCACAGTTTCAACACAATAATATATACATATGTCCTACCAATTATTTGCTATGTTCACGTCATCTTGAAAAATGGTTCCACTTTTTTTCTAAAACGATTTTCAACGACCATTGCGTTATTTTGACGATAATAATAATAGTATGTGCGTTTAAGGTGAATTTTCTGCTGGCAATGATTAACGGGTTGTTTCCAGGCAGCAAATTGGAATCCCCGAGAGACATGACAAATGGCCAAAGCAATATTTGCCCAGTGTTCACTTCTCCCCATCCCTAATATCCTTTTTAACCCTGTCCTTGCGAAAAACAACCTTCCCTGTCAGTGGACCGCTGTTCCATATCTAATGTTTAGTCGCTCGTCTGAGCACAGTTTAGCGGCCTCAGCGCTTAGTACACGTTTTTCGATGTTCTTTAGTTACCGTTAGTTTTCTAGCCTATTCCGAGGTTCAGACATGAGAAATTTTGAAAAGTTTGATAAATAGTTTCCTTATCATATTGTACCATTAATTTAAGAAGTACTTATTCATTGAAAACATATTTGGCCTAAAAATAAACCAAACGGCTAATAAATATTTCAATATCTACAATAATTGATTATTATTTATTGTATTTTATAAGTAGGTATTTTTAATTTTTATTATGAATCTTTATTAATATTTCGTCGAAATATGTATAAAATAATTTGGATTTTGAGATTAGATTAATACGTTAACTAAACTCGTAACGTATAAGGTATATTAACAAAAAACAAATAAATATGTATAAATATTATTACTTAAAAAATATATAATTATTTAGTGAGTGCTATAAAATAATATTGTTTGCCATATTTTATTAGTGCAAAATATTTTCTACAGAAATTTCTACGAATATCGATGATTTGAATTATTTATAAAAATTAATTAAAAATTAATGTATAATATTTTGTATTTTTATGTATCTAAATTCAAGTTGTGGTTTTATTTATTTGGAAAGCGTACGAAGTATAATAATATGCTTATATAGTAGTGTAATAAACTAACGCTGAATTTTGTTCTTAGAAATTTTTAATACCTGTAATAGATTTCATGTAATAGAAGAATTTAATGGACTTTACAACATTTCTTTGAACCATAAGTTTTTAGGCCGGAAGATCAAAAGTCGCCACCGGGAAAATTATTTGTGAAAAGAAATCTTCGGAAATACGCCATTTTCTCTGTTCCCGGACAGAGGCTGATTTATGAGCAGGTCCCTAGTGGGAATTCCACATATAAGGGTATGGCCCCCAAAGTCCAATTTTTAACGCTAAAACGACCGAAAAACATGGTAAACTTGACAAGAATACCTTTGGTTGTGATTTTTATTATTATTTAACTTCAATACATATTTTTTTCTTAGATTTGAATAAAACGGTAAAATATTTCACAACAAGGTCATGTAAATATTCTTAATAGTATTTATTTTTCCTGAATAAATTATGATTTTTTAATTTAATTTAAATTTATATTTTTTAATGTCTTGCAAGTATTTGTATGTAAATACGTCCACATTTCAAATATAATATAATATAATATACTTCAAAATTGTGTTGACATCAAAATCTAAATATTGTATGAAAACATTTTTTTCTTTTAAATTTTAACGAGAAAAATAATAAACAAGTAAATAATATATTTTACTTTTCTACTGATTTGGTGCATTTTTAATGGTTTTAAAAGGACTAATGGGAAATGACACAATTCTATAAATTGTCTTCTATGGTTAAATATATAATAGACATTTAAAAATCAAGTATTTGCCACGTAATAATGTTATGTTTTGAAAGTGTCACACATGCGTATATTATATCAAATTCATCGCTGTTATTAACACACTGCAATGTGGCTGCGGGTGAATGCGATCGTTTCAATATCATTACGAACAGCTGGTGACTATAATACGTATTCTAGACACAGTTGGTCCATGGTCTTTTTGGTGCATTTACTTTGACTACGTCTTGCCCTGATCGGCGTTGACGCGCTACAATAATAATCATATATATGTTCATGGGCTTGTGTACGTGACCGGAGAAGTTTTGGTTTGTGACTGTAGACCATTTTCGAGTTGAGATATTTTAATAAATATCATAACGAGGTTTTTGAATCCAAAAAATATAATATTTTTTCAACTGCTATTATTCGTGACACCTCAATTATTATTCATTATACGTGCGCGAATGGATCAAGAAGAAAAGTGACAGTGTAAAATCATTGATTGAAATTAATTTTTATTCGACTTATATTGATATGTTATGTAGAGTTGCGCACTAATAATAAACTTAATTCAGCTAGAACATAATATTACTTGTCTCTTAGAATTATATAAAAAAAAATAATGTTTGTGACAAATTTATTTTATAAAATAACCATTCCAAAAAATATTTCATACTCTGATATATTTTCTTCTGTTGGGATAAGAAATAAATAGGTAACTAACCGGCCACGATAGTCTCGTAACAACCAACATATCATTTTAAAACCTAGTAATTTTATGTCACTATTTCGATAAGAATCTTTAAAATAAGGTATTCTGAGACATTTTTGTATCCCTTTATGGTATACAGTAAGACATTATTCTTTTTAATTGACGCACAAAAATACATTACCTTTATTCAGCCAAATATTTTTTTTGTGCGTATGTGTAATGTTTACATGTACCATTTTTTTAATTTATTTAAAAATTTTAATATAAATTATTATATCAATATGAAAAAATATTATTTATGACAAATACTTGGTGAATATGTAACGTTACTATTGAAATGAAAATTTAAAACCGAGTGAATCATGAGGCAATTAATAAAGAATAGAAAATCGATTTAGAAGTTTGTACAAGAGAAGTAATTTTATTTTAATTGAGTCAGTTGAAGGATCGAGCTGAACAATTAATAAACAAAGAATGGAAGTCGCAAAACAAGACACATGTGTATTTAGTACCTATTTACATAAAGTTGTTAGTTAAGACATTTAAGCCAAATATGTACACCATATAAAAGAATATTTAAAGTTTTAAACAAGTATTTACTTGTCAAGTTCATATTTATCTAAGAATAAATTATTAAAATGCACTTTATGTATGTAAAATCTCAACGCCTAAAATATTGACAAGAGTGATCTATAAGTAATATTTATTCATGGATATTATTATACATCTACTTAGTGTAATAGACCCAAGATCCACCTTTAGGTAACAGTTAATGCGATTCTGTTCGCTCTAATGGAAAAGTTACTGAGCCGATATACATACATCTAAATAAATGGTTTGGAAGTAGTTTGGAAATAGTGCAGTCCTTTCAAACTAAAATTCTTACATCTATCATTATTTGATCGTTAGATGTATAAAAAAGATTCTAGATAATATTTTATTTAGAAAATGTTTCTTGTTTATAGGTACATAGTAAATTTAATTGTTAGGTTTTCTATCAACATATTAAGCTATTTTTCTCGCTCTATGTTGTATTATTTTAACTTGAATTTTAAAGTACCTTCATCAAAAAAAAAAAAAAAAAAAAATGAATAAAATTAACGAGTAAGATTCATAAGAATTTAATTATTTACATAATATTATATTTTGTGGTGAAAACTTTGTATGAGTAGAGTAAGTCCCTTTTCTCACTTATATATATTATATATAAGTGAGAAAAGGGACCTATTGATAAGCTACTGGGTTAAGTGTTTTTTATAAATATCAAAGAGAAGATAAATCTTAACTTTTGAAAAATGTCTGTGAAAAGACATTGATTTATACGAAGATGTTAAATATTGGCATTCTGTCGATGCTTACATTTCTTTATTATTTTTTGTTCTTTCTGTAGTTGTGTTCAGAAATTGCTGTATTTAAAATAAAATAAAATCAGTGTCCAACTGTCAACTTCTATACGAGTTAACCATTTGATTGTAGTTGTTGAACTTTGTGGAACTGTTAACGAAAAAATAATACAGGTATTGTTTGGTAAAATTCTGAATATTCAAATGTAGATACTAAATATAACTTAAACGTGATTAATGATTTTTTTCTAATTATATCAATAATCATTGAACATACTAGGCTGTTTTTAAACAACATTATTATATTATTAATAAATAATTGATGTTAAATTATGTTTCACATTTTAAGCCCTTTTCTTGACCTTCTAAATATATTTATTTTGGTTTATTAGTTGAAATATAATAAAATAGACGATAATTTATCTGAAAATTCTAAAGTTAGAGCGAATGACACGTACGCATAGCTGTTGGGCAGACAGTGTGACGTGACATACCCAATTGCGTGCCAACAAGTCTTTTATACATGTTCGTCTTTCTGATTTTCTGCTGTTGCTGTTTTCGTGTTCATGCAATGGTTCATGACATGTATTTCTTGGATGAAAATCATATTGTGTAAAAAGATTACGTCAGGAGTACAAAAAATATAATTTTGATCGAAAAAATATATCAAGTACATATTATGGAATCAACGTTTTCTTAGGTCTGTCGAACAATTAATTTATTACTTATTATTCAATTTTTCCAATAAAATTATATTTTCATTCAATCAATGAAACAAAAAGTCAAAATATGTAAAACTTTTTTGGGAAACTTCTAATAAATTAAAGTTTGGTTTTAATATATTATTACTCAAGTTTGGAGAGTAGGTATCTATATTGTGCAGAATTTCCTTTAAACAAGTCATAAACGATATTGTATATATATATTATATATAACGAATAGGTGGTGGTTCGTAAAGTTTATTATGGAAGGTTAGGTTAATATTTCCCACCTTCAAAAAAAAAAAAAATAATAATAATAATATTAAGTAAATTATTGTAAAAATCAAAATCTTTGCTATATATAATTATATTAAGTAAATAACGTCTTTTAAGACTATTTGCACTGAAAAGGTTAATATGACATTAATATGTCTCCGTCATGGTATACATAACAATATGTGTTTAAATAAATCAATTGTAATATCATATACTGTATTGGGCTACCGTGCTACAGTCACGACTGTAGATAATGATTAGTGGCTACGGCCGACGAAGACGATAAGATCGACGAATCCCACAAATCGTAATATAAGTAGAATCCGGCACAATCCGTTTGTGTCCGACAATGCCATAATAATTCCTTTCGACGGACGGGGGAAATACATTTCTGTGTATTATGTACGCGTTGGAAGTATAAACGTCCGCATTTTTTTATTTCGATAATATTGTCAAGTATACCGACTAAAATATACTTCGATGGAACCACGCAGATAATACATTATAAATATTATAATACGTTTGATTTTAATTTAATACAAATTATTTAACGAATTTATTTATTTCAACAGTTTAGATGGGTGTCACGTGCCCGTGTGCCACGCAGCACGAATCGCCGCTGTTAAATGAATTAAAAGCATAGTGATTCACGTACGACGTGTGCTCAGAATGTTCATTACGATAACGTCACACAACTTTCGAAACGATTTTTACGGCCGTCCGCTCCTTTTCCTTCCTCGTCACTTCGTCATATCGCACGTGGTGTATATTCCGCGATACAGCGATCTCGCGGCACCGGCGAAACGGATTTTTTTGTTCGCGGATATCAGCGCCGCCACCGTCACACAAGAACTGCATGTAGCCTATATTCTTGCGAAGCGATATTTCTGTCGGCAAACCACGTATTTCCGCGGTGGGTTGCGGTGAAGGGCGAGAGGAGTGGTTGGAAACAACGGAAATAAAACAAATCGCCCCCCATGTGTCGTTTGTCTTTTAAAACGCTCCGGTGGCTCTCGACCACATATTATCTGTCTTATCATTGCGCGATTCCTTCCCACCGCGTCCTTTTGTGCCGCGGAAAAAAAGCTGTCTCCGCTCCACCTTCGTCTGCCGCATTTCCTTCGTTAACGGTGCTTCGCGTTTTAGTGGATTACCACCGCCGCCGAGTCACGCACGCCGCTGTAGCACACCGCCCGCGTAACGTTCCTTCCGTATAATAATATATGATCGTCGCCGTTGGAACTTTACCAAAAGCCGATGACTCGCAGGGTGTTTGCAATGTATAGAGTGCGATTTACTAAGCATGTTCACCCGATTTCTGTTCTTCAATATAATGTAGTTATTCAAAATCTGAATTTTGGAATTCTTAAACATACTTATAAAGACCATATTTTCAAATCCTCGAGATTTTTCTCTATTGCTTAAAGAGCGGTCCGGTGGGTACAAACTTTTTCCAATAGCAATCCCCCT
Source organism: Rhopalosiphum padi (assembly GCF_020882245.1). Classification (NCBI taxonomy): domain Eukaryota; kingdom Metazoa; phylum Arthropoda; class Insecta; order Hemiptera; family Aphididae; genus Rhopalosiphum; species Rhopalosiphum padi. Next base: position 26,510,562 of record NC_083600.1, read on the forward strand.
TTTATACGGTAAATTATTTATCAGATAATTTTTCTGAAAATGTTGACTTATCAGAATCGAAATTCGTACAAGTAGTTTTAGAGTTATTAAATTCCGTATACTAAGGTTAGTAGTTTCGTGATGGGTTTGGAAGATAAGGGAGCAATGAACGCTATTGTGATTTTAAAATATTAATCAGGTCATTTTTCTATATTATATTTTATTTTTCGATTTTACTGTATATTCTATAGGTACTTATTTTTATTATATTACATAAAACGTAAATTCGACAGTTAATTATTTATTTTATTTGCATAGTTTTTTAATTTATCATAAATGTATTGATGCAACAGACGTATATAGAGCAAATCAAAATATTCGGCGTAATTGATCAACAGCTATCGGCGTTCGCCGGTTCAGGTAGGTGTACCAAAGAGGCGGTTCCAAACCATTATCGTGTTCCTGTCACATGTGTATTCACACGCAGAGACCAGATTCATTTAAATACGATTTTTTCGACGTTAATCATCTGATAATATATATATATTCACAGTAGTATAGTGGACTAATTTAAACCCTCACTTCACTTTTCACAACACGCAAACAACACATTTTCTTTACGAAATCACTCATGATAATTTAAAAAATATATTACATTCTTTACGTGTTTTTTGAATAAACGATTATTAAAATTCTTTTGGTGGACTTAAACATAATAAAAGTATACCTTTTATACGTTGTTATTCACTGTTTATCCAAAACTAGGATAAACTATTCCGCTGTAAACCCGTTGTTCTGTGTTTTAGATTCTTAGCGGAGCGATGAATATGTAAAGTTTTACAATGAAGTAGGGTTTTTTAAAATTATTTTTTAAATTTTCGTGTCAGTCTTTACTTTTTGAAGCTTAAAATTTAACATTTATTTATTAGTGCACTTGAAAACTAATATGTCAGTGCGACTTCCTCGGGGTTTTTTTAAAAAATAGTTTTAAAACTAATTAACTAAGGAAAAATTTAAATGTTGCTGGCGAACACTTTAATAATTTGTCGTGACCTAAATCTGGAGATAGTCTAAAATCTAAATGATTGACATCAATATATTCGGTATATAAATATGCATACATTCACGACACTAATGGTTTAGCAGTATTATTCTGAGTAGATACGTATATTCTGCTGTATATGAACTGTTGTATCACTTGTATTGAGTGACACACCATTAAACCTACAACATCTTATTCTCGTACTCGTACACTCTATAAGCGAATGAATATATTATAATCATTTATCATACATAGTATAATACCTACTATTATACTGTGTATAGTCAATGCTATAATCGAAAATTAAATTTGACCAGCTTTGTTAATTTATGTTGATAAGTTACGTTTACCGTTCTATGTTTATTCATTTTCGGTGTTTGTAATCAAAATGATCTCAATACCCTGATGCTCTTAAGTCGTAAAGTTAGAACGTCAAACGATTGATGGAATGTTTATCACGGATTTTGGTAGAAAACACTTTTATTACATTAAAACAAACATAATATTATACCATAATACTGAAGTCCGCGCGATAGCCGTCCGTCTCTCCCCGTATGACCACCATATACACACACACACATACATGCGCGCGTATTTTCTTGCTGTACGGTTTGGTAAAATATCGGAATGTTATTATGTCTTAGCACGATTCTCGGTCCCAACCTACGATATGTCAGTGAATTTCTATGCTAGAACACATTTTACATTAGATATCTATATTATAATATCGTATCCTTATATCAAATATCTATATATATTTCAAAATAAGATCAGGATTCTGGACCCTCGGCTCTAGTTGTTTTTATAGATTTATTGATTTATTCTAATGCCATTGAAAAGTGGACACTGGACAGCGATATATTTTATTTCAATGAATATTTACTTAAGTTGTGAGAGGATGCAACACAATAGTAGTCTGCATTTCAGGTGTAAAATAGTATGCATTAAGAGTATTAGGCTGAACAAATTTTAATTGTAATGGGGAGGGGTAGCAATGGTGCGTCAAAATTCTGAATAACGTCTTTGTGTATCACCAATTACGTATTATTAATTATTATTCGTACCGATTCAACATCTATGCGTACTTATATTGTGTGTATCCACTGTACGTATATTAGGTGTACACTTTTCACGTACATTGCGCGTGCATTGTTCACGAATATCCTGTGCGTACTAATCACTTATGTACTTTACAGTCCATATAAATATTTTCCTAACTTCTAGTTGTATTTTTTTCATTGATTATCTAATAATATATTAGTATTTAAAAACATTTTATTTTCGATATGGTTTTATTTACGAGTATTTACCTGCAAATGGTTTATCATAATTAAAATATAATAATAAATTAATCGTATTTTCAACTATAATTATTATAATGTCCCTTACTTGACATTTTAATTTTATCAGATTTAAAAAAAACTTTGGCTTTGTGTATAATGTATCAAAAAGTTGAATTTTTAGTTTTGGTTTACTTTGAAAATCGTATGAGTTTTATTATATAGTTTCAAAAGTATACAATTTAGTATAACTGTATAATATGCATATACACTAGTCACCGTTTATTCCGGACAAATTGGAATGAAAAGTTTTTGTCCAGGTTTATCGAAATTCAGCGAAATTCAAATTAAGCGATGTGTTTTTAGAGATAAAGTTTGATTCGGACCTGAGAATTTTGTCCATAATATGCGGTGATTCAGATTATCAAGTAGACGGATTTAACGACGATTGTATAGCTCAGTATGATATACTGCTTGTATAAAGTATTTTTGGAAATAGCCTCTAATTAATTATAATAAATATTAATAATAGTTGACATGTCGTTAGAAATGTAACAATTTGTTTCTTAAAAAAACAATGTCATTACGTATAAATATGTCGTATTGTTTATATTGGGATTTTTTTTACTAAAATTATTCTTCGTTATTATTATGCACTAAATTATTTGTATAAATTATCCTTGCAGTAAATAAATAACTAGATGATAAGTAAACATAATTCCATTCACTTGGAATTTTACTTATTTTTAGGTTTTTAAGTTTGATAATTAAAGTTGTTCACATTAGAAATATTTTTTAGTTATCTCTTGTCTGATATAGAAATTATTACCTAGAGATATTACAAAATGTTGTGTGTTAGAACGTACGAAGTAGTTACATTTTATAGTTGTTTTGGGAGCATTAAAATAAAATTTGTAGCTTGGTTTAATTTACGTGAAAGATAACTTCAATAAAATATATGTATAATATTATCACTGAGATGCCTAAACACATCCTTATATAATTATGTATTTGAATTTTCAACATTTAGTTATTACAGCTCTACAGTAAAGTAAAGTACTTGGTGCTTAATATTAAAAGAGGACATTTAAGCAAAACACGAACAATAATAGTACCATGAACATAATATAAATGTATAATGCATATTGTTAATAAAAAATATGTAGCTCTGCATAAGTTATGTTTCTATGTTTATATTTTTAAGTTCTATTGATTTATTTCAAATGCTCTTTTACTTTTGAAATCAAAGTTTTTTATGTACTCTTTTTGACCTGGGTTTTTATATTAACAATATCTACTCAGCTACCATAGAGGGACTCTGTTGGTATATATTTTACGGTCGATTTGATTCAAAATCTGGTCAAATAAGGTTTAATTCAGGTGAGTAGATCATGAGGGGTAGCGGAAAGTCCTAGGCTAACCAAAATAGATAAACGAGGAAGAAAATGTTTACATAGAATTCGATAATTTGTTCAGAGATCAGAGAGAAATTTAATTTCTGAACTTTCGCAGGCATTAATAAGAACAAGTACGTAAGAGATTTGATCCCCCCGAGTTTATTTTACTTGGTCGAAACTCGAATGCTGTGAACATTTGTGCGTGTAAATGTATTTGTGTCTTAATAACCCTGTAGTGTGTTTATTCTATTTTCGCCATTGATTCAATCATTGTCATTTGTGTAAATTGATTTTCTGTGATAAAGAATGACCATGTGGGTAAGAAATAAAAATCTTGACATTAAAATTAAACATTCATATATCTTAGTTTTAATAGAACTGAATGATAAATATGAAATAATAGTTTTATGGCATTTTTTCATATTATACTGATTCATAATAAATTTGTATTCGATAAAGAAAATAGTATGTGAGGAGTTTGATTCCAAAAAGCTCATCAAATAAAAAGAGAATAAAAATATTTTTAAGTATTAAATTATTTTTTCAAAGATGGAAAAAAAATATTTTAAAGATAGTGTGATAATAGTTTTTATGTTATAAAAATAAAAATTGTATGATATATAAAATTAAATTTGTAAGTTGCCTTATAATATAAAATATTATTCTACTACTCAATTTCTGTTTATAATATGAAAAATATTAAATTTTATCACAAATTTTCAAAAAAGTTCGGTATTTGTATTGAATCAAAATACTTAAATAATATGCACATTTTAAAATATATTGTAAGACTAAGGTATGTTAATCTGGCGTGTTGAATGTGACAAGTATGTACACAGTGCAATAGTTGGTAAATAAATAAAAAAAAAATTGTGAGATTTTTCTTTTCACAACTTATTTGACCTTCATCCTAGGTGCACGCTGTACCGTTCGTGTTTAAACCCTGGTCATAAATCTAGTCCCAAGGGAAGAGGCGTAGATGGTCCCTGCAGAGGTGAAAGCTAGAGTCGCTAAAAATATTTCAGAAATCCAGACAGTATGCAAAAAATTTTGGGTCAGCCATTTAATCACGCGGGTAAGCCCAAGTAACGTAGTCGGTACCTCTATATACATATAGGAAGCTGAATATTTATTACGTGTCCCTTTAACACCTCCAGTATTCCACACGCCCAATTTACAATCCCCGCGTGTATGTATTCTCGCGCTAGTGTATCAAGTTATGATGATTTTTAATGTGAAATTGGGAATTACCACGTATTTCGATAATTTATTATTATTATTATTATTGTTTGATTTGATCGAATATTCATGTTTTGTCACAACTGTGGATTCCCGAGTGAATGCCAAACTACTGATTCACCTCTATCGTATTTCTACTACAGTTACCCGAAATTTTGGCTATAAACGAAACGATGATCCCTCGAGAGTTAGGTTGGTAAGGGATGAACGTAAAAAAATAAAATAAAAATACGTAGGTATATTTATTCTGAGCGTGATTTGAATAATAATAACGTTACGCCGTTGACGTTATGCCGAAATTTCGGGTCTCAGTGCTATATTCGTTTATTTACACAGGATATGAACGATTCATTCTCCGATTGGAAGTCTTATAAAAATGGATTATTTGGTTCTTTACGGTTACTTAAACGGTACCGACTACAACTGAAAACTTAATTTATCTTTTTATATTGCTTTATTGTGTAAATATGCTATAAATATTATCAAATCGTTAAACTATAACATTTAAATTATTATAAGTAAAGATTCATTATATTCCAAGATTTATATTATTTTTTATGTATTGTAGTTGTTGATGAATTGGCTTATGTTAGATAGTACAGTAAAATTTAAGGAAGCTAAAAACGTTATTGGTATTATTATAGAACAAGCAAAATTAACTATTATTAAATTCATTTTGTTCCCTTAAGTTATAAGTATAATAACTGTTTAATGTTTATTTGTTAATTGTGATCATAGGTTATTGTTAGATAGAAAAACACTACAAACTTATACTCGTTGTCATACTACCTACTTTCTTTTATAATGATATATGACATCTCACATTACAATTTAGAGTAACCAGATTCTGCGTGGATTATGATTGGGTATACATAGTTTGGATCGTCAACGTATATTCAAGGTCCTAAGACCGGAGCTTATGGGATTTTTAGTATGCACTTAACGTCTTGTTTGTAATAAATAAAATTGCTATCAATAGAATGGACGTAAAAGACATGGGATAATAAATAAAATAAAACGCTACATTGTTTAGTGGGAAAATAAAATAAAATATATCCTTAATATTATTCAAAAAATATATTTTATATAGTGTGAGTTAAAGCCTACTGGTATAAAAATACCACAAAAATAAAGACGACAGGATCGCCAAAATAAAGTATATTAAATAATAATATAATAGGTATACAAATCTGCAATCGTAAGACAAATAACCATATACACTCATTTTTTTATACGTTGTTCTAAATTAATTTTATACCTGTTAATATATTAACGGCTGAGACACTCTGTAAGGCTAAGTAGCCTCTGATCAAATAGAAATTTTTTTTTAACGCTCCTGAAATTAATTTCTATATACGCCACTGCTGGTCAAAGCATTCAAATTAAATACTAATAATGTTTACTTTGTCGATAATAGGCGTGTGTGTGACGTAAAAAAGTGTGTAAAGTAAAAAGTGTTTCGTTTGTTGAGACGTTACAAAACCGATTAGTGGGAGAAAAATAACGACGAGGACGATAATAATAATAATAATAATGTCCCCCAATTGTCCGATACTTTATAAATAGGTATACACGTGACGATACAATTAGCACACGGTATAGCACAAATCATGGTTGGTGGAATGGTGATGTTAGGGGGAGGAGCATAATATGCAGTATTTATATTGTAAAATGTGGTACGAGCAAGTATTTATCATAGTCCATTGAAAACGGATGGTAATTTGCCCGCGAAACGTGAGCGTTATCGCGTTGGCATCCGTTAATGAATATCAAGTTCGGATCTAAACATGGCTGAGATGCCAGTTAGCTCAATCCAATATAAGAAAAATAAATTAAGATACTAAAATCCGATCTTAACGCCGAATGATTATAAATTATAATAATATAATATAATCGTTAAATATATAGATTTTGTTTAAAGTAAACTTAAAGAATTTAAGTTCATTATCAAAAATTATACATCTTAAACACATAAGTGTGTTTTTATGCTCTTTAGGAAATTGTATAAGACGCATATGTCCCCTCAGGAAAAATGAAAATCGATGGAATTCAAGAATTTAAACGGTTAGACAATGTCGCCGAAAGTTTGTGTATGATTTTGGAAAACTTTTTACCCAAACATTTTGCCCGAGGTATTTTAACTATAAACCACAGTAACCTGTTAATTCATTTATCAGACGAAACTATTACTAACATTTATAGTAATTGTTCTGAGTAAAGTGAAAACTCTTATTTTTAAAATTTAATATATTTTTAAAAAAAACTTTTAATTTTTAAATTTAAAGATATTTTCATTTAAAACGTGTGTTTCTTAGTTAAGAAAAAAAACAATTTTTCATGTTTACTAATTAATTAATCATAAAAATAAGATATATTAAGAGTATATTTTATAGAAATTAATATTGTTATAACTATTGTTTAACATTATTAAACTAATTAATGTAAAGTTTTCAAAGAAAGTATACAGCAGTCAGATTATGGACATTTTAACAAGTCTCATTAAATTAAATGAGATTAAAATATGAGAGATTGAAAATATGAGATGTTTAGCTTATAGCATGCACCTGAAGTGAGAAAATTATACTTGGAAATCAGCGCTGGAATTGAAATCGTAGGCATAGATATTGATTAGCAAATTTATGTTAGGCAGAGATGAATAGATATAGTAAGAAAAATTTAAGAGTAAAGTAATAGAGCTTGAAAAAGCATAGTTAACAAAGGGCATGTCAATATTTCTTAAAAAGATACTTTCCTTAGATTAAATAAAAGTAAAACTCTAATCTCTCTAAGTATAGATAATTTATAAACAAAATTCATAATTAAATTATTTCATCAGCATTAAATAAGTAAAAGAATGCTTTTTAATTATTAAAAAATAATTAAAATAAATTAAACCTACATTATAATAAAAAAACGCGAGTTTAAAAATAAAATAAATTATTTTATGAAATTCAAAACCATTTCACTTAGAATAAATACATTTTCTAGTACAATCAATTTATATTTCTGATTATAAAATATATGCATCATAAATGTTTACCTACTGTAAAAATAACTTATTATTTTATAATTAGGTCAACGGGATTTTTAAATACTGCTTTATATTGTACTAATCATGATTTTCTATCAACTATACTATCTTTAAATTATTGTATTTTGATAATAACGTGTGATTATAATATTGAAAACGTTGATCAAACAACCCATTTATCAAAAGCGAAAAACAGAAAAGATATGCATGATAATATTTGCTCAAGTTTATAATTGGAAATTGTACAATTAAATGTTTAAAAAAACTCGTCGTCAACCGATTGAAATGTTTGCTTTTTATTCTCAATCTCATAATAAAATAAAACACAGTACTTCTTCACCCATAATACTAATATTTTTAGTTGAATAGGATTTTTTTTATGTTTTTGTACTCGTACAAAACTGAAACTGAATATACCATCAGTATTTGTAATTTGACTGTTCGAATTCTGTTTATTTTGGGATTATATATAGTTTTTTTTAGTAATATAAACTTTATTGATTTGAATTATTAAAAAAATATATTTTGTACAATTATATATTGGTGTCGTCAATTTTATTATTATTGAATTTACTAAATTGTTGGTTTAAATTGAATACATAACTAATAATAAGGGAAAAATAATAGGTTCTAACACTGTGTATAGTATCAACATGGGAAAAGTGAGCACGATATCATCTGTCTATTCATATGTAATTCGATCAACCACGGTTATTATATGCACATAATACTGTAATCCTCTTGTAAACAGCGTGCTTGCATTTGAATTGAACATCTTACGGACGGACTTTGGGTTGCTCGTTGTATTGTAAACAATAACCTTCTTTTGAGCTATTTACTTTATTTTGATTAAACCTATTTTTCGGAGAATGGTTTTTATATTATTGATTTATACTTGAGATATTCATCTGAAACAGCATGCCAGCTATACTTTTTCGTTTCTTCTCTTTATGCAGACACCACTACAACATTATGTTGAATATCAAAGAAAATGTAATTTATATATTAATAATTCTCAATTCAACATGAAAGCATTCAATGTAAAGGTCATATTTCTAAATTCTAATGACATGTGTTAATTGCGTTGGTAAATCGAATAATTAAGACCTATGTAGTAAATTCAATTATTTCCGTCTATTAAGTTTTTAATGATATTAAAAAAAAAATTATATTTCAAATAGTATAATTGACTTAAGTGTCTAGGCATCTATCTCGATGGATAGGTTTTTTTTGTTTATGCAATTTTATTATAACTAAATAGAGTGATATAGCAATAGAATAAACTTGAACAAAAGTAGTTATCAATAGTCCGCGAGTGTTAATCGTAAAAGGTGGTTACATTTTGTAGTACGGATCGTTAAATACTTAAAGGAACAAATATATTGTAGTCAAACGTTTATCGTGATTACCAGTTTTCGGGTGACGATGATAAATACGTTTTACATACCATCGAACAATAAAAAATGTTGGAGAGAGCGCATTTCCTTTCTCTTAACTCGAATTTACATTAACCTCCGTTTTCTACAATAAAATCGTTTCATGTGTAGTTCACTATGGAAGTGTATTGAAATGCGCTGTCTTCTCATTTGTACCGACTACCAGCGCAGTAGCACACGTTATCGCTCCGAGAATTATTTTAAATACATCATCGTGTCTTTTGTTTTCCACCGCATGTGCTTTATTAAACATCACTACCATCCATTACCGTTTTTGGTTTTAGAACGACTAAGCAAAAAACGCCAATAGTCTATAGTAGCTTTTACACGAATTATTGGCCGTCTTTGAAGAATTTTCTGTTTGATTGAAGCTGATAATTAACGTGATCTATACGTTTTAAACACATATATTCAATACTTAAAAAACATGTATAATGTTCTAGAGTTAAAATGTAAATAATATTTCAGTATTTTATCATCAAAGTGTTGTGAGCATTTTTTATCAAACGAATAAGAAAAACAAATATATCGTTTATTGTTTCTAACTTCTTACTGTTTTTACCAAAAAGTGTTTAAAATTTAAAACATTAATGAATAAGAAATACTATTTTTTTATACGATTTATTTGAAGACCATTGTTAATTTTAATATTAATATACGATTATAAAAGAAATATTTTTTATATTATATTCAACAAAATATTATAGAATTGTATCGATAATAATTTATTTTAATGAGTTATTTGAACGAATATACACAAAAAAAAAATGTAATTTTAAATTATAATATATTGGGTCGAGTTTTATATTTAAACAACATAAATTAAAATATTTTTATTCGACTGAATGAATATTTAATATCAGAATATTCAAAGTGGTTTTTACTGCTATAATGACGTAAAATGTTGAGAACCTGATGTTAGATATCATTATTAAAATTAGTAATAATATTAGCATCTGTTAAAATGTAAAATAATAATTGTAATAGTATAAATACATTTCGGTTTTGATTACAACCGATGGTTACAAAATATTATGTAGTCGGTATTATTATTTGATATTATTTTAAATATTTTGCAACAAAGAGAACTTTCAATGTGATGAGCTCAATAGCTGCGATTTAATTATTTCAGTTTTTAATTAAATTTGTGCGTTCAATTCATATTTTTTTACTGATACTTCGTCACTAATATCTTTTTAGATTTCGAATGATGGGCATGCCAGATGATTTGTTAAGCCGTCAAATGTACCTAATCAATTCTGAATAATACACGTGTGCGTGTGCCGTAATTGCTTACCGGACATCACTTGGCGTTATTATTAGTTAAAATATTATATTATAAAGGAAGACGATCGCCTTCGGGGTGTTATAATATTCGGACAAAACTTTCGACACTTTTCCTCATTTTTTTTTTTCGTTCCGTCGTCCGTTCCTCTATACCCGATTTTCGATTTCTCGGTAATATCGCGATGTATATAATATAATATATACACATTTTTATTTTTCGTAACGTTTCAATCGTAAAATAACGAACGCACGGCAGCGTCGCAGAAAGCAGTCAGCTATTATTACGATAGGTACGTAAAACTACCGACGATCACAACAACTGGCTTCGGTTCATTTTTCCGGTCGGCTAAGCCGAAAACTTATTCCGTGCCATAAAAATCGTAACTCCGTATCTACACCGGACCTTGATTCCAAACGATGCTGCGCCGCTCCGTCGCCAAAATACGATAAGCCAACGCACACAGCTCACACACCTATACACTGGGGGCCACCAACGACGCTTCTCTCTTATTCGTACACACACTCGCGTGTTCGCCGTATTTCACGGAGTTTCGTGCCACACATTATTATTAATATATTCATTTCGATTTCGTATTGTGCACTGTGTGAAATCGATTTCGCAGCGTTTCGCGCATCTCGCCGATGGCATATATTGTTCTGACACACACACACACACACACATGTCATAATACAATACAGTCAATTGATAATACAATCTAAAAATATAGTTCAAAACAAAATATGGTATGTTGGTATTTACAAACTATGTTCACGATATAGTGTATGGCCTATGTATATTACAAAAGATATACCTAACACCTGTAATGAGTAAAATTCAAGTCGTTACAACGATTATTCGTGTGGGACAATTATTATAACGAACGCGTATTTACATAATATTATGTATTTCATAAACGTATCACGATAACTGCGTAGCGGTATCGGTGGAGCGACGTGTACCAACGACTTTTGCGAACAATAATTTTTGTCAATCTTGATGATATAAAATGTAAAAACTTCCTTTTCGAATATGCTCAAACCCTCAATTATTTAACCCATAGTACAATATTTTTTATCTTATTCAGTTAAACGAATCGACTTTGTGATAAATGATATTGTATTTCAATTTTAACTGTTTTAAACAAGTATTTTCATTAATGGTTCGTCTGTTTTACAATAAATATTGTTATAATAAAATGTACCATTATCTAAATTTACATTTTAGTTCCCAACCTTTCTCATAAGTTCTATAATAACAATAAGAAAAACAATTATTAAAAATGTTAATAACTACTACATTTTATACAGCAGCGAGGCTATATTATATTGTTTAAATGGAAGTATATTTTACGGGGTCAAAAGTTAGATCAGTTAAAGGTCTTGAGTTTATTTATTACTTACTGTTTATTGAAATAAATGATAAGAGGTATTAATATCCTGTATAACTGAGGTTTTAAAATGTTCCACCCGATCTCTGTAGCGAAGTAAACGATGGTTAGATAAAGTATATTTATAGAAATTCATAATTCAAATTACTACTGTAATTGAAATGCAATTGCAAATTTTTTTTTTATTAATTTTAATTTGTAAATGTATAGAGACATGTATTATATTGTAAATTTAAGTTTTAGATAAATAAAAACGTCATTTATCACATTATTTTATTTATGTGCTGTATAATATATCAATTATACTTATTTACATAATTAATATTTTTGTTTTTTCCTATTTTAAAGCACTTTATATCATAATATACTAACTTAGATGTTTTATGATAGTGTACAATTCAGTATAGAATAATATATTTTTATACTGGTACACTTTTGTTTTCACAATAATTTTTCATTATATAAAAAACCATATTTTCTTGATTAAATTTTTTAATAGGATTCTTAAAAGTCATTACTTTTTTTTAAATTATACAGTTTGAAAAGGGGACTTAAAGTTCGATTGTCTTTCCTTACTTTTTGAAAAACTCTAAAATGTAAAAATGAAAGTTGAAAACCTTAAATTTAAAATTAATAAATGTACATAGGTAACAAAAAAATATTCAATATTTGAAAAAAAAATCGTATTTTGTATCTAATAATATTTAAAATGTTTATTATATTTAAATTATTTTAAGATTTTGGTTTGTAAACGTTAAATTTTAAATATACGATGATTTATTATTAGGAAATCATGTTTTTCAATTATACCAAATATAAATAAAATACAATAAAAACTAAATTAAGTTTTGAAAATTTATAATAATCAAATTGACTGTATATTTAATAGTTTAAACAAGAATTTGCAATGCAATTGAAATTTTTAGTGTTATATTTATATAATTTTCAGAAAATTATTGATTATTTTGTTTTGTGTAATATTTGCATTCTTATTCATTTTTTTTGTATTTCTTCTTCGTCCATAACGATAAACCGTGTCAAATAAAACTGGTGAAGAAATAAGACAAAAGTGTTGAAAAGTTTATAGTGAATTAAAAAGTTTCTAACTGGCAGATGCGTAATTTCGTGCACTTCGAGTTAATTTTATGTTTTGAAATCCATTTTTAAAACACTCCTTTAATGTTACTAAAGAATTCACTTACCGACAAACAACAACAACACTTTGTAAAATATTCAAAATTGTACCTAAGTTCATTTCATTTATTTCTTTTATTATTTTTACAAAACTGCTATGACGAGTTTTTAATGTTAATAAAAATAAAATTATCAAATTACTTTCTTCAATATAATGTATTGTTAAATATGTTAATATATTATTAATACTATGTAAATATGTATTGAAATATAATAATATTATATATGTTTTGAATTAATATCTTGTTACATTTATTTATACTAACAAAAACTCTGCTTTAAACATTTTTTTTTTGTTTCTTTACTGTATTTTTTTGTTAAAAATTTGTCAACTGAAGAAATAATCAAAAAGTGCCACGTAGAATCTTTTAAAATTGTAAACTGAGTATACTCCAAAGTGTTAAAAGGTAGATTTTTTAAATTCTCAATAGTTTTTTATAAGCGTCACAATAAAATGCCGATTGCTATTTAATGTTTTGAAGGAATGTCACGAAACGTTTAGTTTTTATTGGGGTCCATTATTTTTTTTTTTTTTTATAATTAAAATAATTGCTATTATTTTTTAAACTTTAATATCGCAACATGTCTATATACCAATATTTTGTGGCAAGATAAGTGAATTGAAATGACCTAGTCTCTCTAAATTCTGTTTTCCCTTTATTATTATTTTTTTTTTTTAGTACAACAAATATCTAGTAGAACTACCATATTTTAGCTTGATATCAACCAATTTCATTATATGATGTTGACCCAAATATGCTTTGAAGAATTACTTTAGTTGGGTAAAGTACTCTTGAATCGCGTAAAAAAATCAATTTTGTAGTTTTTATAAATGTTTAAATAAATATTGTATGCTTTTTCAGAACATTTTCGTGTAAAATGTTATCAGATTGAGTTAAATTAAAAATAGGCTTATCATTATCAGAATTCACAAGGGAAAATAATTTATCGCAATTTTACTGCACCCAAAAGAGTTTTTTGAAAACTAGTAAAATAAAAACCCACACAAGATCAATATTTTAAACGTTGCAAAATAATGTTGAGTTATTTTTAATAAAATTGTTGTATAATATAAATAGTTATATTTTAATATAACAAAAAAAAATGTAATAATTCAAACTATTTATTTAACCGAATAATTTTTTAAAAATAACTGTGTAAATAATAACACTTGACCGTACACCGTATCGAACTTTTAATGTTATTCACAGGGTTTTAAAGTATTGTATTAGATGTTAAAAATTATAATTTTGTATCGACTTCGTTGTTTTTATTTTTATATTTCTAATTAAATAATATGCTTTATGCAACTTTTGAATTAATTGTTTACACCCCTGAAGGATACAAAGTATTAGAAACTATTTTGTTATACATTAAAAAATATATTAATAGGCTGTATAAAACTTTTGTTGACTATCATTGTCATCTCTTTATAGACTTTTATCAATAATTATTATTGAAATATTACATCATAGTATTTATTAAGATATCTAATTAATATTTTCTGAATTTTTTTAAATTGTATTATTACGATTATTAATACTGACAAAGTATCTTGATAAAATATAATTTCAAATTCATTCGATTTGTCATAAATCATAAAGAATTATTGACTATTCAATAAACTTGTAAGTAAAAAAAATAAGCAATCTGCAAATTTTTGCTTGTCTGTTCGACCATTTTGCAGTAAATATATTTGGTATAGTCGTAAATTTGGAAGATTTTTTACTGGCGTTTTTATGATGTTCTCACATCATATAATATTTTATAATTGTTCATCTGTTATCCAACCTATCTTTATTCGTTTATGATTTTATTTATTTATAATATTATATTCTATAATGTTTTATGAGACATTATGATAATATTTCACACCAATTTTATTTTTTCTCATCTATTTACATCACTGGGCTTAATATTTAATACTAATGATATAATGATAATATAATCTTGATAATATTAATAGATAAGTGATTGGAACAAAAATTACAGCTATCGGGTTGACGACAAGAACGTATTAAAAAATCACATGTGTTAAAATAAAATTGTAAATTTCATACTTTGTGAATAAACTGTTTGACATTTTTGAATTTTAAATGTATATTCAAAGAATACTAATAATAATGAGGAATAATGTTGCTCAAAGGTAAAATGTAACATAAGTAATTTTGACGTTTTAAAAGTAACCAATCGTTGTTATTAAATCGATGTACTTAGAGATGTATTTCATTGACGTATAAATAGATCATGAGATGTAACGAACGTGTTTCGGATAATCTTCACAAGTGAGAGTTTACAAAGTTATACATTAATATGAAACATTCCAAAAATTATTTAAAAATGTTCATGTGTCTGATCAGAGTCGCTTTTAGGCATCTTGTAATTATGTCCACGGAAAATGCGGTCAATTTTGTCTACTCTATAAATTACTATAACAAAAACATTATATTGAAATCATACATCAGCATAAAAACAAAACATAAGTAATATTTTTGTTTTAAATAATATAATATAATGTATTATTCTAAATATTTGTTTCATGTTTTTTTTATTACTTGTTATTATTAATATGTTTATTTATTTAGAATACCTATCATATAATACTGACCTGATATATATTATATTTATCTTCTATTTTGTCTAAAACACAATAACGATAATAATAATACAATAATATACATTTATTGTAGATATTTGTTTCAAAATTCCTATTATTTTTATAATTAATTGATTCGATATAATGTCTTAGCATTCCGTATGACTGATCAGATAAGTGTTTTATTGTCTTTTCTATTCGTATTAGAGACATACAATTAAATTATAATCTTTTCATGTTTTAACTATTAAAAGGTACAACAAAAATATCATTTTTTTGTCTAATGATTTTATTTCTCATTATGAATATTTACTGGACTATTTGTTAAATCTTACCTAATTTCTTACTTTTACCAAGTAAATTTCATTAAGAGTAATAAGCTTATTAGCGTTTTATAAAATAATTTTCTGTAACTCAAAAAAAATCTCTTAGTAAAGTTGTGTTATATTTTAAGGATATTTAAGCTCCTTTATGCAATTTTAAAATTCATTGAGTACTCTAAATCCTACATCGGTGGTATATATCATATACCTATATAATATTATGTATATGATGTCCCACGAGGATTTATTTATTTAAAGCTGATTGGTAATGTAGTTTGCATTACTCTTTCAGCTCCTTCATTTTTATAGAGTGAATATTTGTGGAACACCCTATACCTATATATCATCATTATTTCAATTTCAATAGTAAAATAAATCCATTTGTAAGTTTTCATAAAATATGAATATTACATAAAAAAATATTTTAATATTTCACCTGTCATTCAATATGTTATGTTTCATTGTTTACGAGTCAAAACCATAATATATTTTGCGTTATTTTAAAATGTTTAATTATTTTATGTGATTTTAATTCTAAATGGAAAATTGAAAATACTTCATTTCTATCCAAACAAAACCGTGATACCTAAGTTGTCGAATTAAAGATAATATATCTAGTGTGTGTGATCGTGTATTGTGAACAATGTGAAAATAATATGTGGTTACGATTTAGGATAGTACGAATGTCATAATCACTAAATAATATCACAGATGATGTGATGGCGGATAAGTTAATTTAAGTAGTATGATTATTTTGTTCACTCAAATGTACTCGTACACAGTATATTATTTAATGGTTGACATAATTTAAGTTCAATATTTTAAGCCATAACAATTTAATGATAACAACATGTCTTTTGTTGTTAGATTACGATTAACAAACTTTTTTTTCCCTGAGTTCACTAATAATGTAAAATGATAACCGCAATATTCCATGGAGTCATCGAATGTATTTGAACATTAAAGTTATGTGTACTTGAAGCGTGAGGTTAGATAACTAAAGTTGGCATGTTTATGATGGTATTTATTTTTCAATGGTCAATAATTTAAAGTTCACATGATATTATCTGAGAAATGAAATATGATACATTTACTGACTATAGGTATCTAAAGTCTTACTGACCACTTCAACAAGAAATATACATTTTTTTTCTTTAAGAAAAATAAACAAAATCTGATATAAATAGTATGAACGAGTTAACAACGATTTTATATTGAATGTTACCATATAAGTGATTAAAAACATACAATGGTTAAAATATTGTAGATTTCGAATAATAATAATAAAAAAATGTACTTGGATTTAGATACTACGATAATTCAAAAAAAAAATGTCAAGCATAAAACCATAGTATTGCTTACTATTAATATAAATTTACTATACAATAGATCGACTTTCCTGTTTTTTTTTATTTTTTAGGAATTGTCCCTGTTTATTTTTTAACCAACAGTACTGCTTGGGCATTGAGTTTAAGACGTGCAACTATATATTATCTAACTATATAGTCTATAATTATAGTTCCCATTGTATTTTATTAATTCATCGACAATGTGAATTATAATAATTATTATATGTGTTTGCTACTTAGTTATAATGAGAACTGCTAAGTATATCGTCTAATATAGAAAAAAAAAATTGTAAAAGTTACAGAACCGTCACTAATAGTATATAGTTTATACAATTTAAAACATAATCATGTTTTTGTATGAAATATTAATATGAACTCGGTAATAAAATATGTAAAAATCACAGCAAAAGTTCTGTTTATCAATTTCTTCATCATTATTAAATATAAAAAAATCTAATTAATTTAGTTCTTTTAATGTATAGAAATTAGAAATGTATTAATCTATTTATGGCATATTTAAAATATTGAGCCAAATGTTATATTTTATGCATAAAAAAAAAAATAAAATATTTAAATGAAATATCAGACTAAATTAATTGGTTCAATAATTAGTAAGTTTATGTGTTAATTAAACATGTTAAGGTATAAAAACTATTATCAAGCCTTGCAGATTAGGTTTAAAATTATATTATCGCAAACATTTAAGTCGGGATAATAACTAATGGATTGACTGGAATTATTATCGAATCTAAAATTGTAATGTATGAATTTTATGATGTTGGTAGTGAGTTGATGTTAGTTGAGAGCTACAGCTGTTTGATATGCGGATCAAGTACACACACAGCCTCTGGACCCATCATGTTGGACACGAAAAAAGTCCCTTCTCTTTATGATTTTGGGTAGGTAGGTAGGTAGGTAGCGAATATAAGAAATTCAAAGAAATCGGTTTCCCTTTTTAAACATGTCTGCCATGTGTACATTACGCGAGGCGTTTATTATATGCTGATACCTATCGATAAATCATATTTCGCTGTAAGGAAAAAATGTCTATATAACACCCACCCACCCACTCACCAACACACACAAATACACACACTTAGGTTTTATACTCATATCCCATTTGAATATACGTGTTTTTGAGGTTTCCTTCATTTTTATTCAAAATTGTTCGTGGCATGAAACAAGACGGTTTACAGAATCTTAGAGCATTAGCTGTGCTCTTATAATAATAAAAAATAATATTAAAACAAGTATTCTACAAGAATTAGCTTAGTATCTAGTACATTAAGTAATTGGTATGTGAATATTACTCATATCTAGATAATTTTGAATTTTAATCGGACCGTAATCGGTTACGCAGTCATATCAAGGAACCTATATACGTACAATATTAGAAAAATGATTATAAAAATATATAATCAAGCAACTAGTATTCGAAAGTCAGGATACTTTTGAGTTTCAATCGGTTCTAAATCTACGTGGTAGTAACGAAAGTGCTGACATTCAGAGTATATTCCTAATAATGAGGTAAAATTGAATTTAAATCAATTATTAACGGGTTGCGTGTTAGTGTCTAAGAACCTCACTATTAGAATAATATTACATTTTAGTTATTATTAAGTTGTATTCTCTAATAATCCGGCATCTTAGAAAAGGGTCACAACCGTTATAGGTATACGCGGTGTTCTTTCATTCGTTTATAACGAATCATTGACTTCCCCGCACTCATTGTGTTTAACGTAATTTTCTTCTTATTAATAAGCAACTCCGTGCTTAAATTCAATTTAATTTTGTGTAATTTTATTCTACTACATTAACGTATTCTGTTATTTTATATTTTTCAGCTTACGCAAATACTTCCTTTATGATCGTCTTATTATTTCCGTTGCATACTTAATATATTTTTTTTTTACATATTTAGTATTTACATATACTTATTGCAATATATTAGCAATGATTTTCATTAAATACAACCATAAAGTCAAAGTAGTCTGTTCGGTTACGTTTTAAAAATGTTTTTCTCTTTTTAATGTTTGAGATTTTATGAGATTCTGTTTTCTAGAACACGATTAACCGTAGAAATTACATCATGTATACTGATTAGATGTCTATACTATTTCTATGTTATTTTACCATTATACGTATACAATAAAATATTTGTTGGTCACGATTCACACTGTAACCATGGCGATGCCATTATTTTAATTTTCACGATTTTCACGATTTTTTTTGTTTGTTTTAAATTACATAAATTAAATCTATCTACTTATATTATTTTGCATACCTGCCATATTTCATTTAGCAGCAGCCAATATTATATATGACGTGTCGCTTAGAATATGGTTTACTATTTCAGTAATGTAAATTTGAACATATTGAATTTTATTATGCAATATTACATAAATTATTGGTTATATTTAATATTAAACTCATAAATTAATAAATTACCGTACACATTCCATACTCCCGTGATATATGCTTCTCCTTACTTTTTTTATTTTTTTAATAACACTATGAAATGATAAATCATCTAAAGTATTTAAAAACGATTTTTAGTGGATATCAGTTAAAATAACTGACGTTAACTTTTTCTTCAAGTTCCAAAAATCCAGATTTCCCCTTTGTTTAATTAAAATACATCAATCCATAAAGTAAACATTAATAAAATTAAATTTCTTTTATTAACTTGTATGATAAATTTAATGTTAAAGTATTTATTTAACTTGCTATATAATTATTTTATTTTTCAAACATTTATTTTACCTGAACGCATAATGTCACAGTTATAGTTATGGGGATTTAATTTATATCTTAGTACTTAATGGTTTATATTTTTCAAAATTCATATTTTTAAAACAATTTGTTGAATTTTTTTTTAGCCTTGATTTGAAATATTTTATGATAATTATTACACAAGTAATATGCTTAGGTGAAAAATCTAAAATATTTCGAGTATTTATGCGTATGATAACCGTCAATTATTTGCAACTGTGGCAAGGTTCAAATGGTTAGATACTATTATAGAAATATTGAAGGAAGATATAGAAGGATTACCAATATATAAGACTATAAGAGTGACCAGAAATTGCGGGAATGTCAACGATATCTTATTATCAGATTACGTGTAATAGTATTATTTGTTCGTTAATACGCAAAAGCTGATAATTATACGTGCATATCGTCGATAAAAAAATGTTTTAAATATAAATCCATATCTGTAATTGTTATTAGTCGTTATATACCTACTATTTATGTTGTATTGTTTGTTTATTTTTGTTCCTACCCTACAATCTGTACACTAATGCCACGCCATATGCAATGGTCAACAACAACATCCAATGACTACTAATTAGTGTTCTGATGGGATTATTCTATTCAGTTAGTCAAATCAGTTGATTTGTGTGCATATCAATTAAATACCTACTAAACTATTAATGAAATGTATGCGTAATAGTTCTATAAACAAATGCACGGCATTTATTTTATATAACAAAAAGTAATAATAAAATATTATCGTTAATATTTTTCCAATTTATTGCTAAATATAGTACGTCTGTGAGATACGAATTACATGTTTAAAATAATTTACAACGTTCTATAATATCTCATTAATTAGTTAATGGCGAATTAAATAAACCACGTAAAAGAAATACTGTTTGATATTTAAATACAATGTATGTATGTATGTGTGTACGTATATTGTATATATGTATGACGTGTAAGTTATTAAGTGTATTTTTAAGTTATTTTTCCCAATAATATTGATATGTTTAACTTTGATATTTTTGTAGGTTTAATAATACCTTAAGAGTAAGTAATTTATCAAAATATGATCTGGTTAATAATTTGTATCTTAACATAATAAACTGTTGTAATATAATTTTTTATTCGAAAATAGTTCGATGTGCTCCTTCTCAATTATAACATAAAATCATTTATATTTTTTTTGTTACGGGGTAAATTATTTAACTTAAATGGTTTATTTTTACTCATTTGAATACAAACAGTGGCTGATTCACTATATTGTTATGCACGTGATAATTATCATTGCCTGAGTATTTTATTACGTATTTTTAAAACATAGATCATTATATTTTATGGAATTATCGCAATGGACTTTGGATAGTTCCTCAAAAACGTATAACGCTTCTAAAAAAGGTAACCTTTTTAAATTTTGAAAAAAGTACTTACAAGTGCGAATTATTCGTTTTAAATTGTATTTTTTCTAAAAATATTTGTAAAAATGTTAAGTACTTGTCACATACAATTTATTAACAATCATAATGACAGAAAAGCGATTTTTACTGTTTTTTGATTTTCTGTATTGGCTGAAAACGTTACATCAAAGATGTTTAATATAAAATAGGATCTACATTTTTTTTTTTAGGACATTCCCTCTTGTTCCATTAACGATGTCGTTTGTATGCGAATGCGAATTTCTCGTGAAAAATTTAACGCAGTCAGTCCTTCGGCTTAGTAGCACAACGGGATACTACTGGTAATATATTCCGAGCAAATAAAAAACGGAAAAATCGTTTTTTTCTTTTCTCGTCGTTTTCTTGCTACTTATTTGTTAACTTTCTCATTTTGCCTAACATCAGTTAACCTACCCTTGGCATGGAGTTTTATGGTCTACTGAATTCAGTTCGACAGTTGAAATGGACTTACATTTATGTTTTTAAAAACTGTTTGATTTTACATTCCAATTGTATGTGGCCAACTAGGTTTATGTTTATCGTTCGCTAAAGTAGTTTAGAACATCGGTGTTTAAGATAAAAAATATCTCATTTTATAATAATTATAAATTGGCACACAATTACAAGATTATATTAACCAATTTATAAATAAATATTTCCAACTATTTTCTTTAATTATTTTAAACTTTTTATCTATGAATTTAGTGATGGGGTCATGGGGATATTTTGGACATTCACAAGAATCATAAAGAAATTGGGAAAACAAATTAAAGTTTACGCATTAAAACGCTGATTGGTATATTTCATTTCTCAATTCAAGTCTTTTATAAATTTAAATTTTATAACTATTTATTTTTCTGAAAAATATATATATATATAAATAAATATCAGGTTAAAATATTGGGATTTAATCCATTCTGGCAGTGTTTTTTTTTAAATTGTCCATAAATAATTTAAACAAAACTAGCCTATAATTAGAGTAATATATTATATTAACATTAAATTATTGTATTATACATGTATAAAGAAATATTTTTTTGTAGTTTATATATAACTATCAATAATAGATGGTTCAAAAAGCATGTTTATGGTAGATTCTTTAGTAATAAGAAATTATTTTATTTAAAAAGAAGACAAAATTAATAAATTAATAATAACTATAATATAAAGTATGTATTAAATAACAAAATAACAATTATAAGGTATGAATATTTATAATAATTAATAACACTTTTAGTAAAATAAGGTAATTATTTGGATTTCTCATTAGAAAATAGGTGTGGAAATATCAAACAAAAATTATTAAAAATCACTCATGTCTAGATAAAATCTTGAAATGTTGATTTCATATAGACAAAATTTGGCCAGAGTCGTTAAAAAAAAACCAATGTTTTATCATTGCTTTTTGGCGTCTTTAAATTTACACTTTTCATACTGTATAACCGATGATATATTTTCTCACGATCTCAAACTAACACTAATAAAACTATTAAAAAATATAAGTATATTTATAGTAGTAATATTTAGTTATATATATTTGATTCCATTATTTAAAATAAATAAAAATAATTTTATGTTTATTATTACTTGATTATTAAATTAATGTAATATTGTTTAATTGTGTTTGTTCTTGGTAGATTGAACGTTATATAAATACAAATCGTAGACCCCGTTGTCATTATGTTGGATACATAAGTACAAATAGTACAATTAAAATTTAATGTATCATAAATAATTTGTATTAATTAAATAAAAAATATTTGTGTTGAAATGTCTGTGTATTAAAACGTGACAAATTATCTGCTCAATGAATGGTTTATACTTGGCGCTACAATGTATATTACTTTTTGGCAGCTTACAGCGTCTTAAATCTTAAACTTTAAGTTTCGTACCTACACGAAATACGTATATAATCTACAGAGTATTTCACCGTATGTTTCGCAGGAATATATTTGTATTAACAAGTTGTCGGGAAATTTGATCAGCAGTTTTCTTCGTTTTTAACTCAAACTTATTTGCAATTCGTTTTAGGTTTAGTTTCAAGTAGGTCCTCAATTCTCAAGCTTATATTTACTTGAACAAGCCTCGAGGTAATTTAGATAGGAAACAATTTTAGAACACTTTTGTCTACCCAAACCATTGCTGACTAAAAGTTTACTCTTTATAAAAGGTTTTCACTACGAAAAAACCAATAAGTTGAAAAGTTTGGCCAAGTGAAAAACTTACAAGATGTCTTATCAGCAGAAATAGAACTATTTTTTACTGGTTGTTCAATAAACGTCAATTGTTTCATACAACTTTATTATGCTTGTAATTAGTTTGCACGGTAAAATAAGTCATTTAACTACCGCTATTATTGTTTTTAAATAAAAATACGAAGTTAAGAAATACAATGATTATACATATTGTAATAAAATAAAAAAAATAAATAAACTGATTTTCAAGAGAAGATATTATTATTATTGTAGTTTTTATACGAATAGTTAAATTTATATAACAGTACACATTACACAGTAGAAATCACTTATAACATAAACTTATTGGAGACTGTTAATTTGTTTATTGCAATCGATAATTTTTACAGGTTATAAATATAAATGCCTACAAACATTATACATTTATTAATACAAACATATTGAATTTGATATATATATAAGGTTTGTTTTAATTAAAATTCTGTATATTTGATTTTATTCGACAATTATTTAGTATAAATATAAAATGCATAACCATAAAAAAAATATATATACATATACAAATAGAAAATCTAGTCTAAGCTTGACCTGCACTATGATAGATATAATACGAACAATTTCAAAGGCGGGAGTAAAATATATATCAAGTATTGGATTTTTAATTAAGTGTTAATTCTAATAGTCTTACAGGGTATATAATAACTTAAATATTAAAAAATTAAATTTTTTTATTGTCGATTATAAATAACTAACAATTATTATTTTGATTCATTTTATGCATTATTGTGTGATTAGTTGTACACACATTACAACAACAACAACAATAAAAAGTTCAAAACTACCTACTATTGATTTTAAAACTACTTGATTTTAGATACTACATATAATTCTAAAAAGTAAAAACAATTTTTCGAGTTTCATACATAAATATTTTAGATTTTAATGATTTTAATGATTTTAATACTGTAATTGCAATTAGATAGCTCAAATATTTAATTGCAATTTGAAAAACTCTTTGTGAGATTTAATATGAATAGAAAATTAAAATTAGAGGATATTCTTAACGTAGTCTACTACATTGTATTTCATACAATAGGTATGTTTCTACAAAAATACAACATAGACAGAAAAGTAAAATGTACCTATATATAAAATATTATTTTTTTTAAGTACCATCGTTAAGTTAAAAAAAAATACATGAATAGAATATCTATACATTTAGAGTGAAATTACATAGGTGTACATTTTAGTTATAAAAGTTAAATGCATAGCTCATATTCATATCATATGTAACTTTTTAAATGCCAAATTGATATATTTTATAATAAAAAAAACTAATAGTATAAAAATTAAAAAGAGATTTGTATACTTCGAGAAACATCTTTATAATATTACATTTAATGATAATGTGATATATTGTTATTTTTATATTTTATTTTTACAAATAGTCATCAATAATTTGCATAATATTTAATTTTGGTTTTTCGATTTGCTATGTATAGTTGTTTTTTTTACTAAGTATAAATCGTATTAATGAAAACAACTGCGTTTCATATATTTTAAATGCATGTAGCGAGAAAGAAAAGTATTGATTTTACAATGAGGTTTCTTTTTCTGTGTGAACTTTTTATGGTAGTTAAACAACTTCAAAACGTTTACGTGGTTAGCAGTAGAGCACCTATGAGTTTAGTATAAAATGTATAAATCATAGATTTTATTAGGGTGGTACTCAGGAATAGCTGTTTTAAACAAAATGTATGAAATTAAATTAAATATAAACCATTTGGTTTTAGCTAAGATTTTTTTCAGAATCGTTAGCTTTTAACGATATTTTTAAATGATAGGTTTGCGTCTATTAAAAAAAATATATAATGCACCGAAGTTAGAAAAATGTATCTGCAGGCTTATTTTTATTTTTATTTAGAATTAATCCAATTTTGTTAAATATAAAATATTCTTGTTTAGGTAATATGCATGTATCAAATTCTCAATTATACTACAATAGGTTAATAGTTTTTATTTGTTATTTTATTTATAGAACATTTAGTTTTGAACGAATGCATTTTTTTTTAAATATTATAATTCATAAGAAGAGTACATTTAGAAGCACAAGTAATAAAAACAATTTAGTTTATTAAATATTTCCCCTTACTCAATGTTTTTTTTTTTTTTTTTTTACAAAAACAGATAAGTCATATAATACACTAGAATTTACCTTATGATGATTGAATGCATGTCCTGGGGTAAATTTAGAGTTTGAAAGCTATTACCAAGACTAAGGATTTTGTTTGGTTGTGGCCATCTCTGTTCAAGTCAAATGAAAATACATACTCCGGTCAGTTAGTTCTACATGATCGGTTTGAATGCCCTTGTATTCAGTAGTCCATAAAATACTATCACAAAGTCTATAGATAAACGCGAATAACAATAAATATATATATATATATAGATAAAGTTTTTATTTTGTTGTAGGTAGAAAAAGTTTTGGAAGCAATTATATATTTCGATAGCATAGCTTGGCATGATATAAAATAGTTCATTTTTTATTTATGTTCTCTAATCCCGCCAGAATAAGGAATATTAGTATATAACTAGGTATGTTTCATATGAAAACAACTTTCCTAAAGCTTAAAACTGACTGATATATCATGAACATCTTGATAAAATTAAAGATTTTTACACCGATGTTACATTATATTTTTAGCGAGAGTCTTAAAATAAATGCTATTTACCATAATATACTCGTATGTTTTCGAAATGCAACACTTCATTTTTTGTCCATCATAAGAATTATGATCTAAAACTCTATTTTTATTTCAGCTAGATACAAGTTACAAGACTCGATTCGTTTCTTAAATCCATAGGTACAGATCATCGATTAACATATTTTGATAATATTATATTAAGCAATTTGCACTATAAAAATTGATACAGTCAATTAAAGAAAATAATCTAGTTTCATAAAGTTTTAGAAATATCAACCTTTTTCATTAATATTTATAAATCTTGACATATTAAAATGCGTATGAATAATAAATAAGCAAGAAGCACCGACTGTAACTGTCAAACTTAATTATTTGAATTAAATATATTTTTCCCCGTTATTCAACTGTTTTATTATGTAGGTTTAGTTATTGGTGAATAGATATTAGCACACTTGAAGTTTATTCTCTACTTGTAAAATGGTTTGAGCAATTATTTTCAAAAGTTACTTTTACGCGTCAGCAGCTAGGATAAGAAAATAAAAAAAATTGTGTATAATATTTACATTGTTTCAACTTCAAAGAATTTCAGTGTATATCATTAAATTTATTATCTTCTATTGTACTATCGATGATAATTCTTAAACAATTTTTTTTTTTTGATTTTCACAGTGCTGAAGTTAGATTTGTTTTGTCAAATAAACATTATAATATCGCTTAAAGTTGTATTTAATATTTATTGCAATACAATTCAACAATGGCTAATCATAAACTTTTATAACGTACTTACATTAAAACACAACAATTTATTTGTAGTGATTAAAATTCAGATTACAACTACATACATCATAGGATAAACAACACGTATTATTTTCGTTTATAAATATTATTAACTACTTAATGTTTTATTTTTCATTGATATCATATAATATTTTAATACAAATAATATAACATTTGACTTAGAAACACAACGTATCTATAATATGTTCTGATGAAATGTATGTTCAACTATCTCTAAGCAATTGGAGCGCACTTAGAAAGTATAAAATATATGACTAAAATATTTACTGTAGAATAGAAATAGTTACTTTTCAAAGTTACCCTATAAATAGTTTACTTAATATCGCCGTAGAACAATTACTAAACATACGTTATGTTCGTATAGGCCAATTAATGTTTAAATACGTAACAAATCCAAATAAATCTTCATACGACATTCGTTTCGATAGCGTTTTTAAAGAAAACTTAAAACTTAAATAACCCATTTACTGACACGGTATTGGGCAACACTAGAATGAAAAACACGGAAGTAATCCAAAAAGCACTATGAACAACATTAAATTATTCAATTGACCTGTTTATTTCATAGTACTAGTTACTAGTTAGAATAAAAAAAAAGGTAAAAGTAAATAACATTCTTTTTAGAGAACGAATAGATAATACTCGTTATAACTTAACAAATTAATTGGATACATTTAAAACTAATAAAAAGGATAATTCTGTTATAATTTAATACAATTTAATATTTGAAATACTGCAGATCAGTTAATTGTGAATTATGTAATGCTGAATCTTTAGGAATATATTATAATTATGTATATATATATATATATATATAAATATAAGTTACATTATTTTGATAGACTCGCTGAGTACAATCATACATTTTAATAACATCAATAGTAAAATAAAAATAATAATAATAATAATAATAATAATAACAATTATAATATTATATTTGCATAAAGACCGGCACTGTAGTTTATTTGTAAACGAAAGGGTAGATTGGCTCGATAAGAAATTAATGTTAATAAATTAAGTTGAGATATAAAATTAAATAAAGACATCAATAAACTTATTTACAAAAAATTACAAATTAAATGACTATAAGAGAATGGCTACCGACACACACTTTCCCACAAAATTTAACGAATAAACAGGAAGAAAAATATGGCTGACTTGTAGGGTTTCAGATACAAAAATTCAATAATCTCATTAAAAAAAAAAAAAAAAAATAGTGAGGTATTTTTTATTATTGTAAATTAGTAAGTCTCTTTATACACTAGCCTCATCGACTTTTAACTTATCGTTAACCTAAGAAAATTTAATACGATTGTTATCCAAGAAATTTCTGATTGCTACTAATTCTCATCGTCGTTTCTAAGGCATTAAACGTCTTCGACGTCAACAAGTACTGTGCACTTCCAAGTTGCTGGTAACACCTGGTGTTTCACGCCAATTCATAATATATAGTAATATTAAATGTTACTAAGTGGATTATTCTATAATTCTTATTTTATATTACAATTAAGTATATTTATTTATTATTTATATGTATTTTTTAAACTTTTAGAAGTTGTAATGAAAGTCTTAAGATATTGCATCACTGCATTAAAAGTTTATGATTTAGTAGTCATCATAATAATTAATAATTTATATACATTGTTCAACGAAATAACTGGCTATAAAATTCTCAAACTAAGATGTTTGATGAGAAAAAAAATGTATTGATTTCGAATAGGTACTGTTGATATAATTATGTTATTCATACCATTTATTTTGTAATTGTATATAATATTAACGATTTTGCTAAAATATTATTTAAGTGAATATAGTTTAAACACTAAAAATATATTGTTTCACTAGATACATTAACATTTTTCATGAGAGTTTCCCAGCATTGTTATGATGCTTATTATCTATTAACAAACATGGCATCGAAATATGAATATTGAACACAATATAAAAAAGTTTTTTTTTATTATATTAAAACACTGTCCATGGTCATTGGACGTAAAATTATATGTGTGTAAGCTGTATTTTTGTATTATGTTTATAATTAAAAAGGTATGGATAAAATACATAGCATAGATAAACACTTAAATTTATAATCTGAAATTTTGTTTATATAATCATACTTACATATAATTTGTGATTTATACATGTAAGCCGTTTGTGATTGTTATAATATTCGTGACTGCACAATAGTTAAATAGCCAATAAATATTATTGATGCCTAAAGAAGTATATTAGTACAACATAATCTGCGTAAGGTAGATTTCTGCCTTTGTTGAAATGTGTATGATTTTGAACTATTTATCATATTATAGCCGTTAGTAAAGATATAAGTTGATTAATATACATATAGATTATTATATTATCAAACAATTTATTTCGAGTTCTATTGAATTGTTTTTATATTGAGTAAATCTATTTTGAAATTCTTTTACTACGAATACGAAATATCTATTTGTTTTGGTAATCGATTTATAGTGGTTCGTTTTCGGATCGATTTGAATTTATACGTTACACTTGGACTAAAAAACAAAAAACAAAAAAAAAACGGGGTTCTACCCATTTTATTCCCATCGGATACCCAGTTAATCTAATTATATCCGTCCATTTTATTTGCGTGATATCAAACTTGTATTTACGTCCAGGCAATTGATCAAGTCTATTTCATATGTACGAACTCTCTGTATGTTTAAATATGGAAAAAAAGACAAATAAAGAGTGGAATAAATCATCTATTGCAACTGTTGGATGTAGTTTAAGAATAAAAAAAACCATGATTATATTACCAGTAAAATTATTCAGTTCAAATAAGCTTAGGTACTCGATAAAAACAAATTTAATTCAAATATTAATTTGTTTTTTTTTTATTATTAAAATACTACATATGAAATTAAAAATCATTATATTTTTCTGGTTTGAAATGTGATTTATTCATTTATAGGTCTTAATATTATATATATTAGTCTAGACAGTTCATGAACTGTAAAAAAAAACTAAGGTGGCCAACTTTGTTAATTACGAAAGCGTTAATTACATAAAATAGGTATCTGTTCTCGTAATTAACGACGTATATAACTATTTTATTTTTAACATTTTTTTTTTCATAAATTATTTTTGTATTGGAACGCCATTGTTTGTATACATCTTATAATCAATATTTTGTTTTAAATCAAAATGTATAAAAAGACTGTTGTAATATGTCAATAAATTATCATAATATGACTTCTTAGGTCTTGAATTATTTTTTTCTTGAAACTTTAAAATCAAAGGTATGATTTTTTTTTTTTTAATATCTCGATAAGGCATATCATCGTATGATAGAGAGTACGATTAAGTAATGATTAATTTTAGGTATAGATTTGTTTTTTAATGTACCACATAATTCGACAAAATGTTTGTAGTAACTAAAAACAATAATTTAGGTGCTGAATTTTATAAGTAATCAAATCATATTATTATAAGTACTAAACTTTATTCAGCTGTGTTTAAGGTAATACGATTAGGTTAAGTAAGGTTATATAGTTCCATCATTTAGTTGTAAAACAACATTTAATTTAATTAAATTCAGTAATCATTCAAGCGCGGTTATTATATTATAATTTATTTAATCATTCTATTGAGATTTATGAATAGAAATAGTTTAATTTTTTTTTCAAATATCCTGTCAACTATACAGTGTTATAAGTATGACATAAGATGTATTTGCTATTTAATATTTGCACGTAAATTATATTATAATTATATATTTACATATTTTAATGTATTACTTTCTGTTTTAACAAGATGAAAATTAATAAATAATTTAATTATTATTAATATTTTATACATAATACTTTTCTCTATAATAGTGGACTCTATATGCATTTTATGGGCAGTACATACACATGTCCATATGAAATATTATGTACTTACTCAATTAAATATGACATGAAAAAATGTATAACATATAATATAATATAAGTAATGATGGCTGAATAAAAATTGTCGAAGATATAGAAAATCAAGTACAAATGTGCACTGTTCAATTATAAGAAGCAAGCGAACAATGTACATATTCTTTTGAATATCGTGTGTTCAATTTCCTGAAAATAATTCCACAGATTTTCTCAGCACTAACGGCCTTAGAGCTGTTACTCGTGAAAGGTAAAATGGACACCTAGTGTTAAGTCGTGCGGGACATAAATGTGTTTCCCTCAAAACGTACAAGAAAAGTAATTTCCCTTTAGACGACCAAAACGTATAGATTCACTGTAAAGTGTTCCTATTGGGCCGAATTCACATTGAATAGATGATGATAAAAAAAATCTTCAACTATTTGAGAACGTATTTTAGGTACATGGTTGTTGAGATCTACGTGTATTAAGCCCAATACACATTTAAAGGATACAAAATAAAAAGATTTTAAGTCTCATAATGAATAACATAGATTCCGTGTAATGTTTAATAAATTTGACACTGTACGACGAAATGGTTTTGGTAAATAATTCATTTTTATTTGTTATGATAGTGATGAGAGTAAGGGTCCAAAACAAAAATAACAACTTTATAAAAATTTTAAATATATGTATTATTTTATGAGATTAATCAAATAATTAGATTCTAAATCGTCCATTATTTAAGCTACAAATATCTGTAAAAGTTTCGACTACTGATTGTTGAGATTTTCCAAAACTTTTATGGGTACATAATGCATACACTTAGTAATATTTACAAGATTAAACTTATTTTAAAATTTCTATATTAAACTAATTTAAAAAAATATACTATGCCCATATAGTTTACATTTAAATTGATAAATGGTGGAAAATTCTAGTTTCTAGAGTAATATTATATTTTGAATTCTAATCAAACATCTAAAATAAATTAAATAGCATTACATTTGTTTGATCTCCAAATTATGAACTAGATATAATATTATAAAAATAAATTAAAATACTTGGGCGTTAATATAAATCATACAATAAACATGTAGAATAGATAAAATTCAGGATAAGTGAAAATAATAGAGGATATTACATAATATACGTTCATATCGAGACTTCTTTCAGGGAGACAAAAAAAACAAAACAAAATAAAAAAAACGTCATTTAGCCTGCCTATTGTTTTTTTTAATGTGCGGCATAAGATTATGAACTAGTTTTCGGCGAGGAAAATACTTAGAAAAATATAAGAACCCATAAAAAGCTCCAACACTGGTGAACACAATCAAAGAAAAAACGTGGGCTTAAACCGTATGTACAATAGATCCATTATACGAGATTTTTTAAAATCAAGACGGTTGAACAAGGCAATTATTATTACATGCAGAAAGAAAGTTTATAAAATTAGTACTTTTGATAAGTGAAATAATAATCAGTAGGGAGACTACGTTAAAATTGGACAGACCAAGTCCCAAACACAAAGATAAATAAGAGTAAGTGAGAAGACGAAGAATTGAAGAATGAATTGGTAAAAGATTGAGTTCTTCAGAAATCTTTGAAAGAATCAGTAAAAGTTCTGAATGGCCTGTAAAGAAAAAAAAAATAGTAACAAGAAATAATTCAAATTTTACATATCATAAATCTTAATAAAGTGATAAATACTCCAATGATAAGACATTAGCCTTTCAAAATTGTCCAGGCGGAGTAGATATTAATTTCACGGAGGAATTTATTTACTGTCATTATAACCCGTTTAAAAACAAAAGGGTTCGAACTCAAATACGTTTTTCAGATGAAAAAGTTTCTCCTATAAATTATAAGCGGATGATTCGGATGGCATAAATTAATTACAAAACAACAGAAACGGGGCGGAAAGGGTTTTTACTGATCTCACAAGAACTTCTGACAAAGAACTTTCCAGCCTTATATTATAAAATCATATTGTTTTATTTTTAAAAGCACTTGGGTGGGTTGAATGGCTGACAAAAAAAAAAAAAAAAAAACGACCGATGAAGAAAAAAACCAAACTTTGTTCGAGTACCTTTCACGGACCATTTAATTTAATAACATCAACTTCTTTTTTCTTCTAAAATATCCTCTTCCATACAACGTGGTCTTGTATTTACGACTCTGTTGAACATCTTACACTTGTTTACGTATTTTGGCTTTAAAGTAGTAAATAGGAAAAAATACTTTTATTTTACTTGCCAACTTTTCTGGTGACATGTCAGTTATCAGTGTGATGTATGTTTGTACACAAAATGAATTATTCACAAAGCACATATTCTTGAGACGCTTCGTCTATATTATACTCTAATATTTTTGAATTATTTTTAATTAAGGGTTGTATTTTAATGATAATAAAAATCATAAAAATGCACTATACAATTTATTTTTCAGAGCTTAAACTTAAACATGAAATATATTATACATATATATATATATATTAGAACTTAAATAATAGGCTATATTATATTGTAACTTTGTATTATAAATTATAAATTTAAATAATAATAAAATATATAAACCAACTAATTTTTCATATAGGCAAAACAATTTATCTACGTGAATAGATCGATCATTGAATTTTATTCAATATACAATCATAATATTCCTCAATTATTCTAAAAAATAATTAATTATCAAAATAAATAAAATTAAAAAGCATTTATTAGCGATATATTAGTTGTATAAATTTAAGATTATTTAAGAGATTTCGTTCTAAAAAACTTAAGAAGATAGAAATAATATTTTTTAAATATATTATGTGTTATTAATATATTATAAATAAAATATCGTTTGTTTGTTTTTTTTTTTGGTATATCATTATTTTATAATGTAGTTCTGAAAGTATATTTTTGTCAACCACATATTAGTATATTATCTTCTTGTATTTTTTTTTATTCTGTTCAAAAACAAATTACGCAACCAAAATTTCATTAAACTTTAACACGCAAGTTGTGCATTATGCTGTATATTATAATCACAAGTTACTGACAGTCAAAATATTATATTGTCTTTAAAATTATGTGAAATCCAATTGGTTACTGTAAATAACTAAGAAAAGTCTTTAAATATTTATATAACTAGTTTAACTAGATATATGAAAAAAAAATATTTTTTCAAGAGTCAATTACCATCACATCTTTAAAAAAAATACACGCAGTTCATTAAAGGCGAGTATAAGATTATTAATTTTTTTTTCTACGGAGATAAAATTAATTATAAAAAAAGTCAGTTAATTATAGAATAATATTTTGAAATCCATGTATCGAGAGAAATGAAAAAAATAAATTACGATTCAGAAATATACAATTTAATTAATTTTTCATAAAACATATTGCTTAATACTTAATATTATTTATAAATAATATATGTAAATAGAACACTTCACTCAAACATAACCTGTTTTTATATAGTTTTGTATAATATGTATTAATTATTATTCTTTAACCTTGTACAGATTTTAAATATTAATTTTATTAATAAAACCAAAAAAAAAGAAGTATCAATTTAGTATAATAGTATTATGATGGTTTTTATTTTGTTTATTAATCTAATTTAAGTAATCATGAAATATAAAATTATATCTACATTCTATTATTTAGGAATTTTTAAAATACACTCAAGTTTTAAAAACATATCATTCATTAATTAAGTACCTAATAATATACAGAATTAATTATTAAAGAAGTACTCGTACTTATACTATTTTTTTTAAATAATATTTTGATTTTATTGGTAGAATTCAATTTTTCTGAAAAACTGTTCAATGTATATTTAGTTAGGTATGACACGTTATAATTTACTAACATATAAAATTATTTAGATAGGTTATAACATTTAGTTATAAATAAATATTTATTTATAATGTATATATTTTATTATTTGCCAAACTTTCATTTAAAATTATTTTACTGCTTCTTAAATTCGACTACAGCGGCGTATCTACTTTTGTATCATATTTATTAGGTGTACTCAAGTGAAATTATGTAAAACATTTAGGTAAACTTGTTACCGTGAACGTATTTAATTTTTAAAATGTACACTTTTTTAATAAATGTATAGTGAATTTTGATATTTATATTAAGTAATCATGATTCTAATTAATTAAATAAAGAAGTCAAGTCAAAAATTGACATTTATATCTTAATTAAATGTGACTATGGATGTAAACTATGGAGCTAATAAATATCAAATCGGTAATTGTTCTTTTGGCGCGCAGCAGAGTGGTTCATAAAATTATTTTGCTTATAACTTATATATATATATAAATATAGAATAGGATAATTATATTATATAGTTACCATTAATTATAAAAAAATACTAAATAAAAAATATGGTTATTGACTAACCAACCCACAATGCGTTGCTATAGGATTTTTTTTACATACAATAAAATGTATTCGATAATATTTCAAGTGTTATATTCAACCTACAACAGTCGGATTGACTTTTCAGTCGAATTAGTGCACAAAACGAAGTACACTGATGGAGATTTTCCGTAAACTGACTTCTGAGATACATTAAAATCGAGATATTATATGTATAGTGTTGTATTATATTTTTTAGATTTTTTCACTGACAACTTAATATTATTATTATTAAATTATTTCATAGGTATATTTTAATAAATGTTATTGATCAATTTTTGGTATTTTGACGTAATTATAATAATAATTAAATATATATAATATATGTAATATACATTAATATATATCTTAGTCCTAAGTCGATAAGTTTCTTTGCCTTTTTGGGTATTTTTGAAAAATACATTACATAAATGTATTATATAAACTCATCAGTGTGTACGTTGTACCAAATCTAAAAACATTAATTTCACCTGAATAGATAAATGCCAGTCAAAATAAAATAAAGGACGGTAATTTTTTGTTTTGAGTTGTCATCATTTTTCTTATTATTTTCTCGGAATTTTTCCATTTCAATGTTCGGGTTTATGTTCAAATCTTATGTGGACAGATAAACATAAAAAGAAAAAAAAACAGGAACACAATACTTGAACGAATAGGTCCATAATGGCTTTATGA
Organism: Rhopalosiphum padi; assembly: GCF_020882245.1. Lineage (NCBI taxonomy): Eukaryota > Metazoa > Arthropoda > Insecta > Hemiptera > Aphididae > Rhopalosiphum > Rhopalosiphum padi. The sequence goes on from NC_083600.1 coordinate 26,546,959, forward strand.
ATATTTGATTTCTATCAATATGACGTATGTTTTGAGATTGAATACTGATATACCGGGATTGCTGACGTTGATTAAAATAATCCATGACTATTGCCTTAACTGGGACTAAGTATAATAATATGCGATATATGATCTGCGAAAATGCATTAACAAATATAGTCAATTTTATTATCCGTTTAAAACCGGAATAATTGCGAACCATGAGTTTGTATTGAATGTGTTTATCTGTTTATCTAGGTTAAAGTTGTGTGTGTACTTTGAATGTTATATATTTAAAAAAAATTATATCGATATTATTTTTGAGTAAAAATATATCGATTATATGATTTTAACTTATTAGATTGTTGTGCTTTAACAAAAACAATATTTTATCTCTATAATTTAGATATTGAAACCATAATATTTTTTATCGCGTTTTGTATATTTATAATACAAAAATGTAAAATCCGGTATAATATATATATTTAGAACGGTACGTAGTAATATCTTATTATTTTTTTGAGTTTTTATTACAGTTGCATAGTTTTATTATTATTAAAAATGTACCTACTTTTATTCGTTCAATAAATTCAATTCAATTCAATAGAATATAGATTATATTGAATTTCGGTATTATTTTAAAACCTTACACCTTATCTTCAGTTTGGAAAGTCATACAAGCAATATCATTGTTCAAATCCTACACGTATAAACTTAGGGGAATAATACAGTCTCTTAGCAAATAACAATAATAGTGTAAAATATCTGGCATCTTTGCAGCGCGTTTAGTTATGAAGGTAGTGTGAAATAGTAAGTTCGGTCATTATGGCATAGTATACTATGCATCTTCTATGAACAAAGTCTACAACGAGAATGTATTATTTCGATTGAATGAGGCGAAAATTATTTGTATATTCTAAGATATTATTCAAGTATCTACAGGAATTTCAGCTGAATGCATTATTTATGTAGAAAAGAACAATGGAGTTCAACGAGTATCGATACTTTATAGGTGCCGTAAATATGTATTTAAATAAGTTTACTTTCATTAAAATCAATATTCAAATTAAAAAATATACATATTTCTGTATCGTTTATAATGATAATAATAATAATAAAATAGTAAATGAGTATAATAATAAAAATATGATATAAATAATTTATACCCGATTTAAATAATATAAGCAGTTAATTTATTCTGTTTTATTAATTATAATTTAAGTCTTAGTAATATAATTGAAAAAGTCTCGATAAACAGATTCATAGGTAGAATAACATATACTTTACCTACGCTACACTGATTGAAGGCAAATTAATTCTTTAAAAATAAGTTGTACTTATTGTCTTGAGTTAGTTAGTTAATTATACTTGTTTTGAAAGATTTATTTGTACAAAATTAAATTAAGAATATGAAATTATAAATATTTTTATTTTAAATATAGCATTTACTTGTAAAAGAATCTCTTTTTAAACAACCAGCTCTTACTTATTATAATTTCGCAAATGTATTTCCGGAAATAATTTCTGGTAATGAGTTTCGATGTACCTATTTTGTTTATATTCTTAAAGCGGTTTGTTGTTTGGATACTTTGACGACTTTTAGTCATTTTGAGGTTTCCACGTTAACGAATATGGTGGATTACCGTGGCAGAGAGTTTAAAAAACGCTATTTTACTCGTTTTATACTTAAGTTTTTGTAGACAGGCTGGGGACACTTGGTTGTTGTATTGGAGAAACGATAAGAGGACAAAAGTAACATCGACCGCCAGCGCCACAGCCGCAGGTACAATAAAACCGAATTAATGGCTGCAATTAAATTAGTGCCTTTTGCACGGCTCAGCAAAACCCCGCCCATCACGTATCCCACCACCCTTCTACCACTTGTCCCGCCAACCACTGTCACTGTCGAGCTACTTACTTCCACGATTAATATCCATTTTTAACATGTCCCGGAAGACACGAGTCTGTTGCTGATGTCTTGGAACGACGAGTCGTTTAAAACGGTCGAGAAAATAATGTATTCCAGCTGAATTGGCCAGGGAATATGATCGGAGCATCGAGACAGTGAAATTCTAAGATGAATTTATTTATTGTAATAATTATAATTTTAAATCTTCAAACACGAAAACAAATTATTGATACTATATATTTAATCGTAGATAACAATAATATTAAAAATCTGCAGATTAGATACCTAAGAATGTGTTGCTAATACATTTGAATACATTGACAAATAATTGTATACGAAAAGATATTCGATCGAAGGTAATGTGCGATTTTTAAGGATATTTTCTGATTTTTTAATATTACTATCAATACATTGTTTTTCTATAAGTAATATGGTATGTTAAATTTAATTTTGTCAACAACATCATATAATATATTATATTATTAATTATTATAACATGCATTATCATAATATTGTTCTTAACTCATGGTTATACGGCGTCCTGCAGAACGTTTAATATTTTGGAAATATTATTGTGTTTCTAATAATAATATACGTGTAATACGTAATTATTGTTCATCGTTATTATTATTATGAAAAATTGAAATACAAGAGACACGTGTCTAAAATATATCTAAATTGCTTGTACAAAACGCTGGCTAACAGATATAAAATAAAGTTGCAATTATTATTAATAAAATACGAGAATAACCAATTAACAACTTAAACAACTATTGTTGTATAAGTTATACTAGTGTCTCAATTATCTTGCTGTCTAGGTCTTAAAATTAAATTATAATTAATAACATAAAAACAACTATTGCTAATTGCTATTGTAATAAAAAAAACATTCCGCTATCGTGTATTATTGTACCAAAATAGTACGTTTTACTGGGAAAATATCTATTTTTATTGCAACGATAAAATGTTTCTTTGTAAAAACAGATCCTAAAAAAGCTAGAGAAGTTTTCCTGTTAAATAATACAACCTAGTAAGTAGGCGATAAGATGGTTTTATGCTAAACTATGTTTTTAATTCCAGTAAGAAAAGATTACGAGAAATTTTTTTACTCAATTTCCAAACCCTAGGTATATAAACTTAAAAATACTATGAATCTTAACAACAAAATAATTTGATCTAAGTTTGAACTTTGATTGTTTAATAAAAAAAATGTGATTATGTATTTTTAAGATATTTTTTTATTGCTGTAAAAATACACATAATATTCTATATTTGTCATTTATAGAAGAAAATATTGTAAAAATATTTTGATAACATTCAAAGTGTTTAAAATTATTCTTTTTCGAATTACAAAAAAAAAAAAAAAAACTACAATATTCAATCTTCTGATATATATATATTTTTAATAATTTAAAATCCACAATATATTTGAATTTATTTCACTGAACAATATTCCATTACCTATCTATTATTACCTCATAAAATATTCATAAACCAATTTACTTATTCATTACAAGACTTGTCAGTCGTTAACAATGATCGTCTACTTTTATAAAACTTTTCAAAACACCTTTATTTCGTTGTAACATTGTACTTTAATATATTAAATAAAACAAACGAAAACTCTCATCCTACCATTCTATTGTATGATTTACTGGTACAATATGTAAGTTGCTATCTAACAAAATACAAAACTTTATTTTTTCTTAATGCTTATCACGTAATTTATTATACATTTTTTGATACTTGATATTTTATACTTTATTAAATCATAATTAAATTAATTTTGTCGAAAAATTCAAATCAACAATGATTCTTATGATATATTTATAATGTATATTTTTTTAATTTTAAATAATTTATCTTTAAGCCTCTCTCAAGTTCTTCTAAATTTAACATCAGTTATATAATTTCTGATATAAAATTTTAAAAGACAAGTTCCTTTCACCGTGATCGTAACTCTTTTTCACGTTACTTCTAATGGTCTCTTAGGGATTTCCATACGTTAGACGGTTTTAATGGCATCATTTTTTCACCGCACATCCATATAACGATGTGCTCGTTTTTAAGACTGAAGGCTTAACTTTTTTTATAGTTGCATTTTTTAGAGACCATTAACGAAGATCATAAAAAAATGATTGTAATAAAACCAAAAATGTGACAAGTATCAGCTAAAAGCATTTGGTTGTTGGGAGCTAAATATTTTTTGACGAACATTATTTATATTGTTTTGTCAAAACTAATACACCTATGTAACATATTAATTATCTCTCAATACGCAAGTTGGATAATCGATAAGTGCCTCAATGGAAAGAATATAACTTGTGTATAGTTATAAAAAGTTTGTAAACTAGTCAAAATAATAAAATCGCTAGTTTTCATACAGAAATAGTAACGGAAGACTAATTTTTACGTTAGAGCTCGTAATATAACAAACAGTAAAAATCGTTTATTGTTTTTTAAATTTGGCACTATTATGTAATTTACCAACAAAAATGTTTTTCCTTGGAAAATTTGGGAAAGAAAATCGTCGATTAAGCGATCGAATTGCGCATAAAAGTTTTGCCGATATTAAAGATTTGGCCCCTCCCAGCTAAATAGAAACCGTTAATTAGTTTTTGAACAGATACGCAGCTGAAGGTTTCCGTAAATTTAATTAAAAGGGAACTGACCCGACGGTTGAAAAGTTTGATGGTAAATACATTGGTGCACAAATGAACATAATATTGTTTTGTACGTGTACAACTGTGGCTCGTAAGCGCACTTACCGGTGAGTATACGTCTATATAATATATATATATACATATAATATATACTTGTGTAGACTGACTCGTAAAACTTGACAGTCATACGTAACTCATTAGTATACTAAAAAATAATGTTTACACACGCGTAAAAGAATGGCGCGAAAATTCATTAAAAATACCTTACAAATAATTAGAATCCTTTTCAAATTTTGAACTTAATATTAACAATAACATTATTTAAAGCACTGCGCTTATTGGTCCATACTGTAATTTTATTCTACTAGCTGTTAACGCTAATAATCACTTCAATGACATTCTTATTATGTATAATAATAAGATGGCAAATACAAAATTTGTAGTACTGTTTTAAAGTATTATCGATTGTTTGGGTGTTCTAATTTTAGATAAAACACTAACGTTTATCTTGTTACGAATCAAATTAAATATCTATTTATAAATACTTAATATGTGAAAAAATATTATATTATATAATATGAAACGATTTTTTTTTTTATTTCTATAGGTTGTATAATAAAACTCAATATTTTTTTAGAGGTATCTTGGATTTTTGTTAATTACACTTAAAACACTCAATATTGGAACATAATAGTTAAAATATATAAAATTATCCACACTAACGGCATACGTTAGGTACAGCTCTGTGTTTAAATTTGTTGTTACATGGATATATACACTTTTCAAAGTAGTGTTTTAATAATAATTATCATTTTATACTGCAGTAGATATAAGTAATTGATAATTATTTGTGTAGGTAATACATTGTATACTCGTATACTATATTATACTTATAGTAGTTTAGAAGGTATCACTACTAACTACAGCTTACAAAAAAAATGTAATGAAAAATCCTTTCGAAAAATGCTTGGCACAGCTAAAAGGTAAACGCATAACCAGGTTTTCTTTGAATTTGAATTTTAGCACGTTTCTGTACTCATTTGAAAAATTGTTGTGTAGTCGTTCAGCTCTCACTCGGATAGGAATTGCATTTCTTTTTCATCTGCAGCTATTCAAAGTAGTCAAACAAACACGGAACTCCTACAAGAGATGTGAATAATAATTATTAACATTTGTTTGCACGTCGCCGTTTACTCTGACGGAAACCGGAACAAATAAAACCGGAAACATTAGTTCTTCATGCATCATTGGGTAATTTTCTTTTGCACCAGGATTGAAAAATAAACGAATGAAAATATTAAAAATAAAAATATAATAAAACGAGATCAACGGTGGATGATGGAAAACTTAATTTGCACATGTTAGTACAGGAGACAGTGAGAAAAAGATAAGAGGAGGAGAGCAAACAATGAATATCAAAAGCCGGTCAGAAATAAAAAAATAACGGGGGATTTTTAATCTTTTTGTGAACATCAGTTTTTAAATGAGAGATTTTTGTTTAATTTTTTTTTTATAAATACATATTATACAGTTTTTCCAGACTGATGGGACAATAGGTGGATGGTTGTAGTTATTTTTTGTGGTGTGGGGTAGGTGATAGGGGAAAAAAAGCGCTTTGTGTTAAATCGGAAAGAAAAAAGCGCACTCACCCGTGATTGTCGTACAGTCCATAAGGCTTATACGCTCATGTGAAACAATCATCCACCATTTGAACATCATTAGCGTATCGACCAGCACAAAATGTTCAGTGACATCCTCTTACAGTTAATTATGTTCATCTACATTTTTTTATCGATAAAATAATTTCGTCTCTTCAATACGCGCATAGTTAAATAATGATACTTAATTAAAACGGTGTATTTTTTTTCAGTTTTAATTCAAAATAATAAAACTAAATGGTACATTTATTTAATATACTTATCACCTCATTAAACAATCAATTTAGAACTATAGGTATCTATTATAAATTAATTTAATTACTTATTAATATAAAAACAAAAAATGTATGTTACACGTATATGTTCTTGTTTGGTACTTATTATTAAACCTTATGAGCTACCTATACTTGCTAAAGTCAGATCACGAAAATCATTGCTTAACCTTATCTTGTACAGCGTTTCGTACGTGACCTATGTCATGGCTTAGACGATTCAGTATATATTGTTACATTTCAAAACTATCTTATTGCCGATATCGTGTATGACTGAATTGTTTATTTAAAAAAAATTCTTTTAAACTGTATTAACAATTAGTAGATTGGAATAATTATGCATTTAAATTTGCGTTTTAATATATATCTTATATACTAGATATGTACTTATCTATAAAAGCTTTTCAGCTTCGAATTTGTTAAAGTGAGCTCACTTAGCTTATATATTTATATTTTTTTTATTCAATGGAAGTACAACCAACGAACAAATCCCTGTAGAATTTAGTGTAAAAGTATACTTTTGTTCATTTTTTTAGAATTTCATTTATAATATAAAATCACAAATCAAATATTTTAAATAGTTTTTTTTTTTATAAATGTATTAAAAATATATTTGAAGTACAAAATAAAATATTTAAAAAGTGTGCTGAAAGGTTAAAATACTGTGGGCTTATAAATAGTTCGTGGCTACAACTAGCTTTAATAATAAATTTACAATAATCAACAGTACTTGTTATTTGACGTGCGCCAGTTAGTTGGTGCCATATTACCTTCATAATTCTTTGAAGTCTGAGAATGTATGGGATGGTGGTGGTAAACTGGTAAATTTAATATTGAACTAGATATATAGTTTATAATTAAATAGAAAAATGTTTTGAATTACTATGCCTCAAGTAAATATAGTCAAAGTTAAAATGTTTGTTTAATTTAAATTTCCATTTGTGTATTTCACTGACAACTGTTGTATTCAATAAACAATGAAATCAATGTAAATTTTGATAAAGTAATATGTGGAGATAATATGTAAGATGTTTGATGTAAGAACTAAGAAGTTGTTGCATCTTTGGAGAATTACACAAATAATGGTTAAATAACAGAAGAAAAAAATGAATCACTCAATTTAAAATACAATGGACGCCGCTTATAAGACTCATGCATATAAGGTTCAGTTACTTATTAGACTCAAAATCGTCTGGAACGGTTGTATTCAAATACATTATAAAAAATTCGGTTATAAGACTCTAATTTCATAAACAACAAAGGTAAAAATAAACATTTTTGGTTAAAATTTAGAAATAAATTGGTTTTCAAAAATTACATTTTTTTTTAGTTATTTCTGGTTTTGATTCATGCTTTATAATGTGTGGACGCACAACAAATTGTACTACATTTCACATTTTTCGAAATTATCGTTATTGTAATATGAGTACGAGAAATATATTTTCGGAATATTAGTTTATAACCCAAAACAAACCAAAATTACAAATTGTTTTCATAAATAATAAATACATTCTATATCTTTTATAATTTTTTATTAATATATTGTAATAATTTTTATAATGTGTATTATAATTTTAATTTTTTTATCAGAATGTTTAAATTTATTCAATAATAAGTATATAATATGTAATATTATTATGTATTAAAGTAAATTAAAATTAAAGCAAAATATATAGTAAAATAAAATTCATAAATATGTAATATATTTTTTTTCCTCACTTCGCCTACAAGATTCATTCGGTTATAAGACTCACTTTGTGCTGGTCCCAAAGTGGATCTTATAAGCGGAATTCATTGTAAATACAACGCTCGTCCTGATCACAATATAAAATGTTAAAATAATTCTAAATATAAATGTTATAAACCAGACAATTGATATTTATTATTTACTATTCAAAATATTGTTTCGAGATCGTTTGAATATTTGTAATATTTAGAATTATTTTTCCATATATTCCTATAACAACCCCTATATGTTCATACACTTGAATGAGTTTTATGCTTCTACCATCGCGGTCGTATGTGTGTGTGTGTGTTTTTCATAGATCTCTTTGTAAATTATCTTTGCTGTATCGAATGTACTCGAGACGAGGCTGTTTTACATATTATACAGTCATTTTATGTTCTTATTATTATACATTTTCATTTTTCATGTACCATACGACCGGAATTATACACTCCGCAGCCCGTCATTCGTATGATCATATGCACTGGTAAACTAGTGCTCGAAACAGTTACAACTCAGATAAAACAAGTATTTTCCATCAACAATTTATTTTTATTTCGTATTTCCTTGACGAATAAATTCGAACTCGGCTCCGAAATCAGTTACGCAGAACTGTATTAGTCTTATACGAGTACATAAAATATAGTATAAATCGACTAGATGTGAGATTAATATAATATGAGGTATAACGTAATGAATATCGAAGTAATCGGGTAAAAACTGTTTACCCGCATAGTGTTCTGAGAAGTGAAGAATATTTCGAAAAGCTATTATTATTCAAGTCACTGATTGCCCTTGCAGTACACGTTTATTTTAATACCTTTACATTATGAACTCAGAAAAATACTCGTTTCTACTACAGACACCTCGATTTAATGCACATTTCAACAAGGCTTCAAGTTATACGTATTATTGATTTGACGTCGAGTAAAACACACGGTGCTTACAAGACTATCGAAGCTTTGAAATTGTTTTATAAACTAACTATTAAGATTTAGTACATCGTATATATAAATGGTGTTGTGTAATAAAATATATTTTTTTTACAAACACCTACTGCATCGTTCATTATAATATCATTATGATAAACTTATTACTAAAATATCCTTTTTTATGCAGTTGTGCTCGTATCACACGATTTTTTTTTTTTAAACATATTATTCCATTGTAAAATATACCGTGGTCATAATATAGTCTATAAAATATATCTGTATCGAAAAAGAAAATATAATTTTTCGTAGAACAATGAGAGTAACAGTTATTCATTCTTAACTTTGATGAAGACCGTAAATATTTAGCAATTTAGACACTATTTTGCACTGTATTCAGCTAGTAATCATTTTTATATCATAAAATTATTTTTTCCAACGTAAATTCGATAGAAGCACATAATAGAAAAAAGTATTTTAGGTTTTTGGTACTTTTATTTTTATATCCTGACGCCTATAAGTCATATTTAAATTGACAAAAATGTATTATGTCAATTGTTAATATAACAAGCGTATTAAATACAATAATGATAATCATCTTTATTATAAAATGTACATATTTTATTTATTTTTTAAACCAAGTTGACAAATTAATTATGTAAAATTAAATCAGTAGTATAATATGTAATAAGGAATATTACCATTTTATTTTGTTTAACTCTGTTTTCATTGTCAAACCTGAGTTAAAAACTAACATTAAAATATTAAACATATTTTAGTTATAAGAGTAATTTTAAAAAGCATATTTTTCTTTTTTAAAAAGCAACGTAATGGGATTATATTTACCATAGTAAGGTAATTTTTTGATTTTTTTTTTTTAAACAATTCCTTTTTATGATACTGGTTTGGTTAAAATAAAAAAAAAAAAACCGTTAGTTTACATATTATTATGCCTTTCTAGTAAATTGGTCGACGGAATTAATATTTAAAAATCTGCGTATATAATAAAAAAGGTTTTTTGATTTTTGAGAGAATTTGCAAACAAAATAAGTATACAAAGCTTTCATTTTTCGGTCATGTTGTACTATAATTTGAGTGTTTGGTTATAACATTCATAAATGAGCAATTGAAACGAAAAATATTTTGTTTGAAAAACGTGTAAGTCATGTTGAATCATGACACGAAATCGTTTCAAACATTGATCACTTTTTACACTTGATACAATCGTGGTTTTCTTTTAAAACACAACGGTTTTATTGAATTGGTATATCATTTGAAAAAAATATGTTACTTAATCAAGTGGATGTGTTATTGTCATGTGTATTAAGACAACAGAAAGATAAAATAAAAATAAAAGAAATAAAAAAAGAAATATTGAGAACGGCTTATTGATATTTTTAATCATATTATTTAATCCTTCTTAGTCCCTTTATACTTGTTATACTGGTTCAGAAATTATTATAAATTAAAATAAATTTACAAAGATTATGTTATATAACTTTAAAAAGAAAGTTTTTATGCAAAAATAATAACATATTTTTCATTATAAAAAAAAACTTTTTGTGTTCGAATATATATATTTATTTTTAAATAACACATAGTTTATGTTAACATAGTGAACATAAAATTGTTAATGAAATAAAAAGCGTCTTAATAATATTCTTTCGAAATATATATCTAGTACATTGTTCATCATTAATATAATATTATACATTATGTATAAATAAAAAAAATGCTCCCAAACATTATTAAAAATTATAGAAAATATGTTATTAATTATAATTTTGTTATAATAGGTATTATAATCATGGTGATCACAATATTATATTAAAATAGTTACTTTAATAATATTATCATAGAAACACAATTGTATATTAGTTTTATTATATTTACTAGTATTTCAGATGTACCTAAATCATTTTTATTTGAAAGTATTTATTTTTTGGATCATTTTAAAATGCTTTATTTTTGTATAATCATTATTTTTGATATTATAATAATCAGTGTTATAAATTATTGCGTATAAGTGTAATACATTTGCACAAATAACTAATATTATTAACACTATATTATATACGCCACAAAAACAATGTTCCTTATTGACTTGGAGTTCTATACAGCTAAGTAAATTAGACGAAAAAATAATCCAGTCAAAACGATTTATATAATAAACGAAAAGTTTACAATTTTAAATTATAAGACATTTTAATCCATCTGGTGTGAATTCTGTCAGAAATACTAAAAGTGTATACTAATGTCAACAACTTTACTTGTAATACGTTTGGCTTTGGAGTAGAAGTTGTTATGAGCTGACACACTGTATTAAGCCTCCCTACAATCATTGAAGATTTTTCTCTATTAAATGACATTGTTTGAATATAGTTTGTTTAAAAATCGATATAAGAAATTCCATTTTATTTCCCAATTTGTGTTTTGTGTCTAAATACAAATCCATAAGACTAAACCCTTTAAATTCAATCAATATAATTGTATTAATTTATTTACGGAATTATATTTCATAATAATTATATATATATATATTTGTAAATGTTTTTGAATGGGCAGAAAATATATTTATTTTATTATTAATAATGTAATGTTTTAAATTGCTTTTGATGCTAAGCTATTATTTATTAACTTTTAAATTACTATTAATTAAAATTAGGAATCGCAAATAAGTATATCTAATTTGTTAATAAATTCTACCATTTCTTTATAAGAGAATTACGTTTTTATTTGAACGTTACATGGCCATTATTTTCGGTTATCACCATTATATTTAAGTAATCGATATAATTTATTTTTGTAAAATTTAAAATATAATGCTCAACGGTGCAATGAGGAAACTTATTGGTCTTTCAACATCCGTATATATGTTTAATCAGTAATTTTTGTGGTGGCAAATAATTATAAAAATTCAGTGCGGTACCTGTAAATCTGACTATAATAGTATATATTGAATGAGAGATCGTAAATTCTGGATTTTAATATTTTCTAAAAACAAATAAACTATGTTCAAATTTATGCAGACGAATAACATTTTTTTAAATAAAATCTTGACCATTTTATACACATATAAAGTTTCCATTAGGCCATTACTCATTATAGTGTTCCAAACGAGCAGATTGATATGGAAAATAAAAATAATATTTCGACATGGTTCCTAGATGTTAACTAATTATTTCCAATTGGCTCTAAGTATACAACGAAATAAGATATAAACTACATAAAAATAATTGTATTTCTTCGAATTTAGTTGTTACACATTATTTCGAATGGTTTTAAAATTGAATTTACTTATTCACCGGTCGTTAACCGCGTGCAAATAAAACTACTATACTACTATATATGCAGACTACAATTTGTCGAGCCGCCGCGGGACATGCGAAATGTAAAAAAAACGTTGAAACAATTTTAGCAGCTCGTACGGACCGATTAAAATTCGTGCCTACAAGTTACAACAAGTACCAGAAGATAAATGATGTATACACAACGGTTTTATTAGTATAATACTATAATATATAGGTACCGCGATCGTACCTATGTATAGATTTCGTGTTTCCGTAAACGATTGAGTTCGGTACGTCGTCATCGTGTCGTCGAAAGGTATATTATCGTAGTAGGTAGGTATTCACATCGCACACACACACACGTGTTCATAATGATAATAATAATAATAATATGTGTATAAACGACGCGTAGAAAAAAATTTAAAATCGCCTGCTCCGTAGATCACGCATATTATAGTTATGTGTTATTACGTATAGTACATTATGTTCTCGGCGGGTAGAAAATTGTGCGATGCTCAAATAATACGCTATCACGACGAGGTTTGCTCGCCGCGTCGTACGGAGAGACCCGAAACGCGTGCGTGCACATCTGCAGTGTCACAATAATTTAATATAATAATGTATACGTAAACGTCTCATCGTATATTTCCACAATAACAGTACAATAATAATCCGATGACGATTACGACTGTGACGACGACGACGATCGCGATGTCTGTCTGTTAGACGGTCTGATGGTTTTCGTTTAACTCGCCCTACACCGCGTACCGTCTCTGTATCACTCTTATTCTCTCGCTACACGCGCGTGTGTGTTTCTTCTGCGCTGTCGTCTACAAAATAATAATTTTATTCATGACTTTGGCGCTCGTTAAACGCCTTTTGGTCCGCGTCGCCCTCGCACGTGTCATGCACGATATTGTAACGCGATTCGCGCGACGAAGCGCTCATCGTACACGGCCATTGTTATGGTCGTATCGGTCGAATCGTTGTGATACGATAATAATATTATGTACGAAATACTCGACAAGCCGCACGACCGCGACCTATCGAGACTGTGATTACGAACGGTCGGCGCCGTCGAAAATGCGGACGTCTCTCGACAGTCGTTGTGATGTTTTAAGAAAAAAAAACAAATATAATCAATAATATTACTTCAGCTCGCAGACTAACGACAGTAATGATAATATAATATGCGATTTTTTTTTGTCCCGCCGCGGCCGAGTCCTGAACCAATTATTATAATTATAAAATTTTGTATTTGTACTCACAACACTGACTTGGCCGCCGTTTTGGCCACGTCGATGTTTTTTTTTCCTCCGCCATCAGTAAGGTGCATTAATTCACGGTAGATCGATGTTTTCATTACACGAGAAACCGCCCGTCTCGCAAAACGACTACGATCGTCTGATGCGGCAATATCATCGGTGTAATATTATAATACAGTGACGTGGCGGCGGCAGACATGGAACAACAAGAGTGCCGCATAAAAAGGTCCCGCAACGATGAGTTTATAGAGTATATCTATGTATGTATGTATGTTAATATTTATGAGCGTAGACTATACAGCACCGACGTCAATGTATGTGCGTATAAAATGTGAAATAATAAAAGTATTGTTTAAATGTTTCTTCTCGACTTTTCCGTCAACAGAAAAACACCAGTTTGGTCGTATCATACAAGTAACATTTAGTGTGACGTTCAAAAAATGGTATGTTCGCTCTACCTATCTCTCTTCATTTTAATATTATACTATTATACATGTTTTATAATAATATTATTTTTTTCACCCTTTTTACTAATTTACTATTATTATTTAATTTGTGGTCCACCTAAAAGTATATGGTTTTAACATTATGTTTTCATTTTGTTCAATCAGCCACTTTTACAATATGACATAATGCATTAATAGAAACCATTGGTTTTCAAAAAATTTTTGATATTTGATGTTTGACAAGCGGTTATAAAATATATTATTATCTTAACGGGTGTCCGTATATAATTTCAACTTTTATGAGATTGTTTTTACATATCGAGATTATTTTTTTTCATTTTGTTTATCTCGATATTTTTGACATAGTGACAAGAGAATGTTTGACATTACCAGTCATAGAAAAAATAATTCGCAACCCAAGGTTTTTGACGGAAGTATAATAACTGTATATCTATTATCGATGCAATGTAAAAGGTTGGTTTTGTATAGTATAATTATACAATTCTTCATTCATCCAGAAACTTATAATCTTAAATATTTATTTACACTAAGTTTTAAGATTCTAAATATTTTCAATAGAAAGTTAACCTGGGAATTCTACAATTAGCGTTTCATAAGTATTTTAAGTTTTTAATTAGTGTTAAAAAAATGTTATGTTTTGATATGTCTTAATTTTACTTTTTATAATATAAATATTTTGGAATTATAACTCAGGACGTATTATAATAATTGAATATAGAAAAAAAAGATTTAATATTGAATTAAACAATAATTGGGTTATCCATTACACAATTTATAACATTATTTTCTTTGCTGATAATACTAATTAACATGTCAATAGTTAATAACTACAATTGATTTAAAAATTGATAACTTTATTTCAATGGTTGTTGACTGAAGTTTTATTCATATATATTGACCTAAATCTAAATCTAAATCTAATATTTGAAATATTAATATACAATAAAATGTATATTTTTCATAATTTTTATTTTTTTACTATCTATGAAATGTAATAATAATAAAAAAAAATTTAATTTGACATGTATTATTTTGGAAAATTATTTTTTTTATATAAATATAAGCAATATTTGCATACATATAATTAGAAATAAAATAGGTACATTAGATACAGGTTTTTTAAAATTATTATAAACATATTAATAGGTATGTATTTAAATACAACTTATATATTTCAATCCAAGAAATAAAGCGATTAACTAAAAATATTAAACATAGCAAATATGTAGAATATCAAAACTCTATTTTAATAGTCTCAAGTACAAGTTGTTTCCGTGTGATGTTTTGTATACAATATTGACAGTTTCTGAAGCATAAACCAAATGTTCGAAGAATTTAACAGGGAAATTGAAAAAGTTTTAAAGACGTTCTTTATTATTTATGTCACTATTTTCATTAAAAATATATTTTAGAATAAGAAAAACTTTTATGAAAAATAATTTTGATATCGAAAATTTATTTTTACAGTACATTCATAACAGAATGATCATATATGATAAATATTTATTGTCATGTCAAAAATAAATTTGGATAACACATTATCAATATAATTTATAATTTTACATCAAGTAGACAATTTAAAAAATATAATAATTTAACATTCAATGATTTTCAATAAAAAACAAAATATTAATTAACCTAAACATTATAAAAACTACAATATAATATAATTTTATGCAGTTATTTAATTATAATTCAAATTTTTTTTTTCTGAATCATTAGCTAAAATTTCTAGAAAGATATAAAAATAGTCCCACTTCAATGACAGCATAATATGCCACACGAATTTTTGTTGAAAGTTGGTGCTCTAATTATGATTTTACAAAACTTCAGCTTCAAAGAGATTTTGTAATGATACTCCACTAATGAGAACGCGAATAAAAAATAATTAAATACATGTATACAATAAAACATGTAATCAAGGCCGAAATTATAGGTTAGGGTAACTCGCGAGGGTTATAATAGTAGACAACAGAGGATACTTATTAAACCAATAGAAAAAAAAAGGATTTACATTTCGAGATTCAACACCATTTGTTTGACTTAATGTACATTAATATTTTCTTAAATAATCGAAAAGTACCACTGTGAATTTATTCTGAATACATTTTTTTTAAATAGCACATACAAGTATGCGTTGAATTTATCTGAATGTGTTTGTAAAATCAACATGATTCATCATAACACAAAATTAGAATGCGTCACGTATTTTTTGTTTATTACTTTTTATATACTGTATATTTTGATGCATAATATTATATATAATATATAATACCAATTAAATATTATAAAAAAATCGTTTTAAGGAAGCAATTTCATTTATGCTTGTAATTTAGGAAGTTGTGTTCAAAATTATAAAATCTTTTTACATAAAAATGTAAAAAATTTCACTTAAATAAATGTATAGTAATAACATGCTAAATGATCATTATTTGTATAAACGTATGGTTCGTTTTTGAAACGCAATTGACTAATGTGTTGTTTAATAAATTGCTTATATTCACTAGATGAACTTCTTGATATAAACTTCTAAAAATATAATTATATTACAGTGGGTAGCAAAAGTTTTTAATACTATTGTTTTAATTTTATCATCACGTTTATACGTGTATTGTAGTTTCTTTCCTTTTTTTTCTGCGAATCATTTAGAAGTTATAATCAATTTACTTAAACTAATGAAAAGCGTAAACGTCTGTAGCGTTAAACACGTTTGCAATGTAAATTAAATGATACCGAAAATAAATTTAAGCTGGTGATTGTTTAATCAACTTGTACAACAGAATAAATATGTTTAAAATGGCAAAACCAATTATCAGATATTATATAAAATTGGATACTATGAGGTATTTAAATTGTTACTGTAGTTGGTATAATTTTTTTTTAGAATATAATATCACATATTCCATGAAATTATTGACCTTAACAATCTAACGTTAAATTAATTATTGAGACATAAGTGTTAGATATTAAGCATTATCACTGACTATTGTATTTATCACAGATAAACTCCGGTTATCACCGAATTGGAATACCGCGATTTTATTTTATTAGATTAATTTAAATTTCAACAACATTAGTTATTCTTTGAAGAAAATGATGACCTTTTACAATGAAAACTCTTCAATATCAAATTATTAATGACCCCCCCCTCTTTTGTATTTTGGTGAAACGTTTTATTCCAACGTCCAAAATGACAATATTAAAAAAGTTTTCCGTCCTTCATGTGATATTCTCATTAAATAGAATATGATTTTTTTAACTCCACGAAACTTTTGTTACGAACAAAGCGTGAAAAAATGACGACGATTTGGAATCTGAATAATAATATGTCGAGAAAAGTTTTCAGTGTAGGCAACATTTTAAAATTTTTGTTGCAATACTATTTGGAGTCTATTTAGTAACACTTGTTGTTATTTTAAATATACAAGTGAATTATTAGTGAACTTATACATCCTGTTGAATACTTTGCAGTGATTTTTATAATTAAAAAATATATATCTTAAGTAATAAAACTAAAATTTCAAGCTTGTCGATTGTTCATATTCTGATATTTTGTTACAGTTACTGTACCACTTGTTCCTGTAGACGCTGTGGAAGGAAGATCTGTTAAATTTCCTTGCGACGTGTCCTCCCCAAATCCAGCAGACAAAGTGTACATGGTATTCTGGTTCAAAGATGACTCCGGTGTACCACTATACAGGTATGGTCTTATACGGTTTTATTATTAATTTTATAATACACAATATTATTATTACTCGTGTATATTACGCTGTACGTGTATATTTGTACATAATGATAGTTAAACATTAAATAATATGTTTAAAATTCAAAATCTTCAGGTTGGCAATATTGAAATAAAAATAATTTCTTAAATTCTCAGATTGTTAGAAAAAATTAAAACCATCACGTTTTAAAGTATAATCAAATTTAATGATATTAAATCGTAGGTATCTGAATGTACGCAATTTTTCTATAAAAATAAATATTGATATCGTGTTGATATAAATGTTATTCTGCTTGGAATCATGAACTGAATCGATTCCACGCGATGATTTTGTCCTTATACGACAGTGGAAACAAAATATAATCATATTCACACTGACTAACACTGACTGTGTTATTATAATTTTCGAAGAACAAACTTATTGAACGGAAATCTGACAAGGGGTGTCAAGAACATTGGACTGCTGGTGCACAGTAATGAGAAGGGTGTGGGCGGAGTCTAAGTTAAAAGCGCCATCGTACGTACGTTTCGCATTGCAAGTTTCGAGTTTTAATTATCGTATTTAAACAGAGCCTGCAGTAGTTCAAATCAGAATCGATCCCTCGTGAACGTGACATTTTGTTGTACATCGGCATTTAGGTAGAAAATATTTTTTATAATACATATTATCATCCACTGTAGTTATCATTCACATTGCAAATAATTTGATTGCTCTTGACATCCAATACGCACGGTGATGAAAGTGTCTATTCGTATTAATTGATTTTTATTTTATTATCTATTATACCCTACAGTAATTATAATAATACTATTACGATAATAATACTTGTGCTCGAATTAAATTTACATCGCTTAAAATTGATTTATTTTAAAACCTAATATTTAAGCAGATAAACCTTTTACCGGAGTGTTGATCGCTAAATGGTTTTACGTCATGTCTTTTTTTCATATTGTCAGTGCCAAAACAACTGGCTGGCAGACGTTTAACTCACTCGTGTTCACACAACCTCAACGCATATGTCCAAGTAATAATTTAGTTTTTTTGTACCTGTTTGCGGAGTTGCGATTTGTAGATAATTAAATGTTTACAGACCTAGTTCCATCACTTATGAATATTATTATTTATTTTATTTCGTAAGTTATTTGTTATAATTGATCCGATATTTTCTTCAATATCAATTTTCAATCAATATCCATGATTATTTCATTATTATTATTATTATTATTATTATTTAAGATCAAATACAATAAGTGATTTATTATAATTCATTGGCAAAGTCTTACGTATCATTTAAAAGTAGATTGTTGTTCGCTGATCGATAAAAAAAGCACTGAATAATTTTTACAACATCTAAAAATACATCATTTGTTATCAAAGTTTTTACGATTCATGATCTAATTATGGACGGTATAATAATTAATTATAATGTTTCAACATTCATATTTTATTTTGATTAAGGAATAAAAAATTAATTATCTTTTGTAAATATATTTTTATTTAAACACTCCCCCCCCAAATATTTTAGACGTATGGGACCCCTACACACAAAAATGTTACAGCCATTAGAAACACTGCAGGAAATAAGTTATAGTACATATGATGATTTATAACATATTTTATAATATTAAACATTTTAATTAAGTGCATTAAGAGCAAAAATAAAAGCAGATATTATAAATAGATTGATTGCATTTTATCTTAACGAACGCTAAAATAAAAAACCAAACATAAGTTTAAGTGATTTATTTATTATTTTTATATATTTTTTTAAGCATTATGAACAATTGAAAATCCTATAACTTTTTTTTGTATAAAAAAATTGATTATTTATTTCAGCTACACAACGTTTCTTTTTTTGTATTTTAAACACTATAAATGTTTAATTATTTTAATCAACCGTTTTTTTATCGTTATTGAATTATAACTGAAAGTGTATTTTAAATTAGTATTGTTATACAGGTTCTACGTGGTTCATTAATTGAATTTTTAAAGTTCGTAAACATATTTTTTTATCATATTATTATCAAGTTAGGAATTTAAAAACTAAGTAGGTATATGAAAAGTTTTTGAACGTCAAAATATCATGAATTTTAAAAATATTTCTTAGAATTCACAATAAAGTTTAATTACTTTGTTACCACATAAAATATTCGTCAATAAATACAAACTGAAACATTATAGTTTATAGTACAATGAATTACAATATTATAAATTAATTCATAATGGATAAACAGACTTAAAAATCTTGTCTTGTATATTTTAATATAAAATAACTTATTATAAGTAAAAAAGGATTGTATATTACCTGTCTACGTGACTGATGATTCAGTTATCTACAATTGAATTATTATTGTCATGTCAAGTTTTTTTTATATATTTATAATAATATATATATATATATATATATATGTACAATGTTGAAACTTTTTTATACCACTGTCTGGGACTAGTATTATGTGATATGCACTGTTAGACAGTAAAATGCTTCAAAACGTCCCATTTATAAACGGAAATTGTGTATACATGTCGGGTAGTTTTTCATTTTTTTCCCATTGTAGGTATTCATTTAAACTCAAATATTTTTAATATTTTTAGGTTTTATACTATTTTACGACTTTTTAAAGTTGTAGCATAGCGATATAAACATACTAACTTACTACCGTTAGTACGCTTATTCCAAGTTTATTCCAATGAGAAAAACCTTTTATCAAAATAATGTTAATACAAGTTATTTGTTCTGTGAAATTAAAAATTAATAGTATTTAGGTATTTTTAAATATTAGCACTATCTTATAACCTGCTTACTGATGATCTAAACGATCGGAATAATCTTTACTAATATGACTGACTAAATTAAAAAATAAGTTACTTTAATTTTTAAGGATTTTAAAATGTTTGGTGCTATATAAGTTGAATTTGGTTATTACAATATATTATTTAGGTACTTCGAATTTTTATTATAAAATTTTGATTTTCCTGAATCAATGTATTTTCCGATACAGAAATGCAGAATCAAGTACATTTAAAAAAAGTTGATTCACACTTGAAATCCTATACACCTTTCAAGGACCGAAGGCAACACCAAACGTTTTATTTAAGTTCTAGTACTTACTCGTAGTTGTAATTTTTGAAAACTGACACAATGTACTACAATATTTGTTTTTAAAATGAGTCAGAGTAAAACAATTTTCCCAGATCCTTGTTTATTTATTTTATGTTGTTAATAAAATAGTTATAGGTACGTGTCCATTACATAATATTATGTTCTCTATTATGTTAATACTTTATAATTAGTTTAATTTACGTTCCTCATAAAATAAATGTCAATTTCTCCGAAATTTACCTATATAATTTACATTTTACGTTCAATACATACAAATTCAAATATTTATTTAGTAGAATGAATTTATAAATTTAAATGTTGATTATTCATAAATTGACTCGATAACTGATCATGGAATCATTGGATTTAGGATCCCTAAAATATACGAAATAACTCCATAATTATACAAGTTCAAATTTATGAACGTGTAATTTTTATAATATTGTCATTTATATTTATGATTATGATATGATATTGATCAAAAAATTAATTCTTGGGAGTTACATTTATACCAATACAAATATGGCTAGTTATTTCAATAATTTTTGTTTCTATTTTTTAACAAATTCAAATATATTGTAAAAAGGATAACAACTGTTTTAATAATATTGTATGTTTGATGATAATTAAAAATGTATTTATAACAGATACTCTAAATCAAAAATATTAAATAGGTAAGTATTCAAGAAATAGATACTAGGAAAACCTAATCTAACATTCGAAAATCAATTTTTTTCACCCAAACCAAAATATTTATAATATAAATCCAAATTATAATCATAGTGTCATCAATTCATAAGTACTGGTTGCGTGCTCGTATAAATATACAAAATATTAAAATAATAAAAACATCTTATTTTTATTCTTTTTAGTCATAGTATCTATACGAGTATGTACAATAAAACTTCCGTTAACGGTCACCCCTGGAAGTATTGCACTTCTATTAACGGTCACCTCTTACTAACTTTTACTTTAAACGAATTTAGTCAATCCAAATAATCGTGTGCTAAAGATACGTATTACGGTTAAAAAAATATATTGTTTTCGCTTTTCAAAAGTTTTAAAAATTTAAAAATTAAACAAAGTGTATATTTCTGTACCTCTTATGTTCCTTTAAAACTCTTTTCGATATAATGTCATCCGGGTGAAATATTTAGTGTAACCTGAAATCGCGTTTATACTGTACATAATAGGCCGTATGTTAAACTAACGAAATACTATAATATTATATACATAATACATGTCTAGAACACTGCACATTTTGTATAGAGGTGCCTCGGCTATAAACAACGAACGGATTAATCCATTTTGCTACTAACAATTCTACAAAATCCGAGTTATAAAACACAAACGTCTGCTGTAATAATAATACTAATGATAACAACAACAGTAATAATAATAATAATAATAATAATAATAATGTTAATAATTATAATGCTATAGGCGACTGTGTGTAATATTTCCAGTTGTATTATTATAGCATACAAAAAGGTCGTGCCGTGCGTTGTGCAGTGCCTCTGGTGCGTTTTAATTAATTATTATACGCCTGTCCCCGCGCTGTCCCACTCCACTTGTGCAGATTGCCTTTGAACGGGAATGCGAAAAAAAAAAATTAATGAGAGCAGAAATATCGGGCGACCGGCGTTACACGGTATAGGTAGGTACATGTACATATTTATGGCGTTTAGCCGAAACACGTGTAATTCCCGAAAAACAATTACACGTTCCGTCGGCATACACATTACTATTAGTAGTACACTTATTGGTTTTAATTAGTATCCGCCTAAGTGTTATTATTCAATCGAACAATAGATCGAACGCGCGGTCGGGATTTCGTGTCGTGTTCACGTGTTTGCGTAAGTTTGTACGCACTTGTGTGCGTGTGCGTGTGTGTGTGTTTGTGCGAACAACAACAGGAATAGTGAAAAAGAAAACCGTAAAAAAAAATAACATAGTACCGAAGAGCACGAAATTTTTAAAATTTACGTTCATTATTATTGATTTTGGCGGATTTCAAAAAAATAAAACTTTTTTTTAACTTTTCACTCGCGCTGACCGTCGTCGAAGTCGTAATAGTGCTAGCAGCCGTTTGTTTGCCAATCGAATTCCACTGCTCTATTATAAATTGTTTTTACGTCTTGTGCAATTCAAACGCTCGTCGTCGACCGCTAGGACCTGCGTTCATCAGACGCATTAAACGGCGGCGGCACGACATCGGAGACGACTAAATTAGTCGATTAATCTCGAATATCGAAACGCGCGCTCGGGAAACGTACAAAAGAAACGATCAAACGTCAAATATAAACACCAACACACATCGTTACCATAAAAGCAATATGTTGCGATCGTCGAGACCATCGCTGGCATTACGTACAGCTGCTCTTCAGTGCCATCAAATCAATTTCCAATCAAATGTATTGCACCGATCAATATGTAACACAAGTTAACACTTTCAAAAGTCATACGAACCCCACGTGTAGTGTTCGTTTTATCACGGTTTTTTTTTTTTTTTTTTTGTCAATTGTTTAAAGTAAAACACATCCGTATGAATTTATTATGGTTATAATATGAAAGGTTAAACATATTTTTTAACATCGAAAACGATGAAACTACAATGGGAGCAAAAAAATCTTTTTTTCGCGCCTTAATAAGTATCGTAATTTAAATTATAATTATTATTTGTTTTACAATATTCTCGTTTTCTCGTGGTTGTTGTTGTTTTTTATTTTATGTATACAATCTGTGTTTTTAAAATATGTTAATTTATGAAATTTCAAATTTATCATTTTGAATAATGATACGAAAAATATTTTAAGATAATTTAAAATATAATTCAATTATTTAAGGCGAATTGATTATTTTATTATGTAAATTGTAGTAATAATGTTCAAACTTAGATACATATTTTAACAATTTTTAGTTCTTATACCATTAAATAGAATAAATAATTCTCGTATTGTATTAGTCCAAATTTTTAATAAATATATAAGTATGTAGAACAACGATATTATTTTCATGTGAATAACAATATACATGCACATGATACAATGTATTAGTTATAACTAACTGAACACGTGAAGTATTTTTTATGACCCATTTAGTTAGGTACGTTATTTGCTATTTCATTCAAACAAATACAAATTAATCGATACATTATATTACTTTAGTTACTGTAAATAAATAGTTAAAAATATTTTAGTTTGTTGGAATGGAGATGATGACTATACACAGAATTTAAAATTAATATAAAATAATGTTTTATAGAATAGGATTTCAATACATAAAATGTATTATTATAATATTTTATAATAAATAACGAAATTTTTTTTTAACAGATAATATTAATAGAATTTATTAAAATCTAAATATTTCCACAAATGTATATTGTACTTTTATACTGTTTTTTAAAATTGAAATACTATTCTTAGCGAGAAACAGGCAACAACACAGGGGTAAATACTAAATTGTAAGATTTTTTTTTGTTTATAGTTTCCTCGGTACTCAGTGAAGTTTTAATAATAAATTATTTTAGTCGACCGTTCCATTATAATTATTTTAATATGCAGAATAAAATCATTTATGGTAATTATACATTTATATAAACTTAATATCGATATGCTAAAACTGTTTTTATTTTTAAGTGCTTCAAAGCCTCTTTAATTTAAATCTTTTGGATTTGTCCTAGATATGAAAATTGCCAGATTTTCCTTTTAAACATTGTAACCAATGAATTTCCGATAATTTCTTCAAATAAATATTATAATAACACTACTCTAGTTATTGGTTTATAATTTTACTATTTACTCTAGGAGTTGTTGTTAGTTATAAGATTATATGTGATTAAAAAGTATGATCACTCACTATTTTCTCTTCTTAAAATTTGTCATGTCTATATTTATGTACAATTTGCTATCAAACAAATCACACACATATTATACATTTATTTTATGTCTGATAGAAAAAACTATGTATGTGTTTATTTTCCCTTTTCTGAAAATTCTTTAAAAAGTGTAGTTTAAACATTAAAAATCCTTAATAATAATAATAATAATAATAATATTTATAATACCGATGTTTAATATCGATGTATATTATATTTAAAAATGTACAAGTCAAAGCAAACATAAATTAATATTATTTATTTTATAATAATAATTCAGGTACATGCTAAAATGATGGTGTATCTTTAAATGTAAAAAAGTTATTTTAAATTTCTGATAGATTTATCTATATAAAAGTAAAAATAAATTTAAATCAGTCCACTTTTACAAAATATTTATTTAATTTTTAAATGTATCAGTTTAATATGCTGCGTTTATTGCATACTGTTATAATTTCTATATTCTATGATATGTTTTCTAATATCGACATAGCTTTCTTATCTATTTCTTATGGTACAGACTTGTATTATAATTAAGGTTACTCTCGTAATTAATGATTTAAATACTGAGAAAATCATCACGTCACAGTTTTGTACAAATACATGTATATAGTATTCTGAAAAACTCAAGTCCGAGAATATTAATTAAAAAGCACACATTTTTAAAATTTATGACATTAATATTAAAAGCCCATTGGTGGTTTTAAGATTCTCTCGGAGGATTTCTGATGCTCAGATGAGAGACATTTAAAACATTCAACATTTTTAGTTACATCTTATACATTACGACGCTTCTGATAAATAAGCAGTTAGTTTTTAGGTAGGTACACCGTACGCGATATAAGATTATGACTTTCATATCACATAATATATTGGATGTAACATCTACAAAGATTAGTGATTTTTTGATAACATCACAGTTACCGATTAATCTTAAATATTATAAACATTTTGATTTATTTTTACAATTTTCAATATACGAATGTACGAGTGTTAACACAAAGTAGTTATAAGATTCAAAATTTTAACAATGAAGTAATAAATTTAATGTAACAAAAACACGTATTTATTTATTAAACTTATTTACTTTATTATTAATAATATAAATAAATATCAATTGTTATTTTATCATGCATAATTTACAATGAGACATTTTAATTTGCTATTAAATAAATAGGTACAATATTTTTTTATTCTATACATTTTTATTTTGAGTATATAATATTTTACAATGCATTTCACATTACAAAAATAATATTATTCGTTTCGTATGATATGTGTTTTATCAACCTCGGATCCCGTGTATATAATAATACAACGCTTTGTCCATTTTACTTTTATTTTAAAATTTGTAGGTATTGAATTTCCGGAAATGATGTATATATATATGTGTGTGTGTGTGTGTGTGTGTGTGTGTGTGTTCGACGTGCGTGTGTACCATACTACATACCTATAGAGAAACGCAGCATTTTCGATTTTATTGAAAAGGTGTGGCAGAGATAACAGTGGAGATAAATGAGAAGAAATACCAATTGGTGTGGACGTTCTCGACTGGCATACGTCCATCGTTTCTCCAATTTCGCGGATGACCGTTTTCACCACGCACGCACGCGCGCAAAAACACACACACACACACATACACTAACGCGCGCGCACATACACGAGCACTGCCCATATACGTTACTACGATACAATCTTCCAATTATAATCGGGATTCGAGCCCAGCGCAAGTGCCACTGGGAAACCCGGCACCACTATCACATACGGTTGTTGTTGTGTGGGCGACGGAACCGGGATCGCACACATACACGGTACAACGGTCCGTTTGTCGTAATAATTGAATTATAAGACCGAGAGGGATGGCTCGGTGAAGGGTTGTTTTTCGCGTGACGAGTCGGCAGCAGAGTACACATATATACGCCCCGTGTACGCAGTGAACGTATATACGCGTGTACGTAAGAGTCAGGAATGTGTGGGAAAAGAGGGTAGCAATTAAATGTGGTGGCAGCGGCGGCGGCGGGGGCGGAAAAAGTGCGCAGGGTCGTCGATCTGGCGCGTGTGGCGGGGAGGTGTGCGTGGGGCTGCAATTCCTTTTCGCGGCACTACCGCCACATCAACCACCTCCGTCACCGCTGTCCGCCATATACTATTGCTACTGCCACTACCACTGACTGTACAACTGCGCCCCCCCTTCCCCCATGCACGCCGTACCCGGTCATTATAGTGGAAAACGATTAAAGCCATCGAGGGCTGAGAGACGGACACGCTGGCGTGGCGGTGTGTGTATAAAATAATAATAAAAACCCCCTTGGGCTGACCGAAAGCGTATAATGATATAACAGCACGACCATAATGACCAACGGATTTTTACAGAGTAAAATTGTACTACTTCTACTATTATTACTATTGCTATACTGCTGCGGTAGCGCACAAAAAAAAGTCAAAACCAAAATATATAATATGCTATTTGTGTGTGTATGTTAAAGAAAAATTCAAGGGAGGGGCGACCCAAAATATTGTTTAATATTGATAAATGTTAACGTTTTGAACACGCTGTACTTTATCGCTTCGTGACATATCGTAATACTAATCGAAAAGTCGCTGAAATAAAATTAACGATTAGTACTTTATCATTGATTTTGTAGTTTCTTTTTTAAAATATATGATTTGTGCAATTTTCAAATTAATAAAAATAAATCAAATCATTTCAATGGTATACATTTTCACGTACAAGTCAAATTCTAAATCATACAATTTTGTTTTTCGTGATCATTGATATGTCTCTCTATAGTCTATACCAATCAGAATATGTTGGCATGGTAAGCGTAAACCATAGTAGGTATATGGAATTTCGTTTGTTACTTTTAAAATGACGTTTCATCCCGTTTGCAAAATGTACCACTAGCTGTTGCGGTCTAGAAGAACTGTCGAGTGTGCACAGTATGATATTATACGCGTATTATTAGTATAATAAAACATCGAATATACTTAAATATACTGTAACCGGTACGTACATAATATTGTACTCGTATATTAAGTTCACAGTTAATTGTAAAGAAAATAGTATGATTCATCGGCACTTAAAATGTTGTCTAATAATATAATAATGATATATAAAGAGGAACCTCTATTCATCCGTTTGTTTTGTCGAATATTCAAAAATACTTCTACTTGACAATCGTGCACTCATGGCGTGTGTGTGAATTTGTAACGCTGTGAGGTTGGTAAATTGTCGTAGAAACCAAGTGGAAATTCGAATTAGAGTCGCATGTACCTACCTAACTGGACCGTGAACTCGGTAACAGTATTTAATTTATATTTTATGGGTATGGTATCCAACCGCAATTATCCACGGAGGGAACCATCCATGTGTCTAAATAACTCACAGCTAGGGAGCATAAGTGTAGTTAAATTATAATTACGTAAAACAATTAATATTTTTATTTGTATATATATATTTTTATAAAAATCTATTATTACTATAAATGTACATTATGTAGTTCAATCAAAATATAAATTATTATAATGATTTCTGGATTATATATTGGAATGAGCAAGTCGATTAAATTATGTTTCGTTCGTTCAAATTATATTATATTTAAATGTGACTGAAACTATTGTTGTATCCATCACATTTCTGCAGATTAAAATGAATTCCAATAAAAACTAATATAATTGGATAGTTGGTGTAGCAGAAGGGAATATAAGGTATACTAGTTCAATTGTACATTAAAATATAAAATTATAATTAAATAATTCATAATTTATGTCAAATTACAATTCTTTAAAAATATAAGATTTTTTTGATGTACTTACCTTAAAATTATTTTACAAAGTTTTTCATTGCTATGTAAAGGAAAACCCCGTCAAGAATACTCACATTCGTTACAACATATAGTGGGTTAAATGTTGTATTTAGGATTCTGACAGTATGAAGTTCTATCTTACTTAATTTGAGAATAACTTAACACACTCATATTGTAATATTTTACAGTTTTCTCATATTATATTGTGATTTGTGAAAGAAATAAACAGTTATATAAATAATACAATTAATATTTTATTTATATTTTTATAAATGATAAATATTAAAATATGTAAATTTCAAAAATAAAATATTTAATACTTGATATATCAGCTCGAATAAAAAAAACATTATTTTTTCTTTAATATCAGATAACATTTTTTTAAAAGAGACGATTTGTAAATAATATTAATGGATCTGAAATTTAGTTGAATGTTACGGTAATAACAAAATTTTCTCGAGGATTCATTAAAAATTCAGCGTCTATAACTGTTTTATATGGAAATATCAAAATAATATAACTTGTATAATATACACTACAATACTGGTTATTAAAAAAGTCTAAAAATGATTTATTTTGTTTTGATTTATTTATAAGTTTGTAAGATAATGTAATTAAAACAAATTTAATAATGAATTTGTATTAGGTATGTTGATTATATTATTGTGTACTATTATATAATACATTTTTATGTCCTAAAAATAACTAGGTATGTTTATTATTTATATATTTTATCATAATATAAAGTTGTTTTTCATTGGCTTAATATGTATAAATCTAAACAATGATAAACGTAAATTTGCTATAACAATATATATATATATAATGTCATGCGTATTACCACGAATTTTATCTTGTCTTCTAAAGTCTTCCCGTAACATTTTATGCAGTTTATTTTTATGTTTGAATACAGTAGTGTTGAGACCAATCTCCATTTAATCAAATATTAATATTATAAAGGTTCAAAAATATAGGCGAATAATATCATTTTCACTGCGCATACCGGAAATTGATACACATTTTTACCGTTCTCATATTATAGTGAAGCGAAATATCATAGTGCAATAGGGTCCTGGGTCTTCCAAATTTTATGTTACATAAGCTGTTGAGATAACATCATATTTGTATATGCCATATCCTCTAGTGATGTCAACATGGAATTAGTTTTTCTTGCACATGCAATCATTTTATACATAATAAATTTGTACATTATTATTGTTTCGTTACTAAAAATAACTTAATAATATAGAAAATATTTAATTAAAACAATATTTATTGAATACATAATAAAATATAATAAATGCGATTGTATTTGTTTTATAAACGACTCGTAACTACCTTTTAGATATATTGAATAGTCAAGTTTTATTTAGTGAGTTTTTGCGAAATGGATTTTTTCCAAGTCAGTAATCGAGAATTGTGAATCATCTTATCTTAATAATTTAAAACATGAGTAAGTATATACATAACAGATCCCCTTTCCAGAAAAATTTTATTTCTGGCATCGGTAACCAATATTTCACGTAGGTAATGCTTTGAAAATCAAAAGTAACCTTCCCATAATTTATATGAAATTTACCAACATTTAAATTATAAAAATGGGTGAGCAATACATTTCTAATCAGATTTTTTTTACGAACTATACAAGAATATATTTCTGATAAACTATTTGATTTTTAGATTTTTTATAATATCACTCAATTTAGTAAAATATAAAACCCTTAAAATAAATATCTTTTAATTTTGATAATATGTAACAACTTGGTTATTATTGAATGGTTCACAGTGATTGTTTGCAACCTGTCTAAACTTAGACTCTCTTAGTCCTGAGTACTACCCTTATAAAATGTATACAAGTAAAATATTCTTTATAGTTAGTAAAAGTAATTAACATGTTTTCAGTTTCAAAGCTAAATTTTCTGTCAGATTAATAAAATTGAGTAAATTTAATTAAAACTAATGAGTATTTTCAACGAAAAAAACGAGTAATTATGCTGCAATGATTTAGCGTAAAATATAAAAAGTCTTTTTACTATCAAATAAAAGATTGATCGCTCATCGTGTTATTTTACTTAATGGTATAAAAGGATATATTAATAAAGTTTGAAAAATTATCCCTGTGAATTATATTAAGTCAGCAATTCAATATTATCAATATTTTTTAAAAGCTCAATATGGTATTGATCGTATTTTTTTACAGCCATGTTTTATACTGTTGACTTTTGTGTTGCAATAGTTTAAATTTGATGTGATATACATTTTGTGACAAAATAATTTTTGTATAGAAAATGTATTTTATGCATAAAATAAAAACAAAATTAAAGTAGTCGTAAAAAAAAGACGTAAATACTTGATACCTGTACAAATAATTCATAAGATAAAAATTAAATTAAAACTTATGTTATTACAAAATATTATATCTTTATGTATTTATTTTTATCTTAATTTATCGGGATTATGTAATTTTATGGAAATGTAAACCAAAATTTTTTTTGAAATATTTTTTCCGACGTAATTACTTTTTCTGGAGTGTTATTATACCTACGGGCATGACACCATGTTTGCAACTATATATCTTAAATGTACTAAGTAATATAAACCGTCTGAAACAAAATATGTATAAGATATAACTACGGCGAAAAATCGTGAAATGAATTTGGAGGTGTTTTCGAGTTTCGTTCTCTGTTTCCGCCTTGACATGTAATGACACGTTTCGTAAAACACAACAACAAAGTATAGACACACTTCTAACGATAACGTTTTAAAATTGTTACCAATATGTGTTCTAACGTTCCATACACCATTAATGGCTGTCCCTCAAGGGTAGTGAATGTGTGTGCGTATGTATGAGTGAAGCAAAAAGGTTTTCCAATTTGCCTTCCACTTGCTACTTGTTCTTCAACACACACACAGACACACAGACTCACACACAGCCATACAACCACACAAACACACACACACACACACACACACACACAGACACACGCACACGCAAACACACAGAGACTATGTGTATATACTATTTTCGTCCCCGGGGTCCTTTCGGTTTCGCTAGAGGTGTGAAAGGGACTCGTTTGTTGGCTTTGCGTACACTCGCTTTCCCACCTCTCCTCGATCAACACTGCTCCCGTAGTCCCGTGTCAACGCAACGGCCCCGATCATTCATCTTGTTTTTGTTTTCGCGACCTCGGTACTACGTCAATCACTTTACGGGCCAAGATTGATTTCTGGTATGGAACGTTGGTACCGCACACGCACCGACCCGAATGTTTATAATCTTTCTAAGACTCCATTTTCCGGCGCACACTGACCTTTTCCACCTCACTAGGTCATCGTAATCACATCCGCTAGGATATACTGCGTACATAATATTATAATACATGCATGCGGCATAAAAATATTATTATACTTTGAATTCAGTAGCTAACAGATATACAAGTCATACGCAATAACTACTTACTCTTCATCTAACAAATCGTTCGTATTGTTGTGATACACCGGCGTGTTGGCAATTAATTTAAAAGTAAATTTGAAGTTTCAAACTAGATTTCACAAGCCGTAATACCTATAAATGCATACAATACAGACCTAC
Source organism: Rhopalosiphum padi (assembly GCF_020882245.1). Lineage (NCBI taxonomy): Eukaryota > Metazoa > Arthropoda > Insecta > Hemiptera > Aphididae > Rhopalosiphum > Rhopalosiphum padi. The sequence continues at coordinate 26,579,223 of NC_083600.1, forward strand.
TTAATATGAAATCTAAATTCGAAAACAACTGTTTCCAGTTTGTTTGTGATTTATTTAGAATCTCCAGTTAAATTAACATTAATTTCTGCACAATAGTAGTTATTTGTATAAGAAGATCGTAATAATATCGGAAACATTAATTTAGTTGCTAAACATAGAACGAAACTTATTTAAATTTATTAAAGTATCTTTTAGTTTCAATAATTTATATACATCTATATTATACCAATAATAAATTAACTTTAGTCCAATAACAATAATATTATAAAATAGTGTTCTACAAATAATATATTATATTATGCGAATAATATACTTCGAAAATTGCTTTAATATACTAGATTATTATAGTACATAAAAAAAAAAAAAAAAAATATGGAAATGAGAATGCAACAAATTTCCTTTAAGTTATTAGAAAAAAAAAATTACAATATTATGAACCTAAACCTAATTTATCTCAAACAAGATAATTCAAATTCATAAATACAATTGTTCCCTAGAGTTTTATAAGATTAAACTTTGCACATAAGTTAATTCGATGTAACAATCTATAGTTAAGAACAATGTTTAAGCTGATGGTTCTTGGCAATTTAAGCTCCAGAAAATCCATGGACGTTATCATTAAGATTTACCTAAGTACTAGTAAATTACTCCGTGGATAAATTAACTATAAATTTGTTAGTTCCACCCATTATTGCTATTCAAATATTACATTATAACTACAATTGTTTGGTTATCACATTTAGATCAGGTACATTTAATTGAACAACTTAAAAGTTTTCCATTAATTTGATAATTTCCTATTTAAAACACTGCTTATAAGCATACTGTCATACTGATAAATAAATATATTTTTATTTTTATAGTTTGATCAATATATTATTTTAAAATGATAATCGTTGATGAAATAAAAAAAATAACCTACCTTATCGACTATTAAATATATTAAAAGTATAATTCAAGCTTTTAAAAAAAAGTTTGATATTTATAATACAACTTGTGTCCTGAAATAACTGTTTACTACTTATTATTATAAATGATTATAAAATGTTATATTTTTTTTAAAAATTGTATTCAAACGAAATGTGGTTTTCCATTATAATAACCTCGTGTCACTAAAATACGATATATTTCGCGGTCTCTACGACTTCATTTCGTTGAAAACAACGCCAACCCTTTATTATATATTTTCATCAGCAATTCAAAACGCAGGTTTTAATATTCACACTGAAATTTATCTTAAACAACATCACATGTATAATATGCGTTAGTCGATAATTATAACCGTGAGATTCCGTGGTATGCAAATAGTTTTCTGTTCGTATTCCAAACTGTGTTTTAAATTCCTGCATAATAATACGTTGAATATGTAAAATATAATGTATTGGTATTATTCATAAATTATATACATATAATATTTAGTACTCTTTACCGCAAAAGTGTACAAGCATGAAATACTCGAAGTTTCATGTATGCTTTAAAATTAAATAACTCCACAAAATAAAAATATATTACCAATTTGTTTTATATTTTTTAACATAATATGCATTTACCATAATAAATCAGTTATTACTTATTTATGATTTTTTAGTACCCGTTTAGTTTGATAAATTATTCTAATTCAACAAAGAAAAACTGATAAAGTTAATATATTAATATTATTATTTTTTTGCTATAATTTAGGTTTATTTTTTCATTTGTAAATGATTTATATTATATGTATTCATTATATTATTCGGTGTGCTTATTAACTATCCGATGTTGTACATGTAATATGTATAACAGCGTATTACGATAATATAGTTTTATAGGTATACGTTTTATATAAGTTCATATAAGTGGGAAAAAAGTTCATCGATAATTACATCATAAAAATTATTATTCACTTAGATAAAATAACAACGGTTTTTGTTAAAAACAATATTTTTTTTTTTTATAAGTTTATTTAAAATTTTTATTTTTACACGCTTGTGTATAAATATTTATTATATGATCTTCATTGATTATATAGAAACGACTCTATACCGAAATAACCAATGTTTATACGAATGAAGTTATTCAATGTTATTTCTTAAAAAGTGTACGACACATTTCAGTGGCTGTACATTGTAGTTTGTTTCTTAAATCAAACGTTCGATGGTTATTTTCGCAAAGTAGAATTTTTTTCATACTTTTTCGAGTATGTAATTATTTCGAGTGAATAATTTTTCATCCCTTAGAAATATTATAAAACGACAGGAATGTTGAAGAAAATAATTTATCATAAAAATTATCGGACTCGAAAAATAATCAGTAATGCTTTGCGACGATTCAAGAAAGAATATGATATTACGGTCGATTATCACCACCATATTATTATTATAGATAGTTGGTACGATATTATATTATGCGACTATGAAAAAGAGGCAACTATATTATATCAGTAATAGCCGTGATTATCACCGGATAACGTCAGATTTAGGGTGTATTTTAGGGACGTCACGACCAAACAGAACATATAGCCACGTAAGATTTTTTCCTCCCCTTTCAGCACAACGTAAGACCTTATCATCGATCTCTTCGCAAAATATAGAATTGGGTTCACACCGCGCATAGTGCCTCGAGGTCAGCGCACAACATTAAGTTACGGGCCCGGACGTATCGAGCGCTTTTGTTTATTATTGTAAATGATTCGAGAAAAGGACAAACATAACACATAACCATACACTATACAGAGAGCGAAGAAGATACATCGTCACGCATGCATAATATTATATTTCTATTATCCTGATAGAATATTATGGCGACGCGTGACGGTGTGACATGACATTGAATTTTCATTCAAATTGCAATAAGTTTTCGGTTTTTTTTTTTTTTTTTACACACATTTCGGACTTCATTTGAATTCGTATTCCATCCGCAGACAGTGCGAAAATTACACGTCAAATACAATTCGTCAGGTAACAATATATAGAATCGACGAAAAGTATAAGGACTGACCAACATATATACCGCCCATCATCAACAATTTAATTTTCGTGAGCCCATCGTCTTTTCACACGTGATTTTCCACAATGAATTATTCGGGACGACTATAATAATATAATGATAATAATACACAGTAAACCAAAATTTGACGGAATGCGAAATTTCACTGTCGGTAATTTATTATTGTTACCTTTGTATTGAGTGGCATAATAATTTGATTTTTTTTTTATCGCTTTTCTCAATTAAGACGACACACTCATCACTACCTTTCCCGCTGATTGATAATATTATAAACATCGTCACCACTGCGCCTAGGAAAACTGTTTGCAGTACATAATGTTATTAATTATATTATATTATACCGTCGACAAGTTCGCGTGTTTTCTGATCGTAATATTATCAAGTAGGTAACATGTTGTGTTCCACCTGTCATCTAAAATTATTATAATAAAATGCTTGTCTCGTATAACTCCAAGTTTCGCAGTGCTACGTGGTTATCATTTTTATTGTTTTGTTGTACTATTTTTCTCCGTGCGGTAGCCCTAAACAGAGAATAGTTTTGTTCCCTCTCTCTTGACTCTATATTCAATATATTATACGCATAATTGGAAGGCGCCCGGTTAGTTGTTTGAGTGAAAACTCTTTTGACGATGAGAAGCAAAATAAAGTTCACCGGACAAATACAGCGGGGCAGTATTATATAACAGTATAGTGACTGCTATTTCAGTCCAACCGCAACCCTGGTCGTGTTTTTACCCGCACTTTCACGAGTGGTCGTCGCATTCAATAGGTTCCGAGTTTGGGGCGATGAGAAAATCGGAAAACACTCGACAAAGCAATCGCAGTGGTCTGAGTAATTCACCGAACCCCGAGGATTTGGCAGGTTGATAAAATATAATACGTTCTCTTGAAACACAGCCAATGTTTCTCGTCTTGCGTTTTGCTCGCGATCAGCATTTTGTATTCCTGTTCTGATGACATTATTGACAAATTGAATTCAATTGAATCCATTTTCATGGTGACATTTTAACAGATTGGTTAATATATTCAAAAGTCCAATAACTCTCTGGCCAGAGTATATTATATGAGGCAGGACAGAATAATTTATTCAGGTTTCGGGTCTATACTATTATAAAAAACGTTAAATTTTTAATTGGTATTCATTGCACTCATTATTATTGGGGTCGAATTTAGAAGTTGTTAGCTAACAATAAATAAATAAATGTGTGTTAAGTGTTGGTTGATGATTTTAAAGAATTTACTTGTTGAGAAATATTAAATATTTTAGGTACTGAGTGGAGCGAAGAATTTATTGATTTTACAATATTCTATTTGTGTGTGTGTGTGTGTATGTCAAAATTCACTTATTTACGTATAATAGAAAAAATGCTTTCATTTTCATTTTTGAGAGTGGTTTTAAGAAGGTCCAAAAGTAAAATTTTCCCAGTGTTTTTTCAATATTGTTTTTGCATTTAATATGAGCTCATAGTACGAGTATGTGTTGTACCGTTATAACTATAATCTACGATAGTCACAATAGTTGTCTGTTTACATATTGCCTAGAATTAAAAATTTTACGTAGGTTTGATGATGATCACATTATAGACGGGAGAAACTTCACATCATAAATCCTGAATTTTGTTCTTGGATTTATAATAAGGATTTATAAGCCTCCGATGTCAAGTTGAGCCTCTCTCACACACCATTGTAGAAAAAGGAAGAATAATGGTGTACGGTGATATATAAATCGGTAGTGCTAGTTGCCAAAATATCGTTGTTAGATGGGTCTGGGTATAATTTCCTAAATTAATTTATATTTAATATACATAGGAACTCTCAAATCATTTACCATAATGCGTCTACTATACTAGGTATAAATGCTTTACCCGATAAAGCAACGACTGCAGAATAAAATATACACTAATGGGTTTAATTAATTATATCGAGTTTACCGAAGATAATTCCATGTAATCACTAATCAGAATCACATAAATAAAATATCCATAATATTCGTAGTGTAATTATAAATTACAAAATGGATTCATCTACCTTTATTTTCACGCTCGATCTACACTGTATGTTTGTATATTTATACAGATTTTCGTCGTATCATGTTGGATTATTGTTTCGTTAAATAAACTAAAAGCCTTATTATACTATACCATTTCATTCACGGTGTATCATAATTCACCTTCTATCTTGTGTAAAGTCTAGCCAGGATTTCTCGAATGTCTATCAAATCGGTCCATTACCTTACTCAATCGAATTCAATACACTGATTATAAAATTATTTTTCACTTCTCCAAGACTTACGCTGTACCGTAACTATTTTCGCAAATAAAAAGGGGTTTTCGAAAGTTGCAAAAACGCTGAAAACACTACATAGACTTCTAATGGCACTATTTTTAAAGCTAATAGGTAACTTTAAAATACAATTTATAAGAAATGTTATCTATAGATTCGAAGCGAAGCGATAAATGTATTGATTTTACAACGACGTTTGTTTTTTTTGTGTCTGGAGACACCAAATGTTTTTATTATCATTTCATATGTATGATATATTTTTCTAAATACTTATTAGATTCTTTTTCAATTTTTATTTTTTTTAGTTTTTATCTATATAATATGTCGATAAAATATTTTTTGCTGAATCAAAAAGCTTGAGAATAAGAATAAACGATTATTATATAAGTTTTTATTATAGTCTATAGATATTTTAAATGATTAAAATTCGTCAAATTCAAGAAAATGTATTCGCAAATACCTACTTTAAATTGGTATAAAATTGTATAGGGCATAGGTAATAGCAATATACCAGCAGCTTTTATATAATATGTTTTATAAATATATACTATATTGTATGGCATATATATTTACATCTCGCTTACTGTCTTATGAATTTGGTTTAATGTTGATTTTGCATGAAAAAGCTATTAGGGGTTTACATATTATATTGTATATAATATACATATATGTATATTGATATATTATATATTACCAAAAAGTCACTTAAAGTTTTTTCAAATTTATAATGTAATATTAATGCGAGTTTTTGGTTTTATTTAACATCGATTCATCGGAATTCCCGTGATGTCATGTATAATATAATAACGAGAATATTGTTTTGTGTAAATACACATCGGTTGTGCGATATAAGTTTTAGGTATGAATTTAATATGCATGTAGTTTTGTAAAGCCATTTGCTATTAACGGGGTTAACGTTGACGTATTGAAGTCAAAGGCATGCACAATATAGATTTTTTTTTTGTATAAACCTCTTTTGAAATGTAATTATTACAATAAATTAATGAAAAATAAATGCATAGAATCATTGCATGTGATACCGTTTCGTTATTTTAAAAAAAAATACGTTTATCAATACTTCAGACAGACTTTAATCGACGATACCAATATTGAGAAAATCTCAAGTAGAAGAAGAAAATAGTGCATCTGTATACAATGGTTCAACCAAATGTCTATAAAAAAATTCCATGATTAATATCTCTGAAAAATTGGTTTATAATTTAAATATAATTTCTTAGTGTCATGTTTTTTAAAACTTATTACATATTTTATGGAATAAAAATTCATAAATAAAAAGATTATTAAAGATTAAAGACGAGTTATAAGTTTATTTATTATAAATAATGTTTAAATCATAAGTCGTATTTGCAGTTATTTATTTATTTTATTTTACAACTTACCAGTTATTGTTTGAATAACTATATTGTAGCTATGTTTAAATTACGTTTTTTTCTATGTAAGTATTTAAATTATCTATAGTTATTAATGCCTAAATATTCATTGGTACATTTTGTATCTTTTACTAATTGACTGCTTAATTCTTGCATACAAACTGACTGGATATTATTTGAATTTTCATTTGATGTATTTCATATTCTTAATATTTTTTTGATTCAAAAAATCCATGTATTAGCTTAAAATTATATTATATATTAATAAATATTCATTGAATAGGTAAATTATAATAATTTAGAACAAATTTTGTTTGTAAATAATTATATTCTTGACAATAAGTTGGTCGTTTAAGTAATTAGGGATTTTTCAAAAATACATGTGAAATAAATAAAATTTCAACAAAATGGTAGGACCCTTACCAAAAATATTCAACAAACTGTTATGAATAATTTTGGACGGTTTTTGAAGTGTTAGATAAAGTTTTAGCTGTTGGCGTGAACGCGTTAATTTTCTAAGGAGCTTTTAGGAAATTGCTCATAACTTTTTAACGAACGTCAAATAAATTGTAAGAACATTATAACAATGTCCAACAAATGATCAAGAAAATGTGTCGTATATAGTTTTAGATTAATTCTGATACAATTGTATCACCAAGTATCATCATTTCCAAGACGACGTCCCGTGTTAATGTTGCCTGAGAAACGAATCAATTGTATTTGATTATTTTTGAATTATTTAATCAAACTGTTTTCAGGTGACATTTTATGATTGAAACATTTTTCGCAGACATTTGGTACTGAACCATATGTACGATATACAATGCTCTTTTATCCCGATTCGGCTACGTTCTACAATTATTCTGATGTTAGTTTTGTAGTTCTGTCTCGTATAGAATTGATTGCGTAAAATTTCTGAACGATTCAGTTACTATATACAAAGCATACATATGTTTGGGATTTTTATTTCAATTTCATTCCAGTTAGGTAGTGCGTTAAAACTTTTTAGTTTAGTCCCGTTGGCCTTGCAATGTTTATGTAGGTATTTTGAATTAGCGATAGTCGTGTTTGGTGATCTTATTCGATTAGATGTATCTTTTTCGGAAATCTTTCTATTTCGTCGATAGTTTTATCACGAATAAGATATTGGTGCGTCTACGATTTATGTGTTTATTTCATGATTTGCACATGGCCATAATCAGTAAACAGTATATTTTCCCCTTGTTTTGTTAAGATTAAAAGATACATTTATTTTAAAACTCAACTACTGTACTTTTGGTATTTAGAATTTTAGTCCATAATATTAATTAAGTGTTAAGTAGGTATGTTATTGTAATAATAATAGCACGATGAGGTAAAATATCATTTTTTGACTTTCAAATTTTATCGTTGAATACACGCGTTATTAATATGTCGACAAACACGATAATTGGGGAAGTCTAATAATAATAATAATATATTAAACAACGTCTCTTTTGGACGACGATGAAAGCGTTCGAAGCAATTATTGAATTACTCGGAGGGAATGGATATGGGGTAAGTGTCTCGGCCAGACGCTGCTCCTGGTGAATTTAATTCATCGGAAGTGAACAACACACTTTGCGAACTCTATGCCATAGGTACCACACACACATAAACACACACACACACACACACACACACACACACACACACACACACACACACACTAACATATACACGCGCGCGTCTATTCGCCGGTTTTCCACGCGTCTTGGCGTGTGTGAGGCGCCTACCCGCTCGTTTTCCGGAAACCCGAGGCGACCTGCATAGGTGTGTTTTGTGCGTGTGTGCATGCAGGTAAGTTATAGCGGCGAGCTGCTCTCTGTATAAGTTTTGCTCGCATAATACGACGTGTTCGCATTGTCCGGAAGTACGACGTGGTATATACTACGCGCAGTTACCAAAACCGCCATGATAGTCTCCGCCCGCGACGCATAAACGACATTCCGGCAATACCATCGGACGCGGAGTGTGTAGAGCACTTCGAATTTTAATGATTTAATAATACGATAACAAAGAATATCATACTGCGCTGGGTTGTTCCTAATTTGTATTATCATTGTGATTCCACTGTTTTCATAACTGACACCTGCAGAACGTAAGAATCTACACGTGTCATTATCTACATTTTATAATATTTGAAATATTTTTTAATATCAAAAGCTTAATATTGAAATTTTATGATAAAATTATAGTTAGGGTAAAAAGTCAGGTAATTAAACATAAATATCATTAAAATACAGCTAAATATTCTAAGTTGTATAAAAAAGACAAATCATATTAAACTTTAGTAAGATATTATACACGCATGTTATAAAAGTTTGATAAAACTTCAATATGGAGCCTATAGGTATCAAATTTAAATGGTAAAATATATTCTCTTACTTATAACTCTCACTATTTAACTTAAATGTCCCGCAGTTTAATACCCATTACCAGGTTCCCTTCTACATCTATATTCGTAATATATGCAACATAAATTATTGAACGAACTTATTAAACGAATTATGACTATTGATAATATTCGTTTTCAAAAATATTGTTTCATGTTATTTAAAATGACTTTATTTAATACTATTCATTAACTATTAATCGTTTGAAAAATTGTAAATATCTGTCCAAAACGCTTTATATTATCTATTAAAATAAAATAAATATATAATAATATTTTATTATATTATATTACAATATTAACTCTATTAATTAAATATACTAATACATTTTTATATCATAAATAGTATATTATTTTATCTATTTTTTTCTTAGCAAAGAAATATAATAGAAACATAATATTTTATTAAAAATAGAAAAAAAAACACTTATTATATTAGATAGTTCAATGAAAAATTACATTTTTCACTGATATTTTATGAATAAACCCGAGGAACTAATACTAATCGTACTATTCGTACTAGTATTAAATTATGTTCGTTACAGAATTAGTTATTTTAGTAATTTTCGTGACGTTTTATAACATACAATTAGTTCGGATTGGCCATCGGGTGTAAGCGAATAAATAAATGACACTAAATTTACATATAGGTATTATCAATCTTAATTGTGCTGTGGTAAAAATGAAATAAATTTGACGCTTATCAGTGTATTAATAATACGCCTACGCCCAACACCTACTGCCGGCGATGAAAATAAAAAATAAAAATACTATTTAAAGAAAAGGAGTCGTACATCAATATACCGTGTATATATACATATATATACATATTGATATTATTATTATATGGAGTGTGAGGGGACCCCAAAAGAAACGTTTCGTGATAACATCGCGAGGTCGGCCGCGTTCGCACATTTATACGTATAGGGGTTGAGGCATTTCGGCGAGGACGGACATTGCCGAACCCTTCGCGTGCATTCCGGCGGAATGTGAATGGGCGGAAAGTCGCTGTTGGGGCCATGGTATTATTCGACAAAGGTCGACCGGACCCCCCGTCAAATCCAATGAACCGAAACGTTATTCTAATTCATTTAATAACGGCTGCCGGTGTGTACACATATATATCTACGCGAAATACCGACGGTATAGCGGTGTAGTGTTTGTTGACCGGCGGCCGGCGGGGAGGGCGTAGGGTGTGCACCTATATACACCTATACCCCGTGCGAGTCGCGTTGGATATTTTTATTTTTTTTTTCCTTTCGGGCAAGGGTCTTATTTTATGTGTCGACGAAATTATATTCACCAGTATACATACAATATAATATACGAAAACGGTCTTTTAAAAGGTCTTTCTTATTATTATTTTCACCGTACAAACTGCTGCAGTAATTGAAATGCCCCAAACATGCCCGACAAACCGTTATGAAATTAGTTCCACACACAACGTACATATGTATGGTATATATACTTTCGTGCACACACACACAGACACACACACACGCGTCGTTCGACCTTTGAGCGCGTTTAATGCACAAATTGTTTCCGCCGCCACTGCTGCAATAGGTCCTATTATACACACACCGCACTGCTGCCAGACTGCCTTTAATTTATTGTCATCCCTGTTGAATTATAATAATATATCGCTTAACGATGAACGACAATATTATTTTTGAAAAAGTATTATAACATTCCTCGAACACACTTCCGTGTAATCATTTTTTTTATTAACGCAAATTATTTACTACAGGTGTACCTAACCGTGTTTTATTCAAACATTATTTTTTTTCATTTATTTAGAACTCGTTTAACTCTACTTCGGAGTATATCTACCATATTTGTTATTATCATTTTTCTCGAAAATCATTTAATTAATAATATAAAATATTTCATAATTTTATCGTTTACTGATTTCTAAGGTAATGCGAATAAAATTTTCTTAGAAAGCTATAACAAATTATGAAATTACAAATTTTACTGTTATGATTTTGCCATTATCTATATCTACCTACCCACATACCCGTTAAAACTGAAATTAAAATTAGTTAGTTAATTATTTGTGTGTACTTTTTATTTTTTTTTTGTAGTTACATACATGAACGTAAATAATAAAGATATTTTTATACTTAAATCGTATTATAATTTTTTAATATGAGTAACTATTTTATTATGTTTTATTATTTTGAGATTTATAAACATTTTTATACAATTTTTCAAAACAAAACTGCCATCATATTATCATTCTGATAAAATGTATAGATATTATGCAGAATTGTCTGCATAAGTATTTAGTAAACATTTTATTGAAGCCGTTTTTTCCCCTATTAATGAGAATTAGGATATCGGAGTGGAAAAAAAACGCACGGCTATTAAATTAGCACAAGAATAAAAAATGGCGGATAGCGTTAAATGGATTATCTTGTTAGTTACAGCTTAACTCGTACCGAATAAATGTTTTTCGAGATGAATCGTTTTCATCCATTTAGATCCAACAACGTAGTATGTTTAATGAGAAAACATGAGATAGAAAACTGTCAGATGCTTGCCAAATTAAAACGGATATCAGCTGATAATAATCATTTTGCATTAATTTAAAAAAAAACCCAGTTTTCATAATATATATTATAGTTCACGTATAAAGCTGAAATCCACAAATATTTTTATTAAAATTCATTTTATTTTTTTTATAAAAAACTTTTCTCGTTATCAATTTTTCTCACCTTTTTCAAATTGTCCTGTCGTACCTTCTGCCACAACTGTCAAAGTCATTGCTCTCCTCAATTACAGTGTCACAATTATTTTTATTTTTGCCTTTCATATTAGCTTTTTATGTAACTCCAAAATCGATTATTTAATTATTTATTTATTTTTTTTTTTTCGCAAATTACAGCTGTTTGTTTTTAATTTATCACCGAACCCTTCTATACATGCAAACCTAACCTTACGAAGGTCTGTTGGACGGTCATTAATTTTTATGACGCCAAACAGAAAAAAAAAAATCAATTGGTCTTATTGTTTTGTATCAATACCTATTCAATTTCATATTGGATTAATGTTCATTTCAATGTTTTTTAATTACACTAACAAGCTTTTTTTTCCTATACATAATTTTATTATACCGGATGTATAAACATTAAATCATACGTAAGCAAAAGTCGTATATTAAACAGTGTCACGATATTATATTAATTTTCGAATTACGATTTACGATGTACATATTAGTAATTTTGTTTTTTTTATTTATATTATGTTGGACTTGTTAGAGTATCCAACATTACATTTAATGTATTTTAATATCAATACATTTTAATACGTCATATTATTTATTTTTATTCTATGGTAATGAGTTTGACTGTCAACAAAGTTTTCTATTTCTATTTTTTTTAAATATATTACATACGTTATTAACAGAAAAAATAGGATTTTAAATTTAAAAAAAATGTCACATCATTTTTTTGAATCATGTAGTAGAGTTTTTATTATGTTTTCAATTTTTTCATAACATGTTACATGGGTTACATAAGATATCAAAAATTAGTCAGGCAGGTGATGTGGGTTTGTTTTCGAGAAGTTGGAGATGTATTTTATATTCATTAATTATAAAAGAAAGATAACGTATATGAGCTTTTATTATATTAATGCTAGTGTTTTTTTTTCTGGATACGACTATGGTGTGTTTTAGGGGGTGTTTGGGGGAGTGGGTGGAGTATTAATAAGTCCTAAACTTCAATTTGACAATTTTGCACATAGGAGGTTGTTTCGCGTCAACGACAATATTTTTCTCTCACGCATTCTCACACAAATAATAATACACACATAAATATTATATATTTATATCGTAATTTATATGTTCATATGTACATATCAAATGCACATGATATAGATGTGTACGTGCTCGCGCGCGTGTATGTGTGCTTAACAATGATTAACAGAACAAAAGAAAAACTACAATGAGGTGTTTATTAATATACGGTCTGTGCACACCAAATCCCATGATTTATTATAATATGGTACCGCTTGTAAAGCCTTTCTGCGGCGGATAAAATATTAAGGAATTCGACCATTATTATATTATTATCTCTGTACTGTGCTTGTTTCAATTCGCACATAATATACATAGGTATACGTATATTATTGCACGTATTACATTATATTATATTGTATATATGATACGACATTGTGATATTACAATAAGCGCGGCAATGTAGCCGCTCAGTCGAACTCGAAATGTTTAGCCGGAAAAACCGCAACCGCATAGTCGATTGCACACATGTATTAGTGTACAATATTATAATATGTACCTACAATGTACATTATTATACTAGGCGGTTATTTTTATAACATCACGTTACAGTGATTTTTCTGGCGAATTTGAGCGTTTTTTATTATTATTATTTTTTTTTCCAAAAACTTTGTTTTGTAATTACAAGGAATCGTTTGGTTAAAAAAAAACACGGATATGCCATCGCGAGAATATAGTGATATTTGGATTAACGTGCACAATTTTTTTTTCTCATTTATATTTTTTCTTCTCCCCCTCCCCGTCCCCGTCACGCTAAGTTTCCGAGCAGCTCCACAGTTGTTCCGCGCATATACTCGTACATATATAATATACGTACCTGTATAATAATTAGGACATTTATATACATGTATATGCGCTTTTGACAGTACTTGCAAAATCCATAGGACACAAAGTGACGTGATATTAATTTTACGTCTTTATATTATATACATTAAATATATAAGGCCGCCGTGCATATAGGTACAAACATTAATGTACTATATTGTGACAACATTTCAGGACGAATGTCGAATGTCAGACGTGCCATTAAAATAAAAAAATCATTCTCAGCCGTTAAAAGAGCGAGTAAATAGTGTTTATTATTTCTCATCATTTATTTATTTATTTTTAGATTCTGAGTGGAGCGATGTTTTTTTTGTGTATGTGTAACCGTTTTATAATAGAAAAAAATGCTTTTATCTTAAACTTTAAAGATTAGCAAATTGGATTTAGTCAGTAATGTTGGGGAATGAGAGGTCAAAATTGAAAAATCTCAAAAATTCTAATAATTGAGAAAATTAAATGTGAAAAAAACCGAAAATGTTTACTTAAAATCAATTTTTGACAAAATAGATTTTCTTCTTTTGTTGTAATTCAAAAACAGATACTCGTTGAAATGTTCTTAAAATTTTAAAATTAAAATTTTTTATGCGTTATATTAATAATTGAAGTTCACATGATAACCAAATTTGTCAAAATCATGAACATTTTAATATTATTTTGTAGTCAAAAATGTATAAAATTGTCAACTTCTTTTAGTTAAGGATTGTAAATTTGACTCAAGATTCTTTATAACTAGTTTATACAAAAACCAGAAAATGTAATAAATATACAAACAAAATTTTTATTACGAAATTTTACTTTCAAATTTAGATGACGAAAATAGATATTTTTAAAGAATGAATTTTTAGTTATTTTGTTGTAATTAGATTCCCAAAATCTTGAAATTTTTATAAACCATGTAGAATCTTCAATATTATTCAATGACTTCTCAAATATTAGTCTGTTTCGGAGAATGGTTAAATAAAGCAAAATATATTTATTGTATTTAGATTTCCAAAAAACGCATTTTCAAAGGACTTATTTGCACTAAGCGATGAGCAACGCTTTTAATAATATTCTGAAAAAGTTATTTTTCAATTGAAAATATTATATTTGTTGAAGTTTTGTGGTAGATATTATATGAACGAACTGATTATTCAAATCGTTGAAATTACACAATATTATGAATTTATGACATAGTTTGAAGCATAATCTTTTAGGGATTAAAATAGTTGGTTGCATTTAATATTTTCCTATCATTGATTTTATTATTATTATTTGCTAACTGATAACACTAAATATTTTTAAATTTAGAATTTATATTACTAATACATAATACATAATATTTGAAAATATTTCACATTTGATAAAAATCCAATGGCAAGTACCTACCTCATGTGATACTTACACTATCCTCACGTTCCGTATTTTGAAAGGGATGAAGGATGTTCGTTACGTGAACAGCTAACTGATTCGGATTCAACGTGACGTACGAAATGTCACATTGGATTTCGATTCGGTTGGATGTGAAATACGATAAATTTAACGTATTCTTACAATTCCGACTAGCATCTTTAATAATATGACGTAGGTATTTACTATTTATTGTTATTCCGATCGTTTTTCATTTCATTTACCACAAGTAGTACCTACCTACGTTTTTATCAAGTGCCATCTACATTTTATCTATCTTGACCCATATGGAGTCGGTTACGGTACGTTTTTGAATATTTTTCTCGGTTAGCTAATCAATTTCCGCCGTTAAAAGTCCCTTAAAATCAGCATATACGACTTCGGCAAACAGTATAATTCGTATAGGTTATTCGATATTATACATTCTCCGATTAAAATAAGGGACGACAAGAAAGAGAGAGAAATTGTATACTATTACGTGTGAAATACGTAAAAAAAAAAGAAACCGCACGACGACAATATTCGTGCGATATAGGTTATTCCAAGTAAATAACAGTAATAATAATATAGACCTTCGCCGTAGCAGCCGACTAGCAGGTCTGTGCCCGCCTCGCGCCATCCGCACAAATTAAAAGCCGTCATTTCGGACCATCCGCTGCGCTGTCGGTGTAATAGATGTATAGTTGTAATGGCGCGAGATACAATAATTTATAATATATATATATAATCGGTATAATATAGTTACGTACATTATTGTGTGTACACGCAGCAGTGGCGGACGGCAGCGAGCGCAACGGGCGTAAAAAACCCGAATCCCCGAGACACAACCCTTCCCGCGGTCTCGAAGCAACTAACCCTGCACACCGTGAACACACCAGATATATTTGCACACACACACACACACACACACACATACGTATATATATATATATATTAATAATAATATACTACACTAGGCCAATTATTAACGCCCGGCGACGATATTAACATGCAAAACCCAACGCTATCCGGTTTATCTGTTAATTGGCCTGGAAATTTACGACTATACGTACCACCACTCGGATTCGTAAACTTTTCTCGTCGTCCCGCCGCCCGTCCGGTATGGAAAAAAAAGTCGCGGAAATCCACCGCCCATCTCCGCCGCCGCCGCAGTGACGTGCAGTCGCACTCGTGCTGAGTTGATGCGCGGGGACGAGGAGCGGAGAATTCAATTAAATTCCGTACGGAAAGACAACCAATGGGCCGGATTATACGACTGTTTATTCGACGGGCCTCGCCGTCCGCCCCGGTTTTGTACGATATAATATTTTATTACAACGATATATATATATATAATAGTGTGTATAGTCGGCCACGTGCGATTTGTACGAGGCGCGGCTGCGATTGGTATAGGAAATGGTTTTCGACGTCCGCGTGGTTAGTGGTTGCACACCTGACCAGCAAACCGTTATAATTCTATGCCGGCGAAATTACCATAAATCAAATCTAAAAGTCATAGATATAATATTGTTTACTTACCGTTTACGCGGTTTGGTCGTCTATACAACTACTCGTTAGGCGGTGATAAACTTTCCCGATGCTTCCTGCAAGTCCAGATCTCGCCGATAGACAGATAAAACGTTTTCGATATAAACTTTTAAGATCCTAAAGACTACTTTGGAGCGGTTTTACGGCGATTGTGATTTTTTTTTTCTAGAAATAATTGTCTACGCCTGCCGTTTTCTAAAACATTAATACGGTCAGCGTGTAGTGCATGTTAAATAACATTGTATAATTTCCACAGTCCGTACAATTATGCGTTACATATAAGAACGTAATGATATCATATTATAGGTAGAATAATATCCGTACAAAGTACACGTCATTTTAAATTATATACTGGTATTTGTGAGTTTAGTGAACGATCAGAGATTTTCAAAAATAGGTTAAGAGTTGAAAGCAAACCAATAATGGTTTACGTCGTGAAATTGCATTTGCGATGGCAATCATATCGTTTGTATTAGAGTACGTGGTTCATAGATTATTTTGAACCATTTTTTTAAATATTAGATAAGATAGTTATATCATGAACTATGAAGTAGAAAATAAGATACGAGACGTGTTTTTTTATGAATTATTATTGGATAATTCAATGGTTTTATTATTTTTCTATAACATATTACATTTGTTAGTTTGATTCCATTTTGTGTTCTGAGTGTAGCTATATATGTGTTGTTTTTATAAAGATGCAAGTTTTTTTATTATATGATAATAATAAATTGTTATCTTATTAAGACTAATTTTGATAGCTATTTGAATGCAGCGGGCATATTTGTGAATAATGAAATACAAGTAGAGACTCAAAACTTTTTACCGCTACGTACTTATACGTATTCATATTAAATTAAAAAAAATACATTTAAATATATTTCAAGTTATTTTACACAAATAATTATTACATAACATATTATATGATTATTTTTTTGCAAAAATTATTTTCAATCTTCACACTATTACTAATATCAATACAAATATATTATAATAGAATATCCTTAGAAATATATGCTGACAAACCGTCTACGCTCAGTGTTTTTTAGTATACGATGATCTATCATTAAATTCAATTTGAATAGATCTATTACAGTTTTATACCCAATTCTCAATTACATTTAAGTATATTCGACACCTACACTATACAGCATATGCAGAGCGAGTTTCCAGTTTTCTTTAAATTTGAATTGTAAAATTATGGTAGCTAATAATATTATAAAAAATTCAGATAATGTATACAAACATAGAAGACAGATTTAATAACTATGATAAATCACTTTCAATATTTAATTAAAATAAGAAAATAATATTTATTTTAAGTGAAACATATATTTTATCTCTGAAATAAGATATGTTTGGTGATATCGCTTAAATTTAAAGTATAATTTACCATAATTTAGCTAGAAAAATGGTATAACCAGTAACTGTACCTGCCTTGTTTGTACACTCATCTACAATCCGTAAGGCTTGTACATAATCATTAAGAATGTTTTCCATTATCATTATTACTGTTATTATTGTGTTTTTATACTAGAAAATGTTTTCTTTGTTAATTTAGAATTTTTATTTGAATACAATGTTTTAATTATTGAACATTATACAAAAAAAAAATATTATAATCAATTCACGAGACACTTAGTTATGTGACTCAAACATACTAGCAAATATAATCTTAAACGTAATTATCTACGTTATTATAATGTTCTTTGTCAACTTATTTGATTATCATTGAGTATAAAATTCCAGGCATCTCCCCAGGCAAATCTGTTATTAATACATTATACATTTTAAGGTGAATTTAAATGAACTAATTATAAATCCGTATAATTTTGTCATTGTACATTTTATTCATAACAACGTCAACAAGCATAAAATCTTAAAAAGTTTTAATGTAGAATATTCGTTTTGAATAATTTTATAGTTTTGTTTTCAAATTATTTAGATGTCAATATATTTATATGATGTTTAATTGACAGAATTTATTATTTTAAGAAAACAACAAAATGGTATACAATCTATATCTATGATACCAATACAACGCCGTTACATCTCCGTAATTTGTAATTTATTTGTTTTAAATTTTTTTGGATAAATATAACCATTTGATCGATGTAAATTTTAAAAATATGTATTCGATGTGAGAAATTTGCAATATAATACTTATATAATATTTGTTATTTAAATAGATTAAAAAAAATCATTTAAACGCGTAGTGCCTTATTTGATCACGATTATTTATTATTTTTATGTCATTATTTTAAAACATTACTAGTAGATACCTCTATAGTTAAAATATTCTAAATTAATATATTTTAGCACAATCCTTTAGGGTTAGCGTAGAACTATATAGAATCATACTTACTGGTGTCAGATCTACATATTTTCGACGGACAGACATTGATACTATTGATATACCTATATAGGAAATTAATACACTCACGTGTCGGCGTCTGTTTCAGTGACCAAGATCAAATACTAACACCTCAAACCTATAAACCAATAAACAACATTATCTCGTACATTGGCTGACAACGTGACTAAATTATTTTATATTTACAGCTTTGACGTAAGAGGCATGCCGTTGGATCAAGCACACCATTATTCAGCGCCGGAAGTGTTCGGCAACCGTGCCTCCTTCCGGACAGTTACAGATCCGGCATGTCTATTGGTGGATGAAGTGCACCGGAACGATGAGGGCGTGTATAGATGTCGTGTGGATTTCCGAAATTCAGCCACCAAGAGTTTCCGATACAACTTGTCCGTCATCGGTAAGTGATCTTCTATTCCGATATTATAACAGTGGAATTTTTACAAGCAGATTTAACGGTATTTTTCTGTCGTGTTAAAATACGTATGAATCTGCAGGAGCAATGGCATGCTGATTGTTTGATAAATATGAATATTTTTTTTTGAATATTGTTATTTGTTTGTATTGTATATTTATTTATTTAAATTTACTTAGAATTGTGTATGCTACACTATACGAGATAAGTTATTTCTTTTACCCGTGTGTAGGATATCTTACAACGTTATACCCATGCAGGCGGACGTGTCGGGTTTATGTTTTATTATTATTATTATTATTATTTATTATTATAGGTTAGGTATTTTGAGTTATTAGGTATGATAATAATCATGAATATGAATTATTGCGATAGTCCGATAAAATATTTTTATTATTTTATTCCAAAAAAACCTGAATGTGGAACCGAGCCAATATAAAACAAATATAAAAAAGAAGAAGAAAATTTGTTCAACACAATCGATTGAAATAATTTCTAAAATTACATAATAGTAATGTAATGTTTAAGGGTAATTATATAACGTAGTTTATGGTGTATTCAAACTAAACAACATGAGAAGTTAAATTGATAGGTAACACTTATATTTCCTATAACAAAGATATTGACTTCGTATAAGTAACAACTTATAAGACAATCAAAAGTCAAATGCACGCAATAGGAACCTACTACCACAAAGTTCAAGAGACAAATATATATTATCCTTTACTAATATAGTAATATCCATATTATGCTACGTATCCGCGTGTTGACAATCATAAATAGAAAGTTATAACGATGAGCAAATAACTCAAATACAATATCATAATATAGAATCGACTAAAATGTAAATAATGTAAGAATTTCGTTATTCTTTACAAACTGTGTGGTTGTTTTAAAGTATATTCATTTTACATAACGTTAAACAATACAAATTGTAGCAGAAACGAAAAACATAATATTGTAATGATAATAAATAATATAAAATATAATAATATATTATATTATAATATACAGAATATAACTAAAATCACCGGGAGGTGTAATTAACCAACTATGTAAATAATAAGTTATTACCAACAATTTTTATATTTTTATAATTTTTTTTAAAATATGGTTTTAAATTTAGATACTATATGATAACTGTTAATTAAATATTAAATATTGACTAGATCAAGAAGTATTACATAGTTATTACCTAGTTTATCACATAATATTATATTATATCAGCTATTTTTACTTCGACCTATATACATGTTTATTTTAAATAATATTATTATTATGTTATTAAATTTGAATAAATATTGTCGTACAATGTACATAAAAATAAATTTGTATGTCGTTATGTGTTGTAATTTTTATAGTAAAGTATAACAAAATACGCAAGTCATTTTCGAGTACTTCTTTAAGCCAAGCCGGGAACAACGCTGGCGCCTTCATTATTCGACTATACGAGCGCATAAAACTAAATTAAAAATAAAACTGGGAAAAAGATTAAATAATAATAATAGTAAAAATAATCCTTGTTGAATATTATGACTGTACGTGATTTTAAACAAAAACGACATTGTAAATAACAAAACATAGGGCAGTGATTAAATAGATAGATTGAAAACAAATTGTGCATTTATGTCGACAATAATTACATCAGCCCGGTGTTCCACAGAAATTAAAAAAAATCGCATCTAGTTTTGTGTTGTCATTAATATATGAATAATTTATTATCGACTGGTTTTAAATTAACACGGTAAACGCGGCATTACCACTAAAGCCGAAAATGAATCATTATTCGTGTGGTTTAAGCTTTCAGACAAACAATAAGCTTTCACGTGTAATTATTGGCTGAAACCCAATTTAACGTTTTATTTTTATTTTTAAATTGCATAACTAAACGAAATTAATTCATTCCATAGTGGCGAATTGTAATAAACTTTTATTTAAAATTAGTTTACACAAGCATTGCTTGCAGACAAATATTTAATTAAAAAAATTAAACCAAACGAAGAACATTTATAATATGTACAACTTAATTGAAAACAAAAAAAAATAAAATTGTTAAATAGTTGGATTTCTCTGTTTTTACCGAGTTAAACAATTATTCCAGATGTTAGTCATTCAATAAACGTAAGTGTATATTGCATTTTTTTTAACTTTATGCTTAATATAAGATTTTATTTAATTACCACTGTAATAGTTTTCTCCATCATCATATAGTTTGAAATGACGACTTGTGTTTCTAGTTGCGTTCCAATAAATTAAAATAATTAGAACTAAGATAATTAAGTGAACTTAAAAATCATAAAAAATAAATAGAGTTTAAATAATGTAATAATTAAATAATATAAAAATAGAGTAAGCATGCTTAGTGAAACATCCTATATACATAATATTAATTTTAATATTTAGGCAGTATTAACCATTAGACCGTCACTATGCAAATAACATAAGTCACTAACAAAAATCATTCATTCACGTCATGATAAATTGTGTTCATTATTATACTATTTAAAAATATTTTTATTTATAAACAAAATCAATTGATTGAACATACGAGTAGGTGTAACACTTTTACAATGCATATTATTAAAATAATGACCTTTCAACTTCAAAAATTAAATACATTTTTTTATATTTATATGTATACTCGTTTATCAAAGGCTCAATAATTTTTCGTTTTAAAACTTTAAAATGAATGCAAATTTTAAAAAAATTTTACATATAATCTAATAACAAGAAAAATCATAAAATAAATCTCATACAATATTAAATGCAAAGGATTACGTTTTAAATCAATTATATTCTTCTTGGTTTTATAACGTTGAGAAATTTTTTTGCCACTATTTTCAAAATTCTTCAACCATTTTAGTACTGAAATTTCATATTTTATAAATTTCCGATAGAATATTGTAAATGGTGTAAACAAGTGTTGATAAAATTATTATATTATCCAAGTGAAAATTCTACAATAACATAATTTTTTTTTATTCATATACATTGTGATGAGATTGGTATTGTGTGGTTTTATCTAATACTAAACAAGTTTTGTAGTAAATAATACTCGACCTGTGTACAGTACGATACTCATGCGTAGGTAATAGGCATATTGCAGGCTTGACTTTTATGTATATTATCAATAATTACTATACATATAACGAAAATATAGAATATTATTGTTGTAACCTCAAATAGAGAAATATAAGCATGGAAAATGACAATAAGTGATAATAACGTAGGTGTTATGTACAAAGTCCACTTATTGTTCCAAAAAGGGTCATACTGAAAAAATTCCACTACCTTTCTGTTGATGTTATTTCTCAATATCTAATTAATATGCACACTTCATGTTTAACTTCAAAAGCATTAATCAAAATGAGTAATGAATAAAGCAAATTTATATAAGAGCTACTTATAATAAGTAATATTTACTTTCAGAATTTAATAATAGATTAATTTATAATTGTTTATTTGTGTATCTTTATGTAAATTGTCACTATTTCATTGACAATTATTATTACGATGAAAAGTAGCTGGTGTGTATTTCAAATATTATAAATACAATGTGTTTGCGTTAAAAATGGTTAACTTTGGTTAAGCACATATTATTTAAAGTTCAAATATAATTAAAAATGTGTATCATTCTGTAATTTATTTTTAGGTACAATAGTCTTTCAAGTAAATTGTTATATTTTATTTTTAAAAAACTCATATAAAAATCCTATTTATTTTGTATTGTTCTTATTATTCAAATTTGAACCATGAAATTTATTTTAATAAATTAAATACAATTAAGTTATTTTATTATACAATTATTAGCGTTAAACTTCGATTACAATTTTGTATAATTTAAAAATAAAATATAATGTCATGTGTATCACGATTATTCAAAATATTTATATATTTTTCAATGAGATTTGAGTTATTATGATAGCTGATAATTATCTTCGATACTATAATAAATGATATGGTTTTTTAATTAACACTTAAATATTTTATTTTATCCGTGCTTATCAAACCACTTTGCTTACTTTACAAATACTTCGATCAATTAAACAATTTTTATGTGTTTATTTTATTATTTATTTATTAGTTTAGTGAAATCGATTTATTTTCTAAAATAAATATCTAATATAGTAAACAAAAAAAAAACCACACAAAACTGATTGAAATCTATAAAATTCACCTACATTATATAATATAATGAATTTACTATGATTTATAATACCTATTATCTATCACATAACTTGAAATGGTCAAATGAGATTAGGAAATATCAGGCTTGAATAAAATCTTAGATTAAATTAAATTATGAATAATTTATTGCTTTTCGTAATGAAATCATTTACGAATATAATTTTTATTGTGCTCTTTGAAATAATTTAAATACTTGTAGCATTAATTTGAATACCTACTTATTATAGTAGAATATTATACAATATATAGATAGTCTGATTTGTTACACAATGGTAAAATATTTAAAAATAATAATTATTTTTTGTTTAATATTTATTTTTGGACAGTAAAAATATAATATTTTGGACTAAACAACTTACTACATGCATATCTATGAACTTTAATATAATAGTTTAATTTGTATACATCATTTTTTACAGTTTTAATTTAGTTAACTTATTAGTTATCATGTTTATTAGTTATGTTGAATAATTCACTCGATTAATTTTACATATACATGAAATGCTAAAATAATTAAATTGGATACAGTTAATAATATAAAATACCAGTATTTAATTGATATAAGACTTTAAAAGCATACATATAGAAAACATTTTGATAAAATCTATTGGTAAATGATTGATAGTAGTAATGAATTATAATTAATATAACTAATATTTGACTTATTTTAACTAAACAACCAAATTCTAGTATTTTATTATTTATTTATTTTTTTTTTACCCTTGTAGGTTTGTTATGTTTATTTTATTAACATTTAAATGTTTTGGGATTAATTAACATACACAAATGCGGTAAAACTCGTAAAAAACATAATATTGACTTTAAACTGTTATATATAGTCGTAAATGATAAACTATGTATATACGTATGTCGTATATATTTATACTTATATTATAGCAATGTGGAGTTGTGTAATGGGTTTCGTGATGTGACCTGAGTGTGCGTGTGTGGACGTTTAGTAACTGCGATGACAATTTGGTTTAAAGATGATGTTTTAATTAAGGAAGTAGTTTAATGGTAGCTATGAGAAACTGGGAAATAGCAGTAGAATTAGACAGTCACAGGGGGTCGGAGAGTGCTGGTTGAGCCGAAGAGGCAAGTGGAAGAGTCAGTCCAGTTAAGAGTAATGTAGACAATATTAAACCGAGTTAAATATTATTTTATAAATAAATGGCACGTATAGTATGTACGTAATTTAAGTATTATATTGTATGACGAAAAGCCGTAATACTATCGCAATCACCGTTATACCTATGAGTACATCTATTGTGATCCACTAATGCTAGGTTTATTATCGATTACTCGGAAATTGGAATTCATATATTTGATCCATTCCGAATGTAGAACACATATCAATATGATAGTATAGTAATATTTAATCATTTATTTTGTTATATTTTGTACAAGTTTGACACATCATGCTGTGCTTATAATTTTTTTTATTATCAATCAATTTTATTATTATCTCGGTAAATATTCTAGTGTGTATCAAATGGTACAATAAAAAATATTTGTCTCTATTTTTATAATAATTATTGATTAATAATTTAATATGACTCAAAGTTTCATCGCCGGATAACTCTTTTTCTGGAGGCCTCAGCTTTTTTAAAATGTTTGTGATTCATTAAATTTGTTTTATTAACTTTATAAACAGCATTTGTGCATACAATGTAAAAGACAGATATAAATGTATAGATTTTTCAAACTTTAAATTTAAAAAAATATATACACTTAACCATGATAGTTATTATATTTATTTTATTATTATTGTATTATATGACATATTGTGTGGAATAATTATTTATTGTTTAACAATTTTCAAGGTTTCTAGGCAGGATAATGACAACGTAAATACATTTATTAAATTGCCATTGTAGACTAACATAGACTACAACACACGTTTGATGCTTTTGAATATATCGTTTATATCTTTAATTCAAAAAGGCAACAGAATTATCTGTTATCGTCAACAGACATATTTCGTATTCATAACACAGACAGTGTTTTTAAGTTTTGAATTTACGATTATCAAAGGCATTTACATTCATATTGTTTACGGTGCGTTACTTACCAATCAAGCTTATCAATAAAACATAAAATTTTATGTTTACGGGTTTTCTGAATTTCACCTTTGCATATAGTTATATCGAAAACTGTATACACTTGCAGTCTACTTAATCCATATATAATATCGGTAGTGCGAAATATAATATAATAAAATAATCATTAATAAACTCTCATGTGATATAACTCTTTGTGAATCGACATTAGCCGTAGTTTCCATAAATTATCATAATAATTATAGTGTATGCTATACACCTTTTAGAATTATTGGTTGGCCATAGAAATGTGCAAATGCTATCGCCCATCACATATATAATATTATTTTATATGCAATAATAGTATTATGTATTATTTTACAGTAAATCGTATCTGTGTAGTAAATTAGCCGTGCATTCGAACAAAATAATTAATAAAAGTAAAAAACAACTTTGAAATAAATGATTATTATAATATGATTTGTTTATACACCATGTACATAGGTAACTACAATTATTGATGGGTGGTAATTATTGAAAAATGTACGTAATTTTAACGAAATATATCTACATGTTATGTTTGTTCAAGTGCACAACTGTACAAGTAGGTACGTTCTGGTTAAGGAACTTATGATATATTTTCATAATTGCAATAAGAAACTTACGCTGTTGAGGTGTTATGTAAAAATAAATTTGGACTTTGCGATTTTTAATTATATTAATTTATAAGTTTATAAACTATAAGTAAGTGTAATAATGTATATTATTTATTTATACACATACAGTCTGTACGTGTATCACATGTTGATTTATTATACATATAATTATGGTTTTAAGTCGTTGGAGAAGTTGTATTATCAATTAAAAGTAAATAATACCTCATAATTCATACATCGTGTACTGTACTCTATCAAACTATATAGTATACCATACTAATTAAACAATCATCACTGTAACATTATGTACATTTATTTTATATATTAATTTTGTACATATATCTAGCAAATTTAAACGTGATGGAATGAATACACTTTTACGAGCTTTATAAAGCCAGCAGTAAAAATATATTTTAAATACCTATCTAAAAGTTTTTAAAATGTTATTTTATATAGCAAATGATAATTTAAGTTAAAATATATTTCAATTTTCTACGAATAATATATTTTAAATTTAACAAAATATTAAGTTATTTCATGAGAATTAATTGTTAATTTATGTATGAACATTCAAAGAAGTAAAAGTTGTAAATTTTAATGCTCATAAAAATATGATGCAGCTTTATGCTTAATTTTAGTTAAAACAATTTATAATGATACCCATTTTTACGATTTTAACAAATATTCGTAGAAATTTAACTTCAAGTGCTTATAAAAAAAAAATGTGACTCATGACAATGTATTTTCTATATATTTTATGGTAAGAACAACTAATGAGGAAACTTGTATAACATAATATAATTCAAGCTGTTTTGTTCACAAACAAAAATTCCATGATGCATAAAAAAGAACAAATTCGAAAAATTTAAACGTCTATAGATATCACAATGAGAACCAAACATTGTGAAACTATTTAGTAAAAGACAATACAATTATTTGATACAAACTTTTCCGTTTCTTCTTTATTTTTTCAAGATTATTTTTAAAAAGACTGATGGAACAAATTTTAAATTTAACCCACCAAAGAATCAACTACAGTCAATTTTTTGTCACATATTACTCTCCAAATTAAAATAATTTTTCTATTATAAACATTGTCTTTAGACACAAAACAATAAAAAAAAAAAAAAAAAAAAAGCTATACGCATATGTTCCATTAAAAATCTTATATTTTCTTTGTAATAAAATTTTAGTATACAATATCGTCGAATGGGTAAACTCTTTGAAGAATTTTAATATGTAAAATAAGTATAATAAAATTTTGTTTTAATTTACTGAACTCCAAATATATAATAGTATACGCGTGTACCAACATACTAAAGAAAATGTTTACTCTATAAATTAATGAGTTGCATGAAGTATACAGCTTTGTTAAGGTATCGTATAATGTAATGTGCTTCATCCGTTTAATTGCATTTCGTAGTTTTCATGTAAACTAATATTATTATTATAGCAGAACGGCTTGAGGTTTTAAATATTTTATTAAAAGAGGTAATTTTTAAATTTTCTGTCTGATTTTACTATAGTAA
Source organism: Rhopalosiphum padi (assembly GCF_020882245.1). NCBI lineage: Eukaryota > Metazoa > Arthropoda > Insecta > Hemiptera > Aphididae > Rhopalosiphum > Rhopalosiphum padi. Next base: position 26,607,033 of record NC_083600.1, read on the forward strand.
GTAAATGCTTTAAAATATTAAAAACATTAAGCCAATTTAAGAAAACATAATTTTTAATGAGTTTAATCCAGAATTATTGTCTGGATGAGATGTTTTATTGTTTTAATTATCACAAATACTGTTTCAATAGGAGATAATATGTAAAAACCCATTCCATATTTTTGTTTATATTAATTTATCATGAAATGTAATAATGTTCAACAACAATTTATTTTTAAGATACAATATATTTTTATTTTTAAAAGTTTATAACTTTGATGTTTGATATTTATAATTGATACTCGTATTATAAGCAGCTCTGAAACATTATAATTTGAATCATTAGTTAGTATGTTTTATTATCACTATTTTTTTTCTGCAGTTTATATTTGAAAATTTAAAATAATATTGGAACTTATTAATAGAGATAACTAATTTATATTTAATAATACTCAAATACGTATACTCAGTGTATTTTTTTTTTGCGAATACATTAAAACATGTTTTCAAAGTAAATTTAACAAAACTTTAATAAGCTTTACAGGCAAGTTACATACTTATAACAATTATTGTGTTCAGAGTAAGTATATTTGAATGATAGACCTGAGATGTATATTTCACTAATCATTTAATAATATATATGACAAACTATTGCAATAAAATATATTATTTTTAAAAAATTACTTCTTAAATAAAACAAATAAATGTATCTATCATTTTTATTTTAAAGTTATCTCTTTTATATTTGTCTACAGAGCTATGAAATGCAGCTATTTATTTAAACACGTGTACAATTAGATTTAGAACTTTTCAGTAAAAAGCAAGTGTGTTTTGTTATTTAAAAGAAAAAAATAAGATTTTAGTTATCTAAGTTAAAAGAAAAGATTAAAATGTCAACAAGTAGATATTGCGTATATAATTATTAATATTGAATAAATGTATCTATACTATATTACTATTATTATAATAGTGAGTTGTTCATAAATATATCACTGCAAAATCTTTATTGGAATTCATATTTCAAAATGATTAATACTAAAACCCATTTTATAAAACCATGTTTTTTATTTATTTATAGTATACAATTTTAAATATATTAATTTTCTTTTTTTATTATTAAAATTTTAATACAGAAATAAATACAAATTCAAGTATGTATTTTTCATAGACATAATATAATGTTTTTTTTTTTTATTTTAACTCCAAATATTAATTATTATAAATATTTGAAGCGACTGTGCCACTATTATTTTTTATTTACTAACAGACCAATTGCATTGTTCCAATGTACCGAATGATCAAAACATCAGTAATGTTTTTTTTCTACAATTTATTATGAAATAAGCACATCTTATAATATTTAATAGTTTAGTTATTTTTTATTATTTGGTATTTTTAATGTGGACAGAATATCAAAAGCCATTATTTTTATTTATTTTTTTTTTAATAAGGCATAAAACTCGTCTACTTCTAAGTTATTATGTATACGTACAAGTATTTCATTTAAAGTACAATTGAGCAACGATTATGACTACACAATTGTTGAGAATAAATAGTATTTTCATTTTATATTTTTAAATTTTAAATTTAAATCAATTGTATTAAGTACTTTGGACAATGCATATATATTTATTTTATCGTATTATACTAATACGTTATGCATACAGTACATTATTTTAGGTTTTATTTTTAATTGTATAAATATTTAAATTCATGTTTACTGTATTTTTTTTTTTTGGTTATCCTCACCTCTCTGGTTTTCAATTAGTATAGACAATCGACACTCCACTCTGATATAAAATATATATTAGCAAATATTATATTTGTATACTTAGATATATTATGTTATTCATTGACTTTTATACACTTTTTATTATGATTTAAATAGGTACCTCAATTGTTTTCCTCAAAATAACGTATTATATTATAAATTCTATTATTTTTATTTCGTTATCGGGTTATTTTGTAGGAGTATTAGATTTCACTATGACCCAATATCGATTGTCCTCAGACATAAACCAAGTCCAAGAAGATGAGTGTTTGCCTGACAATAATGATAAGGTGAGAAAACAATTTCTCCGTAATCCTATGGTCAGATCGCATAGCTTCGGATTTATAATATCTGTAAAATCCAGAAGCCCATGTTAAAATGTCCCCGTCAAACTGTAGAGACTCTAAGCAGTCGAATCACGTATGAACCAGTAGCCTTTTATTATGATAAGCCGATTTTATCTCATCGATTTTTATCCACATTTATACTCGTATACTCCAAATTGGTTTTTCGGGATCATCTCACACTCCTCTCTATATAATAGTATTCCAAATGATCATAAATATATATATTTATTATATTATATCTTTATAGTGTACATTTTTGGAAATTTACGCAATGCTAAAAGATAATTGAATACAATGTAAATTATTTTCAATTTGAAGTTTAGCTTGAATAGTCATCGAAACGAAACATATCTTTCTGCACCGGACGTGTATAAAAATATTTAGTATTTTACACATTAGATAGGCGTTTTACTAGTTGAGATTATTACTTGTATAATAATACTTATATAATGCAAATGGTTTTTTGATCACGCAATGGTTAAAAAAAAATGTTTCCAACATTATTAATTTGATACTTTTAGTGTTATTGTATTCATATAGCCACAAATTTCTATTTATCTTTTGTATGATTATGCTATCAAAATAAATTTTAGCTTCCTAATTCAATTGGACAGTTTTATATAACGGTCAATTTAACAGTTGTAGTTTTCCACCATTTTAGACGAAATCGGCGTTACCGCGCTTAACACGACACCACTTGATTCTTATTATCTACTTACTAATGGAACCTTCTCAAGTGCGGTGTATTAACCGACACGTGAATACCTTTTTCTGCTTGACCCCAGCGACCTGTTATTTTCTGTATCGCAGAAACACTTCCATAAACATTGTATTTTGTAAAATATTATATAAAATCGTTTTTTATAGTTAGTATATGAGTACACCAGCTACATTATATTGTAAATATATTTACAATACGATATAATTACGATTGTAATCGTGTGCACACATTCCATCCAATTTATTAAAAATTATTTTCATTTTATCCATTTACATAGACATGTTATGTTTTTAACGAATATTATAAGCATGCAATTATTAAATTCTATGATATTATACTATGTATTACAAAATAGATGTTTGGAGATCAATACATAATATATTATATAATCATATCAACTATGTTCTAACGAAATTCATTTTATCCGATATATTTTAATTCATTACAAGTACGTAGTTATATTAATTATTTATTTAATATCACACTTTTAATTAATCATAAATCATTGACATTCATTTTATATTATAAAACAATATTATAATCATCATAATGAGTTCGCGTTTCTGAAGCTTTTTAAAAATTCAATATCAAATGCGCCGTTATAAAAATATTTATGAATCATTATTATTTATACGCACTCATGATTTGCACTGTTTGCTAAAGTCTAAAGTTCCTTCATTTTTAAATTTTCAATTTCATCACGGAAAAAAGACGTCGATTAGTCTCTTTTGGTGTTGGTGTCACAATTTGCATAGTGCTTATAGCATATTCTTCGTCGGTAGCCCGAGTTCTTATAGTGAACAAATCGAACAATGAAAAGTCATTAACCATTTAATAGTATTCGTCATCCATTTAAGCCCTGAATATTGTTCTCATAAAAATCTAACCGTATATTGGAGTTTTCCGTTTACAATCACATATTTACATCAAACGATAATTTGTTAAAAATAAACATTATATACCAAAATATTTTCATTAAACATAGTTTGACAAAAACCGTGGTTTTTATTACTTTAACTTTTATTCCATGAAAGTTGTTTAGAATTTATCGAATTTTCTGGAATTATCTTATTTCATGAAACTATAGTAGTTCATTAAAATTCGTTATGGTAAATTGACGATTATAAAATTTAATTTTTTTCCTAACATTCTTAATTAATAATATTTTATATTTTAATATATTTATTTAAATATTGTATTAATTAAATCTGCGTAATTTTTGTTTTTGTCGTTATATTATATATAATTATTACAAACATCACTATATACCTATCATTAAAAACATAATATCACTAAATGGGTTATCAGTAAGCGAAAAAACAATAAAAATGTTTTTATATTGTATAAGCTCTAGATAAAATATTTCATAAAATATTATAAGACATCATCACAAAAGTTATATTAAGTATTTGAAAGTCACAAATTTTAAATACCTACGTATGACAAAATAAAATATATTTTTTTGTAGATACGAAAACATAATGTTTGACTTGGATATCCATAATAATTGTGAGCTACTTTGTTTTTTTTTGTGAGAGAATGCCGCGCTTTTCATTTTGAGTACTTCAATTAAAAATTCCATTAAATATCCGTATTTTTGATTCAGAAACACTATGTGTTTATATTTTTTGTGTATGTGTGTGATTGTTATACAAATATAACGTCATACAACGAATTGCTATTTATTATACTGGGATAAAAATAAAACACGTGCTGTTGATATAAAGCATTTAAATTCGTATTTTTCAAAAATTCGTAATAATAAAAAAAAAAGTATCAATGCAAATAAATGTACAAAGTCAGTACTTTTATCAACTTTTGCATTAAGCGTCAGTACTTTTCAATAGTAAAATACATGCGGATTGTTCACACGATTATGGCAGCAAAATATATACTGACCCCACGCCAAATTCAAATATTATTCAAATGTGCTATAATAATATATTGGGGTTAGTAATCATCCATCAATCATCGCACGCATTTACACACTGTTTTTGCTGATCGATACTGTCGACCATCATTACAATGCAAGAGTTTCGTAGGTTTGCGGACCATAATTTATTTCTACTTTATCTGTAATTTTGATATATTTTTATTACGTACAAACGAAAATTATTTCGTTTGTACACTATTTGAAGTTAAGCGAATGGTTATAAGATTATGAAATTGTTCAAAGGTTCATTATTCATTCAATGGAATTTATCATTATATAATACATATAAAATAATAGCCATATATACTTATATAATTGAATTAATTTTGGTTATCTGTTGTGATTTACTTATCTAGCAGAGACGTTATATTTTCCTAGGCATTTTGGTTTTTTTACTGGAGTTCGAACGAATTCCTTGTATAGCGATATATTGGTGAAATAATGATGTCAGTTTATCTTACTTCGAACTTAACATTTTATGAATACAATTATAACAACTAGCCAAAAGTATATAAGCAATATAATGAAACAAAATTAAAAAAATTAAAATATCTTATCGATATTTATGTAGTAAATACATTTTCTGGGATAAACACGAGGTTTTCGAGTGCATAAGATATGCACCTCAGTGCAAAGGATCAAAAGTGTTAGAGATTTGTATTGCAATAACGGATATGAAGTGTTCGATTTATATATGACTGTGCATTGCTTTATGACAGTTGATTTCTTTGATCCATCTGGTGCAGGAAACGCGGTGTACCATACATAATCCCATTGAGGATCCAGAAGATTTTTTTTTTAAAGTCCCCTTTGTGCAAACGATGTGTCTGACAAATAATAAAAAAAAAATTGGGGAGGAACTCAAAAGAAATACACGACAGTCGAGTACACTTTCACGTTCGGTAGATCAACAAATAAAACGAAGTAGTTTATTTTTATTCCTCAATTTCCTAGTAAATTTTTAAGTCAATAATAAAAAAAAAAGTATTGAATTGTAAGTACACGACCATTTGAGGTTTATTTCTATTTTTAATTTCTCATGTACCGTATGTCTACATATATTTTTGCATATTGATCTTAAGCACAGGTGGTTAATTACTAATAATCAAACCTAATTATCTTATAAAATGTATTCTTAAAAGAAATTCCATGAAAAACATTTAAAATATTAACGATTTATTTATGTTTAGTTTTCTGAATATGTATTATACATTTGAATTTAGTAACTAATGCGTTAACAAAATATACTAACGGTACATATCGATATATTTAAAAATTAAACATAAATATACTAATATACGATTTACTTGTGTATTATTAATTTTAATTTAAAGTACCTATTATTCAAAAATAATAATATAATTTAAGTTATTATAATTATAAATACAATTTAAAAAAAAAAATTGTTGTTTAACTTGAAACGTGTCAAGTAAAAATGTTATTTTAATTGTATATTTTTATTATATATAAAGTAATTAAATATAATATTATTACGTTTGCATCAATGCGTTTTGTATTAGATGACTATTGAAATATGTAAATATTAGTATATTACTCGGAAGTGTTGGTACGCGAAATACTATAAATTTATTTCGCAATAAAAAAATCAACTTTTTCATCAATATTTTCTCCATGACGAGTTCATCGGATACCTTCAGATAAACAATGTTTACGATTTCCAACACCGAAATAGTCGTTTACGTTTATTTATAGTAATGCGATTTTTACTGCGCAGTAACGATTGTGCAAAGCAAGAAGAATAATTTCGGTCTAAAACGGTCATAAATATCGCGTACCTTTGAGCAAATCGTTTTCACCATCAAGGCTATATAATAGGTTATTTTCTCGGGATAATTTGCTTAGATTTTATCGTATCGTGCGGAGTAGGCACTCGTTCATATAATAATCTCATAATTCAAATTATACAGCTTTGAGATTTCGGGCAATTAGAAAATAAAAACTTTCATTACGTACTGCAATAGCAGCAGTACCAGTATAGCAGTATAACTCTACTGAAAGTCGATCGCCGCGTGTCCGAATTCTACGTCACCGATGGCCCGTAATAATAATAATAATAACAACATAAAAGACTATACAGCCTGCAATTCCCCCCTCCCCCCGGGCTCGTTCCGACGGGTTAACCTCGGGCGGACGGTCGCGTCGTCAGTGTAGTGTCGTGTCCTATATAATATTATTTTATTATACAACGGCTATGTGTATATATTATGTGTGTGTGTGTAAATAGTGATGGCGGAATGGCGTTGAACAATGAAGGATAAGAGGCGCGCAGTCGAGGTGTCGGAGCAAATCATCAGTCAAACAGGACGTTTTAATATCGTCAAGATATCCATTAAAATCGGTTGTCGGCGGCGGCTGGGTGGAGAGAGTTTCTGGCGCGAGTGAAAAAGAAACGGTAGGGCGCGCGCGAGCATAAAATAAAAAATAAATATAAGTTACGAACACGATATTTTTTTGCGACGGCATACCTCGTCCACGCCAAAAATCGTATTGTATATTTTACAGGTAAGAATTAGGGGGTGAAACGAAACGAAAATATGATCGGAGCACTGTACCTGCCACAATTATATAATAATAATGTATATAATCTATACGCCCGCCCGCCGCCGACCGCCCGTGTTCTAATTAAAACCATCGGCGTGTTTGGCCGATTGTTCGAGCGGACCAATTTCGTTGCGTGCCGTTCGGTGTGTGTATATATATATACACATCGTGTACTAATAATATTATAATATATACACCTTAAATCATTATTATTATTATTATTATTCATACTAATAATAATAACAACAACAATGATAATAGTAACGATATTATATTATTATAATGTGTTGTATACACCGCAGACCGCCGCCGATTGATTGTCAGGCACAGTCACTAAAAATGAATTAATACCTACGCGATATTAATATTCCGTATAGTCCGACACTCGGACAATGATAATAGCGGACGTTTCGCGGCCGATTCGACGCTCGTGCAGTCGTATTCGTTTTGTTTCGGTCCGTGTTTTCGAGCGCGGAGCACCGATCGCGTTTGACACCCAATATAATATAATAATAATAATAATACTATACGACGGTTATTATTCGCATTTGTCGGAACGGATAAAAGAATTTCGACGATAATGATTTGTCGGACATGCAATTTAATGGCGTATCGCCACAACAGGAAAACGGTAATCGCTATACGACTATACTATTATTATTTCCGGCACGGGCTAAAAAAAATAAAAAATACATTAAAAATTAAAAACCCATCAAACGCCACGTGAAACTATCATAATTATTATTACAACGTATCATTTAAGTACATACGGAATTTATTATTTTACCGCTGTAGTGATGTTTTTCAAAGTAAACATATTATATTTTAATCGGTTAATTATATTTAATTTCAGTCAGAAGAGTTGCACGTGCGTAAATATATTACGCACACGTGTAGGTATAATATGTAAATACATAACGCTACGTATAATGTATATGCACGTAGGTGTAATATTCATGTATATGTATGGCACTATATTGCGTGGGGCGTAATTGTACGTAAATAGTATATACCTATTTTTCATAGAATTGTTCTTATAATATCAATGCAACCTGCAGATCTCGAGAAGCTCACGAAAACAATAGACGTGAAAAAATACATTTAAGTACCTTAACGTTAAAATACTCAACATTATGTATCAAAAAGCATTTATTTAAACGATAAAAAACATTTTTTTTTACATGTATTCAGAAAAAATCAGAATATAAACATATTTTTGTTTACGTAAATAAGACACTTTAGTAATCAATAATAATGTCTGTTCAAAATTGTTAAGAAACTTGTCATGAAATCACCCTCAGAGAATTCTCGTAACAAATGTACCAAATGTTTCCGGTTGGTAACCAAGTAACCAACAAATACGTAAAAAAAAACCAAAACTATTAGCCAAATATAATCGTACGCCTACATCATCTACATACTGCAACCACCATAATATTGTTTTAAAACAATATTATTGTTACCGGAGATATGCGATGTACCCCTTCCCCTTACGCAATACCGTATTTACGAATGCGGACGATAGCATAATACAATATAATATTTTACAAATTACATAACATTTGAATAATTTTCATTACGAATTACAATATTATTTAACAGTATGAAATGTTTATGTTGTAATAATTACCGACTTTGCGGTAAATATAGGTATGCGACTGACACGAGTCCGTCGAGTCCATTACCTATTAATTTCCAATAATACATAATATCAATAATATGCACACATAAAAGTAAATATAAACATTTAAAAAAATTTGTATTTAGTCGGGTGTACACTGTACAAGTATTTAGTTTAACAATAATAAGCTCTCTGTTGTGAAATAATAAATTATGAATCTCGTACCTATAATTATACATATATTATTTTAAGTCACGACATTGTTTCAATATTAATAAATAAGAATGAAGTTGCTATAATATTTCGTATTAAGTTTGATCTAATAATATAGTACTATCCAAAATTACATAGGTAAAATTGTAAAATTTCAAACAGATTTTAAACACTATTCAAATTGATACTGTTAATATAACATCAAAATAATTACGTTTACGCTGTACAATTCAGTTTTATCGCTAGGTTTATAGAAAATACGTATTATTTTTAATCGAAGAAAATCTATAGAAATAGGTATTTTAACTTAAAAAAATAAAATAAAAATAATAGGTACCAATTTTAAGGATGTGAAAGGATTTTTTCCCTGTGTTTACCTATAATATTATTTCAGAATCCCTCAGGGGATATGAATTTTCGATAGTAGGAAGAAACTAATTTCATTGTTTACACTCGTTAAACAATTCGTTTGACTTGTTAAAATTTTTGAAGTGAAATAGAAAAATAATATCTACAGCAGATCTATGTATAGTCGTATTAATAATAAATATATGCATAATCACTAAGTCGACGATAGTATATAATTTCATAAAATGTTTAATAATATACCTGATGGCTGATATAGTTTATGGTTTTGTTGTCTAATCAATATGAGTGTAAACCTTAAGGATAAAATTAAATTTTTAAAATTCTATTTTTGGTTCCCTTAATTTTCAATGATAATTTAATTTGTCATTTGATAATTATTACTTTACGTAGAATTTTAAATCAATAATATAAATAAAAATTCGTACATGTTATATGATTATATGAATAAGTCACGATTAACCAATATAATAATTCAACGAAATGAATGTTACTATTGTCCGCATAAATTTAACAACGAAAATAAAATAAACCTTTTTATGGACACCCCGGAGAATATGATACCTAAATAATTTAAAATATATAACACATTTTCAAATTTTACGATTTGGGGTAAATTTAATTGGAATAATTTGCACCGTACCGGTATTTATTGTTATTAGACGGTAGTGCCATATTATATACTACCAAAAATATATTATTAAAAAAAAAATACGAATTTAATTATACTTAGCTTGTACATTATTAATATTTTTAATAATATTATGTTGTACACGGTATACTCGTATAGTCTTATGTGGGAAACATCGGACTAACTAAAAATCTTAGCTGATGGGTATTGTTTGAATTAATAACTACTGATAGTATTGATATTAATACTATCTTGGTTAATATCATTGAAGTTTAATTTTAGTAAATTTTACTATGAACAATATAATTTTTAAATCAATTATTTGCAAGTCCATAAGTCGGAATTTAATACTTACCACTATAGAATCGTTTTGTATTGATATTTTAAGACACATGTCCTACTCTAAAAGTAATTGGTTTATTTGGTAGTTTTCTTTGACATACTGTTCGATATTCGTTACCAATAAAATTCATCGCAAGTTATACGTACAACTATCACTGAAACCAGTGGCGTAACTTTGAATCTTAAACATATTGTTTTTCTTATTGTATTTACAAAATTAATAGTGGTGGACATTGTGGCATCCTTTACCCTTGAAATAATCAATTTATGTATGTTAACATTATAATATAATATTCCTTGAGGTTTTGTAAGATTGTACGATTAGTGAAAATGTATCAAATTATTTACACTATCCGTATTATAATAATATATATATATATATTATAATTATTACGCATAACGAGTACATTTTTATACTTAAAACCATACTTTTGTACATCATGAAAACTTATATTACAGGAGAATATATTATAAACAGTGTTAGTTGCGATGGAGGCATAAGAATAGATAAAAAATTCTATTAACTCACTGTAGGTATACGTTTTTTTTCGGTTCAATATACGGATCAGCCCATCTGCACACTGTGCCGAGGCATTTAGCAGACAAAGTACATTTCGTAATTAAAGCTGGGAAAACGGGAAGTCTTTTACTTTTTACGAACAAGTTGGAAAAATACAAACGGAGCAATTGTTTGATCCACAAATAGTTTTTTCAACAACTAAAAAGCTTACTACGTCGACTATGTATGATAAAAAAGGAAAAATGTAGGTAGCTAATCTACTGCGCAGTAGGTATTGATTGTATCTCGTCATTAAGTAAGTGACTGTAATATAATATGTGCTAAATTTGAATTTTATTGTAACCCAAGACAAATTGTCAGCCTATATTAATAATTTATTTTATAGTATAGTATTGATATTAAAAAAAAAAAATTTATTTTACTATTAGTAATGTAGTAAATTGAAATAATTCTTTCCGAAAACATTGCTTTTTAAAATTGTTATTGCATTATGTATAAAAATCTGAGTATAATAATGTACGTTTAAATATCTTATTTCATTCAAATTTGAACTTCAATATAAGTCAATAGACAAAATGCTTAGAAAAGAGTAAGAATATTTTGAAAATACAATAATTATATTATATCTAACCGTTTTTTGTGTTTGATTTTCACCAAAAAAAAAAAATAAATAAAAATATTTCTATCAAAAATGTGTTTTGCGTATAAATTCCGTAAAAGTTTTTATTTTTTTCCCAAGTATTTTGAAAATACTGGAAATATTTACTTTTGACCCCATAGTGTACCAACTATATCTAATTTTCCATTAAAACTACTTTTAAAGTTTAAAATCGGAACATTTTTATAGCTCCAAAAGGTGATGACTGACAGAAAAAAAAATACACGCACACATCATAGTAAAATCAATACATTCATCGTCCCTCTCAGAATCTAAAATGTAATCATTGTTGCGTTACATAAATAAACACATGAGCACGTCAATTGATATACATATATATCCTGGAATTTCAGAATTTTTTCAAGTCACTGCTTTTTTTGTTAGTATATACATTTTGACATTAAGCCTGGATTTTGACCAAATTTATGAACATTCGCTGCGTTATTCAATGCAAATCTCACACTGTCATCCTCGACGCTCGCCCTATAGTACAAAATCAACTTATTTACTTACGGTAATATACTTCGTTGGATGTTTTTTATACATAAATAATAATAGTAATGCTTTATAAAAATATAGCATACAATTTCCATATATACATACATACACAGTAAACACATACGTACACGATAGAATTATAAGTACCCAGTCGTCTCGATGACATTATAATATTTATACAGGATACGTTTTCTTTAAAACAGATTCGGTTTTTATGAATGCATCGTATTCAAATAAATTAACGATGCGAACTGTTCAATTATAAAAAAAACATAAATGGAAATATTATCATTTAAGTCCAAAAAACTTATAGAATTACCACGACAATATTATGACCGTTATTAATGAGATACAGAAATAAATTGAAAACAAAACCGTTTTGTACTTTCGACCATGAGGTCCTCTGCAAATGCGCAGACTTAGTCTAGGCGTTATTGCGTGCACCGTATGTGTGTGATACTGATACATACTTTGTTAATCTACATGTGAATTCTGGTATGCCTTGTAATCGTATGAGATAATAATAATAACAACAACAAGCTGGGCATAATGTGCTTGGTCTTAGGTTAGTTATACCATCCATTATGCTTTAACGATTGTTTGGAAAATAACGAAATAAATTTATAGCCGGAAACTCTGGATGAAGAACATCTATAAATTGTCATTTGACTATTATATATGTATGCATAATATAATATTTTAATGGATCGTTCATCATAAAGCATATTAAATTTATGATTTTACTAAAAAAAATATTTAAATTAAAATGTTCTTCATTTTTTTTTTTTTTTTTTGTAACAATTTATTATAACGTTATTAAAATACCGATACAAACGTCTAAACCAGTAAGGTATTATAAACGTTAAAAATAAAATTTAGTGACTAATGTTTACTTAAATCACAGTCATTATATTATAATAATAGGTAATAGTGTAATATATTTATATGCATAGAGTATAAAAGTGTGCGTGCTTATGAAACAAAAGCGAATTTGGTAACAATAATTATGGATGAGACGATTTCAAAATAATTATTTTGAAAAATCGCATAGTTGTATTTGTAATAAATATCATGTCATAAATCATAGTGATACTTATTGATTTAAACTGCATGCACAGTATTATATTGCATAATATAGATTATAGATTTTTGAACTGAATATTGGGATGTTGAAAAACGGTTTACTAATAATGTTTGATTGAACGAGGCAAGACTATTATGTTACATCGTCGGTATTGGATTATAAAATCAATCTATGTTAAACTAGTATAAAAAATTGATGATGGAAATTGAGACACGAGGTGAAAGGTTCAAAATGCGATATTGTATCCAAGAAAAATGATGCAAAGGAAACCAGATAAGTCATTGAATAATGTATATATATATTATATAAAATAAGAACACTATTATACACGTTGTATAATAATTATCTGCCGAAGGAAATAAAAATCAACTACATTATTATTATGTATCACACGTGTAGTTTCGTGTATATTTAGTAATAAAATGGTGATAAATTATAGTAATATATATTACTTTAATATTAGTCAGGTATAATAATATATTATAATATATTAGCCCGTGAATTATATCGTTCTTGCGTATCACCAAAGTTTAACAAAATACTATTATTGTGAATTAAGTACCTATACGACAAAATAATAGCTAATTACTTGGATTTTGTACAAACCTTGAAAACTACATATAATTAATAAATTACAACTTCTAATTATAATAATTAATTATATTATATTATTATTTTATTAAATATATAGTGATTAATTATATATAACTATTAATATAGTCATTAATTAATAGTTAATAAATAATCTATATAGTAGCTATTTAGATAGTTGTCTGAGAATGTAAAAAAGAGAGATATGTTGACTTTGAATATTTGAAACACAATAATTTCAACTATTTACTGATTAATTTAAAATAAAACCTTAATTTATGATATTGGATAAAACAAAATGTTATGTAGATTTTTGGCTAAATGTAGGTCGTTGCGAGCGGCTTTTGTTGGAATTTGGAATTTCAAACAATTCGACACGGTTAAAGATATGCCAGAGTACCTACCATACCCAATAATTCGGTTAGAAATTGTAGAAAAATGTGTGGGCTATAAACATGTGTAGAAATTAATTTTCAAAACAAAAACTGAATTAGAACATTTTTGGTTATGAATCCGCTAAGTGGCAACAAACCTCAGCTGCCGCGAGTCTTTTTTAAAATACCACCACCGTTGTGCCTTGGAAATCGACTCGCAGGATATCATTGTTTATCGGAAACTCACACCATACAACAGGTCGTCTAGTTCCGACAGTGTTGGAAAGTGATAGTCAATACTCGATCATATTATAACAGAACTTCGTATAGTGCACGCTATCTTTTTCTAAAAATATTGTTATCATTGTTATTAAATTTCTCTCGCTGTTAACGGATATAATAATATATAAACTAAGTTGCATGCCATCTTTTTCTAACGATATTGGAATTCTCTCTCTGCTATATCAGTTCATTTCTCTCTATAATAATGTGTCTATTACGCCGGAACCGGCTCAACGACATTTGCCAAAAGTTTTTGACAAATGTCGTCGTTCCGAATCACCTATTTTTGGACTTAACACTTCAGCGACTGTTTGCGAGATATTCGGCTGGTAAAAATTATTGTGCGCCGTATCATACAGAAGTGTTGAACGTTTATTATTGCTATTATCATGTACGAATGACGGATAAAAAATGTATCGACATACCATTATTTAAAAAAAATAAGCGCATACCTACTTATAATCTACATTCACATTATATTATACATTGCACCAACAGCGGTGACACAGCGAACGAGCTTTATACAAATTGTGATTTATTGAGTGAAGGTAATAATCATGATATTAGTATATGTATAGACATACGCAAAATATTGGCATAACACTACGTCGTGAACGATTCGTATGGTAATATTATTATTTATTATTCGAACGGCACATATTATTACTTATTATAGAGTGTTATAATAAATGTATAATAATGATGCGTAGTGCACATAAAAGAACCGCAATTTTTCCATCACCTACGCAAAACGATCCTTCACACTAGATAATTATAGATCGCAATCACGATGGCATACGCCCGTTTTTATTCTGTTTGTCCGCTACTAGGAATAAAATAATAATATTACTGCACAATTATTATTACAACTGCATTGCTGTTACTCCGGTCTGACAGTGTGTGTCGGTTGCGACAATACTATATACCAAAGACGCTATATTTCAATTTTAAAATAAGGCCGCCCAAGTTTTTCCACCATAATTATAGGTCTCGCACAACGATGTCATTACACAATTCAGGAGTGTTATTTTTTACACGGGATACAAAACAAATTTACTTCTAGCATAATAAGGGCTATTTCCTTTGTTCGTGAACTCCATCCTTTCATCAATATATTCTCACAATTTTTGGGTGATGTAAGTCGATTTATCGTAAATAATTCACCACATACAAATTAATTGCAATAATTTTACTAAACGACTTCTGTTGAGACACTACAATGTTATTATATTCATAAAAACCATGCTTAGTAACAAATATTTAATTTTGATATTGCCAACCAATAGTCAATATTTTTTTAAATGTTCATTATTTATTTAACTATAATATTATTCACTACTTTAGGTTTTGCAGTACTGGCGTGTCGTTACTGCGCTAGTACCTATACAATCAATACAAACGAATATCATATGGCTAAACATTTATACTTGTGGTTGTATGATAAAATTGTGTCTGTTTTATTTTAATTTGGTTTGAGTGAACTTTTGGCATCATTGTTAAATACTGGATATTATTATTGAAAAATTAATGGAAACTTACCGTTAACTATCGTTACTAATAGCCACTAATATCTACTCTATTTTTTAAATTCGATTTTAATTTTATATTTTTACCGATTCACTCAAACCCCGATCTGATCAAAATATCATTTATTTTTGCTGGAACAACCTGTGCGCACGTGTCATACATCAACATTTTTTTTTAAAAAATAAAAATATTGAACAGTTGTCTGTACAAATATGTATATATTGAATGTATAGTAAAATACAGTTGAAAACATTGGTGAAATCGACAAATTCGCTATTTCTCGCTTAGTCATCTTATGAGAGATACAATTAGTAGCAAAAAACCTTTCTTGCTATATTCCCACTCCTACAATATTTATCTAATTCCGTATAATATTGTTATTATGTTTAGGTTATGTTTCCGTATTGTTTGCGCATGATCAGCAATTTGCACGTCCCCCATGTATTTACTATAAAGAAAGCTGGGTTCGTTTCAGAGTTCACAAACACTTGCACACTATTATGATTTTCTATTTGTTCAAAATAGCTTGATTAAACAGTGGACTTTTCCAAAATGATTAGATATATTATAATATGTTAATATAATAATATATTTAAAAAGTAAAAATTTAAGTTTCAATATTTCATTTAAACCGTATTAATTACAGTAAGTAGTATATTAGATACACATTTTATAATTATTATATATTATATCTATTTCACTTATTTTTTTTTTTTTTTTGTTATATAATAATATTAAAATTACACCTCATATTCTAAATTAACAAGCGAATTATTTTAGTTTCGATTAAGTATATTTTTTATTTTATTCATAATTTTGATGTTAATTCAAGTGTACATATTCAATATTCATATAATTTTTAGGGACTCTCGGACTCGAATTCTCAGAACTTATTAAAAATATGTTATATGTAAATAATTAAATGTATCTTTTTTATTATTTACTATGCATAAACACTAAAATAGACTTAATTTCAGCCATAATATCGTAGCAAATAAATATAGCACTAGAGATAAATAAATAATAATAACCCATGAAATCAGGCCAGTTGATTCCAAAGCGTATGTGTGCAAATAACTTAAGACTATATAGTACATACATACGTTAGATTTTTGAGTACAATTTAATATTTTGCTGGCCCGAAGCGCGCAAATAATTCGTTACAGTAGAATTACCCACCCAGTAGGTATATATTATATTATTATTGTTGAAAAACACTACGTTCTGTGTTTACCAAAAAAATATTATTTGATAATACTCCAAACGGAATAAATAAGATCATTTTTTCTTTTTCTATACATTCGTATTATTTTTACGCGATACTGTATAGTGTGTACATATACATCAGTTTCATGTATACACGGGGGAAAAAATAAATACAAACATCATATAAAATAGGTACTGTGAAAAGAGGATATCGGTGTTTGTGTTTTTATCTTTTCTATTCGGTGTCCATATCGGTGTCCGCTGTCCGCGTTCGTACGTGGAACAATTGGCTGTAGGATATAATATTTTTAATAATATAAATAATAATAAAGATATTATTTTTACCCTCTCCGTACCGTTACGTTGAATATAATGTACTGCACACAAAACAATACGGAAAATCTCTGTCGACTGTCATTAATGCTTACAGCACTGCAGAAAAACATTCAACGTGTAGTTGGTCTAAATAACTACCATTTAATTATCGATGGCACGCCTATATAGATAATGTATGTGGATAAAACACGACGTGTATCTTTATGAATAAAATATTTAGCTTAAGTCGTTTTCATACTTGTCACGGAATCAATATGTATTATTCAAAATAAATTATAGTTTAGGTAAAGGAGTTCTGAGGAAGAGAATAGGTCATTTTTTAGACCATACATTTTTGTTCAAATACTCCACTTATCAATTAATATTTAAAATGTTTATTGACAATAAAAAAATAATTTAAAAAGTATTTGATATTTTAAAATTTCATATTTATACAACAATATTTTCTAAAACACATAGCCGCGCTTCAAAATATTAAATTAAAATATGATGTTATGGACTTAGTTACTTTTTTGTAAATTCAAATTTATAACTGAGATTTTCCAACTCGTGTTTATACTTTTTACGTAATAGCATATAATACCTAATCAGTAATTTGACCTTATATAATGCGTTTAAAATAATATGTTTACTGTTTCAATAATAATATCAGACTTGTTATCGCTGTTATTGTTTGGAGGCATTAGATCTTTTCTTTGTATTTTTACACACATAATATGTGTATTTAAATCCAGGTAAAAAAACAACATTTGAAAATGCGCAGTAAACAACGGTTTTAGACTTATTTATATTATATATTTTGAATAAACCGATAAGACCACGATTTGCCCAGTGACTCGTACAAATCGGTTATGAAAATAAAAATTAAACGGACAAACAACTTATTTGTCTTCTTAGCCATCGATACTGTAACCGCAGTGTCGTAACATCAGAGCGAAGTGGTGAATCGCTCGCGCTTTATATTATAATACGTATAGACGTATATAATAAGCACGGCCGTTTGCGCATTACCGTCGTCGTTGTCGTCGATCGCACACACACACACACACACGCGCGCGCGCACACAGCATTATTTTTCACGTCGTGATGGGGGTGTTTATTTTATTTTCAACGCCACCATCGGTTTGAATTATTTTTCTTTCTTTTTTTTTTATTTATTTATTTATTTATTTTTTATATACAGTCTCGCGCAGATTTTCGGGATTTTTTTTTTTTTTTGTTTTGTTTTGTTTTTAATGTATTTTGTTTGTTTTTTTCACCGTTATGCTAGAGATTTACGGTATATAACTGCGTCGAATGGGAATATTATGCGCGCGCGAATGTCGTTGGTTGTCGTTCGTCACCGAATTTACGTAAAACCGAGTGGGTGCGATTCACGGAGACGATATTATAATATAATATATACTGTATATATATATATATATATATATCAGGTATATATTATTACTATTACTTTTTTATTCACACACCGACCCTCGTCTTTGTCGTCAGTCGTTGTACCACACCTCTAATACCACTTCTCACCCCCCAATATCACCACCCCCGGGAACTTTACACTCCTTAATCGTTACGTCTGCCCTCGCGCCGTAGTATATATAGTTTATATTTTTCGAGCAATCCGATTACGCGCCCCTATTAGGCACGATAATGTTTAAGCGGCGGAGGAGATCGGCGTTCGACGTTCGGAAATCGCGTATATTATTCGAAAATAACCATTATTTCATTCGGCGGTAGGTGCGCTGCACGGGTGTGCCGTCGTGACCATCGAGCACGTTCATCGCCACGAATTCGACACGTCCCTCATATTCGTACAAAGTAAGTCCGTAATCTACTCGCATACGCTCCACCAAACGTTGCTGAAACGCGATAGACGATGACACTATCGTATATATTATTATGTCTGTGATTTGATGGTGAGGGGCGGGGAGGAGGAAGTATGCTGTCTTTGTGCAGTGCTGTTTTAGTTGTCCGCCCTTCCGCGGCGTAACGAGTATCGTCGTCACGCGTGTCCGCCCGATTCCCCGATTGTACATTATTATTATATAAGAACGTATTATACCCGTTTAATGAATCGTAAATTAACTGATTTTCTTCATATTATTTAATGTAACTCCGTTCTACCATTACGCGTTTACCGCCCTAACCAGGCGGTATACTTCACCACAAACTGTGGTCGGTGTGGATCCCGCAAGATCGTTTTAATAACGTAAAATCAAAAAATATATACATATTTGAAGTAATACAAAAATAAAAACTATTCCTTTCATAAATTGTACTTTTTGTCCTCTAAGACAAATTAAAAAACGATAGCGCACGTCGTCAGTTGAAATTATATGAACCGCTTAGAAAATTAATTCTATACAATATATAATATGTTTGTTCTTGTCGACTACGTGTCGACACGGACGACTAGTGCAATGTTCACGATTTCGTGGTGTTGAACGCCGTGTTAATCATAAATGTACAATCACGGTGTAAACTCGAATTTTTGACGTAAAAAAAAAAAAACAAAAATATTTGCCACGAATTACGTCGTTGTATTATAGTCGGGGTACCCATAGCAATATAATTATAATATTTTTGATACGTATAGGTATATATTATGTACAAATAAAATATTATCGACTTTTCGTTTCTCGCTGCATCACTTTCCTGTAAAACACTGTGGTCTATAATTTTATTTGCCTATCGCGCATATAAACACCATGCTATAATGTAATCACACCATAATTTAATGCAAGCCCAAAGCAAAGCTGATTAAAAGCCAACCCGCTGAACCACACACGCACACACGCACACACACACACACACACACACACACACACTATCGTTGCGGTGACCGGTGAAAAATAAATATACGTTTGCGCCGCTTTATGGTTGTATTGCGTTTTTTCCTTTAAAATAGCGGTGGTAGGTACCTATAAATTGTGCACGAACGCGGGCTGGTGTGTGTGTACAGCGATATTACGATAGGCTGCGATTGTACTCCGCGTACATTCAATTTGTTCATATTTTAATTAATTCAAATGAGGTATTTTATTTTTTTTAGACGAAAAATAAATAACTATTGCAAGTATATATATATATATATATATATGTGGGTAGGTATAGTGCACATATTATATTGCAATCGTCACGTCATTATTATAATAACACACCGTATGCATCTTTTCGTGTAGAGGATAGTTTGTAACTGCAATTATACCGTTTTATTAATACGGCGTTCTATTAAACCCACCCGAATAATTTCCAAGTTTAAAAAAAATATGAGATCCAATAATAATTATAACCTTTAGAAATCGATGGTTATATACGTGTATTTTTTTTTCTTTTAAATGAATTCGAGTGGCATATAAACATATTTTTTTTTTTTTAGTAGGGTCATTTGCTTTTTAATTATCACGTTCAATAGTAAAATTACGTTTCACAGAACAAATGGTGTTTTTTCTTTTATTTATTTTTTTTAATTAGAACCCGACGCTAATTTCCTTGTAACCGTTCATACGGAACGATGAATTTTTCAGGCCTACATATAATAATATATTCTGTTATAATACAATATATTATTATTCTTCGAGTGATTATTTTATTTTTTCTGGATCGGAAATTGTATGGTTTATGAAGGCGTCAGCGATACACTGCCGTGTTAATTAAAACAATAAAAAAGTTTTAGCCAATAATGGCGATATGAAGGCGCATAAAAATTAATAAAGGTGGCCGTTATAACGGAACGACTTTAGTGAATAGGTAAAATTTAATAACATGTTTTTCTACACATTGTGCGACATACAATCGTTTCATTACAAAACAAATTCACATTTTCATCAGTACGTATATTGTATGGATGTTTTCAAATACGATCGTGAATCGCATAAAACAATTAAAATAATAATTACATTAATGATTGTCATCGTAAAGCTTTCACAATTCCTGTAATTACTGTTGTAATGATTAAACTGTTTTATTTTTTTACGCTTTTGTAACTTTTCGAAAAAAATAATATTTGACATTTTAAAAAACTGCATTTTTATATTACACATAATATATGGTTGCTGTATAATTGTATATGACTGCATCAAAGTTAAAACAACTTTAGTTTTGAAATAAGGTACGTCGTTTTTTCTCGATTCTTTTTAATTCCCATGTTTGTATAAGCCTTATATAAAATTATTTTGTATAATGTCAACAAAGTATCATAATACTATTACGAACTGCGATATAATCATCTGTATTAATCATATTAGATTTTATTGGTGAAGTACATTCAATTGGTTGGAAAAACTTCAAGACTGCACTAAAGTACAATAATAAATTTTATTTTGACAAAAGTAAAATAAAAAAAAAAACTTTTTCGAATCTTGACATTGACAAATGTACAATACGATTGTTCTTCTAGTGATATTCTGCCGATTATCTACGGTCTACACTATTGGAATGAGTTGACATGTTTTTTTTTTACAGTATATTTGAAGTAATTATTTTAATTTTTTTATTTTAATTTTGAAATATAAAAAACAGTAGTTTTTAAGTTGAGTTTTCGAGATCAATACATTTAAAGTTTTAACTATTAAGCAATATTAAAAATCTAATTTTTTGGTAGTAAACTATTTTTAATGTTATTGTTAAATCTACAATAAATTCATTATTAACCGTATTCACAAAGAATCAGTTGTGTATACAAAATAATTAATATCGTCTTATAACATGACTGATAATTTATTAAGGTAATATTGCAATATTATATTGTATAATACAATAATTAATGTTGTACTGTTTAATATATATTTTATTATACGTTTTAATATATCAAACAAAAAATATCGAAATATCTAATTTTAGATTTATTATTATAAAAACAATTATTAAACAAAAGTATAAATATCTATGGAAATGTGCCCAATCAGAGCTGAGTAACTTCTCAGACGTTCGGTACTTTATGGTATTTTGTTCTTATGTATAAATGCGTTTTATCCTAATATACTAATACATTATTTTTGCGAATTTGATAATAGCTTGAGATCTAGTTGTCTACACCAGGTTTAACGACCTAAAAATAAATTGGCAACCATGATCTTTTTTCTATTTCTTCGTTACTATCCCATTTAGGTAGGGATTTTTTTTTGCTTAGTGTGGCTTTTAATAAAGAGCTTAGATATACATCGGATATTATATTCTGCTTTTCTGAATTGCTCTTAGATTTTCCAGCTATATTTTGTTAACTTGACTTTTTATCGCACGTAAAACCAAAAATAATAATAAATATAAAATAATGGTGGTTGTATGTAAAACAATAATGATATCGTAATAATATACACACAATCGTCACAATAGTATTATGTTCAATGTATATGTATTTAAATTTGTTTGATCGCATTACACGCAATCGTTAGTTGAGTTATCTGCGATAATAATAATAATAATAATAATAATAATAAAAGTACCAAAAATAATGCTATATACTCGTATATATGTATAATGAATTATTGTAGTTAATAGTTATTATTATTTAAAGTAAGTATTATATTGGAATTAGATATTTTTCAATTGAATTAATATTCAAGAGCACATTGTAAGATGTTTATAATAGTATCACACTTTTGTTATTATTTGTTTTACAGTATAAACAGTAATAATGGTTTTACGTCTATTGTGCTTAATATGTGTTTATATATTATAATATTACACACGAGATTAAATATAGCAAATGTTGGCTTATATAATTATTATTCAACAAATATTCGATGTTTAATTTATTTCACGGAACCGATTCTTCACTTAAAGTTTTAATTACATATTTAATATAATACTAAAACCGTTTACTCCTTTTAAAACAATACATAATTATTTTACCAAAATATGCCCGTAACGGTATTACAAAGTTTAGTTTGTACTTATTCACGTCTTACTTTTCCTCTTTGTCAAAATATATAAAAACTCTTAATAATATGTTACGTGTTTTAACATAATAAACCTTTAGGATGGTTTTTACAGATTAATCAATATAGGCAACTGTTCTTTATATGAACAATTTTTAAGTGTTTCGTAAAAGTGCCTTATACAAAAAAAAATGTACATATATAAATATATATATAAATAACCAACATAATATTATACTTTTTTAGAAAAAACATACTTGTACATCCTTAGTAAACTATTTCTTTATAATTATTAATTTCATGAATTATTTTAGTCTCTTACTAGCTGATAATTAATAATTTTTAATGCATAGTGCCTATTTTGTTATATTTTTGTCTGCTTAAAAATGTACTCTGATCAATTTTTTATAGTTACAGCAATTAAAAAGACAGGCTATAACTGTAATCTATTTTACTATCATTCGATATATGTTATACATACATATGTAGTGTTAAACTTAATCTCACAATATCATAATACTACAACCGCATGATGGTCAGCGTGTTTCCGACCCCAAAGCGATTGAATCGCATTGTGGTGAAACACTACTGTAGTTTCAGAATGGTTACCTTCTCCTCACTCTATCCTCTATCTCACTCTCTGTCTCTTATTCTTTTTATTCTTTTCATTGTCTCTCATTTCTAACTTAACTGTTTTCTTCCCGCGTTTCTATAAATATTTTATGTAAGTCAAATTATAACAAATTCCTAAAATTCACTAATTATAAATTATAATATCATGATTTACTTATTTAGCTACAATTTGCAGGTTTAAATTGTTCAAAAGATAAACGATAATTATACAATCGTATTTTTTTGTTAACTAATATTTTAAATTTCATTTGAATAATAAAATATAAACGATAATAATATTATTATATATATATATTTAAACTTAAAAAAATTTAAGATAGACCACTCTTGGGATACTATTGAACTTTAGAATCCTAACATACTTATTGAGTATTTTTCTAAATCTTTTTATCTTCATGACATACCTACAGCCAAGTACTTATCAACTTAAAATAGTTAATAGCTCTCAAATCACTTTTTCCTATTTTACTGTCCACCAAATATAACTTTCCGGTTAATATTAAATATATTATTATCAAAAAACTTCCCGCAAAAAAAAATCTCTAGTCCATGAATTTATAGTAACTTCGTTGTAAATAAGCTATTTAATAAAATAATCATTTTTCTATCATACAATCCAAGTAGGTACTCGAAAACGCCCAATATAGATATTTTATTCAACAAACTACCACAAAAGCCTGTTTCGTATAGACATTACAGCTATAAGCCTTCTTTCAACCAACCTTTTCTAAAATGTCCGAGAACATACTCTTAAAAGAATCATCCACTATCTCGCTTGTTTCAATAATATAAGACACTCGACTAGACTACATAGTAAATTTAATATAATAGGTATCTATTTAATTGAAAATAAAAAAAAAACAATACTACACCACAGCTTTCTTAGATGTTTCTTTTTTTTTTCTGTTTTGACTTTTATCAGGTCTGACATGACGGACTACTGTATAAACTTAAAAAGTTTTAACCGATTTTTATTCTCTCTTAATTAAATTCTTTCTATCAAACCACCCCTTTACCGTCTGCCTAAATACCACATGCTCAACTTGTTACATAATTAAAACAGGTATCCCTCAAGGAAGTGACATTTAAACACTAAAACTTTTCAAGCATTTCAATCAATCTGAATGCGACAAATAACTCTCTTTCCCTTTTGTATTTCACCAAAAAAAAATCTTTATAAAAACCTAACAATATTTCTATTCATAATCAATTTACTAAATTATATTATTCTAAATTCCACAACAATTTAAAAACACACGTAAAAATCCACTATCAAAAAACCATCATCCATTTCACTCACCGAATAATTAAATTATAAGTTCCTTATTAGGGTAGTGTTACCAAGTGTCTGCTCGTGAATCGTGATTATATTTATATTATATTTTTCCATATTACACTATTATGTTATTAAACTTATTTAGTCTAGTAAAGATTACAAATACATTTTGTAGACGAATAATAACAATAAAAAAAAATATATAATATACATAAAAGTTTAAAAACGCAATTTTTTTTTCTAAAGTGAAATTTAAATAACATGTTTTGTAATATATCCTGACGCTTTGTAAATTATATTATATGTTATATACTGTAACGTACAACTATGTATACGCTTGTATATTATACACCATGTTCAAACACAGCATTTTGCGGTTAAAAGTTAAAACCTTGGATAACTATATTTGTACTCGGGTCAGTTATTTAAACGATGCATTGAGTTAGAATAATATGTATTATTAATTATTGTAAATATGTTTTCCGCAACGCAGAATTTGCACTCACAGCCAATAGAATTTATATCGGTTTGAAGAGTCGAATCAAACTAAAAAATACTACGTTAGTATCGCCTAAATTGTATGGTGTGGTTACAAATCAAGACGTCCATTAAAATTAAAATATTTTTCACCGACAAAGCACATTCTAGACTTCAACACGCGCTGGTCAGTCATTCGTTTTGGGGTTCTTATGTTATAATAATACGAGTAAGTAATGAAATAGTTAGCGCACGCGCATCACACACGGATTATAGCAATATTCTCGCGAAACAAAAATATTATACAGTATTTTTCGTAAAACCTAGTCTGCTATACCTCGCCTACAACACTATGCTGAACACGCAAACACGAAATTCCGAGGGTAAAATATAATATATGTACATGTATCATACATCTTGTAATAATATGCTAATACACGAGTATAATTATTAATCAATGTATAGGTACGGCGCATTTAAATATTTTTATTAAATTTTTTTTCGATTTCACTTTGATATTTTGCGTTTTAACGTGCAGCTAAATTTATTGAAATCATATGATTCATTTAAATTTTTAATAACGCCGATAATGCCGTAATCCTACGGTTATGTAGGTTGATCAAAAGTATACTATAACGTATCTTAAGTTGAATGACTGTCATACACTTCGTTAAATATCATCTTATTTATAAAGTTATTTTCTTTATGTATTCCAGTAATTTTTAGTAGAATTAAATCGGTTTTGATTTGAAGCTGATATTATTTTTCGTTTTCTGCGTATTTATGTTTTCCAGCCAGCACGTCAGTAAAGATGACTGATGATAAGTTTTTAGAAATAATCTATACTGACGATGCACAAACCGGAAGTATCGTTAAACAGTTTACGTATTTGAAGAAAACTAAAAATTATAATTCCGATCCTTCGATTTCAAAAGTACTGTCTTAAAATCATAAATATCTAGTATTAACTCAATTACCTACATGCACTTTAGTTACAAAAATACGTAATTAACGACGCGGGCTCGAAATCAAAATATATTATTATAAGATATTTTGGTTACAGGGCAAATTGTCCAGGGTGTGCTAGTGTGCAGCTGTAGCACACTATACAAGAGGGACGCTGGACGTTTAATAATATTACTTAATACTTGTTAGATATTATTATAATAAGACTATAGTTTTTCATCTTAGAATATGGGGACGCTTGTTATTTACTAGTGAACCTCTATTTCAGAATACCGGTAGACGATTCTCCCACAATGCGCGTGTGCAATCAACGGTTGTCTACTAGAGTCGTCGCTATTTAATTTCGTTTACGAAAACCAGTGATAGACTTTGAAAATGCTCTAACATATCACACCGTATAGGCCATCTTACGTGAAAACGATTTTTGTAAAATAATAAAAATGTAAAAATACATAGATAAAGCGTATCGTTTTTCGACAGTTGAGCACTATATTATTATTATAACAAAGACTTACCCGAATTGTGTATATTTATTATAATTGCTGTTGTTTATTAATTGTCTTATAAATACATTTTGCAGCTTATCGTATGATAACAATAATATAATATATTATTTATGTGTGGAATTTCTATAACTTGCGATCGCACTGTATAATAATGTGCTGTTAGGGGGTGTTTCAAAATGCACTGCAGACCCTGATCCTACAAATTACCATTCCTCAATCGCCCCACGTCCGTACAACGCACGTATTTTGTGTACTGCACAACAACGACATGCTTTGGGTCAAAGAAACTTTGTGGTGAGTTCCCTCCAAATGTATTTATAATAATTATTATGTACTGCGATAAACTCATTATCCGGCCTTTGCCGTGAGCCAACTCGAAGTCACGTAGTAACGCGTAGCTTATTTTGAGGTGAAACCGATATAATAACTTAGGGTATAGGGGATGCGAAAACAGCCTACCGGTATAACCGTAGCCAAAATTGTTTTTATTTTGGACGGACGCTGCGTTTAGAAAAACATTGGTTTCGAAGTCCTAGGGGGATTATAATAAAGGGTACTAAAAAATAATAAGCATATATGACCCATAATGAATTGTTGTTGCACATTACACATACCACAATACTATTATTTTTACTAGAAGTACCAATGCACTCATACTGAAATATGTCATCATAATAGTATTATTTATTTATTTTTTTTAATATTACATTATATGTAATATCTAATACTTACTGTACCTCTTTTTAGATGAAAAATAAATTTCCAAGATGTTACTTGTGGTGCTAAATTGTATACATAACATTAATCTGCCATAGTATAACTGAACTATTTCCTCGAGAATATTCGATTGAGATAACATATTAACGAATTTAGACGAATGATTGATTAAGCATAGGTATACGGGTAGCGTTTTGACTGTATTTACGCATTATATATATATATAATATATATGAACCAATTTATAACTATAGGTATATGTTTTGGGTTGTAGATGCATTATATTTAAAAGGAATATATTTTGTTTTCATTCATACTTACGTAATATTGACAATTCTGAAATATTTAGGGTTTAAGCCCATAAAATATTCAAAGAGTAGTAGACCCAAATTAAGTATATAATTTGAAACTAAATAGTTTATTAACATAAAAATATTTTTAAAGTAGAATACCATGTAGATTTTTTAGGTATACAAATGATATATCTATTACTGCATTATAATTATAAATATATGTGTATATATATATTATGTAATATGGTTTCAAACGATTATATGGATATTGAAGAAGGTTATTGGTAATATATTTACAATTGGTTATGATATTATTAAATTAAAACACAAAATATAATTTAAGAATGTATCGTTAACTTGAAAATGTTCAATTTTAAATAAACTAATTGTAAAGTGTAGTATTATATCTATTATCGGCTGTAAACTATATTCTTCTTTAAACAGGATTGAACATTTAACTTTAGTGTATTTATAAATTATAATATGAACAACATTGATAATGACATGGTTTTGTTGAAAATTCAAGACTAATAAATAGGTTCTGGAATTCTAAATTAAAAAAAAAAAGTGTGATATTACATTTGACATGATGAATTCTTATATACCAGGTAGATGGACAATTTAAACTACAAAATACAAAATTAAAATAATAATATTAATGGCGTGGAATTGTTTTTAAAAAAATATGTAAGTACTTATGTAAAACTAAAAAAAAATAATACGGTGTTAACATTTTATCGAAAAATATTTTACCAAGCGTGATTAAAAACATGAAATTATTTTTTATAATCAGTAATATAATCTAGATTTTACATGAAATATAGCAACATGACAAAAAATGTGCATGTCTCTTGATTGACGAACGACAATGGGCGATTATTGTTGCGTTGTATAGGTTGTGGATACTGGACAGTATAATATTCTGCTGCCTGTCACCCCCTCACCATCACCTCAATACGCCACTGAAATGCAGTCTTACCTAACTAAAAGTGCTGCGAAATGACTATAACATATAAATATATATAACTGTATGTATTAAATATAATATATATTTATGTGTATAATACCTTAACGTTATCTCATTGTGACGTCAGTATAATATACTGATATGTATACATGTATACTAAATACTTTGATATATATATATTATATAAACTTCTATTATATTACAATAATTATATAACCGTAACACATTCCGTACATTATACGAGGCCAGTTGTTGGATTTCGTTTCTATTATTTTTGTTTTCGGTGGATTTCTCTATGGCAACCGGCCCGCGGCCGAGGCAGTCATGTGAATTTTATACGTTGACTTAGTAATATTATATTATTATGTTCACATTTATACGTTTATATAGTATTGCAGTGCTGTACTCGGACATAGTATCTCGGCGACGGATGTCGCGTTTACATTAAATGTATATCTATGGCATGTAGCCCGTTCGATTGGATATAAATTGCGCAAATAATATAGATAATATTATATTATTATAACTTGACAGAAATCGATTCAAAGTTGTCTGTCGAATCGCAACATTTCAGTAACCTATACGAAGACTGTGCGAAATAAGTAACTAATACATAACCTGTTACAATTTCGGAAAAACCGAGATATAGAAGAGTCGTATTGTCATTATTGCTATCAAAATGACGTTATAACATCATGCCGTGCGATAGCAATAGTTTTGAAAATTGATTTACACTATTAACTATTACGATAAAATATAAGATATAGACAACGTGTTAAAGTTAAAAATACGATTCGAAACTCAATTCCTGTCAATTTTTTTTTATATTTATTGGTAGGTAGATCTGTTACGTAGGTACATATGAATAGGCATTCATATTTCAATATTTAATCACATATTTTATAAGTTTATCAATGGAAACTATAGGATAAATTCTACGGTAAGTTGTTTATTATAGTATTACACAATAATTAAGTAAATTTACTTATATTAATATAAGTTATAAATCGTAATCTAGTTTTTGATAAAATTATTATTATTTTTAAAAATGAAAATATTTGTCATTCAAGAAGAAGTTGGTATTAACATTTGTTGTTTTTTTAACTTTTAATCGATAAAATTTGAATTAAAATAATGTAATTAAATTAGTTTGTAGGTACATTTAAAAAAAGATGAAATTAAAATCTAAACATCTACATCTTACTTAAAATAAAGTAAAAAAGGGGGAGGGTTAGACATTTATAAGGATCGAAATATGTTGATTGGTTAGGAGGTTCATTACCTCAATACAGCTTTATATGTCATTGAAATATCAAATTTATGACTGATATGATGTAACATATTGATAAGAGTCTAAAAATATAAAATTTAATTTTGTGTTATAAATTTGAATGACCATGACTATATATTAATAATTTTATAATAAAGTAAGTACTAATAATGCTGAAGTGTCATATATATATTTTGTAATAGCATTAAACAAAATTATACGTTTTGTTAATTAAATTTATACACAATGATAATTATTACTTTTTTATGTTATAAGTAAAATTATATAAATATATGATACACGTTTTCTTTTATTCATTTTGTAAACAACTGGATAAATTAAGAAGGAACATTCTCTCAGTGGGTAGTTACTGTGATTCTCTTTCTGAAATGTATAAAGTAAAAATAAATAAATATATTTGAATGTATTAATAATAAATAATTGCAATACAAATTGAATTTTGAACTTATGTTAGTGAAATTAAGTTTGTGAACATTAACTCAAAGTTGAATTAAGTGTTACCATTATATGAAGTTTTAAGTTTAAAAAAGTTGACAACATTTCAAACAAGATTTCTGAACAATGAACATTTTGGAATTACTGCGTTTTTGTTAAGTACGGCTGAATAGTATTGGTATTATATTTCGCTTTAGCGAAACTTATTTAACTTCTTAGGTGATGGGTTAAATAATATAATATTTTGGAAACGAATTTTGAGTTTACAATGTAAGTTGTAACAAGTGCAACTTGTGATGAGCGGATGAATCACCCCTTGAATTTGTGAGTTTTAGATGAATACAAATCTACCACTAAGACAAAATCTTATATTTGCCACTGAATGTTAATAATAATGAAAAAAATGTTGTTTCGATCATGAATGCATAAACAAGCAGATTGTTTTTATTTAAAACAGACTAGTTACATATTTATATTATGATTATTTTTGAAACACTATTTTTAAAGTACTATTTAAATCAACTAAAGCTACTGAATTACAATATAAACTGTTTAAATAAATGTATTGCGTTGATCGTGCATAAGGTATACATGAACAGACCATAGACGCACATATAAATTACGAGAATACCTATGTCTGTTTGCGGCGTTATGGGGTGATCGTAGGGTAATAAATATTTAAAATAAATTAATTATTATTATTACAAACGCAATATAATATGCACGATCATAATTAAAATGTTATAATCGGGATTGCAGAAAAGAACAGTATTTTTGTTTTATACGATTTTTTTAAATGATGTTTTTGTAATGTTTTAAATAACTATGTTTTGTTTCAAGTGTAATATATAGAATCGTTATAAAGTACCTAATATCATGTTTCTATTATTTACACCATTGTTGTATATACCGTTATCCATACAAAAAAATCTATATTTCATTGAAAAAATTACAATTATACAATTTACGTACATAAAATGTATTGTATTATCATAAAATTTTATAGTTTTACTTAAAACGTATATAATGTATACATAATGTTTTTTAAAAGAACCAC
Organism: Rhopalosiphum padi; assembly: GCF_020882245.1. NCBI lineage: Eukaryota > Metazoa > Arthropoda > Insecta > Hemiptera > Aphididae > Rhopalosiphum > Rhopalosiphum padi. The sequence goes on from NC_083600.1 coordinate 26,639,089, forward strand.
TTGTTCAATACACATTCCAACCCTGATTATAATCTATTTAGTATTTACCACTTTACCTATATTGACACCACGACATATAATCACATCGAAATCCGTCCATAATGTATAATGCTATAATTTATTTTGTTTCTTATAATACCTACTAAGTTAGGTAATTATTACTATATTCTATTTATCGTAATGTTATTTTTGTTCAAAGTTTAGTTGTTTAACACTCCCACCGTCACTCGCCGTTGAATTGTATAATATGATATAGTTGATAGGTAACATAACAGTATGAGTGACGACGATATGAAGTATTTTATAACTATTATTATTTTATCGTTTTCATAATATTATGACGATAATAGCTAATGTTGTAAGTTTAGCGTGACTTTTTCACGTAATATACATAGAACTTGAAATTTGCAGCATTTATATATTATTATTATTATTATTGGGAAATCCTGTAAAATCAAGTGGGAAAAATCCACAGACCACATAATATACATATCTAATGTAACCTAAATTTGTTATGACGTATATTTATGGCATTTAACGCTATAAGGTATGTGGAAATTTAAAGTTGTAAGTACCGCTCCATACCATATTATGTTTACTTTTGTATCCGACAATAAATCAAATATGGAAAATATATATTAATTAATATGGTTATAGGTATATTAAAATATGTACATTTCTTAAAAATATAGGATTATACAAAATCAAAAACACTTACATAGCCTGATATAAATTATTGTTATGTATTATTTTAATAAGTAAACATCTATACAACTTTTTACAATTAGTTTTTTAATCGCATTGTTATGTTTGACACAATATTAATATTATAATAGTATGGTTTAGATTTTTTCAAAAATAAACCATATTACAAAATAATATTGTAAAATTATACACAAAAGTACACAAATATTGTTATATACTACAAGGAACATTTTATTTTGTATTTTTTTTTACATTTTCAGTAAAGTTTTTTTTTAAAAAACTTTTTATAGATCTGTTAAATTATTATTTTCCACGCTCATCGCTAAATTTTAGCGCGCGTGATTAAATGATTTAAAGGGCTTGTTTCATGTTACATATTAAATACAAATACAAACACATATTTTACTGTCACTCTTTCAAACACTGATAATATAGGTAAGTACCCGTGCAATTTAATATATTAAATCAAAACCTATGGGATGACTTACTATTTATGAGCCTTTTTGACTGCTAGCTTGGCAAGACGACGAAGGGTGACGGGTGAAAAAAAAAACAATTTCTTTCGTCGCTCTGGGAAAGTAATTGAATATTCCTTGGTTCTCGGCAGTGGAAAATAACTAAGGAATTTTGTCATGAAGCTATATACACTTGAATGTTGCTGTGGGGAGGGGGGGAACTCCACTCTCTCGAATATCTTATCCACCGACAAAATATTTTTCAATTAGACAAATGAGAAAAAACAGTACACCGGTATTCGAACGATTCCGGTACGATTTTTATTTTTGTTATTATTATTTTTTTCTATTGACCGACTTGTCAAATATAATTTTATTGGAATTTTATAGTAAGGCTAAATAATACTCATGTGAAAAAAAAAATTCCGAGTAATCTACGTGCCATTTTTTACTTATCAGAACAAGTGTTCGTTTTTAAAATTATGTTCGTTTTTTTTTATTATTATTATGTGTGAGAATTTCAACAAAATGAAAATCGTGTTACATTTTTGCGCATTTTATGTTTTTTTACATGGGATTATAATTTTTAGAATACTCATCAAATGTAAAAAAAAAATTAATATCGGAATAAACTATAATATTTTTATTAAAATAAATATGAATTTCAAACCATAATTATTGACAATGATAGGAATTTTCAATTATTATTTTTTTTTTTTTTGTAAGTTGATATTATAACTATGTTTACAGGCGCATCACTATCATATACTTCGAATAAAAACGTTATAAGTAATAGTATACAATTATATAAAATATTTTTATTGTTATAAAATAATCATTGTTATAGTCAATGCTCCGGAATATGAAAAAAAACTTCTTCTAGAAACAACCTAACCTTACTATCAGCCAAGAGATGTGGAAATATCTTAGCTATATCGTAAGATAGCGCAATATAATATTTACCAGATGAGGCCAGAATAAAAATGACGAAGGGTAGGTACTGAAATACTGAGAAACAAGCTGCAGACCGTCTACGTCGTTGTATTTATTTTCAAGACTAGTAAAATTATTCGTGTATTTCAATATTTATGATCTGACTTAACCACTACATAAATAATACACCTACCAGTCGTTTGAAACGCGTATCAACGTACTAATAATGCGCACCGCACTCGCTTAATACATGATTATAAGGACAACATCACTATGTACACTAATCGTTTGAAATGTATACAGTATACACTAATGCATTTGTATAAAATATGCACTAATCTTGGATAATGTTAATATACCGCCGAATATATTACTATAGTTTCACGCGTATAACTTAGTTCTACTAAGACGAATTCGGTAGATAACACGGGCCATTTATCATAGAAAACGTCGTCATAATAATAATGTTATTCTAAAGCGTTATAGTACTAAAAACAATTACTTACTTAAAACATTATATTACGTATACTGTTATAATACGTATAAGTACCTCTAAACGTATATTCAAATCGTGATCTCGTTCAATTCAACCTAATCATCTTCTCGCGTGGAATATGTGTGCACACAACGGTTTGGTTCGAATCTTTGGTATTTCTAGCGAATTTATGATAATAATATGCTATACACAGTGTTAATCTGCCGCTTTTTTCCGTGCCGTATAGATTTACGCCATTGTGTACGGCGGCGGTACTCGTCTCAAAAAAACTACCCACTGCAGTTTAATTTTTATTCGAATGATCGAATGAATAGCTCTGATTAATTGTTGGAATTTAATATTAATTTAATTGTCTGCAAATAAGAAATAATATACTAAATATAAACTTATAACCGAATTTGGGCACTCGTTAGGCGATGAGTATATAGGACTATTAACACAATACGCGACGATACTATTATAATTTTTAATTAAAACGACTTCGTACCGAAGAAACTCGATCAGCCAATCTATTATGTCATACTGAAATATTTATCAAAATATAATTAGTGTTTGTAACTAATAATTATTATAGTGATAACTCTGTAATAATACCTCAACACTCATACTGTACTATATATTTAGCACAGCATCCAATCGGTTCTATTGATATATATATATATATATATATACACATAATATATATTACTGTGTGATGAGTATCGTAGTGAAACGGTCGGACGCAGAAAAGAGGATTAGACCTTAAACGTTTTCTCTGTTCTAATTACAATAGGTCCAAAATACTGGACCATATATATACACGCCGAGGGTGGCATAAGTATGTATATTCACACAGCTGCTGTTGCTAACAAAAGTCGGCGGTGACGATTGGACGAGCTTCCTGGCGGCCGGCGTGGGTGGCGAAAGGCATCGACAAATTGTGCGTCGTAGGGCACGTGTTATTGTTAACCGAATACGGTGGTGTTGGCCAAGTCCATTTGTAATTTTTCCACCGGAAGAGCTTTAGCCACGCACTACAAATGACCGGTGCAAATTGTTTCGCTGAAAGGAAAATGTATATATATAAATCGTGTACACGTCGTTTTCCCAGGCCGTCCGCCGCAGGGTCGGCACTATACCACTGCCAGTTGATTAGGTTCATTGGTCCACGATCGCGCAACAATGATTTTCCATCCGAACGGTACACGAGCGTTGTCGAGTATATAATATAAATATATATATAGAGAGAGAAACAGAGAGAAAGAACGACTACGGGACATTGTTCGAATCATGGTAAATACCACGGGTGTGGTGGTCGGCGATATATATAATAGGTATATACCATATATATATATGGTTATAAAAGGTAGGTATAGCGGTATTCATCGTCGTCGTCACCATCGTCGTCATTGTCGTTGTCGTCATCTTCGCCGTAGTTGTGGTAGGGGGAGTGCAGAGATGAGGTTGATAGCGTTGTAGAATATAGTGTCGGCAGTGACGGTAGCGGGGAAGTTGGCTTTGTGGAAATAATATATATATAATAGCTCCGGTCCAAGATATGGCCGGAAAGGGAAGCCGCGTGGACACACAATAGCCGAACAATTGTCGTGTCTACGGTGGCTTCCCAAATCCCCCCCTTGCCCCAAACACGCACGCAGTCCTCGCGCCGTCATCCCCTAGCCCTCTGGCTCTACTGGTCGCGCACCACCGCCCTGCCAGCCACTGACACTTGGGTCCACCGCATCGATTTCCGTCGGTTTTTGGCGTTGTCGGACGATGATAATAGGAGAGACTCGTGCGATTTAATATTTACGACTGACCGCGTCATCATTCGCCGTTTATATACGCGTGTCGCTGTAATATATCGTCGTCCCAAAATAATTACACTATATTATAATAGGTACCTGTATACGCATAATAATAATAATAATATTGCATTTAATAATGACGTCACGATATAATTGATTAATGGTGTTCGTGTTATTTTGTTTCAGTGCCGCCCGAACATCCGGTGGTGTTCGATAGGTTGGGAAGGCAATTGAACATGACGGTCGGTCCACTCGACGAGGGCGACGGCATTGCGCTCATTTGTCGCGTCATCGGTGGTAAGTGATTTTTCTCCACACCCGCGTTTTCCGTTTAAAAAATCGTGCACGGCGATCACAATATTGAAACGGTTTTATGCGGTTTAAATACTAAACGGGTTATAAGCTCTGTAAGCATTATAATATTATAGTTTTTTTTTTTTATAATATATATTATATATCATGCGTGTCAACGATAGTCTGCAGTCATATAATTGTCACCGAACAACTACGACAGTATATGTCGTAATGAACTGTTCAGTAAGAATCATTTAAGACGGTTTGGATATGATATTATTATCTGTGTCGTTCGTGTGCTTTTTGATTTTGCTACAGTAAATACGCTGAGAGATGACGATAATAATAATTGAAAAGAAGTTCCCCGTTGTATACGTGAAAAAGTTTTAAATATTTTCTCGCCAATGACCCAATCGTTTTATTATTTAGTTATAATTTTTTCCCTCCGTAGACTTTAAAACTAATTTGAACTCTTGTTTCGGGAATGAGATACAGATTAATACGGATACAGATACAGATTCAATATTATATTGTTTATTTTGCACTTAGAGATTAATTAAATTAAATATATAATTATCGCATGATGAAGAGGATTTAAGAAATAAATTCGTAGATAAAAATTGAATGAATAATGTTAAATTAAGCCGGCTCTTTATATTTTGTCATTATATTGTAACAGTTATTAATAGGTTTTAAATATATTGACAGTATTAGCTATTTGTGTATTTAAATTCGGTATTTACATAATGCTTATAATGATCTTATTAATTGATAAAACTTGTCAAATTTCCGACGAATACCTATATAATATTATGTTTTGATATTGTTTGAAATGTGCATTTGAATTGTAGTATAAACTGTCATTAAATAACCATATCACGAATTTAGAATATGCATATTTTATGATTAGAAAATAATACTCGAGTATTCCGCGTTTTTCAAATACCTATATTTCAATAACTATTGGAAATATTAGCATTGCCCTATTCATTAAACGGGAATGAGTCCAATTCATAGCTTAAAAACAAATATTAGTATAAGGTTATTAGCAAAGTATAGTTTAAAATGATAAACATCAAATCCATCATTGTTTCTATAGGGTTTCTTAGCTAACATATTCATTGCGCTTTTGGCCAAACAATATTTTCGCCCTCTATATAACCACTAAGCACGTTATGAGAATATTGTACTCCTTAGTCCTTATCGTATTATCTCTGATTATAATTCTGCTGATATTCATGTTACGCTATATAATGGTATTCATATATAATAAAAACCTAAAAATATACAAAACGCATACATTTTAAAAATAAGCAATAGTTTTTTTTCTAAATCGTTTGTGAATATTGTGTATTACAAATTGTATTTTCGTACAATATGATTTTAATAATAAATGTTTTAAAATGTTTCTATAACAAAAAATTATAAGTGGGTGGGTACCTATTTTAAATAGATTTTTCGCCGTAATCGACCATGTCCCTTATTCCGTTCTATATCTATCGTAGGGTCCCTATCCTATACATCATTGATTCTCTCTATAATTATACACCTACACACCTATGAACATAGTTATGTGAAATTCATGGTGGTGAATTATACGACTCTCAGTAGTCAGTACAACTATTTATAAAACTAAACTTAAAGTTGTTCTCCAACAATTAGGAACTTACGAAAGTTATTAACCAAACCACTATATCTGTAGTTAGTATACCTATGGTTATACGCTCAATTACTGTATAGATTCATTGAATATTCAACACTATAAATACAAACTGCACTAATAATTTAATTTAATAATTTATTAGCTATTAACTCTATATTATTCTAGTTTCTGATCAATGGAAATATTGACGTTAATCATTATATACCATTTTAAATATTTAATACGTATCATATTTTATTGGTCTAGCATTAGATTTTTAAGAATTCAAACACAATATTTAAGATGATAAATCAATTTTTTTATCATTTTTGTAGGTAGGTATACGTTTTATCTATATTAAATAATAAGGATATAATCGATATGTTTTTATATATCAACCACTATTATTAAAATATCAACAGTATAATTTTATGAAACAATTGACATAGTAATAATATTGGCATATTTATTTATAGTAGAATTAACAATAGCATTATAGTTACGGATTAAAAATTTGGCTAAATCACTCCATTCCTATATTTAAATTGTATTTGATAAATCACAAATATAAATGTGCATTAAACAGACTCACCCTTTGATCTTAACAAACGGGTTGTTTCCTCGTAAAAAATTAAAATTCAGATAAGAAAAAAAATGTTATTTTTCATCACTAATATTTAAGAAAATTATGATAAGTATTCGGTAATTAACTTTTAGACCGTGTATATTATATTTTTAATGAAATCTTAAAAGTGTATTTAAATTCCGGTCGAATACCTATACATTTTGACGAGTAAGACAAATTTTAAACTACACTAATCTAAATTATAAAATAATAATAAGCATTTATCATCAAGCATAATGTATATTACCTATTATAATATATGATAATATGATACTTCGCATCTACTGTGAACACTAGATATTGAATTTTTTTTTAATATTCATTTTTTCTCATCAAATAATTATATTACAATATTAATGTAGCAATATAAAATCACATAAACCATATTATTCTGAAGTTTCAAATAACCATCATTGTATATGATTTAATCATTTAAAAGTAATAAATGGTCAATAATTTATTACAAAAATAAATTATACATTACCTAGAATAATATAAACTAAAAAAATTTAAAATGTTTCATAGTGTAATATGTTTGAAACCTAATAAAGTAATAAATATGATTATAACACTAAGGGCATTGTATAATATAAATGTCACAGTATACATATTATTTCATTTATATAATATAGTGTATAGGTGAATATACTGGTTTGTACATAGGGAAAATAATATTAATTGGACAACGTTACGTGGCCCATATATTAATCACATATTATTTATAGTACCTATTATTGTTTCAGAGATACGTATTCACTGATAATTTCGATTGTATTAAGGTTATTATAATTGATTTCGAAATATAAATAATTTGTATTGGCTCAGATTTTCCATTTGGAATACAACGGTATAGGTTAGGTAGGTGGTTGGGTTATATAAGTTAGTATTATTATGTTTTTGTCCTTCTTATATTATTTCCTATTAGGTTTTGTTATACGAAAAGTTTGAGACCTTCACCCGTCCAAGTGATCGATTAGACGTATACGGTACAAGTAGGTTTATTTTTAGTATTTTTTTTATTATTATTCCTGGTTCGCAGACGTTTACCAAGAGATTAATGTAATGTGAAAACCTGGTGTAAAGTTTGCTGTGTTCTGTTGTAATGAAAAATCAAGAGCTCGTGTATGCTCTTCCAAAATACATTTCCGCTTCTTCGTGAAAATAAAAAGTAAATCCAATTAGAATAAATCGATGCTCAGGTCTTTGTTTTTTTCTTTCATAAAATACCTCAACTATACTACAATATATTGTGGACAATGATTTCGGTGCTTACATAATATATGGGTTATTTTTAATGTTTTAAAGTCAATATGCATCATTTATATTATCAAAGCATTGCAGGATGTTTTAAATACAGATTTTTTCATTACAATTATATGTAAAGACAATAAACAAAATTGCATCAATTCGTTACCAAAAAAGTTATTCAACTGTCTCATCCAAAATATTCAGGAAAAACCCCGGAAATACTATTAAACCGGAATTGGCCTATATACAAGACCCATTCATGTAAATGAAGTAAATTCGATTAGGGTATCTCAACTGTGAGATTCCTTATTTAAGTATATTAATTTTATCAATGCCATTGTTTATTTTGATACATTTACTTATTACATGTAAACACATTGTAGATATACATTATACACAAAGAAAGCGATACATATTATTTTAAATTTCTTATAGGCCAAAACTACAAAATTATAACATTATATAATTTAATACAAGCACGTTTTTTCTTTTATATAATTGAGAGTTGAGACATTCAATTATAATGTAGATTTATCTTACATACAAACATACTTAAGTATTCAACTACACTTTTTAGTAGTAATAATTGATTAACTGTGAAATACATCAATAGGTATTATGGTATCTACAAATTACATGTTTGCAATGTTTGCATTATGCATATTATATTATTTGGACTGTAGCTCTAAAATTCAAAACAATTTTAGATTCATAAATTGTGCATAGAGACGACGTTTTATCTATGGGTATCTACACATTTTTTTACGCCTCCATACATCATTATATTATATATTATATACATAAATATTTGAATTGATAAAATAATTAAAAATAGAAAACATATCATTCGCAATATCATTCACAATCATTAATGAAATTACAAATTACTAAGGTACAATATTAGATATATTTTAAATTGTAAACTAAATATTTGATAAATCAAAAGTTTGGAGAATATACTTATTTATATTATTTAATAATTATTAATACAATTATTTTTTTTCGATTAAACACATTTTGTTGGTAAAATATTAACATCACGATAATTACAAATAACTGTAAATTATTTAATTACTTTAATTGTGCAAGACTTAAGAGACTCCCACCGGTCTTAAATGGTAATTCCTTCCAAGAAGATATTAAACGTTCCTAAGATTGTCTCCTCGTGGAATCGTGTACTATAATAAAGGAATAAGATAACAATATCGTGTCAGATAAGTGTATCGTTTACATCAACATAATATACTGTAATAAATCTTTTTTAATTCTGACAATTATATGCTGGCGCTACTCAAGGAAAATAATTTTAATTTAAACATAATCTTAAAAAGCGTTTCTTGGAGAATTTAATTGAAAAATAATTTTAGAATCTATGGATTTTAAACAAATTATCATAAATTAGTTTTGCCGAAAAGTATGCATTTTATAAATAAAATATGTATGATTTATTATATAATACTTTTTTATACTATATAAAGACTATAAAGTGTTAATTATAAGCCTTTTTTAAAAAAATACTAATAACTATACTCATCATTAGGTAATTATTTAGGTGTAATTTTGACCAAGCAAAAACAGGTTCAAGTGAACCTCAATTTACAGTTTGTTGCCTGAAGCTATTACTTTTCTTATTACTTCTATTACTCTTTTTAATATCCATTAAATTTTTTTTATTAGTTATTTTCGACTAATGTGTTAGGGAATTTTATTTAGTAATTTAAAATCTGTAGTTAAGGTATGTAGAAAAATAATTCCAGAAAGTATAATTCGATCATTAAAAGAATTCATAGTTGAAAAATGTAAAAAAAAAAATGTTATCCAACCTTTTTTTTAAAAATAATTAGGTATTTTTATATTTATTTTCAAATATTTGTTTTTATTTTATAAAATAATATTAGCCAGGTATTATTAAATTAAAATGTTATAAATAAAATAAAATGGGATAACGTATCTTATCAGTTGCATATGTCTTTATACCAAGTTAAGTGTTATTTTAATTTATTATAGCTTTCAATATTGATCTTCTTCAAAAGGTTGAAGGATTCTTGATTTCATGATCTTATTTGGATTATGTTTACATAAAACTTGAACATTGTTCCTTTGTTGTTTAACCTAATAATCAGTGATGGGTAAATGTAATCGTATCAAAAATATGACGAGATTAAAGAAATAATATTTTATTATATACACATTAAAATATTTCTTACCAGAAAAAAAATTAAATGTTAAGTTCATTAGATTTTGCATTAATACTCAGTGTCTATCGAATATTATTTTAATCATAATAATAATTTATTTAAAAGTAGAAATATGTAATTCCCGTAATTTTTTTTTTTATCAAATTTACATAAATTAAAACTGTTTAACCTTACGTATTAAGTAAAAATATATAGCAGCTACTTATCATTTTGGAGTAGACAAGTAATTATGATACGTATTTAACAAGATCCCGAATTATGTTAATAATATTATTTTCTAGAGTACGATGTTCGAAACAATATATTTTACTCGAAGAATTTACACTGTACATTTAATGAAAATACGTTGCTTTTTATTTGCATCAATCCCAAATCTCCTTTATTAACGTATTCTGTAAATAATAGCGACTATGTACCATCATAATATAATGTCTGCTGAGCGGTAATGATACGTATCGTTAACGTATTATTTCATAAATATTGGTCTTCGGTGGTAATTATATTACATATTACCTATATATAATTATTATGACGTCAAAATATATCAGTTGCATTTTTATTCGCCATCGTCGCCCCTAAGCTACTAGTTTATATTGCTACCTAAACCTGCAAAACAATATGAAATTATTAGATTTTAATCGTTAGAACAATATGTAGCCGACCACAGACGACTCGATATTGTGCCGGTGATTATATGGACGACATAACATCGACAGTACTCTTACTACTGAAAACGGCAGACATCATTAAACCAACACTAACCCTTGAACTGTGCATATGTACAATTGTACATACATTTGCGCACATACACGCGAGCACAGCGGTAATAATGTACCTCCACGTGGATCACCACTATTTTCATTTGCACTGACGCCCCTTTTATAACAGCTATATGTATAACAGATTAGCTTGGTTTCGTAATCATATGAATTAAATAGATTCCTGACAAAATCGTTTATTGTTTATTAAATTGTATGTTGTCGAGTTCATAAAATGACGTGAACAAACCCACGCACACGTCATATTATCAAATGGGTATTAGATACATATTATTATAATGCAATGTAATAATTCGTTGTAGCCTGTAGGTATATAGTCGCAATTACTGTTCCGAATTTCCTATGCGAACGATTCTCTTCGTCGAATTGCCCTTACCTTTCTGTATTCCATTATTTTGCAGTGTTTGCGTATAATGCGTATTCATTTTCGTATAGGCAGGTAAAACGTCCCAAACAGTATGCATATATTATATACGATATGTATATATACTGTGCTTACATACTTAGTATAAATATGCATATTATACAGCATACAGTTATACACACGTTCACTTTCATTCTTTCGGCTTTATCCACTCTGCTTCACTCTTTATTTTACAGACACACACTATATCGTGTATTCGTTTGTAGCATCGTTTAAGCTATATACGTACGGCACATACGCGAATTGTATAACTGACATAACGATCAGATATCATTAAATGGATATGTAGATATAATGTATATATGTATAGAGTATATTATACTATATAGTCATAAATTGGTTGGCTCAGAGAAATGAACACTACAATTTCAGTAGATTGATTTTCGGAATTCATATTGTTCTTTAGTTTTTTTTTCTAAGTTTTGGCATCTCAATATACGATCGTAAATATATAATAATGTTGAAAAATACTTTTCGGTAGAATTTAACAAGCGGAATATCGATTTTATTAGTATTTTCAACAACATCCGTTTTTAGCAATCGAAAAAATTTAAAATATTATTGTTTTATGAAAATACCAAGGTCTGTGTTACCAAATGCAGTCGGTTTTTAGAGTATTTCGTTGTTCAGACTGATGTGTTTAGAATTTAAGAATAATTTTAGCTGTTAGGATCGTTTGTTTAGGCCGTTTAAGGGAATTCATTATTTGGTAGATCCAAGTCAGTCGACGGTCCAGTTGGGCATAGATAACAAATATTTTGTGTGCACACAAAACGAGAGGAAAAAATCAATAAATATTTATATATATTATTTTATAATAATTATGTATTCGTAAAGTGACTTTTTGATTTTAAAAGGTAATAATAAAACGTGTTATCCAATAAAAAACTCTTGTTTATTTTTTTAATGAAAATTTATTTTTAATTTTTCGTTTAATAAAAATTAGTACATAATTGAAAAAATAATTTTCTAATTTAATGTCAAAGCCACCTTGTTCTATCAAAAGTTTAATTCTGATTAAAACATTTTCATAAATTTAAACAGAAATTTAATCATTTAGATTAAAAATCCCATTAAACTTTTTTCAATTAAAATAACTTTTTTTCAAACGTTCTGATTTTATTTATAATTTTTAATAATATATCTATAATGATTTACACTTTATTTTTCGTTTCTGAATGGATAAAAAGAATCATTTGTTTTACAATATTGTTTTTCGTCAGTAACTATATTGTTTAGTAGAAAATTTACTTCAACATTTAAAGTAATTTCTGATAGTTGATTTGATCTAGTTGATATTTCAAAAATATTTAAGAATCTACATTTCAAAGATAATTAAATCTTTTATATCGTATTAGATTCTGAGATGGTATAGAAGGAATAATGATTGAATAGATATTGTTAGAGTTCAAATATATTCGCGGGATTTTTAGATATATTATTATATTTTATTTTCAACATATTTAGGTTAATCTTAAACTATTTGTCTATTTATTTTACTATAATAACAATACACAAATATATGATAAAATAAACTTAGTAGCATATGTTTACAGATCGTCTACGTTTAGAGACGTGTTTCGTGTTTCGCAGAGTAGTTACTTATTTTCTTAGTTTTATTATTAAATATAAACATATTTTTTGTTTATAATTTTGTTGGGTTATATACGTCGTAAATTGTTTATATCTTGTTTCTCTTTATGCATCAGATCGTTCAGATCAAAGAACTATTTTAGTAGTTTTTTTATAATTTAATACTAGTTGTATTGAAAATTATTGAGCTTTACACATAAATAAATATTTATAAATCAATATAAATTTAAATATGACTATTGTTAATGACAATTATTTATATCTTAGTCGTTTATAAATTTAATATCGAAATAATATACTATGTATATTGTTGGATTAAAACTAAACGTTATGGGAATTAAGGAATAATTATAATTCATGGACAAAAAATATAATATAAATACATATGTTTATGCATAATGTGTATATAATATAATATATTTATATACAATTTGCATGTTGTTTATATGTACATTTATGTAAAAATATTTATTGTAATCTAGTAATTTATTTAATGTAAACATAACTGACGATAATTATTAATGTATTTTTAATGTAGCAATAATACCGTTTTTATGATTTAAATGTACTCAGAAATACTGTGACGAATAATATAATTATGATCAAATCATTAAAATTGTTATTTATTAAGTTTAATAATTACAATAAAAAAAAAAAACATTTATAGTTTTTTAAATATTTAATTGAAAGAGCTTGGGATTAACATTGTTATTAAAAAGGGTCGTAGTAATTTAATTTTATACTCAATATTCACAGAGGTCAATTAACATGTACATTGAGCATGATATTCTTTTTCAACTTAAAACTATCACTATCCGATCATAATATAGTAACACGATTCGAACTGAACTAACTTCACCGCTCTGGTGCGTCATGCAAACATTGCATTCAATTTAATATATTTTTTTGGTCTGTATTATTTTGGTTTATATACTTGTTAAATTCAATTAAAAAGTTAAACACGAGAGAATGAGGTGATTAAAAAATGTCCAGTGCTTAAATGAAAAAAGAAAAAAAATATTCGCATCTAAATTAAATTTAAAAACTCGTATAATAGTCGATTCCCACGTGGATTCAACGACGTACCTATACATATTATTTTATTTTGTTTTATATGCACGCATGTACGACATGTAAAGTCAAAAAACGTTCGGTGACGTTTATTTAAAAAAAATAAATAGACTTTATTTTAAAAAGTCGGTACGGTTAGTAGGTTATGTACGTTTTTCAACGTTTTGTCTACAGATGTTATCTTTATAATAGGACCCAAAACACAGATTCTAGAATGCAATCAAATGTAAATTACATACACATTGTAGCTTAAACGGTTCATGACATTATGAGTAAAATAATTCAACTACATAAGAACATACGAATAATCGCAATCCAATAAAACGGGTGATATACTATAATTTGGTGTTGTATTTAATTTCCTCTAGTACTATGTGTGTATAATAATATTATTTATATTTTAATACTATATACAATCACATATTCGTCCCGTCTACTCGTCTTGCTCGTTTTTAAATTATCACTAAATTTATAATTTAACTTAACTTTATAATTTATACATATTAACATACCAAATATAAAATAACATTATTGAAAAAAAAAACTATTAAAACTTAATTTAAGGAATCATACGTAATGTGGTAGAGATTTAAGTAGATTTTAACTAAATTTAAATTCATCAAATAATTTAAAAAATGAACTTGCATTATTGTTTATAGAAGTAAGATTTAATTTGAATAATTGGGTGACCCATCACTGTTACATTTTTGTATATGAATTATACGTGAGATTTTCAGTTAACGGTTATTGAAGATAGTGTTCAGAATTGGATGGTGGTGGTTGTTGACGTTTTTGGTCTAAAATGTTTTTGTGTTTGCGAGTCAGTTGATTGTATACTGAACATCTTTTGTAGTTGACAGAGTTTGATTCTTTGTAGAGAGTCTACTTTTTATGGAAGATCCAGTGTTTTTGTGCGTTGACGGACGTATGATTTTTTTCTACATTTAACAGTCACACATGGGAATATAATATGCACATTGCGCATTAAGTTCAGGAATGGACATTGGTTTAACATTTTGACACTACTGTAGTAACTTCTACTTTTCGCCGGGTTGTATTACTTTGATATTCTTGTGTAAAAAAGACGATGGAAAAAATATCTCTATCACTTCTATTGGGATCGATATCAACAAAAAATAGGGGTTGTGGGGTGATGACATTTTGTTGCCCCTGATTTAGAGTCTTAGGAGAACCATCGATATCGCCATTATCGATGAAAATAGAGTCCTTATGGTAAAAGTACCAAACAGGTTAAAGTTTATATTTATTTTTATCTGCGTTTGTAATATGTGGTGATTGGGGGGGGGGGGGGGGTGAAGAGGACGAAGACAATATACATTTAGTTTTATATTATTAAGATTAGTATTTTTAATTTATTTCTTTGTTTGATGAATTTATATTTACAACAGCCATAGAACCAAAAACGAGAACGGCATAACAATTCGTACCCTTAGCTCTACCAGACTGTCGATACAGCATGATTTTTTTTTTTAACTAAAAATAAAATAATTGATAGTATCAGATAAATAATATTTATGAGTTTAAATAAAAAAAAATTGAGATTATTATTAAATAATATGTAAAAAAAACACATTAATTTTAGTGACACATTTATACACTTATATTTTGCATATTATATATTTAAAACGTATTAATCCGTAAAATATATTATCTTTATCTCTAGGGAATAAATTCGTGGAAAGAAATCACAGCTCTTAAAATGTTTTATTTAATTGTATACGCCAGGCGGTTGTAAATTAATCTCAGTGTCTCTTTATAGATTTACGGTGAAATATCCGTTTGAATACAATGGAGCATTTAGTTCATTATAATGTAACTACTTTTTTTTCATACCAGAAGCTTTTATTTTTAATTGTATTTCCTATTATTGTTACTTTATTGTCAATTCCATCTTACACGTAACTGAATCTATTGAGTTTCATATACGTAGATACATAAGTTTATATTTTTCTCTGTTACGATTTCAAAAAAAAATATGCTAAATTAATTTAGTATTCGCTTAGTTATGTTTAATAATAATATTTTTAGATTCTGAAACTTTAAGTGTATTCTGGAACTTTACATACATACTTGTATAAAATCGATTATCGCATTCAAAACTATTACTTAACGCATTTTTAAGTACTAAGAATTACAAAATAATTTTAGATACTTTTACATTTAAACTCGTATTATAATATTATTGATTCAGACATTATTGAGTATATATAATTTTCTAGATATAATCGAAAAACAAAGGTAAAATAAATTAAATTCTCTAAATAGAATGACATTAAAGAATTCCCTACTAATTTTATGGCTAATATCAAAATAAAATAAATAAATATAAAAATATCAGGTTTAATAAAAAATGAATCAAAATTAAATTTAACTGCTGAGATAGATACATGTCATTATATCAATTATATCATGGTATATTATAATATCTAAGTATACGCATAAAGTGCAAAAAAAATAATTTGGCTAATCACGGTTTTTTAATGTTTACTAAAAACTAATATAGACAAAATTATTTCCTTACAATGTACATATATTCATTGAGATTGGAATGACCCTTCAACAGTTCTTCATCTATTACACATAATCTAGAAAATTACTACCACTACTCAAAATATATATTTTGTAAAAATAGGTATGAAATATAAATCAAAAATATTAATGAAGTGTTTTTATTAACACATTTGAACTAAGAAACAGGTATTTACGTACAATTATAACTTTTTTAATTTCAAATATTATGTAATACTTTATAAACCCAAAATTGTTTTACAATTGTTCAAGCGAATGTTAGATTACATTATTGGTTTGAAATTTTAAAATATTAAAGCTACTTTTTATTGGGGTTATTTGTCTATTTTTAATTAGTCAGTCGAATAGAAAATCAATTATTTTCTCAATATAGGTCTGACTTAAAACGAACAAAACTCATATATATGTAACAATTTGAATACAAACATAGAAAATACTTTAATTCAAAAAATAATTTTTATTGATCTATTTTTTATTGCTGTTAAATTGCAAGGTAGAAAATTTATCATTTAAGAATAAATATATTAAATAGTCTAAATCAAGCTTTTAAAGAATTATATTATCTGTGTTAAAAAAAATGTTAAAAAATAAACATTATTTTATACTATTAGCATACTTCAATCCTTGCTTTTCCCTAAATTATACAAACTTAACTTGTTTGTTTGTAAAACTAATAACCAAACTTTCCAATTTTTAAGTGTTATAATTTAATATAATTTTACTTCATAATGAGTGTAAATTAAAATATTTTCAATGTTAACGGAAACAAACTTCAAGTAAATTAATTAAAAAAATGTATAATAAATAAATTATAAGCTTGTTCAATAATAATAATGTAATATAATTATTATCTCTCTATTAAACAAAAATGTCCTTAAAATATTATTTAGTGTTATATAGTTGTCATAGCAATATTAGCAATCAATAAATAAATGAGAATTAAAAAAAATTACAGTTATGAATTTTGAATTGAAAACAATATTTTGGTAAAATACCCGAGAGAATTGACGATCACAGACCACAGAGCAGCGAGCGAAGCTTCCTCTAGTATATAATATAATATACACAAAATATATATTATATATGTATTATTTTTTTTAAAATACTTAGGAATTGATGAATCAAAAAAATTAACTGTTGACTATAATATTTGTATTTCATATAATCATATTTATAGTTGTTTATATATAATATATTATTCATTTAAAGTTATAACATTTTTGAAGTTCGGTTTTTTTTTTTTTTTTATTAAAAATTTCAGGAAATATAATTTAATATAATGATTTAAAAACTTGAAGATATCTTTGTTTTTTTTAAATATATATTATATACCTATTTAATTAATTATCACTGACAATATTAAAATGAAATAAACCATTTGTTAAACCCAATTATTTTTAATTAACAAATTATAATTTTAGAAAAAATATATTTAGAAATGCAATAATAGCTCATATTATAATATACATTTTTTTTCAATAATATGGATGATCTCGATTTTAAACTTCACGCTTTTGGTTGTTTATTCATGAAAAAAAATACATTTATATAAATAACACTAATTTATTATAAAATATATCTTTCGTTTAAATTTTTAACGTACATAATTTATTGTCATATTATACGTATTAAAACAATGACGATTGACATTGGATTTTGAAAATTATCTTAACTTGTATTAAACAACATCCGTCAACTGTTAACGGCCTGTCGTTTTCTGATGTAAATGTCAAAATAAAACAACTTGAGCGCATTATATTTTTATTTAAACGAAAAAATAACAAATAAAACAATAATCGTTAAATTTTAAATAATAAAAAAAGAACATTTTAAAAGTGCTTGGCGTTTGACTAGAACATTACTAAACCGTCTTCTCAATATACTGTACCTACAAACATTATTACAAAAACTATTTTATGAGCTTTTTTATGATGTTTTACTATATTATATAATACATATTCATGCTATTTTCGATTAGGTACTGCTAATGTTTTATTTCATATAACATATATTATTATATTGCCATGTATCACCATTTTTTTTATATTTTTTTTAATCTCATTATCTATATTTTTTTATTCTTTTTTGTTATTATTTCCATTTTTGCTGTTGTACTTAATAAAAAAAAACACGAAGATCGGTAACACGATTTACTATAATTTAATCCCTCTCCTGAAACTTGGACTTATATATCTATTCAAATTCAATGCACAACATTACTATGCATTGTTTTATTGCATACGCTTAAATCATAAAACCCAAACACCCAGCAGGTACGTAACTATAACCGTATATAATCTATACATGTAGGATTTACTCTAAAGGTACATCATTTGGTCATTCGAATAATATGATATTATTTTGATACGACGTTTTGATCAATAATTAATTTCAGCCCGTTATCGTTCTTTTAATTAAAACTCAGAGTAAGCGATGGGCTAATTAATTATACTTTACTTAAGTCAAAAGAAACTTTTTTAATTTAACTTCATTCTATATAATATTGATTAGGGAAACAAATCCTTTCTGTTGCACTGATATGTCATTATTGCCTATAGGTAGTGATTTCTATTTAATTCCTTCGAGTTATAACTATAATAGTGAAATACGTACATCTTAAATAGTTGGCCGGAAGTTAGCGAATATTATTAGACAAAATGTTTTTTTGTTCGGTATATACTACGCAGTATAATATCATATAGTTGTGTATTAATATCGTGCTGAATTCACCGTCGAATTATCCTATCTATTTGCGTTTTTATCGTTATGCATATTATTATTACTCTAATAAAGTGATTATCATCATCTAGGCAAACAAATGGTTTTTGTAATAATTTTATTTTCCATATAATCGTCCACTGAATCGAATTGATAAACGTACCATAATATATAGTTCTGTTAGCAGACCTTTAAAAAAATATATTTGTATAATATCATAACCTTTGATCGCTTGTGATTTTTGTAGATACATTTCGCGATAACCGTTTCCCCGATAATATTAATATTGTTTTTTCGGGACGGAATAATAATAATAATAATAACAATAATAATAATAATTCACATTGGTCCGCGGTAGTCGTAAAACAAAACCATCCGGTAAACAATGCCCAAATATTCTCAACGCATAACGTAGTAATATTTTGCGCATCGCGTATATAGTACCTCTGCAGTGTACAGTAAGTATACGGTCTCCCGAGAGCAACGACAGTAACAACGAAAAAATAACTCTCCGGTATAATGTACAATAATATAATAGGTATAGCTATTATTTTTTCTTCTCGGCTCTCACGAGAATTGGTCACGGCCGCCGCCGTGTTTAACGATCGAGTCGTTCCGCCGCGTATAGACGTCACATATAAATTTGTCGATCGAAAGAGCGAGATGTGCTCACTAAACCCAACCTAAGCTTTCGTCCACGTCGTGTAATGCCGTTGTGTAGCGGCGTAGACCTTTGGACGCGCCTCTCGTGACACCTCTCCCAGACGACGCCGCAACCGCCCCGCCATCTCCTTCGCCGACCAAGAATTTATGTCTGTTGTTGTTCTGCTCTATTATTCAGCCCGCGCGGTCGAGTGTCTTGAGTACGTGTCATTTGAAGACGTGTCGGAGTCATCTTTACTTTAAAAATGTTCCTCAACAGGCCACTCGAAAATATCTGTCATTAGTTCAGTGTTGGTGACTTAATGAAATTGCACATTTGTTAGGCATATATGGTACGCGTCATTTAAAATCTAGTTCAATTCGAGCACGTATTAATTTGCATTATGATATTCGGTTTACATTTCAAAACATATTTTATATTTCACATTTGTTTGTTATTAGTGCATGTTTTCAATAAAAAAAAAAATATTACTTACCTGCGTCTTTCAATGATTTATCCGTTCACACTATCTTACGTTACAGACGTGCAAGTTTATCTAAAATACTTACTGTAAAAATTAACTTACAGTTTGTACTTACCTAATAAAACGAGAAAAAAATACTTACCTGTGAAATAACTATCATTTCGTTAATATTTAAAATCGTTGTATTAAAATACATCGACATGCAAAATACAATACGATACATAATAATATTATGTTATAGTATTAGATACTGAACCTAGTGATAAAGATATTAATTTCACAATGATATTTGTTTTTTTTTGTATTTCATCACTTCTGGGAACATTAGAAATAGTTTTATTTTCAGCTTCAGAATTTATTTTTTTTCGAGGTATTTAAATGTAAAATACAGATTTCTCCTTAAACGGGTTTTATCATTTATTTTTTATAGTTCAAAAAGTACGAGTGTATTAATCGTATAAAAGTGATTATTATTAAAATTATAAATCAAATACATATTATTCTGATTCTAGTTGTGATTATTTATAAATTCACTGTTTTCATTGAAATATTTCAGTTTTCAGAACCAATTCGCGTTATTTGTTGTGGTTTTTTAATCTTACAACCGATTAAACCGTATCTGGATATTAACTCTTGTATTATAAAAGACATGCAGCAACATAATTCATAATATTCAATATGTTTTCTATACTATAATGGTAAACTATGTGATTGTAATTTCCCAAATGAAGAATTTTTGCGTGTTGAACTGCTGCAATTATGATTTAAAAACGGCAATTTCAGTATTGCAGGCCTATTTCACAAAGCGAAATGTATATTTTAATAATATATTTGTTTAAAAGTGTTTAAAACTGCAATGTAAAATCGTGCGCATAAAAATTAAATGTTTAAAATTGTGTATGTACATAAATAGTTACTAAGATTTCAGCATTTTTTGCAAAACCTTATTGTAGACTCACTAAAAGCTGGCCGAGCTACAGGCCTTTATCATAGTGTACTATTGTGCCAGTGCGCAGTCAATTAATTAAACGACGATAGCTTGACAACGGACATGCCATCGCCTATACAATTTTTTTTATAAATTGCTTTCTGTAATATTACTTGTGTCTTATACTTGCGTGTTAGATTAAACTGGCAAAGTGTAGCTAGTAATTTTTTCTTGATGGAATAAAATTGAATTATTTGTCCGGGCGTATTACATGTATTATCTGTCTTAAATATTATATACCTATTACCACGTAACCAGTTTACCTACAACGGTTCTCTGAATGGTATAGATAATCCGTGAATAATAAAAATAATACAAATGAATCTATAACGATAGGTAACATTAACATTCCATTGAAACGGCGAAAGCATTAGTATACACTCGCGAGTGTTTGATGAAATTAACGTTGTATTGTATTGGTTATTGAATACGAGTAAAGTCGTTCTTCGAGGTACCTACCTAATTACACGGTATTGCGTAAAAGATTTGCTAAAAACAACACTAGGAGATTCTACATTTTTATTTCTGTGACATCGCGAGATACATACTATACACCATCTCTATACCCTGTCCACGGAAAAACAATTGGGGAAAAGCATCAATGAATACTGGGAAGATAAAAAATAATTTATTAGGCGTTGTGGATAATAGTATATTGCTAAAAAAAATAATGTTTATATCACCTGTCCGAATAAATTGCGTTTAATTTATAAAGCACAGAAGGTCCAAGCTAAATACTCAATTTCTAGGGTCTTTTCAATATTGAACTTCATTGATTTCTCTTCAATTCTGTCCCACCCTGCCCTTAAAACTATATATACACCATTTCATCGCCGATATTAATTCAACGATTTATTTGCCCGATCGAAATTAAGTCGGTGGCAACAGCTGAGACACGTGGAACCGTAATCTTCTCCTTTTAGAAGAAAAAAAAGGTTTTATTTTTATTTTATTTCACTTTTCAATACTCTGCCGTAACCCGTATACATACATATATATATATATATATAGAGAGAGAAAGGTTAGTTGCCGATTCTATCAACAATCCATTTGGTTTATGTAGTCCAGAATATATTATATTTTATACTTATTACCTTTATACAAAATGTTTTAATAATAAGTAAATAAACAGTGAACAATTATTTAACTACTACTATTATACTATTATAAATATTTTAACTGCCACTGTCATTTATATCTTATATTAAAATAATATTAAAGTCAGCGAATTTATTATGTTAGTATCAGCGTATAGATACTATTGATATTGTATATTAAACGAAAAACCGCACGGTAAAATAATTAAAAATACACATTGCATTATGAATATTTTATAATTTACTTTAATTTAATATTTTAAAATATAAATACTATTTATTAGTGTGATAAAAATAATAATGGAAACTAAATATTTATATATTTTACAATGTGTGAAAAAGTTTACATTTGGCTGTTTTTTTTTTTTTATATATAATTACTTTGGATTATTACATACCATATGACGTACTGTTCAAGTAACTATGAGAGGATCTTAGTAATACAATTTAAGTAAAAAAATCATTTCAAAACAAACCCTATACAGTATTCAAAAATTGTTAAATAAAATAGTTGTACCAGAACAAAATGTATATAAAGGCAAAGAAAAATATGCTAAATTATAGTTTGATAAAAAGTATTCTCTAGAGAGTTCCTAAAATTATGGTGAGGGTAATTTTGCATCGTGTATATAGAACAATTTTCAAATGGAAATAATCAAACATTTTGGAATGAAAGTTTATCGAGAGCTTGGAGAATACATTTAGAATATGGACTTGTGAAGTTAATTTTCTAAAAGTAACATAGTATTTTAGAAAATTAAATAAATTTCATGCGGTTAATTAGGAATCAGAATTATTTTTAACTTTGTATAAAACTAATGTATTTGTACCGTCATGAATCATGATTAGTACCTTTGACGTGTATTTTATTTACTTTAATGTTTTAAAATATTGTTAAATATTTTCTCTATATCTTCATGGTACTAAACAAGTAAATATTTTTATAAGTGTAATTAAACAATTGTTATTGTATTTTTCATAATTTTTGAAGTAGTACCAAATAAGGATAATTAGTGGTGGTCAGGCTTGATACAACTCAACGCAGAATAATGTGTTACTGTTATCATCGAGTTAAAAGCGATGATACGTCAGAATATTTCTTAAGTATGACACAGTACATTTTTTGTAGATCATCATGACATGTTATTTTTTATAATTCAAGAATAAATAAAATTATCTTTTAAAATGCTTAGTAAAAATTAAGTGTTTATAGATTTTTCAAATGTCTTTTTATAACTTACAACGTTTAAACAGTTGTTAAATGCCATTTTTAAAGCTGTTTTATTTTATTAATTATATTATTAATCTATTCATTGATAGATTTTAATGAAAATAGTCGCAAAAGAAAAATATATCTAGGTAATTTATAAGAATGAAGTATATTTTATAAATTATATAATATAACTAACCATTAAGAAGTGCATTGATTTTAATATACAAATAATAAATCCGTTTCTATTACTTCGAAATGTTACTGCATTTTATATTATAAACTAATAAACAATAATTACACATAAAATCACAAATACATAATAATATCTAAGGAATTCTAATAATTTATTTTTAAATACAACATATTTCCATGTATTTATATATTATATTAATTGATGTATTACTTATGCAAATAAAATACCTTCTTTAGCACTTACCAATTATTTAAAATTTATAGTTACGACAGTGAAATTAGAATTTCTTAATATTAAACTAATTTGAAATATTAGTTTTAAAAATTAAAAGTAGATTGGAGTATTGTACTATTTTAATTCTTATGTATACTATATCAATTTATGTCACATCAAAATATTAAAAAAAAAAAAAAAAAAAAACAAGTTGATGAAACGTCAAGCTTAATAAACTAATCCCTTTGTATTGTATTTGATTTCTAAAGATTTTTTTTTGTTTTGATTATACTCGTATTATATGTAACCATAATACTAAATTATTATTAGTTAAATTATTTATTTTTATTAATCATTTCTCAAAGTCACATGAATGGTTGTCAAACATCACGTTTATAAACAGGTATGTCAACTTTCAAAGGTATCAGTTACATTCTTAACGCGTCCTAATAACTATAACAAAAATGCAATATGACGTATACTCGTTATGCCACGCATACACTTCAAAAAAATGTCTAGAAAAATAATAATTAATGAATTATTATTCAATAATTCGATGCATTTTACATATAAAATTATAATCGTATAAAAATAATACTCCGTATATGATAAGAATATGAAAATGTAGATGATAAGCATATATCACATAAACTAAAAGTATGGTTTTTCTTTGTACAATATACATTATAATCTATAATAGATTATAAATGTTAACAATGATATTATGATACACCACAACAAAAAAAAATACGCAGTTTGACTGTAAAGATCGTTATTATTTTTTAGGAAATCCTCCACCATCAGTCGTGTGGCTGAAAAACAACCTTGTGGTGGATGACGAGTGTGAACATGCCGCGATAAACGCGATGGAGAACAGGCTGCACTGGCCGTCTGTCAGTCGCCAGGACTTCGGTTCCGTATTCACGTGTCGGGCGTCAAACACGAAGCTAATGGATCCCCGGCAAGCATCAGTCGTGTTGGACCTTAGACGTGAGTATATTAAACATATTACATATATTATATTTGTCTTAAGCATTGATAAAAAGTGTGATTTCATCTTTCCATGCTATTTTTTGTGATTAATTGTTATTATGCGAGGCAGAATAAATAATAAGTAGGTTTTGAAAAACCGGCGCTTTACAACAGAAAAAAGTCAGTCCGGTTCTCCTGAGGAAATGGCGTTTTATCTTTGGCAATCTCGGGGCTGGTTATTTCATACACTAGGTTCCCTGGCATGTTGTGTTTTTTCCTTTCGTCCTCGTTAGATCTGAAAAATGGTATATATTGTTGCCAACAATAAAATACAAAAACAAACTAAAGAAGGTCATCCAAATTTTTTTTCTACCGTTATCAAGTTGATCGCCAGAGAAGAAAGGATGGGTGGTTAATTAAAACCCAGCGGATATAATTATTTATATACAGATGTGTCTACCGGTGATGTATGCGGGTATATATGTATTATAGCTGATGGAAGCCCTGCAAGGGTCGGCAAGGTCGTCGATCTAACGGTCTTAATTGGACGTCAGAATTAAGCAGGAGAAAAAAGAAACAGTAAAAAAAAAATAAAATAAAATAACGAACTTTATTAGCCTTTCGTGAATCCATTATCTCTGTCCCTTTTTATCTTTTTACTTTCCTTTCTCTCACTTTCTCTCTTTATTCATCTTTTTCCATCTCACAACCTGCACTTTACATTTACCACGTAATTACTATTCGTAATCGTGTGTACACGAAAAAAAAAAATTAAGTTCGTTGATGAAAAATATAATGTGAAATAAAAGGCATTGGTGTTTCGTTTTTTCTTTTTTTTTTTTTTCATCCAACTACTATTACATCGGTTCGGGTGGTAGTTTTTGTGTAAAAAGAATTTTTTTTTCGACGCCCACTCTGACCAAAGTGTGTCTGATTATTTGTGGTCCGCCGACGGCCCAATAAACAACAAAGGGCAATGTGCGAAAAGTCACGAAGTGAAAAAAAAAAAAATACATTCTATGTTATATTTATATGACGACTACCGTCTCACCGTATTGTTCCTTTTTAATCGATCAAAACTAAAAATATCTATGGAAAACCGTTATTCCGACGTTTTATATCATTCCACCGTGAGTAATACAAAATAAATAAATAAACAAAATGTTCTTTCTCGTTATTATTCATTTAATAATTCCTTATATATAATTATATTTTTAAGCACTGTTTGTTATTACTTTAATGAAATTCGTACAATATTGCTATCATAATAATAGTATTTGTGTTAATCTTGTGTTCGCCAACTGTATGATAAACGACAGCCATCGCGTGTATACCCTCTCGTCCAACATTGCGCTCAGCACATGGCGCGCTTAATAATGTATTTTGTTTTAATAAAGAATAATCGGACCACCTGACACATTAATGAGAAACTTACCAAGATTATAGTAAGTATGTCCTCATGTATGCTGTTTGAACTCGTGGAAATTTATACGTAATATTATGATTTATATGCTAACTTGGAAAATATTCCGTTGATTATTATACTCTCAGTTAAATTTTTTAGGTTAATGTAAATTCGCAGAGTACTGATTTAATAATGCACAGAATAAATAAGACATTTACTCATGTTATTGACAATATAATATAAGGGTTAGGTACTCTATAATTAATATTATGATTAACTGTTTTGAATATTCGCTATCGATTTAATATTTTGTGTTTAGCCATTTTATAAATACAGTTTAGACGTTAAGTATATTGGTTTTACGATTATGTTAGTGAATCAAAGTTGTATAGGTAGGTACTTCAATAGTATTATTCACTATTATCCTTGTTTTTTATTGTGCTATGGTTTAATTGTTATTCAATGTAGAATTGTAAACGTGTTATATTCGCAATAACATATAATATTATATATATTATATTTTTTTTTTATTGAATTATCAATTAATTTTAATTCTTAAAAGTCAAAACGTGTTTTCATAAAAATATATTACACTTTTTTTGTTAAATCAATAATATCATCTTTCCATTCAATATATTAATAATTTCAATGAAAGTGTTAATTTATAACAATAATAATTACTTTATTATTTTATCCGTCTCCTTTAAAATATGTTAATTATTTATAAACTAAATTATAATGATTGTTATTGTTATTCATTTGGTAACAAGTGTATTTTATTTATATTTTTTCTCAAAATAATAATAAGTACTTTGATAAAGGTAGAAACATATAAAATGTTTATAGTTTATACAATAACAATATATACATATCCATTTATTATTTATAGAAAATTTTGGGTTTTGTAAAGATATGTATACAATAATAATTTTTAATGAAATATAATATAAAATATAGGTGTATGAAAAGGAAAACTTTACGCTTCATTCATAAGAGAATCACAAGAAATACTACAATACTCTGTTCTAATTTAAATTGTTGATTGTATTAAACTAAAGATTATTTTATTAAGTATGATATATTGATATGTTAATCTAATTTACTTTTGAAAATGTTACCTATCTTTTTTTCATGATTAAGTTTCTTATTATAGTAAATAGCGATGATTAATTTAATCTTTTTTCTTATACTTCTCTAAACTCCCTAATAGCACAAATAGTATTTTCTCAAATCGCAATAAAGTATAATAGATACCGTTTTAAATAATAAGTTGTATTTTATTAAATTATATGTATTAAATATTTCTTACTCAGATTTTATTTATAGAATAAGCAAACATACTTTTATGTAGGTACGTAGTATATATAATATATAAATATATTATTTTGTTGTTTTTATAGTCAATATTATAATAAAAACTGTTTAATGATAAACAATCTAGAAATATTTGTAACTTTTTCATAATCTAATCTGAAACAATTTTTGGGTCTTCTATTCTCATGCAAATATTTTCGGTGTGACTCATTTATTCTAAATTAATAAATAGTAAAAACAAAAGATTTAAATCACTCAGCTTTAAAATAAAACAAATTCTGAACGTTATATTTTGATCAAAACAGATAAGGTATATGTTGTAAACATTTCCTTGATGATTAGTTAATGAATATATTATTATGTACCTATGTATGCTCATGTTAGTGGTTTTGATACTGATTATGCACTCACGTAAACGTGTGCATTAACAAGTCAATTTTCGTTAAAAGCAATGAATTAGAGTATATTACACGTATATATGTGTTACATTATAGTACCACTTAAAATATTGTATCTCACTAAAACATAGTGACCAACATCATAACCCAGAAAACCAGAAACGTAAAGATGAACACGCATGTCTGCATTTTGTAATTATTAATTGAAGACGTCTGACTCTCATCGATTATTATATCATAATGATATTAAATGTCGTCCATTCGGCACTAGTAAAACAATACTTTTCAAACAATAAAAATTATTAAAGTTATGGAATTATTAAAAAATAAATATTTCAAAAATGTTATAATAATTAATTGAATAAAAATAGTTATATGATTAGTTTTTGCGTTTTACATATTTTATTTTATGACATTTATAAAAAATCTCGTAACTTTACAACTTTTTTGTTAGTTTTATGGTTTGAATGTTAAATATTTATTATGTTTTTTCCAAAATGTTACGACAGAGATAAACCTATGTGCCAGAGATAATAATATATTTTGTAAGGATGCGTTGCCTTTTACATAACTAAAAAAAATAAATGTATCCGCCTTGAGCGTATTATATGGTTTTCGTACCTGAATCTATTATTAACAGTAACTACTACACATATACTTTATATTTTAAGTACACGTTACATAGTTCAACTAAGTTTTTGGAAATAAACCGAAAGTGATGACTGTCCTTAATATTGTACAAAATAATAAATCGTTTACAATAATTATGATTAAAAAAAGTTCTTTTTATAGCATAGTGTTATGTATAAAATAAATCAATGACAGTGGTCACTGAGTTATAAGTATAAATAAACAAAATAATTTATTAACGAAATCAACTTATTAATAATTACCTAAAAAGTACACAGTGCTTTTGTGTAGTATGCACATATAAAACTAAAAGGCCCCCTTCTGTATACGCGTGTGTCATTAATAATTTGAATACAATTTATCTGTTCATCGCTTTTGAATATTGTGTAATTTGTTACCTACACATGTGTATCGCGTAAATTTATGTTTTAAAATTAATTTAATTAAAACCAAATAAAACCATGTCGAGGTGTTACATCGTGATTAGCCAATATTGTTTATTACATTCCAATCGAGTAGATATTATAGCTATACAATAATGTATTTTCTTTAGGAAATCATATTCCGATAATGAGGCATTTAGTTTATATCTTGAAGTTTTAAGTAGCTTTATTTATTGATTGGATATTGCGTCTATTATTATTGTTAAAATGTTGATATTTGATTTACTTGCTATTTAAATTTCTCACGTCTTATAAAATAATTTTAAAAAATGTTAAAAATATAAGCGAATATAAATGTGTAATATTTACTATACTGCAGATATGAATTTATTGTGTAATTGTTGATTTTCTGAACTTTATTTTTTTTTTTTAATCTTTTTTTGAATTTAATATTGCAATATAAATGTTACATACGCCAACAGAGCTAAAAATGTATTTCTCACCAAATCTTTTTCTAATTTTTCATTTATTAGGTAATATTTTCTTTATGTATTTGAGATTCGACTAACACTACAGTGTATAAAGGTAAAAATAATATTAATGTATATTATGCAATTTATCGTTATAGCTATTCATTGTTATTATTATTTTTAACTTTTAGGATAACCTTTAACCTTTTTTTTTAATAGTAAATAGAGACCTTTGAATGAAGAACCAATTTTATACAAAATATTGCGTATACGTTGACACGTATAGTACTACAAGTATATAAAAAATATTAATTTAATAATAAATTGATTATTGAAATAATGTGAAATCTCGTCGAGGAAAAAGGTTACAAGTGAAGTCGAGCGTGACGAATTTAATTATTTCTCATTTAAATGGAATTAACATTTAAGATAATCTAGATTATAGTTTGAAATTTAGTTCACACTTACTTCGAGTACGTTCATAATGGTAACAATACACATATGTACGCTGCGCACATACATATAATATAATATAATATATATATATGCGTAATTGAAAATTCTATTATCCCAATTCACAAGGTGATGAAATGTTTGGCTAGAAATTTTTAATTCGGCAGTCAGTTGGTGTTAACTTAAGTACCAACACAGCTTCCGTATACCGAATTTATTATTTATGGCAAGTTGAAAAACTCGATATCTCGCGGGGAAAATGATTTTTCATGAAAGCATTCAAAGTAATATTTTTCACTTTGGTTCCAGGAGTTTTCATAACGGAAAATTCTAAACCCCAAGTGTACATATATATAATATATTTATATATACCTGCAGCTTACGTACATATACGTCTTGTGCAGATGGATCCTACGGGGAAAATTATTCTTTTTATCCGACACAGGCGCACTGCATATACATATACATGTTACCGTATATTATATGTCTTTTGAATCACCTACTCAATCAGTATTTTATTCCTTCAGTATACCGTGAAATGACAGATTCATTATCAATTTAAATAATGTAATATAATATGATTTTATTTGAACAATATGCGTGTAATGTAATATGACATAATATAAGTAAGCACCTACATTTTCTAGCTTCGTGGATTATAATGCACGGACATTGATAAATATATATATATATATATTAACAAAAATAAAAATACTTAAGAAAAATGAAATAAAAAATTTACTCAAACCATGATTCGATTATCTTTCCAAATCCTAACTACATAAATTCATAATAAATTTAAATGAATAAGTATGTATAATATTTTGTTTTGTTGACAGTGTTTGAAACTTCAATAATTTTAAACTAAATTTCCTGTATAGTTAATTTAATTTTTTTAATATTATACAATTTTTTTATTAAATTGATTATTTTATAATTGTTTTATTGATATTTGTATCATAATGAAAAGTAAATAAACTTCAGATAGCTAACTCGTTATTCATTCAAATATAGTTGATGCATTTTCATTTAATTGATAATTATTTATCATAGAGTATTAAATTAATGTACATTTTAGTATGCAATTTTGTAGAAATAATAACAATCAATAACATAGTAATAAATAATTAAATCATTATAGTTAGTTTAATAATTAAACTTTAATATGTTTATATGAAGTACCTAGGCATTATACTATTAATTATTGCATAAATCAATTTAGCTATAATTATAAAATGTACTCAAAAATACGGTTTCCTAATTTCTTTTATAAATTAAAAGTGGCTTACTAAGTAAGAATTTGAAGTAATATTTTTATTTATTTCTGGCTATAGAATATTTTATGAATAAATAAATACATTTAACATATTTCCAACAACACTATAATGCTAAATCATTATAACATTTATAACTATCGAAAACTCATTTTCGCAAAATATGCTTAATTCGGAATTAGTAATTAATCTTATAAGATAGTAAGACAAATTCATTGTTTGTTATATATTTTAGTGCCACCGCTCACAGTAACATTCTCTGCTATCGACGAAGTTTTGGTAGCTGACCGGAGATACGACATCCAGTGCCATTCTGCTGGATCCAGACCACCAGCATCGATTACGTGGTATAGAAACGATAAGAAGCTTCCAAAAATGAAGGTAAGTTATGCGATTTCAAACAAGTTTACACTAATTGTGTCCAAATGTATACATGAATAAAATAATTTAAATGTTTATAGGCGTATTTCATGTCAGTTTCAAATTTAACTGATTAGTTATACCTTTAAATTTAAACATAATATTTTGTAGATTAAGTTTTTAACATAATTAATTATATAACAATAACTATTATAGTCCATATGGAAACAAAACTAATTGAACCGAAAATAAATAGTTAAAATTAATACTATTTTAATTTGTATTTCGTATTTAATATTATTTCACATTTTTGTCAAATATAAATATTCAAGAGAACTATACCTTATTGATGTTTGGTACAATAATTAATGCCATGACATATTGTGTTAGTCAATATAAATCTAATCTTACCTAACCATATATATAACATGACCTACAACACATTGGTATTTATTTACGTCAATGAAATGACTTTGTAGACTGCAGAGGTATTAATTATTATTATCAACCATTAATTTTAATTTTTAATAAAAACATTGATCATAGTAATAATGATAACATTAATTAACTACACAGTATTTTACTTGGAAACGTGTTTATAATTTATACACAAATTTATCTGTACCCCATTCATTGGTCACGGATAACAATAGAACGCAAACATTAGTTGTAAATTTGTAATTATGCAATGTATGAGTTTCAGAGTATATTACTAAAAAAATAAACCCATTCAATGTCTAGTATTTTAACAAGGTTTGCTCGTACCGTGTATTAATTAAAAAATTTAAATAACCTAAAAATTTCGAAAATTTCCAGTGTTCATTATTTATGTTTATTACTAAATCAACTATATTTAACCTGGATCGATCGATAAAACACACGACTCCTACAAGTCATATAACTAAACTAGACGTAAAATAAATATTATACTTAGTTGTTAAATTTATTGAACTTTATTTTAACAAAAAAATAAATATTTGTATAACCTTTCTATGCACATCAGGAAGTATGGTGTTATATCAACACACATTTAAAAATAAAAATAAAATATAGAAGAAATAGCCGAAATCCTGTAGGTATTAGCTAGTACCTTTGATCCCAATTATCAGACCGTTCCAAACCACTATCTTTCGTTCTTGGCTTTGACACCATTCCAGTAAACCTCCTAGAAGATTTAATAGAAAGTAGTGGTGTAGTGATTTAAATCTTAATTAATCCGTTATTCGGAGAACAAAAATCTAGACTGGTCAATTTATAAAGTTATCTTAATGTAAATAGTATTATATACAAATGGTAAATTTAATTTACTAGTTTGTAGCAGATTTTTGGGTTAGGTATATCACATTATAATGTGAAAAGATAAGTCATTCGCTGCCCGCTGGTAAAACTTTATAAATTAATTAGTATACATTTTTGTTTCTAAAATAATGAGTTAGTTAAGATTTAAATCATTACACCAGTTTCTATTAAGACTTCTCTAGGTATGCAACAATGTTATACGTATGTATAATTTCTCGCCAAAAACTCGCATATTTATAATGTGATTATGGTATACTATATTGTTATGTTTAAACGTAATTTATATACAAAATAAATACAATATATTATTATGATTCGTTATAGTCGAAAATGATATTTGACTAGATTCTTCTAGTTCAACGTATCAAAAATGAACATATTTATAACATTAATAGTAGGTATACAGAACAATTTTACATTATTTATATTTTTTTTTTTTTTTTTTCGTATGGCGTATGTAGTTCGGGAGTAAGCCCGGCGCCTGATTGGCAGAATTTTTAATGGGGCACCCGTAGGTTTCTGCCATGCCCCGGGGTGGGGGGGGATGGCAGCACTTGTTCTCCGGACACCGTGACTTACCCGGAGAAAAACGCCGCCCAGTGGCCGAGGATCGAACCGGGTCCAGCTGCTCCGCAGCCGACGAATTAGACCGCTCGGCCACCCCGTCCCCATTATTTATATTAAACAATGATGTCATTTTCCATCTTCTAAAAAAATAAAATTCACGATCAAAAAATAAGTCAACGATAATTGAATAAATTATTATAAAAATTGTTTGTATGACATTTGATTGGCAGTAAAAATATATCGCTCGATAGTGTATATCCACAACCCACGTTATAATACGTTATACATAATTATATTTCATTACATATTATTATACTTCTTATTACTATGACTTCTAAAATATGTAAAAAATAATAGGAGGAAAAGTTTTCTACATGAATCTTATATGTTTTATTGGAAAAAACTTTCAAAAGATATATTTTATACAAGAACAATAACTTTACTGTCGTTGCTGTGATCAAGTTTAAAATTAAGAAATTATGAAAATTGTCAAACATAAATGTAATCCAGACATTGGTCAAATTAAAATTATAGAAACAATTTATTCATAACATGAAACATGATGCACGAAGTTCTACAATTATACTAATCACGGAGTTATTAAAAACATAGAAAGCTAAGAAAACAAGTACAGATAATAATAATGAATACTCATAAAAAATAATTATTGAAATATAAATACATAATTATTATCATTTTTATAAAATAATTTTTTTTTGTTTATATTATATAAATTAAATTCACGAATAGTAAGTTAACATAATTAAAAACGTTGTGATCGATAGATAACTGATTTTCTGGATCAACTTAATAATAGTTTATAGACTAGCTATATAGTACGACCAACATAACTATCCGTAATATTAAATAAAAATAGCCGTAATAAATTATCTGATAACATTTTTGTTGCACTATATTTAGTAATCTAAGCTACCCGCTTGCCATTAAGATAAAAATTAGTCTCTCTTTATTCTTTAGGGTAATCCAAAGATTAGACCTTCACCGTAATCATTTTTAACAATATTTAAACATTTTTTTTTCGTTAAAAATAAATAAATAAAGATTTTATAATTTAATATAATAATATTAAAAAGGTATTAATTGTTTTTCTTGTAGATACCCGTATTGGTTTCAGCTCAATTATTCAGTGTAATAAATTTAATAAGAAGAGTACAACAAGTTTAAAAAAGTTTAAAAAAAAAAACAAATGATGATTTATTTCTTCTTTTTGATAATAAATCAAATATAAAAAAAAAATATTGTTGTTTTTGACATGACAAATTTGACGTTAATGGCCAGTGGTAATAACAGATATTGAGATAGAACTTATGCGTGTTCACCTACTCCATTAAAAAAAATATACACTGTTCGTATGGTATAATATTAAAATGTTATTCACTCCGTTTTCTCCACAACACCAAATACATTAAAAGAAGATGCGTATAAGAAAAAATAAATTTAAAAATTTAAATCGTACAGTTTTTATTATATGATGTAGGACTTTTAAAAAACTGCTATGAATGCAGTTAAATTGGAATTTTCAAATGCGTCAATTAATGGGTGATTTTTTCATTTATAAGTTATATCTAAGTGTATTGTGCCATATAAAATAGGATTGTCAAAATGATATAAGGAATATTCTGAATTTGAATTGTATATTAGTATTATTATGTTGCTTGCTTTAGCTTATATAGGTATGTACAAAAAAGTTATTAAATCATTTTAAAATCTTTTAGATACCAACAGAATATTTTTCAAGAAACGAAAAACTCTTAATACTAATAAAATATTACGTTAAACTCGTTGAAGGTAGATAATTAAGTAAGTCGTTTGCACCGTATAGATGGCAAAGAAGAGATCTAGTTATTCCTAAAATAAATTTATGGAATTATTATTATTATTTTAACATTGATTTGGGTAAATTTTTCTTAATTTACAATTGATTTAATTGAACTTTTTATTTAGAGTAGAAGTATATTCAACTATTTTAAATAGAAAAAAATATAAATCACTTAAAAATCAATTAAAATCTAGTGGCCCAAAAACTACTATCAATAAAAAATATTCAAAGACAGAAATCAGAAATCAAAAAGAATATGCATAGATTACAGTTACCATGCGATAAATTATTATATCTGCAGAGTGGAAATTAATTTATAGTATTATAAACTAATTATCACCTAATAAGACGTAACTGAACGTATATTTTTAAATATTCGTATAATTAATTATTTTATTCAGTTTAGCAAACACTTCCAAATTTAAAATAATAGGTAATATCAATTTAAAAACGATTTAAAGAAAAAAAATTATGCACGTGAACAATCATCGCATATAGTATATTATACTTTGCAACTTTTGGCTCTTTCGTCAAAAAAGATCGCCGGCTCGCGGCCCCTGGTACATACCAATAATTTACGTGAACGAACTTGGAAAAATTTTAGTTAAAAATTTATGTGATGTCATATTTAAAAAAAAAATCTTAAATATTATTTTTAATTCGCTTTTTTCCAAAACCATATACTTTTATTTTATTCTGATAAATTATTCCTTTAAATTCTTAAAATAACTAAATTAACTTTACACAACGATTGTACAAATATTGAACTTGTATTGCTTTATATGAGTTATTATACTTATTAAGCCGAATAACTACATCAATAATTTTAACGTTGTCGTACATATATATTCATATTACATAGGGTTTACAAAGTTATAAATACTAGTTAAATATTTTAATAGTATAAAAGCTGTGTATAATAAAAAACAAAGTTGTAAAATGTTCATTCAAATTTAATTACTGTGAATTTTAGATTTTTTTTCAACAACAAACATTTTTAATATGATAATAAAAAGATAAAATTTTGTTTTTCTTAAACAATTATGTATTCTTATACACTTTGTTGAAAATAAATTCGTTTTTGTGCACGCGAGTGTTTGATAATCGATTCAATATCTGACATTTCGTGTTATCGATGAATAAATGCACTACAAATGAATTTTAATGTTGGTTCGTGAGTTTAAAAGAAATCAAATTGTTTCATTTTGCTTGCTAAAGTGTAGTAATGTTTCCGATTTGATTCTGAAGTCAGTACCTACATAACATTATTTTGATGTTTCTCATTCAAAAGTCGATTGTCAGTATTGTATTTTTATTGTATTCTATAATATTATTGACTATTCGATTGTCATTTATTATGTCATTATCGAGGTTAAGTAGGTATTTATTCGGATTTACCATTACTTTGTTCATGCCTTTCAACCCTATCGTCGGTTCATTATCTAATATACCCTACGTGGAAACGTCTATGATCATGCGAGTCGATTATGCTATTTGTACGGGCAACAGTTTAAAATATGGAGGACTAATGATTTGTCAAACATAAACGTATTTAATTTAACAAACAAAAATATAACTAAAAAAAAAAAAAATACAATGGATATTTTAAAGTATATAAAATCTCGAGTGGTCAAATCACCTATCAAGACGATATTGAGTAGTCAGTCAGTTATTATTTTATAGAAAAAAAAAATATATATACTTAAGAAAGAGATAGAGGCAATACAATTTTGGGTGGGTTGATAGTGGATCGTAGGACTTATGTAGAGTCTTATATACGGAAAGTCCCGGGATTCCGGTGGCGGTGGCCGCCGCAAGGGCGCGCAAAACAAACCCCGGAAGATAATTCACTCAGAATTCCGGTGGGAAACAACGAAACCCGGACGGGGTAATCGGATAAACATTAACCTAGTGAGAACGCCAGTCGGACCGACCAGGGGGGTGGGCAAAGGAGGGTTATTGATCCCTCGGAAAATGTTGGTTTCCCGGTCGTGTCGGGGATAAAGTGCCGCCAAAAGGGTCGTCTCGTAACGAGCCACCTTAAAACATCAACGGAATTATTATATACTTTTGAGGCTTAAGGGATTCTGTCACCCACGCGTCATCCCCCCGCCGATCAGAATCCAACCCATGTAGAAGAAAGTAGTTAGTTTATTATTTTTGTTTACTCGGTAATAAATAATAAATAGCTGTCATCAGTATGACGAATTTTCGTAAATTTGTTGGATTTATCGATCCGCTGTCTGCGACATAAGTATATGGAGTGTTCGTGTCGTCCGATGATACGACGGCACGTCGTCGTCCCTTTTAAACAGCGCGCCGTTTGAAAATAACTAACGCTAAATAGCCCCTGTGCGTCTTGATAACCAATCGTCTATAACGTATCAGCTGTAATATATTATACGACTGTAAAGGAATTCGTGCGTAATGATGGAACTATATATATTATTCACTGCTATTCCGATGACTGTCGACGAACTCGAGTGTGTATATAGGTATATTATAATATAATACATATATAGGTACACTATACAATCGAATAAATCAATTAGTAACAAAACAGGTATAAATTGTGTTGTGATTTGTAAAAAAATTTAAATCGTAATATTTTTTTCCAGTGAATAGGTTGTATTTTTCGAAATACAACGAACGGATTAAGTGTTATTTAAATAATGTTTGCGAGACATAATGTCGTTATATATTATAGTATAAGACGTCAAACCCATTGAAATACCTATTATTACGAAGTGATTAAATTAAGTTTGGTTTAACGTTTATCAAACATTCAAACTCATAAATGTGTACTTTAGCTCTGTTTGTATTTCGATATATCAGTTACGCGTATTATTCTCCGAACGAGGATTTGATCGCTGTGAAAGAAGGCGCATAACAACATACGTCTATCATGTCCACATAACTTTTTTTTACCATTTTTAAATATTTTAGAAAGGCATGTTATTCTGCGCGTTTTAATGATACTGTTTTAAATATATGACGTGACTTTTATCAAACAGTATATAATAAAATACAAGTATAAATATATCAATAACATTTACATCATATTCTGTTATTCTGATAGTAAGTCGACTTGTAAGGGATTATTGTTATGCGAAGTCTTAGTAAGCTTAATAATATAAACGTACACAAATGTTTTATTCAATAAGTATAACTACTTAAACAGAATAATAAGACACTACTCGAACGAGTAGATAATCCATCTATTTACGAAGTTTAAATAATGCCAAACAGAGGTGGAATGAAATTATTTCATACCTGAGGAGTGAGGACCACATACTTAATTTATTAAGATTCCCACATGTGTTGTTATAGTTCATATAGATTGTTATGTACCTATTATAAGCAAATTATTTTGAAGTAGAAAGTTGTAAGTTGAAAGTTTGTTTGATCTGCGTTTCAATTTAATTCAATTATTGAATAAACCACCAGCCTAAACGGTATAATAACCTGATTTGATGAAAATTAATTTCATACTATAATAATTCTGTGTACACAGAATAAAAAGAAAATTATAGATGTCATTTATGCATATTTTTTTTCTTTTACGAGAACCCACAACTATTCTCTCGGTCGTACACTTACTTCTGATAAACTAATATTTTCTTACTATCATATTAAATATATATACATATGTATATTTTTTTAATTTATTTGATAGTAAAACAAAAAAAAGTGTATCACAATAAGCAAAAAATTAAATAAAACATTAAAACATTTCTATTTTTAAATAAAAAATACTGAATTAAAAATATAATATATAAGTAAGTTTATAAAGTAAAACATAGTAAAAGGTTAAATGCGTGTATAAGTTTAAAGCTTCATTGCTTTAATATAAGACTTATATTAATAATAATAATCAGAAAATATAAAAATAAATGACAGAAGTACCCCCCCAAAAAAAAAACTATAATTTGCAAAAATAGTCAAAATTGTATTAACTGTAGACGATATAATAATTTTTAATGCAATTTAATTAAACATTATCATTGAACTATAAACGAATACTATTGCATAATAATATAGTTATATTAGAATATCATAATAATACGTATTGGTTGATCATAATTCATTAGTAAAGATTTACCTATGCCATTTAATTTTTTTTTTTTTAATTAACTGTTTAAAGAAATACTCGAAAATGGTTTGACGTATCTGACTGAATATTCCTAAATTATTTTTATTTAAGTCAAAATAATCTTAAAATTAATAATAATTGAACAACGATACAACGTTTTCTAACTCGTTTACGTCAGTACACAAACTGTGTTATAAATAATATATTTTCTATGAGTAAAATTCAATTAGAATATTATTGACACCATAATAGACACCTATCACAATGCATTTAAATATAATAAATTATCAAATTCATGCAGATGAATTTTAAGATACGCATCATTAATAATACCGTTTATCCAAATATATTAAATATAATAATTTTAGTTTAAATATATTTTACAATATTCACATATACAACGTATTATATATATTATGACACAGTATATATACTTGTTTAACATTTAAACACTATACACAACTAACTTTGAGCGAGTTTGAAAGTGTAATCCGGAAAAGTCGGTCATGTGCATGCATTTTTTTTTTAGTCTTTAGGCCGTGACGTGTAAAACATAATACCTATATCTAACCAACTTCCGGAAAGTTTGAACATGCCATTTAAAAAATAATGTAATTTCATATTATTTCAAATATATTCATCTATATACATGTGCAAATTATAACTAATGATCAACGAAACACAGTTTGAGGAAATCGTGCTGTAAATGACTTATGAAGTATTGGTATCGCCTTAAGTAAAATTAATATAGGTACTGGTACATTTAACTCTGTACGTCTTAAAGTGTAATTTATTACGATCGGTTACCTATGCAGTGATATAATAGTATATTAAAATGAAAGTTATTTCTTTCAAAATTATTTATATACCTTTTTTTGTTACATTTTATACAAAACGTATACGCTCATCAAAAAATGTTAGATTTTTTTATATTTATAGAAATAGGATCTAAAATGTATTCCTTAGGTTTAACTTTGGTGTACCTACCAAACTTATATTTTAAATAATATGAACTGTGAAAACCAAAATATAACACTGCAGTTATGAAATCATTTAAAACTGAAGTTGAATGAATGTATTCTGAATAAGTCTAAATATTCAAGTATCTTAAGGCAGAATCTAAATTGGGATCAAGTTTGTAAAATGAAAATTATTTATAAGAAACATTTATTTATTATTAGTTATATTTGTATATGACTAATTTATTTGTTTATAGGACCATACAATACAATTTCAAAATAAATCTATTTAATTATAATCAAGTTTAATTGTTAGTTTCAAACAATAAATTTAATTTAAAACTTAAACGTTGACTTTAAGTACAAATACTTCATAAACATTTTTGGCTGCGATCAATTAAACAATATGTTTATTAGACAAATCAGTTAAATATTCTAACTATATAAATATTATACATAACTATTTAGATTCTCTAAATTACATATAATTAAAAAATCATTAAACAAAAATATACAATTTAATTTATAAAAAAAAGAATTAATTAAACATATTTTTAAATATTATGCTATATTTTATTGCAATAAAACAATAAAATGTGCATTGCAAACAAAGATTCAATTGTACAAATAAAATCGCATTATCGTATATGAAATATTATCATAATATTTATGTAGTTATAAATTCTCAACGGAACGATGAATGTATTGATTTTAAAGTGTTATAAAAAAAAAAAAAATGTTTTGTGTCAGACACATTTTATTTTGTAAAATATGTTTCAATATGCAATATCGAGGGGGGGGGGGGTGTATTGTGGCAAATTGCATTTAGTTTATACTTTAAGGGTCAAAAGTAAAAAAAAATCAGTAAATATAATAAAAAACATAAAAATATTATGGAAAAAAACAGAAATATTTACAAAACACCAGATTTTCATAGAATGTTTTTTTTTATTATTATTATAATTCAAAAAAGAATAACTACAAAAAAATAAATCATGAAAATCGCAAATAATTTTTAGTTGTAAATTCATACATTTTTTTTTTCATTTTGGTAACTAAAGCTTTACAATTTAATAAAAGGTTCTTCAAAAGTTATTCATAGAACGATCTTTCAAAATACATAGACGATTTGTTTGCATAGTATCAAATTCGAATTATGATAAAATTGAATAATAATTATACGTAAAACAACGGTTTTAGTTGTTTTTTCTTTTACCTAATTCAACAAAGAATATTAATTTATCCGTTAGGTGCTGATATTATCATTATCAAAGAACAATTAAATTTCTAAAATAATTTTAATTAGTTTCAACATATTTATACCATTGGCCTATTCGGCTATTCACATAGTTCTACGGCATGAAGATATTGACTTAAAAATTAATAATATCCTACATTAACCATTAATAATAATTAACTTATTGTATTACATACTAGTAAAATAGTAAATTACTAATAACAATATATAATATATACATATTAAATTTTAATCTAACATAATTTATCTTTGGAAATATAGACTAATAGACAAGACCGTATATGCTTAGAATTGCTTTTCGTATTCTATGATTTATCTTGAATTTAAATTCACAAGTCAATTATAGCCATCCATGACATCAAACACAAGAAACATTAAATATACATATTCTAAAACGGAGTAACTTGCAGTGTTTTTTTTATTTATTTTTAATAAGCATAATTACTCGATATTTCGATTATAAAAATATGATTTACTAATTATTATAAAACGTAAATGTGAATTTATCTCAAATAATTTATTACTATATGAAAATCTTTCACGGCGATATGGTTTTTATTCAGTAACTTAGAACATAAAAATCATATTATATTAAAATAAAATAATAAAATGTATTTTTTAATAAAATTATCTTTCGCAAAATGCGAGTAAACTTATATATGATCAACCTGTGGAATGTTAGCGTTTACATATTTCCTCGGGTACTTATGAATCCATCTCAGTAGATTTAAATATTTTATTCAAAGTTCACGTAACGCAAACTCTCCGGCATGCGTATAAGCTGAAAATAAAATTGTGTTACTAACGCACTCAAATACAAGCTTTCTTTTTTTTGTCTAGAAAGACTTTTCTACCAAATTGTTTTCACAAGCGAAACTATCAAAATGTTAAACAAAATTATTTTTATGCGCGTACGAAATGAGTTTATTTAAAAGTGAACAACACATTACTTCTATGTTGAAGAAATATATTAATAACACAAAGAAACTTAAATGCCCTGTCAGTCTTATATTTGAGATTTCTTCCAGGAAAAAAATAACAACTCCAAAATGTATATTATTAAAACTAAAGAATGATATAAAATATATGTTTATCGCACACTTTAAATTGAACTGAAAATCTAGATAGTATACTACGTCCATTGTTGAAACT
Source organism: Rhopalosiphum padi (assembly GCF_020882245.1). Lineage (NCBI taxonomy): Eukaryota > Metazoa > Arthropoda > Insecta > Hemiptera > Aphididae > Rhopalosiphum > Rhopalosiphum padi. Next base: position 26,682,265 of record NC_083600.1, read on the forward strand.
ACCGAGTACAATATTTATTATTATGCTATATTATTAAAAATGTATCCAAACAATTTTAACTTAATGCAACAATGTCTATCATATCGTAGATTCTAATTAAGTCAAAACGGACACGAGTACCTATTCAAATAATGTTCGTTTTTTTATGATTTGAGACGGTATCGTCGTAATTGCCATGTAACATATATTTATTTACACTCCGGTAGGTATAGCCTTATAAGGTGATTAATCAAGTGCACGTTCGCCCTCCTTTAATCCTTTAACATTATGCATTGGTACAAATTCTGATGTTTGAAATATTTATGATTATTTAATACCACATGTTTAAATAATTATGTACATTTTGTGTGCCGTAAGGAGTTTCCTATTATGGCGATACAAAATCATTTTTTTTAACGATAATTATTCCCTTTTAATTGTGAATTATTAAGCATATTATTACGATTCTTCGTTGTACAGGTATATTTAAATATTCAAAAATCAGAGTTTGTATAAATTAAAACGATAAAATCAGGGTTCGTGTGTTTGGTAAATCACCTTGTGTAATATATTATCCATATATGCCGTATACATAACATTATTATATAAGAATACGTATCTACGGCTGATTTCACATAAACAACTACGCGTAATAAACGCATATATTATAATTGTTATTATTTTTAGTTACTTTGTTATTATTATATTATTGTTATAATATTATGTAAACTTCGGAAATGCTTCTATTGTAACGGTATTTTGTAATTCGATTGACCAGCGGATTAGTTACATCAAAATCAAGGAGGAAAATTACGAGTTTTCGAGATTAGTTTACATCAGTACAACCGCCAGTCCGTCACATTATATTATAATATTATGCACAATACATATATTATATAATATCATATTCAAACGTTTGAATATCAAATTGACGCTCTATCGGATCTAACGTAATTAGGTTCGCCGTGGTACTAGTGGTAGAGTGGTAAGGGCGGAAAATCGATGGAGATTAGTAGTCAGTCATAATTATTTTCGTACGACGCTATTATTAGACAAGACGCACCGACACGAAAATACAAAAATATAGGTTTGCCGGGGTCGTAAAAAGATAAACGTCGACCGATTTCCGTTTGTTTTGATACATAGCGTGCAGTGTCACATTTTCGTGCATGTGACAATTATCTACTCGTATTTTTATTATTTATGCAGAACGATTCAATTTAAACGCAAAACGCCGTGTATTATCCAAATCAATAATTTGCCGTTTTGAAAAATATGTTTCTGTACAGATTATTTGTCGTTTAAAAATATTTATGTAACACTGATTGTTTTTACATAGGTATTATTATTTTCTGAAAAACGTCAATGTTTATTAATGACGATAACAAAATGTATAATTTTAAATATTTAAACCAATGATTTTTGTACTAATTTAATCAAATTATTTAAAATGTGTTTTTTGAAAATCAAATAACATAAAAAGCTGTAATGAGGTTTTGAAAGTTAGCTTAACGTTTATTATTGAGTATTTAGGTCAAATTTATTTAATTATAAATTTATAATTATAATAATTATATAAAATTATAAGTCAAAACTTCAGTTCTAAAGTCGATACGAGAAACCTCGATTTTTCCCAGTGTCTTGGTCTTCAATTGAAGTGGTTCATATATTGACGTTTTCCGCAATAAATAATAATAATAATAATAAACAGAATATATAATTAATTAGAATTGATAGTAACTATTTCCATCCGTTAAAATATTTCATACACACCCACAAGCAATTTAAAACCCCAAATTCTTCAAGTTCGCACTCCAAAAATGTAAACAATTTTTTTACAACGAATATTATATTAATATTATTTTATATTATTCAACAGTTATAGTTATGTAGTATGCAGATAAAATCTCTTGGGGGATTGCTTTGACTTTTCGTCGCCACGAATTCTTTTGGCTCTTTGGTCACCTCGTGTATAAATACGCATCGTGCTCCCAAGAGAAGTGGCTGAATTACAATAGAAAGTCCAGTGTAAAAACGTCGGTTGTAACTTTAAACGAAAAACCGAATTATTTTTTTTTTCGTCCGATGTCTATATATTTATCCATAGGCAGACGCAGGTTCGATGTAATAAATTATTAACGAAAATACCCAAGACACTAGCTGAGTGCTCTGCCATCGGGACGAATCGTAATATTGTATTTTGGGTAGGTACCTGGGCGTAAAGTTTTATTATTATTATTTTTATTTTTTTTTTTTTGTACAGTTTATGTTTTTTTATACATATGTGTACTCATATATTATGTGTACGGTACGTACTTTGAGATTGTTTAGCAGAAAAACGGTAAGCGTATAAAACGAATACATTAATGCTGTTACTTTTTTAAATTTTTTTTTTTATTTAGAGGGTCAGATAAAAAAGGTTTTTATGGCATTAATTCGCTTTTCCTTATTGACATTTTTCCACGCCAGCAATCCGAACACGTCCGTTTTGCCGTCAGTGGATTGTCATGTAATAACTTTCTTCGAAATCGACTGAAACTACAATAATAATTATTATCATACCATATTTTAATAATTATTAAACATTATTATTTATTACACCGGAACTACACTTTGAAAAGAATTTCAATACAATACAGTTATATATTTTGATTGGATTAAACGCGCAATTATATTATTAAGTATTATAAATTTACCAACGGATTAAAGGAGTCTTGTTGTTCAAAAAAAAAAAAAAATGAACAACAAAAGCGTGTTAACCAATTTATCGATTTTAAATATATATTTAAAAAAGAAAGTAACTTGCAAAAAAAAAAAACTGAATATTAAAATACATTTTGAGTCATTAAAGGGGAAGAATTTTTATTGTAATATACTCGATGTACATATTTTTTAAATATACGTGTGTATGTGTTATGTATGTGTAAGTTATGACTAATTACTAATTAGTGGTAGTTAATGATCAAAATTGCAATACAAAGAGAAAAAAATTGTACATTTTAATCGCACAACCTTTTTAATTATAAAATAAATGAACTGTTAATAATATGTAAAAGTCATTAAAAAATTCAGTATGTTGTGCCTGTATTGAATTGTGTTTAACAAATTTTTCTCTATATATATATATATAAAAAAAAAATAGTACACTATAAAAACAAGACTGATTAAAAAAAATTAAATTATTTGCCATTCTATAAGTGTTTTCGTTTGTGCTGTTAATTAAAATCCTATTCGCGTTCATTGTTTCATTTTTTTTTCGATATTTGTTTAATCGACTACCATTTGCAATACAAAATAAAATAATAATACTGATAAAAAATACCAACAAATTACACAACACTAATATGTATTTGGTAGTAATTTCGAATAATAATAATTATTAAAATGTTATCAATAAAAAAAATTACAATTAATTTGATACTTATTGGAATATATTATACTATTTCATTGTAGAAACATATAAATTATAACGTTGTTTATTAGAAGTGGAAATATTTTTGAGATGTCTAAAAAAATACGTTATTTGTAATCAGAATAATAATAACAATAATAACAATAAATACAGAGTTTCAAAAACGATCAGAAACTGACATTGTATAATTCATAATCGCTTTATAAAACATATCACTTTTGTCATTAATTCCTACAATAATAATTATTACCATCGCGCATCGCCCATATTACTATTTACTGGACACTATTATTATTATGTATTATAAATAGACGGGACGTTACAACTACGACCATGTCACTATTTGCGTTTTTCATTAAATTTATGTTTTTATGTTCTTTTTAATGTGAACAAATCATAATCTTTACTGGTATTCATAAATAGTACAATTCGTGTAAAAAATTCTCGCAATTATTGAAATAGCATTTTAAAGTTACTTACATATAAGTATACATTTATAAAAATGCTTAGGTTTAATTAGGCTATACCAACGTCGAAGTATACCAATCATTCCAACATAATATTATCGTTTAACACCTAAATTTATGTAAATATTTATATTATAAATGTAGTAAATAAAATAAATAATTTAAAGAAAAAAAAGTTTTTAATTACAGATGACTTATTCTATAAATTTAATTTCACTCTACTTTATTCTGACCAATAAATCTATGTTCATCAATTAATTATTAAATTTTAGTTTTTTGAAATGATGTGTTCTGAATTTATCGAAATTCATGAATTACAAAAAGAAAATGTTTCAAAGAAGTTTTTACAGATTTTAGTTTTGAGTCAATTAAAATTGATACCTCTGAATGACCATAGGATATAATATCGAAAAAGTATTTAATAGATAAGATACCCTACATTAAATATCAAATAATTATTTATTTTATAATGAAAATATATAAAAGGTGCTAAATAAATCATTTAATGCATTTCATATGATAATTAACAAGTTAAAATCTCTATAATAATTATTATAATGTCGTAAAATAACAATAAAATTAACATCATTAATATAATAGTTAAAATTATGTGTCAACTTTGAATAAAAAAAAAAAAAAACGATAAAAAGTAATAATCAATAATTGTGTTAAAGGTTAATTTCACATTTTATTATATTATTAAAAGTTATAATATTTATAACTAAAATATTGTATTAGTCATACGATTATATCTATGTACTATTAAATGAATATATTATGATTTGTCATATTATTAAAAAAAAAAATTATTTTTATTATAGAGTGCTTGGCATATATAATAAAAAAACAAATGAAATAGGTAACATTTCAAATCAAATGTAAACATATGGATAACTTAGACATATAACTTATAGCCTATAACAAAATATCAATCAACTTATTTATTTGTAAATGAGATCTCAATGAGATCATCATCAAAATTTAGAAATTTGTCGAGTTTCCGCATACGATTTCATAATAAATGCAGTACATTGTAAAAAAAACCATTATAAATAACACTTGTTAAAACATTAATGCATTCTGAAAACCATTACGAGGTAGATTGATATCGTATGTTTTCTTGAATTTAAAACTAAAAGATTTGTTTAACTTTTTGATTTTGTTGTTGGGTTAAGCCATGTAAAGATATTAATCAAATAAGTACTTATATGTATAGCTTATGTATATATTTTAAAAATGTTTGATAATTATCTTTTAATTGTCGTGATTTTTAAACAGTTCTAATGAAAAGATAAAAATGGGTTTGTTGTACCTACCTAATTAATAATAATAATAATAATAATAATAGAAATAATTAAATAACACATTTCATAATTATTTAAGTATTTTTGACGAATCGGTTACAACTTACAAGTAATCAAATAAATGTATTAATTTTTTTTTTTTTGACCCAAAACAATATGTTAGATACATGAAAATAACTAATATTAACAACTAATTTGAGTATATTAAAATATCACTTGCGATTATTTTTCATAAACGATAATATAATAATATTATCCTGCATACTTTATTGTGTACAGGTACTTACGTTTATCGTTTATTTAACTTCCAGTAGGTACCTACTCTTTTATCGCTGAAATAGATTATTATGTTCCTAAGAAAAGAAACACAACACTACAGCAAAATCAATATGGTCTTCGTATTAAAACACACATAGGTATACACTGCATAATATAATAAAATATTATACATTATTTAATACCAGACTATAAAAAAAAATAATAATAATAATATCCATTTTTATTTCAAACATGTAACAACTATACGACTTTATGCGAGATGGTAAAAAATAGTGACACAATAAATTATTATAAATAATAATAATCATTATTTTTTTTTACAAAAATCGCAAAATGTTTCCGCCCGGGATCGAACCGGGGACCTTGTGCGTGTGAAGCACACGTGATAACCACTACACTACGGAAACTAGATGTGTAAGCGGTCGATTTTGTAAACAATTAAATGTAGGGAAATAAGATCTACACCGACTACACTAATATTTATTTGAATTATTTTAATTAAATTAATTATTTTTTTTTTTTGTTTTGTGATTTATACATTCACTTATAGGTGCGTTTGCGGTGAATGTTATAATTTTCACCAAATCCATCTTGATGGTCAGATGGACTGCATTCTACTGAAAAATGTCTGTTCTGATAAGCGTTGGTTACTTTGTTAGTTAGGTACCTACCTACTACTGTTATTTGTGAAGTTACTACCTTCATGTTTATAACAGTAAACCTTTTGTTATGAAACTGAAATAGCAATTATAGGTAATTGGTTACTTGGAAATTTGTTTAATGTTAATTGTTACCTATATAGGTAGTTCCATATATTGTGCACAATACATTAGTTTGTATAGTTATAGCCTCATATAGGTATAATATAAACTATATAAATACAAATTATATTTAGTAGTTACCTAACTCGGACAATCTATAATTTTAAGGCGATAAACAAATTTAAATTATTTGTTTATTTGGAATTTATAAAAATAATTTACGGGATAGAAATTTAAAATGTAAAAAAATTGTAAAAATTAAATTTAGTCATGTTTCCGCCCGGGATCGAACCGGGGACCTTGTGCGTGTAAAGCACACGTGATAACCACTACACTACGGAAACCACATATTTAAAGCAATCATTTTAAAAATTGTAAATAGTTAATAATTATTTTATGGGTATCTGCGAGTTGTATTGAATATAAAATTCAAATTTATAGCGCACATACTGTCTTCATAAAATTCTCAACAATATAATTTTGTGCAGGTAGCAGGCAGGTAATACCTCGGGTACACGTAAATGTAAAAAATATTAAATAAATTATTATAGGTAAAATGTATAAGTAGGTATAATATTATGTATTCATGTGTATGATTTTTATGGGTAATAACAACTTTTATATCAAAAGTTATAATAGTTTATCACCGATAAATTAATGTTTTTAAGACCTAAGTATGTTGCTTACTTTTGTGATCCCGACATACTAGACATAAATAATTTTTTTTTGTTCCCAGCATAACGATATATAAAATTTATATTTCCAGTTGAAATATACATTTTGTTTAAATAACTTAGATTCAAAATTGATTAAAGTTACATTTAAGATGCACTATAACCACTGATCCATATTCAACAATAATGAATTAGATACGTATATTCTTTAATATAATGTAAATCGAATTAGTTGTTTTTTAACATGACGACGATCTACTTGCAGAATATACTTGAAGAAGTATGCTACTTATATAAACAACATTTTTTCTATTATTAAATTTCTAACCTATCAGTTTGAAAAAGTGTAGTAGGTATATTAAATAATATTCATGACTATAAAAAAAATATGAGAAACAGCTAAAAATATTTTTATACATACAACAAATAGGAAACAAAAAAAAAATAATAATAATTATCGATAAATAAATAAACTTTTGATTGGTAATTTAATAAGAATCTAAACTATTATATATTTTTAATCAATAATAAGAAGTAACATTTGGCTAAATGAATTTAATTTTTTTTTATTTCGCTTACATTTACTATTAAAAAAATAAAATTAATTTTTCTAAGTAGGATAAACCAACGTATTGCGCTGAATAATAAGCTATTCGTAGAATAAATATAAAATATATAAAAATAATAATAATTATAGGTATTCAATGCCTACAAGTTTAGTTACTTTAATAAAATAAAAGTTATAAAACAATTAACACTTATGTATTATAAGTATATTAAAAACAAACTACAATAGTGCATGATATATAAAACTATCTAATAATATCATCATTGGTATACCCATCCATATTATATAATTTTGTGCAATGCAAATAATCCAACATACGAATTAGGCCAACTAATAGCATGCGAAAATGAAAACTTGATTTTGTGTGTATCAATATAATTAAAGTCATACTTGTGTATGTCAATTAATAACCAATAATGATCATAATATTATTATGTTTAAAATGACATTTCATGAATAGTCCGCATTAATATAGTTATAGAAGATTGGCTCAAAATCGAGCCTATCGATATTCTAACTAGCTATGTAGTCACTCGATAATATTAATAACTGAACAATATCGTTTTTATTTTTCATAATAAGTAATTAGGATTTATATAAAATATCTTTTATCTATGATGGTTCACAATTTTGGTAAAATGATATTGGACAAATACATATTTTCATGCTTGAAGGTAAAACTACAAGGGAAGGGCAGTTGATACGCTGATTTTAAAAATCAAATTTCATCTCAATCACAACTGATCCATGTCTATTTTGTAACTTTTTTTATAATAATTAATAATCTTATATTTTAAATATGTATACTATTACCTACATATAATAATTTATATTCAAATTGATAATATTCTAAAGTTTTACTAAATAGTACAAATTTAAAGTACCTATTGATAGTAAAAGTAAACGTAAATTGAATTTTAAATTATTTCATATGATTATACATATTACATATAGTATTATAGTATATTATGTATTATGTTAGTGGTTTTTTTTAAATATATAACTGTATGATTTATAAATTACGTATTTAATTCTACGGAGCATACCTACTCTGTCTAATAGTAATAACTAAAATACCATAATATCTTATGCAGTGAATTAACGGACCAAATAATTATGGTTTGATTTAAGTTATACTTTCGAGTACTTACCTACTTATTTGCGACGTATATATATATTTATACGTATTCAAATTGGTGACGATATACATGTACCTATCTATTGGCATTTGAAATGTACTTAACCGTGTTTAATCCAATTGTTAGCGTCTTATAATGTATAGGTATATACCACGGGTAAAATGTTCTATTTTGATTCGCATTAGATGCGATACAAATAGTACTGCGGCGGTGCACGTATAGGTATATATTATATATAGTATTACCTGACCGCATTTAATAGCATTAATTATATTTAAATGAAAATCCCGATTAGCATAGCTGAAAAATAAATGTCTATTATCGTTTGGTAATGGAATAACGTCTGGCGTGTAAATTCATTTTGCGGTATCATATTTGTAGGGATTCTTTAATCGTAAATCGTCAGTGCTTGATCCGCGACTATACAGCAGAAACGTGCGGGGAGGAGGGCAAACCTATCAAATAGTAATAAATACTTTATAGTATATATATATATATATACGAGTATAATATAATATTATAATGTACGCGGGATTTTTGAGAAACCCTATATTTTTACATTATATATACTTAATACGTATACGTATAAAATATAAATCGGAAGACGATCGTGAAGGGGTTGTAAGCGTTTGCCGCCAAACGCGCATGGACCGAATCCAAAAACGATATGGGATTACGCCATTACGGCACGCAACAATAATAATAACTGTAATGATATTATTATAATATGTATTTTATGCGATCGTCGTAGTCGGAGACACGAGTCTTTGAGGGGGTATAATGTTATATAGCCGATGTAATATATCCCACTATACAATATTATATTATATCGACACGCCGTGCAGTCGCGGACCCAATAAACGGTTTTAAATTTGTTTGACAATTTATTCGTTCACTATATATATACAATATTATAATATAATGCGTATAACACTACATGCACTATACACGCGTATCCAATATGTTATCATTATTAATATTATTATTATTATTATTATACAGACGCCGTCGTCGGCTCGTGAACGAAAAAAATTAAAAAACACATCTACCGAAATTACAATATTATATGAATATTAAAAGCGATACGTTTTAATAAACACGCTCGTTCAATTTATCTGTTGTATATATCAGTATAATATAATGTGTACAGCACCATAGAAGACTGCATGTCTGTATATATATATATTACATAGCATATATTATATTATGTACAGCGTACGTATAAAATAATATATAAGTATAATATACGCTTTATATATATTATTATTATTATGCCGTTGTACCGTACGATCGGGCCAGCGTATGCCTCATGTATGCTTTTATTTATACATATACTATTCTGATTATATTATACGACGGAAATAATAATAATCTGAACGGATACGCGTGTGTTTGCAATGCACTGGGCAAATCGGATGTAAATTATTGACGGTGAAAAAATTATTCGCGCTTACGAATACTGCTGTGTAGGTATATAAGTGCACTATATTATAATATACGCGTATACACACTGTACCCAATATAATGCATTCACATTATACGTACTCATATTAATATAAACGCGCGAGTAAATGAAATTAAAAAAAAAGAAGAAGTTGTGCGCTTTACGTACGTATCATAATGTTGTATTGTATAATAATATTATTACACGTATTAATGTCATTGCAGCACACGAAACGTTTCCGCAAATTATTATTGCTATAACCGGTCATATACGATTGTATATATATACTGCACTGCACTAATTGAACTATACGGCCAGGTTCTCTGGTAGTACATCATAATTGTATTGTTATTATTACTTTGGTCCTGCGGCAGTCCTCCACCTCCTCTTCCGGTTCCGGAGAAACGAATATTGTACATTATCATCGTTGTATATGTTATTATGATATTATTATGTTACTGCGGTGGTAATGTATGAGTATATGACTGATGCGTATTATGCATAACACGTCGAAGTATATATAAACGTAATAAATTATTTGAGATATGTGATGTGCGCGATCGATTAGGCGGCAAGCGAATCGTCTATGGTTAAATTATTTTTGTGTGTAAATTACAACACATAGATATAGCTTAGAGCTGCAACCGTGTAATAACGTTCCGTGGCATGCTAAATGTTTCTATTGCTTCTAAATCATAGTTTTTTACTTTGCACTTTGTAATTATCTTTCGATGTCGTCTATTTTTTATATTTTGTCAAACGATTTTCAATTGGTTAAAATGTCCAAAATGCGGCCTAGTTATCTTACAGGATATAGGTAAGATTCTTTTAAACCAACAATATTAACACCATCACAAAAATGCCACCAATAAGTGTTTACAAGACAGAACACAGAAATCGACGTCTTCGCTAAATTCTAACCTAAATCCACTGATACAAGCCAATTACGCCTATCAAACGAGTTGGTTGCAAAAGAACCTCGACCAAAACCGCATTATTATAAGAGTGTTTTCACACGAAACTCACGTCGGATATTTGTTCCTTAATTAAAACAATGTCTTAAAATCCGTATCCGCAAAATGAGCGCACCACTCGAGGATTAAAAAGAAACCGGAAACATGACTTATTATTCTGCAAACGATATAATTTGAATACAACATATTTTTATTCCCTCTCCTAAACCCAGATAATACACTCCTGTACGACGGGATGATTACCAACGGGGACTTCCGCTAACAAACCATTCTCGTTACGAATTATTATTATTTTTTTATAATAACTTATACTTCACATGTGCGTAAATATTGTTTTTCTTCGACGGATACGCGTTATTTGCATGATGATATATATATGATGATAATATTGCATATATAATGGGTCAACGACAGAATAAATCTCTTGAAATATTATGTCGCATTTCTCGTCGTACGAGTGTGCACGATCTATGTTGTTACAGAAAACGGGGAAGATCATTTTTTTTAAATAATTGATCGTCGGCTCGAACGTCGATGTGCGCGCGTATATAACATATTATAACATTATTGTCGTGAGCCGCAGCCGGAGAGCTTTTTCCGATACGCGTTCGATATATTATATATAAATAAATAACGATAATATATATGGACGGCGTCGATCGGGCGATAAGCTCGTTATTGGACTCGTTGCCAGCTATACATAATAATAATACACGTGTATATATATATATATATGATATATATGATATAATGTTACATGTTTTGTGTATTGACGGCGCGTTTTGTACGTGTCTACCACGCGTATTTCTCGACGTTTCAGACCATATTTTTTTATTGACGTTTATATATATATATAAATTCGTTAAAATACTACTGTGTACGGCTGTGTACTACCTATACACATTTGATATGTGTTCGCGCCCCGCCGTTACATTAACTCTTCGCGCTCCGCCAAAATCCCATCCATAAAATACGTAATGTGCTATAGTACAACGCGAATTATTACATTTGATATTATTATATATTTATAACGAGAGGCACGCGTGGCAGTTACTATATTATTATTACACTAACGATTGCACGAAAAAATACGCAAGGACATTTGACACGAATTAAGGAAATCGATTGAAACAGATTCAGATTTGAACCACTTCGTTGTAACTATAGTGTTTAAATTAATTTTATATTAGAATCCGTTAACGAGCAATCAAGAGGATGACGCCAGCGTAGTATATTTTGTTATCTCTCTCTAACCCGCGCGAAACATAGCAAATTTTACGTTCGCAAAAATGACTATAACCATATTGATTTCTCAAATTGGAGTGAAATGACCTGTTATAGAATTTAAAGTCAAGAACATTATCTAAGGAATCTCATAAGCGTTTTATTATATTTTTATTTTAAAGCGAGTTATGAGTGTTTTAAAAGTGTAAATTGTTTATACTTCTTAAAAAACTCATAACTCCCTTCAAAATAAAAATATAATAAAACGCTTACGAGATGCCATAGAATCTAGGGCCTAGATAATGTTCTTAACTTTAAATTCTATAATAGGTCATTTTACTCTAATTTGATAAATTAACATGGTTATAGTCATTTTTGTGAACGTAAAATTTGCTAGGTTTCGCGTTGGTTAGAGAGAGATCACAAATGCTACGCTGGCATCCTCTTAAACTTCTGTTACGGTACTTACTATGTATATATATATATATATATATATTTACAGAATGATTCACCAAACACGCTTACCACAATTTTCCTTTATAACGAATTAGTTCAAAATCTAATTTTTAAAGTATTTCAATATAGTTGAAATCTTAAAGATCATATTTTCAATTTCTTGAAAATTTTGTACACCTAAAGAGTGTCATAATATTATAATATGGCAATAGAAATTTCTGTTTTTCAAAAGAGAACTCCCCCTTTTTAAATTTAATTAGAGTATGCCTATATATTTGCATTTTTAATTTGATTATCTTTACTTATACAGTCAGTTAATAATAATATTTAAATTACAAAAAACAAAACATTTTATATTACTTTGGTTGCATATATTTTAAATTATTCCTTAAATATAATCACAATAATTTGCTTATTATCTTAATCTGCTCTTTAAACAGATTATAAATATTACCTACAATAATTTGATAATATATAGATACATAAAAAACACTATTATTTTCTATGTAATCTCTCTTGGAATTTTTTTTTATTTTTGCATTTACGATTAAATTAAATTAAATTTGATATAATTTATTATGTTTATTGTATTTTATTCCAAACAATAAGCTTTAATATTGTATTATTCGGTCTCCATATAATTTGCGTTTTTCATTAATATAGTTCCTTAATCTTTGAGTAATTGCTTTCTCATAAATACCATTCATACGAATTGAAATACAAAGTTGGTCGTTTTCCATTTTGATTAACGTTCATTTGAACGCAAAAATATCTAACATTATATTCAATACGATTGTTTACGCTCAGAAAAATTTAAAAAATGTTTTTATTTCACTTTAAATAATTTTGTAAATTGTGAACTAAACAGTATTCAAACTGTATTCAAAACTACTATTTTGTATTTAATTAATTCTCGAGTGTTTAAGATGTATGCATTCATTTATTTAATAATGAAAAGGTGTTTTAAAAATAATAATAATAATAATAATAAGACGTAACTAAGTATTAAAAATATTATTTTATTTTTTATTTTTAATTGCCAAATGAAATTCTTCAGATAAAATAATTATATAAATTGTAGGTAGGTATATGTTTCAAATTAAAGAAAACAAATAAAATAAATAAATATTGTGTCAAACGTGTTTACACGAATTCATATTTTTTATGTATTATACCTTTATACCGCTACAGCATTCACTGTAAAACTATGGAATGAGATAGATTGTTTAACTTACAAATTATTATCCTTTACTAACTTTATTTGCATTATTATATGTAACTAAGTGCTAAGGTTATTTTTAATTAAATGCATTGTAATATTATAGCATGCATTAGAAGTTTCCACTCATGACTCTTCAAAATTAAGTTATTAAAAAAAATTTAATACATTAACTGTTATATTGCGTAGGTAAACATAAAATATGTAAATGTAAATTTATTTAAATTTTATTTTGATATATTTTTACTATAGATTGTAGACTTTCGATATTTATGATCGGTATTTATATCGTTATATCATATACAATTAAAGTATTATTAAATATCATTATTAATTATACTTAAAATACTATAAGCAACATGTGAAATTCAGCTAAAGAGCGAAATTATGTAGACGAATAGTCTTGGAAGCCATTGCGGTCATTGTAGCGCTTTAGGAATATAGTAGGTGTACGGTATACGTAATAGTATTAATTTAACTTAAAATTTATCAAGAAATCATGGTTTTAGAAAAAATAATTTTAGATTCTGAGGAGAGTGACAAATTTATTTATTTTACAATGATGTGTGTATGTTTTTTTTGAAGATCCTAGGGACAGTAAAAATGATTTGATTTTCTACTTTGAAGGTGTTTACTAGTAGAAAAATAGGTTTGATAGGAGGGGGTCACAGATAACATGCTTTAGTTCTTTTCCAAGGTTAGGTCAAACAGAAAAAAAAATTCAGAAAAAAACTTGAATATTTACGTAACATTAGAATATAATGTGATAATAATATATCTAGAGTCAATTGTTTAGGTCGTATTTATATCAAATATTTATTATACATATTTATAAACCTTATTTTTTGCACTTTCATTGCTACAAGCTTAAATGTTAGTTAATGATAATGAAAAATATATAATTTTCATTTAAAATAAATATCTCATAAAACATATAAGAATATTTAGTAAACTGTATAAAAATTAACTTACTTAACCAATACACTTTTTGTTTAAGTATAAGTAAAATCAAAATTCGTAATATGCATAATAAAAAGTTAACGGTTTTTTTTTCATTTTGTGTATGCATACACTACAATTTGTAGCAGTTATTTATGGCAGGTATCTAACTATATAATTACGACGATATAACGCAATACGATCATTACAAGCCGTATTACGCGTTTATCAATTATACTATTTCTGTCATATATTTTTTTATAACTTATATTATCATTAGTTAACACGAATGCTTCACATTCTGGTGAAATAATATTTATGGTAAACAAAATATTAATATATAGGGATCAAGGAAAAAAAATAATTAATATTTTTTTTACTTTTAAAATTGTTAAAAAATCACTATTATGACAGTTTATCGCTATATGTTATGAGATTAATGATTCTAGTGTATTCAACTCAAAATACCAACATTTCATTATTTTTGTCCGCATTGTTAAGAATTTTGTTTTTTGGAGTTTGTATATTGGTAGAACACTTACATAATTAGTAGAATTACTTAGAAGCTTTAAGTGATTTAAATTTAAACCGCAAAAATGTAAAATATTATGTTTTTCTACATCGATTATTGTAAAATAAATCGTATAAAGAAGTATGTACTTTAAATTAGTTTGTTTTTGGAGGATTTTACATTTTGAAGAACATAACTAAAAATATGATCAATAGTCAACTATACTCTGTATATTCACTGTATAAATTATATATTGTAGTCGATATAACCTGGTAAACTCTGACAAGTATATTAACGTATAGTATATAATCAAGTTAAAGCAGTACAGCATATTAGGTAAATATCGTCAATTAATGTAATGTAATCGTTTATATGAACGCACAGATAGTGTTTTGTGTTTATAATATGTAATATGTTATGCGGGATGGTCGGCGTGGTATAATGCATAATTTAATACATAACAATTAAACGTGTTTCATCATTTAAACAAGTTGGTTAAATGATAAAATACGATCTGCAAGTTTAAATTAAATAAAACCGAAGAGTAATTGTTGGACAGTAAATAATCATTATAGCTACGGCACACTTTAGTTATATATTGCTACATAACGCATAATTTATATTTATATATATATATATATATATATACACACACACACGGTTAAGCTCTACACATGATATGCCCTATCGGTGTACTGTACCTATTATTGGTACAATAAAATGTTGAACCCGAAACGAAATAGCTAGCATTTTATTTTTTTAACACTTTCGATTAAGTGGCCATAATTTTGGGTGTACGTTGCTCCACAGACAATTCTCCAAACCTATAACTTAGCAAATATAAGAGGTTTTATTTTCCGATAAATCCTTGTGAATATCACAATATTTATAAGGTCGTTATGTAGAATATTCTTGAATGTTTTGATTTACTGCAATCATATAAACGTTTTGCAATTCAATTGGGTTAAACGAAAAATCGGAGAAATAAAGAATTTCCTATACGCATTATTGGTTACATGCGGTTGCTGTAATACCTATTACCGTGTAATGTTTTTACAGTATAAATAATTCAGCGATTACCCGAATAATAATAATAATTTGCTTTGCTCTACTTCTTTTTAATTTATCATCAATATTATTAATCGACGTATTAGAGTTATATTAGTAAAATACTCGAACTACCTAAATGCATAAGTCCCAGAATTAAAACATAGCGTACTTATATTGGAGCTGTATTGTGGTGAGTTTGTGTGATATAATATATTATTATGTTATTTATTTTTATTTTTGTACGGGTATTTTTTTTAACTTAAATATTATCAAAACACGCTACGATATACGGTGTATTTATATATATGTATATTGTTATAGTGTATAATATTATTTCGGTAGTTTGGGTCAGATGTTATCGGCCGACAGGGCACACACCTCGTGAGTGGCCTCCTTCTTGCACACCTCCCAATCAAAATTGGACTCGTTTTAAGGTCAGCTAATATTTATAGAAATCATCGGTTAACGCACCGTATAACGACGTTTTGATGACTAAAATCCCATTACGACAGTTCACCATTCGTTATGTTCGTTTTTTTGCATACATGCATTATTTGTAGTTATCGGCAAGTTGTTGTAACAGAGAGGTATACCTAAGTTATAGATTTATATCAACAAAAATTGTTTATTTTTTTCCCATTAATTTTTTATCACGAAGATAGACTTACTCGATTGTTTCAGTAGTTTGTTATGCTATAATATTTCGTGATTGGCTGTTTGATGTATAGGCCGACCAATCAATTTTTTGTTTGGGAGGTATAATAATTTAAAATTTTAGTAATCTATTTCACTGTGTGTCGTTTATACAAAACTGATGACCATGAACCACTTCCAAGAACACATTGAAACAGGTCGCGTTACTATAATAAATTAAAAATACATTTAAATCTTATTTGTATAAATATTTATTTTAGTTTATAGTGTGGATAAAGAAAGAAATATTAATATATATATATGTGTGTGTGTGTGTGTGTGTAATACGTAATATAAAATATATTAATATGTATTATGTTTATATATACATCATAGATAGAATATAAAAGAAACTAGAAATTATTATTACATTTAATCAGCGTTCAAACAAATTAAAAATTATTTAAAACTCAATAAGAAGTAATTGGAAAAATACATAGAACAAAATATACTTGTTTTGTACCAATTACTAGCAGTTGTTGGACAATTATTTTATTTTTCAAAATATAATGATGAAATCAACACAGACGTCGATGCGCGGGCACAGTAACATAATACATTTATAATTAGGTATTATATAAGTGTCACTGCTGATACGATTTATTTATACACTATAATAATTCGTACTTATATATATATATATATTTATGTCCATAAATACATCTCTACTTAAAATAAAATAGTTATAAGAGAAAGTTATTACACATAATATTGTAGGTATCATTTTATAGGTTGTACATTTTTATTTCTTGCGTCGTGTGTGTGATATTATATTATATTATACTATATAATATCTACTATATTACTAGAGCACTTACGTATGGTATATATATATAACTATATATACTATATAGTGCCTTGTACGTACATAAGTATTTCCGGGAAATATATTGAAAAAAGTATATTTTAAATATTACGAGTGAAGACAATTTCATAGATTTCTTCAATAATCAAAGTGCAAAGTGGTACTGACTATAACTCATAACATAATATATTATGGAAACAAATAGAACGTTTTCAATTGAAAGGTAACTTCTATATAATTATATTTTTAAAATAATAACTTAATAATTAAAAAAAAAAAAAAAATGGAAAATTGAAATTACATTTTTGGGCTGGTTTATTTTCAAATTATATAAATATTTATTATATTCTACTTGTAAAGTTATCACATAAAACACCTACAAAGTCCCTGGTTTATAAACAACGATAATAGGTATTTCATTTATTTATGAATCTTGTAAATAAATCATGACTCTAAGACCCAGATCAAAATTAATAGGCGTAACTAAGAACAAGAGCAATATGAAAATTTAGCCAAAAAGTACAAAATATACAATACTAAAACCAAAGCTTTCGCGGTCTTGGACGGTTTGGTCATCGGTCATCACTAATGTTAAACACAATTGAATACAGTTAAAAATAGGGCAAAATATGTATACCTCGCGTTACCCTTAACGATGTGCCTAGCTGTTATTATACCTACTCACATTATAATAATATAGGTGCGTGCAAAAATCCTGTTACATTAATCGGCGATTTAAAATATTTTCGTAAGTACGCGAAAATAATCGTACTTTACACATTAAATTGGCGTAGTAATGTATTACTAGACGTCATGATATGCAAAGGTACAACAAAATATTATATTCCTATTATATTATACACTTGTTGAAAATTATAAACACTCATAATGTCAAAGAGTATTATTGAAAATGTTTTAAAATAATTTGAAGTCAATATAAACAACATTTTTCAATGTTTTTAATCGTTATAGTCGTTTAAGTTATTTTCTGTTTTGAAGGACATCATACTCTTTTAATTTAATATTCCTAAGCAGGATATTTTATCCGTAATTTTTGATATAATAAAATGATTATTGATCATTGAACGAATACTTAATTAGTTAGCTATAAGTACTTTTAAGTTTAGACGAGTGGATCGGTAGACCAACATTTTGTGGAGTAACCCTGTGTCATTTTGTCATTTTCTCGCTGTCGTGATACTACACTAATCAAAAGTTAAAAATATATATTTTTTTAATACCAAGCTCAAGTTGTATGATGTATCGTTTAAAACCATAAACAGCTTTCAAAATCAAATATAAAATATATATAAAAAATATTATTTTTATTTCAAAGATATTGTTTGTTTTTTTATTTAAAATTATGTTCATATATATTTTCAAATACGTAAATACTATACGATTGAACACTGTTAAAATAATCTCCCTATATAATATAATAAATTATGTCATAATACGATACTGTAATGCAGTATACATGTGTACACGTATCTTTCCGTGCTTTTCGGCGCTGAAATACATTTCGCCGTATGTGTATTATACACGTATATATTACTTATACTACCCACGAACGACGACGACGAAATTGAATTTATTATTCACCCGTTCGCCCGAAACCTTTAAACGAAACGGTAATCGTTGTATATTCGACGCTATACATTTGGTTTACGGCTAGACCTTAGAACGCGCCCCGACACAGATATGCACTTTGCCGGTCACCGTGCGTCTTCTGGGTGAAATATTACAGTGTTTTACATGTCGAGTGTGTCAGTAATCTTACAACGGGAAATCCCGGGTCTTCTCATTGTGCGCTATTCGTGTACGTGTATTGTACGATTTTACATCAAGTCTATAATGAGCAAACTCCATGCTTTTTACTAACAAGTGACATTTACAAAGCCGGTAGGTAGCTAGATTCTTAGTGTGACTACACGTAGATAATATGCAGCCACTGTACGCCTTTTTTTTAAATTTAAAATGTGGTCAGATTACAAATAACCGAGTACAAAAAGGTTTAATCAAACTGTACCTCGTTTTCTTATCGTCGCAGGTAGAAATGTGATTGTAAACCGCACTCGAAACCAATGATTAAAAGTTCGAGATTAAAAAACTCAAAGTTCAAAATTATAAAAGAAAAAAACGACAAGCACAAATTGACCAATATATGTACCAGTACAATGTCTTTTTACGTATTATCTATGTATACTTAAAAAAAAACATTTGTTTAATCATTAATTTGGATTAATTTCATTGTTATTGACAATAAGTGTCCTATAGCGATAGTCGATAAATACATGATTTATATAATTATATGTGTAAAAAACAAGTTCTTTAATAAGAGTTAGTTGACACAATATCGTTTTTGGTCAAAATACGTAATAACGTAGTTGGTCAACGATTTTTCTTCTGTGTGTATGGGTTTTTGGGATGATTTTGTAATGCTAAAAAACGTTTATGAAATATCAATACCTTTAAATGCAAAATAAGTGTTTTCTATATATTTTGTATTCGGAAATTTATACTTTTTTAAAACAACAGGTATTTGATAATTATTATTACATAGTAATGCAGTAGGTATATATTGCAGATGATGATATAAACTATTTTGACAATTTATCGTTTTATTCAGATGTATGACTTATAATATAAAACACTAACCCATGACGAAACGAGTGAACCCAGACGAATGTCAAACATCATGTGCACCGGTCCGGGTTTTAATTTCATTATGATAAATGAACTGTGTTTTCAATGAATTAAATCAATATTATGTTATATACTTCCACAGCCGTAATGATAAATACAATTATTTTTTTATTTGATCATTTTAAATATGTATTAATTAAATATTATTAAAATAAATAGTTGCATGAATATTAACATTTTAAATATGATTTTTTAAATCTAATTATTTAATCAAATGGATATTCTTTTCTCGTTCATAACTAGATAATTAATTGTTGACATATTAATACACAACCACAAATAATTATTCATTAAGTAATTTATCGTATAACTTACTCTTGGGAAATCCTGTATTCCCGCGAGTGTACGCATCGTTGTAAAGTTTGTCTAATGTTTGTGCAAACTTTTTATTAATATATTGTCAACGCCGGGCACTCGAAGAACACATCGAATCGAATAAGTTTAGATGTTATAGATTAAATAATATACGGTGACTAGGTCGACATAATTTTACAAGAATATTATATTTATTATGATACATATACACGTCTAGTCTGAGTATTATTAAAAAATTTTAACACAAGGTCATATATATTGAACATTTGATTGAAATTTATGTATTATACTTAACGATTGGCATTTAAATAAAAATTGTGTTTTAAGATACATTTAAGTATGCGTAGTAAGTAATGCGACGCGTATACTTTTATTTCAAAAGTTTGCCTTTCGTTCTATGTACGAGAAATAAAATAAGAAACATATAACTATATATACTCAAATAAGTCAAATCATTATGGTAATATTTAAAACTAGACCAGTACGCATCACTGATATCGCTTCTTCACTTTTTCGTCTCTCTGACAGTCAATGTAGTGTTTCTACCGACTTCGAACACGTCATATTATTTCCATCTTATTGTTTTTGTGTATTTTTATCATAAAACCATTATGTTTTTTTGATTCATATTTGCAACGTTATATGATATTAATGGAAATATATCATTTTGCAGTTTTTGTATTTTTAAATTACAAAATGTTTACAGTTTTTGCTAAGTTGATTATTACAAATATATATTAAATTATTATATAATAATATTATTGTTTGAATATATTACATGGAAATTCAACGAATACAATATCGTGCAATATTTTTTTTAACCAGTGAGATAAAAATAATAAAGGTTGAATTTAAAAAAAAAATGCACATAAAATATTATACGCGGGTGTATTGATGTTGTGTTGTTTCGTCCTTAAGTGCAAATTTAATAAGACTAAATTACGAATTGAAATGTTAATTACGTTAGATGTCTAATTATTCTATCGTGGTCTGTGGAGCTTTGTTTAGTTTATTTGTTAAGGTAACATTTTATACAAACAATTTAAATACGCTTTGTAGGTATTTACATTATTTAAATTAAAAATTCTTGCATATTTATTTTTGTTCTTGTTCAATTTTTTCTGACACAAATATTATTATGATAATAATTCGATCTTTGTTCTCAAAAATATTTTCTGGGAACGTTTATGCATATTTTGATTGCATCATGAAATTGAAAAAAAAATTAATCTAATCACTATTCTGGATGTTTTTTTTTTTTAATTCAAATATTAAACTAATGTTTTATACATTAGATTTTAAGCATCTATCTTATATCTATATTGTAGCTTATATAAGTACAAACTATAATCGCATATTTATACATTAAAATAATTTATTTAATATTATTCTATGTAATTTTTGTTATTTCGAATTTTAGCAATAATAAATAATTGTGTGTCTATGATAAAAATATAATAAACAATGAACATATTTACCAAAAACCACGTAAACTAAAAAAATATTCATTGTTTTTTAAAGAAAAACCAAGTCTTATGATGTTTACGAGTTAATAATAGTATCTACTGTTTACTAATTCGTTAAAATAAAATAAAATTATTACTTAGTAATAATGTTAATAAGTATAAAATTAGAATACTAATGGCTATATTTTAGGATCTGTATGAAACCTCGAACCACTATATATTGTCACGAGCATAATTTAAATTGGGATTACATCATATCGTATTTTTTTTTTAATAAATATTGTTATTATTATAACTATTCGATAAAATTATTAAAACATAACAGTGTACTATAATTTCATATTATTTTCTTATTGAATAAATGTTCTAATTTATAAAATTGTTTATTTCAACTGTGGACTGTTCAGTGTTCACAACTGCAGAATAAAATAACAATTATACTTAAACTAATCATAGAAGCCATATTAAATATGGTTTAAATTGATACCTAACAGATAAGTAATCTCTTGCGCTGATAGAATTAGTCGAGTAAAATTATGCAGCCAGTAAATGTATTATATATTTACTATCATGCCTATTATACATAATATATTATAATGTACCTATACGTGTCGCGATAAACCAATAATCTATTTATTCTGCCGAGTAATACAATTTAAATTAAAGTGATTCGATTTATGCGTGATGTGTATTTTTTTTTATTTTTTTACAAGATTTAATTTAATTAACTTACTTTACATAATTATAAAATAGCGTGACGAATTTGGTAGACATCGATTTTTACTGAAATAAGAAACGTTCCGATCAACTTCGTTGGGTAAATAAGTAATAATTATTATATCGCTAGTATAACGATTTACAGATTACTGACTCATCATTTATATCGTATTTGTCGAATTTGCTTAGGTTAACAGATCACAGAAACATTGAGCTCAAGGATATTATATATTATATTGGTATAGCCAGAAGTCCGAGTTTTGAATCGAGAAGTAGAGGCTATCCGATAGCAGTCATCTTTCCACGTTTTTAAATAACATTAATAATTTGATTTACTATAGGTACAATGAAAAAGAAAAATATCTACAGTTAAATCGTAAATTCAATTGTTTTAACTCGTACTCCGTTACTCATGTGATCTTCGATGTGTACTGTATGATACTATTAATATTTCAATCATTTAAAACACCTTGTACCTAAATGCGCTGCTATACCGTGTTCAATTGTGTTAACTTATGAGCGTAAGATATAAGTTTCTAGGACCTGAAAATTAAAACTTGGAAAACTTTATTTGTATCGATCCAACAACCCGGTTCCCAAAATCGGTTCGTGTAGTGGGAATAGCTAACCAACTATTCCGTAACTAGACAGGGTTAAATAGTATAAATGTCGATAGCTACATAAGGAGGAGTATTGTACTAATAATTGTTGATCAGAAATAATGTTAATTATTATTATTATTATATTATGTTATAGTCACAATACACACGGAAGTATAGGGGAAATAATGCACTGGCGTTGTTAAATATTTACAAGTAATTAATAACCACCCAATGTTTTATTTGAAAATATGTATTATGTTATGCTTATTATACTGTACTATAAACACTTCCGGCATGCTCTTCTAGAAAACATAAACACTCTAAATATTTTAATTTTTAATGTTATAAACTTACTGTGTACGCCGATTTATGTGGGTGGCGTCCTTGAAGGACTTCTTTGGATATTTTAGAATTCATATTTTGGTTATTATATCAAGAAAATCAGGATGTATAAAATATTCATTTTTTAAAATTATTTATTATATTATATAATTTTGAAAATGTAAGTATTTCTGGGACGCGTTGCATCGATCTTTTGCAGCTGCTATTACATAATAATATAGGTATAGTAATCTTGGTATGATGTAATAATACGAATGTACGTTTGAATTAATATTAATATTGTGAATTGTTGAGATACCACCTCAGTAAGCGACTTCCACTGTTTAATCAAATATAATTAAACGTGTTCCGTATTTAGAATGATAATTTATATTATATAAAATACATATTTATATTTAATATTATAATACATTAATAAACCATTCCTTCGTAGATATTAATTATATTATATTATTTTAAATTTGGTTCTAGAATTGTTTTTTTTATTTTTACTTTAATCCATATTCCAAATCTAACTGTAAATTTAGTTTTTTCTTTACCTATTTAAATAGCATATCTTGCCGAAACAGTCTGTCAGAGTAAATTACAAAAATAAATAAATAATTATGTGCTTGCGTAGACGCTGGTGATATTTTTTCTATTTCTATTTTTTATTTTTTTTATCTGTTCAAAACACGCTGACTGTAATCTATTAAAGTCATTACGGCGCGGTGTGCGCTATACAAAAAAAAAATGAAGAAATGAAGAAAATGACGGTGCCAAAAAAAAAAAAATATAGGTATATTCATATATTATGGAGGTATGCAAAATACTTTTGAACCTTTTTCACACATTCGTCTTATACCAGCGGTAGTGGAAACCGGCCTCGTAGCTGGGCGGCCAACCCAGTGTATATTATATCACTGTGTTATTATTTAGAGCAGTACTGCAATAGTATGTGCTGTATAATATATTGTATACTATAAATGATACGAGATGAAATCGTCCAATGATTTACGGCTGTATGCATGTGCGACCGGACGGGCTGGCTGGTGCGCATATGCGGATCTCGTGCTCCGTATACACATACTATACAGGACGATTACTTTATCGTCGGACAGTCGGCGCGACGTGAAATTCGTGAGTTTTTCAAGACAATTTTGTTTCCGTTATACGTTAGTTGAATTACATATTCTTAAAAAATATATATATATTTGTTTAAACATTTCCGATGACGACATATTATTATCGTAATTTTATTAATATAATATTCTAAAGGACAAAACTTTTAAGAGGATCTGAGTGAATAAGAATTTAATTTCAAACCAGTAGATTATGACACGTGTTATCAGTGTTCGACGTTAAAAAAGTGTATAGAATAAAGAAATTACGGTTTTTAACCCGTTATATTTGTGTCGTATAACCGTGATTTAAAGGGATTAAAAAAAAAATTTCGAGCACATAAATTTACCGGTAAATCGACTAGTATTATATAATAATAATAATAATATACTGATAAAATAGAAGCACATTGTATATATAAAACGTGTGCGCGTGTACGTACGTGAACGCGAGTCGGTCGTTCTCGTTTGGATATAAAAAAAAAAAAACCGTCCGATTTTATGGGTAACGCTCGCGCGCGCAGACGATTTGTCCGTCACGTACGTATACATATAATACGCGTATATAGTATAGCTTCGCGGGTGGTGTCGCTATCTCCGCCGCCGCCGGTCGTACGCGGGCGACGTGCGCTGGCGGACTGACGGGAAACGTCGGGGGGAAGCGGGACGGACGGGAAATGACGCATGAAGTATTCACGGACTTAACTCGATGTTCGTATATTACACGTATACGCGTGTGTGCGCGCCCATACACACGTACGCGTTATTATACCTGTGTCCGGGGGGGTGGGGGTGGGGGGAGGAGTATATCTGGGCGGGCGTGAGCGGCGAGTGTGTGTGTGTGTGTGTGTGTGTATATAATATACTTTCCGAGCGCGTTGCATTCGGGACGTAATGCCCGATGAAACTTTAAACAGAACGTTAGTCATTTTTTTTCTCGCGCGCGCGTGTGCGCCCGGAAAAATGTACACGGGCTGTATACGATTTAGTGCCACAAGATATTATAAAAACGCGGGGGGGGGGGGGGGGGGGGGTGCCCGTCGTCCTTATCCGGCAGACGTGCCGTGTAATGCGCGCGTAACACACACACACACGCGCGCGCGCGTATCTCGCAGGTACCAACGTGTTTAATATACGTAATATTTTAGTCGATGGCCGAAAACGGTGTAAAAAAGAAAAAAAAAAGGAGAAGACCAAAAAATATAAGAATAATAATATCGTTTCGGCTAAACCGAAAACCTGACTTGTCTTACGCCGCGTATACGTTATATCGACGCGGTACGGGCAAAACACGAGTGTGTGTCATACATATTATGCGGAAGTGCGCGTCCACTAATATAGTTTTGTCGTCGAACCGGACGATTGTTATTTCCGAAAGTCAAACAGACGGGGAACAATAATAATACGAAGACATATATAATATCATATTGTCTGCTACTTGGAAAACCACGAAATAATCGCAATGAAATCATCAGAATCGCTCGAAAAAACCGAAACGTCTATATCGTTTTTACATCGGACAAATTACAGTGTATCGACATTACACAGCAAGTCGATATATACGAATAATATTATGTAACAACACTACAATAACATGTGCGTTACGAACCGACGAGCGCGGAACACACGCGGTCCCGGAACGACGCCCTCGACCGAGTGTTCGCGGAAAAACCAATGCAGGCGGTCGATTTCTGCGTGGTGAAGGCACTTGTACACAGTGAATTTCAGAGAGGGTTCATAATGTTCGCACACCGCGTCGTATCATATATTATATAATATATATATATATGTGTATAGACTATATATGTCTGTATGTTTTATATGTATATATATATTATGTATGTGCGCTGTACCACCGTGTAGAGCTGGTCGCCGAGTTTCCTCACATTTCGTTAAGTTATATATACGCTATAATATGTACGTATATTATATATTATAGTACACGATATTATTATTATTATTATTATTATTATAATCGAAACTTGAAGAATTCGCTGAAAACGTTTTTGGCAAACCCTCGGCCGCACGAGATTACCCGCCGACGCCCCGCAGCGGCCCGACCGTCGACTACTCTTTAGCAACCGACGCACCGCCACCACCGCCGCCACCGCCGCCGCCACTATACCGATCGCCTTTTCCCGCGGGAATAACCGAATCTTTGACCTTTCTGCAATCCTCCGTCCGTTGGCCCGACGACGTCGACTCGTGCTCCGTCGCAAACCGTTAATGTGCTAAAACTGCGACACTTTGCGCCACCGCCCCCGTATCGAGCAATTTACATATTTTAGCGGCGATATAATATTATTTTATTAACGTCGCAATACATCTCGCAGGGCGGCTATTTATGCCCATTATACCTATGCGAATAGCGTAATGACGCGTCCGAAGCTCGGCGGCCCAGTGAGAAGGACGCTAAAATGATTTAACACAGCTCTCGTACACTTGATTTTCTCGTACGCGCATAACCGTTATCTGTGGTATGTATAAACGATACAATAATAATTATTATGTTATAATAATATACCGTCGTGTCAATCCAGCCAATTATCTATTTATATATTGATGATATATAAGATAGGCACTAATGTCCGTGAGTCTAAAACACAGGTGTGAGGTTTTTCGTTTAGGATAATCATTAGGACTTCCATTGGATACCTATTACATCTAGTTGTTATTCTAATCGTTATTGTTAAAATAAATATTATTATTCTTTAACCGTTGGCCGGCGCGATGTATAGGCAAATTTAGTACATCGGCGTGTACGTAACCTCTGGTACAGTATCCCGCTCTGTTTACATAAAGTTATTATGGTTTAGTAATACGAGAACAATAATTCGTTTACGATAGGCAAATGGCAGAAAATTCATGAATTTTTACTCATGAACTCGGTTATTAAATTATTGTTTTAGTAAGAAATGCTATTTCAACGTTTAATGAAACATAGTAGAAATAATCGATCATCTTATTAAAATTACTCCAAATTAAATATCGATTTTATGTTATTATTTATGGTTATTGTTTTATTTAGAAATAAAATCACTGTATGGAATACAAATCAATTGATATATTATTTAAATTGTTGCTGCTACATTGCTGCAGTTAAGTTACTTGGAAAATAACGAAAACGCCTAGTTGTCTTCCAAAAACTACAAGAAATACCTGTTATTATCTAGAAATTGACAGAGGAAGACATATCTGCCATATAGTCGGTGTTGGATTAAATTATACAATTATTTAAAGGTAAAAAAGAATTAGAAAAAGAATTTTGAAAGTGGTTTAACATGCTATAAAACTTTTAAATTGAGTCACAACATAATGCCCATATATAATATATATATATGTGTGTGTGTCGTGTTGAATAGATGCGGGCACAGCCATGTATTTACGCTTATATATTATATTATTATGCTATGTAAGCACGTAGAACTTAGTCTGGTCATGATGTCGGTGAAAAACCATATACCTACAGTTTGCTTTGAATCTGTTAAATAACAATAGTTGGTTTGGAAATTCAGATTCATACCGATGATACAGTACCGTTCGTTTTTATCAAATGTTGATATCAGTGTTTAAACATCATTTTCACCACTATATTTGTCTGAAATTTAATTGAGTTTGTATGATAAATAATGTGGGTCTATTTGTGTCTAGTGAACGTATTGTTCAAAGTTATATTGTTTATTTTATTTTATTTGTTATCGATATGAAATGTTATAATAAATAAATATATAAGTGTTTAAAATGTAACTAGTATCGAAATTAATAAACAATAACGTTGAATAAAAAGCCATGTTATTTTCAACAAACGCCGTTCTTTTCATATAAAAACAATAGTATAAATTGAATGGCATTTACTGAAGTGTGTTTAATTTAGCATAGAAATCGTTGTTTGAAAAAGCGTATCAAAATAATTATGTACGGTGACGTTCATATGTATTGTTGTCGCTTATGTATACCTCTAAAATTGAGGGTCTAAATAAAAATTTTAATGTATCTACTTGTTTTATACAATCTAATAAGTTTATATATTATACTAAAATACGTATGATGAATGATGTTAAAAATATAATATAACGGTGCGTTTTACATATAAATACTAAATAGTTTCAGTGTACGTTAAAAACACGACCAAAACGTATAATAAATGAATATATTATAATATTATCTCATATAAAAAGGCTATTGATTATGACTTAAACGTTTTACATGACATTAATACATGATTTGGCGCCATTAAAAATAATTAAGTGTTTCCTGCAAACCATGATTTCCACTGAAATAATTGGATAAGTTTCATTTTACTAATGAAAATCCATTGTATAGTCGTAATTCTGAAAATAAAACTTAATTCATGATTTACCCAATCACCGGATAGACTAAAAATAAAACAGATGCAGAGGAAGGGGCAGGTAAACTGAAAGATAGAAAAACCATTACAAATGTTTCATCTCAGTAGATTTAATTAAAGTTTAACCAGTGTTGTAACATGTAGTAAGAACTGGACTGATATAAGACTATCTAAAGGGATTTAAAAAAAAAAAAAAATTGAAAGTCTATTGACAACAATAGTCTAGACACCAACAAGAGACTCACTGTGGGATTTAAGGGTTTATGTGTTATAGAAGATAAGATATATACATAAGATGCATTTTTAGACATGACATAAACATGGACATAAGTCTTTACCCTAGGACGATAAGCATGATGTAACCTGGTACTCGAATCCTTTTGTCGATATACAAAATGTACAGACATATACACACTCACACACACACACACATTTGTACTTTTATTACTTAGCCCATAAGTCAAATCAAATTATGATAATATACATAATGTTATAATCTTTCTATGGTGAAGGAATGCAAAAACTAGTACCCCGTTATGATATGTGCTTAAATAATGGTGGCAACTATGTTGGAAAAAAACTTAATATTTGTACATTCTAATAATTTGTTTTTTTTTTTTAAATATACATTTTTTATTGCTCAACGGAACTTACTTTCTTGACATATCTCGTACATATTAAACTCCATAATTTCATTTTTTTCTAAACACTATGCAATACCTACATGTTATCGAGTCAACTAATTTATGCAAACATTATATTATATTATATTATTTATTATAAATCAAACTAATATAATTGGTAGTTAAAAAATATATATTAGCGTTTTATTATTTAGATTACTATACAAAATATGACGAAAATATATTATTATATAAATTGTAATATTTAAGCACGTTTTGGAGTCATCAAGAATTAATTACTATTCGTGATGCAATAATTGTCACGAACTATATAAATATGTGCGTGTATAATGTATCTATGTTTTGTTAAAATGTTATTTAATATACTCATGTTATACCTATCCAGTCTTGTTATGGTATGGTCGTACTAAATTATATTACATTTTATGTAATGTGATCTGTTTTTGTTTGTGTTTCAGCAAGATGATGTTAAAGAGAATGTTACATCTAGTGAGATGACGTTTGTGCCTACGACAGATGACAACGGAAAGTCAATAACCTGTAGAGCAGAAAATCCTCAAGTACCTAAAATGGCTCTTGAAGAAAATTTTATATTGAAAGTCGTCTGTGAGTCTTTTATTAATTTTTATAATTTTATTCACAAGCCCGCTTTATCTCATAAAACTATGTAATATGTTTACAGCATAAATATATTATATATAAATACCATAAGCAAATAATATTTTATAGAATTATATAATATAATAACAATATTATATACATTTTATATTATATTTGATATGAGAAAGTTTTGGTATCAACACGCCTGTTCCGGTTTTGCACTAGTCATAATTTAATTATTATAAAATATGTCATTGTGTTATAGTTACATAATTATTATTATCATAACACACGAATTTAAATTATCATTATGGCGCTCTGTCAACTATATGAGTCAAATATAATTAAATTTAAATTAAATATTTATTTATTATTATTTCGTGCTGATGATTGGTAACATTTTTATAAAATATATTATATCACAAAAAAATTTAACTTCATGTTGTCGTACTTGATACTAAAGAGAATATTCATGAAATCATACGCGGCTTTTTTAACATTGAATTTAATGGGAATAAATATTTTGAAATTGCTTAAGTTTTTTTTTATTGGTATTTTTGAGGTGGAATTCTAAATTTATAAATGCGTAGCATTTGACAATTGTTACATATAATTCCATGGTATGTTTTTCAAAATTACTTGAATAATTATATGAAGCCATTTGCCTATTCGCGTATGTATTCATGATATTATTTCTGCTATGTTATTTTTTTACTGTTTTAATTAAAAATGTATAGTATATACGCATTATATATATTATACTTGTTACAATTATTCATAATAACACAATATGTCGTACACAGTGATGTATGATCGTATATATGGTTATACATTATGTTAGATACGATTTGTATAAATAGAATATTAAATTAACAAACATAGGAATTATTCAAATTAACAAAAGGTTTATAACAGATAGGTAGTATAAAAATAAGACAGTTTTCTATTCTAAAACAATTTATTAGTTTAAAAAAAGTATTACATAGACCTTGTTCTTTCGTTTATTTATCCGAGTTATAATTGATAATTTAAGATATTAAAGTGATTTTTTCAAAGAAGCACGAAGGGTTAAACCCTAAGGATACCTTCTAAATTCCCTAAGCAATAACTTATTATATATTATATTGATGTAAAACGACGTCGCTGTCAGAGTTGATATAGAGAGGAGTTTATTATATGAATAATTACCCGTTAATAAGTATTTGCACAACAAAATTAAAACGTGACCAGAATTTGAAGAAGGGTCTAAATTTATATATATAATGTCGACCACAAAAGAGAATGAAAAATATTTATATTTGGCGAAAAGAATAAGCAAAGAAGAATGGGTAGACGAATCGTAATTTTTTCAGTTTTATCTTTCTTAAAGTTTTAGATGGGCGCAAAAAATAAAACGGATACGTGTTTGATTATAAATCATTTAATTGAATATTGATAAGAAAAGTGATTGTCATTTACCAGTATACTGTGGAAAGTATATAATATTATTATGTATATACCTCTCAAATTTACATAATTTTGGGGGAGTGAAAAAAAATCTGTCAACTCAATCGGATGTAATTATATTTTGATGAATTTAAAATCACAGCGCTTTATATCCATTCATGCCGATGCACGAAGATACACACAACTGACAATTATTTAATATAAATATTATATTAATTATCACTCAATCACAAGAATATTGTAAGTGAAAATATTGTCTAATTTTCCAAAAAATGTATATCAAATAGGCATGTATTGTATAGTTAACTGTTGATGTACGTCGGTCATATAATATGCTGCTACGATGGTTATAAATAAATATAAACTATTATTTCTTGTGCCTGTCAAATATATTTACCTACATTAAAAGTAATTCAAATTAAAAAAATATAATGATAAGTCCACGATATTCAATTAAATTATAATTATCAGTATTTTTCTATATGTTTTTTTTGTATAACTGTAGCTAGCATACAGCAAGTGATATTCGAGAAGATAATTTTAATATCGTATTATATAATATGCATATTAACGAAGTGAATTCCATTAACCGATATTTGGGACGTAACCGGGTTATAAAACAATTATAACGGGACGCACGTGGACTATGACCTATTTTTTATTATCTTTCTGATCCGAATGCAACTTACCTATCAAGTAAACTCTGGGACGTTAATACTATGAAACGATTTTTTGAACAGGGTCCAAAATTTCAGAGACATTAGTGTTACGTATATTTTTCTTATTGTCCGAATCTAATCTTAACCACTACTCGTATAGTATTTTTATGGAGTAGTTGTCATTATATTGAACTAAAAATAAAGTTTACCAGTGTGATAATTAAAAAAATAATAGTTTAATTCTCTACCATAGCCGTCGAATTAAAATATTATCTATTAATGATCATTATACAAACATGATTTAAGTATAAAAAAAAAAAACAAACAAACAAAAACGTGCTATTTACTTCGCTTATACAATATAATATTCTTAGTACGACCGCCGTTCGCCTGTGAATATACTATATAACTGCAGTAACCTTGTTTTTTCACTCTTACATTAATAGGCGTATACTAAATGTATACAGTTTCGAGGTGAATAACTTTGAAAAGTTTTTCGATTTGTTATTTCCAAACGCGTATACAATATAGGTGGGTACATAACATAGCGACGTGCCGTTATTTTATGTTTAGATTTAAACGTTCAGTTTGTTTTAAATATTTTATCGACACTAATTTATATATTTTTTAATCACCTACGTCCTACATTGACTAATTCAGGATAACTCGTGGTGAACATAATTAATACGACATTTCGTTTAATCGTGATATGCAGGTACACATGTGCACTTGTCGTGTTTGTTTAGCAGAATGAATAACGTTATATATCTAACTATACATACACGGATGTATGGCTACATAATATAGTATATAATATTATTTATATGTTTTAATAATACGCTATATTTTGTATTATATTTGATTGATTATGGAATATAAAATAAAAATTATACGAGCATCATAATATGATTTTTTTTCATCACAAACATCAATAAATTTACAATTTTTAATAAAAAATAAAAAATAAAAAATAAAAAAATAATATATACAATCTATATATTTACTGTTTATATATGATTTAATTAATAATGATTTCATAATGAAATCCCACCTCCAGTGAGACAATAATAATTTTTAGTGTTTTCCAAAAATAATATACCTATATAAGATAATACATTATTAATATAATAATTCAAATAAATTAATATATATATATATAATATTATTATATGATTTGTAACGTTATATAACTAATATAATAGGACTCTAAAATGTTCATGTAGATATATCTACTCTAACTACAGAAAAGAAATTCATTATAGCTAGATATAATAATATGGTACTTTAGAGCCTTTTAATTTAATTTTTATTTCCTCATTGATTTCAACAAAACCCAAGAAAAAGCCCATAAGTACATAAAACATATAAAATCAATGACATTTATTATTTTTAAACAACTTTCCTAGAAATTTTAAATTTGTATGGTTTATTTTAACTCAGCATTTATAGACGTATTTTTTAAATAACAAGGGAAATTATTCCACTGCAGTATAGTATAGTATATTTTAAAAGTGAACTATAAAATATTTCATAATTTTTCCAATTTATTTTTAAAATAATGAAGAAAATGAAGGTTTTTTATTAAAATTTTAAAATCGTTTGTATTAAATTTATACAAAAAAAAAATAATAATAATAATAATAATTTAACTCGAGAAATTTCTTTTTGGTGTAAGTGTAATACAGAAGTTGAATGTACTTCGTAATTATAAGTTAGTTGATTGGATAAGATGACTTGTTGAATTTGAATTCACGAAATAATTGCATACGAAAAATATTGCACACTGACTTAGCTTCTATTTCTAAGAATCTTTGATCATATTATATTTATATTACCATTAAAGCTGAACTAATTAAATATTAATTCTATTATATTATAATATTATATAATAAAAAAAATAATTATAATAATGTACTATCAACATTCAACACATACAAAAATAATGGCATACATTAGGAAAATAGTATTAGGTATAAAATATATGTTCGTGGTTAATTTAAATATTTTGTAAATTTTATTTTATTATAATAATAATAATAATTAAATACACAATTACAACAAGTTTCAAGTCAAAATAAATAACAATTTTGAAATCATTATATTAAAAAAATTAGACTCATTATTTTTCGTTTAAAAGCCCTATTTAATTAACTATTAAATAGAAAAAAAAAAAATATTAAAAACAAGAAGTGTCAGTTCAGCGTGGCTTCTTCTAGCAACTAATTCACTGTCACCTTAATTTAGCATATATTCTTATTTCTTATTTTACTTCAGGGTAAAGATTGTATATTTATTTAAAAAAAAAATAAGTATTAAAAAAAAAAAATCGAGGTACTCCTTAAAAATTAATTTATCTTAACTCAATCTTTTTATAAATTATCTACTCAGGAAAACTTATAAGACATATTTTATTACATTTTCAAGCAATATTATTAGCCTGTATTAGAAATAAAAAATATTAAAAAAAATAACTTATGATATTCAAGGTTTTAAAATAATATTTTATTATTTCAAATTATATTAAAAAAATAATATTGATTTATGTTTTATTTGTTAATTTAGTATAGCAAAAAAAAAACACATTCGTATTAGTCAAAATGTAATATAATTTAAGCTTTTTAATCATAAACATTTGTATCAATATTTATAGAAAATAACTAAAAATAGTGACAATTTAAATTACATTTTATGTAGCTTAAAAAAAAAGCGAAAATATTTTAAAAAGTGTTTCTAGAGAATATCAATATATATTTTTGCAGATGATAATAATATAATGTATTTACAATTATTCATTATTGAAGTACAACAAAATAATGTAATCCATCGTATAAGCAATATTTTTATAATTATTATGAAAAACATGATACATTTTACGCCCACCAATCTAAATCAAATTTTTCTACCAGAAATCACTCTTGAAGTTAATGATTGGAGCATTATTTTTCTACTGTAAACAATTTCTTCTGACGCAAAAAAAATATACACTTTATTCTTCATCCGATAAAAAAACCTGAAATAATTGTAATTATCCATTAAGTTTATTCTTAAGGGTATGAATAAAATCAAAACTATTTTATGTCAAAATATTTATTTTTATTGTAATTTGATTGATCTTACCTAATAATATTTTATCACTCAAATTAGAAAAATAATATATTCGTGCAAATAAAAAAGTATGAAATTAAAATGGTATTTTTCTAGATCGCATTGTAATTTAACACGTTTTTATAATTAATGCATCTTTCTGAAATACTTAGTATGCTAGCATTAAGAGCTTAGCATATTTTTACTGCTAAATTTTCAGTAGTATGTTTACCGTCTTACAACAACTGTTATCGTTTATCTCGTTACCCCCGGAACTAATGGCCTCGGTACGGTGTATATTGTATATTATTATTATAACTCTGTATTATGGTGTTCGGAAACATTTCCGAAAAGGAACACACAACTTGCGTCAGAGAATTTTCATCGGAAAGTTTTGTACCGTTCAACAGGATCGGTGTCCAACTTTAATCATTTATAAATTCTCGATAGGTTCGTTTTCATGAAGATTTTAATTTTCGCTCGAATCTACCGATTATCCCGTGAAAAGTGTTGCGGATTTACCTGACCTCTTAGAGTTTAGACATAAATCAAAAAAATAAAACGTCTCAATTCAAACAAAATTGGTAGCATATGCCCATCGTGCTGTAGTTTCAGGGGGTAGTGTTGTAATGAAAGTCGAATCTTATATTAACGCTCTTCATGACGCGAACGTCAGTCATGTCGTAGACACTCGTGCACTGACAGATGATTAACCACAAGTCGACCCGCTAAGTGGTTTTTTCAGTTTTTTACGCATTTATTAGTATATTATTCAGACGCGGTCTCTCCGTGCACATCCGTTGCTGCAGTGTTAATTTTTGACCACCTACATTTCCACTACCTGTCACTACTCCGGTCCATCGTCACTCCACTCTCATACGATACAAAAAAAATAAATAAATACAATACAATACAGTGGACTTACACCGTAAACAGACCTTAAGACTGGGACGCCGTACTTAGCGTGGCCTCATCATTAGCACACACGCGATCGTTTGCCCGACGTGCTGCGATGTTATACACAGTACTGTTATTATATATTATCTATCGTAGACGTAATAATGTGAAAATATCTATAGTTTATATTTTACAACAGATATCGCGATAATAATAATATCGTACGCGTCGACACTTAAAAATCCGAACGACGTACTTTTATTACCATAGATATAAGGGTTATACGACGCCTGTGCATTATTATAATATATGTGCGCGTCACGCGTTATAATAATATATGATAATGTAACATTGTAACCGGATATACAATGCATCGCCGACCGCCGGAATTATTGTATACTACCTATTATTATAATAACCGGTGGCACGGATACGATATTTTCGGATAGGGCGGAAGAGTTTATGTTTTGTTTATAACTTGTGAATAATTAAAACATACAATTTATCGATAACGTTCTTATTTGATGTTACTCGTTACGACTTCGACTTTGATGTATGTGGGATTTTTTTTTTTTTGGTTTTTCATCGTTTTTTTTTTTTTAATGTAAAAACCGATGTTTATTTGATTTTCTATGCACTGACGACGATATTATTGTTTGATATGTATACGAATGAAATATATTGATTTCAAAATATTTTTTGCATTTAGTTAGTATATATATTATACTAAGTAAAATAAATAAATTATCGACTGTGCAGTGATTTCGTCTGGCATATTGATCTGGAAATAAAATACGCATTATGACAAAAACTGGCGAAATACTCGCGATGATATCTGGAAAACGGAGATCCGTTTTAAGTTGTCTACTAAGTGTATATATGTGTGGATAAGTAATAATAACTAATAAGGTGCTATGTCATGGTACGAGAATATGGTGGTACTTATTGCAAACACAAAATGTTTGAGTGATATAACATATAACCATCACGTAATGGTTCATGAAAAAAAAAAAAAAAATCAATAACAATAATAATATTATATTATATTATTAATATGTCGTATTCGGGACGCATCGTGTAGTGCATTCACTGTCGCGCCCGGTGATCGATCGGTTTACCGTGAAAAATCGTTTAAAATAATAATAACAATATTCACGCGCCCGTTTTGTCCGTCGGTCGTCGAGTGTGTGCATATTGTATTATGTACACCACGTGTACTTCTTCCGATATTCCAAGTGTGAATTTATTTGTGATATATATATATATATGTGTACACACATGCCTATCATGTCGAACGAGTGATAAGTGCGTCGTGTACACCCGAGCGCAAAGCATTATGACGTCGATGAAGTTTTTTTTTTCTCGACTACTCTCGATTTTTTCTTCTCATTTTTACTCAAAGCGAAATTTATATTTATATACCTATAATATGTATATAATAATAATAATAATATGCTCGACGTTTTCACTCAAAACTGTCACATCCGCCGACGGTAGTA
This sequence comes from Rhopalosiphum padi, assembly GCF_020882245.1. Classification (NCBI taxonomy): domain Eukaryota; kingdom Metazoa; phylum Arthropoda; class Insecta; order Hemiptera; family Aphididae; genus Rhopalosiphum; species Rhopalosiphum padi. Next base: position 26,720,588 of record NC_083600.1, read on the forward strand.
ATATATTATTATTATTATTACCTACCGTATTACGCTCCGCGAAAAACGCGTACACAATTTATATAATGTACAATATTATACACAATATACACTGCACTCGGGAGATTGATGGAATAACGCGATCAGTGCCTATATTATAATACGGAACAGTATACTATATAATAAAGTTGTTGTAATGTTGTGGTATCAGCGACCTTTATATTCCATGCACACATATATATATATATTCATATTCTCTCCAAATCGATCCAGCGCACTAAACTTTTCAAGTTAACACACCGCAGCAGCAAATAGCAATACATAAATGTATTTTAAATAAGTATGAGGTTTTAAGTATTTTATGTGACTTATGCGATCGAGAACGATTACCGTGTAAACGAATCGCGTTAAAAATGTTTAAAATTAAACAACCTATTATCAAGAAATCCTTGAACACAGTCACTTTCCGATTATTCTCTCGGTTGATTATCGACCAAATTCTTGTTATTTTTCCGTTTTAAAATTAAAATCTTAGACGCTCAACTCTGCGGCTCACGCAGCACTCCCAGCTAATTATTTTTTAAACTTTTTTCTTATTAGTAAACACACAAAAACGCACACTGATTAAATAGAAATGATTTGGGTTTTCGAACTTTGGAATATATTATAAAATTCCAGAAAATCTTCGCTATAGTAGAGGTATTATAGTACAATATTCGATTTCAGTTAGTAGTTTTATTAAATACATTATTTAATCTCTCAGATTGGTAGATCTCACGAGGTGACAATACTTTTACTGATCAAAACGGATTCGTCGGTAAATTTCACAGTGGCGTTGCGATAAAATTATACATTATGCACTTTGGCTAGAATACCGTGTAAAATATAGCCACCGCGTTGTAACATTCTATGTAAACGTCAACCGAATATCGTTCACTGCAGTGCGGTGTTCGCCATAATACCGTAGTCATTACAATATTGAGTTTTTCGAAAATAAGCCGCTTGCGACCGTCATTTATTCGGGTGATGGTGATAAACAGCCCGGGAAGACACGATAGAGATATGCGAAGGGAAAAAATAAAAAAAAATAAAACTTTAAGCACACGCAGACGAATATCGCGATAAAAACGTTCATCAATCCATTTCCCGAGGATTCGTCTCACACGAGTAAAATATATACCCAATAAAATATAACACACGCTGTTTGCACGCACTCGTTTGCATACGCACAGATATAGACCGCCGTGCTTACATTATAATATTATGCCCAGGACTACGTATATAGATAGATACGCTGTCGATACGTTTTTAATGACAAGATTTTCGTCTCACGCATTACCGCTCGAGCCCTTCGACACGGCGTATAATGCATTAGGTAAATTATACACACCGTACATTTGTCGGCGGCCATAAATTATGCACTGCTATACTGCATTACCGACGGACTATATACTACTACGAGTTTTAAGACTGTGCTCGTGTATCTCAAAGGTGTGATTTTTAAATGTCTGCCCGTAACGAAATCGTATTTGTATTTCCATATATTATTATATTATAGAAATATAACGTGATATAATAATATGAGCTCTTCTTATATACTTCAGCTAGTTCAGCTAACCAATACAACGACTATAGCATTACTCGTGATATATATTTTTTATTATAAAAATTAGGAAAATTGTTGTGATGGGTGTATTTATTTTAATAATTATTTTAACTGTAGTCCGGATTCTACTGAATATGTTTTGTAGTCGAGATTTAATCCGCATTCAATAGAATTTCTTAACTTTGTTCTTCGGTTTTCCGAAAAAATAAACGGAAGTCTGAATGCATTATCTAAACAATTAATTAATTAATTTTGTCTTAAATGAGTTTGAAAAAGTAAATATAACAATGTTACAAAGACAGTATTTTTATAAATGTTTTGACTTTTGAATCAATATTAAAACACCGTAGTTTGGTACATTTTACGATAGGTATCTTCAGAATCCAAAATAGGGTGAATAATCTCGGAAAACTATAATTTTAACAGGTTTAATAAAATGTTAAGAATAAAGATTACTGCAACATCGTGATTTTTAATTGAATTATATACAACTAAATAACTATACATAATATTACTATATAACATAAGGAATGAACTAACATAAATTATACCTCATAAAATAATAATTTTAAAATGCGATTAATGGACAACTCCATCGCGTCATTTAATAATATGAATGATAGCAGAGTAAATTAATGATAATATATTAGATCAAATTATCCGAATGGAAAGTTTTTAATAATTATTCATCAATAATTGTAAATTTATCCGAAATCCGAATACCTTCTGCGATCACTCGTCTAACAGAAAGGATAAACAGGTCTCCCAGTTGGTTCGCGTTTTGTTAATTCCATCGTATTCATATAGCGTACGGTATAATGATATGCGTAACCAATGGCTATCTACTCGTGCCATCGAAACGAACTGTTTTTGCCTTATAAAATAATATTTGCTTCTTATCGATATTACGTATGATTTTTATACGAATATTGTAACACCATAAATGTTTATACTGTAGTTGTCGGTGTATTTCTTTCACACTATTTTTTCGTGTTCATCACTACGCGTTGGAAAATAGACACGAGTACATAATTTTTTTATATTCAAATATAATCTGCCGATCTACGATATTTTTTCATGGCTACCTCTTGAGATTGAACGCATTTATGTCATTGTTTCAACTTAGAACTACATTAAATAACATTTTATACCACTACACGTGTTTTGGGTGAACACTATTTTACAATTGGCTGTTTTACATTTTATAGAAGCTATCAAGACCGTTTGTTCTACATATTTATTTTAGTTTTTTAATAGAAAAAAAAAATGTTCATGTTTGATAACATTGTACAATGATAAAAATTAATCAAACGTACGAGATCGCGTTATGAAAAAAGTAGGTACCATCACTGACAAGAACAGAGAGCAATCGTATTCTATATTATTTTCAAATTGTTTTATTCTCTTCAAACAGTACTAATAATTTTGCCTGTTCTTACAATTACTTGTTTAATACCCCCTCGACCTGATGATATTTTAAATTCTTTCTTAGAAGAGCACATATGATTATCCTTTGTGTAATATAATAATGTGTAAATAATACATATACACATATTCATTCATTTTTATTTTTGTATGTATAAATAACACATACGAAACTTTGGTGTTGAAATTATATATATATATATATATTATACCAAGTTTATACGACTCCATTTATTTGAAAACTATAATTAATGAGCGAGAGAACGGTATAATATATAAAAACTATACCCTTCGTTTACATTTTCATAATAAATAATTTATTATTATTATACTACTATACGCGCATTTTTTTCTATTCGTAATAAATTATTATTTAATACAATTTAAAAGTTTACGTAATACGAAAAGTGAAAAACATTTTTTTCCTTATGGACTTCAAAGTAATATTACTACACAGCCGGTCCTATTAAAATATTAGGTATAACTTTTAGGTTATAATAATATATTATATTATTATATTACATCTGCGTAGGTATCTTACTTCTTACGCGTGTTCATGAATATTTTTAAATTATGTTGTTGATTATTACTTATTACTGTACGTCTAATATATATATATTTTTTAGCGTGCCTATTTTCAGTTTCTCGAAGTATTTGATTCGAAATTATTGTATGATCAACACGAGTTAGTTTTAAGAGTACAAAAATATGAGGCTTGAAGGTGCCGCGAATTCAACGGCTCTGGTGCATTTTAATATGCTATGCTGATGTGTTCATTACACATGGCTACCCCGGATCCTCTTCTTTTATATTTGAGGTCCATAAATCAACTACGGTCTCGCTGTTGCGTCCTTCGAAAGTTGTTGTTGTTGTTTTTGTTGTTGCTGACTAGCGCGGATTGTCATAATTCGTACTCGACGTATCATTATAGTTGATGGTTACTATTACATATTGTGTTGCAATCGACCTATGTCGAAGGTGGTTTATACTACTTGTTACATTTCATAATATTTGTGATATAATATTTGGTAAGACTACTGGTGTAGTGATGTCTACTTATTATAAAATATATCTTACAAGTCCCGATAATCACGAGCTCATTGCAATTTCGTAAACAATAAAACATAAAATAAGTATTATATCACATTAGCCTTATCTGACGACTGTCATCACATAATTTCCTCTTTTATTATTATTATTTATTGGGTTTTACTATTAGGTGCAGTAGGACGCTAATTATGTAGTAGAAAATTTAAAAAATGCTGTTGGCTAAACAAACATGTGGACTTGAAAAATAAATAAAATCTTGAAAAATAACTTTGTTGTATAAATCCATTTGCTTTAAATTATAATGATTATATGAAAAAAAAAAAAAATTAAAAATAAACTAATGCGTATTAAAAATAGCTTAAACTAGCTTATTACAGAGATGTTGATTATTAACAGCCGCGAGCCAGCATTCGCTACATGACTGTTTAGATGTTTTTATTCGGATATAATTTATAAGTTATAACACTTATAACTTTATAAGGGTAGTTGCTAGTATGCACCTATTGTGTTGTAGACTATTCAAATACCTGCGATGGTTACCGACTTTCCATTTTAATTACTAAAACTGTAAGTGAGACGCTCGTTTTATTTATTTTTTATTTATTGTTTATTTTTATTAATGCTATTAGAAAAATAACCTCCTGGTTAGGCTTTTTGGAAGTCATACAGTTAAAATGTATCATTCATATTCAGTATTATAACAAATATAGACTATTATTATAGTAATAGTACGGATGATAACTCACCAGTCAGTATTTATTTAAAATCTATGGTGACAAGTTTTCATAACTTGGAAATTTAAATAGAGTATAGTAGGTGCTATATAGTTTACTATTTAAAATAGTGATCACTATAAATAATTAGTTTAGAGATATATTTTTGTATACATTTTTTTTTAGTTTTGCTTAACATGAAGTATACATTTTTGAAAAGCTCCATAAAGTCACTATAACATCAATTTATTATTTTTGTAGCTGAAAAATATCCTCATAATAAAGCCTGTTATTTACATCATAATATTGTAAAATGGAAATATCCATCACAAACATGTATTTCCAATAAAGTGGATTTAATGCACTGCAGTCAGTTACGGAGTCATATTTCAATGCAGTAGGTAGTCAAAGGGTTAGAATACTATCGGACTGTATATTATTATATTACACCTAGGCTTTTACGGCATACAATCGACGCATTACATGCATGAAAGAATGATAGTGACGTAGACCAATGTTAATCAAATATTGTAGAATAAATAGTTTTTCCATCATAAATTATACTAATGTTAATATTGCGCGAGCTGGGTAGGATTTCAATCATTGAGTAAATACTTATTTTTATATGTATTATATAATGTATACGACTGTAATATTATGTTTAATACTATAGCTGAGTATAGGTGTAGTAGTCATTCTTATTTTATAATGCCTTCTATATTATAATGTACTGCACGTGCCACGGTTGTTGGATATTCATTTATTATTTCTTAGTTTTTATTGGTGATATTTATCATTTTTCCATCGTAAAAAAATATTAGGTAGGACACCTTACGTCGTATTATAAGAAGATAGAGGAGACAGTAAAAAATAAATATAATATATTTACATTTTTTTTTTATTGTCCCCATCGAACCCATCCCTTACCATGAGATTTAGTTAATTCCTTTTTATATGCAAATATTAAAATATAATAATTTATGGCAATGATTATGAACAGTAAATATTTTATACAATTTTTAAAATATAACAATAATAAAAATTGATATACGCTTAGATAACCAAAATAAAGAAGGCAATTCTGTTTGTACCATGGTTCTAAAATCTCCCCACCCCCATAAATGTTGTAAAAAGTAAAAAAAAAACACTACTGAAAACGAATGATACCTGTGAAATCGACCATGGACTTACAATGTAACAACCATGTAGACAAATTAATGATTATAACATTTTCAAAAATATGCTTAATTATCCACCGTAAAAAGTGCAATTGTAATGTTTTTTTTTTAAAGGTATCATCACTTGTTTAAATGTCGTAAAAGGCTGTGTTATCTTTAAAAATACTTAAAGGTACCAAAAAATCAGAATTTGAATAATATCACATTTTTATACGAGTTAATGTTAAGACGAGCGAGCTTGTAGAATATTATTATCATTTTATTATTATATACTTATGCGCGGGACGTGATGTGTGTTTCAGTCGCTCCGATCGTTTCGCTCCGGCTTGGAAACTCGATCGACCCGAACGGCATCAAAGAGGGAGACGACGTGTACTTCGATTGTCACGTGAAAGCCAACCCGCCATCGACGAAGCTCACTTGGTATCACAATGTAAGTGTGTATACCTTATTTATACGTCAATTTGTACGCTCACGCACTTGTGTGTGTGTGTGTGTGTGTGTGTGTATGTGTGCTTTGCTTATTTATACTCGTATCGTGGATGCATAATATACTTTATACATACTTTTCCGTATATACATATACATATGTTGAATGGAGTATCGCACGAACGCGGGTATTGTTAACCGTATCGAGAAGTCGACGGTGATGTGACGAGAAGAACAGAATACAAAAAAAAGTGGGGGGGAAGCAGATAGTTTCGAAATAAATCTCCGATTCGACGGTGTGAGAGCAAAAATAGGAGGAAGACACACACATATATAATACATGATACACGACTTTCTATTTATCAAATAAAATGAAAAAAAGAAAACAGATCGTTTGTAATTTTGTAGAGTAGATTCGTGTTTATAATGTATACGTATATTTACGTATTTGTTCGAACTGCTTAAACACCACGCGTGTTTTATACCTATAGCCTTCCGGGAAAGCTGCAAATGCCCGACGCAAATTTGCAAACGTTTTGGCGAAACCTTTTTTTGACGGTCTCAATCCAATCCATTTTTTACATTCTAATTTATTATGACACGAATAAACGGTCTCTTTTCTTTTTCTTATATATTTAAAATGATTACAATTTTCTACTTTTTTTCTTTCTTAGCATCCTCCTATTAACACTCCTAAAATGTAATTAACTACAACGATTTGCATACGTTTACAGTGCTATCTGTTTTTTACATCAAATTAAACCAAATTAATATAATGTTATTATATAAAGCGCCGTCCCGCGAAATACTTTCAAATGTTTTTACACAAAATATAATAATTACAACAACAGACCTTCTCATTAAATTAACACACAGTTTACGCTTTTCGGATTAAACCATATCGTTAGTAGTACGATACAGATGTCTGCACGAACAAGTACAGTTAAACACATGACTTAATTTTACATATCATATTAAATAATATGATATACATTATGATATTAAAGGTAAATAAAAAAAGTTATGAACACACTTGAACTTAAGATATTATTTAGTTTTATATTAATTTACCGTCTGTTTTTACTGGGTCACTTCGATATATTTATAATAATATATATGAAAGTAAGTATAACCGAATAAGTATTATTTTTACATTGTTTGAAAGTTTTCTAAAAATTGTTTACAAACCTGCGATAACAATATAGCGACAGTATACGCTTACATTTTATAATGATGTGTGGTATGTAAAACATAAAGATTTGAAATTAATCGCTACAAAAATGAAAAAAAACGCCCAAATTACAATATGGATAGTTGTAAATATTATTTAGATATTACACGTCGTGTAGGTACTATAACGCTTGTTAGTTAACGTTATCCAATGTACACTATAAAACTTTCGTGTCAAAAAAATGTTTTGTAGTGCCGTGAACACGGAAATTATGTAGCAGGTATAAATATTGTTGTACTCATGAAGATGAAAAATACACATTATAAAAACCGACGCATTTGACGTATTTAAACTTTTCCTTCTTGACTCTTCCAAACTCAATCAATCATGCAATGTAAGAATGCAAAGAAACAATAATAATAACAAAATAATTTAATATTTTTCCGAGGTACATACAGTCCCTATAAATTTATATAACGTACGTAAATAAATTTATATATTTTTTTAATGTATGTGAATTATTGTGACTTAAGTTTAGTTTTTATATTTTAATATCATCTAATGGTATTCTGCGTTGTTCAATATCATCATAAATTATTATCACATTGCTTAATATTTCTCGAAAGATTGCGATGCCAGCTTAGTTTACGCAAACGTTGCCACGTTCTCCATACGATGAAAACAAAAAATAAACAAAAACGTCAAACTATAATAAATGTCACAGTAAGAATTAACACAGAAGTTTATGAGCCAACAATACCAAATTATTCAGAAAATTAATACGGTCCGAATTGTATTCCGAGAGGAAAAAATAGCAATTAGCTCCTGAAAATCAAAAGCAAAACTTTTTTTTCAAATGGATGAGTAAAGGGTGGAACTTTAATGATTGCACAAAAAATAAAGTAATAATAATGATAATAAAAATCTCTAGACACTTTTAAATTGAAAAAAATTACTCAAGAACAAAAAAATAGTTTTAAAATAAATATTATTTTGACAGCAAATAATTAAAAAAAAAAAAAACTCAACATTATTATTATAATAAATTAGGTTTAAAAGATGGATAAAAACTCTTAAAGTTCTCACTCTCCCGTTATTCACATGGCCATTATGAATGTTCCGACTTCATCGTTAAATGAAACTTTTTACACGCGGGCTAGGTTCTTTTTAGTAATTTTTTTACACAATTTTTAACAAAAACCACCTAAAGCAGAATATGCTCTTTAAATATTATTAGCTCTCGTAAAGATGGCGGGAAAAAGACCGAACATTTTCGCGGCAAAACATTTTCTTTGACATCCTAAAAGTGTGCAAATTCACGGGACGTTTTATCATTCTAGTCTGGAAAAAAAAGTATTTTCCACTCTTTACACTTAATACTCTTTTAAGTTTAGTCTTCATTCATATACTGTATTTTAAAATCAGTGGTTAGTATAGTCAATTCATCAATCATCATTCATCAATATATATTATACGTAGTGTATTATATACTTATAAATTATATATACTGTATATACTTATACATCATATAAATACATCTAACAACTTATTACTTAATTACGATACTTTGTACATCAATAAGTATCTGTAATATATCATTAACATTTACACTGCACACTATACTATGCTTAACATATTATAATATAATAGTGCACATTTTGTTGATACTTACAGGTACATCTATATTATATAATATATGAACTAAGTTAAGTTGAACTTACTCTAATATTTTAATCACACTAGCTAGTTATTAATTAACTCTTAAATTCGGTATAATAATTTAAAAAAAGAATTATTTGAATAAGGGAACATGTTCAATATTTTGACATTTTCAGATTTTTCAGATTTTTACAGAAATACGTTATTTGTATCTAAACACACTATTTGGTGTGAAAACGAAACACATCCACATTTTATTATAGTAATAGTATGTTATGTTTATTTCATTTATTTCCAAAATGGAACATCTACCGGAAAACCAAAATAAGTTTTTGTCTCTCCTGTAAAATTTGAATTTCTAGTGATGTCCAAATAATCCATTCATTTTCATGTGAAATATCATCATAATATTATAATAGTTGTAATGTCATATATACATACAATTTAAAATTTAAAAAAAAAATGAGCAAAAAATGTTTCCGCCCGGGATCGAACCGGGGACCTTGTGCGTGTGAAGCACACGTGATAACCACTACACTACGGAAACCAGATACGTTCGTAGCGAAATTGCATCGTATATAAAAACAGGTTTATTTATAATATTATATTAGCACAAACAAATAAGAGGTGGTCGGTATCAGTGGCGTAATTGTGGGGGGGGGGCAAGAGGGGGCGGGCCTGACAATTTTTTGAAAGGTAAAGGTATATATTTTAACCGGAGGGAGCTGGTCGGTATTATATTAGGTAGTATATACCACAATTATTGAACAATTAGGTACAAACAACATTATTTTCATGTTTAATGTCTGACTATCTGTATAATGAGTGCAATGTTACTTTTAGATGAAATTATTACATTCGTTACGATATTGCTTTTTTATTTTTCTTCATTGCTTCATTCAATTTAATCAAAAAAACAAAAACATATTATAAACTGGTGATGGTCTTTTACCTGTAAAAAATTCCCATGCAGTATCAACTTTCGCAGTTGCCACATTATTTATTTGGGAAGGGGTTAGGTATTTTAAAAATTATGAGTATAAATCAATATCCGTTTGATATTATAATATCAATGTGACAATTTCATATATTATATAGTGCTCTATACATACGCATTAGTGAATGACAAGGGTACCTATGGGCTATAGGCTATGAAAATGATACCTCTACTCCCATTAACATAATCATTATTTTTTTTATAAATTGTACACAACACATATTGTCTTAGCACTTCTATAGTATCATAATATATTGATTTATAGGTATAAGGTATAGTACAAAATAAAGTAGTTTTAACCCAACTCCTTTAGCCCCTTTGTTTAAATCAACGCCTATATGAGCTACGGCTATAATAACTCAATTGAAATATTGAATTATGACCATCTATACACCCAATAAGTACTGTTATATGTCTTATACCCTGATATGATTAGGTATAAAATATCGGTATAAGTATCTATAAGAGCTTACGATGATCGGAATTTTGGTCTATAAAATGGGAATTAAAAGTTTATCTTTGTGGATTTTAAATAGCTGTTATAATTATCTGTTATTATAACTTTATAAACCTCAAGAAAAATTCATAATATGTCGATAACCTGGGTAGGTCATGGGTACACACAGTATTCTATTTTAATTATAATAGTGTAGTTATTATGGTATTAAATAGCCAGTGTACATATTACCTATATTCCCTCGGTAAAATAATAAATATTTATGATTAATATTCGATTTGTTATTAATGGACTACAATTTACAGTTAACCATATGATTATATTACGCATGATTTAAGTGTACAAGCAAATAAATAAATGTTGGCTATTGCAGTCTAATAGGTAGGAACACCAGTAAACGTTTTATGTGAAAGTAAAGTACGAGTATATCTATACCTGTTATAGGTGAGCAGGTTACTATTAACATTTTAATTGGATTTCTCCCATTTTTATGTGACTAAAATATTTAAAACTAAATAAAGTAATAATGTAAAATTCTTAAGTTTAACTAAAACTACATACTTATATAATTATATTATATTATTGGAAAAAATCAAAACATAATAAATTGAAAATACGCCTTTAAATTTACTATTATATAGACATTATAAGAAAAAAGCAATAAATGTATAGTTTGGAGGGCGTTGTAAACGAAAAATCACATTTGATCGTTATTACAATTCGAAATTAATACTTAAGATCCATGTCAAAAATTGCTATATTAGAATATTAAAATAATTTATTTTTCACCAAAATAGAAACGTACATTTTTTTAAAGGTGATTAAGCATCTATACAATAATTAGCTAAAACATTTATTTGTGTGTATCTACCTACATTATAGATATTTCTCTGCGACTATTCGTAGACCTACACGATAAATAAAAATAATTCAGATAAATAAATCCTGCCGGTGCATAAATAATGATCATACAATTACACACAGCATGATATAAACTTTATAGAAGTGGAGGTAATTAAAATATATATCCGTACGACTAAAAAAAAAAAAAATAAAGAAATAAAGAAAAAGTGTTTATTTATTTCCTGGACTTCTACGAATTTTTAACAACAGTAGAGTAGTATTAAATATTAATATTAATAAATACTATATATATTATAAGTTATATATTCGTTTGTCTTTCAACCTCGATAATTAACTATAGGTACCTATAACTGAAAAAAAAATGTAAGCTTAGCGCTTAAGTTAGTAAAAGTAGGTTCGTCCATACGACATAGTTGGGTTATACGTCTTACTTATTTAAAAAATAATGTTTTTTCCTGCATGACGTAAATTCATTGATACGACTTTCAAATTGAAAAATGCAATTTTAAGATATTATAACATAAAAGAATTTAAGTTAACTTGAGTACCTATAATCTTTTATCTTCATGTCCAGTTAATGAAAAAATATAATAAAAATGAAACATCTTTTCAAGTCTTTGATAACACATTTATATAATATATATATATTAAAATAACCACGTAATGAAGACAGAATATTATTTTAAAAATTATTATAATAGATTATAAATTATAATATCTAATCAATGATTTCACTAGTAACATAAAAATAAATATTCTATGGTATTGTTCTCGGATTGGTGATTAACATGGATATTTATTTTGAATTCAAATTGATGATATAATACAAATTATTTTAAGTTACATTAGTTACATTAGTTAGGTATATGACCTATATGATAAGCTGCGATAATATAATAGTACCTAATGAATAACAAAAGTAAGATAATTCATAATATTATTATATATTTTAAATATTTAATGCAATTTAAAAAACCACGGAAGTCACTATGTATTATACATAATAGTGGGTTTTTTGACTGGTACCTATATCTTCACTGAATAACTAGAAAATAGTAGGTACTTAACTATGATGATTATATTTATATTCAATGATAAACAATTGGATGTTCAGCTCATTATACAATTTTTGCTCCCTCCCTCTATCCCTCAAAAAAAAACAAATAAATAACGGTGCATATATTTTGGGGTTGAATATATGTGCAGTGTAATGAAAAAAAAATATTATTTTTTCGCGATAAGTTACTAACTGCACTGCCAATTCGTGTAATATCACTATTTTTGTGTCTCACTCTCGCATGAGCATTATTGTCATGTCTGATTCGTGATAGGTGAGTTATATAATACCAGTATAGTAAATATAAACCAAACATTCTATACACGTTCCGTTATTCCAGCGGGGATAATAGAACGTGAGCACTTGTGTATCGGCGGGGGTGGAACGCTAACGTGTTGTGTACTATTAAATTTTGGATAACGCCAATTTTGCTGTTTTTGTTGTTTTTCTTCTTAGCTTGTACTGACTCGTTCTCTTTTGTCAGATTATTATTGTTTTTCGAAGAAAATTAAGTGGGCCGAAGAGAAAACTGTGTCGTACGCGGGTAGAGACGATGACGGTGTCGAATGCAGAGGCGTATACTTTTCAGGGGTTTTTATGACAACGGCCTGGACAAATTCAATAACTTGCGCGTGGACTACCTATCTGTATACGTCATTTGTACAGATTACAGCTTAAAATATATAGGGTTATTCATCGAGCGTGTTCGTGATGATTCATACTAATAAATGCATCTATTAAAAATAAAATCCTCATTTTAGGAAAATATGTTGAATCTGAATGACCATATTATTATTTCAGTCATTTAAATGTTTACCATTTAAGCCAAAATCATTTAATTTTTAATAAACATCCTATGACACCACAAACTTGTTTTTATGATAGAACTACTATTTTTCTTTGTAAATTGCTAGCAGATGGACTTTCAAAAATATTGATACATTTAAATAACCAAAATTTGAGTTATTTAACTTCTAAGTAACTAAAATACTAAGGATAATTTACTCATAATTGTAATACATAAGCATATATAAAATATATATTATAATATATTATAATAAAGTACCTAATTATTAATGATATGTAGAATAATTTTTTATGAATTACACAATTTTAATAAAATAATGCTATATTTTAACATCATCAATCATCATGACCCACATATTATTTTATCAATTTATAAATATTACATTAATATGATAGATCACTGATCAGTATTTTACAAAAACGTGCCATAATAATGTGTGTCATGAAAATTTAAATTTTATTTCAACTTATACAACAATAAAAACAAAATAATTTTAATTTGAGATAGTCTATCAAACTGTTGTAATTCTAAGAATATATTGTATTTTTTTCGCTATTATATATTTATTTATTTAAAGAAATATGGTAGGTTGAATTGAATTTTGATATAAATAAATCTTAACTAAGTATGTGTGTTTTATAATTTAATAAAGAAAAACTTATGAAGAACCTTGTATTAAACTTTAAATCTTTTTTAATTTTAACCAAAAATTATATCATACATAAACAATAAATCAAAATAAACTAAAAAAAAAGTCGAAATTGTTTCATTTATATCTAGAAAATGTTTATATCAATATCTTATGAAAAATTTTAAAAAAAAGTATGAAAATAATATTGATAACAAATAATTTAAGATTTACTTGTGTAATCAAATTAATTTTTTTTTTTTTTTTACTGTACTTGTAGCGCAAGCGCTTGTAAATTATATATACATAAAACAATTTAAAAATTTTAATTAGAAAAAAAGTTATTTCATTTGTTAAGTTTTTTTGATACATTTTGTGTATATATAAATAGAGAGAGAGAGAGACATCTAACCTAGTGATTTTATAAATCTGTTTGCATTTTCAGATGAGCGGTTTTTATTCAATGGCACTTCAAAGCATGTGTATATAGATACGTAAAGAAAGTGTAAAAATGATAAATAAAAAATGCACATAGCCGTCTTCTATTCTAATATATTATCGTAAACTCTCCATTTAATCCCGTTTCGTTTATCCGTTCACGCGATAGGTATATTTTTCTTTAGTGAAAATTTAAGTGTAATATAATATTAAGGTGTTATTTCCATTAGAAAAAAAAAATTAACTGTCCTCTATATTTAAAGGGCGTCTTCAAAACTGAATATTTCATTAATATTTATTAGGTATTGATAAAGTAATGGTGACATTTTCAATGTAATACTTGAACATATACATAGACATGACCCCTTTATGGTAAAATAAAAACGTGGACATTCGCATCACTATGTCTAACTTGTGCACTGCAGTCGATGTGAATCTATACGCATTACACTCGTGTTATAATAATATATTATTAACGTTTTAAATATTAAATATATTTTGAATTTTCGTTTCTTATATTATCAATAAGAGTATAATTTAGCTATTATTGTTGTTAAAGTACTTTGTACTATGTATATACGCATCATCCACACCACATACGGTATGAGCATCTGTGTTATACATACGGCTGTCAATAGTTTGATTTATACAATAGGTATATAAAATATTATTTATGCGATTTTTTTTTTATAAATACATTTGATTTCAGGGTGCCACGTTGAATCTTAACTCGTCGACGAGAACAATGAAAAGCGACAACAATTTGGTTTTGCAGAGAGTGACCAGAAACGTTGCTGGCAGATACGCTTGTCGAGCGACCAATTCCGAAGGGGAATCGTATAGCAGCGAACTCAGTCTGCGCATAAAATGTAATGTATCTATCTATATACATAAATAAATGTATATATGTGTTTGTATGGGGCTTATAAACTTCAACACTACTGAACTAATTGCGAGACCAAATGTTGTACACGTATTTCTCGAAACTTCTTTTCAACTCATATATATATATATGTGTAGGGTGGATCACACAGAAATTTCGTTTTGGCGAAGATTCTTCTCACAAAAATCGAAATGTTTTATGTTTTTAAATATAATATAATATAATAAATAAATAAAAGGCTTTTATTTAATTTTTACATATAAATTATATGCAATTATACAGCATTAAATTTAATTAGAGAAATTAACAATTAAACTCAATAACTACTCAAATGATTTTGACGAACATTTTGGGGGTTGTTTTTAGAGATATCACGAAAGTTTAGAAAGCACTCTTAACCAAAAATATACTAAGTGCAGAATCCAATCTGCTACAGGCGGATTGCTCATCTAGGTTAAATTAGTTTACAAAGTTAGGCACATCAATGCTGGATTGCCCGTGAACTAAGGTACACTAAAACCGAGATACGCCAAAATTGAATATACTTATAGGTGTTATTACGATATCCAGCAGATAATATTTTTGTAAAACTGTCGGGAATTTGAATGATTTGAAAATGTTGAATGTTCTCAACTATTATCTGTCCAAACGCGATCGTGACATTTCCAGGTTTATTCGATTTATATCTATCACAAAGCGCATATTATTCTGACCAAATCGTTTTAATAACATTTCAAAGAAACCATTTATTTTATCGTTTAAACAATATAGGTAGTGTATGCAAATAATTAACGTGTTATTATTCGTCTCAAAACCACATAATTTGTTGAAAGGAAATTAGTTATTTTACTTTCTTAATCAACCGCTAGAAACTTAATTTACACTGTGTGTTGTACAAGCTATTTTCAATAAAATACAATTCAGTTTACATAATATATCTGTATTCAATATAATGGATCGATACACGTATTAAATAAAGTCTCGAAATCGAAATTTTGTAATAAGTTTGAATGATAAGTTCGCTGATAAATCATCGCGTGTACGAATATATGAAACCGTGCCAAGTATTTAACAAATATACCTATAGCCGAGTGTGCTTTATATAATATCTCAAAAAATTCATTTAATATCGATTATTTTAAAATTTTAGGAACTGTCTCACGTGACAGTATACTTTCAAGCCATATCGAAACTAAACGGAATCTATACTGTTTCCGATAACAGAAATTGCACTAAGCCAACAATTATTATGTGGTCAATCTGCGGACGTAGTCCTAAAAATAAACCCACCGGAACTGTATACTGCCGGCGAACGAATCTTTATCACGCGGAAACGCCGCCGGCCGAAAACAAATTATTTTTTAATTCGTTCCACTTGAGTTATCGTTTCCCCGACAAAATAATATACGTACCCACGCACACACGTGACGCCGCACGCGTGTCCGTTGCCGTATACACGCGTATATGTATTAAAACAAACGAACTAACGAACACCTATACTATGTGTGTGTGTGTGGTGCGCGTGCGCGTGCACATAGATATGGTATCGCGGGTAGGATGTGCCGAGGGGATTTTCACGACTTAACCCTTTCCCCCCGGCGTAGTTTCGCCGGTTCCGGTCATACCGACGTTCGGCGCGGCGAAGCTTCCTCCGCGACTGCCCCCTGTCCCCGTCGTGTTTCCTTTATTGTTGCAATAAATAAAAACATTTTTGAACAAAAAAAAAAAAAAAACCGAACGATAAAAATATCCCCGTTTCCTTGACGGGTCACGGCGTGGCAGTGGTGGTGACCGTGGCGGGAACATTTTACTCCGCTGCCGGATGTACCTAAAACCCATCCGTTTTGTTTTGAATACCGCGAGCGCGCTACTTGGTACGCCGGACAATATATAATATTTCTGTTATTGTTATACTATCATTATTATTATTATTATTATTATTACTATTATATTATCATAGTATGCGCTCGTGGCATAAGTAAAAGTAGTCATAATCGATCGGCGCTGCGGCTTCCGGCCATACGATGTATTATTTTTTTTTTGACCGGGCGGTCGCTTGTACAAATCACTAAAACGATTCGTTTCGTCGCATGTCTCTGTTGTCCGATTTATTGACGTTTACTTTACGTCTCGGTCAAGTCTGAAAATTAAAGTTGATGCGTTCATCGCGGACCATATGCGGTTATCGTTGGACGCCCAAGAAGGCAAGACAATTTGTCGGGTTAAGAACGTGTTCAATTTACTGCGATGACTAAGGTCAGACGAAATCTTTATAGGCTCACCCGGTTCGTATTAATTGTTCAATAGCCGAGAGTGGGGCATGGTAAGTAAGGGAGACCGATACGCGTGCAGTGGAACACTGCTGTTGTCTGCGATGAAAGGGTGAGATCTGATTTGTATTTTATTGGGTGTCGAAATAGCCGTTAACAGGTGTGTGTGTCGAAGAGAACTAGCACGGTAGGTGTTGTGGAATTCGATTTGTTATATGAAACGCTGTCTGGCGAAAAACAAAAAAAAAAAATCTGTACTGAAAATTAACGATAATCGAAATCGCCGGAAATATGTTTAACATCGTTGAAGTACACTATAGGTACTTCCATGTGGCCGGTGTCTAGTGTTAACGGGCTCGTATAATAGAAAGATAAGCGTATTCCTATTTCGCACGAATATCCGGTAGGTGTCGACTGACACTTTCATCAGAATATACGAGAACAATGTTTGGAACATATTTACCTGTTTATTCTTGTCGGATTTTCTGATCGTCTGTAGCCTCTATAATAGGATTGGCCACGTCTGGCAGCAAAAATATGATTTTCCTGAATACGAGAAAATTATTATTCCAAATCGTCGTGTGTTACGCCATTATAAGCTATAGCCGGCGCGCCAACGTAGGCATACAACGAAACGATTACATCTTCAGATTATTGGTATATTTTATTGTGTAGTTATTATCGTGCGGTTAGAGGATATGTTATTTTGAACAATTGTCCGTAATATTAATTTATAACTGTTACCTGATGATGCTAATTGGAAATTGATTAATCAAGTCGTAGTGATTAAAATCGTGTGTCCAATTATATATAATATTAAGTCTGTGAAAAAAAATGATAACGGCCATTAATATTATTGTTGTTGTATCGCAATTATGGCAACCCGCCTTCTGACGGCGTAATATAATATTGCTGAGGTTAATTTGGGTCGCTATAGAGAGAGATCGCGGTGTTTTTTTTTTCACTGGCGTTTCGCGCGACGTCTGCTGCAATGCGATCATAACACATTAAACTATTACCATAAACACTCGTTATTGCACGACGAATGGTCTCTCGCTATATAGAGACCGAACGCCGACCAGCAGTCGGTCCAAACACAACACGCAATACATATTATTTTATAATTCGTACATAATGACGACGTGTACAGTGTACATGCACGACATTTAATAAGTTTTCCGGAGAACACTGCAATATCCGGTCGTCGGCATACCACATAAAATATATTATACGCGAGCGAGCCCGGATTTTCCAATAACACGTCCACAACTCCGGGGACGTGTCTCGGCGAGTGTGTGCGTGAAATAATGAATCGTTTTCGGAAGGGACCCATCCATCAATTAAGAACGAACATTTCCGCGGTCAGCTCTGTGGTATTTACGCGCGAACATGCCTATACCCACGAAATTAACCCAGTCTCACACCTGAAAAATGTTCTTTTCGGCACTGATGATCGCGCAGTCGTACAGCACGCGGCGGGGCTGTATTTGCATGATAATAATATTATGTACTATTGTCTATGATGCGCTATATTATTCACACGGACGCGGAGTTTATTGTTATTCGTGCTAATGTCCGTCTTGCAATGATGACGCGAATTGCCAGCGTAGGGCCGACCATCTATTTGTTGTAAATTGAAAATATTATCTCGTGGGACTTTATAATATATTTGTATTATTAATATCTTAAACTATATATCTCATGATGTCATGTCACCGTAATGTAACCATTGGGTTACCAGCCTGTACATTTTAATATTAAATATTTCGCGAGCAGTTACTGTCCGCGTATGTGTGCCTCATACCGAGTTGGGAATCAGATAGATAAAAAAAAAATGAGAGAGCGCGACCGTGTGTGTAAGAGAGAGCCGACATTATGGAAATGCGTTTTCTCGTACTTGTGTGTGTTCGTGTAACACGGGAGAAAAGTCTACTGCTATAGATAAACGGGTCGAATGTTTGGAATGAAAAACGTACAGTTGTAATATAATATATTATTACCATATTACGGAACGGCGGTGGCCACCGACTATATAATAATATATCTGTACAAAAAGATTCCTCGCTCTATCCCTTGTCGTCGAATGAATATAACATCGATGTATATAAGATACAGTGTGTGTGTGTTTGTGTGTGTGTGAATTTATGCGCTCGCGCAGTAGCCCTCACGGCTCTTGTACTATGATGTTCATGATGTTTATCTGAAAATGATAAAATATTATTCCATTACTGTGATAAAATCTCAAAAATAAATACATACATAATAATACGAGTTCATACAATTTAAGTCGTATATGTTTTACATGATACAGTAATGAATAAATTCTTCGTAATAAAAAAATAAAACAATATAGTTACAGATAGAGAGAGATATAAAGGGTGATTATAAGTATATCACAGTTGTTTTAAAATAATGAAAGTAAACTATATAATAGAAAATAATGAAAAACGTTTTGTTATTTTTCGATGGACGGTATTGTTATTTTTTTTAATATATTTGGTACAAGTTTTAATAATATCATCTGGAATCAGTTATGAATTGTGTAACAGTGTGTATGATAATAGTTATTTAAAAACTTTAAAAATATCAATTATTTTATAAATTGTTTGCAAAAAATTGATTAAAATCGTTTTTTTAATAGACGGTGTTATTAAAACTCACGATATAAAATTTATCATGCCATTAGTGTTTATTTGTTTTTATTTTATTTTACCGTATGGTTTCAATTTAATGTACCATGCGACCCGTTACTTTAACTTTATGACCAAAATAAAATAAATATACTTAATTGTACGGTGTAGTGCATTGTGTCCACGACTACTTAGGTACCTATCCCACCCGCCGTTACACTATAATAATAATAATAATAATAATAATAATATATACTTGTCCGAAAGGATATTTTTTTTAATTCTCCGGAGGTTTCTCTATATTACAACGTGGTCGAAAATAATGTACATTGAATTTATTGAGCATTGATACTATACAACAAAACAAACACTCTCTATGTCATGCGATATATTGACAAAAAAAAATTTTACTATATTTATTATTATTTTATGTTTTCATGTATTACCTAGGCGCTTAAAATCTGAATTGCCATGAAATACCCTCACGTAAAATCTCACACGCGAGCGCATAATACACACACAACGTACCCATTTATTCGCGATTCAATAATATATTTTAACATAATACCTATTACGTTGGTACGCCATATTATATACATAAAACCGATTGGAGTACTGTTTTCCGATGTATGATCGATTGCGCGAAAAGTGCTAATGATTTATTACGAGTATTATTGTTGTTAAAACACAAAATATACAGTCAGTTATTTTTTTATACGCGTATTATAATAACGGCTCTTTCCGTATAAAAATTCGGTAAATATTTGGCTGAATTTTACCATCACTGTTGGTCGTTGTCACGATTTAACGTTGAAATATAACACAAACTTTCGTGGACTCGTTCATCTCACCATATTATAATATAATAGTATAAAATATATACATTTTTTTTTAAATACATACAGGGGGATATTATATATACTATGATTTTTTAACCTGTCTAGTTCGTAATGTAATAAATATAAAACAAATAGCAAGTATGGTTTTAATTTACCCATGTCAGTAAAGAAAATATATCATAGTATATTATTGTTGTAGTCTTATCCTTTTCAACACTTTTTTCTGCGCTTAAAAAATATAATGATATAGTGCGTCTTACAGTGTAATTTGACGTTATTGTGCTTGAAGCATATTTTTTTCCATCTGAAATACATTTATAAAAATGTGTATTGTATTTGTTATATTATTATAACATGCTTGCCTTCGTTTTTCTTATACATGCATTGCTCTGAGACACCGTGTGTTTAAGTATAGGTATTTCGAGTAAAGTCGCTGGCATTTTTTTTTTTTTTTTATATCGAAACAGTTTTCTCGGTTTTCCGGGAATATCGTTTAAGTAAAAATAACGAACACCAGTCAGAGTCAGTCCACTATAAAATGTATTCTCATGATGATTCAAAAGTATTTACGGTATTTCTATCATTCTATGTTTATTTCGTGATAATTTTATTTTAACTTTTATTGTTTTTGCATTGTTATTTCCTACTTAGTATCATAATACATTTTACATTTTTAACTAAAATAATGTAGAATATTTTGTTATTACCGTATTATACAGAATATAATTCATCTATACTTGTTCCCATTTTTTCCTTTAAAAATGAATTTATTAAAATTCTGATTTTTGGAATTTTAAGTAAATAACGTATTTAACTACTTATTCAAATGCTATAATATCAATTATTTAGATTATTTATAAGTTTATAATATAATATAATAATAAATTCAAATGTTGATCGGAGAACACTCTTTTTTTGTAAATATTTAAATATTTATTATATCCCTCAAATATAATATATGAACATTCCAAAAATCAGTAACTACTTGAATCAATTCATTATTAAATGAAAAAATGTGGATGAGTTTACTTAGTGAATCATCATGTATAAAATGTATTGACACTAATACGAAATGCAATAACATCAAGTAATATGAGTCTAATAATAATAAAATGTTATTTGAGCATTGAGCTGTTACAAGATTGAAATAATATTGACTCGGCGTCATAAAACGTGAATATGAATCTACTCACCAGCAGATTGGTTGTGCATAAAACAAATACACCCTAATTAAATTCCAATTCGTAGCTTTACAAATATATATAATATTATAAATTCATAATACATTCGTATACGTCTATTTTACGCTAATACCGTACCCTCATCAATATATCAGCCGGCGAATAGTTCGTATTTCGGTGTTCGAAAAATATGCATTAAACGTAGGTACTAAAGGTACCTACACAAAAATAAAATAAAATCGTGGTTGACACATAATCGAATGTATTGTAATTTACGGCATTCCAACATTTCCCGGACGATTGTGATTTTTGGTTTGAAATATTTCTAAACACATTCTACCTGAAATACAATATTGGAAAAAAGTATTTGAGAATAAAATACCCTATATCAAAATGCCCAAGGTCAAAGTATCCTATGTATGTACAAAACAACGAAATAAAAAAAAGAACTAAAACAGATTGTTTAAAAATTATAATTGTTTTAAATTATAAACAATAATAAATTAAAATGTATTCACATTCAAAAAAAAAAATCTTATAGCATTTTTAATGATTGCTTAAAGAGAATTAGGGAACGTTTTGGATCTACCATGAAAAAAAAAACAAATAATTTTAAGAGTCTGCCTGAAAAACTAAAACTACCTTGTCATGAGTATCTGCTAACGACTACTCTCTGTATAAAAAAAAATATAGATACAATTTAATAGACCATAATAAAATCTAAAGTATGTGATTTAAAAAAACAACTAAACAAAAAAATCTTTGAGACATTTAATTAATCGCAAAAACAATTAATGTTTTTAATATATAACAGTGAAAAAAAGTATCTAATAGTACTTATCTAGTATAATATTATACTGTACTAATTGGACTAAATTTTAAATTTTAGATGCTAAATTCTATGATATAAAACTAACCATGTCGTATAGGTATTTATATATATTTTTATAAAATATCGGAAAATATACTTAGCATAAAATAATCACTCATTTTAAAAATACGTAATAACGTAGGTTATAAGTAGAATGAAACCAATTCATATCTTAATTAGAATGTTTTAATCGTACCTATGCAAATACTACAGATCCGAGGTCTGATATTCTTGGTTATAAAAAGAAAGCACTCTGTTTTTTGTCTAAAATAACATTATCAAATGCCGATTGGTAATTATCAATAATGGCTATGCGACAGTTCTCCACTTTTCAAGATAAATATTCTCGGAATTGAAATACGCATATGTTTTTTTTACGAATATCTTCAGCAAATACGATTAATACGAGTAAAAAATCTGAAAAAAAGGAAATAATAAAGTTATAATCGTACAGTTTGTATTAAAATGAAAATATTTGATAAGCAACAATAATATAAAAGCACAATGTTGTATGTTTACCTGATAGCCAGAAATTAGTATTGTGATTCACTCATACCTCAAAAAAAGTGGGGAAATTAAGTCCCTATTTTATAGTATTTTTTGTGAGTAAATTTCAGTTGATCCGAAAATTAAGAATATATCCAATTAAGCAGTCAGAGCAATGTGAACGCTGTTCGAAACCTTTAACTTTCAGTTATCCCGAGGTAAACACAACGTCGCTTTGCTCTTTTTGCATTTTACCAATCCACGATATTACGTATAATATCTATCGTATAATTATTATTTACCAGACCTTGACTCTACAGCGTGATTTATGATATTATCGGATAATTGTATTTTACCGCACATCATAGTACGCAGTTCAAACGCGGAAAATACAATATTATGCATAATCTGAACCTATATAATATCGTATACTAATTGCAATGTTTGCTTATGATCCCACTTCCGCAGATGCACCGGGCTGCAAGACAGACCGGGTGATGGTGATCGGCGCGTCCCGGGGCGAAAGCATGGACGTGCCGTGCGAGGTGGACGCCGATCCTCCAGCCAAAGGGTTCCGGTGGAAGTTCAACAATTCGGGCGAGACGATCGACATCGGCCCGGAACGGTACATATCCAACGGCACGTCCAGCGTGCTCCGGTACACACCCGTCGCCGACCTCGACTATGGCACGCTGTCGTGTTGGGCAATGAACGGAGTCGGTCACCAGTCCGTACCGTGTCTATTTCAAATGGTTGCCGCCGGTAAGCACTTTAATTCATTTTTTATGTCCAGAAATATTATACGGATAAATAATTATTTAGGTGGAGAAAATACTAAAATTATTCGCACTTAATGATTTTTTTTTTTTTTTTTGTTAGTAGAAATAATAACACAATAATTTCTTACACGCTAAGAGACCAATATGGACATTTTTTTTCTCAAATAATGTTGATAGTTTTAAGTTTAAGTTCTAAAAACGTGTGAAATATTGATCTTGAGTTTTTCAATTTTTTTTTAAGAAAATTATTATGAATATTGGATTTTATTGTTTTTAGAATTCTCCCATGTTTCCATCAGTATAAAAACATATTCGCAAATAACTTGAAACGAGGACTATGATTTAGTACATTTATCTTTATTCTTAAGAATTTTTTTTAAAATTTCAAAATCATAACCATGTACAGTAATGAACAACAATATCGGCTATCGTTTGTTATTAATTCTTAAAATTTGAATTATCTTATGTATTTTCGTACTTGACAGTTAATGTTCTCAAATTTATCAATACATTACGTACTACAAATATTAAAATAATATTTGACTTGGCGTTAGTTTTTGTTTCAGAATGCTGATTTATTTTTAAAAATATACTCGTATAAGTTATGCCAATTAAAAATAAAATGTAAATGCCAATTATCCTTTTTAAAGAATTATTTTCTCGTCGTTTTTATTTTTTTGTTTTTCGTAATATTCAATAACAATTATTTTAAAACTGAATAGATAACACTAACGTATTTCCGAAATGATTTACGCAATGACGAATAAATACCGTTTAACCTTTATAAATAAATTGCCTATACAATGATAATAAAAGTATATTTCTATTATAAGACCGCGATGTATAATTATTGAAATATCGTTATTCATTTTATATTTGTTTACACTGTGTATAGGTAAACATTATAAATGCTAAAAACGATCTATACATTGCATTATATTATATTTCAACATAATAATTTGTACTGGGGGAATAAAGGAAAAAGTGGGTGTGGGTACCGCTTTGTTATACGCAGTAGGTGTCGAGTGGATCAGTGTAATAGATGTGTTAAATTTGAATTCAATGATACATCATAGCAAATTAAGAACGATTTTGAGTAGAGACGCCCTGAAAACATGAAATCATTTTTTTTTATATATACTGCTATTAAATTAATTGAATAGACTAATAGTAACTATGGTAGATTGATTTAATTTTTACTAAAACATTGCATTTATTAAATTATGTATTAATATTAAATTATAATAATAGGTTATATTTATACTTAATGGTTCATACCGTACTACCTTTATTATTATTAATTTTTAAATCAATAGTACCTTATCGTACAACAGTGTAAATAGGTTCATGGTATACATAGGTAATAGTTTAATAATTTAAATTAATCTATGTATTTTGCAAATACCATTGTGTATAGTAAAATTAATAATATATGTAATATTTCAAGGCTTTTTGTATAATGTTTTAAAATTATAACAAATTAACTAACATCGTTATTTTTTTGTTTAAAAATGTAATTTTTTCAAATTTTAGCTTAAAATGTCTATAAAAAAAACAAAGGATTTTCTTATATATTGTTTTAAATTCTTTGATTTTAATATGTACTATATTTTATTAGCCACCTTGTATTTCATTTTTATGGTTTTTCATCAATCCAAAGATATTATACTGGTAATAATCTCAAAAAAATTAAATAAAATCAACAATTTCTTATTCTTTCATAAGCTCAAGAAGAATCATACTATTTATAAAATGTGATCATGCATAGAAAATAAACATTATAAACATTTAGTTATGAATATAAAACTATTTTTGCGAAGAATTTTTCCTTAATTTTTATTTGTTTACCCGATTATTTTAATAAATATTGTAGTTTTTGACTTATCGTGTATACATATTATATATAAAAAAAATATATAAATATATACATTATATTCAAAGTTATATATTTTGGAATTATACTTACAAACAGAGCACAAAATATTTTTTTAAATTCTTTTTACAAAGAAATTTTGTTTGCATAAAAAGAGTCTTGTTGAGATAATAGTTTCATGGTAATAATATATGGGTTTGGAAGATATGAGGTAAATTGACGTTATTGTGTTTTTTAAATATTAATAAATCGACATTTATAATTATTTTAAATTATTTTCTCGAACGGCTATTATTAAACTGTAGGTACTTTTTACTTTTTTTAAATTAAATTTAATAACAGTGGTTATACTCAGATTCTATTTTTTTTTTTTTTATATAAGTACATGCTTATTTTTTAAAAATATATTATAAAAATATTTAATAACGTTACATTTACACTAAACATTATATGCGTGAAGTCACGCAACTATTTCGATTAGAACATTTAATAAAATTCATGTTTCATATTTTAATAGGTACTTTGGTACTTATAGACAACAAACAAATTGCAGTAGATGATAATATAGTGATACATAGTTTTTATAATAAAAACTGTACCAAAAAACGTTCGAAGATTTGTTTTTTTTTATTTTTATTTACGTTGGTTCGGCCGTTCAAGTTTTCTTAATGAAAAATAAAATATTAATAACAAAAGTTCGTAGTGTACAAAACGGAACACGAATCGATTAAAAACACTGACAACATAATTTAACGCGTTTTTTTACCCAATATATTAAAAAAACATTTTGTTGCCGTAATAATTATTACGCTTTCGTCGATGGTTGTTTCTATAAAAAAAAATATAAAAAAAATGGTGTTCACCTACAACCGTGTAAATCATGTTTTATTATTGTTGTATTATGTTCAAATCGATAGCGTTTTACAAGTGATGGCCCATGTTATTATTACCAAAATTATATCATCACCGATACCACGTGGCACGCGATGTACGTGATGATTATTATATACCGTGACAAAACCTCAATAACAATATATAATATTGAGTAATAGTAAGGTGTGCGGCCTACCGTAATTGTTTCGTAAAGCATGGCATCTATTCAAAGCTTTTATGGAAAATACATGCTCAGCTATAATCTTTATGCGTATATACCTTTTAGACATACAATTTTGATGGAACAAAAAAAAAATAATAAACTGTAAATAGCATAACCAAAATCAACTTTTATTCTCTCTAAATATTGAACATAGACACACCATAAGAATTAATTATTTTTTAATAATAATTGAAACTAACCTAATTATGTGGAAAAACAAATTCTATGAGGTTCATATAATACCACAGTGTAATTAATTATGCCACAAACGACAATAGAATTTAGTAAACAATTTAGAATTTCTAATGTATTTACACCGTTAAACAAAAAATTAAAAATTAAAATAATGTTTAAAAACATAATTAATATAAAATTATGATTGAAAGTACAATAACGTTAAACATTAAAACGTCATATAATGTTTAAATGCCCGAAAGCGTAAAAACGATATACAAAGTGTAACAGATAGAACCGACTTTTGGAATAATTTTTGTTTAATTAATATTCTCAATTTTTTTTTATTTTTATTCGTCATTAAGAAACCTTAGTGCTACATGTATAATTTAATTTTAATTTTTATGTTTATTTTTAGTACTGAAAATAAAAAATATTATTTTTTTCTTCCTGCAGAGTGTGTGATTTTAGACACGTAACTTAGATGACTTGACCGCGTACAAACGTGATGGTCGTTACACCGGCATGGTGTTAATATGCCGTCCGATCGCTTACTATATATACTATAATAATAAAATACGTATTAGTTTAATAATATCGTTTAATGCATCCACCGTATTGCAGGTAAACCGCAATCGGTGCACAACTGCACTGTCCGGAACAACACGGACGGCGCAGTGGACGTACAATGCGAACCGGGCTACGACGGAGGACTCCAGCAGGTGTTCGTGCTGGAGGTGTTCGCCGAGAGCCTGGACAGCCAGACGGATGGCGAGATACTGTACCGGAACATGACAGACCGGACGTCGCCGCGGTTTTCGCTGGGCAAGGTCGCGCTGGGCGTGCTGTACACGGCGCGCATGTACGCGGCGAACGCCAAGGGCAAGTCCACCGCCGTCACTCTGCCCAGATTTTCGTTTCCCAGCTCCGAGAACCAAATGGGTGAGTACCGCCGCCGTCTTCCGGTTTATCATACATTTTTCCATCGGGTTTTCTACTTTAAGTTTTCAGACAGTGTGCCATTCGTATATAATACCTACTTAACGATAGCATACGTCAATGGTTCTAATTTAAGAAACTTCTTTATTACAATATATTATACACAAACGCTTATTGAATTTATTTATTTTACCAAAAATATACAAACTATTTTCCTCGG
The DNA here is from genome assembly GCF_020882245.1 of Rhopalosiphum padi. Taxonomy (NCBI): domain Eukaryota; kingdom Metazoa; phylum Arthropoda; class Insecta; order Hemiptera; family Aphididae; genus Rhopalosiphum; species Rhopalosiphum padi. The sequence continues at coordinate 26,749,288 of NC_083600.1, forward strand.
TAAAAGTAATCGTTTGTTTAATCATATTACCTTTGTCACATCTCGTGTTTTATTATTATAACATAGATACAGATAGATAAAGATTTTACTCGTATGTAAATTTATTTCTAATTTTTAGATAGGATATTGAACACAGTTTTTTCTTCGTTAATATGTCTATGTTTGATCGTATATTTGAGACGTTACAATTATTATGCTAAGCAAATTATTAAAAGTTATCGCATTGTTTTTTATTGTGATAACATTGTATACCTATTGTAATATTTTAACAGACATAAATCACCATTGTTTTAACAAATACATCTTGAAAAATTAGGGTGATGAATAGGGCTGGGATTTCGATACACTTTGCATTGTTTTTCAAAGCTTACTGTGCAATGCTCGTCTTGTCACAAATTTGTTTTATGTACATTTGAATGAGAATAAGAAAGTTTATTTTGCATTTTTTGGCTATTTTTAGTTTTTAGGTCATTTTCTTAATTTTTTAGGGCATTTTAGAGTTTTTGGAGCATTTTTTGAGTTTTTGGAAACCAAGTGTATGAATTTGAAATTTTATTTTAAGATTTTAAGATTTTTACACCAACATGGTTTTTAAATAAATATAACAGATTATAAGTAGGTACTCGTAATTCGTATTATATTATCGGACAAGGTTTGAGTAACCTCTACCCGCATTTCCTGTTAAATAATCTTAAATCGGTAAAATCGACGTTCGATGATATTATCGTTCGACGTTCAGTACGAGTTTTGTCTTTTTTTTTAGTGCATTATTTAAAGTTTTTAGGTCATAAAAGCATTTTTTTTAGGACATTTTTTGGGGTTTTTTAGGGAATTAAAATCCCAGCCCTAGTTTGGGCACATTGACCCAAAAGTCAATACGTTTGGATGCAAATAGTATACTTTTACCTGTAGAATGTTTGGGTACACATCATATGCGTATAATTTATAATAGTTCTATACTAATTTATTGCTTAATACTTAATCTCCAAACAAATTACGTCATACTATGCATTTTATCGGTAACCGGATAGCTGCATCCGGTTAAAAAGCCAGCACATCCCTTATGATTTGGAATATTTTATTGAGTAAATTATAAATAATAAACTATTTTTGATTACAATGAAATATATATATTGTTGGATGGATAGATACTGCACCAGTGTGTTATAATCTATGAAACAGTAGTTGCAAGTACAGTAGTTGACCATTTTTTCATCGTGTGTTTGCTCAGTGTAAAACTATCAGCTTATTGCGGCTTTTTTATACAATATAATATACATAATTAATATAAATATTATATAAAATACATCATCATTATTTTATATGTATTTAATTTTTATTGTAATTGTAAAATAATTATTTTTATAAATTGTATATAAAGTTTGTTTTACAATAATAAGAGAAAATATCAGTAATTAGGTAATTTTTTGGCGTTTACTTATAAATATTGCTTGTGACTAATACTAAATACACAACGTTTTTCATGAATATAATATAGATATAATAATGAGTTATATCGAAAAATTACTAGCTATTGCTGAGGCTATGGATGAACTAGACCCATCGGCGGAATTGAATCAACAAACATATTGGATGAATTCAATAAATAACAATTTTCAAGTGGGCAATAGTTTTGAAATTTTTTTCAATAATTTAAAATCATACCCGAACAGATTTTTTAATTACCACCGAATGTCCATTTTGTCATTTGGGGAGTTACTTGAAAAAGTTGGTCAATATATATCAAAACAAAATACAACTTTTCTAAACTCGATATCGGCGGAGAAAATAATCTCACAAAGCAAGTAAACATTATTCTTGAGTTATTTTAAGTTTTAGTAGACTTGCTATTGTTTATGTACGCAAGCAAGTAAAGATTAAATAATAAAAATAAAAATAATAATTAACACTTTTGGGAGACTATAAAGGAGGTTGCTCCCTCGTAGTGTCTCCCGGATATCCAAACGCGGTATTTTAAAATAATAAAGTATACAAACGTTGTATTGATATTTGAGGTGTGAAAAAATGTGTACCTAAACGTAACATACGTTTGTGTTCCCAATCGTTCTCCCGAATTCCAGGTAAAAATATTGTTTTGTGCCCAAACGTGCTACAGCCAAAAATTATTTTATACGTGTTATTTCTAAAATGTGTTCATTGGCCTTTGTGCTGTGTTGCGTGTCAGAGAAGACCCCTGGTATATATACATACCCGATGTGAGGTTGACAAAACGCTAAGTTTTTTATTTTGGAGGGAGGAGGAGATTAGGTTCCTAAAATTATAAAATGTTTTTCTTAAATATTACTCAAGCTGGTGCTAATTTTTTTTATATAATTTGTGATGTACATGGACGATTTGTTATTATGCTTAATGTTATTCAAACACACAAATGGTTTACACATATTACAGATTTACCAAATAGTATATTCAATAAGTTTTCAAAAACATAAACATGATAGAAAATGGTGTTTTATTAAAATTTATAGTTGACTAATGTGAGTTGGTACAGCCATAGGGTATAATAATACAAACTATACATATAGTTCATTTTAAAAATATGTTTTCTTTATCCTTATTAAAAACTTAAAATTTTAATTAGTTTCAAATTATACCCATTATAATATATTCAAGTATATCTGCTTAGTGGTTGCTTAATTACTTAATCTGATATTAATTTACGCTTTTGTCGTGCTAACCGATATTGTTATAATTGTATATATAATATTTAGATATGGCGTTTTATATTAAGCCGTATTGTTCTCAGATAATAGTCATTGAGATTTGATTTATTCATAGATCACGGCATTTTAAATGTTGTAATCATTATATGTTTATTGTTCGTGGAATAAAAGATCTATTCTCCTTAAATTTAATATAGAATAATGACTTCTATTATTGATCAAATATATTTTTTTTAATTCAAATTTCGATATTCATCGATAGAATTCGTATATGGAAATCTCAATACATTTTGTTAAGTTCATCGAGGCTCAATGCAGCACAATAATTGACTTCATTGCTTGACGTTTTCTAATTGTTATTGTATCAAACTTGATATCAATAATATGATATTATATTCCCATTCGTATGTATTAAATTCATCTAATTAATGTAGTATATTATGTATTTATATATTCATATACTATTATTATTATGAGATATCCTGCAGATATTTATTCTACGTATTGTATAGAAACCATAATCATAATGTCATTATAGACTATGGATAATGTTTGTATCTAGACGTTGCAATCGAAGTCAACCCACGTGGTATATATTATTTACATTTGGTATTAGAGGAATCGCGTAGCTATCATTTAATGATATGTCTAAATTAATACTTAATATATGTATATGGGAATTTATTAATTATAACGCTCCCTGTCTCATATCTGCCTATAACCCAGCATGTCGATCCCATGTTTCAATCATGACAAATATCATAGTTGATTTGGCTGTTGAGTAGTATGTATTTTGGTAAGTTAATAAACAAAAATAAATAATATTTGTTACGTATGTTTGGTTGTGGGTAAAAACATACTAATTTTTATACATTTCATTAGTGCTGCTTATAAAACCATATTGTAAAATTATCAGAAGAATATGTTGTGTCTCATAATTCATAATAAATATGCATCGAAGATGCTCCATGTGCCATATTATGTAATATTAAAATATATAGATGTGCATATTATATAATGAGTACAGAGTAGGTAATGAGTAATAACTAAATTTTGAATCTAAAGATTAGAATAATGTTATTATAATATGATATACATATTATGTATTATTATCTTCTAAAAAAAGTTTTGTCAGAATACATTTCTTAATTAGTTATTCCGTGACATTGGAAGTATTAATTGAGTTACTTTAAAATTTAATTTATCTAGTCTCAGAATTAAAATAAAAAAAAAATAATAGATTTATAAGGGATATGTGCCTATTCTCCGTTATGACTTTTATAATGATTAGTTGTATTATTGATGCATACATTGTAGAATTTATTTTTAAAACAACGTTCAACGATCTTATGTCAGTTAAATCAATCTACAAAAAAAAAAAGTTACAAAATTATAATTATACATCTTAAGAACAATTTAAATATACCTTTAACGTGTCTATTATCAAGATAAATTATCACAACTTTTAATAATATTAATAATATATTACATAAAATATATAACTAATGATAACATATCATTGATAATTTTGTGGTTTTCAATTTTTTCATAGAGAAAAAGATATTTTGGATGCAAGTTTGAGTAAGTTACTCATCGTTCGTAGCTTATTGAAAAATGAACTCGGGCTAAGGTTGACCAAATACTTAGGACATTTTCTTATATAACGTATTATATAATATTATAAAAGTACGCTGTGTAATGTAATAAAGTTGTTAGTGGATATTTTATAATATTTATTTCAACGTGGTAAAAGTTATGGATTAAATTTATAAAATTGTACTATAATTTAATACACAATACGCTGTCTTAGAAAAATAGTATATTACCTTTAAGCACTAACAATCTAGATTATGATTTATGATTTATTTGGTTTAAAGCTTAAACTCTTCTTTTGTTTCTATTTTTTTTATTATTTTTCTACGAAAAAAAATATTCAATACTCTTAACTATTCATATCTGTTAAATTTTCTCAATATCTTTTACAAAATAATAGATATTTTAAAAATATAAATTATCAATATATTACATTTTTTAAATGTAATAATTTTGTTGTCATAGCATAAAATTAATTTATGGTAACCGTTATAGAGATAAAATGAAAATTATATGTTTTTAAATTAAATAACTTGATATAGAAAATTCCCAAAAGTATATTTTTCTACATTTTAATGCTATCAATGATTTTCTGTAGCTTTCCTAATGCTGTGTTAATGTTTGAATGACAGATTACTAGACAAAGTGACACCTAAATGCTCAGCCAGATCTATCTTTGAAAGTAGTATGCCAACAGTAATGTAATTTAAAACAATTGATTTTCATCAACTGTTACGTGAAGAAGGCATTTGAAAACACTTTGATATATTTTATTCTGAAAATATACTATTGTAACATAAATTTACAAAAATAAAAATAAAAAATAGAATGACATAATGTAACATAATATGTATATTAAAATATTATTATTAGATTAAATATATTCATCCATATGAGTAATAAATCAAAGAAAATTCTTTAAATCATTAGTAAATAATGTCGAAAAAAATACTTTGCGTGTGTCCTATGACTTATTATATAATATATTAGATTAAATTAATTTAGTCGATTTAAGTTCAGGTTATTATAGGTACGATTGAAATAATAGTATATTCTTTTGGACCTTCTTTTATAATAATATTATTCTATGTAGATAGATGATGAAATTTTAATAATAATATGATGTGTTCAGCAGACGTAGTTGATATAGCTCACGAGTTCGAGAACTGCTTTCAGCCAATGTCCGCCACTGCCGTCTCGGGCGGTCTCGGGTTTGATGTATTGACGAGTGCTGCTCTATATGCAGCGCATAATAAAATTGTAAACCAAAATCGATACCAAAGTGTTGAAAAAAAAGAGCGACCTCACCTGGCTTAAACTCACAGCCATAGTGTTCTTGTTTTTGTTGTTTAATTTTCGCATTTAACGACACAATTAACCTAATTTTTATGGCTCGAAATACTTCGTTGTCGCCAGACCAAGAGCGCAAGTGCAGGAATGCGTAAGGTTTTATTTTTTTTCTTACGATTTTTGTTCGCACGGAGTCGGGTTTAAGGCAAGACCCGATTCCGATAAAATTAATGGTTTTATTTCGCGCACCAGCGATAATAATAATTATATTCATTTTTCCAAAACACTGTAGCGCAATAATGATGGTTGTATATTTTATAAAAGTTCGTCAATTTCGGAAAAATGTCTCAATAGTATTAATTTCATCCAATTAATTAAATTATTTACAATATATTATTTCGCTGTTTTCCAATTGTATATAAATCTTAGAATATATTATTATTTCGTAACGATTTTAATGATTTTTTTCTTGATTATTCATACTCGACGCTGTTTCTGCGCGGTGCTTACCAGTGTTTAATATACCTTATAGTTATAAAATGATCACTTAAATCTTCACTCACTATTATCATAGTGTAATATTAGTTTTTATCCGTGTGATCTTTGTTGTGCATCATAGTCTTTTAAAATGTCTTTATACCGTTTTTCATATTATAAAGCTTTGCTAACACTACAATCACATTATTATATATTTTTTTAAATATAATAGTATTATACTATTTTATCAACACAAGACTAAATAAACAACCAAAAAAATGTTTCAAACTATATTACGATTATTCACTACGGCGCGTTGAACATATAATATTACTGTTAGCTCATACCATTGGAATATATTATAAGTATGCGTTTATTCAATATTATAAGAAGTGTTACAACTGAATAAATTTATATTTTGTTGGCTTATATTCGGTAATATTGTGATTTTTTTATAATAAAAATAATGTGATGCCATAATATTTTATATTACACACAAAGCTTTACTCAAACATCAATAAATGCTAAAATGACTAAAATCATTTCAATACATATCATACAATTTATAAGAGACGACAATAATCTTATCGATTCACAGTAAAAACATGTATTATATTATGTGTATAAAACTACACACTGTTTTATATTGTTTACAATGTATTGTTATAATCGATGATAAACTAGTAAACCACTGTACAAGACGATCTTTGTCAGTTTATTAAAACGACGCGATAATACACCAAAAATAATTACTACAACACTTTCTCTCGGTATGTCTGCAAGTATTATAATTTAAATTAAACGTCCGTACTGTATACCTTGTATGTCTTGTTACTAGAGTGACGTGTTTACAACACACATACAACAAAATTCTAGAATAGTGTTAGTCCTCGTGTTTCTTGTAAACTCATTTTTTTTTTTTTTTGAGGACGACACAGCAGTGCCAAACAGTCCACTGTATAAAAAAAAAAATACCTAAAATATCATTTTCAATTAGCCATCAATGGACGAACCCGTAATATAAACGGCTTTATCGCGCATCGCATTGACGGGAGCGCGCACTCGTTAAATAATAATTCAAGTCCGCTGCAGAGGTCAGCATAATGGGGAAAAAACCATTGGCTTAACTTGAATAACGGTTAAGCTTACCTACCTATATACACGATATTATATTATATATATATAGTGTTGGACGAAATGACTCTGAAAAGGTGTTGTGGGAACCGTAACCCTATACGAGTGTGTGCGTGTTTGTGTGTGTGTATGTGTGTACAAACGCGGGCGCGTCTCCGAGAAAAGGATTAATTGAAACTTTCAAGATGCTGTACAGGCACAAAGGAATCATATTACTAGTCGTAGTAGTAGTATGATACTTTCGTCGACTCCTCAGAAGCCATATTTACCTCGTTGGTCTTTTCTATGGGAGGTGTGGCATGTATATATATATAGAATATATAGATGGCCGGTGGTGGTGGTGGTGGTAACGTCGAGAAGACGCTATATTATTATTATGTGGGTACGCGAGCTCGTGAGAGGGGAAACAAAATGAATAACTGAAAAGAAGTCTGCGGCGAATCGGGATGGTTCTCGTATAATACATTAACATATACGTATATATATATATATATACATAGCAAACTAATCTTTCAACGCCAGGACTTTTCAAAACCAATGTGTTCATTAAAATGTAATAAATACGACGACGATCCGTACATAGCTTCCCGTGATTTTTAATCTAAAACGAAAACATTCACGTAATTAATATTATTTTGATATCCCATTTATGGTAGGATTTAAAAAAAAAATGAGGTGAATCTCACGTATAGGTATTGTAAAATTTAAATATAATATTCATATTATTGTTATTAGTTTTCGAATATTATGTGTAGACTTGTTACAACGCGTGTTTTAAACCAGTCGTGATCACACACACACACACACACACACACACACACACACATATATATATATATGTATTAAACAAGCCAGCTCTAGAGTTATTCAATTTTCTCCATACGACGACGACAACGACGTTTAAATATCATTCTATAGTAGTTGAAAATTCAATCTTACCGCATTGTATCATACGGAGAGATACTATTGTTATGCTCACTCCAGCTTTTTTTTCCTGAAAAAAAAATCGTATTACCTACGGGTTTTCTGAGGATTCACGTGAATATTTTAAGCCACCGTACATAAATGCTATTATAATATGCGAATATTATATAATATGATATGCACCCTATATTAAACTGTCCAAGGGTCGTGCGGCATTCTGCTGTTTAATTATTAACAACCGTTCCTGTATCCTTTTTAATAAAGTCGCAATAATGTTTTCCTCCCTGACTCTTTTTTTGCAGATTTCCACAAGTCCAAAGTGTTTGTGAAATTCCGCGGATATTGTTGTGTGTGTGTGTGTGTTTGTGTACACGTTCGTCCCGCGGCGACTTGCGAAGAACGTTTAATAAAATATTTATAACGAGCGCGCGCGGCGCATATTAAACGAAAAACGACACACAATTCTCTTTCGGCGGTGGTGCGTACGAAGGAACTTTTGGCAAGCTTATTATTCATAATTAAATTCAATCTTGTCGAGTTTGCCGGCGGATCGTCATCGTTGTAATATTCGACTTACCTGTGCCGCACCAGTGCTGCACGCATACGCGACCTCCGCACCCACGTCGCGCGTCGTAGGTAACACTCCGCCGAGTCCGCCTTAGCCCACATCTTTAATTGCAAACTAATGTCACAAATATAACGGCGATGGGGCACGTATAACTTGTCAAGTGTACGAGATCCTCACAAAGTAAACTTTAATTAGCTATAAAGTATGATTGGTTGAAACATTATACAGCGACGCAAAATCCCTCGCCGAAAATTTTCAAATACTGTACGGAAATGTGCACACATATAGGTACGCACACACCGCGCACGTACGCTGCACATCGTGACACACTAAAAGTAATGACAGGTATTATACTACGGTTTTCGCCGTATATATTGTATAGCATAACGACAGCGCGTGTTGTTCGTCCGATGTTAAAATATATTATTTTACGTGCATCGTATAGTCGCTTTTAATGCATTTCGTAGCGTTGTTTAATCACGCGTATGACCGTTTAAAACTAAAAGTGAAATATAATGCTAATGGTATGAGATAATATTATATTTTGTACGATAGTTCTAGTTCAATCTCAATAGCTGCTGCTAAGTATAATAATATATGTCATATTTTCGTAAAGAGAACGCGTGAAGTCTGAACGCTGGCTGATTATATTATAACTGTATGTATGTGCTATTGTTTTTTTTTTTCATATGAATAATATTACAAAACTCACTCGTAAATACAGCGGAATATTGTTGAAAAGTTTTAACATGTCATATAACATAACGTCTTTATTATTAGATATAATAATAACAGTAGGGGAAAAATATTGATTTCTAACGCCATCCACCGAGACGATGTTTCAATACAAGTACCTATTGTGTATTATATAAAACAGTTACTAATTTTTTTTAAAAACTTTTTAATGGTATATATTGAGCAATTAATTTACAATATTTATCGTTTAAAATATAATTTGTACTACATTTTCTTGAAATATATTATAAATACTATTAATTTTATGGCATTGTGCTTAGAAAATTAGAAGACACATACTACAAAAACACTAAATTATGATGTAGACACTCTTTATAAAAATATAGAGGCTATATTTTCAACAAAAAAAAAAACCCCTTTTGTTGGTGGAAAGCATCATTATATTATTATTCCATACGTATTCTCTAAAGTGTACAATACACAGCAAAATTTAAATTTTCAACACTAAATTAATAAAAAAAAACTTTATCTGTAACTGATTTAGGGTGATGATTTGTTTTTTTTTAATTTCATTCATTGTAAAAATAACGAATTTATATAACTAATATTATATTTGTATAGTAGTTATTATAAGTATATGATTTAGTTAATAATATAAAACACAATATATATTTTATTTATCAAAAACGTTATGATACCTTTTCTCATAGATAACGTTCTTATTTATATTTAGTACTCATAAATAAGTTAATATTATAATACATTATTATTGCTTTCAAAAGTTTCTTTTGTGCGCCAAATAGTTGTATCAGTTTTTATAAATGAAAAATTATCGTGGTTAAACGATAACGGAATACAGTGTATTGTCATAATTTCATATAATTTTAAATATTATGTTAAAAATGTGTGAATTTCTTTTTATATTTAAACTAAATCATTATTGGACTTGTTTTTTTGCTTATTTTTCTTTCACAGACAAAATTACTTAGTTTATACGTACGGTTTCTACATGAACATCATTATTTTTCTATTCTTTATACAAACCTTTTAAATATTTAAAATACACAATTGATATTCGTATACTAAACACCAATATTATAACAATAAATTTAAATTCAAAATACGAGTATGCTCCATAAACAGACTATTAAGTATAGATTTCGTGGACAATATTATTACACCCAATGGTTTGAGCTTATACATAAAAATAGAATATTCAATGATTGAACCAATTATAATAGTATAGTTGTTGTATAATGTATATTGTATAATATATCTATGTATAAACAACTGACCTAACCCTAACCCTGAACGATACATGCTATGGTATTAGCTAGCGTTTTCGAGCGGATTATTAGTTTTGAAATGTTAGTTTAAAGTACTTAATAATAATAAATAATAATAATAATAACAATCATTTTGCCGTTCACAAAATGGTTAAATAGTAAATACGCACGCTGTTTGAATTGCCATCATCGGGTAATGGGTATATTATATTGTTAATCGCGATTTGTATTTTGTCCATGTTTTGAATTACACGCCTATGCAGCTAATATACTACGTGTTTTACAAGTTTTTATTTGTTTTTTTACAGGATTTGGCGTCGAAGTGTTAAAAGTGTCACCAATAGTGATAACAATAATAAGCGTTTGCCTGTTGCTCATCGTGATAGTAACCATCGTCATCGTAAAACTGAAGACGGCGAACAGTAGAAAACGCAATTCGCGGCAACCGACCGGTGGCGACAAACAAGTGATAGTCCACCAGAGGAGTAACGGACAAGTAGCTTCATCCATTCTAGAAACGGATACCGATCCTGACCTGATCCAAGTGAAATACGGTAATTATAGTGCACTTATTTTTCGTTTTTTTCTAACGAGTATACTACACCAAGTCGATATTTTGTTTATGTGGATGGTATAATGTTGGGTTTGCAGATGTCTAATTATTAAAAATCACATCGTCATGGAATCCGAATTTATTGGTAGTAAATGGTGACATTATTATACCTACATAGGTATATATTATATAACATTATTATCAAATACAATACATTAAATGTGTACATTTTCATAAGTTATGTGACGTTAAGACGCTTCTGAAAGTGAATCAATTAATTATTTATCATAAAAACATATCTACTTAGTACGCATTGATTTTATGACTCACGTGGATTATATCGATGATATTGTTTTGAAATAATAATAATAATATACGTTTTTTGTTTATGAAAAATTTATTTACTGAATTTCTGTAATTGATTTGGGTTTCGTATTACCTATCTACGGAACGCGTTTGTAAAGTACGTCGTGTAGAAAACAAGCCGTATTAATGCTGACGAGATAAGTCTTAAAGCACACGCATGTCGTTTGGCACTCTTTAGACAGTTTTTTTTTCTTCCGTTGGATCGAAAACAATCACCGAATAATAGAGTAGTTTATCACTACGCCACATACATAAATAACTCTTAATTTTCGCGAAACTTACGGAAAACGTAATCTTGTCTACGAAAGTAATATATAATATATATATATATATATATTATACATATCATAATAACGATGGCGGTCGTGGTGGCCTAAACATAAATAATAAAAAGAAAGGTGTCCGATAAGATTATGTTTTTCTAACCAATATGTAATATAAAGTTTATATGTTCACAAGAGGCGGCTATAGTTCAAATAAATTGATTCGATCGTTCATCTTGCGCCGAGTAAAATATTACGCAAAAATTGAATAAAATCTGTGACTATACAGTATAGGTACATAAAATATAAGTAGATACACATTTTATAAAATTTATATAATATATAACGATATTATGGGTTAGGTATAGGCTATATTATATGTATGTTATTATAAAGAACGTTTCGTCTAATAATAGTTCAACCTCGACACTCGTCCTGCAATGATGATATTATAATTTTATAACTTTCATAATCGTATTATATCCATGTGAACAGAATAAGTTCTGTATGACGTACCTATACCTACACACCGTGTATCATTATTTTTATGTTTTTTTTTCTGCTACCGTATTACCGTATTTATTATTTATAAACGGTTAAATTTCGAAACGCGTACTCCCAAATATCGCATAAGCTCATGTTTTGGAATAAATTTGCATACGGAAATTCGACGAATTATAATATAAACTGTATAATTAAAAATGCGTCGTTTTAATTTAATAAAATCACGCCAGTGGTGTATGGGAGCGGATCGCTCGGCACCGTGTATGCCTTTTGAATATTATGACGTGTATAATACGTATATTGTATACCTGTATTAAATGGATACGCATGACACGTGTCGCTGATAATATTTATTACAATTAACGTTTTGTTTTCTGACATTATTTCCGACGCGGTTTTCCTCGCTAAGGAAACTTAACAACGTTATCATCGAATACAATTTAATAATATATTATGAATATAATTTCAAGGCAGACAAAAAGCAATTGGTATTTGACGATCATTCAATCTTTGTCACAGTAATAATATAATGTTTTATCTAAACCATGTATATGTATACCGTATGCATAACAGAGAACGATTGTTGATCAATTTAGATAAAATAATATAAGAAAAATGCATATTATTTAAATTACGCATATTTACATTGAAATCGCTAAAATGCATTTTAAAATTATATTGATCTACATCATACAGAACACTGGTCAATTATTATTACAATTTTGTGAGTAGTTTGCTATAGGTACTCAATATCTCTATAGATATACTTACATTTCTGTTATCTATGCAATATAAAATGTTTATTTATAAAATCAAATAACTATTCGTTAAATATTTGATATTTTTTTTATTTTCGATGTGATTATGACATTGAACAAAATATGGATACGGACCCATAACTGATGTGTTTGGAACCGCTAATGTAGATTGTACAACATTCTAAACAAATAAATATTTAAATATATAATGTCAAAGCCTCGGTAAAAATATTTAATGTATTTATTATACATAATATATGTAACTGGTATTTTTTTTTTATCGTTGCCGTAGTTTATTTATTATTTTTTTGTGTGTGTCACTACAATTATTATCGCGTGACACATTCTACATCATAAACACGCTCACATGTATAATAGATAGGTACACACAAGGCTGGATTCACATATTTTGCGTGCATTTTTCCAGCTTTTAAAATACAAACGTTCATATTATGTATTCAACATAGGTACATGAGTATTTTGCTTCAAAATTAAATAAAGCAAATAATTATGATAGTAGTATATTCTGTAATAAAAAATAAAATACAAATTATTATAATAATTCGATTGCCGAATGTAAAATATAAATGATTATTGATTTCCATACCCAATACTAATGCTAATAAATATCTTCTATTATTATTCTAATAAAAAATAATAATTTTGATTCATGACAGTGATTTAAAATAGTACAAAATATATACTTATGGTAGATAAATAGTATTATAAATTATTGTTTTTTTCGTTGCTTATAAATATTTTGTTAGTATCTAACTAATTCGGTAATAATTAAATAAAATATTTTAAATAATTGAATAACTAATTATATGTGCAAATCGGGAACGTAAATTTGTATAACCAGCATAAAATCATCATATTGGACATCATTTAACTTTTAAATTAATAATTAAACATTTTTATTTTTATAGAAAGAAAATGTTCACAACCGCACAATGCATATTGCATGTACATAATACAACATAATAAAGCATATTTCAATGTTTGTTGTCTTATTTGTGTTATTAGTTTTTTCATTGACTAAACAACTAAATTTAAATATGTTTTTTAATTATAATTAATGATGTAATGCAGCGTTTTTATTAATTGACATAATGAATTATAAATATTAATTTATTTTCGTGGTCCGATATTCCCGATCTTTACCTGAAATTGTTCTAAATAGTAGATAGACGTTCGAACCACTGCGTTTTTTATTCAATCAACTCTTACCTTGATCATAGCTGATCTATATTACATGGTATACTTATTAAACTTTCCATAATCATATTGTGGTCTACATCATTAATGCTCTTTTAACACTTGTGTTCACGAATTCATTTCGAGTGGATCTATATTGAAGTTTGATTCTTAATAATAATAATATATAGACAACGTGAAGTAATTTCTAATAAAAAAAAATATATATATATACGCGTAATAATTGTCGTTTCACCTAACTAATTAGTATTGATGAATCCTAATTTTTGATTGTTTTTTTTTTCAATTTTTTTTTATGTACTGATGAGTTAAAATTGCAAAAAGTTCATAAAATGAATAGAAGTTTATTCCATTGAATTTATCGTTGTTTTTTTTATTCCGTGCAGTGACAAATCGTGGACTGCGGTGACACCTGTTTAGTGTTTGTAGCTTCCACCACTAGTGCACTACGTCGTCTACTGCTGCGTTATCGCCGACACAGCTTTTATAATAATAAAAGTTTCCCATGCATCGTAGGCAAGGGGTTTTAATGTTTGTACATCTATTCAAAATGTTTGCACGGGTCAGCTAGAACTTAATGTTAAAATATTAAAAATAGTATTAAAGGACATTTAATAATAGCATTGCTTAAAAATAATCAATATTAGTTTATTTTCCTTAGAATTCCTGAAGAAATTTTTTTCACGAGTTCCGGCGCTAGTAAATGTTTAGCAATCCCACATAGTTACGCCGCAGCATCTGCTCAACTATTTGATAACCCCTTATTGCTTCCATCCAATTCCCCGCGGCTATAATAATACTATTTATTGGAATAATGCGGAATTCCAATCAATTGAACTAATTTAGTTCCGTCATACGTATTATAAGCTTTAAGTAAACGCGTCGCGGCAATGGTAAATTAATCTCATAATTTATTATAATGCAACAAGAGATGCGAATTATAGCTATATGTGTGATCGTCTTATACACTGTACTATAGTTTTATTGTTATAACTCGGGCTTCACGTTCGTCACGTGATACAAACAAGCAAATATAAGCAAACAATAATCCAATAACAATAATAATAATATGTGTTGAACAGATCCGTCGGACGCGCCCAAACTGCGCAACGGCGGCGTACAGTTTTCGGACGACGCGCACGATCCGTCGGTGGCCGGATGGATAGCCGCGAACGCAGCCGTCGCGCAGACGTCACAGCTGCCGTTGTCTTCGTCGTCGTCGTCGTCGACGGGTACGCTGCGCAGGGGAACCGCTGGCACGGCGATCAACGACCGTCAACCGCCGCCGCCGCCGGTGGACGCGGCCCGTCGTTGGAACGACGTCACGCCAAAACCGTTTAGCTACACGCACCACCATCAGCATCAGCAGTCGCCGCCGCAGCCTCCGCACCACGTCCGCGTCCGACCGGACCCGATCGAACTCGACGGGGCGGACATCAAGGAGAAGCTGATGATGTCCAGCGGTCACATACCCGAGAGTTGCGTGTGAACCGACGCGTCGCGCCCGACGTATTGTACATATAATATAATATAATATTATTGTCGTATGATGTATATGTAAAAGAAGAGAAAAACAGTACCGTATATATAAATATATATAATATTCTGATACTATACTGTAAATCGCATTTAAGTAAGAACGGTAAAAAAGACAGATAAATGATTTTTAGACCAGCGTGGGTCCATGTAAACTTCGCGAATCCCCGGACTTTTACCCTCTACGTGTATAATAATAATAATAATAATAATGATATAATCTTAAAACTTTATCCCAGTCGCGTGTTAGACCGATTTATCGCTTCCAACCCTACTATATATAATGATAATATTGTGTAGGTACATTTTTAATAATAATGATACTTGAAAATAAATATTATAATAATAGGTATAACATAGCTGTATTGATCTAGTGTAATATAATATTGTGTATAGGTAGTCGTTCGGAGCACCGTAGTCGAGTTTGTGTATTATCATAAAATATTATATAATGTGTTAAGATTAAACATGGGGCCGTCGACGATCATTGACCCGCGCCAATAAGTTATAATAGTAAAAATGTATAAGAGAGAATTGATTATATTAGATAGCTTCGTCCCCCGCATGTATTTCGAGCGTCCCGCGCTCATTTAAATAATATTTCGTACTTTTGTTCCTCGTCGTCGTTTTTGCTGATTATAATAATACTATAATATAGCCAAACATATATAATTAGGTCGAATTCTACATATAATTTATACTGTTTTAATAAATAAAAAAAAAATTTTTAAAAAAACTTGATTTAGTGTAATCCTGTTATGTATTAATATAACAGATTGTGTATATTTAAACGTTACCTTTTATCCTATTGTGTTATGATAAGTACTCGTATAATATTATTATGTAATAACTATAATTTTATGATCGTTGTTGTTTTGTTTTTAAAAATAAAACGTTTGTCAAATACTTTTCTCGAGTTGTGTTTCATTTTGACGTAGTACTATAAAATATTGTCCTCCTCCAACAGCAATCCTATAGATGTGTATATATATATGTATCATCGACGCATACAATTCCACTGTTTGAGGCTTTTTACCGTAAACATATTAAAATAAATATGCACAATACACATTCAAACTTTTGCAATTTTTTATTTTCTATAAAACTGACATTTCTCAGTTTATTTAAAAATTATGCTAAGCCTTAAGCATTACTTTTATATTATTATAAAATACATTACGAGGAGACTGTCTCCCACAATACAATACGTCAATATCTTTAAAGAATAAAATTAGTATGTTTTAGTGAGTTTTAGATTGAAATTTTATTTTAAAATAGTTAATGTTTTATAATGTTATTTTTTTATTGTAGTTGTTGAAATATAAAATAGTTTTCCTACTATATTGACAATTTCAAATTAAATCAAATTTAGTTATAGTTAATTATTCTATGAATAAATTAAAAAATAGTAATTTAAATATAAATATATTGTTAAATATAATTAATTAAAATAAGGATTAATATAGAAGAAAAATAATTATATACTTAATACAGTTCTAAAAATTTTCCTTTGATTAAAAAAGAAAAAGCAATAATTCAGAGCGGTTCTGTATATTATATTACAATAAAATGGATTTTTTTTTTTAAATTTAATATTAGTTACTCTTTTTTGTATTAATTATTCATATTTAGTTATAACTTGGTTACAAATAATGGATAAATACGTTCAAATGTCGACCATTAATGATAATCATTTGTGAAAATCAATTATTGGTTTCATGAAAATGGTCAAGGTTTTTTCCCCGACTGTTTAGACTTCTTTCTATGAATCAATGAGTAGCTAAATGTAATATATAATAAAGTATAAATAAATATAAATATTTTATTAACAAGATGATTTTTTAACGTTAAATTGATTACGGTTGGTTTGCTGTTTTATTTGATTAATTTAAATATCATAGACAAAATATTGTTAGAGCCGTAATTTAGCTGTTTTTTTTTTATCAAAAATAACCTCTAGGAAAATCAATACTATTTTTTTTAAAGAATCAAATAAAATATAATTTTATTTATAATTTAAAATAATGATAAATATTATGTTCAAAACCATATTTGAACATAAAAAGTAATGAATTATTAAGTATTATCCTTCCTCAATTCGAATAGAAATTGATCGTATATTATTTAGCTGCATAATTAGCCTTATTCTAATCGTGTTAGGTACTATTGGTACTAATATGTAATGTCCGTATTTTTTTAACTTATTTATTTCGTTTACAAACACCACCGTTTGACAGAAAACTGACCATATTTATGCAGCACGGTTAATACGAAAATGGATAACGCCAACTCATACATAATAATGAAACTCTAAATACATATAGAATAAGATGCAATTTCGCCAGAGTAACAATGGTTAAATTTATGATGCCATCGAACGTATTGGGAAGAAAAATTAGATTTTAAAAGACATAAAAAACCTCATCGACCGGAATAACGAAGTCAGACTCGGTGGCTACGCATCTTGAACCACGTCTAATGGTGAGCGTGAAAATTCCGGGTAAATATCGTTTTTAATCTCGTCTCGGTCGTCGTCGTGAATAAACACGGGACCGACTGGCTGGAACGCTATTAGTTTTTCGAAATTGACCTTTTCCCGTAAACCTCCCCTCACTTTCACTGGCACTCTCTACATCTATATCTCTTCACCCGTTGTCTAAAATGCGCGCAAGCGGAGATATAAAACCACCCCGTCGGCTAAGAGTTAAGAAAATCGTTTTCGCAGACGGCGGCGGTGACGACGGAAATTAATGGTCAACAGCCCTTTGACGTGTGTGCTGTTGTACACGATTTGTCTTTTCACGAGAACCGTTCTCATGACATTCCGTTGGGTCACACACACCCGTTCTCGATCTCCGTCACCTTTCATCTCTCTATCAATCTCTTTCTCATGATCTGTCTATCACTCTCTCTCTCTCTCTTCTTAACTCTCTGACTGTATACGTATTTATGTTTGTTTATTGGATATCACATTCACGCATAGTGACGGTAGCTACAACTACCAGCTATTTCACCAGGTCAAGACTGATTTGGCATATAGCTCGGTCAAACATGGATTTATTTCCGGTCTAGATAACGTATGATAATTTTGAATAAGATCACAAACAGTATGAGCAGGCAAACTCATCGCGTCATACGATTATCGTTATTATTATATAGCACTTGTTTCGTTAAGAGTGCTGCAGACGTCGTCGTTATTATTATGTTTTAATATGTAATCCACTAAGAACAGCGTTCAGAGTTTACAGTTTTGACAACATCCTGCCCGAACACGAATGAAACTTTGTAAAGTTGTTTATACGCGTGTGGCGTGTGCGCCTATGAAACACGAAGCTTTACAATAATTAATATACCTATATACCTATAAAATATAGACTCTTGGTACTATATATCAGTGGTTTTCAACAATTTTTTATTTTTTGTTAACATAAATGTTATGTATTTCTTAGAAATCCTGAGATATCCTACTACAGAACACAAGTAGGTACTAGTGGTATATTATACTCACACACTTCAGTCGCAAAACATATACTGTCAATTGACATACTACGGAACGATATACTGTATATTAAAGAATAATGAATAATTGAATTTAGCATGAATAAAAAACAGAATTTATAAATTTGATTTTTTTATACATGAGTACGATCATGTTAAAGTTTTAAAATGCAGATTTATAACCTAATCTGTTGTGTTAAAAAAAAATAAAATTATGTTGAAATTTATTTAAATTTACAGTTATTTTTTTCTTTTTTACGAAATCTTGACATTTTTTAGGCAATCTATGCTACAGTACATCCAAAACTATTGCAATCGATCTCATCGTTTTTTTTTTTTAAATAAACATAATATGTACAATATTATTATTTTGTAACTCTTACTTATTTCCTACCGAAAATTAATTTTTTTTTTAAATCTAGGATTGAGATGCTGCTGCAGTATTTGCTGTGTTTTATTGGAAATTGATAATGATATCCTTCGCTTTGCAATTAAACGTTATGTAAAATAGGTCAGAAGGGTAAACATTAATTTAATATGATGTAAATAAACAGTTTCTAGTGTTTGAAATTCGTAGTCTGGTCGCTAGCCTCTGCTCCCTTAAACTAAAAATAATCATTTATTTAATGCAAAAGTGCAGAACTGAATTGAACCCAATATGACTGATTTGTGTATATCCACATTAATCATTTCCTAGCTTTTAGCACACAAATGTGATACTTATATGGTCTGAGCAATAAATCACCTGTTTTTACAGAGCCATGAGTTCGAAAGGATGTACCACCACTTAAATCACATTTCATCATCGTTATAATATACGAATGTCGACGAATAGATGTTTGCGGAAAAGAAAGATCGTGTAAAAAAAAAAAGAATTACGTGTGGTACTGTGGTATAGATTTATAGCCATTTTTCCGTTCGACCGAACGTGTAGTTGTGAAATCCACACGTATGCGTCGCTGCACCAGACTCGTACAAAATCTCAGAGCTGAAATAACACTAAGCACCGCACCTAATTTCGATCTAGAAACGATGTCCCGGCGGAGGGATTGTACGTACAAACAAACGCCGAACCAAATTGCCGTATAATAAAAACTAAACCAAAACAGTATTGTAGAAAATAGTAAATACTCCAAACGTTGTGGCACGTGTGTGTATTTAACACGGAAAAAAAACAATAATATTATTTACGTACTATTATAGGAGCTGTAATGATATTATATCTTTTATACGTTTATAATAAGCGATAAAATTTAGTGCAGGTGATTCGGACAATTTTAATCGACCGTTACCAGACTACGTGCGTAGACGGAAGTGTTACCCACGTCGATCGGCGTACGGTTATAAACACTACTAATAATTTTTATTACTTTGGCGATAATTATACTTGCCCGAGCCTTAATCCATAGTTTTAATAGCCGTTCTGTATACAGTATACTTGTATATTATTATCATAATTTTGGACAGAATTCTATTTTCGATACATACTCTAAAAAAGATTCTGCTTAGGGATATGAATTTTAAAATGTATGCTGAAGTAAAAATTAAAATAATAAAAAATATCGTTTAATCTCGACAACAAATTCGTAATAAAACGTTATTAGATTTTAAAATAATGAATGATTCATGATAAAAAAAAAAAGTTATTTGGTATATTATGATACTATATATTTTTAGTAAATTATTTTTACAATACTAATTATCTCTCATTTCTATTACACAAAATCAATAATCAACATTTATAATTTAAAACCAATTAAACAATTATTGAAACACTAATTTGAATACCTGAAATAATGACATGTTATTATTTTTTTTTGTTAGATTATTTTAATGTACCTAACTAATAATTGTTAAAAACTTTCAATTTCTATGATACTGTTGATTGCGACAAATAATTATAAAAATATATATAAATCCATATATTTCTAGTTACTACCTTTAGATATGTCCTATATACTACATTTTATTATTATCTCAGAAGCTTCTACGTTTCGGTATCTACTTAAGTAATATCTGAAACTAGTGGGACCAACGGTCCCGTATGAAAATTATTACGGTTATCAGGTAATGTCATATAAGTATTGTCTAGATAACATATATGTTATGTGTGACTTATTTATTAAATTGTACAGCTTATATTATTTAATGAATTACAGCTTAAGGGGATCGAAAGTGGTGATTTTCTGACTTTGTCTAGTAGACATAGAATACAGGCATTTAGATGTATTTTCATCCAAACGTACTAATTGATCTAGTGAAATTATAAAAATTATAAAAACAGATTTTAATTTGTCGTCAAGTCTAATTGAGATCGACTATTTCAAATTTTTGATTGTACCCCCCAAATTCTAAGAATAAAGTCATACTAGAAAAAGAGTAAACAAAACAATGAAATATTTCAATTTTTCGTAAAAATAAAATCAAAAATCAAAAATTGGAAAAAGCCAATCTCAAGTAGACTTGACGATAAATTAAAATCTGTTTTTAGAACTTTTATCGCTTCTCTATATCAATCAATGCGTTGGAATAAAAACATGTCTAAATATCTATATTCCATGTTTGGAAGACAAAAACAGTAAATCATCGTTTCCAATATCTTAGCTTAATATATGTTTTATTGAAAAATATATCAAATTTTAAAAATGTCCACTGTAAATTATTTATAAATTACATTTTTAATTGAAAGTAAATTAGGAATATTTATAATACGTCATAATATAAAAACTATATTAATTATAAAAAAAATAACAGCTCAGACAATTAATGACCTGGTAAGCAGGTTGTGTTTCGTACGGAATAAGTAGTCTCGGAAAATACATATGCGGTGCCGTAAAAACTAGACAGGTAAGTTCCATAAGTCTCCAGCAAGCCGGTCATTAAAAAAAATAATAGAAAATGTTGTAAATTTCAAGGTAAGAAAAAATATTAAATTAAAATACAATTCCTGTTTAGTTTACTAAGAATTCTTAATTTGTAGTAGATTTAAGTAACACAATATAATTTTTACATACGCATGTCCCTATTTATATTTTTGACATAAATATATAAAATTATTTTTATATTAATTATTATTTTATAATGGACATATAAAGCCAGGGTATAAAAAAAAGGCCCTCTCGTGTTTCGATGATTTGGTATGTTTTCAGGTAGAAAGTTGGAATACATAATATTGTTGGCTAGTGGGTTATTACTAATGTAGTAATGTGTATGTGTTTAACCGTATGATAACCGCACATGTTTGTATTTAAAGTTTTAATGTTTAATAACCGTTAGGTGTACCAATATGGTTAAACACAGTACCTTCCCACCACATGTCCAGGTGGAGAAGACAAATAATAATAATATATATATATGTATATCAACAAATTATGTCAGTGATACGTAATATTATTCAGAATATGTATGGTTTTATATGAAATATACTGCGCTAGTATGTTATAGTAAGATTAATAAGCATATTGAGAGCTATTGGTATGGTGTCGTATTCAAATAATACGAAACACACACAACTTCCTTCAGAAGAAATAGTTTAATTCAATACTTGGGGGCAAGAAAAAATAACACTTATAAACAGTAAGAACCCATGTCATTTACTCGATTCGCAAATAACACAGTTTATTATAGTACTGCGGAATAACCAGACGGTATGATATACATCGTGAATGAAAGAATAGCTGGAAAAATTAATCTCGATTATAAAGACAGATAATATACAATAATAAATTAATATACTAATATTATTAAAAAACGATGTTTTGTAAGTTAATTATCTATATAATAATAACTATTCATAAAATATGTGTATATAAGACATTAATCTAAAGAAATTATAATAATAAAAATAGTATTTTAAAATTTAAATGTCTGTATAAACGAAATCAACCATAATATTATTGAAAAACACTATGTTATTTAGACTACATAATATTATCATAATTTATAATAACATCAAACAATAGTAAAACATTTTTTTTTCAAAACAATAAATCAATTTAGGGACTAAAGGGACTTAGGCTTAACCGAAACTCCTTCTCAGACATTTCCATATTACCATATTTCAGTAATTTGATGGTATTATTTGAATAAAATATGGTTTGATTTTAAATCAAGTTTTGACTAAAATAAATCTGATGGTCATGCATTAGTGACCAATCTTAAGTTCAAATGTCGATAAACTTGGATATCCACGCGAAAAATAACATATATTATTTTCTTTAATTTATTTTGAATATGATTTAAATATTATTTATCATACAAATTTGAAACATTCTACTGTTACTTAAAATTTTATTTTATATACACAGTGAAATATTTAAACTAATTTTAGCTAATTTTAAGCATTTAACATTTTTCAATTTTTCTAAATTTTTTTTAAAGAAGTTTTTATAAAATGTTTTAAAATCGTTCAAAAAGCTTGAGAATGTGAAACATGATTCCACATAAAGTTTACTATTCTCATAGAAATATAAAAATATACCTACACGATTTTTTTTTAAGTGAAATCACTGTATATTAATATAATGTAAAAACCTACCGTAGTTTTTGATGTTTTTTAAATTTTAATATTATTATACACTTGCGATAAAGTACATATATAATGATATTTAAAATTTAAATAAACACTCGTATATATTATAGAAAGTTTGGAATACTATGATTATCGGCATTGTAATTTCAGTCATAGATTATATCGACAAAAAATGATGTATAGTTTTGACACTGTATCATATTATATCACTTTTACTTGAGCTGATTATCAATTTATTTTACCTTGGGGAGTAATAAAGATAATAAATCAGTTATTCATATATATTATTATATAAGTCATATTTTAATTATTTGATTATATATATTATTTAACAAGTATAGGTGTACCTATAACCTAAGAGGACATAGCCTTTATTGCCAAAGCATAATATGTTAGTGTATTTTTTATGGTATTATAAAAAAATAAACCATATTGGACGAGAATATAATGATTGGTATTCAAATGCTAAATTATATGCGTAAATTAATTCATTTTCTTAGTGTCTCTGCTAGGTTTTCGATCAACAGCCGCAGTTGCTATAGTACTATAAATGTATTGTATGAATCTGACTTTGTTAATTTTGATCGATGATGTGACAGAATCCGGTTCAGACGCAATCCGGATGAGGTGGTAACTCTTTCCGTAGCAAACAAAGCAAACTTTATTGTGTTTAATTTCGTCGTCGTGTCGGACACGCAGAAACCTCGTCGTTTTTACAATAACGTTTCTGCTCACGAAGGATGTACAGCAATAATGTTTGTTTAGTTATACAACAGGACTATATATATGTTTAATTGAAATTATATTCATGATTTATATAAATTCAATAAAGTAATACAGAAATATCTTAAAACTTTGTAAATGATAATTAAAATTGTATTGTATATTATTGTTGCGCAAATATATTATATGTATAATTATTATATTAAATTATTAAAAAACATTTAACAAACCACTTAAAAATGTGTATTCATTCAAATTATAATTTATTAATTATTTATAGGAAATTTGAATATTTTTAAGTTATATTTTCAAATAAAATAGAAAGTTTTACAATACATATTAATTGAGTAATTTTCCAAAACAAATTACTAAATTCTATGATTAACTATCAGATAGTGGTTAACAAAAATGACTATTTGATATTAATTGTGTCAGCTATATAATAATATAAAATATTTTTATATTATTGTAAATCTATCGACAAAATAAATAATTATACCATCCTATTGATATTGTGTTAATAAAACAACATATCTATTTTTTTGATCAAATTTTGTTTGCCGAGAAACATACATTTAATTTTAAAACAAGAACATTTAGGTACGTAAAAAAAGTATATTAACAATCAAAAAGTTGTATCTGTAGAACTTGGATTTTCTTTCCTGACATTATTTGTAGTGTTTTTTTAAGGTTAAATTTTGATTAGAATAAAATACAAATTGCTACCTAGCCTTAACTTAGAACAATTATTTTTATTTGATAAACAAAATTCAATAGTTTCAATTTTAAAAGATGAAGTCTAAACCATGAATATTTTAAATTAAATTAAATTAAATTTTTATATTTTTTTCTATGAATGTTGATAAAAAGGTTTATTTTTAAAATTTAGCACGACTTTATTCTTAAGTTAATAATTTATTTATTATGTGTTCAAAAATTACATTATTAATCATATGAATATACTATATGCTATAAACTTTTAATCGCTATATTATATTCGGTATACATTTATAGTAAATTTAAGTTGTATTTCGGCTAAAGTGGTATTTATTTGTAATTTCTGAGCCTAAATTAATTCATAAATGCGTATTTTAATGGTTATGTCATTAAATATTCGTAAGAATGAATTTTGAATAACTTCTGTGCAGGTTTATTAAGGCTATGCTCCATAAATTATAAATTATAAAATATTGCTAATAAAAATGAACTCAAAGTATTCTAGCATCATTTTTTTGTAATAGTTTGTGAAAATATTTATTCACGCTGTTTTTCTCTTAGTAAAATATCCAAACCAATTTAAAATAATAAAACTGATTTCCATTACACGAATTGCATTACTCACACATTCACTAACTTTTATATTCTTATGTCACGTTAGAGGATGTGTAGACGCTTTTAATACAATATAATAAAATGTTATACATAATCGATATAATAAACTTTTAACTTTTAATACTCTTAAGTTTAAGGAAAATATATAATTTAATATTTAACCACGATGATGTTTGTGACATGTTTGTTAAGTATTTAAACATATTAAGTAATGTATAGGTTAGTATACGCCATATCTTACTGAAAATTAATTTTGATTCAACAGTAGTATAGTGCCCACTGATACTAATCAGTATTTTTTTCTTTGACAAACAAAATTAAAAACCTATTAAAATTTCTATATCAATATAGCTAACATAAATGATTTACCTAGTTTATACGTATTAGTAACATTGATTTTCTCAGTCGACATATTTTAAAATGAGGAGACGCCTCCCAGTATCTTAACGGTAGTTATTATTAGTGATGCATATTTTATATTTTAAAATATTTTAACAAAAGTAAAAATGCATATTTTGCTTTTTATATTGCGTGGAAGAAAATCCTTACCTACCTTAATAATTAATTATGTTACGATTTTAATATTAAAAACAAACGTATAATTAATTATTAGAGTCACATACAAATAATAAAAATTTGTTATAATTTCCAACGTACATTATAACGATAAGCTGTATTTTTTCATTAAACATTAATTGTACACCAATATAGGTGCATTTAAACAATAGTTCAAATAAATATTTTTTTTTTCAAAGTGAAATAAAATTACCTACCACTAGAATTATATATTTATTGGATGTAATTGGTTTTGGAATGGCCACGATACGAGACTAATACTTTGCAGACAGCAGTCTCTAAATACTTTTTCTTCTAATTTTAATGAAAAAAATTCTTACAGTTGAAGATATTTTTAATTGGAAAAAAAACGTTTCAAATGGTTTTCATTTCATGTTTGAATGTACACTACAATACAGGTCGTATTACAAGTAGATTTTGTATTATATTATTTATCTTAATTGGAATTTTTAGAATATCAGGTTTAATATTTTAACTAAAATAGTTGAAATACGTCAGTATATCACGATGTTCCAGACACATTAATAACAAATAATTCAGCTTTTATTATTTATTTCAATATAATTTCATTACACGTGGTAAGTACCAATGTTATGTAATTTAATATAAAGTCGTTCACTCTTAAACTTTGTTCGATTTCAATATATCTTTGAAACCTCGACTACTTTTACAATCATACGACGATTAATAAAGTTTGGTCTTTGAGTACCTAATATGCTATACACATCGGTATAGTACTACGTTACACATAATAAGTTTCCTCCTCAATATAATATTATGCTGGGATAAATCCATAACTCAGTAATATTGTAAACAATTCGTGGTATTGTTAAAGTTGTATTTCCATCTGTAATATCTCAATCAATTGGCAAATAATTCTTTGTAAAACAATTCTCATACTAAAAATAGGTAATTAGATTGTAGCATTTTATTAAAACACAAGCCATACTCAATTATTGGCAAACTTTGAATGTATTTTTTTTTTTTTTTTTTGAATAAACAATATTAAATATTGTACGAAAATCAATCGGACTCGAACTTGACAGATTTTAATTTGATAAGTTTATTCGGCACAATATTTCAAGATTTGAGTTTGAATATAAGCTATTTAATTTTTTTTTTTTTTTTTATCGTAAGCCTACGGTTTTTTTTCGAGTATAAAAAATCAGTTCACCGAGAACGAGATTCAAACTCGATATTAATCAATAAAAATCCCTTTGAAAAACATTCGCCCGTCGTGCCTGCTGCTATAGTCTTGTAATTTCCCCCCCCCCCCCCGGCCGTTATGCGTGTGTATACAAACAGCGAATAATATCATATTTTTTTTTTTTATGCGTTATAACTACGGTCACTATTTGAATAAAAGACCTGCCGCGGCGCGAATGCAAACGACGCGTCCGAAACCGTCATCCCGAAGCAGATCCGACTGTATATGCACTACGTTTGCCGGTTATTATCGTATCCCGACGGAGTTGAACGACGTCGTCGACGATTTATGCGCCACAGACTCGAGTCGTCAATGTACTATATATTATAATAGTATATAATCGCCGTTCAGGTGCTGTACAGCAGTATCGATTCGCGTAAAAGTCTCGTAGGTAGGTGTATATAATAATATGTATATATTGTACGGTCGGGTCGTCGTCGTTCGAATATAATAATAAATTATTGGCTCGGAGCGTCGTAAATCGGATCCGCCGCGCGCAAACGTTTATGCCCCCTCGGGCGTCGGCATTCGCCGCACAAGACGCGACTACATTCTATACTACTATAGTGTCGTTCCCGCCGCCGACGCACCGTCGTATTACTATAATATACGCGTCTACGTGTTTGGTAACAATGCCACTTCAAAGTTTCGCCGCGAAGTTTCTTAATTAGTCGTAACTAACCGCCGCCGCCGCCGCCGCCGCCACCGCCGCCCAGCCACAGCCGGTGGGCGAGAACCGAAACACGCGCGTCTTCGCTCCGCGCGGGCTCGCATCGCACCGACAATAATACGCCGCGACACACGGTCTCCCGGCGACAATTATTACGATACAGTGTAATGGACATCGATCGTATAATATAATTATTTAAAAATTCACACTGCGGTTTTTATTAAAAAACCCGATAATATACGATACATACGTATAGTTTTATAACCGGTCGTTGCGATCCACATGGTTTATTAATTATATCGTCTAAAAAAACAAACGGAGCAAAGAATATTAATTTATTCGTTCAGTTTATCGTTATCTTTCGTTTTACCTGTCATGTTCGTATTTATATTATACTTACATCACATCGTTATTATATTATAATAATTATTCATAATATTATATATTATTTATTATTTATTACTACGACCGTCAGCCGGCGCGGTGTATGTAGATAATAATTGCGGTACATAAGCGTGTAGGCGATTTTCGTACGGTTTTCTGCGCCGTTACCCGTGGCCGGCAAACAAACTTAATATGGTTTATTAATACGCATCGGTATAATATCGCCATAGCAATAGAAATAATAGTAACGATAATAATATTCCGTCGGGTAGAGGAGTGGGCGTGGATATACAAAAGTCGAATTAGTCTTTTGACGTTTTGGGTCTGTATCCGAATCGGGTTTGTACGAAAATTACACAAATAACGGTCGGAGACCGATCGTCGCGATATCCCGTATTTATACCACTGGAGATACAGCGAAAGAGATCTACCGAAATGATATTAAAACTTCGAACCGGTGATAATTATTACACAAGTGTCCGAATCGGTGTTAGTGGGTTTTCGTACAGCACCGGTTACCTACACATTACGATAAAAATAACGTT
Organism: Rhopalosiphum padi; assembly: GCF_020882245.1. Lineage (NCBI taxonomy): Eukaryota > Metazoa > Arthropoda > Insecta > Hemiptera > Aphididae > Rhopalosiphum > Rhopalosiphum padi. Next base: position 26,778,601 of record NC_083600.1, read on the forward strand.
AGGTGGAATCAATCATACGTTAATAATGGTTTTATCGTATAATACGAATAACTTCGTTAAAAAAAAAACAAAAACATTAATCAAATTAAAAACTCTATAAACTACAACCGATAACGAATTATACGTACTCTTTAAATTATAAAAAAATGAACGATTGCGATAGTCAATTATAATAACTATAAGTCTATAACGTTTATTGAAGCATATAATATATGCACAGACATTTAGACGAATAATGTTAACGTGTTTTTACGTTATTTTTATCTGACGTTGTACAAAAAGTCCCCATTATAGCGACTTACACGACTATGTGGGGCGTAAACGTTCATGTGTGTGTGTGTGTGTGTTTGTCAACGTCTTTGGGTGACGTTCGATTAAAGCGTTTCGTTTGAGCTCGTTTCCCCGAGCTCGAGCGTTCCCCTTAATTGAATATTTTACAAGACAAAACTTTTCTAATACTCTCAGCGTTTGATCTTTTCACCATATGCTCCGGTCGTGTACTCGCGTGTACCTATACGCCCGGTAATCGTCTAGGTGATTTCACGTAGGTACATGTCTAGACATTCGATTAAGACACAATTCGCTGGGGCTCATTGTAATCGTTACTAAAGCGAATGTAATATTATTACTACGAGGTAAAATGCGCGTAAAGCGTGTCGTGCTCTTTTAACCTCATTCTAAGGCGGGTTGTGTACACACGTGAACGCATACACGCAGCGCGGAATCGTATGATATATTAAATAATCGTTATAATATACCTAAGGCATATTAGGTATACGCCACATGTCACGAAGTTTTAGTAATTCCAAACCTTCAGATGTACGAGATAAAAACGGACTCGTTTGTACATATTTTAAAGTTCAAAACGCACAAATGAAAACTATCGATTTGTAGTGACTGATTACTGTAGATTAATAACACCATGCAGATTATCCGTGGTAAAATCATTTCATATTGTTATTATTATTATTATTACTATCATCATTATAGCATCATTTGGTAACGAGCCACATTCGTCTCAAAAATGTGTTTGCACTCATCGAGACTAAGAGGTGCAACAGACAAATCGCGATTGAAAAGTATTTTTCACGGGATCGTCATTACCGTAACGAAACCGTCATTCGATGGGATTCATTATATTGCAATGGTCTTTATAATGTTATAAAATGTATTAAGGTGAATCACCAAGCATTTCCCATTTTTTCCTTCAATAATTATTTTTTTTTAATTTATGATTTTTATTTTTTTTTTAAGTGTACCATCATATTATCAAATTATTATACGATTTAAGAAGTGGTCCAATGACGGTAAAAACATTTTTTTAATGTGAAAATCGATGTTTTACTATACATTTATTTTTAAGTAGATAATTTTTTTTTTAAAAAATTCAATGTATCTAAATAAAAATTGAATCAGTAGTCTTTTGGTTATTTAAATGTATGGTGAAATACTTTATATATATATTAATTATGCTTGCTAAATCATCAAAATAAATGCTTAACAGTTTTTAACCTATTATAACTTTGCACATTTTATACATGATTTGTTTTTAATAAAATGTATGCACGTCATCGTTATTCCACGAACAAAAGTCACTATTAGGGTAAACATACTCAAATATTTTAAAAACTTATTTTTCAAAATCACATCAAATTCTTATGTTATGACTAACTATGTTATAGTTAGTCATATTTTGTATTCGTACTAGCTAGACATAATATTGGTTTGAAGTATTTGAACATTGATTGCGACACCAAATGTCACCAATTATTTATTTACTATAAATATAACAGACGAAACGTCCTTTTTAAAATAGTTTTGATAACAATGAATAGTAAAATATACTAGAATTAAAAACGTTATATTTCTAAACAAAATATAGTTATCTATATAAATTGTTAAGAGAATTTAAAGCATTATCTTTGAAAGATTAATGAGTCATACTAAAAAAATCAAGTGTAATAGAAATAATAATGGCTAAAGGAAGAGCTCTAGGGAGGATATGATGCAAAATGGGGCAAATGTTATATCACTTCATTTCGTATGTGCGATTGAAATGCAATATCTATTTTTAAATTAAAGTAGATATTTTAAGAATAAACATAAAATACATATTATTTTAGATATGGAAAAACATCGATACAAATTTAATAATGACACTACTGACTTTATTGTGTATGTTTATCCTGATGATGACATCCATCGTAGAAATGTACTCTATGTATAATATTATGATATTTAGTAGAATATGGTTTTTTTTTTTGTAATATTATTCTTTTCGGATTTTTTGGACAATCTGTCGTGGACGTATTGCGTTTTAGTTATAGGTCACATTAAATATCTATCCTAAACACGCCAAGTCTAGAAAAGTGTACAATACTTCGTATTATTATGCAAATAGTTTTTTTTTTGTTCAGATAAAAAAAAAATATATATTAATATGTACGTACGTCAAACGAGTTGGTAGGTATTTTATTTTATTTTTATATTGGCGGAAAACTGTATATAGTATATACACATGTATATTATTGAAGTAAAGCAAGTAAAGAAAGGCCCCCATCTCCGATACAATAAATGAAAATAGCAAGTTATCTGTAAATGTTTAAAATATCGTTACATGAGAACATTGAAGCTAATGTATCTATAGAAGTATTGATTTCTCTACAAAACCTTTTTTAGTAGTTAATACATATTTTATACAAGTACAACGAAATCTAATTAAATAAAAATTTAAATAATATGAATAAGTAAGACTTTTTTTTTTAATTATGTAACCGCAAAATTGTACCTGAATAATAATTGTCTTAGCTTATAGAAATGAACAGGATTACAGGGAGTCACAATAATAACTAATTATCAATTTTCAAAATTAAGTGGCGACAATAAGTAGCCCACATGAAATTGTTTTTATACCACTCAAACAGTTTCTTCAATAGTCCATATTTTTAAATAAATATTCTGTTCAAATGATATAGGTATTGGATGTTTGTAACTAAAATCAAAACGTAATTGTGAAAATAATTGCAATATAAAATATAAGAATCTTATTATAACATACTTCAACGTATGTATTATTATTATTATTATTATAGCACGTACAATGTAACGACGTACAATAAAATGTTTGTTAGCTATTTTGAACTCCTATTGGTTATAAACAATGCCATCACAATGTTCTTGCTAAGACCAGTGAAATGTATTAAAATTTGAAGCCATTAAGCCCATAAACAACTGAAAAAATTTTAACTACTATCTTAAAAAAGTATTTCTATATTTTTTCAGTTAAATAGCCAATTTCACTTATACACTTTCACCATGGGTATTAAAAATAGAATACATCGATATTAATATTATTATTATAATATATTTATACCACTAAAATAGCGGAAAACCGCACCAACATGAAACCTGTACGGCATATATACGTATCGTTCTGAAACTGGCCATTGATAAGAAATAAGTTATTGTGTATTTACATCACTGAACATTTATTTGTTTCTAAAATAATATAAATATTGAAACTCAAAGTAAATGCTGTAATAACCACTCTAAAAGTGTGACTATTTTCTAAAATCGAACTTTTTTATACGATTCCTCTTAATGATTTATGTTTTGATGCAATGTCCTTATTTTAGTCCTATTTTATTCTAAAAGAATTATGTTTCTTTATTAACTGAGTACCTAATAATAGTATATGTTAATATCGGTGAAAATAGTGAGTTTTAAGCTTTGTACACTTTATATTATTTAGAACTGCTTATTCATATTGTACATACATAAACAACTAAATTTTGGATTACTGCAATCACGTATATTTTGAATTTTGTGGGTATAATATATTTCAAAAACACTTTTTAAAAAGGTTATAATTTCTGAAATAACGAATTTTCCCTTTTAGAGAATTATAACTTCGTACATAAATATTAAATTTAGGGCCCGGAAATGTATGCACTAAAAACTACCAAAATATTCATGCACTTAACGCTTAAAAACATTGATATAATATGCCCTTAATTTTTTTTTTTAATTTTAAATATATGTAAAAAAAAACTTTATAGTACTAAGTCAATAATAATTGCTATTTAAATTATTGTATTAATTACTGAGCATTAAACATTTTATTATACAATACGTTTAAAAATAAAACTAAAAATTTAAACAGAAAATTATAAAATGAATACTCGTAGGTATTATGTTTTTTTATAGTTACAATATTCACAATCAACGAATTTAGAGTTAACAATGAAAAATTTGAAAAATATTTGAATAAATAAAAAATAAACCTCGAAATATACAATTAGATGCAAAATAAAACTATGGATTTGATTATGTATTGATATAATTTAAATTTATAGCCGATCTAACAATTTATTGATCTATTCAGTAAGAACATACAAATGCATAAACTTCCGCGTATTTGTTATTTATACATAAATGCTTCAGAGTAGAAAATTATAAAAATAACTGAAAATAAAATATAATATAATTAATATAATATAATAAATTATTATAAAAATAATTAAAATAACTTTGTGAAAATTGTTCGTTCTTTTTATTAGATAGGATATATTTATTTTTATGCCAGTTTAATAATATTAATAGTATAATATTACAAAACTAAATATATTACACTATACAAAGTAAACTATTATCTATTGTTAATACTAATACTAGGTAAATTATATATTATTAATCAGTTGGTATTATATAACCACCGCCGTTACTTAGTCACAGTAACATTACTGTATTTATACTCATCAGTTGTCTTTGTAGTAATAATTTCTAACCGTAGTAATCATTGTGCGGTGATCGTCATCATCGGTAACGAACAGGTTAACCGCTATGTGTACCATATTATTAGTACATGGTTGATTTGCATTTTGGGCTAACCTAAAAAGTAGTGAACATGCATATTCGCTACGAACATTATTTAAAATAATTTTTTTTTTTTTTTTTTATTTTTATACCTAAAAAATTGTATTTATGAGATATCAATGTGCTGGTCGAAAATTTGTTTGTCTGATGGGCTGCGAAATATTTTCATGTATTAAAATCGTATTTACGTGTACAGTAGAGTCTCGCTAATCCGGACAACTTATATTTTGTACTTTCTTTAAATTTCTTTAATTTTCTATAAATTTGTATTGATATATGTACATATTGTGTAATACATATATCACAATAATAACAATAATAATGTTTAATGTAAAATTGTAAATTAATAAATTTTGAATAAGTATAAATACATAAGGTGTTTTTTGAAAAATATTTATTATTAAGTTAAAAATACGTAATTCCGTTTAATCCGGATTAGGTAGACTCTATTATACCATAGTAGTTACACATAACACTTTTTTGCAAACACTCCCGTGTACCAATAATGGTATACAAAAACTTATTGGCAAAACAACAAATGTACCAAAAATGGTATATATAGCTCTTTTGGCAATGTACCGAAAAATGACATAGTTGTTAACCTGTTGTGTGTTAATATTCTAAATAATAATAATATACCTGGTTAATAAGTATTTTATAAATTAGCTTCGTACTCACCATTTTCATTATATTATGATTTTAAACTGTGATAGATTTTCTTGTTATTAAAAATATAGTGAAAGAGTTCACTTATATTAGAAACTTTACCACATTATGTTTTTGACTCTAAAAACTTCAAAATATTCTTTTAATAATCATTATTTTTTATTTGAATCAACATTTAAGTCTAACTAGTGTCAAATTACTGAAATTATAAGGTGTAAAAATATATTATGATATTTAACGCAATTCGAATACAGTCAATATATTACCATTTCACCATGTCTATTCGAGTTAATTTGTTAATAATTGTAATTATTAATAAATATGTAAAGTTTGAACATTTACCGTTAAATTTTTTTAAATTTATTTAAGTGTATTCCCTTTAAATGTATCATTTGCATAATAAGATTTCTATGGTTTTAAATATTTATGGTGTAAAAATAAAAGTTATTAATGTATCATAAAATATTATAAATCTATTGTGAAATTTGTTTAGCTAAAAATAATTAAGATCTCTAATTTAATAATATTGAACACCGACGAATTAAAACAGTTTCAAGTAATCCAGTTGTATTAAAATATTAATCATTTGACTTTACCCTCTACTGTAGTATTATAATGATACATTTTGCTGTCATAGACTTTAAGCGTCTGCGTTTCTCATCACTATAGCCACTTGCTTTTTCCAAGTTTAGTACAGTTAGTTTTGTATAATATTATGTCAGTTTAATTTTATTATAATATAAAAAATTGTTCTTGGAATAAAAACCCGTTTCTTAAACGTTAAATCTTATGAGTATATTGTAGAAACAAATTGCATCACAGCATAATAAAAATACAATACCACTTTCTGAGTAAGGTTATTAATTAAAATTAGAATAATAACTTTGTCTATACAGTGACAGTTTTTAAATGTAATTTAAAACTAATAGATTAATAACTTTAACTATACAGTGGCAATTTTTATGTTTAAATGTTATTTAAAACTAATAAAATTTGTAAAACGATTTAATAACTACCGTTGAGCTGTACTAATAAATATAATAAACTGTTAAAGTTTAAGTTAATGTACTATTTAAGTACTGAATTTTAATATTATTATTTTTTTTTTTTAAATATAAATAATACTAGTATATTACATTAACAACTATATAATTAAATTTATAATATATAATATATCCAATTCTGCAATAATATAAAGATTTTGATCAATAAGCTAGTTTACCTATATATACTATTTAATTCTAACAAATTGTGTAACGTAAAATAATGTCGCTTTTAAATGATCGAAAAAAAATGTATAAATCGAATACTAGGACCACAGTTTGTGTTATTAAGATCATAAATAATTATATAATAATTTTATTGACAGTACTAGAATCATTTAAATTTTTTAAAACACAATTTTAATATATTTCTAAGTAAGTTTTCTATTTCCCATCTTATTTTGAGATGAAAATATGTGACATTTTATTTTAACACGAGCTTTGTGATAATCTGGGTAGTCTTAACCACAAATCACGGTCAGGATTTTTCTACGGTGGTTCTAGTATACAGTCAAAACAAATGAACTACAGGCACGTCGAGTAAACATAAAAAGTGTACATACGACATGAAATCAGGTAGGAACGATGTAACCCAAATAATAATAATATGGTCGTAGTTGTACGCATGTCATCAATGAAGTAAACGTGGCATACTTGTGATAGCGTGCTGTATGGGTTTTTCACTAGAACAGCGGGATTTCGAGGCACAGACGGAATAGATGAGCGATGGTGTTGATGTGGTTCGAACGGCTTCCGAAGCGCGGCACTTGGATTGTGCACAGGTGATGAAATGGTACAACTATACGGACAACGGTGCATCCGGGTCAATATCTTTATGGAGCGATACCTACTAATATAGCTGGTATCTCAGTGAAATCGTACACCCATAGAATCTTTCCCAAGGAGTCGGGGATACAATAATTATCCTAAGATAACAATGTACCCGTCACGAGGGTAATATTTCCTTGGAAATTGTTCAATTACAAAAATACGAAAATATATGTACAATTTCACAATTTTTAACCTATAACGATTATAAGACCCTCTAACCCCGTGTCATAGTTATATTGTCCAGAGTACGATAAGACTACCCTATAACAATATCTTATAAATCAATATAAGTATCGGTGATCGAAACGAGGTGAAGAATATACGGTGTCATCGGTGCTTGATCCGCGAAATAAGGAGGAGAATTCAGGTTAGAAACGACGTCAACTTATTTGGAACAAGCTCTTCGTTGTAATGTAAGACATGATTTGTATTTCATCACAATTCCAGTTACTTAATACGCATATCTATGTGTTCGTTTTATCATTCCTAATGATTCTTGTACAGTTTATATGATAATATTTATGTGTGTGTGTGTGTGTGTGCTGAAGTCATTAGGAAAATCGCTAGAGAGTTATTTTCATGTTTTACCACGCCTTTTTTTATTGCTGTCGTAATAGCTATAAAAATGTTTTCATTATTTTCAGTAAATATTAAAATGAGTAATTAGAGTTTAAACCTATAACTGTGACGTTTTATTGTGTATATTCGTATTGTGTATTGTCATATTCGGGGACATTTGTACGCATGATGTTAATAAATCGATTATTTATGTCTAACAAAAAAACAGATTTTATACTTTTGACTGGAGTATTTTTGTATAATTACATTAGTTCGTATTTATATTAAGATGGAATATCCAATATAGTTCAGTCATTCAAACTAAAGGTTAATTTCTTGATGAAAGTTCAAGTATATATACACTCAATGAGTGTATTTACATTATATTTCTGTTTTATAATGTAATTGATTTCTCATCATTAATAAATGTTCAATACAATTATTTAAATTAAATTTAAGATGTTATATATATATATATATTTAAAAATATATATAAATGTTTATTATATTCTAAAATTTACTCATTCATATGTAACATATATTAAGATATATGGAATTTGGAATTCAAATTTTTATAGTCATTTTTACAAAGTATACGTTTCAATAGTCTCGTTTATGATTATTTTTTAATCTATTGATGTTGAGAATTAAAAAATAATAATATTTAATAATAATTAATTTTTAAATATCATATTATATAATTATTGAATTTAATAATTAATTGTGTTTGAATGTCATTTGACAAAAATATTTGAATACGCATTACTAATAATTTAAATTTGATAATTATTTCAGTATTCAACTGTTAAAATATAAATTGTTGAATTCATAACAATACAAAGTAACTATGATTAATAAATCATTGACAATTATATTAAAACATTGTTATTATATAAAGTACATAGGCAGTGATTATTTTTATACACAAATGAAACTAATATTAGAGTAGGTACCTTAATACAATTATTTTTGCAAGACATATTATATACTTCTTATGAAGCTTGTATTGTAATCATAATAAACCCCGATTGCGTTCGCAAACTTTGCCCATATTATTGTTTATCAAATACAAAAACAAAAATAAATACATATGACAATGTATCACATGTTATAATATCAGTTTAATAAAGCATAATAATACAGTGCCTGGCCAAAAATGAATTTATGTAAACATATACATATTGGATTATGTATATAATATACTATATAGCTGGGGTAATATTATTATGTAGCCATATAGGTACAAAATATATATTATGATGGTTGTTTCTATATATATATATAAATTTTTAATTATTAACGATTAATTAAGATTCGCTACATCATTCGTTTCACCACATAGATTATTTCGTCCACTAATTAGATAATTACATTTTTACATTCGTAAAATATAAATTTTATCAAAAAAAGAACCATAAATTACTGCTTGAAAAAAATATTGTGTTTATACGTTACATCTATAATGTATACATAATATGTACGATCTGCATAAATGACACTCATGTATACAATTAGTATACATATGTCGAAAGGATGTTGCAATAAAAAAAAGGATAATTGGATCAGTATATTATATAAATGTAAAATACTAATAAAAAAAGAGCGAAAAAAACTATTAATTAATTAATATATATATATGGACACCGAACCCATGAAAAGTGTTTCTTTTAAACGTAACGAAATCACTATAACCGCCCTCCCGTTACTTGATGATTTTTTTACTAAAATTAATTAACATTGGACGCTCGGATCATCATTATTTTATCGCGTCATTCACGAATAAAAATAACATATAACGTGTGAAATTAATTGCTATTTTGATTTGAATAAATGTGTTTTGGAGTTTTAATATGTGTGTTTTATTTTATAAAAAAAAAAAAATATTATAAAAAACCCTCCTCATCAGAACCACCCTTGGACATGACGACAAAATAACCCTGGTGATGTCGAATGTATAGCCGACACTTGTTAATTACGCACAAGTGTGAAAACAAACAAACAAAAAAAAAAAACGTTTAGCGAAATTACATTGCACTCTGCTGCTCACGCAACAGTAAGTCGTATTATATTATTATTTGTATGTATAGATATTTTTTTATAACATAATTTTAATTTATTGGATATTACATAAATAATCGATAGTAAAATAATAATAATATGTAAGTACATTAATTAATATAATAATTAATAGACCCTCCAATGGAGGGATTTCATAATATATGGTTGTTGTAGATACTACATAGTATAATTATTTACACATTTTTTAATTATTAGATAAATAGGTCAAAACATTACGGTTCTTTTCCTTTTATATTTGTACCAACTGGTGTATTTTCTCATAAAAATTCAGTAAAAAATGGATTAGTTATTTTGTTAGATCATTTATCCATGATGGTTATTGAAGCGCAATAGTACTGCTAGTGGCGGAGTGTTGCAGTCAATAGTAGTGAACATTCTTAAATTGAAACGGAGAGTATCGTCGAAGACGCTTTTGAATTGGTGTGTAGGACTTTGAATTGGAATCCTGGAAACTATTGTTGGTTATAACTTTTAAATAATGGTAGCTATGTGTACGACACGGTTGCAAGTTGTAGGCGTGACAATACGTCTGCGTCTTGTACTACTGACTATAGTGAAATGAAACGCGTAAACCAAATTCAACAGATTTATTTGTAGATTGTAAATCGAGTTATGTTAAAACATACATAAAGGTACTTATACGTATATAATGTAACCACCATTCACCGTTGATGAAGCTTAACTATGGATACAAGTTGCAAATAAGGTTATACATATTACATATCAATATCAAAGTTATAATCATGGAACCAATGAATCTTATTAAACTTGCAAACTCTTATCGTGTTTTATATTATAATGAATTATTCTAGTAGTAACTACTATAGTGTTTTTTAAGTCTTAAACCACAAACTGTTCGAACGTCGATCCGCTAGAACTGTTAATTGTCACAGTGAAAACTAATTTGCACACATAATATAATAGTGTTTTTACGAATGTGACGATTCGTTCGCGCACAAAGTTATAAACAAACAAGACTTACATACATTTACAGAATGTGTCTGGTATATCATCTGTAATATTTTATTATAAATCAAACGCCAAACAACAATATTTCATATTCAGCTGTATTTTACAAAATATAATCAATATGCATAAACGTATTACACATATTATAATGTTCCGATGTGGACTGCGTTGACTTCAATCGTTATTGTTTGTCGTTGGCCGTCACGTGTGAGAAGGGGGGGGATGAAACACGGACACCAAACGCAAAATTGAGTGTGCCCAAGTGCAATATAATTACGTTTGATTTTATTAGATCGAAATACTAATATTATAATAATTATACACTGTCACCCATAACGGTTGCCGGTAGTCGTCATCACGGATCTATATATAGTTAGTCGCAGGACGTCACCGAGGCTAGTCGTGGCCTTTTCTCGGTCGTACGTTTTGCATACAGTCGCGAGTCGGTTCGGTCCCACTTCTTCGGTTAACAGATAGGTCGGTGACTTAGTGAATCGAACGAGTCACGTCAGTTGTGTCCCAAAGTATAGCGATTGACGGGAAAGAGCGATCGCGGTCTACTATGCAATGCTTGTACTTTATACTTGCGATTGATAGTGTCAATATTTAGAACCATATTAATAGTAAATAGGTATGACCTATGAGGAACCTTTCAGATGTGACTATATTATAGAATGTATGCATGCGCTTTCACGTCAACCATTATAATTTTGTTTTAAATTGTGAAAACATTTAGAATATTTTCTCGAAAAATGTGTAATATAAAGTAATTTAATATTTAATCGTAATTTTATTTCAACTACAAGCAATCCATCCATAGAATCGATCCATTAAAAGACGGCATATATTATTATATAACAACAAAAACATAATACATTTTATTTGTATTCAGAGTATCTAAAAGTCAGGATAGGTTAAACGTAGTAACGGAAGACCAACAATACATGAACAGAAAGACATTGCATTATATTAAATTGTATTTAATTCCATGATTTTAGAAAATTAAAAATGGAAATAATCATTTTTAGAATACTAAAACTAGAGCCATAAAAGCAATATCAGTAATTTATAATCGGGTTTTCAGTAAATCTAAGGTTAGACCCACTTGACCATTAACTGAAATATGATAAGATAGAAAGTCCTAAGTCTTGTAAAGTCTGAAAGAAATAATTGTTATGTGAATTGATTTTTAATAATTAAAAATTGAATATGTATTTAGTATATAGTTTATTTAATGTATACTAAACTAGATTTTTCTACCAATCTGTTCAATTTTATTTTATACACATTTTTTTTTACACGCAGATTAAATATTTTTTCGTATTATCAACTATTATTATTAGTTGTATATTAAATTATTAAGAAACACGTTGAAACTATATTTCTAAAAATGCGTAACTATTACAAGTAAACAAACTAAACGAGTTGTAAAGTTATACGTAAATGAGCTGTATTTTAGGTAAAATATATGCGAAAAGTTTCTTTAGCTAATTGTTACCAACGTCACAAACTGACAAAACCGTTTTCATGTCTAGAGAGTTTGACGGCCCACTCAACAAGCTGGTGAACAACCGTATTACAAATGATTGAAATGAACGTATCATCGATTCTAAGACTGCAGTAACTATGCGCCATAACAATACTACCATATTGTCCAATGCAGGTTTATAGTGTAAATTATCAAAAACAAAATTCGGATGGGAGAAACAGATATAAACCCCGTCATATAATATTTTTCGAATTTTTCGACTTATAATTTTAATAATTGTTAAATATTATGTCAAACATGAAATGTCTATCACACAGGTACTGTTATTCTAACTTTTCTTTTGTCTCTTTGTAGTATTTTGTTGAAACTTAAATAATTATCAAAGATAAAAAGATAAAGACAATGTTTTTAATATGTGTATAAAAGTATTAATTAATTATTTTGAAATTTTGAAACATATATTGCAATATTATTTAGATCAATTTTAAGACAATAGAAATTTAGTTGTGCATATAGTAAGGTAAGCGGAAATATAAATATGTTTTACGATTAGAACTTATTGAGATATTAACTATCATAACGCTATAATCGCTATCGTTATTGTTAAATTAACAATTAATTATTTTTTATTTTTTGGGGCGCAGCTTTATTGATCAACATTCGCGATACCCTTTTGAGATGTGTGGCAAACAGTTTAAATACCTTGAATTTAATAAATCAACCAAACACTTTATTCATTATTGCAGTAGGTATCTAGCTATTATAATAAAATTATAATTAACTATTATAACAGAAAACTTTTATCATAAACGATGAAATTTAAAAATGTATTTTTTATACCTACATAAATATTAATAACCAAATAATAAATGTATACTCGATAGGTGTGTGCATAGTATAACACAAAAAATAAAATATTAATAAAAACAATATTAATAATTATATTTATCAGTTATTTCTGTTACTTCATGTACATTAAAATACAATATATATAAATACAGTATGAAATATAACGTTACACGTGTACTAATATAATAATAAGAACCCCTCGTGACCTATTGTAAAATATATTATACGTACAAACAAAATTGAAGGGTACGCGACCTCCACCCGCCATCACCGATGACTCTCGAGGTTTCGAGGCACGTTAATTGTTTTTAATGTTTTTATATATATATATATATATATATAAGACTACCCCTGAGTGGCGATGTTATTATCGAGGTGCACCGCACGAGTGTGGCGCGGGGAACACTCGAAAATGCAAAATTCCAGTGCTGTACACGCTGCGACCGCCGACCCCGCCGCCTTACGGAGATTAGATCGAAAACGTAGATTTCAATAAGTGTATATAACGCACACAAATGTATAAAAAATAAATAATATGCACATAACAGTACATATTTTTATCACATCGTATTATACGTATTTAAGTAAGTCGTATAAGTCGCGGTATTTCGCGATAGATGAATTATTTCTTATCGACTATCGGGCATAATCGTTAAACCAATCATTTCACGTATTCAAAAGAAAAGTAAAAACATTAAAAATTTCAAATTTTCACAAAAAATTATTAACGTTCAGTGTCATCAAATTCACACATTTCTACCAACCAATATAAGAGTTTATTTTCATTTAATAAATATTGTGATATGTCATTTGAAAATAACGTTCTAAATATTAGTCGAACGATTTCCAGGTAAACGATAACACAGTTATTTACTGATCGGTATCAAATCGGCTCAAAAAAACTTGCATAAGCCGAAACCATAAGGATTTTTTTTTTAATGTACGTAAGCAAAAATAACATGTCTTATAGATCAAGAAATATATCTGTTCAAAAAAAAGATTTAAAATTTTAAACTTATAACCAAGTTATTAACGACCAGCTGTATATTAAGTCTACTATAATATTTTCTATTTTCGAGTATCAAGTATCAAAACTGCGTGCTTTATATTATAAGAAAAATTATTTTTTTTTGCAATTCGAAAGTCCATCTTTATTTTGACTGAATTAATATTAAAACATTATTTTTTATGTTCGAGTTATGATAATGTCTTTAAAATGAAGTTTTAAAGAATTACTTTATACTTAATAACATATTTTATATCAATTATAAGCACGACGTTGTTTTACTGTAATAATTTATAAAAATAAAACATATGAACAACAAATTTAAATAACCAACACAAATAAAAATAAATAAGTGCTTTTTTAATATTAAAATAATGCTATGAATAATTTTCTTGTTTCCTATCAAATGGTAATACTTACTTACTCCTAGATACTCCAACATACTTTCTTCCGGTAAGATTGTTTAAAGCATTTTCTGTATAAATATTAAAATAAAGTCAACGATAAAAATGTATATTTTAATTAAAGTATTTTGTTGAAACCGATAATGATAAGTAAAAATCATTTAGTAATTAAAAATAACTTGTACGTATAAACGTTATACTGATTTTGTATACAGGATGTAACTCGTCTATTTGACAAATACAATTATGCTTTTTAAAAATAGTTTTGTTTAAGTACACATTATAATGTTGACTTTCAGAGAGCCTTATTGGCTACGTTCAATAATTTACAAACATTAAAAAAATAAAATCTGAATAATATTATTAACAATCAATATATTATTTTCAAATTATTATTATGCCTTTATAAAATAATTCCTTAATTAATAAATTTTCAAAAATTGTTTCTTCCACATTATAATCAAATTATGTTTAACGGAACGATGCCAATCGTTTTGAAATTCAGTTATAATCAAGAATAGTGTAATAAAGCCATACTTTTATAGATTATAGTAGTTACTTCTACCTCAGCGTATATATTATATAATATATACTTAAATTTGAATGAATCATGCAATATTTAAAAATAAGTTTCAATATTTCCAGCAAAGACCAATTCAAAAAAAAAATACAATTTTAATAGAAGTAAAATAAACATTTATTCGATCAAAAATAAGTGATTATTAGGTTTAAGTACTTTGGAAAGGTAAAAATTTAGATTGTCATAATAATTTTATTTTGTAATATTATTATACTATCTCGACGTTGAATTATATTATGTGAACTTATTATTGTCATCTATTAAAATTTTAATAAAAATTCTTATATCTATTAAAACTATACTATTATTATATAAGAATAATGTTACACCAAAATTCAACGACAATCGTGTCTTAAAAATAAAACAACAATATACTTCAATATTAATTTATACATAACCGTAAAAAATACAAATACACATTTGTTATAACCGCACAATATATAATAATATCTATTTTATTGCTGCCCATAAATTTAAAAAAAAAAACCAACAAAACAATACGCATACATAATAATATTATAGTTTGTCCATTTTTGATCATTCACGAATTACGTAATTTATTATTGGACGCCATTTATATATAAAAAAAAAGTTATAACAATGGTAATAACAATATTAATAATAATAATAATTTATAATTATTAACGGTATGTTGTAATAATTTAAGTAATAAATAACGAAATTAAATAGCCAATAAAACATCATAAATTATTTTATAAAATACTAAAATAATATTTTAAAATCCCGATACGCTTTGTAATTGTTAGGAGTGAAAGTCACTTGAGAGTAAAATAGTTATTTGCATAGATCTATAATATAGATATAATATTTTGGAGCTGTGATATATTATTTTTAATTTGAAAACGATTTATTTTTACGTTTTAAAAACACAATCCTAAGTGCAACTTATTTATTGGAAAATAAATCACGTCCTAGAATAAAAAGTTTTAACAACTTGTAAATTTACGACATCCTTATTTTTTTATTTTGTTTTATGACAGTTTAAACTTGAATTACCTGATCGGGATATTCGACAAATGTAAATTCAAAAACAGTAATATATGGAATTCAAAAACAGTGGCTAATTAGCTGCTTTTAGTTGCTTAAGTTTTTATAAATTAACCGCCTTTACAGATCATAGATGGTACGATTTTCTTGCTCTGTTTGTTCTGCTTCTGCACCGATTATTGGTGATCAACATACTCCGATTACTTTTGTAAATAAAACATTGTTCTTGCAGTTTTATCCCTTACCGTTTTTTGTGTTTCAAACTTTCCATGTAGTAGCAGAATTATTGTTTTTTTTGTGATTCGAATTTAACCGAGTTTATAAATATTTAAAAAACTTCTTTAAATCTGATTTTTTTTCTGTCTGTGTGTATGTCAGCAGGATGCATTATTGATATTTACAATAAATTTCAATAGAATTGTGTTAAAATAATGGTTTTTATAAAATGCTGGATAATATTATATTTTGTTTTGAATTGTTTCGAGTATATACACATTTTTTTTATCGATTTCACGAGACTATCTAATAATTAATAATAGAAATATTACCTTTCAATTTTTATTTATACAATATTATATCATTATGGGTATACAGTAGTTATATTTTGATTTATGTTGAACATGAAATATAATTTTCTATAAAACGAAAAAAAAACACGAATTTCTAAGATAATTCTAAGTTTCTAGATTTATCATAGGATATTTTATACGAAACAATAACGACTTGTTTTATTTATTAAATTAAAATGTTACAATACAATAAAATTAAGTATAAACAGTAAAATTAAAATAAAGTGCATATGGAATTATGTATATGTATTGCCTATACATTACGCCGTCATAAGATAATGTATAAAACTTAATCAGAAAGCCATAAATACTTTATAATTTATTTATACTCTGTACAATAATTAAATTTATACGATAAACAATCTATATATTTTAAGATTTTTCAATAGCAGATAGAGTAATATGTGTTTAACCTTTAAACTACATTTTCTGGTTTTATTATTAATATAATAATATATTTTTTATTAAATTACATTACATTGTGAGAAACTCAAAATTGTTAGTTATAATTTTGAACAGGAATTATTTTAACATTTTGATTAAGTAATTCGGGTGTTCTAGTCATCTCAGTTTGAGTTTCCAGACATAATTACAGACCTGTCTGAAAGTTTGTGTTAGTGTCTATTCCTAGAATATTGGATCTAGTGGAATTTGAAGTAGTAGGCTTATAATATGTGTTTGTTTAATTTTTAAAAGTGATTTTTGTTTATTTTCAAGTATTAAAATCTAAATAAATGTTGTTCATAGTAACTTAATATATCACAGACAATAACTTACAAATATTTAATAACTCATATAAGTAGTATAACGGGAATAACATTTAAGTATAATAAATATAATTAGTATTTGTATATGAAGTGAATATGCTGTGACTAAAATATTGTGTTTATTATAAATCACCATAGTGCCGTAACAACAAGTTGAAAGTATCGTGTGATCCGCGAGTGTATCCAGTACATATAAAGGTTCAAGAACTGGCCAATTATATTTAATTTTGTGTATGTTTTTAATAAAAATCGTTGCCATCAATAGTTTGTGTAACTCTCTGGTTAGTCATTACCGTCGTTGCCATGACGCCAATGTGAAACCATTGAATTCACGGAGTTTGATTTAAAGAAGGCGTAAATAACGCGGTTAAAGGTTTAAACTAGTAATGTATAGGCCACACTGTCCACTCAATAATGTATTAGTAGTATGATTTTAACAAGAGACAGTTGAAATCGGTTAATTCATATTTTAGAGAAGGTGTGTATCAATGATGTTGTGCACAAAGTGTTTAATACTTATAAATGACAGTATACGTAGTATAGAAGAGCGCTATATAATGAAGTTAGAAGTTTGCCCGAATAATTAACACAACCTGCGGTGCGATACGTACTACTTGTAGATTGAAGTGCATCGGCACCGTGGACTTGCACATTATTTGTGACATTGTTTTGATAAGCAATCCAGCAACAGTGTTCGCAACAAGGACGTATATCACCGAATTTAATCGAAAATTTACAATCAAATTCCTAAAACAGGCGGCATAATAGTTATCAAATGCAGTGACTAGAGTTTTAGACAGTGCATAATTGAATGTTTCAATAAATTATATTTAATTTATTGATAAACTTTACATTGTCTAATTACGTTGGACCAGAAAACGAGAAAAGTAGCATATTCGATTTAACTGTATGTTTATTATACTTGCAAGTAGATCACATTCTTTGTGATCTATTTTTCGATATGAAAAAATATGACACTTATTTTTTAATGAAATTAAATTTTGTATTCATGCAAAATACAAATACCTACTTCCGTCAGATAAACTTCAGATCTTCTATAAAATAATAATAAGGCACTTATTTTCATTTTTCAACAAAACAACAGAAATTATATATAGGTAGTATTGAAACGCAATATTCGTAATCGTTTCTTTTGAAGTTTTTGGTTGAATATTTTAACTTTGATGTAACCAAGACGTCAGTTATAAGTAGGTTATGTCATAAAAGAAAATTTAAAACGAATAGTTTTTAAATTTTAGTTTAAAATAAAAATAACTGATATTTGAAGTGGTATTTTTAATGTAAACAGAAAGTGCGATATAGAGATAGGTTAAAGAAAGAACATATTCAACTACCAAAAACACAATAAGTTGTTTTAACGTTTCACTAAAAAAAAAACTACTTTAAATGCTTCTGAAATCGTACAAAATATTAAAACTACACAATACTATTACGAAATTATGATGCAAATTAAAAATGTATGTGTATATGGTAATTTAATTAAATGATTTATACTAATTCATGCTTATTATTCATTATTATAATAGTTAACTTCATATTTATAAGCTATCTACAAAAAAATTATTATTATTATTCAATCAATAAACAATGTTTGGAAAACATTGCATGAATAAATATTGTATTTATCATCTGAAATAAATTTAAAAAGTATAATATCAATATAAACCAGAAAAAACAAGATTAATCTGCGTGACATTCAACCTACTGAGTTCACTTTTAATCCACAAAGTTTATTTTTGAGAATCACAAGGCACTTCAATAGCTTCAACTATGTGAACCGTGAGTGATTATAAGAAGAACTTCAAATATATCTTGTTATTGGACCAGTAGCATCACTGGATATTTTGGAAATCAAAATCTTGTTTAATAATAATTTTCTCCCCCTAATTATATATTATATTATAAAGCTTAAAGTTTTCATATCAAAAAGGCCACGTTAAAATTATAATTATTTATTAAAATATGAATATATAAAGTACAACACATATTTTTATATATTTAAATTTTACATATTGCAGCATACTATGTATCGACAATAAAACAGTTAAGTCAAATTATTCGAAGCTATTAAAATATGTAATTAAAGTGTGGTAGGTACAAGGCAATTCAAACTAATACCACCAATGGCACCAATATTAGAATAGAGTATTAAACAATGTAATATTGCGGTTGTACAACTAGTGTATTGTATTTTTGTTTCAAGAAAAAGTAAACTATGAATATTGTGTTTTAATTAAAATATAGTTAATATTTAATAAAAATAAAAATTTTATTGAAAAAGCGTAATCAATGGTTTTTCTATTGTGGTAAACTTAAGGCAGCAATAATAATTTATTATAGTATAAAAATTGATCATGATGATGAACGTCGACTCTTGCATAATTGAGATGGAAACAACAAATCTTATCGATCGAATAATATTTTACACACATTAAAATTCGTTTTTTTTTAAATAGTGAAAAATTTTTAATTTTTTTTTACAATTGCCGTTGCGCAATATACCTGACCAATATACTCACACACAAATACACAATTTTACATCTATCAAAAATCGGTAATAACAATGGTTCGCGTGAACTATAATATATTGACGTTACTATTATATTTATACTTAAATATATTAGTATGATTAAGTAAAGTACTCTAATAAAATATGTGTCAATGTGAACTTTTAGTATAAATGAGTAGGCTGTGCGTGACGCACTGCGTTACATCATACACACATATATATATATGTATATATTCATATTATATTCGCATCATTGCAATGACTTTTTTCGTCTTCTTACGCGATTAAAAACGCATCTAAGGCGCTGTGTAATTATTCCGTAAGTTTTATGCACAGTGATTTTCAATAAAACTATCATAATACAGTTTGGGACTTATTTCAGCTTTACGGTGTTCCGTGTGGATAATAATGCCGACTCAGGCCATTAATGTTTTTATTGATGCCCTTCGAAAACATTAAATAAATTATATTGTATTAGCGAATTACTACGGACTTCTTTGGTTAGTTATTACCAGGACATTAAAGTAATTTAGATTAGTCGCTAGTATTTTTTTTTTTTTGACGTATAATTGTTTTATATAAAACTATAAGAGTAATTCTTAAACAAATGATTGTAAAAAGAAATATATATCATACTAAATTGTCTATATAATAACGGCTACCGCGATGAGATCGGTCGAAATTATTATTAATAACCGTACCGACTGGTATAAAAGGAAATTGTCCAAGAAAAATAAAAAGAACTGCTATAATACAGTTTTGTACGTCACGCGTTCTTTAAACAGCAATCGTGTAAATCGTTTGTGGTTGAGAAAATATATTTTTATGTAAAATAATTTGAATTCCTGGACTTTTCACGATAAAAATCAGACATACTCTGAACATTTGACGTTTCCTCGAATAACTAAAACATATATTAAAAAAAAAATAATAATCGAATTTCAAAGAAAAAATATTTTGTACGAATGGTGGATAATGCGTATTATATTGAATAGACGGCACGACAAGTTATTATTCATCGTTTATAATCGACGTATTCGGTATAACTGACTTAGGTGCGCACGGCTATTGAATCAATTCGAAATACGATTAATGTATATAATAATTCTATGTTGTGCCTTAAATAATGGTTGCATTATTTCAGCTTTTGATTTTTCTGGTTTAATTTTTATGCAACTGAGCTTAAAATATTTAGCATAATACCACTTAATATAGATAGGTTTCAATACGAACTAATATATTATGAAATTATTAGGTGATCAAAAAATATTTTGAAACGATTCATCTCCACTTCTTACGTGAAATGTAATGTAAAGTATTAGGAATTGTTTGGAAAGTAAACGGTAAATAAAAGTCTTAAATATCTGTGAACTAAATATATCATTTAAAATCCATAATAATGTCGAACGATATTTTACCATCGCCGAATATCGACGAGTGCAATAAATTAAAACGCCTACATCTAGAATATTATTCTATGTTAAATATAAATAAAAGGCTTACTATAATATTATAAAATATACGATAAAAATTGATGTTAACAAAACTATATTATCAGCATGTCTCTTTTATAAATGTCGATTTTATACGAATTAGACCCGTAAGTTGTTGTATCACGCATAATACAAATCGGTCAATATTTGGACTACAGATCGTTATAATACTTATAATAGACATTTGTGAAGATTTTGGAAGTGATTATTTCAGTAAAAAAAAAAACACTTATCGTCTAGCAATAAAGTGCTGTTAGAGCCCGTGAAAACGATTTTTTTCTCGGTGCCCGCGATCGTCTGTTTTGGATCACTCGAATTACATGTATCGCGTGTGGTAGGTACAGCGGGTGGCAGTTGTGTTTGCTAAGGTGCGGTGAGTGTGTGCGTGTGCATGTGTATGTGTAGTGTGTGGCTGTATGACAAGATCGTTGCGATACGAAAACGAATTGTTACAGCACAAACGCGTCGGAACGTGTATGTGTGGGGTGAGTGAGTGTGTGTGTGTGTTTTCTAGTGTTTGCACGTCTCTCGTTACGCTGTTATCTCTTGTTTTGATTTCACAAATTGGCGTGCTCCGGGATTAACTCGGCGACGACGTCGTCGGGATTAAAGGATTTTGGGTTCGCTGGTTTTTTTTTTTTTTTTTTACTCGAAAATTCGCTTTAATACCACGTGCATGTGTATCCGGCACTTGGTCGGTCTTGGTGATGGGATCCCACAGACGTCGGCAGATTTTAAGAGCCTGCTTTTTCCCCTATCTCTTTTTTTCTCTCAGATGCTATAAACTTTATATTGTATTGTACACATCGAGTTCTAAAACTTGATACGTTACAAAATAGCAGCTTCATTATTCGTATAATATAATATTTATGATAGCTTTATCGTAAAGTTCTGTGTGTTCCTGTATAGGATATTAACCACCCCACTCGTTTAACTCCGTCTCTATGTTATTTACTTTTATATTTACAATGTATAAGCAAATTTAGACAACGTTATGTACGGGGCTAGTATAATATGTACCATCGAGTGTTTTACCGTTTTCGCCTTTGTGCTGTGTGCAGACAGTGTATTTTGCATGATTTTTTTTTTGTTTTCGTTTTTATCAACTAATCGAGAGTCAACCAGTGTAGTACCAGCAATTTGCATCAACTCCCTGCCGTGGTGCGCCAAGCCATAACTCTTTGTTTCTGAATCATTGTATAAGGACAAATTTTAAATTATGACCCCCCCCCTCTTCCCTGATTGTTTGCCACAAATTGCTATTATAAACAATGGTTAATACCTAACCTATAATAATTGTAGGTTAAAAAAACCTTATCGAGTATTTTTCTGTTTCACCTACGAATTACATCTAGAAAATTTTGTCTTGCTGTCCAGTGTCCATGTGTTGAATATTTTATATACTTAGTAAACTCTTTTTAAAAATAGTTTTTTGTCTATTTAAATGTGTTTTATTTATTTTAAACGTTGTCTTGTTACATGCAATTTATTTATTTATTTGAAAAAAATCATGATTCCCGTGTGTTCTATTTTTGATTGATTTGGACTATTTGAAAATCAAATTCAATCCCACTTCGCGATATTCTACTTCGGAGGAATGCGATAGTGAAAATTAATGTGTAATTTTACAAAAAGTAAGAATACACAAATAAATTTATTGTCAGTTATTAAAATGATGACATTGATTATTTTTAGTAATATTAATCAATTTTAATTGATAATCATTAAAAGAGTTATTTCCAAGTATTGCGTTTACACTTTAAAAAAAAGTTATTAGTAATCGTTATTTATATAAATAATAAAACAAATTAATCTAAAATAATATGAAATATAAAAATGTATAATACCAAGTAATACAATATATAATAATGTAGGTTGTTAATAATTAAACAAAATAATGGATTAATAATGTTCACATAAGCATACATCATATAGCATTTTCAGTAAACCGATGAAACTTAAACGGAACATATTAATTATGTATACAAGCAAAATTATCACGTAATATTTAATAAATAAACATGGATACAGTACGGCATAAAATAAAATGACATACAGTTTTCAGAAAATAAGTAATAGAATGTTTTGAAAATAATTATGTTGGAAATTATACATTTTGAAAAAAGCAATATTCTTAGTACAATGTATAGAAAATAATAATAATGGAAAAAATACGTTTAGAAAAAAATAATAGTCAATTAATAGCTCGTCGTACTTTGTTCAATAAGAATCAATACATAGTTAACTTGATTTTTTCAAAAATTATAATTATAAAATTTACATAACAATACTTAATATTTTCACGCGTACCTAAATTTATTATGACTGCCAACTATTTAATTAATTTTACATAACTTGTTTTTTTTTTTTTTAAATATTTCTACTTTTTTTTATTACCGCCCCAGACAGAAGAGTCATAATTATAATATATATTAATTATACCTGCAGGTATGTATTGGGTATAGGTATATGTGACATGTATGTATCATAATATATACCTACCTATAATATGTTACCATCAATGATAATATCATTAATATCATGTTATGATTAGGGAATGACATAAATACTCAGTTAATATAATAATACATGATTAACATTTGTAAACGATTTCGCCAATGACCATTGACATTATCAAATAATTATATAGGCTATTTTAAAAATCAAATATTTTGTTAATTAATTACAATTATGGCAAAGAAATTACTTTAATGGCTTTACTGGTAAATAATATTGATAATTTTGATAAAATATATAAAAATGTTCTATTAGCTTCTAATAAAAACTATTCAGCTTTATAGTTACGGAATATACATAACAATAAAATTAGGTAACTATTATAGCTCAACAATTAATAAGTGGAAAAATAGTGAAAAATATAACAAATGATTTAGTACTAGTATAATAGAAGTATATTTTCTTGTTTTTTGTAGAAAAAACGAATTTAAATTTCATATTACGATTTTTTTTAATACGTCTTGTTTTTGAAATAATAAATTATGTATTGCACTATCACTTGCCATGTTACATTAAACGTATCAGCACGCAACGCCTCGCGAACGTTGTCTTTTATTTATTTTTTTTTTTTTAGAACCAAAACAAAAGCCAGAATCTAAACTCAACTAGCCTAAAGGTTCAAACCCCGAGTTAAATCAACAAATATTACATGAAAAAATAAATATTTTTAAAATAATTCTACGTATTATTTTTCTAGTTTATCCTCATACAATTATCCAGAACAACGAGCAACTATTTTCGTTTTCAATTTATAAATTGAAGTTTTCTGTCTTCTATTTTAAAGCCACACAAAGTATTTCCAGGATATGTTTTGTCTTCTCGGAATTGTTGTTCGAATTCAATCGGTTTCGAATTTAAATATAGTTTCCTTCAGTACCAGATCACAGAACTAAATTGTATTACACTTTTCAAGTACTAAGTCATCGAGACAACAGTGTATTACTTCTAAGCAAGCCTATTAAATGTCCATTATACCAATGTGAGTGTGTGTAGTTTTTTGATGCTACAAATTATATTGTCTTCGCACGGTTCCCCGACTATACCTGTAGCGGCAACATGTCATAATGGATTGTTAACGATTCCAAATTCGATCTATAGATGGGCATATTGTATATATTAATTGTATACATACATTGCTTTTATCATCTACATGATTTTTTTCATTTTTTTTTAAATTTTTATTCACCCTTCACTTTCAAATGTATTATGGTTGTAGCTACTTTTGACCTATACGACTCGACCTCCATTGGACTGTATACCCTCTACATGTGCTTTATTCGCAACAGCTGCCATTCTCTATATTCTGTCTATTTTTCGGTATTCCTAGACTTCCATTTTCTTTTATATTAATTGCTATAGCCACTTCCGCTGCCTTTGTGTCATCTCTCCTCATGAAAAGACTGAACCATTTCAATTAAATTTATTCATTTTCAATTTTTCTACAATTTTTAATTTTTTCATTATCTTGAAAATTATTTTTTTTATTCTTTTTTCCCTAAACATTATTCTAATTCAACTAGATTGTTTTGATTGACGATTTTTTTTATAAGTGTGTAGGTATATACTGTATGTCTGTATATAATAATATAGAAACGCTTATGTCATACGTGTATTTTTATTTATTTTTACTTAGAGAAAATGCATATATCGTATTTAACAATTGTATTTTTCTATACATAATTGTATTACTAAAAATAGTGTTTAGTATTTCAAAATATCTATGTAAAACATATATTAATACTTAAAACAATTAATATTATGTGTATTATGTTAATTGGACATATTATAAACCTCAGACTTATAGATTATAACAATTATGGTGACTTATTCAAGGTATAATAAGCTACTTATGGACGATTATTCTTTGTACCGCTCCGTCTACTCTATTGACATATTCCCATATTAAATCTTTAAATTTCTTACGGTTGAAGCCTCTAATGAAGTACCCTCTTAATTATTTTAATGCGTAATATTACGTATGCCTATGTCATTTTACGCCAAAACATTAAACATTATGAAAATATATTAATTAACTATAATATACCTATCAAATATTTTAATATAATTTTTTCGATTTGGCATCTTATACTTATTTTTAAATTTAAACATAACTTCTAACCTTACGAAAAGTTAAATACGTATAATTATGATAATTGTAGTGTAGGTTTTGTACATTTCTTACTCGTTAACAAATATGAATAAAAAAGCATTATATTTAAACAATATTTTTAAAAAAGATAATATTATACAGATATATTTACATTCAACTTTAATCGTTTCGTCGTTGTCTTGTCGGCTATAAATCTAAAAAAATATTTTATATTTAGCTATCAACGACATCGATCGAATCGGTAAGCAGTCGTGCAAACAGTATTTATCAGCGGTTGTTTATTTTCGATTTAATGTCTACTAGCTAGTAACGATGTTTTTCTTACTTACTTTCTTTTTTCTTTTTTTTTTTTTTGATAAAAACGCCCATCTCCAACTTTACACATATTACAATAATTTATAAGCGAAATCGACCGCCCACCACGTTTTGAAAGGCGAATATATTTCCGTCCAGTTGACTTTGGACGGTGATTGTATCTAAAACGTTCTATAAATAAACATTATAAAACAACAACGACGAAACACCACGACCGTAACAGTATAAACACACATATATATATATTATATTATATTATACTTGGAGGAGGAGTTCGGGTAAACACACCAAAGTAATTGGACAGCACGCCGCTTTGACCACGACTGAACGCGGTGTCAGTGGGAGATCGATTTAATGTAACGAGTGGCTTATTCCGAGCTTATCTCTGGACAACAATATATTATACTATAAACCCGACGCGAACAGAAGACCTGGTCAAGCAGTAAGGGTGGCTAATTCTGACGTTCAGAACAGCAAATTAAAATTTAAAAAAATATATAATAATATAAAGAAAAAGAGAAAAAATAAAGAAATCCCACACACACTAAAATATTTAATATTGTTTTGTACGTCCCACACAAGAAATCACACGTTTATGTTATAATTAGTCGGTCGGTTCGTATCGGACGTGCAGTATTACAAGTAAGTTGCTATGTTTAAAAGGACGTTACATTTCCGATTTTGTATAGCTTGAAAATATTCATATGAAAAATAGAGATAACTGGACACTGGTACAACGTCTACATGCAGTGAATAATATTTCGGCAACAATCTCACATCCGTTTTTCAAAATAATCTTTAATAAAAAAATGTACAATTATTTTTTAAAAATAAGTAAAATATATTGTGTTTTAGTTTTTTGATAGTGCGCTTTTTACAATTACAAAACTATGACAAATCAACCCACACTGTGTATAGCAATAATGTTCGTTGATATATTATATAATTTATTTATTTTAAATTTGAAATACATTTATATTAGATACGCGCAACTCTATACATTATTGCAATACGATTATTGTACAACAGTGATAAATAAGTAGTTAACTTATTGTACTACTTGTTTATTTGACACTGTTCACCACCACAAACTGATTAAGAGTATAAAACTAAACACTCATTTGAGATATAGTAAGTAGAATAGAAATTAAATAATTTATAGAGTAAACATGATAACAATGTTAACAAAAACCTGAAATAATTAAAAATTTTAATTTCTCTTCTTTTTCATTTTAATTGATATTTTAAACATTTTATGTACTTAACGTACTAACTACGTAATGAATAAAAATAACGACTCGTTTAAAATATTCAACAATATTTTTAATTATGTTATCCAACTACATTTGTCGACATTTAAATTATTATAATATTATTTACCTAATATGCTGTATTTAATCTCAAAACCTTACGATTCAATATAAAACCAAAACCAATTTTACTATAGTGTCTATGCTTGCTTACTAAAGTATATACTCAAACGGAGATTTTCCCTAAACAACAACTGCCGAACATTTGTGTAACACGAACGGAGACATTATTTAAGCAAGACATGGACTTTAGAAGTTTACTAAGCTTTTCAAGTAAGACAAGTGGTTGGCAGTAAGACAGTTGTATAAGACTCCTTTAGATTTGAAAATTTGAAGACAATAAATCCATATTGTGCAAAATCAAAAACAGCACTTAAAAATATCGAGGTATTCGTATATACTGTATATTGTATTAAAATGTAATAATACGTATAATGTCTGTTTCTTAAATCCATAATAATGTTATTTATGTTACATAATAATAATATGATATTAAATAATTTAACGAGACGATAATAAATAAAACTTATAACTATACCAAATTTATAAATAATTACAATAAATATTTAGGTTTGAAATAGTCATGATGTTTCTCGTATAGTTCTGAAAATCTAATATTGATCTAGTCTAGTGTAAGTGTTGAGTCTGTGTCATTAAAAATGTTTATTATATAGGTACAGTTACATCGAGGTTAATGCCCAATAATAAAGCCGATTTCCGCCGGAACAATCGTAATAAAAGTCCATTTCCCTGACACACCCACCGCGGAAATTTTGATTCAAACTAAGGGCTTTCGTTTTAGCCGTTTTCCGTATTATATTGTACTATTGCGTTCGCGCGTAAAAAACGGTTTTTCGTGGAATGTCGGACTGTCCGTTCGAAAATGTGTTCATAATTTAATAATATTGTAATACTATGTATTTTTTTTTTCTCTTTCGATTTTGCATTGAAAATGTAAACGGTCATTGTCGTCGACCACGCTATATAATAATATATATTTACCTGCAAATGTATATAAACACTGTACAGTCTGTAATTTCGTATAGTCTGTGAGCGTTTCAAATATTTCACCACGACGTGTCGCCGATATCCACATCCGGTGTAATATTTCAAACCGACCGTAGTAATAGTAAGGCTGTTAATTTTGACGCCGTCGCCATAATACGAACGTGTGCGCTTATATATATATATATAATAATAATAATAATAATAATAATATAACGTAGGTAGGTAATATATAACGCCGTAGTGGAGATGAGCCAACCGTTTACCGGGTCGGCCGAAGCCACGACGGCGGCGGCGGCGTCGTTCCTGCGGGACAGTTAGTTTTTATGCTCCAGCCCGTGATATTAGGAAAATTATTCTAATTTCACACCGCCCGAAACTCGTGACGGTGGGCAGTTATTTTTTACGATCCGTACACTATCCTCCAACGAGGGAAATATATTAAAAAAAAAAAAAAAAACCGCCGTCGCTGGATAATTTTTATAATTAACCATGGTAATAATATCAAATTATATTATAAACTCCCGGTCGCCGGGCCCGGAAATATCTGCTACGGCAAGAACAAAGTGTACTGCGTAAATCGCACATCCTACGTCATACAATATATAATACTATTATGTACGACTGCTCTGCAGCGCGCGTCACACTTTATTGCGCAAAAAGCCATATATACCTAACATATTCCTTCGTATTTCCTACGTCGTCTTGTCAATCGAAAACGTACAGGTAATTTTATATAGGTATATGATGCAGAGGCGGTTTCGTGCTAAAGAAATTGAATCGCCTACACGTTTCACCGGCGTCCCTTCAATGTGACTTCATAATATTTTCTTTGGCGTGCAGCCATTTAATGAGTATATATATGCTGTGAATTCACGAAATGTGTACGAATTTGAAAAATAAAAACTATTACATCTGTTAAACAAAACTTGTTTGAAATAATCATGACATTTTTCTTGAATTCGTGGTTGCTCGTGTCAGCTTTTACCAGTTACTGTGGCAGAGATATACCATAATATTATATATTAAAAAATAGACATAAAAATGTACTGGTTTCCGTTATTTTATGTGATTTTTTATTTGCTTCGTCTTCATACTAGAATTGTTGAACTTATATATATTAATACAATTATTTACTTATTAGTTATTAATATTTCCCATGCATAATAAACAATAGGTTTGTTTATGACCTACGCTACTATATATATATATGTGTGTGTGTGTGTGTGTGTGTGTGTGTATAACTTTCGTGACACACTTGCTTAACTAAATTATATAACTACAAATGTATATATAAAAATATATAAAAGAAATGAAAAGTCGTACATTTTAGAAGAAAAACTGGTATCTTTTTTAAAATTAAATAATTTAAAAGATGTGTAGTGGTGATTTGGATAATATGGATCACTACTATAAAAACGTAATTACTCGATGAATAAAAATGCAGGTCTATAAAGATAAAGTCTTCAGAAGCATTGCAGAATCGTCTATGAAAAATAATTCATGTAAATTACTAAAAAAAAACTAAATAAAATAAGACATGAAAGTCAATTGTATTAAATTGGAACCAATTTAAATGCAGGTACCTTTTACAATAATCCAGTAACTCATTCAGACACGGAAATCGCCTTGAATTAATAATGCTATAGAATTACTATAACTCAAAATGATTTCACATATTAATATATATATTAGTGTAAAAAACACACAAACCTAAGTATACTAAATTGTGGTTGCTGTATTACATATCGGAAAATTTGAAGGCCGAAAATAATAGAGATTTATATATTTATACATTTTTTTTAAACATGATCATTCTTACCATATAATTATTATATTATTTTCATTAAAATTATATTCTTATAAAAACGTGAATATTTTTTAAATTTTATATTAATATTTATGTTATATTCAATTTTTTGACATAGCCACTAAGTACGTTATGTCTTGGGTAGATTTCCCAGTAGAACGTGCAGCTACATTAAATAACAAATAATAATTGCATAGTTTTAAACTAACCTTCTACGATAGTTACGTTTCATGTCATGTCAAGTTATTTTTTAAACAAATCAAAAAATATATTTATATATTTATAAAACAACTATCCATATAGATTAGTGCAGTAGAAACTTGAAAGTTTATAAAAATTGAATTAATAAAATTGTATTTATTATATAGACGCGCCAATCGTGCACGAACGCAAACCGGAAATTACATTA
Organism: Rhopalosiphum padi; assembly: GCF_020882245.1. NCBI lineage: Eukaryota > Metazoa > Arthropoda > Insecta > Hemiptera > Aphididae > Rhopalosiphum > Rhopalosiphum padi. The sequence continues at coordinate 26,809,793 of NC_083600.1, forward strand.
AAAATGCAATATCCAAGAAAATTATATTATACAATGTGCATATTATAAACATAAAAAATAAAACATTAATAATTAGTTATAATTATAGATACTTTTATTACCATTCAGGTGGATAATACATTTTCTACCCAACACTAATGTAGTTGTAAACATTTATGGATGTTACGTCGATTTTGGGGGTATGATAAAAAAATTTTTTTTTTATTTTTGGGAATTGGAATAAGCAAAATTGAGTAAATAAGGTACAGGTCATAAGATAATCAACACAAACATCAAGTATCGTATATACTCTTAGCTCCGCTAACCTCAACACGATTTTGTGGTTTTAGTATGAAAAATTATGATAATCAAAATTATCATAACTACTTATGATACGTTGATTTCCTGTATTTGATTTGACTAACCTACGAGATGCACTCATTTAATACAGTATGCATTTGATATTTCTTTAATATTAGATTTAAATCGGTTTTTTTTTCAAATATAATATGAAAAACGGAAAGATGTATTGGAAATATATTTGAATATATTTTCAAGTGTCGTAGATAGTCAAATAAAAAAAAAAAAATAAAAAAATGATAAAGTTGCAATACACAAAGACGCTCACGATCACACCAAACGCAATAGAAATTAATGTTAAATATTATATTATAAATGAAACGCATCTTTCCAAGTCACTTCAATACTTTATTACTTTATCAAATAATTTGTTGTGTATATAATTAATCTCAAGGAATATAAGCCGCTTTACCTTTAGTAGCTGTTATTAAAAATAAGGTCCAAAGAGTAAGGAGAAAAAATACACCTCACATAAATCTTTCAGCGTTAGAAGAATAATATTATATTATATTGATTTACATTCACTTCAAATAATCATTCCTTCTTTGAACTGTCATATCCATTGACAGACTGCTTTGAAGAAATCGTTGATTATCGCTACACACGGATTAATGGATATTATTAAAAAAATAATAATAATAATAATGACAAGGTAACTGAAAGTGTAATTTTATTGCAAGATTTATAGTATAACATAATATGCAGGATGATTTTATAAAACAAATTGTTTTATATTGATATTTTTCTAAATAATTTTTTTTTTTTTTTAATGGAGGAAAACGACACGGAGAGAAAATACGTAACTGGACGGAGAAATACGAGTATTTTATATATATCGTATTTTATAGGGTTGTGACCTGATACCGGTTATGTTCCTCAAGATGTGTGAGTGTGATCAACGATTATACTGGTCACCGGTGTAATGGTTTTGAAAGGATCGCTTCAAGCAGTTCCATTAGAACGATTTATTGCTATAACCCACTACATTAATCACAGTAATTTCGGTGGAATTACTTGCTTTTAAATGTTTGTTTGCATTATTAATAAACTTAGAACCACTTTGTAATCTCATTCGAAAAGTATACGTTGTAAGCTAATAAAGCTAATAAGATTATACAGGGATGTGTGTGATAGAAATATTGTATTATATTTTTTCGTAAACGTCAAAAACGTATTAGACAAATATAATACGCCTGTTAAATCATGTTTATACATGCTAGACACAGTACAGATATTCATAAACCATAATATAATAAATATACATGTTGCAACGGTGAGTTACAGCCTACAGGTATGCATATAATAGAGTGTTAGTTTATTAATTAATATAATTCCATGCATAGTTCGTACTTAAAATACGTATAATACAATATCAGCTAAAATATTATCGTTTACGATTTTACATCTGAAAATTATTGAATTAGTTACCTTTAAGTATATAATACATCATTTTTATATAATAATCAATATATATATATATATATATAACAGTAATGGTTTATCATAAAGTACCTATCGTACATTTTCCATTATCTCTTATAGTCATATTTAATCATCCGAAACTATATATAACATCATTCTGAACTCGGCCTTTTCGCCGCCATTTTTCATCCTTCAGCTGTCTTACGACAATAATTTGAACTATATAGCCTGCAACGGAAATTCTAATTGCTTGGTGCTAGAAACAAATACAGTGAAAATAAATGTGACAAGCTTAACTATAATGAACATTTAGCCTTCTTGTGCAATGGATATTATTATTATTTGTTTTAATTATAAAATCCATATATAATCGGTTTAACATTTCAGACTAAGTCGAAATTTAACATCACTGTGATTCGTGAAACACTGCAGTGAATAGAACAATTAAAATGTTTAGTGTCATTACAACGCGCGATATTAATGATAATAATATGGTATTTATTATCGCATACAAATATTCAAACAAGGTACACATTTATAATGTTCTATTGAAAAAAATCTATATAAGCCACATTATACTTTGTGTACAGACGTCCATACATAAACTCGTACCCAATATTATTTACTGCTGGCGTATAATATACATGTTTAGTTTCAATTTTTTTTTTTTTATTATTATTACCTATATACGATAATATATTATTGTAGTATGTGTATATTAAATTTATCACATTTGATATAATATTATATAATATATAACCCAACAGTGGGTAACTGGGACTCCAATAGAAATTACTTGCCGACCGACCTTTGAGATAAACATTATAAACAATATTGCCATACAACTATTATATTACATACATTATATAATACGAAATAAACTGTAAACACAATTACACAATATTATAATTTTTATGATAACGTATAATTCACATAATATATTTATAGTAGTTTAACTTATCATAGATATATTTATAATATTTAATATAAAGTATTGATTTTTATTGAGGTTTAACAAGTTAATGACAATTTTTAACTCTGTTCGGCCAAGTTTTTTTTTCAATTAAGTTAATAATTTAATTATTTACATTTTGAATACATAAATTAAATTAACAAATACCTTCAATTTAATTTAAATTAATAAGTTAGTTCATTAATAAAAAAATGTTTAATAATTTTGTTAGTTTATAATTTATAAAATGTTCAATTTGTTTAGCTAAGACTTTAAAATTTAATTCAATATTTTTCCATGAAAAGTTTCAAAGTGAAATCACAAAAGCTAAAAAATGTTTTCAACACTATTGTTTTATAACATTTGAAATGTAATTTTAATCATAACCCATATTTGGGTACACCACGAACCTATTCACGCGAATCTGTAGTATGTCGATAAGTTGATACTTACTCAAAAGTAATAATAATAATGTATAATAATTAAATATTAATAATATAATAAATGTAAATGATATTTGGAAAAAATTAATTCAACCAACCATTTAAATAATTTATTTATTTTAACACTAAAATACATTTTTATAATAATAATAACAATATACACATATTATTATAAAATATACTTAGTTATAGATAAGCTGTGTAAGTTTGGAACAGACTGTCTCATTCATAGTCTTTTTTATTGTAAGCAACTATATATTATTGAACTCAAATTTAACAATTATTGTTACATATAGATTACAGTGACTTACCAAATGCATGTAAATTCAATACCTATAGACATTGTTACAGCAAAGAGGTCTCATATTTTTCTATTTTCCCACTTTTTTAATGTTTTATTTTTTTTACTTGCCTTTTTTCCCAGGCCAATGGATTATTTTAGGTAAACATTGTTAGTTAAATTGTATTTTCTGTTTTAGTCATTATGTGAGTATATCAGTTGTGTTGCTGAACACAAAATGGTTATAACTGAAATTAAATAAACTTAAGTGAAATTTGTTACAATTAATCGAGGTAGATAACTGTCGGCAGCGAAGGTTAATAATAATATTATTACATGCTATCCCTGTAGTATAAAAAGTAAATGTCAACAAGTTGTTATTATTTTTTCGTTATTAAAAATATTATTTTTATTTTAAACTCTGAGTATACTGATGGAACTATATTAGTTTTAAAATGAACTGTTTTTCTTTGGGTTTTGAAGAACATTTTCTGGGATATTTATCAATTATTAGTATACAAGTTATCATGCAGCAAAATAACAATATATAATTTGAGTTAAAATCGATAGCGTACATCAATATTCGTTATACATTTAAATAATTAAAAATAATAAAATTAGTAATTTATTAAAAAATATAAGGACCTAATAGTAGGTAATTATTTATATTTCTCATGGTGGTATATTATTGTTATAAATTACATTTTTTTTATGATGTATATATTTTTAAATCTCCAAAATATTTCAACAAAATGCAAACAGTTACTTCTGTATAGTAACATCGGTGTTCGATTTTTAATTCATAAAGAAAGAGATTTAAAAAAACTTTTAGTGCTATCGTATTTTAACCAAAGACTTAACAAAAAATAAAAGTTATATAACTTTGTAAATATAATAGTAGTTGGTCAGCATTTATCCGTAAACATATTTCCAATTTCAAAACCTTCGTTGAAATATTTACTAACCAAACCTATTTTAGTGTAAAAATGTTACTATTTTTTTTATTTTTTTTTTTTTGAACATTTTAAAAATGTTAATACAATAAAGAATATTTCTCGTTATATCTAAATATAATATGTATAATATAGTGAATTTGAAAAATTTGTAATTTTTATATGTATTTAATAATATTAGTAAACTTTCTATAGAAATATAGGTATATAAAATGTTATTATTGTAAAATTAAAAATGTTTAAAAATATTCAAAATATAATATTTAGCCATAACATGTGCTCAAAAATTATTTTTAACTATTTTGCATGTTTTTTTATAGACAGATTAACCTAATTAATTATATTTTTAAACCATCAAATATCGGTATTTTTACCTTCTGAAGTAAAACAGAGATTTCATCAATTTTACCATTTAAACATAACAAATTCCAACAATCGAACATTCCAATTCAAAAACATTCATGCTTTCAGCTATTACAATAATATTATGAAGTTACGAATAATTTCAAAATAATCTGTTAAATGTTAAATTGTAAAGCACTTAGACTTATTCTAATCCACCATTGTGCACACCTTGTAAAAACAATCCATATTAATATAGCTATATTATTACAATATATTTACATCCAGTGCATATTTTAATAAAGAAAAAGCAATATTATAACAACTATAACCTAAAGTCTAAACAAATATCTAGGAAAATACTATAGTTTACACCATTGAAAACGTACATATTACATTATTATTTCTATTACATTTATTGAACGTGGTTCACATCGAGAAGGTATCTATTGGAACACAACTCAATATATAAGTACATGTGCATATTATGGCCTATATTTTAATTTTGTGAAACCTACAGATCCTTGAAAAGTCAGGTCTCCAGCCCTACGGCGCATTTTTAGGGTTAATATTTGATGAAATTATGTAGTCTACATTATTTACGTTAAACATTAAAACAGGCAGACGAGTTTCCCGAGTACTTAATTATACAATTTAGATAATATACTGGAATCCGAAATATTATGTAATACAATTTTTTATGAAAATATATAACAAAAATACTTAATACCTATATTGTGATAACAATAAATTGTTACGTCAACTCACTTAACCAATAGGTATTCTGTTAAATTTTATTTGTGTAAAAATTTTTATGTGCACCGTTGTAATGAGTTATTTTCATTTTTCGTTATTAATATTTTAAAAAAAATTGGCTTCAGCGTGGAATGATAAAACCTGTTTTTTTCGTTTCATTATACTAACGATAATCGATGGAATAATGAAAAGAATTCTACGTTGAACGAAAAAAAAATAATGCCCTTAGATTTAAATATAAGTGATGAGCATTGTCACTAATTTCTGCGTTTCAAATAAATTCCAATGATTTTTGTATACCGTTGTCTATTTGCGAAATGTACAACTGATTAACATAATAGTATATTATTTAAACAGTAATATTGACGGAGACAATACATTTCACACGTATACAATATACATATATATTTTATACATACACATCGTATAATACAAATATACAACATTGAATTACTTACGTTGGTTGTATATTTTACGCGAATTCATATAATTCAATTTGTCATCAATTTAATTTAAATTAGAAGTTGTGAAACCACTAAATCACACAAACAAGAAATAAAATAACAGCAGCAATACTATTCTTTTGACAAATACAAATTAGATAATATTATTATTTACAGGGAAAAAATGCTACTTGTAAAATATTATCTTTGATCAACGACCACAGTATTTTTATTAAAACCGCTGCGGCCGCTCATTTATGCGATTGGTCTTGTATATTTGAATAATTTTATACTTCTGTGACACATTTTCAAACATTATGAATTTTCACAGATTCACAAACGATGACATGAATATTTTAACTGTGACAAATGAATACTCAAGTAAAACAATTCGATTATTTTAATCGTATCGAATAGTTTATTATTAAAAAATAATATAATTTCTGAAAAAAATAGGAGAGCCAGCTAAACTGTATATTATAATATGTCAAATATATCTCGTAATTGGTTATGTCACTGTAATAAATTTATGTATTAAATTGGAATTAAATGATAGTACTATTGTATATTATTAAAAACGATTCTGGACGGAGACTGTGTGTCGGTGTCTGCATGTTTACAGGTGCCAATATATAGTTTTACGTTATTTTTTATTTAAGCTTTTTTAATTTAGTTGTACCTGCTGTGTTTATAAACATAATGAATAAAATTGAAAAATGTGTATAAAATATTTATTTTTTTCCTTAAATTTTTATGTGCGACCCGCGTAGTAAATAATTCAATATATTTAGCCCACTTGATACTTTGAGTTTGATATGCCTGGTATAATAGGTTGATATAATTTTTGCTAACCTAATAGTATAACGCATTATACTACCATAGTAATTTATTATTTCGTAGTAGCTGATCCTGCATGACATTTCCTATGACAAATTAAATAATGTCAATGGACTTACCTTAATACCAAGTATAAAATACAGTTCCAAGATTATATCCAATCACAGTTACTATTTTTTTTTCTATAAGCGAAGGCAACCTTAAATAAACAAAAAAAATTCGTTTTTCGTAATCTAACAATTTCTGTGTGTACTTCCTTTTAAAATACAAATTTTAAAAATTTGTTTCGAGGTGCACATATGCGAATATAGGATTACCTATAGGTACCAGATTTTATAGGTAACCATGAGTGTGATAGACTCGACTGTGAATCATTTACAGATATACAAACATTCCTCCTTTTCTTAATGTAAAATAATATAGAGGATAGATAATAATAAGTTGTAATTAACTTAAAAGTTAAAAGTCAAAACAAATTTACTGTAGACCAATGTAAATAGGTTCTTGGTTTAAAAAATACCTCATACTTATAGTTAATTTAAATCCTTTAAAAATCTTATTGTATGGTAAATAATAAAATTACAAATTATTCAATCATACCTAGAAAAATTATGGTTATAATTAAATATTTAATGAAAATTTTAATTCTCTGCAGTAATCCGTTTTTGAATAATTACACACACATAAAACATTTTCTCGGAAACTATTTTCAAATAAATTTTTTTTTTTAGTTTTTATTTTGGTTTTACTGATTTTTTTGTTTAAAATTATTTGAAATTTTTATTTTCGCCATACAAAGAGCCTAATTCAATACCACAAACCACTCTCAAAGTTGTGAATTATATTAGTTTTACTACTCAAAAAAACCAAAAAAAAACAACATGGATATAATCATCTAATGTATAAGAAGTTATTACATAGTAAGTATTGGTATACATTGTAACACATATATTTGTAATCACGTGTTTTTTTTTAAATTTTAGTCTTAAATAAATTAAACGAAAGAAAATATTAAGACAATAAAGAAATAAAAGATTAACATACAACTAAGTAATAACAATGAATAATAATAGACATAAAGGAACCTCTAAAATAAATTATAAAAATAATTTTATAATAATTAAAATAGTAAAAAAAATACTACAAATATTGATGTGACTAGAAATATCTAGAATAATTTATTAATTTATTAGAGACTAAACTATATTTTAATTATTATCAATCGTATTACAATTCTAAATTTACAATGATTTCAGTTAGGTATAATATTGTGATTATTATTTGATTATTTGAGATAATGTCCTGTAGTCGGCTTTACCAATACATTGGTATCTGTACATTTATTGTGATACTTCATGTTGATCGGTTTTGGTTTTTTTTTTTGTGGCATCAGTTCAAATATTAGAAAAAACCGATATCACCAATACCTCGGTATCGGTATATGCTTATCCCTTGTACCTTAGAACCACTTGTACAAAACATAGACACCTAGTCTACGTAAATAAAAGTAATAATTTAAAATCGAATTATATAACGCTCAATAAAACGTTGTATTTGGTTTTTTCACGTATATGTATAATATTATAAATACGCGAGTTATAAATTATTTCATCACTATCTATAAGGTTTAGTGTTAATATAGGCGTGTGCATAAGTAATAATGAGTAATTAATTGACACCTGTTGCTACACGGTCAGGTGTGGGGCTTTTTCAGTTGCGGTGACAACGAGATAAGTATTTTATGGGACCCCGAGATAAAATTAATAATAAACTTTTTTGTAATTAAATTATGGGCAGAACGAAGAAAAAGATTAAAAGAATACTGTTTTCTAATTACAGCCATAGCTCTGGAGTCTACCGAGTTAAGTAACTACTATAATATCAAATTTCTAGTGTTCTGCATTGCTGCTCAGCGCCAATCCATTTTAGGCTAACATCTAAAAAAAAAAAAAAAAACGATTAAAAATGTTGGTTTGTATGGTCAAATTACAATATATTATTGTATAATAATTAATGTTTAATCGTACGCACATGATATCAAGGCGATGGATGCACTAAGCCACTAAGTTTTCACGTCCCTGCAGTTGTTAACACTTTTTTTGATAATAGTGTATTTGTATAATAGATATAATGTTATCCACTCCGCGTGCTTGTAGAAAATGATTTCAAAAATGTTTTTTTCTTGAATTAGTTACTTTGTTGCACCAACTATAACCATAATCCCGGTATATAGGTCACCATTTCCAACAACAATCAGTTACCACCACAATCTCTTATTTTGTTAAGTCATTCCCTATATACCCTAGTTATATATATATATATATATATATATATATACAAAATATATTAAAATTGGTAAATAATTTGAATACTTAAAGGACTAATACTACATACATATCAATGATTAATAAATAAATTTTACTTTAAAAATCTGTTAAAATCTGTTGTTAAATAGCTTTGTTTTTGTAAAAATGTAATAATTAATTGTAAAGACATTTTTTTCACATAATTGTAATTTACGCTTATTTTCCATTTCACTATATTGTATACAAATGACAATAAAAATATTGACTAAAAACGTGTGAAATCACAATCACTATAATACTGAATATATAGCTTAATTTGTTGTTCTTACCGTAATAAACATATTATTTGTGTATTTGACATAACGAAAAACGATTAATTTTATTTCGAGTTATCCAGAGCAAACGCTATATTAAGTGTAATGGTAGTTTCAAATGGATTTCAATGTAGTTCGAGATAGTGACATAATAGTTCTGCATGATAAGAATCTACTCATTGTCATTGTGTGTACATGAATATAGCTACATTTAATTATTATTATATTGCTCATGTACAATGTACAGCAGTAGTTAACAGTAGCCATACGACTATACGAGTATACGATAATAATATTAAAATATTTTAGTAATACGATCAACGCACAGTGGTAGGTGTTGAGAATATTTATCTAAAAGGTCCGCAGGCATACAATATAATATCATATTGTTATGTGAAAAAATACGATCGGGTATACGCAAATCGCAATTTTTCGTTCCAAAAAAACGTGTTTTCTGCGTGCGAATTGTACGGCTTCCGTGCCGCGACAATAAGGTCGCCCCTATTTTCGGTGGCATAAAGCCGAACACCGCCGGGCCACCGCAATCGCGCGCGTACGTTCTTAATACGACCTAACCTAACCCGACCGTCGCCGTCGGTCCTCCAATGCATTTAAATGACCGGATTTCTGGACGACGCGATAATTTTACGAATTTTTCGCATCACACGACCACAGCGTTTATGGACGACGCGTATAGTTCTATGTGGTGGTGTTTACACGTTCGCCGTCGTCGTTTACTGTCATCTTCCGCCGTGTGATGTTTAGCGGGAAATGGTAATAAAAGTAGAGGTAAAAAAAAAAAACCGGTTAACGACATTTTACCGTCTTTCGTCGTATTATTTTAGCATCGCGTACTTTTTTTTTTTTTTTACGACTTCCGCTGACGATTCGTTTGCCCGTACGTGCAGATATCATAATAAGTAAAAGTATTAAAAACTTTGCGAGCAACGCACTTTGGACGTTTTCGACGACGTGTCGACACTCGAAAACGCGCACGCCAAAAACCGCGACGATGACACGCGTTTTTATACGACTATAATGTATACGCTAAACATATACATACATATTACATATATGTATATATATATACCTATCCACATGGACGTACATGGTCGTATAGCCGTGTCACCGCGGGGTAATGAAACGTAAGCGGAAAATTCAAATTGAATACCGTGTGTTTTTAATGTATATTATTATATATTGTCCCGAGCAGTGTGCGGGCAGTGAATAAGTGAACAACTGTTGTAGTGCGACGTGTATGGCAACGTACTGTGAAAATCGTTACACGCCTTGGCGGTCGTCACTCGCAAAAGAATCGCAGCCGACTCGGTGTCGCGGCGTGCAGAGTGGGTACACTCGTAATATGCAGAAGAAGCGGGAAAAAGGCGGCACAAAAGAACAATAAAAACTAAAAGATTCAAACGTCGGCAATCGCACAATGGGTCTAACGAACCAAGATTATAATGACTCGGAAACAGGATTACGCGCCTCGGCGAGAACCGTTCGAATTACGAGATTTTTTTTTTTTGTATTTTTATTATTCGCGAAAGAATTCCATTTGAAGGAGAAGACTTGTCGTACACCAACTGACGGTGCCGCCGGCACCTTCTCTTCCGCCAGACAATTATTGTTATCGCCTCGGCCGGTTTGCGTAAACGATTTTAATTAGGCTAATGTTATACCGTTTCTGCGTATATCCATAACGACTTATAAAGTGGGCAAAAAACTTCAGGTAAAAAGGGTCCGCAGGCAGACGTCTATTTTATACGCATCGACTGGGAAGATTGCGTGTGAGACGCGTCAACGTTTCGATAACCTGCTGCGAGGTTACCAGTTACCGCACAATGTCGGTTTTAATGGTGGCAATATTATGGTGTCTATTGTCCACCCCCTCCGAGCTTAGTTAATTCCTTTTTATATATTTAAATATTAAAAATAATAATTTAGGCAATTAATAACAGAGAAAATTAAAATATATAAATATAGTAATAATAAATAATGCAAAGGTGAGGCTTACGATGGGTATACGCGCGATTATGTGAATATAATATGGTTGGATAGTCATCGGCTGCAAGAGAAATAAAACAACTTATTGTTTTCGGATTTTCTTTGTAAAATGGTACGCCGTACTTAGTTTAACGTGTTTGGCACCCTTAAAATGTTGTCAACACCATTATTGCTACGACAGAACTCTAATTTTATTCAAAGCCAATTAAAAGTCTATATTCGCTTACTAACGAACCGACATACAATTGCAATCTGGTGACATAACAGGAAAGAATAACTGCTCAACATTTTGGACAGAAAATTTATTCAGGAAATGGAAAAATAATCTATTAGCTTATCATAATGCATATTATTATTTAAAATCCATTTTAATAAAACTCATATTTATTTGTAATTGTAATTTTCAAAATGAATATGTGTTTGTTTAAAAGTAATGTTTATACCTAGTTATAATCATATTTATTTGTTTTTATTTTTATCATTTTATTAAATAATAATAAAACTACAGAAGAACAAATATTTTTTTGATTGTTTCCCATTTCGTAATATATTTTTTTTCTTGCAGATAAATTTTTCGTCCAAAATTTAGACCAAATAGTATTGCCATTGACATTGTTCTTATACCTATTATAGTAAGACCGATAACAGTTAATTACCTTAGATAACCTGGATTCTGCCAATCTTCCAATACAGTTCCGGTTTTGGGCTTTATACGGACGCCCGTCGATTTGATACATTACAGACGACATTAAGCTGGGTTCGGGTAAACGTTTCCGAAACAGGCTAGTATACCAGTTGTATTATAGAAATATAGACAACTATAATAATTGACTATTTAGGTTTATAATTATTTAAATCCAGTCGAGTGCCGATCATTATAGCTCCACATAAGCAAAAGCCGTTATTGAGCTGCCATGTATAATTATTGTATATGTGTGCGATGTCAGTGACATAACTTGGAGTAATTTTTATTACGAGGGCGGAGAGCAAAATAAATTAAATATTTTTTTCTAGTGTATATAAAAATATAGTCGAGAAGGATGTAACACCTTTCAACTCCTCGAATTATTCACCAATAATAAATCTATACATTTAAACACTATATAGCAGCACTTGAAGTCAGTTTCTAAAATTGTAAAAAAATATCAATTCACTATTATAATATAGACTATAATTTTAAGTGCACTGTACTGGGACATGATTGATATTTTAGTAATTATATAAAACTCACACAGAATATAAAGCACTAGAGAGCTTGACACTCTATAAATAGTGACGAGTCGATTGCTTCCCCCGCTCACCCCTAAGATCACGCCGGTGTATGTGACAGCAGTCGCGCAGAGTCACCTGCGGAATACGTCCAACGATGATTTTATCGTATCATATCATTATGTTGTCGGCTAACCACACATAACTTTATAGTGCCATTTCGTCGACTTTTAACTATACACAGATTATCATGACAACGAACGTCTCGTACGTGTTTCCGGGATGATATCAACGGCTTCTGACTTCTGATTATTACATACGAACACGACAAATAAAAGTATATACATTCCAAAAAATAATAATAATAATAAAAATAAATTAAAATAAAAAAAAACCATATACCAAAATAGCAATGTCTTGTGTGTGTGTGTGTGTGTGTGTGTCGCAAAGTATGCACTTATATATTTTCGGTGTCGGCTGCTGACTGGTGATTTTCAACTTTCGTTTTTATGACATTTCGGCAAGGTCATAAAGTTTTCGGTTTCATTTCGCGTGATTCGGCTATGGGGTGCGGTGTGAGGGTATTATATACAATATACATAATATGGTTTTTTTTTTTAACCCGGAAAATTTCTTTCTGTCGGAGTCGTCATCTTTTCGGTATATATACGTAATATACTATTCGATCTGCTGTCGCAAGATCCGCCGTATACCCCGACCATGTGTCCCGAACTCCGTCACGCGTTTATTGTCCTTTCTGGTGTTTATTTTTCCAATGCCGGGGACCTCCACAAGTTCCCGGAGGACTTATAGTTTTCCTTAGTTTGCATTTTATATTATTTCCCTTCAACCCGCCCCGCAACACACTAGTGAAAATATAAAAATATGTATACGCATATGATGTGTACACGGACAAAAAAAAATAATAAGAAAATAAAACCTGAAAAAAAATCCCTTTGCCTTTATCGCAGAGTGGAAAGTCATGAAAACAACTCTGGAAGTCTTTACAGTGTTTACTATTTCGTGTAATCGATTTCACAGTGGTGCGCTTTTGGCGTATATTCATGAGCATATAATATAGCGACGGTGCGGCGGCGATACTACACCATTGGTCAGACAGTTTATACGCACTACATGGTATTATATTATAATAATATACTCTACTATATTACACGGTGCGTATAACATTTGTACGCGCTCTCTCTCTCTCTATATATATATATTTGCTTATTTATACACGTATTTATATAACGATAGGTTTATGTTTATTATACGCACACCGTGTAATATTAAAAACGAAATTTATTCGTTTTTAATTGCTTCTACGTCGACCGATTCGTATATACAACTATATTATTATTATAACCATTTGCTGCAGTTTATCGGCAAACATACGCCGACGTATAGCGTGTAATAAATGTTTACATTTACAATATTATTATAAAGTGGATCAAATTCAAATAATTTTGATATAAATTGGATTTTTTTTTTCATCTTTACCATAAAATTAACATTACAAATGCCGAACGCGAAACTTATATTTATCCTGACACTCATCTGTTATGTAACTCATGCGGATTATTTTTTTTTCAAACATTAAAAATTAATCGAATTCACATACGGATGATACTGTAGAGGGACTAGTTATCGTTTTTGAGAAATCAATTTTATATTATAACAATACCGAAACATATTAAATACATTCGTATCAAATAACAAATGATAACTTGACGTATGTAATCCTCACAACCACGTAATTTTTCTGTTTACTTTTTTCCCAATCCCAATTCATTGTATAACGGATCGAACTAGATAATCATATTATTTGTTTTATAATAAAACAATAACGTGTTTGAAAAGTTTCTAAAATCATAAAATAAATTGTGAAAATCACAAATGACAGTATAGGTATATAGTAGTATTGCATGTACACAGATTAAGATTAATCCAAAGTACTATACTAATCATTATTCAATGTTATCTCAAGTCATTGGATGTATCATCTACAATGTGTATTATGTATTTTAAATGAAAACACCGAGTTTTAATATGTGATATTTTCACTACCTTCGAATTTAGGGTATCTAAACCGTCTGGAAACACTTTTTATGTAATATGTATTATATCATCTTTTTCCATTAATATTTTAGTATACATATTTTAATATAATATACTGATATCAGCACATGCTTTTTGGGGTTTTTACCCTCAAAAAACATTGATATTTATATAGGTAATTTAAAACACGTCGTTATTTAAAATCAAAAGCTCATGGTCATTCGAGTGAAAATAAAACTTTCCTTTTTTTCTCTTTTTTAGAACTTAATTTATTTAAAATATGAAAAATGTACGAGTATACGAAGTGAGCCACCCGTTTTATCGTTTTCTTGTTTTATGTGAAAATTAAGTGTCACTCTGTATAATAAACCTGACCATTATTAAATTATTATAAACGCCTCTAATATGTCTTAATGATAAGAGCATAGAATCAAACCTAAAATTCTACAGCAGTGATTATTAGTACACGAGGCGGTACCACTTTATGAATTCATACTATAAATCTCTATTATATATTATATTACATCTAGAACAATATAAATACCTAGTTTAGTATAGTGTATAGACGAACAAATATGGTAGTAATTAATTAAACCATTGTTACGCGAACTCGTGGACTGTGAACATATTTTAAAAATAAGATTATAATACAACTACTAACAATGCAAAGATTTCAAGCTATACTACTATATTAATTAAAACATAATTCCTGCTGACATTAAATTAATCGTCTTAAGCTATTTTGAAATAATTCAAAATTTACCAAACATAATTAGGAGATATTACTATACTCAAATAATACTCGACTCGAGTAATTACCGTTGCAGTCTTTAGATTACTTTAAGACTACAGTAACAGTAATTTATGAATTATCATTACGAACTACTGTGTAGATGTATACTTTTGCGAAACTATTTACAGTAAAAATAATATAATATAATTTACTTGAAAAATTATCACAAATACAAACAAAACAGTTCGTACAAATGACGAGTTGTGCATACTTTAATCATCGAAATCAAATTGTATGATTTGTATGTATTTTGTTCATGCCGAGCAATTAAGAAATAGGCGGTTGCAGATAACAAAAGTATGATTAATAATATCTAATTAAACAAAACCGTACAAATAATGTAAATTATTTATAGTATTTTATACATTACGGTGTTTTGAGTGCATATAAAATATGTATACGTTTTCATACCGTTCCGGTTGTTTCGACTTGCTTTTTCAACATTGTAATTTACACAATTACATTTTAAAGTATTGTTTCAAAGAAACCCATATGAACACATGCATTTGTATTCGTATCCGTAATAATACAGACTATAACAAAATTAAATAAACATAATATTATACAATATGCATATTATATACACTTACGCCATAACGTGAACATTAAACATTAATATTTAACTAAACACATTGAAGACTTCGACGTTAATTATTATACTTGTAGGTAGGTACCTAAAATATTTAGTGTTTATTATATTTTTCACGGTGGTCCAGTGTAAATGGCCACTGTTGCGGCGTTGACCTATGCTGCACACAACAGGGTTCGGAATTGTGTCGTAAAATATTATCTTCCACTCATAAATCATTAGTGAAGTGGAATATAACGTATTCCGCGTATCCCTATTCCCTATATATATATATATATATATATAAATATAATGTAACTCATTTTTCATAAAATTGCGTTGTCCAACAACAAACTACACTGGTTGTCAGGAATAAAAGGTCGATTAGGATATATTATTTATACAGGGTGATTCACCAATTACGCCAACCCCCTTTTTATTCTTAAAATATGCATTTATTCAAATTTTGATTTTTTGAATATTTTAAGTATTTACTCAAAGGTCATATTTTAAAATACTTAGATTATGTAATTCCGTTTTTTATGGAGTGTCTTTTGGCAATTAGAAGTCTTTTATTCTTCAATTGAGAACCACTTTCTTTTTCTATTTGAGTTGATAACCAAACTTTTTTCATAAAAGTCGAAAATATATAAATTCGAACAAGCAGTTTTAGAGTTTTTGGATTTTATGTAGTAAAAGTCATATTCCATTATGTCATAAAAAATCTAAATATTTGAAAGTATGGTCTAAGCAAACTTAAGAACTTCAAAAATTTTATTTCAAATAATGATAGAAAATGGACAATGGAAATATAAAATCAAAATAAAAACATACATGGTGAATCACCCTGTGCATACACGTATACGTAGATAAGTATAGAGTATTTCCAAACGCGCGTTGTGTTTATTGCATGTATGTATAACACAAACAACCAAAATACATTTCGACAATCGAACTGTATTCGATGATGAAGTGTGTGCGGTGTGCCTGCAGTTTTGTTCGTAAAAAAAAATTTAAAAAAAAAGTGCCATATTATTCTGTTTTGTCAAGTACTTATCAAATTCCGACCTCGTATACATTCGATTGATTCGACCGTTATTCGAGACTGAACATTATTAAACGAATAATCTCTTCGCAGACAATTGATTGAATCAAATTAAAATATTCACGCCATTCACGGTTAAATAAACACGACACGACACGCGCAACTATTTTACATATTATATAATAATAATAATATACTGCACCGGCCAACCGATATGGAACAATAATAATTTAGCATTATAAATGCATGATGTATACTAAAATCAGAATTATACAAACTTTACTGATTTTCAGTAAAAATAACATGACACGTTATTAGTTGCGGTGATGTAATTTGACTTTTTTACAATGGTATCGAGAAAAAAAATCAATTGTCCGAACAAAAAAAATATATTAAAAAACTTATGAGTTATATATAAGTTATAAGGTTTTAACGTCGTGTACATGGAAACATGTTTTGTTGCCGAAACATTAGATCAAATAACTTTAACAATAATACGATTGCCAACAATTTATACAGTTACAAAGAGATTTTACGCATAAATATTTGTCAATCTCAGTTTATTTTTGAGCGAAGTATCATTATTATTATTTAGAAAACTCATACAACCTGTATTTAGCAACTACACTACAAGTACATTGAATGTAGTATGATGAATCAATATGACACGACGAGGGAAGTTATCCATTAATGTCAGCCATTAGAAACAATTATTAATTTAATTAAATTTAACAATTAGTTGCTCAGCGTTTTCTATTTTCAAATCTTTGCGTAGTGGGTTATTTATCATACACCAAAGCAGACATGAATATATTATGCATTTTCTTAGCGATACCGTGGGACGTATACTATTTGACGTTATAATTATAGTTGATTTCTGTTGAACTTCATTTTATGAGCAAATGCAATTTTATGTATAGTCTTTCTTGAGTGGGATGTTCAATCGTTTATTTTTATGAAACATTTAAACAGGACTTATATGGAAAAAAAAAATTTGGTAATATTTAAAGTTATAGAAGTTAGTGCCGAACAATATGCAATCACTATAAAATTAGCATTAATCAAATTCAGCTGTAAATTTAATAATAAAAGAAATAAAAAAAAAATAATAATAATGATACGGTTTTAAGCTGTGCGCGATGTATATTATAAAATGTATATAGGTACACGCCTGAGCAAAACATTTTGTAGTAATATACATTTATGAGTTTCCATAATTCAGACACTTAAATAATTGTGACAACTTGAAAAGTACCTAGCTCACAATTAAATATTAATCCAGAGAAATGTAAACAATATACTTATACCTCTGTAACGATGAATAAATAAAATATCTCGTGCACCATTGTACTACAACAGTACCACACGAAATTATTTTCCAGGCAAAAGCCATCAAACTTCTCCGCCGGCGCTGCATCGCCACCAATATTTCACTAGCGTGAAAAATCGAACACTCCACACGACTGCAGTTTTAGTTGTAGTCGTAGTAGTGTCTATAGTGCAATATTATATATGTGTTCACAGCATATTATAACAATAATAAAGTTATCGCGCAGAACAGATTTTAAAAATGTATGCGGCACAGGTACTCGACAAAAAACAAATCCATATAATGCGTACCTACGTCAATATGTGCGAGTGGAACATGAGAGCGCGTGCGGACGACAGCGACGAAAAATCGAATTTTATAATAATAATATGTGTAGCATATTATATTGTATTGATGTGCGTAGTCACAGTCCGGTCGACGTGAATTTTTTCGAACGCACGCAGAACATACCTTCAAGTGTATAAAATAAGTGATTCTCATGCTTTATTTGATCACTCAACAGACTATTTTTTCGGTAAATGTATGTTATTAAAATAAATAAAATATGTCTTTTAAGATTTTTTTTTTTTTAGTATTTAGTTAAGACAACATACATTTAAAAAACACATTAGATATTTTACAACTCATTACAGTTATTATTATTTTTTTTCTTTTTGTTTAAGACATTGTGAACTTCTAATTTAATATTCTAACGCAGGATATATTTCTGAAAATTATATTTAATTATACTGATCGCGTATGTATAGCCAATTAGATATTAATTTTATTGGTTTAAATTTTGAATCTGTGGAGTGAAGTGGCACACAGGGACACCTTATTATACAATTTTAGAGTACTACACTGATCATTAAAGTTCTATTAAAGCTACTAGTTCGAAATAATTTTCCAATTATCATTACAATTACGTGTCTCTCAATTTATCAAATCAAATCTCGTTATTTATAAATTAACTCAAATCAATCATAAATCCACTTATCGCAGTGCTCACTTTATTAATTTAGTCATTTTTAAATAATTTAATTATTTTTGCAGATTGTAAATTTTAATTCTTAATAAAAAATAGTTACACCTAAACAAATCAATTTTCACGAATTTAAAATAATATTTTTAATACGACGTAATTATCTAATATCAATTATTTAGTAATAACTAAAATGTGATAACTGATTAGTATACTACAGTAACCTTTTTTTTAATATACCTATCTATATTTACCTATGTTAATGGAATATTTGAATCTTAGATTCCATGCAAAGTTTAAAAAAAGTCCTTACAAATCTTTTACCGCAGGACTTTTTCCCCCGAGACTTTATTTCGGGATGCTTTTTTCTCAGGCTTCTAACGCGAAACATGTTTTTCTACCGTCACTCGTGGGGGACATAATCTACAGTCTAAAACTGTTCCGCCGATCGCTTAGGACTGATTGTCGGCGGTCAAGCGCGCAGTGATCAGAATACGCAAAATTTTGTTTATATATTATAGAATTCGACCGTTCACGGGTTCGCGAGACGCAGCAAACGTCTCCACTCAGTCTCCACAGCGTTATCATCATGCCAAGCCATATTCCGCAAAACTATAATATACGACATCATTGTCCACTTGCCGTCTGCAATAACGACGTTTTAATAATAATAATAATAATAACGGTATAATGCATACAGGCATAATAATATAGTTATAGCGCATTGTATATTATATACCGTGTGTGCATATATATATACAAATACATATAATAATAATAATAATCATATTACACGAGGCATATTGCTATTGTCCGCTGGCGTTCGTGTATATATACTGCTGCAGTGTACAATATATATATATATAGTGTTGCACTGTGTTTTATGGAGCCGTCGGATCGGCGCCGGGAACGGTACACCACCTATTAGGTCGGACCTCGTTGCGCGTCTGCTCACACCATCGCCCGTGGGAAATTCAATTAGCACAACCGACGCCGGATACACATAGTAAAGGCCGGCCTTTACGGCGGCGTCGTGGCATTGACAACGCTATTAGATAACGTATACAGCACACGGCGGGGAAACGCAACGAGGGGAACAATAATAATATATAATACACACACGCACACGGTTTATACGAGCCCAATATAATATATTTAATATATTTGCTCGCATAGTCGTAAAAACTGTGTAGTCGGTGCCTATCTCTGAAACAGGCTCGGGCCCGCGTTATAATAATATTATTATTATTATTATTATTATTACCTGTATAATATATATATATTATATAAAGCTATAGGGCGCGAACGCCGTTATTATTTTATGTGCACGAGGGTGTCTATATACGGAGTGTTGTGTGTGCACGCAAACGCGGGAAAAAGCAGGTAACTGCGCGTCCTGAGTGTGGTCGGGGGTAGTTGTTAAATGGGTTTTTGTTTTTATGCCGATCTCGCGATCCCGCGGCAGAACTCCGATCGTGGCTACCGCGACCACCTGACGGTTCGAGAAGTGCCGCTGCTGTTGCGATAGACCATGAACCCGCGGCGAGCCCGTTAAACCGGCGCGGTCTACGATTGTTTTACGACGATTGTTTCCCACCACCCGAGAACCATATCTTCGTTTGGGTGCCATCGCAATAATTACAACAATAAAACGGTGCAGCGCACACGCGTGTATATACGACTCGAATTTTTACGACGGTTCGGGAAATACATCCGGAAATCCGGATCTTTGAGTGTCCCGTGATAACGGCACGGCATCCATTAGTTTACGTACAGCGGCACTTGTCCTCACCGCGATAATCACCGTTACGGCGGTACGTGTACAAAAGTATAATACGTATCGAATTATTATAATATAGTTAGATTCCTAGAAATATAATAACCGGAAAGCCTTGGAATATGCGTGTCCTAAAAAATTATCAAACATACAAAACTGCAGTACAAAATTATTAAAAAAATATGAGTTGTAATCTAAACGTATTATCATTTTAGTATTTTACAACACACGTTCGTTATCGCTATTGTTCTATGGGGTAGAAATGACGCGATCGCCATCGTAACGAATATTGCGATTATTTACGTTTTATTTAAATATATTATGTAATATGTATAATGTATATACAACATTTATATTAGCGTCTAGGTGAAAACAATAAGGTGTAAATATAATATACTAAAGAAAGATTAAGTAAATTAAAAATATATTCTAGATAACAATAATAATATGGACCTACCATGTTATATTATGATAAATTATAAAATTAAAATAAAACAAATAAATGACTATAAAAGAGTTAAACGCGCAAAATAATATAAACAAATAAAACCGTTTCGATTTAAGTTCCTAGACGTGAGTACTACTGTACAGTGTTATAGTGAACTCGTCTCCGTATCAGTTTTTTATTTTGTATTTTTTCTAAACGATTATCGAAAATGATGCGAATGCCTTAAAGTCCCCGGCACTAATTATATACTGAACGACATACAAACGTAATCGTGCGATTAATATCGCAATCGTTTTTTTTTAAATTCAATTCGTCCCTCTGCCAAATCTTCGTTGTGTGTGTATAATAATACGCCGTTCAAAAGCGTAATATACCCGCCGGAATAAACCATTTTTAGCAGCCGCCCTGCGCTAGAGCATCAAGCCACCATGCCCGCGCGCGTGTGTGTGTTTTATTTAATTCGTCGATCAATCGTCCGAAACGATGTCTCGGCCCGAAATGTTTTTACGGCGGCGGTCAATTACGCGGGTCCGAAACGCGTTTAATTACCGTTTAAGTGCGGGCTATTCAACCGCCGCCGCCGCCGTCAGCCGCACTTCGCGACCCTCTCGCGCCGCGACTCGACCGCCACGTCGAACGCGCACATTGTCAAAACCATCGGTGGTCGAATTATTATTATTATTATTATTAGGATTGTTATATTGTTCGGGCGGCAGTGTGGAGGTATGCGACGTGGGCCGCGCGTGGTAACCGCCGCGTCGTGTGTGTGTGTTTGCGGTGACGGACGATATAATATTATTATTATACGTATATATATATATATATATACGGTAAGGGACGACGTCAAACACACACACGCGCGTACGCGAAAGTTCGCACAAAAGACCTCTGGCCGGCCGGGGCGAGAAGGAGAAAAAGAGGGATGACAATATTTTTCGCTCTCTCCCCGAAGACGACAAAGACACCGGTGAATGATGCGGACCGTTCGCGCGGGCCCCGGCTAATCTCGTCCCGCAGCAGTGCCGGTGATATACGACGTCATTAATTCGCCGCCGGCATTATAATACCGGTCCACGTGTAAGAGAGGACGTCCAGGGGAGGGCGGTGTGTCCGAAAGGATGCGCACACTCAATCTAATCTAATGGCCCGGACATTTCATACACACACGCGCACACCGCCGCCCAACGCTAACACACATTCGCGGACGCGCGCCCGCGGACTCGGACTTTCGGCGTCCGGCCGGGAGGGGTGTGGCGGTCCGTACGCAGTTCTCTCGCGATATGTACATATTAGTAATATATATATATAATGACGCGTGTTTGCCAATAGAATTATGAACTGATTTATTCCATAATAATATATTATACGATGTATACGCGTATTATGCTCATATCATACAACATTCGGCTGAATTTCTCGTTTCGAACACAAAAATACTCGCCCGCTGTACACAGCGATTGTCGTCACGGTTTTCTCTACCCGCCGCCGCCGCCGCCACAGCCACCGCGTATTATCAGTAGCACACGAGTGTTATTACTGGTCGAAATATAATCGCGAAAATAATATCATTGTTTACGCACGCGTCGGGAGAGCGATGTGACTTTAAAATAATAGTTCGATATGATATAATAATATTGTAAAACACTGACCGACCCGGAAAACGTTGTTTGACCCATAAAGAATTTTTATATTTTATAATTGATCCGTTAACCGTTATACACGCATGTGTGGTCGCGAGTTCGTACACAAATCCCATAAAAAAAAACCACTTTGAGTTTTTCTCGAACTTTTCGATTTCTCTCTCCGCAAGAACTCTACAAGGACTGTTACGGACATTTAAAAAACAAAAATTAGATCAATCGGTCCAGCCGTTTTCAAGTTATGCGCTTACCAACGAACAGTGATTCATAGAAAGATAAACTGCAATTAAAATATTATTTTAGACATTAACTCGTTCAATACCTCCATGTGTAATATATATAGATATTATGATGAATTGTCCGAGCTGTAAATTATAATAATATATTACTACTACAAATTCAAATAAACCAATTAATTAATACCACAACATAATAGAGGCAGCTAACTAAGTAGGTATAACATTTTATTGATTTTCTTTTGATCACTTTGATTGAAGTATAATAATTACACCATTATATCAACTATATCGATTTTAAAATATGTATTCTATGCTGTAGTACATAATATAGTTGTACAGGCTTAATCTTTTCTAAATGGTAACCCTTTTTCTCTGTTCTTTCTGTGATGGAAACTTATTATTATTGCATTGTGTTTATTATTATACCTACCTATTGTTCACCCTATTAAAAATATATTCATTATTATTGTTTGATGATTAATTTTACTTAAATAATATTTTACTAATTACTCTGGTTTAAGTAAATATTCAGTTAAAATTAATGACACTAATATAATTTTTAACAACAAAACAGTGTACCTACTTTGGAAATTACTTTCTACGAAATATTGTTCAATTAAAATAGAATTTTATATAAGATAACGTAATATGTATAATATAACATATTTTAGGTTTTAATTACCCTAGAGATTCATGATGAAAGGTAGATACTTTCGCATAAATACTAACTAGAGTATACTATTATGTATATTACACAATGCTCAAAAGTTATTAAAGTAAATAGTAAACATTCATCCTTAAATAGTTAAATAGTTAAAAAGTTATATTTTAATTTACTTCTCAACGATATTTACCATAGTCATTGAGTCATGAACAAGATTAATAAAAAAATCTTGAAAATTTGGTTGTAGTACTTATATTTTTATGATTTAAAGTAATTAAAAATAATTAAGTGTTGTACGGAATTCAGCAACTTAAAATAAACAATGTTATGAAAAAGATAACGTTTTAAATGTTATAATTATTAACTAAAAGTATAATTGTATTTAAAAAAATATATATTTTTATTTTAAATCTGATACATAAATATATATAATATATAGATTAGTTCAAAATAAAAATAAACATTTCAAACCATATTAATTTATTGTCCACATATTTTATCTGAATAACTTACAGTATTTTTATAATCCATCAAAATCGTATTTGAATAATTAATAATAATTAATCATATCACAATTCGAATTGATAATAATAAATAATAATACACTATAAACTAATTACGTTTATCTTAGAAGTGAGTCAATGAATACGAATGGCAAATTACTCGATTTCGGTATTCCATCCCGGTTTCCACGTTATATTGAACGCGTTATGTAGGAAATATAATTATTAATTATATCCATCAAGTTGGCACTGACACTTAATGCTACAACATTAAAACATACATAAATATTTTGCTACAGATTTGCTACATTTTCTAAGCCTCTTTGGCATTTTCAAAATGTGCTATCTTGACATTGCACCGCTCGTCTGATGTACATACATACAGATACATTACTTATTAGTTATTACTATCTAATGGGTTGAATTGGCTTTTGGCTTTACTTAATTTTAATTTTATATACCATACCTCAAATACCTATGTTATTTTTACTGTATACATTATATTTTGATAAAAAAAATCTTTTCTTACATTGGATGATACTATTTGGCAGCACCATAATTTTTAAATATTAATTTAACTTTTGCCACTTGTGTTTGATTTCCATTGGGAGTATCAACAAAACTTTCTATAGATCTTAAATAATGTTATCACTTTGGTACATCAAAAGTTTAAGTTCACTCCTTTTCTCAGAATAAACGGAAATAATTCACTGTAAATTGTAATAATATATTATTATACCAGCTATTATAGTTCACAACTATTTGGCCAATACCTAAAGTAGGTACATTTAAATTACTAAGTACTGTATACAGATTATTTACAGCAAATAACTGTTTAGATTGTTGTTATACGAATACCTTGCATAATAATATTAAATAAACATTTGGTATGTATTACTGTATCATTTAATAATAAGTCGCGTATGAGTAATTGCATAAAATCCATGCTATAACATCACCAAATTTACATTTTAAAATATGAAATATACTCGTATATTATATAAATTATATACAAAATACATAATACAGTAATAACGAATTATAAATATTTTTTTCAAAAAATAAATAATTATAACAATATAATAGAAAGTAAACTATAAGAATTATTAAGTTTAAATTTAAAAACGTATTTGTTTATACTATAGCTTATTAATTATTTATTAAAATCTTAATACTTTTAAATTTATTCGTTACATTGTTATTTTAATTAGTATTCACACCAATAAATCTATACTACCTACGTGTTCACATTTTTCAAAACTAATATTAATATTAATCATCTCATGCATTAAATACATTTAATTTCTTATGAATTCGATTCTTTGTAAATTAAACGTAAATGTTATCTTACTTCCTTATGTATTTTATTCTACAAAAATATTAAGATGCAGCCATTGTCGTTATCTTTATATTAAAATGTTCCAATTATTTAGTCAATAACCACAAATTAAAAGAATAACGCCGGCTAAAAAAGCATTCGTTGATATAATATGTTGTTATATATATTGACATATTGTGTAATGTATACATTTATGGAATCCATTACAATATTTGTTATTCATCGTCAGAGTATATACAACTGAAGACAATATGAATAAA
The DNA here is from genome assembly GCF_020882245.1 of Rhopalosiphum padi. Classification (NCBI taxonomy): domain Eukaryota; kingdom Metazoa; phylum Arthropoda; class Insecta; order Hemiptera; family Aphididae; genus Rhopalosiphum; species Rhopalosiphum padi. The sequence goes on from NC_083600.1 coordinate 26,836,021, forward strand.
TAAAAATAATGATATTTTATTCTTATTTAATGACAATGTAAGATTGGCACATACATAATATCAATCGTGAATATTATTTTATATTAAACGAACAAACTAGTTAACAAGATATTATACAAACAACTTAATAATTCAATATACTCGGTACTTATAATTTTTTTTTTTTTAATATAATTTCTTTTGAATAAAAGTTATATTCATTATTATCTGAATCATCAAAACTATATTATACTTTTTTTTTCTAATTTTCATTATTTTCAATATTTTCTGATTTTTTTTTTTCGTATTCAAGTAAATAAAACTAAATGTAATAACATCGCATACCAATAAAGCATAATTCAAAATTTAATTAAAATGCATGTGATTCAAGTACAAGTTATACGATAAAAAATATCATGTATTAAAAAAAAAAAATGTAGGTAAATGAATATTAAATTTATCAAAATAAATTAGTCTATAAATAATCTCGCTTAATAATAGTATACGCGTTATACAATCATGGATGTGATGCATTATTAATGTATTAAATGTTATTAAATCGAAATATTAAACATTCCACGTGTGTACAATTTAATTAATACAACAATATTAAATGCAAAATAACTGACAAATCAATTTTGAAATGCAATCGATTCAACACAAATTCTAACTTAATTAGTAGATCAAATATACGTGAATTATTATACTCTAAAGTTTAGAGTATCATAATTAGTGACTGTAACTTCATTAGCTCACAATAATATTCAAACATTCAGTTTTCGTAGCTATTCAAACAGATAAATCCTAAATAATTATAATACATTACAAAAAAACCTATAAACGTACGTTTTGCATAAAATATATTCAATCATAAGATGCAAATCTGTATGCTGTTACCACCAATCATTATTTCTATTTATAGCGAATAAGAGAAAAAAACCTAATTTATTTTAGAACACTGTGATAAAAATAATATAAATTAAAATGTTAAAATTTAAACACTCGTTTACACAAAAAGAAAAACAACATAAATTTGAATACTTGTTTAAATTCCGCGAAGTGAAGATAATTAGTTTATTTTTCACGTTAAAAAAAAGTACAAAGAAACAAATAATACTTATTTTAACAGTTGTGTCATCATGATTGCTTGTTGTTCAGAATGGGCTGAAAAAAAATATATTGAATATAACATGAGATAGATTGATGATGTATAGTTTATCACTATGTCCGCGTAGGGCTTTGAAGAAATGTAAGTATTTATATTTAGTAATTAAATCAATATTTTAATTTACTGGTACTATTGGTCTGAATTCTAATTTAATCGCCGTTTCTATTATTTTCGATATTTATCTCATGCAGACGATTTCAAGCATCAACTACAATAGAAAATAAAAACAAGCATTAAATTATTTACATTTGATTAATTATTGATCTATACATTTTGAATTTTTTTTTTTTTATATAAATGTAAAAATTTATTTGAAAATATTCTGATTATTATATATTATAAACATGTAGATTTTCTAGTATGTGAAATTCATTTCTGGTCTCTATAAAAATCGTGCAGTGAATGGACAACAATGTGTTTGACTTTATACACTACACGAAGAGCATAAAATAGAGTTTTGATTTTTGTCATCATGTATCCTATAGGAGATTCTCGTGTGACCCACTCTGAGTCATTTATAATTTAACTTATTTACCGTGGTCTTAGCTAATGCAATTTGGGCAGAGATCAACTGATGTTTTATTTCTCTTAATTTGTTTTTTGTAACATTGCGCCGTTATTACATAGGTTAATGTAGTATTTATCTATACTTAAATATCGTCAATAATTGTCATAATATTTTTTATAAACGTTCGAAGTTAAAATGTTGACGAAATTTATCAATTTCATTCTGTATGTCCAATATTGAATGACCAAATTTCATGTTTACTAATTTATTTCAAAATCTGTAATACCTAAAAAAAAAAAAAAAAATAATTAAAATCAATTTTTTTTAACTTGTTTATTGGAATATATTCGCGACAAAACCAGTGTTCGATAAGCTGTCAGTTTATATTTTACTAATTTATTGCAATTGATTCATAATGTAATATTTTACTTGAAAACATTTAAAAACATTTTTATGTGTTATGTATGTAAAAATATACTTACTTACTCTTAACGTTCATTTCTGTAAGCAATTTATTTCCATTAAAATATCGTCCAACACGAATGTTGATCTATAATAAATAGCAATAAGTTTCTTCTTGTTCGAATGCATATTCATGACTAAATTACCATTAGTTCCCTGCAAATGTTAAGTTATTCTGAATAGTAATAATATTTGTCATTATATTCACAATATTAATAACAAAACTTTCACCTTAAATCATCATCTAATCACACATTATCCATTTATTTTTCCATATTTATCGCCCTATATTTATTACCGTAATGATTCTTGCTGTGCTATAAAAACTTTTTTCAGCAAAACAAAATATGTCAGACATGTTTTCCGGTTTTCGTAATGATTACAATATTTTACAAACAATCGTGTTACGTACTGCTGCTGTTTAGTGTGCGCAGGAAAAAAGACATACATAAAATGACTTAGTTAGTATTAATTCTTACGTATGTTTTTATTAGAAATATGACACTGTGGTGCTTTACCCAAAAAACTGCATACGAGTCAAAATAACGAAATAATGGATTTAAACATTGTCAAATGATAATGTTTGCGGTGCTATTTGTTCGTGGTTCGGTCCATACTTAATGTAACACCCAAATAGAAATGGCTGAATCGAAAGCTTGCTTTTTAAATGTGTAAATTTTGCATCTGGTGTTTCCCGGAGGAAGTGTATTCCTTCCTTTTTTTTTCTTTATTTATTTCGTCTTATATTGTATTTACTTGACAATGTGATTTATAACGTTCTTTTCGTCCTTGTTTATAATTTGTTTAAGCCACGCGATGTTTATTCTCAACAGAAAAAGTGAAAAAGTCTGTGGTTCGTCACTGCGTTAGGTGTTTTTCAATATATTATAAACAATATTATCTTAAGATTTTATTTTTTTGTACGTATAAGTATATCTAGATTGTAATAATAATAATAATAAAAAAATGTTAACTATAGGTGGTAAAAACTTTGATGCAATACTTGAACGCTATTGGTTTGTTTGTTTCTATTTTTTTTTTTTATCTCACGACATTCTTCAGTGAATTTTAACCCTTTTGAAATAAACTTGACGGAAGCAACACGACGAAACACAAGGTACCATAACAATAGCCGATTGATGTACTCGTTACCGGAAAACTCAGTGTGTGGTAACACAGTTATGGCGGTTTGTTCGCAAATCCCTTGTATTATATTATTACCACAGATACTGGTAAAATTGAATTTCCAATACGAACGACGTGTGACTGTGTAGCTGTTGTTATTATTATTATTATTAATTTTGTTTTATATATATATATATTATAATATATTTTTTGTAAATAAACATTTGTATATTTTATAGTGGTGATTATTCGGGTCATTATTTCTTTCGCGAAACGTCCGTTCTGTCTGTATATTTTTCCTTTTTGTAAATCCACCGATGATAAACACCCTTGAATAATAAATGAATGCCCGCGCCCAGTCTCCCGGTCGTCCATTTATCAACCCACTCCATAGGCCACATTGATCGTCGTCGGCGTCGTCGTCATCGTTATCCACCTTAGGCTCGTATCTTATATTCTTTTGGACCTTTCATTCTTCGACCCTTAAACCCCGCGCCGATCTTACCAAACCACACCGACACTACAGCGTTACCGCGAAACAGAGACCGTGTCCTTAAAACCAAGTGACAGTGCCTCCTCGGTGTGTAAATATGTAGTGCTTAGCCACCGTTAGTGGTGCCTGAAAAAAATTATACACTTTTATGCAAATTTCACGTTCATCCCGGTAAAACAATTTCTGAGGATTACATTACATTTGCAGTGTTGTAAAGTATTGAGTAGTATATTTCATATTCTTTTAAATATTATTTTACTGTCAAGTATTTTCGTTTTATTTTAAATACTATTATTATTGGTGTATAAGACATTAATTTGTATTGAATATTTTAATTTTGGGTTGTTCAATTCATTTTTTATTTTAGTAATTATTTCGAGAATCGTTATTCAATATTTAAATTTAACATACTTTGGTATTGCAAAGGTGTTGTAAAATGCAGAAACGATAAGTTTTAATTACGTAGACTTACTAGTTACAGTATTTGTTAAGTTTTTAAAATTATAGTCTAATATATAAACTATATCTAGAGCCAATTAAATTAATCATAGTTTAATAAATTGCACTACTGTTTAATTTACTCCGGTACTATTCTAAAATAATTCCAAATGTTATTTTTATAGTCAATAAACAAAAAGTTGAATATACTTTATTAAAAAAATTTACATACTATTTGAATGATATATTTTTATTAAATCATATCATCTGGTTCAATTAGAAAGTGCCTTTAACTAAAATTATAATACTTTAATTATTATCATTATTATTAATTATTTTACAATCTTATAATTTAAAAAGTATAATTATGTAGATTATATTATGTACAATTTACATGCATAACCCCCAAAATGGTATTTAACTCAAAACTCATTGTATTTAGTGTCGATCACTAATGTTCCGGAAGACTAAAGATAGGTTAAAAATAATCGTGCTCGTTTAAACTTTTTTAAGTACCTACCTACAAAAACAAAATTAAAGAAGTTTAAAGCTTTTAATCTTAACAAAATATTTTCTCCAACTATTCTTTTAAGTCTTAACTCAATATACCTATACAATTTACAAAATAAATATATTGAGATGTTTTTCAGTTCATTTAACTACCAATTGTGGATATTACTATTATACTACTACTAACTAATAATAGTATTGTTAAAACAATAATTTTGTTTTCACAAAAAAATATAGTTTAACTACAGTTTATAAAACAATATAATATTTAAAATTGTCTCTAATAAAAATAAAATTCTTAAATCAATTATCTTATCGTTGTCTAGTTCTGGTGCAAGGCGCTTAATGGAAAATTGACACCCACGTATTTATTTAGTTATTTACCCATTACATCGATCTCGCGACAATATTTCTGTTTTTTTTCTTTTCTTAATTATTATATCACATGGCCAATTTTTAATTATTTTTTTCATAAGAAAAATAAATGGTATGTATTTGATGCAATTAGATGAGTAAATTATACCATTATACTAAAAATCTATTAAACAAAACAGGTGCATCTCATTGTCCATAAAAATTAATAATTATTTATAGAAAGGTTTATTTTTATCACACTAAGTAGTTTTTTCTATTAAACAAACATCTATTACGACAAAAGCAATTAAAATAAAGCTAATCGTTGCCATAAAGTTTAACATGAAACTTAACATGTTTGACTGGCAGGTAGATAGTTTTTCAAATGTTTCGTTTTTCGGTCAAAGCTATATAGTGTATTATATCTATCATAATAATACACTATATAGGTAATACTAATTTGGATCTACTGATGTTTTAAGATCAAAACTTCAAAAAATCAATCGGGCTTAAAATTATAACTGATAATGTTTTTGTATTACAATATGAATAAATTACAGATCAATCTAATATGAATTACAATATTATTTTGATATGTTTTTAAGCAATTAAATATTTTAAGTAATCATATATTCAGTTTTAAAATTTAAGTAATACAAAAAATAACTGAAATTGAAAATGAAATGCCTAAAAACTTTTATCGGGAAAAACAGTTATTAAGATCTGAAATTATAAATTATAAAAAATTATACAAATACTATTTTAATTTATATATAGTAGTATTATATACCACTGGATTTGCTATTTATTTCACATTATGAATAACATTCAAACTCACAATATATAAAATCCGCGATATAACGACTAAAAATTATTATTATTTTAATATGAAAGTCGATTTTAATATTAAAGAGGATTTATTAAGCTGCGTAGGAACTTTAATTTATAGGCTTATAGCATATTTGACAAAAATATTCGTAATATCACAAATATTTATGTGGAAATATCATATATATAAATACCTTAAAATGGAAATAACTGTATTTAATCCATTCAAGAATAAAAAAATACGTTTTAAAAATAATATAGCCACTCACTGAATATAAAATAATATGTTTAATATGCGAAAATCGTCGAAGGGTCACAACAAGAAAAATGATTAAATGAATAACTAATTAATGTTACGCGATTTGTTTATAGGAATCGTTGTGCATAGACAATTTTAGTATAAAAAATTCAATGTTTCGAGTAATTTTTACAATTAATTTTTTTGAATGAAAGCAAAATAACTAAAAACGTTTAATGAATAATCGTTGTTTTTCGATATTTTATCATAAAGGAAAATATTGGAGTCTCAACTAAATAAAATTTGCTACCAAAAACACGATGAATATTAGAGTAAACATTTTGCTCCTAAATGTAATAACAAACACTGCATAAAAAAAAATACACGCATATCAACGTACAATCAATATAAAACATTAAATTATACATAAAAGACAGAATACTAAAAATATGTATAAATAAAAATAATAATTTTATGATATAAAAATAATATTAACATAATGAGATGTTGACAAAACGTCATGATAACAAAAACCGGAGTTTTGATCTAAATATGTCTAAAAGTTCAAGTCAAAAATGAAAAACTTTACCGAATTACAGTTGCTAAAAATGTTTTTTTTTCGGTAAAATAAATGCATTCGAATCCGTTTCCTGTAACATTAATATTACCTATCCAAATGCAGTGCGGTGTCATGTTATAATACAATAATTCGTCCTGATAACAATAATCGTCTCTGCCCAGTCACTCGCTCGAAGCATCAATGTTTTGCACCACGCCAAGACGGGAACGAGAACCGCGAACAAGGCCATTTGGCTTTCGGGTGATGGGATACGAAGACTGCGGGGATGCTGTGGCGGCGGTGTCGAATGAGCGTGCGTAACTTTAGCAACAGCTAGTTAATTACCTTCCGCTCCTTTCTCCGGAAAGGAAACCGTCGACAATGGATCGGCCACTTCGAAATTTCTGAATTAGCCAAGTTTAACGTCGCCCACGAGTCACACCGTCGCTCACTCGCCCGTCCTCCGCCGGCGGCCGGGCCCGTGCTAGATTCTCGCACTCAAACTTCTGCAATAATTGTCTTTTCGCGGCAACGGCAGCCCGATTGTAAAACAAAAACGTTTACTCCGAAACCCCACTCAGGCCAAGGTGTCTTAATGGCGACGGGCAGACGACAATAACGATTGTTGGCGTGCCAACGCTGGAAATCTTCATTTCAAAATTAAATAACTCTCCAAGTATTTGGATTACTATAACCGTGTTTGTAAAATACATAAAAATTCATAAAAGAGAATTCAGTGTCTTCGCGCACACGCCTTGATATCGCCAATACATAAACCTGTCGCATACTATAACATTTTAATAAAACCGCTAAAATATTTTATTTACTATTTTAGCACTTCACGCTTGTAACGTATTGAAAGGATATAAAAAAATTCTTGAATTATTTAAAGGCTCTTTAGTCGTAATACATATTAATATTATAATTTTTCATCCCAATTTAGTGAAATTCAATGACTCGTACAGATGTTTTAATAAAATGTATTAGCAATTTTCTTTAAATAAGTTATTTTAACGTTAAAAGAAAATGTTTCAATTGAAAAAAAATATGTGAAAAAAATATATAGATATATTATATACTATTAACTATTAAATAATAACCTGTTACGAAAAAATCATACGATTTTCTACTAGTTTGATTCTAGCTGTTGGAAATGTATTAATATTATTAAATTATTTATTTATACGTATTTTAGTTATTCATTATTATTAATACAGCGTAATTTTATAATATTATTAATATTATTAAAATATTGATCACGAAAATAATATTATATAATATGTGCTGCATATTATAGGGGGAATTTGAGAATCAGATCACCCCGCGGCCTTTTTTTTTAAATAATTTAATGAGATTTTATGGAAACTAATTTTTTAATTATAGATGCATACACAAGGATAAATGTGAATTTTAAATAAGTAGAGTACAATAAACAATTACTAAATCTACTATCAACTCTATATAATATTTTATATATTTATTCATACTATATACAGTATATTATTAAATAGGTATACAGGCCCATACTACAATCTTAGTGTCTACCCATCACGTCACCGAAATGTGTAAAAGCTAATTAATACCTACCCACAGATCAAAATATATTTCCTATATATTTAATACAGGATTTTTTTTTTATAATTAACGAAAAAAAATTAAAATAATGAAAAGCTTTTTTTGTTTTGTGTACTGCTAATAATAATATTGTTACATCTATGAAAGTATTTTATGCACATAATTTGTATTTATTATGCAATGTTTTATAGAAATATCGGTTTTATTGTAAGCAGGGATCTGATATGAATATATTATATTTTCATTTGATATAATAATTCATATTTACATCCCATAACACGAAATACGTTTATTATCAAAGTGATTAGCCAGAGAAATATATGGTTGATAAAAAGTAATTCAAAATGTAACATATTAAAGTACACAATATATGTAGACAAAAAATAATATATACAATTATAATTCGTTTTCTGCGAACTACGTATAAATTACACGAACCCATATCAACTGTACAACTGATTACATACATTGAACGGCAAACAAAATAAATACAGGATTGCGCAGAACGTATTTCGAAGAATAAAATAAAAAAAATAAAGTTAAATAATTAATTTTGATGAATAAAAACACTGTTCTTTTACAATAATACATTATTTATTTAAACAATTTGTATTAACGTTTGTTTATATCACATTAAAAATAGCATTGTAAAAAAAAAATTATAATGTACAAAGTATAAAAACAGATGTACTAATACAATTTATTTGTACAGCAAACTTTTACGATTCCGTGGTGTAGTGCATCACTATTAATACTTGGTACCGTGATAATAATAAGCGGAACCAGCTTTCGTGATCGGGGGGGTGCAAATATTTCAGGAAGTCTTTAACATCCCTCTCATAAAAAAATATTATTATTGTACTATACTTTTCTATGCGTCGCATTTAGTAGCATAAAACAATAACAAATGTCCTGGTTACCTGTATCATATAATACTATACACAATGACTGGCTCCTCCGATTATGTATTACCTACAATATGTCTAGGTATACAATAACGTGTGCTAACATCACTTATTGTTATTATTATCATTATTATAAAAATAATAATGATTTCACTAAAACGTATAATTTTTTTTGTGTATAAACCATCAAGATAAATAATAACATAATATTAAAAATACATCTCGATTGTATAAACAATAGGGTTTTTTTTTCCGGCATACGCCTTTATGATTTTTACAACGCTTTATATCAATAAATTATTATACCGCTGTGGCCATTTGTTGACAAATGACAAACCGTACATATTAATAATATTATGTAATAATAATAATACATATAATATTATACTATCCGCGTTGTTGGTATATGTTTGTATGGTACATTTAATTTCCGAAAAGAAAATAATTCGACAAATTACAGTGGAATAACGCGTGGTTTGTGTAAAAGTTCTGACACGGTGGGCGGTATGGCTATTTATATTGTACGTAACCTGCACGCACCGTTTTACTCGGTCAAAACTTTATAAACACCTTACAGTGTTCTATATATTATTGTGTATAATGCAGCCGAGACTGTACACGCAAACAATGTATTTTATAATTACGGCACGTCGATGTTCTCGGAGACGAATGAAACACCAAACCGTAGTCCAATTACAACTGAGATACTCCGTAAGAATAAAATCGTCGTATAATAAACACCCAGTGGTCGATTTTGAAATAAACATATATACTAAACTACTAAAGGGAACCCGAAAAAATTCCGAAGTCTAGTAAATATTTGGCTTAAATCCCGATCTTAAATTTCACTAGATTGATGTAAAACTCAAATTCATCTAGTTTTGATAAATCGGTCGAACTATTTATCCATTAAGCCATACACCTAAGTCTGCAATTAAAATGGTTGTTGTATGTACCATAGAAGTAAAAACATTTTTAAATTATGCATTTCAGTACGACCGCCATATTATTATAGAAGATATTCTTAATTCTTAAAGTAGTTTTGTGTATTTGGTATGAAAGATGAATGTATTGATTTTACAATGATATGTTTTACCTTTTGGAGCAGAAAAGATAATTAGATTTTCAACTTCGATATATTTTCTGGTAGGAAAGTAAATCTAATTGGGACTTTGAAAGGTCATAAGTTAAAATATCCTAGTGCCTTTAAAAACAAGAAAAAAAATATAGAGTAAACCAGGAAATTTCATATAAATCCAGTTTTTGATAAAATCAATCATGCAACTATAGACTTTTACTAAATTATTATAATACACTTTTCTATTCAGCACATTTTAAAAATATTTTGACCTTTTGAGCTATTTTTAAACATTTAACATTTTTAATTTTTTCCTCATAAATATTGATAAAATATTTCGCTTGTTACAAAAAATAAAAAAAATTTAATATACAATTGCTTATAAGTTTTTATTCTTTTCGGCAAAAATCAATTCCACCTACCTATTAATAGTAAAATAAAATACTATAAAAGCAATATAAACATATTTTAAAATATTAAAATGACTAAGTAGTATAGATTTTCTTCGGTACTGTTTTTCGTATACAATGGTTTTTATCGTTTAATTCAAATTTAACACATTTATTTCAGCGATTTACTCGGCGCATACTGCACAGCGGAGCGGTTACTTCCTTTCCTCCTTGTATTATTATTTATATATTAGGAAGTGTATGATGATGCTATATGTATTATAAATAATTACACGTGAATCATTTGAATTCAGTGAAAATATTTAAACAGTTAGGTCAACTACTTTCCCCTCGCCGCAAGTGAAAATATAATACGTTTGAGAGAAACCTATACATATGTGTCGTCGACAATAAACGTTCGATCGGAGGCGGTGGTGGTATTTGCAGTGAACCGTGAAGCAATTACGGAATTTGCACAATGCTCGTGTGTGTACAACAAATCGTGTATATTCTATATATATATATATATGTGTGTGTGCGTGCTAGCGTATTGTAGGGAGAGAATATCGGCGGCGGTATAGAAGGGTATTCCTTATACTATGGTATATACACGCGTATAGTATAGGACCAATTAGTAAAGGGGTAAATGGGTCTTTTGCAAAACACACTGGTGGCAATTAAACGCGACGTATGGGTGGACGAGAAGGAGGAGTGACAGTAGACACGCGGAGGAGCAGGAACAGGATCAAGACGAGGGAAAGGCTAAAGGACCGACGAGTCCGGGCGTGCATGCGTGTGTATGTGTACGCCACCGTTACAAGCCCCCCCCCCCGCCCCTTATCGTCGTTAAAACCGAATTTATAGTCGGATTAAAGGCTATTCTTCAATACAATATAAAACGACAATGACGACCTTTCGTTCCCATTGCGGTTCGCCACTGTATGCGCACTTTACGGTATTAATCTCGGTTTGTCGTCGTTCGGTCACGATTAGATGATTTCTGGTACATAAATTAGGCACTTATATATGCCGCGGCTATACGCACACGCGATTCGTTACGAGCGCGTTGATCAATACGTTCAACAATATTTATATGATGTTTGTTTTCCTTCCGAGAAAGGCTAATAATATTATAGGAGAGAGATACGATAATATCTTCACCGCATAGCGTAAAATACGTTATTCTAGAATTCGAGGAAATTCAAATCTCGAGAGGTTTAGGATTGCATATTTGAAATAGGTCTACCAGACGACATAAGATATAAAAATACAGATGAGTTGCATCGATAGATACGTCCGGTATGGCTTTTAAATGTATATGACATGAAAATTTGACAGATCGAGTCAAAACGACAGTATAATATAAGAAATACGTCTGTTAAATGTAATTACACAGATCATACCCTTGAGGTTTGTCGAGTGAATATACTTCTAACGGATACACACAATTGTATTAAATAAAATATGTTCTTCTCGGAAGACTTAATGCATTTATGACAGATGCGTTTAATGCTTACGGTTCCGTGAAAATTATTATAATATCAGAATTAACCTGACATAATTCAGAGAAAAATGATTTAAATAAACTAACCATTTTTAAAAGCTAAACTTACAAAGAAACCCTCCAAATTTTTATTTTTGTTGGAACTATGAAAGATTTAAACTTTATATATTGAAATACTTATTTGGTCGCTCTCCAAATACCACCATCATTTTTAGAGAAATCGGTTAAATGTTGTTTAAAGGATTTAGCTGTAATACAATTTGAATACGAAATCCGTACATTTTTTACTATTTGAAATAATAAGAACGTTTTTCAAGATAACACTATAATAAACAAGACTATATTAAAAAAAATATTAATAAATATAAGAATGATGGCTATATAATAGCAATATAAATATTAAATCATTTGATAACTCGGGAATTAGTACTTAAAATAATCTACTTGTACGAATATGGCGAACGCTTTGACATGGAATCCTAATCACTAAATAAACTAAATATACCTAACTGACTTTTAAAATATTGATTGAGAACACTGCAGCAATCTGTAATTTCTTCTACACAATAAATAAAATTGTAAATATTGTTATTCTGTATAAGTATATTGACAAATTTGTTTTATATCGTAAAAAATAGTATTAATTGTTTGAAAACTAATTGTAGATAATTTAATCAACAAAAGTAAAAATGGGTGTGGTTAACGTTGAACATTTGAAATCATTTTAATATAAATAACACCAAATAAATATATCGATTTATCACAACTCAAGTCACAATATTTGGTATAGAGTATTTTGTCTCTGAGACAAGCTGATATTTGATCCTCACTGCCTTTTGTGCGTCTCCGGACAAAATAAATTACAACTTATGAAGGGCTTCTGAATACCTTAAATATCTACTTCCCAATATCGTATAATACTATAAAATGAGCCAATATAATGTTGGCATTGAACAAAACACTTTTCTTTAACATTTGAACTAGTAGACATATTAACAACTGATAACACATAAAAAAATATCCAATAATAAGCTTGATATATATTTTAACAGTGCCAATCTCCAATTCTCTGATTAAATGGATATGGAATATAAATTAAAATGTATGCCTCTACATCAGATAATAATATTTATTATTTAAAATTAATTTTAAAATGTTTTTAAAAACAACGCTATTTGAAGAACTAGTTAATTTGTAATGTGTACAAAATGTACCTCAATTATTTGACACATTGAAATAAAATGTTAACTCTACACTGCGCAAATTAAAAAGTTTGAGTTTTAATTTCAAAAAGGTTAACTAAAAATAATTATGAAAAAAAAATTGTCATATCTCCATGATACAATGATTACATCGTGTATACCTATAAAAATTACTAAAAACATGCATGTGTGGTTTTTGTTTATGAACGTCGAACATAACACATGTTCATTTAAAAGTTTCAATTTTGTGTTATTACATATTAAAATAAACCAAAACATTATGCATATTCTTTCTTTTGTTCTTTTAGCGAATTGGAGCGTATAAAATACTACAATTTAAAAATGCATATAACCATCATATAAATTTAAATATTGTAATACCAATGATAGATCACAGCTAATGTTCTTACCTCTATAGGTTTGATAATAGGTAGGTAATAACAATAAGGGCTAGGTTTTTTATTTAATTTGAGTCAAATTATAATATTCATATTGGGTACCTTCTGCATAGATTATGTACGCGTTTCTAGCATGTCAAATGTAATTTAAAAAATATAATACATTTATATTCTTAGGTTTCTCAGAATTTAATTTATAATATCAGCTTATCCTACCTATATTGATGTAATTATAATTTTTCACGACAATATAATATATTGAAACATAGTTTGATATAAGTTAAGGAAGGCTTTTATCCCCTTATATTTCAAATAATTTGTTTTCTCACAAAATAACACGTTAACCTTACAACGGAGTACAAAAGACTTTAATAAATTATATAAAAAAAAAAAAAAAAAATGTTTTCAAAATTTTTAATCATAACAAAACATTTTATTTTTACGCACTATGGAGCAGGGTAAGTGTACATAATAATTTACCAAGCACTCAAAACTCGAATACACTATTTAGTTAGAAAGACTTGAGTGTAAAGAGACAAAAGTTGTAATATATAACAAAACATATAACTATAACAATTTTAAAACTATGTTGGCGACCTCGAGGTTGAGAAACTCTAAACTATATTAATTTATTAAAATATTTTGTAGATTTTGTTCTTAGTTCCGTGTGATATGCTGGCAATGGCCATACTCAGAAATAAAACAAAAATGTGAACGAGATTTGAACGAGGTCCGTTGTGAGACTGTGGTCTCAAAAATTGAAAGCAGTAATAAATCATCGAATTCAAAAAACTATTGTAGGTAACGATAGTTATTTAACCAAAACCACACTCAATTATATTTATTTAAAACTTGTCGATAATCGACAAATTCTAGTCTTTCTTTATGCGAATAAACAAACTATTTGGAAACCTTTTCACTATACCATAGACTATAGTGTATGTATTTTATGCTTCATCGAGTACTTATATTATTCCTAAATATTCTGCTACACATTAAATTGTTCACAAATTAAGATAAACAAATAAACCATAATCCAGACAACGCGATTTTCGTGCCGCTTATAGCATAAAATCATCAGCATAATATTATGTACACTCGATTTAAGAAAGGGTCTTTCTAAATTAAATCAGTTAATCAGTTCAGTACGAGACTTAGATCCACTGATCCTGGAAACCTGTTTAAGGAGCGGATCAAGTACGAGATTACACACAAACCCACTTGTCATAGAAATCGGGCAGTGAAGAACAGATATTATTAATTATTATTATACCCAAGTGCGATGTGGGTCGAAGACTAGTCTGAGCCTACTGGCTCTTTATAACTTTTTATCGCGCAACACCAGTGGAACGAGCTAGTCAGACCGTATATAACCCATGAGTCGTCGTTGCTGAGGAAAACCGATTTTTTTTTTTGTCCATCGCGAAGACGCATATAGATACGTGTGCTGTATTTGTTACCCGGTAACTGTGTATACGTTAACACATATAATATCCCATTGAAGACTGTTCGAAATGTGAAATTCCGTTGCCATAGTATTTCCTTACAGCTTTTCCTTGTTGAGTAAATTTAATCAACGGCGGCTGTGCGGCGTTTATAAATACGCTGCGATCAGTGTTTGAATCCAAATGAAAAACAACAAAAGTGCGTCTCCGCGTACACATAAATATAATGTATAGTACATCGAAAGCGGCCAATAAATTACGGTTAAACCATAATAACCACGTCGTGCGTCAATTTATAATGTTATTATTATCTTCGGCAGAAGGCGCTCTGATCAAATCGTAACGACGCCAATGAAATATTACATATTATTCTTCTTTTTATCGAGCAAAAACGTTTTCTATTCTTCGGATTGGTATATACTCGTGTTATAAAATAATATAATATAATGTTATCTTTCGCTCCTAAACAAGACAATAATTATCGGAGTTTTTTTTTAATTCGCGTTTACCGCTTCAAAACCGGTGGTATGCATCTTCATTCTTTGCGTACGAGTACTTATACCGTTTATGGTTTATACGTTCGATTTATACGTGACATGTACACATTATTCTATTCTGTGTTATTATATACGCTCGCTTCCTCTCTGTGCACGGAACAAACAAAATTATGTATAAATAAATGACTGAAATATGTTCAAGCCATTCTTTGATCGAGAGCTGCAAGACATAATTTAACGTTCAATCGATAAATGGATTTTTTTTTTTTATTATTGAAACCATTTAAAACAACGTTAAAACTGTAAGAGTAAAATATTATTCAATTAGGTATATTTGTTTGGCAAAATGACACAGAACAAGTCTTATATTATTAATTTAAAAGATTCGATTATTTTTCAAAAATTATTAAAATATTATATCGACTTACGATATTAAGAGTTATGTTTGACAGTAAAAAAATCCTAATAGCATATTATGTTTACAATCAATTTAGCCATTAATAATTGATTGTGAGGGAAATAAATCACGTACACACATATAAGGCAATATCTAATTATATTATTTTATGAACTGTCTATGTGGTATTTCTTTACGACTTTGTGGTATAAATAAGATTTTTCAGTCATATCAAAGATGCATAATTTATTTTTCCATTCATTTTTTATGACAAGAGTAAATTTTTGTGAATACCAACAACAAAGAAAACACAAAGTATAGTTTAAATAAATGTAAGGTCAGGAATATATATAAACTACTCTTTAATAATTAAAAATCTAATATGCGAAAAAATATTAAAATGTAAAGTTGATTACCTTAATATTATAATTAATTAGGAAAATTAGGATTTCAAGATTATATTTTTTATAAAAAGAAAACTATAGACAGTATATATATTATATACAATACAGTTAAATCGATTTTATGTAATTACAATGAACATGGAAATGTAGAAATATATTTATTTTTTATAACAACACATTATTATTTATGTGATGGTTATACCTATTTTGTATTGTAAAAAGATTATAAACGCCATATAAATTGAGCCATTTTGACTATAGTAAAATTATACAATTGCTTGTAGTTAAAATATAATTTTATTGATTTTTTTGTTTTAAATATTACTTTTTAAATCTGCATAATACAATGATGTGATTTACAATAGTATTCTAGACACGTGTGGTCATATAATTCGATTTCACAAAACGACACAGATTTACTATGTTGAATTTCTCTTGAGTTAACTGACATTTAAATGTTTTAACATAGTAGTTGTTTTATTAATTCAAAAATAATATGTTAGGCGTCCAGACAAGAATTCTCTATTATTTCGAGTTAATTTTAAACAAACTTTTTAAAAAAGTTGGGCAACAAGTTTATAAAGTTTTAACAGGAACTATAATTCAAAAACAAATGTTATATGTCATTCATGACCAACAGTAAAGTAAAAAAAATTACCCGTCACATGAGACGTCCTCTCTTAGCTTAACTTTTAAAATGATTGTATTCATTAATATGATAAAATTCTAAAATTAACTATATATTTCAAAGATAATTAAAATGGACAAACTTTTAAAGCAAAGTGTTAAACAGAAACTGAAGTGGATGAGGCTCATTTTGGAAAGTATTTTTAACTTAAAATTATTTTGAAAATAAATAAGTGATGTCAAACAAATTGACTCCTAGTAATTAATTTAATAACACAAAATGTTTAATATTAAAACTCTAGCATCAGTAATTTGAAAAGTTTCAAAATAATTTTAAGTAATGAATTTTATTCTTATTACAAAAAGTGTAAATAAACGTAAATTAATTGAAGAAACGTATAAATATATACAAATTGTTAAACAGAAAATAAAATTGAATTTGCTAAAATTAAAAGATATGCACTAAAAATAACATTTGAAAGAAACCATAAGGTGCCCCATTTTACTTGAACTCGATTTTATTTTATTTTTCACTAGATGGAATTTTATTAATGGAAATGTTAGGAAGATTTATTTTCAAGATATTATTTTGAACCCAATTCCCGAGTAAGGCTTTTACACCTAGCTGCAGTAGGAATTTTAAAGCCCACCTTCCAATAGGACTTTACGCATTGTATCAAGTCAATCCGTGTGGTGTGGTTTACCAGGAACACAAAATATATTATATATAAAATATATGTGGTCTGAAAAAAAATATAAAAAAATGAAGAATATAATTCTTTTTTTTCTTGTAAAATAAAAATGATCGTTTTAAAAACATCAGTAAAAAAATTATATTTATTCGGTCATCGAAAATTTCAGATTTTCTTATACGTATATAGTGAGTTTAGACTTGAAACTATAATCAGTTTATGTCGAAATTAATTAATTTTGTCAAAACCACCATCATATTGTGCACGTTTTATTCTTTAAATATTGTATAGTATAGTTTGTTATGTACAACTAAAGTACTTGCACAATATACAAATCATCAGAAATTTAAATTATATAATATAATATAATTATATAAGTATAATACATTTTAGTAATTTTGTGACAGCAATTAAGAAAAAACTAACCTAACTAAATATTGATTAATTTTGATGGTATAAATGGTATAATTATTATACCATTTATACCATCAAAATTATACTATAATAGATAAGGCAAACAAATTAATCACCACAATGTAACTGAAAAATAAATGTGTACCCAGATGAAGATAAAGATAACAAAACATAAATATATCTACATAAAAATGATATATTTTTTTTGTAAATATGTTTAAAACTTAAATCAAACAGCGTTGAGCGCTTTACGCTCTAAAATCGTTGACTATTTTATTTAAACACATAAATTCTAAATTTGAATTCATATTTGTAGTAGATATAAATTATTCAGAAATACGGAATAAGTATAATTAAATAATATAGTTTATTTAAAATACAAATATTTCAACTAATTTTATATAATAATAATAAATAAAATACGACGTATATATTTCATAATAATCAAACGATTTTTACAAATATTAAATTATATCTATGATATAAGTTAATTTTAGCTGTCATTAGTATTATTAATCAGTCATACTTTTTTTATATTTATATTATATGGACCCTTATAACCTGGGCTCAACATATATTATGTAAAACATAAAATAAAATATATATAATATGGAAATATATTTTTAGTAAATTATAAAAATCATTTTGATAAAATAATAATATACTGCTTAATATATCTAAATAATAAATACATATAATAATGTCACATAAAAAAAATGTAATACGCGATTACCATAATAATTAATAAATAATGACTGATGATATTAAATTTATTTGGAAAATATTATTAGTTACTACGGATTATAAATCATAATATTAATTCACGAATCAAAATTGATTTCAATGATACAAAATGCCTACATATTATTCTCTGTATTTTCAATTATAATCAATTTTTAATTTTTCTTAAAGACGTGTTAATAAGATATTATTAAAATTAAAATTTATAGACATAATATATAAATATAATTTACTTACTTCAGTTACCTATTTTTTTTATTTGATGTTGTCATAAATAAAAATATAATATACTTAATATTATTATGTATACGATAAGTAATATGTTTGAAAACACACACATATACATTTTAATATCCATTTAAATAATAAATAATTCTTGTAAGAACTATTTTTTTTCCTTTGAAAATTGTTGACTGACTGAATACGATTATGTCTTACTATATCGACCACTGTCAGTCATAGTTGGACGCAGACATCAATTACACGTTTATTTCATTGTCCCAATCACAATAATATTTTACTGTTTGTACTTAATAGGTAAGATTCATTTTTTCTTGTCCGTTTTTTTGGGTTTAATTTCAAATTCGCCGTTTCCTCTGCGGGAGCTTGACAGTAAGTCGACATTGTTTTAATGTATAATTAATAATTATTATCTATTAAGAATAATATTATTTGACCATCGTTTGTACATGACATAAATTGCGGAGAATATAAACTATAAAATACAGACCCACATAAAAAGCGACTATTATTTAGTGTTAACAACTTAAATACAAATCCAAAGATAACGATGAAAAGTTAAATTTCACAAATCCGCTTGACCTAAATCTCAAATCGAAATTTCTAAATTCCAACCACTTTATTTGTATAAACTATTTCGAAAATCTCATTAGTCAAATAATGCATTTTTAACCGTTAAATTATGTACACCAATTTTTTTTAATATTACTTATACGAACATAATAAATCATAAAACAGTTATATTTCACGAGTACCTAAATTGTTTTCCTCGCACTTACCTACCTGTAATTAATGTTTTAATATGAATTATTTTTTTAGCTGAACGCATCAAACAGTACGAGCTTCTGACGTGCCGTAGAAAACGTACAGAGTATAATATAATACATACATATAGCGAAAATATGAAACGACGAAATCAGTAACTTTTCCGTCTTCGGTGTTTCTGTGTAGTCGCGGGTACCTATAGATGTATATTAACAATCGGAATGTTGCGAACTTAATGCGGGACAGCTATAGACAATACGATCAAAGGTTTTGTTACCGTTGCAACGCTTAAAAACCACAACAGTTAATTACACGTAGCGCATAACACGGCGTATCTCTTGTACATTGTCTTCCGGCTCGCGAGTTAGATAATAATAATAATATAACCATATCACTCTATTATTATTCACTTTACGACTGCTCCGAACACGCCGATGCCTCCGTCCCGATCCACACGGGCAGAACGTCCTCCATCCATCCATCCGCCGGTACTGTCATTGTTTACCGAATTCGAGTGTAATTCTCGTGGCTTGAGAACAATTCTGGCTGTTAAATTGTATTGCAGTAATTATTAGACCACAGAAAATAAAGGTATCTAGTGAGTGTGCGTGTGTGTGTGTGTGTATTATATACTGTAATCTGACAATAGGGTATGTTATAAATTACGACCACACTATGGTGACGGTGCGGGTGGTTATAAGGGTGTTTTGGTGGATTTTGATAATTCTCGTCGTCGTCGGCGACGGCGGTGGCGGAGGCAGTAACTTTGTTAATCCAACCCGAAAGACCATTGTCCGAAACACAACACAACCCGAACCCCTTTCTACCTCCTTTATCGTGACTCAATTTTTTATTATTATTATTATTATTTTAGCACCTCTCCAAAGTGAAACCAAATATTTCAAAAATATTTGCATTTGGTCGTTATATTGTACTCGTATTGTATAATACTAGATTCTAAACAAAAATCTCAAAACGCTTTTGAAACTGATATTTACCCTGTACCTGCCTGCAACATTAAAGAACACATTTATCAAATAATAATAGATTCGCATAGTGTTTATATGAAATATAATTCCATAAAGGGCTGAAAATTAATGTATCGTAGTAGCGACTGAATGTGTGTATATGCAAATTAATATTGAATTCAAACAAAGTTATTTTAAATGTATACATTTAAGCATATATGCTGAACAAACTAAAACGTAAGTGCCGCCATGAGAAGAGTTACATTTTAAATGAAAATAAAATAACTTTAAACACACAAAAACTCCATAATATTATGTTACATTTTGAGTCTAATTCATAGTTGATTTTAGATAATTTAACTGATCACAATAATCACTACAAAATTACACGTGAATAATGAATATATTTAATTTTCAAGTGTTATTAATTTATTTATCATACATAAAAATAAAAACTTTAATAGTTAATTAATTGTATATTTGTACATTTTAGCTACTTTAATGTATTGATAAGTATTTTATTAAATAGAAATATAGGCGTGCACACATAAAGAAAGTAAATTGGATTTTATTTAAAAAAATATACCATATAAATTAACCACTCGTAATACTTCTCGAAACGCTGCAATTAAATTATAAATCAGTTTCAATACCTACCATTATCGCGTTTAGATTATACCGGATGTCGATATTTATTCACCAAACTGGAAAGTTGAAAACTTGATATGGTTTACCAAAAACTGCAGCAGCGTACACGTTGGCGCTGAAGTCATTAAATCCTCTTATAAGACCTACCCCGAAGGCCCCAAAAGACCTCAAAGTTTATCAATGCAGTATTGTTTAATAACCTTTCTACCGCCACCACCATTCGCGATCCCTAAAATATTAACTCCAGTGCAAAATATTTGTGCGCCGTGTTTAACGACGGCAAAATGGAGATGCGCGCGCGATCCGCAAACTACGCCGAACACAGTCTACAGCGATAGTTTGCGGCGTTGCCGAGATCGGAAGTGTAACTATATCGAATCGTTTGATATGAACATTATATCATTAGCACATCAATATCAGTAACGTGCCGACGCATTCGCTAGCCGCTCGAATATTATTATTATTCGCGATAATGTTTTGGCGCTGTTGTGTATTAATTACGTTGGAATAATTATTATTACGGACACGCGGCGTATATATATTACGCGGGGTAGGCCGATGCAGGTGATATTACAAAGGAGTATCACAACACCCTTTAAGATAATAAATAATAGATATTGGATGTCTCGGCGTCAAGATCGAATGCTATAATTAAGGATCCTTATAAATCGGCTATGGTTTAATAATATTATCATATACCCGTAAGTATAATACTGGCGGCGGCGTGTAGACCACTGCAAGGAAGTGCTGCACAGACCTGATTCGGCGTGTTTCCCCTGACCGCTCTCTGACGTCTTATATAGTGAAATCGAAGATTCAATTTTTTCTACCCCCCCCCCCCCCATCACCACCGCCGGTCTGGTTCGTTGAATACGAAACGTATACATTTTTTATTATTTTTAAGCACGATTATGTTTGATCTTGATTATTATTTTTCTGTGTGAACACTCGTTTTCGTTTTATGTAAGTACACACCGATCTGTCATTCGTTTATTGATTTTGTGTTAAGTAAACATAAAGTTGCAACTAATCATAATATGAATATTACTAACTTGGTATATTTTCACTTATTTTACAATTCCACGAAAATCACGTCACGATACACCATTGGCCAGGAGGGAATGTTTAAACAGAGAGATGTATAATTTAAGAAAATTATATATACCTTTTATAACTTATTTTTAGACCTTTACTTTTTATGGTTTATAAAATATGCTTTCTATATTTATTCGTATGTAATTTTAGTCGATTCACCGATTTCGTTGCGAAAACATCTATAAGATTATTAATAAATATTTTTTTTTTTTTTATAGCTAAAGAAGTTAAATGTGAAAGCCTATTACAATAATTTGTCACGTAATTTCTTAAAAATGACCTTAGACATCTTAAAGTTATAATTGATTAATTATTATTGTGAAATGAATATCTAATACTATATAAATAAATAAATTTTATTATATAAAACAATACTGATTAGACATACCACTATTCTATAAAATTTCGATTCGTGGTTTCGAAATACAATAAACAGTATATTCCTACACTACACGGTAACCTAAATTGCTAAAATATCATGATGCGACACGATATCTCACTCATGCATATAATTGGTAATATCCTGCATCAATGTCATGGCGTCCTAACCTAACCTAGACAATTTCTCTGACAACCGTTAGTGGTTTTCACAGTCGATGGTTATCAAAAAAATGTATATTTTTTAGGTTGTCGGGATTGTCGAAGAATTCGGATTAAAATATCTACGGGGAAGTGATTGGGTCATCCTCTTTCCTCTTGGGCATAAACTAAATTTTTTTTAACACACCAATATTATATTTTAGCCTTAATTCTTGAAAAATATAAATAAAGCGCCGATGACAGGTCGTCATCAAAGGATTAAATTAAATTAGATTTGGGCTTAGAGCAATATTTTGATTGTGTTTTTGTTTGACGAGTAGTCTTTGTAGAAATCCACATCAATTATTATTGTACTAAATATAAAGTAGTACGGTTATTTTTATGTATACCTATAAAATAAAATTATATCGACTATTTGTCTATTTTTCGTAACCATGAATTCAGAATCGTTCTTGTTAATTTATTGGAGGTACATCATACTTGGATATAAAACCAATTAACTAACTTGTCAAATCTCATTCATCCCTCCCCCCTCTAATATTGATGATAAAACCAACCATGAAAATATCTAGAGGTTGATAACGTTTACGATAGATATTTTGGTTTGCCTACTGTCATCTACAATAATATGTTACTCAATTAAATACAATGGTCTGTATGGTGCTTTAAGTCGTATCAATGATACATTTTGTTTATAACCTGTACAGTGTACAACTATATATCTAATAGGTAACTTATATTATAATATATTAAATTCTATTAATTGCTTAAGTAAATCAATTATTTGTGCTTATCGCCGTTGTATACGACCGTACAAGTATCGTACACTGACAATTCAATTACCTATACTATATAGAATGATCAAAACTAGAATACAATATTATTCAACGTGTCCACATTTAGCCAACAGACAGAATTGCACAAAACTTTCTGAATTAATCATTGACCACCACGTCAGTATATCAGCACATCTTGCAGTGTTAATACACACACACACATAATAGGTCGTATTTACTTTTATGCTATGCAGAAACACGGTGCGCAGGAAAATGTAAATTATTACACATCGTTGATGTGCACTCCGTGTAAATAATTTACGATTAATCGTGTCACTGCCATGTTACGATATCGATGAGTACATAATATAACAATCGTTTTTGATCGGTAGACGATCGTGAGTCCTGACCCAAGTAAATATTTATGCGGTGAAATGCTCGTAATAATAATAGTGCACGGATTGTGTTTTGATAGCTGTAATATTATAAACAGCAATATTACGATTATTAGTGTAGTTATCACGAGCCCAGATTATGGGGTGCCTGAAGGTTGGTACGTACATTGTTCCCGCAGGTTGAATTCATCATATTTTATTCGAGCTTTTGAAAAATACCCAAAAACAAAACTAAGAGAAAAGGCTTTAAAACAAAAAGTGATAAATTTTATATGTATCACATTAATATATTTTAATACAACTGCTGTATCTATATAACCTAGTTTTATATATTTACTTTTACTACTTTACTTGCAGTATACCGTTTTTTTCATTTTTTACTTGATATACATTTTTATTTTTATCGATCTTCTTAATATGTTCACTACTATGGCCATTCATTTTTAGTAGTAATATAAATAATTTATGTTGAATCGTTTTTTTTTTTTGTTTCACTCATTTTAATTATTTATTTAATGTAATTTGTTATATGTTATCTATTTTGTTATAACAATGATCTATACTGATTAGGAAGTCATAATATTTATACATAACATATTAAACTTATCCATTGTACAGATTTTTTAGTTAATTTATTTTAATATATATCACAATTTAAAAAAATATTTAATAGTTATTACAATAATTGTTGTGATGTTTTCCATCACTCACAGGTAGCATAATAATATGTAGTATTGGTACATTATAAGATGATTTACCAAGCATCACTCACTCCAATTTTTAATTTTAATAATGAATTTATTCAAATCTTGATTTTTAGATTTTTTAAGTAAATTTACCAAAAACAACATTTTCAAATAAATATTTAAATTTTTAGACCATTTAAGAAGTGACAGACGCGAAGACACGGATGAATTAAACTCCGTGACATCCGCAGAAATCGACTGTTTCAAAGTTATACGGATAGTTATAACATAACAGAAGTAATACTTATGCGTCGCGTCATCGGGAAACACCCGATAACTCCGATTTATTGAATTAGTTTATGGTTACCATTTAATACTTGCAAGACGATATCAACGGAGATAATTTATGAATTTTAACTTGACAGTACAAAAACTCCAATCCCAAATGTAATAATCAAAGCTAACTATTTTGTTTTATGGCAAGCTCTAAAACAAAACCAGTTGCAACTCTAAAACAATCATTTGAAAAACGAAAATCCTTCTACATCATGTGGTCTGTATCGTGTTATTATTATTATTATTAATATTATGTGTCTGGAGAACATTGTCGACCGTGTTGTTTGTTTTAATAGGAGCGGCATTTTGGAGAGGACTGTTGTCCGCATTTGCATAAACGTTCGCAGTTAGATTTTTTCTTTTTTTCCCTCGAATCCCTGCGGAGGCCATGCCGCATTGTCTCTAGTAAGTGTGGAAACAATGAAAGGGCGAGAGCGAGATAGACATACAAAAAAAAATTATATTTGCAACCGAAATTATAACTAAACGCGACGACATTTGAATGCACAAAAGGAAAAGGGACTGACCGCCAACGCACGTACTTTGAATTTATTATTCAATGGACCTTTTCGGTTGGTAAAGGCCGTGCAGAAGAAACCCCAGAGAGGGTATGCATTTGAAGAAAAGCCTGTTCTGGAGGGTGGTGAGTACAAAAATTATGTATATCACTGGTCACAATGCACGCAAAATAAATAATTTCCCCAAGTTTAATTTCTTCCATTATTATTGTAATTTATTAAAATTGTTTGGGAAAAAAACATTTTGTTCGAGTTTTGGAATGTACATTTCATTGTATTGATCAATAAATAAACGGTTAAGACGGCTCTTATAGTGGCGATTTATTGCAGGACTAGTATAAAGGAAATCTTTGATTTATAGCGATAACATTGCGTGTTTGTGTGTGTAGCAAATAAATATTCGCATGACAAAATCAGAGTAAGGTCTCGTTACATACGAATTATCGTCCCATTAAAATTATCAACAATTAATATTTTGTAGGTGCACATTTCGGAACAATAATTGTATTTAATACATTAATGTATGATATGTCCGATATAGAGTTATTACATACATTTGAATAAGTTTACATGTATATTTTTAATCGAAAATTTTTCTAATCATGCTACAACACTACCACAGTAAAGGAAACGATTTTTCGCGTTATCTAACTTATTACAGTGAAATTCCCAAGTAGGAGACCCTTTTAGTCACCAAATTGTTTTCCACTATTCGGAGATGTCTGTTGATCAGAAGAGCAAATTTTTTAAATTCATAAAAGGTAAATCTGTAAAATAAAAAACATGTGCTACTTTAAATGAAATTATAATATAATTATTTTTATGTTTTAATAATATTAATATTTTTTTATATTTTAACAATATAAAAAATAAATGTTTACTTATTAATATGGATAGAGTATATAAAATATATAATTCGATTTAGTGTGAAAAATCGAATTTTTAACGAGTTTTTCGTTGCTATACTAGTGTAAACGCGTTTTTCTATCGTAGTTTTGTCATTATTTTTAATATTAAAGATTGATATACGTCTCCGATCTTCGGATAGTTTGCTATTCAGAGGTTTTCCCATTGAAAATAGTGAAAATGTGCCAGTTTCCAAAAACACGTCTGTTATTAGGAGATTCCGTTGGTGAAAGTTTCACTGGAATAGTATTTAACTACACGTAATATTGCAGTTCAGTGAGTCTGGCTATTTTATCGAATTTCGTCGAATTTCACTATAACATCACGGAGAGATTACAATTGTGAAGTTTAATAAGTATATCGAAGACGTTATTTAGAAACCACAAGTAGAAATTTAAAAGTGAAGATTAATTATTTTTTCTATACTCCTCATTCTTCACTCTCAAAATTGTAATATCCTTTCTTATAGAGACTTAAAAGCAAGAAATTTTATAATAAAATATAATTATTTTTATTAGTTCTATTGATATCAAAATTCTATTGACTCTAATTTATAATTATTATTTTACCACTAAAAATTCTCGACTTTTATGTAATTGTATTATTATTGTTATTATAATTTTGATAAATTTCACAAATGGTTAATATTGGGAATAATATCGTATACAAATACATAAACGATTATCTATTTACGTATACTATTGATACTTACATTGTACAATTCTATGAAGTCAACAGTTGTGTATTTTTATTTTATTTAATTAATAAGAACAATATTAACAAACATTAACTGTTTTTATGTCCTATATTCTAAAATCTAAAGAATTAATACAGTAAAAAAAAAGTCAATCCAATGTTATCAGAAATGATTTGCAGTTGTAAGAAATATAACAGATTGTGTACAGAAAAATATCTTTACTGTAATGTGTATCTGATAAATTGTACGTAAGAAAAATTATCCAATTTAACTGCATGCCAACGTAAAATTTAATAAAACTAAACACATTATACACATTATTAAAATCTCAACAATATATTTTTGATCAACTACCAATATTACACATATAATTCAAATGAAAAATAATTAACTACTTGTCTCGAGGCGTCTGTTCGAGTAGTCGATATATAGAAATACGTGTGTACCGTTCAGCAGTTCAGATATCACTAAATAATATTATTAATATTATTGAATAATAGAATATCATAAAATGATTACATTGCGTGTACAGAATTTTTTAGATTTAAAAAAATTGATGATATTATTTGCGTTGATCTCAATACATTTACTCGACTGACAAATAATAAGAAAGTAAGGTTGATAAAATATTGTTGTCTTACAATTATTTTACAAAATTATAATGATATTAGAACTAGTATTCGTTCGCTGGTTCACATCAATAATCGATAGAATTAATTTAGTGTCAAGATGTAAAGTATAAAAATGTTATCATTGAGAATTTTAAAATTCGCATAATTCAATGATATTATTGATGTACAAAAGTATGCTACATTTAAGAATTATGTTTTCAACATAAGTAATAATTTATTAATATACATGAATACCGATGTATTTTACTTAAATATAAAAGAAAAACTTTGAAAGGGATTATATTACTTTTTAAAAAGAAATGATATTCTAATTGTATTACAATTTATGTTATACCTCTAATTCCACTCCATTTTTTTTAAGATGTCAATACTTTATTCTCTTTCCGAGCATTTTAATAAATACTTACGTTATTTGTTTCATTTTCCAATTTCTAATAATTGTTTATTGATATTTTATTTATAGGACCAATTGTGGGTTTAAAAAAATAAATTCCAAGTAAAACACGTTGTTATACACTAATATAGTCGGATTTCAATGCTTTTCTTTATACATTTTCATTATTAATTCAATTACTACTTTTTTCGCTCAGCATGCTCTTGTATTTTCAAAAATAAAAAAATACCATAAATCGGTATTGAACACTAATAATGGTTTCTCGTAACGAAGTTTCCATTTAAAACTTAACTCGAAAAATGCAATATGAAAACTAGCGTTGTTTACAGTTTGATCTCCGTTTGATTAGGCGGGGCCAGTCGCCACGCCAAACGGTCGTATAGAAATTAAATATGTGACGTTATTAAACTATATACATTAACGATGTAATGTATGTGTGACGGAAATGAAAACGAATTTCGATTAAAAAAAAAATAATAATAGTAACTGATGTTTTAGGAATCTCGCAACGTGGATCAAGTTTTGTAAATATACTTTAGGGCACTTAGCTAAACAAATAAACTTTTACATGTTTGTCATATACTACGGTAAAAGTGCACGACGTAGGTGGCGGTGATTATGCTCAAAGGTAATTTTGTTTGAATGTGGGACACAAGGTACGACGTTAACGACTTTTCTACGTGCTTTAGACGCACGCCGGAAATGGATAGGTACATTATATAATATATCGTCAGCCGAGCACCGAATAGTTGCGTTTCTCTTGCGCTATTCTCAAACTCAAATGCACAGTATAATAATATGATGTACGACTGTACAATGTTCACCGAAATAGAGACAAAATATGGCGGAACAATATTTTATATAATACGACTCTAATGATACAGACTTGATGCTTTCGGCGGCGCGATTTGTTTTTTATCTTTTGTTCCCGTGAACGGGGACATTGCACATACGACGGGATTCAATAATAGCTACAGAGCTAACGGGTAGGACACGTTTAAATGTGAGCACATTAACGTCTAATGTATATTAAACTTTTGTGCGCGCGTATATATAACTATATACCTGTACGTATTAAAAAAATAAAATAAACAAGAATAATAAATAATTAATGGACGTACCTTGGTCGGTCGCTTAGATATGAAAGTTCATAAAAAGAAAATGTGCGAAGCGATGAAAAATATGAACTCAAATTATACAGAGTGTTTGGAGGTTTTCGAGTGGGAGACAACAGAACCCCGTCACCGATCCCGTCTACCACGAAAACACCCTTCCCCTCGACACTGCTACCGCTGCCGTCCCGCGGTCGCTGCGACGCGAAAAAAGTACTCATAATAATAACACTGGAAATATACACGATAAAGCATTAAAGATCAATCCGCAGTTTAGAATAATTAATTATAATATATAATATTATACAGTCCACTGCCCACGCTCGCGAAACACTGAACTGTACAATAAATATTATGAGTATACAAGCTAAACATAACTTAAAGCTTCAAACATTTATAAATATTTATCATATAACCGAACGATAAAAATACCCGACACGAATATAATGTAATACCTTCGCAACAGAGTCGTATAGATTGAAAAACGCGGAAATTATGAAAAAATATAATCTGCACAAACGATGCGCACATCACTGAGGTCTATATAGGTTTGTATTTCAACGCGAGTTACACGCCATCCACATAACGAGCCAAAAACAAAACGAATACAACCGTTTTGCTGAAGATAATTATAATACATATATATATATATTATGCGAACGTATCTTTAGCGACATTCGTTCGTACGTTGCAGTGCACTCTTTATTTGACTTTTTTCGGTCTCGTCGTAGCAGCAATAAATGTGGCTCGTATATTTACATCAAACGCGACGCGCGCATCGATCCGAATAAAAAAGTGTCAACGCAAAGTGTGATGTTGGAACTGGAACTTTCATATTTCGTGAACGACGTGTGAATGTCAATCACCGATATCAAATAGAACGTGAACGAAATTGATATTTTGAGTATATCAGTGCGATATTTGTTTTCTCTTTTAGACGAGCGCCACGTGGATAAAATGCATTCGTTTAAAATAGCTTTTACGATTTTCGCGTAACCTTGGAGTAAATTCACATATTGCAAAAATTTTAGAAGATAATTTATTCGAGAGTTTGACGTATCGTTTTCATAATATTTTGTTAATATTTTTGAATTTATACTCGATTTAAAAAAAATGAAAAAAAATATTAGTAAATTGTTTTAAGACAATAATTAGATACACGTGAATGTAATACCTCCTCTTGACGATTTTATTCTTTGATTTTGTAATTATGACTCCAAAACATTAAAAAAAAAATATATGATTTTGCGTAAATGTGTTTTGTCTATGTTGCACATGGACCATAAAAAAATAAACAGACATCAAACTTTTTTTAAGTTTAAGAACGATTTTTAAATTCTTCAAATTTAATTCCTTTTTAAGATTATTTTTAAATTCTTATGTTCACTGGAAAATGCTCTTTTTTACAAGATTAAAATAAATATTTTAATATACCTAACGATTACACAATGTTATTTTATCACAATTATTTTTAACATAATAATTGTATTAATTCTAAATATAGTGCAAGGAAGTACAGTTTGGCAGAAATCTTATTGGCCAAAACAAAAACTCTTAATATATATATATATATATTATTTCCACATTAGGTTTTATAATTATTAAGAATTAAGAATAGACTAAGTTCCTTGTATTTCTGAATATTATTGTATCATACTATCAACATTTTATTTACATAGCGGTATCGAAAAATTCATATTATTATGCAATATTCCTTATATTGTTATATAATCTTAAAAATACTACGTAGTACAAGCTGGTACGTAGTGCACTAAATTCGAACTATTAAATGTAGTATTTATTTCATACATTTTGAGACAAATGTATAATTATTAATTTACATTAAAAATTCATAATATATTTATAATTCAGAATAGTTATGTAGATTTATAACCCTAAAAAGACAAACAATTTCAATTTAAAACTATATACCTAACTTGTTAAATTTTGCATTATGGTATTATTTTATACGAATTAATTATTACATTCTCACAAAAAAAAAATAATAATTTTTCTTAAAAACGTATTTAAATTTTACTCGACGTTTTGTTTATAGTTTTATGTCATTTTAATCTTTATATCAGAAATATAAATAAAATAAAATAAATATTTAGGTAATGGTTAGTCATAATCAAATCAATTAAATTACATTATGAACAAGAATATCTATTATCTATTCATTATAATAATATGTCTTATTATTATTATTATTATTATCATATGTTCACCATCGATTTTTCAATTTAGTTATGCAATCATACTTTTATTATTTAAATAAAAATTTTGGATTTTAACACTGACGCATTATAATATATATATCATTATACTGGTTTTTCTCATATATCTATTTACGGATATTACTAATGTATGAATTATTGGAATTTTTGTAAAATACAGATGGGAAAGTTGATTTATTTTTTTAAATATAATATCTGCAAGAGACAAACTTTTTGTGGATAAAGTCGATGCTTCCCATGTGTGATATTATATTTAAAAAAAAGTTTTTTGATTTTAAATCTAAAAACTCTTTTTTAATT
The DNA here is from genome assembly GCF_020882245.1 of Rhopalosiphum padi. Taxonomy (NCBI): domain Eukaryota; kingdom Metazoa; phylum Arthropoda; class Insecta; order Hemiptera; family Aphididae; genus Rhopalosiphum; species Rhopalosiphum padi. The sequence goes on from NC_083600.1 coordinate 26,868,196, forward strand.
TTAAATTAACACGTCGATCATAGGATTATAACAACGAAGCTTATTTCAAGGTGCATATGTTATACTCCGCATCAAATGGCCAGGACTCGCCGGCAAGGAATAGTAAAAAAAAATTAAATAATAAAAGTAATACGTGTGAATGGTTGTCAAGAGCGCGTGGCTCAAAGTCGAGTCGGTATCGAAGTCACGGCTACAGTGACAGCCGTCGAGTATATAAACATCGAACACATTATACAGACGTCGGATTGGTTTGCGTCACTGTTTATATATAATATTATTATTTACACAAACGGTTCAGATTAAACGGCAATATTTTGTGTTCTATTGGGGAAAAAAAAACGCTCAAAAGACGTTTTCGCCTAACCGTCTCGTTTCGGCAATACCGGTGAGTACAGTGAATATACATGTGTATCGTGAACGCGCGCACGCGGATATTATCATAACATCGTGTGTACGTTTCGCGGTAGGTACAATGTCGACGTTCGCAACGATTGTAATACCTATAACATTGATTTCCGGCGACAATCGATTTTGAAACGGATACCAGAATAGTGTGTATATATATATATACGATATACTTTTACCTACCGCGGGCACACATCTAATTCACAATACATTTAACACCGTCGACGAGAAACTTTCCGTCGTCTGCACCTCGGGACCAGCTTTGAATTTTGCTCTGCTCGGAAATTTAATAAATAACTTATACTACACCGCCGCGGCCGTGTCGGTCGATAGCCGCAAATTGGATTCGCGAACGGATTGCGCGCCACACACACACATATATATATATATATATATATACACACACACCTTTATTTGCGTTAAACTTTAAAGGACCCTCCGCACACCGCACGTCAGCCGCGCGTGTAATGCGTAGTAGGCGGTAGGTAACTGCTATACGACTATACCACTCGACGACGACGACGACGACGTAATCGTTCTCCGGAGGACCATGGCCGCGTGCCCGTCCGTTTTACAATTGACCACAATGGTTTTCCGCGGCGGAAAACGTCGCTTTTTGTCGTCGTCGAGACGGGTCCGCCCGCGCGCGGCTCCGAGTCGCCGTAAGTCTTCGCAGGATTTTCCTTCCAACCGCCGCCGTCGTCTCTTCGGACTATACGCGGGACAAGTCGTCGTGGGTAGGAGGTATATATATATCATTATATTGTATTATTGTACGGGTATTATTATTATTATTATTATGTGTACGTACACGGGTAATATAAATAATTATCATAAATCGCGAAGCGGACCGACTCGCTGTGTCGCCGGTGCCTGGTAATAATTAATTAATTGGCCGCGGGCCGCGAAACCGCCGAGCTCGGGACTATACATCAAAGGACCGTCGGAGGGATTTGGCCGCGGCGGGGAAACGAGACGACGGCGGACGAGCGGCGGTCCTTTGTGCGTCGCGTCGTGGATTGGCACCTCCAAAAGTCGCCCCTACGGCCGACACTCCTCTGCAGGTGGCGGGTAAGTCGACCGCCGCGGAAAACGATTGTTACCGCTCGAGGAATGACCACTTACGACTGCTAAAACGTACGTAATATAAAATAGGCGCACTGCAGAAGCCACCGCGCCGTGTGAATTAATTTGTTAATTACAGAGTAGCCCGAAGCCTCATCGGTCCGCGGCTTCGGGTCGGTTAATTTTTGACGTTTAAAGCGTGCAAATAATCAAACGGATACGACGTATCATCACGACAGTAGGGCGTTTGTACGACACCGTTCAAATGTCACGCTCGCGCAGTCGGTATTTACAAAGTTATAAACCCGGTTCAACGCACATGGCACATAATTGTTTTTTAATATCATTATCAAACAATGCGTTGTGCAAAAAAGTGGATTTAGGTCGTACGAAATGATAAAAGAGAGATGACTAGGTGCGATCAGAAAAAGGGAGTATTTAAAGCGAATAAATTGTATTCTCTAAACCAGCATTGAAGAATTTCATTAAAAATTCGTATGTAATAAGTATGATTATTTATATATGATTCGCATTAAAAAATGTCGCTTTCTAGTTTCTTCTATGAAAAGCAAGTATTCTATCCGAGTAAAATTCCATCAAAAATGTCTTATCGTCTTAGTACGTTTATCAAACTAAATAAAGTACCAGGTATATCGTTATATATATATATATATATATAATTCTATATAATTTAGAAACATAAGTAATGGACAAACTGAAATATAAAGTAACATAATTAATACATTTTTAACATCATACCTACGTACCTCTTATTGCAACGTAATAGAATTTTCGATGAAAATTGATAATTTAATTTGTTAAGAAGACATATTATAAGTTATTTCTACAGTTATTCTCATCGACTTTATCACCCAATTAATCTGAAAACTAATAATACTCATTTAATTTTTTATTTGTCGTGTGTGTTATTATTTTATTTATTTATTTAATTCTCAGTAATTTAATTCAACGACATAATAAATGGTGCACAACGGAGTATAAAACCAATAGTGTGACAATATTCAAATCATGTAAAAAAATATTATAATATCACTTCAAAGTTCAAATATTAGTGATATACGTATCATAATATCATTCATATCTAATCATTTATAAATATAATACTATTTTCAGACCGAATACTCGCCAAAAATGAATAGCTATTATACGTATAATACACGATACATGTTTGTTGTTTAGTATCCATAAACCTGCATGGCGAAATTTGATTGTGTGGGGATTTGTAGCTATATTTTCATGTTGAGTTTTTGACTGACGGTGGTAGCTGATATCCGCTACACCCTCACTAGCGTTTCCCGTCTACTCTGACACGACCGATCCACGCTCGAATTGTTGATTCGAATCTCAGCCCGAAATTCCTATCCGGGTGCCTGTCCTAAAGTTCGACGATATTCATCATTTTATTATTCCGTACCGATGGCGACGGCTCTTTATGCATTTTCTACATTATTCACTGTCCGAAGACGAACAGCCACTACATTCGTATAGGCGCCAAGGGAATTTCGTATACAACTACGTAAACGAACTCATTCCTCTCTTTCTCTCCTCATCGATCTCACGCCTGCCTACCGATGACAGCGGCTAGCCAGCGAGGAGCAGTGTGTTTATCAAGGACTCGTCGATTTCTGCTTTTGCTACTATACACCATAATATAATTTCATATATAGTAAAACCAGGACGTGGATAATATTCACATTTGTCTGTCATTGATCTCACAAAGTAATTTTATGACCCAGTCACGAACTTCGGGGCCTCTCCCGTAAGTGCACTATAATACTATATAGGACACTGTACATTGGTGAATGATTCGACGGGATTTCGCAAATTAAATTCACTTTTGGTAGTTCGAACCGCCTGCCCATCAAAATTAACAGAACTCGTCCATCGAGAAAAAGTTTTACTGAACACGCACGTACACACGTATATACTTATAATACCTTCCGTGCTGCCTGAGTCGAAAACAATTCAGTTTACAAGTCCATACTACTGATGCACATAATTTTTTCAACGGAAATAAGAGGATGAACTGAACGTCACAGATGTGACATGTATATGATTTACTAAAAATGCTCACCCCCGTTTTTCCCTTTAATAATGAATTAATTTAAATTTTGAAATTATTTCAAACGAGCACCTACTTGTTTTGTTGTACATTTTTAACCTACCTTTTTTTTTAATGTTTATGTATCTAAATCAAAATTTAAACGACTTAAAACAGTTAAACTTGAGTTATTAAAATTTATATACTTAGTATAATAATCCTTAAAACTAATTCTATAAAAACATAAAACTAATTTAATGTAGGGACAAAGATTTATTGTATTTGGACATTATATTTACAAACTACAGCATTTTGATAAATACTAATTACTATATGTTTATATTGTTATCTTCTATATTTTCTAAACACATTATTGTATAGTGTATACCTATTTATTATTGTTTCACATAGTTAAATAACTCAAAAGCTACTTTGAATTTATTAAAAAAGTTATTTGGTTAACAATTTACAGGAATAAAAGTGATTTTCATTCGTAAAATATAAATAATATGGTCCTTTATTTAACATGCAAATTAAAATGTAATTAACTTAATTATTAAAAGGAAAATTGAAGTGAGAAATTTTAGTGGATCATCCTGTATAATTTATCGGGACACATGTTTAAGTGAAATTCGTATAACTATTGAATGGCTTCTCTAGCTTAGTGTGTGTGGTAAAATGTTTACATATTGTAAATTATAATATTGTTGAAACTACATTGAATTTCAAAAGATAGACTGACTAACCGTATATTATTTGTAAAAACAAAGTTCTCAAATGCGAGATTTGACATGATCATAACAACATTTAATTCATATATTTTCAAGTCACATTATATGCAAATATTTACCACCTTTTTTTTTAATGAAGATTAATATCAGTCAGATTACAGAATCCTGTAAACTAAACAAAACATCTGATTTTTAAGCTATCAATTATTTTTAAGTACATGCAAACCTTTTTGGAATAAGTTTCAGAAGTTTTTAACAGCTTTTTGCTTTTAAATTGTATAGATGATTTTCTATTAACCGTTCTATACAACTTTTTTTCCATTATAATAATATTTGAAAAAACTATTTGTTAGATCATTTAAAAGTTGAACGTTCTTGGAGTAAAAATTTATATTTTACGGTAAATATTATATAAACAGAATTGTACTAAACCAAAAAATAAAAATATTCTCTGTATAAAATGTCATCTAAAGATTGATATTTTTTTTATCCACCAATTAAAAATACACTGTAGATAAAAATTAATGTATTGTTGTATATTTTGGTATTAACGAGTTAAATCCTATGTGCAATTAGTTTTATTAGGGGTTTAGTAATATACCGAAACGATGTTCAACATTATAAATTTTGAGATTTGTATACTGTTATTGGTTATATTTAAACCATAAGGATTTAATTTTCGCAAACAAATAACAAATATTTTGGGGATAACTTGTAAAAATATCAAAATATATAATGTAATATAATATATTTGTTCCGTTGTATAAATTAATTACGTATACTATGGTGTTTATTATTGTTTTTAAAATTATATAATATTGTGTTGTATAAAATCGATAAAATCGATTGATAAATTGTATACTTCAGCAATGTATATTATAAGTATAAAGCTACTAATTAATTGTAAAAAAATGAAAAAATGTTGATTTTTGATTTAACACAATATTCCTAGGTAATACATTTGATCAATAAATTAAAATATTTCATTAATAATTTAACTAACTGTATTTATACATGATATATAAACTTACCAATTATAATTATTGCATAAACACATGGATAATTACCACTGTTATTATTCACAACAAACGATTTTAAAACATACAAAGATTATGTCTACGAATTTTTATAACTTTAAAATCAAAGCCTAAAAACTTTAGTAACTACTTCTGTGAAGTAAAATTTGAATCCATCTAAAACAAAAGGCATTTTTGCTACACAGTAATTTGTACTTGGATTTTCGGCCTGATTGCGTATCATTAAACAAAAAAGTTAGAAAAATCTCTCTGCTTTTTAGTATATGCCGAGTGTACTTCCTTCTCGAGGAGCTCACTACAATGGATATGTTACATTTAAAGTCAATGAAATATAAAATAATTCTAATATAATTTCATTATATAATATTACTCTAGCTGTTACTTAATAATATACTTAACTAAAAACATACGTACCTACTGAAGAATTTTGTGAGTAAGTTCGTGGTACTGGAGTGCTGCCACTTGGTGACTTCCTCGACCACGTATCCTGATTCTTCCCTCCTATCACATTAATTTTTTTAGTGTGTGTATTATATTTATTTTTTTTAAATTGTAATTTATCATATTTTAAATTTAAAAAAAAACGTTTAATGTATCGTGTAAATTAAATAAAAATATAGTCAATAGTGGAATAAGTATACGTTAAGTTTTAAATCTTATAATAATATTTTTAAATGCAACCAAATTACTAATTTAAGTAATAGTAAAATATTACGAGTTTCAGCGATGAATATTTTTTGGGTTACAAAAAAATATCAAAAATCTTTTGAAAATAAATCGTTATTTTCCGTATACAACCGTCAACCATTATCTAATACCGTCAATATTTTAAATTCAATCACTTACAAAGATGTTCGTAACACTAAACTTTTTTTTAATTCTAATAAAACAAATTGAATCTCTTACTCAACTTTTAAGCCTTAGGTGTAAAGATTTAAAATGTTATAGATTTTTAGTTTTACAAAATAATTTACATATTTTTTTTGATCTTGAGAATGTTTGTAAAAAATTGAACTTTAAATGCCTACCTATATTTAAAAAATCTAAAATCCTGAAAGAAACAAACATAATATACTATTAATATCATTTTTTTAAATTTTGCTTTATCTATTAAAATCTAAAAAGATACTAAACTGACTTTAAAATATAATAAATTCATTTATTATAAACTATTGATAATTATACCAATATTCTCTTCACATGACTACAATTTATTATTGTGTCTTTAAAATTCTCCATTTATCCATTGTTATTATCACTACTTCTTATTTAATGAATTATAACCTTTTGTTTTTTCATCAATCAACTTAATAATGTTTTATTTAGTTGTCAAACGATATATTATTTACCGAACATTCGAAATGTATATTTAAATAAATATTACTAATTTGCCAGCTATAATAATATTATTATATACTTGTTTTTATTACAACTCATTAAATATATTATAATTTTTAACTAATTATTTTATAGCAATAAAATTGCACTATTTATGTATAAATTGTATAAAATTACTATTAACGTCAAACCCGTTATGATATTATTAGTTTTAAAATCGAATAGCTACAAAATTAAAAAAAAAAAATGTAATATAATATAAACTGTTGTAAATTATTGCTATTAATTGAAAAATAATTTGTATTTAATAATAAATAAAAAATGATCTTTGTTATAAATATTATCAGAAATATAGAAAGTATTAATGTTTCTAATTAAATAACCTTAATTGCATGAGTAACGTAAAATATATAAATATAACGTTGTAGAAAACATATTATTATTTAAACAACTTGTATTACATTCAAAAGTTACTAAAACTCTTTTGAAAATATGACGGTAAACATTAATTTAACTGTCTAAAGTTTTAAAATTTTAAATATACATTTTTAATTAAAAAAAAAACTGATTTATTTATAGCTAATATATTTTTTCTCATATTTGCATTATTTGTTTCTATATTATTTTTTTTTTATCCCTAACACTAGGACTTTTACCCCTTTGGCTGTGTCTTTCGATCCTTAAATATCCCTGACCCTACCCTACTCAACAAGCTGGAATTTCATCTGTCTGTACTGAATTTCTTCACAAAGGCAAATTACATTGTCCTTGTAATCCTCTTTTTGATAAGGTTCACTGGCTATATTGTTTAATACAACATTTTATTAGATTATTATATTATTATACGAGTACTAGGTTTTTTATACATAAAAAAATCGTTTAAAATTATGTATATCATGTTGTACACTATCAACTTTGAAATTTATTTCAGTTGATATCTTATCATTATTCGGTTCAGTTATCATTTATATTTTAATAAGATAATAATCTGTAAACAATAAAAACTGTTGTTGTTGATATGATTGAACAATATTATTAATATCTCTTAACAGATAAAGAAAACTATTGATTTTAAATCAATGTATATTTTTTTTAGTACCATTACTATTTACCATAATTAATTCTTTGAAAACGAAGTAGTCATTCTATACACGGAACATTTTATCAATATTGGTGCTTTTAAAAAATCATTTTTTTTTTTCAATTTTTACACTTTTGATAATAATTATATTAGATATTCATAAATCATATATAAATACCTCGACTATGATCGTTGAAGAAAATTTAAAATACAATATGTAAAAAAGGTATGTTAATAATTATTATTTATGTATGATATAATTTATAATTAAATTGAGACATTATTTAATCGTATATAATAAAATGTTTAACTCTATATTGCAATTAAATTATAACTCGACTCTTTGATGATTTTTTTATACCAACGTACTTCGATTACCGTTGGTACGGTATCTCATAAAATGTATTTATTTTTTTTTGTTTTTTATACATTGCAATAGGTGTATTACCTTTGCACCCCAAGGTCAAAATGTTGACTTTAAATTTGTTTGATATTATGTAACAATTTTTAACGACAACGAAAACTTGTGTTACCACTCTTGGGGCCCTAAAAAATAGATTTATATAAGTTCATGTTTATGTAACTCCAACATCGCTTGAAACTAAAAGTTATAAAAATGTTTATTTTGTTATTATAACTTCTAACCTAATCCTCAAGAATGACAGTTGATAGGGGTCAAGCAACCATTTTCAGTGAATCCATCTAAAAAAACAGCAATAGTGATATCAAATATTTATCGAAAAATTAAACAGAATATAATACAATACATAATAATATTATGATCACATAGCACTCTGAATAATAGTAAAATATTTTCCTTTATCAGTGTTGAGACCAAACTAACCATTGCACATGACTAATTTTGTTAAATTCACCATGTAGTCGGTATGGCGGCGAAAAAATACTGTTTACCAAGACTGAGGAACACTCGTTAAACAAGTTGCGCCGGAGCTATTAAATAATTATAAATTTAAAATGCACAACTAATTACGCCGAGGTGAACGAAATGGTACAAGTTCCCAACAACGATATAATTGTGTCTGTATCATGTCCGGCTTTGTTTTTATTTTTTAATTATAATTTATCATTTTATATTAGGTTACAAAAAATTACGTCACTCGGTCGGTCCGTTGATTTTAGTAAGCAGGAAATTGTATTTACTCATTTACTACCTAAATGTCCTAAATAATAATTTTTTAAACATTTTACTACATATGTTATTAAAATTAAAAATTTGAAATTGTAATTATAATAAAGATACTAAACTTTTCTAATTAAATATAAAATCGTTCAGCAAAGAAGTGTGTACGCGCTTTTCGATACGTCAAATTTGTTACCGATCTTCAACGAGTTGTTCGTCACCGCACTTCGGCCATCGTACCTCAATTTTTGAAATGCAGACACGTTCGTCATTGCGGTAACGACATCGCCGCCACCACAAAAGCGTTTGTTATCGTTCGACATCAGTTTTTTTTCTGCTACTCCATCGCTGTTTTCGATCGCCATTGATGCCATTTGTTTTGCCGCCTTTGGCCGGGCTCTTTTTCATGCCCACGAAAGAATTTCTGCTACAGTTCAACTCGATTCGTCCGAGCTCGATATTCTACGCATCAAATAGGTCCGTTCAGCGTTGTCAGCTCGTATGCGCTTCGCAGTTCCGCATTCCAGCTCCGGAAGTTAGAAGCTTGGCCCAAATATCGTATAACTATCACGGTTGCTCACCAGAGCGGTATTTCCCTTTTAATTGTTACCTATTGCTACCTATATATATATATTGTACTTATTGTTTTATTGCTCTTTATTTAATATAAACTGAATCGAATTGTATTATAGTGACTATTTGTTAGTCCTACTATTCCTACCCATGAATATCCCGAAAACCATTCGTTTGGCGGAAACCATTTTTACAAGACTATTGGTGAAACAAAGTTTAATATGAAATTTATATAATAATATATAGGTACCTACCTAATTTATAATATTATAACTTCCTGCGTAAGTAATTATTTGTGTAATAATGTTTTTTGATATTAAAATTGGTTTCATAATGATCATGCTTAATTTTCCAAAAGTTTAAAAAAAAGTTTGATTGTTTTTGATGAACTAAGTTTTTCTTTGAATTTGGTTACAGTTTCTACTCCGCATCATATTACTCACCAACATCACATAAACACTTGGTAATAAAAAAACAAGCAAGCTGCTTGTAGTTTATGATCAGAGTTTTTGAAGCATTTGGATAAGTTCATTTTAATTATTACGTACTTGAAAAATATGACGGAGGTTTCCGATTACTGCAAAAAATAATAAATAAATATATTTTAGATATTTGTTGAGAATTTTTTAAGAGCCTCTGAACTTAAATTCATCAAATCTTAATGCTTACTATTATAATGTATTCGTATTATTTTATTACAGATATTGATAATAAACTATTATTTACATCTTATCTATTACTACTATAATTAACATTTATATTTCCTATTCACAACGTATACGCTATTAAACATATAGATGACATTATATTTGATTCACAGTGCGTATTCAAGTATTAATATTACATACATATTATGGGTGTGTAAAAGTTAATAGAATTAGAGTTTACAAATCATTGTTTAAATTTATTATGAATAGTAGACTTCACTGATTTAGCGTCAATATTAAACACTAAATAATAATAAAAAAAAATTACGTAAAAAGTACAAATATTCAAACATATTTTAACATTTACTATACGGAAAAGATATATTTTTTTACAAACTCGAATCTTACCAAGTACCCATGAATGTATTTTTGAATGTATTCTTCATTTCTTATTTGTCTTAAACTAATTATATTTCATGGACAACCTAACTGGTCTATTTACCAAATTATGAATTCATTAAGTGGATAGGAAGTGTAAATATGACGTGTATTACATTAAATTTGATATTCATCGGCTAACGAACACTGATTTATCGATAATAATAATAAATATTTCGACTAGTGTACATTTGAGATTGACTATTGACTTTGTTTATGTATTAACATACAGTACAACAGTGCACAAATATTATTTTGTTAAACTATTTAGCATCATATTTTTGAATTGATAGTTCAAAATGTACAAAAACCTTTTCTCATACTTTATAGTGTACATTTAATAAAATTTAAATACTTAAACTAAAAAGTCTGTAAGTATAACGATTGCATTAGAATAGAACTGTATGAAAGTATTTAAATAGGTAATGGTCATGTACACATTTAAATAACAGTTTCTTCATAGACTGTGTTGTTCAATACATTTTTCAGAAAATAATTGATGTTCATGTGTGTTTATATTTTTATTTTCATGATAAAATTATTTAAAAATACGTAAAACTTAGTCTTATAATATATAACTTAAATATGCATAACCTACAAAATGTCTCGAAACGAATTAACTCATGTTGCTTTTATATAATATATTAACTGTTTTAATTACTGGATTACAATAATTTACAATTATCTATTAATCAATTCCTAGGTACAGATTATACAATTAATAGAAATCAATTCAAATATACTAGTCGAGTCTTTAGCACTAATCCTCGTTGTCTGCTTCATTTAGTATTTCTTAGAAATTTGACCAACCGGGATTTTCCTTTATGTGAGACAGTAAACAATTAACTCCCTGTAGGAGATGTGCTATGAATTACTCCCAGACAAGGACTATAAGCTCTACATAATCACAAGGCAAAATCCACTAATAAAATAATAATAAAATAATAATAGTTTGCTACTTGAATGAAAATATATCTAAATATGCGTGACTAATAAATGCATTACAAGATGACGTGTATTCAATATTACTGGATCAGAAAATTATCCAAACATATTATATTTTAGTTAAAATTAATATTTAGATACATTGAACGAAATTAAATTACTTCACTCAAATATAAATGTAAATGTTGAATGTAAAAATATTTGTTATAATGTTTAAGTATAACAATTGTTTATTATTTCATAAAAATGTATTTCTTCGTATAAAAAATGTATTTATATTTCTATAAATAAAAGCAATAAAATATTTTATGTAAAAATGTATAACAATAATTCTAATATAAGGTACCATTTATTTTAATAATAATCTGGTTTATATGGCTAACCATAAATAACCATAAATATAATGGACCATGAAATTCAATCTGATATACGTAATAATGATAACGATTGTGGCCATGACTCTATTTACTATTAAACTATAGTAGCTACTATGACAAAAAAAAAATTAAAATAGATTTCTAGATATTTAATGAATAATAACATTTTATTTCGGTTTTTATCGAACCTATTTATAGTCTACAGATATATATAATAAGCTATTCAATTGCTATTTAGTTTATCACAGTATTATATACATGCATATAACAACTATACCAAATGGTAACAGAAAAAACTTATAAAATATTAATATCACATCGAGACCTCGTCTTGATTATCATTCTGGTAAAAAGTGTATGTTAATGAGTTTTCAAGCTCAATGTACACAACTTAGACATCTAAATGATAAATACAATAATATCGTGAGAATCTATTAAAAATCTTAATATTTGTTGTGATAATAAACGGTGATAAAAAAAGTGCATTTTAAGTCAATGTGGAAATAACAAAAACGGAATAAAAAAAATTAAATCACAATAAACCTTTTAAATTTTAAATTTCTACATAATAAACACAAATCATTTATTGGCGGAATTCCTCAATCAACTCGCTTCAAACAAAAAAAAAATACGCAGCATGAGCTAATATTATGCTTTTGGGCTTAATCTTGATTTATATAAATTTATACAATTTATTGAAATAATATTATGTAGCTTCGTCATCAGATTTATACGTATTCTTTAATCTAAAAAAAAAAATTATTCACCTTCAAACGAATTGCCCATTCACCAAAATAATGTATCCTGTCAATATAGTTACCATATACTTACCCAACCGCACCACTGTAAATTCCATTAATTATTTCGTTTAAATTTACTTAAACCGACGTTGGCCTGACTACACGTAGTTGAACAAACATTTTCTTTGCACCACTTGACGGTACACGCGTGGATTACACGAACCCCTGTTGCTTTCAAAAACTTCCACCACAACCACCCACAGTCTTTCCTATTTCCTACGAGCACTTCTATAAAGTAAATCTTTTAACCACCAAATTCAAGAATGCTGTGCTTTACTTTTATATAACTATTTTTGCCATTTCCGTTTTTGAATTGAGAGCAAAATATACGGACATTATTAAAGAAAAACAATTATTTTAGTATAATAAAAATAAAATCAACACGACGTGTACCAAAAATAAAATTTGTTATCCGAATATTACAAAAACAAAAGTGTAGATTATTCGAAGTTGCTGAATTGGTTGATCTACTATGGTTGAATTTATTGCCAGATAACTGAGTGAGATAAGTATATTTTCATTTCTATTTTCACAGACTTAGAACTGTTGATTTGGAGTAAAGTGAGTATGGTTAAAAATAAACGTTACCTACTGTGTGTTTATTCTAAACTTTGAGTCAAACCCAACTATTTAAATATTATGAAACACTTAAACTAAATTTAAATAAATTCAAAGAAGTGCCTGCTATAAAGGTAGGTAAAACATGATATACAAGTAAGAATAACATGGAATAGTAAGTATTCACAGATATTGTATAATATGTAGGTCTCAACAATAAAATAAATATTAGTATTCGTGTAACAGGTCATTTACCTTTTAGATGTAAATGTAATAGTTTATGACAACAAATAACTATCACCACTGTTTATCTAGTAGTTTTCTCATACAAATCGATGTGTCACGTCACTTTATTTTTAGTCGGCTATTCGAGCGAAAAAAACGCGCAACAAGCGCAAAAACGATGTGACTTCTCGATTCGTATGAGAATTTTTCAAAAAATATTATTTTTAAATTTAAGACAATCTTTTAAACCTAATTTGAATAAACCCAGATTTTGAAAATAAAAAAAAAAATTCAAAAATCTTCAATCACAGTGAACAACAATCACAGTGAATACACATATACCAGTGACACCTCATTCATTTCAGAAACACCATGTATATATTGTATAGTGTAATTGAATTCCAAAAATAGTGTTATAGAATTATTCTATATAACTGAATATAATAATATAAGTACTCAGAATTTTAATGATATAATATGTTTTTCATAGATATAGTTATACATGTTTTTATTTAATTTAATTTTTAAGACGTCAACTGTATGGTTAGTAGCCGGGATTTTATTATTAACATTAAAAATGAGTTGAATTTTCATGCTATATATAATATTATATAATTACATTGATCATACAATGACCAAAAACGAGGTATTTTTTATAATGTATTTTTATTTGACAATTTGATTTATGCCCATTATTATTTTTAGTCTTTAATAACTAATTATTCATTATTGTATATTATATTTAAACTGTTTGGTATATCACTTGTATTAAATCGATAGATCGTCAACGAAAAGTCGATCACCTGCTACACGAATGCCTAATAATATGCGTGTTTCCTTTATTGAATCTAAGTATTCGGTTTCTATGGGTTTTTAAATTTAATAAAATTTAGGTGGATTTGGGTACAAAGCCTTGACCGCCGAAAAACCTTACTACTGTGACATGTTTAATGGCTCGACGTACGGATTATTAAGTCTAAAAATCTAACCGTTGAATATATGTAATAGTAATACACACGCAATTCATAAATACGTAAAAATAATATTAAGACGCGAAACGGTATTACGAGAGGTTAAGTCAGATGTCTATATAGATATAGACATCGTGTACTGCATGGTTCGGATACGCATAGAATTAAAGACCGGGCCCAACCCGTGTAATACAGGAGGGGCCCACGCTAACCACTACATCACCTTTTCCGTATTAAACTTATACTTTACCGTTCACCAAACTCTGTGAATATTATATTACAACTCGTCGTCGCAGAGTGGTGCACGTCAAAAGGCAAAATCTAATAATTCGTCACTTTACCTCTTCCCGGACACGAAGCCGTTGATCGTACGCCGCGGTTCACGTTAAGCCGTCAGATGTATTAAATATATACCTACGCATAATATAATATTATAATATGTTAGGTACGTGTGTTGCGCTGCCGCCGTGTATACCTGCACAGGTTTCCGGCTCTTGTCGGTGTACGTTCCATATCACAAGACCGCCCGTAATCGAGGTCTGACCTAATTACTGAATAGGTAATTATTATCGTAAAGCGCACGCCTATAGGACTTTAAGGCGGATTAATGGTGGCGGCCGACATCAATAAACACAAACCCGTGTACGGAGACGGCAACGATTACTATATTATTATAATTAAACACCGGAATTTTGAACGGCAATAGCCTGAAAAAAAAAACGTGCGAAATTGAATTGTTAGTGAATTATGAATTACAGAATAACAATCCTATTGGTGTGTGGGTACTATTTATTTCATATTATAATATGAATATATTATGATTATTGGTATGCAGTTGGATAAACGAATAATTATTAAGCATATATTATAAGATATAGGTTTATTATAATTTACTATAATTTTACTAATAGCCTAACAATACTACAGTTTTAAGTAGTTTTCCGTCTTCCGTGTATAGATAGTTTTTTTTTACACCACGATTTATCGATCACGTGATTGTCACATCTCAGCTATTATTTTATTGCTCAATATTATATTAATTTCTAAGTCTAACACGGCAATTATAGATTACCTATTACAAACCTCAAATGATATCAATAACACGTGTAGTAATACGAAAACGTTTATTTTGACGAAATAAAATTGAAAATGACGTCCATCCTGTTGTAAAAATCCTGAAACGTGTAGTTTCGTACAAAATGAAACTTTGATTAAATTAATCAATTTCGCTCGAGTTAGATTTATAACTTGTTTTTATAGGTTTTCGAACACGCGATAAAAAGTTGCGATCGCATGAGAATTCTGTCTTTAATGGTTTAATTATTATTATATCGCATAAGGGTACGCGGTTTTGGTGCATATCGACCTTATAATATGAGTTTTGTAGGTACATATATATATATGTTCGTGGAAAATCAGTTTTATGATGCCACTGCGGTGCTAAAACAAATATTACGATACGATTATTATAGCGGCGGGGAAAAGAGAAAAATCTACAAATGATTACGCGTTGGCGGCAAAAACAGAAATAATACGTGCGATTTACAGCTGCGTGTACGAAATTCACATAAATGAGCGAGCGCCTAGCAGAGATGACGAAATTAATAACAAGCGTGGTAAAACGGATTGCGGGCAATAATTCGTCGACGGAATTGGCGATGACGTACAGCTAATGCCGCCGACAATAGAACGTTCGATCTTCGCAATAACAATTAATAGTGTTGTACAGCACTCCGGATATCGGAACAAGTGAAGTACGCTGCTCGGTGGCGGATCTATAAATATTTTTTATTTTGTCCTATGTTGGGCGGCGCCAAGTTAGTGGTGCTCGTCCTATTTTTATTTTATATACAAAAGTCATAAACTTATACCTATAAAAATCACGACTTGTAAATTATTTTTATAAAATATTATATGTATTAAAAAAATACAATAAACTCGAACCTTCTAAATCCTCCTCTATCTTCGTGCATAATAATATTTTTAAGTGACGGTTTGCAGTCGTTCAACGAATTTTCTGCCAAAGTGATGTCCAACTCTTATAAAATACGTGGTTAAAATATTTTGATCTCAAGCCTTGACAGGTTAGGTTTTTTTAATTCTTCAAAGTTAAAAGTGAAGTTTCTTCACACTGTTTATCTGGTTTTTAACTTTAAGTCACGAGTCGAACAAGAAATGAACCGACTTTCTATTCCATCGTTTATCTATAATAAACATTAAACTATATTTATAGATTATTCAAACAAAATGTATTCGTTGTAAACGCCACCTCATCGGGCGACGAACGCCTCAGAATTATGTGTACATATACAGTTAGTAGGTAACAATAATAATCGCAAAAAAAAATACTCTTAATTCCGATATCTCGGCATGACCGCACTCAAACGGCGTGCAAGTGATGGTAACAACGACTGCGAAATAATAATAATAATAATAATAATCGTTATCGCCGGTACGTATGATGTACGGCTCATAGCCGCGTCGAATGAAAGAATATACGCAGAGGCGGTCGCCACTGCGTCCGTATCTCGTAAATCATCGTTTAGAGGCCTCCGACCGAGAAATTTATAGCAATAATAATAAAATAAATAGTACATAAGATTGGAGAAGCAGACGACGGCGACGGGAAAGATAATGTAATTACGTTGATGGATATTACCCGCGCTCGAGTGCCAGCGAAAAAGAAAAAAAACACCCACCGGAGTCGTCGTTCACCGGCGAGGAACAATGCCAAACAAAAATCGCGTTGGAAATTTTTTTTTCGCTTTTGTTTTGTCTTTGACCATTAGCGCGATGATAAAACACATGGGCAAACACACGCTCGTGCGCTTATTATTATCATCACTGACGCGACGGCGACATTCTTCCCGAACGGCGAACACAGTACATTATATGACTACGCCGTGCCACTACTACAACTATACGGGACGATATCATTATTGTTGTTATTATTATTATTATTATTATTATTATTATAAACGTGTAGGGTAGTGGTGGATGATGATATACACATATGAAAGTGTATACACGCACAAGAAGCTTTTTGAAATTTTCGAACCAGAAACAATATTTACACGTGCCCTACATATGAAAATAGGTAAACGTACCCCGCGGACGTGTAAGAACATCACTCCGACAATAATGTACACGTGCTGTATGATAATAATAATTTCTAAAAAATAAAAAAAAAATAAATGAACATTGCAATCTATTTTACGGGGAGAAAAAAAACAATTTAATAACTCGTTACGATGACTACGGACTTTTATGCTAGCTTAAGGTAGGTATGAGAAAGTTAAAAAAAAATAAAAAAAAAAACCACTCGACAGATATCCGGGTCCATCATCTGCGCATGCACCGATAGCAAAATTAATCGACTCTGAAGCTGTTGAGACGGTTTTCAAGATGTCTGTTTCGTAATATGATGTTTCAACATCCCGATGTTAATACACGCACACA
The DNA here is from genome assembly GCF_020882245.1 of Rhopalosiphum padi. Taxonomy (NCBI): domain Eukaryota; kingdom Metazoa; phylum Arthropoda; class Insecta; order Hemiptera; family Aphididae; genus Rhopalosiphum; species Rhopalosiphum padi. Next base: position 26,886,049 of record NC_083600.1, read on the forward strand.
CGTCGCACACGTGTATATTATTATATAATTTGCAAATGAATATTTTTTGAAAATACTCGAACGTTAAAAGACTTGTGCGAAAAGCATAAAATCATTGAGATAAAAATCTCGTTTATTTCAATTTTATAATTATATATATATATATATATATATATATACGTATATATATCAGCACACACTATATTATTGTTTCGGAAAGCATATTTTATTTTAACATTTACCTCATCGACAAACACATTGTACTTCTCAAAAACCGTTTGGAATTTAGTAATTCATATTGAAATGTTTTATAATATTTATATGAAAATTTCATACTTGTATATTATTATTAATATTGGTCTATACTAACGCCACAATCTACAGTTTAAACGTGATTATACAAAATGTATAACACGAGTATAAAATAAACACAAAAGGAGAATAACTAAACTAAAACAATGCAATATAGTATAATTAAAAAGGTAAGATAAATTAATATAAAAGGAAACGAGTAAACTAAAAATGAGTTATAATTAATTAAGATAAATTAAAATAACGGTAAAAAATGTGATCCCAATATTTAAAAATGATTTTCTGCTCTAAGCATGCGATGTTATACGGCATTACTATAAACATATAATTATTATTTCATGATATGTATAGTTACCTTAACGCGGATTGAGACTATCTTCTAGGAAAATGTATACTCTATAACAGTGATGCCAAACCTTTTTTGATCGGCCTGCCACTTTGGTAAAAAATCATCTCCAAGCGGGTCACCAAATATAAAAGTACAAATAATCCCAATCTTAATCTAATAATATAATTTTGTTATAAATAATAAGTGTACAATTTATATATGGCGTATATCATATCTTTCATATTGATTATTGAAAAGATCACGGATTGAGGTACTTATATACATTGTAGGCACATACAAAGATCAGTATATCAAAAAATTAAAAATAAATGATTTATAAATTTGTGACGGGCCACACAGAATACCTTTGTGGACCATATGTTGGGCACCACTGCTCTATAAAGGTAACTACTTAGATAGTCAGATCATCATTATTACTCGTAGTATACCACGAACAATTATTAGCTATTACATAGCATTGCAAACGTTTTGATTAAAAACTGTTGGTTAGTCTATGTAAACGGTTTAAAACCGTTTTATTTCTACTAGACCGATATTTTTATAAAAATTTAAAAACGACTGTTCATTTTACTCGAATACAACAAATCATAGCTATTTGCATTATAATTAAAATATTGCATCTGACGATACAAAATTGTAAAAAATATTTACTCAATAATTATTATTACTTATTAGTTATTATTTATCGACCTTTACATCGGAAAAATTGTCTTTCCAAAGTATCTAAAGTATAAATAAAAACTGTTATCACTTATTCTATTTTTACAATACAAATTAATTAAAAATTTTCAAAAAAACCAACTGTAATTAGATGCATCAAAATGTATGTATATATATATTTGTTTCATTTAAATGTACATCTATTAAAACAACTTGAGATTATAAACAAAAAATATATCACAATTTATATTTTCATTTGATAACTCAATATAATTTATTTACTTAAATAAATGATAAAATATGACGAAACAAATTATTTTCTTCGTCAATTCAATAAATTATATTTAAACATCTCGTGTCCATAATTTTATATGTATATAAACTTCAAAAAAAAAAAATAATAATAATAAACTTTTCGGCGCCTCATATTATAAAATTTTTTTATTCATTTTACATTCCGTAAAATAAAGGTAAACATAATATATTTTGATAACTTTGCCATTCGTCATAGTTATAAGCCGTAATTTTAGTAATAAAATGCATAGCAACTAAACAAAATATAATAATAATGATAAAAATGTATGTACATTTTACTAGTATTTGAAAATTGATTTTATTATTTACATTATGTAAAAAATAATAGTACGAATTAACTCAAACAATAACCAACTCAAATAAGAGTTAAAACGAAAATAATTGAAGAAAGAACTGTTAATTCAAAATATTATATTAATATAATACCCATTAAATATTTTATTTAGTAATAATAGTAATTTCATAGGTATATTAAAAAAATATCAATTAAACGATGTTCAATCCACGTGTGTTGTCTCCATTTTAACAACATGTAACATATACATATCATATGTATAGGTACTTAAAGTTCAAAAGAAACCATTTTAATTACTTATTTTTACTATTTAAGTTAATTAACTAACTACAAAAGGTAAAGATCATTGTATGACATTTTTTTTTTTTGATATTTTAATTTTGAAGCAAGTTATGAGCATTTTATAATTTTACATTTTATTTACTGTAGTTTAGAAAATAACAGTAAAATGAATTTGTCTGAATACAAAATTGGCTGTATTAAGCGTTTATAAGACAAAGAAATGATGTTTGGGAGATTGTATTAAAAAATATAAGATTATTATTTTATCAACCGAACACGTTTTTAAAATTCAGTAAAAAATAACAATCTTATTGATGAATAGTATTATAGTGTTGTACCATACCGACAACAATGCTCATAATATAGTAGATTAACACATTCAACGCCGGTGACCACTTACACTTCACTGCAAGATTAAAATCATTTTAAACCAAATACCTGGTTATAACTATACATGTCTACATATGTGATTAAAGAAAAGAACAGATTAAAAATCGTCATTTTTTTTAGTAAATAATCGTTCGTATTATTACGGCTTATTTCACTAAACCCTGAAATCATGGAGAACCATGAGAAAATATAATTTCGAATACTATATTTATACATTAAATCAAATAAATTAAAATTATGAAATTTACATTTATTTATGTGCTCTTATTTGCTTTTTTTCAATTGATAACAGAGATAAAAGAAATTTCGTCATTATCAAGCATAATATGAAAAACTTATTATATAATTTTGATGTTCTCTATATTATACATTAAATCTGTTTATAAGGTTATTAAGTGTAGGACTTGACTAGTTTTTTTTTCTTTTAAATTATGATAAATGAGCACTAATAAAGAAAATAACCTTCTTTGAAAATAACTGTCACCCAATCAATGGCCATACCATTAAAAAAAAAATCGATGAACAAAACCTACTTTTTAAAGGTACAATAACATTGATTTAGGCCGAGACACTAATTATTTAGATAAAAAATGTTTAAACCCATATAACTCTTATAAATTCGCGGTAAAAGTAAAAAAAAATCGAATGAACTAAATCAAGTCGTTTGAATTTAGTACCTTACGCTTAAACTTTCTAAATTACTTTTAAAATATTTTTACCACGAAAGTATTTGCTTAATCAAATTTCTTTGCTTTTATTTCCAAGCAAATAAACCAATTATTGCACTGGTACAAAAGTTGTATATTCTTCGATATTATATTGGCAATATCGTAAATTATCTCACATCAATAGTATACATAATCACAAAAATAATTGAAATTATTTAAAAGTAACTTCACTTGTATATAAGTAAATATAATAAGAATGTATTTGAAGTTGTAAATTTATTCAAAAGAATTAGTTTTTAACTTTTAAGGTTGTTAATGAAAAAAAGGTAGGCATGGGTGTACCGTTCTACTGTACATTAGGTGTCAAGTAGATCATTATTATGGGTATGTTGAATTTTAATTCAATAATATACAATCGTATACAAAAAATGATTCTGAGTAGACCGTCTCAACGTAAGCCTACATTATAACTAAGTGTATTTCGTTATCGTGATATGTGTTTTTAATATAAAGCTATTTAAGTAATTTATTTTACTTTTAATAATACTGTAGGTTGATATAATTTTTTTCCGAAAATATTTAATTTATTAAAAATCAATAATAATATTATTTTTACCACATTATATAAATTTATATAACTTGAAATGTTATAACATCTTTCTGTAAATAACGCAAAATAGTAAAAATAAACATTATTTTAAAATAAATCAATAATATCATTGCGTATGTATACTAAAAATTCATAATAAAATAATATAGGAACATCAAATTTTAAGTTCCAATATATAATATATTTAAATTATAATAAAACAATTAAAATCAATATTTATCGTTTAAATAAGTTGTTTCATCTAAATATGGACATAAAGTGGCTATACAAAAATAATTACTTATATTTTTTTAGATTTTACTGTTTCAGTATAAATTACTTGTAAGGAATCTTATATTCAATTTTCAAGAATTTTGACCAAATGAATAAGTTTTAATCTGCTTAAAAAAAAATAATGAAAATTGCATGTCTATAAATAGCTCAAAATTAGTTAAACTATAATTTTAAAATTAATACATTACATTCAAGACATAATAAATTATAAATAAAATATTATTACCAAGTACCTATTAACTAATACTTGTACCTATAGACACAACATACTCGTGATTACATAATTATACATATTTCGAGAAAAAAATAATAATTTTAAAACCAAACATAATACTGACCCTGACGTTTAATTATTCATCTAAGATTCTAAGAATAAGCGTAAGATAATTATATAATATTTATGAAAATATGCAATTTATAATTAATAATATTATTAATTATTACTGGTCTAGATGTACGATGTTTCTTAATGCTACGACGATGTGAACAAGTTGGATTTACAATGATCAGACGTTGATCATACATGTAAAGACAAATTTAGTACTATCCAAACTATTGTGTTATAATGTTAATAGTTTACTATTGAAATGTATACGAGAATATTAAAAATATAATACTAAAATAATATAATAATGTAAGCCAATAAATGGCAACGCACGACAGTGATGTAGCTAAATTATCTATCCAAAACGCCGTGTTACAATAATAATGCACAATAATAATTATTGAAGTTCACAAAACATAATATTATATAAATTATTGATATAATAATAATTATTTATAATACTTTTCTATCTATTTTTTTAATGAATAATTTTAAAATATGGGAACATATTTTGTTAAAATATCGGTGCGAAATATTGCATAGTCGTATTGAAACTTGAAATCGCCCAACGAGTATATACGTCTCAGGATGATTAATTAATTATTTATTTTAATTTCTCACGAAATAACGTTCAAATTTGCTCCACGAATCACTAAATTTATTTTTAGTTCATGAACAATTTAAATTCTGTCCGCATAAAAAAAGTTAGGCAAATTAACAATGTTATCTAAAAAAAATATATAAATAAATCTATGAACACATTTCAATGTACTTGATTAAATTTCCATCTGGTCAGTTGTTTAATCTACACAATAAATACGTGATATTTTTTTTTGCGTAATTATCATTGTACAATGCACTCACGCACATACGTCCTATACATAAAAAAAAAAAAAAATTCAACCGATCGAATAATATTCACTCGTTTAAAAATAAAAGCTATCCGCAAGTTTTGTTTAAAATTGTTAATAAGTAATTAGCTCATAATCGTATTCATACGTAAACAACATAATACTCGCACGTGTTTTATTTACACGGGTAAAGATCAACCGTACACGGATAGACCACAAGTTATAAACAATGGAGAAAACGACTAATTTATCACACTTAGTGATACATTAAGTACAATTAATGGAATACAAAATTAATAATATGTTTCTAGTGATAAAGTAACCACCAAGACTACACGAAACAGCTACGGTGAACTTAAAAACACATAAGTATAGTTTAAGTGCTAGTCTGTACAAACGAATTATTTATAACGGTCGAGGAAAAAAACGATTTACGTAAATAACTCATGTAAAATTATTCATTAGAAATCCAGTAACGCTTATGTGTAACTACTTACAAGAAAAATTATACAAAACACAGTGTATAGCGATCATACACGGAAAATAATTTTATAAATGATGAATATAACATATTATTATTATTGTGGTTCGGGGGGACTTCAATTTACAATTTAAATTTAAAAATATATGTACCACAAGACAGGAAAAAAACAGACGATATTAACAACAGAATTGAAAGAATATTAAACAGACTGAAAATTTAATACGCGAAGTCAACTCAGAGATACACGTATATATAATATGACGTATAGTGCCGTATATATATTATACATGTATTATAATATTAAAAAAAAAATGTACACGAGAATTCTTTTGCACGATAATACCGCTTTTGCGTAGTGTTAATCACTTTAAATTCATACAATGCAGAGTATACGAAGAAAGTTGAAATACACATTATTATATTGCTCCACATACACAATAGTTTCCGACCTAAAAAAAATGAAATCGTACAAAAACCTTATTATTTTTAACCAACGTGAAATTATTTTATTTTTTAAATAAAAAGATGCTTAAGTTATTTTGTTAAACATAATTTTATTGAAATATATATTATATATTATGGTCCGTGTAAATATCTTTAGAGCATTGCGACCATTATGTATAATTACGATAATATATTATGTATACAGTCAACTACTGATTAATGAAAAAACAAATTAAATTTTTAACTAAAATACTTGTTTTAAGTAGTCGTTAAGTGCTTACTGAATGGGCTCCAACGATGTCAAGTTTATAATCGCACAGTTTTCAAAAAAACAATTCCAAATTAAATTATATTTTATAGACAAAAAAAAAAATCTTGCGTTTTAATTTTAAACATGAAATAAATATTATTTCACTCAATAATCAATCGCATAATTCAATAAAATAATTATTTGATAAAAAATTGAATATGAGTAGAAATTAAAAATAGTTAAGTGTTGTGTATAGTTAATTTAGCTAGGCACATGACAAAAAATGTATTACAAATACTTTTCTTGGATTACACGTATATAGCTAATTGTACGTAAATATATTATAGGTACTTAGTACTTACCTACTTACAAATAATTTTGTTTATTATGTATTTATTATTATTTTTTTATTTATTGAAGTTTGATTGTGTTTTAAATTGGTAGGAGCAATTTAACATGATATGGATAAATCTTATAAGTTAAACACACTTTTATCATCGTTTCAACTTGAATCGATATTACTAAATACATTCATTGGATATAGGAGCATATGTGACCAGTTCGAGTATACAATTGGTTTTTGTACGTTTTATGAAAGTTTTCTAGACCATCTGTTGTTCTATTCCTATACTTTCTATTTTTTTCACAATCTATAAAAATCTTTATGTAGGTATAATAATAAATACATTTATTATAATGAAATAGTTTTTAAATTAAAAAGAATAAAATTTACTCGTATAAATAATATGAAATAAAAATACAATTTCTAAGTGATATATACAACTTAAAAGTCACTAGAGAGTTTGTGATTTTTGCTAATTTAGTATTAAAATAAAATAATAAGCTTAAAATTTAAATTATTATTTGATTACTCTCATTTCAAAAATAACACTAAAAAATGGTAACTCTTAAACATTAATGCTATACCTATAAAAAAAAACTCGATTTAAAGGATAAAATATTAACGTAATTTCTTAAAATTTAATACATTAAAAAATAAATATAAATTATTTTTAAAGTTGTTCTTGGAATATTATAATGTATCTATTATTCTATTCTAATGTATGAGCTGAGTTTTTTAATTGCTTTGGAAGAAAAATATATTTTTTTTAAACAAGTTTTATTATTCTTTTTGTAAATATCAAATTTTGTAGGGCATTTGTGATGATAATCCTTAGAAATATCATCTTATTGATATCTAAATGTAATTTAGTCAATAGGATTTTGGCCTAAACTGTTTATGTAGTTGTGTGGTATTTTATATCTTGATATTTTTTAGATCTGTTTAATTATGTAACACTTAATATATTTAAAATATAATAAAAAAATAAAATATTGATTCAATCAATAAATAAATTTAATTCTATTCATTGTTTTCAGAATCGTGTTGTACATGTCGAAGTATATGTCTTTCGAAATAAAAATTATACCATGGAAGATAAAAGCCAATGATTTTAATTAAAATTATTAATCCATTTAATATATTTTAGACGTTTTAGTTAATAATTTTACTCATAAACCAAATGATAATTAGATAAACTATAATTTAAACGGAAAAACACTAACATTATTAATTTTCTAAAAATATAAAAACAGTATATTATATTTTTATAAAACAGTTGATTTTTGTATACATGATACAGCAGTAAACAACTTTAAAATTTAACTGAGCCTTTTATCAAAATTAATAATCATTATACACAATATTTCTTCTTTCTTTTTTAACCCCACATAAAAGCATTCTATAATCCCTCGTATATTACTATTAAATACGATAATTTATTCGTATTAATACTATAACGTTAAATACTAACAAATATGATATTATTATTAGGTTTTTTTGTTTTAATTAATTGTATTCACTATAGACAAAACGACAGTTGAAATCTGCTTGGGTTAAATTTTTTTCTTTGTTTTTTATTCATTAACAAAATGTGTAAAAAGAAATAAAAAAAATATCAGTAGGTAAATATTTGATAAAAATATCCCAGACAACATTGATTTTTTCCTCTACAATACGCTATTTTTAGCCGTACGCTGTTCAATATAAAATAATGCGTCATCACTCGGTAATCTTTAAAAAAGAATAACGTTTATAATATTATATATATTCATTTTCGAAGAATCCACTCCGGATACAAATTTACATTTTTATATTGTTTCAATATTTGTAAGCGATAAAGTAACAATATTATAAAAACTATTTAAATGTTTTATTGAATTTACGGGATTTACGTAATAATGTTTTAGATTCTTTTAACCGTTTTCCCGGTTAAAATTCTTAATCTGATAAAAGCATAGATACCATAAAAATCAAAAATTGAAAAAATGTGTTTTTCATATTTTGCGCGTCTCGCGTTGCTCTCTATTCGACAAGATTGTCTTATCCATTACAATAACGCTTGTTGCATCTGTCGTTTTATAAGTATATATCAGTTTGTTAGGCGCATTCAGCTAATGGTTTTCAAACTGATGACATTGTAAGCGATTTGTTTTTATTCTAGAAACAAATCACTTATAGGTTATTAATTATTATAATAAAGAACATTTTCAGTATCGCTTTATACGTACACTTATATTAAAATGTAATATATCATCTTTTTCGTGGAACGTGAAATAGTGTAATGTTATGTTTTGCATTAAAATTACCATAATGAAGTGTATTTGTATATAAAGTATTACCTAGTAAATCATTGTAAATTAAAGGTTAATATAGAACTTTCTATAATTTATTATAATGAAAGTATACACGCTTTTGAGTTGTTTTCAGCCAAATGTGGAAAAAAATACTACAGCGAACCTGTATAATATATTAATATGCTATATCGACTATCGTGTTGTGTACGATTATGATAATATATTAACTATATTAAGCATAGAAACAAACGTTGTAATACATTAGACGTATATTAGTTTATAATAATATTGTTTTGGACTAAAGGTATGTTGTTTATCAAGTCTTATTTACTTTCGGGGAAATCTACTTGCTATACCTTGCTAAATGTATCTACGTCAATAAATCAAGCGATAACAGGTACGGTGTTACTGGGTAGTCTTGGCGAAAGTATTCATTCTTTAAACGACCAAAACCGAATTTATTCATAACGTGTAAAGCAGTTATCCGATGGCACCTTTGTTGTTTTTACCGACACGTTCATTTAGGTAATAGACTCTATTGGGGCACACCAAATATTGTGTTTATTATATGCAATGATTAAATAAATTAATCGATTCATTAGAAACTATATTATAATAATAGGTACTAGCCATTCTACTTATATACATATTCGTGCCGTAATCGTCACCATAGGCCATTTTAATTTATTGGAGAGACTGCAAAACCGATATGATATTATTTTTTAACGATAAGGAATGACAGTTTCAATCTCGATTAATAGTGCACCTAAATTATTAATATAAAACTAACGTTCGGATTATAAAAGAGCCGTTGGTTAATATAATTATTCTGTCGATAAACATAACCAACGAATTAAATTCCTACCTAGTCCAAAACATGTCTTCATTGTGGAAAACTACCGCGAATTCGATTCGATTATATTTTTATTAGACTGAGCTCGTATTGAGCAGAAGCTAATTGATAATGATACGATCGATACGGTACACACGCAATAATAGTTGTACACAAACATACAATTTTTATTATCGTGGACATTGAACACTGCAATTAGTGGTTTTTGGTTAAATTTAAATTAACGTCAGAAACAACAATATTTAAGATATCGGAATAAACACGTTTTGTTATTAAAATCGAAAAATTGTATATAATAACATAATTATTTTGCGTAACATATTTTAATTTAATTTAACTGGTATGCGTTCCTAAATTTAATTTCGATTTTTGTTTCCTTGCCAATTTGTGCACGAGTGTAGTTGAATGTTCCCGATATTAATAATAAATAAATAAAAATGTATACAAACAAAAACTACAATAATTGACATTTATGACGTAACAAACCCTGTATTATATGTTACGTTCACCACTACGCACACGTAATAATACTGTATAAAAGTGTACTTTATTTTTATGGGACAATATAGTATTCTAAATCAGGTTTGTTAGATTAGTTTATACTTTATTGTACTCCAAACACTCAGAAAATAATATTATTTTTGTTCATCATACAATTATAAATATATATGTATATATAACTATCGGTTTGATATAAAGCTCCGAATTGAGAACAAATTTGATTCATAATGTTTCGAAAACACGGTAAAAAATAATAAAACTTAAGGACTTATTTTGTTCAAAAAATGTCTATATATATTATTTTCAATAAATATCTATCTTGTGGTTTTGAAAATAAAAATGCTCGATATTTTTAATGGTTGTATTTTATTTTAGTATTTTTAAAAAGCGTTCAGTCTTAACATTCGTAGTATTTTAACTTATTTTAAGGCTTACATACATTTTTTTGTTTTAGATTATTTCATAATACTTAAAATAATTTTGGTTTCGAATACCCCGAAAGTTTGAATGGAATAACCATATATTTTACAAAACTTTTATCTTAACAATCTTAACTAACAATTTCGATAATAATTGTGGTATAAAATATAAAACGAGATCTGTATTACACTAAAACAAGCTGTAAGGTTAACTATCGATGGTCGTAACGAAAAATGTATTGGATATTTTAAACTATTTCTATTATTGAAAACAAATATGTATCTCAAAATTGTTTACTCGATTTTGTTTATAAAAATGTAAGAAAAAAAAATTCAAAAATCGATTTCCTAATTTGTATTGTAATAAGTTGCAATTAAAAAAACTAACCTATAACAAATAATTACTATCATCCGCCAATTCGACCATATAAAATATAGATGGCTATGTTGTGCAATTATGTGTACTTACCCATAAATAGATTGTTGTTTTTAAAAATTATAACAATAAAATAAAATGATAACTTCTTTAGAGTAGTCATTTCAGAATATCTACTGGGCGTAACACAAATCTATGTCTGAGTTGTATAGTTATGTGTAGTGACTAAATGACTAGTGACGTATATTGACATCTTGGTTTCCGTGCCATCTAAGTCATAATTTATCAACATTTGAATGTTTTTTTTTCGTAACTATCATGATCGACAAATAACCGAAACAATTTATTTGATGTAGAACACTTACCAAACGTTTTGTATTCAAAATTGAATTGCGTTTTCAGCATATTTTAAATTTTTTTTATTTCTTAGATATTTTTAAAAATGTAAATGCTCCAAAAGTTTCATGCCCTTGGATTTTCAATAAATCAAAAATTAAATAAATATGTTGCTTTTGAGCAACAAAATATTTTAAAGTGTCACGTCTAATCATTTCCAATTAGATTGTTTTGAAAAATTGAAAAAATAACTAATAATGTTTTTGGTAAATTATCAGAAACTACTATTTTACTTCGGTCTTATTAAAACCATTATTTAAATTGTATAAATGTCATTGTCAAATCAAAAATAACATTCAGTAAAAGTACTCTACCGTGCATTATGGTGGGCGTAAAAGTCCTCAATGCAGGAATCAATGTTTCAACCATGGTTTATACTTAGTATCCTCTTTATTAGTTTAATCCTACGAAGCAACGAATGTATTTTTATTTATTTACTAGTATTATTATTATTTTTTTTTTTTGAAAAAATTGTTATAAATATTTTCCTGTAACATAAATCTTACAGCTCATAAATACCTACACAAAATTGAACACTAAACCTCCTTCGTCTATATTCCCTCGTTTTCACTAACATTCATGTAAGAACCGACCCCATTAATCCTTAACATCCATATCGACCACTCTATCGCGTCTTCACTTCATGCTCCACACGACTAATATATTTTTCGTTAACCTTAAAGCAAACTACGTACTATTCCAAGATTTCTCATTCCGCTGAACTCGTTAAATGCTCTTATGGTAGGTAGATTAATAATACATTGCAGTTATACGAATAACCACTTTGATATTAAGATTTTCTAGTCTTAGGTTTGAATAATACACTTAACATACTTAACACACACGAGTTGTGTTATGAATATATATTCATATAATTATTCTAATATACTCTAATATTTCTATTATAAATACTAAATACTTAATATATTAAGTTTAATAACTAAACTCCCATATATATAATTTAATAGTTATACATTGTCTTTTAATTTTATATTGTTGACATACAATTTTTCACAAACATTATGTATTTATCATTTCATTAAACCCACCAGTATTTATCTCATGATTTAAAATTGTAGTAATATACCTAATCATATTTTGAATTTTATTAAGTGATGTAATACAATTAATTGTTATTAATTGCATTGTTTTATTTTAGGCTTACAAAAGATGAGAAATAAAGAAACCAACAATTTAATAATATTAAACGTAAGTCGTAACGAATTCAGTTCATATTTCTATACATATTTGTATAGAAAAAAAATATGTAACGTACGGTAAAACTGATATACAAATAATCAAATAAATTATTTGGTTTTAAAAATAAATAAAAATTGGGTGATTAAACTTCAAAGAAAAAGTTTTTTGTTCGCCTTAAAATAAAACGGTTAAAATAATTGACATATTACCAACACTAATTTATTAGTCATATTTCAAGTTAGTTTTGAAATAATAATATATGCTGTGTAGTGAAATGCAATTGAAACCCTAAATATAAATAAATTAAACAATTTTTATAGATTAAACGATTAAAAAACCACAATTGTAACCATAGATACTATTTGTACTGCTATAACTTATATACGTATATACATTATATTAGTATAATAGTAGTCAGCTACGAGTACAATGGATGACAATCGAATGTAATCCTCTAAAAACCCACAATTATTACCATAGAAGCATTGTTGAATGACAGTTGAATTGTATTTACAGAAAAAAAATGTAATCCCGCGATACAGATAAAAAAAAAATTATATTATTGTTATTCAAAAGCTTGACTTTCGGTTTTTATAATAGTTCCATGTAATAGTTTTCAGTAGATATATTTTTTTGCGATGTTAACCAAATTAGGTCATCAAAACAAAAACGACCGAACGAAATATCCGTCGTCTTAAACAAATAATTATAATAATAATAATAACTCAAAGCGGAAAAAATCGGACAACACGAAAACGCTTAATCGTATTATTAATTATATACGTATAAATGTATAATACGATACCAATACCTTAAGAGGATGCCAGCGTAGTATTTGTTATCTCTCTCTAACCCACGCGCAACATAGCAAATTTTACATTCACAAAAATTAATATAACCATATTAATTTCTCAAATTAGAGTGAAATGGCCTATTACAGAATTTAAAGTTAAGAACATTATCTAGGGCATCTCATAAGCGTTTCATTATATTTTTATTTTAAAGCGAGTTATGAGTATTTAAAAATTGTAAATTGTTTATACATCTTAAAAAACTCATAACTAGCTTTAAAATAAAAATATAATAAAACGCCTATGAGATTCCTTAGATAATGTTCTAAACTTTAAATTTTATAATAGGTCATTTCACTCTAATTTGAGAAATTAATATGGTTATAATCATTTTTGTGAACGTAAAATTTGCTATGTTCCGCGTGGGTTAGAGAGAGATAACAAATACTACTGGCATCCTCTTAACTATTAAATAAAATTGGAATTTGTGCGTTTACCTGTACATAAATCTATCACGCGCCGCGTCGCACGACACATATCGTAGAATAGAATATAATATCATTATAATAATACGACTCATCACGTTATTATTCGCCTTGGGGTCCAAGCACATTATATTTTTTCCTCGCGCAAACGGCGGCCGATAGTATTGCTTTATAATTCGCCGTGGCCGGGCAAAGGGGTCGGCTAATTTGCCGATGAAGTCGTTACGTGCAGCAGCGTATTATATTATACGATAACTCGTTAAAATGGTATTCCGTATGTCGAGGAGTCGGACAAAACGACTGTACGATAACACGTAGTTTTTGTGCGTTACGTTATTATTGGGCGAGGGCGTAAGAGGGAGAAAAAAACGCCTTTGATCGGCGGTAAACGCGCGTATACGTAACATTTCCCCTTTCTGTTGCCGGGACGCACGTTATCCCGGCGTGCCATTGCCACTACAAGGGCACTGTAATAATAATAATAATAATAATAATTTACAAAGCCGTGTCGTTTTTCAATCAAGTACAGTCGCGGATTTACAATGACCGTAACACAATATTACGATATAGTCGTCGTCTCCGGGTTGTGAATAAAAAAAAAAAGTATAAAAATAGAAGTAATAAAAAGCTATACAGAAATATTATATAATGTGCGTGTTATACTCGCGCGTTCGACCGAACCCCGAAGTAGCCAATTCGTCCCTCCCCCCCCCCAAAAAAAAAGAAAGTATTACGTGTAAAATAAAATGTCCGTCCAATCAAACACATCATCCTCGTCGTATGACTTTCGCCCGGCTTCGCGTTCGCATATAATTATTATACCTATATGGGGGTATACACTTTTATCCTGAGCCACCGCTCGTGTTATGAAATTTCGATTTACATTTTTGGCAACACGACCCGCGATTCCTACGAGTCGTATTCGTTTGTACGCACAAACTGTGGTGTTTCGCAGTCGAACAAAGTACACCGTATTATTATAATACGCTTGTACAGAATATCTATACGCGCAATAATATATGTGCACGCGTAAAATCGACTCACGTAGGCAAATATTTATCGACTCGATTGTGAATGTGCATCGCGGAACTAACCGCACCCTTGAACGTCATTCGAATGGCATAATATTATTGTTATTACTATCGATACTATTACTCTTACTATTATTACTATCGGCTATACAATATTATTATTATCATCGTTATATTTATTCTTATTCGGACTAATTCTGTACACAACTACAAATAATCGTCATGCTAACTTATTTTATTTCAGTCGAGTCGTGTACTCGTGTTACAACAGTCACTGTTTTATTTTTTAAACTATAGGAAAATTGGCATTTTTTTTTCTAATTGCAAATGCAATTTGCCAAATCATGACATGAAATGAAATAAAAATAAAACCACAATCTTCAGAATTGATGTGTGAACGGTTTTTAACGATTTTACAAGAATTTCATTTTTCAGTGGTTTTCAGACTATTTGCACACATCTTGTTTATTTAAAATTAAAACTTATAGATAATACGAATAATCTAAATCTATGTTAGTATTGTCGTACTATAACTCAAGGCAATGTGTGTAATTTAAAATTGATTGATTCCTTATTTTATTAAAAAAAAAAATATGCTCATTAACTATAGTAAAAATAGCGTTATAACCATATCTAATAGTTTATAATTTCTTACCATCATAGCAATTATAATAATATCATATAATTTGCATTATTTTGCATATAAAAAATTGTGCACTTTGAATTCGTGATAATAAATTAATAACTATACACTTTGTAAAATATGAACATATACGAAAGTCAAGTCTTGAAGTCTCAATGCTAAAATATAAGTTGAATACTAAAATAATAATAATAATTTATTCAAATGAATAAAACGGGCAGTTGCCCAATAGCACAGGTGATTAGATTGTATGTTAAACGTTAAACTAATAGACAGTAATTAAATTAATCAATATAAAAATATAAACCAAATAAAATTTATATATCAGATATTACATAGTATTATTTAAATATATTGTATGTATTATGCTTAAAGGAGAAAAGATGAAATCGACATCTGTAGCAAGTTTGTTACACGGGGATATAGCTCTTGGAATTGGAGAATTTTTTTAATAATTTATGCTTTGTGATGGTAAATAGTACATGAAGTTGAACGATTATTATATAATCTGGAACGTTGAACGGGACACATTTCAATAAATAAGGAGAGTCAATTTAGCTGTTGATTAATTTATATATACAAGAAATATCTGATGGTTCCCGTCTATAAGTTAGAGTGAGGAGGTTAAGAAGGTCCGTTACTGGTATAAAGTCATGCTGATCTATAATTATATTGAACTTGAAAACTACAAACTCTAAAAATCGGTTTTGAACTCTTTCGATATAATCGATATTAGATTTAGTATTAGCTTCAAATAGTTGATCCATATTCTAGGATTGATCTAATTAACGCGCCATAGAGTAATTTAAAAGATTTTTAAAATTGGCGTTTTACAAAGCCTAATACTCGCAGAAATTTTTTTACCACACATTCAATATGTTCCTGGAAATTAAGATTATGGGTTACGATTATTATACCTAGATCTCATATGAATAACACTGAATTTAATTTATTATTGTTTTATGCAATAAGTAAATTGTATAATATTCTCATGGGACCTATAGAAACATACTGAATAGCACTTATTAGTATTTAAACTCGTGCCCCCAGCCTGGCACCAATTAGATAAAATATTTAATTATTCTTTAAAAATTAAACAGTCGTTGATCGAAAAAATACAAGAGTAAACTTTTAAATCGTCAGCAAAAAATAAAAAGTAACATTTTTTTTAAATAGATAATATACTGCTAATAAACAAAATAAATAGGATAGGGGATAAATGTCCAGTGTTCACCTTGGGGGAAAGGGGCTTAATGAGACTTGTATACACACTTTGGTGCGTAACCGAAAACTTAAATAAATTGATACCTGTTTATAAGGTATGAATTTGAAGTGCGGAATGGCAGGGGTCAATGGAAACTAATGGATCTGTATAAAGAACAGTGTTGGTGAAATGGAGATTTGAGAGAATTAGATCTAAAGTATTGCCAGACGAATTAACAATGTTATTAAACTAGGATACATTTAGTAGAGCAAAGCATTCAATAAGGGAACTCCCTGAAGAGGATGAAAGGAAATTGACACTTGAAACCGGTCTTATCACGTACCCATCTTAATGAAAATAAAATATTCTTTAAATAAACTACAGTGTTTATTTATTATGCATTTCTAGTTTTTAATTTAAATAACCATTTATTTTTATTTACAAATTCATAATTTTTGCCCTACTCTAATTTTAGCATCACGATTGATTTTATTTTCTCTATCAGGAGCAGGTAATATTCTATAAATACCTATTACCTTTTGCTGTGTATTTTAAATACGAGTAAAAAAAAATCTATTTCTCTAATATCGATATCCCAATTCAAAGTATATACTTAATATAATAAACAAAGTTAAGTATTATATGTTTTGTACGTGCTTAATGACTATTGTTTATGTGTAGTATATTAAATTAAATTTAATTTAATATTAATTTAATTATTATGTATATTAAAAGGTAATAAACACGTAGTACCATTAATACGAACATCGTATGATTCTAGAACGTATCAAATTTAATATTATGTTTAATAATATAACAATATTTATCGAAATACGATAAGTTTTTAAATGCACTGATTGTTAATAATTTTAAATTCTTTGAGACCAATATTATTACCATCGTTTTAGGTAAGCCATATTCGTTTAAGTAACATTAACTGTACCTATGGGTAATATGCTGCTATATGTAATACATAAACATAAACAAGTATTTGAACACACTTGTATAATATATACGATACTCCCAAACCATAATGAGTGTACACACAACAATAATGTATTGCGCTTATACACATTATACATTGTGTGCATATATATATTTTTAATGAACAACTGTAATAATGGCAATGACTTAAATTCTGTTGCGTAACTTAGTACACTTTTTTTTAATGATGACAATATAAAGAATTAAAGAATAATATTTTAGATTCAGAGTGAAGCGATATATGTAATAGTTTTACAATGAGTTTATTTATGTCTGACGACAGTTTTTGGTCTAGAAAAAATGTTTCAACTTTACTATTTTGATAATATTATGATCACTAGATCATAAATACTAACTATAGTGCTTTGGACGGTCAAAAGTATAAAACTTCCCAAAAGTTATGTTCTTTTTTTAATTATCGGGGAAAAAATACAAAAAACGGTATGTGTACGTAAAACCAGTCGTCGACAAATATATCATACCTATATTATACTTTATACTTTATGTGAAATCAATATTAGGGGCTGTTATTCTCGTACAAAAATGTATGCTTAATATCCTAATACCTACATTGATATAATAATGATGATTAATGATTATAGTAAAAATATGGTAACCAGTTACCAGTCGATTGAATGATTCGATGGACATTGAAGAGATTTGCAAACGTGTAATACAAAGTATCCAAAATAAAAATTCGCGTTTGACTGTAAGAAAAAAAATGACTGACGTTGAAAAATGCAACTCCGTCAACACATTAAACATGGGCTCGGGGAAAAAAATGAGATCGTTGCAAAACGGACGATCGGGTTTTCCGCGTATATATATACTATTATACTCATATAATACACACGTACACCTACGTACTATATATGTAATAAAACACGCCTCGCCACGTAATCAAAATAATATCGTTGTTCTCGTAGTATTGTGTTAAGGGCTGTTGGTTTATGTGTATAATAATCGTTAAAAATGTTTCAAAAGTCGAATCCGTCGAACACTCAAACGTATACAGTTTTGTAAATTCATAGAGCTTAGTCAAGTGTTCGGGCAAAGACCGCGGAGAACGCAAGCTTAAACGCCGTGTTACAAGACACACGATCTGTAAACATAAACAAAGTCTTGGCCGCCGCGTAAACTACGGTTAAAGATACTTAGTACCGTGTCTGCGATCGACTGAAATGTAGATTGTCGACGCTGTTCGTACGCATTTCAAACAGGCGCTCGATTATACGTTAAGTGTAAATGTGTTACTGCGTCGAACGTGTACGCCCTACGTAATAAAGTAGGTACGCGCTATCGATGTGAGTTACTCTCCTCGTGTATAGTTTGTCGGTTGTTTTACGCACAAACACAAAATAACACAAAGTTTTGACTGTTGTTTGTTATGTAGTTAACTGTTTTAACAACGTGTAACCCAGTGCACGAAGTCAATACGGATAACTCAAAACCCTGCAAGATAAATAACACGAAACATGCAGGTATATGCTAAATATAAACAAGTATATTATAAAGTCACACTCCGCGAACGATACGAACCGTGTCATATTTAAGGGCGGGGGGGTGCGCCACTATATGAGCATCGGTCGACTGGGGGAAGACATTTTTAAGGTCATTATTGTCAGTAAGATATTCACATAACGTCAACTGCAACGTTATTTCTCATTGCGAATAATACACTAATTATAGGTAATAATACTGGTACCTGCAGCGGCGCGTGAGTTGCAGGACTATATAATTATGGGGCGTTACAGAAGTCCTCAAAAGTTTACAGACCCGTAAGGGTATTCGATCTCATATCTCTCGACGACACAAATAATATTTATACGTAAATTACATGCCATTTTAATTAATTGAATACAATATATAAATATAAAATTTTAATGACGAATAGACGCTTTCTAAACTTACCCAAAATTGTGTGATGTAACAATCATATCTGTTTAAAGGTATAAACCTGTATAACGCTCTCATCTTCATACTGCAAAACTTTGATTTTTCAAGCATCGCGATAATTGTACATAATCTGTTGAACTCAATCTGAAATGTTGCAATCCTATTGTGTTTTTTGACCGCCAAAGCGTCGAAAAGCTGTTTTCGCAAAATGCAAACCCCCGGAATTAGTTGATATAATAAGGAATAATTAAAATTCACTTATGCCATAATATAACTTCATATTTCGATTACGGAAATAATTTACGTGGGCCACGTCACGTGGCTTATTGCTCGCGTAAACGCCGTTACCTACGTATTATTTCAATCGATTATTTATTTTTAACGTAAATAGTTCGAACGGTATTAATTTAAATACAACTTTAACGGCCTCCATGTACCCATAATAAATAGATCTGAAATTAACTACCCCCCCCCCCATACACGTATATTAATTATAATTATTGGGTAATTCATATTTTCGCCTGTCCCGGTAAACACTCAGTGACTTAAAATAACACAGGTACATGGTGTACATGATAATATAATACATATTATTAATTTATAATACATAATGTAACAACATAATAAATTGTAAAAGTGTTTGTTTTCACGCAGAGTTTGAATTTAGCGTAATTTGTGAATGTTGATACGTGTATAATTTTTTATACACTAAATTACCATAAAATGACACTTAAACCATAAAACGTTACTTGATATTTTTTTTAAGGTGATGTATTTGTTACATTTTTTATGTTATGCAAATTTTGATTTTTTTTTTCAAACTAATTTTTCCTTCGAATTGCAAACAAGTAAGATAAACTAAGTTTTACAAATATCGAAATATATTGGTCAGTGCACAACAATAATAGCTTAAGTCAGCAATTTTATCAACCTACAGCCAGGTAGAATAAGAAATCATATAAATTATCAGTAAACCAGGACATTTTTTTTATTTTACGAGAACTTTTGATAAGATAGATAAAATAATCGAACCATTTATTTTTAAACGGAACTGTGTAATTATTGGTCACCAAGCACGTCTCTTGGAATGAATTTTAAAGCTATAAATTCGGTAGGTAGATACAGAATCGTGTTTACGATGGTAATTTCGTACAACAATAATATAACTTACACCGGATGCCCATTAATATTATTGTCCATCGCCTACTGAAACCGGTCGGAAAACAAAAAGTAATAATATAACCAACTTTTATTATTCGAAATGATAAATATGATAATTTATGTTTAATTATTATACAGCGTAGAGAAAATTATGTCATTTTTATATTAATCGTTCAATGTAGAACGTTGTATTACAATCTCGTTTTAATAATAAAAAAAAATTATTATAACCCAACAAACTAATATTATTTCACCTTTTTTCGCAGAGGAAACTTTGTGTGTAGAACACGTGGGTCGAGATGTAAAGGCGAAGATAATAAATTAATTTTTCGTTTCGTCTAACCCTCCCCCCCCCCCACACACACACAGACTCTAAACAAATAATGGTTTTTAAATCCTCTCACGAAATTGAATTAACGAACACTAAATTGCTTATAAAAATTGAGTTCACTATAAAATATGCCACGCGAGAACAAAGGTCTATACTACAGGTACGTTAAGGATTTGAATTGTGACAGCATCCATGAAAAATACCAAAAATCGATAAAATATAAAATCTAAGAGTAGGCGTATATTGTTACTCTATTGTATAACAAAATAAGTAATAACTACGGTTTCCAACATTATTAATTTAATAATAATAATAATAATAATTAGGTCGATATTGTATGTTTTGTTAAAAGAAAATAATATACAAAATTAAATCTCGATCAAATGAAATAAAACGTACGAGTATTTTTATCATGTACAAAAAAAAAATTTAAACGATGTTTTAGTATTAATTTTTATTTCTCTCGGGACCACGTAAAGAATGTAGTCAACTACTCGTAATATGGAAAGAACAAAATCTAACGACGAAAATCGTATACTTATAAAATATGCGTAACATATTAAATTACAAGGATAAACGAGATGAAAATTTAGTTTAAACGCAATAACGATTCACAGTAGTCTGTTACACCGACAGTCTAAAAAATATATATGTCTGAATATTTAATTTGTGTTAACGCGTATAGTTGGAAACCAATGGACTGCCATGTGATGGTGCTTAAAATTGGTTTGAATAAATTTCAAAAACGGAGAACTTGAATTAAAAATAATCGCTATTGTGTAGCCAGTGTAGCGTAATACTATACGTGTGCAAATTCCTCAACAGACGAGAAAATTGTATATACACGGTCGCGTAAAATTCGGTCCGCTCCGGGTACCTATAATAATGTTGATAAAAACGTTACGTCCTCAAATCGAATTGTTCAACCTGATGACGCCATGACGGTATATGTCTTCTCGAACGATAATTAAATTAGGAATTTACCACACTCTAGGAAGGGTGTTTCGTAGTTCAATTGTCTTAACTTTATCTCGCGCACAACCAAATGGGTTGGTTAAATTGGTTTCCATACTTCCCAGCAGGCGTAAGTATGCCTGCTACTATACGCTATACATATTTATACGAAACAAATTAATGTAATCCAACGTTAAAATATAATATAATACAACGGTCTTATATTCAAAACATATCAATGATTCTTAAACATTTTATGTCGTACCCACATCAACCCGAGACTTGAGAACGGCCTAAATGCGGCTAGTTTCGAGTGGGCTTGCGGAGAAAACAAACAATTTGCGTGTAATATATATATATATATATATATATTTATTATTTATTATAATTGTTAATTAAACATATAGTTCCACGTGACTAGTATATTATTATAATATTAATATATGTTTATGCGCTATTGCAATTATTATAATTAAGCCAGCGGTAATTAATAGCGACTTCCATCATCGTGCGACTAAACGGCAGCATACATACGCAGTACGCAGTGCGCGCATGCCGCGTGTGTCCTGCAGAATACTTGGCCCTCATCCCCCCCCCTAAATATCATCTTGAATAACCAATATAGATTTAACTCGATTTGTTCATCTTATGCTTGCTCGACTTTACGCAAGACTCGTTCCTCCCACATATTTTAGGTTATACAATCCCTGTGCGGCTATAGAATTACTATATAGTAATAATCTGCCTATATATATACATATATATATACCTATATACGTATTATACGTGATTATTATTACATACAGCACGAAAAACGATCGTTAACGAATCGGTGCCGTTCCGTTATTATATTATAATACAGCAGGTAGGTACTATAGTGGATTAGTGGAGGTTTAGGACATCGTCACCGGCTACACCACGCGACACGAAGTCGCTCTAAACGCACCGAAATCGTCTTTATAATAAGGTTAGGTAATGATACGATATTGTCCAAGCCATGTGCGTGCGAGAGTGTAAATATATGCATTATAATAATAATAGGTGTACCTATTCGCCTTCCTCTTTCTCCCACGCCTTCTCCGTCGTACCATCTCGGCCCAAATCCCCCGTATTATACATCCACGTGCTTACGATAAAGATATTTATATATCGATAATATTATCATAAAATTGTACTTAAATAGTCACCAACACAGTTCGATTATGCAGTGGTGCGGGTCATCATCGTTTCCACCACAAAAATAATTGTTAAACACGAAATCGTAATAGCAGCGTGTTTAGACATACGAAAAGTTGCGTAACAAGTACACTGTACACAACAATTGTCATTTTGACACCGATCGCACAGAAACTAAACACATAAACACATAATAGCTTTCATATTATTTTAGCTTCGTATTTCGTAACGAGCACGCGTCTCTGGCAAGAAACGGAGACCACATATTGATTTATTAATAATAATAACACACAACTCGAATATTCCATTGTTTCGGCTTTGTATTAACAGGTTAATAATATTATAGACACATAAAATATACATATCAAATGTTTAATGTCCGAGAAACGTTTCCGACAGCACACGAAATCACAATATTATAGAATCGAGTTCTCACGCGTTGACGGTTTATCGGTGGCGAGGAGAAAAAAGCCATAAATGTTTCGAATGATTTGTAGATTTCAATTTCACGCAGTCATCGGTGCGCGATAGGAAACTCGATCGCGATGAATAAATGAATAACATTTTCTCGATAATCGTATGTTGGATAAGTCCCATGGCTGCAGACATTCTATATAAGATATTATAATATTATAAATTAGTTAATGTTAGAGCTATTATCATTATTTATTACGAGCTGAGTAGACTAATACAATTAGTGAATACGAAGGAGATCGACAAACTTTTCTTCAATTCTGATAAAGCGCATTATAAAATGCATTAATTATTATTATTTAGTATTCAGCTATTCGATTTTCTCCTTTCGTATTCCTAACGCATCATAAACCGTATTATACAATATCGCCCATCTTGCTTCACTTCCCACCACATTCGTTCAGTTGAATGCAATTTTTAAAAAAACCACCAACCATCAAATTACAACGTTATAATAACATTACGAACAAATTTACATTTTAAAAACTCGATGGCTTTTTTATCGGGATATTATTAGATTTTGTAGAAATCAATAGCGTTTCGAAACCGTGATCGGTTTTCGCCGAGCGGCGTTTAACCGATTTAATTAAAAACGGAAAAAATATCTACCAGTGGAAATATGAATACTTGTAAATTGTTTTAATACCTAATATAATATTATACTACGTATACGAATATACGAGACCGATAGGAAGTTGTCGAGTGTTCACCTCCACACATGCGTTAAGCTGGCATAAATCCGACTATACGTAATATTCTATTAAGAGGACGTGATACCTGTGATGCCTGTGTGGTAAAGGTGATTAAGTTAATGAACATATTGAACTTGGGTTAATTAAGTCGACGTTGAGAACTGCAGTTATAAATTCATAGTTAATAAATAATACATTAAACTCTAAACGTATTTATTTAATATGAAGAAATCTTTGAAACTAAATTCGTACAAATTTTAGTTCTAGTTACATGGTTTGAGTAAGTACTAAATATTTACAAAAAAAATTGCGAAAATACAATGAGGAGATGCTGTTGAAATGTACGTATTTATGATACTATTTCATAATTTTCACACTAACTAATAGATGTAATAATTTAGATAATTAAACGTTTATGTCAATTAATTTATTAAATAAAACTTAATTGTTTATTTATATTTAAAATAATTGTACATGGGAATCGTGATCAAACAAAAAAATTGTATTTAACTAAAGTTAAATATATATATATATATTTATTATTTAAACTTGATGTGTTATTTAACTATTTTTCAAATTAACTAAAAATGAGCTATATTATTACAATGGATAATTTATCTAATTAAGTTACATAGAAAATTAAAAAAAATTACTAACTAGTTGATCGAACATATTTTTTTTTTTTTTTATTAACTTTGTAGATAGACGGTTAATGACCACTTTTTGGTTTATTATGGTGCACCTCATATAGGTCACAGGGAAATGTAGCGAAATTCAACTATTCAAAATTAAAATTGTGATATCTAGGCCAATATTTGAGTTTAATATTAGTTTTAAACAATAATTATAATATGTTCTATTTAAATAATAACAGATTTTAACCGGGAAACGATTCAGACGCGCGCCTCAGTGCGATATTTACCTACTAAACAGACCGAGAACTCATTCGGACATTTCGAAACCACACCACTAATATTATACACAGTCGTCATAGTTGTTGTATGTATATACACAAATATACGAACAACAAACGACAAAACGCGGCGAACGTAAGTGGAACACACTCGGCGGTAATGATTATTGTTTTCCGCGATAGAAAAAACATAAAAACGGAAAACGTCCGTCGCCACTCATCATGCTGCAATAAACGTATATAGGTAATAGCAGTCCTGTAGTGCTACGCGGCGGTGAGATTTAAAAAATAATAATTATTATTATATAAACGAAACCTAATGAAAAGAAAAATAATGTTAACAACAACAATAATATGCGTTTATATACATGTACAATATATCGTCGAATTAATCGCGTGCGAATTGCAAATGCGTCCAAATTTCATACCGTCCCCGCGGTCACGCGAATGCGAGTGCGTACAACATTCGATCGACCGATTGCGCGCGTGTGTGTGTAAAATAAAAAATAATAATAATAAAAACCCGACAGCAAAACAAAAAACTGCAAACGGAACGCAATTCTATAAAAAAAAAAAAATGCTGACGTATACGTGAGTTGTTTTCGCCGCACCGCGTGCAAACGAGACGGCAGTTGCGACGCTCGTCCGGACAATTTTACTATCATCATAATATACATACATTATATTATATTTTATTAATCGGTTGACACGCGGACGCGGTCCACACCACGATAATAACGATATCAATCGTGAGCTCCGGACGTTCCTCTGTCGACATTTCCGGATGAGACCGACGACGATATGGCTGCTGTTGGCCGTCGCGATGATGCTGTCGTCGGAGACAGTCAACGCGGAACGACAACGAGATACGAACGAGGACGGCGGCGGCGACAACTCTTACGGTGAGTGCTTCTCGAACGGTTTCGATGGTGTTGTTAATCTCGACGTTCTCGTCTTGCCGGTGTTTTTTGACAGCCGGTTTTTAATCAAAATATACTTATTCCGGTATTAAATACGTATTTTAAACGTTATAGGGCAACAAGTATTCGAGTATATAGGTACATACATTTTGAATAATTTTTTGCTGTCTGCATTGAATAGTTTTCCTATAATATATAATTTTTTTTTATGACTAAATTTCCAGAATAATCTCAATAATCCACGCCTCGACTCGAACATGGTTTATATTATCTTGATTTATATTCTGCAATATTAATTTATTATTAGTCCATACGAATTGTAATAAAAGTGCTTTAGATACAGAGCCTATATCCTACGTCCTATTTAGTTGTTTTGTCTTAATAGTTATACTTGACTTTCACCTTCAATTCTTAGAAAATAGATAAATGAGAATACAATCTAAATAATTCATATATTATTATTTATTTTGATGAAGAATTATGTGCTTACAAATGAATATCATAATGTCACCTGTACATTTAGGTCATGTAGGTATTTACTGTATGTTTGGTTTCTTTTAGTCAATTATATTATATTATTAATAAGTATTGAAAAAAAACATGGAGTTAGATATGTAGAAAGAATAAAAACACAACTTTTTTTGTACAAGAAAACTCTAATTTGAGTTTGATTATAAAAAATCACAACAAAATGTATTAAATTATCAATGATTTTTTAATATTTTCTTTCAACTATAAGTAACCTTATGAGCATTAATTTATTAATTTATTAAGCATATTGAATTTAATAAATAATAATACTCATTGAAAAAAATTATCGATATAACTGATCCCGTAAACTGTAGAGTGTAATACATACTATACATGTATAACATAAATATAGGCATTGGTTATTTGCTGTTCAGTGTTCATACTATCTAGAAATATATAACTGCTAAGTATATAAATATCTAGTTAGGAACTTCAAAATTAAATTTACGGATCGTTCATACTTTGTGATTCCGTTTCACAGAAAACATCAATGAAAATATTCAAGACGCAATAACACAATTTCATAGTCAATATATTGTATTCTAGGAACAATTATAGAGGGATAAAAACCGTTTAAATATTATTTTCTCGTTACGTTACTAGATTTTGAGTCTCTGTAAAAAGTACTTTTCTAAACTAACTTGAAAAATTAAAATTAAGTCTATATTTTAAGATATATGTACATTGTACAACGACACTACTGCTATTCGATCGCATCACTTTTTCATTCACTTCGAGTAATCAAGAATAATAGAAAGTACCTACCTAAACATATTTTCCTATGTGTCATACATATTAAGTGGCTGTCACACATTCACACCCGCATAATGACGTCTATGCCTTGAAAATTACAACACACCAAATGTTCGTTCCAAAGTTCTAGTTCTAACTTTGCATTGTTAGCTTTAATAAGAACGTTATCTGAATTCTTCTTTAATTGAGCTTTTACAATATTTTAATATTCGAAGCGAGTGTTCAGCATTTTTAAATGTTAATATTTCATGTAGGTAATTCACTTAAATATTAAAATATAGTTAAATCCCTCAAAATGAATACAGATAAATGATCGTTTTCTTAAGTATAAAATAATAATCAAACTTTCTAAAAACTATTTTTTTTTTTTTGTAACTGCGATGCGTAATATTATTAGGTATAAGGTATATGCTGCAAATGTCGCATTGCATTTCTCTGGCTGATAAAATCAATATAATACGGCGAATGAAATTGACAAAACAGTCAGAATAAGAAAAATATCAAAATTAATGAGTAAAAATCAAATTTGGTTTTGATTAAACACTTGATATTTTCGGTAGTTTCAATAAACATATTTTTTGGTAACCTGTGATTTAAGGGTACCTTCTACCTAATATTAAAATAAAAAAGCATACCTTCAATTGAAATGTTTCGCTATCTCCGAGCATATAGATTCGTACAGTTTGGTCATAACTTTGAATTGCAACTAACCCAACTTAGTGTGATATATTCCACGGCAAAAATAATAATCTAGTATAATAACAATTTATTTAAATTTTTCTAGAAATCTCGAGAGCAAAAAGGGAGTGTCAGCGGATGACTGATTGAGGTTCAGTTAGAAATTGCATAAATGTATTATAGGCGCCCAACGCGTTTATAATCCTGACTGAATGTTTAAGGTGGCTAATGGAGGGTATAAACGATGAGATTGAATGTAAAATAGAAGATCGTACGCGAGCCGCGTTATGTCGGCATGTGAATGGATTATGGTACAGATGTTAGGTATGGTGTGGGAAGTAGTAGTTTGTTTCTTAGGGTAGAGACTTAGAGTCTTTCCAACCTTCATATGTCTTATAAAATAACAGCCTCAAGCGATAATCACGTCCTCGATATATTGTACTATGAAACGATAAAATATTAGAAATCGAAAATTTTAGTTCCGTGGTCATTGCTGCAGGTGTTTTTATGTACGCCGAACTTTAGAAAAAAAAGTATCAATTGTCTATAAATAGTTCAAATAGAATTAAAATATAAATTATACTGTTCTAAGTATTTTTACTGCTGCAAAAATGTATCCTTAGGTAATCCAAATTCAGTTGCTAAAAAAAAATTAAAAATATTAAATAATAAAGTATAATATTTATTATTTAATATTCAAAGAGGAAAGTTTACTAGTTTTTATTAATTTTTTAAAAATCGATTTTAAATAGTGTATGAATACTATAAACTAATTAAACTTTATATTATGCTAGAATTTTTCATCCAACATCTTAAAGTCTATTATAGTAATCTAATCTTAATGCATGACTTGCTAACTATAAATTAAGTTTTTTACTTAGAAAGTTATAAAATCATAAAAATGTATTGTTAATAGATATACACTATTATATTATTATTTATCAAAAATAATTAATTCGACGAAACTAAAAAATATATTCATATGATTAAAGCATTTAGAACATTCAACAAAATAAAGTTATAAATATTTTATATTATACGCAAATTCTAATATCCAATGGATTTTTTTTAGAAGTGATCTAAACAAGTATTAAATCAAAATTATAATTTAAGAAAAGTTCATGATTTTAAACATGATTAATAAAAAATGTTTTTATTTATTTTTGAATAAATCAATAAAATGTTATCATAGTGATTAATAATTAAAAATTGTAACAACTAATTGAACCATGACATTTCCAATTAGATAAAATTTGTTTTAATTCAAGGTACAAACGCATCGGTTCGTTACACGATTATTTTTACAAGTACAAAATTAAAATCATTATCCTCCTGTAAGTAAATTTAATGAACTCGCTATTCAAACTTAAGTTTTAATAGTATATCTCAAGTCAAACAACACTAACACATTGTTCCAAGTCAATATAAAAACACCGATTAATATGAAAACTATATACTGTGTTTTATTTTAATATAATTGAGTATAAATCTTAAACCAATAATAATAATTTGTATAGAAAATTAATAAGAGAACTCTACTAATCTATTTGTTTGAGAATTGTTTAGTATGCATCAATTTATTTCGTCAAATTTTTGGAGCCATTTATTTCATGATCATTTAAATTACAAAACCAATTTAATGATCTTTCGTTTGTTAGTTCGTTACGCTCATCCAGTTATCAGCGTTAAGAATGTGTAAAATCAAAAGCAAACACGCGCACTTCGTATTAACTAAATTACCTGCTTAAATATCATAAAACTAATTAAAATTATAAGCTTACAGATAAAATCATTTTCAAAACAATTATTTAAAAACAAAATGTGTGACTCAATAGTATAACTGTTATGCACTGAAGGGTTTAAAATTAAACAAATCAATAAATTATTACTCATCATTAAAGCTGAATTAAGAGGAATACAATTCAATTAAACCAACCCTTAAACTCGCTATAAATATAATCGATTTTATAATTGTTCGATGGCTAAAAATACGAGTACCGAAAATAATTTTGTATTTTAATTTCACAGAGGTAAATTATTTAATGTGTAGGTATAATAAGACACTAACGTTTATCTATTTGATTTTTATTCTAAATTAGACTATTAGACCGTATGGCGTATAATATTCATCAATTGAAACCATTTTGTAGATTTTCATCTAATAGTTTCAATAAAAAAATAAAAATTTAACCTACAATATTTTAATTCTGTATTTGTTAAAAGACCTTGTTTAAATTTTATCTGAAGATACAATTAAATATTTCGCACAAATAATATTAAGGAAAATAGTTTAAACAGGTTTGTGTTTTAACAAATTGAATTAAAATTGATAGACAATTTTATTAAAATTGATTAAATTACACGTCGTGTTGTTGATTTTCTTTGTTAATAACTTTTTGTTTATTTTATGAATTATGAATAGCGTAAACGTCAAACTATATTAATATTCCAAAACAAATATGATTATATACCCAACTATCCTAAGACATCCGTGATGCAGTGTGGAACGAATGTTAGTCTGGATAATAATAACAGCACAATAATGTAGCATTTTTAAATCATGATTAAACTATCAACTTTTGACCAATTGTCTAACATAAATAATCCAAAACAAGCTTACATGAGTAGGTACATCTTATAATCATGCCATGAATATGTAATCAATAGTTTTAAGCTTATATATTCATAACATATTAATTATTAATAATGGACTATTCACAACATATTTTGAATCTATCTAATGATCATAAAATAATAATATAATACTATACCTACATAAAATACTCAAATAAATTAACGATGAATAATCTACTCTATGTACTCTCATAAAATAATACGAGATTTTTTTGAGTATTTCGAAATACTTATAATATTCTTGAACTATTAAAATTTTAGCATAAAAAAAATTATATCATGCAAAAATCAAAATTAAAGCCTCAAATGAAACGTTAGTATTTTTAAATTTTATTTTTATCCGTGTTTTTAATTGTATATTAAGAAACTAAATATCACAATATACATATTTTTCCTAAAGGAATAAATAAATAATAATAACTATTTTACAATAACATAATAATAACTACGAACTTAATCAGAATGTAATTAATGAAGTTAAACACTGAAATACATAACACGAAGTAATATTAAAGTGTATAATGATTCAATAATAATAAAATTATTTAAATGTGATTTATTGATATTAATAAAATCAATTTTTATTTAATATACTTACTTACACCATTTAATTTAATAGAATATTGATATTAATGACGTAGGTTTCTCATTAAAAATGTAATCATTTTGTATTAATAAAATTTAACATAAATAATGATAAACTTGTATATCAAATAAATATAAAAGCAGGTTTTTGTCAAGTGAATATATTAATATGTTGAGTGTTGACATTTCTTTTTATTACGTTCGAAGAATGTTTGTATGACTAAAAAATGTTATAATGAAATAAGATTTAATAAAAAAAAATTGTAATAAGAGTTCATCCATTCATTTCAGCACAGCAATGTTTGCTTCCTTCACTTTGATACCTAATCAAAAAATATCAGATTTTTATTTCAAATGAAATAATTTTAATATCACAAAAAACATACTAAATCGAA
The DNA here is from genome assembly GCF_020882245.1 of Rhopalosiphum padi. Lineage (NCBI taxonomy): Eukaryota > Metazoa > Arthropoda > Insecta > Hemiptera > Aphididae > Rhopalosiphum > Rhopalosiphum padi. The sequence goes on from NC_083600.1 coordinate 26,918,149, forward strand.
TTTAAAAATAAAAAATTATTTGCCATAAAAATACGTCGCTCGGTATTTCGTTAACTATTTATGTAAATATGGTAAATTGGTAAATCAGTAAATATATAAAAATTAGTATTCTTTCTTTCTAGTATTTTATCTTTTTTTAATTTTTTTTTTATTGACCTAAAAAAACATTGACAACAAAGGCCTCTTTTTTATTATGTGCATAAAAATTATAGTAAATAATATTACACTTACTCTAAATAGTCTAAATTATATGATTTATCCTACGAACTATTTAAAATATGATTCTTATACTTGTAAGATATGAAATACTGAATATTGCTGTGTATTAAACAATATCTGATTACTAGAATATTTTAAAATATAATTTATAAAGTATATTTTTTTGCTTTGTATTTTATCTGTTTCTTCTTATGAGAGACAATTCTGCAAAAATAACAAAAATTCAAATTAAGTGTAATAAACTTAACCTGAAATATTATCATATCGAGAAAGGACTATAATAGTATATTACACTCTTATAGTTATTTCATTAAAAAGAAAAAGAAATAGATGTTTGAAAAATCGATCTTGTAGGTATTATTCTGTTGAGAATAAGCTTTCGTTTTAATTTAAGACTTAAATCTGAATATTAATTCGTTTTAAATTAGTTTTATTGGTAGCTAAAAAGCATCTAATTATTTTGTACTATAAATTATGTAGAGATACCTACTGGCAAGTGTTAACAACACTATAATCATCAGACATTTTCCAATCATTTAACCAATATTTATCTACCTACCTTAAAGTATTAAAAGTGTTTAACCGAAAATGTCCAGAAAAATAATTTTAATTTTTTTAAAATGTAAATTAATATTAATTTAAAAAAAATGTATTATAATTTTTAAATGTATAACTACAAAGTATTCAATTATAAAATATAAATTTTTCTAATATATTAACATACTGCTTTCAAAATATTTTAACTTTTTAACTGAAGTAAATAGAAGCAAGAATATTTTTTAATGATTCTCATTCAAAAAACTGTTTAATACGCAAAATTATATTAAAATAACAATATACCCCTATTTATATGTCATGACTCATGGTTGCTTAATCGAAAAACAGGAAACTAATCTCCGTATTAAATTTAATTTATTTACTAAATTTTAACAAAGAATATTATGAATAACTTTTATTTCATATTGCTATTCATATAAACAATAATAGATTTTGTTTATTCTCTCCTAAAATCAAACAAAGTATAGATTTCATTTTTCAAGAATTTATTTTATTTTTAATGTTCTCATTTCATATATAATATATCAATATACAAATACATGTGTTTGAATACCGTTGTCTTTAAAAATTCTGATTATATCCATATTTAAAAAAATAAAAATGCAACAATTCGCCAATGTCAAAGCTAAAACTTTATTCCCCATGGGAAATTTAAATGGAAACAGTTATGTCGTTGACTTGAAGCAAGCCCAGGTTCGATTAAGAGTAATGCACAACGAAGTTGATAGTAAAAAAAACTTCTTGAATACACCACTTTACTGAGACTTACGATCAACTTTATTAATAGGGTTAAAAATATGCTTATTTACATTTAATAATAATGAGTTGAGCAAGGATCTTTACACCTGTCATCTGTAGGTACTTTACCACAGACAATTTCGTTAAAATGTAATTGTATACATCTTATATAAAATTACGTATGCAAAAAAAATAATAATAATAACTAATCACCTTTTGTCATTTTGTACCAAAAAAAAGTAAAACTAATTTAATTTACATTTTTTAATTGACGTGCATATAATAAAAAAAAGAAGATAATTCTAATATATTTAATGTTAGTGGAACAATTTTTATAGATATTTGAGTTTTTCTAATGGCTTTTCATAGCAGTGTAGGTCAATAAAAAATGTAAGCGAAGTTTTACAAAACCAATCATTTTTTCAAAACATTATTGATTGAATAACGATATTGTTACATTGAGCACTCCAATTAATCAATCCATACTTTAAACAGTTTAAACTTTAAAGTAAATTCAACCCGTGTATGGCGATTATATAATTTCGAGTTTTTAAATTTCCGAATTTATGTTAAATTTTCATTAAATAAAAATCAACGCTAAAATATATATTTTTCACTATATTTTACAGTTATAAATTATTTGAAAAAATTTTCGCAGAATTTAAAGTGTGCAATAAAATTTTTATTGCATATTATTATTTTTTCAAGTAAATTTTGATCAAAATTTAAATTTACCTTAGATATTAAATTAAAACACTTAAAGAAGTTTATATATGTATACCATTGATATAATATCCGTTAACTGACATATTATTAATATTGATAAAGTTATTCATGTTTATAGTAGTTTCAATAATAGTTATCAAAAATATTACTTAAATAAATTTAAATTTGTTTTTCAGAATTTGAAGAAAAGATACTCCGGGCTTGGTTAGAAAAATATATTGAAAAATACAAAAAAAATATTGAGCCATCTACCGGGTCAACAAACATACAGCGTATTGCAAAAAAGAGTCGGACGAGCACTTTTAAAATGCCTATGCTAGACCATGAACATATCGCGGCCCTATCAATGTATCCGTTCCTCATCAACCCACTTTATCAACCATCCATTTACTCGAGTTATATTCCATTACCCTATGATGCAACAACTCGTCTAATTCCCATTGGACAAGTACCGTATCAAAAAGAAGAATACCACCATCGTTTTTTTGGACCTTTACATACCCAATTCCCAATCGGGTATACACAAGGAATTATGAGCTCGACACTAATAAATAATGACCCTGAAGTTAAAGAAACGGTCAATGTACCAAATTCCATTCCCCCGGGCAACCAAGAAGTGATCAAAAAATATGACAACGAATCACATACACCGGAACAAATATTAAACCAAAGTCAAGATTATATTGATCACACATCGCCGCAAGGACTTAACCCAGAAGAACTGATAAAAAATTATCAAAAAAAAGTTGATACAAGCGAACAACAAAATTCAAAAAGCGATCGAAAACTACTTGACCAAACTATTGTAGATGATCTTCTAAGCACAGTAACTGCAGATCAAAATCAAATGAGTGAATCTTACGAAATTCAAGACCTACAACCGATAACTACTACTATTGAGTCTAATAATACATCCATGATATTAAATACAATTAATTTTACAGAAACATATCAAACTTCTACTATTTCATCGTTGAGTATATCGAACAAAACAAGTAAATCAAAAATATATAACAACTCGGCCTCACAGCTTTCATTGAGTTCCGATCAATTAGTAAAGCATATTAATTTACCAAATCATTCCACAACACAAGAGTCGACATTTTTGTCAAATACGAAACAACTAGAAACTACGGTTAAAACATTTTCATCAACTACTGATGACAAAAATCAGGAGATTACACTGACCTCTGAAGAAAGGAGCCGACAAAATAAACCACAAAAGGATCATAATTATTCGAACCACAAACTCACGCCTGATATTTTAAAAGGACCAATAATTAATATCGGAGAAATATCAACGGAAACGGCCATAAAAAAACAAGACTCTAAACTTGTAAATACATTTCCCATGCCTCCGTTGACAACTACGACTACTCTATTCTCAACTCCATTATCTGAAAACAACGATTACAAAACAACTTCATCACAACATAGTCACTTAGTTACCTCTTATGATAAAGAAAAAAATAATGCATCATCTGATCAGAAATTAAATAAATATATTAATGGACAGGATATCATTATGAATTTAAATAGCTCGCCAACACGTCCGTCAGCAATATCTATTTTGACTTCAAAAACTTCCACATTGTCATACCCAAAAACATATTCTTCTATCATATTAACATCGTCACAGCCGCATCCCAAGTATTTTTCTTCGACTCAATCGCCATATGCAAAATATATTACTGATAAAAATAATAAAATTCAACCAACAAATTTACACTACACTTCATTATTACCCACAATCTTTCAACCACTAAATATTAATGATATTATCACAACTTCAGTATTAGTAGAAACTAAAACAGAACAAACCCCATCGACCACAATGAATTCCAATAAATGTACAAATAGCATTACACTGAACACAAATGCCCCTATACACCATGACGATTCAACTAGACCAACTTCAACATCGAAAACTATTATTACACCACGTTATTTTTTTAACACCGAGTCATTCGTGAAGACTGTCCAAAATAATTTAACGTCTGATATAAATATGTATTCAAATAGTTACCAAAGCTCAAAAATCCCAACCACAACTAAAAAATCAAATACACACACAGACGATAATATTAATAATTACTTATCGATCACAACAGAAGAAACAAAAAGAAGCTCATTTAAACCAACAGTGATGCCAATAAAACAATATAACTCTGCTCAAAAAAAAGTACCACTTATTACTGATTCCGATGATTCGAAGTTTAGAAAATCAACGTACAATCAAGAAACATTAAACTCTCCACGATCTACCGAAGATTCTGAACTCTGGTACAATCACATGTATCCCCAAAATCCACTAAAAAAAGAGCCGAATGAAGAACAAATTCATTTTCTATTAAAAAAAATTATAAAATTACTCAAACCTGAAATCGAAAAACAAACTCTGACTAAAGAAAGTGTAGCGAGACTTGTACCACCAAGACTTGGAGACCCAGAAAAGTTTGTATACATTATATATCCGTGGGTAATTGACGCGGCTAAAAATATGGAAAATGAAGAACGAACAAGAATTAATGCAAATTTATCTGCAACTTCTGACAAGCTATAATGACAATTTTTTTGTAAAAATGATTTATTTTATATTTGAAAAAAATGATAATTATACTGTATTTTTAAGGCTGAAATTACAAATATTAAATTAATAAAATATGTAACAGAAATACCATGAATATTCTTTTATTGCAAGAATGCCAATTTTAATCATTCAGTTGACAAAGTAGTGCTACTCCACGGTATATCCAATGAGAGGGTTTTCGATTTGTATCAAGAAATATCGGTAAAACATAATTGGAAGAATGCCCCGTCGTGGACAAGACTCCTCTTCTTTCCGATGTCTTATACACTGGGCATGTATATCTATTTCCTTTGATCAACTCGTCTTTCCTTGTAGGTATGAACCATACTAACGGTAACGTATCCGTTAATACTTTTGGCAATTGTTCTTCCAGTACCATCCTACAAATTTCATTTAAATAGTATCATACTATATTATAATTTTAATAATATAATAATTAATAATATCTAAAACTACTTAATTTATCAATGCGAATGTAATTTAATTGTTCTACATCACGTAGCATATTTGATTCAATAAGAACGTACTTAGACATATCCCAACGAGCTCCATCTATAAAAAGACCGTAACAATACGTCCCGTCCGTTCTAAGTTCGTTAACTGTATCAGAGTGTTGTACTTGAAAATCAAAGGACAATTGATCTATAGGTATAGAATAACGTCGAGAAAAATTTTGCATCACCCCGGTAAGAAATGCTTGAATAAAAAATAGTCCACTGAACCAGACTTTATCGGGTTTACCTTCGTCGTACCAAATCTAAAAAATATATATATATTTTTTTAATGTTATCGACAAAACAAAAAACAAATGTTTTATACCTAAATTTATCGATGTATTGATAAATAAATAATATATTTCGACAATGTAGTGAAATGAATAATACGTAGCTTACATTTATTCTTTATTACAATATATATAAATATATTTTTGTATGTATAATGTATATATATATAAATTTAATTCACACATGAAAAACATGTTTTTTGTTTCAAGCATATATATACGAGAGGAACATAATGGGTAATAAAAGTATCCGGCAATACCATTTAACAAATAAAAGAAAATACTAAACTATCATTGCATACTTACGTGGCTACGTTTAACTTTAATCTAAAAATATTTTACTTATCCGTCAGTTACAATTTATATATTATATATTTATTTTAGAACAATACGCTAATCTGGAAAAGTTAATATCTTGTAAACGTCTAAAAGTTTGCCTTTTGTCTTTTCTTCTGTCATCAATGTTTATTTCAAAATAATGTTTTCATTAAATTATTTAAAACACCAATAATTGTAATAATACTCATATTAATATAATAAAACTGTCAACAAGAAAATTGTATTAAAATGATTATTTTTATCTATTTTTAATTTTGTTATTTATAGATATATTCAATATATAGTCAAATAAATATAAATATTTATTTATCAAAACATGAGTTGTGTAAATTATTAAAAATGCGCACAAAATATTTATCTATATTAATAAAAGGTAATGTTTGTTTGTTTGTGTTTTTAAATTTTATATTAGAAAAAGAAACACGTTGGTTTACGAAAAACGAATATTTTTAGTTGCCATTGTTGATTAGATAAAATAAATTAGTTATTATAATTGTATATAATTTTAAACCTGTATTTTATTTTATGAAATCATCCAAATGAAAATGTTAAAAATATATTTGGTAATTTACATACTTTTAACAGAATATAAAACGGGGTAAATCCACTGAGATTATTTTAATTTGCATGTGCAATACCATACAGAATCAACTAGTATACGTAATAATAACATACCTAATATTATGTATTTTATAATATTTGTATATTTTATTATTTATATTTATTTTTGCACAGATGATTACAGTGAACTGCGTTTGCACATAATATTATAGAAATAAATTTTATTTTTTATTTTTAGTAAATAACAATATTTTTTATTATCGGAGTTATTACGTACTATATATTTGTTTTTTCTAAAATAAAATGTTTAATACGTAGTAAATTGATATTCAAACAAATAATATTTAAAGTAAGTTGTTAAAAATTAATATTAATAAATATTATGAATATTTTAAATAAACATCTATCAAAACTAAAACACTTTTTTTAATATACTTTAAAATAATACGAATGGACAGGAAACAAATACTTGATATTAAAATAAAAGTAACTAAATTGTTATATTACCTATCTAGTGTTTTTTAGGAATAATCGAAAAAATTAATAACTATAAATTTTAAATTGATTATAATTTTTTTTAAACTATAAAATCTTTTCTATAATTATAATATTGTTATAATCAATTAGGATACACATATAACAAGGCTTACTTGTAAGAAATTAAGTCGTTCAATAAAATCAGTTATATATCCTCCCAAAGACTTAAGACTTGGATAAGAAAACTTCAACCAAAATACTGGGAATTTGCCCGCGGATAACGATAAGGCCATAGCTTCCAGTTCGGGCGTCATAACAATAGCGCCTTTGATAGCTTTTATCAGGTCTTGTAAGCTTTTACGAATCACAGACAATAGTACGTTAAAACGTTCCATTTCTTGAATAAGGACCACGTTCGTAGATTCTGTGTACATAACGGGATATTTTATTGTTGCTGCTTCTACGTCAAAATTATTCGGGAGCTTTGTAAGTATATCGGACGCGGTCGCTTCCAGTGCCTTTTCCGTTGTATCAGAGTCATCTGTTCCACCGCTGGTCTCCATTATTGCTATAAATGATTTAAATAGTAATTCTGTGGCATGTAGATCACGGATGATTCCTGAGTTAATGTGCAACCCAAACACTTCAGGACTATGGTCAACTGGTATTTCCTTTAGAAGAAATATTGAGTTTTTTTTTAAATATGACTCATCTTTATCAACAAAAACGTTTTTATATGCATACTTCAATTTGTTTGATAAAATCATGGTAGTTGGCACGAAACGGGATTCCATACTTCTGATCAATGTCACAAAATAAATAGTATGGGTTTTCAACTACTTGCGAACAGCAAAATGTGTTCAAAATCGTATTCATTGTACGCCTGTCCCAATCGTCAGTTATTCTACCGCCGTAATTGCATTCTCCCGTTAAATATGTTACAGCATCAAATGGTATTTCGTCGAATTCATTAATAAATATCTAAAAATAATTTAATTAGTAACCCGTAAGCTATATTTTTAAGCAAGTATGCACTTGAAGTTGTTGTATGGAAATATGATAATCAGATTCATTAAATTCATAAGGTATATTCCAACCAATAGGACCAAATTTTCTCCGTTCTTGTACGATGGCATGGAAAAACGTAATTCCATACAATAGTTTAGTAAATATCCGTTCCTTACCAGGACATCCTTCAAAAAAGTTTTTATCTTTTACGGGGTACGACTGATAGCTCCGAAGCATATTAGCTTGTAATCCCGTGGGAGGCTCGTTAGTCATTTTAACACCATTTTGTAGCACAGAAACAGGGAACTAAAATTAATTATTCTTAAAATAGTATAATATAGGTACCATAAGCAATATTATTATTCAATTACTTTAACTGAAGGATAGCTGGTCAGCCACAATCTAAAGTTACTATTCACGTTTGAAATATCAAATGAGTCGCAAATCACTTCCAACCGCCCCATCCATGAAGTAGCTAAATGACAGTTTTGTAAACATACCCAACCTCCAGTTTTTTGTGCGTTTCTTATCAGCGATTCAGCTATAGGACCCTTTAATTAATGTTAGAATATTTACAATAAATTTATTATATCATCAGTGTATTTATGTTCTATTAACTTGTCCCTGGCCTAACGAAACGCTTTGTAGGCTTTCCATCTGACCCAATTTGTCGGCAAATTGCAACAAGCTCGCCATAGGATCTACTCCAGGTGATAAGATAAATATAAGTGGACTCAGACAAATTGAATCACCATATGATTTATTTATGTCAAATGGTGGTGGATAAATGAATTTTTCTCCTAATTCTACTTCAATAACTTTGGTTATAACAGGTATGACTTTATCAGGTCTAATTGCACGTACGACAAGAATTCGTTGAAAATCAGTTAATTTATCATACCAGGGATTAGGAAATTTTAAAATTCTCTGATCAGTTGAATCGTAGTATTTTTTCCACTCGTCCACTTTGTTTATAAAATCATTTTTTATACCTGAAATAATTTAATATATAAAACGCATTACTATATTAAATTAAAACCTTGTATTAAAATCTATGTCACGATATACCGTGGTACGAATTTAGTTCATCCAAACGACATATTTCATTCCAACTTCTATCATGAAGCCAATTCGACGCAGGATTAGGAATATTGTTTTTGAGATCAATACTATCAGTCAGAAGAAACATTAGTTCTTGCTTGAAAATTTTTTTTTCGGCGCTATAACAATGAACATATAACGGTCATTAAAAATTACAAAAAACACAATACAATTATCACTCACAGCATTACGGTAGTACACATGATAAAAGAAAACAACATCTTATCCTTTTCAAATAATGACCGACATACATTAGCATATAAATTATAAGTAAACGTTTCTTTCAAAGCTTCTAGGCGTATCCGAATAATTTTTGATTTATTTCTAAATAAAAAATTTATAATTTATTCTTCAAAAATATAAATGAATCTATACGCTTAATCATTGTATACCATTGTATAAGGTACATACATCTGTGAAATTAATGTAATGTGTATGTGTATGTACCTATTTAATATTATATAATATATTAAAATGTGAATTAACTCACGCTGTTTCAATTGTCATAATAAAAATATTTATAAACCAAGATAATGAATATTGATACATAGGATCAATATTTGGCAAATCGGTAATACAATAATAAAGTATAGAACAGTGCTCAGCAATTGGTTTATACTGTAAACGAAATTGATCAAGAACTGCAACGGTTTCCACCGAAGCCGCTTGTTTTCGGGTTATTTCTTTGGCTAATATCTACATAATATAATACAAAACTATTATCATTACACTCAACAAATAATATAACTTTCATTTTATTAATGTTTACCTTGGAATTGTCTAAAACGTCAACCGCGTTTTCGTCTTCCAATATATTTCCAGGTGCCGAAAGAATTTGCAGAATATTGTTTTCGACATCCAACAAGGCTTTAATGTTTTCAGCACCCTCAACAATTAGTTGTTGTCTTTTCGACTCCAGATCCGGTCTTTTAATATATATTTAACACAAGTTTTTACCTTTTTAAATAAATATATATTATACTAGATTATTGTTGAGTATATTTACCGTTCTTTAGCGACAACGATTCCCAATAATTGGGCTTCAAGACCTTCTACAGTCAATGCAAAATTTATAACAGTAACTTTGTTAAATATTTCTGGTAAATAATGTGGATTTCTAAGCTTCGATGTGATATACAATCGGAATTTTGGATTGAACTCTATGACATTTTTTCCGAGTGCTATGTACATCGACTTGCCTGAAATATTAAAAATATTTTAATTATATTTAAATACAAATCTGACTGATTATCGACACAACCTCCATGCTATGTTCAATATATTATCAACAATTCTAAAATTATTTAACATTTTATTCAAAATTATGATCCGTATTTTACGATCAATAATTAAAATTTCCTAAATAAATCATATTAATTTTTTTTTAAATAGATCCGTTGCATATTGTTTACCATAATAGCCTATCCAAAACATCGCATAATAAATATAAAAAAATAATTCAAAATAATCAATGACGAAAGAAATAAAATATGGAAAATCACGTTATGTCGATACAAGTTTTAAGTCATTTGTAAATAAGGTTAGGTGGATACTATCCTCTATTCCAAAAGATATTACATCAGTTCTGTGCATCACGACTGACGTCAGTAGAAACACAAGACCCGATTTTCCTCTTCCACCGATCGCTTTACACGAAGCAGTCACGATAACGATCATTTCCAAACTTGTACGACTTGCATACACCGAATTATAGTCATCATCGCTGACTTGTGGCTGTATGTATTATGTATAGTACTATTACTACTATTTCGAATTTTCAAACACACGTGTTATAGTGTTGGATCGAGTCACCTGGCATCAGAATCAGTTCGTTAGTGGGTTTGTACGCCGCTGGACGAAAACTAATTTCCGGTTGGTATAATCTCTTTTAGAACAAAGTATATATTATGGTCATAAAAATCTTTAATAATTATTATTACTGATGTTACCAAAATAATGTATTAATGTCTAGCAACATTTAATAGCAACTACAAAAATTTTTTTTTATTTATTATCTATAAACTACAACTTTCTGTTACATATCTAATTTTATAGTTTATATCCACGTGTTCCTTTGCAAAATACGTTATAACGTCGAAATTGTCTAATGCAAGTTTCAACACCCAGTGATAAATAAGTAAGTTTTTGTTTGCAATTATTATTATAATTTTTTTTTATTTTGCAAAATATTATAAACCAATTTATATAATTACCTTGCTTATATGCCAACTTCAATAATATCGGGTCTAGAGGTAAATCTAAATCTTCTAGTACATTTTCGATTAATACTGGTTTCCCAACTTCAATACCAACCTCGATACTTTTCATATAATTTGGATCAGTTAACTTAATTATAATAAGGTCGTTATTTTTTTCCAACGTTTTAATCCATTTATGTGCCTGTCCTTGAGGGTCTATCAGTAACGACCATCTTTGTGAACCGTCCATAATAATGGCATTATCGATCGAAAATGAATCTAATGGTAAGCCATTAATTGTCCAATTTTGGATTTTAGTCGGCACGCCTAAGACTTCAATTAAACTATAACTATCTGAACTTGGAATTTTTAAATCGTTGCACAGTATTTTCCATTCATTGATTATTAAAGATCTATAAAAGAAAAAATAAATAACTAGTTAATTAGACATTATAACTAGGTATTACTCATTAAGAAAACCTGAAATATGATGTAAATGGAGCCAAATAAGCGATAATTCCACAAGATATAAGAATATCTCCAGGTATGCAATCATAATTGGTCTGAAGTTCTTCCGCTCGTAAGGCCCAACGATGTTTCTCACCACCTAGACTTCCTAAACAATTTTTTATTAAGCTTATTAATATATAAATACACGTTTAGTTTTAAACAATTTTTTGAGTTACACACTGACCTATAAGTTTCTCTGCTTTAATTAACTTGCTTTCACATAAAGCAACTTCCGCTAGTAATTTCTCTTTATTCAACACAGTCTCTTGCAATCGATCTTTAAGAGAATCTAATCTTTCTTGCAACTGCTTCACTTCATTTCGTTTTTCTTCCAAAATCGCCATAGTTGCTTCATATTCAGCATTAGCTATTTCAAGTTTTTCTTTTTTCGGTGCAACAACTTTGATCACTTTATCATACATATCCAATGCGATAATCCATTTACACAAACCTTCTGCAGCACTAGACGCTTTAGCAACAATCGGTGGTTTAAAATTAGGATCCGGAAGATATGTTTTTCGTATAATAGCCATAATTTGAGAAGGTATATTATCTTTATCGTATTCCTTTAATCTTTGCAGAAAATTGATGTCACCCAAAATGCGTTTACTAGGACCCCAATAATCAAGTATCTGACAAACACATTTTTCTTAATTAGCTAAAAGTATGTGTCTATTTATGGTAAATGACAGAGAAATAGAATTAAATATTACCTTTTGACCTGGTTTATTTGGATCGGGAATTTTATCTGGTGAAACGCCTTTCATCACACATACCGCTGCCATTACAGTCTTCACCATTTCAGGTGGATTTTTCATAGACTTAACTAATGTTATGTCAGTTGGTTTTAGAGTATTTAAAGCATCAATTGCGTCTATAAACCATCATAAAATTCAAACATTTCAAACTAAATAAATATTCAACTGTTTAAAATCAATTAATTTCAAAACATAAAAATCTTATTCTATATACCTAATTAGTTTCGTTATTAAATGATAGTAAAAATATAATACTAAAAATTGACTTTCATTAGAAGGTTGTGTGTGATAACCAGTCGTTATACTATGAGCGTACTTTTTATAATTTAAAATAAAATTAATATATATTTAATTATAATATTTATATTTTATTTATTTTAATGACTTACTCCATTTTATCACGCTTATATTACAATTTAGTATTAAAACATAATATACCTTCTAAAACCGGTATAGCTAATGCAAGATCAGCTTCACATTCTGTTTTTAATTCATTAGCGGCTTCGGCTTGAACATTTGCTACTTTTTCGTCTTCTTGAACTCTAGTGGTTGCTTTTTCAACTTCAACTGTCTCCCGAGAAATCATAACCATCATTTCTTCTGTATCTTTTTGAGCTTGTTGAAGCTGAGGTTGAAGTTTAAACAAATCTTCTTTCATCTGACTAACTTGCAAAGTGGCATATTCAAGTTCCTGTAAACCACCAACATATCGCATTTTTGCTTCCATAATTTCTTTTTGCTTACGATTAGTACAGTCCGTATACGCTTTGATTAAATCCAAATACGATGCCGATGTAACATAAGTACGACGCCGTGTTGCAGAATAGAACTCCAAAGACAATCTTCTGTAAAATAGTAATAAGTACCTTTTTAATTACAATGGTGTATAAAATGTACACATTTTTACCTAGCATCGACATGAAAACGTTGACAAACGGTAACAGCAGAATTTTTAATTTTTTCAGCAAGATTCACATCTATCAAATACTTATATGCAACCATTTGTAATGCATCATCTGGCCAGTCATTGAACCAATCAATTGTACAACAACTAACCAAAGACGGATAAAGTCTGAGATACTTTCTCAAACTTGAGCCAATTGGACTAAAGCACAAGCATATATGCAAATTTTGTTTACAGCGGTTTATAAAATAATTAAAAACGACCAATGGCGCAATATCCAAATTTCTATTTCCTCCTTGAGCAGCTAATCTAACCATCTACAGTAAATTGTATATGTTAAAATTGAACATTTTATTATAAATGTCTCGGCGCAGTAATAGTTATACCTCTAATATACTTTGTTGTTCATCTAAAGTAAATAAATTTGGTAATTCTCCAGAATTTAATAAAACATCAATATCTTGCAAAAAATATTCTTCTTTAATTTGCCTTTCAGCGAACAAGAATACAGTTGGACGATTTTCACCACCAGATTCAATTAATATCGTTTTCAAATTATCCCTCCATTCAGTTAAACCATAACTCTTAGTAATATTGGGTTGAAAAACATTAAAATTGCACATAGCTGCAGCTAAACGGGTCAAAGATTGTCGACCAGATCCACCTACTCCAACTAATAATGCACATCCACCGGGTATCGTTAAGATTCTACAAATCCTTGAAAGATGTTCACATGCGTATCTACGTAATTTATAAAAATAAAACATGTAGATATTTAATACAAGTATTTATAAAAAAAATCAAATCAAAACAACTTACTTAAACAAAACTATATTCAATTTTGAATCGTGTGTCTTATCATATTCATCCATCACAATTTGAGCTTTTTCTTCAAAATTTGATAATGAAAGAGGTTCTTCATATTTTTTGTTTTCCGATACTTCAAAATCCATAATATTGGTAAATAAAAGATTTGACATATCTTGGCAAACAATTGGCTAATAATCAAAAATTAAAACGAGTACCATTATTCTCACAAGATACCTAATTTATATTTTCAATGACGTACAGATGAATCTGATAAATTATTAAATACTACATCAAACATTTCTTGGAAATTTGTATTAACACAAATACGAATTTTATTGAATAACCAACATCTATCAGTATCGTCTATAAGGCGATCGTAGAAAACTCTCATTACTTCATGAACCCACAGTCTATAAAAAAAAAAAAAAATGTATAATTTTTCTAAATACTTACATTTCAATAAAATTTACCTCACGAAAACTTTTCGATTACTAAAGCTTTCTTTTCGGAACAGAAGTATTCCATTTGTCACTTTTGAAATATCTCTTATATTAAATAAATAATGTGATTTAGCAGGAGTTGGAGCTAAATTATTAATAGCTGATCTGTATACATTAATTGTTGATTTTATTATACTATCGATAATCGGTACTACTTCTAATGTAAAACCTTTCTTCTAAAATAAAATGGAGATTTAATTTAAAAATAAATAAAATTTAATTAATAATTTACTTTTAATCCAATTTGAAGTAAAGTTGAGTATATATTTGTAATACTTTCATCGTCAAATGAATTAATAGCGAACAACCCGAAATGACGTAAAAACCTCATATTATAGTCATCTTGTTTACTTCCACTAGTTGGCCCAATAGCAGACAACAAGAGAATATCTTTCAAATAAACTTTAGTAGTATCTTGTAAGTCATGCCAATACCCATGGTCAAAAAATTGTCTCAATAATTCAATAGGAGGTTGTGCTCCATATTTTTCTTTTACTGGCATATTCATATCATCAACAAATATAACACAAACCTTTCCAGATGGTGGTCCATATACACCACGTTTACGCTTTATGAGCTTAGATAATATAATTTCTTGTGTAAAATTAGCTGATGTCTGAGTTGTAAACGTAACAAAAGATGGAACGTATTTGTCCAATGATAATTTATTCATCATATAATTTTTTATGTAAAAACTTTTGCCAGTTCCCGAGGGACCAAAAAGTAATAATGGTTTACGATGAGAAATAAACATGTCAACTAAATGCATATACCTAAAAATAGAAAAATATTTTAAATATAGTATGAAGTATTTTTATTAAAAACATTACCTAGCAGTGTCCATTGTATGAACTAAAGTTTGTTCGATAATATTAATTTCTTCAATTTTATTATTTTTCACAACTTCTGACAAATTTTTCCAAAATCCTCGAGATGTGCAACTATATACATAGTCATACAACATTCCATCGTAGGGTATCGTAATATCTAATGAACTTAAAGCTTCTGGTGGTTTCAAACCAGGAATATCGCCCTTCCATAGTTCTTTAAAATAGCGATCAAAAGCTGATCGTGAATTTGAATCTAGTGTTCCACCGAAACCCCAAATAGAAGCATAAACAAAAGATCCTTGTAAGTAATTTGTAAAATGTTCGTTGAAACCTGGATTATCAGTATGTGAACTTTTTAACTGCATCTCCAATATATTTAAAACGTTTCTACCAAGATACCAAGAAATAAGTAGATATCAAAACAAATTTAATTAAACATTAACTTACAAAACAATATTTATTTCTCCAGCATTAGTCAGTTGAACACAACTAAGCCGTACAAAGCATAAACAAGGGGGAGTTATCCAGTCAAATAAACACATTATATCTATTCCATTTTGATTTAAGGACCAAAATTCTGGGCAAGTTTTTATCCAACTTTCTATTAAAGGTCTCCACCCCAATTCTATGGGGTCTAAATAAATCATGCCACAACGAGACACAGTAGCAGGAGAAGCCTTGAAATATGCATTTAATTTTACAATTATCATAAACAAGTGGACTCAAGTGAGCCTTACCTGAGTAAGGTCCATAACTTCAAATATCATAGACATATTATTTGGCATGCCAATTACTTCACCAGAACTTAAACACAATTTTTTGTTGTCATCTAGTACAGTGTTCAGATTTTCTACCCAAACAGCATCAATCGGACCATCAAATATCAACCATTTCCTGTCTGAAGTCTCCGACATTGAATATTTTCTATAAATCAAATATATACATTATATGTTTGAACTTTGAACACCTAAAAAATAAAAGTATACATACAAATTTAAAAACAAATACATACCTAAACTTGTTAGCTACAACGCCGTTAGACCATTCATGTAAAACATCATCAAAATATCCGTAAAGTTGATTAATAGTCAACGCTTTAGGATTTACTGTTTCGTATTCAACCTTTTCTTCTCCTTGGTCCAGTTTATTTTGTAAATTTAAAGTTTCTGCGAGTAAATGAAGTAATGAAGTCTTCCCTCCAAAGGGTTTACCTACCAACATAAAGCCGTGTCTAACAACCATCATTTCGTAGGTTTGAACGAGTTTTTCCATAAAAGTGTCAATGGGTTGTAAATTCATTTTCTCACATACCTAAACAAATCATAACATACAATACAGCAATGACCCTAGTTTTAATATTTGTATACTATTTTTGCAGTAGAAATCAAATTTTCATGATAAGTATTTGGTAATTTGACATCAGGAAATAAATCAGAAATTATACCATTGAATAAAGGTACGTCTTTGTCTAAAAATTTTGATAAATTCACTTCAAAAATAGATTTAAGCAAAAGTTCTGAATCGTTATTTTCCGGATACTTCATCTTTAAATTTCCTACTGCAATAAGTACAGCTTTAATAGCTCGCATACCTAAAAAAATATTAAGCATAATATGCAATTTACATTTCGTACAATATGGTTTTTCTAAAATTATACCATAATCATAATGTGGCTGAAGTGATAGTTGTTCCGAGCACAATTTATATGTAGTAACAATTTTAATAGATAACTCTCTTGCATTCGCAAATCCATAGGAATATAATGAAATTTCTCCAATCATTGCGTAATCCGGTACCATCATAGCTACAGTTCTAAATAAAACCTGTGAATAAATAATACTAATTTTAATTTCTTATTTTGCTTACATTTTCTTATTTATAAACCTTCAAATTGTCGGGTAGATCAAATCTCCCAGCATATCCTGGGTTCATAGTAATACAAACATAACACCTTGGGTTCAATTTGAGTTCGGTACCTTCAAAAAAAAATGTTTCAACATTTGTTCTCACTGCTTGAACTATACCTAAAATCTGTTGCGCAACTACTGACAATACTTCAATGTCAATACGATTGAATTCTTCAAAACAAACCCAAGCTCCACATGAAGCTAACCCTTTGAAAAACTAAAAAGTCAAGTTTCTACATAAATAAATTTGATTATTGTTAAGGAATGTAAAAACACTTTCAAATATAACTATAGAAATACTTTTCTCATTGCCAAGTAATTCAAGCTCTCGGAGCAATTGAATACAACACATTTAAAAGCCAAAGCCCTTGCTAAATCTTTTGTGGTTTCTGTTTTACCAGTACCAGCTGGCCCCTCGGGAGCACCATACAGGTGTAAATGATAAGCACTGATCAGGGTACGATAACATCTTTCTGTTAAAGGAGTAATAACAAGTCTAGGCTTATTTCCTAAATATTCATATGCATAATTTATAGTTGCATTGGTAATGCGTGCCAAGGCATCAGCTTCCCAATAATATCTAAAAAAAGTTATCGTTAAAATCATACAAATTTAAATAAATAAAGGAAAATGATTAAATACCACCTTAACTGGCTAAGCCATTTAAAATCCATATCGTGACGAACGTTATTGTTGGCCAACTCATCGACAACATCTCTACAGTGAACATCTAATGCTATTAAGGTACTCAAAGTTATTCTTCTTTGTTTGTTCGTTGTTTTACCACGTACTAAATTTACAATATCGTTTAATTGTTTCTATAACAATATTTAATACAAATAAAATATCCTTTGATAAATACAAATTTCAAAAATTTACATTCAAAAATGTATGGTAATTTCGCATTTGCCCAAGTTTTTGTGCAATAAATATTTCGTGAACTTCAGCTGTCCAAAACATTTGACTGACACATACAACACATTGGCCTGGCCATTTTTGTACCCATGTTGTTCGTTTTATAGTCGGGTATTCATTATAAGCGTTTTCAATTAAATTTCTTAGAGATATTACCATTTGTTTTTCTAACTATATTAAATAATAACAACAAATTAAATACCAAATATTGACCAATAAAGAAAATGTTATATTTATGTTTAATAAAAAAATTACCTGAAATAACCATTTTTCTACACTTCCCCTAGCTTCAACAGTTGAAATATATTGACTAAGTGCAATTTCTTCACCCTCGCTACTTAAAAATTTCAAAATATCTAAATTATCATTAAACTCAAGCTTAGAAATTCCTTCGAAACATTTTTTTAGATGAGGTTGAACTCTTTTGGGATCTCTTGTTTCTGATAAAACTTCTAACATTTCATTATTTGAAAGAAAGAAAAATCTGAATTCCAATTGAATATTATAATTATTAATTGAATAAACATAAAACATAATATTTTATAAATAAATTTTTGTTTTACCTGGGAAAAAATAAACGTTTCTTCTCCAAATAATTATTAACTCCTAAGTTAATAAATTCAGCCATTTTGGTACATTTAATCAATGATTCTAGAACACCTTCTTGACCAACACAAGTAATAGCTAATGGATGAGAACTGATCATACTTAATAATCCATTTATAATCACATTAATCTCCTAAAAATTCAATTTATATAAACTTATATAGTGAAATCGATCACTAAACAAAAATATTACATTAAACAGAGATCCTTCTTCAGGCATTTGATCAACTATGTCCTTGGAACTAAATATTGGCATGAGGTATAACCACCGCATCTGCACTCTTGCCCACTCTTCAAGTGTCATATTCATTCGGTTAATCTTATCAAACCACTCTTTCACTTCACTTTCGATAGGCTTTACAAATGCTGAACCACGAATCGATATGGTCCTAATGAAATGCTCATCGAGTAATGCTTGTATACTATCTAACCCAGACAATATATTTATTTTTGTATCCCTTTTAAAATAAAAAAAAAATCAATTGCTAAAATTATTTTAAAAATCCTTAGTGTTTTCTGATTTTAAGAAAACATACTTGTACGGACTGGTACATAATTCAATAGATTTCCAATCTTCTTGCATTTTTTCTAACGATTTTCTTAATTGCTCTTCCTTAGTAGCACCAATACTAATGACTTCAAACCTATAGAAATTATTTAGAAACTACTAATAACTTATATAGTATTCTAAAATTGCTTCAGATTTGTTATAATATTAACTTATTTGACAATATTGAATACTGACAGCAAAGTATATTAAATTGTTAACGAAGTCTAGTTGTAATTTTTTTTTTACAAGTTTTCAAACTATCTTTGTTTTATTTGCTCTTTTAATTATATTAGGTTTTTAAGATAAAACAAATACAGTTAATATACAACTCAAACAGGATCAACACAAAAGTCTATCGAATCTTTTGAATGGCAAATAATAACACAACTCTTAACGAGTTTTCGCATTGTTTGATGTTCACGAAGCGTTCAGAAAAATGATTTAATTATAGTATTTAATATATTTTTTATATAAGTGTAATTCAATTATTAATAAAGAATGAACAACTGAATAATTTTAATAACACTTATGTAAACTTCATAATATGAATTATAACAATAATTAAACTTAACAATACTTTACGAAAAATACTATTAAAATTGGTAGAGACATTTCATTTAAAAATTTAAAATAACGATATGTACTTTGATTAAACTTATGCTGTATAATAATGAACAGAAAACTTGATTGTATAGAATTTTTCAATAAATTCATAAATATTAAACCTTGATCCAAAAGTAAAATATAGTTAAATTCAAACATTTAACATCAGTAAAGGAAAAATTAAATTATTAGTAAATAGAAATTTGAAGAAAATTATTCACCTCTTTTCTGAATGCTGAACCAAAGTCAGACTCGTCAAATCGATAAAGTTTAACCATTCACCCTTCTCAAATTAGTCCATTAGTTATAAATACATCTGTCGTTTTAATACACAGTTACAAGTAAAATATTTTAAGAAAAAAGAAAATATTCACATATATAATATTCAAATGGATATCAAACATAGTGAGCAATTTATCTATCCTCGGCAAAAAAAATTAAACCAACCAATTAAAAATATTTTTGTATAACTAAACAATAATATTATATAGAGTCTATATTATAGACTATTCAATTCAATGTATGTCTTAAAGCCGTATAATAGGACGACATAACAATTATTGTTGTGCGTTAACCGTTTAAGTGCTGGGTTAATGGTTATGTTAATGTTTTTAAACAACTGGTTATCAAAAGAATATAACTTCCACACCACTAAATATTGTGTATAATAATAATATCTAATAACTGTTTGTATTTTTATAAATTAAACTTGATAATTAAATATTAATGTGTACTCACTGAGGTAGTAGTTGTTCTAAATTCAAATCAATGATTTTTGACAGTGTCGTGCCTGCATTTGGAGTCAAGTTAAATCCCGATATCTCAGACATTTCTATCCAATGTCTTTCAGTTAAAGCGGGATTGCACATAATTCCAATAGTTGGCATATAGTTCTAAAATAATTAAACACGCATTTTTTTCAAATGAGCAACATTTAAACAACAATTTATTTATTAACATCTATTTGTTCTTATCCATGAAATATTAATAAATAAAATACAAAAATCATTAAATACTATAATTCGATTTTCCGTATACTCAACTTCAATATAAAACAAATAATGAACTGAATTTAAATGTCCATTAATTAAGTTAAGTTGTTTGAGTCTCAAAAAAAAGAATTGACTAAGAAGACATTAAATTCAAATAATTCAATAGATAAACCTCCTGTTAATCGAATTTTACTATAGTATAAAATAAATAAAATACAGACCATCAATATCTATTATTTCTATGAATACATACAGTAAACACACGTTTTAAGGAACAATACAAACGATACATTTATGAATTACGATTATTAAGAATCGACAAATATATTAATATGTTATGTATTTTTATTTTTATAACGGACTGTGGCAACAATCTTAAATCGTAATTAATTTAATTTAATGTATTCAATAATATTAATATTTAATAATATAAATTGCTTATTTTAATCTGCTTAATATTTAAACAATTTTTACTTCTAATAAATTTTTTTAACGTAACTACATAAATACAGAAACTAATTGTGTGCTTGCAAAATACATATTTATTTTTATAGTTTCAACGAGTGAAATAATTATATTTGTCCCCCAAAAGTGTATTTAAATAAATATCCCTTGTTAGTTGTTATGTGCGATATTTTAGTTAAATCTCTAAATTAATACAATACCAAACGTAATTAAAGGAACTTTTACAAAAAGAAATTTTTTATTTTCAACAAATTCATTAGAGAAGTGCACACAAATGAGATAATTATCACAAAGTTATCAGTTTTTTCTTTTCAGATTTTGTTAAACTGTGACTTCATAAGTAAGCAAAATCACGATTTCTTTGATCTAGATAAACTAAAAACTTTTTTTCTTGAATTTCATTATTATCGTTTAATAAATAACAAAATATTAATTCAGAGTAATGTTTTCATGTCGATTTTCTTTAAATAACAGGTAATTTGTTTTAAAATACATTTTTCGATATTATTTTTAATGTACTTACTACTTACATATGATAAAAATACTTTTTTTAAACTTTAAAAAAAATAATGGATACAAATATGAACAATTCTCAGTTATTCAATAGAATAATCTGAAAAATTATAAAAACAATAGTATAAATATATTTATATCACTTGAGTATTGTTTAAAGGGCTTTGTTAATATTCGTTAATTTTTTTTTGTGGGGGAAACCTAAACCCGCGTCAAATACTTTTTTACTATTATTAATTTAATATGAAAAATATTAGAATAAATTATTTACATATATAAACATCTATGATTTAAATTATTTATTCAAAACAAATTTATCATTATTATTATTATTTTATACGTAGTTAGTTTTAAAATATTAAAAAAAATTTCAGATTTATACACAACCAATTAATTATTAATAAGTATTTTTTCCTATATTTTTATGTTACACCCTTATATATATACGTATACATATTTTTTTAATTCATTATACGTAAAGCTTAGATAGTCCAGAAATCGTTGACCAAATAAAATGTTAGCATAGATAACAAAGGCATTATATGCCCTTCCCTTTTTTTTTAGATTCTAATATATTGAATTAAATATTTTTTTACAACCCATATCAAAATTTTTATAAAGTAAATTAACTAGTAAAATTCTGAATTCATTATAATTGACTAAATTAAACCCAGCTATTTTTACTAAGACAAGTTATAATTATTTTACTTTATTTTGTTATAGATTAAGTAGGTTAAAAACATTTTCAGTTACGCCTCTCCAAATCCTATAACACCAATAATACAATATTAGAACATTACCCGATAAAAATACATATAGGTATAAAATTATTTGTCAAATATTTTAGTATAAAAATGTTCTACCAATATACATAGGCGCTTTATTAAATACTTAACATATAAATCCCATCTCAAATGTTTATCAAAAATACTCTATAAAATTTGATACATCTTAAATTATTTTTATGTCACATATGAAGTAAATAATTAATTCATTAATTCATTTAAAATAATATTCGTGCTGTTTATAAAAAAAATCATTTAAAAAGTCTTATTAAAATTATGTGGTAATTTCTTATAGGTATGACAGTAAACGTACAACTTTTTTTAGCTCATTCAGTTCTTTAACACGTTGACCGCCAAGTGCCCGCCGGCGGTCATTCAATTGGTATTTGTTTTACGCCAACAATATTTTTCAATGTATTCTAAATTTGTATACCCAAATATTTGAAAAAAATAGAAAAATAGAAAAAAACGTATTATATCAGAAAAAATTGTAATAATTCCCGCTACGCCACGGTCCTTATTTTAGTGCATTATTTTAGCGCCATAGAAAAGTTAATAATATAAAACCAAATGCATTTATGGTCGCCGGCGGTCATATGGCGTGGTAGTAATGATGAACTATGGGCGCCGGCGGTCACAAATGCATAAAATTTGAGAATTACAGATGACCGCCGGCGGACACGTGGCGGTCAACGTGTTAATATGGACGGATTCCCATGTTATGTCGTGTTTTAACCACATATGTGACGGATTTGATTGCCTGTATTAGTACTAAAAAAATTTTTCATATTCAATATGAAAAATTTGTTCCAAATACACTTTACTTTGGTACACATCACTACATAATAAGACAATACTTTTTTTCACCTTTAATATACCATTAATATTAAGTAATTGTATTATATTCTCAATGTAACTACTAACTGGTAAACTACATTAAACTTTTGTTAGTTATTCCAAAAACTGGTAAAATTTTTATTAGACTAGCGTAGGTTACATTTGGTTTTATTGCTTATAAACTTAGTTGCGTTATATGCCTGTCTTTTGAACTAAAACCTGATCTAAAACCAAATTGATTTTCTGAAAGTAAATTGATTCCTTCAGGGAGTCCTAAATTTGTCTATTTTTAATAATTTTTTCTTGCAGTTTTGCAAAATAACCTATTATCGATAATGGTCTATTGTTATTTATTTATTTATATTTGAACCACGGATAGTATAACACTCAAATAAATAAAACTAATTATTTAATATCGTTTTACCCTTTGACCTATTGTCCATTATATACATAAATACAAATCAAAACAGTAATATTCCAGATATGCTAATACACAGTATACGAACCCTAAACTCCACCATGCTATTTATTGTTTGTTCAGCTATCTTTAAAGGTGCTGGCCAAAGGTTCATGTCAGCGTCATCAATTATACCTTCATACCTTTTACTGTAATTTTGTGATAACATTTCTTTACATTTAACTCTCAATAATTCTTGCGTTTTAGATGCTTCACTAAAATTTTAGAAACAAGTCATTAATAAAAAATAATAAATATTGCATTCAGTGTTTAAATATTCTTAATTTGGTTACTTGTAAAATTCATTGACTGTTTTTTCTATTTCCGATAAACTGAGAGTATCAAAATCACCACGCATCCATAAATTTTTCTTTAAAAACCAACGATAGGAAAATGTAATTAGATCAACAAATGGCCTCGTGAAATCCTACGGAAAAAAAAAATATTTTTAAACACACAATATTGTGTTTTCAATAAACACAAATGACAAACAAAAAAATAAACATTGAATTACTAATTGACGAATTTATTAATTTTCGAATTTTAATACTTATAAAAATAAAATAATGTAAATTTAAAGAAAAATCATAATATCTGCTGGATATCAAAACATAATATTTCAAAAGTATTAATAATATTATTTCTATAGATTATAGATATAATTACAATGTGAATATATTTACATTATTAATTAATTAATAATAAATAATTGAAAGTAGTCATCTGACAAAAACAAATCATATATTTAACACTTAAATACTATATAATATTATAATTATATTTATATTTATTAACATACCTTTATTTCATCAAGTTCCGGAAATGTGCTAATTGGTTTGTTAAATAACTCTTCTTCCCTGTTAATCCAAGCCACCGTATCGTCAAATTTTTCAATTTTTCTTTGCAATGTATTAATGAACTATAAAAATGTATATTAACAACAATACTTTTACCGTTGAAAAAAATGTGTTGGATATTACTAATTTATATTCATAGAGTTTGTTGACGTCATCGATACGATCCAAAAACGTAAGGCTTGGTGCAAACGCGTCCAAATCATAATTTAACACACTGATCACTTTAGCTAGAGTCTCTTCTGCATTAGATTTCCCAGCCTCGTATATTGTAGAATATTTAAAAAACACGGGTGATATATTTTGTATCCATTTTATAGCGGATGCGTGCGTTTCCCAAAATTCTTTAGGCAGCACCGCGTACTGAGATATATTGCACGCAACTACCGTTAATTCTTTTACTGTATCGATCATCTCTTTCATAAACGTAGTACTAGCATAAAGCATGTAATCACCAAGTGCTAAAAACTCTTCAGAATTTTTCGGTTTAGATACGGCACGTGAAACCATTTCATGGAATTTATAGCATACCCTGAGGAAATTATTATTTATTATTACAGCTAAAAGTTTTGCAATAAACAGTAATCAAATCATAAACTTACCAAGCTAATGAAGGCCTAATATATATATATATATATATATATAAATATATGTGTGTAAGTGTGTATTCACGTGCGTTATGCAAGAGAACAAAACATTAATAGTTATTAACTAGTTATATCATGATAAATAAGAATAAATGAAAAAATAAACCTTACTTTTCGTCATTGCTAAGTTGCTTCATAACAATGTGATCGATAATCTGATCCATATAGCTTTTGGCCAGATCGCATATGTGTTTCTTCATATCAATCTGATCAATACTATAACAATTAAAGATGATTAATTATTTAAAATAAATGATAATGGTGATGTACACTATACTTTCCGAGTTCAAAGTTCCAATCGTCTACTAGTTCTGTAGCCCTATTCCTATAACTCTGAAATAAATCCAACTTTTCTAACAATTCGTCATACGAATGATACTCCTGTAGATATATAAATAGATTTTCGGGCTGTTTCTCATTAACAACGTCACTGAAATCATTATCTGTAAATTATATTCCATATGAGAATAGATTAAATTTCGCTATCGATCAAATCCCTACCCATTTTTTTTAAGTATACCGTCAATTCTTTATACATAATATTGAGCTTATCTGCCAAATAAGCTTTTGCATTGTCCAAATATTGTTTTCCACGCCTAATAGAAATAAATTGAGAGGATACTGGTACACCAAAGCGATACTCCAAAGACGGCAATTCACTGACTGCAGTATTTATCTAAATTAAATGCAACTATAATAATTAACCAACTCGGTAACAAAAATGTTTGATAAAATAAATATTAAATACTCATGTAAGTAGGTACACAAGTTTTTTTTAAATTCCAAAAGTTGACATTTTCTTCGTTTGAAACCTATTATAAAATATGTTCTACATACTAACAAAATTAACTATCATGAACAATTTTTTTCATGTTAAAGAGGTTAAAGTTACTTTTGAATTATGGTGAAAAGTAATTTGTTAAGTTAATATGTGAATACATATCAAAAGTATTACATTTAGTTAAAATGTATAAAACAATTACTTCGAACATAACACTCAGTTTTTAATATAGTTTAATATCACTTATAAATTATAATATACAGGCATACAGCCTTGTGTTATCAAATTAAATTTTAAAACTCTTATATTTGAATTGAAACCCATTGTGAGTGAAGTTATTTTATCAGTTATTTTTTCAATCTTAAACGAGAAAACTATATTTTTTTTTAATTATTTAATATACCTATACAATATACTAAAATGTATTGTTTTAATAATGTTATAAATATTAAAATAAAATGCCAATAATAGTCTTTATAAACAATAAACTTTTTTATTAGTTAAAAAGATAGAAATCAAGTAAAAATCAAAATAATATTAATACAGATAATAATAACCCTGCGTATTTGCAGTATCTTTAGCTATTACACATTGAAACTAAAACTTTATCGATTTTCAATCAAATAACAAGATAAAATACTTATATACTCGTACAAGCCCCAATCACTAAAGCTCCCTCTATGTATTCAATTATGCCTTACATAAAGACCTCAATATCCCTCTCATCTTTGACGTAGAAATAAACCTACACAACAGATGACGGAACTCCACACCCAAATCCAAGTAGTTAAAAGAATAATATCTGATTGTATTACCCCGTAGCCTTTTGAAGCCACTGAAGTGACGTCAATGTCAAAATCACAAAATAAGTAGCAAAAGCTACATGTTTTGCGGTATGGGTGATTTCCCCACCTGCTCGCTAACATATCTTCTATAATAACTATTACTTATTATTTTACTTATTGTTAATAAATCACAGCTTATAAAAGTTCAATATAAATATACAGTGAAACTTCCATTTTACAATATTTTCTGTTTAACGAAATATTTTTAAGAACCATAATGGTCTTCATTGTGAATGAATACGTAATTCTATTTAACGAAATTCCTCCATATTACGAATTTTTTGTTGCTTATTCGACTTCGTTATATGAAAGTTTCACTGTATAAATACGAATATGGAATAACTATATAGTTTACACTATAGAATATAAAAAATTATGCGCATGCTTAATTTTATTAAAGTAAAATTTTTAATTTTTAATACTCACTAAATTCAAAACCGAACAATATTGATCACATATATCGCTAACACTTGGTGTGCTGATACATTTAGAACCAACAAAATGTAACTTAAAATTTAGTTTAGGCGCCGTTGACACATTTCCAAATACTTTTACTATGTGATCAATAGACTTTAAAATCATACGTTCCATCTATAAGTAAAATATAATATAGTTAATTATTATTAGGAGTAACTGACAAGTTTAATTTCAAAATAATCGTAATAATATGTATCACAATAGAGACGATCATAATATTTTTTATCATTATCACTATTACTGCTTACTTTCCTTGCTTTTCCTTTTTTGAAAAATTAACTCAACTATCAATATAAAATTTATCTTAGGGTAAAGCATTTATTATGATTTATATAATAATTCTAACTTCTAAAAAAGAAGTAAAATCCGGCCATGTAAAAAACACATAAATATGAATTTAAGAATTTAATTTCGTTTTTTGTAAATTTTGATATAGTCCCCTCCCCTAAAAAAACAACTCATTTATCCCCCGCGTTTTCTATAACAAATAAAATCGTATATATTGTATAATAATTTTTAACATGATTTTTTATTTTTATTTGTCAACCACTAAAACCTAACCAACTGCATGGACAGCTTCTGTTAACTAAACATATTGTGGTTATCTGACCAATACGCAACACAATACTTTTGTGTTCAGAAAAGCCAATCTTATGATGTTAGCTTTAATATTAATGAAATGTTCTATTATCAAATTTAATTTAAAATATATGTATTTAAATGTTACATTTTTACTATATAACCATTTTTATTTAAAATATAATATTGTACATGCAAATATTACAATAATAAGCTGTATTAATAATTATAAAAATATAATATAAGAAAATAATTATTTGTATTTTCTTATTCACATAATATTATTTATAATATATATTTTATTATAACGTGTACGGACTACGGATTAATTTAATAATTACAATACTTAATTGTATAGCATACTTCTAAACTAATTATAGTCGTCACGCCCTTAAGAAACTGAGGAAGTGCTTTCAATGCCACGTCATCTATTGCTCCTCTTTTTGTCAAAATTAATATAACCTTTTTATACCAATCTTTAGCCAGGTACGTGTCTTGCTTTCGAAAGTCGTGTTCTAAAGTGGCCATTAGATCATCAAGGTCTCGAGAAAATTCGTCAAATCTGAAAATTATGTCAAAATTCGCAATATGTTCGTTATAGTTTGTAGTAATATTAATTACAATGCTACGATTCAATTATTACTTATACAATTCTGCGTTAATCATCGTCTTAGGAACTTGGCGTTTCGACAAATACAGTATGCTGATCGTAGTCGGATGAGTGGTATGTAAACGTTTTATCAAAAGTTTTTTTCTTTTCAAAAATAACGGATAATTTTTAGTTTTACCTCCTAATCTGTAAAATTAAAACATAATTTAAAATGTTATGTTAACGTTGAATTAATAAAATAAACTTACGCTGTAGTTAACGGCTTTTCCAGCTTTTTTTCGGGTAACGGGGCATTAGAACTCGGTATAGGCTTCACGATTCCATCAACTTGCAACTTTTTTAGCACTTTAATGTATTCAGCCTTGACTTCGTCTATCAGTGATGCCGACACTTTAGTTCTTTTCAAACGCGCCGTCTTTGATTTCTAATAAAGTAATTAATTATTCGAAAACACATAAATAATTTATACCATTATTATCTATATTATTATTAAAAATGTATCATACTTCTATTATATTTTCTAGCCACGATTCTTGTATCGGAGTGGGCTCTATGGCATTAGCGTATCCCTTTAGTTGCTTACGGTAATAAATCTGTGGCATTTTCACTTCATCTTTGCGATCGACTGCTATGGATTTCCCAGCCATCATCAAATCAATTTTTTGCGTTACCGCGCATTCGTTCCTATAATCACAGTGAAAAAATTAAATATCATATGCACTTACATTATTTTTACTTTCGTTAAGTTAATGACTTACATATAATTTTTTATTATTGTCCTACGATCACTGAGTGTTTTGCTTTTATTCAGTGTTTTTCCTTTGTTCAGATATTTACTGATGTCGGGCATTTTTGGTAATTTTGGAATAATTGGAACTGTATCGAGTAACTGCCTGATCTCCCTCTCTTGAATATTATCGATATAATCATTAGACTCGATCGGATATGTCCTACGAGGAAATATTGTAGAACGGCGATGAGCATCTGTAATATTTTTCTTTGATTTTGTTTGCAGTTTTGAAGTAGGTGAATTGGGTGGCAACAAATATTCTTTACTCATTGTAATTTGCGATGAATAAAAATAAATATATTATTTATAATATGCCGAACGAAAACAATCGAAATGTTCGATTACCATCTGCAGACAGATATGAATTCTGTATATTATAATATAACCAAATGTATCATAATAATATTATGAGCGATTACTATCTACTGTTTATAGTGTATATGAACTAAATTAAATATCATAAAATGACATTCTATCTTTAAGTTTATCAAGCATAGGATTCATCAAACACGTTTTAAGTAAATAATGTGCACATTTACCCATATAAAGCTTCAAAAAAAATATATAATATACAATATACATATATTAATATTACAATAAAAACAAACCTATAATACATTATATACGCATTATCTTCACATTTTACGATTCACATTTTAAAAATAACAACAATTGTTGTCATTGTTATGATTTATACATCTATGTTATTAGATGTATAAATTATGTCTAATGTTATTATTAGTACAAACCATCTTTAATAAAGACTTATCATTTTTTTCATACTTTTTTTTAATTAAAATCAAAGTTTTAACCACTTTATAGTTGTTTTAATCATCCTGAAAAAGTATAAATATTAATTATTATTTCTGGAACAAATTTAACAAAATATAAAATAATTAAACATTATACGAGTATTTCAATTTATGACAAAAGTATACGAGAACCAAACATATTTTATTCAATAAAAAATCCGGAGACCCTGGTAACATCATATTCTCCTTTATGAGAAGTAGATAAAGTTAAATAAACCAAATCATTAAAAAATGTAATTTCAAATCTAAATATTCGATTGAAACAATAGCATCATTATTGAATCCCATGTGTAAGTACTGGCTAACCATTAAGCAATATCCGATTCTATATTAATTTAAAATGAATAAACAAAATATATTCATGAAGTTAGACTGTTCGTTTTATTTGAATTATAAAAAATGTAATACGTCTTAGGACTTATCGATAGTACTACTACTATTTAGAGGGAAAAAAATTATGATAATAAATACAGTATATGTGCGTGTAAATCGTTGATAAAGGTTTATGTAAATCTGAAGAAGAAAATAATATGCAGATAATAGGTAGGTAGACATTATTTTGTGTTACTTAATCATGTAAAAAATACTTACCGATTTTTATCACTAATTAGTAAATAGAAGCTAATGGTGATTACACGTATTTTAATGTTTTAATGCATACAATTTAAACACTACACTGTCTTATAGTGACTACGAGAACAGTTGGTTTTTAATAGATCAAACAGTATAATAATATTATTATTATAACCAATCGTAACCAAGGGGTTGAATACTTATATAGTTACGGTGCCGTTCTTCCCCTCGACAGTAATTTATTTTTCGATAACGAGGCAGAATATTAAAATATATACAGAGCGAAACACCAAACATTGTCGCGCCCATGTTTTCCTTTAATAATGAATTTATTCAAATTCTGATTTTTGTATTTTTAAATATACCCAACTAAAGACCATATTTTTAAATTATTTAGATCTTAATATGTTGTTTTGTGCTTATTTTGAATAATTGCATTATTGAAGAAAATAAAGGGGTAAGCATGCTTGGTGAATCACCCTGTATATGTCACGTCGTGCACCACAGTTCTCGCTGATCGTGGCCAAAACAAAATATTAATTAATAATATTTTCTTTAAAATATAATATTATAATAATGTACTACATCGCGGCTGCAGTATTTGCACACGATGTAGGTATTTGGTAAGTTTACGGTCAAACTCGTAGTCGGCTAGTTTAAGTTTGCATTATTTATACCGTGGGTTGCGGCGTGGGCGAAGTTGTTAGGTATCTAAATATAGTATGTGTGTACTGACGGCAGACTATATTCTTGGAATATAGTGTTAATTATATAGATTGAAATTGTGGAACGTGCTCGTGGTACTTTTATAAGACGCCGATTACAAATCACGGACTGAACTGTAATTGAGGGAGCTGCGGTGAGACGATCGCCATATTTTAATTATTGAATATTTTAAATGATTTTTCATAATTTATTGATGGGCAAGTATACCATTTAAACTTATCAAAACACGACAAACCTCTCAGCTAGCTCTTATTATTTACTTTATCCGGTCCTCTATATACATACGTATTTTTAAACATATCAATACTTATTTGCAAAATGTTATTAATTACCAAAGTAATAATTATTATACATAAAAACCAATATTTGTTTATCATTACAGAGGAAAAAGTTTATTTAGGTAATATCAATATATTATATACCTGTTTTTCGGGAACACAGTTTTTCATTTCTGAGAAGTACAATGATAAATCAATCATTAATTAATCATTTGATGCTATAGTGTTTAATAATTATTAATCACTAATCAGGTACTTATATTAGGTGTGTAAAAATACTAATAATATTATTTAGTAACGTTTGAAGCCAGGGTACTGTAATAGTGTAATTATATGCTGACATATCTTAATTGTATAGCAATAAGTAATACAATAAGTATAGCGGTCTCAAATTATCGCACGCAGATAATGATTAATTTCAATAAATATTTTTCATCACTGATGAAACATGAAAGGGACGATTTATACACTGTACGGTCACATAGAAACTCACATATGTTTATGACAATATGGAACGCAAGACGTGTGACTTTTTCGTATCAGAGACAAGGAATGGACCAATGAGAATCTCTACCAGCAAGGACAAGGCTAGGTCTTTAAAAATTAAGAAGCTTTTGATGTGGCCGCCTGCGGCCTGCGACTCTGAAAAGGATGTCCATGTCATCTTTCTTTTCAGTGCTTGCGCACCAGTCACATTAGAAACATTTTTCGAAACCGGATCTTACGAGCGATAACTGGGCCTCTTTTTGAACAAGCTAAGACAGTGTTGCTTATATTGGATTCACGTGTTCAGAGAGTTTTTTATTTGTGTCACCTTACTATATCACTGCATAACATATACTATAATATATACATATATACTGCTACAATGCTGAGAGTCAGATAGGGTGCATGATAATAATATACTATAATATTACCTATATTACTATATTATTATAATTTAGACATATATTCAACGCCGTACCTGTGGGGATTCAATCGAAATTTTTTCGTGTTATATTATATGGTAGTAAAATAACCTATACAATATTATAATAAAAATTAGAACACAATTTTTTAGCTTAAAACCCCTCCAGAAATTAATTTCCAGTTACGACCATATATATATATTCTATATACGGTGTATTTGATCATATTCTCAAATACACGACCTCAAGAGCCTTCTGCAGACGATCAAAAGGAAGGTAATAGCGTAACTCTGAGATTAATATCTGATAAGTGATTTTATTCTTCAACATTTTTAAGCTTAAAACTAATATAGGAAATAATCCCCCACACCTAGACCCATTACCAAAAAGCTTATGACCTATTACATTTTACTATTAGATACAACTATTGCCGTTTTACCAATAACTTTATTTTTAAATTTTATATTTCTTTTATTTCTATTTTTACATTATTACAGTATCTATATTGATTTTTGTATGTTCTGGTAACTGAAACAATTTCTTGATTGATTTTGACAGCACAAGTGGAAATATATACCTAATTCGTTATTTTTTTTATATAATTTTCCTTTTTAAAGGCATATTACTCGAGCACTATAGGAAATTAGGTTGTCACCACTTGAACTTTTTAAACTTCCATGTATAATCATAAGAAATGATTGAGTTATAACACACAAAACCATATTATAGATATAACCTACCTATATATGTATAGTATGTACTCATTCTTCGTCACATAAATGTTTTCAAACAGCTTGATATGAAAGTTAATTATAGCTGCAAGTATAGCTGATCTTGCAGGGCATTCTGAGTAAAATTTAATCTAAAAAAAAAAACCATCTTATTTGAGCTTGTGAGTCCAATGACAAATAGCATCAATTAGATAGTGTTTATATTTGAAGAATTATTGATCAAATTTTTAATTTTGAAATGACAAATTTAGCAGTACTATAATAAATATACGTCATTGAAAAATACTGATTTTATTTTAATAGTTATTTTATTTCGACTAACTAATTGAATGTCCACTACGCGATTAGTCCTACTTGCACCATTAAGCAATTGTGCACAAATATAGAAGTCGACTGTCGAGATATCATTCCAAATGACTTATATAAAATAATTACTTACTAAAAAGAAAAAATCTCATTTTGCATAATAAAATGCATGTTCACATTTTTATAAGCAATTACATGGTGCAGTAAATAGATTTTATTTTATTAGTAATAAGTAATAATATTCCTGTACGTAACTTTGTGACACGTGTGATGATTGGTGGTGCAGTGGTGGTATGCTGAGTGCGCAAAGTCGAGGAATATGCTTGTAAAGTTGTAAAAGCCGTTGCTCAAGCTTAACATAAACTATATTATGAAAATTATGAACAAACATTTCATAATATGGACTATTACCACATCGTCAATAATAGTAATTTTTAGTTTATGATTTTGGGATACGCAAACTTGAACACGTTTTGGTCAAGGCACAGTTTACTTCTTTTGTGGGTTGGCTACCAATGGTATTTTTTCGTTTGTCAACTAACAAAAATGAGTCAAATAAAAAGTACTTAATTACATTTATATATGTATTTAAATTTAATATCACCGTAAAATATTACATTTATTATAACATCATTGTATGTAAGATATTATTACATACATTCTTTATAAGTTAATTTGTTTTGAGTAAAAAAAATTGATAAAATTATCAATATTTTTAAGCTACGAAGGGAATATGTAATTTAAGTTGAGCTGTTATACAAAATGGAAAAATGTTATTAAAAATGAATAGTTTTATATTATTATCGTTTATGATTAGGTTTTTACAATGTATTATATAAAACTTTGTATTAAAATTACTATGCATCTTAATCATATATATAGCCCGATATAGGTACCTACGTGTAAATATATTATGCAGTAAAAAAATATAAACATATAATAATGTATAGAAGGTATTTAATTTTAATTTTAATATTCCAGATTGGTTTTAAATGAAGAAAAAAATACTTTTGTGTTACTCCATACCCTCCTACCCATAAATCTAGTCCTGTGCGGATCGTATAAATGCATATTTTATACATAGTTCACCCCTTTTATCATTCCTAGTTTAAACCCAGTGGACTGTATAGGTACAGTTTCATAAATCTAAAACCCAGTCGCGTATCTAGTCTTATTATTAGACATTCTATGTACAGAAATTCTTTAGGAATTCATTAAATAATCATATAAATACAATATTTTTTTATTTTTAATCCTACTTAATATTATTATATATTTATATTATTATCTGTTTTATTAACGTACAACTACAATCATTCTTTCATTAGTAAGCTGAAGTCAGCAGTATTACACTTGAGATATTGAGCAAGTTTACGGTCAACCTCATCGGTTGGTTTTAGTTTGCATTATTTATACCGTGGGTGGTGCTTGTGTGGTGAGCAAAGTTGTACCCTAAAGTATATATACTGACTCAAACTATAAACCAAGTGTTAATTATATGGATTATGGATAGAAATGGTGAAATTCAATGTATACTCACGATATTTCAAAGGACGCCGATTACAAATTGAACTGTTTTTGTGAGGGCGCAGCAATTGAGGATTATAAAATATTTTAAGGAGGATAAGTGATGCATAAACTTATCAATAAACTTTAACCCAGTCAATTTTTTTTTTATTCCAGACATTCCAGTAGTTATGTTTAATGTTTTTTAAAACAAAGTAAGCAAGTAGGTACTAATAAGTTAAAAACAGTATATGTAATAATTATAGTTCAGCAGACATCTCTATCAGAACGTCGCGCGTCGCAGGGAAATATTAGAAAACCAATGGTTACCAACATTATAAAAATATTATGTTTATTTTTCAAAATTAATATAAAAATATGCATTTGTGTTTATTTTAAAATTAATTACGTCGTGTAATAACCTCGTTGTAAATTATTCTAAAATACTAAATTGAATCGATCGACATACACACGCATGCAGTTTTAAATTAAAATACATATTTAAGTTTTTATAATACGATCCGGATCGAGTGAAATAATTCGAACATTACTTACCTACCTACCTGTTTTTAGCCCTAGTGAAATTTGATCTGTAAATGTTAAATTTGTTTGTTTCGAAATACCTTTAAATTTCGTATAGTGATGATGAAGTAGTCACCGCAAGTTCAATTATAATAATAAATAATAAGTACAGAACTTGCAAAGCGACCCCTTCTACATTTTATTGCTAACACATTTTAATGATTTGATAATTTAAATATTTTTCACAGTATTATAGATGTAAATGTAGCTATCCGCAGTAGTGCCATTTAAATTCTTAAAATGAATTCATAGCTGTATATTAGGTACCAACTACCAGGTACTTAAATTATATTAGTTTGTATACAAATTTAATAAGTATCTACCTACAATAGGTGTGATCAGACTTAGTCAAAAATAATTGGTTGCATAAAGACACTGGACCAAACAATTTTCCAATGAGCCAATTTTATCTATCACAATTTTAATGTGTACCTAATAAAATAATATAGACAACTAATGATATTGAAGATAAGCAATTAAGTTATACGTATTCTGTATGTCTACACATAACTCAAATAATTAAAACAACATCTTTTATATGTAATAAATAATAAATTAATAACTAATAGCATGTTTCAGCAAACTGCAATGATTTTAGTCCCAAGAAATATAATAACTAATACAAACAAAAAAAATTAAATATCCAAATAGTAATTATTGGCTGTCACAATAAATTAACAGAACTATATTATCATTAAATTTTTTTCTGATAATTTAAACCAATGTATTATTATATACGTATAACTATGACTAAACAGTGTTTAAAATTGTACATGGATTCTAATGTCTATAATTAATATGACAATAACTTAAAATATATTTTATAACCATAATTTGGGTCATTTGCTTATATTTTTGGCTTGATATAAAATTTAGCAATGCTATGAAAATTTATGACATATTACTACAATTTCAAATATGAAAGTGCTTGGCTTTTTTATTGTTTATACTAGTTTTTTTCTGCTTTTGACTAATTAAATTAATGTTTATTTATCAAAATGTATCAATATAAATAAAATTATAAATGTAATCTTTATAAACTTGCCATCCAAATCCAATAAGTATTAGGTATTTATCATAGTTATTTACTCAACAATGGCTACCAATCAGATTATAGTGAGTTAGTAAGAGTACTGAACCAAAGTGATATATTATATAAATATTACTATATTTATTATTAGAAACAATATTATATTAAATAAATTATCATAGTAAAAAACAAATGTATAACAAAAATAAACAGAATTTAATTTAAAAATTGTTTAAAACATAAAAATTGGTAAAACAATTTGTTAATGTTTTTTACAGATCCTGTCAATAAATAAATGTATGATACATATTTATGTATAATGTATATATAAAAAAATTCCCAAACTATAGTTTAATGAAATTATATAATGCTTAGAAAAATTATAGTGGCTTCAAAAAATAATTGACTGTATTTTGTACACTACGGTAATGATCATGATTCATTGTTCCATATATTGTGTTTTTGTTGAGCATCCCGAATCTTTTTCTCTTAAAAATAGAATAAACAATTCAATATATATTGTCAATAAAAGTTAATGAATTAAAATTACCTTTAGCATTTGCCAACAATGTACGTTCAGCATTTATAAGATCTGCTGATACATTCATCTTTAGTCCTAAGGCACTACTCACTAGTCGTCTAGCCATTGCTGTACAAGTTTTAGGCCTAGTTGCTGGAAGAGGAACAACTGTAGCAGCTCTAAGCTTTGATTCTTTGGTAGCATTCTTAAGAGGTCTAGTTTTCACTAGTGCTAATGGTGTGTTCAATGCTTGATCAGCTATTTAAAAATTATAATTTATAAATACAAAAAAATCAACTTTAAAATAAGTTCTTTGATATTTACCTAAATTTGGACTTTCAAATACTGCTAATGCATGTGTATCATCCACCCAAATAATTTCAAAATGGTTTTTACGAAATGCAGCAAATTGATTCATTAGATCAATTGTTTTCAACTCGGAAGAAAAACCATACACCTCAATAACACACTCACCATCCCCTGAACGTTCTTCAACTGTTTGATAAGTACGATAATCCTCTTTTGCACATTGAACTTGAACTTTACCTATGTTAGAAACTAACTAAAATAAGGAAACAAATAAAAATATATATAAATTTTTAAGTATAAAAATGAAAATAACAGTATAATTATTATTAATATTAATATTTAATTATGTATACAATTTTTTTTTTTTAATTGACGGAAATAATAAATACATTTAAGAATTATTTCATAGGTTTTATACAATTTTAAATTTAAATAAATACATTTTAATATTTCTATTTAAAAAAAAAAATTAAGATCCTACCATAAAATAAATATTGAACTGAACTGTTATGGTTTTTGTAACATTTATCGATGTACTGTTTTTTTCAACTTTAATAGTATCATAGTTATTAGATAAATTTACAATAAAATTATTTTATAAGGAAATAAATGAATTCAGATACATAAAAATTTTTATTTTTAATTATTAAGTTCATAATTTATTAAATAATAAGAAGTTTAAAAGCAGATTTTTTTTAAATGGTTATCACTATGTGTCTATATAGATTAATTTAAAATCAAGATGTTAAAGAATTAGACTTCTAGTCAAATTCTTGTCGGGTTTACTTGTTCAAAACATAAAATATTCGCATTAAATTCAAGACTATCATATGAAAAAAAATTTCTTAAACATTAATTATTTTTTAAATAAAAAGTATCTTACATTAAATGAATGTTATCATACATAAAGTAATAAAATAACTCACTTCTTTCATAAGCAATGGATGTATATAATCATCTTCTTTATCATACATATCTTCCCAGCTACATTCATCTACATCTAAAATTTTTTTCTTTTCTTTTTTCTTTTTTTTTTTCTTTTCATTAATTTCTTCAGAATTATTAATTAACACTGTACTTTGCTGGGCAGCCAATTTTACATTTTCATTTTTAGAATAACTGCTGTCTAAATCTGTTAATGGACCACTTGTGAAACTATCATTTAAACAATAGTGAGGACAATTTGAATCATGTTCTTCTTCTAATGCTATTTCAGATACACCAGAAAAAACCACTTCATTTCCTTTATGCGTGACATGCGATTGGTTATTACTATTAGAAATATCAGAAATGTTATCATCAACTTTCATATCTATTAGTTCTTTAGTTTTTTGAGAAACCAATACATTATTAGGTGTAATTTTTTCATTAATATCTGATACTTGACAGTCTGGTAAATTAACCAATTTAGAATTTTGAATACTTGTACAACTGATATTGTCACCTCTTGTTAAATCACGATTGTCAAACACAGTTTCTACAATATTAGACTCTATTTCATTATGGTCTAAATTGGGATTTTCAATATTAATTATTTTGTTTGTTACAGAAGCATTTATATTATTTTCTTTAATATCTACTGAATCTGGAAGAATACTAGTAGATAAAGAATCTGAAAACTGAGATGAAAACTGAGATGAAGTGTCAAAATATGAATTTTTAAATTCATTATTAGCATCATTAATTAACATGTCATTTGATAAGTCTACAAATTTAAATGAATCTAAAGATGCAAATATAATATCATTTTGTTGATTATGATTAGATAGTGATATTGAACTTTTCATATCTTTTGAATGTAATGTGTTGCTTGGATCATCTTGAATTCTTGAATTAGAATCAGGTTTATTTAATGCAGTTGAATCTGAATTACTATTTTCACTGCTAGTTTTGGAACCAGTAGTATTAGCTAATCCTCTAAGTGCTTTTGGTATATAAATAGGAATATCTGGCCTTTTACTTTGTTTGCGCTGATTAGATCTGCAATATGTATATAATTATTTATAATATAAACTAGATGTTACAACTAAAATAATTAATGAAATTGACATTACCTTGTACTTGGATCTAATTTTTTAGGCTTAAGTGACTGAAATAATCTTTCTTGGGCCTTCCTTTCATTAGGAGTTCTATACGCTCGATGTATACTAGAATTGTTTTCATCATGCTTTTCAGCACCTTCCGGTTCTATTTCACAATACCTATTAACCAAATTTGTAACTAAATTTTAAAATATTTATTGAGCATAAAATATTATTTTATTAATATACTACTTATTCTGCACTGCTAAGCAAAAGTACTGTAAAATCCAATAAATTAGTTTTGAGAAAAATGCAGTTTTGTATTTTTCATTTTATTATACTTTTATTATTTGTTAGTCTAGTTGATTTAATATAAAACATATCCACCTTCATAATTTGTTTGACGAGGAATAAAATAAACTAATAATTCACAAGTATTATTCGCTTATTATACAAATAAGTTATTTTTATGTTATTACTTTTATTTACGAAGGATAAACGCCATAAATAAATTGTAAGACATTATTGCCGGAAACATTACCTAACTCAGCTAGACATAGAAGTGTTATATGAAAAAGCCATATCTATAAAAATATTTACAGTGTTTATGCTTAGTAAGTGTAAGAAGCTGAAAAAGAAGTGAAGATGTTCTTACTTAGTACTTCTATTTATTTTTTTTTTTTGTTACCCCTACAGGGCTACAGCGTTTTCAAAAAAAGATAATTGATAATAAATAGAAAAATATTTTAATACTATTAAATTCAGTATATACAAGCTAATTTTCATTCCCTACATATTTTATTTTATTTTAATTATAAATATTGTCTATACAATTATATGTTTATTACAATTTAACTATAATATAATCAATATATAAGTAATATAGTTATCGTATTTAATAAAATTTAAATTATATTTTTAACAGATATTTACAATCAATTAGTTTCTATAAGACAAACACACAATAGTAACTTTAATTTATTAAGAAATTGTTTTAACTAATTAATTATTACAATATACAATATTGTATATTACAATATTTAACTATTTTTTTAACATACGCCTCTACTTTTCTGATCTTAAATTTAAATATTATAAAACAATTTATTTAATATACCTAATCACATTAGTAGTAAATAGTAAGCACTTTTTTTAATTAAAAAATTTGCCCTAAACAATCAAAAACATATCTCATTTATTAATAATTATATCTATTTAAATCCATTTTTTTTAAACATTGTGTCTAGATGCTTAACTATTACATGAATAAAGAGCATCTTCATTTGTATGTTATGTTACTTTGTACTATAGACATATACCTAATTGACCTCATTTTAATCTATCCTGTGTTATATTATTTTCAATGTTTATTCTCAAAATATTAATAGTTTGTTATAAATGTATTTTAATATTTAATAATCTAAATTTGCTGAAAGTTGGTCGAACATTTTCTTCTTAGTTTAATATTACAAAATTATTTGGAATGCAAAAACATCTGGATGTCAGAATTCAAGTGTAACTTGACCAAAATATCCACAAAAATAAAAATGTATTCTAAACTTTAAAATATTATTTAATAAAATAAAATTACTCTCATGGTGGAATTTTTAAGAAGTGTACTAACAATAAACAACTATAATCCACATTATAAGTATGTGTACCTATTAATTATTAAATTATATTATCATTAATCATTATCTAGAAATTTGAAGTATAGCTGTTCAACATTCATATATGTTAGTTACTATTGAAGGCTCTGGATTGGAAATAGCACGTATTGATGAAAACCATGTTTGCGATGTTATTTATAAATCTACCAAATCAGTGTTGATTAACTTCACAAGCCAAATCAGAAATGATTGAGTAAAGACTTCAAAAATTACTAATTATAAAACTCTAAATTGTTGGTACTGGACAGCTGTTACTTTATCAACCAACAATGGTTAAACATCTAGACACTGAGTTTTTAAAATCTTTACTGAATTAAAAACAAAAATGTCATTCTGTGAAAACCGACAGTATACTTAACACATGAATGAACAAAATATGACAAATATTTTATCAAGATATAGAAATCAAGATGTATTTAAATTTTTAACTTACATTGGTTTAAGAGAAGAATGATAGACAACTAAGCGTCTTCCGTAGCTACTACCAATTGATATGGTGTTCAATTCGTTAAAAAATGTTTGCACTAGAGTATGCACTAAAAACCGATTACGTGCGCTCACTGGAGGGAAAATAAGTACCACGTTTCTAAAACACAAACAAACAAACAACCAAAAAATAAAATATAAAGTTATTACTGAAGTTTACCAATCAAGTTTCCAAGGCAAACGGATTTATGCAGTTACCAACATTTTGTTTTTTAAAATGAAGGTGTTCATATAACGTTTAACATCGGCCAAGGCTGTCTCCAAAAACGAACATTCGCCTACTCGCAGGTTCAATATATCTAATGACTCCATAAGTACAATAAGCACATTGACGGCAGAATTCGAAATTGTATTTGGTACATTTATAAAAAAAAATCACTAAAACGTAAAAACTAAAAATAAACGTTGAATGCGACTATGGCGGATTTGAGGATATTTACGATTTACTCGATTTAGTATTTAATAAAAAAATGATAATTACATGCTGAAGTTGAACGGCGTAAAAACATAACAGATATAATACATATATGCACTACGAGAGAGTGCTTGTGCTTTCGCGATATAACACAAAATCGTGCAGAAAATAGAAATATTATCGTTGTTTATTCCATTATCCAAACAAAAACCTCAACTTTTAAAGCCTTGATAAGGGAGTTATCAAACATATGGTTGGCTGACAACCTTTCACGCGACCTTAGCGTTACCCTTACCCATGACAATATAATATATTATATCTATATATTCATGCCGTATTGCCGTTACCGATAAACAACACTACAACAGAACAGTTATGAGTTATATGATGTTGTAATAATATAATTAATAATGTATAAGTAATAACTAATAGTAATTAGCATCGATTATTCAAAAATTCTGATCTATAAATGAATTTAATGTACACTATGCAGTATCAATAGTGCCATGTATCAATGTATCATTGCGTATAAATTGTACATAATTATTTATATAGTATAAAACACCACGGTTAAAAATATACTTGGACCTAATAACTGGGTTATTGTAATAATATCCCCACTATGTTATTCAATTACGTCAAGGAATCCAAATGCCACGTAAGGGGTAATGCATCGATGTAGTTTGGAGTGGCCAGTGGAAGGGAAAGACAGTTGACCTGACATTTTATACTTTTTATGGTGTAGATCTTAGATAGTGAGATCACAAAATAAATTGTACATGATCTAAGGTATAGGTGACTGGTAAAGATATCATTTTGGCCCCTGTTTTAACTTTTACGATATAATTTATTGAATCTTATTTTCATTATTTTTTTGTGTACGTTTTTTGTTAATTACTCATTTTATATTTGTTATTAAATATTTATATTTTAGTTAGTACTCAACTTGAAATATTTACATTTAAGCAACTCATTTAAGCATTTGACACAATAACACTAATGTCATGGTTCTATAAAATTTCTACGACTAATAATTGCTACATAATGTTTACATGTATAGATTTATTATTGGTAGGTAAATTATTTCAGGAGGAGAAAAGTGTCACATTAACCCACACAATATTACTCCAAGTCCAAGATGCCAATGCCATAAATCCATAATGTATGATATGCAACATAATATCAGAAATATCTAGCAATGTATTAATATTATTCATAGTTTAAATCAGTGGCAACCACAGGTTTTCCGTGAACCAGTGCAGCAGTGCAATTATAATATTATAGGGCTCCCAAATTTATTTTTTGATACTCAATTCAAAATGTTTTTCTAAATGCTACAGTGTATTAGCTATAATGCATAACGTATATAACTTATACTATACTAATTTTGCTTACTTCGAGGTCCAAAGGCTGAATCACAATGTAGATAAAATTTTATATGTTATTTAGTTATATCTATATGAATTGGACAATGGTGAGAGCATAAAAGTCAAGAGAATAGATATATATTTTGTTGTAACAGTTTTGTTCATTTACTACCACAGTGGTATTTTTAATCACTGCTATGTTAAATATTAAATTTTCAACTGGAAAAATAATAGAAATTGAAAAATTTACTTTTTTATAAAGTTTCAAATATTTTACTTTGCTTAAGAGGATTTACATTAACCTTTTAGTTTACCATCAATCGGTAATACTTGCTACTTGATAAGTATTTTTTAACTAGGTACATGTTTACTTTAAATTGCCATCATGATATTGTAGGAGTTAAGCCAGTCGAAATAGGTACTTTTTCATTGAAGAATCTTTAAAATTGATAAAGATTAAAGGGCAATTTTCAATATTAAAAGAAATTAATAACAACTTATTGAATAAACAGATACTTTTAATATATTTTAGGTATAGGAGAATGAAAATTAAAGTACACAGTTTCAAAGTTATACATATGTGTACATACCTGATAAAGAACTTAGATTATGGCTAGTAGAGTAGAACACTGTAATAGCTATTTACTACTGTAAGCTATTTTTATAGTTCAATTGAAAATTGTTGTTGGGTACCTATACAAAATACTTAAATACGTATTAATAATTATTATCAGTTAACAAACAATGATTGCCATAC
Source organism: Rhopalosiphum padi (assembly GCF_020882245.1). NCBI lineage: Eukaryota > Metazoa > Arthropoda > Insecta > Hemiptera > Aphididae > Rhopalosiphum > Rhopalosiphum padi. The sequence continues at coordinate 26,962,970 of NC_083600.1, forward strand.
CTATTAATACAATTGGTAGAATATATTTTTTATGGCAATGAAGCCATAAAAATACGTTATGAGTAAATTCAATTAGATTAAACTCGACCAATTTGATTTATACTTAATACCTATAACTGATTAAACATTCAAATGTAGGTACTGTAAATAAATCAATAATTACTCAACCTATTTAATTACATTTTTTATTAAGAACTGTACTTAAGAAAATGTAGACATTTTTTTTTTCATTAAATAACAGAATAACTTTAAGGGAAAATATTTGAAACGTATTATTTTATTATTGTAAAAATTTAACTGAATACATTATTAATAACAACTAAAAAATGTATTTAATATTTTTATTAAAAACAAATTTATTAAGAACAATGTAGATATAGGTTTTAATTAAAAACCATTTTAACAGAAAAAAATATACAAAATATCTTAGAATAATTAACTTATTATTTGTTTATATTTTAATTAAAAATATTATTATTACGTCCAAAATAAAATACTGAAAGCCATTGCAATACAACAAAATGATACATATGGACTTTTCCGTTCTCCAATTCTTGCTAATTTCCAAAATGTTCCTAATGGCCTAAAAATAACAATGTAAACATTAATATTATTATAAAGACATGTATACATAAAACTATAAAAGTAAGTGCATGTATCCATTACATGTAAATCTTAAACTAAATTGTGTACTTAAACATTTTAATGGCATCATAACCAATATGTATTTTTATCTAAATTTTGGGTGGCCATTTATTCCAGATTTTCTAGTGTTTTTAATTGATGAACTCATGTTTCAATGAAATATTTTGGGACTTGGTGTTGTTACCAGGTTTGACTATTAACCTAATAAATAGTTATGTCCCAGAATTTTCTTGAGTACAATAGATTTTAATATTTTTCATTAATGTTTATTGATAATTTTCAATTAATAGTTAAGTAATCACACACAAAATATGCATACTAAACAATTAACACATAAAAAAATGGTAAAATAAAATAATAATGATTAAGTTCATAAATGTACATATAATTTCAAAGTTAAATACAGCAAACATTTTTACCAGCCCATTTGCTTACATAAACACATGATCATTTAGTTATATCTATGCCTATTGAATTGATAAAATTGTATTTATCTTTTAAAAAAAATGTAAATAAAATTGTCAATTTCACATGGATTTGAGCAGATGGCCCCAATCTGTTTTGATCGACCCTTACGACCAGCAACATTACATTAATTATAAATTATAATTTGGTCAAGTAAGACATTTTTCCTAGATTTTATAAAATTTAATCTGGCCCCCCTAATCTAAATAGAATAGAAGTAAATATCATACCTAACAAATAGTGGTGGGCTAACCTCATAATAAATAACATAACTAAATTATTTTGTACATATCTCCCTAGTAAAAGTTATCAGATATAAGAAAATTATATTAAAATTAATAAACCGTGACAATATAACAATAGAACAAAATTTTTTATTAAAACTATACATAAATAAATAAAGCAACTATGTCAAAATCAACTATACTAGCCCACTGTCTTTTAATAATCAATTTACAATTTATGACTTATGAGTTATGATCTATTAGCAGGACCTTTAGCGAGACTCTGGGCAAAACTTATTTAACTAATAACCATAGTCACCTAAAGCCTATAGGACATATTTGTAATTAAAAGTGCGAGGCTCTTGAATATGCGAGGCCCTGGACAAATGCCCCGCTTTGCCTACCCATAACGCCTGCCCTGTCTATTAGAATCAATAATATAGTGTGATATCATAATAAAATATTATTACAAATCCTTTTATTTTCAAAATCAATAAAAAAAAATACATTTTTATACCATATTATTAAAAATGTAGAGATACCATGTTTTTGAGAAGTAATGGATCAACATTTAAATATGAAATACGAGTATAACTAGTATAAGGTACTTGGCTTATCTAAAATTTCAGATTGGCTATTTAGTAACTGATAGAACACACTTGTATAAATTGTATTAGTTATTTATAATATAAAAATTACCACTAAACAAATATTTTCACAGACTTGCAATATCACTTATTTATTTTTAGAAAATAGGACAAATTCTTAAGAAAATAGGACAAATTCTTAAGAAAATTATACATAATGTAACACTTTTGAATGGTATTCTCAATTGTATTCTAAGCATAAGTAAAGCAAAAACACATTATTTATTTAAATTCTTTCTTTAAAATTAAACTAGTGCCAGGATGCATGAACAACCAAAAAACATTTAATAAATCAATAGTGTGATAATGGTCCTTTAAACATGATTTATTAAAAATTTTCTTTAAACATAGTCCATGATTAATCCATTAATAAATTAATTTTATAAATTGTATTGAACCATTAAATTAACCCATTTATTCATGCAGCCCGGCATAGAGGTTTATATTTTTAAATCAGTCTTAACAATTGTTTAGAGTGATACTGAAAACTATATTAGTATTAAAAATTAAATAAATGATAAAATGGTAAATATGTGAATTTCTAATGCCTACATATTCAAATACAAATTATTTGCCATACTTTTAGTTATTCAAAAAATATTATTTTATATTTATTGAAAATATTTTAATAGATATTGTTTACATGACTACAAAATTTTTAAATTCTTAAGTTCTAATTTTTAAAACTATTCAATATATTACAATAATGAACATATGATTAAAATAAAATGTATTCAAATTTAAATTAATAATATTTATTCATCTTACCCAACTTTATTCCTATCAATAATACTTGGTAATAACTGCCTTAAATAAGTACATGTACAAATAGACAATAATAAAATTGTCAATAGACTTTGTAAATTGAATATCGCCAGCTAAAATCAAAACATTTATGGTTAATGAATAATGGTTATACCAAATAAAATTAATTAATTAAATAATATATTGTAAATATTTTTTACCATGTTTACAGCTTGAAATTATTTAATGTATCTCAAAATTAATGTGAAAACTATTATTAAAGAACAATTTAAATTGAATTTTTAAAACTGAACGTCGGAGTCATCACTTATCACTCGTTATTCGTCAACAATAAAATTTAGTTACATGGATTAATGGTACATAACATTGATAAGAAAACTATACATAATCACAAATTTTAGATAGTATTATCACAAAATAAATGAATTTCATCTATTCTGTACTTTAACTGTGATTGCACCTATATTCTATAGTATGTAAGTATGTTATTAAAAAAAATAAAATATGTTATTTTATACATAATATTTTTAATTTATTTTTAAGTTCAAAATTGATTTAAGTTAAAACAATTTAAAACAATTTAAATTATTATGAAACCGGATAATGTGTGATATTTACAATACAAAAATAAAAGCGCCAACAATAGACAACTTTTTCAACTTGAAAACCAATTAACCAAATATATTTGCAATGAATTACTTAGGTAGTTTAAATCATTACATAGATCATAGAGTATAAACAATGATTAAATTCGACAAACAATGTATTTTGCTTTCATATGAAATGCGCATTATATTTAAGGTTCAACTTCAACCTTTTACAATAAATTATAAAATTTCTATTTCCTAAGAATGATTTTAACATTGACAATAATTGGGTTGGCACGATTTTTTTTTAATTTTAAAAGCACACCACTGTGCCTTACCCTATCAAATTGCTAAACCAAATTGATTTTTTTCTTAGGCCAAGACACCGGGTTTTAAAAATGTCACATGATACTTAAAATGTAAAAAAAATGTAAGAACTATTGCCAGTCTGTGTATATTTTTATACCACGTACATTATAATAATAAGTTGTCAAAACCTCCAAAATAAATTGTAACAATTAATATTATATAATATTACGTATTGTTTTAGTTGTTTCCACACCCCATGAAAAGTTAAACGTCGCAGCACTCCCAATAGTCGGTAGTTCGGCACCCATGCTTTCGTATAATTATATTTCCACACATCTATCTATCTATATATATATATTATATAATAATCTAACCTGATTTTGGAGACGAAGGAAACCGGTTTTAAACGCCTCTGACCTTATCGCTTCCTCTCATAATAATAATTATTATACATATTATATATATTTGTTTGTTTGTTATTATTATTATTATTAATTATTTATTTGTTTGCACTTGCATTTTTCTATTCGAAATATATATTATTCATTGAACAAATAATTTATTGTTACATTTTTTCTACCTTATCTCTATTTTATGATAAAAAGAATAAAATTTACCACTCCAGTGGTTGAATTCATAATGTAGGATGTATAATTTTCAGAAATTAGCAATAACAATAACTACAATATGTAATTATATTATATTATTTGTATAGCCAAAAAATTGTCATATGTTTTTAAATTAAATTATAAAAAAATAATTTCTTAGGAAGTTCGTGCAGCTAGTCTGATAGGTATATTATTGAAGTTTAAATTTGGGATTTAATTTAAAACATCGACAAACACAACACAAATGACAAATCTTTATAAGGCGGTATTGCCGGTATTCATGTACCTATTATACAAGAATTTTTGCACATTTTGTTTTTGAACAATAACTTTACTATACATTTTCTATCTTTTCCCATACCGATTGTACGGACATTTTACACAACCCTTCAAATACATAAGACTATTCTCGTTCATTTTCGTTTCCAAACGCCAAAATGTTGACAACTGTTCATCTTAACTATATTAATTTCGCTATTTAATATCATAATTCATAATATATATTTCCACGATAGGGGTCCGGCTTTGTATAATCCAACCATGCTTCGTTTCCAGTATAGGTATATTCAACCCATTCTCGTTTGGTTTATTTTCACCACCACACAATACATTTCTATACTAATAATTCTAATGGTAGGAAAAAAAGTACGAATTAGAATATTTTAAATAAAACTTATAATATAATATCTCTATATGATATTTTACTATATAAACTTCTATAATCACTCTGTATAAAAAATAATATGTTAGTTTGGTGTAAAAAACCAAAAATAAAATTATAAAATCTATTATTCCCTTAATATAACACATTTATAGACTTATAAGTTATAGTTTATAGTGTTTATACCTAATATACGTTAAGTTGCTGCGGAAAACCGCAGATAAAATGATGATAAAGTTAATAAAAACGATAATTTTTGGTTTTTAGTTTTTACCTGCGGGATCGGCAGTAGATTATACACACATATATACATATATAGATTATAGACGGTTAGAGTGTGATATAATTAAGTAAAATACAGCGATCTATTGTATAGTATAATTATTATATTAGTATAGTATGGTGCAGTAGGTCAGTCTCAGTATAGGTGTGAGTGTGTGGTAGACGAAGACAGCGTACGTTATTAAACAGATTTTATTTTATTTTTTAATGGAAATTTTAAAATCTAATAAAGGAAACATGAAAATTGCGTAATATGAAAGTTTTTTATACATAAATATTATTATTTCTTCATTATTAATATTATTATAACTGTACTAGTTTTGGGGAAAATAAAATAAAACTAGAAGATTTTTTAAAAGCTATAGCTCAAAATATTAAGTTAAATAAAGCTTAAAGTTTTATAGATACAATATTTTTATTTGTGCTTTCCCCTCCCCCCCTGAGACTTTTTTTCTGTTCCCCATAATTAGTAATTCTTATCTTTTAAGTTTGTTACATTATGCATTATCTGTGAGTTGTTTATCTTCCGAAAAGTTTATTAACTGTTAGTCTATGACCTAGTCAGGTACTGAAGTACATCATTATAGAGTCTATATACATGTCCCGACCAGGAATTGAAAAATATCGGGACTGTGTAGTGAAAACCGGTAGTGTCCTGGCGAAATCGGGACGAATAGCAACCCTATTATAGACATTAAAGTTAGTTAATCCATCCAAATAAGTCAAAGAAGATAATATGACTTATTTCGTATTTGTAATCATACTATTGTCGAGAATAATTTATTATCGACAGTATATTGTACCGTTTGACCGATGTCAGTAATATCAAATTTTACTTTGATCCGACTATTTAATTGCAAATGTTGTTGGTACTATGAACCCGCGAACAAATTATGAGTATTTTGTGAACCTGAATCTAGTAAACGCGACATACTAATTACCATGATTAACCAACTAAGTTAGCTAATCGTGCTAATTACTATTTAATTTCTTATCTAATAATTTAATAACTGCGAATGATAACAGCACTCGTTTACCACCAATCGTTAGATTTCACCTTTAAACATATTGATACGATTTTTTAATTTATAAGTTAATTGACTTAATTGTTTTTTCTCTTCAATCATTGCTGTAATAGTGATATATCATGTAAACATAAAGTATGTGCTTCAATGCTTGAATTAAAACCTTTTTATTATTATATACCTTAATATACAAATATACAATCAAATTACATTCCCGAGTGATACCATACATAGTTGGTAAGCAGTTTAATTATGATTCATGTGTTGTATATACATACTTGACATTTGTATTATCCGAATCACCAAATCATCGCCACTTAAAGACAAATTATTGTCTATTGAGTTTGAGTAGGTATCATCGATCACGTTATTTTTATGCATCAGTATTCCAAAATGTCATGAAATTATAACAATTCACAATACAAGTCTAAAATTGTTGGCGTGGCTACTGGCTAGTCGTAGAGGAGCAACAAATTTATTTTAACCTACCACACTATTTATACCCGTTCTGGCCGTTTTAATCAAAATTTTGGGCGTCATGCGTTAGGGCGAGTGATTTTAAAACATTGTAATGTATTTAGGATTATGCTACGTTTTTTTTAATACCCTTAGATGCTGTATTTTATTTTTCCTCTCATTTTAACAGACTTAGGACTTGGTGTCTTGCAGAATTTCCTTACGTAGTATCTTATTTAGTCTTGCATGTAAGTTTTCGGCTTTCCTTTTGATAGCTGTTCTAAACTTCTATCACAGTGAACACCTAAATTATGATCAGTAGTTGGTTCGTGATCATGTATATTATTATTTTAAAAAGATAGTATTTTATCGATAGTAGAATTACTAGAATTCAGTATTTACTAAAGCATTCTCAGTACATTTTCTGTTAGTACATCTAAAACGAAGAGCCATTTTTCAAGTGGTTAAATTCACTAAAAATATAATTTTCAATTAAAATGCATCATTTATTTCGTTTTGTATTCAAAATATATTCAATTTGAATTTTTAAATCCATATTCCAATATTTGACATGAACTCACAAACACTATAATATACAAGTTCACGTTTCCAATGTTCAAGCAAACTAATATTTGAAAATACTATACTAGTTTCCCGACCTGCATATAAGACTGTGCCATATTTATGTTGATATAAAATTCCCTATAAATTGTATATAATGATTTTGTCTTAATCTTTACAATTTTATCTTTTATAATATTGTCTTGCTTAAACTCGACCAAACACATTACTTTTATTATGCGGGTAAAAAAGCAATTCGCCCAAACGCAAACCGCACCAAAATTTGACAAATATTATCGCTCGTTTTGATTCTGACATACATAATCGTTACTTTTATTATATACATTAAACTATTAAATTAAATCTTCACCAACTGAAACGACATTGAAGTACCTTCGTATTTTCAAACTCAGCCACACGATAAGTTATTTTCTCTACCTCTTTTTAATTTATCAACTTGATTGCAGTCTTTTCACTTTTCCAGACACCTTCAACTTTTTCTCAGTGAAATACTTGATGTCGCATCAATTTATTTCAAAATTTTCAACGTAATTTAAAAACCATAGCACTTGCCACTTATTATTAAATATGCTTTTAATTGACGGGGCCTTAATTTTTTAATACGGCAGAAATACGGATGATTCAATTTTTATTTTACAGTTACTTACACTTATGAGTATTGCACAGATATTTCTTTCGTTCGGATATTTTTTCCTGGGATATTTTGAACTGTATATTTTTTTCTTGAATATTATAGATCCAGATATTTATGCTGGTGACCGTAGAGATAGATGACATAAATAACTTATAAGAAAAGAGCATGGTCAAACTATTTGGTAACCACTGTTCACTAATCACTACTATAATATAAAGAGGGTTGGAAGTGGTGATCTGTTGTCTCCATCCAACACACATATTATTTAATATAAACGTGTCTTATTCACTAATTGTCCTATTTGCAACGTACAGAATGTTAGAATACCGATCAATGATCAATCAAGTTATACGATTAGAATTTTGAAAACAGATTTAAATTCATCGTAAAGTCTTCTTTAGTACAACTTTAATTACTACATTTTTGATATCTTCCTTAATATATAGTTCTAAGCACAGTATAATATCGTATATTATAACCTCAAATCATTATATAAATTTACTAGTATAATAATAAAATAGATTATTATAGGTAGGTACGACATATATAATATAAACATAATTATTATTTATTTTTACAATTACACAAATACATTATAACTTATAAGCAATATTATTATTGAATTAAATTATTTAGATTTATGAAATATCGTAACATTGAACATGTGATGTACTGATGTTTTATCTGTAATGTCCTCCGCCGTCCCCGGAGGTGTAAAATATCGTGGACGGCGCTCGTTAAAAAAAAAAAGATAAAATATTTCTCTATAACCACACCACGTTCCTCCCACTTAATGAACTAATAACAACATCATATTACGTCCGAACTCCGAGGTCCGAACACTAAAAGATAATAATGATTTCAACGCTTTTATGATAGCCACTATTTTTTTTTACATTAATATTTTTATTTATTTATTTTTACACATGTTCTTGTATTTTAAATGGAAAAAGATAATTCCAAAGGTAACCAGCTACGGATTTGTAAATGCTACAAAATTTTTTTTATTATTTTGTTCTTGAATATATTTTAAAGTTATGTACTTAAATTGTTTGGTCTTTTTTGTTTTTCAGAAGTCATTGAGTCCACGACCACGAGTCTTCTCAATGAATCAGTTCATCTGGACAAGGCAATCGAAATGGTCGGTAAGTCGGTTTAAAATTAATAAAAATATATTTAAACTTGTAATAATTATATGAATTGAACCATATACATTTTATTTTTATTCACATACGCGATTATGTCACAAGTGTGGTGCCGGTATATATATATTTTATAGGTTTTGGTCGAGAGTACATCTATTCTTACTGATAGGTACCTACCTACTATAGTTTATAAGTATATAGCTACTGATTGTGCATGTTATCTCGAATACTCAACACATTTTTATAACGTCGTAGTCCTATTTTTTTTTCACAAATATTTATGACATATTATTTTATGTTATATACTTATATGTATCATGTTCGTCGATCACACACAGTCGTATGGAAAAGTAAAATTATTTTGAACAACATCGCACAAAAGTCAGCAAATTAAATAGAATAAATATTCTAAAATAGTTTAAAACCTTTAGAGAGTAGGAACTTAATACTAAGTTACCATCAGTTTCAAAATATTTTCCAAAATTAATACGAACCACGATTATTATTCAATATTTGTATATTTGTATTTACAATGAAGGATATAAATAAATGTATTTAAATGAAAAATAATATTATACTTTTACTTTTTAAATACGTTATTGCATAATATACCTACTTCAGGATATCACCGGTTGCAGGTGATGCTACTAATAATAATAAATATTTAGATATATTCCAACAACTAGCGTCAATTATACTCAACTACCGCGACAGCAGATGTGCTTATACGAGTAACATAATAGTATCGCCAGTAACGCCTACACAAATTAAAAAGATCATTACACTTAAAATAACCAATATGAATGTGTGTGGGCATGTGTATGTTCGTGTTTTGAAATGTTGAAAGTTGATTTTCAATATCATCATGGTACCTCAGTGTAGTCCGAATAACAGTATAGTACCTAATATTATACGCAATATAGATTATTAGCTTAGATATATGTATATTTAGTACACGACACGTTGGTATATTATTATGTACGATGTGTTTAATATAATATACATATATATATATTATAGTAATATTAAGTATTATAACTAATAATTATTAATTCTAAATTTATACCTTTCCTCCACCGACCCCACCCATAAGAATATTATGATTAATATTATGATATTATTTTCTTATCGCTTTCAAATTTCGACTACTTACATATACTTATTTCTATTGAAATATAAGTAAATATTTTAATTAATAAAAGTTATGCGTATATTATGTACCTATATCAGCTATCACTTACTATGATATGATGACGAGGGAAGTTCAGACAAAAATAATAAAATATACAAAAATAAATATAGGTAAATTTTATAGCTGAATTATATTTGTTGCTTTATAACTATTTTAGATATATTAAAAATAGAAAATAACATAAAATAATTAATTTGGTATTATGGATAGATAGTAAAATTAATAGATGATGTGCAATTTTGTTGCCGAAATTCATCATTATACGATATTACGCGTATAAATTACAAATTCGTTAATATTAATATTAATTGTTAAAAAAAATAACAAAATGCATCTAAATATTATGTATTAATAATACAGTATTATTGAGAAGTATTTTTAATTTTTAGTTTTTAAGCAGAGTGAAAATTTATTAATTTCACAATAATTATAGGTGTTTTTGTTTCTATTTTTATTAACGTTCGGGAGCAGAAAAAATGCTTGAATCTTTAAATTTGATGATGTTAGTCTTTAGTAAAAATTATATTCAGTTATTTTTAGTTGAGTTTTTCTTTTATCGGTAATTATGTAGAAAATTCCTAACATGTTTTAAAAAAATTGGGAAAAACTATATTATCTTTAATTTATTCGAAATATTATAATGTTGAAAATAATTTTTTTTTACCTTTGTACAGAAATTATGTATTTAAAAATGTATTAGAATTTAAAAATGTGTTAAGATATTTTGATCATAAAATATTAAACTATATTATGTGTAAAAATAAAAATAAATTTAATAACACATTTTTACACCAACAGGTTTTGGATATTTTCATTATTATATACTATTCATTTGTGGATCACTTTACATAGCAGTTGCCTTTAGCGTAACGTCAATATCATTTATTATACCATCAGCTCAATGTGATTTTCACATGACTTCTTCTCATAAAGGCTTTCTAAATGGAGCAATGATGATAGGTAAATATTTAATTTAAAATTAAACTGTTTTATTCAATTATATTGTTTTTTTTTTATTTTAGGAATGTTAATAGGATCCTTTATTTGGGGTTATGTGGCAGACTCTAAAGGCCGAAGATTTACTTTGATAATTTGTATGTTAATGGATGGTCTTTTTAACATATTATCTAGCGTGTCGCAGATATATTCAATATTTTTAATCTGTAGACTTTTAAGTGGATTTGGGTACACCAAATAGATTTTTATTCAATTTTAACACATTTATTTATATTATAAATTATCAAATGGTTGTTACAGAGTATCCGGTTCAACAGCACTCTTTTCATATCTTGTAGAATTTCTGAATATCAAATACCGAGAAAAATTTTTATCTTGGATGGAAATGTTCTGGACAAGTGGCATGATATTACTTCCGTGTAAAAATTTATTTTATTTTGTAATTTATATCATTGTTATCTTATAATTATACAACAGCCATTAGTAGTAGGTATTGAAATAGGACTACGTATTGCAACTTGCAAGTTACTTTGAATAAGTATTAGATTTACTATATAATTGCCTACATCAAACCCCTTAAAAAGCTAGTGTAGCGATGTATTACATTTAGTAAAATAAATAAGTAATATAACTAAATATTGTTGCAATGTAGTAATTAACAACATTTATATAATAGCTGTGCACATAATATGTATAAAATCTTGTTATTTTTTAATGGTAATTTAATATTGATGAATCAATCATAAATGATGATCTATGTTTAATTATCTGAATTACCTGATCGGTAATTAGTAATTAACTAAATAATCTAATTAATACAACTATTCAAATAATATTGTAAGTTTTTATTTATTTTTATTTTTAATTTCAGGTGTAGCATGGATAATTATACCACAGACATTTAGAATCGAAAACGAATACATTTTGTTCAAATCGTGGAATTTGTTTGTAATTATGTGTTCACTTCCCAGTATAACATTAGCATTTTTATTAATGAAAATGCCGGAAAGTCCTAAGTTTTTACTTTCTCAGGGTAAACATAAAGAAACAATTAATTGCTTGAAATTTGTTCACAGATGGAATAGTAACTCGGGTGATAAATTTCCTGTAAGCTTAAATTTCAATATTTCTTCGGTGTAAAATTTTACTTTTTAACAAATATTGATTATACATATTATTACTTATATATTTTTATTTGTATGGTTTTTAGGTGTCCTCGATAATAATGCCAAGTTCTAATAACAAATTAAATAATGGTTTCTTTGATGGACTTTATAAGAGTACAATAGATTTGTTTACATCAAAATTCAAAATTATAGCTATAGTTACATGCATAATACACTTTTGCGCTACTACCAGGTAACAATAATTGGAACATATAATATGTAAATGGGTAATTATACAATTTTAATAAAAAATCATGTGTTCAGGGTTTGCTAACTCTATGCTATATTATGTGCAGTTACTATATGCTAATACTATGGTTCCCAGAATTGATGAATAGATTTCGTTGGTATGAAACATATTCAGATTTCCAAAATAAAACATCTATGTGCGAAATTGTATCCATGTACAAAGTTGGACCAGAAGTTAATGATTTAAAGTGTGATGATCACATTGACCAATCGGTCTACATGAACATCATGATCATTGGCATTGCTTGCATACCTACGAGCCTCGTTGTTCCACTATTTATCAATAAACTTGGACTCAGATTTTTTACAGGTTATTGAAAATTGAAAATTTTTACCTATTCATATTAAATATACATTTTTAATTGTGTTAATGGTATATCAAAGTATTATTAATAACGTTACTATTAATATAACGTAAAGTTGATTTAATTTTCGCCGAAAACATTGAATATTGCATTTATTATATTATTCATATTAAGTAATATTTAATAATAATATAAGTAATAATAATAATAAATATAATTTATACCTACCTACCATATTATCATATTATTTTTATTAACTTTTAAATTAATAACACTTAAACGTAAATCAGTTTGAATGGATTCATGGTATAATTAGGTAATATCTTAAAATTAATTTACAAATTTTGAAATATCATTACACAAAGTAATAAATTAAAAATATAGGTAGGTACCTAAAAATTTTAAGTTCGGTCCCTCTGAGTATGATTAAAAGTAGTCAGTCTATGCCCTATGGTCTGATACTCTGATCTAAAATTCTAAACATTCTAAACATAGGGTTTGACCATAAGCACAATTTGAGGGGGCTTGGGGGATAAGCTCCCCCTTCCCCCCAAAAAATAGTTTGTTTATATCCCCTTCCACCTTTATATATCTCAGGGAGCATACACATACAGTACATACGTGCAAATTATAATAGCCCCTCCCCAAGTTTAAAATACAAATTTCGCCTATGATGGGTTTAACACAACTGCTTTCTATAATTCAATAACCAATTGATCAAGAGATAGTAAAACGTTTCATAACAATAAATTTTTGGTTTTCAAAACACTGTTGATAATATGTACCTATTTTGTTTTAAATTCTAATTGCATCTGTTCTATATTTTAAATTCTATGGAAAACGTAGAATACTAGAATATATTGGTTTTACAATTGTTTTTTCCAATGATCAATTGTTTTAAAAGTTTCAAATAACACTATCAATTGGAACTTGAGACTAAATTGTAAATGGCATAATGTCAATATATTATCAATAAATAAACATTTTTATTTTATTTTTATCTAGTTGTAAGCTTCTTTGGATCCAGTATTTCTGCAGCATGGTTATATTTTATTACTTCTTCAATGGAGAATATGGTGTTATCTTCAATATTTGAAGCTTTTTCTAGTATTGGTATTAGCTTAACATATTGTATTACTGTTGAATTATTTCCAACAGAATACAGGTAAAATATACTTAAAATAATTTATAATTTGTTCTAGTAGTATGAATTCTTAATTATATTTTGTCATTTTTAAGGGGCATGGCTGCATCTATAGGAACTATGTTTGGTAAAATAGGTGCACTTTTGGGCAATATTCTTATTGGAATTTTTATTGATGCCCATTGTATAGTTCCAATATTTGTCTCAAGCTCATTTTTAATAAGTGAGTACAAATATGTTATAGTAGTCAATAATTTGAGTTAATTAGATATTCATAATTCATTATCTTACTACGTTAATAAAAGTAAATACTATACACATATTAACACTCTTTGCATACACTGTAGTAAGAAATAAGAACAGTACATTATAATATCATATTTACGTTTAAACTAGTGTACACCGCAATGGCGTAATCTACACTTTAAATGAATCGATTGCAGAAACGTCACGAGTTAATACTAAAAAATGTAATGTTGGATACCTATCTAATTGATCAAAATTGTATAATATAAATAATTTAAAAAAAAATTATTTAAGAATGAATATTTATTAAAACATTCCATACACCAATTATATATCATTTTTGTGTAAAAATAATTGAATGTGCGCTTTTTATTGACTTTCAAAGATTTATGACTCATGATGATGTTTTTCAAATTAACGAAAATATAGCAAACAAAAAATTATTTTAACACAGAGAAAATTATTTTATTAAGGATTATATAGGTTTCTATTATTACATTATAACAGTAATACATTTATGGGCACCCTTTAGAAGAGCGTGATAGGGCTCAATATATAGGGCCCCCCTTGAAAAAATAATATTAACTTATAATTTAATAAATATTTCCATTATATTATTGCCTAAAACGACTTAGACATCATAAACTAATTTGTTTAACTACATTAAGATGAAATGATGAAATATACAGTTATAAATTACTGATACCATTTACCGAATAATACATTTGATTATATTTTATTATCTATTTATTTCTAGTACTTATTAAAATTAATTTTAATTATAACTGTAATATACCAATAAAAATTTTAATTATTTAAATAATAGCATTATAATTAAACTAATTTATATTTATATGTTGGAATAACATAAAACATTTGTTTAACTTAAATTTGAGATGTTTTTATTTCTACTGTTTTTGCTTTTTTTGACCTTAAAATGTTACCCATGGGCGCCCGCCGATCATGATTACATTATAAACACCTAGTATATTATTAAATTTTAATAGTACATATATATCGATATGAAATTATACAGTTTAACACAGTTTTCATTTATTTTTCTATAGTTCGCCATTTCAAAATTTCAATCCAAAATAAATTGAATATTTTAAAAGGAGCTAAATAGGATACTGATTTTTTTATATCCTTCATTTTATTTGAATTTATTAGTAGAATGTCTTCATAATTTTCCATCAGTAGTTCATTAAAGTTTGTTCCAGATAACGTCATCCAAAAATTATGTTTATTGTCGCTATTTTATGTTATAAATTTATAATTATTTAATATTAATATTTGATATAATTTATAATGATAAAAGAATATATTATTTCTTAAATTTTTTCTTAATTTACATTTAGTTATGCCCAAAATATCTATCTAAAATGAATATCCTTGATCATATTTTTCGGTAAAATTAAATTTTTAATGACTAAAGACATTTTTACACTCAATGCTTAGTAATACCATTTATAATCAATGGTAATACATAACTAGTATAATATGTTTTTACTAATATCTCAATTTCATAAAATATGTAACACATGATTTTTCTGCAATCATCGATGCTGAAACATTAAATACATTTAATATTTAAACTTTTAAGTATTTAAATTATGACTTAGTGAGTCATTAGAATAAATAATATTATCATAGATATATCCTTTATAATTTTAGTTAATAGTTATGTAGGTGTACCTAACTACTTTTACATAATATTTACTGTTTAGTTTCAGCTCTCTTAGTAATTACATTACCAAAAACCGGAAGAATCAACGTTATAATAACTGATGGAGTGCTTTAGAAATAGTTGTATCCTTAGATAGTGCTTAGTATAGAACTTATATATATATATTATATATATAAATAAAACTTAATATCTGTAAACACAAAACATCAATATTTAATTTTAGATTCTAAACATATCCATCATTATAGTTTATTTTTGTACTTTTTAAATATAAAATCTGTGTAGAACAGAATAATACAACGTGTTGTAAAATTTTATTTATTATATTAACATTATTTTATATTATAATAAATTACCTAAAGATAATTTTATTCAATATAAAATATTATAATGCGTATTTTTCTGCAAGGAATAATATGTATTTTCATACCAATTAGTTTATAACAAATTTCATTGAATGTACATAAGTCCAGTGATTTTTTGTGGTGGTGGGCGTGGCTGTGTGGGTTTATATAATTAAGAGATTTATTTCTATTTTTTTTTTATTAATATGAATTTAAGTATCCTAATAGAAATTATTAATTATTATTTATTAGTTATTACTTATGTTGGTAAAGTATAAAAATGTTCAATTTTTTTTGGTAACAAAGCACTATGACTATGCACTATGAAGCATTGTAGGCTGCGGCAAAGAATTCCTAATGTTCCTGTACAAGTTTTAATTTTATTATGGTGGGGAAGAGATATTTTTTCATCCCTAAATCATTTTAACAATCCTACTTCTACAAATTCTTCATACACAATATTACAATACTCATTATCTTATAGGCATATCAATAATTAAAATGTTAGTGTCTTAGGGATATAAATATATAATATTATAAAAAATATTGAGTCTTAACACTCTTAACAGATTAACGTAAAAGTATATCTATTAGGTATAGGTACCAAAATATATTAAAATATTTATGTTGATAAGAATATATTGTTAAAATTTATAATTATAAAAATTATAATATAAAGTAATTTTGTTGTTATACTTAATACTTATTAATCTTGAGTAATATAGGTATAATAAATAATAATGCAACATATCAATTAGAAAAGTATTAGTATTTCAATACTATTATTTATTAATGCGAAACAAAATATAAATTAGAGTTGTAACTTGTAAAACAAAATTGAAGTTTGTTTACTCATTTTTGCGCATTTTTTTAGTAAAAAATTTGATAGATCACAGGACGAACGAGCACACAAATCCGACTCCTAAAACAGTAAAACGTTACAATATCTTACATATTTCAATTTGTCTACTTAGTTTTTCATCACATCATATATTATTATTTCGAAATAACACGATTTCGTTCTGCGTCCATGCACCGTACGCTCATAGTAATATATTGGAACAGTAGATCGCGCCGTTGTTATATAATATTATGTACCATATCCAATATTCACGACCCCGACTCGTCAAATTGTCGACAAAATGATTATTCAAATAGCACTAACCAAGTAAAAGCTTTAGGCAGTCGGTATAGCCGTCAAAGTCCAATCCCTATACTAAAGTGTCCAATGAACGTACGTCCCATTTAAAACGGGACTGATCTTTTTTTGAGCATCATGACATCTTCTCTAGTCACGACAAACTTCGAACGGCATTACAAAATGTTAACTTCGCGTTTTATATGTGTTTTACACGATATTTAATATGTGCGTAAAAAAAAAACCGTGTTCAAGAATAATAATCAATATTTTTACTGTTTTGAGTTATTATATTGAAACCAAAGTTAATTGCTATAACTTATAAACAAATACAACAGTTTTTGTGCTGTAACGACCAACAACCGTGAAGTGACAACGATAAGTTGTCAGTGATAAACTGAAAAATATAATATCATAAATTCATAAATGAACAATATACCCACGTCCTTCATAGACGTATAATTTTACTATGTAATAGGTATTATGAACCCATTGAACCCTTACGACAAATTATTCACACATATATGTATAACATATGAAAATTATCATCGAAATATCTTTAAAAATGTAAAAATCACAACATTCACAACAACTAGGATCGACGCTATACGGGGCAAGAGTGGGAAAGTGCACCCCCTAATTTGCTCTTCCATTGCCCCCCTATAATTTATTGTTAAAAATAAGTAAATAAATAAATAAATTATAAATCGTTATTAATATATAAAATAGTATATAATATTTATATGGACACTAAGAAATTACCGTGCGTCCGTGCTGTTCGACACGTAATATGTGTTATAAAATTATAATGGTAACTGGTAAGTATAACATTTGTTAATTTTTTATTTAGAAACTTGTGTACGGAGTATAATCTCTCATTATAAATGTATGAGTTATCAACATATTATAAATACCATCAGACTGCAGTACAAATTATTCTATTAATACGAATATATTAAAAAGATTAAAACTGTTGAGTAATTTAATTAGGTATATTATATGCATACAAGAAGATACAAAATACAAATATTGTGTGTAAATAGTACATCATAAAAATGTACGTTTTTAAATATAAATATAATACACACTACACGCTTCACGCTTATTATCGAAAAACGGAAACTGTATGTGATACCTACATATTATATTATATTATATTGTATCTAATATGTACGTAAAAATGTCCAATTAAAATTTCATAATTTTTTTACTTTACAATTTTACCTAATTAATTTTGATAATATTTTCTCATATATTTGATACTTTAATGTGCCTAAATGTAAAATTTAGGTAGTAGATATGGTACCAAGGTACGTATGTGTATGTATCATGTATGTGTACGTCGTACTATAATAATATAAAATAAATTATTTTATACATATTTATTATTTATTTGTTCTTAATAAAACATTATGTTATGTTAAATAAGATTTGTAATTTTTTTTCTAAAAATCTTATATTATTCTACGTTTTTTGTAATTTACTTTTGTACACACACTAACCACATAAAATAATAAGATTTAAGTATAAATATCTGTTTAAAAGAACAATATTTAAAGTATATGATTTATACAACATTCAAATGCATAAAATAAAAACCGATATCTAAAACATCCTAATTTATAATTTATTTAGTTAAATGTAAGTTTAATGACAAACAGTATTACAGTTTATGCATAGCCGCTAGGTAACGATACGTATTCAGATTTTCTTCAACTGTTTGCTTTTATCGATTACGTATTTGCTTGGTAGCTGTTCTATTTATAAACGAAATTTCCCTGAATTCATGTATAGAATCAATAAATATACAGGTTTCCCCAAACCCCGTGCATGCAAGGGTCACCTATACGAATCGCATTGGTATGGTGGAGGGCACGGACCAGTTGCGCCTATATAAAACATAATTTGTATTTTAGGATGAATGTCCCAATTACGTTTCTTTAATTCTACGGTCAGTAAACCAATAGATAGCGCTTACCTTTTAATTTTACCTTGGGCGTGAAAAAATGTTTTTGTCCAATATTATTATAACAATATTGAATTATGATACATTGTACATAAACTTGAAAACTTATTTTATTATATCAGGTTTATTGATCAATTTATTATTGAATGACTATAGAAGTATAGATCAATGTTTTTGTTATTATTTAAAATATTGGAATAGAAAGTTTAAATATTATACACTTTTAGAAAAACATGAATCCAACATTTTGAAAAAATAAAAATTGAAAATAATCAATAGGTACTTTTGGAGATAATGAGTGTAGTTACTTCAATTATTACTTTGTATAATTCATATTTGTAAAATAAATAAATGCTGTAGGTGACGATAAATACCAACTCTTGGATTGGTATAAAAATAAAGCAGAAATAGGTTTATTTCTTAGAATTTGTTTTGAATTTATAATGACTACGTATTAGAAAATTATATATCTGAAAATGCTCAATTTCCTCCAAGTATGTGGACACAATATTCGTCCAGTCTCCAGTGTAATAGTGTATAACGAACAACGAATGCATGTGAAGCATTTCATTCCAAATCCAACTAATCTTTTTTCTCAAACCATCCAATCATCCAAATATACATCAATTTATAAATAAATAAATAAATAAATATTTATACACAAAAAATACTATAAAACAAAAATTACCAAAAAGATTGACTATTAAAATAAAGAAATAAAAAAAATTCAGGGAAAAACTAAATTTCACTCAAATTTCAGCCAATATTATTTTAATAAAGTTATTAATACATTTTCTATATTGCAATAGTTTTCGTACACGCATGTATTTAACATTTTTAAATCTTATAAAATAAACTTTAGAACATTTTTTTTTCAATTAATTTGATTATAGTTATAGTTGACAATAGATGATTATATCAATTTTTATTTATAATAATACAATTTTTTAAACTAAGCTAAATCCTTTTTTAAACCTTTTTTGTGGGGACGCAATTCGCCTACTGATAATAATTTTGGACGCAAGTAGTATGCAGTATGCACCGATAAATATATTGTATAATATACTGGCCTAATCGGTTCGTTGCACTACACAATGTACAATATTATATTGTTTTTGATAATTATATGGGCCATGGGGTAACACCATGATACTACTTATACATATGAAATTGTAATATTTTGTTATATTTATAATTAACTGTTTATTATTATATGTTTTTCTTGTTTTATTCATGTACATAACCAAAGTTGTACAAAATATAATAAATTTTATTTTTACATATTTTAAATTTAAATGACTAACGACTGTTGACTACTATTTAACGTAATATTAGTTTATATCAACCCTTGAAAATGACCGAGTGAAATTGGTTTATCGATTAATCTTTAATTTTATGAACCCAATGATTAATTAATAAAGGTAATTTTAAGTTATTGGTAATTGGTATACTGGGAGTATACGGGAGAGAGAATTTCTAATGTTTAGTTGAGATAATAATTTATCGCGATCACTGATCTGTAATTATTACTGTCTTCCATTGGCGAAATTTGAGTTTTAAATTTGGGCGGAGGGCTATTATAATTTGTATGTATGCTCCCAGACATATTATATAAAAATGGAAGGGGATAAATGTATTCTATATTAAATAAACGAAAAAAATTACAAATATGTATTCTTAACTATAAGAAGAATAAAATACTGTAAAATATTTCAACTATAATAAGTTAATAACTCGAAAATACTGCTGGTTTTTAGTTGTCTTACTATCATTTCAATGATGTGTTGTGCCAATATATACATTGTACATACATATTATAGTCATATTATAATATATTATCATGTATATTTTTGTCTATGTGTGTATTATTATTCATAGTCGTATATAATTTGATACTAAATATACAAGTCAATTATAAAAAGTAGATAAAGTCTATAAAAAGTTGTGACTTATTGGTTGTTACTCCGGATGCAATCTCACCTCAAGGATGAGAGGGGCAATTGAAGGCTATTTCCTCTCACCTCACCTGTTCGCTTACCTGCACAATAATATTATTATAGGTCGCTTACCGCTAGTCCACCCTTATAATAATATGTATACAGTAAATAGTAAATTGTATACAACTACCTCAGCTTTTATAACCCACAAACAGTTCACAAATATATATGTATATATTTTATGTTTTAATTATAAAAAATATATATAAGTAATAAATATATACATAATATGCGTACAGTGTATATACCTGCTTATATCAGTTATATTACCATTATATTATATAAGTTAGGATAGAAGGACGGAAAAAATAAGATAATAATATTATATATATGTATTAATTAATATATACCTAATTTAACAGTGTAGGTATTGTCACAGTCTTGTAAGTCTTGTTAATTATTATTATTATTATTATCATTTTAATGGTACAAAACTACAAAATATCAAAGTAATATTATAATTCAGTCGTAAAACGTTGTGATTGAAAATATTTTGATACACGAGAATGGTCGAAGTTTGAGAGTTGAAAGTGGAGCTCACTAGTGTCACGGTATTCTGGGGCTCAGTGTCTTAAATCTGAGCTTGTATTAGAGTTATTAGTTGTATATACCTGTGACGAGAGTGGACAATTAGTTTCGCTTAAATTATTTACGAAGATTCGTGTGCGACTGTGTGAAGAGCTACCGTTGCCGTCACACCGTAGTAATAGTAATAACAATATTACTGTAATAATAATAATAATAATAATAATATAATACAATATACGTCACGAGAGGCATACAACGCGGAGTACTGCTGTTATTAAATCGGCCGCCGCCACCCCCGCCCTCGCGCGTCATTCACGTCGCACAAAGTCTCTCGCGTTTTATAAAGGATTTCGCCATTTCAGAGGCGCGGGGCATTATTAAACACCACCCCCGCAGCCGCCGTCGCCGTCGCCGTTCATCCTTCGCGCGCGTTTCGATTACACACAGACGCCGCTCCTCCTGTAGGCGGTTTTACGCGCGTGTTTCGCCTGGCAGTTACAGAATCCCGTCTTCATACACCTCGTGGTCACGTACTCGCACATCTCCGACGCGGTGCGGACGGACGCGAAATAAAAATAAAAAGCGTCCGTGTACACGTACACACACACACACACGTACTTTTTGGTATATTATATTATGAGGTGTGTGAAACAGGATAAACCGGAGGACTAAAAACAAAATCAAACTCTTCCCAAACTCTGTATAGGTTTATATAACACCCACGTGAAAACCGTCAGATTCCGGACGTACACGTGAGCCGTGCGCGGACGAGTTAATATAATACGTACATCCCTTGCATATTGGCTTATAATAATAATAACAATAATGTTATGTGTATTAGGTACATTCGATCGGAACGCTTTTATGAAAAAAATACCTATACCTACATACAATATGATTTGTTTAGATAAACTAAAGTGTACCTACATAAACAAATTATAATTAATGACACTGCAGTGTTATATCGTTTCATATATACCGTATACATTATATTATTGTATATGCAATATGTATGTTACCTATCAATATACGAGTATTATCTTATTATTTAGAATAATTAATTTAATTTGTCGTTAGCTTTAGACAGTTATGTACTGTGTACACATTATCATGGGCGTTGCTAGAGTCCAAACTCTGGGATAGCAAACAAAAATTTACATCGCATTTATTTTTAGAAAGTGAAAAATTATTTTTTTGCCGATGTAAACTAATAACAAGTCTAACATATACACTATATAATCGTACGAATTAGACTTATCATAAAATATAAATATTTTGGATATTGGACACAATCACAATTATAGATAGTCTTAAGTCTATGTTTGTACACACTTGAATAATAAACATCGAATATATTTTTTAAATCGAAGACTTTTTTTGGGGTAGCAAAACAATACCCTTGCTAGTTGCTACCCCTGCAAAAAAATTCTGGGGTAGCAAAGAAACCCCTCGATATCTCTTAGTGACGCCTATGCACATGATATTTGTGATGAAAGAATAAAATGTATGTCAAAATTCACTATTTGATATTTCACGATCGTACTCTCGAACAGAGATTTAAGTTTGAGTTACATAATATAATATTAATAACATTTGGTAATATTTTATTGTCATAAAAGCTGTGTTATTAACGACCAAAAGGTAAGACGTCAAGATATCAATATTCAATTATTGATGGCTTGTGATGGCTGAGACTCAGTGACGTATCCAAGGAGTAATTTCGGGTTCGGACCCCCCCCCCACAAATTGAAATTTCAACGTTTACATTTTTTTACACGATTCAAATGTAATTTAATAAAACTTAAAATACAATAATATTAATATTATAAACGTATTTCGATTATTTGTTATCGTATTTATTATATTAAACATAATTAATATTATACTTTTTGTTATGGCCTTTGACCCGAGGACTGTTTAACTTATAAGATAACCACGGACTACAACTTGTAGTCCGAGATAATAATTATTTTTTTGTGGAAGTACCTATGTCATGATAATGATTAGTGGTAGCAAATATTATAATTTATAACCAACAGGCCCGTTCGTAGTCGCTTGAACTACAAACATCTATAAATATATATTAGGTATTTTTATAAACTTTAATTATGTAACAAATAAAAACTGATTTCAAATTATAATATCTATCTATTGTAGTAAACCCATATATGTGTGTACAGTATATTTAACTATATAGCTAGGGCTAGGATTTCTATGCATTTGCATGTTTTTTTCCTTAAGTCCAAATTGATTGGTTGTTAGTTATGTCCATGATTTGGCTTATTCTTGATTAAATAGTACAATTTTATTTTGCAAATTTTGAACATAATGCATATAATTGCATATTTATAAATTGTTGAGAATTTTGTTAATTTTAAATGGTATTTATTTAACGAACGTCTATAATTATTGGTTTATATTTGTCGAATTATCGTAAATATACTACCTATCTATACTAAAATAGACTTAATACTAAAGAAGAATAAGGGATTCAAAGCATTTCTAAAAATGTGTAACATTCTAAACGGTGAATATAAAACGGAAGAAAATTTGTTAATATTACTTTAAATCAGGGATAAATCACGTCATTTAAATATGTTCCAACAACATTGTAAATGTGGAAAGGAGTTTCAGCCAATATAAATCTTTGATTTAATCGCCGGTCGTTCACATTTGAAAATTCAAAACAACATAATTTAATAATAGCATGTAATAATATTAACTGATATTTAAAAAAAATTGTTTTTGTATATTATTGCATATTTTACAATTTTTTACTGCATAGAAATCTTAGCTCTAGTTGTAACTTATTATTTATGTTATATTTTATAGTAATCTGTTGGTTATATGAATTTAACTATGATCATGGGTGCCTATAAGTAAAACTTTAAAGAGAAGCCAACTTTTTTTTTCAAATTATGATTTATGAACTATATAATATATTCTCAAAAAGGTAACACTTATTAAATTTTAAGTTTATATCATTTTTCCATAGGAGGGGGCAAGTGCACAGTCTTGCCCCCCCCATCGATCGCCCATTACTATGATTATATTTAGAGAACAAATAATTAAGTAAAAATGATAGACCCCCCCCCCCTTAAACAATTTCTAGTTACGCCACTGGGCTGAGTTGTTGTACATTAGAGCTTTTACTAATTTTATTTTCTACAGTACTATTATTTTATTATTGAAACCCTCTACAAGTCACTGTAAAAACGGAACAACTATTGACAAGGATAAAATTATAGTCCGACAACGTATACATCGAAGCAGACGCGGATTTAGGGGGGGGGCTATGGGTGCTCGGGCACCCCCTGTCGTCTAAGCCACCAAAAAAATAAAGTTATATTATAAATTATATTATTCATTTTTTAAAATAAAAATAATAATATCGGTGCTTTCCGCTATTATCGTACAACTATTGGTAGTTGCAAGTTATCGATATTCGATAATTATTATTATTTGATCGATATTCGCAATTAATTTGTATGTTATTATTTTATTTATATTTATAAAAAATTAATGTTATTTTTAAGTTAATAAATACTGATGTCTGAAAAAAAAGTTAGCTCTAATAAATTAAATAGAAAGTAGAAAGGTGTAACATTTTTTTTTCGAGCACCCCTTATTAAAATGTTATGGATCTGCGCCTGTATCGAAGTGGATACAAATCACACCGTGGTAATGTTTGCTATATATAGGTCCAAACGAAATCCTTGGATGAGAAAGGAGACGCTGTACCAGTAATATAAGCAAAAATACGTACAAACTATTTAAAGAGTTACGCACATTTTAAGAACCTGTAGACAAATCACATATGATTCACTTTTATCTTACTTCATTGACGAAATTACGAATGTGTAAAATGCAATAACATAATACAACGTGAACGTATAATTAAACCATCTGGAGACATCAGAATTTGTGATGACTTAAAAATAATTACTTTAACCAGGATAAATAAAGTATTATGGAATGTTTTATATTTACTCAGAACAAGAGGTGAAATCTGAGATAAAAAATAAAATATTACTAGAAGAGATTAAATAACATAATTTAGAAACAACCATAATAGAAACTTTTCTAATAAAATCAGATATGAGAATTATAAATAAAAAAAAACGATTGAAAAAAGAAAATGGAGGTTAGTAGTGAGTCTATAGTGAACACGTTTAAAAATAAATAGGAAACATACTATTATAAATTATTATAATTTTTTATTAATTATTAATTTGTTTTTCAAAAGTAATTAATATTTATTTATAATCATATAAATATTTAAAAAAAATGTTTTGCTTAAATTACTAAAAGGAGAAAATTGTTATACATCATTGTGTTATGAATGTTCAAGACAATATTAAATATATCAAGACGTCAAAACTCATCAAAAGTTGTAGTACAAAGTTAAATAAAAAGATACATCAGAGTTCTTACTACAACAGTATAATGTTATGATTACATTATTGTGGCTTCTACAAGTCGTAATTAAGATAGAGCAGTTGCCAGTTATAGTGGTTAAAACAATAATAATAGGCTAATATACCTAATATAACCTTATTACAATATTTTCACCATAAATATTTAAAAGATTGTTTAGTCTAATCAAAAATAGTAAGTATGAAACAATAATATGGAAGAAATTTAAACATATTTGACTAAAATACCATCTGATTAGAAAGATAAATAATAATAATTTTATTAAGGTTTAAGTGATACTCAAATTTTTTATCATTCTTGACGAATGTTTATTATTTATTATTTTAAAATAAAAATGTAAAAAATATAAATATATAAAGTATAAAATATATCTAAACTGTTTATAAAATTATACTTTTTTTTCACCTTGAATCTTATTATTAATAAGATTATTATTATTATTTAAAATATAAATATTTATAAGTATCATTTATAAACTATGGGAACAATTGTTTGAATATTTTTATACGTATATATATATATACGTAGCTTATTCGAATGTATTATCGAACAAAACATTATAAATTTATACTAAGTCATATTTTGTACAATTATACATAAAGTTTGTAGTTACTTTTTGTTTTTACTTTAAAAATGTCGGTGTGGGAGATGAACCCCTACCCCCTCTCCACTGTATACGGGCTTGATTTAATAATATTACTTTCTTACTACATATCAATCTATAATACTTTATAAGTTATAAGTTTATAACATAATATTATATTCATGTCTATGGCGCGTATAAATATTTTATGGAATAATAAATAATTGTATTTAAAGTTGTCGGAGCCGACGCGTCTTTATACTTTTTAGTTCAAAACTCGACTCTCGAGGAAAACTGTCAAACCTCGTGTTTCTTGAACACATAATCAGATTTTGATAATTTTTTTTAATTTGAAAGATTTTTAAAAATTGTTTGTTTTTTGTTTTAATCGTGTTATTACAAGTTTGATCAAATTTTATATTATATATGTATATTTGAACTATTTTTTTACAAGTAATGTTAGTTAATAGTATTGATTTCTGTATGTATAGTGACAATATCTAGTATAAAACTTATACTTTATAGGTACCAAAATGTACCATTAAATTCTGAATTAAAAAACTCTATATTTTCATAAGATTTGATAAACATAAAAAATCTAAATCATCGCATAAATTGTTCAGTATATTTATAGTGTTATATTTAATATTAATTCAAAAATCGAGTCCAATATAACGAAATCAATATTTTTCTGTTTTAAATTAACAATAAATTATAAAAATTTGACTACCTAATATTCTATTATTTCTATTCTATATACCTTGCATGATCGTTTTACAAATAAATTTGTTTTTGATTGTTGAAACATGAATTGTCAGATTGATTTTATTAAATTTTTTAAAATTGTTAATGGTATAACCTTGTTTTAAAATTATATTTTTCAGTAATTTATAACAATTATAACAACAAATAAAAATAAAAATATTCGTACATTGTACATTTGCATGTTTGAACAAAACAATCGTTTGATGAAAGAAAAAAAAATACAAATTATCACTGAACACAGTGTATAGACTTATAAAGTTATAAAGATTCGGCGATATCTCTAAATAATAATAAAAAATATATTTTAATATTTACAGTCTTTGATTGTTATTTGGACACATTAAGTTGAATGTGCATTTTAATTTGTATTGTATAATACAGTATATTTAATCTATTATTATTATTATTATATTATAGCCACCTAGACGGCTAGACCTAATAGTAATACAAGTATATTATTTATAAAGATTCTATAATATGAATAATTACACTGTACGTAATATAATATTATTTGATATATCATATTAATATATGATGTACAATGATAAGCAATCAGTAGAAAGCACCACACTTTGACAAATTATGAGAGTACATGAACACCGGGTATAGGGTACATTGTTTTTTTTATATTTAGCCTAGTTAATAGTTTCTTTAGTTAATTATAGCTCTAAAATAATACATAATTGTACATGCAATACATGCATCGAAGCATACAACATATTTGTATTAAAATAATTTGACTGAATTATTGAAGTTCATATTTTATATTTATTTGATAAATGTAAGAAGTCTCTAAGCATATTTATAAATATTATACCCACAGCGTATCATTCATATGGGTACATAAACGCATTTATATATTAATTTACCTAAATGTTCATGCTTGTATGTATTTATGCTGTAAAATGTATATCATTTATTCATTTATACAGTTATATATACTATATTATATAATAAATAAATGCCTGTGTCAATTTTATTATGTGACACATAATATGATTTTATTGAAAAAATAAGTGCTGTCCTATACTCATACATAGAACGTATTTCTGTATTATAAACGTACCATAAACAAGTTTATGTGGTGAAATTGAAACCGTATTTTTCGTTTAAGTTTATTAAATTTCAAAGCATAATACAACAACAATAACAAAATTACTCTGTTATTGGGTAAATATGGTTAACACCTATTAAGGTGTCAACATCGAATAAAAGAATAACTTTTCCACATTTTTTACTTTTACATTTATTATGTCAAATGTCAAGTCAGAGTACCTATATTAATATACATAATTCATATATTTAATATGATGGAATATCATAAGTTACTGATAAAAATAAATACAATAATTGGAATGACTTATGAGTATTAATAGTAATAACAGTATGTTATGTTAACATTTATTTTAATTTGGTATTAAGGTTATAGTTACTAAAAATATTCATATTTATTCTTCAACTTTCATCATCAGACTTAAGCACAGGTAACTTAATTTTTATCAAGGGCTAAAAATTGTACATGATTTTTATCAAAGGCCACAAAAAAGTATAACATTTATTTTTTAGGATAACCTGTATGTAGGTATAGGTTGTTAATAATATTTTATTTTGGTACACGGACGAATATATTCAACAAACCTAATAATAACAACTAACAACGTTGTCTGTGGTCTGTTGACTATTGTAAGAGTTTTCTTAATTTTTTTCTAAAAATAATGTATTTCTCGCTTAAAAATTAAAATATCTAAAAATCATATTCAGTAAACCACAAACAATTTGTCATAACACTCATAGCATTCAAAATCAAAACCTCAAAGGTACTTACATATAGTATATTAGTCTTGATAATAGAGTAATAGGTCGATTCACAGTAATAATTGCATGACGTATAGCATGTTAAATACAATTTGTATTTTTGCACCATTTCACTAGTATCTATAACTATTGTTTTTTTGTTTTGGTATGTGTACAGTTTGTTGCAGCTTCATCACAATATATAGGTAGGTACATGGTTTATTTGCCCAATCCACCAAATATAAAAACATTTAAGTTTTGCAAAAGCAATCAAAGATTAGAGGGCCAATAAAAACTATAATATCCGCAAAATAATAACCAAAAAAAAAAAAAATTGACAAATATTTAACTATAATTCTTATGACGAATTATGAAAATGGGGTTGGTGAGAAAAAAGATGAATCGCAATTCTGAAAGCTTCAACCTATTATATTAATATTTTACAGATAATATATAATAATAAATAAATCGTCTAATATAACATTAAAAATAAAAATATGCGATAAACATTTGATCAAGTACAGCTGAACAAATAGACAATATTATCTACATATAATATGGATTTTTTTTTAATTTATTGAACTTTTCGGAATAAAGCTTTTGTTAATAATTGTTTGTATAAGACAGCAGACAGAGAGAAATAAATAATTATGCAATACCATTACGTAATTATTAACCATATTATATTGTTTTATATTATACTGATTCGGGATGTTATACAGTATTTGGTACTTTGATTAAGTATATCTAAAATAACTAATAGTTATAATACAGATTTCGATAATAAAAAAAAAAAAACAAATGAAACTGTGTTATTTTTCCATGGAATTGTTATCATGTGTATTTTTAAGTAGCAATTTGGACATCACAGTAAAACATCATCTCGTGCGACCGATGTATAATTCAATTGTCATTTAAATCAAATTTAAATTTATAGTAGGTATCTTAATAATTATCTATCTTGCAAGTCAGTTGTAAACTTTGGTTTTTCTTTTCAGAGAATTCAAGACATATGGTTTTTTTCACCCAAACCAATGATTATATTTAAAACCGTTTAAGATTACTGAAACTAAATTCCTAATATCCATAAATTATTTTGAAAATTACAGTTTTACGATACATCATCCGATTTTATCGTCAGTTAATAGGCCAATTAACGAACCCTCACTTTTTCGAATTCTAGGTTATTAATTATTATTGAAATGGATAATATAAAGGTAAATACATATTGTAGCCAAATATTAAAGTTATAACCCTCGATGATTAATTTCTGTCTAAATTAAAATTGAATCTTTTTTTTTATTACTTTAACCCACGCTGATAAAATAGTGTCAATTTCTGTACAATTCCACGACGTAAATATCAATATTTTCAAACAATTTATTATTTAACAGGTTAATTAGTGTAACCCACTATAAAACTATACTTAAGTATTATTTATAATTCTGATTTATTTAATTAAATATACGCTAATTTATAATTGTATTATATTATTATTATTATTATTATTTCTTAATAATACTTAGTTTTTATTTGAATAATTATTTATTGAAAATACTGATATAGATAACAATAATTGTGTTTAGGTTTAGGATAATGTTTATAACAAATCGAGTTACAAATGTTTAACTATTTTACTATAAGTCATAAATACCTATTAACAGTGTGTATATCAGTTTATAAGCTTATGCAAACATAAAATTTAACTTTTCTAGTTGATAGGAAAATGCTTTACTTTAGTGACTTCTGAAAAATATCATCATTGAGTGAATCAACACGAATCGCCTTATTAACCATTGAATTATATGATATAATTAATATTAATGAATTATCTACAAATTATAAATATAAGGTAACTGTATAAACATAATAAAAATGTATTATGTAGGTATAATCACGATATTATATATTATGTATATATTATAAATATACATCATTGATAATAAATAGGTATACTATATTAATATAAGTATAGTTAATGATATATTAAGAACGCATCTATACTCACAAATCACAACTTAAAATTACTTATTATAATGTTATTATATAAATATTCTTATTTTAAATGTTCAAATAATAAATATATACTTATTAGGTACTTATGTCGTATTACATTTTATACAAACATAACATTTTTATCTAATTATTAAATGTTTTAATCTGTCTGCAAGATACTTCACATGGCCAAATGCGGACACTTTTTTAGTAGATTAACTTCACAGTATTTTTGCTATATTAAGTTAGGTTAGTGTTATAATACATAATAATATTATATAGTAATAATATATAGTAATACATAATATTTATCATTTATAGCTATGTATGTCAATTTTATAGATGTTATTAGAAAAATACTATAACATAAGCATTGATAGTATTTATACAATTAAACTGGTAATAATAATTATAACAACTATTTTAATCTATAATAATTAATTTAATTCGATATTAAAATTTAATATTTCTATTTCTAATAATTTGTATATTAGGTTATGTATTATATTCGACATAGGTAAATATATTTGAAATTGTAATTTAAAGTTTTCATCCCATTCCAATACTTATATGTATTAAATTATATAATAATTTATACATATTATTAATTAAATTTATATAAAAATAAATATAATTAAAGTTAATTAAGTATATATTTAATTATAATTATTGTACAATACTGGTTACAGCTAGGGTATTGTATTATTACATTAGTATAATTCATATGGTGTACAATATACATATAAATAAAAAAGCTTTTTGACTCGTTATTTTTACATACATTTTAAATACAGTGATATATAATAAAAATTAATTCGTTTTTTCCAAAAATAAATTTGTCTTAAATAAATCAATGATTGTCTTAAGATAATAAAACAAGTACTTGTACTTCTCATATTTTACTATAGTAACATAACGTAAGTATGCAGTTGAATTTGAAATTGAATAATTTAAATAATTTAATACATTTGTAGATTCAAGATTTGGTGGTTGTTGGGTACTCCAGCTAGTACATATCATTAGAAGGCACGTCCATTTACTTTGTACGGAGGAATGTTTTTATTTCTAAAATTTGGTAATGTAGTAAAGCCATGTAGTAACTTATTATAAATGGACCATTGTGATAAATGTTTATTTCTTGCACACTTGTGTAAAATAAATAATGCGGAATTGAAAGAACTTTTTTCTTCCTGTTATGTTGAATCGGTTTTAGAAGTTGAAAACGGTTCTGGAATGCTTGTACCGGTTCTGGAAAGAATAACGAAGCTACTGCAGAACTGGCTTTCTAGAACTAGTCCCAGCTTTTTGGGAAATGGCATTTTAGAATAATCTATAAAAATGAATGTATGTAAAGCTTAAAATTTAATAACTTTATAATAATGTGATAACAAAAACAATGAAACAAATCTGTAAATACTGGTAATAGAAAAATCGGATCGGTTCTTAAATGTTGGGAGCAGTTATTAATTGAATTCAATTTAAACTTTACAAAATATTTGTGGAATTACGCTAACTTTTTTTAATTACAGTAATAACAATTTATTAGAAATCGTAAATTTAATTTTCAATTCTTAGGAATGAATGTTAAAAATGTTATGCATTTTTAACTACAAAATAATTTGCAAATGGTCAAGTTTTAATCAACATTTCTGTTGGAAGTTTTACTATTAGTCATAGTGTATCTTAATTTATTTGTCCATAAATTCAGATTTTGCCAGATAGATATGGCTAAGAGTTATGAGATTATCATTGTTTTAGTATAAATATTGCGTTGATATTTGAAAATCTTTTTTACTATTATTGTTGTAACTTATTATAATACTTAATATATTTTGTGATGGATTATAAAATTTAATTTTAAGTAAATAAAAATAAAATCTTACTTTAAAAACCCAATTATTTTTCATTCGTTTAACATATAATTGAAATTTAAAAAATATAAAACTACAGTAGGACATGCAGTCTGCCTCCATTCTAGATTCTGACTTTGCAAAGATGTTTTATAGATGTTTTTTACCTTTAATGACACATTTTTGAATAAGAGAAGCATAATAATGCATTTCAATAATAATATATCTATCATCTATAATGGAAATTGTCAAATTAAGTATAAATATTGTATTATACATCGAGAAATTCCTTATTGATTATTTACTTGTTTATTTTTCTATATATCTTACTTAACAAAAAATAATAATAAATAATTTTTCCTGAGTAAACGATCAAATTAGTTATTTAAAATAAAAAAACTCAATATTCTAAAGATGTAGTTTTTTTTAGCCATTACTTGCGCTTAAGACATGCCTTTCGGGTTGAATATCAGCGACAAACCTAATTTGAAAATAATAATAATAATCCACCGGAAAATCGGTTTGTCGTGTGTACTTATTGTCGTCGCATAGCGTTCGAGGTAGGAGAGAGGTCGACAACCGGCGGTCGCGGCCCGTTTTTTGTTTGTCCCGGCGCGAAAATAATATTATTATTTTTAGATACAACCCAGTGGCGTTAATATGTATATGTATATATGTGCCGTGATCATATATAAAAGACACACATGAACACCGTTGCTACTAATGCGTTAACCAAAATGGTCACATCGTTGTCATTTTTTTCTTTTGTCCCTGCAGTGTCCCACACACGAACGATATGCATCACGATTCACGAACATCCTTTTTTGTATTTAACATCGGATTCAGTAATAATAGTTGATCTAAAACAGTGTATAATGTATACTGTATAGTGTTTACCTAAATGTACATGATAGACTTGATAGACGATAGAGTATTTACTGTACATCAAGTCTTAGATCAACGTTGATGTGATTTAAACGTGGTGTAGCTGTGTAGACATTTTAGAATTATTTGCAGTAAACCTTTATTACGGCGATGGGATTTTTGACGGAGATTCGTCTGTCTAACATCCCAAAAAACGAAATTTTTAACTCAACTTAATTGAAAATTAGTTTATAATTACTAATAATTTGTAACCAAATATTCGAAACTTATCTAACCATCGAAATTATAGTTATCATTTGTGGAGACTTTTAAAAGTTGTAAAAGTTTTTACGTTTATCATGAATTTTTCTATATACAATGATATTTCCAAAATATGTAGATTATTTTTTTAGATATTACGTATTTATAGTTTTATACTACCTATGCATAGTTTATGAAATTATTCACGTTGTTTTTATGGTTACGGTAAGGTAATATATTGACTCAAAATAGTCAAAATGTTTTACAAGAATTTTTTTTATATATATATATTCTTTAAAATAAAACATTTCTAGCCTATGTAAGCTATCTACATCTTCAGTTATTTACAGAATCGGTAATTTTTTGGCAATTTTAATATGAATACATGAAAATAATTAATTACAATATAATATAATAACAATAGTAATAAGTAGGTTGGTTATACATTATAAATGTATAGTAAATAATAGTGTAAAGATGAAGAATACAATTAGACAGGATGACTTATATAAATAATAATATACTGTATAAATGATATTAACTGATAAGATTGTGTGGACGGCCGCGTTTTCGACGTCTTTGAGGAGGTGGACGTATGTGTAATTGAATTGTAGTGAGCCTGATGATTTATGGAGTGAACTTATGATAGTTTGTAGGATTATATAATATGGAATAAATATACCTATATTATTATAATAATTAAACACTAATAAATAAAATACAATAACAGTAAAATAAATTAATTTAATAAAAATATAAAAACACATATCAATATATCATGAAATTTACTTAGTAAGTAGGTACTATAGGTTAGGTACTATACTTACAAAAATGTTGGTAAATTAATAGATTTTAAAGATTTTTTTCCATCATAGTTGTATAATAATTATTATATATATATATTTATCACCACGATTCAAACTTTTAATAAAAAAAGCCCACTATATTCCGAATATTCGTACATTATAGGATTATGATTTATAATAAATAATAATATAAGATATAATACTGATAAAGTGATAAATCTTTTTTATACTACCGATAAAATATACATCTTCATCTTCATGATTGCATAATTATTATAAATTAAGTCATGTAAGTATTCGTTTATATATTATAATATAAACTCTTAGATCGAATTTCCTGAATCTTGATAAGGCATAATACGTTTACGACTTACGAGTAGTATGCAAACAACGAATTTATATATACGTGGAATATCCTATTCTTATTCTGGATTCCGAACAAAATTACTCGTCGACGATAGCGGGCAGTAATCACGATGAGACGGACGCCCGATGGACTTGTTACGGAAAAACGTGCGCAAACATTCATACCGTGCATAACTCTCTGTAATGTTACATACTTACATCCCTGTCTTCTTAGTCCTTGAGAAGACACCACACCCGCATGTATTACTTTCGTCTTACAAACGTACAACATACAACAAATTTATGTTACAATAATTTATTTACTCTATTATTTTTAAAATTAGAATGAATGGATGGCCTAGGCTACCTAGCAGTTATAGAATTTAAAAGCAAGATTATTATCTTTGGTATCTGAGAGATTTTTATAAATATTTTGATTTTATGGCAAGTTATGATAATTTTAAAATTTAAAACAAATTACAGTCTTAAAATGATTATAACAAAATATCAATAATAGCCTCTGACATGTCTTAGATAATAATCTAATACCTTAAAATCTTATACGTAATATAAGAAAATTCACTCAAATTTTAAAAATAACAGAGTAAAATGGATTATTGTGAACGTAAAAAATATTTGTTATGTTAATATAACACAATTACATAAGTGATGAGCGACATTTACTATAGCTTGATATACGCTAGTGGCATTAAGTATCGATGAATAATGGCATAATTTAAATAATTAATATACTATATATTATATATATATTAATTACATTAATAATTAATTTTCATGGGGAGGAGAAGAGTTAAAATTGTATTAGTAGAAAACTATTAACTTAATATTAATTGCAAAACAAAAAACCTTAAACTCTATTAAAAACATAATAATTATTTATTTATAATATTATAGTTGGATTACTATTAAATTAGAAATATTGTAAAATATTAGTAAAATAAGACAAGGGAGATCTATTCCACTCGTCCACTCTTAATTACGTCCCTGTCCATAAATTTTAGATGCTTCATGAGAAATAGTCTATATAATATTGTATACCTAATAATATGATGTAGGTATATCGGAATCGGGACTATAGTTGCAATCTATAGTATATTAGATGATTTTTTGACATGAGACGCTAAAGTTATTTTCGTAATTGAATCTTTTTTTGGAATACAATTTTTTTACGAAAACATCCCTTTTGCAAGTATAAATAATAACTAAACAAAAATCAACTATTGGCTCAGAAGTTAATATTTATTGTATATGCAAGGCGGCAGCCAGTATATGCAACTTACAGTCTTTATTAGAGATCTAATACTTAAAAATGAATTGAAACCGTTTGATTTTCATCACAAAAATCTACACAACTGCGTGATTTACGTGTTAGTGAGATTTTTTTTTCTGGTGTGCGTTTAAAAAAATGTGATTCGTATAAATTCTCGCGCAACTTATTATTATATAGTATTGTTCTCATCATCGCAATATAATATTACTTGTATGATATTATATTAAATATATGCACAAGTGTAATAATAACGCTGGCGCCCGTGTGTGTGCGTACCGCGTAAGCGACGCGCACACTGACTATCGGCGGCTTCCGCAATCGTTTCATTGTTGTTCGCTTTCTTTTCGTACGTCGACCACACCACCGCGACCGCCGCGCCCGTCGTCACGTCCGTCCCGCAACCGCCGCGCCCGACGGGCCCCTTCTCACACCGCTACCACCGACGATCCGGTGCGCCCGATCAGTCGCCACCGTCAGTCGAGTGGAGTGAATCGCATAGTGCGGACCGACGTCGTCGTTCGCGTGCCACGTACACACACACACACACACATACACACACACACACACATGCGTGCGCGCGCACCACACACTGTCGTCCGCGAAAATCCAACGCCCGCCGCCGCGATAGTGAATCAGTGAAACGCTTCACGGGTCAGTGTTTTAAGTTTTTTTCGTCGCATTTGTTTCGTTAAAAAGTTTTTCGCGCGCGATCGTGTCGTGCTAGTAGCCGTCGGAAAAAATTTTCAATTTTAAAATAGTAATTGCCGCGCTCGCTAATTCGCCCGCCGCCGTTATCTTGTCCGCGCGCACCCCGTGTGTTTGTGCGTGAAATAATCTCGGTTGCGCTCGTGGTTTCTCCTTTCGACCGCGACCCAGGTATAAAATATTAATCACGTTCTCCTTAGCTCTTTTCAAAAGTGTCCGGTACCGGGTAAAATCCGGTGTGTTCCATCGTCAACGTTTTCGTAAGTTTTCGTATGTAATTCGTCTTCGTCCCGGCTGATGTCCCGGCGACTCGACTTCAATTCTGCCGGTAAGTCTCAAATGTTTCAACGACCCTATTATCTTTTACCTATCCACTTCGTTATTATCATTTTTTTTTTAATTTTATAATAATTCCGTTATTGTTAATGTGTGTAGGCAAGAGTTATACTCGAGGTTATGCTTGATACAGTACAATACTGTTATCGCGCGGGAGTTTTATACTTGTATTTATTGAGTTTTTACGTGACAACGTTTTTTTTTTGTCGTTTTTGTTTTCGCGCCGCCTTCCAAACAAGTAAACCGTACCCGTCAAAAAAATGAATACACCTTGTCTGCTGTTGTCGTGTAGGCGCTCATATTATAAATTCGTCACCGTTTTCGTCCGGAGAGAACTAATGTTACATTTACCGTTTTCTGCGGTGGTTACGAAGCGTCTAGTTCGAGATTCATTTCTGAATTTTTCGTTGTCAGATCATTTATTTCAAAACCTGTGATTATTCGATCATTGATCAACCCCGAGAAAATACTAGATCCTATTAAAATAATTCGAAAATAGGTTTTTCATTTGAATCACTTGTTTTAGTAGAATAAAGGAAACGTATTGCAGTCATAAATATTATACATTCGGTCAGAAACAGAAAACACATTTTCTCGTCTTAGTGAAAATACTATCAGCTTTTGATAGATTTTTATTATATTGTGTATTATTGATAGTTTTGTGAATGGTTATATGACTGGGTAGTGTATACAGTTTGATCCTGTACAGTTTTACTTGGCCTGTTCGATCTTTGTCCATCCAATCTTAATCAATTGGATAATAGTCAATAGCTAATTATAAATCCTTTCGTTACTTCCGAGCGCTGTTAATACAAATGATAAAAATATTGTAGGTGGTAGGAGCTGTGGTATTATAAATTTACAAACTATAATAAAAGCTTATTATGTTAACATTATTTCTATTCAACACTATTTTACGATATTGCTTATTTTCAATACATATTCTGATATTCGTCGTAATATGATGTGTAAATATTATGTTGTAAGTAAAATCAAATAAGCAAAACATCTGTAGTGTATAGTACTTACCAAATAAATGTTTTAACGTTTTAAGTTCCTAATATGTTTGTTTTTATTTTTTAATGTGATACGACCTAAAATTTTGAATTGTAATTAAAGGTTATGTATACTTTGTATCGAAATAAAATAATCAATATATTATGATTTAAAGCAGTTTAGGTAGATTATAAATATTAGATTCAACACATTACTCCTGTATAACTATTATAAGTATTATTACTGATCAGTAAATGTTGTGTATTTGACATTTTTCTACATTGTCTATAATTGTTAGTATACTTACTAACCATAAATAGCATTTATGTAATAATTTGTATATTTTTCTGCGTTGATGAATGATTGTGATCTGTGGATACTAGATTAAGATTTAAGTTCGAATATTTGTAAATATAATGTTGTGTCATCAGGAATTCTACTTGAATTAAAAAAATTATAAAACAATAACCTTGTTTTTAACAAACTAAGAAAAATTATAGAAAACTTCTACCATACTCATATGCATTTACATTATTTGAACTCAAATTTTGTGTAATAAACCTTATTTGGTTAAGGTAATGATATAATAACATCACTGTTTTTTTTAATATAAAAATATGTATGTTAGTGAGTGTAAATTCTGTCGTACCCATCTAACTCTTAAGATAATAAAGAGTTAATGTTTTTCCCCTAAAATTATGAATTTGATTTGTAACTGATTAATAGTTTAATCATAATACTACATTTATCTTTTAATTTGACCTAGGTACGTAATAAATTATAATACTAGAAAATATATTTTTAAATTTGAATTAGACATGATTAGTAAATATCTAAATAATTTGTAACTCGATAATAATATAAATGTTAAATCATAAAGATGAGTTATATACTATGATATCAACTATAATCTACTAGAACATTTAGAAAATACTTGATTATTCATAAAAAAAAAAAAAAAATAAGAACCGTATTTTAAATCACGAAATAAAAATATTTAAAATATTTATTCTTCTAATTGTATTTACCTAATGTTATTTTATTATAAATTGTTATTACTCAGATTCTCATTAAAATTTGAATTTCTAGTATTATTTATTTTAAATTAGTTCTAAGATGGAGAAAAAGCTAAATAAATATAATTTCATGTACCGTAAAAAAGTGAATTCAATACACACCTGTTGCCCAGCTTTTTTTCTTGGACTCATACCCCGGCGTCATAAATTATAACTCGTTAATTTTTACGTATATAAATTGCAATAATTATTCGCTAACAAATAAATAAATTTTACTTCGATTAGATATTGTATTGAGAATTCGTTGTTCACTTATATAAAACTAATTCTTTATAAAATTGTTCATTCATTAATTCATTAATTCATTTCTAAAGTTTAGATTTGGACCTAAGTATAAAAGGTAAACTTCTAAGATTATAAATTTAACTATAAATCAATAATTTTATCCTTATAGACACCTAATAGAAAATAAATATTATAGATGTTGATAAATATATTATTCTATCAAACATTTTATTTGTTTCGTAAACTGAATTATTATTTATGATTATGACATCTGCAATGATTATATGTTTATGCTAACTTAAATATTAAATTATTTAAATAATTAAATGGCACAATTATTTTCATAATTATTACCTATAAAAAACGTTTCCTCACTTGAACCCATCAAACTATAAACACAAGAGTTGCTGTCGTTGAACAGTTTCCACACTCACGCCCATCAAGTCATTTGTACTTACCTATCACGATTTAAATTGTTAAAATATTTACCTAGGTAATATGTGTTGTATAGATTGAAAATAAAGCATTATTATTTAATATATAAATAACAACATAATAATTTAGAAATATGTTCAAAATACATGCCTATTATTTTTAACCAATTATATTATTTTGTTGATATTCGTAGTTATTTCAATTTAGATTATAATTAATATTTGTTTCATGTTAAATGTGTGATCATTATGATATTATTGTCTTATTTTCAGCTTATTTATAAAATAGGCTTACAATATATTATACTCCCCAATGGTTTAATATGGTTTATCTATACATTTCTTTCCCTACGGGGGTTGTGTTGTAACGTTGGGATTTCTTGGGAGGAGCGTGGCTGTCGATGTTGATGGATAATACGACAGTCTTTGTAAAAATGCAGCAATTTCGTAGCTTTATTTAATAGAGCATCATTGATAAATGATTCACTGTTAAAAACATAATATTATTAGATATTATTATAAGGGTGCGGTATAGTCTCGTATAATAATGTGTTTGAGTTTTTTTTTTGATATAGTTTATCTATTACAATAATTTCTGTTTAAGTACATATGTGCGATTTGTATTGTGTAAATAACATACAGGTGTAAACGAATCTCCGTCTTCTCTGGTGTAGGGTGTGTCAAATTTATAAAAAAAAGAGTAAATAGAGTGTAAAAATTTTTTTTTGATTTTGGAAAATATATGTATCTATGCGTGTCTAATTTAGTAAAAGAAAACCCAACGCGAGAATGGAGAATCGTTAAAAAAACTATTTTCTCTCATTCGTATAATACGGGTCAATGGCCGCCACCCTCTTTGTGCGCACCGTTCTCGTCATCACATAATATACAATTACATTATCCTTCACATATTTCATGTATAAAATATTAATATAAACGGGGTTATAAAGCATAAACACTAATAATGCAATACAAGTAATTTCGTTTTTTCTTTAGTTTTTGATCATTATCTTTATTTTAAATCAGTTTAAATAATATTTCATATAATCTAAATAAAATAGGTTATCGTTTTTATTTATATAAATATTGTAAAAAGACGGATAGTCGAAGGTTTAAAGTATAAAAAGTTATATTATATAGATTATACATAAGTACATAACTTAGCAGTTCAAAGGGACAGGCAGGCAACTATTGTAATTTGTAGGCAACAGCTGCTAAAATCTCAAATGTCGGTAGTTGAGGTAAAGTCTAAAGTGTAAGTGTAGATTTTATACAAACTTTATTACTACCATAAGTTTCCAATTCGTATACACATATTATATTATTATATGATTATGATATTTTATTATAATGTTATAAATGTGGAATATAAAGTAGTATAGAATGAAAATACAGTATATATATAGTAATAGAATAAATAATTGCTTACTTATAAATACAAATAACTTTCTAGGCATCACTAATAAAAATAACTTATTTTATCACATATATTGTATATATTAAAGTAAATATCATAATTCATAATAAAACCATACAAACCGAGATACATAGAATCTATATTATTGTTGATTAATCATTAATAATATTATCGTATGCCTTTTTTATCCTTAAGATCCCAGTTTCCAATCATAAATATTCTCTCATCTGTGACATCCTTCAGATCCAAACTCTCTCCTTTCGGCGTATTGCAGTTGACCAGTAATTCATTGTTTTTCTCTTGCATGGGTCTCTGGATGCTCCTGATATTCTTAAAAGAATACATTTTAGAGTTTCCTTCCTACTCTATTCGCAACCAGTCTTTTCTATCCCAAGCCATTCCACATCATATGATCATAATCTCATTACATCGCATGCTCAGAACCTACAACTTCTAAATAATTTTATTTGTCTATTTGTTATAATTGTATTTAGTTATATCTTATAGACTAGTAATATACTTTGTACTCTACTATGTTTACTTTATTACTTTTCTCTTTTTACTGTTGTTTTATGCGTTATTACGCTACACTATTATGTTTATAATCTATTTTTCTTGTTTCTACTATTGTTATAATTTCTAATATGTCATTATCATTATAAAAGCCGATTAACGTTTATATTATAAATAAATATAAATACTGTCAATACTGATGTACTAAACACAACTCTTAACTGTGTATAATCGATGATATTGTGAGTACAATTTTTCTGGCAGATATCGCACGGCACAGCTAGCTATCGAATACCAACATTTTTTTACTCAAATCTTGTATTAAAATTTCAAAAAAACTCTCGTTCTCGAGAGTTAAACGAGCAAAGAGTTTTATTGAAATCGCGATTTCCTTGTATTTTTCCTTCTTGTAGGAAATCGTTATTTGTCCGTAAACTGTTTATCGTGTTTACAAATCCGACTGTACCCCATTAAACTTCGTGTAAACTTTGCTATTGTGTACAAGTTCATTCGTGAATATTTTAATTGTTAATGTAAAATTCACTTCTTTCGATTTTCAATACTTAAAAAATAATAGTAATAATGATAATAAAAAAATTCTTCGGTCTCGCATAACGATATAGAGGAGCGTATATAATAATATTATATTATTATAGTTTTCCCGTTCGTTAAATTCAGTGATGTTACGGAAAAGAGGGAATGCCGCGTGGAAACTTGATCGTCCACCATAGTCGGGTCGTATTTTTTCGTTCCGTTTTCCGCCAGTACACCGCCCAAACACGTGACAGCTAGCTACGTCACATCGACTGGGGCTGTGGTGTTGGTTCGGTGCCGGTAGAGTATTATATTATTATATTCCTCTCCGACCGTGTCGTCCTTTGGTGCGACACGTCCATTGTCTTCCTCTCACGCTGCGAAATACGGATGGTGCATGCGTATAAGCGGGTGTACCCTAGATATATTTTGCTTTGACAAAAGAATATATATACATTAATTTATAATATATAAATTTATAAAAATGTTACTATGTGTCAATGTCCGAACTTTTTTCTGACGGTTCGAAATTGCATTTTAGTTGTTATTGTTATGGCCCATAATATTATGCTGCAATA
The DNA here is from genome assembly GCF_020882245.1 of Rhopalosiphum padi. Lineage (NCBI taxonomy): Eukaryota > Metazoa > Arthropoda > Insecta > Hemiptera > Aphididae > Rhopalosiphum > Rhopalosiphum padi. The sequence continues at coordinate 27,006,729 of NC_083600.1, forward strand.
TTGAAATCAGCGATGTGAATGCTTTCGAATAATCACGGATAACATGGTGAGTGCATTTATAAATAAATGGGTCAATAGATATTCGAATTTAATTTGAATCCTGTGGAGTTAACCTTTCGATTAAACACACACGATACACCAATCGAGTGTCAGAAATAATAAACCTAAACATATGACCCAAAAACCACGACATCATTCTTGGACTAAATTCCGCTGTTTATTTCGTGATCAATATTAAAAAAAAAATTAAATGGTGATTGAAACGTAATAATTCAAATAAAATCATTATGCTATAAATTATGTACAATATTATGTTTCAACTGAGTTAGGTCAGCACTGAGGATAGGGAATTATGACTGTGGACATAATAATACGACGAAGAATGCATTTTATCATTGCTCTTCGTTTAACAAATTTCTAACTTATTTTTGATATAAGTCCTCAACATTTTAAACCTTATTAATGACATGATGCACATGAATGAGAAAAAACCATATTAATATATTATAAATAAAATGCATTAAGCCATTAAGGCAATAAGCCCCGTTTCACGTGGACGCGAATCTTACGCCCGCTGTTCGTGTTTCAGTTTATATCGGCTCGTAACATATATACCACACCGGAAAGAAAAACACATGCCGTACGATACTCGTCCATAAGAAATGATATAGGTCTTAGCGTTGTATGTTTTATAACTATATATGTTCAATAGGTATCAATCTTCCAATTAGCAATTATTATGTGAGATATATGAAAAGATTTAACATTATAAAACGTTATTTAAACATTATTCTTTAAATAGATACAATATATGAGCATTATATTATATTTTATTACCTAATTATATTTTATATAATAAGATGTATGATCGTTCCATTATTATTATAATATAATATTTTATAAATGTCTGTTTAAATTATTCGGTTTTAAGTCGCTGTAAATTAGAAACATAAATTTTTTGTCGACACCGTATATTTGTATTATTACGCTCGTAAAAATAATATGTATATTATTATGATTGTAGGTATACCATATTTAATATTATTACCTACCATGTTTAATTTTAAACGTGATAAAATCTACTATCGGTCACTGGCCACGATATTTTGGCGGTGATGTCGGTACCCCAATATAGATGTTCAACAATAATACATTTCTATGTGTTGTAAAATACAAACGAGTGGATGAATTATTGGTAAATGGTAACGTATGTACTATATGTATACAGAGTGATTTTTAAAACATGTTCATCACCAATTGTCCTTTTAATAATGAATTGATTCAAATACTGATTTTTAAAATTTTGAAATTTAACTTAGTACCATATTTTAATTGTTTGGTACCCATATACTACATAAGAAGAGTTGTGTGGCGATAAAGTCGATACAGACTTCTATTTTTCGAATAAGGATGACCTTCTTTTTCTACTGTAAATTATTAAGTGAAACATTTTTTTAAAAATATTGATATACCTAATTCAAAATTTGAACAAGTAGTTGCTTACACGTATATACACGTGTATAATAATAATAATAGTTCTTAAAAATGGTTTTACAAAAATATTAATTAGATGTAATATTGAATCTAGTATTTGTTATTATGGATACTAGATCCAATGATATGATAATACATTTATATTAATTTCTAAAACTTTCAATTCACTATATCTCATCATCATGAATCTTTAATCCTTAGTATACAAAGTTAAATAATTCGAAAACTACTCGTTCGAATTTTGATTTTGATAAGTACAATACAATTTTCAGAATATTTAGGTATATATATCTGTTAAATAATTTACAATAGTCAATAGAGGGCCTCATTTGAAAAAAAAAACAGATGTTCTCCACAGAACACTCCTTATAAGTAGTTCAAACAATCTCAAGAATTTGAAAATAATGTGGTCTTAAGGTAATAAATAAGGTGTTTAAAAATTTCAACAATTATATTTTATGTAACTACATTATTGAAGAAAAAAAAGGTAAGTGCATGTTTATTGAATCACCCTGTATATAGTATGTTATATACTAATATGTGTGTATAGTCAATATGACGTGTAGACGATGATTATCGTTCACGACTAATGTCCAAGGACGAGCGACGCGGCAGGGCGGTATCATAGTCTGTGGCCTACATGGACTCCGCCGCGACCACATTGTAATAAGACATCCGTTTCGGCGGCGTATGCGCGCGACGCTAACTGCAACGATCGACCATCGTCGACTGCAACATCATATTAGCTATGCAGTGTTAAGTGTTAGGCAAAAATTATAATTAATCGAGAATAAATTAAAGTACATAAATCAATTCGTAAACGAATATCTCGCTCCAACACGCGTATGTTGGAAGAATTTTTATTTCTTATAACAAAATTATATTAATTTCACTCATTTGTCCACGCTGTATACTACGTATTTACATCTAGGTACATAGAATAATTATAAGAATATTTTATATAATATTATTATTATTTAAAATTTTAAACTCATTTTTCGATCAATTTATACGATTGGTTGAACTCGCTAAATATTAATAATATGCTTGTGGTGATTCCATCTCTAATGCCCATGTGGACTATTATTGAGTATAGAACTAATAATATAAACCATAATACGATATAAAATATTTGTATTGAATAAGTTTTGATACCTACTGGTTTGATACCGACCTGTCACAATAATAATAACAAATATGTAGTATATTTTATAGGTGATAAAAATGTATTTTTTTTTTTTATTAAATATCCACAAAAATTAAAAATATATATTAATTATATATTTTAAAAATATAGGAATAATGAAATATGTACTAATAATACAAAATCTTAAAATTAAATGTCGAAATTATTGATGGAAACAAAATTTGTTTTCATGTATGCAATTCGAATACTTTAACCGCAATCAATGTTTCTTTTTCTAACGCTAATTATAAAAAAATGCTACTAAAACCCAAAAGCCCAAACATACACTACGTAAACTTTTAAAGCATATTAAAAATTGATATTGCAGGTACTATTTGATAGTACAATTTCGAGTCAAGAGTGTTAAAATGTATTACCAAATCAACGGGTTTTTTTTAAATACATTTTACAACGATACTATTTCGTAAATATATTTAGCATATAAACACAAGACTGTAGAAAATTCACTAATATAATTTAATTATTATATTTTTAATTGCAGATACAGCTCATGTACAAGTACTTAATTAGGTAGTGTTAAATAGCCAGTTAATAAATGTAGTTTAATTTATTATATTATTATAAAATAAATTACTCAGTTTTTAGGTTTTTAACAACAAACATATTATTTAAAAACATATTATTAAACTAATTAGAGAATACCTAAACCTAAGTAATAAGTTTATTGTTCCTTACACGCTTACACCATGGTTTATAGAATCCATAATTATTTTACTCTCTTCAGATCATCTATATGGACTACAATTTATAAGTACATTCAGGTATTCAGCCATATGTTCACTATTCACATAATCATAATATATTATGTAGGTTTTATGATTAACCATATAACTACAAGGTGTAGACTAAATCACGTTCTATTTTTTATCAAGAATAATTATATTAGCCATGTATTATATTGTTGTCACATTAAGGTCCTGTAATACAATTAGATATGAATAAATATTTAAATTATAATTTAATCAGTAATAACTCAACTTGCAAACCAATTTGATAATACTAATATGTGTGATTTTTGGCAATTATATACTTATCGTGAAACCTAGTATAATTACGTTTTAGCTTTATCATAACTAAAAATTTTTTTTTTTTAAACAGAAGTTTATCTGTTCGAACACGGTACATCTTATTAGTATAATATGCGATATCGTCATATTTTCCTTGTTGATATAATAATGTTTATATTTTGAGTGTTTTAAAATTATTTTACGAACGAAATATTTTCTTGCCTTTTTATAGTGTGTGTTACCGGTAAGGTGTGTAGCAGAATGATATTCTATTTACCAGTTTACCACTAGAAAAACGCCGTTTCATCCATTCTTGATTCTTATTCTATAACTATAAGATGTGTCGATTAAAAATATATTCTGTTGACGCGATGCGCTACAGCAGCTTATGAGAGTATATACGAAATCTAAAAATCCGTTAAATTGTCTATATTTTGATGTGCAATATTTTGTTCTATTTTTAAAAATAGTGTTAAAATAAAAATCATTCCCCAATAAAAGAAAGCCTACAGCCTACAGACTTCGACTAACGTTACGCATCATCGGTAACAGTGAGTGTTGTGAAACATTTTTAATTGCCGATCGACTCGACGTGCCGTATTATTTCGTTACGATTTTCTCCTCGGCTGACAATGGTGGAAAAACTCTTGACGGCCGCTTCGTACTGAAAATTTATTTCGCAACCCAATTTCGAGATGTATTTAATTTCTGCAGAATTAATTTGCACTCATGCATTATGTATACCTTATTGTCGAAAGAAAAGCCTCGAAATAAATAAGTAATTTTTTTTTTTTTGCTGATGCTCCGTGTATATTATCTAGTTTTTACGAAAAAATTTGGTACAGTTATACCACATTAATTGTAATGTAATATGTATAATTTTTAATTTAAACTTAAGACTTTAATTTTAAAAATGTTTTAAACTTAAAAAACTATAATTTATACTAGTGAAGTCCCAAAAAATAATTCTATTATTTTTTTTCTTGATTTTAGTTAATATATTTACGTAATAATATGGTATATTATATATGTAATTATATTAGTTAAAACTGTATTTTAAATAACAATCGAAAAATATTTAAGTTAAATAATATATAAATTAAGAAACCGTTGAAAATTGTATAATTTGATGTGATAATCTCTAAAGAAGTGCGTAAGTTAAATAGGTCCTTTTATAACCAAAAATCCATTTTTACTATTGATTGATTATTTTGATTTTGAAAGAGCTTATGATAAATAAATAATGGTTTTTTTGTGCAGACATCCTGTAGACAGAGGAATCTACAGTAAATAGTATCATTTGAGCGTTTCACATTAATATCGATTTCACATATTATTTATTTGATATACTACTATAATGTCTATAATGAAAAATAAATAATTATAATATTACCTATATTTGATAAAAAAAAAAAAAAATTCTCATTAGAGCATTATTTAAATATAATTAAATGTCTGTATGCGTAATATTACTTATTAAGAATTATAGAATTTAAAAATGTGATTTTAGTACCTATAAGCTTTCTACCTTTGTGTTCCAAATAGTTCCAATACAGTATAGTATTAGTATTATACTTTATTACACATTTATGTACATTAGTATTCCTAATATTTCCTTATAATATTTAATGATCGATATTAAATTTAAATATATTATGTTATATTATTACCTATTTATAATAAACAGATGTTTTAATAATAAAAGTTGTGGAAATTTGATCTCAACACGTGTTACGTGTACCTACTATATATTACCCAAAATAAATAAATTGTATTATTCTGAGCTAAGCAAAAATAATAATGATTAAAAACTTTTTCTAAATAAATTTGAAACGTTATTTTTTTCGAGAAATTAAAATACTTAAAAATTGCCTCGTCATAATCGACAGCTTATCATTACAAATATTTTTCAGTATGATAATACTAATCAAATTAAAAATCGTAACCTTTTTACGAGTATTATTATTTATTAGTGACTTCTAGAAATTCTTAACTAAGTCCGAATGAATATTATAATTTAATGGCTGTTTTGATTAATAAACGAAAGTTCTAGTTTGTTATTCGTTGTCGGAAAATAAATATATTATGTATATATAATAAATAATATATACATGTATAATTTCACTGTATTACACATTGTACACTTTACGTCTTTACACTATACAATACAACGTTGTATATTATTTCGAATAAAACTAAACAAGATATTATAGAGAAAACAACAGTTTTTCTCTCCTTTTTTTCATTAACTTTGAGATTGGTATACGTTTAACTATGATGGTGCCATAAAGTTTTTATTATAATTACCAAAGTTTTTATTATGAGCGTATATTAAATTTAATTAAAACGACCGTACGAAAAATAAAAACAAATTCCGTCAATTATAAATATTTCTATATAAAAGACGTATTACCTATATTATATGTAAACAAAAATTAAGCTGCGTGTTTCAAACGTATTTACAATAAGGTAATTGTGTAGAATATCTGAATATATATACATACTTAGCCGTTTACTTGTACACAAGGGTGGAAGGGGGTTTGCTAGGATGCTATAGTATCCCCCCTCCTTGGAATGTTGCTTCTTGGAAAATAAATACTCTACACAACATGTATTTTTCAGTAGGCACTAGGCTGGAAAAGTTTTTAAATAAAATTGGTGTCTACCATAAAAAAAAAATTGATAATTAATTTTTCTCTAAATAATACTGATAATTAACCAGATGAAACTGTAAAGAAAATTGATTCCTAAATTAATGGTTACGCTGTTTACAGGTATATATTAAAAAATGTTATCGCAGATTATATTATCTTAAATTTAAGTTAAATTCACGGTTTTATTTATTAATTATTTATATTACTATAAATCTGAAAATAATTATTTGTTCGCCTCCAAAAAAGAGGTGAAATGAGTTATAAGATTGACTACAATGACAAAAAAAAAATGATATTAATTTGTTGTTTACTATAATTATAATGAATATTTGTCATAGAATTTAATTTTTTTTGCTGAAACATTAATATTTTTTTATTACAGAACAGAAATTTTTTAAATAAAGGAATTTGTTTTAGATTTGTTTTTAAAGTTGCCACCTTTTGAATATTAAGCACATTCATTTTAAGGACTAAAAAAAGGTCTTGCTATCAGGACCGTGGAGTATACAGGATACGAGACCTTAGAACTCCCCTCCCCTTAAAAAATCCTAGATTCACTACTGCTTGTATACATTTTTAATAATAATATGTATTATAATAATATACGATTTTTCATAGTATTGGTTGTATCACTTTTCTCCAGCGTATACCATACCTATTTTGTTTCATTTTCTGGAACATAGGTTTGCGAAATATTATGACTAACGTTTTCCGTGTTTTGATCACACTTACAGCCTTAGCGGCATTGCCGTTTCTTCTAGCCATGACCTCGTGCAATTTCGCCGGACGTACCCGATTATTGTTATTCGCACTGTTTCAACAACGTGGACTGACAATGCGAACTAAAAGTTAGAATTATAATCATTTTTGTTACGATGTTTGTTTTACGTATTTAAAGTAAAACTATGAGAAAAACAATTATTAATAATGATTCATATTATATAATGTAAAAAAAAAAAACATAAAGCAACGACCAATACTTATGTACAAATTAAAAACGTTCACTTATATAATATTATTATATTGTTATTACTTATTATTATTATAAAATCGCCTTCCAGTGCGCGCACAAATATATACACATACAGAACAGCCATTATTAACGTACCGCAGTCACCGCATCATCACTACCCACCTCTCATTGTACCACTTCCTACACGTCATCGTCGTCGTCTATAACCGCGTGTATGCGTTTCAAACGAATAAATTTATGAATAATTTTACGTATCATATTCTAGCGAAAACCCGTACGTTACGTTTGTTGTTTATTTTTACGACGGTTAAAAGTTTTTTTTACCTCGTTAATTTTTGTTATTTTTTACCTCAATAAAATGTCTGATCCGTCTATATTTTTGTCTCAACTTTGCAGGAATTTTTTTTTTAAATATTTACAATCCATACTAAAAGTAGCATAATAAATAAATTAGATGATATAAACAAATGAATAATTTTTATAAATATACATGCAAATATGAGAGAGAGGAGGCAATCCATTAGTTGCACATTTGAAGGGAATTAAAATAAAAATGTATATAATGTATATGTTTATTGCCATTCTCGAACAGCAACACTCAATTGCGATCTCGTTATCGCACCGTATTCAGTTAAAAATGAACTGTATTTTAACATTTTATTCTCTTAAACTATTAAATTATAAAACTATATAAAATTAAACATTATAATACATATCACCATGGTCGCCCGGAGGGGGGGGGCAAGACGGAGCATTTGCCCCCCCCCCGGAATTCAAATAGAATGTTGAACATTTTAACTTTTATTTTGATTTATAAACATTTCATCGATATTTTTACTTTAGTGTGTGAGGTTGGTATTTGATTTCATATAATTCCAACACATTTTGTAGTTTACCAGGAATAAACATTTTTTAGTGTATTTTTTTGGTGTTTGATTTCATTATGCCCCTCCCTGATAAATTTCCTGCGGGCGCCCATGCATATCACTTAGCACTATAACTGAAAAAAAAAATTATAATTAATAATATTATCATTTGGTACATTTAGATTATATAGGTATACAAAATAAAAAATAATTCCTCATGTAATTCAAACTTTTAAAACATTAAGACTTATGAATTTTATGCATATGATTAGTAAATAATATTATTTAACATATTGAAATGTAATATATTCCACCGAGAATATTATTTCAAGAAGTTTTTGTGCTTAATAACCTAACAAGTTGACCTTATAAAAATAGTACATATAGTTATACATATGTACTATATGGCTTAACTATATAATAAAATTAAAATTTTTGTTTTTCAGGATTGATCTTAGTAAATAGACAACAAGTGGATTTTTGAAGAATTCTTCTACAATAAAGTGGTATGTACTTATACGAATTACATTTTATAACAGTATAAAGGATTAGTGCAACATATAATATGTTGTCATTCGGTTCAATCGTTGTATATGTAACCTTTTCTGTAAATAACATTGTATTATGGGTTACGACTTTTGGTAAACAATTAATAGTTTACCTTACCATGTAAAATAAACAAATTAAAAATACGTTTAAATATTCATTATTAAACAACCTTTATATACCCCTTGCGTTGAACAAATAAGTTTTTCGACAAAAAAGTAACAGAGTGACAAAGGACTTAGCCAAAAAAACAACATTCGATGCTCAGTTTTATAATATTCTTACCGTTCTTGGTATTACATAGGTATTGTATAGCTTAAATTTTTCGCAAAAAATAATAAACTGTGAGTAAGTTAACATTTTAAAACGATCAACAATTATATATACCTACTTAACATTAACCATATACAGACATTGTATAATTATAGTATCTTTTGTATAATAATTTATAAAATAAAAGATATATTTACGGAAATTCTATAATAATTTAAATCGATTTATTACATAACATATAATTAATTATTCATTGGTTATGCTGTTTTAGCTCTATGTGCCTTATTTTATTATTATTATTTGCTATAGGTATCAATGTAAACGATGCATGATGTGATATACAGTTTATAAACACTGTGTTTAGCTTTGAAATCTAAATAGATAATATCAACAATATCAATAAGTAAATGTGTAAATAGGTTTTTAGAGATTATTTGATAATTATAAATTGAAATTAAACTCTCGCAAGGAACATATTGACTTCTGCAAGTAATAAGTAACCTTGTAGCTCGTTATTCGTTTGTAGTTTAAACATAGCCAAACTAAATTAAACGTGCGATACGTTTCAATATGTATACACTACACATATAACTTAGGTATAGTCGGTATAGGTATGTAAACGTATATATTATACGAGTATATGTAGTTTAGTTTTCGAGTGCAACTTTGTTGGGTTGTGGGCCAGAAAATGTGCTATGTACATTGTACATTTTATAACCTAACCCCTTAATCAGCCCCCTTACTTAGACAACATTTAATTGTGTCATTCTTATGTTTCGTATAATATACCACTACGTATGTTGTAATAGCTATAATAAAAATTTTAACTTGCGTTTTACTCATAATCCGGCAATTTAAATAAAATAACTATTTTATTTTTTAATTTAAACAACCAACAAATTTAAGATACGTTGTAAAGTATAATATGCATTTATATAATAGTTTCCATATATTCCACGTACGCCAATAACATGTCGAATAGAAATTTTACATTACGATCATTAAATTATGATTGTTGTTGGATTTAATAAGTTTTTCCACGCGTGTGCTTTCATTGCTTTGAAACAATTATAGGAAAAAAGTGTAGGCGTATATAGGAAAATAGGGTGATAAAATGTATTGGCGGGGTAGGTTTACTGCAACTACTGTATCTCCACAATACATTTTAATGTGTAGATTCGTTCGTGGGGCTGTGCCCCCCTCCAATATATTTGATCAACCTACGCTTATACTTGTTTCATTTAAGAAATTGTCTCTTGTCGAGTGCTTATAGAAATTAGAATTTGAAATAGGTACTATAGAAGAGCTATGTTTAAATTTAAATAAATTCAGGAAAATTTATGTTTTAATGTTTTTGAAATTATACCTTGTTTAATCAAAAAAAAAGTTGTCCACAGTGGTGGCTAAGCCCCTTAAAAATTCTATAAAAACAACATAGGTTTTTTCTGAAATCTTTAATTCCAAATGAAAGATAAAACTTCGTAGTTATTACACTCATTACGTGTTTGTGTTTGGTGTTTCGTATTTAAAACGTCGCAGTTGGGTAAGTATAGCAACTGGCCTCTCTCTCTGTTGGTGGTGTATTCACGTCGGACGGATGCACACACGCACGCGTGAACATCATTGTTAATGTACACTATTTATTATTATTCTTTTTTTTTTTTTTTTTGGCAACCTCGCCTGATGCACTTTTATTGGTTTTGGTCCAATATAAAGAGGAGCAGAGGTAACAAAAAAAAAAAAATCACATACGCCACGAATCGCATTTTCATCTCGTGTTATAAAACGGTCTGAGCTTTGAACGCAAAAACATCGTATTTTAGATCGATATTTTTTTTTATACATACACATTATATTATATTATTATTTACCAATATAAACGGCACTAAAGAGAAAATAGTATAGATCTCGTGTGATATATATTTACGAGGCCGTGATACATAATATACGGCAGTTGATTAATCAGTTTCTATTTATACCATTCCTATAATTTAATGTGAGAAATAGGTACATAGGTGCTAACAAATATTTTTTGTTTGCACATTGGCAATTGTATGAGCGAATAGAAAAGTTCAAGATCGCTCATCTGCTTCCGCCTACGATATATTTATTTTATTATCGTTATTAAATAACAACAATAACATAATATTATAAATATTATAATAATATACAATTATGTCATATCATTAAAAATATACCACATAGTATTCAAAGCTTCATAAAATGTAAAAAAAATTGTAAATATTATACCTACTAACCAAGTACTTAGAATAATATTTAAGATACAATTATAATGATTAATGATAATAATATTGTATATGCGATCATCATTTTGACATTTTATTAATTTTATTAAATAATGGTAATGATTTGATATATATACCTAATATCTAGTATGTCTAAATATTTATATTTTGATTTATTTATTTCGTACAGAATATAACAATTATTTACAATGTCTTATGTCTATATAGCTAATAAATTCATTGTAAATTATATTTTTTTCCTTATAAAACAGACGTTATTCTATAAGGTTACATAAGTATAGACAATCTATAGTGATTATTGATTACTAATTTACGCTTTTGATATAATATGCTATACAAATTCGCCGCTAAAAAAAGTTTAATCGTTCAGAAGTACTTTAATCTTTTTTTTAAAAGCATGCTTTTGTTTGGACATTTTTGTGTTTTTATTATTAAATTTATCGAATAAATGCACGCATTTTTTATTGTAATAGTCATGAATTCAATGTACATCAATTTAATTAGTGCTGATGTTTTGATGTGGATCAGTTAAATTTGTCTGAATATACTAGTATACATTTTTTTCTAATCTTTCTTCGTACTAGTTATGTGTGATTATGAAAACATTACATTTTTATACTGAAATGAATCATAGGTTTTTAAGTATAATAATTAATAAATATAATACCGGATCATATGATAATCTATATTTTTCTTAAAATAGTGTAAACAATATACTTTGTACATGATTGTATTATATGTGTATTATGCTCTTGACGTTAATTCTTCAACATTGTTTTTATATATACAATAGCATATTGCGTATAGTAGAAACCATCATACATATTTTATATAAAGTATAAGTGAGTTATTTCTCGAACCAATAACGTCAAATGAAAACATAAAATAATGAGTTACCATAAGATGTATGTCAAATTTCAATCAGTCTTATCTTCTTTACAAACAATTTTTATAACAAGTTTATGAAAAACTGGTTGCTTAATATTGAGACTAAAAAAATTGCTCGTGTAATCAAGTGATGAATGAAAGAGTTTTATTTGTTTTGAAAATATTTATATAATTGCACCAATTACAATAATACCGTATTCGGTATATTTAATAAAAATATTAAACTAAAAATAGTATATCCTAATATAGTTCATATAATTTATTTATGTTTTACTACTATTTCAGGTAGAAGTTTTAAAAATTTAAATTTAAAAAAATTGTAAAATATAGATTAAAATATTATTTTTTATAAATAATAGAAAACAGTATAATAAATAATTAATAATAAATATGTTATGTTTGATTGTTGTGATGATTTTACATTATAACACTTTTCTTCTAGTGTCACTATGTAAACGAAAAAAAACGCTTTGAATATGCTTTCGTTTAAATTTTTTTTTTCTTTTCTCTGATTTCCATTGCACCATCCTACCTATTTTGCATCTTATCTTTTAAGTAAACTGTTAATATTTTATATCTTTACAGTTAACTCAAACTGCGAGGTAGTAAAAACAGCAATGCATATCTAAGTATTTGTATATTATAATTAATAAACAAATCTGGGACTTTTAAACGGGGAACACCCAACTATGTGGTGGTCAGTAAAAACAGAAGTAAAATATACACACATGTTTATAATAATTTATATCCTATATGAACCATATAAGTTAGAACTAGGAAAACATTTTTACTCGTGACAATATTATGATTTATGAAATTGTCGTTTTAATCAAATTATTTCCGTGTATCAAACGTCCCTAAGTAAATCCAACCGTTCTTGTGATGTGTCAGAATTTAAAATAACTGTTTACAACTTAACTGTTTTTTTTTAAACGACTGACTTCCTGATATTCTTATTAGCCCCTGACCAGATGTATATACACATAGCGGTTGCGGTTCGTGAAATATTCCCGTTGGAGATTCGTCGACACGTAATTATATACAATTTGTTACAAATAACGTTGTTGAGTCGTTATTCCCAGCATTTTTGTATTTTATTATTCACGCCTATTAATTTTTCGTAGACTTCTTAAAAATTAAGTTCTTGAATAATTAATAAGTATTTGAATTAGTATATCCTATACACGTGAAACTCGAGTTTTTAGCATTATGATTTGATATTTTTTATTGACAAATTAAACCTACCAAAACAAAAACCAATCGATTTTAAAATAATTTAATTGTGTGCATTTTATATTTTAATATTATATTAAAACAGAATATTATTATCTGATCTAAATAGTTATAACAACAAATTAGTGTCGTCGTGAATCGATAAGTAAATATTACAACAACTTAAATTGATCATGCATTCACGTGTTGTTGTGGTGTTTCTCAACATGTCTGTGGAACGAAATCTTATGCGCATAATCCGCGAACAATTATTTCCATTTGATTGTTTTAACTCACACTGCAGTAATTTTATTATAAATATTTAAATATGTTATATGGACCCGGTTCGAATAAATAGTGTACATCAATTCTAATATACCGCATAATATTATAATGTATTGTGGTATTTTTATATGTTAATAATTAAAATGTACTTATGTAAGTTATAGTATTTAAAACTCGCGAAAATTCGAGTCCGGATAGTTTAAATGTGCATAGGTATTGATAGAATCGCTGGTTCGAAAACAATACGTTGTACCATTCATTATACATATTACATACTAACGTACTACTGATCCTATTGGGTCTATACGTATATTGTATATTATACTATTATAAAATTAGTATATTTCATTATTTCATTTATCATTTTTCGATCTTTTTTTTTTCGTTCACCGCAATGAATTACAGAACGATGGTGCACCGGTGCAGATATCCCCCGGTGCAACAGCCTTTTGCGGAATGTGCGCGTGTTGGTGTCTCAGTATAATCGGACAGTCAGTTTGCTCAGGCAGTGGCGACGGCGGCGATCGATAACGTCGCCTTGAGCGCTATCTGTACGCGCACCGTGTGGTCGGTGAAAGCGAATAATAATAATTCTTAATTACAATATTCACATACACGTTTATATTACGTTTATTATATTCGTGCATGTTTGTGGTATTACAATGTAGGTTTATAATATTTTTATCTCGTATATACTACGCGTATTGGGTGTACTGGTCGTCGCTATTGCACTGTAATACAGGCACACGGCCGCCGACCGACGGACGACGTCCGCCGCCTCGATTCAACTTCGACTATAACGAAAGAATTTGGGTCAGTGTCAATGCAAACTTATTGCTCAACCGTGGCAGCAAACACGTCACTGTCATGATTACCATTGGTATCACTTTCGTGTAACGCATCAACGCCGCGTTGCCGCGGTATGCGATCATCTCGTTCGATTTATCATTATTATGATCAGTAAAATATATGCGAAAATAAAAATATAATATGTATTCGATCACTTATAGCCTTTAGGACGGCTGAAAATTCAAAAACTTTCATGTGGATAATGTTTACCTTGATATTTTATATAGTGTAGCTATATATACATACACAAATTATTTTCGAATAACAATATTAACAAAATTGTACTCATTAAATTGAAATTAAAAGCTCTCATGTATAATTTTATATCATTTTTGTGTGTATGATATTCAATTATTTCGATTATTATTTTGTAGAACTTTTATCGACTCATAAATCGAACAATCGGATGATACCGATTTGGAGGTCACTAATAGACTACGCTGTTATTGACCTAGTTTGCATAATATGTGATACCAGACGGCAGACACAGTGTTTATTGTCTAAAACAGCATATGCCATATTCTATTATGTTTCACGTAGGTATCAAAATAAATATAGTATATAGATATACCGGGAAAGGTGTGGTTCATGAACATTACTAATGACGCTCGTACAACATTTAGGAGATAATTTACATATTAAATTGTGTTTAGCTGTCTAGAGTAAAATTCCCAAAGTTGCAGTGTAAAAAATATCAACGAGTTAATACAATATTTGTCGTTTTTTTGTATTTTAAATAGCCGAAAATAATTGATTCAAAACGTTTTCTGTCTGTATAATTTATCTGATATGATTTTATGTGCACCTAATAATAAATCGGAGAAAATACTGTTTGATACGCAATAATAATGCGAATACCTAAATATACACATTTTTACATAATAAATCATAATATTATACTTTATTTATGTGCGCAGTGCATACGTTTTCCAATTAGGTCAAATTTTAACAGTTCATCCCAACCTTACATTACTGCGATAAAGTGCAATGGTAAACTAGGTACCTGTTTATTGCTGTATTCCTGTCTATTATTTCACCACCCCTTCTCCTATATACACAAATAGACGACGTCTCTTGAAACTTTGACCTTTATTCGGCGTCAATACCAATAATACCATTGTCCATTGAATATAATTTTCTCAAACATATATATATTATTAGAGTATATATAAACATACATATATATTATAATATTACATTATGTTATAAGTTTATAACGCCTATAGGCTATAACTATCCAAATTCAAAGCCATGATTCATTTTATAATATACTCTCCGTATTTTCTTTTTCTATATACATCATTCAAATTTTGTGCAAATACACTTTTAGGCACGTTTATAGAGTAAAAAAAATTCGTACACGTCTGCAGCATAAATTAACGACAGATGGCATTGATATTTCAACTGCTATCTAATACAAATACCGAATACATATTATACGATCACTGAACACAACAATTTTGACGTTTCAGAGATAACTACAATCTCGAGATAAACCATAAGTCAATCATAACATGATTAATACTGTTAATAGCTAAATCTGGTGGTTTGGATGATATAATGGGACCGGGGCGGATATAATGTATATTATGCGTTATCAATAATCTTTGGCAAAAACACGTGTTTTCGGGAAACTAATATGGTTACACATAAATACACAATACACATCACATTAAACATTATAGAGTCTACCCCGTACATGCGACATGTGACAGTAACATTTGGGTGGCTTAAAGATGAGAAAAAATTAAAAATTAAATAGATTTTTTTAAAACTAATCTTTGGCTAAACAGACACGCGTGAATACGAAAAAACGTCAAATATATTTCTACGCCGTTCACTGGTGAAAGGGTGAAAGAATAGTTATAATGTTTTAACTTTTTACGCCCTAGTCTAAATTAGACTTCTTATAGCTATACATACCGTTTACCTATATTACATCGTATTTAATTTTGAATACAAAAAAAAATATTATTAAGTAAATACCTAAGAAACTATTAATTCTATTACACAAATACCTGATTAGTGATTATATAATACTATTAAAGTAATATTTTTTTTAATTCTTCGTAGTAGAAATGTTAAGTTTTTTTTTTAAATCTTCTAATATAGGTATGTACATTAACCCTTATCAACAATAATTTATCATAATATTGTTTGAAATTTTATCTTTATTGAAAGGTTCCAATCAAAAAAATACCTTGTGCAAAATATGGCTTACTTGATAGTTTTGTTGTTTACTCTGTTGCTTAAAATTGTTTTACCTCAAGTCAATAAAATAATGTATTATTTAATTTTATTATTTCTTTATGATATTTTGAAATATTTAATAAATTATAATATATTTCTGTGTCTTGGTCGAATGAATGATATTTATGTTATATTTACCTATTTAAAACCATTCGTACTGTACAAAATTGAAATTTTCACCAAGATTCTTTAAATGTGGTAAATAATGTTTTGTAGTTTGTTGTATTTTTATTTATTCTTTTTTTATCGAACTCGCGTACGTCACGTCGACTTCTACGAATTCCGAAACGCGTGCACGAATCCGCGAGGGATACATATACATTATAGTAATAGCGAAGCAGCGAGCTATGGAATTCCTGGTTCTGTTTGCTACGCAAACCGTATCGAAGGAAAAAAATAATAATAAAAGAAAAATACGGTCGTTATATTATCATACATTTTATTCTTTTTTGCATCGCGAGTAAACATAAATTATTATTGCTATTGTCTCGTTTGTATATGATAAAAAAATTATTTCGTCGTTTTTCTCGCTATAGCATATACTCTTCTCTGACTCTCCACCTTGCCCAACTGCCAAACGTTCTCATTCGCCAAATCTTTTGATACGTTATAATAAAAATAACGTATTTCAATGAAATCTGCCGTCGCTGCAGTGTCGCCGAATTGATTAGTATTTGCCGGTAACTTATACATTATATTATAATATATATATTATTTATATTCTATACTATGTATAATTAGTGATTTTGATACTATAACATTTGATAAGTTGTGTTTATATAATTTGTTTCCAAGTTTCAAGTAGGCATCTAAGTGTATGATTTAGGTGACACTTTGGGTTGTTTGGTGTAGACTTTAGGTATAAAGTTGGGCGATGAGACTATTATGATAATGATACATTCATTTTGTTATGGAGTCTGAAAACAAGGTGGTTTTACGGTGTGAGGGGGTCACAGGTGGGTCACCCTTTTCCCTTTTAGCATGTGTTAATGTGTAAATATGTTGTAACTCATCATAGTATCTAAAACATTTATTATAATTAAAAATTATTTCATATCATATACCTATATAGTATGTACAAAGTGTAAAGCTCATAAAATTACTCCTCGTGTTCCTATATCAACGAAAAAATAGAGAGATATATATTGTGTGCACGCAAAATATTTTCGAACCTTCCTTTTTGGACTTGTCAAGAATTTCCACTTTCTGAAGTAGAATGGGGAGAGACGATGTTTTTTTACAGTTTTCGCTTTTAAGTCTTCGCGTAACAAGTCTGATGTATATTTACGCAATAACGAACGCAAAAACGACTGTAGCGATGGCATTCCCCTCCGAAACAATTTTTCGCAGATCATAATGATATCATACTACTTAGTACTTACTACTGTATTATAATAATGATGATGATGATAATAATAATAATAATAATAATATATATATATAACTCGCGACCGCTGCGCGCGTCTTTCCCCGCCGCTGCCGCAGGTGCGTCAGGGATTTCAGACTCGATACAAAAATATAACAACGCAGACAGGTGTTGTCCTGGCAGACCGTCGACGCGACGGCGGCAACGACCCCACCCTATTCATGCTCATATTGTATATATTTTACATATATATATATATATTATGAGCCTTCAGTTATTGCTTATTGTATACATACAGACGCACGCACACACACTCCAGCGGAATGCGACGTCGGTTTTTTTTCCGGGAGGGTGGTTCCCGATATTCACGACACATTTTATGTATAGGTACCACGTCGTATTCTTCCGTGATTTTTTGTTCGAGCGATCGCGCGTTCGTGTTTGCGATAAATAAATCGGCGAAAGTGTACGGCGACGGTTAAAAAAATCCAATAGCATAATGACTTAATAAAATGGCGTGTGAAATCAGAGATTTGTAGGTCAATGTCTGTATAAATAGTAACACGGCCGCCGAGAATAGACCGTCGTTTTAAATATAATATATTTTCGACGTGAATGTACGAAAGCGCGTGTCTAGTCGTCTCGAGTATTTATGGACAATATATATTATATATAATAATAAATAATAATAATATATACTATAATAATGTAACAACATAAATATTATACATATACATATAAACAATACGACGAAGGTTTAATAAAAAAAATTTAAGGTCAGTCATGATGAATAATATCGCGCGGGGCTTATGCTAGTATAGCGAGGGTATTTTATTTACGAACGCATTTCACGTAATAATTATTCGGAACAACGATTATTAAAATGAATAAATCATGTTATATTTATCATACCGCGAATATAAACGCATATAATTATAATGTATACATATATCACGTGCTTCGCTCTGCTTACATATCAAATTGTGATTAATAATTGTATGTGATATAATAAAATAATATAATGTCTCGTCGGTCGTATGCTACTTTCGTTATTATTACGCCGTTTTTTGTTGAATACGTGTTTACTTGCAAATCGATTTATCGTATTTTTTTTTTTAACTCCTGAGTTACACCGCATTATAGAGTTGTGTGGCTTACATTATGATATCAGTAACGGTTAAACGATTTTTCGTATTAGTGTGAGGGGTGGCGAAGAGGTTGATTTTTTTATCATCATAATTCATAGGCACGACACTATAGTACTTAGTAGAATACAAATAACCGTGAAAAAAAAATAAAACTATTATGAGAAACATGATTAGATACGAAACTATCGAGAGCTTAGATCATATGATCTATAAGATCGAGAGCTTATTGTTTTCATTGAATTATAAGAAATAAACATTTTTATATTAAAAAATATGAATTTTGTGTTGATGATTTAACTTAACACATTGTATATTATATTATATTATGTATTTATGTATAATAAATATTACTTCTGACGTTATTATTTTTTTTATATAATTACGTAGATAATATAATATAATATTATGTTATTGTTATTTTTTTTCTTTCCTCATCCGTTTGGCCAACCCTTGCATGATTCGATAATAAAACACATAATATTATATTATAGCTGCAGAGGTATGCCGTTTGACAACCTTCACTATATAAACCGCTGCTGTCGCCACTGTACGACCACGGACCGCGGTCGTGTGTGTGTCGATAACGCGCGATACTCGCCGAAACAAAATATAATTTTGCGGCGGTTCAGTTGTACGTTACCTACGCGAAATATTATAATAATGTGGGCTTAAAGATTTTCGGTATGCTCATTTTCCCTCAGCTGTTACGTATATGTTTGTTGACGTGACGCATTTATATTTAAAACTCTGTCTCTAAATCCGTCCGCCGAGATATCTATTTTGGCTTCGCTATCGATCCGCGCGCGTAATAACGGACGAGGGTGGACTGCCGTCGCCGCCGATCGGGGACTGACGAGTGGAGAGAGGAGCCGCACACGATAAAATACGCGCTATTCGCACGCCGCAGACGATGACGTCACCAGGCGGCTGCGGCGACGTTCCGAAACGCAATTTCGAGAAAATGTTCATCCCACCCGCGGGTACACGTTTTCCTCCTACGCCACCGACTAATCGCCACCAAATCGTTTTTTTTTCCGCACGAAATCTCGTCGATGTTTGCAGAGACAGACAATAATAAGATACTGCTGATTCATTGACGGCGTGACGACTAGTGTATTATAATATATATTATATATTATATTATTTAGTGTTGCAATACTCGTATTATCATTTTTTCATGTCCCTTTGTCGTCTACTGTCTTAGTAGGTATTAATTATCATTATACGTATTACGTGCTATCGCATAATACGCGTAAATTAACATTATTATCATCCGGCGCTGTGCCGTAATAATAATAATATAATACGCGTATTATAATATTATATAGGTACCTCGGCGAATTTATCGACAATCGGCTGCTTGCAGTCGTTATAGCAAACCCATAATAATGCGTTACACAAGCCGATCGTGTTTACTTACAGTCTACCCCGTTAACGATGCGTACAGAACAAGATGAATGCGTCGCATAAAAGGCGAGTACTGTACATGTAATATGGTTTCTTTAGCATTCGTGTACCAGGTCAATATAAAATAGTGATCTACCACAAAATTCAAGTAGTCATACAATTTTCATTAACGTTATTAAAAGCAATTTTAATAAAAATAAATTGAATCGTCGAAAAAAAAAGACATAACGTCAATTTCAGTAGTAGCAGTGCTATATTCATATTATACGAAAGAAATGTGTCGGTAGCCGTCAAAAATTATTTATAAAATTTGATAGATAACTGACTAAAATAAAAATTAAATGGTTGATCACCTGTCTTGATAAACAACAAATAGTGTTTCATCTAGGTATTTATAATATGTGTTCTATTTAAGGTTATCAGAAATATTTTCATCGACGTCACATGTTTGAACTTTCAATGTTACAACACATTTATACTTATTTAATTGTAATTTGTAATTTTATTTTCCTTCAGTGCCGATGGTATTCGTATAAAAATAGCTAAGAAGACTTTTTTAATGGTTTTTTTTTTAAATTAACGTTATTGCGATGACACGTTTTGCCATAAGATCCGGAAACCGAGGATATAATATAATTTGAATAATTGCAACACTGCGGTGTTTTTTTCTTGTCAACAATGAGGATCAAATATGTTTTAAATATTTTAATATCGATAGTGTGAGTCCGCAAATGCCCAACAACAAGTAATTTACTTACAAGTATTTCTGGCTTGAAAATGTTTTTTAAAAAACTTCTTCGACTTTGAAACTCGTTAATAATGAACCTTTTAATATAATACGTATGTACATTGAACTTGTTTCTAGACGTTTGGGCGTGTTGATATGTGTCAAAGTAAATATTGCTCATCGTCGACGTATAATATAATATACTATTGACAAAACGTCATCGAGTGAAATACGAATATAATATATACATCAAAGAACCATAAACACGTGTTGTGTGATATAAATTCAAATTCGAATATGTTTCGCAAATAATATTACGATTTGACGTACCAATACGACAACGACCTAGTATGATTTAATCGGAATGATTCGTAGACCAGAGCTATAACCACGGTGATTTATCGATTACGGTGAATTCTACGACCATATATTTTCGTACACCATAATTTCGTGGCAAATAAATTTTAACACGGGATGTGGTACAGCAACAACAAAAAGTGATTGCGGTAATGGTGACTTACGCAAACATCTCGGTTCTTGGCGCAACAATTATCAAATGACAAACTTCTTCCATTCGCGAAGCGTTGAAATGAAATATATCACGCGAGTTCAAAGGTTTTTTTGTTCGTATTTATACTCGTAACTATATATTACATTATTATATAGACATTTATATACTGCAGTATATACTATACATATAGTGTACTCGTATTCGAATACGATATACGTATATATATAGTATTTATACATGTATATAATGTAACGTGTAGTGTACTAATGTGTATACTCATACTTATATAGTCAATAGAACACGTACGTTACCCCAGAACTCATTATTTTCTCTCTAAACTTTGAATCGCGGACCGGGGATTTATTATTATTTTCATTTTCAAAGGCAGTACCTTTTATACATTCTTAACGTGGTTATTGTGCGTAATACGGTCGGCGCGCGCGTGTCTGTGTGTATACGGTTGAACATTCATAATATATTATTCATTATAATATATAAGTATTAAGTACCTATATATTATTATTTCGTTTAACGACAGTGTGCACACGTTGCAGTGATTCAGTCCGTGACGACCACCAGCAAATAATACCCACGATACGTCATCGTAGATCTATATTATAAACGTTATGATAATATATCAATATATAATATACATGGATTATTACGAGTATAAATTGTATTGTCCGTTGTATGGTTAAGTGTTAAACTATAACCAAAATACGGTTGAAAATCGCAAAAGTAATCGTAAGAATTTACTCGTGTCTTTTGTACGTCAATAATTCCCGATATTATAGTATTATCATGAAAGATATTTCATTAATATGTATCTTATAAATTATAATTTATATAATAACATACATTTTACCTTACATTTACAATACGTGCGTAAATAAAACGACGACTGTAGGTATATTTTTCCACGTATTTGCGCCAATTATGCCGACTATATTATATTATGATATCACATCGAGTTTTATTTAATATAAAACCGATTGCGATTCGAAAAATGTGAACACTTTCAAAATAACGTGCACGTATATAGATATTGCGTGTAATATGGGACGACGTGGGTTACTTAGAACCGCGTGGAGCGTTCCGCGGTAGTTATAATACGAAGGTTTTCTGCTCATCGAAGTTCTCGGGCGTATACCTACGCTTTCCATGGCGCGTTTATGCAAATTCGCTCCCGGCAATAATTCCTTTTTGCCATCTTTCTCTCTCTCTCTCTCTCTCTCTCATCCCTATCGCTCAATTTCATTTTATTTGTTGTCCGTCTCTTTCCGTGCAGATTATTATTTTTTCACTTGTTGCGAACGGTTTACAAGACACTCTCCGGGCATCTGCGTCGCGCGCTAGTCAAAAGTCTTATTTGTTCACCCAGGTATATACTATAATATATACCGCACTTCCTATATAATACACCCCACAAAAACAGTCGTCACTACCACAGTACCACCCTGTCGTACATTATGATACACAGTCGATGCTCGCGTGGTGCACCGCTTATAGAATGTATACACTATACATCATATATATTACAGGTGTGTCGCACACGCGTCACAGTGTGCAAGCACCGGAAACAAGGGTTTATAACGAATAACGATATATATTATAGTAGTGTTTGCCGCGAAGGCGCACGACCCGTAACATCCTATACAACAATACGTCAATACAACATATGATGATAATATAATATATATAATGTAATGTGTGGTGTGTGATCCTAATTTATATGCCTATACAGCCTTCGTAGTATTGATGTATTGAGCAAGCGCAAAGTTTTCGTCGAGTTTCGAAAAGAAAAATAACGTCTCCTCCGCCATCGCCTTGAAACCCATTTACGACAATAACGAAAACTGCAGCCGTCGTTGCCGAGTTTTTTATTACCTGTGCACTGTGCAGTCGCCGTGTGTATGATGCACATTATATATTTTTATACAAATTATAATAATATTATATAATGTAAAACATATAGCGTAAGGTTAGAACGTGTTTTTTTTGCGTTTGAAACTTTTTCGTGTGAGTGCATCGACAAATACGACATTGCCATTGTGTGTCGTTCGCGCGCGCGGTCGAAACTTCCGCGTAACTGCGACGGTATTATTATAATAAGTAATAACAATAACGACAACCAACCCCGTTTGGTGTGTAATATATTATTATTGTCGTCGTACACCACCGCCTACACACGTATATGCGACGTACGTATATATAATATATAATAATAGTTATATTAATATTAATAATATTGTGTCGCCTGCTCTAGCCGTGCCCGCGTTTACGGCCACTATATACGGTAATAACAATAATTATTAAACGACGGCGATGGCCGAGGCGGTCGTATCACCGCCGCCCGTCGAAACGTCGTCATTAACGCCGCCGCCGCCGACGTCGCGCGCGTTATATAGTTTTCAGTTTTTACGAGCGCGCGCGCGACGTCTACAACACCGTGCACCCGTAACCGCCACCCTCTTCACCGTCACAACCGGGGTGTAGCCCGCCACCCATCCGCCCTTCAGACTACCCCCGCTTACACGCGCAAGCACACCCACACACAAACACACGATGATATACGTTACACACACACACACACACATATATATATGTGTATATAAATAATATACCCAACACGAAAGGGGTCTTGGCGATTTTTACCCCTCGCCCCCGCGCCGATCGTAAACGACGGCAATCAGGGCGGAGAGGGGAGATGGTCATATTATATAAAGCGCGCAGGCGGCGCGGTGGGGCGGCCATTGTGCCCACCCGTGCACCGGCGACGACTGGGGGTTTCCCCTCGTGTACGTGCTCGTGTGTCGGTGTGCGTGTGTGTGCGGCGCGCACATCGATCGGCGAGGAGGGTATATATAAACGCGCGCGTGGTGTCGGCGAAGCGGTGTGGCGTTAGCCCCGGGAACGCGTTCCGGAAACGATTCCCCTCTCGTGTTTTTGATATACATAACGTGTATATATATATATGTGTGTGTGCTTATAATACTTTGTATATACCTATATATATATAATACATTGTGCGTTTATGTATATATATAATATATATATATATACGTGCAACCATCCCGTCTCGACTACTCTCGCCGCCACTGTGACGGGGGGCAGCACCTCCCTGAAATTAGAATCGAAACGCCGCCGCCACTCCCAGTCCTACCGTTAAACCGTGATGTGTATACTTAGGACGCCGGGAAATGGATTTGTGTGTGTGTGTATGTGTTTTGAGCGACGCGTAGAAGACTCAAACTTGTGTCACCGGGCGTGATTCCGTATAGTAGGCGAACAAGACCATTGTCAGCACTGCATGTGCTTTTTTTGTACCTTTTTCGCGCACCATTTTACACCCATGGCACGACAAGAGAGCAGGTAGTGATGTACGGTTGATGTGTAGGTGTAACGAGTATACAGAAAAAGGAGACGATGAGATTCTCGCAAACTAGGTCACCGCATTATATGCTGCGTGCGGATAGAAGTCGTGGTTTATACAATATACACGTATACTAACTCCGTATCTGCTGGTGACCCAAAAACAAAAAAACGTAGTCGCGCTATTCGCGTTCACATATTATTATAATATATTTAATATATTTAAATATTACATCTCTTGTATATACGTGCATGCTGCAAACAATAATATCATGTACACTCAAACTGCCAGTGTCGCGTGCGTCCTTTTTACGTTAAAACAACACGATATGAACACTCGTCGGTCGCATGTGTGGTGCATCAGTGCTTTCCCTTCTCCGCGGGCCGCCCGGTTTTGCGAAACGACACGAGAGTTTCGACGTTTCCGCCGCCACCCGCGCACCGGATTAACCGCGAACGCGATCGGCAACAATAAAAACGTCTCGGCGGTACGCGTTACATTATAATACGGTATCATCGTCTGTTATCTGGGTCAGCCGTTTTCGATTCGTTGGCGTGTGCGAGCTTCGCTGATATTATTATCTTTTGCGTTGTATGTATATTATGTATGTACGTATGCGCCGTATACGGTACGGACGCCAATCGCCTGAAATATTATTATCGTGTGCGCGACTACTTCGTATATTATATTCCATCCCCTCGCGCGTTGTGACAACATAATAATAATAATAATAATATGTATTTTGTATAATATTATTTCGTGTCGCGTTCAGACGAAGCCGGGGCGAGGTAAAAGCGGAAAAGCGCACAGACTAGGCAAATGCAAAATTACATAGCGAATCAACGCCGCGAACGTATACCGTTACGGATAATACCGCGCGGCAGACAAGAGTAATGCGAACCGTGTCCATGAATAATGTTTTACAACGCGGTGTATAATTCATTAATTATACGCGTCGGAAAACAAACACTAATTATTATGCTTAAATACACTTTTATAATTGTGTTTATACGAGTATATATGTATTATAATATATTACGTGATAATATTATACATTGTGACAATAATATTATGACGTTGTACGCGACGGTGGTGCGATGTGCATTTTTTTCCAGTGACACACAAAGGCTCGTTCGGGTTCGGGACAAGCAGTTTTGAAATTTGTTCGGAACACGTGTGTTCGGGTACACGGTCCGATATTATACCCGCACGCACACGTGACACATTGACAATATTATTTAACGACAGTAACAGCGCGCGGTTTAAACATAATAATATACAATATAGGTACGTATTACGACTTACCAGTATACCACTTACAATTTACATAGTTACATATTATGTATACTCAGCAATTGTGTACATACAACTATGAGCGTATTAAATAATCCGTCAATAACGATACTAAAAAAAAATTCGTCATGTCTCGAGCAAGGTTGTTGTTTCGTTTGGAAACGTGCCGCCGGTCTCCTCCGCGCGCGCGCCCGTGACAGAGTCGATATCGGACTACACACGCCACTACGCCAGTACGCAAGAGTTGCACTGGGGTCCGATTGGTACGTTGTTGAAAAAAAAACCAGTATACCCGAAAAGCACATTTCACCAATTTTTTTGAGTTTCAAATCTGTTGAAATATTTTCAAATTTTTTTATATCGGATGATTTAACTCATCATAAATTTAATATTGCATCGGGAGATGGTAGTTTTTCTTTTTACCAATGCTTTGCATTTTGCAAAGATGTAAATTATCATTAATTTATACATAATTTATTATTTGTTAATACGATTTTTTAAACTGAAAACTATTTATCTGCATATCGATCTTTAACGAATCTGTATGAGGTAGGTATTTCGTTATTTCGTCTGTTTACGTGATTTTAACATTTCCTATTTTACCCTGAATAACTATAAATATTCTGTTTTTTTTTGTTTATACATATTATGTTGTTTCTATAACAACAAATAACAATGACTTATTGTATGAACTATGGACAATGGCCATTAGTAAACTCATTACTCATTCGTCTTACGAATAAATTAATTCATAATAATTTGCCATCTATAACTGCAAATATATTTTATTCACATTTTATTTATAACTTGTACCTAAATAATTTTTGATTTTCTATATTTATTAATATAAAGATAAAAACATAATTAGGATATTTAGGACCCCATGACCAAGTAATTTGAGAACAAGGTCAGTTATTGGTGAAAAAACATTGCTATTTCATGATTTTTAGGAAATAATATAATACTATGTGGTTTGTAGGTAGGAAATACTCTGCGCATATGCTGTGTAATCGCCCGTTGAAATGCCATCATCGCTGCTGACCTCAGCTGCCCGCTCACACTCGTATTAATATAACACTAAACGGCTACTGAAGATTAACGGCTTAATTGATCAATAAGCAATTTATATTACATAGACACCATTTTCCGCCACGACTATTGTATACGTCATCTGTACCGTAGCGAATGCGCACACCTATATAATAATAATAATAAATAATATTAATGTGTGTGAGCCGTGCGGGCTATACGTGTGTAATCGATACACGTGGTTTTCGCGCCAACCATTTTCACTGACGAGCATTTGATGGTTAAGCCTCGAGTGTCCGATAACCGGCGTTTTCGCTGATCCATACGAGATTTTCCGATAATATTTAATATATACTTAAAGTAGGTATTTCTCCTCGTTGAGGTCAATCGATCTGTTCAATGATAATATTAGGACGTATATTATAGATGATATGTATTAATAAAAAAATATTACGAATTCGGAAATTGCAATGTAAAATTTTGATCTTAGCACCACTATGGTCTATGACCCAACCTTTACCGCCAATACGCATATCCGCTGCCGTGCGATCGAGCTTATATTCTTATACAAAATATAGTTCCGTTCCATCATTGGTTATATATGGTGGCTGTGGGAGGATAAAATAGCATCTTCTATGTACAATAGTGTACAATAATTTTCGATAGTGGTTTTATTATTCACCCTACAAAATTCCTTAACACATAATAATAATATATTTACAGGGTTTTTGCCGACAACCCTAAAATATTATCCAAACATAATCCAAAAAAATGCGTAAAAACACACTAATAAATGCAAAATAAGGTATAGTATCTAATTTTTCAATTTGTCTATACCAAGATTGACCGAAGTTATAGATCGCGTTGCGCTTACATTAACGATTCTAATTGAGTCGTATGATTCAAACAACTTATATAATAATTATAATATACTTTTAGTTGTAATACACTTATAAAAATGATAAATTTAATAGGAATAACCAGTATGGATAGGCATTAACGACTAAAAAACCTAATTCGGTTATATATATTTAAGTATACCAGTATACATATATACAATTATCTAAAATGATTACCTATACAGCCATCATATAATTTGTTACAATTTATAATGTTTATACATAAATAATTCTACTGATCTCGATTAATTTTGTAATTTTGTTTTTAAAACAGAAAAACCTATAGTATAGTAAAGTATGTAAAAATTGAGTATGTATATGTATTAACAAACTTAAAATTTAAATTGAAAGTTAATAATATTAACAATTTGCTAATAAAGATATTCTACAGGTAAAAAATATACAAAGAGAGAGAAAAAAACTAACAGTTAATTAAACTTTGTCTATTTTGCACTAATTGGGCTATCTATGAAAAATCGTGAAATTTGGATACCACCGTAAAATGTATAGTATTTATAGTTGAGTATGAGTATTAAGTATTATGTAGAATGTATGTCATGCGTGTTATAATATATGTGATAAGTATTAAACAAACAAACATAACTAACAAATAGAGCGGGCGCACGTTATTAGCAATGTTCGCAGTACCAGCTACCCACAGCTGCAGGCGAGCCAGGCGTACTGCTGTGACAAGCGTGTACGGTTTAAAAGACCTTCAATAGATCGATCGTCGTCTGTTGTTATGTTCTTTCGCAGCCGTCAAGGAAAAATGAAAAAAAATGCATCGTCTTCAAACAACCTCCTGCAGTACACGATACGCAAAAACGAATTGATTTTCCGCTACCGTTGAGTTTGCATATTATTATTATATAATATTATAATATATATAGAACACTCGCTAACGCAATACATACAAGTATAAATAATGTACACTGCAGCTGCACCGTTGTAGTTTTACAATAATTGTACAGGTTTTACTCGAACACTACCTACTACTACCTGGTATCACATTACCTGTGCGCGCGCGCTATATCGATGTTTATTCGTTCGAATTAATTACAATATCCTGGGTTTGACTACGGTCAGAGTCCGATGTTCGTTTTATGAAACGTTTAACGATTGTCATGTGAAAATGGCATTATATTATTTATATTGCAAGTATGTTGTACTAAAAATACACAGTGTACACGCGTTGTTATATTCACACGAGGCTGGAATGAAATTCGCAGCGCTCCTACGAATACACATCGTGTTTGTAATATTATGCATAATATACGCGTACAGAGAATTAAAGTATATATTTTTATTCTATTGTGGAAAAATCGGATAGTTTCCGTCTTCTTAGGTATTAGAAGTTAATTTTTAAATTTAATTTCGCTCTACAGTTTACATGTACCTATTTTGGGACTTCAGCTTTCGCACGTCACTGCAATCCTATGCATATGCCACGCTGCCACTACAAATTCGGGCTAGATACTAATCGCGTTTCTTTCGTTTATTACACGCGTTTATTGCACTAGATAAACATAGTTCATAAATTCATAATCAAGTTCCATAGTTATAAATTGTAATAATAGTAATATACGAGCCTTTTTATCCGGACGGACATCACTACAGTAATAATATGCGTCTGCTGACAAATTGTTTCGCCAATGTCAAACCCGTGAAAAAACGACTGACGGTCGTTTTTATTTAAATCTATCTAAAAGAAAGTTTTTTTTTAAGAAATGAAATTATGCAAAAATATAAACTGATTGTTCATTTTTCACAGTCGTCCTACGAAAATCGAATACATCATATCCACGTGCTTTCGTATTAATAGTTGTTTAATAACAGACTTATATTTATGTTCGGTTGTGTTATAAAAATGTGAAATCGCCATCAGCACCAGTGTTTGATATTTATCACATCGCCGCGTGCAGTGTGTTTTATAATAACAAAATGTTTTCGATCTCATGGCGACAATAATAATTGTGATAATACCGTAATTTGATTTCAGCCTTGACCCTAATTATTTCTGCTAGGTAATAGAGAAAAAACGTGTTCATGCGAAAATAACGTTTTTTATTAATCAGATGTTCCGCGACAGTATAATTTCCAGTTTTCGACCAACTGATAAAATCTCAATTAACCAATAATTAATTATTAGTTCAATAATTTATTGTATACAGTATTCGTAATTTTAAACATTTGTTTATATTTACTAATAATTTACTACGATAATATAAGAACTAAATAATGTTTTTTTTTTTATTAAATAAAATAATACTGATAATATTTAAGAATATAATATGTATAACATATAAGTATAAAATTATTAATTTATATTTATGTATTACATTATGTATAATCACAGAAATCTATTTTGTTTTTTAGGTTATGTAAAGTGGTTTCATAGAACCTATAGAATTTTCATCTGCACCGAATACTCCAGTGTCGTACATCAGTGCATTGAAGGTAAGAATTTTAAACATGTACTTCTTTCGCGTAAAAACAACTAAAAAAATACGATTTTTCAATTCAATCGTTATCAAAATTCGAACAATATTATCGTAGTAGATTGCATTTGTTTTAGCCTTAGATCATGTACTATATAATGTACTGTATATGATCTAAGATTTTAGCAATACACATATAAATCGTCATTTGATTTTATTTCCGTGGTGCTTATATAAGTAATACTTATAATATACACGACCTTACAACCAGTTGCAGCTACGTAAACTCAGTCGCACGACGATGACGGATAAAAGCGTAAAAAAAATATGAACGTTTTATTGAGTATTATCTTTGAGTGTGCTCGCCGATTGTATCGTAATATTATAATGTCTGATGAGCATTGGCGGTTTCTATTGCACCGACCGCACATTCTATCGTAGTTTGTTTTCCGTGAAACATTCGCAGTATCTTCGTAGTCACAATTACAAAATAAATTATAATATTTTAACAATAATTTATAATAGGTATTCCTATTAGTTTTTCGGTTCGCTTTTTTTCTAGTTTCCAACCATACGTTCATCGTCGAGTAGAATTTTTGGTCAGTGGTAGAATACCTATATAGCTAAATCATACTGGCAACAGCAATAATAATAATGGCGTAGTTCCTATTCCGTATTTGCAAACTGTAGAATGTAGACAATATTTTATGCGCAATGTCGCGCATATATAATATTATATAAGTATGTACAGACTTCTATAATATACTACATCATGCTTCAATTATTCTGTATTCGTCACATTCAGAGTTCCTAATCTTGTTTAGTGGAGATATCTGTGAATATTAATAATATTATATTCACAACGTAGTGTAATGTATAATATTAATAATAATACGATTTATAAAATATACCGAGAAAATAAACTGATATATCCGAGTACATAATAATAGCAGTGTACACATATTATACGCTCGACCGCCGTTTTTCGTATATTAATTCGTATTAGTTTGATATATTTATTGGTTTCGTAATACTACGACGACGACAACGACGGCGACGGCGACGTCTCTAGCCAAGGTTAATACAAAACCTCGATCTTGTGTAAATCATTCTTTCACCTCGCACGTGACGCGAGCGTATACGGTCGTCGTCGCGCAGTCGCCCGTAAAGATGACCGCGATTGCTCGTTTCCCATCCACTCACCGCTAACCACACCGCGCACTGTTCTTCGCCGTTCGATTCGCGCACCGCGTTCGTAATGCGCGTATGCCTGCTACCGCCTACCGTACGACGACGGGAAGAATATAATAATTATTATTATTTGGTGTATATAAAATAACACGCACTTTTTATTTTTATAATATTTAGCGATGTTCCCAGTGTTTTGAAAGCAGGTACAGTAAACACCTATGTCAAGCTGCTAAGTGTCTGATCATGATGGATATTTTATATTTTACTAATCAATAGAGGGATAACGAGATGTTGACGGTCAGAAATAAACTTTAAATTAAATTTTCTCTTGAACCCTATAATATAAAACGTATACGTATATCGATGAATCTGTTTAAAAAGGAATCTTAAATCTTTAAATGAGTCGACAAAGTATGCTCTTTACAAAAAAGCCAAATGATTAGTTCTATTATTCCTGCCATAGCCTACTCGGAGATTCAAACTTTATACCATTAGTTGAGTCTGAAAGACCGACGGGGTAATTCCTGTCAGGAATTTTTTTTTTTAATTTGTTAATCACTTGAGATATCTACATAAAAAACTTAAAGATCATAATAATATATTAATACGTATTTAGTAGTTCCTATAGGAACAACACTGAATTAATATTTTATATCTTCCGAGTAAAATCGAGATATTATTTAAATTCGTACGTGAAACGTGAACCCAGTGCAAAATAAAATAATGGCATGTACAGTAATAGTAATAATAATAATAATGTAATAAATAAATAACGTAAAACCGTCGCCGTTTTACGTTTAATGATTGTTGTTACGACGCTGTAAAAATTCGCAATTCTTACTGACGCGCGATATAAATATAATAATTATTATTTAGTAGTTCAGTGTTTACTGTATAATATGCGTGTACAAGTGGATCGGATTGCATATTACTATTTATACTGTAGACGTCCACTTCCTAAAAACAAATCTCGTTCGTTTCAAATCGATTACAACTATACAAGAAATGTGTGAAACATTCACGAAAGTAAACGCAGTCTGTTGAAGATCGCGCGCGGATGTCGTTATTCGCATGACAATGAAAAGTTCGACGGTGTCACGATGATTAGGTTGAGCGTGCCGTAATATTCCACAAAGGTACATTTTTGAACGTTATACTTCATTAGATGATCTATGTGGAAAAATCTGTACTTCAATATACCGACATTTGTTACAGTACGGTAAATCTTGAAATTGGGTGTTCTTAACTGACCAAAACTGGCAAAACTTGTCACGCCCTAAACTTTTCGATTGGAGTTTTATCAAATACGCTTAACATTACATACCTACTTAAAACGTGTAATATTGTTATTCGAAAATCCATAAATACATAATAAAATGTTCCACTTTGCATAATTTCCACATAATCCGTAATTACACCGTTATAATTTTATAAGTTATGAGTGTTATGAGTTGATGTCCTTTATGACCATAATATATGCATTAATCGATGCAATATTAAAATTCATTATTTATACTGCAATCTCTCATCCGCTAGACTATATATTTTATAATTAATGGCTGTTCGTCGGAAGCACCATGATATTGATGAATCATTTTCACAATAATTGTTATTACTTATTACTTATTCGTATAGAATTTTAAGCACCGTGAGGTGTACGGTATGATGACGCTAAGGTATCTAGTATTTTTTGAAAGCGACGTCACTGACTAGTTTTCCGTCGTGGACTCGGGATACTAATAATACCATATTAATATTATTATTATTATTATTTACTGCAAGCGTAGGTAGATATAATATAATAAAAAAAATAATAATAATAACGATCGCGGCCGGCGAATGGAAGAAGAATATGTACGTCGCGCGGCCGTGTAAAAGTTGTTTTCTGCCCATTCTGCGAAAGTGAAACTGTATAATATTATTATTATTTATTATATACATTACTATAACGACCAACCGACCTACCCGAGCGCGAATATACGTAGTTCGTCCAAAACGTTTGGGAGCGTTATAAAATATTCTCAAAACGAAACTGTATATAGGATTTTTTGAGGAACATAATTTTTGGACAACTAATTGTGGACTGTTTATATCTATAGCCAGGTTTTACGCGAACAGTGTTCTAAGCGAAATTACATAAACAATATCGTTGAACTCGTTTTGGTTGTCGTCGATTTATCGGAATCATGTCATTCCGGTTCCAACAAGTGCTATCGTCGTGTATAATAACATTAATAACAATATAGTAGTATATTGTTAGTTGCCACTTAAAATGTATTTTTTTTTACTATTCATATAATTTCATCAACATACTAAATACGTTTACAATGTTTTAATGTTATATACTTAAATATATGGACTGTAATCATTATATAGTTATAATTTATGCCGAATGGAACATTATATATTGGATTATAAAAGAGAGAAATTTGCTTATAAGTTGTTTGGCTGGTCAGCTTAATCTTCTAGAAAGATGTCGTATTTAAGGTAACCGTGATTTTAGCATATAGGTTTAGAGTTTCTTACAGCAGATATAATAACAATTTTAGTACGCATTACAATATGAGTACGTCCTTGCACTTAATATTCCATTACAATTCACTATGTACTGCTCTCCTATTGACAAGTGCAGTAATTATCAAATATTTAAAAATGTGATTAGTATGCAGTATTATAATTTATTACGTATTTTATTTATTATTTAGGTAAAAATCAGCAAACTTGCCTGCAAATATAAAAATAAAAAGTTGAATTTGCTCTATTATATTTAATTGTTTTTATACAAAATAATAACAATAATATAGTATATAGTACTAATTTATCTTTTAGAATATTTATGTGTACATACATTTTGCATAAATAGGAACTAACGTTAAGTTTAAGTTGAAAGTATAATTTTCCATAATAAGATCAAATTTTCTTATATTTGTATGTATGTCTTCAGAAACTTCATCACATGAACAATGTTGTTTTCACAATTTTTTCATGTGCCGACTGTCGAACAATTTCGTTTAGTTATTCTAACTAAGAATCTGACATTAATTTAACGTCTTTGTAATATATTGTCGTTGTGGTTATAATGTCGTATAATGTTTAGTGTTTACGACTAAGTTTCTATTAATGCGTAACTTCATATAAAGCAACACTGTACACAATTTATTACATTTACACAGGGATTGACTGCATTGTACGATTACGTCAATATTGACAGTTGAGTTTCATTATTTCTTCGTGAAAATCAGTCTGAAGATACAAAGTAATATACGCATTTTACTAATAAATTACGATAAATTCATTTTTTCCTTATTCGTTAGTCTGCTTCTAAGCTAAACGAAACAGATAAATCGGATATACTCGTAAATCGATTTGAATTTGTCTCATGCAGATATTTACTAATATTTTATAGAATACATATTAAGTATACGTTTATTATTAATAAATGCGAGTCTTTTGAAAAATTCCTAGAATTTGATAAGGAAAATAAATTAACAACGTTACTATAATAGTCTTCTTAAGTTTGTTTCCATTTACGTTTACTCGTTTATTGTACAGCACTTACAGTATAGTTTTCATTTATCTATTGCTAAAATCCTGTTGCATTATGTTGCATATCGGTTGATGGTCAAAATACAATTACCATTGATTATAGAATAGTCTATTCTATAATCAATGCAATTACCGTCCCGAATTAGTTATGTCTCCGTGGAAAAACTATTTGTAGACACCTATATCGATCATCACAACTACTATCAACCGTTGAGCACATTTTTGATAAAAGCTATTATAACTATTTTCGGTTATCGACTTGATTATCACAATACGTGGACCTATTAAACCTTGCTGTGTATCGCTTGCTAACTTAACCTTGCTTTGTGCTTATCATAATACAAAACAATTTAGAAACCTTAGATAATGACAATATATCAGACATAATGCCAAAAATCATGATAACCTTTTATATTGCTATACTATATAGCTAGTTAATATAGAATAATCGTATTGGTGTGAAAAAATAAAATAACGAACTGTATTATTTTAAAGCCTTAAAGGATACTTCATATTATATAGATAAGCAAAATTCAAATTCTTCAATAACGTTCAAAATAGTTATATGCGAATACGCCGTTGTCATGCGATCGATATAATAATATTGTTGTATTTATTAAAGCAATAATAGTAATAATACTATAAAGGCTAACAGCGTGCACATGGAACACGAGAAAATATTCTCAACTCGTGATGGAACTTCTGAACTTTGCTATGATAAGAATCACGAGAATTACTATCCTATAAATAAAAGTTGCGCAGAAAAGTTTCTTGTGGTTATAACAATATAATTCCATTGAATTATGTATTTTAACACTTGGTAAATAAACACACACAAAGTAAATGCATTATTTAATATTACAATATTTATGTTCATGGGTTTGACTGTCTACAACCACAGTCCACAGTGTATTGTGCTGCTCGAGGTACAATTCTTGTATACAAATAGTCCTCAAATCTCGTCTATTACAATAATATAATTAATTAAAACGAATATTAATTCGTTTTGTTATTAAAAAATAATTTAAACAATTTATGTAATTGCATATATTCGTCTGGTGAACGTGATTGTTTCCAGAACCGTAAAGTATATTATATTATAATATTAACGAAATACATGGCCGCCGAACGGCGAACATCCATAATGTCATTATTACGTACCTCATAAACTATAATACACTCGGGATTTCGTGAACACCGCAATTAAAATTTTCCTACACTCGTA
The DNA here is from genome assembly GCF_020882245.1 of Rhopalosiphum padi. Lineage (NCBI taxonomy): Eukaryota > Metazoa > Arthropoda > Insecta > Hemiptera > Aphididae > Rhopalosiphum > Rhopalosiphum padi. The sequence goes on from NC_083600.1 coordinate 27,043,653, forward strand.
TAATAATAAAATTGTAATGTCCAGTGCATGTGCATCTACATATGGTTACCTACATCCACTATATACAAATAATAATCTAATCGGCAAACAGTATTATTCCGATAACGCCTCCATTTCTGTATTGTAATATAATATAATATACTATCATCGTCTATCATCGTGTCCATATAATGATTGCCTAGGGCCCTAGGATTTCGCGCCGATGTGGATTCATATTATATTATAATTTATGTATACTAAACACGATATCCCGGAAGTCACCAAGTTTTTGTGAAAAATAGTATAACTTACGCCAACGATAGTTTCGGAACGAATCGATTCACCGTTATTATACGGTTTATTTAAAAAAAATTTTTAACGAAAGAACGAGTCGATTGAAATGACTAAATAACGCAAGTTTTTTTATTATTATGAATATCATTATATCATGTCATATTAAATCGAAAGACCGGGGTTTTGTGATGTCGATCGAAGACCCGACAGAGTAGATGTGTGGGGCGGATGAATATTTTCGTATCCACAACGGTGATAAAAAAGAACGCCTCCGCGTAAGGGAAAAATATACGTTTTCTTCACAACTCATTCGATTACAATTTACGTCCAGACACCCTAGCAGCTTTAATAGATAACATATATTACATTCTTTATATAAATTATACACTATACAATTGGGTAACATAAAATATACAATTTCGACACTTTTCGGGCTACGTTCAAATTATTATATATTATTAAAACGATATCGGGAGTGTACTCGTTATCAACATGAACTCAAAGATACAGTTATTAATATCTTCTAATACACCGTCAAGTACTAATTAAAGTAATATAGTACTAAATTAATAACTAATAAGTCTAGAGTTGTAAACGAATTGTGTCTTCATAGTTCATATAAATATAAACCTTTTACATAAATATTCAAACCCCTTATACATCGGCCCTATCAGAAAAATTTAGAAGTAAATTTTTTATAGAAATTTATCTTTTTCGATGGATAACTATTATCGTAATTAACCTCCTCTCTCCATCCCTTCAACCAGTACTAATGAGTGCTACGTCAATACTTCTAAATTAGTGGTGATAATAATTATTATTATTTATATATTTTATATAATATTAGTATTAATTTATATCTACTTGCACACGTATATGCCGCCTTAACACTTATTGAACATTCTCGTTTTTCCATAAATACATATTTATTATAACTAAAAATATGTAGGTAAAAGAAAGTATGTAATATTTTTAAAAATTATTGTAGTATAATATACATACACATCATAAGCTCGTATCGTGTATTATTAGATCGCAAAGTATGATTTACTACTTAGAAGATACGTGTTTATATAGATTTGGGTTGGTATAAAGATATTTAATATCTTGGCCAGACCCGCGTATAATAATATACATAATATTATAGTGTATAATAATTATTATGATATTACGTTTTATTGTATAGTAATAACAATAATATTAAAGTCGCGTAATGCATTTTGTGCGTTCGTATAAAATGGCACGGCGGCGGCCGAGTCGTTACGGTCCGTATTCCCCTCTCGTCGCCCCCGCTATCCGTACGCTCTTTACACGTGGCAGCAGCAGCGGCGGTAGTGGTTTCTATATCACCCGGCAATAGAACGCCGCCGCCGCCGAACACCACCACCACTCGTCCGCTTCAACCACCACCATTACGTCCTCCACCACCTGCACCTCCTACTCCCGTAGGGACGAATGTCGAATGCCGTCGCCGCTGCTCGTCGAGTTTTTACATTTTTTTTCTCTCCTCTCGTAAAGAAACACTTTCTCCGAATTATGCGCCGCGTACTGCACCGGTCGTTACACCGTCGTGGCGGGGACGCGGGGTGGAGGGTGCTGCTTTCACCCGAAAAACCCACTGCACACGACCAGCCGCCGCCGTTCTCTTTGGCGCGAGCGAGACTCGCGTCTACTCCGTTACTGCTCTCCACCACCCGACCGACGACGTTGTTCTCCTTTTATACTCTCCTTATAACTTTACGGCGTACGTGTGTTAACAGGCGAATAAATTACAAAATGTACCTGCGTCGTCGTCGCGGAGAAAAAATAAAGTTTCCCATTATAATTACACCGTCGACGCGCGTACGCGAAAAACACGGGAACAATTTCCGCTCTGGAATATTATCGCAAGTTGCATTTTTTTATTTTTACCTGCTGGATTTCTCTTTCAACATCGTTTCCCATAATATCGTTTTCGCTCGTCCGAAAACGACACGCGGATTCGCTCCGAAACGATGACGTGGAACGTTTTTTCTCTGTTTCCGGCGTGCAGTGCACGATCAACGGCGATCGGGTTCGATTTTTTTTGTCGTGACGAGACGCGTCTGTCTTTCCGGTCAAACGGTGCACTCGAATCGTATGCGTACACACACGCGTACCACAGATGCGGCTTGGCGGTGTCGTGGTTCATTGAACAACTGTACCGCCGTTAGTATTATATCGATATAACAATATAAAATATAACGTTCGGTCGCAAGCACGCATATAGAACTGGGCTGGATTATCGTTCCGCAGAGGTATTTAATATAATTGTGTCCTCGCAATTATTCCCAATGGTGCAACTACGGAGGTTGAATTTTCATTTAATCACTCTCAGGACCTCAAGTCCCACGTCTTTATAATTTAAAATATTATTATATTATTTATATTATGTATTTTAACTTTAAAAGAATTATTATCAGTTAACATCATATAATGTTTAGTATTTTCGGTAAAAATAACAAAAAAACTATCATTAATTATAAGTCTAACCATTCGAACAGTGATACTGTTGATGATTATTGTCTAGGATCATGTTCATCAACATTTTAAGTATTTCACGTTTGTTTGAACTTGATACTTGAACATCAAAGTGTTGTCAATGTAAATTTAAGTACCTCTGAAATTTCAAATTTAATATTAGGTTATTTTGAAAATGAAACACAACACATCACCATTCTATTTTAGCTATATTAATTATAAAGCTACTTTATATTGATGATGGGTAAAAATGTCTAGACTCATCCCCCACATATTCGCCAATGCCTAATTCTAAAGATATCCCTGCAATTACTAAAAGTGGGATGTTAATAAGTGATACATAAGTTTAAGAAGTGTTAATAGGGGTAATTTTTAGAATCATCTAATATTTATGTTAATTTGCCTTAATATTATAGTATAAGTATTATTATACCCTATATTATAGGATCGCGGGAATGTTGAAATCTGAAAGGATGTAATATAATAATTTAATAATTTTACGTTTAAATTTCTTTTCACCTTTCATCATAACAATCATTATGACGACTGATATAATTCGTATACCCTCGATTTGGGTTCTTAAATTCGTTTTATTTGAAGCGTGAGTCGTGTACTCGTATATACTTATATTGTATTATTTTTTGCAGATAACGGACGTTAGTAGGTAATCTGGCAGAATCCTTTAAAATGTAAATGATAACACATGATAATTTGGTACGTGCGATAATTATATTATATTGTTTATTATAATTTGCCATGACACATTTTTTTCTTCCCGTGGTGCGCCGTAACCGAAGGCCTGAGAGTTTTACTTTCACCGCACAGTTTTTCGCGAAAAATAAATCTGAAACGAGTTGCATACACGTTCCACACCTATTATATTCAAACACAATTTAAAACAATATCGTTTCGCGCGTTACCACGACATGATTTTTCTACTTCGAACGTAGACGGTTATTCTTTATTTATACTCCTATCGTTTTGAAAATCGATACGTGCGGTGAACATATTATATATGTATTTAGGCCTGTGCAGCTGGTGCTGCTGCAGGTACTGCATAGTGCACTGTGCACTGTACGTCTGTACATATTATATAATATATATAGTGTGAATAGTGTGATAATAATATTGATACAGTTGTTGTAAACCATGTTATCTGATATCGAACGACTATATTATAATAATATATTAGGTACATATTCTATGATATAATATAATACCGTAACATTATTATGGCCGCGATTTCAAGTATTCAAGTAAATTATTATTATTATCAAAAGACGAATAATTATGTCGTCCGTCGTCGTATCTGACGCTCTCGAAATGTATTCAACAAAATTATTTAATTCTTATATTTTATATTTCATGGTTGAAATATAAACAAGGTTATTGCATTTCCGTTATGTTATGATATTATTCATATAATAAATAACATATGTACCAGATTATACTTATTTTATCAACATTTTAAATGCAGTTAAAATACATGGTGAAATTTTAACATTTTTAACGTCAGGGTAGTTAGCGAATAGCTAGAATTACTAGCATAATATAAATATTAAATCAGATTGCAGTTCGACATTTTAGACCAAAAACTTTTCTGTTTTTTATTCGTCAATCGTCTCACTGTTTATGAGGAAACTCGAGTACTTATGTATATAAGTATAAATATATAATAATATTATCCATGATAATATGTGAATTGATGGCGATAATAATAAAATGATCTGTTATTTCCTTACCGCAGTCGTTACTATATTATTAGTTATCTATTCCCTTATTGTAAATGCCAACAATAAATAGTTTTGCCGCAAATATTCGTGTTACGCCGTGATTACAATTTGAGTTTTTTTAAACAGAAGTCTATTTATTTTTCTAATTATGTTTTTATCCTGTTCATTTTTTACAAAATGCAATTTATTCGACGCTTTTTATTTAAAATATCGACCATTATATTTACTGTTTCCAAGAAATATATTATAAAAGAGCAAAAAGACTTATCGTGACGTTTAATATTTATTATTATTTACTTTGACGACAATTTTTCGCCGTGAATTATGAATTATTGTTCACATCTATACAACAGAAACCCTCGAACCGAACAAACTACAGTCTGCAGTTTTAAGTATGCTCTGCAGAACTATCGTATCCTGTAACACTATATTTACTATAGGTACATAAATATATATAATAATATATATGTAAAGGTTAATATTTACAGAAAAACTGTTATGCTAATATCGTGTCGATATCGTCGAAATCGACGTTTCATTATAATTATTATACACGAGGTATTTGTATAATAATTTCATTTTCAATACTTTTAAATTTGAATAATAATATTTTACTTCAATAGATACGACATGTGTTGTAGATTTTCATTATCGAAACGATTATAGCACTATTATAAAGCCCAAGTCTCTATCGTCTCAAATCGATTACCACGTGTGTATATTATTATATTTTAAGGTTTGAACCAAGCGCAGACTTTTCTTGCAGTCTATCCAGGAATCTATAAATATAATATACATATGTCTTATACGGTATATTCGTGTATGGTGTATATACCGAGTACATTAATGTGGTTCTTTTTTACGGTATATTTCAGTTGCTATATGGATGGTATGCGAGTTATTATATACGACATTATATAATATGGATATGTGCGTCAAAAGAGTTTTTTTTACTCGATCAGTAGTTTTTTGTGAACTTGCAGGCGGTAATAATTTACATACGATGCAAATATGCGATTCGAAATATAGTTTGTCTTTTTTCATGGATACGTAGCGTGGTGGGGCCTGACGTACTTACGAGTTATCGATAGTTTTTCCACGAATACGAAATAATACATGTATATATATATATATATATATATATATATATACACAATATATTATATACGTGACGGTGGCGATGGCATACAGAAGGGATAGTTGGTGGAGGGGTCAGAGAAAGTAAATAAAAAACGACGCCCACTTTTACGAAAATCGATGCGTCCAACCTTTGCCGGACTTCCGGTTATAACGTCATGCGTAACCCACATATACACGGACAGTCAGTGCAGAATTTGGCAAAAACTTTTGTGTAGCGGTGAGGAGGGTTCAGTTGTCAGTGGTGTCGAAAATCCCCCCCTCCCAATAAAAAAAACCGAATCGTTTGACAATTGTGTAGTTTATTATGTATATATTATTATTATACATACACGATAGTCGGCGAACAGTTGCTGTGGCGTTGTTGTTGTTATTATTCTTGAGGCCGGTGACCCAATTCTGTCGTGTTCAGATAAAGAAAAACACCGCACGCGTGACGGTTTGCCGTAACTGAATTTTTTTTATCCATTACTTGGACGTGAAATGAACTTGTTTCTTTTATCATTATACGCCACCACGACCTTGTGCGCGCTAATCAATCACAATGCTCTAAATCATAAAATTTGTATAGTACTATAGTAAGTACAAAACTAATAAGTATGTTATAGTAAATCGTTTTTATTACGAAAATAATAAAAATACATGAGTACATGGCACAAGTATAATTTAACCGAATGACGGACAGAGAAAGAAAAAAACCGTGTGCTGCAGAATATCGTGTAGTAAATTTCAAAAAAACTGTCGTTCGAAATCAGTATTTATTGAAAAAAAAATAAGAAAATATTTCTCGAGGACAATTTTTTTTCACACGTCCGCGCCAACGCAATTATTTAGTACAGAACGATATATCATCCTAAATTGTTATTATTTATCATAATAACGCAAACCAGTCAATGGGAGGGTGTAGAGAACATATATACGCTGTGAACATTGTAATATCATAACAATATTGTATTAACGTTGTTTGTGTTTTACGTCAATTGGCACGGTACAGTATTTTTGCCATTGTTGTCATAAATATATATATCTAAAGGTCGGTAATTTCACGAAATTACGTTTGTTCTCCGCCCTGCTCTGTTTAACCGTTTTGGTATCAAAGTACCGTCGTCCGTATTGCCAATGCGATGCGACGTTTTTAATCTTCTCAATGTCGTCATAGGTAGCTACGAGCTACAAGACGTCTTAAAGTCCAACACGTACGAAACGTTTGTTCGAATAAACAGTTTTACGATTTATTTATAATTCGCGGGCACGAAAACTAATTTTAGATTTAGCTCGTATTCAAACAGCAAGTTTCGTGTTCGTAAAACTGTTGTACCGTTGTGGTACAACTCTTAATTTTAATTTAATGCACGCGTATGTGTAGCTATAGCATTACACATTTTTTCTATTATTATTATCATTATTATTATTATGGACTACCTACGTGACATCATATAGCTACGCACGGATATGTGTAGTGTGTACATATTTTTCTCGTTCAATAAAGCTCAGAATATAATCGCTTATCATAGGTATTGTAATAATAATAATCGTAAAACAACAAAGGTGAATTCGTGAACATATTTTTGTTATTTTGTCGGGAAAATCGATATTTTTAACGTATACCTGTGATAATATTGTTATAACAAATAATAATAATATTCTACAGTGTAGTTATGCTTTGCAATCGATCTGATATTTGAAAACGGTTATATTTATTATTTATTATGATTATGAGCTCACATATCAACTACAACAGAATAATATTATATTAAAATATTAAATAAATAAATACCCTATTCTGGTTAGAATTGGATTTATCAATCATAGATTATAAAGAAATGGGTGGGCTCATCTATTATAATATTAGGTAATGTGTGTTAGAAAAAAGAACTAGCTCTATTTATTAATGGTTAATAAACCGTCTAAATCGTAGAAGTTAGGTATAGCAGTGGTTATTGAATTACGGTTATCAGTTATCACTAGCAATTTTTGCTAAACCCTTAATAACCACTGTCCAGTGGCGGTTTTTAGTGGGAGAGAACAGTCGCCTGTATCGTCCCAACTTGGGTTTTTTGCTATTTTTTATGTTCATATTATTTTCACGATATATGTTAAAACTTTTTTTTTTAAATAACAATGGAATAATATACGTCATTTATGATAAAGGACCATTAAAAAATTGTATTTTTTATTTGATATATGTAATTGGGGACCCAATAAATTAGAAATCCCTCACTTGATGCTTTATCAAAACCGCCACTGCCACTGTTAACTACTGTGGTGTTCTCTTTGGTCACGCATTCATGATCTAAGCCCTTGCCTTTTGGGTATATAGGCAGTGCCTGTCTGTGATATACCCATATTGGTAATATTATATTTTGTTTATACTACAATATATAAAATTAATTATTTACACTATTCTGGTTATAAACGGAGATATTTATGTGTTATGTTATTTTGTTTGTGCACATTTTTTTATACACCGTCAACCGAGTACAACGTTAGCGCGAAAGTCTTAAAATTCCAAACGTAAATTCTTTCCGTAAACACCGCGACCACCTATATAATATACAGCGGATTACACGCGTTATTCCTCCGGTTGTTTATTAGTGCAGAACAGGTTTGATAAACATAACAATATTTTTATACCTTCGAAGGGGCTAACACGTGCGTAAACATCAACGTACGTATTTGTTTTTATTTATTTTAATTATTGCGAATGAGCTATAATATTATGCTCTCCGATTGTACGGAAACGTAGCACTGCAATCAAACTATAGTTCAATAATAATTCAAATAATAACGAAGAGCGATAATAATAAATCTTAACCTCCAATACATGTTTCAAATAATAATAATAATGATAATAATAATAGTGATAATTAATAATTATTATCATTATATTGTATATTGCACTTCGTATTGCGGCGTTGCGCATTTTTCATAACCGACAACCATATATTTTATTATATATTTATAGGATTACAAATTAATATTATAGCAATATTATCGTGGAAACGGTAGTATGATTGCAAAATCATTGAACGGTGACGTCACTTGTGTGTGCATATTTATACATAGAACAAGATTATTATCATTATACTTTTTGATATTATTATATGCATTCGCTGAGAGTAGGTACCTTCGGCGCTGTTGTACAAAATACTTCGCAGTCAACGTGTGCTGAGTTTGTGTTTCTATTTCAAATTTTCTACGTAAATTGTTAATGTCATTATTAAAAATTTAAGACACGTGCGCATATAATATATATTTTACACTTTTTCGACCAAGAAATAAAAATTAATATTAAAATAATTTTGTTTTGACGACTAGAAAAAATACCCATCTATGAAAGCCGCTACCACAGGCCATGTGTATTGTGTATTGTGTTCTTAGTCCTTGGAACAATCGTTTAAAAAATTGAATTCGTTCTCTTTTACATCCAATACTCCAATACTATTGAAGCATTAATTTCGATATTTTTCGTTATAGTTGTATAGATATAAAATACTTCATAACACAACCCAGTAATGACTAATATAGTCTATTGCATCCATGTATATAGTTAAGAAAATGATTCAGATTTTTTTTAAGATATGTGTACAGACCCCATTTGATGCTAAATTCTCATAATATAGTGTGGGGATTTTATAACACTTAAAATTATATATGTGCTATGATATTACCCTATATGTATCTATATATAGTATATGCGCTACAAATAAAAATAACAATTAATATTAATAAATAATTATTTATCAATTATAAATGATGAGGTAGTTACTTAAATTTTTACTTGGTTACGTAGGTATAGCTAATAATTTTACACAAAAAACATGATTTAACTTTTTGTATTTTTAAGTTATGTAAAAGTTGTAAGCAACAAAGAATAACCACAAAATCTTCAATCAAAAGGTGAAAATACAATTAATACGCGAGTAGGTTACACAAGTTTGCTGCATTAATACAGACAATACAGTATGTACTTAACACTTTTAACACTCGTTCGATGATAATTTTAATTGTATATCAATACCTACAATCGAAATTATAAACGGCGCTGCTAGTTGCGTGTTGAGTCAGCGAGTTCGCGTATCGATCTTATTTACTTATATATAAATTTACTTTAATTCGATTGACGTTATTCTAGTATATATATCTTCTCGTAGACGTGGTATTACAAATGTATGCAAAAACTTAGTAAATATTTGAAATACAAAAATGTGTTAGTTAATCGTTATCATAAATTATACTCAGTTAGAACTTAGTACTTCTTTCAAAACTTGTTTTAAGAACTCTAATTATTTTTACTTTCTTTAAGTCTCAGTTGCAAATAATTATATTATATACGTATTACTGTTGTGTTTATAACTTGAACGCTTCATAAATGAACGAATCAAAACTCGGATGTAATATTTTACAATAGTGTAATGTGCTTGACTGCAGTTCGTTCAACGTTGCAAGCCATATATATATATATATATATATATATATGTATATTATATTAAATCTATAGACGCGCTGAGATCGTCTCTTCTCTCGCACGCGTCTCATTGCTGCAGTTAGTGAGGGTATAGGACGTAATGAAATTAAGTAATATTACAATTTTTCAACAACTGCGATCTACGACGTTATTTACGATTGCGCATAAAAGCTTGTAGTAACCAAATTTTCAACGTTGCCGCAACATTCCAACATTTTCCGCGTCGTGTATTCGTCTCAATTCCGCATCGGAATTGTGTTTTAACCGCCAAAGTGTGACCAAGTCAGTAATATTATTTTCGTCCCGCTCCGAGAATATACACGAATATTTTATTGTATTTATACCGTCGTCGCCGTCGCTTATGCCGGAGACCGGTTTCGAAGAGACCGTGGTGTGTTCAACGACCTCTAAACGAAAAAAAAAAGTCTGAGGAAAAAAAATGTTTTCAACGCTCGTCGTATCTCCTTCACATGGGACCGGTTCACGGTGGTGTGGCTAGGCAGGCGGCGGCTACGGTGACGACGACCCATTTTTATTGGCTTTACGTACGCGTCTTTTATACGTATATGGTTTTTTTTTCATCCCATTCCCTTCTCGCATATCGTATCCTTTGTTTCCGCCCTACCTCTCTTTTTACATCGGTTACACGTGTGTGCGTGTTTTTGTGCGCACATGCATTAGGAAGGACCCAAAGAATTCCACTATACAAGGAAAAATAAAATAATAGTAATAACACTAATAACAAGTAAACGAAATACGAAACAAAACGTTTCGTACGATGGCGTTGTTACGTAATATTTTCCAGGGCGAGGACGAAATCAAATCTCATCATACAGCAAGTTTTAATTTCAATATCTCCCCTCCCCCCAATACCGAGTTCTTGAATGACGGGCTGCATTTTGTTTATCGCTAAAAAAAACGAAAGTCTTCCATAAAAAAAAAAAAATCCAAAACCCTAAACCAAACGTAACACCATCGATGTGCGCGCTCGTGTGTATGTATTACACGGAAAATGCGCGCGCCAAAGGATCGATAACAGCCGGGTGGATGTGTGGGTGTGTGCGTGTGTGTTGTGCACGGTTCAAGCGCGCCGAACTCCGTTTCTCTCGTCGCTTGCGCCATACACACACACATACACATATTATACACGAACGAGCACGTCGACACCGCCGCCGCCTCGCTTCATCGACCCTACGCCACCAACGCCACCGAAGCCCCTCCGACTGCTGTGGGGTGGAATGAGTGTGCGGGACTGAAGATTCACGCTCCCCGCGCGCGTACTTAGTGGTGCCGCCGATCATTGTCGAGAAACAATGATTTCCGATACGATATAACCGGCCTGGCGTCGGCAGCATAACGTGCGTATCTCAAAAAAGGTCGGTCTAGGTATGAGTTTTCAAATACCTCGAACTTTAAAATCTTGGACAGTACTACTTTTGAAAAAAAATATACATTCCTATTCGAACATCTCGAACAGTTGGAATAGTTCGAGCACAATTGAAATGTACCAGTAAGACAACAGATTAATTAAATTTTTTTTTTGTCGAGTTTAAGTAGCACTAACTACTACAATTACATTTTTAAAATTTGTAATGGTTAAATTAAAAAATAAAATCTATAGTTAGTATAGTTATGGTGCACTACAATGAATGATATAATATTATATTGTATATATTCGACCGCGTGTTCGTGATGTTCGAACGTTTCGATTTTGCGTATAGAACCGAACTACAGGTTAGTAATGTACGACGTGCGATATAATACACGATGGAAATGTTTGTACCTACTTACGTCAGTGAAGATGGAAAAATTGACCAGAATTTTATAATCTCTATATGTATAGTATATACGATCGTATGTGTATCAATCGTTTGATTGATCAATCTAATTTGGTTTTATTAACAATTAAATTTTTTTTTTTGATCTGACTCGGTATTATTTAATAAATTTATAAAACTACCGTACTTCCACCAAAAAAAAAAAAATAAAAAAATAATGTTAGTCTAGCTCTTTTGTCCCACTGACTATCACTAGTGTGTCAATATTATTTTAGGGCTCGGTAGACTACCATAGTGGTCATACATATGTATGCTTATTTAAAACTTGATATACCTATACGAGTATACACAATTGACTAGAATTTTGAACGCGTGTGTCTGCAATAGTGCGGCAATAAAAATTATTTTTCAATGTTAACATAATATATTGTTTTATTCTTTTACAACTTAAAATACGTACAGTAAATAGTAATATAATGATGTATGTGTTTCTGAATCATCAGTGTTCTGAATTATGATTTACCTGCAGGAAATAAAGATACTTACTATTAGAAGCCATAAAAAAAAAAGTATTTTATAGAAGCTCAAAAATCGTTTACCTTATATTTTATTATTTATTATACAAGAACGAACGAGTGAAAACGAGTGTGATGGGTAATAGTCAATATAGGTATAACAATAAAATAACGTTGTTATATCAATTCTTTTTTCACCGTATTTTGTTCGTGACGTAGCGTACATAGACACAATTTTCGCAAAAAATTACGTTTAGTTAAAAAAAAAAAAAACCATAACCATCAAATAACGACGAGGCGTAACGCTCGATAACACATACGCACGGCTACATAGGAAATTTATTAATTTTTTTCCACTCGAGATCCCGCAAGAGGATAGTCAGGGACGTCAGGGTAGTAGTCAACGATCGAAAAATAATATATATATATATATTGCAATTCACCCTCATCTTCCTTATCACTTGCCCTCCCACGCACAACACCAACAATAATGAATAGGTAGTCCATCGATGTCTGCGCGTACAACGAAATACACAGTTTTTTGGAGGGCGAAATAAGTACGACGTTCGCTCTTTAGCAGTAAGTTCTATACCGCATGCTTCCACTCAACCCTAAATTGGCTTTGTTATTGCAATTATTACGGAACCATTATTACGGATGCATTATTTTAACGTGATCATTATCATACGTTACGTTATAGGACTACGTCATAAAATGTGTTCGCACACACGTGTCATATAATCTTATGTCCCTTTATGATTTTAATTTATAATGTGTGTTTGTATAGTCGGTATATGTACCTAATGCTCAACTGCAAGAAAGTTTTCTGACGTTCTTTTTTTTTTCGTATTTCACGCCTACTCTCTAAACTACTTTTAGACAAACGCCGATGCGCCCAAAGTCGTTATATTACGCCTGGATCCACGACAAGTTTATCGTCGTTTTCAGACGTCGTCTCGTTTCAATCAACTATATTTTACTATTATGTTTTTTGCGCTGCACGGACTTATTTTAATTGCATAATAACGAAAAACTTTATGAGTACCTACCATATGGCTATATTGGCTATATAATAATATATTCTTCGTCACGAGTCACGGCATTCGGCGAATTTCAAGAAATTATAATCGCATTAGTGTGAGGTACTTTATACATAGTTTTTAAGCGTGTCTTGTATAATATATAGGTTATTTAAATTTGTTTTTATCGTTTCGTCGACAATATTTTCGTTATTTTGTTTTCAGACAATGCAGTTCAATGTGTCTATACAAACGATTAATTGTGCATTAAGTTGATAATCGTGTGTTATGAATGTAAATTACAAGAGTCCATAATATTTACGACAAAAAATGCTAAAAAATTGAAATACCTAATGTGAAAATGAAAATCGTTTTTCTTTCACGTAACTGTGTCCATTATGCCGTGAGTTCGATCGTCATTGGTAGTTTATGAGGTCTTATCTCGATACATATCAATATTATGCCACTTAAGACTTTATTTTTATTTTCATCATGAGCAAGTTTCCGTCGCGCGCGTTGTCGATGACCGGTGATAAAGACGTCGTCATCGTATGTCGTGTGACAATTTATATTTTTAATATTATTATACTTTAATCGATGCAATCATTGTCAATGTCGTGTATATTGTTATTTACCAATAAGCAATAGCAAACGAGAAAAAAAATTAAACAGTGAATATGACATTAGTTTTGTTGCGTTATGCGATGATCTAGTAGTAAGTATAATAACTATGATATTATGCGGTGTGCGCACCTGCCGTCTAGTTAGTTAGTATTCGGTTCACGAAACATCGTGTCGTTGTCGTGTACATATTATTATAAATGTTATATCGTAGGTACCTATGCACGCCAAACACAATCCGTTTTAAATTGTAGATGACCGTACTGGAAACGAGTTTGACGATCGGCGATTATACGCGAGTTCATTTGAATATAACATGCGTATTATTATACACATCTAGATTTTTAATATTGTAATAATGCCCGTTGTAATGTATAATATTATAATGTTATTGCAGAGAGACGCGCTTGATCGGAAATATGTGTGCAAGGTTGGCACGTTGTTGCAATAATACTACATGGGCACACGGCTACACATATATTATAATATATCGTAGTAATTCGGTCGAGTGTAAAAATTAATAATTTAATATAACACACATTAACCTTACCTAACGGACTGGCGGACCAACAACTAATGTGTTAATATACAGCGTTATCATTTTGTTATCGCTTTTCAAAACCGCGTGTATTCGAATCACCGTTGTATTCACGATTTCTGCAATTATTGCTATTATATTATATATTTATATCATTCGTAATTTACTTATCATTTATCGATTAATCGACTTTAAAATTCAATGAAAAATGAATACAATATACTTATTACTTACTGGTTCTTATTTTGGGTATCAACACTATTATAGTATTATCCCCTGCTTTTGATAGTATAGACAGCATTGTGCAATTAATAAAAGCCGTTATATGTTCAAAAATAGTCAAAAACTTGTTTTAAGACTGCTTCCTTCCCCAAAATGTTGACTAATATACTTACAGAAAAAGTGTGCAGTAATGAAAATGAATGAAATAAATTCAAATTTGAACTTGCAATAAATAGTGAATGTTCGCGTGTTCGTCAGTGTTGAAGTCACAGGGGGTCACAGGAGTTCGGCAAAAAATCAAAAAAAAACTGCGATTTCCTGGTCCCTCTCTGGTAATACTGTTTTTACCGGAAAATTGAGAAACATATTTTATTTGACAATGGTATTAAGGATTTTAATGGATATTGCATACATAATAATACATAGCTACATTTTATAGTACTTAAAATCTATATGTGATTATATTATATGCAATCACATTACACTCATTACAAACTTTATTCAGTATATTTTGTTAGGTGATTTGTATTACAATTTTATTCATTTGTTTTTAACGTATACGGTATACCTACATAATATAATATAATATTTCATAGTAATCGCTTTTGTTTGCATAATTTGTAAAACAACGGATTAGATTTATTTTATTCTCGTTGTTATAATATTACTATTATTATTGTATTCATTATTATATGTCACGAGCAACCTGACCGTCTTGCATACGCGCATCGACACTGTCTTACGGTTATTATTATTTTATTATTTGTTTTGTTGTTTATCTTAATTAGCCACATTCGATGGATTATGCATTTAATTAAATTAAAACTCAACACCTCTTGTCGTCATATCATATTTATGTCTATATTATAATTAATTACAATTTACATCTAAATGCAACAGTTATAATTTTATAAAGAACATTCGTGTTGTGTATGTATTTGCATTCAATTGTTAATAATTCTTTACTTATCTTGTAGTTTCTTCGCTCACTATTCCAATTCCAAAAATGTATATCTCGAGCCATTCTATTTTTTTAATAATATATTTTATTTTTTGTTAATATTGTCCATATCATACATACAAATATATTATGTTTTTCGGCCCTGGCTGAAATAAAATAAAAATTATATAATTCTTCACTAACAATTGAATCGCATTTTAGTGTAATGACTAATGTTACTATATGTTCTTGAACCCATCAAATTGACGACGATCGATAGTATTACTTATAAATGTGTGTGCATATATATCTAAAAACTTCGTGTTACTTTCAAGGCTTACAATTGTTTTTGTGAAAAAAGGTTCACTTTTTACGGCAAATATTATACGCGAACATTGTGCACGCGCGGGCTCTTCTGTGTACTCTTGCGATGTACTTTTGTGTAATATATACGTATATGCATGGTGCTGGATGAGAAAACAAACAATAATTATAAAAAGTAAAAAATTGTGCATAAATACGCTATTATATATTATAGCCTTTTATGTGTTTGGCAATGGCCAACCCTTTCAACCGTCACTGGATTGGATAAAGTCTGTTGTGGTTTTTGTCATTTAGAGGATAATTGAAAACGCAGTGGACAAATAAAACATCTCCAATATATTCTTTCGACGTACTGATAATATTGAATTTTTTTTATTTTATGTCAAATAACCAAATCTACCTATATGGTAATAAGTCTTAAAGTAGTTTATGTGTGGTATCAGTTATATAATATAAAAATATTTATATATATATATATATATATGTGTGTGTGTGTATGCGTGTGCGTATTATTGTATTATGTTTATGTATACCTATAATATATAATATACAGTATATATATATATTGCACTTTGTATAACTATATTTTATTATACGTTTATTATGTGATATGTCGTGTTTTGACTTATATTTATAATTAATTTCAGCATATCAATATTATTCACTACCGTATTTAATTAATTCGCATTTATCGAAAAGAATAAAACAAAAAAGGCTATTTTTGTATTCAACAATATTATCATACCACTTAAACAGTTATACCGATATTCTTTGGTATCCTAATTCAATAATTAATATATCGTAAGTATAGGCGGTTATAATAGTTATTTAACAGAAAAAATAAAGTAGTATAATCTATGCAAATACGAGTACAGACGAATATTTGCATAATCATTGTACATAGTTAGTAGTTAAGTATAATTCTACACTTTTACTGTTTACATTATAAACAAAATGCATCATATAATAAATACTTAATGAATTAGTCTAAAATAATTTTGGATTCTCGCCCGATTTCTAACTTAATATGAAATGTTTCATAAAACGAAGTATTATATTATTTCTGTTAATAGTAAGCATATTGCATATTATATATATTTCATATTCGTACACTATTATAATGATAATATCATCCATTGGCATTAATGCGTTATGTATCACGTTATGAAACAATCATTGCTCATTAGTTCCTGGTCATTGCACTTACAATCTCTCATAGATAACGTCGACTCGTATACACTATACATTATTTTTTTTATCGTGGTCCCCTAAATGTCTTTAGACATGTCATGACGGAAAAAAATAATGTTTCCACGTTTCTCAACAAAACGAATAACTATATTAACAGTCTATTACGTATAATTATAATTATATTATAGTTTATAAAGTCTAATATCATAACTCGTATACGACATACACGTATCATATAGGTACGTATACCTATAGCCGTATAATCGATCGTAAAACATTTTATCAGTAAATCCATTGTTTCTATAACGTCTATCAGTAGACAATTCCAAAACTGTTGCCCGTGTAAGAACTCGAGGGATGTTTTTTTTTAAATTTACTCTATCATAAATAAACTAAAAACATCCATGCTCACATTGTGATCTGTATTTTGTAATATCGACGTTTTTTTTCAGCGGCATGTGGATAATATATTAATATTATAGTAATAAAAATTAAGAACTTTATATATTATGTGGGTAGAAAATTTGTAAGCAAATAAACAATTATCATACAGTGTGATCAATGTCGTGTGCAAATGTGCAATGCATTTTCATGACGTCGGTTGCGCGGTAAATATATCGAACGCGTCGACCGTCGCAGTCGACAGTATAATTTAATAATAATATTATTCAGCTCACGAACAAGGTCTACTCTCATCCAGAGCACTCGATTGAGACCCAAGATGACGGCGATCGGTGATCTTTTGATATTTCGTTATAATGTAGTTTCCGGGCCACCACCAATCACCACGATGTTATATCAACACCTACTCGCACATTATTTGCAGCACCATCGCTTTTTTTGATCATCAACTAACGGATGTATTTACATTTATTTATTCTTCTCCCTCTCCTACCATAAAGTGATTATAGTGAAACTATCCGGATAGTACACATCCGCGGAAGGCAAAATCCGTCCGCTATTTAGAATAGATAAAATTATAGGTATCTTTCATAATGTGGTTTATTATTATATTATTGTTTATTAAACTTTGTATATAATAAATAATAGGCCCATATTACGTTTACTATACGAGGTGATACACCAAGCATGCTCACCCTTATTTTTTCATTCAATAATGAATTTATTAAAATTTCGATTTTTGGAATTTTTAAATATAAATATATTTTTTAAGACCATATTTTCAAGTTTTCGAGATTTTTTGTACTACTATAATGAAGTATGACTGCCTTGATGTCGATATAATAACTTCAGTTTTTTAAATGAGAACCTTCTTTACTGTAAATTATTTAATATACCTATAGATAATTATTTTGAAAATTACTAAAGTAATACCTAATTCAAAATGTTAACAAGAATTTTTTCAATTATTTAAATGTTTTTATTCTAAGAAAATGGTCCTTAAAAATGGTTCTACAAAAATATAAAATATGATATTTATATTGTAATATTAATTAATCTAGTGTTTATTTAGTTTATTATAATTAGACCAGTTTTACAAATTATAAATCTTGATAGATTAATATTGATAACTAAAATTTTAAATTCACTATAGGCTTTGAATAACTAAATTATTGAAGAAAAAAAGGTGTGATGCATGCTTGTCGGTTGATGAAACAATCTTTTTCTTATCGGATCGAGAAAAAAATCAATGTTTGCATACGGGCGTAGCGGTATTCACAGAGTTGGCGGTGTATCTACTGCTGTTGATGATAGATGATAGATCACGAAAATAATATCGCGTTCATCGCGGATATTCGAGCGGAAATCGTATTGCAGTATAATATATCAATATATTCAATATTGTACATTTAATATTCGTAGTTATGGTTAAATATTGTGTACATGCGGTTGTGTATAGTCGTTATTGCTCATCGGGTAAAGCCGTCATTGCGTACTTTTAACTTATTCTTTACGCTGCAAAATACCGTCCGTCCACGGTGTGTACAGGCTTTACAGGCGTACAGCTATTATGATAGCAGTCGCGCGTTTACTATATTTCGCGAACGGAGCGAAAACAGTGCGCGCGTTGCAAGGTCGGTTATTCAAATATATTATACGTGCATTGCATTGTGTTTAATAATGTGCACACACATTACACGTATATTATATATTATGTACGCGTGTGTATTATAATAATGCAGACGCAGAGACGAAGAGAGAGAGAGAGAAAGAGAGAGAAACCTTGAGAACTCGCGGTCGGTGCGTATAATTTATACACGTATATAGATATAATAATAATATTATAATATATTATATACCGCTGCGACCTTATTTTCTCTCAGTCACGATAGCGCGCGGCAGTGAGCAGAGCGCGTACCTAGGTATAATAATAATATTATAAATCGTCGTCGTCGAATATCCTACCCTACCCTCGAGCACCACACCACCGCGACGGCGAGACTTCTATATATGTATAATATTATATTATACGGGGCGGCCGAAAAGCGTATTTCGAACGCCCTCGGGATCTGATGGGTTTGTATGTGTGTGTGTACGTAGTAGTGAACGTCGGGTCGGGGGTGGTCGATAATCCGGCACGGCGAACGAGACGATGTATATAGTATATACATATCGGTATAATACTAATACATCGTATATGTATATAGTATATTATTATTATTATTATTATTATTATAATGCCGACGAACCGAATTAAAATAATATTCCGCCGATTATATTATTATTATTACTGTTTGGCATTTTATTACACTTACCGCCAACCGCTACTACTACCACGCCACCGCACACCGTTATAATAGGCACTATTATTTCGCCAGACTTGGCGGTTTTTATCGCGCGCAGTCATATACATTATATGATTGTATACAGTATATATTATAGGTATACGTAGTTATTACTTATTATACAATATTTTATATTACGAGAACAATGTCGATTTATTACTATTTACATAAGAGGTTGTCTCGTAAGGTTTTATTTTTCCCGGTCCATCGTCAATTTTTAATGGAAAACTTCGAGTCACCTGCAGAGTTCTCCTGGAAGCGTTTCTCCGGCCCACAAATATTTTTATCGGAAACGGTATTACACGTCGAAAGATAGTTAAAAATAATTGTAACGATTTGTATTGCGAATTGGTTTATTTTAGTATAGCTCGTTATAATAGTAATACAAAATAAAAATATAGCTTTCGACAGCCGCTTTTTATTCCGATATAATATATATATGCATAATTAGGTTTACCAGCTTAACAGCACAATCCTTTAAAAGCATTAAATTTATTATTATATATGATTGTATACTCGTATACTTATATGTTTTTATTCCGTCGAAAGGTTATATTATTATATAATAATATTAAAATATTCGATAAAAACCGTATTTATAGTATTCTAGCACAAAAACTTTTTGTCTCATAATGCACCTACCTAATACCAGTTACCACTTCGTACATTAATACGTTGAATCATATACGAGTATATATTATTCTGTACTATGTTAACTATATCATTGACGCTGTGTTAAATCTGTATAAATCTGTTTAATAGAATGTCACTTTTTTTTATTCAGTCGGGTAGTTTGTAGTTAACGTACCTATTATATGGGAATTTATCGTTCTTAATTTTTGTCCTTAATAGAAAATATATCTTTACAACAGATTTTACCTCAGAAAAATATTATATTTTCTCGCAGAATTCTATAATTTCTTCTCAAGATTTAAATGCGCCACTCATTATTTGAACTTAAATAGTCAAAGTTTTTCATCTGATTTTGAATAAATAATAATTACATTTTGGGACACGCCACATACGAAAAACTGATATTAATTAGTTAAAGATTATACTTAATCGCTATATATCTAATCAATTTCTATAGAAACACGAAAACCGATAGTTCAGTCTAAAAGCCTAGAATATGTTATGTATACACATTATATGTGATATAGTTATATAACTACTATAGTAGTAATATAATATCTATTAATTGAAATATTATTCAAAATTTTGCTCGATACTTGACTGATGGTCGACGTGACACGCTTATTGAAAGTCACACTCAGCACTTCTGCTGCCATTATACAGTTACGCCTTTATGATCGTGCTATATAAAAGGTGGTTGAGTTTGTATAAAATGTGTCTTAGCAATACGTGAAGATATATTTAGACATAATATGTGTGTACTTCATATGTATTATTATAATCTTTAACAGAGGGGAACAATTATTATTATATTCGTCCGGGCCAGTGATCTTTTTTACTAACGACAAAAATACGTAAATTGTTTGATGCGTTCTTTGTGCGTGCCATCCGAACGTGAATCGGTAATAATAATATATAATATTATCTACCTATAAGTAATATACTAATATGTATCATGTGATATTATTTATATTAAATTGAGTACATCATTGAATTTACCGGTGTTTCAATTGCAATATCAACTCGTCATTGAAAACAATGTCGCAGATATAGATTAACATTAAACTATAATATTAAATTATATGTATTTATTTATAAATTATAAGTTCAAAATACATACTTACGTATGATAGATAACTAATTTTTGTAATTTGTTATACCTAGTTGCGATTTGTTTTAAAATATTGTCAAAAGAGTATATAATAGTATATAAATATATAGCTATTACATGGTTTAGTCATCGTCGCCGACGTACTTCTACTTAAATAGAAAACTAATTTAGTCGTAACCCCGCGTTTTCAATAAAATATTTGCATGTATTATATTTGCTAGTTTGCTACCCAGGAGTGAAGTTTGGAGCGGAAATGTCAAATAACGACTGCCTGTGGTAAACATAGTAAATACTACTACGGTGTATTTATATACCTTTAAGCGAATTTCGATTCAAGCGCGCTCCGACTAAAAGTTGATTACGTCATAATATTATCCAAAAAGAAAATTCCAAATGAATTTTCATACAACAAAACGCACCAATTTCACTAATTCACTTTCCTCGACTCTATTGATTTTTTTTTTATCTTTTTATAGTGTCATGGGTTCCAAACAAACAAAAGTCTCATCTGAATCATTATATAAAAATTGTTTTCTCTTTCAATCTCTATATCTGTAGTTTCATCGATTCGAAGCTACGAGTATAATCCATACTATAAAGTAATAGTTACCATTTTATGAGCAGTATACCTAATATTTTAATTTTGAAACTCTGCAAAACCATTAATTTACTAACTTATATTTTAAATTTTTTTAAATTTTGTATTTTTATAGACTCCTTATGTACCTTACATATGTCTAAACGTAAAAATAAAATTCACCAATTTTTGTTGTGTATTTAAAATTTAAAAAAATGTAGCAATCGAAGGCAAATAATGATAACTTTGCAATTTTTCGGACGTTTATTTTTTATCGTTGTGATGCGTGTTGACGACGCGCTGTGTAGACAATATTTTCCTTTCAAGAATAATAATTTTATTATATGTCCAAAACGCCGCGTGCACACATCTCGCGCGGCGACGGTGTTTAGTATTTTACACGTTACATAAATATAATTCAATAAAATACGACGACGTAGTGTAATATTATCTATAATCTGTTTATGTTTTGTTTTATTTTTCATAACAATTTTATATATTCGTTCTACGGACAATGATAATATGATAACCTTTGCCCTTTGGGTTATTAGTAAAATATCGTGTTTTGTTTCTTGAGATAATATAATATAATATTATTATAGTAATCTTTCTTATGGCTTTTTATATTTCAAGTAATTCTTATGTATGTCATATATTTTATTGTAAATTGTAATTAACCTTGTTATGATAAAAAAAGCAGTTCGGGAGTTTATTTGGCCGCCGGAGCTGTCAGTTCTATTACACCATTATGTATTTGTATTGCAATAATCATCAAATTTTAGAGTAGTGATATTATTTGGTATTTTGTATATAAATAGTGGGATTATACTATTTTCCTCCAAAATTGAGATTAGGTTTTGCTTCCCTTCAAAAATTGTTTGAACTATATAATATAATCATGTCTATATTTTCCTTTAAATATTAAATTATTTTACATAAAAAAACAATAATCAATATTCGCTCTGAAAACAATTGTTAAATTATTATATAAATATAATATACTTCCTTGTTGCTAAAAATTATGATAATTCAATAAGTAACTATTTATTTCCTAGGAAATGCTATAATATGTTTTATGTAGGTATAAAATTTGTTTTCACCTTAACAATTTTAATGTATTATACATTTATTTGTTTTGAATTTAAATCTGTTATAAAACTGCAGGCTCAACAAAAAGAGATAATTTTTCGGGAAGCAGCAGGTTTAGATAGTATCACAACTGGACCACAGGGATTTTAAAAATTTAATTTCGAAATGAAATGTGAGACTAATACACGTGCCTTTGTGCTAGTAATACGTAACTCAAAATACCATTGTAGTGTGCCATGTGTAAACTAATTTAAACAATAATTAATTTAATAGTAAGAACTTTATTTGTAGTTTTTAATGAAAACCATTTGCGTTATTATTATAATGCATTATTTCTATTGAGCACCAGTCACTGATTCTAATGCCAATCTCGTAGGTATTAGGTATTATCATTTGTAAATTTATTGATTTATAAATATGTCATATATCCAAAAATTGCTAGAAAAATATATAATATTAACTTCTACATAAAACAGCCAGTTTTATTATTGATAGTTCCTATAATTAATATTATTAATAATATAATCATTATTGCTGATAACATTATAAATTATTATGATTGGTTGGTATCGAAAAACCGTGTGCGAAGAAAGTATACACATCAGTGCATATAGGTCGTAATAATAATCATATCGAATATTGCAGTTAGTCAGTAAATTATTACGTATAATAACTTTTGTTAAAATATGACTTTACGAAAGTGCAATACTTCAGTGTATACAAGTATACAATATACCTATACCTATATAATATACTGTACTTTCGTTGTAAAAAATACGTGTTGGATTAAAAAAAGCAGATGATTTCTGCCGACGAGGAGGTATAATATAATATTATATATTATACATATTATTATTCTCATTATTTATATATATATATATATACATAATAAATACAAATAATAGGTGCTATCAATGTGTTGTGGACGTTGCACGCCGCTTCCGACCGATCGGGAAAAAAATAATAAAAACGTGCAATGCCCTCGTCGCCAGCCGCCTCCGCCCACAGATGGTAATGAACCACTCGACGTAAACAACTGCAGCACGTCTGTATAATATTATAATATGTGTATATGATATTGTATAATGGAAATAATATTATAACCCACGTCCGCCCTACTTGTGCAGTAGAAACATAGAAACGTCAGGAAAACGCGTTAATAACAAAAAGATAACTGCATGGCGCGTAATACACGTAAATATATTTATATAAGTCTATATTTATATATGCTAATGATGCTATATATATAAACACTCTACGAATTCGTCACTGTTATTATTGTTATACACGGCCGTGTGTATATTCTGCGAGTAAGCTGTACGTATTATTATGTAATATATATGGGAGAAAAAACTGTAGTATTCGTTTTTCATGCGTTTGCGCGAAATACAAAATATAATATTTATATTATTATTGAGTTTCGCGTATGTGCGATTCCAATCGATTTGAATTACGTTTCGAATAGGTCTGGAACATACGTCATGTACCTATAGGAAAACCAATTTATAAAAAAAAATTCTCAATCATTTTCTATCGTGTGCATGAGGAAAGGATATTATATTATACTATATTGTATTCGTATATATCGCGGAGAAACTCTGTTCGTTTTTGGTGAAACGTTCGGGAGAATATAATAATATACGTTCTGGCGTTGGCAGCAGCGGCGGCGGCAACGACGGTAGTGGCGGCGACGGCGGCGGGTCGATAGTTAATGCGTCTCCCCCTCGTCGTCGCAGGTCCCTTATATTATTTTGGACGTGTTTCCTATCGGTCGGGTACAAATATTTGTGCTACGCCGGTTAGGCATGTGTTGACCTCGTCGATAACCAGTGTGTAGGATCATGTTGATAGTGCGTGTGTTTATAATGCATATATATATATAAACTTATAATATCACGTATATAAAGTCGGTGTGTACGTGCATATAAAATATAATAATGTTTAGAATGACAAAAAAATTACTTGATAGATAACATACTCATTCAATCCAGACGACGATGACGAGATCGTATCCAAAATTCCGCCTAATTACGAGTAAAAGTCGATTCCCCGTGATCCTGTGGGAACGTTTTTTTAAAATTGTTATAAATATTATATTCCACGAAACAATGTATTTATAATAACGTTTTAGAAAACGATTTAATCTGTACGGAAGTACTTAGACACAAGACACGTGAATTTTGGATTTTAAGCTATACGCAAACAACTGAACAATGTGGATGAATGACTGCGCGAGTGTCAGAATGTGGCTGTTTAGGGTTAAATGGACGAAACTATGTTCTATTTAACGATTTGTATACAGAATAACACATACGTCATGATACAAGACTCTTGTACTACACTGGTGGTCGCCGTCGTTCGTTGTAAACGCGACTATAAGTCTAGACATGCAGTAAATGAGTAAACGGGCAACGGCATACACGTAAACAATATTCTAAGTAATGTCCTATATGTATGTATGTACGATAAGTATTCCGAAATTTTTTTTCTGCTTAATACTTGGAGTTAAATTATAATATACAATTTTTAGTTTCGAAAATACATTTGTAATTATATCGACATATAATTGAAAATCTAACTACAAACAAAAATATACACCACACTAATGTGCCTATTATAAAGAGAACAATTAGGTATATTAATATAATAACGTATCGTGCTTGTTTAGTCGTATTTTAGTCGCCTGAGCGAAAATTGTTTTGATTATTTAGAGTTCATATAATTAGATACTGAATTCTACGTGGTATATACGAAAGAAGTATAGAAAAAAACAATATTTTAACAAGGTGCATAGGTACTCAAAGCTGTTGAAAGTTTAAATGATGCTGTTGTGCATCATTATTCATTACTGAATTGCGTGGTTAACATAATATTCTTAGTTTTTTTTAAATTGTGTATATATATATATAAACAGTATAATACGAGTACATTATAAAAATATTTGTTATAGAATGTTAAATTTCGATTTGTTTAATCAAATAGGTACTACCAATTTTTGCAATTATTGTGAACGTTTTATCAGAACAAAACGTGTGTATAATAGTTCACAATACACATATTGTACTCGTAAATAATAATAATTCTTTTTATATTATTCTGAACGTATAACGAAATATACCAGTTAAAATATTCCGAAATCGAATGAATGTTCGATTTTCTGATTCTTCTGCTTTGATTTTTGTGACATTTAATACATCTTCATAATATGATATGACTGTAGAGACTAGGGGGAGTACAGAGACAGTCGTTGCCGCTGTGCTACAAAACAAATATATATATTATTATCATCATTATTATTTTTAGCAACTAGTGCAGCAACTACTATAATAGAAAAAAAAGAAGTATCTTGCGATCTCATTTTCTTTTCTTTTCTTTTTTTTTACGCACACCAGTCACGCGAATATGTCTTTTGTGTCCGACCATGCCCAAGGACACAACTTCAAAGATGTAATATAGTTGAAAGTAGACTCTTCAAAATGTACACGCTTGTCTATTTCCTTTTGGAATTTTCTCCAACAGCCCTGTATAAGTTGGTTTACCTATAATATCATACGAGTATATCGCTGTATCTCATTTCCTTCTCTATGTATATTATATATGTTCGTATAAATTATGTATTTTATAATATATTACACAATATTTATATATTATGCTCGACCCGCGGAGTAACGCGCACAGTACACTATTTGTCGGCGAGACAGACGGATAACTGGGTCACAAGTGTAATAACTAATAAGTAATAACTAATAGTGTCACTTGTGGTTGTTTTTTCAACGATCATTACAATGTTTTTTTCACTCTTCCTTCCTTTTATATTCTTATCATCGTTATTCGTTATGTCAAAAAGGAAAACTCTAATCCTGTCGTTTAGTTCCGGTAACCCCGCAGAAAAACATTTTCCAAACTATATAATAATATAATATTTAATAAATAATAATAATAATAATGGTAATAATGATACAGAATTTTTATTGTTTCAGACGTTTCAGTTGATCCGAGAAGACAAATAATATATTAAGTGGATATCTATTATTATTTTTAAAAATGGCCACGAACATGGACGAACATTTTAGAGTGCATTTTTCAATATCCACGCGGTCCATTTCCATTGCGTTCAGTAAGTACTGAGTTTAATATAATATAATAATAATATGTGCGTGCATGTTGGTAAGCCAACGATGAACTTAGCATAATAATTCCAAGAGGCAAGCAATGATGACATAAATATAATATATTAGTTTGATGTTTAGGGGTAATAAACTCTTCAGTCTTCTCGTGTTAACATGTTATTATAATAAGCCACGGTCTGAAACGTATACCTGCGTAACCATACCTGCGTGGTGGAATATACAATAATATACAATTAAAAACACAACAACAAAGGTTTTTATAAAACCATATACGATGTTTAATTGTGAGTAATTCATAATCGGATGATTGAATAATACTTTATTAGATCATAGTTTACAAATTTAATAATAAATTCGTACATTATTTTAATTACTCAATAAAATATAAAATATCTTCATATATAATATATAAGTGTGTGTGTTTAATTAGTATACATATACCTATACTAAGTTCTTTGGGAACTCTAATAAAGTAATAATCTATAATGTATAAATATTAAATATGTTATAAAAATATTCGTTAATAATGTTTATATGTATCGTGAAGATTGAGTGATGTGTATTGTATAGTTTTGTACTATGCTGCGGTAGTGTACAAAAAACCTTGACGATTATTTTTATTTCACAATTGAAGTATCAAATCAACGTTAACGAGTCTCTCCACTTTAGATAATAGGTACACGATCATATTCAAAATTTAATATTCCGAATTAGTTAATTATTGTAACTCCTTGGTGGTTGGGTAAATTCGATTTAGGTACGTTAAAATTGCAATAAATACAATATATTATACGCCACCACAACGGACACTAGAATTGCATTAATTGAAATTAAACCATATTTTCTGGGATTAATAATTAATTATTTCGTACTCCGTAAATCGAAAATAATATTATACTGTTTCGAATTTGCAACATGAATACATGGGACACGCGATGCATATTAAGTATTGTTCAGCGTCCCATCTAAATATAATCAATCAGATATACATACAAAATATAATGGTATATTGGTTTATGTATTTTTTTGATCACACATTTTTCGACATCTAAGGAGACTAGTCACACATTTTTAACTTTTTAATTTCTTTTAAATTTTTTTGTTATTCACATGGCGAGTAAAAAAATAACATAGGCCCGAATATTTAAATATTATAGGAAATGACATACGCTTACAAACATGTAACGCGATAACCGGTTTCCCGAACTACATTTCAATCGAAATACCTCTATGCACCGCTGCCTAAATTGTTACTCAGTACTTTTGAAAAATTCCTATATAAAGTATATACCAGCACACGACTATTATGCTCAATACTGTATAGATATTATGTGAACCGCGTGTGCATTCACATATACACATTGTACGATGTGTGTACTGTATGGTGTGTTTGTGTGCTAATGATGAATTTTTGTATTGTCACACAAGTATTATAGTATGTTTTCTTTGTTTTTTTTTCTTCCCATTTAATGATTGGATAACCATTATACGTTACTATTATACCATCACGTCTCGACAATGAATAGGAGTTGCGCTTTATGATGACGCGTCGTATCAATATATACATAACAATATTCTATTATATTATGTGGATTCGCGTCCGCGTCGTATAGGTATGTTTATTATCAAAATTTGTTTTAGCTGTCATCGTCCAAAGACAAAATTTATTTATTTTTTTCATTATCTTTTCACCGTCGAGCTTATATAATATTCTAATTATAAACATGTGTATAAATATGCGTGCTTTATGCCTTTTTATAGTCATTTAAAAAACGCAACCGTTCAATTATAATTTATTACACCTACTAGGCAAAACACACCGCACATTTAATGTACGAGTAATATATTATAATATGTATATATATATATATTATAACGCCTTATCCACGTGTATCTTTTATAGATACAATAATAGTATTGTGTGTGTCGGTACGAGACATGCGTACGCCGTAGCGCTAAAAATATGTAAACTAGAAATGCGTTTCAATTTTTTTGTACGTGCAATTATCATAAATAGTTTGCATTGTGCCAAATACAATGCGTACCGACACTTCCCGGAGAACTGTATACAGAGAAAAACCACTTTTCTCACAAAAATCTTCTCAGATACCCGCTTAACACTGGGGCGTGTGGGAGATAAAATATAACATATTATTTATTTATCATCACACGACAAGGGATCACTCTTGTTATAATATAATGTCGTGTGTGTGGTATATGTGCTGTATGTGTGTGTGTGTGTGTATGTGTGTGGGATTTAAATCGTTGCGTTGCTGTCTAATGTCTATATAGTTGGCGGTAAAAGAGAAACGACTGAAGGGGTTTCATATAATATATAAAACATATACACTATACGTCTGTTTGCGCATGTGCAATGTGCATGTGCATAATATATTATAATGTCGTTTTCGCGGTCCACTGCAGGCTCTCTGTTTCACACAGACTATTTTCGACGCATTATCGGACTTGGGGTCCATAACCTCTTCTTTCATATCGCCGTTCGCCTTTTACATCGTATTATCTACTATAAAAATAAATAAATAAAAACGAAAAATACGCATCGTTACGACACGATCGAGTCGCGTACAACGGTAGTTTATTTTATTGTTATGTTTACTGTTATTCTCGGTACGTTTTTTTTTCAGTAATATTATGTGAAATAATTTCGAATATTTCGCAAGTGTATTCTGCACTTGGTGATGCCGCGCCGCGAAGGTGACAAATTTCCATAACTCATACTATATATTTCAAGCCATTTAAATAATAATTAGTGGTTACAATTTGATCAATTTTAAAAATTACGATTTTTAAATTTTTTTTCTTGTGTGACTTTATTGTCAATGGTACAATGTGACACAATATAATATAATGATGTTTTTAGTTTTAACTTTAAAAATTACTACTCACAATATAATATTGTAATGATGTAATATTACATGCATTATTATACTCGTATTATATTTTAAAATGTATAACATTTTATTCAATATACTCTTCTTACTGACTTACTGTATTAAATACTATAGTTGTACAAATATCAAGTATATATCTCAATATATATTTTGCTTTTAAATTTTAACAATATTGCAGGTCATGTATACTGTATACGCGTATTGACGTATTGTAATACAGTATTTAACTATTTAAGTATAGCTATAAAAAAGAAAATCATAAATTTGCGTCTTTGAAATATTTATTATTATAATTTAATAAAATAACCAAGTATGTACATTAATTAGTTCTATGAGTTAATAATTTTAAATTTAAAAAAAACTCGAAACTTTTTTGGTGAATTTTGATAGTCTGTTAAAGTTTTCAGTTTTGTTAAAGGTCATATCAAAAATTATATTATTAAATAGGTACTAAATTATTATACAGTGAAACCTTCCTTAACGGACACCTCTAAATAACGGGCAAAATTACGGTCACCGAGAGTGTCCGGTATTTAGAGGTTTCACTGTGTTACTGTTTGTCCCAACATTTCTACATTACCTACCTTAGTCCTTAAGCTGACTATTATAAATCAATATATTCAAATGCAATTTTTAACAGTACTCAATAAAAATTCAAATCTAATGGTATACATTACTTAAAAAATTATACTGTTAAAAAAACAGCATTTAAATATATTCATTTTTCACGGAGATAAATAGGGTGATACAGGACCTTTGGGACAGCTGTATATAATAAATTAATACAGTGGTTCTCAATATTTTTAGGACCGCCACCCAAACATTCCTCTGAAAATCTATCGTAAGGTCCTAATAATCAAAATTTCTTTATCACATTTATTACTTTATATTATAAAGTTTGTAGGTTTATAATGAATATAATTTTACAAATGTATTTTTAATAAGGAGGTGTATACAAAGTGTATGCTGGTTTCCTGCTATGCTTGATAACAGTACCTTTAAATGTATGTAGATTATGTTTATACAGTATAAAATAACATATAAATATCTTAGAATCTATATAATTAAAAAAATTCTCACGACCCACCAAAAATTGACTTGCGACTGTTTGAGAAACGCTGTATTAATGAAAAACATGTTCTAAATTTTCCCGAATTATTATTTCTGTATTAGCCATCAAATTATTTGTATTAATTTTTTTGTATAACTATAACTATAACACCTGCGTAGAATTTTTTTATACATGCATATTATTATAATTGAATATTTTATAATAGGTACACAAAGTTCTCTACATTTAAAAAAAAAAAACTAAAATACCGTTAAAGTTTTGTATCATTTCTTTGTTGTGTTTAAAATACATTATATTATCTTAACAATATAAATATATTATTTATATGTGTTTTCATAAAAAAAACATTATATATATTATTCTATATTCTATAAAGGTAATTATTTGAAATAACAAGAAAAAACTATCTTCCGTAAACCTATATTGTTAATTGTTCCATATATTGTATATATAATTTATAGTTCATTGAGCAAGTTTAGCGTTTATCATTATGTACTTCAACTAATGCAGTGATAAAGATTTTAATATAATAAAAATAAATTTGTAATTTATAAATTTGATTTATTCATCACCTTGTATACATTTCATTTTTTCAACCATTAGAGTAAAATAATAAATAAAATATGAAAATTGGTGACTGTTTCCGTTCAAATTATATTTAAATGCAGACTTTTCCCTGAAAAATTATCGTTATGTATCTTTCTACGTCGTGTGCAATGCTTCAAAAATATGTTTACATCTTTACGAGTATATTTTAGAGTTAAATGACCTGCATGAAAAACGAAAGGATGCGGCGGCGTAGAGAGGGTAATTACCTGTCGATTTGCATAGTTTTATTTGAATATGTAATTAGGTGCAGTCATTGTTGATTACTATAACGATTACTAACGTTACTAAAATGTCATGGCGCTATAACTGTTATTACAGCTGTTACTGAATAGTATTCTATTATACATTTATAAAATTATAACTATAGTTACTATTATAAATGTATTAAAAATATAACTTAAACATGTAATTATTTAAATATCTTGCCTTTATGAAGTTATCGTGTGATTTTTTTTCAGTAGGTATAGGTACAAAGCAACTCTAATACGCACATTTTCGCTCTGTTTTTAATGTTTCTTATGTACTTACCCGTGATTACGAATTAATAAAAATAAAATATGCACCGGCAGTAAAATTATTATATAATGAGATGATGACTATCGGAAAGGGGATTAAAATATGATTTTTTTAAATTTGCCGATTATAATGTTACAACATAAAATATAATATAGTTCGTGTATATGGAGAAAAAATACCAACCATATTATGAGGAAACTCTCGGTCGTGAAATGTCGCCGTTTAAATTTTAAAAACTCCCTGGGGATTCCAAACTCTAATCGTCGGGACATGTATTATACGGACCCCGCCGGGCGCCGCACATGCGTTTGAGTATAGTAACTATTTACGCAGACCGACATAATTTGTTGGACGGGTTTCACTGTTTGTAAAATGTAATACGTACGTATTATACAATGACGATAATAATAATAATATAATAGTGGTACGATAACAAACGGCGCATGTGTACATCTATATGGACAGGGTATAATGCGTGGGTATATAATATTATATTATACAGAGTGTAACAGAAATAACTGACAAATGTAATTCACCAACTATGTGATTACGTTTGTTTTTTTTAAATTTTAAATATCATATCTTTATATGTAACATGATATAATGATTAATTGATTAAAAATAGTCGTAAAAATTAAGTTTTGACTAGAATAATAATATTTTTACATATAACAGAGTTGGTCAGTTGTCAAATTATTTATGTTACACCCTATGTATAATACATTAATACACCGTCACGCCGTTAATGCCCCGATCCATAGCCTGTACTCAAACAGTTGTTTAATTATTTATTTCAGTTTCAATATTTTTGTATTCGACTTATGATAGTTTACGTTAGTAAATAAATGCCGAGATCCGGAATTATATAAGTGAATCTATATGAGTAGAAATAGAGTTTTTGATGTGGAATCCTTGACATCTTATAATAAGAAACTGTTTAATTGAAAACAGCAGATTCGCGCACGATGCAATTTATGTATTGACGGTTTACATTTTTATTGTTATTATATACTTATAATTATAATATTATATTATATAGTGTGAGCGTATCGTCGAGGTCGCATCTACTGTGTCCTCGTATATAATAATATTATAATATATTATTTTCGCTAGGTTTCTAGGTATAGTATAAGCATATATTTAAAACTGTTGTATAATGCACAAAAACGTGTTACCCTCATCGTCAACTAATTTAATGATTTAAAATAAACAACATAAAATTATCCATCCCTAAATTTCAAATGGACCATTTGTGTCAAAAAAAAAATAACCTGTGTAGGCTAATAAAGCTCATCTGCGTCAAAATAAAAAAGGTATGTTTTTATTGATGACCCTTTTACGCAAAATGTATTATATCTATTCAATTATAGGATAATGACTGAAGTGTGTAAATCAAATTTAAAGATATTTAGATATTTATTTATTTTTATTGAATTTATACAGCCATGAAAATTATGACACGTTATAGTAAAAAAGTACTATAATTAATTTTAGTTTATAAAAATTAACAGAAAGTTATACATTTGGTTAAACTATTTTCAATTCTATATTAAAGTTTCCATTTCTTTTATCAAATATTTATGTCAGACATTTTTTACGATCCTTATGATGAATATGATGAATATGTCAATTTTTAGTAGACGATAACTACATTAAAGAAAATTTGACTCAAAAAGGGATGTCGATAAAAAAGTTTTTTTTGGCACAGAAGGTTACACCCAATATAGATTAGTTTTTTTTTTTTTTTTGACGCAAATTGGTATTGTACATTAATATTTTACAATATAATAATATAATATTTTATCGAACTTTACCCCCGAAAAAGCAATCTATATGTAGTATATCGCCACATTGGGTACCTAATACCTATACAAATGTTTTCGATTTTATTTTCTTCGTCTAGACTCTAGAGCCACTGTCTGTAATGAATTCTGATTGTCTGACGGAACACGGAAAACGTGTTTTTTATGATTATTATTATTTATTCTCGAGCTCGTTATATTAAAACAGCGTTAGAAACATAAAAGATTTTACGACAACAACGCCAATGTTTTGGTGTTGTTATTTAGCCAACTTATTTATTATATTCCGGGAAGAAATCGTCGTACTGGAAAATACATTTTTATTAAAGGAGAAACACAGCGACAGAAAAGATTCCTCTTGTACACTATACCATGATTCATAAAATAATAATACCTAAATCGAGAGAAAAACTGCAACGAAGTGTAAATCCGAAATAATTCATCTCTCCAACAGCGACGGAAACTGCTTCGCAGAGTGAAAATTTCGCGAACGTTACCGGTCTTGTAGGCGCTATTACACTATTACCAGCTTATGCCATATTTAGTGCGCGGGCCACGAGTTAAACCGGTTACTGGTTACTGGTTACTGTTGTAGCCGCCGCCACCGAAGAATACCCGTAAACCCGTTACGATAACTCGGCCGTGACCACAATATAATATTATAAATTATTTCGTATAGATTGTCGATATCGCACAATCATGTACTCCTTGTCGGTGTGCGTTTTAACCGAAACACAAATTTATTCGATTATTTACCTGCTACCTAACTAGCATAGTTCTATAGATCCGCCTGAGATACAATATGATATATTAAATTTGGAAAAATGGTCTTAAATATTAAATATAACTGCAGTAATTTCATATCTTCTGCATTTTTTTGGTTTTTGAGTTCTTATGAAGTATTGTTTTCATTTGGTACGTATATGAATTTAAATATTAGGTTTAATATTAGATTTAATGAAATTATTTTTTGTAGAAATTATAAGAAAAAAGAAAGTATGTTATGACATAATATTGTATAGAAAATTAAACTGCACTGCTTTTTGAAAACCGAGTACAGTTCAAACATTACCTTTTTAAAACCTAGTGCAATTGAACTAAAATGAGTGCAATTTGACCTTATCCAATTTCCAATACTATAATACGTATATAATATGAGTACATGTATAATGTGTATGTATTTATAATTATTATTATATACTATATAATGTATAGTTCAATAGTTTTTTTTTTATTATAAGGAGTAACGACAACAATTGTTGAAATGAGATTACGTGTTTATAAATACGTATAAATAATAATAACACGATAAACCTGAAAATCGTTTGACAGACCTTATCGAATACATACCATTATATTATAGCATTTTTTTTTTATCTGAAATTATTAAGGTTATGGTACCTATGATAAATATAGTGTATTAAATTATTAATTATTATTCATTATAATATAATATTATGTAAACATAATATTATATCGCGTATTCGTATTCAGACTAAATTGTTTTATCAGTCAATATCTTAACATATTATGTCATTTCAAACTTTTCTCAAGTTTAAATAAAAATAACAAATCAATTTAATAACACCATAATTTGACTATTCGTGTAAACCAATGTTAATTTATAATTAAACTAATTACAAGCTTAGACTGTGTGAGTATTTATATTTTATTAATTTATCTTATTTAATTAGAAGACCATTGAGCTTGTCAAAGGTACGTATATATTTTAATGAAACTTTGTTTTACTTTTAATGCTATCTCCTAATATTCTAATTTCTTAATGATTGTGATCAGAATATCAGATCAGTATATTAACTAGGTATAGATATAATTTTTTACCATCATATCAAACATTTTATTAGATTTTTAAACATAACCTAATTTATTCAATTATTCATTTATAATAATCTGTTAAGCGTATCTATATTAATTGTATAAGCCTCGCTCCATGTCACAACGCAGTATAACAGGAAAAGCGCCATTATTGATAGTAAAATACATATCTTCTCTATATTGATAATTCTAATCAAAGCTAAGAAAACTTTCATTACTCACATTCAAGTGATAAATTCTAGTTGAAACATTTATAGTGAAGTTTAACGCTGATTTTCTGTGATATCATCTAAATTTAGCTTTGTATCCTCCTCATAGACATAAAATACATTTTTAATGAAATATTATTGTAATATACCATAGAGGTGCTGTGATAATGGCTTCAATTTTTTATGTAGAATCCATTAAAGTTAAATTAATAAATAAACAAATAATCATTTTTATATTATGTTCCTAGATTTTGTTCCTGCGAGATATTTAATTCGAGATATACCTCAATGCCTTAATTATGTTCAGTGTAAACACTGTAAGCATCGTGTTAAAAAAACTAGTCTAGACGTTATATTACTTTAGCCATATATGTATAGTGTAATCGCACCGATTTTATTTGATAAAACAAAGTTGTAAAAATATTGAATGAAATATCCTTCCTGAGAGGTTTTGTTTATTATTATGATGTAAACTGATGTTATATAATAATATTATATAATAATGTACTGCACACTACTCATAGAACGAAATCTATATTGACACACGGGAACAGTTATTCGATCGTAGTTAATAGTTATATATAGAATTCTTCGTGTTTTCTATTTACTCTTGGAGTCATTATTGTCCTCAAATAATATATAAACTATATTACTTATAAATATATAAGCAAACAAGTATATTATATTTACATACATATAATAAGAATTTTAAATATCGTACTTTTACTATATTTTCGTATATATTATACTCTTAGTGTAAAACAACGGCGATATAAAATTATTATATTATACCATAGGTATATTATAGGTATATTTTATACATGGTGATTATTATATTTTTTTTAACACGATAATATAATAGTAGTTATTATATCGTATCAAGACGTATGTGTATACATAACTACATAAGTATTAAAGTACATACAGACCGATGTCGATTACCCGTAAGTTTTTTGTTACATACGTCGTTTGAACGTCAATGGTAAAAATAAAATGGCTATCGAGAAGGCCGCGTTATACACTCGGTAGACGGTAGGTATATTATTGGTACCTATCTACAGCATATTTGGCGAATTGTCAAGAATGTCTGTTCGACATTCAGATTTTGGATGTCTATACTCGTATATGTAAAAAAAAACTCACCGGACGTTTTCTATATAGGAAAACAAGACTACAGCCGTCACACTATATAATATACCACGCGCATTTGTTTTCTGCAAATAAGTATAATTTAAAAGGATTATACTAAAAGTTTTAACAACATAAATAAAGATTTGCTTTTATTGCCGTGCTATAATATTTAATAAGTTACAATGGGCATTCGAATTAGAAAAAATCACCTCGTGTTTCAATTATCGCGACGAGATACGAAAATTCGAAAACAGCAGTATTATCTCCAATTAGACACTGCTGCAATAATTAACGCTCCAATAATAGAGTTTGAAATACGCATGCTATAAAACTACTTAATATATAACATCAAGAACAGCGTAAATTAATACTAACTTTTTTT
Source organism: Rhopalosiphum padi (assembly GCF_020882245.1). NCBI lineage: Eukaryota > Metazoa > Arthropoda > Insecta > Hemiptera > Aphididae > Rhopalosiphum > Rhopalosiphum padi. The sequence goes on from NC_083600.1 coordinate 27,081,667, forward strand.
CTCGTTAAACAACTGCGGGACGCGGGAGTAGATTATATATGTTTTTGAAATAATATGTATTTTGTTTTAAAATATTTCAATATAATAAGTTTGATACACTTTTACAGTAATACGAGTAATGAGTATACACAATAAAACGCATAAATGTAATTATTTTGTTTTCGAAGTATCAACATAGTAAGATTGTACACCACGAAGTACACTAAGTACAGTATTGCATTATAATATTGTATGATAACGTCGTAATATAACGTTCATATTTATTATTATATTATACATAGTTATATATTTACGATGTTGTTCGTATCGTTACCTATATGTACCTAGATACCTACATATATATATTGTGCCGCAGCGGTGAATATGATTGCATATTATGTATCATGTATGCTTTATTGGTTTTACATCGAAAATGTTTTACAATCACGATGTGTGTGGGTCATGCCTACATAAATAATACCGTCTCAAGTAGTAAATGAAGTGTGTTGTTTTATTTTTATAATTATGGTCTGCGGCAATTAATCGGTGATTGTGCTAATATTTTTTTTTTCGAAACGATTAAAACACAATTAGAATACATTCTTTTCTTCTTCCAGGCCTATTTTTATTATTTTATTCACTGAATAACGTATGTGTACCTAGCTAAAAATGTGTAGGTACTTCTGGCCTCTGGCTCTGGGTAATAGGTAAATAATATAATAGATACGCAATGTAATATGTATGATTCGCGGTTACACTCATACAGTTATACCTAGCAGTCGTACGCAATCATTTGACAACGCATAATGTCGTATTTTATCCAACCAACGATTTGCGTTTTACATAAATCCATATCGTACCATGTCGTAATTATCACTTTTTAGTTTTTTTATTATTAAAACGCATTTTTGACTAATATTTTTTTTCTTGTGGTTTTGTACTAATATTATTGTAAATTTAGGCTTTCAAACTTTAGTCGTGTTCCACTATTCAAATGGACCGTGATCCACATTTTTCTTTTATTCTTATCGTTTATTTGAAAGATAAGTCATTCATGCACGTAGTATACACGTACAGGCCAAGATCGTATACACTTACTCTATCCCATGTATATATCACAACAAAATCTTAATTCTTTTTCATGACTATATTATATTCTTATTCTTATTATAGCTACGTACTTACAGTATTATAATATGTTAATATGGAGTGTAGTACCTATACGATTCCGATCGAGTGTTGGACTGAAAACTCAAAAATCACGTTTCATTTGCTGATGTTGTTTTTCAACTGGCTGGTATAATCAGCTGTAATATATAAAATACAACGTGGTATTATTTTTATTTGTCATAGTTTAATACGTATTTAAATATTTAATTTAATAAGTATTCTATAATTTAAACGTTTTATTTTCTCTAAATGTATTATTGTTATATATTGTGTATATTCCATGCTATATAATGTATGAAATAGGATATGATTTGAATATTATCCCGTTATTGATTTTATTCAAATTAATGTTACGATAAAAATAAAACAAAAACAATAATTTGTATATACGCCGTTTCTGTAACATTTTATCACGGTAAATTTATTATTTAAATAACACACAAAGTTCATTCGTTTTAGATGATAATAATAATGAATATACAATTACAGAAACATGCACGAAAAACGGTTCTATTATTTTTACGTAAAAAATGACTGGTGTTTTTCTATTTGGAAATGCAACCATTTAGTTATATACTATTTAAATAAATAAATTAAAATGCACACATTTCTAACTTTTTTTTTGTTATTAATATTTGTTAGGCTCACATTATTAAATATATAATTATGTTTATCAGGGTAATAGTTATGAATTATTATAGTTGTTACAAAATTTCTTATATAGTAATAGATGAGTAATTAAATTCCACAATCTTATAGGAAAGATTAAATCGTATACGATACACGACGTATAAGTGCTGTTATTGTCAATAGTATAAAATATATATTAAACCGAATAATAAATTTAAAGGAAAGTACATTTCCATTTATTTTAATATAAATTGATTTTTTATATAAGTAGTTGAGTTAATTTATAAGTAACTCCTAATTTTTCAATGAACTCAACATAAAATGTCTTGTCCGAAGTTCGAAATTTGCAGTGCAAATTTTAGAAGTGTGTATATAATATAGTAAATAAATATATAAAAATAAATTAGATGGAATAAAGTTATTCGTTAACTTTAAAATATCGTTGGTATGAAGGTGTCTTCCTGTAAGAAAATCCGAGCAAGAAGAAATCAAATATCAATTATTCTTAAGTTAATTATAAGTAGATATTTTCTGTTTTTAAATTTGAAAATAAAGTAACTGTTGTATTAATCGTGTTATAGAATTTGATAAAAAAAATTAATGTACAAAAAATTTGTTGGTCGTAATTTTATAAAAAAAAAAAATAAAATAAAATAGGGGTTGTATATATTAGTATAATAATATTATTATCATTATATAATGTTCGTATTGCTGTGTGTACAAATGCAACCGTATACGTTCGAACCATATAGCTATACACAAAATTGCAACAGCACACTGTGTACTGCCCTGTCTGCCCTCTTGTAAAATACGTAATTTTAGGTAGGACACATTACCCATCATTATCTACATATTACATCATATAACATTTATTATATATATCCCGAGATTCTCGGTCTCGGACGAGCGCGCCTCGTAGCAATAATAAAACCCACAATAATATTTCCTGAAACTGACAAGTACACACCGCACGACATTGACCGTCGAAAGAGGTAAATAATCAACAAACGAAAATGTCCCATGACGACACGCGACGGTGTTGTAGTCGTCTTATGCTTCGCGTATGGAGTATAGTATATTATATTTTATATCGTAGTTGTGGGATAAAATTGTTGTCGAAAAAAACCGATTTTACGAGGGTGAGTGAAGAAGAAGTAAACGTGACAAAATGCTATGTATTAATGTATGTATACATAAACGCGTAGTCGGCTATTGTCCACAATCGAATGTTTTCGACCTTTTCGTGCTCAATCGTTGCCACCCGTGGTCGAATGCTCTGCTGCAGACAATGCACTTGGATATCACACGTAGGTACGTATTTAATATATGTATTATTCTTTATTGCGGTCTTCCCTCTCGGATTTCGACGACAACAATGGCGCACCATCATATTATTGTATTATTCACTGACCGTACGACGTACACACTAACACTGTAGTCGATAACAACCTAGACCTATATATTATTAATACTATATTTTATCCTATTTATAAAAAGCGAATTGTCAGGAAAACGTCTATTATTGAAGACAGATATCTCCTATAATTATTTTTTACAATACAAAATATCAGGTACTTTTGATATTGCAACCCCGTTGTTAACTTTATAATCAATTATTTTACTTCCCTACCCCCCTCCCCCCAAAAAATATATAAAACTATTAAATACCGTAGAATGTCACTGCAAACACACTACACACGCGATATATATTATACGTATAACGTATACTGCAGTATATCCATGGATATACAGTTATATTAAACGTAGAATTTTCTATAATAGTGTACACATGCATATTGCATATATATTATACAATGTATTATGTAATATTTTAATATACTATATATAAGTACTGCACTACTGCAGTGTTTAATGTTTATATGACGCAGAACAAACGACCCTAACGTTTATTTAATTTATTAAAATTCGACATAAACAAATTTTGTATATGATAATATTGTTATTATAATATTATACTTGTATTTACAGATGTCGAACGAAAACACTGACACAATGCACGCTGCTCGTAAACATGGTATAATATATTATGCTTATTTGTCGTGTACCACATAATATACACATATACCTCTTTGCGTGCGTGGTTTGCGTTCATCGCGTTTGGTGTATAATAATCGGATATTCGGATATTACTGCATTTACTTAATAATATTCGTTTCGAATAATGATTTTGAGCGGCCGATCGAGTTTTCTTTCATAAAACAAAATGCGTTATTTACATATTTGTTGGCTGTTCAACTTTTATATATTCGTTGCTGAATATAGCCGAGTATTATAATGTATGTTGAAGTAACATGAATATATAATATAAACGGGTACATTTTCTACGTCGGAAATGGGTTAGGTTTTGTTCGAGGGCGTGATTCAAGCCGGGTATTATCCGAGACCCGCGTATAGGTACATTGTACGTGAATTGGTCGAAAATATCGATTAAAATAAACAACGTCTAAAACTCTGTACAATGATAATATAATATCAATATGTAATATTATTAATACATAATATATATATTGCGATATAATAGGTAGAGTTTCAACTTTCCGTGTTTTTTTCTTGTTGAAAATACGTTCAAGACTGAGTGGATTGGATATTTTTATAATAGCCGTTTTGGCAGTGTACACAATACACATACTTATATTATAATTTATAATTAACAAAATCATGCTCCCACCTCCCTCCATTTTAATATTTTGGTGCTGGATTTATTTAAATTCTGTGTTTTGATTTTTTTCAGTGTTAAAACATGTTTTCAAGTATTTAGATTTTGTATCATTTAAACAGTATCTTATTATGATACAAACTTTTATTTTTTGAATGAGAGTCATTATTTTCTACTGTACATTGCTTACTAAATTACTTTTAAAAATTTTAGCAGCACCTAAATATACATTTTTAAAATAAAATAGTTTCTGAGTTATTAAGCTTTAAGTAAGTACGAAAGATTATGACGTGGTCCTTTAATATACTAAGTTTATAATTTTTTACAACTATTTTGATCACAATATTAAACATTTCGTACTATATTTTAAATTATGTGAATTCTATAATACTATTATTAAAGACTATTCTTTGGTATATAATATATAAAATTTAAAAATAACTCAAAAAATAATCTTTCAAATTTCGATTTAGAAGCTTTCAAAAAAAATCATCTGATTAACAATTTACAGTAAATTATATTAGTTATTGTTTGATAAAAATTCCTTCACGAAACATTATATTTTAATCCACATAATACTTCTTAAATGGTATAAAAGATCTAAGCATTCGAATGTACGGTCTTTAAGTAGGTATATTAAATACTTTTAAAGTCTAAAAATCAGATTTCAAATAAATATGTATTATTTAAAGATAAAATGGGGAATGCATGGCGAATCTTTCTTTATAATGTATTATAATGTAATTATGTATTATGTACGAGTATATATTGTTCTATTGATTTTTATAATAGACGTAGGTTTTTGTGCGTCGTGCGTGTATCGCGTGTACCTCCTTACGTATAATATGCTATATAGGTACACGTGCGACGTGCGTACGTGACCCGAACGTCTGCAGAACGCATATGTAAAATATTATTACTGCAATCTTCGCGTGGCGACTATAGTTTCGGGTTTGCAAAAAAAAAAATAGAGCCAAATAAAAACTAGGTCAATTATTATTGCGAGGATGTAGCGTGTGCGCGGATGGCTAAAACTCGGCGATATAAATTATTCACAGCTGCAGCAGATACTAAAAAACAAATGGTTTGTTGACTTTTATTATCAACTCCACACACATTGCTTAAAAATAATGTATTTTTATTTTCGTATTATTTTTTGAAACCCGCGGAGTCTCCATGCATTCGTGTTTGCATTGAGTTTGTATATTATTATGTCTGCTACTGAGTATTGGGTAGGTGGTAAATACGATTTTTGTCGCTATTACATAATATTGTACCCTACTATGTAGTCTATACGATAGTCAGTATAGAAGACGGTTACGATAAAACGACAACTGTAACGCAAAACTAATAAGACATTTTATGGAGAGAACAAACTACGGGACGAATTTTTTTATAAAGTTTATTTCTTGCATATTAGTTATATATTTTAATTATATAACGCCATAACGGCATTTAGTTTGATAAAAAAACTCGTCGCAAACTCGTGAATTCATATACATCATATACGTTAGTATAGACACTAACAAACATTTTAACATTATATTAGAGTACCTAGGTGCTTGTATCCCCTTTAACTCCCATTCAATTTATTATATATAATGAGTAATGAGTAATGAATAATGACTAATAATTTCCAACTGCATGCAATTTTGTTTTTAAAAGTTTATAAACGAAGAAATTATGTTTTCTTCGAATTGGTGACTCAAACATTTACAGAATCGTCTAAAGTATCCCGGTACTACTGAGCGTTTTGTTCTTAATTTAATAAGAATTTTTTTATTTTATTAAAATATATACCTAAGAAAAAACATTTTAATACTATGTATTTCCGGGGTTGGAATATAACGAGTCTATAAACTACATGCATCCACTTACTGCACATAGTATAAGTATTATAGCAAAGTATAAAATAATATATAAAGCTACAAAAAACCTTTCAAAAAAAGAAAACATAGTTTAACCACTTACCACAAAAAATGAATTAAAACTTCTTTTTATACGTGCACAGATGTATTATGTCGTCATTTGTTTGAAAATTTTACTTATATAACTATTATAACTTGTATAGTACAAGTACCTAAAAAAAGGTATATTATACTGTATATTTTTTTCGTCAATGCATTGACATGCTGTTTGTGTACACTACGACTATATTAAATTATTAACGATTTTGAAAGGATAGCTAACTATTTTCGTTATCTTAGAATTTTACACGCTGTTACTATGCTATTCCTATATTATTTTAAGTGTATTAATTGTAATATAGGTAACTAAAAAGTATAAATTATTATTGGCAATGTGACGGCCTCATTGTAGTAGCAAACATTAATATTGCATTAAAAACGTAGAGTTTATAGTAATATTACCCTATGTGATACACTTAATTACAATTTAATGTACCTTTTTGTTATAGGAATAAAGGCTTCAACTACTATATAGGTCACTGGCCAATACATTTACAATAAATAGATATCATATTCTAACTATTTAACTTGACTAATTAGGGTGTGTGATGACTTATAACATTAACACTGATTGGTATATTATATTATATATGTGTGCGTGTATGTGTGTTTATATACTACAACTAATATTCATGATAACATTTTTATAGTATTCTATTATAACAAGTATATTTATAATACCTATCAATAAATGATAAGTGTCCAACAATTATCTATTGAAATTTCATGAATCATTTTCTTATCAGCAGTTATGAAAATTCAGTGTTCAAAACGATTAAAGATAAATTTGACATTTTTTCTTTGTTTTTGTGTACTCGTTAACATTAAAATGTATTATCGATACAAACCAATGTAATTATTGTTCTGACTTTTTTTTTTTTGATCTGTTGACTTTCGGTTTGTCATCAAACAATGTCTAAAAAGCAAAGTATATACTTCTATGGATAATATAAAAATAACGATAATGATTGCTGATATATGGATCATAGACTATTACTTATAATTATGTGCTTATGACGTATAATAGATTGTCGAGTTAATTTTTTTCGTATACATAAGAATATCTATATATACTTTATAAATAATGAATAAACTTATTGAACAGCATATCGCACCTAATAGATAAATAATTAACTTTATATACACAAACGATTCGGTATTGTTGTTGTAGTGATGTTATTGACACAATAAAATGTTTTTTCATACCAATTGAATAACATTTAGTATATTAGACTATTATATATGTGTAAAATATATTTTATAGCAACCGTATATACGTGTATAATAATATATAATATTATATGATACGATTATTTAAATGGATAGCTTTCGACAATATTATTCGATCGTTCGAATAATAACCTGGTGCGCTCCAACTTTTTCTATATTATCACGCAGCGCGTCATGAGGATTTTTGACTTAGTCAAATAAAATTGTTATAATTTGCATTGTAACTGCGCAATATAAGTATAGTAAGAATTGTGGTGTAGCGGTACATCGTATGTATAACATTTTATTTACGCGGTACATTATTATATTAAACATATTTATACACAGAATATACGTGTTTATGATTCGATAAATACATTTTCGCTTGTTCGAGCGGACGAAATGATAGAACCCGCTAAAACTAAACAACAGCTGCAGCAGCTGTGTCGACCATTCGAATGCGATATTATTATTTTGTATCAAATCGCGTCCTTCGCGTGTGTTGACCACGTGCTACACGATACGAATATACGATACGAAATCCCATCGGTATAATATAATAATATGAGATAGGCCAGTATGCGTCTTTCTTTACAATTTACGTTATGATATTATATTATTAAATAGTATCCGTCGTTGTCCAGGAAAACGAACGATTTTAATACATTGTGTTTTTTGTCGATTTATCAACGCCTTCCAAGTATGAAAAATTGTCATTCTCCTCTGAATATCAATAATTCAATCACAAACCCGACTATATTTCAACATATCCCTTAGAATTATTGTCGTCAGCCTTGTTAATTATTCGAATATTAATTTTTTTATTTGAATATTATTTTAAATACTTTTCGAAAAAATATTCAACCACGTTTTTAAATATTTAGTTTTGTAGTTATTTTATTCATTTAAAAAAAAAAAAAATTTACCAAACTAGAAAAATCTTTTTAAATAGGTATATACAAAAAACACATCTCTAATTAATTTGTTGTTGTTGATGTTGCATAATTTTGCATTTTAATGGAAAATCGAATTACAATAATTCAATATTATATTTATTATGTTGACGGACGAATACTATGTAAAACTGTTAATTTCCAACCGTTTTAAACTAATTAAATTAATTATCGGGCCAAAATATGTTTATTCTAAAATAAGTATTTCTAGCAAATACAAATAAAGGTATTGTTCAATGGACAGCGGTTGCCGATAATGGCTGCGCATTCTATCTCCACCAACTCCGATAATGTTGACGTGTTTCGTTTTTGCCGTACGTTATAACTTATAAGTATTATGTTATTATTTATTGTTGTTGTTATTGTTGCTGTTGTTGGCCGCGCGTGATGTATAGAACGAATGCGCGCGCGCTTAAAATAACGCCGCGTGAGGCGCCCGCGGTCACCGCCGTCGCGAAGAACAACGATTGTGGATGGGCAAAGCGCAGGGGCGGGAAAACGATGCGGCCAAGTTCACACGGCCGTCGCCTCGTGTCGTGCCCACTCGAATATTATTATTATGCGAGAAAACGCGCTACACTGTTCGCGTATTTTATTTAGATATAACGTGTTATAGGTACCTCTACTCGGTATTATAGTGTAATATAACTATGATAAGATATTACAATATTATAATTTATAATATTATATATAATAAATTATACGAGTACATATGTTATATGTTATGTAAGTATGCGTAATTCACCGTGTATTGTACACAAAACTATATGTAATACCTTTAAGTATGCGTCCATGTGTAATACTGCTTATAGATTTTTATGGTCATCTTCAGCAATTATTTGACTTGCAGCACCCGAGAGGATACTTTCTAAATAATCTAGTTATCCTATAATAGTATTATTATTTTTTGCTTGTAATATATTTTATGTAAAATCATTTTCTTTAAAAAAATAATATCGTACAAGATTACTTTGTGTTATAAATAATTTCACGGCACCCTTGATCCAAGTTTGGGGCACCTTTCCATCTTGGTTTCACCTCTGGCTCATATAGTAGTATAATACATTTTATAATAATATGCGTAAACCGTACCACATAGTTTTTTTGTGTTTTATAATATTATAATATATATAGTATATATATATATATATACGAATATACGACTATAAATTATAAATTTATAATGTACGAATCTTGTGTTTACGTACAAAGTGGTTTTTTCGTACGGCATTTATATTTCCCGATTTGTTTTTGCGGTGTTTTCAAAATAAGTTAATAGTGTTGCGTGATACTGTGATAGTAACTATAACGTTGTCTATCTCTAGTACGGCATAGCAAGAACGGTTAGGTTAAGTTCCTAATGGAATAGCAAAAGATTTTTGTGTTAATAATATTAGACAAAACACTTTTAGTTATACCGAGTTTACAATTTAATGTATATTTTGATAAAATGTTAATTTTATAATTTATTTTACTTTACCGATAACCTGGTAGCAATACTTGGAACAAGCAATGAAACAAGATTAATTCGATACCAGTATACCAATCGTATATAGTATAGGAGGCCGAAGGATTATTATTTATTAGTATACATTTTATAAAGTAACCAAGAATATAGTTACCTATGTATTATGGTGGGACTACATGATAATACATAACGAATGTGAGATAACACACGTGTTTTATAAAATAAAATATAAAAACGCCATTGTATGACACATTTTTGTTAAAAAATCAAATATTTTTCGTTTGCCAGTTCTGAATTCTGAAGCAAGCGTATTAGAATATAATATCTTCCTGAAAAACGTCGTGGTACAATATATCGAATACCGAAATAGCATTTATTATTCATACGAGCGCTCAAACAGTATATATATATATATATATATATATATATGCAGACGAGTGAGACGAGTGGTTGAGCGGTGCCGTGAAAAATTCGCGGGGTGTATCCCTTCTCGCGACGTTGCCCTCCTCACGACACGGCCACCAACTACACCCTCTCTTAAACACTACCATCCCCTCATCGAACGTACACGTGTTCAACCGGGAACGCTCACTATATATGCCCACCCCTCGCACACGTGTAACACACACACACACACATTATTATTATTATAAAAGCATGAGGCCATGAGGGGTAAATATATAATACACCCAACACGAGTCGAGGCTAGTGGGCGCGGGCAGCAGAGCTGCCCAACTCTTCTTCAAGTTGTCGGAAATTATTTTTTCGTCTGCCGTATATACATATAATATATAATATAATATATAGGTGTTCACTGAACGTGGCGTGTGCGCATAACTATGTATATACATGTGTATATATATATTTTATATATACAGTCGCTCAGTATAAAATAATAAATTGTCTCGACGCGTGTATCTTTGGCTGTGTACAATAATAATAATAATAATAACAATATAATATATATTCCATTGTTTTCATCGCGTAGTTTATGAATATTTTGTTATGTACACATTGAATTCGCGAGAGTTTGTTCGATTTTTACTAGTCGTGGTGATGGTGTATCATTTTCCGACATCGTCACCTCTACTAAATCAAAATAATTCTCTGTACAAGCCATTAACCGCAAGTTTGTTTTGTCGTGTGTGTGATGTGTGTGCGCATGTGCGCACGTTTTGAAAAGAAAAAACACATAGACGTTGCTGCTTTTTATGGTTTTGGCGAACAGTCAAAAACAAAAAAAACGTGCCTAAAATTAGTCGGTCCCCAAGACGCGGGGGCTTACGACGCTTACGTATATGTTGCTGTTGCTATCGCCGCCTGATAATATTGTAATAATTTAATATGAACTTCTTTAATTGCACTGGACCGTCATTGCCGCAACATCCATTAAACGTAATCGACTTTTAAGTTTCTTAAAAAAACTAAAAAGTTACGCAATATATACGTCATTAAATTATATTTTATTAAAATTCGTGATAATACATACATGTTATGCGATTAGGAAGTATTTAGGTTCCTTGCAGGAAATAGAATGAGATCGTTTTTTCTTCCATATACTGCTGTAAACTGCAGTCATCGGTCGTCGACAATTTTATAATATTAGAATACACACGCATCTATAACTACGTCATAATATAACTAAAAATTCATAAATTTTTCTAAGCGTGTATTTTTAATATTATTTTGAAGTCGAAGAATCTAATCATACCTATAAAAGTTTTGCTATAAGTCCATCAATATTTCGGTATTTCGTATCACTGAAACATCTGAAACTACTAAACTATGCGCTGAATTTTACTATAGTTTTACATAATTATGCTGTTGCATAAAAATATTGATTCGTTTAATAAATTAATAAATCATTACCGTTAGCGCACTAGTCACTATTGATTCATTAAATGTTTATAGTGATGCAACCTAGCATTAATATTGTACCTTGTTTTTTTTTTTAATTAAAAAATGTATTTACAATCTATACATTATGTAAGTGTATAATAAGTAAGTTTGATAATATTTAATATTGTAGCATGGCAGAATAAAAATTAACGTTAATGAGCAGACATTGCTCAGTGTTAACAGACTATATTTTACCTATAGCTATAGGTATTTAAAAAGAAACTATCATAGTTTTCTTCAACATGGTTATTTAAAAAAAATTATACCTATTTAAAAAATATAATTACGTTTTCAACACTTATTAGGTTAGGTTAGTAAATGCTCAATTGTATTTATATTGTATATACACTGTACACTGTACAGTATATATATTACACATATATATTATATTTGTGAAATCGTATGTTTTTTTTTGTACATCGTTTGAAATAATCATCACCATTATCGTTAAAACGAGTGTTACACTTAATAATAATGTATATACTTATAATAAATTAACAAAAGTCAATGAAACATACATCGATACGAATATATACGTCTTTATGATCATGTTAGGTAATCTATATTTTAACAATAAATATGTAATATGTATACATAATACATAACTATTATAATTATTTAAGTTATTATTGAATTCGAAACTTTTAACCACTATATTGTAATAATAATTAATATTAATAATATATATTAATATATGTATATACTATGCACGACCAACGGTGTCATACGTATAACGTATGTATAACACTATAACGTTATGGAGTAAATCTAAAATAATAGTTTAGCCAATTACACTTGTGAGTTTTTGGGGTAACCGTGTGTCATTTTTTGTTAGTTTATACGTTAAAAGACGACCAAACGTATTTTCGTTTTGACGACGCGTCATCGCGATCGACAATCGTGCGTATAACTATATTATGATGTAAGTATCTCAAGTTGTGTTTGAAGTGATATTTGTTTAGCGTTTAAAAATAATAACTCGTATGTGTATATAGAACAATTATTATTGTGCGAAAATTATTCAATTAAAACCACAAATGTATACCTATCAAAAGATGCACACTTAATTAGAGGGGGTTATTATTTGTTTAGCTTTTATTGCGTTATATATATATATATATATATATACTCAATTAAACAAAAGTTTTAATGCAATTTATATGTTCTTGTATGTTCTTATAACTGTCAAAAATGTATTTTGATATATTTTCTCATTGACTTATTCATAATAATATTATATTATTGAAATCGAGTATATTATGTGGATAAATTATACTCCATCATGTGTAGATAAAAAATACATTAACAAGTGTTCATTATATACATCTGTCTTGTATTTACGTCTACTTTGTAACTGCAGTAATTAATATTTTGTTAAATTCAATACGGCGGAATTCAAAATATTTATTATTCCACCAAAAATATATAATAGAATACGAATGTATTTTTATTTTTTATGATCATATTATATCGTTATGAATAATATTCATTTAATATGCGTGCTATTTCCATACGTCAGTATAAAGATAATAGTATGTATTATAATATTGTAACAGCGTATTTCTGTGGATTACAATGCGTCTGTACTGTACAATAATATAACATCACGTTTATTATAATAGTTAATGTGTATAGTATGTATACACGTTTCGGTCAGAAAAAAAAATAAAAATGCATTTATATACCTACGTGATGTGTTTACACCTCAACCGGTTATAATCAATTTGAATATATTTTGGAGGTGAGCCTCCTATAAAATATATGATGATGGTTATCGCGTAAAATCCAGTTCGGAGCAATCAATCGAAAACTGAGCGGAATAAATTCGATTAATTAAATGATGCGTCATCGTTCTTGTGCTAGGTCAGGACGCTGTAGCTGCAGCCAGATGATCGCGCAGTACATTTTGAAAACCAATGGACGAAATCTCGCATTGAATGGTAGTCACTATATAGTCAAAACAAAATAATACCGTAAATAGGTGATTTGATTTATTAGTGTTGGGCAAACTAGAAAGCGAACGTAATTTTTTTTAATACAATAATGCTACCTTTTTATTATTTTTAATATTTTTACTAATTATAGTTAATAGATTTTTGGCATCAAATTTGAGATTTATTATTTTTATCCTGTGAAACTCATATTATTTTTCATGTAAGTAAGTACCTATTTTTGTGACTTATTGATGGCCAACTTTTTCAGCATGTCAGTGTTGGCTCTATGTAAACTAGCTCTAGTGAATGGTGGTTTTTATAAAAAATGCTGGTAGATTTTAAATTTAATTTTTTTATGTATTTTATAATAAAATCCTCGCTTAACTTTTTAGTCAATTTCATGGGTTACATTTGTTGGGGCTACTCTAACTACAATATTCTGTCATGTTTGTATAATAACGTTAGTGTTAAAAAAATACAACTTCCCCCCCACATACTATTATTCCGTATGAAATGGAAGATTCTTTGTAGCATATAGATTATTACTTTCATAAGTTTTGATCTTTTGAGACTATAATAGTAGGTATTATACGCTATAGCTTTGTAACACAAACCTTTTTTGTATTTTATTTGAAATGGCATTAACCTGTTCACCCCACTTCACATGAAATATTATAATAACGCGCCCTGTGTACACGTCGTTATTTCGGAGAAATACTTAGTTCTTATAATAAATAGGTAACCTTTGCTCAGCTGGTGACGTTTCTGAATATTAAATTATTTCCAATGTCCATTTACGGTTTACCAAATTGTATGAAATGTCTAATACGTCTATACATTATCTAAGTATACGCAAATGTTATATACTTATATACTTAATATTTACAAAACATTATTATTAAATTCAAATTGAAAACGTAACAAGTATAAATTAATATATTATTCGATTGTACATCGAGTGTTTGACGTCGTAACAAAACCGTCTCGTCCGAGGTATCTGATCGTACGTGAAAAGCGCGCCGTAGCGTTCGAGATCGCTATTGCTTATGATATTATTGTGCGATGCCGGAAAGCAAAAGTCTATCGGAGCGATATAACCGTCGGGGGGGTAACTTCTATGAAATCGAAAACAATACGCGCGCGCGCGCCTGGTCGACGACGACGGTCGAATAGGCGGATAATAATAATAATAATAATAATTATCATTATCGCTATCGGCACGCAAACATCGATCGTCGGGCGGCGGCAGTCAGTCGTCGTGGTTCGGCCCGTGCGCGTTTTCGCGGCGAGCAATATCACAAAACCGGTTTCGCTGAAAACGAACACCGCGGCGGCGGCGGCGGGGTCAAAACCAGTAAAAACCGAAGGTCGACGTGACGGCGATACTATACCTGTGCACAACACACACACACACACACACTTATATGTTTATTATATACGTATATAATATTATAATTTACAATACACACGTACGGTGTGTGCGGCGTGCAAGAGCTATGTGGGCCATGGCCTAGTTCTCGTCCGGTCGTCGTCGTCGTCGTCGCCGCGTATACCGCGTATACCGTACGTCCGCCACCACCGCCACCACCGCCACCACCGCCTTCTTACGGTGGGAGAGCGTGCGCGCGGGCGCGAGTGTTTTCGTGCGATGCATGCGTAACGCGCGTGCGCGCACGCGCTTGTCGTCGGCGGTTACACCGTATACACTACGCTACCACAGTTCTACTGCGACGGCCGAGCGTTACACTTCTCGTGTTTACGTCAGTGTTGCCGCGCCGCGTCAGCTCATCGTTTCGTCGTCGTCGTCGTCGTCCGTGTTTACCGAGGTGTTTTTAGTGCGTTCGGTTTGATTATTTATTTTTCTTCGCCTCGCATTCAGTTCGCTTAATATTTTCACGGAACGCGTTTGTGACCGTAGTGTGTGTGTTTTCCATTTCATTTACACATCCTTTCTCGCCGTTCACAGCCGTCGTCTGGTCGGTCGATCGGCCGCCAGAACGAAACAATGTGCGCGTATCGCGAACGCCGAAAACGGACGTCGCTACTGTTCCTGCAAGCACGGTCGGTCGAAAATCGCTTTATTGCCGGTCGCCTACGCCGTCGTCGCCGCCGCCTTCCGATGGAAGTCTCCGAGACCTTTTTCAAAGGTACACTACAATTTTTTTTATTTTCATTTTTTACCACCGTCCGAGAGATCAATTATTTTTCTCTCGCCGTATATACGTTACGCGTCGTCGTGTAGCGAGAGAGAGCGCGAGAAAGTGAGTGATATTCTACGTTTGCCGTTCGATTGCGTGAAATTCCGCGACGGTTAGTCGTCGTCGTATATTGTATTTTTCAAATTACGAGATTTTGTCGTAAATCGTTCTTCGAATGCGAGCGTGTGTTATAAATCGTATTTATAAAAAAAACTACGCTTGCGTTCTATCAAATCAAGGATCGTTTATTATTATTGTGTATACAACCGACTTTAGTAAAATACACACATATTATATATTACGCATTATTATGTATTATGTACTCGAAATTCGAATAGTGTTTGTATTGTATTAAAAACTCCGTTAATAATTCATACAGCTTGTAACTACCCGTTATCCGACTACAAACGACAGTGTTTTTATAATATTATAATATGTAGTATATTATGTGTGGCCGTGTGGGCCTCGTATACGCGCGACAGGTGCGACGGTTTTGCGTGTATATGCAATAATATGTGCGTTATACCCAAATAGAAACATTAATAAAAAATTAATGTTTTCTATGTTGACGGCCGCGTATATTACAAACAACGTGGTCTTTGGTCGTAGGAAATCGGTCCGACGCAGTTTTCTGGGCGAGCACGGGACATGTCCTTTGCCGTAGCGACCTTGGGTCCGGTAGTACACCTCGTCGTGCGCGTTGAGGATAAGACTCGTTAATCGTTATTATAATAATAATATTATCGTTGTGAAATCGGTCCGGCGTCGCGCGTCATACACTAACATAGTGCGGTTGGCTTGTCGGTCGTCATTTGAAAACGGGCCAAAATACGATACGGTTGTAATGTTATTACATCGGTCTGGCTGGTCTGGGTCGGCGACGACGAATGCCGCGTGTTTCGATCGATTTTTGCAATCAACGCAATAATTATTATTCCGCGTAAACATACTGTAAAATACAATATAATGATGTAGGTATTATATCTATCTGTGGGAGAATTGACGGTTGCAAATCCTCTATAGACACGTGCCCGTTGTGTGTGCAATAATAATTGTAGCCGCGATCAGAGATGGATTATGGATTATAGAATTGATAGAAGGGGTAGGGTGTAGACAAAAAATATGCGCGTTTAAATTATAAATATTTATTATTAATACTAATAGTTGTATAACATGATATATTATTAAGCATTAACATAATATATAAAATATTATAGATAAGAATAGTGTATTAATTAATAGTATTTAATAAGACTAGTATTTTGTTATAAATTAAATAATCAACGAGAAAATAATCTTTGCAAATTTGAAATCTAAAAATAGCTTATTCAGCATTTCAGCCCCTGTATTATTTCTTATTCTAGATCGATCCTAGTAGTTTTTAGTCAAGTGTATAATACGATAGGTCGTAATTTTAAAATTTTGTAACTGATTGTTCATGATTATTCGACATTTATTGTAATGCGATCCACACTTTTTAAACACAATTTTTCACATCTTATGTTTTTGCAATGTTTTTAGTCGAAACTAATCGCAACCAAAGTTCGTAATTCGAAAACGCAATTTTGATTGTTTAAAAACAATCGTGTCTGTGGTGAGTGCATCTGAGTTGGGTAACAGCAACACTGCAGCGTTAATAACGGTTAGGTACCTATATTTTAAATTCGATTAAAACATTCTACGCTTTTACACCACGTAAGAATATTATTACTATCCACACATACCGATTCGATTTCAAACCCCCTGCGTTAGTAGACCTAAGTTTAAATAAATAATATTGTAATTTTTAGGTAACCTATATACGTGTAGAAAAATATATTTGACGAGTGAATATATTATTTTTATATTATTTTATACATAAAATATAAATACATAAAATAAAATAATCAACACATCACAAAGTATGTGAAGCCATGTGCATGTTAATAACAGCGTTGTACCACTTCTAAGAGTACATTTTTGTATTTTGCATACTGTATAACTTATAATATAACTGTGCTTGCAGTGTGCAGTGTGCAGTTTGTATGTATTTATAATAATATAAATATACAAAAATTATATTTAATTAATAACGTATGATTATTCGATTAATTATAGATTTATGTTTATTATATTAAATATTTAAATGAACGTTTTATTAATTTCAAATTTACTGTAAGTTATTTATATAACGTATATAATATGTATAAAGTATAATACTATCATATATGCGATTAATAACATAATATAATATTGTTGCACTGGTTGCACGAAAAAAAAAGGGAAAAAAAAATTATGTCGAGTTCGTCACGTAATCTTTTCGATTTATCGACGGGTTTGCCCATTAATATTTATATGGTTTACGATAGATAGTGCCTCGTGCAGTATAATATACAATATTATGTACAATGTACATATTATTATACCTATATATTAAACGACCCAGGCCACGTTTCGCATGCAGCCTCGATCATCATCTTTCCGACCAGATTTCGATCGCGTCGTTGTCATCGTCTACTCCCTCCTATATTCCATATCTACCCAGCACTCTATTTACTATTATTCCGCAGTCGGTGCTATTAGACAATGTTGGTTCTCATCAACATTATCAAATTGATGTCAGTACTCACAGTACTGTATGCAAAAAACTGAGAACAATTAAAAAATACCATCAAATTATAAAGAATTGTAATTTACAGCACATAGATGATACCTTTACAGTTATTAATATATATATATATATATACGGATGAACGACAACTTCCGGTAAATGTATTTACTACACGTTAAGCCGGCACCCGTTTGCAGAAAACGGTTTTTCTGGTACTTAGTTTAGGTTACAAATTTCAAAATTGTGGTTACGAATGGTTACGAATCGGTTACTAATGTATGATACCAATTTAAAAGAAAATATTTTAGGTTGTGGTGCTGGCGTAATGTACCTCTATTCAACTATGATAAATATTATACAATAATGTTTAATTTTAATTCTGATTGTTCGACTAATTTTACCTGAATATGTTGATTATCAAAGGCACGTTTACTTACTCTTAGTACGACATGTAATATATACTGTCCATACAATTTAATATAAGTATTCGTGATGTATACTTTTATTATATGTAAAAGTGTATTACCAATAGTCGTCACTGCGTGCTGTACTCTACATCGCCATGGGATATCGTTATTATAGACTATAGAGCTATCAACAACTTTATCATTCGAACTTATATTTTGGCTAAGGCAACGACGATAGAAAATTATTATAATAAAATAAGATTTCTTAGACCTACCTATACAACAGTATACATTGAAAACGTACGATGCACCATACCCAGCTAGATAATATATATAGCTAACTTAAATTTCGAGGAATTCCGTTTGTGCTATTCTGATTTTTCATTGCTTCGGAAAGTCTGAGATAATCTTGGTTGATAGTTTCGTTTGTTTTGTGTAGACATTTTTCTGCTCCATATAATTATTTTAATATTAGAATACGCAATTATAAAGAAAGTTTCAATATTGTGTGTACGTTAGTGTTAAACATTAAAGAATAGATGATAACTGCCGATGTCATCTGAAATATTTTCGTTATACAGCAACCATACGCTGAAACTAAAAAACTTGAGTGAACAAACGACAACTGTGTAAGATAAACGAAAACAAATTAAGTATTTGATGAGGTGTTCGGTGCGGGACTCAAAAGATAATAATGATTGCCAGATCATTCAAAGCAACTCCGTGTTAAACGGCCGCAGTTTGTTCATAAATTACGTTCCTTTGAAATAATAGCACTTTTAAAACATTTTTTTTTTACATAAATTATCAGCGGCGAGCCGGTGAAAAGGTGCTCCGTAGTATTATAACACTTATATGTTATAACTTATAAACTTTTAACTTATAATACGTATATTTACAATATATTTGTCGGGATGACTATTAATCGACATGGTATAATAATATAGATAATCTATACCTTTTTAAGATATTTATAGAGAAAACTATTAGAGAATTGAAAAAAACTTGAAAGATTTCTGGTTTGAGAAAATCTCGACCCTCTTGATTGTTGTTTCAGTTGTCACGAAATGATCAGCATCAAGTCACAAATAACGTTAGTACGAACGGTTTACCTAGTTGGTGTTATAGTGCTTGCTGGTGTGCATGAACGAATTATTACTCAACCCACCCACACACACACACACACACACTACATGGGGCCGCATTTTGTGTCTCGTGATTTTTCGCAATATAAAATATCTAGTTATTGCGTAGTGTTCAAAATATTATAAATAACGTGATGCGAGTTCTACTAAATTTGTATAATGCATGAAGCTGTGTACACAGAAAAACGACATGAAAATATTAACATTATTATTATTATTGCTTGTAAAGAGTTGTATAATAATAATTAATAATTTATCGTTGTACCTAAACACGTCGTGGTAGCAACTAGCGATGGCATAATTATGTAATAACAATTAACAATAAACCAAATGAAACCAATATTTACGGAGCAAAGTGTTTCTAGTGTTGTATACTTAATATATATCGCGTATTGAAATTCGCAATTGTGTATGTATACAATAAAAATCTATGGGAGAAAAAAAAGTTTCCGGTTGATTTTTCCCCATTTGACGTATGTATATTATAATAATAATAACAAAAAGTAATAATACTAATAAATAAATGACGAACGAAAATCGAAATACGATCGGTCGTTTTTTCTCTGCTGCCGCTGCCGACTGCACCACTATAATAGCAATGATTTTTTTTCAAATCGTGCACATTCGACGCCGCCGGAAGTCGTTTGAAACGCCGAACGAAGAAGTGGGTCGCTGCCATAACGTGTAGTAAATACGTTTACCGGAAGTTGTCGTTCATCCGTATATATATATACTTTTATACTTGTACCTTCATAATACGATTAGTGATTATATATTATGACGTATCGCCGTTTAATTTGCCGTATACGCGTGAGTTTGTATATAGGCGACATCACTGATCGACATGCGACATAATAATTAATATTAAAACATTTAAAACAGTGTAAAAGTACAACATACAGTATTATTTATATATTGTTGATTACATGTTTATCGGAAGGGGACTCAAAAAAGAAAAAGGAGGGTCTATTCTTTTTATTGGTTTTTAATACTATTCACGACTATAAAAAAGTACAAATCGTAAGAAAAAAATACGATATCTGTTTTATTTTATTAATTTTTAAACCTACTACCGATACTTTTTCAATAATAATTATTGTCAATTAACAGCTGACCTAATTAAAACCTTCCCGTTATGTCTACATTGCGTACAAACAATAATGCATTTTACCTGAAGTTGAAACCACTTATAGAATTTTTTATTTTTATCATGCACATGCACATCGAACTACTGCAATTATTGTATTAATGCGATATTGATGAAAGTTCGGTTGTCGTTCGGAAATTAATTAAAAGTAGACTTAATAATCTATTTTTATAGTCCATATGAACTATATATATATATATGTATAAGTGAACTACGTCAAAATAGTTAGACTTTGATAATATAATGAGTGATGATTTACATCATTCATGTCTTATCAGCTAAAAAATAAGACCTTAATATTTATTATACATAAAAAAATTTACAATATGAATTACGAAATTGTATGTGTTTATTTTTGAAATATTAAAATAGTTTAAACAATTAAAATATTTTTAACTTGAAAGCAATCATTTTAGTAATATAATATAATATAATTTTTCATGTTGGAAAAGTGTAACCGTTGAATATGGTGGTTGGTTGGAAGGAAGGTATAAAGTAAATTATAAAGTAATATTAAACATAATATAGCTTCATTTTTCATAATAATGTAGCCACGAATGTCTAAATTCCTAAATGAGATACACTGGCAGTGGTGTGGTCGTTCGCAATATTCCAATTTTCGACGGTAAATATTGTAAAAACCTCGTTATCGGGGTCTATTCACTCCGCGTTTCTCTCTCCAAAAACCGGCGTTACAACGATAATTTATATGCAAACTGGCGGAAAAAAAATATTGACGTTTCATTTTTTTTCACGCTATCGGAGCGTACCGAAATTGCAGCAAAAAAACAACGTCAACGCTCCGTTATACATTGTTCCTCTACCTCTTGTCTCTTCACGTCTACGAACGTAATAATCACACGAGTGTTGCCGTAATATGTGTGCGCGAGTATGTAAAAAACCGATTTGTTCGAATGGTATAAATATAATAAAACGAAAAAAATATGTCTAATAATATAGGAGGAGGGGGGAAGAAACTAAAAAAATAACACAGTTTTGCCTATCATGCGAATTACCATAAACACGCCGAATCGTCGTTGTCGTTATGACAGACTCGCCGAGCGATTATTTTTCATATTTTAATGAAGTACCTATAAAATGTAGTATAATATTCATTTGTTTTTACGCTCGTCTTTGTATAATGTTATTAGTCACCGAGTTACGATATTATTGTATGTACCTATTTATAAATTATTTAATTGTTTTTTATTATTCACTTTATACAACTATCGATATCGATTTTTTTCTCCTACATCTTATAATATACTCGTGTCTCGTACTCTCGCGTTAATCTTTTTTTGTATGCGCTCACAAGGGTGTTTGTTCAATATACGATTGTGTTTTCCATTCAACCAGTCAGTGAAGTACGATTTTTATACGGAATACAGATATCGAGAGAAGGAGAAAAAAATCGGAATTTTCTTAAAAACGACAACGGGCCGCAATCGGAGACGTATAAATTGTGTTTTATATTATAAACTCACAGTTTATATTTTGTCTATAAATATAAACACATATAATATATTAATGTGTGTGTGTGTGTGTGTATTTGACGTTTGTTCACGTAACCGAATCCCGTAATATCTGAATAGTTCGATCTATATAGACGATGAGGCAGAAAAAATGCAGTCTTGGTCGTCCTCGTGCCGATGGCAGTGAATATTACAAGGACACGGCGTTACATCATATACGAGCATTCCTATAATTATAACCACGTTGCACGTAAATTTTTTTATATTAAGTACAATTTATTTTTCTTGTTTTCTTAATATTATTATGAATAATAATAATATAGTATAAAGTACCATAATAATATTTATTCTCTTATCTTATAGACTTTATCTCTTGTCATCTTATCACAAACAAATTTGCGTTTGGACGGTATTATGTATTAAATAGTTTGAATTATTATTATAATTATATTTAACCCAACCTAATCCAAATGCATTAATAATAATTCATAATTAATAGTTATGAACTTATGAAATATTGTTAATGATTTTATACGTTTTGTATTTCAGAATACAACATTATAAACGCAAATCGTAGTAATATGTAGAATGTAGATACACATTTTTTATATAGATAGATCTTTGAATACGTGATCAATTACTGACTTGGTTAATTTAAATAATATTTTGTTTATAAGTTACGCGAAAGTTTGTTAAAATTGTTTTTTAATTTTTTTTTCAAATGATATATTTGTTTCACAATCGGTATTTTATCATCAGAAGAAAAATCTATATTGCGTTGCACATGATAAATTAAATAACCGTGAATTTATCCCATCTCCGTAAAATGGTAACTACTCAGATTTCTAATACAGTCTTTTTGATTTTGACCAAGTATAAAATACAGATCTATATTTATGTCTAATCACAATTAATATTTTATTTTCTGTCATCAATAGCAACCTTATATAAACAAAAATATATTTGTTTTTCGTGAAACAATTAATCCCTATAAAATCCTTTCTTCGTACATTTGGTGGAAGGTGTTACGAAGGTATTATGAAAATGTCAAGTCTTTAGCTATATTAGTTTCAACATCAGTCGGTCTGAAATTTTCGTATAATAAATAATATCATTTGATCTATTTCGACATAAGGATACAAGTGATACAATTATTTTTTTCTTGTTTTCATTAGTTGTCTATTTTATGATATAAGTACTTATATTGACTATCTATAATAATTTATTTACAGCAAGTTTTTAATAATTATAATGAGCCATAATTGATTAAAAATAGTTTTGCGTTGATACAAAAACTTGAATAATATAATATTATATATACTAGATCTAAAAGCATTAAAAGGGTTTATATGTTTTAAACTTTTAAGTTATAACATATACCATATACGATAGGATTAAAATACTGTCATATTAATGTGCCAATATTTTTCTCATTATAATTATAGTCAATCGCCCATAGCTGTTTCTCAAAATTTCATGCAAATACAAATTTTTTTTTGGAATATGCACTATATGTAGATGTATTATTTGTTGTGTTCGATGATTATCAATGCCTATTTGATATCTCCAATGAGTGGAAGCACATTTACATGAAAATTTCAATAACAAAATTGGTCTATAAACCGTAATTTATAGAGTATAAATTTAAAATAACGTTCTATATTTTAAAAACAGCAGGTTAAACTACATTGATATCCATAGTGTGGTTTTATCAAAAGATAATTACATAATATTGTAACATCTCATACGTCTAACACGTGACTATGTACATTTTTCGATTATAATATTTTTAATTCCTATTTCCTAAATATAACATCAAATATACATTTTAATAAATTAAATTTTGTGAATTAGCTGAAATTCTTGCATTTCTATTCCAAACGATTATTTTTTAATTTTTTATATGACAGTTCAAACAAAACGATCATATATTTACTCAACTGCGAAATTCGTGCTGCAGTGTGATCGCATATTTAATATTTCAACATATTCGGAATAATGGAAATAGCTGATATTTGTAATTAACTACCTAACTTAATGTAATAATTTTTTTTCTTTTAAATATTACATTTTTTTTTAAAATTAAAATTAAAAAATAATCATTTACTATATAAATTATTAAAAAACAGGTGAAATTAAAATTATTAAATAATTGGTTCAATAAAATAATACAATAATTTCAAATAATTTGATGGTTATAATTAATAATCAGCTATTGTCAGCTATTTTGCAGTTAAAGGTTGCATTATTTATTAATATGTATGTTGGATAATATATTTACCAGAGCTGAATAAGAGTTTTTACTCGTATTTGTATAATATAAATTATTAACCTCACCACTATCAGTTAAATATCTCTACGTGATCGTTTGAACGAGTCCGATATGATGTTCTGATACAGCTATAGAGCGCTGGAATCGAACATAAAAGATTTGCTCGTCCATTGTTGTTCGTTTGACGCGTTGACCTAGAGCCACATTTTTTCCCCTCTCCCATTATCTTTTGTTGCTTACAATAATAATTTATAATAAATATATATATAATATATGGGTAGTAATCTGAGAGTATGGTATACTATATATATATTTCTACACTAGCTCGCGATACGGGTTTCCATTGTACAGCGCACGTATTATGTATTTTTATGTTCTATAAATACGTCGTGTGCATGCAATAGGCTGCAGGTAGGTGTAACTTGTAGTATACCTCCGTACGAAACATCCTACGTTCGATACCGTCGTTGTGTGATTTGCAAACAATCCGCATATTACTATCCCTTAAGCGTTTTTTTTTGCACTTCTTGGATAGGGCTAATCCACAGCATTTATTTTCTTTATTTATGTAGAATACACATGTTTTAAAATTTTAATGTAACGTGGAAAAATAAGTTGTTCTAAAATTCGTAAAGTTTTCATATATTTACGATGCAATATATTATATAATACTATAATTCTAAAATAATTAAAACTGAATAAAAAATGACATAACAATTCACAACAGTATAAACATATAATTATTCCATAACGATTTATCAATAATACGTTGGTGAGCATATTATTACGTACAGTGCACTTGATCGTGTTCAAAGAAATAGCGTAATAAGTCGTCTGGTCATCGCGCTGCCATTAATAATGCAACACGTTCAAAACTTTTCAAAATCACCAAATTTCAGATAATATCTTTTTTAAAAACGATTAAATGAATTTGGAATCGGCCATTTTATATAGATTTTAAAACATTAATATGCATTATGGAATCTTGGAAAAAATACCCCGGAACTACATACTACATTTACATATACTTTTAATAATAAAAAATATATATATAACCCATCGTTGTCTTTTATCAATTATTAAATTATTTTTTCATATTATATTGCATTATTATGCACCTAATTTATTTTACTAGGTATACTACATTAATTTTTTATAAGGTAACTATAAAAAAAATTACATCTAGTATATGACATTAAATAATAACTAATTATAATATCACAATTTAAATAATATAATATAAGTTTATTATTTAAAAATTTATAATTATAAAATTAATAATCTTACAAAAATGTATTTAGTTGATACGGGGCTTTTTTTTCTGGCTACCACATATATATTGCTACATTATGTAAAAACAATATACGCACAATATATACAATATTATTACAATTCTTTTTCGATTTCGGTGATATATTATCATGTCATTATTAATAGGCGTATGTATCTGTTACAGGCTGAAGTAATAATATTATGGACTCGGGATTTAGCAACATGCTGGAAAACACTAGGAAATACTTTCAAGGTATCCCCACGGATGCAGCCTCCACCGCAGCAGCAGCTGCAGCAGCAGCGGCCGCTCAATTGCACTTCCCACCGCCGTTGCCTCCGTCGCACCACCTGCACCACAACGGTGGTGGCGGTGGCAGGTCATCGATGAACTCGTCGTCGTCGTCGTCATCGTCGTCCTCGTCGGAACCGTCGTCGGCGGCGGCCACCGACCGGTTCGCAGGCTACCACCCACACTTGCGGTACAACTTTCAACCGTACTCGACGCCGGGCCACTATCCGCGCACCGCCGTTGACCCCAAGCCCGCGGCATTCCAACACCACCACTTTCAGCCGCCGTCGTCGCTTCAATATCACCAACAGCAACAGCTCCATCAGCTGCCGCCCTCTGCGTCGTCGTCTTCACCGCCGTCGCCGTACAAGTCGCCGTACACGTTACAACCACTGGCGCCACCGCCGCTGACTGTCAAACAACAACAGCAGCCGCCTCCGTCGCAGTTTAAGCCGATGTCGATCGCTCGATCATCGCCACCGGCCGCGGCCGCGGGCAAACAGTATTCGCCGCCCAAACCGCCGCAATCGCCGTACGCGGTAGTGCCCAAACCGACGTCCGGCGCGCCGCAGCCCCAGTCGCCGTTCACCGCGCCCAAAGAACAGCAGCCGTCGGTGCCCGAGACGCCGCCGCCTTCGCCGCATTCTTCACACTACTACAACAGGACGTCGCACAGTGGCCTGCAACAACAGGCCATCGACAGGGATTACTTGCGGTTCAAACCCATACAGACGCCGCCGCCGCCGCCCAAGTAAGTGTTTACGTATAAAAATAGACCGTGTACGTCTTACACGCGTTAAATATAATATACACATTGTCCTTATAGGAATATGGTTTTTGACGAATACGTGTTTTTTTCAGCAGGTTCCAACCGTTGGAGAGGCCAAAGTCCGAAGTGCCCGTGACCAGCGGGACGGGACTGCAATCCTCGCACTTGGCCATCAGGTACGACCCGAAACTCGAACAGCCCCGCAGCGGTGTCAGAGCGGTGCCCATAGCTCAGGCCAAGCAACCGTCGTCGTCATCGTCGTCGTCTTCGTCGGCAACGGCAGCGGCCGTAGCGGCAGCGCAACACGACGTTAATCGAGTGATCGTGCAGAAACCCGAACCATTGCGGTATCATCAGCAGCAACAGCAACAGCAACTTACCAACAACCTCCCTCAAAGATCGTCGTCGTCGTCAGACGACCATCATCATCGTCATCATAAACGTCCGGCCTCGGTGCAGCCGTCGTACTTGGATTCCAGACCGTTCCAGATAAAGTACGACGGCGGCAGCGGCAACAACAACAGCAACGGCAGCAGTAGCAACGGCAGCAGCGGCAGTGGCCAGTCTTCGTCCACGTCGTCGTATCACAGGCCATTCGCCGTGACACCGCAATCACTGACTCCGTCGTCGTCGCAGGCCTCCCCCGCCATTATCGTATCCAGCATGGACCATCGCTGGGCCGCGTTCGACGGCAGGGCGCCACCCGCGTTCTTGCAACAGTCGTCGTCGTCCTCGGCAGCGGCGGTCATCAACGGTTACCACCACCACCATCGGCCGCCACCGATGCCGCCGTCAACTTCGTCGTCGCTTCCGGCAACCGTGGTCACCCAGCACCATCAACACCATTCGTTGTCCAGACAGCAGCAACAGTCGCAACACTATCCGCTCAACTTGCACAAGCTCACGCAGCCCGCTCGACCGGCCACCGCTGCCGGCCAACTGCAACAGGTTA
This sequence comes from Rhopalosiphum padi, assembly GCF_020882245.1. Lineage (NCBI taxonomy): Eukaryota > Metazoa > Arthropoda > Insecta > Hemiptera > Aphididae > Rhopalosiphum > Rhopalosiphum padi. The sequence goes on from NC_083600.1 coordinate 27,110,066, forward strand.
GTGGTGTAACGCACACACATACGATATAATTTTAACATAATATACCATAATAATGTGTACAGATTCAAATTCACGTGTTTTTCGCAATGTTTATTGTTTATTATGCGTATACTTGGAAAGAAATAAACACCGAGTTGATCTTAAAAATAGTACTCAAAATCGCATGCATTACAATATAATTCGATTATGAATTTTATTTTTAATGTTTATAAAAAATTCATATTTAGCAATGAAAACACAAAAAACGTGGTTAGAATTATAATGTTGTGCACTTTGCCACTTTGGTCTTCTTAGACATTTATTTCAAAGCATGTTGTTGTATACCATATTATGCAATATTCAAAAGCTCTACATCCTATATACAATGCTGCTAAACGGAAATTACGTTTCATTTAATCTTTAATCTATATACCTTTATTAACCATAGTGGTCAGTGGTTAACAATGTCGGTCGTTATATTAGGTTTTGGAGTCATTTTACGTGTTTTTAGTACACGCGTAAATCACTGGCTGCGTGCCGACGTGTCTGTATGCGTACAAGCGGCTGCTGTGAAATATCGAAAAATGCGCGTGCGCATACGCGGCGGCAATGCTGTCGACGACTGTGCGCAAACGGGTGTAATTGGAAACCAAAACAATTATTATTAATTGAATGTTTTCGCACAACGAACGCGAGCAATTTCCGTCGACCAAATAATCGTTTTTCCGCGTAGAACCCTCGCCTGTCGCCGCCGCCTTTTGTTTTTAGACGAAAACACGTATCATATTGGTCGACGCCCCTCCACGTGGTTTTTTTTTATGAATTTTTTTTCCCACATTATGACCTGCCCAATTATGTTCAAAGGTCGTTAACACATATTTTGTGTTCAATTTTACGTAATTTTACGATCAATCGATATTGATTTCATCATTAATAATGTATAGAATGACGTGACGATTGTATATTTTCTTTCGATTAGGTTATTTTAATTATTTGTTATTGTTACGATTAATTTATCCACGTGTCGGAACATGCAGAACTATACGAAGATAGGGGTTCTATCGTTATTATTTACATTTTTTATTACTTCAATAAATATTATATTATTTATTATGTTTGTATAATGTATTATTATAAACACGTGTTTACTAATTTTTTTGTATACGATTGTCAAGTATATTGATAATCTTTATTTTCTCGTCAAAATATATAACTACGCTATAATTTCTAATATTTAAAACGGTTTTCCCGGAGTTTACCTACCTTCATAATTCGTTATTAATTTTGTTAGAAATAGCTAGGTAATTGCCATGCCTACGTTTTACCTTTTAAGTTAACGAGATGGGGAGGTGGCGGTACTGGTCAGACCCGGCTTAAGGGAAAAACGAATCTTTATTTAGATCACCGAGACCACCTGTCGTTATTATCGTTGTTGTCGTTGTTGGTGTAGTTTGTTTATCGTTTTATATTTCGGTCCGAACTTCATTTCTGTGATTTTATTTCCCATTCTTGATGTAGCCGTTTGCCGTGTACAACGTGTTTTCTTCGATCCTTATCCGCCAACTGCCTGCACATGCGTCGCGACCCACACTAAACACATGCACGTATATCGTCTATTCGTCTGTAAGTACATTCGTAAATACACATAACAATAATTAACCATGATGAATAATGATGCACATTTGCCCGATTTAATGCGGTTCATCGTGAATTTTAAACTTTGTTCTTAGTTTAAAATCACCATTACGGCATTACACTGTCACAATAATAATACATTTTGCCAACGCGTATCCCATTGCGTGTGTCAAAACATCATTTTAGATTCAATTATTTACCTTGATTTAATTATATTAGTGTTATAGAAACATCGGTTGTAATTTTTGTGTATATAGAATATAGTTAAATTAATATCATAGCATACCTCCTTTTAATTTCAGAAATCGGTAAACGTTTCATATTTCGAAGTATTCTCGATGCTTTATGATCATTTTCTAAAATTAGAGTAAATAGCGCAATTTTCTAAATAATTTTAGATATTTTTTAGTACAATCAAAGTAAGAACAAGGGAGGAGAAACGTGACATTTTTTTTCACAATTTTTCTAAATCTTAATTTTTACTTATTGTTATATTTGTATTTAAAATAATTCTTATATCTTAGTTTAAAGTTTTTTAACGATTAAAATTATATTTAAAAATTTTATTTTTTTTGGAATTATTTGCATTGAACCACGAACCACCCAATTTGGGAACCAAAGGATTTTTGTGGGATAATTTTTGTTATCTGGACAACATAAATATTAAAATATAATATGCATTAGGCTCTGCTTCAAGTCGCTAGTTCGAACAAGAAACAAATGAGTAATATAAGTTTTCAATCTGTCCGTAATCCTGAAAAAAATGCTTATATAATTGTCATAAAATTCAATCGATTTTCTTGGCGGGCGCGTATAGTTCTCGTTTTTCTGTGTACTATTGTTGTAGTTTTTGTGTATTATACATATATTATAGGTATACATTATATTTAAGTCTAAATAGAATATGGACAAACGGGCGTCGTGTAATACTGTATAGTATTATATAGTAGGCACACGCGACCTCGGTCGTTGATTATTTATTCGTCGTGAAGTCAAAGTCAATGTTGTCGTTGGCCCCCTCTTCGTTTTCTCTCCCACCCCATATCCACCATTCACATCTCGGCCGGTCGAACCAATGCTTTCGTTTTGATCGGAATATTTCTGTTTTCCTTTCGTGCGACGGTTTGCATTTTGTACGTTCGTTTGCCCGCGTCAATCAATGATAATATTATAATATATTATTTAATTCATGCGCAGAGTCCCATTGGACTCAAATTATTGAATGATTTGTTACTTACATATTTACAATTTTAGTTGGACCGTTAATCGTTATAATTTTTTGGTTTTGCGGTTCGATCGTTTTGTAGATGGAAGAATGACAAACCATTCAAATCGTGCACGTAAACATAACCCTTGTTCGAAAGTTTTGGTTTGATGGGGAGCGAAAATTAAAATCGTAATCGGACCCACGACGCTGTTGGATAATAATTATTTTCTCAAAAATTTGGCATTAAAAAAATAACACCGAACTTAGTCACCATCATTCCCTAGATATTCAAAGAATAATGTCTTTTAAAATTGAAATTTCTTTTTTTATTAGTTGTCGCGCGTTTGGAAAATAAGAAACAGTCCTATGAAACTATACTATGCTCCTTTTGATGGAATGACGCCCACGACGGTATACTCATTTATTACGCATTCGTTCAAGTTCTGTGCCGCTACGCCGATCGCCATCTATGCCAATGTTATTATTATTCCGTTCACATTTTGCACCGCTACTCGCTGGTTACCCGTCGTCGTCGTTGTTTGTCGCGTGTGTGTATAATATACAGAGTGATTCACCAAGGACGCCCATCCCTTTTTTTCTTTAACACTGGAATTATTCAAAATTTGTATTTTGGGATTTTTAATTAAAATTGAAAAATATTATTTTTGAATAATTAGGATTTTTTATACCACTTGAGGACGATCATGTGACAATATTTTTTTAAATGGAAACCCTTTTATTTCTGTGATTAGTTAAACATATATATTTATTTTATAATTTCAATATATCTAAATATAACGAGTGGTTTTCAAATGATTAAAGTGTATATTATAACAAAAACAATGGTTAGTCCTTAACATTTTTTTACTAAAATATAATTTTTATGTTAATATTATAGTTTATTTTTTTTTTTTAATAGTATTTAATTTGATCATTGTTTATAAGTTATAAATATTGATAAATTAATATATTATTTACTAAAATTTTCAAATTGCCACATAGCCTCTTTTTTTCCAAATCCATTATACTGTACAAAGTTACATCAATTAAAAACTATTATTATAGTAAATTGTATTTTTGATATACGTTAACGATAATTTAAAAAAAATTACTTCTTAAATAAATTACAATGACAATATAGATTGTAATTTAAAAAAAAACATTTTTTTGTGTCTCCACAGGACATTGCTAAAATAATATGAAAAATCTCAAGATTTTTGAAAAGAGAAAAAAGGGTGAGCGTGCTTGTTGAATCACTCCGTATATACGATATTATCTATAAAATACGACGCGCGCACGCCATTTGTACCCGGTGAAATTTATTATTTTCACGTAACACTATTAACCGATTCTCGTCGTTGTGTGTCCGCTATTTCTTCTGTCCGGTCGTTGAGAAGACGACACGCGACGCTGGTCTGCGACATCCGGTTTTCCGATAATAATACATCGGTATATCGTATACGAAAATATCAAATTCCAACGGATGCGAATCGGGGCCAATATACGTGGATACGTGATTTTTTTTTTATACCTATTATGAAACAAACCGCAGTATGTTGCGTGCGCCGACGTGTTTTCTCCCTGTTTTTCCACGTGTCTTATCCAGAGCCTTTGCGAATTTTACACGGCTATTATATATCATCACACGGTTTTCATTTATTATTTATTTATTTTTTTTTTTACCGTGTTCGTCAATTTTTACTTTTGATTTGTGACATGGAATGGCTGGCATGATGACGACATTGAGATTCGTCGATAATAATGGACGACCGGTCGAGTGTGTAATAAAAAGTTTATTGACCGAATCTAGATTACGTAAAATATTTAAATAATTTTGATTTTTCCCGAGATATAATAAGTTATTAGTTAATACTTATTACGTGTTTACGCATATCTCACGCATCTGTCGTGATTATTTGAGAGCACGTTTTATATTACATATCGCGATTATAAAATTGCTTGTTTTATCAGAATTGAATAGCACCAACAATATACATATGACTATCGTATATATTAATAGATGTTATTAGTCATTAATATGTCTTTTAAATATATCCCCATGACCGGTAAAATTATTAATAATATTATTACCGCCACTGCAGAAACAAACAATATCAATATAGCTACCGTGGCATTTCCACTGCAGATAAAATGGATAATATCGTGCATATTGTTTTTCTTTAATTAATGATAGGTCTTTTCAAAAATGATTGTAAATTAGAAACTAGGTACAACACTTTCGTTTTGTTTGCCGCACATGGTAACTACCCCATTTGCTTATCCCTTAGTACAACATTTTCGCACAGATGATAATCTTTTGCCTGGTATTTCCTTTTTAATCGTTAATGTTTTTTTTTATTTTTACGGCGTTTTTTTCTAGTGATGCCGTGGCCTGTGGGAGATTTTTATTCCTCAATCACTATGTACACATTTCCCACGCGTAAAGTGTTTGAGATTAGAAAATATTTATTACATTGTAGTACAGTACTACGATTTGGTGCTGAATAGGGGAGGGTTTCTATTTGTAATCAGACATTATAAAATAATATCGAAGAACAAAAGATTTCATTAAACCCACGCGCTTCCGTTTTTAATGAACGGATGAAAAATGTTTCTTGCACATAATTTACGTATTTGGCGACGGCGATCGTGGTTAGGAAACTCACGCAACAATGCTGTTAATACACTCGGACGAAAAAAGTGAAGTAGGTGAATCGAAAATGACATTGGTAAGCCGATTCTCCTATTACTTTGTTTCGTAAATTTTTTTCCAACGACGTTTCAAATAAAATCGCGACGGCGTTCCGAGGAAGAAAATTAACGGTCTTCCAGGTCTAGTTGCACGCGTATTTATATTACGCTAAATAAGTATACGTGCAGTTCATGTATGTGTGCTCGTTGTCGGATTTTTTTGTAATAAATATAATATTATTCGTATTCTTGGCTCTCAGAAATGGTGTTCAATAAAATAACGATTACCATTCATATAACGACACTCCCGCCCATCGTGTAGTTGTTATCGTTGCCACCGTACACGCGTCTTCTTATTATTATTATGTGTGTGCATCGGAAACGTTCGTTGTAAAAATGAATACCTCTTATTCCTCGCCAAGGATATTATAATTCGGATATATTCAATAATGTGCCACTTCCGTTGTGTTTGCTTCATAACTTTTTTTTCGTATGCATATTATAATAATCATATTATATGGACTTATGATATTCCGTTTAATTCCCCATCGTATAAAGTCGTAAAAATACTTATAATATAGTAATATTAAATGTTTACATTTTAATTATTTGTTTAACGTCATATTAATTACCTATTTAATATATAATATGTTTTATTATGTAATATAATTATTATTATTTATTCTGATCAGTGTTCGTTAAATTATTATTGTTGTGTATATATGCAGTAGCTAATAATGCCACTACAGTTTGGGTGTTTAACAATATTATATACCCTTATAAGGCTGGTTGGGGGTTACTCTACAGTCTACAGAATAATTCATATTCTGTGGTTATTCTTTGAAATATTAATGCTATCACTGTGTTCAGAATTTACTCGTAACGACACATAATGTGTTAACGCTGTTAAACACCCAGTTAACACGGAACGCGGTGATAGTGGAATATTATGTATAGTACATAGGTACCGTCAATGATAGATTGGTTTTATCGATTATTGATTTGTTACAAAGACTGGGCAGGCAGGTCCCAGGTGAGATTATATTTAAATAAAAAAATGATATCTGCGTTCTATATAATATTTTATAAATATTAATTTTTAAATAATACCAGTGACTAATTATTCCATATTTTTCCTCTGTATATTATTATTTATTATAGCATTTTTGTATTAGATTTCTACGCGATTGGTTTATTTGCAAATAGATAACTAAATAACTAATAAGTAATAACTACGTGATAATATATATATTGTAGCGTCTATACTTGTGCACGTTTAATATAACCAGCGTGGGTCGCTTTTTTCTCCAAAATAAAGTAATGTTAAGAGTGGTACGTGAAAATGTTTAAAACTGTTAAGTAATACATGGATATAAAAAAGGCGTTGGGACTTTGCAACCACTGGTGTATATTTATTTATTTTGACATCAAAAAAATTATTGGGCCTCATTGAGTAAAATCGTATACATATATAGTACTTATACAATTGCAAAATAACGATTATCGTCATGTTTAAAAATTAAACCTATACGATTCCATGTCGTTATTCATTAAAATATGTTTTACCTGCCTATTTAAGTGTTAAACTTAAAAAACGAAAACAGCATATTATTATTTTATAATATCGACATTTTATCTATGAATTTTTATTTTAAAAAAGTATTTGTTTTTTAATACTACTATATTTTTACGTATTTATGTATTCAATAACGCTGAAAGTGTTAAAACGTTTGAAATTCAAAAAAAATATTTTATTTTATGGTTTAATTGCAGTGTATATTTTTTACTACAAAAAACGGCATAAGATTTTTCTTTTTAAATTAAGGCTATTAGAGTATTTTGATACTTTATCCTATCTTCGGATGTACCATTATTTGTACTATCATTTGTTTCATGTTTGCTCACTCGGGCTTGGACCAAGGACCGATTGACGACTGTTTTAAGTGAACAAGGTCAATCGCGCGCGGAAACAATGAATGAGCTAGTAAATAATAATATTAATCGACGTCTTAATTTTAGATTAGGTCGAAGTTTATCTATCGAGTTTTTACTCTTTCTTGCACGTCTCACCTTGGATGAGACGAGAAAAATTCTATCCCCGCCACGTGCTATACGTAGACGGCAGACCGCACAATTATGGCATAGGCTTGGATCATTTTACTGGGCGCCGCCACCGCCACTACGATAATTGTTAAAATACAAAAATACGTGCCATACTTTTTTTGTCCCTAAATCGATGAGAAACCACTCGGTAAACGATAATTATATTACTTGTTTATTCATGATACCTATTGTAAATTTAATATTTTGTGTGGTAGCATCTGAGGTGGCGTTGGTTGATCAAAAACACTCCGTGTGGTTATTAAGGTTATTTATATAATATTATACCGTCTGAATATCGATGAAATATTATTATAATATTCTATTATGTAAATGATGTTATACATTTATAATTATAACGTCTATGTTCAAACGTCGATGACTTCCTTTCCGTTCAGTTTCTCGATGGTTTTCAAAGGTTGTGTAATATTAATAATAATAATCAATTACTAACGTATATTCTCGATGCGGTAAAATTAACACGCTCATACACGTATGAAACATTACTTTTTACACTTCAAATTATAAATTATTGTATATTATAATAATATTAATATACCCTTTTAGATTGTGTCTGACAGTTATAAAATTGTTATATAACCCCGTACATTTCCCCAGCCCATCCCACTATTACGAATTAATTAGGTTTATTAATATTATTATTCGTGTAGTTTATTGTATCCACATTATAGTTAACTGAGTCTAGTTTATTATATCTTTTATTTCAATAGTATACGCATACACATATGTTTATTTAAGTTGGTTTATAATATTATATATAAACTAGTCGAATTAATAATAATTAATAAACAATAAAATATATAACTTTTAGAGTTTAGATATATTATTATTTTACCTATTCTTATAGAAATGCTATACTGTACAGTACAACTAAGTGATCGGAGTCGAAATCCATTTTGTATAGATATTTTATGAACAAAAGGAAGTGTTAAAGACAGAGGTTACAAAGTTTGAAAATATAGTTATTTTTGTGGCTTAACTGCTATGATGTGTGGCCCAATCCTAATGGTACAATATATATAATACATTAGGTATTTTTTTTTGTTTTACTATCACCTGGGTAGTTATAAAAAAATAACGTACTTAATCATTTCGTATTTGTTGTCAATTTTTTTTTATCTATTTCCGTAAAAATTTTTAGAAATATCTTATCGTCCTCTGTGTTCAGTGTTGGTAGTTGGTTTTTCTTATTGCATTCTTCATTTTTACCGAAATATGATGTCGACAATTTACTATATATTTTGACGACCTGTACTTCGTAGGTTTTAAAAGTCAAATTCTCCCTTGAGACAAAACCTCAGTTATATTAACATATAATGTATGTACATACCTACAAATAAAGTTTGATATTTATTTCAATACTAATGTGCATACATAGTTATGTATAGTTAGTAGGGTGGTGTCACATTGAATTTGTTTGCTTTTTAACGCTGCTGTGATATCAATTCTAAAATGTACATGCAATAAAACTTATCGGTATATTACGGTTAAAATCAATCATCCAACCAACGCGCAAAGTTATATGAAATTGTGCCAAGGATGTTTGAGTAGTCGTTATACAGTTTTTATTCAACGTCAAAACTTTGTATTTCTTATCGGCTTACTATACTAATCTTTTCTTGAACTTTGATTTTTTATAAAATTATTCATCCGCAGTCATTGTAATAAATAATAATACACGTGTAGGACCTATTTATATATATATATCTTTTTACATTTTTTCAGTAATTATTTGAATAAACACAATGTAATATAGTCATTTGAAAATTATTTATTTTTTTTACCTTTTACTACTAGGACCAGCCCTTCATAAGCAATTACATTTATTGTTTTTCATGATACATTATTAATATTATAATAACACAATTCATATTCTGTGAATGCAAAAAATATAGTTCTTGCCATGCTAATCAGGAAAGATAATGTGGTTTATATAATTTGTTGTAAAGCTATGAAACACAATGTAGTATATATTTAGGTACTATACGAAAAGTCTTTTAACAATTAAAAAATATATAAAAATAATTATATAAAACATAGTAATTTGAAATAGATAAAACGAAAAAATAAGAGTGAACTATAATAAACAAATAAATACTTGCACTTTTTTTATTGCTAAAAATATGTATTGTACTATTGTGGGACAATCGCATGGGAAATATACATTTGTTGTTTTTATTAAGTATTGCATATCTAATTCCTAATTGTTGTGTAGTATTTAATAGTATAAGAAAACGATGGAATATGATTTTTTTACATTTTTTTTCAAAAGATATTCCATTATAATATTTCCTCCCCTTTTTTTTTCGCAGCCGGTGAAATTGGCCCAAGAAAACAATGGTACGAGCGCTCCGACCAAACTGCGATTCGAAACCACGAAACGTGAGTCTCCGCTTGACCTGTCAGTGAAGACCGTGTGTCGATCTGCCGACTCAACCGATGATCGGTTAAATCCGTTCGGGCACGACATACCCAAAGTGAATTTCAAACCGGACTTCAACAGGTCTTTACCGGGGACAGCTACGGCGCCACCCCCGCAGACTGCAGTTGTCGTCGTCGGAGGCCAACAGCACCAACAGCACAACAACGCCGCCGCCACCGCCACTGCCTATAACCATCACCACCATCAGCAGTTCGCTGCTCAGATGTCGCTTTCGCTTCCACCGCCGACGCCGCTACCGCCGCCGCCGTCTCAGACCGTGGTCGTAGTGCAATCTTCGCCGCAGCAACCGTTACCGTCGGCGGCGGCCGCCCCAACGACTCCACTGCCACCGGTAGTGCGTCCACACCACCACCCTCACGCCAACAACACGGTGCCACCGTTGTCGTCGGCGGACGAAGCTTGGCGGGCGGCCATAGACAGGCAGATCGAACAGAAATTTAACTCGTACACTTCGTCCAAAAAACATCATCCACATCCGCTACACCAGTATCCTCAGCTTCTGCAGCATCAGCAACTGCACCATCCGATTCCGTCGAACGCGATGGAACTACATCAGCAGCAGCAACAGCAGCCTCCGCCGTCGCAGCAACAGCAGCAACAGCAAGGTCCTGCTCAGGCCGACAAGCGCGTGTTGGAGATACTCAAGCAGAATATCGAGGCGCGCGACCAGAGCAGTCGGCCGCAGATTGCCGAGGCGCCTTCTACGCCGGCCATGGTATTTTCGACGCCCATTCGGAAGGAACCGTCAACCACGCCCCTTAAGAAAACCGACTATTACATGGCCGAGCGCACGGCTGTCACACCGTTCCCGAAGAAGATCGACTACTACATGGACAGGGCGTATTGCAACGCTCCAAGGATTCGGACCAAAGCCGAGAGGAAACAGGTACGCCGTCATCAATTGTATTCAGTATAATCTTAATATTATTCCCGTACATTTATTTATTAAAAACTTGTAGTTAACATAATAATAAAAATCACGCATTGTTCTATCATGGAGGTTCCCAAAATCTTACACAAAAATTTGATTAATAAACTATTTAAAATAACGTGTAATTCATATAAATTAATTCAAATCAGGTATTATGCGAATATAGGCGTTCGCAGACCTGAATTTGGGGGGGTGCCTACAATTTTTTCGGATCCTTTTCTTAATTTGGGTCCTCTCTTAACAAGACATGTACATATTTTAGTAAATTAAAATTCCTGAATAAACATTACTTAAATTATATCACATATTAATCAGTAGTATTACTAGTACCAAGTTATATAATATTTCATTAGATAGTTAGATCTAAAATCTATTTTCAAGATAATTTCAATATATTTTATTTATTATTTTTACTTTTGTAGTCAATAACATCTAGCTGTTATAATCATAATAAGTTTTACCACGCAAATTTAAAATATTTTAAGTTGTGTTATTTTTTTTATCTCAAAACATAATTTTTTACATGTTTTAGAAAAAATATCATTTTTATTCTAGTAACATTAGTTAAAATACGGATCCAATATATGCTATAGAACTTAAATTTTAGGTCCCAAATTACATGTTGGTGGGTGCCCAGGCACACCCGTAACCCCCCATGAGCACACCTATATGTACGCGATGCGTATAAAAAGATATCAAAATTTTATAATTTTATTATATTCCAAAATAAGTGTCATTCGAGTTCTATTTGATTTACTTTTATTTTATTAAATAAATTTAGCACACTTATAATTATAATTTTATCCTAGGTAAAACCTAGTTTTATTATTATTTATTTTTTTGTTCTTTGTTATATAATTATTGATATATAAAAAATATCCTTAGGCAAATTGTTTTAAATCATACTAGATACTAAAATTGTATTTTGCGGTATGCGTCATAACCGTTTTATCATAATGGAATAACGTTTTAATTTAATTAATAATCGCCTTATCGACGACTAGTATAATTAAAATTGACATATCGAAAAATCTGGTAATCTTACTTTCCATTTATTGCGAGATTAAAATAAAATGTAATTTATAATTTTAGTTTCGAGAATCCGTCGTTATATTCGGGATAATAAAAATGTTGAGATATCAACATTCATTATGACTGCTTCTATCTATAATAGTTAATACGTAATAACGTACTAATAATAATAATAATAATACAGTTATACAAACGTTGATAAATTGATAATAATTAATAAATCATTTTTGGTATTAGAATCTTATCGTCCAGGCGTTCATTAGTTACGACTAAGTGCTCAATTGTGACAAAATGAAACATTATAAAAATTAAATTTTACTTATCGACTGATTAATATTGCTGTCAACAATTTTTATTCTAAACTTTCATATTTTCTGTTTTATTTATTTTTGCTATGACTGAAAATTGCAATGAGCTTGATGGTTTCAAATTAAAAAAATCGTATTTTATGTGGTATTTTTTTCTATTTTTTGTGTATAGATATCTGCCGAAGGGTCGTCCAGTGGCACGAGAATGAGCAGCCCAATGGCTGCTGCCACAGCTATATCACCTCACCCATTTTTGCCATCAAATAACAGCGTACCTCAAACAAAACAAGAACCGACTCCGCTCACACAAACTGAATCGGTTATAGATCTCAAGCTTGAAATCAAGTAAGTTTCCTATTTAATATATATTTACATTTTTTGTCACGTCTATAATGTTTTGTTTGATTTGTGACGTCGTTGAACATGTTTCGAGTATCTACTACCAGAGTACCAATGTTTATAATGTACAAGTGTCTGATTACTGAAATGTTATACACAATTATTACTAATCAGTAGTTACATTATATTTACTAACTTTAAAATTGTTGTTATAGACGAGAACCGTCGCCCACAAAAGAACCAGATCTGAACTTGTTAAAAAAAGAAGAAACTGAGAAAGATGAGGACGACGAAGACTTCTGGACGAACACATGCAATTCATTTGTAGTGCAGTTGGCTGAAACTCAAGAAAAGAAAAAAGTTAAAACGCCAGTTAAAAGGAAATCGCCAAAAGAATTGCAACCACAACCACCTAAAAGAAAGTACACAAAACGAATAAAAATCGAACCTATTGCTGAAACCGATAAAGACAATAAATTATCAGATGTTCAAAATGAGTCAAAATCAATAGAAGAAGTGAAGTCGGAAAAGTCATCTCTCTTAGAAAATGTCGTTTGTGAAGAAAAAACACAGAAAGACGCAGAACCTTCGGATATGGACAAAGAAAATAAAACAAAACTAGAAGACACAGAAAAGACTGTGGATGATATTAAAGACAAAGAAGACAACGAGAAAAAATCAGCTAAAGGAAAACCCAGAAGAAATAAACGAATCATTATTAAGCCATTGAAAGTCAAGAAAATAAAGAAAGAACATAAGAAAGAGCTAAAAATAAAAGAGCTGAAAAAAGAAACGAAAAAAGAAGAAAAGAAGGAACTGAAAAAGGCAGAAAAGAAAGACAAAGACACTGTTAAGAAAGAGCAACTGCCAAAACTGGAAAAGAAAGAGCTGGCGGTATTGACAAAAGAAGAGAAGAAAGGACTGAAAAAAGAAGAAAAACGCGATCTCAAGAAAGATCAACAACAATCGGATCACGGCAACAAAAAAGATCTCAACAACAAGAAAGAAAGTAAAAAAGCCGAAGCTAACCGAAAAAGAGTTGTGGTGGAAAAAGAAAACCTGACAAAAAACATCGAAAACACGTCGAGGAGATCTGCCGCCGCCGCAGCCATCGAAGTAGCCGGCAAGCTCAATCCCAGACAGTCGTTGAGGCGAAAGAACTCTTTAAAAGATTACACGTTCGCTTTTGACGAGTTATTAGACGATGCGTTCTCGCATTTCGAAACTGTCAAAATCCCAGTGAAGAGGAGACGGAAGTGCGCATCACCGTCGCCAACTCCTGCTCCAACAGTAGTCGCCGCTGCGGTTGGTCCAACACAGTTGATCGCCGTCGTCAAGAAGACCAAAGAAAAGGATAACGAAACGATTCGGATGCGGTTGCGGTCTAGGAACAGACCGCTGTTGGCCAAACAGGAACCACAACAGGCTTTATCCAAGAAGAAAGCTAACGTGAAAAACAAAATCATTCCAAAAAGACGGCGTAAAAAGTCGCTTGGCGAGAAGTCTGCTCATACCGTCGTCGCAACCACGGAAGACTGGAAGGACGAGTTGTACAAGTTCAAGCGGTCGTTGCGCCTACCGTCCAAACTCATATCTGTAGTGTCACCGCCGACCGCCGGAGCCGTAGCTGCTGACCAGGTGTCGTTGACCTCAATCATGAACATTCCGCCGCCGCCAAAGCCGGGTAAGGAACCTAAAGCGGCCAAGTTGGCGGCGTGCCAATCGTCACAGGCAGGAGGACCCGGCGGAGTAGTTGGCAAGAACAAGCCAAAACGGTTGGGTGGCCACATGTTCGGGCGCCGGGATGTCATGTTCAAGGGACGGCGTATGATGAAGCGTGAGAAGATCGTGTCCGCGGAGAAGTTAATGCAACGGAACTTGCGAAAGAGACGGCAGCGCGAAGACGAGGTAATGAAAAAGGGGTGTGCCGGCGAAGAGGCCACCGCGTCTCATTTTGACGACGAAGACGAGGAGGAGGTGCGTGCCGGAGACGAAGAGGACGAAGAAGATGACGATGGTGGTGCAACTGGGGCTAGTGGTGTAAAACCACCGGCGCGCATGCTGTTCAAACGGAAGTTAATGCGCAAAAAGTTTCGGTCGGGGTTCGACTACATCAAAAAGAAGAAGAAGAAGGAACCGTTATCGGACAAAAAACCCACTATGGTGATAACCACCACTGCCGCCTCCGCCTCCATTCCGCCAAGCGCGCCGCGTTATGTGTCGGAAATCCACGCCGAAATCAAAGGGTGGATAGTCAACAAGGGACATGGCGAAACAGTACTCCACCGGGCCGCCAGACTAGGGGTCGACGTAAGTTATTTAAAATTGTTATTGTTATAGACCGTGTCAGTGGAAGGGGGGGGGGAATGATCGTTTGCGCCAGGACACTTCATCTTGGTTAAATTATAGGACGTCCGCACATTAATTATATAATTATAAATTATAATTGATATTAAATGATTTTAATTTATCAACATATTGGATGAGACATAATTGTCAAAAATTAAATGTTTAACATACGTTTCTCCAGCTACCTAATGCGAATTTTTAAAATTAATTCGATTTTGCAAATTATCTAACATTATTATATGTACCCACTTAAACTTTATTTTTTTAATTTCACACATTTCCTTTAGTCCATATTATTTCGATTACAAGTAGAATAAGTGGCGAAAACAGCATCACAGCTCATCGTTTATTTACGAAAAATCGTTCTGCGAGTTTTTGTGCCCTGCTTTCGTGTACTTATTTCTCCCATCTCCCTACCATAAAATGTGTTCGCATCCGAAATATCATTGTTAAGACGTTAACGTTCGGCTAGGCACAGAAGGAAGTGATTATTTATAGCATTCCGCGTTTAAATTAGTTTTCGAATGTTTGTGTGTTATTTTCGTTTTGCGCGCCGGGCTTACTGGAAGGGTCGATTTCAAATTGTACTGCGCATCGATCGCACGGGAAACGCGTCGCCGATGGTGACCTGCCGAATATATCAGGAAAATATGAATAATAATATGATGCGCGAATATAAATACAATGGGGTTGTTATAGTGTGTGTATTCGTTCGTAAAATATAACACAAACGATGATGATATTATTATTACAACAACAACAATAATAATATTATGCACTCGGTCGGAACGCCACCGTTGTATATTGGTTGAGTTTCATCGTTATTATTATTATGTATATACACATAAGTACATATTGTATTATTGTACGTGATTTATGTCCGATTTGCGAGTTCACAGGATCGGTGGGGTGGAAGGGGGAGAGAATCGAAACGAATCGATCACGTCGTCGACCACAACAACGATGATTTATCGGCCAATAATTCCTCGTCCCGTCCGGTGCAGCTTAATATGCTCGCGTGTTTTTCTTTTCGTTTTTCCATAGTGGTCGGGCAGTATACCGCGAGTGTATAATAATATTTATTACACGGCTGCGGTATACCGTTCAAAATATCGTAGCGTTAACGTGCTATATTATAATAATATAATATACAAGTAGTAGCGCACTATATTTTCGGTAATGTTTTTGCGTTCCATCGCTGATTATTGTTGTCACAGTTGTATGAAGGTACTTGTGAATAGTGAAAACGCGAACCGTTTGTTCGTGCGGTTTTTATACTGCAATATTAGAAAGTGGTAACGCCGGTATAAACAAAATCTGTACCTACCTATGTTATTTTTCTGCATATGGCTGTGGTGTACTAAATGTCTAAAACTGTAGTTTATTGTTACTACGCACTAAATTACTTGTACTTAAATTTTTGAGTTACATTGAGTAGCCGAGGACTTGCAGGTCGCCTCAATTTAGCCGGATAGGTCAACCTAACAACTGATAAGTCTTTAATCTTAAAATACTCTAATATTTAATACACCTTTAATATAACACATCAACGTTTAAAATATTTTAACTGTCAATATCGTCCTTAAAATATCAAATGCATCACCATATCAATCCTTACAATTTGTGTAAATATATATGTTACGTTTATGTACATATTAACGTATGACTTTTTGATATAAATTAAAATACTATAAACGAATTAACAAATAATTCATTCATATGCACGAAGCACACGTGGTCCTGTACTATATATTTCTCTATATTCTTGAAAATAAAATAAATTATTTCATTTTCACACGAGAGTTTTGTTTTTCGTTTTTATAAATAATTTATTCTCTTACTGAAAAAATAGCGGTTAACCACTCTTAAAGTAGTCATATTGTTATCAGACTTATTATAGTGGTCTACACCAGAATAAATATAATACGATGTATGTTGGTGAATCAACAATTTTTCGATATACTGCTATTGCTTGTATCAACGCGGTACTACACGACCAATATTATAATAATATATAATATTGTATAACTTGCCGACCTCTATTTTTCGATAACATTGTTTAGAACTTGATGCGCTTAATTAAATTGTATTATATTTCTACTATAGTACCGTACACTACGCAAGTTATTCGCATTATTTACATCGCGTGTAAACATAAAAAAAAGTGAGAGAAAAACCGAAGCCGAACGACACTCAACGTAACAGTCTCCAAGGCACGCGCATATTATATATATATTATATTATGTATGTATATAATGCAATGGTAGGAGGAGGAGATACCGTTATTATATACGGTCGTAACGCTTTCCTCTCCTCGCCACCAACAGCTCTTCGCGTTCGCTAATATAATAATATAATTTATTATTTACTCGTATACCACGCGCTGCGGAATAGTTGCGACGCAATATATCTCTCGTAAATAATATATACAGGGTGAATCACCGGGAATGCTACCCCCATTTTTCCTTTATTAATGTATTTATTCAACTTCTAATTTTTGGAATTTGTAAGAATTACTTATACTTAAAATATTTTTAAACATAATTTGATTCTTTTAATTCTTTTTATTACTTAAAAAGAATGACTTATGGCCATAGCAATTTGAAAATTGACCTTTACCCCAGAAATTGTGAAACAGACGACTTTATATAAGTGTATAATAAATCTAGATGAAATGTTATTTGTACCTATCTATACCTATTTTATATTTTTGTAAAACTGTTTAAAAATCATTATCAATAGTACTTATATCTATTTTGATAACTTAAAAACATCTGACTAAAATTTCAATCGACATTTGAAAAAAAAGATTGCTTCTCATTTGAATAAGAAATAATTTTGAAATGGTATAGAAAAGTATTTTAAAATACTGGCATTAGGCTCATACTTAAAAATTTAGGATTTGAATAAATTCATATAGTGAGCATACTTGGTGAATCGCTCTGTATATTTGAGTGCTTTATTTTTACTCCATTTTAATTATAATTATATGATTTTTTTTTATCAAAATTAGTAAAAAAAAATTAAAATTGTCGAGAACCCACACACACACGTCGAACAAAGTTCGATAGTTCTACCGATGACGTGTGCATTCACGACCTCGCGATGGTGCAAACCTCTCTCCGACCCCCGCCGACAAACTCGTCCAGAAACGATTTTCGCGCGACACGCTATTATGATGACACGATTATAATAATATTAAACATGACGATGTACACGCGCACCTCGCCCGCGTCTGCCCTTGGGACAAGCGCACCACACAACTTTTCCGATATAATATTATATTATTGTGTAGTATATTATAATATACGTGTTTCACGGCGATCGTCGATGGCTGCAGTGGTGCGCTACGAGTGCTCATGATAAATTCGACGAAAACTGTCGTTCCGGCGGCAGTATGAATGTATGATTATAAATTATAATTTACCGTCATTATACTGTTACGCATGAAGTCGACCCAGTGAAATTGTTTTTAAAATCTAAATTTTGATCCTACATATTCTCATCCATCGTTACTTATTAGTTATTACCATATGCATATTAAATATATGTCATAGTATAGAACTATAGAGCCCGTCGCTTCGCAGATAATTTATGAATTTCTTTTCCTTTATTCCATTTTGTGACAGTAATCGGGATGGTACTTTTTTCGTATTTATAAAACATCACAAATATTTGAACATAATATGTAATTTGAAAATTGACTATTTCATTGCTCAATATACAAAGTTCACTGTTAAATTGTATCACACGAAACACTTAAACTTTGACTGTACTAGCATTAGATTAAGGTATACCAATATGGGTACCTACTGGTAAAACAAAGGAGCCATAATGTTTACTTGCGATACCTCGAACCTTTGGCCCTGCGATTCAACCGCTCAACTATAACAACTATGTAGCACCTGCGTATATAAAAGTCGTGTTTATGCATTTTTATTATTATTTTTCAAGACGCGTGCCGTGTTATTATTACGCTCTCGAGCACTCGACAAACCGATCGATCGGCCTTCATATAATATAATGCATTATAATATTATGGGTATATTGACTCCCCACTAGTCACTTGTAGCTGTATACGCGCAGTAGAAATACTCCAATTTAATATAATATGAGTTATGACGTATGTACGTAAAATACATCGCGGATCGCAATTGTTGTAGTTATTATTATTATTATTATTAATTATTAAGATTAAGAATAACGTTAGGTATAGATATAAAAAATAATAAAAAAAACTTCGATCGTGTGCGTGCATGTGGCGTGTCTAGAAAGTTTAGAAACTTGTTATATACCTATACGAACGAACATACAATATAATACATATATATATATATATATAAAAGGAACATTTACAAACTTTCTAGACATACTACAATAAGGGCTTATAATATATATATACTTTAGATTATTATATTAATCGACCGATTGTTTTAGGATTCGATTGTCGGCGTGTTTTATGACAATGTGTCTTATATTTTTGTGTTTTGTTTAAAGGACGTCGTGGGTTATTGCATGGAAAAACTTGAGTACGCTCCATCGGTGGCTGACAACGCGGGGTACACGCCGTTACACGAAGCGTGTTCACAGGGCCATTATCACATTGCCAAGTTGTTGCTTCTGTTCGGGGCAGATGTCAGCGCCAGCGCTCAAGGAGGCATACGGTCAGTACCTATAATATGATATGTATATTTATATATAGAGTATATTTTGTTATCAACGCTTTAATATAATGCTGTGATGTGTGTATATTGTATATATATATATATATACATATATTCATTAATTATACTTAATTTAAATTTGTATTACGTTTTATTCAATGACTTGTTAAAAAGCCAAACTTTTGAACCACAGTCAAATTTGTTTCTACAATATTTTTTATTATTTAATCGTTATATAATATTTTATTACCTATGCATATTATGAAACTGATGATTGCGTATGTACATAAGATAGTGCTCTCTTTTACCCTTATGTTCAGTGTTAGGGTTAATACTCGAATTGTATCATTTATTTCTAAAGTAAATTTATCATTTTTTTTCAGGCCTCTACACGAAGCTGTAGAAAATGGAGACGTGCACCTGGTACGTTTGTTACTCAGTTATGGTGCCGACCCGCATTTGGCTACGTACTCGGGACAGTCGCCACTGTCTTTAGCCACGGACAAACAGACCAGAATGCTACTGGAACATCATGTCAACGACGTCCAAGGTTATGGTAGCGCGTCCGTGTGGAATTTTGATGACTCTACACTGACCCGTAAGTATTATATAGTGTATAACCTGACCTAACCATAGTTGGTGTATCTATATATACCACCTCTACCTATTGCATAGCTATTATGGCCCATATTTCGTACAAATATAAACAGCTGACCGATGTTATACATTATAATTACATATTATCTCATTATCTCGTTGAGTTTTTACGTTTAAATTTGAAATAGCCATTTCATACATCACATAATTATATATTACAATACACATATATGTACATTTGGTTCTAAATGTAATAGTGTCTATGTATAATATAGTGACGTACTGATGTAGACTTGAACGTGATATCATATGACATGTACCTGTTGTGTTTATGTCACGCGTATAGAATATTATAGCAATTAGCAACAAGTTCTCAAAACTTTGTTGTAACGTTTTATCTCAAAAAATACTTTCTAACACAATCCACTTGCAAAAGACATTTAGACATGTATTACAAACTTTATGTATGTGTATGATGGAACATATTTTCATAATACGCGTCTAAAACAGGAAAAGGGACCTGAATGTTACGCGGAGCAGTCATTTAAATTTCTTCATGTACATAAAGATTGTATCTCCATTTAAAAATGTTGCACCATATACTTCTTTCAGTATTAAATATTTAAAATTCAATTTCTTTAATATTCTTGGCTTTTGTCTTTTAATTAAAAGGTATTCTCCGAGCGTTGCGCGTCATAGGTAGACAACAGTCGATAAAAAAAAATAAACTAAATAAAGTGATGTGTTTGAACAATAATTTCAAATATTTACATTAAAAAATACTATTTTAGTATAACAATATTTATTCTGAATTTCATATTCTGAAGCATCGTTTTCTAGAAACTTTGATTTCTAAATATTGAACAGAGAGACATTATATTACTTAACATTTATAAACGTTTATAGTCTATAATCTATATAATATAAATGAGTGGTGGGTAGAAAGCATTATGTTTGCTCCACTTCTCTGTTCATTTAACTTGTGATGATTTCAATATCTTATGTTTATTATTTATACAGTTAATACATCAACATTTTCAGAAAAATAAACTACTTCCGATATATTATGAAATTAAATTAAATAGTAGCCTTTTAAAAAAAACAAAAACTACTAATATGATAAAGAAAAATTATGTACTGTAAACAGTTTTATTTGAGTTTTTTTTAATGCTCTACCAAGTACTTTGAATCATTTAAAGGCAATCAGGTTTTTTCTTCTAAAATATAAAAGTTGTTTGAGATTTATTTTATTAAGGTATTATCATAGTGTCCCGCGTTATAAAAATCTCCATGTATACATCTGTGTTCTGATTATTAGTAGAACCTTATTGGGACGCGGAAAGAAAATCTTACGTATTCTGTTATAGAAGGTATTTTCCTGTAGATTTGCTTCAAGGCTTTTACTTTTTACTTTTAAAATGATGCCGAACCCGTATGTTTTGTCTCCGTCTTACAAAGTGTACAATAATATACTCGTATAGCAAATTTACGTTCAACAAAACCAATTTAATGTTTTCAATATTAGAGTTTAATTAACATATAATAAACTTCAAAGATATACATATTATTAAAGTATAAGAGTACTGATGTATTAATTTTAAACGAGTTATACATATATTGTGTAAAATATTATTATACGTTATAACCCAACTCGAGCTTTCTTAAAGAGAGATTATTTCATTTGTCTGTATGTGTTTACATCAATTATGTCAAAAATAAAAACAATATCACGATTTTAAAATTAAATTATCTACAAATACCCTCGTATAGATGCCCCGTGGATAATATCCATACAAGTCACACTTACGTTATCCAACCTATAATCGCGCAGTCAAATAGCATATTTATCTAATCCAATACCTGTTGCCCATGTGGCGTGCTTTTTACAGGTGAACCAGAGGACGTAGATCGACTGCTATGGTGTCTGCCGCCGGCCCCGTCACCGGCGCCGACCGATGACGGTCCGTCGTTCGAATTCGAATTCGCCGACCAATCGTTGCCGGACGTTTACAAACTGCCATCCTACGAGAGTGCTGAAGATCGGACGGACGACGACGATTGGGTGCTGTTCGCGGACGTTTCGACGGCGCTGTCCGTGAAGACGGCCGACGCGCTCGTCAAACTGTTGGACGACGAAAACGCCGTGACGGCAGTTCCGGCGGACCGGTTCAAAGAGCGCGCGGTGCTCCGGAAATCGTTGGGCCGACAACCAGTCGCGGTGCCGTCCGCCACCGCAGCCAGTAAATCTGGCGCCGCCGAACGTCCGCCCAAAGACGACAACGACTCTTTAGCCGCGAAGCAAGCCTCGTCTACGTCGTCCACATCGGCCTCCGCAGTCGTGTCCACTTCCTCCACAGCCACCACAATCTCCACCGCGGCCGCCACTACGAATACTACTACTACCGCAAATACTACCTCCGCCGTATCCTCCTCCTCCACATCGACATCCGGTGACGAACAAATACTCTTCGTCCGTTACGACCGCAAACTCAAACAGCTGTTGGGCGTGGACGTGTACACAGTGAGTTGACGTCGTCGTCAGAATTACCATCATCATAATCATCATCATCATCAATAGGCGGCCGTGCGCACACACACACAGGACGAGTTACCGTGTTATGTTGTTGTTTTTATTATTATTATTTTTTTTTCTACTACTAAGTTTAGGAATTGCCATTTGACATATTTTTCGATTTTATGTTTAAGCAACATTTCTTTTTGTACTTAAATAAGTTACCCAACTGTTTTTTTTTATTTCTTATGACGCATTTTGAACAAGTTGAAAAAGATTGACAATTTATGTTTTGGTTGGTTAGTTTTTTAAAATTGGACACATCAACCGAACCAGCAGACGTGTTTAGTATTATTTAAAAAAAAAAAATTATAATTTTGTTATTTTAAATGATTTTGGTATACCTCTTTGTTAATGTTTACATTAAGTTTTAATTAATGTTTATTATTATTATTATTATTATTATATTGTATAAAAATATAATATTTACTTTTTTTTTAACAGCTGTTTTGTTTGGTATTTTTTTCCATGTGCTAATATATATATTACGTGCAATTTTATTATACAATTATTTTATTATTATTACTATGATTATTATTTTATTATATCTTTTTTTTAGCAATTTAAATGAATTTAAAACGCGACTTATTCGCTTGTAATTATTACAATTCTTAGCTCATTTTGTTTCTATAATGTATACAATTTAATATAATATATATATATTTATCGTATTAAACATTCTTTTTTTGGTGTATTGTGATGTTTAGATAGGTGTTCTATACTTTATTTTGGCGTGTTTAATTATCTACAAAACAAAATTATGCCTAAAATAGTTAAATTTAATATAATATATATACTTACATAATGTTTGTGCGTGTGTTTATACACAATATTATAAATATTCAATTTTGTATGTAATTTAAAAAAAAAACAAAATCTCTATGTATAATTGTCTAAATCGTATATTCATGTTTATAGTTATAATTAAGTAATTTTAATTATATATAAATTAATTAAAGAACAGCAGTTGTACATAGTTTATAAATACAATTTTTTTCTGTTTCTAATAGTTGTATTTCTGTGCTTATCTATTCACTATTGCCATATGGACTTTATGTGTTATCCTAGTCGACGAGTGTAGCAGGTAAACCAAACTACTGTCATTCTATGACCATTTAATCCTTTTTTGGCTTTTTCATTAGTTTGGAGACGACTCATGGGGGACTGATAATTTGATTTTTAAGTTTTCAATATTATGTAGGTATCACATCCACGTGTAATGTATATTAATGATTTATGTATAATATGTCTATGACAAAATAGAAAAGTTCTTGGAAAACATACCATTTTAATTGAGTTTGAACTTAACTGATAAATTGTTTAACATTTTCGATTTAATTGATTTAGATTGTAAATGAACATATTATGCTATGATGTGAAACATGGAAAATTCATAAAATATAATTATAGTTTAATTTTGTTTTACACTTCTTCAGTGTTCATCACAAATAAGTAATGAAATGAAATTAATAAAATCTCGTGAAAATTGAATACTGGTAATTAATGTACGTAATGTTATTACAATTGACTATGGCATAATCACTAGACATCTATCGACAATAAAACAAATGAGAATATACACCACATATTATAACAATTATTAATATATTCAATATTCATATTATACAATTATAAAAACACTGCAGCAATTTAAAGAAAAATGTGACTTGAAAAACTTTTAAATTTAAAATACATAAACAAAAAGTAAGATGTTTAAAGGTCATATGATATGGTATTATATGGTGTGACAACTGAGCTCGATTTCTGTGAAGAGCAAATAAATGCTTAATAACTAAACAACAATCAACAGATGATCCTACTCACTGTTGAATATTTACTTAAAAATATAAAATAAATAATAAATATTTGATTGAGTTTATTTTAACTATATAAAATCAATTTCTATACATGATACATCAACTATATTTATTTTTGCTTACGTTTATTACTATTTAGTTTAAATATTATTTTTTTCTGGACTCCATTGTGTTCTGAATAGACAACGTAAAAAGAATAAAGACTGATTTATATAGAATTAAACTATTTTTAGTATACCTTTTATTGAACTTTGATAAGACCTATGTAAGGTACTATTTTCTTTTCCACCAGAATCCAATTTATTACCTTCTTCTAAAAATATTCAATAACACAGCATTATACGTACATACTAATATTTTATCTTTTGATTTAAATTAAAAAGACATCTTCATGAATTGAAAATTATGTAGGACCTACCAGTTTACCTCGAGGTAACCATACTTAACTACCTATTGTATTATTATGGATCACTTATAGTACTATTAATTCTAATCTTTTGGGATCTATTGAAAATATTTGATTTGAACCAATACAAAAATGTGCTATAAGTTAGATGATCATTGATCAGTTATTGCTTTTAATCTCTATAAAACTTAGTCGTAAGATTATGACTGATTTTGTTTTTACGAAAATACCATTTTTGAAAAGAACATTTGTTTTATAATTCTTGTATTATATAAACAGGGCGTTTATAGGACCCTGGAGAGACTTCAATTCCTTGAACTTAATGGCCGAGTTTTGACATATAGGTACTGGATGAGGTCTAAAATCCCTTCCTACAACCTAATTGCCAATTCTTCTGGATCATTTATTTCCCAAATTGATACGTTCTTGAAGTCTTGGAAATCATTTCCACAGACATTTACAACAATTGGAAATTATTTTAAATAAATGTTCTTATTGCTCTTCAATCGAAACTGTTTTTAAATTATTCTTTCAATTGATATTAAATTTATTAAATTATGTCCGTGATTGTGTTAGCCGATAGTTAGAAGATAATTGTATGCATACACTAAACTTTACAGTTTACATGACGTTATAATCAGATAGTTCAAAGTTCAAACCTGAAAAACATGTTCATATGGAAATAAATACTAACAAAAATTTGAAATAAATTATATATATATATATCTATATACCTCCTACTTACAAATAAAATATTTATGGTCTAAAAGTATAACTCACAAATCTTAATAAATAATTATATGATTTTATACAACACTAAAACTTATAAATTATTTCTTTGTTCATTCAAAACAAATGTAAAATTAAACATTTTATGTTAATGTGTGATATAATATATCAATTAAATAAAAATCTATAATGTATTAAAATTATGAAAGTAAAATTGTACAATTTTCGTACAAATAACATTCAGCTTATTGACAAATATAAAAAATCAATCAGAATATTTTCACTACAACTTAAATAAACGTTAATAGTTATTTTAAAATGTATATTTGTACATTAAATATTACACACGAGTTCTTTTCTGCGATTTTTTTAAAATGTGGGTTATCAGTGGTGGGGCAATTCAAATATTAAATAAATAAAATTAACATTTACTATTAGGCTAAAAGTTACATAAATAAATTTAGTTTTTAAATATTCTAACGATAGCATAGTTATAAATCGTGTTTTGGTAATTTTAGTAAATAAATAATGTTCAAAAAAAAAAACAAACATAATATTATCAAATATTTAACTTAAACAAAATTGGTACAAAATAAATTGTTCGTTATAATATACTCTCAGATCTTTATTTTTAACATAATTGGCTCTTATCAATTATACATTCATATTATGGCCTCGTTTAATAAGTAAGGTAATAATTTGTTTCTCAATTAAAATTAAAATACAAGATGAAATTAGAAAAAATAGAAAGAGCCAGCCTAATTGACAGTCTATAGTGAATATTCTTTGGGTTTACTTCTTGATACGTGATTTAACGATATAATGACCGATTTTGATTGTGATGAAGTAATTAAAATTAGTAGATAGTAGTAATTTAATGTCTTTGTATGCGTTGTTGGTTTACCCTACTACTGACGACTGACAAACTTCGCGTACAACCACATTAATATTGCCTTAAGAGTTATTTATTTTGACTCGAACGGAAAATTCTACGTTACGGTAAAATAAAATCGAAATTATGAAAGAATTGCAAACGAACGATAAAAACAACATATAAGCAGCCATGTTTACAAAACTAGAACGGATACGATAAGTTGTCGGCGGGATAGAGGAAACAAACAGAAAATAATTACAATAATAATAATAATAATAATAATAATAATAATGGTGGCGGAGAATGGACGAGATCATCATGTGTCAAAATCGTCTTCTTGTTGACTGGAAAAATATGAAACGAGCCCGCCGAATTCGCTGTCCCCGCCAGCCACGGCCGACTGCTGCGGCGGCGGTGGCTGTTGGTGTGCCGCACCGGGCAGCAGAGTGTGTTCGTGCAGCGGCGGCGGAGCTACGACCACGTTTCGGAACGGTATCAATGGTGGCGGAGGCGGAAGTGACGCACCGGCCGCAGCGTAATCGATCGGATACGGCGAGTAATTGGTCGACGACGGCTGTGGCGGTGGCGGCGGCGTCGACGTTGGCGCCTGGTATATCTGTTGCACCTGAGGCTGCGGCGGCGGCAGGTAGGCGGCCGGCCCGGTCATCTTATTGACCGCCGTCCGGTACGGGACGGGCACGGCGGAAAAACCAACGTCGCCGGCGGATCGCGGCACCATGGTCTTGAACACCCCCGCGGCCCCGGGCACGGTCACGGGCGGTCTGACGAATGCGGGTGACGGCGGGACGACGGTGGACACCGTCACTTTGGTGGCGTCCGGCGCGTAAGGGTAACCGGCACCTCCCCCGTAATCCACCAGAGGGTTGGGCGACGGACACTTTTTCGGCTGGTGCTGGGGCCGTTTGCGCTTGTCCGGAGATCCGTGTGCCGGGTCCACGGCGGACGGCGGCTCTTGTTTGTCTAGTCGCTGGACAACGGCCGGTGCAGGCAACAGTCGTGGGTGTGGGTTGTGATGTGGTTCGGCGACCGGAAGATCAGATGACGATGATGACGCCGGTTCCCTGATCACAGATTGTACAACGGCAGGCGGCGGCGGAAGTTTCGCGACGTTACTCGGAGCCGGAACCGATAAGGCTTTCGCCGGTTTTGTGTCAACTTCTTCCTCTTCGTCCTCGTCCTCTTCTTCCTCGTCTACAGCTTCATCTTCACCAACGTCATCGTCGTCCTTCTCCTCTTCATTACTGGCCACCGCATCGTCTTCTTCCACTTCCAAGGTATGGTCTTCGTTCTCGACTTCTAATTCTTCGTCGTTCAATACGTATTCGTCTTCTTCGTCACTTGCTACTTTACGCTTTTTCGTTTGGACTTCCTAAAGAAAAGTTGTTTCATTATAGTATTATCCACTATTGTTTACCAATAATTATATTATATATTATAATAAAATTTTACCTCTTCAGAATCGTCGGATTCAGCGTAAGTTATCTGTCGTCCTCTTGTCCTTCTTTTGGGTTGGCCGTCTGAGTCTGAATCCGAATTCATACCAAACTTGATCTAAGTACAAAAAAATTTCTAAAAATTTCTTCCAAAAACAAATTGCACATTTATTATTTATATTATAATATAATATGTACCAACCGTAGATTTTTTAAATTTTCTAGCACCATTATTTTCACTGCGTTTTCTTTTAGACCCTTTGGCGGCTGGTTTGGATGATAATGACGAAGAAGAGTAGGCGTTAGTACGTTTTTTTTTTCTTTTGCCCCATGTTAAGTCCTCTTCTTCACTATTCGATGAATCTGACCAAGGTCTCGATCTTTTTTTTTTGGAACGTTGATCACTTTCTTCACTCGAATCGTCATTGACTACATTAACAAAGTTGAAACATGGTTATAATGTATAATATTAATCACTCACCAGTAGTTTATAATAATGACATGTTTAATATTTTATTGCTTACTAAAATCGGGGTCAACTACATTTTTGCGGTTCCGCACAGACCGTCTAGTTGGCTGTGGCCGTCTTTTGACAGAATCGTCACTATACTCGCTCAGATCTTCCTCGTAATCATCGTCCCCATCTCTAAAATTTACAAACATCTTTTCCTTTATAAACAGATATTAATTAAATTTTAATATTGGACATACGAAGGTCCTTTGAAGTCTTCGTCTGAACCATCGTCTGAACTGATATCTAGGTTGGTGAGCTTTTTTGATTTTTTTCGCCCCCTCAAATGCAACAGAGCAGGAGCTATTGGTGAATCCTCTCTATCCTTATCATTTTCATCGTTATCAGAGTCATTGTTTTCATCATTATCATTTTTGTCAGTTTTCAATTCAGCAAATTTTTTTGCGGCAGATTCATCAACACCAGTCTCTTCCTAAAAATATTAAAATAATAAGTATTATAGAAAACTTTTATTTTTATTAAACAAGTTCTTACTAAAATTGCTTCATTGATCATATCATCATAATCATTGAAACGGTAACTGACATTAGCTTGTCGCCTAGCTCTTAAAGTATACAACGGTTCTGAATCATAATCTTCTGATTCTGATTCTTCTTCATCATCTTCAGAAGACTGATGTACTACAGGTGATTTATCGGATTTAACTTCTTCTGTTTTTGATGATATAACATTTTGAAGACTTATTCCAACATATGCCAACCGTTTACGTCTCAATTCTTCATTTTCTCGTTTTTTAGATTCCCCATCATATTTTTTTAAAGTTTCTTTTAATGCATTCAATAGAGATTGCTATAAAACAATTAGATGTTGAAAAGTAGTAAAAGTAGTTAGGGAATATAAATATACTAACATGACGACATGGTGGACAATACCAGTCACCATCAGGAATCACCATAAGTGGAGGGCGGAGACAAGACGCATGCCATCCTTGATTACATGTATCACACAACAAAATCCATTCAGGTTGATCACTTTTGTTACATTTTTGACACATATCGTCTTTTAATGGTTCTCCTTCATCTGTTCAAAATTAAAAAAATATATATCATTCAGCTTTGTTTTATAAGAAACAGTCTGCATATTAATTTATAATACATAATATTCATAAAAACCTTTTTTATGAGCAGTTCGCGCTCTTTTTTCAGGCAAATACTCTTCATCTTCGTCATTAATATCTGATTCAGGAGAAAACTCATGGTCTGAAATGTTAGGCTCAATTCCAGGTCTAGGAATTTCTTCCTCTTCTTCATGATCATAATCTTCAAATAATTCTATATTGTTTTCGGAAGAACTGCAAATATTGTAAATGATTTTATAAACAACAAAAATGTTGATCCAATAATTTAATATAAAAATATTCACATACCTAGATTCAGAATCAACATTCCAAGGATTTACCATATTGATTTTCTTCAAAGAATCAGCTTTTCCTTTCCTTCTTTTCTTTTTGAATTTTTTAGATATAGGGTCTTCTTCGTCTTCGTCATCAGATTCTTCTGCATTTTCCAACTAAATGAGATAAATACATTTTTAGCATAAAATATAAAGTTGGTATACACTTATATAAATTAATATACTTTTTTGGAAGATGTTGACCCTTTCTTTCCACCTTTATCTTTTTTCTTTGGACTCTTTAATGGTATATCAATATCATCATATTGTGTAGCAGGAATAAATTGTTCTTTTATCTTTATTTCAGCAATACGCCTTGATCTACGCACATTGTCATCACCAGCTGGTTCTGGAAACACTGTCACTTCTTCTGATATAGTGACAACTATTGAGATACAAATTTATGTTTTAATACAATTCCAAAATTAAGTGATTGTTATAATAAACTATAGATTATTTTGATGTGAAAAAAAAAATAAAACATACCTTTCTTTTGACGAGGTTTGTATGGTCGTTTTACTTTTTCTTCTGTAATGCTTTTATTTTCTTGCTTGACCGTAGTAACTTTTTTAGCCCTTCCTCTTTTTCCTAGTATAAAAATATTACAATAGCAGTTTTAAATAAAAATTAAATTAACCTTATATAACTAAAGAATGAAAGAAAATTTATCTTAATAAATATTTACCCTTTTTCCGTCCAGGTCTCCCTTTCTTTTTTGGTGTTTCTTCGGCTACTTCCTCTTCATCACTTTTATTATCTTCTTCAAAGGTTTGATCTACAACTACGCTATAATCAAACTCTTCTTTAGCTGAAATGATAAAAGCAAAATACTCATTATATTCATGTAAATAAAATAATATTTATTAATTATTATGTAATAGACAGTCATTCAAAACAATAAAAAAATAAGTTGAAGAACTGAAATCAGGCTGTAACTAGTGCGTTTATACACAATAGTGATAAATTATTAATGCTATAAATTTGAAAGAAAGGATAAATTATCACATTCAAAAATTGGTTTTAGATAGACATTTCGTAGTTTCCAGCAATTTATCTCTAAGTTTGAAAATGGCTGAAAAACAAGCTATCAAAGAACTAGTTACATTTAATTTATAATTAATAATAATTAATAACTCTCCTTGGAACTTTTTAATTGTTTAAAGAAATGTCTAAAGAAAAATAAAAATAATAATAATATATTCAAAACCTAAAAATTGTAATAATTATAAAACTAAATCAATACTTACGACTTTTATTAAATGTTTCTTGGTTAGTTTCATCAGAATTTTCACATGTACCCTCTTGAACAGGAGAAGTATCAATTTGCTCATTAGAAGATTTTAATATATTTTCCTCATCATCTTAAATAATTTTAAATATGCATTATTTCATCATTAATTTTTAGATTGTGATAACTAATTTTATTTCTATGTTTAACTACCTTCAGAGTTAATTTCTATTTTGAGATTTTGATTTATTACATCTTTATCAAAATTAGTTTCTTTTTCTTTGTTTTCTAAATTCTTATCATTTTTTATTGATTTGTTGATGACATTTTTATCTAATAAAAGACATTTGAGTAAAAATATAGTAAAGTAACAAATATAAAATGGTAAATTTAAAATTTTGATATAAATTTTACACACATAAATATAAATAATTTCTATTAAAAAAATATAAATAACTAAATATTTATCTTACCACTGAGTAAATTATCAACAGCACTTTCTTCTTTAATCTCCATTGGGGATTCTGTTTTTAATGTACTATTTTGTACAGATAAATCATGCACAAGGTTGTCGTCTTTTTTACATGGGGCTCTTTTCAATTCTTCTAAATTTAATTTTTCTTTATTATGAACACAAGTATCAGTATCATTTACAATTTTAAATAATTTTTCTTTTTCTTTTAAATCTTTGTTTTGTATAGTTTCATCACAATTCACATTTAAATTGCCCTGTTTTATTTCATCGTTTATATATTGTTCTGTAGAAATTGTCGATAATTCATAATCCTTATCACTTTTTATTTCTTTAGTCAATACATCAATGACTTCCTCCTTTTGATTTTCTGGTACACTCGAAATTATGGGTGAAATATTTTTTTCATTTTCTATTATTTTATCTTCTTTTAGTACAGTTAAATCTTTCAAAACATTCTTACTCGTTAAATGTAATTCTTTTATTTCGACCTCAGATTTCACTGAATCAATTTTGTCTATTTCTAAATCAACATTAGATGAGTCAGTGTTAGGACATTCCGACATTTCTTTAACATCGTCCGATTTTTGTAAAATATTATTTAAACTATGTTTACTATTAAAATTTTTTGGACAATCTATATTTACAACAAATGGTTTTTTTTTCTTTTGTTAAATGATCTAGTTGTTTAATTTCAGTATTAATATAATTAATTGGTTGTTCATTTGCTTTAACACTATTGCTAACAATCATATCAGTGTCAATAATATTACTTATGTTATGTGATGTTTTCTTAGATTTATTAGTATTTTGATTATTGTCAACTTGTTTAGGGATTTGAGGACATTGATCGACATTGTCTGCTAAGGTTTGATCATGTGCTTTACTACTACTAGCAATTGAATTTATTATTGAGTTATCACTTTTAGTGTGTTTATTAAGATCACTATTAGAATAAGTAGCACTAGTTTCTAAATCATCAGTAATTTGTTCAGATACTTGTTTATCTGGTTCATTTTCTTCAACTAAATTATCATTTGGTTTTTCATCATCAATAATGGATTTATTTTCCAATATTTGATCATCTGATATAGTACTCTGGTCAGCTAAATTTGATACTGATGTATCTAATATGCATGCTTTTTGCTCAACTACATAAGAACTTGGTTGTTCATTAATGTCATCATATTGGCCAACTGTGTTTGCAAATGATTCATTTGCTTTGATTGTTTCACATCTATTATCTAGTATTTTTTCTTCATCACTTTGACTGCTTTTATTTGTTGTTAATTGTTCATTTAATTGTATTTTATTATCGAGTGTATTGGTTTTAATAGGTTCACTTACTATTTTTGGTTGTTGATCTATTTCCTCTTTTTTATTTTCTTCTAAGTGTTGATCAATATTGCACTTTGGGTTTTCTTTGAATTTCACACTCAGATTTTTTTGTTCTTCTACTTTTGTACTTGTGAAAATATCAGAATTAGTAAGATCTGTAGGTAGATCATTAGTTTGATCAACTTCAATTTTGTTGCATTCAATCTTGTGATCTGCATCATATGTATTTATTTTGCTACTGATTTGTGGTTGCTTATCTTTATTGTGTGCAACAATTTCTGTCATATTGTTTATCTGAGACTCTTGAGGTTTACTATAACTATCAAATGATGTTGAACCATAAACATTTGTTGTATTATGTTTAATACTAGTTTCAGATTTTGTAAAAACTTCATTAGCTTTACGTTCTGTGATCTGAACTTCTTCTTCGTGGACTTTAATATTAAAAACTGATTGTTTTGAAACATTTTTACATGAAAATTCATCTAAATTTAGAGATTTAATGCTATGTGATGTTGTAGTATCAACTTCATCCAATTTTTCACTTTTATTTGTTTCTTCATCATTCTTTTTATTTGTACATAATTCCTCATCGGTTTTCATATTTTTATTAAGTTCTTCAACTGATATTTTATTTTTTTTCGATTCTTCGATATCTTTGTTTGATTGGACAACTTTTAATTTACTGTCATCAATACAAGAATCTTCTCCATTAGAAACATTATTAAAACATGGTACAGAATCATCACCAAAAAAAAAACCAGTTTTAGGAACAGAAACAATTTCTTCTTTGACTTCTTTAGATGAACTACAAATAGCTTCTATACTCCATAATTTTGGTTTTTTTACATCTTCAATTTTTGATGTATCATTTTGAGTATTTGTTTCATCAGGATTACCAGTATCACATTCCTGTCCAGAACCTTCACCTTTCACAATCATCACAGATTCTTCAATTTCTTCTCCAACGATAGGAATATTACATTTATTAGATAAATTGTCATCTTCATTTAATTTTCTTTTGAAATTAATAGGTTTATCAAGAGGATTTTCTTGTGAATCTAATTCATTTTTTTCTAATTCAACATTAGTTGATTCTGTAGTACTATATTCTTTTTTGTTATTTTCAATAATAAGAGAGGGTTTCTCAGGATTCAGACTTGAGGGTAATTCATTTTCACCTTCTGAACCAGTTTCTATACTATTACTATCTTCAATATCATCGAGAGTATTATCTTTTGCTCCAGATAATTCATTTATAAGATTAACTAAAGTGCTTCGATCTCTGAAAATATATAGAATATATAATTTGAATAAATATATAAATAAAAAATTAATAAAAAATTTACTTTGCTACAATTTCCCAAGTATCTTCATCAATATCTTCTTTGTAAACTCGGAGATTACATGCTCGATCAAACTGCACCCAATATGCTACACCTGATCTATCCCAGCCTAGCGGTTGAGAATGAAGTGTAGAACTTTCTAATTTATTTATTTCGGACTTAAATTTAACATTACTGTCAAATTGTGCTTCAAAAAGAGTCTTGTGAAAAAAATAAAAATTATATTAAAAGATTAAAAAATTAAATACTACATTAATATATTAAATATATTACTTTTAAAATCCTTAATTTTAGTTTTACGGAAATTCCTTTGTATCCGTAGTTTTCTAATTCCCAAAATTCGGGTATAGAATATTCTTGACAAAATTTTAAAACTGCTCTTTCCCACTTATCTGCATTTACACTTTTTTTGACTCTGCGCAATAACTTTATATGCAAATCAACTAATGCATCTGGAACTAAAAACATCATTTTCTGTTAAGTAATTTTCTTTTAAAAAGGGAAATTCAAATCTAATATCTAAATCAAATTAATTGAGTACTCATCACCAATAATACAAATGGCAAATAAGTTTAAAGGAAATAATTTTTATTTGAGCTAGAAATTCTAATAACTCAGATTATTTACATAATATCTTTAATTCGATACTTTTTTTTAACTTATAAATCTGTACATTTAGCCTTTAAGAAAAAAAAATATACCAGATTACACTGCATTTAAATAAAAATCCACCCAATCTAATTTTCTTAATAACCAACTTATTATAACAATTTTAATTATATTTCCATATTACATAAAATATCTAGTACCCAAAATAATTTATAATTAATAAATTAATTTTAAAATTAAAACTGATAACAAATTTTCTTATCATACTAATCAACTTATGATTTTGTGTATATTTTCATATTAAGTAAAACTATAAACATTGGAAAATTTTACTAAAATTTCTCTAAACACACGAAATAATTATTCCGATTATTGTTAATAAATACTCATAAAACATTAGCCAATATTAATAAATTGTTTGAATAAACACACAAATTACATAAAAATCAATAATATACCAAATTTTATCAACTTAAAGTTCAATTTTTTAATGTAAATATCAATATTTATACATAATATATTTGTATGTACATAATATATATTTATATATGATATACCTAGTTAATAAAACATTTTGTAAATAACACAAATGTCAATGTTATTAAAACCACTATTGATTTATGAAGTGTTTAAAATAAATTTATTACAAAATTACATTTGTTGTTGTTCACATTGACTTTATTTAATTCAATGGAAAAAGTAATAGGTATAATTAACATAGCCTAGTTAAATATTGCTAACATTGAATTATTTTATACATAATACTTATTGTTGACGAGTTAATAAACAATTGGTGTGTATAATGTGTATGTCTGATGGATAACATTGACATAATATAAGTGTTTGATTAAATGAATAGAATTAACTAATTAAGTATCTGATTGAGTAGTACGGTGTATGAATCGAAAACTAGTGTTGGACTGTATATATTGAGAAATGTTTGTACTTGTATATATATTATGTAACGTCGTTTAACAGTGTGCACAAGATAGTTAGTGACAATAGATTATCGCGTTTACCTTCAGTAGTCTTTTCTAACATTTCTTGTAACTCTTGGAACGTAGGAATAGTAACACCACAACTGTCTCCGAACCGTTCGCAGAAAGCAAATATAACCGCAAAGTTAGGATCCGATGCGCACACGTCCTGTGCCTCAGCCACTGGTGAAGCGGTCATTTTAGGATTCGGCAATCCAACGAATGACGAAATTACATTGTTTGGTACTCTGAATAAGGAATTTGAATTTTCGCGAACCAAAATCAAAACATAAATAAAAAACAAAACAAAATACCTATCACAAATACGTCCGCCACCATTTTGATATCCCACTTTTTGAACCGGAAAAAAACAGTGCTGCCATGGATACAATTACTAGTTTCACGCAAGATACTTCATGCTTTTTTTACTACTTGTTAAATAATCAAATAATAATAATAATATTATTATTTATTATTGTTTGTTGCATAATATTGATATTGTAATTGATATAGTGCAATATTTAGTTATGCTAACACGTTTCAATTGTCCACAATTGGCACGATTAGTGTATCACTGTACCGAGTGCACTAGTGCAGTACTGCAAGTTGCACATAGTGGCGTACCTGAAGCTCTGCCGAGGGAGGGGCAACTTTAAATAATTTCGAAATTAAACAAAAAAATCGTAAACACTAAACAGATTACACGTCAGACCTCAGACACCTGACACAGTAACTATCGCTGATGAAGTAACGAATAACGATTTACGATACAACCCGTCCAGTCGTCCTCATTTCTCACGATCACATCAGACAATTATTCCTGTCTCCTAGACACCATATTTTATGTGACTGGCCATATTGTATAGTTACTTTTTTTTTACAAACGAGTAAATGACCAATTATTCGTTTTGATAAATTGTGGGTATATAGTACATACACCCCTTTGATATTATTTTGAAAATAGCGTTTTAGATTGCAAATTAATATATTATTTCATAAATCGGTATTTTTATAATGCAAAACATATGCTTGGTCTGTTGGTATATACTATATAAACATATAGTATATAGGTACTATAATATATATAGTTAGCGTTTGAATGTTTTGACGAGTGTGGATAAATATCAAATAGGAAACAATAATAAATAATAATTCATAATCAAGTCTCAAATGTACAAAGTGTATTCTGATAAAATAAACATGAAATATTCTAAATGTATACATATTGCTCAATGTGATTAGCTGGTATACCGTATGGCGTAAAGACGTATAGACGTATAGTGTATACATTATATTTTATGTACAAGTTCTACAGACTACAACGACTACAACTATCTAAATCTAAATATATAATATATTAATATATATATTATAATTTATTATTTATAAGTACCTATTCAAATTGTAATAGCTATTAGCTATAGCAATAGCTGGAGCCGTCTTAAAGGTTATGCGAGTCCCCGGAGCCCAACATCTTATGGGGGGCCTTTAAATACTTAAATTATGATATATATACTATTTTAACGCATAATGTATTATTAGCTATTAAATATTATGATTTTATCAATAATAACAAAACGGTAAATTATGAATCTCTGTTTAGTAATAGATAATTAGTTTATCATAATAAAAATAAATATTTTCTTGTTAATTAAAACGTTAACATATCGTAAAATGGGGTGAATTGCAACAATTTTTGAGTTTTATCCAACTTTGAACTAATTGAACTTAATTTAAAAATCAGCATTTATACTGCTAATTGCTATTAATGAAAACACGTATTTAGAATTCTTGTTACCTTGTTTATCATTATAAGTATAATTAAAAAATATAACTTATTAATACTTTTTTTATTACATTTTTTTATATGAATTTGTTGCAATTAACCTTTGAATGGGGTGAATTGAAACACTAAATAATTTTGTTTTTTTAAAATAGTCAATTTTTCGAATACATTGATATAATTTTCAATTTTTTCTAATTATTTTAGACAACATAATAATTAAAAAGTATCTCAAGTATTATATATAAACATAAAAATATCACAAACAAAATTTCAGTCTTTGAAATCACTTTATTATTTAATAAATTATAACAGGTGTACTTACCTCCTAATCAATAAACACCATATATATGTATATATGAAAGAACCTAAGTAATATAACCCTAATATACATTATACCCTAACGTGCCGCCACTGTAGTCAATCAACGCGGCAGTTTCGTCGCGACCGCCGACACCGCCTCGTCTTAACGTTGGCCGTCCAGATCAAAAAGCCGGTCATGTACAGAAGCGGCGCTAAGATTTTTTTTCTATGTAGGGCCACAACAAATTAAAAGGAGTACATAAAAATGTTGTCCACACCGTCGTAGCCGCGGCTAGCCGGTAGCATCGTCTTTCAGGAGTTGCGTGACTTGCAGGCTTTTTTTCGATGACATCCGGCCGACAGTGATGGCTGAAGAACCCGTCGGACAACCGGACCACCATGGCTGTCTGCGTGTATCTGACCACTATTTATTTCGGGGGAGAATACCCCTCCCCCCCAAGTATATTTTTATTTCCCTTAATTATTTATTTCTAAGGCATTCCCCCTTGAAAATGTACGATACCTCCCCCACGCGGCCCCGGGATAGAAGGTCTGAAATAAACACTGTATTTGACGGCCGGTCGACGAGCCCGCCATTATTTCGATCAACTGTTGTTGGAGTTATCTGAAATCAGGGTTGGACTGGCTCAGAGTCCTAGGTACCACGTGATTTATTAAAAATGCAAAAAAGAATAAACATTTTTAATTTGAAATGTGGAAAAGCCGTGAGGGACCATACATTTGGGCCGTTTGGGGGCTTACCAGTTACCGTACAATTGCGCGTTTATACCATAGGCCAGTCCGACCCTGCGGCTCAAATCCGATTAGTCGTCGGCTGAGCTGCTGCGGTCAAACGACGGATCGTCTTGTCCGGCGATAACCTCGGCTGTCGACACTGTTTCCCGGTAAATCCACCACTCGCCTATCGTCACGATCAATATTGATAGGTTCAATCAAAACATTTTTGGTCGGTCAAGTACTCAAATATCATTTTATCCGATAAAAAAACCATCCATTTCGATAATAAACATCTATAAAAATTAAAACGGTTGTTTTTTTAATATAATAGCTGTAATAATTTACCGCCACCTTGCTGTATAAAAGATAGTACTGATAGTAGTAAGATAATTAGTAGTTACACCAAAGCTGTGCAATTTTGTTTCACAGAGGGGAGGGGGGGGGGGGTAAAAGATGAGGCAATTGCAGTTCTACATGAAATTTCAAAATGCTTTTAGTGTTCTATAAAATCGTATTACCTATGTAAAACGTAAGTGGCCAGTAGAGGCGTTTATTTTTGTTACCAGCTAGTGAGACACAAAATTTCAGTTGTACTACCTACACACTTTCTGTATTATTCGCTCAGTGCCATAATGATGGTTGCCCCCAAAACGACTTACTCACTTAACATGATTATAAATTCTCAATACGCTTTAATAAAGATAAGTTTCCATAGTTATTTAAATAATGGCATAGTGGCATTATTAAAATTTAAAAATAATTAATTAATAGTTAACATTTTAATTGTAAATTCTAAACGACTAAACGTAATATTATTGTTTGATAGTTTCCATAATTTTTTGTTGATCCTGTATAATTTCTCCAAGACATGCATTTCTCCCAAGCATCATACTGGTACTAATAGCCCTGTTTATTGTATGTCTATATACCCACACATCTTAGGATTGTAAAAACTATTTCATATACTTATAAATAACTTTTTTC
The DNA here is from genome assembly GCF_020882245.1 of Rhopalosiphum padi. Lineage (NCBI taxonomy): Eukaryota > Metazoa > Arthropoda > Insecta > Hemiptera > Aphididae > Rhopalosiphum > Rhopalosiphum padi. Next base: position 27,149,916 of record NC_083600.1, read on the forward strand.
GTAGTCGTTGAAAGTGCAAATTATTATTAAATTGAATTGGTATTCATTTAAAAAAATTTGATTTTTGTTATACCTATTTAGTTTTAATTCAAAATATATTAATCTTAAAATCTTGAAAATATTTTAACTTTACTAATTTTAAGTAATAACACTGCGTTCTTATTCATGCTGTGTTGATACATATATCTTGACTTATTAGATAATAACAATAAAATATTATATTCCACATGTAATTATTTCTGCAAAATTTTGTTAACCTTGTCAAATTATTAATAGCAATATAAATGAATTATAAAATGTCTTTGGAATAATGGCTATACAAGTATACAACAGAGTGACATCCCTAATTTTATTAAAATGTATTCAACATAATGTTGTGTTTTGAAAATTTTGAGGATGTGTGTACAGCGTTTAAAAAAAGGTTGAAAACTATAAAGTTTAACATCTAGCCACTATATAATGCCCAATGTTATAGTGATACTATGCAAATACTATTTTACAAGGTTAAATAATAAATAAAAATACATTAAATAGTAAAAGTGTTTTAATGATTTTACACTAAAAGCAAAACTAAAAAAAATAAAAAGAGGACAGTAACAATTTACCAACGTTATACAAGCATAATGGCTTTAATGAATAATAAAATAAACAAATGTAATATTATTGTGTTTATCTTAAGTATATATAATACTCAGGGACAAAAATGCTTAATAACTGTAATGATAACACTTCAAATTCATATTTCAAAATATACTTGGAACATTACACCTACTAGAAAATTAAAAAAAAATTAAATATAATGGAAATACTTATATGTAAATCAATATGATTCAAGTTATACCAAAAAAAAAAAAAGAATTGTAACAAAAATAAGCATAAAAAAAAAGTTAAAAATGAAAATTCTTATAATAATTAGAAAAAAAATAATAATGTGACAATAAGTTATGGTTTTATAGAAATTACATATTCAGATAAGTAATTGTGTAATATTAATACACATAAAGGCTTAAAATTTATAAGTTTGAGTCAATATAAATTATTTTTACTTAAGTGGCCAAAACGTAGTTTTAAAAATTTAAAAATATTTTATCATATTATGGTTAAATAATTATTTTTAAAAGTACTTGCTTTTTCAAATAAAAAAATCAACTATAACCAATATTTTTTAAAATAACAAATTTAACAAATATCAAGGAAACTACGTTTTTACCAGTTAACTAAACAAATAAACATAACTAATATATATCCGAGAGAGGAGAATGATTAACTAAGCCTAGTTATAGGATTGCTATTGTAATGATTTTGCTGAATAGAAAATCCATTCACAGGTCCTTGTTGTTGTGTTGGTTCTGCTGGAATATTAAGGTTTACCAAGGAACTGATGGCATTTAGCGCAGCCTAAATTAATATGAAACAAGATCATAAATTAATATGGGAGTAATTTTTTTTGTGGAAATTAGTTTTATGGTTATTAAAATATTATATTAATAACTAATAAGAATAATTTTATAATTAGTTATCATTTATCTCTTGATAAAGTTATATAATATTAATTATAACAGGATATACTCACAGCATTACGAGAATTTTCCAAAGTAGAACCAGAACCTTGGCAGATCTGAGGAGGCATTGTTGATAGAGATACTAATGTGAGGTAATCCTTGTGGCTCCCCTAAAATTATTTTTGTATTTAAGAATAAAAATAAAATTATAACTATTTTAATGAGTTACAAAAAAAAAAAAAAATAGATACAATATCACAAATGCATCAATTGGGAATAATTTATTAAATTATAGCCAATGCGTTAATATACAATTATATAGACAATTTATTATTATCTAAGCATAATCTACACAATTTATTAAAATAATATTTATTAATGTATTAGGTTATAGCATAATTTAGGTAAATATCCAAAGTTGATTATTTTAGATTAGACAATAATAAAGAGTATACACAAAATGTTTTAATTTTTTAACAGTTAGAAATGTTAAAAAAATTCATTTGTTTTATCATAGTTATAGCTATTTAATAATAATTTTACATAATATGCAACATAAATGCATCAGAAAATTATATTTTTGCCAGTAAGTCATTTATCTTTTCTATATTGTCATATATACTTGGATTATTTAAGCTATAGTATTTGTAATAAAAAATACATAAAATATTCCATTTTTATAGTTAAGGACTGAAAATTAAATACAATGTTTCTCAGAAGCATGTCATACTGTAACAAAAAAATCTAAAAACTGTATAATTACAATTTTTTCAATAAAATTTTAAGTTAAAAATTACCAAAAATTATGTTTGTAATAATTTTTTTTACTATTTTAAATATATATTTAAACAAAGAAAAACAAATTTTAGTTATTTAGTTATTTAAAAATATTAGTGAATACTTCTAACTTTTATCATGTATTATTATATTTTATATAGACAATGACATTTTCAAATGTAATGTTGTAGGCAAAAATGTATTTAACCTACTATATGATTATTAAGAAAATACATTACTTTAATAGCAATATAAATATATTATAAAATATACTTAGTAATGTAGGCTGACAGACCACATTCGCTAAGAATAGTAATTTTTACGCAATAATTTACTATTAAATGTAACACTAATATTATAATGATTTATTCCTCGCTAATAAGGTACACTCTATGCTTACTAAACAACAGAGCGGTTATCTATTTTCCCCTAATATAAATTTTTATTATTTTATTATGTAATAGAAAGCATGACAAAAAATATTTATGTAGCATGTCCATTAATCTAAATTAAGTTCAGATAATATATTGTAAGATTCTGGTATAATTTATTATTGCTTTTAAATAGGGTTCGGGACTTCTTGCATTTGCATGTTTTTTTTGTAGTGGCCATAGATTATTCTAGGTCAGTTATAAATTTGTTTTATGAAATGGCAAAACTAAATGCAAAGTTTAAATTTGCATATTTTGTCATATTTAAGGAAAAGTGCATATTTCGTATTTTTTAAATTTGTATGTATGTAAAAATGTAAGGAAAAATCAGAATCGGAAAACATTCAAAATTATTTTTTTTAATAAATTAAGGTCATAGTCTGTTGTATCTGACTACGATAGTTTCTTTGTAGCTTAAGAATCAACCTTTATATCGACAATTGCTTAGTTGTGGTAAAACCTAATGACATATAGCCCTTTCAGTACCACTGACGCGTATTGTATGTATTGTTGCTGTTAAATTTTGGAAACTAATGTACTTTGTTTCAATAACCTTAAGTATCTTAGTATAAAAAAATGAAAAAAATAAAAATAAAAACAAATTCAAGTTCAGAACAAAATGAATACTTCCAATAGTTTTAGTTTTAATTTTTGAACACATTGAGTTTATTCAGTCCAGGAAGGTAATAGTTAAAATATGCGTATGGTACTACTGAAAAGGTTAGATTCTAAATTATACGACAAAATGAAAAGTAGTATGTGTTCATTTGTTAATCACGGTTAAATGATCGCATATTACGGGTTTATGTCATTTCTTATTAACTCAGTATATGTGCTAGTTTTTTTTATAAATAATAAATTATAATAAATTTGTTTTTTTTTCAAAATTTTTATTATGAACCTACCTTATATTTAAATTTTTATTTTTATAATTATAATATAATATGTATTTTCAAAAATAAAATAAAAATTAGCTGCAGATTTTAATTATTTTGACTACATATTTCTATAATTTTAAGTGCAACAAATTCCAAACCTTACTTATAAATATGATATAATATATTACATAATATGATCCTTCACTTTAGTATGTAAAGCAAACAAGTGTCTAATATTTTATTACACTGATTTTTAGTATTAAAATTCCAAGGTTGACTGATAAAACTTGGAAATCATGTTATTCCAACTGGTATTGACAAATAAAGAAAAAGTTGAAAAAATCATCTTTTATGTATTATAATACTTATTGGCTAATTTTACAGAAGGAAATTCAAAATTCATTAACACTAATGGCTATATTCTACATTTATAAGATTAAAATCGATATAAATTTTAATTAAATACCAACCTTTGGGAACTCAGAATACTGCACTTTAAAACCTAACATTTGTGAAAAGTAGTCCAATTGTTGAGTTGGCTGGAAATTAATGACTGAAAAATCACTGGCCATATTGCTAGCGACTGACACTAGAGGAACTCCATCGTTTCCTTGACTAGGTTTATTGGCTATTGATGTGTCAGGTGATACAAGTAAAACACCAGGAGCAATTTGCCGTCCATTTTTTCTCGGGCTGTCAATATTTGCTTTGTTTTCATTACTTGCCTAAAATTAAATTAATTAGTTATTATTTAATATTCATTTTATAGAACATAAGTAAGCATAACATTAGAATTTACCAAAGGTAAATCGTTATTTTTAATAGAACGTCTTTTAAGTTCACTCTCATAACCTAATTCCACTAATAGGTTTTCAGCTGCATTACGTTTAGCATCTTTTTTATTAGGTCCTTTGCCCAATGCGGAACTCTGCCCAACTGAAACCTAAAATCATCAATAAGTGATCAATTATTAAGCTTTAACACTTTTTTAAGTATATAGTTATAGTTACTTCGAAAATAAATTCTTTTTTGCGATTTGTATGAATGATATCTTCCTTAAGAACGTATAATGGTTCCTTTTCTTTTTTTGTTGCTTGTATTTTAAAAAGTTTAGCAACTGGATCAGTATCCTCCGTTTTATAATTCACAGGTTCAATATTTTCCGAGTTTGGTTTTGTTTCCTTGATAAGATTTTTATTTTTTTTCCTGGGCATTTTATAACGGTTCTTTGTTGGTAATGGAAGTGTTGGAGAACTATTGTCATCTTCTAAAAGAGATTCATTTGCTTCTTTCAAAGTTTGAAGCATTTTCTCTGCTGCGCGACGTTTGGAAATCTATATAATATAATATACCTTAATTTCTCCGAATATATTTTCATAATAAATTATATTATTTAACAGCTTACATTATTTACATTTGATATTTATATTGCTTTCATTAATAATACTTTTATTAAAATAACACTTTGTAAGTACAAAGTATCGATTGTTCTAGATAAGATAAATGTATAAACAAAAATATTACTTTTTTTCCGTTTCCTTCACCAGTAGCATTGTAAGTACCAACTGTACATTTAGTGATATAGGTTTTCATGTGTGGTAGTCCATCTTCTTTCAAAACTTCAAATTTGATAGGTAGCTTCATTTTTAAAGCCACTTCATAAACTTGTGAAATTACTGATTTTGAATCACCAGCTATAAAAATAATAATCAAAATAATGTTTAATAAACATAAAAGTATTAATTACATTTTAAAACATACATTTTAAAACTTCTTTGATGTTTTCATTTTTTTCTTCATTTTTAATTTGTGTTAAAGCTTTTAATGCAGCATCATGTCTTGCTGCTTGATTTGTATTACCATGTCCAATAAATTCATGTTTACCAATTTGAAGTTTAACCTTATAAACTCCTACAGGTTTGACTTCAGGCTTGATATAAGTATTTGGCGGAGGTACCTACAGTAATATTATGATAATTAAAAAAATAAATAAATTTTTATAAAAATGATTATTTTTTTAATAACAAAAATTACCTGAGGTACATTGAAGCGTGGATTATAGAAATTTGGTACATATGGCATACATCGTGGTCCGCCTCTAGTACTGTAAGAAATCAGATATATTTAGAATCATTTGAAGTACATTTATTAAATTTTTAAATATTGTGTCTATTCAAAATTTGTTTTTACACTAAATTATTGAAGCTATTATAAGCTCCTGTTGATCTTGTATGTGAGTAAATTTCTGGTCTGAAACTATTAAACTGGTTAGGAGGTTGTGACGTTGGTAAATATTGAGGTGTTTCAATAACAGTGTAAACTGTTTGTTCTCCACGTTTCATTGCCAATGCATTTAGCTCCACAGTCGGAGTAATATTATCTATAAATAAAAAAAATTAAAGTTAATATTAGTTATTTTATAAGCACTATTTTTGACAGTATAATTTGTATTACTATAATGACCAGAAGCTTTTAATTTCATTTTAGTCTGTGGTTGGTTATAATTGGTTTTTGATAAAGCTAAAGCAGCTGCAGCATGTTGAGCTTTTTTAATACTCATTGCATCTGCATTGTACTCTTCATTTCCTAACTGTAAAGTAACAGTAAATTTCTTTTTATGTGGTGGTCCTTGTTCATTAGTTAGCTTGTATTGATGCTTAATCTGTTTAGAATTCAAATAAATATGTTAATATTTTATACTATGACTAACAAGTATTGATGCATTTATAATAAAAAATTGATACCTTATTAAATCTTGCTAACTCATTTACAAGACACATAGGGGTTTTATCTTTATCAATGGATGTACTGTTTTCTGCTGAATAATCATTTTGTAACAATGCATTCAATTGTGAATATGAATTCCTATCTGAATTTAATACTAGTGCTCCAGCCATCAGATAGCCTGTAATATTATATGGTGAAAAAACATAAATCATTTAGATAATAAATAAATTCACACACACATATCAGATTAAAATAAACACAAACATGGATGCTTAACATATTTACTTATTTTTTATATCATTAAATAAATCTTTTATAATCAAAAATAATAATACAATAATTTTATAAACATACTTAATAGTTAATAGGAATACCCATCTAAAATATTCTTAAGTACAATTTAAACATAGACTGTCATTGAAAAACAATAAATATTTTTTTTACATTTTCCAAATTAATTTAAAAATATTTTTAATAAAACAAAATTAAATACTAAACTTCTTTTTTTTTTTTACATATTATACTAATTAATATATTATACCTACATATTTTACATTTATTTTAAAATCCCAATATTTAATTTTTAACTAAATAATTTATTGATAATTAGATACATAAAATATGCTTTTATTTGTTGGCCAATATTATTTGATAATAAATACAATATTAATTTATTAGAAGTCTTTAATATTTAAAAATGAGTTAAGTTAAATCTAAAAATTTGATAAAAACAGAGTGTGATCATTCTGTAGTTTAGAGGGTCAAGAGTAGCTTTTAATTAAGGAATTAGTGAAATCATTGTATACAAAAAATTATTCTGAACAAACACTGTCTTTCAGCCTATATTACTAGGTATATACAATATATTGCTATTAAAGTAATATATTTTAATATTAAGTAATATAGTTAGTTAAATTAATTTTTACCACAAACATTTCATTATGTGTATAAAATATTATAATATACATTAAAAGTTAGTACCCATAAATAATTTTAAAATACGACAAAATATTTAAATTGTTTAAATATCTAATTTTATGCAAAATTTAACTTGAAATATCTACAAAAAAACTGTACTAATGTATATTTTTTAGATTTTTTAGTTACAGTATAAGATATTTATGAAAAACATTATATTATAATATTGTAAACCTAAGCTATGAATTTTTAACTACAAAATGATTTGAAAATTTTTATCAACATTTGAACTTATTAAAACATATATAATTTATGTTATATACAATATTTCCAAAATATTTATATTAGTTTTATGGTAATAATATCTTTATATTTAATTAAGTATAACTTTAAAATAAATTGCTATAATAATTAATAGTGATATATCTGGCAGATTAGTCTGCTCAGAATTGTTTTTTGTATTCAATTATTTATTATTTTAAATAAAAACAAATTTTAAACACACATAGTGACAAGGTATACTCGTCTCCTACTATATAGCAAAATGCATACCTACTTCTTCCTTTATTTTTCTTTTTACCAGGTATTTTATTGGCAATTTTTTATTTCTTTTAATCCTTCAAAATACTAACAAGATCAAATTTTCTATAAGAAACCATTCTCGATGTCATTTTAACTGACAGAATAAATTATATAATAGTAAAATCAATGTATTTATTATTTCTATTCAAATCTTAAAGCTTTATGTTAAATAAACAAAGTAAATGGTATTAAAATAAAATTTTATCAACAACAAATAACTAAATGTTAGTGATGTTAAATCAATCAATATAATCCAAGCAGTAAAGCAACAGATATTTACACAATGTTACTTATATTTTCAGTAATAATCTCCTCCAATTACAATATAAACAACATTTTTCTTTATATTTCTATGACAGTGAATTTTTCATTTTGCTTATATTAGATTAAAATCACTAATTATCAAATTAAAAAACTGGAACTTAATTTATTTTATTTTAATAGCACCATGACAAGTATTATGATCTTCTATAATTTTTTTTTTAATTTATTAATTTTAGGGTTCTTTCAATTATAAATGGCTCATTATAGCTCAATAAATTTTTTAATTTGATAATTGGTAATTATTCTTAATATTTTGGCTTTAATGAAAAAACAATACATCAATATGGTACAACATTTTAATAAATACATAAACATCTACATATGTCGATAATATATTACATTAAATTAAATATTAACTCAAAAGCAGAACACTAATTTTAACTTATTTCTTATACAACTACCCCTACCCACATTTGAATTTTATTATAACAAATATTGAATATACAAAAATGAAAACAATAATACACTATTTACCTACTATTCACTCAATATGATATGAACAGAATCAAATTTTTATAAGGGATAAAACTAGATTAAAAACCATCTTTACTGTCTGGATTAACTATTCCAATCTATTCAGATCATCCTCAAAAAAATAATATAGGTTAATAAATCCAATATACAAACCTGGTTATGATTTTCAAAATCTATTATAACGATAATACAGAATAACTAGGTTCTAGAACTAATACATAGGTACAAATTCAATACTATTAGACCAGAACAGAATACAATTTTATTCTAAATTAGGATACAAAGAATTCAACAAGTTAGACTCTAAAATAAGATAGAAAAATATTGTGAATTAGTCGAAGTATAATATCAAAATTCAATACCAAACCACAGAATAATTAAATTAAATTAATTTTTAAACTATATTGTGATATTATGAATCTCATAAAATTGATTATAAGATCATAAATTGAACATAGTAATACATACTTTTATCAACATTTTATAAAATTTTTATTAGATAAACAAATATTATACTAGGACATGAAGATTTAGCTGAATATTAAATATTTACTATGCAGATACAAAAATAGTTACCCGAGTAGTTAATGAAGAGATTTTTTCAATGATAAATAAATTAAAACTATTGATAAATTAATATTATGTTTAAATATTAAAGATATTTGAATTATATAGTTTCTAATTTAAATTATATTACAAATTTACATTAAGTAATGACTGTATAATCTAAATTAAAATAAATTACTTAGGAATTTTTTTTATAATTAATGATTAATTGTTTAAAATAAAGTTATAGTAAATTAAATATAATTTTAAATTATTCATGGTTCTTTAAAATATTAAACCTAATTGTATTTTATACATAATTGGTTAGATTTATTATGCCTTTGTATGATTTTCAATTAATTAAGCCTAAGCCTTTGAGCATAATAATTCTTAAGATATACCTATAATTAATACAAAAAATATATAAACCTAATAACATTGATTATAAATACTAGTATTTAAACTCAATGCAAATAAGTATTGGAATTATGTGAATGGTGAAGTTTGATAAACTGATCAAATGACAAAAAACATATTAGGTAGTTACCTAACCTAACCCTATTAGATACATTTTGTAAAACGTGTACTCAAAGTTTTAGATATAAATCAAATGAAGAACAATAAAGAACAAAATAAAATATTAGTATAATGATCCCTGTAATATATTTTTAAACCACAAAATGCAACATAATTTTTTTTGATATTGAACCATTCACTATTTTAAAATATTTATTGATTTTTATAACAAACATTAAATTAAGTTTTTGGTTGTTTACTGAGTGTATAAATTAAAATTATTAAAATATGAACATGTATAAAATTTCAAAATAAAAAAATTATAAACGTTACTAAATCATAAATACTGTAAGACATTACCTAAAGAATGGTTCATTAAAAAAAAAAAGATAAAATAGACAAGCAAAATCGAACAGTCGTTCAATAAAATAAAATTACCCGCAATTTCAAATGCTGTTTAGCTCAGCAGACACATACAGAAGAACCAAGCATGGTCATAGAAAAATTTACCTTCGACGCAGTTTGATAAACCAAAAATATCTGTAAGCTCTTCTAAATCAATTAAGTCTTTGTACATCAAACCGCTAGAGCTAGCAGCCAGTAGGACATGAATAATCACTACTAACCGTTTCATTGTCTTGTCAGTTGTCACTAATACGGTGGTGTGTAAGCTGCTCAGCCTATACAGAGAAAAACGCATAATACATGTCGTTACAATCAGTGGCGTACACAGAAATTTCAAATGGATTGAAAATATAAGCGTATATGTATGGATGTTCTATAAAAAGTTTTCGGTAAATAATAATCAGTGAAAAAAATCCAAGGGTTTGAACACCCGAAACCCTTGGTGAGTGTACGCCACTGGTTACAGTAATTGTGGGCGACCTTAAAAACAAAAGGAAAATCTTTGTCTCATCCGATATCAGCACTCCATACGTTCGGACCTGTTACGCGCGGTAAGTAGCACACGGCGGGGCACTGCCCTAGTTTCGTGTCCGCCGCAAAAACGGCCGGTGCGTATCCTGCAACGCGGCCCGTGTATTGGCGCGGTGCGCCCATAAACGGTTTTCACACTTACCTAGCACGGAAGTCGGCAGCAAACGGATTGGTTTCGTTCGCGAAGTGTCGCGGACTGCGCTAACGCAGATGGTCGAGGTCCGGACAAAAAAAAAATTCAACGGAACGATAAACCCGCGATAAGCAAAGACGGGCCACGGCAGCTGTAGGCGTCTGACGTGCGTTAAATAGCGGATAGTGACTGACTGGCGAGTACTCGATGATTCTGCAGCGGAACCGCGTAGGCGTTCGTTAACGATAGATAAGAAAGGAAAAACAACACCGGATTGGTGACCGCGATCCTGGTATACCGCTGGTTACAACAGACAATACAATGTTATCACCGATTATCACCGTCGGCTAGATTTCAAAATATAATAAAATAAACAACATTACTTACTTTTAGGCTATAACAGGTACGACGATACAATAATTTTGAAAAATATCAAGTATTCAAGTGGCGTTTAGAATCAAGATCATTTATCCTGCCAGACTTCTACAGTTGTTTTGTGACCGTGAATCAAGTTAACTATTAAACTGCGTCCGTTTTTCTTCTAGGCACGAATCGTATACGAACATTTTTGAAATGTTACCTTAGCAACTGTTATGTTTCGTTTGCATAAACATTGATCTAACTTTTTTTTCTTCTACTTCGCGAGTGATAATATCGTTTTCTGTTTAGCGTACCCGGGAATATGTTTAAAAATACATTTCAAAGTGGCTTTCTGTCTATACTCTACAGCATTGGCAGCAAACCCTTGCAGCTCTGGGATAAAACTGTTAGAAATGGACATATTAAACGCATTACAGACAATGATATCCAATCTTTGGTGTTGGACATTGTAGGCACAAATATCAGTACGACATACATTACATGTCCGGCCGAAAAAACCAAAACTCTGGGTATAAAACTACCATATCTAATTATGATTGTCAAGAACATGAAGAAATATTTCACTTTTGAAGTGCAGGTTGGATAGAATGTTAAACAATTCCAATTTTATTATATTATATTTCTACTTACTTTATTGTTATAGATTCTTGATGATAAAAACATTAGACGTAGGTTTCGAGCCAGTAATTATCAATCAACAACTAGAGTTAAACCATTCATTTGTACAATGCCAATGCGTCTAGACGAAGGTTGGAACCAGATACAGTTTAATCTAGCAGATTTCACTAGACGTGCTTATGGTACCGGATATGTAGAAACATTGAGAGTACAATTACATGCCAATTGCAGAGTTAGAAGAGTTTATTTTAGTGATAGATTGTACTCTGAAGATGAATTGCCTGCAGAATTTAAATTATTTTTACCTGTTCAAAGTAAAGTAAGTTATTAACTTTGAAAATGATAATATATAAAGGCTAAATCAGGATATTAAGTTTTTAAGTATAGCTTTAAAAAATAATAATAATAATTTAAGTACATAAATAAAAGAAACTTCTTTTGATAACTAAAATATATTTTATTCCTAAAAAGCAGTATGCACTTGATTATGTAGATGTTTCTACTGAACAAGATTTTTAACATCTAGTAATAATTACTCCTTTCTATGTAACTAATTGACAATATATTAATACATTGTAATTTAGTAATGAATAATTTATAAAAATAAATGTAATCATTTGCTCAGCGATGAATACCAACAATAAATAATTGAAATTACTGTCATCTGACATACAATCCATTAAAGATCCTTTCTAATTTCTATTAGGACGTATTTGAAATATTACCAATCAAATATTTATTGTTTGAGCTTCTCTTACAACCCATGTTACATAATATCATTAGCTTTAAAGCAGAATGTATAAGAAATAATTGAGTCGACGCATTAATATATTTTCCTTACCTTTTTCCCAAATTGTTGATAAATAGCAAGTTTATGAAAAACTAAAATAATACAAATTTGTGTATTATATCAAATATTTTATTTAAAAACAAAACCTTTAATCTTTATTAAACAAAACTTAAATTATATTTAAATGAAATTAAAACATAAATAATCTCCCTTTGATATTGCAGATAAATCCTAAACCAGTTCCGAATAAAATAATGATTTAATTAAATATAAATGCATGAAAAATATTAATAAAGAATAATAAGTAGTGTATATAAGTATTAGAATGAAAGAGTAAAATTAATAATTAGAAATTATTAACAGCCAACAATCTTGTTTCAAACTTGAAAACTATGAATACTATACTTAAGAAAAAACACTTATTATTATACTACAAAACATTTTTAAATGCCAGAATATGGGTTTAAAAAAATTTATCTAGGACAAAACAATACATAAAGTAGGGTACAATGAATTAAAATAAAATTAATATATTTACTGAAAATAACTTTGTGAAATAATAATGTTTTAACTTTTTAATAATAATTAATTTGTGTTTACTTTTTCATTTCTGAAAATACTATTTAACTACAAAAATTTATAATAGAAAAAATTTTTTTAATTTTTATATTAATAAACAAAACTCTTATTGATGCCTTTCAATAAGTAAACAAACATAAATAATAGTAATTTAAAGTTCAGATGTTTCATTAACTTCTTCCCCAGGTTTACTTTCTGTATTTTGCTCTTCTTCACAATTTTCTTTTACTTGATCATTCTCCTCCTGTTTTTTAACTTTAGGCGAAGAAGTTTTTTCACCATCACCTTATAAACAATAAATTAATATTTCATTAATAGATTTCTTAATAATATTCTATCATATATATTATACTCTATTGAGAATGAGATCAGACCACCAGTCTTGTGACTACCAGTTTTTGTCAACGGTGGTTTGACGCTTTCCCCACATAGCTAGCTCATAGTACCAGTGCTTTGAAACAAACCCACGCCCATTCGCACAAGTTGGATGCCGATGTCTAATCTCATTCTAAATAGAGTATAAATACAATATTTGATATTTATTTAGTCAATATGTTATATTCAAAAAATATTTTTTCAAATCTCCTATATTTATATTATTTATTTATTGAATGTTGGAATGTTTACCATTTTCACCATCTGCTGTTCTTTTTTCAGGTCGACCACAGACAGAGAGTAGATTGAACTTGCAGAAGCGACCATAATCTCTTACTACTGACAAACAACAAACAGATTTCACCACCTCAACAATAATAGTCATTTTAGCTCCACCAGACAAATCCACAGTATGTTGTCCAAAACTAACCACTTGGTTGGCCAATTCCTTAATTACTTCATCACGCCGCACTGAATTGTTATATCTGTGGCTATATATGCCATTTAATTAAAAATTAATTAATAATAATTTAAGGTTTTTGTGTGAAAATTGTATTTAAATAAATATTTTTTTTACTTGAACATAATTGCAAATGTTGTTGGTTCTGTAGAAAAATACTTAGATAATAGATTTGTGCAGGCTGATTTTATGGATATTAAATTGGCCTAAGAACACAAGTGAAAAAACAACAATATTGTAGTAAATCGTAACAAAATAAAGCTTGAGTTTTACATTACTTTGCAAGTAATTAAAATCGGAAGCATACGTAAAAGAAATTTTGTCTTCTGCACTTTGGTTCTTTCTATGTCTTCGAGTATTTTATACATTAGGTCACATGGATCTTCAACCTAACAATAAATTCTCAATTAATTTTAATAAATCTATAAAATGTTTGTTTAGTTTAACACAATAATATAAATTACTCACAGTGGTGCTGATAAAAATACAGTTTCCAACACCCGTAACTGACGGATTAAATTTTTTCCAATCAGCATTATCTTTCTTGGACAAGCTTTCCAATTCAGTATCTAATGAGTCCATAATATCTGTAGATTCTTCTACAGTACTAGAAATATCTTCAGATGGTTTCTAAATCAAAATTAATTTAAGTAGTTTCATGATTTGTAAAAAAAATACTGTATGGTTATTCATATACATCAACACAAGCATACAATTTATTGTTAGAATAGACTTAACTCTTATAAAGATTGTGAAGTATTTTATTTGTCAATAACTTCATTAATGTACATTTCTATGATCTTTTTTAGAAATTTTTTTTAAAAATAATGAGTTCTTTAAGACAAAAATGCAAGTGTACATAAATAAGTCTTGAATTTTAACGCAAAGAAAACAAAATAATTAATAAAATTTAAGTATTGGATAAACTATAAATTTAAAAATATGTTTATTAAATAGTAATAATTTAAAAAAAATTATGATAAGCATATTGGTTGTTAAAAATCCCCTTTTAATATTAATATTATTTTTCAATAATAAAATAAAATATTATATATTTCACAAATTTTAAATTAATGTTGGATAGTTGGAGAGGTAAACAAAAAAAGAATCAATAGAAGGTACTTTTCAAGACTACCTATTATGATTACTCGTGTTATCTCGACTACCGTAATTTATTAAATAATAAAAAAGTATATATTTTAACATATTCTGAAACACGATAAAATATAATTAATAAAATTAATGAATGGATGTAATAGTATAAAACATCTAGTAAAAATATACATAATAGTATAAAAAATTTAGGTTTAATAATTTTTTTTAGAGGGAAATAGGTTTTAACATCCATTAAAATTTTGTTAAATCGTTTGCAAGATTTTCTCGCCAAACAAATTCAGTCAGGTATGAATCCAAATGATGTCGAACTCTTCCTCTATGTTTTTTGTTTCACCACTTTGCCGATCCCCAAAGGCGTTCAATCGTTTGAGTGAATTAAAAAAATTCAAATTGACTAGAAGTAGAATAATATGGATAATAGGACGACTGTCGACTGACTAACGAAATAAATACCGACATAAAATGGTTAAAATACCTAAACTAATTGGTTTGTAGTAAATTGTACATCGAAAAAAAAATTAAATTGTACATTACGATGATAATATAGATTACAACGTGGGAATATACATTTATAAATAGATTCCTATACGGAGGTAGGTTAGGTAGAATTGAAAATATTCGGGCAGTCGAGATAACCCAGATGATTCTAACAGGTAGTCTTGGAAATATTTTGGTAGTCGAGATAACACGGAAGAATACAATAGAAATACAACTTAGGAATAACCTATAAAAAATTATTTAAATATAAATAAGACCAATTTTTATTTATATTCAAGAGGATACTACACCTACATTTGTGGTATTCTATTAAGGAAGATATAAATTAATTATATTATAATTCATAAAAATTTAACAACCGAAAAAATTGTTTATAAACATAATATGCCAATATGGATAATTATGAAGATATGTTCCTATTTTAAAATTGGAAGTACCTACATCAATATAAAAACTAACAAAATATTACACAATGATTAGACAAGTATTTATATTTTTAAAAAACATTCAATTTGTTTACATATTTTTTTTGAATTATCAATTTTTACTGAATTTAATAATTTAAAATCTAAATTTTCAATACAATTACATAAGTTTTCACAAGTAGTGTAATATAAATATTTTTCTTCATATAATTTTTCTGCCAACTCGTATTGATGGTTGTCCATTAACTTTTCATTGATTACCACTAACAAAGGTTTACCATAGTCTAATGCTTGCATTATGGAACCAGCTCCTCCGTGACTTATTATTAGATCACTATTAATCATATCAGGTCCAATATCTGGCTTAAATGTATAACTTGAGATTTCTATAACATCAGAAGGTTCAACAACAAATGTACCGTTTCCTATTTGAAGTATCATTGATGTATAACCATTACGTTTTAGAGCTTCGAGGGTACGACGATTAGTGACAGTATCAATTAATTCATTAAATTTAGTGGTACCGACAGTGACAAATACTGTTTTAGTAGACATCTCTTTACTTAGAGATGGTAAATAGAATGTATCGATTTAATAGAAAATAAGTACTTAGTGCATATGTATTTACAATAATGAATACAAGAATATTTTAATTTGATATTGTGAAATAATAAATAATAATATAATCAATTTACTATTTAGTGATTTTACTATCAAATAAGTGATAATACCACCATGGTCTTAGATCTTTCAAGACCGTGAATACCACAGTGGTAAATAGTGGTTCACAAAGTGTTCAAAAACTACGTTATAATAATTTAATAAGATGCAGATAGAAATTTCAAATTTCAATTCGCCGAAAATTAAGTCAAACTTAATTCAGTCTAATAAAAAAATATTTTGATATTTTGTATATTTATCTCTTCTAAATATAAACTGATATAATTTTATGGTCTATACTTGAATACCTAATTGCGTGATAGGATTTAATAAAATAAATTATTCATTTACAGTGACAGTACAGGAAAAGTAGATTGTACATAGTAGTATAGTACATACTACAACATAACATTTTAAATAGATTAATTATATGAATATATAATGCATTTTTTATATTTATATTCTATTAATCTAATCACTGGTGTAGTGGTGTAATGCAATTGATATTTGATGAAAGACTAAATATATACCCCATTCACAGATACAATTAAGGGAATTATAGCCTTGTATAATTTTAGTAACTCCAACTGGCTACCGGTCAACATTAAAAAAAAATGTATATTTTTGATTAATCATTATCATTATTTTATCGATTATAATTTTAAAGTTATATCTATATTTCATAAATCTATAATATTTATTGCTTGTATTATTAAAATATCGAAAATATATTAATTATTAAGAGAATAATGGTATGATGCAGTACAGTTACTAGCTTGACAAATTCTTAGATTTTGGCAAAAAACTAATAAAAATAATATTAATTTTGAAATTGATTTTAATTCTTAGACAATTTACACTCGTCCCAGCAAAAGCAAGGAAGGTTATAAAAAGATTAATCGTAATTTATTTAGTTTATAATTATATTATATTTTTGTCAAAAAAATTACATTTATAGTAAACAGTAAATCATAAGAACATAGGTAAGTTAGATCTACTATCCTATCATGTAAGGTGTAATG
The DNA here is from genome assembly GCF_020882245.1 of Rhopalosiphum padi. Classification (NCBI taxonomy): domain Eukaryota; kingdom Metazoa; phylum Arthropoda; class Insecta; order Hemiptera; family Aphididae; genus Rhopalosiphum; species Rhopalosiphum padi. Next base: position 27,167,584 of record NC_083600.1, read on the forward strand.
TAAACTGAAGCTGAGCAGTCTTTGATGAACATCCTTAAATATACCGTAAATAAAATAAACCTATCTAAATACATAGGTTAGGTGAGTAATAAAAATAAATAATATTATAACTACGTAAGTACGTAACTATTATTTGTAAACAACAAATTACAATCTATTTATAGGAATTAGGAACCTACCACCTACTGGATCTATTTGACCACGATTAAAGTTATATAAAGTTATATAATATTTAAATTTATTTATAAATAATAAAATTAAAATTAAAAACATATTATGAAAACAATCCTGATAACGGGCTCGTAGGTTCTGAATAATATTAAATCAAAACAATCTTTGAAAAAACAATTTGGACTTGGTACTTTTACTAATAATTTAAAAATTAAATCAGCCCTCCCAACATTTTATAATTTTTTACACCAATGTCTAAACCTCAACTGAATTTATTACCTAACAATAATAACGAAGTTAATACTATATGTTATATATATTGCTAGAAATATAATGCTAGAAACTAGCATTTATAAGACATATAGTTCTCAGGTTACAATTTACTGAGCCTTACATACCAAGTACTAATATTATACTGTCCTACGTCATAACTTTTTTTTTCTTTTTACTACTTCACCTAATAATTAATATACTACAAATCAATGTAAAATTTGAATAATATTTTCAAAAAGATTTTAATCCAATCAAACTTACGTCTTTTTCTTCGCTGTATTCTCTTAACAAATTTATCGCTTCCTTCTGACAGTCTTTTTCTCCGTAATTGCATGTACACAAAAATCCTTTCATGTCAGGCTGGAGTTGATTACGACTGACCTTAAAATTGTACTTCTTTTTACCGTAATATGATGATTTGGATGGACGAGCTGCCATGGTTTTAAGAAAAAATGTTATTGTTTACCAATATATAATTGTTCAGTTTTTAACGATCAAATATCGCCAGTTTTTTAAATAACTTATAATAGAACTATTTCCTTAGAATGTGTAATTATAAAGTACAACTACAATTTTGAATAAATATATAAAATTTACAATATACAATAAATAATAGATTTTGACAATACACACAACTACACAAGCCGTAAGCACGCGCCGAAATGGCAAATTATTATTTATTAATTAACTTTCCGGCACAATTACTTTATCATTGGAAAATGATAAGCCGTGATTAGATCTCATTGGTAACATGTGGTAACATCACAGAACTTATCTGTTAATATCACGAACTAAGATATATCTATATATGGATAAACCTATGTATATCTTAGTTCGTGATTAATAAGTAATAACCGCACTTCTTAGTTCTTGATAGAATTTAAAATTAATTGAAATTAGAAAAAAATAAAATTAATTAATTAAAAGTTTTTTTTAGAATATTAATGATAAAAATTTTTTATCTTTGAGGTAATGAGGTCCATAGCTTTATAATTATTTAATTATTCCTCAAATTGTGGATATTATTACAGACCACGACGTAGAGAACATAATATAGTAACGCCGCTCTTGTATATTTTATAAATTATGTATTGTAATGGAGATTTCAGATTTATTCTAAATATTTGTATTTGTACAATGTCAAATAGCTAATTATAATAAATTAATATTATATCAATATAATATTATAATCTAAGCACTTCTTCTTCTTCATCAGCTTGTCAGCCTTTAAGGGCCATCGCTGCCATATCTAAACACTTACCATTAATAATTAACAATTTTAGTTTTGGAAATATATTTGTTCTATTTTATTGTACAAATTAATATTGTAATAACTATGTACAATAAAAATAATAATTTTTATACAGTAATAGGGTAAGACGTAAGGTGATTCATTTTTAAATTTATATAAAATATAAAATATGTAATTTTTATTTTAATATTAAAAAATAAAACTGTTTTATGGCTATGGCCATCTATTTTAACCTCCAAAAATATCTTTTGAGTGTAGCGTTGATATTGTTAATGTAAAAAATAAAAATATTCTTGGAAGCTTATAAACATTTGTATACTTGTATAAAATACTTTAATCAAAAATAGGTTAGGTTTGGTCAGTCCCTATTTTTTGTAAATCTTGCTACTACACATTTTACCGGTTTCTGGTACAAATATCTTTTAAAGGTTTTAACTATAATTATAGTAAACATAAACTTTTTTTCGTCTATTTGTCATTTGTTACTGCACACAACATTAAGGACTGGGTTAGGTAATTGTAATACCTACAATTCAGAATTCAGTCTATATAGTAATTTTTTCAGTAATTAACCTAGTTCTCCACATCTATAAAGCTGTAGTGCTAAAATATTAGTTGAACTTTAAATTAATTTAATATTATTCAGTATAATAGTACATATACAATAACCTATATTTATTTTCTCAGAATATAACATTGGGCATAATATAAACATTAATTAATACTATTGTTACTCATTGTAAAAACATTGTTGAATAAAGTATTACATATTTTTTCCTGTATTAGAAATGTAAATTGTCATTCATGACCATATATTTTAGGCTTTAGCCCCTACACAAGTCTTCTCAGTGGGGCCCAGTATTCATATGTATATAAATTTAAGTTGAATAAAAAAATGTTATTTGATTGCAAAATGTAAAAAAGCTATGTGGAGAGATATCCATTTGATCTCCATTAACATACCATTAATACATTGTATGTTGTTAACATGACACATGTATAAAGGATAGGTGTGATTAAATACTGTCTCAGTGGCTGATAGGTTGAGAGGTAACTCAAATCTCCAGATGCCATCTATTTGTAAGGAATATATTACACATATTATATAATAAATTAATGTGAAAAGTGAACAAAAGACAGAAATTCTTTTATGTTACTTGATAAATAATTTTATTGTTTAAAAAAAAAGTATAAGTTACACTTGAAAGTTGATAAATATATTGTCTAAAAACTTATAAATATACAATTTTACAATAAATCATTATATTTTTAGTACATTTTAACAAATTTAAATATAAATTACTTCAACAGTTTAACAATGACTAGAATAGTTATAGTAATAAATCTTGATAGCAAACCTAGTTAAATATAAATCTTAGGTATTGTTTAATATTTTTTATTCACTAAATGTTAAATAAATAAAATAATAATAAATATCTATTACTCGATAATTAGTTAGTTTTTAGTAATACTCATAAGTTCTGTTTAAAATATCAAATACATTCAATTGAACTACCTTTTATCCTGTTTAACATCATAAGTAAGATAAGATACATGCTAACTAATATTACAACAATGCATATTTAATATCTGATGAGTGTAAATCAGTAAGAGGTCATAATTTATTTAATATTTTCTTATTTGAATGATCAAAAATAAAATTAATACAATAAATTGAAAAACTATTATTATTGGTTTTTGAAAAAGAAATACAATAATAAGATTAATCTATGTTGTAAGTTATATTAATTAATATTAATTTATATTAAAAACCAGATATATTATTTATCATCAGTTTTAAAATATTTAGGTAAGTTGCGCATTTTAGAATTTAGAATATTAAAATAAACATTTTTTGTTTATGCACATAAACATTTATTGTTTATTTATTTTGCACATGTCATCTAAAGGCCCTGGAAAGTTATTGTTACTTTTTACAAAAGAACACTTACTTATAGTGGTATATAAATAAAATGAATTTATCTATGATTTATTTTCAAATAAGGACCCACAAGTCATGTTAATTGTACTTAAATAATTTGGTATCATCAAACATCCCTTATGTGGTTGCTCCAAAACTAGAGAAGTAATAACAGATTAAATTAATAATTAGAATAAAATAAATGTCATATTTGTTTTACATATATAAATATTATGGTCTATAAGTATTAACATACAATGAGTGGTCATTCGGTAGATGAAAAAAAATAACTTACAAAAGTTGACTAGTGCGGATATATTTCAATCTAAAGGCAATGATGAGTCATAAAAACAGTTCTAGTTAGAACTTTGTTTACCTAAAAATAATCAAAACTAATATTAGCTTACATTTCTTCAACACAATTTGTTGTTTTCCAAAATTTCTTTAAAGGTAAGACCAGCTCAGAATCTAAAAAACACATATCATTCACAACCATTGTTAAATTATTAACGTCTTTGCTCATTTCTTCTAAACCTAAAATTTACTGTAAAAGTTTAAAAAAAAAAAACAATTATTGTATCTATACTATATAATTTAACTTAATTATTTTCAAATCAATGAATTTTGGATTGAGCAACCACTGAATAGCTATTGGCAACCATATTATTGGAAAGTTTTTGGTTTTCAGAGATTATAGTAAAATGATAAATACAATTATTTCAAAAGTGGCCATTATAAAATACTTTTTTAAAACTATATATACTTTATAGTTTATAATAAGTAGTGGAAGATAATCATTATATTAAACTGCTTAAAACAAATCACGTAAGTAATTTTTGTTAAAATTAGTTTTTTTTAACTAGATTCAACTTAAATTCCAGAATTCCACTGGTATTAAAATATATAATTATTATTTTCCCTACTATACTTTTAATTCTGTAATTTTTTCCTTAGTAGTAGAATTAATGAACAAGTTATGTGTACATGCCGAGATTGGAATAATGTTTTTCTTTTGTTGTGCGTGTGTGGTTAAAAGAACCTGTAAATGTTACTTGTATTATTATTATTATTATTATTTTGCAGAATAAAGTGTAGTTTAAATGATTAAATTTGAAAATTCTATACCTAAACACATCTAAAGTAATTAGATACTTATGCTTTTTTCAATTACAATAATCACTACTTTCTAGTATGTTCATTTCAGATAGTTAGATCTTTATTTGGTAACCACACATCAGGTCCTGAATGTTCGTCGATAACATTTTTTACTTTTTCAAAAATGTCTTCAAATGAATCACCTTTTATAATAGCTGTAAAAATTATTAAAACATATTCAATAAAATAAATATATATCTGAATATTATTTAAGTCTGTTTACCTGTTAAATATTCATTATAATCTTGTTCAACTTTCATTTCTTGATCATAAATTTTCTTTGCCCGATCTTCAGTCATTTTATCGCTGATTTTCCTGAATGATTTAAAAAAAAGTTCAACATTATTTATATTTTATAAATTAACAAATTAAATATTTAAATACTTACATAATAAAGTCAAGAGAAGATGCTTTAATAAATATAGTAATAGGGTACAGGTCTGCTGCTTGTAAACGTTTAATAGCATTGGAGCTTACGTCAAGAATGCAATGTTTGTTCTATTTATATTTAAAGGAAATAATTAATAGTTAATATAAAATATATAATTCATTACACTTTATACAATATTGTATATATACTATGTATACTATATTGATATACTACATATGGTATAGAATATTAGTCATACTTGTTCAGCAACTTCTTGGACTGAAGCTAGAGATGTTCCATATAAATTATCATTAAACTGACCAGCTTCAATAAATAAATGTTCTTTAATATCACGCTCCATTTGTTCACGTGATTTAATAAAATGATAATGAACACCATCAACTTCCCCATGCCGAATTTCTCTAGACGTGTCTATAAAATTCAAAAAATTTTATAATGTGTATAAACACAATAGCTAATAATTTATAAATTATTACGAGGTACACATGATCCAAACTCTTCTGGATATTCTGATATTAGATGATCATTTATTTTGTCTTTGTAAATTCCAACTACAATGACAGGGCGACTATAGCTCAATGTTTTCTTAACAACAGATTCATATGGTAAAGTTGGTTCTTCTAAAATATATACATAATATTCAATTAATATCTTTCAAATAAAACAATTTTAATTTAATGTAAATAAAAAACAAATAATATTGTATACAGTGTTTCACTTGAAAAATAGCTTAATTAATTTCAGCCGGATTACCTTAATTGAAATGAGAATATTTTAGAGATAGATAATATTAAAATATTGGTTCTGGGTCAATTTTCAAAATTATATCTCTTTTGGTATTTGCATACACAATAAACCTTGTACTTTTTTTAAATTACAATACACATTACTTAAATAAAATTTAAATAACTTAATTTTCAAGCAACTTTGATGATTAAACTTTTTTTCTATCTTAAAAATTGACTCGCGGTAGTTTTAACAGAACCACATATTTTATTTTGTTATATTTTATTATTTTTAGTAATTAAAACACATTTTGTAAGAATTGTTTCACAATTATATTATGCAGGGCAATAGTGTTAGTATTATTGGTAATAATCATTCTGTTTATAAAAATAGGCTTTGAAAATTTAAAAAAAACATTTGTTTAGGACAAAACTATTATAAAGAAGGGTTTCAACAGTCCAAGTCTTTTCATTGAAATTGTAGCCCTGGCTTTATTTAGCTGTTATGAGTCAATTTTTGAGTTGGAAAAAAATATATTTATCAAAATTGTTTGAAAAGAATAGGTTATTTGAATTTGACAATACATGGAAAAAAAAATGTTTTATTGCATATGCATTAGCATGTATCCCAAAATTATTAAAACTGGTTAATATATTCCTTAAAAATTATAATTTCAATCAAAGGGTATTCAGCTGAAATATTTTGTAAGACTATTTGTGTGAAACAAACTGTACAAGATACCTAGAAAAGAATACAATTTAATAAAAAAAATTACTGATGAAATAAAATATTCTAAAGATAAAAGAATAAAATGTTATACGTCATAAATTTTGATGAATACTACTTTTAATTTAAAATATTTAAAATGTATTTAATTTATTATATCAAATAAATAAATAGATTGTTAATAATCTAAAAATAATTTCTATACAAAACTTCCTATTTTTTTTAATATATTGAGATATTTCTAAGGTATTTTTTACTTAATGACAGCATAATGCAATATTGCCAATATTCAAGTTGAGGTTAGAAATTTTTTAATATGACTTAGTAACACATTTGACCTATGGAATTTAAAAAATTTATAACACATACAATTTTATTGTATTTGAATATGAAACTTAAACCAAATAAAATTCTACATATTATTATAAAAAGGGGGAAAAATTAATATTAATAAAAACTAGGGTTCTAAAATGGATTAATTGCTGTAATTAATGTGTAGGGAAAATATTGAACACATGCTAACTGCCGTTATCATGCAAATAGATGGGCACTATTAGTTTTAAAAAGCATAGTATAAGAAAAATATTAAATTATAAATTTGTCATGCTGTTAAATGGAAAATAATAAAAAATGGTTATGAAAGGAAAGAAAGGATGTATATACCTAGTGAAATATCTCTTACCAACAAGTAGTTCAATTATGCTTATGCTGCTTAAATTAATACCTTCAGATGTTGGATCTTCATGAGTGTAACAAAGCATATAATCTGTAAACCCAATGTTTACTGTACAATGTGTATAAAAGGAAGAGAGAAGAATAATTCAACCAGTTTCAATGGGGAATCATCTTAAACCATTTTTAAATCAAATACTGGAAGGAAAAATAATACTTACGATCTTGGTCTGTTCCAGTACATTCCAAACGATCTGCTTTACTACGCATAAATGGAAACATTCGACTTAAAGCAAAATTTTTCTTTTTCTTTTCCAAAGTGGAAGTCTAAATAAAATAAATGTATTGTAGCTTGGATAGAACAGCAGAATATAGTAAAATGGGTTTACTTTATCAATAAGAACTGGAACATGTCCTTGAAATTTAACTGTACGATCCCTTGACTTTTGTTTTCGTTCCCAGCGCTTTTTTGAAGGTACAATACCAATACGATCCTCTTCACCAGCTGGAACCAACTTTTTAGCTTGCCACCATTCATCGTCATTAGCATTAAGTATGTGTAGTATGCTACCATATGTAAATGATATTCCACGACTTGGTAGGCCATCATCTCGGTTTGGATCGTAATCAAACAAAGCCCTAAATGTTTTATTTTTTATAAGTTAAATGGCTACAATTATGAAAGGTTATTTCTTAATGGAATACATATTTTTTAGTGTACATAGACTTAAAATTAATTATAATCCATGTTTTTTTTTTATGTATAAATTGAGTAATCTACCATGGACGCTCATCTCTTTTTTTACTTTAATAATAAAGTTATTTAAAATCTGATTTTTGGAATTTTTAAATATATTTGAAAATCATATTTTCAAATAATTGAAATGTCTTGTACCTCTTAAGGATGATCCTATGGTAATACAAATTTTTGTTTTTTAATTGGTTGCACTTAAATGCTAAAACTTCAACGGCAAAGACGAGGTGAAAAAAAGCTGCAATCACAGACGGCATCTTTCTATGATGAAGGAATACAAAAACTAGTGTCCTCTTTATGATAAGTGCTTAAATAATGGTGGCACTTATGTTGCAAAATAGCTGAATATTTATACTTAACATTCCAATAATTTGTTTTATTAAATATACATTTTACTTATTTTTATTTCTTAACAGAATTTACTTTCTGGACATACCTTGTAATTCAAAATATGAATATAACTGTAGTTGGGACTAATGTAAAAAATAAATGCCTATACATTTTTTATGGACTCGTTTCAGTTATGAACATAAATAATAAATATACAAGTAACGGAAAACTATATTAGATATTTTAATATTGTAACTATATTTTGAAACTAAATACCTGACGAATAACTGTAATTTTTGTGAAGGTCTTGGTAATGTGCTTGAAGACACAATAGCTTTTTTCATTATTTGTTCTTTAATATCTGCTAATTTAATTTGGAGTCTATGATATTCTTCAGGCCGTTGTTGAGCTACAATAGTAACAATCGGTCCATCGCCCTAAAATTTAGATTTAAATTTTTAAAATTATATTAAACTAATTGTTAAAATTTCATATAAAGTAAATAATATTACTTTTAAAGCTATAGCAGCATCATCATGAGTGGCATTTAACATGTCAATTGCATTAACACTTAAAATACGATCACCTGGTTCTAAAATTCCATTTTGATCAGCTGGACTACCAGGTGCCACATAAGAAATAAAAATACCTTCTTTATCTTCCCCACCAACAATGTTAAATCCTAACCCTTCATCAGACCTTCGAATAGTGGCTACTTTTTCAAGCCTAAAAAATCGCATATTTTTTTTATATATTATTCATGTAAAAATTTGTTTAAACAATAATTAAACATACATTAATGATATATTTTCACTGCTTGATTTAGACGAAATGCTGGATTTAATTGGTGTTTTTGGTTTTATATAACGCATGCTAAGAGACTCTTTCACTAAAAGTTATAGTAATAAAATTATAAACACAAAAGTATATATTACATAAACAAATAAATTTACATACCAATGACAAGTGTTACTTTATCGCCAGTTTCTTTAAGTGCAGCAACTGCTTCTTCGTGAGTAACATTTTCTAAGTCTACATCACCATTCTATAAATAAGTACAACAAATAATCATTCATAAATAATTATCATAATTTTTGTGAAAATAAAACACACAATTAATACCATCGATTATAAATATTATAATTTATAATTAATGTTAACACTTACCAGTGTGTTTTTAACTGCAATCAATTTATCACCAACTTCTATACGACTATCTTTATGAGCTGCACCACCTTCTAAGATCTTTGTAACATATACTCCACTATCCCCTGGTAAATGAACATTACCAACACCTCCAGCTATTGTGAAGCCAAAACCTCCATCCTCTTTTTCTAGTTCAATCTCTGTAACTGTATATGATTTTTCTGGTTCAACAAATGCATCCTTTTTGCGTCGTTTTACGTGCTAATTGTTTATAAAGTTTAAAAATTAGTAATACATATTTAGAAATCAATTAATAATTTAAAAATAAAACATACTAGTGTAACAACATCTCCAGCATTTTTAAGAGCAGCTACAGCAAAACTATGAGGAACGTGTTCCAATGACTGATCATTTACTTTTAAAATAATATCATTAGCACGAAGACCAGTTGCACCGATATCTGGACTAACTCGAGTCACTAGGACTAATGATTCTGAATCTACACCACCAGCAATGCTGAATCCTAGGCCACCAGATCCCCTTTCAACTGTTATTTTATCATACTCCCAATATTCAGTTTCATCATCCTAAATAATTATTAGAAAATTATTTTATATAGATACATCTTAAGTAATAAATATTATATTAAAAATAATAATAACATCCTTTATCACGGAAAAATAAATTCTATAAATAAATTGATTTACATGAAGTAAAATAAAAATTACTGTTAAATAATTGACTATAAAAATTGTTTAGACCAATCACAAATAAAAATATAAATACATAGGTAAATATTAAAATATCCTTGTTAATTGAATGAACAATTAATAAAAATAAAATCAATATTATTCAAAGTTTTAATGGTAGACATTAAATATAGAAGAAATAAGCACATAATACAGTTTAAGAAATATTCAGTAATAAAACAAACCCTTATTTCTAACACTCAGCAGATTAATTAAAAAAAAATAAAACGCTCAATTAATTCAAGATAATAATTTAATAATTTATGCTAAAATATCATGAACAATATCATAACCAAAATGGGAGTTCTTTGTATATTACATTTCAAAGATAATAATTATAGAGATAAATTTTAAATTTTTGAGAGGTATAGTAATTGATTTAATGAGCTCTTTTGCCATACCAAACTTTTTTTAAATTTTTACTATCATTAATAATATCATCCTAATTAATACTAACTGATAAAGTGATAAAATTCCGGAAATTTATTTCATTGATTAATATTATCTGTTTTTTGGAATTCCTATAAATATAATTTTAATTATCATTATGCATTTCAATTTTTCTGTAGCTCCCTTTAAACCATGAGCCCGGGGCACATGCCCCTTAAGTCCCCCCCCCACAGCACGGCTCTGGGAAGACCAAATATGAAACATACATTTTGTATGAGATAAAATTTTCATACTTTACATTATTAATTCAGTCAGTTAAAAATGAACTAAACTACAAAAGAAAGAAATCACAAAATTATAATTAAGTTATAATAATTAATTAAGATTTATTCTATCAAAAGCCGTATTATTATCTATATTATGTAGTATTAAATATAAAGTTTTTTAACTATCTTTTATAATAATAAGTACACAATTTTTTAATATTTGAGTTTCTAGCATTAAAACTAAATGGATTAAAAACAAGATAATGTTTTAGGTCATTGTTTTATAAAAATTAACTTTCTGTAATCTCATTTCAATTAATTTATTGTCTAATTTAATAAAGTTCCCATAACTAACAATTATTTAATTAAATTAAAATACACTTACAGTTTCAAGATTAGATTCTTGTTCAGTAGCATCACCGCATGACTGATTACCAGTATGTCCACTCAGTCCATTAATCTAAACAATAAATATATATATATATTTATAAATAAACACTAAATACTATTTTTTAAGCACATACTTGACAACTTATATCCACAAATTCTTTCTTTTTATAATCACGTTGACATTCAGTTTCCAAAGGTTGAAAATTAAGATCATTCTGTTACAACACATATTTAATAATTAGAACTATTAACATATTTTAGTTAAGTATATAAGCGTGATATTTTTAATTTTACATAAAATATTTAAAAAATATTTCAAATATAGATTAAAATTTAACAATTATAATCCTTGATATTATCACAAATATTATCAGGATTTTAATTTAATTTATTAAAGTTTGTTTAAGATTTATGATGCATTGATAGCATTGTTTAAGCTGGTATATGCAATAACACTATTTAATAAGTAATAACAATAATTGTTATTTGTGCGGTGACTAAAATTATACCCTAATACCAAATAATTCATTGGTTGTAATTTTTAAAATATTGAATAATCATAAATTAAAAGTATTTTTTTTAAAGTTTATTATTTTAGGAATCAATTTTACTCTATCACCCAATAAACACTTTAAGCTTATGTGGACTACTTAAGGTTAAAAATCTATCATTATTCATTAACAATACTTTCTTTAGATGCAATTATGCTTATCACTTATTTATACACATGAATATATTTCTAAGAATATGACTGAATTCTCATTTTGTTATTGTAAATTAAGATGGTAAGTTGTAATTACCAAACCAACTTTAGCATCAAATTGATCCATGATATATTTTTGTGCAATTGATATATCTTCATCTGTTACAGAATGACTTTCATCTTGAAGTGCCAATTCGTAAAATTCTTGTATATCTAAAATAATAAAAAATAATATGAGCAGAGATAAAGGATCATTATTGGATGCAATGCCCACGTTACCCCACTTATCACAACTGTTAATATATTTATCAATTTTGTGAACAAATGTTTAGTTAAGTCATAGACTAGGTTAAATGTAATTAAATAGTATACAAATTAATTGTAGTTGACGTGTGGTTAATATTATAAAAATGAATTACCAACGAGAGCCTGAAAAAGCCTAGACTTAAAGACGCTGATCACAATCTTCATGACAACTTGAAGATCATTGTCGGGTACGGTGGAGAGTTTTGCATGATAGTCTTCCAGGAGAGCTAAAGCCCTAAGGGTTTCTGTGATAAAAAAAAAATAGAGAATAAATAAATAAAATAAAACAGAACCTTATGATAAAAAATCATCAAATGCTTCTTAATAGTAGCATAATATAGTACATAATATTATATTATTATTGTTGTATTTCACGAAATCAATAAACAATAGCATGACATAAAAACATCGACAGTTTATTTTTATTTCTTACGAATATACGAATATTAATGACATCGTCAATACTTACCGTCTTGTTTACAGACAGGCATTTTCGTGACAGAAGCCTCGTGTGTAATTGTATGTTATTGTTACTTCGCACGGCGGAATATGTTTTATTTAGTCCTTTGAATAATAGGGCCTTACGAGGCGTCAACGGCGATGGCCAATAACTCAAAAAGAGTGAAGGACGCACACACACGCACGTATAAACTAAGGGGACTCGATGACGGCGACGCACTAACGTTCAGCGCGAGACGTCGCGGAAAAATCGATCGCGTCAGCTGTGTAACGTTAGTGCCTTAGTGGGTCACGTTGGCGAGGGTAACGTTATTGCAGTTGTAGCTACTTGATTTTATAACTGTTTTTGTTTTTTTTTGTATGTTCTCGAGTTTTTGACGTCGTAAACTCGTAGCGTCGAATCCTACATGGCCACCTAGATATGACAATAAAAATCTGGTGATGATGATAAAAATATACAATTTAAATGTATGAAAATCAATTGAAAATTTGAAATGTTAAAACTTATAGTATTATACATTTATACTAATGTGCCGGAAACGGGTCATTCGTCTTATTCACTCTACTGCGATCCGGATTTCCTATGACTGACGAGAGTATATACGAAACCTTTATAATTTATATCATAAATTCTAATTGTTTGTTTGCGGAAAACTCTACGGGGTCGGGGGTGTGGCGGATGCTGGTTTCTTAAAATAGACGGCGTTTAAAAATACACTATTGATACATGTTTCCCCCGCCACACATCTCGTCGCAATGTCATTATTATCGCCCGTGAAACCTACCACAGATGGCGACGTATAGTGTACTACTGTAGATAAATCACAAAATTAGAAATATACTAAAAAAAATAATATTAAAAATAATAATAATAAAAAATCTTATTTATTTTCAATTTTGTGTTTTAATGACTTATTGACATTAGTGGTTTAGCTGGGAAAAACGGTGACACTACGGACGCTGCATTTCGAAAAATAATGTACAGAATACAGCGTAGAGTACATAAACGCCCGGAGGGGGGGGCAAGCTGGGGCATTTGCCTCCTCCTGGCTTTTCCAAAATATTTTTTAAATTGAACGTTGAAGTGTTGAAACAAGATTATTATTATTTATTGTGATTACAAATCATCAGATTGTATTCTAGATTTTAATATAATATATTAAATTGGATAATTAATTTATTATTATTTTATTTTTCTTAAGAAGACGTTATACCCGCATGGCCGCATATGTTGTTTCTGTCTTACATACATTATACATATTTTATACATACATACAATATGGACAATTTTCGTTCAGTATAATTCATTTTGTGAGCATAGCCACATGCCCACATAATATGTAAAATATTTATGTTTTTTAATGTTGAATTAAATGTTATATTGCATTGAACTTTTAAAGACTCTTCATCTGATTTTTGAGCTGAATGAAAATATTATATTGTTTGAATTGTGTATGTCAGCTAAATATGAAAAATATGTTAATTATATATGCACGAACATTTATTTAATTTATTTACTACATAGCCACATAGGTATAGTTGCTACTTGCTTTACTAAATATAAATATAAAAATAGGTAAAGTAGGTGACTGCTTTGCTGTATAGTAGGTGTCGAATGGAAACCTGTCAAAAGAATAAAAGATATTAAATTGAACAAAAAATCATAGAACAGAAAAAATCTAGAAAATATTTGCTAAAGGCATAAATAGATTGTAGAACAGTTGGTTGTTAGAACAAATGCACACTCTAGTATTAATTTAATTTGTACAAATTGATTTTGGAATAACTATTTTGAAGAACAAAAAGTAGTGATCCTCACAGATCATAAAAGTGATAACGTTATCTGGACTATTATAGATATGAATAAATATTATATGAATGAGTCGCGTGCGGTGTGCGACAAGAAGACAGAGAAAAGACTAAAGAGTACCGGTGTGCGAAATTTTAAAACATGCTACGCCTGATCATTTAACCAATGATCTGCGCATGCGTGTGGACTTATTTTTCAAGTCTTGTGTCTGATATCACATTATATGCGCATACGTAATATTTAAATTTGATAATTATATAACTTGAGAAGTTCCTCTAGATGACCTCGTTCCAGATTTTTGATTTTTTTTTTCAAACCAGAGATATTTGCATTTGAAATTTTCAAAATTTTTAAATTTTTTAAAAAATCATATAAAATAGAAAAAAAAAGCTATCAAAAAAGTGGAACGCAGTCCTCTAGAGGAACTTCTCAAGTTTATTTTGGTGTTTAAATTATGTTTCTACGACTAACGAGAGCTGAGGAAAATGGGAAGTACGAAAACATGTTTTTAGTTAAAAAAGTCATAAATTTACAGTCGTATTTATGCACGTTTTTTCGGTGAATGATTTGTTTTTGAACTCCGAAACTTTACACGTGTTGTTAGATGAGTTGCAGATACATTTTGCGCACGAAAATCCGTTAATAACAACGAAAAACGATAAATTTTATTTCGAGTTATGGAGAGCAAAACGCTATTGCTTTTAAGTGTAATGGTAATTTCAATGGGAATTCAACGTAGTTCGAGATAACGAAAAATATTTATGTTCGATATAATAAGAATCTACTGTATACCTATAATAATAATAATACATTATGTGTATAACATTACTCGGCTTGTCCGGCAGATAATGTGTTATCAGACACATGACTTGAAAAATAAGTCCACACGCATGCGCAGATCATTGGTTAAATGATCAGGCGTAGCATGTTTTAAAATTTCGCTACCGGTGTCCTGCTCCTGACTGACTGATTTTTAAATTTGTACTGTTACTCTTTATTTTTGTCCATCATAAAGGACATAGTAATCGTTTTTAGTTGATAGTAGTTTATTTCGTTTTTTTAGTTTTGCCTTTAGTCCGTGCTCTGTGCGCCGTCGAAACGCTATGTTTATCGAAAGGGGGAAACCAGAAGAAATCCCCAAGGGGGCCATACGTCTCACAAAAGAGGAGGTCATAGAGTACATGACCGACCTGATACACAAATGGCCAAATACTATGGAATTGTTAGTGGCGATCACATTGCATAAATATCTTTTATCGAGCACTATTTTATTGTTTTTAGATGGGCGCTGAAACATGGTAATCCAATTTTATCATCAGCAGTTGTTATATCGAGTTCGGTCATTTTAAATTTTTACCGCAAAAAATTACAACTTAGAAATTATGGACGTTTTACATTGTTTTTACCAGTTGTTCTTATCCCGTCAATTTTTGATCAAATGTATCAAACTTCAGTATGTATACTCGTATAATAACATTACAAAGACAACAATAAAACCCTTGTATTCCATAGATTACTACTAGATCAATAATTTTACAAGAAGATTGTCCTATTTGCATTAATACACAATCAATGTTCATACAATTGGGCACAGGAGTTGTTTATCCGTTGATGAGCACAATTGGTGGAACATACATGGTAAGTATATATTATTTGTACTCAAAAAATCTTTTTAACATTCCATTATGATTTTCATTACTATAAATATTCTACCATAACTCTCTATACTTTCAGTTTGCCCAGAAAATGAACACGTTTAGTTTGGGATCCAAAGGACCTGATATTATTAAAGAATTTGCTCAACATGTAACGAAAATAAGTCGTCCACTGTATAATAGACTTACAGTATTTGTTATTGGTCATGTACTATTAAGTTATATGATAAGTCATTACCAAATGGAAAATTTTGAGTTTTTAAGGATTAAAATGTTGCAACAACAAAATGAAGACATAGAAGCATTACGTCAAAGTAAACAAATTAGTTATAAATAATGATCCATTATGTTACTGATAGAGTAATTTAATTGTAACTATTATATTATTCTGCTCGGTGAGAGAACATGTTGATTGTGCACATTTCTATTCTACACTCTGATATCAAGAATGATTTCATTATGACAGGATGTTGTCTAGGGATGCGCAGAAGAACTGATTTTATTTGAACTTTAGTGTCTTCTCGCTGTGTAGAGTATTAGAATTTTAAAAAATGTAGAATATTTTTGCTTATAAAAATGTTTTATGCTCTTTAATATAATATAACAATGTTAAGATTAGTTTCCATATTTATGTGGGGTAATTGTTTATTATTATGTAACTATTACATTCTAACATATTGTCTATAGAATATATAATATTATATGGACAGTTAATATGTACATAAATAAGTAGTCGGTTACTGGTTCAGATTACATATTAGTTATTTGATCTAAATGACTAAATGTTTAATTAATCGCTCTACAAAGGTCTTTGTAATTGGTTCCTAGATTTTACTTTATACCCTTGCTATTCACAAAAGAATCTGCACTTAGGCAAAAATGTGTCAGTTAGTATATAATGAAATGAGGCGAGAAACAAAAAAATTGTGATTTGTGGAAACCAGTTACTTCTATTGTGGGGAGAAATTATATTTTTCATACCATACATAGTGAATTTAGTAGTGTACTTAAAATAAATATGAAGTGATATCATTGTTTTATTTAAATTATATAATCTTTTCTTAAAAGAGAAATATAAGTGTTAGGTGGTTAGTCTATTGTTCACTCTAATGAAGTATTGATTCTGTCATCTTAGTTATGGACACAATTTATAAAGTCTTAGTGCATATAAAGAAGAAATAATTGAATATAACGCATAGTTTTATCAGTAGTTTCTATACAATTTTTTAACTCTCAACCAACATTTTTTTGTTTTTTTGCTAGTAAAATTTAATGTAATGACTTCTATAACAATAAAAAGTACAAATATATTTTATTGTATAAAAATTGTATATAGTATATGAGAGATATCCAGAAAGTAAGAGTACTGAGGCTCTCACGACCATAGGGAATATTTTTTTACCATGTTCGCTATACTGCTGTATAGCTTTAGTCCTCTTATTCATATCAAGACCATAACAAGTTCAGTACGTTAAAAATTGTGGTTACAAGAATTTTTCTCGTGAAACATGTCGATCGAGTCTGCCGCCACCTCCTTTGTCCACTTCTTGACCTTGACCTCTCCTTCACCACCTCGTCAGTAGAAAAATTTTTCTACCTATGTGCTTCTTCAGGGAAGTGAACATATGGTAATCAGAAGGCGCCAGGTCGGGGAATATGGAGGGCGGTTCAAAACATCCCATCCAAAAAATTGCTTCACGATATTGGCTAACAGGCCCCTCCTTTTATTTTGAATAGCTCCCCTCAATTTTTTTAGGGTTTTACAATACCTTTCTGCTTTGATGGTCTCCCCCTGAGGATTGAGGTAAATATTCAATCAATATGATGCCTTTGTGGTCCCCAAAACACTGATGCCATGATTTTTTTGACTGAAATGGTGATTTTGAACTTTTTGGTTGAGGGTGAATTGATGTGACGCTAGTGTTCGGACTGTCTCTGGGTTTCAGGCGTTTAATGTGCAACCCAAGTTTCATCTCCAGTAACAATAGACTTGAGAAAATTATCACCCTCCAGTTTATAGCGTTCCAAAGAGGTAATGAATGACAGCGCGGATTTTGGACTTGGTGGCAAACTCGATCAACATGTTTCACGAGAAAAATTCTTGTGACCACAGTTTTCAACGTACTGAACTTGTTATGGTCTTGATATAAAGGAGAGGAGTAAAGCTTATAAAAGTGTAGCGAACATAGTAAAAAAATATTCGCTACGGCGTGAGAGCCTCAGTACTCTTGCTTTCTGGATATCCCTCGCATCATAAGACAGTAAATACCTAGTTATTGTATATTCATATTAATTATAAATGAAATAAATTAATAATTTGAATTGCAATATATTTAGCAAAATAATATAATTAGTATAAAATAATATAATACTTTATAACTAATGTCAAACAAAAACTATATCATGATTATTGTTCAACTTATAATATAGTCACATTATCTGTACTACGTTTATATTAGTCTCCAGCAAGCAACCAGTTGTGTTGGGTGGCAGTTAGGCAATGAACAGTTATCTGCCTGTCATGAAGTAAAGATCATACCTCTGCACACAGGTCAGCCTCTGAAGTATCTTTTAAATTTAGAATATATAGACAGTTGATATTTAATAGATTAAAAGTATATAATTTAGTCAAATACCAGTCAGAAAAATTGTATGACAAAAATTAAAACCATGTTTTTATAAACAAACTTTCTTTGAAGTTAGTGAACACATAATAGGTTTTATAACGCTTTTTAGAAAATAAAACTATTTTTCTTCATAAAACGTTAACATTAAAAATTGATATATTCTGTTTTTAATACAACCAAGATTAATAAAATGAATTAATAATATTATTATATATTAACTCAATGAAAAAAATTTAAAATTGTATATACATATTAATTATTAATTAATAACTATAATATAGTTTTAAAGTTTAATACTTAAATAACTTTAAATTAAATTTTAAAAGCTCTTTGATTTTTTTTTACTTATTTAATGCATTATTATTAAACTTAAAAATAATTGATATTTCTATTATTAATGACTTTTTAAGTTTTAAATAATAAATTATAAAATTTGAAGATTTTAAAAAAATGTAGTAATAATGGAAGTTTCATTAATCCACCTAGTTAAGGAAAGATGCTAATTATATACCTAAATAATTGTTGAATTTGAATTATTAAGATATCAGAGAACTATTTGTTTCCTTTTATTGATTCATGCACAATATCAAATTTGTGACGGTTAGAAGAAATCTTGTATTGTTCACTTTAATAGTGATTAAATTCATTATTATGACAATAATGTTCTTAGATTGATAATATTTAATATAATTCATTTTAATATTAAAGATAATAGCAAAAGATTAGTTCTGCTGATTACAAATTTGCTATGTTGTGTATGGGTTAGAGATAGAAAACAAACAATGCAAGGATTTCCTTTTAAGAAATTAAATTGTCTGTTACAAGCATAGTTTAAAGTAAAATGGAAATAAGAATTCATTTTAAAATCATAATTAAAAGTTTTAGTATATTAAATAAATAATTATGTTTTGAATGTCAACTCCAAAATCTTATTCATTATTAAATTATTACACAAAAACCATCAAAAATGGGAAAATAAAATATCTTTTATATTAAAATCACAACAGTTGGGAAATTTTCATAAACTTATTTTGTTTTATTGGTCATCTGGTTTTATATTATATTGGATAGTTAAAATAAATTGGTGATGCTTGTAGTTGGAAATACTTTGACTGTGATAAGGGACGTGAATGAGTTAAATACATGTTTGGGTGTTTAAAAATCGGCAGTGTTGGTATTTGAGGGGCCACTGTGTCTTGTTGGCCCCAAAGATGCTGCTAGCAACGTTGAGTCTGCATATGATTCATATAATCTTGAAAACTGACTGATACAGTTTCGCTTTGGTATCTAGTCAATTTTAAAGAGCGACGAGTCTCAGGTGTTACATGTCCTCGATAACCTCCTTTACGCAGGAGTGAATCAATAGTTTGTATTTTGTCCCAGCCTGTGAAAAAATTAATTTCTATATAACTATTTTATAGGGAAAATGAAGAATTTATTAAAATTAACAAGTTTAGAACATTTTAGTACACATTAAACTTTAAAAATAGGTTTGATTATGCATAACTATTATTTGTATTACCTTGTTCTTCAGCTACTTCTGGTAAATAAGTAGCGGTGCGCCTCAGTCCACGTTCATTTTGAAATTCAATGCGTATACCGTGAACGCCGATTTCCCAATCGTTGTAATCTTTGCCTTCCTCGAAGTGTAACAATATCGATATGGTTACATGTAATCGGTTCAATTCGTCGCTTGAGATTGGTTTGAACCTTGAATCTCTCAGTGCACTATTAAAGAAAAATAATAAATTTAGTATAAAAATGCATTAATTATTAAATAAAAATATTGTGTTGAAGTTATATACTAAATTATCCATATTGTAATTTTTTTATTTTTTTAAAACATGTTATTGTGTTAATAATAGTTTTAAAAATTCATACTAATATTAATTTATAAGCATTTTAAATGAGCAATCAATAAATTTGAAATACATTTTATGTTTAAATAAAAAATCTAAATTGTAGGAAGAACTTAAATTATTCGATTTTAGTATTTTCTGATCATGTTCAGTAATCTTTTAAAATTTAATGTTTATAATTACCTTGTTATAGCGTATTCGCGTAAGCCACTGTGTAAAGCAATTGAATTGAATGTGCCGATACACCCCCTGAGTTTCTTGTCTATTCCGGTCTCCCATGTTACGAACAGAGGACTGAAACAAAAACAATCACATTACCTATATAAAAGCTATAATGATTTCGGAACAATGCCCCTACTATAAATAATAAAAAAAAGCAGAGGAAAACCAACAGTAACACATCATTATTGCAACAGGGTATGATTTCAGGTGACAATGTTAATAGCTTTAACTACCTCCACAGGTGCACAGAAATGTTACCCAATGTTTTCCTATAGTTGCATAAGGTCTAATATTACCTTTTTCCATTGAACTTACAATGGATCATTTGTGAAATCTGGTTTCTTGGGAGGCTCCAAACTGTTCAGATAGGAGTATAGTGTATCAAAACAGAAATACCCCATTGCTGGGGTAGTGATCTTTTGAACGGCACCATCAAGTGGAGCCGTCGATGCACTGCCGCTACCACCATTGACGTCCAACGACACCTGATGATGGTGATGGAGTTTCTGTTTCTTGGTGTTCGTTTCACAAGAACCGGACATTTTAGACGTGTGGATAGAGATCGTATTAAAACAACTACCACACGAAACGATTTCTACAACGATAGTATCGAAGTTAAACAATACTATTCGTTTTAATTTTAAAAACGACTACCTAACGTCGAAACTAATAACAATTTAGTAAAGAAAAAACAAAATTCGACATTTCAAACAAAGGAAGAATAAAAATACGACTTGTTTTCTACTATTTACTACTATTTAGTATTTACTATTTACGTATTTATTAACTGGAAAATGAAATTTTGGATTATTTTATCACAAAGGAAACAACAGCTGACCGACTGACTGGTACCAGTAATTACTATTATCATGGCTGGGCTACAATATTATTGAGTAATCGAAAATCATATTCCCTGATCAGTTGTTTTCGTGAAATTGTAACATTAACCATAGGAAAATAACCATAAGTGTATCACACTTTCACACTGTCCAATGTCCACGACTACGAATTAGCTCTAAATATAATATATATTTTATGGTCACGATTTAAATTTTTTAAACATCGTGCTCATGCTTCATACATCATACTCGCATATTGCCATTTTTTTCATTTATTATATTCTAAATAATTAATTCATGACAATAAATACCGAACGAACGGCTGCACTGTACTTTATCGTGAATTCCCAAATGTGGGTCATCTACAACTACAGTCTACACTGTCGTAAATTTGTAATTTGTAAATGGTTTTAAATTTTTAACTATTCTTTTTATATATGTAGGCACAATTTGAGTTTTTTTGGGGGGCTATTATAATTTGCATGTATATACTGAGTGTATGCTCCTTGAAATACATAAAGGCAGAAGAAGATATATATAAACCATTTGAGGGGTTACGATTGATTTTGAGGGGCTTAGCCCTCCCTCAAATTGTGCGCCAAATATAATATATAATGAAAATATTATAAAGTATAAACAATATGTATACCCATCAAGGAAAACTGTTATTCAATACAGTTATAAAAAATCGATTTAAAAAAATGTCACACAAAATAGATAATTTTGAAAAACATTTAAATTTCAAATTTTAATATTCATATTTCATAATATAATTCCGTAAGTTTTATTATTTTACACTTAACAAGTAACAACAAATTTATAATATAAATTTATTTTTAATATACAAAAGGGAGATTCAAGAACATTGACATAATATAATGATACAACAGTTCAAATAAGATTTTAAACAGAATATAGATAATTCGGATGAAAATAAATTTAATTTTGAAATAGTCTTTGTTATTGGCATGATTATGAGACACAATAATAATTCTATGGATCACAAAATGTTAGTGGTATTTATTTCAAGTAGACATAACAATGTAAATTAATATTTGGTTTGTACATTTATTTTAATAACAACGATTTTACATTTAAATTACAATTAGTAGGTATACAGATAAACTTTGAATATGTACATAAAAAAAGTACAAATTTACCAAAACACTTTTTTAATTGTTTTTTTTATAGTGGTGTACTCAGTGGTGTATTGGAGGGTATACGGGGGTATACGGCGTATACTTACTTCTCAATTTTTTGGTTTAGCGTATACTCTCTAAATAAACGACGATACGCGGGTATACGGCTGTATAGCCCCGTATACCTGTTAGAATTTTCAAAAATGAATAAAATGCACTAAAAATTTTTACAAAAATGACCTTGAAGCATAAAATTCCCTAAAAATACAAAATAAAAACTGTACTATTAAATTCTATTTTTGATGAATTAAATTTCTGTAAAGACGACCCTCGAATGTAATCGTTAGAAAAAAAGATGCAAATGCATCAAGTTCCGGGCCCTAGAAATCATGATTAGTGTACTAATCACTAAGTTATTGGTAGTTAGTAACCATTCTAATTTCTTAGACTGTACTATTTTTTTTAAGTTAATCTTTGGTCAAAGTGATAGGTACTGATAATTAGAATAAAGATTGTTAGTGAATTCGAGGGAAGCGAGAAAAATTTTTTTTTGATTCAATGTTATAGGTATATCATTGACACCTAAGATCTAGAAGGCGTATACCCACGAATATTTTTATCAATACACCACTAGGTGTACTGATGTACTAGCACTCGACTATTAACAGTATATACAATCCTATTTTATAGTATTAACCACGATTAAAGGGACATCGCCCATTTACGCCAAAAAAAATTAATTCATTTTGGATACAGCTCATTTGCGCCAAAATAAAAAAGGTATATTTATTTTGATAGCCCATTTGCGCCGAATTTACCTGTTATAATTATAATAAAGTACCTAGTGTCCTAGTATATTTTTTTCGCAAATAATAATAATAATTAATACAATTTTATTTAATTCATAGTCAATAGTACGTATTTAAAAAATAAAAATTAATCATAATAAAATATAAATAAATACATAATAGTATCATACATAATATCATCCTAATCTTTATTGTACCTACTTAATTAAATACAATTTGCACAAATTAATAACGCGTTAATTTTTCGTTTTTTATAATTTTCAATTGCCTTTAAAGTTTTTTTTTAATCTTGTTTTAATTTGTGCAATCACAGTACCTACATCTAGATGGTACATATCTAGCACCAGTGGTGTACGCAGGATTTTTTTAAGGGGGAGTGTCATAAATCATTATTATATGCACAAATTGACCTTTTTTTCGGTCATCGTTTCATAATTTGAACAGATACTTATTTTTAAGGGGGATGTCATATCTCCCTGACACCCCCCTGCGTATGCCACTGCCTAGCACCTGTTAATTAAATAAGTTTTATATACGGTTGTAGATAGTACTATCAACAATATTCATCAATAAGGTCTTATCTTTGTTTTGTAATATTGGATATCATAATCCACGACTATGTTGTTTTTGGCGATTTGACTTGGCCTCTTATTGTTATTATCGTCAACGGTTGACCTTGCGTAGTTACTAGTTTAGTCGTTGCTTGTTGCCTTGGAGTATTAACAACTGTGTTGCTGAGTAGTGACGGAACTTAACAGTTGGCACAGTGGCCAGTGCGTAATAGCCGTACGCAATACGTGTTAGTAAGAAATTTGCTGTTAGTCAGTACTCACGGACGTTTCCTTGTTATATCTCGCTCTAGTGGTTGCTCTTAAATATCTTTTTATTTTTGTTAATTTTTTCCCCAATCACCAATTCAAAAATGTTTAAAGTATGTAATAAATTAAACCGTAACCAATTAAAAACACTAGAAGAATATAGAACCGTTCAGAAAACTAGAAGGTACGTTATTTTTTTACTCTATAATTTTATTGATATTCGTTGCACAACTATATGTAAAATGTATCTGTGGACTGTGTGGATTAGTATGCAGCTAGCATATTAACAATTATTTATAAAAATAGAAAACTGAATTGGGTAAATAAACAGATATACAATATTGGTGCTCTTTATTATGCATTTTTAATTTAATTTATTTTGTATAATTGTTCATTGTTCTAACAATTATAATTATATAATAGTACAATTTATTATGTATGAAAAGTTGATATATCTCTATGCATATAGAGTTTATTTAATTTTTATGATTAAGGAAAAATAATTATAATAAAATAAAATAGTTAAATACATAGATATATTTAAGATTAATGTAAAGCAATTTTATGACTTGTTGCTACTATATTAATTATTTAAAAATTTTGGAATATTAAATAATGAATTAATATAATATTTTTAAGAAGCTTATTAAAAAAAAAAGAAAAATAATTATCTCACTTAATGACGTAACATTGTCCTTTGTACTCAATCTAATACATTGCTAATGATTAATTTGGCTTTGATGCATCTACTTTCAATATAAATAGAACAATGCCAATTTAATAATATTGACATAAGAATCAGGAAGTGAATTAAAATTATTATTTTATTTATAAAAATTATGTTGTTAGGACACGTCATACCTACATAATCAAACCAAAATATTTGAATATTTAAGATTCATCAATTCATCATCAATATTATAAATTTAATTAAAATTGAATTAAATTTTAATTTTTGAGATTTAAAATGTATTATCTGATATATTTTCTTATATTTTGGACTTAGGTAATTAGAGTACTTAGCACATAATGAAAAGTTGAACATAGTTACCTGCAATTTTCATATAATTTTAGTTACTAAATCAAAATTCTATGAAACAACCGATAAAAAAATATATTAACCAGAGTGGGTACCTATGTGATAACCTTTTGTTAACTATTATACCATATAATTTAAAAAAGTATCAATTAAAATTAATAATAAACTGTTTGGTATGTATTGTTTTACCTATATAATTATTTAATTATTAAAATTGTTTACATTTACAATTGAAAAATTGAACAATATTGTAAAAGAATAAAAACAACTTTGAGCTCAAATAAAATAAAATAAATTTAAATTTCTTTTTATTTATATTTTTAATATTGTTATGGTAGACCTCATCCATTTTGGTATACTGCATATTTTTGCGGTCAACCACACATTAGGAGATAACCAAATTTTGAATAGTACCTACTTGGATATTTACTTTTGACTAATTTATAATAAAAATGTTTAAACAGATTGTTTTCAACGACTTCTTCACACTCTGCAGAGAAATCCTCAGATTCAAAAAAAGATGTTAAACAATCAAAATCCTTCACCATGAACTTGTTTCGTGGTCAGTTACAAACTTCACAAGTTTTTCCATACCCTAATGTATTAAACGACGAACAAACTGAAACGTTAACAAGTCTAGTAGATCCTGTGACAAAGTTTTTCAAAGTATTAAGCAAATTAAAATTTAAAAAAATTGTAATTTATATTTATTGATTTTATTTTTTTACAGGAAGTCAATAACCCACTCAAGAATGATGAGATAGAAACGGTAGAACCTAACACTCTTGAAGGATTATGGGATATGGGTGCTTTTTCTTTACAAGTACCTCAAGACTTAGGCGGTTTGGGACTCAGCAACACTCAATATGCTAGAATGGTAGAAATTGTTGGTGCTCATGATTTAGCTGTGGGTATTGTTTTGGGAGCACATCAGTCCATTGGATTTAAAGTAAATATTATTTGCAACACATTATATTATATTTGATGTGGTTTATAAATCAATGATAAAATGATACAATAACTTGATGGACGCTATCTAGTTGGGATACAACTCTGAGAATTCTTAAACATCTATAGAATTTTAAAGATATTTGAATAATTCAAAGTACAGTATACTAAATTATGCATATATTATATTATGCAAACACATAACATTCATTAATATTTAAAAAAAATTAGAGGAAATATAAAGTAACATTTTAGTTATACAACCAACTTATATATGTATATTGTATAATGTATATTTTAAGCATCTATATTTGCACTTTCTTTTGGACCTAGGTCAAGACATAGTTTTTATAGTTTACAATTTCCATTTCATTTTACATAGAATTGAGCTCTGTAATATTTTTATTTACTAACCATTTAAATAAATAATATTATATTTAACTGATCCACTATCCAGTGTATTTAGTATATAACTTAAGCTGTGTGGCACGTATGTTAGATACTTTTTCAGTGGTAGAAATAGGTTGTTCGAGGCCAGCAGATAAAAGTTTTTTTTTTTTAATTTACATTTTTCTTATGATAACTAATAAACATACACATATACATAGCTATCTAACAATTCATAATATGATAATAAAGTCGTGTTCTACAATATTGTGGCGAAAGTGGAAATTATAAAATAATTTTTATTATTGCAATAATTTTTGACAAAAAAAGCGATATTAAATATTAAGTTTTTTATATTTTTTAAATGATGGTATATAATAGTAGAAAAACAGTCATTAGTTGTATTGAAAGAGTGGGAGATTAAAGACTAATGACAAAAACGTGTGAGATAATTTAAACTGTAAGATTGTAAACACATTAAAAACTAAAGTTAATACAAATATGGAAATCTTTTTCTAATTTACAAATATGTTTTGTATGTGTTATACCAAAATAATTGAGTTATTTTGCTGTGTACATAGAAAAAAATTTTCTTAATACTCTGGTATGGCATGTTTAGCATGACTTAAAATCTAAAAAAAATAATCTATATAAATTCTTTAGATCAACATTTTCAATTTTTCATATAATTGTAATTTTAATAAAAAGTATGTAACGTATAAATACATTTTCTTACATGATATATTCTAGAAAAAATCTTTATAAATTCTTTCATTTAACTTTAAGATTTTTCACAATGATCATAATATTGTTTGTTTACTTTTTGATTTCTAATAAACCATATGAATTGAAAGTGTCAATAATATTACCTAGGAGTTAGAGATGTGTACATAGTATATACCTAGTAAAAATATGTTAGTGATTTCATTTGATATAAGTGTTGCTTTCTTTTATTTTTCTACAGTTATTTTGCTATATTTGTTTATAAACTTCAAAGACATTCTAAAAATGATTTTTAATGTTTGGGTTTTATTTAATATTCAATCTTAAAAACTGTGTTGCACTGTTGAGCACTTGCAAAAAAGTATGGCATAAAAAAAGAACAAATTCATGTTAACTTTTCTATTATTATAAATTATCTGTAATAATTAAATCATATAATATTTTAAGAATTCTCCAATTTTCATTTGTATTTGTATATTTACTCTCTTTGTATATTAATTAACTGTTTGCAATTACTATATTGTTTTTATATTGAGTTATATTGAGTGTTTTCCGTTTTTATATAGAAAATAAAATATAATATTATTAAATAAAAATCAGTTCATAATATTTTCTAAAAAAAAATTATCTTATAAATTACAACATCAAATATTTATCTACTTGAATAATAAAATTATGGTTTTTAATTATAACAGGGAATATTGCTATTTGGAACACCTGAACAAAAAGCTAAGTATCTACCTAGAGTATCCAATAAAGAATTTGCTGCATTTTGTCTGACTGAACCGTCATCTGGTAGTGATGCTGGTTCTATCAAGTATGTTTTTTCGAGGAATTATATTATCATAATAATATGATATTTTATATTGTTTCAATTTTAGAACTCGAGCAGTTTTATCTCCTGATGGCAAACATTTTATTCTAAATGGAAATAAAATATGGATTAGTAATGGAGGAATGGCAGAGATAATGACAGTATTTGCACAAACCCCAGTGAAAGATGAGAAGACTGGTAAAACAGTTGATAAGGTGACTGCTTTTATTGTGGAACGAGCATTTGGGGGTGTATCAAACAGTCCACCAGAGAAGAAAATGGGTATCAAAGCTTCGAACACAGCAGAAGTGACTTATGAAGATGTCAAGGTACCAATTGAAAATGTTTTGGGTGGTGTTGGTGAAGGTTTTAAAGTTGCTATGAATATATTGAACAATGGACGATTTGGAATGGCTGCTGCTTTGTCTGGTACTATGAGATCTGTGACTGCCAAAGCCGTAGAACATGCTACCACCAGAGTACAGTTTGGTAAACGTTTGGACTCATTTGGGAGCATACAAGAGAAACTGGCTCGCATGGCTATGTTGCATTATGTGACAGAAAGTATGGCTTATATGATATCTGGAAACATGGATTCTGGGTCTGTTGACTATCATTTAGAAGCAGCAATATCTAAGGTATAGAAAAAATATTTATTTTAAGAAATACAAGATTGATAAATATAGTTATATAATTTGTCAATAGTGCTTTGCATCTGAATCCGCTTGGTATGTCTGTGATGAAGCTATACAGATACTAGGTGGAATGGGCTACATGAAAGGTACAGGCTTGGAAAAAGTTATGCGTGACTTAAGAATTTTCAGAATATTTGAAGGTACTAATGATATATTAAGGCTCTTTGTGGCCTTAACTGGTATCCAGTTTGCGGGCAGTCATCTTAAAGAATTGCAAAAAGCGTTCAAAAATCCAACTGCAAATTTAGGATTAATTCTTGAAGAAGTCACTAAACGAGCTCTCTCCTCAGTTGGATTTAGTTCTGCTCCATCTTTATCACACTTAGTGCACCCAAAATTATCAGATGCTGCTAACCTTGCTGGCCAAGTAAGTAAATGTTTTGAGATTTCTTGATCGATATAATTGATTTTATTGTTATTTTTAGAGTGTTGGTCTTTTTGGTCCTGCTGTAGAATCACTTTTAATCAAATATGGAAAAGGTATTATTGATGAACAGTTCCTTTTAAATAGATTAGCTCAAGCAGCTATCGATACATACACTATGACTGTGGTACTTTCTCGTGCAACAAGAGCACTCAACTTGGGTTTGCCTACAGCTGACTACGAAGCACTTCTGACCCAAGTCTATTGTTCTGAAGTATGTCTCCTAGACATTTTATGTATAATATGCATTACTTATATTACCTATGCATGTACATATTTTATTTATAATTTATTTTTTATTTTTAGGCGAGTGACAGAGTAGCGAGCAATTTATTGCAACTGAAGTCGGGCAAGAACTTAGATAACTTTTCAAAAATGAGTAATATTGCTGAACAAATGTGTGAAAGTGGTGGGTTAGTTCAACCCAATCCTCTAAATTTGTAAACTATTTAAAATGGAGTATTATATTCCGTAATAATTAATTTATATTAACATTGAGTCACTTAAGTTAGGGTAAGGTGGTTATTTTTGTATATTTCTTGTATCTGAGTAATAGAAATGAATTAAACGAGCTTATATTCAATTTGTTTTATTAATTTTAAACTATGTTTTCATTTATAAAAAATACTAAAATCTGACTTGATAAAATTTTAAAATTTGTTAATAAATTATCATTGTTTGTCTTTTTTAATTTATGTGATTTGATTTTTTTTTTTTTTGTTAAGTATTTTATATTTTATATTGTGTTTATTGTAACTTGTTTAATAAATGAATATTGTCAGTCTGGTTTGAAATAATTGATTTAAATAATTAATTTTGTTTATAATTATGTTTTGTAATTGCATATAATATATATATATATATATATTTATTTATTTATATAGTAGTTACTGTATTATAAAAATAGTTTTGATACTTGGTAATTGTATGTACCAAACCCTATATGTTTTATTTTATATAATTTAACTTGTTCAAATTTATGATCTAAAGCAGATTATTTTAATGAAAACATTGATAATCTAATATTGAACAATCAGCAGTTAAACTGTTAATTTATTTTTTCAAATTTATTAGAGCTCTAGAACAAAACCTAAAAATGAATGTAAAAAGAAGATATTAACAGTCATAAAACTCACAACTTAAATTTAAGTACAACCCATCTTCAACATGCTGCTATATGTTAATTATACAACATATTTTGTTTACTTCTAAACCAAACGTGGAGACTTGTTTCCTAAATATTTTATACCATTTTATATTTTTTTTTAACCGGGATTGTTCCTATCTGCACATCTTTTATTTATTTACACATATAAAGTGATTTATCTTAAATGTTCATCCACACATGTATTTATTGATTTATTCAAATTTTGATTTTTGAAGTTGTGAAAAGTTTACTTAAAAACCATGTTTTCAAATAAGTACTTTTGTTATAAAACTAAAAGAATTTCCTGTGTGGGCGCAAACATTGCAAATTTCTATGTTTTATTGTTTTTCAATGATAACCATATTTTTTGCTGTTTGTTGAGCATATGATTAACTTTTACATGTTAATGTTGCTAAATTGAAATTTGAATAAGTAGTTTCTGAGTTAATACACTAAAGGAGCATATTCCATCACGGTTAAATATAAAATAAATATTTATATAATATTCAGTCTAGTAAATAGTAGGTACCCGACACTAGTTCACAATCTAGGAAATTTCATACTTTCATAACCTATTATCATGTACCTACTATTTCCTTAGTATTTAAAGAATAATGCAACATGGTTTTAGGCCACAAAAATCGACCTTGACAAGTTCTGTTGCATTCATTTCTTACCTATTTATCAAAAGTTACCGAGCACAGAAGTTGGGAGGTGATCTGGTGATGTCATCTTAACAGATTTCAAAAATCATTTGACACAATGGAGTATGGACCATAGTTTTCTAATAATGGTGCTAAAGTCTTTAGGTATTGGAAATCCCCTTCTTTCCTGGTTGTACATCACTGGCAGAAAACGATTTGTAAAAGTCAAAAATTCTATCTCTGACCTATCAGTGATACCATCTGGTGTCTCTCAAGGAAGTCACCTTAGTCTCCTTCAATTTATTCTATTTGTGAACTCAGTTTGGTAAGTGGATCGCAAAGGCTAGATTTCTTCTCTTTACACTTTGCAGACGACATAAAAGTTTTCTTTAAAATGTACAATCCTAATCAATGACTATTCAATGTCTTATTTTACAATCTGAACGCGAAATTTTTGCAAGCTGAACACACAGTAGTACAGTACCCAGGACCCAGGTATTGGTTTTGCTTTAATAATTAATATAAACAAATATCATGTTATGACTTTTTCAAGACAGGAATAGCGGTCTCCATTCACCATAACTACCTAACTACCTATTATTTTTTTTGGCACCATATTCTTGACCGTGTTTTTTATTATAAGAATCTCCGTATTCACTACTCATTAATCATTAAACTTTGAGCATTGCATAAATGTCACCGCAGGTAAAGCTCTAAGATACTTCGGATTTATTAAACGCAATACCAAACAATTTTCCTCTGCTCGTGGTCTCAGTATTTACCTAATAGCTAGCTAGGTAGGTACGTTAAATTTACGGAATACGGAGCGGTTGTGTGGGACTTCCTTACTTAGCTAGATAGGTATGTACTCAGACTCAAACGTGTCCAAACTAGGTTTCTTTCTTACATTGCCTATATTTTCAAGAATCAAGATAGTAGGTGCCTACACGGCTACATACATGATTAGTTAGGTAATAACTTATAAATTAGTCGTTCAGATTTCGATTTTTATACACCAACAAAAAAAGTCCTCTACTTAACAATTAGGTAACAGCAAAATAAGCTCGTAGCATCACATATTCTCAATTTCTCATAACACTTTTATATAATGGTATAAAAATCTAAGAATTTTAAAATACTGTCTTAGCCCGTACAAAGATTTATACTTTAATAGTTATAAGTTAAACTTCAAAAATCAGAATTATAATAAATTATATGGACTAAAAAAAATGTAGGATACTAAGATATGGTGGTTGACCATAAATAACTCAGGTACCTACTTATATATGTATTTTTGTAATTAAAAAGGTAGGTACTGTGTATTATAGATTTATTGTAAATATTTTATATAGTTAGGTAGATATATTAAATCTAAAATGTACTAAGAAGAACTACCTAGTTAGTTCAATATGCTACTAAAAAGTGAAGGATGTTGTGTGTTTATAAGAATGCGTTTTTACTGTGGTGTTTTTTTTAAATAATATCTATATATTTTCATTAAATCAAGGTTTTAGTAAAAAAGAAAATTTCTTGTTACAAACTAGCTATTTTATAATATTATTTATTTATATAATACCAGTTTATCGGTTATACTATATCAATTGAATCAACATAATTTATGAAAACCGTTCCCTCTATATTGTCATACTTGAAGGGCAAAGGCTAAGATGTTGATGCCAGCAAATACAGGCTATATTTTAATTTTTAACAGTGAACACTCATAGGTTTCACTCTAAATTCTGACACCGTTCTAACCCTCTCATCTATGATCTATCATTCTTCCTGACAACTAACCAAACCACCTCTAACAGGCACTGCGTGGTGGCCGCAACCTCCTAAATAAGTTAACAACATAAATAGTTAGGTATGTTATGTTATTTATTATGTTTGTTGTATCAGTCATCCTATTTACTTTTTTTTGTATTAAAAAATACTGATTGTAAGTTTGTAATTATTCAATAAAATAACAACTAGTGAACATTCGTTATCTTAAAAAGTATTAAAACGCACTTATCGGGCTTATTGTCGGATACTGTTACTAGTGTTACTGCCTACAATAGTTTGGTCAACCGCACGTCCCGTTTTCCATTTTTGCCATTTTTTCCATTCAAGTCATCCAACAGCGTCGATAACAATTACCTATTAATAATAGATAGATATTTGAAATTTTCACTAAATGTAGTATTACCAGTATTTTTTAGATATAATTTTTACATTACTTTCAAATTGTTTTAGATTTTATGAGCTAAATAATATGTGACCAGTATGTAAAAACCAATAGGTAGGTACTCGTGTCTCGTATAACAATATACATTTGGAATTGTCATCAATAAATTAGTTATTTTTCGATTTATGTTGATACCATTTTCATTTCTTGGTAGGTATAAAAAGTTGAAAAATATAATATTCGGTAAGTATAATTACTTTATTAGGGTTTTCTTAGGTACAGTAGTTAAAAAATATTGAAAACATATCACATTCACAATTCTCAATTTTTTTTTTTTATAAATTTTTCATCTTTATTGTTAAAAATTCAAATCAGTTTCAAAAATCAGAATTTCAATATATTTATAATTATAAATCAAAAAATGGGGGTTGAGCATGTTTGGTGAATCACTATACATTATAATTTGCTATTAAAAATACAATTTTTTTAATATTTAAAATTTTAGACTAGAGTCTTAAAAAAAATTAAATAATTACATATAAAATTCGTTTTTCTACGTCATTGGACTATTTAAAATACTGAGGCCTGAAGTTACATCATTAGTAAAGTTAATACTTATTTTTAGCATTTTTATGTTATAGCACCTATTATAATTGTATAATGTACCTTATTATGCACCTATAATATATATAGACGGAGCAGACAAACAGACTATCGTTAACATAATAATACAATATATATGGAGCATAGGGACATAATATATATCATAATCTATGTTTCAGCGTTTTAGTCACTAATATACATATATATATATATAGGACATAGGTAGAGGCCAAGAAGCAAATTTTGCTGAGGAAACACAATATATATTATAGTATTAATAATATGTCTTTTAAATGCCATCACGTTGCCATATGTGCGAGAAGAATCCCGCGCTACTTGCAGTTGTCGGCAGGAGTGCGAGTGTACGTGCAACAGGCGAATGACTATCTCAAGGGTTTCAATAATGGGTATAGTATTATAAAAATGAAATGTTTGTTTTAATGTAATTTATGTGTTTCCGAGCATATAAAACGAGTATGTGTTATACTTTGCCTTGCGAATTTTGACGTTCAACCTTTAATTATTGAATTAGGCTATACAAACCATGCATATGAGTCGTTAAGGTCTTAAAAAGAACTAGCATAAAGCGATAAACGTACCTACACCATCGTAATTCAGTAAAAGTTAACGCTTGTGGCCAAATTGAATTTTGTGTGTGGATCATAAACTTAGAATGTACTAGGGCAAGACGTTATAGGTTTTAATGCGTATTACACCTAATACTTACCTATAATCTATATACTCAATATATAATACGAGTGATTCAACAATAACCCTATACTGGTTATACTATATTATTATGTATCTACATACATTTGACATGTGGATGTGTATAATGTACCTACCTATATATAACGCTATAGTATAATACATAGTGTATAATATATTACATGTAGATACATATAATATTTATAAGGCTTTTGATTAAGTGGTATATAATGATTAATGATTCTATACTATACACACATGTAGTTTTTACTTGTCAACATAGCAATTCGTTTTTCAAATTATATTAGACGGAAGTCATAAAAATACAAAACTGTTGCATATTGCTATTGACAGTTGTATTGTATAATATTATTTGTTTAGCAATAACTTGACATCAATTCAAAAAAACAATATAAATATCATGATCCCCAATTATCGACGTTTTCCAACCGAATAATAGATCGTCGTACGCAAAATAAACAAGCACCTATATTATATTACATTAATATACCTATCAATAACTTAATATCTAATACATAATAATTTAAGCACATATTAAGCACTACTATAGCGCATTTCTGCAATTATTTGTATATTAGATAGGTACATGCATACTGCATTGCCACATTGTATTTAGACCATATTATGTAGGTACCAAATTCCTATGTTTCCATAGTAAATACATGTATATTTTTTGTAGTAGAAAAATTATATTTAAAAATGTATATCTTACATTTATGATTATTTACTAGTTTACTACGTATCTAAGGCTCTATATCAATCGGCAGAATACTCATATCTGACCTTTTATGTCATATCATGTGATTTTAATTTATACTCATGATAAAGAACACTCGTTAGTCAATCGTCACTTTCAATGCCATGCAAGTGCACTTTCTATATGCGTGTAATGTATCATAAACTACATGATGAAGATATCGCACCCACATATTATGTTTTGACTCCATCTATGTAACGCACAACATACCAATATTTAGATTTAGCAGTTCCAGTTTTATTAGCTTAAAAAATATTAAAGTTAATAAATCTATAATAAAACTTAATGATGGTAAGAACATGAAAAAAATAACTGTGTTCTATCGTTGACTTTTTACAATATTGTAATAAATTATGATAGTATGTAGAATATACAAATTTAATAATGTTCATAACTTGCTTAAAAATGAAAATGTAAAAATCCAACGAGAGAACACAGATAATGTTCATACCTTTAACTTTGATAATAAATCATTTTAATATCTAAACTAAAAACACAAAACTAGAATGCAATAATAATATTGTAGATAATATTGACTGCTACGAACTACGTTGTCGCATGTGGCCATGACAGGCGTATATTAGGTAGGTAAAATTGTAGTATAAGCACTATAAGCACTATTAGATGCCTAAATTGGACATCGTAATTAATCGGAATATTAAGTTGTAGAAAATCATCATTAAAAATTATTAATTCTCAAATTACTTTATGATATAATACTACTAATATAAATACATGTAGTACTGATTCTGAATCATATGTATTAATATTATATAGATATCAGTTTCAAGTTTGTTTATATTTATTTAAATAATCTCTTAATTGTTGAGTTCGATTTCTATTAAATTAATGAGTTTTAAATAAGTGTTCAGCTATATAGATATAAACATAAATATAGATCAATTGAAAGTGTTAATCTAATTTGTAATTGCAGGCAAAAAAAATATTTACTGATAAATAATAATACGTTTTACTAATTGATCTCTACCTACTATAATGTAAACGTTACTAAGCTAAATAAAATATATATATGAAAAATATTTTTTATTAGCCATATAAGTAATAAATATAATATAATAGGTAAGTAATATCAATATTTTTGCATAATATGGTACTTTGTACTTTCATTCATCTAATTTTCTACCTACAATTTAGGTCGTAGATACATAAAAGTAAACAAAAAACAAAAATATTGTCTTTCCTCGTTTCAATAAACATATACATTATTATCATTGTATTATAATATTAGCCATTATTAGATTGCTGTTTTATCATCAAGATCGTTAAATACGCTCATTAAAATACCGTTGAAACAATAATAGGCACTTTATTAATTGTAGTTGATAAATCAGATGGTCCTCTCATATATACCTTATAAAGATATTATTATACAAACTTTAAAATTAAAATTTGTAGTCAATTGAAAATTGAAATTGATTTATTGACAACACCGGGACGTTCAATTAATAAGTAATAACATAGGTAGATATTATACTATGCTGAGCGAGGTTACAAACTTTGTATTAATTGTGAGGTATGACTATTATAAAGGTAATAATAATAAAAAATAATAATTATTATGAATTATGAATTTGAATTTGACTAGTATGTTGCTCAGTAACAATTATATAAATAAATAATAAAGATAATTAATTTATATATTACACAACCTTAAACAACTATTTATTATGAGTTAGTATATAAATTATAATTGGTACATGGAATTATGCTATAGAGTATAGATCATATCTAACAAGTCAAAATTACTTTGGAACAATGTTAATATGTAATAAACAATTTGTTAAATATATAAATATGAGTGCGTTACAAAATCAGTCAAACTAAAACATTAAATTAAATGCATGCATTTATAAGCAAATTAAGCGTTGATAAGAATATGTACAACGGTGAAATGGTATTGTTATATAAGTATATAACTTTATTATATTATAAATGTAATGCGTTTTTGATCAACGACAACGAGTTTGTATAGTTAAATCATATTATTGTCGTTTTTCTTGAACCTGTGAACAGATGTAACATCCAAGTATGTTAGAATATTGAATTAAAACGTTCTGGTAAAATCTAATAATATTGTCTATGACCAATGGAGTACATTTTAATATAACTAATTGGCGTATAATATATGATACAAAGGTGAGCGTTAATTAGTAAAAAAGCTATTTTTCAAACTTTTTAATTCGATTAGTTAGTTATTTTATTTTTATTTTAAACCTGATAACTTACCTAGATTAGTTGTTCATTCTAAAAATTATATTTGTTCAGTTAGTTTGAAAAAATATGTATACATTAAATGGAAATCATGTTTATAATAATCTAAAATTGTAGTTAAAATAAAAAAAAAGTTCTTTTAATCATGTCGTAGAAAATATTTTAAATAAAGGAAAAATAATCAATACATTTTGAGTTAATAATTTAGTATACTTAGATACGAACAGGAAATTTGCTTAAACCATTACAATATGCAATAAGAGAAGCAAGTAGTTAGATTAACCTATTAACAAAATGTTTATAATTATTGAAAAAAATTCAAAGTTGCACGTATATTATAGTACTTTTCTAAATGATAGTAAAATAAATATTAACTTAATATTTTTAAATTTAAAAATTTTTTTTTATAACTTTTAACTTAGAAGTTTTAACGTTTTAAAACTAACTAACTCTAGCTATTTTTTTTTATTAACTTGCCCACCTTTGATGTGATGTATATGATGAACGTGATAAATATAATGTTCATAAATTAAAGGTAAAATTAACAGAAAAATCATAGAATTTAAGTGTAATATACAGTAATATTATTTTATATTTTATATATATATATATATTATACACACATACACACGTGCGCACATAAGCACACAATCGCGCGTACATACACACACACACACACACACACACACACAAATAATAAAAATATTAATACTAAAAAGACAATAGCAATAAAGTAGGTAATAAAAATAAAATATTTCACACGTCCATACAATATAATAATCACATTATCTTATACAATTTCGTCTTAAGATCCATTGTTGTACAGTCTTGAATCGAAAGATTCGAACATTTTTTATCGAATATCCGTCATCAAAAAAACAATCATAGTAATAATTACAAATTACAATATTAATGATAATAATAATAATAATAATAATAATAATAATAATAATCAGTATTGAGAGAGCTTTTCAACTTCTTGTTTAAGGATCGTACTGGTTTTGTACCTTTTGAGGTTGATAGCCCCAGACAAATTTGTTGAAATATTCGCCAACTATGTATAAGACAGATGTGTACACAAATGTGCCAAGGAAGAAAAGGCATCTCAATGGCAGGTTCAACTGAGTAAGAATCGGATATACCCACATATGGCACTGACTATATACAATATGAATCCTGTAAATTATACAAAAAAGTCTTTTTAATTTATAGGTGTAATCTAAACTTAAAACGATAATAGTAAATGAGTAATTTACTATATTTTCTTAGTCCTTATACAAATAATAATAACTAACTACTATAGATTACTTGTATGTATCTATAAGACTATAACTATCGCAAGCTATATAAATATTATAATATTAATATAATTATATGACTATATGAATAAAATTATGCAAAATATTTCAAATAAAATACGAGTACTTTACATTATACAATATAACTTTACTGTGCTAACCATAATTTATTTTGTATTTCAATGATTTTAAAGTAAGTTTAATTTATTAAACGTAAATACTAAATTCATATCTTATATTTAGTTGTAAATTTATAAGTAATATTTAAACTATATAAATGTAAAATAGTGAATTTTTCACATTTTATGAGTTATGAATTGTGATAAATGTAATAGGAAAAAAATATGAACATGACTTTATTAAAATTTGAAATATTTTGTAAACAAGTACCGCATACTATATATAGTTTGACAAATTCTATATGTAATTGCAAAACAATACACAGGTCAACTTAATAGCTTTATAATATTGACCCTGTTTAAAACTAAAAAAAAAAAAAATGTTTTAATCTTATATCTATGTAGTGTTATGTAATATATTTTATAAATTATATTAATTTATAAATAACGGTATAAGAAGTTATCTCTACTTAATTTATGTCATTTCGTGTGAGAATGTCCAAATTTAAAAGTTTTTATAAATTAATGAAATAAAAAATTAGACATTGGTCTTACACTCTTACAGGCATAGATGAAAATATCAAAGAACTAAGAAGGGCTAATCATGTTCTAAGTGTTGTATAATCTAATCCCTCCCCTATCCACAAAAAAAAACTGAAGATTTTACATATTTACAATATTTTTTTAAGACATTTTTTGATGCCGGATAAGCATCATAAGAGTTCAATATATACCTAAGCTTTAGCCTCCAAAAATTGTAAATACTATTTGCATCTATGCTTACAAGAATTACAACACTAACTTTAAAATTAAAATATTGATTCATTAATTTTTTCCAAGTACCTATCTAATACTACAACATAGGCGGAAATAGAGGTATCGTTTGAAATACTCGTACTACGTACAGTATTGTAAAAATATAATTATGGTTAGTGTTAAAAAATTATTTCTTTATTATGGCAGTCGGTTGCTGTTCATAAAGAACTTCAAAGAAA
This sequence comes from Rhopalosiphum padi, assembly GCF_020882245.1. NCBI lineage: Eukaryota > Metazoa > Arthropoda > Insecta > Hemiptera > Aphididae > Rhopalosiphum > Rhopalosiphum padi. The sequence goes on from NC_083600.1 coordinate 27,207,863, forward strand.
ATAAAGAAATTTTTTTGTTCAAAATATTTAGCAATATTATCAGAGAATTATTCTATAAACATTCAATATAGTATCCTTCCCCCACCAATTTCGCCATTACACTACACACATTGAGTTTTAAAGTATGTATATTTAAAATACAATTTTAAAAGGTGATTATATGAATATTTTTAGGTCATATCAACTTGTTACTTCAATGTTAATATTATATAGATAAATGAAATATTTATTAGTTGTATTTGTTTGTTGTCATTCGTTCATATTTCTTGTTTTTTAAATTATAAAATAAATAAACATAAGGTAACAAAAATAATGAAAAACAACCAGATAACTGGTAAAAAAAAAACTGGTAATACCATTTGGCGTATGCAGTAATGACTATAAAACATGGATTTTATATATTAAAAAAACTGAAGTATGTAAATATTTATGTTGTTATTTTTCACAAAATATGCATTAAAAAATATGTTAATTATTTAACAAAACGTTTTTATTCAACATTATAGTTTAACATTTATAATAAAAATGAAAAGTATCAGTTTAAAAATTGGATTAACAAACTATAGATTAATAGATTATATAATATATATGGCGATATTAAAGATCGTTTAACCATTTTTCTTATATTATATTACGACGTTCTCTATTACAATTTACGACAGATTCACAGATTGAACATAGGTATTCCTATAGAATCATGGTTATTATAAATATGCAAATACAAAAATACGAAATATTTAAAAAAATATTAAGATACTTATTCGTATAACATTCAAGAAAATGTATTCAAAATATGTGAAAATATCATGTTATAAATAATAATGAATAAGTTTTATTTTACTTAGAGTATATTGAAACGTGCTAATTTTTAATATGATTTAATGAACTATGCTGTATTTATATATAATTCAAGTAATTCAACGCCCTAGTAGTTATAAAATTATGAAATATTTAATGCAAATTCTGAACTATTTACATTTTTATGGTAGATTATGATTCATAAAATTATTTTGTAATTTCTAACTAACTTTATCTAAATTATAATAAAATTATATTTTACCAGTAGGTAATCTTAATAGAAATTATTGTACTTACCATATTAAATAAGATAACTGCAGACAGATATGTGTAGTCATTCCGAAAATACGGGATGGATATGGTCGGTAAGCGGTGACCATTTCTAAGCAGGTGAATACGAATACAAACGTATGCATTGTGTGGTTCAACCAAATTGGGAAATATAAGTCTATATCTTTAGGCATCACCAAGCTACGGTCGATAAACCACAAGCTCCAAAAGGTCGTAGACACAAACTGAAATTATTTTAATACAGTATAAGTCATAAAAAAAATTACAGTATATTGAAAAAGACTAACAAAAAACAATAAAAATATTAATATTTATACCAATTTATTTCGAAAAAAATTGATCCTGTATTAATTGTAAAATATAAAATTATAAATTAATAACAATATAACAGGACTATAGTTAATTATAAATTTAATATTATATTATATGCGATGTTCTTTTATAAACATTGGTCTAAATAACAACCATGTTAAAAAAATATTACAAAAATATTAACTACTTATAGAAATAGAAATAAATTAAATACCTTTAAAAATGGAGACTGGGTTCAGAATTGTTTTTCGTATGCAATGATTTAGCATTGAATTCAAAATACAGCGCATAATCACCATAATCTATTACAATGACTCGAATGAGCATTCTACTACTTAACGACAACACTCGAAACCAATCGGCTGTATATTGTATAGTACCTATAATAATACAGTAGAATTCTTCTAAGTTTCTGCCTTTCCATTTTTTTTAACTTTGTGAAATGAGTTCATCGTTCAGTTTTAGATATTATGATATACCCGCCATTTGACGTATTACACATTTACACTGTGAATGTTCTTAGCGGAAACATAATTTATAATCAGGAATAATTTTATTTTACTAAAGTATATTGTTCTATTATATGTCTAAATAGTATTAATGAAAAATAATTATAAACATTTAGAATGCAATAAATATTGAAGTAATTTAAAATTGGAATTGTTTCAAGTTTGAACTTTCTTTTTTGAAATTAATAAATATAATTAAATCTAATATGGAAAATAATATATAGCTTAGTAATGTTTAAATTCTTAATATTCATAGTTTTTTTAGAATCGAATAAATATTGAAATTTGATAAAGTTTCTAGGTTTTTAAAAAAAAAAAAATTATGTATGAAAACATTACTGGCGATTGGCAAAAGCACAAAATAAAATACTGAGTATAGTTTGTTTGATTTTATCCTCGATTTATTTTTAAACATATGTATATACACGATATAAATAACTTTTCAATGCTTCACAACTTAGGTTTCAAACATTACGACAATTTCAGTGGAGCCAATTTTGCATCTATTTATTTTTGAAATGTATGTTTCAACAATATGTCATACTTGGGATATTTGCCAAATACTGTGACAATAATAAGGAAGAAAACACTTCCAAAAATTATTATTTATAATCATAAATCTCAAAACTTTAACATGTATAGATGTAAGATGTATAACAGCTTTTTTAAAAAACAAATGTTTTATTTAGGGATACATTTTATATAAGTAATAATTATTTTAAAAATTGTGACCAATAACCGACAAAGAATAAATTAATAAATACTATATTTATCATATCAAGATTCAATTTTCATGGTTTAAATTCAGATATTTAGTATGTAAACATATGTAAAAATTTTCAAGTCCTTATAACTATGACTATTAACAGAACTATAACTTTAATAAGTATAAAACATTTTAGTATAATTTTAGTTGGACGTTATATTAACCGTATAGGACAGTAGACGAAACTCAGATAAATTAAAAACACAATTTATGATTGGCCGATTCCAAACAATAGAGAAAAAATTCGAATTAATTTTCTTCGAATCGGTAATACGAGGTAAACACACAAATTTCTAATGGCCTGAGACAGGAACCTCCCCAATGTATAACTAAACAACCTGTGGTATTAATCTAATAGTTAAACACATAACAATAATAATGCTATAAATCTATCAACAGTAAACATCTAAAATACGATCAATTTCTTAAGAACTGATCTTTATAATAATATTTTTACAAAACATAGTTTTAAGTAAAAAAGTAATAATATAAATCATAATTGTACCTAATTGGCTATTTAATCGTCATTAAAAAAAAGTTACAACATTTAATAATATTCAAAATCTAAAACATAATAGTATTTTATGTATTCACCATATGATTGTAAACCCTTTCCATCATTATTGAATATTCTAAAACTAATAAAGTAATAACCTTTAACATTGATTTTTAAATTCAATAAAAAAAAAATACAATATATGCATAACTATAATATATTCTTTGCATATCTGACTAATTAATATTAAATTAGTTATTTGAAAATTTGTATAAAGTATGATGATAACCAAGGTAAAGCGATATTTTCTTATTTTTCTTTATATTATTTCGAAGGACATATAAAAATGATTAATAAACCATAATTAACAAATAATAACCATAGTCCATAACCCAAATAGTCATGAATTCACTAACAAATATTAAACAATTTTACTTAAGATAGTAATTTATATATTATATGTCATGGTTCAATGTCGAGGATTTTTACTTTTTTATTCTTTTATTTTTTACATGTGAATGTTCTGTATTACTTTTTCTTTACTTATTCCTAGGCTCTTAAATAATTATATTTTATTCAAACACCCAAAACTATATTGTACCATTGAAATACTATATATATAGTCAATGCTTCAATCTATATTTTAGTAGATTCGAAGTAATAAGAACTTTAATACTATCGAATTATGACGTATTATGAGTATTATGGCGTATATTATTTGACGACGTATAAATTAATAATTATTATTTAAACGCATTTTGTTGCATTAGTTCATACAATTATAGGTCATTGTAAACTGTATAAATGATAAAAAAAAATAATTTGTAATATACGTCATACTATGAAGTGAATACCTTCATACTTCATCAATTGAAGTTTAAATCATAAATACAAAATACAATAACTATACTCATTGGGCAGGTTACTGTAATTTGAATTCAGTAATAAATCATTGCTTACAAAAAACGATGCTAAACGGAGATTGTCTACCAGCTTATATATTTTTAAGGATCTTTTATTATTTATTTTGCTATTAGTGATTTATTTTTTGATTAGTTATACACTTTTACGTTTATACAGTAAAGTTGAACAAATTTTTTCCAAAAACAAATCACATATTATAATATTTCATATACCTACCTAATAGTGAGAAGCGAAACCGAGGCATAATGCAAATTGGTTCTTCTGTGTACGAGTAGATAATATGTAGAATCGGCGCGTTTTCTCGTTGAACAGAATATTATATTACTTAATAATACTCGTATTTTGTCAATCAACGTACCAAAGACAGGTAAGTTAATGGTATAAATAATAGATTAAAAAGAGCTAAATATTTTCGAAATTGTATATTAATTGTTTTTTGTGATGTCAAAAATTTAAATTCAAACGCGTATTAAAAAAAAATGTGCTAATATATTTTTAAATCACTGTAAGTAAAGATTATTATATGAGTATAATGGACATTGCTATAATTTTATAATAATTAGTCAGTTTTTATACATTAAGTAATTTTTATCAATAGGATTTTTTTAAACAAATCCGTCACAAGAAATAAGTAAAACTAATATGGATCTCGAGTCCATAATGGTTTAAAATAAACTTTCTAAATAGAACGTACATTTATAATATAATATAAGGAATGGTAAATAAGAAGAATCTGCAGGAATTGCCATTATGGGAAGATAAAATATAAATCAATATATAAGTTATAATTAGTGTTAACAACATTCATATTTAAATGGCATATTGGCATGTATTTATTGCCGATATGTATATTATGTATACTCTTTATCCCAAAATATATTTATAATATTTAAATTATTGATAATTATCCATACAACTTAACACTAAAAATATTAAAATTATGATTAGATTTAATATTTTTACTTACCATACTTAATGGAAAAGCAACGCTGGCGAAGAAAAAGCTTTTTACTTGAACTAAGGTTTCCAAGACCGATGATTTAGAAGGGAAAATCAACGGGAAAACGTCCACGATCAAAGCATAAAGGAAAAACAATGCTTGAAAACACTATACAAATAAAATAAATACAAATTAATGCAAAGTAATTAAATTAAACATAGGTATATATTGTTTATATCATAATAAAAAAATTCGTAATAAGTAATTAACAATAAGACATATAAAACATAATTGTAAAAAATATATATTTATCAAATTTCTGATATTTAATAAGATTTTTAGATTTTTAGATAAGCAAGGAATGTATCAGTTTTACAGTTATTTTAATTTTTGTATTTAATGCTTAATGCTTTCAAATGAAAGAGTGCTTAAAAAATTTCACTTATAGGACTAGTATAAATTGGAAACTAAGTCTAGGTGGTATATTTAAAAACATTTTTCAATTTTATTAATAATTTATCTAATCTACTGCTAACTGTGGTTATTACTGAGCTTTACTCCAGTAACGTATCCTAGTTTTTACTTTGAACCAGTTTAAAAGATGGCTGATAATTTTTACACAGAAGGGGCTTATAACTAGGATCCCTCATCAGCACGCAGCACCATCACCCTGGGTATACAGCATTTTAGACTTTTTCAGAAACCTTCATACGAATTACAATTTTAAATTTTAATACATGGTTACATGCAACATATCTATTAATGTATTATGTTGTATTGTTGTATATAACATTATTATTAACGTATGAAAGTAGTATAGTACCATAATCAATACTATACTGATATATTATGTACACCCAGAAAGTATATAACAATGATACCTGGATTTCTGCTTAACACGAAGTTTAGACAAGATATACACTAAACAATATTAAAAGTTATCCCAAATCATATTCTATTATATTCAATATTAATAGTAGGTAGTATTAAAGCGAAGTTCTGGGCTATTGTTATTTATTAGTTATAAATTATAACTTTTCCTAAGAATTAACCAACTAAAGTAAATGTATTTTTAATTCAAGGTTTTAAAACCGTGTGAAACTAGAATACAATTATACGATATTATAAACAAAATAGTACATATATACGATTGATTTATCGGAGGTTACGAAAAAATGCATATACTATGTATCTATAAAATTGGTATTCTTTATTATTAGGTACTTATGTTTTATCTACACGTTTATTTACAATTGTACTAAGTAGCTATATGCAGTATTGCAGTATATGACGTATTCATATACATACGATATTTGTACTTGATTACATACAATTTACAAACTATTTTGCTCTATGATGAATAAAAAAACACGATTATACTGTAACGAAACAAATTACTTTAACACAGCAATATACGAAGAATTTATATATATATAGAATATGTTTATTATATGTATAGTATATCATATACGGCTATACAGTATAACATATATTTATATTTTTTTCGAATGTTATTTTGTAATTCCATTATTTCATTATTTTAACTGTTTTTTTTTTTTGTTAACGCACACGCACCTAGCGTGCGTGTGTTAATAAGTACACTGCAATTATACTATTCAACTAAAAAAAAAATTCGTTAACTTTTCAATAACAATTTAATAAATACCGTGGACATTTGGAATCAATCTTTAAACATAATTTAATCACCAAATAACAATCATTATTTTAATTCTGATACGGACACGCTGCAAAAACCACAACATCGATTAATGATATTAATTTATATAATATATATACTTTTATTTATACACTATCGTCTACTCGTCTGTTATCAAAATTTGAAAAAGTATATATAATATTTTAGCTAAGTTAGTTTGTGTTTTATAATAATATACTATTATATTGTCTGTGAATCGTGAGTGTGTCCTTGGACATTCTTAAATTCGTAATATAATAATTTGCCATTCATTCGCCTACTCGAAATGTATATATTTAAACATAGACAGTTGTAATGACTGATAAAATACCATTGAATTAGGATGAATAGAATATAATTTACCTCAGCCACTACATTTTATCCATTATAATTTATTAAAAATTATGTAATAGTATACGCATGAATAATAGGTAAGTAGGTAAATTGTATTATGAAAAATAATGAATTTGAGACATATTTATAAAATACAGAAGTATAGCTAAATAAATTAATAAATAAAGAACAATAAAATTGTATGTAATATTTTTTTTATCAAACACACATTCACTAGTCAATGCTAAACTTGATACATAACACAGCGACATATATAAATTAGTAAGGTTAGTTTGAAAATGATATACGGGTGTAGACTTATATTTAAGAGTAGTAAAAATGCTTCATTATTTTTATCTTTAACATTCCTATATTTCTAAATAGAATAATTATAAATTCCAGATCGATTTTAATGATTTTTCGATTATGCTATTATAAGTAGGTTACTGTATCTATAATAATTTTCATGTTGGGTTACCGTATGGTAAGCAAAGCTACTGCATATTTGCATGTGTATATAGATTTCGTTTAATTAGTAGTCATAATAATTGAAATAGATTAAGTATATACAAACCTACATTTGATAATATAATGAAACAAGTAACAACTGACAACATGGTATATTAAAGTGTTTATGTTCGAAAAGTTACACGTACCTATGCAGTATGTAGATCGAGTATAATACCAACTATTATTGCATTATATTTATCTGTGGGTCATGAATATTTATAAAATTATAATATCTATTAGTTTTTTACTCGAATATATTCTGTAACAATTTATTTAAAAAAATAATCAAATAATACACCAAACTTATAAGTCTGATTCTCGTGATCGAAATCAATTCTTGGTGAATCAAGAATAGAAGTTGAATAATGTATGTATTGTATATATGAGTAACATATTATTACTTTCACTACATAGTCGTCTTACTCGTTTTTGCGTTATGGTAGTTGTTATGATTATAAAATAAAACTATTACGTATACGAAGACTGAAAATTAAAAGTAAAATCACCATTTACGTTATAATTATAACCTAATTTCAGCCTAAACAAATGTTTAATAGTTGCTTTTAAATTTTAATTACCTACTTAACAATTTATCAAAACAAAGACCAAAAAATAAAATAAAATAATAATAATGATAACATAAATAATAAATATACTAATATACATATTACATGTTATAATCGAACAGAAACCATAGAACTATTACACTAATAGTGTAACAATTTAAGTATAACTTGATTAAATAAGTTTATCAAAGAAATTTTTAAGAAGAGTATACTTTGTATGTCTTTTGTCTACTTATAATTTTCGAAAATATGTTGATTTTTGATAACCTTTTACTAATTAAGTTTAAGTGCATACCCGACAAACAATAAAACCTTAGATATAACTACAACTAAAATTATTTATATATTTAACTAATATAATACAGTTATATACATATACATAATTTGCGTACATAAACTTGGCTCCAAATTATTAAATGAAGGGTTTGTTGCAAAATATAATAATATAAACTGTCGAGTCAGTTTGAACACCGTATAATGTTGAACAATTTACATATCGTAAGTCATGTTGGACCTTGAAATAGATTATTATAAACCGTAAAAATATTGAAGTCTACTGATTGATTTTCTCACGTGTGGTACATTTGAAACTTATAAACTTATAATTAACAATTCTACATTGTTAGCTTATGTTTTGAAGCTTAAAATTGTAAATAGGTACAGTATTTACTGTTTATATAATTTCCCTTAATACTGACCACAACATTTTACGGTTCATGATCACGTATCACCACTAATAACTGTATGTGATTGATTAATTTTCAATCTAAAATAAACATAAGCATGCAATATGCATATGTCATATAATAAAGATTTTTGAAACAGATAGTTCGCTTTTACCTCAGATTTTACATTTCTTCTCCCTTATTACTTTTTAAGTTTTTGCAATATTCCACCAACTAGTGAGAAATTCGAAAATCTAGGTATATATTATGGGAAAAATTGCTTATTTATAAAGGTGCTCGGATGCTTTATGAAAATTTTAAGTTTTTAATATATTATATAGTTCAAAAATTTGATTTAAGCAATACATTTTAAAACGAGTAACAATGTGATTTAAAATCGGTCGATTTTATAATCGACGTGTATATCCAATAATTGTTAAATTATATTAGATTAATATTTGAATTAAACATATTTTTAAATTACATTAAGCTAACTAACAATGATTTTTCAAAATTCTGTACTTAAGTAAACAAGTTAAATATTTATCGATTAAAAACCAAGATTTCTGATCTGTATATATGGGATTATTTCAAAAGCATAAAATTTGTGAGATTTTATAAACTAGGTAGGGTCCTATATTACTTAGGAAGCGGTTTTTATAATTTATTTGAAATTTCCGAGTTTCTCGAATGTAGATGGAGATTATATGAAATATTAGTGATTTTTAGTACCTACTGTATACTGTATAGGTATTCTCGAGGGTACTCTTTTTATCTGAAATAGTGTTTAAAAAGTTAAATAGAAACTATATGAAGACACATTATTTTAAAACTGAGATAAAATTCACTGTTAAAATATTATTTATGCAACTAAACATAATAGTACTAACTTTTGAGTCAAGATAATCCTCATTTAGATCTAAACCCTAAGGCAATTTCCAAATATTAATATTTCAACTTTTTTTTTATTTATGTCTGTACAAGTGTCTGTCGATTAAAAAAATTAAAATGTAATTAGAAATTTCTGGTTGAACTTAATTTAAAAATCAAAATAATTAAATTTAGAATTATTTAGAACAAATAAATATTGTTTTAAATATGTACTTATTTTATTTGCATTTCTGGTGGTCAAATGGAAACGAATCCGAGGTTTATGGTCGAGGGTACATATACAGTATATAAATTTATATATGTATTAATAAAAACTCACAAACACAAAAATACCTACAACTTAAATTAATTTCCTACATTTCTATTATTAACTCCAAAAGGGTCGATGGGGAGAAATTTGACAAGGGTCTCGGATTTTAGTAAAAATTACTACCACATTTTATAAATATCTGTTATTATTTCCTTAATCAACCCTATCGCATTATATTACATAGCGTTTACTAATAACGTTAATAAATATATCGTAATTTCGACTCCTGTAAAGATAAGTCATTTAAGGGGGAGGGGGGTTAAAGTGTATGCATTCACACTTTTTTGTTTTGTACTATAAAATAGCAAATGGAAAAAGACAAAATATAAAATAAATAAACACAATAATAGGTATGCCTGATAATGATTTTATAATTATCTGCAAACACTTAAGATCTGACAATTGAAAAACTTAAATGATGCACCAACTCTTATTGTTCAATAATAAATTCGAATTTAAGACTAACGAAACAGTTTCAAAAATGTCTAGTTGAAAAATGAAATGTAGGTACACATAAATGTTCCACACACGATGTTTATGTGCAACAAAAGAGTAAAACATGAAACGTGTGAAAACGGCAAATGCATTATAAATATATATAAAAGTATAGTTTATCATTCTAAATTCGATTTACTTACTCCGTCCAAAAACGTGAGGTATTTGAATTTGCCGCCGAACGCGTCGTCGATGGGATTCACGTGCGTGGGTATGTTGACATAAACGTAATTATAGTAGACGGAGAAGACGAACGTGATAGTGCCGAGCACGTGCACGGCGACATTGGCGACCGTTAGATACGACGTCAGACTCATGACGGCTATCCGTGTTTATAGGGTGTATGGAAAAAATCGGCGGAGTCGCGTCTAAAGCGTAGTGTATATTATTATGAATATGAAATGCGATTTAATAATATCGTTTGGCCGTAGACGTCGATAATATCATACGGTCACGAGCAGAACGGAATTCAAGCCCGTGCACAGCACGCAAAGCCAACGGGCAAGTATGTGATAATTTGGGCAGCAAAATCGGAATAATATACACGAAAACGCGATGTACAATCGAGGGAGTATCGCGGCACGGGATAGGAACGAGACGATCGCACCCAACGAACGGACGAATGATCACTAAACAGTAAACACTAAACTGCAAAATGAGTAATGACCGTCGCAACTCGCAAACGCCTTCAAATAACAGTCGTTGGCGAGCGTGCGTCGAGCTGCGCGCGCTCGTGTTTATGTCGTGTGTGTGTGTGTGTGTGTGTGTGTGTGTATGTGTGTGTCATGTGTCGCGTGTGTGTGTGTGTGTGTGTGTGTGTGTCTGCCGTCACAATCGTCTTTGGCGCCGTAGTGGTCGGGTGCGAGCGAGAGGCCGCGCACGCGCGCTACTGGCGGAAGGGCACGTCCCGAGTCCCGTCCGTCTGTCGCCGATCGTCTCTTTACGTCCGTTGTAATAATAACATTATTATCGTGTAGGGAATATAATATAAATTACGAGTTGAATATTTTAATGTATTAATAAATGTAATGTGGCTAATTAATATAGTATAAATTAAACGCTGAAAAATTACCATTTAATAATTACTATTAATTTTGTGTATACTGTATTGTAATAATATTATTACTTATTAGCTCTATGACGTTGACGTATGATGGCAGTGTACTGTGATACGCTTAGACTGTATACCATAGACTTCTCCAAAATCATGCCATTGTTATTTATAATGATAAATAATAACTATGATTATAAACCTTTAAAATTCTGTTAAGTTTTGTTGGTTAGCCTTTCTCCTATAAAGAGTAGCATTTTACTAAGACATCATCCCAGCATCCGCATGTTGTCTAAGTTGTACAGTTGTACAACGTAGCAAGTCTGAGTTTAGCAAAACAAATTTTGTATTATTATTTATTAAGTATTAACTTTTAAAGGTAAGAACATTATCTGTTTGTAACTTTGTAAGTTGGTTTGCGTGATATTTTAATTAATTAAGGTATGAGTAAGTAGTAGGTTATTATTGGTAAGTATGTACAATATTATGATAATTTTGAAATGCTTATAACAGCACGCTTATTAAAAATTAAAATATCATATAGAAGACCAACTTTGCAAGTAATTTTCTAATCTTTAAGCTAAATAACAGATTAGTTTACTCTAATGTTATAGCTAACAACACAAAATTGGTTCTGTTGATTGCAAATTAACTATGTTGAACGTTTATAAGTTTGAGACAACACAGTGCTGCAGTGGCGCAACTATACCGGTTGTGAGTGTTGGATCACTGGGACCCATATAAACGGACATAAAAAGTGGCTCCCGTTCAAACAATAGTTTGTTTCAGTATTCCATTAATATTTTTACAAAATATTTTGATAACTGAAAAAAAATTACGAAATACGTAGGTACAATATATATTATTTAATAATAATAATAAAGTACATTTATCCTAAAATTATAGTGAGCACAATGTAGTAAAATAAAATATAAAATACAAGTAAGTATATATAATATTATACTTAATATATTATTTACTATCTGCAGTGATCGGCAAACTCATATATTACTGTATATAATTATTGTAGTAAGTATACAGTCAATTTATTGCTAAAAATGTGTGGGTAATCACCAATCGATATTCGATATAAGTTATGACTTATGAATATATATTATTATACTATGCAACGACTTATTCACGTATGGATCGGTGATAACAATAGCAAAAACCTTATATATATCATTAAGTATAAGACGTGTAACTTATACTTTGCAGGTGTTCTTTTAAATTTAAAAAAAATCTTCATACACAATCATTTAATTGATTTAAAACAACTTACTTTGAAATTTTCAAACATTATTATTTGTAAGATAATGACGAAGCATTATATCATAATAAATGTTTTTGAAATTGGAAAAAAAAATAATTAGTAATTATGTATCAAATTTGTAAATTCACAACTTTGATTTATCACTGCATAAAATTTAAAAAGATATAATATAGGTATACAATATATTTAATTAATTTTTTTGTTAGTCATGCTTCTGGTACTTAAATATACCATTACAGGGTAACACGCATCATTACTTTTTTACACAGAATGTGTGCAAAACAAAGAAATCATTCAACAAAAATCTTTATAACTTTAATATATTTACAAAGTAATAGCCATTAGGTATAATTTATAGTATTAAAAAAATTTGTTAGTATAATATCTATTTACATTGTAAATAAGATATTAGTAAACAATCACCTAAAACTTAACAATAATTTTCGTAATTTTTTTTTTTAATATTAAAAAAAATTATATTAATTTTATATTATAAAATATGTTAGAATTTTATTAATTGATAATTTATCAACCTCAAATTTTGTTTACACGGATAAATAAAAAATACTAAAAACTTTAAATTAGGGTACTTTATTAAAAACAATACTAGCCTGGGTCCCAGATCCCAGTGGCCCACTTTGACTAGTTATTATACGCCACCGAATATATTGAAATGATGAGTGTGAGGTATTCTCTTAAATGCATTATTATTATTTATGCCTGTTGTATGTACATTATTTATTTTAGTTTGGAATAGTTAAGATTGCAAAATTCGAAATAATATCATAAAAAATATTCATCTTATCGCGGATATTATTTAATTATATAAAAAAACCAAAACAACAGCACTATACAAGTTACGTATATCATTATATTATTATGCATTTATAATTTTATATAATAATTTATAGTATGACTACGTCTATCTGTTTTATAATATTGATACAGAAGTACACTGGTTCAAGCCAAAACTGGTTTCATATTTTTACACATTTTGTTTTGCAAGTCCGCAATGTTGATCAACGAGTTAAACGTGGCGTGATTTATAAAAAAAATTATATTGTATCAATTTCCTGATGTATCTAGCTTATATACCAGATTTCCGTGCGTCATAAACACTTATAAAATAGGCACTTATACTGTAGTCAATAATATACATTATACGTGCATGTTATACTACTTATACAGTATATTATAATACAAAATCTCGATTCTCGAGTCTCGGCAACGAAGTAAACATAATCATTGTAACTTGTAATAGGTAATATAGCCAATAGGTAAACATATTTTGTTATTTGATTTTAATCAGATATAGACAAGTGTTAAATGTGAACACGCAAGAAGTATAATAACTATAACTAGATATTATTTTGTTTTGCGTCACTTAAAACAAGTTGCAAAAATAAAATCACAATGCCGTTGGGCATCCAAGAATTATAACCTATAGGAAGACTTATTAATATTAAGAAACTATCATTTTTGTCATAACATTCTTTATTATTGTTTTATAGCCTAGCTATTACTTTAAAATAATTCTGTAGATCGATCATCTGGTATTCTCATACCATTATACATTGATGTAGTCATGTATAGGTTAATTATAATGGGGGTGATTTCAAATAGTTCATAGGCATTGTTTATATTACCATATACGATATACCTTGAACCTTTTGATGAATATAGTTTTATTATTATTTTATAGATTTAACATTATAAAATGTTTAATAAATTGTACAGCAATGAATTAACAGAATTTAAAATGTCTTGGTAAAAATAAAATTTAGAGAGCTAAAACCGTTTGCGACTTTATTAATATATAAATTGTAATTTAAACTAATATTTTGGTGATATAAACATTTATTTGAATCACTAGAGTATTTGAAAAAACAAGAGAAAAAATAAATTTATTGGTTGTAGTGGATGGACATAATAATATTATAAATAAAATAAAATAAAAATAATATAATATAACATATTACTTTACTATAAAAAGAGTCAGGAGATCCTTGGATATGTCAAGAAAGATTCTACTGAGAGAGGCTTACATAGTTTGTCTGGCCTATATAGGTATAATAAGAAGTTATCCTTGACATTTATAGTTGAGATTTTTGATCTTAAGGGCGCAAAATGTCTCTAGTGAATAATAAATAATATATTACATTTTATGTTGCAGTGAATACTCGAAATCAGATTAAATCAGAATTCAAACCAAGAATAACTGGTGTATAAAGTTATGGCTTATGGGTGTTTGTAAGAATTCAATTTTTCTACAGTATGGGGACACCTAATTTTTACTAATTGCTATACCTACACTAAAAATTTTAACAATTTTATCCATAGGTAAGTACCTAATTATTACTAAATTTTCAGTAACAACTAGTTCTTACAAATGACCTCGCAGTAAATACTAGTTTTATTCTTATTTTTAGGTAGATAGACAATTTTATTTATTGACAATTTTATCGAGTATACGAATAATTATATTAGTTTTTATAACTATATAGTTTAGAATGTTTAGATGTATCTATAGATAACAATGACAAGTGTAGTTGATGGTCACACTTTATTGATAAATTTAATTAGCAATAAATAAAATAATAATGTTATCTTTGAATAATTGAATTAATTACTGCTGTATGGGTGTTAACTGTTCGGTAGTGATTTGACAATTGATATATCACATTATCACGTGCATAGCCGGATGAAAAATGTTTATTCGATTATTCGATACTAATAATTATGAACATTTAAATGAAAAGAACGATTTTTAAATGAATTTATAAATATGGAATATTCTCATTTTTTATTTTAATTTTAACCAAATACAACAATAGTGAGTTATTCAGGAAGTTAAAAAGGTCAAAAACATATTAGTTAAAACTACAATGCAATATAAGCATAAAAAATGATTCGATAGCATATAGATTAAATAATAAATATACTATATATATGTTACAGTAAATGATGTTAAACATTAAAATAACGTTATTTTCTAGTAAATAACAATAATTACCTAACAAACTAGTGATTATCGTGGTTTATTATTTTTTGGGTTTGATTATTGATAATTTCTACATACGATGGAAAGTGTTGTTATATAATGTTATCTTAATGGTATTAGATACCTACTAGACAGTATTACAGCCGCAGTAGATAGAACTTCGGGCTTAGATATTCTGTAATATATAAATACAGCATAAATAAGCTTAGTGGGGTTTACTAGTGTAGGACTTTATTGTAAATATAATAACTATTATAGATAATATTTTTGTCAGTTATTCGCGGTACGCATCGGATATACATTGCTATTATATCGTCATATTATTTTTGTATGTTAAAATATTCGTAAAACATTGTGTTAATTTTTTTTATTAATAAAATTCAATATGGATGAACTTGAAATGGAAAACAAATTTAACAACATTATATCTGATATAATTTAAAAAAAAACGTAGTGATAATAACTCCCTTTCTAACCATTGATGAGTACAATATTCATATTGAATACAACCAATAAATGCACCTGTCGAGTGGTTGGGAAATTATGCAATTCTAAATGTCATAGTTCATTATCATGTGAAAATAAATAATAATAATATAACAGTTTAAATACAAATAACATGATTAACTAATATTGTTTGAAATTAACGTAAATCCTTAGTAATTAACGTTATAAACCTTGTAAAATATTCAATAATATCTAATAACGTTAATTGCTAGTTAATAACGTTAATATAAATTTAACATCCTTTACTGTAACATATATATAAATAAAACATTATTCGTAGGTATAGGTACCTAACCTACTTTATAGCTTTTATGTATTTTATTTTATATTTTTGATTTATTTAAAAATGTTATCTATTTATAGGTATTATAAATCTATAGTATTACGGTATTTGTAAAAATATTTTATTATACATTTTGAAATAGTCAGTGCTGGACATAGGTTGCGAAATGCGGATGCGCGACAACCGTAACCGGTAATGTGACTGATGACGACTGCGAAAGTGACCCGTGCGATGATGTGGACGTATCCGAGTTGGGTCCGAGATAACATTTATGATAAAGATAAACAACTAATTGGGTCCGTCTATAAAAACGGTAACACACTAATTAGGTCCCATTATAAAAACTGTACCACCAGGCTCCTACGTAAGGCGGTTGGCCTAGGATGGCAAGCTAAGAAGTATATTATAATAAACTGTCGTACAAGGAGCGGGTGACCAATATTATAATGAATAAACCAATTAATTTATATGCACATTTTAACATTTTTTACTATATATACCTAATGATATTTTTTTAAATTTTACACTATATACCTACTAATATTAACATTTTAACATTTTTTACTAAACTCAAAAAAAAAAATATATAGAAGTGCAAAAAAATATTTTTAATCATACCTCAGTTCTAATTTATAGATCACTGACAGTCCTAAGTCTGTAAAAATTAGAAGGGAAATGTTTTTTTGCACGGACTCAACTAGTGTAGTACCCTAAAATATCCCGGACCCAATTAGTTTTGTACCTGAAAAACACCGGGACCTAACTAGGTTAAATAAGGGTCTCCCGGACCCAACTAGTAAACGCCGGATGATGTCGTGCACTTGAATGACAGCGGTGGCAACGGGCGATGACGGAGACTCGGGCGAGTGCACCTACAGTAAAGTGCAACAGCTGGAACGAATGGCGGTCGGCCACTGTCGCCGTCGACGTTGACATCCGTGAGTTACCGGTGAGCAGTGTTGATGCCCAACATCCTCGTGTCCGTCGCGCCGACAACCGAAGCCGATCACAGTCAAGCGGTATCGATATAAAATAAATGTCGTCCTGCATCGCAATAACCGATGTCCGCCAAATATGGCTGATGAAAAACACAACCGCGGAAAACGTGATCAAATAACATACCGCCTTACACGATTGTGCACTCTCGGTCTCCTCATTTTTTATGTTCATGGATCTGAGCGTCCGCCAAGCTCGACTTCTCTTTGGTTTCTTCTCTAACCCCAATCTGGGTAGCACGGCGTCGCACAACCACAATATATGTTCCTAATGACCTTCCTGAAGAGAGGGTTCGACAGGAACCAGCGTTTATTGTTGCAGTTGTACGTGCGCCGAAAATCAAAATAAATGACATCGTCGCATTGATGCCCACGAATAACAGACATCTTTTCCTTATCGTCCTCAATCGTGAGCTCGTTTACCATCTGTTTTGCGGACTCGATATCTGTCGTTGGAAGTTCGACTGGCTTTAGGAATCGATTTCCACGTAGCCGATGACCTCTATCGTCATCGTATGCTTCACGGAAGGCTCCAGCGTTAATGTCTGCTCTTCTGGGCAATCCGATGGGTTTTCTCTGTTTGGCATACACAATATTTCTGGCTATTTTTATTTGACGTATTTACCAGAACGTTTTCCATAACGGTTTCTGTCTACGTTAGAAATAAATATAAAAAAAACAAACTAATAACTAACAACTCTTTTAACTGTCTAGTGTCTATCTACCCATTATAGAGTATGAAAAGTAAATGAAATAAAAATTGTCTCTATGATATACTTATAAGGATATCGCCTTGACATCAATTAGAAATGACATAACAAAATTTCAAAATACTATAAACAGCTAATATAAGTGTAATATAAGTTATAAGTTAAAACTATGAAATAAAATACTGCGCATTTTTAAATGTTACCATTCACCTTTTTGAGAAATTTTATTGGAAAAACATTTGTAATTTTGTGTCATAAAATGGTGAATATCCATTCACTTTTATAGTAATTATTTCTTCCCAAACGATTTATTTTTTGTTGCAATTCAAAAACGAACTTAGATACTTGAAATTTAAAATGTTTAAAAATGTTTATTTTATCATTTTATATTCAAGGACTCAAGGTATAGTTATTTATTTATTTATTTATTTATAATATATAAACGCCAAACGGCAATTTTAAATTAACAGATAAAGTTTAAAATTAATAGATATAACAGTAATATAATAATACAAATACACACAAAATTAGAACATATGGAAAAACACAACATAATATAAACTAAATGGTAATACCTTAATTTAGTAATATAAAACTATGATACAACATATTTATAACAATTATATTATATAATTACTTATTAAAATCAAAATTAAGATTATTCAGATTACGAAGCATTCTGTGTAAGGGGTGATAATGTCACATATGTGATTATGTTATAAGAATATTATGATTATTTTTTAGCTATTTATTGCCAGTCATACGAAATTTTCGATATTTTTTCTATCGATAAAAAATTATTCACTGCGTCAAAATTCTTGAAATGTAATCCAAGATCCCATACGATGTTTTTATAAAGTTATATATATATATATTACAAATACATAGACACGATTATATGCATTTTAAAAATTTGTTTAATAACAAAAAATGAACCAACTATTTTGTAATTAAAAATTCATAAAAATGTATCTTTATATATTTAAGTTTTGAAAATTTAATACAAGATTACTCACAAGTCATAAGTTACATAAGTGTAAACTGCAGCCATAAAATCTAAAAATATATACAGATAATTATTATTTTTTATAACATATTTTAAAGCTTTTGAAATTGTACCGTTTTTAAGGGATTGAAGATAGGCAATATTATAACGTACGTAATATTATACTATATTTTTAAGAATGCTGTGTGTGTGGTGTCTGATCATTAGTGTGTGTGAGTTTTTGAGCTCATATTTGGACGGAATCACTTATGTAAACAAAAAATAACGATATTAATTATTGTGTATAATTTAAAAACATTCGTAGGAACTTATAACTTTTACGTGCATTATATTATTATGAATTTAACTATACTTACTCAATGAAATTTTTTATTAAATTTAAGATATTATCTATTTAATATTTATTTTATACTATAAACATGCTTTTACTGTTTTACGGTATTTATAGAAACATGTTATTAAATTTTGAATTAAATTAGTTGATATAATATAGTATAAATACAAATACATATTATTAAATAATAATTAAATTTTAATAATAGAATAAATTCAACATTTCCGGTAAAAAATAAATCAACCTACCGTACCACTAAAAGTAAAATATGATTGGAAACATTATATATACTTAGTGATAAGTCCGCCTTCTCAACACAGAATCGTTTTTCAATGAAACAAGTATATCATTTAATTAAAATTTAATGCACCCATAACAGGGGCCCGCTCAATGTATGAATCGGTTATGGTTTTGAACGTTGGCCGTCGAAAAACATAATTTTTGAGGCTGAATTACTTTTTTAAACAGACCAAAATTAATTAAATCTTTAAGATATTATGTGATTAATTAGAAATTAAAACGACTTGGAACTAAAGATGGCATTTTTAATAAAAATATATATTCAAAATCGACAAACTTAAAGTTTGATATCTACAAATAAACTTCCATTTATAACTTGAAAAAATCATTTCAAACTCAATCTACAGAAATACTGATTTCCAACTTAAATAACATTGAACTATCAAAAAAGTCAATACTTATAGTCACAGAAAATAATTTAAACTTATAAATATAAAATATATCATTCGAATGAATTCAGGCATTTGATTATTTATATTTTATCTACTAAAGTACTAACCGTCGTTCAATTATTATTTCCATCACTATACTTAGTATACTTAATTATTAAAAGGGCCTATAAAATATGCTATATTAATTCTTTATTATTGTGTAAATGTGTAATATTTAATTTACCTTAAAAATCAATATTCATTTCATTTCATAACTTTTCCTGTCATAATGATGTCATTAAAATATGTACATTGAGTTAAATTAATACACATGATTATAAATTTATTAACAATAATATTAGTTTAATAGTAGTGAACCACTCAGACTGTTCACCCACCATCCGGCGAACCGTAAGCGATCATCGTTACTGAATTATCATAATCGCGGAGCGATAGATAACCAGCTATCTCACGCTCAGGTGAATGAACAAGTCTCATCATCGTGGCTAATGACGACTCCAGATTTGCACCTGGAGGGGACGATGCATACTGCAGAAATGATCCTGTGAAGTATGATCTTAATTTGAACAGCCGATTTGCACGCACTTATAATAAATACCGTCTCTTCGATAAGTCAGTTGAACATTTATTAATCCCGTAGATTAAATATCGAATATCATAATGTTGTCCATTCTACACCTTAGTTATATTATGCATATAAAACTGTATTGGAAAAGTATACAATGTTTTTTGGTTTTCGAATATTATTCAGGTAAAATCACGGATTAATAACGATTTTCAATCAAATATAACAACATTTTATAAAAGCGCCATCTATTGAACGGAAATATACCATATACGTCAATTGAATACATTGTTCGAAATTTTCAATTTGTCTTTTAGTTTATTTTTCTTTTAAATTGTAATGACGATGAAAACTTTCTACGCCGTTTGTTGTCCTTGGATTATTATTACTTGGTGCACTTGCCCACATAACTGGAGGAAAATCTGAGTCAAGCAAAATATAATTTTCTAGAATATAATCTGTGAATTTGGTAAACATAGTCATAGGTGCAATTGATAGCAAGTCCGTAAAGCCGTCCGAGATTTCATCTGGTGGTAAATAACTTAAACCGAAAAAACACTAAAGCCATGCACCAATTTCTGATGATTTGTATAAATATTCGTTTAATAGTGGTTTATTTTGTTGGATATGTCGATACCAACTTTGCCCGAGATGGAAATTACAACAAACTAATTTACAATTTGGAAACTTTTGTAATACAACATTATGAGCGGCTTTTTCGAAATCAGCATGGAAAATATTTATATGAAGTTGCTTGTTAATCAGTTGCACACATATTTCCTAACATATCCCATAACATCAAATAAGTCGAAGTCTGTTTGTTGCGTAAAAAACAATAAACAAGAGGAATATAATAGTTATTTTTGTAAATATGTTATGTATACAGTTGCATAAAAAATTTTGGAGCATAAGTAATCGTTCCATCTCCAAAAACATGTTCCGCGTTTGAAATTGCCTCTAAATTAATTTTGCATGTAAATATAATTATATTTTTGTCATCATTCATAAAACAAAATTGTTCACATTGAATTTTATTTTGCATTTCATTTAACTGTTCGATAGCAATTTCGGTCGTTGGTCGATGTCGGTAAATTCGGAAAACGCTTTCTTCTTATGTCATATATAACGCCTAAACAACTTCATATCCGTATGAGTTAAATTTAACGAAATATCCTCCATATTTTGTAAATCACGACGTATCAATTTACTTGGAAGTATATGTAAGTATTGTAAGTCATCATTTGCTTTACGTTTTAAAGAGCTTCTTATAATTTCTCTAGAAATTACCTGGTCAGTGTGTGCTTCGTGATTGTGTTCGTTTGAAGTATTAATTACCCTGGTAATCGATTCATTCACTGTAACTCTTGATGTACATTTTTCATTGGTACATCTAAACAACAGATCACCTGATTTTAAAACACGAAACTCACTATACTTATAATTTTCAATATTAAAACAACGTTTTTCTCTGCGCGTTTCAAAAACATTTGATATTTGAATGTCCATGGTACTACACGAAATAAAATGACTCGTATATCGATAGCATCACACGTTCGACTAAATAATAAGCATATAGTAACATCCAGCGGTCGTCAATAACGAACCCATTTATCTAAAATCACATTATCGTTTAGAACCAATTATGATAGTTAATCAATTACGTGTATCTTATCTTGTCTAATTTAATTGCTGTACGCAAACGAGTCGTCATTTTTCAGGTCAAAATTAGTATTAACCGGGTTTTCACGTTTTTCGATGTACGCAAACGAGTTGTCAGTTTACAGGTAAAAATTGTGTACTGTGCTCAAACGAGTATCACCGGTCAGCCTACCCTGTAAACACGCCACTGAAGAAAGAGATATGAGAAAAACATTACCTATTCATATCAGGCACCTATATTATTTCTGATTCAAAATGTCTACTGTTCAATGTTCATTAATAGTTTTAATAATGATATATAGTTTTTAAATTAGTAGAGGTGCCTATAGACTATAACTACTATATTATTGTAATATAATATATTACTAATATTATATCTTTTTATTAAAATAGAAGTGAGATAGGTATTTACTATTTCGCGGGCTAACACAAAGTATTAAAACGATGGACCTGATCTAACCGGTAGCCGGTAGGTCGGAGATTCTCTGCTGTAGTGCAATCGTGGTATTCACATGCTTAGGAGCTTTGTATGGTGCCATTGCTCTAATGATGGATTTGCGTCATTAAATTTTGGTTTAGTTACCTTAACTGTATAGTTGGAAGATACTTCTTTTTTAGGAGACTGAACTGTATAGCAATACGTCTACATTTTAATGTTGGTCATGGATCTTTTGAATAGTTTGAACGTACCTATAATAAAAGATATTTCAGGGATTACTATTATAGTATTATTACAGATTAAATAAAACATTTGTATTTAATCTATGTTAGTACAATATCTTTATTCTTCAGTCATTCCGCATTTAATGATGGATGACTTTCACCACACTTGATGCACCGATCAATATGACAACAGATATGACCGTAAGCCAATGGGCAATTTGGCAGTTTTTAAGTGGTTTTAAATGGCTTCTGTTTCAGCGTTCATTGTAGTGTTTATTTTTAAAATGTCGAACTTATTGATCAACCAGTAGGACCACATACCTACAAATAAGGTGAGGATATTTGATTTTTTTTTTTTAATAATTGTGATATGCGTTTGACTGGCCAAAATAGGTCAGTAAAAAGATAGGATGTACGATGTACCTATGTAAATGATGATGTACAAAAAGTTCAGATTAAACTGTTCAAGTCAGACAAAATATTCTGATGAGGCAAATCAAGTTTTAAGGGCAAGGGAATTAGAAAAAAGCTTTTTATGACTATTTTTAGATTATTATAGGCTATTCTAAAACTTTATTAAACAACGAGTTAAGTGAAAAATATCTTTAATATAATTAAATATTAATTACATTGATGTAATTCGAATAAATTTGTTGGACACACTACCTACAGATGAATCCCGACCATCTGATGTGACAACTATAATATAATAATAAGTATCCTTAATAATTTGATATTTTTTTGCTATAATAAATACTTATTATAAATATGAATAACGTATTATTGAAAAAATACAAAATTCATAGATAGTCACCACAAAGGCTCAATATCATATTTATTTTAAATTTTTATGATTTTAACTTTTTGTTTAGTCTAGAAAATTGACGACTCCGATTTAAAATTAGATGAAGGCCGGAGATCGATCGACGACGACAGTAATCCCACCAGTGATGATTCTCCACACGGGTGAATATTAATTGCGTTAGTCGTTAATGGAACGGGTTTGATCAGAGTCAGATGTAAAGTGTACTTGTACATTACGAAAGATGTCTGATTAGTAACAGACACGTTGCAAATTTGCAATTCACGACCGAATCAAAAACGGTCTAACAAGTGTACCGATCGGGATAAGGTCGAAATCAGACAAAGACACGTGATGCACGTATCTTGGACGTACAAAGGCGTGTAAACGCGTGTAAGGCGTATACTGTGATATACCGGAAGTGTCAGAAATACGTGAAGCGGCTAACATTGAGCACTGGAAAAATGCCGTCGACATCATTGCAGGCGAGAAAGGGGTACGGAGCGGTCAGTATATTATATATGTACTCGTCATTTTATAACGCGCGCGAAAAGTTTTGGTTACATTTTTTTTCGTCATTAGTGGTCAATAGTAAGAGTTTCGATCTAAGGAAATGCATTAATATTATATATTTCGATATTCAACTGTCAACCACTAATTTATAAGGTATCTAAGTACTTTTTTTTTCTTATCCCCGTCGAAGATTTCAGAGTAAATCCATTGACATATCTTTTAAAGTCTATGTCTATTGTTAAATCTACATTTTTTCAATAGCGCAAATTGGGGGGGGGGGGGGGCTGAGCCCCTCAAATGATTTGTATTTAAAATGGTTTATTATTGGATAGACATAAATGTACACAAAGGTATGCAGGTATTTTGATAAATATTTTTGTTATGCACATTGTTCATAAAAATACAAAACAATGAGGATACATATTTTGTGCAATAATGAAAATATGTATTTACAAATATAAAAGAAAAATATATAATTACATTTTTTTTTTTTTCGTATGGCGTATGTAAGTTCGGGAGTAAGCCCGGCGCCTGATTGGCAGAATTTTTAATGGGGCACCCGTAGGTTTCTGCCATGCCCCGGGGTGGGGGGGATGGCAGCACTTGTTCTCCGGACACCGTGACTTACCCGGAGAAAAATGCCGCCCAGTGGCCGAGGATCGAACCGGATCCAGCTGCTCCGCAGCCGACGAATTAGACCGCTCGGCCACCCCGTCCCCCGGATATAATTACATACAAATATATAAAAAAAAAAAAAAAAAAAAAAAAATATAATATAATAAAATATATGTTTATAAAATATGTTTACTTATAAATGTCATAAATTATATAAAATAAAATAATATCAACTCGAAAAAAACATAATTAGAACTCAGATGTTAATGACACAATTTGCGTGTAATAAATATAATAAACATGTAATTACATACTTTAAAATATATTAAATATTTTTTCAATACTTATATGCAAAAAAAGATTAATAATAATTATTAATCACAAAATGTATTTTATATTTTTTAAATAATGCATCTTAAATCCTTACAATAAAAAAAATTGAAAATAAATAGTTTTTAATTATTCAGAATTTGTATCAAAGTTAATAAAATACAACACTAAATAGATTGATTTAAGTAAACATGTATTTTAATTATTTGAAAAATTTGCCTTCTTTGATATAATTCTATTGCACTAATATAAGCAGCCAAAAACATCTCAGCTCTAGTTATAATTACCAAAAAAAGTAACATAAAGAAAATAATAAATTAAAATCAATTTAAATATGATTTGAATGTTATCAGAAGAATAAAAAAACATAACAGACTAGGAAGTAGGAATCTAAGTCCTTAAAAAAGGTAACATTGTTGGATAGTTTTCTTATTAAATAAAAATTATAATCGATAGAAGATCTGTTTATATTTTAAATATAAATTATAAAAATTATAATATATATTAAAAATACAATATCTATTGAATATTAATAGTAACTAATTTAAAGCACCTGTTGGTTTATTTATTTAATATTATAATACTGACTTATTTAAGTAAATTAACAATATTATTAACTTATAATTGGGTACCCAAATATTCTTGGAATAGACATACTATGTATCACAGTTTTAGCCTAATTTTATTATAAGAAAAATAAAAATGTCTGTATAAAATTATACTCAATAATTAACATTGTGATGTATTAAAATCAGTTTATCACTCAGTAACAATACCTTATAAATGTTTCCATACTTGGAAATCAATAAAACCTCCACCTATGCTTAACATTAATAAAGTACTGAGTACAAAATTTAAAATTGTACGTGCAACATAACAAAAAGAAACTTAAATAAATTGATAGTTACAGAACAACAATGATCTGTATAAAATCATATAAACATATAATAATATATTTGTATATAGTTATAGATATTTAGTCCTGCCCACGCTAAGAAAATAAATGTACGTTACGTTTCAGTGTTATAAATAAAATTACAAATCAACTCCCAAAGAAGACCCTAAAAGACTTTTTAACCAAATCCTTGAATCATATGGAGGTTGTTCACCACCAAGTTCTGAAGGCAAAATATCTCTTGGAAAGTATTTATGTAGAGTATTTAAATTCAAACCATGTAAAATGATCTGTGGAATATAAAAATAAATATTAATTAGTATATTCAAATTGTATTTTATTTAGGTAATATTCATAATAAACAAAGTGATTGGTAAATCAATCTCAACTACAGTTTTTCCTTTGATAATGAATTAATTCAAATTCTAATTTTTGGAATTCTTAAATATATATTTTAACGATCACATATATGTTAAGACTTTTATGAAACGTAAAGAGTGTATAATATACAAATTTATTTTTGTAAAACAAGAAAAACTAATTTATTAAAAATTATTAATATAATTTTATTTTTAAATCCTAATGTATAAAAATTAAAAATTAAACTTATGTTTTCTAAGTTATATTAGATGTACTAAGGATAATAGATTAAAAGATATGGAAGGAATAACATTAGAAAAAAAAAATTTGTTAATTATTGAAATAATATTTGTAAAAATTGTCAAAGTACAATAAATAGATACTACTAAAGTTTTGATTTAGATGCATTAACATTCACCAGAACATTAATGTAATACCAAATCTAAGTATTTAAAAATTCTGTCTTTATGATCAAAAAAAGGTAGTTCTTATAAATATAATTCAAAAAATCAATTTTGAATAAATATATAATTAAAGGAGGATAAAACAGTAGGTTGAGCATGGTTGGTAAATCATCCTGTATAAACTATATTATATATAATATTATTATAATAATAGCTCCTAAATATTCTTACTTTATTTTTTGTTTTTTCTTTTAAAAATGGTTTAACAACAGACATTAGGCCATCAATATACCACGGTTGGTTGATAAAATGAACAGCTTTTATTTTTGCAGGAAAACAGTCTTGTAACCCTTGTAGCATAACATGTAACAACCTTGGACTAATGTTCATTGTTTGACGAGCAGTAAAGTTAGTCCAATCAACAATAAATACAAAACCGTTGTATTGAGTATTCACATCTTGGATCAAATGTTCTAGAGATACTAATAGTGCTCTATATATAGTTAGTAAACAATAACGTTCAGTGTTCCATTGGGAGCAAACCATAAAAAGAACACGACGACTTCGTCTACAAACAAAGAAAAAATGTTTAATAAAATTTAAATTGTTTTTAAGCCAATAACCTAAATAGTTAAAGCTCTAATAAACAAAAATAAAAAAAACTTAAATTTTGAGATAAGCTATATTTAAACTAAAAAGTTAATATTAAAAAATAAAATTAATTATACATATTAACCTATCTAAATTTGACAGTACAGAAGGGAAACCATCTTGAATAGCCATTTGAATTTTTGGATCAAAAGGTTCTAATCGACGAAACCATAGATCATGTTCCTTTCTAAATTGATAATAATTTCGAATCAAATCAAATGCATTATTCTCATTCATTTTCCGTGCATATAAGAACATTAATATAAATGCTTCTTTATTATTTTCTAAATAAACATAAATGAAACAAACAAATTATAATTAGTCATATTTATATTTGCATAAACTATAAGTTTTATATTTTTAACGATTATAACTATAAGTTGTAGTGATAGAATTCCACCAAATAAAATAATTAAAACACTACTAGGTTATTAGTTACTACAATACTATCTTTGGAAGGGGGGCGATCTTCAAATATATTTTTTCCTATCGCCCTGCTGTACCTGTCTTCAGTATTTAATTTGTTCAAAAAGTAATATGTGATACACTGATAAGCCATGAATTCTATTTATCCGATATTTAATAAAATCATAGTTGGAATAATTATAGTTATTATTTTTAATATTATTTATTTAAATATGTTATAAATAAATATATATTTTATAAATAGTAGGTATTTGGTGCATATCAATGTAATTAATTAAAACATATATTCCTGAAATCAATGAACTATGCATTTATAATTTATACAATTATTTATGTTTTAGTATTTATAATGTTTATAAGTTCTAGTTAATATTAACTATTTTTTAACAATATTATATTATTTATATTTCAAATATTTGAAATGTGATTCAGTAACTAATTCAAGAATAATCATGAACAATTAATCTATATCACTAAAATTCATAATTTAGGTTAGTAGTATTATTTAATATTAAAACATAAATGTCAATATTCAGTAAATGTAAAAATTACTATATAAAGATTATGTTATTTACACTTAATGTTTGTTCATACTATAAAAATTACAAATACTGATAAAAAATTATATAAATTATAAAACTATTAACTTTTAGTGCAATATATATTTATAAATTAATAATAATTAATTATCAAAAAGTTCTTGATATAATATGTGATAAGGTAATTTAAAAATATACAATTGCAATAAAAAATATAATATATTATATTATTAATAATATAATTATGTGAATCATGATTCCAACGATAACATATTTGACCTATAAAATCATAATATTAATTATTTTACTTTTTATACAATGAAATGCAAGCAAACTACTACGTAAATTTTACTAGATGTTTTATACCTATCTAGGTAAAAAAAAACTGTAAATAATATTTAAAAAAAACAATAAAATATTAATATTGAAACATTCATAGATATTTATTATAAATATAAAAATTAAGTTATTAACAACAAATTTAAATTATAATTTAAGATAAATTATGTAACTATAATGTAAAATGTATTTGCTATTTTAATAAGCCTTAAATTCTTATTCATTTTGGAAATAATTTCATGATAATACACAATTTTCCTACCAAACTTAAAGTAGGTACCCATACCCTATTCAATAATAACTGAATATAATTGATGATATTCAATAAGTATAAATTTCTAAAAATACTAGTTGTGAATTACCATTCAATATAAAAGTAAAACAATCGTTAGTTATTTATGAATAACTATTTTACATAATCTATAGATTAGTATATAATTAGGACATTTCAAAGTGTACAAATGTTGTTTACCTCATTACCTGCATTAAGTATTTAACACTTGAGAGTGTTCAATTATGAATGGTATTAATAGGTATTTTAAATAATAAATATAAATCAAGTGACAAGTATTACTACTATGATTTTAAATATAAGATATAATAATTAGTAATTACAATTATTAGTTTATTAGTAAACAGTAAATTTTATTGTTAATGTTAGGGTAAATGTTAGTGCATAGAATTAAAAAAACTGTTGGTGATTGGATCTCATTAATTTGTATAATAGTATATTAGTATTATAGCTTACCGGCTAGAAAAGCAAATCCATTATTCCTGAGCAACCTTTTTAATTTAATCAATGCTACTTCTGGAGTATTTTTCTTGATGACTGGGTTTTGACCGGCACTTGGGAATAAATCAACACCATAGTTAAAATTTAAAATATTATCCATGTTATTTTGCCGGTACTCTGCGTATTCTGCCATTTAAATCAACTATAAAGTAATAAAATATAAATGTGACTATTTAATAAATTCCAAATGCATAATATCATCTAAGCAAATAACTCTTAACATGTTTGGAGAGTCACTAACAAAATTATTATACCATAATATATAATGAAATAATAATTTGACGTGGTACATTTTAACAATGTAATTTAAATAATTATTAATTTATGACAAAGATTTATCGAGAAATATATGTGCGACGTGCGTGGGTATTATTATCAAAGTTGACCTCTTATTTTTAATATGGAGAAAAAAACTAATAAATCACATTACTATGATTAAATTGATTAATACATTTATCAAAACGATGAAAAGAATTATGGATACGTAAATACGTTTTACAATGTGTTGCCATGATGGTTATTGGTTATGCGCATGTATCGTTATTTTTGTACATTCCATATTAGTATAATAAAACGAACGTTAAAACGATTAACGAATCAACAAGTGGTTTGACTATTTGACGCAATAATGTCGTAGACTATATACAGTACTACAGTAGTAATTTGTAGGCAGTGTGTTTACCTTTACCTATTATTTATTAATGTTATACAGAATACAGATATATCTGTTATAGAACAATACAAGTACTTACTATACTTATCCAGCCATCCAGGATCGCAACAGATGTCAATAACTAATATTATGTCGACATTCAACAATTTCGGGGATTAATTTATTCAGTCCTACGTATCGTTCGTAACACAGTGTTATGTTAAGTTATAAATGTTTCGAATAAGGTATATTAATAATTAAATAGGTAATTATTATTAAGGTAAACCTTTAAAATAATTTACAAAAAAAAAAAAATCGTCGTCATATATTATCGGGTGTGAATGTAGATTCACCAACTACAACGATATTGACAATAGAAAAAAACCTTTATATTACGTTAATGTTTTTTTAAGTAAACAAGACGATAAATTTTAACAAAACAAACAATATTTATAGGTCACAGTTTATGTTATAGAAAAAGAAGAATACACGATAAAAACGTAGATTAGACTATACATTTTTTAATTTTTAGTTCTTATCATTGGACGTCGGATGTGATAACTCCAGCTGTAGCCTGTAGCTGCTGCTGCTGAACTAAATAACATCGTGTATATTGCTGTGACTATTGTAGTAGTACTCTTAGATCAGTTAGTTCATATACTGTCATATAGTAACGGCGCTACACGGGAACAAGGGTGGGCAAGTGCCCCCTCCCTATTATTTAATGTTAAAAATATATAAGTAAATAAAGAAATAATTGTAAATCATCATTCATCATTAATACGTGAAATAGTATTAATTAATTTAAAGAGTTTTTAGACTTAAGTTATATTGTTTTAAGTTTGACTGTTAAATATAAATTAAATATGCTTTTTATTAGAAATAAAAATTAAAAGTATTCAATAAAGTTAATACTAACTGCACACTTTCTAAAATAGCATACATTAAAAAATAAAAAGTTATATATTGTTATATACAAATAAAAGAAAACGAAAGAAATTTGAAGTTTTACTGTAGTACACTTGTGATAATAATAAATTATGTATATTTTTTTTGACTATTTATTTAGAAATATAACATATTATACCTAAAACATTTTTAGCAATACTTTTCTGAAAATAGGGTATAAACAAATGAATGGGTGATCAAGTAGCCATACATAAATGCCCCCCACCCCAATAAAAAATATCTGGTGCCACCACTGCATAAACATTGAACATACATTATGTAAGGTAGTATTGCAGTATAATACCAGTATACTAGTATAGCATAGTTTGAATACTAAAGAGTAAATACTATGTTAATATACTCGATAATGTAATAACTAATAATATCAGAAACTACTAGCTAATTATAAAATATTGTATTATATTTTGGACTCGGATTAATATGCATTAAAAATGTATAAAATATGGAGATCCATATAATAAATATGCAAAATGATTTTTTCACAAATTAATAAACTATATGGTTTTGAATAAAAATATTATAGATACCCAATCTAACTAAATGTAGAATATCCACGATTTTTCGACAATGTAAGTTTAGATCTACCGGAATCTATCCAAATTTATCCAAATTCATCTGGCCAAATTTACCATTAAAAAATCCAATTCGTCATTTGCCGATAACTTTTCGATGTACATTATTATGGGACATGGGTTATTTATGAATTTATGATTGTAAATTTGTAAAGATTTGTAGGTACAGACGTAAATATGACTACTTTAATGAATAAATATCGGGATTGAGAATAAAAACACGTTTTTTAAAAATGTTTTTTTACATATTTAAAACGTGTTTTTTTGTTTAAAACAAAAAAAACATGTAAAAAATACTTTTTAATTAATCCATATAAATTATAATAGTCAATTATAGCCATTGATCATTGTCCTTTACTCTTTAGGTAATAACACTAATAACTAATGATTTTGGTAAGAGACACCATTTTTAAAACTTATTATTTTTTATTCATATACTTATGTAGTTTTTGACGCTGAAGACGGTGGTGCAATCTAAATATGGAAGGGGGCCAAAGGGTTATGCTTATTTTCAGTTATGGAGTTTTGTCTACAACAACTTTAATAACTTTAACTCTCACAAAGTAGAAAAAATCCATAGATTATTTTAATTTAAAATTTACTAAAAATATTATTTTAAACACACGTTTTTAATTGACGTTTATGTATTATATCAAACAAATCAAAATCTAAAAAAAAGAGATTATTATCATTTTATAACTATAAGAGAACAAAAAAAAGAATGAAATACTTTAGACACCACGTAATAACTCGGTCAATAATAATGAATATGAGTCATGACAATTTACTGATTGCAAATACTCAGGACTGCAGGATATCAAGCCGTTATATACAATTTACGGCACTATTGCGTGTCAATATTTTATAGACCATAGTTCCGCGACTACCATGTCTATACCATTATTTTTTGTTTAAGAAATAAAAAAATTTAATCACGTTTAAAAATAATGGTTTCTAAATAGTTCACTTTTACGTGTATTATGAATTTTACTATATATGCTATACGCAATAACTTTTTCAAAATATGTAGATTGATTTTATGATAATGGTAAAGCGATCTACCATAGTTTTTGTGATTTAATTTATCTATACTCGCAATTCGATATGTATGATTAGACATTAAATTTGAAATATGTACAATTTATCTGATATACCACACAGAGCCGTGCCGTTAAGATTTGGCGCCCTGGGCAAAATTAAAAATATTCGCCCCCTACTTTATTTATCATTATGCATTTACATTTTTTTGGCGCCCCTTTAAACCATGCGCCTCCCCCCCCACGGCACGGCTTTGATACCACATTCTTCTAATCCTCTAGCAACCTCCTTTCAAGTAATGAGGAAGAAATAATGAAAAAATTTGTTTTGTAATACGCTACATCTTATAATTAGGTAAAAAAAAAGGTTAAAATTTAAAATTACCATTATTAGGTAAATATGAAATTAAATAATATATATTTATATTTTATGTATGATATATTTGCGATTTGTTTTACATATAAACAATTAGTTCAAATCTATTGTATTAATAATAACAAAAAAATGAATCTTATAGCATTATTAGGACTCCACGATTAATGAAATATTCTTAGAAATATAAATGCTATTAGGATAGTTTTTAGACGTTAAAAATGATTTATTATAGAGTTCTAATTAAAATATCTTTATTAATTACTGTTATTTAATCAATAACGATGTAGATTCGACTCCTATAAATTAGCACAACTTCGGTTTTATTATTGCCTTCAAAATCATATTATTTACACACATGTCGACCACTAAGTTCTATAAAATTAATACATTATGTAAAAATTGATGTGTTCAAAAATACACATAAACATTTTTTAAATAATAATTTCAAATTACTAACTTAAGTGTCCGTTAAGTATAAAGTTTCATTTCAGGGAAGACAAAATGATTACTATCATTGATTATATATACTAATAAGTACAATGATACTATCTGTAAAACCTTTTAGTAATCACTCAATTTTTTTAAAGTAGACCACTCAGACTGTTCACCCACCATCCGGCGAACCGTAAGCGATCATCGTTACTGAATTATCATAATCGCGGAGCGATAGATAACCAGCCATCTCACGCTCAGGTGAATGAACAAGTCTCATCATCGTGGCTAATGACGACTCCAGATTTGCACCTGGAGGGGACGATGCATACTACAGAAATGATCCTGTGAAGTATGATCTTAATTTGAACAGCCGATTTGCACTCACTTATAATAAATACCGTCTCTTCGATAAGTCAGTTGAACATTTATTAATCCCGTAGATTAAATATCGAATATCATAATGTTGTCCATTCTACACCTTAGTTATATTATGCATATAAAACTGTATTGGAAAAGTATACAATGTTTTTTGGTTTTCGAATATTATTCAGGTAAAATCACGGATTAATAACGATTTTCAATCAAATATAACAACATTTTATAAAAGCGCCATCTATTGAACGGAAATATACCATATACGTCAATTGAATACATTGTTCGAAATTTTCAATTTGTTTTTTAGTTTATTTTTTCTTTCAAATAAAATTGCTGTCATTTTAAATCATTATTGGATTTATATATTATCACACGGTCTTAGAAGATATCTTCTAAGACCGTGTATTATCATAAATATGTTTTGATTAAAATTTTAAATTATAATTCTTGATAGTTTTTAGGTTTTTATATAGTCTTGAACCGATGAGAAATGAATTGGATTTTTTTTGTAGGTAGTATTTTTTATTCTTAATCCACTGAAAAGATTTACTTAAAACGTTCATATAGAGTATGAATATATAATTATATATAATGTATAATTATATTATTCTAATAATAATCAGATCACACGTCAGAGTTTAGACATTAGCTGAATAAATTTTCAGAATTATATAAAACCACGACGATTAACAAAATCCTTAGACGGATATTGCACTCGCTACTAACTCTCTGTACTTTTCGCAATTCATTGATCAAGGTATAAAAAAATAGATTATTCTTCAGTCTTCAATAACATCATAGAAAAGAGTAAATTTGATCTATTATGTGGTTATATTTTAGTGATAACAATTTAAGACTGTCATTATCATAATTTTGAATTTGAAAGTTGAAACTATATTACCTTTTACCTATATTATTTACATTGTAGTCATTGTACTTTGTACTTTTATAATGGAGTAAGGAGTAAATGTATTTACTTATTTGTTTCTAGTTGTAATGTTCTTGATTTGTAATTTAAATAATTTAATTAATTAATGCATAGTTATTCAATTATATTATTTTTAAAAAAATGCATATAGGTATTATTTAATTTTGTGCTGGTGTTTCATTTGAATATTTGCCCTGTACTTAGTATATACTTTGCATAAACTCATTTTATTTCTTTAGATTTTCCAATAAAAGATGGAATTGTCAAAGTTTTACTAAATGCTTCTGGAAAATCAAGTATATATATTAAAAATGGTGAGATATATAATTAGAATAACATTTTTAATCTGTTATTAATATAGGTAAATTTTTACCATTCCATTCAAGCGTATATAATATGTTCATTATATTTTGAATCTGAACTAAAAGTTATAATAATCTTCTTAGTCAAAGAATGCTTAATAATTCACCAAAGTGACAAGTGAAATTAATATGTGGCATGTGCTGTTCCCACAATAAATATAATACGCACCACAAGTAAAGAGAATGAAAATAAATTTGTACTTGTAATTATTACAAGCACTCATATTGCATAGTAAGTTAATTGATTGTTTTTTCTTAATACTTCAATGAATATATGACTATATCACTGTAAAATTTTAATGCATTTCTTAAAATATTGTGGTTAGATAATAAATGTTAATTATAGTAATGACAATATTAATATTATCATATAACAGTCAGAACATGAGATATACTTATTACTTAGTGCCATTGAAAATATTTATTTATTCAAAAGTATATTTAAGATTAGTAACCTTTTTGATGAGTTATTTTAATACCTTTTCTTTATTTCTGGAATATTTAATTTTTGTCTTCAGAAACATTCCCCTACTACACAGTATACACAATACCATATTACCATGAATATGGATCAACCAGAATTTGCAATTAAGGAGGAAAGTCATAATTCTATTAAAAATGAAAATGACATTTATTTTGATATTCCTCTTTTAAGTTCTGTAAAAGAAGAAGTTGTCCGGTGTGTTGATAATGGTAACGGTGATCAACTTTTTCTTATTGACAAGTAAGGTTTACAGTAATATATTTTATAATGAATATACCTTAAATTTTGAACCAGTAAAATGTATATTTTATTATTTCAGCAGTATTAATAATAATGTAGAAAGATCGGAAAAATATACAAGAGAAAATTGTCAAGTAAAAACCGAAATTTGTGTATTAAATAACCTAGAATCTGATAGTCATTCCTTTAAAGCAGAACCTGAAGATTTAGATAGTAGTTTTCAACCATAGTGAGTAGATTAACATATTTTAACCTTTTATGTAACTTTCTTTTTCTTTCTTTGATAGTATTGATAGCTATAAGCTTATAGTGTTGAAGTAGCACTTAAAATATTTGAGCCCAACAGTGGCATATCTTTAATTTTTATTGCTTTGTATGAATGGAGGGGATCAACAAAAAAATAAACATAATTTCATTTGTATATACACATACTACCGAAGGATCTTAATCAAAAATTATTTTGTAATCTATAAGTTGTTTAATATTTTTTTACAGGTTAATCATACGTTCATTTTACAATTGTTAAAATACTGTATTACTGTTAATACTCACCACATACATTTTGTAACTTATTTAAATATTGTTATCTTTCAGTGGTACTGATGAAACTGATAAATTTAAATTAGAAATAGAATACAATGATAAAACAATTATAATTGAAAAAGAAACACTTGAAGATACTGTATTTGAGAGTGAAATTGTTATTGAGAAAAATCAAATACTTTCAATTTTGAATGAAGAAAAATATAATGCTGATTATTATTCTGAGTTTGCTGATTTACCAAGAACAATTCATAAAGATTTAATTAATTCTAATAATAAATCCAATAAAAATGCGAGTAAAAGTGAAAAACACAGCTATATTTGTGATTTATGTCATAAACCATTTATCAATAAAAAATTATTAACTTTTCATATAAAATGTCATTTTCCTAACATTGATTATTGCCCAGATAATAATTTCAAAAGATTTCGTTCAAAAAATACTAAATGTAAACAATTAAAAAAATGTAAAGAAAAAGAAAAAAAAATATTTGTCTGTAAAATTTGTTGCAAAGAATTCAATGATCCGTCTAATTTTCGAAGACATACACTAAATCATATTAATACGAATAAATTGAAATGTCACTTTTGTCAGAAACAATTCACTGTTGAATACAATCTTAGAGTTCATATTAGATTACACACTGGTGAATTCCCATATAAATGTGACGTTTGTCATTTAACATTTTATCGTAATGACATTATGTTAACACACAGAAAAATTCATGAAGAAAATCGCAAAATATATGATTGTAAGGATTGCCACAAACAATTTTCTTATAAAAACACATTATTGCGTCATGCTAAAATTCATCAAATGGAAAATTTATTTTATTCGTGCTATCATTGTCAACAATCATTTACAAGAAAAGATGTACTTACTGTTCATTTAAGATCAAAACATACTGGTGAGAAGCCGTACAAATGTCGAATTTGTAAGAAAGATTTTTTTGAAAACAGTGTCCTGGTACGTCATATGATGATACACAATAAGAAAAAAAAATTAAAGTTTAATGATACAAAAAAAAAATTGTAAGTTTATATTTATATTGACAATATTAGAGTTTGTTATACTAATGAGAATGAAAATAATATTCGTCTTAGTAGTCACCGATATAAAATCGTATTTATTTCTTATTTGTCTGATTACCAACATTTATTAAAAAAAATGCATGTTAAAAATACATTGTATTGTAATCATAATAAATGGAAAAATGTTAAAACTTGATATTTTTTACATTCTAATTATTTAATTATTTTAATCTGTAAACACTTAAATTAGTGCCCTTAAAGTTTGTATCTTTCTTAATATACAGATCCTATCTTTTATTTGCTCAATATCTTGCCAAAACAAATACATTTTGAATTGTCAGCATGTGCTGTGATCTGTGGTAATAAAGCTTTGCTCAAAATTGTTTGATGAATGATATGAAATTATAGTATAATTGCTTGCAAATTTAATATTATGGCCTATAGTGCTATACACTACTATTATACATTGAGATGGAAAAATGATAATAGTGAGGGACATATGTTTTCTGTCAGTCACATATTCTAAACATTAAATGAAAAATTACATTATTAGCTTATACATAATGTGTAATTATAACAAAAATATTTTTAAAAGATTATTTGGTAGGTAATTTTTATTTTAAACTTAATTACAAAAATATTAAATTATTTTGTTTGTAAATTATTTAAATAATTTTATAATAGAATAATATTTTTAGAAATAATTCAGCCGTCACAATAACTCAAATCTCAAAGTTAAACATAAATTTGTTTTACGTATTTTTGATTTAAATATCTAATATAATAACTAATAGATACTTCAAGGAGCAAGAAAAAAATTTGAGTAATGAACATTTTTGAGTTATGAGTTATCACAATTCGACTGTAACATATAATAATTTATATATATTGTAAAAAAAGTAAAAAAAGTTCTGTGATTATAATATCACCTATAATCTAAATGACTAATTATTGTTTGTTAGGTTGGGTAAAAAAAAAAAATTTCAACAACTAAAAATCTAAACACAAAATATATAATATATAAAAAAAATAATTTGTTCGTGGTTGAATCATTTATCTGCACAAATGAAAAGGTAATTAAGGATCAACAAAAGATATCATAATATATCTGGTGCCATTGGTGACTTCAAGTCCCTCATGGTAATGTGTAAGCCGTCCTGGATGCATTAGCATCCAACCAACTTTCATATCTGTAACTTTACACTTGTATCTCAAAAAATGGCAGCCTCCTCCCTATATATATATATATATATATAAAAAAAAATAATAATAATAAATACTATGGAATGAGTGTTTTGACAACAATAATTAGTGTGAAAAATACTTTACATGATAATCTTTTCCTGGAGAATTTAAAGCTATATTGATGGTGTAGGTAGACGAATCATGGTGTGGTCTCAACGACGCCTGACCAAGTGGATTGTACTTGACAACAAAGTTCATTACAGAACGAGGGGGCTAAAAAGTGTTTACAAAATAATATTAATCATTGAACATTATTTGTATTTAGGATAATAATTAATCACAATTAACCAGGGTTACATGCATTAAATTAATAAAATGTAATGCATTTAAAATAACCCATATATATAGGTAAACAGAAATTAGATACATAATTTTATTCTATCGAAGTGCAAATTTTAATTTTTACCTGTATAGCATTAATTCATTTTTTTTGGTTTAATTTAAAAGATTAAAAAATAAATTATTCTTTTGTGTAATTGAATTGTTTTCAATAAGTTTATACTTAATGTTCATAATATTATAGTGTTATAACTTATTATTTTATCAAATAATAAAACTAATTGTTATGATTAATGACTAAGTCAAACACAATGGCAAAACTTAAAAAGGCAATATTAATAAGCAATCTCACATAGATTCAGGAATTGATAAAGAGACACCATATTATCATACCATTCAATATTGTAATTTATGAGGTTGTAAAAGAAATCATTTAAATAGGAAGTACGAAGTATTATTAACAAATCATGGCTAATCTGTACGTCATTTAATAATGATATTGAATACTGAATTAATATAATATAATAATATAATTAATATCCAGAAGTGAAGCCATCATGCAAGGCTTTGTACTTGAATCATTTAGGTTTGGGTGTCGGATACTACATTTACTTGGAGGTTCAAACACCAGAATATAGAATTTAAACCAACATTTGGGTATTAATAATTGTTATTATTCAGGTTACATGGTTGTCGAGTAGTTCAGAAAAAATTTAAAAAAATATAA
The DNA here is from genome assembly GCF_020882245.1 of Rhopalosiphum padi. Taxonomy (NCBI): domain Eukaryota; kingdom Metazoa; phylum Arthropoda; class Insecta; order Hemiptera; family Aphididae; genus Rhopalosiphum; species Rhopalosiphum padi. Next base: position 27,248,027 of record NC_083600.1, read on the forward strand.
AGAGTAATTAGATATATCCTGTAAATATATACTTTAAGAAAGACATTTCTTGGGCATCTTCAAAATAATTTAGCAAAAAAACGATGAGCCTATTTGTGCATATTATGTTATGAATAATACATATTTAATCTATTATTAAACAACTATTTGTGAAACGAAACTAAATTTTGCGTATGAAATTTGTAAGATAAAAAGCTATTTGAGATTTTGGTTAACTGGAATGTTTTATTTGGGTTTCAGTTAATTTTAGTATTAGTAAAAACAATCATTCATAAGCTAGATTAATTAATAAGCATTTTATTTATAATAACGTGTACTAATTATACAATATAATAAATTATCATTTCAATAAAAAAAAAAAAAATCAAATCTTAACTATAATTTGAATTTTTAGATTTAATAATTTTAATTAATGTTAGGATATATGAAACCAAAATTGTATAGTAGAACATTAGGTAGTTAAAGCAAGCAAGCATAAACTAATATTTTATAAAAATATAATATACAATTAGTTTATAATTAATAAATAATTAAAAGTAAAAAGCAGCTTACGCCATCTGAGTAATAGCCAAGATACACATGCTCCTGTAATCGGGAAACAAATAGTCTTAAGAACTCTAGCCACACATTTTGTAACCCCACTTGTTTCATATGAATGTCTCTTGTTGGCACAGCTTCATATCCATTATCCAATCTGGGATCCTATGGTTTGAGGTTATCATGCACTATTGTTAATATATTACTCACACATATTACTATTTAGTATTTATATACATTTAATAATATTATGTTTATTTTTTTAATGTCAAGCAGAGAACACACACATGCTATTATATTGTTTAAATTTTGTTTGGTTTTCATTCCCACATACGTCGTGAATGTAACCAATAAACGCTTTCTTTTGTATAGGCAGAACATATGAACGAAGAAATTCGAGCCAATGCTTCTCAAGTCCAACTTGATTCATGTGTATGTCTCTGGTTGGAACAGCTTCATAACCAGTTCGAAGGCGTGTGTCCTTCAATTCAATTTATGTCATTTGCTGTTCAAATTTCAATATCACAAATATTAAATTTACTTAATGACTTACATTATTTGTACCATCTGACCATTGACCGAAATTCTCCATAATTTCAATGAATTCTCGACAAAACTGTTCAGTTACAATTGGGAACCAAAAGACATCTGGACATGGCTTTAAAATAAAATAAATATATACATTAAGAATATTTTCAAATTTTCAATATATTGTTAAAATTTAGTAAAATAGATACCTCAGCCGGTTTTTTATCGGGATTGAAATTTTCCATATATTCAGGATGAATATAACGCTGTTCCCAATCATATCTGTTTTCAAATAATTGGTATACTTCAGGATTCTTAAGAGTTATATCAAATGTTTCTGAATCAATCAAATGCCCATAAGTATATTGATTATCAATATACATAAAAACTCCCTAAAAATAACATTTTCATTTATCATTTTCAACTTTAAAATGATGACTACAAAATACCTTTTCTCTTAATGATTTACTAAATGCCATATCATAGTCCAAATTATCTTCTTTGTACGATGGTCTGGTGAATTTATTTTCCAAAATTGTACCTTTCATTAAGTAACAAGTACTTATATAAGGTACATTCCAAATCCCCCTAAAACATTATTATAAATTTTTCATCAATATATTAATTTTAATTTTGTTTATTTTTAAGCAAATTTGTTATTATAAAATGCAACAGGGGAATTTAATAGAATTAGCAACTTAAAAGGAAGTGCCCTTTAATTGATCATAAACTAGGATAGGGTCAGAATTGCATCTATTATGACGAGGACACAGTTAGTTTTTCATTGTAGTCAACTGAATAAAGTTGTGCTAAGGAATAACAAGACAAAAAAAAGATTTTTAATACTTACTAAATTTGAATACGTACCAAAATTATTAATAGAGAATAAAAATACAACACAAGTAAAAAGTATTATATTTTAGACTTTTTTTAACAAATTGTTTAATAATGTAGATTAGTAATTTTTCAAAATTAAAACTTAATTTAAATGACAATACTATAAATAATTTTTTTTGATGATTTCAGGTGTGGTGTACAATGGGATTTAAGAATATAATAATAGCTGTATTAATAACAGCAAGTATATTTGCAATGGTAACAGATGTCTGTGGTAAACGTGGCCGTGGGAGAAGTAGATCAAAGAGCAGGGTGCAAATTGGATTACCTATTACAGGAAAATACAGAGACCCAGAATCTGACCAATACTACAATCATAATGATGTAATGTACCAAATATTTGTTAATAGAGTTAAGAAGATTAATTATTATTATCTATTTTATTTTAGGGAGCTAAAATAGTCATGGCATCACATTTTGATTATGAGTATGTACTTGGGCATAAAATAGTATTTGTTTGTGTAGCCAGAGGAAATCCTAGACCTCAAATCACTTGGTATAAAGATGGTACTGAATTGTACTATCATTATAATCACCATGTAAGTAAAATATTTTGAAAAACAATGTCATAGGATCAATTAAGATATTATCTAATGATTATATGAAATAAAATAATTATATAAGTACCTGTTAAAGAGCTTACATATTTTGAATAATTTGTTATATTTTTTTTAAATAATAATAATATATATAATATATTTAATTATTAATATACTTTCATGTAATGGGATTGTAATAGCTTGTTTTATTTAAGGTGCATGAATGGAATATTGCCGAAGATAGTATTAAATCTAAATTAGAAATCGACCCAGGAACACAAATGGATGCTGGTGTGTACGAGTGTTCAGCTGACAACAAATACAGTATAGACCGAAGAAGTTTCAAAACAGATTTCAGTATAGCATTTGAATCATAGTAAAAAATAATAATAAATAGATGTGTATCTTAAATAAAATAATTTTTCTTGATTAATACTTACGTTTTGTTGTAATTGACAATATCCATATAGTCAAATGATCGAGCATAGAATCCATCTTTAGATAAGGCTCCCCAAAAATTAGACCAAGCTTTAAATGGTCGCGTAAGCATTGGAGCAATGATTTTCCTAAATACATAATAAATAAAACATGATATGTTGTAAATAATTGACAAAAATATTCTTACTTATTACGCTGAATTAATGTTTTCAATGTTTGTGGATTATCTAAATGTGCTTCATTCTCAATGTAAAACAAATAGTCACACAGTTTGCTAGTGCATAATGAACTGATACAAATAATATTTAACAAATTAAGACAATTAACAAATATAAATAATATGAATATTCAAAACAATATTTACAATGAAAAGTGTCGTGCATGTATACTTTCTTCTGCAGTCTTATGAAATACAAATGATGCATTGTATTGATCACCTATCCTAGAAATAAATTTATCCACATGCTCTTTATGATATTCCACCTAAATGTTTAAAATCAAGAGTAAAATAGTTAGAAAATTAAGAGTATATACTAATTTAGTTATGATGAATATAAAATATTTACCAATGTAGTTATAGACAAAAACAGTCTGTTCTTTGGATAATCAATATTTTCAATTTTATTTAAAAACTCATCAAAAAATGGGGTTGGTTTATCAACAATTATAGATAATAGCACTTTTGGGTAATTTTCTTCCTAAAATAAATAAACATTAACAAATTATAGCTTGTACATAAATCTATTATAAATTTGTATGGAAGAGTAAGTTATAGTTGAAAGAACCTTGAGCGTTGAAAGATCCAAATTGTTGTCATAACATGTACTACAGCCAATTTCAGGAGACCACTTATTTGGAATATAATTTGTGTAGCTATTGAATGTTATTTTAGATAATCCATTTCCATGGACAACAGCTGGTTGAGTATTAAAATTAATATTCTCCAATACATATGATTTGTTTACGAGTTTCAGTTTAATATCGTCTGTAATTACAAGTAAAATACATTTAGATAAATTGATAAAAATATAAAAGCAGGCATTTGTCACACATTTGCTATATTACTAATATATATTAACTGCAGGAAAATTCTATTAAATTAAAAAATTATTATTACATTCTAAAAATAGTAAAAAACTGTAGTTGCTTAAAGAATTTTTCCAATATTAAAAATAATAATTTACAAACTGTACTTGAAGAAATTATAAGTTAGAACATCATGTATTTACCATGATATTTAATAAATGTATAATATAGCATAAATATAAACAGTGTACACAAATACTATAAAATTTAAGATTGATTAATAATAATACGATATCAATCTAACTGAATATTTAAAATTCAGATAGAAAAAATTTAAAAATGTTCTAACCTTCAGCAAGATAGACATTTTGAAACAATTTTGCATAATTATCCAACTTAATGTTAAGCTTTTCACGTAAATCAGCATTTAAATACAAATTTGTCAAATGTAATTGGTCATCTCCAAGATTTTTTATTGGCTTCTCTGATAGAAACTTATACAATTTGCTAGCATAACCAATTATACCTGTTTTTAAATAAAAGTTTTAAAATTAATAACATTTATTTTTTTTTTGTGGAAATTTAAACTGTAATAATATTAAATATTATATAACCAGTATTAATTCACTATATTTAAAATTGTGTATTGAAATTAACATGTAATTGTAAACAAACCTCCAGAGTTTAAAAATCTATAACCATTCTGATCAACAGTAGGATATTGATCTGCTAATTTTCTATCTGGCCAACAACTGTTTTCGGTTGAAATTACTATTGAAGAATCAAACTCAGTGAACTTATTTAGAATTGTACTGCTGTTTGCTAAAATTACAACATCATACCTAAAAATGCATGATATAATTTACTAAGTATCATAGTCAATAAAATATTGTTTTAATTATAAATATATTACGCATCGGTGAGTAATACTGCTAAGTTATCATTGTTTTTATAAGGCTCTAATGCTTCAAGATACAAATTTAGTTTGTAACCACCGCCAACACTATTCATGTTACCTCCTTGCCATGGCTTATCAAAACCAAGCACCTATATAAAAATGCATAAATTAAAAATTAAAAAGAAATGCATACAGTTAAAAACTATATTTACTTTAGTTTTAAGGCCATTTAGGTTAGCAGAATCGATGAATCTTTTGTAACCATCATTTTTTTCAGAAGCTACTGTGAGTACAAGCAAATCTAAAAATAATTAGAATAATTATTATTTTTTAATTTTTATACTTATAAAAAAAATGTAATTGTTTGAAACTATTATGTAATTTAAAGTTGTAATAACTTGAAAAATACTTGTAATAAGTAAATATAAACCTATTTATTTCTTAAATTACTTAAACAATTAAAACATCAATTTGTATTAATATTATTACCTTATTTACTATGAACCTATAAAATATATAGAAGGTACCTACTTATGCTACTTATTATATTTAATATTGAATTATAATAATATTTATTTATTTATTGAAAATTTGTAGGCTTAGCTAAATTAAAATTATGTGAAAAATGAACTTTAGTTAATATAGACAAAAAAAAATCAATCCAATATCAAATGACAAATATTAAAAAAATAAATCAATAATAAATAAACATAAAAACATAATATTGTTATTTATATTTTAATCTTTTTCAGGTTTCAATACAAAAATAAAATATATACATATTAATATTTTTGGTGGATTGACGTTGACAACTATCGTATATGTCATGCAATGGCTTGACATATAGAATAGGTATCTCTGTATCCAATTCCCAAACTGTCAAACAAGTAGTATCAATACCTGCGGTAAGCGCTTACTCAACAATCCTTTGGTGACCACAATAACGAGTACTACGCAAAGGACAATTTAATAAGACCTCCCATAACATAGATGTTGGTCAAAAGTTCTGTACTTATATAGTAATAATTAAAAACCTAAGATTCAATTATTTAACTATATTGTGATTTATATTTTAGTTATAGTAGTAACTATCCTACCAATTGTGGACTAAATTTAGAAATTTTTATATTATTATTATTATACTTAGGTATTTTTTTTTAAAAGTATTTTCATCATCAAAAATCTAATATAATTATAACAGATATTAATAAAGTTAATAACAAGTGTACAATATTTATATATAATACTTGAATTTATAAAAAATTATTATATTCATTATTCTATTTATTTAAAAAAAATATTCAATTTTATAATCAGCATATTTCTTAAAAAATTATCAGATAATATATTTAGTGTGCACCAGATTTATAGATTACACAATACACGTACAACAAAAGATAAAAATTGTTGTTATTAATAGTATATAGTTGCAGTTTAAATAAAATAAAACATTATATAATATGATTAGATAAAAGTTTTTGAATCTATAAGTGAAATTAACAAAATATTCATGTGAACATATGTAAAAAAGAAAGAACAGAATGACGTTTCCGACTGACCCTAGTAAAAATAAATGATAAAATGCAAACAGGAAGCACTTAGCACACACTAATGAATAATGATTAATATTACAGATAATAAATAATATATTAGAAAAATCATACAAAAATGTATTTTATTTATATGGTAATATTAGTTAAGTAATATAATACTTATTACTTATAAAATAAAATAATTATTTAATAATAACTGTAGGTATATTAATATTTAATTTTACATCATAGTAACGTTTGATAAATAACTATTTTTTTCTAAGAACTAGAAACAAACTATTAAACCTATGAGAGAAATTTATGAATTAAATGATAGTGATAAGTACAAAATGTAATGATTAAGCTATATTATAACAGTTCCAAAGTTTGATATTTCCAATGCTATTTATCATGTATGTTAATATTAACTAATTAGACATATTAAAAATGTATTATTAATATATATTTTAGTAAAAATCATACACGTAATAAACTATATTTTTCCCCAGGTACCTATCTATTTTCTTGAATTTATATTATTAAATAATACATAATATGTTATTTTATATTTTTGACTAAATATGTTGTAAATAATACATTAGGGTATACATATATACTTAAAGGATTTATAGGAAAAAAGTTTTACAAATATATTCAAAACTAATAGATATATTTTATTACAATATAGTTAATAATTAAGCTGAACATGCTCAATTTGATTTATGAAGTATTTAGAATAAAGATTCCACATAACAGCTCCATACTTCAAAATAGACCTCATAATTTTATAGAATTTTTAATTTAAATTCATAAGTCATTACTCATTAGGTAAATATTTTTCTTACTAAACTGAGAATTTGTAATGCTTTATTTTAACCTTAAGTAAACAATACTGAGTATATTTAGTATCTAAAACAATTTTATTTAGCAATTGAAATAATTACAAGCCAATAAATAATGACAGTGTATAATATCAAAAATTAAAAATAATATTTAGCAAAACATAATTGATACGTGTACAATGCACAATTGTATACATTTTCCCAATACTAGTATCTTTAATAAAAAAAACATTTTAATTAGAACTTGTTAATTAATTTGTTGCAATATACAACAAGTAAGATCATTTTAAGCAGGAATTAGAATTTAAAACAAGTGTTTAAACTAAATTAGAACAATTAAGAGTTAATTAGAGTTAGAAAAATTACTCCTACTCCAAAACAAAAAAACAAAATATGATGGTCATTATAGAAATAATATATTAATATAGTACGTATTAAAACTGGAAAGCTAGAGTATCAAACTTCTGAAACTTTAAGCAAATAAATAATACCTAGGATTGACTGATATATTATTTATAAATTAGTTACTTTTAAATATGATACCAATTAAAAATATTGGTAAATTTCAATAGAATATCAACTTATTACAGTAACACATTGATAATTCAATACAATTTAACCCAGAAGTATAAAAATAATATAGTCAAATAAAAAAATGACGGTAAATTTTATTTTATAAAATTAACAAAAAAAAAAAATGAACAATTGATATTTAAATTAATTTTATATTTTATATTATGAATAAAAATATTGTCAAATAGTTTTAAATAAAAAATAAAAATTTTGAACTATTTATGAGTTAGTCTACCTACCGAGTTTAATAAATGAAAAATAGAATAAAAATCCTTCCTGTGAAAAAAATGTATCTAAACCTCTGTACTGTTTAGGCTATTAATTATTATTTGTCAATAATTCCATATAGATAATTTATATTTTATATATTGTTTACTGAAATAGGTATTACCTATGCTGATTGCTGGTACCTATACTCAATACTGTACCTACATAAATATTGAGTTAAGTACCTATTTACTATTTTACTTTTGAATCTATGTGTTTGTTCTAGAATACGAATTAACTAAGAACTGCGGAGGCGTTGACAAAAATAACACACTAGACGAAGTGATTGTAGTAAAAAACAATAAATTATACTCACTAAGATCATTTTTGGCGCTCACGTCTTTTTCGGTGGACGCAGAGTCCAATGCGAATAACAAGCCGCAGACGGCTATGCAAACGCCAAATGGGATTTTCATCGTTTTGAGGACTATTCAATTATTTATTAAATACATAACAGTTCGTAACTCGCTCTGCGAGTACTGGAGTTAATTGTTGATATACGTTAAATCTACGCCAATTGCAAATTTGAAATGACTGCACTAATCAGTAGTCAACGATAATAAAAATCGCTACCGGAGAACCGCACATGTACGATTACCAGAGGACGACTGAACAGTAAACCGCGTTCACTTATGAGTTCAAATCCACAATTGAATAATATAGGATATAGTATGGGGAATACGAACCGCACTCCACAGTTCCCCGTGTGGCGTGTGTGATTCGCCCACCAGAATAGTGTTTATCGCGTTACCGGAAGAGCATGCGCACCGGACATGAACAACACAAATCATCTCGCCATCTGGCGGTATGAGTGTGAAAACGACGTTATTTTGGTAAGTATAATATGGGTATAGATACAATATACATCAAAAACAAAAAATCACACAAAATGAATCAAGATGAAATATTTCATGTATAAATTATTATTATAATAATTATTTATTTATTTTATTTTTGAGGCTTAGATAGAAATAAACTTATAAGAATATTATTATGAGGTAGGTAGTAAACTAGTAACTTAGAAATTAATATTATGTTACATTATATTATTGTTATGGATGTATAAATTAAGTGATTAATATTAATGTGTAGTGGAATTGTATTTTAAACATTTTTAAAAGCAAATTAAAAGCAGATTTTATTAATAAACTTTTAAAAGGTCCCTTCTTTAGTAACTTCCTTTCGGCTCTGAGACCCTTAAGTTCGGCACTGGTTTTAGGTATATATATCCGAGACCCGAGTTGTCAATGTCATCGACAGACGACAGTTCAATTCAATAAAAAAAATAAAATAAAATATGTTATTTTTGTTTGTTAAATTATGATAAAATGAAATAATTAAATTATTGAAATTATTGTCATCTTTTTTCAATTTCTTTATATTTCTATACACTTCTTCAAACAATTTTGGCCCACGATTTCAAAATATATGTATATATCTCAGATACAGCAGATACATATGAGTAGGGAAGGGCAGAGGAGTAGTCTTTAAAATAATTTAATAATTGTGTTGCTAATTTAGAAACGTTGAACATATTATGTACCGAGTGCCACTGCTGACTGTAAGTTTAATATCACAACCCCCATTTTGGTTCGTTTCTAATATGAAGGCAGGTACTATACAATCAAAATTAAAGAGTATATAGGTCAACAAATAGCAGTGGCGGTCAAATGATTTTGTTATGGAGAGGGGGGAATGTGGCGTAAAAAATAAAACAAAATTTAATACTACATTAACATTATAGTACACTATAGTACAATACGTATACATACATTTATTTGTTATAAATATTAAAGAAAAATAGTCATGGGGGATTTACCCCTATCACCCCCCCCCCCCCCCCGCTTGACCATCACTGCAGACAAATAGTCAAATAGAAATGGTTAACAACTTTTAAAAAATGTATAATTTATTCACAATTCAAATTTCAAACTCGACCAACAATCTACTTATAGCTTCATTAATCATTATTATTTCTTATAGAAGTTAGAAACAGTTTATTTGCCGAATGACTGGATAACTTTCTCCAAACATGGTAAAATCTACTTTTTCATTAATGCACATCAAAATTATTTTACAGAATCTTGCTATTTTCATAGAATAATTTGGTAATAATAATCATTATTTTTAAGATTGAAAATGTGCGATCTATATATAAATATTTAATATTGTTACGTAGTCAATATCGTACTCGTGTCTCGTACTATATATATATATTTACGTATAACCTATTTATAACTTAATAGTTATGTTATTGTCTCAAAATCCCTATAACATTTTTAATAATAAAGAGTCAGCATGATGACTTGCTGTTAAAGATTTTTAGTTTTAATTCATACTCATGTTTATATGATTTCTAACTTAAAAATGTATTTATTTACCTACATAAAAAAGTATACACTTAACGTTCATAAAAATCTACATAATATATTGTCTACAGTGCCCTTGTTTAAATGCGTTATGATGTTAAAAAAAAAGTAGGTACTCAAGCGCATTTTATGATTCCGTGCCCAAATGTGTCGAATTTTGGAATAACATATCCCCCAATTGTGTACTAGGCAACAGCCATACAATTAAGACAGGTGCATATTGTATAAATTATGGCATAAGCATAATATGTTTTAAATTTAATATAAAATTTTACAATAGGCTTTACCGCTTCCCACATATGGCCCTATGTACGTCACATATATACCAATATACCTATCTACAGTAGTACCTACCTTACTTAGTTACTTAGAAGTGGCGGATCCAGTGGTGGGTCAAAGAGGGCATTGCCCCCCCCCCATACACCGTAGTTTCACTATGTTTTTTCCACTGTAATGCAGTAGTGCATTTTAGTTACAGGATATTGTGTTGATGTCGTTTAGTTGTTAATTGTTTTGTACTTTTGCTCCTCCCAAAATTAAGCACTGGGTCCACCACTGTCACTTAGTTTCAGGTATTAATAATATTATATTCTATACAGAAACCATAAATTAAGAATATATTATATTATTATATGGATATTAATTTATTAATTACTTAGTCTTTTTATGATTTATTATATTAAATAAGTATCCAACTATTCCAAGGTGATTTTAAAGGTAATAACTCATTTTCCCTAAAAGTGTTAGTTTTTAAAAAACATTTTTTTTTATAATCTGAAATTATAACCAAAAATCGTTTCTGAAAAAATGTATATGTTTACTTTTTTAATAATAGCATACAATTATAATGCCATATTCTTGAGCAGAATGATTTCTTAGAATTCCAATATTGATACAAAAATATTTAAATCGAGTTAGTGAGCTTTGACCTATACATAATTTATAATAAATAAGTATGTATTTAAAGTTAAGAGAGGGATAGCAAAGCGGGACCCCGGAGAAATACACACTTCATGTGTCCACATTTCACTATTCCACTCATCTTTACATTAAAAAAATTATAAATTTATAAGTTATAACTATAATAAATTATTCATTTTAATACATTTTATTTAGTTTTTATATATATATTCAAATTCTTGGAAAAATATTATGTTTAAATATATGAAATTAATAATGTAAAATTTCATTTAAAAAAGTAAAAACCTAAAACCTTAGACAATTTAATAATAAAAATATAATTTATTTCATAAGTGTAATTAATACTTTTTCTATTTGTCTATTTAAGAAAATATATTTTTACCTTTAAATACCTTTAAAAGAACCACCTTTTCATTGGTAAATAGAATTAGGTACTGATGGCCAAAGAATAAAAAATACATTGTTAGATGGGTATATTACTAATTAGTATTATATCGTGATTACACCTTACACAATATATACGACATATCTATCTACATAATATAATATAATATAATAAATAATAATTAACATTTAACATTATGATTACTATCTTAAGACAAAACGTATGCTTAACGAATAAATATCTGTAATATTATAAACTAATACTGACCAAAGAAAATGACATTAATATAAATGGGATTAAATAAATAAAACTTAATATAACTCAAAATCATAATAGTTCACTTAATACTATACGTATTGTGTTTAATATTTTAACAAAAATAACACTGTGTACGGTAACAAGACTTTAACACACTATAAACTGACAGTTAATACTGTTAATAGTTACAATTATAAAGGTACAATGAACGATTTTTTTTTTTGTTTTTTTTCGCAATACCTTAATATTATATAGTATGGGTAGTAGAGAGGATGGAAAGCGTGACAAATAATGATGAAATGTATTAAGGTCGCGTTATCGTTGAATAAGCATGCAATTATACATAATATAGTTTTCCGATATTTTCAAAACATCATTTGTTATAGGGTTTTAATTATTTAAACGAATACAATATATTTCAGTGTAACTATATTATATTATATTTATATGTTATTGGTACATATATATTATATATTATAAATTATATTATTGTATCTACCTATTATAATTAGGTGAATTAAAAATAAATCATTTTAGGTGATCATAAGTACCTACGTAACAATTTCCACGTTTAAACCCAAACACGTACATTCATGTCCCAGGAACTTGTGACCACGGACATACCATTCGGCGATACACTCAAAGAAGTCACTCTGTTCTCGTGTCCATTCAAAGTACCTGTCGCAGTAAAACATACCGTATATTATTATTTATTAGTAGGGCTCGAATTTATATGTATTTATGAAACCAAAATATGTATTTATGCTACCAAAATATGTACATAAATATGTGCTAAATAACTCAAAATATGTATTTTACTAATATGATAAGTAAAAAACGTATTAAAAATTATAATAAATAAAAAAAAGCTAAAAAATAAAAATATTAATTATCTTGATTACAAATTATAATAACATGCATTTTTATATTTTCAAATTCAAAAGAACATAATAATTAGCGACATTTAACCAAGTTTACAATTGGTTGTGGGGGAGGCTTAAATCTGGGTACATATTTTTAAATATTTCGATACGGCTAGGAGCTTTTAAAAATATCTTTTTAACTGTAGATATTAATTCGTCTATTTTTGTAAATTTTGATCGAGTGGTTTCTGCTATTTGGTGAAATGCGCGTGCTAAATACGTTAAATAGATCATTTAATGAACAAATTGTCGAAATATGTAGGAAAGTTTATATAAATTATTATTTTGAGAAATATGTATAAACATGTACTTATGGAAAAATATGTAAAAACATGTAAAATAAGATATAGTTAATTTCATTGAAAATCCCTCGAAATGAATTTATCACTCACCTAAATTAATTTATCAAGTCACAGTAAAAATATGTATTTACATATAAATCCGAGCCCTATTTATTAGGCACAATAGGTATATCCATAGTTTATAGAATTATCATGGCTGGATTTTGAAATTTATCGAAGTTTGAGGGACTTACATCCGGAAACTTGCGAAAAACTCTTATATTCGCTAAAATGAAGATCCCTTTCACCCGACACCAGAATATTTTAGTATTTTATGGTGCCCACATTATTGATACGTATGGGAGAGTATGAGTTTACGTGTAGGTGTGATACCTCGGGAGATAGGTAATAGGTATGTACATTCACATAATATAGAGTCTATTTTATTCAATATTTAATAACTGAACTCATTAGATACATCGTATAGATTAATCGTGTTATGAGCTCATAAATCATAACTAATGATTTGCGAATAATAGATAATATAGGTACACACTTACCGTTGTGTTGGACTTTCATCGTGTCCCACACGTGAACCGAGTTATCGTCGCTACCAGCCAACAAAAACCTACCGGACACTGATAGGCCACACGAAGTGAATCCCGAAGTGGTATTTGGAGGCTTGTACATAGCGATTTGTTGATCAGATCTAATGTCGTATAGACGCGCGGACTTATCCTCCGAAGCTGTAGCAAACCCGTATCCACTGTTATGAAACTATAAGAAAACACAAGTTTATGTTTTAATAATTTTAATAAATAATGTCTGTTAACATTATAATATAATAAGTATAATAAATTAAGAAGAAACATACACAAACAGAATTCACGTCAGCCTCGTGTCCGAAAAACACTTGTTTGCACTTCAGATCCCTGGTATCCCATAATTTACAAGTCTTATCTACGCTGCCCGTTACGAACATGTTTTGGTCAGATGACAGCGATAAAGAAACGACGTCTCCACAGTGAGCGGCTTCTATTTCATTTTTTCTCTTACCAGCTTCTAAGTCCCACATACAACTGTGTAATTAAAACACGAATAAATTAATAACATCTTTATAATATATTAATAAGGTAGGTACGTATATACAATCAAAAAAATCAAATCCAATAAACAGTTAAACTTGTAATTTGAATTGATTACTAATATAGCTCCAGTATTGGGGTAGATACCCAATTGGCTGACTATATATATCTAACTACTAAAGTATATTTTATCATATATTCATATTATGTTAAATAATTGTATGGTGTGTGCTATATATAATACAAGTAAGTACCTACTACAATATATGTAATATACTTATATGTATAAGTTATAAATTTAGGTGCAAAATAGTTACAGTTTCATGTCTCCAGATCCGGTGATTAGGGTTTTATCGTCGACAAATCGACACGATGACAAAAAACCCTCGTAACCTAATAATTCGCGTATCATTTTCGCTCCTCCGTTGGAGTCACGATTATTTAAATCGTAAACAGTACACATATTATCCATCCCTCCACAAGCTGTAATACACATATTTTATGTAAGAGTACAATTTAAAAACAAAATGACAGTGTCGTCATATTTTTGAGATTATTACTTTTCGTCGTTATATTTGTGTAACAATCATCACCCTCAACACGTTTTATGACCCTCGACACACCCACCCATCCACCCACCCACCTTTTAATAAAAAATAAGTAGAGCCATCGTTCCGCTTGATGTATGTACTCGACGCCTGATTAATAGAATACATTGAAATCTATTATACAATATTTATATACTAACCGACGAAATTGCCCGTAGGTGCAAAAGCCACAGACATAACCCAGGCTGAACGTAATGGTATAACTTGTACTTTATTACCGGTCCATGTGTCCCATATGATAAGTTTGCCGTCCAGCGATCCAGAAACTGCGTGTCTGTAAAGTAAATTATTTCATTAGTGCGACATCGTGTGAGTGTTTTATTCATTATAAAACTATAATGTATAGATTTCGAGAATAGTGGTAGGTATTTAGTATATTATGTTTTGGTTGTTATTTTTAAATATTTATTTTACCTACTATCGCCGCTATAGTGGACAGAGTTCACTTTATTAATGTGTCCTTTGAGCATTTTCTTAGTGGCCAATTTACACTTTGGCGCATCAGCCATTCCGTTAGATATTTCTTCAATGGTTGTGTCTTGTTTGCTTTTTTGGTCTTGCTATAATCACAGTAAGTATAGAAAATGTTGAGTGTTGATACTCAGATATAATTTGAACAATGAAAATTATTGTAAAAATACCATTTCAAAATATTTTATATAGTAGAATAGTAAAATTAAATAATATTTATAATTTATTTTATTGATAAATTTCTAATATATGGATATTTTTAGTAGGTAATATAGGTATTTTAAGTTGTAAACTTTTTCAAATATATAACATCATTCAGACTTACCAATAAGATAACACCGGCCAAAAAAACTGAATTTGCCAAAATAAAAACAAAACAAAATCCTAATCTTAAAAAATGTGTATGGGTGTAATTATTATTTATGAAAATAGTGAATTAAGACAATTTTTAATTTTCTAAGCAAACAAGAATTTAATTTATATTTTATATAACAATTTATTAATACTTAAAAACTTAAAAAAAATAATTAATCCTTTACAACAATCATACACTTTTTAAATTATTTCGTACCATATCATACAAATAACGTTTAAAATGTTAAAATTACCACATTGTCGCGCAATGTGCTCCCCTCACGGCTACTACTTGGGAAATAAATTCAAAATGACATTCATCCCCTCATAATTCCAATAACACTGTTTTTATATTTTTATTTTAACAAAATATTATTGTAATAATATACTACTTTGCTATAGAGGCTAAAAGTTCCTTACTGTATTATATTATGTACGTATAGAGTATACCAGATTACCAGTTATAGAGTACCTATAGTCTATAATAAGTATATATGGGGTGCGCCTCACAATGTTTGAATAATATTAATTTTTAAAGATTGTATTGAAATTTAAAATATTTTTGTATTCTTAAATTTTCTTAAAATATTTTAGAAATTGCCTATACAGAGCCCCTTAAAAGTCAATATTCATTGGTTCGGATTTCAATGCAAAATGTAATATTTTTGTGGTGCTTTAAAGCATATTATTCCAAGTACATAATTCGTTTCATGGAACGGATACTTCAAAGGTGTAACGTTTTATTTATGAATGCGAATATAACGTATTTATTTTATTTATCTACTGGGGCTTATGTGGTGTCTTATCGGGAATCAAACAAATAAAAACTAATTGATCAGTTGGGATAATATTCTTACATCGCGATCTTGTTTATTTATTTATTTTGCACGCCTATAAGTTCAGTACTTTGTTTATGCATTTTTGTTAGATTAGTTAAAATAAAGAAGTTTTAAAAATATGAAAGTTTAACCGTCATGAGTGTTTATTAAAAAAAGAATTGGGTATTTTTTCGTTGAAAAGGTATTTTTGGTTATTTTTAATAGTTTTTAGGACATTTAACCCCAGGCTCTATTCATCGATCATCCATAATTTAAATGCAAATTCCATTTTTTACCAAAAAATTGCTTTCCAATTTTTACATAATTCGTTTTCAAACACCAAAGAACTTAAAAACTAAACTTTTATATTTAGTTTTTAAATACTTTTCTTTAACTGAGAGTACTTACATTTTTTGTTTATTATTAACATCCAATAGTTAATAATTTTATAAAAATATTTTAGATTTGATGAATTTTTACTATAAACTAATACCACTAAAAAGAAAAACCTGAATAGGTGTTATTTATTTTGAACCATCATATTATTTTTATTATACGTATCTATCTACGTACTATAGCCGCAACTAATCCTCTAAAACGTGGGGTGCTATAACTGTTGATAGGTAGTTTACCAATTGATGGTATTTCACAAAAACAACGGGTGCTAAAAACCTTTTTACACCCTCCTAGTTGCGCCACTGATGTGTATAATATGGAACAAACGCGGCAGCGATAACGGTTTAACAAACATTTTCATTACGCGCATACAGGCTCATAAAAGAAAATATAATACATAAATAGGTCATTTTATTTACGATTTACATTTGCGATAACGACAAAATTATGACAATTTTTTGAAATTTTATAATATTTTTATTTATTAGTGTAAAATGCATTAAATACTGTAATATTTTAGATTCTGAGCGGAACGAAAAAATATTACCTATTTAATTATTTACTGAGAAGAAATGTTTGAAAATTTAATTCAAATAAATGTTAGTTTCTCAATTGAAAATATCGTCACAATTTTTTATAAGTGTTAAAGTTAAAACTTAGACAAAATTCATAAAAATCGAGAAAATTATCGACAACTACAGCAGAGTGATACTCATTTACTTATCTTTTTTAAAGACAATTTTCTTGTTTTTAGTACATTAAAATCTGCTTTTATACTGTGTTAAGGTCATAACAGCCCAACAGGCTTTAGAGTTTAAAGTCAATACATTTAGTGGGATTTTTAAATGGAACTATAGAATATATTAATTTAATTTACTTTGTAGTTACAATTAGTTTCCACTATTTCGATAGGGCAGTCATTGACAATGTGTAGGTTTCATTAGAAATATATATATAATAATAGGTATATGCTCATATACGAGAGGAAACTATACCCAAGAAAAATCATAAAGTAGATAGCTCTATGACAATAATGTTAGAATGAAGAAATCATATGGGTGGTTTATAATCCTTGAAACTAATGATAATGTAATATATATATATATACATGCTTGCATTCTTAAAAATCAATAGCCGTCTCTTTTGTACAATATGAAGCCTTAGTACATAAATACTTTTTAAAACCTTATACTGGCAGTGCTAACAATTGTATAGCGATTTGTTTTATATTTTATTAGTAGGTTCTAACTTATTATTTTGTTAAATATTAAAATACATAAATGAATGTAATTTTTTTTAAATTTTTCAAGTATAGTATACCAATGTTCTATACATATAATACTATTTTAAAATTTGATAAATATTTATTAAGTGGTAAAGTAATCATCTCTATTTAAAGTTAAATATGTTTACAACATTATTTAAATTTATTAGGTATTATGTATTCAAAATGTCATAAAATATTTTATTACTTATAACATGAAAAATTATAAGCATTTAATAAAGTAATGATAGGCAAAATTGAAACAAATAATAAAAATGTATTGCAAATTAAAATATAATGTATGTTTATTTAAAAAAAATTAAAATTAACATAACAAAATAAATGTATTTATAAACATATATACAAGTAAACATGTGTTATTACCTGGCATTTTGCAATTAAATCTTCTAGTTCTTTTCTAAGAGCAATTAATTCCGGATCTTTTGGAGGCATTATTAATAACTACTAACTAGTAATAATATAAAATAATGAAATGTTACGTTCACAAAAGACAAGAATAAAGTGAATCATTAACAATATGTTTAATGTCATTAGTAAGTTTAAATCCAATTAGTGCAAAACAGGGCTTCTAGATGAGTGTAGTATACACAAGCACACACTAACAGCGATTTAATGCGGCTTGTGCAACTTTTACTCTATTTGTTAGCAATTCTAATTTACTATCACTAATGTCTTTTGAAGCATTTTTAATAAGGAAATGACTTAAAAATAATGTAAGTCCTTCGCGGAAAAACTGCAAAGTAGGATTTTTTGATGCTTTTAAAAATATATTGGTTGTTTCTTCTTCATCAATATCTTGTAACACCTTGATTAAAGTCTGTCGAACAAAACTCACCGTCAATTTGTTCAGGCTTCCCCAGTCAACATTCTAACAAACAATAATATATTAAATACATGTATTACTTTAAAAAAGTTGTATATAAATATTACTTTTAAAATTGTGATTGGTAGTGAATGATTGCGTAACATTTGTGCTAAAAATGATGCCAAAATAGGAATTTGATTTTTTTTCAAATTGTCAATTTCTTCTAAACGCACATTTATTGATTTTTTGAAAAATGCCTAAAAGTAATTTTAATAATTAATAATATTTAGATTATAAAACGTGTTTTTATTGTTTTTATAGGTACTTGATATTTTCTGTTGGATTGACATAATTGTTGTGCAACATAAGCAAAAAATGGATTATACATTTTATAAACTAATAAACAATGAATTAAGACACTGACAATTTCTTCTTGTTGAAGACCTTTTAGACCTAGTCGAACAAGTTTGTTAAATGCATCTAAATAGTCCTAAAAATAAGTTTAAATGAACAGTAGTATAATAACATTATTCTTTTTATAAAAAGTAAACATTTATAACAAGTATACCTCAGCAGTGAATAAAATACAAAAAATGTTTTTTCTTGTATCAGTATTCATGCGATATTTTTTTGCCATATCTAGTAGTTTTTTTATCATACATATCTTTTTTCTGAGGGTTATTTGTATTTTTTTGTTCATCACCTTTCCACGCTGAACCAACAATCCACCAACGACCTTTATTATCAGCTAATGATTACAACAAAAATAAAAGATACACAGATTATTTTTGATTGTGTCTTAAAATTATAAAAATTAGTTTTTTAAAATTATAAAAATTATACCAACCATTAAGTAAATCTTCATAGGATATAGTTAATTCTGCTGGAGTTTTATTATATTTGTAATAAGTACGTATAACTTTTTGTATATGCTCAATGTATGTTGAGTAACATTGCTCTGAACTAGTAGGTATTTTATTCACGTTATTATTTTTAATTGCTGACAGAATTTCCAACATAAATTTAACTCTAGAGCTGATAATACAAAATATTAAAATATAATTATAATTTATACATATAAAAAATACAAATTATAAATGTTTTAAAAAAAAAAAATTCTATTCATAATAACTTCTAATTGTACCTTGTCGTTGATTCACAAGTATCTGAACTTTTTTTTTGTATGTCTAATAATAATTGTTTGATTAATGTAGGACTATCTTTTCTAAGGTTAAATCCTATAGTTTTTAAAATACTTAGAATAAGATCAATATGCTTTTCTTCAAACTTAATAAGAAGTTTGTTTAAAATTTCAAAAATAAAACCACCATGGAATACCTAGAACAACATAAAATAATAATTATAATGCAATTGAAAAAAACTTAATGGTGACAGCAATTTAAATATCAGAATTTAATATGTGTTTATAATAAATTGTTATGATTGATATTATTATAAACATATAATTTCAAATTGCTTACAAAAATCAACTGTTATATTAAATAATAAACAACATATTGAATCTAAATTGAAGTAAAAAAAATAAAATAAACAATTATACAAAAACTACCAGTTATCACTACCATGAAATACATTTAAAATATGTGATAGAAAAATACGCCAGCAGAAACGTTATGCTAAAATGGTAATAGCTGGTTTGTGTAATACAATATGTCACTATAAATTTTAAGGATTATATTTTCTTTCACAGATGGAGTACTTAATTTAATATTTAGTAATATTTTATTCGTACATGAAATATTTATTGGTACATATTTTATAACAAGTAAGGTAATATCAATGATATTAATATATTGTACCCACTTAATGTAAGTTATTGCATTTGGCAATTTAACTTAATAAATAATAAATACATTTTTTTCAGGAATAAATAGGCATATAAATTCCAATCTAATTTGTAATCAATTGGAAATTTATTTAATATTCAGATGATGTATTACTTACTTTAAAAGCATATAGACAACACAACAATAGTACAATATTATCCAATTCTTTATCTTCAACTTTTATATTATTACTCTCAATAAGAGTATTTAATCTGGTTGCCAAATTTTGTAAAAAGAATGCACCTAAAAGTTAATATACAATTGAATATTATATTTTGAGTAATAGTACAAATAATTTAATTTAACATAAGTATAACGCAACAAAGTATATATTATAATTGGTGAAAACTATAGTGAAATTTTTTATGATTGAATAACTGTTTTATACGTCTATTACAGTATTACTATCCTAATACATTTAATTTCTAAAATAAAAATAATTTTAATTACCTATCTCACTTCCAACATTTGTATGTAGAACTGTTATTAATGTGCTACTTTCTACAATAATTCTGTACGGTGATACACATTCTGAATTTATTATAGCATCAGCTATACATTTATATATTGTTTCGTTCATATTATTTCGACTGTTAACTTGATAAAGGTCTTCAATCTGTAAATAACTAAAATAACTAATGTTTTAAAAATTAATAATAATTCCTTTATTTACTTGTCTACTAATGCTATGCATATTAGTTTCTGCTAATCTATTTAACAGCCCTTTAACTTGCTGCCTGAGACGTTTAAGTTGTTCAGATTCTTCACTTTGTTTTTTCCTTAAATGTGGAGGTACATAAGCTATTGATTGTTCCTATTATTAAAACACATCAATAAATAAAAAAATTAATTTTGTTAATATGGAATACTTAATTGAAATAACTTGCCACTATAGTGCCATCAGGTTTCCTTATTCTACCATAAATATCTTCTTTCATACTTATAGGTTTTGTATCATCGTTATTATCTAATGAATCTTCATCATCAGGTTCACTGTCAGAAAATGTTTCTTCTTTATTGTCATTATAATCAAATTCTTCTTCATGGTCGTAATCAAATGTATCACTTTTATCACTACCAAAATCTTCTTCGTTGGATATACTTTCATCATCACATTCTTCATCAAGAGTTTCATCACCAGATATACTTTCATCTTCAAGCTCATCGTCCAAAATGTCTTCATCAGATACATTTTCATCATCATGTTCATAATTAAACGTATTTTCATCAGATAAGTTATCAGGAAATTCAAATGTAACTTTTTTTTTGGATTTAATTTCTGGCTGTTTCTTTTCTTTTTTCTTTTTTAAATCATTAACAGTATTATAATCATCATCAAAATTTGAATCAATATCCATCAAACTTTCTTTTAAAGATGAACAGTTCTTACGTGTCTCGGGATCACACACATCCAACAAGTCTAGTTATAAGTTATTAAGGTTTATTTTATTTATGAAAACTAGAAAAAATATAAAATAGGTACCTACCAAATATATTATAATTTAAAAAAGGATACAATCAAGTCCATCATCAATAAAAGATTTTCCAACCGTTTTCCTCTTGTCTAATTTTAAATGTTTGGCCAATCTTTTGATTTCTTTATCTTCATCTTCATTAGCATGTTTCATTTGCTCACGACGAGTTTTCTCAAATTGTTTTTGTAATTTAATTTCTTCAACTTTTTCTTTATTTCTATCCAATACTCGCCAGTCAGTGTTTGGAGTTTTTGGTAATTTTTTTTTGGCATTTACCTTTTGTACATTAACTTCATTAGTTATAATTTGTTGCAAGTGTCCTTTCTTCTGTTTTTTCATTTGACGCATGGCTTTACGTTCGGCTTTTCTTGATTTGAAAACAAACCGTTGTTCTGAGCTGGTTTTTACAGAAGATTTAGTCTTCATTTTGAAACTAAATGGTAAAAATTAAATACTGTTAGAAAAACACATACAATTATTTTACCGAAACTACTAGTCTACAATATTAAAACTTACATTTCGTATCACGATGCTATTGATGGAATTGTAACTTATACAAAACTACACATTTATTGAATGATAAAATATCTTATATTTTAAGATAACCGAATAATGAATAGTCGTCTTTAAAGATTTATAGTTCCCTTAATGAATGAATATAAATAGTATTATGAATCTAATGAATAATTAAAGTAGTAAGAATATATCAATTCATCAACATTTGGCAGTTGAGTTGCTGCACGCCGGTTTGCTCTAAAAAAGATTACTATAATGTAGTAATGTTATCAACTTATCAACACTCAGATATCGTTATCAAGACAAGTGGGCCACGAGGATTTTATCAAAACAAACAGGTACCTAGGTATGTACAGTTTGACCTATACGATATACATGGTTAAGGCATTTACGACAACAACAATTATATACCTATGTCTATCCACCATCCACATTTTGACCGCAACTAGTAAACACCGATTGAACGATTAATTTAGGAATTCAAACTTCGAAGACCACGATGTACCTATAACCTATTAGCTACAGAAGTTCTTTTGAAATGGTAAAATATAAAAATTATAAGCTTAGTACATAGGTTGACTAAATGTCAAATGAGTAAATGACTAGTCTAGACTCAAAATAATGTGTTCATTGTTTTATAACTATAGTCATTAATGATTCGTTCAATATTTTTATAACAAGTATATTAGGTATCTTTTCAGTTTTTTGTTTATCGTAGATAATAGGTACTTAACTAGTATTGTCAATTTTTCGCAAGCATAAAAATTGAAATTAATAATATTTTTCATGCACAATAAAAAAATTAATATAATTGCAGAAAACGTAAGCTCAAGATTCTTTTCTGTTAAAAGTAGGTAAATAATTTCTAAATTTTTCCAAAAATAAGTAGATAAATAGAAAAATTGGCTTTAGATGTTGAAATAATATGTAGGTATATAATATTAATATAGTTGTATGAAAGATATTGCACATACTTAGGCTATAGCTATAACTCTATAAGTACAAGACAATAAAGGTTTATCTATATTGTTTACTGATTAATGTATAAATAACTGTATAAGTCATAAAGCCATGTAAGCGTAATGTAGGTAGACTAAAGCATAAAAACATTTTGAACTTCGCCCCCTTTTTTAATGCAATTTCCTACAATATTTACTTCAGCATATGAAAAATATATTGTTACAATGTGTTTAAAAAATTAACTTTTAAACACATTTTTGTCCAATGGTTCATAATATAAGCATATACATAATATTTAATATTTATGTATAAATATTTCCACGAACATAGGAATATTAAATTTTGTAATGTCTAATTATAAATTTTCAAATATATATCTATAAATAGCACAAAAAGCTAAAATATTTTTGATGGTATATCATATCTGGTAAATGTCAATATGAATATTTTATGAACCAACATTTTAAGTCACTACTATTATTTATTTTTGTTACAATAAAAAAAAGATTAGTCAAAAAATGGTTACACATTTAAACGTTATTATAGGTATAAGCATACTGCATACCGACATACTGTATACTTTAATTAATTTTATTGAAGTTTCTATACTCACTGTGGAAGTAAATAAATTGTTGGATTCTACAGGCTACTTTAAAAACTACAAACTTGATTGAGCATAGGTACATATTATTAATAAGTACTTTAATAAATCAACCGATATGTGGTTATGACTTTATTAGATACAATCAAATAGCTAATATAATATGTAATAAGTAATAAGTTACCTTTTTGGTAATAGGTTACTGTAATAGAGCAGGCAGACAATGGCATAATTAAGAATTTGTCTTGAGAGGGGACAAATTTTTTTTTAGTAGAAAACTGTAACTATAAAAAAAAGGTTAAACTCTATTACCTAAAAACACTATTATTTATAATATTATAGTTGGATTAATGTTAAATTATAAATATTATAAAATATTAGTAAAATAAGGCTCTGGGGAGATACCCCTCATCCTCCCTTTAATTATACCCCTGTGGAAGTAGATACTGACGTGAAGTTTATCGTCCTATGCAGCTAGTCGTCTAACGACCATTTTATTTCGGTTTGTTTAAACAAATAAAACGTGGCCGATTATGTGTTCAATCGCCGTGAAGTTATAATCAACAATTTTTCACATCCTTGGCAGCCGGGGCCAAGTGTATTTACAAAAATCAGACATAGTATAATTATCTGAATAAAATTCAAAAGTAACACAGTTCTTTTTTTCACGGGGTATATCGTACTGATAAAAGGTCATGGTGACAGTTTTTTATGGCAGTTGTTAGATATATATTAAGATTTATATTGAATAATTATACCATAATATAATAAAAAATGATAATTTTAGATTTTCAGCGGATCGGAAAACTTAAATAGGTACCTACTACCTATACTGGTTTTAGTTTGGTACATGTTGGGAATTTGATATGGATAATGATTAATGAACACGATTCATAATATTTTTGGGGTTTAATGTTTTTAGTTTTTAAGTGACTTGTTAAATAAAGTCACTAAGTGGTGACTATATAATATAGTAATTAGTAGTTAGCCATTAATCTAGGTTTTTTTTTAAAAAATAAAAAAAAATTTTAAATTGTATCTATTATATCAATAATAAAAAAAAGATGATATGAAATCTGCATAATTTATTAATTATACGGATTTTTTTAAAGTAAGTTATATGCCTATATACCTCTAGTCCTACATAGTAAAATAATATTATTATATGTTTATTGTTCAGAAACCAATTTTATAATATTATCATTGATTATAAATACTATTTATAATCAATGATATTATATTGTTTAATTTCAATTTTTAAGAATAGATATTTCAAGTCAATACATAATAGTACGTACTATACACTACTACGTATCTATTTTAGTTATGCAAGTACAATAATTTTCAGTCTGTAGACTGTAGACATTTGCCCGTCTATACTTTTAGAACCTTAACCTGAACGTATTGATTTTTAATTGATGTGTGAAATAACAAATAGATTATAAGTAATTAGATAAAAAAGCGATGACTATATTTTTTCTACAATAATCTAATATTTTTTTTCTTACTAAAAAAACTTTGTTTTAGGGCATTGTCAGAATATGTTATCAGCCACTATACCAGCCACTGCAAGGTCTAACACAATCTGTACTATTTACGGTAAAATACCAATATAAAGCATTATTCAATAGCTTATTATTATTATTTTAATTTTTTTATCGTTTATAGTACGTATACAAATAAAATCTAACTTCTGTAAACAAATTACGGAAGACTTGCTTATTGCTTAATGTATGCGTATAATTTTGGCGAGGTATTAAATATTTCTGCATATATTTTACTTATTAATTATTATAGGTACTGTTTTAATGTATATAAACAATCTGTTAATAAGTTTCTGTTTATGTGATTTTCGATGTATTTTATGTAGATTTTATTGTTTGAAAATATAAATATTAACGGCGGTGCGACTTTAATAAAAAACCAACAATATGACCTTCGTATTATTGTGTTTAAATGAAATATTGTACAATTGTTCAAATGAACACGACTGTATAAGAATATTTCTAGTTTATGGAGATTACAGGTACAAATACATAATAAATAATTTGTTATAATATTCGATTTAACACAAATGACGCACCCCTTTCACTTTGTTTATTCTAATATTCTAATGTACCTATACCTACAAAGTAAATGGCAGAGTAGGACAATAAGTAATCAATATTGACGTATAGAAACTAAAATCATGTAGTTATGCAAGTATAGTAAACACAAGGGGCTTTATTTCACAATAATATAATATTATAAATTATAATATATTAGTATAAACTACAATACAATATTACAAAATCATATAATACTATGATAACTAGTACTTATTTAAAATAACGTTTGTGTTGTGTCCTTTAAGCGTTAAATTTTAAATAAATTATTATTGTTTTGTATATATGAACTATTATAATACAGAATAAATAAATAAACCTAATATTAATTGATAAGTTTGATTTTTGTTAATTAATTTTTCATAATTTATTAACATGATATAAGGTATTTTTTATTATTGCCCCATCAGTCGCCACCAAACCATATAAAATTTATCAATCTGTTGTAGGGGAGAATCGTAAGTTCATACACATACACGAGAGTAGCAAGTAAAAAACACATACGTTAATTCCTATATATATTTTGTGTAAATTCCTACACGAATATAAAAATGAGATATGTAAGGTTTCTTACATGGTAAAAAAAGATATGCATGTTAGTTCCTATATTCGGTGGAAAAATAAATAATTCACCCTTGCTAATTGATTGTCTGTTGCTGTACTATTCTATTTTTTATATATCGTTACAACTTTCAAATAATTAATAGTCAATATTATTCGACTATTCGTTTAATCAAAATTCTTAATTTTAGATATACTACTGACATAAGATCACCCGGTGGTGACGTGATCAATTTTATATGGGTTGGTGGCGGAGCGATCACAAATAAGTACCAGAGATAATTTACTATTTAAACATTTTTAATGCTATAAACTATAAAGCAAGGGGGGCCAAATAGTCGCAGACGATTTCTAAGTCGATCGTGTAAGAATTTATTTTTAGGCCACACACATGAAAATTACTCGTGATAGTAGTTAACACTGTTAACAGCATTGTCGATAAATGGAAGTCGATCTTCAAAAGTGAAGTATATTTATTTGTTAGTAGATCACAGCCAAAAAAAGTTTTGCTGTCCCTGTTATTAAGTATCTATATAATACAGAAAGTAATTTTTTCTAAATTTAAGAAAAAAAATCACTATGCAATTAATACATTCCTCATCATTTTTCTATAAAAGAAATAAGTATTAAAATAGCTATAAAGAAGGATCGGAAAAAAATATACAGAAAGATTTGCACCATTGCATTTATTGGTGGCGCTAAAGTTCAAAATTGTACACATGGCATTAGACACATCTATATATATTTTAACACTCACCTAGGTTAGATTAATTTAAATTTTTACACTCAACGACAATGGTGATTCCTTGGCAATTAAATTCACCTATGACAATTGTCATATATTTTGGTGCCACTGGCACTTATTAATTATTATACATATAATATGTCATAATAGTATATCATATAAAATATTTGATATATATCATGGTAAATGATAATTCGATAATATTTATCTTGTACGTCTTCGGCAGATAGTGGGAATTGTCATAAATTAATATATATAATTTGATTGTTTAAATGTAAATTGTATTCACTTTTTTGAATTCTTATTAATAAGTATTTAAAATTATTGGTCATACATAATTTTAAATTTAAAAGAATCAATTATACTTTTTGGTACTTCTCACCGTTATTATTATTTTTTGAATGCCAGCATACATATTTAATTTAAAATCCAGAATAAAAGTTTTCTAAGAAATGTCAATAACATTTTAAACGTGTTGATTAGCTACAAGCCTACAACTCATAATTTTAATATGTACATAAAAAAATATAATGTGTTTATTTTTTGGATAGTTCAAAATGTTAAACAACTTATTATATAAATTCTGTTTTAAATTGCTCGTGCTTTTGAAAACTAAATTTAACTGTTAAAGTATTAAATTATAAATTAATACAAAGAATTATTCTCGTTACCTGTTAGTCCTATTATAAATGTTACAATTCTCAAACTGAACCACTCAGGCTGTCCACCCACCAACCGGCGAACCGTAAGCGATCATCGTTGCTAGATTATCATGCTCGCAGAACGAAAGATAACCAGTGATCTCACGCTCAAGTAGATGGATTAGTCTCATCATCGTGGTCGATGACGACTCCAGATTTGCACCTGGAGGAGACGATGCACACTACAGAAATGATCCTGTGAAGTATGATCTTAATTAACGCTCACACATTTTTACATACTTATAATAAAATTGCTTTATTCGACATGTCAACTAGTAATAATTAAATTAAGTGGTTTGATTATCTAGTATATTACAGTTATTTTTTATATTTCACTGTTATATTATGTGTATAAAACTGTGTTAGACTAACATTAAATATTTATTGTTTTTCGATTTTAATGTAGGTTTAATCACGGATGAATTTTGATTTTCAATATATTTAAAAACAATTTAGAAAAGCGCCATCTGTCGGATGTATGCAACAATACATTTTTTCAAATTTTTTCAAAATTTTTTCTAAATTTCTTCAATTTGTTTTTAATTTTCTTATTTTAAAATAAAATTACAGTATCTAGTTGTTTAGTATTCATATTATAGCTAGGTAGGTCTTAAATTTATAAAAATAATCTACCAAATGTTCACATTATTTTATTCTTCCAATAATTTATTATCGGATCAATATTTGATTTAATATTCATAACACAATGATAATTTAATCAAATTACTCATCGCGTCGTTGCGTTTGTTATAGTTTTATAATTTTTTCTTTGTGCAAAACATTATTGTGACTTCGCGTAAAGACTAGGTTAAAAGCAGCGTCGTATATATTGATAATGTATACTAATTCTTAATGATAATAATTATTATAACATAAGTCATAACCATAACACTATAATGTATAATATTATGTATATAAATATATTATTATTTTAAGTCGTAGGTATGGCGTATACGTGTATACAACCCGTTGTCCTCACAGCACGTTCAAAATGGGGACGTCTACTACGTCGTTAAAATAATATTATATTATAATTATTATTTATTATATGATGATTATGATGATGATGATGATGTTATGAGCTTGGCGACTCGCGTGATAAATTCACAAAACAGACATACACACAACTCCGCTATAGCAAACCGACTAAATCGTTGCCCCGGCACGTCCACGGGACTTGCGACAGACACGTATATAAGTATTATCATTATTATTATATGATATTTTAGTATACTGAAGTCGTCGCGCATGCTGCATAATATTATGTCAGTGAATTTTATAGTACCCCCTCCCCTCACACACACACACATCACTCATCTGTATACAACGCCCCCGCACCATTGAGTCTAGGCCGGTTGCGCCATGCCGTCTGCTCCGAGTCCGATTGGATGTTTTATCAATTGAGACGATAAACCATGAAATTGTAATACAGCCCCTGGGCCTGTTCATTACCTATTTTCAATACAAAAATAATAAATAATAACATAATTTTTTTTACTCTAGTTTCATTTTCTTTTATTATTACCGTAGACCTTAAACTCTGAGTATATTAGTATAAGGTCTATGAATGATTATTATTAATGAAAGTGTTTAAGACTTATTTAAAGTTATCTTCAGTAAATATAAAGTCAAATATACTATTTTATATACCAAGTTTTCTTCTAAAAAGGTGGGTACATAATATAGATACTTTTAATTATGACTCAATATGGCCTCAGACCTGTTATTAGAGTTATCCGTAATGAAATATATCAATATAAAACTTGATAACAGAATATTATTATAGACATATTTTACAGGGCATTATTAAACAGTAAATATTACAAAATGTCTTATGTTTTATGAAGTTAAGTATATCTAGTACGATGATATTATTGGAATGGGTATTATATAGATCTACTTTATAATCAATGCGTACGGTGTTAAGTATGTGAGTGTTGCGTTCAGCATTTTACTGTGCAATGTTAATAATTATTGATTTAATTATTTTAATTGATATTTACGAATTAGAATTTAATTTACCATGCTACTTTTTCTTCATCACAGTAAATATATGTTTGTGTAAAGCAGGGGTGTTCAACCCGCGGCTCGCCTTATCATAATGTCCGGCCAGCAAACACATTTGAAATTTAGCATCTATAGGTAAATGTTTTAATAATAATAACAGTTTGTAATTTAAAATTTAATCATAAAAATTGTAATAATAAAATTGAATTTTTGTATAAAATACATGTTTTTACTATGAATGAGGCCCGCAAGAGCCGGTGTAGAGTATTTGGATTAAAGGGTTATGTATTTAATATTTCATTAAATTAAAAGAATTAAAAAGTTAAAAGTTGAAAATAGTTTTTGTTTTGCATACCATACCAATCATATTTTTCTTGATAGTATAATACCAATAATATTACATTACATTAAGAAAAACTAGGTATTCTTAAGTTCACGCGGCCACCCTCAAATAATGCTAGGTATTTAATTTTGGCTAAATTCTGGATGTATATAAATAAAATATTTAACATTATACTACATTTTAATCATTGCTACATTTATTAATTTAAATATTGAAAGAACCATTATTTTTAAATATTACAACATTGTTTTTTAAACTTGTAATAAGTAATTAATTTTGTCAGGAATTTGTGAATTGTGATATTTTTTCAGTTTAATATTTTCATTCTTTATATCAATGCATACATAAGATATACCCAAAGATAATGTTGATAATAAAATTATATAGTGAAAGTTTTAATAATATTTGATACTGCAGTTTCTGATAATTACCAACTCTTCCTTCCTAAATGTTTGTCAACCATAAATTAACATTTTTCTGTGTTGAAATTAATGTACATTTTTGAATTGCAGTATATTATAGTAGGTATTCAATTGTGCTGTAAGTTTAAAAGATCACAATACCTGCCTTACAAAATACAATCGACTTAAATACTATTTATTCGAAAACATCTTGTTTTTCACATAAACTACTAAAACCTTTACACAGAATGGTGTAATTATTTTCTCACGGGTAATAACAACAGGTATTCTTCAAAAAGATTTCTACGTTTAAGAGCAATAACATTTCTACATCGGCGGTAATGTTAGTACAATCGCACTGTACAATTTAATCGTGGAAATTAATTCAACTTGGTTTTGTTTAATTTCATAATCTAATTACGAGTATTATTCGTACAAAACCGAACTCGGTTTACATAGCCCATATAATACGAATTGTAGAGAGAAAAGCGAGTCTCAGAGGATTGCTATATAGAGAGATAATAAACCTATTGTTGAAAACTTTTAAATGTACTAGATTACATTTATCACAAATTATATTTGATTTATATTTTATTCATTGATGCGATATTGACCTAAAAACATAGGTCTTTTGGAAGAATCATTTTGTTGAAATTACGTGATCTATGGAGTCCTCGGGCAATCAACGAGGTCGTGTCGTCGCGGACTTTATAAAAAAGATTTTTTCGCATACATAGTACATACCCTACGGATGAGTTAGTAGATACCTACCTACTTGTTTTTCGTTAAATAGTTATCTAATAAACTAATGATTTATGCATGTATGCGATTATTTTGAAAGTGTCATGCGGGTATAATGTCCTTGTAAAGATTATAATAATAATATCTTAAATGTCATTAGATCTTTAATTACCTACTTGTTTCACTACAATTATACTTACCTATATATGAAAAGGTATTTGGATTACTGTCATCTTGTGTTTTTAGTAAGTGAAAGGAGAATTTTTTTGAATAATGTATAATTTAAAATAAAAACTAAGAATATTTTTACATACCTACCTAAATAAAACAATGTGGATTTATACTTCGCATAGATACATTACATATATGTATCAGTAAACATAATATATGTATATATGACCGTGTAACTTACAAGTTAATGACAACGATTTAACGGTCGTATTAATATAATACTGCTTAATATTATAATATTTGATCGGTGACTTTATGTAAAAATGTGAACTAGATTCAAAATTAAAATCAAAAACAGATAGTATTTTAAGAGCAGGACGCAGGTATGTTCCTATCTGGTACGTGGTTGTCACTTGCTATATTTACATGTAATATTATGCAGGTATTTCGAAATAAATACGTGATATGTACCTATGTACTTGTGAACTTATCTCTCGAGCTCACACTAAAAACATGCATTATAATTTACTGAAAGTCTTAACAACGTCGCGTTACTGCATTCTACCGTGCAAATACAACGAAGTTATAGTATAAATTACAATAATATGTAGTTTATAGACAATGTTTTTTCTAGTACTACCTGTAAGATATTTAAAGTATTGTATAATACGCGTACCGATGTTCAAATGAAAAACGTATAAAGATATAAAAGTATATATAGGTATGAAAAATAAATATTAGCTATAACGTTGCAGTCGTTTTATGTCATATATTTATATTGACGACGATTGGAAAATCGATGTGCTGGTTGGACTACAGTTTTCACGAAAAAGCATACCTATACGCGATGATAATAATATCGTACACTTCGAATACGCGCTATATAATAGCCGTGTCTCTCCCCCGCCGACGACGGTTCGCGCCATCGATTCGATGAACTGCAACAATTCCGATTCGGAACCTTACCGAACATCGACATCGCATCGGTTCACACACAAGGTGACGCAATTTTATTATATCTCGTAACCCAGAATACACGAATATCAGATTAAAAATAATAATAATATAATAACAACGGCCGTTGAACGAACATTTATAATATACGAATAAAATATAATAATATAATATATAATATACATTATATATATATGGCGCCGAGCTGCTCATCGATGACGCAAGAATACGAGCGTATACGGCTCCCCCTTCCCCCTGGTCGGATAGACGTGCAGATATTACACGGTATATTGTGTATATACGATATTTTATATTATTATTATTATTATATGTGTATAGACGCGTACAATATCGGTCGATCTCTGGGCGCTCGGGGGCCGAAAACAATACCCGAATCGAGCGGTTTATAACGCGCGATTATAATTATATGTATTGTATCCGACGACGGGGGCCGAGTCCTATATAATTAATTATTATACATTAAACGGTCGGGCGCATTTTCGCGAGCACGCAACGCCTCGAAACGACCGAAATCGCTAGGGGTGTATTAAATTTCGCTTCTCGTCGTTACCTATGTATATCTATATATATTATTGGGTTTATGATATTATAATATATACGTGTGCCCAACGCCGACGAATTTGGTAGGTTCATATATATATATATAATATACACGTAGGATACGGTCGAACGATTGCGACCGCGAACTACGGATTGATAAATATGTAGAAATAATATATTATAATAATATTATATACCTATGCATGGTCGAGCGTTTACACAACCTGCACCGTCGATCACACCGTTTTTTTTATTTTTTTGCTCTATTATCATATTTTTTCTTCTTATTTTTCTTCTATATTGCGTACGGTATACACGTGAATTATAATATATATAATCTGACGCGATTGGATGATTGCGGGTTACCTATGTAGGCACCATTGTCGTCTGCAATTATTTTCGTATTCGTGTTCGTTTTTTTATACGAAGTTCGTCCCGCAAATATTATAGTCATCGTGGACATGGGCGTAACCAGAATTTAGTT
The DNA here is from genome assembly GCF_020882245.1 of Rhopalosiphum padi. Taxonomy (NCBI): domain Eukaryota; kingdom Metazoa; phylum Arthropoda; class Insecta; order Hemiptera; family Aphididae; genus Rhopalosiphum; species Rhopalosiphum padi. The sequence goes on from NC_083600.1 coordinate 27,282,236, forward strand.
GGTAGATACAATTTATATAATGCGTTAGTCCTAAAAAATCAGCAAATAAATTAAGTCATGGAATTAAAAGCCCTTCCCACGCCCTCGTAATTGAAAAATTATTCTCAAAAGTCAAACATAAACAATAAAATAATAGTACTTATTTTTATTCTTCAATAAGCACATTTAATATTTTATTATTGTATACTGTCTGTACTCTGTAACTAAGAATGCTTTAATTTTATATAATATCTCATTATCTTAATAATTTCTATGTTTAATACCTACAAATAGATTGATAAAATAAAATTGGAGTTAGCAGTAACCATAGGTATTTAAATCTAATTTGTGTGAATACTGAATATGTATGCATGTGTAACAGTTTAGGGGTTTTTTTTTTACTTGAAGTGTTTTTGATATCAAAGTTTTGATGTTTGAGATGTTCGCTGACATTCGATGTCCGAGTATTATGTATTGCTAAAAATTGAGGAAAACGTACGAGGAAGTCATTCTTCAATGCTGTAAGTATACTATTGAATATATTGAAATAATCATATATTTTTTATATATGTTATATTATATTATGATACAGTGTTGCAATACAATATTCTATATAGTTACCTTAAAGTGTCGTTTCGTACTTGCGCACGTCTTCGTTTAGCCGCAGGTGTTGTATAGGACGATAATAATTGGTCAACTTTCAGGGTATTTAAGCTGCAATATTAATGCCAATAAATTTCCAATCGAGACGTATTTCCCGGGTAATTATGCGCTCTCGTCTTATTTTGTAACCTCTATCATTGTTATTGTGCATTTTAAATTATACACATGTATATTTGAATAACACATGATTATGTTTTTATGTTTCATATTTACAATTATTTCCTAGATGGTAGTTAAGATGACGATAGATGTATCTACTTAATTATAATTATAATACATTTTCAGTGTTGGGTGTATCGTGAGAATAATGAAATAAAAATTATAGTTTAAAATATACTTATGTCTACAAATAATAGTCTTGGGGTGTATTATTATTGATGTCATTACTCATTATTTATTTCTTATAATTTAAATATAATTATATTTATTTATATTAGTTTTATCTTAAAAATATCAAAAACCTTTATTGGAAGATAATGTCTCAATTCTTTTATTGTCTCATCTGTAAGAATTTAAATTTTATGACGTGCTGTTTGAAACTGTATATAAATACATATATGATAAAATATATTTGCGTATAAAATAATTGAATAATACTTTAAACATTTTAGATTTCTTGCTCCACATAGATATTAATGATATTATTGAATCTAAAAGTAAAAAGTATTAATTTACGAATTATAATTCATTTATAGAACTGTTAGATATTACAATATGTAAACGGATTTATATTTTTTATCGATGTATTGACGTGTTATATGAATATATAATATATTTATATCTACTAAATGAAAGTGCAAAAATAATAAATTGATTTTTTTTCCATTCATTATAACATATATAATATGACTAAAAAGTAATGTTTTAATTTAAAATTCACAGCATGGGCATTTAGAATTAATTTTTCAATTGTGTTTTTTCTTTTATTAAGAATGTGGTCTATTGCAATCTAATGATACTGTTATAGTGAAATAAAATCAGTTATTGTTATTGTTATTATTATTATTATTATTATTATTATTATCATCTTTGTTGTTATATTATGAATCATTGTTTTACATTGGACAAGTTTAAATTATTTTAAAATATTATCTAACGACATTTTATAATAGTACTGTATGATACAATTTCATAAAAAAAAAAATAAAGATAATTTGAAAAGCTATTGGTGTAATTTTAGCTATGGTTCGTTCACTAATGCACAATTTAATTTTGACTACTTGACGCGCGGTTATCTACCATTAATCTTATGCCTCGTAAAAAGCATTGTTTTATGTTTAGGTTTTATTACCAAAATATAAATGACGAGTATGTTATTGCTTATCTTGCATTAGCTACGAAGAATGAAAAATCCCTTGCTGTATAAATACAGAAATTATGAAACTTTTTTTTAATTCCCCGATAACTGTTAAGTAGTGACATTAAATAAATGTATTTTGATATTTTATTTTTTTTTTCGTGACACGCACTAATTATAGGTATTTATATTAAAAAATACAGATTAATTCAATATCGTAAAACTAATTGTATCAATACGTACCGGTTAGGTATATTAAATATATGGACGGGCTTGTTTATAGATATCATAATGATTATGTGCAAAGGTGAAAAAAAGTGAATGAAAAAAAAACTGATAGTAATAATAATAAGTAATGGTAAACGTTTCAAATTCTAACGAGGTTAGATTAGGTTAGGTTTTTTTGAATTACATCTAAATATTATTATCAAATATAAACTTTTGCTAAAATATCTAATTTCGTAAAAATTTGAACTTGAAAATTCTATAAAAAAATCATGCATGTACCTATGTATTTATTAGAGTTTTAGGTTACTTTATCTAAACAACTTGTGAGGAACCTTGTATTATGAAATCATTTGGTATTAAAATTATGAATTGTGTGAATTTATAAATATAATACCATTTCAAGTATTTTTTTTCAATTAGTTAAGACTAAGAAAAATAAGTAGCATGATTACTCAGTAAAAATGAGTTAATTATTTTTTTTTAATTACCACCTGATGGTTCACGATTATAATATTTTTTGTACAACATTAATTTATCTAAAATAATAACTAAATATTTTGTTAAAATGCATCCAATATTCCAATATATACTTTTTCTTCTTATCTCACACTATAGCTGGTTAAAGCAATTTTACGGATACATGAACTAATTACTTTATGATTAAATCAAGGAATATTTAAAATCATTGCATATATACAAAGTGATAAAACAAAAAAAAGAATTGATTAATACTACAATCATTATAGACATGTCGTGTACCTACTGGTGTACTCATAAATACTTATATGTCACATACTGATATAATGCATGTAGCCATGTAGGTACACTGGCACACTGGTACACATGATTTTAAATTAATGTATTAATGTTAAAATTAACGGTAAAAAGTTATGTTATTATATTAGTATCAATGGTATCTTTACTAGTTAAGTTTCATAAGTGAATAAAAACATTTACGAACTACCTAGTCAAGTTGAAAAGTTTAAAATTTTTACTTAGATTTTATTTTTTAATTAGTCAGTGTTCACTTTTGGTTGTGAGGATGGGATGAAAAAATATAAATTCCATCCGTTTATATTGCACTTATATAAAATATAATAATAAAGCTATCTAGTTTATGCACTAGCTAAGTATATATTGTATGTATATAATATAATATACATAAATACATAATAAAGGTCATATCAAACCATATTAGGCATAGGTACGCATTATAGTATGCAGCGACATGATACTGAAAACGATAATGCACGAGAGGAGAACAAAAATCGGGGTGTCGTCCGTTAGTCGCCGAAGGTATACCTGCTACCTACACATAAGATCTAAAAGACGATCATTAAACGCGCGTTATTATAAGGCCGGCGCAACTGTCACACGGCATCATCATATACTTGTAATCATATATCGTCGGCTCGTCGCCGCCGCGTCGTGTCGTACAATAATACTTATTATACTATTTTTTTTCTTTTTTATTAACGTGTAACATAAAAAATAAAAATATCTAACGCGATATCCATAGTTGCGAAGATGTAACGTGCACATAACACGTGTATTATAATAGTAATTAAATAGTATATATACTTATATATACATGTATAATATATCTAGGTGAAGGTCCGAGAACGTTTTGTAATGAGATTATTATTATATTAAATATTTTATATCTATGTTACGTGCGCATGTGTTTGTGTGTAAGGTTCATCACTAGTTCACTAGTGTCGTAGGTATACCACCTCTACCTACCTATAAAATTTAGTATAAACAGGGCGATTCACTAAGTATGTGTTCACTCCAATTTTTCTTTAGATAATAAATTTATAAAAATTTGAAATTTTTGAAATGTTTAAGGAGATGATTTAAGAAATTTTGATATTTATAAATCAAGTTTTAACTAGATTTTCTAATAGTTATTAAACCTATAGTATTAATATAATATTTCCATTGATTATATATCGTCCTATTGGTTTAGAGGAATGGGGACTATACTGATTTGAAAATTATAGTAATTGATATAAATTTATTATAATTATATGTAATTTTAATAAACAGTAGACTAAACATTACATCTATCTTATAATTTTTTTGTAAAACCATTACTATAAGAACTATATTATCCTTGGTACAAAAGATTTAATAACTCAGAAATACTCATATGAATTTTGATTTTTATGCTTCAAAATTTTCAAAAAAATAATTTAATTAACAATTTATAGTAAAAAAGGGTGGTTTTCATTTGAAAAAAAATTGTTTCGTCACAAGATAATCTCTGAATGGTATAAAATATCTATGGATTTGAAAATATAGTTTTTAAGTGTACTAAGAAATTTCAAAATCAAAGTTTGAATAAATGCAGTATTAATAGTATTATTAAAGGATAAAAAGGGTGATGATAGCATGCTCGCAGACGTATCGTCCTGTATATATTAAAGCCACTCAGATTTTGCTGTTATACGCAGAATGTACGCATCATAGCTATAATAATACATTATTACATTGGTGCATTTACAATACACACAGGGTGATTCGCCAAACATAATTGATAATTGCCAGGTAATTTTATCGTTCAACTATAAGCATTGTTTTAATGAGATTTTTGAAATTCTTACGTTATGACTTTAACACTGTAATATTTTCAAAATCAACGATTTCTTATAGGTCATTTAATATAAAATGGACTGTCCCGCGGTATGTGCTGCAGATGATACAAACTTCTGTATTTCATAAGCGGGCGGCGAGTAATGAGCATGCTTATACAGACATCATACGTATATAGTGAGCGAATAGCTGTATATAATGCATATACTTTATATACACGTGCACGTCACATTATGATGGGCCGAAAAACAGCTCTTGTCGATTTTTACCGAACTTCGCACGATTGTGTAGTGCCACGCGTGTATAGGATGCGTATATACATGTGCTGTCGCAACTCGCAACATGCGCGGCCGTCATCGACGTCTTCTATGCAATATGTAGAATTGTAGAATGTAGACGTATAGTATGTATACTCGTACCTGATATTTGCTCTTGATCGGCCATGCACACTTATCGGCCGATCGTCACAAGTGTACCTACCTATATATTATAATATTTGAATAATGTATAAAAGATACAATAATATATTATTATTATAATTCAACCGACGTCTGTTATTATATATCACGTCGGTCCCACACTTGGCTTGGATTTAACTGTGACGTTTTTTATATGTAATTGTCTCGAAGCCCGAGTTTGACGTATACACGCGTACGTCCATTATTATATGTATATACATAATAATATGTATAATATATATTATATACAATATTACAATACATGTATAAGTATAATGTATAATATATATAGGATTAAATGACGGCCGTGGATAATGTTATACCACTATAAAAGTGGCTACTACATTTTTGTGTCTTCGTGAAATATGTTTTTGTACGTGTACACATCATTTTAAGTAAAATATTTCTATATACATGTTTTTTTTTAGGGACTCGGACGGTGAGCCGACTGCCGATAAGCCGACGTTGAGTATTATTACTGTGATAACAGAAGCGATATTATACTACTATACATATATTATATCAAACTATTCAAAGAATATTGATATTTAAAAACATATTTGAAATACAAAATATCCTACAGGTATTATATACATTTGTATAAGGCTTGATACTTTTACATAGTATTATACCTATTATATATATAATATAATATAACCTAACCTCGTATTTTTTTTGTTGTCTTAACAGAGTGTTTTTTTGTCAAATAATAAACATTTTATAAATAGTTAAATTAATCCAAAAAAATTGTCACAACACGGAGTTTGAAAAAAGAATCTGTAAAAAAACTTTAAACGCAAATTAAAACTGTAATGCCAAAGCTACGACTGGTTGTATTAATGGTGCATATATATTTCACCGGACTCCGACAGACTATAATAATGCACTCGAAACACATAGGAGTATAGGACAACAGTTATATAGATTTTTGAACAAATAAAAAATACGAGTATATTAGACGCGTGACAAACCTTTACAAATATTACAAGAAGTAATATATTAATAATGTGTACCATTAAGTATTTAACCATCAATTTTCTTTTCGGATTATACAACTATATTGACAAAAAATGAAAAATGAATTATTAAAATATTGTTAGGTATGATATAATTTTTATAATGTTTAATGTAAAGAGAATACATATATATATATATATATATAAATTTAATGGTTTGTTTTGATAAAATGTAGATAGAATAAATTAGAACTATTATTTAATAAAAATTACTTGTCGTTCTAATATCCTATCGGCTTATTAACTGTTGCCTTGTTGGCTTAGCGTGATGGTGATACCGTTTTTTAAGTATATAATACATGAATATTAAAATATTATAGTTTTACTTGTAAATATTTAAGAAGAAGAATTTTCATATGTATATAAATAAGTTTTAATATAATTAATAATAATTTATACCTACACTGGTTAAATTTAGTGAAGTCAATAATTTTATTATATGTTGAAAGTTATATAAAAATATTTTCCTTCGAGATTTAAATAATGAAGAACTCACTTCCGTTACATAACTATAATAGGCTTCGAGGTCACTGTAAATTGTAATGGATGTGTTAAATTCAATGATAAATAATATTGCATATGAAAAAAATTATTTTGAATGAAGGAGACATGTGGATTTGCATCCCGGTTAGGTATATAATATAATATGCCATATATTTAAGAATGAATAGCTTAAACTACACTATTTTTATGTTATTATTAGTAATTTGGTAAGTTGAAATTAAATAAAAAAAAAAAAAAAAAAAAATGATAAAAAGGGAAAAAAATTGCATATTATAGTCAATAGTACCTATCGTAGAATGGTATGAATAGATTTATGTAGTATAATTAGTATGAGTAGGTATAGCTTAAAGTAAATTGGACTAGATATTTTGAAAATGTCATTGTGTTTAAATAGTTATAACATAAACATTAAACATAGATTACGCCGATAACGGTACAAAGTTTGAAGACATTATTGTTAAACATAATCAAATTACTAAAATGATTTAAGAAAAAAATATTATTTTATGCTTAAATAAACAATTTCATTGAATTTTGAACCTCAATCGCTCGTATTATTATACAAAATCGTGACTATATGTATTTTCGATATTTTTAAATTGCTGTAAGAACAACTTATGAAGAACCTTCTATTAAATTTTCAATGTTTTTTTCTGACAAACAAAAATTGTATTAACATCAATCACAAAAAAATAAAAACAAATGTCTACAAATAGCTCAAGAAGATCCAAAATATTAAAATATTTTGATAATTATATCTTATAAATAATATAAACTATAGTAAATACTATAATATAAGTATTTGGTTGAAGTATAGTGTTAACTGTCAATGAATACTTTATTAATTCAAAAAACAGAAGGGTGGGTTCTTGTATTTTATAATAGGTATATATATTGTCTAATTGTACTTATTACATACAAATGTCAAATTGTAAGTATTAACTTTCCCGAAAAATAAAAAAAACAAAAGTATTGTGTGAAAAATTCAAGTTTCTACGATTATTGTTTATTGAATTTAAAAAAAAAAATGAAATAAAATTGATTAAAAAAAATATATAAAAATTACCGTTTTAATTTTTACTTACTATTGAAGAAAATTTCATATTAAATGACTCCCCAACGTACCAACTAGATAAAAATGTTTTACCTGTAACCACTTTCAAAATTGAATACATATTGAACCAAATTGACCGGGTTCTCGAATGTATCACTTTGTGTAGATTAATAACTTGTAGGTAACGTTACGTACATTTTGTTACCTACATATTAAAATTAAATGGAACACGATAAGAGACGATACGGCGGAGTGTAAATCCGGCTTTACTGCTCCAAAACATGATAATAGAACTACTACAAAAATTTACTTCATGTTGTAGAATTAATTCATTCTTCACTACGTCAAGAATCAAAAATATGTTTTAGATATTTTAATAGTTATATAACTTAATATTTGACGTTGATTGTTTAATATCTCAAATTTTATTGAAATGTTTTTCTTTTCATACAGCATTGATAATAAGAGTATAAGACCCTATTGCTTGGTCATTGTGGCTTTAATATTTGTCTAAATATTTACCAATAATAAACGTCATTATTTCTATATAATAATTTTAAGTACATCATAAATTCATAAAAATTAATAAAATAAGCGTAAGAATTTTTTGGAACCTTTAATTTTAGAAAACATAAAGGGTTTCATTATAAATGATTTTTACTGTACATTCAAGTTTAAATTATTATTTTCGAAGTACTTTTTTTCTGTCAAATAATAAATCAATTTAACTTTAACGTCTTAGGTATATCATTATAGATATTTTCACTGCCTAACAAAAATATCCGAAAAATCAAAAAATCATATAGTTAATCTATTATCTATATCATATTTTATGTTTCACTCAGTAATCAGTCAGTATCTTAATAACTACACTTTTTAGTAGAAGTCTTTATATTTAATTTTCATAATCCACCTATTTATGTTTATACCTATAATCTATATTTATATATTATTCTGCATTTTGTTTAAAGCAATTGTAAATATAAATTGAAATGATTTAATTACGAAATTGTAATTATATCAATAGGAAGTACCTACCTAAAGGCATAACTTATGCCGCATAAGATAGTTAAACACTCATATCCCTATCATATATAAATTATAATTTATAACTTATAAATTACGCGTATTTATCAATGTTGGATTTCATTTTATTTTAAATTTGTGTAAAAAACATACATTTTATAATAAATAAATAAAAAAATAATAATAAATTCAGATATAATACTATGATTGTTACTATAATATAAGTATGCAATAAAGTTATTCTGTGTATACGCAGCTATAACATGCATAGCTATCTATCTATATAGGTTCTAAGCTTCATCTTATAATAAATGTATAAGTATGAAAAGTTGTAATTCTTACTTGATATATGTATATCAATTTTTTTAGATTTGATCTATAAAAGGTTATACTGTACTTTGATCGTGAGAACATCCACGTGATCATATAACCTTGTATTTTAGTTTATCGTAAATTATTCTTGATATAAAAATTGAAGATATTTCATTTTAGAATGTCCTTAAGGATGAATCTATATAATTAAATATTAATACTCAAGGAATTTCCATCACGTTTATTACCCGAACCAGGGTTCCAAAATAATATAATAATAATAAATAATAAGTAAACGTAAAGGGCAAAATAAACTAATTTTGTGGTTAAAGCTATTATGATTGCAAGCATCTTTTCAAAGGAAATATGAGAAGAAAAAAAATAATATTTATTTGTTGTTCTATTGCAATATTACAAAGTAATTTGATATACGTATACAAATGTTGAATGCATCAATACTATTTGTTAATTGTTATAAACTTGTTTGAAAATTAGAATAATTTATATGTGATAGAACTTTAAACGTATTAAACAATATATAATCTGATATAAGTATAAACAATTTATTTAAAACAACAAGATATGTAACAATATACTTGTACCGGTTGTACGTGGTCAATAGCTTAATACCAATGAAATACACTTTTGAATAGCCAAATAGGTGTTTGATAATTGTACATATTTTTTTTGTTCTAATAAAATGTTGTCTTCTACGTAACCTGTGACACTTCACTTAGGCGAAGACTACACAAATGGACGGTCGAAACGGACTCAGTAGTCAACACTAGCTATGTAGTATAAGTGTATTGTTATATGACGTTGCATAATAACGATATTAATACGCAACATACAAAACTTAAATCTGTTCAATTATTTCATTACGTAAATACAATCAGTAGCTATAATATTACCTCCTCCTAAGAGACACAATAATAACACTAATGCTCTTCAATATTTAGGACAGTGAAGAATGGCAGTTGTGATTCTCATTTGAAAATTTGAAATAATGAAATGCATGTATAAGATTAAACATTTTGCGTGGGTCAAGTTCTACGAGTAACTAGGTTAAATACGTTATAAAAAAAGTGTAAACTATACCTATAAATGTAGGAACTATATTTTTTTTTGTTCAGAAACATAGATGTTAATCAATTATTATTATTTTTGTTTAAAAAATATTCTTTCGTTGAAGATATTTTTGAATGGATAAGTCGTATTTTAGAGATGAATATTTATGGAACGAGTTACTGATTTTAAAATAGATACTTACGAGCGTAGTAAAAATACAAATCACGATGACCTTGTCAATTATTGACTATTTGATTCAATGAAATTGATGGTATAAGGCGAAGACGGATTATTGATTATATTATCTTATTTGTTTTATATATTTCGATAAATGTATTATAATATATTTAATATTATAAGATAACATTTATACTTGAACAGGCGTTTTAAAATTGAAATCAAAACTATATGTTTACGATATTACGTACATGTGTATGTATTTTATATTACATATAATAATACGTATATATAATTTTATATTTTTCTTTATCTTATATTTTCTCATTGATTGCATAACGTTTTAATATAGCCATAAAGGTACTATAAAATCGTATAAATAGGTTATAATAGAGATTTTTATTTTTGATTGATAACTGATAACTGATACATAAGTTAACAAAACAAAACGAACTAGTATTTTATAAACACGGAAGAATTGCACGGAACTCGAGAATAGTTTTCACAGGAGTTGGATATTACTTCACTCGCGTTATGGCACAAAATATACGTGTATAGAGTATAATATTTAGAGACTAGGACCAAATAAACAAGAACAGTAACTTTCCGTTTATCAAGGAACCAAAATATATCCAAAAGACTAGAACTCTCTCATTTAGTGTTATATAAAAACGAAAACTATTCTAGAATCAATATTTTGAATCAAATAATAACTGATGTTAATTTGCATGTGCATTTTAATCTTACAACCAAAATAAATGCACCAATATAAATATGTATTTGCTATTTTTTATATATTATATTATATAAATTGTGGGTTTTAATTTAGAAAAGGAGCATATTATATTGTCTTTGTCTCAAGATAGTACTTCAATTTTAAATTAATAAAATTTGTAATACTTAGTCTTAACTGTTAAAAAGTTGAATTTTGAAAAAAAATTGAAATTTGGCTAATAAATAACCAAAATTTTTCTGTCTAATACAAAATTAATGTTTTATATTTATGATATTACTGATTTATTTTGTTTTTTTTGATAATTTCTTTATATTACCTATACTTTGATGCTTTCTCAAAATTATCTAAAAACTTATTGTATTTAAATTTTCAGTTTCTTTAGAGAGGTTATACCATCTTTATAGATCACTATTATTTATTATCTTATAGGGAAAACTATAATATAATAAATCTTTGATCCACCATTTGTTTTACAAATTGTTATATTATTTATATGTATCTATTGCAATCTAATAAATTATGTATCTATACTGTCTACATTTATTGTTTCGAAAAGTTTTAACTTTTTTGAAAATATTATGTTTTACACAATTCGATGTTATTGCAATACATTTTTAATTTTTAACATTTTTGACAACGTACACTTTTAATTTCATATTCAAAATGTTTTTCGAATTACTTTAATACATACCTAGTTTGTAACTGAATTTCGAACGAGTAGTTAAATTAGTCATAAACTCATAACTTTTAAGTATTTAAAATTTTTATGAGCGAAGTAGTGGTACAACGTTTTATTTGGTACTCCTGTATGACTTAATCCTTTAATCTAGAATATAAATACTTATAAATAATTGACTATTCGATCGAAATTAAATTAATACCTTATGTTAAGAAATATTTTGAAAAATTTCCTATTTAGGAATAAGAATTTAAAAATGTATGTTGTTCTTGTTATTTAAAAAAAAAATAAAAATCTTAAGAATCAATTACGATAAATTTTAAATAAATACAAACAATATAATATTATGTGAATAGTTTTTTTTCAAAAATGATGTCTTACTATGAAACAACAAATTATGTAAACAATTTTTTTTCTAAAAAGTTATTATATTTAAAAATATTAAATATGCTAGTAAACACTTAATAAATCATTTTATATTTATTTTATTTGTGTGATATTTGGTTACTTTAAAGTTGAAAATATTATATAATTTGATATAATAAGTGTTGTTCAATATTGACAATAAGTTATTACGTAAATGATAAATGTTTGCTTTGTTCGAAACACGATCGTCGTGTTCATAAAGAGTCTTCAGGGTTTTCTTCGCTTTTCAGTAGCGAAATATTGTTCACGAAAGAGACCCCCCAAGACGGCATCAAGCGACCCAATTGCCCCGCAATTGTTATTTTATGTGTATATCATGGTAATTACATTTATTACAGTGTATCGACCCAAACTCCCACCCTCTTCATACAGACACCTCTTTTTGTTAGTGTTCCTAGCAAATCGTGAGCTGGGCATAGAGATAGGACTGGAAGACACTGAAAAACGCAGTAGATACATTTAATATAAAATCAAATTTGTCACATTAAAATAGATTTGTTATCTACCATATACTCGTAATATCTATACTAACTGAGTTATGTTATAGCCTATATAGGTGACTAACCGTTCGAAGGTTAGACATTAGTTATTATTTCCGTTCGTGGTAGTAAAAAATATTAGAAGAGAAAAAGGACAAGAAAATGAGATCACTAAAATGGTTTAATGTCATGAGTACACGCGTAAGCGCGGAGTGAACACACAGCAGACCATAATATATTTTTCTTCTTTGCGTTCATCCGTCCGTATATGATGTCATAGTTGGTGTTTGGCACGATTCGATATTGCAAAGGTCAATTTTTTTTCCACTTGTATCAGTATCGCTTATCGACTTGTATGTATACACTATACCTTACACTGATCTGTATTCTGTATTATTATTTTAATGTATACGGTGGAAATAATAAAGCCACCGATTTAATGTCGGTATAATGGCACGACATAATATTATATTTGTATACCTAGTTGTATATATACATTCTCTGATTGCAAAATATCTTATTGTTTGGAATGTTATAACGCTCTTACAATTTAATATTATAAGTCAAAAATTAATATAACTGCTGTTCACAGAATTCATTAGCTCAGATTATTATGTTTATATTAATATTTACGGTAGTACCGCAATACCGCATACATTTATTATTTATTGATATGTATAAAGACGAGTAATACCTAACTAGTAATAATACAGTAAAGTTGGTAACAAGTGAAGATGTTCGTGGATTTATTACGATTATTTAAATGTAATTGCATAATAGTATTCAAAGGCTGGAACTAAATATAAAATATATCTAATCCTTTTGCAACAATCGGAGACTAGCGACTATTCTATAATTTTTATAAGAATAGAGATTATCTATAGATAAATATGTATTGTAAAAATTTTCCTAATTTTTATTAGGAAAATAGCATTATTACTTTATTAGGTACAATAAGTCTCCTAAATATATGAATGTATTAACTATTTGTATACACTTACTCAGATATATATATATATATATATATATATATATTAGGTATAAAATTGATTAATTAAAGATTTGATACTGTATAGATCGATAATTATTATGTAATTTAATATTATATTATATTCACTGTGGAAAAGTATTTTATAATTATTATTACTTAACTTACATTTTTGAAACATCTTATACATGCTGGTCAGTCTACCATAATTTGGTATTATATAAGTTGAAAATTAAAATCAATAAAAAAGGCGTATAATAAAACTTGTATAGGACATCTGGACATGTCATTATAGCCTTAAAATGTAGTATTAAACCATCAAAATATATAGTGGTTTTGGCTCAAGCCAAATCAGTGTACATAGATTTGATTAAAATATTTTGAATTAAGATTAATTTATCTGTTTAATAGCACTATTTTAACGCGAGGAAATGATTATAACATAAAAGCACCATTTTTAAAATTCTGATCCAATGGGTAATGACGTGTAGATACAGTTTAGACAATTGTATCAAATCAAGCCGAGTTCATACATTAAGGTGGTTGCAATTTTTTGAAAGTTAATTTTACTTTCATGCAACATTAAATATAGCATACAATTTGTGTCCAACATGTCAGACAGTTTACAAGATATAACATTCCGAGAATTCGCGTACACGTATTGTGACGGTTCAGTTTCAGATTATAATAAAACTGTGTTCTTCCATTTAAAATACGATTATGCGGGAAAAAGTGAGCAAAATATTATATAATTAATACGAACTAGACTTTATTGAATTATTATTATAATATTGAACAGAATAACAGATAACAGCAGACATCGTAGCATAGATTTCGTAGTATACAAAAAATAAGCGACCACAATAATGAAAGAAAAAAATGTATAGTATAGTGAACTGGTGATGCTGAAAACGAATAATATGCCGAGGAATACAATATTATTTGTAAATAATTAACTTTGGCTGAGTAATTAGACCGTCTGCACTGGTTGTACATAATATACTACGTATTATATATACCTAATATGCCGCCGAACACTGCAGCAGCCGACCTTCGAGACCGCGCGGTTGATACCTATATAGAATAATATCTTATAGACACAAGTCTTCGCACCAGCTGCACGCGCGGTGCAATCCTGTGGGTTTCTCTATACGCGCTACTATGATGCGTTGATGCGTACACGTCACAGCGGCGGGCCCAAACGTCTGGCAAACTATATATTATAATAATATTGTAACGCACATAATATACGATAAAATATAGTATAGGTAGTGCAACAGGTAGATACACACGCAGAGACGCGCGCGCGCATAATCTTATTCTGACTTCCTCACGAGTTACCTTTCACCGATGACACTGACACATTTAGTGGAAGATCAATTCATATGGCAGTAAGGCACCACACACGCACACACGCACGCACGTGGCTTTTGTGCGTGTCAATTGTTCCACATAATATCATTATATTATATACCTACCATTTGATTTAAATAATGGAATTTCGCGCCGCGTTAAATCGCCCGAAAACATATTATCATATTATATACGATCACGAAATACACATATCGCGCTGCAGACCTCGAGACGAGTATTCTTTACACCGCCGACATTTGCACGACCGGACGGTTTGTTTTTCGATACAAATTAGTAGACGACCCAGAACGGGTGTATAGTGTTCTGCTTCAGCGTGTGGTGGTTGCTCGTCTACGGGTACCTCGACTATCCGGCCACTGCTATCAAGAATAAATATGAAAATTGTATATGATATATATTTTACTTAGTGGGTATCTACGAGAAATTCGAAAAAAAAGATGCATTTCAAACGGAAATAAACCTATTATAACCAGGGACTCAGTTTACCTTACACATACCTTTTCAAATCCGGGATTCAGTTTACCACAAAAACGGTATTTCGGACTCAATTTACCTAGCCCCATTTCAAATACTTCCTACCCGAAACACGCTTGTTTCAAAATCGTACTTCAACTGCGCTCAAATACACCCGTAATTTACTTTTACAGAGTATTTAAAAAGTTAAAATACTTGTGATCACAATTATTTTATATGATTTCATATTATATTATTTAAAAAAAACTTCAGCTTAAAATATAATATTTGGATTTTAAACTATCATTAAAAATATTACTATTGCACAAAAAGATGCTAATTGACAATACTGAATACAATAGCTTTGTAATTGGGTTAAAATCGGTATTTATATCATATTATTATGTTAAATACATTTTTATTGCACTTTATGAACACGATTGGTTAATGTTTATTTGAATGTGTTTCACGACATTGGCATTTAATAACGTTGTTTTTCATCAAAAGTAAATATTGAAAGAAAATAGTATAGTGTGTAATATAAAAATAGGAATAAAATACTAAATCAATAGTATTATTCAATAGGTACCAATATAAATTGTATTTAAAACATTTAACATTTAAAATAAAATTTATAAAAAATTAAAAAAAATATTCGACAGAAAGAAAAACATTTAAGTATACTGGAAGGTATTGAAATACTTTTACTTACGGCAATAGCGCAACACGCTAATACATACTTGTTGTGACTCCCGCGCTATTTATTAAACATAATAATATATAATATACATTATTATTACGTGTGTTGTGTACTATAGCTAGTATAGCTATGTCTACCAGCTAGACTAACTACATCGAACGTGAGAATTATTGACACATGATTGTCTCATCGAAATAATAATTTAAATTATTAAAATTAAAAAAAATTCAACAAAGAGAGTGCAAATCTATATAAATATCAAAAAGTTTATGTGTTCGGAAGAAAGATGTTCAAGAAAACTTTTAGTTTGAAGAAATATAATAAAGGAGAATATTATATAAAAATCGAAAGATTTAAAAATGATTGTAAAGCTAATATAGTTTGAAGTCAAAAAGCAATAAAATATTAAATAATGTTTGGTTGGGCATAAAAATAGATCAGTGGATACAAACCTAAAAGACCCAGAGAACGGCCTTAAAGAAAGGTGGGCGGACAGATAATGGGGAGATTTAAGGTTGTTAGTAGTAAGGAATAAAGCTGCAAAAGTAAAGGAAGGAGTGAAGAATTGTTGCTGTAATATTGTCAAAGGGTTGTATATTTAGCCAAAATTAAGAAAAAGTAACCTATCCAAATTCAACCCCCGAATTATAGAAAATCAATAGCTCTATAACTTTGTTAGTGTTGTCAATGAAACAGTTACACGTATCACGTACTTATAAATACCTAATATGATATGAATACATTTAAAAATAAATAAATAATTTAAAATCATTACATTTTAGGTTAATATTTGTATTAATAGTTTTTAATAGGCATTCGAGAAAATAGCTTATCTATAAAGAAATAGAAACATTTTTTTAAGTCCTAAATAATTTAATTTATATTATATAATATATTATAGTAATTAATTATATTAAAATAAATTAAATTATGAATTGAACATTTATATATAAGTGTTAATAAATAGCTAATGTGTATAAGAAATGCTGGACACATTATCTATGTTGCGTCTTAGACTAGTTTCGGCTCTCTCATATATTTTTTGGCGCAAGTTGGTGATGTATTATATTGACTATTGTAGTTATATTTATAATTATTATACATTTAAAATCAATAATAAATCATTGAATTATTTGAAAAACGATTTGACTTATTATTGTGCTAAAAGTCGTATTAATATATATAAAAAGATATGACTTAAATTAAAAATACCCATAAAAATAATTTATGAGATAAGAATTTCAAAATATGTTTACTGAAACTATAATAGTGAATATGATATAAGCGTAAAGTCTGAAAGTTAAAATTCTATTTATATATTTATTTATTATATGGTTTGATTAAACACTAACAACTTAAAATATAAAATATTATTATTATCTACTAAAAATAATATAAGTTAGAACAATAAAATACTAAGTTGGATTGTGGTTGGTTGTTAATATTTAAAAAAAATAGGCATAAATATAAATATGAGTCAAATATCAATTTTTAAGATGTAGACTATAATTTCAAAAACATATTATTAACATACTATTCAGTCGATTATCTGGTCACTAACACTATATTTATCAAAATATATGTAAACGGACAATAACAATTTTATTTTATTTTAAAAGTCTTCACTGAGATTTTAATTATTAATAAACTATGCGTATGAAATAAGTACATTTTAAAGATTATGTTATTTAACTAAGTATTCAATATTCACTTCACCTAGCTGTACTATAGAAAGAATGTTATCGATATTAATAATTTAGATAAGTAGGTATTTTTTAATATATATTAATTATATTGTTATAATTTACCCAAGTATCCAACGGTTGCTAAATTTTAAAAAGTATAGTAATTTTCTGACAAATAAATTGACATACATAAATTTAAATTGATTCGTGCAGATGTGTTCAATAATTGGTTATAAATTATAATGTTAGACATATTATAATGTATTTATAGGGTAAGTAATAAAAATCAACATTCTCGTTAGTCATTACATTACCATAATTGTTTTTCGATATTATTTATTAAACTATTTTAATTCACTAAAATGTATTAGGTATGTGTTAGAATGTCTACATTTAATAGATACGCAGCAAAAAGGTTATACTTAACCTCATAAACCAATGAATTGTGATGTCGAAACTCGTAACGAAAATTGTATAACAAAAATTTTTTTGAAAATTTGTTCTTATATTCCATGTGATTTATTAGTCATATGAAATTGTAAGCACATTACGTATAAAAGGTGTTATAAATGATTTGTTGAATTTTCTGGCCATTACATTTCTTATAATTTGATGATTTATATATATTCGTAGATATATATGTATTTGAGAAAGTAAAGAAAGTGAAATTAACAATTTTAAATTTTTATTGTTATTTAGGAAACATTTTTCTTCACTTAAATTTCATAAATATATAAATTGTTTATGGTATTATTATTATTTTTTAAATATATGCCCAATTTTGATACTGGTAAAAGCAAAAAGATTAATTTTATTTCACAACAATATTATAATTACAATTATTATTTAATATTCTAATTGTGTTTAAACGTAACGTTATGAACATGATTTAAAAGTTGCATATGCTGTGCATTTTTATTTTTTTATACATTATTAGGTATTTAAAATTGCAGCAGAATTGTAAAATACTCATTGTCACGCGCAATAAGATTGAAAATACAAATTACAGCAGTCACGACACGAATGTATTATTTTCCTATGCATCCGTATTTTAATTTTAATTAAAACAAAATAGGTATAATACAATATTTTTCCGGTGTTGGATAATTATTTAATTTTACTTGATTTCGCATGAAGTTTATTTTAGTGAAAATAACTTTTTGACTTGATGTCAGACAGCGGATCATTGTGTTTAGAAGTTAAGTTATTTAAATCTAAAATCGATGTTATTCGAAAACTCATAGCTGAACTCTTTGTTTTGACAATAGTTATATATTTTGTCATTTTAACATATTCAAAGCATAATATTTATGAAATAGGTACGAATCATTTCCAGCAGATTTAAACTGAAAATATATTTCATAAACTTGATTAAGCTCAAAAAAATAATTTACTTGAACATTTTGTTGGAAAATTTTTTTAATCTTTTACTTACTAATAATCTAAATATCTTTTACTATAAAATAGACACTAGACAAATAATTTCTTTCTTACCTTACTAAATATATCAAAATCAAAACATTTAATGGTTAGCTAAATTTGCATAATACATTTTTATTTGAAACCATTAGCCCGTTACTCATATTTATATTGTTTAATACATTGCTATATTAGTATTAGTGTTTTACTAGTATTACGACATATTTTATTATGTTACGCAATTTGTTTACAGTAGATGAATAAATCAACCTTACTCAGAAAAATGTTTAAAAAATAATTACCTAAAAATAACTACATGCCTTGATGACTTAAAATCTGCGACTACATCTGAACGCATTTAAAATTCCAGGATCGGGTATTATGTGACTTGTGCATAAGACAATTTGTGTGACGACAACACACAATAGATGAGCGTACATAATCGGTTAAAAAGTGATCCCAACTTAAATAATGATATAGATACTCTACGCTCGGAGTATGTCCGGTTATTTTAATTTTAAACCAATATTAAAATGATGTAACAATTTCTAAGAATCATAATATGGAAGAAATTATTTACAAATTAATTTATTCACTACCATTCCGAAGTCAATAGATTGACACATGCATTAATCTTAAACTTTTCCCGCATTAAACTACTAAAAATATACTACATAATATAATACTTATTACAAAACAAGGTTTATGATATTTTTAATAACTCTAACTTTTGAAATTTATTTTATTTTTATATTAATAATAGGTATGTAATAATTTTAGTAATCAATCATTTCATACCATTACTTTATCATAATTGTTATGGATACGCGTACGTACGTACGTATTAAGTACCAAAGAAACACTGATACATTAAATTAATATATTATATTATAGTTTCCAGCTAATTATACAAAACAGGCATTTCAGTAACTTCTTTGATTGATTACAATAACTACTACTACTTTCAATTTCTCATGAATCAAGAAATATTCATAATAATCTATATTACCACATTATAGAAAATAACATAAATAGAAGTATATATTAGAATAATAAGGTACTACCTATTGCATATTTTGTATTTTATATCAATATATTATATTCTAGATACAACAGGACTTTTATTTTTATATCATTATACGCATAATATATAGATAATAAATATTTTAAAAAATATAACATAATATGAAAAAATTAAAAAAAAAACTTTTAGGATATTAAATAATTTGAATTAATGGATTAATTAATTTTCGAGATATTTGATAATTTTTTGGAAATTACATTATATTTTTCCAATTTTATTTGTACCTACTCTTATTATTACAATAATTGGCTAGGTATATGCAGCAGTACACAATATTATAACTTGGTTCTTGCGCATAATCTACATTTAATTCATCAATTACTATTTTTACTAACAATAAACTGATAAATACATAATATATACATTTTTATGATTGCTTTATCTTAAAGGAAATAATATATATGGTGAATTTGACTTAAAAATGTGTATTACGCACAAATCAATAAAAATTGATTACGAATATATGTGTACCAAAATTTTATTTTACTCAAAGTCAAAAATAAAAATAGATTTAAAAATACTGCCCCATAAAAGTCTGTAATTATAAAATTAGAATTACTACGGCATAAAAATACTTAGAATACCAAATACACTATGCAGTTTTTTTGTGCACACTTGCGTGTCGTAAGTGTAACAAATTTGGATTTTTTTACAAAATGCAAATAATAATTATGGCCCTATCTAATACAAAAGCACGAATCAAATAGAAGGTTATACGTCACATATTCTAATAAGCCGGTATTGGTATATTTAAGTGTGTAAGTTTCGGTTTTTATAAATTAATTTTGTTGAAAGAATATTATAACATTGAGATTTCGTACAATTATACTAAATATTTAATTTCAGGTCAAGTGCTCTATTTTTAATACACCCTCGACCTTGGTAGTATAGATTGTATGTATAGAGGAGTGAGTACTGAGTAAGAATAGGTAATACGTACGTACCGTGTTGCATACGTATAGACTGTTAAGTCTGACATCATTGGCCCGGTCTCGGTTTTGTCTTCCTTCTGTTCGTCGGGCTCTCTAAACGTCACGTAGTATTTTAACGACAGAAAAAAAATTGTTTTATTTACGATAACGAGAGTTTACATAACGTTATTGTCCATTATTAATTACCCCATAAAGAGTTGTACCGCAGTGTTTCGCTCGTGATCAAAAGTCGTGGTATACTAGCTGGCATGAAAATAAAAATTATATATAGAGCGTCCGGGATGAATTTCTCGTTTTGTGTGTATTAGTTGTTTTTCTCTGTTCCAAACTAGAAGCGCGGGTCATTGCTCAACATTGCTTGTTCTTGGAAATGGTGTAGAACTCGGTAAAAAAAAAAAAAAATAGTAGAATTTGGAAATTTGACCGTTACACGAGTCCCTCCAACTGCTGCATTTACTATTTTATAAGTGTACGTATGCAAAGGAAACAGCTATATATTGTTAGTTTTTCGATCTACATACACATATACAATAATTACTTATACATACAATAAGTTGTATACAGTGTTTTAGTTGTATAATGACAAAATAACCATTTATAATATGTATATATACATAGATCTAATAGATACGGTATACCGTGAGCGAAGAGTTTAATAGCTACCACAATGGTTATACGCGGTTATACACATTGGTATATGATAAAAAAATGTTTTTTTATATAATATACGATGTTTGAACATTTTTTATTAAATAATTAATTTCAATACCACTTATATTATTATTATTATAATTATTTACTGCCTATCGTAAATATCTACTAATTTTAGTTATGAAATTAAATTAGATCCAAGTACAACAAATACATTTTATCTAAGCATAAATAACTTAACCGTTTTTATTAAATGTATTGTTTAAAACTATTATTATTTTTATAGAAGAAATATGTGTTTACTTTTATTTTATCTTAATGAGTTGCTTATATAACAAATGTTATATGCGAATAAAAATATTATTTTCAAAATTTTCGTTTTCGGTAATAGAATTTTGAATTACGTTTGCGTTATCAATTATCATTTATCAAATTGGTGATGATGGCACACCTTAATTTTATATAATCTCTTTGGTAATTAGTATGCTCTTTGATCACACTTGAAAACACGGTAGGTCTCATCCATCTATGTCTTATTATCTATATATTACATACAGTTGACTTGTGTATTTGTGATGAAAATACTCAGGTAATGCCATAAAATATACTGAGTAGTAAATCTAAAATATTGTTCTTTCTATTGTCATTTGTATACTGATTATTGTTGATTATGCTTCTTGGTAAAAACGATTCAAGTAAGTACCTAGAATTTAAAGAAGACATCAAATATAAATATGTTGTGTATGTTTCAATAGATACTTTTGTAAGTTTATATTAATCATGAAAATTCAAAATACACAGTTAAGGTATTGAAAAAACTATGCCAATTGAGAGGCAGAAAATAATGAAAATCATAAATCACATTGATGTCTGGATTGTAATTATTATTTTTTCAATATGATTCTGAATTAATTACAGGTAACTTAAATAATTTTAATATGTATAGGGTTATATCAATATATTCTCATTTTGTATGAAATGAGGCTAATAGCGTTAAATTGCACACGATGCGCTACTTTGATTTAAGTCTCCTACATTTCAACACGATTTTAATTAGGATTAAATATTTTATGTAAAAAATATACGTAAAAATAACAGTGAAAATCAGAATAAGAATTTAAGAATAATAAATTAATTTAATGATCCAACCATAATGTGTATGTACTGAAAAATAAAATTACTTTTACATAATATTACGAGTTAAATGTGCAGACAAACAGAGCAAATATTACATAAGTATAAACATTTTACTGTATTTAGTAATGTATATGCTATGTACCTACTTGATTTTAGTGTACCTATAATGCATATTAAAAAATCACGAAATAATAGTTACGGTAAAAATATAAGATTGGTATTAATATTTGTATTTTATAACAACTTTACACTTAACAACTGCTACTAATAAGTATTGATTTGAATAATTGATAGTAAAACATGATTTTATTAATATTTTTAAAGATTTAACATAAACAATTTGATCAGATGGTACACAAAATACTTATATAAAAATTAATTATATTTATAATATTATGACGTGTTTAAATAATCTAATAAAGAAAAAACCGATGTTATATAACTATTTTAAGAAATAAGGTTTTGTGTTGTTCAGAATTGGGAAAAATGACTATGGTTATAACATATTGTTCTGTGATCATAATATAATGTATCAAATCAACCACTTCAGGTACCTAATTCTATTGATTATAATATGTAGTACTATAATCAATACTAATACCTACAATGTTCCAAAACCAGTCGATAGTATTGCCACAAGAATATGTGTCTAAATATTATTGCAACACGCAGATTTCGATAATTCAAATTTTTCACAAAAACTCCACACGAACTATACGACTAACGCCTATTGTATCTATGTGGTGACATAAATAAATCCACTTAGTGGGCATCACGTTCGCGTATGTACCTACGTATATTTACGATATACGAATATACGATGTACATACCTAAGTATGTATATTGTGCGGCAGACGCGTTCTCTTTTTTCCGGGTTCATATACGACACATTTTGCATAACTGTAAATATGCGTTCAATATACGCGTACTTTTCCGATTCTTATGGGTATATATATATACATATATATGTATCGTTGTATCGCTAGTCGGTCGTGCCCAACCAACAGTACAGATCTCTCAGGTCGTATATATACGTATACGTGATGTGTCAGTTGTGTTACGTAAATTACAGAGCCGGCACCTGCATATACCCATAGAATATCGTCTCGATTGCAGATATATACAGGGTGATTAACCAAACACAGTTATACCCGTTTTTTTTAGCAATGAACTTATTCAAATTCTGTTCTTTAAAATTTTTAAGTATACCTACTACTTTAAAATTATATTTTCAATTATTAA
This sequence comes from Rhopalosiphum padi, assembly GCF_020882245.1. Lineage (NCBI taxonomy): Eukaryota > Metazoa > Arthropoda > Insecta > Hemiptera > Aphididae > Rhopalosiphum > Rhopalosiphum padi. The sequence goes on from NC_083600.1 coordinate 27,306,598, forward strand.
GATTTTTATATCATTATATTTTAAGCAGCTGGCTTGTGGGTTGCGGTAATACAAATTTTTTTTTTTAATGAGAACCAATCTTATTTATTATTAGGTACTGTACATTTTTAGATAACTGATGCCTTTTTTGGAAATGTTGAAGTATTAAATAAAAATTCGAACGTGTAGTTTTTTTTCTGACTTATTTCCTTTCTCGATAAATCACCCTGTATATGCACACATGTGCAAATCTTCATATTATGTGTATATATAATATAGTAGTTTGCGGGAGAGACATTTTTAAAGTTATTACAATTTTATGTATACGATTAAATTATTTTCATTTTACAAGTCGATGCTCATAGTTCCCCTTATTATACGCGTATTGCACTTGCCAGCAATTGCGAATTCGTGTCCACCCGGGATCAGAGAGCATAATATTTATGGGTACGTCATCAACCACCATCACATAAATACATATACAGTATACTTATACGCCATATACACGGTGACTATCTAAACAATGATGAACATCCATTATTTTGACATTTGGTTTTTGGATAGTTGAAATTTAAAATTTTTTTTTTTCTTATTTCTATGTTAAATTTTATACAAAACCTAAAAAATACATATTATGATTAATAATTAATGTATTTAATATAATTTATCAAAAGTTATCAGAATTATTATTTATTAACATATATTATAATGTTACATATTGTTCATAATTCGATTATAATAACAATTAATAATACAGTTTATATAATTTTGTGCTGTAACGGCAACAATAAAATATTATAGAAGTAACTAAAAGTCTATAAACATAGTTTGATAATTTGTTCTATGGATTACATGATCTTGAAACTGAATAGATGAAAGTTATGTTCAAAATTGTAATTCATATTTTTGTATTGGACCTTTAATTTCAATTTTTTACGAATACTGGTTTTTTACAATATTTTGATTTCCGGTTTCTTTTTCGAGTGTCAGGTTAATTAGGACACAAAGTCCTGGACTAAATGGGTTGAATGAATCATGTTTATATACGTCTTATACCTGTAATACAAATTTGATCCAATAATTGGTAAAGCAATTTATTTTTACTATCGTGTACGTCGCTATACATTTATGAGCACACATACGTAACAACTTATATTTTCATATATTATATGCTGTGTGTACCTACATATTGATTTTGATTACATAATATAATATTATGATGTAAAGAAATAATATATATTTTATGTTTATTTAAAATTACATCAAAAGATCATTGTTGCAACTGCAGACGGTTCATCTTTCGATATTATTAAGCGCGTGATAAAGTAAGCATTCGTATTTATAGCACCTATATAGAGAAACATTCATGATTTCTTTATGCATATATGATATGTAAATAGAAAACGTAAATGTTAACTATACGAGTGCCCACCTACCTATTTTATAATGAGACATCACAATAATACATACATTACCATCACAATAAAAATTAGCGTCTATTTGTTTGGCACAACTTGTTACTTTTCAATTATTAGTTCTAATTTATATAACTGTATTAATTATTATTTACACTTCCGTTTCAGTAAAAAAAATATTTATTTATAATCGGGAACATTATAATAATTTCATTTTTTATTTATTGTATTTAGAATACAGATATTACGTGTAATATGACGATGAAAGTTTGATGAACTACTATAAAACATAGACATATTTTAATTTAGATAATATTATATTTAATGTAATATACTATTATTGTAAACTTGTCTATTATGTTTACATAAATGGTTAAATATATTTCGTAAATGTAACTTAATAAATAGTTTCAGAGCATTTAAAAGCCTACTAGCCTAGAGACCATACAAGTGTAGTACAAATTTGTAAAATGTAATATTTAGGTATTACATTTTAAATATTTTAAGCATTATAGATTTATAGATAAAGCATTAAAGCAATGTAATTGTAAATTAATGTTGCTTGTTTATCGATAAGCCGCAATTTTAGACGATGTTTATTGTTAATAGAGATAATTATAACGCAAAAATATTATATATATTTGTATACCTATGAATTAAGGGTATGTCCTAAGCAAGGCCTGATTTAATAAAATTAAGGCAAAGTGCACAATTTTTTCGGGGGCCCTCAAGTCAAAAAAATGTTGTAGAAAAATTTTACAAAGAAAGGGAGGGGGAAATGTTAATAATAAAAAAAATATTTATATGTTAAAAGTGTTAAATACCAAAATACCTATCTCAAAACTCATAAAATATTTGTACATTATTTCATGTACTATAAATACAAGTTAGTTACTTGGTATAGTAAATTAAGGACAATGAGAAGACAATACTAATTAAATAACATAACAAAATTATACTATATTAAATTATTAAAAATAATTAAGGATTTTATTATATAAATTTAAATTAAAATAAATTAATTTCAGTCTTCCATAATATTATAAAAATGGAAAATAACTTATTAATTTAATAATTTATTCTATATAATTAAAATTATATAAAAAAAATGACCAATTTCTATTTACATTTTATCATAAAAGAGTTTAAATTAGTTATTAGGTATCAAATATTTCTGATGTTCAAACAATTTTCTATTATTATTATTTTAATATTTTGTGATGGTAACTTATTAGCACTGGGGTATGGTAGACAATATTATTATTATTATTGACATTTATTGTTGAAAATAACTTAGGATCAGACATAACACAATTTGATAAAATATGGGGAATTTTAGTATTTTACAAACATAAAGTTCAATATTACTCAACTCTCATGTTAAGGAAACTCGAAACAACTATAATTAACTGAACACTATAGTACGAAGAGTGTACCTACACTATAAAAAACCTTTAACTAATTATCCATTGTTTCATTTAACATTATATTGTATTGATGATTATGCTGGTGTATACTAGCATTGAATGAATTAAAATTGTAATTACAGTTTAACACTAATACGATTTAACCGTATAATAGTTTTAATGAGTTAATTATTATTAAAGTATGCGTATGAATAGTAATTAAAATGACACATTAATCGTGTTTAATAGTATTAAACAAAATGTGCGATCAGAGAAAAACATATAAAAAATTATGTTATAATATTATACTTAATTATATCTATAAATTTAGATGCATACAAAATTAAAAGTAGGTATATTATATTATTTAAACAACAATCTTTGAAAAAAATGTATATAATTTTACTAATAATAAATATCATTCTATAATCTACTTTAGAAGGTAATATAATATATTAAACTGCCAAATGATTCAAATTAATTTAATTAATGTTTTTTATTTTTTATATAGGGTATATATTATTAATATTACAACTATACATTGTATTAACCTCTTATAATTATACCATTTCTATATTCACTTTCTTTATGAATATTATTGGTCCTTGTTGAAAGCTTTTAATTTTCTCTTGTAAATTACACGAAACATTTAATATATTATAGTTAAGTTACATTCAAACGAGATGTACTCGTATTTAAACAGTAACATTATATATTATATTTACAACAGTATACTATTTTAGACTTGATATTTACGTAAATTTTAAGTCATAAGCATTTAGGACGAGTCCTAATAATTACAGCTATTAGTGCTATATATGTATATGCATAAGTTAACCACATACGTAACAATGTCAACATCGTGAGCTCTATGTGCTTCTTACGAGTTACGAACATACATAAAATAGGTACCTACTTAACAAAATGGTAAACTGTAAGATGGACGAAAGTAAATTAAATACTATATAATATAGTAAGTATGCATAATATACAATATAATAGTACATGTTATAACTGTTACTTTATATACCAATATTTTATTTTTAATTTCATGTAAACGATTTGCAAGTTGTTATTAAAATTAAATTATTTTAACCTATTATAGAATTTAAAGATATTAATGATGTAATTGGATAATTATAGGTATATACCATATATTATAGTAATATTGGTTGTTACTGGTTTTTTATATTTTTATTTATATTTCTCAGTTATTTTATGCATTAATATATATTATTATGTTTAGATCATAGACTTTATACTTATAGGTACACTTAAAATCTTTGATCTCTAGATATATTTAAAATAATTAGATACTAAAAAATAAAATATTAAAAAAAAAAAAAATAGTACGTATTATTTAGTGAAATTTGAAATTTTCAAAACACTTGTAGGACACATAGGTAAATGCAACACAATTATTTTGAATAAAAAAACATTTAAAGAGTGGCCTGTAGCAATATAAACTTTTATTTTTATAGAGCACTACTTAAATTATGAAAAAACCTAAATAATTAAAAATATTATTCTTTTAAGTATAATTTAAAATTCCAAAAATCAGAATAAATTTATTATTTAAGGAAAACTGGTAGAAAGTACGCTTGGTAAGTCAACCCATTTATAGCTTTGATAGTTGGTAGATCTATAAAATTGTTCATAAATGTTAAAAATTTAGGATTTTATGTCAGGAATAAAAAAAAAATACCGGAATCTGTTTCTGTGACAGATCAAAAAAATCACAAAACACCCGTGTTTCAAAGGTTACTAGAATGATATACGATTTTCGGTAAGAGCGTGTTTCGATATTTTGTATGTATACCTATATAGTAATATAGTACTTTACTTTCATTCTCTATTTCCAATCTCCATTACCGTGCTCATATTGCTAATACTAGCGAAGTATTAAATGTATCGAGTTTCATCCGAAGAGGTGAATCTAAACTCTTTAGAAATCCATTTACTGTACTTTTGTTAGACCATCAATTGAACACGGCAGCTAGATTGTATGTACACTCAAACAGCTAATTCAAGTCAATAGGTTGAACAAGTTTGGTGAAACATTTTTAAATTCGTATCCTATGCTTTTAATATAAATTATTACCTCACGACTATACTCCCAGACTCCAACGTTTTAATTTATCCTCTTTAGCTGATCGAATACATTTATATAATCCTTCTTTTTTCACCTTTTGGGTAGAAAGGTATTTTCTCCTCTTCTTTCTTAGCACTTATTAACTTAAAGTCTCTTATTGTAATGATAATATAAACGTATATATTATATTATTTTTTTCTAGTTAGGTATATAGGTACCATATTATATATCCTGAGCGCAAGCCAGTTTTTCTTTAGTAAATAGATATACAAGCTAGTTATTTTTCCCCTCAACACGTTAAATTATATTTTTAATATTCTTAACCTAAGGTCTATGAACGTATAGCGTACGCTATATAAACATCGGCAAACACACCGCCGCGCTGCAGCACATCATGGATCGAAGTACCGTTTTGCATCTAACGAGGCAATTATGCGCAAAAGATAACATAAATAATATCGTATTTTAATGAATTATAATATGTATAGACACCTGTTTGTTTACCTATCATGTACCCAGTAACAGATGTATATACCATATGATTTGGGAACAAAAAAATGGGGAGAAAAATTAAACGCAGTATTACATCGCTAGACAAACATTATAATTTATAATTATGATAAAATATTATTATGATGTCATATTATATTATATGCAATTTATAACGTGTTCGTTTGCTGGTTTATTATTTCTTCTTGGGCTTTGAATTAAAAAATACATTATAACTATCTATATTTTCTCCGCTAATTGTTTTGATGTACACGTAGTAACCAGTAGGTACCTTCCTATTTAATACTTGAATACGTTTATACGCGCACGACTAACGGGGCCGCCGCAGTTATCGGTCGGCATCGCGGGTGTATATGATATATGTTTATATATGAATGTATCTAAACATATAGTATATTAGGTACATTACGTACATATAGTATATTATATATATTAAGTGTATAGTATATAAACACTGTACACCGCTACAAGTTAATAGTTCACGTCTGTGACCTCGTAGGGTACTTACTTAATCCATAAGATGTACCAGAGTGGCACATCAAGTATAAAAGTTCAACCCAATATTTTCTTTAAAAAATGAATTCAGATTTTTTGGAATTTTTAAGTACACACAATAAAATGTTATAAGTATATTATATACTTTTATAAAAAAACCATATTTTCAAATACTTAGATTTTATAATATACCATTCATGTCAATATTTGTATTAAAATAAATTCATATTAGCTATTATTAAGAAATATTCATACTAGTTAATATTAAAAAATAGGTACCAATACCAAAATAAAAAGGTTACCGAATTTTTTCAAAATTGTTTTTAAAAAAATAATCATTCTTTTCCCAAGAAATTGTTAGCCTTTTTGAAAATATTTGTATATTAAAATCAAATTAGAACGAGTCTTTTTTAATTTTGTTTACTAAGGATACTTAAAGATAATAGGTTCATGATAGGTTTATTAAACAGGGGCTATGATGATTTGAAAATATCATAATAATTATTAATTAATAGTAATACATCAATATTTTATAATTTGTAAAAAAAATTATTGGGTAAAATAAATACCGAATCTAATAATATTACAAATTATAATTTATATTTTATTGTAAAACCTCTTTATAAGGACTATATTTTCATTTATCCTTAGTATTTACTTTTTAATAACCTCGGAAACTACTCTTTCAGATTTTGGTTTAGATACCATCTCAACATTTTTCAAAAATAATCTATTACAACTTAAAGTAAAAGAGGTTGGTTCTTATTTGAAAAAAAGTTTGTATCACCACAGGACACTTATTTAGCATCAATACCTATTACCTTGTCGGCCAGTTGTCGCTAAACCCTTGCCTATTTAATTGTTTAAAGAAATTAACTTAAATTCAAACTAGAATTTTAATAATAGAGGGTTTTGGTTCTTACTGTTTATTTTTGGTTCTAATAAATCAAATAATGAAAAAGTTTAAATAAACCTTATGTTTCCATTAGCTTCTCGTATGAAATTAATATTGAAAATATAATGCCAATTAATACGGGTTTTATGTAAACTATATATCGATAATAAAAAAATTAAATAAAAACCTTCATAGTATATTTTGATTATATTGCCAAATAAATGCATTTAGGTATAGGTTATGTAGTTACTTATAACAATTTTTAAATATTTATGGTAATATATATGGAACTTGACTGATCTGATCCTTTTCCTCGTATATGCCTCCGATACGTAGTTAGGAGGTTGTCGTATTAGCATGAGTTTTTTCGTCTTATTAACGTATAATTTACTACAGTTCTAATTTTGTATTGTTAGATTAAATATTAGAGTACATTATCATACGTATTATCAAACTTATCTATAGGAAAATACATTTTCTGTGTTCTCACGTTGGGATTTTACGATATTTTAATTACAGTTTCGAATACCTAAAATATTAGAATTTAAAAATTAAAATACTGTAAAAATCCAACAAAGGAACACAGATAATGTTCTTGCCTTTAATTTCAATAATAGGTAAATTCACTATTTCACTTGAAATACTTGAATATTAAAGCTAACATGCAACTTAAAATCGGAACAACTCAATGAAAATTTGCCATATTATTAATTTCATCATTTTTAAGTTAGAAACAACATATTATGTGGGTGTGACAAGGTGTAAAGTCTTCTCATGTATCATACAATCATACATATCTGACTATCTATATTATATTTATGTGTATGTATACATTTTATAACTATTTAAACTTAATACGTAGTATACAAGAAATTTTATTTCTGCGCACCCACACGTGTATATCTATTGGTACACTGCACTGTAGACTTATATTACGTCGCCACCATCGTCGTTATGCTGCCGACTAGATAACTATAATATTATATACAGTATATATTATACGTTTATGATGTAACCGAACGCCAAGAAATATGCTATTTATTATAAAAACATTTTTTTTATCATTATTTAAATATTTAAAAGAAACGTGACCTTTTTCGATTAAAATCACGATCATGTGATGAACCTCGCTATAATAATTACCATAAGCTTCATCGTATTTCTTCGTGTAAATTAGTTTTTCTCTCTCTTTATATAATATAGAATATATACTTGGACATAGGTAGGTATACTTTTACACTATACCTATCAGCTTTAATTGTATAACAAATTGAAGAAAAATAAAGCGTATCTATTAGATCCACATCTAATAATGTTGTTATATTCTTAATCGATATTGCAACTTGTTTAACCTGTTTTAAATTAAACAGTTTTGTATGCTTAAAATCGAATTTAACTTAATTGTCGTTAATTGTTTTTTTTTATAGTTAATTATATGATTCCGATGAATTTTAAGCATACCTATACAATTTTATTTTTTTAATTATACAGGTGGATAATCGCTAGCGGAACGGCGAATATACAATTATTGTTTGTCCGCATTAATTTACACGATTGGCACATAATTATTATAAATAATAATATCGTAAATAATTCTTCTAATACTTTTAATCGTGTAATATTTATCATTATATCGTAAATAAGGGATTCGAAAGAGAACAACAACTTTTATTAAAAATGTAAACGTTCGTGAACTAAAAAAACAATGAAAAATAAATACGTATATTATTGTACTAGGTATAAAACATGATATAATATTATATTTGAATAGTGGGTGGTGTATGATGGCGATACACTAATATACATGGTACAGGTTTGAAAAGGATTAATGATGTTTATGTTATGGGTAAGTTCCAAAAACGGATTGTGTACATAGTAACCGGGCAATACGAGTATATACCTTATCCGTATATGAACAGTGTATTGCAGAAGTCGTCAACTTTTTTGGACTCTCGAGCCACATCCACAAATTAAAAAGTTCACGGGACAGACAAGAATAAAAATTTATCTTAAATTATTCACTATAAAAAAATTACTGTCTAAAACTATAAAATAATAAAAAAAATAATTTCGTCGTTTTAGAATTTAAAGCGGGACTTGTACAATAGCCGCACAGGCCGCGGGTTGTCGACCACTGGTGTAATGTATATATTAGCCATACGCTGTGTATTCGTAATCGTAGATTGATAACATCAGTAAAAAACGATCAACGCATCAAACACTTCAAATGCTTCAATTATTAGAATATAATATATAGTATAATATTCTAGTAAAAAAACCAAATCATATACTAATCTGAAACAAAAATTATTTAATAGATAACTATTGAATTATTCATCAATGTTTAATTTAAATTTAAAAACCGAATACAATTATTTATTAAAATATTTTGAGTTTGGATGACTGTAGAATTTCAGAGTAATAGGTATTCAAATATTTTTTGTAGTTAAAATATATATTACTGGGTAGATTTCATAAAAAATAATTATATACATTCGTATTATTTTATCAAAATACTTTACCTAATCAGTTGTAGTTAATGTATAAATTACTAAATTTATTTTATATTTAATGTTATTTCATAAAGGTTTGTTATGTTCTGTATAGGTATCCTATAATCTATTTATATTATATACATAATATCTACCCTAGATAATATATTTACATACAAATTCAAGTCAACTACGTCAAAATTTGTGTTATTGCATTGTAAAGTTGATAAATTGTAAGTTAATACTATATTTTACGAATAATGTATGCCTATATAAAATATTTTAAATGTTGAAGTTTTAGAAAAATTTTTTTTGATTAATTAGTATAGGAAGTAGCAACCAGTAAAAAAAACTTAATAGAATCCAATGTCTGTCACAAAATTTCGTATATAGTTAAACAGTATAACAGTACGTCAGTAACATTGAAATTATGGTATTTCACGTAATATTATATTTACTCTGAATAATTTTAAGTAAGGCACATTACTATGGTTCGATATTTAATGGTAAATTAAAATTTGAGATATTTGAATTTTGGGCTTATAATACCTAATTATTAATTAATAATTGACAGATAAACCTTTTGAAAATGTTGTTTGGTAAATCAGATACGTATTTTATTGGCTTATTGCGTCCTCTTTCAACTGCACTTGTATATACATATCATTACCCAATCAGTAAAAACGGCGCCTAATCGTATATCATGTTCTATTCATAAAAAAAAAAAAACATTAACTTGATCGGCTTCACAATTTTGATGACATGCATTTCGATGTGGGTAGTTTTTGTAGTTTTATGTTTTTTTATGTACGCCAATCAGTAATCATTGTTGTGCAAAAGATTAAAATCCGGTGAGTTATACGCGGAATCGTGACTTTAATGATAAGATAAAACTTTGTTCACGCGCGACAGTGTGTAATATAATAGGTACCTATATAATATATGTACACAATTGTATAAATATTATATTAAGTACCGTTTCTCGAATGCGTTGAACATGGTTTAAATTTTAGTATTATATCACATGATGACACCATTTATACTGCTTTGAGATGATTGATGAATGAATCTAAACGAGTCGCCAAAACTTGGTATCGTAGTATTCTATCGTCCATCTTTATTTTAAATAGTCAAGATAGGTAACAAAAACATAAAAAATTGTGTTCAGATACCTTTATACGAGGATAACTCAAATAGATGTGCGTTATAGTTTATATTCGGTTATTGGACATGCTTCATTTTAAATAATAGGTACAAAAACAATTCTTATTTTCGATTCGGAAATATTCATTTTAAAATGCATATATTGTATATTTGTTATTTTTTTAGAGTTAAACTTACAAGTCCCCTACTCTAGGCCTATGACTAATGAAATTGGTGTTTGCTTCAAATATACATCAGGAATGTCCGATAAAATACATATAATCGTCTACTCACAGGTGCCCTCCTTATATATAAATGGTCCGTCTGGCAGTTGTCTCGGGTTAATTATTGTCAACATAAAATGATAAATTTAACGATTTTATAACGCGAGAGTATGCCTATAGTATAGGTATCCATTAATTATTTCTGTCTACTACAGATAAAACGCGTTAGATGATACGTATATTCACTTTCAATAAAAAAAAATTCTTAATACTAAAGATAATTTAGCAGTATGGGTCAAAACAAATTGACCGCTTTGTTGTTATTATCATTATTATTCCGGTTTTTTGATTGGCATCAGTCATATAAGTTTAAAAAAAAAATGTCGAAATATTTCATTTTGTGTTAATCCGATAGCCACCCACGTATTTTAACTTGTAAGCTGGTTTTTCTTACTAAATTACAAAAATAGTTTTAAAATTAAGGCCATCGAGACAGCGTACTCTATTAGATAACCTGACCGGCTATTTACTACAGAAGCAATTAGGTATTTACAATATTACACATCATGAAATTATCTCGTTTAAAGCAATTATTGTGATGTTATTGCATTTGAAATCAGCTATTTATTCGCGTTAGTATTTCACAAACATACAATCGAATCGCACACAATAGTCTATAACATCTTGTCTAATGTAGTAATGTCTTAAATTACTTGATATATAAATATGTGTTGTGGTGTTGATATAGGTATATTACATTTAAAATATTTGTAAACTTGCTTAAATGCTTAATAATAATATTTATAATGATGTCCACACAAACTACAAAAGTGATTTTATATACTATTTAATTATTTTGCAAGAAAACGAAAATGTTTGTTGACAAACCAAATGCATAGCAGTCAGTAGACTTAATATTATTTCAGAGATTTTGCTGATGGGTAAAATGGAGAATTACTAACAATAAATTAATATTTGTTTACTTTTATTACACTCTATCACTGTGGGCGGTATTGGTGTGGTGTGAATAAAAGGCAGTCATTAATCGACAACCGTATACATACTATATAATACATAATATATATAGTATATAATTTATACACATCTTATGTATGGTTTTATCTCAAAAATCTGCTGTTTCCTGGATAAAAAATAATAAAGTAAAAATTAACAACGGTTACCCGGAACAATCATAACCACCATATTATTTATTTAGGATCTGAAATATATGCTTCAATGAATGGAATTTCAAGCGGAATTAGATTGCCCTTGACTCCACTATATTTTAGTATTTTACTGCCGACGAGCGTGCGCGATGTATCTGCAGATAGAGGCGTTAGTGTAATTTATTGTTTTAAATTTATAGGTTCATTGTATGTAAATTGGCGTCGAACTTATAATTACAACGGCGGAATTGAAATCCTACATCACGTACCTATTTGTTGTCCGCATATTATATTATGTACCTAATACCTTTATACCCGCGCGCAGTGATCTATACCGTCGTCGTTCTGGTTCTTACAGATGTTTTCCGGCTGCAGTCCGTGGATACGAATTATTTTCCATCGCATAAAAAGTCAATCGTTGCAATCGTTTTTCCACCATTCAAGTCCACGACATTAAAATATAATTTATTTATACAGAGTTATATAATATATAACGTATTATATTGTATTACGTTATATATTTAATTTAACCCAACCTAAACACTAGTATTAACAAATACACGTTATTCCCGACTTAATTAACACGGTTTCTATTGTTTTAAAAATTAAAGAAGTGTAATAATTTTAGCACCTACACATGCAAGCTTACGAATAAATCGCTTTTGTCTCCAGGGAAAGTGTCAAGCGTATATAATTGTAACTGGATATTATTGTACACCTCTCAATGTATTAGGAAATCCGACTTATTGAGTCATAAATATGTCTCACGTAGAAAATAGTATTTTATAAACCACCTGCACTCTTATAATATACTGTTCCTATCTAAAATATGGCTATGGCTAATACATATTTTACTGCAGTGTAAGTGGCGAGCAGCTTATCTCGGAGAGCGGTTAGACTTTTAATGACATTGATTTATTTCCATCCGTCCATTCAACTTATGACTTTTATTCGTATTAAGTAATCGAAGTGAATAGGTAATACTAATAATAATGATAAAAACACGTTACTATTACGAAAAGTATATCGTCTATTGTGCAGATCGCTAGAAATAATAGGTAATAATCTTCAATTGCTAAATATTATGCATCAGTATAAAACAGCAGCTATAATATATATAGACAAGCGTCAAGCAGACATAGTGACCGGTAGACAGCCGTCGCTCGTTCGCGATGTGCAATTTAAATAATTTAATACTATTATTAAAATGATTAATACGTAAAGTAATCTAATTGAGTAATTTCTCGAACGTAAAACTGTGAAATTAATTTAAATATTATAGAAAAGGCTTACGTCCAAAGTACTACAATATTACGGCAGTTGTGCAATAATCACATATTACACGCGTGCATTATCACGGAGGTATTAGGTAGTTATAGGGTATAGGTACCTGCTATTTATGCCAGTTAAATTATATAAAATTAAGTCTTCAATGAAAACGATGGTTAAAATAATATTATGTGATCTTGCCAATGGAGCAATGGAAGAAAAACGGACGCAATATTGTAGAGCTATAAATGCTTAATGAACGACGCAACTGTTGTCTATATAAGTTAAATCGTTAATATTTGATTTTAATCATTTAAAACAATAACAATGTATTATAAGTACATACTTTTAATAATAATTTAGGAGTAGTTCTAAAATATTTTTTATTCTTATTTCACTATACTGGTTTTTTTGGTCAAGCGACTGTATAGTTATATATATATATATGATTTATAAAATGCTAAATTGTTTAACCAAATCTTCTGTTTATATATGACTCTGTTATATCTTTGGACTTTAATACGATTAATTAATAAAATAATTAGTCTGTTAAGACGTACCGAATTTAATGTAATCGTCTTTATTCTTTGTCTCAAATCAGAATCAGCACCAGACATTAGATTAAACAGTCTGTCGTTTCATTTCGGTTTCGACGTTTTTAGCTATAATTATTACTGTCTTAAGGATAAATAGGGTTTAAATATATATTACTATATTATGATGACTATATGAGTCACGGGACATTCAGACACAGTGGTTATGTTTTTTTAATGCTATTGTAATTTTTTTTTGTTCGTCAAAAATAATCTGGTCTTTTCTCTAATATTTACGTCTTATGTAAATTTAAAACAAATAATAATGTGTAAACAATAAATAGATATTAAAATAAATAAATGAGAATAAAATTGTTCAAATAAATATACCTAGATTTTAAATTGTAATGTAAAATATTTTTGATTAACTCTGCGTACTATTTATTAAAGTTTGTTGTTTTCACTGGAAATGTATTGTTATACATATATGATATATATATTGATTTGTATATTATATAGGTGCCTACTTAATCCGAAAGAGAATATGGCTTTTTGAAAATAATTATTAAGCAATAAGGATAAAATTGTATAAATAATAATTTTTCCAAATGAAAATAACAAAATATTGTGAATGCAAATTGTAATAGCTGTATGATGTTCTTAAACATTTATACATAGGTGCGTTGTATTTTAAAGATTGAGTTAAAATAGAACAAAACCTACAACAGTGAATTGAAACTACCGAAATAAACATACATCATGATATTATTGATATTGCATGTATATTATATACCTATGTGGCTACGTGATTACTACGGATTAAGATATAATATATCTGGAGGTGATTATACCAAATACTTATCTATAGCTACTGTTCAATATGATTTAAACGATTCGAGAATAATATTAATAAACATGATATACTTTGAATGTTTATGGAGTGATTTTTTTATTACTAAACAGCCTAAACAAAATCCATTTTTAAAAATTTCGATTCATAAACATTTTTTTTCTAAAAATATTGTGTTGTTACTTAATGCAATGACTTCAATTATGTGGAAAAAATGTTTCCTTCTAGATCATACAACTTTCACTATATCATATAGGTTATAGATGTATAGTTTCCACAAGATCCTCTATTGGGAATATTTTTCTGAACATACATAATATAATGTAGCTGTCCAATGGACATTTTTTAGACTAAAAACAAAGCCAGTTGGTTCGCTGGTATTTATGACGGATGACGAGCACTCAAGTATACGTTTATAATATATTATAACTCTATCGATTCATAATATTATATCCCGTAAGCGCGCAGTGAATTATAGTTAAGTAGCAAACTTGAGACTCGTAAATTCAAATTGTTTTTTCCAACAACAATAATAATAATATATACATAAATAATTATACTATCATGTCGTCTGACCGTTGGCAGAGTACAGGCGAGAAGATTGGTTGTGACGGTGGAGGGTGGGGGCGTAGAGCGTACTTTACAGCTACTCGCGTCGGCGTCGTCGGCGGCTCATGCTCATTCATTATAATAGCGCCGCCGACGCCGCATCGGTTCGTCCCAGCGAGAATGCATTATAATAAAATTGTTATGCTAACCATAATATAATCATTATTACGATATTGAAAACGACTAATCACATCGGCTGAACAATTCACAGCAATTTATTAAAATTCATCATAATTTTAAATTTTGTACAGTCCGTTGTAATAATATCAATATAATAATGTAGGTACTGCAGTAATTGCACATATTGTATTGATCGTGTAATATTGTTGATTAGCATTATCGTGGTGGAAGAGATTTGGATTAAAATCTTTAACATGAGTAGTTTTTATTATTTATTTTAGTTCAATAATAGCATTTATAACTATATTATGAGTTATAATCATTGTTTTTATGTTTTTACATAATATATTATCTTCATCGAATATAGTTTGATAATAGTGAAAAACCATGGCGATTCATTAAAAATACAGCAAAAATGTTGAATTTTTTTTTTAAATTTATGCTTAAAACGCTTCTAAGTATTTTCGATGTTTTTAAATTGTTATTTGTACAACTTATAAACAAGTATGGAATTTTTTATCAACATGTTCAGAACAGAAACCGCAGAAGTTCTGTAGCTGTATAACGAGCGCATCTCGTCATTGAGTAGGTCACTGCAGTAATGGATATTATGCTAAATTTGAATTAAATAATAAATCATTGTACACTATAAAAAGCGATTCTGAGTGGGGATGGTCTTCAGCCTATTCGTGAATATGCCTATTATTGGGCTATTGCCTATACACAATAATTCGTGATTTTGACAAAATTCGTCAATATTTGAAATTCGAATTCAAGTTTTCATAAGAAATTAATGGGGTTTTACACTAACAAATTTTTTAAAAATGTTCGCAAGAAAAAGTTGTACTTATCACATTCTCAAACTTATTAAGTTATAAAAATTAAAAATGTAATACATTTTTAACTAGAAAATATAATTTGTAAATGTTCGTTATCTTGACAATTATGTCAAAAATCGAAATAATTTGTGTTTAAATATGTTTTGGCAGTCTCACTATTATAAACTTTTAAAAATCTGCAGAAATATATAGTCAAAAGGTTCACGAATTTAGGTCATCACGTTTTTGCGGACTCTTGTTGAATTATAAGCATTGTCAAATAGTTTTCATGAATGTAATCGCGTAAACTAATATATTTTTATATTTAAATATTTTCTGTTATACGTTAAATATAATTTATGTAAACACATTAATGTAAGTGTAAAAAATATTTTGAATGACTTTTAGATGCCTCAAAATACTATTTATAACTTAATTATAAAATTCAGTAAATACTCTAATGATATTTTAGTGATTTGACCAAACAAATATATTTTTAAAGGTGAAATATGTATATGATACAACTGCTATAATATGATGTCGTAAATGGATCTAAACGTAGCAATAGTTATCGTGTTCTGTAATCATACATTGGAATAGAGTATAGACCTAATGTTACTGTGGGCGTAGTCGCGTCCATAAAAATACATCAAATATTACATTATATACCTATACATATTATTATACATATTATATTATATACATATAATATACTGCTAGGCAGTGGATATTTTTTTTTATTATTGGATATAAAAATATCGGAATTCACGCGATGGACTGCAGATAGTTAGATTTTATCGTGCCAAAAAATAAAAATTGATTAATAATAATTTGAGGACCAGGACACGCATCTTGTATATAAAACGGTGTGTTATATCCCATATACCATAACAGCGTATTATATAATATACCTATCGTGACCACCCGATATTGCAACAATTATAATTGGACGATAATACGTATATAATAGTATAATACCATTGATAATAAATATTATTTACAATCAATTATAATACAGTATATGAATGAATTTGGAGTTTGTGCCATAAGGACATTAGAATGTATGAGCTGCAAAACCTATGTTTTTTTTATCTTTCCACGTATATAGGTAAATTATTAAATAATATTATATAATAAAGATCCATATCTTGCAGATGTAATTCAAAAATAAAATAACCGCAGAATTAGACAATACAAAACATTTTATATTATACTTGACGATTTTTCATTTTTAAAACATTCACACATTTAGGTATTGTACAAATGTGTTTTTTGAACTGCACACCCATTGTAAAAATGTATGCTAGCGTAGGATAAGAGAATATTAATTAAAGCAAACAAATAATTGTGTACTCAACATGAAAATAATAGGGACGGACATGTAAAAAATAACTTCATAGTGGTGAATACACCCCACTTCTATTTGTCGCTGTTCGCTTCCAATATTTTCTTAAAAATGAGAAAACTATGTTATTTTGTTATCGGAAGATTTTTTTTTAATTGGTTTTATTAGACTGTCTGTTTTTGTGATAATATATTTTACTCTTTTCTCTATACCAAAGATGGCCTAGACATTTATCACATTTTGTTAGTCCGTTTTTTCAATGTACAAATAGTATATATATATGTAGGTACTATTTAACTCAAGGTATATAAATATCAGTGTCTTTTATAGTTTTATCTTAAAAAAAAAATAAAATTATAGTAATAATTTCACAACATTTATTTTTATGAGGTGATACAATTACGTAGGTAAAACTGTATTATTATTTCTATTTTTGAATATCGCGCCATTAAGCATATTTTTTATTTCTAATTTGTCACCTTACAAGTGCATAGTTTTTCATCCAGTCAAGGTTCAAAATGAACCCGCTACATAATTAAAGGCCATTAGTTCTTACTGAAAATTACATTTAAGCAAAGTAGTGGCATCCCAATAGTTTTTTTGACACGCGATATAATGACTTGAACTCTGTAAAGTATTTACAGGACGGTATGTATAAGAGTGCCATGATGGTCCCATGAACCGCGTGTTATTTTTTTAATACCTCTACTCAACGTGAGTTTATAATATATGTATAATAAATTATACTCGTCTATATAGATATGAAATATTTATATTTTTATAAAAAAAAAATAAATACTGTTTTTAGCCTACAGGCTACAAGTATATATGTACTAACTGCGTAAAAGATGGTTTCGTGAAGTTAAACATTCTACAATATTGATTTTATATTAAATTATTAGGTATAGGTGTTATAGGTAATAGGTATGATGCTTAAAAATCAAAACAGATTATTTTGTTGAATTACGTATTATTCTGAGAAAAAAGTTGTACCTATACTGTTAAGATTATTACTAAATATATATTGGTAATCACAATTCACAAGGATCAACTGTATTATGTAGGTATTTGATAATATGCTATTACTAATTTACATATTAACGTGATGTAAATAGTTTTTGAACATTCAACTATTTTGATTATAGGCCTATATATTTACATGTGTTATATTAGCAAACATTCTAAAAAAAAAAAATTAAATTGCTCAATACGTAGTGAAATTTGTACCTAACATGGTATGTTCGAGTCATATGATATCATGATAATGTGTGGTATTTAAATTTAAAATTTAGAATAGACTAAATATTTGTTTATTTGTCCTTATAATAATAATGTTTTTTTTATACGACAGCAATATTAATATTATTTTTTATACAGTAATGAAATAATAATTATAATTTGGCTACTTCGAAGTAGCCTTGCTTGCTTGTCAATAATTAAGTCATTTGATTCGGTTAAAAAAAACACACACAAAAATAATAGAGGTTTTACCTTTTGGACGGTTTTGGTAATTTTACTGTGTTGATTCGAGGTCTCACGAGCATTGCAAATTTGCAAGTATAATAATTTTGAATAATATACAAAGATATGTAGGTACTGTTATTTTTTTAAATTTTAAGAAAATTACCCCTGATGTACAACACGCGGTAATTTTTTCTAACTGGACATTAAGAAATAAGTCAACAAAACGAGAGAAAATTCGTTAATTGTACTGTTTAAATGACTAGGAATGACCATTATCGCTGTAGCCTAATCGTTCGGTGGCAGTTCGACTGCCGCAGACGGTTGTGTGGAGGAGTGGACGTGACCGAAAAATGTGAAGAGTCGCATATAATTGCGTATCGTATATATTCGTATATGCTTGAACAACTGTGTGCCATGTGAAATTGAATTTTTTAAACGACTTCAACAAACAAAGTGACGGCAGCTGCAGGTGTAGGTATATTATAATTTATATTATAGCCACGGAAATCCCACGAGGCGCATTGCTGCAGCTCAGCTGATTACTACACATCTTTGCACACAATGGCCTATAGGTGTATATATAAATATAATATATGTTATTACGACATATTTTTGTATTACGAGCAATAGGGACGGTTTATTATTAGTGTGATTGTAATATATATCTAACGGTTACAGTGTACTTGTAAATTCGATACGATTTTAAACTGTTATAATGGAATTCATATAGGTAATATATATGCTAACTGCAGATAAAACGCGTGTTTAAGTCAATTCTAATGGGGCTGGCCAAGTAAATGAAAAAATTAACTTGATTTAGTCAAATTAAGTCAACGTCAAAAACGTTAAATTATACGTGATAAGATAATAGTTCACAAAAAATACATTTAACTCGATAAGTTTAAAGATAAAGTGGACAAAATATTAACTTAATTCAGGTTAAAAAAAATAAATCGATTCTTTTTTATTTTACCACTTGGGTCATACATATAGAGATTGTGTAACTTAAAACTTTCAATATTTTTATAAAGAATTTATATTATTTCTTCGTCTTACACACAAGACAGCTGTAGACTGTAGTAAATTACACGTTTGTGGAAACTAAGTTGAACAATAAATTATAGAAAATAGGTATTACAGAATTGAAAGCTCTGAATATTAATTTGAATTAAAAATGTATGGTTTTCAAAATAAATGTTTTCCATGCACATATAAATAATAATCGGTGTCTATAATATATAATCAATATAAATACATAACATGTTGGACAGTTAGACATAGACCGAAGAGATTTCGATATAAGTTATTCGTACATAGATGTATCACACAATATATTATACTATTATACTACATATTATCATGTCAAAAGTTAAAAAATTATGTTACGAAGGTGAAATAATATATTAATATATAATATTGTTTCTTTATTTTAAGATTCTAATTGGTACTGAAATTAAATCGAATGCGAAAGACAATACAATCATAGCTAGTTTAGACCTTAAAATACATTGGAGGTCAAAAACTCAAAACGTTATCGGAAATAAAAAATAAAAAATCCATCCTTGTTCGGAACTCATTGCATACAACTGCGTAGCTATGTCTAATATTTGTATATTATGTTGCACTACCGGATTTTAATCGTTATTATTCGCAAGCACATAGGATGTTTTGCTAGGCTATTCGGACCGTGAAACTGGAGCGTTTCAATATGTGCAAATGTCCGCATAACCGTTCGAAGGACAATGCGAGTGTTTCGACCTCAGCGGCGGGTCTCGAAGATGCAATATAATAATATAATACAGTCATGTTTATTCATTTTGGCCATTTCTCCTAAACACAAACGATCGTATTATACGTACAGTACAATAGATTGGCCGTAAGGCGATATTATTATATGATGCATCAATCTGTAACATCCTCGCAGTACCTAATACCTATAATATGCGTACCTATATATCTATGTATAATATGTATTATATGTGAATACGATTACGTGTTTGTGTTTTACGTTTGTTTTCGTATCGAGCTCTTGTAAATTGGGTCAAGGAATGAAAAACAAATCAATAGAGTGACGTGATAAGAGAACAATGTTCTAGGTCTGTCGCGGAATCGGAATTAAATCGATTTATGAAATTATAATAATATGGTAAACTTAAAATTGATTCAGTGCGACATGTGACATGTCTGCAAACACATTTGATTCTTGCGCGCTGTTTTGAATTTTACGCGAAAACAGTTTTCCTCGCAAGAAGGTTATAATGATTATTAAACGGTTATATCAGACTTATATACATACATACGAATTCAATAATAATATAGGTTAGGTATATATACCTATAATTTTCATATACCTATTTTATGCAATCAAGATGTTTGCATTTTATGAGAAATTAAGTTATTATCTTCTTTAATATACCACCGCGAACTCCTTTATTATTAGTTCAAACTGTTATTGCCTAGTAAACAGTCACGATAAAGCAACGTTGGCGCGTTGCTGTTGAAAATTCTTGGTCTCGTCTGGATTCAAGTAGCGTCTCGCACGGATGTTTAAACATTTTAATTGACCACGATAATAATTATTACTATGCACAAGCTATATAGGACGGTCTTCTATATATTTAATGTCTAGTGCGTGCGGTTGAAGTCTCAGCATTTTATTTTTAATATATTACAATGAGAGTGGTTTTATTTTATAGAAAGAAAAAATAACTTTCATTTTTATTATGCAAATAAATTAAAAATATAAGGATTATATCAATTATAATTTACCTTTTGAATGGGACAATATATGATTTATACTATATTAATAGTTAAATATTATTTTAACATAATTCAAGTAGAAATGTGTATTATTCTACTACCTATGTATATATGTGTATATAAATGTATAAAAATAGTATAGTTTTTAGTAATAGAATATTAGGGCTTTAGTGTAATTGGTTAGGTAGACACACCTACAATTTGTTGACGAGTTATAAACTAACCCGTTACTTTGAGATTTAAATTTTATTCGTATCATGTTTACATTTAAATTATTCATATAATATTATGTAGATACATCCTGTCTTAAAGGTCGTGCATATCTATATTGTGCATAGTAAACTTTTACAAATTAGTCATTCATTTTTAATGATGCTTTAGCAGCATATATAGGTACATTATAAAGTATAAGCCATACGGAATAAAACAAAAAAAAAATGAAGAATTTTAGGATAGGTTAGGAAACATTTTATAACCAAATATATATGACATAGTATAATTAATTAATTAATTCACTTTATCGTTAATGTGAATGTAATAAAACTATTTAAAAAACTATTTCTTATAAAATAAAAAATATTTTATTTTTCAATTTTTCATTATAACAATAGGTATTTAAAATATTTATTTTATATTATAGTGAAACCTTATTGTTTAACCGTCATACTCAAAAACAAATATTATTAAATAAATGAAAAATATTTATTGTTATTGAAAATTTTCTTGATGCTAAAAATAGAATTCGATATTTCCCCATACTTATTCGATAACGTGTGACAAATTCATTCGGTTGCATATCAGTTTGATTTTGATCGCCGAGTTAAGTAGTTTATGTATCATTGTTGGAAAATTTACACAAATTTTATCATCATCTTATCATCACTTATTTTTAACCATATATAATTCTACAATCTACATATTACGCAGACAAAACCAAAAAAAAGAAACGTTCTTAATGTTCTTACGTTGGAAAAACATTTAGAAATCACGGGTAAACAATTACATTAATTTTTTTAAATTGTACATTACAGTATTTAATAGGAAAATATATATAAAATATGTACGACAATATACGAAAATTAAAAATTAAGTTTTTTCGTTTTGTTTTCAAAAAAAAAAAAAAATTCAACATTTATCATTTTTCATACATACGATTAACCATCTATTTTATTTTATTTTATTTTTATAAAAATATTTCATTATTTGTCAGGGCTGTAATCCGGTCCCGGATGGATAATCGAAGTTCCACTGAATATTATTTATTTAGAATTTATTGATTTATTATTTTTAATGTATATATACATTATATATATACATTGAAACTATAGTTTCAAATTCTAACGCAGAATATTTTTTATATAATTCCTTTAAGATATCTTTACTAAATATTAATCATCTAATCAAAGAAATTAAAATTGTTATCAGTTAAATTATACTTAGGATATTATAGTTGTAAATTTACTATTATAGTTTTAAAACTATTTTAATTTTTAATGGTTTATGAAAATCGCAACAAAAATCTTAAATTGTATTTCAAAATTTGATGAGCCCCCCCCCCCGAAAAAATCTTGCTACGCCACTGTAATAATGTACCTACTTAAAAAAAGGTTTTAAAACACATTAAAATATAAGAAATAGGTACTATTATATAATATTAGTATAATATGTACTTTACGTCTTTACAACATTTGTATAATATAATATAATATGTGGTAAGTTGTGTAAAACCATTAATTTACTTGTTGTAGAATATCATTAAATATTATATTATAGGTGTTCACTGCTTAGTGTTGGTAACACATTTTACTCTCTAATTTGACTATCACTATTGGTGGGAATGTATAAATAACCGTATGTTGTGTGTGATTATACGCCCATCGATAATTAGAGACCGCCTCGATTATAACGTCACCACCGCGGTATCGCACATATAATATAATATTGCACTTATTATAATAAGCATTTTCTTGTACCTATATAGTTGATGTGTTTATGGCATTTTTTGAAAAAAATTCACTGTCTTTGAGGTTTTTTTGAGATATAACAATGCAATATTTTTTACTATAATATTTTTGTGTATACAAAAATATAAAGTTTTAAAATATTGATTTTACATATTATTATTTATTAATCTATTTTTACTTTTATTAAATTTAATGTACACGATTGTTATTTGCTTTATAGTGGCTTCAATAGTTTGTTTTGATTAATAATAACAAAATATGTGTTTATAAAGCCAAAAGTAGCTGATATGGTAATAATACTTAGAAATATTGAAAATAATATTTTAATCATAAAAATAACTGTGTTATAATATGGTGTCTCAAAATTTATACCTATCTATAATAATAATATGTACATTTGAAAAAGAAATGGAAACGTATATTTTATTGTAATATTAAATACTGCGCTGAAGTTATTTTATGTATAATATATTAATATATAAATAATAAATTATATAATATCACACGATGACTCGATTTATGAATGTGATATATTTTCTTGATACTGTAAAAATTTAAAATAATATCCAAATGAACCAAACCTTATAAAGGAATCTATTTGGATTAGATACCTACCTACTTGTTACACAACCACCCCGCACAATATACACTGAGTACTTTTTGTTGTTAGTTTATCCTCGTACAGGTGGCATATGCGATTTGAATACGGTATTATTTGTTTAATAACGCGTTGTGTGTACCATTCGAAAGAGATTTGCCCTTAAGACTCGTCATTACGAATAAACAAATTCCGTTCGACTCCTCCCACTGGTAGATGACATAATTTTTAAATTACTCGTCTCCACCCGCCCATTCCTCAAGGATTTTGAATATGAATGTGAATAAAAGAGTAAAATAAACAAACTACAGTAAAAAAAATAGTTACAGATTCGTTATGTATGTGTGTAAATATAGATGAAATTTAACAATTTCAATGCGACTTCAATTGTTATTACCTCACTATTATATTAGAAAACATATAGGTATAATAGGTAATATAGGTACCTGTAGTATAGGTACATACGATCGGCGCGCGGCGGTGCTACTGCAACAGTGAACCGGTCACGATTTTTTTTTTTTAGGAAACACTTCTATAGCACTTAAAAACCCACAGCGATGAACTAAATTAGTAATATATTGGAACATCTCGAAATTATTTTCGATTACCATGTATTACACATGCCTTGTATTTGAATATCAATAAAAATAATAATATTACGTCCACGTGTTTGTATTGAAAAAAAATAAGCTAATAATATAATAATTTATTACAATATGCAGTAAGTGATGTCCGGGTAAAATAATACAATACGCGTATGATGTAATTTAAATTTTGACATTATACGGTCAAGCGGCCGAGCAGTTTAAGAAAAAAAGAATATCTTTTTATTTAGAAGCTCGCCAATAATAACATAAGTCGTATCTACTTAATAAGTTACACAACATACTATACGCATTATGTCGTGTTATATTATTATAGTTGTCGACTAGTCGGCGCTGCAGCGATATGTGTTTTCTATGTTTGTGATTTATTATGCTATTGCAGTTGATGACACGATCAATTTTTGTTTTAGTTCTTTTACCGGAGTACTACAAAGTTGAAATTGTGGCGTAGATATTCGGCTAATCTGACTTTCACATTTTTACTTAATAAAAAAAACGTAATAATGGATTCACAAATATAACATGACTTATATTATATGCATATAATAATATGTTTCTGTACGGTCCCTCATGAGATGTATTTTTTAGATAATAAAATATCATATCTATAATCCTTTTTTCTTTTCATATTATATGTTTAATCCGTAATTATACTATAAATAAACATGATGTGAAGTGACAATATAATGTAATATATTAATGCATGTTCACAGTATTACAATTTAAACGTACGAAAACTATATACAATAAATAAATGTATGCTATGCATCCCTATATAGTTATTGAATAGCAGAAATGACTTATTGAATTGAGTATATCAAATTTTCAAAATACATTTTATTTACAAATTTATATTACTTTTATTATATAATAAACAGGACATTAATTAATTTAGTTATGTATATTATTATATTGTAATAATATTATAGAACTAAATAATAACTGATTAATATAACATAGAAATATACAATACTCGAATTTAACTACTTCCGTGGTATAAGTATAGTTTTCTTTATACATATATGATATATATATATATATATATATATAATATATATACATAATTGCAGACATGCTACATAAATTTTAGTATGTGTTTAATTGAAAATAATATGGCTATAGTCAATAAGGAAAAATGTATAGATTCCTACATAATTTTATTGTTATAGTGATATATGCATTTACCTAAATTGCGGGTATTTATGAATATGAAATATATATATATATATATTGGTATCATATTATTGTGATGTTGCTCTTATCCGGGATCAGCCGTACATGGTCGAGTACATAATCCGTAGCATTAGATTTCATATTATTTATATGAAGGTATTCTTAGAACATCTGTCACAACTTAAACGTAACATAGTATTATACATTTATAGATTATAATTATTATAATACTGCTGTTTTAGATAGTAGTTATACTATTATTTTTTAATATTAGATAAGAATTTATGATTTATAAGTATTATAATATAAATTACAATATAATGGTTCATTGCGTAAGGAAATATTATGAATCATTAAAGTTTTGAATATTTTGATTATAAAAAACAACTTAAAATTAATATATTTTATAATATTATAAACATAGAGCTATCCATCTAAACTTGAACACTTGTCACTTTATCTATTAAATATTTTAATTAAGTTGTCACTCAAATTATATATTTTTTTGTATGACTGTTACATATTATAAATAGAAATAATGGAAAATTCAAATAAGATGGCTATTAAAATTAATTGATTCTACTTAATTTCTTAATATTTTATTAAATATATAATATATACTATTAATTTACGTTTAAGTTTATTATAAAATTGTATTTCTATGTTGATAAACCACTCGAAATAATGTTTAATGTATTCAGTTAGGTTAGGAAGTCATTAAATATTAGGTAGGTAAGTTCATATTTATAGTTTAAGTTTTTGACAAAATATATATATATATATATATACATGTATAATACATATGTATGTATAATATATATTGTATATGTATTTCATACTTCATTATCTGTGTATATTTGTTATGAATCATATCAATCGATTACGATATCTATCAGTTGAATAGCAAAACACCGTATTTGTTCGAGTAAATTGAATATTTAGATTTAACAATTATTTATATATTAAGTACATGTACAATGTACATACAGTATAATAGTGTCATTATGACAAGATATAATTAAAAAATAAATTTATCATCAGTGGCGTAACCAGGGGGAGTTTTGGGTGTTGACCCCCCCCCCATTCCGTCGTATTTTTATCAAAAATATAATGTTTATAATATAGAAATACAATCATTTATTCGTGGTAAAATGTATTCTGTTATGCCGTATTCATGTTATCGACTGCACTGGTGATAATAATCATTATCATTCAGTTATTTTATTATTTTAACACGGTTGTAGATTTATTTTATTTTATTACTAAAAATAACCCCCCTAAAAAACATCCTGGCTACGCCACTGTTCATCATTATACATAAATCATTATGATATGTTAATTTTTCATCGGTGATAATGAATTTGTAATATTTTAGTATTACTTTAAAACTTAATAGGTAGCAGGTATATAATATATAATTAATTAAATGATAATGTTTTCAGCAGCTGATTTGTACACGATAACTGCCACGCGTTTAAAATATTCATTACCTATCTACGTTGTTATTAATTATCCAACAGCATTAATTTCTTACAAGTAGATTGAATTTGATAATTTGATATGTTAATATGTTAGTACATAATATGTAACTATATATGTTTGTAAGTTAATTAAGTATTAATCTTATTATTATACAGTAGATGTATTACGTAAAATAATATAGTTAGTAGCTTGACATTTATAATATATGGCGAATAAAACAGTTTTCGTCAATTACCTATGTCGATTTTTGTAGACTACTTGAATTACATACTTAATATTATGCCGAATAATTTATCACAAATTAAGCAAGTATATATCTTTTCCGCCGGTGAATTTATAAGGAATTGAATAGATATCAATAGGTAAATAGATCAATAAATTGCGCCAAAATAACGATAATGATAATTTTCCCCTTGGGAAAAAGTAAAATAATTTGAGTAACTTAATTTAATCTAAGAGTAATATTATTATTAATTATCTTATATTTTGATTTTTGTTGGTGGATATTTCATTTTAATAAATCTATAATTTTATGACATGTATATAGCAAACGTAATTATGCAGTGCTGGTACAAACGATACATATATCTACGCCACTTGCCATTTTTCCCAACACATACCATTATATAGTTTAGTGTAGGTAATTTATGTAGATTAATTAGGTATTAGGATTAGCAGGAAAAACTTTTTTAAATTCCATATTTCTTTTTACTTGCGATTTTGGTCTATCTTTGATGAAATTGATAAATATTTCATATAAAATAAGGAGCATTGTAGCGTATAACCTATAAAGTTATAAGTAATAGTAATAACTAATTATATGCTTAAATTGCGACTAGATGTATAGTATTTTACCAAATCTTAACTGTGTGACACCTTTAATTAAAAACACAACGTAGTGCATTGTCAGTTTGTTTTGCATAAGATATACTGTTTGATTAAAAAGCGAAGTAAAATCTTTAAATTTAAATTTAAATTTTACTATGGATACAAATAATTATTTAAAATATACATTCTATTGAAACGATTGAATTTTTTATCAAACTTTTTATTCGAGCACTCCTGTAAAATTTGAGAAAAGTTATTTGTATTGTCCATTTTAATTGGACGTCAACGGTTTATAATTTTATTTTATTATATGAGAAGTTTCATATGTCATTAGTAATGTAAATCATATTACTCATTATGTATTTGTAGCTATCAGTGGTAAAATACAGTCTTCCGAAGGGCGGTATCGAAGAATTTTTTTGTTTTGTTATAAAATCTATAATATATACTGTATAATATAATAAGTTTAATATTATTGAGGTCGCAATGTATTTTTATGCAAAGCGTTTTACCAATTTTCTACTTCTAGAATAAGTAATAAAATGCTTGTTATAAAAATATTCGCAGTTAGTATATAATTGTACAGTTAAAATGTGGAAATGAAATGAAATCTTCTTTTATTGTTATTCCCTTGACTCTTAAATGGTTTTATTTTTTTTTTAATTAGACATCAACTATTTGTTAGATTAAATAACATGAGTTAACGAGTTCGTTAACCAAGGTCTTGTATATACGGTTCCGAATAGCATTATGATAATAATATTACACAAGTTAGATTTATTATTGTTTAAAAATTGTATTTACACATTGCATCGCAATACTGCTACCTAATCTAAACTTTGCTTATTTCACCGATGAGAAGATTTTTATTTTGTATAAATATATGTAAGGTACAATAAAATGTATTTGAGTACAATTTTGAACGATATTTTATTATTTAATAAGTATACATTAAATCTTTAATAATCGAATTGATTTAATGAGAGTATATGAAATGTATAATATACATAATATATACTTCAAATGAAACAACATTATAACATAATACTCACCTAATTTATCTAAAATGTTGGGTTTAAACTATGATAAAATTAGTAAATATAATATGTACAATTTTCAAACTATATATATTATACCCGTCTAAACAAGACATAAATTTATTTTAGACATACCTATTATATTTCAATAATATTTATTTTAGCATAATTCAATTGTATATTATTTTAAAATGCATTTTAATAATAGGAGATGATACGTAAACGAACTGATTTATGCTCATATCTGTATCCTGTATGGACGTATGATATACGGATATTATAGAATTAAAAACATATTATCTTTCAGCTTTAATTTAAACTATAATTATTAAATACTTGACAGATTAATGTCAGGTTAGGTAAGTTATAAATAATCACTTATTATTTAATGAATCAATAGTAAGCTAATGGTCCATATTAGACATGATTTAATGGCCTATGATTGGTTCATTAGGTTTTTGTGAAACATTAAAAGAATCGATATTTTATGCAACTCGAAAATAATACTATAATTAGGTACTAAAACCATATTATACATTAATCTAAACATAATTAAATAATTAATATATGCATTAAATATTCCTGAAATGTATATCAACTGAAGCTATAATAATATCATTTCTATAAATAATAGATGATTTGTAATAAATCGATATATTTTTGAATGATTTAATATTTCGTGCTAGTATTAAAATATTTCTCAATTTTGTTACCTATTATACATTGTCATATGTCTACTATATGTTATATCATTGTAACACTTCTTGATGTGTAATACGATTTTACAAGAAACATTTCTCAAGTAGTCTGATTCAAGGTCTAGAGATGTCTCATGTGATTATAAAATATTTTCCCAAAGACCTTTTTTTGTTTTTAACTAATTGAATCTTAATGTTTATATAATATTATCAGATTAATTTTTGTTAAAGCATAAAAATGAAATATATTTCCCTAAATATTATATATTACAGAATATATATATTTATAGATGTAATTTTATCTATACTATAGGTACATTCTATTGATAAAAATATCAATGATCAAAAAATAAAAATACATAAACCTGCAGAAATAATGAGCCCAAATATTTAATAATATATTCCACATATTGTGTAGTCATAATTCATAAACGTTCTAAACGTTAAAGTTGCTGATTATTTCCATTAAACAATGGGTATTTGAATGATTAATTTATAGGTCAAATCAATCAATCAATAATATCAAATCAATAGTATATATTAAAACAATATATATTTATGTTACATCTTATGTACTTACCTAGTTTTAGCTATTTGAATTTTTTTAATATTTACAATGATAAATACTGATTATTATTTAAATACTAAACAAGTATTAACTATATTGAGACATATATTTTCAAATGATTTAATGAAGATTGAACATGTTTATAGATAATTTACTGATATAACAATAATGAATGTAGTTTAAATTTAAATTTGCGTAAGTTTCAACATTATTTTAGTATCATAACTTTTTCTAAAAAATAAAAATATATTTCAATAATTTCTAAATAAAATAAAAACTATGTAATTAATTTGGAATGCAAGAAAATATGATAACTATAAATATACATACATCTTATTTTTTTTATATAAAGATAACAATGGCTTATGTTTTTATACTATCACAATTTTTGAAAAATATTTATTCTATTATCGTTATAAGTAAATAACATCGTACATTTTTAATTTCATATTCAGAAGAAGTATACTTCTTTAAGAATTTAAATCGTTACATATAAATCGTATTTCAAACAATAATAGCTCATTATAACTTATAGTTAATTAAAGTACAGATGAGTAAAGTAATTCAATAAAGAAAAAAGTCTATAAAATAATCGAATCGTTGAGACTTTCGGAGTGTAAATTATAAATAACGACTAAACACGATTTCAATACAATAACGTAAATATAATATTTAATTATTAAATTACTGCAATGCGCTTAAACGGAATCCGAAATGTCACTGCACTCTATATAATAGTAGCACACTAGCATAGTTATATTATATCATATTATAGTTTTATAAAATTTATAAAACAAATATTTTTAGAACGCGTTTGTATGTAACAATGGAATCAAAATTGTTCGTGATATTATTTATTATTTATGTGCCATATCAGTTAATATACAAATTTTGCCGACAAGTTAAATGTTAAAAATCGCACATTGTACGATAATATTATAATTGGCGAATTGCTTAAGAATGTACAAAATTATAATCTACATTAACAAATCAGAATGGAATGTACGAGTTTAAAAATGATAATTTACAATATAATATTATATTATGCGGTATACCGGGTGATCCATTGAACGTAAAACATTCATTATTTCAAATACTATTCACGTTTTTTTTTTAAATTTAATTTTATGTAGTAGTAAAACAAAAAAAATTCTAAATTATGTATTTTTACTATTTTTAACGATAACATACATTTTAAATTCATTATTAAAAAGCATTTTCGGAGCACCTACTTATCAATTCACGAAAATCGAATTTCGGAATAGTAATTTATAATTTATAAGTATTTTAGATGAATGCAATGATGGGACACTGTACCTCGCAAAACCTTGGTCCACTACTATGCTCATACAAATTTTAAATATCTAATTTTAAGTTGTAACTATAATAACTGCTTGTTTGAAATTTGATTTATAAAAATAAAAACTATCCCGAAAATAATATTCTGCTTAAAAATGTATTTTGTCATTAAAAAAAATAAAAAAAAATAAAAATAGTGAAAAATAATAATATTTTTTCAAAATTTAACGGTTTAAAATCAAGTAAAAGAAATATAATATAGAAAAACGCTAGCTGAAATGACGAGCGGTAGGTACGTTAAACGTATCGGTCGTGCGCGTGTACTGATCGTCTGTGCGCGGCGACCGACCGATCCCGGAGACGGCAAGCGAGTGATGATGCGCATACACGAAAATATCGTATACGCGCGGAGTAACGAATACGAAATAATATAATATGATAATACAAATATTACCCGTGTACCCTATATTATACTATATATGACATATTAATATTATACGTATATAGTATAACGATGGCGATATCATACTGCACGCGCTGTTACCGCGCCGCGTCCACGGTGCAGGTCGTGGGCGTAAGTGCTGGTCGCACGGGGTACACTCAGCCCGGGCAATAACGCGACGACGCGGTGACGTCGGCGGCGGCGGCGGATTACCGCGGTATACGCACGCACGAGACGGACGGCGACCTCGTGACGAGACGCCGCCGCCGTCTCCGCGGGGACGTCCTCTTCGTGAAAGTACTCATCCGTGCGGCATGGGGGGACCCGAGACCCCACTGCGGCGTGCGGGCGACCGGCCGATGACGTGTTTCGCCCCCACGGCCGGCGGCCTGCAAGCTCTGTTCGCGGGCCTATAAATAATCGCGTGCTCCCGAAACGAACATTCACAGTCGACCCGTTCGCCGCACCAACAGGGACGCATACAGTTGCAGCGCTCGTTCATCGCCGCGTGTAATACCGTTTATTATTTTTATATTCCATTTAAAAATAATATTCGTACGACGCGCCGTCGTGCGTCTAAGTCTCCGGGCGTCATTCGCATCATAGTATTTTATAATAATATTATAGTGTGATCGTTCATTTTTTTTTTCTTTGGTGTGTACTTATTATTTCATATACATACTCGGCACTCGCGTCGTCCGCAGTGTCCACCCGCAGATACACCGATAACTCCATCCGAACGTCGGCCAAAAGGTAAGGAGTCTGATACACTCGTATATTATTATGTTATTTTATTATTGTTAGCACCGAAAAAACGGATATCGTTGTACAGATACTCGCGCATCTGTTATTGTCCGTATCCCGTATATCACACCGTTTTTCACTATGCGATTCGCTCGAGCATTTTTTTATTCGTCTGCTATGCAAACGCAGTTGAATCAATATCGTAACATATTTTCTATGTACCAACATGCACTTGTATACGGTACACTGGTAATATTATACGGTGTCCGAGTGCACTTTAGACAATTATGTACCCATATTATAATATTCTATTATTTATTATACACTTGTGTAGACGTTTAATAGTATAGTAGCCTTTTTGTTACCAACGAACGTTCAGAAATATTGTATACAGCCATACAGGTATATTATTATATACGTCTTATATGGCTATTCGGTAAAGCATAATTTATGCTAACGTATGATTTTACTTGCAACACTCGAACGCTGTTTGGTTTTATTTTTACATTTTTTGTTTTTAAACTATTATTATATCCGTTTTAAATATTATAAAATTATGAAATATCTCTTCGTTTATTACAAGCAGCTGTAACAGTTTGATTTAATAAATAAACATTTTTGTTTGTGGATTTAAAACATTAAATTAAATAATAGGTAATATATTACGTATAAATCACACGTTTAGGTGCGAAATAAAATTAAATATTGACTTTTAAATAACTCATTGGATTAAGCGTTGATTACATTCTGTAAAATATTAAAACAATGAATAGTAAAAATTTTCACTTAAAAATTAATATGCTTCCTAAAACGCGTATAAGAAAAAACATTTAAAAAAAAGCAAAATACAATTTAGAGCATTTTATTCTAATGTAATTTGAATCAAATAAATTTCTGACATAGCTTAGTATTAAACCAATAGAACTAAAAATTAAATATCTATAAAATTTAAACTCTATTATGTTTATCAAAATAATTTCTATTAATGCGCATAATGTTTTAAAAGTTAACATTAAATTATCGTTCTAATTAAAATGTCAGTTATTGTTTAGTATGATAAATTCTAAAAAAAAAGTATTGTGTTTGATAAAAATCTAAATAATTTAAAAACAATTAACCAATGCCCGACATATGTACTTAATTCAGACATTAATACGCAGACATTTCATGTCTGGTTCAAGTTATGTACATAATATATGTAGTGAAGGACGCAGCAACTTAATCTTAATTATATCTTAATTACACTAACCACATTAAAACATTTTTGTTTCAAATCATCAATGTAATGAGATAAAAGTTTTCTTATAATATAAAAAAAAATAAAAATCGCAATATAAGTATTAGCCTTAGTTTTAAAAATGGTTTCCAAAGGCAATAGTCGTGATTTGAGATGGTTGAAATGCAATTTCCATGATTCGGTATATAATATAGGAAACAATTCGTATAATTATGCTTCAATCATTCGAATAACATCAATGAGTTATTTTTGTAAATAAAATAGGGAGAAAATAAAATTATAATTTGATTTGCAGCATTCTTTTTTAGTAAAATACTTTTAAAACAATTTTGATAGGTAATTTATCAATTTAAATGAATTACCTACCGTTATTAAATAGGACGATAACCAATTGTAAGACAAGTAATTATCGATTAATGTCACGGTGTGATATCGAATTTTCAATCCTATTTCGTTAGCATCAATCATTACCATCAATATATGCTGTCCGAGGAAACAATCTCGAGAGAGCGAAATTGAGAGGTTCGACGGACCCACAACTGTTGTATAGGTATATAATGCCTAGGACCTACGCACGACAGGCGACTTATAATATCATATTATTATATACCTACATTTGTCGATCAAAATTCGTTTTTAATTATTGTGACTCGGTACGCAAATATATTATGGTATGCAATAGTAATATGCTATTATGCACATGTGCCATGTTCGTTCCCATTATAAAACATTGTAAATAATAATAATATTAGACGTTATATCGTTGTACCTATGTATAGTCTTATAGATACACGATATACACGGGTATATATAATACTATTGTGCGGTCACCGGCGCTTACCCGCAAATCGTATAATTAACTGGCATTAATCGGTTGCAAAATATCATCATCGCCGCGTTTTTAAACCGTTTGCTGGGTCACATCCGAAATTGGAACAGTTTTTTCGAGTGTGAGAAAAAACACAGCGGCGTGTTATAATAATAACGGCGGTGAACAATCGTTCGGAAACGTGTGTTACGTGATTTGCGCGCAAAACGCTTTACTCGAACTTATATTTACATATAGGTACATATTTCACAGTAACAATAACGCGTACCTATGTATTATATTGCAGTATAAAGGTTATGTAGGGTGGTTACGAAATGACGACGAACGTCCGAATCGACCGATCCGGTTTGTCATCAAGATTCGAATGAACATCCAGTCCTAAAATAATATTAAAGTTATACGTAGAGATGTACCCATATCAAATTTTTTGAACGTGCCAACATATTTTTGGTCGAATGTATATTACCGTGGATAATATAGTTGATATATTTTTGCATATTATAGGAACAAGAGGGAGGGGGAGACTGAAAAGACTCCAATAAAATCTCATAAATAACTAAAATTAAAATATTTTTATTTTCTTAAAATCTTTAAAAAAATAATAATAACATTTGCTGACAAAGTATAATACAGGTCGAAGAAGCCAACAATAGTTCCACTCAAACTAGATTCAAATTTAACATTCATTAGTTCAGTAAAAAGACCGACCGATCCTCTGCTTCGGGCTAACGGGTTTTCTTTTTATTTACAAATTGATGAAGAATACCTACCTATTTAATATTTTTTGTTCTTACTAATTTTTTTTATAAAATATCGAGAGCACAGAGCGTACACCAAAAGCAAATACCAACGGTTAAACATAATACACCCGCTATTACTATCATCATTAGGCGTTCAAGATCACTGCACCGTTTACATAACACAATATAATAATAGATCGTCGAGACGACGCTATCGATTTACGCTCGTTTATTTCACCGTGCCGATCCATCGGTGGACCACCACAACCACAGTACGTGACACGAACAATAAACGATCGAACACAGTTTTATAATATTATTATGTTGCGACCTTATAATAATATATTTTATGAACTTCTCGACCCGATCGGATCGGTGTAGACGACGTGCTATTATATCGTTATAAAGTTGTACCTCGCGGGTCGTAAAAAACACATTAGCCGCGCAAAGACGAGTCGCCGACCGCACAAATTAAAAAAAAAAAAAAAAAACAATGAATTCGATACGCGACGGTGGCGTAGTGTTCAATTCGGCTTATTACTACCGTTTCGTTTGACCGGAGGTGAGCGAAAAATTCAAAACGGGAATGGTCGCCGCCGGATTTTCCTAGTTCGACAACGATCTCAGTAGACCTTACACGGTCACACGCGCGCGTCGACTCTTGAACTTTGTACGCGCATTCTACACCGGAATGACCGCCGCGGCATCGCCTCCGTTCTATGCTCGCGCGGTGACTAAATGGAACACTGTAATTATCGCATTATAGGGACATTGACCAGACCGCGGAGGGTGACGATTGTTAAATAGGTTTATATATGGCTATACACCGCGTACGCACCTATCGCTAATATATATGTACCTATACAGTAATTGCGCGCGCGCGCATTTCGATTTGACACAGACCGGTCGGAATTGATGACCCGAAGGACGTGTCGACGGGCGTTAAAAATTTATAAACTTAGTTCTGCACCGGACATTTCGTTCACTGGGCGATTTCGATGCAGACGGGCGCGATCACTAATGGGGCGCATGTACCTATTGTTGTTGCACCATTATGCAGTTGTATCATTAAAACGTATGCCATCGTGGACACGTTAAATCTGCACGAAATCAGTTTCAAACAATAATTTAATATAATATACCTGAAGTCGTAAAACGGGTTGCCCAGCTGTCATAACATAATATTTTATATTGCACCCACTTATATCACAATACATAATATTATTTTAAAACAATTGTTTTGGTTTTTTATGTTTTCAGGTGGTGGTGTACCAATCATCATGAATACGTCTTTCTTGCGGTTGCTGTGTAAGTAAATCCAATCGTAACACGCGCGATCAATTATTATGATTAATTGACCATGTGATCGAAGCTCTTCTTTCTATACAGCCACAACTATAATTGTATATATTGTATATAATGTAACTGCAGATAATATGCGTGCGGGATTTGTGTGTATTAAATCGATAGCATCACGAATTCTATTGGTTTCTATACCAATTATATATACCTATATACCGTATACCTAATACCTATACGCTATCGAAGCATAATATAAATTGCTGCTCAATGTTATTTTATTTTTCGTACAATTTCGACAGTACAAATCGTAATTGCGTTCGTGATATTAGATTAGCTGTCGAATGCACGTCGAACACAAGTTATGTTTATAATAACATTTTACGATAAGATCCCGTGGCAATAATAATAGACGAGTGTGCCAATTTGTTTGCAGACGATTTTCGCAATGAAATGCCGTAATTGGCATTAAACGACCTAGAGGGGTTATCGTAGATTCCCATCCCAAATACGTGTCGTACCGACTTCGTGGGATAAATGTCATTTGGGAATGAATTTTATTTTTTTTCCCGCTACTCTGGCGATTTGTGAACTTTCAAAAATCATTTCACAACTCACAATGGGAATCTTAAAAAATAATAATAATAATAATAATAAAATGTAAATATATTACATCTCTCCTCTCCGGCAGAGACGGTACACATATCGACTGTTATATTTCATCCAGGTTTTCAAAAGAAAACACGACGGCGACTGTAGTGTGCGAACAGAACTCGTGCATGAAGTCGTGACCGTGCGAGATGACGAACGAGACGACCGCTTCGTCTTCTCGGCTGGCGGCTCCGTTGCTCAATTTTTCCGAATCCGGCAAACCAAAACGGCCGAGGCTTGCAAAACGGTCTTAAACAGACGCGTTTTCTGTGCAATTACAATATTTGTTCATTTCTTTCGCCTTATTGTTAAAACCTCACAACAATAAAATAATATTGTATCGTCCGAGTAGATTAATTGTTCCACATGACGGGTCACACCGTCAAACTATAAGGAAGTCACAGCCTGGTGGTCAACAAGGTGTAAGCTCCGGTAAAGAAGATTGTATCGCGAACGTCGTATTATAATTGTATTGAAAAAATGTACATGAGCGCGTAATATTCCGTTTAAATAGTTTATATATCGTCATAAAATTCATTTTACAACCAAACTAGGCGTGACAGCTGTACATAGAATATTTTAATAATAGTAAACAGCTATTGTGTAATGTTTATTAGTGTGAGAGTTATAAAACTAAATTGTTTAACAATTAATATACAAGAATAGGCTATGTTTTTATTTTGAAAAATGGATAACTTTAAAGTCCACGATAAAATTATTATATATATAATATATATAATATTATTATATTATATCTATTTTTTCAATGATTATTTTTGCTTGGTGTTTTTATAAGTTACTTGGTTACGATTTATAAACATTTTAATATTATATTAAATTAACCATTAATAATATTATTACTAATTTTGAATTATCGATTCAATGAAGCAAAATCAAATTCAATACTTGTTTTGATTAAACCAATAACTATTCATTTCAATTTTAGACATGAAAAATAATTTAAAATTAAAACAAATTAAAGAATAATTAATTTTTTTTTAAAGTTCTTATTAATACGTGAAAGTTATTGAGTACAAATAATACATATTACACACATTAAATTTAATTTAAATTTTTAAATGTTAGGAAATATTAGTATTTCAGTGTATGTACTTCTTTTAAAGATTCCAAAAATGTATTTCAAATATAAAGAGAATGCCGGTGACTTAATTACAAGTGGGTAAATGGTGCTCGTAGGTTTTTATATATATTTACAACATGCTAATAAAGTTCATTGCATAATTGTTGCTATTTTCGTGGGAAAATTTTTAAACATATGTAGGGAATGAGGTCACTTGTTAAACAGGTAATGCTCGATTTTTATAAATTAAAATTGGTGAAATCAGTCGTTGATGTTAACAATAGATTCTACAATTTAAGTGACATAATATTTAAAAAAACCTTAAGCCTAAGCAAGGTTAAACTCTTTAATCAGATATCTAATTACATTATATACTCTATTTTCTTTTATTTCTTAGTAGTTCATAAAATTGCGCAAATAATTATTTGTATATATTTTTATGATTAAATATACGTAATATATTATTTGTGTAATAATTATTTGTTTACCATGTTTCAGGCACTCTCTTTGCACTATCCCATTATGCATTGGTAAGTGTTTCTTATGTCTGACATAATATATAATCATCATTGTTTAATACATTTCATAAATCGATTTTAGGCACAAAGTGGTTATAATTACAACAAACCATCAAATCCCTTAAACGGTCCAACTACGCTAAGACCATCAGGAACTAGTTTTCCTACTTCATTCCCTACAACAGTTTCATCATACCCAACTCAGGCTGACCAATTTGGTTCTACTGGACCTACTGGTACACCCAGTTTTACTGGTGGATATGGTGGCCAAACAGCCTATCCTACATCTGCACCCCAAGATTTCACTACTGCTAATTTCCCTAGTTCAACCGCACAACGACCTGGAAGTTTCCCTACTGGTTCTGGTTCATCGCCTGGTTATGGCTCTTCTGGCGATGGTTCATCTGGACCAAACACGAGACCAAGCTATGGCCCAAGTGGACAAGAAAGCTTAGGAGCTCCTCAAAGTGGTAATGGATATGGTGTTGGATCAGGATCTGGTTTTGGCTCTGGAAACTCAAGACCAAGTGGATTTGGTGGAAGTTCAGGAACACCAAGTTCAACTGGTTTTGGAAGTGGAAATGCACCTGGTAGTTATGGAAGTGGCAACAGTGTAGGAACCACTGGATTTGGAAGTGGAAATGCCCCTGGTAGTTATGGAACTGGTAACAGTGTAGGAACCACTGGATTTGGAAGTGGAAATGCCCCCGGCAGTTATGGAAGTGGCAATAGTGTAGGAACCACTGGATTTGGAAGTGGAAATGCCCCCGGCAGTTATGGAAGTGGCAACAGTGTAGGAACCACTGGATTTGGAAGTGGAAATGCTCCTGGTAGTTATGGAACTGGTAACAGTGTAGGAACCACTGGATTTGGAAGTGGTAATGCTCCGGGTTATGGTGGTAGTAGCGGTTCTACAGGTTTTGGAAGCAACCCGGGATCAAGCGGTTTTGGCATAGGTAGTTCACCTGGTAAATATCATGATGAAAAAAAAAAATTATTTTTATTTTTACATTGTGTAATTTATTTTTAGGCAATTATGGAAGTAACAATGTCGGCAGTGTTGGTACACAAGGACCAAATAGTTTTGGAAGTGGTAACAGTGGATCCAAGCCAAGCTATGGAGGTACTGGCATTGGTGGACCTAGCAGTGTAGGTGGTGGAAATTCTGGTGTACAAGGACCAAGCAGTTTCTTCGGTGGAAACGGTGGTAATCAAGGACCTAGCAGTTTCTTTGGTGGAAACGCTGGTAGTCAAGGACCTACCAGTGTAGGAGGTGGAAATGCTGGTTTACAAGGACCAAGCAGTTTCTTTGGTGGAAACGGTGGTAGTCAAGGACCTACTAGTTTTGGAAATGGTTTTGGATCTGGTAACTCGCCAACTGGAAATAACGACGATGGTTCTTATGAAGGTGGAGACTTATCTGCTATACCTGGAGAACCAGGTAAAGACTACCCAATACTATCCGAAATACCAAATACTTCATTCACTTGTAACCAAAGATTACCAGGATACTACGCTGACACAGAAACCAGATGTCAAGTATTCCATATATGTTCTAATGATATCAAATACGATTTCTTATGTCCTAATGGAACAATATTCCACCAACAGCACTTTGTATGTGTCTGGTGGAATCAGTTTGATTGTTCAACTGCTGAAAGTCTATATGGCTTGAACGCTAATATTTATGACTACTCTAAAGTAGGCTCTCCGGGACAATCAGGCCCACAAGGACCAATCGCCAACTTCCCTGGACAAGTCGGTCCAAATGGACCAATCGGTAACTTCCCAATAATTTCTGGTCCACAAGGTCCAGTTGCAAATTACCCAGGACAGTCCGGACCACAAGGACCCACCGCCAACTATCCAGGACAATCCGGCCCTCAAGGACCGATCGCCAACTATCCAGGACAATCGGGCCCTCAAGGACCAATTGCCAACTATCCAGGACAATCGGGCCCTCAAGGACCAATTGCCAACTACCCAGGACAGTCAGGACCACAAGGACCAACTGCTAACTACCCAGGACAATCCGGACCACAAGGACCAACTGCTAACTACCCAGGACAATCCGGACCACAAGGACCAACCGCCAATTATCCAGGCCAAACTGGTCCCCAGGGTCCAACTGCTAACTACCCAGGACAGTCTGGTCCCCAAGGTCCAACTGCCAA
This sequence comes from Rhopalosiphum padi, assembly GCF_020882245.1. Taxonomy (NCBI): domain Eukaryota; kingdom Metazoa; phylum Arthropoda; class Insecta; order Hemiptera; family Aphididae; genus Rhopalosiphum; species Rhopalosiphum padi. The sequence continues at coordinate 27,348,150 of NC_083600.1, forward strand.
CTACCCAGGACAATATGGTCCCCAGGGTCCATCAGCTAACTACCCAGGTCAATCGGGTCCTCAGGGTCCAACTGCCAACTACCCAGGACAGTCTGGTCCCCAAGGTCCAACTGCCAACTACCCAGGTCAATCAGGTCCTCAGGGCCCAACTGCCAACTACCCAGGACAGTCTGGTCCTCAAGGTCCAACTGCCAACTACCCAGGACAGTCTGGTTCTCAAGGCCCATCATCCAACTACCCAGGACAATATGGTCCCCAGGGTCCATTAGCTAACTACCCAGGTCAATCAGGTCCTCAGGGCCCAACTGCCAACTACCCAGGTCAATCGGGTCCCCAGGGTCCATCTGCCAACTACCCAGGTCAATCAGGTCCTCAGGGTCCATCTGCCAACTACCCAGGACAGTCTGGTCCTCAAGGTCCAACTGCCAACTATCCAGGACAAATAGGATCACAAGGCCCAACGGCGAACTATCCATCACAGACAGGTGCAGTATTCCCAAGTCAACGTCCAAGTAGCTACCCAGGTGCACAAGCTACACCATCATACCCATCAACAGGTGTGATCAATAACGGTCGACCAAGTTCTCAAGGTCCGTATGGAAGTTCAGGCACAACACCTTACCCCAGTCAAGGAAGTACTGTGGGATCATATGGTCCAAGCTCAACTACATCAGGTGTTTCGCCGACTCCTGCATCATACCCGGGATCAACTTCCTTATCTGATGCACAGTTTGTAAACTCATACAATACACCACCAGTACCAGACAGGGAATACTTGCCACCATATAGAAAATGATGACCTAAGCTCAAAATTGCCATAATTTAGTTTTACTATCAAATTTATTACCTAGTGTTAGATTTTTTTTATATTATTTTTATTATTGAACATTATTAATATCACAATAGTTTATTTCGCTTATTTAAAGTCATTAAGTCAATTATATTATAAATAATATAATCTAAATGCTACATGGAAGAGTATAATTTGAAAATTCACCTAATCGTATCTACGTATTAAATTATGTATATAAAATGAATTATTTGTAATAATAAACTATATAACCTTTTTGCAAATGTTATTAAATTATGCATCAATAACATACTCACGAATAATTACTTATAAGGATTTATTTTTCAATATTGCTTTATATTCATCAAACATTTTAATACTTTTTTGCTTTTTTTTATACTTTTATACTACATATATTATAAGTAATCTATTAATCATGTATCGAAAACTGTGTTACCATTACTATAAGCGATGTGAACAACATTATGAAATAGAATTGATTTTTAGTTTGCAAACAAATGTTTTAATTATGCGACGGATCTTACAAACCCGTTATAATACTACCTAATGTATTGATGACACAAAACAACTCGAATAACAAAATATTTCAATGTTTCAATAATTGAATATAAAATTCTATTTAGAAATAGCGTAAACGAGTCTTATGTATATAAAGATTCGAGTTACTTAAAATAATTTTATATACTAATAATAACACATTTATATTATAGTTTTCAGAATATAAGTACTTGAACCTATGTGATATGAACCAAATATTACATAGTTAGCAATAGATAGGACAGCTACTGAGATCGGATCTACAATTAATTACAATACAATATTTAACCAACTACAAAAAAAAAAAAAACTACATACAATTCAAGTTAATTTAACCAAACATAGTATAATTCAATTTTAAATAATTTTTAAAACCAACTTTGAACACATTATATCTATACACTACAGTGCTCACAGTTTCTTATATTATATGTCAAGAACTATATTTATACCTTATATGATTACAGAGAAAACGTGAGATGGTCGTGCCGGCGAGCTTTTGATTCCGCGTGAACTGTAATTTTGTTCTGTCACGTTCATTAATTTTCCGTTGATAGTAGTTTTTGGTCCGTGTAGAACTGAACGTGTACTGACTGGCTTTGTGTCCAATATTTATAGACATTATCTCGCCAATCATGTTGGTAATGCGGTAGCGTTAGGCAGTGCTTGAAAAAATGCAATGCTGCTACGCCTCCCTCGTCAAATTTTGAGTGGGTACTCCCTTACCCACTGCATCACTATATTTGTGGATCAACATTCTTGTGTCCGACGCTTTGGGAAAACCAAAAGACTTTCTTTGATCTAATTTGATAACTAAAATTGTGTAAATACAGAAAAATTAAAAAACCTCGCAACGACAAACTACGTGCCAGTGCAGCGTTCATTCGCGACGATCAGCATGCTAAGATGCTGACCGACTGTGTCCGGAAAACACATGCATTAATATAAGCTATAAAGAACTATTAAATGGAAAAATGCAGCATGGCATATTTTACACGTTAAACATACTTGGAGTGGCGAGAACAAAGGTTATTGTAAGACGATTATTGTCTCGGCTGTAATGTGGTAGAGAGTGAATCTTAGGTACCTATATGGGTAGGTGCTGTGAAAGTATTGGGTATATTTTCCCATTCTGTATTAAATGCGTACAATAATAAACTATAACTATAGTTTTGATTAGCATGTAGATAATAAAATAACTATTAATTTACTAACAGGTCATTTTATCAATAAAAATATCGACATCGAAGTAGGTTCAGTTGATGGTTATCAAGACTCATTTTTAGATCCACGAGGGCTATAAATTCTTTTTTCAAGTAGTAGTATTTTATAAGTATATAAAAAGTCTATAATAAACAGACCAAATCCGCATATTTTATTAGTTTAATAACGTTCCACAGAAAATAATTTTAAAACTAAATAATTGCGCCGTATAGTTGCATCAGTTATTGTTACTTTAATCTGCAGTGTAATATATGATGCGAATTTATCATTCATATATTTATTCTTATTTGTGTTTTGAGAAATATATGCAACACCTTAAATCACAATGCTTTATACATTCTATAGTTTGTAAAATTTACACTAATGCATATGTGTATATATTTTGTATTTCATAAACATTTTATTAATGTGTATTGTGTAAATAATTCAATTAAACAATCCGTTATTACTATATTAATACTATGTACATTGCACCAAAAAATAAATGTATTTTAAAAATTGAAATAAATTTAAAGTTATCTTGTAGTAGAAGTCAGAAACTGCAATCTATTTTGTTTATTAAATATAGTAGATGAATAATTATTAAATTAATTAATTAATGACTCTCCAAATATCATTTAGTAGTTAGCGATCGTTTGAAAAAGTATAAACAATGTATAAATGCACACAAAATTAAATAACATAAATAGTAACTATAAGAGAAAAATATGATAAAGGATCAGTTGGGCAACCGCAGGTTATGTTTGGAAAAAAAATTTAATTACGTAACTATACAATTATGTTTTATTGGAAACGTAGACTGTAGTCTATTCAAAATGGTAAAAATTCTATAAATTAATAACAATTAAGTTTAAAAACTAAATACATACTCAGATAAAATAAAGTCTCAATATAAAATGTATAAAAACTAAATTAAAAATTAAAATTTATGACTACAGAACCTCAAACATGTGTTTGGCACATGTGCATGTATGGTGAACCTTTTGATAAAAATACATATTCACAGAAAGTCAAAACTTCGAAATTTACCACAATAAATTATTCATTTCTGAATAAATTAGTCAAGCTTTAGGTCTCAAACACTAAAATATTACAAATTTAAATTTATTTGTCAAAAAATCTTGATTATATAATTTAATCATGTTATTTATTTTAAAAATATGTATTATTGGCAAAGTTATTGATGTATTTATTTAAGATCAATTACAAAAATTTTGGTAAGAAAAACAGAGATGCGTTTTAAAAATTAAACAATTAAAATAATTATAGTTTATGTCATATTAGAAGAAAAAAATAATGACAAACAAAATGATGAAATACTATTAAATAATCAGTTTTAGGAATAGTAAGATGCATACAAAACTAATGTGCCGTACCAATTTTATTCTTGGGTGATCACACATTCCAGAACAAACAACTAGAAAAACAGCGTAACAACAAAACCAGATAACTTCTAAAGTGTCCACTCTGCTATATCATGAAAAAACACGAACTTTGAGTTAACAATTTGAACACTGGTAATACAAATTACAGTCAACATTTTGAAATTTATAGACGAAATGTCTCGCCAATGGTTTAAAAACAGTTTAAACAGGCTCTAAAATAATTTATTTGTTAATTGTTTGACAATATATTATATTCAATCCTTTACAAAAATAATTTACCAAAACATAACTGCATCTATCACATACAATGTACATACATGCATACATTTTTTCTCTATTTAAATACATTACAATGTTGACGGAACAACAAGAAGTTTGGAATATAATTAAAAAGATAACTCTTGTCTCTGACTATATTATATGATCATATGATTTTAATTAACAATACATATAATGTACAAAATAAAAGTTGATTTTTCAACTGGAATTTAAAAAACAAAAGTTCAGTGTTTACTATGAAGTCGTTTTTGTTTGCATGCAATTGAAGTTCAAATTTTGACGACATTGTAAACGTATAACGATTTATCTTTAAACATTTGTTTTTTTTTGATATTTTATAAATATTAATCGCAGAAACTTCGAATATACCTGCTTTAACCTAAACTATATTTTCTTTGGAATCAAATTGAATATTTTTCTACATATTTAGATTGATTTTAAGCTATGTTTACAACAAGAATCTATTCATTCGCATTTTATGATACAATCAGTACGTTAGTAATATGACTTATATTAGTTAATAATAGTATTATAAATAAAATATTTAAAAAGTAGACAAGTGGGTATCGCTCTGTTGTACAATAGGTGTCAAGATGGTTGCTGTGATGGATGTGTTGAATTTGAAATCATTGCATATTATTATTGTATACGAAAAACGATTCTATTAGCCTATATCGTTAGGTATATATATTTCTCGATATTTCTATTAAAGTAATTTATCTTATTATTAATGGTAGTTAGGTTGATTTATATTTATTTATTTATATTTTTTTTTTATTTCATCAACTATATTGCATTTATTATATTGCTATAATATTACGTATATATTTATATTATATAATAATTATATTATTGTTATATTTTATTTTTGAGTCAAAAAGATGAGAATAGATTCATGGTATAAATAGGCAATAGCTTAAAATGAATCAATATATTTTGAAAATATCATTGCATATTTTAAAATGTATGAAATATGTAAAAGTTTTAAGTCACTATAACGATTAATGTTATTTGAATAATAATTAGCATTTTTATTCATCGTTAAAATAAGCGATTTTATCCAAATCTGAATTATAAATATTTAATTGATAAATAAACAACTTTGGAAATCTCGGATTAAATTTTTTATAATTTTTACACATTAAAAAAAAAACAAAAATGTCAATTGTCTTTAATGAATTCAAAAATAGATAATATTTTGAAAATAATACTACTTGTGTATAGAAAATGATAATATAAATAATTAGCATCATTTCAAGTTGCTATGGTTATTCGTTGAAATATTTTATTGTATTTTTAGTATAAAAATTACTATTTTTGTTTTATGCTAGCAAGTATTGATAGTAATGCAAAAAAATAATAAAAACTTATATATCACAATGACTATATTTATACCTACAACTGTACAGTAGAGCGGTTTATACTTGCCCGACTTTTTAAATGTAATTTTTCACCATGAAGATTATTTTATTCATTAAATGTGCATTTGAGGATAGGTTACCAATTTATGCTGTATGACAATCATTTTTTTCTAAATATACACAAGATTTTTATATTTTATTTACAATATTATGCAATTTACATAATACATATAATGTGATAACATTATTACATGGCATGTAATGTAACTTGACTCGTAGTGTGAGTAAATTAAAAATATTATAAAATTATCATTATTCAATTCATACGAACTACAATAGTTAATTATAATATGCGTGTAACGTATATTTCACACGTACACACGCATTTACATAGCTTATGAATAAATGAAAAATGTAAGCAGTTTTTAACACATAGATTAAAATAATTACCTATAATATTCATTCCATCAATAGACGGTGAAAATTATAGATTGACAATCGATTCGTGTTAAAACGTGAAAGAAGATAAGAAGTAAGTACTTATAATAATTATACAAAATAAGATTTAAACTTAATGTAAAACGAAATAACGTGCAAAAGATAAATAGAGAAATACATTTTAACTTTTAAGTTTAAATACCAAAAATACACGACATACATCTATACGTACATTGTATATTTATATGCAATAGACAATTAAAATTACAATTGAATCTTAACAGAAATCTACTTTTGATATATGAGCAAATTATACAATAATATTTATGTATACAACACGAATACAAGTCTTAGGAAAGCCTAAAACAGTAATACGCCAATTCACCGAGGACTAGAGTCAATTTACATTATGCGTATATTGTCGAGACATTTACAATTAATAATATTCTGTACTAGGCGATGGCAACTTAATTCTAAACGCTAAATATACATGATATTATACCTAAGTACAGCGACCGTTACGAAAGATAGATGACTATATTGTCAATCAAAAATGTTAAATATTGAAAAATACAAAAATATATTATTTTACATCGGGGCGGTATAAGATATATATTAATAATTATGCGTTCTGATTTTGGTTGTGCAATATCTATATATTGGATAAAATTATACTGAAATTTTAGAAATATATTATTAGAATTGTATCATTGAACTAAATTACGATGACAATAATTATCATGACAAAAATATATAGTCGATTAACCTCCTCGGGGTCGTGATCTGTCTAAACAATATCTTCAGAGATGGAAATCAAAGTGTTTATCTATCTTCGACTAATTTTTTGGTCAAAATTTAGTTTTAATTTTTGAATTATTAAATAATTTATAGCTAGTCGGCAATGATTTAAATTGAGCATTTCGCATAATATATTATAAAGGATAATCTGATTTTGGAATAGAATCGTGATGCATTATTTGTGTATGAATTATTGTATAATGTAATTGTTTTGTCCGATATTTACGATTTATCGACTTTGATCGTTATTTTTTCCCGAACCGATTGCGAATTATAATAATACACTTATATTAAAATTATAAAGACAATTCGTAAATAATTTGATTTGCACACGGTTATGACACAGGCAGAATGGAAATACCGTCGACGGATAAACGTCCAACTACGACCATTTGGATGCGATCGAGTACAGGGACTTGAGGAGTTCAACTGCTCGGGCGTCGGAATCATCACTCAGTCCCGGACCCACGTCGTTAGCTCCCTGCCAAGCATTCGAGGTCATTGGAGTAGTGGAAATAGGGACCGACCTACTCCTGTGCACGACTCTTCTCCTTGTTCCTTTTCTCTTATATTGTCCGTCCTGTACCGGCGAACCGTCTTCCTGTATTCTCTGGCCGAATGGAATTTCAGACGGGGACGACGGTAAGAAAGTCGGTATCGGTGAAGTCGACGATACGTCGTACGCTTGTTCAGTACTCCTATTGTCCAGTAATGCTTCGATTAAATTGTGTCTAGTCTGTTCTGGGCTATTTTCTTTGTTCGAGTCATTGACCAACAGTAAAATCAACCTATAAAGAAAAATAATCGTTTAAATAATATATATAATAATAGTTTTTTTTTATAGTCTACTAACTTTATACAAAAATTAATTTATAAAATGAATGTGAAAATGGCCACATATAAAAGACACAATAAAATAATTTCAAAATTATTATTTTGTATAATATATTTTAAAATATATATATACAATTATTATTTGGTTTAGAAATATAATAATATAAAACAATATATTATAAAAAATGTTATATTTACAAAATAGTTGTTTAAATTTATGTATATATTATAAGTGAGGTATCCTACAAGTTGAAGTTATTACATTTTGGTTATAATAATTATTTATCGATTTACTAAAAATGAATTATATATTATGTACTATACTGTATAATATTATACAATATACACACATAGGAATTCTAATTCTATATTCTATTATACAATACTATAGGTGCCTAGTACCCACTTGAATATTTTATTCAGATAATCATTATTTTCCCATTGTTTCCAAACAATTGCTATCATTAATAAGTTATGTTATTATATAAAATAATTATCACAGAATTATCATAAAATATGTTTTATAAACTTTTATTTTAATATATTAAAACTAAATGAGATCTACATTTTATATAAATATATATATATATGCTTGATTTTATTTTTAACTTAAAAATATTATTCTGCGAGCATTTCGTTAAAGTGACATCTTACGTATGCTTATTGTGTTAAATATATTATTTTTAATTAAATTATTAAGTTTATTTTTAATTATAATTAGTTCAAAACGTATTATAACTATATACAAAATGCATAATTTCAAACTTTATATTTAAATTTGAGAATTATAGTTTTATTGAATGAAACGTAGACAACCAGTGTTATTATTAATACAGTAATTTTAAGAGTTAGTAATACCTTTTAACTGTATCATTGACTTGAGCAGTTTTCATAACATTCATCAACACTCCGGCTTCGGATGCGTTCAAGTGACTGAACATTTCTTTTGCCCTCTGTACGATTTCAGTAGTTTCTAAGTCTTCTGAGGTGGTAGTGAAGTAAACTGGCGATAGAGTAGTAGCTTTTATGTCCTGTTCGGTGTCTATTAAAGGAGAAACTGTCCATGCTAACGTGGAGGTAGCTGGTTTTAAAGGTTTTGCAGTTGGAATGCTATTATCTCTACTTGAATAAAATGAATGGCTTCCGGCCAACTGTAGTTGTTCGCTATCTTCAGGTGGTGCATATTCTTGTAGTCCAGCTTTTGGTGTTTCAGTATACTTCGATGTGATTTCTATTAGTGGTGATAAGGTATATTGTGGAACAGTGGTGGACAAGTCTGCATTGATACTTTGTGTCATACCGTTTATTTCAGCTGCTAGATTTGGGTTTGACGTACTCGGTTCTGTGGGTTTCCCTTTGTTTCGCTTTGAATCGTCAGAAAAATCTAATACTTCTTGTTCTTCGGTAGCACTAGTCTTGACACTGGATGGTTCTGTCGGTCTTACCTCGGCTAGTATTTTACGGAAATTTTCTGGGTCATCCAAATATGCGGTCAAAGCACGCGTAAATACTGCAGCCAGTTCTCTCAATTCTGCGGACGAGCGGTTTACATTTAATCCCTGAGCAAATCCTAGGTTTACTGAATTTGTAGGATTTGTTACAGTCTTACTAGTATCTGCGAACTTTGCAGCGATCATTGATTCTTTAGCGGTATCATTTCTGAAAAGCTTATTATACGCCTCCTTTGTATTTTGTGTCAAAACCGCAGGTATATGTAAACTATCAACCTGTGTAGTAGTATCCACAGAATTAATACCAGTTGAACTTAACCCATCGGTGAATGTTTTAGACGATTGGTCGAAACGGCCAAATTGCAAGTCACTAGCAACAGTGGTCATTTGTGGATTTTTTGCGTTAGTAAAATACAATGCGATGGAATTCAGATCATCGTCGGTGTTTGTTTGCGAAGGATAATTGTTTTGTCCATCCAAGTCAAAAAGTAGATTATTATCTGTCAGTGTTTGTAATGAGTTAATCATATTCGGTATTAATGTTTCTCCAGACGGTGGTAATGTGGAATTATCAACAGAATTATAGTCCAATACTGTAGTCATTGCTGGAGATGATTGAGTTGAGCTATCTCTAACAACAGAAGTTTCGGGTGATCTTTGATATTCAACAAATGAGAAAGCTCCGCTTGGTGAATAATCGTTTGTATAAGAATTTGTTACCGGATACGTTGTAGGCGGTAAATTTGTCTGAGGAGCTTGTGTGTAATAATTTTCTGGTTGAAAATTAAAACGAGGCGAGTTTTGGTGATCTACAAATGAAGCGGATTCCGCGGGTACTTGACTTTCTTTGGCTGGGATAGTTTGTTCGTTATCGGCTGGGAAAATAGTAGTAGGTTCTTGAGATTCGAATAGATTGGGCTGGATAGTATCAAATTCTTGGTTCAAATCTGGTTGCATCGTTGTTGTTGGTTGTGCATTGTAATTATTTGATTGAAGATTATTAATAGCACCATTCCAATTTATTTGTGATACAGTAGTCGTTACTTGCTTTTGAGAATTTACAGTTCCTTGGTGATCGGAACCGTGATTATTCCAGTTCACTGGTGTCGGTGTCGTTGATGGTGTTGTTTGATAATTTTCAGTTTGGAAATTATTGGAACCTTGATTATTCCAATTAGTTTGAGCAGCTACTGTTGTGAATGGTGTTTGATAATTACTATTACTACTTTGGCTCCAATTTGGTTGTGTTGTTGAGGGTGTAAAAGACTGATGATTATCAGTTTTAAGACCATTATTACCATGATTATTCCAGTTTATTTGTGGTGCTGCTGTAGTGGGCAGTGTTTGATAATTTCCTGTTTGATAATTGTTGTTCTTTTGGTTCCAGTTAGTCTGAGACACAACAGTAGTTGGTTGTGGTTGGTAAACTACTTGTGAACTAGTAGAACCTTGAATCGATTGAGCACTTGTGGTGAACTGTGGTTGGTAACTAGATTGGAAGTCATTGTTTCCTTGAACAATAGGTGGTTGTGCAGTCGTTACAGGTGGCGACTGATAAGAATTACTTTGATAATTATTATTATCAGCCTGATTCCAGGTGGGTTGTGGAGTTATTGTAGACTGTGCTTGATAAGAACCACCTTGGTAGTTGTTGTTAGCAGCCTGATTCCAGGTGGGCTGTGGAGTTATTGTAGACTGTGCTTGATAAGAACCACCTTGGTAGTTGTTGTTAGCAGCCTGATTCCAGGTGGGCTGTGGAGTTATTGTAGACTGTGCTTGATAAGAACCACCTTGATAGTTGTTATTAGCAGCTTGATTCCAGGTGGACTGTGGAGTTATTGTAGACTGCGCTTGATAAGAACCACTTTGATAGTTACCATTCCAAGTTGGCTGTGCTGTTGTCGAAGATTGTATTTGATAATTACCTTGGTTCCAGCTTTGTACAGGTGTTTTTGACTGTGGATAGTAATTATTGAAATTATTTTGTATCTGTTTTCCAACGAATGAAGCCGTTTCAGCGGGAACTTGATTTTCGTCTCCTGAATAGCCACTAAAGTACCTGGCACGGTCAGGTAGTCGGCTTTCGGAATTGAAAATAGTTGTACTCGGACCAAACGAACGTTCTGTTACAAAGCGATCAGTATCACTTTTTTTCGGTGTTGTTTGTACTTTTAACATAGCTTTGGCCAATGTTTCAGCACGCTCTTTAACAACCCGCTGGTCAATTGCAAGCTGTTCTGCACTTTCTTCGTACAATTCGATTGACCTTTCACAGTCCACTCGGAACCACCAGTCACAAATTAAATGTGATTGACGAAAAACTGTACCGTTTGGACACAAAAATGATACTTTCCTTCCATTATCACAAATGTGGAACACCTGTAAAAATTGTTTTCATTATTTAATTTAGAATTTAATTAAAGACAAACCATGGTCACAATATGTACTTAATCGTATAATTTATAATGATAATTCCTATTAATTTTTATTTATAGTATGATAATACTAAGTAATAAGTATTTATATTTTAACGTATAGATATTATTTTCGAAAAATTAAAATGTATTAAAGACATTTTTACCAAAATTAAAACCCAGTAATTTTCAATAAAATGCATTTGATTCATAAATAAATTAGTTAATACTAATTATTTATATTAAACCTGACAAAATAACTAATTTTAGTTTGTAAATATCTCATTACTATTTTTATCGATACTATATTACATAATTGTATTAATTTCTATAATTAACTATAATTATTTACTTATTATTAATTGTCAGGTTTACGTCAACTAAATATATTCAAAAATAAAATATTTCAGTATTTGAATTTAAAAAAATATATCTTATGTGTATAAAAATGATATTTACTTGACAGTCAGTTTCAGGATCAGCGTAGTAACCAGGTTTCTTCACCTTCCTACAGCTGAAATCGGTTTGAGGTATAGATGGCAATATCGGAAAGTCAATACCAGGTCGTCCCATTACTCCTACAAAAAATACAGGACATTATTATTTAAAACTACTAAGTACCAATGTGGAACACTTGAACGTTATTAGTAATTACGAGAAGTTCTTTTCGACACTCACGATATGGACAGAAATAATAATAATAATAAAACACCTTGATACTCTTGTTGTTCCGAGTTCTTGTCCAAATCATCAGTTCCCAATTTCCTGGGTGATCTCTTGTAATTATCTCGCTGTCCTTCAAAGTTCTTCTCCAGTCCATCGCTGTCTACCAAGTATGTAGCTGCATTTAACGCTTCGGCCACCTGCGGTAGACTCTCTTTGGTTGGTATCGGTAATTTGACCTATAACAATTTATCGTTCACGTTATATATTTCGATTGAAACATGTCATTTATTACGATATATGTACACATAATGATAAAAAACCGATATAATTGGTTGGTATAGCGGGCGGGGGCGTGGGAGGGGAGCCATCGAACTTAAACCGACATTGCACTGTTTTGGGATGGTTTCGTGCCGCGAGGTGGTTACTCGGTCACGACAAACCGATATTTCTTCAGATCGTCCGGGAGAAGGTAAAAACTTCGATGGGAACCGAGTTTGTTAAATAATAATAATAATAATAAAAAAAAAAATAGCATGAAGAGACCTCGCACGAATGTCGATGCTACTCGTAGTGCTATATTTATTATCCGGTGTAGACTTTTACTTAGCTCCGACTATACTGTGGAATATACGTTATTGGTGTGAGAGTGAGTCACTCGGGGTTGTCCTCGGAGTCAATAATAACAACTAACACAATATTATTATGTGAAGGAGCACGCAGTTTAACACTGTAGACATACTTGTTAAACTGTACAACCGTATAATTTTATAAATATAAATTAAAATGTATTTCTTGTGTCTTATTGTATTCTTTAAATGTTTACTTCACGAGTAAGTAAGTTATTTCTTTCATAAGTATTTACTCAGGTCACATAGTTGACCGGAATAATCTTATGTAATACATCTAGTAAAACTTTCGGACATTGATGCATTCCGATTTCGTCTAGTATATATTATTATATCATAATAATATATGACTTATAAGTAGCGTGGGACGTGAAAACAGGAACATTTTACATTAATAATCAATTAATCAAATTGTAAATACTATATCAAAGTGTTATCATAATAGTTTTTATTATTGTTCATAAATTAAATACCTCCTTTAATGGGTAATTAAAAACTTTTTGACGTGCTATATTATATTATTTGACGTATTCGATGATACACGTGGTATAAAATATAAATAAGCTAAGGCCGACTCGTCATCGTTATACACAATCCCTATTCCACTAATTAAAAATTATGATAATGTACCTATATTAATAATTTTACTTATATTTTATTAAAGTTCTTATGCGACGTAATATAATTTTCTCTGTTTATTCAAATGATGATTTAAATTTTTTTGATAGAGTGAACACTGAACACATTATAATATGCTACAACATTCAATAGATTCCAATAGTGGAGATATTGGTTTTACTACAAAGTGTTTTATTATTTTGTTGATTCAAAATTCATTTTATTAATGTTTTCAATAATGTTCTTTGAGACTCCGCTATAATATACTTTTAAAGAGAAATTCCAATAAATACTTATTTTATTATGCTACCTAATAAAATATAAAATTATCTTATTATATTAATATTTGTAAAGATGAAAATATATAAGTACTAGGTAGCTACTACAGAAAAAAATATCATGAATATTTTGAGAATGTTAAAATGTAATATCTATTATTACAATATTGCCTATTACTAAGGATGGTAAACTAATAATACAGGTCCACAATACAAATTCTACTTATATATATATATCAGTATTTCACACTCCACACCAATTTAATCTTTTTATATCAAAGCAATTATTCTTCATCAGTCTTTATATATATTGGTAATAGATAATCACAATTTAATAAATAAACATACAATTTCAAATTACAGATGAAACGCGAATACTTAAGACTTAATATTATATTACATTTCTGAATATATTTTATATGATACTAAATTTATAATCTGCTATTAACCCAATCTTAATTATTTTGTAATAAATTAGTAAAAAGAAAATTAAATGTACCTTACAGTTACAATTTTTACTTCATTAAAATTGTTATACCAATTTACAAGTTTTATTAGTTATTATATTCAACATTTTTTATGCATGTTATTTTTATGCCTATTTTTTAAATTTTGCGTGCATAAATAAGTTTATATTCTAATTTTTTTTTTACATTAAAATATAGCTCTACTTGTAAGGCTAATTTTAATAGTCAGGCCGCAAGCCATTGTATCTCACTTTTTATTTAAAACGACGCAATTAGGTACTTACGTAGTTTTATATTATTATTTAATAGCCAATGCTATAGAAAACTCACCCAGATTTCACCAAACTGATTTTTTTAATCATTTTTTTAAATCAAAAAAAGATTTCTTAAATCATTTATATAAATTATATTCATAAAAAATATATTTATTAAGTATATATCTAATAAGCCCGAAAAAATATATTTATTTATATATTCACAAGAAGAAACATTATTCATTGTTTTTTATTTCACACTATATAACATTGTAATTTGTATGTACCTACTTCCCAGGAAATTATGTGTTATTAAAGATACCTATGTAAATATATTATGTAATGGTTTTTTATGTATTATAAAAAATTTAAAAAAGTTTATTTTAAAGATTGATCGATTAATCGTAATAAGTTAAGTCACGAGGTATAAACTAAATACATATTATGAGTTTGTATTATCGTGTTCATTATATGCGTAGTAAACCGCGCAATGTTTCTTATCCAATATTAATCGCGGGCTTAGATAAGGCCATTTTAATAAATAAAATTTAAGACAGTTCTAGATAGAATTATTTCGTATTTTTTTTTATATAAAATGATACGTATATTTGTCTGCCTTACTATAGTTACTATAGAAATTAAATTAAATAAAGTTCCATGCAAGAAAATTAGTTAACGAGTTGTGAAATCAAACTAAAATTATTTTCATTCACCATTGTATCTACCCGCCGTTTCTTTTTTATTTACACTAATTCCACCCCAGATTAATATTAAAACAATAAGAAATGTGTTCCATTATTATATGTCTCCTAGACGTATGAAATATTTTAGAAAATTGTAGTTGAAATTTAACAAGTATTTATATAATGTTGTATAATACTGTCGTAACAGTTTGATGAGAAGTTATTTTTGTGAGTACGAATGTTGGCCATACTTAAAAAAAAAAAGATCCATATTATCATATATTATGCAGTATATACCTACCAGTATCTATAGTGATGTACTGATGTAAATACATTTATTTAGTAAAAATTAATACATTTTATGCGGTACCGATATTCGGTTATTATTACATTAACAACATATATAAGACCGTTTTTTTCGTTTCGCCAAAAATCATCACGATATCCAAATACCCTATGATATCGTTTCAGCAGAAATGGTTTGTCGTCATTTAATAATAGTAGATAAAATATGTGAGGGATACTTCCCATCACCCGGGTGAGGAGGTATTGCTATTTTATTCGAGGGTAGAATGAAAACTCGACAGTTAACCGTTCAAATCTTCGCGATATGTAAATTACACGGAGAGAAAATCTCGGGACCCGAGGAGGGGGCACCTTTGGGGCCAAAAATATAATATTACACACTGTGTGGTGCATACCTTAGGCTAATCTATAAGTATAAATAACCAATAAGTAATTGCTTGTTTTACTCTTACAGTTTATGTGTTCTCAACTTCTGGCTTAAGGCCTAGCTGAATATGTGCGTTTATTACGTAGCAAGCACTGTCGGGGACCAGACTATACACATCACATCGACACGTATTGTTTACGAAGCAATATATTATAAAATTAATAACAAATCTATCGCGTACATAGAAAGCTGCGTGTCTCCGTTATTATTATGACCATATAATAATGTAATAGTATTGTACAGAAAAACGCTTTGCTCGCGCTGTGGGTACTTAATGGCGACACGGCCGGCGGTTTTGTGTAAAAAATTAATAATAATGAAAACACACACGCGCGCGTATCGT
The DNA here is from genome assembly GCF_020882245.1 of Rhopalosiphum padi. NCBI lineage: Eukaryota > Metazoa > Arthropoda > Insecta > Hemiptera > Aphididae > Rhopalosiphum > Rhopalosiphum padi. The sequence continues at coordinate 27,364,350 of NC_083600.1, forward strand.
ATAATATAATAGCTAATATCTTTATAACAGTATATATTTATGTATAATATTATGATATTATTTTCCGTACAACAATAATACACACGCCGTTTTTTCTCCGTCAGCACGCTGCCCGCCGGACACGGACGATCCCCACGATAAAAAAAACTATCTGCGGATGTATATATAGGTGTGCATACGCATATTATGTGATGTGCCGTACCTACATAATATTATTATAATGTGCCGCGACGACGAGACTTCGACACGAGACGATTGTTGAGTGAAGAGTGGGGGGGGGGAGAGTAGAGTGCGAGGGCTCATCGGGTCGTCGTCGTCGCGGTGTCGTGCCGTATCGGGACCGAAAATCAACTCGACGGTTCGCGCGGTAGGTCAACAGGAAGTAAAATCCTCAACGGCGTATAAATGTAGTATAATATGATAGGCCGTATTACATGTACGTTGTACGCAATGTGCAATACGTCGACCTACGTTGCGGCGGCGTTTTCACCCGTTGTATAGGTACACTTGGCGAAAATAAAAAGAAACACAGAGCACAACCTATGCTGCAGTCGTGCAACAACGAGCGGCGATATCTTCAGCCAGTGACTGCAGCCGCGCCATACTCCCATACTCCTTATATTCTCTTAAAGGCTATAGAAAAATAAATTGATATTTATACACACAAAACTGTGGTTACAAGTATAGGTACTCGTACACAACGTAGGTAATCACAAATCGGTTTTAAGATCCAATTAACGTAACCTTTGAAGAAGATTGATACCATCGGGAATTTCCTCTAAAATATTTGTGTTATAAAATAAAAATTAATAGTAATTATCCGTGTATAAAGTAATCTCGTATGATATTTTAATACGTATACAGCCGAATTCTTATCACTTTATCAGTAAGCGAATAATTAATGAAAACATTTTTTTTTTTTACTTAATAAATAATCTTATTATTTAAATATTAAAGTTTTGTGATAAAACTGTTTGAGAAACAACCCGATTAAAAATGCATTTGTGCACCTATAGTCATTTCACCGCTCAGAAAATACAAAACACGAGCGATAAAATAATTTTTTATGTGTATATTGACTTCACTTCCACGCAATATATTAGTGTACGTCTAAATCAAAACAAGTGTTCACTACTGTATATTAAGTTATGTAAAAAATAATGACTACGGGAATTTTATCGGTGTAGTTATATGGTCATGTGCAGCCGCGCCGGTCGTTCCTGGACACGTATGCAACGGGTTAAGTACACGTAAGTCGGGTGCACGAACAGTGATGGACATATTATACATATACGAGACAGCGGCGTGTGTTTAATCGTCATACTATTAACTTATTAAGTATTTACCTGTTGAAAACCAGATAATAAAAAAAAATTCTACCGTGTCCGAAGAAACGTGGTATAGTGTATAATGATATGTGGTATAAACAATAATATTTGGTAAACTCGATTAGGTCCATAAACGTGTAGTACCTACATAATGTACCTGCTGCACCGAGTATATTTAATCACTAAACCCTTCTGCGGGTTATTGCGCAACGACAACAACCGCGACTGGGCAATATTACGACTTGGGCCACAATAACGCGTATTATAATAACGCATAAACTTGTATAATATATTCGCGCGTTAGGTCGAGTCCAAGACGACGATAATAGACACCCATAACGGCAAATTGTTCCGCGATCGTCGGCCGTGCGACTATATGTAATAATCTTATATACCCATTCCCGTCCGACTTGTGTAATAATAATAATAATAATAATAACAATAATGATAATGATAATGGTATTATTATATTGTCTAGCGCTGGCGGTTCGCACGTCTGCGCCGACGGAAAAAATCCCCGACCGAGTAGTTAACACGGCGGACCCGGACGTGTCGGCGTCCATCGGGGCGGCCTGCCTGTATAGTTTACGGGTGCCAATAGAACGCAATGCAATCATCGGATATATGGGTATGTATCTCTACGTGCACACAACACTTTCGGTACGGAACGGTATTCGGTTACGCCGTTTCTAAACGGAAATGCGTGAACATCGTTATTATATGCCCACCCGTTTGACGTCCGGCAAAATATACGATAATTGTACAATAATAATATACTTTAGACTTGTGTCTTGTAAAATATATTTATGTATACTATATCATATATATATATGTGTGTGTGTGTGTATATAGTTAACGCGAAGGCCCAACCTGCTGCTGCTGCACAATCAACGATTTCGATATCGTTTCGCGGTCGTTAACAATAATTGTTTAGTTGTGCTGCGCCATGCAGACATAGTCGTACACGTTTTGTTTTATCATTATTATTTATTATTGTAGCGTGACATAACTGTAGAATTATAGGTAACGTCAAAGAGTTCGCTGGTCCGTCCGTTACCATAATAATATAATATAGGGTGATTCGTCGAGAAAATTGAATAAAAAAAGGGGTGGGAAATACGTAACTGGCTATTCTACTGTACATCATATGGGTGTCAAGTCTAACTCATCATTGATACAAGTAAAAACGGTTCTAAACGTGAGCCTTTATTACTAAATTCTATATATGTATATATAACCTGGCGAACGTTATGCACGCATATGGTCGCGAGTTCTTACCCGTTATTTCAATGAATAAAAATATAAGGTTTATTTTTCATTTAATGATCACATGCCCTCCAGCGGCTGCAAGTCCCTTAGCGAAATGTATAGTTTACAAAATTCATTTTCGCTGTTTTATTATAATTAGAAGTATTTTAAACTTTTTCAACTCTTTAGTAAAATGCTGACAATTATATCAATATATCACAACATTCACAACTATACAAGGTATATAATATAAATGTAATATTTTACATTTTTATCCAACGAAGAAATTGTTTTAACTATGGTCTATGAGAAAGCTTTACATATTTACAACAATAACAGTATATTTCAATTGTTATTACTTTATTAATACTATTATTGTTTTTAACATAAAAATGTTTAATTATTTCAAAACAATAGATAATAAAAATCTTTTGTTTATCAAAACTATACTATACTGAATAATTTTAATAATTAATTAGGTGTATTATGATTAAATTATTAATCGTTCGTATTCATTTGATCGGTCCCATTTCTCGTTGAAAAACTATTCCTTTGTTATAATATTATTTAATTTAGATTTATGTATTTATTATTATAATGAACCTTCCTAATAATATTATAAACTAAATATTTATTTATGACCTTCCATATACACTAATTTAACTATTATTATTATAATGCATTGTATACTCATATAATGATTATAGAAACTGTATGTTCTAGTGTTTTTTTAGATTTCTTTAATCTTACAATTGATTGATTGTATCATGTACTTGAAAAATATGATCAACAAAATGGCTATCTTAAAAATTTAATACCTAAACTAAACCACATAAAATTTATTTTTGAAAAAAATTTGAAACTTATTGCCATTAAATTATAATTTTCTAATTAATTACTTAAAAAAAAAACCATTTAAATTTATTTCTACAAAATTATCAACGGTAATTTTATATCATAGGTAATAATCGCTGAGAAATTACTTTTAGAAGACACAGGCTCTCGCTTTCCATTGAAGATCCAGGACCTTCATATTTCTAAACGTGGCCCTGATATTAATACCGATAGTTTAAGAAAAAAAATTATCTAAAAAATATCTCAAAAAAGGTGCTAAACTATCTATACTCTATAGTGTACCTAGTAATTCGCATATACGACATATTATTTCTCGATAAGACAAAAATAATGATGATGTTTAATCCTTTAATGTTTAACAGAATAAAATAAATACAATTTACGTAACTTTTCCATTGTATTATTATAATGTACATTTTCAGATGATACTTAATCGAAACATTAAATAATATACGATTTTATGAAGAGTAATCAAATAATACAAGATTCTAATTGGAGAATGTGAGTTGTGGTTGTATTGCTGCAGGTTAATGCGATGTAGGTACATTGTAAACTTTATAATCGTAGTCTAAGATAAGTAGGTTACTGCAGTTTAAAAATGTACCTAACTAAAAGATTAAAGAATAAAGAGATGTGTTTTCTGCAAATTTATTTCTAAATAAAGTATCCGGTATAGTGGCATATACCTACCTATACATATGTTATATTTCATACAACTTGACACATGATATTATTTAGTTTGGGTCATTATGCCTATTTCAAATTTTTAATTTATTTATTTATTAAAATAATAAATTAAGTCAGCCTATGGTTAACAATTTCTATGGAAATAGTCGCTTGAATAAATCTGAAAAATAACAGTTTTTTAAGTTAAATTTTAGAATATTTGGCAATTTTTGAATCATGGAATAATGATTTATTTATTTTTTAAGTAATATACATGTTATATAATATCGCAAACGTATTGCAACTTCGAATGTTTGCCAAACAATTCACTAAAAAATTGTTTTGACATATAGAATAATATGGAATTATTTAAACAAAGGTGTACTATTGATTAAAGCTAAAACTAGATTGGGCCACATTTTACACTTTATTATTAGAAAGTTTTTATTACTATTATTATTAATTTAGAACAATGATAGGCAATCTTAAATTGAACTCGCGGTCAAAATTTCTATCTATAAATGTACAATTAAAATTATGAACGATCAATATTATATTATTTATTATACTATAATAATCAATTAATCTTTTTATTTATTTTGTTTTTTTACTTAATTTCTGTACGAAATATATTCCAGTTAATTCCAATTAATAAAAAAAAAAACTGAAAAAATGTCTGTATATACCTAATATATTATATTTTAACAATGTATATATATACAACAATAAATACTTAATAAGACTTTTATCGTTTGCTATATAAGGTACATTCTATTTTTTTTTGTCAAATTTTTTTTGGCTTGACAGTTGACACTTTAAATAATACATGTCATTTTTAATTTTATTTTTTTTATAATCTTTTACTATAGAAGACATGATTATGTACGTGATACATATATATATAAATTTTATATACATAAATAGATTTTTTACTAAAATATTCTTATTAAATTTGTATACGGTAATTTATAGAATTCGTCAAAAATAAAAAAGGCAATAATTTCAACTTTTGTTATAGAATATCTTGTGACTGGAAATCTATGAAATTAATTCGAGTATTAACAGAAAAAACAACAATGGTCGATATGAAAAACTTTGAGCATCATATATGATGCTATAATACGAGACGTACAATCGAACACTTAACTGAAACGGAATGCATATTGTACGTTCTGACGCTCAACATACAATATACCTAATACAGAAACCAGCAGGAGAAAGCCTTGGACCAAACCCAAAAAATTCAAAACAATTATATGTTAAAATTGAATTCCTGGATGAGTCCAGATAACTGATGAATGTCAGCGATTCCGGAAAAAATAAAAATATTAAATAATCGTTGATATTATCATATTCGTTAATATCATAAAATAATATTATATTGTACTAGAATAAGAAACCGTAAAATAATTTTTGGTGATGGCCAAACTTATGATGTACTTGATCAAATTTTAAAAAACAGCATGATATAATCAAAATAATTTTATGTTGAACTGCGTATAACTATTGATTATATATTTATATATAATGTATAATACTATAGATAACCAATGGTATAACGTTTATATAATTATATTTACGCATATGGTCATATGCATATGAACAATTTGAAACTTATGTCTTCAAACGTCGATATATGTAGGTATATGTATTTAATAATAATGCATGTAACGAATATAAACAATATAATTACCTGGTTGACGGTCTTTGAACTAGATCCCGTTATTCGGGAGACTGCAAGAACTGAAACAAAAACAAAACAATATATAAGGTTACACTTCATTTTCAAACTTATTTTTAACGAAATATTTAACTATTATGTTTTTTCGTAATAGTTTGTTTTAATAAAATAAGAAATACTCTACAAATAATAAATATAACGTGTTTTTTTTTTTACTATCAATCGATTCTACAATAAAGATTTCCTAAAGACACCTAATATTCAGAAACAAATTAAATAATATCTCATATTATTGTACACATGAGTTATTACTTTATTGCAAATATAATATTTTTCAATATTGGTTTATACAATGGTCTTCAACTTCTGAGTGAAATATAAGCACAATATGGTAAGAATGACGTGATGTATAATAAAAACAAACAATAGACATACCTATAGGCTGTTGGTAATGATATTATATGTGTTGTATGAATTTGATTTTTTATTTGTAAGAGCATTTCGAAAACCAATAAGTGAAATTGAATTAATAGAATAAAATATGAATACTAAAATATATAAAAGTATAAGTATTTTGATTTTCAATTTTTCTTATTTTATACATTATATTTAACAAATATAGTTAACGCGTATTTACATATATAGTGAACTTCGAGGAATAATATTATTATACTATTTTATAATTATATATTCTTGAGAATAAATTTCTCATGTTTAAAATATTTGTAGAATTTGATTCCAAAATAAACTTGATTTAAAAAATATGTGAAAATTAATATATAAACCTTAATACGGAAAAACAAACATTTTTCCAAGAAAGTTGGAACGTCGATATTGCTACTCAGTATACTGTTTTATACTTTTTTATATGTCTATGAATTAAAACCCATTTTCCTAACCATTTTTCCATTATTACATCTCAATCTATATACGGGTCTGTGAAAACAAAAACAAACCTATTGATCGATAATATAACATTTTATCCTGTGCATATATAGATAGAGACATGCAATGCCACAGTGTACAGCAGTAGCAAGAATAAATTGCAAAATACATTCGTATTCAAAATGTTATCGTTTGTATTTGCTTGGTCCACAATCGTACTAACGTGCCTACGTAAGCTGTACAGTACTATTTTTTAAAAACGACCCCTTAAGGTTGTATTTAGCCATTTATTTAGTATATTATACATCCTTCGAATAATACAATATAATAATTGACTTACAAATTACTATTGTTCATTTGTTCCTGATAATAAAAGACGTCTGACAAAATAAACAAAATCACTAAACCGTACGATGAAAAAAATCATAATTATATACGATTGTAGGTTTAGTAATAATGATAAGTTTCAGCTAGAGTAATTAATTATTTTGACCGATATAATACATTAAAGTATAATATTATACAAGATATGATTTTTTTTTTTTTTTGGGGGGGGGGGGGGGCATTTACGAATCGTAATAAATAGCAAATATTGAATTCTTATCAAGGTTGTACATTTAAATAGCGTTTCCTGTTGGTTTATTGTAAACAATTATTTTGTTTTCAAGTCTTACATCTTCCTTTATATAGTAATTAAGTTAGTAGACTTATCTCACTATTATCTAATACCTATCACCTATGTATATGATATTATGTGATTTACATCTCAAATATTTGTTTTTAAATAAAATAACAATGGACAAGGTTTTAATTTTTGAATCACTGTCCAGTCGTTCAGTGTTCACCGTTGTGCGCGCATATGTGTGATTTTTAAATTTAAATAAAAAAAAATCAGTTTGTAATATTGTTGCACAACAATACAACATTCTTTTCGAGAATATCATTATATAGATTCGAAATAGATATTACTAAAATGTCGTGGTTCATATTTTGGTATATTCTATTATGCACCACCACGCGTATTCTCGAATTAATATAACGCATATGTTGATATATATATATATACAAATAAGCCAAGCCGGTACAACGTCTTGTATATTGTAATACATATTATTTCGTTTGTATTTGGAGACATTGCGGGTACGTCAGTACAAATATTCTATTAATGCACAATTAAATAGACGAGGCGTGTTCCTTTCCTTGCGTTTCATATTATACATAACATTATTATAAAGTGGGACATATATTGTGATATTATACACATGTGTACATACCTATATATAAAATATTTGATTTTTTTTTAAACCCACAAATGGCAAAATACTCAGTTTTTATGAAACACGTTCCGGTATACCTTTTGAATATATATATATAGAGGCGTTTATGTACGACTGCGGAATCGGGCACCTACCGGCTAGTATATATACCTATAGCACCTATATTATATTATGTTAAAACCACGGTCTCACATGATGTACCAATATTATTGTACATAGTTAAACTATATATACTGTGCACATGTAGTTATAACTGCACTTTATGACTCGTTTGGCCCGTGAATTCGGAGACCAAGTAAGTATTATATTATTGCATTTTATGTTTAGCTGTTTGGCAGAAAACAAATAATAAATGCTGACATTTATACGAAATTTGTGATGAATTTATAGCGTACAATTACAATATCACAAACATATAATTTCTAAAACGTAACGTCTTAGAAATTTTAGCATACCGAGTGCCAGAGACTACATAAACCTTATCTAATAATAACAATATTAATCTAATTTATAATAAATGAAACTTTTTGATAATCGTCGTATCTGATTTATCATCTACATAGTATCAGTGTTTACAATTATTCAGGGAAACCAGTAAAATCTTAGATATCATTAGATTTCCAACCCCAGTGTACTATTACAGTTCAAATTTGATGACTGTTTATTTTACAATGAACCCGAATTTCCTCTTATACTACACCGTACAGATGTCCACCGTACTATGGACCGAAGTATAGATAATAATCACACCTAACGAAAATGTGTCTCCAGGCCACATATTGAGTGTTATATTGTACCAGCCACCGAGTTCCTACAACGAACGCGTGGGTGAGTCGGCAAACGCAGTACAAACGTGAAATATTAATTGCGGGAAACAAATAGCCCGTGGATAGGTGGGTTGCATTGCGCAATAATTGTGTAACATTCTAATAATAATATATTATATTAATATTGTGCATTTTATTTTATTATTATTATTATCGTTTTTTTTTTTTTTTTGCGCCGAAAACAACAATAATTCCGGTTTGCATTCCGGTGTGCTGCGCGAATGCCGCAGACGACACGACGTGTTTCATATTATACCGAGCCACCGCCGCCGCATTGTGCGATAACTCCAAGAAGGCGGTCACAATTAATATACCGCCGCCGCCGCAGCCGCCGCAGCTTTCACTTGGTAAAAATAAAAACAAATAAATACACGGCGCAAAACAAAAAATATGATATTCAATCTCCCACTTGGCGCGGGCGGCAGGCCCAGATGACGTTCCTGCGCCGCCGTCGATGTCGTACAATAACAACAATAATCTCATAATATGTGCAGGTATGCTGTAACACGATAATAATATAAACGATGTGCATAATAATAGATGGACCCATCCTGCGTTTATACTTAGGCCGCTGTGTATATCACGTAAATCGAGATCTATATGTATATTTTCCACACCTCGAGTATCGCGATTATACGCGCGTACCTCCTATATACGATAATAATAATAATAAAAATAGCTATACAATATATTGCCGTATTATTATTCCGACAATCCGCTGAATGCACTTTTCTTCGTATTATTATTATTATTATTATTAATATTATACCGCTGCAACAGTCGTCGGGCAATGACTCGACGACGTAAGGAGCGCGACCGAAAATCATTTATTTATATATATATATATAGGTGGGTAACCGTACCTTCGCACAGTGAAATATTACATTATGTATAGAAAACATCGAGAACGCCAATGCTGGGAAATATTATAATAATGTATAATATATTATAACATAGGTATATTATATTGGATATCGGCGGGCGGCCACGAGTAAAAATAGTAAATACCTAATCGAACCATCGACGCGATAAATCATTGTCTAAACGATGGGACGTATAATAAATCGATAGAAAACCAATACGTCTTGTTCTGTATATAAACATTATATTATTATATTTTATGTAGGTACATATTTTTATTATAATTTTATAATAATACGTATAAAATAGTATATGACGTGTAATATTATGCTAACGAATATATAATGTAAGCATATAAATCATGTATATTACACTGGCGCAGTATTCACACAAAATAGAAAATATTACGCACATACAGACATTTTTCACCGCACAGTGTTATGACTTTATGAGTATATACTATTATATTTATACGGTTTATGGTAATTTTCAAACCGTACGCATAAATGGTATTATATGGTACCAATATAAAAATGATTCCAAAAAATAAATATTTCCAAATTTATAATATTTGTTTTTTATCATTTACTACAGAGATCATCAATGACTGCCCTGAAGACGAATTTTATCTGGCCCGCAGTCCACAGTCAAGAATTTTGTTTTTTTTTTTATGGTGAAAGAAATAAGGTTGTCTTTACTTTTAGTTTTATTTTTAATTTAGCGTTTACTTTTTGGTTTTCCCGAATTCTCAAGGTGATCCACTAAAATTATTAATTTAGCGATACCCAATCTACTATACAGAGTGAATGTAGGGCTATTTAACAAATTTAATATAGTAACTTTTGTAATGGAAGTCTGTTAAATAGTCTTGTTACACCTTATAATATAATATCCATTCAAAACAAAATTACGTGATGTCTAATATTGGTAATAAATATCACACAAACTCAGGGACACCGTTTAAGTATGGAAGAGTGTAAATTATTAACATATTATCGCATCGTTAATTTTATTTAAGTCAGTGATATATTCTTAATAATTTAAGAGTTTATTTTTGTCAACAAAAAAAATGGATCGATAGAAAAAAATTGGCTTTTTAAAACCCATATACATATATTACATATTTACCCTAATAAAAACCTAAGTCGACGCCCGCTATACACATCCTTTGTATTATATCACCGTTTCCGTAGGTAAGTTTAGGTTGGATTAGGTTAAGTTTTTAAAGTTTCATAAAATCAATGAATACCTAGGAAAACAAAATTAAAATATATGTTCTTGAGGAATAAAAGATTTCATCAGGTTCGTCAAGTTGTACCGTAAAAAGTTATAGTAATATATTATACCCATTGTTATCATTGATTAAATAATATTTACATTTTAGACATTATATTATAGGTTGACTGAAACACAAAGAAAACGTATCGGATCAATAAATGTCATTAAACATTAAATACCGTAGCTCATAATATTATTACAAAATACAAAGTATACCTCTTGATCGACCCTTTATAAATGGCTATATAATATGATATTTATGTTGAAAAAATACTCGCTTACTAATTTGTTGTCATGTTGTTTGTAAAATGTTTTTTTTATTATTAAGATCCAGGTCAACAAGTCGTATTTTTTAATTCAACTGTTTCAACGGACTTCGCTGACTGCAATAGGTTTTAGTGTTTTGTATTTCTGTAGAAATTCACATTGGGGTAAGATACGTATACAACATGTATTATCTATAAGTATATGTTTGTATGTATTCTAACTATATATAGTCAAGTATTACAGTTACAGTTACACTTGCTAAAAATCAACTGTATTATCAAGTATAATAGTTGATCGAATATTTAGTAGACGTTAAATCGATGTACAATGTATCGTATATAGGAACCATTGTGAGAACGAGAAATGTTTTTTAAAGGTTCAACTCGAATAAATTATACGCTAACAGAGATTGTATAAAAATGGGTACAATGTAAAGTAAATTGAAGCTTTCGATAATGAAGTCGATTCATTGGTATATATACGTAAAGAACAGTAACAATATAAGTACACGCGATTACTGTAGTCTTAATACGCGTATATTCGATCAATGTAACTATACGCTATGTATATTATATGATTAACGACCATTGCCTGAGCCATTGGATGAACCAACGTGGAAAATGTTCGACCAAACATAATATTATATTATTATAATATTGTTATTATTATACACAATGATCATGTAGTATTGTATATACTATATATACCTACACGTATCGGATATGTTTTGAGTGATCAAAGAAAATGCGTTTGCGGGGAACGGCCGAAACCGTCTTAGCAATAATAGACAAGACGAATTATTGCAGTTAAAATATACGTCGCCCGTTATTGGCAGTGTGGTGTACCTATATAAATAAATAAAAAAATAAATTTAAAAAAAAAACGAAAACCGGTGAAATCATTTCTGTTTTCATTGTCACGGATCTCTACAGGTGACAAGAAAATAATGACTCTACCCCTGGCTGAGTAACCAATAGCTCAGTCCACGGTAATCTAATTTGGACCGCGTTTAATTGAATGCAGTTAATGACTCGTGACGAGATGGCCGGTACGGTCAATGATATATATATATATATATATATATTATAATAATATATAGATAGTAGATACGTGTCGTTATTAACCGGCGACTAGGTGAAATCGACGATGCGCCGGCGACAACATATATCACAATAATATTATCATTTATCATTTAATATGTATGTAAACACAACTACAACACACTTTAAGACGATTCATATATTATTAGTTATTACAGTCTATGTACATATATTATATACAATAATATTGTCTATATGCACAGTATCGGACAAAATAATATATATTGAGATAACATGTTCGGACGCTATAGATCAGTGTTGGTTTTGAGAAGGGATTAGGAGCAAACGTCCTCCTCCCTCGTCATATAATTAATTCTATCTGATATGATTTAAATATTAAAAAATAATGATTTATGGATATTATTAAGCCTGTACATAATAAATATTATAAAAGTCTTAAAACATAACATAAATAAAACCTAAAAAATAAATCTTTCTCACTCGTATACATGTTCAGCAAGACACTCGTGTGACACACGCCGTGCACCTATTCCACTGATCAAAGTATACAACAAGACGCCACCTCCTCAATAATCCAATATAAACAGAAGAAGCGCTCAACCGACAAAACACTGAGAATATAATTACGTATTTTAAACATACACAGACCTTGATGAAAAAAAATCTAATTTAAACTTATACGTTAAAGTATAATATTTTTACTATAGGCTTATGACCTGTCATTGAAGAGCCTGTGTACCTATGCTAATAAATAAAAATAATAACGAAACGTAAGCGCGCTTGGACACTGGTCGGCAAAAGGATGAAAATAATCGTACGCTTGTTACGCGAGGGGAGGGGGGGGTCTTTTTATGGGCCCCCATCACGAAACTGTCAAAATCGCCACCTACTGCGCTGCGGATTGCCCAGGTATATTATAATTCATAATATTATTATATCGAGCAGGCGTCGTTTACGGTCGTTAATAATATTATTATTATCATAATATAGGTACGGCACAGATGCAACTAATCTACCTACTATATAATGTACATTATACAAATAATATAGTAAGGCGAATACTGAATATAACATAATAGTGCGTGGATCGGATTGGCCCGACGACTATATTATAATAATTATACCTCTACAGGTATAGTCGATGGTGCGTGCGTTTTTGTGACGAACGGCTATTAAGCGGCGACGACCTTGGCAGAAAGGAGATGCTACGGACCAGATAAAGCCCGATGGCTAGACGGTCGGTGAACACGATAGACGTTATTTTTAACACACGACCGACCGATTCCGCAATGTAAATTTTAATATAATTACTGTAATTGACTGCAGATTTTTACACGAGAATATATTATATTATTATATGTTATTCTACATATAAATCCAGGCAACGATGCATGTCACTCGGTCAACTGCGTTCACGTATGTATATGTGTGTGTTTGTGTGTGTGTGTGTGTGTGTGTGTAAATGTTATTTCGCGAGGAGATAATGTATCGAAAGGATGCGATCGGATTTGTATACATACAAACCAACCGTGCCAAGGTCGCGATCACTCGAGTCCGCATTGCAGACACAGACATACGATCGTCCTACGACGCATAACTCAATAATAGACGTATCATACGAGCTATACTCCAAGTACTCGTCATCATTTGATTTGTGATATTTTCGTACTCGGTCTACTCCGTAGCGTTTAAATCGATTGTGTGATTTTTAGAGTCGATTATGGGTTATAACTATAGGTACGTCGTTGTTTTTTTTTTCAATTTTAGAAAATATAAACCGCATAAAATAAAGAAATTATGTCTTATACCTAAATTTATAATAGTAGTTTGGATAATTTGATCACAATAAAAATATTCACGACGAATACACAAATGATTCATTAATACTGTCTGCGCGAAAGTTATAGTGAACGATATTTATTTAACTCCCGTTAAAACGAAAATAATATGATCTAAAGACGTAGAAAAAACACTGGTCATTTTATGATTATATTGTCGTTTAAAAAATATAATACTCATGCAATGACCTACTGCCGTATTTTGTATGACGAAAATGTTTTAATTAATAACCAACAGGTTGTACTAATTTTGTGCAATTAAAAAATGTTTATTTACTTTATTGTAGCTTCGCAGAAATATATATATACATTGTATAATATAAAATACGAGATTTACATTAAAACTACATGTAGGAGTATTATTGGTACGACGTTAAATCAATACATCAACAAAATTATATATAGGTACATAATACATCAACAAAATTATATATAGGTACATAATACATACAATATTATATATTCATCACTGTGCAACACGCGATTCCGTCATATCGTTTTTAAACAGTAAGAAATACATTTTTGAACGCATTTTTATGTACTGTATATTTCATGATTTTAATAGCATTTTTGCATTTATCCTGAGTTAATTTTTACAATTTTTAACGCATTCAAATTAGAACTCTATTTGTAAAATATCGGGTGATATAATATTATAATACGATTAAAGAACTTTTTTAAGCTGTCGCGTGGACAATGAAGAGAAAAAGAGAAATACGGTCTGAACTGCGAAGACGGTAATTATTTTCAATGGTCGATGTCGTTCAATAGGTGTTTTGTTGTGTTTTTCGAAAGTTTATTCGGGTAGACTAAACGGACAGACGGGACGACTTGACATTGATGTCGGCGGTGGCGTCCGCTGTGCAACTTTTTACAAATGAAATTAAAAATTCTCCTATTGTGTCCGATAATTGGATGAATTTCCGACGCGTTCTGTTCGTGTCTACCTTTTTTTTTTATCATTATACCCGTTTACTTTTATTTTCTTGTTTTTTTTTTTCCTTATTATTTATAATATTCTATTCCTATCATTATTACTTATTATTATTATTTTTTTTTCGTAAATTGTTTGTCCAGCAGACACCGGACGTTGTCCAAATTTGCAGAATTACCATATTATTAAGATCATTCGGGCCAATATCGCAAGTGAAAAAAAGACAGAAATACGCTTTTATATTATACCATTATATTACAGTGTCAAGCCTAACCTAACCCTCTAATCGAATCAAGCACAACTATTTCGTTAACTGATTTCAATGTTTTCTTTTTTCTTCTATTTCTACTTTTCTTGTATTATATACACATAACACATCTAAACTGTATAATCATTACGGTAATAATCGTGTCACTTTGAATTACCACAGCTGGTAGATAGATATGTACCCATATATTTAATATATTATACGTATGTCTATCGAGGGAACATCGAGGATGTCTGATAATGATATTTCTCAACAAAATCCATCAAAATAAATATTTAGAAAGGCTAATACTTTATGATCTATAGTTACGACGGTAGACGAACCATCGTTACAACGACAAGTAAAAACAATTTGTAATAATGACATAAAAACAAGAGATCTATCATTAAATCGAACATTAATAATTATAGTAGTAGATAACTACCTAAATAAATAATGAATAATGACTGTGGATATATTTAAAATTATAGTTATATGGAAAGAAAATAATGGCAATGAAGCACTTTAAATACATATAGTAAAATATGCGGGCATGAAATCGATTAATTGTCGAAATTCATGAATAAATTATGAAATCTAATTTTTTTAGAATTGAGGGAGTTAACCTTATTTATAATGGATGTAATTAGCTAGTTAAATAAATAAATCAATCATTACATTTTAAAAGTACGTTGTATATAATACAATTGTATTTTATTTTGTTAAACCTTCAATTACATAGATAATATATGAAATATTTAAAAAAAATTACAATCCTAATTAGATATTACTACATTTTTACAACATATTTTATACCGTGAGTATGACAAAACTAAATTAAAAATTATTATGTATCAATGCTTTTTCTTAAAACAAAAAAATTATATTTGGTTACACAGTTACACTTTATTTAATTAATTATAAGGCTAAGTAAATTTACAGAAATAGTTAACATTTTTTATTAGGTCTTCAATTTATTCTATGACACCATTAAAATTTAAAAAATACAAAATTATAAATAAATAGTACTTTAATAATATTAATAATTTTGAATTATTTTTGATGTGTACAATGAAATGGTATTTATAGAAAAAAACAAATAACAATATCCTAATCTGTTTGGAAAGTTGAAACAGCCCACAGTAAACGTCATAATAGATTGATCACTAGCGGTAAAAATTTAGGCTGACAAAGCAAATTTTGGTAGCTGTATAAGGTTAAACAATATTTTAGTTTAATTAAAACATACACCTCCGTAGAAGGGTATTCAGGAATTGCAATAGTATTTACATGTAACTATACTTAAGCATTAAAAACTAAGTGTTTGTTTATTTTAAATTGTGTTTTATTTATTGTATTGATAATATTTATAATATTTCAGAAGTTATCAACTAAGTAGGTACCAATGTCTATTAACTACTAATTACTATCTATAATATATGTATATATATATCTATATAGTATGTTCTATACACCAAATGAATAAGCTGAATAAGTAAAATCAATAGCATAGATACATTACGAAGATGATAAAATTACTCCAGTAATATATTTTAAATATTAAAATATCTTAAATATCTATCACGTCACTTAAATGCTTATAACCACTAGCTCTCCGACAATGGCCAATGGGCTTTGGCGCTAATTATATGCATGTGAATTGTCACATTTATTTTGGTATTATTTGTATAAAATACATATTATTGCATATTTTTATACATTGTTCAAATCTTAATTAAATTATTATAATTTATCATCATTCATTATGCTGATATTATTTGTTAACAGCTTTTGCTTTTGAAACGTATTCCTATTAAATGTATTCGTGACATTAACATATATTATTATTATTATTTATTAAATTTAACATCTAAAACTATAATCATTGATTTTTACATACTGCATGAAATTATTTATTATATTATTATAATACGTTAAATTTGATTATTGGAATGATATTGTTTTAAATTGATTTAAATGTTATTTTGATAAATATTGCTTAAAGCACATAATTAAATATGTTAATATTATATAGGTTTTAATAATATATAATATCATTTTAACTTGAGATTAAAAAACTTTTTATAACTTATGCATTATGTGGTTAGTCGATAATCTTTCAAGTCATTTATTTCTACGGCTCAAAAATAAATAAGTATAGCTAAATATAACGCATAGCTCATACAGAAATATGAGTATTATAAACTACAGTAAGTTTTATGTAATATACAGTTATACATGATGTTATAATTTTACTGTTTATAACGATTATGTGAATGTAAAAAATTATGTAAACGTAAGAACTCATCATTTTAGCTCATGTGAGAAAATCATACTACGTTATATATTTATATGGTATTTAACGAATTAACGTATAAGTAATGAAAACTGTTATCTAATAATTATAATAATGACAAATATGGTGTGTAGGTAAAGTAATATTGTTTGGTACTCACTCAAGAATAGGCACCACAATCGATCTGTTCTAATCCAATTGCGTTTCATCTTGTCATTTGTGTGAAAATCCGCTGTAAAACACAAACACGGTTCTTTTAGACATGACGGTTATCCATGACACTACTATATATTTGCGTGTAAACGCAACACATAAAAAAATTACGATAGTAGTAATAATAATAATAATAATAATAATAATAATAATAATATTATGATTACGATTACGATAAATTGATAAATATATAATATGAATATAACGCGGCGGCAAACGAAATTCAAAAGTCTATATTTGTTGTATTATCATACTATAATATTATTATCGATGGTCGCAAAACGCGGTGACGGCACGTCCTGCGTGTGCGTAGGTACATCGACGACACTATTCGGGACTGTCGCTCGGTTAACACGCCGCAGTGGCGTTCCCCGTCGTCGCCACTGCAGGTAGGGGGAAACAACTCCGCCGGAGGTACCGGGGGGGAAAAACGCCTCAGATGAATCCGACGCGTAATAAATGTATATATATATATTATGTGTGTGTGTGTGTGTGTGTGTGCTTGTTTTCCCCGGAGTTTTTGTTTTCCCACGGACAATGCTGCACACTTCAAAAGTGCTCGTTGTGTTAGATAACAATAATAATATACCTACCTGTATGTTTTATATTTTTTAAATCGCAGTTAATTACAACCATAGAGTGTATGAACTCTTAACGTCGTATACATATGTATAGGTATATAATATTATATGTACGAGTATATTACATTATAGTTTATATATGTTCATTAATATGGTGTTCTCGTTTGTTCGTTTTTAATAATATTAATTAATAATAACTAGTCGGTACATAATATTTTATATTATTTACACGGTACCTATACAATAATAGTTATGGTCGAACATCGGTTAATTTCGTACTAATGGATATAACCGTACTTGTGAGTGATGTTTCGTTTCGTTTTCGTCTATCTAAATCTGCGCATTTGATTTTGGAAAATATTTGAAATTATTATGCATTTATGCGCACTACGCATCATTTACTAAATTACAACGAGCGAGTTTATAATTTTACTAGAAAATATCGGATATTTTATATTTTTTAGTGTTTTTACACATGAACAGACAGTTGTGAAGTTATACGGAGGATATAATGAGTAAATATATTGAAAAGTATTAAGGTGTATCGAAGTTTGTAGAATAATTGTCTATGTATTCTTTTTCAAACTGATGTCTATACTCTATACTAATGTAAATAGGTAATATAATAATTGATGTAACTTCCTCGTGCACATAGCGCAGAAAAAAAATTACTCAAAATTGACTTTCATATAAAAAATAAAATCAGCATTATTTCGTATTTCATTATTATTTATTCGATTATGATGTAGAATATATAAGTATTTATACGCGCACTACAAGCACTATGTTATAAAAATTAAAAATTCTAAACTAGTATGTTAATATTCAAATAGATAAAAAATTAAGTGGCGCTTAAATTTACGCTAAATATAATAAATCAACAATTTTTTTAGATGTACCTACTTTTATTTATAATGTACTAAGTATTATACCTTTTATAGTATATTAGGGTAGTACAGATTATATGTAGTTTTATAGACAAATAATACTTATTTTAAAATGGAAAAATTGTTAAATATCAGTGAGTTACAATAATAGTTATTGTTTTAACTTATGATGGACATTGGACATATTTTATTATTTAATTCTTAATGTTTATATCATATTACCTACTATTTTTTCAGCCATTCTGTACTCCGGTAAGTACTGTTTGAATATAACATATCTGTTCACCACGACGTCAATGACAATCGGAAAACATAATACCGGAAAAGGGATGATAAGACCATTATTATAATATAGTATAACATTTATTCTCGAAATGGTGAAACCGCTTTAATCCACAATAGTAGACTCAGTCCGTATACGTATAAGCGACTTCCGATTCGATTTGTACAGTGAACACTAGCTGCGGATAACATATTATTATATATATAATAAATACACCATAATAGTATACTATTGACTGTCGAAGTAAATCGAATGTGTCCATCATTTTTTATGATTACCTCATTGTGAGTTCCCGTTTTCATGGATTGATTTCCAGCTATATATATCATATTAAACACCAAATACACAGGCGCGTGTCTTTTGTTCGATAATCGTGTACATGTTTGAAGAAAATGTGCAAAAGAAATAAAATATATATATACATGGAACTGAGAATTGCTGGGCGTTAAGCGAAAACGATATTTTAGAATTCACGGTTGATCAATTAATAATTAACAAATTCGAAAATAATAGTTTACTAACATGCAACCAATAATTAAGCATGATATAGGAATGTGTGATTAAGGGACACGTCATTTTAATAGTTTGTCAACAAAAAACACAAACTGGACTAATTTAAGACGCGTGAACCATAAAGTAAATTTAAAAAATAACAAAAATACATTAATCAGTAATCACAATTGAAACATTAGATTATTTTCCGAAAAAAATATGAAAAAAAGTTAATTTTTAATTATTATTCGATTATAAAATTAGTTTAGTACCTAAAACGATTAAAAACAAAATTGACAAAAGGAATAACAGCAATTTTCATTTATAATTTCTATGATACGATATATCACGTATACGAGTATACCATAGATATTTAGTATAATATCTATGGTTATTAAATAACAATATTTTTAGTCAAAACATCGGTGTGTCATGATATCATATTTTCCCTGTATCTATGTCGTATATTAAACCGATATAGTACCATATATTCAGTTATATGCTTATTATTGTAACGAAAAGTGTTAAAATTAAATAAATAAAAAAATAATAATAACAGTATAAACAACGCATTTTCAACAGAAAACGACGTACATATGCATATTTCAGTGATGTCACATTTACCAGTCTCTCGGTCCATCCGTCAAACAATAGCGAGACGGGTAAAACGATAATTGGTAAGAATTGTATTCATCACCGCGAACGTAGTGGAGAGCATAATATACACACGCGCGCGCGCACCGCCGCCGCCATCAAAAAGAAGAAAATATATCACGTTCCGGGTCGGTTGACTTAGTGGAATCATTGTATTTTCAACTAACACGCGTCGAGTAAACGTCATCGTAATCGCAGAACAGTATTTTTTTTTATTATTATTATTATCTAATTGGCCGAGAACGTAAAAAAAAAAAATTTGGTGGAATGTTTACTTTGATATCACATAAACAGACATGAGTGGATGGGAGATATTTAAAAAAAAAAAATGTCTGGAAAGTGAAAAAAAATTTAATTGAAAACACAAATCATAGTATCAGAATTTAAAGGTAAAAAATCATCAGTTTTTTCGTTAAAAACATATATGGTTAAAGGAAAACTATATAATATGATGGGATAGTTTTTTTATGAAATATAATATAATTATATATATATATATATATATACATTATATTATTGTTGCTATACTTCTTATTTTTACTTTATATATGACTATACAAATGGCAAACACGAATTCGATTTCAGTTTACAGCAAATTACTTTTAACAACGCATATACGAACTAAATGTCAAAACATGAACATCGGTTAGGTGTAATATTATTTCAATAGTTTTTTATAATTTACAAAATAAAACGAGTTTTGATGTGTTGAGAAACTTACGAATGTATTTTGTATATTATCGAAATTTGCACTGTATCATTTATACGATACACGCATTAAACACACTTTGATTAAATTATATATGGCAAAAGTGATTTCTCAATCAAAAAAGAGTAATTTGTTATTAAAACTCATCAGAGCATAATGAGGTTATGCTTTGGTAAGTATGAACTCGTCATTGTGAATATGAATACAATAGGAAATGTTTTATATTTGAATAGATAATACTGTAGATAACATCAATTAAACTTGGTACCTATCTAGATTCAGTTTAAGATGTATTATATAGTTATACATACATACCGTCTTATGTATTGATTTAGTGGGTATAATGTAACATTTTACACATTTTATACACGAATATATATTGAATTACATGAATTCTTGAACTTTATAGATTTGTTAAGAGAAAGGAAATCGAAGTATTTATCAGATAGTACAACGTTTACGATTTTTATTCGTGACTTCATAAAAACTATTGAATTCCCATTTTTTTTTATGTATAACAAGATTCGGGATATTCTTTAGGTGAATATTTCACTCTAAATTCTGTATTATTTATTATTATTTTTTTTGTAACAAACATTTTTCCGATTGAAAAATTGAAAAAAAATTCTACTATCATGAAAATGTTTGGTCCATTATAAAAAAATAGATTAAATCTATAATCTAGAAATTTATTAACCGTTTATATGCAATTTTATTTATTCTACTTAGATTTATACATTATGGATGACACACAAATGTAAATACAAAACCATATATAATCGTATCTATATAGTTAAATATTTGTACCAACCAATAATACGTTATACTACTCTACTTATGGGACAAAAATATTTTATAGATATACACGTGTATATACTTACATTTAAATAATATTAAAACGAGCATTCAACATCTATACAAATTTTAAAATTCTTTCAACTTTGGGATAAAATTATAATTATTTCAAATTTGAATAATGCATGGCTTTACATGTTTTGTTATAAACATGTTTATTACGTTTATATTTGTTGTCCAAATAATATTAAATTAAATCGAATAATTTGATATACAATATATCTACTTATTAAATGGCTATATATTAATACATTAATATGTATTATTTAAGCAACAAAACAAGTTGGGAAGTATTATGAAACATTTTAGCATAGTTAATCGTTCTACATATATCGTATTTCATTTCTATATGAATTGATAGTCGTTTGAAAATAATATCGGCCGCATTATGCAAATTATATTATGTAGGCACGGGCGTTAAACGTGACTGAATATGGATCAAATCGATTTTTATTTTTAATTCGTACACAATGATTTATGATTATTTTATAAGTTTAGTTAACATGATAATATGATCTATAACTATATATGTCATATGACACGGACACATGGTAAACTATGGTAACAAGTTATAGCATATATAGTCATATTTCATGTAAAATTTACTAATATTTATTCTAGTTATACATTTTCAAAACACTTATTTATTTTTAAGTTTCGATATATTTGAACAATATCTTTCATATTATTTTATATTTAAATTCCATTTCAAACTATAGATAAATAAAATAATATAATAATAATTAAGTTGATTAGTGATTATCAAGACTATATAATAAATAATGATCGTATCATTCTCGGGATTGAAAATTAGCTATTCAATATGGTGATATTCGAATTGTTGGTATCTATAGGTATCTACAATAATGCGAAGATGACTATATTTTTGTAATATCGAAAGTATTATAAAATATAATTTTTTACTGTCTGATGGTATTTATGACAGTTGATACAAACAAATCGTTATTATTAGTTTATGGTTTATAAGTATTACGCCATATTTTACTGAAATTCGTGATTCCGCTACAAGGCAAAAACTTACATCATTTTTCAATTTGGTTTACGTGTGAAAGTTCAAGACCAATGATTTCAATAATTCGGAATTCAAAAACTATGTGTATACCTACACATCACCAATAAATTATTCTACTTACAAATATATTATTATCGTTTTATTATTTATGCATAAAAACTTCTTGTATCTCGTTTATTTTAAAATAGCGAGTTTATTCCGTGCCGATGCCATAATAATAACATACCTACATCGATATCGCATATCTTACGAGGAAAAAATATCAGAGAAGATAAAAAAATAATAAACGTAATCATTATTATTATTTAATCGAATCGTATTGGTGTAGGTTATCTATACGGCGGCGAATCGTCGCCCGATGATTGATTATCATTATTATATATTATAATAATAAATAATAACATTATATACCTATTATTATCATCATCGAGTGTCGGAACACACTCGCAGTGCACGCGTCGTAACAACCGGACTCGTTGGTTATCGCATCTTCTCTGCGGATATAATAATAATATTATATTATACCAAACGTATATGTATAGGAAGTCGGGTACGTATAAAGCCGGTATGGGAGTCGGATATACGCGAGTAATATTATAATATAATTTTTAGTTGCGCAACGACGACATCACAAGTGAGGAGTTATGCGTAAAAATGTCGGGAAAAAAATATCGGGGAAAGTTGTGAGACTGTGCCGCAGTGTGCATAGTGCGATGATGATGGGTACCACGGTGAGCTATACGCATATTATAATGGAAGACGCCACCAATAAAGAAGAAAAAAAGTGTTAGCGTGTGTGAACAGTGTAATCGACCTTCACCTTTGCAATACAACATCCGCTATATAATAATAATGTATGCAACGTATCGGCCAGGTCCCCCGACTGCGTTATGCTATATATATATATATATATATATATATATAGGTATGTTTTTTATTATATATTATGTGATTATACAAAATTATATCATACTAATTGATCGCTTGAAGTGTTAAATACATCGCGTGCCGTATATGTAGTTATCATTATTACAATTTGATAATTATTATTTTACCCTTTAAAAATATTTTCAGTAGAACGTGTGTAACACGCGGACGTTTATGACTTCTGTATGATACATACGTACCCATCCATTACAGCATCATAGTGTAATGCAATAGTGCACGATATTTTTTTTCTTTTTGTCTACTATCCGTTAATCAAAATAATATTGTGCGGACGGAAATCATCAAAAATGTTAAACTATAACTTTTAATAAATTTTTTTTTAAATTATTATTGACGCAATTGAAATAGTTTTAAGACTACTTATAATCTACGATTAAGTTTTTTTTAAATATAATTTACGATATTCACTAAACCGTCTGTATAGTAATATATTCAATCAATACATTTAACGAAGAGCAGTATAATAATATAGAAAGGTATTAATTACCATTAAACCATAATCTTGTTAATGCGATAAAAACTTATATGAATACAAGCAGAATATCATGTACCTACGTAGTATGTATAAAATATCATCATTAAATTTATAAAGACTAAGTTAACAAACATGTCTATATGGAAATACAAATAAAACTCGAATTTTAACAATTTTATAATTTACTATTATAATAAGTAGGTAGTAACTTATTATGTAAATGTTTAACTAACGAAAGTTAATATTAAATTAAATAGGTCTTACGTTTTTTATTAGATAATGTAGGTAGGTAATGTCTATTATACAGCTACATGGGAAATTCATATTAGACGTATTTTGTTAACTAAGTATATCTACTTATATTGTGAGATGTCTAACTGTTTAATATTCATACATTTATTTTAGTCTATATTTCTGTGAGTTTGATGTTTTCGGCTGATACTATAATGAGGCATATTTCGATGTTTATCTTTTTAGACTAATAAGTATGTAAACGCAAGTTAACCTTCGTCGTACTTAAACGAAAATTTCGAGCATATTTTCAGTTAAATAATATCGTCTCGTAACTCGCCGACTACATTTTACAAAATCACGAGTGTATCTACTCGTATAATATATACCC
Organism: Rhopalosiphum padi; assembly: GCF_020882245.1. NCBI lineage: Eukaryota > Metazoa > Arthropoda > Insecta > Hemiptera > Aphididae > Rhopalosiphum > Rhopalosiphum padi. The sequence continues at coordinate 27,389,651 of NC_083600.1, forward strand.
AAATAATAATATACACGCATATTATATGTTATTTTAACGAACCACATTTCATTATATGAGAGATGATAATATGATGATATAAGTGTTAATACATTTTCGCGTGCATGTTTCGGATAGATTCGATTTCAACCCGTTTCGAAGTGCACGTCTGTACCAAGTGAAAGCCATACAGTGCGGTATGATTATAATATATAATACTTATACATAATAATATTATATACAAATATACGATGATGTGAATCAATATATGGATTTTATGGACCATGATCCGACGATGATTCACGAGTACATATTTATATGTATGTGTGTGTATATTTATTATGACGAAACGGCCAATGAATTGGAATGCGTTACAAACGCATATAATAATATGAGTAATAAGTAATAACAATCGTTCGTAGGAAGCGAGAGATGCGCTCGTGGGACGAGCCGAGCGAAGTAAACTCGCGTAAGTCGTAGGAGAGAAGACCGTGATCGGCGCCGGACGGTGAATTCAATGTCCATTGTGGTTTGTATAATATTATTAACATTTTGGGCTATGGGCGAAAACAATAAACATATGGTTGCAAAACTTTACGGTCATATTCCAGTACGAGTACACGTGAATCATATACGAGTTATTAGTACCTATATATAGTACAGGGAGACCGTCTCACATCAATGTTATACTGTGGGTATTATTTTACCCACAGTAATATATAATAAAATATTCAGTCTAACGTAATAGTAGTGTTGTATATCGGGTAAACTTAAATAGGAAGTACCTAAAATAGTCATGACAGATATCTTCACGCATATACCGTGGATTCGTAATAATATTCTTACGTTACGAGAAACGCAGGTATGGTTAACCGATAATCTTTTTATCGTTATCCTTATATATAAATATTTATCTCAAATAACAACGGCCTGTTTATGAGCCTATCAAGTTTCCAATAACAATATTGAATTATTTTACGATTTTTTATTTTTGTTAATTTATTTTAAACACTGTACGTGATAATATCATATATTATACCCTTTTCAGTGATGAGGGAGTGCACGAATTGTATTTCGGTTGTTTATCATTTTTCCAGCAAAACTGTTGAATAATTTCACGATTTTTTTCAAAAATATTTTAAAAAGAACACGTAATGTATTCATCAATTTTTTGGGTAAAATTTTCAATAATTAAACGGTATTTTTTTTCTAAGAGCTAATAGCCGGCTTAGTATATGTATTACAGGAATAGGAATACTAATTTATGAACTAATAGTCTATAGGTTTATTAAGACTGTGTGTTGAATCGATAATGATAGGAACACCATGATAATGACATGTAAGAAAGACATTAATAATATATTATTGATAATGTATAATATTATAATATAGGTACTATTTAACATTGTATTCATTATTTAACTAAGTATGTTTTTTGACCATGATTTCAAAATTATATTATTTATAAGTGAATTAAATTAATATGATTCTATTAAAAACAATGATATTTACATGTAGAGTGTTAATAAATAAACGTAAAAGTCTATTTTAAGTTTTAGTTCGTTAAAATGAATTTTTTTCGGTGAATGTAAAATTTTTTATAGTGTATAATAAACTTGATTTTTCAAGGATACTCGAAGATTTTCATTGCGTTAAGCTTTTTATGCAGTGTTTTAAATTATTTATAATAATGAACTTGAGATGAAAAACATATACATATAGGAATTAATTATATTAGAAAAACTTGAAACATAAATTCAAAGAAGTTATTCGTTTTGGAAAGTAGCTTACGAACAGATAGAAATATAATAATATTAAAAAATATAATAAATTTAATAAACATAACTTTTTAACATAAGCTCATTAGGTAGTTTCTTTGTATTTTTTAAACAAAATATATGCAAAACTTATATTACAGTAAACTTGATTTTTTTTATAAATAGTTCTCATTTCTCAAGGATTTTCATTATATGGACATTTTAATGTCATATTAATATTATGAATAATGAGTGCATAATAACAAGGTACCTATGGTATATTGTAGATATTATATATCTAATAGTACTTATTAAATTATATTATTATTCGCTATAGATAACATCACATATTATTATTATAGACAGTATAGACACATTATGTATAGATAGATTCACCCAGATTGACAATACGATTATAAAACAATCCATTGCAGGAATTTGGCGCGTCTAATGTTAGTCTAAATACTGTCTAAAGTCTAGACAATATTTCTCGAGGGGCAAAGAAGGATAAAATCAATAGTTATTTAATTTAATTGTACACGAGAAAATGTTTAGGTAAATTAATTGTGAAAAAAACATCCCCAGGAAAAATAACTCCCAATATAAAAACGAATCAAATTAGTATATGCTTTTAAAATGTAGCAGTGTCAGCATTATATTAAATATTTTTTTTTAGTCATTCAATGATAATTTGAAATAGAACAAATTCGAAAAATACGTAAATCAACTATCGAAACTATTTTAAATAAATTATGGGTTTACAATAGGTTGATAATAATAAACTTTCGACACTAAATAAAAATTCAAAATCTATAGATTCTAGTAAATTATTCAAAATCGTGTCATATACATTATCCATACTGTGACAGTTGTCGATTACTTTATAAATGATATAGATGGGTAATGGGTTAGCTACGAAGAAATTGCGTTTTTCCTTTATACACGATTCTGTTCACACTCGACAATAATAGTGTATATAATAATGATAGGATATTGTCATAAATATTTTGCCGCAATAACGTGTACATAAACAGAGCTTCTCGCGCTGTAGTGATAAATAACAATGATTAATGACATAATAATAAAGTATACATTTGGCGCGGTCTAATGATTAGACTCTAATCATATAGTAATATATATCATAGTAATTCATTGCATGGCGATGACAGGAACTCGAAGGTTTATTCTGTAATCGTTTAAGATGTTATAATATTAAAATACAAAGTATACATATAAAAATACAGTGGTCGCCGCTTAATGTTGGTAATCGCTTTAGTACTGATCAAACTGATAATATAAATCGACCGATTACGCTAAACGAAAATTGAAAAAAAAAAACAAAACATATTATGTCAAATTAAAAAAAGGGGTTAAGTAGGTACCTGCTTTGCTGTACAGTAGGAGTCGATAATGTACCTCGTTATTGAGTAAGTCATTGCAATAGATATGTTAAACTCGAATTCAATAATAAATCAATGTCACTATATTATCATTTATTTATATTGTGATTAAATTTGTGAATTGCTATTAATCATTATTGTAAATACTTTGAAAATATCATTTCGTTAAGTAAAATGTATAATGTTCAAACGCCTACGGATATTTTTAAATTAAAAAATATCTAAAAAAAATTATGTTGGTAAATTTATTTGATTATTGGATTTTAATATTATTACTAAGAGGAACCTTGCATTACATTTTCAAGCTTTACCTATAAAAATTTAACATTTCGTTAAATGTTAACATTTTTAATTATAAAATCATTTGTGATTTTGTTAAAATATGAATATATCAAACGCTTATAAAAAAAAAACCATTGATTTACGCTACACTTGATTTTAATTCCAGTAATTTCATGAAAACTTTATACTACATTTTAGAGTGTTGCGAAAAAAAAATTCAAATGTCTATGAAATATAGTTCAAAAATAAATGTCTCAACTCCCAGTACCACTATAGTACACGAGCAAAGTGTATTTCAATACGACCAACACGTACAAGTTTGTCCAAGTATTAAAATGATTATATCTATTAGAATTAGACGGTAACTTCGATAGGGTGTTACTAAACACTCAAGTACTTGTTGATATGTTATTACACATTATAACCATTGATTACAATTTAGAATTGTATTATAACACCGGTGTACAGCATTCAATTCGTACTTATATTTTTCAATAACAATAAATAGTTGATAACATTTCCTATGATTATAACAAGCCGTGGTGACCATAATATCATTTAATATGTCATGCATATTATTATACTTATATATACATTAAATTAATTATCAAAAATTATGTTATGATATAATATTTTTTTATGTAACTTTTTTTTATTGTGATTATGATGAAAAGTAAAAATATTTTTAAAAAACCGGCAAACGTGTAGTCACGTCGAACGGGGAAAAAGACGTGTTGATAAAATAACAGGTTTTTGTTTTGTTTGTTCTTACAGTGTTTCTTATACCCGTGACATTTTTCCGTGCTTCCGATGAGATTATACCTCGGAGTCAGTTATGCAACAAGCAGACACAATTGTTAATAATCGACTCACCGCAGTACCAAGTAGGTAGCGAGGTATGGTTAAAGGTATACTTAATTGTATTATATCCTAAAATGATAATAATAATAATATAGGTGCCTAATCAATGTCCGTACAACGTATCCCTTTTGATGGGTTATCTAAAATTATTACGTTTTATTACGTTTCCAGTTTGGCGTGACGCAACGACGATATATACCTATTGCAGCATTATGGTTTCACTGTGGTCGTGTATTTTATTGGCCAGTAGTAAATTATTTTATTTTTGATAAAATCAGTACGATTTATAACCGGATTTGAGAAATTGGTGGATTTTAGTACAACCGCTATACTATTCTGTACATGTCACTATAGATTAAATGTTGAAAGCTCTCTTTACCATAAAACCACACACGCTTTACGTCAACTAACGCGTTGATGTAATATTTTGTTGTCATTCCAGCAGTTAAATAGTCTCCTTGTGGGTGTTTATTAATATAACTGTATTTTTTTTTATTTATTTAAGTAAATTGAAATGTATAGCATGCGGTAGTGAAATTTCTTAATAAGATTCATATTAAATGATAAGATAAGTTGGATTATGACTTTATGAGAAAGACTTAAAAAAATGTTAAAAATATAAAAGTCTTTATCTGATATGTCTTTTCTTAAAATACATATAAAACTAAAATATATATTATAGTAATATTATAGTTAGGAAGACATCAGGTAGTACCTTTTTTCCGCGTAAAACATACATTTTAACATTTACACGTCATCTATACATACACACCTACACACGGAAATAATTAAGTTTGGTTCAAATAGGTACCTGTTTTTAATTTTTAATAATTTTTTTCTCAAATTTTTCAGACCTTCAAAGCACATATTAAATATATATTATACACGTTTGATCTTATGCATTTTATTTATCTGAAACGTATTCTACATATAATTGCTATTGTGTGTATAAGTGTTTATGTACATTTAATTTAATTTGCATCCATATACTATACTTATATTCGATTGCATATATTTAGTTGTTATTAAAATTTAAAATATTAACTGCAATTGCGTAATCATGATTAAAATTGTAAACGCTCACGAGACTGTAAAGATTGTTGTTCGAAAATATTAAAAAAAAAACAATGTCAAGTTTAAAAACTTGAACCATAATAACCCATATAGGTATGGCCGGTATGGGACGTATGGTACAACACAATAATTCTAAATAATAAATACATCTACACAAATAAGTGAGCACATCTATAAGTACTCTACCATAATGATTATCGTGTAATCAATGTGTTATATAGTATTAATTGCAGTCAATGATTTCAGTATTTTCGTTCGCTTGCGAGTTTGCTGAAAAATGAAAACCGATGAAAACTATACCCGATATTATGTTTCTTATCACACACGCGGTACACAAGAACATAACACGAGCAATTCTTTTTGTTAGTACCTTAATGGGTATACGCACTTAGGCAACTTGAATGTTTTATTATTTAATGGATCAAATGGGTCATGAACGACGAATTTTAATCACGATTGGCACGTATGTTACTTAATCCGTCATACATATTATTATTATAATACAGTAATAATATATATATATAGTAATAACATTCAATATTTAGAGACGTGTGGTGACCTAAACGCACGGTTAATAGAAGTGGTAGCTGTTCAGAGCGCCGTTTTAACGATTTGAAAAATTACGATGAAGCGTGACCTGACGATAGGCGGCTACATGTACCTATGTTATAAATATGATTACTGTTTTATTAAAATAAATTATAATAGGCCGCTGTTACAAGTGAGTTATGGTCGTGTACGTGTGTGTTATATGCGCATAATGAATTTGTGTAATTAATTTGCCAAATTCATTAAGTGAGTACGTAAATAACCCTAAAACGGATCGACTCATCAACTAGTTTTAACCAACCATATAATTAGTAATTACCCAACAACATGCGTTCATTTCATTTAATTATTAGAAAAATATTATAAAACCAAAGCAGAATTTAGCTTATGAGATAGGTAACAACATAAATAATGAAAAATGCATTTTTTGATTAATAACAAATAGAAAATTAAATTTTTTTTTTTTTGTTTATAATTTATATCTAATAATATAATATGCAATCACGACTAAAGAGAGTACTATAAGAAAATTTCTATTTATAATAAGATAACTATATAATAATGGAACTATATATATTTATTTTTTTTTTACCTTAGTAGCTATTAAAGTATAGAATTTTGAATATTATTATATAAGATAATTGTCCTAAAATATTCATGATATATTATAGCAATATAAGTACTATATTTCTATAATAAAAGCAATTTCAAGCAATATCTTTTCAATCAATGAAAATGAAGGTCATTTTATTAACTGAATGATTATGATTAAACATTATATTATTTTGTATTGATGATTTTTGGACATGAATAATTGAAAAGTTAATCAAATAGGTACGTTTCCAAGGCTTTAAAAATATTTAAACACTTTCTGCGAATTCGTTTTAAATTATAGATAAAATAATCAAAATGGTTTATGATATTATTAAATTAATTATAATATTTTATCCGATAACTATTAGCTAAGAAGAGTTTGTTTGTCTATAATCTATATGCTCAATACGTGTGTTGCTGAATAAAAAACCGCTACTTAAATATCAACATTTCAATATTGCCCAAATTATACGTAAACCACCAGTCTTAATATATTAATGTTTTAAATATTATTGTTAACAATTTTCAAAATATGTGTATAATGTATACAAAACATACTTAAAAAATAAGCCCAATAATTAAATTATTCTTTAAATTTTAGTATGTGTACTATCTTATTTGTATAATTGTATTTAATGTAATATAACTTGTTAAGTTTAGATCACGCAATCCGGTCTTTCTTCGGTATAGTAAGTATATTTTATAGGTGAGAATAAAAATAACGTGAGAAACTTTTAACGGATAATTTTACTTTGTTTCTTACCGATTGTACTACATCAGTCATGTAATAATCTTGTTTTTATAATTTAAATATCAAAATGTAATCCGTGAATTTCGCTGTGTTATGAAATATAAAGGTAGTTGTTGGGGATTTGGTGTCACAGTTTTTTTTTTAAACAAAAGCAAACATTATCGCGATAAGAAAGAAGTTGTGAAACGTCATTAGAGCGGAGTGAGAGAATCTTCAGCATTCCATCCATGACAGTTGGAGGCCGACCATTCGACCCCACAAATTAAATTAAATAAAACAACAAACAATAAGTTCAAAGTATAAAATAATTCTAATGCAAATCCTTGCACTAATTATATGTTGGAGACGTGTTGGGCTACAAATCAAAATCCTTCCGAGACTGATGAGTTGAACGAGCGTAATTTGGATTTATATTTTGTCACGACAAAATGACGGAGTCCGATAGGGAAAAAATGCGGTCTTAAACAATAATTATAAAGGACCGTGGACCTAGATATACGGTAGGTATCATATAATATAAAAAAAACAACATTAGAGTACTTTTATTTTTAAGGTCATAATATAATTTTATAATAACTACCTAAAATAAAACCAAGATCCGAACATTGGTAATATTATGTATTATTGTGTTGAGGACTAATTTAATTTAAAATAATTATTTACAAGACATTATACCTATACTACACATAAACTGAAATTAATTAATTATATTAAAAAAATATTTATGCCATCAATCTATTTATACATGTAAAATTCCAATGATTATAGTTAAAACTATGGCAGTTACATAATAATTAACATAAATATAAGTAATAATCATATAAATTCTAAATTAAAAAATATTTTATATCGAGAAAAGAACATAAGAATGGACTAAATATTACATTTCAAATAAACGACAATACAATATTATATTAAATTATAGGAAATTAAAATATTAAACCGAGATAATATATAATATTATAATAATATTTGTCTTAGTCGTATATATATCATATAATATACATATTATACCTATGTAAATAATATATTAACCACGATTTATGATTTTATCACAGTGTAAGCTATTAAAATATGTATGCCATAAGGTTATGTCACTGTTTGATATACCTACAATATTTTGTATTCTCATCATAATCAACTTGGATAAATATTATACTGTTTGTTGTTACGAATTATTTCCTATAGTCAACTACTTTGATTCACAAAACATGACACAACTATTTTTGTATACTTTCCTTTCAATCAAAATAGTACAGTGCCCAACAATCATGTAGTGGTCAGTTACTCTTTAGGTTTAGCCTATTTCCTACCCGCCCAAATAATTTCCTACTTTTAACAACAGTCTAAATATTACTTGATGAATATAAAAATTGTATTGCTTATATACTTTCAAAATATAATATTATATACCAATAATTTATAATAAAAAATGAAAATTGTAGAATAACATTTTATTGGGGAGGATATTATATTAAATGTATATGTGCTAAATCTTCGATGTGTATATTATAACATAAGTAGGCATATTATCTAATCAAATCTTGTCGTTATTGTAGTTATATAATTTTTATTTTAGAATGGATTCAAACTTTAAAAATAACCGAATAAATACGAATTTTGATAGGTGTACAATGTAACAATCGATTAGTATTAAGCACATGTGTTTGGCTAACTAAACTCGAGCATAGGTCACCACAGCTGGTTAATGATCACGATGGTCTTTATCAACACGTAAGTATACGTCACGGATATTTCATGTATAACCCCGGGGAAGCCGCAAGTACACTGAAAATAATGATAAATGAAATTCACATTAGTTCCCTAGTGTACGCCCCGTGGAAACGCTTGAAGCCATTGTATTAGTGCCGAACGATTACAACCGGTTCACTACTATTTTCGAACGCGTGCCAGTAGAACTGTAATAACTTTAAACGGTCATAATGTGAGCACCTGATATTAAGTTTAATCCTAAGTAGGATCCATTTTAGATGATTCTAAAATAATATGATATGTTACTTCCAAACCCCAAATACGTAGGTATTCGAATTATAACTTAGATAAGTAGGTACCTATTTAATTTTTCTTTTTACCAACTTCTTATCGTCTTAATTTTATGATGGATACCAATTCTAAAAGTATATTTTTATCTAATCGAGATAAAATTAATCATAAAATTCAATTTAAATAAAGCTTTTATTCGATATTTCCAATAAACATAATATAATACTTTATACCGCAATTAGGTTACCTAGTAATATACAATAATTTATAACCAAGTAGCCCATAATATCATATAAACCTATCGATTTTAGATTGTCTAAAAAATTAAAAACGTTTAACATAATATATTCAATATTCCTGCTGTTAAATAAAAAATACTGTATTAAAAAATTATATGCAATATTTAACAGAAAAGATAAAATTATCTAAAAAAATAATAACTGTCTTAGAATCTTTAATTTTTAAAATGAAATTATACATTTTTTTGCTAAAATTAGTAAAATATTAAAAACAATTTCATTTTTATGTATACTTTGCATTTTTATTAACGTTGGTCCAAATGATATTAATACTTTTAATATTTCTAAATGGTGCTTGAGATGAGATGACTTTTTATGACTACCATCAACAACGCGATATACATTTTAACCCTTCAACTTACATGACCACTAATTATTAAAAACATTTTAAGTTTTAAAATTTTATAATACATTTAAATTATTAGATGTTACTTAACTTATTGAACAGGAAATCTTGGTCCTCATTCTTTATTCTAATCAAAGTAAATTAAATTAAGTATGAAATATTAGAAGCGCAATTTCATTATGAGCGTATACCATGGAAATAACATGTTGATATCTATCTTTTTTTAGGTACATTTTAAATCACATAATACATATTATAATATCATAAATACATAATGCATATACCGTGATAGGAAAACGATTTTGGATTAAGTAATATTTTGATGCCCTAATTAACAATTCAGCATTCACAGTTTATTAAAACATATTATACCTATTCATAATAATTCTATTGTATTAACGCTTCAATAAAACCCTAGACTGAATAATCTAGTCGATTAATCGCGTTCAAATATTACGTCTTAGTACAATTTTGAAACAACTAGTTCAAACAATCAAGTTTCAAATAAATATATTTAAAATAATCCGTTTCTTACGGAGACGTTTTAAGTTAAGTGAAATTTTTTTCATTATTGTTTGTTTTTTAATACCGTTCGGAAATAATATTCTGTACGTGTGCGATATTATTCTTCGTATGGTCGTTTTTTTTAAAATGTATACCAATAAATTGTTTTTGATATATTGACCATTGTTATTAGTAGTATGGGTAAAGAGGTACATGTACTATATACAATATTATATAAGTTATTGAAGCAATTATTTCGTTTAAACTTAATACGCCTCCGGATCAGAGAGAAATAAATTGTTAAACATATTTCATTAGGTGAGCGTGAAAAGTAGTCTCATTCTCAATTGTCCGCCTATTGTGTTTACGTAGAGTATATTTTAATAAACATCTATGCCAACAACAAACACTATGCATCTTTCTTTCCTGTTTCGGCAATTTAATACGTTTGGATTTAATCCAACTAGGGTAAAGTATTTATTTATTGTACAATATTAAAATGTCTATTTGAAACTCGACTACACTATACTCGAAAAAAATTTACATTTTTATTATTTATTGTAATTTTCAATAAAAAATTGTTATAAAGTTAATACTCTAATAATTATATGCAAAGAATATAACGTGTTTAATGACCATGTATACATATGACTATATATTCGAATTATAAAAAGCTATACCTGAATGACATTTTTTAGTTAAGGATTTTTAATTTGATTCAAATAAAAATATGTTTTATCTTAATTTGTTATCAAAAATATTTTTTTTATTAAGGTGCATTTTAGATTTTCAGGCCGCTAAACTATCCGTCTATCACTAACTTCCGATTCTACTATGTACAAATGAGTATTTAAATCCACTGATTTGCATCTTTCTAAATCATAATACTTATGCTTAAAGTAGTCAAGAACCTATTTTAAACTTTAAAAAAAATACAATATTGTTATAATCATTTTAATGTTTATCTATTTAAAGGATATTATCTTTTGATTACAAAAACAAACTTATGTAACACACAATACGTAAACGACGATTTTCGCAGACTACAAATATTAAAGGATTACGAAATTAAAATAAAACATAATGCAAATAGTACAAAACGAATTGACAACTATAAACAGAGCCCTCCAGTATTGTTTTCGAAATATCAAGTAACTATAGGTATACACGTTTACTATACTATGTTTACTACAGATTATATTTGATATCTAATAATAGATATGGTTTTTTTGTATATCGGTTGAAGAAAAAAACTGAAAGTACATTTATCGTGAATCACTTCAGTCATGACGCTTCCAAACTACAGGGTTCTGTAATGTCCTTATTCCGTGGTCATAATCGTGCAGTGATTCACATTACAAATCGTGGCCAAATACAATAATAATTAGTTCATCGTAATATTCTGAGCATTCGTTTCATCACAAAATTGAAGAACTATATAATATCAAATTATTTAGGGTATATTATTAACTTTTTTTTTTATTTAAAATACGGATCGTAATGGTATACTATACAACCATACTGGAAATTACCGTAATTTGAGTGATTTATTTCAACCAAAAGAAGAATTCATATATAGGACAAAATTACCAAATAGCTAACACGTAGTCGTTACATTTAAAAATAAATGAAAATTATATAATATACAGAAATGGTCTAATCTAGAAATAATAACATTGGTTTTTGTTATTTAGATTAAAACGAATTTATATATGTATTGGTAAATTTTTAGGGTATCAGAAATATTTTCATAAAATGTAAAATAACCATGAACAGTAATCGGTAAAATTGAAATTATTTACTATTTTTTTAGTGTGAATTATAACAAAGCTTCTATGTTAAAGAAAATAAATAGTGAAAAGCGTACGTTGGTTTAAAACCTATAAAATAACTTATTCGTACACAATAATACAATATTATAGAAACATACATATAACGATATTGTTTGGTGGTTCGATATCGTTTATAAATATATACATATTACCTAATATTATAATAACAAGTATATGTTTATGTAACGAGTATTAATATATATATAGAGTATGCATAATATGATACATATACGTGCATATTATATTATACAGTTAAAATATTATAATCGTATTATCTATAGAATTGGCACTTACCGGTTTAGTAAATATTCGGCGGATCGGTTCGATAAGTGTGTGGGCGTATGTAATATATACGTATATATATATATGTATTGCCTTGGGTCAGTACGTCTCTATATATAATGTATATATATATACACGATATACTTATATAGGTAACAACACGGTATGTATCGGCGTATGGCGTGTGTTGAGGACTCCGTCGAGTCGATTATATTCGGCACAAGACACGTCGTCGACTATATTATAGCCGTAGGTATAATGATATAATGTACAAAATACAGCGTGTGTATATATATTATATGGTCGTCGTCGTATGCGCGGAATCGCGTCGGCCGCGGCGCTAAGTATATGATATTATATCGGCAAGAGAGGGTCCGTCGTCGCTGCTCGGGCACCGGTAGTGTTTCCAACTCGCGATTACGGACGTGAATGGACGACGGTACAGACGACAACGACTACGATGATGATGTTTCCAGACGCACACACGTCGAGGGTGTCGTCTTCCTTTCTCTCGTCGGCGCCCCCCACCCACCCACCCACACATAGACGCGCGCGCGAGCCGGACTCCGTGATCATATTAATATTATTGTAATCGGCCGAACTTCGGGGGAAGAAATACAATACATAATGCTATTATGTACGTTAAACGATGTACATCACTGGTGCAGCCGTTCTCGCGCGGAGCGAAAAAAAACCGGGTCAAGGCGATCGTCCGCTAAGAAAGAAAGAAAAAAATAGAAAAATTGCGACGGAAAATAATATCGCATGTATAGAAGGTACACATCGCATCCAACCTGCGATGCTTACACGCCGCATTATGATTTATATACAGATTAGGTTATAGGTTAGGTTAAATTGGGTACCTAACCTGGTATCTGGTATATAATACATCGTGGTGCTCTTTCGGCCAAATGTAAACTTCTACACGAATAACCTTTATACCTGAAAAAAATTAGGGTAATATTCTACAGTTCAACATTTTTACTTGAGTATACGATTGTGGAATTGAAAATCTTAAAATCTCAAAAAGCTAAAAAGGATCGTAACTAAATACAACCGATCTTAATTATATATATTAGACGAAATGTATATAATATACGTACATGTATATTATATTAATATATAATATGTTGCTACCTTTGTCTAAAAGTATTGACGAAGTTCATGAAACGATAAATTTAATGGATATTAAAACAAACCGTTTCAACAATTTGTTTTATCAAATTATCATCATACCTATATTATAGTATTTTCTTGTACCTATATTAATACATCATTTTTCTGTTCTAAGGAAAATATATTATTAAACGGTACATTTAATTAGTGTACAAAATATTTTCCGCAATTATTTACTATTCGTAAATTTTAAAAATCAATATTAAATACCATTAATTTTTGCTTTGCTTTCTGACAAAAAAAGCCATAATTTTTATTAATATTATTATTTTGCAGGAGTAAACAATTCCCCCTTTTGGGGGGTTTGACTCGAACCGCTTTCGTTACCACGTGTTAATCTTTTTCGATTACTTTGGCGTTTTTTACCGAACTACTCAGACCCTTACATAAATATTATTAAAATAATGACTTATAGGCTCGAACTTTAATACTATTAGAAAAATCACCAAGATAATGCATGTTGTTGCAGGTGCGGATCCAGAATATATTTACGGAGGGGGGGAGGCAATACCATGTGCGTATCGTATTTTATGGTCTGCCAAAAACAGACATCCTAGAATTTACCCGTGTGTCAGAGTCTACGAGGGTGGTGCTATCGCGCTTGCTCCCCCCCCCCCCTTGGATCCACGCCTGTGCTTTTGCGCACTGAAAAAACAAAATTATGCACTTTAAAATAAAATAATAAATAATAATTAAATATACCTGTTTTTTTCTTTATTGGTGAATTTGCTCAACACTAAAAATTATAATTATAATATTATTATAATTTCATTTTAAATTAAGGTTTTTTTTCTTTTTCCATATGATTTATTTCTATGATTTTGACAATTGGCATCAGTAACCACAAGTTTTTTTAATTTACTATATTTATAAAAATAAAACATTATGGTACGAACTAATAACGACAATTTATTCATAATAGATACATGTACAGTAGAACTCCGATTATCCGAACGCCTATCACCGGGCGATAAACAAGATTAACGGCTTAAAAATTTCTTTTTTTCTTTTAAATTATGTTATTGTATTTATAGCTTAGTCTGTTTTAGTTAAATATTGTAATAAAATTATTTGTTTATTGTTACAAACTTCAAATTATATTAGATACATATTAATAATAAATACATATATACAATATATTCATATAATTATATAATTTTTGATATATCATATGTCAATCATTCGATATTTCCAGCTTATCCGGACCACCCTCAACATTAATTAGTCCGGATAATCGGAGTTCTACTCTATATAATTCTATAGGTTCTGAAAGTCTGATGAATATAAATACCTATTGTTGAACGGTATAATTATGTAATTGTAACGAGATCAAAATCTTACGTATTTTTAATAATTATATCTATATATTACTATACCTATACTACAAGAATTGTATTAATCGTCAAATATACGCTAAAAACCACAATTATCGAAAGTGCACTAAGAATCTTCATATCGATAAATATGCATTTAAAATTAAAAACTTACGAGTAGTTACTAAAAACTTTTAATATTGAATAATAACGTAACATTTTTAGAACACAATCATGCTTTTTACAATTCGTTGTAATTAATAATTTAGAGAAGTAATTAATTGATAATATTATAGTATTATAACTGTAGGTATATTACCGCAGATAATAATTATTAATGGGAAATAAATTAAAATAATGAAGTGTGTAATGGAAATATGCGTAATAGTAATACGACCCTCGCTACATCAATCGTCAGTCATCGCCAATTAAAAAAGTTATATCACAATAATTATAAACATTTCTAAAAGTTACAATTTTTTGCCTGAAATGATGTATTATTTAATTGTTTTATAAATTATAAAAGGTATACGTGAGCCAACAGTTATTCTTCCCAACTGACCAACTGTTATATAAGTATTTGAATAGTTCTGTATAAAAACTAAAGATAATATGTAGTTTTTTAAATCCTCAAAGTCGGTTTTGATAATGAAAATTGTCGGTTTAAAAAAAAAACATTTCGTGCATATTATACATTTTTAGAATGATTGAGATAAATAATAATATGCGTCAAATCAGTATTGCGTATATTGAGGGGGGTGTTAAATGATCATAACCCGCGCCCTCCTCACGCTCAGAAATGTTTTCCTCGATAAAAATGATTTTATAACCAAGTTCAACAGTTTTTATGTTTATTTCAGGTAATTTTAGTATCATAAACGCTACCCTAGTAGTGCTTCCCAACACTGCGTTTAGCATAAACTTTCGATACACATTGTCGCACAATATTACGAAATTCCGACGGGGTGGTATAATAATAATATTAATTTCATAATTCTATTATTTTACCCGCCCCATCGGAATTTCGTGAGATTATGTGCATATTATTATTATTATGTCAAACGGAAACCGACTTCGCGATTGTGCGTTCCGAAGGACGACACAGCGGACGCGCGTGTGAAGGAACACGCCTGCTGGCGACGGGACGTTAGTCGAACGGACGAACGGGATGGTGTCTTAATCATGTGGGAAACCCTTTTCGAACGCACCTGTGCGTATATCGAAAAACCTTGACCGGACTACATATTATTATAATAATAATATGATGTACACAAATATATACTGTAATAATATATTGTGACTGTTGTATACAGTTTTATATACAACGATATATTTTAATGTGTAAACCGACCACGCAATATGAGTCGATATTACAACAATTTTGAGGTTTTTAATTACGCCAAAAGTAATTAAATTGCAACAAAAAAAAAACATACAACACTGTATATATATATATATATTTATATATATGAGTCTGTGTGTATTTGCCATTGTTTATATGACTATATATTACAATAAATAATGCATAATAGACATTTAGAGGCGCTAATTAAATAACATATATAATTTAATAATTTAATTAACTTTAATATTGTAAGCTTTTGATTCGTGGACATATTTTGTTTTATTATTTACTATATAATATTAATGATACTACCAGAAATAATAAGCCTATATGAATTACTAAAATGATGAACTAATAGGTAAACACACTGGTATTGAAATTTAAAGAAAACAACGTGTATGTAAACTTGATGGTTATGTAAATAATTGTTAGTTGTTACCCATGTTTTTTAGGCGAAAAATGATTCATTTTAATTAATAAAGACACAGGATATATTTAAAAATGTTTAGTAAATACTCGTAGGTTTTTATTAGTAATTCACATTCGATAATACCATCAACATAAATGCATCGTCTTCTAAAACAGGTTTTAAATCAAAATCTCAAGCATTCGTGTAACATAATATAATATATTATAATACAATTTAGTATAAATACATAAAAAACAACGTTCAACTAGTTTATAATATAAAAGGTTAAAAGTCATTACGCAAGTATGATTTCCGATGTTTCATATAGAAGGAAGATACATATTTTGTCAAAATTATATGAACTTTACATTTACGACTTTCTCTAATATTGGGAATTTTATAATGTTATATGTTCTCATCCTGATGTTTACCGGTAAACATACTCATTAGTCATCAACTACAAATTTTACAACACACAAAAACGTTTCAACTGAAATTATTAAAAATAAAATAAATACTTTTAATTGCTATAAAAATCTTAATAAAGACATTATTAAAATGAATAACACCAGTTTAACTATTAATAAAACAGTTTTTGACGAATAAAAAAAAGTATTTTAATGTCTAAAATAGTTATATAAATATATTATATTATAATAGTTTACAAGATATACAATAATTCACTTCCTATTATATATATTATATACTTATATTGTGTACCTACAATTGGAAAGTTAGGTATAAAATGTTCAAAAATATATTTCTTCTGATTTTATGGATATAAGTTGGAGAGTTGATTACCTAATTATTTTAGTTAAATATTTAGAACTAGAGAAAAAGAATAAATTATAATGAAACAATACTAATGAATATTAATATTCGAAGATAGTATTTACAATGTTTAATGCATTTTTTTGATAAATATTTATTATTTTTTCAAATATTTTAATTGCAGCTATTTTCTTTAAAACAACTAACACATATTTTAATAAATAATGCCTCTTATACGGTATAACAGCGTAGATTTAATTTAAATATTATCAAATATTAGTTATTGACTACATAAAATCAAAAACATCTTGTTTATTATTTATTTTCATTACAATTAATTGTTTAAACTAAAATATATTGATAAGCAAGAGAGTAGCTGAGTGCATCTCCAACCAACCGCTTAATGATTTTTTTTTAATTAAAGAAATAATCGTTTTTAAAAAATCTTTCGGTAGGTACTTAGATGCTAAACGATAATCCGGTATTTCGACAATCGTGTGACGTATACCCATCTATCTATCTATCTATCTATCTATACATTCTACGCATAGCTGAATATAATACCACACTTAAACATCAATATCGTATCGGAGATTATTAGCATAAGATCAAATGTTATCACGCGATCCGAGTTAAATCGTTGTGTCGCGTTTTTGTATGTGATGAATGATAATTGTAAATCATCGTCTTTTATCTCAGATCGGCACGGTGTAAGCTATACAGTATTATACTGCTGTAGTGCCATTACGCGTGCACTGCCTATAATAATATAGTCTGTCCTCGGGCGTCAAACGATTATTTTTACCTGACCGATTACACGGGAGAGCGTGTAAATAGTTTTCTAAACACGGACGAAGCGTGGTTAGGTATATAGCGGGTACGAAAAGAAAAAATCATTTTCGACGCGTCCACCTCAAAAGTCAAAACGCAAATTATTATTCGTATTTGCTGCGCGCCTGCGGCGTGTCAAATGTATAATATATTAATCGAAATATCTGTTTCGAACGTTTTAGGTAATATATTATAACTCCGTGTGTTTATAGCCAGGTTTCCCACGGCTGGTGCACTTGCAAAGTTCACCAATAATCAAATGGGCAAGTACTCGTAATTTATGCGCAGTGTTCCGACGACTGCAAGTGTATTATTTGTCAAGTACCTATATATTCATAATTTCGCTGTTACTCGCAGCCGTTTCTTCGCCTCGTTTCACATTATTTGCCGACAACTATCTGGAAGAGCACCGTGGCGATGCAGTGACCAATAATTGTATAAGTAAACCGTTCCGACGGCATGGCAATAATTGTAATTATCGGTACCAAAATGTATTGCCCAAGTACATCAGTCGTAGGAATGCGGAATGTGGCAATATCTGTGATCTTATCGAATGGATACGCGTATTATGATTTACGAGTAGGCACTAGATAATAATATAATATGGTTTGTAGAGTAAAAACGACGACTATATATACGACTGAGAATATACCTACGCAATGTCCGTCTACAGAGAAGTGTTTACGCGTCCTTTACCGCGGACGAACGGTCGGCACTCGATGTCTGGATGGTTGACCATCATGTAAACGAATGTCGAAAACTTATATACTTTGGAAACGTCATGTACGTATTTATTTTTTCGAATTCATCTAACTCAGTAACGTAACTTATTAGAAATAATTTTTTACCGGTACAAAATATGATGATTATTTCTTTTTTTTTTGTACCCAAAAATATATTCCGGTATAGTGCTATTGTATAGCAGTCTTTGAAGTTTTTATAGAATCGTAACATTAGTGAAAATATATCAAGTAAATCTGCCTATTATTATTACGATATACTAATATATGAATGACAAATCGATAATATTACTATTTACATAAAATACAGAAAAATAATATGCAATTGTAATACTAATACATAATGTTTTACATTATAAAAATAAATGTGTTGTAACATTCAAAAGTGGGGGGCAAAACGCTATAAAATGTCGGGGGCAACTGGACCCTCCAGATTACGACCATGATATACCTGCTTAATTAAAATCTTAGCCAAACATCAGCGAGTAATTACTTGGGAGTTGTTTTACTTGTAAACAATGAGAAAAAATATATATAATTCTGAGATAATACGCATACACTACGACAGTAGTTGGTATATTTTAATCTCACGGCTGACGCTGAAATATTTATAATTGAGAATAGGTAGACGATACAGCATATTCACATACATTGCACATATTCGACTAACATATCTTTTATTTATTTTTATGCATATAATTTAATATATATTGGGCATAGATATAGTCATAATATTATTATTATATCTCAAATTGCAATAAAATGTGCAACTTAAAATACGCATTGTAAATTATTGTATTTTTACTTATAATCCCCATCTTAACGTTTCTTTCAGTACAAAAATTCCACATATTTTATGTTGTTGATAACATGCATGACCTATCCACATTTATTTATTGTATGTAAAGATATTTTCACTAAACTCACTCATTTTTTGGCACCAAATGTGTACAATTTATCATTCAGCGTAGGTACTATAATATGCAATAAGCACACGTTTTATAATAATGTGACAGTCATTTTATATGCACCAATATTCTAAATACCTTCATCATACCTATAAACCTAATAAAAAAAACATACCTATACATATACATATATATACAAATATAATAGATATAATAATAATAGTTAGAAATAATTTATAAATTAGAATAGACAGATCAAAATCATAGATCATAGAAATTATACCACGAACTTTATTCTCGCAATTGGCCGCTCATAATGAATTTATAATTTATTTTTTCCGGTCACGATGGAATGCGCGTAACGATGGACTCCGGAAGTATTTTTTGGCCATAACATAAAATATAAGTAATAACACTAATAACTAAATGTAACTCGGTGTATAAGTATATAATTTTAGATTCTAACAGTGAAGTGATGTGAAAAATATAATTATATACATTTATATACAATTATACTATTTTTATTTAAAAAAGGTGATCCAAAAGGTTCGTGTGCACTAAGTTCGTTAACGATTAGGTAATATCAATAGTTAATACCAATGTATTAATTTTTTTTTTTTTTTTTTGGGAATTTTCTAAGACGCTAAAACAATATCTATTAATATAACCGTTGAGAAAATTTGAAGAAACTGTTTTTCAAGTACGATGATTTATTATTATTTATTTATAATGACAATACTCCACTATTATGTTTCTTGGTGAGCGGCGGATGCAGTGGCGTGGCAAATGATAATTTCAGAGGCAATTGCCTCTGAGATTTTTCTTTAATAGGCGAGTGGGTAGTGATCAGCGGACCCTCTAATTGTAAACGTAATATAATACTCAATAGGTAGCCAATACTGATCTGAAAATAATTGATTGTATTATATTATTATGCATTAGTTATATCAATATATGTTAGCCACCCCTTCCATCGTTTTTTGAATCTATAGTAATGGGTGGACCCTTGCTTTTACGTAAATGCATTTTTTTTATGACCACAAAAATAAACAATATATTAGAATAACTTAAGTTACACATTTTATGTATAGATACTCGTATATTGCGTCGTGGACGTAATGCGTAAGCGGTCCCCACGACGTCGTCGATTTAAACTTGAAAAAAAAAAGTAATAAAAAATATATTGTTTATGTATCATTTTTCTTTAAATACATTTTAAATTTTCCAATGGTTAGAAAATATATTCTGAATAAGTTTATCAATTATATTACACATCTTATTATCTAAATAAATATTTAACTCCAATGCCAACTAACATTGGATAAAATTAGTGAAATAAATAAATATCGTGATCAAATAAAAATGTAATTATTTGGTTATTTCAAGTGACACGACTTTTAGTTTTGGTATATTTCTATAAGGTTAAAAGATAAATATTATACTAATTATGGGCTTAAAAATTGACTTTGAAAACGTTTCAATTGAATATGTTGTTTAAATAAAAAAAAATTAATAATAATAATCTAAGGCCGTGGCCTCCAAATAAATCCCGTTTAAGCAAATTAGTTTTAAGCAAAATATCGTAGGTAGATACTCGTAGGTATACCTCTTTTCACTCCATAAAGAATAGTAAAATACTCTGTAGAAAACTCAAAATAATTCGAGTTAAATTCGAATAATGAATATTAAATAATAATTCGGGCGGTGCTGTTGAGTGCTTTTCCATTAACGAGAGTATATGTGCGTTTTATTTGTTGTTAACAAATACAATATGTCATCATATTACTGATTAGTGATTGTATAATATTTTATGGATTGCAAATAAGAATAATAAACAACATATATATAAGTATTTTTTTTTTAAGGTATAGTACCTACTCTTATAATTTTTTTACAGAATAGGTGTATATATTTTACTGGGACCTTAAACCACATTATTACCAAGTCTTAGCACTAATGTAAAACCTACATTATACATACAATTAATCGATTAAATGTATTTTATATAAATCAAAAATATTAACATTATTATTGAATAAACATAATACAGAATTAAATAATAATTTGTATAATAGCAAGTAGGTAGATCGTTTTAATTTTTTTTTAGCCAAGGAACACGTTATTATTTATGTGATGCAACAATGTATGCTACATGCATTTTAGCAAAATGTTATAATTTTAAACAAAATGTAAAACTAAAACTTCCTACATTATTAATAAAAAAATTTTAAAATGAAA
This sequence comes from Rhopalosiphum padi, assembly GCF_020882245.1. Lineage (NCBI taxonomy): Eukaryota > Metazoa > Arthropoda > Insecta > Hemiptera > Aphididae > Rhopalosiphum > Rhopalosiphum padi. The sequence goes on from NC_083600.1 coordinate 27,411,896, forward strand.
AACAAATCTTTTCTATATTGTACTCGGTTTGTTTGAAAAGCAATTATTTATTACGCAAAAATAATCAAATCACTTGTAATATTACTCATTATACATTATTTAAAGTATTTCGTATGATAAAAAAAAAACTCGCGATTTAAATATATTTATTTTGTATAATTTTAACATAAAAAATGTAAATACTTTTTACATATTATATTATCGAAATGGTCATGTTTAAATGCAATATCTAATACCTAAGTGTTCTCTTACCAAATGTTGAAAGATGTGTCACTGATAACATTTCTCAAGGAACATTCTCGAAAATTAAAAAAAATATACATATTTCGGAAATACATCTAAAGAATATTTTTTCAAAAAAATTTAATATAATATAATATACAAACATGACAGTTTATTTTATTTCACATAAATTTAAAATCTAATCATTACACTGACGACTGATATTAGGTGTATAACTTGAATTAGACTTGTATATTATATTAGAATTATCAACAAGTTTTCAATTCTCTTATAATTTAAGTTAATTATTGTTATATTTGAACTTTGAACAGTAAATAATATACAAGTTGTAATTTTATTTATAAATTCTCGATATCGGGACTATTTCAGAAAATTTCTCAAGGAGATCATACATCACTATACACAAAATGTATCAAATTTACAATATTATACTATTCTAAAAAGTTTGAATTCAAAATACACTCAAATACATTGAACTATACATTGAATTGACCTAATGGAAAAACAATTATCTATCGTTTTAGTTGAGGTTTTTTTTGGAGCATGTAATATTTACATATATAATTAACAAGAAATATTTCATCATTAATTTTCGTCAACCACTCAACGTATTAATATAGTTATATCATTTAGACGTGTGGAATTATATTCGACAAATCACCAAGAACGGTATTTCCCGACACCCTAAGATATTATGTTGTGTACAGCTAGCCGGTGCTTAAGTGTTTGAAGTAGTTTAAAATCTGGCAGCTGATTGATGGTCGGAAGAAAAATTATGGTGTTTCATCCACTGCTCGCGCAGTACTGGTGATTAGAAATAATTATTATTACCCTGTACACACAAGTGAATAACGTCGGAATGCTATTTTACGATTCATTGTTTGATGTCATGGGGAAAAGGTTAAGATTATCCGCAACGATAATAATTATGTAAGGAATGAGACATTTAAGTGAAAGGCCGGTGTTATGTTCCATAGTGTGTATTCTCGGATACGGAACTCTTTCTTCGGTCCATCTCCGCAATAGTTTTACACACCGGTTTTGCTGAAAGAATGACCAGACAAATTTAAATAATAATGTGCATAATATTATAGCTAGTATGGTCTTCACAAAAATCATTTACTAAAAAACAAAAAATATATATGTATACTGTTGTGTAGGAATCTACTACTTACATATATATAATATTATAGTACCTATATTTCATATTTAATTTATATTTTTAAATTGTCAAGCCCCTTTTACGGAAAATAAAATTTTTTTATCATAATGTATAGTGAACATTTTAAAAAAAAAAAATGAATATGTTTAAATGATTACAAAATAAGTAAACATAACCTGAGAATTTCATTATGTATAATAAAAATAAAATTCATTAATTATAATTTAAGATGATTTTTTGTATAATTAATATTTGTAAATAATTACGAAAGTCATTAATATATGTTTTAATATTAAAGGTCATCAAAATTTAAACTTCAATCGGTACATAAAAAAATGTATGTAGCTTTACAAAAATAAGTTGCGGTAAGAAATTCGGTCTATTATTCGAATATTAATAGCATATACATAAGCGAAAGCTATCTGTAACTGGAGTGATACAATCAAAATTATATAATTGTTCCTTATTGAATAAAATAATACATATTATATATTATATATGTGTATATTTAATATTAAAGCAAAAGCATATAATATAATTTATCATAATAATATGAGTATATTGTATAAGTATAATACATATTATAGTTCAGTATTATTTGAACGAAAAATAAAAACATAGAGATAATACGATAAGTCATTGCAATTTGGCAACCATTTTTGGATGGATCATTTTGACAGACGTTAGTAGAGAATATTAAATTATTTAAAATTTACTTCTAAGAATAAACTCAAATAAAATTACTACATTTTTCGTTTAATCGTTAATTGAAAATAATGTACTTTTAAATGTTTAACAGTGCTGAATTTTTTTGATTCTATACATTTTATTATTATTACAAGAGCATTCTGGTTATAGTAAACCAGTAAACGCAACTACTTCGCGTTCTAAGACATAAGGTATAATGCATACATCAATTTAACAATAAAACAATCACACATTTTAATATACACGTAATATATCACATAATGCATTGCTGTTTTTACTTATAAATAAATTCAAATTTTTGTTAAAGAAAAATATATAAAAACATTGTATACCTAATGCATTATTAATATGATTTTACTAGTTTTATTAATAAATAAAGAGCACATTATTTTGGCATAAAAACTATCATAATAATTAGCGAATTAAATACCTAAACTATGAGAAGTAGGCGTTAATATTTATAGATCTGAGAAAATTATTTACTAGATTACTTATTATACGTATACTATTCTTATGAACAGTTTCACATAATGAAATCAAAAACAAATTATTCAGTTTCTATCTTTCTCACATTTATATAAGTATGTAATGATCATTTGTTTTCGTATACAAAGTAATAATTACATATATATATGATATATAAGTAACTACAAAATATTAGCTAACTTATTTCGAACAATTAATAAAATACTTTTACTTCCTAAAACATTTTGGTGATTTAAACTGTAAGTCTGTACTTGTGGATAGGTTATGGATAAGGCCAACGAATACTTGAAGTATTGAAATAACACTATCTACCACAACAAAAATTATCATAAAAGGAGGTGTATTTAATATCATATATGTAACTTTATATATTGTCTTCAAACATACATAACCGATCGAAGAACGCCCGATGGGTCTTGATGAAGTTTGTAACTTTAAATACGATAACAGCTCCACAGCAGCCACATCCACTTAACATAACTGATTCTAAAAATTTTAAAATTTTAATTTTCAAAAATTGAATGGCATATAATTATAATGAAACAAATCAAAATAAAACGCACGTGTGCTAGATACATGATATTAAGAAAACACCGCTAGTTGCTCGTTTGTATAAGTAATTTTACAATATCAGTTTGGTTTTAGGTATAGGTATACATACGTATATATACGTATAATGTGTACAAACTATGTCAATCACCATCAATATCTTAACAAGCAAATGATGAATAATTATTTTAACGGCAATAATAGCTCGTCAATACAGCATCGTCATAATATGTACTCGTGTTCGACCTGAGTGACCCGAAAACGACGTTCAAACACGTGAGGGCGGCCGCGGGGTCGATGGTGACATAATCTGTCGCCCGGCGACGAATAGGTGAAAAACGAAACGTCATAGCTGCAACCAATTGGACTAAAATTTGTATGCAATAAATAAGTATGACACTATGAAATATATATATATATATATATAATGTGTATACTGCGTTTCATAAGAGCATTATTTAAAATTATATTATGTATGTAACGAAAATATAATTTTATTTTAATTGTATTAATTTGCAGTACGGAACTTGATAAATTTTAAACACTGTCAACGACCTAACTTAAACCACCCCGTAGTGCAGCCAAGAACACTATTCAAAAACTATACATAACATAGTAATCTATAGTTAAGTATTATTCAGTGGGTTATTTTTTTACTTTCCTCAGCCAGTAAAACTGTGATCTGCCAGAGAGTATTGTAAAAATCGCTGTCTACGTTCGATTAAAGCATAAAACAATCACACAGTCGGGTTGAGAAGTAAAATCTTTGCGTCTCGCCACAAATTCGTTAATTTTTATACTTTATTCATAGACACTAGATACTATAATATTTAGTATACAGTGTTATTCTATTCACCAAGCTTGCTCATCTCCAATCGGAAGATAAATCTCAAGGAAGAATCTTTAAATATTATAGTAATTTATATGTAAATATTTATAATTGGCAAACACTAAAACAAACTGAATCTAATAAGTACTAGATTAACTATTACATAATATATTTTTTATTTTTGTAAAATAATTTTAATATCCTATTAATATATACATTTTAATAACTTGGAAACTATTAGCCTAGCACTCGAGTCCATTACCTATAGTGCACTAGTCAGTAACCTATTGAATACAAATTATATTAATATGTAATTATATTTACAAACCTTATGTAAAGGCATATGCATTACTTTTTCTATCGAAATGTAAAGTATTAAACGTAATTAAATGTATTAAAAAGTAAAAATTCTACGCTTTTTCATTAATTTTGTTGTGAAACAATATTTCTAACGACGACAGTATTTATTTATGCCGATTTTTTTGTAAAAATATATATTATATTATATTATGCAACGGTTATTTTTTAAATTAGTAAAATTATCACATAAATATAAAATACGAAAACCAAGGATCGTATTTAATCATTAACTTATAGTAAACTATTTTATTTATTTAAGTCTCATGAGGTAGAAAATTAATTCTAAGCCAAATTTATTATATATCACAATTTAAACTAATAATAACAACCACTTTTGGATTATAAAAGGAAGTAAAAGTATCATTAGAAATTGAATTCTCAACATTTAGGTTTAATATTTTTGGTTGTTGTTTATCTACTATGCTATCGTTGCTATTGTCCGTAATGATTTCGGAACTGGTTTAAAAAATGGGTAGATTGTTTTGATTCAATTTATTAAATATAAATAAAATAAACGATAAAGATAGATATACAAAAAAAACCAAACATATAAAAGTCAAATAAAACATATCAGTCACTCACGACTTGCTTGTCAACCGTAATTCGCAACACATAAATGGGTTATCTAAAAAAAAAAAAATATATTAAATTATATTATTTTCTGTCAATACGATGGCGGTGAGTTCAAATAGCGATGTGTACACAACAATTTCTTTTTTTTTAATTTTACCCATCATTCAGCTTTCTGTTAAGCGACATTATGGATATATGACAGAAAGAGGAATAGAGATTTAATCAGATCTAATCAAAAGTGTAAAAAAAACATTTAAATACAACTGGACTATAAATAATATGACGCGAACTGTATTGATTTCGGTCGTTAATAATCGTTATCTGATCAAAATTGATGTGTAAGAAGTGAGGATAAGACACAGACATCTAAAAATGCGAAATTACAGCCTCGACAAATAATCACATCGACTTAAAATCTCTCAATAATAACATGAGTACCTGCGGCATATCTCAGACAACTCGGTTTAACGTTTAAAGATACAATATGGATCTGTGATCCTTTAAAAAATTAACTTAAATCATTTATAATTTATATTTTAATAGAGTTTATCATTGAATGGCTCCCCTTTTTTATTTTTATTTCTCTTGAATAAATTATTTTTTAATACACATTTTGATTTTGTGTACATGCTTATATACACAACAAATTTACTATTTTGATTTAGCATATACATTTTAAATATTTAGTTTAAAAAACTGTAACTAATTTAGTAATTTTTCTAACATGAGTTACTTTTTTTTTATTTAATTTGCATCTAACTTTTACAATGATTAAAAAGAAAATTAGTTTTTAACTTCAAGTTTAACTTACATTTTTATACATTGACCTAGCAAATTTATAAAGATAGGCAACTCAATCAGTCTTGGTATAATCATATTACATTATTATAATAGTCTGTGCAATGTCGTCTGTACATATATTATTAACATTAAGTACATAATCCTTATACTGGTTTACAGACACGGTGATTGTATTTTACTCACTACCTATAATATATTAACACGTGTTAACACTTCTTATTATGATCACCTATACATTACGCAGCAACAGCAATGATATGAATTACAGTCTTGTATTGTTTCTCGTTCAGTGTTACGAAAATTGCGATTTCGTCTAAATACAACCGATATGTTATTATTGTATTATTATCGCAGTAGGCATACAATATACCACTGTAGGAGGCGGTGGTGGGAAAAAAATAATATAAGTGCGAAGCAGCAAGCAAGCCGATGGGATATTGCGCGAATATTCACGGTCTGGTGATGGTACCTGCGCAAACAGTGTGGTGTAAAACGATTTCAGATCTCTGTGGTTGGGCAACTCTGGCGCATATCAACCGGATTGTTTGTTTGTTTGTGAACATATTATATATCTGCAGCTACTAAAACAACGGTCGGGATGTTGCCGGTCAATTATTCGTAAAAAAAAAAAAAAAATAAGTAAACGAATAAATAAAATAAAAATTACTCTGAGACCAACCGATCTCATCGTTATTATACTGTGTTGATTATTGGGCAAGGTGCAATAATGCGTTTTTGCAAGTTTCGAAAGCAATTGTTTATTGATGTTCGTGTTTGTGGTGTTATGTTGTAGGTATGTTTATATATATATACAAATATATAAAGGTATTATATTGTTTCTTATTTTCCAAGCCCATTGATCACGCGCAAGCTGATAATCAGTCGCGTTTAGGATTTTAACACTTTTACTATTTTCCCCGAGTTGTTGAGATATTTTATTCTCAGTGAAAGTCCAATAATCCTTTAGAACAAAAAAATTATATTTATGTTGTATGATTTTAATTTAAAATTGTCAACACAAATCATGCTATAATACACCCACGATCCCTTTAGGATGAGGTATATCGCATGCGTACGTATAACCTGTAATGGTTGATATATCGGTGTATGTGTACTGTGATTTAAGGTTTATGAAATTATAATTGCGAAATTGAGAATACCTATTGAACTGTTAACATTTGAATTTCTCTCCATTTCGGTGTTGGGCACAAAAAATATAATTTATGGTATACTAATGACCGCAAATTATAAATATTAACATATTATATAATATTATATGTATTATTATTAATCGTCAGAAAAACAAAAATGTTGCTTGACACGAATAAGTCATTGAATTACTTTAAACTATTCCTTCAAAATTATGTTTGACTTACAAACCATGTATCCATTTTATTTTATAGATAAATAGTTTTCTAAGTTGAATCACACACCAACAAACTTCCAATTTCAAAACTTTCCAAACCATTATTTTAAATTTGATAAATTTTTATTGCATTATGGACTTCCAATTATTACTATTGGTCAAACAATTAAGTTGTAAGTTTATAGCCTATGTACAACTGTTTCGAATGAGCTGACATTGACTTAAAATATCATCACTCGTCACTCATAAAATCTCTTCACAGGTTAAATGTGACGCGAGCACGTGACACGCATATTTTTTAAATTACAAAACTGAGATGTTTTCTACACGATAAATCCTGTTTAACATAAAATACAATTTTAGAATATATATAAATAATGTTTCAGATATTTTGAGATATGTTCAGCATAAACAATAAATATCTAAGGATTTTCCTCACCAACGTGTTTATACCATTTTAAAAATCGATCTTTATACATATACATATATACATTATATATAATTATATATAATAACAATTATTCATAATATTTAATATACTGTCGTCTGTGTTCATGTTGAGCATTGTTTCAACGGTTCGATTTAATAGAAAAATACATTATTTTCAAGTTTCAACACAGTTTTTTGTTCTTATTGTAAACAATTAAAATAAAGTCCTTTTTGAAAATGTCACTAGTTGTAACTACTCAATCCAGTAGATCGTGTATTAGACTATATTTTCTATTACCTCCGGAGTGGTGGGTAGATAGTGTGTAATAGCGATCTTTATACTTTTGGACTATTTAACATTCACTGGTTTATTATTCAACAATATCGGGAAGTATAATATATAGCCTATATTTTACAATAATGTCAACTTTTTGTATGTTCCAAAAGTATCTCATGTTACATGATTTTGATATTTTTTATGAAACATTTACGTTAATTTTTAAATACCAAATCAATTTAAATCAATATCCTGATAAGGTTTATAGTCACACACAATTACACACATCTACTAAATTTTAGCCCATAACACTTTAAACAATATATACTACCTTCAAATTGTTGTTTTTGAATGTTTTCTCGTATAAGCCTACATATTTAATGTTCTAGTGTTTAGTATTTGTTTAATTTAATGTTGAATATTTCCTATGAGTTTAATAATTTTACAAGTGCAACTTAGTTAAACAACTTAAACAAATGTTAACTGTGAGATATAATTTTTACTAGCACTATAAATTACCATGGTAAAAATAATATAATTAAATCAATATCATTTTTAAATAATTATTTATTTAATAATTAATATTTATATTTACACTTAGTATATTATATATATATATAGTTAATTTAAAGACAACAATTAAATCTTATTATAATTTTTGAAATTACAATAATATAATGTAAGTGTTTTAAATTAATTTATTCCAAGTCGTAATACTAAATATTTTTTTTTTTGTGAATGATTAATTTTTGATTTTAAATCGTTGAAATTAGTTTTACCCGTCTTATAAAGTAATTTTATAATCCATAATATATCACTTTAGGATGTTTATTGATTATTCATATATATGATTATTCCCTTATTTTTTTCTAAAATTTAAATTTATCATTTGTCAATTAAAATAAATAGAAAAAATACCATTTTATATTTGTATATGCATTCAAATGAATGCCCTACGACCTACGTTATATCTAATATACATACTAAAGGTAACTTTTAATTAAACGATAATATCATTATTATTTTTTTTATTTAGTAGCTATAGAAAATATATTAGTTTTAAAACGTCAGCTAATACTTTTAACAATTTAAATTTTTAGAAATTAGAGATATCAACAGTTCAACACACGTTTACTTCAAAATAATATATTATTATTAATTGTCTATTCATAATAAATGAAAATGCTTAACTAGAGAATGTAATTGGATATCATGGCAATTATTTGTGATCATAGGTAATATACTATATAAGTTATATTATTATACTTATATAACATTATGAACAATTACATTTTTAATTTTAGCAAACCACTAGATTTGTATTTTAATTTATAATTGTATTGTTATGTGATGTGTATCTTAATTACATCCCATAAAGAATAATTAGGAATACATAATATCTACTAAATAATAATAATAATAATTATAAGCATCTGAAAATAAAAATCGATTAAAAACTATAATTGAGCAAATCTTATATATCATGGTATGTATTACAGGAATATTTATTTTCCTGATTCATTATTTGAAATAGCAGGAAACGCCGTTAACAAACTAAAAGAACCGATTAGTTGGTCGTGGTCGGTATCAAATGTCACGGATTGGGTACAGTATGGGTTAAAATTGCCTCAATACGTAGTGAGTAACTGCGATAACGTATTAAATAAATTAAAATTCTAAACTTAAATTTAAAAAAAATTATATATTAATATAACATATGTCTTATCAACATATAGCATTAAATGCATTTAGATTTTAAACATTCGAGGTGCAACGTCGGGTTTTTGAAATTCCCAGGTAATTTAACTTATTAATTAACTTTTCTGAGATTTTTCATATAGAAAGAAATCTAATCGATTGTTTTCCAACAACTTATTTGTTTCGAAAAATTACTTTAAAAAATGATCAAATAAAAAAAATCCCAACGGCCTTGACCAAATTTTACGCTGTTAGGTAAAGAAATTGTATGAGTGTATAACTATAATAACCACTAACATGTTCAAATTGTCAAAATATTATAGTTGCGACATTAATCTTATAATTTTTAAATTATAGGTAAATAGGTAATGCAACAACTCATCTAATTAATAGTTATCACTTACCAATTTATCATTATTGATTTAAGAATTAAATGATTTTTTTTCATGTGTACATATTATTCTGTAGGAGGACACTGTCTACTATTGAAGTCTTATTTGCAAAGACATCCATATTAATTATTAGTCGCTAATATGCATCTACTTTTGGCCTTTGGCTATTGTCTTTATCTTTATTATTATTGTTATTACATACATTCATATATTATTAGATGAACATTCATGATACTTACCTAATTTTAAAATCGTTCAGGATTAGTTTTTAATCATTGATAATATATTGAATTACAGATAATTTTTAAGAAGAACAAAATTGATGGTAAAAAATTAATTTTTATTAACTGTCAAACGCTACCTTCTATGCATATTACAGACTTTGATCATATCAAGGTAAGGTTATTATAATTTTTAAAAAAAAACGTATTTCATAAACATTTATATAGGTAGACGTAAATTATAATAAAAATACAGGTCAAATATTATTTGTAAAATTTATTTTAATCCCACAGAAGATATTACTTTCAGTTCCTATACAGTACACATAGTCAATTATGCAACTATACTACGTTTATTTTATAACTCAGAATGAAACGTTTTGCTTTATCAGTGCTCATAAATATTCTATAATATATTTCATTAATTTCTTCTTGGGAAGATCATCAAATTTTGCATACATTTTTAAAATTGTATAGCCATACGTAGCTACTAATCTATATAATAATATACTTAGATACTACTGTACTAGTGTATTATTACGATGGATGGTCTAAAACATAGCAATTATCGATTTAACTTAATTTAAGCCACGTTAAATATCGATAGCAGAGAATTAGATACTAGTAAATAATTATATAGGTAGGTACTATTATATATGTATATACGACCGATACCTTTCTATATACTCTTACTCGTAAACCGTAATTACTATTTATAATTATCTTACCTTCTCTATAGAATTATACTAAAAATCACAAATTGCAAAATTCCATGGTTAAAATTGACCACATATTATTGCATTTTTAAGTGTGCGTAGTATTGATTTCTTGTATTGAATAGTCATGACTCAAGAGTAAGTAAATATTTGCTAATTTTTTATTATTATTATTGTTACAGCATCAACAACATGGTTATTAGCTTACAATTTTAGATTGACTTATGTTATATGTATTATGTGTATTTGCTATTTATATTGCTAATAAATCTAATTATAGAGTATATTCGTGATAAAATTCACTAAAAAAACTTATGGTTTTTATTAACACCAAAAACGCATTAGTAGAAAATTTAACTATATTGATATTCTCTAATGTTCTAATTCAATACCTATTAAAGACATGTTATAAAATATTGTAAGTTTATATTGTGAAATTCTCTAGGCTGTAGTATTATTTATAATTGAATAAAAATGAACAGAATGTTGAATATGCAATAATATATAAATCAATCCTTTAAATGTATAAGATTCATCCGTTTCGTATAAACAATCGAATTACTTATAATAAATGCGTCATGGTTGATAATGCATAATAAGAATGTAAGATTAATTGACCAATAATACGCTCACTATGATTCATATTATATGATTTATACACGTAACACACTTTGATTATTTATGTGAAGATTAAAATATAAGATAAATAATATTCTAAGTAAAAATAATACAAGGTGACTATTGACTAAATATATGTCTTTTAACGTTTAATTTTCATTTTCATCGCCATTGTATAACACTATTACAATGCTTTAATAACAATACGTATTTTCATTCGCATTGTAAAATATATAATACTCTGTTCGTAAACAAGTAACAGCTTCATGACGTGAATGGGGTTGATGGCGTTGTGACAATTAAATTTACATAGATACGAAATACATTGTAAATACAATTTTAAGTGGTACTTATATAATATTATTGGGCGTATAACACTTTTGGAAACATTTATAAACATGTACCTGTAAATAAATTGTGAACACGTTTGAGTACCTAAATGTATGAAAATGCATTAGGATGAATAATAAAAGACACATTTGGACACAAAAATTTAAAAATTTAAAAATAAACAGCTTTGTAAAAAAATATAACAAAAAATTAAGGAAATATACTGAATTATGCCAGGTAATTCTTTTACAATGAACCACTATATTATGTAGAAAAATATACATATGTGTCCAACGTGCTAATATATAAGAAAATATTACGCTCAAATGTTGTATGTTACGAACGAAAGTGTCATGTGTTGGGGGAATGCAACCAAATGTATTCCTTCCAATATTATTATATCCCTTCATTTATCCAATACAGATAAAGTTTAACCGCGTAATGCTTTGGTGCAGGTATTTAAAATATTATTTTATTTCGCCAATTATTATGAATCTACCGTGTTGAATAATTACATAATACCAATTATTATAAATTGTGGTAACAAAATTACTTTTTAAAAGTAATTTTTGTAAAATATGAATATATAAATGTGTTTTGTATGAACGTTTAATTACATTTATCTACATATAATAACAGTTTATCACCTATAGTCTATCGATTAGCTATAGTATGAAATAACAGCAACAGTGATTCTATAAAGTATAGGTAACAACTACTGCAGGTTGCTATTCAGATACTTAAATACCATTACACCAATGGTATAGTGTTACTCTTTGGGCTTTGGTATTGGTCAAATCGAATATTTGCTACACTACTTTTAAAACTGATAAGTGCTGTTTTTTTAAATAATATCTTACTCCAATCATTATTGCTAGAATTTTTTTGCACTGCAACTGTTCATAAATTACTATTAGTACTATGAAAATTACTAAACTAACCAGACTAATTTCAACATTTTCAACGTCTGATATTGAGAAAACATCAAAATATATGTTGGTCTGTCCAAGTTAATGTTTGTATAAGTTGGGTGCCTATAATAGTATTTTTATTATTATTAATTTATCTTAAGCTTTGATCATTAGATTTTCTTATACTATTTTATATAAATATTCGTGGAACAATAATTATTAAATAGATTTTAAACAAACTTTATAGCTAAAAAAAACCAATAACATACCTATTATATTTGTATTAAATATATTTTTCTAATTCGGTTCCCAAGAACGTTTTCTCTGGTTGGATATTGATCGTAGGACGTCATATTTACCTTGTGGATTAATGATGCACAAACTCCGTGCAAATTGAGGCCGATTATTTCATAGAGATTTCTTTATAGGTTGTACTACTCTATCATTTTCATTGAATCTGCATTCTGTTATGTGTTTTACCGTCAGTACCAGACACCAGTAGTACTACCCCACACGAAATGTATTCTGTTGGTGGTTGATTTGGCATAAGGCATCTGTATGTTAGTAGGATGTGACCGATTCTCACTCGGTTTGTTATTATTTCTATTATTTTTGATGTTTCAAATTATTGCCAAGGTATATTTTGTTTTATAGGTATATCTTAATTTTTGTTTTAGTTTGACCAGAGATTTTGTTAAATATTTTAAGTGGATAATTTTATATATTTTTTTATGTCTATTATTGTATTGTGACTATTTTAGCTAGTTTTGGGGATGTGAGATACTATTGTATTTTGATGTGTTAGTCAGCTAATTTGTTTTATTAAATATTAACGTAATGAACATAGCGTAACTTCAATTTATTTTTAATGATGTTAAAATTGAGTACAGACGTCTATATACACCAACAAAGAACCTCCAAATTTCTAGGTTAATATTATATATAGTAATATTTAATGGAATAAAAAATAAGACTATAAAATCTTACAATTAAATAAAATTACGTAAAATTTGTTTTATGGGCATTACATTTATTACTTATTAGCATAATGTGAAATCATGAATTGTGACTGTGATATAAATATTAAAAATGTATTTTTTTTTTCAATTTGGCAAATTTACCTAAAAAAAAATTAATTACCTACAATATCAGCCCTTATCATGGACCTGTTAGGTATTGTGTTATATGTATAGATTTCTAAGTATAATATTATTAAATATTAATATTATATTACAGGCATATTAATATCTAATATTATAAATTATATTTATTGATTAATGCGTATTTTATGTTTATAAATTATAATTTAATATCATGATCATTACTTTAATTTTTCTTGTTAACTAATAATTTAAACAATTTAAAAGGGTATTATATGATATTAAAAAATCTAATTAAGATTTAATACACTGTCATGTACCTAATAACTTATATAAACTAACAAAATACAAGCTACCTATTAAATTAATCATTTTTTTAATTAAATTATAACTCATACAATTTAACGCACTACCTATCTATAAGTACTTTTTAATTTTGATTTTTAAATTAATAATGAATTACGCATTAAATAATATTAAATTAGAATATTTTATTGATTTCCGTGTAACGAATAACACGTGATTTAACTACTTAAGTTTTAAAATACAATCACTACCTATAATTTGATAATTAGAACTAAAAACTTTTAGCAAGTACCTACCTATTTAAAATATTATGTACTTATGACTACACACTTGAAAAATAAGAAATATGAACTTAAAATGTGCTCTTAGAACATTTATTCAATCTTCATTATTTGAAATAAAAATATAATAAGTGATTTTGTTTCATAAGTAGGTAGTGTATGAAATAAAAAATGATATTTTTGAAAAAGTTAAAAATTAATTTGTTTCTTTGTTATTTACACCGTAGGTAACGCACACAAATAAATATATAATGGTCCATAGCCCACATATTATGCGCCATTGATAATGGGTACGCATGTCAAAAAAATATTTAAAGGATATATACGATTATATTTTGACAAATAATTATGATAGACACTTACACTGTTTATTAATTTTACACCAAGCCCGTGCGTAGACATTTTTTCATAGAAAGAGTTATGAAAAAAAAAGTAGTATTATAAAAAATGTATTATATTTATATTAACTGTTTAAGTAAATGAAAAGTGTTAGTTAAATATAGTTTTTCAATTATACATTATACTTCAACAGTCTGTTAACTTCCTTTTAATCCGAAAACACCAATAGCTTTAAATGACCTAGATACAATTAATAAAGCTAAAGGGTTGAACCCTTCCTCCTTTGCGTGCAGGCCTGCTACACACGCACATCAAATACAGTATTATAATATGCGGCGCTGTAATATCGTGGAATTGTTTTTGTCGGCCCGGAATCGACAAGGTCAGTTTAGGTTAGGTTAGGTTAGTATATATACTACGAACCGTTAACTGTTACGATCTCTCAATTACGGCGAAATAAATATTTTTTCTAGTTGCCTAAGCTCGTTTATTTATATATTAACTTCGATATATCAAAAACTATCAAAAAAATTGCTGCAAGTTGTGTTCTTCGTCCTTCTAATATACCCAAATGTGTATTTTACATTTAGCATAAACAATAGTGAAAAAATATGCAAAATGCTATTTTAAGTAAGCTTTCCCGTATAGTGACAAGACAAGTGACATATAACATATTTATAGGTCAATATCATCACGTTAGACGCCGATAAACAAATATTAAAAAACTAAAAACACTCAGTACTAAATGTATGTTTACGTATATTCGATTATTTTTTTTTTTTTTGTTTCAGTATATCGCAAAGAACGTGAGACACCTGTACGGCTTGTCTCCGGACACCGAGTACCACAACGGGATCAATGGCCAGCGGTCCGTGTACCACGCGTACGGCCGTTATTACTTGCACTTGGCCACCGTTCATGCGGCCGGTGGCGGTCGGCTATCGGCCACGCGTGGCCGTGTAGGGCAGGAAACGCCAACGCTGTTCGGTTACATGCAATCGATCGGCATTGTGACAAATGCACGGCGTGGCGATGACGGTCCGCGGACGTCCGGTTGTCGGTCGGACGACGGGCCGCAGCCGCCGAAACTCAAAACGCTGCTGGCTCGATTGCCGGCCACCGAGTACCTGCGTGGCGGACAGTGCGCGCATGCCGACCTCGCTGTAGTACGGTTGCGTCCGACGCTGCAGCAGACGTGCGTAATGGAACGGCCGCGGCCGGCTTCGAGGCGCTGACCAATCGGTGTGCGACCCACGACGCGCCGTCTTTCCCTCTAACGGTTAAGCTCAATGCTCGTCAGAGGCACAACAAATTATGTACGTAATAACGCACTTAAAAGATGCTCTGAAAATATGTATAAATCCGATGTTTGTTATTTAGAACAAAAAATAGTTTAAAAAAAAAAAATCCCGACAAAATCGTCCTCCTGTATCTATTATAGGAATTATTAGTAAGCGTTGACGGTCGATTGTATCGATTGTACCTCTGAGGATACTTATAAAGTGACTTATACGATTTATATAAATGTGTTAAATATTTATTTATTTATTTAAATATTTACGGGCATTTCGTCCAAATACAGCATATAGTTCTAAAGCTTAACATACAAACAAAAATCATTATTCGTTTTTAAGTCAAACCCATAGAATAAAATCGATTTTGTGAAAAACTGATTTTGCGCAAAATTTCCATTTTAGCTTAACTTTTTATTGGTTTTTTCTAATTATTTTGAAAAATACTGTAATATTTCTAATTTGCACATATTTGAAAGTTTGAAATCAATTAACTCATCGCTTCACTCAAAATCTAAAACAACATACTAAATACCTCAATCTTAAACTATATTTTTATGTTAACATCGTGTCCACGGACCACGGTCCGTTATTGTTGCTATAGTAAATCAAACTGCAGTTTTCTCTTTCACAAGTAAAATAACGTACAAAACTAAAAAAATATCAGTTATTTTTATGAAGATTGTTGAAGTTCAAATCGATTTAAACACTTTTCCACGATAATTAATTATTTTATAGCTGAAGTTTATGTAGCTATTACGATTTACGATTCATTGTGTTGCAGAATGTCTCGATTGGTCATTGCTTACATAACTTTTTATTTAGTATTCGATAATTGGACGGTTGCACTTAGCGAGATATCTATAGTTACAATGGTGACGACATGTCACGTTTGTGTAAAATGCCCTTTAGTCGGGTCATCTGCGAATTCTTTTTTCTTTTTTTTTCAACGAATATATGTATAACCGTAATTTGAGAGCATTATTCAGTTATGTGATTCATCTGTCTTCAATTCCATACTAAAACTACGTGTTGGATGATCACGAATCCGGATAATTCGTAAACGTTGACCGAGTTTGACACTTGGTCTGCTGCAGAGAAATTATGTGAAATTATCTAATGACAAGTGTGTGGTTTACTCAATTCTTAGGACTTAGGGAGTTTATATAATACCTTGGAATACATTTTAAACATTATTGAGAGTTCATATTATTGTGTAGTTGTATACACATTTCAACATCTATTTTATGATTAAATAAAAAAGACATCTCTATTATTTTAATATTATGTTTTGTTTAAATTAAAATAATAAATATTTGGCGTGATATTTTTTATTATATTAGGGAGCTGCATTTCAGTATTTCACGGCCGCGGGTAAATACTTATATACTTATTATTTGCCATATTATGAAACTATATATACGATAATTGGTATTTGGAATACGTTGTAAGCTTTATGACTTTATGTTTATTTGACATAATATCATAAAAAAATGTAAAAGTCATGCTTTGAAAGTAAACATATTGTTTTTGATCATATTATATTCTACAATAAACATGTTAACGATTGTTTAACATACTACGGGTAATTAGAAGAAGATGAAGTAATGTGGTAATACATGTGGTATCCATAGGTTATCCATAAGTACCTACATCACGTTATTACTCGATTCGTGAAATGGACAATGTCTACAGCCACTTCACAAAATGGAACCACGGTTTCTTCATACTTAACGTACCTAATTAAATAGTATGGATAATGGAAAACATTTCTCGAAATAGATACCTAAACTACAAATAACGAAACTTTTTTTAACATTTGAATGTCCATATAGAAAAACAATAAACTTAGCAATATAAAAAAATTCTATTATATAATCAAACAAATTGACTAAGATATTTATTATACTTAATAAAAAAAAATGCGTGAGTCCAGCTGTGATATAAGCACTTGGCTATTTCTAATTATATAAACTGAAAATAGAAATGAGCATATTTTTAATTTCTCTGATTTAAAAACGAATATTATTTTAAATCATTATAACGAAAATATTTTATTATTTGATTTTTCAATAAATAAAATTTAAGACAATTTTGAATTCCCTTTTATTTATAATAATTTTATTATTTTATTTATTATTTGTTAATTATTAATTTAACTTAAATCTAATCGAGAGTAACCGGTAATTTATTTAGTTTATAACAAAAATTTTAAAGTCAATGCAACTTGACTTTAACTTTCGAATTCTTAAATTTGTTTATGCCTAGCATATTAAATAATAATTTACGATATGATAAGTCGTCACTTGTCATATCGATACCAAGCATAATCTATGGTAGGCCGGGTAGGGTCACCAAATGGCGGCCCGCGGCCCGCATACGGCCCGTGAACAAATTTTATCCAACCCGCAGAGAATAAATAACAATAAATACTGCAACAACATTATATTTGTAATTATATGTACTTAAAATTTTGATGGTCCGCGAAAAATGTTCAGATTTCTAATGTGGCCCTTAAAAAATACTAATTTGTGACCCCTGATCTATGGATAATTAGTAAGTAAACTATTGGGTCGTTAAACTTCCAAATTTTTTAAGGCTTATTAGAAACATAATTATCGATGCGTAATTCATAAAAGTTATTAATTAAATAAATAATAATAAATTGTTTCCTTTTTTTGTTCATAATAATAAATATGTTAAATGGGTCATCAAATAAAAGAAATTGTTAAAAACGAAAAGTGGCGTGCGCATTATTTTGTATCTGAGATTTATCCGAGGATCTGAGAACCGCAATAGTGTATCGTTAAACTGATATATTACAATATAATAGTTTGAATATTAAACACAAATGTTGAAGTATTACTTATAATTAAATGTACATCCCTAACATATTTGAAAATTCAAAATAAAAAAAATTTAAAAAATTAAATTGTGATAAGTCCATAAAAATACAAATGCATAGTTACCTATTTGAACTCGTACATATTATTTAACTCTGGGGCCTGGGCATTGCAGTCTCCGACTGATTTTTATTTTTCCTTGTATTCATCACGCATCACTAAAACGATGTTCTCACTTCTCTGTCGAAATTATTCAGGAACTCGTCTAGTCGACTGTCGTTTCTTTTATCACGGGTTTTCCTACCCATGACGAATAATATTGTGGAATCGACCGTCCGAGGATGTGTTTAACTCTCACAATATTATTATAATGTACCATTTATAAAGAAAAAGAAGTACGTATGTTCAGTGCTGATATTAAGCCTAAAATATGTTTTTTTAATGTATAAATTAAGATACTATCTATTTTACTGTTGTAAATGTTATATTATATAAATATGTTGATATGATATTTATACTACTCGTATTTTATTATAATAATTAAATACTAATAACATAATAAATGAATTATGTCAACCTAACGTAATACAAAAGTAAAATAAATTACTTTAGTGTAATGTATCATGAAAAACAAATATATTTAGTGATGTAAGCTAACAGACCGTATTTGCTCAGATTTTTTTTTTGGTATATCATTGAATTTACCTATAACAGTGACGCACTTGACACCTAATGTAAAAAAAAACGGTACCCACTTTCCTACCTTTTTTAATTTAAGATTAAAATTTAGTTTTAACTATTACTTTAAGTGGAAATAAAATTCGTATAGGTGTATATGGTATATCTTATTTATTAACATAATATAATATTGTAGTTAATATCTAAAAGTTATATTCAGTATAGCGTAGCATGAAACTCGGTGGCTTATTTTAGGTGATACCTTCTCAAACACAGAAGTTAAACTATTAAACAATAATTGTAGAAATAGTCTGATAGTAAAGAATTAAATTGTTTAAATAAAAATAAAAAATTGTTTATTGTTTTTTTTTTTTTTTAATGAACTTATGATTTTTGAAAATTCTTCTGGAAGTGTATTAATTCAGATCCGGTTGGAAAATTGTATTATATGTTGAAGTAGGCAAATCATTGATTTGACATAATTATATTAAGATGCAACTTCCAAGTTTTAATACATACATTTTAAAATATTCGTTGTGATTTAAAGAATTATTGTGTGTATTATAATATTCTGTAGTTAATTGAATTACCTTTTGTTAGAATTACCGTAATTCTACATTATGGTAACAGCAACAAAGAAAATATACTAACTCCCTCATAACTAATAAATATTATATAGATACATCATTGGCTGCAGATGGTTTCTCTGTACAAACGAATAATAGTGTACCTTTATGCCTATAATATTATAACACCACGAATTAATTACAAGGCTGTTTGTCTAACGACGATTTGGAAATGGAGGCTAAATTTGTTGTCGTTGTTTTCAAATCGCATTATAAACGGGTCGTTTTCACTGCACGCAATGAGCCAAACAGTCAAATTACACATGGCGATATGAACGTTGTTCGCCCATCGTCGTGCTCGAGTATATAATATAATAATAAACATATATAAATATAGTAATGAAACATATATGTATAATATATTATACTAAATCCTGTGAGCGAACAGTGTCATGGGGGAATGCTGAAGTCGTGGTCGTCCACGGTATAGCAAGTATAATTTTATATCATGTTTTTAATATTGTGATCGTGTTATATTTGTACAGATGTACAGTGTTGATGATTTCACTGCACGGTCATATACATATACAGATTACAGACTCGTAGATACATGTTTATGTATATGTATAGGTATATAAGAGTTGTTGTTATGATGACGCGACTACGTGTACGTATGTTATTATTATTATGTACACTGTATATATTTTATTCTAAAAACAATTATTTTTTCAAAGGTTAACATGGAAAGTTAATTTTATGTTTATTTTTTTTCTAACTTTAGAATGTCAAATATTAATAAACAATTAAAAAATAAATAAACAAACAAAATCCTCATGACTACTTCACCCCTCAGAGGTCAATAAAACTAAAATGCTTAAAAAAGAAAACACCAGTAAAGAAAATAATTAATAGGTTGGTGGTTAATCCATATCATTGGAGAACTTATTGATGCATAATAATATAATATATTAATTTGATTTTACATTTTTTATTAGACACCAATATTTGGGATAGCCATACCCTATAATTATATAATATTGTATATATTTATACATATTATAATCTAAACAATAGTTTATAAACATGACAACCCTACGTCGGTACTGAAATAATAGCTGTAAAATAATCACACTCAGTATGCCGACAGAGACGGAACATGGCACACATAGTCGACACTTATTTTAAAAAAGCTGGATGCGGCGACGGCCACAGTTATGACACTACATGTCTGGTGTATTTCACTTATTGTGAGATTGTCGTCACACTGTTCTTCGTGGCGTCAACCTACCTATTGATTGCCGACCCCACAGAAGACCTATCCGTTCGCGCCTACGGCGCCCTATGCTTCATAATTGAAATCCTCATTTCTGCATTCATAGCTATTAGGTTCTACAATCAGTCACAATACCGTGATATGTATCAGCGTTCGCGGAGAGTAGGAATATCAGAAAACCTTAGACAGAAAATCGCAATTGTGATCAAACATCACTTAATCATGCCGAACTTGTTCGCAGTAGTTTCCGTGTTGTACACGATTTCGTCGGAATCAGTGAAGATTGGTGATCCGTTCACGTTCCCCTTCGTGGACGTATTGTCGATAAAAACGACAACTGAGGCTGTTTACGTATTCAAATATATTTTATACGCTTTGCCCGTATACATTGCACACATTGAAGTCAGTTTCTTGCACGTGATGTACATGTATTCCACGGGCGTTCTGCAGACTCATTTTCAGATTCTCGACGAACAGGTCAAAGAATCAATGGTAAACACGGATGAACACAAATTAAAGATCGCGATCGAACACCATCAAGAGATGTTGAAGTGAGTTGTGTTTAACGCACCGTTTAGTTTCTGTCATCAAGTATATTGTATATTATCCCTATAACCTTAATGCCTTGATGACATTTAATTTAAAAATTCTATACAATGAATACATTCAAAATTGGTTTATACCCATACTATTCATCCCTATTTAGCCACATAATAACTCAATCTAATGAAATGTATAATACATACATCATAATATAGTATTATGTCCCGGTTACGGTAAAGTATAAAATAGTAAAAGAGCAATCCAAAAAAATCTATATAAACACCTACAATTAATACATTATTACATTTTATAAATATCATTTATAGGTTTTTCAAAGAAATGAAGACAATATTTGAGAAACCAATATTTTTGATAATAGTATGTTGTGGATTGTATATTGGTTTGACTGGTTGTTTAGTAATTCAAGTCATACAGGTGTGTGGTAGTTATATATTTGATTAATCGTAGTTTATTTTTTTTTCAACAATTTTTTATAACAATATACACATATTGTTAACAATTAAACATTTTAAATAATTTTATATTTAATAGATATAAAAATAAAAATAAATTTATAATTATTTTTAACATTGCTATCTTGTAGAATATTTAATTGAGCTGAACGGTAGGCATCTAGAGGGTTACTGCAATGGAGGTGTTATCATTATAATTGAATTCAATGAATTCAATAATACATAATCATTGTTGGCATACAAAAAACAGCTATGAGTGAAGACAGCTAATCTCTCAATATATTATTACTTATATTATGATTATTACTCAATATATTTCATGATTATATTTTTTTTATATTGTTATTAAAGACATTTTTATTTTTTTTATAAGTATAAATCAATGCAAAAACTTTACAATTATCATATATTATTAATAATTTGATTTTAATAGAAATGCTATTTAAATGCTAATTTTTCAATAATGACGAAATTTATTAAAATGTTATACTTTCAAATGTTTATAAACATTTTTTATGAGGTTACCCTTAACTTTTTTTTCTTTTTATAACTATTAAATATGAAGCTTGTAAATTTTAAAAACTTTGACTTGTTTTTCTTCAATTAATTTTTTTTTTTTCCCAATTATGAGGATAAATTCATGAAATACTTTTATAACTTTTTAACACCCTAAGTAGTAGCACCCTCGACGTTTAAAATCAAAGCATTTTTAATTTTTACTATAATATAAGATTATTACACATAAAAAAAATAACATCAAAACACACACGTCATTGTAAAATCAACATATTTATGCCTCCACTCAGAATCTAAAGATTCTTTTAAAGTTTTATCACAATTTAGTACTATATTATTATAAATTTATAGGCAACTATACATAATATCATAATGACAATTACTATTTATTATACACAGTTTAAGTGATTAATTATATCTATATTATTTGTAGGGCTATATTCATCAAATAATATTGGGACTATGTATAGTTAGTAGTTTGCAATGTATCATAACAATTATAATTTATTGCAATTATGCAAGTAATTTGTACAATTTAGTAAGTATTTATATGTGTATAATTATTATTTGTATTATTTATACCAGAGCATTTCTCATGCTACACTCATTTTATTAAGAACTACTATCGTATTTGAAAATATTTTTCTTTCAAAAAAGTCAATGATTATGGAATCAAAATAACTACTTAATATGCTTATTTATATATTTTTTTCACTTTTTAGCATGATGGTATATTTAACGGACTTTTTAAACATCGTTTATTTTATTCTCAAAACAAATCATTTAATCATCTTATATTAATAATGATGACTAGAGCAACGATTCCATTAGAATTTAAAGCTGGTTCCATTTTCACCGTAAACATAAACCTACTTGTCAGAGTAAGTGTATATTTTATTTATTTAAATTAATAAATGTCATACACTTTTTGTTTTTTTGTAAATATTAGGAGATTTATACATAAAACTAATACATTTTTAATATTAAATTGCGATTTAACAAACCATTTTTCATCACAATTTGCCTGAGACAAAGCATTCCTTAAGGCTTAAAGGATCTAGTCTCTATATAGTTTATAGGTAATGGCACCTCTCCCGAGTCCTTGTACTCACTATCAGTATTCGTAATCTAACTATAAACTATATTAGCGTTGGTGTATAAATATATCCAGAAATTATTTTATTTAAAAACCTAACACCATCGTCATTTCTGCCACTCACTTATGTTGATGTTCTAAGCGCGAATTGATCGGTTAGTTAAATCGTATTTTATATTCATATAATATCAAGCAATTATACGAAAAAACGATTCTGTTCTCGTTCGATTTGTAATTTGTCTTGATCAGTTTCCTAGAACTACACTATTAATCCATATTCCTAACAAATCAAACTATA
Source organism: Rhopalosiphum padi (assembly GCF_020882245.1). NCBI lineage: Eukaryota > Metazoa > Arthropoda > Insecta > Hemiptera > Aphididae > Rhopalosiphum > Rhopalosiphum padi. The sequence goes on from NC_083600.1 coordinate 27,436,169, forward strand.
GAATGGTATAAGGTTAGAAAACATTTACCAGACATAATTTATTCTGCATGCTGCTTCGCAAAACCAAGTATTTGCAGGAATTTGACTGATATAAATTTCATGTGGGCCCTAAACTCCAAAGGGGAGTGATGTGTTAAAGGTATAGTATATGAATCCCAAGTCTATAACCTGATTAATGTTTTCTTAGATATCCGTTCCAATATAATTTAGATATATATATAAGTTTTGTGTTAGTTTTATTGAATGACATTAACATGCATTTTCGAATAGCTTAACTAAGCCAACAGCTATTGCTATTAAACATCTATTATATGAATATTATAAATAGTATAATCAACGTTTAATAAATAAATGTATGTAGTTCTAATGTTGGTTTATAAACTTATAATACTTAAAAAATGATTTTTTTCTTTTCTTTTCTAAAAACATAATTAATTATGAATTATAATAGACATACTGTTATATTTATTTCAGATCTTAAAATTTGCATACACGGTGTTTAATGTTCTATTAACTTCAATCAATCACCAACTTATAAAAACTGAAGTATAAAAACAATTTATATAATATTATCTATGCAATTCATTAGAGATTAGTGATTACTTAGAAAATTCTTTTTTTTTTCATTATTTTGAAATGTCAATGTTTTTTCAAAAGCCTTTATTCGTATAGTTTTGTTTTTTAAATTGTAATATTAAATAAATATTTGTACAAGATTTTTTATTTATTCAAAATCTTTAAGATGTTCTACATTTTATGTAGCACTGCCATCACCCTTTAATAAAACGTCACAGTACAAATGCTATAGGCATTAAAATGTTTTTATAAGGTTAATTGGTATGGTCAGTGGTCACCAATTATTTTGAATGCTTGTAAGCCCCTACGACTCTATACAAATACATTATGTAAGTTGTACAACAAAATTGTTCTTGTTTTACATGAAAAAAATTTCACTCAACCACTTCACTGTATAGTAGACTGTCGCAAATAATAAGACACCAGGCCCGGTCGAAACTCGTGCATATCTCCGCACTACAAAATAGTCTACGACTATTAGTCTGTAGTCAGAGCCCTCAGAGTACACCGACTGCAACGTCTGCAGTCAATCTACAGTGACTAATCACAGAATGATTAGACACTACTGATGGTCCCTACGTTGGTTCACGATTTACTTAATCATACTGAATGTGCCAGACCGAGTCTTCGCTCTTTTTATTTGGGATAGAGTATAAAAAGGATAGTCGAACATTGGTCTATATATTATTATATATGTACATAATTCTATAGTTATTAGTAATTTATTTTTCTATTTTAAATATGATAGAATGAATACATTTTGTGAAAAAAAAATAGCATATTTTACTATATATTAGTTATTATAGGTACATACTATTATTTAATATATTTTTGATATTTTTAAATGATATATTCGTAGTGAATAAGTAACGTTGTAGTAAACTTTAAAATTGTTTTACTTACAAACACTATACATCAACATCATACATAATTAATAAAAGAACTTAAAAAACTTCAAATAATATTTTGAAAATTATACAGTAACTAGAATTTATATAATTTTTGAATTTAAATACTAATTAACTAATTTAAGGGCTTTAAAAAAGTTTTCTTTTGATTGCTTTGGTTATTGTTATAATATTGCTGAATATTGAACTCATCCTAACCGGTTTCCTAAGCTTATGTTATAAATATAGTATATATATAATGTATTATTTTTTATTTAAAGATTAAGACATTATTATTATTATTAAATATTTTATGAACAATTCAAAATGTTGAAGATTTTAATCTCAACAAATTTGTAATTAGGCTTTAGTTTTTATAAATGTATCAATTTACTTGGTAAATTCAAATTTACTAATATTATTTTATAAATTAAAATTAATTTTATTAATATTATTATTTAATATTATGGTGTTATATTTGTATAGATATTGTGAAATTGTATTGATGATTTCCACGGTCAAAGCCACATACAGGAATACAGGATGTGACTTTGTGTACCTACTACCTACATTATTATTATATACATCGCGCGTCTATATTTTTTTCTAAAAATTATTATTATTTCAAAGGTGTAAATATATAGGATAACGCCACACTAACACCTCACACACAAAGAGATATTTATTATTTCATACCATGTTGATCGTGTTTCAAACTTTAGCATGTCAATAAAAATTAAAACATATAATAAAACAATAATATTATCATGACTATATACATCATTCCTAGGGAGTCAATATAATTCTAACATTAAAAAAAAAACAGCAGCTGTAACGCCTGTAATGTAAATAATATATAGCTTAGTGGTTAATGCATATTATTACGGATTTTATTGGTGCATAATAATATAATATATTAATTTGATTTTAAATTTTTTATAAGAAGCGACCATTTGAAATGGCCATATCGTATAATTATATAATATTGTTGTACATATTTTATCACATAAACAATAGTTCATACACATGACAACACCGCGTTGGTGTTGAACTAATACCTGAAAAGTAATCACACTCAGTTCGCCAATAGAGACGGAACATGGCACACATAGTCGACATCTATTTTAAAAAAACTGGATGCAACGACGACCATGGTTATGACACAATGTGTATGGTGTATTTCACCTGTTGTGAGTTCGTCGTCACACTGTTCCTCATGGTGTCGACGTGCCTATTGATTGCCGACCCGACAGAAGACCTATCCGTTCGAGCCTACGGTGTCCTATGCTTTTTAATTGAATTCTTCATTTTTTCTTTCATAATTATTAGGCTCTACTATCAGTCATATTTCCGTCATATGTATCAGCGTTCGCGTGAAGTGGGAATACCAGAAAACTTTAGAAACCAAATTGCAACTATGATCAAACATCACTTAATCATGCCGAACTTGTTCGCAGTAGTTTCTGTGTTGTACACGATTTCGTCAGAGTCAGTGAAGATTGGTGATCCGTTCACGTTCCCTTTTGTTGACGTGTTGCCGATAAAAACGACAACTGAGGCTGTTTACGTATTCAAATATATTTTATACGCTTTGCCCGTATACATTGCACACATTGAAGTCAGTTTCTTGCACGTCATGTACATGTATTCCACGGGCATTCTGCAGAGTCATTTTCAGATTCTCGACGAACAGGTCAAAGAATCAATGGTAAACACGGATGAACACAAATTAAAGATCGCGATCGAACACCATCAAGAGATGTTGAAGTGAGTTGTGTTAACCGCATTGTATTGTTTATGTCATCAAGTATATTATACTTAATACTTTAATGCATTTATATTTATGACATTTAATTTAAAAACTTCTATACAATGAATATATTCAAAATTAGTTCATACTTACCCATTCATCCTAATTTAGCCACTTAATAACTAAACCTAACGAATTGTATAGTAATATATTATCCATGTACCACTTATGGTAAAGTATGAAATAGTGAAAGAGCAATCCACAAAAATCTATATAAACACCTACAATGAATACATATTATTACATTTTATAAATATCATTTATAGGTTTTTCAAAGAAATGAAGACAGTATTTGAGAAACCAATGTTTTTGACAATAGTATCTTATGGATTATATATTGGTTTGACTAGTTTTTTAATAATTCAAGTCATACAGGTGTGTGGTAGTAATATGTTTTATCAATCGTACAGCTTATTTTGTTTACAAAAATTTTTATATCAATATAGACGGATAGTTAACAATTAAATATTTTAAATTATTTTATATTTTTATAGATAAATATTATTAATATCCCTGTATTGTAGAATATGTAGTGTAAATATATTTTACTTCCTTTTCAATAATTATAACAAAAATCAATAATATAAATACTACCTATAATTTGATTAAAACAAAAAAGTAAGCAAGACAGTACCACCCGGCTGTACAGTAGGTGTCTATAATAGTGAGATACTACAACGGATGTATTAAAATTAAATTTAATAATACTGTTTCATCATAAGCATACCAAAAGCAACTATGAGCGGAAACAGTGTATCTTCATATATAATATTATCATATATATTTCATGATATTATGTTGAATATTTCTAATTAGTATTAAAGTAGTCTTTATTTTATTATAAGTATAATTTATGCAAAAACATTGCATTTATCGCAGTATATTAATAATTATAATAATAAATATTATCATATTTTATACTACAATATTATAAAATAGTGTAATAGGTATATATTAGATTTTCGATTATCCAGGATAATGGTGTAAGGGGTCACACGAGTAAATGAAAACCATGATTAATCTAATCTAGATAATCGAGGTTCTACTGTATCTTTAATTTAATATTTTTGATATAAATTGAAAGACTCATAAACAAATGTTATATTATATTTTTAAACCTTGAGTATAAAATATATTAAAAATGCTTTGCTAATTTTCACAATTTTGACAAAATTTATCAAAATTCTAAAACTTCAAACGCTTATAAACAATCTTTTGAAGATTTACACTCTACTTTTATTTTACTTCTATCTTTCAATAACTGTTTGCTATGAACTTTATTAATACCTCGTGATTATTACTATTTATTTTACGTAGTTCAACTTATTTATATTATCAATATTATTTTTAGGGCTTTATTCATCAAATAATATTGGGACTATGCATAGTTAGTAGTTTGGAAGGTATCCTAACAATTATCATTTATTGTGTTTATACAAGTAACTTGGAAAATTTAGTAAGTAGTTATTTGTATAAAATTGTATTATTTTTACTATGGTATTTTACATTATACACTAATTTTATTAAAAACTACTAACGTTTTTGAATATATTATTTTTTTAAAAATGTCAATAAACAAAACAGACATTTTGATAAATGTTTTATTCAATATTTCAACATAACAATTTTTTACCAATATAAAAAGTTTTTATTAAAAACAATAGGAAATAGTAAAAATATTGTATTTTGATGACTTCAACAAAACAATTATTTTCATGAACGTTTATATATTTATTTATAATATATATTATACATTCATACTTTTTGATACAATAACTGTACTGAATCACAAAAACTACTTAATATTTGTTTAACGTTTTAGCATGATGGTATATTGAACGGACTTTTTGAACATCGTTTATTTTATTCTCGAAATAAATCATTTAATCATCTTTTATTAATAATGATAACTAGAGCATCGATTCCATTAGAATTTAAAGCTGGTTCCATATTCACCGTAAACATAAATCTTCTTGTCGGAGTAAGTGTATATTTTATTTATTTAAATTAATAAATGCCATGAACTTTTTTGTTTGTTAATATTAGGACATTTATACATATACAAAATACATTTTCAATATTAAAATACGATTTTACAAAATAATTACATTACAATTTTTTCAAGACATAGCTTTACTTTGAGGATTAACCTCTAGAAAATGTATGGGTTTATTATATCTTTCCCGAGTTATTTTACCCACTATATAATGTTATTCAAAATCCAACTCTAGAATCTATAATTGGTTCATCATTGGATCCAGGAATCATATTATTTAAAAACCTAACATCAGTAAGGGGATACTGATTGCAAATAAATAGGTATTAATCGATATAACTTACAAATCGAACTAACAAGTTATATAAGGTTAGAAGACTTTACCAGACATAACCGATCATGCATACTGCTTCGCAAAATCAAGTATTCACAGGAATTGACCTGATATAAATTTAATTTGGGCCCTAATGAATAGTGTTAAAGGTATAATATTATATAAATCCTTAGTCTATAATTCGATTAATGCATTCTTAGATATCCGCCGTTAAACCATAATATATAAACAGTGTGATCACGATTTATGGTACCACTAAATATCACAGCTGAATGATTCTGTATTGAAGTGAATATTTTAGAGGTCCTAGGGGATGCTTAAATTCAAATTGATTTATGATTTTCAAATTTTTACACTTTATATGCACATGCGCAATACAACTCATATTTTTTTAAATGGAAACACTATTGTTTTTCGCATATTTGGATTGATTATTTTTTCTATTTACAAAATTGACCAAATTAGAGAAGTCACTATTCGAGTTAATTCTTAGTTCATGTTTATCGAAATTTTCAATTATAACCACCGAAAATAATAAAATAAATGCCAAATAAATGTTTAATTTAACTTTTCTGTGTACAAGTAATTATTTAATAATATCGTACGTCATATGCATGGATATCTTTAGTATGTGTTAATTTTTGTTTAGCTGACTACTATAAAACAATCATAATAGTGACTTCTCTAACATGGCAAATTTTGTAAATAGAAAAAACTTTTTATACAAAAAACGTTTAAAAAAAATAATCTATCCAAATATATAAAAAAAAATCGTGTTTCCATTAAAAAAATGTGAGTTGTACTGCACATGCTCACACAAAAAATGTAGAAAAATTGAAAATCATAAATAAATGCGTATTTAAGTTCCCCATAGGCCCTCTAAGATATTTACTTCGATATAAGGTAATTTAGCTGAGATATTTAGTGGTACCTTAAATCGTAATCAAACTGTATATACGTTGCTTTTAATAGCTAAATCAAGATAAATAGCATTACATCTATGACTATTAAACATCTATTATGGATGTTATAAATATTATTATCCACGTTTAATAAATAAATGTATATTTTTTTTTAAAGTTAGATTATCAATTTATAATAATGAAAAATGTTTGTTTGTTGTTTTTTTCTCTGGAAACTGAATTAATTATGAATTATAATTGACATACTTTTGTATTTATTTCAGATCCTAAAATTTGCATATACGGTGTTAAATGTTTTACTAACTTCAATCAATATCCAAGTTATAAAAACTGCAGTTTAAAAACAAATTATATTATATTATATTTGCAAGTGATGAATAATTTATGATTATTTAGAAATATCTTTTATTTTTAATTTTTTTTTAAATGTTCTTTTTTAGTCAAATTTTTTTCAAAGACTTTTATTTGTCTAGTATTATTTTTCAGGTTTGATTATTAAATAAATATTTTTATTAGTAATTTTATATATTCAAGATCGTTAAAATGATCCTCATTTTGTGCCATACTACCATCATCCTTTAATAAAACGTCATAGTATAAATTCTATGTGTATTAACGTGTGGTTAGCTGTTTCCAATTATTCTGCAGGATGACTGTAAGCCCTCACAACTCTACATACCTACCTAGTCTTTGATAACTAAGTGTCTATTATTGATACTTTAAACATAAATTCAATGATAAATAATTGTATAGAAAAAATTATCCTGAACTGACCATCAGTCATCAGTCTATAGTTATTAATTTATTATATATTTATATGATTTTATAGCTATTAGTAATTTATTTTTCTATTTGAAATATGGTAGATTGAATAAATTTGTGTAAATAACAAATAGCATAATATACCTACTATATAATAGTATTATTATACATACTATTATTTAATAATATATTTTTATATTTATTATTTTTCAATGCTGTATAAGCGATTAATAAGTAAGCTTGTAATTAGTAAAATTTAAAATTTTTTACTTTAAACACTGAATATACTATAATAATAAAAAAACTTATATAAGTAAATAATATTTTGAAAATTATTCCATAACTGGAATTCATATAATTTACTAATTTAAATTCTAATTATACCTAATTTAAGGGTTTTAAAAGTGTTTTCTTTTGATTTCTTTGGTTATAGTTATAATATTGATGGGTAATAAACCCGTCTCAACCTGTTACCTAGCCTTATATTAATTATTACAAATATAATATAATATATATACACATATGATGTATTATTTTCTATTGCAAAATTAATTTAATTTTTATTAAAAATAATTGACATTATTATTATTATTAAATATTTGCTGAACATTTCAAAATATTTAAGATTTTAATCTCTTAAAATTTGGAATTAGGCTTTAGTTTTTATAAATGTATCGATTTACTTGATGTATCCAAATTTACTAATATTATTTTATAAATTAAAATTAATTTCATTAATATTATTATTTAATTGTATGATATTATATTTGTATACACGTGTAGTGTTAATGATTCACACGGTCATAGTCACATACAGGTATATATTTATGTTATAATGACGTGAATTCGGGTACCTACGACATTATTATATACATTATACACTGTCTATGTTTTATTCTAAAAATTATTATTAATTCAAAGGTTTACGTCATGTATAGGACAGAACACAAACACAGTCACAAAGGGAAAGTTTATTCTATGTTGATTATGTTTAAAACTTTAGCATGTCAATAAAAATTAATAAATTAAAAAAAAAAAACCATAACATCATCAACACTACTTTACTTATAGGACGTCATTATATATAATATTCTAATATTAAAAAAAAAACAGCAGCTGTAACGCCTGTAAAGTAAATAATATATAGGTTAGTGGTTAATGCATATTATTACGGATTTTATTGGTGCATAATAATATAATATATTAATTTGATTTTAAATTTTTTATAAGAAGCGACCATTTAAAATGGCCATATCGTATAATTATATAATATTGTTGTACATATTTTATCACATAAACAATAGTTCATACACATGACAACACCACGTTGGTGTTGAACTAATACCTGAAAAGTAATCACACTCAGTTCGCCAATAGTGACGGAACATGGCACACATAGTCGACATCTATTTTAAAAAAACTGGATGCAACGACGACCATGGTTATGACACAATGTGTATGGTGTATTTCACCTGTTGTGAGTTCGTCGTCACACTGTTCCTCATAGTGTCGACGTGCCTATTGATTGCCGACTCGACAGAAGACCTATCCGTTCGCACCTACGGTGTCCTATGCTTTACAATTGAATTCTATGTTTTTTCTTTCATGATCATTAGGTACTACAGTCAGTCGCAATTCCGTGATATTTATCAGCGTTCGCATGGAGTGGGAATACCAGAAAACTTAAGACACAAAATCGCAATTTTGATCAAACACCACTTAATCATGCCGAACTTGTTCGCGGTACTTTCCGTGTTGTACACGATTTCGTCGGATGCGGTACAGATTGGTGATCAGTACACGTTCCTCTTAGTGGACGTGTTGCCGATAAAAACGACAAATGTGGCTATTTACGTATGCAAATATATTTTATACGCTTTGCCCGTATACTTTGCATACTTCGAAGTCAATTTCTTAAATGTGACGTACATGTATTCTACGGGCATTTTGCAGACTCATTTTCAGATTCTCCACGAACAGGTCAAAGAATCAATGATAAATATGGATGAACATAAATTAAAGACCGCGATCAAACACCATCAAGAGATGTTGAAGTAAGTTGTGTTCAACGCCCTGTATAGTTTATGCCATCAAATAAATTATACTTAATACTTTATACATTGATGATATTTAGTTTAAAAATGATATACAAAAAATATATTCAAAATTGGTTTATACTTATATTCATCCATCCCAATTTGACCTCCAAATAACTCAACGTATCAGCATATATTAGTATTCATTATTTACCAATGAGTTATGAATTAATCTGTACATAATTATTAACTTAAGTTTTATAGTATAGCATCTAAATAACATTGCACGCATGATACTTACACTAAAACATAAAATAGTACCAGATTAATTTTAAAAAAACCTCTTAACAGCTACAATTAATGCATTATTATACAGTTTATAAATGTGATTTATAGATTTTTCAAAGCGATGAAGACAGTATTTGAGAAACCAATATTTCTTTTTATTGTATCTTGTGGTTTATTTATTGGTTTGACTAGTTGTTTAATAATTCAAGTCATACAGGTGTGTACTCCGTAATTTAATTTATTTGATTAATCCTATAGTTTTTTATTTTTATAATAGTTATCTTATATATAGCAATATATTTAATAATTAAACATTTTCAATAACTTTATATATAGTTTAAATATATTTTTACTCGGTTTTTGTAACGAAAAAATGTATATAATACTATAATAAAAAAAAAGGTAGGCAAATTAGTACTGGCCAGCTGTGAACGGACACAGTATATCAGTATATTATACAATATTATCAAATACAATAATAAAAATAATGTCTGTTTTTGAGTATTGCTAATTGCTATTAAACTAATTTTTATTTTATTATTAACATAATTTAATGCAAAAACATTGAATATATCATAAACTTGGCAAAATGTTATAACTTCTAATAGCAATGAACATTTTTTATGGATTAACACTCAATTTATTTTTTACTTTTTAATCTTTCTACAATAATTTTGTATGAACATTGTTAATCGCTTGTAATTATTACTATTTATTATACGCAGTTATAAGTTATTAATTATATCAATATTATTTTTAGGGCTTTATTCATCGAATAATATTGGGATTATGCGTACTCAGTAGTTTGGAAGGTCTTCTAACAATTATAATTTATTGCGTTTATGCGAGTGATTTGTACAATTTAGTAAGTGTTTACTGTTTATATGTGTATAATTATTGTATTATTTATACCATAGTATTTTTCATTCTACACACGTTTCTGAAAACATTTTTTTTAGAAAAAGTCAACGAACAAAACATACATTTTGATAAATATTTTATTCAATATTTCGTTACTATTTTTTACCAATATAAAAAGTTTTTATTAAAAACAATAAGAAAAAGTATAAATATTTAATTGTTATGACTTCAAATTGTAAAACGATTATTTCCATGAATGTTTATAATATATGCATAAAACATCCATACTTTTTTGATACAGTAACTAATTACTGAATCACAATAAGTACTTAACATGCTTATTTATATTTATTTAAACTATTTAGCATGATAGTATCTTGAATGGACTTTTTGAACATCGATTACTTTATTCTCGAAACAAATCATTTAACCATCTTATATTAATAATAATGAACAGAGCATCGATTCCATTAGTAATTAAAGCCGGTTCCATTTTCACCGTAAACTTAAATCTACTTATCAGAGTAAGTGTATATTTTATTTATTTAAATTAATAAATGCCAAATTTTTTTTTTTTTTTTTAGTCACTATTAGAACATTCATACACAAATATATTGCATTAATATTAAAATACGATTTTACAAAATGTATGGTGTTTTGCCTGAGACATGGATTTCATAGAGGATTAGCCCATAGAAAGTTTACAGGTTTATAGTATCTTTCCCGAGTTTTTTTACCCACTACCTATTTTTATTCGAAATCCAACTCTAGAGAATTGTATTGGTGCATCAATTGATCCAGAGATTATATTATTTAAAAACTTAATATAAGCTGCATCTTTTAAATTCATATATTCAGCAATTATACTAAAAAATCGATTCTGTACTCGTTCGATTTGTAATTTATTCTGAGCTCTTTCTGAGGTCCACACTATTGATCCATATTCCTTACAAACCAAACTAACGAGGTTGTATAAAGTTAAAAAGACTTTTACCAGACATAACCAATCCTTGTCTGATACAAATTTCATGTGAGACCTAATGCATAGTGTTAGATGTATAATATTATATGAATCCCAAGTCTATAACCTGATTAATGCATTCTTATTAGATATCAGTTCCAATATGATAAACGTCTATAAGTGTTTTGTTAGTTTTATTGAATGACATTACCTTGCATTTTCGAATTTCTAAATCAAAACCAACACTATTAGCTATTAAACATCTAGTATGCATTTTATAAATATTATAATTAATGTTAATTAAATAAATGTATAGGTATTGTTCCAAAGATGGTTTATAAACTTATAATACTGAAAAATGTTTGCTTGTTGTTTTTTGCTGAAAACAGAAATTATTATGTATTATAATAAGCTTACTTATGTATTTATTTCAGATCCTAAGATTTGCATACACGGTGTTAAATGTTTTACTAACTTCAATCAATCACCAACTTATAAAAACTACAGTATAAAAACAAATTAAATAATATAAAGTTGAGGCCTAAAGGAGTAGATATATTCTTTATCTCTATATATATTTGCATTATGTATTTGTAACTTGTAAAGAACTTTATTAAATAAATTTAAAAAATAGTGATAAGTGATTATTAAAAAAAAAATTTTATAATTCTAAAATGTTTTTTTAATCAATTTTTTTCAAAGTTTTTATTCGTCTAGCTTAATTTTTTATATTCGTCTATAAAATTAATATTTTTATAAATAATAATTAAATTTTTAAATTTTTAAAACGTATCACATTTTGTGTGGTACTACCATCATCCTTTAATAAAACGTCACAGTATTGCAAATGCTGTAGGTATAAATATTTTTTTTATAAGTTAAATTATATATGTGGTCAGTGGTTACCAAAGATTTTGAATAACTATAATCCCTCATCATTTTGTACTAATCAAATATATAGTTTGTGCAACGGGTTTTTTTTTCGTTCTACAAGAAAGAAAGTTCATGCCATTTATTAAATATAATTTTAACGTTTTTGTACAACATAACTGAATTATAGTTATATAACTATTAAATTATTACATATTTATATTACTGCTATTAGTAATTTATTTTTCTATTAGAAATATGGTACATTGAACAAATTTTTATCAAAAATGGTTATTATAATTTACTATATAATAATTATTCTATTACATAAATTTTTGATGTTTTTCAATACTATACAATCAATGTATAAGTAACCATGTAGTCAATATTAAATAAATAATAAGATAAAGTATGTATTGTATAGATCAGGGGCGGCCAAACTTTTTTGGCCGCGATCTACTAAAAATATACTTCACCTTTGAGGATCGACTTCCATAAAAAACCTAACCACCATGATTTATTTTCGTGTGCGTAGCCTAAAAATAAATTCTAACACGATCGACTTTGAAATCGTTTGCGATCCGTTTGGCCGTCCCTGGTATAGATAATACTTAGGTTAGAATAAATGTAAATCCTAATTTTTTCAATTATTTTTATTAATTTATAATTATGATTAAATATGATAGCTGGTGTACGGCTTTACAAAATAATATACTCGTCATTTTTGATAAATATTTACGTTATTAATACATATAATAGAATGTGCAATGTGCGGTATCAAACGGTTTGATTTTGAGAAAATCTATACTAATTGAGTCCCTATACCTGAACGGTATGCCCCCCTATACCCACAAAGTAAGTCAGCTACTAGACAGTAGACACAAACGTTGTATATAATATAATAATAAACATATTAAATAGACGTATAATAATGATATATATATAATATATTATACTATATCTTTCAAGCGAGCAGTATGCGCAGTAACATGGTAGCATTCCGGAGTAGTGTTCGTCCACGTCATAGGTAGGTAGCAATAATTTCATATCATGTTTTAATATTATGGTGATATATTGTATAGATATTGTGTTGATGATTTCACACGGTCAAAGAAACATGAAGGTATATACTTATGATACAATGACGTGACTTCGTGTACCTACGTTAATATATGTATATACACCGTCTATGTTTTATTATAAAAATTATTATTATTTCAAAGGTTTACATGTATAGGAGGACGTCACACCAACACATCACACCCAAAGAGATATTTTATTCTACGTTGATCGTGTTTCAAACTTTAGCATGTCAATAAAAATTAAAAACATAAAAAAACAATAATATTATCATGACTATAATTCATTCCTAGAAAGTATATATAATTCACATAAAAAAAAACAGCAGCTGTAAGGCCTGTAAAGTAAATAATTTATAAGTTAGTGATTAGTGTATATCATTACAGATCTTATAAGTGCATAATGATATAATATATTAATTTGATTTTACATTTTTTATAAGAAGCGACCATTTGAAATGGCCATATCGTCAGTGGTGTATTGGAGGGTATACGGGGGTCGTATACTTCTCAATTTTTTTGTTTAGCGTATATTCTCTAAATAAACGACGATACGCGAGTATACGGCCGTATAGCCCCGTATACCTGTTAGAATTTTCAAAAATGAATAAAATGCACTAAAAATACAAAATAAAAACTGTACTATTAAATTCTATATTCGATGAATTAAATTTCTGTAAAGACGAGCCTCGAATGTAATCGTTAGAAAAAAAGATGCAAATGCATCAAGTTTCGGGCCCTAGCAATCATGATTAGTGCACTAATCACTAAGTTATTGGTAGTTAGTAACCATTGTAATCTCTTAGACTGTACTATTTTTTTTAAGTTAATCTTTGGTCAAAGTGATAGGTAGTGATAATTAGAATAAAGATTGTTAGTTAATTCGAGCGAAGCGAGAAAAAATTTTTTTTGATTCAATGTTATAGGTATATCATTGACACCTAAGATCTAGAAGGCGTATACCCACGAATATTTTTAGCAATACACCACTGCATATCGTATAATGACATAATAAATAAATAATAGTTCATACACATAACAACAGCACATCGGTGTTGAACTAATACCTGAAAAACAATAAGACTCAGTATGCCAATGGAAACGAAACATGGCACACATAGTCGACATATTTTTTAAAAAAGCTGGATGCAGCGAAGACCACAGTTATGACACATCGTTTATGGTATATTTTACCTATTGTGAGATCGTCATCACACTGTTCTTCATGTCGTCAAGCTATCTATTGATTGCCGACTCGACTCCGTTCGCGCCTTCGGTGAATTGGCCATGATTCTTTTCATATTCCTTAGGCTCTACTATCAGTCATATTTCCGTCGTATGTATCAGCGTTCGCAAGGAGTGGGAATATCAGAAAACTTTACACACAAAATCGCAACTGTGATCAAACATCACTTAATCATGCCGAACTTGTTCGCAGTAGTTTCCGTTTTGTACACGATTTCGTCGGAGTCGATGAAGATTGGTGATCCGTTCACGTTCCCTTTTGTAGACGTGTTGTCGATAAAAACGACAACTGTCCCACTGTGCAATTAATCGTCGCTTCGATGTTGTAGCGATGTTATATTGGAACATGTAACATTACAATGCGAGTCGCATTCGAGTTGCAACAATATTCCTACAATTGTTAATCGGCCGTCTTAGCTGACATGCATGTAATATTGTATCCATATTTTCTCGCGATATTTCAATAATATAAAATATTATAGAGTAACATTTATGCGATGTTTCAATAAAACGTCGAAATAACAAATCAACCCCATAAAAATCGCAAAACAACATAACCTTGATGTTGCATACCAGTTATTATTTAACATGAAAACCATTTTCTTGAAAAAAATTACAAAAAAAGTAACATACACTTGTCTTTCGATCCGATGAACAATCGTCAGATTGGTTTAATTAATTCTACCTATCCTACACACTAACCATCCTACCTACCTAACAGATGTTCAATGTTTGTAAATAGTAAGCTATTAAATATCGGTTTCAAGAGTTATATCAATTGCAAAGTTCTTTTATAAAATTATAAATAAAGTTAGTTATAATTATAGTTGCCTACTGAATTCAATATTTGATATTTTTCAGATAAACAGTGTTTGTGTTTTTCAATTATTTTATTCATTATTTCTTGTAGTGGATATTTGGAACTTTTAATAGATTTTTTAAAACGTCATACTTAGGTCAAACGATTTTAAAAACTTAAAATTTAAAATAACGAGTTTTTTGAAAAATGAAGAACTAATTCTGGTGTAGAATTACTTGTAGAACATTTTAATCGATGTAATAAATTTTTGTTGAACCACCAGGTGACCGAGAAAACAAGAATGAAAATTTAAAATTTCGAAAAATGAAAAATCTCGTTTACGAGCTGTTTTCCGGGAAAATCATGAGATATAGGACAAAAGTCGTAAAACATTAAATTGATTCCCGTAACGGGCTACATGATTCGTATGCTTTTGATTTTTTTTAAAACTGTTATTAAGGATTTTTAAAACGTCGTACTTAGTTCACACGATTTTAAAAATTTACAATTACTTTTAGAACATTTTAACTTCTGTGATGAATTTTCGTTGAACCACCAGGTGACCGAGAAAACGTGAATGAAAATTAAAAATCTTGTAATCTATTAAATATCTATTTCAAGAGTTATATAAATTGCTAAGTTCTTATATAAAATTATAGTTATAATTACTGCAGTTACCTACTGGAATCAATATTTGATATTTTTCAGATAAACAGTGTTTTTGTTTTTCAAAAATTCTATTCGTGATTTCTTGTAGTGGATATTTGGAACTTTTAATAGATTTTTTTAATTCTTGAAGATAATTTTCATACTTTAAACGACTAAAATTATCCAGAAGACCATGGATTTTCACAAACATAGGAAGATGTACTAAATTATGGAATATAAATAAAAATAAATTATTGTCATATAAATTTGAATATTGTGAAACAAATTCTTTGAGAAACGTTTCTGCTGATAAATTTGTTATGTAATTGACAAATATTATCGTAGACAAGAATACATATTGCGCTAATTAATAATAAAAAATTAAAATTAAATGTATTATTTAATTTTCCTTTTAATACAATTAAACCAAAATACAACAAAACAATCTTAACTCAGTTGCTTTCCAGTGCCTATTCTAAATCGTCTAATAATCTGGGTAACCTACAAACCGATTATCCTGGATTTTTTCTATAAACATATTTTTAATAATATTTAAATTTAACGTTATCGTTTACCCACAATTGACAATGGTAAATTATTATGCGTACCTATCGTATATTAATAAATTGTGTATACAGATATTTATGGAATGTGACTTTCCAATATTAGAGCATTTATAGTAATAAATAAATTATTAATACTAATATTATTAGATATTAATTAATATCCCTCATATAAATAATTATATTCGATTAATTTGTATCAATTAAATATATAAATTGCGGACGTAAAAAATAAAATTTATAATTCCAGATCCAGTATTTTGTTATAAGTACTATTAAATGTATATCATGCAACCAATGCTGTATTAAGGTTTAATGCCACTGGGGGCACACATATTTTGCCGCCTCATAACCCCCTTCCGGCCTTCCCCATAATAACTGTACGTCAATCCTCATCCATCGAGTTTCGACTGCATATAATATGTAGTTATTGAATTCATTTGAATTTAACTTATTATCTCTGTATAATATAATTTCATATATTTTAATATTTATAAGATGTTTAATCACTCATTGAGAAATTTATATATTATTTATATATTAAGAATAAACAAAAAAATGTATGAAAAATCTGTACATAAATGCCGCAGCATGAAATATTTTAAAATTTTGCTGTTGGGGTAAATGTCCCTTTTGCCACCCGTTAAACATGCCTCTGCATGCAACATCTATATTTATATATAATATTATATGTATTATTAGATATTTTGTATTTTTATAGTAAAAGTGTAACATTTTTCAAACACCACCAAGAAATTTTGAAGTTAGTTGACGTGTTTAACGCACTGTATAGTTTATGTCATCAAGTATATTGTATATTATAGCTTATAACTAAATACCGCTTTTATCGCGTGTTCTTAATTCTATAGGAACAAGCTACATATCCAAATCAAGAGATATAGATTAATTTAAAGAAAGATTTATGTTGCACAAAATTGCACGTTTTGGATTTTTTTTATAAAAATGTACTTTTGTACAAATATTTTTTGTATTATTTTTATTTTTGATATATTATGTTGTGTTATGAAGTATTGGACTTTTATATCTAATATCGAATATCGATATAATACGATGTACTCGTAATTAAGATACTACTACGATAGTCAATCTAGATTGATTAAATTATCGATTACATACACACACATACAGTCTATCCGCAGCAGTCGTAGTCAACTCATATTTTATTATTTGATTATGACGCCCAATCTGTTAAAAAAGTAAAATCCATTTTAAATACTACATCTATTATATCTGATTTATCATTTATTCGATCACATTTGTCCCAGTTGCCAAATTGAATTATAAAACTTGAAAAACAAAATTCTACTTTAAATTATCAAATAGATGTAGTTGAAACAGTGAGAGATGGACTTAAGACAATTGAGTATGAAAAGGGAGAAATAATCTATGAAAAATGTAAATCAGTATTTGATAAAAATCCCGGATACAATATTTTAAAACTATACAACGATTCAATAAATGGAAATGACGTAGATTTAAAAGAAGATCCTGCTATGATAAGCTGCTACAAACAATGCCCGATAACAAGTGTCGACGTAAAACGTGTGTTTTCACAGTTAAAACATATATTAAGTGACAAAAGACATAATTTTACCGAAAAAAACTTAGAAATGTACATGATTATAAATTTTAATCGAATATTGTAAGGTCAGTTTATATATATATTGTCAGTTTATTATTATTTTATTTAAATAAATTTTTTTTTTTTAATTTTATATTTTTATATGATAGTTAATGCCAACACTAATAAATAATAATATTATAAAAAAAAAGTAAAAATAAAATTTGAAGTACTCAAGTACCTATAATAAAATTTTATTTTTGCACGATTTTGCACATTTTAATATTTTTATTGCACGTTTTTTAGATGTTAGCTGCACAAAAATCCGGTCTTTACTTATAACTTTATGCCTTGGTGACATTCAATTTAAAAATTTTTTATAATGAATATAATCAAAATTGGTTTTTACTTATCCATTCATCCTTATTTAGCCACATCATAACTCAATCTAACGAAGTGTATAGTACCTATATAGCTATATCATAGTATTAACATTATTCATGTCCCACTTACGGTAAAGTATAAAATAGTAAAAAGCAATTAAAAAAATATATATATAAACAACTATAATTAATACATATTATTACATTTTATAAATATCATTTATAGGTTTTTCAAAGAAATGAAGACAGTTTTTGAGAAACCAATATTTTTGATAATAGTATCTTATGGATTATATATTGGTTTGACTAGTTGTTTAATAATTCAAGTCATAAATAGTATTATGTTTTATCATTCGTATAGCTTATTTTGTTTACAAAAATACTTTATAATGATATGGACGTATAGTTAACAATTATTATAGTTAACGTTGTTTACTCTTAAAAAAAAACTGCAAAAAAGTTTTTATATTTTGGGCGGGTTTACCACTCTTTAAATGACACCTTACCCATTCGGCCACCACTACTGTTGGAATTATGGGAGCGTAATAAGGTTGTTAAGTCTATCTAATAAACCCACGTTAAAATCGTTTTCTCCGTGTTGATCTATTTTTTTGGTGTTGGCCGGCGGCTCCATTTTAACGATTAATTATGTCATATGGACAATTTTATAAGCTAAAGCTTGCTGTAGCTTTTTCAATTCGAAAAAACATTCCGGAACTCAAAAACTCAAACATCAAAAAAATTTAAAAAAAAGTGTTTTTCCGAAATTTTCTTCGTAAAAACCTTCTCCTGGCAATTACGAACAATTAAAAAAAAATTGAGCCAAATCGGGCCGGCCGTTCTCAATTGATGAATTGTTATTCCCTTTTTGGCTCCATTTTTATATATATATATAATCTTTAATATCCCTGTGTTGTAGAATATGTAGTGTAAATATATTTTATTTCCTTTTCAATAATTATAACAAAAATCAATAATGTGAATACTATAATTTGATTAAAACAAAAAAGTAAGCAAGACAGTACCACCCGGCTGTACAGTAGGTGTCTATAATAGTGAGATACTACAATGGATGTATTAAAATTAAATTTAATAATACTGTCTCATCTATGCCACTGCTTAGCAAGTATAATTTTACATCATATTTTAATATTGTGATGTTATATTTGTACAGATGTACAGTATTGATGATTTCGCACGGTCATAGTCACATGCAGGTATATATTATTTTATGTTTATATTATAGTTGTTATAATTACGTGACTACGTTATTATTATATATTTATATTATACACTATCTATGTTTTATTCTAAGAACTATTATTTTTTTAAAGGTTTACATTAGAGGAGAGAATACAAACACACTCACAAAGGGATAGTTTATTCTGTTGATCGTGTTTTAAATTTTAGCATGTCAATAAAAAATTAAAACATAAAAAACAATAATATTACCATAACTATACTTCATTCCTGGAAATTATATATAATTCACATAAAAAAAAACAGCAACTGTAACGCCTGTAAAGTAAATAAATTATAAGTTAATGATTAGTGTATATCATTACGCATCTTATTGGTGCATAATGATATAATATATTAATTTGATTTTTACCTTTTTCATTAGAAGCGACCATTTTAACTAGCCATATCCTATAATAACATAATAATGTTATATTATATATATATTAACCATAAATAATAGTTCATATACAGACAACAGCACATCGGTGTTGAACTAATACCTGAAAAACAATAAGACTCAGTATGCCAATGGAAACGAAACATGGCAGACATAGTCGATACCTATTTAAAAAAATCTGGATGCAGCGACGACCACAGTTATGACACAATGTGTATGGTGTATTTCACCTGTTGTGAGTTCGTCGTCACACTGTTCCTCGTGGTGTTGACGTGCCTATTGATTGCCGACCCGACAGAAGACCTATCCGTTCGCACCTACGGTGCCCTATGCTTTTCAATTGAAGCCTTTATTCTTTTTTTCATTTTCCTTAGGTACTACAATCAATCAAAAATCCGCGATATATATCAGCGTACGCAAGGAATGAAAATACCTGAAAACTTTATAAACCAAATCACAACGGTGATCAAATACCACTTAATCATTCCGAACTTGTTCGTAGTAGTTTCCTTGTTGTACACGATTTTGTTGGATTCGGTAAAGATTGGTGATCAGTTCACGTTCCCTTTCGTGGACGTATTGCCGATAAAAACGACAAATGTGGCTATTTACGTATGTAAATTTATGTTTTACACTTTGCCCGTATACTTTGGACTCATGGAAGTCAGTTACTTGCACGTAACGTACATGTATTCCACGGGCGTTCTGCATAGTCATTTTCAGATTCTCGACGAACAGGTCAAAGAATTAATGGTAAACATGGATGAACATAAATTAAAGATCGCCATCAAACACCATCAAGAGATGTTGAAGTGAGCCGTGTTCAACGCACTGTAAATAGTTTATGTCATCAAGTAAATTATACCTAATACCTTATGCCTTGATGACATTTAATTTAAAAATTTTATACAACAAATGTATTCATAATTTATTTATACTTACCCATTCATCTCAAATGAACCGCCAAATAACTAAATATATCAGCATATATTAATATTCGTAATTTAGCGATGAGTTATGAATTTATATGTACTCAATAATTAATAATAACATTAATAACTTACAAACATCTTCAAAATACTTAAATACATCATTACAATTTATAAATGTGGTTTATAGGTTTTTCAAAGAAATGAAGACAGTATTTGTGAAACCAATATTATTTATTATAATATCGTGTGGATTATTTGTTGGTTTAACTAGTTGTTTAATAATTCAAGTCATACAGGTGTGTACTCTGTACCTAATAGTAATATATTTGATCAATCATATAGTTTTTTTTTATTTTTAATAGTTATCTCATAGCAATAGAGTTAACAATTAACATTTTCAATAATTTTATATGTAGTGTAAATATATTTCTGCTCAGTTTTTATAACAAAATATAAATAATATTCGATAATAAAAAAAGGTAGGCAAGTTAATGCTTTGTGTCTTGGCGTGTTAAAATTAAATTTAATAATACAATATCATTGTGAATAATTAGTATTATACATTTTAATTAAATTAATTTTATATTTTATACATAAATATTAAATATTTATTGTAGAATATTTAGTGTAAACATCTTTTATGAGCGGAAACAGTGTATTATGAAGATACACTGTTTTGATAATATTGAATAATATTATTAAAGTAGGTAATATTTTTACTAGGACTTAAAATATGAATTAATATTAATCATTTTTGACCCAATATTTATAATACAGTCTACATATGGTTTAATTAATACTTATTATTTATCGTTCTCAACCTACATATGAAATAATGTCGTAATAAGGAACACAGTTAATGGCGAACACGCGGATAGATAATCGAGACTCTACTGTATCTTTAATTTAATATTTTTATTGAAAAACTCATAAGGAACCTTTTACTAATTTTTCAAATCTTTAATATATATATTTAAAATGCCATGCTAATATTCGCAATTTTAACAAAATTTATCACAATTCTATAACTTACAAAGCTTAGGGTATATGAACATATTTTGTAGATTTTCGCTTAATTTTTTTTTACTTTTTATAGCTATATAAACCTTATTAATGCCTTGCAATTATTATTATTTATTCTACGTAGTTTAAGTTCTTAATTATATATATATATATTTTTTAGGGAAATATTCATCAACTAATATTGGCACTATGCGTACTTAGTGGTTCGGAAGGTGTTTTAACAATTATCATTTATTGTGTTTATGCAAGTAATATGTACAATTTAGTAAGTATTTATATGTGTGGGATTATATTATTATTTATAGGTACCATGATATTTTACAGGATACACTCATTTTATTAAAAACTATACTAACGTGTTGCTATGACTTCAAATTCTATAAAATAAAACAATTATTTTCATGGATGTTTATATTATATACGTTATATATTCATACATTTTGATACAATAACTAATTAATATTTTCATTTATATTTGTTTAACTTTTTAGCATGATGGTATACTAAACCGACTTTTTGATCATCGATTACTTTATTCTCAAAACAAATCATTTAACCAACTTATAATAATAATAATGAACAGAGCATCGATTCCATTAGAAATTAAAGCTGGTTATATTTTCACCGTTAACTTAAATCTACTAGTCAGAGTAAGTGTATATTTTATTTATTTAAATTAATAAATTCCATAAAATAAATGGCATAAACTCTTTGTTTCTAGTAAATATCAGGATATTTATATATAAACATAATCAATATTAAAATATGATTTTACAAATAATTTTCATTGTGGTTTTCCCGATATATGGCTTTCATACAGATTAATCTATATAAGACAGTTTATAGGTATACCTTATTTGTCATCTCTCTCGAGTTCTTGTACTCACTTTCAATTGTTATTCGAAATCCAAACCTATAGTTAGTACCGTTGGATCATCTGAAATGTATCCAGAAACTATATTATTTAAAAATTTAACACCAACATCACGACTCTCAAAAGTTTATATTCTGAACCGGGCGGCGAATGCTGTGGGTGTCCTAGGGCCTAGGCGACTGCCCAGGGCACCAGCACGAAAGGGGCGCCAAACTGAAAAATATTTTTATTTAATTTATCTTTTAATAAGCATTAACAATCTACAACATTTTAAATATTCATTTAGTCGTTTTTATTGAAGATACATTTTTAACTGTCTCATATTTGTATAATGAACTAATTTTATTATTAACTATAGTCATAAGTATCTTTTTTCATTCGCGTACCCCTTGTCCCTTTGACCACTCACCACTACTTTACGGACCCTCAAATTTCAACCTGCCATACATTTTCGTATAAGATTGATACAAATTTACGAAATAAGTTTAAGAATGAAAAATTTGGAAATATTTAATTATTTTGATCTGTATACACTATACAGTGCCATTACCATCCATTGGAATCTAGAAATAACAGCCCCAAACAACATTCATCGGGAAAAAAAATCTCGTACCAACTAAATACATTATTCGTTATTTTAATATGATTTACATAATTAAATATAAATATAATCATTACATTTATCTATGTAACACTTTTTAATATATTTATAAGTATAGCTGAAATCTGCATTTAACATTATCAGTAATTGTCATTTGACATTTATACTTACACATAAATATTTTAAAAAATTTTAAGAGTAAGAATTTAAAATAATTGTAGTTTGTCATTTGTATATTATATACAACCTATTACCTATTACCTATTTAAAAAAAATTTTACATAAATTATTTAAATGATATACAAATGACAATTAATTATTTTTTTTTAATTATTTTAAATTTTTACCTTTAAACATTTTTTAAATTATATGTAGATACAAATGACAATGTTAAATTAAGATTGCAGTTATACTTTGTATGTCAAAGAAATGTAACATGTAATGATTTTATTTAATTATGTAAATCATAAAAAAATAACAAATAATGTAATTTGTTGATACGAGGCTTTTTTTTTCCAATGAATGTTGTTAGGTACATTTTTTTCGGGGGTTTTTTTTTCCGATTACCATACATTGTATAGGTATATAAAAATAATATCAAGTTAAAAATTAAATTTTAATGTGATCTTTGGGCTTGTTTACTAGTACTATGAGTACTTAATTTTTAACGTTAAATAAACTCGTAAGTCTGAACTCACAGGATCTTTTACAATACTTAATTTTAATAAATGTGTATGACGAAAAGATTCTCACTACCAATACAAAATTCGTTAACGGTAGTAAACATGATTTATTGATTTATAATACTGAAAAATCTTTGTTGTTTTTTTTTTGAAAACATAAATAATTAATTATAATAGGCATACTTTTATATTTATTTCAGATCCTAAGATTTACATATACGGTGTTAAATGTTTTACTAACTTCAATCAATCACAAAGTTATAAAAATATAAAATCAAATTATAATATATAGTCTATGCAAGTGGTTAGTGATAAGTGATAACTAAAAAAATCTTTTTAGTTTTTATTAGTTTTTTTTTTTTTTAATTTGTCTATAAAATGAATATTTTTAATAGTTATTTTATTTATTTAAGATCTTTACAATGTTCCACATTTTTTCATATAATATAATTTTAGATAAATTTGTGCATTATTAATATACATAACAGCAGTGTGCGGTATTGAAAGGTTTAATTTTGGAAAAACTGTGCGGAATCGATGTAAGTTTGTGTACTTGAACAACTTTTCCTTTTTAATGTGTGTGGCTATGACGGCTATTGAAATTTACTAATTGTCATTTAAGATAACTGAAAAGGGGGTTAAAATAAATCATCAGGTAGACTATCCACTATTAAGAACAATAAGAACACTATCAGGAAGACTATTGGGAATGAAATATAGTATCAATAAAATATTAATGGTGTTACATCAGGGGTGGCCAAATTTTTTTTGGTCACAATCTACTATAAATATACTACACCTTTGAGGATCGACTTCCATAGAATAAATTTTTTATTATTCAATGACTATAAATTATAATTATAAGAAACATACTTATATAAAGTGTATATAAACATACAACAAGTATTATAAACTAATTACTAAAAATAATATAATAATACTACAACCTCAATTAATTTTCGTGAGCACTGAGCATGACCCTAAAAATAAATTCTAACATGATCGACTTTGAAATGGTCCGTGATCGACCGTTTGGCCGCCCCTGGTGTTACATCAATGACTATCGTCTATCACATACTATATGATATAACAAAATATTGTTTTATGTAATAAATAATAAAATAAAATAAAAGGTTTGTAATTGCTATACTTAGTAGTTTAGTTAAATCATTATAAATTAAGAAATATTCATATTTAACTACAATCTAAGTATAGTTAAGTATTTAAAATTGCATTCCCTAAAGTTATATCATTTACATCTAGAATATTTATAAGTGTAAATCATTAATAAGGTAGACATTATACATAAGATATATTTTGTTTGAACAAATTTATTTTAAAGTTAACAAAAATGCATTATGGAATAAACTAAAACAAATTAAAACCGACCAAATATATTTCCTTTAGGTTTTGTACTAATCAACTCTTGCATTTCTTCAATTAGTGGTAATTTTGAAATATTTCCACGAGCAACAACTGTCAGAGGTGTATCCAGAATTTTCTTAACAACTCTTACTATATCCTCTTCTGTTACACTTTCTATAAAAATGTAATAAAAAAAATGTATAAATTATTAAATAAAATTGATCAGGCACTAAATTTATTCAACTTTATTTACTTAAGTCGGAGTTAAGAAATAATTGAATATTTTTTCATTCAATTAATATTAAATATATATATATATATTTAATTATAATATAATTATTAATTAATAATTATTGATACTACATTTTTATTATTCGATTTTTCTCTTCTCTATATAAAATAGTTCAACAACAATCAACGTTTATTTTAATGCTGAATTTTGGTGATATTTTTTAAAATTTTTATCTTTTATCATAATTTTTTTTATGTTTTTTAATAATTTCATCGAAAGTCAATTATTTTTTTTTTTTAAATAATTAAGTATAAAATATTTAGGTATTTAGTAAATAGCTACTAAAAAAAAACATAGGTTTGGTAATTTGTCACTTGGGTGAAAATATTTTTAAGTTACACTTGAAAAGATTTGAAACAAACTGTTTTTAAAGCTAAAAAGTGATTTCAATATACTTATCAACCTAAATACGTGATATGAATTTTGAAAACAAGATTAGATAACTTGTTAGGTCTTATTTAGATCTTACTAACAATTTTTAAACAAATTTAGATTGTCACTTATAAAAATTTGTCTTTAAAGTGTTAAATATAAATGACATGTTCATCATTATAAATTATAGATAGAAATTTTCCATATACAGATGGCAATAAACTGTCAAGAAACATTTAACCTAGATTTAGATATTTCATAATATTTATCCAAGAACTTGAGTTTATCAAGTAACAAGTATTTCACCAAGTTAAATAGCACCAAACCTTGAATACTTGTGCAACCTAATATTTTGTCTATAAAACCTACCAATTTCTTGAAGAAGTTCTTCTGGTCTTTTTCTATAACCACATGATAAAATTTGCCTAACCATATCTTCAAACACAATGGGACGTGCTTCTAAGTTCATCAGTAATAGTGACTGTAACTGTTTCTTTGCTCTCTATAAAATAAATAATGTGATAAAATATTATACATTTAAAATTAAATTAATACATACAGCAAGTTCTTCTCTTTGAATATTACTACCCATGTTAGCAATTTCAAATACAATGACTTTAACCATATCACGAACATATTGTGGTTCAGCACTAGCATGAATGCAAAATAATCCACTATCAGTATACGCATGGTTATAAGCAGTAGCACTATACAACCAACCATACCTAAACATAGAAATTTAATATATTAATATTATAATTGCATTTTTAATATATTCAATAAATATTATTTATTTCAATATAATATGTTTGTAATATAAATAATCATATGCATACCGGTTCAATACATTTCTATACAGTCTTGTGTACATTCCTTTACCTGGTCCACCTGCACTAAAGGATCCTCCACCACCCATCATCAAATTTAATACACATGATGGAACGAAATCAGTAGTACTCACTAAAGGTATAGACTCCAAACCAATCATTACATGTGATAAGACAGCTAAACCAGATGGTCCCGGAAATGCAGGAATATCACAATCTTCCTATAATATTTAAAAATGTATCAAGTATTATACAATTAATAAATATTTTAAATAATAATAAATACATACTTTGATTATTCCACCAGTATACTGTGGTATTGAGTTATCAATACTAATTTTATCAAGTTTTTCATTATTCCAAATTGGTTTTTCATCAACAAAGTACCTAAGTATAACAAATATGTAATCTAGTAAAAAAAATGCATTTATTTTTTCAATTTTTTTTTTTTATTTGTGTATTATAAAATATTTCAAGTACTTTTGTACGCTATCAACAAGTTGTTGATGATCTACTCCAACTCCTCCAACAACAATTCTTTCAGGAACATAATGATTTTTCAGATAAGTAAGTAGAACTTGACGATTTATTTGTGAAACATTTTCAATTGGGCAAAGTTTTGATAAACCCAATGTATTTTGTTGAAAAGCAGCCTATATAAAGACACAACTTCAAGCAAAACAAAGATAATATATTTAAAATATTTAAAGCTATTTACCATATGCACTAAATTTTCAAGCAATTGATCTTGTTCAGGTCTTATCATTAAAGTATCATGCTCAAATAAAATTGCTTTGCTTGCAGCCATTACCTATAATGAATAATGTAAAAAACAAAATAATTGAGTTTGATAATTAAATTATTTAAATTTAAAATTCCCAATACTTAAGGAAAAAATAATTATGCCAGAATATAAATTTTGAGCATTTATCTATAATTAATATTATTTTAAGTTGAATCATTTTTACAAATATATATAAAAAAAAAATTAAATCATATATTTTAACCTCATCTTCTGTAATCCTGGGCCGTAAAACTACATCAGCTAGAACTTTTATAATATTATCCACATATTTTCTATTAGCGCTTGCCGCATATAACACTACATCTCTACAACAAAAAACAAACAAAGAACACAAAAATAATAAAACTATATTATAGTTAGATAAAAAAATTACCGGGAACATTGAGCATCACACAAACCATTATATTTTTCGATTTCATCCAAAATTTCATTGTCTTTGGGAAAATTAGAAGTTGTCTAATAACAAAAATAATTTTAAAAATTAATGTCGTTTAAGAAAAAAAATCAATAAAATAATGAAAAAAATATCACTGACATTAAAGGCCAATTTTTCAAGGAAGTGATTAACACCACTTGGATATGCTACTTCATATCGACAACCAGAATTTATCGCCACTAATAAAAAATAAAATAATAAATTATGGTAAAAGAAATAAATATGATGTATACACACACACAAGTTAAATAAAAATGTATTAAAAATTTACCACCAACAGTACAAAACTCTCCATAGGCAACTTCAGATGCAACTCTTATTCCACAAGGTAATTGTGTGATGTTTGTTTTGACATTATCAAGCTTATGTTTGCTGTATATAACATTTGGCAAGTTTGGTAATGTTTCTGTGAGTGGAGGTTGATTGAAAGAACATATATTCTCAATTTTAGTTGAAAATGTACATGATGTACTCCTAATATTAAAACATTTAGTTTAATATACATATTTAAATTTGTTTTAATATACACAATGATTGTTTTATGTTATAAAAATATAAAAATCAATTAGAAATCTATGTATTAGGCTAATTTTGGTTTTATTTAACTACCATACTATTATGTATATTATATTATACATAAAATGAATAAACAGTTTATCTCCCATCCCATACATTTTGACACTTTATACTATGTGTTTATGTCTTTGCTATAATTAACAAATATTAGTTAAATTTGATTCTCTTACAAGTATTATTAATGTAACAATTTACAAATAATTCACAGGGAGAATTAATGGAAGTAATGCATAATGATTAATAAATTAAAAATAATATTGATAATAAAATACCAACATTTAATACTATTTAGAAAATATTATTATTTTTTAATTAATTAATGTAATATGCCATTACATTAACTTTATTTCTCATACAAAACTATACTTGTATAGACATAACAACAATGATCTAAGGAATTCAAATTGAAAAAATGTTATTTATTTAAAATGAATTAAAAAATTATATTACACTAGTACACTATTTATAAATATTAAGGAAGCAAATAATAAGAGAATTTGGAATTATACATACAGTTCTTTTAATGATTTTTTTCTACTGAAATATTTCAAGCACGAGACTGGAGATAGTCGTGATGTCATGACGACCGGCGTTTTATAATACGCAGTGGCCATTTTCACGTAAAGAGTGAAACTACAGTAGCCGGTACAGAATATATGAATAGAATAATGTCGATTGTCGGTAGTAGGTACTCAGTGTTCAGAACCGAAAGTTTTCACGTTTTACCCTATGATAATAAATTGATAATTGATTTGATACAGAAAACTAAATAGTAAATACGATTGGTTCATGGTTGTAATCATGGTGTAAACAAAATTCTATCCATATCAGTAAAATAACAACAGAGTATTCTACACACTACACAGATAATATAAGCTGTGCATCGCCAAGATCTATAAACAGTATAAACCTTGGTGCACCGCTGAGTCTTCACTACCCAAAGCAGTTGAGACGAACAACCAGATAACGCTCTGAGCCCATGTGCACTGTGCAGTCTTATATTGTGGCCCACCACACAGCCGATGAGATATTAAAACAACTATGTACCTATATTCTATAATTAATGTTCAATGTCCTGACCTATTAACTAAATAGGTAACTAATATTTAGTTAATAGGTATGGGTAAAATCACTAAAATATCATCATATTTTAATATACCATATTATAGCTATCTATATATAGGAAATAGGAAAAAAATCAATAAATTATTTATTTTAGTTGAATGTTGTATACTTGTATAATTTTTAATTGACAACATTTTTGTACATATCCAATTATTGAAATACCGATAACAAAAATATTAAAATGATTATTGTATTAAATAATTTAAATTAACTTACGGTAATATTTATCTGTAATCAAATACATAATACATACCTAAAAAAATAAGTCACAATTTCACAAGAATAACATATTATTATAAACAAGCATCATATGTTTATTCATATTGATAGAAAAAATTACACTAATAATGAGTTTATTCATTATTTTTATATTTTTATAAAAAGATAAATATTTTGGGATAATATAATATAAAGCACAAACCTTTTAACATAAAAATAATATATTTTTCTCTCTTAAATAATATACACAATAAGACGATTTTATATTTTGTAAAAGTTTTATAACTATTTATCTTTTTACTTATGAGCTAAAAGAATGTAATAACTAATAGCATCAAATATTGATTTTAAAAATATATTGTTATATAATATTAATATTGTGCCATTTTTTTTATAAATTTATAATTATTTAAATTATACAACTATTTAAGCACAATCTGTCTACAAGGTATGTGTGGGCCTATTCTATAACTGTTAAAGAATAACAAAAAATAAATGTTAAGATTGGTTTAAATTTTAAAAATCACAGTAATTATGTGTATAGTTGATCATAATTCATAATATAAAATAACCAAAGCAAGTAAAAAAAAAAAAAAAAAATCAATTATAAAATATTAATTAAAAAATTGATGATGTGCATGGTAATGTAGGTTTTTTTATTAAATACAAATAAAAATCAATAATTAATTAGAAAATATTAAAATAAGTTTAAAACATTTTTTTTTTAACTTCGGTATATCGTGTCATGTATATACTATATTCTTCCAATGCTAATAATGATTTCATATCAAATAAATTCCCTTCAACACATAATAACGACACTTTAGACGATGTTAATAATTCTTTTGGAATATCATCCAGTTCTAGACAATTTTCTTCTACACGCAAAGTCTTTAGTCTGGGGCATTGTGCTAAGCTAGATGGCAATTTTCTAATTTGATTTTGATTTAGGTTTAATTCAACTAATCTTGATTGCTTTATAAGTTCAGGCAATTGAGTGATGTTATTCTTAGACAAATCCAATGCTTCCAGATGTTTTAATTCGCACAAAAATTCTGGAAATATACTAAGCTGGTTGTCTCCAAACGAGGCGCGTTTTAGAAACATCAAATTATTCAATGGAGGTATCGATTTTAATAAATTACAATTCACCTGTAATGTTTCAATCTTTGATAAGCAGTTTATTTCTTCAGGTAGATTTTCTAAAGAGTTGTTGCTGACATTAAGTATCTTTAATTCTTTGAATTGGCCAATAGATTTTGGTAATGTTTTCAACTTGTTTTTAGACAATTCCAAGTTTCTTAAAAAAGGATGAAGCACGTCAATAGAATCTGGATACTGTTTAAGATGACTATCTGATAAATTAAGCACACCTGTTTTCCTAGATGTTTCAACGTGGTTCTTTAGGCTTGATGCGTTTCCCATTTTTATTTTATTCTTATTTTTTTTAAGTAATAATCATTATGAATTTGAACAAAATTATTACTTATTACTCATTAGATAATATTATTCAATAATCAATAATTAACTATTAATCAAACTTGTATACAACTGAAAACTTTATACTTTAAATTCTTTTAATAATAATTAAATAATTATACTTTTCAACTTTTGTCTTTTATTTCGTGGTTTTACCATTATCTGTTATCACTATAGATATTATAATTTATAATATTCAAGGTGGATATCCACATTGATAATATTATAATGTTATCTACATTTGTCAAATGTTATCAAATGATCTCCCACCAACCAATTTTTTTTGTTTATACTTTAGTAGTTTATACTTTATTCTCTTTCTGTTCTTTATGATGTATTCAAGAATTTACATATAATTATTTTATTTATTGTGCTTCAGAGTTCAGTTGTTTAGTATCAGGTTTTAGCATAGACCTTAATGTGATATTTATTATAGATACGTAAAATGATTAAACAAGTATTTAAATCATTTCCGGACAATAAACCAATATCAGGATTATGCATAGTAGAAGATATTACGAAATGCCCAACAGGATATAATCCCGTGAGTGAATAAAAATAACATAATTATTTATAATTAGTTTTCTGTTGATATCATCAATTATTTGTAGACATTTTTAATTAATAAAATGTGCATGTTTAATGATAAATATATCATTATTGACTATTGTTTCTGCTTAAAATATAAATTTTAGGTAGTACAATTTATTAAATATTTCTATGTAAGCACTAATCTAATATGTAAACATATTTTTTATATCTGTTATAATTTTATGTTTAGATATCAAAAACACATGACCAAGATTCAGACGCTGATTTACATATGCAGTCATGGAAAGAGTCTGTATTTATTGGCAGAAAAATTACAAGATATTTATGCTTATCTAAAACAGAAGGGATTTCGGATTACATTGTAGTAAATATAAATATAATAAATGAAAAAGAATGTCCTCCTGATGGCTATTGTTTAATTCCCAGAACTATTGACAGTGGTAACCATATTGTTATTTAGTTTTTCATTAACTATTAATACTTTTGCTATTCTAATATTTATATAATTTTAAGATCAAAAAGCTTGGCGAAAACGTCAACTATGTTACAAATTAACTAGAAAAAGTCAAGCTACATATGCAATTACTGATATTATACTATTAAGTCGATCAAAGAAAGCACCAGATGGTTTTAATTTAGTTGGGTATGATCTATTGACATTAAAACAAAATTATTCTTATTTTTAAAATTATATAAACATTTTTAGGGATTTAAATGGCTTAACACTTTGTTATAAAACTAGTCCTCAATCTCCAGATAACGTGCCATTACCATCACTGACTTATGGGTATGTTAATTCGTATATACCTGTTTAATTTACAACTAATATATTAATACTTTCAGTTATTTATAATATTTATCTGTTATTTAATATTGTAGATTGACACCAACGCTGTCAACAGAAAACATTCCAAATAGTAATGGGTCCTTAAGTTCACTTCCCAGTTTAGAATCTAGTGCTAATGTATTATCTCATGATTATGATCGACTAATGTCATTAAAACCTACACGGCCAGCACCAAAATTACCTCCAACATATTCATCTTCTAACTATTCGACATTAAATTCTTATCAAGGCAAGTTAAATATTTGTGTTTTTTTTTATAAATCAAATCTAAAATCATAGATATTGTTTTTATTTATTTATTATACAATTGTATTTTTTAGGGTTAGAAGGTATTCCATTTATATTGAATCAAAATATTTCTATGGAAAATAAGTCTATTTTTAAGGTAAAAAAATGTAGTATCAATTAATACAATAAATAATAAATACAATTATTTAATTTTTTAGGATATACCAGAGATTAAAAAAAAAACAGCCGAAGACCTTGATTTAGAAGTATGTATATTGTGATTATTTAATGTAGATTATGTTTAACAGTACTGAAAGCTTAATGATGATTTAGGATTTATTTTAGGCCTTACATACGTAATATAACCTGTCAAGGGGGCTGGGCTGGTATAATACAGAACAATTTAAATAAAAATAAAATATGCAAATACATATTTTAACACTTACTTATTACACAATTTGAAAAAAAATTGGATAGTCATTTGAACTGTGTGGTATAGTAATATTAGGTAATAATTATGGTTCATTGACAAATCTATTAATTTAATGTAAATTTCTATAATCAAAATGAAATCATAACATTTTTTTAAAAAAAATTCTATTATATACAAAAATAATATTTATTGGAATTATTCAATTATGTTACAGTACAACTATAGTTTTGAACAAGAACGGCAGGTGTGATTTCCTACTTATTTTATAAATTGTAAGTTTGTTACAATTTTTAAAACTTAAAATGTATTAATTTATAATATGTATGTTTCTATACATAAACATACAATGTATTTAACACATAATTTTTTCATCTAATCCAATTTTAGATTATATGTAATTTAATTTTATAATTATAGAAACTATTAACTATTATTTTTATTTGAATTGCTATAATTTTTTTTTAATTATATAGTTAAAATTATCTTTTTAAAATTGTTAACAGTATGATGAAATGTTTTACTATCATACTCATTAGTTAAGATCAAGTTGACCTTTTTACTAATTAATTACCTATTGTATATTTAAAATAGTTTAGGTATTTCAGATCAAACATATCATGACAGTTTTTTACTATAATATATGTATACAGTGAAATCTCAGTAAATTGAACAACATTTTCTTTGTCCCTAATGGTTTCAATATATTTGAATTTTAAATTTTTCAAGTGATTCAAGTATTTTATCATATTAATTCTAGAGATTTCACTGGATCATTAATACTCATGACTTACTATATCTCAATGTTACCTAATAGATATTTTTTGCCATTATAAAAAAAAATTAATTATTAAATGAATACCATGTGTATACATTTTTTAATAAATGCCATAAAAGTTATATATGCTAAAAAAACCTTTCTACTTAAAGAGTTATAATTAAGTATCCTTTTACATTTCTTAGCATAGATTATTTAAAATGCTTATCAAACAATAAGTAGAAAGATTTGTTCAAACTATGCATAGTTAATTTATATTATTATTAAGAATTAAGAAATAAATACTATTAATTTAAATTTTTATTTATTATGTTAATATATTTTAGTTTAGATATTAGATTCAGTGATGCAAAATTATTATTATATATATATTTTTTTTTTTGACTATATTTGATTTTTTCACCAAACCCCATCTCTTCCATAAAACTGTTTATATAACATAAGGATAAAATAATATAGGTAATTGTTAGTACTTCAAAGCATTGAAAAAACATTTTTTCCTGTCACTGTACAATGTATATTATTTACTATACGTACATGATAATTTTTATTATTGTAAACTAGGCATATAGTTTTAATTATAATTTTTAGTATTTGAATCATGATTCTGAAAATGAAAAAATAATGAATAATATATCTATAAAATTAAAACCGCACATTATCTGATTTATAATAAAAAAAAAAACAATATTTAAATTTCGAATACTTGGTGCTACTTTAAATTATTAATTAATAATTAAAATGTAAAAGTCATGCAATTTTTTTTTTATAAGTGTTTAATATCTTGTTTATAATTTCAAAAACCAAATAATAAAAGTAGGAGTTAACATTATTGTAAATTAACAGATCACATAAGTACTTAGTAAATAGTGAGCATACAGGGTGTTTTAGATAATATAGTTATAGTTAAACAACTTCATGTTCAATAGATAATAATGTATTGGTTTGTTATATTTTGATATATTTTTTGATTATACTTGTTACTGTATAATATATTATTTCTGTACATGGAATGGAATAATATTATTTTATTCTTTGTACATACATACAATATAAAGTATGAAATTCTTATCTTAAACATTAAAATAATTATTATTTAACTAATTTCTAACGATTAAATTGTATCAAAATAAGATTACAGTAACATAAATTCAAGTGATTTGCTTTTGTATTTTATTGTATTTAAAATTATAAATATAATATTAAAAAAATAATAGATATTATCATAATTTAATTATAAATTGAAGTATGATGTAAATTTAATTTTTTGTAGTATCTAATTCAAATACTTTTTGTTTAAATTATAATATTTTACTAACAATTATGAACTAACATTAATATTGAAAATGCATTATCAAATATTAATTTATGAGTAAATTATATACCTACTTTTGAATTTGTATAATATGTTTAATATTACACAGAACATAAAAAAAAAAAGCTTAATGACAACTAAACATTATTTACAAATCAGTTTTTATAAAGCCATCACGTAATATCTTTTTAAAATATAATGTACAACTTATCAAGTGTCTTAGTGCTAAAATGTGCAAAAAACTCCATGTACAATCAAATCATAGATACTGATTTTATTTAAATTTTAAATTACTATTTTATTTCAAATAAAATAGATAAACTTATTAATAAGTAATAACAGATTAATTTAAATGCCTTTATAAATAAATAAGTATTTTAGAGTTTTTAAATTATTTAAAAATGTTATGAAATATATTTAAAAATTCTATGTTTAATTATTTGAACATTTAAAATTTTAGTAAATAGAAATAAAAAAATTATTATTTATGAATTTTAACTTCCATAATAAAATATTTTGTTAAAAAAGAACTATAAAAATATTAAATATTTTATACATAAAATACTATCATATTGATATTGTATAAATTATATATTATATTCCTATTACTACACATATTTCAAACAAATTTTATTATACAAATCTTATTGTGATTATTTTTAGCTAGATAATATTTTTAGTTATCACGTTCTAATAATTTAATTTGAGTCGAGTAAAAATAAAAAGGTTTAAAATTAATTTGTCAATTATAATATTTGTTACATGTATTTTGTATCTCAATCTACATCCTTAAGATATTGTTAAACATTTTTATTATGTTCACACAAAATGTTAATTTGAAAATACAAAAAAAAAAATTGTTCCCATAGTTTAAATTAATGTTACCTACCTCAATAAATAAAACCATTTACTGCCTTCTTTAATAATTAGTCTTTTGCCATGCTAGTTGTTTTTAGCCTTTAAGCATCCATATTTGCTCAATATGAGACTAAATTAAAATATTTTTACATATGTTATTATACATTAAATATATTGTAATTCTCAAGACCTAAAATTATGTTCAGTATGACACTATTGTTTATCTTATAATGCAATACCTTCATAATTCAACAACAACATTCAAAATATAAAAATGTAATTTTAATCTAGTTGTAAATATATTATATTATATTCGTAGGAATTTTTATAATTTTTAAGTGCTATTGTATATACCCTAATCGGCCTAATCTACATCGAAATAGTCAAACCATTATTAAAATTTATCATTATACTAAGTAGTTAGTATCGTGTACTTTTTTTCAATTTACATAAACATAATATTAATGTATTATAACCAATATATTAAACTTATACATATATCTTGTTGTGTTTGATCTTTAGGTGTTTATTTCACATTAGATAATAAATTGTGCTATTGGTTATTATTTTAAGTGGTGTTGTCAAGCTACAAAAAAATTAATTGGTAAATACTAAATTTTATTAATCTTCACTATTATAGCTTGTATCAGCATAATAGGTATATCACAACTGTTGTGTTTTATATTCAATACTTCATTCATATTATATACACATGAGATATGAGTATATGACACCCTCCTACAGTCCTACCTGTCAAATAATTCACTATGACAGTCGCCATACTTGGGTCCAGGGATCAGCGCCACTGATTATAAGTAAATTATAATTTTAAATATGTATAGTGTATTTCGTGACCGTCAGTGTTCAGTAGTCAATTTGTGGTATTTTTTTGACATATCTATTCACCAATGTAAGCTATTTCTTAAAATATTGTTATAGAATAACATTTTTAATCTTTATGAAATACTCAAATTTTTCATATTAAATCAAATAAGTACCTAAATAAAACATATAATTTTTTGATATAGTTCTTAAAGTTTTCTTTATTAATAATGTTAAATATATTGTTTACTACCTAGCTTTACAAATATAAAATATAAATGAGTTGTTTTAAAATATAAAGTCAATATTATTATTGTAGTGATCCGCATCACCGAGATAACTTAAAATAAATATATCATTGCAAATATAATATAATATATATAGACGTATAGTATATAACAACATTGTAGCAAACATATGTTAAAATATGAAAAATAAAATTATTTTTGAAAATTGAATTTTACTTTGAAGACTTTGGGAAGCAATTCATTTGAATCACTGTTAGGAAGATTGATTACCTTTCAATGACTCCAAAGAACAGGCCTAACATTCTATCAATCCGCTTTCTAGTTATTCTACAGAAGAAATGAAGTGCTTTTAATGTGCTCTAATTCTAAGACCCTCATGTGGGTATTTAAATTTAGGTAAGTAGTTTTTATTTTAAGTAACCCATCTCTTATGTTACTCTTACTATATGTACATAGTATAATTTTATGTAGGGTGTATATATATATAGAGATATAAATGTTTTGGGAATATATTTTTGGTAATAAATAATTAAAGTGAATAATTAAGTAATAAATAAACAATATATTATTATTTGGTAGACTATAAAAAATATAATAATTTGAGAATTGAAATATATTAATAATTGATTAATTGAGAATATTTTAAAGACCGAGAAGTATTTTGCTTATATTTTTATAGTTATTGTTCAAGAACATTAATTTTAAAATTGAAAATATCTACTGTTTGTTTTTTACAGGTTATTTGTATGACTTATTAAAGAACGCAGGAAAAAATTTCGGGGGGTGTTTTTGAAAAAATGTACATAAATATCATACTAATTACTATTCATTTGTAGGTCAGGTAATTTATTTTTTGACTTTTTGTATCTGATATTCCGGAGGGGGTTTAAACACCCACCCCCTACATTCGCGGCTACTTAAAGGTTATAGCCACAAACTATATAATAACTACAACACCTTATTATAGTTTATAGAGTATACAGATAAGCGGGAAGCTGTTCAGTCTTCAGTTGCTGATTAAAAAAGGACGAGGCATGGTGATAGTTCATAATATATTTTTAAAATTTTCAGCAAACCCTTTTCAATGACATTTACTATTATTAGTCATAAATTCTTCAGAAAGTATTAAGTAGGTAATATTCTTAGTAAATGTTTGTGCCTATTTAGTATTTTTTTAGAGGAGTTAACAGCGTAGATGAATATGCAGCAATTGCCGTTTAGTTTGGTTCGGGTTCATTTATTCATTGTAGAGTTATTCAAATTATATTTGAGATCGATGAAAAAAATTAAGTGTTAACAAATTTCCAAGGCTGAAATGTTGCCCCAGTTCGCCTCTAATTTTCTATTTATTTTCAATTAAAGTATTCAAGTTTTTTCTTCAGGGAGCCAGCATCCATATCCCGCAGTATGAATCACAATTTGAAAATATATTTTTTTATAATATACCTACTCTTAAAGCCATCATTGCCATCACTAACACCTACTTACTATTTTACTAATTACTATTTGTTATTATTTGAATGATTCAAAGCAATATGGTTTGTGACATAGGTAATTTGAAATAAAGATAAACTAAACTACTAAAGAATAAATAGAATAATACTAAATAAATGTAAAATATTTAAATGCTTTTTATCTATTGCTACTTACATGAAATAAAACATAAGTATTTAAATATTAATATATACACCAACTTATCTGTAGTGAACTTAACCAGAGTCTGCAAAAAAAATAAAGAAAATAATTATATTCTAGCATATAATAGTTATATTTACTATTATTATTTTTCACTTGATAAGTGTTATTTATACGAAAGGAATAAGGTTGTATCTAAGCAGCCTGCATATAGGTAGGCGTCAATTTAATATTGCCCTTAGGTGCCAAATTTCTGTAAACCTGACCCTGACCGACAGCTTTTAAGTAATATATAGTTATAACCAGGACAGTGGACACCAGGTACTGAGGTACCTAAATGGTAAATATGTATGCACGTATGCACGTATATACGAAATACAACCTACCTACCTAATATATAACTAAATAGCTTATATATTAATATATTATATTGCCAATTAATAATTTTTCGTTTAATATATTAATATTTATATAGGTACCTATATTGGCTATATACCCACTTATAGTTTAGATTGAATATGTGGGCCGTATAAGATCGTAACATCAGAATTAAACAAATTTCTTCAAAAATCGATAACAATATGATAGAAAATTCAAAATCTTCAAGTAACAGATATTACCATCATAACCGTGTCAAAGTATACTGTTATATACAGGGTGATTCTTTAATCATAAAACACTCATTTTTTCAAAAAGTATTCATGTTATTGAAAATATTTTTTTACATACCTAGTTTCAAGTTATTATAAAGACTACCTACGTTTTTATTAAAAAATTATATTTTTAAATATTTTTTATCCTTATATTTTTTTTATTTTTTATTTTTTTGAATGACAACATAGTTTTAATTTCATATTTCGAAGCAGAATAATTTTCTGAGTATTTTGATACATAAAAATCGAATTTAGGACGAGTAGTTTATGAGTTATACGTATTTAAAGTTTAGACAAGCGGAGAGGAGTGGTACGGGGTTACCCCGCAAAATGTGTGTCCACTACTCCGCAGAATACATCCATGGGCGGAGATTTATTTTATTTTTAGTATATGACAAACCCAAAAATTTATGGAGTAATCGGGTAATTGTAAACAGTTAATAATATATAGCAAGGTAAATATATATGTAATATGTATATTGTATATGCAATTTGAGTGAAAAAAGAGGTTGTGGTTAACAGTGTGTATTAGGTGAATGATTGGAGAATTGTTAATATAGTAAAGTTGATTATAGTAGTATAGAACAACCAGAGCATGGTATATATGTTACGGCCCAAGTGGATAAATCAATCATTGTAATACAATACTCGGACATTGTATACAATGTCTAAGATGTTTGGGCAATATAAATAATACATATGTAATTCCCATATAGACTAGTCACTGTATACAATGTTATAGTAAACAATTCTAATACTGGTGTTGGCAATGTGAATATTATCTTAAGAGTGTTATACTGTATAACTATGACCGCTGTACTTGTAACCAGAAGTCCAGAAATGTGAAACAAGAAGATGCAAATGTAAAGCTACAGGAATTCTATGCAACTCTAAAGTGTCTAAATGCCACAATGGTAATACTTGTAAAAATAAATAGTTTCAATATTCAATAAAAATTAATATAAATAAAATATTTTTCATTTGGTTTACTAATCAAATCAAATAAAATTATATAGGTACGTCAATAATAATATATGTATTTTGTTCGCCTGGCACTTTCAGTACTAGCCATTGTGTACACTGTACAATGTCTAGTCTATGTGGAAATTTTATAAATATGTATTATATTTACTTTGCCCAAACATTTTAGACATTGTATACAATGTCCATGTCCGGGCATTATATTACAATGACTGATTTATCCACTTTGACCGTAACATATATAAATGGCTAGAGCAGCAATGCGCATTGAAATTTGAGAGCTATGAATCTGGGGGGTCGACTTTACCGGTTAGAAGGTTGGACAGATATTTTAGCTTTACATCATGTATATATGTAATATGTAAACAAAAAATTTAATAAATTTACATGTTTATGATATTGTTTAGCAATATTTTGAGAAATAGAGGAAATCTTGAATTGGTGTGTAGTCGTGCGGAGGATAGGGGATATTATGTTGTATAATCATTAATTGCAACAGCATATAGAATTCGTCTTAGAACTATTTCAATCATTTGGCAAAGCCTAAGCGGATATACAGTAGAGGATAAGAGGAAGCTCACAAAATCACTATCGTGTTCGTGGATAGAGCAGACGTACAAGGTACAAATGTGTAGTGTGTTATATAAAGCCTCGAGAGATGCAGCGTGTTTAAAACTATAAGATGTGTGAATGTGTGAAATATATATATAACCATTTTAAAAATGTTTCTTTTTTAGATTCTTAACGGAGTGATGACAATATATATGATATATGACTATATTATATCATATATATACTAATAATGTATTGATTTTACAATGATGTGTTTTTTTTTAATTTAATTTTTTTTTTTTGTGTCTGTCATCACGTTTTGGTGTAGTAAAAATGCTTCGATTTTTGACTTCAGCCCCTCTTTGAATAGGAAAATTCATCTAGTTGGTACTTTGGGGGGTCAAAAGTAAAAAATTTCCAGTAGTTTTCAAAAGTGTCAGGAAAAAGCCTGAAAAAATAACGGAAAAACGGGAATTTTTACGCATAACCACTTTTCGACAAAATCGATTTTTTTATTTTGCTGTAACTCAAAAACTAATCATTATAAATACTTTAAATTTTCACCAAATGTTTATATTATGGTTATCTATTTACGATTAAAATTTCAAAATATTTTGACCTTTTTTAAGCTACTTATAGACAATTGATATTTTCGACTTATCTAAGTTTTTTCTTCTTAAAATGCCGATAAAAAAAATTTGGCTATCCAAAAAATTTTTATAATTTAATACAAGGTTTATTATAAGTCGTACTTATCTAAGTAAAAAAAAAAATCAAAAATCGTTAGTCATAATTTTTGTTTATAAGCATTTAAAGTTCAAATGTTTACAAAATATATCAAAATCGCGAAAATTTGCAATGAATTTTGAAGTTGAAAATTCATAAAATTTTTCTGATTTATACTTAAGGTTCAAAAATCCAATACAAGGTTATCCATAAATTTTCCTTCAAGTAACCGTAAAAAAAAATCCCAGCGTCAATATAGAAAACATTTTATGAGCGTATGAAATTTAATTTTTTACGAAATCGCGTAAAATAACGATATATTACATTTTAAATATAGGTAATAACTAATAATATAATATATCCAACTAATTATCATTAACTGATAAATCATCTCCGTTCAGAATCGTTTTTCGTATACAATGATACCCGTCATTGCATTCAAATTTAACACATCCATTATAGTGACCAGTGATCTACTCGCAATCTCTACTAGGTATACAGCAGAGCGATACCCGCTTGCCCACTTTTTATTATTAACTATTGTTTTATTGATTTGAAGAAAATTTAAATAATTAAAAGAAACCCTAGTTTATTATTTAATTAGGGGTATTTATTTATCTTTAATATTGATTTAGATAAAAGGAAAGCATAAAGTTGAATATTCTAAAGTCTAAACGAAGAAACAATATCTGAAACGCAGGGTCGGCGCTACATGGGGGAAAGAGCGCCGAGCGGACAAGTGCCCCCTTACAATTTAATGTTAAAAATAAATAAAGAAATTGTAAATCATTATAAATATATAAAATAATATTAATTAATCTAAAGAGTTTTTACTTTTTAGACTTGAGTTATATTATTTTAAGTTTGACTGTTTTATTCAAATTAAATCTTAGACCTTAGAAGGTCTATGAATTAAATATGCTTTTTTTGCACATTTAAAAATAATCGTACGGTCGTATGGATGCAAAATGCAAATATTGCAAATGATACAATTATTACAAATCTGCAGTATACGCTAACGCAGTACTATATAGTGAGTAGTGGTACTACTATCACATTATTAGTTTTACGCGGTGCACGCGGCAGGTACGCGCGTGATAATACCGTGTACCGGTATTATCGCGGACACTGCGGTAACACTGCGCGTTTGACCCGAGACCGGTTTGCGCCGGAACCCGGGGCGGCGACGTTGTCCATTCGTCGTTTTCCGCGTTGGGCCGCAATGCCGCAGCCGCCGTCGTGTGGTGCCGCCGCCGAAGTGCCGAACGGCAGTACTGTGTTGTTAGTTGTCGGCGGCGAACACTGTTGCGGTCGCGTCCTAAACCGGATGCCGGAACGGACAAAAACCGAGACCACAGTTCAACAACAATTGTCAGTTGTTGTTCTTCGGTGGGTCGCCGGAGTCGTCGCTTACCCGATTCTCCTGTGCGGCGGTTATCTCTCCCGCAAGAACGTGTCGACAATCACATTTTAATCTCGCGACACATTGTTGACGATTTCTTCACGTACGATACTCTTGCCGGCGCGGTTCGGTTGTCAGTACCGGATCGGCAGTACAGCGAGCACGGTATCGACCATCTCGGCCCCGGGGCCGTCGACGGAATGTGCCGCAC
Source organism: Rhopalosiphum padi (assembly GCF_020882245.1). Taxonomy (NCBI): domain Eukaryota; kingdom Metazoa; phylum Arthropoda; class Insecta; order Hemiptera; family Aphididae; genus Rhopalosiphum; species Rhopalosiphum padi. The sequence continues at coordinate 27,480,258 of NC_083600.1, forward strand.
CGAGTGAAATATTACCGTGTTACGCGATTATGTTGTGGGAACCACGTCCAGCGCGTGTGCAGTGTACGTCGATGTAAGAGCGAATGCTTTCGACGGATTAATATTGTGAAAACATTAAATAATATTGTCTGTAAGTGTGATCGATATCAGATTAGAGGTACCTACCTACGTACTATATTGTATTATAATAAACATTTCAAAATACCTACTTAATCGCGAAATTGTTTGGTAATATTATTTTCGGTCTGAGATCCACGACTTTGATATCTACCTGTTCATTACTCAACTTATTAGGTATTACTTATGCCGGTTGTCGAGATTTATAAACAATTAGGAATTAGGTACCAAACATTTAATGAATCAATAGTGAGCAAACTATATTAATTATCCCTTATACGTAATGCATAATTGGTTCATTACATTATTCAACTTTTTATGATAATCGGCGTATTAGTGTTTAAAGATTTTATTGCTTACAGAATACAGGTCATCTATGGCTTTAAAGATATTGGGTTAAATTTACCTAGCCAATGTGTATTCCGTGTATTTTGTCTATTTAGAGGACGAATAGTGTTTTCGGTTTTGGGGTCCATTAAACAACCGTTCATCACATGATGCCTTTCTAAATCTTTTGTTCTGTCTTAGTCTTACTTCAATGTCGGTTAGATTCAACATTCCTACAGTTATATTTACCGTATATATAGATACTTAGTTCTGGTTCAATTTTATACGAGATTCAACGCCAAATGTTTTTTTAATTTTATAACAGTTTGTATAAATCAATCCCGCTAAATTCCTGGAATTCGGTTTAATTGATCTAAGCAAGTAGGAAGTAGGTAAAATCTATTTATTTGATTACTAGTCTTACAACTATTGTTTATGCCGTAGAATATTATGAAGTACCTAGCAATTTAGATTTCGAATAAAGCTTTATTTTCATTAAAATTCAAAGTTGAAATCCTTTTGATCATGTAAATTAAATAATGTAGGTATTTAAATGAATCAAAACCCAAAATACACTGGCTATTGTTTGTAATGTATATTTTTTAGTTTGTTGTTTGATAATTTATTTTAAGTTTTGAAGTAGATTTGTTGATCTATAAATTACTTAAAAATGTGGCTGTAAATGGTTTTCGGGAATAAAATGTACTTAGGTCAACATAATACACCCTATTATTTTAAAGATAAACATCTGTCATGCTGTCATCTAGGCTCTGACAGACCATGTATCCTACATAATATATAGTATATACATGATGTACGTCGACTTTGTAAATGACATAAGAGAGTAAATAGATTATATATATAGTTTTAATTTTAAAAAAAATTTAATATTACAGTTGTATAAAATCGACAAATAACGCGTTTATCACAGTTTATTTTTTATATTATTTAATATCAAGAATAATATTCCTCCATTTTACTTCCTTCATCTTAGAATATAATATACATTCTTATTAATGCAATGTACACTAACATGAACTATGAACATCAGAACATAGTGTAGTTAAATAAATTTAATTTCCACGAAAAGTATTTTAAACATACTATTATATAAATACGTAAGAAATAACCACCTACGACGATACCATTTTCATCGAAACAGGATTTTGAATGTTACAATTACTTGGAAACGAATACATCTTTCTCATGGCCTGCGTTTGTATTGTCTCAGAACTTTCACTTGGTACCTACTCGGCTATTCTCACGATTGTAATATACTTTAAAAATACCAGAATAGAACATTACTTGCTTTTGGCGAAGGTATACTAGCCACGTAGGATTTCTATATTTTTTTATTTTTTTTTTGTAAAACTATTAAAAAATTGAGTTTACCTTTAAACTATCTATAATTATTAACACTATAATATTTTTGTATACATGTAGAAATATAAACCATATAAGTATTTGTAATTATTATTTTATTTTAGTGGAGCGAAAAATGCTTTGGTTTAAAAATTATGTGTTAATATTTATTAACACTTCTTTTAAAATAGAAAACATTTAATTTTCTTACTTTGAAAGTAGTATTTTATAGAAATAGTAGAGTATCAAACAATTGGGAGAAACAAAAACCAAGAAAAATTTTAAAATGAGAAAAATAGAAATTTTCACATAAAACAATTTTTTGACAAAATCGATTTTGTTAATTTCTGTATTCTGTGTAAACTTCTTATATTTTTTTATCAAAACTTAATATTAGTTCTTTATAAACATGATATTAATTTCAAAATATTTTGAATCTTTTTGTACAATTTATAGATATTATAAATTATTCACTTTTATTAGTTTATTTTTGATTTAAGCATGTATGATAAAATGTTTTAGTAAAAAATCTTGAGATATTGAGTGCCTCGTAAATTGTTCTTACAGCAATTAATAAAAAAAAATATCAAAAATACATGGTCATGATTTTCTTTTTATAAGCGTTCTTAGTTTTTACAAAAATTGTCAAATCACAAAAATATTCATTATTTAGTAGTTAAAAAATCATTAAGCTGTTAATTTTTAAAACTGTAGCTTTAAAATCTCATGTAGACAATTCAAGTTTAAACAAATAATAACGATTTTATAATTTAAAAATAATATCATTCGTAGACTGTAGACAAATTTATAACAGCTGAAAATTATAATTATAGAATATATGCGAAACAACAACAAAATAGTTCAGTTACCGTACGTCTGTCTGTATATTAACTACTATGAGTATTATGTATAATAGAAAAATAAACACCAAATAGCAGTATAACTCTATATTATAAAAATATAGTTTGACAGTTTGTGTCCGCAATGATTTATTACAGAATTCAAATTTAATAATATTACATTGACCTACTCTATGTCGTGGAATATTGACACCTACTATAAAGTAGAACAACTTCCTCTGTTTCTCCTTGTTTTCGTAATCATTGCTATAAAATAAGAAAAATTGAGGGTTCAAATAAAATATCCTTTAATCACCTTTAAACACCTTAATAGAAATGTTATTTATTAAAATATTATATTAAGGGGATTGGAATCGATGATTTCCTGTCTTTATCTAACACACACGCAACATAGGATTATAGACGTGTTCTATTTCCAACGCACCGATTGAAGCCGAATGAAGCGATAAGAATTCTGAATACAGATTTGAATTCGTCATCAAGTCTTCTTGAGATCGACTTTCCCACATTTTTGATTTTTTGATTTTTACTACTCGAAATATTGAAATATGTCAATTTTTTAATTACTCTTTTTTAATATAACGTTTTTCGGATTTTGGGAGGATAAAATCAAAAATGCGGGAAAGTCGATCTCAAGTAGACTTGATGACGAATTCAAATCTGTATTCAGAATTCTTATCGCTTCGTTATATCAATCGGTACGTTGGAAATAGAACACGTCTATTACCCTATGTTGCGTGTGTGTTAGATAAAGACAGGAAATCATCGATTCCAATCCCCTTAATTATACTCATGTGCGTATTTAATAGGAATTTATAATATCAATGCACATAATATATACAATATACATGTACTGTTTTATATAGATTATTATAATAATAAATAAACAAGCCTAATTAAATAGTACAATAAACAATATGTTTTGAAATAGACTGTTAATTATTAGTGTTTATATTCATTTTGTTTTTAATAGCGATTAAGCTAAACTCTTCAATAATATTGTTAAATTCTTTGAGTTAATTTACCTCGACGGTCTACGGAATAATGAGAGATTAAATTAAATTTTATTTTATTCAATAAAATACAAATTTTTAGCACATCGTCGGAATAAGTAGAGGTACAAATCTAAGAAAAAGATAAATTTGCATTTAGTTAAAGTACGATTGTGATAGATAACAAAAAACGACTAATAAATAAATAGACTAACTAACTAACTAATAAATAGATTATAAAAATTTTATAAATTAGGAATATGTTTCGATTTTGATAACTAAATTATTTTTATTTCTTAAATTATAAGATAAAAGATTTGCATTTATTTTTGAATTTATAAATTAGAGCAATAACAATGATAAAAAAATAGTTTCTTCTCATCAGCTATTTATTATAGCTTATTTATTGATAATAAATACAAATACGTATTTACGTAGGTATTTATAATTAGTGGAAAATGGCAATACTAAAAAATAATTGTCTTGTTTAAAGTTTGACCGTATAAAGTAAAACCAAAAATTAATAAATTGTACTATTATCTAAACTCTAAAGCAATATTGATCTAAATTACTCGTATTTTTCTAAAATATTAATAATGAATAAATCTCTAGTCATTTTTTTGGAAGAGAGCTAACATAATATTATGATATTATATAATTTGTCAATTGAATTGGAAAACGTATAAATATTTCAAAAATATCTAAGTAGTAACTGAGTTAGCATCACCCCGGACCTGGATACACCTGCACTATATAATAATTAAAAAAATTATCACAAACCTAATATAGAGAAACGGGATATTTGCAAATATATAATGCATTATTTATAAAGAAAATTGAAAATTGTCTGTTAATTTCTGTGCTTAAAATCGATTAATGATCCTTTTAAAAAAATAAGGATTCATATGAAAAAATACGAAAAAAAAAATTTTATTTTTTAAATCAATATTTACAATTACCATTTAGAATTTTTTTATTTAGGTAGTTGGTAAATATAATTTTTTTAAATGTTCCTTGATGAATATCATGCAATTGTATCTAAGACAATTATTTAGTTTAAAATAAAATAATTCCTGATAATTTTAATGACAAATGTGGATTATACGCATATTTTCAATTCCTGTATTTTATACCACTTTGGCTACTACAGGAGAAAATTTAAAAAATAAATATTTTCACTCATTTCTAATGAGCCACATATTAATATATATACATAACTATATAAACCCTAAACATAGTTAAAATACAATTAAAGAATGTTTTATCTGTAAAAATTATTATAAAAAATATGTTTTTACTATTTCTCCAATTAAGACTACATTTATGGTATAGTGCATTTATTAGGATTTAGGAGAAATGTAAATTTTTGTATAATTTACGATGAACATATACATAACAATTTATACGATTATACACAATAACTATGAGACTTGAAAAATTATAACAAAACCCAACTTGTACTTTATACTTATATTTTTAAATGAGTTACAGTTAATTGTTGTTGGGTACTACGATGTGAAAAATATAATAAATAAAGGTATAATAAAATTAAAAATTATATCACATAATCTCAAATTTTTGTTTACTACAATATTACTACTAATGCACGTCACCGAAATAACTTTTACTTTCGTAGAATAGTAATAAAATATTTCAATATGATAACATTAGTTTGTATGGTAAATATTTATAATAGACCCAATTTAAAATTACTTGAATTCGATTTATATTAATATTATATATATAATATAATTAATGCATTTAGCATACTCCATATTTATATAGTATTAGGAGAACAAATTAGGTACTTATTAAAAAAAAATTGATTTCTCCTGATTTTTATTTATTTATATAATAATAAATATTATATACAATATAATATTAACTATATACCTACCTATACGTTTATGCAGTAAAACAAAATACCTAATACTATTGACATGTTCTATGCAAAGTTTCATCTAATTACTCACTTAAATTTAAATAATTATGTATAAAAATAAATGATTTGTGTATAGTTGTGAATTTGTGTTACCTATAAATATCATTTATCTCATCTGTGTACCTTTTGTATACTTATTTTTATGAACCTATATTATTTCGAATAAAATAGAAAATTACATTAGTTCCATAATAAATTGTTATATGTCCTTGATATAAATAAACTTAATTATATTTTTCACTACATGTATAAGTGTCAATATTGGTAGCATTTGCCATTTGTTACTAGGTATAGTCAACTAGATATTCATATGTATTACATCATGTTAACATTAATTTTGTTAATTTAAAATGTATCAATGCGTGTATCGCTTAAAATATTATTAATTTATGTTTTGTGTGACGTTTATATGTAAGTATAAACTACTTAATTATATATTTGTATACGACTATACATAACGATTATTTATATATATAATATGTAAAATGTAGACTGTAGTCCTCACATTATTCTTAAGTAACTAAATATGAAATAATATGAATTTTTTTTATTTAGATATAATTTTGTACAATTATAATTAAAATGTATGGCTTGGATTAAGATTATAAATTAAAAATTATTCTTATGGTACCTATCTAATTTTAAGTTCAATCTAGTAACCTGTATATTATGCTACGGTTATTAAAATATGCTGTACTTGTACACGGTACACCAATTTATATTATGTGTTTTCGTATGCCAATATACACAGCATAATATTTGCATTTTGCATACTATCATGATATTATATATTTAAATGAATGTACCTACTATGTAGGTATAATCGTATATTAAATCATAGCAAATATTTTGTTATATATATTATTTGATATTTTTTTATCAAATTAACTATATATTTATGTAAAATTGCATATAAAAATATAAAATTGTGTTAAAAATTTTTTTAGTTTAAATATAAACACGTCTTGTTTAAACACTGGGTAGTTTATAAGTGATAGTTTAAAGTGATAGTTAATATTTTTTATAATAATAATACACATTTTCATAAATTTTTTGTTGAACGCTAAAACTGCATAAATATACTGGAATAATGTGTTAATAATATAATATGATTAAAATAGTGATTACATTATAACTATATGATCCAATAATAAAATGTATTTACAGGTCATTAGTTAGCATTAGTGTGTGAATATGGCTGAAAACATTGCGTTCAGTGACTGGTCGGAAAAGCTTGACACTGCTGGAACTAATCATTGGCTTCCTGCGTACGGGCTCCAGCAACCGCCAGTGGCGATAGTTGGCAATGGCCACCAACAAAACGATCCCACATTCGATTCTGGCCCTCATGACCACACTGACTATTTCGACGACAACAATGGTAATTATAACACACTATTATAATACTCGTATACGTTTTGTATAATAAATACATACACGTATAATATACATTATATAGATTTACGTATTTATATTGTATATAAATATATTATATATAGGTGTACACACACACACACACACACACACAGCAATATCTATGGCTATATTGTATTATTGCTGTAATAGTTACTTTAGACATGTGTTAAACCTCCTTTCAAAACCTTGTTCACGTAGTCTTCAGCCAAGACAAGCATATAGGCTATCTATTGTATTCCAGGCTATGATTAGTGTGTAACTAAAAAAAAAATAACGATACTGGTCAATTTGATGACATTTTAGCAAGTGAGCATAATGAAGTTTTCCTTCTTTTAAAGTTTTTATGTAAAAAAATAAAAGAATATTAACTATGAACGCACGGTGCTTTTCTACCAATTGAAAAATGTGATCATATCAAATTTCATATTTAAAAATATATGTATACAATAAATACGTCTAATAATTAATAATTAAATAGCCTAAGAAAAAGAATGATTTATGATTAGGGCTAGGGACTTCTAAGAGGTTTGCATGTTTTTCAATAATCATTAAAAACATAGCTAAGTAAAATATAAATTGGTTTCATAGCAATACGTATATATTTAAAATTTATATTTATATATATTTTGAATATTTGACCATTTTTCATTTATAAGTGCATATTTGACAATTATTTATATAAAGGTATAATTTTATATAGAAAAAATTAATTTTAATTAAATTTTCTGGACCTGAGATATTAGTATGGTGGTTTTATTTATACAAAATAAATATTTTAAAATAAGTTTTTGTGTTTTTCTCGCCAACCACTTGCATTATTATTAGTTTATTGCTTATCGGTCCATTGTAAGCGCGAATCAAAGAAAATAAATCGGAAAAGAAAAATAATAATAAATAATTTATAATTTTGCAAATATTATCTTGAAATTAATATAAAAAGATTTTATTCGATATTATGATTTTTATTTTTGTAATGCATATTTTAATAGCATATTTAGTAGTTCTTTAGGTCCTTTAGGGGATAAATGCATGTATATTTTAAGGTTTTTTAGGGCACGAAGGGTACGAAGTAAATTTCATTATAATAATCATATAAAAATGGAAGTTAACAAGAACAGATATCACGTAAAATTGGATTATTGAACAACGTAAGCACTTTCGTCACTCCGTCACATATCCTATGTTCAATCAAAATAAGTACATACGTTGAACTGCGTGAAGAAACGACTGCAATTGTTAACAAGACCAAATTTGTTGTTTTAGTTATTGTCTATGGTTACGTTAAGTGTCTTCTTACGTATACCTAATGGCTAATATACTTTTATGCCTATTATCTGGAGTGACAAGTTATTAATTATTATGTAGATCAAACGTTAATATTTTTCGTTATTTTTACTTTTTTGATTTTTAATTAAGTAAGTATGGTAATTGAAATGAAAAAATCTGAATTTTTAAAACTAAGAACTTTTGTTAAATAGGAAAATGATAAAAATGTAACTCAGTTGTAATGAGTAGGTGGATAATTATCCGATATCATACCCAAGCGGTACCTATAACTATTTGAATCCATAAAAACGTCGGCGTAAATAGTCTAAAATTTCTATTTTTTAACTTTTCTCCAAAAATATTATAGCTAAAAAGTTAGTTGATATATATTTAAAAAGGGATTATCAAGTAGATACAAAATGTGAAATTTAAAATTTTCAAAAAAATTTATTTAATTTTTCACAGTTAAAAAAATAGTTATTTTTTGCTAGATTTTCATTTAGCGTGATAGATTATCGAAACTTGAGAACGGATTTTGTTATTTGGGATCTTGTTAGATTCGCATTGACTAGAAGTGCTATGAAGATTTTCAGAACTTTATCTTCAATCGTTAATTCACTACAAAGCTATATAAAGCTGAAAAACATAAAAATCGCCCAATAAAATGTATTTTAATATTTTTTTTTAAGCTCTGTAGTGAATTAACTATAAAAGTTCTGAAAATCTTCACTGTACTTATCCTAGCCAATGTGAATCTAACAAGACCACAAACAACAAAATCCGCTCTTCGGTTTCAGAGATCTATCTCACTAAATGAAAATGAAAATAAAATACATTATACATACATATAGGTATTGCATAAAATTAATAAATTTCTAAAAATTGAAAATTAAGAAAGTTTACATGCCGATCTCTGACTTGGCAAGCGTTTTTTTTTTTGTATCAGTAGTAAATATTGTATCTGTCTGTTTATGTTTAAGAAGATTGTTTCAATGTTACTCGTATGATACGACGCGGCATATTATATTCGCGTTTTTTGATTCACACTGTAGATTTCGTAGTACGAATTTCATACGCGCTAAATACACGAAGCCAACATGTTTACATGCATACCATGCATATTTTAATAATTTAAAGCAAGTTATGAACAAATTAAAATATAAAAAAAGTCTTACCTAATACCAGTAATACCTTTAAGGTTGATAAGTCTATTACTCTATTCACTCTAATATTAAGAATAACTGTGTAAATTGATTCTTCTGGACGTTTTTAATAATTTGTCTGTTATTTTAAGACGGAAATAACATTTGCGGGTATGAATTTACATCTTCCTTTTATTGTTTTATTAAAATATTACACTTTATTTACTATCACATTTTGAATATTAAAAGCTGTGTATAATTTTTCTTTAAATATTAATTTGTAAGTTATAATATCTGTATTCTTTCATCTTTATATGTTGTTATTTTTAAATGAATACTTACTTATTTTTTTACAAAGTACTTACCTATTTGTTTAATTGTAAAATCAACTATATTAATCAATTATAGGTACATAATATACAATATACCTATAGTTAAAGTACAATATATAAAACTATGATTGAAAATATCATTATTGCATAAAGTTTGAAAAATGCATGTACTATAATAGAAACATTTTGTTGTACAAATTATTTATTTATTTTTTTTATTAATGATTTCTATATGACTATATAAGTTAAATTATTCTGAAATTCCAAGGTATTTTCATATTATGTTCTGAATTAACATAAATTATAGTAAATTTAATGTTTATTTTATAAAAAACCGTTTAATATACATAATAATCTATTATAAACACATAAAATGTAAAATATTTTTTATAGCAATTACGATTTTATCATCATAACACTTTCTATTTTATATTTGTAATTTAAATAATTAATTTTTGTATAAACCTATAGTAAAAATAATAAATATTCAAAAAAAAGTAAAATCGTATTCAATCCTATGTTAATATGGATTTTAAATAAATTACACATGTGTGTGTGTGAATAACAATATTATTTAAAATAAAACTTTAATACAACGTATTAGGCATGATAAAACTACTTAACAATTTGTTTGTGAAGTGTTTTTGGATTTTTATAAAATTTGGTAGTTTTTATTAAGATATTGTTAACATATACCTTATGTTTGTATTACACTTTTAGTTGGAACTAGTCTGTAGTCTGTACAAACATTTGTATTAGCAGTTTTATTTGTTATTAAATTGGAACAAAAATAATAGCTTAAATTATTTAAATGTTTGTTGTAAAATCAGGTTATTTTATTTTATGATTAACTTAATAGGAAATTCGACACTCATTTTATTTTATTTTTTTTTAATAAATTATATAAATTTCAATTTCTTATTAATAATTTTATTTAATATTTGTTTATTTTTTCGAAATAGTTATTTACAGAATATTTTGAGCTAATAGCCAATAGTTATGAATTTAACTTTAATAAAAAAAAGTGTAAAACAGATGATTATAATTTAAATCTTCTTGAGAAATTCTGTTTGAATTATATTTTACTATAGGTAATTATTACAAATGGTATACTTATAAATTTTAATATATGTGTACAATGTAATTTATGTAATAAGAGTACATAATTGCATTGATAATAAGTACTAAAAACCTAGTATTTATAATCAATGATAATAGTTATTGGCTTGGATATAACTAGTATAAAATTTAAGTATAAATGACATAAAACTATATGTATTTCAACAGTTAGTTAAATAGTAATATTTTGTAACTTATTTCAAAATGTAATTATATGCTTTTGTTTTATATTATGTTAAAACATAATTCATTATTCTCATAAATCTTATTGGCTATTAGTTATATTATTTGATATATTTGTCATTAACTAATGTCAATAGTTAGTGAATTTTATTATCAATATAAATGGTTTATCGTACATTATATTGGCAAAAATTGCTCAAACCTCGGAAAAAAAGAGGCCAACAACGGGGCAGAATATTACTACCTAGTATCTACCTACCGTTATTTGGCTTCACGGAAACTACTTGCAGTTTTAAATCCATTCCGTTTCTTGTTCTCGTCGTCACCGTTCACTCGTGCTAGTTTTTTTTTTACAACATTCTTATATGATAACAAAATATCATTACTGCAAAAAACGAATCATCCGTGTTAAACTTGACAATTATTTAGATATTTCATATTTTCATGGTAAAAATATGATTATATAATAATATGTTTATATATTTTATCTTAAAATACATGAAAATGGCCAATGTTCAGTGGACACTAATCTAGTGAATCTATATTATTCACATTATATTATTTTATTGTTTATATATTTATATTATTTTGAACAAGTTAGACGTTTAAATTAGGACCATGTACAATATATACAATGTTCATAAAGCGTGATGACCTTATGTTGGAAATAAAACACCGTAAACGTGATTTGTGTTTTGATTTCTAATGATGATTAAATATAATGATAGGTTTAAAGTTGATTGAAAACGGCATTTTTTTTTTTAAATAAACTGAATAGCGGTATTTTTTCATTAAAAATGTATGTATATTTTTCAATTAAATTATAAATTTAATTTTTGTTTCTAGTTTCTTTGTTTATTGTTATTATTTTAATATAATAATGAAAAAACTAAATAATATTACAATTCAAAGTATATATACTTCCAAAACATACGTGGTATGTCTAAATAATTAATAAGAAATATTGCTAGATTCATGTTAAAAATTAAAATTTATTTTTAATAAAATAAGTGCTTATAGGTATATAGTTTATTTAATTTATATTATATCACCTGTTTAGAATAAACTTAAATAATCACAGCTAATGATTACTATAGTAATACTTGATGTAAATAATTTTTATTTTATAATTGTGTTCCAAATTAAATTCCTTCAGGGGGATTCTAAATTCTAAATTAATTAACGTTTAAATGTTTATGTAATAAGTTATGTTTTTTTGTAATTTTTTTATATTCCATATTTTCATTTTTTATCACATATAAAGCGATTTGTTATTATATATATATTTACATATTTTGGTTATTTAATACATATAAATCCAAGCCCTACTAATAATTAATAATCATTCAAATTAACTTAGATATATATATATATATATATAATATATATTAATTATTAATAAATGGTCATAATGACCAATTAAACAATTTAATACAAAATAGTAAATATATACTATTATATATATTTTAATTTATAGATAACTTTCAGTTCTATAGAAACAGCGTAACCACGAAATCTTTAAATCAACTAAGTAAAAAACAAATATTATATTTTAAAATGCCTACTAGCAATCTGAGTGACGTAACTTTAAAATTTTGACAAGGAAAAAAAATGTCAACGCCCCCGCTCCTCATCCGAGCATTATATTATACAGAGGTCTGACTGTCTGAGGAGGGTTGGTGCATTTGTCTTACTAAAATTATTTTATAAATTAAAAAAAAATGTATTGTATGTTTTACTAACTCAAAATTGTATAATAATTTTGAATTATTAAAAGAAAAACATTGTTTTACTTCTGGCCTCCTAGCAAACAGATCCGGACTCGCCCGCACTCTCTGATTCCTCTTAGTTGTGCCACTGAGCAATTTCTATTTTAATCGTTTTTTAGAAATATTTTATACAGTTTTAAAAATATTTTCGTATTGTCTTTTTTTGTATAATCTTGTACTAAAACATATGTATGCACGAGTGTATATAATATGTTAAAAATAACAATAACGTGATGTTTATGTGTACGTTATCTATTATGGTAATTGAAATTCGAAATTTACAATAAAAACCTGAAATTGTAAATTTTTTTTACTAATATTCATCATGATTAGGACATATAATTATTATATATGAATACAAATATTTAACACCTACTATATTATACTTGGTTTTAGTATATTTTTTGGTTCCTTTTCTGGACAGTAATTGCCTCGGCTTCGTATAATTTCATTTCCGTATTCTGTATATATCCGTACAGATTCCTGTCAAAGTAAATATGCGCGCGTAGTTTTTGTGTCCTAATAACAGGCTATAGACTATATTATATATTGTAGTAGCGTACATTGTTGATCACGTGTCTTTGTTTTTGTCTTATTAGTTATTACGGTACATAAACACGTAGGACGACGTGTATATTCCGTATTAATGACCGACGAAATATGTTAAACGATTTGCCGACACATTGACAAAATATTATGCAATTCTATATGCCTATATAACAAATAACTGTACGAATTGTAAATAATTTCTATAGATAATAAACACTGCGGCTGTGTCACTGCTGTGACTTGTAAAACTAAGAAACAATACAGTATAACAAATAATGACGTGTTTAAAATTTCTTAGAAAACTACATAATAATACTATTAAACTAACAATTTTTAAGTTTATTTAAATATCAAACAAAACACAATCTATTCCATTTATCATCCCATTGACGTCGTGTACTCAAGTTAGTTTTATTTGATACTAATTGATTGAATTCATTTGGCCGTGTTACAGAAGACGATCTTTGCGATAACGGTGAAGAAGATAACTGGTCATCGTTCAACCAAAGTAGTTATGGTGGAAACATCGTAAGCAGCACGTCTTATATTTTTTTAGAAACGATTCTCGAAGAAACTTCTGACGATTTGCGGACGGATTCAGAAAGAAGTAGTGAAGAAGGTAACATTTTTATATAAAATAATAATTATTGCTAAGTAATTAATGTTATCTATAAAATGAGTGATAATTTGGTACTAATATAATATCAATCAAAAATGATTTTTTTGCTTGCATCATCTTTTAGGATAGTAAAAATGCTTCAATTTTCAATTTTGGTAGTTGTAATAAATTGGATTTAGTCGGTACTTTGAGAATGATCATCAATGGTAAAAAAACTACCCAGTAAGTAACTAAAAAAAAAAAAAAAAAAAAAAATGGGAATTTTCACGTAAAAACAGTATTTGAAAAAATTCTATTAAAATTTTTTTTTTTGTGTAACTGAAGTAACCATAATATTATATATTTGAAAAATTTAACCAAATATTTATATTCACATTTTCAGAACACAATTTTAGACTATTTATAGAAATTTTAAATTAAATTTTTTTAATGCTTTTTTCCAATAAAAAATGTAATATTTAAAAAGCTTGAAAATTGAATACAAGATTCTCATGGATTGTAAATTTATCAATTAAAAAATATCAAAAATATAATTAATAGTTACAATATTTTTTTATAAGCGTTTATAAAGTTATAATTTTGATGAAATTCATTAAAAATTTTCTTTTTATATCTAATATTTAAAATTTAATTCAAGATTCCTTACAAGTTTTTCTACTTCTATTGAAAAAAACTTTAGTGGAAAGTCATATTTATTTTTTATGAGTATTCGAAGTTCATAATTTTAAAATGTTGACCTTTTTAGAGCTATTTATATAGATTGTTCATATTTTTTTATATTTTATTTCTTTAAATGTCGGTAAAATAATTTTTGCTGGATAAAAACGCTTAAAAATAGGGTACACATTTTTTTGTATATATCTTCAAAATAAAATTAAAAAATAAGTGTGGGCAACTTATACCAACTTGGTATCGCTCTGCTGTATGGTAGAAATGGGGAGTAGGTCACTATAATGGATGTGTTAAATTTGAATGCAATAACAGGTATCACGAAAAACGATTCTGAATGGAAATGATTTATCAGTCTATGATAATCAGTAGGATATATTATATTATTAGCTATACTTAAATATTGTAATATATCGTTATTTTACGCGATTTCGTAAAAAATTAAATTTCATACGCTCATATAATTTTTTCTTTAATGACGCTAAAAATTTTTTTGCCGTTATTTGAAGAAAAGTTATGGTAAACCTTGCATTGGGTTTTTTAATCTTAGGTATATATCACAAAAATTTTACGAATTTTTAATTTCAAATTCCTTGCATATTTTTTCGATTTTGATATATTTCGTAAACATTTGAAATTTAAATACTTATAAACAAAAACTGTGAATAACGATTTTTGTTTTTTTTTTTAATACGATAAGTACAACTTATAATAAACTTTGTATTAAAATTTAAAGATTTTTTGGATTCCTAAATTTTTTTTGTAGGCATTTCAATAAAAAAAAATTGGAAAAATCGAAAATTTCGATAAATAGATAACGCTAATATAATAATTTGGTGAAAATTTCAAGTATATACAATAATTCGTTTTTAAGTTACAGCAAAATGAAAAAATCGATTTTGTCAAAAACTGATTATGCGTAAAAATTCCCGTTTTCCGTTGCTTTTTTAGGGTTTTTCCTAATTATTTACTTTTCACCCCTCAAAGTACCAACTAGATGAATTTTCAAAGAGAGGATGAAGTCAAAAATCAAAGTATATCATTTCTACTTCAGAACTTGATGAGTGATGACACACACACAACAAACAAAATACATCATCATAAAATCAATATATTTCTCACTTCGTTCAGAATCTAAAATAATACTAATTTAAAAATTGTAAAAAAGTATATAATACAAAGAACATATTTTATGTTATTATACTTTATACCTCTGCGATTATCTATAAGGCATTTTAGCACTTATTGCATATTAATTGGTTTAATATTCCTAATAAATAAACCATTCCTTGTTCTTCTTACAAATTAATGCTAACATCAAATAATTTAATATTATTATGAATAAAACGCTAACTGTTTATCGATGAATAATAAACCAACTAATCATATAATATATTGATTTATTACTGTTACATGATTTTTATCACAACAAAATATGTTTTGAACATTTGAACTTGAATTTTTATAAATCGATACATGAATATTACATCGTGTTCAAATCGCATATAAAATATAAACAATACGAGGCATACAATTATTATGTATCAAATATAAAATGTATTGTATGGCATTTTAACAATTCTATCTAAACATGTTTATTAACTAACTGTGTTTTCATATGTATTAGAAATTGGTTTTAATAGTTTTATTATTGTTCTTGACATTGAAAAATACAAAGAGTATTATAAAAGAGTTGATATATTATATACACGTATGTGTTTATATGATTATATTACAACATTTACAACAAATAATATGGACGATATGGTTAATAACCACAGGAGCTCACACCCATTTTTTTTCATTTGTAAATTTATGGCATGCACAAATGGTTTTACTAGTCTAAGACACGTCGTGACTCATCCTAAACTGCATACCTAGAATTCCAATTATTTTGGATTCTACTTTTGATATTAAATTTGTATCGTTCCTTGAAATATTTCATCAGGCAACCCAAATAGCACACATGCAGTTTACAGGCCTATATAATAAATAAAAGGAGTTTATAAATAATGGTGAATAAAACATTTAAAATAATAATAGTATCATATTATGATTATATTTATTAAAAATCCGGGGTTGTCACTCTGCTGAATAGTAGAATTTAAGTATACATCATGGGTAACTATAATATGTGTTATATTTGAATTAAATTATAAATCATCGACTACAAAAAACAATTCTGAACGAAGATTTCATAGCCTCTTTTTTCTAAGTGTATTTTATAATTTATTTATATTATTATTGGTTATTCGGTAAATTGAACTAATTTTTGTCAAAAATATCACAGATATATAAAATAATAATCATATCATTTTATATTGCTGTTATTAACTTATAAAGTCAAAACTGATGTATAGTTGAACTTGTCTAAATATTTTGAAAATTTAGTTTTCATTAAAAGTTTTATGTTCTTAGGATTAATATTATTTAAATTGACACAAAATAATTAAAATTATTATATAAAAAACGCATTTATTCATTTGAATATCCAACTTCATTACGAATGTGATGTGCAATATTATACGATGATTAGAACATTTTCTTGTATAATTGTGACTTTGTAAGCCCAGCACACATGTGATAGTTACGTTTGTGCATGGTTCCCAAATAATATTTAGCAGTAACTTACAGGAACCATAACTACGTTTTTGGAGAAAAATGGCTATGCTCAGAAAACATCTTCAAAAGACAGAAGCTTTTTTCCTACTCCCTAATACGAGGTCATAAATCACTGTAAACCAATACATTCGTTACTTTATTTAAAATTGAAAAATGTCTGAAAATAATTACATGAAACGTAATTATATAAATTTATCGAACAACATAAAATAAAATAATTTTTAGTTTAGAAAACACTATAAATAATGCTGTTACATTAAAAAAAAATTATATGACAACCATATCCATGTACATTGTATATACATGATTATATTATTGTATATGCTTCTATACATTTTTAGTAGTTTTAATAAGGTAATATTATTTAACAATAATAATAATAATTGACATTTATCGATTTACTGTCAATAGGAATGTAACGTATGTTATAGTGTGGTGTCTTTTTCTCAATCCTAATAGTTATTCATTATTTTATTTTATGTGACGATCATAAATTCTTATTATATTATAAAAATGTGTATTAATCTTTTAAAATTTCTTATTTTTAATCCAATTTATATAAAATTAAATCAAATTGTTATTATATTAATTAATTTTTCATATATTACGTGATTAAGTAAACAATTGAATATATGGCAAAACAAAATGGCTATAGAATTAATGACATACTATTATAAACTGTAGAAACTCTATAAAAATAAGCACTTAAATAGTAAATACTTATAGTTTTATTGTATTAAGTTTTATTTTATGTGTTATTATATTGCTGCTATATATTATACCTACATATAATAATATAAGATCGTTATTGAAATAATTATCAGTACGGTTAAATTCATACGCAAACTAATTTCATTTCCTTCAGCGTAGGGTATGTGATTTTTTTATTTCTAAAGCTTCACTGACCTTTTACAGATTTCATAAAGGAAGAAAACTGGTCTGTGATAAATCGTGGCGATCCGTTTAACTTGTTCAACTCGAGCAATAATAATAAACAAATGCCTGTCAGGATGCTTTATGATAACAACGATCCTGGTGTGCATGACGACGACGACGACAACAATACTGTGTTGTTCTACAGGGACAACCTGCAGGATCACCATTTGTGGACGAATGGTGCCAGCGGGGGGCCACTGACCAACGGTTGCGGGGGTGGTAGCCTATTGCAGTTCGAGAGCCTAGAGAAACAATGCGAACAAACCGTGTTCCGGACGACCGCCACTGCGACGCCGTTCATGACCAACAGCGCCGAGTCCCTAAACACTGCCCAACGTCCGGCAGGCGTGCCACGCCGGCAAAACTGGAAAAATCAACCGACGTTAGACGATGACTGCGGCACCTCCACGGCCGCCGCCATGGATGACGACGAAGCCGTGTTGTGCAGCACGCCGTTTTCGAGTTACGCTGGCGACGGATCTAGCATAAAGTCGCTAAGTAAGAGCATGGAGAGCGTACATTCGACCGCCAGCCGAAAACGATGCAACAACAACTGCAGGGACGGCGTCAATGACGTGTCGCAGAGTCTTGATGAGTTGCGTATGTGCGGTAGGGACGACGGGCAATACGATTCGGCGGTGGCGGCTGTCGGAGCGACGTGCGCCGTGTCGCAACCTGCCACCGGCATGTACAAAACAGTCGATTGTCTCATCGACCCAGCGTATTGCGGAAAAATGGACGACGATGACGACGAAGACGAAACGGATGGTAAAAAACAGGAAGACGTCATACAGGGCGTAGGATGTAAGCAGCAACGATCGTCCGAGAACTTGAGCGAAGATAGTGGTTTCGGGGATCAGGTGCCCCGCGGTCCTGCCGCACAACAAACGTACAAACCCATTGCTGAGGACGAAAACTATTTTGAGATGTCGACGAAGAGTATCGTGACGATCGCCGCCGCCGCCGTTTCTGCCACGGCCGCACAGTGCTCAGTCGCCGCCAAGGGGAAGGGGACAAACGACGACGACGACGACGACGCCGACGATGAGATGAAATCTAAATTTAGCGCAGCCTGGCACAGCTATCCCGAACTGGGCGATCGGCCGTCAGTGACTACGGAATCTCCTACGACCGACGACGACGAAAACCGCCGGAATCACCACCACCATCATCACCACCGCGACGGTACCGCGATGGCGTCACGTATGCCAATGTCAAGCACACCCAACCTGTGCGCCGACGGTTTGCTGGCGCACACTGACGGTGACTATTTGCGCTCCAAAAAGCTGCTAGACTCCACCGTGTCATTGGACAGATCTCACTCGCTGAAGCGCATACATTACGAGAGCGAGTCGGCTCTGAGCGCGGCTTCTTCGCGTGGTAGCAATCTACTGATAACTACCAGTTTCGTGAATCTGGCCACCGTGCCGACGCCCAACAAGGGCGTGCACTTTTGTCCGGTTGTGTCGGAAGTGAATTGGCGCGAGAGCTTCAGTAGCAGTAGCTGCACCGACGTCGGTGGTGGCGGCGGTGCGGGCGAAGACGACAACGGGTCGGACGAACCACCGGAAACGGAAGACGACGACGACTATGACCGGGTCAGTGACGAAGTCGACGAAAACATTGACACTATGGTAATGAAACTGTTGACCGGTTTACCGTCGGAAACCAGGCGTCCGAGTGTGGCGGAAAAACAACAGCTGCGCGAACGGCTGGACTTCATCACGGGCGGCTCCCCACCAATGTCGCATAGGATAGTCGCCGCGCCCACTAATAACACCGCGGCCACCGGTTCCAACAGCCACGGTCGCAGTGTTCAACCGCGACCGACCGAAGTTGACGCGCCCGCTGTGGTCGTCATGTCCGCTAAATCGAAAACGATCGGCGACAAGCTCGGTGGATTTTTCCAGCGGTTCTCTTTGCGCAGGCTGAGCGGCCGGCGAAATAAGGACAAGAAGAAACAAAAAGCGGAGGAATGCAACGCGACGGCGGCGGTGTCTGCACAGTCGAGTAATAATAATTGCAGGCCCGATACACCGCCACCCCCGCCGCCCGTCGCGGGACGACCGTCTAGTGCGACCGCTGCCGCCACCTCCGATAGGGGTAAAAAACCGCCGTTACCCCCGCAACCCCCATCAGCAGATGGGTATGTTACGCGCCGGCGCCTCGTGTATGACGAAAATCGCGGTAGCCGACTGCCGCCACCGCCGGCACTGCCAACGGCTGGCAGTCGTGCGTCTCTGCAATCGCGGTCGCCCGCCGCCGTTGCCATGTCCCGTCCGGATCACCGGGCCGGTCTACTCGAAACCGACTTGGATTCTAACGTGACCAGGACATCGTCGTCATCGCTCATGATGGGCGGTGGTGGTTGCAGCCCCAACAAAAAGGCCCGTAGTCTGCTCGACTTGGGCGCTTCGTCGGCAAAATTGTCACTGGCCCCCAATGACTCGAACAGATCGTCCGCCGACGGGTCGTCCTCAAACACAACCGATTACAGGGCTAAATCCATGGAATTTCTGTTGGATAAGGAAAATCAAGCTGCCGTTCAGGTAAGAAATTATAGTCATTTTATAAATTACGTGTAAATCGTTAATGTAACTGTGTAGGTATTCGCAATATACACACCCCTAAGTATACGAAACCGAGCATACGATGTATATGTATACAGTTGAATTAATGATAAGTTTATTATTGACATTAATCTTATGTTAATCGAAAAAAAAAGATGGTTTAAACAAAAATTATTTATATATAGGTCAGGGGGAATAATTTGGGTGGTAGCGAATTTTGTGGGTCATTCAGTACACGTGGGGAGAGGGGCCGTTTGTCAGAATGCAATCAATACACTCAGCGCAGCATCGTGGCTCAGTACAAACACTACAAACGGTCAACAGTCATTCTTTAATCTTATAGATTTTTAAAGATTTTAAAGTTGCCATAAAAAATTCACTGATGGAAATATATTAATGATAATTACTCGCTATTATACATATATTTGGTACTTGTAGCACAAATAGGAAAAATTCTCTGATGGCTTCTCGGTACTCTGATATATATATATTTTTTTTAGTACATTCCCCTTTAAGAGATAGTAAATAAGAAATTAATTTAGTATGTATAAACATAGGGGTTATTAATATTTTGACGAGCTCATAGTTATATGAAATATATTTTCTATTAAATAAATATTATTCATTTTTAAAATCAACTGTATTTTATTAGTTTATTTATGTTAAATTTTTCACATAAAACAATTTCGATAATATGTCTAGTGATTTACATTATTGTTGTGTATCGTCTATCGTCGAACCCTTTTCTACATAATAGCCTCCCATGCGTGTGTCAATAATTTCACTAAAACGCGTGTTCGAAGTCCTTCCCATTCAATGATTTTACAATATGATAATATTATGTTTATTAAAAAGAGTAATAAACACGGGGAAAAATACTTTAACGGTTTTCGATGAATCACAAAAGCGTGATAATAATTATTAATTAATTTAGCACAAAGAACAGTAGATTCCTGGCTGCGAATACTAAATTATAGATGAGCACCTTGGTCAATGGTCAGTAGTCATTACTTGTAACTTAGACAATTATTTACGGCTTTATTTAACTCAGATCAATTGTTCTTTGAATTTTGCATTAATAATATACCTATATCGTTTATTAGTGGTAGCGACATCGGATACATACTAATTACATTTTAAATAATAATGCGTATTTTAATTTCACAATTGTGTAGCTTGAAAAATCTTCATAATACGATTTATAACTAATTTTACAGTTTTTCTTTTAATTTAATTTTTAGGCATTTTTCGATGGTTGTTAATATTGACAGTATTGTATTTTCATTTTTATACCTATATGTATAACTAAATATGTTGTACTACAAAATAATATTTAATAGTATATAATTATTAATTATACTTTATATTTTATATTATACTATACAATAATAGATATTTACACTAATGGCAAATTAAAATGTTAAAATACAAATCTTTTTATTAAAACTACTAAAAAATGTATCGGGGTTTTAATTCAATATTAAGGTTAGAAATAATATACGTGTTAATTATATTTTTTTCTATGTAATATAATTTATTTATCTAATGTTGAATCCAAAGCTATAGCATTATATTCTCATAATACATTTCTTTCATATAAATTAATTATGCGTATTAGTTCTGGCATATGTAACTTTTTGTAAATTTATTTGTATTGGCGCATTGCAATTAAAATGTGTGTATACTATAACAGTGGAAAAATAAACATCTGTATATGGTTTTTAATTTTCATAATATTAAGACAGTTATATTATGTATAATCTTGTGTACAAAAATGCGTAATGTGATTTACTTTTTTATGTACTAATTAAATTAAAAACGACATTAGGTTACTTTAAATTTTCTAACGCTATATCACTGAGTGATTATAGTTGTAAACAATAAAAGTATTTGTAGGTTATTGTGAAAGTTGTAATCAGTGCTATGCAATTTATACTAAACATATAATAATTAAATAATACATTGCATAAATATAATATTTATTGGAATTTTTTCATTTATCTATTAATTAATTAAACAGAATATATTTTAAAATATTAAAAACTCGTAGATTTATATTTATTTTAATTTAATGATCGTATTATAAAAATATTGAAACATTTCATTATTATTATTTGATATTTGGTTGAAAAATAGATCTATTGATAATTTTTCCTTTAAAAATAAAATGAGAAATACACCTATTCCACATAGTCAGTTGATTATAATTTATACTTACAGTACCGCCTCCACTTCTTAAACGCCCACTACCTACAACTGTCCTACTCACAAATACCAAACTGTATGCGTGCATTTTTGTTGACTGTCGCCATAATAAAATTACGGTAAAATGCATATTATTTGCATGTATGTGATATATGCATATATGCTTTTGAATTTGTACCATATTAATTATTGTTATAAAAATAGTAACTATTAAAATATTAAATATTAAAAATAGCTGAAAAAGATTTGTTTTATTTTTTGTAGAATAAAATTAAAAAAATTGAAAAACCGTGACATATAAGGTTAAAATTATTTTTAAAGTTAAACACTTGAAAATAAAGCGAAATTTTTACGTCGTTTTTAAGGGGCTGGTTTACATTTTTGACAGAATAAAGTAAAAATAATCTATAGGACTTTATCTACGTATATGTTCAGACTTAAGATTTCAAGTAAATGTTTACTTTTATTTAACTTTAATGTTGTGGATCCATTG
This sequence comes from Rhopalosiphum padi, assembly GCF_020882245.1. Taxonomy (NCBI): domain Eukaryota; kingdom Metazoa; phylum Arthropoda; class Insecta; order Hemiptera; family Aphididae; genus Rhopalosiphum; species Rhopalosiphum padi. Next base: position 27,503,748 of record NC_083600.1, read on the forward strand.
ATGGTTTTCAATGTTTTACTTAAGCACAATGCCTATAAAACCGCACATAGGATATCTATGCACATGTAGGCCAATCAATAATTCATAAAGTCCACCTACTGCATATTCCCCTTCTTATATTGTCAACATGCCAACATGCATTGTGTACATTATTTTAATACAGTTCATTTTTGTTTTTTTAGTCTTGGTTTTACTGACTCCGTTGAGTATCCTAACTGTTTATTTTTAATGTCCAGGAAAAATGGTTTGTATAGGACTTGTTGCCAAATCCAGTACACACCATATATGAGTATAATATGACTGGTTAGAACTAGGATAGTATTGTCTACAGTCTATTTCATACAAATTAAGATTATTAATGACGTGACTACTTGTATATTTAATTTTATAAACTAAAGGCTTAAACGAATTTGACAAGTAACAAATAATAAATAAATATTTAAAAAAAATTGAATTTGAAATTAAACTAAGTCCATTAATTTTCATTATTATAATATATCTAAAATCAATTTTGACTAACATTGTTTTATAAATATTGTCTTAATTCATTAAAAATAGTAAATGCTGCCAAACAATTACTTGAGACATGGTTAGTTTTTTTTAAGTATTCAAAATTTGCATAGTTATTATAATAAAAACTATAACTTTAAAGAAACTTATTACTTTATAATATATAAGTTAATAAATACGTACCTACTTGTCTATTAGTCAACATTTCCACTTTTGATAAATATTTTGTTAAATTCCTAAAAATCTTAAACTTTAAAATAATTTATTACTTAGTAATACACTATATATATATTTATATTGTATACCTACACAATATTAACTACACATTGTATATTGTTTTTTTTTTACTGACCGTATTTTTGAAACTTAGTTGTATATTTTTTGTAACACATCTAAATGTAATTTTTTGATTCAAAAAATTAATTTAAAAAAAGTAAGCTGTCTTAAAAATTTCTCCCATACCTTGAGTAATTTAATGTCAACAAACAACATGATATTATGTATAATATATTAATTATATATGACATATTATGTAAATGATATAACATTATAACCCATATTGTTCACATATAAAAAGACACATCACCTAATATATACAGTTAAGTTTGTTGAATCATCTATAAATAATCAAACTGCATCCCTTACCACAACTTTCCATAAATTACTGATATAATTTACTTCGCTATAGCTATGTTAAAAACGGTTTTGAAATAAAAGTTCACCTTGTAATTCCCTTCCCTTCTCCTCTATTCACGCACACTGTTTGACAATGTCGTGTGTGTCAGCTCAAACTAGGGCTCATCGTGACAGGTAGGCGGTACCACTAGTTCGTAACTTAGAGATAACTAACTATGTACAGAGTGATTGCATACAATTTGTTCTAATTTCTAACCATATATAAATACCATATATAAATCATTGATCTGTATGATTATTGTATTATTGTTATTTGTTATTGTTGTTTTTTAACTAGATCGAATTATATTATACTTAAATAGTATTGGTATTTTGTATATTATATTACATATTAAACTATTATAAATTGTTAACTAATTTGTACATTTTACTTAGCAATTATTTTTCAAGTGCGATTCTTATTTATCCCTCTGTTTAAATGATAGAGTATTCTATTTTCACGTACATACGAATAATTATATAAATGCCGAAGTATTTGTGTATTGATAATATTTATACTCGAATTATAAATTAATTGAGTCTAAACTCTCCATAATATTGCATTATTTAATGAAGATTTTAAAATTTGTAATTTTGTTTTATTTTGTCTCCAATATTATCTGTTATTACTTATTTATTTAAAAAGTAGAATTTTTTAAGCGTTATTTTAAAAGATATATCTAATTTTTTTACACGATTCTTAATTTATTAATACAAGGATATAAACTATTTGTGATAATATGATCTACATCTTGATAGGTTCAATGCATGCTATTATAAGGCATAAGTAATTATTAAAAAATTATTATAACGCAGTAACTAAATAAAACAAGTTAATTATTAGGTATATAATTAATAATTTACTTTCACATTTTTCCATGATATTTTGTATCCGAATAACGCTGTAGAGTCATGAAAAATATGGCTCACGCTATAATATTTAAAGACAAAAGCCGAGTAGGCGGAGTCGGTTTGATTACTGTCAAACGTCAAGCCCTTCCGTGTATTGTTTTAAAGTCTCTTTAGAACTGCAGTCTGCTAAAGCCTATACATGGTCTTTGCTGCACAGAAAAAATATGTACTACCCACATTTCAAGTAATATCTTCTTACTCATATGGACTTTTATCAAATTAAACAGCCGTGCTATCTGTATCGCTGTAAAATAAAAAATCTCGAGGTATTTTATACATATATGCTAAATTTGTTGTGTTCGTTAAAACATTTTCGTAGGTTGCAAATAGTCATTATTATATTATATTTATTATTTTATGCACAGTATTTTTTCTACTCATAGTAGTTAACTTTTATATTGCATTATATATTATATAAACAGCTAATATATTAATTGATGGCTAATTCTGATAATAAAGATTTTTTTAAATATTTAATATTATAAATTATTCCTAAAAGATGTCGTTAATCTTTATATATGTTACAGTGGAATGTATTGATTTTACTATGATGTATGTTTTTATTGCTATGTCTAAAAACACTTTTTCTAGTAAAAAAAAATTTTCTAATCTCATCAACTTTGATGGAGATTTCTGATAACTATAATGTAGTTTGGACTTTGGTAAATCAAAAGTAAATATTATTTTTTTAAATAATCAGGAAAAAGAAAGAAAAATACACTTTTATTAAAAAATGTTAATATTGCTACCAAAATAATTGTTCGGTAACCGTGGTTACCAATAAGGTAGACCCTCTCCGCTTAGAATCGTTTTTCTTATACTAGGATAGGGAAGTATATCATTGAATTGAAATTTAATACATCCATTACACTATTACAGAGACCCAATCAATGACTATGTACACTTGACACCTATTGTACCACAGAACGGTTACCTACTTGCCCACCTTTATTTAATTGTTATTGCTTAATTGGATTTCTAATGTAATGGTACTTTAATTTATTTTTGGTTTTATTAATAGGTTATTTGTGTTTCAATTTTTATTTCATTTTTGCGTGTTACGTTTAAATGTTTTCTGAAATACTACTTACCATAATATATGTATAAGGTGACCTACTTATTCAAATAGGCTGAAATGCTGAATCAATTTCGATCATATAACAATTAATAAAGTAGACGATTAATTGTTACACGATCGAAATTGATTCAACCTATTTGACATTCATGTGTATTGTTCACCTATCTGATAACGATTATAAAGGAAAAAGTTTTTAATCAGATTCCACTATTTTCATTTTATGATTTTTATGTTATTTTATTTTTGATATGTATCTATATTAATATTATCTTAATACTAGAAACATTAAATTCATTAATTTTATACTTTACACTAAAGTTATACATTGTAGGTACAAATTTTCATTTAGATATATATTATAAAAATAGAAATGGTAAATAATAAAAATATATTTTCAGCATTAACAACTAGTTAGTTCAATAATAAAGCACTTATCATCATTTCTTCTGCTTCCAATACATTTTTAATATCTAGTTATATATACACTATCATCCATCATATGACATCATTATGCTAAACGATAGGTCATACTGTCAAATAATATGTATTATGTGGTCATACATGCAGAGACTATATTGTGCGGGCCTTATAAAATTATAAGAAATGGAATCGATCGGTATACCTACGTAATGTCATAGTCCCTATTTCACTTGCCTCTGTTGACCTTAAAACATGGTAGTGTGATAAATTTTATCAAACAAATTCAAAATTGAGTTTAAGATGAATAAATCATTAAATGTATTTCAATGTTTCTATTAATATATAAGTAAATATAATATATAATAATATAATTGTGTAAAAAAAAATCCCAAGTTCTTTAATATGCCTACATTCTTCAGACATTTATATTTAAATATACATTTTAATTATATGCAGTGTAAAACGGCTACTCCCAGTAAAACACATTCCAAAACATATATATATATTTTTTTAAATAATCTCATGGTGTTTATGTTCAACGGATGAAACATGAATCCGAAATACGTCCGTGATAAAAATAGTATAAGAGTTGTGACCATTTTAGTAATTAGGAAATAGTATTATGGAGAAACTACTTTATCATGTTTATACATTTGTTTGAACGCTTACAAAAAGTCAAGAATAATTTATTATTCAACCAATAAATGTGTCACATAAGTAATAAATAGTAAGAATACTTACATGTATATATATTATATACATTCATTATTGACATCATATTGGAACTTAAATGTCATATTCATATTATGATACCTTTAATTATTATATTATAAACTAAATAGTAAATACTAATAATAAAAGTACGGTATTAGCTAAAAAAAAATTAAAATAAATGCAAGGTTAGGATAAATTGATATAAAAATCTATTAAATAGAAAATTCTGATATTCCGTAATATTATTACCTATACAATTGTATAATATGTCAATTAGCTTGAATTAAAAAATAAATAAATAAACAGTAAAATGGATTGCTGTGAAGATACCTACAACTTGCTATACAAACGACTTTTAAGACGGAGACTACATAAACAGATGTAGCATACATTTAAAACAAGTCGTTTCAGTGTTAGTATTTTTTCTTGTCAATTATAAATTGTATAAAATATATTCTATCGGCTAATTTATTTTAAAATATCTTATTTATTTAGCTTTCATATTTTTATTTTTATTTTCGTTGTATTACGTTTGTGCATATAGTATATACATACATTAGTATATTTTAGTGTTATACATAGTACATACATATACATACATGATTTATAGTACTATAAACACTATAATAGGCATTTTGATACTTTGTACAATTATCGAAAATTGTAAAATATAATTGTATTATATTATTTAATAACTAATTTGTATCTGAATATCTTGATTTAGTTTGGGAGGAGTGAGGCTATATAAAATTACTTGGAGACAGTTTTGGATTAATTTTTTAATAAGGAGTTATAGGTCTCAACTTTTTGTTTTTAATACTCAGTTAATCCCTTTATATTATATTTCTTTGAAATAATAGATGTTAAACCCTCCTGACACACGTATAGCGATGTAACCAAATGTTCGTATAGTTGTAGATTAATAATACTATCTTGGACTTTTGATACAAATATTATTTTATACTAACTGCCTATAATTAAGTATATTATATCAGTATAATACTTATCATTTATCAATAAAAACTTTTCATTAAAGGTTCCTATCTTAGTTCATGATTAAACCATTAAGTTAACTACAATATTTAATGTACAATGTATATAGGTACCTTTATTATCTAAAAATAGTATATACTATTGTATACACCGACCTTTGGTGAGGAAGGTAATTAGGTAATTGATATAGGCCCCGATAACACTAACAATCAAACATTCAAACAGTAAAATAGGGAATAACGGTCATTGCAATTTTAGACGTTGCACACTGTTCAGATCGAACGGTATTAAATTTATAAAATATTTTTTAAATTACATTAATTTTTTCTAGTAGTATTTTTTTGTATTCTGCGTCGTTCTTTAAATTTAATTTCGTAAGTTTCTATAAAATTTAACATGGATAGAATTGGAAAATGGTTGGACGAAGATGAATACTTGTTCACGAAATCAATGCACGCTTACATTGAGAGTCGTATAATTTGGGACCTTAAACGATTACCAATGTCTGTGTTTCGCATGAAAAAGAATCGTTATGAAAATCCAGAATACCGTTATAGTGTCAGTGCCTTATTAGTGATGTCATTTGCAAATTTTTTAATTCCTACTAATTTCCAACTAATAAACTATATATTTTTATTTTTTATTTTTAGGCTCCAGAAAATGAACTTCGTAAAGTAAATGTTAACAGTGGAGAACGGATACTTTCTGAACATGAGTTACGCATACAGCGTTCTTTGCAAAGACTCAATCTTCCTGAATGGTACAAAACATGCAATGTACCGGCTCAAGGATTTATTTTGAAAAGACATAGTGATGCTGGTTATACGACCAGTATGTCTAGTCTATCATCAAACCAATCACAGTCACCAAAAATGTATTCTAATTACAGTAAGCAGTATTTAAAATAAAACATTGCAATATTCTTTTTTTGTTTAAAATTAAAAATTATTGTTATTTCAGATAATACACTGCTTAGCCCCCAAACACATGCTGCAACTAAGAATTTCTCACGTTGGAGTACTAGCCGTTTGAATGGATCAAATTCAAATAGTACATCTCCTTGTAGTTCCACACGATCGTCATTTAACTATCGTCAACCATATTTGGGTTGGAGATCTCAGGAAAAATTGTCCAAACCCAGAACCCCAGCCGAACGACTTGCTGCTGGATTACTTGCTCAACAACAACACGAACCGGTAATTTTTATAACTAACCATTAAGATTTTTATCATTTTAGTAATTTTAGGTCTGTTGCATAAACCTTGTAAATATTAATTTTTTTTTATTAAATAATAAACAGATGATTCAATAGTTTACAACCTTTACATTTTAACGTCCATAACTCATATCATCTCCAAACAGAACTAATGTTTAAAAATACCATAGTTCAATAGATTACTAAATAGTTAATGAAGTACTATCTACAGCTTATGATTTTAATACTAATAAATTTTCATTACTTAAAATCTACTTTTATTAGTTACTTCAATATTTTAATTAGTTAAAAACATAAAAATCAAATATTTCAATTTTAAATAGTAATTAATTGATGTATTTAGTTATTTATTCTATATTGGATTATTGTTCAATTTTTCTGTTATAAAGACATGTCAAACAAGCTTATCTGAAGTACAGTCATCAATTAAAGAAGTAACATCAGCTATAGCCAACTATGTATCGTCGTCAACGCCAGATGGAAGTAAAGAAAGGCTGAATACTGATCAGGATACCCCATCTAGGTAAAAATTAGTTATATAACAATGTAAAAATATAATGAATTGAATCTATTTCGAATTGATTTTGTTTTAGATGCCCATCATTTAAAGGTAGCACAGGTCGCTTATGTTGGTTGGAAAGTTCATTTGTGGGAAACAAGCGACCCAGTTTAACGAGAGACACACCACCATCAGAATTAACCACACCACCATCACATCGAAAAGCTACACCTGTCAGACAAATTCAAAATAATGGCAGTTGGGTCAATGGTGAGTGTGAATATACGTAGACAAGGCTTGCAGCCACGTACAAAAAATTGGACACTGCCTGCTGTGTAGAAGCCGATAAAATGCTTATCGAAACAATATCATATGATATAGCACTTGAACAGCTTTTGTTGGACTACCTTTAGATTTTATTTATTTATTTTGTAATTTGTTTTCGTTTTAGTATAAGCGAGTTAGTTGTTAAAAATGTTTTATTTTTTTTTATGTATGTTGCACTCGAGCAAAATTTAAACATTGTAGATTATTTTTTTTTATTATTATTTATAAATAAGCTGAATGAAAACGTAGAGCATGACAAAATTAATGATTATTTTTTGTATGTTTAATTCTTTTTAGTATTAATTAATTGATTTCAATTGATGATGTTATAATGAAAAAAAAAGGTAATATCTAATTAAAAAGAAAACTATCTGGGACATTTCAATACATTTTTGTGTAAATATTTCTTTAAATAAGAATTTAATTGTTACTTGATTATAAAACCAATTGATTTATAATGAACTGAGACATTATAAATGAAAAAAAAATCAAGTGAAGTATACATTTTTAATAAACCTATACATTGTATACAAATATTGTCAAATATTGACAAGTCTTATTAATTATTATTTAAAGTTAATTTTTATGTTGATTTTGAAGTGTATTGTGTATTTTGTGGAGCTAAAAATATTAAGAAATTGCAAATATATTTTTTATTTTTACATCAATAACTGTAATTAATATAATATGAATATATGGTGCTAGATAAATTTTAATATTTTATCAAACCATTTATGGAAGCCACTATCTCAATCTATTTTCAAATTTTCTAAATTAAATTTACCTAAGTTTGTGCGCAGTACTATTTGCGTTATTAGTTTCAATATAATACGCTAATTTATTTAAAAAATTCATGAATTTGAATAGGCTTTTAAACGTATTATAATATTGTTTTATTTTTTAGAAACTTAACAACACATTTACTTTCATTAATCATAATTCATACTTATTACATTTATTCATTATGTTTATTCATAATTTATTATTTAATAATAAAGAAAATTTGAAATTAGATACTATTACAAAGATGACCTTTTTATGTATCTCACATACTTCCCTCGGTGCTGCAAACTATCATCATTTCAGTTGAAATTTAAAAACATTGTTGTATACAAATATGTATTTATCATGTACTTTTAATTGTATTTGATTTACAAAATTTATAATTATTTATAAATTATATTCTATATAATAAATATATATATGTTGCTTTTTAATGTTACTAGTTAAATGTTTTTTTATCACATTATTATGTACATATATAATGATTTAATAATAAGCTAATTTTAGTGACTAGTTATAAAAATTTCCAAATTTCAAACATGATGATGATTGATGTAATCATTTTTTTACCGGTGAACTAAATATTTGTTACTCAAACTTCAAAGTTAAGCTTTTACCCAAAAATATTTAAAATATGGTCAGTATACCATAAACCTATTTTATTTTTTATTAATTGAATTTTACATTTTTAAATTTTTTACATACTATATTACGAACAATATTAATAATTTAATGTTTAAGCAATCCTACTTCAACCTTACACATTATATTATTATAATTTATAATTTTTTTACATTTAAATATTACTTTAGTTCGGATATAACTCAATAAAATATTAGTTTGTTTTTAAATAATTTATTCTTCCCTCATATCTTTAATTAATAGTAATTTCTAATATATTATAAAATTATACTAAATTGATTTTTATAATATTGTTCTTTTACCTCGCCAGTAAAACTATATTATTATAGACTAATAGTTTTATTTATTCTTCCTAATAAATATTTTGTTCACTAAATACACAAAATGTGTTACTAAGTTTTGTAATTACAATATAATAGCCGTATAGGTATATCAAACAATATTGTTTAAGTATAATATAAGTATAATAATGCAAATTATTTTATTATATGTACTTTTTTTATTTAAATATAATATATTATATTATATATAATGTAAGTCGCGCTTGTCCCTCCCCCTCAAAAAAAATTAATAACAATAAGACAATAATAAATAGTGTATTTTGTTTACAATTTTAAATGTTTAAAAATAAATTGCTTTCACAGCTAAATTACATTTTTTTAATGTTTCATGAAGTTATTTAATAATATTTCCTAAATTGTGAGGTACAACACAACCAAACTGTTGATTGTGCATTTTGCCATTCCATTTTATATTCTATATAGTGCCATTTCGTGCATGTGTTTTCTCAACGCGATTTTATTATTTCACTGCGCCATATGCATTATTTATTATATTGTTTTCAACCTGCTGTAAAATATTGAGCTTTATCATGTCGTTCATTAAAATTAATTTTGATTATTATTATTATTATTATTATTATTATATTGAGAAAAATTTTTTTATTTCTTTTGCGATTGTTGAGAATTCACTTTTCGGCACGAATAATTACAGATCGGCCCAGTCCCGGTTCGACGACTATGGACGACGTCCTAAACTCATTGTTAGGGTTGCAGCTTCAAGGGACGACCGCTAATAACGCTAGGTATCATCAACACCGTCGCGGCAGCGATGCCAACGAAAGCAGCGGTAGAGACCTTAGACGAAGGCCCTACGCTGCTTCAGGTATGGCCAACGTGTAAGTGTGTTAAAAATGCGTTTGTATAGAAATCGCAACAACGACTAAATCAAAATCATTTTCCCCGCCATTCCAGCAGTATTATTTCTATTTATTCTTCAACCGTAGTTGCTGTGTGAATGTTTTATGTAGTATAATATTATATATTTTAGTAGACGTAACTATACCTATTTATTATACCTATATAATTCGTACAATACAAATATTATATCATTATATGCATTAGTATAGTATCTTTAGTCGTGTTTGTGTGCTATATAGTATCGTTTTAGAAATTTTTGAAAAAAAAAATTGGAATTGATCGAACTTGTTTTTTAAAAAAGTTTTAAACCCAAACTTAAACTTAATTTTATTTTTTTTTTAACTGTTTGAACTCAAACTTTGAAACTTGATCAAATTTTTAAAAATTAACCCTAGCAAATTTCAAAGCACAATAGCAATAAAACCGTATTGACACTTGCGAAAAAACAAAAAAGATTAGATTAAATCTGTCATTGAACTCAAACATTTCGAACTTGATTACGTTGATAATATAGTCAAAGTTCAATTCATCGCAAATTTCTTAAACTCCGAGGTATTTGAAGAATAATTTTAAAACCCATCTCTGACAAAAAAAAAAAAACAAAAAAAAATCACCATCATATAATATACCATATCTAGATATAGAGTCTTGCTCCTCGTTGCATTATAGTCTAATCTATGTTGAACCGTGTGCGTACGGTGCGTACAGTTTCAGGTAACGCGTCGGCGGCTGTGGCACAATCAGCATCGGCGCCTCCAAAAAAACAACACCAAGCGGCGGGTCCCCATCTGCCGGGTGTCTCTGCGGGAGCGATCCGTTGCCGGTACTCGGAGTGTCAGCTGACGGCCACCGTTACCGAGGCCCGGCGCACGTTCAAGATGTGCCACAACTGCAATCACATGTACTGCTCGAGGCGCTGCCGGCGCGCGCACTGGCAGAACCACCGGAAAACGTGCTTGAACCGGCGCACGGCCGCGCTGTGCCCGTCCATCGTGGACGCGATCAGGGCGAACGACCGGTGCGCCGAGCGGCTGTCGACGATCGCGCGGCGCGGTTATCTGACGCACGGCCGCGGGGCCGTCAAGTGCTATTTCTCGGGCGTCGAGCTGGCTGACAAGTTCGTGCGGGGCGGTGGCGACGACATGCAGTGCGAACCGGTGTACGCCAAGTGGACGGACATCGACCCGGACCTGGACGCGCTCGGGCAGCTCTGCAAGACGTACAACCCGGACACGCGGTACGTGCTGCACGTGTCTGTGTGCGTGTTGAGCGAGGTGCCCGGCCCGGGGCCTGTGCAGTGGGAGCGGCACGTGGTGTACAAGTGCGCCAAGATGCACCTGGACAAGAGTCTGCGCGCCGCTGTTACTCATCCACCGCCGTCGGCCTCCGCCGAAGCATCCGGACCAGCAGCGGACGACGGTACGGCCGGTGCCCCGGACACGCTGATACTGACCTCGTTGCCGGGACGCGACCGACGGGACGTGCGCACCGCCCGCCGCGTGTGCTTCGTCAACGTGCAGCGGCACCTCCGGCAGAGGGGTGTCGAGCTCCGTCACCAGTTCCCGGACGTGCACCAGAAGCTGTGCGAGTACGTGGACGGCGGCCCGGACGTCACGTTCACGCCGGTCACGGTGTACCCGCGGGACAGGGCGTCCGGCAAGACGTTCATGTGCATCATCATGCCGGACACGGAGCCCGAGAAGCTGAGCCTGTTGCCCGGGGACAGTGCCACGGTGCAGACCATCGACATCGGTCGAGAATTCGCCGCCACTGATAGCCGCAGTCAGTAAACTCCGTTCTATCTACTCATGGGCGTGTCTCTGCGCGTTGCATTTCCTTCCGCGTACCTGCAGTATGCCTATATTTACGGCCCGCAGTGCACGTGATTTGGAATGCTTCGAATGTTTAGTATACCACCAAGGCCCCTCGTAAAATAATATTATAATATGATATTATTACTCGTATGTTGAACCTTTAAAATATTTACACGAATTAAATTGCAGCAAATTTTACATGCGCAGACCCGTCTCCTGCAATTGCTAGGAAACTCGAAGACAAAATGTTTTATTCCGACTTTATAGAGTATAAACACTACGAACTTTATACAGTCGTTTGTAGCTCTCCCGCAATATGGCATAAATTTACATTATGCTGCAGTAATCGTAGATTTTAAATAAAAATAAATTATAAAGTTTAAAAGGGAATATTGATACCTAATTAGTTATACCTATAGTTATTGATGGGCTCGAACGCGGCGTTGAGACACTACGTATTGCCCTAGCGTATACATTGACAAGTTATTAGGTTACCTATTAATATAAATTTTGCATATTATTTAGTATTGTATTTATTATTGTTTATAATATTTGCCTTTATTTACTTATTATTATTATTACATTATTAATTATGTTATTCGTTGTTTTATTATTATTACTATTGTTGTTATTACATTTATACATATAATAATATTAATATACCTACACTCAAGTGTATTAATTTAATAATATTATGTACTTATTCGATTGGGTTAGATTTGCGCGTCAAAGATCTTGTGTAGGTACTAACGTATAGTGGCTAATATAGAGACTATTAAAAAAAATCTAAATATCAGTTAGGTATCCTAATAAAAATGCATTTTATATTAAGGATATTTGCTGTAATGTGAATAATTTCTTACTCGAATTGTGTATACTTATTTAAAAATTTATTTTTAATTCTTCAGCTAGTTTTATAAACTTGTCGAGTAAAATAACACATGTACCTAATGTAGGCATAGATAATTTAGCAAAAGTTTAGATGTGGTGGATGTCTAAATATTTTTCAATTAAGCTCACATTTAAGGAACCAACTAATCCTTAGGTATAACAACACTCCCCTATTTTTTTCAAATATCTTCATTTTTTTATAAAAATTATTACCTATATTTACCTATCGTAGAATAATAGATAATAAAACAATGATATTTGACATTATATCTAAAAATAACGATGGGACTGATGGGTAACTATATAGACTGTAGTATTACTAGCTCATAATAATCAAACATATATTTGTGTAACAGTAAAAATCAAAAAGTTTCTAATTTAAGTTAATTTGTATTAATTGAATTGAATACTTGAAATTGTATTGCTCCAATATTATAAATTTACAAATATTAGGTACAAAAACAAAGTTTAGTAGAATCCGCTTATTTGGGACACCGCATAAAGGTGACAACCGCTTAATAGGGACAGATTGGCATAGTCCCGAACGAATTTATCGGCTTATTAGTTATTTGGTTAATGGTGACAAATAGGTCACCGCCCAATGTGTCCCATGCAATTAAGCGGATTCTACTGTATATAAAAAATAATATAAGCCTTACACTCGTCAAACGTGAGATAATCTGAGAGTAATAATCCCTTATAATTCCCCCTCCACTATAAATGTTGATGAACTACGAGCATTGGTACACATTATACATAAAAGTATATACAGTATAATAGAATCCGCTTATTTGGAACACCACATAAAGGGGACAACCGCTTAATAGAGACAGATTGTCATAGTCCCGGACGAATGTATCGGTTTATTAGTTATTCGGTTAATCGGGACAAATAGGTCACCGCCCAATGTGTCCCAATTAAGCGGATTCTACTGTATACCTACCAAGAGAATATTACTATTATATTACCTAAAGAGTATTGGCTATAATATTATTATTTATTATGTAGAATGTTGATAGGGGTAGGTACCTATACAATGTATACAGGTTTCAAAGATTTCGAACTGTTCATAGTATGCTATTGTTATGTTCCAAGGTGTTCGTAATGCAACGACAATAATATGAATAAATTGCATCAGACAATGCGTTATTTTATATGTATTGTATACACTTGTTAATTTATTTCCATCATCTCCATACACCCACGATCCATCCGGCACACATATGTATCTGCACTATTGCACTATATATATGATACGGACAATACATAATATCATAGGCTTAATCCGGTGTGATGAAAGCAGTTATCCCCTGACATTTTGTAGTGGTGGTAAAGACGTCGTTTTACCTCTCAGTTTTCAGCTATATGTAGTAAATAAGTTATTCATTAAATATTACAACACGTTTTTTTGTTTTTGTATAGTACATTAGTACCCATTATGTTCCACAAGCTTGAATATTATTTTTCTATATGTGTTTCGTGTAGGTAGGTATAATTACTAATTACTATTTTGTTACTAAAATATTTATAAATTCTATTGCCTAGGCGGCTAGGCATAAAGTATATTATTGTATATCCAATATCCATAATATAGCACTTAAGGAGTCGCCAATTATAATACGATTAAAAGGTATTAACCTGACATATTTTCATTAATTTTACAATATTATTCTACAAAATGTCAAGGGATGCTACATAAAATGTTTAATTGTGTAAATCTATAGAGTATACTCTATACTATTTGTAATTTATTTAAAGGGATGAAGGGTGTCACGTCTAATGGAGAAGCAATATTTAATTTTTTTTTAAATTATACAAAAATTAAAATTTAATTATTACATATTTGGCTAAAGCTATGTTTTATCGACATCACATATCGAAATAATTGGGTAGTACTTGAATTAGTACTTTAATTAGCCCGGGAAATGTAAACATTGTCGAATAGTGTACATCTTTGCTCGCGCATAAACTATACCTTAGTTCCTAGGCTAGCGGTTCCCAAACTTTTTTGATTCGCGCATCCTCAAATAAAAAAAAAAATAATTGCATCTAACCAAAACTTTTTTTTCTATTTTTGGGTGTATATTATACGTATATTATTTTTGTTCATGAAATATTAGTGGAACTTTCACTATAACCTATTATACAGTACCTACACACTAAACACCCTCATACAAATATCTGACGAACCTTAACATAAGCCACCTATTTGATAGTTGCGCCAATATGGCTATATATAGGTACCTATAATTTCCCATTTATACCGTATTACCTATAACTTATATAAGATATGTGAGTGTATAACGTATCGATTCGTAATACATACAATAGTAATACTTACCATAAACATATTGAATATTAGAATCTAGTTTTATTATAATTTTTAGATACTGTAATCGACATTTTTACCGATTCGTACAGTTCGATATTTATGAGATCTATGCGATGGAGGCCGTTGGCATTATGAGTGTAATCACGTTGCAGCGTGATTTTTATTTTTTTATTTTATTGTTATATTATACAATGCACAGTAACTATTGATACGGTTATATTATATACCTAAATAGTGAAAATCGTATTATATTGAAATTGAATTTTTGTAATACATTAATACTTACCTATCAATATATATATATATATATAACATTTATATTAATTATTATTGCTCGTTAAAAAATAGCGTGTTGTTAAAAATTTGTTTTTATATTACCAGCTATTATAATATGTAATTACTAATTGTTATACATTATATTATAGTTAACATTTTATTTATATTTCGTTGAAATTCTAACAATTAATACAATTACAACTATGATTTTTTTATATATCATTGGTCATATATTAATTTTATTTTCAATTTACTCCAAAATCTTGCAGTTAACTTCACTCCTTTGAACTTTTGAGCTATATTATATATTTATATACTGTGTGTCACTGTGTCCCAGAAAACAGAGTGCACTATATCACTCATAACCCTTTAAATATTTTTCAATTCTGTTTGCACCCTGTTTTCTGGAACACGCCTAAGTACTGAAGCGTCTGGCTTTGAGTAACACTAACTAGTAACTACAAAGATACTACTTCAAGGGAGGCCTCTATATATATATATATATCATGTATGTGATATGTCTGTAATTGGTAGATTTGGATGGAGATGTGAACACGGGATAGCTTTGAGAAAGTAGAACTAAAATTAAATTGCAGACACAATGGTCAATGGTATATGAACTGTTCAAAAGTTCCTTTCATATTTATAAAGACAGCATTCAAAAACTCATTTTTACAAAAAAGTCAGGTTGGTAGATTGTCCAAACAAGGAGAGTACCTAAACTTAAACCTCATCAAAAACGGTAAAAACCAAACATGTAGTATGGAAAAAGGTATTATTTTAGGAGAAATAAATTTGAGTGATTTTTTAACATGAAATCCATTATTTTACAGAATATGGAGAAAAGCACAATATACCGCTAGTCATTAGATGATGTGAATTGTGTTCGAGGCCATGGTTTTCAACCTTTTTTTGTTCACAGCACGCTTGAGCATTTTATGAAAATCTTGGGACACAATATATATACTATGATATGTATAAATTATTTATATTTCCAATAATTTTACAGAACATCTAAGGCCAGTTCACTGTCCCAGTACACTAGTGTTCTGTGGCACACCAATTGATAATCACTGAGTTAAGATATTAGAATGATATGAATATAAATACAATAAATTGGTGGAGAAAGCTGAGCTACAAAGCATTGAAGATAATTGACTAGAGCATAAATAATACCAAAACAAATGCATTAAATAAATCAATAAAAATATGAAGTATAATTATTTATTACATTAACAGCAATTATTTCCCTATTCAGTCTGTTATTATCCACTTAATAATTGTCAAAAAGACAACAATAAGGAGTTAATACTATATTGAATGTAACAGAAAATTGTTATTAGTGGTAAAAAGAATAATTAAAATAACACTATTTTAAAATTAAAAATATCCTTACTTATTAATGTACAGAGAACTTGAGTAGTTATGTCACACAAATAAAAGTAAAACTAATACAGCAAAAAAAAAAAAAAAACTATTACTCAATAATATTATTAAAAATTAAATATTGTGTTTTTTTTTATGATGAATAAATAAAATAATAAAAACCTAATTTAAAAATTACATAAACTTGATTTCTAATTTAATTTTCATACTGTTATTTATATTTTTATTTAAGATGTTTACACAATTGAAAATATATACATAGATATTATTTTTTTTGGCTATGCAATAATTTTAAAACTCCCGGTTTAAAAATATGAATTATTTTGGGATTAAATTACATTTTAATTGTAGTTTGTTTTGAATAGAATTATAAATGTCAACAAAAATTGAAAATAATATAACACTTTTTAGGTTTTAAAAATTAGTTATAATATTAAATTTTTCATTTATAAAGTTTAATTATGTAGCTGGTGAAGCTGAGCCGGATCTAGAACCTGATCTGCTCCTGTAAAAAAAAAATATATTATATCAAAATTAGCAATTACCAACTATGTATAATTTTATATTACATCAACATACTATTGTAAAGTTAACCAATCCAGAATTTAAATAGTGAATAATTAGTAATCTATTTAAACTTGTTGTATTTTAACATTCAGAAAAAAGAAAATTTTAAATTTTAATAAATTATACATACTACTATAGTGCAGTGTTTCTTTAACTGTGATCCGCGGAACCCCAGGGTTCCACGAAACTTAAGTTTTTTTTTTCAAAATATTCAAAATATTAAATAAATAAATACTATTTATTTATAAAATATTAATATATTTTTATTTTACGTTTAGTTAATTACAGTATGAAATGTACGTTAAATAATAGTATATACTATATAGTCAATATTATTTTGTACTAATACAATATAAGAAAGGTCAATATTATAATTATAATAAAAGTAAAATATTATATTACTTTTGAACGTTATGATACCTTCTAAATAAATAATTTTATTACATTTTGCTGTATTTAGTATATTAGATATATTATCATTGTTGCCGTTTATTGTCATGTTTAGTAGTATACTCCTTTTTTGAAGATAATTTTGATAGGGGTTCCGCTTAAAAAATATTATTATTTAGTGTTCCGTGATTTCAAAAAGTTTAAGAAACACTGCTATAGTGAAACCAACTAATAAGAGTTAAATTCAGTGGCCAAAAAATAAAAAATAAAAATAAATGTTAAATATTGAAATTAATGTTAACAAAAATTATAATTTATTATAGTTTCACTGATTTATGAATACATTATAAAATTTAACTAAAAACAAAAGTACACTGATTTAAATGATATTTTCAATAAAATAAATAATAATTAAAATATATAAATATAATGTTAAAACATGATTCATCTTAAAATGTTTGTATTAATACATTAAACTATAAAAATCTATATTTACCTAGATCTAGAAGGAGATCTGCTGCCAGATTTGGAGTGCGAATTAGATGCAGACCTACTTCTTGAATGGGCTGGTGAATTAGAAGCAGAACGACTACCAGATTTTGATCGCGCTGGTGATCTTGATACTGACTTAGATTTACTACGAGATTGTGAGCGTGATTTGGAACCAGATGCAGAGCGAGACCTAGATCGGCTATTAGATCTTGAATGACTACGTGAAGGGGAACGACTTCCTGACCGAGATCGACTGCCAGAATGTGAACGGCTACCAGAACGAGATCTACTACCTGAACGTGATCTAGATCTTGAACGACTGCGTGAAACACTTTTAGATTTTGATCTAGATCTACGTGAACCAGATCGAGATCTGGATGGGCTTCTAGATTTATGACTACCGGAACGTGAACGAGACTCTGAGCTGTAAATTATATTATGATTAATTGCTGTGGTAATGTCAAAAATCATAATAACATAGTGTGTGATATATACAAAAGATATCATACAAAGAATTAA
This sequence comes from Rhopalosiphum padi, assembly GCF_020882245.1. Classification (NCBI taxonomy): domain Eukaryota; kingdom Metazoa; phylum Arthropoda; class Insecta; order Hemiptera; family Aphididae; genus Rhopalosiphum; species Rhopalosiphum padi. The sequence goes on from NC_083600.1 coordinate 27,522,383, forward strand.
TAGTACTTACCTTGAATGTGATCTTCTAGTATTCTTTGAACTACTGAAAAAATATTTTTAAATATTATGTTTAACAAATAAGTTATAACTTGAATTTATAATAATAGTAAAGTATTATACTAACTGTCCAGAAATTCGTTTTTTTACTTCACCGTCACTACTATCATCCTCACTAGTAGATATAGTTGCTTTGGATACAACTCTAAGTTTCTGTTTAGATGATAACACAGGTCCTTTCTTATTACTTGTAGACTAAACACAAAATTTTTTATTAGACTGTTTTGTTTATGTACACATTTAAATTAAAAACTTACTGAACGCCCTTTCTTTGTTGCAATTCTATCACTTCCACCAGACCCTCCTGATCCAACACTATCTCTTCTCCGTTTAGATCCACCTCTTTTTTTCTTTTCTTTATCTCCACCAGTACCACCACTGCAATAAAACAATAATATAATTTTCTAATATGAGTATTATTTAATTGTGATGTATGTATTTAAATTCATAACTTAATGGTTGAATTGAAGAAAAACTGATGATTATAATAAATAATGAATAATAATTATAATCACGCATAATTGATTAATACAATAAAAATCAATGCGTAAAAAATATTACCTTTTCCTTGATTTGTTAGATTTTGAAGGTCTAGGACTTCTATTTCCACCTGGTTCAGATGCAATACTTCCACCAGAATCTGAACCGTAGTTTTCACGACGTTTTCCTTTACTCTTAGGTTTTTCTAAAACGGGGTCAAATACTAGAGCATTCTTTGTTTTTTCTCTATATTCTTGACGTTTTAACAGCATTTCTTTTCTTTGTTCTTCTTGTTTTTGCAATGCTTTAGTCTGCTCTTCAATCTGTTTAACACGGAATAATTCTCGTTCCTCTTCCTGCTTACGACGCATTTCACGCTCATCGTTATCCATCTTGCGTGCTCGTGCCACATGGTATTGTGCTTGAGACAGTAAATCTTGACACTGTTTAGCTTCAATATCAGCCAAACTAACATCATATCTCATACGGTCACCATGAACAGATAAATATTGGAAATATCTGAAAAACAATACATATTATAGTACTTATGATAATATTTAACAAACCAGTAATTATACTTATGTGATAATCCAAGTTCATGTACAGCTTTCAGTACATCTTTCAAGTTTGATTTTTCATCTTTCAGTATTTGAGCTGCTAGTTTTTGTAGGACAAAAGCAATATTATAAATTATAACTGTATCTTGAGGAGCAACCCTTCGAGCCTAGCATCAAATAAAAATTGTACATGACTGCATTAGTTTATAAAACAAATAATTATTTTTACCCACTTTCAAAAACACTGTTTTTGCTTCTTTTAACTTTCCTGCTCTGAAGTATGCGCGCCCAAGATATTGAAGTACTTCAACACTATCATGTTTGAAAAATTTCTTCATACAATTTTCATACTATAACATATTATATAAACATATAGTCATATTTAATAACACTTTTAATCTGAAAAATTCCAACATACCATTTGAATAGCACTAATATACTGTTTTTGTTCAATGTATATATGTGCAATATTCAACCAGACGTCACAAAAATCAGCAGTAGCTTCTCTTACTTGAGCAAATATATCTCTTGCCTCATTTATACAATGTTTATGTGCCATAACACAACCTAATACACATAATTATTTTGAATAAATTGTAATAAATTAGTAAATTTATTATTTGTTTGTTATTCTTTTATTATTCATTTATATACATAAATGTATTAAAATATAAATTAAATGTAATATTACTCCCCAGCAAAATAATTCTAGAATAAAAACTGCACTTAACTGTATTATTATAGTACAAATACAAAATGAAATAAAATTCTAATTATTTTTAAAATAACTTCATTGTGTATGAAATTAAATAATATATCTATGCCTCATTTCACCACAGTTTAAACAAAACTCAACAAGATTCTGGTGACTAACCTAATTATATATATAAAATCACTAACCAATTCCATTAGCAGCCCAAATGTTCCTTGGGTCATTTTTCAATACTTTTGTAAAAAACTGTAATGCCAAATCTTGGTGTCTTTTTTCCTGATCCTTATTTCTAGTTGGTTGATGTAGAGTTTGTAACCAAACATTTCCCAAAGCAATTAATGAGTATGAATCATTTAATGTTGATGGATTCTTAAAACAATAACAGTTATTATATTTTAATTATATATAAGCTTTACTTTGACTCACCTTCAGCACACGTTCAAATTTTTTTTGCCCAGGACCCCATTCCATTTTGGCTAAATGCAAGTTTCCAAGTAGTGACCAGGCATCAGGATGTTCATTGTCAATACGCAATGCTTCTTTAAACCAATCGGAAGCTTCATAAATTTGGTTACGATCTCTAGCCATACATCCCAAACGCAAATAACCTGCAATTTAAAATTATATAACTATACCAATCATAACATAAAATTAAATCAAATAGTTTGAATACAATCAATATAATTAGGATGCTCCTTGAGAATATCTTTGTAAAAAGTTTCGGCCTTTTGAAACTGGCATTGCGCTTCAAAAATTCTTGCCAAATTGTAAGTGGTTGTAACAGCAATAGAATTATAATGCTGTGGGTCAGCTTCAACCATTTTCTTGGACAAACTCAAAGATTCTTCAAGTTTAGAACGAGCTTCGTCCATATTTTTAAGCCTGTAATTATAATAGAAATAATTAAATCAATCTTTATTTTAATAATTTATAAGACTTTGACATAATTTATACCTATAATTTAATGCAGCTACATTATTAAGTATTTCAGGTGGAATGTAACTATTTGCACTGTTGCGCATTAAAACCATGGCTTTACCATATGCAGCTAATGATGCTTGTAAATCTGATTGCTCTAATATTTGAGCTAATTCTACCCAAGCTTCTACATCATCTGGGAAATGTTCTGTAACCTACATCATAAAATATAAATTAAAGTTTTTACATTTAATTTTTAATTTTTAAACATCATACTTTTTTTAAATGACTTTTTGCAATGTCACGCTTCTGTTGATTTTTTGAATCGGCGTACAATGAACCAAGGATTTTCATTGCTTCATAATTTCCTGGATGAGCTTTAAGTACTTTTTCAAAACACTGAGCCGCCTAAAAAAATTCCAAAATAATACATTTAAATAAATTTATATGATGAAAAAAATGTATGAATAAATATTACATTTTCCATATCGCCTCCATAAATATACATTTGACCAAGGCCATAATGTGGGAGTACAAATGTAACCGGTGCAAACTGAGTTGCTTGATAATAATATTGAAATGCTTGGTCATAATTATTCTAAAAATTGTATCATATTAAAATTATGTAAAATAATATATATATATAAAAAAAAACCGTATTACCTGTACATGAAATGCTCTAGCCATTTGATAACAACTTTCTGCTCTCATAGCTTCATTCTCTGTATTTTGTAGAGCATGTCTAGCAAGTAATTCAGATTTGGTATAATCTTTCTTAAAGAAAAAATGATTTGATAAATGATTTAATACCATTGGATTGGTGGTATCAATCGTATATGCTTTTGACAACATATTTACACCTAATTTGATGTCACCAGGATTTTCACCATTCAGCTTCATGATAGCTAGACCTACTAATGCACCAACACACTTGGAGTCTAACTGCAAAGCACGTTCAAATGCTAATCTAGCTTTTTCTATATTTCCTAATTTCAAAAAACAATGTGCCATGCCTAGACGAACATCAGCGGGACACTGAGGGTTAGAGCGCAATGCTTTTTTATAATAGGCTAGAGCTCCTCTGTAGTCCTTCCTGTTAAATGCAATACATGCTTTGCCTAATTGAGCTGGTATATTATTAGATGATTGATTCAGTACAAAATTGAACTGAGCATCTGCTTGCTCAATTTTATCACCTTCTAATAAGCAGAAGAAAGCGCGACCCAATAAATGATTCTATAAGTTTTAAAAAAATTCAATTAAATTTTGAAAACATATAGATATAATATACAAATTGTAACAATATTCTTACCGTATCATACATAATAATTTTATCTGCTGTTGTATAAAGTTGTGTGGCCTTGGTAAAAAGTTCACGGCGTTTATCTTTACTTTTTTCTCGATTAGCAGTTTGCACGTAATATGCTGCTAACATATCTAGAGCTCTCATTTGATCCTTATCACTATCTTTATATTCTAAACTTGCATTACTACGTGATGACTCCAACAACCTAACTAAAGCAGCTGAATTTCCTCTTTTGTAATACTCCAACTAAAATTTATTATAAAAAAAATTATTCTATATTTCTATTCAAGTCAGTTTATTTAATAAAAAGACATACAGCTAAATTGACCCATATATGCAAATTTGAATGTTCCGACTTTAAAATGCCAAGTACTTCGTCATACTCTGGCAGTTTGTCTAGTTGTATTTCAATAACCTAAAAAAATAATATTAATATTTTCAGTTAGATATTAATATGAAATATTGCAGGTAATATAGAATATATAGGATGTAAACAGCAAATAAACATTTTTTTTTTATAATTATTTATTAAAATTAAATAATTTAAACAAAACAAGATAGATAATACACCATTAATAAATTGTATTATTTTTGGAAAACATACATTTATCTTTAAAAACATTATTAATACTAACAAATAAAAATGTAGGGTTTTTTTTAATGATAAAAGTAATAGTAATGTTGATAGAATAAACTAATATTGCAATAACTTTAATTAGTTTTATTTTATATTTTTCATGATATCAACTGCTTTTCATAAACATATCCATAATATTCATGCAATGTTTGTTGAACAATATAATATTATACTATACTAATAGAATACAGTGATTTATGGTGAGTACTCTTAAAATCTCAGGTAATAATTTATTTTTAAAAATTAATATTATCGTAACTATGATCATGTCTTACAATTATTATCATTTTTTTATTTAAAATTACAAAAAGTTCAAAATAACATCCAACTGTACAATTATCCAACAATATTTTAACATGAAAATACCGTTCAAAATAACATACCACTATGTGAATTAATAATATTTATTTTCAAATTCTAAACATATTTATTTAATTATCCATTATATAATAAGAAGGTACATTAAAAGGCAACATTTATAAATTGTATAGCACAGAACTATAGTCTATAAACCCAAAATCCATAAACTTTAAAAGAAATTTTAGGTTTGTATACTATAGTGAAAATTTTAGCCTCGAAGGTAAAGTAACAACATTACATACCTCGTCTGAGTCCTTCAATGGTATTTCGATTGGGTTGACCATTTTGAGATGGTCAAGCGTAAAATGTGCGAACGAAATAACTTACTTAACAAAAATAATTTACTATAATAAAATCATTGTAAAATGATAACGTAAATTTAAAAAAATAATACACTTCAAAAAATATTCTGTGGAATAACTAAGAAAATAAAATGAAGTACAACACTTCCAACAACAGCTTCCAGGATTCAGGATTTGAGTCCGGGATCCTCCAGACACTTGGCTTGTTGTTATCGCGATACCGTTTGCGGCTCTTGATAACAAGGGATGTTGGCAGATCTGTGGTCATTACCAACATAAGCGAATATGCATGGAATATACTATATACATGGTATTTACCATATATTCACCTTATTCACCTCGTAGTGTGATAAATGATAAAAATAGTCGGTTGATAAACTGATAATGAAGATCCATATAAACTAGTCTGAAGTACTTACTATTTACTAGTTAGTAGTTACTACTTTACTATATTCTGTATTTTGTATTATTGAAGTATTGGACAGTGTACAACTTAACTGTGTGTCGCAAACTGCAAAATAACGTTTTGTTCAAAATTCTAAGACCGAAATCTTCCAACGGGATAAAATGATGATGTCCTGACTCTTGAAAGCGTTCATTCGGAAATCCGCAGTCATGATCTACGTTCGTCGATCGAACAAGTTATACAGTACTGTTGTGGGTAGCAGCAGCCTAAAGCAAACTTCCAGCAGCACTAGCCGATTTTCGTTTCCTGAACGTTTCCGTGGTACGATTGTTGAACGTTGGAAACAGTATTGGGAAAGCGTGGCAAAAGATTATTATGAATCGACAGTGGGCATTGGAACATATGCTAAAGCGAATCCGATAAAAAGCTTGTTGGTGACAGTAACTACTAGTTGTGCGTATTATTGCGCAACAACCAACCCCGACGAACGCAGTTACAGGTCTGAAATCATTGATTGCTCCAACAATATGCTGTATATTTCACCTTCTGTGAGGAACCCATCTGCTGTCCAACATTTAGAATATATAGAAAAATGTTATAATGTGGGCGTTGTGAAAAGACTGAATTTACTTTTGTTTTCAGTCATTTGGATTGATGAGTTTAATGATGATATACAGGCGTACAAAGCAAACTGTAAATATTTAAAGCCTTCAATATTGTCAGTACATAAGCGTGCTATAGACATAGGATTTTTAAATGTCTGGTGGGGCCTTAAAAAAATAATGGTCGATTACGATGTGAACCCCGAAGAATGGAAAGATTACAAAGAACTAGAGTAATCTTACCTATTTTGCTTGTTGTACAATTTGTTTAGTTTCGTTTTGGTAAAAAAATAAATTAATCTTTATTAAAATTCATATAAAATATATTTATTTAATATTCCTTTTCTATTTGTAAGCTGTATAATATAAATATACGACTAGCTATCTCTTATAAAAATATATATAGTACATTTTTATAAGATCTGGGTATTAAAAAAAAAAATCTTTACTTTAAAGGATACAAAATGTTAGCAGTTAGGGATATTAACTAACAGATATATTTAAAATTTATAATAAAAATATATTTTTGACATAAATATTCCGTTAGTAAGTATAAAATTAAGAACCTTAAACTTAGTTAACAACTATACATAAAATCAGAAAAAATAACAATGTATGAAATAAAAATATAGCATGTACCTACTTAACAATTAAGAATTATGAAATGAAATTATTAAACCAAAAATATGTTTTTTTGATGAGAATATAACAAATTTTCATTGTTATTCCAAAATATATTATACATGCTTCTAACAGTAATCATTTTATATTTCTTGTATTAGCTTAATAAAAATAAACTGTTTTATAAAATTTAATAAGGCTATGGTAAAACCATTGGGAAATTATTAATATTAAGTTATGAAAATAATACATTTATATTTTGTCACTTCAATTGAAAATTTACAATGAGCAATTTTTATTTTGTATTTGTTATCACTAATTAAATATATTATTTTATAACAATTATGTTATTCTTGTATAGACATTTAAAATACTCTATAAAGATTTTTAAAATTTCAATTGTATAATGGTATCAACAGTATAAAATAGATTTTAATTAATAAATAATATCTTTGGTTTGGCAATAAACATTTTGTGATACAATGGTAACTACAAAAATATTTTAAATACCTTAATAACAAATTAAAAGTTAAAACATGTTTCTTAAAATCTAAGAAGATAATATTTTATTAAAATTATGATCTATTATGTATTTCCACTTCAACCACAGAACTTGTGCTTGGTACTATATCATCACTTATATCAGTACTGATACTATCTTCTGTAGTATCTTTTTCTATAAAAAAAAATAAATAAAAAATTGTATTATTGTATTAAGTATGTACTAGTAATGTACTTACTAAATAATTGATAATATTATAAACACTTACTGATTCTAGTACAGTTTTTACATCTGATTGGAACATCTTGAGATTTCAGTAAATTCCTTGCTGACAAATGCATCATTGTTAAGCCAAACAACCAGTATCCCAATCCATATCCTCCAACAGTGGCAAAAAAAATATATCCATTGAATGTCATTATTGCACACATTAAAATATATCCAACCAACATTTGAAACATGTAAACACTCAATGTTCTAAAACAGCTAGATAAAAAATAAGAATTATAATATATTTTGAATGGTTTTTTACTGTTTAATTTTTAAGCAAAAATTATTGTCAAAATAAAAATAGATGAATAATAATATATTACAAGACAAAAATAAAAAAAGGTTATGAAAATTGTTTATGCCAAATTGACAAAAATATAAAACTTATAACATAAAATTAATATTGTTCACATATTCTACTTGTGTTTAGAAACAGAAGATAAAATACTCAAGTGTTTATCTTGTATATTAATAGTGATCTTTTTCTTAACAATAAGACAATAATTTTTAGATTCTTACTCAAAAACTTTCATTCTAAATGTTACTACAAATGCATCTTTATTGATAAATTCCTTGCAATCTGGCTGACTGCAACATAACAACCGTCGGTGAACCCTCGTCATGAAATGTACAGTCTTAAGTGACTCGAAGACCACCGCCAGCGCTAACAAACCAACACATAATGTCACCAGCCCTATTGAAACGAAAAACTAACGTATAAAGATCTGAAAACTCATTGATGTTAATACACTTGCCAATGGTAGATCGCACGTTGAAATTTTTCACAAGAAACGGATCGATGTCCGTTCCGAACGTAAAGTACATAATGGTGGTTGAAACGCTAATCCTTTTGAAGGGCAGACGACGCACACATAGCGTCGTGGTGTAGTGTGTACTGAAACGTATGAAACTGACTACCCTACCAACATCCAACAGTGTTAAGTACTACTTATCAATCGGCAATGCTCGATATAATTGCATAATAATACTAAATATATCAATATACCTTCCGAATTGTAAAGGTAAAAATCAACAGAATATACAATTGCGTACAGACAACAGGTACGTTTGCCTTTCACAGTTTCACTGGTCGGTTATCAATGAATGATAATGGTTGATAACTGATAACCACCGAACGATCAATGAATAATAACAAACAACCACGAATAGTCGTGCAGACCAACAACCCTACTCTTTATAACTACGATTATGCCGAGTATACCTACGACAAAATGTATTTTGTCATGAGTATACCGAAGTTTCTGTACTTCCGTAGTCCTACCATGATAAATTATCTTTATAATATAGTTAATAGTTATATACGTTAGTACGTTACACAAAATACATAATACTTAATAGTTACCACTTATTCACCAATTAATATATATATATATATATATAAACACATTACACAATACCATTACCATTATAGTATTGTAGTAAGAAATTGTATAATTTATAAATTATAAATAATAATAAAATCGATATCATAACGTATTGTCAAATATATTATAAGTTCAAACACCTGTTAGCTGTAAATTTGTAATCATAAAACATAATAGTTTGGACTTTGTCTAAGTCTATGGCAAGTAAACATACAGTGTGTTTCACCGGTTATTCTATCGTCACTCGATACTATAGAATTACAGCTTGTAATATACATTTTAATATTTATAACACAAATTTGAAATTTTATTTTTCGAAAGATTTTAATAAATTTTACAGTGACGATATAAAACAGCCATCACGTTCATAAAATTATTTTCTTTACTAGTCATTCCTATGAATTCAGAATTATGATATAATATATTCATAAGATAGTTGATTTTTACCTACTATACTCACGGACTAAGATTTACTAAAATGTATCTTAGTCTATTATTAAACTACTATTTTTGTCTGTGGAGTATACTTGGTTTTAAGTGATTTAACCAACAACAAAAAATAGTAAAAATTGAATAATGTAGCCAATGTTGCATACTATATATATGTATATATATATAATATTAAGTGCCATCCGACTTTCAGTGATAATTGCAATATAATTTACAAAAAAAAAAAAGAAAAGTATTTCAGTTAGAAAACAATTATTGAATTATTGACAGATAAAACCCTGATCTGCCGACAGTCCTTCATATGTTATACTTAACACAACGTGTTATATCTGTTTAGCTGTAAAATAAATATTTTGTAATTCAATATGATATAATATAATTTATATTTTTTATGAATCTATATTTATATACCAACAACAGACTGCTGTTGTCTGTTGTAGTACTACATGTCTAAATAGTATATACAAAGGTAAATTAATAAAATTTTAATATGGGTGAGATAGATAAGACTGATGTTGATGTAATAACACGCATTATAATATTATATAGTATCGCACATGTATTTGAGTATTTCGTAAGGTTTGTGAGTTGTGAGTTTGTGACCTATCGCTATCAATAACGTCCCGCCTACCATAAAAGTAAAACTATTTACTATTTAATACCTTAACTAATTTTCCGGTTTCAATAACCGACAATAACCATTACCACTACCTACTCTAGGCGTTATAAATTATAATATTAGGTACGACTATAAAACTGTTATAATAATTTTGTTATGCTGCGACTTTCTTTTATATGGTCTCGTCAACAGTGTGTCAATTGGAGGACACTACTGGTTGACACGCAAGTTGATTATATCGAACAAACCTAACAATGCACAAACATTACAAATACAACAATTTATTATTATACAGTGTGATTATTTCGACGCGTTAAACAATATTAATATTACCTATAGCCGCTATAAGGCCACAAGTCCACAACAGATGAGTGCCCACTTTCGTCATTATCAACAATGACTGTTAATATTACGGTCTCTGATGATTTTTAACAATTAAAATAAAAATTTTCTCAATAAATATGATAATTATTACCTACATTACACAATGATATAATAATATTTATATAAGGACTCACAATCAACTTTTTAAATAACAACCAATATTCGCCCGTCTTAATGTTTTTGCACAATTTTAAACATAAATGAAGGATATTGAACATTTGGTTATATTATTGTGTACCTAGTAAGTTTATTTGCCTAGTGGATTAACATTATAAAAAGTATAACCCTGGAAATCTGTTGTGTACTAAATTTTATATTTAATTATTTAAAAGTATTAATAATTAACTATATTGGTACAATATTTAACTCATAAATAATTATGTCTTATGTTAGGTATGACAAGTTAGTAAAACAATTGACTACTTGATATGAATTTATAAATAATGGGAATATGGTATATAATTTAGAAAAAAAAAAATGAAAAAAACAGTTATGAAAAAAAGAAAAACTACATTTTTAATATTTATACATACTGCAAAAGTATGTTAGAACCTTTTTTCAAAAATTGAAAAAAAATATTTTGGTAATGAAAAACTACTTTGTATTACTCCCATATTCACATAACATAATATAAAATTATTATATTATGTATGATATTGTATATGTCCTTCAAACTATTTGATTTTCCAGTGGTCAGTATAATGTATACTGTGTCTCACTGGCATAATTTCAAAATATAGGCCCGGAAGATAAATTTTCAACAGCCTCCACCTTCATTCAGATATTATGTGGGGTCTGTCTTAAGGGGAGGGTACATTCATCTTACTAAAGTTATTTTGTACATTTATTAAAAATATTGTTGCATGTTTTATTAGTTCAAAATTGTATAATAATTTTGAACTATTAAAAATAAATTAATAGTTTAATATTTTATTATAAATTATAAATTAAATAAAACATTGTATTGTTTCTGGTCTCCTGAGTGAACGCACCCTCTGATCCCTCTTAGTAACACTACTGATACATTTTTACTCATGTGTAAAGATTAATTATGAAATGCCATGCTGCCCTAAGACGTGTTAATATTCACATTTCATTCTAATAATCATCAATAAAATACTAAACAGAGATATGAAATACACAGTTTTATGTTATAAATATGTTAAAGCTATTGTAATTATTATAAGTAATCAAATAAGGTATCAAAACAATTTGAGCAAATATAAATATATATTACAAATATGAAATATTACAAATAAATTAATGTTTTTCAAATATAATTCATACTAACAGTAAAAATAAAAATATAGAAATATTTAATCAAATACAAAAGTACAAAAAATTGTATACTTATAACATTGTATTGAACAAGATTAAACATTAGTCAGTAAACACTATCATCTATCATCTTATAAGTTATATGCTTATAATTATATCCAACAAACATTCAATGATTTTAAATGATATGAGATAAATAGAAAACTAAATTATCCAGTAATTTTAAATTAGTAAATCCTTGTAAGACATTTTACAATGCTGCAAAATATAAATAATAAAATAACAAAAAGTATCAAAAATATTATTCAACAATAAGTTTTAGCCAGGATTAAAATATAGTTTTTCGATATAATAGTCAATAGCAGTAGAGAATATTAACATAAATATCACATTTTCTAAATGTACTTTAAATTTGTACTTTAAAATTGTTTTTAAACAATCATAATTTGTTCGCAAAAATATAAATACATTTAAAAAAGATCATTGATTACAAACATAATTATGTATAAAAATTAACTATATAATGTTTAGATAAAAAAATATCTATTATAAGTATATTTAAAGTTTGCATTAACAAACTATTTCAATTGTACTATTATTTTGTACTTTTAAAGTTTTAAATGCCTAAATAAGTACATAGCAACTAGCAAGTGTGATGTTAACAATAAAATAAGGTAATACTGGTAAAAATTTTAGATTACAATATATTTAAATTATTTTATAGTTTTGACAAAATTAAAAATTATATTTTTGGATCAGTCAATTAAAAAATCGCAAATAATATTTTATTGTCTCTAAATCGTTTCTTGGGCAAGTTATATTCAAAATTAAAAAATCTTTTAAGATGCCATAATTATTATTTCAAAAATAATTTAATATGTTTATAAGAAAATAAAAACTATTTGAAAAAAATATACAAGAATATTTTTAAAACTACTCTATCAAAGTAATAGGAAAACTGTCGAAAATCAAATCATTACATTTAATGGAAAATTACATAATAATTATATTTTAAAATTATGTATTAGCGTATTATCCAATTGTACACATTTATAGCACCATTTTGAGACTAAGTAAAACAATATATACACACACATTTCATGTGATGGCTCTGTTATGTGTTTATTATTAATTTTTGATACATTCATTGAGTAACCAGACAATTTTTTAGTATTAAATTAATTTACATACATAAATTGTACACTTTTTGAGAAAGATATCAATGTATTTAAGTGTTTAAATTTATTAAGTATTTAAATGTCTAATAATACTTAAATACTGAAAGTCAAATTATTGTTTTAACTACCACTATATAAGTTCAACTTTACTAACTGCCCAGTGGTATTTACTGCAATATATTTATTTAATACAGAATTGACAAAAAACTTATCAACTGTTAATCTCACACTTGCTAATATTTTACCAGACTCAACATCAAGTGTAATAATTTGATTGTCTTCTTTTATAGCTATCCGTGTATTATCTGAAGACCAAACCATTGATTGTATATTATTCACATTTGAACCAATTTTATAACATTTTCTAGTTTTTAATGTGTTGTCAATTAACTTAAAAAAAAGATTTAATATTAAATTATATTTATTATAAAACATGTTAAATGATTATACTTACAACAATATGTTTTTGTCCACCAATAGCAATTAACTTCTTGTTGTTAGATATACTAATGGGTGTGACCTCATATTCTAAGAATGGTAATGGATACTGGTCAATTAGATTTAAACAAAAATCAGAGGTTAATTGATATATTTTTAAATAATTGCCATTGTCAACCACAGCTAAGTTTGATGAATCAAGCATCAAGCTTCCATTTATTTTAATACAATTAATTTCCAATTTTATTTTAGATTCATCACATAGATTTAATATCTGTTTAAAAGAAATAAAATGTAAATAGTTTTAAAAAATAAGATAGTTCTAGAATAAGTGTTTAAAATCATAACTGAGTTTAAAATTATCATATTCATACAAACTAATACAAAACATTAAAAAAAAATGAAATAAAATAGATTAATATTATTATAATTACATAAATTCCATGAACGTTGTACAGCAAAATAACTTTATCATGAAATAAAAAACAATTAATAAAATCGTGAACAAACACTTCATACTTCTTTTTATTTGACCAAATCTAAAAAAAAAACAATTATAAAAACTAACCATATAAATCTTTATAAAAATTTTTTACCTCTATCGCTTGATCAATTTTTTTTTCATTTACTTTTATACATTGTTTTAACAAAAATGCTATGGTCAAATCACCATGGTCAAAACAAGCAAAAATTTGATCTACCATTTGTGAAGTTTTAAATAAATATTCTGCTTTTTGAAATTTCATACAATACACGGATAAATTTTTACATGCAACAATTATCATTGTTTGATCAAAAAATTGATGTGGATGTACTATTGTCAAAGCTAAAACACTTTCATTAATCATTGACCATTGATCCAAGCCTTCAAAGAGTATCTACACACATAAAATTAATAAAAATATATATTATGTACAAGGTAAAAATAAATTTCATATTGTATTTAAACTAATAAATTATGTTCTAAAGCCAAAATTGAAAGTATTATTATGGCATAATATTATACTACAATCGGACAATAAAAAAAAGTTTGTTTTATACATAATTTTAAACAGGATTTTTCAAATATTATAAAAGATAATATTTTAAACAATAACTTATGTGCATATTTATATTTTATAACTTTTAGAAATAAATCTTTTTAAATCAATTAGTTTAAATTTTAAATATGTAGTCTCACACAGGGTTGCATATAAAATAGATCACCTCCTTTGCCCCCCTTTTTTTAGACCTGGTTTAAGCAGTACAGTTATCGTTATAAAATGCTTTACACGGAGACACAGAGTAATTGAAGTTATAAGATTTCAAAAGCACTAAGAAATTATTTCATAATATCCTCGATACTTCTCCTTAAATGAATCATTTTATAGCATTATTTTTAGGTACCTGATACCAGTATAGCCAAAATTAAAGTGATTAATTTAATAAAATAAAATTGTAGTAAACATTTTCAAAGTATTGAGTATTGGTAGCTAATTTTAAAATAACATATTTCTTTGTGGGCATAGTTTAAAATAAAAAAAAGTATTATCACAACCCAACCCTTATTATTGAAAAGAATAATAAGTTTATAATCAGAACAAGTCTTAAAATATAGGTGTAATAAAAATGCAAAATAATGCTAATATATTTTACTCTCAGATTTGATGATGGAAGTTTATAATTTCTAAAAATTTGCAGACCTTATCCATTGGGTCAATAAATTAACAGTAATATGTTTAATTGTCATAAAATCGATGAAAATTCATAATAGCAATAACTGTTTTTAATTAAGATTAAAGGAATAAAAACTCATTAAAAACAAAATATTTAAAAATGGATCAAACTTTATAAACAATACTTATATTCAGTAAAAATACATGTGTATTAAACATACACCGATTATTTTTTTTCTAATATGATTCAATAAATAAATACATAATTATATAAACAATTTTCTTTATGATATAATAATCATACTAATCACGGTCTATAGATATTATTAATCAAATGCCCAATAGCCCAAAAATAATACAATTTTGAGTTTTAATATTATTATTATATTACAAAACAAATTTAATGCACTCTATAATAGACATTTTTATCAAACAATTAAACAAATGTTATAGATTTATAAAATAAATATGTCATGTAATAAAAAAACATCTAAAACATTCTTATTTTATTAACCAATACCAAAATAGTGTAAAATCCTTAGGAACATTATTTAATTTTATTTCAGAATTAGAATATAATCAATAAATTACCTTTAATGTCCCACATTTAGTAACAGCTGCAACTAATACAGAATCATTATCCAGCCATACAGCATCAAAATTTCGTTGAAGTTTGTAACAATATAAATTTTGTTCTTCAGAAAATAATTTATAATTTTGAATAGATAACATTTCATTTTTGCACATATTTTCAATATTACTGTTGGATTGATTTGTAGAAATTGTTCTATGAGCACAAGCATATTGTTTAATATCTTTTAAACACCACAATCTAATAGATTTGTTAGCAGCACTAAGTAACCAAAAACTCTGATCTGTTTTAGACCAAAACCAGTCCAAATTTGATATACCTCTGTAATGAAAAAATTTAAATAAGCTCAATATTAAATAAACCTAATACTGATACTTACTCATTAGAATTATACAAATCCAAAAAATTGTACCCATTGGATAAATCACAAATTTTGATTGTACTGTTACTTAAACTGAATGCTATATACCGAGAAAAATTATTTGTATTCTCCTCAGAAATAGAAATTAATTTGTATTGCCGGTAGCCTATTGGTTTTGGGTAGACTAATGGTGGTGTAGTTTTCTTATCATTTTCCCAATTAAAGTCGTAACTTTGCAATAAAGTTGGTGTCATAACTAGCATTTTATCTTGTCCTAAAAAAAATAATAAATATAAAAAATGTGTTTCCTTTTTTTATGTATGTATATTGTATACTTTAAACAATAAATAATATTAACCTTCTGAACTAGGAAGATGGAAAAATGATAACAATTTTTCTTTAAAGTACAATAATCCAGTACAATGGTCAAAAGGAAATTCACATCCATAAATGCCACTAGATACAATTGAACCAAATGTTGAAAATAGTATTTTATCACTATCACATGTTTTATTTTCCACAAAATAACATCTATTGATGATATTATTTTGCATAATTGACTTTTGAATTTTATAATTGTCGTCATTCAATTTCCAAATCTATTTTCCAAAAATATAATAAATATAATAAATATTCGTAACTTAAAATATAAAATTTATACCTCGAGTGATACTAACTACAGTTAACGTATTAATAAAGATAATATTTTCAAAAATATTAAAATACTATTTTCACAAAAATTACCTTTAAAGTTTTATCTGTCGAGGAAGAAACAACTAGTCTATCATTTGGAGAAAATTGTGCAAAAATAACAGGTGAATCATGTTCCAACACATAAATACAGTCAGCATTTGTATTTTCAATAGGTCTTTTAAAATCTTGACGAAAAACATTCTGCCAATGTTCTTGCCTAGTTTCGGGTGATGGTGTACGTGTTTGAGAATCTTAAAAAGATATTCAATTAAAGAAAACAGTACTATTATAAATAAATAAAAAGAATGTATACTTTCAGATTCAGGGAAACTGTTCATATTCCAAATACGTATTGTTGAATCATCAGATGTTGACAAAAAGAGATTTTTCAATTTATTTTTAGCCAAATGAGTAACTCTTTTGGTATGACCATTATAAGTATATAAACATCTATCAGAGATAATATTCCATAACTGTAACATTATAATTAAGGTGGAATTAATTTTATTGTTCTTAATTTTCTTACAAACCATGATTACATAGTATTAAAATATTTATTTACTTTTATACTTCCACTATTGGTAGCAATTAAAACCTCATCATGTCGATTTCCAAAAATAACTGTCTCGATTTTATCTCTGACAATAGATATATGAGGTTCTGGATGAAAATTTTGAGAAGGTCGAATACTAAAAATAGTTGTTATTTATATAAATTTTGCTTAGCACATAATAAAATTTTAACTCACTCGTAGAAAAAATATAATTTCCCACTAGCTTTTGCAAGTTTATATGATTCATTGTATATAAAAGATGTTTCTGGTTCTTGAAGACCTAGCTGAACAATATCACACTTAGTTCGATATAAGTTAGGTCCATAGCGTTTAACAAAATTTTCAATTTCTTTAATATATTCTTCATGAATACTCTAAAAATATTTTTTCGAACATTAGAATTAAAATATAAATAAATATTATTTTATTCATTAAATTATTTTTATTATATTTATATTTAAAATATTACCTTTACAACAATATATACTTTGTATTTTTTCAAATCTGCTAATAAATCAGCAGGACCAGTTGCACATATTTTTGATTCAATAAACCTTAAATTTAAAAACCACTTAGGAAATTCTTCTAGCATATCAGCATTTTTAAGATGATAACCAAAATATAAAAATATATAATTATCATTTTTTGGAAGATTGGCAAAATTCCCTTTGCAATAATTTCTATAGTGATCAATACATTTTTTATGCAATTCCTAAATATAAACAACACAATAAGTTATAGAAAAATTAAATTACTTCCCTGAATGTTGAGTTTATACCTTATATTCTTGATGATTCATCATTCTTTTTAAATTACTTAAAAGTAAATCATGTATTGAATAAACATAACTATTTAAAGGTTGATTCCAAGCCCTAACTACTAAACTTTTTCGCATTAATTCTGACATAATATCTGTAACTTCAGTTTTTTTTATATTCCACAATATGGATAAAACCTAAAATGTAAATATTAATAAAATATTTAAATAAAAAATATTCTTATAGATGCAATCTTATTAAATTCTGTATTACTTCTGGTTTAATATTCAAATCATCTACAAATAAAGAAAAATCTCTATAATTCTTTTGAAGATCACTTGGTAAACTCTTTATACACATTTCTATTGTTTTCTCAAGACTCTTCAACTGATTTTGACTATGAGAGTTATATCTATAAAAAAATACATATGTTTATGGGTTTGACTTATTAAATTAACAATTAATTATTTAAAGTTAATTAAAAATATAATATTTAATTCCTAAATAAAATTATACTATTTTTTTTTTTTAAAGTGATAAATATTGTATTACTTCTTTTTAAATAATGGAAACAAATTTAAAAATCTATTACTCCAAAATAACAAAACTATCATAAATTCTGAACTTATATTATTCTATTTTGGAATAATATTAAAGTACAGAAGCTGTTTTAATTAAACATACAATTTTTTATTGTATACCTTATATGCTGCCAATTATTAACAACTAGTTTACTTTATAGCCCAACAAATTGTTTACTTGTAGAACAGGGAAGAGAAATGTATTTTTAAATATAAATGAAAATTGAGTTATATCCCCAATTTACTAAAACTGATTAAAAGTATGCTATACAAAATCTAATAAAAATATTTAAAATAATATTTACTTAAAAGGTTTACTAGTTTTATCTGATAACTTATTCAAATAAAATTCCCATCGATCGGTATTATTAATGGCTTCTTCTCTGTGCATTTCAAGTTGTGAAGCAATAAGTGAAATAGTTAATGGAAATCCTAAATAAATAAATAAATATATTACATTTTCAAATCATAATATATTAATAAAAATTATAATACCTTTACATATACTATGAAGTTTTGACGCATGTGATGGTAAAGACTTTAAATCAACATTTAAACATTTTGAAAATAAATTTAAAGTCTCCTTTTCTTCAAACCCTTCATTTACTTTTAAATATTTTACTCGAGTATCTATTATACCATCCATAATACTGATATCATTTGTTGTTATTAATATTTTACACCCGATATCCAGGAATTTTACTATTTCATTACTACATACATCATCCAAAATCAATAAACCAGTCAATTGTTTTTCTTTCCATCTATTTAAATAGAAAAAGAAGCAAATTAATATGCATAATTTGTAATTAAACAATTAAATAAAGCTACAACATTAACATATTTAAATTAGTTAATAATAAAATTTTTTTCAAAAATAATAAAGAATTATTACACCATACATTTTATGCAAAACCAGAAAAGTTAACTTTAGTTTTAATGAAACAAGTACCAGTATGACTGATTTTAAACATATAATTTATTGCATAATGTAATTTACTTACAAACGTCGAATTTTTTTTCTCGTAGCCTCATAATCTATAATTAGAGGAGGTGTAATAAGTTGTTCTTGGTTATTTAATCTATTTAATATTTCAGTTTGAATACATTCAGCATGTGATGAATTTTCTCGTCCAACATTTATCCATTGCACAAATCCCTATAAATGAAACAAATACAATTAATTAATGTAAAATAATAATTGTTATTCTTACTTACAAGATATTTTATTAAATATTTATACAAATCATATATTACTTATAAAAATTATATGCTTTGGTATTGGATGAATGCAGAACAAATTCTATTACTTAATAAAATAATCAATAAAAAAGGTATAGCATAATTTATTTCATGAAAAATTACATATTTATATATTTATTTTTATTTTTATAAAAAAAAGAACTTTAATCATGTTATAAACATGTATTATAAGTTATAACCTATCCAGTTCATCTTAGCCATCTGCTGACATCAAATTCCCAATACAGTTAGTATTACTTTACATTACAAGATGGTAATTGAAATGGTTACAGATAGCCAAGATGAACTGGATGGGTTATAAATAAATTTTCTTGTAAATATAATAGATTTTTTTATGAAACTACATTATAACTAGAAATTAAAATTTACAATTTACTAATAAGCTAAAACATCAATAATATTTGTAATATATTTACCTGAAAATATTGCATTGTTATGAAAGGATCATTTAACACTTCAACAACTAGACTAGATTTTCCACAGCCAGTCATACCATTAACAATAATAAAATTATTTGCTTCTAACTCTCTTAATAGTTTTTTTAATGTTTTTACCTAATATAATAAATCATACATCAAAAATATCATCAACTAAATATCTAGTTTATACACTATACATACATGTTCAACTCGTGATATATGTCTTGAAGATAATTGCGGTACTTCACCTGCAGTTAAAATCTCCTGTATTTCTTTTGAAAACATGTAATTATATTTATTTGTTATGGAATGTTGTAAGAGACCAGCTATCCACGAATAATGTATTGACAGATAGTTTATGAACTGATTTATACCATTTCGACCTTTGGATGGCAATAATTCAAGCAAACGACATGCTTCTTTTTCACGGTTTCTCTATAACCAACAAACAAAATATTATTTTATTGATTACAGTACATACGTCATCACTCATCAGTAATTGCAAAGAGGTAAAAACACAATACATAATCTAAATTAACAGTATAGTTTTGAACTTATGAATATCATACAAATTTAAAATTATAGGAATCAGAACATATATCAGTATATGTACTAAGCATGCGGTGAAATAAGTGGTTATAGCAGTACAATATGAAATGACTAGAGAGTAGAGATAGAGAAAAAATCTTGTTGCAGGTAGAATAAAAGGGATTTCAAGGAGATTCTTTTGAAATGATTTGGAGTACCTAGAGACCCATTTATAAGGGAATTAATAAACAGTTAGTCGGCTCTAAGTTTGTATATGGAGAATTTCATGGATAAGTGAGTAGTTTTGATAGTTGACTTTAGAGCTGGATTATTGAGAATAAAAAAAGCATAAGCATAGAATCTATTTAGAACATGTTAAATTGGTCTTTCAAAAATAAAGGGTGCTAAACAACATCATATTTGAGAACAGACCTGACAAGTAAAAAGTAAAAAATATGAAAACAATGGGCTGATTTAAGACTTTGATGTTATGTTTTATGAATCCCAGGACTTAAAACAATATTTTTATAACAAAGCAAATATGATGATCAAAGGAAAGAAAGAGAGAAAATAGTACTTACAACTCAAGATCTTTAACAATGGAAATATTTTGCATTAGATTTGTATGTTCTTTAAATGGACTTGAACAGAAAAAAATAAGAGGAACTCCAGATAAAACTAGATTCGAATGGGTATTGTTTAGCTTAACTATGATTGATTCATGAAATAGATAGAGCTTAGATAGGAGTAGATTCCAAACATCTAAGTTTTTTAAAAACCAAGTTGTGGTCTACAGAATCAAAGGCTTTGGAAAAATTGATCATAGTGAAGTCCAAAAACTGTCCACGATAAACTCAGAAATACATGAAATAAAAAACATACTACTTGTAATAGTAGATTTACCACATCAGAAAATCCTACTATTCAGAGATAAATGTATGATTTAGGCTAAGTTTAATGCAGTTTTAAATAATTAATTCAAAAATTTTTAAAAGGAGTCATTATATGACACAATTGCATAATTAGCATGATTAATTTATAAAACAACAGCATTAACTAACTAAAAAAACCTTCTTACCTCAGATTTAATATTGCGATATTCATTTTCTGTCAACACTTGTTTTTTAAATAAAATCATGATAACGTCTCCTTGAATATCCTGAACAATACGATCATGATATTTGTTTAATATGGTAAATGGAATACTTTGATTGTCATCGGTTTCCATTATTACTAATTTTATTAATAGTTACAAAAACTCAGTCTCAGAACGTGGAGCTACAATTATAGATAGGTGCCCGATCGACATTTATTAAACTCAACAACGAACACAAATTACAGGATAAACATCTAAAATTAATATTAAACCTTGTGATGAATTTAGACTAGATTAAAAATGTTGAATTGTTAAAAAAAAACTTTTATAACTCTACAATAGCCGTTGTCTTTTACACTGAAAAAGTGAAAATTGAAATGATTTGTTGTTTATCCAATTCTCGTATAATGTGTAATCATATTCTTATCTATGCATTTACCTTATCTTTGACGTTCCAAACCATAGACATAATATTATGTTTATGTTCCAAACCCACCACGGTTAATACACCCTTAGTATATATTATATTAGTATACACCTGTGCTTATACCATAGCTCCATAGTTCATAAATTATTATAAAATATTATTTAATATTTTATTATTTTTTCATGCATAGAAGATAGAAGATAAATCATTAATTATTTTTATATATTAAAGAACTACATAAGTATACCGTAATATACGATATACCTTATATATTATATTATTATGTATCTTTAATCGTAAATTATTAAATAAAATAGCTTGGAATAAAATAAGAAATAACCAGTGGATCTAAAAATTCATAAAATCCTCATTGATAATAATATAAGTATAGGTAACAATATGCTAATATGCATCATGAATTCATGAACATAAGAGATCATCATTGTGTACGTGGCCGTATCTGTAGCTACTGTGTCTATACTTTATAGTTTAATACAATTTTTACTAGTATTACTCTATGATCTAAGCTATACATCAATACATCATATAGACATAATAACTTTATATTATTATTATTTTGTATAAGAAGATATATAGCCTATATAATATATTAATATAGGTACTCATGGCAGGCAGTGACGTTTATAAGAATTAATTTCAGGGGGGGGGGGTTAAAAAAATGTCCATTCTTAAATTTCAATTAATTCCTTAATTGATAATTAATAATTTATATAATTATTATATAATCAAAATCAATGCCCGTACCAACAATACATTTCAGGGGTGGTCTGAACCCCTAACCCTCCCCCTATATACGCCACTGATTGCAGGAATACAGCAAATAAATGGCACGGCTGCCTGAAAAATAGCACACAAGAAACAAAAATACAAAAAAAGCATGCAATTTTTGGCAAGTCACGTTAAAAAAATGTACAATCCCTGTTCACTGAAGATTATATAGTTATTATATAGTTGTAATATTAAAAATTTAGAAGTTATGAAATATGAACAAGGTATTATAAAAAACACCACAGAATAACGTACTTCCACAATACCTAGTCTACAAACGTGAACCGTAATAATAACACGGAATAAAACATACTATTTAAAGATTTCTACACTTAAATATATAGTATCTATAATCCACAATTTATGAGGTATCTAAAATTGTATATCTTACACCGTGCTATAAATTATAATCTATAGTATAGATTCTAATGATTCTATACTCTATAGTCTATAGTCTATACAGAGTAATATTAATTTTAAATGTAGGTTGACATTTGAAAATCAAAAGTTGACAGTTTAAATCATATTGATGAAATAATGAGTGATTATACTAGGTATTTTAATATGTTTATTATGTGTCAACTAATACTACCTACATAACAAAATATACTTTAAGTTATATATAGGTACTTATTAATTAAAAATAGGTATTGAAAATACAGTCAGTCACAATATATTTTAAAAGCGTTTAAACTTTTGGTTAGAACTTTGTAAAATTCGTCAGTTGCAAAACTTTGAAAATCATTTTATAATTAGAAATTTATTCAAAAAATGTGATTGCGTAATTCAACAAATATTTTTTATGAGCATCTAAAGTTTAAATTTTAACGAAATTGGATGCTTACGCATATTTAAATAACGAATTTCCATCAAACGATTTTAATAGATACCTAACAAATGTATCATACCTAAAGTTAGGATGGTTAGGTACCTAATAAATGAAAATAATAAATATCCAAAAATCGCTTTTTAAAATACAAACCACAATTTAAATTTTAAATATATCTCAATTCGTAAAATATAATACAAATTACACTTATATTTAATGTGTATACCTAATTAATAATTAGAATGATTTAAAGAAAATATAACTATATCTTTTTGAAATGAACCAAAATATATATTTTTTATGATTGATTTATGTAATATATATAGATGATAAGGTTTTTACTAATTACTATTGTCACTTACCCACATGAAAAAGTGTACATAGGTATTGATTTTTATAACCTACTACCAATACTTCACTGCATTTGATGTTTTTTTAAATAATATTTTTTTAGACGTGAACTTAATAATTATCGACTAATTTATTATATTACCTGTTGAATAGATAGGAAACATTAATATCATAATCATCATTATTATTTTATAAAAATGAATTTTCATTAACTTTTATCTCTGTAATATTACATTAGTTATATTCTAAACACATAATAAATATGTTTATAGGGTACTTAAATAAAATTTTAAAAGTATATTTTTAATCTAACATGTAGGTAGTTACAATTTAAAATGGAATGAATCTAAACTAAAATTGATTAGAATACATTATTTTAGTTTGTTTTAGCAGATAGGACTTTGGAGACATCAATGGCACATCATTTTTAATATTACCTCACTTTTAAACTCTGTATGACTATAAAACGCTCCCAAAAAACTAAGTCTTAAGTAAATAGTTTATACATGTTCCCATTATTATTTTCTATTTATGATAAAATTATCAAAGTATTTTGATTATTTTAAGCTAAGTATTTATTATAGAAGTATAAGAAATATTCAATTTTTTTTTTATAAATGTCGATTAAAAATTATTTGCTTAAATTCTTGACAATTTAATACAAAGCTCATCCTCATAAGTTGTTAATTTCTCAATTAAAAAATATCGAATATCTATTATCAGTATTATTACAATATTTTTTATATGCATTTAATTTTAGAATTTTGACAAAAATCATAAAAATAGCGAAAATTTGTAAATTATTCTGTAATTAAAAATTCAAAAAAAAATTGTTTTTTTATACCTAAGATATAAAAATTAAATACTAGATTCTTTGTTAATTTTTTAAGCTATTTATAAAAATAAAATAATTACTTAAAAGCTTAATCATTTTTTATAAGCATTTCAAGTTTAAATTATTCCTCCTTAAACATTTTTTGACATTTTATTGGGTTTCAAAAAATAATAATACTTAAAAAATATCTACCTACTTAAAATTTCAACCAAAACAAATGTTTATATTATCAATTTCATTACATATTATGATTGATTTTAATTTTTTTTACTGAGTTATTTATATGTATGAGAAATTTTTAATTGTTTTCCATTTATGTCGATAAAAATTATTTATTTGGTCAACATTTTTGAAAATTTAAGAAAACACTATCATATTTATTTTTGTCGTCACTTGTCTCCGCTTTCCACGTGTAAAACAGCAAGAGCTGGTTTGTGTGGAATAAAACCACTAAGGCTGTAATGATATTTAAAACTCAAAATTTATATACAATAGTTAAGAATAATATACTATACATATAATACATTGTTCTCGAACGCTGCCGCTATACTTAGCAGAGCAGCACATGACGACCGTAAAATTATGATTTTTCTTACAAAAACATGCTTTCGTACTTCCCATTTTCCTCAGCTCTCGATATTCGTAGACACATGATTTATACACCAAAATAAACCTGAGAAGTTCCTCTAGACGACCTCGTGCCATTTTTTTGATATCTTTTTTTCGATTTTAAGTATATGATTTTTTTAAAAATTTTAAAAATTTCAAATGTAAATATTTCCGGTTTGAAAAATGGCACGAGGTCGTCTAGAAGAACGTATCAGGTTTAATTTGGTGTATAAATCATGTTTCTACAACTATCGAGAGCTGAGGAAAATGGGAAGTACGAAAGCATGTTTATACGCTCGATTTTTCGCTAGGTACCATAACGGCCTCTTAAAAAAATTATCCGTGAAATATGGTTTTTATTATTTCGATATTACTTATATGAAAAAAAGTTCTTATTGTTGAACTTTTTTATAGTTCCGATATCGAAAAACTTAAAACGATATTTCACAGACAGTTTTACTTATTTTATACGGTGAAAATGTCGTTTCTATAGTGACTAGCTGTAGCCTTTTCAGTTCTTTTTCGTGCAAAACAGTATTCAGTATTTGTTATGTTTACATTCGTCTTATTACATTAGTTAGTAGTTACATTTGTAAATTGTAAGACGGAGCAACACATTACACATATTATGGGTAGCATTCTATTAATACAAGATCCTACTAAAGTTATTCTTGTATACATATGTATAAAAATATTAAAAATACTTAAGTACCTACATTTTTTTTATACGTGTATTTTAACTTAGAATTTTGACAAAATTCGTCAAAATTGCAAAAAAAATGATAACTACTTTGAAGTAAGAAATTTATAAACACCTCTCGTTTTATATCTAATAGGTAGTCTTGAAAATTTATTACGAAATTCCTCATAAATTATTCATACTGAAACCATAAAAATATAAAAATGTATAAAGACGATAATTATAAATTATAATAATGATTTTAAGATCCAATTTGGACGAAATTACTTGTTTAAACGATAAATTAGAGTATATATAATATACATAATATATATTATTTTTTTATAATTTAAAAATATTTTTCGTGAGAATTTAAAACTTTTCATATATTACATTATTATATCTAATAATATATTTTTTATTTATTTATGTTTTTTTTATTTTATTATTATATCTATATTTATTTTTTATAACACCGAATTGTAATATAAGCAACGACATTTATTTTAAAATAGTATCTATTCATGCCAGGTACCTATACTTTATGAATCTATATTTTCTGTTTTATGGTTGTTATAAAGTCATAAAGATGTTATTAAATTTTGACTTTTGAGTTAGGAGTTATAAAAGACGTAAGTTGAAATAAATATATATTTATTTAGTGGTTTCGAACTTGTTTAATCATGATTAACGGTGGCCTCACGTTACTAAAAAAATAATAAATCGTTAAATGAACCTATCTATATTTCTTGGGTCGCGAGAATTAACTCAGATTAACAACTCCTAGTTACCGAACAGCGGCGAAGAGAACTCATATCTAATACCTCGAACATTGGGGATAAGTAGAGTTGACTTTTCGAACGTATCACTAAAATACCAGAAATGTTAATTTTTAATCTAAATAAATTATAAATCATTATTCATTGCAATTCAACTAAAAATACTGAATTTAGTGTAAATGTGTCTTCAGAGCTTCTAGATAATTCTATTAGAGCCCTAGCTTCGTGGAGTACAGTTTGAGAGCCACTATAATATGGTTATATAGTCATATAGTGTATTTGTGTATTCTCTAAATACGCTCACCCCTTTTTTCTTCAATAATGTACTTATTCAGAATATAATTTTTGGGATATTTAAATATAAGTAAGACAATATTTAAGATATCTACAGATATTTTAAAACCATTAAGGAGTGTCCTATAGTGACAAAGCTTTATTTTTCAAATACCAATCACCCTTTTGTACCTACTTAAAGTTTTACAATAAATGATTTTTTTGAACATTTTAATGTATTAAAATTCGGACGTAATAAACCTTATATTAGTCTATAATATTATCATTATGGTTGTGTAGAAAGGCGACTACTAATTATAAAAATATCACGACAGTGAGTAATAAATTTTAGTAATCTTCGACTATTACGATTTATGGTTTGAATCGGAGTATCGTTACTGTAGTTTTTATATGTTCGATATTTTTATACTTTTTACACATGGTTTATAAATTAAGTAAAATATCTACATGTAGGGAGCATAGGGAGGTATTACAATAGGCTGGTACTTGATAGTAGGGTAAATCAATTATAAATTTATTATGCTTATATAAATGTAATAATAAATAGTTATACCTTAATGCGGAAAGTTGAAATTCACACCATCATATGTATGTACTTGGAGTTCCAAATTGTTTACTGTTACAATGGATAATTATATTATATGGATATTTAAAAACTAATGAACTTGAATATTTTTAGTGTTTTATACTTTTACAACACTTATAAATGTTTTGAAGTTAAACTTGCAACACCCCAATTATGCCACTACAACCACTGACGACTGAATAATCATTAATTAATTATTAACAATTCTAAAATAAATTCTATATTTATGTTTCTTTTTTTAAAGTTTAAAAATAATTACCTATTGAACAAACCCATTGAAATATTTACCTAAAATAATAGCAGTTAGAAACAACTTTTTTTCATATTAATTAACTTTTATTTTATTATAAAAAATAATAGTGCTGTCTTGGTCAAAACATGAAGTCATCATGGTTAAACCCAAGTATATATATTTTTTTTACAGTTTATTTAAAATAAATAATGATTTTATGTAATCAACAGTCTCTTACTCCATGACACGGATATATTTGCAAATACATGATATTATGTGGGGAGGGGGGGGATTAATTCCAAGAGGGCTCCATCTGAAAAATAAAATTAGATTCAGACTGGAAACAACAATTGAAAAATTCATTGTATTAAAAACAATTACATGCAGCAATACATTTGTTTTTTTTTTTTTTTTAGAAAACGGGAACAGGATTAAAGTATGAAATTTTAGTATATAATTATTATTTTTCTCTTTTTCTTTTTTTAACTTTTCATAAGTAAATGCATTGTAGGTGTTTATACAATAAAACAATAATAATTTATAAACAACAAATCTGAAAAAAAATGTTACATTCAACATTGTTTGGTTAATATTCTAAAAAAAAAAATGTTTACATAAAATAACTATAGGTATATGTACACCTATAATAAGGAAATTATTTTATATTTTATATGCAAAACATGAACAAGTATTTTACAATATTTTATAAATAGAAATATTACCATGTAATAGTTTTATATCTCAACTCGGTATCCACTCAGAAAAATTCACATATTGTTATAATTTTGAGGCGGTCTTTGTGAATTTGATCTGTAAGTGGATGGCCTTGAAAAGGTGGAGTCCATTAAATTAGGTGGTGGACCATTTCGCATGCCGTTTTGATTGTTTCCATACTGTCGAGATGGTCTATTATTTTGTGTATTGTTATTGTAAGGATGTGATTTATTGTAATAAGATCTTGGTTGTTGATTGTATCCACTTGCATTAGATGGTTGATTTATAACTGGTCTATTAAAATTATCATTAGGAGCTGTTTGGAAATTAGTAGAACCATAATTTGGATTAAAATTATTATTGACTCGAAGATCAACATCTTGATTGATAGGAAAGTTGACATTTACATTATTAGTAAATTGGTTTCTACGCAAGTCTTGATCTTTTTGAAGGTGTTTGGCAGCATATGAATAAATTGGATCTTTGTTGCTTTCAAAAGAAAGATGCTGCCGTACTTCTGGAATTGCACCAGAATGAAGAAGACGCATTAATGAATCTCTACCTTCCCTAATTGCATTTGCTAATGGTGAATTTTGATCTACTTTTATCATTTGTCCATAAACAAGAAGAGATTCTGGCTTTAATTCACTTGCTGGTCTAGAGCCTGGTATCAAATCCATTAAACTTTCAACAACATTATTGACTACATCACTATCTGGGCCAAGATTTTCTTCGGCATCATCTTCAATTATTTCATCATTAGTCTTATATTCATTCCAAAACTTTTGGAAATTTTTAGGAATAGGTTTAGAATAAGGAATTTTTTTAATTTGTCGAACTTTAGCTGTTTCTTCACTAGAAGAAATATCTAAAAGTGGTATGGTATTATTATCAATCACTGGTTTATTGGTATCTTCTTCATCGATGTCTTCTAGACCCATTCCAGGAATAGTTGATTGAGCATCAGCACACATATTATCTGTTTTTAACATGTTAGAAACTGTGTTTACTGAGTGATATTTTCCAGTCATTTTATCTCCAGGTCTATTTCGGGTCCAAAATTTACATGTGTAATCATTTGAACCAGAACATAGAACCTCACCCAATGGATGCCAAGCTAATGACCAAACAATACTATCATGAGCTTGATCAACAGATCCAACAAATTTATCAACTCCCACATTCCAAAATAATATAGCACCATCAGAACCACCACTACAAAATAAGTTTTCATGATATGGATGCCACGCAATAGTACTAGCTTCTTTTTTGTGACCTCTGAATGTTTGAACTTCATGGGAAAGATTTCTAATATCAAATAATTTTAACAAGTGATCTCTGGAAGCAGACACAACCCAATTACCATTGGCATTCCATTTTACATCCATAACTGTACTTTTATGAGCATGTAGAGTGGCTAATGATTGTCCAGTTTTTGGGTCCCACAGTTTAATTGGCTGTTGATTATCTTTACTACCAGAAATTAAAAGACCTTTATGTGGATGCCAATCAATGCATTTTACATCTGCCCCGTGGCCTCTAAGTATTTTTTCTTCTCTGTTAGTAAAAAAGTCCCAAATGCGTATAGTTCCATCATCTGAACAAGTTGCAAATTTATCGTCTGATTGGCTAAAACTAATACCTCTGACAGCTTCATTATGTGCTTGAAACATTTTGACGTTATTCATATTTGATTGCCAATATTTAATAAAACCAGTATGGTCACCAGTAGTCATCCAATTACCATTATGAGACCATACCATTGAACGAACCGGTGAATCATGTGCTTGCAAAATAGTTTCAAAATTAAACGTCAATCCATTCCATAGTGTAAATTCTCCACTGGACGCACCAGTTATTAATCGTCTACCCTCAGGAGTCCATGCTAAACAAAACACAGGACACCGTACTTTATTAGTAACAGTTTTGACAAAAGCAGTAGTAACTGAGTTTACAGAGTTATCCACATAACACTGTGGAGGTAAAAGTTGAGGTGTATATAATATATCTGGTTGTAAAAATGGCCTATCTCTGAAATCTCGTTGCCAAACACGATTTTGAAGCATCCGAATAAGTGATGCATTGTAGTCCACAGTTTTACGGAGACCTGATTTTCTTAAGCGTTTGCCATCAAAATCCACATCTACTGGTGGCGCACTTTTGTTTAGTTGATGCCTTGGTGGCCCACCCAAACTTGGACCACGTATATGTAAAGGTATAGGACCTTGAAACCTGTAGTTTGTCGGAATGGATGTATTGGTTGAAGGCGGCGGAATTGAAAAGTTAATTGGAGGTGGAGGTACTAAGAAAGATGTATCCACAGAAATGGACATGTTTGTACACGACTTAATACAAAATATTATTTATTCTAAGAGTTAAAATACGTCATTACCATAGTAACTACTTCCAAGTCCGACAAGAAATAAATATTTTACGTAAATCTAAAAACAAAACCACATCAAAAATCACTAAACACACTACACATGGACGGCGGCACAATGCTTTAGTGTTTTACTTAATAATTAATATTCATTATTCACTAATCACTAATCAGTAATCACTAATCTGTATAACAATATTATTCACTATGAAGTATGAATTAAGATTTAGGTAGTCTACACACCGTCAAGCTGAGGAATAACAACACACGATGCGTCTCTATCAAGAGTGTCATGGAATAAAATAAACCCCCAGATAGTACCAATTTTATCAATTTCAATCATGGACTAAGATATTATTATCTCGTTAATCGAAATTGTTAAATTCTCAATTCTATGACTATACTGAAATCACAGATAATAATTATATTATCTATATCTGTGACTAAAATAGTAAATTTATTATTTTGTGCTACAAAAAAAAAAAAAACGAACAATCTGTTAAAAAATATATTTATATTATATTTATAATAATGAATTAAATGGTTGATAACATAATAAGTAACCTATAAATAAAAATAACAGGTCTAAAAAAATAATAAAATTGTCTACTCTAATACCTCTAAAAAAAAAATATATATAAAATTTAAAACTCAATTAATATTATCTTGAGGAAAAATCTTGTATGGGTTTAATATTTTCTTTGGATCAATATTATTTTTTATTTTTTTCATTAAATCTACTTCTAAATTGGATTTTGAATATTTTAAATATTTACTCTTTAAAAATCCAATTCCATGTTCAGCACTTATACTTCCTTTATATTTACTAGTCCATTCATATACATAAGGTTCAATGGCTGAAGCTATTTCATCATTATGTTCAATAGTAGCTACATTTAAATGTAAATTGCCATCACCTATACATACAAAAAGGATACAATATTACATCAT
Organism: Rhopalosiphum padi; assembly: GCF_020882245.1. Lineage (NCBI taxonomy): Eukaryota > Metazoa > Arthropoda > Insecta > Hemiptera > Aphididae > Rhopalosiphum > Rhopalosiphum padi. The sequence goes on from NC_083600.1 coordinate 27,554,799, forward strand.
TAAATCAAAATATAACATTAATAAAACAATAAATTATGTTTATTACCTAGATGACCATATCCACAAACAGCTTTGACATCTAGTTTTTCTAATCGTTTTCTTATATCAGGCACAATATCATAAAAGAACTCATGAGGTAAAGTTATATCATACTTATAAACATATCCATATCTTAGTAAACTTTCAGGAATATTTTCTCTGATTTTCCATAAATTCTAAACATTTTCAATTTTCTAAATAAAATAATTTACTTTGACCTCTATTTATTTATTATTATATTTTATCTATAAATCTTCATTACTTGGATTAGCGATGGTTGGTCTGCTACAGTAGCATCTAAAATTACTTCTTCAATGAGAGCTTTTTCTAAAAATTCTTGAATTGAATGATTAATGTAATTATTATCAGCTGATAATTCAACAAGAACATAAAATTTCAGATCGTCATTTATTGGACATTTAATACCAATATTTTTTTGTACACTTTTTATAGCTACAGAATCCATTAGTTCAAATGACGAAAGACTAGCAGAAAATTCTTTTCGTACTAATGAGAAGAAACTCAATACTTTATCAAATGATTCTAAACCTGTAAATAAATAATAATAAACACAATTAGGTTTATTATTAGGGTACAATTAATTTAATATGTGTCCATTTAAGGTAACAAAATCAAATAAATTATTAAATTATTTAAATTAAATTGGACAGCATCTAAAATTTTATAAGAAATAAAAAAAAATAATTCAAAACTATCATAATGTCATAGTGTTAATACTGAAAGAAGTATTTAAATTTATTTAAGTAGAAATTTAAATAAAATAATGAAAAATAAAGCCGTATGTAATATTTGTATATGATACGGGAATATTGATTGTCCATATTTATTGGCATAATTATGTATTTATGTTTCTTTATATTTTTTTAGAATTAAAATATTACTTATTCCATATTTTTTGAAAAAATCTGTTGCTGATTTATTTTTCTTTGGTGCTTAAACATAGCTACTAAAATGTTCTCCTTGTTAGATTTTTTTTCATCAAGTTTTGACAGTTTTAAATTCAATGTTTTTTTAATTTTAAGAAATATTGATCTATAATTATTATTATTATTATTATTACTTAAGGATACAATAAGTCATAAAGTTACTTTACTTGGTAGCTAAATAAAATTGTAATGAAATTATTTTACTTTTCAATCAGAAAAAACTATGTTACAAAAAAATAAATAAAAAAAATACAGTTTCTCTAATTAGTAATTTCTTTTAACAATCAATATTCTAACAACACAAGTAAAAATACTATAGATAAAAAAAAATCTACTTAAATAAGTGAAAAAAATTTAATTTAAAAATAATAATTTTTTTTAAAGATATGAAGTGTGATAATGGGTGTCAGAGTAATTTAAAATATGAATTATAATATTTATATTAAACATTTAAATTTTAAGTATTAGGTATATAAAAATATAAAATCATTATAATTAGATTTATTTCATACAATTATACATATAATACTCGATAAGCATATATGATTGACGTATGTGTGAAAAAGCACTTGTATTTGTAATTTATAAACAAATAACATAAAATAATTCTTAATTATTAAGTATTATTTCAATATATGTATATGTAGTAAGGTGAAAAACCTAATAATACAAATCAATATAAACTGAAACTGAGTATCTGAGAAAATTTAATTAGAAACGTATTTTACTATTTTATTTAATTAATATTTTTTGTAATTTATGATTCAAGTAGATGTATAGTTTAAATTACTGAAAACTGAATTGTGAAAAGATAAAATTATAAACATAATATATTTACTTATATACCTACCAAATATCCATATTATATAAATATATAGTTTTATTATTTTTTTAAATTCACAATATTAGGAACAAGTAAAAAATATGGAATGTGTTATATTATTGAAATTAATAACCAAAAGTAATTTCCATTATAATTTTGTCACATAGACACAATTCTATTAAAATTACAAAATTATATTTTTTTTATATAATGTCTGAAATATTAAAGTTTTCACTTTAAAGAAGAAAATATAAAATAATTGTCTGAACATAATACATTTAAAAAACAACTATAGAATTTTTAACTTACCAATAAACGATACATTAACAAATTTTGGAGTATTTGGACATTGAATAGCAATTTTTGTAATAACTCCCAATGTTCCTTCAGAACCAATAAACAAATGTTTCAAATGATATCCCGTATTATCTTTTTTCAATGTATTAAGACAATCTAAAACTTGTCCATCAGCCAATACCTAAAAGGTATAAATTAACAATGCAATTATATTAAATTCATAATAATATGGAATAACCATTAACAAAACTACCGCTTGTAATCCCAACACACTTCCTTGTAGACTTCCGTATTTAATTAATCTTAAACCTCCAGCATTAGTTGCTAAATTACCTCCAATCTGACAGGTGCCTTTTGCACCCAAATCAAATGGCATTATAAATCCTTCGTTTTGAACATAATTCATCAAATTTTCTAGAACACATCCAGCCTGACATACCAAAACACCTAAATAAACTCAATTTATAAATCTAACTAAATTGTAATATGTAGGAAGTAGGTCACTCTAAAGTCTAAATAATGTAATTGAAATTTTAACCCACATCAATTAAGTATGCAACAAGTAAATTTGGTTTCTTAACATGTTATTTAATAAGTATAATTTTATTAGACATTTATATTTACCTGATAATTTATTAAAGCTAATAATTTTATTCATCGCAGAAGTAGACAAAATTACTTCATCAAAAACTGGAACACTACCTCCAACGAGACCAGTATTACCACCTTGAATACAAACTGCTATACCACGCTCATAACAATATTTCAAAATTGATGATACCTGTTCAGTTGTTTTTGGTTTAAGCACATACTTACTGAAACCTATGCATACAATTTAAACATTATTAAAACAATAATCATTGGCATTTTAAATATTTACCAGAAATAGATTTTAACCAATCTTCATTATAAGATTTTACTTCTTCGCCAGTAATAAAATTATTAACGCCTACAATGTTTTTGAAATAGTCAACATCTGTAGGGTTTACCATAGCATAAGATCCTCTTTTTATGTTAGGAAATCTATCTTTAGTTAACTGAACATTTTTATACAAAACAGTCTTAGTACAAATTTTGCGAACATTAAAGAAATTGAACGTCATTATAGTAATTTAAAATTATTCAGTTTAAAAAGAAAAACAATGAAATTAATATACATATAATAATATATTATATTATATTATATTATATTATAAATACCTATATATTATTTAAAAATAATAATATAATCTATACAATTTGTAAGATAAGAGTATAAGACAGTTAACTATAAACTTTTTTTATAAATAATAGTTTAATTTTTGTTAAATGCAATTATTTAAAAACTGAAATAACATTTGATTATTATTTTTCATTATTAGAGTAAAACAATTTAACAGATTTATTAATTTTTTTAATATGCCTATTGCCTATACACTGTAGCAGTGTAGCTATAAAATTGATAATCAATTTCAGCTTATTTTTTCATGATTCTTTCAATGTTTGTAAAATTTAACCTGTATGGGTATGTGAAGACTGAAGAATGAACTTTAATCTTAATAGTTAATAGGTAAAACTAATAATCGCTTTTCTCTAATTTTCTGAGATAACGTTTAAAACGTAACACACTAACACGTAAGTCATGAACATAAGATTATGAGTAAGTTTTTGACATGTTTTGATTACGAGTTTTTGCTAATAAAAATTAACAAAATAAAAACAAAACGATATCAAGAATAGACATTATACTGATTATTATAAATATTTTTTTCAAGTAAACAAAAAATAATTACTTTTCGGAGAAAAGGCAAAAAGCAATAGTACAGCAAGTTTGTTGTAAATATATGACCACGGGCAATAGCATATTATACTCGAAGTAAGTTACACATCGTAACAATTTATAACGAGTATAATAATAATAAATAATTTATATAGAATTTCGGAATAATAGTATATCGGAGTAGTTGTAATCGTCATTCAAACTTTCAAAGTTTCGAATCATAGTAGTAGACATTAAATCGAAGCAAATGATTATCGAGGTATTTGTAGCAACTCTAGCCAGCGTGGCCAATTTAGATCATATGCTATGAATGGAGCCATATCACACGTCCCGATATTTTGAAGCACATAATGTAAGCATAGAATAATACTTTGATATAAGCATTAAGCGACGAGTTGAGCGTGTTACCATCGCAAGCGTGTATACTGTATATACTCGTCGCATATTTATTCTAATAACTGCATGGTAAGTCATGAGTGATAACTCAAATAAATATTCAACGAGTATATACTCTCGCATGCGTAGTTACACAGAATAAAGTAGATAACACATTTCAACGAGAGACTCTTCGTCATAGCACGATTTAAGATAGTAATCGTGCGTCATAGACATAATCATGATATAATTGGACATAATGATATTATTATAAATATTATATATTATAATTTCTTTATATGTCTATGCTCGTCGCCAATGTTCAATGCTAATACGAACTTCAAATATATAGACATATAGTTTACATAGACCACATCCATACAAGTCATAAACCACAGATCTTAAATCGTGTCATAAACATAATAGAATTATATCTATGATACTACATACTCTATGTACAGAATCCGGCATCAATAGATGAGCCAATATCCTCAATATTGGGATTATTGTTATAGGCAATATGTCGGTTGTAATACAAACATGAATTTAGAGTATTGAAAGAAAAGATTATTTGCAGATTGAAAGTAAAAAGTGTCTACAATTGTTTGCGTTGTTTGGAAAAATATTTAACCATGAAGGAAAATTATATGCAAAAAGAAACAAATACGTACTAAACGTACAAATAAATTAAAAGTTCTTCGAATAAACTATAATAAGGTCGAAACTGAACCCAGGCTATTATTTAGGTTTCATTTTCATATTTTTAAATTCATTGGATACATTTTATAAGAATGGTTGATTTGTTAAATATTTTACATTATAAACATAAAATACTGATAATATATATAAGATAACAAGGTAATCTCTGCCACCGGAATTGAGGCATTAGTTGGCTCGTGCATCCATAGACCACAGTATATGATCTAAGGTGGCCAGAATGTTTTGTGATAATATCCATATGTGTTAATATCCACAAAAATGGTGGATATTGACTTCATTTATTATCTTTATCATTAACTTATATATATTACTTTATTATCTATACTTATTATCCAATAATATAAGATAATTTCAGTCGTTCAGTGTAATTTCCTAATTACTTTGTTAAAGTTAAATCTTGGCGATGATCACTGCAGGCCACTGACTATGAAAATGTTAAAGTACTAAATTAGTCAAATCTTGACTCTGAGCTCTGACAGTTTGTTCTGTGATATCTAAAGTCGTAACCATTTATATTTAATATTATACGTTTATAGAGTAATAGTGTAACACAGTATTCAATATTTACATTTTACTATTTGATTACTGATCATTGATCACAGAAATCTATGTGTAATAATTATAAACTATTAAGCATATAATTATTTTTACCATACATTTTATCTACTCTACGCTACCAAGACTAATGATTAATGCTATTTTCGTATTTTATTTATTCTTTGTTTTAATTTAGAGATTTTCAACTTATTTTTTTCTAGAGTTTCAATTTTAATGTAGTTTTGAGTAGTTTAAATTCTATATTTTAACTTGACCCTTAAAATATCATTCTGTTATAATGTTATAAGTAGTAGAATTGATTGCTGGAGTGAAAGTCAATTGTCATATCGATTATAATGTCTTCGGCAAGAAATAGTCGGAACATTTTACAGTTGATAAGGGATCGAGAATTGAACGTAATATTAACATTCTAACATACATTTTATTTTGGTTAATTTAAAAACTATTATTGATAATTAGGATCACATCAGCACAAAGTATGCATTAAAAAGTAATTTGAATTACAAATGTATTTCAAAACTTGGATTACTCGCTCAATTAGAAGGACATCAAGGATGTGTTAATTGCTTACAATGGAATGAAAGTGGAAGGTATATTATATTATTGAAAATATTCATTTAAAAAGAAATTTATGATTATTAAAAGATATGTTCATTAAGGGTTATATCATTTTTCAGCACCTTAGCATCAGCATCTGATGACTATCAAGTTATATTATGGGATCCATTTTTACAAAAAGTTAAAACCACTATTAAGACTTTACACCGTGGCAACATATTTTCTGTCAAGGTATATTAAACACCATAGTATATTTAAAAAAAACCTATATTTGCTTTGTTTGCTGAGCAAATGTGGTTATTCTGCGAATATGACTGGAGGTGGGACTTGGGTGGTTATGGTGGGAAATGATTTGTTTTGGTTTGTGCGCAACCACACTCTCTTGGCAAACAAAGTAAATGTACTTAGTTAATAAAAGTGAAAACAAATTTAAATAAATAATTACGGTAATATTATTTTATAATTGATGTGCTACAAAAAACATTGTAGGTTAATAGGTATATTAATTTTTTTTTTTATATATAGTTTATACCTAGTTGTAATAATGATATAGTTGCAACTGGTGCTGGTGATTGGAGTTCGCATACATATAATGTAACAACAGGTCAACAATTAAGCAATTGCATTTGTTCTCAAGGACGAATTAAACGTCTGGCTGTAGCAAATGATACACCAAGTGTTTATTGGAGTGCCTCAGAAGATGGATGCATCAGGTATGGGTTCTCTAGTGAATGTGTCTAATTTAATTTCAATGTAGTCATAATATTATTATTGACATTTAATTGTTTGTCGATGTTAATACAGTCAACATGATATGAGAATGAGTCATGAATGTCCTAATGACAAATCTAAAATTACTTTGGTATCCATATATGGTCATTTGGGAAAAACGATTGAAGCTAAATGTTTAGATATAAACCAACTTAAAACTGAGCAGCTTGCAGTTGGTGCCAATGATCAGTATGTAAGATTGTATGACCGCAGGATGATTCGATCACTGTCATCATTTTCTGTAAAATATGCATTTCCAAAAAATTCTTCGGATTTAGTCTTGGAATGTAATGATGATAACGCAACTGAAACATTAAATAAATTTCAATCTGCACTTCAATATTTTGTACCGGGTCATATCCATACATACAATAATGAAATATTACCCAAAAAACAAAAGAATTATGTAATTACTTATTTGACTTTTAGTCCTGATGGACAAGAGTTATTGGTTAATTATGGTGGTGAATATGTTTATCTATATAATTTAATGGATCAAGCTGATAATGCATTTTTCAACGTCCCTAAAGTTATGAAAGTTCCTCGTAAGTTTCTTTGTACAATAATAAGATTTATACACTATTTAATCATTCAATTTTAATAATTTGTATAATTTAAGGAGAAAATGGGGAAGGTTCTTCTTTAGATTTGATAGATGTTCCAGTTCCTGTTTCCCATTCGACACTACCAGATAAAGTAGAGCAATTAAAATTAAAGGTATGAAATATAGATTATAAATTGTGTAATGTCATTTATTTATGCATTATATAACAGTAAATAAATGAGTATTGTTATGATTTACAGGCAAATTATTTATTTGAAAACGAAGATTACACTGCTGCCATTTTTCTTTATAATGAAGCGATAGATATTCATAAATGCAGTGTACTATTTTCAAATAGAGCTGCAGCTTACATTAAAAGAAAGTGGCATGGAGACTTCTATGCAGCCCTTAAAGATTGTGTGACTGCGTTAAAACTGGAGCCAAATCATATGAAAGCACATTTTCGTTTGACAGTATGCCTGTACGAACTGGGCAAATTAAAAGACTCTAAAATGTATTTAGATCAGTTCACAAAGAAATACCCATCATACAAAACTAGTGCCGCCTACAAATGTCTTTTTAAAGATTTAGTAAATGGACAATCTATGAATAAAGAAAGAATTGGTAACTATTTTATTAGTATTTTTGTATTCATCTATTTAATATTTTATATAAATTATTTATTGATTAATTAACTTTTTAATGTATTTTCTATTTAGAAAAACAAAAATTACCTGATCCTCCGCCAGAATATCTTGATGATATACACATTGAACAAACTAAAAAGAAGACCTTTGAAAAATACTTTAGCAATCGCTCAAAAGATTATCATCATAGATATTATGGGCATTGTAATACATCTACTGACATCAAAGAAGCTAACTTTTTTGGAAAGTAAAGTTATTGTTGATAATATATTATAAATTTTTAAATATTTAAAATTTATATTTTTTATAGTCAAAATCAATTCATAGTAGCTGGATCAGATGATGGTTTATTTTTTGTGTGGGATAAAAATACAGAGAATAATTTGCTCATATTGAAAGGTGATAGTTCAATCGTAAATTGTGTACAACCTCATCCTTCAGAGTTTATGTTAGCAACTAGTGGTATTGATAATGAAGTCAAATTATGGAGTCCGTTGTCAGATGTAAAATCATTAAATATTTTTTTTATAAGATTATGCTTAAAATTAAATTAAAATATTTAATGTAATGTAATGTAATGTTATAGGATGTAGATAACACATGTATAATAAAAAATTATAGTGCAACAGCTATATTAAACCAAAGACGTATGCTGGCTGATCCATTTGAAGTTATATTACGTAATATGAGGAGGACTGCAGAACAAGGACCTGACAGTATTGACTTGGATACTATACGTGATCAATTTGGAATTGATCCATTATCTGATGATTTTAATGATTGTCGAATGAGTTGATAAAAACATAATTTAAGTAATTTTTTTTATTAATATTAAATAAAGATAAATATTTAAACTGTATAATTTTTTTTTTTTTTAATGTTTCTAATGTTTATGGCACTTTATCAACAAGGATTGTTTGTTTTGCAGTGTCCAACTTTAATTCAATATCATTTACTTCTGGTAAACTCATATCGCCAATCTGAAATAAAATATGTAAATAAATTATACTTAGGTATACATCAAATGGTATAGTTTAAAATAAATACAGTTTTATAAAAAAGTTTTGCAGAATTCACTAATAATCTCTTATACTTAAATAATGTATTTCTATACATAAATGATAAAGAAAACATTACATTATTATTTGTGATCTTTTCATTTAATATAAAATGAAAATTTGTAAAAATTGGATGCTGTAGTTCTTAATTTTTAAACAAGATGAATTTTAATTGTTTGCTATATTATTGTTGTTATTTTTAATAATATAATACATAATATGTAAATCATATCCTATGTAGTATGTTGTAAAATTTAAAGAAAAGATTTTAACTACAATATGGATGATTATTGTTACTTCACAATTGTTATTTATTCTTATTAAGAATTGATAATTGGATCATTTGGATCTAAATAAATATTTAATGCTATCTAAAATGCATAAATTAAAAAAAAAAGTGAAAAAGTAATTTAAAATTAAATTACACAGGCATACAGTTCAATTTTTTGTTGTACTTATTCATTAATTCCAATAGCTAGTAATAATTCTACTGAATAATGCACTATTATAATTGAAACAATATTACATTATAATTCTATACAACTTAGCATTTATTGATAAAAACTAATAACATGTATAATGTATACTCGTATTACCCATAGTAATGAATAATAGAAAAATTCATGGTACTATATGTGTCAACAATTTTATTTTTGTCTTTCATATTTTTCAAATATTTCTATCTTTTTATATAGGTTAACAGATATTCAGATAAATAAGATAAAATTAACTATAATGAAGAAATAAGCTAAATATTTATTGCTACTTAAATTTTTAACAATGAAACTACTAGAAGCCTTTAAATTCATCAATACCTATAAACATTTAGTTTTTTTCAGATTTTTAATTTTTGAAATTTTCCATCTGACTTAACACTTAGAGATTAATTAATGACCGTTATAGAGTATCAAGTAAATACGATTTCCATTCAATAAACCAATTGGTAGGTGAAATAATTTTTACCTCATATTTAAAAAAAAAAAAATATTAACTAAAGTAATTCGATAGGTATTGCTTTACGCCTTTACACTTAATTTAAAAACTAACACATTTAATGAAAATAAAATAATATATAACATTAATAGCAGTAGATTATAACAAATATAAATTTAACTTACAGATTGTAACAAGTAATCTATATCCAATGATAGCTGGAAACGAATTTTATCATCATCAGAATTAACTTTATAGTTTGGATCTCTAATCTTCTTCAGTTTTCTTAAGCTTTCTTCTGTTTTTTTTATGGCTTTCATTACATCATCAACATAAGCCACGTATCTAAAATAAAAGTTGATAGTATAAATAGACAATTAAAATCATACATATTTTGTCTTTATTAGTTTAAGTACTTACTGTGTTACTATATGATCTAACACTTGTTTTTTGCAATTTTTATTCTGTAATGTCTTTAATGTTACCACAATTGATTTCATATAAGCACATGGTTCAGTTGGATAATCTCGATTCGTATGCCTGAACAACCTTGGAACATCAGTTACTCTTATTACATGAGACATTGCTTCATCTGTCACAGATTGCACTTTACATTTGCTTAAATTATTAATTAATGTGTTTATATTTTCATTTACTATACTACCTGTAAAAATAAGGAACATAAAAATACAAATAATGTTTCAAATATTTGGTATACTTACTTTTTTGTATTTCTAAAACATCAGCAGGTACCTTAGTACGTAATAATTCTTCAAACATGAAATATATATCATTTAATTTAGTATAAAATATATTTAAATCAGTTTCCAAATCTTCAAGAAATTTAATTCGAGTGCTAAAGTTTTTTAAATCAGTCTTAGATTTGATATTAGCATCTTCTGCCCAAGTCTGGTATCTAGATATTAACTGTAATATTAATTTGAAAAATCTAAAATAATAAATTAAAATGTATATAAAATTTTATAACAAACATTGATGCTTAATTTTAAATTTATTAATAGTCATGTAACCTGTGGCTCAATTGATGTATGAAGATATTTGGGTCTAAACAAGAACACATAGAATTCCACACTGCTTTTGTGACTTTTAGTTTAAATGTTTCATCATTACATGACTCATAACTTTCGTGATTCATAACATTTTCCGCGCAAAATCCAATCTCTTGAAAACTTGAATTTAATGGTTTAAATTTAAATTAAAAGTATTTCTTATAAAATTTTAATATTTTTATACTATATAATATTTAAAATAGCTTATGAAAAAATATCTTAAACCATTAATTATAATAATTAACTATTTAAATATATTTTAGCTTACCGATATTGATAATAAATTGGCAGATTCCAGCATTTTTTAAAATCATTCCAACTTTGTTCTTTGTTTAATGGCTCACTTTCATGTTGTGAGATAGATAATTCAACCAAATGTTTCATAAATTCATTAAATGTTACTTTATAATTCTAAAATATCCATGCTCCAATTTAAGAGTTGTAAATACATTTAATTTATAAAATATTTTAAGAAATCATACTTTTATAAAAATATCAGGTTCTCTGAAGTTATAGATGCACTGTAAATTATTTTTTACTTGATCAAATATAACAGGCCAGATACTTTTTGAAACAAAATTAAACTTGCTAAGCTTGTTACTCCTAAGTAAATAATACACATATTAATGTACATCATTTTTATTGAAATAAAAAATAATATTAATTATGAAACAAACATATTATTTTGTTCTTCTGCAGCTTGAAGCAAATATTTCATATCTTCTTGAAGAAATGCATAACAATGACTGTATAATTCTATTAAACCATCTTTACAACTCCGTAAATAATTTTCATTCAGTATAGACCTCAATTTTGGTGTTACAACATCAGTCCTACATACGTCTTCAGCATATGTTATTCTACCTAAAGATAAATACAGTTCAAGAAAACGCTTTACCATATTTGCGTTTGTTGATACTGAGGACACAAATGCTTCGTTTAATCTGTTCATTAATAAATTATTCAGCATTGTTTGTTTCTAAGAAAACAAAAATGAATCATAAAATTATATGGAGATTAAGTATGATTTATGCTTAAACATAAAATTAAATTTAAAGAAAACTTTATATTTTATACCTTCAAATGCGCGGTTTTCAATATATCACTACATTGTATCATACTTGATGAAAGCTGATTATATTCAGCCACAGCTCGAGTTAAAATGATTATATTACAATCATTTTGATCCAATAATAATTCATCTAATTTTTCTAGAGATTTTTGAACTTTCAGAATAGCATGAAATGCCTGTTTATCTTCACATAGTTTTTTATTTAACAGTATTTCATTATCCAGATAACATAATGTATTCTCCAAATTGTTTTTAGCTTCCTGAATAAAATTATTAACATTGTTATATTTCTAGAAATTACTCCAAATAATATATAATGTCATACATTAACAGAGTTACTTAACAAACTTAATCCTGGCTTTATGGTTGCCAATTGATGATCAATACCAATTAATCCACTAGATAAATGAAAATACTTGTCACAATCATCATTGAGTGAATTTATCATTTTAGTACGCAGGTCTTTAAGAAAAATTCCCATTTCAACTCGCATGTTTTCTAGTGTCATTTTATTACGATTTTCTGTTAAAAATTCATCAACAGAAAATGTTTCCTAAAAAAAAAAATATATATTATATAATATGATAATATTTACATACATATAATATTATAATATTTATATACATAATTACATATTATTATTGTTTTATATAATATATTCTTCTATATTCTATACCAGGGTTTGGCAACTGGCGTGCCGCGGAAGGTAAAACTCTGGACCCTGTTAGTACTATATAATATTGTAATTTTTTAATTAAAATTGCTGTAATAACTAGATAATTATTTTTAATTTTATACTGTTATTTTTCAAATTTAAAGATTTGACAAAGATTTTGTTCACAAAACCTCATTGATTTATTATTTTAATCTATAGGACTCCAATGGAAATTACTTGCCGACCCCTGTTCTATACCATGTTCATCTGTCCACAGAAAAAAATGCTCTATAACTCAGTACCTTATGCATATTTTATAATTTTGTTTGCAAAACATAAAATTAGAAAGTGTATGGGCTATCAATTTTTATTTAAAAAAATTGTTGACAAAGTGTCTTTATTGGAAGACTTCATTTTTACACACAAACTTGTATTCTAAATGCAAAATTGACTAAATTAGAACATTTCAAATTAAGAGAAAAAAATGTTTGTTTAATATGAAATTGGATTTTTTTTTTTAATTTTTGTATTTTTAGTTCTTAGAACCACAATACAATTAAAATGCAATCTAACTTGAGTTTAATATTAAAGAAATTATTAATTTATTTAAGTACCTAATAAAAAAAAATTTAAGCTGCATTTAAATACAATCTAATTTGTAGCTCTCATTGAGTTAATTTTGATCATTTTGGGTGTAGAATACAAGGTGATACTTGATAGATAAAGTATACTTTTCAATTATTAACAAAAAATACATTTTGATAAATTTGCTCAAAACACAAACATTTCAGACAATTCAGACAATTTGATGGTCCAATGGTGCTGCAATCTAATTTATACTTAATTTGTATATATACAATGTATCACTTTGTTTATTTTGCAAAATATATTATATTATTATTATGATTATTGTTAATAACTAAATTAATGTTCAATAAGGTACTGAATAATTAGGTAATCTGTATTTATTCAGATACACAGTACATGTAAAATAGAAATTAACAATGTGTTTCAAGAAAAACATTAAAATAAATATATCTTCTATATTATATCAACTAGGAAATTTTAATATTTATTGTAAAATTTATAAACTTTAATCACTAAATTCAATTAAAATAATGATTTTTACGATAATTCGTTAAATAATGAATTGCCAACACTGAGTAGCTACTTTTTTCAAATATTTTGTATAATAACTGAATAACTGATAATTATTTTATTTTTACTCAAACCATATTATTATAGTTTTCATACTTAAAAAATAAATACAAGAAAAAAAAATATTAGACAAGTGATTGAAACCTTTAAATTGAGAAATGGTTAGAAGCAGTATAGAATAAAATATAGTATTTACATGCAAGTAAAGGTGGGATTTTCCTCAGGCAGTCAGGCCTAATCGTTAAAGACCATGAAGTAAAATTCTGAATTACTTAAAAGAATTTCAATCAATATACCTAGTATTATTCATTATTTCATTATAATATAAGATATATTCAGTATACTATTATGGTAGTCTATTATCTTAACAGTTGAAGTAGACAAAAACATGGAATATTGAATAATATATAATATAGTACAGGGGTCGGTAACCTTTTTACCTACACGGGCCATAATTTTTTTTTTAGTTTTTCATTGAGGGCCACATATAAAAATAAAATATTAAAAAGTATAATTTATTATATATATATAAATATATTACGATATATACATTATAACGATTAGATTACGTTCTTGCTCATATTTTTAGTCATGAGATGTGCACATTGTTATATTAAAGTCATAATTAAATTTAATTTATATCAATTTAAGATATAAAATTGAAATTTTAAACACCATGAAATATATTTGGTGGGCCGCAGCAAAAAGTTCCGAGGGCCGGGGGTTGCTGGTGCCTGATATAGTATAATTAAATTGTTTTATATTGGTTTTAACACCTTTGACTGTAGTCACACAATTTGCCTTTTCAAAGTAAGTCTAAGAAATATTAATTTGTACTCATTGATTATTAAGGACATCTTTTAATTTAAAAAAAATAATGTATTTTTGATGCCAAATTAAAAAAAATGTACAATAAAAATTTAAGTGGTGACCTACCTTGGGTAGTTTGTGTAACTACTTGATAATATGATAGTACTAAAAAGTATGTATCTACTTTGTATTAATAAATTTTGAATTTTTAAAATATTCAACAACATTTATAATTTTTGTATTCAGCAGAAAAACACATATTTTGATAATAAGATAGGTACCTATTTAGTTTAATTTGTTCCAAAAAAATATTTGCATACATACCTTTGAAAATGTCTGCATATCAAACATCAGAGAAATGTTGTCGGTATTGTCAGTATCCATTTCTAAATTTAGTATTACTTACAATTTTATATTATAAGAGAGTGATGTCAATTTACAAATAACATGTAATTAATCTAGAACTTATATAATAAAACAATAATTGTTGACACCATATAATTTTTAACTAATAAAATTAGTTGAATAAAAACACTAAATAAAAGCTTATAAAATGTTGTAAAGCAAAATTTTAATGTAAAATTTCAAGAGACTTAATACTGAATAGTGAATCACTATTTTTTTTTTTTATAATATGATAGATTTTGCAAATGATAACAGAGTTATTATCAATAAAAAAAAAATAAGTAAAAAGTTTTATTTAAAAAATGAGTGATTGTATCATAGAAATGTTCTATTCTATGGTAGTAAACTAGTAATCACGACTTAAGATATATCTTTAATCGTGCTAATATATTATAATTTTTCGGACGACTGCCCCTACCGGCCCTACCTTATAACATCTAGTATAGCCGTGGCCGTGAGCATGAACATATACCTATACTGTGAGTGTATACTGTATAGCACGATGTAGAGAATGTATGTATCTTCTCTACATCGTGTCATCGTGGTGTATTATAGTATAGAAGTCAGTGATTAGAATATATTATATTTTAATCTATTCTGTGATACTATACTCTGGATTATACCTAGGAAATTTTTTGTTGTCTGCTTGTCTGTATAAAATTACTCATACTTCTATATTATTTTTAGAAATCACGAAATTTAATAACATCGATAAAATAAAAGAGGACAAAGTTGCTCAAAGTTTTTATTATTCAATATTATGGATATGTGACTTGTGTTAACATTAAAAACATAAAGAGTACAAGTTTTTTTTTTTTGAGGGGGCTGGGGCTAAGCGGCTAAGCCAAATTGTGCCTATAGTTAACAACAGAAAAAAGAGTTAGAATGTTGGAGGTCGTTTACACTTGCCTTCTACATACATTTATTAATTAAATACTTTTAATATTTTTATACAACATTTTCAAATGATAAATTGTTTTCTAATTTTTTTTGGTACAACTTCTAATGTAAAAAAGAGGGACAATTTGAAAAAAATAACATACCTATGTACCTATATATTATTATTATTATCTAATTATTAATTAAATAGGCGGGTACGGGTAATAAATATTACTAGAAATATTTAAAAATTAATTTTTTATCCTTAAAATAGATACTTATGTTATATACTATTAAATAATACTTATTCAAATTTAATTTGTATTAAAATTAATACAATAATACCTATAGGAACTAATATTTGCTGTATTATCTTAATAATATATCAATATATTATATAAAAAATCAATTACGTTAAAATTGATTATCAAGTAGGTAAGTACGCTTCTTGATTTTCCAAATACCTATCAAACTTACTTAAGTATTTATTACAATGTAACTGTTACATTGTAACATATTAATATTATGCATATAATATATATAGGTACATAAAAATTAAAATAACTACAGTACCTTTACTAATATCAGTAATATCATTAAATATATATTGTAAACAATACAAAATAGCCGAATTAGGTACAATAATTGAACATTTTATAGAAAGAGTAAATAAATTGTTCGTCGACAAACATTATTTTATGGAAACGAATGACAAAGGGATTTATTGTGAAAATGGCACAAAAATACAAAGTGCCATTTCCAAAGTATTAACCTTCTGGAAAAACGGGTATCATACTATCATATATTTTTATAATTATTACTTAAACGATTCAGAAGTAGCTCCCGTCTACAAGAATAAAGACCTAGGTATAATATTTGACGCATTTCTATCATTTAATGAAAATTATATAAATATGCAAACAAAACATCTCCTATAAGAGGTTAGGGACACAATTCGCGTAACCCGAAAAAAACTGCGGGATACAATTCAGTACGGGAGTTGGGACACAACTCGTTTGCAGCCATTTTAAAAATCCTTTGATTTTTTGTTTTATTGTTTATACGACATACGGTTAATTCTTGACTTGATATTCCACTCACCCAACCTGTATAATATAGACATATTTTTATATTTTCATAGTTTGAAGTTTGAACTACCTAGCTGTTGTAGTATATTCTAGCTAAAATACTATAGTATACTAAATTTTTACTTATTGACCACTTTCTATACCTAATTATTTTCAGTAAACATTGACTGATTGACTCTTCCGATAAAATCTAGCTAAACCATATTATCTAGATTCTAGAGTACAGACATACAATACACCACTGCCGATAAAATAGATTTATTCATCCGTCTTCATCGTGTTTTGAACAAGAAGTATTTAGATGTTCTATGAAAAAAAAATTAAATATGCGAGTAACGGCTTGTTTGCCTATTGTTGACTATGTCTTTTTTGTTCATTAAAATATTATTAGAATCATTAATTATTTACGATAATAAAATTGGCATTTGTCATAGACGATAGACATTATGACATAAAGCTAAAAGATGTGTAAGAATCCGAGTTTGTAGAACTCGTTGTGATCTAGTTTTCTATTTCGAATATTATGTCGAAACTGTGGCAAACTTAGTAATATTTCATCCAAATTCAGTCAATTCAGAATTTCAGATGAGTGTGGATTATTTAATTTATAAGTATGATACCCTAAATTATTATTAAATATTTATGAAAAATTATGATTGAAGGATTGAACACGTTATGTTTATATATTATTATTCACTCATAGTTCAATATATTATACGATTGGGTCTGTTTCTAAATCTCAATATCGTAAAAATAGTACGTGTTTAGAAGCAGAGTTTGTAACTTTATTTTAGAATTCTTAATTTATGTAATCCTTCTGGATCTAATAACGAGTCTTGATAACTAATTAATATTGAAGTTTATTTATATATATATTATATTTAAAATTATTATAAAATATTGTATAGGTACTTATCAGTTGTCATATTTGGTATAGACTATACTAAAAATCGTTGAAAACTTATAAAAGGTAGTGTGAACACTGAACATATAAAATATTAATTATTTTTTTATAATTTTACATACTTCACGTCAATATTAAGTGTTGCCCGGCGTATAGTATAGGCAAAATAGATACATTACTGTAATTTTCATAATGATTACATTAAATTTTAGCTCATCGTATCATCATTTGCCGAGAGAATGAAGTCTAAAAAAGAAATACGTTGTACTCGTCTCCACTACAAACACCAAATTTTCCTCCCTTCGGTACTAGCTTCACATTCTCAATCGGCTACTTAAGTAAATTTACTTATTATTAATTAATAATTATTATAAAAATATAAACTTGATATTACTTATCATATCGGTATTGAAAGATAAACTCAAAATTCAATATTAATTATTAATGCTTACCTATCTCTCCTGTATATTGTACAAAGTCTTAGTTTTGTAGAATACAAATTAGTAATTCACTAATATGGCAGTATAAAAATAATAATTCCGATGTTTAGGTAAATGGATGTTAATGTAATGGCTTAAATATTTTTTTAGTTTGACGTAATTGTTATCGAATTGAGAAAATATATTTTTCAAATTGAATAACTATATTTAATAACTTGATATATTATATACGATTTTGTAAGATTTCACTTATTGTGTTTTTGTATCAAATATTTTCACATAATTAAAACTCTGATCCATCCTTGTGGGGTGGAAAACTAAATTATGAACATCCAAATATAATAGATATTAGATTTGAATCTCTCCATAGGGATTTTAAAATTGAAAAAGAGTATTATCATTGATTATAGATACTAGTATTTAGTATTATAGTATTTATAATCAATAGTATTATATAATATACTCTATATCTGTGCCTAAATTAGTGTAGTACAAGAAATAATCTGTGGGCAAACGAGTTGTACAATTAATGTGCACACATAAGTTGTATTGTTCGCTATTACCTATAGTACCTACATTTCATAATAAAAATTGGATTTTTCAAATTATGAATGTATATTTGGAAGAGCTTACATACTTTCTTTAAGTAAAAACTGCGAGAAAATGACGGAAGTAATGGTAAATTCTCCCGTAGTATAGTATCTTGACTACAGCTCATAGCTAAAGAAATTAATTTAGATTATTATTTACTTAAATAGTTAAATGTTTATATTTATATTTTTGTATTCTATGTTTATATTATTATAAACATTAAATTATAAATTATAATTTAGGTTCAAAATAAATTATTACAGAATTGGGAGAATTTACATAAGACATATCTTACAGGTAGTACTGAAAGAGACTTGGATTGTTTACAGGTCATTAAAATTTTGCGTTTATATTAAATTAATAACTCATATACTGACTGTGCACAACTACCTTTTACATAATCTGATTTAGAGCAAAAATGAGATAGTTATTTTAAGAATGTCTATTAAATAAATGAAATAACTAGGTACTATACTATTTGGTAATGAAAATATATTTATTACATTAAATATAAAATTGTTTATTTTTAAATTTATTATAAAAAGAAAAAATTAACTTGAATTTTTTTATGAGTAAATGCATTTATAAATACTAGTATGTATAATCAATGCTAATACTTTCAAAAACAATTTAATATACTTAATGAGTTTAATAAATTCACTTTTCCATATTACCGACCTGGTTGCACAATTTATTCTTTATAACAAGTTATCTGTAAATCATAAACATTTAAAATTAGCACCATAATATTTATTTTCCAAAAACTTGGAAATTTGAAAAAAAAACACCAAACACTTGAATATAGCAATAAATCCTATTATCATAATATAATAATAATTTTTCATACATATTATAATATAATAATCACTAAATTTATTTTCTCTTTAAATTTTTGTAAAATTGATTAATACGAGTATTTAATAGTAATTATTCAATTTTGTTGGTATAACAGTGATGATAAAAACTGTAAAATAATTACACTAAATTATGGATTCAATCTTAGGTTATGGAATTTAAAGGTATTATAGTTGTAAAATTATAATAGGTACCCATATTATTAGAATTTTGACTCCAACTTTTCACTTTTAGGAACTGGCGGAACTGCCATATTTTAACATCAAACATGTTACCTATTTGTATTTAGGAGCGAAGTATTTGGTATGACAAAAAAATGGTTGTGAATTAATGTAAAAATTTAAAGAAATTTTATAATTTATAAAAATAGATAAAAAAAAAAATAATGTACACAAGTTTAAATAACAATACGTCAATATACTCAATAAGATATAGGACTACGCGCGGGGTGTCCTATGGGGATCTACAGACAAATGAAATAACTTTTGTTCAAATCAATATTTTTAAAAATTTCTTTTAAATATAATTTATAAACACTTGCGCTACATTTTTGTTACACATTTTTTATTTTTTAATACCAAAAATAAAAAACTTTAAAATCAATAAAAAAAATTTCTAAAATATTTAAAATAGTCAATTTGTAATACTAATTTTTAGAAAAATTTAGATGGTAAAAATATTTATTTAAGTCAAGTGGTTGATTTTTAAAAAAACATTTAAATATCAATATTCTCGTTAAGTAAATTACGATCTAGTTTATGTAATACAATAAAAAAAATAGTTTCTTCGAATAATAAGGTCTATTTGGGACTATAATACTTTATGCATTTAATCATAATAGTACTATCTATTATTCATACATTATATTATAACATTTTGTACTATATATTTCAACATTTTATTGCATTTTATCCCACATTTAAAATATTGTGTAATTATTATGATAACGATAACACTAAAATATTATCTTTAAGTAAGATAGTCATTAATGATTAGATACCTATTTAGATTATTATTTATATATTATATAAGTAATACAATCCTGTCATTCTGTTATGTATCACGATAATAGGATAATTAAAATAGTTGTCGATACATTTATTAGAATAGGTACATTATATAAGTACACCTATATTAGTCCTCCTATAACTATATAATCAATGATAATACCTTAAATCCAACTATATAATATACATACTAGTCATACTGGTATACCTAACTATATTTATTCAAATATACTATGTACCTATTATTTCGCTATTTGTGATGTTATTTGCTGAAAAATTCTAAATTCTATTCTACATGGTTACGTCGTTACGATATCATCATTAAAAGTTTATGAGGGACTATTAAGTATCTAAAGTATCACTAATATAACAAATTTAAAAAAACAAATTTTATTTACCAAATCTTGGCTACGATTATGTAAGGTATTTAGGTATATGAGTAAACAGTATATCTACCTAAATTATGTGTAATAGTTCTGTTTGACACAATTTACAGTATTGATACATTATTTTATTCTATTTTATTATCGATATAGCTTAAGAATCTGGTTAGTGGATTTATGGATGTTTTCTCTATTAAAATAGCGCTTTATAGTTATATTATGTTAATATATTGCCTACAATTTAACGATATAGGTAGATCATGATTTATTATTATACTGTCATTAGGTAGGTACTCATAATTCATAACAATTAACAATACATAATCAATCAATACTATTTTGTAGTAAATAGTCATTACTTATACTTTAAAGGCTGTAGTACTACTATTACTTCAGCGAATTAGATGGAAACATCTAATTTTTCAATTATATTATCCAAATACGTTACAGAAATGTTTCAGGAAAATAGTGCGAACTTATCATAAACTAATAGTATTACAGGTACACTATTAATTATTAAGTAGTAATTTATCAAATGAAATTTATATTTTCTAAATATAGTTATTAATAGAATAGATATAGTTGTAAATTTATAAACAAGAGTTGTGTGACCATTTCTTATCCAAAAGGCAAGCGGATGGCTGTAAATTTAAAGCTAAATTAGTACTTATTACAATATTGATTTTTTTTTTTTTTATTTATTTATCCTTATTGAAAATAACAAGGAAATTTAGAAAATATTTCTTTCTAGTTTCTTCGTGAAGTTAGATACGTCCATTTATATTCTAATATATTGATCTAGCTAGTTTAAAATAGGTGCAAGGTGCATGTAATAACTAATAGCCTATCTAAGGTAGTAACTAGTAAGGTAATTAGGTACATAGCAAATAATTTATTATATTATGGAATTGTGATTTTCAGCCTGTGGATACTTATGATATTTGTATGGGGTATGACGTTAAGGCGAATTCCGGGGGGAGGGAGAGAAGTAAGCCAGTAAGCCACCAATAGTTTCAATCTAGATAAATTGAACAGTAAAAATTTATTTTGGAAAAATACATTTTCATGTAAACCGATAAATCGAAATTTGCATTGCTTTGGAATTTATAACTTTATACGTTTTAATTAACAATAAACATTTTATATTTATAAAGCACAATTTTGTACTTTGTACACAAATACACAATATAATAATGTCCTTAATAACATGTAATATAATACACCCAATTATATATTCTATTCAATTTTAATGAAAAATTAAAAAAATTATAATGGTATCTAAAAAAAAACCATTATTATTTCTTTTTAAAGGATTACCTAATTTACGTTACACTTTAAAACAACATGGTAGACTGCAAAAGTTCAAGAAAAAATGAAAATATTTGGGATCATTTTTCGACTAAAAACATTTTACATATATTTGCATTGGTAAGTATAGTATATACTATATAAATATATAATATATCATATGTATTATATTATTATTTACTCATATATTGTATAAATTAATATTTGAATATTATTAATTATATGGTTAATATACAGTGTTTTTTTTTATATATAGTATTTTAAATTTTAAAATTTTAACTTAAAAATTTGTTATTTTACGCATCACTAGAATTTGAATAGTACTTCTAATGTTCCTATTTTTAATATCTGTGTATAAAATGTATTTAGCCATTCTAAGTTTCATGAATTGGCGTCTTAATAATTATCATTAAAGTAGTACATATTTTACTTTTTATTAAAATATTATAAAATAATTTTAGTTATTTGTATTTTCAATACATTTAATATAAAGGCAACGTTTAATGTTAATACTCATACGTGGGAAGTATTATATTTTTAGACGCACATTTACAAAATAAATTTTGAATAATTTAATTACTAAATAATTAAACTATGTCAATGAAGACCGAATTTTCACTCCATTTTTACCTCTACGACAAGCAATTTTTACTCAAATAAACCTCAAATAAAAGATTTGCCCTGGGCATCTGAAAGTCTAAATCTGGCCCTGAATTGTGTAGAAAGAAAACAAATTCAACAAATTAAAATTTACAGTTTTATGTATATCGATCAATAAAATAACTATTAGAAAATAAAAATATATAATTAAATATAATAAATTATAATCTATCGAAATTTCTAAAAATCTTAGTAACATGTTCAAAATACCCATAGTAAATATTATAATCAAAGATCTAAAACATTTGCTTTTTCATTCACAAAACTAATATTTTAAGTGTGTATTATACGACTATACTCAATATAATTATCCACACTTTTTATATATGTAACACATTTGCAGGTACTTATGTTAACGACGTACGAAAACGCATTAAAAGCCGAATCTGTGGTCATGAAAATCGATTGCCCGGAATCTAATACATGCACGACATGCACAAAAAAACCTTTGTGCAGTTGGTCCGTCGAACTACAGGCGTGCTTAAAGACCAAACTGCTGCAAACACCGCGGAGCAACCTGATAATCCACAACGAAACACACTGTCCGTGGTTCACGGTGGTCAACAAATCTTCCGTAGCCGGCGCGTCTTTTAAATACACCGTCAGGATATTAAACGACGCGGAGGGTGCGGTAGCGGCGTTCCTCAATAGTAGTACAATCACGTGTTGTATCGAGTCCTGCGACTTCCGGGGATCGGTGATCGACGACTCCATCGTGTGCGTGGCGATACGCACGCCGCGGTCGTATTTCGCGGGACGGCGCGACCGCCTTGATCTCCTACATCTACGTCATGTTTGGCGATAAGACACTGCGGTTCGACGACGACGCCGACCACTACTACACCATCTATGACCGCGACTGCGCGGCGTCTGTGACCACTGCTGCAGCGGACGATTGCGCGACGTGCCTGTGGAACGACGCGGGCTACAAACATTAATTTGAAATTGTGTCCGACCGGCCACCCGTGCAACGGGATCGTATTGGGTGTACGACAAGCGGGACGAGGACGGCAACATGAAGTTTCGGTTTGCCGCCGACGACGATGTGGTGCGCATACGGTGCGCCAAGTTAAGCATCCTGTCGGTGCGGCCGCTGTACGCGCCGAGAACAGGCAGCGGCACCCACCGCGATGACGATAACCGTCCGAAACCATCGGATGTTGGCCGAAAATCGAACGGTGACAGTGGCGGTGGCCGGACGCCACTGCGAGGACCGGTGATGTACGACGACCGGACGATAACGTGCTCGGTTGCCGCAGTCGTCTGCATCAGTAGCCGCCGCCGCCGCCGGTCCGGTTGAAGTCGTGTACACGTCTTGGTCATCGTCGTCGCGGCGGACTACGAGGTTCGCGCTCAGATCATCGGAAAACGGTCGGTTTCGTCGATCCCGAGGACGACTAGCGTGCGTCCGACCTGCGGGCCCGCGTCCGGCGGTTCCACGTTGACGGTACGCGGCCGATTCCTGGACACCGGCAACGCCGTACGCGTATCCGTCGTCGCGGACGCCGGCGAGAAAGAGGCGGGCGAAACGGTCATCATGACGTGCGACACGGTGTCGCGCGCGACCGGCACACGATCGTCTGCCGAACCGCCGCGGCCGTCCGCCATCACGGCGATTATTTTTATAACGCGTCCGCGGGCGTGTCGTCGGCCCGAGTGAAGGTCCAGTTCGACGGCGGTCCGATCAAGTACGTGCAGAGTCCGGCTTCGTGGACGGTAGTGCGCGGGCGGTGACGCGGCCTTCGACGCGGAACAGACGTTCGCTGGCACAGTTTCGGGCGGCACGGCGGTGCCCGTGCGCGGCGTCCGTTTTCAATGCGTGGCGGACGCACAGTTTTACGTGCACGACAGGGACGGCGTCATTTACCAGCACGCCGCCGGCTGCCGC
Organism: Rhopalosiphum padi; assembly: GCF_020882245.1. Lineage (NCBI taxonomy): Eukaryota > Metazoa > Arthropoda > Insecta > Hemiptera > Aphididae > Rhopalosiphum > Rhopalosiphum padi. The sequence goes on from NC_083600.1 coordinate 27,580,001, forward strand.
GTGGTGAACGACACGTACATGGAGTGCCGTTCGCCGGACATGCGGCACGCGACGACCCGCCGTCCACGTACCCGCGGCGTTGCCGGATTTTGGAGTTCGGCGCGCGGTATTGCGGCGAGCACCGTGCGTCCGACTTGCCGGCGCTGCAGCTACGGTCGTCCGCCATCACCGCCGTCCGCAGTCCGTTTTCGGTGTACGCCGATCCCGTTTACGTTGGTTTCGAAATCCGCGACGGCGCCGTCGTGATAACCAGCGGCCACCATCGTCCGACGTCGGGGCCGGGGCTACGCGGCTGACGACGTAGCCGTCCGTTTTCGAAACTCGACGGGCGGTTGTCGCGTTACGTCCGTGTCACGGCACGAAATCGTGTGCACGCCTACCTCCTCGACCACGGCCACTGTTCTCGACCAGCTTCGACGCGTCGCGGTGACCGTGGGCGGTGACGGAGGGTACGCGTGTGACGTGCACAAAAATGTCATCGATGTCCGAAAAGACGTCCGCGGCGGTCAGTTACTACTATTCACCGGCGTCACCTTCTCGTGTTGCAGGGGTGTCGCTATCGTTTTTGCTGCGATGCTACTAATAGCATTCATCGTAGGCGTCTTATTGCTCCGTATCGTTACTAAAAATCGGTACGTAATAAGCGCGGACACCTGAAAAAATACATACAAATGTATAATTACGATCAAATTTATCTTCCGTATCATTTATATAAATGTCATTAGTGTTTTATTTGATATATTTCGCGAGGGAACATGTCCGCGATGTGTAATTAAAAAAAAAAAAAATCAACCTCACCTTTGAGGCTGCAGGTATTTGATAGAAAATTGGATCTATTTGGTACTTAGAACAACATTCAAAAGTAATAAATAGAATTCTTTAAAATAATGAAAAAAAACTTGAGCATATAAATGTTTAACGGGAAACTAATTTAGATATAAAAATAACTCGAGTAAATGAAATAAATTATATCGGAGCATGACTTTTGACATGAAACTAAATTTTCCGAATTTTCGTTTACACATTACACATTAAAACTATCACTATAAAACTCTAACTAAACTGTCCAAACTATGAGGTTTTTTAAGAGTAAGATGTTAATGGTGATATACGAGTACACTTAAATTATTATAATATACTTTACCTTAGTTCGTTCTCACAAAGAATAAACAAGTTTGTAGTTTATTTTAATGCTTTATAAATTAAATATTATTTTTTTTAAATACAAAACGATAACTTTTTATAATTTACATTAATTGGCAATGTACAAGATATTATTATGTTTATACTGTTTATACTGTTTATAGAAGACTTTAAGTGAGTGCTAAGGCTAATTATGATAATTTATGTGATTAATAATCTTCATTATGTATTTACATAATCGATTGAAGTGTTAAATTTGAAATGTCTTTATAAATTGTTTAACATTATTGCAGTAGATTGCACAAAATTAATATAACATCTAGATTTTAAAACCAACACAACTAATTAAAGAAATAATATATTTTAATATATACTTATTCTAAAAATATGTCTAAATATTATGTACAGTTTTTTAATGTAAAGAATATAATTCGAAACTACATATTATGTATAGATCTATATGACAATTCATTTTTTGACTGAACAATATGTCTCAGTTTAAATTTATTTAATAATGTTTTGTATTTAATTAAGTACCTATAGGTAGTGAGTAGTGACTATTGACTACAGTACCTACGTCCAACGCCGAGTCACCTCATCTTCAAATTATATCATTATATATTTTATTTCATTTTGTATTACTTATTATAGTTGTTGTTACACTACACTTATTAATATATTATATTTGTAGTATAGATTAAGTTATAAATTGTTACATATTTTGTAAATTGGATTTTATTTAAGTAAAAAAAATCATTATCTCTGTATATATTATAATCACTTTTTTAGTTGTACCAATAACTTCGCCTTCATAATATATAGTAGGGGAAAAATAGATTTATCGTCGAAAAAGATATTGTAGAGTAAATTTGCACAAACATTTTTGAAAAATAGTAATACGTATGCGACTTGCTTCTTCGTGTAACAAAAAAAGTATATAAATATAATTTTTTTTAAACATTTTGTTTAAATGTTGATGAAATTAAATATTTAAATTAAAATTATCTAATGATTTTAGTTATTTTGTTGTAATTTAAAAATATTATTTGTGGATACTTGAAACTTTTAACGCATGGTATTAAATATTTATATTTTATTGACACCGAAGATCGACATCATGACATTTTCAAATGCAATGTTTTCAGTATACATTTTTTCTTACTATTGAATTACTTTAATAATAACATAATAAGTATAGAATAATAATTAATAAATTATATAATATACGAGTAATTTTATAATAATAGGTAGTTATGATAATGATTGGTACATAATTAATAATTTTGTATGTACCTATAAATTATAATAAACACAATTTTTAAATTCTTAACGGAGTGATGAATGTATCTACAATGATGTGTTTTTTTTATTTTTGTGTCTGTCATCATGTTTTGGAGTAGTAATACTAGTAATAGTGCTTTGATTTTTGACTTCAGCCCCCTTTTGAAAATGAAATTGAATCTAGTTGGTACTTGGGGGGAGTCAAATGTAAAAAACTTCAATAAGTTTTCAAAAGCGTCAGGAAAAATCCTGAAAAAGTAACGGAAAAACGGGAATTTTTACGCATAACCACTTCGACCAAGTCGATTTTTTTGATTTTGCTGTAACTCAAAAATACAAATCATTGTAAATACTTTAAATGTAATATGAAATATGTTTATATTAGCGTTAACTAATTACGATAACATTTTCAAAATATTTAGAATTTTTTTAAACTATAGGCCATTAAAATTTTCGATTTTTCTAAATTTTTTTTCTTGAAATGCCAATAAAAAAAAATTTGTTTATCTAAAAAATCTTTAAAATTTAATACAAGGTTTATTATAAGTTGTTCTTATTGTAGTAAAAAAAAAAAATCAAGAATCATTAGTCACAATTTTTGTTTATAAGCATTAAAAGTTCAAATGTTTACAAAATATGTCAAAATCACGAAAATTTGCAAGGAATTTTGAATTTTTTGACATTTTTTGATTTATATCTAAGGTTAAAAAATCCAACACAAGGTTCTCTATAACGTTTTCTTCAAATAACTGTAAAAAAAAAAACTTCAGTGTCAATATAGAAAAAATTTTATGAGCGTATGAAATTTATTTTTTTACGAAATCGAGTAAAATAACGATATATTACAATTATTTAAATATAAGTACGCCGAAGCTGCTAATCGAAGACTAAACATGGAGATGGGCGTTAATCATCCAAGTTTGTGGTCTTTTATAACGTGTCTTCATAAAGTACAGTCAGATAGAGACTTTTATTATAGTCAATTAGAAGCTGGAAATAGTCCACCTAAAAAATTAAAAAAATATATTGATGTTGATAAGAGAATTTTAAAAATCGTTCAAAATTATAAACAGAGTGGAATTTTGTCATTTTTGAGAGGGATAGCCCAAAATATTTCTGTACAGTAACTTAGTAATTATCACATTTTTAATTGTATTGTAATTTGTATTTTTTAATAACTGTTTTAGATTTTTAATTGTATTATATGTATACCCTAATATAAAATTACGAATAAAATCGCGTCCAAACGGTTGCGTCCATTTGTCCCTGTTCGTATATATATATATTCCCACATGAACCATATATCCCTAAACATAGTAATCACTAGTCAGTACTCAATCACGAATCACAACTGTCGAATCATTCGAGTCGAATGCACAGACATGTATATTATACGATTTATACGTCATGTCTGTGATCAAATGTCGAGTCTCGAGTGTGTCGATTGTAGATTATTAATATTATCTATGAATTTAACAAAACAACGTTTGATTAGTGATAAGATTTAGCAATCGTATGACGTCACCGTGATAAATTTAACAATAACATTACACTATTACTCATAGTGGTCAGTGACTGAGTGACACACTGTTGTGATTAAGTGAGTAGTCAGTCCATAGTCTATATTCTATAGCTATTAGTACAGATTTATACTTTGGTAGTTTGGTATATACTACAACTACTCGAGTTACTATAATTCTATAGTTTATTCAATGTCTCTTTTACTGTGACAACTGATAACAACATTTGTGTTGAAAGTATTAACTTTGATATTTTGAAGGGGTTTGTCCCTCAGATTTCCCATCGAGCACTGTTAATCAAAAACAATATACAATGTGTGCTAAAATGGCATTCACTCATCAACCTGGCACTGCCATGGAGTGCCTTAGTGTAAGTACCTATATTACAATTTAAAATACATTTATTACAGAGTATTAACTTTAAAGTATGTACAATTATGTGTATTAGACTTTTAAGTATATTTATTATTAACTATCATTTTAGATACCTATTACTTTAACAAAAGAATCTGCTATTGATACTGATGGTCGTGAATTATTGAAATGTGGGTTCAAAATTGGTGGAGGCATTGATCAAGATTTTAGGAAAAGTCCTCAAGGATATACAGATAATGTGAGAACTGAAATTTATTGAAAATGTAATGTATACCTAGCTTAACTATAGAACAATTTTAACTTTTAAGGGTATTTATGTAACTGAAGTACATGATGGAAGTCCTGCGTCTAGGTCTGGATTACGAATACATGATAAAATATTACAAGTAGGTACCTATTTATAGTATAAAACAACAATATTTTAATATTAATAATTGAATTAACTTTTTCTGAAATTGTGTTTTAGTGTAATGGATATGATTTTACAATGGTAACCCATAAAAAAGCTGTGGATTATATTAAGAAGCATAAAATACTAAATTTATTAGTTGCTCGAAGAGGTGTTACATCGACATAGTATATTGAAAACATGAAAAAAGTCATCCATTATTACTACATACAACCAAAGGTTATCAATAATTTAATTATTTATCCTATTTACCATAGTTGTTAGTAATTTTTTTTACTACCTACCTATTTTAAAATAAATAATTTTATTAATAAGTTTAGTTTATTTCTACTTGAACAAAGTTTTGGTATTATTATATATTTTTTAATATGGTGTATTGGTATATACCAATTCTGTTTATCAGTGTTATCTTGAATTTACCTAAATGGGATCAATTCTTTCTATTTTATTCCAAATATATAATTTATCATCACTTTTTATTATGAAAAAATATGTTTGTTTGTTGAAATTTGATATATTAAAATTATAATAATGTTATTATTATATTTTTAATATAGTTTTGTTCATTTCAAAACTATTCTTTAATGTTATCATGTATTATCCCTGTGGGATCAATTCCTAATATTATATTTCAAGTATATAATTTTACCAACACTTATAAATATATATTTTTTTCTTTTGTTTGGGATTTTACGTGTTATAATAACGAAATAGAATGAGCTTAGTTTATACTTATTTATTTCAATAAATAAAATAAAGTATACTAAGTCTTTGATTATAATTAGAAAAGTTTAACAATTTCTAATACATTTTGATTTAATAAAATATAATACATACATCATGTAGAGTTGCAATTTTGAATACATTTTCTGTTTGAAATCAAAAACATTATATTTTAATTAATACTTAATCTATATTATATAAATTCTAAAATAATTCCAAATGTCTTTAATTAAGTTAATTTGTTATCATGACTTATATTATTATTATTAAATTGTATATTACTGTTCAGATGTTTAGGTATATTTGTTATAATTTAACAAATATAAATATAATTATATTTCTACACTTTAATAAGTTACCCAGTATACATTTTAATGAAAACATTTTTATACATATATTTTTATTTGTAGTATTAACAATATTTTAAATGTATGGATAAAACTTAGTAACTTAAAATCATTAGTATCCAGTGTTTAAATATTATGTTAAAACATATTAGACTAGTAAAATAATCCTATACTATGAACAGTCCCGTCCAATGTTTTATAGAATTAATATAATAATATATAGTTATTAGTTAGTAAGAAATAGATATAAGCTTGAATTAAATTTCATATGTTAATATTCCAATTGTTTTTACATTTTATACTAATATACTGTACGTTGTTAAAGTTTGAATGAGGTAAATATAACAAAATTATTAAGCTTTATTTGAACATTTTTGGATACCTTATATTTTCCATATCATCTACCAAGCCTTTAAAAGCACCATCTGTTATTTTGTTTTGCATTAGTTCGAGTGCTTTTTCAATAAAATGTTTTCTCCTAATTAAACAAAGAAAGTTGCTCATTAAAATAAAATGCATATTGAATAAGGTGAGTAATACATTTTCTTGAAATTCTACCTCACACACATATCTAAAAATTCTGTGTTTAGACATTCATTATATATGTACTTTAGTGAAAACTATATTCCTAACTTGTACATAATAAAACTTTAATTTACATGAACATCTGTAATGTAATTTCTTATTTATTATAGTAAAGTTATAGATATAATGAACCATTAGCTCCGGTTACAATTATTGGTTATAAACTTATAAGTTATAACATTCTACATAACTAAAATTGGACAGGCATCTATCTATTTTATAAGATTTTGAATATGAATAATATAAATGTTAAGCTACAAGTTATATTTTGAATAAAACTATTTTCATAACAATACCTATAAAATAATTTATATCTGAGGTTTTCTGTCATTGGACTTATACATTCATTTTGTTGAATAGATAGAAGAACCTAAAACATAACTTAATTTATACTTCGATAATAATTAATAATTTACAAGTTAATAAATATTATTTTATACTTCAGTAGCTCTCTCAACAATAGATGTTGGTAAACCATTTTGTTCTGCTATAGTGTGAGCCATACTCATATTTTGGTTTTTTATTTGATCGATTACTCTATATAAGCATACTATTTTTGAGCATTCTATTGTGTAACTCATACTTAGATACTACATAGAAAACATTTATTTAAGAAACTAGTTAAATAATTCCTTTAATTTGTTATATTATTCAAACAGTTGATTATTATTTACTTACTTTTATATTGTCATTTAATATATCTTTATTTATAATCTGTTGAAGAAGATGTGGCAAAGAATGAAAGTGAGTTGAAATAATGATGTGAGGCAATAAATGTAATGGTCTATGCACAAAATGACTAATACTTGATAGTAGTAAAGCTATTCCATTGATTTCAGATGTACCTTTTCCAAATTCGTCTATTATTACAAGAGATCTACATGTCGATTCATTTAATGCTACTGACATCTATTTTTTATTTTAAATAAATCATATAATTCAATTATTTTCTTTTTGATTTAAATAGATTATTTTAGGTTTATATTTATTTTTCATAAATCTTGTTTAAATGTTGGTACTAACTTGTTTTAAATCGACCATAAAAGCTGACATTAAAGAGCTAACTGATTCAGTTGATTGAATTCTAGTATGAATATGATCTAATATACTTATTTCTGTGTGCTCTGCTGGTACATAACATCCAATATGACATAGATATGATATTAATGCTACCTATTAATATATAAAAATATGAAATAATGAGCTTATTAGGAAAAAATAAATTCATAAGATTATACAAAAATGTTGGACCTGCTTTAAATAAATACTTTTTCCACTTGAATTAAATCCTGTTATAATTTTGATAGATTGATTTGTTTTTGAAGAATGATAACTGTTTGGTACAAATTTATCCACATATTTTTCTTGTAAAATATGTCGACCATTAATTATATTTATTATACAGTGTTCTTTAGGAAGTACATTAGGTTTTATTAATTTTAAATCTTTAGCAACATCAGCAAAACCTATTAAACTAATAATTAATTAATTGATTAATTAAATATTATTATACATTTTATACTTTGTTTAAAAAACTCATGTATATGATATAATTAATACTAATCATTGAAGTGATACATTTGGGTGGTTTAAACAAAATAATATTTTAAAAATCTTGTATTGATACATTACAAAATGTAGATTTATTATGAAAATATTTTAATTTTTTGTATCAAACATACCAATCTAATTCAGCAATTAATCTTAAAATTAAATGTAGATCGCTTATCCAGTGTTGTATAATAAGCTCTGATAGTTTTGTCATTATTTGAATTTCTTCTTGAATAATACTTGATTCAATTTCACCAAAATATTTATCTAGTTCTAATTTATAAACAATTTAATAAGCTTAACGCATAATTACTAGTTTTTGTAATGTTGTTGTAAGAAATTTACATGTATATCACTGGTACTGTAAATAATCTACCATAAACTATACACAAATTAAAACTTTATTAATTATTAATTAAAAAAAAAAAGGTTAGGTAATTATATTTTTTTATATTAGTTATAATTTTGCAGTATATATTTTGGTAAATTGTATTTTATATTTAGTATTTAATCAAATTTATCGGCTTGTGGGTTTAGATTATGTAGAATAAATAAATTAAGGTAGATATCTTATGATACCGTTACCCTAATTTAGACTATAATATAGTCATTGCTCATAGGTGTAATTATGAGAGTAGTCAAATATCCATCAAGTTCCCCTGTGAATACTTGTGCTATAAATCAGGAAATTAATAAGTTTGGGTGTATGTATTTATCAGTTAAGGTACTATAGTGTGCTTATAATAGGAAAAAGGGGAAAAAACATGTTAATTGGCTTCCCTTGCCATGAAGGTTAGTCATGCCTTTTTATATAGTTTATAACAGGGATGACAAATCCATGGCACGTGAAAAATTAAAATATTTTTATAAACCAATTATCAACGAATTAGCATCAAGTTTTAAACAAAATATCACATTAAGAAAATAAATAATTAACAAAGTAATGTTATTATATTATTTACCTAAACTAACCGTTTTTATAGTAATGCATTAATTATACAATAAAATTACAATAATTTTTTTCTTAGAATGTTGAATAATAATAAATATTATACACAATATTTTTCATGGCTCGAAAAAAAAGGTTATTTTTGGCACGTAGCGTTTAATTTAAATAATTAGCCACCTCTAGTATATAAGCTAATAATAAAAACCAAATAAACATTAAAATACATGTACTATACAAACCATAACATCTTGAAGTTTTGTAGTACACATTGTCTGTCAGATGAAACTAAAATCAATACAAAGATATTCTATATTTTAAACAATTCACTGCGTTAATAAATAATAATATACCTTAAATTCTAAATTTTGGATTTTATAATCATTTTCAGTCATCGCATTAAAAGGTTTCCAAAATGGAAGACACAATAAAAATCCAATTTCTGGCATTTTACAAATTGAACACTCATTAATGTACGAAGGTAAATCTTGTAGTTCTTTTAATGTAATTTCATCCAATAGTTCAGATATGTTTTCAATTTTTGATTTTTCTATAAAATAGTATCTATCTATTAACAAAACTTAAAAATCTACAGGTTATTATAAAAATGATAATATACTTTCATCGAGTTCTGGTATGAATCCTGATTTCACTACAAATCTATCTTGTATAGTGGATTTTTCAAAATCAATTATACATGACATAGAATTAACCATAGTATAAAGACTATCTTTTAATGTTTCTTTAATCTATAATTTTATTAGACTATTAAAGGTACAAAACTATAATTTAAACTACGTAATAGCTCAATAAAATAATTAAGTACATCGTAAAACATTAAAAAAATAATGATAAGTACCTAATTTAAAAATCTATAACATACCTTTGTAAAAAATGTTATTTGTTCAGAATATCTTTGACAAATTTCTCCAATTGTTACAGCATTTATAACTGTCTAAAATTGAAATAGGTAAATAGGTAATCATTATGTGTGGTTTGTAAAATATAAATTGTATTTATTTATTATATTATATTTAGCTTGAATATTTAAAATATACATATTTACTTGATATAATAATTTCCATTGGTACATTGAAGCATTACCGCTATTCATTTTTACTACGGTAGACTAAAATTATTATATTAAAAATATAAAATGTTATTTTATTAATGCATGATAAAATTCTAGTTTTAAAAAAAATAATTGTACCTAATGTTATATTTTATAATACACAAAAGTTTAAATTTATCTTCACTGTATATATTATACTTTATACACTTAAATACTAAATTTTATATTTTTATAACTGGTACAATTATCTTTAAACAGATATATTAAAAATATTAAGGTAATAAAGTACTTACTAACACACAACGGCAATGTTTGATACAATTAATCAATGATAGTATTACATTTTCATTACAAGGGTTTATGCAAAATTCTATAAATTCATGTCTATATTTTATAATATCAAGGTTTTTAGTAGGTTGGGCTAAAATATTCTTTAAAAACTTTGAACCCATAACTGAGTTACACCGATTCAATAAACTAAAAATGCTTGGGCCTTCTTTAGTTGAATTTTTGGTCCATTTGTATATAGAAGGGTGTTCATGTGCAGAAAATATTTGTAATGACTCATATGTACTAATACCAAGCCAAAGTAAATTATCCATGTTAAGAATTCTAAATGACATTATTGTGAAGTTGGTTGGTAAATTAAATTTTACCAATGGAGTATCCAAGAAATGTAATAATGCACCCAGTGCACATACAGCTAATTCTTGAGTGAAATCAACTAAACTACGTATATAAAGTTTGCGGGATTTTTCATTTTTTGGAGCAGACGCCAATGACATGGATAAAATTAATTGCTCACATGTTTTAAACTCTAAAAATAAAAGTAGTATACTTTATTCAATATATTTATTTAAACAGAAAAATCTATTTTTAATAAATAGATTAAACTAATATATATGTATTATATAGGTATACAGTTATTTTATTAATTGTAGTATAAAAAAAAATATGCTTATACCTCACTGCCCTTTTTATATTATTAAATTTGTGAAACAACTTTTAATTTAAATATTATTTATGTGTGGAAATTTAATCAAACCATTACAAAGATTAATAGTTGAATAAGTTATAATATGTAACTTTATGTATATAGTATATTATATTCTAGTTGTTTTACTCAATTCCATCCAAGTAACAAATTAGTTCTTATAAAAATATGTTGTGATATATACATATCATATATATTAATACATATTGTAAATGTATATCATTTTAATTTAATATCAATTTAATGTATCATTTTTAATACATATATATTACTTTAAACTATCAATTATAGATGGGTATAGGTTAATAAATACTCATAATATATAGATATTTACTAAAAAATTGTTTGGGTAATATATGCACTTTTTCATCTGATTTATAATCATCAATATTAGTTGGACTAGAATAGATATTTATTTCGCCACTATGAGCTAATTGCTTAATAATTTTTAAAAAATGTCCATCTTGTAAACTACATACTATAATATTTCTGTTATACAAATATTAATATTTTAATTGAGTAGGCACTTTTATTAAATATATTAAATAATAAATTAATAAATTAATACAACTTACACAGGTCTAACTTGCATAAATAAAGCATTCAACATTTTAAAGTCTAAATTACTTTCTATGATATCATGCAAAACTTGAACCTTAGCACAATTTTCAAAATAATAAATATATATTATTATAAATACTAAATATAGATATAAATTATGAATAAAAAATAATTTATTAATTGATTAAACTTTTGATTACTTCAGATAATTGAGTATTATAAGATGCAGCTCCCAACATACCATTTTTCCAATAAATTGAAAGAAATATATCCTAAAATTCAAATAAAACCAAAAATAAGTTTGAAAACATTATTAAATATTAGCTTTTATTATAATTACTGCATCATCGGTGTTTAATGTAATATCACAATGAGATTTGTTAATGTTATTTGCGTCACTATACTTTGAATAATCTACTGACGAAAAATCAATAGAACAGGTTGCACTTGTACTTAGATCCCTAAAAATATGAAATTTTATAAAATTGATAAAATATTTTTCCTTTTAGTTGAAGTTAGGTGGACTAATAAAGCAGGTATTTTTGTATTTTAAAAAAAAAATTTTAAGCACCAAACTTAAGTTACAAGAAATAATAGTGTTATAGCTTTTTTACTGCACTAAAACGTCTAAAACATAGGTATAATGTAGCATGATAATCGATACCTAATTTTAAGTAAAAAGAGTATTTATTAATATACAAACTATGATAAATCTACCGTACAACAAACATCAAATATTTTAATGTAATATTTTAGTCATTGTTATTTTTTTATAATAAACAATATTATTCAAATTTATTGGTAATTAGTAATTACTTATAAATAGGAATACAGCTATTATTAAAACGTACATTTCGACCTTACTATTTAGTCCCCGTCAAAAAACTGAGCTTACTGACGTTTTTTTTACAGCCTGCAAATATAAAGATAGTGCATATTTTGGTCCCAGAAAGGTATAAGACTTTTAGCTGAGGCGAATATTAACTGTTGGGTTATGTTTGATCCCCGTTTTTAAATCATTTTTTTTATTAATTTCCTAAAAATAGTAATATAAAATGAAAATTTAAAAAAAATAATATATAAATAAATTTAATTTTTCACTTTTTCACTTTTACGAAAATGATAAACAATTATAACAAATAATTTTAAGTTTAATCATATCCCACAAAATCTAATTCATTTTTACGCCCAACTCACCCACTCATCAAAATATAAAATATTTTCATCATTATTCTTACATTTGTTACAGTATAAAATTATTTTCTTTTCTTTAAAATTAATACATAGGTACATTTATTATTATTATTTTTGATGAAATAATGGACTAATATCGAATTCATTTCCAAACCTTATGGTTTATATTGTTTTATTATCAAAGAATTTTATAAAACTAATGATTTTAAAAACTAGCCGACAAATATCGTCAAAATACACATTGGATTAAACGATCTATGACTAGTAACTCTTGGGAACCAAATATTCTATCTTAATAATCTATGGATAATTTCAGATTACTAAAGATGATGAACTGATGAAATACTTAGATAACGAGACACGTATTCCTTTTCTGTCCCGTGTGAACACATGATTTAACGCTATGTACCTATTTCAATATAACTGCACGATTCCTTTTGTTCATAGTAGTGAGCGCCGATCGGCCACAAATTATCTCATGTTCAAGAGTTCGAGGCGCTCAAGTTAAACAAAATATAGGTAATAGGTAATATTATAGTATTATATAGTATATATTTTGGTGATACACGAAAATGATCATATTAAAAATAAAAATCATATTTCTCAATGACAGGGTCACAGGGATAGTGAACCTTTCAGTACCCGGGTGTTAAATAAAAAATATTGATTGAATTTTATTTTCTCTCCGTGTCAACTAATTTAATCTTCTAAAACAAAAATTAAAAACTTCAAATCACCTAAAATAAATAGCATTAAAGACACCCCTATAGATTATACATTTGTAAATAAATTTATTTAAAATTTAAAAAAATAAGCGGAAAAAAAATTAAAATACACGCCATAATTCATGTAAAACAAGCTACTTTACAAGAACACGAGACTACAGTTGTTGTAGGTACTACACTATCTGTCCACTTACAAGATAATTTTTTTTCGTAGATAATTAACCAATTTATAAACTTCCACGAAAGATTAAATAAAACTGAAAGTACACTCCACCAAAAAATCAACGGCAAAAAACAGTCTTATCCCGAGAGGACCAATCAAACAACTAAAAAACTAACACATATTACACAAATATAATTATTATAAAATTATATTTAGCACTTAAAAATCTTATAGGTAATTGTTAAAGACGATTTCCCATTTTCCCATGTATAACAATACCTATATTGTAAATTAGTAATTTTGTAAAAATATATAGAAATACATATAGTATACACAATATATTAAAATAACAATTAAAATGAATAAATAAATAAAAAAAATAACTTGATGACTTTTTTTTTATTGTTCAACTTAGAACATCAAAACAAATAATCTTTTTGGATATTTGTTGAAATAACAATAACAAAAATCCCTCAATTAAAATTAAATAATTCATATGGTCACACTCCATCACTCATCAAGAACATTTTTCAGGATCTTGGACTACATTTTTACTGGTATATATTTTATTGTTAGGTATCCATGTATTTAAAAGTTTATCTTTTAGGCAATATTGAACTATTATACTTACATTTCAAATGAAGAATGTTACATTAAAAATAAAAATATTCATTAGTATTTTTATTTTTAATTACATAAAATAACTTAATATATTATTAAGTAAGTTGCTGCTCTGATTTAATATCGAGGCAACAGGTAGTCAGAATTCAGAATAGATGCTAACTTTTAACTTTTAACTAATAACTAATAAGTTATAATTATAAACCGTGGAGTACACAAGTAAAAAATATTTTAGACTTAAATGCACAGTGCCTTCGTGTAACGTTCCCTAAATAATGAATGCCAACATTGTTCATAAAATCTTCTAACATAACAGTGCCTGCTATTTTAAGAACAAAATAATGTCACGAAGAATATTTTACTATGCAGAATAGTAATATAAATAATAATAGACAAGAATTAAGCTTTGTATTTACAAAACAATTTTATATAGTAACTAGTAAGTACTACAGAACACAGATAAAATGAAGATTGAAATATATAATATGTATAGGTACCTAAATTAGGTATCCGGTGAATTGGTCGCCAGGTTAATGGTTAATTGATCGCCGAACGAACTTTTTTAGTTTTTTTTTGGTAAATATTCTTATTTACTTATTTTTAAATAACGGATAGTTAGTCCAATTTACAATGCGGTCAACAGATATATAACAATTAAAACTCACACTTGGATTCATATGCAAGAAAAGCCATACAAGTGTTTTATTTGCAATAAATCATTTTCTCAAGCATCAACTTTAATTACTCACAAAATTATTACACTAGATTTAATAATCTTACAGGAAATAAAACATTAAAATTAATTTTGAACAATATTTTAAAAAAGTTGATAACATTTTTAAAACGACTCGTGCAAATTGGATCATTTTAACTCACATTTGCATATAATTTATAGTGGTTATGAACTTTTAATTTATAATAGTAAATAATATAAAAATTAAAAACAATGTTTGTACTCTGTAGCTTAACTTTTAAAGTGACTAATATATAAATTATATACTTGATTATACAAATCTTAAGAAATTAGGTAGTTACACATACCATATTGTTCTGTAATATTAAAAGTACCTCAACTATAGCATATAATATAGAAATCTATTTATATATTATATAGTTTATGATAACACATTTTTAGTGACTATATGAACACTAAACTTGTGAAAACTTAAAATGTGACGGAGATGGTTATACCTTATACGCAGCTCATTGTCTAATAAATTGTATTGGACATTGGTACCATAATAATTGTTGAATAGGCATCTAATTACTTTTTAATTTCATATTTTATACTCAAATGTAATCTATTTTAATAAAATACAAATAAAGTAAAATTCTCAGTTTTTTTTTTATAAATAAAATAATACGCAGTATATACATAAAAGGTATTGTATTATGTACATAAAAAGTTTATTAATTATTTCTTTTAGAATATAACTGTTATCTTAAGACTTGTGATACCTTAATGTTGTGTTATGATTAAAATCTATGCAGTTAACACTTATTAAATTAATAGATGTTCAATTTCTTTGAGGATAATTCTGTCTGTTTGTATGTATTTATAAAATTTTCTACCAACTAGTTTCGTCTCACTCATTTAGTTCTGATTTACTTTTAATTAAACAATTTTTTATATTTTCAATATTTCATTCTTTATAGATACAGTATTATAGTTGGGAAATATCAAAAATATTATAATTGGGAAGATAAATGCATCACTAGTTTTTGGCAAAATTGTGTGTTACCTATAACCTATATTGTTATATAATTTACAACAAAAATGAATAACCTTACATATTATACAACATATTTATACTCATTGTTTACAAATGATTAAATTTCCATAATATTTTGATTCTTTATAAGTTATTTACATACCCATTTGAAAGTCAAAAAGCTTGGAAATTTAATACAAAGTACTTTGTTCTTGTAGGCTACAGCAGTTCAAAATTATGAATATAACCTAAGGTGCAAAAATATAAATCTCCAAACCTATATAGTACACAGAATTCATCTACAACCATAGTATTATAACTCTATTAAGGTAAAGATATATTTTATTTGTATATATTTTTTTAAGTGATTAAATTAGATTTTATAGAATTAACAGCAGTAATACTGTTGTCTGTTACAATAAGATCTAACATCAAATTATTGTGCTTTTACTAGTTATTATTTTTAATATCCCATTTATAAAATAATATTGAAGATCTTATACATAGTTATCTGTTTTAAGAATGGAAAACCTACTGATATAATTTAAGGAGACTTAATTTTGTGTATTAGGCAAAATTTTATCAAAACAATATTTACAAAAATGAAATATTTACATAATAAATTAATCCATTAATATAGGTTATTATTAGTTATTACTAGTGTTTGAATATCAAAACTCCATAAAACATACTAAAAATTCAAAAAATTATAATCAGAAAATCCTAGACAAAAGCAAAAATGATAAATGTATTAGTTTTTTAATTTTGTATTATTAATTTCATATAATATATTAATAATTTAAAAATGATGTCTGTGAGTCATACTTGATTTTTTGATTTATGACTACTACTTATTACAGATATATAAATTTAGATATTAATTTTAAATTATGTTAAATTATAATAAAAAACCTTTAAAAAAGGCATCTTATACAAACATTAAAATATATATTTATATTGTGACCGCTGTTGGTAGATCCTGTGTTAGCTTGGCATTAACAGAAATATAAGTTTGAATTTTTGTCATTTTTCTAACAAAATATAAATACACAATAACTTAAAACAAATAACATAAAAAAGGTTGAAAAAATTACTTAATTTATTAGAATGTGTATTGCTTACCGACAAGATCACTAAAAATCAACAACACCTTATTAATTTTTATTCAAACTTGGTTTTTGGAACTTAAAATGGAGGTATAAAGTAAAGACCTTTGTAAGTCTAAATTACTATAGATTTAATTACCTAAAGGTAAAGAAAAAACTGATACTTTCTACACTGTAAATTAAAAAATAAAAATAAAACACATCAATCATTTAAAAAAACTTTAATATTACTTATAGTTTAGGTATTCATTTGTTTTTACACGTGATTAAATACAATTTAATCGATCATTATACATTCATGAAACAGCTTTCAATTCTTCAGGCATATCATTTTTAGGGTGTTTGTTTTCAAAGTGTTGTTTATACGTTTTAGGATCTGGCATTTGAGCCTAAAAATAAAATTTTATATACATAATTATTTACAATGAATTACATTAAATAATTATACTAAATACCTAGTATTATTTATTGCAATAAATACATAAGTAAATAATAATAACTAAACATAATTATAATATATAAATCTTTTATTTTAAAAATTATTTTCATATAAAACAGTTCAGCATGAACTAATAAACTTAAGAGTTATATTGACAATCTATCCATGTCTTCTTTTTATACAAATAGTAAAACATTATAGCCTTTAGTGTTAAAAATTAGAAAAAAACATAAAAAGATGTGAGACTATTACTTTTGAGGGAACTAATGCAATTTAAAATGTTTATATCAGAAATAGCATATTTTTCTAATGCTACAAGCTAAACATTATTTATTTTTCAGAGTGTACCATTAAATTATGAAATATTATTAAAATTTAAATATTTTAATTATTCGAGTACTCTGAACATTTTTCTCCCAGTTGTACCGTCTCCGATTAAAGTCACAGTTTAATCGGAGACAGTACAATTGGCCCTTACTCGGTTTGACAATAAAAAAAGAACAAATCACTAAGGTAGATTAAAATTAATAACAAAAACTATATTATCATAAAATAATTAATAATATATATTTATATATACCTTTATAATTTTCTATTTTCTATTAAGCAATTGAGTGGTAATTTTAGTAATGGTGTTTATTGATTTCAATATTTTTAAAATATTTATTGGAGTTATCAAACAATCAAGATGTATATAGAAGTAAAGATTTATTATTATTTACAAATAATTGCACCCTAATAATAATACATACCTGCACTATACTAAGAAACTTTAATCAAATGTACATACAAATATTACAAAAGTAGCTTACTTTACAAACAGAGCAAACGTGAATCAACGCTTTCTGCGCAGCCTTTTTCTGTTCGTTGGCACTATGACCCTGTTGCTTCTTCATCTTGGCTTGTTTTTCGGCGGCCTTCGCCTGCGACTGCACTTTTTGTTGTCCCCGAGCCATGGTAAACTAATGATAAAAATTTAAATAGTAATGAAATATTAGAAAACCAAAGCGCACGGCTGTTGAATAGGTAAATTATACATCTTTTATTAGGTTAGTTATGTTGTCTAAACACACTTACCGACGTGAAAAAATGGTCGACACTTTAATACTATCAACTGTATCCAATGGTAGTCGAAATGGCAGCCACTGGTTTAGCTGTCCCCGACGTTCGAACACCGAGTTGTTAGACCACTGTTGGAAAATCGCAATGAAATCGTACGATCGGATAGCACGTCACTGCGAATTGTGATTCGTTACTGATTTTGGTAGGTCGTGACTCGTGGCTGCTGACCGCCGTATAGTCGTGGGTGAACGGAAGGAAATTTGGTACGAAACAATGAAACGCGAAACGTTTTACAACGTCAATCTGTCCGATTTTCACTCGTCCCGAGTCACGCTCACGAGTCGTCCGACGTCCGTGCCGTTATCACCATTCACCACTACAAAATATCTCGGACGAGGACCGCCAGCAGTCACCACAACTGTCTACTGAAACTGATGTCTGTAATCTGTTATTCTGTAGGTTTATTCCATGGTTTCGGGAAAAGTGCCCGATGCATTATTCGTAATAATAAACTATTGATAATACCGGTACGCCCATATTACTACCTAAGGACCATAAGGTAAACGTATAGACGTTTATGGCGAAATGAAATACTTTAAAATTTAGAATTAATGTATAAATTTAAATAAATCATTATGAAAAAAATAAACGAAAAGTTGATTTTGGTAATTTTGTCGAGTAAATTATTTTGTTTGTATACTTCGTAGAGCATTCATTTTAACTAATGAACTAATAGGGGCCTAGACATAAATTAATATTTAATTAATTTAATTTTCTTTTATATTAATAACGCAATATCAGTTTGGAAATAATTAAAATGTTTTGTGACAATTGTGGGTTTTTTGATGTATTTAGTAATAATATAAAAATACGGAGAACCCCTGATTTTCTAATTTTCGCCGCTATGCCAATCTAACCGATTCGTACGGTTGTTGTCATATTATTTTCTATTTTCTTGCACTCGGCACAGACTAGATTAATTCATAGATAATTATCATTTCTGTACTAATACTGATTACTGTGTAAGACACAGCAGCTTATAAATATTTATATTATACTGAATTATAGGTATCTATCGTGTATGTATTGTATGCTACGATTTTTGTTGCACATAGACATAATATAGTACCCATTATTATTAAAACTACAAGACACAATAAATCTATTTTGACATGATCAATAATCATTATTATTATTATCACTCTGTAGTCTGTAGGAACATATGTATCTGTATAAATTGATCATTGAAAATGAAAAAAATAAAAATAAAACCAAAGAAAGAATAACTAAAACTAAATCATATATAAATAATGAATTAGACATTAAAATATTATTGAATTATTTTGTCCAATTTTTTACCTACTAAAAGATAATTTGATTTTAAGTAAAAAAATAATTTTAAATAATTGAATCAATAGGCAATTGGTATAAATCAAATACATAATTTCAAAAAAAAAACAAAAATTTGTATCTATTAACATATTTATTGATAGATACAATAGCTTAGATATCACATAGTGCAAAATTATAATTATAGACAAATAACAATTTTACTTCACTTTATCATATAATTTTAAAGTTTAAAAGTAAAATATTAGACATCTTGAATAAAATATTTAAACCACCACATTGAGTGTGGTGTAAAGTACAATTTTTTATGTTTTAATTATTTAAGGTTATTATAAAAGTAATTTAAAATATTAGTAAATAGTAAAATATACCATAAATGCTTAAGTAATTAGGTTATAGTTTTAATAAAAAACTTAAATAATCCCAATTATTTACATCCAATAACAGGATTATAGAACATATTTTATCACTAGCCTCTTTGAATTTTTAATTTATTTTGTTATAACACACCTTATTTAAATACATAAATAATACTTAGAAAAAATAAAAAATTTTAGATTTAAAAAATCAATTTTGTTTTTAAAGTTAAGGAACTCTATGTTTAATACTAAAATAAAAATAATACAAGAACTACACAAAGTAAATTTGAATTATTAAAAATGTATGTAAGTAATATAAACAACTAACAAGACCTTATGTTGTATTTAAAACTGCCTGTTTTTTTGCAAATGCAATGAATACTTGTTCAAGAGTTGTGTCACTAACAGTATAGTCTTCAATTGCAGTATAATTTTCTTTAATTGCTTTCATCTGACCAAATATCTCTGACAGTGGTATATTTGGATTAGTAATATGATAATGCAATAAACCCTGCAATATAAATGACATGTTAATATCAATACATACATACAAAAAGAAATTATTTTATTTTAATAATTTTAGTTTAATTCATCTTCTGTATGAAATACAAAACCAACTTGATTATATATTATCTTAAATTGTTTAATGAAAATATATTAATTTACAAAATTTGTTTCATTTTAATATTGTTTAGAAAGGTGAAATTAGAACAAAGGTTTTAAAGCTTTTTTTACAGTGATACTCTATTTTGAACCAAATTTAGCAACAGTTTCTTGCTATGAATACTTCAAGGAACATAAATTTAAAAAAGTAGTACTAATGGTAGTATGTCACTAGATGTTTTTCCTTTATTTAGAAAATTGAGGAATCATAGATATTTTTGATTATAAACTACAAACCATATGAATTCTTGGACACAAATAGATTTTAAATCAATATTTAGATCCTCGCTAAGTCGCCAAGGATGTTGGGTATTCAGTTGCTATAGTAACAGATTTCAATAAATAACATAACGCAAAATCAGTTACAGTCAGAAAAAAAAAGTTGTATCCACCCTAAAAACATATCTATGTTCAAATACAATTTCTCATTGGTAACCAATTTAAAGCTTATTAATTTTGGTAAAAATATCATTATAAATTATAAAGTATAAAAATTGAAAAAATGCAATGAATTAAAAGATGGAAATCATTTACATAAGATAATTAAGATCATGTGGGGTTGTAGGACCCACCAAATACATAAAATTTGTGCAGAAGTGAATTGGTTAATGTTAAAATTATTTGGACAAAAAGTTCAAGTACAATAATAAATAATTAGATAAATAATCCTTTATACAATAATTAATTGCAATAAATATTGTAAATATATACATTTTTTTTATTTTTGGTTCTCTAGGATACTAGTGATGCCACACCACCATAGACATAATTAGAGTAAAAATTTTGGGGACTTCAGCCCCTCCCATATAATTTTCAATCACTGCCTCTCAGAAATATCCTCTCATTGATAATATTTTGTTTATTGATAATTATAAACAATTGTGTCGCGCTATAATAAGCAAGTTCTAGACTCCAGACGTAATAGACTTATCTAAGACCGAGATTATAATATTGTTATTCAAAATCAATAACAAAAATTTCATTTATTCATTTTTTTAGTAGTAATCACAAATTTTTTTTTTTATTTATCAATATAATAATATAAAGTTCTACATGGTATTTGAGGGGGTTTAGCCCCTCCATCCCCCCCTAATTGCACCTATGCACACTACTATATTAGAATGAAGTTACTTTAATACAATATAAGTGTAATAGATCAAGCTCACCTTATGCTCATCTTTTAAATTTATATCAGGAGCAAACTGACGTTCTATATCAGATTTTAGATCAGTAACATTGAAATTTTCAATATAACGTAGTTTTATCATTATTGTAAATCCTTGTCCATACCGATTTTTTAAATATTGTATATTACCAATACATTTCATTACACCATCTACCATTATTGTCAAACGGTTGCAAAGTGCTTCACATTCATCCATACTATTTAAGTAAATCAAATAATTAAAAATCAATATCAATATTACATACAATTTGTCTTACCTATGTGATGTAAGTACAACAGCTTGTCCACCTCTTTGACTAGCAGCTAATAGTTGCCATAAATTACGCCTTGCTACAGGGTCTACTCCACTAGTGGGTTCATCCAAAAATACAACAGGAGGATCTCCAATTAATGCCATTGCAGTGTTTAATTTTCTCTTATTACCACCACTATAATTTCCACAGAGCCGATCTTTATATTCTTCAAGACCTATAACAATGATAATAATAAAAAGTAAAACATTAATAGTTTAAAAATTTTGAAGTTTTCAAGATAATCAGTATATGATTAGGTAGGTATCTATCTATAATAAAAAAAATGTCAACATCTAATATGATCTTTAGGGAAGTTATAATTTTTCAAAAATATGGTTATTAATTATTATTTTATTTTGTTTACTATTACAAATAATGAAATATAATTTACACTGTATTATAAGCAATTAATCCTGTTCAGGTTAAGAGTGCCCAGTCGCTCGGACAAAAACCAGTTCTATTCGCGCATGTATTTTGCTACGGGGAGTGCTTTGATGTACCGACACATGTTTATACATAGTGACTCCGACAATCAATGACGGCGGTCGTATAATGCCAACCAATCACAGGGCTTCTGATCTAGCCCGGGGGGTCTGACAGTTGTCGGCGGCTCAGTATGCATGCCAGAGTTTGGGTACTCTTAAACTCTTAAATATATGAATCAGATATGACTTATAAGATGATTAGAATTATAAAAATATAAACTTTTACTTTTAATAAATAAACAATATAGGTAATTAATAAAAACTATATTTCAAAAAATACTTCTAATATTTTATTTTACATACCTAATAGTTTGATCCATTTATCAACATGTTTTTTAGTGTTTGTAGGCGGTATTCCTCTTAAAATTGCCATTAGATTTAAGGTTTCTCTTCCAGTAAGTTGATCATTTATTGCATCAAATTGAGGACAATAACCAATCAAAGAAACATACTATATAACATTATTATAATTAATTTTTATAAACATTTATTTAATCTTAAAAAAGTATTCTATTTTTATACTAACTTGATTTATGTTAGAGCTGAGTTTGTACAACTTATCTGTCAGGATAGAAGCGTCACCTTTTGAAGGAAATGTATCACCAGTTAAAATTCGGAATGTAGTTGTTTTACCTGCGCCATTCACACCAAGTAAGCCAAAACATTCACCAGGTGAAACGGCAAAACTTATACCCCTGACACCAGTAAATTTAAAACTAAACTTTTTAACCAAGTCATCAACCAGCAATAATGGTGAGGAAGCATTACCTAACATAAAAACGTACAGTTTAATTAAATTTTATAAGTGACTTGTTTGCTAGCATTTTCAATTACTAGAATGCGTTTTGGCTGCATCGACTTTGTCTCTTTCACCACCAACATCTGGATCTTCATTTACATCTTTATAACTAACACCAGTACCAATGATTTCATTAAAAACAAACTGATATAATCGATGAAATATTTTATAATCAAATAATAATATAATGACTATGTACAGTATGCTACTAAATAATAAAAATAAAGTTTCTTCTAATATTCCATTCGGATTTTTATCGGACTTGAAAACAAAATAACTTTTTCGTTCAATACCTAAAATGTTCAAGTAAATAAAGATTATAAATCTTAGTTAGTATAAAATAAAAAAAAATTAAAAACTTACTTTTACATTTTTCAACTATAAAAGGTGATTTACACACTTTGCACATGTTGTTTTCCCATGCTATTTGAATAAATCCTGATATACATGATGAATATGCAAAATGTGGAATAATTAAAACACTCAACCTTATTAAATTTAATGTGTTAAAGGAATTTATTTTATTATACTCTCTTATTAAGTCTTTTAAAATATACAACCCAGTATTTAGGAACATTCCTGTAAACAAATAAACAACAAAATTATGAATAATTAACAGATAATAATTGCTAATTTTAAAAATGTTAAAATATATATATAAAATACCTATTATAAAATTAATTGCAATGAACAATAACATGGAACTGACTAACGTTTTTTTAAAATAGCTATAAACATATGCATAGAATATTGCACTCCATCCATAAATAAGTAGTAATGTTAATAGAACACCTGTAAAAATCATATTTTAATTATACATTAAATAAACTTGGTTTAAACTTTATACTAAATTAACTTACCAATGTCATTAAAATCAGTCAATAAGTTGTTTATATCCATCAAATACATACCAACCAATGTTGATAAAACCACAATTATATAACAAAAATAGTCCCAAATGAAACAAGTAACCCAATACATGATCGGTGAAAGTTTAGTCATCATTTGTAGGTGTTTAATGCCACTTACTCTTTCATTTAATGGTAATGCTATGAAATATCCTATTAAATACAATAAACCAGGTGTGAAAGTAGTTATCCAAAGAAACACTAGAGCCACCCCAAGTGTTTCATCACATATATTCTAGAAAAAAAAAAAAAATTATATCTTAACTGTATATTTAATTACGACAAATATCTTACAATTTTATCCATATGAATTGGTTCATTAACAGTTGAAATAAATGAATCATTATTTCCTGACAACTTCTGTAATAGAGCATTAGAATAAAGATTTACTGCAATTGCTGGAGTATGAATAGCTATATTATTGTATATAACAGTTGATTTTGTTTTGTTAAAGTCACCAGCAATCATAAGATTTGTTCTGTAGTTAAACACATCATCTTTGCACATTTTTAATAGATCTATTAAACACAATTTTAATTTATTAATTCTAATTTCCAAGTAAAAATGTATTCTAAATTAACGATATTTTTACTGAGCAGTGGTATGATATTTATTGTTAACATATAATATAAGTATTATACATAAAAAAATAGAATGTTTATTCCTATAAAAATGTAACTCTAATGTATCTTCTATATAACTTTTACTCAATTTATTCAGCAGTTTTATACGTCCGCAAATTTGTCTCTCATTTTACTTAATAAACTCTAAATATATACCAAAAATTAGTATTTTTTTTTTTGACATATTTTTGGAATGGGTCGGATAAAGTGGATAGGCTACCTGAACTTGGCCTACCTAATTGAAAATTAATCATATAAATATAAAAATAACTGGCTTATGTTGAAAACCAAATGACTATTTTTTGGTATACAATTGAATTTTATTGGGGAAAGTGGGTAAGCCAAGGTTATGGACGTTAGTTTTGTATTGTTTTATATTGTTTTGTAATTTAAAATGTGACCATTTCATTCCAATCCATTTTAATAAATTAATATATAATTTATATCATTTTAATAATTATACTGTAAACTAATATTAAAAAAACTAAAAAAAGTTAGCATATGATAATTGAAAAAGCAATTAATTGAGAACAGGCACAATGTATTATTATACAATTATTAAAACAATAATGCTCATGGTTTAAATACAATTTAAATTGTAATAATAATAAAGGCTAATCCAAAAATAATTGTAATATGTTTATCATATTCTAAATTTAGGTAATGTTAAGTGTTTTGGGAACAAAGAATAATCAGGGCTTATAAAAGCTTATAAAAATTCCCAAAATTGTAAATGTTTTATTTTATATGATACATAATACGCTGTTATGTTTGTTTTATTATGAAGTAAGATACATATACCATGTATATGAGCAATGATTATATTAATTTTACCATTAATTATATTGTTTTCTGATGATGTTTCATTAACAGTAGCTTTATTTAATTTAGAAATAGCCACAAACATTGGTTCCAAATTCTCAGAAGAATTATCTCCAGCACGGTAATATACACTACTATCCTTATAGGTGCTTAATGATATATTTAATGCTTGGGAAACAACAGATTGATTGACTAAATAACTTGTTGATTTAATAATTAACAAGCCCAACAGAATTGGTCCGATACCCTGGAAAAAATAAGAATAGAATTAATAATTATAAAAAACTTTTTGTTTAGTTTAGCCCTGCTTACACATATTACAGTATTTTTCGTCTCGACACCAAACAACCTTAGTCTTTACTTTATAGAAATTATTTTGTGTTTAATAAATATGTAGTGTAATAAATTATGAAATACTAATCATTAATATTTTACAAACGAAAAAAAAATTATGACTTATGTAATAATAATCTTCAACTTCAAAATAAATCTGTTAGCAAATGGGATTCCCTTTTAATATTTATGTTGGCATTTTCTTAACAGGAAATATTTTTATTTGCCTTTTATGAATATTTACAATTTTTTTACTGAATCAAAAAATTTAATACAAGATACTTTATTCATCAACTGTTCTTATAGAAATACAAATATATTAAAAATATATTGAAACTATTTAAAAAATTTTAACATTACAAACTAGTTAACAATTTATAAAATTTTCAATTTTAATATTTAAGGCTTAAAACTTAATACATAGTTCCTCAAAAGTTGTCCTTAAACAAACTAAAAATAAATAAAGTATAATATGTGTAAAATTGTTTGTTTTCATAGTATGTAATTTTAATTTAAGAATGAATATCCTCTATTTATACTATCTCAGTTAATTATAAATCAATGTTCCAAATTAAATTATATATTCTTTGTATTATAATAACTTATGACTGAATTAAAACTTAACATATCCACTACACTTTAGTTGCTACAATGTCAAATTTGACGATAAGATACTCATTCTACATAATATGGTAAATAAACAACACTATTTAATAGTTACTAATAATTAGTAATAATACAATTGACTATTGATATTACATTTAATTGTTTTAGTTTAAATAAAAAAACATAATTAAAACTTACAAAAAATAATGACAAAAGCCATCTTCTATATGTATAAATGGCTTTTTTTTCCAACAATACTTTGAACTGATTTTTCATTAAATTTATTCCGTTTGTATACTTTGGCATCAAAGCTAAAAAATATATATATGATAGTTAATGAATAGTATTTAAAAATAACTAATAAATTATAACAATAGTCAATATTATAAAATATAAGATATGTATTGTATATAATTTTAATTATATTTATAATGTTCATACAATTTAAAACTTAAATTTGCTGCTTTTTAAGTTTGGTATAGAGACAAGATTAAAAAATTAAATATAATGCTAATACAAAAACTAAACAATCTAAGTTTTTTGTAGATATTTTTAACCATCATTCTTGTATATTTTTGTGAGTTTGTCTACTCAGAATTATATTATTTAAAATTATAATTTTTGAATTTCAATAATAATTATTTGTTCCAATTAAATATTATCTTATAGCTTTAAAAAAAATAAAAAGTTCAAAATTAAGACATATTAATGTATTAAAGACATATGTTTTGAAAATTACAACATTAGGTATTATACTAACAAGTGTATTGAAAAGGAATATATTTCTCGTAATTCAATAACAAGCTATTTCTTTTTAAATATTTAAAATATTCTAAGTGACTAAGTTAACAATATAATACTATTAATGATATATTCACTAATAAAATGGAATATTGATAAAAAAACATCTAACGTGGAAATGCCAGCTATGAATAAGGGAATCTTGTACAGGGATTTGTCCATGGATCAAAATATTGTAGTAGATAGTTATATATATATCAAAGATTATATACACAATATCTTATAAAAAACTATCAGTAAACAATTTAATTATTATTTTAGTTTAAAGCAGTTTAAAAAATGAAATTTAAGATAAGCTTTTCTTATTTACAAACAATATGTTAAATTTTGTTTTAGAATATAATAATTTAAATAATTTACTTTGTGTGGCATCATTATTAATTGGTTGTTTTGGTTCAAATCTATCATCTCCAGCTGCGACTGAACTAAAAATTAAAAAAAATTAAATGTAATATTTCTTCTAATTTTATAAATCTCATGTGATGTGTATATACAAAATTTACAATAAATCAATTTAAAGAAATACAAATAAATATGTGTAAATTATATAAATAATGTTAATGATTTAAATTATTTACTATAGATTAACTACAATTAAAGTACTACAAATTATAGTGAAAAAATGACATTTCCTAAACAATACAATTGTACCGTTAAATATAATATATATTAAATAACATGTGATTAATGAACAATAACAACCAACAGTCAGTTTAACACAATATTGAAATAAAGGACAAATGACAGGATAAAAAATAACATGCATGCATGAACTTCTCACCGTTGGTTATTGTTGTCACCAAAATCATTATTCAATGTCGAGTTCTTTTTATTGTCTATCCTACATTAAAGTTTATATATTTGATAGGAGTATAAATTAATATAAAATTTTATATGAAAATATATTCAAAAATTACTTTGGATAGATGTCGCCTGTAGTTGAATTAGTTATTTTAACATTTTTCAAGCCGAAATTTTGTTTTTGAAATTCAAGAGCAGAAAATAGAGCAGCAAATTGATTTCTTTTTCTAGCTGGTAGATTAAATATAATTTGCATTTCCATGTTGGCCATTAAAATAAATTCAGGCACATACTGTTGAATTAGATTGGTCACTTGGTCAACTTTGCAATCAACGTCTTTGGTAATTATCAACTGGTAAGTACCAGCATCAACTGGTGTGTTTATAGATGATATATCATCATCATCATTGTGTATATTTCTTTCAGCTCTAAAGGATAAAAATATTTTTATTTTTTAAATAACATATTAAAAAATATAATTTTTTTAACTATTTATATAAAATTTACATGTGCACATAAAATCTTTTTATTTTATAAATAATTAAACAGATATAACTTTTGTACCTTTAATTGTCAACAATACTTTGTAATCAGTTATCAAAAACGTATATAAACTCGAATAAAAAGTAAAAATATTAAAAGGATGCCAAAAACACATGTGTTGTCTCCTTATAAATGTTTTAGATAATAAATTTTCATTCAATAGAACCAATTTTGTGTGTTTAGCTTAATATTAGATAAAAATAGTTCATTATCAAACTTAAAGGTAAGAACATCATGTATGTCCTGTTGTCTATTTTTTACGATATTTTAATATATGTTAAATAATAATATTTAAAAATGCTCATAATGTGTCCTCATAGTATTGAAAATTAATGTTCTAGAATATTTTAAATATAAATCAAATTATAAACTGAAAATAAAATCATTTACAATCATTTATTAAATATTAAATAAACTGTTATTATGTACGACGAATTTCTAACAAATGATACAAATTGAGACCAGGCAGAAATATCTGCTAGACATACATAAAACTATTTTATCAAACTGATGGTAGTAAATCAAGATTTTAGTAATGGAAAATTATCATAAAATATTTAAATGATTGGAAATTCCATGTATAGGTTTATTTATTTATATTCATTGAATTTATAGTAATATTAATTTATATTATTATATTAACCTTAAAATAGTAAAATATACAATTTCTTATTAAAAATATGTATTACTTAAGAAAAACTTCTTCCATTGTTGTACAAGATATACCCATTCCTTTTATAGAGAATTTTTCTCTATTAAATTCTAGCATTCTAAAAACATCTGGAAATTGATCAGTATTATCATTGGGTAAATTTATGACAACTTGAGCAGTCAATGAGCTTTGAATTTCTGCTTCTGGTATAATTTTTTTAATTGCTTCTATAATATTAGACTCATTGCATGGTTCTTCTTTTACAATAGTCAAATTATAACCAGTTCCTGTTAATTTTTATGATAAGTATGATTATTTTGTAATGTTTAAATTTATTATTTTTTTTCTTACCATAAGCTTTTTTTAAAAACAATGAAGAGCCATAACATTTAACTTGTCCATGGTCCATGATAGCAATCCTGTCACCAAGGACATCAGCTTCTTCCATAAAATGTGTTGTGATTAAAATAGTTCTTGTTCCTCTAAAAGACTAAGAAAATATATAAATATATAATAATATAATAATATATATGATATTAAAAATGTATAAGGTAGTGATAAACCAAAACATTTTAAATAAAAATGTTTATAGCATAATAATTTGTTTTTATCTGTTCTATATAACAAACTCTGTTATATAATATAACAAATATGTTTGTTAACAACATAAAACCCTATAAAATAAAGAAAAAACATTAATGGTAAGAACATACATTAATGTTTCTCATGTAAACATATAAAAAAAACATTTATAAGCCACTGCTCGTTAAAAATAACAAAAGTAATATTAAAAGTTGTAAAAAAAATGGTTAATACTCTAGTTTTAGTATTTATTTGTTTTAACAGTTTTATGTAAATAAAATCTGTCTATTATAAGTTGATATTAAGATATTTAGATAATATAATTATTATGTAGGTAGTTAAATTTACTGAAAATAATTTAATTTTCAAATAAAAGCTAATTAAGAATATACCAAAATCTAATAAATAAAGTTAAAGGAATTAAAATAAAATAGATTATCATACCAAGAGTAAATCCCACATTTCTCTTCGAGATTCAGGATCCATTCCAGATGTTGGTTCATCTAATATTAATATCTGAAAAACAAATAATAAATATTATTTCTAGTTACTTATACATTAAAAAATAACACAAGAGTTAAAATTAAAATCTTACTTTAGGATTGCCAACTAACGCAATTGCAAGAGATAGCTTCCGTTTCATTCCACCAGAAAGATTACTTACTAGTTCATTTTTCTTTTGCAATATATTTAAAAGTTTAAGCAAATGTAGACCCTCTGATTTTGCATTTTTTAATGGTAAACCTTTCAACTAAATTAAATTTACAAAAATATTACAATTTTTAAAATATTGTAGTGTAAACATTTAATACATACCATTCCAAAAAATATTAAATGATCCAAAGTAGTCAAATAAGAGAAAAGTAAATTATGTTGAGGACATAAACCGAGATTTTGTCTAAAATCGTCAATGTTACTAAATAAATCATTTCCATTAACATTTATAGTACCATATGTAGGAGAAAATAAACCTTTAATAAAATAATTAAATTAATGTAGTTATATAAAATAATAATTATTATAAAATACAAAAACTACCAGTAATAATTGACATTGTAGTTGTTTTTCCAGCACCATTATGGCCTAAAAGAGCAGTAATTTGCCCCTTATATAAATCCAAATTTACTCCATTAACTGCATAGAAATTTCCAAAACGTTTATGTAAGTTTTGTACACTAATTCCAACTTCATAATTATCAGGAGGTTTTTCAAAAAGCCTACTGTTGCTTTTACTAATGGGAACCATTACATTATTTTCAGTCTTATTTTTCGACCATTTACAGAAGAAATAAAATGGTTTTGCAACACCAAATTTTCCTGGCATGACTGAGTCAATGTACCAAGCAAAAAATCCATACAGGAAACAATCAATAACAAACATCATTAAAATAAAACCAACAGAAAAACTGTTACCGCCTTTTGCAGCAGTGAATAAAGTGGAGAATTGAAGACCTTTTCCTTGAGTTTCAAGTGACGATATTGCTATATAAGCTCTCGATACTGCAAAATTTGGAAATAATGTGAATAATGTTTGAATTAAAATGCTTGTAGAAGGTTTCACAAAGTTTTTAGGTACAGTGTAAGTGAGACACCATACACTACTACCAACAATCAAAGCAATTAATGGTCGATTGAATAAACTACTAATTGCAAAACAAAAAAATATTCCAGCAATCATATACATCATTAAAAAAATCCACAAGAGTAATGGATTTGTATAATTTAATAACTTTGCTTGACCAAAAGGTGTTTCAAAACAGGTAATATAAGTAATAAATGTGATTGATATAGCATATATAAAAAAATTATGTAATATCCATCCGGTCCATATCATCCATGGTTTAAGACCCATAATTTTCATTAACTCTTTTACGCCTGAATCTTTTTCTTCGACAACTCTCTTAATTGTATGAGAACACATTAACAAAAAACTTAAAATAGTGAATAACGGCAAGAACATATTAAATAGTTCTTGAAATGTTGAATCCTTTAAGTAACTTGCATAAGGGTACGACTGAATTTCTAAGTTATAATCACTTAAATTAAGACCATTTTTATTATTGGCACTCATCAAAATAAAAGCCTTGTCTATGGTTAATTGTAATGCTAAAAATCCATAATTTAGGTATTCATCACCATAATCCATAGGCCCTGGTATTTCATATGGAGGAAATAAATGATCTGTTAGCCATAATTCATTTGTGCTTCTTATCTTGTACTTTAGAGCTTGAGATTTTAAAGTTTCTTCAAAAACAATACCAAATCCCATAATACTACTATAACCATCAGTGTTATTGAATTTTATTTTGAATTTGTTTATCATATCATCTTCATTAATAGCTGTTTCAATGTTATCGTACGCAATGTCCAAATTTTTTTGAACTATATCCATGATCTGTTCTGTTTCCTTGGTTTGGGGAGTATAGATAAAATGTCCCGTTGAGTGGATACTTCTAAAAATTAGATATAAAGAGTCTTCAGGAACAGGGCTTGGTATAGTTTGGTTTATAATTGTTGGTCCAGATGTTTTATCATTTGAAAATTTTGTTTTTACATAATTGATCAACAAAAATAACAAACACGGTACTATTATTTCAATTATAGTACTAAACCAATGTCTTTTTCGTAGTTGTAAACTTTTCCATAAAAGTACTTTAATCTTTAACCACATCATCTTTATTTATTTTCTGAAAAAAAAATATACATATATAATATATTCTTAGTATATTAATACAATCTAATTTATTGTCAACAGAAATTAAAAATAAGAATTTATACAATATTATTTTAATTATTCTCTCTAAGAGGATGACATACAAGCATATCCTTATTTTATTTACCTATGTAAATAGCTTAATATTAAAGTGAATTGACATATCAAACTTAGATGATAACATTATTTATTATCTGAGCTTTCCTGGATTTAAATTTGTAAACAAATAATGAGTATGTAAAATTATAAAATATTAATATTAAAAATAAAATATTGTTAAGATCCACCTACTGAATATTGATGTTCAATATTAAGAAGGCACATTATGGGCATTTTTAAATATTAATATTTTACATGCTCACAAGCATAACTCGCTTGAGAATTAAAATACCATAAAAAACGTACAAGACTATACAGAAAATGTTTTTACTTTATTTGTAAATCAATCAATTTACTCTAGTATTAAAGCTAACCACACAAAATAGGAACTGCTGAACTTACATTTTAGTATGTTATGCGTTAGTAAGCAGGTATGGCATCTTATTAAGTGCACTTATTAAATATTTAAAATTACATTATGACGTGTAAAAAATGCTTAAATAAATTACCAATAAAATTTAAGACCCTTATGTATACTTATTTTTAAATTACAACAAAAAACGACATCAAGATTCTCGATATTTAGTTAAATTAAAATGCACTTACCCAATACCCGATGTTAACAACAATGACGCTTCGGTGTTAATATTATAGACCCGGTACAGACGGTATGATATTACATTTCATTTAGGTAGGTAAATAACTTTAATTACATCCAACAGACGCGTTTAATGAATATGATACAGGTACTGCCGCATAACTATGGTAGCTAGAAAAACGAAAATTAAAATACAATTTTAACTAATAATATTTGTCGTTGTACGCAGCGTATAATGTTTAATATATAAATGATTAAAAGCACTGGAGAAAAATTGAATACTATTTAGAATATAGAACCTTACGGCCTACAATCTAGTGAGTAACAGCTCGACGTATCGACTACTCAAACTCAATACTCATTACTCAATAGTCAGTAACATAGAATACACTAGTCTCGAATGCCAAGAGCTGATCAATTACGGTGATAGCTAATTAATAATTATTAATTAGTGATTAGGAATACTAACATTTTCCAATATACGAAATATAATAATATGCACGGCAATCAATAACGAGTACGACTCGTAAGTCGCGACTACAAATAATCAATGTCGTTGTGGTAAATATATAATATAACTGATAAGAAAATTGATGATATATCCGATATAATAATATGTCATATCGGCTGACGGCAGAAAGCGTTATATATATATATATATATATATAATCACAGTACAATAACACAAGCCACGGTCTATACAGAATAAGTAGACTAAAGACCCAACTCAAACAAACATACGTCCACTCACACGAAAATACTTACCGAAATGAGTCACAAGCTGCGTGCAGTCGCCAAGGTCGCTATTTTTAACCCGAGTAAAATAGAAATTATTTATGTTTTTTACGATTTTTGAAAAATATATGCATTATATTTATCTAGATATTATGACTCATTAATCATCATACATTTTATAGCTTGTAAAATTACGCCATACCATAGTTTTCGTACTTAATAGTTAATGATGACTAAAGTACAGAACATATTTAGCGAAGAACAATATCGAATATTCGAATTATTCAAATAAAATTAAACTAGATTTATTCGATTATTTCGATTGTTTTAAATTTTTATACAAATGAAAAATATTCGAATACTTTTTGCGTAAAAGGTCACATAAACTAATTGTCTAATGCAAACAGCAAACGTTTATAATTATAACTGCTAATCGATATAGTACTGAAACTTAAATATAACTATACCAACACAAACTAATCAATTATAACTGGTATTGACGATTCGATAATTCAAGTAAAACCCAGGTCTAAATGATTAGGTATTTCGGTGTGCTGATGCATCTGCGTACTGAACCGTCTGAATCTGGCCAATAAATAAACCACCCACCGAAGACCGAACGACCGAACATTTGGCGATATTACCACAGAACAATAATATTACTATAATAACTTATTTATTTAATTCTGCATAAATAATATTCCTGTAGTTTTAAACGATGATTATAACATCGTTCAGTAGTATACCTCAAACCTTAGTGGTGAACAGTACCAAAACAATTAAGTAAAAATTTTAGTTTTAGTATAACTGTGAATTCACTTTAGCGGAAATAAATAAATAATAATATTATTATTATTATTATTGTGAGTACTAAATAACAATTCAATCCAACAAATCTAAATAATTCTTAATAATAATAAAATATAAAATAAATATCAGCTGCTTTTATTTCTTTAATATTTTTAACAATTTTATATACTTAAAGGACCATCTAACCCAAAAAATTTTCTTTGACTTAAATTATAGTAGATGCATCTATGACGAAAAAAATGATTATACCACTAAAATTCGTTTGTGACAATCTGTTCGTTAGTTACGATGAATTTCGCGCGTGACGTCCCGGATTCGTTCAAATGTTTGTTAAATGTATTAAGGTTGCCAGATTTTGAAATTTTTTTAGATAAACCGTTAAAAATAATACAATATTAAAGTTATTTTCTTTTAGATTTCGCTTCCTAAATTTAATGACTGGTCGAAGGACACCGGGAGGATGAATGGCAACCCTATAGTGTATTGAATGAATATTTTTTTACTTTTTGTGTAAGCTTATATATATAGGTACATATATTATATATATATTTAGCTAATGCATTATTCACTAGCTAAAAATTAAGTATGAATTAGTTTATACCTATCGTCAACGTACGATCAACGTAGAATAAACGTAGTTTTTTAACGAAAAATGTACGAATATATAAGTTTATACCCATCGTCAATGTAAAATCAACCAATTTCAACGTATATTATACCATTATTATACGAATAATAACTATGCATATACATACACCAAAGTTATCCTTTTTATACACGTAGATTATACGATTTATACATGCTATGTTTACTGGGTAGTGCCGTAGTGGGTATGACTACGTACCACGT
This sequence comes from Rhopalosiphum padi, assembly GCF_020882245.1. Classification (NCBI taxonomy): domain Eukaryota; kingdom Metazoa; phylum Arthropoda; class Insecta; order Hemiptera; family Aphididae; genus Rhopalosiphum; species Rhopalosiphum padi. The sequence continues at coordinate 27,616,140 of NC_083600.1, forward strand.
ACGTTAGTATTCAGCAGCGTTTTCCGACGGAGACGGACTAGCTATACAAGGTGTACCCGTCGAGCATATTCCGCCGCGTATTTCTGTACAATATCTAAAAAATTATGGTATGAACGCGACGTTTCTCGTCAGGGACCAAAAACGAGACCATGCACTGACCAGAAACTTCGGGTTTCGAGTTTTGTGTCTGAAAACGGTTTCGATTTTTTTTTAAAACCATTTTTACTCCCTATAGCTGATTTTCGTCATCACTCACCAGTATAGTCCATCCTAATTTAAAACGATGTAAAATTAGGAGTTTGCGTTTTTATTATGTGAAGTGCATATGGTAAACAAACGTAGTTTACAAAACAAATTTAATTCATTTGATTAATTATTTTAATTTTTAGTTGTGGTTCGTATGAAATGGCACAGGTCACAGGGAAATGTTCAATTGAGAAACAATTATTTTAGCAGTTCCTGGTTTATACCATAACACATATAAAGTCATAAGGTCACCTATAAATAATAATATACCTACTATAAAAAATAGGGGTGTATTTACTGGGCGGATCTAATGGCTCTTTGAGTACTTACATTTATTAGACCATTATTTTAATTAAATAGAAATATTTTTTAATTTGGAAAAATGAAATTAGGAATACCATGTTTAAAAATGGTTTAGAAGCACTAAAAAATTGTAACAAAGATATTTTCCCCAAATTTTTGTCGATGAAAATGTTTGGCACATTTCCAGTCTAACAAAAAAAAGTTTTTCAAGCTTGAAAAGAATAAAAACGTATCTGAAATATGCTATGAAAGATGTAATTTTTTTATTTGATAGGTATTTTATAATAAATTTAACTTATATTTTGAATTTACATTTAGAATAGGCGTATGAAATGGTTTAATAATGATGTCTATTGTCCATCGGGACATTCAAATAGCAACTGAAGAAATTATCGATGAGTTTGCGTTAAATTCAAGAATAATAGACCTTCTTTCATGAATATATGAAAATAAACAAAAAAATTGTATGCAATTTAAGTTATTAATTTATTTGATTTATAAGATATTCGCGTAGCAACCACCATGGCTCTGCAAGCTAAAATTCTTGTCATCCACCTCGTAAAATAAATGCTAAATACGCCACTGCAATAGTGAAATGTATTATAATAACCTATTAAATCCATTTATTTCATAGATATGTTTATAGTAATTATTTAATACTGTTGAACGTATATAAAAATTTTAAATATTCAAAGAATTTGTCGTAAAAACTAATCGCATAGGTTAGCGCTCAATAGTTTACATGTTGATAAATGATAATCGATAATAAATACGCTTATTTAACTACCAAACATTAATTAATTTAGGACACATTATTATAAAAACTGATACTTTTAATTGTTTTGATATTTTTTTCTGTATATTATGCTATTATAGAATGATGAATTGATGAATAATAATTATAGAAAATTGTTAACGACGTGACAAGAAATCGATAAACAGCTATTTACTGCTCATGATTATAATACGAATTTACAAATTGTTTTCGTTAGAATATCGAATAATTTTGGAGTGTATGTACTTACTACTTAAACATGTTTAGTTTCCAATGTTTGCTGTTTGAATGTTTCTGTTGTTATAGGCGTTATGGAAATATGTGATATAAATGATATAACGTCTTAACCTATTTTATTGGTATATTATTAATTGTTATACCTATTCATGAATTATAAAATAAAAATAATGCGCTTATTTTTACATCTTACAATTCTTATATCTGCTATGCTAATATTATTATACTGCTTTTCATATTTATGGAGAACATTTTACATTTTACATGTTTCTACATGACTAGATAATCAGTAATGATTATTATTTATGTACCAATGTACCTACATTTATTAAAAAATTAAAAAAATGATTATTTTCATGATAAATTTCATTTTTAAATCATCAAGTTTAATCAAACACCAGAGTATTGCATCAAGCAATGTATAGTATTAATAACTATATATATTAACTCAAATTAAAAAAGTCACTGTTTTTCATCATATTTTCTATCAACAAAATAATAATAGGTAATAATATAGGCGGACATTGGGGGGGGGTTGCCCCCAAGTATTTCAATTTCAATAGACCGCCCCCATAAATCAACCAAATGTCTGCTTATGGGCAATGGGTAATAATAACACTAACTCACTATAATAAGTCTATATAGGTACCCACGTCCCACATAATAGTAAATACATTTTAGATGAATTGTCTATTTATTCGATGTAATATATAGTTTCTATAAATTAATAATATTATATTAATAACTAATAAGTCTATCAAAAAAGCAGTTAAGAAGTTTGTATAAATAAATATATGTTAACTGAGTAGATTTTATACAGCCTATTTTAAATAAATTTTCTTACATGCTTACATAGTTACATGTTTCACAATATTTTAATCATAGTTGGTAAATTGACGGAAACGGGAATTCTTTTCAATATTAGGTAGTGAAATGGAAAATTGTCAAAAAATAAATCGAAGACCAGAAAGACACTGAAGTATAGACAGTATAGTAGTATAAAAATCTAAAATCGTAGGTTTAAGTTTAAATAACCTATAAACTGTTTAAAGTTTATTTTGTTGACAAATTATTATTATTGTGTATGACATTGAGTGTGTATGCAATAATATAATATAGACATAATATAGGTATGTGATATTAGTCTATATTTTACGAACGAATAATTATAATAATTGTATAATTGTACAATGTACACATATCAACTGAATATTACGATAAGTGAAATTTATAATCAATAATCATGTATATTATAATTTTCTAAGTGCAATTAAGTATTAACTATAAAGAGAATGTTATAATATGTCCATTGTCCATATTTTATTAACACATAAATCATTTCGTTTCGGTAAGAGTTTTTCTGAAAATGTTAACGTATTCTTAATTCTAAGTTTGAACAAGTATAGTTTCTCTGTTGATAAAACTTTAAGAATCCTTATTAATGGTTTTACAAAGATAAAAATTAAATATAATTTTTAAATTATTATTTTAGTTTTTTGTGACTTATATTAGTTATTTTGTTATGTATTGACAGTTCAGTCAATTACATTTTTGTTCTAAGTTTATACCAAAAAGGTTGTTAATTTTTTATTATTTTTATTTCTATATTTTTTTTTGTTACATATTGATACTACATTGATTACTACTTAATGTTACATTTTTAAAAAATTATACTTTGTTTTGTAATTGGCAAGTTAGTCAATTATTTTATTATATTTATAGTTAATCAATAAACAATAAAACTTTTCAAGATATACATTTTTAAATTTATTAAATAATTAATTATGTTGTACCCATAAACGCACAGTGTTGCTCACAGGCAACAAACTAAAAAATTGGTTTTTTAGGGACTTAAAATACCAAAAAATTTTTTTAAGTATTTTTTCCTTGATAAGGAGTAATAAAACAACCCAAAAAAAATCAAAAAAAAAAAAAAAAATCATGCATTGTAGGGTTAAATTTAGCTTTAATAGAAATTAGAAATAATTTTGAATACGCATATACCATTTATATTATTATATATTTTATACTATGTAAATACTAGATATCTCTTGTAGTTTGTACCAGATTGCCTTTATTATAATTATTGTTGGTTTTACTTTAAAATTACTATAGTTTTGTTTATTTATCCCAATATGTATAATGTATATTGTATGTATGTATAGGTACAAAACAACTAAAAAATGAATATATCCCAATCTCACACTATAATAATGAGTTAAGTGCCTTAGTGAGTCATTATTCTTCATTCTTATTCTTGGAAACAAATAAGCATTTTTCAAAGCCTATTTTAAATTTTAAGTGAAAGATAAATGTATTGAGTATTGACAATAATACAATTTGTATAGTTCAATACAATGATATAATATTATGTTTTTTTATTGTCTTTGTTTTCATCTTTTGGAACTGTAAAAATATTTGATTTTCAATTTTGACTTTTGACTTTTGAGATAGGTTTCTGGTAACAAAAATTAATCTAGTTAGTAGTTTTTACCATTGAGAGGAATGATAATCAAAAGGAGATAATCAGAAAAAAACAATTAAACAACTGAAAAATGGGAATTTGTATGTGTAACATTTTGTTTTACCAGGTTCCACTCATAAACGAATAACAGTAGATATTTAATATTTTCACCAAATATTTAGATTAGCAATTTTTTCTGACTCTCTTTGAGCAATCTGTAAGCTTAATACATTTCTGATTCTTTAACAAAATTTTCTTATACATAATTACTGATAATAAACAAAAAAGTTTATTGAAAACTAATGAATATTTTTTATAGGTAATTTAAGTTTAAATAAATATATTCACCATTCGCCTACAAAATAACTATTTCTCCTCGAACGATTTTTGATATTTAGTTGTAATTCGTAATTATAAAATATTTTTCTTTGTTAAAAAAAAGCTTGAGAATTGAATACAAGAGTTCTTATAAATTGTCGTAACAATAACTTAACATTTTTTAAAGATATATAAAAACACAATTTTTTCAACATTTGAAGTTCAGAGAAAACGATGATACAGATATGTTATTATAATTCAAATTTAAAAAAAAATACTCGTGAAACCCTAAAACTTTCACGTACATTATGTTATTCATTTTACTATACGCAGGTAATGACATTTTCAAAACATGTAGATTCATTTTAAGTTATTATCTGTTTATACCATGAACCCAATGGCGCCGAACTAATTTTTTTTAGGTGTGGCAATGGACATTAATTTATAGGTACCCACCTACACGGTATGAAACTTAAGCCGTAATACACGCCTACACCCCCCAGTCAATACCGATTTTTTAAGCAACAAAATATTTTTTGCTACATTTTTACATTATTTAATATATTAATATATATAATTATTTTGATTTTTCATTAGTATAGAAATTAATTACCTATATGATCATCAGAAAAGAATATAGACAAAGAAACTGATTTAGATTTTATAATTTTACTTAGATCGTATTATTGGTAATTTATCGTGATAATTAAAATATAGTTATCTGTTTTTTGATGGCACGGTGTACGCCACGACCGCGACACTCTACGAATAGACCAGTTCACGTTATTTGTAACTGTATGTCCACTGCTCCTCCTTATCTTAATTATAAATCTGTACAATTTTTTATACTTAAAAACTACTAATGCTAGGGGGTACCCGTCCCTTAAAATTAGGTGTCGCGGATGCCACATACATATGGTAACATAATATAGTTTTGGCGCCACTGCATGAACCTATTTAGTATTTAGTATTTACTACTATTTACGGTAAGGTACTAAGGTGGTATTGACTCAAAAGTTTAATATCAATAATATGATATGGTTTACACAGAAAAAATATAAGAAGTATAAAAATTTCGATTCTGAAACCACCTCACTCCTCCATTTTCTAATGCTTTTATCTTAATAAAATATAACATGGTGTAATGTAGAGTAAATTAAGTTTTTATAGCTAACAATTGTATTTGTAGGTAGACCTTTTCATTCTTTATCTTTATGTGTTATACTGTTGTGTGTTATTATTTGAGAGAAGACAATTTAGCCTGTCGACAGTTACTAATATGCTATAAACGGGTTTTTTTTATTCTGCTATTAATTTTTAGCAAAGTTATCATTATTATTTTGTACTTAAAAGGTTTAGCTAACCAATATCGATTGGTACTAGTAGCAGTTTATCACGTCAATTATCAATGCTATTCTGATTTTAGTTTTCTCATTTAGTTCATAAACTTTACAAGTTATAAGTAGGTATAATAATATGATATAGGTCTACGAATCTACAATTTAATGAACGAAATACAGTGATTACAAGTTTAATGATTTACGTAATAAGTGACATAATTATGACCAATTATAAACAAGTATTGATTATTGATCATGAATTCATTATAATTAAATTTAATAAGATTTTTAAGGAAGAAATTTGAATGTATGTGCATTGTATGTGTCTGAAATAAATATTTTATCATTGAAATGTGAAACAGTTAATTTTTCTTAAATTATTACGAATTGATATAAAAAATATCGGTTATCAAAAATTGAAATTTTTTAATCTTGACTGAAAGCTTCACTAATAATTAAATATTTACAAATTGTCATAAATAAAAATCAGTGTTTCAATAGAAATTGATTAAATTGCGCAACTCATGTTTTGCTATGTAACAACATAACTATTGTTCTAAAAAATTCCAAAACATTATTGACTCTAACTTGGTCAATTTTTTATTCAATTATAATATATATATATTTTAAACTATTATAAAAATATGATTAACAAAATGTCTATATTGAAAATTTAAAAAACTTAATTACATAAACAATTATTTGAAAAAAAAAACTGCATTTAAATATATTGATTTTCTATGGGGATATGGGACTTTTGGGACATACTGTATACCAGCAAAACATCTCCTATTGGATCAAATTGGATTTTTCATATCTTATCTTGAAATGAGTTGGTATTGAACTACTACATATTAATTTTTTCTACTTCAAAATCATAGATTGTATACACTTACAATGAATGTGTTAGTAAAAAAAATTGTCTTTCTTATAACAATATTGATTTTTATTTATTCAATATAATTTTTGAGATCAATAACACATTATAAAAATATAATTATTTTTAAAGAAAAAAAAATTTGGAAACTAAATTAATATTCATGTCTTTTTCTTTGTCATTGATATAATTCAATCTTCTTTGGTAGCTACCATTGGAAATCGTACGACACGCAATTCTGTACCATAATCACATACAATACTGTCTGATAGCGTTAACAATTGAGTAACAACATTACAATCTGAGTCACCTAAGCTAAACACTTTCACTGGTTCTCCTGTTTGCACATCCATAATAACTATAGAACCCTGAAATCATAAATACAATACAATACAATACAATACAATTTTAAACGTTTTTAAATCACAGTAAAATATACCTGTTTAGAAGTAATAAGCAAATTATGTGTTAACATCGCCAAATCATAACAATAGACATTGCTCTATAAAACAAAATTGAATAATAATAAAAATAATAACATATAAATTGAAAAATAAAATATCTCACAATTTGAATACTATTAAGTTGATGACCATGAAACCTGTCCCATACACAAATTTTATCATCTTGACCAATGCTAATAACATAACTAGCTGAACATGTTATGCCTAAAACTCCTCCATCATGACTTTGAACTGAATACATGCATGTACCTAGAAGTGAAATATACTAATAATTACTGCAATTAAGTATATTAAAAATTATATAAATTTTATAATATAATTTATTATTAACAAACCAGTAACTAAATCCCACACACATAACATTCCATCTTGACTACCAGATGCAGCCATGTGAGGATTTACTTGATCAATAAATAAACATGTTATTGGGCCATAATGACCATGTAGAGTATATAGTAATTGTCTATCTTCAATTCTAAATACCTACAACACATAAACAATTAACATAAAATATTAATTAGTTGTGGGTAAGCACAGGGAAACTAGGGTCATACTAGGGAAACAGTTTGACCTGGGAAATATATATTTTATCATTTCTTCAACCCAAACATTTAAGTATTCAAGTGGGCTATTGTAATATTAATTACCTAATGATTTCATTCAATTTTTTTTATGAAAAAATTGTGATTTTTAGTTTTTATAGTAATTTTTGTATAATAATTATGATCATAATTTATCAATACATAGAGAATATTACTTAATTTAGTGTTTTGTCTACTATATAGGACACCTTTTTTTCTTCAATATTTAAATTCTTCAACTTTTGTAGATCGGGTATAATGAAACGATGATAAAATCAGAATTTTGCAGTTTGGTTTAGTTCAAAATTAGTCAAAGTTGTTGTTTTTATAGAACTGTCATTTTTTTTAAACAATATTGGATATCAAAATACTCTAATGAATGAATGTGTCAATGTATATAAAAATGATATTCATTTATACACAATTTGAGTAAAGGAATGATACATATTTTTTCTTATTAATATTATTAGGCTTTTACTAACCTTAAGCATGTGGTCTTGGCTACCAGTAACAATGTAAGCTCCATTAGTTTCAAGAACAGTAACTGGTTGATTATGTGCCTTTAGAGCTTCTATATGAAGACAACGTACAGTATCATTAGTTGATTTAAGAGTGTGAAGAGATGAACCTATACTCCCCGTTCTTACATGTTCTACAGTAATGAATATATTTTATTTAATTATAATAAATAAACATATTGATTTAAAAATATTTACTTCTAAGCGGGAGTTTAGTTTTAGGTCTCTCGATAGATTCTCTCAAGGTTGATTCACTAAAAATATCAAGCTTAAAGAATTCTAGAGACCCGTTCAATCTCACAGCTACTACATATTTATTGATCAATTTAATTGCTGTAAATCCATCATTTATGTCTCCTTGCCACATACACTAAATTTTTTTTTTAATTTAAAAAATACTCAATAAATTAAAATCTAAAATCATACTTTAAGTATCCCTTTGTACATATCCCAAAATTGCAATGAACCATCAGCACACCCCAGAACAACAACATTTTCATTACAATCAACACACCATATCTGAGAATTAACACAAATCTCATTTTCAGATATTTTTTTGGGTCGATTTTCCCATTTATTTTGGTCTGAATTAATAGTATGCCTTGCTTTATTTTCATCTTGGTTTATCATGTCATAGTTGGTGTTTTCAATAGAAATCACATTTTTACACCTTGCACATAATCTAAACATAGTTTGTTTAATATCTATTACAATTAATTTTACTAAATAAAAATTAAGACTTACTGTTCCATATTTTTAAAAGACTCTAGAAAACCATAATTTGACATAGAATTAGAATCAGAAGAGTTTTTAAAATCATTAGAGAAGTCTGCTGATAAATTGAATTCTTCTATATCGTCATCACTAGAATTGTCCAAATTAGACCTTAAACAAAAATAAATAAATAAAAAAATATTAATTAGTTTTACCAATAAATAGTAACATAATTTAAGATTATACTTTAAAGCAGGAATCACAAAATGACTATCACTAGGCTGAATGTGGCTTAAGAACAAATTTTATTTGACACATAAACAATTAATTTATTCTTTAAATTATTATTTTTATTTTTTATTGTAAGCTAAATAAGGTTCTCATTTTATTTATTTATTATGAATTTACTTCCTTTGGTTAAATATTTACATTGATATTTTCCAAAAATTTCCTTAATGGACTACACAAATAAAGAATACTTGTTTTTTTTTTTGTATGAAAATATAATTTTAAAAAAAGAATAATTTAGACGATCTAGTTGTTGGGCAATTACTCCCTTGTTTAAATTTAAATCAGCACACTGTCACACTTCACTAATCATAGCCTATTTTACCTTACAAAAAAATGTTGAAAATTGTTAGCAAATATTAATATCATTTTCTTAGTCCACTTTTTTTTTATTTTAATTAATAATACATTACATAAAGTATGCAAGTTAAAAGTAATATATAGCAGATATACCTACTACATACAGTGGTTCACAATTCGTTCAATTTTATGTATTTTTATTTAAACTTGTATATTTTTTTATGAGTTGAATTCAATTCTTGCTTTATAAAAAAAATATATTATAATAAATAATAATGCATTAGTTTAAACTTTAAACTATAAAGTAATATTGTATTTGTATTTTTAATAATTTCTATAAGTTATCTTAAATCAATTTGTAATGTTATAGAAATAATGCGAATATCTGAAGAAATATATAATAATTTTATAAATGTACTTTCAAATAATTCATCAAATAATAATTTTTTTAATCATACAAACTAAATATATATGGTGCCTACATTTTATATATAATCCATCCAAAAATGTGATTCTATGACGCTACATAAAATGCTATTTATATTTAAACGCGGAAGTAATAGGTCCACAACAATTTTTAGTCTACAAACATTATTCCATTTTGGAGCTCTATATATAAACACAATAACCAAAAGTATTAATTTGTGATTCTTGCTTTATGTTAAAATTGTATTTTATGAACAATTACAAAACTGTTGGACCACAGAGTTAGTTTAGGACTTCTAATACCTAGCAATAAAATATTTCATGTAATTTATATATTTTTAATTTTTTTAAATTTTAATGAATATATCTATTTTTTAAATAACTAAATATTGAGTAATATCATTATTTTTATACACCTCAATTTGCATAGTTAGTTTAAAATAAAATTAAAAAATATTAGTATTAAAAACGATAAAACTTCCTAACTGATTTTAACCAAATTTACCTATCAATGGTACTAATCAATTCACCGGTTAATGCATTCCAAACATTAATACAACCAGCAAGGCATGTACTAACAATAATATTTCCATATGTAGCAATACATTCAACTGATTGTGTGTGCCCTTTAAATTCAATTGGAACTGCTTCTAATATAACCTAAATAAGAATTTAAATCTACAAAACTTAAATAAAGTGAAATTAAACTATATTATAAATTATACATACTTGTATACCAGAGTCATGTTGTATGTAACTCACATCATGGCTCCACCCAGCTCTCCATTCAGCATAGTTTCGACTACAGACACATCGATACAACATTATCAATGTATAGACTAGCACTAATATGCTAATTAAACATAGAACAGCAATTAATATTAATTCTGATGGTGAAGTAGGTATAAAAGGTTCGGATGATTTATCCACAACATTGATGTCTTTTCTACTTTCCAGTGGCGCTACTATATGAGTATCTAAAATAAGTAATAATGTACATATATCAATAAAACAAACAACTATTTTTTATACAAAAAGTTTTAATATAAACATACCAACAAAATCAAAAGGATCAAGAGCAGCAGCAAAAGACTTCCAATGCGATGGAAATGATTTATCTGCATCATTAAGAGATTCGCGCAACGACATTGCTTCCTCTGGTGTCACAGAATGAGCTAAATGTATAGGTTGTAATACAGACACATATGATCCAGCAACACTCACATTGTACATGCTTAATAAAAATTGCCAGTTGTACCAAGAGAGTCTAGGCCAATGGGGCCATTTTTCTGCATTTAAAAGTTGTACATAATATGGCAAATCATTTTCTCGAGACTGATTAGCCTTACATTGAAAAAAAAAAAGAAGATAAATCAACAAAAGTTATAATGGTAATTTATTAATTAATAAAATACCTTTTTGTTAGACTGATATTCTTGTTTTACAGTATATTTAGCTTTGTTTTCAATTATAACAGCTCGTCGACCCTCTTCCCATGCAAGAGGAAAATGTATATTCGATCGTTCTTGAATATATGGTTCCTCAGTAGTTACAGATTTTCTTAAATCAAAAAATTCTTGCACAGTTTCTGTATTATATATAATACCAGATATCCAAAATATCATAACCATCATTAATACTCGTTGAACAATTCTTGTAGCTGCCCAAAGATATAGGAATCTCAAACGTTTTGATATTGGCTTACGTCGGGGATCTTCTAATGAAGCCATAATTTGCAAACCATTTAAGCGTGGATGAGAAGCAGATTTTAACATCACACCACTACGACTTGAATGTTTTAATGCCGGAGGATTAGATTTGTGCATTTTATTGGCCAAATTAGCAAATGAAAATGGATAATATGTTTTTTGGTAAGTAGAATCATCTACTGATTTCATATTTAAAGATATGAGTGCAAGAAAAAAGAACATTTGAAAAAAGAAGTCACATAATAGACCCACTATGGCAAATATACAAAATTCCTAAAAATTTCATTTAAAATTAGTTATAAAATTCAAAGTTTTTAAATATAAAACTACATACTTGAATTGATGAAACAAAAGTTAATAATCCACCGGTTAAAATAGTAACTTCAATTAAGAGATTTTGAGTTATAGCCCATCCTTCTTTACTTAAACCTTGGGCCAATCTTATTTTTACATCTAAATTTGGTGCTGTCGAACCCACTGATTTTATTATGATCAACATATTTTCAAGACCAACAACAATAACTAAATAAGGAAACACCTAAATAGTCATGTACAAATAATATTTTAAAGCAAAATAATATTAATTAATATATAGTATAACAAAATCAATTAAATTACCATTTGACTTTGGATATTTATAGTAAAATCTAATCCAAATAAAAAACAAAGCCCTATAGTTGTTAAAAGAGTAGACATAACTGTGAAAACAGCTCCACAACTAATTCCAACCTAAAACAAAAATATTGATTAATTTAAATTATAAAAAATAAAAAATGTTAAAGAAACAAATATTATACCTTAGAAACAAAAATGTCCATTTTTTTAATAGAGTAATAAATGTACCCAAATAAAAGCATATAACACGAAAGTAAAACAAATATTGTTTCATAATTTATTTCCCCAGGATAATAAATGTGTAAAGTTGATGTGTCTGATAGAATTTGATTTGATTTAACATGCACAGGATAAATTTGTTTCAAATGGGTTTTTAATCCTTGTATATACCTATAACAATGTATATAAATTTATACAAGGTGTTTTTTACTTTAAATTAAAATAAATAATATTTGATTAGTTACTACATATAGAATTCATAATAATTATACAATAAAAAAAAAAAAATTTGTTATAAGGTCAGTGGTGTACTTATACCTGAATTTTTTTGTGGTAGGAGGGGGGTTAAATAAACAAATTGGATGACCTGAACCAAAATGAGATATAGTAAACTTTAATACATGATTTATTTTTATTGGTTATTATTTTTAATTAACATGTCATAGTAAAATATATATTGAAGTCTAAAATTTTCAAAAAAAAACTAATTATTCTAAAACAAAAATAGGTAATGGGGTATTAAATAAAATAATTGAGAGTATTTATATTATTTAAAATATATAAAAAAAGGTGATTTACGGTGGCACAAGTTGTTTCATAAATATTGTAATAGCAAATTGAACAACTCTTTGTCGTGGATGTACAGAATATCTTCTAATACCAGTTTCTTTAAGTGGCATACCAAATAATAATTCTGGAATACTAATTTTTATATGAGATGGACTCTGCAATAAAAAAGGTTCTATAATAAAATCAGTTATTAGATATATTAGAATTTAATGTAAATACATACCTGATAAGTAAAAATTGTTTTTTCAATGCTATTATCAGTACGAAACTCTTCTAAATCTTGATGCCATAAATTAGTAGGTGATACAAGTAAACAACTGAATTCTGGCAATGCCTTTACATCAGAATTAATGTTTTCTATGTGTAGACACACATCATTTAAAGAAATTCTAATGTATAAAAATATTTTAATTAATAAATTTAAACAACATTCAACAATTTTTTTAAATAAGTACTTATTATCTAATTGATAGTTTCTAATAATCTCAACTAATTTGAAAGATTCAGCTAAAGGACCTCTGAAGGCATCTGACAAAACTAAATTATCCAACCATGGGGTTACCATTGATCTCATAACTATCTATAAAAAACCACAAATAGTATTAAGTAATAAATATTTCAAATTTAAACAACATTAAAAGTCTAGGTTATTTAAAATGTGTTACTTGTTGAATATACACACTGGGTTGTCCATTAAACCATCGATTTGTTATATTATCTGGCTTATAAGAAGGTGTTATGGTTGATTGCACTACATTGCTGAACAATGGCAATCCAAACAGTGATAAGCTAAAACAATATTATTTATTATATTAAATATGATTTCAAATTTAAAAAAATATTATAACATTATCTAATACTAAAAATACTATGGAAAATAATAATAAGAAGAAAATTAGCAAAATCACTATTTGTTGGAACTAAGTTAGATACTCTTTTTTTTATAGTAAAAATATTGTCTTAATTATTTCATACATAAATATGATTACTATATACTATTAAATTAGAAATTAAATAAATAAGCATATATAAAATGTTTAGTTAATAAAAATTGTTATTACTGTAAATAAAGCATGATTACTTATAATTTATAGTAGTTGAAAGATAATTTACATTAATTACCTGCATAAAACTACGATTACAGTAGAAATTGTTAATGAAATGACAGGATGAGATGCACAGAACAGACCATAGGAGTAATACAACTGTGACACTTTGTCAGGGAGACGCCTAGACACAGCCAAATTTGTCCAGTTCGGGTCACCCATTTTTCATACGGAATCTGCAAAATATGTTGGCGATTATATGGATATTTTACTAGTTTGCATTAAAAAAAAAAAAAAAACGAATAATGCCTTACAACATTCACGTGTTCATCTTGTAGATAGTTATGTTAACCAGTTAACCGACGACTAAGCCTGGTGCACAGTAGTTGCTAGTTGACATAGATGATTGATCAAATAATTTGAAAAATAAAACGAGTTATATTCTGTTGGATCCAGAACATCTCGCGTAGGCTATAACAATTAGTGACGTGATTTGGCATACATTATCCGACCACTATAATAATATAGAACACATATCAAATTCGAGCATTAATCGACCAAGAACAAAAATGAAAACGTAGACGTTAAACGAATATCAGCAGAACGTGCTCGCTCGTTATCTGCAAAAAAAAAATAAGAAATAATAATAGAGAAGAAATACAATAAAACTTCAAATCACGGTCTTTAGAGTTTAGACTCTACAACAGTTAAGACATATTACTTTAAACTTTTAAGCCTAACGATTCGCAACGTTAACATTTTAACAATATAATTAATAAATTAATAATATAATAATAATATTACCATAGGGCAAAGAACATGCCGTCACCAACTACCATTAGGACGACGATGTGATAACAGCAGTATCCGACAACGGATTATGTATAGCGCAGTCATAGTGGCACAGTAGATACTTGATAGTGGACTTGTTGCAGTTTTGAATGATTTGTTGATGAGTCGTGTGCCGGTGGGTGGTGGTGGTACAACGGGTGAGTAGTGACTGGAGTACCTGCTACGCAAATTACTCAACTGTCGGGACTTGGGGAGCATAGATAATAGATAAAAGTATCTTTATACGCTTATGTACGGGAGTGACTGTATAATGAGTGTTGCATCCGAAAATATGATTGCACATCACGACGGACTTGCCACAAATTATAGTTCCAAAGAAAATTTATTCCAATAAAAATTTTTTTTTTGACCCCATAGCCTATAGGACCACTACTTTTTGTACTACAAAATATTTTTCCCAACGGTCAATTGTTCCAAATTCTATTTATGTAATTAGGTACTCAATATTTATAATTTTTTTTTTTTATTCTAAGTTCTTTTCAAATTATTTCACCTGTAATAGCAAGCGAAAAAGTTTACAAGAAAGTCTAAATAATTTTTTATTAGCGGTTGAACTTTTGAAGATCAAATTTTTAAGACGTTGGATATTCACCAGAACAATACATAGAAACGGCTATCAACAGATCTTACCAATAAACATAATTGGATAATAAAAATTAACTTTTTAGAAATTAATTTTTTTGGCGATTATAATAATTAACACATTTTAATGGATCGGTATAATCAGTATCCTATTCATTGACACGACGAGTACAGGGTGTTCTTATGTATTCCCTAGAATTTTGTAATTAAGGCCCTAAATAAAATACTAGATTCAGTAGCCCTTATTAAAACTAATGTTACTAAAATTAAATGTAATTTTTTCCTAAAATGTGTGAAAGATAATAAAATATTTTAAATTTTTGTTTTTAACTTATTATGACACAATAACAGTTGGATATTATACAAAAGTACAAATCATAAATAAAAGTGAAATTATCTTAGAAATAGTTACTTGTATACGTCTATACTAAATAGAAAGAAATATATTGTAGCCTGTAGGCACCCATTGAAATTAAGTATTCGCTTGCAGTATGCCTACGGTAAAGCTACTTCTCTAGGTTCTTACATTAGAAATTAAACTAAATAAAGAGTAAAAATTGTATTTTTTATTTTAAATATTGTATGAAAATGTTTTTTCTAACCAAAAATGCGGTAAAACAAATTTTTAAGTTAAAACAATTTGTTTTATTTGAAATTAATTCTACTTAATACCGACGTTTGACGTCAATGTCCAATTGAAATTGATTATATAAAAATAGGCTCACTCAGTTCTCATCAGTCTGAACTGAATCTGCTGTCCATTATTATATATTATATTTTAATGCAAACAGAAATAGGTACTGAAAATTATTGAATTAATATATTTCACGAGGTGGTGACACACGACTACACGAGTATGCGCCATTTCACATTATACAAATCCATTGGTTCAAATTCAATTTTAAATGAACTAACATCATAGTTTGGATTTTGGAAAATTTGGAAATTTAGAACAATAGGCCTCAGAAGTAATTGGATTGTGAAGATTTTGAAACAATGATTGGTCGTTGGAAGTCCAGTGGCGTATTTTGTATGGTTTTTAGAGGGGTGTCCAGATAATACAGGTATATAATACTTATTAACTTATTTGTTAATTGGTTGCAATATTTCTCTGTTTTATATCTACTACCACTAACCTCATAATATACTCATCAAATATTGTAATGAAACATTTTTATTTATTTAATTAATAGTAGTAATTTTTATGTAATTTAAATCATACAGGTATAAAAAACCTACTGACTACTGTAAACATAATTTTAGTTTCAAAGATAAAAGCAAATAATAATCTAAATATACACAAATTTTCGCTGGAAAAACAAGTAACACAGACACATGAATAAGGCACGGAACCGTAAGATAAAAATATAAATTGCACGATTACTGTAATAGGATAATAATAATATAATATTATTAAAACACATTAGTTACAATAATTTACTAATTATTGCTATATATTTTGTTTGTTACATTCGATACCAGTGTGGTGCTATAAGAATAAGTTTTATAAATAATTAAAAATATAATAGGATAATAAGTACATTATTTAAAACTAAATTAATTTTCTTTCCGAATTAGTTACGCCCCTGGTTTATGACTTTATATAATATTAAATTAGTTCATAACGAATCACATAATATTGTTTGCCAAATTCCCTTCAAAATTTACCAAAAATAAATATTGAATTTTTTTTAAAAATTTTTTTTACAGTGTCTGGACACCCCCCCCCCCCCCAAATACGTCATTGGTTGGAACAAACATTTCTTAGAATAAAATATAAATGATTGTCGGAACAAATGTGAATTTTGAACATTAATTCAATTTGAACAAACTGACTTTGGAACAACTATTGTGTGGAACAAAAGGTAGTGTCCTATTCCATTAAGTATTAATCCATTCGTATCATTCGTACAGTCGTACTCATTATCACCACTCATCGACTCGTATTGTCGTATTATTCATTATTATTATTATTGCCGAAGTAATAATAAGGTATTTAGCGTTAGTGAAAAAAAAAAGTAAAATAAATAATAATAATAATTTTCTCTACGGTAGTACTGTTGCCAAAACCTATTAGTTTTAGTTATTGTGCGATA
The DNA here is from genome assembly GCF_020882245.1 of Rhopalosiphum padi. NCBI lineage: Eukaryota > Metazoa > Arthropoda > Insecta > Hemiptera > Aphididae > Rhopalosiphum > Rhopalosiphum padi. The sequence goes on from NC_083600.1 coordinate 27,633,680, forward strand.
TTTCTGTCGACAAACAATAGAATTCTGCACCGTGTTCTTGTTTGAGTAACCTAATCGTTTTTCAATTTGTATTCAGAAAGAAATAGGTACATTTTATTATTTGTTCGCCGTACTACGATTAATTAATTCACAGGGCGTAACACTAACGTTAACTTACGATTTTTGTTTAGGAATGTCCGACGGAGACGTAGTCAAAGACGGCGTGGATAAGTTGGCGATTCACGACGACGACGAAATCGAATCCAATTACAAGCCGCCGCCGGAAAAAACTATTGAAGAACTCTTGAATGCTGACAAAGAGGATGCGAGTTTGCAGAAATACAAGGAAAAATTACTGGGCGATGCTAACAGTGGAAAAATCATTTTTGGTAATTATTAACAATTTTTAGGAAGTTTATTGTACCTAAATGATAATGCATTACAGTAAAACATTGTATGAAATAAAAAAAAAAAATATTCAGTAATATTTCACTATAACTTCTTTTATGACTATTTAATTTTCAGATTCATATTTTAATCTAGGTTATACTATTTATAAATAAGTTTATTCTTATTACCAATACATTTATGTTTTCTTTAAAACAAATTAAATTATTGTTACAATTACAAATAGATAAGAAACTTCAATAGGTACCAATATATTAAGTATTTTTGTATCGCTATACCTTATTAATTAAACTTAACTATAGTTTAATTAATTTAAAAAATAGGATTTGTAAATGTATGAGTTAGTTATATTACATATACAATATTATAAATAGATTTAATTCAATTTAATAATGCAATTTATGTTTCAATAATCAGTTTTTAATTATTAATGTAAATATGTAATAAAAGTTATATAACAAGTTATAGATTTACTACAAATTTAATCCTGCATTATTTGTGTGGTTTTTATCACGTGATTGATCGCAAAAGTCCTATCAGTATTTTTTTATTTAAGAATTTATCATTTAGTTAATAAAGCTGTGTAATCCATGCTACTAATAAAGGGTTAATAAGTTGAATATTCTGAGTAAATTATATTTTTTTTCTAGATGAAAATAATCCAAACAAAGTGATTGTCAAGAAATTAGCTTTATGTGTTGCTGATAGACCAGACATGGAACTTGATTTGTCTGGCGATTTAACAAATTTAAAAAAACAGGTTACTATTTTGTTTTACATTTTAAAGCCTATTTATAGTTTATTAAAAATATAATTAAATTTTAGGTGTTCATTATAAAAGAAGGAATATCATATAAAATTAGAATAGATTTTATAGTACAACGAGAAATTGTTCATGGTCTCAAGTATGTTCAAAAGACTTATCGTCTTGGTGTACCAGGTAATGTTATTTACTTGCAATAATTGTATTTAATATATTATGATTAACCAATTAGGCCCTAATTGATTATTCAAAAGTTTTTGAAAAGTCACTTTACAAACTTTGGAAGTTTTCTGTCAACATTAGTTTAATGTACTTGTTAGTCAATAGAAAGTAAAGGCAAAATCAAAATAAATACCTCATTTAATTTCCAAAAAAAAATGTCATTTGCGAGCCAAATCAATATCATGGATCCATGGGCCACATTGTGACCTGTTATATTTTATATACCAAACAAATAATACAAGTTTTATAAAGGCCCAGCTATAAATTCATGATTTAAGATTTAAGTATTTATTTAAGGCAATTTTTTTTGTTTTGCTGCAAAATAGTTTGAGGTAAACTAGTCGATATTTTTGTTAATAATACACGCAGTTGATAATATGGTTACTTACTTTTAGTGGACAAAATGACTCATATGGTTGGATCATATCCACCCAAAATGGAAATACAGAGTTATACAACACCAGCTGAAGATGCTCCTAGTGGCATGATGGCACGTGGTTCATACACAGTTCATTCTCTATTTACGGATGATGACAAAAAGGAACATTTAAAATGGGAATGGGTATTCGAGATTAAAAAAGACTGGAAGGACAATTAATTTACAGGGAATTTAAATTATCAGTTACAAATTTATAACAATTTAATTACACACACAAATGCTATAAATTTAATAAGTTTATTTTCATTCAAATCTTTTTTTTAGATTTATAGATAATTTTAATTTTAATAAGCCAATTCAGTTTATTTATCGTATTACTATTATTATTTTTGTAATCTTCAATAATTGAATATTGCATGGTCATTTAAAAATATATAAATTTGTAATTTTTATATATGTATAATATTTTATTTAGACTACTTATTATGGTGCCAAAGTTTTAATTCGATCAAATTCTTTCTACCTTCTCAGGTCTCTTTAAAGTTTTGCAAAAAATTATGTTTACTTAATATTTTTAGGGACCATGGAATTTTTATCGAACAATACATTTTAGATTTAATTATTTTAATTAACATCACTTAAAAGTTAAATATTGTATTTTTGTGAAAAAAAAAAAAATTTTTTTATTGTATTTTTTTATACCTCATCGTACATAATTATATTCATATTCAATTACAATAATAAGTTTTTAAGTGTTATGTAATGTGGATCAAATAATAAATCATTATTCAAATATAAACATTTTTATTGTTTTCAATTGCAAGCTAATACTAGTTATAAATACAAATTGTGATTTCATTGTTTCTGAAAATAGATAAAATTATAGATGGAAGAATGTAATTTCTAGACATCTTGTTTTAAATTTCTTCTACTATGAATATTAGTAAATTTAACTGGTTTTTATTCATCTTATTATTAAAATTATAAATATGTCCAAATTAATTTTATATAAAAAAGATTTATGTGTCATTGAAATTAAATAATTTATTATTAGTGACGACGTCTATCTCGATCTCTTCTATCATGTTTGTGGGTTCGACTCCGACTACGACTACGTGAACGATGTCTACTGTGACGACTACGGGACCTGCTAATATATAAACAAATCACTAATAAAATAATGCCATAATTTTAATAATATTAAAAATATTACCTAGATCGTCGGTGACGTTCATTTCGATCTCCACTTCTAGACCGATGACTTCTTTTATCATCTCTCTTATAACGCTCTTGTTCATCAAATTTACGCCGAGCTTCATGTCTTTCTTCATAATTTTTCTATTTTAAAGAATTCGAATATATTATTTTTTTTTTTAAGTTTTTTAATTATTAATTGTCAGTCTTACTTCAAGTTCTGATAGTTTTTCTCTTATTTTGATAAATCCTAAATGTAATTTTCCTCCAAAATGATCAGCTAATCTTCGATCGTTATCATGAATACCTAAATAAGCTGAACATACATCACACACCCTTAATTTTTGCTGTTGATAACTGCTTACAGGCATTGAATTTCTGTAAGTATCTTCTGCTTCTGATTTTTTTTTACGTAAATCTTCAATCTTTAATTAAAAAATAATAAATATATTTATGCATTTATTATATAAAAATGTAATATCCAACATACTTCTCCCATCAACTTGAGACTTTCATCCACTAAACCTTGGGCACCTAATTCTTCAGCTTTGGCCAATGTTTGTCCTATTTTTTCAGCTAACTCATGAACAGCATTGGCTTTTTCGGCTACTTCAGCAGTAAGCTCTTCCTGAGTTTCCAATAGTCGTTTTCGAGCGGCTTCAGTTCTTCTGTCACAATCACTAATAAATGCTTGTAAATGTTCAGTAGCCTAGGAAAAAATGAAAATCAGTTATTGCTAATTGGTATATATATTTTTTTATTAAGTCATAAATGATTCCATCAACTTACATCTACATCATAATAGTGATCAAACTTTTGTTGAGCTTTTTCGAAATCTGCTCTTAATGCATTATCATGTATTTTTGGACACTCACCAATGTCCATGCGCTGAAATAATATAAAAGTTCAATAATACAACACGTCAAATAAATTAATATGGAAATTAAGGATTTACATGGAATAGGTTGACCTGGAAACACGAAAATATACACAATATAGGGAAAATAGCATTATATAGTGACTTACGTATCGAGTACTTAACCTCAAAACTTACACTTGCTCACTCTAAGAAGATACATGGCCTGAATGAATTGTGTTAAATAAATATAAATAATATAACATAACATTAAGCAACAAAATATAATTAATGTATTGTAACAGATAGCTCTGTCGTTGTCTCAAAATTGTTTGACTTACAGACAGACGACCATTTACAATTTGCTCACCGACATTGAAGCATTGATGGCGAGCATCTTCCCCATCTTTGTATCATTGTCTTGAAACGAATCAAAACTCAATTCGTTTTTGACTATTCCTAGAGAGGGTGACAATAATCAGGATTAAGAGTAAAACATTCGCATTCAAATAGACGTAATAAACTGAGTTGATGTACGTACTGTCTTCGATGAAGTTACATTTTCAGAATAATTATGGTAGATAATACCAATTGGTAACTTAGAGATAATTATTAACTACTCACAAAAGATTTGTCGATATCATGGTAGACTTTGTAGGTAAGTTCTTTTTAAGAATAGTGAACAATATAGAAATAAAAGAAAATATACCCTATTACTAGTTAAAAAAAAATTACATAAGGACTATGAATGAATTCCATAAGTTTTTATTTTTATATTTTAACAAATGAAAAATTATTGTTAAAATGTTTTATATATAATAGAATGTCTAATTAAAATTTAAATATTTTACTGGTAAATATAATATTATATTTATAAAGAAAATTTTTTTAATATTTTAATTTATTATTTATTACTAGGAAGCAGATTTGTAGAACTATAGAATGTATATAATTGTAAAAGTATGTTTTAATTTTAAAACCACAACAACTAACTTATAGGTAATGATTTATATGCAGTGTAAATGTATAAATCATACACAAAATAAAAAATAACAATCACAAAAAAAAAAAAATAGTTATTTCTTATTATTTTATCTTAAGAGGATGTTATATCTGATTTAACAGTCTTAAAAGTGCGTAACATAGTAAATCTATGCTCAGCAGTATTTAGCATTGTTAGCTTTTATATTAGAATTGATAAACCTATTATGAAACTTAATGGTAAAAACTTTGTCTGTGTTAAATGTGGCTTTAAGATAATTCAATTTTAAAGACTTTTGGGTATATTAAATTGCAGTTTAAAAAGCTCATAACTTGCTTAAAAACCGTATTTATTATAAAAACTCTAAACATGAAGTATTAAACATTAAGTTTTATAATAGATCAATTTATTCTAATATTAAAACTAACAAAGCTAAACATGGAATTCTGAGCATAAATTTACTAAGTTATAAAATTGTATAATAAAGACAATAAATTCAGCATATCTGGGAAAACTAGTATTATATACCTAAATAAAATTATTTTAATGTTAAAAAAATATAATACCAAAATTAAAATAATAAGATAAATATGAGAAAGTTAAAGCAAAATTTTTTCTCCTTCATATTTTCAATCTCTAAGCTAATTTTTATGCATACTTTACATAATATACAATCAACCAGAATAAATATGTAATCACATACAAATCCACGCTCTATCATTTCATATTAAATATTAGGTATATAGTTATCTGCTTCCTAGCTATTACATTTTATTATTTTTAAATTAACAATTAAAAATTATCATAGAGAATATTAATAAAATATGATGGATGTTAGTCTAATTTTAACAATTTTAAATATAAGATGTAATATTATCTTAAAAATTAGTATTATTGGCACATAATAATAATATACTTAGCCCATATTATAGAGTTTGATTATTATCATTATTATTAGGTAATTATTTATTGATTTATTAATGAGAAAATATAAATTAACAAAATCTTAAATCCCATCAAACAACGAAATAAAACATTTTCGTTCTTAATTATGTCTTAAAGTTAATATTATTCAACTAACTCAATAATTATTATTTATTTACTTAAAAATTCTAAATTTATATAATATTAATAAAATATTGAGTAAAATTAGAAATGGTAAATTTTAATTAGCAATATTCTATATATTATTAACTACTTATATAATTGTAAGAATATTTCAACATATTCAAACAATTTTTTCCCCTAATAAAGAAAAAGTATACATAATTAAAACCCAAAAATTGTTTACTTACGTTTTTTCTTGGAAGTATTGTGTTAATTTATTATGACAACTTAATAATTAATATATAATATATACTATTATGTAGTATCAAGTTTGTACTTAAAACCAACACTACATATTATGTTAATAATAAGGTAATGAATATAATACAAATTAATTAACATATATACAAATACTCACAATAATAGATGATTTTTCAGACTTTGATAATACTATACCTACATGTTAGTTATGTATTATTTGTGTTTTAAATAAATTAGCTGTTGCCAAATTTTTAATCTGATTAAAGAGATAATGAATAATTAAAAATGATCTATCAATTTAAATCCAAGAAAAAAAAAATTAAAAATTTTATAAGTGAACCTAAGCCAATTTTAAATAAGTATTATATTTATTTTAATAGTTTACTCATAACATTATTATTTATTAGGTACCTAATAAGTTTATTTTGTTTACACCTGACCAGTATAAATTGAAACATTTAAAACACAATGTATTATCATTAATATTATACTTAATTCAAATTTGGATTGCAAAATTAATAATTCTATAGGTATTACACATTTATTTTATCATTTAACTGTTACTGTAAGCAAAAATTATAGAGGTTGATTATGGTAATATTTACTCAGTACAAACTTGTGCTTAGATATTTCAGTGCAATATATGTATAAAATACTATAAATGTAGATAATTTACAGTGGTAATTAAAAGAAAATATTATGTCTTATTCTAGAATCAAAACATTTTAAGAAAACAAGCATATTACATAAAATATTATTAAGTAGCATATGACCACAAACAATTTTTTTAGTATGAAATGTTTTATAAAAATATTTTACTAAAAAAAAATTAAAATAAGAAATCGATCAAAAATATCCATACTGATCAATGCTATTGGTAAATTATCTTATATATTGTAAATACCTAAAAATGATGTATATTCCAATAACATTATCAGAGTAGTTTAATAAACATAATTAAAAAATAAGTAATATTTTGTTTTATTTTCTATTTTTATTCAGTTAGTACTGGTAAAAAGTAATATTTAGGGTGATTTATTTAATAAAAATATATTGAAATTTGATATATTTTTGTCAATATGAACATATTTGGCCATTCCAAATTAACAATAATACATAAAAAAAAAAATAGTAATAATAATAAAATAATAAGTAGAAAGACATGCAATTAATTCTTATTTTACAAATGTTTTCATTTATTTATATATATTTAAAATGTTTTTAGTAGGTAATAATATTATTTGACTTAAGGTTTTAATTTGAGTACCGCAGGTACATAAAACGATTCTAGGATATTTTATCTTTATGTATAATATTATATATAATACATTTTAATTTCAATACAACAATAAATGTATTTAAAAAAATATTAATATGCAATTATTAACAAAAACTATTTATTTTATATTTTAAAATGATTATACTACATATCCATATATTACTGCATGTAGTATACATTATACAAAAAGGAAAAAAATTATCCTTTATGTATCAAAAAATGCTGTACTACAAAGATTAACTAGTATAAATTGTGAATTTGTAACAGCAAATTTTACTTGAGAGAAAACAAATATATTTATATAAACATCAGTTTTTGTGCGTTATTTAAACATATAAGTACCTATGTTCATGTTTATGAATTTATACTTTTTAGAAAAAATATTAGAATACTAATAAATATCATATTAATATTATGATTAATTTATGACCAAAATGACTTTTGTTACGCTTTCTCAGGGTTACAAAATGTATTTCATACATCCTAATAGGTAATATTTATATTTTAATTGAATAGGGAGTACAATATTAAGAGTACAAAAACGATCAATTGTTTAATATGAATTGGTAGAATAATAATATGTCTATACTTACGGTAGATGCCAATATGTCATGAGGACAGCAATACAATAAGAAACTTTTACAGACTTTTGGATCATTGAACTGCACTTGGTATCTACTTGTTTCCCCTGTAATAAAAAATATAACAATAGAAAGATTCAAATAATATATTAACATTTTTTACCGTTTCTGCCAGTGCCCATGAGCTGGTCTAACATGGCTCTCATTTGGTCGTGCGCAGACATGGTTGATGGGACGCCGTACCAGAGGTCTAGATTAGTATTTTAAATGGACAAATTATTTATAAACAGATATGTACGGGATACAGACTTAACAGGTGAATTAAATTGGTGCTGTAAATTAAGTGATAGAAATTGTAATTTTTACTGACAAATATAATAAATAATAAGACAGAAACAACGATACTCAGGAATTTAACGTGTTAACACAATTTAATTTGCTATTTTGTAATGGTAAATAATCATCAGAGAAATTTACACGAATGTTAAAAATGTTTGGCTTACAGTGTGACCAACGGACTCATAGCGTACTACAGTGTTGTACAATGCTAACCAAAAATGAGAAAGAGCGGGCGTTTAAAATATTTAAAATATTTTAAACAATAAAACGAAACATTCATAATTTCATTTCAATTTTCTATGGTATTATTAAATACCTACTAAATGTTAGGTATTTCACACAAATGAAAAATACATTTGTATTGTCATATTATGTTAGTAAGACGATGATGGCCTTCACTATTTGTTTCGCAAAATACTTGTTCTCAATGTTCCCATAGACCTATAAACGTGAAAAAAGTAGTTTGTGGAACAAATATTTTGTGGCACAATTTGTAGTGGTATAGACGATGGCACACGCGGGTGTGACCTTGACAGTTTGCGTCGTTAATGTTGTTAATATGTATTATTTTATTTCGAGTAAAAATTGTAATCATTTCTACTGTGAAATTTATCTCTCAATAACTGCTTATATATAAAATAATATTATATGTCTCTAAAGTTAAAAAATAGTTATGTTTTTAAGTTTTTTTACCAAACACCGGCCCATTGGGACATTTTAATAGACTTGTCTCCACACAGCTTTCGTACTTCCCATTTTCCTCAGCTCTCGTTAGTCCTAGACACATGATTTATACACCAAAATAAACTTGAAAAGTTCCTCTAGATGACCTAGTGCCAGTTTTTTTATATCTTTTTTTTTCTATTTTATATGATTTTTTAAAAAATTCGAAAATCTGGCACGAGGTCGTCTAGAGGAACGTCTCAGGTTTTTTTTGTTGTTTACATAATGTTTCTACGACTAACGAGAGCTGAGGAAAATGGTAAGTACGAAAGCATATTTTTACGGTCGAATTTCGCTACCAGAACGGCCACTTAAGTACCCGGTAAGATTTATTATTTAATTTTTAATATATTCAATATTTAACCTACAGTGCCCAAATCGAATTGGGCACTGCATACAATATCCGGACAATGTTAACTTATTCTAACTTTGCCCTTGAAAATATATATATTGTAATAATGTAATTGTAGCCCCCCTTCGAAATTTTTTTCTAGTTGCGCCACTGCTATAAATATGTAGGTTGTTTCAAAATTTCATACAGTTTTATATTCGTAAACTTTTTGAACGTTTGCAAAAATGGCATTCAATATACACATATCTGGACCAAAAATTATTATGCATAATAAAACAATAGCAGAAATGTTTGTAGATCAATTGAATAACAATAAAGGTCTTTTTGGTGTAAGATATTTGATATTGTACAATAGCACGCGTCACATACAGACATACAGTTCTTTACATACTTTTATAATATAATATATACCTATCATGTATTTTAGTATTTATATATATGTTTATCAAATCCATGTATACAGATCGACTGTTCAATTGGTAAAGAATACGGTTATCCAAAATTGAAAAAAGACGTTTTAGCAATGGCTACTGAATTTAAAAAACATGATCTTGGACACGGAGACGTCGTGATGATTACAGACTATGGCTCGTACGAAGGGCAAGTAGTTATGTTAGCTGGAATTTTAATCGGGTCAACTATAGCTGCATTGGATCACAGTTTAAGAAAAAGTAATAGTAATAATTTGATTTCGTAGAATATTATAGCTTGATTTGTTTCGTTTTATTTATCATTAACGATGTTTTATAGGTGTCTTGATAGCGACCATTGACGAGTCCAAGCCAAGCGTATTATTTTGTAATACGTTTAGTATAAGTACAATAACAGATGTTTTAAATAATATTACGCATCAACCGATATTGAAGATTTCTACTATGGTTCGTGACGGCTTTACCACCTATTCGAGTATCTTTGTTGCGGCGGAAGAAATTTCGTTTGTCCGTCCGATAAAATCAAAAAATCCAATTGGCCCATGTGCTATTATATATTCGAGTGGTACTACAGGAACTCCGAAAGGAATTTATTTGTCGGACGATGCTATAAAATCAACTTTAATAATGATCAAGCAGTGAGTGCTTAAATTAAATAATTCGGTCGATCAGTGCATGAGCTTAAAAAAAATATTGTTAAAATTTAATGCGGTTAGGTAATTTGGCATGATTATATTATGACTAAAAATGTTTTAAGGTCATTAATGGAAGAACCTATTGAAAACAAATTTATGATAACTTCTCCTATATTTTGGTACTCGGGAATTTTATTAATGATGCTCGGTATTCATTTTGGCAAACCAAGACTATTTTTCTCGACAAAACCAACCTCTGAACAAATACTTAGTTCAATACACAAATTTAAAGTAAACATTAAACACTATTATTTTTTCTTACTATACTATTATAAATATTAAATGACTGCTCATATTTTTTAAGTTACAATATATTTCATGTGTAAAATTAGGTTATAGATAACGCTAAATCAAATACATACTATATGTCTATACTCTCTCTCTCTCTCTATATATATACACTCATAATATAATAGTGCGTTATAAAATATATAATACCTATTATACCATATGATCTAGCTATGTTTATGTGATATAGCCAACATATTTTATGACTGGTGTAGCTGCAATCAATGAAATGATGTCCTGTCAAATGGAAAATGGTCACAAGTATAATATCCAGAGTTTAACGACATGCGTAGTAGGTGGGTCACCGATGCGAGCTGATTTACAAAAAACAGTGGTAAACAATTTACTGCGGGGAAGGATACCGATCAAACAACTGTACGGTACATCTGAGCAGGGTATAACAACCATTTGGCCGATGGATTCGGGTATAGGTACCGTTAGAGACGGATCTGTCGGAAGACCAGCAGCTGGTATAAAAATCAAAGTTAGTCGATTAAAAAAATTGTTTGTCGTAGTTATATTAATCAATATTTAATAATTATATTTTAAAAATCGTTTTTAGATTGTTAGCTTGGAAACTGGTGAATGTGTTGGCCCCAATACTGAAGGCGAAATTCATGTGAAATCGGTGTCCAATATGATGGGATATGTCAACGACATGAAAAAAACGATTTGTTCGTACGACGAGGACGGTTGGTTCAGAAGCGGTGATATTGGATACTATACGGACGATTGCTATTTGTTCATTGTCGGTCGGATTAAGGAGTTGATGATTTACAAGGGCCTGAGGGTATGATGAGATATTTGATTTCGAATTTCGTTCGAAACCCGTGTGATATTATTAACATCATCACACTATTACATAATATACTTAAATAATAATAATATAATATAATAATACATATTAAATGTTCATAGATCGTTCCGATCGACATAGAAACGGTTTTATTAAGTCATCCTGCCGTACTCGATGCCGGAGTGACGCGCAAATAAAGTGCTTACGGAGATTTGTTGATAGGAGTTGTCAAAGTCAATTCTGGTCAAAATGTCAAACCCGACGTACTCGTATCGTATGTCAATGGTAAGATTCTACAGTCATGGATAATATAATATGTACCGTCGAAATGTGTTTAGTTTCTTGTTGTCAAGATTTTGGTAAAATATTTTTCAGATAGAGTGAAAGACCATGAGAGACTGCGTGGTGGTATTATATTCGTAGACGATGTGCCTAGATCTCCCGCTGGTAAATTGAAACGAAAAGAACTTCTTAATCTCGTATAATAATTGTATTTGCATACAATTCATTATTATCAATAAAAAGAACATAACAGTATAATATGGATTTTTTTGTACACGGTCCACAGATGGTTAACGGTTTACGTATATACAATAATTAAATGAGAATAGGTAGTCCTGTACGATTATACGAATAATACGTTATTACTAAGCTGCAGTGCTCGAAATTTGAATTGGAAAACAATTAAAAAAATAAAAGGGCAAAAGTGTAAAAAAATGTTACTTAATTTTCTAAGTAATATTATATACTATAATTTATTTATATTACAATAAGTAGTTTGGTGGTAGTAAAAAAATAAGATAACTCGTTAAAAATTAAGCAACATTTAATCAAGATAAAAAAGCGGCATTTGCTTGCTTAGAATATTTCAGGGGTTAGGGAATCGGAATATTATGTTTTTTTAGCATAGTATCTTGGAGTATTTTATACATTTTGAGCATAAAATAATAATTAATTGCAATTAACACTGCAGAAACAGTGTAACTTAATTTTCTAAGTAATATTATATACTATAATTTATTTATATTACAATAAGTAGTTTATATATCTTTCGTATGATACAATATTATTTTTATTGGTTTTTAAATTATAACTAGGGCTTGGATTTTTATGTAAATATTGTAAATATATATTTTAACTGTGACAATGTGACATGATAAATTGATTTCGACAAATGATTAATTTGATTTAGTTTTACAAGGTTTTTTGATAAAATGAGCTTTATTTGATTTAATATATTTTTATGTCAAACTTGGAAAATAAATAGCGATAGCCGATAGAGAGACGGTATGGTACCTAACAACGCGGGTTACAACATGCCGGAAACAGCAATTTTCCGAGGGAGGTCATTTTTAATAGGTATGTTAATTAAGTTATATGTATAATTATATCTTATCCATTGAAAGTGATTATCACGAAACAATAAACAGTTATGTATAAAAAAATATTTACAAATTATCATGTCGACATAATATAAATTATAATAAATATAATATTATGTTATACTAGTTTCTATTCATTGCGTATGAGATATGCTTGACAATTTTTACCTAGGCAGTTATTTAGGTACTTGAATATTATGAATAATGATAATGATAAAGAATCTTATAAATTAAATTTATCTTTTCTGTTTGTCACTTCTTACAATATAATGTCTATAGGTAGTTCTTATAATATATTAGGCATCTATTTATTGATAAATCGATATACCATAATTATTAATTAATTAGTAATTATGTATCTTATTTGTTAGGTATTGTTGTGTAACTATGTAGGTTTTCTAGGTTCTTTAATTTAATCAATTGAGTAATTTTATATTTTATTTTATATCTTCTATATAATAACCTAAAAGATAAAAGTTTAACTACATTTCTGATATGAACAGGCTTATTTGTTATTATTATAGGTATACCTATATCAAACATTACAATACTTTTACCTTATTACCAAATTTTTTTCACAGATTTTTAATGAAAAACAATTACGTCTCTTATAAAATTGATATTATTTTAACTAATTAACTAACTTATTTTCAAGAATTTAGATTTTTTAATATCTATACAATTTATTATAATTAATGATAAGGCAGTTTACTAATCGCGCCTAAAATTCTTTTTTATATACCAATTGCGCTCTATACATTTTACAATACCTATAGGTATATCCTTATAAGGATAATGTATTAGTTATTTATAATAATTATTATATAATAAATGAAAATAGTTACTAACCTGCAATTTTTTTGTGAGTATTAAATATTAAATATTAATACATAATATAATAGAAATAATAAATTTTTTTTCACATTTTACAAGTTATCTTTTGATCGTCAATTATTCAAAATTAAATACCAGTTACATTACATTACAATTCGTTTCATAAAATTCTCGATACTGTTAAACAATGTATGATACCTAATTATTTTAACCAGTAATCAATTGATCAATAAATAAGTTTTAATTTTCAAGTATACATTGCATATGAATTGTGCAAGAGCAATTGGTCCATGCCCTATAATAACCTAATTAATAAGATTTTATCAGATGACCCATTGTTTAGGTATACATATAAAGGAGTTATGAAGACTTCTTAAATATTTTTCCCACTGCATGTAGAGTTCAGCTGTATAATTCGTGTAAGTATAACATACAATGTACGAACATAATAAGTATAAGCATAAGTTATTAAATATAGGTATGAGTGTATAACATATCTAAATACCTTAACAGTTAACTGGCTTAATCTTATAAAGTTATATGATATTTTAATATGAAGTTCAAATTTTCAATTCACATATAACTACTGATATGTAGAATGGAGGTTTTCAAAAAGCTTTGGATGCATTGTGTGTAAACTGTAAATATATAATAAAGTTGATATTTTATTATAATAAATGTATGTACAATTTCTTTTAGATTAAATATATCAATTCAAATTGGTAGTTATGACATTTTATAAGTATATATAAATATATATTTTTATAAATTAATATTGCATTATGTAATATTGCCAAATGCGTACCTAATTCATTAAAATATCATACAATTATACGTTAATAATAATAATATTATTAATTATTATTAATGATACGTCCCACATAGTAGATGTTTTTATCGACGTAATTTTTGATATTAGGATTTTTAGTTTTTACAATCAATTACAAAATATTACTATACAAAATGATTTTTTATTATAATATATACATATACATAATATATATATTATATATTTAAATGTATACTTATTATATAAAACTTATATTAATAAGTTAAAGTAAAAACAATAATACAAATACCTATAAAAGGTCACATACAATATTATTTATTCGATTGTTTGAGGATTGAGAATTATAATTATTATAAATGACTTTAATTCTTTAAACAAAATTTGTAAAAAAAAATTTATCGAAAAGTGGTTGAAATACTATTGTATTGAGCGTATGTTGCATGTTGTACATGTAATCAGTTTTTCAACGTCGTGCCAAAATGCGATGTGAAAAAGTGGTCACATGTTTATAATTTTTTATAATGTATATTGACAATAGTAATAAAAATAATAATAATAATAATAATAATTATAATAATGATAATAATTCTAGATCGTTTTGGCCTATTGATGATAATTGGTTTATTCGCTACCGTCGTCAATCCGACTGCTCCTGATTCCAGTCTTTCCCGTCCATGGATATATGTCTGGACATGGCTGACATGTTCGCATATACCTTACACCTGACTTGTGCCACAGGTTGCACACTTTTGGATTGTTGCACTTCTTCGGCCTCTCCTTTGAGATAATAATAATAAAAAATTTTAATAACACAATCTAATATTATAATTTATATTTCATATTATGCATCAAAAGATGATGATAGATGGTAATATATAAGTTCAAAGTAAATACCGAAGTCATGTATTAGAAGTCACAAAGTCAAGTATTAGCTAGGACGCAAACTTGCATGTTATAATTTATAGTTTATAGATACGTCGAATAGATTATTAATCGTTTTTTTACTATGCATAGAAATTAAAATACACGTTGAATATAGAATTTAGTCAAATCACCTAAGACTAAATATACCTAAATATTTAGTTAATGGTTTATTAAATAAATAATAAAGTGTTTCATGCTTACCGATAAGTCACAGTGGAATGGTGTGAACGACTGTAATCTTGAGATTGATGTGGGATCTCTCACCCATTGAATGGCTTGCCAATTGGTGACGATCCAAACTTCTGGCATGCTCACGATATTGTCTAAGAATTTGATGAAGCCCTCTTTATGGTGAGGTTGTGTAAACCAAGCCGCATGGTAAAACAATCCAAATGGAGCTCTATAACACGAAAATAATATTATGCATTTAATTTATAATATTATTTTGGTGGACTAACACTATGGTTTAATTTGATTAATAATAAATTATGGTGTTTTTATGATGTATAAAATATTTATTTAATTTCAATGTGGCATATTATAATGTAACAAATCAGCTAAAAATAAAATATATATTATGATTTATTTTAAACAATTTATAAACTATAAATTTATTATACCCATCGGACGAGTTTTGATTTAACTTAAGTAAAATAATAAATTGAAGTATTTTATATTCTGGTTCGTGATAAAATATTTGAGTTGATGTCTCCATGTCCTACATATCTACTCATTTAAAATAATATTCCAATTATCTAGTAGTTACAAACTTAAGAAAAAAAAATGTTAGCATGTTGATCTAATTATCCTCAAATAATTGTTTAGTATGATTAAACAATCAATTATTTGTTGTAATGAATTAAAAAGCTCGAGCTTAAACATAATATTATGAATATTTTAAATAATATATTATCTAATAAAAACAATAATCATAGAAACTTAAATACAGTTAAATTTAATATAAATATATGGAATAATTTATTTTGCCTAATTTATCTTTATTACCTACAATTAAAATTTAAAGGGTGAATGTTGATAGGGGGTAGTCGATTGGGCTACGGAGGCGTTTAAGCGGGCCTCATAGTTCATAGTTCTGCGCATAGAGTATCTATACTGACTATACTCAATGAGTAGTACTCATCTATGGTTTCATGCGCATCATGCACCGTCACTGTCACCGGTTCGAACCCGGCTACATATGGTAGATAATCATACGTATAATTATACCATGGGATAGATAACAGTTTAGAAAAAGAGATTTTTCTCTACCTCCTTAAACTGGATATGACTGAAACCTACAGTCGAACACACAAAAATTCGATGACACTCACGGTAAAAAAGCTATCCATATTAAAAAAGAACTATAATACGTATAACAGGTAAAAAAATAATACATAAATTATATTTTCATTTTCCACTATAATAAATTTCCGTTTGTAGACTTTAGTTATTATACAAATGATGTATAGGTAGAGTTGATAATTGTTTCTTCATTTAGTATAGGTACATTTTTTCAAAATGTTTGAGAAACAATGTTTCTGAAACATTGTGACGTTCGATTAACCTACGTTTTTTATTTAACTTTACCTGTTACTAGTGAAATGTCTGTCAAAGTTCTTCATTAACATTTTTTGTACTCCATCTGCATCTGATGGATTACTGCAAGCGTCTCCCATGGAACATCTGCCTCCGTTCAAGTCTTGCCACATAACCATAGGGACTTCCCATACTCCTAAAACGTGATTTTGTTTGTTATTTGTTCTTATTTTTTACTCTATAATTTTATTTTACCTGGATACGATCTGGTTGGACATGGTGGTATCATACAGTCGTGGAATAATTTATAATCAAGTGTATATGGCCAGCTAGGAGGTTTGTTTTCGTAAATTGGCATAGAAGAATCATAAGTAAAGTTACTGTCATACAACATTTTGAACATTTTATTGCCTCCTACCTATAATTCAATTTTAACATGAAAATCGACCATTATTTATATAATTTAAACGTATAATAGTAATTTTGTTTCGACATACAGCTAAAAATGGGGCTCTCATTCCTCGTATATCTTCTTGTCTGACTCCACCGTAAGCGGATAGTATTTCTCTTTGACCAACGATTTCTTTTGTCCATTTCTTTTGTGAGAATTGTTCACCAAAACTATGTGAAACTGAATGCGAGGCAATCTCATGACCGGCGGAATATAAATTTTGTACTTGGCTGTAATCTGTCCACTCATGCGATACGTAAAAAGTAGCACTTATTGGGCAGCCATTGGGGTTTACTCTGCCCTTTTCAAATAAATCGGTGTAAAGTCCTTTGTTTAGATCATTTACCGAATCATCAAAAGTCAATAAGACAATTTGCGGAGTTTCTTCTGGTGCCAAATCGCCTGATAAATATTTAATATCGTGAATAGTTTAATTTTTACAAAAGAAATTATTTCCAAATGTGAAATTTTACCAGGTATTTCTTTGCCTCCACAACTACAGTCTGGTAATTGACAAACATCTTTGCGACATTTCGCAGCAGTCTTATCGGGTTGTGGTGTCGGATAAATTGGATCAGGCCTATAAATAAATGTCAAAATGACAATATTAAATTTTGATCAATAATTTAAAATTTGATAAAATATATTACCGTGTTGGTGCATATTTGTATACATCTACAAATTCTGAAGCCTTACTGACTATGGACGTGGATGGCTTTAATGTTGGTCTTGTTCTTCTGTTAAGATCATATTCATTAAATAATGCGTTAATTGTATAGATAAATGACCGGCTATAGTTTAACATACCCAACTGCAGGAGTTCCTCTGTCGATATCATTACTGCTTGCTGTCGTATATGTTGCACCTCCACGCACTCTGCCTCTATTGAATACAGACACATTTATTTAAAATTTTCAAAGGCCCTTAAGTTAAATTACAATTAGTGGCCATAAATGCGGTGTTATGGTCGTAATTTTGGTTGTGACTGTTTTTACAGTTTAATGCGTCAAAGCTCATGAATGCAAATATTTTTTTAAAATGTTTTTTTATCAAAAAGCATTTAATGAGTGAAGAGTTATTTGATTATTACAAAAACATAGAGTGCAACAAAAAACCATGATAAATAGGAAATTCAGAATAAAGCGAAAAGCTTATAATTCCCTCCACCGTTCAAAACTTGCTATTGCAGCATGCAAGTTTTGTCACTTTATACATTTATTATTTAAAGTCAATCGAGTCACTGCATATCAGTAAATTTATCAACTTGATGTCAAATTTAGTTATTCACATTATTATAATAATAATTTGATGAGCATTTTAAAGTTGGTACCATTAAAAATATAGCAAATAGTTATTGTATATTTAAATATAGCTATCCGATAGTGGGTTTAACAAGTACGATATAGTATAGTATTTCCGTAAAAAACTTTTTTTAAATGTTAAAACCATTTTATTACAATAATTTACGTAAGTTTTTTTGTGTACTATATTACAGTTATATAGAAAATAATGATTGCTGTTAAAACCTGTTTAATTTTTTACATTTTCTCATTTTCTCATTTTCTCATTTCGATATTATTTGATATTAAAATGTAGGTATTTTGTTATTAAGTACCTATTTGGTTATTTTATTATTGAAAATATTTTAATTCAAATTACATTTAAGTATTAAAATATATTTCACTTATATAATTATACGTGTATCTACAAAATAAATAATTTTCGATATTTTCTTTGAATTTATACTTCATATTGAATAATTAATTAGCATGTTATATAAAAAACCAATGATATATATAATTTATTTAAATTACTAGAATGTATGTCAAATTTCAAGATTCGCTAGTTTTTTGGTAATAAATTCATAAACCAATAGCTCAACTATCAAAAAGTATAGTAAATTTAACAAAAAAACAAGAAAATAAATCATAGCTTATACTCAAAATTACGTTTTTCCAATTATATTTTTTAGTTGTACCTAACAATATTATATATTTTAATATTTATACGTATTATTATGCATTGATGTTTTGTTTGAAGCTATATATATATATATATATAATATATATTTGGCATTTTAATAGTGGCTAGCGTCTAGCAAAAATAAAATATTTGAATTTATGCGTTATTTCTGATAAAATCTGATATGTATTGACCCTCAATAACATCCTCCATACCTTGATGGTTTTTCGTTGCACTCTCGGCATTCTGTTACTGTTTTGCTTGTGGGTGCTGGCACCGTGACTGGCTGAATACTCGGACCGCTCTTGACTCTTGAATAATCATTAGTACTTTTAAATTCTGACGACCTTAGTGGGGCTTTAGTAGTTGAGGACGTTGTACTAGTTTTTTCTACTGAATTATCATCAATATAGCCTGTTCCCTCATCTTCAACTACAACATCGTACTCTTGATCGAAATCCACCGATCGAATTGTGGTTGTCGACGTTGTTGTAGTTGTACTTGGTGTAGTGGAAGTGGTAGTTGGAGCTTGGGTGGTTCTGACTTTGAATGGTGTAGTTTTAACAGTACCGCGATGTGTGGTAACATCATATTGCGTAGTATTGTAAGGATCTACGATTATTCTAAAGTCTGGAGGCGTAGGTTTTGATTTTTGGGTAGTGGACGTGGTTGTCCAGAAATAGCTTCCTTGAGGTGACGGTGGTCGTAAAAATAATGAAGGGGTTGATGGGTATGAGAGAATTGTTGAAAGAGTAGTAGAAGGTAACGTGGAGGTTATAGGTGTTGATGTAGGAAATGTAAACCTTGAGGGAGATGAAGTCTGTTCGGGGAACTTAAACTTTGAGCGGTCCGGTACGAAGGGACTTACACCGACGACTGTTGACCTGATTAAAATTATATGTACAATATTAAGAGTAAGTATGTACAAATAAAATTAGAAGTAAAGTTGGTATGTTTAGTAATTGTATGTTATGTAAATAAGGCAGTGAAAGAGTATATCATTTCAATAAATAATTTTGTTATAAGATAGTTATGATGAATTTACATTCAAAGATCATTAGGTCAATATCATTGGAGTTTAGACTTGTTTTAAAAAATATAAAATCCATTCCAATTTAAAACCATATTATCATATGTACACATTTTTAGTTTTTACATTTACATTATTTTTACATTTAATTTGCATAAACACCATATAATACAAACACATCATACGCCCACTATATTTTACATCGTATATATTATTTTAATAATAATAAATTCACACGGCCTTATTTACATGTCGTTGCAGTTCTGTGGTTATATATATCAAAAAATAATAGTAATTCGTTTAGCCACTTATCTAACCAAAAATTATAATTACCTAACCATAAGCGAAATTAAAATTTAAAAAAAATGGTTTCTCACCTGTAGGTTGCTTTGGTCTGTTGCTCTCGTTGAGCTTCTTCTTCAGTGATCTGTAAACGATTCAATCGGTCGTAACATTAACATTAAGAATAATTATTTTGAAATATTGAAGAAATGTGATTAAGTTTAATTTAGTAAGTTTATTATTTATTTACTTGTGGTTATTAATTTCTTAATAACATACCGTAATATATTATACAATAGTTCTTAAACAACTATTTATTTTATTTATGTACTATTAAATATTGAACTAAGAATATAGTTTAATATAATTTAATACTTGCCTTAAGGTTATACTCTGGTACATATGTATTAGCTTGGTATCTTGGCGTGGGTTGTTGCAAAGGTGCAGGGACTCTAAAGGTATCTTGCTGAGGTTGAGACTGAAGCTGAAGTTGTGGCTGAGGCTGAAGCTGCGGTTGATGCTGAGGTTTTAATCGATTATTATTATTGTTTACTGATGATAAGGTAAATTGACCATAATCTATAAATAATTTTTATTTAAATAGTGGTGATGATAATTAAACCTCAAAAATGTAAAAAATATATAATTTATAAGAAATATTAAATAACTCACCAACATCTTTGTAGATTTCAGAATCGTCATCATAAATACTATAAAAAGCCGGATCATATTGTGTTCCATTACGGTTACTAGTGGAAGTAGTGGTTTTAGCAGTGGTTATAGGTTGTACAGTCTGTTCAACAGCATAGGACGGAACAGAAATCTGTTGGGGTCTACAATTTATATTCAAATTAGCTTATATGGCATAATTATTATAAGTGTCACAGGTTTAAAATCTATTAAGTATACACTACAATACGTTGTAAAAAATAGAAGGTTTTAGTTCAGTTATAAGTTGAATTAGGCGTCCTTTATTAGTAAAACTCGTTTAAAAATTGCTTACCTTTAAATTGGCCTACTTACGTGATATATTTTATTAAAGAACGCCTAAAATGTGTTCATGTTAAGTCATAGTAAATGTCTCACCTTTTTAAAATGTTTGGTCGAATAGTTGGTCTCGGCTTATATTTAGCCGATACTGTTGTTGTGTCAGTCTTAGTTGGCAATTTGTATTTATTTTTTTGTTCATCAACTAAATTTAAAGCAACTGTAGTTTCATGAATAGCCATTTGCATAACTTGTTGGTCTTGGGGTTTATTTTTGTCCTTTATTCGAGTGTAAGCCTCTGCGGCTGAATCATAAGGCTTTGGTCTTTGTGGTATTTGAGTCAATTCGAAATTAGGTGGCTTATGTAAATCAATAGTTTTTGAAACATTTTTTAGCACAGTATTTTTAGATATACTTTCTGAAGGTTCATCTCCATCCCCTTTGAATTTCATATCATCTATATTAGTTAATTTTTGAGGTATTTTGGGTTTCTTTGGTGTTTGATCATATTCTTCTTCGTCGTCATAATAGTATTCATCATCTTGTAAGTCATCTCCTTCATTATATTCTTCTATATTCTCTAGTCTACTTTCTTGACTATTTTCTTCTTCTTCTTCTTCTTCTTCTTGATCTTTGGCAAATCCTTTATTTTGATTTTTGTCAGGTACACCATCACTATCTCTACTAATAATTTTTGTGAAATTTGCTGGCTGGTAATTATGGACTACTGCTAAAGGTTTATGAAGGTTGGGATTAATTACTTTGGGTTTGGGAATTGGTTTTGGCTTAGGTTTTGGTTTATGTAAAGGCTTTTGCTCTTCTTCATTAGATTCAGGAGATTCTTCTTGACTTTCTTCTTCTTCGTTTACATTTTCATTTTCATTTTCATATTCATTTTCCTGACTTTCATTTTCTTTATTTGTATATTTATTATTATTGTTTTGAATACAGTTTTTACCTTTACATCTCACTCTAGTTACTAATTGTTCAAATTGTTCATCAGCATTAAGTGGTTGTGAGTTTTCTTCTTCATATTCTTCTTGGTTCTGCAGATTCTCTTGGTTATCAGGATTTTCTGGATAATCTCCTGTATCTTCAATTTCTTCATTTTTTCCGGGGTTTTCATCGTCTACTTGATCATAAACATCATCATTTTCTTCATATTGTTGACGATAAGGAGGCATTCTATATCGCGAAGTAGGACATGGGATCATAAGTCCCGGGTATATTTTTGATTCATACAAGCATCGTTTGTGTTGTCTCGAGTTGTCTGTGTTTGTTATAGGTACATATGATGAAGATTTGGGGGCGATCCGATAGTCTTTTGGTAATTTGCGCAAAGCATAGTTTGTTGTTGACATCGTCATCTCAGTTGGTCTTGGTCTTGTCATTCCGCTGTAGCTAATGTTTAATAAAAACAACGGTGTCATCATACAAATTACACAGTATCAAGTTGTTCCCTTCACCATTACTACCAATATTCAATATTGTATAATGTATATTATATATTGATGGGTATTGGTATTAACAGTACTTAAGTTGGTTCTACAAAGTGTGATAGTCGTTACCTCTGTCGAGTCTGTCGTTTAAGACGTTGTTTACCATTGTTTTTGCTCGTATCGTTTCTGTTGCAACATGCGTGTATATTATGTACAAACAAAATGTTAAGTATTATAAGTTCTGTAGGTGTTCATTAGTTGTAAGTATATATATATTTAAAAAACACTAACCTGTAATTTTGATTTGGGATTTGAAATTGTTTGTTTTTTTCTACACCTGCAAATTGCTAGAATATAAAAAAAAAACATAATATAGTATAGTCATTAACTCATATATTTTAATCTGTAAAAAGTGATTAAAAGTTTAATAAGTGGTGATTTATTTTAATTTGTTACCGGTATAATATTTCTATGTTTAGAAATGCCATCTCTGTCTCTAGCTACTTGACCCAATGTTGAAGGTTGACCTCTATATACTCTTTGTTGTCTATCACTGTCATCTTCAATTGCTCTGAAGTCTTCTTCTTCATATAATTGTTGTTGTTTTACAAGTTGTTCATTGACTTGTTGATCTTGAACTTGATGATGTTGATTAAATATAGACGGAGTAGCTCTTTGAGGCTGTGCTGATGGATGTCTTTGACGATCAGACGACCGAGCCAAAGCCAATGCGTTTTCTTGGTTATCAGGTTGGGTAGCTGAAGTCTCAACTCCACATCCCACATTACGAGGCCAATCGCATGTTTGTAGTTCATGACTAAAATAAAACGTAAAATTTTAAATTGTCTCTCTATTGTTTACGATTTATTTAAAGTATATGATTATCGGTTACACAGATATATAGGTTTTTTTTAAAAATATTTCACCTAATAATTCATTATTTTATTAACAGTCTGGGACATAATGTTAGTGTTATAAAATATATTATAATAGAACACATTAAATTCATTATATTGAAATAATAAAAATGTTAGATATAACGAATTCATTAATATTTTATCGTTATAATTGTTAACTATTTTAATTAAAATTAAAACGATTTTTCACATACCTGCGGTATGTGTACTACTCGTATATATAAATACAATTAAGTAAAGAGTCAGATATTTTAATGGTCTTATATAAGAAATATTCAATTATTTCAATTGGTAGGTAATAGGTATTGTTTTATGATTTATGCTATTGTCTTAATAACGATTATGAGGAAATCAAAATTTCGCATTTAACAAAAGTTTGTTCATTTGCAATAAGTTGCAAGTTGTAGACATTGAAAAAATGTGTTATCTATTGAAATTTATCGATATAATTTTAACAGCAATCTACTAAAATACCAACATTTTGCACAAACAATTTTTCAAATAGGTAAATAAAATATTCTTTGCAAATTCAAACATTAGGTAAAATGTTTATATTAAAATAAAAAATAATTAATTTCCAACTAAAATGTGCAAATTTGATTATAATCTGTGACGTTCTATTTTTATTTTAAGTCACTCTTAATACATTGTATATTGTATCTAAAAAAATTTCAATAAAATACCCACTTATTTGTTCTTAAAATTTATATACATTTGGACCATTTGGTACCTAATAAACAATTTTATTGATTAACTTTAAAATGTTCCAAAATCCCTAAAATTGTTTAACTCTATTTTATAGTAATTATTAGTAGTACCTAATGGCCACATTGTATAGTATTAAATTGTATATTGTATAAAATAAAATCGTATAATATATGAAAATAAATAAAATAAAACAAATATATATATTTATATGTCACAGATGATGTGGTTTTTCAAAAGAAACAGGATGAAGTGATAAAAATAATAATAATAAAAAATATTATGATGTAATTTTTAACGCAATATCCTATATATAATGAAATATTACAGAAGTCTAATAACTTTTGAATTATTATGGGTCGTTAAATTTTATTTATTTTTAATTGAAATCTATAATCCGATCATAAACGAGAACAGCAACACAATCACGTCATAACATTCATGTAAAATACGTCCAACCGTTGTCGTGTGTCCTAAATAGTAGTACCCCTATTGCCGAGGCCAGTTGTTGTTAATTGAAAAGAACTTTACACACACGTAATCTGATATAATTTTTTAATAATATTGAGTTTGGTTAATGAACAAATGGTATTTAAAAATAAAAATAAAAACATTGCGTCACATAAAGTATGCCTGATGTGTGATGTGTGAAAGTGGTATATCACATTTATAAATTCGTATCTGATACCTACAATATTATACTTATATATATATATATGTGTGTTGTGAAATAGTTTTTATAATTTTTCGGATTCCGGAACCTGTGAGTATTAGTAGGTAATAACATACATATACACACATATACACACATATAATATCTATATTTTATATGCATTATGCATTATGCACGCTTACTCAATCATTACATTACAATTAAAAGCTTACCTGTACATCAAACCTCCAGTGCATGACTCTAAAAGAGCACCACCGAATACGCAGACATAATACTGGGAACAATCATTTGGATGTGGATAGTATCCGAATTCTTCTGGGCATTTGAATCCTTCACCGTTCTTTTGTTCTTGGCATAGACCTAAAAAAAAAAAAAATTAAGTTAGCAAATATAATCTGTTTATAAGACACGTATTATACATGTATTATGTCTATTATGTACTATATTATATATAATATATACTATATAGTTATATTAATAGAGGAAACCATTATTTTAAATTTAACAATATTGCAATAAATAATATCTTTAATATTATTGGTTATGATAGGACTTACACATGTAAAACCGAATCTAGCCAATACTATTATTATTATCAGTATAATTCAAACAAGGTCAGACCATGTGTGAATGATATTTTATTACTCATTGTTTAATTGTTTCCCAACATCATATATTTTTAAATAATCAAAAACAATAGCATTAATATTATTCCGGTTTGAGTGGAGGATTTTGTATGATGATTTAAAATAATTTATTATGATCTTTGTTACCACAGAATTTTTGATCTCGTGTAATGTATTTTTTTAGTGTAGCAAATACTTAAAACAAAATTTTGCCTCATTAATTTTAGCTCTTGATGGGTTGGTAATCTAACAACGTACATTATAACTTAAAGTATTTATATTAAAAATAGAAATATTTTATTTTAAATAAGGAAGTATTGAACATTTAATTTCTGTTTTTGAGGTACCTCTTATGTTCATTCACTAATTTTCATATAGGAAATATATAAAGTATAAATATATATCATACAGTTAAATTATTAGACTATTTATTTTGTGTAATAAAAATGTATCTAGTATTTACTGATTTATTTACAGTATAGCCCGATAGGTTAGGTATTATTTTAGTTATACAAAAAGTCGAGCAAAAATGTATCTATTCCTTGAAAATTTCTCTTAAAGTTAGATATCATAGATTAAGGAAAAAAACATTATGCTCATCTTACTTTATACCAGAATCTTTGCTGTATATAAAATGTGAAACTACTCGTATAGTGTGGTAATAATATAATTATTTTATTATGAACCGTTTATAATCATAAACGATTTAGTTATGACTTATGACATTACGATTTATATGATTAAACACCACGCTGTTAACCGTGTAAAGTTTAAGGACTATGACCAATTTTAAAAATATTAAAATATAGTTTGTGCTATAATATTTAGATGTCTACCAAATCTTGTTTATTGTCGATCTACGTGGTGAAATAATCAAAAAAGTTATTTCCCCCCAAGACTACAAACTCTTAACATTTAAAATTAGGTATAATCGAGATATTTAATTCGAACATTTATCAAATAGTAATCGTGACGAGTCGTGTGCAAATATACAATCGTAAAACAACCGTCTTTACGACCGATACGAACGATTTCGCGAGACATCGAGACGACTTGTACGAACGAATATACAGAGATGTCGTTATAGTTCTGTGAGCGTCAAAGCATACATTAGGCGCCTATCGTGTGTGCGTGTCTGCGTGCACTTATAAACAAGACACAAGAGTTTTTTTTTTTTTATAGATGTTAGACCAAACATTGTCCCAAAACTGCACTCACTGCTGTATGGTCTGTGAACATTATTATCGTGATAATAAAATAACTGTGGTTGACGCATATCATTATAGTGGTCCAGCGACAGTGGAACGCGATTAAATCCGTTACAAAACTATATAGGTATTGTACAGCCGAAAACAGCAATTTATTGTCTTCTGGTGTGCAGTCGACTATAGTCACACAGCACCATTTACCATATTATACGCGTGTTGTGTCGCCTGTGGGAGTATATATAGACAACGTACAAAACATAATATTATAACGTTTATAATACATCGCGTTATCATTGTTGTGTGTAGGAACAGTGTAGGCATATTACATACCTATAAACGCACGCGCGCGCGTGTGTGTGTGCGTAAGATTGTGTGTGTGTCGTACGACGTGTGCCGTACAAAATGTGTGTATACATTTATATACATTATATGTATATGCGATATAAGTACCAGTACGAAAAAAAAAACTGGTCCAGAGAAGTAATGTCAAAACTCTAAGGCGAGGTCGCTATAGATATAATATGTATATGTGTGTATAATATTATGTATTATTATATTATATACTATGCGCAAACGGGTGTGGTCGGCCTGGATTATCTTACGTCACACGCGCGCGCGATATTCTGATATTCACACAAACCGCGGTCATTATTAATATTATTTTAAATATATGGTCTATATAAGACCAGGTTAAACCGATAATAATATTGTACCAACGTCTGTCACCACGGTTTTATCGTTTAATCTAAAAGTTTATATACACGAATTCGGGGGTGGTCATTTATGGGGTCATTGTTTTTTTTTTATATTTTTTTTCCCACTCGTTTCAACGCGGCACGAGCTATAATTGCTAATTAACCGAACACGCGAAACAGCAATAATAATAATAACAACGAGAAAGACAACGAAAAATCGCAACGATAAATGATTATTATGTCGGAGATAGTTTGTCCTCGATAAATTCCTTAAATGGTGGAAAAGGTTGTGATTTTTTATAGGGCTCACGAAACGCGGGTCAATATTTCTCCACCGTTTTATGTTATAAAACGAATTCGATTGTCTATCATGTGAATGTGAAATGTTTAATGTGTTACAATTTTATAAGAGTTAATTTAAAAATATAAGTATATATTTTAATTAGTTGCGAAGGCCATTGCAGTACTTAAATAAAATATCCCTATTATTTTATAATGCCTTATGACTTTGTATATCTGGATTGGAAGCAATCGCAGAATGACTAGAATGTAACTATTTTTTTGTAACTAAATATTTCATAAATCTAATAATGTATTGAATAAAATCGAATTTCGTTTTATAGGTAATAATAATATATTAAACTTTACTATTATTCGTTACCATGCCTGCTAATTGACGTCGGGTACCTATAATCTATTTATATTTTAACCTTGTAGAATCAAACTGTAATTTCAATTATTGTTTAAATTATATAGGTACATATGTTGTTTAGTCATTAGTCATTACATTACTGTAGCAGAACCAGAAAAACAAGAAATGTCCATCACTCGCGGAGTAATAATTGGGACACATTATTTGCAAAACAGACTAGGTAGAAAAATACAAATTAATGATTCAATCAATTTGAAAACAAAAAAATGTCCACATAGACATATTAAAAACTTAGTTTTCTCGAATGAATATTTTGTTGTATTCTATTTGATTTATTGAAAATAAAATATTTAACGACCAAATTAAATATCATTAATAAAATCGCGTTTATACAATTATTTTTGATAATTGAGTTGACTGGTATCTTTTTACACTTGTGTCTAACGTGGGACTTGTATCCCCGATAAAACCTTTTATCATTTAAAAAAGAACTTTTAACTGGTTTCACGACTACCATACACAGTATGCATTATACATATAATATATAGTATTAGTATAACATGATATATCTATTGTGTCGAGGGAATGGACGGTTTGGCATGTTCTTAAGATACTCGGGTGGTCACCCATCCGTGAGTACCAGAAAAGTTTGGCGTGACTTAACAATGACGCAACGAGTCACTTTCATGATCAGCCGCGCCTCATCGGCCCTCAACTTTTACTTTTTCTATAATAAAATTCGACATTTATCGTACAATTAGTAATTACTATTTATATTTTTATGCAACGTTGGTATTTGGTACACAAAAACTATTACTTATTTATTTTATTTTTACCATATAAAATGCATTTTATTCTCTAATAATTACCTATCATCATATTATATGTGCTTATTATATTATAATTATATAAATGTGTACATTATACGTACATAATTAGTTTTGTTCTTTCAGCGTTAATTATTAATCAAGAAGCACCTACTAGTGTTAGTAATATTGGCAATTAATAGTAATAAGTTACCAGCATTATATAATGTAATAACTAATAAGATATAATAAGTTTTATTTAAAAAAAAAAAATAATTAATTTACTATATATAATAATATCATAGTACTATTATAGTATAGTAATAAATAGCAAGCAAGATTTTTGTCCAGTTATCCAATCTTAGTGTTGTTTTATCATCACAGTTGATCGTTCGTTAAAATGTCGGTTATCATCAAAAGAAATCATCAGAGTTCGAAAAAAAATATACAAAAACAATCAAGGTTTGCCTAGAATTTGCATTTAATGTCAAATTACGAAACAGACACGCTATCATTGTATACATAGTTTTTCATTATTTTTCAACGAAAACAACGGATCTTTAACACAAAGATCGTTATTATCGATATTGTTTTTCAAGGATATATCCTTAGTGTCGGTCGTCCCTAAAATTAACGTAGGTATATATATATTATATATAAATAAATGTTACCCGAAACCCGATAGATTCTTTGGGCGATGGTCATATAATGAGTAATAACATGCTATAAATTTTTACTTTCACTGAATTATATTTATTTGACTTGGCTAGCGTCCACTGGGTTGTGAAATTGTGTTTACGTGCCGCGTAATATAGGGAGTTGCACATCACATCATTGCACTTTTTTTACATTAAAATACGAACAGTAAATAACTCAAACCATATCGACTTTATCAAAATAAAAAATAAATGTAGGTACACCTCGATTATGTAAAAATAAAAAATTAAATCGACGCATTCATTAAAAATTATTTATTGATAATAAAATGTTTCTCTTTAATGAAATGGTTTGTATATTATTAAGTACCTATACTCCAAGGATTAAAATCTTGAAGAATCTTAATCGTGGCTTACCGAATAACTGAAAACTTGATATACCGACACACTAAATATACAGATAAAGAGTTTTTTTGAACTATATAAATAAATAAATGTATTAATATTTAAAAATTATAAATATTACAAAAAACATGTGTATATTATTTGTAAAGATTACGAATATTTTTCAAGTAAACTATCTATATGTATTAACTATTTTTATATTCCGCCTTGTTTATGTATTAAGCTGAAAATTATTCTTGTAATTGTAGATTCTAAGTGGAACGATAAATATATTGATTTTACAATAGTGTTATAATATGTAATAATTTTTTTTTTTTAATTTAATATACAAAGTTCTTCATAAGTTTACTTTAATGGAATTAAAAATAAAGTTTAGCGTAAAGCCACATACATTTGTTTGTGAAGACATGTGATCTTTCAAAATTGATTTTGGTTCTTGCTCTATTATAGTATTAAGTATAGTGATTGCACATATTTTATTTTATTTATTTTTAAATTTAATATTATAAGTCACTAAACAAACAAAAATACAATATTTACTAAGAAGTAATTGACATCTGAAAATATCATCATAATGCAGTTTTTATGAATATTTTGATTACAGATTGTAATGTAGGTACCTATTCTAAATTACCTTAAAAAAAAATTATTTTTGTGTTTTGTGAAATTATGATCTTTTGGTAAATTGAAACTTTTTCCGTTATAACCGGAGACGTCAACGAAACGAGTTGTCAACTAATTGGGGATCGGCGAATTGGACCTGAATCATATTAACACACCTTATTACTCAGGTAGATACTTAAAAAAACATACATAAAAATTCATTTCAAAATGGCTATTGGCTGTTATTTTTTGCAATATGCAAAGTATAATATAATATTAATAAAGTAATAACTCAAGTAAAATTACTCGATAATATTATTACACAATGGCATATTGAAATAATTAAAAATTATTATTGTTTTTTTTTTTTTTTTTAATAATAATATTTTTGTATTATCTAACCGAGTATGTTAAGAATAAAAAATATTTTATTTTATATTTTGACTGTAGGTACCAAATTAGTCGCAAATTACTTGAGGTGTGTTATAAATTATAATTTACTCGTAGTAGAAATCTGGTTCTAAATAGATTAGCATCAGGAAATGACTATAAACTTAGTAGTTTAAGTTGATAGCTTAGATAATTCTTTAAAATGTAATTGCGTTTGTGCAATAAATAGTATTTATTAATTTCATCGTGGAAATATAATGAAAACTAATAGGTAGATAGTTCGTAGGTATACAAATTGTATTTTTCTTGGTTTTGATTCCGAGTAATTTAATCACGTAATTATATATAATATATATGATTTATGTAACCTAATAATATTAATGAATGCCAAACGGAAGCATCGTCGTGATGATATTATGATTGTTCAGCGGGACGAGCAAACGCGTTTGGGCTAGTGATTTAAGTCCGAAATTTGCAAACCGAACAATATATCATGTTGTGTGCTGCATGGGTTCGAGTTGGCGAACATTATTATCTGCTGCAGATTGAGGGTCTCGACCTCAGCCGCGGCTATTATCTACAGCGATTATTAAATATCTACGTCAAGAGTCGGATAAAACGTTATAAAATAGGCTGCAAACAATATAAATAGAAAAAAAAGAAATTTTTAAAATATATTATATTCTAACTGTGAGCACCTCGCACCTCGCGTCGTGGTACGGCTATAGGTAACTCCTTCAGTCCCGTATTACAATACATATATACCTATAATACATACACGTGTATAATATTATAAATCGCAGTTCGTAATAATAAATATTGCGCAACGGCCTGTCCGTGTCGTGTGGGTCGATCTACTTTTCATCAGACTAGCTTTTCGTATAGATACACGTATAATATAATAATATATAATATACGCGTGAATTTAGCTGGCTATACACAGACGGCGCGTGTAATAATAATAATAATAATAATGATAATAATAATATTAATATACCTGTGTACATATATGTATATGTGTACGTTACGTTTTATTTTCATTATTATTTAATTTTTATTTCTCTTTTTGCTTTCTTTTCATTATCTCTCTTTGGATCGTCGTGACTGTACCGCCACCGCCATTTCTATTGTCTCGTTGTAGGCGTGTGTCTAATGTGCAAACGACTCGGACGCGCGCGCCATACGCGATAATAAAATATAAAATATATAATATTACCCCGCCACCGCAGCCTGCTAAACGCACGTAACGCCACCGTCATCGGGTAACATATTATATATTATTATAAATTTATACCCATTATAGCCGTATAAGTGTAATATAATAATATGTATAAGCGTGTGATGCATGTCATACGTCAAAATCTGTCACGAATCGCGCGGTTATTGTATCGATCAAAATAACGCGGACAAATTGTCCGTATACAGTGTTTAAGTTGCAGCTATCGCGCATACGGCATACCCGCATTATTATTTATTGCTATAAACATTGAGATTTTTAATAAAAAATTACGATCAATCGGTAATATTATACATGTTTGCGCGTGAGAAAGACGAGTCTGCGACGGTATGATTATGTAGTTATGTCGTCTACTGCAGTGCATGCTGTGCAGAGGCGTAAGCGCCAGAGTTAAATATAACGTTTTAATTATGTATTAGTTATTCCGCTTTTATTCGTTTTATTATTATACATATACATTACCCCATCAGAGAAACACTGAAGGTTTTATTATTTTTTTTTTTACTTGGATGAATTGTGTAACTTA
Source organism: Rhopalosiphum padi (assembly GCF_020882245.1). Classification (NCBI taxonomy): domain Eukaryota; kingdom Metazoa; phylum Arthropoda; class Insecta; order Hemiptera; family Aphididae; genus Rhopalosiphum; species Rhopalosiphum padi. The sequence continues at coordinate 27,666,971 of NC_083600.1, forward strand.
CTAAACGGCGTTTGTAAACGTTGAACATAATATTCTTAACTACATATTTTACTTGTGGTGCATTACAGTGGACAATACACGAGAATTGGTTAACCTATAGCATAATATGCATACGATTTTTATAAATGTATTTTCCGGAAACCTTTCAAATTTTTAGCAATAATTTCGAAACATCTCTATTTATATACTGTTATCGAATTAATTTATTGTTATGCTGTTGAAACAACTATATATATATATATATTATATATAATTCTCTTTTAGTCAGTAGTTGATATATCTATTATAAAATCAAAATTTAAATAATTCGACAATTTATAAAATCGTACATAACACCGCACTATATTATATTAGGTTAGGTTAGGTTACAGTATGAATAACAGTAGGAGTATGTATAATTCTTACTTTTGATCTCTAATACAGTAGTAATAACATATTGTCAGAAACCCAGAGACAATAAGATTATTCGTATCTATACGAACTAATAAAAATACTGGAAAAAATCGAATTTTAAATTAATAAATAGATACCAATCACTCGTACTTCCTTAATATTCGTCTTATTCTTTAATAAATCGTAGCAAATATCTACGTTATAATAGTAAAGCATTTAGAACAATATTATGAAAATAATTAATATTTATGCAATAGTATATAGTTATAGGTATTGATTGTATATAATTAATTTCCAAACCATTAATTGTAGACGTGTAGTAGCTTTCTCGTTCACCTCAGAATTAAATTTGTTGAAATAAATCTAAATACATGTTACTATTTAGATAATAAATTTAAAAAATACAAGAACATTTTAAATGTTAATACATTTTTAAATAAATAGAATAGAAATAAATTAGCGATCCTTATCTAATTTAATACCAGTTTAGTACACTATATATAGTGTTATTTAGTATAATAATCAATATTTTATTTTATTTATAAATTAAAATATGTTAATACGCACAATGTACATATATAAATATATTGAGGATTTATATATCATAAATAAATGAAAGAACAATTACCTAATCTAATATATTTTTTCGTAATTTATTGACCTAAAACATAAATTATAATCGTTTTTTTAATACTTTTCTAATCTGATTTATAAATAGTGTTGAATAATGATTACAATTACACCAAACATGATTATAGTTTACAACTCTGTGTACAAATTATACAGCAGCATGTATAGGTACTATGAAAAAATTATTAAAACGCCAATAAAATTATAAAAAGTAATTATGTACCTGCAAATGGATAATGTGGTTATTATATAGTTATTGCTTTTTACTTATTACATAGGTATAGACTATAGATACTATTAAAAATAGGTACTCTATAAAATGTTTATGTAACGAATTTTCTAAACTAAAAAGAAACTTAACACATGTTTTGTCCAAAAAAGGTTGTGGTTATCTGTCAACTGTCAAGATATTTTATATCATCTTATCTATAGGTATAATAATCTTTTCACACATTTTTTTCGGAAGTAAATCGGAACAAGAAAATCTAAATGCACGATATTACTACTATATAATATAGCAATGCATGTAGAGGGTATCTAATACCAAACAACGGCCTTTCTATACATATAGTAAACACATTTTTTTTTTCAAACACAGTTTACTTCCGCCGTTCTGTCAGTATGTATTATACACATAGACACATAGCTATATGTATATCCGTCCCGATTTACCGTCTGACCCGTTACAGTAGATATCCGCGTTAAAAGAATAATATAATATATTCGTACATAGAAAGTGAAATTAATTATTTGCAACCCGACAGATATAGACAGTACCTATACATTTTAGCAGTTCCAGTGTGTGTTTAGAATGTGATTACACTGATTACAATAAGAACTGTGGCGGCTGAACCGCAATGACGCGACCTTGGCACGTGCGCGGGAGAGACACAAACTGATCGAGCGATTTCACGGTGGATGATTAACACGCTGTTATAATCTATATCAAAAGTAATAGTTATGTATGTATAACACATTTATATTTATAATGTATGTCGATTTACTGCAATGAAACCGAACGACGCGCTTTACTAGAATTTGCGCTTTTGGAGCGTGTAGCCTGTTGTAACGCTGTCGTTAACATTGTGCACCGGATATTATATTTATATCATTGATTTACTTGAGTTACTAAAATATTTTATCATTATAAATATATAATAATGTATAGGTACGTGCATAGCCCGTGGTAATCATACACTACGACTGTACGAGTGGGTATATATAGGTACTGCAGTTTAGCCAGGTATACCAGAACCAGAACTATATGTACCCAAATTAAAAATCCTTTAAAGTTCCCTGGACTTTATTAACATCCATACATTAACCCACATTATATACCTTCAATAACGACGGTTAGGTATATATACCGCGACGTTTGAATATCCGATTACATCTCTAGCATTTGCAGAAACCCAGATAAATTACACGTGGATGTAAACACTGCAGTAAACTGCAATAATTTGAATGACTATTTATATATACCTACAATCTACATAGATTAAACCTAACCATTATTATAGTATTATTATATCAATATACTTAATGCCTATTGTAGATTACATGCAGTCTTAATATGTATAATATATTATTATCACATGGGTCTATGTGTCTATATATATATATGAACTATTATTATATAGGTACCTATAAGTACTTATATCAGTTGTGACTAGACTCATGCTGTTACATTTGTTGTGTATGCATTCAAAATCCTGCAGCAAATACAATAATAATATTTGTGTGAATAATATTGAATATCAGAATATATAATGTTGTAAACTGTTACTTTATGTGGTATTTATTTTAATAAATGCTGCAGCTAGTGTGTACGTTTAAATGTGGTTCTCGTCGAAATTACGTTTGTAGGTTATTGGTGATTTATTTATTTTGTCACTTTGTTTTTCCATTTGCCGCCTTTATACATAAATAATAATGCAACGTCAGTGTGTCTGTATAAGAATACGAAAACCAGATTCGTGTGCGTATTTGAAACGATCGTCGGTGAATTATGCAACGCGCATTTTTAAAATGAAATTCGGTTTGGTATAGGTTATACGTATATAGCCTACATAATATATATCACGTCAAACTCATTAGACCCTGTCCGAATCTGACTTCCTGTACATGGAAACGTCTTCGTCGGTGTGTAAAATAAATGTTTTATGGTATTTATGCGTTATAATAGATGTATTATATATACATGTATAATATAATATATATATTATATTTCGATTGGAAAAATATAGAAAAGGTATTATGGCGACCAATCACCATCATTATTATAGTCATTAGTCGTTATACATTATTATAGCGATTTCGCTTGACATTTGGCCGACCATCATCATATATGTACCCTGAGTTTGCATGCTTTTAGGTACCTATATAACCTACCATACATACTATTACTTCCGCACTCGCGATATATTGATTGATGATGCGTACCTATATAACACTTTGGTTGCGTTCTGAAATATTTATAATTATTAAATGTATGCAGACTAAACGAAAGATATAATATATAAATATAATTTAATATAATTTCTACAAAATGTCATACCCATAATATAGGTGAGCATATGCATAAATAAGATACGCGAAAGAGTATATAAATACATCTAACTTAACACTTATATTATATTTATATACTGTTTATTTATATTTATGATATTAATTATATTTAAAAAATGTATAAATTAGTATAAAATATTTCACATGCCCTTGCGGATATATGTATATGTATACACTAAGAATTATGATACTGAAATATGACCGTGTGAAAATGAGAAAGGGGTCAGACGCGCGACAGTTTGAAATCAATATATATATAGTTGTCAACGTGCGTTAAAGTCTCCGAGCTGATACTATTTATGTGTAACTATACGATATTATTATATTATATACCGCATTGTTTACAAGAAAAAATGGCTTTAAAAGAATAATATTTTACCATTAACATATTATATTATACAGCCATATTGTAGCGTGAAACGTAATTTCAACAGAAAATAATAAAATATTAATCAACGGCTGTAATAATAATCATTATATTATGTATAGTGTGCAGTATTTTATTATTATATTGTACTTATACATATATATCATACACCTATATATAATGAAGTGATTATGATATGATTACGTATTATATTTATAAATGGTATAGGTATATATAGAATAGAGTGTGGGTGGTTGAGAGTCGGATGATTGATCGCTCGATAAGTGAATTATACCAAGGTCGGAAGGAAAGTTGTATTGAACTGCAACAAATAGTGAGACCAGTTGTGCGTATATGGGTCAAATCGGTGTTGGCCGCAGGAAATAAACATACAATATGTCTCTGTGTATATAATTGATTTAGCTTGAATAAGCTTATACAAGAGATATTTGAACATTTCACGAATATATACCAGCACTGTCGTTTTCGTAGCTTAAGCTACTATTTGTATTTTTCGATTAATATTAACAAATATATAATAGGACGCAATTCATAGACAATAATATATAACAAGTATATTGTGTAAAATAATGTACCTAACTATAATTTATAGATATGAATCTATGATTATTTATAGTTACTACTTCCACGCGCCTGATATAATCCATGTGAATAATTGTATAGTCTATACTCTATATATATACGCATTTTGAACAGTTGTTGTAATCGTTGCATGTTATCGAAAGAAAAGAGAATAATTTAGTGAATATATATTTATAAATAGGTACCTATATGATAATTATATACCCATTAAACTCACTATATATTAACTTAATATTTTGTAACGAATTGTTCTTTTAATAATATTACGTGTTTTTCTGGTCGATTAAGTTCAGACGAATATATAACAACGAAATTAACTCACAAAGTATGTGTATTATTTACCTAATATAGGAGCATTGGTTTAATCTTATAGGAGCATCAATATATAGGGGTATATATACATATATATATATATGTAAGTGCCTATTCGTGCGTTAAACTTATCATGGTTTAAACATATTTTTAAAAAGCACTTATTTAACAGAGTAACGAGCTGTGATACGTATAGGTATGATCAGTATCGCTCGTGTAAAATATTTAATATAACGTATTTTGAGACCTGAATGTATAGGCAAATATTATAAAGTATAAACCTTGCTGCAGCAACTATGTAGTCTATTATGTGCGCATGGTGATCAGTTCGGACGTTGATGGTCATTGATAATAATCGTGTTGAATATAATGTATATTATGTGTAATTTTTTAGCTTATAGTTTTCTTAACGGACACGTGAAATTAATGTAGGACACCTGAACTATATCATAAAATATACGCTGTAACTGCATGTGCTCAGCGGTGACCATCGCCGTGGGCGTTAATTATCTCGTAAAATAATAATGATATTTTATATACACAAATATTATTGTAATATGCATATATGGAGGAGGTTTGTTCGCTCGGCACGTTTGTCATTGTGGAAAACCGCCTGCAAAAACAATGCGGCGGCGACACGTCGTCAAATATCGGTCGGGGCGACGACTCCGAAGGTCGTGTGCGACCTCGACGATTAACCCATTGTCGCGTGCGCTTTCGTCGTCGTCGCGAGACCGATATCGCACCGGTCTCGCGTGGCCTAGTATAATGATAATAATAATAATAATAATAATAATAATAATAACAACAACATGACAACCTACCTACTGATATTATTATTACATATTATACGCAATAATAAGTATATTGAAAACGTTCGCGTCATTGCAGATGGCGACCGCCGGATCAGGGTTATTCGAAGGGGTTGAGCGGGCACGCGCTCGTTTAAATTATACTGTTGTCGTTGTTGTTGGATTTTTTAGTTTTTACGTTTAGCGGCCGCTTAAAAACTACTAATTGATCACGTATCTGGGTCAGATTTAATAATAATATTAATAATATTATTATTAACATTATATAAGTGTAGTATATACTGCAATAACGCTTCGAGATAAGAGAGACATACAGAATTGGTTTGCCGTCACACGGCGCATCTTACAGTAGGTACATATATACTATATATAGGTACATATATTATATGTAGTGCGCGCCCGGTGCAATATATAGATGTAGACACGATATTATATTATATATTTATACGCAGAAATTATGCATTTATAACATACGCGTTATACACACGCTGACGGTGTCATAATAATATAATAATATATACAAAATACTATATTATTATATGCGTGTATATTATAACAGGCACGATGGTGGGTATAATAATAAGCGGGTAACAAGCCCGGCATAGGTATACATATTTACGTCATGCATTATAATATATATATTATATTATGTATTTACCCGGGCGCGCAGGCAGCAGGTATATATATATAGTTGATGTGTATAATGTATAAATATGTTTAATATTAATCTTTGGCAAGGTGAACCGCGTCTCGAGGGGCGGGTGTATACGTGTTCGCGTATTTTATAACATTATTATAGGTACCTACTTATTACCTATTGCACTACACATCTATGTATACATATTACATATATATATATATATATATATATATATATATATATATATATATATATTATATTATATGCCAGATACGTCTACTCGTAATACGCGCGCGCGACCGGTATCCTATTTAGGTATACTGGTCGTCAAAACACGTATATGTATATAGGTATCCGACATAATAATAATAACGTACGTTTTTATTATTAAATACGTATATAATACGTTTGATTATATATATATATATATATGTATGTAGGTACAATCATTTTAACACTGTATATCTATGTGTATTAGAATATATTATGTTGATTGAGGATTGCTATATGTGCGTGCGAGTTTGTGATCGGTGATCGGCATTCGGCACGGACGCGCGTCGCGGTCGCTTATTATAATATATGAATATACCTAGTATAGTATATGTACCTTTTAGTGCCTATATAATTATTATTCGCTCGTGAGATGTGTATATGTGTTGTGAATACCGTATAATGTGTCTGTATCAAATCTTTTAATAGTTAAACGCGCTACACTCAATTTTTGTGATGTTTTCGAAAAATATTTTTATGCGTCACGTCACCTATAGGAGGTATACTAAACGAGAGGAATCGTAAACATTTTTGTTGAGTTTTTTTTTTAAGTTTAAAACCTACAAACCTTATTATTTAATATTAGGAGTGAAATCAATGTTAGTACATCGTCCATAGGAAATATTGAAATCAAATTGAAGTAAACCAGCATCGACTTGACAGTTCATTGTACCTACGGACAATTTCTATATTATCAGCAAACAATAGTTTAATGAAATTTTGAAACGTTATGTCATAATACAGATAAGGAATAATATTAGTGGTACCTAAATCCTTGAGGATGTTTTCTTAATTTCTTACTCGTTTAAAGTCGGCTATAATACGTACAGCTATTATATACACAACACAATATTAATTTTTTTTTTAAATACTTCTCGACTGATCGGAGGATAACGTTATCGTAATAATAATAACAACGGTCGAAACAATAACGATGTGGCAATATTATATTATAATATATAATATACCTATATAAATATATTGTATATAGCCACATAGATCTGTTATACGTCTACATAGAATATATTTACAAGTTGTAGGACTGTATAGGTATATACCTAGGTATTATGCGTGGGCCACTGCCGCGGTTCATTCCGCTGTCTGCGTGCAGTCGAGGTTAAGCGATTAGCAGCATTCTTGAAATGCTCAGCCGAGTGTTATTTCCCATCGGTGCAGCGGTGGTGTCGCACGCGCGCGGTCGCTTTACAACGCGAACGCGGATTTCTTTGGTTTTCGACACGGTCGATTTACCGCCGTCAAACACTCGCATAATAATAATATAATATTAACTTAAAGCCCAACAGTCGCTTTGCCGATTCCGCAACGTTTGCCGCAGACTAATATTAATAATTACAATTTGGGACTTGAGTTTTGGGTTTATCTATTTTATATGACTAAATACTTTATTTTACAATTTTTGTAAACGCGGTAGACTATAGTGCCGTTAATAATTGTGTGTAGGCATGTAACAGTCGCATTTATGTGACTATAAAATAAGTAGGTATTGTATAAATATTAAATGTATTTATCAAACGATCAATGCGCATTATAAATACCTATAACACCTAAATAGGACATTAAAGAAAACAAAAATTCCCAGACCGGCGTACCGGACGAACGAAACATACAAAACACCTTTAATTTCTTAAAACTTTCAAAAATATACAACTTAATCAATCTAACCTATATACTAGTATCCTAATTGTTTTTTCTTTTATTAATTTGTATTAGATACTATTCGTAATAAACCAATAATTTTTGTATTTGTGGCCTTAAAAATTTAAAAAACAAATAAATATTAAACTATTTTAGAAAGATAAAAAGATTTATACTAATGCTTTTTAGTTTTTAGTAATAAAGAAACGTGTTTCATGTTTTGGAAATAAAAAATATATAGGTGAACTTGTATTGATTATAAAATAGACTAAACGGTATTGTTATTGAATAAAGTCTCTATACTTTTAGAAAGTTTAAGTGTTTACTTGGTAATATCTATTTTTAAGGTATTATAATTGCCCCGAAGACTGTTATATACTATTATTACTTGTATTTATTATATAAAATATATTAGGTTAATTGTTCATTTATCTGTTCCGAACGAATATTTAATTAGTCTATACGCTCGTAATCTTGTAAACAATAGTTACAATTTTATTTAATGTGGCCCGAGGCAATTTAAATTTGTTTATGTCTCCTTTAGAATGTAATATGTATACTTGTTATAGGCAATTTATTACATAGTATTTTCAATCATCGCGAGTTGTTTTAATATGTTAAGTTTAAACGTTAAACGTTTAAAACAACGTAATTAGTAATTAATGATTACAAATATATTTAATGTTTTACAAAAGAGAAGAGTGATTAACATTTGATTTTTTGCTGCACTCTTGTTTAGTGTAAATTCTATATATTATATTACAATACATAATACTCATAAAAAAATAAAAATAAATATTAATGACGAATATTTACAAAAATATGTTATGTTTTTATTATTGATTTCAATTATTTAAAACTCTATAGATACATCAGAATATTAGATTAATATTTTGAGAGAAAATATTATTTTTTGACAAATGTAATTCTTTAGATTTAAATATAATTATTTTTTAACTATAAATTTAGTTTATATAATATTGTACATATATTAATATGCTATTGTATTTTGAAATTGTTTCTGTGCATTGTACAAAATACATAATAGTAGTTCCGATTTAATAATTTTTCGGATACATTCATAAAACCAGACATTTAGAATTAAATATTAATATAAATTCAAAAACTGCTGGTGATAATCTACAAGTAGTTCTTTGTGAAAATGCCAAATCTTCATTATTGAAATAATAAATGATGTACTATATTAGTGTTGGCAGTTAGTAAACTGACAGTGCAGATTTCACGACGCACAGATCTTGGGGCCATTAAAAATCGGAATCCTTGGAAATTAACAGTTAACACAATAACACATTGTACAGCAATATAATATACCTACATATATTTATATGATAAAGTATTATTTGTGAACATTATTTTCATCAAATTACATTTATTATAAGTAAAAGCACGAAGACCGCAGGGACTGTTTTGCAACTCCGCGAGTAGAAAACAAGTGGCCGTAAACCATATGTTACACGTACACTATCGAACCATCACGAAATATGTCTAAACGCTCCGGTGTGTCAATATTTACGGACTTGATATTATTTTCGTTTCACTCGAAAGTTCAATAATTGTGAAATTCTAAAAATAAATAATGATACGTAAGTATATATTTTATGTACCTAATTGGTTTTAATTCTTTTAATAAAATAATTTTACAAAGGTTCTCCGATTGTGTCATTTGTTTTGAATGTGATCTCACATTTGACTAACGAAAATAGATAAGTACACGAATATTCAAAGAAAATAATAGAGTTCGAAATCATTATCGACAATTTTTAATCGCCCATGTTTAATGACAACTGTTTAACTGCGTAACAGCGTAGCCGCGCACAGGTAGGTATCTATTAATACGCGACATTTTAAAAATAAAATCGATTTTCTCTTTGGCAAAGACATAGCTTACCTATATTTAATATTGTTAACTCAGCGAAGCGTAATAATAATTAAAAATCGTACATGTTGACACACACAGGAAGGCGATTTTAGCCAGCGGACGTTTGTTATATACATGGGTCGGTAACTGTAATATACATATATATTATATACGGTTGTAATAACAAATGGATCGTGGGACGAAATACTAATTATTGGACGCATGAAATTGAAATAATAATAAAAAAAAAAACCTGAGCTTAATGGTTTGAATTCACGACGCGGTTTGGCAAAGAAGTCACGTGGTGAAAGCGCGCGCTCTGAAGTCTTGTGTGTGAGCCCGTCCGTCCATCTGTCCGTCTACGTCTTTGGTCTATGTGTATGTGTACTATCGGGTTTCTCATCGGTTATGTAAAGCGAACGTCTCGTGATCCGTTTTCAACAATTATATTATTAATACGACGCAATTATTATGGCGAACCACTCGAAAACTCCGTCTCTTACATACGTAGGTACCTAAATTATTATTATTTATTATTATAACTGCTCGCTTTGATTGTCTTCGACCGTAATCCTTTGTATATCATTTTATAATAGCGACTTCGTTTTTTAAAGGTATCCTCCGCGCCACATTGTCATATGGATTTGATTCGATTTAACCATCGAAACTGTTTTAATAATAATTGTAATAATATATATATATATATATTATATTGTTATGCACTTAAAACAATATAAACGTACACGCGTGTTGTGAATGTGTTTCCATCATCGTCGTACGGTTGAGCTGAGTGATGGTGTGCGCCGATGCATCACGTTATTACGTAACAATTGGTTCAATCTCGTGCTCACGGACTAAGCATACATCACGGGACAGGGGTCATAGTTATGAATATTTTAACAAATATTCTTAGAATTTCCACTAATCGTAACTAATTTATTATTGGCCGTGTAAAATTAATCTTTGAATCATACATTTTGATCGTATAGGTACACCATAAATACATATACCGCACTATCGTTTGAATTTGAAATAAACGCAATTCGCAGAAGATTAATATGTACGCAGAAGATGTGTTAAAAATAATAGGGTTGCGAAATATCATAACTTTTCAAGATTATTATACGTTTGCTAAAAACAACAATATTATTTTAATAAATATTTCACATTTCAGTCATTTCGAGACTTATCTATTATACACCGACGAGATATTAAAAAATAAAAAAATCATATATTATTCACCAGATTGATCTATATCTTCAAATAATTAAATTAAAATAAATTTCTTAAATTATTTACATACGTACATACACGCGCGTCAGACACACACATATACTTACATGGTCATTAGATATTTAATTTTGATTTAAAAGATAGCAGGTACCTACTAAATGTACGTTCACTGTTCAGTTTATTTAAATTAAGTTTCTCTAAACAATGCACGTTTGAATAAAATTTTCTACAGAGAAAAGATGTTACTTATACCTTACATAACGTTTTTATAGATCTACAGATATAGATGATCTATATTCGGAATTAGTCTTAAAATATTCAAATTTTATTTTCATTAATTTCTATAGTACAAAAACAATTCCATAATCATTTTAAAGTTGTATACATAATACATAAATGTGTTTATTTGAATTATAGAAAGACTACTTTGTCTTGTATGATAATTATTTTTATTGCTGATGAATTAACAAATTGATTTAGACGATGAATGTGTTAAAGCTATTTAAATTATTTTAATCAAACAATAGTTTCAAACATCTAAGTTACTACCAATTAGTTTATATAAAAATCATTTCCTATATATTTATATTTAGTGGCTTAACTTATTCAATCGAAATTTTATTCGGGCTTTATAAACTACACATAGATAATATAATTCATATGATAAATTAATTATCTAAATACTTATCAACATTTTGATATATTTTTTTTATTTAGAAGAATTGTACAGGGTTATTATAATGCTTTCTACTTTTTAAATTTTCTAAGTAACACAATCCAATATTTTTGTATAAATTGTGATAATGCGACAAATATTTAAATATGTATATAGGCTTAATTCAGGGGGAGTTAAAGCAACCTTTTAAAAAAAACATCTTTAAAGCTCCTTCAAAGGTTAGGTTATCAACTAGATTGCTCATAAATGTTAATATATTTATGATGTATACTCGTAGTTATCCAATTTAATTATCCGTGTAGTGGAGTTAAACATCTCTGCATCCTCTTTACCAACTTGATTATCTCAGTTGCACCTATACACGCGAAATGAGAATATGCGTGACTTCTCGAAAGGTTTTGCGCCGTCCTTGGCATTCGTTTGTCGATCCCAAAACCAATTAACGCATGTACGTCTATTATTGTGTAATAGCAGTGATACCCTTTTGATATTTTTCACGCACACGGTATAGATTGCTGTTTTAAATTAGTGGAATACAATGACTGCGTATATAATATTATACTAAAAATGCGGTAGGTCCCCGGCAAAAGATATAGAATATCGTTTTTGAATGACAGTGCAACAAACGTCACATCGGCATCATGCGCACTCTTCGTCGCCGTAGTCGTCACCGTCGTCTATACACCATTTCGATTTATATTATTGTAACTATCTACCTATTCAATTTGTCATTGATATTATAGCAATGCTATTTTTTTTTCATCTTCTTATGAGTCTTTTTTTCTTTTTAATCATAACACAGGCGATGTAGCGATTTCCATTACCGTCAATACAAGTTGCATTCTGACGGCTATAACATAATATTGTATACATATATATATATATATATACGACATAATATGTACGTATAAGTATTTATTATACGTCCTAGACTCAGTTTGACACATGTTCTCGCCTTTTATATTATTATTCATTGTAGTTTATCGTAATATATATATATATATAGAATATACATTCATATACACGCGTGTCAGCCGATTGGACATCATCACGCGTGTGCCGATAGACACAATAGTCGATAGAATAGTCATTAGTCACAATAATAATAATAATAATATAACGATTGACGAGCGATGGCGAATTAGACCGTGTGAAAACGCACCAATAATCGGCTTTTAATTATCGCTGATCGTCGCTCTGCACTTCGACAATCGCGTTGTGCTGTTTATAATATATAGTGTAATAATAAAAATATGTAGTACACCGCCATCGAATTGTTAAAACGTACCGTCTACTACAATATTATTCGTATAATATCAATTCACACACACAACAAGTAATATCATTGAGTATATTGTAATATAATCCACTCAATGGTAAATATGTATATTGTGTGCTCATTGTTTGAGGACGCGAACTGACGACGCCGCCGCCTTAGTCGTGGAAGTGATAATAATAATATATAATACAAGTATTGGCGTATGGAAGTAGCTGCCGTGTATTACAATAATACCTCATGTATCATAATATTATACAGGTAGTGGATACAGTACTACTACTGCAGTCGTATATTGTAGTGGATATTCTAGTATATAATATATATATATGTTGTGTAGTACAAACGAATAATACACCTACATATATATCTGTGCCAGCTACCTTTTGGCCTAGATATAGGAGAACCGACGATAGGTCATAATACATACGAATTAATCATTGTGTATTGAGTTATAATTTTTTCACGATATTTGAAATATTTTCAATAATCAAAAAACAATTCAAGTCCGATTTAAAAATATTATTCAGATCACGTTATATCCATAAGTTGGGTTACATCACCGTTAGTTTTGATGATTTTTTTTTCCATGGATTAAACGGAACATTAATATTATTTTCCATAAATTAAAATATTTAAAAGCGAATAATTTGATTACGTTAGCACGTACAACAAAACCCATGTTATAATTTATTTGAGTACTTATACGGTATTTCCTCATATAATTATTGTAAGTATTAGAAGTATTACGTAAAAATTATGATTTTAATTTCCCACCAATTATAATTTATTATCTACCAACCGACAAATTATTTCATTATTATTTGTTACACCACTACGTAATCCGAACATGGTCAGGTATTTCTATAATGGTATTAATGTTTACAGAATTTATAAATTGTTTTTCATTGAATAATAGTTTATATTTTTTAGAATATTTTTTGTGAAATAATTGTTTTTATTGATATTACTAGTTCGTAAACCGTACACCATTAACTTGCGGTACGATTTTTAAATAAAAACTCGTTTGTTTAAAAAAACTACCACGTTACGTCTTGTGTATTCACACCGGCTATATAGGACACTAATATATTGTTAAGTAATAGGTCAAAAATCATTCACTGAAATGTGTTAAAATATGTTAACACAATATAATACATAAATGAAATATGTCAAAGTAGCACATTACTAATACAGTAATACTAGTAAGGCTAATAATAGTTAATACTAGTATAATTAAAAATGTTATTCTAAAAAATAATTAATAAACAACGCTCAATTGTCGATATAATATTAGTCACAGTTATTTAAGCAATATAGTTCATTGAACAGTTACTAGAGCTTATTTCTAATTGTTAAGGTATATTTATCATTTCATTGTATCGAAGCATTTCAAAGATATTGTTATACATGAATAAAGGGAAATTTAATTGATATTTTAATGACAAGACATATTAATCATTTTTATTTGTTAATAATTGTAGACATGTTACATTTGTCTATCAATCATTTATACTAAGAATATATAAATGTAATACTATATTTACCTGCAGTTAGTTTAAGTGGTACTGTACCTACAGCATTGTAGTGATAAGGCAATATTATGCATTTTATTATAATGAAAATTAAACGAAATATGGGTGTAACCTGTCAAGTCGATTATCGAGTACTTATATAATGTAACATTTTGATCAGAATAATATTTTTTGAACGGGCCTTTTATAAGTGTAATGTTAAATAATTTATTGAAATTAAACTTTCGTGTTCGGGAATCAAATATAAACTTTGTGAATATCCCGTGAAATAAATGAAATGGATGTGTTAATAATATTGGATAAATCATTCATGTTTTTCTATTGGTGCAATTGGTGCATCAGGCGATATAATAATATTAATATAAATAAATAAAATAAATAGTTGTTAGCAAAAATAGTAATTCATTACCTACTCATAATATAGTTTTTACGAAAAAAAGAATATTTGTTGCATAATATATTTGTAATACTAATTGTATGTGGTTAATATAAATTTATTATTTTTAAATAATCGTATTAAAGTATGGATTTTCTTTGTGTTTTATCATTAAAATTTATTATAAATACTTTATGTTTAATTAGTTAACATTTAATATATTTAAATTAGGTTATGGAGCAGCATATAGCTTTAAATTATTAGAGTCCATGACTATGTATGCCTAATGAGTACCTATATACGAAGCCAACAGCATCTTAAATGCTTTAGTATAATTATATTATATAATTTGTATAAATTGTATGATTTGTTTTTATTATTAAAATGTTTGGGTTTACTAAATGATACTGTTCAATTTCCTTATCACGTAGCCATGTGATTATTTATTTATTTTATAGAGATTGTATAATATTATACTCTTCACATAAAAAAAATGGGGAGTGAGTACTTGGGTATTCACTTGTTTAATGAAAAATCGTTACGCTCCGTGTAATCCATATTTATTTAAACTTCATCTACCTATATATTATTGGACAGGTTTATTAATTATGAATTAAGTGTTCCGGGTTCAATAATAAATCAAGAACAATAAATACTTATTTGCATATTTTTGTTTTAACTTTTAAGTAGCATAGGTACCCATACTTTAAAACTATTTACTTGTATACATGTATATATATATATGAATAATATTATATTATACACGGACACTAAACACAGCCAGTATTAATAAATAATAATTATAAAATTATAGTCTCCTCTACGTGATTATGCATATTGCATATACGCGTTATGAGAATGTTTCGTGTTTGTATATAAACTATATATAGATATTGAATTATATATTTTGTACTTAGTTGTAACTACCTACTAGTAAAATTGAATAATGTGGTTGGAAATGAGAAAAATAACACAGCCTCTTATTATTAAAAACGTATGTATATCCATCGACCAATGGCATACAAACCGATATATAGGTATGAGGTACGTACATTATTATAATATTATATAATATTACGACGGGTATTAGGAAGGAATCCCGCATTTTCAAAATCTTGAATTTCAGCGTATTATATTAGAATAAAATATTATTTTATTGGTCTTAAAACTGTTAGAAACACTTAAACACTTATCACGCATGAACTAATATTGTACTAAAATTTTTTTTTACTAAATAAATCTTGATTTAAATTATTAAAAATAAAGTTAAAATTATGAGTACCTACCTATAATAATATTTTTTTGCACAAAGAAGATCAATATTATATGTAATAATATGCAATATAAGAACTGATGTCTAATATTTCCGGCTGTCCTTGTTTTCCCATCTCTTGTATATTGCTATTAAAATATATTATGCGCTATTCGTCCATTATTTAATATTATTATACAGTTTATACGTAAAAATGTAAAATATAAACATTTTTTTATTATTATTTATAGTTAATATATACATATAAATATGCAGTACTACCTGTATAATATAAATGTAACCAATGTTCTCGATAGGTATATACATTACAATACTATAAACAAACATAGGTACACATGGTTTATGTAAGAGTAAAAATTAAGTTAAGGATACAAAAAACTTGAGTGCACCCGATAAATAATATAGTAATAATACACTCGTTCACAGTGTTTCCTCCGAAATCACTAGAAAACATCACGTGCCGGTCGTAGGGCCACTCAGTATATACATTATTAACAATAAACGTATAATCCTATATAATATATAGAATTAGTATATCAGTATATGTATCCATATATATTATGTATATTATTATTATTATTATTATTACTCGGCACTCGGCACTCGTACAGTATTATACTATTATATTATTATTATGTCATATTTAACTGTACGGTCAAAAATCACTGATTTACATAATAATAATAGTAATATCGTTTGAGTAGAGTGCGTTACGTATTAGGTATAGCCGTATAGGTAGTATAACGTTCGTTGGTACGTGACAAGTGTCTAATACATAGTAACAATAATTCCGGTCAACGCGTTTATTTAACTGTGTACAAGTCCTGCGCTGTATATATATATACACCATACAGATAATAAGCGTATTGGCACATACCATATTATTATTATTATATTTGCATACATGTCATAACATAAACATATTATTATAATATGAAGCGCGCATTCGCTAAAGGGTCGTATTAATATGGTACCGACTAAACTTATTACCTTATGAATATCAGCTATATTATACAATAATAATAATAATAATAATATTAATAAAAAACAAAAATTACCCATCATAATAGCCGATCCCAGGTCTTTTTTTACGAAATTTCGTACTACGCACTTTTTCCGCTTATATCAGACAAACTCGTGGGTGGCTTAAGTCACTCCTCGTTTACAAATTATTGGATTAGTGACGCAAAAAGCATCCGGTATAGTTATAAATATTAAAAAATAAAAATGAAATCATGTAATAGGTGGAAAACATTACATTTACAAAAATAATTTATACAAAAAACTAAACGAATATAAATAAGCACGACTTGCAGTAAGTTATACCTATATTGTAAAACAAAACAGTATTGTATATATATATATATATACAATACTTAATAATTCTCCAAACTATGTTTGACTTGCCCTCTCTATAAAATCGTTTGCGGATTTGATCGATACGATTTGAAGAAAAAACACTTAGGAAAAGATTTCGGGTTTTTACAAATGCAATGTGATAGGATAGGTACACTTGCACACACGACTAGACGACTATATATTAAACCAAGTACGCGATTTTAAAATTCACCCCGCGCTTGAAGATCTAGATCTTGGCACGAATATCAACCCGCACGGATAGGCACACGGATATGGCGCACGATAAATTTTTACTTTAATATACGCGATGTGCACAATTTACGCGGTCGTCTGATATTATGGTTCCACGTCTCTCTCACTGTCCGGCATCAGAGCCGATTAGATCGCGTTTGCATTTCCATAAAGCAAACGTATATGAAACGTGTACGTGCGTGTGTACCTGCTATACCTATATAATAGTATTATATCTGCGTAAAAACTATACGTATCTAAATCAATAAAACACGTGCACGCGACCTTTACGCAGTAGTTCTCGTGCGCAGGTTGTGCGAGTTTGTATATTTTTTTAATATTATTATTATTATTATTGTGATTATTATTACTACGTTATGACGCCCACTCGGCAGGTCGTTGATCTCGACCCGCCGGGAATGTTTATACATATATTATCATTATTATTATTATATTACCTACGTGTACGAGAGGAGTTGTTTGAACTCTCGGCGAACTTATAGCGTTTATCCCTAAAAGTATGTTAACCGGCCCACATTAAATGCACGTAGGGTTTGCCGTTTTGTTTCTGCAGGTCCGTGTGATTCATTATTTAATCGTACTTTTTTTTTTATTCTTTTATTACGGCGCGCATATACCGTCTCGTCGCCAACTGTTGAATTTTTGATTCCCGGATCCGTTACACAATCACACAAAACATATCAAACTTGTTTTTTTTATTATTTTTTTTTTTGTCATGTCGAATTTCTCGAGAATAAATTAGACGAACACATAGAGATCGTGCGAGCAGGGTATAACACAATGTATGTAATATGTATTATACGATTTTATTCGCTAACTACGTTATATTGTTTGGTCTGTGGCCAGTTCCAGATGGTGCCAGTCAATTACGATTTTCGACCGTGTGTTTACATAATAATGTGTGCTATATAGCTATGGTATTATATTATTATTATTTTATTATACGGTATCGTAAATATAATCAAATTCTTGAGTGCTTATTATTATTGTTATTTCAGACGTTATATATAGATTTTACAGGATTTTTACATTGCATTATTACAATACACAATTTTTAAATTATATAGGTACACTATGTGCCTACGGTTTCCCGTGTTTTTTTACGTGGATATTATGGTCGTACTGTATGGGTAGATAGGTAGGTATATATAGTGCTTGTGGTTGTGGCTAAATTTATTTTTTTTTTTTAATTTAAATGTTTGAGTGGGAATCACTTTAACGGTCGCGTAATGGTGATACCTAATAATAATAATAATAATAATAATAATAATGGATTATATGCATTAAATGTGATAATATTTTAATTGTTTATATAATATTTCATATTTTTGTGACTTTTTACGAGTGGTTGCGAACCACGCGAAACACGACGGTTTATCATCAATTTAATAAATCGCACAGCGGTTATCGTAAGGAGTATCATATTTATTATTGTTCGCCCCCGCCAAGTACCTACAATAATGTGTTCGACCATAACCCGTAGGCGCGCAACAAGGGGCTTAAAACGTATGTCATGTTTTTATATTATATTTAATGGGATGTATAATATGCAAAAACGCGTGCCATAATTTCATTGCACACTCTTGACCTTGCCAGTTGAATTTGTGTAGGTATTTCCGATTTCGTATAGATGAGCAATAATAATATCTTATACGATTAGACTGGATGGAAAAATATCTATATAAAATTACTGCGTATTCACTAAATTCAATTTTCTACAAATCTAAAAACCTATGTCAATTTCAGACCGGAGGCCGTCAGAAATTCAATTAAATCTATTTACCAAAAAACGAATTAATAATAATCAATAACAATCAATAATGTATTAATCATTAGTAGAATATATTAGTCAATATTTTGAATGACGTACTAACGTTTTGAAAAGGTAATAAAGGATAATGCTCGTTGTGATTTAATTATTTGTCGTGTACAAGTTAGCATATCATTGGTCGCGATCTTATTTTATTGTCCACGATATATAGTATAACAATACAAAATAATATATATACCTACAATGACATTTTGTATTATTTTGGTTAAGTTCAGCGGCATGACCGCGTACAATAATATACGTCAACAAATATCAAACGAAAACGGCCATCGGTACATAATAATATTGTATTGTGCAGTGGACCACCCGGAGGAGGTCTTAAGAGTTTTGCACAGGTCATGTTCCGTTATTGAAAGGTACAAGACAACTAATCCGGCCCGAAACGTAATATTACATTATATTATTATTATTATTATTATTAAATTAATAGTTTATATTAATTACGCGCATAACTTGTACATTTCTATTAAAGTAATAATATACATCTATACGTATATTTAGGACATGCGAAAATGACATTCATGCGATCCGGGGCACGTAATGAAGTTATAAGATGTTTGACCTTTAACACGGGGACGGAACATTAATCATTTTTGAATAATACATAATAATATTTATCAACACGGTAACGTCTTCTCGCACAATTGGCATGGCATTTATTTGTAATGACGTCACGCGAAACCGTATAATCACGCTCGACGCGCCGCAGAGAGAAAGCTCTAAATAAAAGATTTTTTTTTGGATACCCGCACATTGTTTGTTTTTTTTCTTTCGAAAACGTGATCGTATTTCATAATCGCACATTATGATAATACGTACCCTTATAGACTGTTAATCAGCTAATGAAGACAGCTATAATGGCGATCAACGTGTACAGAAGTTGTAGTTTTTGTGTTTAATATTGTGCTTAAATCAGGGGTGAGCAGTTGACGAACCACGTATCTTTTTTATGCGCAACACGACCACGTGTATTCCTTTTCAAATTATTAAACGTTTTAGAATTTTTATTAACTGAAAATATGCAGAGCGAAAAAAAAAATAATACCAAACGAAAACTACTGACCATTATTGGCCATTTGCTAATTTTGAGTTGCCCATCCCTAATATAAATGAGCATAAAGTATATAAGTACTTTAGATGGACTGTTAGTTAACGACTGTTTATTTCTTACATACTATCTCAGATTCATCAAATAAACCAAGTATCAAACAAATTAAATTCCTTAAAAATAATAAATTAATAAAAATTGTCTTATTATTTCGTGGCTTATGGCTCGTTTCACGATGATCGCTCATTTTTATTTAAATTATAGTACAGTATCCTTAGTATCCACTTATAATGCAATTATCATTATGAATAAATAAGTTAATAATTGTTTTTTTTTTACACAGGTAATCCTCGGCTGCAATTGCAGTAATTGTATTTATGAGTTATGATATAAAATTGCATATTATACAATATTAAGTATAGGTATTTAAATATTTTAAAATATTAGTTATTAACAGTATGTACAAATACGTCTTAAATTACTTTGTGTAGGTTGGGTATTCTTAAAAATATTATTAAAGATTCAGTATTACACTGGTTGAAAGATTGGTATAGGTTGTTGGAAATTGTGGCCTTCCACCTCTGCCGGTTGTTAAATTGTTTTGTTATTGATAGCAATTTACATTTAAAAATAAAAAAAAAACCTATCGCAAAGAGAACAAAACCGTACAATATTAAACACTTTTTATTCAACTTATAGCCGTTCAATTAGTCGAATTTTGTTTTTGGCATGATGGTAATCAATCGTTTAACCGAGTATAACAGCTGCCCTAACAAAACTTATGGGAATACTTATGCGGCTATGCGTGCGTATATGAGTTGAGCCCCACGATATCATATATCTTCGCGTAAGGCGTAACCCACGCGATTATTCAGATGTTTATACATGATATATTATATCATTACATTTACCATCATCAGTCTTTGCTATTTGACAGTGCTATATTATTATGTATACCATAATAATATTATATATGCGAATACCAGATATACTATTACTGCAGCGGGGTTGGATTGTTCTATTACACAACATCATGTGCGCGCGATATCGATACACATAGGTACGCTGCTACTGCTATTATTTTGTTGTTGTACGCGTAGTGTTATTATCTATGCATGCACGCTGTATATAATATGTAATATTATTATTACATATAGTTATTGGTCTTACCAGCGTGTAAATAAAATATAATATTATAATATGGTCTATTCATTAAGACTTTCCAAATGGAAGCAGCAACGGCCGATAAAACCATAAACATAAAAAAATAAAAAGTTTTGTCATGTAGGTATACGTATAGACATAGGTGTACCTCGACGTTTCGGCGGAACCCTTGACCACGCCTCAGCCCCAGGAATTGGAGCAAAGTCCTGTGGTCGTGATTGCCTCCAGGCGATTTTACTGTTCGCGTTTTATATATTTTTTTCTTCTCCATTCTCTCGCAGTCCAGTCTGACAACACACACACTACAGCACCTGCTATGTGTATATATATATATATATATATATATATATATATATATATATATATATATATTACACAATAGTAATACTCCTGTAGCCTTATCAGAATCTTTTTTTTTCTTATACCAACATATTATACCTCTACGTGCTGCAATATACCGAAAGAAATTCCTAGACAAACACGGTCATATAATGTAATTCAGTTTGTGATTTTTCGCACATACGCTTTCACCTTCGTACAACTGTTTTCATGGCCAATATAATATAGCTGTACAATGTGTACACGTATTATATTATATCGTTATGGCTGTGTGAAGAAATGGCCATAGCTATTTCTCGGGATCTAATTACACCCACGCACTGTATGCATTCGTGTTAAAAATATGGAGTACCCTCGTTGTATAACGCACGCGCATTAATATGTAACCGGTTACGGAGCACACACTGAGTTGTAATGTTCTTTTATCTTTCATTTCCTAATCAATTACAATAGGTAACATGTATAATACTTTTCTATCATTTAGGTGTACGAGAAATTACGGCTGTGAACTTGACGAGCAAAATCATTAAACAGTAGTTATTATACGATAAAGGACAAAATGATACAAATTCTTCTAGTCGGCCTTGGAATTTTAATCGTCTTATAAAAGAAGAAGATTATTAATGTATAGATGGCACGGTGAACACACAATTGCGGCTGGAAGTACACCAACATTATAGAAACTATCTAAGATATTGTAATCATTTAATTTAAAATCGTATCATTGAAATTATGTTATAAAACTAGAAAAGTCAAGCCTGTTTATTGCACATACACAGTGAGTCAGTGCATAGTAGGTATTATAAAATTTTTAAATTATATTAATAATATAAATTATAATTTAAATATTTATGTAGTTTTGTAAGAAAAAAATTCCGATTACAAGATTTTTAAATTAAAAATAGAAATTATTTTTTCAACGAACTGGCTTATTATTTTTTTAGTATGAAAGTATGATTTTACAGTGTTGTTATTTAGTTATTACATAGACAATTTAGGTTACTGGGAAAAATTAAATATACCAACTATTGAACAACGCGATTATTATTATTTTTTGTGTGGAAGTTTAGTACTATATAACAACCTAATTAGTAATTAAATATGAAATACTAATAATCAGCAACGCAGTTACATGTGCGGGAATTTTAAGACAAAATATCAACTTGATCATAATATATTATCTAGATATACAGACATTTTTTTTTTTATTATTTCGTTAACTTCCTCATTTTATAAATAAATACACGTGTGAATATAAAATAATGAATTTCATTAATAATTAAAATTCTGTCTATACTGTATACTATGAGTTATGAAATGTACTATACATGTAATTTTAACATATCTTTTAATTAGATGTCCATTTAATCTATTCTATATTTTTTTATGGTAACGGGTTAAGTATTTGGGAAAAAGAAAATCATTTCATAATTTAAATATCAAATATTTGCCATACATACCAACAATAAAAATCTGAACTTGTTAATATATTTTATGCAAGTAGGTACCTATACTCTATAGTAGCTAAGTATATATTATATAATATTGTAGTACATATTATATCATAATAAAAATAAATGTAATTTGTTCCTCAAATACCTAGATATAATAATACGCTTAATAGTTAATCATACACAGGCGAATGCTCAAAGAACCAAGTTATACCAACATTCTTGTGGTCATCGCAAGTTGAATTCTGGCGGTTGCCGGTTAACAGCAAACACTTACATTTAGCGGAATGTGGATTTCAGAGTTTCTAGAACCAACGTTTATTTTTGCTTTTGAAGCGGGAAAAATAAAAACCAAGAAATAATTCAACCATTTTATAAATGCGAAGTGCTTACTAATTGTATAGGTACATAATAAATTGTGAAAAGAGTCAATTGAAAGTTATTTTTTAACTCGGCGCATGTTTTTTTTTTTTTTTTTTTTGTCAAAGATTTCAATCGTAGTTATGTTCGTTGTATTGTATATGTACCTAATATATTGTTTGATATCCTGAATGAACTCTATTGAACTTCTTACATGTTTTTTTTTTTTAATATAATATAATATCGAAGTACTCATACACGCAAACTTGTCAATCATTGTAGATACATCAAAAATGGTTTTATTATAAATCTGGTATACACGTATTATATGCTCAGTCATTATTATTTTAGTATAAACGTATTACTTGTCGAAGGTCTATATCATGATTTTTGTTTTTAACAACTTCAGACGTGTATTATACTGCTGTGTACTAACATGTGTTATGTGATAAGTGTAATCGTAATGGATTTTAAACGATTCAACAGGTATGTTTTTATTAAGTCCATAATTAATTAAGCTCGATTCGAATTTATGGCACGAATAATGCACGAACGCTATACAATTATTTAAGCGTTGCCTATTTAATCTATTATTGTAGGTGATGCGAGTTCAGTGCATGATTGTTTTTTTTCCGCGCACTATAACGTCGATGATGCTTCAAGGTCGGCCGTCGGGTTTCAACCTTTATTGGAATGTTCAACCGGTTCTTCCGAGGTGACATTTTCACTATTATCGTATAATACCCGTTTACGTCTTTCCTTAATCGATTAATTTTACAAAAACAAGAAATGCTACAGAAAGGGTGAAGTTAACGTATTCGAACATTATGCAAAATTCAATATACACAGCAGCGCGGTGCATATATTACTATCGTATTTGTCGGGCTGGAGGAGAAGTAGATGTGCGCCGCCTTGTGCGTAATGCTGGACGCCTTCTATATAGTAAGTTTATACATATATATATATACATCATTGTGTTTTTATGGGTAACACAGTAGTCCATATTCTCCGGTTTTGTGTAATTTGACAGTATTATGTATTATGCGGGCAAATGTGAATAATAAAGTGTGACTCGTAAAGTTGATTAAAAACGAAACATTTTGTTACGAATAAACATTAGGCAACAAGAGGTTCGGCTCATCGTTAATATTCTATGTTTCACCACTATACTACTATAGATGTGTCCGATCAGTATATAATATATTATATTTAATTAATAGCATTATATTAGGTATATTTGTTTATTAATGTATACAATTTATATTGTAAAGATAGTTGACACGCATGACAAGGTGTTTGATAATATATTACCATTAATATAATATGATTTAACAACCTTGATATTATATTGTTATATGAGTAGGCATGATCGTGAGTGACTGACGGATATTATGATGTATTTAGATCACACTGTACAATAACTATTCCGTTTAATGACACGATCAATTTTTCTCAGCAGAAGCGATCCTATGTAAAGTCATGAGTCGTCCATTGTTTTACTACTTCCCTTAATGGGACCGATTACCCTGGGCGCTTTATATATATATATATGTATATATATGAAATGTTCATCATTCATACATAATTTTATAGGTATCAGAATGCAGAAAAAAAAATTAATTTCACCAAAAAAACGAACGTAAATTTTCACTTTTTTCTTTAACGAATTTACTCACGCCATCGTCATTGGTTTTATTACTTTTGTTTTTCATTGAGCAAATATATAATAGATGGTGTCTAGGTGTCTATCGCGGTGGAGTAAAAACCACAAATTTCGATTCCACACAATGGGTCCAATATAGTGTTCAAAACTTTCCACGGGATATGGCTATAATATAAGCGTTGGATTATATGAGTTATGACACCCGAAAAATAATATATATATAGTTATCTACAAATGGAAATATAGTATAAAGGTATATATCCAGCGAACAATAGTATTGTTTCTTTCACTCTATACACCTAACATACATGCGATTTAAATAGGTTTTTTTTTTAAATCGAGAAATCATCGTGTTCACATAAATAATAACACAACGCGGTGGTATAACTCTATTATTACAGTGACATTTTCGCCACAATATAATATTAGATTATGCTGTATAGTCTAACGAATGGTTTTGAAAATGTAATTTTGTTTGCATATTAATTTACATAGCATTTTTGACGCCATATAATTATAATTACCGCGCGAGAGATGAGCGCTTGCACGGTGCACGTTATACCAAATTATATAAATGAAAATCGTTTAAAAGACATGACGATTGCGAATCGTTCTTAAATCATTTTCCGTAAATGAGACGTTCATAAATGGATCGAAACCGCGTGACGGAAGTGTCTTTCTTTCCCCCGTAGTGTATATTTTATCCACGGCCCATTACGTTAAAAATACATATATATTTTATATTGTAATGTTGTTTTTACTCTATTTTTATTATATTTTATTATACTCTCCGCAACACCGTTAACACCGTTATTATTGCCGGCGTACATGCACTCGGTCTGTATCACACGTCGTCGTTTCACTTTCCATTGCAACATCTTTTCCTATGTATCGTATTTATATTATCATTATTATACATTACTTTCGATTTTAGTCTTTGCGCCCATAAAAACAAGATCGACTGGTATCGTCGTCATTATTTAAATATCGGATTTCATTATCCTTCGTGTAGTAATAATACGAATAAAAAATAGAAAACAATAAACACTTACCACTGAGTACACAGGCCAGCAACAGCACGACTACGGTGGCGGCGGTCTTGTGGCTGGCTGTCATCGTTGACGCGCGCTCGCTGACGGGGTTGAATTTTCGCACACAAGCAAGTTCGATTGGCTGTCTCCGATGATGTGTCGGCTGGACAATATTTTCGACTGTGAACCACTACACTATAGGTGCGGCCGGCGGACTTTTAGTGGAAAACCCGTACACTCGGTGCGCAAGTGACATTTAGTTTTCGGGCGAACAACGCGTGTGATTAAAAAAATAAATAAATAAACAAAAACCGATCGAAATTAAAAAAAAATTGTTTTTTTTTTTTGCAAAACACTCGTATCAAATTATTAAATTATTATATTGTATTCTATGTATAAATATACGTGTAAATATATGTATACGAATTACGGTTAAAGTAAAAAAAAAATTCAAACGATTATTATTATTTTTTTCTAATCACAAACTCGCGTCGACTCGTCCTAAACTACTGTTCACACGAGAGTGAAGATTGGACATAGACACAGACGCTGTTGGGAGAGAGACGTCGACGCCGTCGTCGCCACCGTCGTTTGGGGAGTGAGATGACTGGTGGAGAGAGAGAGAGAGAGTGAGCGAGCGAGAAGGAGAGACGCCGCATACGCACTGCAGATATTATACAGAGGAGAGGGTCACTTTCTTATTCAGCCGGACCGCTGTGTGCGTGTATGTGCGTAAATGTCTGTCTGTGTGAGTGCGTCTATTTATTTATATGTGTGTATGTGTGTGTGTGTGATTTGAGTGGAAACGAGAACGCGCCCCGGTGCGACTTGCACAAGACTTGTACAGCGCGACACAAACTGCAGCACCGCCCGGCACCTTTCATTTATATCGCCGCCTATTTTTGTTATGTTTTTTTTTTTTCAGTGATATTTGTTTATAGACTATTCAGGTACAATAATGTTGCAGGTTTCGGATGGGTGGGTGATTTTGTTCTCGTTACCCGGTTACACACGGTCTGCATAATATACCTGCAGAATACATTGGTATACCTAATACTTATTACATACATATGTATATATATATATATATTATACATATTATACAATTTTATTGTTTTTGCTAGGGCGGGTCGATATAGGTATACTACTGCAGTACTACTGCAGCTCACAGCCAAACATACTACATTTCGCCGAATACTATATATTTATTGTGCTATAGATCCGCCATCTCGATAATACTACAATATTATATTGTTCCTGAATTATGTACAATCTAATATTATATAGACTGCAAGGGCGGAACCACGGACGCAGTTATGCATAGGTACGCGATTGTGCAATATGCCAATATACGTACGTATATTTTCTAGATATTTTTTAATATCTATACAACTTCAGCAGTGTCAGTTGTTGAGATCTTTATTTTTTGCCAGCGGTGAGTTTCAATAACTATTAGGTCTTCTGTAATAGATACAACGGTTTTTGGATAACATCCATTAAAATATTAAATACATATTTATTTTTTAGGTACACACTATGATCATTTTATTATATACTTTAATTATGTATATATTATATACCTATCTACATACTATACACAGACATATCTACAGTTAATGTTTAAAATAACTATACTTCCAAAAAAGATACTGTAAAGTATAGGTACGTACATACTTCATGTCATTCCATACTATTTAATATACATGATGTTCAGAACCGGTAAAGGGGATATGGCTAAGAGGGTCCACGTCCCCTCAAAAAAAGAGGCCCTAGGATATCAATAAACAAGTTCGTATAAATGTAAAAAAACGAATTAGGTATATTAATCCAACTCTGATGATGTTGTAGCAAGAATTTTATAAATTTTTAAAATACAAATGATGTTTGAATTAACATGTCAAATACTATTTTATTAATGTAGTATTAATATGTGAGAAAATAAAGTTTTTTTTGTATATTTATGTTCATTAGTTCATATACTTTTTAATATTATTTTAGAGAACATTAGCAAGTTTTCATAAAGTTATTTTCCTAAACATTAAACAACCTAATCATATGAACTTATGGAAACTTGTTTATGTTTATTATGTATAATTGTAAAATACTACATAGTGTATAGGTACTGTACGGTCTATATATACTAATGACTATATAATAATATATAGTATTTCGAATCAACCCTTTTGTACCTAATTACAGGTAACGCCAATATTTATCTTAACTTAAGCATTTCTAGGTCATTTGTTTTTGTTAAACTAGTTCAATGTATTATGTTATTTTTTTGTTTTTATTTTTTTGGTGTACGCTGTTGAATGAATTAAAAATATTATGGCGATCTAAATAATGGAAAATAAACTATATTACGATATTGAGCAATAGATAAATAAATAGAAACCTATATCGAGTTTTAAATCTGTAACAAAATTATAGTATGTTTGACTTGGGTGGCCCTCGACTTTGGCAATTGTTATAATACGTTGTTGTTAAATGGATAAATTTTGGGTGTAATTTGTGTAATTAGATATAACAAAGCATAGCAACAAAGTATATATCTTCAAGGATGTAAAATTGCTTAACTAATAATAGTTTTCAGTTTTCATTGGACCTGATTAAATATTGTTCATTGTACCACGGGAATCTTTTTAAAGACTTTGTATTCTGTTGAAGCCATGGATACACTGTCAAAAAAATGAATGAACTAAATTAAATAAATATATATGTGTATAAAGTACACAACTCGTTTTACAGATATCTGCACAATGACCGTCAATAATAACAAGTAATTAAGTTTTGAACTTTGACTGTAATTTGTAGATAGATATCGACTGTGAATTCTAAAAGATTAATACAAGATAAAACATTACGGATCTCTATTCTCTAAATTAGAACGATAGGTTAAAATATATTGATTAACCACGAACGAAATAGTAACCTGTCATTAAAGTTTCTCACTCTTATGTAAACTATAGAAATCGAAAACGTATTGTATACTTATGATATTGATAAAAAAAAACTTCAATGAGTTGTTTAGTATTTATTAGTTTATTACGTTCTGATAAAAAGGTAAACATATTTATTTAAAATATACATGAACAATAAACATACGCGTATAATTCATTTGAACAGTAAAATAATGTAAAGGACGACATCATGCAAATTAATTTCACGTCTGCTATATGAAGAACTCGTTTTGGTCGGGTTTTAAATACAGCATCAATCTATACCTAAATGGTTAAATATACACATAAGATATAGTACCTATGTCATTAAATGTATACGAACTTATTCGTAAATTTCTATAGATTTCTCGTTATTCGTAAAGAAGACAACCTTCCAGCTGAGTTAAAACTTGTGGTGATTTAGAGATTATTTTCAGTTATTTTAATAATATATCATATCACTATAATAAAAAACAATTTAACGAGAAATCTATTAATTCTGAAGTTACGAGTTGTAGTTTACTATTATATTATTTACACGGAGCTCGTTTTTAATATACTTTAAAGCAAAATTAATGTACTGATAAAAATATATATACCTACATTCCGGGACGATAACTTTCTTTAACAGTAAATAAAGTATATTTTTTACATAACAATACGTATAGGCACGTTCATTTAAATGGTTAATATGCGCATCCATGGTTTTCCACGCATAGAGATTTTAATTATTATATTGTGAATAGGTACCTGGTGTATAAATATAATATTTATGTGAATGTTCGTGGTCGAACTCATTACTTGATTATTTAAAATAAACACTGGAAACGAAATATTTAATAAGAAATGAAACACAATTGTCTTATGACAATAACAACTGTGTAGTATTTAAGCTGCAGGTAGTACGTGTATTCTATAGGTAATTGAACGCTGGCACAGAATAACAGGTACCTACTACTACCTGTAATATATTAGGTTTTTTTTTGCGATTGTTATCTATTTGTTTTTACTTTTTAGTCAAGTTTTCAGAAATTTATATTAATAATTGTGTTGATTTAATTTGGTATAGTATACTGAGTAGAGCGTGAGAATCTAATTGATATAGATGTCATAATATGTAGATAAATATATGAATAATAAATTGCTGTTATCGTAAACATATCTATTATCTAGCTACCATTAAGTAACTGTGTTATAAAACGCATACAAATGTCAAAAGTATTTTATTTAAAAATATTATGATTTACCATAATGGATCGACTCATACGCCAAAATATTTTAATTTATTTCTTTAATGACGGTAGGTGTGCTCGGACAGCAGTAGTACCTAAAGAGTTGTAAAATAGGTGCATATTATGTACAATCGATATGACTGATATGAGATAATATTTAAAAAACTTTCCACACTTCGTCCTTTAAATAGTTTCATTTAAGTATATGTATTACTGTAGTATCGATTAGTGGTGTGCACGAAATTGTAATATACGCCAAGGTCCACGATTATAATTGTATCTATATAATCGAAATTAGAATGTGAAATTTAAGGAGAATAGTTCAAATGCATAGCTGACCCTTAGCGGACACTAATAAAGAATAATTTATAGTTTATTATTAACAGTAGGTTTTTCTACAATAATATGGACATATTTGCACAAGCATGACCTTTAGATCACAATAATGTATATCCTGTACCAATTTGACCTTGGATTGGGAAAAAACTAGCGAAAAAAATAATATTATATATTATATTATAAATGTGTGTATATATAATAGCCATCAAGGAACCGGATCACGAATCAGTGCAACGCCTTTTTTGCCACCAGAAAAATATTAAGTCTAACGTGGGCGTTGCCCATATACCGATACAATATGCTGTATTATACACTATTATACGTACCCCGACACACGGATCAACACACGCTGTCGGTTGCATAATTTTCCCCAAGACACTATTATGCGGACGGGTATAAGCCATATCGCTGATAATAATTCATCAAATTTGATTTTAACTGCACATATATATATATAATACCTATATATTCGTGAGACGGCGCGTGAGTTGCTGCTTATTGGCGGTCGGTTTATATTTTGTCGTTGTTTCCTGCTTTCGTCTACACGCGTAGGTACCGCTTACTTAGACGTTGGCCAATACTTTATATTGTAACAGGTGTTTTGCCGATTCGTCGGATAACAAAATAATATTATAACCTAACCCAACGTCATGTAATTTGATCACGCGAAATCCACCGAAGGCAATAAAATAACTTGGGGTATACATACACTATATACGTATGATGCTTACGTCTACAGTAAAAGCTAAAAAGAATACAAATTAATTTGAAAACAACTGAATTTTATCGCAATAATGATAGTTTGAGCGTGAATAAAATACTGACATAATTTTGAAAACGCGCAGAGTTTTGTTTTATATAATCAATCATAATATTTTAGTAAGGTTTATAGCCAGAGAAATACTGTTGAATAATACACAATATAGAACATGGTTTCCAAAACTTTTCGTTACAATGAGCGAGCCTAAAGCCACATTAATTATTTATTTTAATTGCAGCGCTTAAATTTCGAATTTCAATAACATTGGATGTTCAAATGAATATTATTAATTATCAATAACGGTTTATAATCTTCAAATAATTTTTGTTTAAAAAATATATTATTCGTAGAAAATTGAAACATTCCAATGTTACTTAAAATATAATTTTGAATTTTCTATAAATTCATACTGAAGTTTTCGGAACATTAAAACCGAATTTAAAGTATTTGTAGAATTGAAAATTTTGAATTTGAAATTAAAAGCAAAGCGATGAATATATTGATTTTATGTAACTGTACATGACTGGAAAAACTGGAAAAAATATGTTTCGATTTTTGATTTTAAAATCGTTTCTAGAAGGAAAGTGAATCTAATATTTGTGCTTTTGGAAAGTTGAAAAGTCAAAATCGGAAATGTACAGTATTTTTTTTAATAATTTTGAAAAACAAAAAAAAATTTAATAAAAACAAAAATTTTTGCACAAAACCAATCTTCAATAAAATCGATTTTTTTATTTTGTTGTAATTCAAAAACAAATAACCGCAGATAATTTAAAATGTCTATATAATAGCTAAGGCTTGATAATTTAATACAAGGTTCCTCATCATATTATATCATCATATATCTAGTAATTTATACTAGAACCAAAATCTAAAAATATACAAACACGCTTTTATAGAGGTTTCAAGTTCAAATGATGCCGTGACCACGGCATCACGGCATTTGGCTGGCCCTGTAGATCATTTTCGTCTAAACCGTAAATACGAAGTTTACATATAGCTGCATGTCCAAGTTATCGATGGATATTATTGCGTGTAACTGTTAACCCAATACCGCAGGACACCCACGCAAACGTGGTCACCTTGTAATGCGGTAAGCACGGTTTCACCTGTGCAACGAGCACACACTCGGCCGCATTGTCGCGAGTACAATATACAGTGGACCGCGCATTAAGGTCGTGCGGTCAATGCTATACGGTCGCAACTACACCCCCACGCCATCAATGTGATTATGGTCCAACGTGCGTTTATGCCCGCAACCACGTGTACCCAGTGGCGTTGTGGCGTTTCTACACGCGTGAAAACATTTGGCAGAATGCTGCGGATCTGCAGTGGCGACTATCGAACGGCAAAGTTCATAAACTATATTGTTTGTCTACCCTATAATTTTAAGTACTGATTTCAGTTTTACCGCGGAAACTATCAATAACGTTACATTCCAAATACATCATTTGAATTTATAAATAAGGATTTAGTCTCGTATTCTTACATACAGAATTTGTGAATGATACGGGAAAACGTATAATGGTGTGTTTTTACATAGATGCGCCACTCGGCACGTAATCTGCGGAAACATAAGCGGCACGTCGCACGTGTCTTCGGTTGGAATCGTTTCGCCACTGTTGGTTATTTATCGATATTCACGGCCGGAATTTCGTCGTACTGCACTATACGCACTATTCATTGTACACACGCACTATTTGACGCGAAAAAGGAAAAAATCGTGAAAACGGTAGGATCGACAATCGGACAATGGAGACGGACGTAGAGAAAGCGCCTGCGAAGACCGTTTCATAAGGTT
Source organism: Rhopalosiphum padi (assembly GCF_020882245.1). Taxonomy (NCBI): domain Eukaryota; kingdom Metazoa; phylum Arthropoda; class Insecta; order Hemiptera; family Aphididae; genus Rhopalosiphum; species Rhopalosiphum padi. The sequence continues at coordinate 27,701,039 of NC_083600.1, forward strand.
GACTGACGGAAAATATTACGGTTACCTAATCGCCGCGAGTATTCTGTAAATAATATAGCTGCGGTGGTCACCTTAGCCGTGCTTATCATAGTTTAACCGTGCGGATGTATGCCTCACCAAATTTCGCCAACTATAATACTATACGGACGATCCACGTGTTCTTATAATGTACTATGTAGTCACCTACTTGAAATCTGATTAGTAACACAGAGTACATGTTTAGTTCTGGATTGTGCTACACTGCTACGTACAATGTTTTAAGGATATCATTAGATTGATAAACAGTAATTACACCTGACATCGTAGGTATCGAAACGTTAACCTCATCAGCTCCAGTGCGGCGGTGCCAGTTATTTTATGAGGCTCTGCGCAAAATACATTCTCTGAGCTGCTAATTTATTTCAAAAACAATCATTTACATGATAAACAAACTATCATCTTATAAGTCAGTAAAGAAGTTACTACAATGATACATATACATACATACATATCAGGGCCGTCCTTAGGATTTGCGAGGCCCAGGGCGAAAATACTTGTACATATTTTAGGTATTATAGATAGATTATAATATGTTTTTATGTATTAACATCGTCACTATGGCCCAATTGGAGATTAACATTTATTCTACTTTTAATTTGACCACTATCGACTATAGTATCATTACTATAATTTCAAAAATTTGAATAAATAGTTTTTTTGACGTTTATTTTGATGTTCAATAGCAATCTTAACTCTTAAGTTTTCGTTTTTCACCGCCACTTTTAAATTTTCGATATTTATCACGTAAACGACCACTCATTTTAATATTATTGTACTAGAATATTAGATACAACCGATGTCAACAGCAAACGCACACACGAAAAAGTAAAAACTACTACTAATAGAATCAATTTACCTACTATTTGTTCAATACATATTATTTATTATTATCAATGTTTTCCCGATGCCCGACGGTGACAACCGATGGCGACGTTTTAAATCTATTATTATCTATTACTATAATAACTAGGGCTCAGATTTTAAAGCATAATAAATAACATAAAAAGCACAAAATTGTTTTAAAAAAGCAAAAATGGAGCATATTCATTCTATAAAAAATCAAAAAATTAACATGAATAATTAGTAATAATTTATAAAACTGAATAAAAAAAATTTAAAATTAATTTAAATTAAAATAAGAATTTACTGCCACGTATTTACTATATTCAATAGCCGATAAGACCTATTAACTATTTGCAGATCGATAATCTATACGTTTAAGGTCATTTCACACTAATGGTACGATCACGGTCATTATTGCGGGTTTTCACATTTCTTATTAAGTAAATAAACATTTTTTTTTTTTTTTATAGCATAATAGACATATAAAAATTCCACAGTTAGAATAACTGAAAAAAGCTAAAAAAAGCCAAAATAAATTCGTTTATTTGGAATCAGATTGACGTGAAACGAATTTATGTATAATAATTAGATTTCTATCTTAAATATATAAAAAAAAGCATTTCCTTTAAAATCCGACCCCTATTAATAACTAATAAGTAATAACAATTCGACGAAAAAGACGGTCCATAGCTGCTGCCTATTACCTGCATCACCAACTACCAAGGCTGATGTGTTGTGATTACGAAAATATTGTATTAAGGATATTCCAATATTAGTACGTGGAACCAATTTCGTTATTTTTATACATTTATTCATATTTACTAATTAGGAATATAAAACATACAATTTAAATACTACGAAAAAAAAAACGCGAGGCCCTAAATTTAAGCAAAAAGCGCGAGGCCCAGGGCCTGGGCCCTGCTCGCCCCCCCTAAGGACGGCCATGATACATATACATATATATATAATATATATTACATGACTATAACTATACTAGTAGGCAATAAAACATAAACTCTATAAATAATTAATTAAAAGTTATATTATTTGGAGTCAAGTTACTGAAGTCTTACATGAAAATAACTAAGTAAATATACAAATAACAAAAGCTTTTTAATTTATTATAAAATTACATAATAATTGTTTTATTTAATAGTGTGTACTTGATGTTCACATATTATTACAAAGTATAATTATTTAATTATTAGTCAATTAATTACCTACCAAATTATGTATACAAAAACATTTGAATATGATATATATGCACACCTTTTATAGTCAACGTTAAATATATTAGACATTATATTGTATATGTTATCATGTTAAATTATTTATCGTAGGACTTACGCCCATTGACTTAAACTTTCATTAATTGTACAAAGGGGCGGATTACACTTTAAAACTAGGTACCTACAAACATCTAATTGTATATAATAGCATTCAAATTAATTTTAGTTAAGTGTCAAATGTTTAATTTAAAAGATTTACAAACTTATAATGATTGCATAAGTCAATAACAATTTTAATGTATGAATCCATGCTATAACGTATAAAATAAAATGAGTATAAATCGCAATTTACTATTAATAATATTCTAATAGTGACCACTAAAAATTATTTACTGTACATGTTTACGTATATACCAAAATTTTATTTCATCTGAATATCTGATTATGGAACATACCATATAGACATATAGTTATATAAAAACGTGAATAAATTATACAATTTAATAAGCAATAACCAATTATATGAGATAATTGGCTATTTTATCATATTTGAAAAAATAATCGACGAAAGCTAATAATGAGTACACATATACTTGAATGGACAGTTGATTTATTATTATTTCTCAATAAAGGAAATAATTAATAATATAATATGTAAATCATAATATTAAATTTAATTAGATAAGCAATCATATTTTATTTAGATTCTTAAATAAATCTGTGTTCTAAAATGTATAAAAAAATGTTGTATATGTATGAAAAAATGTTCAGTATCTATAACTGGTAAACACAAACCCTGGTTTACAATAAAATTTGAGCAATTCTCTAACAAAGTACAATAAATCGGACTAATCAGAACACTATCCAATTTAATTTTATGCACTATCAACTATAATCTATTTATTTAGCATTTTAAAAACTAAATTCAAATTGTTAATGCCGTGATGGAAATATTTTGATATCGTCATACAAAATTATAGGTTTTGTCAATAAATCAAGAGGATCTTACGACACCTAATAAACTACTTACAAGTGCACGATTCATGGATGAAAAAATCTTGCCCTTATAATATTCGGTGAACGCAATGTTAGAATTTGGAAGTAATTAAAGATTACGAATTATTATTACGACTGAATACGAAATCCTTTTTGCAATATTGGTGACTTGATCGATTTGCAGAATTTTCCTCGAGTCATTCATGCTATACTTTTAATTTGTTTGATCACATAATATGGTCATTGTACATATTTATTGTATATAAAGTATTTTTCATAAATAATACAAGAAATAATTATTTTTTCTAGTTAATTTTTTATTTAATTTGTAAACGAAGTAGTTATTAAAAAATACAAAAAACTAAAAAAAAAATACATTTTTTACCAATTAAAATTTTTAAGGTTCTTGATAGTAAAATTATCTTTCTAATCAAAATGAGCCGTTAGCTTTTAATATTGCATTTAGAGGCGTTTTTATGACAAAAATAAATAGTTTGAGATGCATGATGCATTATAATAAATATTGTGTATAAATGTATAGTATATTTTATACATAATATTGAGACTATACTATAAAATAGTGGTACTAGTGAAATCTCACGAGAGTTTGGTTTATAATACGTAAAAACTCCCCTGAAGGGTATTTAATATTTATAATTTATACTTTATATTCACGTAACTATCGCCTTACTTTTTTTTTTTTTTACAATAATAAATTGGTAACATAATCACAAGTGTTCCGTTTATACATTCTCCGAACTTATTACTCATAAACACTCCGTAGCATAATTCAATAAATAAAAAGTCACGATTAACGATTTATACAATCAGTAACTACATAAATGCATATTTTGTATTGGAAAAGAACTCGAACAATTTCTATGAACTCCGTAAATATACGTGCACTGTGCCTACTGCGTAACAATTTCATACAAAAGTCTGGTAGGTCAGTCGATTTTATGTAAACAACTACCTTGAGGCTTTATTTAACGAGTATACAATATGTCAATATATTATAATATTATACCTCCTCTATTTCATTGAATCAAGTTCATAAGTATTATGATATTTATAACACATTCATAATATAATATGTATTGTTCTTAACTGTCATAAGCATAAAATCAATATGTTTATGATTTTGAGTAGAGTATTTTGTTTTAAATTCTGTTATAATCAAAGTTTGGCTTAAAAATAATACCTACAATAAATTATTATTTATATTATAATGATAATATGAATAGGTTTATTATATGTATGAATTAAATGTCAAGACGCGTGTCTTACGAAAAGAAGCAACAGTACCTACTTCTAAATAATATGTGCCATGTATTTTATAAAATGTATCTTGTCAGTTTGTAATAAAATAAAATAAGTGGGTGAAGTTCAATGTATACTATGGTACTACGATAAAAATTATCTAAAAGAAATTAAAAACAGTAGGTAGTTACAAAATATGATAACATACAAGTGCACAATGACTTACAAACAAATTTATTTTTAAATCATAAATATTAGGTCCAACTCAGTAATAACATGTTTTCACTCCCCTGAGTATATTTTTAAATGCTATTGGCTTTTCCTATACCGTCTTAACCTTTTGTACATAAATTCTATAGTATTTTGGTCATGGAGAAAAACGTTTTCGTATATATAAATATAATATATTATAGTATGAGCATAATAATTCGAAGGCTTAATAAAAATCATTCAATATTTTGTTTTTCCTGCGTATTCTATCTCTTCTACAAGACATTAGATAGATATTATAGTGGCAGTAGTGCAGGATAATTTTTGAAAAAAATGTTCGACCTTTTTAAGCAGCGTACATTCGATGCCCTAGGCGGGCGGCTGCTGCCTATTTTGCTACCGGGTCGTAAGACCGGCCCGACCTACATTTCTCTTTTTCTTTCCTATCGTCACTATAATATAATACCTATATGTCTGCAGTAGGATTAGTGTGTTACGTACGTTCATAATTCAGTAGATTTGTACAATAATTATTATAATTTTGTTATCTGAATAGTATTCGTTATTTAATATTATAGGTAATCTTTACCTATTTAGCATTTATCATTTAATGTAGGTTTGCAGTACAATAATTGCACACTCTCAAATCAAATCGATTGTTTTAATGTTTATGTATTAATATTATGATATTAATAATAGTTATCTATCAATACGTGTACGGCATTCGTCTTGCCATGTGTAAAGCCAAGTATAAATTATCAAATGATGAAATACGGATTTATATAATAACTAATTATGTTTCTTGGGCATATCGAAATCCAGATAAAGATTTTCAGGACACGTCCCGGACTGGACACCCATAGGATCAATCCTTGTTCACATTATAGTTTTTAGCTAGTTTATAGAGAAAATAAATGAAAAGCTGTATATTAAGTATATTGCGTCATTTGAATATTTCTTAGCTTTCCTAGCTAGTGTTATAAATTTATAATAACAATGAATAATCAACAAAACATTTTTTTCACCGATAATATTTTTTATATTTTTCTCATTCCTCTCAGAATCTAAAAACTACTTAAAAATATTTCATAAGTAGTTACGTAGTATATCTATTTATTTATAAAGGTTCTCATATACTCTGAATTAAATTACTCTTTTTTTCTGCAAAAAAACTAAATCTATTACTATAAATAACACTATTCTGTACTATATTGAGATTTTATATTTTATTTTGAAATAATTAATATATATTATGTATAAAATAATTTAGATATATTTAATTATAAATAATAAATAAATTAAGATACAAGACTGTGAATAATAACAAAAATAATTATAGAAATAATTTTAAGATTTTTAACAGTTTTTGATATTCCCGAAATGTTCCTTCCTAGAATGTCTAGGAGTTTCGACAGAACTTTATAATTGTCCTCGTTGCAATATAAAATTTATTTACTATGAAAGTGATCTCTTATTTAAAAAAATGAGTATTGATGAAAACACAGTCACTAAACCTTTATAAATAATAATCAATATTCTTTATATTTACCTACTTGAAATAATATAATATAAATATTACGAGTATATTATGCTAAATTCAACCATTTATATGAACTTATGAATAATTGCGTCAATTTTCCTCTAAAGATTGTGGTAGGTAAACAAATAATACATAACTAACGACTATATGAAATAATAACGCAAATTATATATAATTACCATGATAATTAACTAATAACTACATCACGTAGTTAGATTTAAATGTTTTTTGAGAATATTGATGTGGATCAGAAACGAACAAGTAACATTAGATGCAATTATTTATTATATTACTATATCGTGTAATGCTGTATTAGTTTGAATATTGGAGGACAGATATTAAATTGAAATAACTGAAATCGAATGCAGTAAGACCCGAAGGGAAATGCAATTGATTGGTACCTACATATTTACACAGGTAGTTATTACAGTTAGGTATTATTAGATAATGTTTCGTAACCACTAACCCTGTAGAATTGGCAAAACATTTAATATTCAATGAATAAATAAATATTTATAAAATAAAAAAAAAACTGAAAGTATATAGGTAGGTACATAACCGGTTTATAAATTGTTACAATAACCAATAAGCTGCTAAATGAATAATGATTATTAATTGGTAATAAGATGTGATAACTGATAAATTATAATACATTTCTGATCACGAGTAAAATGTTTGTATTGTTTATTGCTATTTCAATTTTAAACTAAACAAAACATTTTTTACATATTTTTTTTTCGCTTATAGAAATGTGATAAAATAATATTATTGAAATATTATAGTATGTTATATAAGTATTTAAATTTAAAATGGTTTTGTTATAAGTACAATTTTTTTCATGATACCTAACTGCTGTAAATTTTATACTATCCATTTACATTTAAGCTTTACTTTAAGCCTACAATGACCCTCGATTTTATGATTTATGACATGATCACCGTGCATCTGAAATACAATATGTACAATATATTGTCAACCATTAACCAACTATATTCAAAAAGGCCAATGTCATAAACCGTGTACAACACATATTATATAATCATATGAACTTTGAAATTCGTAATCTTTAAATCTAAAGATAAATGAATACGATTATAGCTACACAATTATTTTTGTTAACACATTTTTTAAAATATCATGAATAATATCGGTTTTATATGAAAAAAATAGCATACTTCAAAATATATTTATATGACTATATATATTACTTATGCTTTCTGCGCAATACGCATTATTAATTTATTACAAATAACTTATGAAACATTTTAAACATAATAAATTTGAAAGGCATGTATAAACGATTTTTTGTGATTTATTTTTATCCAGATTTTCAATATAATCCGCAGTCTTAACATTATTCGAATTTTTCCGATTTTTGTAAGAGATATTAGTTTTATATTTTTGTCTTTTGATAACGTGTCAAATTCGTGTTTTATAATACTCGTATTTTAACACCAACCTACTTGTAAATATATTATTAATTCACAGCTGATCTAAATAATATATACGTAGTACACTGGACACTACGCGTATAATGTATATATTACAGTATACATGCACTATTATTTTGATATTTATGCAATTTAAAAAAAAATCATATCAATGCGTTTTTAATTTTTTTAATTTTAACCATAACAAATAGCCAATTTAATATAATATTCCAACTATTCTTACAGCTGATAAAAAAAAAATGCATTTATTATAATAATAAACAAATTACGTGGAATAATTACTATATGAAATATTAAATATAGATGCCTATAATATAACATTTTAGTACCTAACTAAACTGCTTCCTATACTTAAAGGAAGTTATTTTATTATGTGTACACGTATATAGTATAATTAAACCAAAATAATATAGATATCGGTGACGTTAATGTCTAAGTGTCAATCAAATATTCTAAATAAAAACGTCAAGCTATACAGTCGTATGAATAATATAATTAGATCATTGCTTGTTTTTAATTTATATTAGCTGTATAATCCGACTTTGTCCGGGAGAAAATATGCAAATTTAAAACGCGGCGTTATAAAAGTGTATTTCGGTTTAATTATACTTAAGTACATCGGTAAACGGGAATCGGCATCAGTCGCTCTGTGAACTAATTTAATAATTTAATAGACAATCTGCCTAGGTATGTCGGATTTTATTTGGATATAACACTCGGTATATTTTTGAAAGTGGTTCAAGCTATACTCTTAGCTAGCCTGTTATTTCTAAAATCGAATACAGTTTTCGAATCTTTATGATACAGTCGATACAAATATATTATGTTACAAGTGGAATATTGCAATTTTAAATACAGCATTTATAGTTTTCTAATAGCTATGTATAAATATATAAAAGTCTCCTTTTTATTTTGTTTGTTTATTTCTGGTTACCATTAACCATTGTTTACGTAATAATAAATAATTGTTTTATTTTCCAAAAACAATCGTCCACTCAATGCATAAACAAAAAACATTCGATTCTCGCGCACCAAAACGAATTTTATGCGTGAGCCACCAATGCAGGGGTTGAAAACGAATCAAAAAATACTCTCCGAGTATCTATAGGAATATGTATGGAAAGTTTGGTGCAAATATTGGTTCAGTAGTTTCCATAAGTTTATAAGCCCTATACGGCCATGCATACGAACGTCCGTTCATCTTTATATAAATGAATAGAGATATATGTCCTAATATACTATATTACAGTGTAACTATATTGTATGATGATAAATTATAATCTATTAATATGTTACCGTACGCACGTAGAACATTCAAATTACAACAATAATGATTATTATTATAAAGTAGGTATATTATTATTATGCGATTCGTGATGTATTCAAACACACATTTAAATTTACAACACAAGTACCTATACTATAAAATCATTGATGTATTATAAAGACGCGATGGGTGGAGATAATGATTTCAGGAGACATTCTATTATGGACGTTGTGAAAAAAAATCGTGTATAATAGAAAAATCGAGATAAATCAATTGCGTGGAGATTGGCGAATGTGTCCGAGAATATAATGTAATATAACAAACGTCGTCGTACGCCCGTACAGAGTGGGTACCTTGTAAATAATCATCGACCAAATGCACCGGACACAATGGGATAGGCACCCGAACCGACGAAATATCCGTTGATTGCACTCGTGGCGGGCGAACTCCTTTGTCGGAAACTATACCAACTTTTCAATTCTTGCCGCGGGTTTACGTTCAAGCTTAAAATACAATAAAAACAACAATATAATAATACACGATACATGTTATAGGTACATGTTTATGATATCTAGAGTATATTATGTATAGGTACATACCACACTAGGTATTTGTTATTGTGCAGACGTGGCATTGGCCGTGAGTAATGACCATCTCATTAAATTCTACTGTTTGTGCATATTATATTATAATAATATTAGGCATTATAGGTACGTGCTTAAGTGTTGTCGGCGCGCATCCGCATATGACATATTAGGACCTAGGTTGTTTTGAAGACAAAAAGTGTGAATGATTATTATTATTTAAAATAAAAATCTGTGCTTATTATTGACTATTATTCGAAAACAATATGTGTTATTGACAATTATTATTGAATTACTTGAAGAAAAAATGTGTAAGAGAAAAAAAAATCTATTAATTTATTATAATTTATAAAACATATGTACTATTAGCTATTAGGTATTGTAGTTTATAATTTGAAAAAAAAATATGTACAATTACAATGGATAAACAATATATATATATTGTATTGTGTTATTTTAAAACTTTTTGTACTATTACTATTATAATGTTAAAAAAATATGTATATCATTAATCATTAATCATTAATCATTATTATCACGTAAAATCATTGTACAACGCAGGTAAATTTGGCACAAATGGATAATTCGCATCATAATTTATTATGTAGGTAGGTTATTATAGGTATAGATCGTAATATTAATATAAAAATACCTATTAAAATTTAAAAGAAAGTAAAAATGATAAAGACTAATAAAACCAATCGAACGATATAGCAATTTTCTAAATTATTATTGCATAGAGGTATTAGAGGCGCCGTCATAAATGGTATTATAAGATGTAGACTATTATAGACTATAGTAGTAGTTATTAATAAAACGATAACTGCAGCGTTTATTATTTTATTTATGTCAACTTTTCATACGAGCATAATATTACACAGACGTATGATTGGTTTTTTAGTATGTATGTACGAATGACTTGAAAATCATATAACGAAACAACTGTTATGTAATTTATATGCAGTTCTTTGACGTTTTAGTGAGTACAAAACTACAAAACGTTTAAATTGCTCAATTACAAAAATAATAATAATCATTTTGAACATCATAATATCATATTATTGTCTTTATTTGTATAATTTTCCAATCGATCTTTAAATAAGTTGTCATTATTTTGGAAAGAAATATTTATACATTGAAAAAAAAACAGTACCTATTAAATAAAACGTGACTATACAGGGTCATTTAAATTTTACATTACAAAAATATTGAAGATTGCATTAGAAGTTGTGTAATTCTCACTATTATAATATTATATGCATAAACTGTTTGTATCCAAATTCAATAGACGTAAGTATTTTAGCTACCTATATATGTATATATAAAAATACGCGTTGTGTTAACATTAACTTGCTCAATTTTAGATTTCGATTGTGCACAGTGTACAGTGTACACTATATATTATACATTTATACACATGTCACACAGTGCATTCAAAAAATATAAATAAATTATAGACTTTAATTTCAGTACTATGTACTATGTGTATTTTTAACAATTTATGCGAATTTTGATTACAGTCGCATAAACCAAGTAGGTACCAAAATTTGATATTCTGATCAATTACATAGTCATATAATAAATTATATCGTTTACTTAAATATTTAAATTTTATAATTTATAGCTTACCACAAAACGAAATAAATTTAGCGTTTAAAAATGATTTTAAATGTCTTTTAAATATTTGATTACCATTTTATATTAAAATTATAGTTTTTATTACATTTTATGTATTTTAATATACGTATTACGGTTTACGCGCGAACTCTGATAGAATATTGTATTAGATTATCAATAGACTTAGTAGGTCTCAACTAGTGTTCGTCATGAGTTCATACGACAAAATAATAAGGATTATTTTTTATAAAATAAATAACATTGTTGTCCTTAAGAAATACAGCTGCCCTTTTGATTTTGTTTATTTCAACTAGCAACCAGTCACATAATTAACACTTAATGTCATATTATGCCACATAGTCAGTAGTCGCGATTATCTATGCACATAAATAAATCTATTTGGGACATATGAAAATTAGACGGAAATAATATACGATCCTCCACCAGTAATATGTGCACATTATAACTATTCGTTAGAAGGAGGACTTCTTTTAATAGTTTTATCGAGCATTTTTGAAAATATTAAAAATTTAAATATTATTTTATCGTGGCGAACATAAACTTGTAATTATTCTTCACGTGTTAAGAAATTAAACCATATTATATCGGTTCACTGTGTAGGCTTTATAAGTGCGACACGCAACATACGATTATATACCCAGTGGCCAGTGGCCCAATAGCGTCGGCTTGTTCAGGATTGTACAGCTAGGGGCAACGAAAGTTTCGCCGCCTCTCAGCAAAAGAACAACAACAACTATAAAACATTATAGCTTAATAATATTTTATCATGCAAGAAAATCCAAATTTTAATAATTACGAGTACGGTGAATAAAATAAACGTGGTTGTGTATTATCAGTTTATCACTCGTGTACCTGCATAAAATTAAGAGTTTAAATTTTTATTGAACTTTAATAAATACATTTTTTCCAATTTTTGAGAAGAAAGTCCGTTTATTTCCGTATATTTCTCCTAAGACATTTAGTATTTAGTCATACTACCAACGTACCCGTGTTGCAATACGCGCTTACACACAACATTATAATTAATATTATACAATATACATTATATACAAATAAAATTCGTGTGTTATATTTTTAACACGTTAAAAATATAGCAAACCAGTTAAAGTAATTATAAAAACAAATATGATATGTATGTCATTACATTCAACTTATTATGTAAGTTTCGACGTTTACATATTTTCGCCGGCGCTACTACTGGTACTCCGCGTATTGAGATACTCTGTACCAATGTGTCAATGTCCTATATTATACTTATATATAGTATTGAATTACTCCAAACTTAGTTTTTAACTCGAGTGCGCGTGTGGCTCATATGTCGTGTAAGCGTAGAGGGTTATTCTGATTTCAAAACCATTACAGTTTGTGGACGCGGTTGAATGAATATCATTTAACGGACATATGTGTTAATAATACTATAATAACGCCGTCTGTATCGTTTTATCTGATCTACAACGGAAACTTACACGGGTTTTTTTATGTTGATAATAATATAATATAATACAGTCTCTTATCATTATATATACGTATATAAACAGAATAAAGTGTTATGGGTAAATAACAATTGCAATAGTAAATATTATAAATATATGTATTATATATAATATATATATATAAAGCAAGTAGGTATAATACGTGCGTACTTTAATATACGACTCTAATATTATATAGTATTATAGGTGTTGCTCTGCTGGTGAGCTGCATATTATTATTATTATTATAATAATGCAGTTGCGTAAATTATAATTCTAAACAACAATCGACAATAAAGCAGCTATAGTGCTATATTTAATTATTCCGACCTTTGATAAAACATTATAATGGTGAACAAAAATATATAAGTATACGTATACGTGTTCGTATAACAACGATAAGGTTATGTAAAAAATATATATGCACATGTATATTATTTACAGCCACTGGTCCGCTGCACAAATATTTATTATTATTAAAATAATAAACGAAATGTGTGCGTTAAAATATAATGCCCATGTCTTGCGTGCACCGCGGTGTAATCGTATACATATATATATATAGATAATATATTGTATTGTCGTATCTGTATAAGGCGAAATGAAATCAAAAGTTATAAGTAGAATACACACTCACGATTACGAGCGCGAGGTTCACGACTTATAAAAATGTTAATAAAATGAAATAGTTTTATGCGTATATAATATATATTATAACAACAACTATATAGCTAGAGGAAAGAAAAGAAAAAACCGAACAAACGCGGTAGGTATGTACGCGCCTTATATACGAATGCAATCATTAAAACGCGGTTACAGTAAAAGTATTTTTACGAGTTTTCATATTCGGGCATTAGGCGTATTAAATATAACACACAAAAACGCTTTACAAAGACATAATGATATTTTCGGTGTTTTTTTTTTCGCTGGACGTTCGCGATACAATAGATGATCGCTTTGATATTATCGTTAAAATATATCTCACAGTTTTCATTTATAAACGCAATCAGAGTAAAGAAAAGCGAAAATCTCGGATGGTGATGCACAGTTGCTGTACCGCTAGAATCTTGTCCCACTAGCTATTATAGCTAGGAGCTGCCGGTCAAGCGTCGATTAATTTTTTGTAATTTCGTTTCAGATATTTTACATATTATACCGTTATTAGTATCATTTATCGGCGTTTGTCTTTCTTTTGAAACATTTTATTGTTTTTCGCGTTCTTAATTTAACTCATACATACATTTTATAAATATGTTTTGTGTTTGTACACTTTACACTAATATAATCATCGAAATTACAAAACGGAGCAAAATGGCAGTAACTATAAGGAAATTTACGTATTTATAACCCACACGAGTACCAGTAGGTACTTGTACGAGTTCTAAATAGTTTTGACGTTATATTATCAACAAAGGTTTGTGGCGAAAATCTAAAATTTAGAAATCATCCTGTTGTACGATTCATGCGTCAAACTATTATTAGAAACTATTGGCAATGAATGATAATAATATACTATTATAATATTAAAAGTATTTTATGTATGTCTATATAGTAGGTACCTATATAAATCAAATGTACAAAGTTGGTACAGACATAATACGGTCTGTTGACTGTTACGTGGTCTGACCTTTGAGTTTGAAGAACCATAAATATTATTATGATAATATAAACACAATTGTACGATAAAATCTCCAAAGATGATGTTATTATCTCATCGTAATATCGAGACGTCAGAATAGGAATACGCCACGCCGTGTTCATTGTTCGCTTGTATCTATACTTATCTATTCACTTTCAATGTCCATATATATATATATTATATAGATGTATATAATATTATCGGGTGAAAAAATAAATAGTATAATTTTATAAAAAAAACACGGTGAAAATAAAATTTCCCGCGTAGGTATACTCATGGATTATATTTTAGGAAGGTATAAGAGGTTTGAGGAATGAAATCCGATACAATTTTACGATATTAGTATATCTATTATCTATACCCCGTTTGGGTTAGTTATTAAGTATAGATAGAGCCTATTAAAAATAATAATATAGTTGACCAATCCTGACTTAATCGAATATTTATAATAATTATAACCTATAATTCGACTTGTTATAAGATCTAAATGTTGGTTTTAATTAGAATTGGGTATCTACTATCTACCAATAAGAAGACAAGAACTTATCGATATCCATGATTTTTGTGTACCTACAGATAAATTTTTATTGCACAATATTTAAAAATCAAATAAATTTTTCAAATATAATCAAATAGTGTAATCAAACATAAAATATGTGCCAAACACTGCAGTTTTAAATATATACGCGATTGAAGTTACTAGTTAATAAATATGTCGTACTATTTATACTATGATTTATTAAACACTTTTGTACGACACCTCGTTATGATTTCAATTTTTAGATTTCAACTATACATAACATCACAATAGTTAATGTGTATCAATTTTTAAATATTTGTTTTGTTTTTGAAACGTCCAAATGAATTTGTTAGAGTTTTATTTGAGTAACAATTGAAGTGACTTTTCATTTGGGTACATTTATATATAAGTAACTAGACAAGTAATTTGCTGAATAGGCTGATAAATAAAAACGACGTGTAACATATGTACTATATAGGTACCTACATAGTTGTACGATAATTGCGTTTTCGTTCTATCGTTATTGCACTCGTTTACAAAACGGCGTCTATTATTACATGCCTCATTTTCATGTTCTCCAATTTTTTTTTTATGAATTATTATAAAATATGTGATTTTTATGAAACGTAATTATTGAGAATAGCTATAGATTAATAATAGTATGTACTTATGTCTCGAATCACATTAAATAACATAAACCCGTAAAATAGTTGACCTCATAAGTCACAGCCCTCAAACCATATAGTATGAATTGTACTATATGCTGTACATAGTATAAATTATAATGTAGGTTACCACCTAGGTTACCACTCATATACCAGGTGTGTTAATATACTGTCGAATGTCTCGGCCGCAAAACACGTTCGAACCATTTGAGCGCTAATCAGCCGTGTAAAAATCGCCGCCGTCACCGCCTCGTCACATATAAAATAATAATATTCTTATGTCGTCATAATTTAAAAAACCGTTTAGTCCTTAATAGTTTTTAATCTCAATAACAACCAGCACCGTTCGCTCTGTGCCGCATCGTATATGTATTATTATTTATTATTATTATCATCATCATCACGAGGTATATTTATGTTTTTTGGCATTTACCAATTTATTCTTTATGAAGATTACACACACACAAACCCATACATAGTTCCAGTAGTACGGGTAGGTGAGAGGATATTTTTCGGGGGGTCATGACCCTTCATTTGCCGTAACACTAACCTTGCCTACTATTATTACTTTAGTTGTAGGAGGTGCAGTAATTATTAACTAAATCTAGAAAAATTAAATACATAATTTGTTTGATAATATAATATTAATATTACTCTTACACATAATATAACACCTCATACATTCAATAAATAAAAATAATTAGAAACACGCCAATAAGAATTTTCATCGAAATTACGTTTATGATTTTTATTTAATTGATTATTTCACAATATCAGAGACTAGGATTTTTTTAGATACATAGTCGTACTTACTATTTAATGAAATACGTGTAGTTCTTAGCCTAAATCACAGTGGCAGCGTAAAGACAATTTTTTAAGTCCCGGGATTCAAGTTAGTGGGTAAACGGGTGCACGAGTGATTAATGGTTACTAGCTGATATAATAATACGAAGTAATTGACAATGACCAATAGGTGCTAATAATAATAGCCCTATATTAATAGGGCGGAATAGAGAAATATAGATGAGTATACCCGAGTAGACAGGTTTTCAAACTATTAGTTAGGTTAGTAATAATAAATTAGAATTATATTTAATAATAATAATAAGTATTAATATTTAAAATAAACAAAATCAAACATAAAAAATCAATGATAGCCATAAACTATTAGAAAAAAACTAACTTCTTAATTTATGATAATAATTAATAAATATCTTAACCGCATGAACCATGGAATAAAACAGCTTCTTACTCCGTGTCAATAATATATCGGCTAAATTTACGAGTATATATAGGTAATCAAATAGCTGTATCTAATATCTATAACTATGGTAAATTAACCAAATATGTTATTTTTTTGATTGGGCCATTGAGCGGTGGATGGGTGATGGACACTGGATAGAATCCCAATAGAACTTATAAAATGAAATATCTCGTTCTGCCACTGTGACTTAGTAAGTCACCTAAACTAAATCGTAAGACTTCGGAGTTTTAGATTCTGCTATGTCTTACAACTTATCTAATAGCCAGTAAAACTTACATTTATTCTGTGTAATCCAACATTCAATCCTAAATCCGAGAAACGATCTTAAATTCTTAACTGTTTAGGATTCTCATTCTTAGCAAATTTTTCACATACTTCGTCGATGAGAAGAACGTTTATAAGTATAGAATAACTTATAAGAATAATTACTGCAATTTACAATAACTAATAAGTAATAACCAATAAGTATTCTGTATTCTAACTTCTAAGTTCTAAGGCGATCTAGACAAAAAAAAATTTTAAGCCATCATGTTTAACAACAACGATAATAAACACTATTTTGCGTCATTGATATCCGTTTTTAACAATATTAGCCTTGTGCATAGATAATAACTGATGTACTGTGCACAGTGATTTACTAAATATAATCCATTTCCGTTAGTAAACTTTCATCTTAGGTACTTATTCTTAGTAAAGCCGAGATATTTGTTTGGTGGGCAGCTACGAACAATTTGTTGAAATAGATGAGACCCTCTTTCAGCTCAAACTTATAGTTCCGTCTATTACCTATATGAAGTCTTACCAATACCTGCTACTGTTAAATCATCGTGTGGTTAGAAATGATATATAAATGAAAATATTATGTTGATGCATAAACTCGTCTGCAATGTAAATGTCAATATTTGGGCACCTGTGTTCGTATAATATAATATAGGGCCGTGATGGGCATCGTCAAAACGTCGCATCCACATAGTTTTAATCGTGTTCGTGCGTACTGCGGCATTGCACCGAAATATAATTATCGTGATAGTTTTCTTTTTCGCCGTGAAAGGTGCGCCGGTTTTCATAATCGGTTTGGTCATTTTCCCTCTCGAGAATTTGCCGCCGCCGGTGGCACATGCCTGTCGGGACGGCCTTGACCCAAAACTCGTCATCGTGGTTAGGTCGTCTATCTCGAACCAAAGGAAAATCATACCTCCAACACGCGCCTAGGTGGCCAGATATAATAATAATATTATGTATCGTTACCAATGTGTATACCTATTACCTATACGGCTGTACACAAAATAATATATAGTGTTTGCTACATAAGTCTATGTATACTTCGCGAGTCGTGGTATTCTAGGTTTATTCCAACTTTGGATAAAAAAACAACTTCACTTTTTCAATAACAATAATAATAAGACAAATTATATGTACGTAGTTCAATACATGTATAATATGGACATACTCGTATAATCATTATGGTAAGTCGTTTATGGTCACAATGTCAGTTGTTACATATTATTATATTATACTCGACACTCGTATTCACTATTCATAAGTAGGTATGAAGTGTTATACATATATCTACTACGTCACTATTGATATTAATAACTATAGTAAGTAAAAACGTATATATTATTATTTATTATGGCGTATTAAACAAAATGTTTTTAAATAAAAAAAAGTATTGTTTTTCATGAAAATCAAAAAAATATAAAATTAATGGAAAAATAGTTGTTAATTAAATACAACAAAAATATTAAATAACGGTACGTATATTATACAAAAAAATAACGTTCACCTATTATACATAAAATATATAATAATATTATTCTAAATGCTAAATATACTATATTATGTTATATTATTTTTACGACAATATAAAAAAACATTTTAAGTACATTTCGTATGCAATAAATGATTACCTATTATTATTATTATCAAGAATTCCATATCTGATTAAAATGTATAGAATTTAGGTAGTTACTTGAATATTTAAATATAATGCATTCATTGAACTTTAACGTAGAACATAATATCACTAAATTGCTGCAGACTCAATATTAAACATTTAAAATAAACTGTATCCTATATTTAATCCAACTCTTTTTATTAACATTTTTAAATTTTAAGATACTACAATTTATTAATTAATGTAATAAAAAATATATTATTTTTATTTTACGTAAGTATTTATATATAAAATGTGTTATATGCAATTACATTTGTTAATTATTAATTTATATTTTCTAAATCATTTGAGCATATTTAGCTATTTTTTTAGTGCATAAACATTCTAACTCCTAACTCAAGTTGTTCACTTATAATTTTCATATTTATACAGTCATCGCTCCTCTTAGAATCTAAAATTTGAAAAATCAAACTAATAAACAAAACACTTGAAAACTTCTAAATAGTATGTATCATGTAATAGCGATCACTGACATCTAGAGTAGAACCTTAGAGGTCACTTTTTAAGTTATTATTGTATATACTATATATACTATAAATATATATATATATATATATATATATTATACCATCCATATCATCTATCCATTGTCACTCACAAAACACAATTGGATTTGTTAAAATTATTAATAAAGAAAACATATTTTGGCCTTCGTTATGCTGTCTCGATAGAAATAAGGAAAAAAAATACGCCATAACAATATTTTATATATATATATGTAAGTGTGTATTGTGTATATTTAATATATAATTCTCTATAAATCGCATAATAGATGCGTTTGAATAAAAAAAGTTAGGTATAAACATTTAAGCATTTAATTTTATTTGAGATGGATATATCAATGTATACAGGGCGTATATAACTGCGTATTCTTATTACTGCGTCAATTCACAATATAATAGTACATGAATATTAAATACACATCATTTCGCCATCAACCGAAAGTTTAACATTTATATAATATTATTGGAATACTCACTTAACTACTTGAAATTCCATGTTTGAGATAATATTTTAATGAATAATTGTTCTATATTTTTAAATGTATATTACTAATTTGTTATATTTTAATTAAATTAAAAATTTTTTTTTGTTGTAATTTATGTAAACCGAGAATCAAAATCAAATATTATAAATTCTATTAATACTAATTGTTATTTTAGAATTTCTGATATATGCACAATGAATTTAAAACATATTATAGGTATAAAATATATAATCGAGAAGAAAATTATCAACGCAGACCAAAACATATTGAAGCACTCTGTATTATAGGTGTATAATAATAAACGTTGTATATAGATTAAAAATTCGTTTAATTTTTTTTTTTTATGTCGTGACGAAATGTTTTTTATTTAGTTTTTTCTTTCTTTATAATCGTAGCTGTAGCCTGTAGGTAGGTTGTAAGCAATCTCAGAAAAAATGCGTACCTATGGGGAAACAAACAAAAGTAGTGCACACGCCACACACTATACACTAACCCATCACGTAAATATTATATTCATGTTTGCGTGTAATACACTGATATAATATGTTTGTATTATATTACAATGCAGTACCTATGTATTATTTGTACGAATACCAATATGATAAAAAAGCAAAGAACAACATTTAAGTATTTTTAAAAATATTTCAATGAAATGTGTAAAACGTTCAGAAACATAAATTTTTCTTAGTGGCACAAGTACTTTTGTGGGTATATTTTTCCAAAAAATTATGAAAAAATGCATGTGATATCTTATTTGAGGAAATATTGGTTGATGAAAGAACTTGCCATGAATTATAATTAAAAGTAATTTTTTTTATAACATAGTCATACAACTGATTTTTTTTTAATTTTTTGCTTTTTTATATGTTTTTTACTGGAGATGTGTTTAAAATAAGTGAATTTTTTTCTGAGGATACATATACCATAATTAACGGCATAAAATTGGGTACTAATTTAGTAATTTGAGACTTCCCTTTCTATAGCTATTAAGTTATTGACGTATCAAACTATCAAATGCCGACCAGTTAGGATTGATCGACAAAAAACGATTAGAATATTACTTGACAAACGATAAAATCAATAATATAGTATTGGTTTTTTTTTCTAAAAATGTGTTTTTAAACGCATCGAATATTTAAAAAAAATTTAATAATTATCTAAATAAACTCTTTTTATTTATTTTTTTAAATAGAGGAAAATGAGTAAAAATGACTCTAAGTGACAATATAAAAAGAAAATTGCCAGAAAATGTAAAAAATGCAAAATAAAAATTAGTTAAATAAATTTACATCTTGAAACACATTTACCGTTACAGCTACTTTTTTAATATAATATATATGCGCAATTTACGACTATTATACTTATAACAGTCTTTGATTAAAAATATTGACTGTAGCTGACAGTTGTTGCTAATATATATTTAATTAAACAGTATTGTGTTTCGTGAATTAGGTATACCTATACGGTTTATAATATCATAACGCAAATATGCGCATATATATTAATATATTTTTAATATTATGTACAGTTATGATGATGTGCTTTACATTGGTATTCTGGCTGTTCGTGCCGTTCCAGTGTCGATAAATCCAGTAAGTTCTCCCCGATAGAATACAGCGTATCAATGATGGCCTGAAACGTTGAAAACTTCCTTAAAACATATGAATCTCCGACCATTGAGAGCATGATTAGAAATCAACGGTGAAACATTTCTTAAACTTATTTTTACAAGCACATATTAGTATAATACAATATATTTTATTTAGCATCGCTCATGATATGTTTATATATTATATATGTATATAAAATCGTTTATAAAATATCTACACTCTACAGTATATTATATTTATAATATATCTTATAATTTATAATACCCGTAAAAAACTGGTGATATTTTATTCATATCCAACCGGTAAATAATGAAAGCAATATATGTTTTTACGGTTAAGCATTTTCCTATTTTATATTTACCTGTATACAGTCTATACACAAAACGGACACTGGTTACCATATATATACATGGCATATGGTACTGCATTAAATCATTTTCTAAATATTATAATATAGAGTATAGAGTCTATTATAGGTACTATGTTTGTTATACGTTTTAAAAATCATTTAATGTTATTTCTTAGGAATACCTTCATATAGCTTTATGTACGTAATACGCCGTGATGCATATTCTACAATATATCTAAATTTTATAATAATAGCTTCTGTCATCGCTATTATAATATATTTAGGTACATAATACATATATAGGTACTTAATAATAATATATTATATACATTGTATGACGGGCATTTACCGACTACAGGTTTAATATTTATAATGATATAATAACCTATATTATTACAAAAATTGGTTATTGCAGATTTTGGGTGGGCGGTTTTTGGCCAACATTCCTATGATTTCCCATTCAGAACCATCAAAGTCAGTCTGTCTGACTCCTTGTCAACATCCTGGAATTGGCCGTACTGAAACTGCATAATACTGTGCGTCTGAGGTGGCCCGAACATGTTTAAGAACGGTTTGATTGGTAGTCGGCCGATGTACAGAGACGACGTAGTGTTCCTTCGACGGAAACGTCGCCTTGTTTTCGTTTAGCTTAAAGGTTATAACTAGGGCTGGGATTTATATGTAATAAAAACCAAAAATTTGTACATATATATGTAATTAAAATGGCCAAAATATGTAGTATATAAAGTAAAAAATATGTAATAAGAAAATTTTAAAATTATGTTAACGTGTAAAATTAAAATTAAATTCTAAATAATTTTTGAATCATATACAAATAATGGTTTTTAATTTCTAATCAATTTAATTTAAAAAATATAAAATCTAAAGATATTTTTACAACCACAAAAACGCAAGTACTGACACTGTTGAAAATTCGTGAATATATTTTGTCTATAATAATTGTTGAATATATAGTATAGTCTAAGATTATTAATGTATATAGTTATCGAACAGAAACAAATAAGACAAACTATAAACAAGTTATTTATTTAACTTTTATTACTTAACTAAAACTTTCGTATACTTATTTACTATATGCATTATACAATTTTTATGTGTACTTATAAACTATTATCAAAGTAAAAATGTATAATATAGTGAGTTCCACTTAATGTGATCACTGGTTTATAGAATCAACCGTTTATTGGAATCAAAATTGAAAATCCTAAACGAGATCTTATGTTACTAATGTTAAATTAAACTTTTATTAGAACCACCAAGTACCAGATAATTGAATCATTTTTAAGAACATTATAAGAACTTATATAATAAGAACATTCTTATTGTTTTAATGATATTTCAAACTTTCACTAAAAACAAACAAAAATTGTTTTGAAAAAGTTAAAAGGAACTATTCAAAAATATGTCGAAAACGATACTTTTCAGTTGTTCCAAAAGTTATAGGTACATAGTACATACATTATTATTTATTATTTATTTATTTTTAAATAATTAAAAATCATGTAAATATTATAATTGAATATGAATTTTAATTTCAGGCTAATATGAAAATTAAATTACTAGATCCTCAAGTACAATCAAAAATAGATAGTTTCTCCGCTTGATTTTAAATTTATTTTTTTAAATATAATTTTAATCATACATATAAATATAAACTCATCAATAAAAAAAAATGTTTTATGGAATCAACCGGTTAATAGAATCAAAATGATCTGAACCAATAGGATCACATTAAGCCGGAACTCACTATACTACTAAAGTACTAAATCATCAAAATTGTCAACATTTACAAAATATGTAAAACAAAATGCAGACATTTTACAAATAATGTTAAAATATATAAAAATATGTAAAATAAAATATGTTTTATTTCATTGCAAATCACATATTCACATGAAATGAATTTATAATTTGCAATACTTAATGCCTGGCCCGTTTAAAACTTAAATAAATAAATAAATAATTTATCATGTTTTAGTAAAAATATGTATTTACATACAAATCCCAGCCCTAGTTATAACACATCTATATAATAATATTTGATATTTCCGTAAATAGATGCATATAGATACTTACGATCTACTTTACAAAGGAGTTATACTCGTATAATATCCTTCGTTATATCCTTCCGAAAAGCTACATCTGTTCCCATAGTCCTATCACAATATTAATTTGCAAGCAAAGATTAATAACATAATATTATGTTAAAATCATACTAATGCACACCTCCCGACATACTGTATTACTGCATATCTGCATGACATATAATATAAATATCACATGATATATTATATCTGTGTTTATTTAAATTCATATTTCTATGGCGTGTCAGGCTTAGAACAAAGCAGATCGAATACAACGAGTGCTTGATGGCTGATGGCGATGACACGTATTTTATGCAGCGGCTGATGTGAACGAATAAATAAGCACACTATGCCGCTGTTGTAAATGCCTGAGAGCCTCAAGCCGAGTCCTGAAGTCGATGTCCCACACGCTAATCTGGTCCAAAGAACAATTTATCTTGACGGTAACCAGTGAAGCATTGATTCACGCTGCCCCTTTTTGGTCCATTCGCGTCCATTAAGGGTATGTAAATATTTGATTACCGCTGTAGAAAATCATCCTGTAAAATCAACAACAGTTTAGAAGGACACAAGAGCACTCGAGTTAACTGTATTTTTATTCGAATTATTATGGTATTTCAGTTAATTAAAAAATATATATAGGTATATAGGTAAGTATATAGATATCTACAGCATTGCGATTTCATAATATTATATAAAACTTTAATTTTACTTATTTATATTTTACCGATAAAACAGGTCTAAAATCTGTTAAAATTGGTATTAAATTATAAAAAATACTAATTATTTGGTTCTATAACATTTTGAAGTATGACAATATCAATTCAGTTCGTTAATAGTAGACCATGATACGATTCGTACTCAATGAAAATGATGATTTAGCACTAACAATAAAATTATTAACGAGAAAATAATTTATATATATAGTAAACATTATCCGATTTAATGTTTAGGTGATTAAAAATATTCCTACATACCTAGGTATCTTTCAAAGCCAAAATTTGCAGTCACTTAATCTTTTACTACTTAAAAAAATCATATGTTGAGTCGTAGCGAGGTCCATCAGTGTTCCTGGCCATTTAACATATTTCTGCCATTGTACATTCCCCCCCACATATAACTTTTTCACAAACGAGATATTATATATATTTATTTGTGTTTGTATATAAATTAAATTAAATTTTTAATTACTTATTGTTTTTTAATTATGCCAAATTGCAAACAAACAAATGTTTTAAAAAATTAAAAACCAACAAATTGTAATAGCGACTTCTAAAATACCTATTAGATATTTTTATTCTTATATATAAACTTATTTCATTAAAATATAGATAACTACTCACATTAATATAAGTAAATTCATTAAATTGAGTCTAGTGACAATAATAAACAACTCACACTCGAATTTCTTCTACAACTTTCTTTCGTGAACTTATATTTATTATATAAATGATGATTAAATATTAAAATTCTCATATTTTAATATAGGTCTATTCTCTCAACCTACCAATAAGGCAATAAATATGAATATATTGACGGGAGTTGAATTTTTAATTATATTTTTAACTTTAACACGTCATATCTTTTATTTAATAATATTTAATAACAATAATGCTAATACATTTTTAAAACTATTATAAATATTCTGTGTAATATTATAATAATGTTGTATATTTCATATCGTAAACATTTTGGTAACAGCTGTTTATTAAATACATACCTATTATGTAAATTATTGAATGGTAATCTAACTTGAATAGTCTAAATTTGTCATAAATTTATCCTATATTTATGATTTATATTAATATATATAATATATATATAGTACAACTAACTTGCACATATTCTAAATAAAACGTTTATTATAAATATTGATACTTGACAGTAACATAAGAATATTTTATTTTGGCTTTTGCTATTACAAAATCCTTTTTTTGTTGCACCCTTGGCCTACACCAATCTTACCAAGCCCTAGCTACAGCTCTGAATTAATTTATGTCATCTATACCGATGTCAATAAAAGTAGTTAGATATAAACAAAATTACAACAGTCTACAATGGTTATCGTTTGCATTCGTTGGGTATTTGCGACTGTGCACGTTATTTCAACAACTATAATTTGATTTAAAATTTATGATTTTTGTTTATCATAATCATATAAGTACTAAAATAAGAAAAAACGAAAATCTTGATTTTGTTATTTTAACACTTAAAACCGTTTCAATCATCATTCTTCAAGGCGACTGTTATATTATTCATATTTCATTATACGAGTACACTTATACGTCATTATATTGACGCGCGTTATTATATATGATATGCCAATATTACTGTTTTGATATTGCTACGATAAAACCAATAATCAATATAACTTAAGTGTATATGAGAGCGTTGTTAAAATTAAATTACCTCACCCCGTCACCACTGAAAATTATATAATTATATCACATGACTGTACGCGAGTATCGCATTTTGAGACTTACGTATGTGGGTACACTGCGGAAGTAACGGGCGTGTATGTTTTACACACTATACCTATTACCTATAATATATAATATAGTGCACGTGCAGCGATTAAAATATACACTCTATATGCACACAATAATATAAGTGCTCAATACGGGGCGTGATCCATATTTTACTGTATAGCCTGCAGTGGCGTGTCGAAGTCGTAGAAATGACTTTATATCCGCCACCAATCATACAAATGTTATGACCCCTACCTATAACTATCTTGGGGCAAGGGCGTCTATGAATGAGGTCAACAGCTGATAAGACGATCGTTTGTACGCAGGGTATACTAGCTATAAAGCTTTTCTGTTAAAAAATTATTTTTTACCTATAAAAGTACAAAAATAAAAATAAAAAGTGGTAAAAACTATAACCATGTACATACTATTGTTACGAGGTCTAATCAATAAGAATCGGGTATAATATAATACGAGTATATATATATATATGGTACATAATTATTCGATAATTTCATTTAATCACCTTCAGAGTAGGCTTTTTCTGAGTCCTTGTAGTTTCTGTATTCCAGGTGCTGGATCTCTTTTCTATTTCTCTCCTAACCTATTTTGTTAATAATATAAATATTATAAACAATGTAGCGATTGTTGGCACCCGGGCTAAAGGCAAGGACCTTTATATTTTATACTTAAAGTTAAATAATGATTTGACAGTTTACTAAAAAAAGGCGGTTTTAAACCGAAAAACAGACGTTTGTAACGCAACAAGACCATCCTAAAATAGAGCAAGTATCAAAAAATCAAAAATATATGGTTTTCAAAAATATTTTAAAATTTCAAGTTTCAGATTTTGAATAACTTTATTATTTTAAAAAAGGAGTTATATTTTTTATTCTTATATTTTTTTAAGTTTTTACTTTTTTGAATGACAACATAGAGTTTAAATTTCATGTTCCAAA
Source organism: Rhopalosiphum padi (assembly GCF_020882245.1). NCBI lineage: Eukaryota > Metazoa > Arthropoda > Insecta > Hemiptera > Aphididae > Rhopalosiphum > Rhopalosiphum padi. The sequence goes on from NC_083600.1 coordinate 27,728,092, forward strand.
TCAGAATAATTTTCTGAGTATTTTGATACATAAAATTCGAATTTTGGGCGAATAGTTTATGAGTTATACTTATTTAAAGTTTAGACAAGCGGAGTTGTGGACAAACATTTTGCGGGGTAACCCCGTACCACTCCACTACGTGCATCTAAACTTTAAATACTCAAATACTTTAATACTTAAATTAACTCATAAACTACTCGCCCTAAATTCTTTGAAATATAAACTATAATGTTAAAACTCTATGTTGTCATTCAAAAAAGTAAAAAACTTAAAAAAAATACAAGGATAAAAAATATTTAAAAATATATTTTTTTAATAAAAACGTTGTTTTTTTAACAACTCGAAATTATGTAACAAAATTTTTTCAAAAACATGAATACTTTTTGAAATAATGAGTGTTTTATGATAAAAAAATCACCTGTATAATATTCAGTGCTAGAATTTATATCTATGCAATAAAAAATGTTAAAATATAAAAATATTCATTTAGGAAATAATTATTTTTAATATTTATAAGAATCAGACAATATAAAAATAAAAATGTTTGTTTGTTCAATAGTAAATCGTAAAAAACAATAATAATATTATTATTATACAGTTGACTAATAGAGAAATTTCATTTTTTTAAGGTGTTCTGTGTAGGCAATTTTACTACAAATCCAAACATTTTACGATTTCTTCAAAAATCATTGCAAAAATAAACAATTTGTACTCTTATATTATAATAGTATAACATAATTGATTTCCGTCATTGTTAATTGTATTTGATCAAAAACTTGTTTTGGGGTTACGATTTTAGAAATTTAGCTGGAAATTCAGGTACCCATAACCCCATCCAAACGAAAAATGTATGATTTTACCATGTGATTTGCAAGAATTTACACAACATATTTTATAATTTGTACACATTTAGTTCAGAGGTAAATGATAAAAAAGAGTCTCAAAAGATGGAGTCAGCCAATAGCGACGTATAATATATCTTCAGTCCCACACACACAACGCACCTATCACAAATTAAATTGTTTGCAATTTATCTGACACATAATTAACATGTATTTGTGTGAGTGATCCAAAATGTGTCCTGTTGGCTCGCAAAAACCATTTTCGTAATCCACACATATCCCCAACCCAACCCTGACTCGAAATATGCAGTGCTCGTAAGTCGTAACGTACCAAATAATAAGTACAGGAAAAATATTGGAATTCCAAATATTTTGTTAATTATATAGATATTAATATAATTACTATTATAGATACAGTATGTGCCCCCAGAGAAATATAGCTGTTAGATAAGGCCGTAGATTCCTACTTCCTAGGTACGTTCCACAGACACGAAGGAAGTTACAGGACTAATTAAAATGTTTGAGTCAACAAAGAAAGCCGATCCACTGAACGACGTCTCAAAAATGCTTAGGCGTCAGACGGTACGATCTGGTTGTGGGGGACGCAGTGGCGTAATTTGGAATTGGTTCTGGAGTGGGATTGGGATATAAGTTCATATTATCGTTCAATGGGATTATATTTTTGTCAATTTATTTTTCATACATAGAAAATTGTATAATTTATTGTAAAAATAAAATATTATGTTTTCAGTAATTTTTCTGAGTGATTTTTAATGTTTCATATTATAAGTAAATTAATTTTATCGATATCAATAAAATATGTGATAAGTGATAACTGATCAAGTAATAAAAACATTTTTACAATTTACCGCCATCACAGGACTCGGGATAATGTGTGTATAATAAGAACCAAATGTTAACTCCTATATATACTGACCTTTTTACCAGAAAAAAAAAACGGATAACATCCTATTCTCCGACGTTTTTACTTGAGTACGTGATTTTGGAACTGAAAAGCTCAAAAAGTTTAAAATTGTCGTAACTAAATACAACTGATCTTAATTATATTGGACATTTGAACGAAATGTATAAAATACACGTTAATCTATGTTGCCACCTTTGTCTAAAATAAATATTGACAAAGTTCATGATACGATAATTTAATGGATATTAAAACAAACCGCTTTGAACAATATGTTTTATCAAATTATCAAGATACCCATATTATAATTTATAGTATCTCATACAGAAAATTTAAAATTTCTCTGTTCTAACGAAAAAATATTATTAGACGATACATTTAATTATTAGGTATACAAAATATTTTCTGCAGTTATTTACAATTCGTGGTTTTAAGAATCAAAATTATAAACCATTAACTTATTTGTTTTGCTTCCTGACAAAATGGCTATATTTTTTTTATTATTATATTATTATTTTGTAGGAGATTACCATTCCCCGAATGAAGACGTTATTAATAACATTCAAATTCCTCGATGTGCTTGTGCTGAATGATATAGTACTACTATTACAATAATTAACTAGCATCTACAAATAAAAAATATATTTTTGCACTTATAATGTATAGTTTTAGAAACAGTCAAAAATTCGTATCGCTCTCCTCCCAAAAAATCTGATCACGTCACTTTACCCACAATCCACACTATACCCGGTACATATAACCTAACCTAACCTGAACGCAGAAACCGCGGTGATGGTATAAACTACAAAAAAAAAAAACAGTAAGCGATAAAATAAAACCACAACTACGAATCGTAAATAAATCGGTTACACGATTTACGATACTCAGTAATTAATATTAACGAACACTAAATACGTTTCAATAATCTATCCATTTAGCTTTAATATAAATATATAATAAGTACAAAACTTTATGATATGCAACTGTTATTAAAAAAAACCTTATTTGGAAAAAGTAAATAATGTAATTTAAACAAAACGAAAGGACACCGTCTAATAATTTTCTACCTAATTAAACAGTTAAAATGTTTGATACATCACCAGTTTTTCAATATTTTAATAAAATATCTACAAAAATTAATAATCAATAATGTACCTATTGAATATGTACATCCAAACGAAAATATAATATATTATATTATATAGGAGTACCTACTTACTACTAAGTAGTAAGTAGTAGAATCACATAGACATACCTAATCTAAAAAAAAAAATACTCGTTTGATTAATTATCAATTTATTAATCACACTTTAATCAACTTTATCACAATACTGATACATTATAAATTGACAATATACCGTACAAAAGTGTACTGTAAACTGTATAGTCACTGGTCATACTAAAATGATATGATCAATGTGTTAATCAATTGATCTAAATTGATTGAAAATTATTATAAATACAATGTATAATTAAAAGGTAAACATCAAACATTACTTTAAAACAACAAAAAACCTCACAAGATCCCTATCAACAACCATAATACTGATACTACAAAATTTAAAAATAATTAATAAAACAAAATGAGGAAAAAACAGAAAATCAAGAAATACAAACTAATTAGGAAACTTATTTTAAAATTAATCATAAATAGAAAAAAAAAATTTTTCAGTTAAGTTCAAATTGGACAATAATTAAAATAATTCAAAAATGTATTATAAATTATGAAAATATTTTTTGAAACAATATTATTTCCATGCTTGATTTCTCTCAATTATTTTTTTTTCAGCATCTGAATACCTAAGTATACTTAATATTGCGTTTAAATGTCCAGTGGTATTTGAGGGATCAGTTAGATAATAGTAAAATGCTGATTTTAAGAATTGTAGTGTCATTTCAGCGTCATGTAATGGGCGTTGACGTTGTTGTTCCAATTGTTGTTGGAGAATAGTTTCATACATTGCCTGTAAAACAAAATAAAAAAAAGATTTTTTTTTAATAGATAGGAGTTAATAAGTAGACATTTTTGCAAAGCTATTTATTATCTCCAGTCAACCATGACCAGGATAAGCCAGTGCAGTAGTAGTTATGTACACTCTTTTCTACAGTTTTGTGTTTATCTACAAAAAAAGAAACAAAAAAAAAACAACAAAAAAAAACATAAAAAAAAACTATATTCTATTCACTTACTACTGAGACAGGATAATAACAGAATTAGTGCATAAAATATATTTTACCTGAGCAAATTAAGCTGTCAATTATGAATTTATCTACAAATATTTCATCTATTTAGTATATATTTTACACATAGAAATCTACAAATATCAAAAAAATATTATATTTTAATGAATTACTTATTACTACCAAGAACTTTTATAATTAATTGTCTATTGTTCTGATATTATTACAACAGAGAAGAAGCAAAGAATTGCACTAGAAAAAACAGTTTAGCAAAAGCTTTATTTTGTAATAATTAGTATTACATAATATAACAATTTCACACTTCAGTTGAAAAAGATTGGATTATTTGGTTTCATATAAAAAATTCAATAAATACCATGTGCGAAAAAACAACTGAAAATGTAAAAAGTGAAACTTTGATAATTACTTTTTATTTAATATATTGACAAAGTTAAATGATTCATTTACAAAAAATTAATGTGTATTTTTAATAAAATTAACCAAAAGATATGTGAATTTTTTATTTGTTCTGTATTAAATAATGTATGTCATTAACTTACTTTGACCTATTATTTATTTATTGTCCTTTATTTCCTAACCACCATTTGCCAAATAATAATAGTAAATAACAATAGACAATATTAATAAAACAAAAATAATTTATTGTAGAAATCCAATCCAGTTTTGATCAATATACAACTCGCTTAAACTCCCATGCATAATACAATTAAAATTCCATAAATTTTCACATAAGGGGGATCTGAGAGACGAACCTTTTTAGTGCCGATCATCCAAAGGGCAATGGCCTCAGGTCCGGATAACAAAGTGCCACCAACACTTTGACTACGTCCCTAAATTTTAAACATATTCTAAAAAGATTCTAAACAAATAATTGTTTACTCAAGACAAACGTGTACAGTAATAAATTCGCAAAATAAAATTGCTACATGTTAGTGAACACAAACACAAGAAGGAGATTAGAAATTAGAATATTTGAATAGAATGTAGTATATTAAAGTAAAATAATGACAAATAGTATATATTACTTTGGTCTTTTTTAGTTGCAACTTAACATTGCTCAGCTCATCTACACCATCTTCAAGTTCCTGACTATCAGTCTCAGTATCCTAAATATTAATATCGGTATATTAAATACAAATAATATAGAAATGCTGAGAAAATTAATAAATCATGATATACCTTTTCTAGACATACAGTTTGTTGAGTTTGTGTTGGGATTACATGATTTTTGTCTGAATTAGATTGGTGTAAAGAGCTTTGAGTATTTACTGTAGTAGCATCATAGAAATTATGGTGCGTTTGATCCGTTTCAGTCTTCTAAAGCCAACAAATACATATATAAATATTAATAAACAGTTGTTTTTTTTTTTCTAAATAAACCTTATCTAATTGCAATATTGATTGAGTCTGCGTAAGAACATCACAAAAATTCTTCTTTGTGTGGTTAATAGAAGCTGAATCAATAGTCATTAGAGTATTATCTTGTACAGTTTTAGACCATTTAAGAAAATCATTTTCTCTTTCAAGTTCTTTAATTCTGATATTTGCTTCATCAAGTAATGGTTTTAATCCATAATATCTTAAAAAAAAATGTAAGGCATATCATTAACAAAACTAGTATAGATTTAAATGCAACTCGTTATTTTTGTGCAAATAATAAAAATAAAAATTAATAACTTGGCTAAATTTGATAATTATTTCATTATTGTGAAGTTTGTATTTATTAAAGAATATATAATAGAATAGAATCTATATTTCTCACTTTCTTTTTCACTGACCTTTTTTGATAAACTAAAATACCTTTGTCTTCTAATCACTATAGTGAAAATCAATTTTTTTTAATCATATCTCTGCCTAATACCCTTGCGGCCTTAACTCTAATACTATAAATTAACTTATTAAATGTTTAATAAATTCTGGCTTTAACATTCAATTTGCAAAAAAATATTGGTAGTTATGTAATAACATGTCACTATTTTGATATCATTCTTGTAAGTATAATCATATAGGAATTAAGCATGACTGAAATTCCAATAAAAAAAAACTTCCTTGAATTGAGGTTCAGTAAAAATCTATACTATTTACATCATTACTCAGTAATAAATAAGTTAGAACAGCTCTTACTTTTCATTAAGTTCTCCTAAGTTTTTCAATAGTTCTTCAATCTTATCATTATGTTTCTCACGTAACTCATCATAAGCTTGACGTAATTTCTTAGCTTCATCATATTCATCACCATGTCCTGAATCTGCTGGTGATGGTGATGGATTTAAAAAACTCCTTGAAAGTTTGCTAAAATGAGAAATAGAAAACCAATTAAAAAATGTAAATAACATTATCTATTCAAAAAAATAATTACGTTGAATCAGGTTCAGGGGTTTGTTCTTTACTGGGTATGAATCTAGCAGTGTCCTCATCTTCATCACCTTCTGCAATTGAATTGTTAACGGCTTCATATCCACACTTTACTTTAAGTTCAATATTCTCTCTTTTAAGCCGATCAATTTCTGTATCTTTATCATTTAGTTCACTGTGAGCATCATTTAGCAATCTCTAAATTATTCGATAACTATTATCATTATTGAATATTATAAAGTAAAAATGATTTTGTTTTACTCTAAGATTTCTGATAGTTCGACTAGATCTCTGTGTAGGAGTAAGATACTCTTCGCTGCCTATATTTGAGGGGCAATAGTGTAAATAAGCCTTTTTGCGACTGGAATATGTGGTGCCATTAAGAGCAAACATAGAATGTCCATTATCACACTGACTGCTGGTAGTACTGCCAAAACTTTTTTCTGATGCACAATCGTCATCTTTTTCATATGTATTTAAAGTTTGCTAGAAATTCATTAATAATTTAGATGTTAACATAAAACAATTAAGTTGAATTGATAAACAATTATATTGTTTTAATATATTTATCAAATGCAGTGCTAACACAAATACTAAATATAAATGTGTACCAGTATTACTAGTAATGTTGTTATAACTATTAAAAAATACAAAGTAGTTAACAGTATTGAAATTCAAAGTATCGACCTGACTTTTTCACAAAATATTTACATTATTACTTTATAAATACCAAAAATTGAGTGGAATATTTAATAGCCTCACAATTTTATTTATTATTTATTTTAGATTCTAATTGGAGTAATAATTATATTTATTTCACGGGTTTTTTTGTGTTGTATTGTGTACACAATAAGTAAATAATTGATGATTGCTTTTAATTTAAACTTTAAGAATAGTTTTGGATAGAAAATCTGATTTACTTAAAAATGTTAAAATTAATAATTCATAGTAATTTTTATTATAATGGAGAAAATTTTAAGGAAAAACGGAATTTTTTATGCTAAACCAGGTCTCAACTAAATTGATTTCTTTATTTTGTTATAATTCAATTATAAACCACAGAAACTTGAAATTTTTAATTAGTGTTTATATTATCATTTTCTATAGATAATAACTTTTTGAGCTATTTATAGTCCATTAAAAATATAAGATTCCAATTCCTAAATTTATATATATATAAATGTCAATAAAAAAGATAAGAATGGATAAAAATGATTAAAATGTTATACAAGGTTTCTAATAAATGCCAAATGGTTCATGTACTAATTAAAAAATATCGAACATTTATAGTCATATTTTTTTTTATAAACATGCAAATTTTGACAAAATTTATTAAAATCTCAAAAATTACTTATTATTTTATAGTAAGAAATTCTAAAAAACTTTTTGTTTTATATCAAACTTTTGAAAATTAATTACAATATTCATCAGAATTTTTTCATACTGAAACTTAAAATCTAAAAAATATAATAACTAATAAGACAATTATTTTTTATAAACACTAAGTTTAAATTTGCACAAAATAATTTATTTAAACGATAAATTACTGTGTTAATTAGTTCTAAATTTAAAAATATTATTTGGGGAAACTTAATACTTTTACATATATCATATTATTATGAATTTTAATATATTCTATTTTATTCTATGTATCTATTCACACTAGTTTACGGCATTTACAGAAAAATGTTATTAAATTTTGAGTTATATAAGTTGATATAATATGGTATAAATATATAATTATATTTTACTTTTTGATATGAATATAAATAAAAATAAAAAATATATATATACTTATATGTATGTACTTCATAATAATTTTGTTAGATCTAACGCTGTTTTGAATTATATCTTGAATAATATTATATTTAATACAATTTTCTTAAATTTATTTACAATATTTGGTTATTTTGTTTAATATATCTAGACTTGCATTAATTAAGACAACCTATAATAATTAGTTCGGATTATTAAGATTCTACTGTACTATTCTAATAATTAAATATTAATAATAGAATAAATTCAATATTTTCAAAAAAAAATTGTATTAACCTACCGCAATGTTAAAAGTAAAATAAATATCAAAAAAACATATCACAAAATATACTTAGTGATATAGAATGACGACTATCTCTGCTCAAAATTATTTTTCATATATAATGATATATCATATGATATATCACCTAGTCAATACCTAATGTACATAAGAGCAGTACCCATTTACCTACCTTTTTACATATGAATTTTAAGTTAATTTTGTCAGTAATAATTGTATGTGATAGACTTTTATAGACTTAATAAAACATTTTTTCTTCTAAACTAAGTTGTCTAAGTACTGGCTATCATTGGATTTCAAAACATAATGGCGCTACAATTGGTAACATTCCAATGTGTCAGAAACATTATTTTCTAAAAGTATATTTCAGAACATTTTAAAAATAGAAATCCACATAAATAGCATAAAAATATATGTCTTATCTAGTTTTAAAAATATTAAAACCCTTTTGTACAGTAATTTACTGATTAATAACAACATATTATAATTTATAACCAAATAAAAGTATTAAAAGTTATTTATTAGTACCTACCTAACTAATAAGTAAAGTTCTTAATATTTTTATCACTTTATGCCAGTGTTTCTCAACCAGTGTAACATGACACATTGCTGTGTTGCCGAATAAGTCCAAATGTGTCACAAAGTATATTAAATATAACAAAATATACAAACATTAAAAGGTATTTGATATAATTTCTAAAAATAAGTTATCTGTTATCGACATATTTTACATACTTTAAATATTAACCATTATTATTTTTATTTTATTGTGTGTCGCAAAGTATGAAATATTTTAATAGTTTTGCCATAACATAAAGGTTGAGAAACACTGTCTTATACTAACAAACCTGATCTGTAAATTTAAATTGAATCTAAGATAGAGAGAATCATCATAGATTACAAAGTAACAGATACACATAATATGTAATTCTTTTTTTTTTTAATTTTTACTAGGTACGGGTTGGTTTTTATTGTTACTTTTAGCTCTTGACATGTAATAATAGTACAATACATGTTAAATACATGGTTAGTTTATGAGAAAAAGTTCTATGATGATATCACTTGTTTTTATTGGTACACTTACAACCTCACAATTTTATTCACTTATGAAATCTGTATTGAACATGCATATTATCATCAATTCCTTGACTTTGGTAACATACAACATTTTATATGTTAAGTTCCCTGACTTCTACCCTTTCAATAAAACTATTGATTTATTTTATTTAATATTGCATTTTTATGGATTTTTTAAGATTTAATAATGTATTCATCTGATAGCCTAAATTATATTATTTATAATATACTTATAATAGATAGATTATATTAAATATGCCAAAAAATTAAAAACAATCAATTGGTAAATTTAAACTTTTTTAAAACAATTTCGATAGACAAAGAAGAAACTAATTTTTTAAAATGAAATAGTATAGTATCCACTTTCATTACGATATACATTAAACAATATTCATTACCACTAAATTATTATAATACAATTCATACTATATTGTTTAATGTTAGTATACATTATCAGATACTATTATACTATTTATATATGTATGTTTTGAGTCATTTAGTTATCTTGAAAAGAAAATATCAACTATATAAAAAAAAAAAAAATTGTCCTCAAGCAACTTAATTTTGACATTGTAGTATAAAATATCCATTAACATTTATTTAACACAAATTATTTATTAATGCCATTATAATTATTAAATTGCATTAATAAAATACTAACTTATTAATAAATGAATTTTTTTTATTATTATTATTATTGCATTATAAGATAAATTTAATAGGATGACAATTATTAGAATACCAAATACATAAGTCGATAAAATTATAGATATTTTAATCTGATTAAAAAGATAAAAATGATTCATAAAATACTATATTAATTATTAAACAATAAATGATAATAGTTCATTATGTTTATCAGATAATAAAAACAAGATCAAAGTTAGTTTTTCAATTTATTTTTTTTTATCTATTACTTGTTTAATTATTGTAATTTATATAACTATCAATATTTATATTAATAATTACTACTTAATATTGAAAATTATATCATTATTTTTAGTATTTTATTTGATTAATTAATTTTATTCATAGTCACAACCATTACAAATATCCTATCAAAAATAAACCTCTTACCCTACTATAACATATTATACAAATAATATTTATAATAATGTTATGTTTAATTATTATTTTATTTGTCTTAAAGCATGAGTCAAAAAATAAGTAATTATCTCCTATTAGCGCATTAAATTAAATGTCAATGGTATATACACCTTTCTTTAGAAGGTATAGGTAATTTATTTACATTATACCTATAATTAATATAAATGTGAAAAATAGTTTTTCACTCACTAGACTTTGATGTCTTTGGATCTTCGGTGTTCTATTCAAGTTCCGCATCCAATTCGGCTTTGGAATACGGCTGGGCGATGCATTATTACTGTTTGACATTCTGGGATCACATATCAAAAATTATAATAATAATAAATATAATTGGTAACTGTTGTAATGAAAATTAATTACGATCGCACATGTCATAATATTATTGAGTAGACCACGGGAATAATAGCCTTGTGTAATTTACGCAATGCTAGCTACTATGACGGCGAATGCCGGTCAATATAGAAAGGAAAAAGACTAAATTTTTTATGAATATTTAAAAACTCACATGAATGTAACAGGACTGGTAATGGTGTCATCATCACAAATTTAAAGTACGCGATGAAGTTGGTTTAATTCGGTTTTCATTCGGAAACCTGTTCCGATCGGCATAAATGCATAATATTAATGCCATTTTGTATTTACTATTTAGATATTTTTTAGTATTAAGCCACAATGGGCCCTAGACGCGGATTGATTAACAAAACACAATTATTATAAAATTTAAAACCATTACTCGAAATGCCAGTGCCCGGCACGACAATGGGGTACCGGACGGACGAAGTACTATAATATCAATTATCAATTCGAACCCAGTTTCGTAAATTCGTAATAATTTATAACAATAAAAAATAATAATATTATAATTACTGATTAAAATATAATAATTATAATATTTTTGACGATAAAGGCGTACAAATACAGACAATATTAATAACTAAAATATTATATAAGTAACATTCGTCATGCTCGTCGTTAATCCATATGTGAGTATGTGAACGCGACGAGTGGCAGCAAATACTATAACATTATACTATATAGCATTTGGTAGTAGACACGAGATAGATAAGACGGTTGTTGTGGTCGTGGAGTTATTGTTGTTGTTATTGTTGGTGCGGTAACCTCGTCTTGCAAAATCTAAAATTGGCGACTGCCGTACTGCGACAGTGGCACGGTGCGACGAAACCCCTACTCCGGCCCGTCGGTAATTGGTATACTGTTGCTACTGCTGCTAGCGCTCGTAGTGGCGGAAATACAAATTATAAACTGTCGAGTTTTGACTTCGTACTTCGTAGTCATATAAATTATAAATATAATTTATTATTTAACAATATAGTATATTGTATATACCTATGTACCTATCATTTAAATAAATATTAGTCAACTTTTTTATGCATTTTACGTTGAAATGTAAATGTAAATCATTAAACGGCATAAGTAATCGAAGGTTAAATATTATTATTATTTATTTTAATACAACATGTATAGTAAATACTTAGTATATTAATATGGTCTTGATAGCATATTACTTTAACCTTTTATAGACAGTATAGGGGTGGCAAATTATTTGACCGCTAACGGGCGTAACCGCGCTAAGTGCTAAAAATGTTTTTTTTCGAGCGTGCCGTGAAATATATATAGATAGGTAGGTATTAAATTTTTCGCATGCGATGTATTTGCCATCCCTGGTATAAAGACATAAAGTGGTGACTGTAAACCAGCCTCTAAAATACTAGATTACATTACTATTACAAATAATGATTTATAAACTTCCACTCCCCCAAACTCGTGTTTGTTCGCGTACCTACGTAGTACGGTTTAATTTTTCGAGCACACAGATGTTTTTTGTTTAATAAATGTTAAAAACCGTATTACGAGTAGGTAGGTAGGTAAATATTTTTCACCAACCGTAAAAAAAAAGAAAATAATTGTAAACGTTTGAAAGTTTGCATATCACAAAACCAATTATATGTACAGCAATTACGCGTGTGACTGTCACATATTTATTCATGGATTCTATACACGAGACGGGGCTCGGGCAGTTGGACCCCGTGATAACAAGCAGATTTTTTATCACGAAATTTTCATGGAAGAAACGCAAAAATCGGGTCCAACTGAAAATGCAGAAATACCAACAGTGAAATGTAAAAATTCCCAAATAATTCCCAAATTTATGTATTTTAAAACTCAAATATTATTGTACAATTATTGTACAATTATTGTAAAATTCAAATTTATGTATTTTAAAATTCAAATATTATTGTATAATTCGTAAATTGAAAAATATTTCGTTTACGAAGTGTTTTACGGGAAAACCGAGAGAGATAGGACGAAAGTCGTGAGACATAAAATTGATCCCCATAACCAGCTTCATAAGTTGTATGCTTTTGATTTTTCGAAAAACCGTTAATAAGGATTTTTAAACGTCGTACTTAGGTCGAACGATTTTTGAAAACCCAAAATTTGAAATAACGAGTTTTTGGAAAAATGAAAAACTGATTCTGGTTTGGAATTACATGTACAACATTTTAACTTCTGTGATAAATTGTCGTTGGACCACCAGGTGACCTAGGAAAAGCGAATGAAAATTGAAAATTTCGAAAAATGAAAATTCTCGTTTACGAAGTGTTTTACGGGAAAACCGAGAGAGATAGGACGAAAGTCGTGAGACATAAAATTGATCCCCATAACCAGCTTCATAAGTTGTATGCTTTTGATTTTTCGAAAAACCGTTAATAAGGATTTTTAAACGTCGTACTTAGGTCGAACGATTTTTGAAAACCCAAAATTTGAAATAACGAGTTTTTGGAAAAAAGAAAAACTGATTCTGGTTTGGAATTACATGTACAACATTTTAACTTCTGTGATAAATTGTCGTTGGACCACCAGGTGACCTAGGAAAAGCGAATGAAAATTGAAAATTTCGAAAAATGAAAATTCTCGTTTACGAAGTGTTTTACGGGAAAACCGAGAGAGATAGGACGAAAGTCGTGAGACATAAAATTGATCCCCATAACCAGCTTCATAAGTTGTATGCTTTTGATTTTTCGAAAAACCGTTAATAAGGATTTTTAAACGTCGTACTTAGGTCGAACGATTTTTGAAAACCAAAAATTTGAAATAACGAGTTTTTGGAAAAAAGAAAAACTGATTCTGGTTTGGAATTACATGTACAACATTTTAACTTCTGTGATAAATTGTCGTTGGACCACCAGGTGACCTAGGAAAAGCGAATGAAAATTGAAAATTTCGAAAAATGAAAATTCTCGTTTACGAAGTGTTTTACGGGAAAACCGAGAGAGATAGGACGAAAGTCGTGAGACATAAAATTGATCCCCATAACCAGCTTCATAAGTTGTATGCTTTTGATTTTTCGAAAAACCGTTAATAAGGATTTTTAAACGTCGTACTTAGGTCGAACGATTTTTGAAAACCAAAAATTTGAAATAACGAGTTTTTGGAAAAAAGAAAAACTGATTCTGGTTTGGAATTACATGTACAACATTTTAACTTCTGTGATAAATTGTCGTTGGACCACCAGGTGACCTAGGAAAAGCGAATGAAAATTGAAAATTTCGAAAAATGAAAAAGCTCTAAGTTACACTGTGTAACAAATGTAACAAAAATATATATTTTATAATATTACTCAGTCAACCTTTTTATTCATAAGAGATACTATAAAGTTGTCAATGACCCACACCCACTTAAACCCAAATGACCAAAAATAGTATGTTGTGATCTTATACTGGTGAATCTGTGTAGTGTGTAACACAAAATTCATAACAATTTTGATTATGTCTTATATGACAAAAAATGTATGTGTTTGTACTCTTTTATAATATGTTGGATTTGATGCAATGCAATTAATTTAATATTCATTAACAATTATTTGTGATTTTTTTTTTATCGTTTTTTAATGCAGTTTCAAAAACATACATACATATTAATATCAGTAGTAAACTCAACATAATTTATAAAGCATAGATAAATCTTAGAAATAGCATTTACTTGATTAAAATCTATAAATATTTAATGTATAAGTTAATATACACATCAGTTATAAGTTATGGATAAATTATAAAACTGTTATTTTATATATCTATTAAACATTATATTGCCCAAATATAAATATATATGTTATATTTTGCTTTTGTTTGTCATTAAATAAGAAATTAAATTTAATGACTTAATTTTAATTTATATATTAAAAAGTATAAGTTGTAAATTTGTAAGGTCTGAATACAAAACAGTTTGTTAAAAGAATGTAAATATCCATAATACAAGAAGTCACTATTTCAATTTTTTTGTTTTTATAGATGAAATTTGATTTAAATAGTGTAAAAATAATAATAAAATTAATTAGTTTGTTGACACATTAAAAAGTCAATAAATAAAAGCCTTTTACACCTTATAAGGAGTTAAAGTAAAAAAAAATAATATTAATTGTCACAATAATATTTGTATCAAGTTTTCTTTTATTTCATTTAAACCGACAAACTTTGTTTGATAATCAATTGTCAGATATTTATCAATAGAGTAATATTGACAGCTTGCTGGATAGCGATTAGTTTGTATGCGAACAACACATCTTTTTTGAGTAGTCCATGTTAGTCACTATTATATTAATTTATCTGGAATCTCTTCTTTGCAAACTATAACAATAAAACAAAATCATATAAATAAAACCATAAGCATACATTTTTTGATTATAAATGTAAAATAACCATCACCAATGTAGTATTTTTATTTGTTAATTATGATAACAATATTATAGAATATCTGGTTATTTAAAATGTTTAAACTATTGTGATAAAAATGAAAAATAAGTAAACAGGAACACTAAAATAGCAGACAGTTAACCAGATAGCAATTAATACAATACTGATTTTAAGTATACATTAAATGCATTTTGACAATGTATTATGTATATTGATTAAACATAAAAATTTATATTATTTCTTTCCTCTATAAGAAAGAGTAGAATATTATAAAATTGAATGTATTATTTAAATCTCTTATTTTGTATGTGTAACAATGCCTATAAATATCTAAAAATATTGTTTTAGGTTAAATTAAAACTTAAATAATTATGAACATAATTAATAGCAGTATCAAATTGCATTGATTCCCTGTGTTGCTATGGCTGTAATATACAGACTAATAAAATATAGATAGTATTCATAAAATAACTTTTATAATAGTAAAGTGACACACTATAGTAATTCAGATAATATGAACTCTTCTACCTTACCGGATAAACAATTATGTTAGTAGGAACAGTTTTTTCAGATGTTTTTCCAAACAGAATAATCTCCTTATTGGCCTGGATACATGTATACTTCAGTTAGTGTATCTTGCTAACTATAATTAGGAAAAAAAAAATTATATTAATTATATTATATTAATAATTTTGAAAATTGTTTCAATAGCTCAATATTATAATGAAATTTAATGTAAAATAGAAACCAATCTTTAATCAATATTATTAAAGCAAACATCTTTGTGTTATAGTTGTGTACCTAAAGTATATATACTTATATTATTTATTATTATCTATACTTGATATAGAAAAGTACAAAAATAACAATATAGATATATACAACCTTTTTAATATTATAAAATAGTAATTCTATCACCATTTACTACTACTATAAAATTGATCTAAATGATATAATGTTGAATATGACGCAGACTTGCATTAAGTAAATAAAATAAATATTTAAAAAGTTTTATGTTATACAACATAACTTTTCTAAAACTTCGCATTTTACAACTCGTTATTTTAACACATGATATAATATGTTGTTATTATGATATTCATCCATAGATTTTGAGGTTCAACTTGAAGTACTAACTTTTTAATATTATAGTTCATAGTTGTATCGTTTCGAAATCTTCGAGGTTCAATGCAGTGACACCTTGAGATCAAATTTTTGTTCTCAAAAATGTTGAATTTTAATTTTAAAATTAAGAAATTGCTAAAACCAAATTTCCCGCCAATTTCCTTTTTTGAAAACTTTAAATTTAAATCACCACTTACCGTCTAAATAATTGAGTTGAAAAACCTTTAGTATTTGGAAGATTATCTAGGGACGCATCTGCGTCGATCATTGAAGATTTTATCTAGATGGGGCCAGTATTAAAGGGTTTAGTTTTGGAATTAGATTTTTGAAAACGTAATAATAAATTGAATTTTTGGACAAAAATTCATAAAAAAATCAGAATTTGGACAGTTATATAATTATAAATGAGTCGACAGTTTTTAAATATTATGCAATAGTTTATGAGGAAAATAGAAAATAGCGAAAATATTGAATGTGCGGTAGGGTTGCCTATACAAAATACCTTCAAATCTGTATGCCAATTTAATAAAATACATAATGCGTTCACTATTTGAGGTGTACTGTATGACAAAATAATTTATAAAATAAATTGTATCATAGAGATAGAATAATAGAAGAATCAACCGACCAACCAATATTTTATTTTTAAAAAATAATTATAATGTATAGAACTTGCCTATATAAACCCCTTCTACTGATGAAAGAAATAAGGATCTGACAGCCTGGCTATAACTAATATTATTGAAATATAAACAAAACACAGATCACAAATGTCCATAAAACTTTTTGTGTTGTGTAAAAAACCTTAAAAATGTAATATAAGGATAATCATAATTCATAAGTCTTGATTTGTTTTTATAAGTATTATAAGTTTATACCTTGACATTTACCTATCAAATTTCAAAAAAAGAACAAACTTTTTCGTAGTTAAAAGTTGTCTTTCTTCTATTTTTAAGTTTTGGAAATTGTATACATGATTCTTCATAAGAAGTTATATAGCAAGTATATTATTATATTTTTATACATATAATGGCATTTTCAAATGCATTGTTTTTCCTGTAAAAATGAATTTAACCTACTGCTGTACTAATGCAATAGTAAAATTAATTACTTTATTCACAATGCCATCAAATCTACTTAGTAATAATGTAGGCTGATAGAACATCTTTGTTCATAATTGTTTTTCTGATATAATGATTTTATTTCATTGAATTTAAATGTCAGTACACCCATTATTAACCTATTGTACAGCAAAGCAACACCCACTTACTCAATTTTTTTATAGTTAGGATTAAAAATTGAAAGCAAAACAGTTTCTCATAAATAGTTCTTACTGCAACCAACAGATCTGAAAATGCTTAAATACAGTTTTTGTATAAACATTATAAGATTAATTTTAATAAGAAGAACATCACTTTTTAATTTTTAAGTAGTATTTAAAAAAAAATGTAATGGGTACGTTAGTTTATTAACTCTATAATTTATTTTAAAATCATCATTTTTGAAAAAATAAAGTATAATTTTTTACTGGTAGTTACTCACTTAATAATAATATAATTAAATAACAGTAAATTTTATAAATAAAATAATTCAATAACAATAAACTTAATAAATTACATAATTTAATAATAAAAGGAATATTATAATTTATAACATTGAACAATAACAGACCGCCTACAATAATAAGTACAATTAATTCCCCAGTTGAATAGTTTTTTGTAAGTGGACAAGTAGAAAATTAAATTTAAATGAATTACAATATTCACAGTATTTACAACATAGGTACTAAGGTCCAATTTGTTGTGGACATAGTCATGATTTTGGAGAACAGTCCTCTTCAAAAACATCAACAGATCATTGTTTCTGTTCAGTTACTGTACAGATTCTCTGATAATCCTTGTAGTATTTTTCTTTCAGATCTGGAAGTATAATTTCTAATTTAAAAAAGTAAATTTACATTATTCAACCATAAACATAACAAATCATGTTTATTCAGAAAATAAAAATTATACAATTTCTGTGAGGTTATTTGTGTACTGTTGTAATTCTAAAAGAACTGATTTTCAACAATAGTTAATCTTTGAAAGACTGTCTTTCTGTTTATTATATAAATTAATCATTATTTAATAATAGGTATAATATTGTCAACAATAACAATAATTAAAAACAATTTGTTTTCATACACACCATTAAAAAGCAAAAATATCCAGTACACGATTTCTATTTATGATACATTTACATATAACTTAGTATTTGAAGTAATAAAAATTTCTCAAAATTAAAACTAATTTTTTTTCATCAATGATTGACTAATAAGGGAATTGTTCAAATTTAGGTTGAAACCAGGTTAAGCTTTGAAGGCAATATGATAAATACGCACAGCAAATAAAAAACAATTTATATACTAGACTAAATACAAATATTGATGGAACTTACTAATTTTGTTATGAATTGTTGTTACACTGTTAATTATGTTAAACATGTACCTATTAACAAAACATAAAACACATAAGATAGAATACTAACATTTATAGGACAGTGTAACATAGAGACCACAGTGCAACTAAGACGATTAACAAAGAAAAAAAGGAAAATAATTTTAAAATAACATGTAATGATCTTATTGATAAATATAAAATATATGTAATTTATAACTTATTATGAGTTGTAAAGTATTTATGTATTATATATTTATATTGAAATAATAAGGAAATTATTTACTTTATGAGTGTAATAATATATAAGTTGTTAATGTACAACATACAAATAAGTAATAATGTGTGAAATTCTATAACAAACATTTGTTATTTAGGTCTATAGTTGCGCCAATGACTTAAAAATAAAGGTAGTACTTACTAGTTGGATATTAATTAATTAATAAACATTCAAATATATTACAAACAATTGATTTAGGCACTTATTATACACAAGTTTTACTTATGTTAAATGTTGAACCAAACTTCCAGCCAGGGGCAGCAAACGTAAAACAAGTAATCGTTATTCGTTGCCCGTTAAAGTCGTTAAAATGTTGAATAACGGTAATTTATTAATTTCGACCGACAGAATACGACGGATAAATAATGTATCTGGTTCTGGGGACCAGGCTGAGAAATTTATATACTCAAAAATCGTAGTAGAATTATTTACAATGTTGAATAGTTGGTATTAATTTGAATTTTTGCGATTTGAGGTTAGTGTTCGAACTTTTAATTTCTGTTATCACTTATAATTTCTTATCACGGGGTCCAACTCTTATCACGGGGTCCAACTGGCCCCATCCCACACGAGACTATCATGGCACTGGTACGTAACCAGGTAACCGGTAGATACTTGATATACTAGTTCTACATCTATATAGTTCTGTAATGCAAATTAATTTATAGCTGCCACTCGTTTGATATTTAATTGCAGATCCGAAACGTTTAATTAAAATTATACTAAGAATATATTACAATATGAAAACAATACGTCAATGCGTACTTATATCATAACTTGATAATTATTAAGTACCTAGCAGCTGATTTTAGCAAGTGTTCAGTGTTCGTTGTTATTAAATAATAAGGTAGGTAATCGACAAAAGTTAATACCTCCATAACACGTTATATTATGTTGTATATACATATAAAATTATAAATTATAGACACCTATAATAAGTACTAAAAAATCTTATTTTGATATATTTTATACAATTTAAAATTAAATAACACATACATGCGATTTATAAGTATCTAAGAATCTGGACATTCAGGTTTAACATTAAACATATAAAATTGAGTATGATGCCAAATTAATACCTATTGTATTCGTTTTATTCTTTCTTTGTTATATTGGATTTCTGCAACAAAAATGTACACGATTATAATAATCTTTATTAAATTAAATAAATTCGGACTTACATTTGAAGGACGAATACCCCAGTAAATATTATTAAAATATTCACCAACTAGGTAGGTAAATGGAGCATATAAAAAGGTTCCGGTGAAGAACATCACTCTCAATGGTAAGTTTAGTTTCGCAAGAATAGGGTAAACCCACATGCCACTCTTGTAAAATACATAGTTAATCCTGTAAATATTTTTAACTATTATAATAGGTATTAAAATGTACATTTATGAAATTTAACTTGATTATAATATGATGACTAAATACTAATCACAACCAAATGTATAGCTTGGGGTGAAGCAAAATTTACAATTTTTAACTACCCATGTTGAAAGAAGTTTCTCCAGATGCCTACCTATAATAATTTATTGTGCGGTAACAAAGTATAATCAGTTAATCAACGTCTGCAACTTAAAAAAATCAGCTGTAGTACAATTTAATAATGTAGGCAATGTTTGTATTTACTATTTATTTATTTTTAATTAAATTTATTTATATTATGAATTATTATATTTTTTTTAAATGTTTTCAATGCAATTTTAAAGTATATAAGTGCAATAAGTTTTTATTTATTTTAATATAAATATTAAAATATTCAATCAATTGAAATATTTAACGTGTTTTTAATGCGATAACTTCACTGTCCCTGGGTAATTACTTAAATGATTATTCATTAATGCAACTTAAATAGGTAAATGTCTTGTACTTTGTAGTGACATATTTAATTTGTTTTTAATTGATAAAATATTTACATCACAATTCATCTGTCATCATAGCCCATAGGTAGTCAAATATTAACCTAACCGTCTTAAACTCCTAACCTAATATTTGTAAATTGTAAATTACTATTTACTATACGTCATACAACCTATACCTGATATCTACCTATTTATAGCTACCACTCGTTTGCTATTTAATTGTAGTTCCAAAAAGATTAATTAATATTATACCATGAATGTATTACAATGTAATAGGCAATAGCTATAACAATTTTTAAGTTATAACACAATACTCTGAAGAACGAATTTGGTAGATTAGACCGGAAGAAATTTGATTTGTTTTACAGGGATAAGCATAGGCGCAATTTTAGGATGTTTGGGTGTGCTTAGCATTCCCAATTTTGAAATTAGCACTAGCAAATTGTTTCATGCTAATTTAGATTTTAATAGTAACAGGTATTCATAACCTCGAGATAACATTATAAAAAAAGATAGAGGCGCTTCAGCACCCTCAGTTTTTTCATTGAAACTGTGCCCCTGGCCCCTGGGGATAAGTTATTTCCAAAAATAAAATGTATCTATTCAAACATAATTATTTTTATAATTTAAATCCATAGTTGTAAACTGAATAAAGTCTATTACTAAATATGTTTTTATTTTTAATTTTCGACTTTTTCAAAATGTTGGTAATGTTTATATGCCTTAATTTATTATTATTTTAATGATCATAATATCTATATTATATTCTATATTATTATAGTCAATAGTCATGTATATAATGTTTTACAATAATTTCTATTCATTTTAGGTGTATCTAATAGATATTGGCTTTCACCATTTTTCCATCTCTTATATTTACATATTTTACATGCAAAGTATATGTTTAGCTATTATTTAGATCACTACTTTCCAAATGAAATCATCCGATGTTCTATTTTCGAATTTTCCTAAACAACTTGACCGGTATAAATATTAAATATTTAACATTTAAATAGGTATTAATAATGTGTAGTATCTATTTAATAATATAATACTTATCAGTTATTAATAATGATACTACATAGGTAGTATAATATAGATTATCTAGAATACTTAAACTGCAAGTATAATAATAAATCATAATATATCTAAACTTATAAATAGGTTTAGGTACAACGTACACATTCAGTTTATTATTGAAAAATGTTAGCTAAAGGCCACCTACCTATGTAAATCTTCGTAAATTTATAAATTTTGTTTGAATTGAAAATTTTTTTTTTTTGGTATTAATTTTATTCTCCTTAATTTAGAGATATTTATATGTGTGCGAAGACTTCATTCACAGATTTATAGTGCTTTACCCCTATGTAGGCTTTTTCAGTACGTAACTTTTTTAATTTAATAAAGAAATTGTTTATTTATTTATTTTATTTTAGTTTTTGATATATGTATATTATTGTTATAACTTCAATCGGTTATAAGTTTAAGACCATTAAAACATTGAAAATAATGTTGCATGAAGGGCACGATAAATTAACACCTCTTTTCTAAATGTAAATATTTTTATAACTTACTTTAAAAAATTCAAATATACTTACCAAACCAAATAGCAAATTTTAAAAGCAATAAAAACAGACAACCCTGTAATCCTGGATGGATATTCTCTGTAAGTTGTGATCATTTCCAATATTGCAAATATAAAAATATGCGCATGTGTAACATGATTCAGCCAAGACGGGAAATATAGATCATAGTGCAGAGGCATAACTAAAGATTTATCAGTAAACCACATTGGCCAAAAGCTTACGGCAATAAACTGTAAAATAATAATCACCAATATTATTAAAATTGTCTTTATTGCTTTTACGATATTAATATTATAGGTATTTTTATAATAAATAGGTATACTAATTTATACTTTTATTTATAAAATATTATATTTATAATTAGTATATAATAAACAGTTATAATTTATAGATATTATAACTTATTACTTATTAGTATTATTATTTCTAGCTGTATGTATAAAATGGCTACCGACAAAATATTAGTTACTTATATTATGATGAAGATAGTATGTGTTTTTGTAGGTAAGCGTAGCAAGTTTATTTAAAGTTGGAATGCAAATGTCTTTATGTCGGCAGTCATTAGTGATGTACCAGGGACCTTCTGATATTAAGCATAGACATATAATCTTAAATGCTTATATTGTTTTAGTGTTAGACGGTTTGGCTGAGTCCCAAAGTTGAATACCACATAGGTCTTAGAAAAGCCATGTCGATCGTTCGTTTAGTTTTCAAGGAGTGGAGTAAAGGTCTAACAAGGTGAAGCTTCGAATTGAGTTCTTTATACTTGTTTTTCAATTGGAGACCCCAAGTCAGATGTTTATCAAGTATTAGATCGGAGATCCAGTTATTTAGTTTGCGTACAAAATGGTATTTGTGGATAGTCATTACAGGTTGGAGAGGGGGGGTACTATATAATAATATAAATTGTACTTTATTGTTATACTTCATGACTTCATGAGACACGAGACACCTACATAAGAATAACATATTATGCTATATTCTATATTTGTTCAAATACATTAAAATGTACTTATAATGTACTTTAAAACCTACTATATGCGAGTTATTCAATTTTTAATTATATATATACATATATAATATATTTATGGACCTAACCTAAATTTAAATTTACTTTTATCAATTTGTGTTGTAATTTGTAAATATATTTTCATATTACCATCGACAGTGGGAATGCAAAAATTGTAAAAAAATTGTGTTTGCTTCTTTTAAGCGACTCTGACGTGATAGCTGAGCAAGTACGCACAGCGATGTGATCTACAAATACCGCGTACAGGTAGAAAACGGTTTGGATGACCTGTGAAAAAAAATCAATCATTATTGTAGTGCTGCCATTTATTCAGACATTCAGTTTATTCTAAGTCCAAAAAATGTAAGTCAGTATATTATTTATGTACCTACTACCTATGTCCTATACAACTATAAAAAGAATCCAATTTCATAATTTTTCGACCAAATGATGACTAATTTGTTTTGCTTTATTTATAAAAGTTACCTAGCTATACCTACTATTTCAAATTAAAAAAAAAAAATAAAATGTAGGATAGTCAAGTACAGTTAACTACCTACCTGTCCTACTTATAGGGGGATTAGAATAATCGTCTTTGAATTTAATAGCGCTACTGTACATCAATAAGCAACTTTACTCTGATGAGTTGTATTATTAAATTTACTATAATTATAAGATTTTTTTTAAGTGTTCATTTTTCACATTAATATCTAATTTCGATCAAATATATGTGCTAAATTTGTTTAACCTTAATTTGACTTTTGACTACCCGACTAACGAATGAAAAATAATAATAACATTAAATACATTGCAAAAATAGAATAAAACTCAATAATCTTAAAAGCCCTACAATTACTATAGTACAGTAAGGGAATATAGTAATCTACTATCTAATATGCCACTGTAATAAAAAATTATTGTAGCTGTCTAAGTCAATTAAAAGTCAAAATTTAAAACAATTTAACAAAATTGTTAGTACATTTTTAAAGATTGTTAGAATTTATATCATAGTTTCTTAGGTTTTATTTTCATCATTAAACATTTTTAAACTTTAAACCTTAACCTAAACTAACGTAAAATAACATTTTATTTTTACGTTATTCAAAACGCTCGAATATTTTAAGCTATTTCATTACTGTATTCACACATTTACAATAATATAATCAGATAGAACAATTTGAAGATTTATTCAGTTAGAACAGTTACACAACAACAATAGATAAAATAGTGAGATTTTGGGCAAGTTTACAATATCTAAATTTAAATTTAAGTGACACTTGGTACTTCTTATAAAATTATTTAGAATAAAAAGGTTTTATTAAAATTTACAATTTAAAACACTCGACAATTTTTATTTTCAGGTCTTAGAAATTAAAAATAAATAATTTATAAATAAACTTTTTACTTATTGGTGATTATAAAATAGTTTGAAAATTTTCGTATTTTTAATTAACTTATTACATAAAATAAAGTTCAAATTTAAAGCTACGTTTATTATCCTTGTTGAATTATGCAAACAATAAAATTAAAATTTCTAGATAAATGTTATGATGAGCATGGTTTGATTCTAAAAAAATTCTAACAAACTTCTGTGCCGCTATATTTACGCTAGCAGCGTAAAATTTAAAAATGTCTATCGTTGAAAATCAACTCTTACAAACTTTGAAAGTAGTTCGACAATCTCTAACAATTTACAATTTAAATGTTAATTAGCAGATTATACTATTCTTGCGCTGTTAGGTTCAAAAGAGTATAAAATACCACCTATTTACTTAGAAAAATTAAAAAGTACCTATAGAAGAGAAATTAAGATGCCTACAGACCTGCAGCAGTGAGTTTTAGGAAAAATATTTGCATGAAAAATTCTGCAGGAGCTAATCTCTAGTCTCTAGAGACTATAAAAATATTTATTAAAATAACAAACAATGTACTTAGGAAATTGTACTGAGGTGCAAACAAATTTGCAAATAATCAATCTTAATGAATGGAAATAAAAACAGTTAAATGACGCTTATAATATAAAAGCAAAAGGTATTTACCATATTGCAGAAAGTTAGATATTTGAATTTCCCGCCAAAGGCCTCATCTAGGGGGTTGAGACGGGCTGGTATGTTGACGTATGTGTAATAATAGTAAAGTGAGTAAGTGAAGAGCACGGCACCGGACAGATGTACGCCCTTGTTGACGGTGTCCATGATGCAGGTTTTGGACGTGTTCGCCATTATTCGTTGTAACCGATTTTCTCCAATATAATATTATTATTGAATAGAATAGATATATTAAGTTATATCGTGTAGAAAAAAAACTGCGCCACCGAAGATAAATTTGCCTACATACTAACTGTATAGGAATAATATGTACCTATCAAAATTATATCGACAAAATAGATAATTCGTTTAAATCCGTATTTCACAAACACCTATTATATAGCTATTGATAACCTGTACGTAATCATAGGTTATATTTATTGTCTTCATTCGTTCGCGGTTTCAGATCGAATGAAAACGACAAAAATGAACTGACTCGACTGCGCTGGTTCGGACCGGTCAAACGGTACACGATCAGTAATCATCAGTTAAACCTTCATATATTATATATTATTATATTACAATATGTCTTGGGTATCTATAGTGCATTATTATTAACCTAACCTAACCTAACGAGATACTGACACAGTGAATATAAATACAATATGTACAGTTTATACTGTATACCTTATTGTATACACCGTGCTCCGCGCACGGTCTCGGCATAGATAAGAGAAGCCCGTTGAACTTTAGCCCGTTTACCTATACGCTAGACTGTCAGATAAATTAATAATAAAACCGTCATAATATATTGGTGAATATGAGTATTATAATCACAGAATAAAAGTATATACAAGGCGATTCTTTTAACAAATTAATATACAAATATTATTATAATTTTCTGTTGGAATAATTTAAGTTCTATATTAATAATATTTGATTGGCAAGACAGTTTGAATATAAAATTTAAAATAACAATTAAATAACACATAATTACTAAAATAGTTTATTTAACAATATATGTATAAAAAATAGTGTTTAGTTCATGGGTACTTCACTGAGGTACAGTTTATGCAATCCTAAAATTTTATATTGCCCTCATTTTTTGTTGGTTTATCATTTTGTGATTTTTAAATGATCGCCAAGTACAAATTCTTTCATAAATTAAAAAGAATAATTTTTTAAAAACTTTGAAAATAAAAAAATTAAAGTTTGATTCAAAGTCTTATTTTAAATATAAAACACATAGATGAGTGAAGAAGTATACCGTAATTTTAGCCGGATATCGGTTACCATTCACTCATCCTTTTAACATTTAATGCCCATACAACTATACTTAAATAAAAAATTGCATCATTTAAGACATTTTTTTTTTAGTTAAATATTAAATTTATTCTGTTTATAAAATTATATTATAGGTTTTTGGCGTCATTTGCGTCATTTAAAAATTAAAAGCTATTACCAACAAAAATAATGATGAAAAAATAATTAGTAATGTAAAATGTTATATAATTGCATAATACTAACATTTTTCAAAATATTTATGCTTTCAAAATAATAAGTATTTACTGTTGAGTATCATCCTATATAATATTCGTGTACCCGTGAGCTGTGACCGTTTACGCCTATAATCAATCGAAAGTTAACAACGCATTTTAATATCAATTCGACCTCTAAACAAATTTTATGTCTATAGAAATATTCCACATAAATTGTATATTAGGTACTATATTTATATTTATGTATTTTACGACCAATCAAAAACAATATTATCCAATCACAACATTTTCAATTGATTACTTCTTTATGACTTAATATTATTTAAATATAGGTAGTCATCATATATAATTGTACTGCTTCATTATTGTGATATAGTTAGATTTTCGCTTTTCAATTTTAATTTAAGTAGCATATTTTATATTTTATCGTATATACAGATACTAGATAGTTATATTTTTATAAAGTGAAAATCCAAATTTCGATTTAAAATATATATATAATAATTATTATATTATTATTCTGTGGTAAATATATGATGAATAGATATAAAATTCATTTTAAGTACCTATTTAAGAATAAAGTTGGAAACCTTGATCCTGATCCGTGAAATTTAGATAGTTATAACTTATAAATTAACATTTTTTAAATAGTTATTGTGTTATAAAATATAAAACTAAAATAATATGATAAATTAAAAAAAATCGTCATTATACCGATAAAACACTAACTTAAAAATTTGTAGTAATTGTTAACTTTTAAGGAAATCACTCTATATAATATGATATATAATAAATATGATACAAAATACCTTAAATAATATATTATTATATGGGTATAGCACTATAGCTAGGGTTAATATTTATATTATTTTAATATACCTAATATTAAAATACCTATTGGGTTTATTATTTTTAGTCATACTACATAAAACCAATGCGTTATTATGATTATTATGGTGTGATTTATTATGCCATAATACTTCATTAAATTAGGATACAAATAAATCATTTGCTTACATTTTGTTTTTATTATTTTATAATATAATAACTCTATCAATAACTTATAACTAAAACGTTTACTTAAAAATTAATTATTATAATTTTCAATAAAAAAAAAAAATAGATTCTGCAGTGTTTTTTTTATATAAACAACGCGTTCTCAATAATACAATAATATTTTAACCATTTCATTGCTAACTTATTGGAACAGTTCATTTTATGAGAGGAAAAATTGAGTTGCAGCCAAAAAAAAAAATATTAAAATGTTTAAATAGATTGGCAAACTTGTTGCAAAATATTCAAAAATATATTTTGTTCTATGTCAGTAGCGTTTTTCGTACACCAATACGTTTTTAAACAACGTATAAAGAAATACTTATATTGAATACAAATACAATACATAAATATCAGATTTATTTAATTTGATGGATTTAAATATGTGATATCATCTTTAATGATAATTGCCAATTGATAATATTACATACTTAGTTGAAAAATATTTTTTTATTTAAGGATACCTATTAGTTTATAACGAGGTATACTTTACTTTAAATGTAAATTAAAATAAGATAGGTAGCTTGAATAAGTATAGTACTATAGTATATAGTGACTAAACTTTTTTATCGTATGCGTAAATTAGGGGGGGATAAGTGGGACTTAGCCCACCTACATTTTTTTTAAGTTTTTCAATACATTTTAGGTTATTTATTAGAGAAAAATATAAAATGTACTATATAATTCATTAACAGGATATGCGATATGTATGTGTTATGTGAACGTTTAAGGTTCATGTAAGAATTTTGTACTGTAAATTTGTAATAAAATTGAAACGATTGAACTATACGTTAATATTTTACAACGACAACGTCATGTATACGCCGTTAAATAAATGATTTTTAAGTGTTTAGATACATCTTATATACCTAATAAATGTTATAATAAAATTATAAAATTTATATGTAGGAAGTACGGGAGCGAAACTCATTGCGGCCCTGTTTTGTGTTTATAATTTTAGCCCACCCTTTTAACAAACCAAATGTACGCCTATGTTTTTTATATTATATATTTAATTTAATTTGTCCAGATTTCAGGAAAAATTAATATATAAGTTGTTTTCTAAGCTATGCTTGAAAAAAATCTTTTACATATTTCCTTGATTTATAATATAGTATTATAGTACACCAACACCATCATAATTATAATACATAATATAGGATAGCTCTAGGCTAGTTGCATAAATATTACATGTACATGGTATTGGTATAGTATGGTACACGGGTACACTAGCTGTTCTGTGTTCATTATAAATTTATAACTATACCTACTGCATTTTATACACATAGGGACATAGAGTACCTAATGAATAATAATATACATATTAATAAATAATATTTAATATGTAAAGTTTGTTAGATAATACATATATAATCTGTATGATATTTACTGTTAAATTAAAAAAAAATCTATTGCATTATTCGGTTTAATACATCAACAGCGAATTGACAGCGTGTATATTATAGCCAAGAGCTCTGAATTCAAATTAATATTTATGTACCTAATACATTTATTTTTATGCAACAACAATAAGAAGTAATTACTAATTACAAACATATATTTTTAATACTTCATACATTTTTTGGCATAAAAATGTTTATGTGTACCTATTTTATCTAATTAAAATTTAACTGATATAGGTGCATAAAAATAAATTTCAAATTCTTTAATAAGAGATACCAACAGTTACTTTTGTTTATCATGTCCACACATAATATATTTTGCTATAATTATTTTGATTTATTTTAGAGAAATAAAGAAAACATTTGAATTTATTAGTCATATTTATCAATGTTTTCGCAAATAAATATTGTAATTAAATTTATAACCATTATCATTAAAATGTTAGTGTTTCAGAGCAATTAACTTTGAAAATGTTATTTAAATACTCAGCAGTTAATAATAAATAAAAATATTTTTAAGACTATACATTAAAATATAATAACTATACCACCTAGGGTTTAAATTTAATTGTGACCAAATGAATGTGAGTACCTATTTATTTTACAATGATGTGTGTTTTTTTTTCTGGCGTATCTGTTTACACGATAATTAGTCGATAAAATGCTTCAATTTTCACTTTGATAGTAGTTTTGAATACTAAATTGAATTTAATATTCTAGTTTATACTTTGGATAGATCAAAATTAAAAATTCCCAGTATTTTTTTTTCATAATTAGAAAAAAACAAGCAAAAAATTAAGTAAAATGGGAATTTTTACGCAAATCTAATAATTGCTTTGTAAACATAGTTACCAACATTTTAATAGTCTTCGCTTAAAATCGTTTTTCATGGTATATTATGGGTTATCATTGAATTCAAATTTAACAAAATCCATTATAGTGATGTACTCAATTACGAGTTCCATTCGACACCTGTCCTAATGTAGAGCAGACCAAGCAGAGCGGTACCCACTTGTGCCTATTTTATTTTATTTTTGATTAATTTAATTTTTTTTAAATTTTAAAATTTGTAAGTAGATATAGTAAGGTATACTAGTAGGTAATTATAGTGTAAACTGTAAGTTTCTTTTGTATGAAGTACTAAAAAATATATTTAAGGTTTTCAACCAACATATTTATTATACTAACTCCGGTAATCACTAAAAATTTTAGGTTTTTAATGAATACTCATCATTAATTTAAATGTTTTCATACCAAACTTAGTGTTTCATTTACAAGTATATAGATAGCAAGTATCTATAGAGATACTAAATGTTTCATTTTTCTCATCCTAGTTTTGTATTTTTTCTGCTTATTAGTTATTTCCAACCTGCAAATATATTTTATATTAAAGTTTTATTTATACCCTTGAGTTAATGTCCAACATTTGTAATTATAACTTAATTGTACTAGTACTATTTTTGAATTTCTATGATGCAAGTCTGATTAAATATAATATAATAGATCTTTGAACAAATTATTGAAATAAAAAATATAAAAATTATACTTAGTTATAGTTATTTGATATGCAAGTAATTAAGTAGGTAGGTATTATACATATTTTCGAAATAAAATTAACACATTATTAGTGGTTATAAATGTTATAATAGTTAAAAATTATTTTATCTGAATAAAAAGACGCTTGCCAAGTCAGAGATCGGCATGTAAACTTTCTTGATTTTCAATTTTTAGAAATTTATTAATCGTATGTAATATGTAGTATGTATAATGTATTTTATTTTTATTTTCATTTAGTGAGATAGATCTCCTAAACCAGAGAGCGAATTTTGTTGATTGTGGTCTTGTTAGATTCATATTGGCTAGGAGAAGTGCAATGAAGATTTTCAGAACTTAATCTTTTATAGTAAATTCACTATAGAGCTTCAAAAAAAACCAAAACATATTTTATTGAGTGTTATCAAACCTTGTCAAATAATACCTATATATGAACATAATATATTATAGTCTATAGATAATTAGGACATTTTCTGTGTATACGTTTTTAGATCAATAAAAAAAAAGATAAATTTACTACGTATTATCATTAATATACTAAATGTATTGTAATTAAAATGTAAAAATGAAAGATATAATATATTTATATTTTTTAACTAATTCAAATTTTTAATTATCGATAAATAAAATAGCTCCTACTATTATACGGTACATGCAACATAAATTACAAATTTTTGTTTTCTCGCGTCGCCTCGGCCAGCGTAAAGTTAGCATAAAACATTTAGTCGTTTGTTTTGTCGTTTTGTACTACATTACCCTCTGAATGTGTTATCTTATTAAAAAATAATAATAACAAGAACATAATATTAATTGAAAAAAATCTATGTCATATTATTGTGGTGCAGGAACGAGATTAAATTGAAATTATATAACCACTGAACTACTCGATATATAAATTTTCGTGCAGGCCGATCTGGGGCGGAAAGATTGCATAATTGCATGAGCATTATTTTATTCTGTGCGTTATGACCGTAAAAGACAGCGAGTGTATAAAATATAGTATGCGATAGCGGTGGTACACGAGCATAGTGCTGCGGAATCAGTGGCTATCATCGGCTGTGTAACTCGGTCGCCGGTTTTCCAAGGCGTGAAAAAGGAAGACAGCGAATGGCACAAAGTCGTATAATCATCATACCGTCGATAATATCAATATCCGGTCGTCGCGCCCCTGGTGCACACTGCACTGTAGGTATACCGGAAAACTGCTGGGCCGACATTTTTGATATTTTTATTCTAAGCAATAAAACCCGTACAACCAGTCTCAGCCGTCAATAAGTCGCAATCACAGCTATCACGCTGGCCGTGTCGATGACATTTTTCTGGATGACAATTATTTACCATGTCCGTGTTTCTCGAGTCCCAACTATTAATGTGCGTGTACGTGTGTGTGTGTTACGCGTTGTGTTACAAAATGAGGTTTGCATGATCGCGGGAAGCGCGTGCTTCATTTTAACAACAAAAATTTTTTTCTAAAATGTTAATATTTACAATTTATAGTGGGGCAGTAGATACAAGTCGCTTGCTGTTTCTCTGTATTTTTTATTTTACATAATTTTGTGGCAGAAAGATTGACGAACGAAATTCATAACTAAGTTCGAGTGTTTATGGTTATGGTGTCTTAATACTTAGTGGTAGGTTATCTTAATTTTTACTAGTTTCAATTCTTATTTATTATTTGTTTTTCGATCGATACTTACAGTAATTAATTATATATTTATGTTATAATACTGAAATTCACGGACTTCGAGCATTATAAATAAAACAAATGTATTTAATATTTAAATCAAAGTTTAAACAAAATGAAATTGTGCAATAATTACGTTCAGTCGCGCTGATCGTTCAAATTACAAATTGTAAATTAAGCATTAAATGAAACTATAAATTATGATAGGTACTTAGCGATAGGAAACGTATTGATTCCATCTATATTAGAAAAAATATTAATTAATTGTGTAACTTTTAAAATCATAATCACCAAATTATATGAAAAATACAAACATCAGACAAGTATAAAACAAGAGCAATATTTAAATGATTTTAGAATAAAATTTAACCACGATATAGTACTTAATTAATAATGATCCAATACATTGCTGTGGCGCGAGCTAAGTAAATAAAAAGATAACTGAGGTCTGTCACTCGATAATGTAATTATTTATACACAGTAAATTCCCATTACAACGAATACCAATACAACGAAAAATCCCGTTATAACGAAAGTCATAGAAGTCCCTCTGCCGAAAAGCAGGGCCAGTAGTTCATTGTAACGCCGTAACGGGATTTTACTGTACCTATATGGAAGCAGAGTTTGTCCATTTAAACCATCATGTACCTAAACCTCGTTGTTTTGTACTCATAACACCGAGGAGACGACGGATTGAGGCGTTGGTGAAAACGCAGACTGCCTTTGGCAGGATAGTGGAGAGTGGAGAGTGGAGATAATACTCTGGCAGAAGGAGGCTGCAGATGAGTGTGACATCATATTGGCACCAGGCAGGCGAAAGATGGACGATTAGGTTAAATGTAGTTTAATTGTGTGGGCCGAAGGCCAACTATTCAGGGCGGTTAGAAGCCCCCGTGTAGAGTATTAAGTAGTGCAATCGCATTGGTTTTTCCGCGGGTCCTGGGTCCATGGATTGATTGCAATATTTTTCAATTTATTTAAGGGGAAACACGAAAAATTGATCCTGAAAAACGGCAAAAAACTAACTTCGTGTTTTCTTGCGCGATAACTGTTTCGCCAACCCGTCTTACGATTCGTGTAAAGTTTCAGAGTTGAAAAATAAATCATTCACCACGAAAACTTGCATAAGAGTATTTTTCAAAAAAGTGGTTTTTACAGTACTTAGGTGGTTAATATTTGGATTTTCTCGATTTTTTTGATAAAGAAAGAATGTCTGACGGCGCAGAATCGTTTTTCGTATACAATGATACCCGTCATTGCATTCAAATTTGTAATTTGTAATTAATTTATAACACATCCATTATAGTGACCAGTGACCTACTCTCCATCTCTACTATACAGCAGAGCGATACCCACTTGCCCACTTTTTTTTTGTTTTTACGTTTAAATAACTAAATTTTCATCACACCCTATATCGTTATTTATTTTGGTTTTTTGCTTTTTATCATATTGAAGTAATAACTGGTGTATGTTAATAATGTCCCTATAGAGATATTCAACTGTAGAAGTCATTTTTATTTTTTACAGATTGATTCACAAATGTCTACTTGAAAAATTACAATGATTATTTAATTTTTTTATAAAATATTAAGCACACGTTCATCGCACAATACCCGTAAACACAAACTAATGGACACGCAGTTACCATTTCCTCAGATAATTGTTTCCTTATATTTTATCAGCTTTCAATTTGTTAATTTGTTAAAGTTTATAGATTACATTTTAAAGGACGTCGTACCTGTGTGTGTTGTCTCCGTCTTACTAACGCATACACAACATTAAATAATATACCTACGTTCAGCAGTTCCAATTATATTGTGTTTGTTTATATAATAATGAAATGACTGGTTATTAAACTTAAAGATAAGAACATTATCTGTGTTCTCTCGTCGGTTTTTTACGATACTTTTTATTTTTAAGTGAATTATAATAAGCATTTTTAAGTATAAATATTTTACATACTTTTAGTATAACTCGCTTAAAAATTAAAATTTCCTAAGAAATAGACGAGGGAACACAAATGGTCTTCTTACCATTAAGTTTGACAACAGGTCATTTAACACTAATATTTAAGCTAAATACCTAAATCGGAACCACTGAATGTATATTTTGATGTGGTTTATTATGCGTTAGTGTTATAGTATAAGACGGAGACAACACATTCGCGTCCGTACGACATACGTAAAATTGTGGTTGTCAGGTGTAACCTTCGCATATGCCGACTGCGGCGATGCACGATCGGGAGTACGAAAATGAGGAGGCACTACGGAGTTTGGCGACAAATCACCAACGTATACGTTCTCCGGCACTCCGTCGTGTGACGAGTTCACGGGTGTCGCACGCTCGTATATAGACGCGTTACACCCCCTGAGCATGGCGGACAGCCGAACGATACCCGCCTTTTACAATCGAGCGGCCCGGCGACGATGATGGCCAGCGGTACCGGAGTGGACAGTGATGCTGTCTCGATGACACCAATACAGCAGTTATGGCAATCGTTACTCATTTACGACAATTAATCGTTACGGAACAATACGACCGACTGATTGATGGAGACGAAACGTCGCATTGCGAGTACAAAGGTAACGACAAGCGGCAGAGAAGTTGGCGTGCGGCGATGGAACAACCGGCGAAAAAGTCGGACAACAAAGATAAAAATATTAAAAACGTACTGAAGCGTTTAACACCGAGTAGGTTGCCGCGAAGTGGTGGCACACTCGGACGCACGACAATATAAAAACGGCCTGGTGGTGTACGACGTTTACGCGTCGCAACGCGAACGGAGGCTGACGAACGGCCGAACGCAATCGGGGACGCATAAAAATAATACGGCGACCGATAACGAAGCCGATCGAAATCGCAAAAGGTATTTTGAGATCGTAAAATGTCGGTGTAGGACGTAGGAGACATCTCACCAAGATATACTGTAAAAGTAAAACAAATAGAAATAAATCAAATATCGTGTGATATGGGATTACGGAAACTCACGACCAATAATGGTTAGCAGGTTTTTGAGTGCTGCAGTGACGATGTCTAATTGCGGTGGCACGATAGTACTGAACGATATCCATGTATATATATATATATATATTTATTATACTCGTCTTATTATAAATATCCTGACTGTGGTGGCTGTGGCTTCATTGGCCGGTAATTTGATTGGGATTGCTGTTGACCACTGTAACGCTGACGCGTGAACAATTTTCGCCGCCGTCGTAACGTGCCAGCCGTGCCACTATCACTGTAATATTTGGTACCTACTGTAGTCGGGCGGCGTCTTTAACCGCGTTTTCACAGCTATAACCACCATGCCGCAAAAGTCTTTGGGTGGCCGAATAAAGTGCGTAGTTGACTTATACCGACATAATAAGCTTACTTATAGCAGTGGCGTCATTCGTACCGTTCAGGGTATACATTTACTTATTTAAAATCCAATATTGTAGTAATTAGAACCACTTTATAAATTGATTGACCTGAAAAATTGATAGTATTTTCGGCTTAAAGTGGCCTGCTTTATACGCCATGCGTAGTAAAAAAAAAAATCGAATGACGCCACTGACTTATTGCAGCTTTTTCTCCATGTTGCAGTCATCCTGTTCGACGATAACACACGAGGTCGATGCACAGACGACCAGTAAAATATATATTATATGTGATGGCAATGCAAATATTGCAAATTAGTAATTACATACCAAGACGAATGGTGAATTGTTGGGCGGCAACACATTTTACGCACTAAAACGATATAATATGATTTTAAGTGTACCAATACACTCGTCACTCAATCAACACTAACTAATTTTTAGTTATGTATAATATTATCATTTATGTTTTCAATACTTATATAATTTTAAAACGATAATAATCTTCCAACAAAAAAGAACATAATTAGTACCTATAAGACTTAACATTCTTTTTCAAAAGACTTTTAACTAAAAATATCCATTCAGCTATATATTATTATGTTCTCGACTAACGGTATACTACATCGAGTGTCAAGTTAAAGTGCAGTTAGTATGTTAAAACACTGTCGATTAGACATTGTAATATTATATTATTATCATTAATGTGTTGCTCTACGCATAAATGTAGTGAAATTGTCTGTATAATACACCGGACGAAATGAGATACATATTATAATGTATGATATTATTATATTTATATTATTTGATCATTTTAGCTTTAAATACAGGCATCATTCGTTATAGATATAATTACTATCGTGGATTTGAAAATACAGAAAGTCAATCACCGCACCGGTTCTGATACAGGATAATAATCGCCCAGTCGGTTATGGTCTGTATATTCTGTAAATTATTTTTAAGTTATATAAATAGTGCTAAAATCACCAATTGATTAATCTGTCTATAATATGCAACTAACATGAATTGTAATATGCACTATTACGCATGCACAAAGTATTTTATCAAATAAACTAAATTATATTATTCTCAAAACAATTGAATATTTGCCTTACTTTCAACATATTATGTATTACCATGTTAAGCAGTGATTGATCTATATTTAATTTAATGTATAATAACTCATTCAAAAATCATTGAATTTATAAATAAAACTTCTATGATTTTGAAGTGTTCCCATTAACTTATTAATTTTAAATAATCAACTCTATTAATATTTGTTATACATTAACAAAAAAATTAAAATGATAATTTCTAAACTGCTATGTATAACATTGCACAATTATTATAATGGAATAATGAATATTATACAGGTATTATCTCAAGATTCATCATAAAATTTTCACTTTTATAACGCCATTTGTGATGTCCCAAATTCAATTTTATAAGCAATTCTTATAATGTTTTCCCGTTGTACTTTTTTTCGTATCATCCAGCCATCCTCTCGGACCACGGTTAACTCGTTGTCATGTTAACCTAAATAATGATAAATCTGTTAATAAACATTCATTTCGTTTCTATACTTAATTATTGTTGATTAAACGATATTTATGTAAAAGATATTTTATTTTTACGAAAAATGTATAAGCCATTATGGGTATACCGTATAAATTTCTAAAACTTTGACAAAGACGTGTGAAAATTAAAATCAACTTATGGTTTTAATAAATAAAACGGGATTAATATTTCAACTATTTTTATACTTCCATGATATTTTGTACTTATTAGAAACATAGAAATCTAACAATCTCGCTGTACCTACGTATTATACATGGGTATATAAATAAAATAGCCACCGCAAACGTCAAAGATGACATTGTTACGTTTTATTAAATAATAAGACTAGATATGTTAAAAATAGTAAAGTTTTATAATGAATTTTAAATTTTACACACAGTCGGGTCGTGTAGAGGCTTATCCTGTCATGTCCGTCGATTTTATGTCCGTAAGCTTATTACCTTATTGTTTGGGGATTCTGGTCGTTTCGTAGATTCTATTCGTCACAAATATGACTGTGAAAGACTCCTCAAAGTTTTCGAGGATGATTCATGTACTATGCACATCGTTCACGAATACTATTCGTCGAAAACCCGTCGAATAATTGGATAATGTCAAATGGCCGAGTTCTTAGCCAGTACGATCAACGGAACCGAATCCTTGACCGGATACCACCGAACGTCTTCAACATTCTTTATGATTAATTTGTAAGATCGACTTGACATTGGCAGTGAATTTCTATAACATACAAATTTACAAAATTGAATACAAAATTAAACATTTTCTGTGTTGTTAGTATTAATAAAATAAAAATTCCGTTATACGTTGTCATAATATGAATATTTTAATGTTTTATGCGTTGGATCTAAATAGAAATAGAAATTGTATAAGATTACTGATGACCGTATTAATATTATTATTGTAAAAAAAAAATTTAAGATAATTTCTTAGTTTTAACTAAAACATTTATATAGTTTACGGAAACAATGAAAATAAAATTAGCAGTTACATATTTAGTAGAATGCCGTTTTATCAAATTATATATTAATATAGGTACATAAGATAAAATGCTTTGCTTTAAACACGGGATCATATAATATGAATAAATTCTGCAATATAATATCATTGCTATTATTGTTTTCTTGTTATTCTTGTTCAAATTTTCATTTTTCTTCATTTATAAAATGTATTATTATACCAACTTTTAGCCCATATGGAAAATTTTTTATCTCATTCATTTCACTTTGTAAATCATCAAAATTGTTAATACCATTTTGTACACTGTTTTATTTATCAAAATGTATTAGATCTACTGTTAGCCCATACGGCAAATTTTTTTCCGAAAATTATTTTTTGTTTTATACATTTACATTTTCAAAGCTTATTGCAAGAGATATTTAAAAAAAGTGGCACTGAAATAGGTTCAATAGTTAGTAGTTGAGAAGTAGTATGAGAAATATATGCAACTAGATATAGGTATTAAAAAGTTTAGCACTGTAAGAGCAATTTAGTGGAACTGATGGACAGCAATTTGCAAAATGGTCAGAAAAATCAACAATCCCCCTCCCCAGGCCGCAATTATTTACGTATTTATGTTACGGGCTAAGTAAGAAGTTGGGCATTGCGCATAGTGCCCGGTTATTGTGCATTTCGCCCGATTTTCAAGGCAAATTTGGAATAATTTAACATTGTCCGGGCATTGTATACAGTACCTAATTTTGTTTAACCACAGTAGGTTAAATATTAAATATATTAAAACTTAAACTTAAATAATCTTAAAAAATCTAAAATAGACGCTTCAAGTATTAGTTTTAAATCTATTATAGGTATTCAGTTAGGTTCATACTCCTGAAGAATTAATATTATTATCTAAAAGTGGT
The DNA here is from genome assembly GCF_020882245.1 of Rhopalosiphum padi. NCBI lineage: Eukaryota > Metazoa > Arthropoda > Insecta > Hemiptera > Aphididae > Rhopalosiphum > Rhopalosiphum padi. Next base: position 27,767,687 of record NC_083600.1, read on the forward strand.
TTAAAATGATTAAAATTAATACTTTTTAGTATTAAAATATAATGATTATAGTTAATTATTACTTGAAAATAATGTTAAGCACATAGAAATTATTTTACTTAATTTATTATCACATACATCACTATTGTGGTACTTTGAGTTGCAAAGTCGACCAGATTTTTTTTACATTTACACCAGTTGGTGGTACATAATGTATTGCAAGTACACCTAGCATACTCTTGAGTCGTGACAACCTAATTTAGAACTATTTTTGCCACTTCATCTTTAAATTTCTTTGCCGGTTACGAGTGTCTCGTACGAATAAAATATCCAAGTATAGCTTTCTAGTGTTATTGTTATGTTTAAAAGCTATTCGATATAAATGTTTGCAGCGCTCTGTATTTAATTAACTTTGCCCACTTGATTCCGGGAAAAGTGTACTTTTCCCGGGAAATCTTGTACAATTCCAATATTAATAGTGTAACATATTATATTGTAACAAGTAAGAAGACCGATTTTCAAGGCCAAAGTTGGAATATGTTAACATTGTCCGGGTATTGTATACAGTGCCCAATTCGATTTGAGCACTGTATAAGTTAAATATTGAATAATATATTAAAAATATGATGTAAAAATCTTACAAGGTACTTAAATAATCATAAAAAAAATCTAAAATAGACGTTATATAAAATATTTTCATGAAAGTTTAATTAAAACTATTATGATTATTGTATTCTACAATTATCATGTACTATAATATACGTAATTGCCGTTGTCTAGTCTAGACACACGCTCCTCATCGTATTGGACAGGGACGACAGTTGGTGACGGCGATGGGCTCGAGCGTTTACTGTCGCATCGTCTACTGACTAGTGACGACTATGTCGATCGAGAACAGACGGCGGTGATTACGTGAATGGATGACATATATACAATGTGAGCTTCAACGGAAACTGTCGCAAATATTCACGAACAAACTCATCTCGAGCTCAACGAGTTCGAGCACTGCGACAACTGTAGCCACGACCAATGCCGAGGAAGCATCTTCACTGTTCTCATCGTAACGGCTGCGTCGGGTTCCGTCGTATTCCGCGTTTAACGGGTTAAGATCCGTCCGCTTCTCCGTAGTCGACCAGCCGGCTTCAGAGCGGAAACCAAATACATTCGCGCCGGAAATAACCGACCATCCGGAATACAGCCGGCGATTGGAACTGCAGCGACTACGATTGCACTGTTCTACGCGCCGCTGTCCAGCACGGATATATATTATTGACTATTGGCTCGGTGACCTGTCTCGTCGATTTATACCGATAACCGTCTGGATCCTGTTCCTTCCGCGACAGCGTATGTTTACATCCACCGTATATAACTGAATTATAGGTCACATCGTCGTTGAAATCAGTGACGGTTCGGACAGCTTTTCTACACCGAGTTTGGTAACAGGTGCTTATAAGACATATTGTGACAAATGATGCGTGTACGTGTCTTAACATTTTAAATTTATTATTCGTACACATTTAATTAAAAACAATTACAATCATATTAAAATCGTATGTTCGCTATAGACATAATATAAAACATAAACTATTTATTCAAATGTAGTATTATAGTTTATAATAATAAATGCTAAAAAAATAATATGCTGGCTAAATTATGTTTGTTATTAATTTTAACTACTAAACTAATAAACCTATTAAACTTTTTATTTTTTATTATTGTTTTTATTTTTTTGGTTTCGTTCACTAATATACATCAGTTTTTATTTTCTTAAGTAATATTCTTCAAAACTCAGATCCAAAATCGTTTTATATACCTACCTCAATGTTACATAATAGTTGAACGTGCACTGTAGAAAAATAATTGCGAGTCCATGTTATGGTAAGAACTAAGAATGTTTATTTTACTTTTTTATAAGTTTTGGTAGCGTCGGATTGACTCGATGAGCCGCTACAGTTTTGGAGCATTTCAAGTCACATTATATATAGGAGGTCTAAAATAGGATCACACGGATTAGCTGACCAGTTTGCGATCCATAAAACATTTATACATCATTTTGTGAGTAATATTTATTTATTTTAGTTGTACTATTATAAATTAAAAATAAGAAAATTAGTCTATAAAGTGTTGTAATTTTAATAGTTCATCTTCAATAGCTGTCTATCTAATTTAAATATTTACAATAAAATATTATTATATCAAAGGACATAGACAGTTATATTTATTATTGATTTATATAGGTAAAAGGTAGTAATTATATTGTATATCTTTTATTATATAATAATATTTATATAATATTAAGTTATATATTATATGTTAAGCTGGAAATGTGCGAATGCCGTGCTACGACTAAACTATAATTACAAATTTAAACTAATTAACACATTATTAAAAATGTATAATTCGATATTTATTTGTTTATATTTCCCATGTATTATTATATTTATTAATTATATTGGTGTGTAAGACGTATTTTATTGCGAGAAATTGCAGTTACTATTCTGGCTATATATAACAATTATTACAGACGATCAGCGTTCACGAGTTCTCGCTTGCTATGTGGATTAGGCCTACTGGGGATACCACAATAAAAAAAACGCGCCTTGTGTAGTACCTCATAAAGTTATTAAACAATACGGACGATGTTATATTGTACGCCGTTTAATAATAAAGGTGGTGAGGAAAATTACACAACTATTTTTTTTATCTTAATACCTTACATACATTTTTTTTATTAAATACCAATTAAATAATTATTTATATCAAGAAACGAGAAATATTAACGTTTTATAAAGTATTACAATACCATAGTTTTGAAAAAAAAATATTCTTTGACTTGTTATAAAAAGACTCCAAGTAGTTATTATATTAGTTCTTATTTTACAATTATACTAACAAAAGCGGGTCAAGTTTAATATTGCTAGAAATATTGTATGTAATATGTATATCTATTACTTAAAGCATTGAATTTACACATATTCTATTTACTAATTATAAAAATATAAAAAAAATGTATACTTACAAAATTTTTTATAAACATATGTAGGCTAATAGAACGTCCCCGCTTACTGCTTAGAATAGTTTTACATTTAAAACGTTTTTTCTTTTTTATTATAATAATTTATTAGAATACCTGTTATAGAGCTGAATAGTGAATAGTTAGTTTAATATTGATATAATAGTGATAAATAATAACATGAAAATATTAAATAATAGAGTAAAGAGGCCTCCTAATAGAGATATAAGTTGTATAATTATAATAATATATGTTTTAACTAATAATGAATAGTGATCTACATTTTAATGTTACAGTTTTTGAATAAAATAAATTCATTTACTAGAATATAAAAAGTTTAGTTTGAATAAATAGTAATTATTATTTGTCGGGTCGCGTCCATCCGGTGGTCGCCGATTTCACAGGCTCAAATCTTCTTCACTCGCCCCGTGCCGTTTTGGTCTCGGTCGCTCGTTGATTAGTCGTCGTCTGCACCGTCGTCTGACGCGCGTATGACATCGCGCAATAGCCACTCGCCGTCAACTATATATTCCCACTGCCGACTCTGTCGGACCTCGCCTTGCCGTCTAGTGGTCGTCGTTCGTACGCCCGAGCGAAATGATCTCGTGACACTCGTCTGTTCGTGGACTGTTTAGAAAACGTAGCGGAGGCGACCAATAGCCTGTAACACATTGATTTTTGCACCGAATCGCCATCTCGTATCCCCCCCCCGACTAGTTTCGTGTAGTCCTGTCGATGTTTTTTTCCTTTTTTTTTTATCATTGTTATTATTGTTTTCTTGTTATTCTAGTTAAAATTTTCATTTTTCTTTCATTTATAAAATTTATTATTATACCAACTGTTAGCCCAAGTTGAAAATTTTTTTCCAGATTAATTTTTTATCTTATTATTTCACTGCGCTACTTACCAAAATTTTTTATTCCAATTTGTACACTATTTGATTTATCAAAATGTATTATATATACATACTGTTAGCCCATATAGCAAATTTTTTTTCTGAAAATAATTTTTTGTTTCATACATTTACACCGTTTTTTCTTATCAAAATGTATTACATTATTGATAGCTCTTATGGCAAGTTTATTGTTTTTTATTTATATCAATTATAAATATATACCTTGATTTGTTATTAAAATATGAAGAAATTGAAAATCATATTTACACAATGAGTTACTGTTTTATTTTTTATTTATGAATATATAAATCAATTATTATAAATTAACGATTTATAAAATCATTAAAAAGTGTTCAAAGCTTATTGCAAGAGATATTTAAAAGATGATGCAGCAAACTAGGTTCAACAATTAGTAGTTAGAACCATCGAGAAGATTACTACTTGTAAGAATACACCGGGAAGGCTGAGAAAAATAAGCAACTAGATGATATAGGTAGTACTAAAGAGTGATACTACAATCTTAAAAATGATATCAAGATTTAATAGTAAATATGGATTGGATGTTACATTAGTTAGTAATGAAGGTGAGTTTGCACCAATTATTCTTGATAGCAAAGAATGTTTGCGTTTAATTGAAACAGCTATTAAAAACGCTAGATATTTGGGAAAAATCAAAATTGGAATGGACGTTACAGTTTCTGAGTTTTACGTGTAAAGCAATTTATTTTGTTTAAATTTATATATAATAACTTTAATTATGTATAATATGATTTATTATATGAATTCCAATAACTTCAATAATAATTGCAGTGATGGAAAGTACGATTTTGATTTCAAAAATAAGTCGGACAATAAAGACAAAAGACAAATAATCTCAACTGAAGCTTTAACAAAGAAATCATTAAAGAATTTTCAATAGTATCAATTATAGAAGATCCATTTGATAAAGATCATTGGGAAGCATGGACTAATTTTACTGCATCCACTGACATCCAAGTATATTTATTATTAATAACATTTTTTTAATATTATATCATTCTTAGTTTCTGAATAAATGTATTTGTATCTGTATTTAAATATTAAAAATAACTATGATATAACTTAATTTTTGTTTAGTAATAAATTTGGCAACGCCGCACCCAATTTCACGCACAATCATACGCCTTTGAGTAGTTAAAATCATGTGCTTTGTTATTCAAGCACTGCGCGCAATCGTATAGGTACCTAAAAAGGTAAAGCACGCGCAGTCGTACTCCGCCGCTAAAACTGTTGTAACGTTCATAAAGGACCGTCGGACATTATTTTAATATCAATAAAATTATGAATATTCAAAAATTTAACACTTAAGTCCACTAAAAACCACTTTTTGAAAAAACCCGTATTTATGCAAGTTTTGCGGTGAATGATTTGTTTTTAAACTCCGAAACTTTACACGTGTCGTTAGATGAGTTGCAGATACATTTTGTGCGCGAAAAAACCGTTAATAATAACGAAAAACGATGAATTTTTATTTCGTGTTATCGAGAGAAAACGCTATTGCTTTTAAGTGTAATGGTAGTTTCAAGGGTATTTCAACGTAGTTCGAGTAACGAAAAATATTGACGTTCAATATAATAAAAATCTACTGTATAATAATAATACATTATGTGTATAACATAACTCGGCTTGTCCGGCAGATTGTACATATAATTTTAATAAATTTAATATTTATACACAAAGGAACACAATAATGATGATATATATATATATAATGTCTAATCGAAGTATTTAAACATACTATCTGCAGCTGATTTAACGCTAGCTGATAGATATTTCTAGTCGAAAGTCTTTTGAATACGAATATTATATTATAATGATTTATTTGAAGGTTTAAATCGTTTAAAGTTTAATAAGTATTTAAAAAATAACTATTGTGTCACATTTAAATCATATTTTAGGAAATTACAACTTATTGAGATTTGCATTATTGCAGACAGCAGCCACTAATTATAGGTGGGTATAATAATACGGTAAACGAACACTTTGTACTATCTATTGTTTGAGTTGCATACCGCGATCACTTTGTACGGTTACAATAAATTGGTAGAAATCGACCGCGGACACTTAGTACAGTATGAATAAACCGGAAAATATATTTTACAAGATAAGATTAAATTAAATAACTCAAAACTTTAGATCGTGAATCGTGATTGCAATCAGTATAAGACGTGGGTTTGGTGATGACACAGTAGAGCATAACATTTACACTCTGAAATTCGAGTACACTATGAACCAAAACTAATCAACTATAAACCAAATCTTAAATTATTAAATATGGTTATGATTATACCATTTTAAGAATAAATAAATCAAATATTCGTTGGAAGTGTTCGAAAGAGTAACTTGTACAGGTAAATTTACTACAAACCCTTATGGACCTAACCTAACCGGTGAGTTATAAGTTATAATAAATCATATATATTATTTTATAATATAACATAAGAAATTAGAATATTAAATTATTAAATTAATATACATGTATATTGGTACTTGTGTAATATGTAACAGGTCTATGTTACAATCGTTGAATATATAAATATATATATATGTTTATAATATAATATATTTAGTTCATATAGATTAATATAAATCGGTTAGTGTTGATGGAGTAATGAGTGCAGTACTGCAATATATTGGTACACTCAAAAGTCAAAACCATGTATCGTTTTGGTGCGTAAAATTCATAGCCACTCGAACAGGCCACCCGTTTAGTCCGTGACACGATGTCGGTGATGTAATTTTATGTCGCTACAATATTTTGATGTATAATAAATTAATAAATATATATATTTCGTCATCACTGCCACAGTTCGGATATATATATATATAATATACATGGATCTCGTTCAGTAATGTCATGATGCCACCGCAACTAGACGTCGTCACTGCAACACTCAAAAACATGTTGACCATTGGTTGTGAGTACCCGTAATCCCACATCACACGATATTTGATTAATTTTTATTTTTTTACTCAATACCATTTGCGATTTCCATCGGCTTCTTTATCGGTCGCCGTATTATCTGCGTCTCCGATTGCGTTCGGCCATTCGTCATTGGTATACGTCGTATACCGGCCCGTTTTAATATATTATTATGACGTGCATCCGAGTGCGTCACCACTTCATGGCACTTACTCGGTGTTAAACGCTTCTGTAATTTTATCATTGTTGTCCGGCTTCTTCGCCGGTTGTTCCACCGCAGCACGCCAACTTCTGTACCGTTTGTCGTTACCGTCATCGTTACCTATGTATGCGCAATGCAGTCTCGCTCTTACTATACCGTTGTGTATGACGTTTCGTGACCATCATAAGCAGTCGGTCGCGTTGTTCCGTAACGATTAATTGTCGAGCTCTCGCCGTTAATCAGTAACAATAGCCATAACTGCTATTGGTGTCGTTGCGACAGCATAATCGTCGTCCACTCCGGTCCCGCTCGCCGCTGGGGCGCGCGATTGTAAACGGCGGGTGTCGTTCGGGTGGCCGCCATGCAGAGGGGGGGTGTAACGCGTCCATAATCGAGCGTGCGGCAATCGTGAACTCGTCACACGACGGACTGCCGGAGAACGCGCGTTGGTGATTTATCGCCAAACTCCGAAGTGCCTCCTCTTTTTCGTACCGCCGATCCCGCATCGGTACAGTCGTCCTATGCGACGTCTTCTCCCGAGAACCACAATTTTACGTACGTCGTCGGTTCGTCGACAGCGACGTATTGCGTCTTTGTATATAATTCCACGTTGTTTACGCCGTTATCGAAAAATACCATAATTTACACTTCGGACGATGCCGGCCGGTGCTGTATCTCAGTCACTACATACACTACTGATACTAACTGATTATACGTTTATTGTGTGCGTGCGTCTCCGATTGCTGGTGTAGCACAGGTTGTTATTCCGTCGCCTCCCGAAAACGCAAACCGAATTTAGATACATATTATACTCGTTAGGGCCGTTGTGATGTTTTTTTTTATTAGCGATTACCATTTGACCGAACCAGCTTTTGGTCCGGAGAAAATTGAACATCTTTGACGTCCGTAATTATTAATGTGTAATAATGTTATGGTCGAATTAATATGCTGGTCGCGAATTTCTATAACGTACAAATCTACAAAATTGAATACAAAATTAATCGCTTAGTGTTTTGTTATAAAATTGCGTTAGACGTTGCGTCAAGCGAATAGTTTAATGTTTTACGCGTTGATTTTACATAAATGAATAATAATATTATAAGTTTACCGATAACCGTAATGATTTTAAAATTTATACGAAAATCTAAGATTATATCTGAGACAAAAATTAAACACAAACATAATTTGTATAATACACGTAATTATAAGCATGGCACTAGAATTATTTTCCTGGGGGGGCAGAGTGGGGCAAATATTTTTTTTTCATATAACATAACATAATATAGCTATTAGCTATATAGTACAAACTTTTGAATAGTTAAAAATGTTTTAAGAATAATGTCAAATATTTTTTATGTACCTTATGTAAGAAATTTTTAATCACAGATCTTAAACAACTATATTAACAATGATGTACAAAACTGACGATTTCTTTATTAGTTTAATACTACATACCTTTGTGAATGAATGATTATGTTTTTTTACTTACATTTCATTAATATAATTTAAAGTAATTGTACGGGCCGGGACCGTAAGATATTAATACGCGCGCCCGGTTACCTAACTACTTCGCGTAACGGCACGCACACACCGGCCGACCTTTGTAAAGTGTGTATAATGTATATAGCACTCAACAGGAGTTGGACAGGGTCGCCGAGCAAAACCTGTGAGTGCTAGTATGTGGGTGGTGTGTGTATGTGTGTATATGTGTTTGTGTGTGTATACTTAAAATTAATGATAAAAAGGTAACTCAATGTAAATTATGGTAACTCAAATGTAAATAATAAAAAATATGTTGTATAATAAAATAATAAATACGGCCCTTTTGGCCCAACAGGTAAAAATGTAAATAATATAATAAGTTGCCGGACAGCGGCACAACCAATAATGAGTATAATTAAAATAGTAATATCAAAAATGATAATAATTGGCTATTAGAGCTGTATAATATAAAATGTATAAATAATAATAATATAATAATTGCCAGTTCGGCTCAATCAATAACATTAATAATATTATACAGCAAAATAATAACTAATATTGTATAATAATTTATTGATGAATAATAATTTAAATAATAACAAAAACTCACAATTTGTGGAGCACTGCTGGCCAGCCGCTACATATACAGCTATATAATAATTAAACACACACAAACAAACAAATAAATAATATAATGCGGCGATTAGCGCCTGTAAAATAAAAGGTGGCGATTTGCGCCGGCACAATAATAAAAATTTATAAGATAAAAGTTGCCGATTCGCGCCACGACAAAATATATAAATTAATTGGCGATTCGCGCCCACCCAATAAATATGGTCCGCGTAACAATAACGAAGGTAAGATCGAGACTGGCGAAAATTACGGCGGCCGTGTTAAACTGCGCGCATCGGCGAACCGGTACGGCGGCAGATAACACTCCGTCGTAATTTATACATAATTATATAAGTTAAAGTTTGTTAAGTTAATTTAGGTATTATTAGTGTGATTTAAAATGTTTCTATGTACCTATATATAGTTCAATCGAAAGAAGTGAAATATTTAAATTAAAAAATAAAACACCTAAAAGTACAGTACAAATCGAAGTCGTCGTTTAAAAATAGTATACCTATACTAGCCGATTAGATTGATAAACATAGGTACTTGCTGACTAGTAATGCAAACATCGCAATATATCGTCTGAAAAATGTTCGAAATTCTCGGCGCTGATCACGGACGAAATATATTTCGAGTTCATTTGCGTTTCAACAGTCCTAGACGTTTAACATCATTTTTTCTCTACATTAAGTCACATATTAATATTATACACAAAATGGCTCTTTATACAGTACTCTGTTTTATAAAATTCGACTTAACTAATAACGGCTTTGGCATAATATTATTCAAAAAATGATACTACTACGCATGGATAACAACAGAGGTAAATCTGACGCACACACGTCGTCCAAAGATAATACAATTGTAGAAGTCTTAAAAATTGGCATGAGTCAACTAGAAGACGTTATAAAAACACCGGTGATTGAAACTGTGGTATTTGTCAACAAAGAAAAAGTTCAACTGCCACTATCGTTCAAGACGTCGTATAGTAAGTGCCCGGTGGTGATAGAGGTGGAGTTATTCTTGTTCAAATTTTCATTTTTATTCTTCATTTATAAAATGTATTATAATACCAACTGTTAGCAAATTTTTTCCGAAAATAATTTTTTATTTCATGCATTTCACTTTCCTACTTATCAAAATTGTTTATGCCATTTTGTACACTGTTTTTTTTATTAAAATGTGTTACATTATTGATAGCTCTTACAACAAGTTTTTTCTGAAATTATTGTTTATATCATTCGTTTACACTTCTTTTATAATCAAAATTTATAATGTTGTTAGCCTTTTAGGCAAGCTTTTTTTATATATAATTAATTTTATTTTTTTTGGTACCAATTATATATAACTTGATTTGTTATTAAAATATCAGTTTTCAAAGCTTATTGCAAGAGATATTTAAAAAAAGTGGCTGTGAAATAAGTTCAATAGTTAGTAGTTGAGAAGCAGTATGAGAAAAATATGCAACCAGATATAGGTATTAAAAAGTGTAGCACTGTAGCAGCAGTTCAATGGGACTGATGGACAGGAATTTGCAAAATGGTTAGAAAAATCAACAAACCCCTTCTCAAGCCACAATTATTTTATATTTACGTATTTATGTTAAGGGGAAAGTAAGAAGTGCACAATGCCCGATTTTCATTGGCAAAGTTGGAATAAGTTAACATTGTCCGGGTATTGAATGCAGTGCCTAATTCGATTTGAGCACTGTATAGGTTAAATATTAAAAATATGATGTAAAAATCTTACAGGGTACTTAAATAATCATAAAAAAAATCTAAAATAGACGTTATATAAAATATTTTCATGAAAGTTTAATTAAAACTATTATGATTATTGTATTCTACAATTATCATGTACTATAACATACGTAATTGCCGTTGTCTAGTCTAGACACACGCTCCTCATCGTATTGGACAGGGACGACAGGTGGTGACGGCGATGGGCTCGAGCGTTTACTGTCGCATCGTCTACTGACTAGTGAGTAGTGACGACTATGTCGATCGAGAACAGACGGCGGTGATTACGTGAATGATGGATGACATATATACAATGTGAGCTTCAACGGAAACTGTCGCAAATATTCACGAACAAACTCATCTCGAGCTCAACGAGTTTGAGCACTGCGACAACTGCAGCCACGACCAATGCCGAGGAAGCATCTTCACTGTTCTCATCGTAACGGCTGCGTCGGGTTCCGTCGTATTCCGCGTTTAACGGGTAAAGATCCATCCGCTTCTCCGTAGTCGACCAGCCGGCTTCAGAGCGGAAACCAAATACATTCGCGCCGGAAATAACTGACCATCCGGAATACAGCCGGCGATTGGAACTGCAGCGACTACGATTGCACTGTTCTTCGCGCCGCTGTCCAGCACGGATATATATTATTGACTATTGGCTCGGTGACCTGTCTCGTCGATTTATACCGATAACCGTCTGGATCCTGTTCCTTCCGCGACAGCGTATGTTTACATCCACCGTATATAACTGAATTATAGGTCACATCGTCGTTGAAATCAGTGACGGTTCGGACAGTTTTTCTACACCGAATTTGGTAACAGGTGCTTATAAGACATATTGTGATAAATGATGCGTGTACGTGTCTTAACATTTTAAATTTATTATTCGTACACATTTAATTAAAAACAATTACAATAATATTAAAATCGTATGTTCACTATAGACATAATATAAAACAGAAACTATTTATTCAAATGTAGTATTATAGTTTATAATAATAAATGCTAAAAAAATAATATTCAGGCTAAATAATGTTTGTTATTAATTTTAACTACTAAACTAATAAACCTATTAAACTTTTTATTTTTTATTATTGTTTTTATTTTTTTGGTTTCGTTCACTAATATACATCAGTTTTTATTTTCTTAAGTAATATTCTTCAAAACTCAGATCCAGAATCGTTTTATATACCTACCTCAATGTTACATAATAGTTGAACGTGCACTGTAGAAAAATAATTGCAAGTCCATGTTATGGTAAGAACTAAGAATGTTTATTTTACTTTTTTAGAAGTTTTGGTAGCGTCGGATTGACTCGATGAGCCGCTACAGTTTTGGGGCATTTCAAGTCACATTATATATAGGAGGTCTAAAATAGGATCACACGGATTAGCTGACCAGTTTGCGATCCATAAAACATTTATACATCATTTTGTGAGTAATATTTATTTATTTTAGTTGTACTATTATAAATTAAAAATAAGAAAATTAGTCTATAAAGTGTTGTAATTTTAATAGTTCATCTTCAATAGCTGTCTATCTAATTTAAATATTTACAATAAAATATTATTATATCAAAGGACATAGACAGTTATATTTATTATAGATTTATATAGGTAAAATGTAGTAGTATATTGTATATCTTTTATTATATAATAATATTTATATAATATTAAGTTATATATTATATGTTAGCTGGAAATGTGCGAATGCCGTGCTACGACTAAACTATAATTATAAATTTAAACTAATTAACACATTATTAAAAATGTATAATTCGATATTTATTTGTTTATATTTCACATGTATTATTATATTTATTAATAATATTGGTGTGTAAGACGTATTTTATTGCGTAAATTGCAGTTACTATTCTGGCTATATATAACAATTATTACAGACGATCAGCGTTCGCGAGTTCTCGCTTACTATGTGGATTAGGCCTACTGGGGACACCACAATAAAAAAAACGCGCCTTGTGTAGTACCTCATAAAGTTATTAAACAATACGGACGATGTTATATTGTACGCCGTTTAATAATAAAGGTGGTGAGGAAAATTACACAACACTGTTATTTTTATCTTAATACCTTACATACATTTTTTTTTATTAAATACCAATTAAATTTACTAATTATTATGTATTTTATTAACGCTTTTATTTTTATTTCATGTTAATTTGAAACTTCATATTTTACTCATTTACTGAATCATTGGTTACGTATTTGTGTCTTTATGAAATTAAAAATGTTGCATGTAATTTGTATCATTTGGATTTTATTAACTATAGGCTAAAATATTCTTCTAAAATCATAATGTTCATAATCTTTTACGCTAACAAGTTTTCAAAAAAATAGATTTTTTATTTTCTTAAAATTTAAAAACGAATAGCCATTAAATTTAAAATTTTTACTAAATATGCGTTCGGCGGTTATTGTGGTTAGATATTAAAAAATATTTCTCATATGTTAAATTAAATTTCAAGTGCAAGTGATTTGTTATAAAATCAAATGCTTTATGCATTTGAAAATGTTTTTAATACAAGAGTGATTAATTTTATAATTTTAGATCTACAATTATTACAATTGTTTTTTTTATTTAAAAGGGAAATTTGAATGTTTTCAATGTTTCACATTTTGGATAAACGTATATAGTACCTACCTAGGTTTTTTAGTTTCTTTAGTATTATATTTCTTGATCAGCAAATTAAACTTAACATAAATTATATATAATTATATATCATTATATAATATATATGGCCGTATATCATTTGCGCATCAACGCTAATTATTGTTTGCGCATTGCCCGTTTTACCTGCACCAAATGATCATACATCAAATGCGCATCAACATGCTGAAGAATAGAATTGTATAAAAAATATTTTATAATTGAAAATGTAATGATTTTCATAAATCATATGTAATAAATAAATTCAAATAATTAAAATAAATTGAATTGTAGTCATAATAATTATACAAATACACATATTGAGATGAATAATTTTTTTGGCACATTACAGTCATAGTTAAAATATAAATATAATTTGATTAGAAATAAATTGTATGAATAAAAATAAATAAATTAAGCTTTAAAATAAATAATATTATAAATCAATACTGGGTATATTATAATATCCCATTATTTTAAAAAATGAAACCTGTTTATTTCACCGGAAGTATACTAAGCCAATGTTTATTAATGTAGTCTAATTTTTGACGTTCTGGCGCCTGTTGTACATGATGAATACTGAATATCTGTACAATATTTGAAAGTTGATGTATAAATTTTATATTAACTTTTGAGTATACACCTATTTTTTAAATTATATTGTTAAATAATATTGATACGCAAATGATGTAAGACCTTTTAAACGGCTGATGCGCAAATGATATATAACCCAAAAATCGGACGATGCGCAACTGTCTTACAAAAAAGGTCAAAATTAACAATAGCGATGCGTCCGACATGACATAACACACACATCACAGGTAAAGGAAGGTCTTGACGCAATTATTATTTTAACGCAGACGGACCACTCATCCCGTACCTGTGTATTATGTATTTATGTATAGTATACATATATATAGCTAAGTGCCACCCTAATGTATACACACGGCGACAGCACGGACAAGACAAACGCGCACATACAACACCGGTACACACTTTACAGCTACTCAAGTTCAGATGACGACGGACGCGCTATTGGTATTGTCTGCACTCCGCCGGAGGAAAAATATTATTTCAATCACGAGTTGCTATAAGATCTTGGTACGCACTACGCGATTTAAATATCGGTCCGGTATCCTGGAAGACCTGCAGAGGTTAAACTACTTCTTGTATGTGCCATCCGTACTAGCAACAACTGGTCCTTGACGGCGAAAATACAAAAAAAAAAATGGTGGTAGTTCCAAATAGTACATCTGCAATATAAAATGTTTTTATGTTTGATCGGATCCACTTCGTTTGGAGTGAAACAGCGAACGCAACAATAATTACAACCACACTGGATGAACGCGTCGTGATTGTGTGTGTATCGTATATATCAGGGATGGGCAACTTAGAGGGCCAATTTTTAGAAAATTAAAATTTAGCGGGCCAGAGTATAGAGAGCAAAAAAAGGTCATTCAAAATATGCATTTTAATTTAGCATGGAAGTAGCATAGAGTATAGACGATTGACTTTGAAATTGTATGATGTAATTTGAAAATGTAGCGCGGGCCGTCAGTTGCCCACCCCTGGTATATATATGTATTGATCGTACGTATGATGTTATAATATTAATAGGTAATAATATTATATTATTATGTGGAACATAAACCATATAGGAAGACGTTTTATTTGCGTACCTACTGCTCTGGCTACTCTTGAAATATTATATTTGAGACGGGAACAAATGAATAATAGTATTTTGGAAATGTGTTGGTCTGTACTCTGTTGCCATCACATAACAATGTGGTAATGATGAATAATCAAACAAATATCATTCACAAATCAAGAATAAATAATATATGGTTATAATAATAAAAAGAACCTTATGCCATTGAGGATAAACAAACGAAATAAAAAGGCCCATATAAATATACAATATAATATACAAAATTGAAAATATAGATAAATAAAACACGGATACCACGCAGTGTTTTAAAATCTAGATAAATTATTAGTTAAAAATATGATACCATTATAATATTATGACTTCACAACATTCGTCTGGTCGGTCATCATGACGTACTCATTACTCATGTCTGTATCCGGACGCCGCCGATGCCGTGCACTCGCACTGTACCCGGAAACCAAGCTGCAAGACCGTCGCTGCAGCATGACATTCTTATTCCTTTAGAAAATCACCCGCAAAGTCTCTGCCGTCAATAAATCACCATCACCATCGCTAATATTGCAGGGTTGTGTTGTTAATCGCGTCAACGGTATCGCTTTTGGCTCTATTGCTGCTGTCTATCGCACCTGCAGTAACATTATAGACGTTATAATTCTAACGTCCATCATAATATAATCACGCGACGAAAGCTGTCGAGCCACGGAAGTGTCTCGGCGTCTCATAGTGATAAATGTACATAACATACGACCAGATTGATGTTGATTTTATTGTTTTTTAGATTATTATTAATATTTTAATTCGTTTTGTGTGTCGTGTACACGTGTATGTTATACGAATTATAGGTATATATATTTTTTTTTTATTTGAAATTTTCTTTATATAAATTATAAAGAAATATATCTACTCCTTTAAGCCAAGGCTTGTTACGGAGTAGAGAGTTGAGTTGACAAATTAAAAATATAAATTTTATATCCATAAAAATAAAAATTACACGTTTTAAAATAAATAAAATATTATTTTTAACTATTAACGCTATTCAAATGTATTACACGAAACAATTACGTGGTGTTTTATTAAATTTTCAAAATTGAACGATTTTATGTTAGGCTTTAAAACATTATGTTCTTATAACTAAAACTTCGTTCGACATTACATGACGTAAATTTCGCGTATCTTGCTTACTTTGAAATGTTTTATTTAAAATTTAAATGTATATGATGGTAAGTATAAATAGTTATGTCTGGAGCAAAACCAGAAAGTTTTTGAAATTTAAATCGATATTTACTTTAAATAAAATTTTGGTTTCAATAATTTCTATTGTAAAATAAATTGTTAATTTTACATTGGTCACTTCACGATGGTCATTACAAAATTATTATATGTTAAGTGGCTATTCAGACAGTTTTATCAAAACAGCTCATAGTATGAATGTAAAATTAATGAATTTTGATTTTTATTAAGATCATATACTACCTATTTAAATTTTCAATTCTAATTATTCAAGTTGATATTATCATCGGTATTAGCAAAAAATGTTATTTCTTGTTTTTACAAGATATATTTATTTAATAAATTAAGGGCTTGTTGTTATGTTTGTTTATTGCAACGCGAATCTGTGGCGTTTGAATATCGTTTTAGTTTTCGTCCATATACTGTTTCTTTCTGCTGGAGAATATTTTGCAACTGAATAAATATGAAGCAAAATACCAAAACGTATCTAAAGATTAATATTAAAAACCGATCGTTTCATGTGAAAATATATTATATAGTTACGTCCTTATGTACACGTTTCAGTCGTTTCGTATACAACGAGCACGTATTTCAGTTGTATTAAAACAACTCAAGCTGATAATATTCCATGCCAGATAATATTCTAAACCTGCATATATATTATAACCGCATTGGACGCATGTAATATACATGTATTATCCCAAGAAATAATCTTACGGAATTAGTAGGATTCCTGGATGAGGTTTAGGTTCGTATCACTTATTTGTTAGTTTAAGACGCTTAGATAATATATACAATATACGTATAACAATACGACTATACGAGTAAATTATAACTATATACATATTATTAATGTAAATTCTATGTACAATTATATATGTTAATTTATAATTTTCAGTGGCTATCCAATTGATGTGCTGTGGATAGGAGTACTCAACGTGTTAATGAAGAACACAGAACAGCTCAATTTATTACAATTATTTCATTATTTTCCAATATCAATTAGGTATTTAGTATTTACTATTAATTTAATAACTTATAACATAAAATAAATAATTTAAAGTAAAAGTGTACTTATTACGTCATATTTATATAATAAAATAATTGTTTCCAATAAAATAAAATATTAATTAATAAAATATTGTCTGTACTAAGTATAGGTGCTGCGCTAATTTTGTGTCCGTTAAATAAAAATACAAAATGGCTTTCATTAATTTATACTTTATGCATTAAAATTTAGATTTTTAACAATATCTTAAAATTTATAAGATTATATAAAAATAAAGCAAGTTAGAAAATAAAATAAATATATTAAATGGATGTCCCGTCGAATATTTATTAAATAAATAAACGAAAAACAAAAAAAATCGACGGGATATTGTGGTACACAGATGCTATTATATAGGTTCGAAGCGCCCTAAAGCCTTTTAGTCGCTGACCACCTCGATCTCTATGTAACATTATAGTATGGATGTTCCGGGACAGAAAAACAGCGCAAACGCATTTAATCTGTGCGCTATGACGATGACGATTGCAACGACGATGAATACACTATAAGTGAAAAAATGCTGTGCGGAATCGGTGGACACCGGCAATGGTGGGACTTGGACACCGGCAATGGTGGGACTTGGCCACCGAAATTCAAACGTGTAAAAGAGGTAGTGTCGGTGAACCGTCGCACGTCGCAATGTCATACAGATCAACGTGATACTCTGTAAAATTATAATATATAGCGTCCCGTCGTCGGTCATGTCTGCATCATCCGGTCGCCGTCCGGATGTCTGCGGCGCACCTGCACCGTACCCGGATGGTACCCGACATTTATTTTATTCCGTGCAATTCGCCACATACAGTTTCCGCACATCAATACGTCGTTGCCGTCGCTATCGGGACCGCGTCATTGTTCGCACTCACCAATAGCCACTGCATTCCGGTCATCCGTCGTACCGGTAACATCTCTACACGTTGTGGTAAATGTATATTATGATATTTGGTATCTCTCGGCGGTCATGGTTCCGCGCACAAACGTCGAGGCGTTTCGATATTTGACCCGTTTTCGCACCTACGTGTTCGTCTAACAGGTGCCGTGGCTGCAAGCTGTAAAGTAAATTGAAAATCTCGATTATTTCGTGTTTTCTTCCGCGTTAACTGTTTCGGCAACCCGCCTTACGATTTGTGTAAAGTTTCAGAATTGAAAAATAAATCCGTCACCTTGAAAACTTGCATAAGAGTATTTTTCAAAAAAGTGGTTTTTACAGTACTTAGGTACTTGAATAGGTAGTCAATATTTGGATTTTTTCGATTTTTTTGATATAGAAAGAAAGTCCGACGGTGCCTCATGCACGCTACAACGTTTTTATACACGTCGCGAGTATGCTTCCATCTTAAAAATTCGAATATTTAGTTTTTTAGGTGAAAACGACAAAAAACTAACAGGTGCCGTGATCGGCCGTAATGTAAATTAAAAATGTCGATTATTTCGTTGAGTGTTAACACAATAGCTCCTAATATTAGGGAGGAGAGAGTATAGTCGTACTAGTCTGAGACCAAAGTCATACTAGAGTAATAGACTATTTGAATTTGTACACTAGTAGACTAATAGACTACTATTTATTATTATTATTATATTATTTTATATTGTTATTTGTAATTTACCTACCTATATCAAAGATGGACAATTTCAAAGATAATCACGTACATTTTTCATATAGCCCGTATTACATTTTCAAATTATGTACTTACTTTTAGCGTTTATTCGTATTTTCTCTCTTACTAACGTTTTAAAAACAAACTACTACCCTCCAATGGGTGGCTTCTTATCTCCAGTCACTCAATCCATGTTACCTTCAACATATACGCTTATAGTAAAATAATAATTTCAGATTGTGTATTAAATTTATCGCAAGTACGCATTCTATCTTAAAAATACGTATAATTAGTTTTTTAGGCGAAAAACGGCGAAAAATAAATAGGAACCGTGGCCGGCCGTAATGTAAAATAAAAATCTGAATTATTTCGTGTTTTTTTGTGCACAATCTGTTTCGGCAACCTGTCTTACGATTCGTGTAAAGTTTCAGAGTTGAAAAATAAATCCTTAACCACGAAAACTTGCATACGAGTTTTTTTCAAAAAAGTGATTTTTACAGTACTTAGGTGGTTAAGATTTGGATTTTCGAGATTTTTCTGATTTAAAAAGAAAGTCCGATGGTGCCTCATGCACGTTACAACGTTTTTAAATAATAAATATTAAAAAAGCAAAAAAAATATATTCGTATTTTATTTATTGCGTTTTTCGTGAAATATTTGAATTGCAGCTAATATTTTATTAAACGTCTAAACATATATTATTAATAGAATCATAGCTAGCATGGCTAATAGGTACTTATTATATATATTTTATTAGCTTAGTCGTATCTGTCGTGTCCCGATGGCCAGTAGCGCTGATTATTACTGACGTTTGTTATTTTCGTATTTTATAGTGTTTCAAAAATGTCCGCTAAAAAATGATAAGTTGTTGACGAAAATACCAATAATTACCAGTTGAAAAGTATGAATTTCTATGAGATTTTGCACTAAAAATGTTTTTCATGTTTCAAACGTCTTACATATTATGTGAATTTGCATTTTCTACAACGAAGGATATACAATTAAAGGAAAAAAAATCACCCAACAGACGAAACCCTAGGATATTTATTAGGAGTTTCAACTATAGAAATAGAAGTCGATTCTGCTGGATTATCATCTGCAACTACACGTCTACACATCCTTAAATCTCACATTTAAACAAGCTGTAAATATAAAAAAATAAATGTTAATACTTTTTATTGACCTTTTTTTTACTCAGCTAGCTTTGAGCATAGAAATCTATGCTTTCTGCCGTGTCTAGCACGCTAAATTTAAAAATTTTAAAAATCAGCCTTCTATATCTATAGCATCTTCAAGTTACTTATCGCTGACCCCCGTCCTGTATGCATAATTTCTATCATAATTTTATAATTTATAATAAAATATTAAAAATTTAAAACTATGCATTTTCGTAAGAAACACTTGAGGAATTTAGGTGCAATATGGTTACAAGAAACATTACAAATATATTCTATACTGCAGGAAAATAAAATATACCTACATGGATCTAAGTGTATTATATCGGGATTATTTTGCATTTTCAAAGGCCGTATAAAAGCTTAAAACACAATACTTACACTTTTTATCGAGGTATATTTTTAAGTATTAGTCTCGTATGTTCTGCTCCATATTTCATAATATTTTGTGAGTTGCTGAGTTAAAAATAGTATGTAATAGTAAATGTTATAAGTTATAACAAACCATATTTTATTCTCCATGTATTATAACACAATAAACTAAAATGCTTTTTATTTGTTTATTTTTAAATGTTTGTTATGAATACTAAGCGTATTATAATATTATTAACACTATATTGACAATTCATAGCAATTGTTTATTGTTATAACTTATTATAAACTTAGTTTAATTATTAATCATTAAATGTTAACAATTACATAACCTATTGATAAAATTATAAAAGTATATAGTTGAAAACAATTTAAATTATTGTGTTTTCATATTTTTAAAGTATCAGTAATTAGGTCGTGTGTCTGTAGCAGTGGTAGCGGGAGGGGGGGGACAGTAACATATACACATCTAGTTTATACTTCATCCAAACGCCTATTAAATTTGAAATAATATATTGTTTACTTTTAATTATTATTCTACTATAGGTTGTCAAATAAAATGTAAATAACAAGATATGTTTATATTAAACAATAAAAATCGTATACATATATAGTGTATAGACAATAATAAGTATATTACTGTAAATAATAATAATAATAATATTATAATATGTGCTCACTACAGAGGTGCTACTAAATTATCTATATAAAACGCCGCGGTATCATATTAACTAGTTTGTATAATATTATTGTAATCAGTTATACGTATATATTATGGTGATTGATATAGCCACGGCCGGCATCTGTAGTGTAACCAGATTACCATCTTTGCAGCGTAAACGTAAACAGCGTGGAATTACACAAAGATATACATGTTGGCGCGCCGACGACATACGTAAAGTTGTGGTTGTCATGTGTAACCTTCGCATATGCCGACTGCGGCGATGCACGATCGGGAGTACGAAAATGAGGAGGCACTACGGAGTTTGGCGACAAATCACCAACGTATACGTTCTCCGGCACTCCGTCGTGTGACGAGTTCACGGGTGTCGCACGCTCGTATATAGGTAGACGCGTTACACCCCCTGAGCACGGCGGACAGCCGAACGATACCCGCCTTTTACAATCGAGCGGCCCGGCGACGATGATGGCCAGCGGTACCGGAGTGGACAGCGATGCTGTCTCGATGACACCAATACAGCAGTTATGGCAATCGTTACTCATTTACGACAATTTATCGTTACGGAACAATACGACCGACTGATCGATGGAGACGAAACGTCGCATTGCGAGTACAAAGGTAACGACAAGCGACAGAGAAGTTGGCGTGCGGCGATGGAACAACCGGCGAAAAAGTCGGACAACAAAGATAAAAATATTAAAAACGTACTGAAGCGTTTAACACCGAGTAGGTTGCCGCGAAGTGGTGGCACACTCGAACGCACGACAATATAAAAACGGCCTGGTGGTGTACGACGTTTACGCGTCGCAACGCGAGCGGAGGCTGACGAACGGCCGAACGCAATCGGGGACGCATAAAAATAATACGGCGACCGATAACGAAGCCGATCGAAATCGCAAAAGGTATTTTGAGATCGTAAAATGTCGGTGTAGGACGTAGGAGACATCTCACCAAGATATACTGTAAAAGTAAAACAAATAGAAATAAATCAAATATCGTGTGATATGGGATTACGGAAACTCACGACCAATAATGGTTAGCAGGTTTTTGAGTGTTGCAGTGACGATGTCTAATTGCGGTGGCACGATGGTACTAAACGATATCTGTATAGTATATATTATATCCTGACTGTGGCTGAGGCCTCGCCGGCCGGTAATTTGATTGGGATTGCCGTTGACCACCACAACGCTGACCTGTGAACAATTTTCGCCGCAGTCGTAACGTGCCACTATCGCTGTAATATTTGGTACTGTATTCGGGCGGCGTCTTTAACCGCGTTTACATTCGTCGTTTTCGTGAAATTGTATGTTCTTCATTGTAATTGCCGGTATAAATACAGTTCATTAGCACTCTAAAATTATCAATATTTACTAACATTAGAAATTTAAAATTAGTAAGTATCTAAATTTAGCCATCAATAACAGAATATTACCTAGTTTTCTGCTGGTCTTTCATCTATAGTTCCTTTAAAGTTTGATTTACAAACAGTACATCGCGCAACAACTACTACATATACCTAATTACATCCATCAGGGGTAACTTTTGCCCTTTTAAATGATAAGCAACATGGTAATCTAGTGTGCTCCCAAAAATGTTCAGCCATAATAGGAGTCCAATTAGACTTAGGCAAATCATAATATAATCTAAAATAAACAATTTAATTTATTTACATTACTTCAAATTAAAAAAAAATTAAAAACATTGAAAAAACCTGGAGTTTTGCATAGGTCTTGTTTTATCAATCATTTTATACTTAATTTCTTGTGGTTCAACCTGGTTCAAATGGTTTTCCATTCGTCCACCGAAAAGGTAAAAACAAATTTTTTTGATGGCATTTCAGACTGGTCAAACACTGTTTCTAAAAAATAAATCCACATTATGATTTAGAATATAATCCAAGTCAGTAATGTTCCCGATGTTAAAATTTGTATATACTTCTTTTATTATTTCAATTCATAAGTGGTTATTATTTTATTAGATTTAACATCCGTCAGATATAATCGTCTAAAATGTTTTATAAATCATTACATTCTTACTAGTGACTTTAATTTTATTGGTTTTATTATTGAATGCAAATTTAATATATGGTACATTTGTAAGATGAAAATAACAAAGAGACGTTGAAACGTTCTCTTAAAAAAAAGTAAAAATCTACAATTTATTTTTACGAACTTCTTAAGTTTAAATATTTACTAAGATCGATATTTACGCGTAAAATAATTTCTTAATTATTAATGATTTTATTATTTGTAATATTATTGAAAAATGAATAATGGCAGAACATTAAATTCATATTTTCCATATTGGATAAAAATATGTCCTTACAATGCTATAAAAATATTTACTTATTTTAAGCTAGTTTTAGGTATTTTAAATTTTAGAATTGTTTAATGAACATTTTAAAATTTATCTGGGTATACCTACTTATTTTATTTCCACAATAATTGATCTAAGGTCATATTTGGGAAAACCCCTACACAGCAAGTTAATATTTTTTTAAATTGTAAATCCAATGTCAAATGCTTATTAAAAGTTTAGAATTAACTGATGTTTAATTTTTTAATATTTATTCAATATTGCAGGTAAGTTAGTTGAACCAAATTTAAATGTTGAATAATAATTTAAAATAAAATATAAGAAACCGATTATAATAATGATCACAGACCTCCATACTACCATATGACGGGCAATATTTTTTATTCAATGAAACTTTAAATTAAGTATAAATGTGGTGTCGAAATCAAGAATAAATGTTTAATTTCTTAATATTTAACTAATCTTGGATATAAATGTTTTATTCAAATTTTGTTTTAATATTTATTAAATATTTATATTAATTAAAATAAAATATTTTTTTTCAATCAGCATTTATTTAAATATTAATTAAAAAAACAAATGTATAATAAATATTGAATTTCTAACATAGAATAATTATTTCTTTTAGTACATATATAAAACATATGTTAAATTTTAACATTTATAAGATCTCAAATTTCCATTTCAAATTAAATATTATTTAATGTTTTGATTCTAAACCTAATAAATAAAATATATATTCAATATTGTATTAACTTTTAAATTAAATATTTGAATTCAAACTAAAACCAAACATATATACAACATTTATGATTGACAAATACTGTGTGGCCGTTTATACCTACAAGTAATAACTATTAATTAATTTTGATACTATCGAAACTATAAAAATATAGTTTATTTTTTTTTTTTTTTTTATGGACAGTATATATTTCAAAAATGTATAAAAACAAAAAATAAATGTTTTTATTGTATTTCATTTGAACTATTTATAGATCTAGATCTAAATAATTTCCACCTTAAGTTAACATCTAAATTTATTCTGAAAATATATTTTAATAAGCCACTGTCACTTAATGTGAGATACGATAATATACGCTGTCAGCTAACACCCGTATCTTCGACCTCATTATAATATGCATTGATTAAATATAATTTAATAAATCAATTTAATCAATATAATATGAATATCAAATTACTTTATAAAAAAAAATAGGATTTTTCTGTATTTTATTTTATTATTATTATATTTATGTTATAAATATAATTATAATTGATTACATATTTAAATGAGCATAGTTAACATAGCTAATATTAGATTATCAGTTTAGTCGTATATCTCGTGTCGTACTATAACTATGCTAAATATTCTAAAAAAATGCCAATTGTACATTTTACTTTTTTTTTTTTGCTTTCTATATTCTTTGGCTCGTTAAATTTCCACTTATGAATTAACTTAAAAATTATTTATTTATTGTAAATTAATTTAAATAATAATTAAATAATTGAAATTTCCATTAATTTTCAATTCTTGAAAATATAATATGTAACCATGAAAATAGTACATTTCATTATTCTTTAGTCCACAAGAGAACGCACCTGGTTTCACGCATTTAGATTATTAGCAGCAACCGATGTTGAAAGATGCCAATGTTATCAGGATGTGAAATAGATGAAGGATGAACAAATTTGATTTTCCCCTCCAGGTTTGTTGTCGTGTTCCATAAATTGTTGAATAGAAAATTCATTAGCAAAGTAATAAGTTAAGAAAATAATATTATATTTACTGTATGAATCGAAAAAAAAGTTGTTGCAAAATTAAGTAGATATTTTAAAATGTCATATATTTGAGTATTAAACTCTCAATATTTACAATATTTAATTTATCACTTCATTTTACAATTACTGTTCAGAATAAGTTTGATTACTGATTGTTAATATTCCATTTACAGATAAAAATAACAAAGTAGAACATACTTTATATACAAATAAAAACAATTTAAACAATTATTGCAAACATTGGTATAATATTACAAGACTAATGGAGAAAAGTATGAAGATAAATCAGGAATAAAATTAGAGATAATATTAAACAATTTGTTTTTAGTATGAATACAATTTAGCTATTACTGAGCAAATCGATTTTGTTCAGATTTAAATTCTATACACAGGTACAAAGAAAAAAAAAATGTTTTCACAATTTTTAAAATGTTTATTTCATAAGTAAAAATGTATACTAAATGAAGGAATATGAATATGTATCAATATTTATACAGAAAATAAACATACATATTAACATAATTATGTATGTTTTCTAAAGTATTTTTAAACAAGCTAAATATTTTATAAGTACAACAAAATACTCAACATTCTGTCGACAAATAAATGAAAAATAATAATAATAATTATAAAAATATTAGGGTATAATATGACCATACATATAAGTAGAAACAAAAATAATAAAATATATATTTATAACTTAAATTCAAATATTAAATAATAGACTATCTCCACGTTTTATATAATGATCTTTTTCATTAATTTATATATATATATAAATATAATTATACTCATCAAGACAATAACATTGAGACTCTTGTTAGAAACTCAGCCAAGGAGTATGTTGATAATAGACAGCAATATTCCAGGAAATTTAATAATTTACTATTATTAACAAGCACAATTATCACTACCCGAAGATCTGTTGTCTGAAGAACCACCGTCCAATTTTATTTGATCTGGAAATTCATTATACAACTCTACATCTGATTCTTGAGCTAATGCATTTCGTGCTATCGTTTTGAAAGCTTGTTCAACATTGACTGCTTCTTTAGCAGATGTTTCGAAATATGGTAAACCATTCTTGCTCTGACACCATTGTTGAGCCCTTTTAGTGGACACCTATACATAATGGTTCATATTATGTAAATTTAAATAACAATGATAGTAATGATACAATGAAAACAATAAAAACTTACGGCTCGATTATCTAAATCAACTTTGTTGCCTAGGACCACAAAAGGAAAATGATCTGGATCAGATGGTGATGCTTGTATTAGAAACTCATCTCGCCATCCATCTAAAGATTTGAAAGATCCTGGTGATGTAACATCAAATACCAATACACAACAATCAGCACCACGATAAAATGCCACTCCTAATGACTGGAAACGTTCTTGACCAGCTGTATCCCATATCTATAAACCATGACAAAAAAATATAATGAATAATAGTAATAATTGAATCATCATTGGTTGTCAGCAGTGTCAACACATCATTGAATTTATACATTAGGATTAAAAATTAGCTGAAGATATAAATAAAATACGATTTTGTCTCAAACTGTATTGTAAAATACAAGAAATAATGATAATGAATCTTTTGTAAAAATCATTATGTGTACTTATACAAATAATCCAAAAATTAATTTAAGAGGACATCTCACCCGCAAGTGTTATCTCCGTCTTACACACGTACGATATGGTACATTTTCGTTCACCAATGTTTCAATAGTGTGCTTTTAGTTTTAATATTACGATTGAATTCACCTATTATCAAAATTTTAGACAAGAACATAATCTGTTCTCTCGTTGGTTTTTTACGATATTTTAATTTTTAAGTGAATTATGAGCATTTTCAAATATGTATTTAATGATTTCATACTCATAACAGTCATAACTGACATAAAAATTTAAATATCGTAAAAAACCAATGAGAGAACACAGATAATGTTCTTGCCTAAAAGTTTGATAATAGGTGAATTTATTCTAATATTAAAACTAAAAGCACATTATTGAAACTGGTGAACGAAAATTTACTATTTCGCACGTGTGTAAGATGGAGACAACACATGCGGGTGAGACGTTCTTTTAATCGGTATTATTACATAACTTTGAATTTTTGTTAATTAGTTTTATTGTCTCTCGGAAATGTTACTTTCATATCTTCTTTGAGTTCTAATTATACATGTATACATTAATGCATTATCTATCTATTTCCAACGGGTATATCAAGTAAACAATTTGATAATACTAATATAGTGTTTATAAGAACTGCATATTTTTTTCTGCATTTATACAAAATTATTCATAAAACAAAAATTAACCCATATCTGGTTAACTATCTATTTTTATATGATTGTAGGAAATAAGTTTCAAGGAAAAAGTCATGGTACAACAATATCCTGAATTAAAGTATTGGAGGGGGAAAAATTTAGGTAAATCATTTTTGGCTTAGTGTAGAATCTAAAATTTATATAGTCTAATGATACTAAAAATGTATTTAGTACACTACTGTTTATTATAATTTATTACATTATAAATAAATAACTATATATTTGTATCAACTAATTACCTACATTGTATTATAAATATTAATTTAAATTCATAAATAATTAATTTATGTGGAGGTATAAAAAAAAATGGGGTTGACAATCGTAGCGCTCCATGCATACGTTAATGTAACCGAAATCAATCCATGTGACCCAAGCAAACAATAACTATTTTTATAACGTTTTTAAATACTATTATTATAGGCGCTAAATATTGATGCCTGGTAACTTACTATTTTGTGATTATTTGTATTAAAGGTTTTTTTTATATATATTCTGAATTCTAAGTTTAAAGAACTTTTTTCCCGATTATTCTCCTTTGAAATATTTTTGTTTTCCATCTGGCAGTTAAAATTTAACCCAAAATGTATAAAAAAAAATTGTTTACTCATTCAAAAAACGATGTTAAAATTTCACATATTAATTAATAATCTTAATTCATTATACCTATTAAAGTAAATAGCCTACATATGTTGAAGATGACCAAAAATTCTCACTCTCCATATAATATTCTCTAAAAATGATCCAAGTAAAAGTATTAAAATTTGAATTGAGTTAGCAGACATTTTACGAAGCTACTCTATTTTTCCCAATGATTAAATTAATATATTTTATTAAAGGAATGTTAATCAACACAATAATAATACGATAGCAACATCATAACAAATCATTAAATATGTTTAAGGTCCATTATTATGGTAGATACCTATTTGATTATTTCTATATTGTTGAATAGATTTTTTTTTATATTTTCATGAGCCATAATTCAGGAATTATGACATTAACACATCGTAATATTATAACAAATTTACAAATCTCAGTCAAGCCAGTCTAGGTATGCATTTTGTAGAATATAATTTAGTAGGTAGTAGTGTACCAAATGGAATAAGAATAGATGGATTATTTTGTTACATAAGTACCTTCATATTGTACCTATCACAATATTATGTTATTATTTATCAAGCAAAAATGCTATGAAACGAGCGAGTGGCGAGACTAGTTAGTGAGCACTATAGATTACTAGAATCGATTAGGTTTTACAGTGAACGAAGAAATGAAAATGACGAAATATTTTCAGTATAATTTTTATCGAAAATTCGTGTTTAACAAATAGAAAATTAGACCAAGTCCAAACTCCAAATGACAATATTCTGATCTCTGATGCAGACTGGCGTGGAGGTGCTCGTACTAACTAGTAAATTACGTCTGTCAGAGTCCTCTCCAGGACAGGCGGACCCCCTTAAACAGTAGGTTTCCCCCGTCCCACTTCTCATGACCCTTCTGGCCTAACATATCTGTTATATTATGTTCTCACGATATTACGCACTTCGGGATTCAGGCGTACGAGCGATGATCGAAGTATCGAACCACAATATGTTGTCCGGGTGACGCTCTATCCACGCACAGGCTTGTCAACCGCAACCGTTGCGTCCGGGTTTCCCAGAGACGCTACTCTAATCGTCGTCATTAACTATAAGATTAATACATTGCGGTTATATTATTATACGCGAACGATGTGTGTTCATTTCCCAGTTCAGGTGATGTGACCCCCTTATTATCATTGTTCATTGTTTTTAGGCCTAATGCGTTGCCATCAAGGTACGATAGATACCTTCCTCCCATTATGTGTTAAATGTTAATTTCTACGCCGCAGTATATCTATTATGTATTATATTATTAGTATAAGATATCAGAGCACGTAGCAACAGTAGTGTCTTTTAAATCTTAAATTTACTACTGTGGGCCACCAAAACCATAAATGACAAAAATCATAATAACATTAGTATTATAACTTAAGTCATTATCTATTATCATTAAATAATTTTTAAATATTTTAAAACTAATTTATCGATATCGGATATAATGCGTTATGGAGAGATGATACCTCTGGATAGGTAGATATAATTATCTATAACCATGGCCGGTGGCCGAAATCGAAACGTATAAATAATATTACGTCTTATCAATTATTACGACGACGTAGCCACAGTAAAGTTGTCTACGTCGCAATCAATCTAGCATTCTATCTGGCGTCCGTTGACCTTGGTGACCGACGCGCACAAAGGATTAGAACCTGGTTTGCTTGCTCACCTGCATCGTAACGATCCGGTCGTCGACCATCACCTCTTTGGTCAGGAAGTCGGCGCCGATGGTCGCCTTGTACTGGTTGGTGAACTTCTTGTTGACGTACTGGTTCATCAGCGACGTCTTACCCACGCTCGAATCACCTAGTATGATCACTTTCAACAGAACCTTCTTCCTGGTCGCCATGATCGCGTGGTCAGCGACAATTGACGACTACGATAGAACTTGACTGTACGCGTCGATACGACCTGCGAAATTGCGTCAACAGTTAACACCCACACGGCAATACACTATACAATATGTATAAAATACACAATCGCGTGCGTGTTCAACGATATTTTCGTTTGCAATGAGTAAAAAACGTAAACACCTAAACAGCAGACGACAAACACTTATCACTTACTTGCGTCCAAAATGAAATACGATTTATTGTTCTTTTCTTTAGGCAGGTGAAACGCAAAAGATAAATACGAAAACAATCGACCGCGTCGCAGTAAACACGAACAATAATAACGATCACGATTATGATGCAATAATATTGTGACAATAACAGTTCTGGTTTAGTTTTATTCCAATGTGTGTGTGTGTGTGTGTGTATTAAATTATATACACACAAAATCTTTTGTGATAATGGAGTATATTTATTAAGCGTGGAGTTTTATTTTCGTCAACGTCGGACGTCAGTCGTCACTGGACACTGAGTACTGACCAGTGACCACTCGGCATAGGTAGGTATAATACCCACGAATTGCGTACACAACTTTAAACTATACAAAACCGTATTTACGCAACGTAAAATAAACGTAGGTAGTTAATAGTTATCGGCCCGACGGGTGGTGGTTAAGACGGTAGTAACGAGTAGTGGAGTGTTGTACTAATATACTGTTTTGGTGATGGTGATTGGCGGGGCGGAGAAGGCCACACCGACGTACGTATTATTATTTTTCAAGGCGCAGCTGTTCGGTCGTGGCGACAGTATGACCACGCGCTGGGAAAGTACAAAACGAGCGACCCAGCAGCTGCAGCAGCTGTTACAATGATTGATTGCATTTATTGAAAATATTCAAATATCAAATAGGTATTATAAATTATAATATATATATAATAATTATATAGTCTTAATGTCTTATCATAGAGTAATTACTCTAAGACAAGTCTTATGTAATAGACAAAATATAATATTAGAACTATTAGCATAATAAACTAGGTATATTATAGTTGCATAATATATTCTTTATTATTAATTAAAAATTGTATGATTGACGAATAGGATCCACAATATTGAAAATACTTATTAGTAATTTTATTATTAGTAGAAACACTAAAAACTAAAATACAAATAAAAATATAATAATAATAGTATGTTTCATAAAAAAATATTCATTATTGTAAGACAAATGACTATGGATTTAAATTAATGAGAGAGGGGTCAGGGGATTAGGGAGCCAAGAATCAATAAAAATACAAGCAATTAAGTTTATAATAATTTATTCTTAATTTTACGTATATATTCTATTTTAATATTGTATTTTCCTAATCTATTGATGTTACCATGTTAGGTATTATCATCAAATACTATAAATGATTTATAGTATTTGGTATTATTGTTCAAATTACAATTTCATTGACTTTTGTAATAATGACTATGACATATAATTCTACGAAATCACACTTTAATCTCGCAAATGTATTACATTAATAACAATAAATAAGTATTAAATTAGGTACCTAATACCTAGTATGTATTATTGATTATTTCATTTAGGTATAACAGTGAACGCTAGCCCAGCTATTAATTTTATTTAGTAATTAATATTTAATGTAAATACCTACACCATATTCTACTATGATTAAATTTAAAAATGGTTTCTGGATAGTTATAGGAACTATTCAATTCCGATTATAATGAATTATTAATGATTAATTTTTAAGTATATACCTATTAAATTGTATACATGATAATTGTTTACAGAATTCCTAGTATAAAATTTCAAAAAAATTTCCGATAAGCTCCACAGTTAAAATAAAAAAAATATAACGCCTATTGCAAGCAGTAAAACACAGTTTGCATAGCTATTAATCCATACTTGTTCTTATATATAAATATACTCCATCTGCTTATAAAATAAAAACTATAAGTAATAAAGATAACAGAGAAAAGTATATATAAAACATAAATCACACATTCACACGTGAAGAGTAGACCATTCATTAACAGAACCTCAGAAAACTTCTTATTTTTATTTATTTCCCCTTATTTTACTATTTTAGGCTCTAGACCAATTTCTTTTTAGTCGACGGAGAATTTGTGGTAATGTGAGAAAGAAGACATGTTTCTAATGAATCGGTTTATTGGGTTAGTTAATTTTTAATGGAAACTCATATAACAGTGGGTTTTAGCATGCTGTTATTTTTTAGTTCATTACGGAGAGTTACATTTGTTATGTACAATGGAGCTTCGGTGATAAATCTTAGGCTAATTGACTGAAAGGCTTAGATAGGGCGAATGTTTACCGGATTACCTGAGCTTCAAATTTGGCTGCTTTGTGACCATACGTCCATATTACTGGATTGATGACTGCAGTGGCGCAACTAGGAAAAAAATTTCTGGGGGGCTTACATTATTACAATATATATACATAAAATTATATAGGTTATTATACTAGGCCTTGGAGACATTTTGGGGGGGGGGTTACAACCACTTAACCCCCTGTGGTTACTGGTTACGCTATTGGATGACTGTTTGGTATAGCCTGCAGGGGCGGATAGGCATAGTCTAACCGGCCCGGGGAAATAAAATCTATTTTCATATCAAAGATTCAGATATTTTTCATCGGCCCATTTTCGTTAATGTATATAGCGGCTCTGGGTATAGCAGTAATTTGTTTTTAAGATTCAAGTCTAATTCAAGTTAGATATAAGAATAGGACTTAAATGGAGGCGAGGGTTAAATTGTTTACGTTTTTGCTTGATGTGGTTAGGCCAGGCTAATATTTTATCTAGAAATATACCTATAGGTATTTAGTTGACTGGCGAAGTCCATTTTTTTTCTGGAGCATTCTATTTTGTTTAGGGAAAATTGTTCGTCACTGATTGTAATTTTCTTGGTCCATACTATAAAGTAAAGACAAAACTGGTTGTAAATTGTTGCCTAAATTTATAAAATTATAAATAAGTTAAATCCTCTTTCAGTAACTCAGTAAGTAATATAATATGGATAAATTTTATTTATAAGTTTGAACAATCTATTTTAAATGTATGCTGGATGGGTGTCTGTTCCTGCAATGAAACGTATTACTTTGTATCTTACTCAGATGGGGCGCTGCTCCCAATGTGTCAATAATTCGTTGGCTAATAAAAAATTTGAAAAAACTGGGCACGATTAGGTTAAGACGTCTTCGGTAGTACGAGACGGTAAACGGTAAAAAAGTCCGCGAATAAGGTAATAAAATATATATAAAAAAAATAATTAACTATGCATTAATTATTATCATTATTTTAAAATTACTTGTATTATATTAAATTATTATGACTATTTTATATATTATGTAATTTACCGTTACTACTCCCTACTCTTTTTTCGTAAGCAATGCGAAATATTTTATAATATCAGCTCAACCGGTTCGTTATTTGCAGCAGCTCTTCGACATAGTATCTGGAGACGGTATTCTAAAGTATTTTGTTTTTTTTTTTATGTTAGCCGCCCAATATCATTCAATTCAATTTTTGCGATATCTACACTAATTTCCTGTCGCATTTTATCAATTAGCTTCCATATCGTAGGATGGTTATGCCCCACTACATGTTTGAATCTATTATTCCAGCTCTCACATATATTGTTTGTTTGATGTTCCTCATTTAATGTCGATTCGTGCACGTTCCATATCTCTGGTGGATACAACGCTTTAATTCCACGTAGTTTTATACATTCTTCCGAACCAACTTTTTTGTACGTACCCGTGACGTATGTACAATCAAAGTACTCCAGTAACTCATTAGCTTCTGGTGAAACAACAGTTTTTAAATAGTTCATACCTTCATAAATTTTGTGTAATGGTAAAAAAGCTAGTCCATCTAACATCCCGCAAAAATAACTAAAACTGTCGCTATTTGTATATACATTTTGTAACCCTAGATTTTGTATTTTTCGGTACGTGTTTTGACACAGGTGATAAAAACATCCTTTTATTTCTAATTCAAATCTAATTATTTCACGAGCAGCCTGGATAGTCGCTTAATATATAACAATTTTGGATCAGGAAAAAAATTACGTTCAGCACATTTCTCGTTTAAAATACTAAACATTTTTTGTAAGTACTTTTTGTTTTTCTTTCTAATAAACAATAAACAGCGGTAACAAATACATCTCTTTTTTTTACTCTTATAACATATAATTGTAAAAAATGTTCAGGACTCAATGAAAAGTTTCCATCACAAAACCAATTATTTTCATTAGTAATATACCGTAAAGCATCATCCATATAAAAAATAATTATTCGTTCATCAGAATCAGGTTCACTATTGTACCTACAATAAAAAGCGTTAATTTTTTATATAATGTCCAATCACCAGTTATAGGTATTTAGCTCTGATAGAATTTGAGGCTTTTTTGGATACATTCGACTTTTACAATTACACAATGTTCTTTTTACAGTGTTTGCTTTTGCAGGCATGTATTTCAGAGCTTCTTTTGGCAAATTATGGATAACTTCCGCAAAAACCTGAGAAGGTGTATTTGTTGACATTTTAAATCGGTTTTTCATTTCTTCCTTTGCTTTTTCAACAATGCCGATGTGTAATTCACCAGCATGAGAATGCTCTACAATCTAAGCTTGGATTTTTTAAATCTGTATATATAAATATATTTTTTACATACATAAATTAATAAATTATTACAAAATGTAAATATATTATAAATATAGGTATTTACCTCTGTCGGTAGTTAATATACCAGGACATTTTTTCGAAGACTTCTGGGAACATTTCCATCTTAATGTTTTTATTAGTTTATGCTGGATTGTTTATGCAAATCCACCAAAAATAGTTTTTTTACCATCTTTTATTCATTTTACACTAACCATTGTTATTTTAAGTATATACACTATTACTGTTAACATTGCTATGGCACGCGGTTGATTACTAGTGCTATATATTATCGTATAGGTATACTAGCCTAATTTGTTAATTTTATATGGAAATACCCTAGGTCCTAATTGAAATATCATTGTGTATAACTTGTCTCAATACTATAAGTACATTTGAGTATACAGAGCGATTAAAACATATTATTTGAAAAAAATAACTAAGCTCAATAAAACATTTTTGTTTAATAATTTTTTTGAGAACTAATTTTATTTTAATTTAATAATTAATTTATATTTAAATAATTTTTTTCTTAATATCGGCCCGACAAGCTAGGGGAGGACAATCGAAATTGTACATATCCTTTTTTGTATTTGTTTGAAAAATAAAGTGTTTTTTTATAGATAATTTAAAAAAGCGTTCATTTTGGGACACCTATACATATCTATACATTTTTAGAATATCGCTGATCAACTAAACAAAAAATCATGAACATTATTTATGATGTCATATGTAGTAAATACAATTAATATACATCCAAGAAATAATATAATGGTTGTCGATTAATATACTCTTATTAATCACGTTAAGCCTTTTTAAATAAAATGAATGGATCCAAATTACAATTTGAATTTGAATATATTGTAATTATTTAAATGTTATGATACAGAAATGATATGTAATTTAAGAAAGAGAATTTCGAGGTACCTACTATATAGGTACAAGGTTATCGGTTATAATATATCAGTTATCTCTTAGTAGTAGTTAGTACATAGTACATACCTACATAATTAATCATACACATTTATAAAGAATGACGAATGTAATAAGCCAATATAATGACTAATTTATTTAATATTTTTAAGTGATTTGATATATTGGACAAAAACTGTAATTAGCTGCATAATATATTTTTTACTATAGTTTACTTTAGTAAAATATACTATTCGTAATATATTATGCACATAAAGGTATAGGTATTTATCATTATATTATTATTATTATTATTATTAGCAATTAAATAATAAAAAAAAAAATGTTAATTATTTTTATCAATAACTTTGTTAATTTTTTTTTTTTATGAATTATAGGTACATAATATGTTAATAATAATAAATGTTTCTTTGTTTGCCCTTTATATATGTATATCTACTCAAATATTATTGAACTATTTTCAATAAAAGTTATATCAATAGATTTCTTGAGACTCGGAAGGTGTTTATATATATTTTTTTTTCAACCCTTATATAGATTGTTATAGGGTGGCTTACGCTTACCACTCGCACATGAATTCAGTTTTGGCTCAGTAAATAAGTATATTATTTTGGTTATTTAAGTGATTATCATATGATTACAAGTTGTATTATTTTATAATTAATAGAAATATGCCATAAAAAAATTAAAAAAGATGGGCAAGTAAATACCGCTCTGCTGTATAGTAAGTATAAAATGCTTTACTTCTGTGTTAAATTTGGATTCAAATGATTTAATAATACTTCATTGTATATACGAAAAATGCTGCTGAGCGGAGATGGCCTATCGGCTATCAGCTTACACATATACTATATACATCACTAAGACACGAAGTATATCATACAATAAACTTGATTTAATTTATTAATTATTAAATTATGATTTAATATCATGATTTATTTGATTGCTATAAAAATAATTTATTTTACTATTAGTATTGCATTATTACGATATAGGTTGATTTAATTTTCACCGATAATATTGCATTTATAAATATTATAATTTATATTATTGTTAATTTTTGAGTTAAAACCACCTTACTACAGTAGAACAGACAACAGTGTGAATAGGTTATTGGTATAAATAGCTTATGTCTTAAAAATTAAAATTAATATACATATTTTAACATATTTTGTCAATGAGTAGATATAGTAAAATGTATAATATACGTCTCTACGAATAATGTTTTTGAATATTTGGTAGAAAAATTTATGAAAAATCATACATTACATTTTCAAATCATCGATATCAATTATAAAATGACATTTTTTTTATAAAGTTCTGACTACAAAATAATTTGAAAATTTTGAAAATTTCACAAATTTCTTTTACATACGAATAAAAAAGTCGTATCATCGTATTATAAAAATGAATGCCTACATTCGTCGTTCCGCTCAGAATCTGAAAATAAATAAACGAAGTGAATACACAAATAGGTGAAGTTAGCTAATAGATAAATACGTTTTCTACTATATTCATAT
The DNA here is from genome assembly GCF_020882245.1 of Rhopalosiphum padi. Lineage (NCBI taxonomy): Eukaryota > Metazoa > Arthropoda > Insecta > Hemiptera > Aphididae > Rhopalosiphum > Rhopalosiphum padi. The sequence continues at coordinate 27,805,062 of NC_083600.1, forward strand.
AGATCATTGTTGTAATGACTTGTTATCAAAGTCCATTTTTTATCCGTAACGGTATTTTCAATGATAGATGTGTCGTCTTTCCCAGATTGTGCAGAAACAGATTAGATAATTAGTAAAATGTTTCAATGATAGTGAAACTAATCATAAGTAATAATCATCTTTATTTGTTTGTTGTTTGTATTTGGAACACGGAATTTTTAAGTTATCTACAGTTTTTCTTTCGAGCAATTGTGGTTTTCGCAATGGAACTACATTTATTTCGATATCTCGACCTTTCAAGGTTTACTACTATAAGGCTGGGGCTATAGTGCTATACACGGCGTTTTCGCGGTCTATATAATATGTCGGTAATCGGTAATCGGTGTATAATATATATTTATAAAATTATATAATACGGTATATATATGAACAATGGCCAACACTCAACACTATCTATATATTTTAATACTATAGTATTTACTAAGCTATTATAAGATGATATAGATATTTGTGTAAAATAAATTAGGTACACCGTGTACACAACGACAACATACCTCTGAACTTAATATAAATTACACACGTATTTAAACATTTGACATAGTGTAGGTACCTCTTAAACACTATTTATTTGTACAGTTTAGTCTGTAATTATTTTTATTATTTCATTTATTATACTTATACACTTTGCCCTCTAGATACGATCCAGACTCCGGTTTAACGAGAATTCAGGATACTGATAATTTAAATGTTATAATTTACGTATTTATTTTTATTTTATATAGAGAAAAAAGTTAATTTACATACAACTTTTTTAATAATGTAAATGATATCAACAATAATAAATGTATAGGTACAATTATTTGAAACAATGAATACCTACTCCAGTACTCCACTACCGGCTCTACCCCCTAAAACCAAATGGATAATATTGTAATGTTTTTATCAAACATCAAAGTTTATAAGTTAAAATTTTTTAAATTCATAGTTGAAAGTTGTATGGTTCTAAATGTTCTAATTGTTAATTGTATATTATTTAAATTTTTACAAATTATTATGGAAAATATAGTTTTATTTTGTCTATTTTTAAAAGTACCTATAGGTAATTATATTTATATATTAACTTATTATTTATTTTTTATTTCTAATCTAATAGCTGATAGGTGCCTGCAGATTACCTACTGTAAAAGTGTAAAATAATGTAATATGTTGAAAAACATAGGCACTTAATAATTTATGAATATTTAAGCTTGAAGTGTCCTCGAAATAAGTTGATGTACTTTTAGCAATTGTTTTGTTTCTAATAACTTATTTTATTGTATCGCTGTTATAGATAAACAAGTTATTTATGTATAATATATTAAATTTAATATTTATACATAATACCATTACAAATAGCAGTTTGATGAGTGATGACTGTATTATATAATATTATATATATTGTTTAATATTTAGTACTATTCATATGTCAGTATTATAATACCTATAATGTATGTGTATCTATTTGACATCTAGCTGAATATATCGATATAAAATATATTAGCTATAATACCTACAATATTTAAGCTATACAGACAATTGTCAATGACAAATAGTGCATATAATGCATATTGGTATATTGCATATAGATAGTGGATACCTTAGTACCTGCTGGTATATATTATGTTTTCACAGTCTCACAGCTGCAATTACAAAATTGTTACTATAAAATATGTGTCCATATATCGTCGTATTGGACAAGGAAATTTATTTTATATCGTTTAGTGTTTACAGATGCTGAGATGCATAATCATAAAAAATTAGTTGAAAGCTAGTTATTAATTAATTTCTTCACATGATATTTTGTTAAACAGTAGCAATAACCTATAGGTAACTACTTACTAACTGATATTAATATATTTAATATTATACCCTATAGTCCAGGGATGGAAAATCCACGGCACGCAATCGGAACGAATTGGCATCAAGTATTAAACAAAACAAATAATTAAGAATTAACAAAGTAACGTTAATATATTATGTGCCTAAACTAACTATTTGTTTTATTATTTATTTTAATTATACAATAAAATTATGATATTTTTTTTCTTGCAATATTAAATATAATATATATATATTTTTTTCATAGCATGCCACTTGAAAAAAAAAGGTAATTTTTGGCACGTAGCGTTCAAATAATTTGCCACCCCTGCTATAGTCTATTATATACCCGCGCGGATACAAGGTTATATATAATTTGAATTTTGATGCAAAGAAAAATTATTAATACGCAAAATATTTATATATAGGTATATAATATTTATTTATTTATTTATTTCATTATTTATTTTAATTATTTTTGTTTTATATATACTCTAAATCTAAGTTTCAGTAGGTTTATTTTGTATCATTAACTTAATCATCGTTTAGTGATCTAGTTCTTTTTATCAGATCTGTTAATTATATAATTATTGTCAAATTTCAATTGTACTTATTACTTAATCATTTGTTCAAATACTTCAAAGAGCTTCCACTCGTTAAATTTACTAAATGAAATAATATATACCAATATCGGCAATATCATCATAAGAATCAAAACATATGTATGGGTAGCACACAATATAGAATATTTATGTTTAATGGGCAATGTAAACTTGGTAAAAAATACAAAAATATAAAAAAAGGATAGGGCATTTTAGCATCTAGTATGATATATTATATGTACATATTATTATTTTACTTGTAAACCAATAATACAAATATATAATAAACAAATAATTGTAAAATCAATAATTTTTTTTTTTATTTACTCTCAACAAAACAAAATACCCGATCTCATTCCCACATGGCCACATAATATTATGAGTTATGGCCAAATTTCACATGATTGTAAACATGCAATAGTCGCATACTTACATGGATAGTAATGTAGTATATATGAATAAATTAGATTAAAATACTATACTTAGTGGTTAATCATTTAATATTAATAAATATTTTATTACAAAGTAATTATAATTTAATTATAGGTAGATATCTAATTAGTAATTATAGTAATTATACTTATTATACTTATGAAGTTATGAGACTATAATATGACTTATTTTAGTTAAAACATATAATTATGGGTAATACATGAAAAAAGGCCGCAACAAAAGAAACGGGAATTTTGGTCTTTCTGATCGTCTGCAGTTTCATAAATGTAGGTTTTTTGTTTATGATCAAATGCGATTTTTATTATTGTGTTGAATGCTTCTTTAACCTTTGTTGAATCTTTTGCCGATGTCACGAAGTATGATAAAATTTCATTATCCCTGCTCCATAACTTAACCCATTCCTGATCCACCTATACATAATTATTAAATAATAATTGGCCATTGGTAAAATCATTAGAATTTACATTTGTCATAGGTACACATATTCATAGATATATACATAATTATTAGCAACAAGTAACAAAACCCATTTAAAAAGTAGATAATATTAAAGGTTAATCCTTTTATAACGAATGGCATTATATACAATAGGTATACGTATCCTCTTTAGAACATATATTATATATTGAATATTCATATGCAGTGGCGTATTTTCAATAATTTCTTGGGGAGGGGGGGATAAAATTTTAAAAAACCATTTGATAAAGCTTATTTGTTTCATTTTACTTTGAAACTTGGAATAAAGAAATAAAATAAATATAAACAATAATAATTTATAACTGAAAAAATGTCGTCCCGTTACCGTATCGCCGCAACGAATTTCTGCCTGGTCGACTACGTGTGACTACCGGTGCTCTACTATTATAGATTTTGTGGATTGTGGACAATGTTTTTATAATTTGTTTATCGACAACTCCGTACACACACAACCTACTGGTTAGGTATTTTCTTATAATTTATAAATAATATTTTAATTACAAACTTCTACGACGCGTTGGTGCATAGATCCATGTTTTTTTTAATTTGGGGGGAGGGGTTGAACCCGGGATCCCTCGTAAATACAACACTGTTTATACGCAATAAGCAAAATTTTTCCTTATCATTTTATAACTAAAAATTGATTTTTTTTTTATTAAATTCTTGTTTATTATTATATTTAAATCATAAATAAAAAATCAATAACAATATATTATATTACCATTATGTTATTTAAGTCGACTTTGTTACCGATAACTACAAATGGACATAATTTTCCATTAGGTATTGAGATCTCGTTAAGGAAGTCATCTCGCCAATAATTTAATGACTCAAAAGATTCTAATGATGTGACATCGTATACCAAAACGCAACAATCAGCACCTCGATAATATGGTACACAGCAAGAACGCAGTGACCGTAGTCCTGGCATGTCCCAAAACTGTAAATAAATATAAATCATTATAACATCAAAAAATTGACAATTTATGATACACATTCCTATAATAATTAATAATCATATTTCTTATATGTTACTGAAACTTGGAAGTGTCTACACTCTATACAGTATGGCACAGGCCACAGGCGCGATTCTAGGACTATATTTTCGTATGCGGGCAACAGTAGATATATATAGTTTTAACTGCAAATAATATTTCTCATTTCCTCCCCTCAAAATTTTTTTAATAAAATATTTATGCTTATAGCTTCCACAAATACCTTAAATATTAGCAGTAGGTACATTATAGTTTGTAGCTTGAAATCTTTATATTAATTATAATAGGTAGGTAATAGGTAATAAAGATTTTAAATATAAAAAAATAGAATAATCCTTAGTTTTTAAGTAATTAAGTATAATTATGCTTATTTAAATATATTTAAATTTAACTGTCAAAAAAGTAATTCAGACTAATTTTTAAAAGAATAGTAAAAGCTAAATTTAAAATTGGATTCTTCTATTTTTCATGCTTACAAAAACTTCAAGGGCAGAAGTTGGATCTCTTAATAATTTTCTGCGTTTTCTGTATCAATTGATAGTTTAAGGCTGCTTAATCATGCAAAACTTTTCATAGTAGATCTTAAATATGTCTCAACACGGCGTATGATGGAAAAACTGCGTTAGGTTATGTCAAATGACTCAAATGATAAAACATCTTATGTTTATATAAAAATTACATTTTTTAAATAAGTGGCATTAGAAATTTTGGTATGGCAGCTGCCCACCCTGCCCATACGCTAGAACCGCCATCCAAAGGCATGTCAAATGCTGATTGTCGCCAGGAATGTTAATAAATTAAAAAATATAGCTATAAACTATAGTTAATGTTGATATTCACGTGATGATTTTGGTGGATGTGGACACGTGTTTGGTTAATATGTTGATATATGTATATAAAATGCTTAAATTTAATTGAATCATTTGAATCATTGAACAATACATTATTATTGAATAGATTTATTATAATATATTTTTTGAATATACAAATTATTATTTAAAAATAATAATGGTGTGAATGATAATATTACAAATAAGTTTTAGTTTTAGTCCTAGAAATTGTATTTATTGTAGCAAGACAAACCTTCATGACATTTTAAAAAGTATAAAATTATATTTTTATACCCACCACTTTATGAGTTATTAAAAAGTTTTATAACTACCTGTTAGGGATAGTACATATAATTATCGATATTAAATATAGTATAGGTTTAAATGATTGAGGCGTCGATGATTGGAAAATTATAGTAATTAATATTGACAGAGCATTTCATAAATAATATATTATATATAACAGAAGATTCACGTTTTACGACAAATTTTTTTTTATTATGATGGAAATATTATATCTATAACTCTATAAGTATTAAGTATTAAGTATCTAGAAAAAATTTTGTTTAATTTCTTTGGTAGGTATATGGTATATTGGTATCTGCTATTTAGTAAACATGTTACTTATAAATTATAATAATTAAGGTAAATGTAAATAACTAAAAATAATAAAATATTTTAAGTCAATGTGGCAATTCAGTTATAAATTAATATAAATCATATAAAAAGTACCTATATTATGTATTTATGTTGTACATTAGATGTTATTATATTAATTATTATAAATGAAAAACTTAAAAAAAAAATTGTACCTGAATTGATACGATTGTACCATTAATCACAATTTCCTTGGTTGTAAAATTAGTTCCGTAGTTAGGTAGATTTGTACCTGAATAATACTTGCCAGCCAACAAAGAAGATTTTCCCACAGACGTATCACCCAAAATCACTATTTTCAGATTAATTTTCATTTCGAAATTCGAATGACTGATATTGCTCTACTCTACGATGTTCACTAACAAAACTAAGTCAACTACCATAATTAAATGCTGATCTACTATTACTGTTATAACATAATAATAATAATTATTTATGTATGTCCATTATCGTATTTTATATGATAAACAAATCAATCACATTTTTCAATAATGTACTACAAAGACTAGTAATTGATTGAAAATCAAATGCTTGTATTTACAACTGTATTATTAGTATTATGCATAATACATAAACATATTATATAAACAGCATGCTATTAACAAAAAAATAATGAAATATGTACAATAATAAACTAAGTCCATAGGCTAATTATAATTGTCATTTTCAGCATGTAAAACTTCAATTTAATAAAAAACAAAATAATATATAAACACAGGTGTATACAACAAATTATATAACATCATGACAAAGATATATGGGAAACTTGTGTAAAATCATCTTAAAAATATTAAAAAAAAAAAAAAAAAAAATTGGCAAGTGGGTACCGCTCTAATGTAACTACATTAGGTGTCATGTACTCATATGGGTCACAGTTAGTAGTCAGTAATGGATGTGTTAAATTTGAATTCAATGATATATCATCGTATATGAAAACGATCCTAAGCGAAGATGACGGTCCGTCAACCTACATTATACTAACTTCTTGTTGAGTATATAAAGTATATTTCATGATAATATACCAATAATACACCATTATGTTTTTTTGTTATAGCTATTAGTCATTCATTTTTCTATTGGTATTTGGTATTACGGTAGGTTGATTTATTTTTTTCCAAAAAATTGCATATATTATATTAATAGGTAGTATATTTAATTTTTATAATAATACATATTTATACCATTATTATATTATTATTGAAATTAACTTTTGAGTTGTTGTCATCTTACTGCAAAATATAGTGAATAGGTTTATTGTATAAATAGATAATAATATCTTAAAACTAATAATCAACATATTTATAAATAAAGTTCATAATAGGTACCTATAGGCTATAAGCAGTTTTGAATTCCCATGAATAACGTTTTGGATTATAACAAAAATAATTCAAATTGTAATTCATCGATAAAATTAAAATGTAATATAAATTATAATATGTAATTTCGTCCAAACTTGAACTTCAAGTATCTATTTTTTTTTTGTATTTGTAAATTTTGTTTTAGATTATTAAGTTCCAATATGAATTACTTATTAGGAATGTTATTTTACATTTTTAAATTTTTGATAAAAGAATTATGATTTAATAAATTGTTTAATACATAACACTTGTAATCCGATTTGAACATTTTTGTTAAAATTTAAAATTAAAATGCCTATGTTTTTTTTTAAATATTTTTATACAGATATAAGAACCATTTATGAGGAACCTTATATTATATCTTTAAACTTTTCGACTATTTCGTAAAAATATTTTTATTGATATTAAAAAAAAAAACCGAAAATTTCATTTGCTTATTTAAATAACTGAGTGAAAATATTTCTAAAATTAAACTATGTATATAAAATAATAATATAAACCATTGTTGAACATTTCAAGTATTTACGGTTATTTGTTTTTGAATTTTAACAGAATAAAGAGATTCATTATGTCGAAAACTTGTTTTGTGTAAAATATATCAGTTACGATTCTGAGCAAAGACGATCTGTCAGCATATATATTACTAAAATACTAAGTATTACATATTTTTATTATTATTATTATTTTTTTTTATTGGGGGATTTTGAATGACTGAAGTCTGGAGAAATATTATTATGACGTTTTGTTCTGGGCCTTTAGATCTATAGTGATGTTGCCATTGAGAACGGATTGACATCTCGTGATAACGTCACGGTCACATCACAGAATAGATCAAATGGTCACATATTTAAATTACCACTATCAAAGAGCTCCACTGCCTCCACTCTATATCCGCGCTTTACGGCGACAGAGCGTGCAGTATGTGTAGCGAACGAGTTGCAGATATCAGAAAGTCGAGGATGTCGGTCACACTGTTTCGACGCGCGTGCGCAACTTTGGAAAAACGCAACCGCCCGCCGGCCGCCATCGCCCATCATCGCGATCAATTCCAGTAGATAAAATATATACCTATAGGTATATTATAAACTGTAGTATTGTATTGATATTTATTATAATAAATATATAATATTATTAACATATTATATTATATAAGTATATCTACCTACATTTACGTATTATATTAATAAAATAATAATATGATACATCAGTTATTTTGTCGTGTCAGTGTCACTTGTAATTAATATTCGTAATCGTCTTAACGTTGTTTTCGCTACGGTAAAGTATCTCATTGCTCGCAGTCTTCAATAATTCTATCGTTATCCGTTAGTCGTTACTCGCGCGCGCGCACAACTGCTACCTCAGTATGTACTGTCGTGTATGATACTGGAAAATTAGACTACAACGTTTAGCGCCAGTATCCTTGTCCACCTACGGTTCCGTGAACGTATTGATAAGGACATAAGGCGTTTCGCAGTTTTCATTACCATTTACCGACGATTTATCGCGTGTATTATCCGCCGCCGCCGAAATGGACAAGAGGAAGTTGTCGTGAGTATATTGATAAAATAATATAAAATATAGCGCACCAATTATATATTGCCGTGTATGTGGTGTGGAGCCTACGATTGATATTTTACGAATTTACGATAAAAAGCCTCCTGTAATGGGTATTGATTGTGCGAATATTAAAACACCGTTGCACATGACAATTCGCCTTAACTTACAGCTGTCAGTGGCCGATGACAGATGTGTCACGAGAATGGTTTCAGTTTTTGTTGTACACTCAAATCCATTTATCTGTTCAGTTGATAGTATTCAAACTAGGTTTCAACAGTGTGCCATTTGTTGATTTGTGGTGAAACGGAGAAGAATAGTTAAATGATTTCAGTGTTTTCACAGAAACAGAATTAGATTTTCCCCCAAAAATAGTTTACCCATTAAATCAATACAAAATCTATTGCATGTAATTAGCAATTTCCTGATTACCCTTGGTAATTTATATTTATATAAACTAAATTATTATTAGCATTTGATACTGTTGTTTTTGCAATTTAAACGTTCATTGGGTTGTATTGTTTTTTCTTATTTATTAAGTAGGCAATAAAATCTTGGTAACACGTTAGCTTACAAGTTGAATATTATATTTAATGTCATATGGCACTATGTACTGTGAATCTATCTACATAGTATTATATTAGCTTTAAAGTATTATTTACCTACATATGGTTACCGTATTTAATTTTAAATATTTACCTAAAAACAAGAAGTTTACTTAATATTAGTGTTCAGTATCCTCTTCCCAATAACCCCCCCCTCATTGTCAAACACACTAGCCCAGTGATCTCTTTATTTAAATAAAATCAAGTTCTGAAGTGTATCAATGGATCCTTCCTTATCAAATTAATTTAGTTATATATGTGTACATGTCTTCAGATTTACTTATTGTGTTTTGTAAATACAGATTGTAAATTTTCTAATAAAGAAAATAGTATTTTAAATCTTTTTCCTAAAGTGTTATTATTAAAAATATTTTTTAAAGATATTTAACAAAGTATAAACACCAATTTCAAAATCACAGACATTGTTTTTAGATACATATTAATTGAGTCCATGTTTAAATACTGAATTTCCATCACATTAAAAAAAATATATCTTTCTTTCCTTTTTTACATACCTAGTTAGATTGTTAGCATTGCTTGCCACAATTCTTCAAGTATGATTAAGAATATAAATATTTTTTCATGTTAATTTTGATTAGATTGATGTGTGATTCAACAAATACAATCAAAAATACTTTTATATATATTTTATATTTTATAACTTTTATCTGTAAAAAGGCATGAGATCACAAATTTTTTTCAAGTTATCTGTATGTATTTATAAAATTGATTTTATACTTTACTCAATAAATCTCCTAGGACTGACTCGATTAGTATTTAGTTTCCCAACTAATGGACTCAATTTGTATATTTTTCATTTATATCTGGCTTGATTGATTTATTATATTTTTTTTTCTTATTCAGGACTCATTTACAATATACTGATAATATTATAGGTATAAGTATAACATTGTTGAAAACAATTAAAGGCAATATTCTTGTCTTTAATAACTCCTATTCTTGGTGTTTGGTAAGCATCATGAATCATGATATTACCTATTTTACATGGTCTTAAGTTGATACATATAAATTAAATAAAAATGTTTGTTATATATTTTATTGTATTTTAAATATACTAAGATGAATATTAGTCATAAATAATTTGGTCTAGTTTTATCTTTACTGATAAACTTTACAGCAGAAAAGTAATTAATTTCTAGAATTATTAAAAATAATTAACAAATAAAGAATAAATATAATTTATTACATACACTATACCTAATAAAAATAATTTTATTACTTAATTCTAATCTTAATATTAGTACCTCCTACTTGAGTAAGAAATAAAAATTCCAATGTGATATTATTTTATGTTTGTTTTTTCAATTTTTTGAATAAAATATAATAGTAGGTAAATAATGTATTTAATGTTTGGTAACATAAAATTTAATCCATTTTGGAGTAGATTGTTTCATTGACAGCTATACATATTTGATTTATTTGATTTTTATCTATAAAATCATGTATAACACTATGGTTTATACGATGTTTGACACTTTCCATTAGAGGCCCTTTAAAAAACACCTCTACTATGTATAATGCTCCATTAAATAAAAAACTTGGCATATATTTAGGTAATTCTGAGACACTCACTTCCATTGTTCCGACAGTATTTAAATTAATATTGTATGACACTAAACAGTTGATTGGTCTTACAGCCATTTTCACATCAAATTTATTGTTTAACATAGTAGCCCAAAGTTGACACTTAATTCCAAAACAAGTTGAATCATCCCAAATTACGTCTAGATGTTGTATAGTGAAAGACATTTCTATCCAAGTTTCCTCTTTTCCTGGGTGCACAATAACATTACCAGTTCGCTGAATATTTGATATTTTATCAATGCGACCACCAGATCCATCAAACAATCCAACTGAAAAATCATGTATTCCTGTTTGCAGCAAAGCTTTGTATCGATTTTCATGGCTGTTGTCACTCAATAAAGCATCAAAAAATGCATTTATGCTATTTTTTTTATCTGCTGCTGCAATAAGTAATATATTGAAAAATAAGTTAAAAAAACATATATTTAAAATCATTTTTAAATTTATTCCGAACATTTAATTCCTTTTAACTTTAAGGTTTGTATTCATTCAAATGAATACTAGCTATAGTTCACGAGACAGGATGTGTTATATTAAATTCATCTCTTGTAAAATGATTATTAAATAATATGACTGATGTTAACGTTCATGCTGAACAAAGATATTTTTAATCCCTTCCAATGTAAACCTATTAATTTTTTGAAATATGTTGGTTACTTATAAGCCATGATATAAGTGGGCAGAGGGGCACTCCCCTCATGGACGCAAGTTTTTTAATAGTGAATACATTTTTATCTATAATATATTTTATGCTATTATTTATCACTAGAATGAACAAAAAATATTTGTTTAGTACTTGATTAATATCAAAATAATAATAATAATAATAATTATTATTATTATATTATATAATAATAAATATTGGCAGTTGTATTATTTATGGTAATCAATTATCATTCATATTACAAATTCAGCAATATTATCATTATAAGAACTATTATTTCATTTCTTATTAAAGATTATTTCTATAGTTATTTTAAAGCAAAATTTAGTTCTTATTCAGCATTTATTAGATTATCTTATGTTTATTAATTATTGTTTATAATTATTAATTCATCATTTAAGTAAATGTATTTTTAAAGTTGGAAAAGATACTGATTCTGAGTAAAAACAATAAATTAAAATATAGGTACTTATTAACTTTTATAATTTGTCCAGGTAGAGAAATAGATGTAGATTATTTTTTAGAGAGCGATTTTTTCATTTTCTTATGTTTTTTAAAAAGTCATATGATTAAATCTGAATAAATGCTTTAATTTAAATACCACAGGTTAAAAAAAACTGTTCTAGTTTTTGATATACTTTAAAAATAATGGTTTTTATCAGTCTTTTCAGTCTCTTATATCTAATTTCTATTATTATATATTAAATTGTATTTTAAAATGTAATATTATAGTAAGTAGGTTATTAATTATTATTAATTTTAATTGAAAAATTTAATAAGAAAAATTGAAAAAAATAATTAATGATTATATTTATTAAAAATATTTTGTAGTTCTTATATTCTTGCGGAATTATAATAAGTCAATCACTTTAAGACACAACTTTACTTAAACAATAATGATTTAAACTATTAATTTTTAATTTTGTTTAGAACGTCTGGAGATTCTCTTTATGTTACCCTGAGTTTAGCAAAAACAGCAGAAACAGAAGAAATTAAGAAAACTTATCGAAAACTTGCATTAAAATTTCATCCAGATAAGAATACTGGTAACCCAGAAGCAGAAGAAAAGGTATGTTACTTGTTTTGAATTGAATTGAATTTTGAATTTTATTTTTATCGAATTATTGATAGTATATATATATTTTTTATATACATTATTATACGCACATTAATACAAAAATATTTATCCTATAAAAAATATAATAATTAGATTTAATAACCAAATTTTATTTTTGTGATACATAATGAAAGTAAATTTATTTTTGTCTTTAGTTCAAAGAAATCAATAAGGCGTATAGAATATTGACGGATCCAAGCAAACGTAATATATACGACAATTATGGTTCTCTTGGATTGTATATTGCGGAGCAGTTTGGCGAGGAGAATGTCAATGCTTATTTCTTTGTCACTTCAAAATGGTGCAAGGTATGTGAATATTAATTTTTGTTATTTTTGTCATATACATTTATGATATTGTATAACATCTCTCTAATTTTCAATTATTATTTTTCAGGCTTTAATAATTGGATCTTGTATAGTTACTGGATGTTGCTGTTGTTTCTGTTGTTGTTGTTGTTGTAATTTCTGTTTTGGAAAGTTTAAGCCAAATGTACCTGAAGATCAACAAGCAAATTATACAAATTTACATGTAAGTATTCAAAATCATTAAAATGTTTTATTATTGATATTCGCATGCAGTCAGTTTTGGAAATGTTAACAATAAACCCAGGTTCCAGGTTTGTTTTATTTGGCTAAGGGCACTTGTAAGCATGTTCTATAACAATAAAAAAAAAAAAATTTATACCTAATAAAATTAGATCATTTGTATTAAATATTTCAATAGTTTTGATGGAACTTATAAAAATTAATTGTCTATAAATTAAATCAATAATTGGAATAAATATTATATTACAGTAGTTGGTTAGGTTTTATGATAAAATTACAAATTCATAACATTGAACAAGTAAATTTCATTTTATCTTATCACAATATTTAATATTATTGTATAAATCACAATTTGACAATAGATACAATATAGTACTATTACTAGTGAATAAATAACATAATGTACAACAATGTATTACATTTTGAATTACTAAATGAATATTAATTTCATATCATTCTAAAAATGTTTTTTATCATGAATAGTTTATAAAATGGTTGCAAGTTTAATAGATATTGAAACAAACTTATTTAAACAATTATAATTTTACTACCTTGTAGCCTGTGATCGGTTTTTCGAGATTTTTTTATAGAATGTCAAATAGGATTTATTTGTTTTGTGAACAAGAATATGTTGATTTACAACTGAAAAGTAATTATTGTTAAGTTAAAAAATTATACTTAATAGTAAAAAAAAATTTAAGCAATTTTAATTCACTAATTTAGAATAAAATTTTATTCCTAATGTCTATCATAATATTCCATAATGATTTAAAAAACAAATACTGTTATGTACAGTATATGAGTAAAAATACGTTTTGGGGACAATCTATCAACTTTGGAAACTAAATTAGTTTATCTAAGTGTACTTACTGGTAAGTGGTACTATATTTGTTATAATTTTTTGGTACACTTAATTAAAAATTATTATTATTATTCTCAATAATATTAATGAATAGAAAAATGCATTTTTAACGAGACTTTAACAGTTTACTAATAATAACAAGGTATGTAGATACTTGAATATCTTTTAAAATATCCATACTGTGTATAATGTGGAAGTATGAATACACAGTAATCATTTTTAATAAACTACCATATCATCAAAAAACTCATATTTTTTCACCAAGTATTGTATTGTTGAATGTTAAAAAATTTAAGAAAACGCATTTAAAAAAACGTTTGTATTTTTTTGTCTTAAGCATAGTAAATCTATATTCATTTTACAGTTAATATTTATAATTAATATTAGAGAAAATTTTAAATAGTATTTAATTTGTAAAAGAGTATAGTTTAAGTTGTGCCATAGCAAAGCATTTTTTTTCCAATATTTATATTAAAACAAAAAGTTATATTAATTAAAAAAAAAAAAAAATTGCTCAGGTAGTTTACATTCTCTTCTATACAAATTTGATAATACATAATTGTACATTAATATTTATTATAAATAAATAGTAGTTGAATATGGTATATAGATTTACTTAGTTACATATATGGATATCAGAGACAATACTTGTGGTGCAGTTTCTTCTTAAACACATTATGTAAATATTTGAATGCAGTGAAATAGTTATTTAATTTTTACTTGTATCACTATTCTTCTATTTATATATAAATTATTTGAGATAATTACAAATTTAAGATGTTGACATTTAACACTATTCGTATTTGTAATTTATTTTAATAATAAATTAGTAGATGTTTTAATTTACCTGACTATAATACTATATACTGCACTGAATAATAATAAAAATAAGTTGTTAATTTTAGAATTTTCCATTCTATCATAGTATAATATATATCTGAACCTGACACATTTCTATTAAAGCTTAAGATTTTAGTTCTGTTAAAATATATCTACATTTTTATTGCCATACCATTAGTTGCATGCTAACAATACGTCTTTAAAATACTATAATATTTGTATTTAAATTAATTGTTATTTGACATATAGTTGACTACATATCATGTAGTTTTATTATTTTTGAATATCATTGGTCCCATTTTTTGCATTTAATGTTTGCTTGTTTTCGGTGTTTTATTTTGTAGAACGATGGAGCAAATTCAAATATAGATGGTATACATAAAAAGGTAATTTTTGTATAATTTGTTATTTAAAACAACAAATAAATGTTTATATATTATGTAATTTTAGTATACTATGTACCATGTACTAATAGTAATATTAGTTAAAACATATTTTATAATTATTTAGTTAGTATCATTATATCGCCAATAAATTTATATTTCATTACAAATTGAAACTACTTGTAGTTAGTTTTATTCATATATTTTATAAAAGTTGCATATAGAAAAAAAAATTATAAAAAATAGTAACTAATAGCTTTTTCTAATTACTAATTTAAAATAAATAATTATATTACTAATATTGAAGATGATTAGGTGTTAGAATACCATACAAATTTATATTATTAGAACAGCTCACCTATAATAAAATTTGAACTGCACTTTCTTAAACTAATGGAATTTTATCTCATTTATTATAAAATTATTAATACTATTTAAATATGTTATTCTATGTGTTTTAGATTTTGAGTGGAGCAATGAATGTATTAATCTGTTCTTTTTTGTCTATCATCACTTTTTGTGGCAATTAAAATGTTTTGATTATTAACTTTAGGGCTGGTTTATGGTTGTTTATTGGATTTTATTGGTACTTTGGAGGGGTCAGTACTTTTTTAAATAAACGATAAAATAAAAAACAAGAATTTTTTTGCAAAAACCAGTATTCAACAAAATTAATTTTATTTTTTTCTACGTAACTTAAAATGAATAATGGGAGATACTTAAAATGTTCACGGTTATAATACTATATACATAAAATAACATTTTTAATATATTATTAAATAATAGATTTTTGGCAAAACTTAATTCTATCTACCTCATTGTAAAATAAATTAAACTATTTTAATAGCAATATAAATATTCCATATAATATAGGCTGATAGATTATATTCGCTCAAAGTTATTTTTTGTGTATAATGATTTATTATTGAATTAAAATTTAATACATACATTAAATTGAAATATTCCTATGATACGATATATTCGAAAAACTACCGTACAGCATAGCAGTTTTCTACTTACCACTTTTTTTAAATTTAGTTTTCATACTAACCCATAATGATTTTATTTAAATAATTATGAATTAATATGATAATTATTTACATTGTTATGCTAAATACTAATATTCCTCTATAATAACATAAAAATATATTGTATAATATGTTATTTATAAGTAATTTGTGGTGATAAAGAAGTTTTGGAATGAAATAACTTAGCAATATTAACATTTCATCTGATAAATTTTAACCTACAAAATTGGCACTAACTATTTTTTCTACCATAAATTAATACTTTATATTAATATGGAAATTTATAAAATAATAATTTGTTTAATTTTTAGTTTTAATTGGGATATGGTTACTTAGTAAATATATAAATGCATTGTTTGCTTGCTTACCAACAATGTTAAAAATATGCTATTTATATAAAATAAGTTAAACAAAAAAATAAATGAGTACCTATACTTTATTTTAAATGAATTTTTTAAATACTAATTTTGTTTTAAGCTAATTACTAATGTATGTATACCATGACAAATTAATAAAAAAATGTCATTATAATTTTTTACATTTAGGTATTAAACAGTGGTGCCGATTTCATTTGAAATACTCAAGACAAAAAATTGCATGAATAAATATTTATAAAATATCATCCATTCTCTTACTAAAGTTAGGCAATACATATTACTAATATAAATGCTTTATTATTATTATAAATATTTTATTATAATACTTCTATAGGTTTATATGAGCCACCCATTTGCATTCTACCTACCCATTGATATAGGATCGACACCACTGTTAATGATTATTGAATACAATAACAATTACTCATAAATTATATTCATGTATAACATATGCTTATTATTTAGGAGGATAGTGAAGATGATGTTATAGTGAATCAACCATCTTCTACAAACAATGCTACTGGAGGTGCAGCACAGCATAGTAACGCGTTTGCCATGCCGCCACCGCCTTCAGCCAACGAGACTACTGCACTGAATCCAGATGGTACTCCTACAAAGTACTCTGCAAGCAAATAAATTTTCTTTGAGTCATTAAAGCCCGTCCCTTCAGACACATAATTCTCAAGTATGACAGAGTAATTGTCTTCAATTACTGTTTTCCGGTGGATTTTTTTCACAGAGCATTACAATAAATCAATTTTTTCATATTCATTAATCACATTTTTAAATTTCAAGATGATTTTAATATTTTGATTAGTTGTATAAAAATGTACTACCAATAAGTGTGTACGTATAAATTTTCCTTGTGTGTTTTTCTCCTATAGCTTTTACATGTATTTAATTATGCATAGTTAATAACTAAATAAATATAATATTATTATGTAAACCTGTTTCAAAATGTGCCAGTTTTTTTTTTTTAATTCTTTTATATAGATTCTTATAAAAAAATAATATAACTGCTTTAATTAAATCAATTATATGATTTGAACTATGTAGAAATTTGTTTTATTCATTACAAATAAAAGAAAACAAACTTACACTTATCGACTGAATTTCCAATATACACACACACAACTAAATTAAATTTGTTTTTATTATACTTTGTGAATATTTATACAATGTTGAACAACTTATCCTAACAGGGCAATTTGGTTAATACTTTATATTAGTTCTAATATATATATACATAATAGATATTAGTCACAAATACATCAAGTCATTTATAATAATTTAGATTTTTTTTATTTTAATGTTTTTTGGCATGTGATTTATTCTATTTTAATCTAGCCTAATTTGATATTAAGAAATACCTATTTTAAATGTATAATTACATTTTAATCATTAACATTATTCATAGCTTATAATTATACAATTATTCATTAATCATTTTAATATGATACAATAATAATCTATTCAGTTTTACATATTTTGTTTATTATTGTATTTGCTACTTGTTAAAGAAAAAACCTGTGTTCGTGAACAATTCGTTCTGATTTTTTATGTTAATTATTATTTTTATAATTATTTTTTAAAGTTTTGTTTACACAAAGAAAATAATTAGTGATAGCCAATATTAATTATTCTACTGATTCTATATAAACAAAGTGAGATATATTAGAGATAACATTATCTTGTATATTTTTTTTTTGTTCATAGATACTCTGTTTTAAAATATAATTATTTCATTTATACATTAATATTCTGTGACTTGTGTTATTTAATAGAGAATTTTTCATTTTTTGTTTATAATATTTAAGTTGTTTAAGATTTTTGAATCTCCTCCAGGAATACATATTGTGTAAATAACAGAACTACATTTGTTAAATATTATTAATGTATTACCTTGCAGAAATTATTTGAATTTTTCATGTGCAGCATTAGTTTGGTATAGACAGTTTTAAGTTAATCATTTTTTTATTTTGTACTTTAATATCATCTACTACTATTTCTAAACAATAATAACAATATTATATTCTTTACAGATTATTGTTATTTTTTAAATTTTTACTCGTATATCTCTTTAGTGCACCTATAATCATGCTATTATTTTATATGTAATTTATAAGCTACTTTCATCTAATGAAAATAATCTTTACTGAACAAGCAAAATACAAATATTCTAAAATAGGTGTAGACATCTTATTTTGATTTTTATCTACTTAAAAAAAATAAGTTAGATTGGTGTGTTCTACTATACTACTATTTTACTATTATTATTTTTTATGTGAAATATAATAAATAAATTATAAAATACAATACATTTTAGTTTATCATATCTTAAGTTTTTTGTTAAATGTAATATGTAAAGTATAAAATCATAAATTTGTTGGTTAAAATGATAGAGATCAATGTGCCATGAACACAATTGATAAAAGTTATTAGTAAGTAAATATACCTCAAGTCTAATAAACTGATAGGCATAGTGGTGTAATTGATACTTTTTCATGGGGTGTGGAGTATACGTTTTTATAGTTATATGGGTTGGCTAAGCCTCCCACACACCCACAGGGGCGTCATTTCAACTTTTTGAAATGTATGCTAACAACAAAGCAGGCCAAATAAATATATACTATAGTTATAATAAAAATGTAATTCTTCATCAATATAATGATTTAATATAATATCAATATTGTATACATACCTAATAATCCCAAGTTAATACCTACCTACCTACACTATTTTATTTTAAATTTAATTATTTATATTTTATAGACAGTATGGAAAATAAAAAAAATCCTGAAATTTTGAATCACATAAGTTATTTAATATAAACCAAATAATATTTTATTTTTTAATTATTTAATTTAAATAATAACATAATAATACATATTCAATAAAAATAATTTATAGTATGTTTACTATTGGTATTGTGATCAGTGGGTATCTTCTGTTTTTCATTTTTGCAAAATCATCAACTGCATCATTCAAATTTATTTGTTTTGCTACTTCAATTTAAGCTCTAAGAACCATTAAATCGTTTAATCTTTTATCTCCGATTGATGTTCTTGAAATTTTTATCCTTTTCAGTCAAAAAAAGAAGCGCTTATTTGATGCAGTTGTCACTGGTAGGTATTGTTAGCATTATTACATACAATATTTTTATTGTTTAAGGAAATGCAAGTGGTAGATTAAAAAAAAATATTTAATATTAATTCTTATTTTAGTTGGGACTTGTTTTTTAGTTCTAATGTTGCCTTAATTAAAGAAAATGCCGATGGCAGGCTAAAGAATTAATTTGAAAACCTCTATAGTGGTCTATGAACTTCATTAACAGTAACACATTCTTCATGAAGAAAGTCAGCATTTGTATAGTCAAATACGTTAATTATGTCAAAAATTTGTTCATTTTTTGAAATACGTTAATTTAACTGCGTTGCAATCCTAAAAAATAACATATACTTAATACACCTACTAGAACTTATGGTCATAGATGATAGATGCCGACGCTTGAGACCAATTATATATAAAAAAAAAGAATAATTTTTGCCCGGCGCTAAAAAATTATAGTCAGCCAAATTGGGTCTTGATAAATTTTAGGTATGTATGTAAGCATACCTTTAGCCTGGCCAACAGAATAATAAACAGCTCACATTACACATTTACTTCCCTAATTATAAATTAAACAATACATTTTTATTTCAATAATTATGTAACACTTTTTTTAACATATAAATAATAAAATATCATATTTTAGTTATAATAATAACTGTGATATAATTATAGTTATTACCGCGGTTAGGTATACCTACTACATAGTACACACTATTCATTATTAAAGTGAATTTGATAGTCTCTTCACAATTTTCAAATCCTAAATAGTTTTTATTTTTATAGAACTGAATTCCTGCAGCCATAGACGCACTGAATAACTAAAATTAATCATGAATCATTTTAAATTATTTACTTACAATTATTTTATCCCAAAAATATTGTAAGTGATCATAAAAATTATTATTTAGTACTCTTACACACAATGGCACATAAACATATATTATTATTGTTATAATTATTACCTTATTAATTAAACAATATTTGTTATGTAGGCACTAGTAGGTACATATATGAATAGTACATTCAGGTACTTACCTGAACAGCATACACAGATCAATAAGTATACCCGCCCACATGGACGCCCGGAGGGGGCAAGACGGGCATTTGCCCCCCCCCTGGAATTCAAATAGAATGTTGAACATTTTAACTTTTATTTTAATTTATAAACATTTCATCGATATTTTTACTTTAATGCGTGTGGTTGATATTTGATTTCATATAATTCTAACACATTTTGTAGTATACAAGGAATAAACTTTTTTAAATGTATTTTTTGGTGTTTGATTTCATTATGCCCATCCCTGATAAGTTTCCTGAGGGCGCCTGTAACGATTGCCGTCTATCGGCATCGTACATTATTCCTTAAGTAGGGCGCACGCTGCCTAATATGCTGAGTGTGAGGAATTGCGAACGCAGCTGACTGCTGACCAAGGGCTTTAGGCACACGGCGGCGGTGTATATAATTATGACCGATGCGGTGTTTGACAGGATTGTGCGACACGGAGAAGAAGACAACTACAGTAACGACGACTCCGCGACGATCCGTACGGCCACCTCAACTATCCACACTCACGGCACGTCAACACCCACCCGGATCGGTAAACCATCTAACACATTTATATATATATATATATATGCCAGTATAATAACTATTACCTATACTTTTACATAATAATTCTAATAATTCTACCATAATAATAATCATAGGCGTGTCTAGGCCTCATTCGCAGGTCGTGCACAACAGTGGCATATCCTGCAGGAGGACGGGGTTACTGCACTAGAATTATCAATTTTTATAGTCTTATAAATATAAACGTTACAAGTCCACACGATGAAAATTAAAAAAATATTATATGAAATCAGAAACTGAGAAAAAAATAAGGTTATATTATGCACCACAATTTATAATGTAAGTTAGATCAAATTACGCCTATGATAATAATACACATAATTTATACATTATATACTTATGTGCTTTACTTCAATAAGGTAACCCTGATCTAAGTATTAATATTACACACCGAGGTTGAGTCCCCGAGACCTCGTTAATATAAACAAAACTTAAACCTGTAGGGTCCGTAGGCCCGGTGAAGAGGGGACGTTACACGCCCATGCTCGCCCACCAAGCTTTATAACTTTTACTAGTTCAAGATCTGTTAAGATATGTTCGAACAATTAAATATATAATACATCGATTTACTTAAATATATGTTCACTGTTCAGTCTATACCGAGAGCTAATCGGTATTGACGAAGTTCAGACGCAATAGTCTTATAAATGTATTGATTTTTTGATTTATTAAATAATTTATTGTGGCCATGCAATTAAAAAAACAAAACAAAAAAATGTATCAATAGAAGTAGAAGTAGTAAACGATTGTCCCAAAATTGCTTTTTTCATTCTGATACGAATAATATTGTTTTTTTCCGTTCAATCTGCGCGCATACACTTTTATATAAAATATTATAATATATAGGTTTATATATATATTATATTGATAATATACATTATGACTAAGTAACACGAGAAACAATTTAATTTATTTAATTGACAAAAACAATATCATAATGTAAATAACGAAACTAAGGAACTACATAACATTTTTTCTCGTATCTACATCGATAGTACTCGTTTACTTTATGTTTTTTCTCTCTAAAAAATGTAATTTACACAAAACACAAAACAAATAGAATAGAAAAAAAATATATAACAATAATAATAATTATAATACGATTTAAACGGCCTCGAGCGTGCGTGGCGTTGGAACGTCGTCGTTTCTTGGTCCCGTAATGTATGATTTGTCTTCTGAAAATAATAACAATACGCATTTTACTATTAAACCCACGACGTGATCACGTAATAGAAAAATATTCATTATTTTATTATATAATATGCTTGCATGAATTAAAAACACTTTAATACACCATTATACTCGTTGTAATAATATTGTATTGTAAGATTATAGTCCAATATTTTTATTTGATTTTAAATTTATCCGCCGAGTAGGTGCGAAAATGCACAATGTATCACAGATATACCTTGTACACACTACTGCGAGGTGTATAGAAACTCCAATCCCACTTTTTTGGTTATATATAAAAAAAAAAGAAGACATAGAAAGAGAGTTTTTAAATTTTTAATTATGTTTTGACTTTTAACGTTATTACCTTTGACACATTTTCTACCGAGAAAGCGCTGATAAGAAATTTCCAATTTTCCCCATTTCCATCCATTACTACGCTATACAGTGATGTATATGGTATACATTCGTTTTTAGTTTTGGCTCTAACTTTTTAGTTTAATATTAAATGGCATCGATAAAATCATAGCTTGGAAAACGTGTTAATCATGTCTACGTGGACAACCGTCGGGCGTTGAGTTATATAGTATAGATCTTGACCAAAATGTTCGATCTATGTATATTAATACATGATACGTTGCGCGTATATCTGGGGGTATTCCCTTTTGTATTTTTTTAAATATACGTAAATGAATATGGTTAAAAAAATGTCATATATATATACATATACGTATATAATTTATTAATTATCAATATTTATTATAAATTATATCAAATAAGTATAGGTACCACTGCACCTTTATACAGAGGCCTTTGAAGGCTAGGCGTACAAAAATTGTTTATTCATTATACATTATTATTTACCACCCAATGTGTTAAATTATAATAAACAGGATTTTAAAGCATTTTAAAAACCATCGTAATTTCACATAATAGGTAGTACTGGCTGATCGAAGAGAATTTTGACGAAGGTGCACGTATGGGTAGGTAGTAGGTACTATTGGAGTACATAAATAAAAATCATCGAGACAGCACTGATGGCTGCGGCTGTGGTGTTCAATAGTGATCGTGTGAAATTTTTATAAAGTTTACTGTAAAAGTACACAATAGACCAAACAAGGTACCTACTACCTACATCGTAAATCTGTCTGTCTTAAGTTCTTTTTATCCCCCGAACAATTCAGTTTTACCTTTTTTTTTGTTGGGAGATGCGTGAATCATTTTCAAAAATATATAAATATAGCATCATGTAGATATCATGTTATGTAAATGGCGACCAAAGTTGGTTGCTTATAGCCTAAAGGAATAGACTATAGCCTATAGGTACCTTTTCTCCGACTTGTCCTCTATGATATATGCTATTTACAATTCAGTATTTAAGAACATTAATTGTATGCATTATATACTATACATATATAAATATTGTTAAAGTTTTTTGAAGAAAATTTGATGGCCTTAAAGTTTTTGTTTCTGTGGACAAGACAATACGTGAATATTTTCATCTTTTCAGGTAGTTAATTGGTTATTTAAATTAATTAGTAACATGAAAATAAAGTACACTATGAACAATATTAATCTATATAAATATTTATTTATATATAGAGGTATATTATCGTATTTTATGCTTATATTGGAGAAAATTTAAAATAAATATAGAATAAGAATTAATAAATTTAGAAAAACTATTAATAGATGAGCTATTATGTTAATTAAGTGACTATACTACCAGGTACTCCACATACAATATCGGGCCACCTTACGAAATGTTTTTCCGGGCCCTTTATAAAACTTTATAAAAATTACAAATAAATTTCAATGGACTCGCGAGCTCTTAAAATAGCCGGGCCCCTGTACTCAAGGTCTATTAGTCCCACTTGTGGAGCCCCTGTACCTATACTACTATAGTATACTAAACTCTTTGTAACGGGATTTTTTCATATTATGTATATGTTTCAGGAGATATTGGACCTTACAATGTATGATAATTATGTCGGGTGTTCGCAAAATATTTTGGAAATAACCAATAATATTATACCGGAGTTGTTCGCAATATCCTTTAAACACCGCGTTAGTTGATTTAATATTAGTATTGGGTTAGGATACTAATTATTAAATGTGGTCGATCATTATTCATTACCAACAGATTGAAAACCCTAGTGAAATTAATTCATTTTTAGAACCTTTGGATACCAACTTGTAAAAAAAAATTGTGTTAACGAATTAATTCATTGGATATAATTCATGTATCAAAATCAGTGTGGAATTATGACAACGACAGTATATTATTTAGGTAAAAATGTTCCCAAACCGTTAAGTAGGTAGACTCCTGGCAATCGGCGTGTCCTGAACACGACACTCGATAATTTATCATCGTGGGTAAAAATGGAGATATAATATAATACCTACGGTATCTTGGTATTTGTAAAAATGAATGATTTCTATTTCACGAGAAATATGAATTGAAAATATTATATCACTTAGACTATTTCTCAGTGTGCAGCAAATCGCATAACCCTATTAAAACGTTATCCGTGTCCTATATATTATAATATCCGCAGTGTACTCTTCAAATCGTGAAAAAATCACCGCCCGAAGCCGTTCAGTGTATTCCGATATTGCCCCCGTTATAGTAAAAAAAAAAAATCGTTCCGCACGTGTTTATACGAGCAGGTAACCTATGCGTATAATCGTCCACAAATCATTATGATTCGTGCGAGCTGTGACCGCATAACGACACAATATATAATATTATCATCCGTTCGACTCACCTACATCGTCGTAGCGTTCAAATCCGTTTTGGCGGCGACGGCACCGGCAGAGACAACGCGGGGCGCGCCGCAACGATTAGAGGTACTCGACGATGTCGCACTTGACCGCGATGTTGGGACACGACGCGATCGACGCCCTGTTGTGGTGGTGCGGTGGATGCTGCTGCGGGTGAGCGTTGTGTGGGTGGCGGGTGGTGGTGGTGGTGGTGCTGCGAAGACGACGACGACAGCGAGTCGTGCGCTCGTCTCTCGGTCAAAAGCTTTTGGAATATCGGCAGGATGGCCACGTCGAGCAGCTCGCCCTCGGACAGCGTGTTCACCCGGGACATCCCGGCACCGCCGAGCGTCGGCGGCAGACCGGCCGCGTTCGTCGGCGACCCCGCCGCCCGCCGAGCCACCGGACTCGCGCCTCCGGCCGTGGTACACGTTGGGCGTGCTGTGCATGTGCGGCGCCGACGGCCGCCTGAGCCCCGGGCCGCGGTTCCGTGACGACGACGACGACGACCCGCCCCCGCCGCCTCCGCCGCCGCCGCAGGATCCGCTCTTCTCGGACACCGAGCGGTGCATGGAACTGCCCGTGTTCAGCGACGACGAACTGTCATCCTCTACGGGAAATAAGATAAAACAGCAGTCTTAGTATTACCGTTCAGTTCACGCGGCAGACGTGTTCAATGTCATATGGACATGCGCTGTCTTCTATACAGACGATCCCGTGGCCGTGTTATTAGTTATTATTACCTAAAATCTATACAAAATGTTTTAATTTTCCCTTCGTCATATTATTCTTTTACGTTGTTGTTTTACGCGAAATGAAAACGCCGTCTTCGAGCAGCACACTGTTCGTTTTGTGCGAGCGAAACACATTATATTATGTATTCAACGTTTCACAATAGATATCGCTACGATATTAGAGTGAAAGTTCAATTTCGGGGTAAATATTAACACTTAAATCTATTTATCTTTACATAATTATAAACTTAAGCTATCAGTGTGTATGCATTGTGTATTGTCTCAACTCAACAGAAAAGTTTTAGCTCGTCCGCATTTATGAGGAACTCGAGTCTTTCAAGAAACAATCCTTTTTTTATTATTCCTTTCGTGAATAGACTCGAACGCCAAAAGGTATGCATACTTCTCAAACTTCTCAAAGAACATTCGAAATGATCGCAACATTTTTTTTATTATTACATTCATGCTAAATACTTTAATATATTTTACCTATTGTGCTATACCTGTTAATTTGTAAATTACAAGCATGACTCGAGATAGGAAAATATTGAATCACAAAATCTAGACCTTCAGAGAGCATCCACCATAAGTGCCAAATAACATAATATTATAATAGATTAAATCGAAGGCTTTGGCTATGAATCAACCTAACCCACAGACAAGAGTCAACTTCGATAGTTTTTAGAATGAATACGTTACGATAATAAATATACAATATTAAGTTTATTAAGTATATGATAAACTAGCCAAGTCAAATTTTTATTTTTCCCAATAACTAGTATAGTAGTGACTTAGGGCCGGATATTCCATAGCATCGATTGTTCAAAAAGCTTGGTTATGTGAATAAAATATATCGATAGGTACCTTTAGTTTCGAATCAGTTTTACTACCAGACTTTACTGATAGATATTGTGAATTTGTGATAGAAAATTAAATTAAAAACACCAAAAGATTAAACTCGAGAGTTTTAATTGTATTCAGTCCATTTTTGTCGCTGTCAAATGTTTATCGATGAGAGGCACATCCGCATCGCAGTGTTGGTGATACGTACGTGCGTCAACAGTCGTTGGTGGCTAGTGGCTATAATGACTATAGCTAACAATATGCGTATATTCCAGAAAATGTCACTATTATTATTTACATACATAAATGTTTGACCAAATTGACAAACAGTGTACCTAACTATAACTATCTATTAGGCATGGATAATTAATACGATTATATACAAATACTAGTATTTATAATCAACTACCTATATAGAGTAATACGTGTGCAATTGTGTCGAATTGATCTGTGAAAGTTGACGTGGTAATAAATTCAATTTAGTATTTTACATCTAGACCTGACATCATATTATTACATTATGACATACGAGAAATATTGGCAATTTAAAACTTAAAAGACTTAAAAATATGACCAGAAATCTTAATTACTAAGCAATTTGAGTCGTCGAATAAAAAAATAAACATAGTTTAATAGGTATTTGTTTAGTTTTTTGTAGGATAATTTTTTTTAATGAGTTTCAAATAGTTAAAATTTTCATATAGATTACATATAACGTAGAGAAACAATACAAGTGATTCGATCAGACAAGTAAATATTATTATATGTAAAGTTAAATTTGAAATATTTTAAAGTTAAAAATTGTATTCATTATGTCATATATTTTTTACACAGATATATCGAGATAGATTAGTGTTTATATATAGGGAATATTGATTATAAATTACTTATCAATGTTTATAACTGTGGTCAGTAACTAAATTATTTTTATTTGTGTACAAGAATGTCAAGAATTGTTATAGTTTTGCAAATTATTATATTTTATTAATTTTGTCTCTATTATTCGTTATGATTTTTGGAACCGAATGATTGTGTTAATAATAGTTATTTGTGTAGTTTCATTTTAATATCGGGTTTTTAAAAAAATTGCCCTTTGTTAGTAAATAGTAACTCATATTACTACCCATATTAATAATAAATAATAACTAATAAAAATACAATATTTTTATAAATGTAATATCTACTTATAATAATTTGATATAATTATTAAATAATAAATACTAATAATGTGACTTTTAAGTTATGACTTTATAAGGTTATATAGTTATGGTTAATTATTTTATTATAGTTATAAAAAGTAAAATGTATTGCTGCAGTTCATGGTTTATCTTTGTTTCATACAATAAATTTATTTTTAAAAATGTTCTCTCATTCAAATTAGAAATACTTATATAACTAGGTATTAAAACAATTAATGTTTTAAAATTAATCTAAGATTTATTATTATTTTTACAAATAATTTTATGAGATTTTAAATTGAATTATATGGGGAAAGTTTATACTTTTACGATAAGCGGCTTTACTGTTACAAAACAAATGTGCGAACTATAGTGTTTTTTCTGATTAACGTCTGTGTTGGGGTTCGAAAGTGAAAATATGTTGATACTGAGACACTGAGTCAAAATAATAGTATTTTTTTTTTCATCCCACACAAAATGTCATTGCGAAACAAAAAAAAAAGAAGAAAATGTCAAAAACCACATACCTAAAAAAAATAACGTATATAAAAAAAAAGTAAATCAGTTTAAACTTTCTTATTCTGAGTAAACCGCTAAAGAGAACACGACACATCGATTTTTCATCTCCAATAATATTAGAGTACTTAACTACCTATAGCTCTATCAAATTGAAAGACAAAAAGTATCAGTGTACTGCCCGTTGGTTCTGTGTCAGTAGAAGAATATTATTTAAAATAAACAGTATAAAACTCAAAATGAGTTTAAATTAAATATTATGCTTCACGTCGAATTAAAAAATATGGATGAAAGAGCTCAATCTCATGTTACTACGATTAATAAGTAACATATCGATCATCGCAGATGCCTATAATGCAGTGGTGGATTTAGGTTTTTTTTTTGTTAGAGGGGGATTTTTCATATTTTTATAAATGATATATTATATAATTTTGTAAGCACAATATTTAGGATTTGATGTTAGACCTTAAAAATATAATATAACTGTCAAGGAGGGCCCAGGCCCCTCATCTTCCCTCTTGAATCCGTCACTGTTATAATAGTTCTTATACGAATACTTTTGATTTTACTGTTCTCCGAGTTGCTCCTGCGGATTAACGTGGGATGAAGAATAGTAAATACTTATACGACACGACAAAACGACAATCGTCGGGGTATAGGTCACGGCAGTTAATGATATCGTTAAGGGCGATGGGGGGGGGGGGTAAAATATAACAAAATATAATCGTTGATGCGCCATTACCGTCGTCGGTCGGCGAATCCGCATTATTGTTGAGCAAGCCTCTGGTGACGGGCGGCGGTGACCGGTTCGCGTGTCGTTGCGTTTGCGTCAGCCACAGCTCGTCCTGGTGCACGAACGTGGGTTGTTGGCACGTCCTCTTGGTCTGCGGCATCGACGGCCGCCTGTGCGCACAACTGGCCGCCGCCGTGTGGGACGCAGCGGCGGCGGCCGACTGATGTTGTGGCGTCGTTACGCTACCGCTGGCCCGCCTTTGATGGCCTGTGCCACACGACTGTGAAAAGGCACGGACAATAATAATAAAATTGTATAACGTTACACGAGTTTTTCCATAGCTTATCGCCTTTTTGTCTACCGCGTTTGTGAAAAATAAAAATATTAAACCCACAATATATGATAATATATTGTATTATCCGCTTTTCACGTCATTTCAACGATAATATATTTTCCAAAAAACAATTACAGCCACCCGTTTAAAAAAATATATAAATATCATTGTAACACGCAAGGAAAAGAAATTTGATTATCGGTGTTGTTTTTACTTTTGGACATGTATTTTTTATCAAACGATTTCGTAATATAAAAAAAAAACCGTTCTGATAATATGTAACCTGATTACACGACATTTTTCCATTTAAAATTAATAAAAAAATTGAAAACATTTTTCAGACATAATTATTTCGACTTTGACCCAGTGAGTTTTAAAAACAATACTATAATAGTTTATTTATTCACAGGATATAGAACTTTCGTAACAAACGGATCAATAGAGAGGATAATACTTTTTATTCTTTAAGTATTATTTGAAAACGTTTTCGTAATTTGTCGGAAAGTTACATTATTTTTCATTTAGAACAGAAATTCATTTTAATATTCCAGTCCTGACAATTTCTCTTAAAGAGACAATATAAATAATGTCAAGAAAAAGTTTGTGAAAAACATAAAAAAACGAATACTCGTTATTTGTGTATGCAATATTTAAACATTTTTCTTTTCAAAAATGTAAACTATTAAATTCAAGCTTTTAATAAAATGTTATATAAAACATACTCGTGTAGGAGATGGCGTGAAGTTTACAGGTTCGTCTGGTGGTTTGGCGGGTTCGATAGAAATTGATGGGATCCTGGTATGTCTTTGACACGTTTTTCTGAAATTCAAAATCATTAATATTGTTGGAAAAATAACGATATTTAATTTTGGATTTTGATTAAAATTCAATATAAGTTTAGGCCTTGGTAATTATATTTTTATAAGATATTTAAAAGAATATTTAAAAGAAATATAATCAAGAAATTATTATCACTATAAGTAATAGGTAAAATCTTTATAAAATCGTCTATATTCTAATAACACATAATTACATCCTCGTAATTGTTTCTACAATCGACAATGTATATTCTCTATAATAACAATAATAATAATAAAAAATAGTAAGATAACTACATTTATTAAATTGTTGAATGAGAATCGCAATTAATTTATGTATAAATAATAAAATAATTAAAAACAGCAAGTTATGTGAAATATTACGAATTTGTCCGAAAATATTTATACAGTCGTTATAATTATTACACATTTGTATAAATATAACGAATTGCATTGGTAAATTTATTTTTTGGAGCTTCAATTTAAATTATGATGTATAAGCGTTAAATAATTATATTACTTTTCTGGAGAATACTGTTCGGGCACAAGTACTTCGATAACACCATTTGAATCTTCTTCTTGTATAACATCGACTTTAGTCTGTTTCTCTTCCATTAATTTTTTATGTTCTGTAATTATATTTACATAGAAATTGATCAAAACTCAACTAATAAGTTATATTCATAATATTAAAATTAATTTTAATAGTAATTTTTAATAAGTTAAAACTAACTTATTTCTGACAACTTGAGTGCCCGGAACGTATCGATCTTTAATACCATCGCATCGATCTCTCGATCCACATCCAATATTTGCTGTCTATATTGTTGATTTTTATTTTTTTGCGCTCGTATTTGTTCCTCTGTGTCACAGACATCTTTGTAAGTCTTAGACATTGGCCTTAAAGTAGCTCGTATCCGTTTATCTACTCCTTGCGGATTTCTTTTTAATTCTACAATCTATATATAAAAAGAATAATTTTAGAAAGAATATAGTTGTATTCAAGTTACATTCTGCATAAAATAACAATTTTAATGCTATGCATTTTTTCCTGTATTTTTATCAAGTAATTGTAGTTCTTTGAATTTAATTCTTGCATCTACTGTTTCAAATAATTCAAAATGAATTTTTTCACGCGATCTTTTCAGTGTACGTACCCAACTGTACAGCTCGGAAGATGGTGTACGAAATAAAAATACAGTAGGGACGGGAATGGTTACAGTGGAATGCACATAAAGCTGTTACTCACTTTCGGTATGAACACCAGGAAAAGCGTGGCAGTGGAACAAAACAATATAAACACTGATATGATGATGAAAGACGCGTCCTGTTGGTCGCTCAGGACGAAAGAAATTGCCGCACCGGCGACGCACATCAATACCACGTTATACACGCTCATGCCCACGTACTTCGAGTCGTTTAACGCGGGTATGCTCACGTGTCGGGTTTCCCAAGCTAGAAAAGCTCCGAAGACCTAAAAAACGAACATATAAAAATGTACCGCTGTAAGTTTTATACTTAACGTCGTCTCGCATTTACAAGAAAAAAAACAAAAACAATAACACAAGGAAAAAAATGTTTGCGTACCATTAGTGATCCCTTGTAGACGTATATGATGGCAAGAAATACGGTCATATGATCGCTCTGACAGTACTCGTTACATGGGATGATCGAAATGTCGTCACTGTGCGGGTGTGGCTGCACAATAAAATATAAAGGTAACGTATGCAAATACAAAATATGTAATAATAAAATAACGTAATAAACACCCGAGTAAATATTTTAGTCATGCCTGTTATTTTTTATAATTTTATATTATTATTTTACTTATCTTCCATTTTGAGTTTAGTTAAATGAGAAAAAAATAGGTAAAAATGTACATAAAATATGTTTATAATATACTTGAATAATAGCTTGATATACACTTTCGGGTCTTGATTTATGATAAACCACTATATAAGTTGGGTCATATAAATTTGGGCCGTCTCAGTCGCACAAGAAAAATAATGATTGTATTTATTTACGAATTATAAATCGCGCAATATTATCATTTTATTCAACTTATGAGTTATAGCTGCAAAAGAAAAATTAATAATACCTCACATCGTATGGAAAAACAAAGAAAGATTTGTGACGTGTTATTATAATTACATTATTTGTATACAACTATTAATAGTACCCAGGATATTCCCTATGGTACTTTTTGTGTTGTCGTGACCTATGAATAATCGAATCAAGTACGAGCACGAAAAACCATGAGTTTTGCCAAAGTTATCCTGTGAAAATGTATTATTTTATTTTTTTTTGGATCTTTCGCGACACCACACCCATTATATATTATTCTGGGGACTATACAAATCGGGGGGTAACAACAAAGTACAAACACGTTTCCACTATGGTAGAACTAACCAAGTGTGCTTTTAATTTTAAATAGCACAAAGGATTCATTTTTAACCCTATTTTTCTTGTTTCTCGTTATTTAAAAAAATTTTATTTATGTAATTATGTTTATTTTTTTGTCAGCTGATGTTTTAAATATTTTACAATGTCATTTTTGGTGATTGTTTATTTATTTTTTCCTACAAATGAATTTTTTTTATAACTTATTATTTATTTTATATATCTACATTTTAGTTATAGTTTAATAAATATTTTTTTGATTAAAATTACAATTTCACACATTATTTATGAATTCAAAGGGAATTTTGAGATATTTTTTGAAACTATTTGATAGAAAATATGTCTTTCTTTTTTTGTAATTTTTGTGTTAAACTGGACTAAAAGAAAAGTAGCTTAACTATAAATTTGAAAGAGTTGTTCAATTTACTGTGAGGACTCTTATTTTAAATCCCAAAATATATTATGATGGTTTTTAAAGATCTTTGATGTTTGTTCCAACCTAAAGCTTATAATATAATTTATTAGATATTTAGATGTATAAAAGGATTAGTTAGATTTATTTTAATATTATTTAAAATATAATATTCTTTTTGTCTTTGATAGAAACAGTGATTAGTTATTAATTTTATAGTTATCAATTTCTATTCATCTAAAAATTAAATTTATTATTTTTTTTGTTAAATAAAAAATAGATTAATAGCACGTATCAATATATATGACCATGATAATTTTATCTACACACCTTCATAAATACACTTAACTTTGTTTGTGACTTTATAATATGAGTGAAGTTTAAATTTTAAAGTCTAAAATATTTTTATTTGTCATGTAAGTTATTTAATGTACTGAAGTTAAAATGGATTTGTTGATATAAAACTGTTACGTGTATAAATGTAAAATGTACGTATATGTAGATATTATTATAGTTAATATGGAGGATATTCATAGGTAGTTTTAAAGCTCAGGATTATGAAGGAAAACATTAGGCGTGTCATTGTATACGTTATGAGGTTGATATATTTTAATATTCGCTCCCATGCTTCAAGTTTTTACTCACATATGATACCATTTGTTTAGTTTCCCTGTAAAACGGATCTGAAAACTGCCACGTGAACATTATTCCTAAGTCGATGCATAACAATATGCCAACCATGAGGAAAAGCTGCGTGTCTTTTACGATCTGTAACGTTCAAAATAATTTACGTTGGTATAATATTATTTAGTAAATAACTTGTAAACGTTTTTCAAAAACAATTTATATATACAGTGTGATTCTTTTATCATAAAACACTCATTATTTCAAAATGTATTCATGTTTTTGGAAACATATTTTCAAGTATATAGTGTGGTATAGTATAGTTTCAAGTTGTTAAAAAAACAACGTTTATATTAAAAAATTACATTTTTAAATATTTTTTAAGTTTTTTACTTTTTTGAATAACAACATAGTGTAATTTAATATTCCAAAGCAGAATATTTTTCTCAGTATTTTGATACATAAAAATTGAATTTAGGGCTAGTAGTTTATGAGTTATAAGTATTTAAAGTTTAGATGCGCGGAGTGGAGTGGTACGGTGTCACCCTGCAAAATGTTTGTCCACTACTCCGCTTGTCGTAATTTTAAATAAGTATAACTCATTAACTATTCGCCCAAAATTTGAATTTTATGTATCAAAATACTCAGAAAATTATTGTGATTTGGAGCATGAAATTTAAACTCTATATTGTTATTCAAAAAAGTAAAAAACTTAAAAAATATAAGGATAAAAAATATTTAAAAATATAATTTTTTAATAAAAACGATGTTTTTTAATAACTTGAAACTATGTAAAAAAATGTTTTCAAAAACATGAATACTTTTTGAAATAATGAGTGTTTATGATAAAATAATCACTCTTTATATATGTATTCATATTTAAAATTTTAATGATTTTCGAGTATAGTTTAAGTTTATTATGCCTTAAGCCTTTAGGAGGTTAAATGTTAATTTATAAAAGTTTAGCGTTGTCGAGAGGGTATCTTCATAACCATTTAAATAACATTTATATATTGTTTTGAATAAATATTAAAAGACTGTGACAAGTGACACAAAAAAATAAAAAAAATAATCGCAATCTGTGAGAAAAGAATTTTTTTCACGTCAATTTGGTCATTATACAATTATATTATGTTATTTCTGTATGCATAATTTATATATTTATTATATATAAAATAGACGTCTTTACTATACGTATTTTAACGTGTCTCGGAGATTCATACTTACGTATTAAGTCGATTCGCCCGTGACCAGTTATCATTTTATGTATAATCAGATTTTTCTTTGCGTTACATCAAACAATTTTAGCAAGCTCACCTTTTTATTGATGGTGATGTCCGTAAAAATTGAGTGCACCCTCCAGGTTTTTGAGAACATCGCACCGAACGCCAATGAAAATCCGGCCATCAGCAACCACGCTCGTGCCGCACATATATAGGGAAACATGTTTATACTGGTCATCCGACTGTTGAGACCGAGAAATATGACACTACTGTATGTTAACATGGCCCCGATAATAATTAAGTTGTTCAAGTGTGGACTGGACATTTTTATGTACCTGAAATGTGCCACAATTAAACGTGCTGTAGTCGATAATATTATTGTATGTAATATTTATAATAATTTATACTCATGAGTTGTACGTTTTTAATAAGGTACTTAAATATTGATCGTCTATATACTCTGTGTTTGGTATCTACACTGTTATTACATTGATGATGATGGGGGTATATTCGTGACTTATTCAATAATTATTACAATTTCCACACATACGTAGAGCTGCCAAGTAGTTCGTGTAGGCTCTCTTATAGTCTTATTCATACAAGCATCAACAACCACAGGTTATACAAAATAAATAAATAAATAAATAATATTAAACATTTCGTATGCTATGGAATTTTGTATAAAAATAAAAGTAGCTTTTTGAGTTCTTCCCGCGCCGAGTCATAGGTACATATTTTCGTTAAAAATGTTATGAAGTGCAAACGAGAAATTTTTTTCAGTGTTTTTCTGAAATATATTATTAAAGTACTGTTTAATAAAATATTTCAATGAATATGAATTTGTAATGTTTGATTCAAAACATATTATAAATGTATGAATAAGAAAAAGTAGGGTTATGCCGCCTCGTATGATGTTTTACTTAATACAAAAAGAAATATAAATTAATTTAATAAATGAAACTAAGAAAGGGCCTCATGTTTTAGTAAAGATCCATACGCAGTTTAATATTACAGTTGTTCTCTTTTGAAAAGGATTACTATGCGTTGTTTGAAGCAATTGTTTTCTTTGCTTTCGACTATAGGTACGCCGTACGCGACTAGTGCGTTATAAAACATTTAATGAATACTCAATTGTAGCGTTATTGTTTCGAAAACATAAAATTAAATATTAGTTATATTTATTTATAACTTACTGGCAGGAAATAATAAATTTAATTTGGATGATGGACATTGCAATTTGCAATATAAAAATTAAAAAATATTCTAGTTACGCTATACAAAATTAAGAAATATCAGAATTTAAATAAGAGAGTAGGTATCACGGTCTTGTATAAAAGAAAATAGATTATAGAAAGAATAAATTATAAAATATTATTCTTTCTTAAATTTTATTGAGTAAAGTGTACAAAGAAAAATTTTGGTTTTAATTTAAAAATGAATAATGTAAAGATTATTATTTTAAAAGTAATATTTCAATAATTAATTTTGAATGTATAATTATATACAAATTAATGTTAAATTTGTTAATATATTGATAAAATAAATAAAACATAAAATAAGACTTATCTATATCAAATAATATTTTATTATTTTTAAAAGATCTTTTAAAATACAAAGGTCTATGGACTGTGTAAGTTAAAATAATTATTAATTTAATTTTATACATGTAAAATTTAAATGTCAATGATTATTATATACATTATACTTTCTAAAAATTTTTGAAAAATTAAATAATGTATTTTGTAAATCAATTTTTATTACTTTTATGATATCCTTAGCCATGTTTGGATCTTATATGTATAATGTATATCTTCTGTATACTGTATGTAGTATGCAGTATGCAT
The DNA here is from genome assembly GCF_020882245.1 of Rhopalosiphum padi. Taxonomy (NCBI): domain Eukaryota; kingdom Metazoa; phylum Arthropoda; class Insecta; order Hemiptera; family Aphididae; genus Rhopalosiphum; species Rhopalosiphum padi. The sequence continues at coordinate 27,842,186 of NC_083600.1, forward strand.
TTATTAAATATTTGACATTTGGTAACTTTTATACACTTTATTTTATCATTTTTTAATGATGGTAGGTAAAATTAGTTTATATCGACTAAGTTAATTATGGCGTACAACTTATTCATGCGGTTTTATTTATGTTTAGAGGCTTACGACACCACTTACTTTTGATCTCTGTACCGTATGTTAACAATGAGGAACACAGTGGCAATGACGATACCGACGACCGCGGCGACGGCAAGTCCTATGTAAACGCCAACGTTAACATGAGAGTCTTCGTAAATAGTAAGAGTCCGATCTTTAGGCGGCCCTTTACCACCGGCTCTCCACTTCACTTCTTCCCCAACACTCAAGTCTAGTGTGCCCGTCACTCCGTTATACTCTCCAATCTTCACTTCTTTGTCTCCTAAAGCAAAAAAAAAAAAATTATAAATATATAGTATAAGGAACATCCGAATTATACATGTCTTATATAGCAAAACAACAATAATAACATTGTGTAAGCGACGTATTTTAAACAAACATAGATAGCGTTTTCTTATTGAAAGATTATTTATAGTGACAACCAATCAGATATTATTTATGTATTATTATAAAAATTTAGATTATATCAATGATTGTACTTTTGTATATTACTATTTGTAACTTATAATTAAAGTTTTCAATAAATACGTATTAAAAAAATATTTTTCGATTTTGTAATAATGTTTGACATGAATAAATATAATATATTTTCATTCACAATGTTTATTTTATTAATAAAATATATTTTATATTAGGACGTATAAATGTATGATACACATTTGAAGTAAATACGATTATACCTTTGATTAAATAAAATACATGATTAGTTTTCTAATAGTATTATAAATGGTATAATATTAATAGAATATAATTTGTGGTTATAATGCACAACTCAACTATAGGTATAGTAATATAAAATCTTACATTCAATTAATTTGAATTATAAAAGTATATTTCTTAGTACATAATGTATCGCCAAAATCAACTAGGTTGTTGACTCACATATTTATCAATCTAAAGCAAACTATGATATTCATCACGAATATTTTACAATAACTAGTGGCAATGTAATTTTGTCTGAATGTGCCAAACGATTACTCGCATGACTTAAGGAGTGTATTTTTTTTTTTTCTCGTGTCAGGCATCATATAATTAAATTTAAAACAAACTTGTAATTTAAAAAACAAAACTAAATAAATAATATCAAATAAGTAAAATATGAATAATAATAACACACAAATATAATGGTAACAAGTATTGCGTGCTAATTATATATTTTCTTTGGTCCAGTATATGGCTGTATTTACCGCCTTCTTGTTGCCTATCATAAGGTCCTCTTGTGTACATGGACTTGGCCCTCTTGGGCAGACAAGTAGGTGTGACGTTGTCTGATCTTGCCCACATATACAAGTTATGTCTTGTTCTCCATATCCCCATTTTCTCATATTTTCTTTTGTCCGTCCTACACCAACACGCAGTCTGTTCAGTGTCTTCCATACCGGCCAGTCTAGGTTGTTACCATGAGGTAATCTTTCTGCTGGTTCCAACCATCTTTTACCATTGGTGTCCGTGATCAGTTTTTTCCACTCATTTAGCCTGCTTAGTAAAGGTGTTTCCGTTAGCTCTTCAGTTATCTTTAGGAAGGACTTTCTTGATTTCAGACGAGAAGTGGGGTCATTTTGGCCGTACATGGGGTGCCTCGTGTCACTTTTTTGTTTACCGCGTTCAATTTTAGAGGATATCAGACGTCGAACTGATGGTGGTGGGATACCTGCTAGTAGGTAAACTTTGTCCATTGGTGTATTTCTTAGGCATCCTGTGATTAGTCGACATGTTGTATTTAAGGCGATATCTATTTTCTTCGCGTGAGTAGAGCTTCTCCAGACCGGGCATGCATACTCCCCTACTGAGTAGCATAGTGCCATCGCTGAAACCCGTAACGCATGTGGTTGTGCGCCCCATGCTGATCCCGTTAATTTCCGTATAAGACCGTTCCGGGTATTGATTTTCTTACTCGTTTTTTCGCAATGGGTCTTGTATGTTAGTGCTCTATCCAATGTCACGCCTAAATATGTGGGTGTGCTACAGTGAGTTAGTTCTACATCTTCCCATTTCACTATCAGTTTTCTGTTGGCCTGCTTGTTTCTCAAGTGGAAAGCACTTACATTGGTTTTACTAGGATTTGGCTTCAGATAATTTGCCCTATAGTAGTTTCCTAAACGGTCCAGTGTTTTAGAAAGTTTTGTTTCCACTGCTTCAAAACTATCTTCTTGTACAGCAATTGCCGAATCATCTGCATATACATAGTGTTTTATGTTGTTATCCGTAGATATGGGCTGGTCATTGGTATAGATATTAAAAAGCGTGGGGGCCAAAACACTTCCCTGTGGTAGCCCATTTCTTATATTTCTCCATCTGCTGTTTTTCCCGACTAGTGTTACAAAAAATCTTCGGTTACTCAGTAATGTTTGAATGATTTGCGTAAATTTGTAGTCTCTGGTTATCTGGTATACTTTAGAAAGCAATAAGCCATGGTTAACCGTGTCGTACGCGGACGACAGATCGATAAAGGATACCCCAGTGACTTTCTTCTCTTCGAACCCATTTTCAATATATTGGGTTAGGTTTAATACCTGCCCCGTACATGATTTCCCCGGACGGAAACCAGCTTGTTCCTTTATGAGTTGGTCATCAATGGCAGGGCATAGTCTGTTTAGAAGAATTCTTTCGAGTAGTTTGTATGTGTGACATAATAGAGAGACTGGCCGGTAGCTAGATGGAGTATCAGGTTCCTTACCTGGCTTCAGCAGAGCTATTACTTTCGCCTTCCTCCAGATCTTCGGGATCTTTAAAGTACTCCTGATATTATTAAAAAGACTTAGCAGCCATAGTCTTGTGGTTTTTCCAAAGTGTTTTATCTGTTCTGAGAACATGTTATCTAACCCGGCCGCTTTCCCATTCTTTAGTGTCTCCATAGCATCGTCAAGTTCCGTAAGTAGGATCGGATTTCCAAGTTCATGCGTTTCATTGTTTTCCGTTCGTGTAATCCTCGGTTTATAAGGTCTGGGTTTTGTCATTTTATTTTTACCGTTCATTAGAAGATGGTGTGCAATTTGGTTTGGTGTTATTAATGGAACCTTTGGTTTTTCTCTTGGATTACTGTCTAAGCGCTTAATGAGGTTCCATGCTTTCTTACTACTCCTTTTCATATCTACTTCTGTTAGTAGGTCACACCAGCGTTTCCTTTTCACCTCAGTTAATAAGTTCATTAGTTCTTCTCCCTTTTCTATCGTATCCTCATCGAATGGGTCGGCCTCATATTTATCGGTGTATTGTTCTAGAGTTTCTACTAAATCAGGTGTTAGCCCTAGGATGTGCTTTATTCGACAGCCTCTTGGTATGTATTTTCTGGAGATGGTTTTTACTAACTTTGTAAAGGGTTCATAGTTCTCGTTTACTGGTTCCAGTGTGGTTACCGCATCATCTAGGGCTTTAGTAAAGGTGTACCAGTCTGCTTTTTGAAAGTTATATCTCCTCAAAAATGGAGTGTCACATGGTTTAATCACTGCTGTAATTTTGCACAATATGGGTCGATGTTGCGTGTGTGGTATCGGTCTTCCGATTTCCTTTGTACATTGGGGAGCTATCATATCGCTTACAAATATTATATCGGGGTTATAACCTTTTTTCCATCTACCACTGTTGAATGATGGTGGTAGTTTTGGGTCATGGATTAGTGTTAGCCTGTTGGACTCTGCCCAAACTTCAACTTTATCGCCATTATTATCTGTTTCGTCGTACCCCCAGTTGGTATGGTGGCTATTAAAATCTCCTATAATAATGTGAATATTTTTAGTGTCGAAGTTAGCTGGTTTGTCGAATGCAAATGTTGAGTTAGGAGGTTTGTAAATAGAGGTCACAGTGCATTTTCCAACTTCTATAGTGAGAATCTCAATGTCGTCTATCTCTGTTATTTGGCTTGTCGTTACATCAATTGAGGAGCGGACAAATATAGCGCTTCCATACTTCCTGTGTGGGCGTATTGCAACGAGCTTCATCCCATTGATTCTTGGATTATTCATACCTTCATTCCTATGTGTTTCTTGCACACATAGCACGTCACATGAATTTTCTTTACATAATTCAGCAAGCAGTTCTTCCTTATTTGAGTTTATACCCTCAATGTTACATGAGGCGATCGTCAGTGCTGGCCCTGATAAGGGCCGTTTTTTATCTAGTTTTGTAGAGATCATATGCGCCTGGGTTTGGAAAAATTAGCCGTTAGGAACGTTGCCTAAGGAGTGTATAATGCAATTGAAATATTGTATATTCAGTTTGCTCGTAAAATAAATAAATATTAAATGATGCCTAGACAAAAAAATAAATAAATGCGGTAGTTTGTTTTATTGAGATTGGTATAAGTAATAATTATTTTTTATTTATACTACTAAAACTTAACTATTGACCGAAAAAAACCATATTGAGTTATTAAATGTTTTACTTGAAATTGTATATATTAAGATAAATGAAGGATTGATATTTTTTATATCGAGTCAAAAATTTAAATTTTGTTATCAATAATAGTTTTGAGTGTATTACATAGAGATGTTCCGGATAGATAATTTGTTATAAACCGAGTACCGAGTACTGACCGAGTAAAAATGATAAGTTATTAATAATATTAATTATTAGTTGATAATTAAGTCTTTAAACCCTTAGTTTTATATTTACTATTGGGTATTTAATAAATAATAATTAATAATTATAAATAAATAAATATTATATATTTTATAAATAACATAACGAAGTATAGATATTACGCCGGTACCGAGCAAGGACCGAGTAAACATGAAGGTATTACGCCGGGTACCGAGTAAATGCTGGGTACTCGGAACATCTCTAGCATTATAGATATTTAAGATATTTATACAGATGTACTTAAATATTTACTTGAATAAATAAATAAATATAATTTAATTTACATTTTTTTATGCGATCATATTACTAATAGGTAATGCATTTTTAATGAACGAAGAAAAATAATTCAAATAACTGAAAAACCATATAAGTGTTTAATACTAAGGAAAATAAAAAAATACCGTTTTGAAGTTTAATAATAAAATGAAAGATTCCTTTATCAAAAATTTGATACAAATGCTGTATAAAGCAGTATAAAATTAAAAATTAATTTTTATTTGTCATTTAAGTAATTTGTTTTTAAAAGTTATTTTAAACTAGAATGAAAAGGAAAGGATGCAAGAATATTGTATTATAATAGAACATCAAAGTCATTTTACGTAATTTTATTTGAGTAATTTTACCATAAAAATGTTTTTGGTGTTATTCTAATATACTATTTTAATTATAAACATCTAAAAATAAATTAATAAACATTTTAATAATTACACATTTTTATGTTTACTTTATATTTTATGTAATTCTCTTGATATTAAAACTTAAAATGTTATTTTACAATATTATATCGAAGTTTAAGTTTTAAGACAAATATTTACTAATATAAGTCAAATTTACTTCACGTAATATTAAATTTTGTTAGTATTTAAATTTTTACTTAAATCAATTTACTTAAAAAGATGCTGCGCAAAACGCACAACATTTATCTATCTAGTTTATTGTTTTACTTGAATTATTTGTATAAGACAATTCATCAATAAATAGAAAAACTCGAATCTTTTATAGTAAATTTATTATTATTATACCTATATCTGATATAGATTCAAAAATAACTATTTCATACTTTTATAATTTTAACAAATTCTAAATGTTTTTAAAAATAGTTAAAAGGTTATTAAAAGTATGAAATTTAAAACGTAGATAATTTTCATTCAAAACATTTAAATTATTTCAAATAGATATCGACGTTTGAATTTATAGCATTTTTTAGTAATAATTAGACATATTTTCTGTGTGTAATTATATATATTATATTATTTGAGTACTAAATTTTACAAAAATATGAAAACGTCAAAAATGATATACAATATAGCATATATTTGTTATTTAAAAAAAATATTTGTTTTTTTTTAGAAAATGTAATTAAATTTTAATTTAAACAATAATGTCATTTAAATTATCTTATTTTTTCCCTACAAAATAATTTTAGAGACTTGTTACAATAGATAATATATTTTTAAAAGGTCAACAGATTTATGCAGATTGTATCAAATGGGCGTCGTCCAAGTGTGTCCGGCTATATTATCGTACCCTTTTAATAGCCCAAGTGTGTCATTAGTACAATTGTATAAAAATTAATTTATCAGTATTTCGTTGATGTATTCTAAATAACTTATCTACCAACATGATTGTTAGAATTTTTTTAATTAACGTACAGCATACATGACTAAAGACTAAAGAGTAATACCTATGTAATATAAAATTGTTAAATTTTCTCATTAATATTTCAGATTATGAGATGGAGCGATTGATTTTATAATACCTAAATATTAATAAATGGGATTCTTTTGTGGAATACACTTCTTAGAGCGTTAAAATAGTAATTACAGTTTCACAGAACACAAATTTAATTTTATGAAGTTAATTTTTAAAATACCCGGAAGCAATCATTCATTTTTTTAAAAATATTTTAACTGTTTGTTTGGCTGAACTACACATAAACGTTTTTTGCATGGGCTAATTTTTTAATACTTTCAACACTAAAAACATACAACCCGTTACAGGACACATCCGACCAACTCTTATTTATATTCTTTCGATATTGCATACATTATTATAAAATCCTATATTTTTAATTATAATAATTTATAGCAAAACTGTGGAAACTAGATCCGTCTGATACTTATTAGTTATAATATGCTGATTTAGTTTAGGAACCTTAAATAAGTTCATAACTTATGAAATGAAATCATAAGTATTCTGTTTCATATACTTGAAATTTGATCACCATCGCAATTGTTTTTAGAATTATTTTTGTTACCCTTACGTTCAGATTTCTTCCTCTCATTATGTATGCATACAGGTGTAAATACGAATGTAATTGTTGTAGCAATAAAATACGAAGACAATTAATAATTTAACGCGTAATTTATGGTTTCTGAAAATGTTTTAAGGCCCGCAGTGGTAGAGTTAAAATCCTATTGTCTTGTAGGTACGGTCGCAGTAGTTGTAAATTGTGTCCGGCTGTATTTTACCGCTACTACCATAGCAAAGTTGTGCAAGTCTTTGTTTATAAATATAAAATATTTAATGCAAATATGTATTTTTTATTAGTAAGCATTCAAATTTTAGAAAAGCTTATGATACACCGCACGTTCCTTAAGGTATTCTTTGTCATTTTCACTACTTCACTAATCTTTAATTAAAAATGACATTTTTTTCATTATTAAGAAGAAAAACGATATTCTGATTCAGATTATAAAATCGAAAGCTCGTTATGTTGTTTAAATATTACAATTTAAAAGTTAATTTATCGAAAAATACACAGATAAAAATATTAAAATATATATAGATTAGTATATATTACATTTTCTAAAAAGAAAATTCGAAGGAAGTTAAAGATTTTTGAAATGATTAGTGTTAAAATAATTATTTTGTATTTATATGTTGAGACACTGAAATAGTAAAATATAATGTTTCAGACAATGTATGTGGACATGCGTGGTTTGCTAGCTAACAGATATTGACTAGGTTTCATTGTTACGGGAGAAATATGAATTAAATGGCAAATTTGAGTAGTATAATAATTGTGATTAGAGACCTTAGTATAGTAAGCAGTTGCACTGTTAATGGACATGTTGTTTTTCCACTGTGTCCAGTTGCATTAAATGTCCATTAATCCACATTAACCCCCAAAACCCTTCAATATCAGACAATAGTGTGAAGTGAATAGACGTTTAATTGGCGGGGAGCACTAAGAATATTTGTATTTTAACTTTTAACAATACTTAATAATATAACGATATTTTAGAATTCAAATAAAATAAAATCACGGCATTTAGTATTTACTCATGATTGTGTTGATGATACGTGTAATTAAGCAATTTTACTAATAATATTTACCTTGAAATTGTTTCAATAATATGCTGGCTTTTCTTTCGTTGTTGTAAAATCTCACCGGGCCCTGATATAAATCAAACATTTAAAATCAATCATATAAAACAGTAAGCACACACACTATATTGTGAATATTGTAATTTATTACCGTGACTCCCTCAAAGCTAGTTTTCGTAAGAGCCTCTAGAAAGAGATTCTCCCACTCTTCGTTCCTGTACTGGAAGTCTGCTATGGTTCTATTCAGGATGCCTTTGTCGTGCGATGATTGGTGCACTTTACGGGCTACTTCCTGTATAGCTAAAGCGGCGGTCCATACCCCGTCGTACGTGTACCCGTGAAACCGGGAGTATTCACTTCCACGCCTCATGTCATACTCTTGCTGGTATTCTTTGGAAGTCTGTAAAATAAAATGTACATCCGTCAATTTCGTATAAAATTTGCGTCATTATTCATTTCAATCTTCTATCGTATCTATCACATCTCATGTGTTAGAAATATTCCTACTTGATGGTTAAGCAAGGTTTAAATATTAAACTATAAATAAAATACCTACATACATAATTTCTAAAGATTATAAGAATTTAAAGAAAAATGTCATAATTATTAAGTTTTGATGGCTTTGTGTAATTAATGATACACGAAAAAAATATTTGATACGTTTTTGAATTTTAATTTGCAATAAATTGCGTAAAGTAGTTGACATTTGGTACACTAGCTAAGAAAGTTTAAATGAATACAAAATATCAATAAACTGAATAAACTTAAATAAACAAATAATTAAACAATAATTGAATACAAAAGTCAATTTCAATCGCTTTTTGAGTTTTCCAATTTACTAAGAAATTGTAATATTTATATAATGTGTAAGACAGTCACAATGATCTAATTTAGAGCCATATTGTAAATTTGTAAACCAAAACTTTTCATTTTGATTGATCGTATTATTCGTATTCATGAAACATGTAAATCATGTTCATGAATGTTATATTTATGATATTATTATATCTTTATTCTTGTTGACATATTTTAAAGTACTCGTATTATATGTATATTTACCATGCAAACCTACATTTCATATTTGAATAATATTTTAACCAATGTAAAATGCTTAACTCAAATATTATATTATATACGTTATCACTATTGTTTTTCAAACATTTTGATGGTTTATAATTTTATATTATCAGTAACCCAAGATATTCTTTAGTGACGACTCTTATTCAACCCAGATACTATTACTAATGAAGTATTAAAATCTAGTGCTGATATACTCGTATACTGATTATAATGTATAAGAAGGTGTAAAGGTGATTCATACTACAACTATAGTATTTATATTTTACTATTATAATGTATATAATATATTATTACATATGTCCAGTTGCGCCATTTCAAATTTATTTTTTTTAATACAAATATTTTTATGCAGACGACACACGACATACCTTAACTGGAATTCGTCTATTTTTAGGCCAACCGTTTGAAAAAATGGTCCATATCACAATAATTTTGGACTTTATAAATACCACGTAAACGTATACTTTGTGTGATGTCACTGAATATATTCCAGACATGTGCGTTATCTTACAATGATTCCGCATTATCACGGAGTCCCACAACATTTACATTTTGACGATAAATCCATAAAAATATATAATAATAATTTTTCAGTTGCCAAATTTAGGTACGTGTGTCAAAGAGAATTCTCTGTTTTCCCCGCTCATTGCTCTGTACATTGCTAACAATTTACCAGTAAAGTAAAACATATTGTATTAATATATTATTTCATTATACGTTAAATTGTACTCAGTATTACTAAGTGTTTTGTCTAATTATTAACATCAACATATTCTCGTATAGTCCTCCATTTGATATTATTCTGTCACTATTATATCGCATCCGACATAAATAACGTTTTATAGTTTCTACCACTTAACAAAGTTCTATTATTATTAACATCGCACGGTCTGTATAATTTAGTAGCTTTTTTTTTATAACCAATGGAAAATTTATTTTTATTTAACATTTTTATACTTTAAATAATACCATTATAATAAAAACTTTTTAGGTATACTTAAAATTTTATTTTTTTGTGCGTGACTCTTAAAAGTTAAATCTGAGTTAATATCTTATGATTCATTAAAATAGTGTATTTTTAAGTACTTTTGTAGATAATCAATACATTCTGGTATAACATTGGATATTATATGTTTATTAAAAAAAAAGATAAAACCGTATAATACTTTTGCATGGTATTGGTAGGTTTATAATGAAAAATATTTCCTTCTATGATGTATATAATATAATATAGAGACGTTAATTTTGTACAGATACCTACGCTATATTTTTGAAACTATATTAGCTATAGTATTATGTGTGAGCATTATTAATATTAGGCTCTTACTAAATTATACTGCTTATGTAAATCAACAATAACAAATCACTTATTGTTAAATTAGATTTAGTCAATTGATTTTTGAGTACAAAAATTATTATAGAATATATCAAAATATGTAGTCAATATAAAAACAGTTTTTTTTTAAATTTATTACTAATGTATTTTTACGACTATTTTAACACTTATTAGTTATTACTGTTATTAGGTACTCACTATTTAAGTGTAAATCACTTTATTTAGTTGTAATATTTATAAATGGAAATAATGGACTGTAACAATATTGCCTGTTTGGAATATATTCTTCAATCTTCCTTAAAACTCTATAATAGTCTTAACGCTACTTAACAATAGCGTTTATTTAATTTTTTTCTATTTGTCATAATTTGTGAAGTTTACAGTGAAATAAAGTTTTTGATTAATGATTTTAAAAAAATACCATAACATAACATTGTATTATTTATTATTTTGATTTCGCGTGTGCACGATATACAGTATAATCTTATTTATTATAATATTTTATCGTTCAGATTTTAGGTTGCATTTTTAATTTCATTTTAATTCCAATAGTATATTGTATGTCTTATGTTGAAATTGAATGTAAAATATAATGTCAAAATAATTTATCTAATTTGCTTTTAACATCTTATTATTAATTCTTAAAGCAACATGTTATCTGCTTATCCTTTAGGACTTAGATGAATGTTGTTTTTAATTTCATAGCACATTTGAAATGAGAGAAATCATCTTAAAAGCTCAAATAAGAATTTAAATTTAAGAATAAAATTAAAAAACTCCAGTGAATAGTTCTGCTGTATAGTATTGAGTGTTTCACATCATTGTGTAGTAATGGATATAACTGTAATATTTGAATTCAATGATTTATCATTGCATATGAAAAATGGTTTCGAGCAAAGACCTCATTTTATCAATCAATTTTATCAACCTCATTTTTATAAGGATATTTTATAATTGATCTATTGTATAATAGATTTATATTTTAATTAGTATTATTATATGATATTATTTGCTAAACTTAAATTTACCAAAATATTGGATTATAAATTATTATAATATTATACAATATTATTATTGTTCTTAAATTATACGTCTAGAAAATGCTAAAATAAATATACAGTGAAAAGTTTAGATTATTTTAATATTTGAATAACAACAACAAAAAAACAAATATCGATTTTGTTAAAAAGCGGGTTTTCGTAAATATTTCCGTTTTTTTCATAACTTTTTATTTTTTTACCGATTATTTTGAAATTACTTGGGATCTGTTATTTTTGTTTCTAAAAATCATTAAATAGATCCAATTAATTTCCAAAAATCATGCTTTAAGACAAAAGTATTATTATTGTGCTAAAAGGAGACGAGATAGTTTTCATTGTAAAACCAATACATTAATCAATCTTCTCAGAATCTAAAATAGTACTTATTTATATTTAATAATAATTAATAACAATAATGTAAAAATGAGTAATTTTATAAGCATTTGATGACAGAGTTATAACTATTTTTTTATATTATTCATAATAATTATAAGAGAAACTCAGAAACATAACCATAATAACCATAAGTATAAGATATTATCTTTTCATTGTTAGTAATTAACACGTATTATTTTATTGCTATTGAAATTAATTCAAACAAATTACGTAATAAGTTTTGAGCTAGTAATTCGAGATAATTAAGCTGTTTTTTTTATTCATTCACACTATTCATTTTAAACTAAATTATTCGATATAGGTACCTATCGTGTTAGTTGTAATATCTACCTAATAAGAAACTGGATATTAAGACCACATTCTTTGGAATTTTCATTGCGTACAAATAACTAATAAGTATATAGGAATATACGGTTCTATATATAGGCACGCATGAATATAGTATAATATTATAGGAAGGTTTAATCAATTATATATAACGTAAACAAAAATCTAAACAGTAGGAATTATACGTTTTGAGTATTAATAATATATAAATTAACCTTATTATTATTTTTTGTTTATTCAGTTTACTGCATAAAATGGATTATATTCAAACAAAATCAAGGATATTGCAATATTTATATATATATATATAATTATGCTTTACTTTAATCTATAAATGCATTGCACTTTTTAAACTGTATGAATTGGTTATTTTATATAATTTTTTATGCATAAAAGTATACTATGGTTTTATATTCAATGGTTTGTCTATTTATCGATGATCAAATAATTAAATTAAACGAGCATATCTACACGGTGTACAAAAGAAAAGTTTGATTCGACGGGATATAGAAATATGCTATACATTTTTCAAGCATTTTACTTTGTATAGTAGAATTGAATATAGGGCAAAAGAGGAAAGGTATTCTGAGTGTATTTTGCAGAGCATAAATAATTGTCGGGAATTGAATAGAATCTCGCGGGTATATACTTGGGGAATAGCCAGGAATACATTTAAATATTTCTTATGTACAATGTCAAATTTGCCATTAAAATATAGCAAGACATTTTACCATGCACGTGCAATGCAAATCTTGTTTATACATTTTCTACTTAACATATTGTGACTGTCTCTCTAGAGACTCGTTAACTAATGTCTTGCAAAATTGTTGAATAAGACGTGAGTGCTATTTGTGTGAGATTTTCCAAATCTAACTGTATTTGGATACTCTAACAATATTTTGACTTATCTAATAAAAAATCTCCATAAATATATTATAATTAATACTAGTTTTGATCATAATATAAGGTATGAAAGTATATTCAATATATTATACTTATTGTTATTTTACTGTATGTAATTATATACATATTACTGTCAACGTCCAACGAAATTCATTGATCTGATGACATATATTATACTATAAATTTATTACGTCTTAACCTTTTTACTGCATGTTGGTTTTTTCATATATGTTAGATAGGTTTATATACGATAATGTATTTTTATCGATAATTTTTTTATTTTATTATTATTTAGTTTGAAATAGCTTTGAGTTGATTTTATTGAATAAAGAATTAATTTATGACATCTGTGAATATAATGCATGTTATAATATTAATAATATATATGTATTATGTGTTGGTTAGGACTTGATAAGGAAATGTTTACCTTTAACTTGTGTAGTATCAGATGAACACTGAGCAAAGTTAGAAATTAAAATTGAATATTTAAAAATTGAATGCATTAAAAAATGTACTTTTAAATTATGTAAGTTTTATATACACAATACAAATGTTACCAAAACAAAAAAACATAAATGTATATATGTATATACATGTTTTCTTCACTCTCCTCGTTAAATTAGATGTATTTTAGAAATTTTAAATATACAATAAAGTTGTTAAAAATAGCTGTAAACATTTATTCATTAACTTAAAATATTGTACAAAACAATGATAAACATGATTTCACTTTTAGAAAGATTTAATGATTACGACCTGAATCGAATTTGTATTTAAGTATAATGTAATGCATGGTTTTTTTTATTTAATTATTAAATGTATATCATTTGGCGATAGGGATAATTTATTTTCCACTGTTGAAATTGTTTAAATATGTGATGAGACTAAAAACATTTACCGTTTGCTGACTAATTTAACGATACTCATTAAACAATACACATTTATACACTTTGATACTTTTATTTTTTTTTATTGTTACAAATTGCAAATAGAAAGATATTATTTTGGGCGAATTTCCAATTTATAAAAATAGATCTAAAAATAGGAAACATAACTTAAAAGTATTAAAAAGAATCTAGGTATAGCTAAAATTAAAAAGAACAAATGATGGGATTACAGTTGGTGACTGGTGAGTCACATTATCTAAACTTATTATTCTTACATTAAATGCTTACCAAATGACATATTGATTTATCAATAAATATTAGGTACTTGTATTTTACGTACAAATATGTAAAAAAGTAATTCAAATATAATTTAATGCAAATGTGTCGTTTGAATGAGACTTTTTGGGCGATGTGAGCGAAACATTCTGGAGGAAACAGCATGTCTGTTAAAGACGCGCGCACATCAGTCAAAGTCGTTATTTACATTGTTAAGACTCCACCGAAAGAAAAGGGTGGCGATCGTTGTTTTAAGGGCTATGGGGTAAATAATTTCCACGGTCATTAGCATCGTATTCGCTTTCGTCGCCGTCTGAAAGGAGGCCAACTTTTTTTCCTTCTTAATAGTTCCTCGCCCTATCCGCCCAGTATTTTGGTTTCTCTCTGCAGAAGTAAATTATTTTCCCTTTCTTTTTTCATTTCATTTCCTGAGAAACGTAAGTAACAAAGCCGCTACTATACACCCACGGCGACAGAGGTGGTGTTGGACGACTTTTAGTTATAGTACAGCGCAGAGGAGTTAATTACACGGAAAATTCTAAAAACGCGATAAGACGTTTTTTCTCGTTATATCTATTCTACATCAGAAGTCACAACGGGTTTGTCGTCTCTGTCGTTTATACTTATCGCAATGTTTTAAAACATTATTTTATTTTCACAGATTCAAAGGGTATGGTTGTAATAATACTCAAACATACACCATTAAAATAATACAACTTTTATTTTAATATAAAATATTACTATGTCTAAGATATATATATATAAATTATGTATTATATACAGCTATAAACTATTTTCATTCAATTTTAAATATATTCAAGGTTAAAAAAAATAAAAATAATTTTAAAGATAAAAAACAAACAGGTGGAAAAAAGAAATCAAGTATTTATTTATTTTTATCTTGATTTTATAAATTTGGCATAAATACCTTAACAGGTGACATAAAACTAATGATAGATACAGAGGATCTAATTTTAAATTTAAATATTAAAGAAGAATGGTAGGTATTTGTACTTTAATTATTACTATTTAAGATAAGTCACTAAATTAAGGCTTTTATTATCGTAACTGTAAGTAAATATAATTATTGGTAATTTTATATTAACTAGAAAAATGTACTTTACTGAGGATTATCGAAAATTTTTAAAAAAAATTCATCAATATAATAAAATGAATGTTTTTAATTTTTAGAAACATAATATTTGAATTGGATCTATGATATTATGAGTAATATCTAAATTAATTAATTTAGTTATGAAAATAATAAATAGATTAAAAAAAAAAAAATAATAATAATAATACCATTCACGGTAAAAACTATTTTTGATTTTCGATTAGCAGATACGGCTATATTTAATTTGTATAGTTTTTTTACTGTTTGAAAAATAAAAAAATAAAACATTATTGTTAAACAAATATTACACTTAAATACTTTTCAAATAATCATAAATTGTAGGTACAGATTAATTGTTAACTAGATAAAATAAAGTTCAGTTTATTTAGTTATATTTTGACATTATCCATGTGTCATAACCTCATGGGTATCTTATTTTTTTTTTATAGAATAGGATAATATGATATATGTGATGATGGCGTAACTGATATTCTAGTGAAAGTCTATACGGTTAAAATGTTTGGAAAATAGAACATTTCCATCTTAAGTGATAGGCAAGTTGTTCTTACATTACTGAAAAGAACTTAGATAAACAATAATAAATTGGTTTTAGAATGTTAATGTTAAGCTACATAATGTTTTATTCAATAATCTAAATAGCTTTTCTAAAATATTTTGCATTTAAATATCAAATATTAAATTATAAGTAATTTTTTATTTTTATTTTTTATTATTGTTAATCATTACACCTAATGAGTGGACTAACATTTTATAAAAGCTTTAAATTCTTATTTAAATATATTATTATATATCGATATTTTAATATCGTTCAATATTTAATAAAATTAATAAACATCAAAGTTATTAGAAAAAGTATTTTGTTTCAGGTTACAATACAAAACATACAGATTGACATTAAAAAAAATTATACGTTTATGATAGTAGTTTAATCAACAATACACATTTTTAGGATTGTACGTTTCTAAATAGAAAATTTTAGAAAATATAATAATTTATTTGCAATAATTATTAATTAGTATTTGATATTAAATTAACAATCATCCCTATATAACATAGTTTGCATTAAACAACTCTATATCTTTTATTTTGTATGTTGGTTTTTTTTTCAAATTGTTTACATATCTTATACAATATTATTTAGGTAATAATTGAAATTTTAATTGGTTTTTATGAAAATAAAGGGAAATTAGTTTTTGTACGTATTATAAAAATTATGAATGATCACTAACTAATAACTAATTAAAAAATATATTTTACAGATTATAAGTAACTACCATCCGTGATTTATAAAGATAATAAACACATTACTCACTATTCCAGACACGGTGATTTCCCCCGTAGTGGATAGAGGCAGGTAATCTGTAAGTATGCACCCGTCCAGCGCCTCACTCAAATGTTTCACAGGACAAGGCGCTCTCATTTCATTCCACCAAGTTGGACCATAAGTACCCATTATAAGCCATTGGTATTTGCCACCAACCATACCGACCCTAAATTAGTGGAAATTTTATTAATCAAGATACATTTTAAAAAGTCAATAAATGTTCAGTAGTTAGTAAATCATATCATTACCTGTAGGCTTCACAAAATACTTTTCTCGCCCATGTTTCATTGAAATTACCCAGAATTATTCGAATATCTTTTTCTTGGAGTTTTTTGATCGGTAGAGATACATCACCAGCTATGTTTTGCGTATCATCTACAACAAAATTGTCTTTTTCCAGCATAGCTACCAATTGGTTGTGTGCCTGTGAAAGAAGTTAAAATTAGATAGATATTAAACAAAAAACAACGATTAAATTAAAACAATTATTCTAATTTTTTTTAAATTTAAAAATTGTATTTCAATAGCTATAATGTTTTCCTTTCCATTTTAATAAGTATAAATAAAAAAAATTAAAGATAACAGTTTAAACATAATAATATTGAATTTTGCATTTATGATTCATTATATATTATTATGATCCACAAATATATAACACTTGTGACTTAATAATAAGCCTTAATAAATGTCAAATGTCTTAATATAGTCTTAAATTTTAAAGTAATACAATAATAATTTGTTTAATATGGCAGAATTTTTAAATTAATATTAAAGAAGTATGGATGTATTATTAATCAATTATATAAAAAATAAAATACAATTTTGAGACATAATGTTTAAAATATTCAAATAATGTAACTTGTATACAGATTTTTTTTTTAATCATTATATTATTATTTACTATATACTTCATCTGAGAATTTCCTATTAAAATAATTTCAATAAGACTTCATTGAAAGAAGCTTTTGACGACAAAGTCAATCAGAGTAATTTTTTAATAACATAAAAAATATCGACTATAATTTGTTAAATAAATTTTCCATTTATAGTACACCAAAAATTATTTAATAATAAAAACACAACTATTTTATTTATGATAAAAATCAAGAAATAGTATTATTTTTATTATCAGAGGGAATAATTGTTCATAAAACGGCTTAGAAGAAAATTAATATTTATAGTTATTATATTAAAGTAAGTATTAAATTCATTTATAGACTGAAAAAAAATACCATTTTACTGAAAGCTTATTCTGATTATAGTTTTTAGATATAATACTCTATTATTTGTGTATTTTTTAAAAATATTTATCTGATGGCATGAATTGCTAGTTTAATGAAAAAGCATATACATTTAATATTAAATCTATTTATATTTTGAGATAAAAAAATTATAAAAAATTGTAAAGATATTTACTATATAATATTTATAATATCTGAACACAATTTTTATGCTGTATTAAAAATATTTATTGAAATTATATTATTATTAAATTTGCATAATCAATCTGTAGATAAACTACCACATTATGATGATAATTGATAGTTATTCAGTAAAAGTACTTGTAGGCAGTTTTCATGTTCATTATTTTTTTTGATTTTTAATTATTTATTAATTTTTTGATAACATATATAACATATAATATCATTGCTATCGTTGCTATATTGGTCGAGAGGGTAAAAAATTGATTTCAATCTCTAATATTGAATGGTTATGGAAGAATTTAAAAATATCAAAAATACATAGGCACCATATTTTTTATAAATGTTTCAAGTGTAAGTAAACATAGTGATAAATTCATCTAAATACGAACATTTACAAATTATATTTTAGTATATATAGCATTTAAAATTGTAATAGCTTGCTCAAGCTTTGAAATGTAATAAAATATTCCTGTACGTTTTTTTACTTAAAATATAGCAACTTAAAAATATCAAAAATGCATATGCACTACGCAGACATTTTTTAATGACATTTCAAGCTCATTTTTTTTAAAAAATTCGATATTTATACAAAAAATAATGATTTTACTTGTTATTGTGTATTTAAAAAAGGAATAATTGTAGAAATTTTGCATTTTCATCAAATTGTATATATAAAATAATTCTTAGATGTTTTGGCTCTTTAATTATATTCATATAGTGTAATATACTCGC
The DNA here is from genome assembly GCF_020882245.1 of Rhopalosiphum padi. Taxonomy (NCBI): domain Eukaryota; kingdom Metazoa; phylum Arthropoda; class Insecta; order Hemiptera; family Aphididae; genus Rhopalosiphum; species Rhopalosiphum padi. The sequence continues at coordinate 27,861,089 of NC_083600.1, forward strand.
GCGTATGCAAATATGTAAATAATATTATAATATATTACATAACAAATCTTCTTTTTAATTTTTATAGTTTTAAATCCCGATAAATATTTATGTATTGCATTATACCTAAATCATAACTTAATTTTCAAAATACATAAATATAATAATAGACTTAAATGACAATTTAAATGAAATTTTAATTTTTTTTTGAAATATTGTTTTTCGATGAAAAAACTTGAAAATGTAATATATAGTTCTTTATAAGTTTTTACTAAAGGAATTAAACAATATGGAAATTATAAATACAAATTTTTTTATGTATAAAATAAATGAGCATTTAAATTTCAAATATTGTCAACATTGGAGATTGGATATTATTCAAAAACCGTTTGAGAATAAATAGTCATTTATTAACGGCGTAACTAGAGGGTCTAGCGGGGCTTAGCTCTCTGTATTTGTATTTAGTCCCCTATAAGGTTTTACTTTTTAGCCTCAATTAGCCTTCGAGTTGTTTTTAACTTTGGTTTTCTAGGACTCTTGCCCCTGTAACTATTAAATCCTAGTTACACCCATGATTACTATAATAATATAATTTGTATGGACGATGAAAATTTCTAAATATTTATATCGATTTTAGACATGTATATTATAATTTACTATACATTTTGAAACTTTCAAAGTATTTAGATTAATTTTAAACTATTTATACCACTATAACCTATTCATACCTTTCTTTGGTTCGTTGGTATTGACATATAAGTTATTTACAGTTAATAACAATAAGAAATATTATGATAATTACTATAAAATATATACGATCTATATTTGGTATAAATCAGTTTAACCTATCGTGATACTAATAGAAAAATATATTATTTATCATATTATAAAATATTATTAGAAATAGAGACTGGATACATCGTTTTTGCTCATAATTGATTTTGTTTACAGTGATTTATTTTCTAATTCAAATTACAGTAACTTATTCAATAACTATAATGTTAATGTACATTATACAGCTTAGAAAATTTTCTATTTTTTGAACAGATAATATTTTTAGTTATAAAAGTTAAACGTAAACAATTCATTGTACATACAATTTAAAAAACACAAGTTATTATAGAATTAATAGGTATTGTATATACTATATATTAAATAGTATAATATTATTAATTATTATGTATGTCAATTTTGGATTCAATAAAATATTGTCATAGATTATTTAATTAACAGTTTTGTATTATCTTATACTATACTCTATTAAATTATTTTATGATAACTTTTTAAAAAATCTTTAATATCTTTATAAGAAAATGATATACTTATTATGGATTTGTTTTTAATATTTCAGCGATATTGAGAATAACGAGAAAAGACATGTTTCAATTAATTTGTCGACAAAGTAAAGTTTATAAAAGAGATGAAAAGTGCATAAAATGACAATAAACAATAAAGTAAAAGAAGCTCAAAAGAAATGTATGTTTATAATCAATTACCCTTATTATAATAATATGCTAGAACATGAAAGTAAAAAAAAACATTCTCTAATTTTTTTTTTAACAAACACTGCACCTGAGACTAGCCATTATATTTAAGACTTGTGTTTTTTACTTATTTTTTTTTTCAAACGCGTATTATCTCAAGGCTAGAAGAGAAAAAGGGAGGAAACTTCTTAACTGGTCGTTAGTTGGAAGTTAGTTTGTTTGAATAAATCATACCACGAAAACTTTTACTGGCTTGCCAGAAAAAAAGTAAAAAAGTTGAAGTAATAATTATTATATGTATATATATATATATATAAATAGTAGTTCAAATACCTAAGTATTTAGTTACTATTAATTCAATTAATATTCAGGTCACGTAAAGATAGATAAGTAAAATAAAAACAATGTAATTTTTAAATTTGAAATACTTATGAATTATTATGGAATTTTTTTTTCGATTATACAATTTTACGTCTATATACAAGAATTAAGTAAAAGTATGATAAATAACTAAATATAAACTTAAGATACGTTTTTTACTATACTAGAGAGTCACAGTAATAATTGTTTTAATTTTAATTTTATTGTTTGTAGGTAGTTAGTTAAATAAATGTATTTGCCGTCATGTTTGTTACACATTAGAGAGAGATGAGGGTCGGTTTATAGATAATATATAATATTATGTCAATAATTACTTTACTTACATTAATAATTTGAATAATTAATTTTTATTAAGTATTATAATAGATACTTATGTAAGAATTAAAATTTAAGCAGGATACGGAAACCTGGTGTACCGTAAACCTATACGGGCTATAATATACACATTATCAGTATATTGTGTATAATTATATTATGGTACGCTAGCATCAAGCGGGTATGTACGAGGTGAGACGCCCTGTTATTATATGGAAATATAATATGTAGGTTAAAAAAATGGAAATGTTTGAATTATTGTTCATTAGTTAAGAGTGGAGTAGGGATACTTTTTAATTAAAAATATAATTAATTAATGGCATAACCTATATATTTTGTCGTTTTATGTCTACAGTTTACTTTTTTAATATTATACTTTTATTTAGGTATATGAAATTTTATGATTGCCTGATTAATATTTTTTCTAGAGAATTCAAATTATTAATATTAAAAAAAGAATTTTAAAGTTAAAAAAAAAATAAGAAATGGTGATATAAATATATAATACATTTCTAAAAATAATTTAGAAAGTCCCATAAGGTTAAAATAAATAAAATTATTTACATACTAAAATTATTTTTTTTAAAGCGTATAACTTAAAAATTGAATGTATATAGATAAATGAATACTAACCTATATTATAAAAAGTCACGTTGAATTAATTTATCAAAGGTTATATTGATTTCAAATGCGAAGTTTCAATTTTTATTTAAACGTTCGTATTCATTTTTATTATTTTGCTGATTTTCAACTCCAGTTTATTTCTCTAAATGATTGTATTTATTTATTTATTTATTATTTTTTTTTAATTTTAAGAGCTGTTTTCATTTAAAAATTAAGGTCAACTTCCAGTTGTTATAAGAGTACATTTTAATAAATTCTTACTCACGGAAAAAATATAGTAAAGCGAAAAAATCAAAACGTAATATAGTAGTTTGCTGTAGTATAGTGTTGTTTGAGTACATAATATTATTACAGAGCATAACGTCAATGTGATGATAATTATTGTTTTGTGTAAACACAGATTGATCTGTTGATGATTTGTTTAATTCTAAATTCTAAGCTAATATTCTCGACAAACTTGAGAGTAAACATGTTGAATACTCTTTATCCCAAATACTACCAATGCTATTGCTTACCAAATATAACACTATCCTAAATGTAATATTTAAATTATTATCAAGAAACTTTTCAATAATAAGAGACCTACAAAACATGGCTTCATAACAAATCGAATCATAAAACAGTTACCGAAAAAATCAATTGTATAATAATATATCTGACATATATTTATATCGCTATTCTTCGCTTATTTTACATTCATTATTATTAGAAAAAACACTGTCATTATCTTTATTCATAATTCAGATAAATTTCCAAATCTCCCTATTGATCAATATCACTCTATTTAAAATTCACTCTTTTTCAAAAACTCATTGTTTAATTCGGTGTTTATTTTTAATTGGTTCCAATCCTTCCAACTAATTAGCTTACGTTTATTAACTAAAGCTCTGTAGTGGTATGCCACGAAACCACAATCTTAAAAATGACCTAAGAATTCATATTCTCTAATTGCACTCGTTTACTATGACGAATTCAACTCCGACACTATAGATGCCAAATCCAAAAGTATCTAATTTTTAATTCTTTATACTCGGATAATCCTGTACGACGGCGACGGGTAAAGCGTAATTGCCTACGTAATTTCCAAAATAATATAAAAATGTATATATAGAATGTATACCTATACCTAATAAACTAATCAAACACCATTATAATAATGTCACTTTCATCATGACATCTAATTGTTTTCGTAATTTCACACAAAACTTACTTGTTGTTTTTAATTTTACAGATTGTACATTTTCATATTTATATATATTTATGTTTTATTCATTTATTATTATACTTGTTTCTTATTTAAAATAAAAAACACATCGTGCGTCATCTTGGCACGTAAGATAATCGATGGTGCATATGAATGGTAATGAGAAGGTCCTAAGTTTTTAGATATACTCAAACCAATTAAACAACTATGAAAAATATACGTGTTTATTATATTAGCACATCTTCGTGTAATAAATGTGTAGGCGCATTGCGTTGTCAATGGTTATAGGCGTTTAAAATATACTAATATTGTTATTATTTAATATTACTATATTATTAATTAATAATTGTTGATATTTTAATTATCTTGTTTTATGAATATTTTTGCGTAGTAATTTATTGTATCTCGATACTAAGATACCTATTCACACACACGACATACCTAATTACGTTAATTGTTATTATAAAAAAATTTTTGTTTGGTGGTTAATAAACAAATAATAAAGCTTAAATTGTATGTAATACATAATTAATTGTTTTGTGAATAGATACCATATTAATTTTTTTTTAAACAAATAATTATCATTATCACAGAATATAATTAAGTGAAGATTCGAATATTATATTTCTTGTTTTTAAAATTATTTAATATGTTGTAGGTGATATATTTTAACTAAGGACAGTCGGACAGAGTAGATGATTTTTTTTTTAAACAGTACTGTTTTGATTAATTAAAATCTACAAAGTGTCATGTTTTTTTAATTAATTTCAAAATGTTCACTTTTGTAGAGTTAAAAAAATAAGGTGGACTTTCCAGTATTTTGTTAAAATGTCACCACTAATTAAAATTGACAACAATTGATACAATATTACAAAGAGTTCTTGTATATTATAAAATAAATTAATATTTTAGTATTTTTTCTTTATGATAAGAAAATTATTAAATATTTATATTCAATATTTACTCACGTTGTTAAATATTTCATTTATATACTATTTAAATAAAACTAAAAAACATTTTATTAAATACTTTAAGACAAGCGTACTGATGTACTGATTATACGATAATATTTTTTTTCACTGACTAATTTTTTCTAAGCAGTAACCTAATAAAACATTTCAATAACAATTTATTTTCAGATTCCAATGAAACAAAATTACTCGAACGCCCAATAATCTTAATCCAATTTAAAACCTTTGTAATCTATCTCGATTTATATTTTTCTTCGAACAGATAAATAAAAAAAATTTACTTGACATAAGACTTAAATTAAATATTATTGTGAATTGTGATTTAGACATTTTTATATAAGCCAACATTTAAAAATAAATCTACATTTTTTTAAATGTAGGTAATGTTTTTTAACTTTTTATTATTGTTTCATTTATTAGAAATCATGGATAAAATATTTTTTTATGAAGGATTTTTAAAATAAAATTTAAAATTCCAACATAATTAAAAAAAATAACAAAAAAAAAATAAAAATTGAATTTCTTTAAATCCTCATTATATAAATGTTTAATGAAATAAAAACAATTAATATAAGTCTTGATAAAACTAATATATACATTTTTAAACAATTATTATTTAGGATTTGTAATATCATATATGGTTCTTATATGAACTTTGGTATGATATTAACTCGTAATATGAATTTCAAAATTCCAAAATGATTTAAAACAAATTTTATTTTGTTTAAATAAGCGTTATTGCAAAAAGTTTTATTCTTAAATTAAATTGTATTTGTATATGACACAGCTTATAGTACGTTTTCGTGGATAATCCTTTTGACATGAATAATCATGATGGATAAATCTATTTAGATTCGATCTTTTGCGAAGGAAACTAATGAATACATTGCATTTACTGTAAATGTTATTTGATTTTAGGCTACTACTGCCGTTTGTCTTGCATGTCAAGAAATATGCTATTGATGAGATTGTAACATTATTTGAAAATAACATGATACATGACAGCATATTTAAATACATTTTATGATCTATTAGATTATTAATTACGTATATTAAATTATTATTATTTTGAAATTTTGTTTATACGAATAATGCTGTCATCCATATAATTTATATATCACTCTACCATTATATCAATTACAATAGAAAATTAATAACCCATTTTCATGTATTTGATATCATATATTCGTATATTATTAACAACAAAATAAATACATAAACTGATAATTTTACAATACATTATTTTACTAATAATGCATAATTTAAAGTACATTTTGTTTTCACCTTATACTTTTATATGGAAATTGTATATATGCTTTATTGTTAATATAAATTATGATTTAATTTTAAAAATAGGTTGTAAACAAATATAAAATATGTAAATACCTATAATTACTGATGCTCAAACTAATTTTATTTTAATTGATTAGGGGAAATAATAAAACTTGAATTGTAAACTATAAAGACAAAAATACCAAATTGGTTTGACAATTTAAAATTGTTTTAAATTAAATTGATTTTGCTCTAGCATTTTACAAAGTAATCATTGATGTTGAACTATAACTATACAGATTTAAAGTAAATAGGTTTAAAATTAAAAATAGTTTATACACGTACTAACAAACAGATAAATAACACATTATTATGTAACATTTTATAATTTATGAAAAATCTACGTTAAGAGAAATATCTACCAGTTTTATAAAATCTAAGATATTATACAAAAACAAATTGAAAATGCACAGAAAGATAGAGATTGTATGTGAAATCTAAGGTGTCAGTTTTTGTATAAAATGTTATTATTTTAATTTTATTATAGTTACAGTATGACGTAATGAAAAATTGTAAATATGAGATTGTTATTAAAATATAAGTTTCAAATAGTTGATGAAGTACTTACACAGGGGAGTAACGTAAAAAACTACCACTTACTAAATTATTGTTATTTTTCAATTTTTATATTATCTTAACTCGTATCTTATTTTTATGTTTTTTACTTAAATTATCACAAGCTTTTCAATACTATTTTTTATGGATGTTTATTTACTGAATAATACAGTTTCCATTGTATTGTATTTTAATTGATATGAAACTAACTGACTACACTATGCAGATTCATAAAATGTAAAAAAGACTTATCTAAAGAAAATAATGACATTGTAGAAATACGTTTTCTATTTTAATACGCATTTATCGAATTGTTTAATTTTCTTCATATTTTTTATAGTTGAAAGACACAATTTTTTTATTAGTGATTGTTTTAATTAAAAAATAGTCAATAAAAATAACGTCTATCCATCGTAAATGATCAATTTTAATTCTCTAGTTTTAATTATAAACATTTTATCCAAAATACAAATTAAGTAGACTTTAATACCTGTAAAATATTGAAGCAAAATATTTTTGTTTTTGGTTTATGAATTTAAATAGTTATGTAAATAATAACGTTAAAATGTATGATATACTCAATTATTATTCACATATGATAAATTGTGTGTACCAAACAAATAGTCAAACATTTTTTGAAAAAAAACCATCAAATTATCAAGTCATCAACATTCAATGCATACATATTATGCAGAGTGATTCTTCAAGCATACTCGCCCTCTTTTTTCAATAACGCAGTTATTAAAAATCTGATTTTTGAGATATTTTATACTATTTTGTAGTTTAGGTGTAGAGTGTAGACTGTGCAGATGCAAACTTCTGTTTTGCAAATAATAACCATCTTAAACTATGTAATATATTTTAGCGAATATTTTTTTGTTGACAATTTTGACGTATCACCAACATAAAATCAAAATTTTAATGAGTAGTTATTAATTTAATATTGGTAACGACGGATGTTTTAATTATAATAACAATAGGTACATAATACATATTATTTAGTAAGTAAGGAATGGCAGTCAATTATTAAAAAAAAAAAAAAGGATTGTTGGCTCCTTGTTAATATAAGGATGGAAGATGGTGGATAGTTTTTTTCTTGAGGTATACTTTCCTACATAATAATTTATGTAATAACGACTAAGTACTAATTATTGTGATATATTACGTTATTGTAAAAGTGTAAAAGCTATACATGTTTAGGTCAGGTACCATTAACGCACTTATTGGAAATGCATATACTTGATAGTCGAGTGATTGTTGGTTAATTATACTGAATCTAAATTTACAACAATGCCCATTGCTTGACATTATTAGATAAGTTCCAAAATAAATATCTACAAACATTTTTAATTAATACATTCCATTCAAAGAAAGAAAAAATTATGTATTGTAATTACAATAATGTAATAAAGTAAATGGTAAGATTTGATTTAAAATCTATTGCTATTTATTATAACTCAAGACCTGATTAACTAAACTGGGGGGCCAAGTGCAGAATTTAAATTTAAGCTTCACTCAGTTCAAGTCTACATATTTAAAATATTTTAGAGTACTCTGTAAGTAACGCTAACTTTTTCATTTAAAAAAATCTTTAACATTATTCACTGATATCTTTAATATACATTATTAATACTAGTGCTACTTACATAGCTTCTCATAAAATTTAATTATAATTCATAAAAATATTAATTCTTAGTTCCACTTTTAATAATAATATCTGTGTTATGTTCATAAATTAAATTTAAACATTTATATTTACATATTTTTAACAGTATTTTAATATTTGGAAACGAATTGTTTTATGCTTTTAATAAGATAAAAAATATTTACTGTTTAGAACTGTAAAAGCATTTTAATGTTTTTGCCTTTTTTATATAATTAATAAAAAAAAATGATTAAAGTTTAAAAAACACAAAATCAACATACTTTAAGACAATAATTAATTTCGTCATAAGAGTTAAAAGAAATAAAACCGCTACAGTACAGTAAATATTGCATTTTATGTTGTGTATAAAAAGAAAACCAGCCACCTGAGTTCTTATTTTTAAAGTAGTATCACTTGAGTATTTGACACTCCTTTCTTTCACGCCACTACGCTCTTTTACATAATATTATTGTGGGTACAACACGTTTGTTTATTATTTGTTGTATCGTATATTTACTGATACAGATTGTACATTTTCCATTTTAATAAATATAAAAGTGGGTATCAATGGTATTATAGATTAAAAAAGAATGTAACTTTTTTACTACGATAATGTTATTGACGCGTGAAACAGTTTTAAGTTACCTCGCCTAACCATTTTTGTTTTGTTTAATTTCGTATATTTTTGTTAGAAATAATATTTATTAAACGTTATAAATTTTATCATTTTAGTAAAGTATCTGCTAAAATATACATACATTAATAATTGCATTTTATTTATAGATAAATATTAATATACATAAATATATGTGATATTTGAAACTTACCAACGCGTATCTTGGCTCGTTTTGGTAGATAGTGCCCACGCGTGTCCAATTGAAATGTCTTAGCAACGCTAGTCGAGGAGCGTTAAATGCATTTTCACTTGGTACAACTCGAAAGAAATTTGGAAAATCTGTATTGCTGAACATTGGATGGGTATCAGCATATGACAACTGAAAATTAAATCAATTGATAATTAAAAAAAAAAAAAAGATATTAATTTATGTAGGTATGTAGAGTTATTCATGCGTGTCCGTTTGAATGGGAAACTACTAATTCATATTATTTGTATATGTGTGGGTAGGTGCGTATGCTTCTTGGCATGGGAGAAAGTGATATTGGAGAACATTGAAGAGGTCCTAAGGGGATTAGCCTTTCAAAATTCAAAACCCCATAAAATCAATAGAATTATTCATTAATCATTAATTTACGATCTAAATAGTTAATAAACATTTTTATTATGTATAGTATTGTTTCCTTAAAAATTAATTAATAAATGAGGTTCGAACGTATAACTACTTCAGCCACAATTTAATTTTTTATAATAATTCTCAAATTTCAATTGACATCATAAAACATTAAATCTTTGTATAAGATAAAAATAAATCATAGTTTATAAATATTTTTATTAAGTTCGATACATTTTTTGACGTTTTAGAAATTGTAATGACTTTTCTATAATTAATACAATAAGCCTGTAATATTCTGTATATGAACATGGTTAAACCCGTCTAATATTTGAGAGTCAATTTTGCAATTTTGTTCGTACGATCACAGGGTTTTAAAAGATTCTTTCATATCAATAAGTATTTTTAACGGTATTATTAAATAATTTTAATGATTTCAAAACATTATAATGTTATAAAAATCAAATTCTTAAATACAAAAAATGTCTTATTTGTATAAATTAATATGCTTATAATAAAATATAAATATTTTGCAAGGATGTGAAATACTCTGTGTTTAGTTTAATTTATTATCATTTTATTAACTAAGTATATGATTGTTTAAATATGTGTAATAAATATTTTATTTTATTTTTAATGATTTTACACTGCAGGTACCTATGATCAAAAAAAAAAAAAAATTTAATTAATAATAACTAACTAACAGTTTTTAATAATTTGATAATATATTTATTTAAGAAATTATTGAGAGTCGAATCGATATGCCCTGAGACTATTTGAAAGATAAAGTATTCAGATTTCTAGAGTTTTTATTATCAATATGTTGCTAATTTAAATTTAATACCACATTATTTAAAATGACGTGCAATGTTATGAATTATTTCAATCTCCTTGTTTTTTTGTACTTAGGTATGTACACGTATAATATTTCAATTTCGATATTTTTTAATGTTAGTTAATTAATTTGTTGTTTTTTATATATTTTGTTTCATTTTTTTTAAACTTTATTTTGCTATTATATATATTATATATACATAATATGTGAATTATATGAATGTTAATATATGAAAATGCATTAAATTCTTTGTAAAAACCACACGGTATTAATACTATTAAATAAATAAAAATAAAAATTTTTCTTTAGTAGAAAATTCATTTTATAAATAAATATAGGTGAATTTAATTTAATTTAATATAAAATAAAATAAATATTTATTGATTTTTTTTATGTTTGTTGTATACTAATTTATAAATTTAAAGTAATATTCAAGTTTCCAAAAGAAAATATAAAAGTCATTCCATTTATTAGATTTTATATTTTTTGAATATATACTTATTGCGGTTATCCAATGTTAGACATTTATATTTGACATTTAACTTATTAGGATCATAATCTTCAGGAATACTCCGTCACAAAGTTTTCTTCTCGCGGGAAGTTTATAAATGTCAAGAGATTTACGTTTATACTATTCTTTGGAAATCCTAACCAAGACGACCTGTCAATAAATAAGCTTTAAATCTAAGGTCCACCAGTATAAAGTAAATTTGAATTTAGGGAAACATTTAATAAAATATTGATTGACATTGGATAAATAATGTTCTTTACTATCATTACCTACCTTTGGATTTTTTAATTTAAATATGCATTACTCTAGTCGTTGGCAGTATCTATACAACTAATGTATAATATAATTTGAATTTAAATAAAAAACGTATATATCGGTATTATAGCTATGTTCATAATATGTAGGTTATACAACGTTTTAATCGATAACTATTTTTAACTATTCATAGATTATACTTATTTATAACTCTGATTTAATATAACACGATTCTATATTGTAAAACGATACAAAAAACTTGTACAATAAGTATAAAATTATAAATTATTTTAATATTGAAATAAATTATAAATATACATATACATATTGTACTAAGAAGAAGTTATCGTTTATAAAATATTTCTCTTATTCTTGAAGTATAGAATCAAGACCTAATATGCTGATAAATATAAATACATACAAATCTACACCAAAAAAATATTTGTTTAGTATTTACTGAATATTTCAGAAGACAGTAAGCTTATTGTAATGTAAAATAAATAAAAATATATATAATTTTTAAGCAAGTTCGTGAAATTTTTTAATCAATATTCATGTTTTATTTTTGTATTGACAAACGTTTATCAAAATAATAGATATCTTAATCAAATATAGGGTAATTGCAATAGTTTTGAAGTTATTGAAACAAGAAAGTCTCTTGTTTATTTAATTTCTTTGAAAAAATGTTTTTTGTGAATTAAAAAAAATCTGTTTAAATATTAGCACAATAAGGAGTAGATATAAATAAGAATATAATGATTGTATATCTATTTACAAAACATCGAATCGTGTAAATTAATAAAGGCATTGGTTATTGATAATTCATTGGTGTTTTAATTGATATATTTTAAATTAAAAAGTTCACGTTTCACTTATATTATGTGCCAGCTGGGTTGTCAGATATTAATAAACCAAGGTAGTGTAATTGTAATTACAAGGTTACCCAGTACTTTGGATATGCTTCGATATAGGAAACTATTGTACAACTATTGTAGTAAAAAACTAAAATGTCACAGACTTATTGATAAAATTGACTTTTTAGTTTAAGAGTAAGCTGTACTTATCACATATTAAAAAATACCAGCAATAACACAATATATACATTTGAGATATCTGAAAAACGATTAATATAAAGAGTTTTGTTACCCCTAAATACATACAGCACAAACTATAAGTGACCAGTGAAAATAATATAGTATTACACATCAGTAATTTTTTTTTTTAATTTGATTGGATTGATTTGAATATAGGTATAACTGTAAGTCATACAGTTTTTAGTTGGTGACTAATGAAAGCCAATTAATAAAAATGTTGCTATCTCTATGTTCGACCAGTATTAAAGTAATTAAAGTTAATATTTAGAATTTACATTGTATTTAAAATATAAATTATGTATATTAATACCTTAATAAAGTTGTTTACATTTTTGACTAACGAAAAGTTTAAAAGCGGAATAAAGATTAAGGTGGTAGATGATTGTGTAGCGAGTTAAGTCAACAATATCATTTACCTGAGTTATTCTCCAATGTTTGGATGCTTTTGCAATTGGATCTGTCACTTGGGTACAGGCAGCGCCGAACAACATTACTTTGTGCGGTCCTTCGTGCATCATATCGAAAAATGCTTTCATTCCCACCGCTGCATTGCACTGAAAAATGTATAAATAATTATGACAAAATAAAACAAAAATAAATAAACATTTGTTCAATACGTTATTTATATAAATATTATTTAAAATATAATATAAAACGATAAAACGTTCAGAAAATATAAGTTATAGTGGTTCTATGTATACACTGACTTATTTTATGTCTTGGACTTTCTAAAAGGGGTTTTCGTATAGGTACTAAACTGACATGAAAGTTACAAGAAATAAAGTAATCTATTAGCGTTCCGGCTACAGTTAATATTTCTAATATACATAACATGTAGCAGTGTAAATTCTTGAACTTAACAGTTTGTAATAATTTATTTGGCGAGAAAAAAAATGTTTGACAGTTATTGTTAGTTTGATTTGGTTTCAACTTTCAATTATGTTCGGACCGTCTTTAATTTTAAATAATGTGTTAAAATAAAAAATAAAACATTATGATGGTAATATTATTGTATCATCATATTATGATAAATATTCTTAGGATTTCATTTACAACGATTTCAAAAATGCATATGATAAATGTATTTTATGCAACAGTTCTTGAAGATCATTTTAATGAAAAAATACCACTGAAACACCACAAGAAATTTCTATTGTAAAATAGAGATAGAGGTCATGGCATAATACATAATGTAATATAACAATATTTGAGACATAGTTTTGTTGTAATCTCTTTTATACCACATGTTTACTTTTATAATGAAATACAAAGAGAACAAACACAATATCCATTAAAAACATATCAAAATGTATAAAATAAACTCACACCTATATGTACGCGTGAAAAAAATTATAAATCATATTATTTAAATTTAAATTTGTAAATAAAACTTGCTAATAACTATACGAGTGAATATATACATTTTTTTTAATAAAAAATAATTGTTTTAAACCAAAATTATGATTTTATAAAATATCGAAGCATATTTTTATTAAAATCAATTGAGTTATATTCAATTTATAACTTTCACTTATGTTTGGTGTAAATATATATTAAATATATATACATACATAAATAAATGAATAAAAATACGTATGATTTCTACCATGCTTTAAAGAACCGATAAAAGATATCTTAGAAGTCTTACTGAAAATGATTTCTTTAATACTTTGATCATGAAAAAAAAATTAATAATGAGAATTTTGTTCTTATGTATTTATAAAGTGCGAAAACTGCAACAAGAAAGGTTTATTTGAATCATGACACACAATAAAAGTTTATGATTACTTTAAAATGAATAACTGTTATATTAGCGCATTCAGTTATTTATTTTTAAGTATATTTTATAATAACGATTCAAGTGGTAAAATATAATTTAACAACTTTGGTTTTATTGAATGTAATAAACATCATTATTTGTAGTTATTTACCCAGAAAAATATGTTAATTATTGATATGTGGTACATGATAAAACTATTTACTTAAATTCACAAACATTTATTATTGTCGAAGTTGGTAAATAAAACTCATAACAATGAATTTCTGATAATACTTTGTTAACATTACAATAAATATCTACTAATAATTATAAAAATAAGTAGCTATTAAATATTAATTTGAAAATTTTTTTATTTCGTTTACAGTATGTACTAATTTAACAGTGAAATGTATTATGTGCAAAATATCATGGTGAAATATAAATACAACTTTGGAATTAAAATTAAAAAAATATAATATAATTGGTATCTAAGTGTAATCAAACATTGTGGGAATATGTGGATTTATACAATTTTTGTAACTATATTATACTTGGATTAGCGATGAAATTAAAATAAGATTTTAAATTATTAGGTAAATAGTAATAAATAGTTACTTAAAAGAGAACTATTTTATAATATATAAGCATTAAATCATTATTTTAGCGACTATTATCATGTTATATCAAAATTATAAAACCATAAAATAAGAAACAAATATGACAACATTCTGTGTTATTAATTTTATTATTTCTATAAATGTACGCAGTTGAGTTATACTTTAAAATACATAAATAGTTTTATTTTTAGTTTTATTGCGATTAAGTGATATAAAATATAATTGTATATGAACGTGTCAAACGTTATTGTTTCAAACTTTTAAGCTATAGTTCATAATTCTAAAATACTCGACATGCGTTACTATAATAGCTTTATAGACGTAAATATTCGGGCAACCTATTTATAATCATTTTTACCTCCTACCCTCATAAAAAATAAATTTAGACTATACTTGAAAAAAAGAGCAATTGCATAGTTGTAAGTATTTTATCAATAAAATTAAATATCTAATTAAAATACGTTAAGTATTAGCATAATGTTTAGTACAATAAAATACAAAATAATAATTAATTTCAGCAATTTTTTCAATATTCTGAGCCATTTTCAAATATTACCACGAATAGGGGATTCGTTATATTCAGGGGACATAGTAACGTTCCCGGAAACTACCAAACCCTATGTATAATAAATCAATAGAAATTAATATCACTATCACGAATTTATTTTTATTATTCGAAATTGAAAATAGCCACTTGATCAGTCTCGCGGCTAGGCACTTGGTGGCTTTAATGTAAATTAAAATTAGGCCTCACCTTGAAAATATAAATAGTCATATGTAAAATGAATGTCAACTGTATTTGACTTGAAGCTCTATGTGAGTGAAGACGTGAAGAAATAGTAAAGAACTGGTTATAAATGTATAATATATTATAAATGTCGTTTACGATAGTAACTTTGTCATCCGCAAAAGACAAAAAGTATAGACAAATATTATTTAAGATATTTGCCTACGTATACACCTACCAGTTACCAGTAGTCTTTCTGTAGACCACATAGGTACTTTTTATTGGGCTTAACTGTTATTTGGTTTAACTGCATTAAAGGAGAATTTATAACGGCATTGTACCCTTGGTGTTGTGTGACCATAACTTTTAATTAAATTTGGCTCTCTGTTCCTTTTCGAATGTAATTCATTATTTTACGGGCCACTCCCTCGAGTGATGGTTTACAATCACCACACGTACACAATATAAATCCGTGACCGTAGTTTTGATAGGACATTTCTAATAACAATAATATTCTTCATGTAGGACCTAAGTTAAAAATAAAACGACAATGCTGTTTGCACTAGTTTACGAATAAAAAAATCAGTATAAAATAAAGTAATACTATAATACTATTCGGCACCATAATGGTGCCACATATTGTATCAATGATTGATGCGTTTATATTTTTTTATTTACGTGTGTTTTATTTGGATTAATCATGCGCAGTTAATCATTCGCTACACTTATTGGTTAAAATTAATTAATATACAAATTTCGATCTGATACAAATACATTAACCTAGACATGGTGAATACGTACTCTGGAATATTAAAATCTGTCCATTGACAGTTTTTTGTATAGTGATCGGACGGATGTGTATACCCGGAAATGTAAAATCATTCAATAATCGAGACCATCCGACAAAACGTATTGGACAGATGGACATATACATATATAATAGTGTATTGATATTTCATAATAGGTAATATATTATAAGAGTTCGTTAAAAATTGTTTTATTACTTTTATTCATATGATAAGTGGTAAAGTTATAAGCATATTACTTATTTTTAATAACACATGTACAGTATATGTACACATCAAAGTAAATATGAAACTAAAAGAAAACGGTTCATGTCGGTCATAACCATAAACGTATGACATATTACTTTATAACGTCACCATATTCGATTTTATTCTATTGTCGTTAAACGCGTATTAATAATATTTTGTATAATAGTTGAATGTGCGTTGTCAAATTATGATATTAAAATGTATAAAATATAACTACTGATATCTACTGGGATGGATGTCACTCGCAGTCGGAAATTAAAAATCATCGAAACTTGCGCGACGTGTCATTCGCATTTTCGTTATTCATAATCACACGTCAGGGGCATAGCCATCGTTCAACAATGCAAGAAAAAAAGAAAAAGAAATAATAATGAAGTGATTTTATTGAAATTCGAAAACAATTTTTTAATTAATATTTTAGATCCTGAGAGGAGCAGTAAATGGATTGATTTTACTGTGATTTTTTTCACAAATTGAATTGAATTTATATTTTAGAGTTTAAAATTATTTTTTTTCCAGTATTTTTCAAAATAATTGGGAAAACAAACAAAAAATTAAAGAAATCCAGGAATTTTTACGTCAAACCAGTTTTTAACTCTTTTTGAGATATTTATTAATAATTTAATTTTTTAATATCAAAAATAAAAGTATAAATATATAAAAATGTTTCAAAATATTAAACAAGACTTTTAATGAGGGATTAATTTTCCAATTTATTAAAAATACCAAAAAAATATAGTCATTAGTCACCATACTATTACCCACTTGTTTACCTTTTTAAAAATATGGTTAAGGTATTGGACAATTGTTATTAAAACCACAAATATTTATAATTTCGTATTAGTTTTTGATATAATTCAAAAATATTAATATAATTAATATATTCTAAACTATATAACAGATTTGTTTTATGCTTAAAAACTAAATAAAAAAATGTTTAGAACTATTTTATGTAAATATTTGAAAACTTGAATTTCTAATTTTTATGAAGTATTCAAATAATTTAGTAAATATTATTATTTAGGTAGATAGCGGGTAGAGTAGTGATGTTTAAATGTATAATAGTAGGTGAGTGGGTGTGCTTGAATTTATGTTGTCTTAAAAGATAATTATTTTGTGATTTATTACTATACAATTTCACAGATGAAAGTGATGATAACGAGTGACTTCTTTCTCATGACTACATATTAAAATAAAATTGTCAACAGTCAAACAATTTATATTATTGTATTAAAAAAAAAGTTAAATTAATATAACATTTAAAAAGAAAAAAACAGTACATATTTAATATTTAGAAATTATTATTATAATATGAAAATTGAAAAGCTAATAATAACTAAAGTATGTTATTTATACATAATTAAAGAATAGTCTTAATAATAAGTATTTTATACAATACAATATCGAATACTTTAATACTGTAGTCTTTGGTTTTCATCACTAAATAAAAACTTGAATGTTTTATTTTAAACTTTGATCCAGTGTAGATTTATTTTATCTTATTCCCTGTTTTATTTTCAGTAAATAATAATAGAATTAATTCGGTTTTATACCAATGATAAATATCATCAAATTATGAGTTTAAATTGTGTAGTGTTTATTTAAATATTCACTATTTAATTTGATCATTACAAAACTAAATACAAAACAAGCCAGACTTTACTAAACTAATAATAATTAAACCCGCGTGCATTGTATTCATTTTTAAACTTTGCGCTTTTGACAAATAATAAAATATTATGACATTTTGAAATTTACAAAAACATTGTTTGTACAACTAAAAAAAAGTAATTTTGTTTTGTAAAACAAAAAATTATAATAATAACATAGTAGTAAATAGTTATAAAAATTGTTAAATATTCTATATGATTAAAGTTGAAATACTATTTACATAAATCGAATAATTAATTTTATAATTTGAATTCTTTAAGAATTGAAAATTAAAGTAAATGATTTTGTATTTATTAGATTATATTATGTTCTTTCTATTAAAGAAGAAAATTTGCTTTATTTATTATAATGTTAAAAATGTTTGTTCATAATATGAGCTGTTCTGTGTTCGTATAATTCTATTATACTTGTTCTAAATGTATGCATGTTATTTATATAATATGATATGTATGTGTTAAATATGAATGATATGATTGTTTATATAAATAATTTAATGAAATATAAACTTAAATTTTGATATAATATTTTAGTTATGTCATTAAAATTCATTTTAAAAAAAACTATTATTTGAGGTTAACTCTTAAAGTTGGTTTGAAATACAATTTTTTCTCATATTTTTTAGATTGTACTGAGATCCTTTGAACTGAAAAAATCATAACTATTAACTCCAATGAAAATATTTAAAAAAAAATTACTAATTGAATAATCTTTAGGAATTTTTGATATAATATTATAAGATCAATAAACATAAAATACTTGTAACATATTATAAATTCGTATTGGTTATTTATATGTGAAATGGTTACATTATTTTGAAGTTTGGTCAATTTATAGATACTAATTTATAAATATTTTTTTTTAATTTTGGAAGTCATAAATCAATGTTACTTATTGTGTTGTAATAACTCATCGAGTAAAGATTATTTCGATAAATGTGGCTTTAGGAAAAACATAAGAACACGCAAGTTTAAAAAAATTCTTACTATAACAGCTAATCAATCAACTTATTCATTTTATTATCGGTATATTTAACACATTTTTTTGGCTTTAAATTGATTTATTTTACATTTTTGGACTAAACCTCAGTTAAATTTTTTTGTTTGTGTGATTTTATCAACATTTGATGTATAATTATATTATTTTAAAAATATTTATTTTATGTTTTTGAATTTCAAAATATTGAAAAATTAGAATCTTCAATAAGTTACCAGTTAAATGAAACAAATAAGGTCTTATGCAATTAATTTACAAATATTTATATTACAAAAAAAAAAAAGTCAAATGTAAATATTTGTTTGTAGTTTTTTTAGTACGATCAACAATTGTATAATTTTTCTTAACGATATTATTCGAAAATGGTAATAATTTTTATTAAGTCAACGTTATGCTAATTCGAATTTATAAATATTTAATATAAAATAAATGTATTGTATTACGGACCGATACTATTTATGAAAATGAAATAAACAATAACGATAATAATAAATACAAATATGTGGGAAATTTTAAAAATTATTCATATTACAAAATGTTAGTATTCAAATTGATCGTTCCATAAATAATATATTTATAAACACTATAAAACAACTGTGAAAGTTGAAAAACTCGTCCTGAATAATTAAGTATCAATTTGATTTAAAAAAAACTTTGTTGGGGTATATTGCTTTAAGTCTAACTTAAGCGTAGGTAAATGTTTTAAATTTTTTTTAAATTTAATATCAGTATTAAAGACAGATTAGTTACAAACATTTCGATAGTAAATGTTATTAAAAATAAATGCTTTCATTTTTTGTCATAACAATAAGAAGTTAACAAACTATCTCCATTTAAAATGATCATAACTTGGCTAAGTTTCAATTTTTAGTATGTTATAATTTACACGCGTAATAAGGATATTTTACCATTCATAATAATAATAATGCCAAAATGGACATAATTTATTATTAGATCGATATTGTAATCTATGTATCTTGATCCGAATGTTTACAGAAATAATAATATTCCGAAAAATTTAAAATACTATAATGTGCGTTTATCTTTCATTTTACCTATAAGGTACAGAAAAGGAAATAAGAAAAGATAAATTCATAAATATAAGAATATATTTATGTTCGTATATTTTATAAACCCAATAAATATTTTTTAAATGTTCAATATAAAATAATGTAATACCTAAATAAACTATAGAATATTAGAATGTTTTTATAATATAAGACATAGTAATAAATAAACATAAAAATTCATATTAAAAGATGCGGATATTTAAGTATTAAATTCTTAAAAAATATTTAGATAACTACTATTAACGTACTTAAATGCATTATGTCTGTCGAATTAACCCAAAAAAGAAAAATTTTTTTCATTATACTGTAATCATAATTTTATATTAATCAATTATAGTACATACATGGAAATATATTTTTTGCTAATATTATACCTAGAATTGAAAAACATAAACATTTCCAATACATTTTTCGAAATGATTTAAGTTGAATACAAATTATCCATTAATTAACATAAAAATACGGAGACAATCATTTATATATAATGCCAAATTATAATAAGTATAAATATTTGTAATAAAAAAAAAAAAAAATATATTATACTTGGTAATACCATTTATTAAAATGTAAACGTGTTTTATTAATGCACTTTAGTGTATTGGTTTATATTTATTTAATTTTTCTATATATTAAATTTGAAAAAATCAATTACCGTTAATTTTTTTGTGTGACGAGAATTTTTATTTTTATTGAAATCAGTGTAACTTGAAATACTTTGAAAGGTGTAGCGATGTAGACATATATAAAAAAAAACGAAGACGCATTCGATACTTGAACACAAAGGTTGCTATACCACACATACACGGTATGGTATAAGTAATTGCATTTATATTTGAAATGCATAAATACATTTTCAATTATTTTACTTAACATATACGAAAAACAATTAAAAAAGGTAAAGCGTGATCATGGTCGCGTATAACCGTTGTCGAACATCGAGTCACTAAATATACATGGTTGCCTATATTTTTGGTAGTCGTGCAGGTATCTGGTATATAAGCAATTATTTTTGGCCGATCGATCAAATGGAACCTATTGTTTAAAATATGATATATCACCGACACGACATCGCCGACACTGGTGAAGTAAAATAACGTAGGTACTAGGTACATACCGATTGGAACTATAAAAACATTATATTCCTCCTACGAACGCGATTCCTACGCTTTTATCGCGTAGTCATTAACAGTTCAATAACGAGAAACAAAACAATAATTAGAATTCAAAGTTTAAACACGGCAAAATAACGTATTAATGTTATCCACGGCCATATCATTAATTGATAAAACGGCATAACAATGATGAGTTTTGTGAGGACCGTGATGCATATATTTCATGCAATTTGCGTACCCGGTTTGAATAATAAAATGCTTATTTTAAATAAAATATAAGTGTTTGGTTTCGTAGTGATTTCTATGTATATAAAAAGTTCAACGAACAAAATAATATACGAAAAACCTTTCGAATACATTTATGTACAAATAAACGGAGATGAATATTGAGAATAATAACTTTCCGAACTCGCAACTGTCATTGGATTGGATTTACCAATTGGGAAATATCCCTCTACAGAGCATGTCGATTGGAAAAAGTAATTAACTGATAGGATTATTTCCAGCCATTTAGGTCTTAGAGTGGATTATAAACCACCAGTTTTTATAAATCATTTCTTTTCGCAGCTTTTGCAGCTGAACGCAATAATTTATTTGCAAAACTATGGTATGGTCGTTATTATATTTTCAATACCATTGATGGTATTAAAAATACATTTTTTTACTCAATATACTTTGTATTTAAATGTTAATTTCCATTAAAAATTTATCGAAAAATATTAAAAGCCTTCAAATTTTTTTAAATATAAATTATTTCAATTATTTTACTATAATAACAAAAAGTATAATTATTAATTTATTATAATTTACTAAAAAATGACATTAACAAAATGAATTTATAAAATATAAGTAATAATATTATTGCCAATAACAAGAACCTTCTTTTAAACAAATCAAATTGTTTGCAACTTCATATTTTTAGTGCATGTAAAAAAAAATTTCTGTTCAAATTCATATCGAGTATTTTTGATACATACTTAAACACTCCCAATTTAAAAACGAAACGTGCAAATTAATTTTTTTAAATTTAAACATTATATTTTATATGCATATTATCCAAACAGCGTTGTCTTTCATGTATAAATGTTTTACTTGTACGACCAGTATGATTAAGACACGTAAGCCATAGACAAATATTGTTCTATTTTTAAATGATTCCATTTATTTTAGTGTTATTGTATATTTATACTCAGAACATGTACATTCAATTCAAAATTTGTGTATCTAGTGATTTAAATTAAAAAATAAAATATTTTTATTTTTTTTTGGGAATGACGAGTAATTACTATCAAAATAACCACTTTGTATTTATATGATAAACAAGTATTTCTATTAAATAAAATATTCCTCTATATTTTTATTATACCTGAAAAATTAACGTATGTATATGTTCATCAGTAAATAGTGAACAATATATATATATATATATATATATATAAATAATAGGCTTAATATTATATAATTATTAATATTTTTATTTTTTAATATATTATTATTAATATTAATTATTATAAAATCATATTTATGATTTTATAACAATTTATATAATAATAATAAAACACTAATAAGTAAGTAATAATAATAGAACTGCATTAATTATTCATCCTGCCTTTAGATTAGTTTAAAAATATAACTATATGAGCTTTACATGTGATCTATTTGTTTCTGTAATTATTATTTTTACTATCATCATCATCGTTATTTGTTTATCTATTGTTATCATAATTATTTTTTGTTTTGTTTTTTACTCTCGTGTTTTGTCCCTTTCCAAATAATAGCTGAGATATAATAATATTTCTGCTAAAATATCATTAAATAATAATAAGAATAATACAAAAAAAAACAACAACACTCTTATATGTTTTTAATTGGATGAGTAAGCTAGCTTCTGAAGAGGTAAACAGCAAATAGAAACAAATAATATAATCAATATAATATTATGGTACTATGGTACTTACTGGACGAAGACGCGCTAGTAGAATAAGATTATAAGAATATTAATTTAGTTAAACCTTCCGCATTGAAAATTGGCGTTTAATTAAACGTATTCAATGTGCATAATCTAATAGCGTAAGTAAATAAACGATCATTACAATGCATTATTCAATTAGTATTATGTTAATGAAACATAATACATAATGTATACACGTGGAAAAGGGAGTTAAAACAATTAAATTAATCGCTAATCTTGAATGTAAATGTAACGATCTACAACTTGATTGTATTGATGGATATAGTCTGCTTGTCTTCGGAAAAATGTGTTCTCGTGTTAATCAAAAATCATACTGTGTGAAATAGGATTTTTATAAAATATATTTATTTTGTCTGAATGTCATGTAGCCGATTTTCGATCAAAACTGTAACCAATTTTTTATCATCTAGTCGTACCTCGTTATGATTTTATCTAAGATAAGTAATTTATGATTTAGGCTATATTGTTTTATTTCCCTTGTGTACAGATGTTGGTCAGCTGTCCAAATTCCATGTGTTTGAAAGTCAAATGTCCATAAATCTTTGTTCGAAAGGTCTTATTTTTTAGAATTATTATTCCCATAGACCTACTAAGTATTAGATTTATCCGTGATTATTATTTTTTTTAAAAGATGACGCGTGTTCAAAAATATATATATTGTATTTATCATTTTTTAAAACAATTAATTACAACTATAATCACAGTTAGACTAAAAATATCTCGTGTTAAAAAATTCTTCATCTGACAAATAGTACTAGTATCGATAACGGCAGGTTAATTATATCAATTAATATTTGTGGTTCTAAGTATACTTAAAATCACAATGCAGTAGAACGTTTAAGTTAATATTATACTACGCATATTAACAAGTTCTTTATATTTTAGTACTAAGATAATATTATTTATGTCTTATACCAGGAATATTATTCGAAATTATTAAATTGAAACTTTTAAATAAATAAAGAAACCGTACCTAAATACTTCGACATAACTTGTCGCTTACTCGCTTAATAAACTGATGTCTGATATTGTAGATCACAGCGTATCCTTTTAAGTAGCAGGCATTATTTGGCACGCATGTTGAGAATTATTGATGTTACACTTTCGTCGATTTTGTCTATCAGTTTACAACGAACGTTCAGTTGTTTAAATTATATCTATAATTAATAGTAATACAATATTCCAAAAAGTTATAATGTAATATAGGTGTGATATTTGTACTTTATAAAGATAAAAACGTCTCTTATACATTAATATTTAGTCGGCTCCTCGATTAGAAATCTTTCGATCTAAATACTTCGAAATTGAAAATTCCATTCTTCTAGGAATGTTCAAATGTTTCAACAAAATTATAAAAAATATATATATAATATATTTTTAAACATAATTAATATCCTAATGCCTATTCCAGCCCATGGAAGAACATTATCGTTTCGGACATGCAGGCTGACGGCGGTGACCGGCCTGGGGATTTATTTGCCCCACTATGTACACACACTTATAGCGTTGAGCGTTGCCGACCGCTAACGAACCGTCGTTGAACGACGTCGGTATGTAGGTGCTATATGTTGATGAGATGTTGGTGCGCGTAATGTCCTCTGCGGACCGGAGTACATTATTAAACAATGATTACACATACCTGTATAGCAAATTAGCATTATAATTTATCAGAGACGATAACCGAAATGTATAAACACAGACTTCTATATTATGCATTATATTGTAATGTAATATAATCAATGATATACTTATTATTGTTTTACGATAAAATATAATGAAATATATTATATAATATTTTTATTCATGATTTGTGTTCAAGAATCACTTGGCAGGTATTGGTCATCATTTTGTAAGTTATCGTTTATTAATTTAGTTTCTATTAGGTAATTGTGATGCTTTTTGGCAGTCAAATTGCAGTGCTAATCGCCAATGTTTGTAATTTCCATATTATACATTTCAGTATTAAGTATTTGCAAAATATGAAATTTGTTAATAATTATCTAATAACTAACTATATGAATAACAATAAATAGTACAATTGACATTACTATAATACATTAATGCATTAATATCTTATATTAGGAAATAGTTATTATCAAACAATATTACTAATATTAACGAATAAACATAAAATATCAAACATTTTTATTTTAGATTTAAAATTAGTATGGTTTTATGTGCTTATATAATTTAAATGATTACATTGTTTTATGCTATGGCGCTATGCCGCTATGGATATGTTAAGCAACATACAGTACCTATATTGTATCTTAATGGTTTATATTTTTTTTGTAAAATAAACTTTTTTTCAAAAATGTTCTATCGCCCCAAGCATAACTCCAAGATATTAAAACAATTTTTATTTTAAGATCGATCTTAATTTTTACAAATTAAATGAAATGTTTTAAGAAAATAAATTTCACGCAATTTTAAAAACGCTATTATCTATATACATTATATTATAAATATAAATTTTAGTTTTTGAACATTTCATTTTCTAATAACTAACGATTTAAAAAAAATATTTCAAACACAAAACTACAAACATTAATTTTCGAATATTTCAAATACATAACCTTTGGAAAGTGACTGACACCTCTTGTTTAAAGTAATATTATAGCGGCCCAACCGAATTACAATATGTACATAAATACGTTGCTGAGGTCATGAACGGAAATTTGGTTAAATTACCTGGGGAGGGGGGAGTTGAGTATTAAATGCTCATTACACCACTGGTGGCCCGTGGGTATATATTATGTCGGGGAGACTGAAAATTTAAATTTATTAAAGCTACTAAAACAAAAATACAGGATAATAGAAATCCATTTATTTACCCGAGTATACCACCAAAGTAAAATTACAAAATGTTATTTTTTATTTACTATGTCTAATATTACCTTTATAGTAAGTTAATACTTACTTTAATTTTTTTTGTGGTCTATATAACTTTATATAAATATATAATATAACTAATAAAATACCTAATACAATGCGTGGTGTATAACTTTAAGCAGTGGTTCTCAACCTTTTTATGCTCATGACATATTTCTTATAACCATACGTTTTGACGGAACACTGTAGTAATAAAGTAATAACAATTTTAATAGAAATTTCCAGCGCCGGATTAAGACTTTTCGGCCCATCGAGATCTTAAATTTCTATCGGCCCATTCATAGGCGGAGATTTGATTACATTTTAGGGTAGGCTAAAATTGTATTATACACGATAAGACTTCAGCCCTAATATTCAATAATTTTGGGGTTTTTGAAAATGTTTGCTTCTCCATTTTTTGGTTACCAGCCCACTGAAATTTTCTCGGTAGCTCGACGGTTCAATCCGGGCCTGGAAATTTGTATTTTTAACACCTAATAATACTATACGCGTGTACCACGGTTGCGACTCGCGGCACACCTACAGCTAGTTCGCGGCACATAAGTGTACCACGGAACACCGGTTGAGAAACACTGACTTAAAGTTACAGGCATTAATTAAATATAGTATATTAGTATATTGTTATTAGTAACTGGCGACCAGTGTCGTTATCTTTAAAAGTTTAAAACTCAAAAACCCGTCCAAGAAACTATTTATAGATTATGTGACTTGCTATAATTATTATAAAAAATACGTATATTTCTATTCAGATACAAAATATTATCTTATTATTATTATTATTATTATTATTATATTTTTCTTATTCTAATTATTTATTAGTAGGCAGTAGCTTTTATATACATATTTTTATGAAAAAACTCGATTTCAAAATCTCACTAGACCGTACACTACATGGGGGCCGCCACTATATTATACATATATAGTAGCCATGGGGTCTAAGGATCTGTACTTTAAATTTTTTGGGGGTTAATCCCCCCCCCGAATTCCGACTATGGTTGTAGTGTTAAACCGATTTAGTATTAATAACGACAATAGGAAGAATGTACTACATATTATACTGTACAGTGTGAGTTTGCACCTTACATCGGCATTGCGTATATGAGCATACGACTATGACAAGCCGCGGTTGAATATGTATAGGACAACACTTGAAACGTCTCTTGACCCCTTTACGGACATTCGCATCACCTGTTAGCCACGGTCGACCGTTATTATTTTTGTGAGTTGGACACCATCCTAATCTTATTTTGAATAGGACAACAATTTTTTTTCATTCAATGTTAAACACGTTTTTTAAGATAATGTACATAGGTATATAGTTTTAAAACTACTCCATAACCGTTCTTTTGATTATTTCGTGCAGAAAAATAACATGTTAAAGAAGATATCGACATGTATGATACATACTGGTTGTCAAATTATGACTGTATTTACTCGACATGTGTAACATAATTTAATACATGTGCGATGTCGTAAGTTCAACCTACAAAATACCTTTTTATGACCTACTCTCAAACTATAATATACTTTTTACAGTCAAAGAGATATATATTACTCGGGTCGTGTATAAATGTATAATAATAAATAATGATACATGACGGGTCATACATAGGTACGTTTATATTTTATAGTCATCGCATTTATATCAAATAATTATTAAAAAATACAATTTATTGTATATAAAATATGCATTGAAAAATTAAATAAATTACCCATTACTTTTTCAATGAGATAATTATAAAATATAATGTAATTAACGAAGCAACTTAGAAAAAAAATTAACGTAAATTAAAAATTGGTTCAAAATTTAAAACTATTTTGGAAGTTTATCATAAACTTCTTTTATTTGCATAGTCCTTTGATTAATTCTAAACTTTCATGTACACGTATACATAATAACGTTGTAGATAATGTTATTTTATATATGTGCAAAAATAAAAACTGTGCTCCATATCACAATTATATTCTCTGTAATTACGAGGCCAAGTTCACAATCACCTTTTTTATTATACTCGTAACAGTCATAGCTATTGGGCCGAGTTTACTTTTATAGTTTTATATAAATAATATGTCACCTTAGCCCCTAGCAGCCTAACCTTTTTTTCTATTTAAGCTATAAGACCTAGTGGGTTTGTTTCACATTGCCTTCACCCAGTCTTACATCGTTTATTTTATGATAATAAAATGTACATCGCATTTGTCTCTCTTAGGGTTGTCTGCGCTGTATTACAAAAAGCCTTTCCTGATTATACCGCGCCGGCTAACGGCTTAACCTACGGCATACTCAATACCTCCTCTGAGTACTCACAGTATATTTAGGTAATAGAAACAAAACGTATGAAAGTGCATAACTTACTATACGAGATAATAATTGACCTTTAAAATCTATCTTGTATATATTTTACTCTAGAAAACACTTTTTTTTTATTTTGATTATCACCGTAAATCATGTACTATGTTTTCTTCCTACTCTTCTGCTTCACACCCAATCATATTAGCACACGGTGCTTGTATATATTTCTTTTAAAAATAAAAGGAAAACATTGTTTTGTGTCGTTATAGTTGTCGATTTCCTGTGTCATATTCTACATACGAATCGCGTATTTTGTAGTATTGCAGTATAGACTATTATATTAGTATCATGTCGAAAAGCCGAAGTGCTGGTACACCAATTGATTGTGAATACCCTTGATGTGGGCCCTTCCATGTAAGTGCATTTCGATTTCAATGAGTTAGGAATGTTCATTTGATTTCTTAAGAAAGTTACTGTAATCAACTTATCGACTATAATATAGCATGTAAAGCTTATTTTATTATTTATTATAGTTAGACAATTTTTTCAAATTATAAAATATTCATAGATTAATATAATAATATACGTAAATAATTAGAATTTGAAAATAATCAACCCATTTATTTTCCAAACCTTATATCATGGACGTAACTTTAACTGAAAGTTATATAACTATTACATAAACTAATCGTTCATAATTAAATTTAGATACATGCCAATTCTCAAAAAAGGAAGGGGGCTTCTTATTTTTAAAATAGAAGTTTGTATCATCACGGATTTCCTTGATACTGGTGTAAAAAAATCTAAGTTATAAAAAATATTTAAAATTCCAGATTCCAGAATTTTAATAAATATATTAATAAAATAAAAATGGGAGTAAGCATTCCTGGTGAACCACCCTGTACATACGACAAAGGGTTGATCAGTATTCATTTTTCTGGTGTATTCAGCTGCTACTGCAGCTAAACTTTAATAAAAAAACGACAATTGAGCCTGAAAAAAAAATACCAATTTAAATTAGCCGCTTTGCGTTGGAAAATTTAAATGTGTATCTATATATATATAGATAATGTACGTTTTTGCGTGCGGAATTAATTAACAAATTCAGTTTAATCGAAAACTTCAGGCGTATATATTGACACACTTAAGTTGAATCTTTACCGGTGGAAAATTGAAAACAATACACATGGGTATTATAAATGAATATAAATAAAAATTATTATGAATATTAATATACTTTTTATATTATTTATAAATAATATATTAAACGTTATAAACTAAAATACAATTTTAATTATCGCTTTAGTTTTTAAAACATTTAATATATTGAATCAATAAAAATAAATTTTTGTTGATAGTGCTAAATTATTTAAGCTCGTCCAAATCCTCAATAATACCTTGGATATTACTTATCTTTAATTCGGTTTTCATAGTTTTATGGTGTATTAATAATGATATGAAACTAAATATTTAAAATCATTCAGTAATGACTTTATCGTTAAAATAAAATATTTTATATTTATCACCTATGTAATGAATCTTAGTAATCTTAAACGAAAGACCATTGTGAACGGTTTAGGTATAATATTTGACTCAAATCTTACTGTCAGTGCACATATTAAGGCATACAGTACAACAGCAAAGCTATATCAAAATTATATTTCTTGAAAATAAACTCCTCTGAATTTCACTGTCCCTATGTATTAAAAAAAGTTTACGTCTCTTTAGTAAAATAAAGTCTTAAGTATGCTTCTCTTTTCCTAGAACAACGATTCTGTCTCCTAGAATCATCAATTAGAGTGAGTATAAAATAATTTTCTTGGCTATTTGTCTTTTGAGTTCAATTTTCAGACTAGCGTACTCATGTTATGATGACATTTTATGTTTAATTAGAATAGATAGATTAAAACATGGAAGACAAATGAATATTTATGTATTCTTAAACAATCTATTAACAACAATTTTAACTGTCCAGATCTTCTTAAAAAAAAATCAAATTCTTTTTTATCCTCTCATAAATATTTAAGTGCCCACAGAAACATTGATATTTTTAATTTAAAAATTTGAAATAATTTAAATTAAGGTTAAAAACAATTCTATTTAAATATATTTCACTATAGTATAATTATTATTGCTACCATTGTTATGTATGGTTTATTTAGCTTCCTATGTATGAAAAATAGTACATAATTATTTTCATTATTATATTATAAAATCAAATGTTAAACTATTACCGATGTACAAATGTAATTTATTATTTATGTTATTGTAATATGTAAAATGGAATATTTTCTTTATAAATAAATATTAATATTGAATATTAATATATTATGAAATACAGTGCACGTAAACAATAAAATACTACTTTTTGGGTTTTTTGTTCGAGTTGAATCAAATTATTTTTGTAGTATTTTTTTTTTTTTAGAAAATATTTAATACAAATACTAAAAGTTGGGTGTAATATAATTTCCATCTAATTTTATATATTTATAATGATACAGTTCATTTTGTATATGAGACGGTATAATAATATGAGGTCATAAGTACTTTTGTCTGAGAACTCAAAAGCATGTCAAGTGGGTTAATGAAAAAAAATACACAATAGGTCCTAAGAATAATAATTAATAATTAATTATTATATTCAGGAAATTACCTGGAATCTGGTTCGTATATACAAGGGTTTTGGAACGTTTTCGGATGGGTCTTGTTTATACGAATCAGTATGCTACACCACAACTACGGGTTAGCTTCAGGGTCGCCTCAGGTTCTACACACGCACACACACACACTCTCACATACACCCACACATACACACACCCACCCACCTACGCGCGTACTCATCCACCTGACCCGACTATGAAATATAGTAATCTCGAGTATTAAACGCACACATATCATCGAGCGCGTATATTATTTACTTTACGGCGAAGGCGATGACTCACGAGTCATGTCAACGCGACGAAGGACGATGAGGATCGCAGCTGCAATCATCTCCATTCTCAGTTGCCTCGCTGTTGTTTTTGCGAAACACAAAATATTACTGCAATTCGACCACGTACACGTGTAACTATGTGTATGCATTATGTGCAGAACATGTCCAAGAAATGATATCCAGTGTCTTCTGCACAGTACAGTAGTATACGATATAGCTCCTGTGCTCCTGTCGTTGTCTCAAAATGCGGTCTTCATGGACTCCGGAGTGGTCACGGTATTATAATATGAGGCACTTGATGTGATATTATGTGTATTATATATTTTATTATAAATCCATTATCATAATATTCCCCGAGTGTGCATGTACATAATAATATTATTACACGTACAGAGTGATCTATTTAAGTGTCTACGTACTCAGGAATTCGAAAAGTTCTAACTTTTTTGAAAATATTTCTTTTAAATAATTTGATGTCGTTGCAATATTTTATAATTCTATTTTTTTAAGTTTTTACATTTTAGGCGTTAGATACACAGCATATTTTTCAGACTATTTCATTGTATAAAAATCGAATTTCAAATGAGTAGTTACTATTTTATTAGTTATAAGTATTTCAAACGTTTAAGTTGTATATAACATAATATTATAATCGATCAGACATATTCAGTGTAAATACATTTTTCCTCTAGACCGGTATTTCTATTATATACACCAATGTATACATTGTGCGTAGGATATCCAACGAAATACCATAAAGTGAAAAATTTAATAATAAATTGATTATTTTTTACCATAGTTATACATAAATAATATTATTTTTGTATAATATACGTATAATTAATTAATGTTTATTCGTATTATTATATTATGTTTAATAGCGAGGTACACTCAGCAGAGCGAGTTCTTCGGTTTCTTTTTTTACATTAACCTAACAAGTAAAATGTTCTATGATAACGTACATTACGTTCTTGTGTAGTTATATACATATTATATTATGTAAGATGACTCCCATTAAGATATTATTTAATGGTGCTACCGTTAATTTTACAAAACAATTATTTCTAAAAATGCAGTTACATTATTAATTCAACATGACACTTTATAATTCACCGCTACCGGAAATTAAAGTTTAAATTACGACTTTTATATGAAAAAGCAATTTAAATGTATTTTAATGCATTCATACGTATGTTATTAAAAAAAAAAACAAAGTCAATACTAAAAAAAAAATCTTATAACTAGGTAATTGCATTTTTTTTTTAAATGCATACTGGCTCATTTCTCAAGCTATATAATTATAGTTTATAAATTTGTAATATACTACGAAAGGAAAGTATACGTTGGTTGCTTTTGAATAATTAAGTATCTACGTTTTAAATGTATAGTACGATACACGAAACGAAATTGTTTTCTATTTAACCCTAACTCGGGCGTTTTCTATCTTAAGTTTCTTCTACATTTAACACATATTTAGGTTAGGTCACTACTCGTAACAAAACATTTTCAACTAAAATCGATTTTAATCAACAAACTTACTACCACAACCACGTTGTAAGATTAATTTGGCGTAGAAAAAATATTGTTCGTGTGGTATGAAATCGTAACGATGAAAATGCTAACTGAAAAGAGTTATGAGATTAAAAACGAATTGTGATGTATTAAATCTAGTATTAGATTGAAAGTGATAAAGATCAATAACGTAATGCGACCAAGTTTTATGATTATTAAATAATAAAAACAGAAATATTATCGTTGTCTTTTCTTTTATTATTTTTGAAGACAAGCCACAACCGTGTTCAAAATTAATATTTAACCCAAAAAGAGATTAAAATTTTATTAATTAATTTTGACTTATAAAGACCTAAACCACACGTCGCTCTTGTGAACGCTATTTCATTTAATTTACATCGAAAGTGTTCAAACTATTTGTCGAGGAAATACGAAATGTGAGAATTAACTGTTCCCTTCGAATATAATAAAGATTTTAATTGTTTCACTTCACTAATAATTCGTTACCTAACCATATAAATTCATAACAGTGTAAATCTCAGATTCTATGTGGAAAGATGATGATGAATGTGTTTATTGTACAATAACGTGTTTGTATTTTTATTATCTATCATTACCTTTTGAAAAAATGCTTAGATTGCCAACTTCAATAGATTTTCCGGTAAGAAAGTAAATTTTGTTGTTACTTTTTTTTTTTTTTTGGGGGGGGGGGGGGTAAAATAATAAGTTTCCAGCACTTTTAATAATAATAGGAAAAAATAGGTATCAAGTGAGTCACTGTAATGGTGTATATTTGGTGTTATATTTGAATTTAATGATATATTATTGTATACGAAAAACGATTGGGAGCGGAAGTGGTCTGTCAGTTTGTATTTTAAGTATATATTTTGATGATATTTCTACTTAAGTAATCAATTTTACTATTAATAATATGGGTGGTTCATTTAATTTTTGGCGAAATCATTGCATTTATCATATTATAAGTATTTATTTATTGTAAAATATACATTTTTACATTATTATATCATTGTTATTCATTTTGAGTTAATACTATCTTATCGTAAGATAGTGTTAGATTTAAGAATAGATTAATATAGTATAAATAGATATTTTCTTTTTTTTACGAAATGGCATTTTCAAAGTATTTGGATTAATATTACCTATCTTAAACCGTTCTACGATTATTGTTTCATCGACTTAGTTTATAACAAATAGTTGTTAACAATAATAGTAATTAACAAAAAGTTTATAACAGTAATAAATTAAGTTTTTAAATAATCTATATTATTATAATATTATAATTCAATTTTTTTGGAAAAAATTATATCAATCTACCGTAACACTACTAACACTAGTAACACTAATAGTAAAATTAATAACAACATTCAAAAGCATATGATCAAGAAATATATTAATTAGTTATCTAATAGACTAACGGTCTATTTTCACCCAGAATCGATTTTCATTTGTAATTATTCATTATTGATTTCCAATTTGTTACTTACATTACTGTTACTTATTCGATGTTGAGGTACATTCGACACCTCTTGTATAGCATACTGATTATCTACTTTCTTCCTTTTATATATTAATGGTTTGTCAGACGATAATGTAATTTTTACTTTTTACAGCCTGTAAAAGCACATCCTAAACCATAGTAATTTATTGTTATTATTCGAGAGAGAAAGAGATAGAATGTCATTAACGGCAGCTGCCACACGTCGGAGGGTATCGATATAGGTATAGCATTGCATTCAATATACGTACATACTACATATCGCACCAGGAAAGTGATTATAATAAAAGGTAGGTACTTATTGCCTATTTATAATTAATCCGAACAAATTTGCTTTAGCACAAGTCGTAGGTAATCTTGTAATTCACATGTTGTACCTACGTACTGAAATTATTGAAACGTCGCACACGTCTATCACGAAATAAAAAAAAAACAGTTAAAACCTTAATATACTTGCTAAATAGGATATATTATAATGTCAATTTTTAATAATAGTGAAGGATAAATGAAACAACGAAGCAATATTAAAGTACGTCTTTTGACGCCTGAGTGAAAGGGATCTGCTGGTAATAGTATTTTTGTGTCATTAATAATATTTATACGTTTTAGAAAATACAAATTTTATTGTTACTATACAATTATTGCGTGTAAAATAAAACAAATATAGTAGGTACCTATAACGTCATGTATTTTGACACAGTGTTTAGAATATTATTTTCTCATATCAATTAGATAATAATAAAACAGTTAAGCATATTAAAACATTTTCGTACTTAGATTATTATTAACTGTTGTCAGAGGTTAAAATTATAAACAGCAGTATATATAATTAATCGTTTGAATTCGTTCGGAAATGTGTAAAATTCTCATGATAATATTATGTTATGACGTGTATTATAATACTGGAATTAATCACATTGCTGGTATAACATAATATTATTCTCACTCGTTTATGTGGAATTACCCTAATACTGACTCGTGATTAATCGCATTGCATGTCTAATCGAAATACTGCATAATGTGGCCATATAACCGTATAAATGTATTTATTATTTTTATGTTCACTAGTCGAATAAGCAGTGGAAAAAAAAAACGTGAAATTATTAAATCGCTTCTTCGCCGAAAAACTGGTACTCTCCACACTTTGTGTTGCCTACTACTTGTATCAGTTGTATCGTTAAAACTGTCGCTTTTTGTTTGTGCTTTTAAACGCGAACCGGTCCGCGTGAGATGGTATACGGAGCACAGAACTCTTCTACCACCTCACCCACGCGGGCTACATTAACGTGACTATAAACTGGTGTGCGATTACTAGCCGTCACCGGTGCAGTGCGAATAATAGTTTGTTCGTGCTCGTCCGTCGCCGCTATAATCGCGTGTCCTCTGTCCTCACCGGTACGAACGTCAGTCCCTGCGTAATATTGTGCCGTACCAAATACGCCGACTATTATGTGTGTGTGTGTGTGTGTGTGTGTGTGTGTGTGTGTGTGTGTGCGCTCGCACTTGCACATCATGAATGTGCATCATTTAGTCCGTGACGTGATATCACACAGTCATGTGATCCAGTATAGATAAATAGTGATTTACCAAGCATTCTCATTTCTATTTTTCATTTAAAATAATTAACTTATTCGAATTATGATTATTGAATTATATTTAAAGACCGAATTTTTGAACTTTTGCAATTTTACTGCTTAAGGAGTGTCTTGTGGTGATATAAACTTCTATTTTTATAATGAGAACCCATTTTCTTCTGCAAATTATTTAGTGAATAATTTTTCTGAACATTTTGATCCATCAAAATATATCATAATATCATGGATCTATTATATTATAATCTTTACTCTATCTTTAGTACACACGGAGTTTAATAACTCAAAAACTAACCGTTTAAATTTTGATTTTGATACGTCAAAATATTTAGAAAAATTATTTAGATACTCAATAATTTGTAGTGGAAAATTGGGGTTTTCATTTAAGAAAAAGAAGTTTGTTTCTCGACTGGGCATTACTAAAGTAGTCGGTACACAAAATCTTAAGAAATTTAAAATATGGCCTTGAAGTATATTTAAAAATTCAAAAAATCAGTTTTTGAATAACTTTATTAGAAAAAGAGTAATATGTTAATGTACATAGTATTATGCAGCGTTGCTATCACAGCGAGCGATACATGTATAGTTCTGTAATTCTATCGCTACCGAAATAATTCCAGTATTTTTAGCTTGACATCATTGCTGCGCTCGTCACCTATGTTATCCCTATTACCACTCAGAAAATACTAACCATGGTTTTTGTGTTTACCCATCTCACATGGTATTTATTTTTATTATTTTTGATTATTGATTATTACAGTTAAGCTGCCTCAAATAGATGTTATTGCTCGTAACATTATATTTTTTTATAATTGATCACAATACATTTATTTATTGTGGCATATTTATTATTGCTCTCGTTATTTGATATTTTTATTAAAAATCCAACTGTCATATGGTGACACAAATGTCGTACCGGAATGCTCATTTTAAGGAGCTATGTTATTGCTGAACACTGCTTAATTCGTCAATATTTTGTTTAAACACATATCAGATAACATTATTACATACCTATTAAATAACACATATTAATACAATAAATTATTAGTTTATTCAAATAAATAATATTATGGTTATTATTATTAAAAATTTAAAAATTTCACAGTTTCACACAATAGGACCATGAGTTTTTTTTTATACATATAAGAAACTAATCAGACTTGGCATGACATCAATTGCTTAATAAACGATGACATAAGTAGGTATAGATAAGTGCAATATGTATATTTTGATTTGTAAATTATAATTTATATAAGTTAGTTAACCTGTTACCTTATAATGTGTATATAATTGAATACCTAACTATATAGACTATAACGATGTAAAAGATTGCAATCTAGACTTAACTGTAGATAAAGTGATGTATGTCACGCAAATGCTCGATTTTATGTAAAAATATATTTTCTTAATATTATTATAAGAACGTAGGCACGTTTTAAATTTGTTGGTAAATATCAGTAATTGTTTATCAATAAAGTTAGTTAGATTAAATTAATCTATTGATTTTATTTTGTTTTTAAAGATTTAATATTACTAAGAAAAAATGATTAAATAATATTATTATTTAAATGATCTAAAAGTTATAACAAAATAGAAACGAACATATTAAGCATAGGTAAATTGATATAAAATAACTTCGAGACTTCTAAGTTGTATAGATTTTATCAAGAGATCTTAAAATAATGGATAATAATAATAATAATTCATGTTGATTCTTAAATGTATAATACAAATTTCTTCTCAAATTTTACTACAAGTTATTTAAAAAATATTAACAATATAGAAATCAGAAACATTTTATCCTTACATAACGACATTTTCACCATATTTAGACTAATTTATGGATATTTAACGACATTTGAAATTTGAGAATCACTGCGGATTTTTCTATTCTTTATAATCGAAGTAGCCTTTAAACTTGTCCGTAAGAATTTGTACTCTAAGAGTTTTGAATATTACATTTTTGTAAGAGAGACTGGTGTCTATACTGCAAGGCAATAGAGGCATATAACGACACTATTACGATCACAGTAAAGATTTTATTTGAACCGTTGATTTACAATAATAAAATTATCTCACGTATTATATTGTAATATGATTGACACACGCATATCTACTATTTACTGTCCATCAAACACACTCCGTAACCGTACATTATATGACTACAAAACTTTCACCGTTAATATAATCTCATCCGTTTCAAACTCGGTACCAGATAGGCAACTGTAATAATTTTCACCGACAAAGTTCTGCCGTTGCGCATTGTATGTCTAGTTTAATTGTTTCATCGAGCAAGAACCGTCTGGAAGATTCTAGTGTTTGCACTGTCGAGGGAAACCTATTATTTATTTATTCATTAAAAATAAATAGGACTCTGCACGGGACCACCAAACTTCGGGCGAGGCCGCAATTTCTCTCATTCGCACTTTGACGGACAGTCAACAACAATAACAAAATAGTTTAAAATTGACATAGGTCCTTCAAAAAACGTCACTGGAGGCGAAACTGAAGCCATATCATTATAATTATCAAGTTGTTTGGCAACGCGCGCGTCGATATATTTTTGGCAGCTCTTCAAGTGGCGTAAAGTATACTGGCGAGAGAGATACGCCACCCGTAGTAGCGGATCAAAGATTGTTAATGTCCGGTAAAATTCACTAGTTGGCTAATCACGAGAAGCGACCTCGGTCAGGTCGGTGTATAGGATTATGCACCAATTAGCAATCGTTCAATTTTTATTCACAGTAAAGTTTTTTTTTTAAATTCTTATTTTATTTTTTTCAATTGTTTTTACATACATCAATAATAATAAAGTAAGTATATACTATAATATTGCGTAGGTCATACGGAATAATAAGTTAATTTTTTTCAATATTAATAAAACGTATATATATATTATATTATTATTATGTATTATAAATATATAATTATATAAATTATAATTGATGATTTATTTTTTTTTTTTTTAATTATTGGTAAATCACTAAATAACGTGTTTTACTTGCCTGCGTATCTATAATCTATATTTATTATAAACCTAATATTAGATGATCATCAGTTAAAAGGATAAAAATATTTATAATATAAGTAAAAGTCCACATAGTGTGTAAAATGTTTTACCACAAAATGGTTGGTGCTGATGCCAATAAATAACTATTTAATGATATTTCTGGGCAGGAACTTGTGAAAACTGTGCAATCGTGCCGGTGCGGCTAACCTCTTTCCAAAATTGTTATTTATACTACACGAAGGGTCGCAGGTGCCCACTACATATAAGCGGTTTATCTTTGATAAATTATTTTTTTTATGAAATTTTATAGTGAATAGTCAGCATCTATTAACATTGGAGTGATCAGCATTGCTATAAATCATACATAATGATTTTTCTTTTTGATCTAAAATAAGCTAATACATCTGTATGAATTATTCATGTTTGTTGTTTTACTTTTGAAAACGTTTAACTTCAAACTCTTAAGTAGTTATACAAGAATAAAGTATAAAAACAATATCTTCTTCCGATTTTAAAACGATATTCTATTATTATTTAAAATTAACTGGGGGATACATTTAGACTTTTAGAGTATTATTATTATTTTTATATAAGCATCAATTTTGCATCAGGCTAATGGTTTATTAATTATTATAATTGTTTGAAAGGTATACATTATGAGAATAAAAAATATACCTACCTATAATTAAACATTGATTTAAAATGTTTTTTTCCAGATAAATGATTAAAATGATTAAATGATTATTTTTAATAAATAATTGATGTATTTTATATAAGACGCAATAATGTATGCAAAAAAAAGGTATTTTTAATAAAATGTTCCTTATAATAGTTTTCTTTGATTATTGAATAATATACTGTTTTTACGAATCATTGATATAGGTGTACTAATATTAAGATGTATTTTTTTGTTTATATATACATAATGTAGTATATATTATAATTTATGTTAAATATAACATAAAACAAAAATATAAGATGATTCACATTAAAAAAATATCTCATTTTTATCTTTAATATTGCATCGATATTCTATAAAATTACTCCCATCATATTATACACATGATTTTAATCTACCTCTTCAATTTTACGATGGATTTTTCAAGAGCACTTTGGGAAAAACAATGTGAATAAAATCATCAATGTCATCTTAATTGTCATTAATGTCATATTACACAGATTATTATTTATATAGTTCATACTACAAGTTGAATATATTAATATAGGTATGAACTATGAATGTAGGACGCACAGTTATAAAAAAAAATATTTCAGAGATTTACAATTTTTCATGTAGTTTTTTAGACAAGTTATCTAAACGTTTTTCAGAATCATTTGTTCTTTTTTGTTTTGTACATCCTTCAAAGACTGTTTTTGCTGTTCAAGCCCAACAGTAGCAATAGCAGCCACATGAGAATTCCTACTACTACATCGAGACCACTATTATGTTTAGACTGTACTGAGAGAATACACAGTGAGCCAATATTGGTCGTCTCTAGCAGGGACGTAGTTGAATGTTGTTTGCTGTGAATTTTGTACACCACCACACTGTCAGCGCATGTTAAAAAAAGAAAAAAAACACGACACTCAAAGATGACTCAGAGAATATAACTGTTATACTGAATATACTGTTGTTGTATTTACTGTATATACTGTTGAGACTTGAGAGACAAAGTAAATACAAAATTACGTGTATATATTATATATATATTACGCTTTACGTACCACGCTAACGGCCGTTGATTCGTCGATGCTTTTCACAATTGTAAATGGGTACCTACTGTGTTATGGCACACGCAATCGTTGAGAAAATTGACTCAGAAAATTTTTTTCTCCTTTTATTTTTCTGGTAAATTACTCCACCTAAATCGTAACGGATGAACGGGTTTGCGTTTGTGCCAAAAATGCAATCTATCTACAACGTGACGTCGAATGCGGGTTAAGTAATGCGCACGCGTACCGGTATCCGTCCTGTCGATTTTCAAATTAATATTAAATCATTTAATCATTTACATTGCCCGGTCCTTTAAACCAAAGTATGTAATTCACATAAAAATATATAATATTTTAAAAAGGCTGCCGTTAGAGAGTGAGAGGGGGTAATATATTTTGAAATTGGATTTTTTTTATTTCAATCATTTTACCGCCGTGCTGACAGCCGTTTTTCTACACCGAGAACTTTGTTTCCGTCAGGTATAATAAACTATACATTTATATATATATATTAGGTTAACCCAACGTCTGATTTTGAGGTACGGAAAAGGACGTTATCGCACTAAACGTAAGTATACGTTAACGTCAATGCCGATGTATTTATTTAATACGTTTGATGTCAGCGACGGAGTACGTCGTAGAACTTACTTTTTTTTTTTTGTTAAATATCAATATAATATCTTCCTCTGCTGTAAAAAAATAACGACAGTGGGACCATTTTTATTCAATTTTCCAAATAACATTTTCAAAAACGCACTACTATTTGAATTTTATAATTTTTTTTAAAAGTAACAAATAGTGACAATAAGGGGAAAAGATGATTAATTTCTATCCCTATAATTTATTAAGTAGGTTATTACAATGTATAGGTACAAATGTTCAATATATGTTAATATTAATAGTTATTACTCGGGATATGCCATGTACCCGAAAAATTCAATACCATCAAGACCCCGATATTGCAGTAATTTTAGGAGTTTTTTTTAATTTTTGCTCATTATTAGATCTATAAAATAATAGGTACAAATAACACTACAAACAATAACAAAATCTCAATGCAATAGATTATCAATAATTATTATAGATTTGTGTTATTAATTGTCTCGATATTAAATAGATGACTAAAGTATTTACTATATAATACTAAGGCATGAAGACTAATATATTATAACGTTGATAAACAGCTGATTTTAATGTTTATGTGTAGAGTTTTAAATTATCGTGTTTTTACTATGATTTTATTGGTTTTTATATTTTATAAAAATATACAGATAACTCTTGTATGCTAGTCATATACCTCGTTTTAAATTAAGATTAACAGGCAGCGGCCAACTTTCGTCCAGTTCAATCAAACCACACCCGTCAATTAATCGGTTTTCATCGACTTTCTTCATTTTATTTTCTGAAAATCGACAGTGACAGAAAATTCTCCGTACTGTCCAAAAGTGTTTACTGATTATTTTAACAAAATACAAGCGAAGTGGTTATTAGAATTATAATTAAAATATAATCAATAAAGTATAATAATATATCTTATCTATAATCGTAGTTAGAATAATTAAGTGTTGCTTCCTAGCAGCGTGTTAGCCACACCCATTGACGTTGCTGTGTACAGAAGCCCATCGCCCGAAGTTACTCTTATTTAAATGGCAAAATCTTGTAACATTCGAATTTTTATTAGACTTAAATTGAGTATGTATATTTTTTTTTAATACATGTTACAATTTGATGACTTAAATCGATTAAATATATCTGTGCCTATTGGTTTATATTGTTTTTTCTTTTGTTGCATTTAATAGGTATAGTGTGTACTTTATTTATTTACATAATAAATACGTATGTAAATTTTTAATAATATTATATTGCAGAATCTTTTGTAAGTGCTAAGTAAATAACTTGATGTACAAATGACACAGGCAAATAATCAACTGCTGGCTTCTGATCGCAAAACATTTTTAATTAAAATAAAATAAAATTACTACATGAGCGCAAACATCAGAATATATAATGTTTACCTTGTGCACGATTTGAATCAGTTTCAGATTTCGCTCTCTACTCTTTTAATTTTGCATACCCGTTTGTATATTAAATTAACATTATTAGCTAATGTTTTGGCAGTTGGCTCATATTATGTTTAATTAACCCGATGTGATTAAATATATGCATATACACTATACAAATGCACAGTATACCTATAATATATTGATATATATATATATATATATATATATATATATGTATATATAAATATATTTGGTTCTTTTCTATTTGTAAGGTCACATTACACATAATTAACAT
Organism: Rhopalosiphum padi; assembly: GCF_020882245.1. Taxonomy (NCBI): domain Eukaryota; kingdom Metazoa; phylum Arthropoda; class Insecta; order Hemiptera; family Aphididae; genus Rhopalosiphum; species Rhopalosiphum padi. The sequence goes on from NC_083600.1 coordinate 27,904,237, forward strand.
AAAAATAACCTATAAAATTAATGATAATTTAATTTTTATAGTAGGTATATGAAGCATACATTAAGTTAGAGTGAAATGTTTAAATGAACAAGAAAAATAAATATTTACTTATTGTGTTAAGTTTTGAAAACTAAGGTTTTAAAGGGGATGACTGCCGATGGCTTTTCGTTTTCTCGTTAAACCAAGTCGCTTATATATATATATATATATATAATATATATATTTACACACTGACAACTAACACGTAAGTAGAATGTACATATGCTACTATGCTAGTATTTAGTAGTAGGCTAGTCAACGTTGAAACACTTCCACGACTATATATAGTAACGAATTTTGTTATTTTGAAAATTAATAGATAATATTTTTAAACAAGTTTTTAGTCATTGATTGGAACCCGTCGATAATATGGTGGATAATAAATTTTATATACAAAACTAAAGAAATGTCAGATAATCATCACTGCTGTTGTATAAAGCTATTAATTTTAAATGTTAATAGTTCTAAATATCAATTAAAATTTAATTGTTTAAAAAAAAAAATAGTTTTAGTACTTTTGAAAGTTTTATATTTTCTGCCGAGATGTTTATAGTGTTTATAAATTTCGCTTACATGTTATTAGGTATAATTTAATTTAATTATAGTAAAATATTAATATCGCGCAAACTATGATATAGTGCCTACTGTGTATTTATAGGAAAGTTAAGTGGTTATTTGGTATGACTGGATGATAAAGTATTCTAGATTTCACTAATTAATGCCTCTAAGCCCTAAGGTATAGAGTTAAGTATATAATCAAAATAGGCGAATATTAAAAAAAAAAAAAAGATAAACGTAATAAAAACATGAATATGAATTATACAAAACCTAATGGAATAATATATATTATAACAGAAGGTATTACAAAATTGTATTTGTGTTATATTTTGTAGTACCTAAGTAATATTATTTTAGTCTAGTTTACTAGCTGCAGTAGTATGGTTTTTGAAAAAATGCCCGATTATTGTCAAATATTATTTTACATAATCACACGAATACCTCCTAATGTAATTGATGTATTCACTTCGTACAAATAATTAAAATCAATTAATGCCTTAATAAAAAAAAAAAAAAAAAATAGGTACGTTTTATTGATTTCTTCGCGAATTTATGTCTTATAATTTTTAATCGAGTCAATTACAATCGATTTTTGTTTTTATTTAAATGCGATTATACAAGATTATTATGAGTATTTCGCACTAAAATAAACATGCGTTTTACGTTCTATATTTTTGTTTTAATAATATGCAATCGGTTCGGTAAACCGTTCGTGCGTAACGACATTATTATAAATTATAACACGCGGTCAAAATGCAATGTTTTTTCTAATTATTATAATACATAAAATGTTCATTAAATGTGCCCACACACAAGTGCTCGGAGGTGAATTCAGTACCTACCCGACCGTGTGTGTATATGATCCGAAAAACACGCCCGCCGCAGTGCACAATATATAATATATTATAATTTACTACCTTGGATTAAACCATCATAATATTTAATAGCTGCAGTTACCGATGTCGCGTCGGGCTTTTGCGCACATCCAACGTCTGGTTCCGTACAGGAGCCTTTTGTTTTAGTCGTCACGACCGACTGGGGAGACACGCCTCTTATTATTATTGTTTTTTTTTTCTCAGCACACGACGCAGCCAAGTTATAAATCACTTGTGATTACCCAGAACCGGTATGTTCGAACGCCCGTTGTTCACCCTCTAGTACCGTACAAAAATGCCGTTCCGTTGTTAATTCAAACGGATTTTTACTGAATATCCTGCTGAAACTCGCCATACTCTACACAGAAGCACATACACGCCGCGTTTTCTATACATGCGAAAGTCCTACCACCACCACCACCGCCTACGCCGCCGCAACCCCCTCCGCCACTCGCAACATGCGTGTTCACACAAAAACAAAAGACTAATGGACGCGCGCGTTTTATGTGTGACGTGGGAGCCATTTCAAATGGAATAAGTACGATTATGGCGATGGATGTGCGTATATATATTGTGTATGTGTGATGTATAAAACGAGGACGACGACGACGACAACAACGACGAATACGGCAGTTTTGCGGAATTGGTAAAAATGGAATAAAATAAATTTTATTCGGCGAAAAAATAAGTTAATAAGAAACGACCGACAATATATAATATATACAGGTACAACACGACAATCCGTAATATAATGGTTAAAATAAGGATTGTGTTTGTTTTCGAAAATAAAACGCACTTTTAGTTAAATACGGTGGCGTTTTATTTTTATTTTTATCGAGTAGGTACTGGGAATTATTTTGTATAATTTAATAATATTTTAGGTAATTTAATACCTCGTGGTCTTCACGTACAATTTTAATTATTGTGATATAGCGTTGACCCTTTTTATTTTATGAACATATTATTTTGTATTTAATCCAAGTTGGTTATTTAATTATTTCAGCTTAAAATAAAGTATTATATAAGAGGTCATACGAGTTGGTTTGTCGTGTAAGTGATCGAATTGAAAACTGAAATTAATTTTAAATTGTGTATGATTTTAGTTGGTTTATATTGATATATTTTGTTGCATTTAAAAACAAGCTAGCAGGTGTAATTTAGCATGAAATTTGAATTCAAATTTTACGTTTTACAATCTGGAAAACCGGAACTTGTGTTATATTTATATCCAATGATAAATCAAATATATAAAATCGACTTATATACAATATACATATTTTATTTGCATTTTGTTTTCTTATTTATTTATTTTTACCATGAAATACAAATGAAAATTGAAATGTATAATCCAATTTATATTATACGATTGATGACTAAGCCACGTTGTTGATATGCTCCAAGATACATAATACAAATAAACCAATACATTGTTGTATATTACATATATGAACTAGTGTTGCGTACCGTTCAATCGAATTTAATTAAAATCACTGCAAATAAAACGAAATCATGGGTTACCCACGAAGAGATAATGTTGACGTGTGTGTATAATATTGGAACCTAGATGATGTGAAAAACCCATGATGATACATTATTAAATGTTTAGATAGATCTTTTGAGTGACATGGAATGATACAGTTAAAATAATTAATATATACCAAAAATCTGTCAACGATTGATGATGTATTAATATTGGATGCAAGTAAATTGATGACTGATATTATTTAAAAATAAATAAATTAGTCATTCAAAATGGAAAATTGTGTTTTAGCAGTCCGTTATTATTATCATTATTGTTATTTGTTACATTACAAATTAGGGAATGTGATAATAAAAACATAGTTTTATTTATATGTTGAATTTAATTTAGGTACCTTCCAGGATATAAAAAATAATAATAATTAATAATAACTTATATTTATTATTACTCAAGAATGAAATAATTTTGAACATTTTTCCACTCTACTTAATTACTGTACTATCTGTATTAGTGTTTCATGATGAATGTTGCTTTGTAACGTACCTAAACGCTGTGCATAGTTCATGTTTTATGTGTAAATCGTTGATTCAAACGTAAAAAAAAAAACCAAGAAGAAAATGAATTTCTTTTCAATGTGTAAAAAAAGAAAATTCCGAAGTATAACAAATAACAAATACGTGAAAGGTAAAAAGCACGTACGCGAGAAAAAAAAATAAGATAAACTTGACCATTTGTCACCACACACAGCTATCACTTACAATTTTCAGTAACACTTAGTCGTATTGGTTTAAACAAAATGTACTTATTTGTGTGTGTGTGTGTGTGCGTGTGTGTGCATTATAAATTGTGCATTAATACAAATAGTATTTAACTCGCCTTATTTTGCTTTTGACACAGATATTTAACAATACGTAAATATAATTTTTTATATAAGATGTGTGCTATTATTATATTGCAGAATTTACTTTCATTTGTATAAATTAAATTTAACATACACGTTAATTAATTTAAATTTAAATAAAAAACATTGTGGGATTATTTTATAGTGGTATAAATATAGTATTTTAATTAAATTAAAATAATTAAAATAAAAAATAAAACATAGATGTAGTATTGTAGTATGATAATTCAATAATAGTTTATATAAATTATATTGTAAATTTGGTAAGTTTTATGAATGTGATTAAGTTTTTATGTATAGTTTTATTTTTTAGGTTCTGGGTGATACGATAAATGTAATGGTTTTTCAATGACGCGTATTTTTCTTTCAGAAAATATATTTTGGTGCAATAAAAACGTTTCATGCAATACCTTTATAAATTGAAAATTGAACATGGATTGTACTTATCGTGAAAAATATTAAAAAAATACCAGCGAACAAATTTAAGTGAACCAAATATCAATTATGTTTAGTCGTGCCACTTGGAATGTTTTTACGAATTTAATCAATTTGGTGTAAAAGTAATAATTTATTTTATAGCGAAATGAGTGACAAGAAATTATGAGTTGATATAATTTAGATTTATATCAGAACTTTACTTATTATTGATTCGAAAAATAAATTATAGTAAAAAAATTAATACTACTCGGCCATAAAATATAATATTAATATATTAAAATAATGTATTGATATACGTGTTTGTAATGTGTATAATACAATTTAGGCGGTGGTGGTTTATCTCTATTAGCCTTCAATAGTATCTATATTGGCCTCGTGAAATAAAAAAATGTTCATGTCATCACTGCAAATAAATGTTATTTTAGACAGTCATATTTCACGCATAACTAAAATATTATTTTATGAAACGTACTTCAATAATGTAAATGGTTATTATAATTATTATTATTTTGATATTTTGTGTAAAAAATATTTCAATTAAAACGTAATGTAATGAAAAAAAAAATATTAGAATAGGTGAACTCCGTAGAAAGTCTGTATAATATTCAAATATATTTTTAACATTCCGACGAGTTCGCAGTCAAACTTGTATTTGTTCGAATCAAACTTAATACATTTGTAAGCACTTTTGTCTTCTGTTCGAGCGTGCAATACACTCCAGTAGTATAATTTCCGTCGTCAGTATATATAGCCACGCGTGTTACCATAATGAAAACAAATATCCTTTACTCGTTTGTAAGTAATAATAATAATAATAATAAAAATCCTTTGGAGACGAACGAAGAGACGATGACGTGTCATTGTAACGGATCGAATAAAATGTAAATAAGATTAATCCGATCACGCCGAGGCAGCCGTCCGGCGACGGTATAATAGTTGCGCGACGGGGGATCAAATCTCAGACGCGTCTGGCCTCTCCTCTCTCTCTCTCCCTCGCGCTTTCACTCTTTATCTATGTTTGGCCAAAGAATAAAAATTGTCCACAATTCACATACAAATAATATACCTATACAAGTACACACTAGAGGTAGTCGTTATGGCCGCCGTGTCCAATCTGTCCAATGGATTTCTATACAGAATACCGATCGCAATATATTATTATTTAGACGTATCGCACGAAAGAGCCGTGTAGCATTGGTGCACGTCGGGCGAAGTGGTGGAAAACGGTGCAGCTAACCACCGGTGACTGCGACGGCGGCAAAACAGTTGTATAGTGTTGCGGCAAGAATATTTTCAATATATCCGCGTGCGCTTGCGTTCGCCAACTCCCGGCAAAACAACCTACCGTCGTCGAATCTCGCGTGTAGCATTTAGCATCGGTATTTTGGCCCGACGGCATAGTTTTCACCACTCGCACAGACCCGTTTTCAATAAACGTGGAACTTAGGCCATACGCACGCACGCACGCACACACACACACACACACTTACACGAATACACAACTGTTAACTGTACAGACAGACCACCAAACATGTACGCTATTTGGCGCTAAGTGATTTTCGGTGTCATCATCCGCGGCGAATGGTGTGTTGCACACCGTACCTACTATATAACATTATATAACTTATGATTTTAGTTAACCGTATTTGGAAATCCGGTAGACGTTCTACATAATATTATGGATTGACGATTACCCGCACGCTGTCACGCATCATTTATATTTAATAATTAGGAATTAATCAGAATTTATGTCGACATACAGGACGGACGAATGTATACGACAGAAATAAAGTATAGTTAAAAAAAAAAAAATGACGACCTCAATAAGTTGTTTTAGATGCCACGCATAAATGTATAGTCGAGATCGGAAATAGAACTCCGTTTTGGCTGGCCTTGAGCTTAGAAAATAAGGATCTAATACGGCACGGACGGCGGCGGTGCAGTGTGATGGTATTTTATCGCCTACCGGACGAAGAAACCCCTCAGGGACAACCGCGGTTACGACGGGAGGATCAAGTGAAAAGTGATGTTGAAGATAAGTTGGTAGCTATAATTGCCTCGTTTTGGCCAATTGACAGGGAGAGACGGCGAGCAATATGTTTAAAAGTTAGGGCGTTATAGGTTAGACGGAGAAGATAAACCGCGATCATAGTCCGTTTGTATACGACATCGATCCCGTTAATTTAAGAGTTCTGCAGTTATATATATATTAAGTAAACATTTACAATTCCGTAAAATATTTAATGTATATAATTTTACATAATGTTTAAAACTTTATTATAATTGAACTAATAAAATGCATTTTATGGATTCTTTCTACTTACAATTGCCAATTGCTTTGGCTTTAAATAGTTATAATTTTATCAACATTAAGTAGACAAGTGATTTTTAAATATTTGATATTTAAACACTAAAATACTCATAAAAAATTCAAATAAAAAAATTCATCATACAAAACAGATTTGTTTTCAAACTGTTTTAACGTTACTCGAACTCTAGTTCCACGAGTACTATTCAAATTATATATAAAAACATGTTGACCGACCGATTTTATATTACAACAATCAGTAGTGGGTTAAAATAAAAAAAATACATTTCCAACAATGCACATAAAGATAATCAGATAGACGTGTTCGGTCATCTATTGAATTTTTGTATCCATTCCGAATTTCAATGTTTGTTATTACTAAAAAACTAAAAACACCAACCACTTCGTCGTGACACGTTATACGTTAATTTCAACTAATCGTTTTATTTGTCTATAGTATTAAATTGTTTTCTATCTAATTCTAAATATTATTATCTATTTGTTAATTACCTCAAATTAATTTTTATCAATTGTTATTAGTTTTTAAAAACTGCATGGCGCTTAATGTTATCCGATAAATAAATAAATATTAAATAACCGGTACTAAATAATATATCATATTATTATAAAACATCAAACGTTTTTTTATTATAGTTTCAAAAAAATTTCACCGTGTCACGAATTCGTGACTTACGAGGTCGTATAATATATAGTTGTGACTCGTGTTCCAGTATTGTGTTATACAAATATACAAAGAAACTTGTATGATGTATGTCAACCGTTCATCTTTTTGTTTCACGCAATAAAAACGACATCGAAGTATCCAAATCGTGTTTAAGTACAATGCAGCATTATTTGTATAATTATTGTGATACGTGTACAGCACATTTAGAGACGAAACCAGTATGGTTACTTTTAAATACAAACGCACAACCATTTGGAAAATGCTGGATCGGCAGTAGGAGGAAATTACTTAGCTCGTCCACGGAGTTTTTTTCATGATATGAGGTAAACGACATCAGCGTGCGGGGACGACTATATAGTATCATCAATACGACCCCGTTATTATTGTAGCGGCCCACTCTATACCTAATGTACAGCAGAGCGATGACAACTTTCTTATTTTTTTATTATATTATTACAAACAATCACAGTGGACTTTATAATCGAACTCGATATATTGCAATGTCCTTTTAATCTTTAATGTAAAATTAATCACTTTGGCATTTACTTGTGCGGTGTCCACTCACGTGACGTGTTAGAGGTCCAAAACGAATAGTAATGTGTACATGTCTTGCCTATACACGACGCCGTGTGTGAATTAACGTACATATTTTGTATGAATGTGTAGATAGTTTTTGTATTTTATCATGTTGAAATATGTTTTGCGTTAAAATGAAAAATAATATCATTTGTGTAGTCGACACAAATACAAGAACATTGATATAGTAATACAATCAAACACACTTTTGTTATTTCATCATTAATAATATTTATGCATTGTTACGAAATCATTTAAATGTATAATTAATACAATAATATTCATCAGAATTGTATTAATTGCTAGGATTTTATTTATTATTCTGACAATGAAATAAATTAATCTTTTAATACCTTTAAAATGCTGACACGCGCTAATCAGAGAAAGATGGATTTTATGTTGTACGATAATTATTATCATTGACAATAACCGCCAATGAGTATTAAGTACCAATAGTGATTAAATTCGTAATATAATTCGTATTTATACACATTATACATACTAAACTATTATAATATGAGTTAGTTGGCTATTGTTCCTTTTGTTATGTAACATTTGAATATCTATGGGAAATCGTATATTATATAAGTCGACAGAAATCCCAAACATTTACTAAATATCAATAAGAATTTAATGGGTTTCAAGTAGATAATATTATTATAAGATGTATGCACAGTCTCAAAAATAAAATAGCATAAACCGTAATTATATGAATATTGATGATCGATAAAATAACAAATTTAAATATCGTAAAATAAAAAATAAATCAAACCGTATGTATGGAAAAGGGGTGGGCAAGTGTGTACCACTCTCTGCTGTACCTACGGTAGGTCAAGTGGGTCACTGTGATGGATGTATTAACTTTGAATTGAATGATATATCATTATATACGAAAAGCGATCCTGAGAGTAGACGGTCTTTCAGCCTATATCACAAGTACATCGCATGACGTTATGTTTTTTTAATAAAAGTATAACCATTAGGTGAAATGATTTATTTTACTATAAGCAATATACTAGTATAGTAGATTCAATTAATTATTGAAGAAAATTGCATTTCAAAATATAATTATATTTGTAAAAGTTTTATGTTAGCACAACAAAATAATGAATATCCTTAATCATAGTTTAAGCGCATGCAATCTTGGCTAGATTAGAATTTAAAATGTTTATAAAAATAAATTATGTTTATATATTTTTTTAGATTTTTCGGTTACAGTACGAACTACTTATGAAAACTTACTATGTTTTAAATTTTTAAGCCTTAGCTACAAAAACGTCACGGTTTATACATTTTGAACTGCAAAACAATATGCAAATTATCGTAATTTTGGTAAAATGTTATCTTTAAATGCAAATAAAAAAAAAAATGCCATGTATTATAATATTTTTTTATAGATACAGTAACAACTTATGTGGGATCTTGTATTAAATTTTCAAGCATTTTTACCAAGCAAATAGTTTTTTATCTTGACATTTAAAAAAATAGAAAATATCAAATGTCTATAAAAAAAGAATCAAAATATCATGTAGAGAATTACCGTGTAAACGTTTAATGAAGATTTCAAGTATATATACGGTTATTCGTTTTTGAGTTACACCAAAAAATTACAAGCTACAAACTAGATCCAATTTTTTTTTATCTAAAAAAAATCCTTAAAATTAAAAATCTAAGAATTTTTCATACATATACAAAGAAACACACATCGTTGTAAAATCAATAGATTCATCGTTTCGCTAAAAATCTAAAAGTAAATAATATTATAATGACATACAGCATTGTGCTTTTTAATAATTTATGTTTTTTTTTTTTTTTTTAACAAAATTTTATATTACGCAATCTGTTACAATTAATGAACAATAAGCTTAAGTGATAAAATAGAACAGTAGACAGAGAAAGACAGAGGGAAGAGACCACCCATCGGAGGTACTTCAGCATGATATAATTTAAAGTTTTAATCCTAAAATAATAATAAAAGTAACGATATTACAATGAGTACATAGTAGTTATAACTTATAAGTAGCAAACATCATACATATATAAATATACATTTTTTTTTTTTTTTTTTTTTTTTTTTTTTTTTTTTTAATATTATATAAGCAGGTCACGACACCATTGCCTTTTTAGTCTTTTGTGTGGATTTCCTGGAAGAGTTGCAGATGATAGTTGGACGATAAGGGGATTAGAATGATGTGTTAACTTTTTATTGAATCGTTTATAGTGGAGCTTGGCTAGTTCAGTGACGGTGGGTAAATTGAAGTCAGAATGAAGGGTATTATTTGAAACATAGAAGGGGAGCTTTAGAGATGACGCGAAGGACTTTGGATTGAAACCTTTGTATACGGTTTGTATTTGATACTTTGGCTGAGCCCCATAACTGCAAACCGTAAGACCAGATGGGTCTGAGTAGTAGTTTATACAGCAGTAATTTAGTAGGTAACTTAATATTTTTGGAAGTTAGGAACGGCCGAAGAAGGCGAAAACGATCATTAAGTGTTCGAGTTTTATTTTTAATGTGAGCTGACCAGGTAAGTCGACGGTCAATGTTGACTCCAAGGTAGCGTACACACTGGGCAGTAGGGAGAGGTTGGTTGTTAAGGAGGAGGGTCTGGCATACTCCTTGCCGGAGCGTAAAAGTACAGTGGATTGATTTAGATTCGTTCATTTTAACTCCCCATTCCTTGTACCAGGCTTGGAGAAGGTGTAGGTGGTCTTGAACATAGCTGGAGGCTAGATGAGGATCAGAACTAGAGGCTAAGATAGCTTTGTCGTCGGCAAAGTCACCAACAAGAGTATGGATGGAAGAAGGTTGATCAGATATATATATGTTAAATAGAAGGGGAGCTGTGACTGCACCTTGAGGTACGCCTGCATTAATTAAAGTGGGAACAGAAAAGGTGGAGCCTACTCGCACTGAGAAGTGCCGGTCTTCTAAATAGGATTTAAGGATTAAATAGTAGTGACTAGGGAGAAGAATCTTAAGTTTATATAAAAGACCAGCATGCCAGACGCGGTCGAAGGCCTGGGAGACATCTAGAAACGCACCAGTGCAATAGAGTTTCTCTTCCAGAGCATAGGAGATTTTGTCCACCAACCTGTGGACTTGGTGGATGGTGGAGTGACTATTGCGAAAGCCAAATTGCGAGTTAGGTAAAATTTTTGCAGTGTCGACAATAGGTAGAATACGTTTTAATAGCAGTTTTTCGAATAACTAGGAAAGTATTGGGAGAAGACTGATTGGTCTGTACGAAGTCGGGGTGTCCGGGGGTTTTTTGGGTTTTAATATGAGAATTATAGTAGAATATTTCCAGAGAATAGGGAAATAAGATAGTCTGAGCATTGCGTTGTAGATTTGTGTTAGGAATAAGATAGATTTTTTAGGTAGGTTTCTGATTACTTCTGCAGTTATTAGATCAAATCCAGGGGATTTTTTTCCTGGGAGCTTTTTAATATTAAAGTAAACTTCACCAGGGGAGAAGGCTCGAGGAGGAAGGGACATCTGTAGTGGAGAGTTGAGAAAGCTTTCAACTTCTTGGATTTTGCTGGGTGATAGAATATTATAATGCGGTTGGAAGGTATTTTCTAAGTGTTTCATAAATATGTTTGCTTTATCTTGGTCAGAGACCGCCCAAGTACCATCATCATTACGTAGAGTAGGGGGTGGATTATGAATATGTAAAAGTTTCCTAGAGGCCTTCCAAAGTGAACCATCATTATGTGAGAGTGAAGATGCGTAGTTTGCATAAGCTTCGGATCTATGACTAGCGAGGAGGCGTTTGAGTTTAAGTGTAAGGGCGTTGTAGTGACGCTTATCGGATGGGTATCTGGAATGCTGCCAAATTGCTCGCGCACGACGTTTCAGTGATATGAGGGTCCTGATGTGTATAGGAAGATTAAATTCAGCCTTTCTTAAGGGTGGTTGGATTGCTGATTCCCAGACGGCTGATTGAATGTTATTTGTTAGTAGGTTAACAGCATCGTCAATGTCGGGGGCTGTTTTTAGACAAAGTTTTAAATCTGTTTTCTCAGATAAGATGTGACCAAATTTTTCCCAATCTGTTCGATATTGAGATAGCATCGATGAGTTGAGTTTATCAGGAGGTTGGCAATCTACTGAGAGCAATACAGGTGAGTGGTCTGAACACGGGTCTAACAAGTTTTGAGTTTGTGTGTGAAGACTATTTGGAATTTTGGCGACAAAAATATCTAATATATCAGGCATTTTATGACGAGATGTGGGCCAATAGGTGAAATTAGGTGGAGCGAGAATTGAGATATTAGAGTGGTGGGCAGTTTGAAGGAGAGAGTTACCTCTAGGGTTAGAGGCACGGCAGCCCCACTGAATATGCTTGGCATTAAGGTCACCCCCAACTATATAATTATTATTTAAGGTGGATAGGAATTCAGTAAATTTATCCGGCGAGATTTTGTGTTTAGGAGGACAATATGCCGCTGCTATGGTAATAGGTATATTGTTGAGGAATAAGGAAACTGCACACGATTGAATGTGATTTGTATGAAAGTTAGGTAATGGAGTATATGCGAGTGAAGCCCTAATATATATGGCTGCACCAGCGTGGGCAGAGTTGTCTGGATGATTTGCTCGGTATACATGATATCCAGGAAAGTTAACATAGGATGTATTAGTAAAATGGGTTTCAGAAATAAGTACTATATCTATTCTTTTTTCTCGGAGAGTGATAAGAAGTTCGTTTCTATGATTTTTAAGTCCATTAGCATTCCAGAGTAGGATTAGAAGGGAATTAGAGGTGAATGAATTATTTATCATTTTTGGATTCAATAAGTTTAGTGATGACAGTGGTTAGAAGGGTGATTAGGGGGTTAATTATTGATTTAAATTCATCTAAGAATTTGGTAAGCATGAGATCAACATTGGTTGAAGAATTATCAGAATTATTTTGTGTGGTGTCGTTACCTGTTACATTAGCGTATGAACGAGTACTAGGTTTATTAGTGGCATGAAAGGTTGGTTGATTGGCTGGTTGGTAGTTAGACTGGTCGACTGGAGGATGTTGAGGCTGTTGTGGATGCTGTAGACGGGCATGCTTGGAGCTCACAAGATGGCGTCGTCGTTGCTGGAGATCTTTATAGACAGTGCAACCTTTATAGTTTGCTGGATGGTTGGCATTGCACAATGCGCAGGTGGCAGGAGTTTCGCGTGACTTGGAACAGTTTGTGGAGAGATGATTTCCGCCACATTTAACACAACGTGGAGAATAGCTGCAATAGCTTTTAGTGTGACCATAAGATTGACAATTTAAACACTGGGGAATCTGTCGTTGTTTATGTGGCTCTTCGACTTTTATTTTAGTGTAGAGTATGGATGTTACATCAAATATATCACTATTATTCTCTTCGATCTCAAGGTCTACAAAGAACATAGGTAATGGGATTTTGGTTTGATGGTGAATAATATTGGTAACTTGCCTGACGGTATGACCAATTTCTTCAATTGCTGCTGAAATTTCGGATACGGAAGTCGATGGATGGAGATTTCTTAACACTACTCTAAAAGCTTTATCAGATTTTAATTGGTATGTGTGATACTCTGCATCATTGTCTTTCAGAAAGTGGATTATTTTTCGGTAGTTATCAGGGGTGTCAAGCTGGAGTTTAAGATGCGAAGATGTTGACTTACAGCTGAAACTGTTTGGGCCAGTGATAGTAGCTAGTTCTTTGGATAGTTCGAAAAAATCTTTTACGCCTTTAACAAATATTGGTGGTGGCAGATCTATTTTCTTTTGTGTATGTTCGGTAGAGTGCACGGACCCCTGGCTTTGTGTGTCGACGTCAATTGGATTGTTATCGTTAAGGTTGGCGGAGTAGGTCTCATCTTCGGCAAGGACAGAGTAGCGGTTTGGAGAGATAAAGAATCTTGATTTCTTAGTGGCAGTAGTAGTGGTGGAGTTAGCGGTGTTAGAGGGGGACGTCGGTGAAGAAGGTAGAGAACGTTTATTAGATTCTAATTGCGTCTGTGGCTTGTTATTTGTGTTTATGTTACTAACAACTTTGTTCTTAAGTATTTTTATAGGCGGCACGGTGCGTATAGCTGGAGTTTTATTAGTAGGCATAGTTATCTGAGTCCAAGGGTCAACGTATGCGACGTTGCCTTGGTGTTAGGATACGACAATCGATTATTTAGTGGTTGGTTAAATACAATATTTAGGAATAAGTATTAAAACGTATTAGCCTTGATATGTACGATAAGTTATACATTACCGACGGTTTTAGATATTACATCGAGCGCTGGGCACGACGATAAGCACTAACGACTTTGCTATCGGGAGCTGATAAAAGCGGTGTGCGAGACAATATACGTGTGGACTGTACGGTGTCTAAACACGAACTGAATAATAATTTATGTATTTAAATAATATGAATATCTATTTATTTATTGGACTAGGTTTTTAAAAAAAATATTTTACTGTTTTATAATTTTTTTTTATTAAATATATTATAATTGTTCAGACATGTGCTCGATAACAGATGGATACAATATTGTTTAATATTAGTTCTAAAGTTTATTGGATGAATGTTGAAAAGTTGTTTGGAAATCAAACTTAAAGGTACGGCTTACAAGTGCAAGCTACTTACAGTAACAGCAATAACGGTGTTATAACAATAAAATAAATTTATATATTTTAGTTAACTAATCCAAGTAAGTCGTTATAAATTATAATAATACACACGTTATATTAAGCTTATCTACTATGAAAAATAAGTATACGTAATAACTTTTGTCACATATTTAAAATGTACATGCTCATATAATATATTTTATGTAATGTTGATGAGTTGAGATAGCAAAAATAATGTCTAGAAAATTATTAGATTACAAACTAAATAAACATCTGGATTAATATGAAAATAGAATATTCAATTTTTATCTAGATACATATGTAGATAAGACTTTTTTTATCTAGATTTTCATCTTACAATAGTGAATTTTTCCAATGGTTGATATATGATATTGGCTTTTTGGCTGAGTAATATGATTAGAGGACTAGGGCCTAGGGGAGGCATAACCAGGAAGACTTATTTTGTATTTTTGTGTCAAAAGTATATTAAGAATAAGTTAATATGCGTATAAAATTAGTAAACAATTATTGAAAAAACACATGTGAATTACACAACGAGATTTATCTAGATATTTATGTAGATTTTCGTAATTTTAAATATCAATTAGATACTAATTTATTTAATTATCTAGATAAGATTTAGGTAAATTATTTGTATCTAGATGATTTGACTAGATATCACTCAACACTGCATACATCCCATCAACGGATATCGAAATAGTTAAATGAATTCAACCTAAATGAGTTTGTTATTCATATCAAATAATACTTATTTTCACCCTAACACAGTTATAGTATTTTTTAAAAGTACAAATTCAATTAAAATGTCACTTACACCGACCGTACATTACGGAAAAAACGGAATAAAGCGTATCCTTCAACAATACTCGTTTGAATAAAACCGTACGGGAACGTACACAAACTATAAAATCGGTTATTTTTATTTTTGTTGTAAATAATTAAATAGAAACATAAAAAATAAAAATCGATGTGTACATTTTCATCAAAATTTATGTGTCGCCAAATGCGTTAAGATCGGTGTCTGGGCGAGTGTTTCACGCGGGTGATAAATAAAAAGTTTACTCGTGAAGATTTCATTTTTGATTTAATTTTCTGTTTGGCTAATTTTTCTTGTCCTTTTCCTCTTCGTTTAAAAATTTTATACTTAGAAAAGTCACAAAACCGAACTGGTAAATATACTATAAATAAGAAATCTAAAATAGTTCAAAAGATAAGTCTTTTTGGAGAGTTTGTGGATCTGACGTATCTACGGAAGTGGGCGAAGTAGAACAGTATGTCAACTGAAAATACAAGTTTTGTCTCCACGATATAGCTAGAAATGAACCACTTTTACGAACAACAGAATAAAATATCAACCTCGAACACTTGTTTATAAAACTTTGTGCTGTGATTAAGGGATTTGATAATCCTTGAGAACGTCTCTTAATGGCACGTGTTTAACGTTAGTGATCAGTACTACTCGTATAATATGATAGTTTCTATGAAATGCGACGATATCATTTAGCAGCGAAACTTTTGTGTTACATTACGTTGTCAAAAACTTATCTTTTAAAACATGTATTTTTATTATGTTATAGAAACTCGAGTAAATGAAAACATTATTAATTAATTTAAGTTGTAATATCAACTTTGTAAAAAAAACTTTTGAAACATAAAATAAAAAATATTACTTTTTGACTATGATTCCTGTATTACATTAAAATGTTTTTACAGTTAAAATCATATCTCATATAAAAATCAATTAAAAAAGTTTAATAATAAAATAAAATTATTCATTATTTTCCAAATAAAATATTTAAAAAAAAACTAAGCGATTATTATATTGAAAATTTAATAAAAAAAAAAACAATCATATTTTTAGGTATTTAAAATGATTATTTATTTAGCAAGGTATTCATGAAAATGATTTAAATGAAAATTCAAAACCCCATATTTAATGTTGTATCGCTAACTCCATACAATTTATATTATATGTGCCTACACAATACATACATATTATTATTATATTCTAGCTATAATTCAGCAATATTAAAATTCATTTATAATATTTTAATTAATGCACAGCAGGTGTTTAAAATAAGTAACATAATTAAGTGTTAAATATTTAATTGTTATTCACTTTTATGAATATTTATTTTTAATTTTTAAACATTTTAGAAACTATTAATTAGGATGTAAATAAATTTAAAACATAGAATACCTATCATACAATTAAAAATATAAACAATTTGGTTATATTTTTGAAAATCATAGAGTTTTTTGATATTATATATAATATTGTAAAGTTAAATTAATAAATATTAACATATTTGACATTATATTTTTTAATTAATACCACGTCATAGTCTAAGAAGTTCTTTTGGTAAGTCTTCATTTAACATTTTGTAAATTAATTTTCTTTTTAAGTAAATTATTACGCAACGAGTTATTAAATAATGAATATTGTAAATCGTAAATATTGTTCAATTTCATTTATTCTTAGTGTAATATTTTTAGGAGCAATTGTGTAAGCACCTAGATTTTTAACCAATAATCAGAAAAATATACACAGCAATAATTAAAATAAAATATAATTTTCAACAATTAAATTTGTTTTATTCACTCACTCTGTGGAATGTTCTTACTTAGAGTTAATTTGAGAAAAACCATTTACCTGAAAAAAAAAAAGAATAATAATTAAGAAATGTTTGAAAATAAGATTTATTACTACAGTAGTACGAGTAGGTACATGTCATATTTCTAAAGGCGTATGAATAATGTTTACAGCATAAACCGGTAACCGTTTAAAACATGCAAGAAAATCGACTATAATATATTATTATTATTTTTGAGAGAACAGTCAACCTAACCTGCAACTTCCTGTAAGATGGTTCGCTAATGATTTTTTAAATGTTTTCCCCATACTATAGTGTAGGATGTCTGGGGACACCCAATCGTCTTGGATACGTAAATAAAAATAAAATCATTAAAACATTGTGCCGAGGTATTTCGGCTATCGATCTTTATCGCGGGGATTTCCACTGATAATTTATTATTATACAGAATAACTACGTATTTAACGTGTATAATACACAATCGAAATAACAAACAAATCGATCTTGTTCTATTATTTTAATACATCAATATTTTTTTTTTTTGATACCTGCTATTGTATTTTTACAATTGTTATTAATAAACTATTGTTTATTTCATAAAATACGTGTATACTATGTGGTCGGTATGGGTTGCATGTATTCACGACGAATAACAACAGAATTAGACGACGTTTCGGTGTTCAATAGGACTGCAGTGGTTTCGAGGAATAGCTGCTCGAATAGGTCCGTCGGCGGATCTCTACTCCAGCTTCGCTATATACTATTATCGAAATATTCGTCGTCGCTGCTAGTTTTTCACAATGAACCGTCGTAGATAAATTTATCTATCTATTAACTGACCACCGTTAAAATATTTGTATAGTATTGTTTGTAATTTTTCATATCTCATTTTAACCATATGATTTATGTATTATATATGTAAATGAATATCTGTCATTGCAGCCAAAATAATATTTTAATTAAAAAAAAAAAGTTTTGTTGTTGATGCCGACGATGTGGTGGAAACCCGAATATATATGTATGCAGTAGTGCTTTCTGAATCATTTGAACTGTGTTAAGCATTCTTCTAAATTAAAATATCGGTTCAGATCGGGACTTGACCGTTACGGCCGACAAGTGGAACGGTGAAATCGCCGACAGAGAGTAATATATATAGCGAGTGCGTTGCAGAGTGTGGCACGCAAAAAAAAAGGGAGCAAATGTCATACGAGTAGAAGAAGAAAAAACCAATGTGTATCCACACCATTCACAGCCATTGTTTTTTTTCTTTTTTTATCATTAAATTTTCTTCCAAAGCACAAACCACCGTGATTGATTGATAGCTTCGGTTTTTCATTCTTACTTTCGTTATCGTTTCTGTCTTTTTTTTTCATTACTTTTTTTGTTATCATTACCTACCCACTACAAATGATAATTATATATTATATGTATCAGAGTATCAGACGAAAATACCACGGTGTATAATATACTATAACCTATCGAATTGATGAAATCGATAGTTGAGGTCAATCATTTTAGTAGGAAATTGAGTTCCGTCATCTACATTTTGTCTATATCACATTTGTTTGGCCTTCCAATGTAATACGCTCGTTGTACTACATTAGTTTAGATTTAGGACGGCTTAAGGTATTAAAATAATACAATACTGACTGACACTCATAGTGGTCACATCGCATTTATATTGAAATTACATTTTCGTGTATTTAAATTTCCTTATATAATTAGAATTCTAAGCAATTCGGTCAAACGTTGACGCGGTTCACGTAAATTATCTATAACAAACTCGTGAAAATGTACATATATGTATTTGGTTTCTGCGTTAAAACAAAATTAATCGATATTCAATTAAAACAAAATAAAAAAAAGAATCTGTATGCGAAGAACGCGAGAACGCCGATATAAATAAATTGAAATTTCCATATAGGGTTTTATCCCATCAAAGTTTTTAGTCATAATACGGCTTAAATAAAATGAAAATTATAATTTATTTATACGCATTGCGTACCTAGTTGATCACTCGAAACGACGATTGTATATTATAATAACAAAACTATATTTTGCATGTAGGCCGTATTCGCGTACAACGGAAACGCTAAAAATCATGTTATAATAATATAATATAATATAAGACACATATTTTTGCTCAATCGACCGTATTTATAGATGCAATTTACTATATTATTTTTACTACCTAGTACCTAGGTTTTTCGAGTTCAAATTTACATACGTCCATTTTATTAGTTTCGCGAAAGAAGAAAAAAAAATGTTACACAATAACACGAACATAAATTTAAAAAATATACTTTATGCTAAGTAGAGGTCGCGTCGGATAAAAACTTTTACTATTTTACGATTTTTATTTTTTTTTTCCATGCACCATACATAATATATTATATTAAGTATTCATGATATTATTTCCACGTTAATAGCACACGTCAAACTATACACACATATACATACACTCACACACACGCGTATAATATATATTATATACACATCATCGAAGCTCGGCGGGGTGTTTTTTCACGCACTTAAATAATAACGCTCCAGTTAATATCCGGATCGCCTAAAATATCGACGCGTTCAAAATATACATTCTTTTAAAAATAATAACAATAACACTTCCTATGTATATATAGGAGGTACCTAAGTATATTATATTATATATTAACGTACGGAGTTTCGGAACAACGCGATTATATATAATAATATTAGTTGTCGGCTGATTGTTTTCGTTTTGTTTTTGAAGTCTATCGCGCACAAGACAAACAGCCGCCCGCCATCGTCGTAATTGATATGTCACGGTCGCGTCAAACGGACGTGCATGATAATATAATTTCCGCGGCGGCGTCGACGGGATGACAGTAGTCGCGTTTTCCGCCGCTATATTTGATCACGCGGGATGTCTCGCAGGAGTGGGGGGGGGGTGGGGAAAGTGATGGGCAGAAGGGTTCGCCGGTATAATTGATATATATATATATTCCGGAATAATTGTCGCGTTTCGGGACCGCGTACGAAAATCGATCCGGCGAAATTGCGATTATTCGGCCCGTACAAAATAATATGTACAGAATATTATTATTATTATAATCATTATCGCCTTCGATTATGATGTTATAATAATTCATAACACCACTGCCGCGACAGTATATACAATATCATAATATTAATATCTGCACATTATTGTAAACAGTGCGCTGTGATGTTGAATTTTTAACGAAGACATTACGCATATCATCATCGTCGTCCCCCGTCGTCGTGATACGTTAATACGGTTTCGAGTGTTATTCCGAGAAATTTAACTAGACACATTAATAAATTGTTTCGTTTTGAGATCGATATATTTTGCCGTTTCTGCCACAGCACATTAACCCGATTCCACGCTTTGCGGTAATTGTTACTGCGTGTGATTTGTTTTGTTTTTTTTCTTTCGTCTTCTCGATTTGAGTCCATATAATATACGCGTCATTACGCGCCGCCGATGTCTACAGGCTCAACAATTCTAAATATTATATCAGCATTGTTTAGACGAGTGGTTTTTAATCCCAAGACATCCGCGATAGTATCAACTAATATATTAAAAACATCGATGCGAGCCGCATCACTTTTAACCGGATTTATCTTTTACTTCTTCGTCATTGTTTGTGTGGTTAGTGTTCACGTCGGGCACGGTCAATATCGGCTATCGATTTTGTTACCCACGTCTATAAATAGGCTTTGGTTAGGTCGCCTTTATTGTCTTTACCTACACAGGTAAGAAATGAAAATGCGCTCACGCTGTTACGAGGGTTCGCCTCTGAATTTGTGACGCCGCCGATGAGAATAGATTCGGAACGCGTTCGACCACTATCGGACGGCTGAAATCGTATCTAGCCCGGCGGTCCTTTTCGGGGATTCGCCGACGTCGAATTATACAATGCGCACGAAAGTGAACGATATAGTTTAGGATGAGTTTACCGAGATAGGCGCTTAAGTCGTATCGGCGGGCTTTTGTGCCAGTTAGTTTTAACGACCCGATATCCAACAGGAAACTGTACTCCGCGTCCACGTCTATTGTTCCCGGCGCTTCCACCGTTTACCGCGCACAACGGTTCGTTTTGGCAGCAGTACGGTTTATCGTCCTACGGCGACACACGATTCCGCACAATTATTTATCTTTTTACAGAAACGAATCCGCGAAATGTTTGTCTTACAAAAGAATTTTTTTTTTTTTTTTGTACTAGAAAGTAACACGGCTTTGGATATACTTCACCAAATACTCCGTTGCCAGTTTGAGTTGTACAAAAAAATATTAACGATTTGTTTTTGAATTCTATTTTATTCAAAACAAAAACGGATGATTTCAGTAATTTATTCAATTACACATACACAGGCACGTTCAATAAAACCGTGCAATTTTTATTGGACGATCAGTGTCACTTAAAACAGTTGATCGCATTAATTACCGCCATTGATACTATTATTGATTTCTAATTTTTTATTTCTGTCCGACAGAGTTGCGAAATTTTGAATTATCCATTTTATATGACATTCCAATGAAAAGCCACTTAGCCGTTTATATGTATTATACAGAATCAAATTTAAAAAGTCAATGGTTATTGAAATCTAATATGCTCATTGTCACAGCGTCGCACAAACACAATTGCAATAAACGCTATACTACTTGTAATCGAACAAGCTAAAAAAGTAAAATAAGAATTAATAACTATATCTGCCGGATAAACTCCACTGGCTTTCTGAACAAACCTAACATAACTATAATAATATACACATTGCTTACTACTGTGTACGTTTATAAATGTAATTTTTTTGGATAACAATCTTTAAATTGTCATCATATTGATCTGATGACACATTTTGTAAATACGTGATACATAAATGTATAATAATTTTAATTTTAATCAAAGTTACCACATATATTATATCATCACGTTTTTAAATCGATAGCCAGTTGTCGGTAGTCGTCTGCCGGATTACGACATGCAGATAACTGAGATTGGAGTGTTCACAAGGGTTCTAAGTAAAAATAGATTTGTTTTTTAATTAAGTATAATAATACAATGTGTACTTAAATCTATATATTAGCAGCGAATCAAATTAATTTTGCACGAAATCGAGCAGTATGTAATTGGTTATATCAGTCTGGTATTGCTGTAGTAATATTTCCAATACTAATTAATTAACTATTACCTGATAAATAACTATTATAATACGTACATATTGTAATATATTATACCCAATGATATTATATATTATAATTCATCATAAACCATATAGTTATGTATGAAATTGCTTCGTAATTTATTATGCTACATCAGTGATTGCATATTCCTTTATTTATTTTTTCAGCATCTACCCGTTAAATTATTAATGTTAGTCCAGTCCATTAGGACTTTTTATTTATTCAAAATGTTTTATCCGCTTTACGTCAACTCCCCTAAGACGTGGGTCATTTATAACTAGGATTCGCGGGTGTTTACGACCTTAAAATATCTAAACAATTCATGTAAATACATCAAATTATGTCCTTATACAATCATATATATCATTATAAAAATATACATTGAAAAATATTTCATGTGTTAAAAAAAAAATCAAATTAAATTGTAGATTAAAATAATTTGATTATTATTATTCGTTAACTTTTTCATGAAGATTGATTTTGAGAGATAATATTTTTCGTAAAGATTTTGAGCAAGAACTTGAGGGTATCAAATAACAAATGTTTGTAAGATGGAAAACTTCGTACAACATCGACAGAAGTAATAAATGCATATTAAAATTGCAATAAATATATAATTTATTAGTTTTTTTTTTTTATTGAAATATGTGCTTATTCGCTGTTTTTTTTTTTTAATATACATTTATTCCCATTAACCAATAAATATCTAAAATAAAATTTAATGTATCTGATTCTATGGCATAGAAAACGAATTTATGACTTGGTCTACAATGTGTACGACTAAAATAAATAATATGAAAAAGTCATGAACTTCTTAACCCTATTCATAACTAATATCATTCGGGTTAAATCAACAAAACTTTCGTACGAGGACGCCCGCGTGCACGTGTCGTTTACAGTTGAAGCCTTCACCGGGAAGGTAAAATAATAATGAAGTATTACAGACTTCATTTCAAGTCGAATCAAGTATACACAGAACCGTGATGATTTTTTTTCTTCCTTTTACATTTAATTTTAATTCCAAATCAAAGTACCCCGAATGAGATTTAATTTGTATGCGTCACGCTACAATATACACAATACAGAATATTTATATACTAGCTGTTTTAATATAATTGAAAAATTAATTTTTCATAATGTATTTTTAGAGTTCGCAGAAAACTTTTGAGCACCTTCTTTTTTTTATTTATTAAATGTAATATAAAATCTAGATGGTCTTACATGTATATTATATTGTGTCGACGCAGTTAATTTAGGGTAAGGTGAAGAATAATATTTTGTTATCTGATATGAAAAACAATTTTTATATTGTCATTCGTTAGTTATTCAAACTATACATATATATATACTCGTATATATTCAAGTATGAAAAAAAAACGATTCGGAGCGTTTATATAAGAAGAAGAACCGACAAAAATGCGAAAAACGTAAACTTCGTAATAATATCGTTACACACGAGCAGAACACAAGAAATATAATATGTTTGAAAAAATAACGATTGTATATTATACGAAGGATATGGGCTAGTTGCTATTCACTTTATGGCGGGTTTAGTGTATCACTGCGGTGGATACAAATTTGAACTACTTATTCGCACGCGATTATCGTTTCATATTTTGCCGTGGACCGACGAACGGGACTGCAGAATAAGCGGCAGGGTGGAGAAAAACATATTGCTTCGTGTCTTATCGCTCGTTTTCATTTCTCTCTACCGGTCTCTATATATATAACGATATTACATAATGCATACACGAAGGTATTATTTTCTTATTATACATGTATAATGTACACCGTATCCACGTGTCGTGTCTAAACCAAATTTAGAACGGGGACCGCACGACGACGATTTTCAACCGCGAAATAGTGAGTTGACCGTGTTCGAACGACGCCAAACGTGCGGTTATTATACAATAATGGTCGAGTTAATAATCTAGATAATTGTCGGCCCGAAATGTTTTAATAACTGAAAATTTAAATGTGAAAACGCGTTTGTACCTACGTTTTTTAAATGCGTCATCTGATGACTGTACGGCCGTACGGCCGATTCCGCACAATGGGTCGTTGCGTAAAAAAAAAAACATACGACTTTAATATAATAGCATAATGATATTATAGTAAAGGTAAAAATATATATTGAAGCTGTTGAAATATCGTTGCAGTGACACCCGAAATGTTGGACGTTTATTGTTTTAAAAATTATAACAATGCCTACTGCATATAATGTACCAGAAGCTCAGTGTATTTATCATAATAGATTTTTTTTTTTTTACATGACGACTTTGAAACAAATACGATATCATTTGTTTATAGCTGCGGGCGACTATCCAACAAGTTTATTTAACATATTTATATATTATTATGAACACGTGGTGGTGTATTAAACAGTAATTTACGTCAGTAAATTGTCCTTATCATTTACACGGTATAATAAAGAAGTTAATAGATGTTTGAAACGTTTGAATTTTACTCATTTTTTATACAGCATAAATAATGATCAATATAATATGTATGCATTTATTTCTACAGTTAAACATAGCTCATTGAGAGTTCATAGTGTACATATTTAATATTATGATTGAGTTTTTTTTTTTTTTTGTAAACCAAAACAAAATCAATTTTTTATGGTTGAAATAATTTTTAATCAATTTTTGTTAAATAGCAAAATCGTATAATTTTAATTAAAATATATAAATGAATATAGTTAATATATTTATATGATAATTAAAACTATATTTCCGTGAATCTTGAAATAATATTCGATCAATTTAATCAATGAACAGAGATAATATCTATAATTACTTTGTTAACTGTCATGATCGGGAAATAACTGCTTTTATTTGTTAAACAATTTAATACCAATCTTTTAACTCATGACCTCTATAAAAACTCTTAAAAAGTTAATTTAAGACATTCAGTACATTTCTTTTTTATAAATAAGACGTCATAAGGAATCTTTTTCTCATAGAAACTCTCAGTAGTTTACGCTTAAAATTATTCAAGAATCTTAACGCAAATTTTATTAATTATGACATTTTATACATTTCGACATTTTATAGTTAATTTATTGCATTTTAATGAAGACTGTGTATAAATATTATAACAATATTATATTTATGTGTCAAAATAAACTAATGAAGTATTATTTTGATTGTGGCATTCATTTATAAATCTTTTAATTAAAACTTTTGGAAAACGTACTATTAATTTAAAATTATGTTTAATTTTCATTGAATTCAAATAACAATATATATATTTTTTTGTAACATTATTGGAATTAATATTTCGTTGTCGTAATTGTATTGATATTTTGCATAAATGTATATTTTATTATTATTATTTTACTGTAAAATTTGAAACGAAATGTATGTAATGTATATTGTATATAATATATCAATGAAATAAATTGTCAACAGATAAATTCCAGTATATTCCGTTTACCAATGTTTTTTAGGTGTGATTTAATACTAATGAATTACTTACTCAACAAAAATTAAGTTATAACACATCAAAAATGTTGTGACTGCTTAAATATATATTTTATTTAAATTTAGTCGTGTTTCAACGGAATTTTATTATGTGTAATATTTATATAATTGAAATTATTCACGTTAATTTAAATTTTAAACTTTGAAAGTCAATCAATTAGGTATTATATTTTTTAAGTAAAATATTCGTAAACAATAATTACGTAAATATCATAAATACATTTATTTACAACATACATTTGATGCATTTCAAACGCACGAGTATTTTACCCTTAAGCCCACTATATTATGCAGTATAAGCTTCAACAAGTTTTAACCATACCAAGAGAAACCTTTGAAAACTTTCAACCATGCCCGTGAAAGGGATCAAAAAGTTTCGATCCATTTTTATGAAATATAGTTCAACGAGTTTTTAAACGATGTTGTTTCCTTAGAGATTAAACCTAATTCAAAAATTGAGTACCAACTGAACGAGGACGATGGTTAGAACGGTCGGGTTGAAGGGTGCAAAAAAAAAAAAAACGGTAGTAAAACAAAATAGCGCACTCAACGGTTATATAGGAGTGTGTATATTATTATTATGTAGGTGTACGCGGGATGTGTACTGATATAAATATATAGTGGAAAAACGGTTTAACTGCGCCGAGTAGTAAATATTGCATTTGGCGGCTGCTGGGGGAAATCAATTTCACGTAATGAATATTATATTACTTGTTGAGTGGTTAATAAAGCTGTTTTTATTGTATCATATTATGTGGCGAATTGGCCACGCGTGCGTTGCGTGGAGCGCAAGACCAGACGGGAAAAGTCATATGTGACGGCGGGTCGGAATATGGTGCAGGGCGGAGCTGGGAAATGAGAGAAAATAAGAGAAAATAAGAGCATGATATTGTTATGCCGCTGTTATAAAACAGAAATCCCCGAAATAGCGACGGGATGGTAAACAGAAATGAGAAAACTAAACTTAATCAATACTTCATAATCAAGACTCACGGCCGTTCGAATGTATTCCGTACGGGTAATTCGCCGTTGCGGTAAAAGTGTAGGACGGCTGTGGTTGCCGTTGGGTCTTTCATAAATCATATTTCATATTTTCGGCGCGAAGGTGGCTCAGGGGCCCCGCGGGAACCGCGGCTACTCTCCGAAATAAAAACATTATGATAACGTCGCCCTCGGGGTAAAACGAAATTTTTGAATGGCTTTAGAGGTGGAAAATATATATATATATATATGATATGAAAAAAAAAAATAAATAAAATGTGTATTTCCCGTGCAGACACGAACTACAGGGCGACGGTACAATTTGTTTTCTGTATGTTCGACATTGACAAAGTGCATTTTGTTTTGTACAAAAACCCTCATACGCGAGTTCAAAAATGTGTTCACCGAAAATGCTTTGTTTTTATTCATATATTATTATATTTACCGAGTCCTACGCGTTGGACCAGTAAGCAAGTGATTTTTTATACTTAAATAGTTTTGTAATAACATTTTATTTCTCGTAGCGTTTTTGCTTTTTTTTTTCTGCTTTGTTGTGTTTTTTATTTACAGCTGTATAGCGATGTATTGCGTTCCGAAATAACTGAAACGGCTTCGTAGGCAAAATACGGTTAGCAATAAAAAATAATAAATACAACCACCGCGATACAGAATTTCCGTATTAAACTGTTTTCGAATGTAAAATAATAAAGTATTGTTCTCTTAAACCCGTTTTTTGTCGTCGTCGTCTTGAACGGCCGCCCGCCGCCGCCGGAGAGCCGCACGCTGCGCGTAACGACGCGTCGGGGGCGTCGTTGCGTTTCGTCGTCGCGTTTAGAACGGGGCCCACGTACGCCATCGCGTCTCGAAATAAAAACTTATATCTGAAAACTGAAAAGCATAATCACACACGATAAAGGTACGGCCGCCCTTCAGCACGTACGCGTATGCTCACACACACACACACACACTAGCGCGCACGCGACGTTCATAGAATTACGCAGTGCGCCATATAATATATTATACACCGTTATATTGTAGAACTCGATCGGAGTTTCGCTCGTTTCGCCTGTCACTGCGCTAATACAAACACGTCGTTGATCTTGATCGAGTTCGCACATTAATGTGAACGCCTAAGCGTTCGTCCGCCGCCGCCGCAGGCCCCGCGCTCGCTCACCGGCACCGTATTATAGTGGTGAAGCCGAGCGCAGTGGCAGTCGGTATCATAACAATATATAATAATGTGCGTTTATCGTATCACAAAACGCGTCGCGGAGGAATAGTTTAAATTTTCGACGGCAGACACGCGTACGGCTGATACGTAATAATATATACATTATACGTACATATTATATACACAGACGCGAACGGCTCGGAATATTATGGATCGCTGACATGCGGCACGATGACCTAAATAATAATATAGACGTGTACACACATGTTATACGTATGCCGGCGCGCGCGTGTACTGTATATGTACGTATATATTATAAGTGCCGTATACAGGGCGATTTACCGATCGCGCGAGTCCCCCTGTTCTGTTTCCGCGGCAGCAATCGTTCCGCCGACGTTTTGCGGTGATTTTTAAACACACTCGAAGACCGCGTATTTTCAAACCATCGAGACATATTATATTGGTCGTATCGCTCGAGGTGCGCCTCGCGGAGATGCAAACTTCTATTTATCAAAATATGACAACCCGCTTTTCCGCTATAAATTATTTAGCGAATGATTTTCCTGGACATCTCGGCGTATTAAAATCAAAATTCAAACGGGTAGTTTTTGAGTAGTTATTATTTAACTCTGTGCACCGAGAATAAAAGAATCCCGCGATGACGAGTTCGAAAAATAAAGAAGCTGTGGCGATTTGAAAGTTTCAGTAATTAATATTGATCCGTCGAGATGCACGTGCACAACTGTGAAAATACTGAAAATTATCAAAGTATATATATAATAAAATATTAGACCTGATATTGCATCTATTGTTTTATAGTTTTTTGTGTACTAAATAATCAACTATGAAAAAGGAGAGAATTATCATTCGAAAAAAGAAGTTCGTATCGACACAGTACAAGTATCTGAAAATCAGAATTTGTACATAACAATTATTGAACGAAAAAATAGCGACGAGCATGCTTGGTAAATCACTCTGTATATTATACACACACTCATACACACACACACACACACACATATATATATCATACTCAATGGAGGGTCACGCCAGTACTACAGTCATATGTCACAATAAATCATATCATGCTTCAACGCGCGCGTGCAAGTGTTTATGTGTATGTGTGTATTTGTATAGTATTTATACACGTTAGATAGAAATGCACTTTCATCGCATATTATATTATAATTTCACGTTTAGACTAGAGTTAGATCTATAAATATTTAGTTCTCACTCCCGCCGAATAAGGTAATTTGATAGTATAATTTGTTTAATTAGTATATAAAAAAAGCTCATCGAACGTAATTTGGTTTTAAAAACAACGCCTTATTACACAATAACGAATTTTTAATGCAATTAGGCAATTAAACGTTTATTGGTTTTTTTTT
The DNA here is from genome assembly GCF_020882245.1 of Rhopalosiphum padi. Lineage (NCBI taxonomy): Eukaryota > Metazoa > Arthropoda > Insecta > Hemiptera > Aphididae > Rhopalosiphum > Rhopalosiphum padi. Next base: position 27,933,518 of record NC_083600.1, read on the forward strand.
TATATATTATTATTCAATTGCACTTGTTTCATGTTATACTCGTATAAACTGTTTAATTAAACCGATCTATTTGTTGGATTTTTATCGGATATTTGTTTGTATTAAATGTCGTGGGTATATTGCATATAAATTGTTATAATATTATAGAACATATTAAGCTATATTAATGGTTGAAATAATGATTATCTTTTTTTATATAACTTTGAGTTTAATGGAACATAGAAGATATATTAATTAATAATTTACAATAAAAATGAATGGAAAAAAAAGAAAAATTACAATTTAAAATATTTAAATCATAAAACCGAACCCATTAAAATGAAAGCATACAAATATAATAATTGGTTATATAAAAACATGCCTCCTACACAGTTATGTATCGATTTTGCATACACTATACGCCGCCGTTACGAAGACTTTTAATTGTATACACATTATTACAATGAAAAATACTTTAGGCTGCCCAAATAATTTTTTTTCTTAAAATTCTAAACCATTTTTAAGTTGTTATTATTCTATAAATAACTATAATAGTATAAGTGATATAATATATAATAACATTTAATAATAGACACAAACATAACCATAATTATGGATAATGATATAAATACCTATATTGTTATAAATTATAATATTTGCTTATATATTTAAAAAAAAAAACTTTAAATTAATTTATTCACACCTACATAATTATATGTATTATTCAAATCAATATTAATTTTATACAATTATATTTATACAACTTGATATTTATATTTTTTTACATCGGTTTTTAATGTTGTTTTTGTGTAAGTAGTTATTTTTATTATTATTATTATCATTATTATTTTTTTTTTGTGTCACTTCTACTCACCTTTATATTCTATACGTTATTCAAAATATTTAAATTCTTAAAATTAACGACAAAGCTAAGAGTTTGTATACTAACAATAATAATTATCCAGGCACCAAGCGCTTGAAAAATGACAACAATGCACTTGCGTTTAGACAATGGAACCAAAGAGGTAGCGATGGAAAAGGGTACAAGTTGGCGTGTAAATATAATTATGTATATTATTTAGTACTTAAAAAAAATTCTTTATAAAATATTATATTATGACACGATGCAAATTAATTGTGTCGTTGATATTTAATAAATATCAAAAAATATATTTTAATTACAGCAAATTCGTATATGTATTAAAAAACAAGAAAATAAAAAACGAATAGATTTTATTAGTTTTTGATAACTAAATAAAAGGCAAAACTTATATGATTATTATAAGTATTTTTTCTATTCAAGAACACACGGTATAGAGAGTATGCAAGAGTCAACAACTAGTTCCTTAGTTTATAACATAATATAAGTAAACATTAGGGATATTACTTTTCTAGTTAGTACCTTATTATTATTACAATATTATACATGTTATTCATTTATTGTAATTTTTATATTTTTATTTAAATATATAACTTCAGATGGCAAATAGATTATTATTATTTTTATTTTATTGTTTGTTAAAAAAGACAAATACATACGTCGATAACCTATCACAAACTACTATAGGTATATAATGTCCTAATCACTATTATTAATCTTATACAGTCAAGTCGCGAGAATTCGAAATTTAATGGAGAAAAATATTCGCTTCAAGATATGTATTATTCGAGATTTCTAACTCGAATTTATATTAATTTATATATAATTTATATTTCTAGGGGAATAAAAAAAAAAAATTGAGTTGTCAAGTTTTTCGAATTATCGCGACTCGACTGTATACTATTATATTGGTAATTATTATCATACGCATTGTGTAAACAATGATATGTATAAACTCTTGATTAAAAACAAATATCTACTTAATAATTTACAGGAAAAATGATAATTATCATTAGAAAAAAAAGAAGTTGGTGCAGCCAGAGGAAACTCCTAAAGTCTAAAGAGGTATAAAAATATAAGTATTTTAAAATCTGTTTTTAAGCATACTTGAAAATTCCAAATTAGAATTAAATTAAATTAATTATTACAGGAAAAAATGATGACGACAATGCTTAATGAATCACTCTGTATATTATTTATATTTTTAATAAAAGAAGTAGGAAACGAGATTTTCACGAGACAAGTTTTAAAACAGCCTCTATATCATCATCTCCAACCCTACGAAACTTGACACTCGTTTATCAAGGACGAGCCTGTCGAGTCTGATGCTTAAGTAATGATAATATTTTACGTGATTATAATAATGAGTGTACCTAAATATTATATTATTATCTGGAATGACTATTGTACACATTGCCATCCAAATATACGGATATAGTTTGCATACATTTATTGTGATCGATGCAGTGTTATTCATAATTTTGTTGCGTTATTATTTTTGATTGGCCGTGTCACAATATTAATGTTTTCTAATATTAATGTTTTCTATCTTCTATCGTTATAATATAAATTATAATTTCGCTCAACAGGCAAAATAGTTATTCCAATAACGAATTTAAATATTTTTAAAACAGTAAGATGCTACTACGCTATTGATGTTAGTAATGATATTACGTACCTAATTTTACTCAAATGTATCATTTTAATAATAAACGCACGATCAAAGGTAATTTCGCCGAAACGAAATTCTACGTAAATATCAATACGAATTAATAGTCTAATATTGTGCGAGTTAATCAGACAAAAATGGAAATATTTCGTTCTGAACGAAATTTTATAGTAAGACTGAAGTTATCTGATATAATAATAATATTAATATATCGGTAGAAAAAGAGCGATGTTGTGACTCACATTTTGCCTGTAGATTTAAAATCATATAAATTATACTGTTTTATTTTATAATGATTATTTTAATTATTAAACTATACACGTCAAATAAAAAGGCGTTCTTTGTTACATACGCATGTGGCGTGTTCAATAAATAAATAGAAAATAATATTTTTAGCGATACTGGTCTCAAGATTTTTAATTCATTTTAAACTATATCATTCGTGACATATTATATTATTTAAACCTTAGACTTAAATTAAAACATATGATAAAAAAAAATCAATTAAATTTGTTTTTAAATGTATACCTAAATATATTGTTACACGCTATTATTTAAACATTCCCTATATATATATATAGATTAATAAATACCAGCAAGACGTGTGTATAGTTTAATTCCTAATATTACATCAAAATATACTATTATATTTCTATCTAAATTAACTTCGCCAATGGACGAGTTCAAATAATAATAAAAAAAAATCCTTTCATATAATTCGTATCGAGGTTAAAACGTGTCCACCATACCGTGACAAACTAAGCAATACATTATTATTACGAATATTATGATATTATATATGTCACAACGTAACGACGACACGACCGTTATTTTCTCCCTCGACCCGAACGACGACGAAAATATAAAATATTTTTTCGATTTAAATGTATTGATATTTTTTGATATTACTGTTATTATTATTTTTTTTCTATACATCCGATACACACCGTACATGTTATGTCGAAAACCCACGCATACGACATAGGTACACCTGACTTTGTAGGCGTATTGAATATTATTTGAAAACTCGTGTGTTCCTTTCCATATTATGGGGTAGTACTATTATACGTATACCTTCGTTTATACTTCAGAGAGCTGCACCGAACCGACGACCCGCCACCACAGTCCTTCTTCTGCCGCCGATACAATAATAATGTGTACGTGGAACACATATTGTCTGGGACCAATCTCCTTTTGTGCTCCACGACTATTGCTGCCTGTTACCCGTGTACCTATAGTTGCCGTTACTCGGTTGAAATCAAGCTGCCGGAATAACGAGATTTTCAACTATTCCGAGTTCCGACATAATAATATAATACGGACATCACGAATTCATGAATCCGTATTATTGTTGTATCCCAGCCGCCTCGCCTCCCCGCCGGCGCAGGAGGGGTTCGTCGACAAAAAGGTCGATGGATAAAACGTGTATTATAAAATATATACATGTGTGTGTGTGTGTGTGTGTAATGTGTACACTTATATATTATATATATGATATGAATTCGTATTTATTTAAACATCGTATTGAATTTATAGTTTGTATTACTCTATTTATTGTTATTGTTATTATTATTATTATTATTAGGTAGTGAAATAGATATATACGGGCCTTTATTATTAGCCGAGCTCGTTTCCTTTTCGCCGCTGTATACATTTAACGTGCAATCTTGAAAATTTCGGATGTTTTGAAAAGTTCTAGTCAAAATCATAGCATTTTGAATATTATTACGGTACGCGTGCATACTCGCTAGTTTCGAGGTTTCCCCGCAAGTCCTCGGGGACTACTAACTCCGTTTTTGATATAACAATCGGTGCCACCCGCAGGCTCATCAACTGCCATACGTATATGTATATATGCTTTTAATTTTCTCCCACAACTCGTTGAATTGTTTTTCACGAATTTCAACAATTGTTTCGCGCGTATGTTATAATGCTATGCGCATATTAGCTAGCTACCGCTTTATATTGTTTCTATATATTATATGTACCTAATTATTTTTCGTCAATTTATTCTTTACGTATATATTTTGTGATTCGGTAACTTTGTATCATTCATAAGTCGTAACTAACAATCGTTAAAACATATTTAAAAACGTTTGGAAGTTGGCTGTTTAGTTCGTTAGTTTCACAACGTTTATCAGAATTATGATTACCGATAAGCTTTGTAGGTATATTCACATTAAAGCTTTAAGCCTTGAGCTATAATCGTATAATTCACCGTTTTTTAGAAGCAAATGTCTTCCTTCGATTAAAATCGACAATAAATGAACTTGTGTAGTGAACGAATGATAAAAATAAAAGTAACTTGATTTATTCTATTAATATAATTGGATCCTGCTACAAACTAGAAAATATAAAAAAAAACTTTTATCTATACAACTCGCACAGTCACACTACTCGCATTTATTAACTACTTTTTTGGCCGTGTAGAAAATACAGTTTTCAGAGTTAAATTTTGATTTAAATAAATCAATAACGAGAACTTATCAGATCAAACATATTATTTCGGCTAATCTATCAATATTGCTAAGCTACTGTCATTTTCCAACATTAGTGTAGAACCTGGTAAATGCTTTTTGAATAAGCGGTTAAATCACTTTTGATGAAAATGTACTAAATTCTTTGAAAATAAGTAGTATGGTATTTTGCACTTTCAATCATGTAATACAAGATCCTGAAAGTAGTTTTACGAAACTTACTTCAATACACTATTCACGGATCAATTTGGTTAGCTCTTACTGAACTCGGGAATATATATTTATAGTTACACGAGTGTCCGACATCGTTTATCATTCGAGTAAACTTCGGTTTCCACTATTTGTCATGGATGTCGAACACGTGCATAACAATTATTATTCTAACATTAATTTAAATTTGCTTCATCACATGTTACTTCAGAAAAGTTGATGATTTTAAGCTTAGATGTACGTACTGAACATACTACTTAGTGAATATTCAAATTATTATTAGTATTACAGTTGCATAATAATACTTATGGATCGTTTCAATACTATCATTTAATTTAATTCTACAAATATAGCAGTTATTAATGATGATCGTACTAACTCTAATCTAACTTTGGAACTCAGCCACATTAGGTTTATTGTTAAAGATGTAACGTAACAACTTATAAAAGATACCTGATTTACAAACGGTTCGGCTTTAAGATAGATAATTCACAGCAGCGGTTCCTAACCCATGGACCGTAAACCATGTAATATTAACATTACTAACGTATATATTTAAAATAATATAATTATATACTTAATAATATTATATATATTGTATACATATGTATGTCGTATATGGTATATGTGTTAAATTAGTTATTAATTGGCCACAAAGATTATTTTTACAAAATTGGTGGTCCAAACATCTAAAAAGGTTGGGAACCGCTGATATATAGAATATATACTAATATACATAATATATGAGATTAAAACTGTTGAATAAAAATTAGACTGGCTTAACTATAGAAATGTATTTTGAAACAAATTAGAAATATAATCCTTTTTTGTGTAAAATGTCCGATTCAAACCAAAGTTATGATGAAATTTAGCTTACTAATTACTCATTCATTATATTATATGAATATTAATCAATAAATTGAATTAGATACTGTACTAACTTTACTTTATTTCACTATTGATCGACGATGTTCACTGAATAATATTTGTATCTCGCTACAATTCATTATATAGATGTATTAATTTAATTTAACTCATACGACTATTAAGTACTTACATAACTTATGTAAAAACATTTATTAATGTATTAAAATATATTATAACAGTTTTTGGCAAAAATCTTAATACCTATAATTATAAAAAAAAGTTTTTTTTTGTTTTTATTTAAATTGTTATCATTCATAATAGGTACGTCACTAACGCCAACAATTCAAATTTACAATATTATTGGATCTATTTGTTTATATTGATATAACAATAATGAAGTTTGATTTTTTTTTCATTCTACATAATATTTTATTATAATAGCTAAATATTATAATAATTTAACTATGTGTTAAAATCAAGAGCATTAGTTATTTACTAATATAGCATTTTAATTAAATATTTCAGACTATTAAAATGTTACATAACAAATAATTATCGTTAAAAATACAATACCTAGTATAGCAGCGAAGATCTCAAAATTAGTATATTCATATCGATTCTACAAAATCAATAAAATATTGAAGTTTATAATAAGTTGTGTGTGTGTGTGTGTGTGTGTGTGTGTGTGTGTGTGTGATGGTATTAAGTTATTATTATTATATATCGATCGAAAGGCGCATATTGTTTTGATTTCTGTAGTATTTTACAATTAAACAGTACTTTATACAATAATGCTTATATATATAATATTAAACGCGGTGTGCTGCATATTATCTGTCCCTGACATACCGCGTCGTGGATATTACGGCAAAGTGCTTCTTAACTTCTTTCCGGGTTCACGGGTCGTCAATAACTATAAGCCGCTTAAAGGAAACTGCACATAGTGGTATGTAAGACGTCGAGAGAGAGAGAGAGTGAGAAAGCGAATGAAAAAAAGCTTAGTATCATTGGACTCTGCGCAGCGTGTAATCTGACTGTACGGCACATACCGCTATCACGGTACATATTACACACACACACACACATATATATATATATATATATATATATATCACCGTGAGACTGATCTGTGAGTATAATAACTTTTCTCGAAGCCATTGGTCGACGACAAACGTATCGTCGCGTAAACCGTTCGATATCGACGGCGTACACTCGCCCGGCCGATCGACTACGTCGAATCCCATCGCAATGGTTTTCACATGGTCGTTTTGCAATATTGTTAAATCGTATACTGTGCATTGTGCGCACAGTGTTTTAAGATATAATATTATTGTGGCATCGGGTTTACGTTATTTCGCGTAGAAAGCGTGGCGATTTGTGACACGCGATCGACCAAAGACCCCGCCACAGTGTAAAATATCAACGTGATGTCGTGATCATTTACAAGCTTATACGGTTCCGTATAGCCATGTAATCGCATTGAAACGTCGTACATTTAGAAAGGTGCTGATTATTACTTTCAAAACGAACTCACACGACGTCGTGTATAAACGTACACGCGCACAGACGGGCGTTTAGTAGGTACTTCTATACTATTGTTAATTAAAATATGTGTGTATTAATAATTGTTTTTCTTACTGACGTGCAGTCTCGTATGTTCCTATTTTGAGATTTTAATTTGCCCATCAAACGCACATTCCTCGACGCGAAATCAATAAATTAATACTGCACTGAGTATGATAATCGTATGTTATACGTACTGTTTTTATTGTTATTATTTTTACCTCGTCGAATTGAACACGATACAATTATTATAGGCCACGTGTAACGTGTACAACTAAAGGTTCAGTTGAATCATACAAAACAGTTAGTATCTAAAAAAACGTAACCTAAACAGCTCAGTATAATAAATAAATATTTCTGATTTAGCACGAAAATCTAGAGAAATATTTTTAATACGACTATATTGTGATACAGTATTGTTTAAAACGATCGACGTTAAGTCTTGTAAAAATATAAATCGAAATTATTCATGTCATAAGTAAAAATGTTAACATGAAAAATATAGTTTAACTTTTATTCATTAGTCATTAGAAATTCGCTTAATCGATACGTTTAAATATTTTAAATGTATCGCAATTTTTTCCGTTTTTCAATAGACATTTTTAAAACTTATAATTATACAGATTCTTGGGAATTCACGATTCGATAGGCGTGCAACGTGTATTATAGTAATTTACGCGGTAAGAGAACTCGATCAACTACCACTACCGCGTATTCCAGTAGTAGATTTTGAATAAACATTTAATGTGCACACGAATACTGCGATTAATTAAAAATGGTATTTCGCGTGCGATGAAAAAATAAATGAGCGCATTGTCGTTATTCGTATTATTTCGCGGCCGATTCTATGCGGCTGTCGATATTCGAACTATCCTATCGGTAAGACTTCTTTATTCGTGCCGAATTGTTTCCTATCATGACCGCTCTCTTTCGGTTATTCGCATAGAGACGGCAGCTCAGATCCGTATAATATTATTATTCATTATTTGCTCAGCAATCATCTGAAAATTCTAAACACACAAATGAAACGTTCTTCGCGAGCCACTTTCGATATTATATTCGATTTTACATCGCTATATTATTGTTTGTATTGTGATTATGATTACTATTGTTGTTGTTATTATTGTTATTTCATTTTACCCTCCTATGGGTATTTATTGTCATTGCCCGTATTTGCTCGTGTTTTCGAGTTTCAATTTTTAATGTCTGTAGAACGTACACCAACTTATTCGTTATAAATTTTTCCCCTGTCGGGTAAACTGTATCGCCGCCGTCGTCGAAAACGCTAAACTTTGACCCTAAATACAGTATTATTATAATATAGCGCTATACTTTTATAAGGTGCCTGTTATTTTATATTTTAACGTTTTCTTTAATGACGTGGTAGTAGTATAGTTTATGAGGGGTAGGAGGGGAAGGGAATAGCAATAATAAAATAACGGCACGTCGAAAGAGTCAAAGGACACAAACGCGATTATTTTTAAAACGACTTTGTCATTTTCTTTACAAGTGCAGCGCGTATAATATTATATAACATTCACTCGCTTTTAATTGTCTCGACTGTTCGGCAGTTGCAACGCTCCGTACATAAATAAACGTTTCTGATCAAAACTTAAACTTACATTTTTAATTTATTTTAACTAGGGTTTTTTTTAATGTTTATGCAATTTTAATTACAATTTTAAAACATTAAAATCGTTATTATAATATCAAAACGATTAAAATGGCACGCAAAAGTAAATACCTACATCACATGATCCATGAAATATGAATAAGACTTCGAGTTGAACAAATAACTTAAATATTATTTATAAATTATTCATGTATGAGTACTTACAGTATTCAACTAATATGTAAAGGAAAACAATTGATAAATGTTATTTTTTTTTTTACAACTAAACTGAGAACACATAAACTATAAGAATATACAATATAACAGTATAAAGTACTGCTGACGTATTTTTTCTCGGTTCATCCCACACAAGCTACCCAAACATATGACCAATAAAAAGTACGTATACTTGCAGGTCTTAGAAAAAAAATCATGTTTGTTAACATATATGTTTTTGATTGGGATGCTACAAAATTACCTATTACAACATGACGTGTCAAATCACATGCGTGTACAATGAATAGTAATTAATACGTTGTAGACGAAAACAAAATTAATTAAGCCTAAACTAATCACGGAATAACATTTAAAATTCAACTTATTTTCATGTGGATTTTAAAATTGAAATGCAAATTAATTAAAAGTCAAAAACTATAAAATGAAAACATAAAACTTTATTGTTATTCTAATTTATCTTGCCTTATCCTTCATTATACATTCATCAGTGTTATGAGGTCTTTGATTATACTAACCGGTCGAATGCAAAGGTCCGTTATTGTAATTTGAGTTGTGATCAGTCAAGCTGAATAATTTTCACGAATATTAAATTAGCAAAAATTTAATTAAATATATTCACCACGTAAAAATCTTATTGTCTCGATGACGTGAACACGTTTCTGAGATCGCGTACCCCACAATACCTAATTTTAAAAATAATTCTTAAAATTGTAATTTATTAATTGATTTATACCTTTGATGTAGATATTCGTTATGAATTAAATTATAAAAAAGCAATAGGCTTCAGAAAGCAAAATAAAATATTATTACGCGTACAAGAAAATAATATAAATACTTATACGAGTCATTAAATTTTTAAAATTAGCATAATAACACATACAATTTAATTCGATATTGGACATTTTATATCGGCGATGGCCGTAAGTTTACAATATGTATTTTACACGTTAAATTATGTCACCAATATTGTTATTTTTAAATTTGAAGGCTATATTTTCTCCAACGATATTCTGAAACCCAGCGTTAAGTTAAATTGCGTTATTTTCTTTTGTAATGTAGTCTTTTATTGCGTGCGACTAAAATGAAGAAAGAAATGTAATTATTTTTATAATTTAACATGTTTCGAGAAATATGAATTTCTTTTCAAAGCTCTATATTTAAGTGGATTTCCATCTCTGAAGCTCCAGAGGCAATTACATCAGGTTCAAAATATAAATCGTTTTATGGACTCAGTAAAAATAACATCAAGGATATTATATAATATAAATTGTGTAATCTCACCTATACCTATATATATATTATACTTTATTATATAATACATGTATTATAATGCATGTAAGTACTAAGTAGGTAAAGGTAGAATGTGGAGTTTGCGAATCTCGGGTAATGCATTTCTTGTTATGAAGATGGCTTGCTTGTACGGAGAATTAGGTTTAACCCGATAGTTTTTTATTTATTATTATTAAGTGCGTTTTACATGAAAGTTTCTATGTACTTAAGTCGAGTACAACAATTTCATCATTATTATTATTTAATGGTCTTAACATAAGGTTAGGCTGAGAGCACATAAAAAAGTAAAATAAATTCATATGTACCTATATGGTATTATGGTATACCGATGATAGATTTAGAAATATTTTCTATATACCCGCCAACAATATTATCCCATTAAATCATAAAACCGAGATAAAATAACCTTATGTAGCCTGTAGGATAATGACCTTAAGTATTTCGGTCCGATAGTGAAAACCAAAAAACCTAAATGTATATGATTTTTATAGATCGAAATAAATGGCGGGCGGAAATAATGAACTATTGTACACGTGTAGTTAGGCTACTGATTAGTAAGCATGCGATTGTGTTACCATTATGATTATTTGGTTAACTGCGGAATTTTGTGATTGGCCAGTAAGATATTTTGTACGTAAGGCACATTTACGCGTCATTCGAGACAATAATCGATTTGCAATACTAAACTAATTTCGGTAGTACGTACAATATTAGATTCTACTAATATTTACCAATGATTATTAATAATCGCAAATTGTTAATTGTAACGTTTCGAGAATAAACTATTTTTTTATTTTTATATTTCATAGTAATTATTTATTTCTATATTTTTTTTTAACTTATTTAATTCAGGAGTGTTTATATAATATGCAAGTCTGTGAAAACGTATTTGAAAATATATTTAATTTAAATCGCGAATTAGGATTATTTTTAAATCATCCTTATGAAAATAGCGATAGACATGAGTCAATATTAACTGAATAATGTGAAATAGGTATATAGCTAGGTACTCATATATTATCCATATGAAAGATTTAACGGAATTATATATATATATATATATATATATATTGTTATATTTGTTTTCATAATTGATTTCCAATACTGTCATTCGCTTTTTTTGAAATATAGGTATAGATAAAAAACGTACATGCATTATTTACATTTTAATTTATTCATTGTCCATTAAACACACTCGACTATATAAATTAAAATTGTAAAAAAATTCACGAAATGTGAACTGAAAACGGTTGACAGTTGAATAATTAGTAGAATTTTTAATATCATAATGAACATTGAACAGAAAAAAACCATTTGTAAGTAACTATAGAACGGCGAGGCTCTCATTTACACTCACTACCCTACCTATCCATCTCCTCATTTTTGGTATTATGATAGTAAATAAATCATAATATTATCATGTTTCTAATGTAGTGCAATGTTATAAGTTTAGTGCTCAAATTTTTTTTATTGTTACAAATCACGTAGAAATTGTTATTGTTAGATATATTATTATGACGTTTTAATGACCTAACCGCCTACATTATATAATATAAAATAGATTTGTTTCATATAATGAATGTGAAATTTACTGTAACAAAATATATCTATGGTTACCACTTAGTAAGAAATTTCGGTGAAATGATTAAGCGGTTTACCTACTTTAACTGCTAGGTTTTATACCACATCACTTTTAAAACTTTTTCCTTCTTATTTGTTTTCTTTCGTATTTCCCGGAATATGTATTTTTTGACATTTACGCAGTACCATCCACCTTAATTGGTCTATGTTTTGCACTTCTTCCATACTGGCACACGCAAAAATCTTTCGATCCATATTAACGTATCCCTAACGTCAATTTATTTATTTTCTTTATCTGCATAAATTTATTGATGCAATTTATTTAAGTATGCTTTATTTTATTTATTCTGTTATTTATTTGTACAGATTTTGGTTTTCGGTTTTCGTTAAGGTGTATATTATGCAATCGAGTGGAACATCTCCTCGTATAGTAGTCGGTAGCCGTTTCTTAAATCAACTTCGAGATATCAGTAAAACCAGCATTACTGCTGACAGTAACTATAACTAATAGATAAGTAGTTTTTCCACATATATTAAGTAAACACATAAGCTCGTACGTGAGGTATAGAGTTATTATTATATTGTATTACTGATAACAACGAAATAAATATTGCAAGATATGAATAATAATAAAATGTTAAAATAAAGACGCGTGCCCCCCAAGAACGGACAATTAGACAATTTTAAATAAATAAAAATTATTTTATAGTATAACAGTTTGTAAAAAACGTTTTTGTAATATTTTTAGTTAAACAAATTAAAGATGTTTTATATTTATTTTATTTTATTTTAAATGTAATATTTCAATTCCAAAATATATCACGCAATAAATTAAAGTTAAAAATTAGTTACACAGTGAAGTATTCAGAGTAGAGAGAGCGTAAAAATTGTTGAGGGATTTAGAAGTGGCAGTGGTCGAGAACATTCGTCAATCATGAGACACATACACTTTTATTCTATCGAAATGTTTAATATGTTTATACATATATATACTTTAATCAATAAATTGTATTTATAAATTATAATATCATTTTTTTATACTTGGTAAAATATTATTGATTGGTCACAAATTTAGTCATAATTATTCAACAATTGGATAAAATTAATTTAAGTAATCTAAGTTTTGCTTTATCGAACTATCGCTTTAAATTTAGTATTATATAATAATTACTAAAGTTAATATTTTAGTTATTTTAAATTTTAATGATTTGGTTTAAAACTGTTTATTATTGTTTTCATTGTTTTGTATTTAGGTTGTATATTTTTTACAATCTGATATTTAAAAAATAATAGTACATTAAAATTACTTAACAAATATTATTGTTATTTCTGTAAAGTTTCTATAAATTATACAACTACCTTATGATAAAAATACGTGATTTCACGTATATATACCAAATGTCGAGTTTTGGGTGGTATAAATGTAATTTAAAAGACACTTGCTAATAATTTGGGCTGAATTCAAAATAAATTTTTGAAAAACTGTGCAGAAACTAAAAAATTACCGTTAAAATGATATGGTGATTTTACGTATTACCTAACCAAAGTGATTTTTAAAATAATAAGTAGTAGGATATTTTTGATTTAAAATCCGAGCGATTGTAGAGACCGAATTATCTACTCAGGTTATTATAGACTAAGGTGAAAAAAAATGGTTATACTCAAACGGTGATCGATTTTCGTCAAGTTCTGTCAAACCACAACCATCGATTAAATCGGTTTCCATCGACTTTCATTTCCGATGGTCGGCAACGGACGAAAATTGCGTTATTAACCACGTCAATCATAACAAAATGCAAGCTAAGCGGTTGATAAAATAATAATGTGATGCTCAGTATATCGCAGCACGTGGTAGCCTATTGCTGCCCCCACTGTGCGCAGAAACCTGCCACCTGAAGTTAACCTAATTCGAGACAGAGTATATTATAGAAATTTAATCTCAACAAACTTCAAATTTCCACAATGTTTAAACCGTAAGTTGCTTTGTATTTTTGAATCCGGCATATACAGTAACGCATATTTAAAAAAAACTACGGCGATATCAAAACTTTACCGAAACTGTCAAACTTGTGCGGAATATATGTGTTAGAATGTGGGACAAGTGGCGATGTAGATATATTTTCATTACTGCTGTGAGTGGTTCCCATCGTATATTTACGTTATATCATACCGTTTCTGGCACGGCGACAAACATGTTTTTGGCGTGAGTATCGCACGGAACTATAATAATGTATACAATTAAAGATATAGCGCTATATAATAATACTTATAAAGACGAAACTATATATTGACAAGATAAATATTAATACAGTGTGATGTTCAATGGTTTTAATTAAATTCAAAGACACTCTCGCGATCTCGCCACAAACAAACGCGAGAGCATATATATTTAACATAATTTATTACTGTGTTTCATCAACGTCTCGGATACGATGATGGAAACCATGCCAATGACGACAAAAGTAAATAATTTGGCTTTCTATAATTGTATTATAATTTTGGTATAGTATAATATATTTACCTATGTGAGTAAGGACTTTGTGCGCGTTGAAATGACATCTGCCTCGCGTAGTCCGTTTTTCCTTAACTTATACCATCTATGTTATATATTTTTCAAGCCATCACACCATAGCTGCATACATTGCGCTTTGCAAAAAATGCATATTGGATTAATACAATACCACCTGAATACTACATTTGCATGTTTAAAAGAAAGTTTCGAACAAAAAGTTCAAATATGCGGATTGAAGATAGTTTGTGTATAGTTTAAATCCAATTTTATTAATCGGTAATTATACGTAGATTTCTTAAGAATAATAACAAATCATAGAAAGTGTCAAAGTAGTAGGGTGACAAAAAACGCTATATTCAGTTTCAAGTTTCGAGCTCCGTTCGGTTCTGCAATACGATTAATTATTGTTTATCTCATATTTAACCCTTTCCAGCCTATCATAAGAAATAATAAGGGAAAACATTTTTTTTAAATTTAAAATAGATTACAGAACCGTTAAATAAGGTAAAAAATGTTGATTTATGATTCCATTATTTTCCACGATTTCCCAGCTCTGACTCATGTGGAATTATTTATTTATTTATTTCGTATGGCCTAAATATAACATTCACAATTCGACATAACACAATATACATTTTTAAAAGTACAGTTAATATAATAAAAATAAAGTAAGTAGATAAAAATTTAAATTTAAATTTAAAAAGATAACAAGTTGTGTATAGGTAATATGTTGATTAGTAGTGGGTGTGTGGAGATATGTATATCTTTTAAATTTGTATGTCCAGGGAATTTAACCATATTTTACTGCGTCTGTTGTAGTTCTTTCTTTCCTCCTTGTCGTATGTTACATTCATCAACAACGCATATTATAGAATCATTGGGCGGATATGGTTGTAAAATTTTATTTTCGAAAGTACTAATATTTTTTCACTTCATACAACACAAACTATGTTAAGCGTGGTTTTCACATAAAAAAACGATAACATCGGAAAATATATGATAAAAAAATAATAATGATGATATACTTGCATTTGCTACGTAGAATAATAATATCGTATATCAGACGATGAACTATATCGATCACCCTTAAATCACCAAAATCGACTCAAAATCGTCTACAAGACGCGCATATCGTCGCGCACTATTTTTTTATGTGTAGGTATTTACCAAGTCGTTTAATAACCACGTGCGCGTATGTGAGTGTACACATAAAATTTAATATTATGCGCGCAAGCAAATATTATATATCGTTTAATATATATTTTATTATTTCAATACAACGATTGCGATACACGCGGTTGAGTTGTCTCGTCGACCAAACGAGTCGTTACAGGGGGGAGGAGGGGTGACACGTGCGAGTTCATTCAAATAATTCTACATATATATTATATTATATACGGCCTATACCTAATATGGTAATGATATGAAGTGTTATAATTATTTCACACGAAGTCCGACCATTCGTGTAGGTACAGTATACATTGTATACCTATATATATATTGATCACGTTTTTCCCCCTCAGTTATGAAGCCGTAATGGTTTAAATAATAGTTTCCACCGACGCCTTTCCGCCAAGAGTAGTCCGTTAATTATATGCACCACGGTTGTAGATTTTGCTTTTTTCCTGCTTCCACGTCGCAATATTACACCCCGTCGTAATAGTTATGATAATTATAATAACGCTCTATACATGGTCCACGATTAGAATTTGAACCCGCAACCGAGCCATATAATTTTCGTGATGTACAGCATCTCTTATAACTCTTATAATATATACGCGCTATATTGCAGACATCTATATATATAATGATAAGATACCGAGCGAACATTATAATAATATAACGACGACCATTATCGAACAACAGTTCTAATAATTTACATAAACGATAAAATATTCCATCAGTTTGTTTAAAGAGCAAACAAAAAAATAAAAAAATCGTTTATCAACTGCTAATGATATATATTATATACACAATATTATACCTAATATATAAAGCTTGAAATATTTATATAATAGCTATATACAAGCACACGATATCGTATTATAATCGTATTGTATCCTACTCGAAACAATCATTATTACACACGTATTGTTTTAACGAAGAGAAATAATCAATGGAAATTTATTGCAGTTTCTCGACAGAGTTTGGGATTCAAAATAAAATGTATTTTTGTAGATTTTAATTAGGAAATTATGTTTTAAATATTTATTAACAGCGCATAATAGTAGTCGGATGTCGTCGGCAGTCGGCCGTTGTTTAAATAATATATTATATTTTTTAATTCTCCGCAGTTTTAATTATAAAAGCTGAAAGCATTGCGATATTAAAATGGAATTTAATAACATATTCGTTAAAACATTTTTTTTATATATATACTCTTTGCTGGCTTATAAATAAAATTATGTAAAACTCGAATGCATAATGATATATAATCAGATAAAGATAATATACCGTATACTTCTAATAAGCAGGGCTCCAAAGTCATAACACTAAAAAAGTATATTTTATAAGCACTTTAAATATCAAAATAAACACAAAATATAGCGTTAAAAATTGGTAAATATACAAAATAAAAATATTAACAAAATTTTGTTTTATCTTTTTTTTATAAAAGAATTTTTAAATTTTTTGAATAATACAAATTTTTTATATATTATATATTTTTTTTTTTATAAAATATGGTAGTAGCCAGTAGGTATTTAGTCAGAAAGTATATATTTATATATACGACGAGATTGATAATAATTGCAGTACATTATGTCTGGCAAATTTTTAAAAATAACCAAATTATTGGAAATGGAAGAATAAATTATCTGATGTTATTACCTATTTGAAAACCAAAGTAAATGTTTTCGTTCACATATTTTGTATACTTAATTGGATTTATATGTTGTTTACTCCTTTATTATACCTATACAAATACTTAAAACTATAAATTAAAAAGATAACATTAACAACCGTAAATATGCATAAATTAGCAAAATAAAATTTCTTATACGCCATCGCGTAAAACAAATTTGTATCTTACTTCCAATATTCTATGACTTACCAAAAACAAACAAAAAAAAATGCCTTTGCTAGAACTCCCAAGTCCCACTAATAAATAATTTAATTTTTGCATATTATGAAACATGTTTACTTCTTATATATATATATATACTTCCATTTCAAATATTATAGTATAGAAAGTACTAAAATGTATACAATACGCGTGTACAAAAATAATGTACTTACGAATAAAACATAAATCACCAACTAGAATCGCTGTTGTAACAATGCTATAAATCATAGTATGGTACTAACGTGTACAATAGTTTTTAAAGTAAACGACTTTTTGAAAAGGGAAAAATTATTTTTACTGTGACTATCGATGCTGTTTGTCTTGTATATTATTCTGCGTGTAAAACACCCTGTTAAGCGAGCAGCGTCGACGAGTATATATCATGAAAGAAGAGAGAAAAACAATAAATATTAAAACCTTAACATATAGTAATAATATTATTACATTAGTAAAGAACTATTATTGTAGTGCATAAGTAAAATTATATGATTAAGAACTTCGCAATACAGTATATATATATACAGTTATACAGTAATACAATGATTTCTACTACTATTACTATTAAATACATATATTTTCAAATTAAATATATTACTATTATACATCGTTTTTCCCCAGTTTCTGAGGACAAAACGTTCGTCTATAATAAACTATAATATAAAATATATAGCACATATTAATATATACATATATGTACAATAAATATACTATATATTATATACTTGTTTATAGAGCTTGGGACTTGGAACTTTTTGGTTGTTTTATTCTTTAAAATTAATCTTTGTTCAAAGTATTATAATAATATTCACTTGACCACTTAAGATTATTGATGTCTACTGTACGAGTATACCCATACTTTATAGTAAATTATTCACAGAAACAGGATCACTAAGATAACGTTTACCTTATACTTTACGATAAAACTATTTTCTTTGTCAGTTTTGTGTGTTAAACACAAACACAAACACTGTTCGCGGTATAATTTGTAAAATTTTGAATAGTCTAAAGCAACCTAAGTAAGTACTCGTAGTTATATACATACACAATATACAACGTGTCTCATTGATTTTATTTTCATAAATGACTTTTTCTTTAGTTCATCCTTTTAAAATTTAATTTTGTAAACATCTTACTGTATTTTTTTTTTATTTATCAAGATGAAACACAATAATCAAAATATTTTATGATCATGCAATACAGAGATACACAGATAGCGAGCAAGCACATACGGCCGCTGGTGGATAATTTTAGAAGGATTATTAACCAATAGAATATTATTTCTAGCTGGTTTATATTTTATTGATATTATTATTTTGTATCCTTGACTTATTTTCTTTGATTTTGGTGTACTGCAACTACGGAACCCGACGACAGAGACGACGCAATAAAAGTTCTTTATTTATTTATTTATTTTTTTTGTTTTATAAAAGCAATAACCATAACAATAGTCAAATTATATCTCGTGTCGTTTATCAAATATATATATATATATATATATATATGCATATATACATGGATATAACTAGAATCATATATTTTATATTTATATCCATTCTACAAGCGTTGTTTCAGAATCGATTTGTGTTTGTCGTTGATGATGGCGGCGGCGCGTGGTGGCCTTTATTGTGTCACCACAGTAATAGTTTTTTATTTACTGTGTATCCGTAGAGTCTCGAATAAAAATACATTTTAACTGAAAAATCGTATAAAAAAGTATTTTGAAGTTATATGCATTAAGGTCGTGGAACGATACTCTCCGAAATCTTTGCCAGCGATTAATGTCGATGATTATCTCAATAATTGTAGACCATATGGATATTATTATTACATATTAGCTATTGTCTGAACCTATTTAGCTGGAGCGGACTCGGATATATAGATGACGTCAGGGGGGAGGGTAAGATGATGAAAAATCGAAACACGTAAGATAACAAAGAAAATAGGTCGTATATATTATTATTTTGATTGTGATATTAAAATTATTTGAAACAACATAAAAAGATAGTATTTAAATGACAATATATTTATCGCATACTTAACTGGTGCACAGACGTCCTCGTGTTAATAGAAAAATTGTAACACATTAATAACACCGCGCTCACCTCTTGGATCGTGTACACATACGTATACGCGTACGGTGCTCGCTCACAGGTCTAGTGAAATACGATTCCAGCTGTTGAAATAAATCGTCTTCAAATGACTATTTTCCTTTGGGTCGTAAATAATTCATTTCTCGTGTACAATAAACGTCGTGTGTGTATTATTATTATTATTATTATACGGAGCGAGCGACCACTAAACGCAGATATTACTCGTATATACAGTATTGTGCACCGACTGCTTATTGGCCTCGGAAAACGCTATTTTTCAATTTCTAAAATTCTGAAAACATATTTCTCACAAACACATATCTCGTAAATAATAGTCAGTATAACCTCGGCATGTATATGTACACATATATAATAAACTTCTACAAGTTCTTTCATAGATAATCGAAAATACCACACTACGCATTAGGATAATATGTCGATATCCACTACATTGAACATTATTTAATTGATACAAATTACCTGTTCATAAATTACATATTAATTATTTTAAAGAAAAATATTAATTTTCTCGGAAAGTATTAAACGTTTTTAGACATTTTTTTTCAACTTAGTTCACAGTCATAATGTAAACATTTAATAAATAATATTTCTTGTTATTTTTTTTATGCTTATATTTTATTTAACTTTTAACTTTTTTAAAATACAGTTTTAACTTCATATTCTTAAGCAAAATATTTTGCTAATGTAAAAAATTGTATTTCAAACGAAACGAGATAATAAATTATAAATGTTTAAATTTTCAAACATATAAATAAATGGAGTAGTGGGCAAAAATTTTATCGCTCATCTAAATTTAAAATATTCACTTATAACAATTAACTTTTCGTTTAAAATTTGATTTTATACATCGAAATTCTCAGATTAGTTTTCTCGGGAATATAAAATTAACAATATTATTATAGGCATGTTGTCATTTAAATTTGTAAAAAACTTCAAACATAAAAAATGTACACTGTTAAAAATAAGTAAAAATACAATAAGTATCATCCGAAAAAATATTTCCCAATTGCTAAGATATTTTTCAAGAAAATAATTTTTTTCTTTCAAAGAATCTCTTTGTATACGATATAATATGACGTATATTATATAGTGTATAATTTAAAATAATAATAATTAATATTTTATTTTCACTGCGTGACAGATAATAATATATTATTGTATTCATATATTATTCTGTGGTTTTTTTTTTTATCAAAAAACTGTCGACGAACGAGTGGGAATAGATTGTCCCCTGAGTCAGAGAGATGCGTACCCGATTACCTCAATCGATAAGGTTACGAACAGGTCCCCACGGAGTCACCTTTGAATAAATATACATAAACGTCCGTAACGACAAGTTCTGTGCAACAAACACACTGTGGAGAATGTGTCTTTTATTAACCACGATGAAACGATCAACGGAATAAAATTGCATAATATTGATGTTTAATAATATGAATTTATGATAATTATAGCACAGTAGTTATAATTAAAAAATATATACGAGTATGAACATTGTAGTGCGGTAACAATGATAATTTATTGATGTGAAATACATTTATATTATAGGTATTTTATAAACATACATAATATGATATACTGAACAGAAGACAATTATTATTTTTATTACCTATTAATACTCACCTACAATTTATTTAATATAAATAAAAAAGATTTTCGCATTTTTAAGTTTCAAAATTTCAGAAAATACTGCTAGCAGAAAACCTAATCCACTGAGTAGAAGCTAAGACCAATCTTAGAAAGAACAACAAAAAAATCACTATATTAAACTATCAGTGTCAATATTAACAATTATGTAGTTTGAAAAATTTAAATTCTATAATAATTTAACATCTCAAAAAAAAAAATAATAATACACAGAATTTCATATATAATAGTAATACGTTTTATTTTTTTTATTTCTCAAAAACATAATATTAGAACCCACTAAATCTTTCGTTTGTGGACCCACGAATAATAATCCATAACTACCTATAAAATACAATCGTTTACCCGAAACTGGCGCAAAGCCACAGAAATTCTATGGGCGCAGTTTTCTTTTACTAATCTCTTGTGATCGGTTTTTGATATTTACTTCTTTTTCTCGAGAGTGGTCGAATTTGTTATTTGATGGTAGTTTTTTTATTTTTAATTCTTTATCTTAGAAATAACTATATTCGCGATTACCGCTATAAAATCATACAACCTTTAACTATCGAAAAAACTAATATATAATCAATATTGGTGCAGAGAGTAATTTTAGGAACATAAAAACATATTTTTTATATTTATCATTAATGGTCCTTATCAAAATATATTGAAATATTTCGTTATATTTAGCCACACACAATATACAAGTACTAAAATCCTAAATGTTTTGTTACACACAATCTAAATATATGAACCGTCAATAAGTTATAATTTTAATTATAAATAGCAAAAAATGATATTAGCATAGTTATGTTATTAAAAAAAAACAAAATAAGTGTTGACATTAATAAAAATATTTTGACTATGGTTATATGATAAAAATAAAAATTCAATAAACTTGTGTGCTAAAAAAGTATACCCAATCATTTTTTTATAATTTTATGCTGACGACAAAATAAAAGCTTACACCTTAAACCTTCTACCCGGGGATTCTCTCCTTAATCTGTGCTTGAAATTCGGCACACCGCATTGTATTTTTAATGCGTATCTCTATATTAATTATAGTTTAGTAGGTTGTTCAAAACTACGCACAATCGGCGAACATCGGCTAAAAGTTGGTACCTACCTACTATCTATTGTATTGCACAAAGTCGTGTCTCAGCGACTTACGTCACGTGCACCGTGGGATTAGCTACGGGAATTATGTTTTCTCCGGAGTATATTGTAATTAAATGTAATTCGATTGCGGCGGAACGAACGAGAAACAACACATTTCGTACACAATAAATCGATCAACGCTGCGGCGAAATCACTAAAGTGTAAAACGTTTACGGCCCACCGTCGGCTATATAATATATATATATATTTATATATATGTGTGTGTGTGTGTGTGTGTACATTTTTATTTACTAATAAGTTTAAGGTTGTCCGGAGTAAACCCGTTTTACAACGGTCCGAATAATAGATACATTGTTTATGTCACGAGAAGAGAATAAAAGTAGGTTGTGTGACGTATTCACGTGCCGAATATACTATAGACACATTATTCTGCAGACCTAAGCTTTGCGTGAGTAAACACACATCGTTGGACGATGATGGTATCTGCACGGAAGTACTGCAAATTAAAAATCGAGATCGGCACAACACTACCGGCAAGATATCTTGATTTTGAGTAACTTCCAGGTGATCATTAATAATAATAACAGTAGATACAATACACGAATTCACACAATCACCTATTATACAACGCCACCCAAAGAGAAAGACAGACTACATTATATGCATTACGTAAAACGTGCACTAAACCCTTGACAGTTAAAAATTACGTACACTCATCATGTGTCAGAGTTAAAAACATATCACAGACGACATTAACACACGAAAAACACGGGACGCAGACAATATATATAATATATTTACGTATACGATACAAAGCCGGAATAATGGAATTTTCCAAAAGTCCAGTTCTCACGGGTTATTATTACTGCGTTTGATAATATAATATATCATATTATATATCTATTCCAACACAAACGCTATCGATTTTTAAATAATTTATAAATATTTTGTATACTATACAATGTAGCCATTATCGGGAAAATTCAACTTTGAATAAAAAGTTTTGGAAAACAGTTTTTTTTTTTATCTACTAGTTTTGATGAAAATAATAAAACTTTGATCAAGTCCCGAGAAAACGGATGTCAAAAGTTACAGTTCAAAACTTTTCATCCGACTCTAAGTAGTACCTATTGGTTGTAGGTCACCAGATAATTGTTTAGCATTAAATAACGAATTAAACGCTAGTATAATAATACATAGTGTATATCATATTTGTTTTAAATAAGTAAGTTAGATAAAAAGTTTAATGTTCAGAATACGACAATAATAGTTTCAATTAATATATTGTTAAATAAAATGCTTTATTTTAAACTTACGAAAATTAATGAGTATTATAATAAATAATTAAGTTTAATAATAATTCAAGTATACATACCTAACAATATAATTTGTTAATGTCATTGTTGAATAATTTACATAAATTTGGTATTCCATTGATATTTTGTATTTTTGATGCACACTGATTAAATCTATAGCAAATATTTTTTTTGCGTTTAGCTAAACTATGTTAATAATAATGTAATGACTAGTACCTAATACAATTGTATATGACATAAACTATGTAAATAATCAATTTACATTTTTTTTCACCTTAAAATGTGTCGTTTTATTAAAAAAAAAAGTTCTGGTATTGAGTACCTTACTTCAAATCGCATGCTTGCCACCCACCCATCACCGTGTTGAGAGATGACTTGAATTTTAAATAGATATGATTTTAACATATTAGTAAAGAAACACATTTTAATATTTTTCTTGTACTTTTAATACAACACGTTTCGCTTATTTGAAAACATACACAAATATACCGAGTTAAATAAATAATTTCCCAAGTGACTTGTGTTTTATATGCGTATACATACATATAAGTACGTCGTTGTGTGTCAATATGCTTATACGCGTATGTTTATGCTTCATAAACTTTACAACAACAACTTGTAATTTTTATTTTTAAATATATATCTTCGACACGTATTCGCGTACGACATTTTCAATATTAATTATTTTAATTGGGGTTAAGATGTTTCATACCATTTCATTGAAAAGTCAAATATTGATAGAATATTATTTTTTTATGTAATAATATAGT
Organism: Rhopalosiphum padi; assembly: GCF_020882245.1. Classification (NCBI taxonomy): domain Eukaryota; kingdom Metazoa; phylum Arthropoda; class Insecta; order Hemiptera; family Aphididae; genus Rhopalosiphum; species Rhopalosiphum padi. Next base: position 27,958,404 of record NC_083600.1, read on the forward strand.
AATTGTATATATTCGTTTCAAGTTATTCAAGTAGGTATTACTATAATTATCAATTTTAGTTTTTATTTTTTACCTATTTAAGTTAAAAACAACAAAATAATATTATTTTGTTTGTCTTTAACAGTTTGGTTTAGAATTTTCAGCACTCAAGTATTTAGATGCTATTTATTTTATCATTTAATACTTCGCAAGAAATTAAATATTTACCTTTCATTAAAGAGAAAAAAATATTTTTGACATTTTCTGTAAACTAAGTATAGCTAGGTTTCACGATACTGGGAATGTTTTTGGAACAACAGCATGTTTATAATATAGTTAATATAAAATATTAATTTCGTGGAATTTATGTAGGATTATTTAATTTATAATTATAATTATTTTACAAAAATGTATACCTATCATCGTATGATAAAATATAGACGCGTATCATGTTTTTTACTAAAAAAAAAAAAAAGGGTAAACAAGTGGATATCACTTTGCTGTACATAAGGCGTCGAGTGGAATTCGATATTGAGTAAATTATTAAAATGAATTTTTTAGAATTTGAATTCGATGATAACCCGTTGTATATACGATGAAAAACGATTCTGAGCGAAGTCTGTCTAAATTTTGGCCACCATTATTACAAAATACTATTGGATTTGCGTAGAAATTCTTGTTTTTCCTTAATTTTTTGTTCGTTTTCACGGTTATAAATAAAGTACTGGGAATTTTTAATTTTGACCTATTTAAAGTAACTGGATACGATTTGTTATCCAAAACCATTCTCAAAGTGAACTCGTTCGCGTAAGTCGATTATCGACTACTTATCGAGTACACAGACACACACAAAAAATAAACACACACACACACATCATTGTAAAATCAATACACACATCTCTGCGCACAGAATCTAAAAAAAGTCTTAAATTTATATTATTTATACTGTTTGTATTTCTGCGTTATTATTTTTGTGATATTTATTTCATTTTTATTTCATCATATACACACGCTTGTGGAGTGGTATACGAGTTATTTTTGGCCATCTTCCGATCGCAAATACGAAATTTCGATTCCAACTTTATCAATATATACTGCGTGGGTTCTACGGATATTAAGCTCATCGCGTGTTACGTGAACGATATTACAAACATATCTATTCGGTCCTTTCTTTAGCCATTCAATACGTTCTCAGAAATATTATTGTTATTATACTTCCGTAGCGTACCTTCGAGTCGCTTTTTTATTTACGCACGACCATCGACTTGCAGGCTTGCAGCGTATTTCCACGTCCTCAATATGACCGTACAATGGACATAACAATATTAGCACCGAAACGATAATACCGTACTATTATTGCAAAAGTGTACATTTATTCACAACAATAATATTATTATTAATATCGACGACGTTTATTCAATAAATAAATTATTTAAAACACGCGTTTAATTTTTCAAACGGACACGAACTACTGCTGTTTTTAAAAGAATATAGCCATATAATATTATGTTGCATGTATTCTGTTATTGCTATTATTCATGTGTGTCCGTAATAAGCCACTAAATAAAATCGATAATAATCTCACGTTTTGGTATGTAATTTCAATATAATTTCAACCCCAATAGGTATTTAGCGTGACGTTTACGGGCACGGAGACCTTTTCTGTAATTTACGAATACGGTTATTTGTGCCGTACGCCAAAATTGGACTATTTTTATGTCACAAATAGCGGACTAACTAATTATTTATTTTTAATGTGGTCGACTGTTTTATTTATACACAGATTAAATTATAATGTTTTAGTTGCTGGTATAATAATGTGTATGTGATTAACTAAAGTTCAACAGTAAATAATATCAACCATTTGTATTCTTTTCTCATTTTTTCAATATCTACATTTATATACATTTGATTTGAATTTTAAATGTAGTTCATACAGGTGTTTAAAATTATATCAAGTAATAGTACCTATTACGAAATTCCAGAAAGTTATATTTAAAAGTCTGAAAATTTAATAACAAAAGTCGTGAACTTTTTTTAAAAAGTTGACAATATTTTGTAATACTGTGTTCAGAATAATAATTATATTTTTAAATTATTAAATTATTTACGATTAATAAAAAAAATATTTTATTCCTCGTCTTAAAACGTAAGTTTCACCGTAATATATTATAAATTATATCGTATGACTTCGAAGTGAAATGCAAATATAATAATATGGATTATAAATATTTTATAAAATTAAAGTGGTAAAGTTTTGGTAATTCTCTAGCTCAGTAGTTAGCCGTCATATATCAATGTCCAGGTTGTTCAGCAATCGGATGGCATCTTATGTTATATTATGTAGCACTTGAAAAGTTCCACTGAATTTTTTCTTTTCACATTAGTTCACTGTGTGATTCATTGTTAGTGGCTCAGCTCCACAATCACACGTCATGTAATTTTTTTTTCAATATTTATTCATACGGTGGTTACAGCGGCCTCGCAAGTCGCTTAGTCTGGTCTATAGTTTTCGAGGATGTTCTGACCCATTTTGAACAATACGTACATTTCTCACTAAATCCCAAATATTTATTAGGTTATTTTCCCAATCGTCTTTTCATGAATATCGACGAAGAAGTCTTAATGAGTTCGTTGTAGACACATTTTATAGAAACGAGTGTAGTGCTTTGAGTTGTAATTTCTAAATTTAATATTCATAGATGAACAGGTTAATATTTTTTTCAAAAACTTTCCGCAATCATTAACATAGTATTTTTCCTATATATATATGCGGCGAGTGTAGGAGATGGATAATGGCCAGTACGAGCGGCCACTGTATTTGCGTGGTTTTTCACGGTGCCCGTGAGTCGTGACTATTTGAAAGACTTTCCTTATTAGCTCAACATATTCTACTAGTTTACAGTGTGCACCCTTTTCCGTCTTTCCATACAGGCGAACAATATTCCTGAGGTAAAACTATAATATTAAAATGCTAGTATTTGTCTAGAAATATCGAACAATAATAATGTTGAATAATGTACTATATAATATAATTTTGTGCACTGGAATATTAATATTTCAAAATATCTTTTTGAAGCGATTTGTAGGTAAATACCACAATATAAAAAGAATTCCATAATCCAATACATATATAGCACTGAAATATGTAGGGGAAACTTTTCGGAATTCTAACAATATATTCTCCAATTTCACAAGAACCCCTCGAGTGGTATAAAACAAATAACAATAAGGTTGCTTGGCTTATTAAAAGTGTACAATATTTGTATACAGTAAAAATAATAATAAACTACGTGGGTTTATAAACAAAAACGCCTAATACATAAAATATAATATCACGTCCATCAGCGTTATATTATTATTTGAATATTTATTTTGAATTACATTTATTTGCTAAATCACGGTATTTTTATAAATTGTATTGCGGAAAGAAATAAACTATATTATATAAAAAGAATTTTTTTAAACTATTAAATTCCGGTTACTTTGCTATTTTTATCAAATTAAATTAAAAATTATTGATCGAACTATAACATTAAAAAAAAAAAAAAATATATTTTATGCCAAGTATGAAATGGATGTGTACAGGAGTTCGAGCTTTATTATACTTGGTATCTTTTTGGATTTGAACTAATTTATATGTAAATAATGCATTTGAATTAATAAGTATACTCATTCTTATAAGTATTATAGCTAATCTTTTATACATTTCAAAATCAAAAAAACTTTTCATTATTATTGTAACGAGCATATTATTTCATCAATTTTAATATTCACCACACACAAATTACAATAACGTTAAATTATTTTAAAAATATTTTCGTTTCTATTCAACATCAAAACGACGCTTGCCTAAATGCGATCTCGAGAATTTAGCAGAACCAACGCGTAACAGCATTGCGTCTAAGTGTTACATTAATATGATTAAAATTACAATAATATTACCGTATAAATGTTTGTATAATATAATAATAGCATAACACCGTTTCGGGGATCTGCGTGCGGATTCACCCGCAGGACACGTTTGTGCGTCGTTCGAAAACGGAAAGGAGTTGGACGGACTGAAATGCTGGACACAGTCCGCCGCAGCTGCCTTCCCGATTTCGCCCCGTCGCAAACACATTACATCATTCAATCGCCATCATTATAAACGCTACACAAACGAAAATGGACAGAGCGCTACTAATTTGATGTTATAACAACTCATTACGTTGTACGGGATCAATGGAGACCGTGTAACAAAATTACATCACAAGTACATTATGCATAATATATTGTGTACAAAAAATGTTTACCTTAATTATATTTTAAAGTTAATCATTTATTCAAATGTAATGTGAAATTTTTAAATATAATTAAGTATAGTCTGAGGAAATAATCAGATTTTTTTTAATGTAATTTAAGGATTGTCTTGAAGCGATCAAATTTTTTTCCACACGATAACATTTATTTTACGGATGTAGTATTATAATATAAATTAACTCTTTATGATGATTTTAAAATAATAACATTATCACAATATTAATCTATTGGCAATTTTTAAACATAAATATAAAATAAATTATATTATTATATAATCAATATATTAACTATACTACAGTAATGATTCTGGTTTTAGTTGTTATAGGACGGTACTTATAATATATTGTGCATTACTCATTAGCATTATTCGACTACACTAACGTAAATAAACATGCTTGCTGAACCACTCACCACAATATAATGCAAATTTACCAATAGTTATGTATAAATATATACATATGAATATTTCACAAATTAATATGTTTGAACATTACCAGAAATATATAGGTAACTAATAAAAATTTATTATTTAAATAAATACGTGATTGGATTGGTCAAATATTCACCTCTATACAAATACAATAAAAGATACTATTATTTATCACAATTAAAAAAAAATAATATGCATTTTATCTTAATCTATACATATAATAATAATATATAAAAAAAAGGTAGGAAAGAGGGTACAGTTTAAATTAAATGATACATCATTGTAAACGAAAAACGATACTGAGTGGGAGAAATATCTGTCAGCCTATATCAGACTATATTTCACGATATATTTTTTTTATACATACATATAAATAGCTATTTAAGTCATTTATTTTACTTTTAATACTACGGTAGATGATATAATTTTTTCCAAAAATATTGAATATATAATATTAATATTATTAAAATTAGTATATATATATATATATATATTTACCATTATTATATAAACTTATATAACTAAAATGTAATAATATCTTTCTATAAATACCGTAAATTAGTAAAAATAGATTTATAGTATAAATAGTTAATATATATCGACATTTATAAAAAATATTGACATTTATTTAAAAAAAAAAAAAAAATTGAAAAAAAGATAACAGTTTATCATGCCTATAAATAGCTCAAAAATATTCTGAAATTAAAAAATGATATCATAAATATTTGGTAAAAATTTCAAGTAGCTACGATAATTAATTTTCGAGTCACACCATACAAACAAAATACATTTTATAATATTGAAAATTGAAGTTTCGTAAAAATTCCCGTTAATTTTGTTTTTTTTTTTTGTTTTTTTCACTTATAAACTTTTGACTTCCCGATGAACCAACTAGATTCACTTTGCTTTCAGAAATCAACCCCTTTTTTTTAAATCGAACCATTTTTACTGCCCCAAAAGATGATGACAGATAAACAATACATATCGTTGTAAAATCAATTCATTATCGATTCGCTTAGAATCTAAAAGAAGAAATGTAGATAACCGCTCTGTTGCACAGTAGGTGTCGAGTGTATAGTCGTTATTCAGTAAGTCATTGAAATGTATATGTTAAATTTAAATTCAATGATTAATCATTGCATACGAAAAACGATTTTGAGCGAAGACGGCCCATCAACCTGCATTATTAAGTATAATTTATAACCTATTTATATTACTATACCTACTATAGCATATTATTTTACTATTAATAGATTAATATAATAATGTCGAACGAATTAATTTTTGCTGAAAACATTGAATTTATTGTATTATAATAGTATATATATTATTATTAACTTTTGAGTAAATTTCGACTTACCATAAAATGGTATGAACAATTTCTTGGTATAAATAGGCAACAGTATATAATAATTAAACTAATACTAAATGTTTTTTAAATGTTATTGTGCAATGCATACCTATATAAAATATAATAGTGTTCATAAAACTTTCAAATCCTCATGAAAAATGTTTTTGAATTATAAAAAAGTTACTAAATGTCTTAAATTTAAACGTTGTATTAGTTGAATGATTGTTACATTATTATTATTATAAGAACTATACATAGTAAATAATGCTTAGAAAAAACTCCTTCGTCAAATTATTTAACTTAAAATGCGTACATGGCCCCGTAAATAACAATATTTAACTTTTGATTTTAAAATTTCTGAAATCCAAACAAATAAAAATTATATTTTCAATTAAAACAAATCTAATAAAACTTATTTATCTAAGAATATACGTATAATACTTATAATAACTATTGTTTTAATTTAATAAAATATCAAGTACAATACTACAATGAATTATTTATATAGAAAATGTGATAAATACAATACACCCAAATCAGTAGATTTGTATAGACGATCATATTTTTGATTCATAAAAATTATAATCGTGTTAAAAAATATATATTATACTCATACAGTCATAATATGTTATTGGATTAAGTCATATAAAGTGCAAAATTTAAATTTAAAAAATGTAAACTAGATTTATTTTATATATTATTCTTAAAATATAACCTTTTATATTATAACCGTAATAAATTTTAAAATAAAAAGATTAAGTTCTGCAAAAATAAAATACCTAACAGAATATGTTCACTGTGGCAAAGAGTGACAGTATAATGGAGATTGGAAAAAGATAAAGCAAAAAATGCCAGGTCCAACAACACTATTATCCAACAACAATACATAAAAGATTTTTTTTTTTAAAAAGACTACAAGGTCTGGTCATTTATTTAGAAACCAAAATTCACTATTAAGAGTGACGAGAAAATCTATTGGAGAAAAAAACCTCTCGGGAGACCTAGAATGGAAAGGAAAGTTTTGCAACAAAAGAATATCGGAGCATAAGGTGTAGGGTCGATTCTAAAATACAAGTGGAATATAGAGGCAGTTCAAAGACGCCAGACCGAGTTGACGGTCTTATTACTGGGTCAAAAAACCTGAACATGCGCGATCGATATAATCAATTACTTTATGTTGGGTAGACAGTGTAAAATTAGAAAATCTAATAAATCGTCTTGTAAATAATAGTATTATGATATTTGTGATTTTTATGGATTAGTATGATGAGGCTTTGATTTTAAGTCGAATAGTTATTATTTAATACGTATTCTTGATATTTCCGGGACTTCACGACCGACACGATTTAAATCTACGAATACACGGACCTTAAAACTTGATATAGAGTTCGCATATACTTACTTGAGTAATGTGCGAATCGAGACTTTTGATTTTATAATTGGGTTTAGTAAATGTAATTGACAGTTGTACCCTTTTCTTTGCGATTCAAGACGAAGGCCCCACAAGTCAGTCGTTTATTGAGCCGCAATGTCAATAATATATTTTATTGTCTACGAAGTTTCGGGATATGTATTCCTTGGAATTGAAGAGACAAAGGGCAAATTGGATATGTAAAGTAAATATACACGTTCGTCTGGGTATATTTTAATTCGCTACTTGGGCGATTGAATACTCAATATATTACAATACAATCATTACATCTACCGAGTACCGAGTTGGATACTCGTATAACAGCCGACAGTGTTTATCGACGGATATGATACAGACACGCGATTCCGTACCATCGACAAAACAATAATGTTATATTCTTTGATAAAATAAACATTTATTATCGCGAGCATTACAATCTATTATTATAATATTATACGACCATATACGGTGTATAGTTTAATTATTCATCTCGTATAATAATGTCGAATTTACACAGTTGTTGACTATTATGTTCGCCGAGTTAGATGTTTCCATAACTTTTAATCTAGAGGTTCGTACTATTTATGGGATTTCAACGTATTCTTACTCACCAGCTACGCGCAAACTATTTTAATTCGTTTTATCGCACCAAAAGTGTTTTTTTCTTTTTTTTTTTTTATTTAACTACAGTTTAAGTGTTAATTATATGAAAAAATTTGGAGAGTTAATATCATAATATACTTAAATAAGTTAGGTTAATATAATATCTATATTAATAAAATATGAAAACGATTAATTAAGACTTCGTTAAAAATGTGTTATTGACGTTTTATTAAAATCATAGGCTTTAAAAATAATCATAATATCATATAACTAGGTACTAGGTATGGGTAGAGGTTTTTATTTTGATCATGCATCACGAATTATTATATCCAAGCTCACACACTAGTCGCGTGAAAAAAATCACCCCATTACTAAACTCTCTATATTGTTGTGTTTATGGCGGTTATATACGTACAGTTTTTCTGACATAATGCGATAAATAGTAGTGCACGTTATTAGCCCTCTGCGAAAAAGAGAAAAAGTGAAATAATAATATTATAAAACAGCAAACGGGCTCGCCGTATATAGCGTTTAAGAATGCTGGATTTAACGCGCTCCGTATATACGATACCACTTAAACATCTCATACGTTTTCGAAAAACAGCACCTGATCCCAAGGTCTGCAACGAAAATGTGGACGCGCATTATTATTACTGTAGTTCACCGTAGCTCGGTTGTGTTAAAAATGTCCCACACTTTTCTTCCGCTATAAAATATATATTATAATAATACTATATAGATATTATATGGCGATAAGTTCCAAGTAGGTACCAAAATATGACCATTACCCGATGCAGCTGGAATACATAATCCATAATGTTATGTAAAATAATCATAAACACGATTATAAGTAGTGTCGTTTTATAATATAGTACAAATGGGTATTATAATATGTGGATTGTGTGCGTATAATATGCCGTATTTCATATTATAAGACTTTGCGTTAGTCACAATATTAATATCCAATAACGCCATATTAGTTTTAGGTCATCCCTTCCCCGGATGAATAAAAAAGTATTATATTTATTATATATTTACAGGGTGAATTTCCCCTATTTTTCCTTTAATAATGGATTTAAAAATATATTACTAAGTGCAGTAAAACATATGTAATTAATTTTGGCACTCGGTGACCGTTCAATTTTTTTTTTCAAAGATCCAAAAACTATAATAATTTTTTTTATATACTAAATATAGTTTTTGAATCACAGCTTTTTAAATCATAATAAATACTGAGTGACAAGATGAACTTGGTGGGTTATAAAAAATTTAGAAGATGTAAAGGATATAGACATATAGTATTTAGTATTTCAAAGTTATAGTAATTTATTAATTTGTTACAATTTTGTTATTTTAAAAAGTGTCCGAGAAGAATTATTGATTAAACGATAACTTAATAAGTACTTAACTAAATATTATAACTACTATTATTTTATATGCAAAACCATTATTTTTGACTATTTGCTTTAATAAGTACATTAAGTAAAATAACTTAAAAGTTACTAATTTGAATTGAAATTTATCATCATTTTCAAAAAAATAATTCAGATTAACAATGTAAAATAAAATAGTTGATTTTTTATTTAATATGGTATAATTTAATTTTTTTTAATCTATGTATTTAAAAATATGGTATGTAAGTACTCCTGCACCATTTGTATAAATTTAATACTTAAGGATACAATTAGATGAGAATATTATAATAATACTTAGTAAATTCTGTATATCGGTAGTACCCGAGAGGCCGAGAACACATTCGTCTGATTAATGAAATAACTAAAGAAGGATTACCATCTCTACATGCAACTTTGTTAATATAAAATAATTGCTTTTTGAATGTTTTTTTATATATATATGTATATAACAGGTGTTTGTCGGGTATGTTTGATTTCAATCAACCCTTGTATGTTTTGTGGCAAAAAACGAATCTCGATGAAAATTATACTTGTTTACTCAGTAACCTTTTCAATGTGTAACACATCATAGGTATACTATATTGGCATAATAATTCACTTTTCACGTGTTAATAAAACTAATTTTTGAAAATCTTAAAATTATCTTCATTTTTGTATAAAACTAGTTACATTATTAATTGTATTATGTGTAGAAAAAATATAACCATATTATTATGCTCAAAAAAAAAAAAAATGAAAAATGAGTGTTACATGATATATCTATGTACATGGAAAAATTGTATGATATAATTTGGCAATAATGTCCTGCGTTATATTATTTGACAAGCCTTAATTTACAATGTTAACGTTAAATACAATTAATATATATTATTTTTTATCACGAGTGTTTAAATAATGTAATTATTTTAAGACTGTTTGAATTATTTTTTTTTCTCTATTAAGACTAATTGCAATATTCAAAATTAATATATTAAATAAGTAACATACTTTAAACTACTAAAAAAGAAACACATGTCATCCACAATTACCACAATTATTTCCTTAACCCAACTTTGTCTTAACATATATTATCACGATTGCCGGTGAACCATTAATTAAGAAGAATTTAATTATTTTTTAAATTATAGAGGAGTACTGATCAAATTAATAACAAACTTAGTTTTTTTTAAAGTTACATCCTTTTTTAGGTATAACATACCTAAAATACTGCTCAAAATTTAGCAAACAAAAAAATGTCAAGCAACGGTGGCGCTAATAATTTAATTTTAAATTAAGAAAAGTATTTAAAATATTGTTTGTTAGAATCTGAAGATAAATAGAAAAAAATAAATCTGAAGGAGACGTTGGAGAAAACAAACGTGAGACAGCCAGGTCATTTCTCGTCACTAATATACGTTTATTATTTTCAGAATGTGTGTGATGCCATATAAGTCCAGAAATATGTAATACCTATATATATATATATATATATATATTTGCTTTTAGCGAAACCAATACAAAACTTTTAACCGTATTTTCATGGGATACGTGTTTTTCGACACCACGCTGAGCTACTTTAAAATAGCCGGTTGTATGCTAGCAGAAGTTTATTTTAAAACGATAATAATATTGTAAAAACTAAAAACTTTAGTTATGAAAAAAGTTTTACCGGAGAGTTACCTGCAGAAATGTATCTTTGCCGATTGAAGTTGAATTCAACTGAAAAAAACACTGCAGAGCTTACGGGATAATTTTTCAGCGTTACTTGATGATTGTACACATGGAAAAGCGACTTATCTAATTTCTTAATTTTTCTAGATCGGTATAAAATATATATAATATATATATATGTACATATATTTTTTCATTCGCATCTAGTTCTATTATTGATAGGACATGATTGTGACCAACCAAACTCATGTTTTGGAGATATCAATAGTCATCTGCAGTCATCACACTACCGATGATCACAGTAATCGCTTTTTGTTTAAACAAAATAAAATCGCAAATACATTTTTATGTCCTCAATTTTTAAAAAAGTAAACGATCACTATATAACGTACAAAACTATTTAATATACACTAAAAATAAATAGTATACAAGTATAAGATGTACTGAGGAAACGAAATTTATAACTGTCGATGCATGCGTAAAGTATGTAATTAATAAAGTAGATAATATAAAAAACAATAACTGTTGTAGAATAAAAAATCAATGCATAGAGAAAGAGGGAGTGTGAATAAAAAATGGGTTGCTGAAAAGATATATGAAATCGAGAAATAATTGATAGGAACACAGAATCGTAGTAATGTATTTTTTACACGTGGAAATAACGAACCGATCATTGGATGGATTTAGTCGCATAGCTGCACAGTGTTATTTTTATTTAAAATTCTAAAGTATATTTATCGGTGACTACCTTAATAAATGTTAGTGTTACGACACAAGTGTATACTCTACTGTATTGTGTGTATAATATACCATATACTTATACCACATGAGTTTATAATGTAAGTATAATATGTATTTGTTGGCGGGTTGCGACTAAGGATAACATAACTTCTAAAAACTAACCGAATCCCGCGAAAGGCGCAATTGTGAATTCAGTTGCTATAATATTATTTGTACGTAAACATCATAGTTATTTAATACACCGGCGATAACGGATGTACGTAAATAATATTCAAAGATGTTTAATTGAAATAAATACAGAACAGCTAAAAATTATACAACTTCACCGGTTAGACAATGAAATTTGTAATTGCTAGGTGATTGTCTGGTAATTCGAACATTCGTTCGTATCAGATAAATTTATGCTATGCCCCCACGTATCCCGTAGTCTGTGTTTTGAATTTAAAATAGTGTTTAATTTCCTATGGATAAATAACGTTACTGCTTTTAAATATTTAGAGTACCAAATATAATGAATAAATGCAAATTATAAAAATCGATATTAAAAATGTATTATTTATTCATTTACTAAGTAATATTGTTTAAAAACTTGCTTATGTTTATGTTGCACGAGTAATAATAACTACCACACTGTTTTATTATTTTCATCATTATTTTGTTTTTAACAAACCATTTTTTTCTTTTTCAACCAATATTACGTATATTTATTTTAAAACTATGAAAAAATAATGTTAGAGGTTTTCACAACATATTTAAATAATTGGTAAAATAATTTAAAATTTAAAATGTGCACAACAAACAAAACTTAGTTCTTTAGTTTGGAAAACAAATTTTGTTATTCTCGTTATTATTATTCGTATCGTTTGGTCAATGTGGTATATAGGCAATTTCTCTTAAATGTAAAACGCGCCGATTTCAAATAGTGTGCTACTACGAAGTAACTGTTATAATAGATAAGTTTTAAACACAATAAATTCACAACAGCCCTTGTAAAAAAAACATTAAATTTTTTAAAATTCAGAAAACTGTTATTATTGTTATTATTTTACCGGCCACGATAATAATAATTAAATCGAATTTTTAAAACAGCGTGATTTTCCAATATCGTGTATACCGATTGTTTATTATAATATATACGATTTGATTAAACGTAGGTAACGGATAACAAATTACATAATACATACTGCACGATATAGGCATACAATACATAATACAGGGTTATATTCATGTCGTAATTATTATTGTATCTGTGCCTCGATTATTAGCTTTTATATCCACAATTATGTTATTGACACGACGGTGATTTTTACAAGTTATTGTAATACGACTGCCACAACAAACGGTTTTAACGACGAACGGTGCTGTAGACTGTATAATTGGGCAGGGTAAATAAAAAAAAAAATAATAAAATCAAATAGTCAAATAAAATATTATGTTGTTATAGGTATATCTACCACGCGATTTTTTTTTTCGTTATTATCTATAACAGTAATAACCAGCTTATAGACGATTCTACCCGTCGGCTGGTTTCGAAGTGTTCGATGGAATCTATACCGTTATAATAATAATATATTGTAATCTGCATTAAAGCCGTTTACCGTAATATAATAATAATAATACACGGCGAATAGCATATTACATATACATTTGTTATACGTATATATAATATATTATATATGTATATATATATATTATGTAAAGGTATATACTATTATATTATACTCGTACGCATTTACATGTATATATGTTTAGTTATTAATGAAGTTAACCGGCACCGCGAATTATTGTATACTCCACTGCTATCGCAATATACATATATATATATATAATATATACGAATTATAATACGTATAATACACCGTGTTCCCGCGGCGCGTTTATTATTATAGATACGCTCGTCACAGTATCGATTTCGTTTCTTGCCGGTTGTGTTTGATTTCTACCCCGGCGGATTCGCTGCATTGTTCGTTAATAGTTTTCAAACGGGATAAACAATATATTAATGTGCACGCACAATGCGCTTTGTACGCACGCGCTTATGTCGAACTAATTGTGGTACCTACCGCTTATAGTCCTACGCAAGTCTATATATTATAGCGTTCCCGGGCTAACGTATATTTTATAATAACATATAATATTATAACAACGGTATAGGTGTTATGTCTACACGCGTAACACATCGCGTCGACTATGCACGTCTTTGATAATGATTATGCGTGTGTTGTACATAATATTATATATACGTCAGACGATTTATTGATAAAGTATTATGAGCACACTGCGACGAAATATTATTGTATGCATGTCATGTGTGCTGCGTTAAATAAATCGATTAGGAGGTACCTCTATAACTATATAGCAAGCGTAGGTATGATATGGGTTAGTGCGTGTTAATGCTGCGTCCATACACGCCCACGCACTTTATTCGTACAATACTGCAGGTACATAAGATTTTTTTTTTTTAAATAAAAATTGTGTATTTTATATACATTTTTTAAGTGGATTTATATTTTATTTGACACATAATGATTTTTGTAAAATAAAATGACAAACTCTACACAGGTGTATTATATTTTAATCATACATTATTTTATTTGTATACATTATATCTAACAGATTATTTTTAAGAGAAAAAAAATTAAATTTATAGTTTATTTATAAGTATAGACTAGAAATTCAAAGAATTTGTGGGTCTGAATTAAGAATACATTTAAAGGAAAAAATGGATTTTATTCAAAAATATACCTTCTCGTACAGGTAACACAATTGACGGACATAAAACTAGATTTTTCGATCGCAGGTTATACGTATATAATTATTACATTATAAATAATAGAGTTCAGCACGTATGCGGCACTATACGCTTCATTTAAGTACACCCCGTTTACGGTCGATTACCCTACATCGATTCAGCTAAGGTACATGGTCTGGTGCGATCGGTGGACTGCGCCTTCAGTATCTCCCGCAAAATGCAACAACAACAACATCAATAACAAACCGGAATAATCCTGCTCAGAACTCCATTATATTTGCGTGATGCACATAAAATATAAAAATAATAGGAAAAGCGAAATACAAAATACCAGAGCACTGTCAGAATAAAATACTATAGACTCGTCCAGCTGAGACTCAACTAGATTAATAATGTTATATGTAATCATTCGAAAACGAAACGAATGTGAATATACTAAATATATTTATATTAAACTTAATTAGAGCTATTAGCTGCAAGACCAATGAATGTGAAGTATGGAAACATGGCCCACAACTCCGGGAGATGAAATAAAAAAACCTAGTTGTCATGGAGATAAAATTCCTCAAAAAGATAGACTTACAGACAAAAAAAAATATATATATAATAAAATAATAAGACTTAATACGTAATTAGATCTAACACCGAAGACCGGAGTACTGTAATTATTCGGAAAACCTAATGTAACGGCTGAAATAAGGTACAAGATACTGAACTAACTCGATCACGTATTAATAAGGGGGTTAAATCAATAACAAACGATGTACTAAACTGGAGGTTAGAAGTTTGTTTTTCAGCTACAGTCCTCAATTGCCTCTAAAGGTAAGTGAATATATAGCACATTAAGATCAGTAATAGTGGAACGATTCTCATGATGTGCTCGGCAAACCGAGAACTGACAAATATCTATTTCGGCATACTAGATTGGCCCCCTATTGTAATACTGCAAATATTAATTTGAATCGTTTTTTTTTCGTTATCCGTCGCGGTAACAATGTCGCTGCCGCAAACATCCAGAACTTCCCGACATCGATAGTAACCCTCTAGAAACTATGGCGGCTGCAGCGCTAACCTCATTTCGTTCACGAATTTCCACGACGATTGTCGTCTTGTCTATTTTATGATAAAATAATAATATATTGTTCGAACGTTAAACGGTATCGGCTATCCCTCCACGTTGGTACCCAACACAGCAGTACAAACAGGCAAAATAATAAAGCAAATCGTCTATGATGATATACTGTACATATTAAATTTGGGGGGAAGGGGCGTGCTTACCTGTGTGTCGTTCCACCAAACGTGTAACCGGTAGTTGCGTAACAGCGTCGGGTTCTCGTTGATGTGATCGACGGCCAGTTTGACGGCCGGCATGACGCCACGGCCGACGCGGCCCTCGGGTATGCTGCCGGACACGCGACCGCCGAACGGGAAGAAGCCGGCAATGTAGACGTCGTGTCGCTTGTTCGGCGTGGGCCGTTGACCGACGGCGGCGGCCGCGCACCACGCCATCAGCAGCATCCACGACCTCATCCTAAATCCTGCAACACGAGACAACGGATACACGTTAACAGCAATTCTATAATATTATTACAATACGATGACCAACCGAATAATTTGTTCGGCATGTAACGGGCGGGACCCGCTCTGTATTTCGCATAACACACATTTTACAAATATTTCCATTACATCGAATTACGATTACGTACACGTATACTCGTGTTTATAATAATAATATCGTGTTATATTCGATCGAATAACAGACTTTGTAAACGAATGCGAATGTATATCGATTGTGTTTTAATAATACGTAAAATGAGAATGGTTCTAAATATTATTAAACAAAAAAAAAAACCACAATAATTATCAATAGACAGCATCCAATTATGTATTCACCACGTGTCCACATAGTGTTCAAATTCTAGGAGTTTATCTATTCAAAAATAATATAGTTAATATAAATCAAGTGTAATAATTTAAAAATAAAAAATGCATTTGCTATATTTGTTTGTGACTAACATAAGTGATGATAATCGAATACAAGCTTTATAGAAAGGTATCGTATAGAATCGTATATATAAAATCTTATAAATAAATAAAATAAGATATCATAAAACTTATAAAATACGAGACAATATAAAACAAATGTTGATTCAATTATTTTTTACCTTTTGATGTTCAAATAGGTTCACATAAGCCAAATATCAAAAAGTGAAACAACCAAAAAAAAAAAAAAAATTGAATAAAAACAAATAAAAATGATAAAATCAGAAACGTTATATAGCAATCTAAAACGTTATGTTATTATATTTTCGGTATTATTTTGTCTTGTTTTATTTTTACTTTTCTTATATTTTACAATAGGAGAAGACGAGATGATGACGTGTGCTGTATTATATCGTATCGTATAATAAAACGAATATGTCTACAGGGAACTTTCTTTAACTACCTACGAATTAAAATGTTTCTGGTGGTTTATACGGCTAGAAAATTTCAGTGTTGATTAATAAATAATGGATAACTTCATATTGTTGAAGGAAAACTCATTAGATTTGCATTTCTGATGACCGTAAATAATAATTAATATTTAGCAGCAACCCAGTGGTGTGACGTCACAATAATTATGCACTTTGTAGTGTGTAGCTGCCATGCCATAATGCCATACTACTATGCATATAATATATTCACGTGGAGTTTTAACTTACTTCAATAAATTAGAACACGATAACATTAATTACTAAATAAAACAATGTTTAGGACATCATTCACGATACCGCATTGTTAAGTACATTACATGAATGCAATTATTACAGTTATTATTTATTTTAATTTTAAATTGATTTAAGAATACATAATACAATAATACGTTTTTACATATACATAGTAGTAATAACGAGTAAAAATGATAATTCACATAAATATAATAATATATGTATACGCATGCACAGATTTTAATCTTTTTTATTTGATTCATTCTGTTAATCATTTTTTTTTTTTTTATTAAAGATTCATTTCATATATTCAATATTATATCCATTTTCAATAGGTATGTGTTTTGTGTATTAAATTCATATTAACATAAACAATATCCCAATGTGTTCAAAGTAAATTAATTGTTTCTATGACCTTGACTTTTTTATTATACTAAATTACCAACAATAAAACATTTGTGGAATATTACATCGATTGTTAGAAAAAAAGCATTATCCACTCATAGAGATGTGTTATGGTTGTGATAATTATTTATATACAGTATACTATTTTATTAGTTTTTCACTGCATGTTTTCTCGAGTTAGATAAATCTCAAAAAATTATAAAATTATTCATAACTTAAAAGAAATTTTCCTATGAACTGAAATAATATTACCAATTTTTAATTTTTTTTTTTTTACATAAAAACTAATTTATCCAATCACTCCATTCAGTCGATGACTGACGTACAAAAATGAATTATTGGTAAATGAGTATTAATATTTTTTAAATATATGTTATATGTAAAATATAGTTTAATTTAATATTCTGCCTAGTGTCGCATTAATCATGTTAGATCTGTGAAGACAGACGTATACTTTGATAACCACTATTTAGTTTTGAATGTTCCGTCGTCGCTATTCCAAGTTATAATAATATTACAATTTTTGTATGTCATATTTTACAAGTGGATTGGATGCGGTAGCAGTAGTTACCCTGTGAGTCATAGCCACCATTTACACACGAAGCATCGTCCGTAGTCGTCGCTAAATCGTCATGACTGGGTCATTTCGATAAATTGTATACACCTGGGGTTTAGTGGTCTGATATTTGAATTCAATCGATCCACGAGAAGAACCAAAGTTGAAGATAGGCAACTAGGTCAGCAGATTCAGGTATAATATATCGGGTCAAGCGTTGTGGCGGAATATACTACAAGGGAAAATAGGTTAGAGTAGTAATATTACAGCGGCAGTATAAACGGTGACGGTAACAAAAGAATTGCTCAAAAGATATTTAAAGTTATTAATATAGTAGCAAAATTTATTATGGACACGATCGTATCAGAAATATTGCAATACCTGTAATTATGGTGGTTATTTAATCCATACATTTTATTATGGTAAAACTGTATGAACATATATGATTATTATTTATTAATATTTTTTTTATTTAAATAAAAATAATTTATTACAAAAAAAATATTTCCTTTGATTACTGAATCTTGAAATTGTATTCAGTCATTGTAAAATATAAACATATTATGCGTTAGGTGTACCGATATATTATTTTTAATATTAAAAATGTATCATTACTTGATCATTTAAACATGGGCTATACTGATTTCACCTAAGTTACTTAGCTACCACAATAATATTGTGTTTTACACTTGTTTTCATTATGAATTAAACGAATAGACACAATAGTAGTATACTACAGCAGGATGAAAAATGAAAACAAATTGAAAATGCGTCTTGAAAATAAATATCTATGTAATTACACACCTTAATTTAAATATATCTAATGATTTCTTTATCTCTTTATTTCGATTCAGAAACCATTCTTTAATTCTACAAACGTGTGACTTTCAACTCACTGTTTTTTCGAACTTTTAGTAATTATTATAACATTATTCGTTATTATTACTCTTATTATGGAGGAACCGAGCAATTAAACAATATACAACCATTAAAAATATAATAAAAGTGTAAAATATAAATATCATATAAATTATAATATCATAAATACTATTTATTTATTTTTTATTACGTTATTAATTATTAATTATTGTATTTTGTAGTGTTTTTTAAGACAACACAAATTGTTACAATACAAAAATTAAATTTTGTTTACATTGTTATTAAATGTTATGTACTTTAAAATATTTATTTAATATTAAAAATATAATGGGTTATATAAAAAAATATTAAATTAATATCAGATAACCATTATTTTTTTATTTTTCATTCTGTAGTGAACTTGAGTTTCTTAAGTTCTTTGACATTAAAGCAAATAAAAATCTCTGTAGGTTTCTGGATTGTGTTATAAAGATGTTTAAGTAATGATTATACGCATGATCGATAGTATTGTACGTATTACTGCCTATTTCTGAACTCTAAAAAACAACGGTTTTATTCATTAATTTTGTATTATAGTATTATTATTTGTTATTTTAATAATAAACATAATAGGTCTAAAAAAAAATGTTATTATTTAATATCTATTAATGTACAATTATTATTTATACTTATTCAAAATATATGAAACGGTTTGTATTGTGTTCTTAGTAGGAATGAATGCGAATTTCATAATAGGAGTTTTGCACAATAGTATTACAGGCAATATTTTATTTAATATGACGTAAAACAAGATTGCATATATTTTAAAATAAACATTTTCATTTTAGTTATCGTTCATTACACTTAAATTTCATAGTTTTGAAGAGAAACTTTTTTTTTTGTTTCTAAAAACTTTATACAGTCATACTAAGTTTTCAATAAATTACCAGTTTAATTAGATAAGTTATGCATGTCAATGTTTAAAAAAATACATTATTTGTTTTCAAATTTTAAATAAAATTAATTGGCGGTCATTTTAGAACGTAATATTAATATAGCGTTTTACAAATAAGTGAGAAGTAGACGTATATCATTATCTTAAGTCTTAATATCATTATGGTAAGTCAATTTTTTTTAAAACAATAAAAATAAAATCGATAAACCTACAATAGAAGATCTGTGTGAAGATAATAAATGATTTCTAAATATTATGCAATCTAATGAGATAATAATAATTTGTTAGGTAATCTAACTACATGTTATTATATGTCAACCAATAACCATCAATATTATGTAATGTATGAGGTTAAAATTATATCTCTGTATTGGTACGTGTTTAAGATTTTTAGGACCTTTTTATAGAACCGTACATTTTAAGCATATATTATATCCGCAAAAAACATTTTTACTAAATATTGAAAAAATCGGATTATTTTTTCAAAATAAAACGTTGTAAGTATGTATTACAATGTAATATGTGTTTTTTTAAATTAAATTGTATTAATATTTACAGAGATAATAATAACTATAGAGTATTCACTATTACAAGACCCACTATACTAACTTATATGTAAACGAAAATATGATATTATTCACGATACTGATAATATAATATTAAATAGATGCCACAATAGTATCGCCAAGATACGTCGCATTGGTCGCGACTAATATCACTCAAAAGTCATAATATTATGACATACGTGTGTACATAATATACGCTAGAAGAATGGTTGAATGAGAAAAAGAGGGAGAGATTATTTTATTAACTATATATATATCGGGTATGAAATAGTACAATAGTAGGTACCATATAGTTTTGAGAACGCGACTCGCGTACTGTTATTTATTATTATTACAACTTACTATCGTTTCACGAACATCATAAACATCAGCTTCGTCGTCTATATAGTACGTAATATCGCAACAGTATAATATGCGTACGGCGCTTATGGCATGATACCGTAATCAGATTTTGGAAATCGTGACCGAGCGCGCAGTTTTAATTGACTGGCACAGCGAGAATTTCGTCGACATGAACAAGGGGCTTAAAAAGGCCTCGTTCGCTTCGTCTATAAACGCAGCAAGCGGATTACGCGCGTTGAACACACAGCGACTATCATGACGCGTCTATAAATACAATATGTGTATATGATATTATAATCCTGTCAGAAGCATTTATATGCATATATTATACAATAATATATAGTAACACAGCCGGTGGCGTTCGAAAAGTGCGGTTTGCTGCACCGTCGGGCGTCTTATAGTCAACGCGTCGAATATCATCATGCACGATGATATCTCCACGTCGTCGTTAATAACATCGTTATTGTACCGCTAATCTCGATTTGGAAATCATCGATTTTACTCGGTGCCCGTGCGTTTGACCGGGGAAAAAAGTTTGGCTGGGCCTCAAATACTATGTCCCCCCCCCGGTATATAGGTAGGTATATGTATATAGTTATTAATTGTTTACGTTATAAATTCGTGTTTATTCCGAAGTTTTATAGGACATATTTTTTCACTCAAGTCAATAATTACCAAACAAATTAACTAATATTTCGCACTCGATAAAAACAGAATATATAATATTGAATTTAAAAATATGTGCACAGTTTTCGTTTAATAAATCATTTTGTTTTTTTGCAATGTCAATACTGTCTTCAACGTCAACATTATTAAATAATAGGTATTTGTATTTATATTTTTTGCTTTTCCCGTCCCGAATCCGCATAAGTGTTGGATTATTATTTATCAGTCATGATAATAATAATATTTAAAACATTCTATAATATATACAGATAAAAAAATTAATAATAATATAACGATATAATATTTTCTTATCGGATCACTGATTTTAACCATTAATTTGTCCGATGCGAAAAAAATAAGCGATATCACCATATTGCTTTTAATTATCACGTATACAAATAATTAATAGAAGAAACAGATGGGATACATATCCGTGGGTGGTATATTGGACGCACTTGTTTTGCTACACCATACCTCGCAGCAAGACAATACTGTACATAGGTATACCATACCCTTGTTAACACAAATTGCTATACCACACGAATTTTTTGGGTTATACGAAACTCAAACAAATGTTGCGAACCATACTTTATCGTTTTGTTAGTCTACGCAAACATAAGACACTGATTTTTGTATTCATTGTATTATACTATGTAGTTGTGATTTTATCATTCAATATTACAGCTTTGGTAAGTAATAGGGATTAGACATTTAGAGATAGTAAATTCTAGATTTTGAATTAATTATTTTGGGCTTAATTAAGTTTACCTTATAAATGTATAATGATGTAAAATAAATATGTCTTTTTTAATTTTAAATAATTATTTTATATCGTAACGACCCATATAGATTCTATTTACATTTATTTAACATTGTAAATTTTCGTTATACGTTCAGAAAATCACCTAGATAAACATAAATATAATAATAATTGAAAAATTAAAAATATAATATACAAATAAACTACATGAAAGTATTATGGATTCTTTACTAAATGTCAGCAATCAATATTAAATTTTAAGAATAAGACTCACTCGGAAATTAAAAATTAAATCCTTTTCAGACTATGTAAATTAATAAAACATTTTAGTATAAAAATATTCAAGATAAAATAGCATAGTTAATAGCTTTTCTCAATTTAGTATAAAATCTCGAAAAAAAACATTTTAAATAGGTTATTTTATTTTCCTACCTAGTTATAGTACGCATTCAAAAAAAAAAAAATTAATCAGGTACAAAATAATAGATTCAATATCAAAGGCTAGTGCCTTTTAAAGTATATCATATTTCATTTCACAAAGAGTGACAAAAAATTTTAAAAATCCTCAACCCTTTTATATTTTACTCGATGGTTGTATTATTATGTTCTGCAGATATCCCAAGTCATATGGCCAACAAAGGTTGAAAAATGCTTTTATAGTTTAATAAAAACCATTAAGATATTATATCGTTGAAAGTTAGAAAAAATATATGTACTCAAAATAATTGTGTCACCTTATTATTATTCAAATGAACATAATTACGGTCTGAAAACATTTTCTAATACAAACGCATGCATATTTAACAAATAAAACATAATTTAGTAAGAAAAAAAAATTACAATATTATACTACACTGGTCATGCAAGATATAATATTGAATCGTCCGAGTCGACCTTTATTAGGATGCCTTACTTGGTTAAGGTCAGTATACTTAGTATGGGATAATATGTATCTAATAATATTATGAAGATTATGTATTGGATACATATTATACAAGAATAATAGTAGTTCTTAGTATAATTTAAGTATATTTATTAAATAAATTTACCTTCATTTATACCTACAGCTATATTAAAATCACAATATAATATTTCTAAAATAAAATAACTGGATGATAATAATATCTACTAAATGATTACATGCACGTGCATAGTTTTTGATATTTTAGTTTGAAACTTTTATCGTACAACTTCAGATAACTAAGAAAGCTATAAATGTAATAATCTTGATAATATTAGTAGTCTAAACAATAAATATTACGTTTCTCCCCCTTTATCCCTATAATGTATCTAATATTTATACGGATAATTACCTAGGTGATTTTTATATACTAATCTATGGTAAAATGATAATAATGTTACAGTTACAAACAGACTTACTTTATACATATTATAAAAATAAAAGAGTATTTCACTTAAATGTGTGTATAATTCTCTTTTTTACTGTTTAATAACGAATAATTTTATTGATTTTCTTTTCATTTCATTGTGTAACCGTTAATTTAACGTTAAAAATATAAGTATTATTTTTTTTTTTCACATGACGATGCAAAAGTTACATTATTATACAGTGGACGCTATTTTCATAAAATTCTTAGTTGTAGCTTATAGCATTTCATAAAATATCAAAGAAATAGCTTTTATTGCTTTCATTGGGAATAATTTATTTCAAGAAAACGGATTCAGTTAAAAATACTATTTTATGTACAGACAAAAAATAAATTATGAGCTTTTTCGTTATTATAAAACCACTCACCACCGTACAATTTTACAACTGAAACAATGTTAGGAACATGATACTATACTTAGATTACGTAGTTTTAAATAAATTCCGCAAGTTCAGTAAAATATAACAGTGGTTAAGTCAAAACTAATTTAGTTAAAAGATTTGAAATAATATAATAATCATGAGAGGCTATTAAAATGATTTGTATCACAGAGAATGTATAAAATAATGAAAAACTACGAATTTTTCTGACCATTTTATTTGTTACATTTGATTTCAGGGAAGATAATAGATAGTTATTTATGAAATTAATAAATCTAATTGCTAATATTAAAGCATGATGTTATTATAACGTACAATATTTTATAAGTTACATATTATACCATACGGAAACACAAGTAGTACTTTTTTAGTTCTATAGTATTTTGACCATGATTGTTTTGACTTACTAAATCAGTATCACGAATTCTTAAATTATAAAAAAAAAAAACTTTTGTAAATATTATTATACGTAAGTTGGCGTATATTTCAAGAATTTTGCATTAAAATCTAACAGTGGTTGTTTAATAATAAATTAATTTTGTATAATTTAACTCAAGATAACATTTTTATTGATTTATTTTTTTTTTGTTTAACTTGATGAGTTTAATTTCAATTTTAAATATAGTCCCGAAAATAACTTTTTGGAGTTCATGGATTGTGAGAATGTAAAACTAACAACAACAATAAATCAAATAGAATAATACAAAAAACAACTATATTCCAAATGGTGCGTCTACAATGTACATTTCAAAACAATTCGTGTACTCAATTTACATATTTTGTTAAAATTTTATTTCGAATACATAAACTTTCTACCAATTTTTTCGATATCGAGTTTTCACTTTTATTAACGAAAAAAACTCCTATTTTCTTTAAGCTTTAGAAAATTTGAATAGCGAAATATTAAAATTAATTTTTTTTGTGGTATTTCAATTATTATTGTTAGCCAGATAATTGCTTTCTATTTGTATACATAATATAATTTTAACTTATAAAATAAATTAATTGAAAAAAAAAATTAAATATTTTTATGATTTAATAATATAGATTACCCTGTAATATTATGAAATATTATAAATACTGTTTTCATGGGTCGTCATGATGAGGATTTTCCTATGGGCAGAATTCCTGGAAATCATGCGATTGTGAGTTTGTGACAGTAACTGCAAGCAACACACCACCTTCTAGAAATATTTTTCAATCGTTTATCAAATTACACATATATATATATATATATTATATATAGGTATAGTAGGTCTGAATATAGGTTTATCAAACACGCCTATGGCTTCACATTGTTTTCTTTACTGGTAATCTTTAGGTACGTATTACAATAATACATTGTTGTCAAGATTGCGTTGGAACATGCTCGTTTAACAGCTCTCGCCTTTAATTTGAGGCTTAATTCGTCCATCTTTCGCAGCTGTCTTAGTCATCACACGGTTATAATGTTTGTGAATCCTTACGCATAATTTCCCATTTCTCAGCTTTGTCTTGATGCAAAATTTCCTTGAACAGACGATTTAAAGCGTTTATTTTATTAGCCATGGCGCCAACTGTTATGTTTTTACATTGACTCAAAAAAAAAAAAAACGTTGTACGTGGAACCAATCGCTTGACTGTGTAAAAAAACTGTGCTGCTTAAATATTTTGTCGTTCATTTTTCCAGATAACCCAATTTTCCAATTAAGTTCTTATACTTGAACAAAAACACACCAAATGCAACATCATGTTCCACTTAAGACGTAAGTATATTTTTATCAACAAAGCTGTAAAATGTAGGTTATACAACTAGTAAGAATTTTTAATAATATAATAATAATAATAACATTTTTCTTTTTAAATATAATTTGAGATTAAGGACGGAGAAGTAAAATTTTACTTTGAGTGAGGTGGCTTTAATTTTTAAACCGCGGTAAGCTTAGATTTACATAATTTAGTAGAAGCATATAAATATTAGTCATTGGATAAGGGTTAATTGTGGTGAAAAATTAAATAAAATACAGAATGATAGAATGATTTGTTTTATTCGACGGGTATTTTGGTTAAAATTACATTCCTATTTTTATTATTTTGTTATGTAACGCAACTTTTTGTTGGATCGACATGTCATTTATTCGTGTCTGTAATATCTGGCCGAAAAAGTATATTTTCATCAAAGCATGATTTGACATTATTCTTCGGTACTTTATCTTTATAGCGTGTACACTTGTGAACGTCGATGACCAACATTATCACATAGTAACGTAATTGTATTTTGTACGAAAGATGTTTTATGTATGTTTCTAAAATATTTTCGGTGCTAGTAATATACTATCGTGTGTCGGTAGATTTTGAAATTATTACGCGTATGAATTTCAGTGGTCATAATAATCATATATTACGGAGATGTGCTATTTAAATTTAATTAAAATGTTAATAGTAGTAACTCACTTATATTGCTTAATAATTCCACACAGGTAATAGCAATATTATGTGTTTTATCAATGCATTAAAATACTCATTCCCAGTCACACAACACGTATTTAACTACGTTTATGTTGCAAATACCGAGATGAAAACCTCTATTGAAATAGAAAAAAAACCACATAGCAGCTATTTGCCATCATTTCCGTTAGCGTAGATTTAACTCATTACATTGATTATTATTATATCTGTACGTTTTCGACGTTTACTAACTTCCATTTCTAATTATTTTTGTTTTAGTTCCATAATCAACTGTAATCCTATGGAATGTTTTGAAATTCAATGGTATATATTATTGTATATATATATATATGTATGAAGGTTTTCCTAGGTTTATCGTCCTTTACACGGATTAGTGAGATTGAAAAGTGCCAAGCAGTAGCATGATAATCTTTCTTCTAAAACAATAGTCCATACAATAGTTCTACCCCATACACGGATATATATTATAGTCATCCCTTATCGTAAACATCTAAAATTGTATTTAAAACTAAAACTAAATAACATATACAATCAACTTTTTCAATCAATTTACCAGTATATTAACTGTCTCATATTTAATTTATTTTATTTTTTGAATATTTGTTTAAAAAATTATAATAACAGATGTATAGTATTTTTTTATCACATAAAACGTATTTGATTATTTCATGAAAAATAGTAATTAACTATTATCTTAATAATACACTAAATTATTGATATTTTGTACGTTGTAATTAATTTTATTATATATTTATTTTATCTTTAAGTATGATATGCTTAAGAATTACTGATAATACTAATATTTCAGTGTTTTAAAAATAAATTTACGAATTGTTATACTTGTAAAAATAAATGTATTAAATACACAATGCACAAACACACGTCTATAGAAGTACATAAATACAACATGTTTATTTACGCAAAACATAACACATAACATCCTGTCCGTGTACATTAATAATTGCATCATAAACATGGTTATTAACGGTAATTATTATTGGCAAGTGCCAAAGGTAATCAAGAGCTGTTCAAACACTGTAATATTTTGTATTTTATTTTTTTTTTAATAAACCCCTTTATCTATATGTGTTAAATTCATTAACTATCTCATAATGTTATGTAGAACGGACCGTTACAAAATTAAATTATGAACAAACAGGTTGGAACAAGTACTCATGGCGTCCGAGCCAACCAAAATAATTATTGTACTCTGTTAAGCATTACTTCATACTGTCAAAAATATATTAATATTACCTATAAATATAATTCATATTTAATTATAATACGTTATTTAAATCTATATCGGTGTATAGTTACACGTAAATAAAATATATTTATTAGTTCTGTATTATAGACGACGATATGGATTTATAAAAAATGTATTTATACGTAATAGATATGGTGATTATGGAAAGTATGTGATTTATTATAGGCATTGAAATATATTCAAGTATAAAATCAACGATTAAATAGGATAAAAAAAGAATATTCTATAATATTTACATATGCGATTTATTAGGATTATACTCGGTGTACGAGTAGTAGGTAAGTTGATTTTATAATAACTGTAATAGTTACAAACGAGTTGTACAATAGTAATAATAATTAATAACGACGATTATACACGTTTGTAGAATGCCAAAAACAATTGTACATATTATACATCTAACGCATTACACTCGGTTTCTCAGTAAATGTTTGTGATGTGGAAAAACAAGATAAAATATTGTTTGTTGTTGGATTAAAATTCTAATAAGTAATAGCAAAATTTTATTTCAAAATTTACAGCAGTTTATTGCTATTGACAATATCATATAAATATCAAATGTTGAGTTAATTAATTATTTAAAAAACAGTTAAAATGTATACACATCGAGTGTTAACAATAATCTTAATATATAATATACTTATTACTTATTGTTCGAGGAGCTTATTATAGTGACATAATCATATATTATTATGCTTATTGCTGAATATTTTATATTTAAATGATGTATGATGCTCCTATAATATATTTCCTAAGTCAAAATTAATACAGTACACAAAGTATATTTATGAGTTAACCGTTACAAATTCTAGGTCATCAGGTTTAGGTTTCTATGTCTAATGGTAAGTCTTGCTCTATAATAACTATTGTGCTGGATGTGTGTATAAAAAAATAAAATTAAAAAAAAAAATTTAATCTTGACTTTAGAATAATACAATTCTATGTCGACGTTTTGTAATCGACCCGTGAACTTTTTACATTTCAATTAAAATAACGCGACTCGAGGTTTTATGATTTTTTTTTTGTTTTTAAAAAGCACCACCAAAAGCGATCCTGCTGACGTTATTTATTTATTCCGCCCGCAATAGCCTAGCAGTCATGACAGTGCAAAAACTAAACTTTATGACGGACTCAAAGTGGATGGATATTTTTTCGTCTCCACTGTGAAACTTTTTAAATCATATTATTTTATCATATAGATATAATATAATATGTTGTTTTATTCTGAGTAAAATAATCGTTTAACGGGATTTCACCACCGTACTATAATATATATAATATATGTAAACGGTTAACTGTTTGTATGGGTATAATAGGTATACATTATAGCTGTTTATTTTATGACCGTGAAGGGGTATATGTTTATGTATAATTATACATAATATATATATATAAATATATGTAATATGTACATATATACTTACGGACCCATTCGCATTATCAAACGAAAATTGGACATTTTTCTACATTACCACGTTTACGCTTAACTTTGAATATTTTTTCCTCGCAATTTACATTTTTCGTTACCACATTTTTTTTAATGGGTTATTAACGGACTTTGATGTTTGTATTATATATAAATGACAAGTGGTATGAGTAAACACCGAAATCTGCATCCCATCCCACACAACATTTTTTCAGAAGGTATTCCATTAACGAAAACGGATACAAACAAGTGCCTGCTTAGTATTTATATTTTTTTACATGCCATAGGTACTGAAACAATATAGGCAGTGTGTGAATTATTAAATAAGACAGACTATGACACGAACCTTAAAACTTTTTATCTAACTACTTCCAAGGGTATACTCGATTATTTCTTCTATTTTTATTGCACGTAATATTATAATATATTGTGCATAGGTGATAGGATATAACCTTAAAGTTTTTCTTTGTGCAATATTTATCGTCACTATAATATATTGATTTTTGTATTAGTTTGAGTTACGGTATAGTGAGAACTTTTGATTCGATTGTTTTGAAGTAAATTAACTGGTGATTTTGTGCCAATTTGTAGGTATAATAATTTATTTTATTCATAGTGAATATGGATGGCTGTATATAAACTACTTTGTTTAACTACAGTCTAACTTAGTTTTGGAACCTACTGAAATTCTAATTGCTTATATTATATTATATTGCTTTTATGGAGTTTGGTTATATTATACAAGTAGTGTTTCAATGTATACACATATTCTCCAAAATGCGATAACGCGCAGTACTTAAAAAAAATGTTGGATGGGAAATTGTGAAAAATAAATAATAAAATATACGACTATAGATACAGCCGAAGTTAATATAAAAAAAAAAATAAACAAGTAAATGCTGCGACTCAAATAAAATAAGTTTTTATACTTAATAGTTTTAGATTCTGAACGGAGCGATAAAAATGCTTTGATTTTTAGCTAAAGGAACAACTTCTAGAAAATTGAATATACTTGGTATTTTTAGGGATCAAAAGTTATAAATTCTCAGTATTTTTCAAAATAATTGGGAAAAAACAAACTTATAACGATTATAATGATTTAGGCGCATTACCAAAAATTACAAAATTCTACTAAAAAAAATTATCACTTAATGTAATTGGTATATAATTTATGAGTTATATATAAAAAAACTATTGTCCAATATATTTAAAAACAAATATTTCAAACTTGTATTAAATCAGTTAAAATGTATAATAGTTATAAGTATACAGATATTATTATAAATATAGTTGTACTTACAATGGTCGTTGTAAAATCGTTATTTGAAAACAATGGAATCGATTAAACACAAAAATATTTGTTTGATGGATATGTAAAATATGTATGTAATAAAATAATAATTTATACAAAATTATAAAGATTAGGTATTTATCTTGGTAAACAACAAAATATCTTCCACCTCAAAACGTCCAGGAATTCGAGCAATATATTACATTTAAATCTGCGAGTGATAAAGTGATAAATATATTATATGTTTTTGTGTAATAAAATGATAATACCATACATATATTATGTACCTGTGTTTAGTTTATAAACTATTACCTGAATCAGTAATTCTAACCAAATATTACAGATATTATGCTTTAATGAATTTTCCTTCTCTACAAATAATATTAATATATGTGCATGTATAATAATAGTTGGAGTATCAATTTATTTTTTATTAATTACATGCGAAAAAATTTATTATTTTTGTCAAGAAAAAAAATGTTGAAGTCAATCAAGAACATTTATACCCGATACGTCTGTAATTATAGGTTATCATTATGATATTAACCAGGTCCTAAAAATTGTTCTTCTTGTATAATTTTAACCACCAGCTATTTAAAACATAATTTATCTATTTTAAATTATGAATTATTTGATCTTTGATGACAGGGTTAAAGTAAAAATGTTCAGTTATTAATGTAAATTAAAAATTAATAACCGTGGATAATTAAAAAGTGAAACATATAACTTATATAATATGTGTTTTTATTCTTCTCTTTCCATTTCCGCTGTCCACCGTGGAAGCGAGACCGATTCGTGAGGGGTGACGTCTAGGCGACTGGAGGGTTTGTGGTGGTCAGCAAAATCAAAGTCGGTGGCGCGCGGCGGACCGTATATACATTTGATACAACAAAATCGAATTCGTCCAACTCACAGTAGCCTGTGCGACGATGTCCCGCGCAAGCCACTCGCACACCGATAAAATATTACACGTGAACAGACAGACAGACACAAGCACACTCACACTTCAGCGATAATAGTGGCGAATGAACGGTACACGTGGGGGACGGGTTAACGAGTCCCCGGAGAATCTTCAACCTCTCTCTACCCCATTGGTCCAGAGATCATAATTTTTACTCTACACGCGCGCCCGTCGTAGTCGTCGAAACGTTGTTGGTGATACGTTTTTTCTTTTTTTCTTTTTATGAAAATTTATTATCATTATTCGTCGTTGCGGTCTTGGTGGACCGACAGCGGAAATGTTAGCACCGCAAAATACAAATATATATTATATTATTATATTATTTATATTATTATGGCTATATATATATATATGCGTAACCAATGGCGGATTTAGGATTATTATTTATTTTTTTTTTCCGGAAGGGGACTAACATTTTTTAAATTATTTTATTCATATCATATTGTTTTGTAAACACAACGTTTAGGATTCGATTTTAGGTCTTACATATATAATATAAGTATACCCTTGAATCCGCCACTGTACGTAGCGCCATATACACATAACATCACGATCGTACGTAGATGCAGTGTACTACCACTACTATACTATGCCTGCCTATAATATCGGATTGTTTTCCACCACATAATATATATGAGACATATTTGTACTTATTATACGTACCTATAGCAAAAGTTTTCTCGTATTCTGTAATAACACAAATACTATGTATTCACAAACTACGTACTTTATTTATTTTCTAGAGTAGTTACGAGGAACGCGTTTTTAGCGATTCGTCTTATATATTATACTATAAATAGGTACGCACTAAACGCGCGCGTATTATAATACTGTACGTTTATACACGATGAGTAACACTCACTGTGGATGAGTGACGATGACGGTCGTTCTTTCGTATATTATATAATAATATAACTTATTACTATATTATAATCATCATATACCTTTGCATTACCTGTTTCTTGTAATCTTCTTCTCATTACACGAATATACGCACGCGCACGTTATATATAAATGTATATAAAACGT
Source organism: Rhopalosiphum padi (assembly GCF_020882245.1). Lineage (NCBI taxonomy): Eukaryota > Metazoa > Arthropoda > Insecta > Hemiptera > Aphididae > Rhopalosiphum > Rhopalosiphum padi. The sequence continues at coordinate 27,991,044 of NC_083600.1, forward strand.
GGACGACGTCCTCATTAAATCTGTCCTACTCCATTATAATGTATTCATACGTGACCAGAATCGGTTGTTACTGCCAAAGGATTGAGCGCCGAAAATTGATATTCGCCACCTCCACCGCCACGGTACCGTGCACTTGTATCGATATACCGCGCACCGCAGCTTTAAATGTTTTATAGGGATCACTACGGAATTCCGTTTGAAGCTCCGCGTAGATTGTATCCGATCGAAATTACGCGATTGTACGCGTCCGTACGACATAACACTTAACTTACGACGTCATTACGCGATATTATATTATTATACTCAATTACAAAATAATCCAATTAATAAAATCGCAATAATATACAATATCAATACATTGTAATATTATAAAATATAATATATTGTATGACATGTAGATGCCGTATATTGTATTATCACAACCCAGTCACGTCGGTGAAACCCCCCACCGAGTTAATATAAAATATTTAGAAATATAACGACCGCGTGGTATTCTATAGTGTCCCGCGACGGCGATAGAAATAAAAAAAATATATACGCGAGACACGGTGTTAATAAGGTAGATAAAGTTTTTAGCGAACAAGTCGGAGAGAATACAAAAGCGTTTAAAAAGTTCGGTTATACAACTCTGCAATATAATATATAATAATATAAATATTCCGCGAGAGACAGAACTGACTGTAGTGAGAAAACATGATTTATTAATTCATCAAATCCGGCTGGATTAAACATCACCTTGTCTCGTGAGAAATGTTTATTTCTAAATATTCATCATAATTATTTGAAAATACGCATTCGTACAATGTTTAATTTACGATAATATTACATTTATCCGAGATTCTAGATTAATTAAATTCTTCGTTTCTGTACACAGTTTAAAATATAATATTTATATTTTATTTGTTTGATAAGTCAAAATGTGAATTTATAGAAAATGTAATATTATCGTTTCGATGCTCTATCCTACCCATTATATTATGTAGTATGGATAAAATTCCTTTTACTAATATTACAGCTTTAAAAACTATAAAGCACGTCTGAATGTTTAGCAAAGTATTCACTAAAAAATAAATATTGATCGCGAGTTTTATATTTTAATCAGTTTATAGTATAATAATACTATGCATACGTATTTCTACATTTTTAATAGTATTGCATGTACTTTAAAAACAAAGCAACAAACGTACTTTTAGTTATTGTAAAAACAAACATACTGATTTAATATAGTTTGATTAAAAGTTAGAAAATATAATATTAAACCAACATGTTTTAATACTCTGACATTATTAAAACACATATTACTAAATAAATCCCATATGAAACCAAATTATTATATTATAGAGGTGCCAATATTTTATAAATTTTCATGAATATAACTAAAAAAAATTGGCATAGAAAATAAAAAAAAAGTTAAAAATCTTAAACTAGGTAAACCATTAAATTATGCATAACTGCCTATCCAAAACTTTTGTTTTAATTTTAAGGATGATCAATTATATTGTCTGTATTAGAATCATATCAAATAAAATAATACACATAAACATGATGATGTATTAATAATGCACACAATGTACTGTTAATTTAGTAAACATGTTGATTAAGTTTAAATTTAGTTAAATACTTAAACTTTCACTTTCAACCCATCAATTTCTCTTGTAAACTCAGCTACGTATTAAAATTTGTTAAAACAGAACATAATAATATAATCGTGTTAACGGAACAGTATAATTTTATTAAAACAAGCAAATTATTTCCAGAGAAATATTGTTTAATGAATAATATATTAACGAAAATATAATAAATTAAACACCGAACAAAACTATTAATAATATTATGAATCAAAAATTAAAAATTCAATCAAAAAGTGTATTTATTTCAATATCTAAAGACAAATGCATAATATAATATTAAAAAAGTTTTACAAACTAATATACTACTCATATTAATTATAGGCTATATAGTGTGCACAATAATCATATTATAATAATATAATAAACCTATATTATTAGAAATTAAAACTTTTATATTTCATTGAGTTATAATAATCGTATTAAAACAGATAATTATTATTTTATGTATTTTATTTTGTAAGTTTAATATTTATATTTTAAAAATAAAACATATTATGGCTCTATAATCTATATGAGTATTTTGTTGTGTCGTACACATATTATACATTATAATGTATAATATTTTAAATAAGCTATACTTATTCCAACAATGCCATTAATAATAAATAATATTAATTCGATGGTTAAATAAGTGATCTGATACCCTAATGGTTAAGATTCTGTTTCTGGTAGACAATTATATACCACAGTACTTAGAAATATAATTTTTTAGATTTTCTAACGTTTTATTATACTGCGTAAAAAAAATATTGAAACACTGAAAAACCCACTAATTTATATACCACTCGGCCGTTTTTCATAATATAATTTAATTTTGAATTCACTGTTATAATTTAATAATTATTATTACTACAAACCTTAAACATTAACCAGTTTTTATTTAAGGGCATACAAATATATAATGTAATTAAAAAAAATGCATTTCTGGATAAAATGAAAAATTGGAATTTATTCTCACTAATTTTATATACTTAAATTACTAAATGTTTGACCAAGTTTCACATAGATTCGTTAATTTATATTGACTATAGGCAAATATAGTGATCAATTTATGTTATTTTATATCTTTTTTTAAATTATTATTGAATATTTTCAGATAAAACCTTATATAATATTCTTTATTATTACCATTGTAAAATATAAAAAATTTTAATTTAAAAGGGTTTATATTTTATAATACTTATTCTCGTATACTATAAGTATATAATATCACGATTATGTAAGGTATACATTATTACTTATTACAGTAAATACCATTCATTAGTCAGATATGATATTAAAATAATAATGTAAAAACTGTAATTCTATAATTCTACCTAGAAACGTAACTCAACAATATTGATGCGTACTCTGAATATATAATATGTATTTATTTTATATAATACGCAGTGTCTGTGTTAAATTAAATATTATAATAAAAATCATACATTCATTATATTATATATATATATATATATACATACATATAAGTATATATTAAATTGATTCTGTTAAGAAATTAAGAAATGTATAAATATCAACTAATCTTGGCTAGTTGATTTTTTTTATATATGAACTATATAAAACATACTGAATGCATTTAAAAATCTGGAAAATTAGGGCTTAGATAAAATTACCACCGTGTCCGTCACCATAATTCTGCGTACGAATACAAGCATTTTTTTATAAATATCATTAATTGTAAATAACTGATGTCAAACACGTATTCCATAACTAACTACACTTTATACATATACACTTTTGTATTTATTACAGTTTATATATTATACAATATGTATAATAAATATATTATACGCGTACACACATTTATAGGAAACATTAATATTAAAAATGCCATCTCTCCGGAAACACATCAGAAATGCAACGAGCACTTTCAGCTTAAATTGTTAATAGGATAAAACGGAAGTGCGCTCCGTCTCTTTTTTTATGTTAGGAAAGATACAGCTAGATACTATTTATCTCGACGATTATATATGGTGAGGTTGGGGCATAACATGTATGTCTCTAAAATTCCCAGGTGATCACCCATCCAAGAACCAGTGACGGAGCCGCTCTCTTAACACCAGCGCCGTAAGGAATTGAAGCATCCGCTGCGCTACGCCATTGGGCAATGGACATGTCTCGAAAAGTTAATCGAATCAAACTAAGTTATTGAATAAGTTCGGTTTATATATGCATTATTTAGACGTGGACACATAACCAAATTTCAATCTAACTGACGTTCTACTCCACGCTGGCTCAGTCTATTGTCTTTTGAAATTGTACTTAGGTATATATAAATATATTTATACGTATGTTTAAATAGAATGATCTATTTTGATCGTTTAAATCTTAGACGAGTGAAGCAAAATGGTAAGGCTAGTAAGGTGTTCTACTAAAAGTTATAATTCAGTAGGTCCGTTACTTCACTCGTTAAAAATCAAAACGATTATCAAAACAAAAAAAACCATTTATTATTAATATTCGATATGTATATGCTTCAAAATTAAAAGAACGTAAGTTACCAATATTATAAAAATAAATATAGAACAATATTTTTGTAAATTGCAATATTGCATTTCGCAAATACTTCAAAATAAATAACGATTTTTTTTTAAATAAAAAATCATATTTAGATATTTAAACTAAACATTGTATGTGGAATACAATATACTCGTACTATTATATATTATGAATACAAATACTAGGCAAATAATGAAATACTGTGATATATACGACACATTTCCACGTTTAAAATGTATGACAAATTTACTAGGTAAAAATTGAGTAAAATTCTAGGTGTGTTATTTTATTTTTATAATATTGTTTTTTTCCTTTTATCATATTTTTAAGTTACGACAAACAATACAAACATATACAAATTAATTTTTAATTTTATATTTTTATAGGAATTATTTTAAGAGGTTAATCCCATGAAAATGTTTCCTTATATTTTCCTATGACCCTTACCTGAACAAAACTACTCTAAGAAAATGTGAGTAATCTAATGAATCGGAACTTTTCCGATGAAACTTTAGAAATGCTCAAATCGGCCAAACTTTTTTATTACCTAGGTTGTTTTTATTCCCAGACAATGTATTCCAAAATAGTTAGTAAGCCATACATATACTTCACCATTTTTTATAGAAACTTTGCGTTTTACTCTTTCATTTCTAAAATTGTTTGCTCCTATCAATGTAGTTTTTTATAACAAAAGTAAATGTAAAATGATATATAATATATTATATTGTAAGAAATCATAAAAATATCAAAGAAAGTTAATATCTAAACATGTTAGACATTTTTCTTTATTATTATTATATATATGTATAAAAATTAATGTTCATTTGTATGAAGCTTATACTTGAAAACTATTAATACTCAATTTTAAATATTTGTTCTTTGAAATTTATGGAGTGTTCTTTGCAAGATAGATGTTTTTCCACACATGTATTTGGTTTAGGTATACAAAAGTTGAATATTTTTTAATACCTTCAATGCATTGTTATGGAATTTGTATTTAAAAAAAAAACAATATTTAAATTATTGTTTGTACTTAAAATATTCAAGACAATTTTTTTTAATTTATATACTTATTAAATACCGCTTAACTGTTTTGACAATATTTCAAATATATTGGACAAATTTAGTGAGTAATTTAAACCTTGTTCTAAAATTAACCAAGTGCTATATTCAAGTTGTAATAACTAAAATAATCAACTCAAGGTTATACCGATTCCGATATTTCCGTGATCTGAAGTACACTAAACTGAGATTCATTTATGCATAGGATTGTATAATCATTTTTTTTTTTTTTTTTGACGGGTAGAATTCGGCTATATATTTAAGTTAGTTTTTGTGTACAATGAAGCGATGTTATCTTCGATCACATAATTGAATATACATTATTATAATACGAGTATAATAATTGTGTTGCATTCTTTTATGATATTAATAAATTAATAATTTTAGACGATTATTAGAATAATATTATTAAATACGTAATAACATTGAAAAGTAAGAAATCGAGTGATTGTTTTATAAAATTGCGTATATTGAGAAAATAATTAAAATATTAACTTATTTGCTCTACAAGAATCACGATTACTTTATTTTACTCCTTTCTGCAGTACCTACATTATAATATAACAGTTTGATAATTAATCATAATAAAACCGATCAAATACTTTAAATTGTCGTAAAGGATACTTAATGTACATTTACTCTATCAATTTATGCACTAAAACTTAAATATAAATTTAATAATTTTAGAATACTGTTTTTACCAACTATAACGTTTAAATCAGAAAAGGTTATCTCCTTGCAATTTTACGATAGCGTAAGTATATTTAATTTTTTAAATTAAACGCTCAATACTTTTAAATTATATTATTTTATCTAAAATGAATTTAATGTAATCATTTCGAATATTTTCTGACTTGAAATCATACTTCAAAGTTCTTCTTTTATTTTATTCAAAATATAGACACCAGTAATAATCTAATTACTTTAATTACTACAGACGTACTGTAATTCAATGAAATAATAATAATTGTCACAGATTTAAGAGCGCTACCAAATTTTACTCCGGGGCTTGCTTAGTTTTTAAAAGCGATACCCGTTTGACTCTCGTAAGTTATCTCGCATCGCATTACTATATTATGGAAATTATTGTAAAACATAATAATCATAATGCTGTATTCCAAGTAAATGATAAAAAAATGCCTTTAAACGTATGTGTAGTCGGTGGGTTAAGATGCGCATAGAAGCTAGTGAGCAAGCGAAATTCTTTGAAGTATACACGAATTTTACAAAGTTTATAAACAGTAAATTTCATGGTTCATATACGTATTTAATTAAGTTAAATACTAACATAATATTACGAAAACGTTATAATAACCTACAATGTATAAATAATTAAATATGCGATTTACTATACAATAATGCGTATTGTGATAATATAATACTATCGTAATTATTATTATTATAATATTATCCAGTGACACCGATGCTGCTATATTGCCTATACGTGTCGCCGCCACACGGTAGAGTGTTCATCATACGAGATACAACGGATGAACTATAATAATATAATAAATATTATTACATAACTCTCGATCCGTTTGTTATACGAAAACGATAGAAAAAATAACTTCTATTTCCGTAATATCCCAATTATTAATATATTTTATATTTCGATGTGATTCGCAAAACGGTGGGCGCTAAATCAGTATATTTATATAGTATATTATATACCGGGCGGTGGTCATAGCAAACGTATAAGATATACGTATATATATATATATATATATAATATCATTACATAACGTCAGTTTATTTTATCGACGTTTCAGAGTTATATGCTCTCACGCGTTACACTCGCGGCAATTCAATTCTGTTTTTGTGTTTCGCGTCGTATTTTTAACATCGCAATAAAGTTTTTGCACGAGGTATATTGTGTATGCCGTCAAATCCCGATCGAAGGACCCTTCTCGCGTGTAACGAAGATTCATTGGCGATCGTCCACCAAATCCAATACAAAAACGTACGATATGTTTTCGCGTAAAAATTCTATTACAGACGAGAATGAATATCGTACGGAATAAATCGCGGGCGGACATTAATACTTAATATGCACACGCATTTGACCGGCAAGAAGAATACGATTGGGCGCGCGCGAGATCAAGTCGCGTGTGCAGTTCGTACAGATAATAAAACGACCACCACCACCTACGGGCCGCGTTGTACACGTACAACCGCGCGAGGAGTGGCGATCGCAGCCGTTTACGCGCAACTCTTTTCGTCCGTCCGTAACACGTCTGCAGTTATACACATTATTATACGCTTGATCACTTACCTCACAACGTCGCCCGCGCCACCATCAAAGTCACCGCGGAAAATCGTATGCGCCGCGGCCCTCGCACCATATCGTCGGCAGCTTAAAACGCTATAACAGTAGGTAGTAGGTACTTTAAGCCCGTAATTTATTATAAGACGAGATTATGCGACGGACGTTTGGTCGAAGGAAAATAAATGAAAGACACGACCCGCGGGCTTTAGTCTAAGGCCGCGGACGAGTGTGGTATTTAATTTATAATTAGTTGGACCACGACAAGGCCGCCGCGAACAACGATAATTTATATTATATTATACAATATGTGTAATGATATTAAGTAAAACGGTACGGTGTTTCGTACGTCGCGAGCGGATGCGATCGAAATCGCCAGAAACGACGGCGATAATTGGAAGAAAAAATACGTCATACCTGAACCGCGGTAGTCGGTAAACTGTTTACGATCTGTCGGGCACCGACACGTGGTTTGCGCTCGTCGTCGCGATGTCGCGTACGGCAGAGTCGTCAAACGCCACGTCATATTAATACGATGGTGCCGCGTCGAACGTCTGCAATCGTTGTAGCGTTCGCGTACGGTCGTGTCACTGATCGCGTTATGTTTCCAAAGAATAATCGATGCGTACGACGTCTCGTTCGTTTCGTCTCGTCAATTATTAAAAACGTTAACTATATATATTTTATAATAATAACGTCAAACGCCGCGATGTTTAATTAGTAAAGACGCAAAGACACCGCCATCAAAGAAGAACGGTACTGTGCACATGATTTCGTTGTAATTATTTCAGTCGGGCGAGGCTATACGTTGTGTTTACTTTATTGATGTATTCCGAGTTTCTATTTATCGAGTCACGTATCAGAAATTAATTATTGTTTTACAACGCATTCACATAATAATATCAGGTAGGTATAATTTGAAATGCTTAATACAGTTTTACGGTTTGTCGATTATATTGAAATCGAAAAATATGTTAGAATAACGTACTTATTATCGCCAACATTTTCAGTTATAAGTTTAACACAAAAAATATCGAATTAAATTGAAAAAAACAAGACCCGACTGGGGTGTCAATTTGAAGTTTTTTTTTTTTTGTAATCTACTATTAATACTCAAACAAATTACATTATAAAAACTATCAGTTTTCCCAAAACGTTATATTACATTTGTGATTAATGATTATTAATCAAAACTTACTATTTCCATGGAACGAACAAATCTAATCTTAAGGTAAACCTATTCAGTACGGTTTTTTTCCATTTGTGAACAATTGACATTTTGTTGATATTATATGCTTTGGATTTTAACCACTCGTTTTGTATTGATTGTAGTTCCAATAATGACCAAACGTAATATTATTTTAATAAATCGGAATATTTTATTTAAGACTATGATTATATTTTCATGGTTAAATATTTCAATAAAAGATTAACATTTTGGTCATGTACATTGTACAACTAGCATATTTGAAATTTCTTGGTATAGTATCGAACATTCGGTTATGGATTTTTGAACTAAAATAAAAACCGGACAACTTGCTTTATCGCATACGTTTAACTGTAGGTCGTCATTCTGCAGTATTTCATTGTATACATTTTAGTTCAACGATAATTGAATAGTATATGTATATAAATATTATTAGTATAACAATTGTATGGGAAAAAACCATGGAGTCGGGCATCTATTTCTAAGAATAGTTCATGCGTATTAATATCATAATTATTATTTTCTCGATATTGTAGATATAAATAATTTTTATTAAAAACCGGTTTTGTTTATGCCCATTTTTCGCTAATTTTATTTTCTGCTTATTTTGAAAAGTATCGAGAATATTCTACTACCCCCACAGTTGATGATTATAGTATTTTGCAGCTATAAAAAGTGGCGAAAATCAATACATGTATCAACCAACTCGGAATTCTAAACTATGAAATTTAAAAATTTTGATTACGATAAAGTAATTTCTGCAGATAATATTATAACCACATGAAAATATTTTATAATTAAATATTTTTTAGAATTAATTTAACAAAAATCGTAAATTATTGAACAACGAGTATGTATAACATATAATAAACCAAACCACTCGATTTAATTAAAATATAATAAACTACACAGTTTTTGATTTATTTAATATAATTTATATTTTTAATGAAAAGGAACTGATTTTTTTCATAGTTTGTATCCATTAATATAGAATATAAATAATATAATACAATGAAATCATGATCACACGAAACTATCGGAATTAATTCTTATAATTAATTATGAGAACGGATATGAATTAATTGCAAAACTCTATTGCCACTGCGAAATAGTTTAGTATGTCAGTAGTTGGTGTACTTACATGATAGATCTCATGATCAATTTATTAGTGCGATATTTAGTATTTACAACTTTACCGTGACCTCCTTTCACATACTAAATCTAAAATAAGCGTAATGGATGAGCATGCCCAACTACATCACATGAGAATTGATGTGAATTATTTTACGAATTACGAATTTATATTATGTATGAGTGAAACTGCACACATTACACATACATTTTTTATTGAAACACACCAGATATTTATGAATACATATTATAATATTATCGTAGAGTATATAACAAGTATATTATATTATCATTATACTTTCTTATTTTATACTTCAAATTATCATTCATCAATAAAATATTATTATCTAACGTACACGTAATTTATTTTTAATTAATGTTTACATTTTTCATAACAATTTGAATGATATAAAATATTTAACTAAATTTCAGATTTATGTAAATATCTCAATGTTGTATACATTTGATTAATAAAATAGTTTAATCTTTAATAGTTAAAAATGTATTAATATTGAAAAAAATAACATAATATTACTCAACTATAAAATATACTGTTTCATAAATAAAAATTAACTATACCTATTCATTAATCAAACATAAAAAATTAAAGTATAATAATTATAATATATTATTATTGAATTATTTTAGAAAATCATTTTTACATAATTTATATTAAGTATAGAAAACTAGATTTAATTTTAATCGGTAGATTTTTAAATTTCAAAGCAATTTGATACTTTGCTTAAACCTATAAAATATGTGCTTGAAAATAGAAAAAAAACGAAACATGCAATTGTAAATGAAAAAAAAATGTTAATATCATGATAGAGCCATTATAACAACAAATTTCCGTCAATAAATATATTCAAAGGATCAACGTAAAACAATATTATTGTAAATTCATAAACATCATAATTCCTAATTATATTTATAATAATATAATATATATATATTATATTATACATGTAAGTATACAAAAAAATTACACAACTATAAATAAATAAATAACTTTTTAAAATTTTATAATATATTGTAATATTTTAATTTATATTTATTTCATAATATTTTGTATTATAAAATAAATCGAAAAGTTTTTTTTAAATCTTAGAACTTAAATTGATCACTTCATAGCGCCCTTTCTGGTAAATCAAAAATTGATTATATCGTAGGTATGCTATGTATAAACACCAATTTTGTTATAGAGGCCAATACAATTTATCATTTAATTTTGTTTACATTATTAAAATAGATTGACTCTATTTGACCTTAGCCTATGTACTTTATTTTATTAATAAAGATCGTCATAAAATCATAGCCTATAAAGAGTATTGATCTATTCCAATACGTGTTACATCAAGAGTTTCTACGCGATTCTATTAGCACATAATATAATATTTCTTATCTACATCGATGACATTATGTACTTTTTAAAAATGTACTAAATTAATAGTTACTGATGATTTAAAGCTTTCTGGCCTGTCCGTGAAGTTAACTGTCAAAGATGAAGCTGATTTTCTTCGATTGGATTATTTACTTTATATGATTGGTATAATAATGATAATTTCATAAATTCCAGATGATGACATTTTGAGAGAGCTTTAGTGGTTTTTAAATTGAATTATTACATTGGAATATGCAACCAATTAAGGGCCTTGATAATTTTTTTTGAACTTCACTTCAATTTAACTGTCACATTACCAACATTGTTAACTGGTCAAACAAAATTGTAGGTTTCATTTGTCAAAATTATGTTGGCTAGTGAAAAATAAGCTATTAAATCAAAATATTGATATCAATTTTATTCTATTCATAAGTATAGCTCAATAATATGGTATCATGTTACCATTCGAGACTTAAAATGAAATTAGAAAAAACAACGATATAAGCGAATAAATTTACATTTAGGTGAGAAATATTGATTTTCTTGATTTATTAAATCACTTTTCCTTGTATACCCGTCATACTCAATCTAACAATTCATATTATCTGAATACAGAAGTAACTAATTACGCAAGTTAAACCCACTCCAGTAAAATTATGTATGCCATAAATGAATTATAAATCGATTTATTCTTCTCATCAAACATTGAGAGCATTGAAAATATATTGTAATTTTATACTTAATAATTCATAGCTATATTATGTATTATTTATTTATATTGTACTATTAATGTCTACAAACGTTTTTTTGTAACTTAAAATTATCTAATTTATGTGACTGGGCCTGGCCTGTTTAAAACTTGAATAAATAAATAAATAAACATCATTGTTAAATTAACATTTTATGATTGAACAATAAACGTATATACTGTATTATTTTGAAATTATTATTGATGTTACATTATGAAATGTTAATTTAACAATGATATTGTTAATAATATAACATCAATAATAATTTCAAATTGACGCAGTCCATACGTTTATTGTTCAATCATTCATTATAAATAAAAATATTTTTTTAATCGATGGTTAAATGTGCAGATTATAATATTTCATTTGTTTTTATGGTTTTCTTTGTAATAAATAAATTAAATAGTAATATTATATTATTGCATATTTCAATTATTCTTCGCTCAATTTAATTTTTATTTACCAGTAAAACAGGCATACCACATATTTCAAGTTAAACGATAAAGTTTTTTTTTTGATACATGATTTCATTGAACGACCATTGAAATTCCCCAATCATCTATCTCAATCAGACAAATTTACTACGGTAAACGATGTTAATCAGAAATACAATTTTAAACGAAATAGTTTATCATCATTGGATATTAAACATTCAATATACATTAATCGCCTTAATGTAGTATTATTTTGTTTTTTTTTTAAGTTTCCATTGTGTATTATTTACATACATTCAAATTGAATATTAATATATTTTTTTATTTAGTAAATTTCGTGTTTCATTTAGTGTTGTGTGCATTTCACATACTGATTTGAAGCTTATGTTGTTTTTCTTATACATTCTGATTAAATATAAGATGTTTAGTATGTTTATACTGGTTTGAATAATCTTGTTTAATAATATGTTTTTTTTTAATTTAAATACATATACACTTACAAAACACAGCTAAAAGCTAAATAAAAGCAAAATTAAAATATATAGCACAATTTTATAAATAACATTTAATTCTTAATTCATATAAGTGGCATATTTGTATAAAACAAATCATCTTTAATTTCATATTCCAAAACAAATAATTTTATGATAATTTCTATTAATGAAAATTGAATTTTAAACAAGTAAATGGTTAATTATATAAATATGTTTTTATGAACGGTGAAGTAGACCAACATTTTGTGGGGTAGTCCTGTACAGGATAAATTCATTCAAACATTTAATATTAAGAAAAGTATTTCGGGTTGAAATATAAAATATTAATATTATGATTTCATTTATAAAGAATTAAAAATTAAAATGTTAAAAAATATAATTTTAAAAATAATATAAAATATAATTGTTTTTCAAAAATGTTGTAGTATAATTACTTCAAAATAATTTTTCCATGAACGTTATTACTTTTCGACGTAATCACTGCTCGCTGTCAAAAGAATTGTGTTGTGTATAATATCTGTAACATTTAACAACCTTATATTAAAATTATATATTTAAATATTTCACATAATCTTTCAGTTGTGTATATTATATATATACATATACATATATGTATGTATAAATATATATTAGATTATGCATACAATTATGCTTAAAATATGTGTAGTGAAACGATTTACGGAATGAACGAGCAACTGAATAATGTATACTTGCAATAGTTGAATTACAACACAGGATTTCGTTACTATATTTTCACATTTTCGCCACGCCACAGATGAATTTTTTTCCCCAAAAAATGTCAAATAAATCATAAATATACATTTTATACATAACAAAAAAAAATATACAATTCAACGCTTACGGATTATATGAAATATATGAAATATTGTTGTGACTATATGCCTCCAATATATCCTATGGATTATAAAAACAGTACTAGTGAAGTCGTGACTCATATGTCCAGAATATGTTATAGTATTTCTCATCTACGCAACATAACTTATTGCAGGAATATCCAAATTTTGTATTACAAGATTCAACAATTATATGACTTAAATTAATATGGTAAAAAATTTCTGCGATACGTTTAATGCAATAATTTGGATATCTCTTAATATTATTATAAATAATATGCACCTTCCGTGGTATATTTAAACGGACATTATACAGTAAATGAGAGGGGAAATAAAGTATTAGTTTTTAAATCGTATCCGTTCTAGAAAATAACTTTAACGTGGTGGTAAAGCAAATGCAAATCGTTATTTTTGAATGCAGAAAACGAAACGAAAATCAATAAACAATAACAATATATATATATATATAGGTGTATATTGTATATATGTGTATATGTACGTTGAGTTAATTTTCACAAATATATAATATATTATTCTCAAAGTCAATTTATTTCACAAGTTACTTTAAATAATATGCTAAACGTAAACGGCTTCAAACAGACATTAAAAAGCAAATCCTTCAAAATGTTTAAAACATCTTAAAATAAATTCGGAGGAAAAAACATTTAGTGAAAATTAGAGTAAGTAACGATGAAATGGGATTTAAAAAATTCAATGGTTTTTAAAATCAAACATAAACAACTTAAAAACAAAAAACTATTTGTAAGGCAAAATAAAGATAAAAAATTAACTATCAGAGAATAAAAGAATGAGTAATATTAAAATGAATGCATCGAATGCATTATACATTATTTTAATAATTTGTCTCTTACTTCTAAAAGAAGTAAATATATGTTTCAAAAGTAACTCGTATTAGTGTGTTGTTATTATTTTAATTAAAAAATATTTAAAATTATTTATGTAACAATAATTATTTTAAGATGTTTTCGAAACAAACGAACATTACATATTATGAAGTTAAACAATTTTATATTACAATTATTAAATGGGTATACAAAAATAAAAATAGTAATATTACACATCATTTTTTTTAAGCCAAACATTATACACTAATTTTATTATCTATAGATATGAAAGTAACAAAAAAAACTTCAGCAATCCGGTTTAATTTTTTTTTTTTAATTATCAACAAAACTCCTATTATAGAGGTAGCATGGCGTGTTGGTACCTACACGAGTCCTACGATAAGCTTAAAATTTCAGACCTTTTTGTATTATATATATACTATATAGGTATGTATTTAAATATACATGCAGTGCAATGATCATATCAGATAGACAGTTGGACTTTAATCATAACTTTATTAATATATATTATTATACCCTATTGTGAATATGACACTAACATTTTTTCTTGTGAATTATATTTTTATAAAAACATAAAAAAAATAATTAATAACAATTAAAACCTTTAATATTAATTCTTTGTTTGATTGGTCTTATACATCATCTAAATAAATGAAAATCGAATGGAAACAATAACAATGTTCAATTAGTGACTGTAAAAGAAACATAAAATCGTCATCGAAAAATAATTAACAAAAAACTAAAAAAAGGTATTTTTTGAATGTTAAACATAAATAAAACTCATAACCGTATTTAAATTGTATAAAAACAAATTATTATTTACTATGGATATTAATATAAATATCAAAACTATAATATATACCTACTGTAATATTATAATAATATTTCAAATTATACCTATGTACTCATGTATCTAGTCATTAGTCATTATATTTTATTTTTAATAATCATAAACATTATATTTTTATTTTTATGTTACTAATAACCATTAAAACATCAATTAGATGCAATCAGTTAAATTATTTGCAAAATTGAAAAAACATTCAGTAAAAATGAAAATCAGATAAACAGTAAGTTAGTAAATTATAATTCAAAATCGTTATGCAATATGAGCCTTTATTGTGTAAATTAGTGTAATATATCAAATACATATATAATATGCATATATGCATGTGCAACGAACATTTCGATTAAAATCCTGTATCTATGCCTGTTAATGACAAGCCACCAATCAGATATATATTGTCGGCTTGCATTGCACATATATGCGTCATATACAACATCATTTGAGTAGAATTTAATCAAACATTTTACTATACAAATAAAATATTTAAGAGATTATTCATAAATATTGATAATAGTATACAAGTAATTAATTAATATAATAATATCATAATTAGGTAGACTGCGCGGATAAAGCGTACTAACGCACTAACGATGTAGGCACGATCGATCTACGGCGCGGAATATGTCAAACTGCATTACGTTTTCGTATAGTATGGGTAGTGAGTATTTATAAAATCGCAATAATCTGATGGATGATTAATTTCCGGTTCAATTCGCGTGTTCTTGTGTGCACAGCTCATTATTTATGACTTATCCAATAGTATATGCGAAATAATATACGTACTACGTATGTAACCTATGTAAGGTTAAGTAACAACCGACACATTGGTAGGACATTTACGAAGATCGTACAATAGACAACATGTTTTACGTTTTAACAACACTTACGCTATTTAGGCTTATAACGAATTTAATATTAAATTATTAAAACATAAAACAACTATAAGTTAACGATAACAACGAAAGTTTCAAAAGTAAATGGTATATATTATACAACAATACCATACTTGTTAGAAAAAACTTATCTAAACTCGTATCGTTTGGCTGAATTGACCAAGTACTTATATATATTTATGACTTTATGAACTTTAGTCCATATATAATAATATACATAATATATATTATATATAAAAAAAATAAGCAGACAATTTTTTTTATTGATCTATATTATGATTCCTGGTGATTTACGATTGTTGGCAATAAATATTAATTTAGAAAATTGGTAGTATGATGTATATTTACATATAACAACTACTAGAGGCTATCTCGCCATAATTTGTCCTAGCCCATATTATATCCCACGGGACCGAACCGTATACATTTTAAGTAGTATATCCTATATACAGCTCCTGCTTGAACTTTAAAACGTACATAGCTATATGAATACTTAATGGAAATTAATAATTCCATAAAGTATTCACATAGTTATGTAAGTTTTAAAGTTCGCGTGAACGGTGTGGGTGTGGAGAAAGGCATATACGATGAGCTGCAGGCGCTAGCAAGGACACACGTGGTGGGATATTTCGCAAGTTATAATATAATATATACATATTATATGGTATTATCATTGATAATATTATCAAAAATAAACGTGGCTCATATGGATGTATAAATTATATTTCTCGATACGTGACGCGTGCATTTTGTGTAATCACTCTGGCCACTGCGGTGCACTTTGTGGAGTGGATCAAACGGTCAACCGCATTAAACAGTGATGATAATAGTAATAACAATAATATAGTAATGATAAAACGAGACATTAAATATATAATTAATAGCCAATGATAATGATTAATGCAATAACGGGCTGGCAGGAGGACGACGACAAAGGGCGAGCGATGAGGACCACACCGCAGAGGACCGTTGGGAAATCGACCAGTGGTAACCCAATAATTGATGGTGCAGCGATAGTTTGATGCAGCGAAATAAGTCCTCCACGCGCTCGTCTGCTGCACATCATTAATCTTTCAACGACTCTCTCGGCCTTAGGGATAAAATCGTGTAATATTATACATCGTCACGGCGAAACAAACGAAAATTATAAATTTGTATTTTTTATTTTTATTCGATAGTTTTTCATTTTTTTTTTTTTTATCATCCGCGCCAAGAGCCCGCGATCTCCGCTTTCCGAGCCATATAATATATTGATCTATACACGCGGTCATTGTTGACCACCTACGCAGATAAACTCGTCGTCCGAACACGCAGTGAAGAAAAATTATAAAGCGCCACACTACATAATATTTTTATGATGTGTCCACCAACGTCTGCGTGTTAAAAGGACGATATAACATTACGCAATTTTAATCCACTGACACAATATTGATCAATACAAGTATTTTCAGTGATTTAAAGTGTTTAATTATTACATAGGTAAGTACTTACAAACTTTATAGTTTGAAAATTCCTTATTCAGTATAGCAAAGATCAACCACTATTATTTTGTACCATAAACCAAAAATCAATATTGGTCATAGTTTTAAATTACTGCAGACGACGACATTAAGATATCTTAAAATTAGGTGAACTATTGGAATATTTTTTTGTTATTAAAAAGTTGTAGTTTCATATTTTAATTAAACATAATGCCAATAATATTCAAAGGTATAATTTAATTTATTCTGATTAAAAATTATTTGCCTATAGATGACTTTTTATTTTATTTTTTGGTCTCAATACTGCTTATTGACGATAAAAAAAATCAATTGAATGAAATATTTTATCAAATCGTCTAAAAAAAACGGTTCACTCCCGTGTTATTTCGTATGCTTCACTGAACATCGCTATTTATTCGAATAGACACCTATGAATAATAGGCACCATCATACACGCGTTATTACCCTAGTTATATATTTTTTCTTTATGCTATATTTATGTTTATAAAAATTGTGTGATTAAATTGTTTTAGTTGCTTTTACACTTTGTATATCAATATTAATCAAAATGCTAAATATATTTACGCTTAAAATTAAAAAAAAACATCGATGAATGATCGAATTTAAATAATATTTTGGTAATTAGTTTATCAGTTTACTAGTCATACTATAATTAATTCCATACATGACACGCTATATACTAATTTTCATTACCCCGAAGTAAAAATGGGAAGCAACCATAGAAATTATTAAAACTATTTTTATATTAAAATGGTAAATCTTATTTGAAATTTGAATGTTCGAAGATTTGAATAACTTCCTATTTTAATTACCATATAATTAAATAGTTATTGTATCTGTATATCAAATTTCATTAACATTCTAGTACTAATATAGTTACTATTATTGATCACCGGAACTAGGCTTTAATACACAATATAGATTTTATATTAGATCATATAACTTCAATACTTTAATCTATGAAAGTTAATATTTTTTTTTTAAGAAAGATCTATTTAGAAAATTGTATCGCAATAATATATTAAAAAATAATTTTAAAGAATAAATATTTTGAAATTTTGCTTTTTAAGTTGTACCTTATTTTACCTTTCAAGATCGATGTAAGACGGCTTGCTAACCAAAAGGATAAAACTTTATTTGATACCACTTAAGATAGTATTTTTTGACAAAGGCTTATTAATGCAAATTGCTTTTAACCTAATGCACACAACTATAAATCTTGATAAAGATATAATCCAACTAAATGATGACATACGGGACTACATATTATATTATAATATATAATATATTTTATTATATTAAATATTGGTTTATCAAAATCAGTAAATATAAAGACAATCTTAGACAGTTTTATAAAAGTCATCTTATAAAAAAAACAATGTCATCTTGTCCATCAAGATAAATGCTAATGGTTAAAAATAAAACAATTTTATTGATATTTTTCATAATATTATGTATTAGAATTTGGAATGCTAACATTATTTTTTGGTAACCTTCTGTGATTAGTGAATTATTAGATTTTGATTTTAAAAACTAACCATTGTCTAAAGCTATCCTGCTAATTTTTATGATTTTTAACAACAGTTTATTTTCATTTTATATTTACATTTAATTTAATTTTAATATAGTTTTGGTAATTATTTATATAGACAATTAATGTAGTATTATTTTCTATTTATTTATTTAATTAAAATCCATGCCATGTGTATCTAATATATGAAGTACAAACTTAATTTAAAACAATTAAAAGTTGATTAAGAACAATAATGAGATAAGAAAAATGTTGGAACTAGGCCAACTGAAGGTACCAAAATAGGTGGTAATTTATATAGAAAGTATACTATTTCAACTTAATGTCTGCTTGGGATCAGGAGGTTTTTTAGCAATCGCTAATGGCATCGCTCTATTGTTCTTGTTCAGAAATGGTTTATTGATTTCGTCATTATTTTAATAAGCGCAATCATAAAAACATGAATAGCGCTTATAATAGACGACCTAATAAATAGCTTTGCAAAGCATTCAGAAGCTAAATAAAGAGTGTTTAAGTATTGATGCCATTAAATTGTAGTAAAACTGAAAATAAAATTGTATAATAGTTGTGCAAAGCGCGATTATATATTATGTTTACATGTGAAATTTTTAACATACATTTATTGAAAGAAAAAAATTGTCTCCGGGGTATTTGTATTTAAATTTAATCTCTTATAATTAGTTAAATCTAATACATCATAAATCAATGA
This sequence comes from Rhopalosiphum padi, assembly GCF_020882245.1. Taxonomy (NCBI): domain Eukaryota; kingdom Metazoa; phylum Arthropoda; class Insecta; order Hemiptera; family Aphididae; genus Rhopalosiphum; species Rhopalosiphum padi. The sequence goes on from NC_083600.1 coordinate 28,011,100, forward strand.
CGCTTGAGTGCAGAACGTTTGACCAGCTATATACAACAGAAGGTTATGGCTATTGGCTACGTATATTATGATCGTCATTAAGCAGACATTATTAAGTGAACCGTTTATATTGAGCTGATTGTGTATGTTAGTCGCAAACTCGCAAATCACACAATGCGCCTATTCAGCGTATTTTGATTTACTACAGTGTAAGTGTGTTATAATATAATGTGTGGTATAACTGATTATGTTTGTGTATCAATATAATATATATACGGTATTCACGTGTTTACCTACTATACTTAGGACTTTAGGAGTAATTTGTAATATTATATGGCCGTTACATCGTTTTGGTTTGTCCTAATTTGTCTACAACACAGTATTGCTCTTTTGTTGTTGATATTTGTTTAACCGTAGTACAGTTAAGAATATAACATATCAAACTTTAATCAAATAACCACAACAATAAGTAATATGCATAATATTATAGTAATGTGTATAAGGTTACCATTAATTGTAACTGCGTTAAATTATCCATATAAGTATCCGACGGAAAATCGCATCGAGACTTTTAAAGAATTTCTTGCAAGGATAGTGCAATATTGCAGCTTTTCCAAGACCGACCGCAATAAGCTTTCCTATCGAAGTCGTTCCACCAACGAGTCTTATCGATAACAGTACCTATTTAAATTTGTTTTCATTAGATAAAAACATTTCACACTTTGATGAAATTTTTTATAGATAGTAGACTCATTTAAAACGTTGGACCGTACTCTTATATTTCTACCTAAGAGTTCCAAGCAATTATAGAACACATCTTTTTGTTAAAAACTTAATTTTTATTTAAATTAAAAAAAAATAAAACGTCAATCAATTAACTTGCAACTTTAACGTTTTTAATATACGCCACTTTAAAGACCCAGGTATACACATGAGAGACTAAACAACTGGTATTAACACAAAACCTTATAAAACAAGTAGTATGAGGTAGATAATATATGCTTGTTTTTGAAGGGGCTTATTCTAGTATACTAATATATACTTAAGTGAAACCGCTCGAACGTTTAAACTTTGCTCTCAATAAGTCTACCTTACCCTCGCCGTTGGTAATTTTGTTTCTTCGTATTCTAATAACTTTAATATATATGTGATATGAATTAAATAAAATAAATAAACCCACTTCCATGTAATAAGCTATCGGCTCTCAGATAAATTAAAATGATGTTATTATTTTCGTTGATTAATACGAGTTTCGTATATAATATATATTATGCAAAAATTATTGTTTTGGTATTTCATTTTTATAATTTGACTATAACACACTTATACGTACGACGTACGTACTGTGAATATTAAATTGTATTCATACAATGTAAAAGATCAATTGAAATAAAAAAGATGAAGTACTATTCTATATTTTACTATTATATAGTAAAGAGTACGTGCATGCATATCGGTGACTTGGCGATATTTCTTCGATTCTTTATATCGAAATTTTACTCATTTATTTTTCCTTATCATTTTATTTACGATCGACACGTCTTTTTATATAATAAGTATATCGAATGTATATTATTTGATACTATAGAGTTTGTAAAAGTGAAAAAATTTATTGAAAATCCAATTTGTTTGATGACATTGATACATAGAAAATGACTGTGGTGCTATCTACAAAAAGATAAAAAAAAAAGCTAATACGGTAACACATCGTGACGTGTCATGAAATATAATATTGTCAATATCACAAGACCATGGAAATAAGCTAAACACATTTGATTGACAACAACAATACTCGTATTTGGAAAATACGATTAAGAAGTCAGCGCAATAGCGCATGCAATTTTTCGATTTGCGTGTCGCAGACACAATTTAAAATAAGTTGATGAACTCAAAAATATGGATAAAGAAAAAACTTACAAAGAATTTATTATGAGTATTGTTTTACGAAAAAAATTAATGACACTAAACCTGGAGTATCGTATTGTTCTATACTATTTCAAAAAAATTTAAATATATAATATTATTAAATCGTACTAATTTCAAAAAGTCAATAATACATTCCTACTTCCAGATAAACACAGATTACGCGTGTGCCTACAGCAAGTGAGACGAACAAAAATATTTTACGATAGAAATATTATAAACTTGAAAGGCGTCGTAATTAGATTTATTATTATGCACATATATTATTTAAATCTTTCGTTTAGTTTCAAATATATTTTTACGAGATAAAAAAAATATATAAAATAAAACAATCTACATTTGAATTTAAATAACTTTAAAATACTTACATAGCATAATGACATTATATTATGATATATTATATTTTGTAAAGTCGGGTTATTTCCCCTAGTAAATTCACAATTTTAACAAAAACAACTTTGTTGTGACGTTGTTGTTATGTTCCTACTTTTGATTTTACAAAATACCTAACATAATATCAGACGACCGGCATAGAGGAACTCGGTTATATATTTTCGTAGAAGTTTGAAATAAAAATAAAACTCAAATGAAAAACATTCATAAGGATGGATACTTAAAAGAAACAATATTAAACAGAAATTTGAATTTAAAAACCATTCTTTGGAGAAAAAAATATGTAGTAACACACATATATATAGTTTTTTTTAATAAAAATATTATCGTGTTCTCCAGTTGGTATACAAAGTACTTGTTTTATTTCTCTTATTATTGGACATTTTTTAATTTTATTATAAAAAATGTTAAAGAAACTATCCAATTTTCAATTACAATAATTATTATGTTTTAAATAACTAAACTACTTTCTGAACAAAATAAATAACATGTACTGTTATTTAAAAATATACTTTTATAAAACCATAGTTGTAAATTTATATTTAATTTGTGAAAGTTAGAAATATACTTTCTAAATAATATATTAAATTACATAAAAATTGTTAATTAAGCGTTTTAATTATTAGTATTTACCTATATAATTTTATTGGCTATGAAAATATAATAAACTTTGTTAGTGAATTTCAAATATTATCAACAATTTAAGAACACCATTACTCTAAATACCAAAAGTTTAGAAGCAGGTTAAATCTAACCCCTTCGTTTTCATAATCCACATAAATGTACCCATTAATATACCTACATACAATATTTATTTTAGAATTCAATTAAGAGTTTATAAAAATAATGGTGCATTAAAGTTTTGTGAAACATATTATCTAATGAAATACAAACTTGAACGAAGGAATGTAAATACTTTGTAAATTAATACATTTTTACAACGTTATTAACTAAATAGCCGAGTACTTAATGCCATTCCGAGAGAACGCAATAAAACATATCGTAATGTACCCTAAGCAGTATACTTTTTTTTATATGTTTATAATACTAGAATTCACAGTATTGTGTTCAGACTAAGGTACAATAATGGACTTCGTCGAAAAAAAAGAAAGAAAAGAAAAAATCCGATTTTCCACCATAGTCAAATGATTCAGTTGAATTTAATATAAAATAATGGTGCGAGTACCCATCATGTTTGTAAAGGACGTTTTAATACTCTCGACATTTAATTCTATTTAATATCAGAACATGTATGCGTGTATACCTCTAAGGTATACAATAATATATTATTACATTGAAAACAGTGACCTGACGGCGTTATAGCGGCCCCAAGTGAGAAGTACATCGATGCATGTGCAAATGGCGTGCCATATTATTATTTTGTTACGTATTATATTATGGTAACCATTGAAACGTTTTCTATCTCTGGTGCGGTGTATCAGTGACAGATTAACAGTAAACAGGGGAATATGAGATGTTATTGATGTTAATGATATCATAGACGGGGCACTTAGGTATACCATAATATTTCATCAATCCTATGGTTATGCCGGGTGTGGTTTATAACGTATACATTGAAATAAAATGTTAATATAATATAATTTACTTTATTGATGACCTGGTATTTACGCAGAGCAAGCGATGAAACGATACTCATTGGGTACACAGATGTGTAGCAGGCCGAAGGATTGTTATAATAATTATACGTTTCGTTAAATAATCATAAATAGTTTTACCTGATTGATGAGACTCCGTGATAATAAAGAACGGGCTTGAGATGACACACGCGCGGGTCTTGGATATATGTATAATATTATAATAATAAAATATAAATAATGTTATGGTTTTTCACGCTATAAGAAATTTACAATATCAATATATTATATTACAGCCAGGCAGAATGCGTGTGATATGATTTTAGCCATAATTACGAGTGTTTGGCGGCTTTTTAATGACATAGACCAAATAGCGATTCGATTAAATTGTTAAAAATATCAATTTATTACGCGGTGTCGTGAAAAACAATACGCAAGTTTTTATTTAGCGTAAAAAGCATGTTAAAATACGATTTAGAGGACGACTACACACGTGTATTTAGATTCATGACATGTATTGAATACCTTAAGTGGACATCAAAAATGCGCACGTAAAACGTAATACACGATTGCACGTTTTTCTGTGTGATTTATATGTAAAAACGAGAAAACAATGTGGGCTCTGTGTATATACAGGTCAAGTGTTTACGAGGAAAAAAGTTTTTTTTTTATAGCTTAACATATATTATTACTATTATTTTCTTTGAAATTTATACTACGATATACATATACTAATTATTTTTGATAACATAATGATGTGATGTGGCAAACATTGGATGTGAGTTTAAGTCAGAAATTGCCATACTTCAATTTTCGTTTCTCTATTGTTTTTAAATATTTTTATGTCATCATTTACAGTATTTTTTTTTTTTTTAATCGACCATTTGATCTGACCGGAAATGTTTATCTTTTAGGTACACAACAATCATGTTTAATAAACTATAATATATTAATACAATACGATATACCGTAAGTAAAAGTAACTAGTTTCACTACTAATTACTATAATAATTATTTATTATCATACAAATTATTTATCACTATAAAGTATACAGAAGTTATTATTAAATTCAAATATTAAAAATACCGATGTATTCTTTTATTCCACGTAATATAGTTATTCGACATGAAATATGTATATACGTATTTTTATTATTATTTTTTTTTTGTATATATCTGGAAAACAGTCAAAGTAACAAATCATACGGATAATATATTATTAGTACAATCTTTGAGTTTCTTATTTTACGTGATATCCTGGGTATGCGTATTGCGCATAAATTATTATACCACAATAAATTATTTGTAATTTCATGTCTAGAAACCTTCTGCAGTGACGGCGATTGCGAGAAGCGTTTTTAAGTTACACACCCAAGTAAAATATTATGCCAGCACAACAGACACAGTTTTTTTTTTTTTTTATCAAAACCCTATAATAATTTACGATTTACCGGTTTTAATGAATGACAGCTAGCAAGAATGCCAAAGTTCGAATTGGTAACTTATTTTATTTTCCCCACCTAAATGATGCATACGATTCATATGAATAATTCAACCCTATGTTTAGAGTACCATCATAACTGTATTGTCATCAATAACAATATATTATAGACACAAAAGATTACACTGTTTACAATCTACTTAACATTATCCGTTTAACTATATACGACTTATTAAATTTCCACGAATTTTTCTATGCTTAATATTGCCAATTAAGATAATATTATATTCCTCTATTTTAAGTGTAAAGATACACCAAATAAGAGAGTTGATTCATCTTGCTGTTATATTAATAATTTTTATAATATAGAGGAAAGACATGAGTTATGGGATTTAAAGTAAACAATATTTTGAGAAGTTAAAATTGGCGTATTTGAAAACAGCGTACACGCCAAAAAAGTTTCGACTGTTCAAATAAAGTGAAAAAAATGAATTATTCACCTTATTAGTATATTCAAAAACAATTTTTCTATTTTTTCAAAAATATTATCTAATTAGTTATATTTTAAAATACACGTATTATAGACTTATAACTCTAAATTAATGCTAAAGTATTGAAGCGGTAATATTCAGCGTATATCAATATGATTTAAAATATTTATTCAATAAGTGATTTTGTAATTTGTTAATATACTTTAATGGTGTGACATTATTTATGTACACAATAAGAAGGCGCACACTTTCGTTATTTTACTCGTCTTAAAGTTTAGAATATAACTAGGTAAGTACTTAAAAAATGACCAGCTGGTACTATAGCCTATAGGTAGACAGATTACGCATTACATATTAAATTTATCTTAATCTTATTAAATTCCAAGCGAATTACAAATTCCTAATATAACTTCCTTCACTTCGACATCAATCATTCAGTCTTGAATCTAAAAAGCGGTGGAAAGATGTGGAACCGATGCGATATAAGCAATCCTGTGACTTATCGATGGGAATGTTTTTTAGACGAGTAATCGAGTAATAAAGCGTGCGATTACAGATAACAAAAATAAAATTAAAAAAACATCTCATGTCCTCAAAACCGGGTTGAAATATATATTTAATTATATTGTTATTATTATTATTATTATCATAAGCCACCATATCATAGGTACTGCCGGTAGAAAGGGGTTAGAAACTCAAAGCGGATATGTTTAGCGGAAAGGTTTATTTTTCAAAGGAAAACCAATTTCAGCATCACCGTTGATGGTGGTGGTGGTTGTGGTAGCAGACCGTCGAGGGATGAACGACGTTGGCGGTGGCATCTTTGAGCGCGCTAAACAACAATATCGTATAATAAACGACGAACAGTGGCAAATATACTGCTCGACGGCGCGTGCATTTAGTGGTAAGGGAATGACGGGATCGGGATAGGGGATTCAAGAGGGTTGGCTAAAGGATTGGCAGAAGAGGGGTATACACATCGCGCATGCGTCCTTCCAGTGGAAAATATAATTTTCCGTTCGCTTATAAAAACGTAAAGAAAATATATTCAGAGCACGAATATCACTGCCGCCGTTTAAAACGTTTTGCTTTTCCTCCTTCCAGTCGACGTGGAATCGACCTATAATACGTATTTATATTCTATATACATACATTCGAGTTCAACACCACATCATCAGCCCTTCTAAGCATTCCAACACTGGGTCGAGACCACAATGTACCATTTTGGAGACCCAAGCACAGCCGATTGCCTGGATAGCGGTCCACCAAACGACTATACCACCCCATCGTATAATGTGCATATGTTTTCATTTCTATCACCGGCTCTTTACAATTTTTTCAGTATTAATTCTATAAAGGTGACTATTATATAATCTAACACAGCCCCGTTATTGCATCGTTGAATAAACAGACCTCAAAGTGCAGTCAAGCAGATAGTATACTATCACATTTAGACGGGTCATAACAATATATACTGGTTATGACGGTGTTTGTGTGCGAGCGTCAGCTTTGTATGTTTTTGTTTAATAGTGTCTATATTGGATTTTATTCAATAAATGCACGGTAAGATTGTGTTGTGAAATAGCGGAAAACGTACAACAAAATGTTTACTCTCCCTGGTGGTCATCTCAGACCTCCAGCCGGTAATGGTTATTTATCGATATGCGAACATAAAAGTGTTTCATCTCGCCACAATAGTGCGACAGAAAAATCACGATCAAAGTACTCGCTCGTCTAGTTGCGCACGAAATAGTGGTATGTTATTCTGGTATTAAATTTGAAATTGACAATAAATCATCGTTTCAAAAACGGCTAAAACGATAATTAACAAACATTTGAAAATTTCTTTAAAATAGTTCAATGGGTTTCGGTTGAAGAAACAAATAAAAATGTGCTGTATCAGTCACTGTGCATGTATATGATGTAAGTTTAAAGTATCTATTCCTATTTTATACGAAAAAAAGTGTTTACAGGAATAGTGTTTTTTTATTTTTTAAATAATAATGAATACCCACGAAAAACCGATTTAAATGGTTTTATTTAAGGGCTAAAAATAATAATGTCAGATACCAACGACTATACATTTATACACGTATTAATATGGTATTACATTCCACGATACGCCGTTACCGTTCGAACCGATAAATTTCTCAAGCACTTTTTTCCAGTGTTAAGCATTTTAGTAACGTTTTAAAATTCCAATATGATTATTATCGGAGAAAACTCCATTTCTTCCTACCTATTACAGCAGTATAGCAGCTGAAAATGCTATAATCGGCCTGCTGTTTAGAAAACGAAACGACATTTTTCGTTATGTAGTCCACGTTCTTTATTCTCTAATTACATTGAAATTAACACGAGTTTAACGAGCACCAGTAAATTATATTATTATACTATAACAACATCACCACGGTGCCTGTGCGTTCTTATCATTAAAAACAACACTAATTACGTTTGAAATTAATGCACTTGATGTTTACTTGTTTCAACGTGCATAAATTATTTAGATTAAATAAGAGGTACCTACACGAATACACAATAAAATATTATACGAAAAAAAGTTTTTGACACTGTAGAAAATCTCGACTTTTAAAGAAAATAATAAACGTGATAAAAATCTTATAAATTCCTATTATTTTTTATAACAAGTTTTTATTTATTATGTTAACTCAGCATTAGTGATTTTCTTTTATTATTATTGTTTTATTTTTTTCTGAAAAATGTAAATGTTTTATATCCACAATGGACCTTGGCGGTTTTAAAAACCATAATCGCATCATTACTTCATTATATTATACGACTGAGTTTAAAAAGTAATGCGATCGGTTGCACGAAGGTAAAAAACATAATATAATAGGAAGTGCAACCACACTGCAAATACTATATAAGTATACAAAGTGTACACTAATCGAGATTAATAATCGTTCACGTTCTAAATAACTAATCTCGGTGGTGAGAAAAATATTATCATAATATTTGCCTGGCCTAACCTTCATCGCCGCTTTATTTTTCTAATGTACACACGAACATCGTGGGCGGCAATGCGATTATATTATTCTCGCACTATGATTTTTGTAAAATATTATTACGAAACGTCGTCCCAGAGGCGGAAATGGTAATAAAGCTTTGTGGAGTGACTGGCTTGACCCTACCCTCCTTCACCGACATTTTTTTCAGCTTAACGAGGTATAATATTTTATTCTTTTGGAATTTTTTATGTCGCTGACCTCGAGCTCCGAAATACGTATCAGCGACCCAACTCTCTTGAAATGTTTACGGATTTCCTCCTGGTAGGTACATCGTCACACGTTATAATATCATACTATTTCTACATTCCGCGCACGCGATGATGTGTAGTGTATATATATATGAATATATTTATAGTTTTTACAACACTATTCTGATATAGACTTCGACGGTATAATGAAACGCGAGTAAATGTATATATAATAGACGTGTGTTACGTAGTGTGGTATTGGGTTACCACTTAGGTTACCACTACCTCGGGGGATAGTTCGCAAAACGTCGTCTTGTTAAAACGCGAACTCGACACCGCGCACGCCAATAATGACACACGCATACATAATAATAATATAATATATACTCGTACGAGATTCCGTCCACGTAGGAAAAAAACCGCGCACCTGCGCCTCCTGCGTGACCGTATATAAAAAAACTGCAGCGACCGGACATCACTCGACGCCGCGTGTGTAACAATACCTTTTATTCGAGACTTTTCCAGTCGTATAGATGGAAATATAAAATAGTATATGACGTGTACGCGGTTACTGCTTATCATTTCGACGTCATAAATAATTCAGACTTTTGAGGGTCACGGCGCGTCGTAGTAAACCATATTATATATATATTACATGTATACGTATATGATATGGCTGCGAGTGCTGTATATTATGTTTTTTATCGATAAAAAAAACACTGACCTATGTGACCAAACGATTTGACCGTCGCCTCCGTCGTGTCCGCGAGGAGACGTGCGTTTTAAATCTAAAATTCAAACGCAAACCGATCGACTGGAAAAAGTCCGACGATCGTTTAACACATAACACCGTTCCCTGTAACTTGCACCGACCGACTTCCATGCCTTCGTCGCACGCGCGGAAATAGAGGCGATCGTCATAAAACATTACGGAAACCGACTGTGACTCGCGCGCGTTTATACGACATGACGCTATCGAGACGAAGGCGCTAAAATAATATTATACGTTCTCTGTCGTCTGTGCGTAGACCTCGCGGCGCTGAAGTGAGTTTTGTTTCGACTTTCGTCAATAACTATAATAATTGATAACAATAATCGTTCGTTTCATATTTTTCCATCACTGTCCTCTCGTAGAACCACTATATTTAATATTTAAATATTGTATCACCACAAACTCGATTACGATATTCGAGAATTTCAAAACGATACCGATATACTCATATTATATATTATATAGCCATTATCGGGTATTACCTATACACATATATATATATATATATATATTGTGTGCGTCGTGTTTACTGCTCGTCTCTATGAAATCGAAATCAATTTTAAACATAATTTTACGTTCGGCGGCCGTTCGATCAGGAAACGATAGTTTTTGACGGTAAACCGCGGGGTCGTTACGGCGTGTACCTCCAATAAGCGCCATCTATTGCGAGTGACTATAGAAGGCGGCGGTGGTATGCGTTCGTTTCGCGCGCACCGCATTATAATATTATTATTATAATTATTATATTATTATAACACCAAACTGTCCCCGCGCTCGCGGTGTGCTGTCAGTCAATCGCCGCGACCGCGCGCGCGTTCTCTTCGTCCCGTCCTGCGTCGCGCGGCCGTACACACATTTTGTATACATAAATCATTCGATTGTGTACAACGCGCGCGTTCCGTCGACCGTGACACGGTTTTCGAGCGACGCGTTTACACACGCCTGTCACAAGGACGATCTATATAAGATAATAATAATATACGTCATCGCCACCACCAACCCTTGGCGCCCTTCACAGACCATCGATATTTGATTTTTTTCTTTCTTTCCGCGCCGCGTGCGTGCGCGTGTGTGTGTAAAGCGCCATACATATATTATGTATACGCGTTTCATTGAATTTCGTGCAGCACGACTACTACAGCACGCGTCACGTGTTATTATGTCGGCGATCGGCGGTGGTGGGGGGTGGACGGAATCCTTTGATATTCGTCCGTATAATATTATAAAATAAATTATTGAATAATATCCATATTATTATAATAATATTATGTACGCATATAAACAAATTACAATAATGACATGGAGGCTAATGGACTGGAACTTGAAGCCTTTATTTCTAATGAAAAAAAAAAAAAATGAAAAAAAATGGAAAATGGCATAATTATGTACCGACAATGACATATACAATATCGTATCGTTATATTGATGATACCTATATTCGCTATATAGGTAGATGTGTAGACGGTAAACAGATAATAATTGAGGACACGTGCACCGAGTCCGTGTATCGTTATATAGGTAATAATGTAATAATAATAATAATATATACTCGTACATATTTTATATTATTGTACTTACGACAATAATTTATAAATCTGTGTATGACGTCGTACCGAAATCATTTCGTCTAGATATTATTCATTTTGTAATTTATATTTGTGTGTTCTCCGCGCGTGCCTTTTTTGTCGAATTCCTATTTAAAACGTATTATACCCTTTTGCGAATTCTCTACCAGCACTATTACATTTAAAATGTACGAACTCTTACATGTTTTTCGATTATAAATTGTAGATATAGTAGCATTAATTTCGCGCCCATCATAAATACGAATCATTTAACTGAATCCACGCTTAAGAATAATTATGCAGTACATTACTTATTATGTATCATAACACTTTTTTTTTAAATTTTAATTGAAAGAGAGTATCCATGACACCGAAATAGTTACAGTATAATACATAATAAACGTCTAAAATTAAAAACAAATTATAAATTTTTACTATCAGACTTAAAACTTAATTATAACAAGTTCAATTATATCCATTCAATATGGATTTAATTTTTTTTTTTTATATAATACATTTTGTTTGAATATATCAGCTATACTCATAAAGAAAAAAAAGTTAAGCATATTATTTCAAAGAAATTTGTCAATTTCAAACTTAAAATACTTTATAATTTACTGATGGATTAGAACTTTGTACACACTGCGATGAGCAGGATTGACATTTTTGTTCTTATAAATTCGAATTTATTGTTTTTAAACCTTAATCATACTAAATATAAATACGTAGGAAGGTATATCATATATATATATATAATAAATACATTATATTATAATAGTATTACTACCTCATCTGCAGTGATCAATAAAAAGTTTTATAATGTTTAGCTCATTTGAGAAAAAAACAAATTTATTAATACTATACTTTTTTCAACTTGGGTTATTTTATTTAAATAAATAGAATGTTAGTTGACTTATCAATTTGGCAGATCACACTTATATAATAATATAAATTGTATAGAAATCATAATGTTTTCAATAAACATATTAAAATTTAAATATTACAGACATCAAAAGTGAAAGAAATATATTATTTAATACTAAAATTTATGATTTTAATACGATTTCTACACTTTATACTCAATAAGCATTTTTTTTTTATACATAAATTCGTGTTTTCACAGATTTTAACATTTTTTTTAATCCGTATTTATTATAATTTATCACTAAAAATTTAAAAAAATTGCTCAAGTTTGAATTTTAATAACGATAAAATGGTTGCTTATAATTTTTGATAGGTACCAATACTGTATAAAAATCATCGTTAAAACGAATTTCTGGTTTATTATCTTTTTACAAGTACTTCGTTTAATTGAATCACGTCCCAACAGAACTTTTTTATATTATTTTGTCACGTATCATTTTCAATTTTTAAAGCATTACGTACTTCTATTAAATCCTAAAAATCTATCTGTGGTAATTTTATTGTTATATCTTAAATATATTATCAAAATAACAATAAAAATAACTCGTTTCTGCAAAATTATTTAGCAACGATTTGTTTGAATACATTTAAACAATATATACGATATGGATCAAATGAAATTATATCCATGTATTCGTATTTATAGTATATTATAATATTTATAGTAAATATATTTTATTATAAAATAATATATATAAACTATATTTTCAGCAATATCTAATGAGAGGGGGAGTGCTCCAAGGAATGTCCAAAATGATACAAAAGTCTTAAAATTATAAACAACAATACTATATGCATTTATTTGTTCTATTTAAAAGCACGTTGCATTTTTAATTAATAATTTTGAAATAAATTATTAATCAACAGAATAATATAAGATATAAGAAATTCATTATTCAATTATTATTGAAATTAACTGATATCTTTTAAACATTCACTAATAATATTTACATTAAAAAGTATAATAATATTATAAAAATGCATGACTGAATATTGACTGAAAAGAATATTGCTAAGCATATTATCATTTTACGGTTATTTGCATAGAAAACTGTATACAAAGGTGTGATAAGTGGAAAATACATTATAATTTAATGAATACTTTCTGTAGATATTTAATTAACGAATAAATGGAAAATTTAACATATTTTTTATCTAACATGGTGAGACAATTTTTATTTTTTTTACTTTAATACGTATTTAATACGTAACTCAATTTCATAAATATTTATACTCATATTAATAAAATAACTACGTATGTAGTCCAATGACTACGAATAAGTTCTCGTTCAAGTAGGTAATAAATAATTATTAATTGTTATATGATTTTACTATTTTAATAACATTTCCCTATTATTGATTATTTTTAAATTGATATATTTTTTTTTCTCCAAAATAATTAATTTTCTCATAATCCTTTATCTTTTACTAAAAACTTTAAACTTTTGAATTGTTAGTAAGCTATTCATTTGACTATAGACCTACAAATCATCTACGGAGACATTTATTTGAAATTTCAGTTCAGTTTGTAGTTTTGAAAATATTATTTACAAGGCCTTCTCTTTATAAGACATCGCCAGAAACATTTCGTGAACTAAAACTTTATGTTTTTGATTAAGTACGGGTTTTATTCTACTTTTAACTTCTTCGTTTTATTCGGTTTTCATATAAAAAAAACTTTTGAACACATACAAAATGTTGAATTGTAGTATACCAGACGACGATTTAAAATAATGACTCAAATAAAAGTAAGTGATCGAAAGTAAAAATCCCACGTGAAAGTTCAAAGTTTGAGACGAGTTTCTATATAAAATTTTGTTCGAATCGATATCCCCCAAAAATGTGTTGTACCAAGACATAAAATAAAATTAAGAACATTAATAGTTGACAAAATAACATAATGCATACCTATTACCGAGAAATATATGTGTATTGTGAATCGATATTCGGCTGTATAGTGTATATAATATGTTAAACAGATTTAATATAATATCTATAAAGTACATATAATATTATACTCACTATATTTAGTTATACATGCATCATGTATACGAAAAACTATTGCATTTCATTTAACAACTTATTGACAACTCTACAGGCGTTATTATCGTCATAATATATTATAGCGTTTTTACTTTATATTTATAAAGAAAATTGTAGAATATAATATTATTCTTCGGTGCAGGTTTTCGCGTTACAGATGAATTCAATATAGTAATGTATGTAATATGTAAACATCAATACGGAATAGGTAAACATTTATTATCCATGTATTGAATCATTACACGCATAGTATTGTTATCATTTTCTACAAATGTTAAAATAAGTGATATTGTGATAATAGTGGTCCATTGCTACATTATAATTTATTGACCTACATATATATGCGATATACTACATCAATAACATTATATGAATAATTTATTTTAGTCATCGATTTAATTGGATGAAACTATACACTTATATAATGAGTCTTTATGTTATACATTGTCATTCCAAATTCAACAGTCACGATAAGCATCTATCTCGAATGATTGATTTTAAATCGTAATTTCACCATTGTCAAATTCATACCATTATCAATCAATGTTTTCATTTCCATAACAATACCAATTACAATATCAAACGAATATTATGTAAAGGTTTCCATACTTTTTTTTCAAATAAGATAAAATAATTAATAACATATAAATCGAAAACTCGCTTCGGTGAATGTATACATAAGCGTTATTCAAACATAGAGTATTAGTTATATTTTATGGGTTTACACCTGAATTTCGTTAGATAGATACATTGTTTACACAATATACCACACGATAAGCGTTTACGACATGATCACAATTTGGATAAAACATTATTTATAGGCAAACGTTCCGTGTATTTTTTTAAAGTATTTACGGATGAAAAGTTTCAAGTCCGATTTAAAATAAGTTATGAAAAAATAGACTGAATATATATTATAGCGACCAAAGAATAACAAGATCGAATACGATTTTTTTTTTCATAAAAATTTTAGTTAACATTAAGTAAAAAAATGTATGTATACATATATTATTATGTTATTACAAAAATAAGATGAAATATTAAAGGTGATTTTATTTTAATTTAAATTAAATGTATTGACTTTAATTATTTTTATATTAAATAATATTACATCTGTTGTACCTTATACATGTTTTCAATTCATATTATTATATTAAGCTATATTATTATATCTTTCACTATCTGTAATTGTTGAACTGTAATAGTTATTAACTAAAGGCTCTAAAAAAATATATATATATAAATTCACATCCGTATCGAAAAAATAACCATCAATTATACGGCTATCGGGCCATTACTATTGCAGATGACTTAAACTCAATCTTTTGATTTTAAATAAGTACGTATAATGTTTGTATACCTATATTATAATATTCACGCCAAAATAAATTGATAAATGAATCATGTACAAAATGCAAAGTATATATTATACATAATAATATATTATAATATACTGTACTATATTATATTATATCAAAAGTAACTAAATATTATAGGAAATTCAATTTGTGTATTTTAATACGTATCATATAACGCGTAAAAAATATAAAATCATAAAAAAATAAACACAATAAAAACATAACTATTGTTAATATATTTTTCAATTTTATTTTTCAAATAATAAAACTTAATTTTAACTTTATACCTACTTTATAATGGTATACTGATCATTTTTTTTTCTATTATACGTCTCGATTTTTTTTTTACGATAACGGTATGAATTCAAATAAGTCAATAATTGTAAAAAAATCGCTGAAAAGGTTATAGGTTATCCGTCGTTCATCGCTTTTCCAGTGAAACACTGTGCAAATAGCAAATACTTTGTATGAAAAAAAAGTTCAATTTGATTGATTCTAAAAAGTATAATTGCATAATCCCACTCTGTGACACTTTCATCTCTCTCGTTCCTATTCAAATGAGTGCATTCGTCTAGTCTGAAAACATATTATTACATTTATAGTATGGCCGGACCAATTACACATCGATTTTTCGTATTCGCAATTCGTATTTATAAAATGCTACACCGTATTGTGTGGTATAATATTTTAATATACAAAGCAGGTATATCATATTGTTTTCTACGGAATTATAAGTCCATCGGACTGGATGACGTTTGTCCCTTTAATGTTCGTCTATTATAATAGTTAGTATAGTATGTTGATACTTCGCATAATATTATAAGTGCTGAAGCCGGTATAGTAACGGGCCTGAGGACTTGCAGTGACTAACATTATACTATAAAGAAAAAATATACGATTATATAGGGTGAAACTGCGTGCCACGTTTACAGAAATCGAGTAAACGCCCGATTGACCTCGCCCACGGACCATATGACACGTATACCAGAAGCCGCCACATTTCAAACTTTATTTTAAGTTTTGACGCCTTATATATATATATATATATGTATGTATAGTAAGGTAATAACACTGCAACACTGTGATGATACAATTATGCATACGATTTCTTATAATTGTATATATTATAATATTATAATGTAT
Organism: Rhopalosiphum padi; assembly: GCF_020882245.1. Classification (NCBI taxonomy): domain Eukaryota; kingdom Metazoa; phylum Arthropoda; class Insecta; order Hemiptera; family Aphididae; genus Rhopalosiphum; species Rhopalosiphum padi. The sequence goes on from NC_083600.1 coordinate 28,027,944, forward strand.
AGATAAATACTCGGTTGTTAATGGTGATCTACATGTTTCAAGTCAAACGGAATGATAATTATGTGTTATGATAACACGAAGTAAAAAAAATAAAAATAACGTAAATATAGGTACTTTGATGCACCTTATCTTCACCATATGATTACAATAAACGACGAATAATCTGCAGTTGAAATCAAGCAACATTCGTATCGTACTCGTATTATATCGAAATCATTAAATTATATTGACATTTTTATAAGTACCTAAATCAGATAGCTGGCGGTGTATGAAAACAGTCAATCATATTGTGTAAAAACATATTATATTCGTATTTTACAATGATTTGTGTAATAAATATCGCTTATTATATGCCGAATCTATTAAAACGTTTAATTTCACTTGTAAAAGTTAACGGATGTGTGTTTAAATATAAACCCATGGCCCTATGTGTATAATATAACTTTATAATGTACGATAATCGCAAATAAATCTGCAACGCATACTATCGGTCGACAGTAAAGGTTAACAATACAGCTATTAGCTATAAGTAGCAGTTCGGGTAGACCGCAAAAATAGCATTTGGTCAAAAATAGAGCATTGGCGTAAATAACATTTTAGAACTAATTTAAGTGAAATTTAAATTACGTAATATATTAATATATCGATACGCGTAATAATATTCAAGTATAAACATACCTATAGAATAATAACCGATATTGCGTAGTTGTATCGACGGCGATAAATATAGTTTGACGATAAAATACAGTATGTCAATATCACTATTGTTCGGTCATAAAACGGGAAACACATTTACTATAAATATAGCATCATTTGCATATTATTTTTATAAAACTCCGTAGAATATAGCAAAGTAAGGTAAAAATTTGTTTTGTGATAAATAAAGAATCAACATTTAAAATTTTATGATTTTTTCATAACTTATCTTATCTCGATCAATATCAAGTTCAAGTATCACTCTCTCCGAGTCATTCACATAGTTTTTTTTTTTAATATCCCGTATTTAATCAACTTCTTTCCTGTTTTATTTTCGTCACAATATATATATATTTTTTTTAATTTATAAGCTCCTTTTTTATAAAACTAATAATTCTTCGTGGATAGGATTATAGTTTTCAGGAGTTGTCTTCTTGAAAACGTTACACTGTGAATTTTCGCATAGGTTAGTATTATATCGGTTCATTATACAATAGAAGATAAACGATCGTCATTGAGATTTTTGTTTAATTCTGTTTTATGATATTTGCACCTTTTATTGCACCCATAATACGCACACTTGCTGTGTATTTTGAAACATATTAAGTAAAACCTATTACCAAAGCAGCTATACGCTTCTCTACACCAACTCGAAAAGATAACGCAGCTTGTGATATCGCCCGACCGTCGTGATGAAACGTGCAGGTTATAAAACTATAGGTTTATTCCGCTGTTGTTATATTTTAGAGCTCTTGCCCATCAACTGTTCTATAGTGTTTTTGGATGTTTTCCAAGAATAACAGTAACCACTCATTCCTCAGATCCACAGATAAAATATACAGTGCACCACTTAGGTATATTATACAGGGTGGTTGCGTGCTCACTCCTATTTTTTATTTATAATAATGAATTTATTAAAAGTCTGTTTATGTGAATTTTTAAACACACTTGAAGACCATATTTACGAATTTTTAACATGTTTTTTATTACTCAATAAGTATCTTGTGGAAATACAAACTTATTTCTCATATAGAGAACTCACCTTTTATTCTGCAAATTATTTAGCGAATTGTTACTTTTAATATACCAAAATCAACATTTTTACATAAACCTAATTGTTTATTATCATTTCACGAAATGACTACTATATTTTTACGGGTGGGTGCAAGAATATTTTCAGTCTAGACTCTCGGTGATTATGTTACCTATATCTTTATGCATAAATTTATTTTAAGCTTATATAATATAATATAGGCTTAAACTAAGTTCTATCGTAGAGTTTTAATCGAATTCTAAGGTAACTACTGGTAAACGATATTATAATATTATGATAATTTTAGTTTTGCACCTGCTGTTTTGTCGGTAACAGTATGCACTAAAAAAAAACGTAAAATACAAGAATATTGTAAATTTTTTTTGTAACAATAATATGCAAATTCATATTATAATTATCTTACACGCACAAAATCAAGAGATAAATAAGTTACCATTAAGTTTTTATTTTTATTAATGTTTATAAAATGTATAGGTAACGTATTATATTGTTGTCCATATTTTAAAGTTTAAATTAGAATTCAAACATCAATCGTAGCTATTTTATTAGTATATATAAACATATATTATTTTTTTTTTAATAGTGCGATGTAATAAATATTGTTTAAAATGAATATTATCAACCCTAAAATATAAAACTTTACTACAAAAGGTATTTATTATTACAACACTAATTTTTGTTTATTGATGATTTATAACAGTTTTCTTTCCCAACAATAGTAAATTATCGATCTAAAACAAAGTTATAAAAACATATTGTTTTGGCTATAAACATTAAACATGGTACCAGAAAACCAAAATCTGAAATATCGAGTAAAATCATTTAAATTTTTTAACCATGAGAGGATATCATGTCAGTTTATAATTGTGCTATCTTTGTCTAACAAACGTACAACAAAGACAATTTGCATTCAGTACAACCAATTTTGTGGTGTTAACTTTACTATTATAGTCAATATTATATCAAATTTGAAACATATAGAAATAATATTATATTCCGCGTTATAGTTTTTAAGGTGTTTTTATTTTTAAGCAAGTTATGAGCATTTCTTATTTAATATATTAGTGTATACCCTTAAATTGTATCAAAGGTCTAATGACCATAATATTAAAAGTAACAACAGGTTAGGTTAGTAACAACACAAAATTAGTTCCATTAAACGCAAATTTGTTATATTGTATACATTTTAAAGACGGAGACAACACATCTGGCGTCCTGTTAAGATATTTGAAATTTGAATAATGCATTTTCTCACCATTAAAATAACAAACACTAAATTTAATTAATTAATAAAATGTGTAGACTTGTTATATGTTTATGTTTTACAAAAGTATAACTATATAAATAAAACAAAGAGCTAATCTCTATAAAATTCATAAATATTTGAACGATAATTACAAATTTTATAGTAAAACATATTTTAATGCAACTATAATGTATATTTTATGATGGTCTTGTATTGAGTGCACACCTCATCTAACAATTTTTACACAAATTTGTAGACATTGAACAAAGAAATATAATGACGTGCCGATAAACGATGACCTGGCTAAATTTTGACCCCGACAACGATGTTGTTACAACCTGCTAATCGCGATTTTCAACAAAGCTTACAGTGAATATTGTGGTGTATTATCAACGGGCGGCGACACCCCTTGACGCGCTGTTGACGACACAATACACGTTATAGTGTTGCTATTAAAATTATGATCATGATGATGAGGATAATAATAATAATAATAATAATAATAATAATAATAATATTGTAATAAATAATAATAAAATATTATGCGTACGATGGCTCGTGGTAAAGTGGTATCTCGTTCGTCCGACCTCCGACCCCGTCTACAAACGCCACCAAAAACCCCCGACGCCCGCCATACCATTCACGGAGTAATATTTCTCTATTTATTTTTATTTTATGGTGTCGGTATCGATATCGAATCGAACGCGCGCACGGCGATATTTTATTATAATATTAAAACATTTGCAAAATCGATTCGCACCGCGTTCTGTCAAACTGTCGAATTTTAACCAAGAACTTCTTTGTACAATATACGTATATATTATTACGCGCATTATAATAATATTATTTTAAATTATATATTAATCGCGAAGTGCGCTTTTTTAAAGCGAACGATACAATGTTTATGATATAGTATATTAATATCACGGGTTAAAATACATTTTTTTTTTGTTTTGTTTTTTTTTTTACTCCCTTCCGTATAACGACAAAACTCCGTCCCCGCGACTGGGTAAAATACCAATTAAAAATCGAGTACTCAATTCGCCGTTACTGTCCCCGATGAGACCTAAAAAATCAAAAAAATCGTGACATTAAACACCCAAATGTGTGTGTGTGTGAAACCCTCTCCTGATTTTTATACGTTAGCCGTCGATTTTATTAACGTCACGTACCTATCGCTTTTCATCCGAGTCATATAATACGCATATTACCTATAACATGTGTGTGATATAATATGATTATAATAGTATGGCATTCACGTATCGTATGATGTAAAATAAAATTCACATGCATTTTGTTTATTTATATGAAGAGTCAAAAGTGGCTGTGTGACTTTGCCGAATGAAAATAATTTTTTAAACTTGAGTCATATTAATTTAGGTAATATGATATTAGTCACGGTGGCTGTATTCAAATGTAGTTTTCTTTATAAGTTTTTTACAGAAGTCGTTATCGACCTTTACGGTTTACATTAAAATTATTAATAAAAATAACCATGTTCATATATATACTCGTGATTATGTTATATTTATTACTAATTAATTATATTTAATAATTTTAGAATAACACGAAAACTATAAATATGATATTATGTTGGACAAACCCTCCCATTGTTCCAAACTATAGTACAAGTTTTTTTTATAAAGCGTAACCGCAAATTTTAACGTCAGCTACAAACAAACAATACGATACTGATGATTAGTAAAATATTATATTGTTTCAAATATTGTGTTTTCTTTGTGCACCGCAAGTGGGTAAAATAAATTAAAAATATAATAAATGAGGTTGTTTCTCGCTCTGTCCGCAAAAAACAAAATACCACCATAAGGAATCAGGTAAAAAACTAAAAACTATATCAGCTTGAAAAAACAGAATTCTGGCTACATGCCTGCCGTACGTTCGTATAGGAGAACGTCGTAGTTCGTTTAGCCGGCCGATCGATCGGCGACATCGACGACACCACGCATAGCAGGATATACAATTCGAACACATTTTATAAATAACGAAACGAAATTACGACATTCCAGCAGTTTAATACGTCCGGAGGTTTTATCGCCGAAGTAATAATAATAATAATACAGACGCTACCGCCACACTGTTATCGGATGGTCGACCCAGCCGCCGGTATACTCCAGTAATGGCACCTACCGTACTGTGTACACCCACACGCCCACGTAGATACAGGGTAATTCACCAACCGTGCTCGACGTTATTTTTCCATTTAATAATAAAAAAATGTATATAAATTTTGATTCTTAGAATATTAAAAAGTTTAAATACACACGATATGATCGTACTATTAAATTCTTGAGATTATTTTATGCCGCTTAAGGATAGTCCTGTGAACATCTGTTTTTTTTAAACAACAACCACACGTTTTTACTGTTAATTATGTGGTGAACATTTTTTTTTTTTAATTAGATGTACTTAATTTAAAATTTGTTTCGTTTTACAATTATTAAAATGTTTTTATTAAAAGTGATAATCGTTGAAAATGTGTTTCATTTATTAATATAAAATAGATATAATACCGGATCTAATATTCATTATACTCGGATCATTTTTTTTTTTATAAATTATAGATTAATATAAATTATTAGAGTTTTAAAATTACCGTAGCCTTCATATTTTAAAAATCCATAATCGTGGATCTATCATCTTTAGTATACACAGTTATAAACAGATGTTCACATCCACACAGAACACTTCATAAGTTGTACAAAAAATCTTAAGAATTTCAAAATATAGTCTTTAAATGTATTAAAAAATTCTAAAAATCAGAATTTGAATAAATTCATTATTAAAGAAAACAAATGGGAATGATCAATGATCATGTTGGTAAATCATCCTGTATAATTCGTATTCTTATATTCACTTTATTTTATATACCATTATGTCAGAGACGGATTTACGAGCAACGTTTTAAAGGTCTTACGATTAGTCTGCACACGTTATATATATATAGCAGATAGTACGACAGTGGCAGCCCCGAATAAATTTTTTTTTAATGGATCAACTAACGAATTCCAAGCAGATTGTCGTATTTAGCAGTGGAAGGATAACACTGCGTGTGTACATAGTATTACGATAACAATCTAACCATTTTGTCAAGCTTCTTAAACCTACAGATATATAAGTTAGTGTAGAGAATTGTCAAAAGCAACTTCGCATCGCGTTTTCGGTGGTTCTCGACGCTTATATATATATATATATCAGACCCTTAACGCTCTATTTACGTGGACACGCGTATTTGGTCGTTTTATTCAGTCGATTAAATAATAATATATCATAATATATATAGTCATGTATATAGGTACGTATTAGATATCCGCCCACACACTTATTATATATAATTCTATTTGGTGTTTAGAATTCGCCGATAATACGGTTTCCGGGACATCGATGATCGAATTCGCGAAGCGTGTCGTTACTCGAGAGAGACGTTTCCAATATATGTTCGTTGTGCGCACTAGCTATACTATACACAATCATTTACGATGAACACTCGAATGCCTACCGTATGTTTGTAAAAATGTATATTATATACCCCGACAACGTTCTAAACGCACATGGATACAGATAGCCGATCGTATTCGAGTCCGTGTATTCTCTATTTCACAATATACGAGGAATATTAAACAAACATCAGTATTGTTTCGTTATTAAACGATGTGTGCTATTGTCGTCGTCCTCGTTGTAATTGCTTTTTTTATTTTTGCCTGTGTGACTGTTGGTCTTAAAATGCACTAGAAAGTACAGCTTATCATAGTACCGTGGTAGGCAAAATATACTTAAAAAAAAGTTACAAAGGTTGAAACCTATCGAAATATCTCAGAATGACTTTATTTATTACCTTAAAACCTCGCTGGTATACTGTGTATTGGTTATTTTCTATCGTACAGCATTTAATTTGTATGTTATAATATTTTACAGATGGATGTTAATAAAAAGACTAACAAAATGCGGTGTAATCAAACAACCAATCTATACAACACACATTCGGTACAATATGCCTAACATGTAATATAATAGCTCAATAATTCAACATGATAAACAATAACATTCCGCAGCTCTACTCCCAAAATTAAATACTCTGCGTACTGCAAAAGTATCCAGAAGGCCGACAATCAGCCAACATATAAATTACTTGTGAGACATATCGTCCCTTCTAACATCAGCTTTCCATCCCATCCAACCGTATTAGTCGTATTACCACAATATACTCCTCTTTTTAAATAACTGGTACCATTGTTCTTTATGTATTTATATATCGATTATTTTAACAGCTACGTTACAATATTATATCTGACATACGTTTTAAACTACAATTAATCTATATAAGTCAACTAGTTGCAAGAAGTAGTACTCATATTTTTACAAAAATTAAATTATTTTTATTTTTCAATAGTTCTATTGCCAATTTTTCGTTGTAAAAATCTAACGTTTTAAAACTACAATTTATTGCTAATGTAAAAATAAGATTTAGCTGCAAAAAAGTGAAGGCCAAACCATGTTGTTTTGAAATTCTACCATTTCCAACTGGCTGACTCATATATTATAGAATAATTTATTTAAATTTTACATTTATCTTTTCATTTTTCCCTCACTTCGTATACGTTTATTTTGATAAATAGATTCCGTTATATGAATATAGCGTTATTAATAAAAAATATTTTTTTGAGTTTACTATTATTATTAAAAAAAAAAAAAAATACAAATAAAAATAACAAACTATGCCATATTATTCTTTAACCGAGAAAAATTATTCATTTTACTCGAAAAGTATAACGTTGTTAATACAAATATCGATCGGACAAAAGATCCTACGTCTAATCAAAATTCCACCATCCCGACAAACGAAAACTACTATCCTGTAAGAAATCTTTAAAACGATTTCAGAAATGGTCCATTATCGTTTACCTGTCAGTGGCTAAAGAATTGATGCCATTTAAATGTATGCGCTCTTATGTGAGTGCCTGTGTGAACACTATCACGTAATGGCTTTTTTAGCCATTACTATATACAAAAACGAATTTGAAGGTAGTTTTAGTGAAATTAAATTACATACTATATGAAATGTCCGCGCGTTGCACGCATGACTTGCATCATAAAGTATTGTTACGTGTATGAACATTTCGTCTTTTTGACGCGCACTTTGATATTTCATCTCGGCGTCGCGCGCGATAAACGTAATAATAAATGTGTTTTATTAAAAAAAAATATATATATATTAAATAACCGAAAATAAACGAATAACTTAAATGATATATGTATATCTTTGTATGTGTGTGTGTGTATGAAATTTTCGTTGGACATTTTAATGTAAAAGGGCGCAAAGTAAACGGTTTTTCACTTCCAAAGAGGGGTAATTTATGGTTATTTTTATTACTGGTGGCTGCTGTGTTGTCGAAATTATTACGGCGAAAATAACGTTTTTCGCGAGAATTTGCTTATACAAACATATTAATATAGATACGCATCTCCGTTAAAACTCCGTTGACCGTTTCGATATACGTATTTCGTCGTCACACACATAATATAATAATGTATACGTATCGTCACCGAGCAACAGCGATTTTTTGCTCTTCCCGAAATCCAACCGTCATTATACACGAACGCACACGTGTTATCTGCGCACAAAATAATAAATAGATCAATGTCGACTTTGACGAAAAAAAAAATTAAAAGGGATACGCAGAACAATCGATATTATATTATGTATTACGAAAACACCAATCAATCACGCCGCCCGTATATGCACACCGAACTCGTATATTATATTATATTCATATTTATACATTTACTCGTATTACGTACTGCGTTTTGATGTATGCGATGGTATACGTACGATTTTGACAAGGGGCTATGTTGTAACATCAATGTTTTGATTATGTTTCACTTTAGCGTGATGATATTACAATGATAAGTAAACCACCCCGAACGACGGCATAGCATCACCACTAGCGCGCGTGTAAACGGGTGGGGAGGGGGTGTATTGACATTATGAAAACAAAATATGCACTTCCGCAATAAGTAATACACATACATAAGACGTATATAATATCTAAGATATATGTATAGATATTCGATAGACTATATATATATATATCACGGTGGACGTGAACACGCGACGATATGCGAACGATAGTTCCAGCGGAAAACCCCCGAAGCCGTCTTATAGGTGGCGTTATTGAGTTCTTGTTGCTGTGGTAAACATTTGTCAGGTTTATCATATTTATTTTTTATCACTATATCAGCAAAAACACACTACTTATTTGCTCGCAATATCATATATTATGTTGTTATATTATATAAATTGTAACACACCCCGCACACGCCAGCGTGTCGCGTACACACACGCACGTGTTTATTGCGCGCTTTTTGTGTCATTTATTTTTCACCTATCGGCTTTCGAGTCATGACCGCCAATGGTCTGTTACGGAAAACCTTAATTATGCAAATACAGACCCTTAGGTTTTATATTCTGTTCGAGCGTCCGTGGCGAAGGACGAAAAAAATAAAGCTAACGAATTCCAAAAGATACTTTGCAGTGTCGTTGTGTACCACCGCCACCGCCGCCGTTTGCCTTAACCGCGTGTGAAACTTAAGCTCGTCCAATTCAAAGGACAATTGTATCCCCAGAGACGTGCATTATCTCCTGTATACCACACCGAATAACCCGCGATGTAGTTCGGCAGTGCGGATACCGCCGAAATCGAGTTAAAATATGAATCGTAAAAAATAAAATGCATCCGCGCGTCCACCGCCCTCCACCGAGGTATTGCCACCTCGGCACTGCTCTTCCCGCTATGATTTCGCTTTACTGCGTTTCGGGTCACATCGTCCAACGGATCGGGTGAAATTAAATTCCAATTTATCACTGGGATTTCCATAATAGTTTCAACGTCCACATTTATTCGTTATAATTGAAAAACGCTGTTTGCTTATTTTATTTATTTTTTGTTTTTATTTATTTAACCTATCCTTTTATACGGTACTACTAATTAATATGCATTTATACCTTCTGTTCTAATTTATTAATCGGACTGAAATATTTGAATAAAAGTGTACCTACTACGTTTGTGCGTCACAACATCCACCTATTGTAAAGTCGTTTGATGTGATGGTTAACAACGGTCGACACCTCGTGCGTGCGCATTATAATATTATTGTCTTTTCGTGTTACTAAATATCAAATGTAGTATATTATTATATTTTAATTGAGTGATATACATTTATTGGGTTTGTGTAACGTATTTTTAATATAAATGAAATATAAACAAATCGCAAATATGAAAACTAATAATCAAATTTCTCATCGTGATCCGTAAAATCAATTACCTATAGTTAGATAAAAAAAAATATATTTTATTAATTCAATGTCATTTTGAAAGGCTCGGTTCTGACTAAACGGTTTTTTACCACGTTATTTTGACATCTCTCAAAGGAGCTCTTTAATAGTTTCCGTTCAACCACTCTTAGAATTAAATATCATCCATCCGGGAGCACATGGAAAATTTTATTAACACCTAAAGAGCCTTTTTAGCTCGGTTTATGCAATTTAGGTAACCTTTGAAATCGAAAGCTGTAGTTTGAGAAATAGGAGCGTTTGGTTTCCGTTTTATTCTACCCAAAACTGAGTTCTAGTTAATAGCATCATCAACAGAAATACTAAACTCGACCTGAAACCTCGTCAACAATACGCCATTCGTCGGTCGGTGGGATAATACGTATTTAATATATTTTACCAAAACTTTGGGTTTGCGAACACATCAGGTTACAACCACAACTCGTGAAGTATATAGGTACACTATACCACGTGTATTTTAAATCAGTTTATGTGGTGAACTTGTTATTATGTTTACTTGACATGCATCCAATTTATTTTACTTAAATAAAAAATCCTAAGAAAGCATACTAGACAGTTAAGTTATAGTTTAAAATGCAATAGTATTGGTACACAAAAATGAAAAATACACAACTTACCGAATAGGTTACATAATACAAATTTTCATTAAATTATACACAGCTCTTATTTAGTAATAATTATGAAATCAAAATTATTTATTTAATAATATTGAATTGAAAATACTATAGTTCTTACAATAAGCACGATAAGAAGGCAATTTTTTTTTGTGGAGCTACCTAAAATATTATAATATATTCCGCTGAATCTTAACAAAATTTTCTTGAAACATGAATAGGTAACAGTACAATTACTACAGTAAAATATCCATGCTACGTTATAATAATTAAAAATAGGGTCACTGACTTTTCTATTAATCAACATATTTATTTACTTAATGTGTGTCTGATTGTTTAAAATGTTTAACCTAAATTATTGATTCTAAATTACCATATGAATCAATTAAATATGAAAGCTTTAAACTAATATAAGACTTGAAAAACTGAAATAATTAGAAGAGTTATCTTTATTGGAATTGATAACCAAAGAATTTTTATACACTGTACTGTGGTAGTATTATCTTTTTGAAAAATATTAGTTTTTCACTGTCAAATTTGTCTACTATTGTAAATGTTTACGATGACCACAACTAAAATAACATACTACATTTTTTCGTTTAGAATTTATAGAAAAGAGCCCAACTAACATTTTATATTCTCTCGATTATCTTCCATCATTCACTATATTATGTAAATTATTTGATACCAGTTAATTAGATTTTTTAATTAAAAAAAAAATAATTAACCTATGTATATAATATTTACTAGATAATAAAAAAATGGGTTATAAAACAAAATCTATGATTTAACTAATAAAGTAATGAAAAAACACTGTATACACACAATATCTGTTGGTTAAAATCAGAGATTTAATAAAACCAACTAACGATTACTCTCATTAATCTTCACTATTATTTTCTACGATTCGTCTATTATAATTTAGATAAAGAAGTCGGAGGAGGGCTGACTTCATACAAATTACAATATTTCATAATAATAATGTGTACAATAATATCATAAAACCTTATAGACTTCTATTTTATGTGAAAACAAATTAAAAAAAAGGTTCGAAAAAGTACACTGACACGGCCGTCTGTCAAAATAAAAGTGATCAGACCTGGAGGAATTATTGTAAATAAAAACTCTCGTAAACCAGTCAGCGCCGACTGTTAAGCCATCCACTATCGACCGTTTTGCGCCGAGCTTTATTATAATATATTATATTACCAAAGTACTTAGCCGGGGGCTAACGCGTAGAAATCTCTGCAAAGGGATAAATGGAAATTTATGAATCGTGGTGGTGCTCGTATATTCTATTATATATTTACTATTTAGTATATATATACAGGGCAATTCTTTTATCTGATATATCACTCATTATTTGAAAATCAATTTATGTTTTTGAAAATATTTTTTTACATAGGTGTGATGTTTAGTCAAAATAAAAGAATTTTATTTGAAAAAACATTATACATATTATTTTTTTTTTTAGTATTTTGTATTGTTATAATTTTTTAAGTTTTTACTTTTTGAATGACAACATACATTTTTAATTTAATAATCTGAAACAAAATATTTTTTTGGAGTATTGTGATACATAAAAAGTATATTATACATTTTTGGTGAGCAGAGTGGATGTACGGAGATACCCTGTAAAATGTTGGTCTACTAACTACTCCACTTACCGAAACTTTAAACACTTATCTATATATCTTTAAATACTAAGTAAAAACTTAGAAGAAACTATAGCGATAAAAAATGTTGTTTTATTTCGACCAGAAATTATGTAAACGACAACGACATTTTTTCAAAAACAATAATTTGAAATAATGAGTGTTTTTCGATAAAAGAGTCACCCGGTACATGTTTTAATAGGTATAAAGGAACTCTGATGGAAATTCCCAGCGTTTTAGATTACTATATATTATATTGTATTCCCATAAACGTTTTTCGCTTGTGGATATTTGTGAATAAATCGAAATAATAACACTTTGGTTTCATTGGGAGTTTTATCGAATCTAACCCTACACACTTGCAAAACGTGTAAGCCGCCCTCGCGTGACGATTGGTTTTCTTTTTTTTTTCTTTTACGAACTCAATTAAGTCATGACACACACATAGACACAAGAAACACGTTTTACCGCGTCCCGCATTTATTCGTGGCGATATAGTATAATATTATATTATTATCTCAAATGCCTCTCGTATGTTTTTTTGTTTTTTTACTTTAATATTATTTATTTTTCGTCAGACAAAAACCTCAACTTTGACCTGAATACTAAAATGTTGGCTTACGTAATGACCGTGGATTTATTGTGGGTATTCGTGGTGAGTTTTTTTTTTTATCTGTGATATATTTTGTAATATTTCTATTTTATTCGAAATTCACGCAAACAGATATATCATAAAATATGTGAGATAGGTGTATTTTTACTACGACCCTACTACGCCACTAAACCTGATGGGAAATAAAAATCTCAATTTCAGATATTGTTTTATCGAAAATGAAAATATCTTAGAGTTTTCCATATAGTTGAATTACATTATCGACTTATTGTTTATGATCTATGAACAATATTTTTGTTCTTAGAAATAAGAGAAAACATAACATTATAATAGGTATTTGTAATATTTATATAAACCGGAAAAAGCGTTTCGACATCACGTTTAATCGGTGTAAAATTAATAACATTTATACGAAAACGTTTGTGGACTGATGAAAATTAAATCTACACAGAGAATATATTTGTTATGTTCGAAATATCGCTGTGATAATTTATTGTTTACAAGTTTGGTTCCGCTTCGAACCATTTAATCGCTAAAACCATATGTATTATTGTTTGAAATAAACACGGGGTCGACCTAACTACTCTACAGCTATATTATTATTACAGTAAGAGAATGCCGTTCTATAAATTCTCCTCTTTGAACTGTATATGGGAATAGCCAAACCGTAGTACGATAACCGTCTCTTGATTATTCAAACTATATAGCGCTCGTGCCGAAATCGTCGGGAACACCACCAGTATAATTATTATAATACTGTGGGACGTATTTATTTCAAACATTTGAAATTGTAGGGCGTGGGGAGGGGGCTGTAAATGTTTAATCTGAAATACGATTAAGACGTGACACAACGCGTATTATACAAGAATAATGTATTATAAATGTATTTTTGCTAATATACGATACGATAGCATACCTACAATAGCGTGATGTCAATTATACAGATGCAACACAACTACCGTAATACGGTTACGGGGTAAAATACTACATATCGGTGTTTAATAAAAATATCGTGTGACGGCAATAAACACCGTTCTGACGGGAACCGCATACTATTCCAGTTCGAACGTCGAATATTATAATATTTACGGGGGGCAAATCTAACGAAAACTATTGGGCATTACATCAATTTAAAGTTATCGATTGAGCTACACACGATATATTATTATTAAAATCCGAGATTTCGCCGAAAATGGCCAGTATATACTGAAAAACATATAATATATTTAAACAATCCATTTTAATATATACCCTCCGAAAGAACGTCGAACTAATATGCGCAGAGCTGATATCGAATTGTACACGGTCGAGTGGGTAACCCGAGTGCATAACTTTGTGTTATATACTAAAACAACAACAAAAACTATTTAGGTCCATATAGGTTGCGGACGCGGCGCTGTACATACACCGCCGTCGTGTATGTTATCACGATGATATATCGCCATTGTATAATACGTAATAATAATATGTCTTGTCTTCTATATACGATTATTATTATTATTATTGTCATATTATGTAATGTGTACCTACGTTTCACTGTAAATGCGATCTCCATCAGAGATCATTTATCCACACGTCGAACTAGTCGTGACGCTCTTGAAACTTAAAAACTATAAACTCACGTGACTATAATATACCATGTAATATTTGTTAAAAACTATACAAGTATATAGTAATAATAACACAAAAATAATGACACAATATATCTAGTAGATATTATCTACTAAAATACTAAATAACGTCAAAGAGTTGATAAAATAAATAAAATATAATTTTAATTGAGTTTATATGAAATAGTTTTGTTCGATTTAGAGGTAAGATAAGAATTTATTTCTTACCTAAATAATATAAACGTATATGACTATACGTAATTGTGTAAAATAGACAGTAGTATTATGGCGACACGACCCCATCCGCAAGTGCCGTATTATAAATACATATAATATAATATTATGTATGTTATTGGCATGCATATTGTAGTACCTAACGATAAATATTTTGAATCGGTTTTAACGTTTCACATACGAATTTTATACTTCAAATCAATAAAAATATAATTAATAACAATTTTATAATATAAGGTAATTAATTTTCTCATATTTGGTTGTTAGCAAATATTATCAAGTACTAATATCTATATACGCTATACTCCATACTATAAAAATCATAATTGTTTAAAGTAAGTACCCGTTATAGCAGCTCAAAAGTGGATGACTATAATACTATTATATACGTATCAGAATAACGTAATCACATAACATCCACTTAAACTTATCGATTTGTCGTTATAAGGTTATACATTTATACAATTTTCGATGAACTCAGTCCACGACTTTATTATTTCGAATGTTGTAAACTTTTAACTGTTGAGAAAATATTTCAATTTTGTATTTACATATCTAATAAGTAATATCATATCGTTATGCGAGTATCTATACAATCTCAAAATGTTACCATCGTCGATATAAGCTAAAAGAAAAGTTATAATAAAAAATAGTCATACAGACGGACTATTGTTGTTATAATTTATTAGATATTACAATATTTACAGTTATAATCGTAATATTACAGTAGTCTGTTTTATTTCTCAAGGCTTCTATTACGATGAAATACAGATATATTTTTATTTTGTTTTATTTTTTTATTCGATGTAGAGAAATGAAAGAATTACTTATTAAAGATTTTCAATCAAAGATTTTAAATTAGGTTATTTACCAAAATTATTAATGGACTGTTTGTACTTGAGTTTTTTAAGTGTTATACCCATTTGTTTTTATTTAACGCGTTTAACACTTTAATATTATTGTTATTTTTATGAAAAGTATTAACGGTTTTGGAAATCTTTGTTTACATAATTTAACATATAATTATACTTATAAATCATCATTCTTGAAATAAATTATATTTATTACTGTTTTTATTGTTTCAACTTTTTAAGATATTACGTTTTAGAATAACTGCATACATTTTTATGTAATATATTGAAGGAGAATATTGTTTTAAGAATTTTAATTTATAAAAATCTAATTAAAAACGAGTAGATAACTAACTTATAAGTATTTAAAGTTCAACTGAGCTGTGGAATGGTACCTATAGAATTTTGAAAAATATTGGCCCACTACAACTTTGATCTCTGCAGATTTAATACATTGAACTTATTAACAACAATTTTTATACAATTAATAATATTACTAAAAAATATTCTTTTTTAGAATGTGAAATTAAAAATGTATGTTGTTTTGCATAAAAGTAAAAATTTAACCCGTCGTTGGTGACGCTAATATTTTTACACCGTTATTGTTGTGTTAGCGCCATTTCGCTCACCTATTATTATAATACACGTGTGAGCATATAAATATACGATGGTACTGACAAATTTCAATATTAGACTGCTATAGTATAATTATATAGTAAGATAATAATAAAATAACAAGATAATAAACCGAAAATAAAAACAGTATAATATTAAAATAATATACGGTAAGGCGATCAGTGACAGGCGAGTACAACACTAACTACACGGTATTATTACGTATACGGTAACATTGGACTCCGATAACTTTGTAAGTTTATTTATAACTTTTAATATTTTTCCGTAATCATTTTCGTAAATAACTCAAGGGAGCATTTATATAATATTATCAAAATTCAATAATATTTAAACCAGTGGTCTTAAAATGGCAATTATGTGAGCGAAATGCTCATAGCGTCACCAACGACGGGTTAAGAAATAGGGACGATAAAACTAATAAAAAATATAATTTAATTTTTCCAAAAATTTAATTTTGTAATTACTTCAAACTTCAAAGTAAATGTAAAAAAATGTATTTTCAAAAATGTCCATACTTTTTGAGAAAACTAGGTTTTAACTTTAGAAGAATCAACTTGTTTAATACATACTATCACTACAACATATGACGAGTAAGTCCCATGAATGCCATGATACTCTGATATTTTCTAATATGAAAACTGCCCATTATACATCAATACACTACAGCATGTATCTAACAGACGTGTCAATGTTCGTATCGCCTTAATTTTATTCAACTCCTTTGTCCATTTAAAATGATTTAACGAAGGTACCAATGAAACTTAATTATTTAAATTGTTATGTGTTTGTTGTCTATTTCATTATAGAAATATAATTAGTTTATCGAAATGAGCACAATCATACCCAACACTATTATAATAGATAATAATGTATTTAGCTTACATAATATACATGGTGTGTCTCGAAAAAACCGTCCGTTTTGTTAATTTCTCGTTATCCGTTCTCAAAAACATGTTTAATAACAAACTACAATAAATTACCTGGCCCACTAAAACTTCATTTATTCGGTATTTCAGTGCTAATAAGTATACGCAATTGAAAGGACATAATAACATGTTTTACGAAACGATTTATGTAAGTAATTGTGTGACACACAAATAACCGCATTTAATTGAATGGCGACTCCGAGCTGACACGCAAATACCTATCGATAAATCGTATTTATTTTGATTTTATATTTTTACTGTAATTAATAATTACTAATTATCATAACGTCTCGAGGAAAGCCGTTTCTGTTTATTCGCCATCGTAATTGCGGTAAAAATAATAATTATTATTCAGTGCCGGTTATTTCGTAAATTTTGTTTATTATATACTTTAACATACCTGACCTAAAAGCTTATAATTATCTTCCGGCGTAATAATATACGTATATCGTATACCTTTAAATATTTCAAAAGGGTAAAAAAAGTATTTGGAATTGTGGGCGAACCGCGTTTCAGTTTAAGACTTGACCCGCGTATTACCGCATTACCTCCAATAGTTCAAATAGTATAGCTATATTGTTCATTAATATTTATGCACCCTTGGTTGGATAGACGTATACAGTTCTCACTCAGACCACAGTCACAGGTGTAATATTTGTATGCAAATAAAACGCGTATGGCTTTTGCCATTCGGAGCAATAATTGAATCTAGGTAGTTGACATTTTACACTTAAAAGGTGGATGATATATTGAATTGACACGTACAATTTGGCTAAACTATTGTTGGCACCAAATAAATGCATTTTAAAAAAGGTAGGTAAGTGGGTACCGCTCTGTTGTACATTAGGTTTCGAGTGGGTCACTATAATGGGTGTATTAAATATGAATTCAATGATATAATATCATTGTATACGAAAAACGATTCTGACTGGAAACGGTCTATCGGCCTACATCACCAAGTGATATACTATTATTTCATACTTGATATAGCTATTAAAGTCGTTTATTTTACTTTTAGTATTGCAGCAGGACGATATCCTTTTTTCCAAAAATATTGCATTTATTATATGATTAGTATTTAATTATTATAATAATATCTACATAGTTTAAAGTTTAAACTATATTACATTATTAACTTATATAACTTAAAATATATAATTACGTATTTCTGTAAATATCATAACACAGTAAAATGGAATCATAATACCTAGGTTAGGTTATTGAGTTATAGCACATATCATAATGGTTGAAATATAGTAACTCCTGGTTATTATAAAAAATATTGTTTATATATTATATAAATATTTTATTTATCTTAATAAACTTGAATCGGTAAAAAGCTGGACACGTTGCGTTTCGTTTATGATATATCGAACAATATAAAAGGTAAATATAGTAAAATAAACAATAATAAAAAAAGTAAATTAAATTATATTATTCTTACTAGCTTTTATTTGTTGGTTGATATTTGTATATGGTTATTGAAACTATGCAATTATACCGTTGATCATTTTCCAAAAATTGTATTAAGAGCTTTTTACAACAGTTGTAGTTTTAACATTATATATTATATATTTAATTTTTATAAATAATTTTTTTATCAATTACACGACGACTTTTTAAGAACCGAATATTAATCTATGTCAATTCATGATTTTTAATCCGATTCCACAATTCGTACTTGGCTTCGTTGATAAAATTACAAATTTATAAAAAGTATTATAATAAATACATTAATATACAAAAAAAATGCCTTAAAAAAAATAAGATTAACAGAAATGCCAGTACCACTCATAACAGAATTTTTTTTAAAATGCATTAAAAAAATGGTCTTAATATTATTTTTAACTTTGAAAAAAATTGTTTAATTTTATAAATTCTTATTCTTAGATAATAATTATTCATATATAATATTTCATATTATTCGCATGTATGATGTTTGTATGTATATACCTAAGTGTCTACACGCGTGTCAACAATAATTTCGTCTTGCGTCACATTTATCTGATCGGTAAAAATATAATAAATAATAAAAAATAGAAGTATGACATATTATTAGATAAATAATATTTAATTTAGAACGAATTTTAACTATATTTTTATCGAATTTTATCCATTCCTATACAAAATGACTTAAAACATAAAAATGCACTAAAAATGTCAAAAAATGTAAACTAAAAGTTACATTTTTTATTTCTTGTTGTATGAAATGAACTTTGTGCTTGAAAAGCAATGTTTTTGGACATTCAGAAAAAAATACAACTTGTATTCAATTCGTTCCCTGTAATAATCACTATAGTCAGTAAGTACCAAGTAAACATTCCACACATAGACTATATTGTTATAATACGTACATAAGAATAATAATATATATCACGTGTGAAATAGAAGAAAACGATACGAATTTTAATTTTAAATCTCCTTTTCTTTAAATCGGCTGCCTATAATGGAATATAATATAATACAATGCGATAATAAACTAATCGTAGGTACATATTGTGTACCCATCACATCTATTATGGGTAATGTGGTTTACGGCGATCTTTGACTTTGTGTATACGATCATCATTTTGGTGAGCGAATTTTTTGTGTAATATACAGAGTGGTTCACCAAGCATGTTCAAACCTATTTTTATTCAGTTATACAATTATTCAAAATCTAATTTTTATAATTTTTAAATACACTTAATAGGACCATATTTTTAAATTCTTGAGGATTTTTGTACTACTTAAATAATGTCCCATAAGGATAGAAACTACTGTTCTTAAAAATTATAAATTACATTATTCAGTAGAAAATCATTAACTAAATAATTTACTGTATATAAAGGAATTTCTATTTTGAAAAACAGAAGTTTGCAACTATAAGAGAGTGTAAAATTTTCAAAAATCTGAATTGTTATAAATTCATTATTAAATTAAAAATGGGGGTGAACACTGAACATGTTTGGTGAATTATGCTGTATATATATTATACATCATACACAACTTTGGCAATATTATCCGACGAAATTTATAGCCCTGGAACCGGAATGCGCAAGGAAGAGGGAAAGAGCAAATACGACCATTATCGCCACCTGCACGTTAGTGTGTGTGTGAGTGTTATGTGTGTGTTTAAGCATTTTTTTGTCATTGACAAAAGCCCAAAGCGGCAAAGCACACATGTGATTGGACGGTATTGACTCAAAGATTACGGTTGTATGACCGAAATAAACACAGCAAAAATATACGTGTGCGCATGAAATCGTTTTGTAAACTATACAGTAATAAACGTACGTTATGTTTATAAATAAATAATCCACATTACATATTCAATATAACCACACTCATAACCATACACATACATGCATATAGTAATAACCATATGTGCACACGACGTCCTTAAAATGTGATTTTATAGCGAGTAAAGTATCACCGTTATCTTCCATGTATGAATTATTAATTATACTCGCTATAAATATTATTATAGCTATATTATATCACATACAATATCTGTACTAATACTTTTTCTCTAAATGATTATCATATTATATATTTATATAGTAAAAACTTATTTAGGTATGTTTGAATATTTGATTTTAAATAACATTCAAAATATTATACTGTTTTATAATATGATACTTGTTAAATTAAATAATAATAAAACTTTAAGATTTAAAATTTAATGTTACAAATATAATTAAGCTTCTGATTATGTTAAACTTCTATACCTCTAATTCTTCGTTATTTTAAACTAAATTAAAATATCCCCTTGAAGCTACCTTGTAGAATACAACTCGATATATCTCGATATTTTTGATATTTTTTGTAAAAATAAAAGTTCTTACATTAAACGCAAAGCATAACACAAAATAAACAATGAAAAATTACCCCTTAGTACATTAGGTGTTGAGTGGGTCATGATTATGGGTGTGTTAAATTTGAATTCAATAACATATCATTTATGTATATTAAAAACGATTCTAAGCAGACACAGCCTGTCAGCCTATAATATTACTTAGTATATTTCGTAATAATACGTTTTTTTTATAGCTATTAAAGTAATTTATTTTACTTTTATTATCACGGTAGGTTAATGTGTTTTTTTCTTGGATAATGAAGTATTTAATTATTATGATGATAATATACATTTATGTTATAATTTAAATTTTATAATATAACTCGATATTTTTTATTAATTTTATTTTTCTGTAAATACCGTGAAATTTTAAAAATAAATTCATGATATTATTATCTTGAAATAAATCAAAAATGTCATTATGTATAGAAAAAACTCATGATAATATAATATACATAAAAGCTGTAAGTTTTCGTGAATAATGTTTTTTAATTATAAAAAATAATTAACATCGTTATTTATTGTTTAAATAAGTAATTTCGTCAAAATTCCAACTTCAAATGCATATAAAAAAATATTTTAATTTAGACCTCTCTAAAGTACAAACTAGGTACAATTATCTATCCAAAACGATCTTCAAAGTTGAGGATCAAAGCATTTTTTTAACTACTTTACGTGTATACACACAGACACATATCATATCATTGTAAATTCAATACATTCATTGCTCCTCTCTGAATCTAAAAGATATATTTTTATTTCGGCTCAAAACAGCAGCAATATTATTATACATTTTCAAGTATAATATAATAAAATATATATGCCTACTTAAATGTAATCTAAAATTTATTATATGACAGTCAAGCAGTCAAAATTATTTCTGCGTATAATGACGTAGTGTCGTATCACTAAAAAGTATTGTTAGCACATACATTTAATAAATTTTACCTTTACTAAAAACTAAGTTTGTACCTATTTGATATTAATCTATTCCATTAATATCAAAGTTAATGGATATTTTATGAATGACATTTATACATTCATCCATAATCATTTTCATTAACTGAATATGTATGCGTTCATCAAATGACATAATATATAAATTATAAATATCGATAAGGTATAACTGTTAATAATTTATAGAACTATAAATTACGAAGCCCATATCTTTTACAAAACAAGACATATCTACTTAATGATATAATATAAATTATTAAATTAATTATTGACATCATGATTGAATATTAATACAAACAAATAACAATATTTAAGCAGAAAAAGCAATTTAAAATTATAAATGTCTTATACACATAAGCGTAATACATTGTACTGTAACAAGTATGTTGACACCTGTGTAAACTCTACAATATATACAATGTACATAGTACAAAATATATTACGATTAACTGCTGACCGATACAATAGTCAATAATATATCCATACACAGTTAACTGTAATGACTACTGGCAATGCACATCATGTAATAACGGCAGTTTAGTGTGGAAATTATAGTCATCAACTTGACCTTTCTAAGGCTGAACTCGATACGACTACAATACAGTCACCTTGCCACCTACTATTGTAAAATATCATTAACCTACCTTGTAAGACGTATTATTATTTGTTATATTTTAATATGTGATATAACCTAATAATTAAAAACCAGAATCCTACGAGGTTACAACTTTCTCTCACTCTCTTTGGATATCTATATTTAATTGGTCACCACTACCCACGTTACACCACGTTTATCGTTTTAAGTAATTTGAAAAATGAATAAGTGCACTTTGATTTATTGCAGTGTTTAAAAAAAAATAAAGCGAAAATAGGTATACAATTTTAAATTCTTCAAACTGCACAAATATAGAAAAATAATTTTAATCGTATAACGATACATTGGGTAGCCTAAAGTACACTATATTGAGTGATATGTTTTACACAATTGAAAAATCAACCATGTTATAGACGATTAAATTACGATAAACAATAAACTAAAAATTGTCCCAAACTTATGATTTTGTATATACTTCTATTATGAACAATTTGTTTCAAGTAGACAAAATTAATTAAAGTAAAAGAAGTATTAAGGCAATTAAATATACATTTTGTGAGGTATAGCAATCAATAAACCTTTATATTTCCCAAATATATATGAGTAAAATACGTGAGATGTAATTGGGCTCACTGTTTAAAGTCAAAATAGGTCATCAATTCCAAACAATATAATATTAGATATTATCATGTTTTATTTTCGTTTAAAACTAAATTAAACAGATGTGATTTTCACGAGACAGTCGTTTGTTTGTATAAAAATTAAACGTTTCATTTCTATGTACCTGCTGAAATGAACGTATCGCATAATGATTGTCGACGATAGTGTGTACAGAAACAACGTAATGTACCCCACGTAATACGAAAAGTCACATACGAATATGGCGCGCACCGCCCGAGCTGAATATAAAGGAAAATATATTATTAAGGTGCAATCGTAACAGCGGAGAGCGGTCGCATTTCAGAATTATTTCTTCTGTACGCGACGTACATACAAACAAAAACAAAAGACGCTTATATGAGTGTATATTGTACGTAAATATATATATGTTTGTATAGCGTATGTCGGATGGAACAATTAAGGGAACACCGTGACAAAGCAACTTTCACGGCAAACGGAAGTTTTTCAATTTCGTCTTCTGGTTCGAAGGGTTTTAATAGAAAGACTATAATATGTATATGTTCGTCGTATCGTGCGCAAAGTGAACTCGTTTTCTATTATGTATTTTTTTTAGGTAGGTACATACAAATAATGCGATGTTGATAAAGAGACGGAGACGTCAGCAGAAAAATGTGTCTAAACAGAATAGAATCATAGATACTCTTTTTTCTCGGAGATGCACGTCGAGTTAGCGTATATAATATGTACTTATACGACATATACGTACATACTATATATTATTTATATAGTATTCGAAAACTTTTCTGTTGGCGTTTTAATACTTCGCTACTCCTTCTCCACCCCCAACAACACAAGTTTTCAACTCGACGTTAACGATTACATACATTAACAAAATTATTATTATACGATGCCCCGTGAGTCTTGAACGGTGATACTTTATTTCAAGACACCGGAAGTGTAAAAATAACAACTAAAACTCGTCGCAGTTAACTTGGAACTCAACAATGTATTGTGAACAAATTTCAAGAAACGTTCAGAATTCTGTAAGCGAAAAATCTAAATGTCAGTCGACAAACGCCGCGCCGTCACACAATAATCGCTCGCCGAACAATACGGTATTGTATCGCCGGGAATCTGCATCCGTTATAGGCGCAAGTTGGCGGTGCTTTATAAACTATGCCCTCAGAGCTCACATTTATTTCATCGCCAATAATGCCGATAGCTCTACACGGATATTGTTGTAATTAGTGTTGTTTCCGCCCACGTTTAACCGATTGTCGACCTGAGTTTTTTCGTATTTTTGTGTTGTTATTATATTCAATCTCGCTGCACACTGCAATTTACGCGGTTGCTACAAACTGTTCGCGATTACAAACAACGGTGCTGTATTAAATTATTATCTATTAGGTTGTTTTGGAATCTTCGGAATATGCTATTCCGCATTTATTCAAACCGTTTTTATTAAAATTGCATATTATGCGCTTATCGCG
Source organism: Rhopalosiphum padi (assembly GCF_020882245.1). Classification (NCBI taxonomy): domain Eukaryota; kingdom Metazoa; phylum Arthropoda; class Insecta; order Hemiptera; family Aphididae; genus Rhopalosiphum; species Rhopalosiphum padi. The sequence goes on from NC_083600.1 coordinate 28,052,949, forward strand.
ATTGTAAGACATTTAAAAAAAATCTAATGCTCCCCCACAAACGACGTGAAAATCTTCGTTATTATATGCGTTTATCTAATACGTAAGATTTACGCGACCGCGTGGTGGATGTAAAAACATTCTAAATTTCCATCTACTTCTATATAATATGGCAATAATCTGAAAACCCGAATTGCATTTAAATATGCTTATAATAATGTATGTTGAACGTCACACTAAGACAAAGCGTCTATTTAAATTATCTACACGTATTGCGTTAGTGATAACAGAAATGTGTTGTGAACACTTCAATCTATCGTTTATCGAAGTCAGTCATCGGAATTAAATAATATTATGGAAACGCGACGATCGAAAATCAGTTAAAATCGTTCCGGCGCGATTGACTAGACGGACGAAACGGTGCGCGTGTAGAGACCGTCGCGCACTCACGCGTTTGTTTGAACAACTTAGTGAGGAAATTAGATATGTTGGTGTACATTTCGCGGAAAGTATCAAATGTTTAACGAAATCGTTTCGCACAAGTTGTCACCTATTGTAATGCAGTTATTATAACGTATTTTTGGTCAAGTAAGATCGATGACGCAGTATCGTTTGTTTTCAATTGTATTATTATTATTATTATTATTATTATTACAATATTAAAGGTATTGTATCCACTGTTTGGCTCGCGTATGTATTATAATAAGTAATAACAGTGCCACGACGGACGATTTTAGATGATTTAGTCATTTGTTCTGTAAAATGGATTCTACGTCTTATTATTATTTAGCAATATTATTTGGAAACAAACCGATAAAGATATAATAAACCTTGTAATAAACTATTACGCATAAGATTGAACGTGGGCTCCATGCTCTTTGTATTCAACTCAAAATATTGGAGTTTAGTGTTATAGATTTGGATGTATAAAACCCAAGTGTTGTATATTATGGTAAATATTATCAGGTTAACGAACAGTTTAAGTCGTAATCTATGTTTTACAGAGGACATTGATTAAGCAGTATTATAAGTGCATATGAAAAATCAGTCTTAGGACAATCTGTCTGAAAATGGGCCGGTACATGATAATATTATAGTATAATCTATATTCGTATAACTACTATTTTGGATTTTTTTTTAAATAATAAATAAACTAACGATCAGAATAACATCGGAGCGATGGAGTGTTGATACCAAATACGTATATTTCACGTATCTGACCTATCGAATTGGCACTTTGAAGAATGGTGGTTATTATAACTACACAGTATCATTTTAGTCGTTTTTTGATATATCTAAATACTACGCCAATTTTTGTCGTTCAGATTCCACAAAATACCAAATTCTATTATAAGATGGTCTGAAAACAATTATAACGTGTCCTAGAATTTATTTTAATTTATAAAGTACTTTTTTTAAAACGATACGTCATACAACGAGTTGGTAAACTGCGAATTTGGCCTTACGATAATTTACATTAGAATAAGAAAACAACAATATGAGAATTTTACAATCTCGTTGTTAATATTTTTCGGATAATATAAAACGAGTGAAATAATAATTAATTAACTATGAATACTACGACTAAAACAATACAAGAATTGAGTTTGTGCAAAATATACTCAAGTGCATACCAATCATATTCATAATTTGAAAGATTGACATAACACGTGAATAGTTTTCGACGAGTCTTCAGAAACATGTCTTACAAAGTTACAACTAACTATTTCCGATAAGCTCTCTGTTGATTATTATTGAATCTAAAATGTCTACAATGTAGTGAGTATAAAAATTAACATGTCAGACTACCACAAAAAGGTACTGCGGTCTGCGAGTGTATACGTAAAAAAATAATAAATAATACTACAATGATGTTTGTTATACTCTGCAAATATATTATTATAACATATAAGCTTGGGTTAATGTGGTTATGCGGAGTAATGAAACTTCTAAGTAAACATAATAAATAAGTTTTTGCCTCTTACGAGATGCACAGACATTGCTTCGTTCACTCGTATACGCTATCCGGAAAACGTACCTTAATCATAATAAAACCATATTAAGGTGCTAAGACCTGTGTTCTAAACTTGTCGTACGTTTCTCGAAACGCTTTTATTATAAAATAATAACAATATTACCATATCAAAATTATATGGTTGGGTGGTTAGAGATAATATGATATAATTTCACGTTATATTTACGAATACAATCACCCATAATCGCGTGTCTATAGACTATACGTTACACACCCATGTGTGTTACTACGTATAGTACATATATATTTATTATACATATATATATATATCATTTTATAAATTATGATGATTATGCTGATGTACGAATACACCTGCATATTATTGCAATATGACCACGCGTCATGCACGGCACCGTGGTGTATTATTATGTATATCGAAAATACCGTAGAAGAATATGTAAACTTTTTTGTTTTTTATTACGCGTCGATACAGTAAAATATTTAATCCGATCTAATCGATTTTAATCGCCAATGATATCGCGATGTACAGTTATGCCGCCGACGACGAATATATTATAGTCATCGTCGTACGACTTTTCTCATTCGTTGTTAGGCAGTAGATCAATTATTGGCGTCGTCGTCGGCTCCTTTTAAGTGCCCTATTTCTTTTTCCCATCACTCGTCGACTGCATGGCCAATCCAAAGGACGTGCGTAACACATTTCGGCGACGACAGACGACTTCCGTACCGCGTTTCTAAGGGTTCGCGGTTGATGATGAAAAATTATTTATACGGACACGGCGGCGACATCGAGACGGAGCGCGACATAATAATATTAATACATACTCATGTATATATTTTATATAATATTATATATAAATAACGTTGTCGAGAACAAATAATCGATTCGATGAATTCCTGTACACGATGGACGCGCGACTGTAAAACCTTGACGTGGCGTATAAAATAATTAATATTATATCGTAATGACGTAATATATAAGTGATGTATAATATTGTATATATAGTGTTTTACAATGCAATTTTCTATTTTTATAAAAATAAGAAAAGTACGGTAACCTTACACGAACAGTTATGTTCACCATTACCATCACCTTCGCCACTTCTATAATATTATAACAATATAGATATTATATCTTTATACTGTGACTGGTGCAAAGTCAAAACGGTAAAGGTGGTTGGTTCAGACTGTTCAGAGCATCGCGTTAATCGATGAAACACGATTTTACTTGTGGCTATTTATGCACACGCACACCGTATCACCATATTATATTATGTACACAATTAATCAAAATAACTTGACGGCAGTACTTTCCCCCTTTGCGTTGTCTTCATCAGCTCTCCCTTCGAACGACAAACCTTCGTGTCTCTCGCTCTCTCTCTCTCTCTCTCTCTCTCTTTCTCTTTCACTCTTTCACTTTCACCAACTTCTTCTGCCAATCGTCACCTACCACCTATCACTTATTCGAACGTACACAGTATTTTTCTGTCCAATTATTTCCCCCGTGTCAGTCATACTTCACACCCAACCGATTTCTGGTTGAGTTTTATAGTTTGGGAAATTGGGTTGGGCAAAAGGGGCGGTGTCCGTGTGTATAATTCGAAAGTTGTTGATTATCACATGTGTATTTGTGTGTATGTGTGAGTATCGAATAAAATCGATTCTCCCTCGGGATATAGAAGGCTCATAAAAGTAGGTTTTCGCACGCACTTGCAAGAGGCGTCCCAGGCAGCGGAAACTTCACAAAATCAGTCACAAATACGCCCGCGGAGATAATGTTTATAGCCTGAAGTTCCGAGAAAACGCTGTAACATTTGTTACACCTTACATCCCATTTATAAATTACACTAAATACACACTATAGAATTTAACAACATAAAATACTCGACACGTATCAGCTTTATCAGCTGTATTATTATATATTATGAAAATAACACGTGACAGTCGCAATCAGTGCCACGCATTTATCATCAACACTCTATATAGCAAACACAAAGATACAGCTATAATACGAAACTATAATAACGAACCAATTAAAATACAATAATAGTTTTAAAGTTCTAAGCCAAACGTGTGTTCTAATAAATAAAAACCTCTTTCAAAAGTGATCACCGATACCGTCCCACCCCCTCCGAACTGTGGGAAAATTATCTATAAAAAATATAACACGTGAGATATATTTTATTGAAGCGCTCGAAAAGCTTACGACTGCAGCCGACCGTCTCCCTGACCGATTGCCGTATATTTTATGGGTGTGTGTATACGTCGTATACATAAACATTAAAACATATAATATATTATATAGGTGCGGCCGCGTTCGTTGATTTCCCACATTTTCCGCCCACAAACCACGGTTCAAGGAGAAAAATAGCAGCTGCGGCAATAAATTACGCACGAGTTTCAGGAACGCAAAACTACTATCCGTATATACACATATATTGTAATATTATATTATACGCTACGCCATTTGTCGAGACGCCATCGCCATTCTTGTTAAAAGAACCACCGCACATACACGGTGCACAGGAAATCCTAGGAGATGTATCCGCTCAAACTCCGCCGTCGTTCGGCTCGACGGTGTATGTATATTGTATACGCACGACAGCTTTCTGCAGCTGATAATATCACGAAACGCGTGTAAACAAATATAGTGGTTCTAAAATGCGTAGCTCACTGGTCTACTATGAAATCGTTGCGGTGCACGTGAATAACAAAGGCCGCGTAATTTTAGTGATTTTATTTGGGCACTAGAAACGTGTTATAATACATTACATACACGTACGTAACATTAAAATGATTTACAAAACGTCATTTACGACGTACAAAAAAGGTGGGTTGTGTAATTTTAAGAGGGATCTCGAATACCTACCGACAATTTAGATGTATGATTTGATAAATTTAATTTACTGAACGCTATTCATTGAGTTGTTGAACAAAAAATGACGGCAGCAATAAAATTGTCAGTGTAAAACGTCGAGATGAATAGTTTGTTGTAAAAAACTAAATGCATTTTAACATGTTACATTAATTGACAATATCCATAACAGATAGCAAATTAAAATATACAACGTTTATAGAATATGTAACTGAATATTATATTACATGGCACATTCTGTAAATAATATAATATATTAAAGTTTATATTTAATAAAGATACAACTGCAGGGAGAATAAAAAGGGCATTTATAGGACTGTACACGTATTTGTAATAACAATTTGCAAATTCACGTGTATGTATTAAAATTGATTATGTTCGTGTAAAATGCTTTTGAAAATTTTAACATCTGAATAAAGTCAACATTTTTCAGTCCAAAAATTTAATTTATTTTGATATTAATTTTTAATAAGTCATGGATGTCTGCGTAATTGGATAAATAACTGACTAGGTTGGCACCTGAACAAATTTGGAAGTATTGGTTGAATTGAAATAATTATAATTTATAAGCAACTAAACTAATTTTATATCTTGTATCTTGTATTCTCAAAACTATTTATTTATTGTGTCAATACATACAAGTATATCCAATATTTTAATCATATATTATTAAATAAAAAGTATTAACGTATTAATATAATAATTGGAGCAGAAACAAATGTTTAGTTTATTGTCTTTTAGCTAATTGTTAAATAATTATAATATAATATAAAATCTTTCAACGATCTAATAAAACAGTAAATAACTCATTGTATGTAGCTTATAATATGTTCTACATTAATTATTGCTATTCTATTGATATTGTTTTGCAAAAATACGCTCATTAATCATTACTCAATATATATGTTTATCATGTCTATAACGACTATTGAATGATATAAAAACATAATCAATAAAAACTATTATTCCCCATTCTCATAGGACATAAAATAATATATGTGTAATATATCTTGTGAACAATATCTATTTAGATAAATAAAAAACTATATTAATTATGTGATATTTTATTTGATATATTATGACAACATTTTATTACTGCATGTACTTTTAAGGTGAACTATAAAATTACAATTATTTAATAATAATTAAATAATGTAATAAGTAGGTTTAAATATAACAACCATCGTGTATAATTATTAATTATATTGCATTGATTTTTACGTAACACAATATTACTAGTCAGGGTAGTTTTTGAATATCCTTATCATTCATGTTCTTACACACTAATTGGCTTGAAAAATAAATAATTAAACGAATTATAACATAATTAGTAGGTATAGAACTGTCAATATATAATAATAATAATAAAAGATACTAAAAAATATTCAAAATAAGTAATTTATCAAATATAACACTGTTTACCTAGTGAGTAGGTACTAACTTACCAAAAAATCATTAATTATATATTTATTATGGTATAATATAAAAGTATTAAGATAAAAATTGAATATGTCTTTATACAAATAAACTACTTATTTACTAAGTTAGCAATATTGTATAATTTTTAATCACTCAGTCTCATAATATAACATCATTATGAATTTGAGTATACATACTAAGCAGACACACAAACAATTACTGTAATGTGAATATTCATCGTCGTGAATGTATTTAATAACGCATAAATTATTATTTATGACAAGCATGTGGTACCATAAAAAGTCTAAGAATCCTGTATGCGACATGCTGGCAAAGTAAATGCATATAATTCACTAACGCCGAGTGCCGATTTAAGAGTGCCGTTTGGCATGCATTCAGACGTTTTTAAAGTATAACAAGGGAATATTTTTTATTGCCACTGACGATCCAAAAATAATTCGAAATTAACTTATTTTCTACAGGATTATTTTTACAAGACTCGTTTATAATATAATATATTATAGTTAATTATTATAATGTCGTTTGCCCGTTCATTTCGTAATCTGTCTGATGTTTTATTATGTCGCAGACATAACTGTCAAATATATACGAAACATATTATTCAGATGATTTTCTTACGAAGGAGCGTCTACAGAATTGACCTGAATTTTGTATTTAGTCTGCCGTTCAAATAAACGGTAGTTGAATTAAAGGAAAAAAATGTCAAATCGAGTATTGAAAAAATTCAAATCGATGTCACCTTTAAAAGAAAAGTATACAGAACAAAATATTTTACGTAAACATTTGTTTTTTTTATAAAAAATCATATTAATTATATTATTATTTTCAATCCAAATACGTCCTAGTAACTCTACTTTTGCCATCAAATTGAATACGTTTTGTGAAATTTATTACAAATTGAATGCAATTGTAAAGCGTACATTTAACGAGTCAGTAACATTAATGATTTCTGTCTTTCTGCAAGCATGTTAGTGTCGAACATTCGTCACCTTTTTTTTTTTTCTTTCGTTCTGTAACTATAAACAGTCAAGGGAGTAAAGTGGGAGATGAACCTAGAAATTACAATCACTTCTGAATACATTTAAAATGTATCTCCTCAATCGTGTATTATTTAAAGGGCATGCCTATTGATGTAGAATAAAAATAATTTATTTTCCAAAATAGGTAATTATTTATTTTCAATGTTTTATCATTATAGATTTATCAATTTTTATATAATATATCGAATATAAATATAAATAAGTTATTTTTTTTTTAATTTTATAAAACAAAAAAATTGATAAAAATGACTGATAAGTGAGCTTACCATTCACAAGCAACACCCAGTGAAATACTATTTTTAGACGTCAAGAAAACTCTTATTTGCAATTATTTCTAAGGAAAAATGTAATAAATTAATATTACTATGAAGTGTGCATTGTTGATATTAAAGAATAAAGGAATTTATTAAAAATAAATGGTTAAGAAATTAATGAATAATCTATTTCTATCTAATGATTTGTTGTACGGGATAACACTGCATTGAAAACTCCAAATAAAACAGGAATTACTGTACCATTTGCCATTTTGTGCCGCATTAATCCCTGTAAACCGTTAAATGTTTCCGAGCATTTCTATTCTATGACATTTAGTGATTAAATTTCATACTCTCTACTGGCTGATTTAGGATTTATGTGAACAGTGTCAACATTTAAAAACAATTGCAAGTTTTGTGAAAAGAAACTTCCTACTTGTTACGGAAATTTATTCAGAACAAAGAGGAAACCATTTACTTGTGAACTATAAACGGATACGCAAATATATGTGTATAATTTTGCAACAAAAACACGGGGCCGTGATTATTTTTATCACACAACAAATATATTATGTTGCGTACGCAATCAAAAGTTTTCACGATAAATATTGCGATTAAATACAAACAATCCGGAGAGGCTGATAAAGTTAAAATTAATTTTCTATAGTTGCTAGCCCAGCGAAATGGCGTTTATATATTATGTACGACCCGCGGAGCATATAAAATCGTTAAATTTCGTTTGGTCTAATGTTCGAAAGCAATAAATACGTCTACTATAATTGTCGAAAGGTCGTGCATGTGTCTGCTATACAAATTGAATTTTCATAAATAATATAAATATGTTATCATTAAAATTAATTAAAAACTACGGAATTAATATTTTATTTTGCATTATATTACGGTGTATCGCAATAGTAGTCGTACAACACATAAATTGCATCAGAGCACCACGCTAAAACATACGGTCATCGTCGCTTCCACCAATTATGTGGGTGCAGTGACAGCTGCAGTGTGTGAAGACAAAACATCTGATGTAGCTTTTTGTAAGTGCAGTACGTTCGAGTGAGTAACGATTGTGTCAACTATAGGTAAACCCGAGTAACATAGAGTTTGCTCGGAGATATTTTTTGGACTATGTGAAGGGTAGGTATATCGTGAAACGAGATAAAAGTAATAGATATATATAGAAAAAAGAGTACGCGCAAGACCTAATTTACAGAGAGCTGAATAAGATAAGCTGAAATGGACTGCATACTGGCGTGAGTTTTTAAGCGAATGGCAGGCGCAACTCCAAGAAGATGAATACCATTACTCTCCCCACCCATGTATTTTGATGAAATTACAGCTTATTTCTTTATATTTTCTTCACATGCATTAAATATAATATAGTACGTTTCATAAGTTATAAAGAATTACAGACAAATAATAAAATTACGAGTTGTTATAAAATTAAAATAAATTTTCGTGTCGTAATTCTTTCTTCTGATAGTACTGTATCTATCATTGTTTATAATGCTACAATAATATGAAATAGATACAATACAATATCATTGCTAATTAATATAGTACGTACAACTTGAAACAGACATCCCTCGTATTTTCATCCGTTAATAAAAACTCATATTATTTAAAATATATTATAATGTAAGAAATTCTTAAAAATAAATAATAATGTTAATACTTGAATTATAATAATATAGTATTCCAAAATAAAAATATCATAGAAGATATTTTAAAGTTATCATTATTTGCATGGCTAGTTAAGCTCGAAAATTGAATTGACTACTTTTGGTCCCTTCTAATCACATTTATTCTACATTAACTTCTTCTCGTTCACAAACTCGTGTGATTCGATATTATTATTCACCCTATTGTTAATGATTATGTATAAACTACATCTATATCTAAACGAACCTAAATAGATACGTTTTGTAGATTTTTTTTTTTTTTAATCAATAATAATGAAAATTACACGTATCTACTGCATTTATGTTTCAGCAACACGAATCTCAATCTTACAATATATTTCTTATATATATATATATACCTACTCATTATTAATATTTCGTGTGAAATATAAAAAAAACAATACATTTCTGTAGCCGCGCCCGACAAAAAGTCACGTAAAACACTTCGATTGTTTTGTTATTGATATGTTGCGATGAAAAATAATATACAATATAATTGTACTTTGTACTATAATAATATAAGTGCGTCGAGTATTTTAATCTAATCAACTCCGTGGTTGGCGATTAACGGCGGCGGCAGGCAACGATTCATTCGTATAATAATTTAATGCAATCAACATAGCCACATCGGTAATAAGTACACACGTGAAAAATATTGTATTATTACATCAAGCTGTTAGATAGATAACCGCTCTATATATATATATATATCTTGTAAATAACCGTCGTGTAAACAACTTTATACCGCTAAACACCGCTTATAATACACTAATGATTGAATATATTTTTTCTTCTAATAGGGTTAAATTTTTTAAGCGTAAAATATAGAAGCGTGTATATTCTTACGAAAGTGTGTGTGTGTAGATGTATGTGTGTGTGAGAGTACGTTTCCAAACTGCGACGCTATTTATTAATTTAAATTAATATTGTCTGTTGTTGACGATCGTCCAAGGCGAACGAGTAAAACGATATTTATGCCAATTCAGTGACGGTATGTGTAGTGCGCCTCTCGCATACAATACTATTGTGCAAGTATATACTAAGTATAGTAGTAGGTATAAGTACCATATTCATAAGCAGTAGACGATTGCACGGAATCGCCGGAACACTCGCAATAATTATGTCCCCGTGCCACGTTTATTCGATCGATCTGGATACGATTCGTTATTACTGGTCATTTTTTATGAAATCCATCACAGTTGTAAAAGACGATCGTTCGATATATATTTTATCAGACGCAACGTGGGAAGATTAAATAAAGGTAGGATCCTATAAATAATACGTATTTTTATGTATCAAAAATGTATTAACCTAGTCGTCCGTATAAATGAAACATCAAAGCCGGTCACCGGTCATCCCCATCGATCGAATTGCCCCTAGCTGGATTTTGTCATGTATAAAATAAGTGTCTGGTAAATGTCATTGATGTTGATCCTCGTCTTACTTTGAACTAACCATATCTATGCTCACTCTACACACACACACACACACACACATATTATCTTTTAAGTCTCAGTCGGTTGATTCGTGTGCCTGTCCGAAGTAACGGTGTTTGATACAGTATGAAACCTCCAATCGATAAAAATAAAAATAACAAACTCGTTTTTTATATAAACATATAATATTAATTATTGGGTAGGTATCAAATGTGTGATTATGCCATGAACAACCATATTATTAACTTCTGTATACCTAACTACTCGGACTAAGAATATTATGGTTTACAAAAATAAAATCGTGTAACGTAAAATCTATTCTATTGAAAGTTTATCAAAAGCAATGTCAAATCGGCAAAAATACAATATTCCTACATTTCATGATTCGACGTTTCAAAATAACATGACCTTTAAAGAAGGTATTACAAAACTTTAATGGACATTGTCCTTTCATTCCTAATTTAACTAGTCATCATCACTCTACACCATAACCTCTATCATCTATTAATCAAAACAATAACTGTGCCCTTCTTGAACATTACATAATTCATACACTGCACAGTGCACATTATAATAATATACTGATTATTAATTGTATAATTTGTTGTTAACTTTTTACGAAAATGAAATAAACTTTTTGAGGATTACAAAGTAAGATACTCTTATTCCAAATTAATTAGACTTATGGGAATTATAAGTTTTAATTTTGAAATAGACATTTATCGGATCTTATAATAAAATGTCCTTTTCATATTCATATGCAAAATATATGGTACATTTATACTAAAAAACCATTCAACAGACTAAATGCTGGCTTTTTTTCAACATGTTTTATATTATAAATTATGTATTTCATTGTAAATTTAGATAATCTTTTTTTACTTTTATTGTTTTTTTTTTTCAAAAATATATCTATTGAGATAACGATGTAAAATGTCATACATAATCTAAATTATTGTTTGATACACGTTGTATATTTCTTTACTCTGTCATCCGATTAGTAAGTTTATTGTTATATGATTTTAAATTAATCACTTTATAATTAATGAACAAATTGTCATGTCTTATATTATAAAACGCGTTGAATTTACGTTTACTAAGTAAATTATTGCCCATTTGTAGGTTTTTTATTTTTATCATACTTTGCTAACTGGTCACTTCACTGCAGTGCTTTTACACTATATTTGTCGATTTTCTGATTTTATCTTATGTAAATTATGTATTCAAAGGACATTTCAACTTTTGAAACTTCTGTTGAATCGTTCATTATGTGATTCTGTTACGTCATAGACTTCAGAAACTGTAAGATTGTTGTGCAAGATATGATTGGATACATATATACACTATACATACATAGAATGGAGGTTAGGGAGTTTTGGACTGGAATCGTTAGATATAGTTAATGCTTGATACTTTCGCCAAATCCCATACCAGGTACCGTAGTTTTAAGCAGAAGTTTATAGATGAGTAGTTTGATTACAAATTTAACGTGTTTTAAAATTAGTAGTCGTAAGAGGTTGCGGAGGCAATAATTTAGGAGGATTGGAGTCTATTGTGAATATGTTAATACACACGTGAAAAATTTCTTAAAATGTAGTTGAATGTGTTTCATACAAATATACAGAGTTCATTATTAACTTTTAAATATCATTGTTTGATTTTTAACTTAACTAATACATACAACGGACAATTCTAGTTTGAACTCACGAAGCAAAACAAAAATTTAAAATAACAAGTTATTTAATATGCTGTTGATTAGCATTAGTAGTGTTATGTGCATTCAATTCAATAATATTTAAAAATATATTTATTAAAAATCGACTATAATTGATTTAACAGAAAATCGACAAATCATTTTCAAATACATTATTCGTTCACAGAAACATTTTGATTGAATTAAATGATTTAAAAACGTCTTGTATTGTATCGAATATCAATGTATTGATTTATTTTAATTTAATTATATTATGATTGTAAATATGTTAAGTCTAATATCAATCGTCTTTGTTTATATAATAATTATTTATATTGATTATATTTATTTACTTCCAAATTATTTTATAAGCAATAAAGGGGACATATTTGGATACAGCGCCTTTAATATTATAAACAAACTACTGGCACTTTAATTTTAAAATAATCAAATTACCAAATTATATTTAAGTACTTTTTTTAAGTATTTTTATCTTTCAATAAAGAAAATAAAAATCCTGATTCAGTATAAAAACACTATATTGGAATGTGTACATTGTACACACATCTTAATAGGTATTTACATTCTAATAATTATTGTCATTTATTAAAGAATAAAATGCAAAAAAAAAATTGAAAATCTTATCAATCTATACTTGACTGAATACGTTAGTTTGTTTTATTAGATCGTTTAACTAAATATTTAAAGTTTGTAAATTTACTTACTGATTACTGGATTTAACGTTTGATAATTCCAGCTTATTTCATCATAGTCTGAAAAATAAAATAAGACTTGTTAATCGTGTAAGATATTTGTCTAATAATATTATTTTAAAATTATATAATACTGTACACATGATTAATTTAATTGATTAATAACCTAATTATACAATGTTCTCATAATAGCTATTGTGTATAGTCTATTGTTATACTACCGGTAATAGAATGATTTTTTTGTATACAATTATAGCCTTTAACAGTGTAGAAAGACCTATTTATTAAATTGATAAGTTTTCTACAAATTGTATTTAAAATTTAACGAAGGTAGACAGGTAGTAACCCGTCAATAATAATCTAGGCTTTAACTTTAAAGGGGATATTTTCCAATTATTACGATCCTATATGATATAGCGTCTAGAAAGTTTGGTTTAAGGACTGAAATACATATTATATTATTTTGAATCATTAATTTAATTAATATACTGTTTAATAATAAATGCACAAAGATGATTTTAAAGTACATTTGGGATAGTTGAGACAGCTAAATGCCTGCTTAAAAAATTGTTTGTTTAGTTGATATTATTAATTGACTATTTGAAAAAGTAAAATTCTACTAAAGTATAATTCAAATTAATTTTTATTATTTTAGAAACTGTAATATGCTTATTCTTATAGATTGATTCCAAAATAGTTAAATTGTATTCAACAACCCAAGACAAACGGCCTAGGATTATTCACAGAAGCCTACAGAGAATTATAATTTAAAATATCGTAAAATACCAGTATACAAGTACAGTTAATATTTTTACTTTATCTTTAAATATTATTATATAATAAACTATTACTATGATAAATTCACTTTGATATAAAATCTAACTACAGAAAATTAATCTTGCCGGATACAAATCGTAATCATTGCTTATAAAAAAACACATCGCATATCATACATTTGGACGTGCACCAAACAGAAATCGTCAATACTATAATATTAAAATATTAAATACATCAGAACAAATGATTAGTTTATATCAAATAATAAATAGTTTTTTTTCTTACATTTTTTTATGAGACAAGATTAGGTAACCTATTTAAATTATCCATGAAGTTATTTTTTTAATCACGACGATTCATCCAAAATAATTGCTTTTCTTTTTTTGATAAGATTATATGCCAGCTGTTATTTTTTGATTATAACATAAATATTTTGTCCATCATAAAAACTATTGATGTGAAAGAAGTCTAAAAATATATTTAAATATATTATAAAGTTCAATTGAAATTGATCATCCCCGTTAATTAAATTTCAACTCTTTTTCTTATCTTTCCTATAAATTTAATTTTAAAATTTAAGAATATTTCTTAAACAATGCTTATGCATTTTTGATGATGGACCAAACATTTTTTACATACAAAAGTAACTTGTTTATATGTATACTTTTTAAGTACTATTTTTTTTTACTTTTATATAGTCCTATAGAGTAAAATATAATTTAAAGCTTCTTTTTTTTTCTCAATGCACATGTTTAGGTTTGGTATATTCATAATTATGTTATTTATATTATGAAAATATACACTGTACCACGTCACAAAATATGACTAAATAATAAATGAAAATCTCGTTTTCTTATTCAATAATATGTAAATATTAATTAAAACCGAGAAATCTGTGATATACTTTAATTGCTCTGTGGTTTATTTAAAATTACGATTAAGCTCCCATCAACTATTTAAAACTCGGGTGGTATTCATAAAAATACATTATGCATTAAGTTCACTTGAGTAGAAGTAAATACAGTATACACTATACACCATATATATTATGTTAGGAGGTTCAGTTATAATATTCCATAGCGAAACAAGAGTTTGGTGCTTTGCATAAAATATCAACTATATAATATAATAGCTGTTATTATACCTCACGGTGTTTTATCCAAATATATATATTAAGGTAATACAAATATCGTCTGTGCTTTATTTGAGGGTTATTGATGGTAAAAGGTATATAAAAAATCAATTCGTTGTAACCACTAACCAAATAACATATGCAGATTTCAAATACAAATAGTTCGTTTTCTTTCAAATATTAATTTAATACGTCATATAGATAAAACTTTAACACATAAACCCTCACCTTAAATATCGAGTTATGCTCGATTCAATAGAAAATAATATGTTGCGTTTAATAATTTATCATTTTTATTTTTTTAATTTAAAATGTTTTCTTTAAATCCATCAGTACTTCGACGATCTGCCAACAGCAGCAGTTACTCTCTCGCCAGTAAGCAACTAGGCGATGAAACGGCGGTGGAACATGGCGGTAACCGCTACTACTGTGCTATTAGTCACTTTGGTCGTCCGTTGCGCGGCCGGTTACGACATACTAGCAATATTTCCATTTAGCGGCAAAAGCCATTTTCACATGTTTCGTGCTGTTTCGGACGCCTTGACAGCACGCGGACACCATCTCACCGTCGTCGGACACTTTCCTAAAACTCCACAGGAGCCTCAGACACTTCAGCAATCGCAAATTGGCGTCATCGACAACGGCGATGCCAAAGGTCGTGGATCTTACACTGATTACAGTCTATTCGGGTCGATGCCTGTGTATGAAAACTTCACTATCGACGAGGTGACGGGCAACGGTTACCTGGAAGAAATGCTAATAATCCTCCAGGACGGTTTGGATAACTGTGAATCAGTTTTGTCTTCAGGGAAACTCAGCCAACTCATTCAATCCCGGGCAAAATTCGATCTGGTACTGGTCGAGGTAAGTAGTATGGTCACAATATATATTATACAGCTAAATCGATTAAATATTCAGATTGAGTACATATAGTACCTATATAAACCGTTATCAATATATTGTTATAAGGTATAACGATTATTTTTATAATTGATTTACCAAAGCCGAGAGAATCCTTGTTGACGAAGTACTCGTTTCTTAAACAATACGATTAAATACTGTATTTATTGTAGATTTGTGAGTTTTATAAACACGAAAAAAAAGTTATTTAAGTCTACGGTTGAGATATTTTACGAGCTGGACGAAGTGGCGCCTTCAAGTTTCAAAACAATTCTAATAAATCATTTAATTCGTTGCATTCAAAAACCGATTTTTTTCTCGGTTAATTTAAAAGTGGTATCAGTTTTATTAAAAATAGATGTTATTGTTCATACAACTTTATATGATCATTCGTGTATTTATTTCAACTGTCTCACCAAAAACTCGGTATCTAACCTATTTTCTGGTAAAAATGTAAAAAAAAAACTCAAATTACTATTATAAATACCATCTTTTTTAAAGTTACCATTTATAAGATAAGCGATATTTTAAATTTTAAACGGAGCGATGGATGTATTTATTTTATAATGTGTGTGTGTATGCACGGAAGTACTTGAAAAAATATTTTTAAGATAATTTTGTTAGAAAGTTGGATCTTGTTTGTATTTTAATGAGGTCAAAATAAAAAATTATAAGTATTTTCAATATAATCGGAGGAAAAAAATAAGGAAAAATGGCAAGTTTTACGCAAAATTGGTTTTTGAAAAAAATCAATTTTGATTTTTAGTTAAAATCTAAAACAAATACTCGTGAAATTATCACCTAATTGTTATAGTATTTCCTAAACATTGAAATATAATATTTTAACTCTTTTTAAACTATTTATAGACAGTATTAATATATCAATAATTGTCGGTATAAGATGATAATTCGCCAAGTCAAAATGCTTGAAAATGTAATTCAAGGTTCTTAACATGATTTGTATACATTTATTTAAATAATATGAAAATACATAATCACAGTATTTTTGTATACATATTTAATTTTAGAATCAGTAAAATTTGGAAATATTTAAAGAATTTTGCACTTGAAAATTCTTAAATATTTTCATTTTTTATATTTAAGATTTGACAACTTTTTACAAGGTTCCTTATACATTTTTCTACACTATGATCAAAGAAAAGTTTATCAAAAAGTCAAAATTAATTTTTATGAACGTTTGAAGTTTTATGGCATTGGATATTAACCTATACAATAACTATTTCTTCTCAAACGGTTTTTAAACGGTATATTTTGTTGTAATTAAAAACTAAATAATCGTAGATACTTTAAATTTCCACCACATATTTACAATTTGATAATTTTCTATAGGTACACGATACAATTTTTGAAATATTAATACACGGTGGACAATAATTCACCATATATTTTGTTATGTGTAAACTAAATCAAAAATATAATGTTAAACTAATATGTCTCTTAAGGTCTTTATAACATTCAATGTGTCTGTTCTAAAACTAAACGATTTGTATTATAACTTGAAACCATTTGAACACCCGAACATCCACACAAGTAGTATACTAATGGTTTTTTTTGTGATTATTTGTTATTCTTATAAAAACTATTTTAATTACTTACTGAAAATCAAATGATCATACTAATAGTATAAAACAAGTTAATATAAATAAAAAAATTATTATTTAAATTTATATAATTTCAGTAATTAAAAATATCACAATAATTATAATATATATTTTGATTAACTTATTTTACCTATGTATAAACAATTAACTGTGCGACGTTTTGCTTTCGTAATATTCGTACTACGTACATACCAAATATATTAGAAATAAAAATAAACAGTAGTCTTCAAATTCCGATATTTTAAATTATAACATAAAGTTTTAAAAATTATGGTTGTATACATTACCTATACGGCTATACACGTATATTCTATATATCTGTTATTAGGTAGTAAAATGTGTGTATTTACTATTTATAAATAAAATTGAGAATAACAATAAAATTGAAATTGAAATCGTTTTTTAACATCATGCTTAATACTTAATCATTATAGGTACCATTTGGTATTTGTGAATACAAATTACGAATATTTATTATAGATTTACTTTGAATTGTATAATTGTTTAATAATTGTACTCCATTCAGAATCTAAAATCATGCAACTTATTAGGAACTTCTAAACGCTACAGTATGGCCAACAAAAAAATGATTTCGCAGTGGTAGGGGTCACGTGCCACCAACCTCCTTGGCAACGGTACTGAATAATATCAATATATAATTCAATACATTCGAAAACAAATATACATTAAATTATTGGAGTAATTTTATATTTTCCGTATGCAGTAGTATTCTAAGAATATCCAAAAAGTAAATATACGAGGGTATATCGGTCAAAGGAAAATAATATTGTATATTTTATGTTATGCAAGTTTGTAACATTGCTATTGGTTTTTAGTTCTCTTTAATTCAATATTAACAGCCGTTCTATCATTGTAAAATCATAATAATAAAGTGGTGCGCAGTTTACAGTATAAACTTGTTTGTAAAATTTTCAACGAAACAATCGGACATAAAATAAAAAATACAATGTGCACGAAGTGACACAATTAAGTTTTAAGAGTACATTTTTGGTATAGAAGTTTTATTTAGGTCACACATATACTTCCTAGGTGATTTAATGCCGTGAACTTCAAGTTCCACTACCTATTCAATACAGATTTAATAATTCAAACTCGAAGTTTTGATACTAAATCAGATATGTGCAGTGCATACGTGCAATAAAATTTAATAGTATGTCTATGAGTGTGAAAATCAGGGAAGTCGTCACGCTGTATAGTGTATGGTAAGTTTCAAGTATGCCTCATCATTGAGCAGGTCACTGGTCACATGAATTAATACATACGAAAAACTATTCTTAGTGGATATATGGTTTATCAATTTTTATAGATAACTCATATATAATACATTAAATTTTCTATTATTTTTTCGGTTAGTTGAAAAAAAACATCGAATAGGTATAACATATTATTATTAGTATTATTATGTTATTACACATAAGATATTAATTATATTATTGTTGTAATTAACGTATACTATATAATAATTCGATTTCGTGTACCAAAGAACGGTATGAATAGGTTTTTGGAATAAAGGTATTTAACCTAGTCTAAATATTTTTAAAACTTCATTGCGCATACAAAATAATAATAGTATGTAATATCAAAAATGTTCAAGTTCTTACGAATAATACTGTTTGAGTTACAATATAATAACCAAAATCGTTTTTTTTTTCATTGCATCCAATTTAATAACAAAATTCGAACATAAAATGTCTATAAAAAATAGAAATAAATTTCACATAATATGTATACTTTGAATACTGTAACAATAATATACGAGGGACTTATTATTAATTTTTCAAGCTTTTCGGATTAGGAAAATTTTAAATGAAACTCAAAATGTAAAAAATATAAAAATATATTTTTATAAATAGCTTTAAAAGAGACAAAATATCTTAGAAGATTTCGTTTCTAAAAAATGCTTAAAAAATACATCATTGTATAAAACCATTCATCACTCAATATCTAAAGAACTATTTACTATTTAGTATCAATTTTTGCATTATTCAATTATTTAAACGGAATTTTTAAAAGTCCCAACTACGATTCAAATATTACGTTCAACATTGTGGGTCAATGTTTCACTAAATATTTAATAGGATATTTAAGTGTTACTAAAAATGACCGCTAATTTTAAATCCAAAAAATTCAAATGTAAAAATAAATAAATATACTCGTATTATAATACATTACAGTTCTGTTAAAAAAATATAGATTACTATGTATCAAATATAAATAATGTGTTGAACGAAACTTTCCAGACATTCGCTGTTGCATAAAAAGTACCCTATAAAGTTATTTCAATTTAATTAATTTAATTCTTCTGAGTTTAATTACTAGTTAACACTGCAGGTAAAAATTAGAAGTTTAAAAACAAAATTGGTTAAATATATTTCATCAATGTATGAGAATAAAACGAAACTTATTTTGCTTTTGTATTTTAAAACTTTATATGAGCTAATATATAATTGTCTAAACAATGATAGTTCTATAAACTATAAATAATTTAAATAAAAATTCACAAATAAATCAATAGAAAAAAATATAAACGCCAAAAAATTAAAATGTAATAAGTATATATAAATTAATTAAATTATAGTTATATTGTTAATAGTCATTTTTTAATTATTTGTGAATTACTCAATTATATAATACTACTATGAAAATGGCTGACACTAGTAATTTCATAAAATGTATAATACTTTTAGCATTTATGAATTTTTTTATTTATTTCGACACATATTTTTTCCTAATATAATATTATTATCATGAGATGTTACAGTTTATTTAATCGATATTTTAATATTTCTAGTTTTAGTTTTATTCAACCAACAAGGCGTTTATTAAACTTAAGCAATCTTATTTTTATAACGATTCAATTTTTAATCGACCCAGCTTTATTATGCATTCGAAATTAATGGTTTATGGCTTACATTAAAAGTTCAGGCATCGCGTATTTATGTCCCTTTTCTAGGCAATGTTTTAAGCACTTAGTTAAAGCAAAAACAAATTTCACAAATTTAAAGTCTTACCCCTCGATAAATTATGCTCTCGTATTGACATTGTTTATAAAGCTAACAATATAAATAATGTAAAATGTATAAAGTTGGTGATATTAGAAAAATAAAAACCGTAAACACAAATCTATAACGCTCACAGCACGTGGTATTCCATTCTTCCGACAATTGTATTTGATCTCAATTTTTATCAAGATTAAAAAAAAAAACTTGAAGCGTTATTCTAAACGAGACTTCGGGGACCGGTGAATATTTTAACACACAAAATACCTATAATATGTTACATAATATACTATATTGCATATAATGTAGATACGTTTTGTATAAAATAATATTATAGCGTTTTGTGTTTACAGACACGTGTTTTATTAAATTAGCTACATTTTAACGTCAATGATACAATATATAATCTTTGACGCGTTCAGTACTCCTCTATACTATAGAGTCTATAGAGTATCCATGCATGTATCCCATGCATTATAAAAGACGTAAATATTACAAAATTGTATTTCGCATTGAGTGTAATATATTATATATATATTATGTTTTAAATAAATAGTTCGTTCACCAAACAAATTATTATAGATCATGGAGACTTTAACTTACACCAGCTAACAGATAACTATAAACAATTTAACAAAAATATATTTTTAATTTAATATCACAATAATATAATATAATAATATTATCACTTTATAATAATATATAATCCCCAATAGTAAAATAGTACCTACATTTTGTTGTTGCTTTTACGAATAAACTAAAATTGGAAATATTAAAGTAAACAATAAACCAATAAAACCTAATTTTTGAACATAAAACTGATTTTATGTTTACAATTATTTTTTTTATTTAAAATATCTATACAAAAACTACATATGGGATAATATATTTTTTAATTAAGTTAAAGGCAATGTTAAATTGTACAGTAGACTATATGCAACGTGCATTAAGTTTATCGATTTTGTATAAAATGTAGTAATACAAACGACAATATTATAATATTAGTATTATAACTGTTTGTAGTGTAAAATTAACCGATAAATTTGAATTAAAAAAAAAAAAACTAAGCTTATAAAACACGCATGACCACACCCGTGTAAACATGCAAACTATAGAAAATAATAAATATCGCCACCTGACACTCTTCTCCACCACTGCAGGTATACTAGTCAATGACCGCATATCTACTATAATAGGTTAGTAAATGTTTTATCCGATTAATAATTACATTGGAATAAAAAAAGTTAAGAAAAACACACTTGTATTTTTGTCAACCGCATTAGATTGCCTACTGGATTTTTTATACACCTCTTGTACGAAAATAGTGTGTATTCAAATTAAAATAATAATTCTTAATTAAAATACCCGATAATCTTATTTAATTAGAAATTGTATACATTAAATATCATCAAATAAAAAAAAAATGATATTGCAACCAATATATATAAAAAAATAATTAATATAGCCGATTTACCCATCAATATTTATACTGGTAACTATGGCAGCGAATTGTAAGCACAGATGCACACGACGGAGTTTGAGCTCTATTTTACGTTTCATAAATGAAAACCTAAGACGTATTTAAAATGATATTACTCGTATACAATATATCATTATAGGTAATATATGACAAAATCTCTATTGAAAATATTAAATAATATTATTAGATTTATAATTTGTTATGCGTATTATTATAATTTAAATCAGTAAATGTAATTATTTATACATAAGTATAAAAGTAAGTAACAAGTATATATTAAGATTAGTTACATAATCAGTAACCTATATCGTTTTCAGCAACTATTAATTAATTAAATAATACATTAATTAGAAAATATATTTCTTCAGGTTCCTATACCGAAAAAATATTCGTGCAAAAAATTATAAATCCATAAACTTAATTTTTTAATTTTTTGGGCCGTAATATTTTAAAATAATTAGGTCTATGGTAATTTGATTAATATAATTCCTATTTTTAGTAATAATTACATGTTTTAACTTTGGAACATCAATTTAATAATATTGATATTTATTAAAATATAATATCCTTTGTTTAGAGAAACGTTGGATCTTAAACATAAAATGTATTGTCTTTTGAATTGAAATCAGAATAGTTTTATACATTATATATTATTTATGCGTTCATCATAGTAAAACAGGCAATGATGTCACCATAACAACTGAAAACAAATGTAACAAAAAAAAGCGTCTTATGAATTTAAAATAGACTTCCAACTAAAAGACAATGTTCGTGTCAAAATCTAAAAACTATTGATGAACTCAAAGGAATAAAACCGTAAATGCATTAAATGAAGTTACCAGTATAACATGTATATTAAAAGCCAAATATTATTTTATCACATCATATTATAATTTTAAGTTGCATTTAAAATTGTATTCTATTGAACTGTTTAACCAATAAATATAAATATTTATTGAAATGAATGCATAATTCTCAAAGATGTCTTTGTATACAATTAATTAATATAATTATTTATTAACATAAACATAACACTTTTTACAATTTTACATGTTTTCATAAATGGTGTAATTAGTATAAGTTTACTTTGGCTTAGACTCAAAAGACTGTCCACAACAATGGAACTGGCGCCAATTCAATAATCTACGAAGTACCTAAAAATCATCTTAGATACAAAAGACTAATTTCAAAGACAAAAATAAACTAAAGACAATACCTACAGCATCCATTATTAAAATCCAAAATACATCTTAAACACAAAACATTAAAATAAAAAAATAATCGTAAGGCTAGTTTGAACTTACGAAATACCAATTCACGAAATGAAACCAAATTTAAAATACATATGATACCATTTATGCTAAATAATATTCCAATAACTTTAGCAATGACTTTCCAATTATCATCCCCGGTAACCATAATAAGAGATTTAAAGTAAAGAAACTAGCCTAGAGCACCTAACCGTGCAAACTACCGAAAACTAACGACGACAAACTATTTAAGATTCTATAATAACGATAGTATCACCATAATAATGTAAAAGTAATATAATCCTCCCGTATACCGTGTTGTTTCTTAGTGTAACTCATTCTACACGGACGGATGGTTAAATTCGTTTAAATAATAATAAGTATATTATATATGTGTATATACATTATACATATAGGTATATAATATATTATAATTTCATACACATCTGCACTGTATTATTTCACGGCGTACCACGTACGCATGTGTGTGTGTGTGTGTGCGAACCCGACCCCATTAGAGGTATATGTTTCGTCATAATAACGATGTCGTTAAAACATGACACTCGAAACCACTACAACACACGTACACACAAACACACATCCTTGTCACTGGTAATAATAATAATAATATGTCGTACTGTGCGTTGTACTCGTACATTTTGCATCGAATTAAATGAGAGGAAAAAACAAGCGCATTTACCACGGGCGCGCGCGTGTACATGTGCGTGTGTAAATGTTGTCGTGACAATACGAAACATAAACACACACACACACACACCCACACACGCGAGCACATGCGCACGCGCTCGATCGCTCGCGTTATGACAGCTAAACCAACACTACTCAACGTTCGAAAGGGGGTTGAAAGTAATAGGTAGGTATGACGACGACGACGACGACGGTGCGAAGCATAATATACACGCTGCCAACGCAGCCACCACCGCCGAGTGAATGCGAGTAAATACGTCGGATATATAAGCGATGTATATGATAATATTATTGTATACCCAGAGATGCTGCGATGCAGACCGGGAAGAGAAAAATCCGTTGCCTGGCGCGACCGTGAGCGAGAGACGCGAATTCTGTGACAGCGAAAACACACGCGTCTTCGTTACACACCCGAACTTTAAGACGTTTTGTACGCGCGATCTGCTGCAGAGAGTACATTTAGTGTACGACGAAAAAATCGGAATCTATTGTGGCAGAGATTGTAACGACCGATGACGAAATCGGAGTAGAGAGAAATTTAAATTAATATGACTATGTCGCGTTGTAATAATATGTTAACGAAAATCATTTCTTAAAGTAAAACGATACACTGCAATAATATACGTACATAATATTATTATCGTGATACTATTGCAAGAAAATATGATTTGTAGTAATATTATTGCGGAAAATATTAAACGATAAAACTGTATTATTTACTGGGTTGAATTCGAGGAGGTTTCGACGGTAATATTGTAACACCCTATTATATTGTATCTCCAAAAATGTGATGAGTTTTTCTGTTGTTTTTTTCATTTTCATAGTGTATACTTGTATAAAATATTGTGTGCTAACTCGATCGAGTGAAGAGGTTTGAGAGGTTCGAAGACACGTTAGCTAGATAAACTGAGTATGAGTGATGAGGAAGGACGGATGATCGGTGAGTGCAACATGTTGGGGTAAGGAGGGTGGGGAAATCGCCGAAAATCCCAAAGAAAAGAACGAGAGAAAAATCGTCACGATGGTAGACAAAATTCAATATTCGCTCGTCGTCGTCTAATCAATTATTTACGGAATTTTTTTCCGACACAAACGAGTAAACTCCTCCTTTTTGCACCCGACCACCGCCACTTTCGAGGTGACGTACAAATGCTGCACAACAATAGATTTTGTTTTAACGTCGCGTATATAAAACAAAAACACCCGACATACATGTCGGGTATAATTTTTCACGCGCGTGAACATAAATTCGATTGACGAAATTATATAAAATACAATTATTTAACATTATTACAATATATATCGTATATTATTAAATGTATACCGACTGGTTCGATTTTAAAACGATTTGAATTTGAAGTAATAAATATTATGTTCACATAGATTGAAGTGGGTAAATTAGAGCAATAATTGTAAAAAAATATTGATATAAAATAGAGTTATCATTATTAAATCATTAGCTCTTGATAGGTAATATAAATGTATTTTGTAATTATAAATCAAAAATAATCTGTTTTGATAAAACATTTGTGATCTGATAAGTAATAACGTGGTCTTTTTTATTCTGATTTAAATATCTTATCGTAATTAAAGTAGTTATATTTTCCAAAATAATGATGATATGTTTAAATTTTTTTTTGAATTTTGTAATATATAGGTAACAAATAGGTATATATTTGTTTTTAGTTATAGATTAGGTATATACATTTTTATTATTTTATATTATTCGCTTCATTAAAACTACTATACAAACTATTATACATAATGCTCTTAAAAAATAATATATTCAGAGTAAATTATTCATATAGAAACAATTGTAGATAATAATTTATCTTTTGAACTTGGCGTTAAAAGTCCTAACTGAATTAAACATAAAAATAAATTTTAAGTAAAGAACAAATTATAAACAAATTTTTATGCATAATACATTTATAATTGCTTCACTTCACCACAGTATTTTGGTACAAATATTGTACTACAAATTTGAGATTAATCGATTCACTTTTTACTAAACCCATATGGGAAATTAATATTATTATTTCAGTACGGTAAGATCGATATTACATTACTTTCTAATAATATAATGGACCAGCGTAAAGCTTTCCTACCACTTTAAGCGATGCAACGCGTATCATTTCAGTCATAAATCAATCAAAATAATATTAAAAAAATGCACATTACTATATACTTATATGAATATGAAGTTATATAGTATTTTTATTAGCGTTGTATTTACCTTGCAGGAATACGTCTATGCCCCTAACTGTATACACCAACAGAATATGTGTAATTGTTTAATTAAATTATTTTATACGTAATTAGTAAGAATTTACACGCATTTGGTCATAGCTAATTGTTACCTATAGTTTACAAATGGTGAGATCAGTAATGTATTTATAGAATGCTTTTATATTCCACGCGTAATTAGTATGGATTTGCACAATACCGAAATTTGCTCATCCACCCATAGAAAATGGGCAGGTATATCAAAATAATTTTACGATTTTGTCATGATATGTTCCAAGCTCCACTGTCAAACCAAATTGTAAGTAATTTGTTGGATATTATTAGAACACAACACTCCTTGATTTAGCACAACTTTATGCAAATATAACAGATACTAAAGAATATATTTATTTTTTTAATATTTGGAACCGTTTAATACTGGTATTAACTCTTGAAAACCGGAACCGGGACGAGATCCTTTTAATGAAAAAATTAATTACCAAAACAAGAACCGGAACCAAAATAAAACAAAAGGCACCAATCCTTAGTTTCAACAAATATTGTGCTTTAGAACATGAAATTGAAAATAACAGAACAGATTAAACCATTAATTAACCCGAATTATTAAAAATAAATATATATATTTAAAATACAGTATAAATATTGGTTAAACACTCTTAATTTCAATTCACCGGACTAGAACTAATAGTTACGTTACTTGATCGCGTTTTAAATGAAATTACTTATGTGATTTCATAAATGATGACTAATAAAATTAAAAATCAAATTTACTTGTTTTCTCGAGCCATGGATACATGAAATATTATACATGGGTGACTTCTCTGTTAGTGCTACCTAATTTCATAAAAAACAAGCTTCCAAATACTTGTTGTAAATTTTAATAATTAATTTAAAGACTGTATTTTATCTAATAAAAACGAAAAAAAAATCAAATTTACTTATAAATTATAATCATAACAATTTACAGACTATAATAATATTACGATCACTCTATAAAGTGGGTTTGTGTTTTGCAGTGAAATAATGATATACCAATGTTAACAAGTACACTGTGTAAGATGACTACTAATCAAATACAGTTCAATATCTATTATTAGTACTATTGATGATAAATTACATTCAAACGATGCTCTTTTTGCAGTAATATGTCACAGTCATATCGAAACCAAACTTAGGATACTTGGCAGTTAGCAGAGACATTTTATGCGCCTCAAAATTAAATCATAAAAAATGTACATTAAGTAACGAGCAGTAGTTTAATAGCAGTATAATATTTAAAAAACAAAACCATTTTTTTTTTAAGTATAGTCATTCGCGATCAAATATCCATTACGTGCTATTCGTTAAAATACGAGGAACGATAATTTTTTCTTGAAACACGTTGGTGTACTCAGATTTTTTTCTCTGAAAATCAGAATATATTTTAATATGCTTGATAATTTTAATTATTCGACGTATTCTCGTCTGCAGAGTAGACGGAATATTTTATTTTAATTTTGTAAATTTGCAGTCAACTCAATTTTACGGTCGAGAGAACCTACGGAAATTAAACGCAATGACGATCGTATCATCTAATCTGCCAGGCCCAAAAATACTCATTTAAAATAATATTATATTTGGATATATTATATTTCGATTTAATCCTATTGTCAGCGCAGACAACAGTACATTTCTTAAACATTGTGTGCCGGTCAATATTATGTTTCATTATGTGTCATCTATAATCTGATGTCTTGTTATTTAAATCACTTTATTCGTATAGCTAATCGTTCAATTGGTACGTGTATTGGTGTATTTAATACTATATACAGAGTGATTCATTGAGCATGCACAGTGCCAATTTTATAACTCAACTATGCATCTAAATTTTTTGAGTACTGACTTTTGTAATCACTAAGTATACTTAATGACCATAATTTCAAATACTTATTTATTGTATTTAATATCATGATAATATATTGATTTTCATGTCCCCATACAAACTTTTGTTTCTCAAAAGAGAAAAATGTTTTTTTTCAAATGATTATACATAAAATATAAATTAGTTGTATATTGTAATATCGAGTCTTATAGCACTTATTAATTATTATATTCAAACAATTTTTACTAATCGTATAAAATGCTATAGATTAAAATTGGTAATCATAATTAATTTTCAAATACTCATTCGTACAATATCCCCATATTATGACGTATCTGCGTACTATCGTGAATCATGATAATAATTATATCCTTGATACGAAATTACATAAAGATTAGTTTATAGAAACTTGCTACTTTTTCGAATTCATTTTTATTTAAATACAAAATAATCGCTTAGTTAACAA
The DNA here is from genome assembly GCF_020882245.1 of Rhopalosiphum padi. Lineage (NCBI taxonomy): Eukaryota > Metazoa > Arthropoda > Insecta > Hemiptera > Aphididae > Rhopalosiphum > Rhopalosiphum padi. The sequence continues at coordinate 28,081,526 of NC_083600.1, forward strand.
TGTGCAGTAAAAATAAAGGTACCTATATCGCGTTAATCACTGGACGGCATTCTGACTCTAAATTTTTAAAAATATGAATATTACCTACTCATTATTAATAACAATAAATAATAACTAATAATATACGTTTCGACTATAATAGTACAATCATTATTTGTGATATTGATTCTGATTACCGGCGTGGTGGACTAGATAATTATTGAGTCAAAAAATAATCGAAATAAAAACGGTTTTACAGTCACTGTTCGATGACTGATGCGCACGCACGCATCGACTTTCGGTTATTTTTTTCGGCATCGAATCGCGGTTATGATATTATTTATTGCCCAGCGCGTGAAAAATAACAAAAATAACTTTATTTCGTTCTAAATAATATTTGCATGCGATATCAATCCGTCCATGTATATGCGTAATATACCTAAATTATATATGCATAACGGTCGTTAATACCGCGATAGGCGCGTAATATCATATATGATACCTAATAGTAGGTATACCTATATATTACACTGTTATGATATTAAATCGATTGGTTTTTGGTTAGGCGAACGTCACGTTACACAGCGGGTAGTTAATATACTATTATAATGTTATTCGATTTATCTTAATGAACGGTCGCGGTTGCCAAAAGATAAACGCGTCGTCGCCGTTTTTTTCTTTCTTACACGCACGCGCCGGATCCACATTTAAGGGAAAGTATACGAACAAAAAAAAAAAATAACCGAGTCGTGTCCGGCTTTTGGAACGGGTCCACGGCACGAAAATTCGCTAGAAATCAGCCCCGCGCCTGTAATTCGATACAAGACAATAGATCAGCGGCCGGGCCTGTTTGTTTAGGACGGAAAAATCAGATTGCGGACCGACAATGTTTTTATACTATATACGTGCCCGAGAAAAACTCTACAATACTCGTCAGGTATTACATTATATTATGCGGGAAACGCATTTTCTATACCCGGAACCCTGTCCACGAAAATAAAAAAATAAATCACTCATAACGCCACGAACCGTGACCTGCAATAACCGTCGTGCGCGCAGGCGACGGTGAAAAATGTTAATACCTACCGTATAATATAATACATTTTTAAATTTACAATATAAAATATAATAATATACAAAGCATCATCCGTCTGCCTATCCTCAGTGGATCGTCCGCAAACCCCGACGACAGCAATTTTATTTTTACTTAAGGAGACGTTAACCCGCGTTTCGTGAGAGGTTTAGCATAGGTGGCTTTAATAAAAAATTTTTAGAAAAATGAAAACAATATATTTAAATTCCAATTCAAAGTACCTATTTTATTCAGGTGGTCCTCGAGCGTTTTTTTCCGTCAACAGTCGCGTAATTACAAATGTATTAATAAAATCCAATAAAACATAACGATGTGGGTAGGCTTTTTAATGCTTCTAGTACAACATATTAGAGCTAAAACAAAATATAACATCCGTTTTTTTTTTTTTTATGTATTTAGTATTTATTAATTATTTAAATAATATTTAAATTTTACATTTTTACACGAAATGCGTTTATGTTGTAACACACTATTTTTAAAAATGATCAGTCATTATATCATCAATATCTACATTCAGTCATGTAACTCGTGCTTACATGTTAAATTCACAAGGGTATAGCGTGCTCTTAACAACTACTGCTGCAGATTTCGGTAATAATATTTTTGTTGTTAGATATTTTCGGCACTCTCGGTTTGGGTTTTCAAAAATCCATTCACATTCTGTACTATTCTGTGCATATCGAAATACTACGCGAAAATCGAATAAAGTTTTATTTTTTACATCCATACAGATCTTCAACACCGGTTGCTTCGTGTCGATAGCCAATCATTTTGGGGCGCCAGTCGTCGGCATTACTTCGACCAGCCTCTATCCATGGTTCGGCGGTATGGTTGGCGACGTGGTTACGCCGTCGTATGTCCCGGTAAACTTGTTACCATTCACCAGCCGGATGATGTTTGCTGAACGCTTGATCAACTCCGTGATTCTGATAGCGATGAAAACATATTACAAGTTAAAATACGAACCGGCGGTAAGAATGATGTAATATTATGTGCAAACTTTTAGTGATATTGTTATGATATATTCACGAGGTTCCAATTTATAATCACTGAAAATCGACTAAATTTTCTCTAAAAAAAAAAAAAATGTTTAAACGTGCTTTACACGATGTTTGTAAGCCATTTAAAAACGGAAATTTATATTTTTGCTTATTTTATGAAAAATTATAAAATAAATATTTACGTAATAGTAATAATGTATTATTATAATATAAGAACAATTCATAAATATAATACTACCTAGTTTGAAAATAAGATAATTTATGGAAAATATTGAAATCCATAAACATTTATAAAATTATTTTACCTATAGGTATACGCGCTTTAAATCGACGATTCTGTATAACATAATATGAAGCATCATTTTATTATTTTTATTTTTAAATCGATTGATATTAAATTTGTCGTTATTTCAACTTTTATTGTTATTGGCGATCAAACACTACACTTTCAAAATAAACATTCAATTCCGGAAACACTCTTCTACAGCCAATCGAGAAAATATGATAGTGTTTTTTATTGTGTTGTACGTGCACGAGATTTATATTTACGAATCTATAGTATTTACTGACACAAACAGATAGAGTTTCCGTGGTTTTTATAGGCTCAAGAAATCGTTGATAAATACTTAGGAAAACTCAACGGTGGTACGGTGTCCGAATCCTTGAACGACGTCAATGCCATCATCGTAAACACACACTTCGTTTTCGGAGATTCCCGACCAGTACCGCCAGGTATCATTGAAGTTGGAGGATGCACTTACAAGAAACCAATGCCCCTGCCGCTAGTGAGTACCTATTTATTTACTTTAATATCTATAATATAATTTATGGTAATATATTAACGCTCATCGATGAGCTCGTGTAATTCAAACTTGACGTTTGAATCTAGCATTATTATTATGAACTTATAAAATTTTTAAAGGCCCGTTTTAAAACGATAAATTGTAAGTAACATGAATTTGAACATTAATTATTTAAGAAATCTGTCTAAAACAATAAAAATAATTTGAGTTTAGACTGTTTAATTGTATAATTGGGAGATAAATGAAGTAGTTTTATAATTATGACTTGTTTTTTTTTTTAGTATATGTATATGTGTGTCTGACACTATCTTTAACAGCAGAAAAATGCTACAACTTTAAACATAGAGAGAATTTTCTGTCATAATTTAATAAAGATTTATATAGGTACTCAAATACTCAATACCCAAACGATTTTTGTTATTTATTCATACAATATTCATCATAGATACTCGATACGTACCACTAATAAATTTTCATTTTCTAAACAGAATGAAATTTTCAAAATATTTGGATTAATTTTAACCTTTTATACCTCGAACCTATTCATACCGTTCTAAGGTACGTCAATATTGGCTTATTATTTAATAACAACTATAAGGATATTATATGAAATAGTTTTATAGGTAATTTTTATTATGTAATATAAGTATAAAATATGTATTTGGTAAAAATCAGTTCAATCTAGTGTATTATTAATAGCAATATAAATACATAATGAAATATAAATAAAGACTGTCTCCGCTAAAAATTGTTATACGTATTGGTACAATTATTTATCATTATATTATATTATTATATCATATAATATATAATTACACACACCTACAGACTAAAATTTTCAAAATTCAATAATGTTAAAACGTGAATTCTATTTAACTTACTCCTGTAAGATATCTTATTTACGATAATGTTATAACTTTTTATGTCTACTTGTATTCAATTTTAACTTATAAATTGAGTTAAACAACGCTCTTTAAAATTCATTACAGCTGTGGAAAATAATTTTATTATATGAACAAGAAATTTAAAAAGAAAAAAACGTTTTGTCCAATATGGATATGAAGACATTATCTCGCTCTACTTTGAATCTAAAATCTTAACTGTTGTGTGCCTACACATAAAATAGTTTTTCGTCTGCATGAGACAGAATATTTTCTGTATAAAATATAATACAGGTTTTTTTTAAAACAAATTTTATTTATTTACAAATGACTTCTAAATGTCAGTTTCATATTTTTCATTTATTATACATTTCACACGATGTGGAACGAACAATTTTATTCGGATATCAATAAGCTTTTAGATATTATAGTAAATAAACAAACATTATTCGTTGATGTGTATGACGTTGAGAGATATTTTATATGTACGAACGCGATATGACGTATGCTATTGTTTCTCAGTTTCGTGTACTTTTAGTAAAAACGAATTTTTGGTACTCATTCGATACTTTGATGACTTGCAGGCCACAAAATATTAATCCCACTACTCTGCTATCTAAACTTCAAATAATTATAGTTATAATTAATTAGCTATTCGTTCAAAATTAAATTTTTATTTCATAAAATATTTAGAAAAATATTCAGCTTTGGTATATGAAAAATATGTATAGTATCATTGAAAAGGTAAAAAAAGAAAAAACATATAGAGATAAAAATAGTAAAAATTTAATTCTTTTAAAAATATTGTTTTTTAGTGACTTTAAATTGTGAAAAAAAAATTCTAAAAACATTTTGAGAAAATAAGATTTTACCATTAGAAGAAACTGCCTGTATAGATTTTATTCGCCGTGCGAGAGAATGTTTAGTGATTGAAAATGAGTTTTTTTATATTTTTCGTACGGTTAGACGACGGTATTCAATTTTAGTTTATTCTGACGGCGGAAACAATACTAAATAATATAATATATATATAATTTTGTGTCTTCATTTTATATTAGATTCTTTAAAATGAAAACAGTTTTTTCCTTTTGTAACCGAAACATGGAGATCCTATAAAAGGATCGCACTCTGAACTCTCGGATTTTTCGTGGTTGATTTTTAAAAGAGTCGATTCAACGAACTTCAAAGAAAAGTAATCTTTATTCAAAGCTCAAAGATAGATACACTTATATTTTGATAATATTTTTTACCAACACAAAAAATGCGGAACACCCGATTTCCTGAAATAGGTAATCTAAGTTTTAGCTTATATTCCTAACCTATTCAAACTCCGATTTAAAAGCACTTTCGTAAAAATTATATTTTTATTTTTTATTATTAAGATTTATAGCTGGGCCATTAGCTTATACTTTTACTTATATAGTTATATATTAACATTATTTCTCTCTATATATATTATATAAAAACAATATAATTATTGACTTAAATGCAATCAGTGGCGTAACTGGAAATTATTTAGGGGGGGATCTAACATTTTTACTTAATTTTTTCTCTAAATTTAATCATAGTATAATGCATAATGCAATAATAATAATAGTATTAAATATTATATTTACAAAATATGTAACAATAAATTATCCTAATCTAATTTCTATAAAGAATTTCATGATTTGCTTGTTGGCCATCACATATTGCCTTAATGATTGGTGTAAGAATTCGGAGACACTATTATCTTGAAACTATATTAAAGTTAACAAAACAAATAGACTTTGAAGTTATAATAATAATGGTCATTAAAACATTGCAATCAATTAAAATGGATCTTTTAGCTTTTGTCGAACGAGAAAAATTGACAAATTAATAATATTTTATTCTATTCTTATCAATTTATATAAAAATAAAATAATTAGACATATAATTCATATCAGACTCAATTAATTGGATCTCATACTACCATGCCACAATCACTAATAACTAATAAAATATAAAATAAATATAATAAGTAATAGCAAACTCCTTAAATTCATTGCAATACATAAAATTTAACCCTCTAACTTGTTAATTTATCACTTTAATATTATTCAAATTATTAAATAAATCGTTATATGTACAGTTACAATTTAGAGTAGATTGTTACCTACCACAATATACATGTAAAACACCATATTTTTTACTATTAATGTGCATATTGTTAAAGGCTCGTAGCTTTTGTTATAGGTGTACATTTTATAATGTAATGCAGTTAAAATATAATTTAGGACCCTTGTAATTACATTGCTATGTATTCAAATTATATAGTTTTACCATGAAACATATTATTAAAAAGCAAAATATGCTAACATTTAAAAGAACGTGTATATATTAATTACCATAAAAATAAAAGATAAGTACATTAAATCAATAATATAAGTTATTATTGTACTTCCATGTTAAAATAATAACATTTATTACTTCGGACAACAGATGACAGGCAGTTATGTAATTAGTGAATATAGATTTGTGATATTAACTATTTGTTATTTGATTAATTTGTTTACAGTCATTATTGTCTAGTTGTTATTGCGTTGTCATCGATCTCGTCAAGACATAAGAATCGTAATTCTATAGACAAATCGTCAAAAAGTTCGTTTGAGTGTAACTTTTTTCGTTAAAATGGATAAGAAGTAGTAAATAAAATCGCTATATACAAAAAAAAATATAAGAATCTCCTCGAGTTTACCGGTAATCGTGTTGTAATCAACCGAAAGTGTATACCTATCCGTCGCTTAGAGTGTACACGGAATTACTTCTGTAGGCTACTTAAAAGTAACAATATAATCGTTTGATATATTATTTATTTCTTGAACGATTTACGTTTCATGCAGTTTCACAGTGTTTAATTCGAAAAATTAAGTGTTAAGTCGTCGACATGACGACACTCATTTTAAAGAAAATAATAATAATAAAATTACACAAAACTATACAACATTCATCTCACTCGGGGAATTGTATTGTAAATAAGAAAAAAAAATTAAAATATATGAACATAAGATAAATATTAGATGTTTATTACACTGTTTGTAAATTGGGTAATTATTATACGAGTATTCGCCGTTTTCATCGTCTCTCGAATGGTTTCATTATGTTTTCCTTTAAATCTTCAAACTCTAGCGATATAGCGATAATCCTTCACGTTTCTTTTACTGGAGTTTGTTCTCGAGAGTCGTAGTTTTTTGCTTTTATTCCTTTTTTTCATCAAAATCCCGTTGTTATTTTTCACTTTTAATTGCACCTGTAACATTTACTCTTCTGCGCTGTCGTTAGAACATTTTATCTTTTCTCTCGTTCTTTTGTCCATCGGCCATCGTCGTATATGCTGCTTGTATACATTATATATGTGCGTTGATATATTGTTTTCCATTCGCATACAGCATGTCGCGCCTAATCCGTAAACGCGGCTGTTTCAATGAGATTTATCCTACTTAAGAATACTCGAGCATTCGTCTATACTATCTGTGGATTTTTCCAGCACAATGATTTTTGACCGACGATAAATCTAAAACGTCGACAGGAATGTATTATTTTCTACAAGTCGTCCAAAAACAATATCGGCACACCGAATATTCGTATCGATTCGACGTCGTGTAAACCAAACCCGAACATATTTTATCCCATCACTGTGAACCCATTGTGTTGTATGCAGTTTACGCTGCAATAACGTTGACTCGTAGTTTGAAGATTAAAAGAAAGTCACACTCAATGTCTGGAGTGGAAGGGTGTTGAGACGATGTTCTTGAAAATTCTTGCTACTAGAAAACGAATCTATTTTAAATTGTTTAGGCTCTCCTTCCAAAGTTTTTTTCTATGCAGTATTTGTTTTATGATGTACATACAAAATGTACACAATAAACATTGAATCATCAACGTATTTTTTTTTTTTTTGTGTATAAAGAAGTGCATCTTACTATCGAGTATCAATTATATTATTTAAACAATGCACCAATGTCCAATACCTTCTCATGCATAAGCTCATATCTTTAAACAGGAATTGGAGCGATATGTGACCGAGGCCCAACGAGGTGTCATTTACTTTTCGATGGGTTCCATAGTGAAAGGTTCGTCAATACCAGCCGCCCAATTTCAGGCAATACTCCGGGTGTTCGGCCGACTGGATGGCTACAGAGTGCTGTGGAAATGGGAAGACAATCCTCCACCGCTGGAAATCCGTCCCAAAAACGTTATGTTCATGCCGTGGATGCCTCAGTTCGACGTACTCAGTGAGTGAACAATTAAAACAACATAATTATTTTAAGTAAAAAATAATAAATGTTAAAATATATTATATTTTGTAAGTTGTGGTAATGGTGGCAGCAGTAAAAATCTTATTTTCGATTGAATCAAATAATACAAAGATACGTATTGAAGACACACGAAAAGGGCCCACCCTACTTGCTTTATTCAGTCTCTAAGATATAACATGTAATGTTCATAAAACGGTTTTTAGAAGATTTAACATATGTAATTTTAATAAAATTTAAATATTTAAATAACAATTTAAAGTATATTACAGCTTAATATGGGTGGTCCTAAATCATCGCCCATGCTGGTTGTTGCGTGATTACGAATTCACATTAATTAATACTTGTTGACCTAGTTAAGCTATTACTGCTTCTAGTGAAATTTTAAAACTAAAACACACAATATTAAGAATGAATAGTACAATTTTTTTACTCTTTTTTAAACAGCTTCAATTATTTTTTTGTACCTTTATTATTTTGTAAAAATGAGTTTTCATTATCTATAATATATAGTTTTCTTTAAATTATGTAACTTTTGTTATTCCGCCAAAGTCATTATAGAAGGAGTAATCACCATCGTTGTTTTTGGATGCTTTTTTGCACTAATAATTTAGAGGGTTTAACGTCCATTTAAAGGAATATAATATACGACTTAGGTACCTGCTATTATTATACGTGCATATTGTTGGATGCTGTTATAGTGCTATGTATATTCTATTATAATTATCATTATTATAATACACAACGCTTAACATTTTTGTAATGATTGTATACCATACAAGTATAAGAAAGAGAGAGTGTAAGTGTAAGAGAGAGAAGTAGAGTGAGAGAGAGAAAGAAGAACAACCAAGCTAACCTTAATAATAATCTTAAGACGCCGAAAAGTGATACTTTATTTTGATTATTGATGCGTTACGTCATGTCGATAGTTGTTACTACCATTATCAGTAGCAAAGTAAACTTGTATCAATTAAATTACATTGCACAATACGCAATACACAATACATTTATAGTGTAATATGGGTGGGTGTAAGGCTGCCGTTTAACAACATGTATTATTCAGGAATTTGTACTCTCTGTGTAATATAGTGTTACGGACTACGTAAACTTATGTTTTTATAACAAAATATTCTGTGTATAACGTGTGCGTGTACAGCCTTTTAATGCGTTAGATTCGTGTAATTTTCGAGAAAATCTGTTTAACAATCTGAGTTTGCCTGATTTGTGAAAAGCTCGGTCACCAATAAATATAAGAATGGTATTCAGGTTACGGGCCATGAACACAGATAGCCAATAGGACAATATATCGAATGACTCACTGACGAGAGAAAATATATTTTACACGAGTAGAAAGCATTGTCGCAGTTCAGAAAAAAGTCCGTTAATTCAATTGACTGTTTCTACAAATAGTTGTTTTCTGTGACAACAACTACGAGTATAATAATATGTTATTTATTCCTAAAATATAACAATGAACAATTTCAAATTTAATTAAAATGTGAATTTAATAAATATATATGTTTATATTTTTTATTCGAAATAAATAACAAGTAGAACATTATAACATCATATTAAAAGTTATATTATAAAACCGGTAGATGGTCTATGAAACCAATACTCAAACATAACGTATAATCGAAAGGTTTACTACTATCTATAACCTTCAATAGTGTTATATAAGTTGTGTCCGTGATAAATATTAATAAAATTATGAATTTTTATTCGATTGTCTATGTATAGGCAATCTAATATGTACGACCTCTATATGAACTACTGAGCGCCAGCAATTTTTGTCGACTATAAAGTCGTGTTAGGTTACTAAGTATCATGTGATCACCAACTAGGACACCGTCTTTAATGACTTCTTCCAACGTCGGGCTGTTTTCAAACTCAGGATCCCTCCACATCACCATTCAAACTATTATTATTAACACTGGCAACACTAGACACTTTTATTTATTATTATATATAACATATTATAATAATAATTATACCTGGCAATAGAAATGTACGTACAGCCCACTCCATAACCTAGTTCGATTGCGCATTTTTCCATTCGACATTTCCCGACCACTTCTACCTCATTTCGTTTTCCTATCCAAAAGTTAAAATGTATATGCAGTCCACTCTACTCCGAAACACTCTCTCATTAGTTAATTAACGTAACTGCTGATTATTAATTTGTATGCGAAACACAAACATTGCGAATATGTGTATACAATCCAATTAAACGGATAACTAGGTACCTATTTCGTTTGACGCAACAATATCAATGCACTATTATATATATGCAGACTATTCGGTACGGTCAATAAACTAACTTCTACCTATGTAAATTGTTTCAAATAGGCGCATAATATATGAGAACAAAAACTCAAGATTGGTCGTAGTAATCTCGATGTAGAATAAAGTAAGTACTTTTGAAAAATAATAAAAAAACTCTATTGGTATTATATTAGTATGTTAATGGTATCGATCAGTATAAAATAATAACAAATACCTATATAAAATATATCTATGTTAATCGTTACTAGAGTAAATATTTTATTTTATTTACGTGTACGATTTAAAATATGATCTAGAAACAAAAACAACAATTTAATGTAATTTATGATTTTAAATTTCTATTATAATCAATTATTTATGTGAAAATATAAATACTAAAATTCCAACGGGCGATTTCTAGCTATATTATTATTATTATTATTATTACTTGTATATAATAAAAACAAAATATTAATAAAGATGTAATGACTAGATTATTTTATTTTTCGTGCACAAACACAGTTTTTTTTTAAATTAATTATTCGTCTATACCAACGGACCAATTCGTGAGTTATAAATACGTTTATACGATTTAATATTAATATTGATTATTCTAATCAAATAGTTTATATTACCACCTACGGGCTATGACTATATAAACATGATAATCATCACGTTGTACTACAAGTAGTAATGCGTTTGTACTTATCATTAATTTGTATTTTATATTCACCTACTATTATCTAATAAAACTAAATACGAGTCATTTCGATCATTTATTAATATCCAAGACACATTAATTCATAGTGAAAATTTACTTATATTATATAAATTTGTATCGCTTTTATTAAATAATTACAGTTATAAATTATAACTAAATAATCCAATTCAAATAAAAATACGAGAGTTTTAAACAAATATAAATACTATTATCCCATGCTTAATAGTAATACCTTATGGTACCTAATAAATTAACATCCCAATCTAAACAATGGCTTCTTCAGTTATTAACATTTATTCAATGAGTAACATACAATTAAATCTCTATTGACATTAAAGTTATTTAAACATTACTAAAATAAAAATTTAAAGTTAAAACTGTAAACTACCAATTTGTATTTAGTTTCTAATTTATTATTTATTAGGTATTCCTTTTAGATATTTATAGTATACACTATTAATATATTAATATACTAGATTTGTATCAATATAAATTATAAAAGTAAATATATAAAACATTGCCATCTAAGACTATTTAAACAATAACATCCCTTACTGAGATTTCGTTAAAACTTTTTAAATACTACAATGCCAAAACAGTAATATCATAATATAAAATTATATTTTGTAGTATGTAAAAAAAAAAATTAAGTGGAATTCTAAATTATATCCAGGTATCCATTATATGAGCTCAAAATACTAAGAAAAAATAAATTTCAAAACATTTATTTAATAGGAAATTTTGAATAGCATTTAATAATAATTACTTATAAGCCACTCTGCTATAAAGTAGCTCTGCTTCGAGTTTATAGGTACTATAAAGTACTGAGTAGGCCACTATAATGGATAATCATTATGTAAAATTCAATAATAATAAATATAATCATACTATATATGCGACTACTCATGGACATATTATAATTTAAGTTTTGTTTTTTTTATTTAATTTAATAATATTTTAACGATAAACTGTCTTTTGATACTTAAATATTATTTTATTTTTAAACGATTTTATAACAAACCTTATTTTAATTTAATAGAAGCAATACGCGTGTAATCAATGAGCCTTTTACAGATGACAGTATACCATAGGGTGTAGACTAAACAAAAGATAACGATATCGGTGCGGCAGTACGAATCCGGTCACTCTTATCTTCAGTTACGCAACAATAGTAGCACCAATAGTATCATATTTATATAATATACATTATACATAGTAATGAACATTATATTCATTGCGAAAAACGATTCTGAACGGAGACGGTGTGTCAAACTCTAATTCTCAAGATATATTTGATATTTATCAGTAATAAGACAGGTAGGACTAATTTTTTTAAAATTCGTAAAAATCGTATACGTTACGTTTATAATGATTGTTGTAATAATATTAATCGTAAATTATTTTTATTAACTAAGGTCAATGCTGCATGTACTATGAAATGGAATGATAAGATTTGTGATAAACTTAACTTAAAAATTAAAATTAGTCTAAATATTTTGAAAATTTGACTGTATACCTATGTGAAAAATAATATTATGTGTCATTATAATAATTTCATAAATATCATAATTCATTATGTTCATTCTGAAAAATTGCAAGTCCTTTCATTTTATATACATACATTTTTTTAATTACAACAATCAATAAATTAAATAATTGTTCGTTTAAATATCCATTTCGTACAATTCAAAACTTTTTATATCGTGCATAATATATACTTAAAACATATTTAAATTGCTATAAACAAGTACAAGTTATGAAGAAATCAGTTTTAAATTTTAAAATTATTTGTTCGGTTAAATAATATTTGTAAACATTTATTGAAGAAAAATTCAAAATTTAAAATAAACTTTTAGATTTTTAAGTATACATATACTTAACACAAAAGTAGTTTAAGTAATATAGTTACGAAAGTGTAACGTTAATAATCATTACTGAAAAATAAATTGGATCTATAGAAGTTAATATTAAATTAAATATTTATCCCAACTTCTGTTGTGAAAACTCGGGGAACTTAATTAAGTCATTATATAAATTAAAGAGTAATTTAAAAAAAAAAAAATCATATAAGTCAAAAAGTATAATATAACAATAATTATTATAACTGGTATTGTTACCTATTAACAACGGAAATTAATGTGAAATCGATTATAATAATATAATAGTTATTGTTAATCCAATAATAATAGTATTATAGTGGAAAACACATTATTTTCAATACTACTTTACGTCTTTAACTATTATGTACTATCGTTATTACACAGATATCAGAAATGTTTCATAAAAATATCGATTAATTAATTATTCTTACCAAATCGCGTTACTTATACGTATATCGTAACAATAATTATTGACCACGTAAAAAAAAAACATAAATTTCAAAAGGATTTCATTTTTCGTCATATTATAATTCATGGACAATACAATATATTGCTTAACATTTAATAAACGTAAAAAAGTGACAATAGTCATGAATCCTATATCATACGAAATGTCTACAGGAAAAGGGGAAAACACCAGTCGTGTATCGCAGAAACATACAGTAATATAATACAACAATAACCATATACAAATATGTTTTCATAACGAAAATATTATTATACTTACGATCGTGAGCGGGTTTTTGCTCGCATCTCTCAGTTTTAGTATAAAACATATAATCATTGTTTGAACATTAATTTACGGAAATATAGAGACGTGTATAATACAAGCATAAGTCAAATTTTCATTAAATCATATTTCAAAACCAACACCTTAGACGGGGAAATTAATTAAATGATGATTTAATAAAACGCCTGATAATTTGTGGTATATAATTAATTGTCGTGATTATTGTCAAATTTTAATATCGGAAAGTGATGAGTGATGACTAAAAGCTATAATTTTTAAAGTAATGCTTCATTTTTCTTAAAAATATTTCATCTGTACGTATATTTATTAATTTCATATGATTTTTATAATTTTGATTTGAAATAAATCAAGATTATTTAGCTTTTTTCTACAGATAAAATACCTTTTCAATTATTCCGATTCTTTGAACTTTTTCATAATTTTACTTCGTTAAATTACGCCATAATAATAAAAAAAAACTTTCTATTAAATTATTACAAATTGAAAAAGAAATACGGTAATACCTTTTTTTATATTACTTTCGATATACACGATAAACTGTGTATTTATTATTATAACTGAAAAAAAAAATAAATAAAAAAAAAAAAATACCCAGAATCAATATTTATATCGAACACATAATCAATTATTTTTAAGACATAATATAAAAATCAAACTCAATACGCAATATTAATATTTAAAAAGAAATAATACTTTTATATAAATTCTCTTCAATTCGCGTTATTCTTCATAATCATTACGTAATTATGAAAAAAAAATTATTATCCAAACTGTGTTTATAAATTAATATAATCTAGTCTAATTTGCCGATATTAATTAATATTTTTATTTATGCAAAAATAAGACTAGTTTAACTAATATTTTATTACCTTATATAATAATATTATAATATAATCCTTTAGAATACGACAATGCAATTAATTTACAGGACACTACCAGTTAGTCTTGAATAAATAAGTAAATATGTGCAACCACTAACTAACATTGTATGTTTCAATAAAGTCAAAGATCGCAATTCAATGTAATATTTTAACTCCGTTTTACAAATAGTATTTAAATTGGATCACATCTTTAAAGAAAAAAATGTTGATATAATATTGTTATGTCCACTCACGTCGTATATTGCTCATGTGTAAATATTATTTTATTAATATCATATTATAATATCATACGAGCATTCAGCATTCAACAGTGCAGTATTCGTGACACTCATGTAACTAAATAGCCTATCTATAACGCCATATAACCATTATTTTTATTATGATTGATATGAATTATATATATCCATCACAAGTCTACAACACGTTATTGACCGTTATATCGTATTCTAGATCACCCGAACGTTAAATTGTTTATATCACACGGTGGTCTAATGGGAATACTAGACGCTCTTTATTCGGGCGTGCCCATCGTTGGCATACCACTGTTCGCCGATCAGTTTTCAAACATGAACTTTATCGTCCAAAACGGCTGCGGACTGCAATTACAACTCGACTGGATCGACGAGGAGATCGCCAACTATACGATATCTTCTATACTTCATGATGATAAGTGAGTATATCTATCTATATAATAATAAGATACTCTAACCTAGTCTAGAATAACTATTTGAATGTAATTTACAAAGCAATAAATAACTGACGAGACATTAAAAATCTATATTTTATACATATTATAATAATATGTTTATTTCACATAATTATTATCTATCTATTGGGGGACTAAACCAGTTATTTATGTAATGTTCACCATGTTTTGTATTTTAATTTGTACCTAACCTACTGCTACGTTTTAAGATTAATATCAATATTTGTATTGGACTTGTCCCGTTTCATATCAATAAATAAATAAATAAATAATCATGATATTATAGCGTCCATCCAAAATTATTTGATAACAGTAAATTACTATTTAAGACTTTCGCGTTGTGAAATAGTGAAGATAATCATTGCACGATAATTTATTGGGTCATACATTTAATTTTACTCACACCATACCATCATTACCAACTCTTCTAATAATTAAAGAGCATTCAACAAGATATAAATGTTGTACAACGCATTTCGCGTAAACTATGTAATAGTATCAATTAAGTGTACCGGATAAGTTTTCCAGCATCATTATATTACTAATGTAATATTAGTGAAAACCTCAATATATAAGTTTTCATGTAAAATTGTTTTAATTATATTGTTTTCCTACTTGATGTTGTTTAACTAGATCTTTATACTTTCGTTCTAAAAACTGTGACATAACGAACACTCCCTCGTCTCTAATCCCTATATTTTATCTCCAGAAAATACTGGTGTAAAATTGTTTCATTATGTAACATTCAGTTTTTATTTCTACGCAATATCATGTTACTATCATTTATTTTTTCAACGTAAGATAATTCTGCGCACACCACTAGTTCTTGGCGTTGGCGTGTAATTAATATAATTTTTACGTTTAACAGAAAATCCGGTACCTTGGACATGAACGCTAGAAATCCGTTTGACAAACGAAATTTGTGGACAATTTTAAGGGCAGTAACATCCGAAGAATGAAAAAACGTACAATTATTATTAAGCCCTCTGCACTCTATATGAGGTACCTTCTTACCCTTTGAGATCTCAGCGAGTATCCTGTCAGACTGTATAATTAGCGTGTGTTCCGTATCATGTTTATATTTTATATAGTATAATATCTACTGTAGCTAGGTATTTATTATACCTGTAGATAATTATATCTATAGGTGGGTAGGACGGTTGTAATACGCATTTCTACCTTTTGCATACACTTATACTTATACAACGGTAGTTGAATTCAGTAGAAATATGTGGTTTATTATTATTATTATTATTATTATTATTATATCTTTGTACCGAGGGCTGTATTTTACTTCGCCGTGGTGTGGATTTATAATAGGCGGGCGAGCACACGTCTTATTGTTCGTATTATACTATTATCAAAACGTCAACGCCGGACGTGGAGACGATACGTTTCTGTTTCTCTCTGTTTCTCTGCGTCGTTGGTGACGTATTATACTGTACATTGTCGTCTACGCGGTACACATACACACAAAACCTTCCCATATTTTTACCATCCTACCCCTCTTAACACACGCAAAACTCAAAGACCTCATTTAGAAAAAAAACTCTACAAGCTCTTTGCTCGTGATGCATACTTAGTACTTACGTATTAATATTAAATAAACTCAAAACCAAATTATTTTAGACACGAACAATATAGTAACGGAATTTGTCGAAATTTTAGTCTCGAATCGATACGGCAAACACTAACGTGTGACATTAAATAATATAATTGTATAGTGTAATCAAATATAAATGAACGTAAGATAAATGCAGGAGTCTACGTCATGGGCCACTCGTTGCCGTAGCTATTTTAAAATCAATTATGTACAGAATACTCTATGTGTATACATGTATTTGTGTATTACATAAAATATTGAGTACAGTGTATGATGTGATCGTTCTACAAAATTTCGTTTGACCGAACTAATTAATACATTTTATATATCCCTAACGAATAATACGTGATTTTAGTTGGGTTACTAATAAAAATAAAATCAGCTCATTTCTCAGATACCTACTTATTTAATTTGTTAAAATATTGTGTACAAAAAGAGAAACGGTGTTAAAATTCCATACTCGCGATAATATATCCGATATTTATCAATACTCTAAGCGACTGATCGTAAACAACCTGAGTTAATATCTATGCTCAACGCTTGAATTGTGCACAGGATTGTGTGCCTTCATTATTAAACGTCAGGCATAATATTATATTCTATAACAGACTGACAGGCATACGGCGTGTAAACTTAGCGCGTAGATAAACGGGTGTTTCCTGATTGCCTATGATTGAAATATGTATATCACAATATTTTTTAAACGGTATACATCGTTGATACTGTTATTATTTATTATATTTTACTTTTTTTTCAGGTATGCGAAGAACGCGAAACGGCTATCGTCACTATACCGGGATCGTGATCGAGACCCGCTGAAAAAAGCTGTATATTGGGTCGAATACGTTGCCAAATATCGAGTCAACCTGATGCTTAAGCCGACCACTCAAGAGTGGTGGTACGAACGGTGTTTGCTAGATGTGGTTTTTGTGGTGTTCGTTACTGTGACCTTTATGGCATATTTAGCGAAATGGGTTCTATTCAAAAGCCGAATGGCTACCACTACTGATCAGTGATCATCGATAGGACCATGTTGTATAATATACGAATCCAATAATGGGCCACCATATCGAATACCTTTGATCAATACGTGACTTATAATATACAAACGCAAAGAAACGTATGGAATTGTACAAATTTTGTCATGCAGTGCCGTAAAATAAATAGGTGTTTTTGGGGAGTTGTTGCTTACATTTATGTAATTAGATAAGAAGAAGGGGATTAAAATTTCCGAAGGTGATGTGATACACCTGTATCAATAAATTCAGTAAACCCTAGCTGGCTCCTCTTTAATCAAAAAGTCTTGTTATTTAATTTATTAAGCAATATAGATAACATACAGAACGTTCTGTGTACATTTATATTATATACCCACAATAAATTATTATTTCCGATTGTATTAATTGTTCTCCTCTTGTCAGAAAGACAAAAGGCTCATTTACAGTTTATTACAACGGTACATTAAAATCATGTTACCTAAAACAATTCTTCTTACCACAATTAATGTAAGTTTTGTTAGATACCAGTTTCCGGATGTCTGCCGGTTACTTTGTATGGAGAACGTACCTATGTTAATTAATTGGAAAGTCAGTAACTTTTATTCAAAATGTAGAGTGAATATTTTAGTACAGTTTATTTTAGAGTTATATATTATGACCAATAATATTTGCATCCCTTTTATATGATTTATTGAAAATAATTGTCAAAAATCGCATCAACTTTATTTTACCTAATTTTAAAATTGTTCGATATCTATTTTAACGATATTTCACTTTCACTTTATTAATTAGTTAATACATAATTTAATTTACTTTTCTGGAGTAGTGGATTACATAGAAATAATGTTATAAATGTATTATGTTACAAAAAATATCAACAGATTTTGTATCACTTTCCTGTAATTACTAAGACCTGAAGAAACAGTAACATTTTACAATACGTAAATCGTATTTTTGAAACAATGAATAAATTATTCTTGTTTTTTTTTAAAGTAAACCTATTTTTTTATAATATCAACGATATGTTACTCTAACAAATATTTTGCAAATTTTTTTTTGTTATTTGATTATTATAGTACCTAGTACCTATAAATGTACATAAATAAATATAGAATTAATAAAATTAAAATTAAAGCTCTTAATAATATTATAAATATATCTTTTGCTTAAAATAATAACTATACATTTTAATACGTATACCATAAAACATATGAATACATCATAGACTATCTATAAATAACATGAATAATTTAAATGCAATTACCCGTGTACATCACATAACAGACAGGTACTTTATAAAGTTTATTTTTATACACAGAAGGCACCTATTATATGTTTATTGTATAGACTCTATATTATAGAGCATACATGATGGTATAACTCTTGCTCCCTGCCTGTGGTCTATTTAATTTTAACAAGAAACAATAGCATATTATAAATAGATTGACTTTGTTGCATTTACATAATAATAAACATGTGTGAACTAATGAAAAAAATACCTGTATGAACGAAAAGGTTTAGGTAACCAAGCATACATAAATATATATTAAAATTTAGTTTGTGGCTTAAGGTAAAAACGATTTTATCTAATCGACTCTTGAGAAACGCATTCGTCTTGATCAACGCATTACCGAATACTAAATCTCAACAATTATTTTGGATTCTGATCATTTCTATTAACTGTTCCATTTATAATGCGACTTATGTGTCTTACCTATTTCCTTTTTGATATCCACGGACGTTTTCAGGCTTAGTTCGAAGCTTTATTGATGTGTTCCATTTCATTCGTATACGTAAATACATCACATATAAGTTATCAATTCGTAATCGTTTTTAGATTATAAATCTATTTGATCCCAATTTCGTAATGTTGGTGATATTTTTAGTATATTTAATGTATATCTATATTTTTTGAAATTAACTATAATATATAAGATTAAGATAATATTTATATAAGATATATAATATCTTTAAACCCCTTTAATTATCTTTAATTATTTACATATTCAATTATGTTAAGTATAATTAATAACATACAATTGTTTAAGAAAAACGCCAAAACACTCTATAGTTGTCACTGAATGATTAGTTTTAAAAACTATTTTGTGCTTTAATATTTATTTTTTACTTTCATTACCACATTACCACATCACAATAGAAAAAAACAATTTTTTATATTAGGGTTGCACCAACAATAATTGGAACCACAATGTAAATTATATTTTAAATAAACTATATAGGTATGGTTTATTATTGTCTATCAATAAAAATTAGCGAGTAATAACATAATAAACAAAATATTATAACAAACTAGTGTAACTCCGTCACTTTTACATTGTTATTTTTATATATTGTATGTATATAAGTATAGAATTAAAAAGATAAACTTTTGTTCATGACTCAAGATCGTGTCAACAAAGTAATTTGACAAGGTTTAATTTCAAAGCGGAGTGTATGATTAAAAGACCTGACGCCGTGCGACATAACATCATATGTGCATTTAAAATTTAAATGAAAGAAATAGGGTAAATATTAACTGTAGCGATAAAATCTTCTTATCCACCGCCTGCCACTCACTCAAACACTCAAGACGTTATTTTTAATTTACCTATCCCTCCAAGAAGACCACTTAAACACTGTGTTAGATTACATATTGTTATTACATTTTTATGCTGTGCGTCCGTGCATATTATTTTTAATCAAATAAATATTAATACAAGAAATAAAAATTTAAGTTTGTATAAATTGTAACAAATTAATATTATTAAATATTCTAACGTCATCAATATTTTTATTTCGTTTCATTCATTTTTATGACTATTACTATTACTTTTTGCAAGTATTTTATTTATTTGAATGGTATTTAAATTCATTGTTCAAACTATTATTTTTATAATTACTAGGTATTCTTTTTATAATTATTTCATGCAACATTTTTAACTGAGTATATATACGTAAGTGTTTTGTTACTGTCTATAATAGGAATAAATTTACATTTTTTTTTAAGATGATGAAGAATTTTTTTACTCAACTAAAAGTATTATACATTTTAAACTGTACTCCAATTAATCTTAGTTGGATACAAATATTATCTAATATCCATTTAAATTAAGATCATTTCAGAAGTTTGAAAATCATTTATAAAATAATTACTTCCAAACAAATTTTTGGAGCTAATATGCGATAATATACCAGCTACTGCCATGATTGATTGCCTATTTACATTAGATGTTAAAACATTCAAGACTGCTTACATTAATGTCATCACTTGGTAACTTTCCTTTCTCGTTTATAATTCAATATTTAATATTATATACCATATATATATTATGCTTCGACTAGCTAAGATAAGCTTTGCACTGAATATCAACATTTAACTTGTATTGTGTTTAATTTACGATAGTACAATATTATGATTATTTACTTAATTATGAAGTATAATATAGTTCTCTGATATTTTCAAACAAATGTTTTTTTTTTATCGTAAAATAATTTTATTTATTTTTTAGATTATAAATCATTTTATTTAGTTTTTAATTAAATAAACTTAATTTAATGTGTTATGTTATTTATTTAATTATATTTTTCTTTTGTCTTCATTAGTGCATTTTCATTATATTTTTTGGCCATAACTAGATTTGTACAGAAATTCACAACATTCGTTGGATTAAACAACATAGAATTATCTACCTACGTATAAAATATAAGTTATTTAAGTATACTGAAAACACTAATGTATAAATATAAATACAAAAACAAAATTAAAAATATTAAAGAACAAATAAAAAACAAAAACCAGGTAATATAAGAAATATCTTACACTTTATATTTTATTAAATAATTATAACGTTACCAGCCATTCGAAAATATCTAATCAGTTGCTCTGTGAAGCACCATCAAGACAAACTATTGAACATTTACATCTGATGGTGTAGTATGAATACGGTATAAGTGTTTATTGTACTACTCATACCAATATCAGCTGGTAGATATAACTACCTAGTATGAATTAGTACCTCACATTACATTGATGATGTTATACGTTGATAAGTAGGTTATATATCTCCTAACAATTCTAATCTATAGCAATGGGTGAATATAGTTTATGTTGGAATTGGGTTATAATTTGAACTCGATTACTGCTAAATAAAAATAAACCTTGATAATTTAAACCTAGTACTGACAGTTAAATGTGTAAAAATTCACGTACAAAATTCATTACTCAATAATAAATTCCTCGCAATGATACTATTAAAATATCGAGCAAGCGACAGAGGGTAAAACCATATCATGATAAAGAAAAATGAAAATAATTACCATCGCGAAAATTACTAGACAACAGTGACAACAATATCTCATACTCTCATAACTAGTATGTGTTAGTGCAGCCATTTTAATTTTTCACACAATAATCATTATACTAAATTCCAGCGGGAAAAATCCTCTCAAAGGTCTACATTTTTTCTGTACACAATTTACAAGGAGATTACAATATACCTATACTTTAACCATAAATTTCATGCTCACATAAAATTATTTACCGTATACACTATACATATTATGACACATGTTGGTTACACCGCAATTAGTTTTTTTAAGTAAGAAAGGATTTACGGTTTAAGTCATCTATGTACGTAATCTCTCAGTAAATTGTGTACGATAAAAACAATGACCTTCGAGGAGAGTTTTTCCGCTGGAACTTTGTGTGTTTACAGTGTGAAAAATAAAAATAGTTGCAGAATATTCATAGTATATATTACTCACATACGCAACGGACTATCCAAAAAAATCTTACAAACATACGAGAAAAATTGAATTAATTTCAACGCACACGCGTACACACATACACACACACACAAGCACACAAGCGCGCGCACACGTGTACACAGAACTCTATAGACTGTTAGATATTATATATATTTATAAACATTAAATTGTATACGATAATACTGCACCAAACTCGCTCATTCTTTTGTGGTAGAACAATGGAGTTTCTATTTCTTTATACTACACCAATAACAGAGTGAACATCATGTTTATTGATATTATTTTTTGTGTACGCCACAAATGATAACATTACACATTGTTTTTTATAATATAATCACCAATATTAAATGCTTTTAGTAATTTACATGCATTTATATTCCCATCATAATACAATGGCAGCTATGTTATAGGCACAGTCTAAGAAAAACAATATAATAATATCGATTCTAAAATATATCCTGTTTGGCATTTGAATAACGTTACCCGTTTAATCTACGATAGATACCAATATTAACGAATAACGCTAAAACATTTTAAAATATTTAAAAAAAAATCGTATTTTATAAAAAAAAAAAAAATATTTTTTAAACAATTATTTCACTTTAAGTTGTTCAATTATATAAAACTATCAAGATTAGATTAAAAAATTAAATGCTACTTCCTGTCTATGCATATGAATACGTGAACTTTTTAACCTAAAATATATTTTATTAGTATTGATAACATTTTCTAATTTTTCTATAAATAGCTTAAAATTTACTATATGGTATCTAAAAATTACCATTGCATTTGATTTCTTAAATTACATCTTTTACAATAAATAATAATATAGATTAGGTTATAACAAGTTAATCTGTCAGTTATTAGCTAATAAGTTATTACCTACCAATAATATAGTATAAATGTATGAACTATTATTTCTATATATTTAAACTAAATTTGAAATCATATATTAATACATTTTTTTGTCGAAAATCGAAATCTCCAATTTAAGATAATATTACCTTTATGTTATACACATGTATTATGTATATCGTATTATGTAATATGAAGTTGGATATAATATGACGTGTTAATCGTGGTTTCAATGGTATGTAATATATAATTGTAATTAAAATTAATGACCAGTTTACCAGACCATAAGTGACAAAAAATAACAAATAAAATAAACTGATACAAAAATAGAATTGTTTATTTTATATACTGTGAAAGTTAAAAATATACATATAGTAGGTATGGTAATTTTGTTTCAAACCAAAATTTAATCAAATTATTATGTGTAAGTACTCTTGTTGTCTAGGTTACGACGGTAAATAATAAATATACTACATTATGTAAGTATGTTTATTTATTATTATTATTATTATTATTATTATTGAATTTCTATTCTTGATGAATTGAAATTCGAAAATAAAGTTTAAGGTGGTTAAGATAATTATTACGTAAATATTGGAAATTTATAAAACATATATTTAAAATAATTTTAATTTAACATAATATTAAAATTTAATCTTGTTAAAATTATAAGTAAAAAATATAACTGATTTATTCTAAAGCTTTTCTATACATAAATCATAACTCAACGTGCTTTATGTAATAAAAATACCACACAAAAATACTATATGCAAGTAGAAATCAGGAAATAATACGAAAGGGCTAGTATGTTTATATGAAATTAATGAATTTCAAGGATAGATACCGACCTAGCATTCTATGACAAATCGTATTATGTTGAAAACAACTTAATTTTTTTGAGTAAACGTAAGACAAACAAGAATAATAGACAATCATTCATATCATCTGGTAGAAACGAACTCATTAATCATTTTTAGAACTATGTGTCAAAGACATTAATCTAAAACTTTTATTAACATCAAAAATACACACAAATATTGTTATAAACAACAATATATATGATTAACTTAGGTTTGCTAATGTACTATAATACTAACAAAAGTATTTATTAAACTTTAAAATTATTATAAGTATTAAAATGTATAATTAGATCTTCGAGATAAAATACAAAACTATGGAAATGAAAATGTCAAGACTGATAATAGATAGCGACAATGATAATATCTGTAGAGAAAAACAATACCACAACGTCAAAGATACATTTTAAGATGAAATTATTTTAAACAATATAACAATAAAATAAAACTACGACCAAATATTTAACAAGTATAACCATAAAGAAAAATATACGTATTAAATTCTTTTCTTTTTTTAATAATTCGAATTCAATGTTAAAAGGTTCTTTTATAATATAATTTGTTTTTAAATTAATTTAAGTATAAATAAATATTGAATTTTAAGTAAAAGTAGAAGTTTCATTTCAACAACATAAGTTGTAAAATTATATTTTAAGCCAACAAAGTTTTTAAGAACTTTTGTATTATATTATAAAAATTTAAAAAATAAAAATTAGTTTAGTTTTTGGCCAAATAAGAAAGCTATTTTTAAGCTAATAATATTTAAAACTACAATCAGTAAAAATCTTTTAAATTTCAAATCAACATTGTTACAGTACATAGTTTACACTCAGTTATCCTCGTAGGTATTCAAAAATCCACAATATACGATTGAATGATAATACTTAGGTAGTACTTACAAGCTAATACAGTAATACACTTATATTAAGCTTATTACATTCAATATACATCAGTCATTAACTTAGATTTTTATGCAATCTCCGACTCCGATCACATAATTGTTTTCTGTTTTATTTAGCTAATACCAATTTCATAATTGTCCATGCACTCATTTCAAGCTTGTGGTATTTTTTTTTTTTGTAGTATCATAACTGGAAAAGAAATTTCGAAAATATTACTTCCATGTCTATTGTGTCTTTTATTGTTTCATAACAATATTATAAAAGGCAAATTATTTGAAATAACCGTAAGATAAAAATGGGTAAACCCAACACGTCTACTCGTCTATGCTAGTAGTCAGAATAAAAAAAAGTTACTTAGGTGCTTATTGCTCACGTTTTACCTGTGAAAACCAGTAACAATTAAATTATACCGCGAACCAAAGTATCATTTCTTGTGCAGATACTTTTTCTTTAGTCAATCCAATGTATAATTTATGATTAATAAGTTAACGTGACATTGTCGCTATACATTCAATTAAAACATAAAGTAAAAATATACATTTTTTTTTTTTAATATGACTTATAAAACGAAGTTTTATTTGTTTATACCTGGCAGAAACAATATGTGTTATACATTTCCTCACTGACCAAATGTAAACAATTTTTAAGTGTCCGCTATCAGATAGTGCCTATTTAGTTAACTCTCACGCATTGTATTATGATAATATGTATAACGATCGGTTGGTTGTAATGCGACCGCAAACCCTGCGCCGGCAACTGTTTAGCGGACGCAAATTTGGCGGACCATATAGTTTTGCGTGTATATAGACTTTCGAAATCCAACACACATTTCGAAGGTACACACATGCCTACACATGCCTACACAGTGGCGTATTTACGGAGGGAGATCGGGAGATTAAGAAGATATATCTCCCCGCTTTCACTCCTATTTTTTTTTAACTATTTTGATATAGTTATAATTGTATTTTTTTTTTCATTTATCGCTTTATCAGTATAGTTAATAAAATACCAAAACGTTTTGTATCGAACATTTTAGTCGTATCTCCTCTCTCAGACAAATCGTTAACACGCCACTGCCGCGTACACGAGCACTTTCTTGCCCGCGGATCGGACGTCACAATATAGACAATAATAATAATAATTAATATAAGCGTATTATTACTCACGGGCGCGCAGCAACGTCAGTGACAGCAACGGCGGCTGCGAAACGTGCACGACGAACGCGCAGTGCGCGGTGTCCGGTTGTCGCGACGTCCGGTCGTCCCGTCGCCGGTTACCGGACGGTCGGCGGCTGCGGCAGTCATGATAACGGCCGTGCCGGTGGCGGCGATCCGGCCGCGGGCCAGTCGGCGCGACGGTGGCGGCACATGAATTCGTGTCTATTCCCGCGCAGGACCCGGTGCAGTTATGATATAGTCTTGTCGGCAGACGGGATATCGACGACGGACAAAATAATGTGCTTGAACGTCGTCAAAACGATCTTTTCGGTCGTGTTCGTGTGAGTATATATATAATAATAATATATATGTGTAGGTAGTCACGCGGCGGCGGAAAATTTCGTCTCCGTCGGCGGAAAAATATGCGTTTAGAGAGACCGATGTGTGCACGCGGCGGAGCTCACTGGCTGACTGACTGACTGACCGACAGACCGACCGACCGAACGTGCGAGCGATACCGCCGTTCGTAAGGGTTGCGGCGGCGACGGGAACGCTCGCGCCGCACGCAGGTTTTCTTCCACGTACCGGCGTGGCGAAGGGTACGCTCCGCGCTCCCCGGCGTGTCGTCTCCTCGCTCGGGGTTCCCCTCCATCCCCCCTCCTTCCCTCCCATCCTCCATCCCCCCGTACCTGACGTCCGCCGCTATCCCGTCGACGGGTAGATCAGGAGGTGGACCGGGCGCGCCCGCGCGCGCGCACACATCGATCCCTCTCGCGCGCGCTCTCTCTGCCACAGTGACCAACGCAACGAGCGCGTGTACGAGTGTCCAAATACCGTTGGCCGAACTACGAGAATCCGTTTCGTTGTCTCCCGCGCCGCCGGACCCGTCACGTCTCTCCGGGCGGTCGAAGCGTGTTTTTACGAGAATACGCGACGGAGCAGTAGTGCCCACGCGGTCCGGCCTTACACGTATATTTTTAATGTCGTGGCGCAAAAGTGACCGCCAATAATATAATATTTGATTTGGTCCCGCGGACGTGTTGGAATTGTCAGAATCGAGTCTTGCAATAAATATTTCACGGTCGTCCGAGTTGTCGTCCCTTCGGTCTGGTGTTAGCGCTGTCTTGCAGTAGACGCCGCGTAAAGGTTCGATGAGAGTCAAAGAGAGTCGCCAAAGAATGTGTGTGCCTACTGCTTATATATCATCCACACTGTTTACGAACGGTTATAAAAATCCGATTACCCGCCAACCGGTTGCGGTCAGCAGTGCGCGATTGTCGCGAAAGGGGAGGCGGCGGTGACCGTCATAAGTGGCGATCGGACGTGTTTGAATGTCCGGACCGGAAATCGAGGATCACCGATAATGTTCCTGTTTACAGACGTCATAGTTTACCGGAGTATCGGAGTGTTATTGATAGTGGCCATACAAAATCTCACGTTTGTATCGCCGAAACCTTTACCGAATGTCTCGAGAATCTTTATTCCTAAATTTTAACAATAATCGCGATTGATGATCCCTAATATAATAATATGCGTATTAATCATACGTTATATTTGTGTGTATAAAATAAGTTGTAAGGTTAAAATGTATTAAGTATAATTTATAATCGATACATTTAATTTTTGTTTATCGAAGTACATAAATATTAATCTGCAAACTATATTGTTCGACAAAATTATTTTAAAAAAAATATCAAACTCTTTTGAGATTATTTACATATCACTTTATAGTTTACTGTACGCTCACAAATCACGTTGAATGTGTTAGGTACTTGGGTTATCATATCGTAACTATAGTTACAAAATCCCCTGGACACGATTGTATGAGTTGCAGTTATTGAAACACCATGAGTGCATACCTCAAAGCTGAATACAATGCTTATAAATTTGTTATACCTACTGAATTTTTATTGTAATATACCGTGGTATAATAGCTGATATCGTTGAATTTGAATGTTTATTCTAGGAGTACTGCGATTGCACTGCTTTACGTGCGTGAATGTGACAAAATGCTCGATTTTACTCTATATTTTTATTTAATAATATAATATGTTCATATATGTATGTCTGTATGGTACACATAGAGTTTTAAATTTTCATGAAATATTGTATTGCAATGAAAAATAAAATATTAATTATTATATCTTAAAGTTTATAATCACGTCAACTTGCAAGTGAAAATGTTCAAAAGTTGGTTTATTGTGTGAAACAAAGAAAATATGTATAATAAATAATAATATTAATAACCAATAAGGATCCAATTAATAATACAAGTGATAAATATCAAAAATGTATAGTGCATATTTTTGCATATTTACTGTCAATATTTTCTGTATATAATCAATATATTATTTCTAATCAACTATAACCGAACACATTTAAAAAAAGAAAAAATATTTTTCAATTGAAAGTGAAACAATTCAAGTGAAATATTTCAAATTTAGAACCTTAGGTACACATGAATGCCAAATCGACCAAATATCGATCGTAAAAAATCGCGTAGACAAAAAAAATGTCTCATTGTTCACAGTATACAAATATCCCAAGTAAAATCTTTGAAAACTTAATATAATGAATCTCATGATCTATCTGATTCGTAACATATCATAATAATTATATCGCAATAATTCATTATCTAATTTTGCGTTCATAATAATTAACTTTTTTGAACGAATAATTTTAAAAATAGATTATTTTTTCTATTTTTCTCAACGATTCAAATAATCTTATCATATCAGTTTTGTATTGGATTCATTATATATTGTACCCTATACCATGCGATTACCTTATCTACCAAAATTGTTTTTTACATCATAAGTATTACACAAACTTATATAGGTATATAATACGTGTATAATATTATAATTTACTAAGCATCGATTGATCATGTATAACCGATTTCACAATACTGTAATATTTACTAAAATACTAGTCCGTCATTTTGAGGTGATTTATATTACTTGACATTTGTAAAATATTAATTGTTTTTTTTCATCACAAAAATACAATATTAATAATAAAAATGGTAATTCTTCATAATCAATATCCTAACGATTTTGACTAGTTAATTTTGATGTTGATTAGATTCAAAATATTCTTTAGCTTTTTTATACTTAAGAATCTAATAATCTGCGTACGCGACATCCTATATAATTTGATAAAACTTCAAAAAATCAGTCAACTATAAAACCCCTATTTCGACTTTACCTTAATCAATATTGGTGTTTTAAAATTTCTGACGCCTGATTTAATAGTTTTGACGCTCAACAATGACGCTGGTGTTAACAATAAAAATAAGATTGAATGACACATCACAATTTAATGGTTATAATAATATAAAGTATACTTAACTATGTAATAAAATCTATTTATCGTTAATTTAATAATGTAATCAATTATAAGTGAGAACTGAGAAATAATATTACGGACATTCGTTATTTGTATAAATATAATAAGCCGCTATAGTTATACTAAAATGAATTCAATATAATACAATATACCAAAGAGTGTTTAAGAAAATTGTTATTAAAAAAGAACAATAGTCTTCATAGTCCATCTATGTACGTACATATATTTACAAAATATATAAAACTGAATGTGTATAATTGTAGTTGATAGACTCAAATACTTCTCGACTTTATCTCGGTAAAAATCGAGTAAGTAGTACAGCTATATATAGTATAATAGGAACACAATAAAATTGTTGATTTTGTTTTTACTTTTCAAACCATAATTTCCCAGTGGGCAATGTGTAGTGTAGTAAACTTAAATCACATGAATAAGAAATTCTTCTTTAAATATATCCAAATATTACACATGTGTATATAATATTATCCTTATATCAAGAACAGGCCTTGATGACGGGCGAATGAAGACCGAGGTGTATAAAGCAGCAGTCTACTTCGAGGCCATGGGGTTGTGATTTATTAACATGAAATTTCAATACAAGTTTTTTTCGTTTGTTTTTTACTATGATTTATGAATTCAGTTGTCTTAAAAAAAAATTATTAGAATACCTAATCGTGATACGAATGTACTTTCACATGCAAGTGCACTTATTTTGCGAAATATCACATCATCCGTTTTCAAATAATTGATTCACAGAAGCACTAATCAATATATCCATTTTTTTAAGTTGTAACTTTATCAATTCTAACAAACAAATCACCGAATAATTTATGATCTACCCGAACTTTTTTTTTTTATGAATTACAAAATTGGGAAGCCAAGTATATCAAATTACCAGTATGTAAATTTGGAATAACATTTCTTTGAATATTAAATACTTTCATTATACCTGTATTACATTAATCTTATTTTATATTTTATTCCATTTACTCGTTAACTAAAGCTAATTTTCTTCTTCGTCTTCATATTTCTCATTTAATATTGTTATTTGCTAATAAAATATATGTTGACATCAATATTAGTAATATTACTATTAAATTTACTTAAGCCAATATTTCTTATATTAAAATATGTATATTTTTTTCCACCTGAAATGCAATTAAAACGTTCATATTAAATACATACATATTTTTAGTAACTCAATATAAATACATTATTATAATATGTTCTCATTATTTATCTTTCAATACACTCGTTTATTAACATTTATCCAAAATAATATTAATAGTATTATACTGACTTAAAGAAGCAGTAACTCCTTTGAACGCTGAAAACCGTTTTTGTACGTTTTCCATTCTCTTTTTCGGACCTCATATTTATTCAAAGCCACCTGAATTCTTAAGTTTTTACATTTAATTTTTGTAATTTGACGTGCACATTAAAATTCAACGTGGATGACGACAAAGGTTAGAAATTAAATTCACAAGTAAAACGGTCATACGATTTCTCGTGGCATAGCTTCTATGTGGCGTAAATCGAATGCGAATTGATCAGCCAGAGGGCGTAAGCTATTTCACTACGTATCTTTTTGTATTGTCTAATTTTGACCACTAATATTTTTTTTTTTTACAAATTTAACCTTTATACACTACAAACAGAATGCCAAAACATTTAACCAATTTTTTGTTGTAAATTAAGTTTAAATATAAGTTTTCAATGTATTATTAATACTTATCCATAGTATATTTATATAAGTTATAACAGACAATATTATGCATATCATTAAACCATTATTAAGCCTCCTATAAAGTGTTGAAAAATCTCCAGCAACTATGAAAAAAGATTATTATGAAACCTAGGCTAACAAACAGATTTTTCATACGTAACTATGCTTATTTTATTGAACCAATTAACAGAAAAAATATATATTTCGATTATTTGTTAATCGTTGTAGATATTATAAGCTACAATCTAAAAACTATAATTTTGATTTTATCATTATTTGTATTATTTTATTTTACAATTTACTTTTTTGAAATACAACTATATACCATACAATATTCAATTATTATAGAATACCATAATATTATTATTATTCATACAGTCATATATATATCATAGTTTTACTTCAGTAGCATATTTAAAGCGCAGTTTGACTACCCTACCATAAGCCTGGACTACCCAATTATTTTTCCCATTTCTTGATACGAGGAAAATATGATCATAAATTCGTTGGTAACCACCGACTGTCCTCATCATATTATATACATTGTATACACGTATTCTTTATTATATACATTATCGATTAAAATATAAACGAGTGTATAATAATATTTATTTATAACTGTTCTTAATTGTGTAATTATTGAAAAGTTAAAAAAAAAAAACGAATATCTTTTACTAATATATTTTAATATTCTAACTTTCAAATAGGTAGGTATTACCTTATCTTTAAGTAATCATTATTAGCACTAAGTAAAATGTGAAATATGTATTTCATTAATCAATATTATTTTTAATTATTAAGAGAAAGTATAATATTTTTTTAAATGTAGATATTTCTACTCGATAGTTTTAATTATCACTAATCTATAATTATGAATGTGCAACGCAACGCGTATTGTGTTAAATAAAAAAAAAAATTAGACATATGACATCCGTTTTAAAGATATAAATGCAAATTATAAATTTGTATTGCCCTAAACACAACGGAACTAGCTAAATAATTTGATCTAAACATTACACTATCGTCTATATGTATCAGTCTTTATTATATTATGTTAATAAACGATCGATTAATAATGTTAATTGACTTTTTTAACATAGCAATTCCAAATACTTGTTCGATTGAGGATGACGTACCTTTTAATCTTTATATTTCTATGTTCATATTTGAGTAGTATAATGATAATAATAAATAATAATAATATTATTATTTATATAATATTATAATATTGTTGTAGCAATAAGCCGTAGAGTACTAGAGTGATGCGGCTACGACGGTTATTGGTCGAATCCGGGACCGCGGTGAGCCTATCTGTTGATTTTGTAATACCGTCGTAGGAAGTAGTCGGACAAAAAAAAAACACAATGTATAGTGTTTTAATATTTTAAGTTTATTTAACGTGTGGAATATTAAAATACACAATAATGATCAACACGTGGCGTTATGATGTTTTTGTATGACACTCACGGCCGGTGTGTGTGTGATGCAACACGCATTATGTAGCGAAGTTTAAAAATGATTAAACGAGTGTGACACAAGAATGAAGATGGTGGTACTTTTACAAAAACGTGGATTATGTGGTTGAAAAAGATTTTGTATAAAAGCATGTCGACGCGGGTAGTGGTCAGTACGACAGTTTATGCAAAAGAGACCGATACCAGGCGGCTGGTACTCGTCCGGACCGACTTGTCTTCCGGTCCCGCCTTACGCCTTTGTTGGCGTGGTGGGAGAGTTGACTATGTCGGGCCGTATTTGCCCGTAGTGGCGGTTGGTCGTTGCGGTGCCTGTACTTTATACGGGCGACCGTTACGTACCGTGTCAAGAGGAAGACGTCTTACTCTATGAAATAATCACGCACATGTATCAATATTGTATACCCGAAACGCCGTGTTACTTAAAGTAAAATCACATTACCACGCGAGTAGTAATATTTTGATCATTATTACAATAATTTAAAATTTTACAAGATTCAAATTTTTCTTCTATATTACAAAAAAAAAAAAAAAAACTAAAACAACACATTATAGATTAAAGTTCTGTTGACACAACTTAGGAATAAATATTCACTTTACGCGAAAACTTAAATTTTATTTCAGCTTCACGTAAAAACATTTTGATACTATACAAATTAATATCTTTATTGACTTTTAAAAGATATATGACTTGAACCATTCATACATATACATATATAGTAACCCCTATAAATATAGTATTCATTTTAATTTTAACTCGTCAACTATATTTTCTATATGCGCGTAAATTATATTTTGCACATACGTGTGTTTATACGCACGAATCAATGTACACACTAAATAATATAACATACGTTTTGAGCTATTCTTGAAATTGGCGATAATGACGGACGATACAATAGTAATACTACAATCCATGATAAGGTAGTCGAGTCGATCGAAAAACAGATTCTTAATTCTTATAGGAGGTGAAAACAAAGTTTATAGGGGGGGGGGGTCGCCACGATAATGGTTTTTAATGTTTTTATACGGAGTCCGGGAGGCTAGTCTCAGACACTAAGTGACACGTTAATACATTTAATTCAATAAATAAATGTATATATCGCATTGTAAATGTACCGCGTGTTTGATTAAATATTTAAATTATGACATCAAAACAATGTAGTACATTAGATGCAGTGATGGATCCAGAATTTAATTTTGGGGGGGGCATTTTACAATTAACAAATACATACAAATATTTGTATTAAACTTATGCCAATGACAGGGGGACGAGGCCCTTCGGGCCCCCCTCCAAAAATCCGCCAATGATTAGATGAATTATTATTGGCCAATGGTTTTCATTCATTAACGTGTGACAAAAAATTAAAGTTTAAAATAAAAAGCTCACTCCATATTTTTTATCAATTAAATTCACAAATCCAATCCACTGGATAGTTA
The DNA here is from genome assembly GCF_020882245.1 of Rhopalosiphum padi. Classification (NCBI taxonomy): domain Eukaryota; kingdom Metazoa; phylum Arthropoda; class Insecta; order Hemiptera; family Aphididae; genus Rhopalosiphum; species Rhopalosiphum padi. Next base: position 28,115,889 of record NC_083600.1, read on the forward strand.
TATACAAAAGTAATATAAAAATAAATAAGTAAGATAAATAAAATATTTTATCAGTTTTTTTCTAGTAAATTTGAAAATATGTTATTTATTTATTTAATTATAAAGATTAATTATGATAAAAAAATATTGTTAAGTTTTGATGCATCAACAAAATGTGTTGGACTAGTGTTATTAGTGTAAACTATAAAAAAAAAATGATATACAAAGAGTGAAGAATGTTATATCTGAATGAGAAAATCTGGGAAGTAAGGCATCCCTATTTCTTTGAAACATTTCGGCCACTAATTAACGTTAATTTCTATTATAAAAAATATATATTATTAAAATAATTACTATGAAAAAACAATTTACCAGATAGGTAAAGGTCAACCGGTCAATTATTTTAACATTGTTTAATAATATATTAAACATAATGAAAGTCAAATAGAAAATTAACTTTGCTTGCGTGTTTTTGGACGTATTGGTTATTTTTTTTTATTCGACGTATATCATAATTCTTATAAATAATAAAAAAGTAAACTTATACCCATTTTTTGTTCTTTTTTTATACTTATATAATATATTATACACGTAGACCTAACAATTATACATTTATTGCGTGCGTTATGAATTGTATAGTTTTACTATTTCTGGTGATAATGCCAATCTTACACAAACTGCCGTGGTGACCGTTGCATAACACATTAATATCTACGTCATTGATTGCTATAAACGTTTACATCATCGTGGACATCATCATCAGTCTTATTATACAAGGTGCGAGTATAAACTTTTTTCAATTCAAAACAGAAATAAAACAAAATACTTTTTTTTAAACTTTCATACGATTATTAATTTTTTGAAATGTTTTGGTTTCGCTGTAGTTTTTGTGAAAGTATTGAATTTAATAATCTAATAATATTATGTTTTACAAAATAAGAATTTGACTACTCTCAAAGACACATCACAGATCATTTTTGAGATCACTGTACTCAGTTCTTTCTATATCCTGTACTTAGATTTGCCAAACTATTCAATCGAATAACACGGAAGTAACCCACCAACCAGCATTTTAATATTAGCTATAATAATATTATGTTCGACCAGACTGGACAGAAAAATGTGATTTCAAAAGACTTCAACCAGAATTGAAAATTAAAATTTTGGTTGATGTAATTCTCATATTTAGTAATTTAATCATTTATTTCTAATGAAATGTACCTATTCAACATTTACCATAAAAAATTAATTGATACTACCTACATGAAATAACGTCAATAATTTTCTTAATTTTACTATTGGTTATATATAGTTATTTTATATAATGCTAGTACTTATTTAGTGAGATGCAGAAAAGTACCAATAATTATACAACTTTACTCTTATTTTTTCACAGATAATTTCGATGAAACTACATGCAATGGATAGGCTTAATGGACAAAATGTGGTGATCAATTTGAAACTATTTAAGCAACTTCAATTCTACCAAATATTTGATTCTAGTGAAGGAACAAAGATTTTTAGATGGAACATTCACCAGCTTTTTTACATTGTGTATGCTGTGATTAGCATAAGTATTCAATGTTACGGAATTTCTACATCATTTACTTCAAATTGCAACCGTATTAGCAACATTGATTATTTTCTACTTTCCTATACAAGTTCTCACGTATATCTATCCTTTTGGAAATTAATCAAATGCTTAAATGACAGGGCCAGATTTTTAGATCTATTTAAAATTACGCAATTTAATTTTTTAACGACTAAAGAATGTTCTAAATATAGCGAAGTGCTATACAAACATCGTGATAAAACTATACAATTTACAAATCACTTCTTAATTTTTTCGTTCGTAGTCGGCCTGCAATGGTTCATTTTTCCACTTGTGGTTAATGTGTTAACAAATTTAGAAAACTCAAATATTCGTGCCAAGAATATTATGAATTTGTGTTTTGACGTAAGCACACAAACGTATAATCAGTATATTGATATATTTTATTTAATAGAAACAACGATAGCGTCGTTAGCAGTATACATATTGATAATGATAGACTTTTTATTAATTTCACTCTGTTCAGCTATAATTTCTCAACAAGATGTACTCATTAATACGTTCAAAAGTATCGGTCACAACGAAGAACCTCAAATAAGTAAGATATTATAGTATTTAACTATTTAAGCGTTATCACCGTATAAACATGAATATACGAATAGAGTACTAAACTTTCATCAGTAATAGTTACATTTAAAAATAGGTGAAAATTTGATTTAATTTATGGGGAACTTATATTTTTAAATTAAATATTTAAACTACTACAAATTAAAGCCAATCACTGCGCCCATATAAATCTTCTTTTCTTATTCACTGTGAAAAATCTAAACCAATTATTTTACTGCCTATATATTGTACGTAAAAAAAAATAATAGTGCATTTTTATTAGGTACTATGCAAGAAGACGTTCGTTTTTTAAATACTTTTTCCAACCTTTTAAACTTAATAATTGTGTAATTTGTGAAAAAATAAAATTAAAGTAATCTAACAAAATAATATTTAAATTACATTAACTTACGCTATTTCGCCATAACTGATACAAACAACATAGGTAACTAGTTAAATACCTACTTATAATATTTGTTATAGGTACATATTTTTTTATTATGATGTTTATAATTGTCTTATATTATGAATACGAATATTGCTTCCAAATTGATGTCAAACTTATAATGAAAAAATCTTTTCTATTTATTAGATAGCAGGTACCCATATATGTTTATAAGATTATAATTGTTTACTTATGGCATATTTCAAGAAAATCATTTTAACAATATGAATTATTATTATTAATATTTTTCATTGTTACACTTATATTTTCAATACAGTAAAAGGTTTTTAATTAAATTTATAAGGACTAATTTGAAACTGTGTTCAAGCTAAAGATCAAATATTTGGCCAAAAAAATACAACGTACTGAATCCTTCAACAGTCAAATTAATGATATTGAACGTCGCACACTCACACATATAAACTCGATCTCAATGGTATTGGTTTTTAAGATTAGCGATAATTTCTTCCTTAATGTTGAGTATTCTTGACTATTTAATATCTGTAAGTTATCACTATCGCTATAAACATTAAAAATAAAGTGAGAACCCATGATAAATTATATTAAGAAATTGATAATGGGTCAATGGAAAAAATTTCCTGATGCTATAGCCTGATGCAGTGTTTATCGAACATTTAGGAACACTCAAACTTAACAAAGAACTTACCGTTAAATCAAAAAACCAATTCTATTGGTAACAATTCAGTTTTTTTTTTAAATATTCATAGCTAGTGATCATTGATCATTAATATTTATAAATTTTGTACAGTCTCCCCCCCCACCCTTCTAAAACCACCTATGAATATTAATGTTTTATTACCTATAATAATGTAATATTATATACTTTTACTTTAATGTTCAAATGAAAGAAGTACAAACTTTTAGCAAGCAGGTAGTAAAATACATCTTTATACGTTTATATTTTGATAAAATACACATTTATCGATTTAAAATTTAATGAAAATTGTATTAGGTAGTTAAATTATTCTATTTTGTTATTACAGACCATTACAAAGAAATAAAATCAATTCTACAGGATCAACTACAACTTAATTTGTAAGTATTCCTTAAAAAGCTATGGGTAACTTAATGTATGTATGTAAAAATTACTTGTAATAACATCGTTCAATTTAAAAAGAAAGACATTTTAAATAATTCGTGAAAAAAGTATTGAAATTTTAATGAAAAAAAAATGTATTATACAATATTTTGTTCAAAATGAATGCTTTATAACAGGGATGGCAAACTTTTTGAACACTGCTTGCCCAAAATTGTCTTTTTTTTAGAGCGTGCCATGAAAACATATTAAAAATATTATATCTTGTTATATTATAATTTGATTGTATAATTAATTTATTAGTATAAAAAGGTTAATTATAATAATATATAGCTTTGTAAATTATTTATTTTGATGTGATTTTTTTTGTTGCACACTTGATGCCAACTCGTTGATATTTGGTTTATAGTTAGTAACTTTTAATAAAGTAAATGCGGCACTGCAAAAGGCCGTATGCTCAAAATATTTTTACCTATTACCTATAATATTATATATTATATAATATATAATAGTAAACATTTTCGCGTTCCATGGATTTTCCATCCCTGCTTTATAATACATTCAAATAGATTGAAAAAAAATTGTATGAGAACAAATGCTATTAGATACTATGTGTAATATTCGTTATTTGAAGAATCACTAAGAAAATATGTATAATTTCTTCAGGAAAATCAAATTGTTTTATTCTATTATGAAACCAACAATCTTACTAAGCGTTGCAATGGATTCATTCTATTTCATAATCTTGACGTACTTATTCATTTTGGTATGTTTTTTTTATTTAAACATATACAATAATATTTAACTAATGCATGTTATCGATAAGGTAGACAATTTCGTTGACGAATTGAAAATATTTTATGCATGTAAGTAATGAGCCAGCAGCTAATTGTAAAAATGTTTACATCTATTTACTATTACATTATCATACAATTTAACAGAAAGTCATTGTATAATTGATTATTAGATTATATCCTATAGTTAAATCTATTTTTTAAATTAACAAATGTAAAACCGAAATAGTATATTTTTAAAACAACATTAAAACATTGTTTCCTATATTTTTAAACAAAATATTAGTATAACTTAGATAATACATAATAAACATATAATATTATTGAATAAGTACCTATGTCAGACAATATATTTTTACCTTTCTATTTTTATGATTATAATATATATTTTCGGCGTGTTGTAATTTGTTTTTGGTAAATGGAAAAATGGAAAAGTATTTTATATCAGGGAGTGTTGAATTGAGGTTTACTATAGAATTTTTAATAGCCGAGTAACGTCATAATTTTTTGGAGTATTGTTGTAACACTGTTATCATCTCTTAGTTTTAAAAAAAATATCGTAACAAGATTATCTTCATCTAATTCAAGTAAGCCAATCAAAAGTTTTTTAAAGATAATAAATTGAAACTTTTTATAGTTAGTTTAATAGTTCTACTATAAAGCTAACTTGGCCCACTTCTTATCATACATAATTTACAATGTGTAAATTTTTTATTTAAAATATCCTATTTATTATAAAATTCTAGGGCTAAATAAAAATAAATTGTGTTAGGACTTTTTTCACATGATACTTAATATTTTCCACGGGGTTTTAAAATACAGTCGTAACTAATATTAATAGATCATATTTAATAAACGCCTAATGTCCATTATTTTTATTTAACACTTGGGTATCTAGGTTTATTTTATATAAGCTTTAGATAGTATAAGAAAGTCTTACTAATATACACATATTATTTAACCACTTATTTTATTATGTATTACTATAATAGGTCTGCTTGATACCGGGATCAGAGACAGCCCTAACCTTAATCAAAATCGGTTCATCAGTTGTCTATATTGCTTCAAGGTTATTCATTTATTGTTATTTGTTTGAAAATATTAACATACAAGTATAAAAATTATTATAACATTGATATAAGTGCATTTAGATTGATAATAATTAACTTTTATACAGAGAGAATTGGTCAACTTTAGCATATACTCTTGTAATTGGACAAAGATGAATTTAAAATTCAAGAATTTGTTACTATTTACATTGCGGATGAATGATGCTAATCAAATGGTGATAAAAGCTTCGCCGAAAAAAATCATCGACTTACAACTATTCGCTAACGTATTAATTTAGATTTATTTTCAAATAGTTATAGTAATTTATTACAATTATACAGTTCGAACAAAATACCTAACTAAATGCAATTCATTTCAGATTATGTCAACGTCCTTCAATATGGTCCCTGTTTTGTTGAAAATCACTAACTCAGAAAATCACAAGTCACAATAGATTTAAACTTAAACCGCTATATAACCTTAATATGTTTATACTATAAACCATTTAGAACAAAACTTAAATATTTTATAATAATAACAACCGTTTAAAATGTTTTAAAATACTATATTATAATATTAAAGAAAACTAACTAGAAATTCGTAAAAATAAATCATATTAGTTATTTAAAACTATGAGAAAACAGTAAAACTAAAAATAATATCTTATAAATAAAAATACATACAAATATACAATGATTATTATTCACAAATTCAGTTGTCTTAAAAAAATTATTAGAATAGCTTATCGTGACACGAATAATTTTTCACATGCAAGTGCACTAATAGTTTGGGAAATTCAAAAAATCAATTCTCATAGATCAACACTAATCAATATAGTATCCATTTATTTAAGTTGCAACTTTATAAATTGTAACAAATAAAATTATCACCGAATAATATAATATTTTGTGCCCATACAATTTTTTTATTCTTTATGTTTCTATGTTTATATTTGACTAATAAATAATAATGATAATAATAGTATTATCAAACCATACTATTATAAAATAGAAGCTCTATTTTTACATGTACGCATAAATATTTAAAAGTACTCTATGTATTTTGATACAGTTTTTATTAATAGATCGAGAAAGATTTTAATGTAGCATATTGGAAAAATTAATTGGGTGGCCAATGGCTGAAAATAATAATAAAAAGAACGTCGTCCTCATTGGTCTTGGGTTTGAACTATAAACACGTTAGTACCTAACTTGTTTTGGTTTATCAAAAATAGCATGTAAATAAGTAAAAACGGTAACCCTGTTAGTGTAGAGGAAGGTAAATAAATGTACTTTTCGTTCACAGTTGTCTATAATATACTAGATAAAGAACTTTCAAGTTATCAGTGCGTTATCACATGACCACCATATTGCTGGTTGGTAAAATTTATAAATTATCTAAGAAAACGAGTATAATATACTGTATAAATTCAATACTCTTTAACTTCATTTTCAAATCTCTGACTTCAAATTTTAGATATGATTCTAACCCCTAAAGACTGTATTTAAGGTCTTTAAAAAACTTAAACTTCTCAAATGTGTTGTGTATAGACTTTACAAAGTATTTGATGGCATGGGTATTAACATTATTTATGGTTAAATAATAATAATTTGGTCAATAAGCGACGTCTATACTGGTTTTCAACTTGTCCACGTAATGAAGACGAACTTGTTTTATATATAGTACTAGTAATAAAGTAATAAGTAAATTAATTAAATTAAACATTTGAAAAAAACTTAATAAGATTATCAATTTATAATAAAAAAATACATTATTTAGTTTATTCAAAAAAAATATCGATATGGTAATTTGCTTTTATAGACATAATTTTTGATTGTTAATTGAAAAATTAACTTTAGTGAGATAGTTGAACTCGATGGATTTTAGCAAGTTTATTCACATTAAGTTCGATTTTAATAAAGATAATAATTTTGTCTAGAATCAAAGATAAGTTATTGTGCATAGCTCAACATAGTACCTATTAGTGACTGATAAGTGATAGTTATTATATAGTATAGAAGATCAAATATTTAAATATTATTTTTAGATTACAATATGTTCAACATTTTTGCGTGAACACTCTCGCGGCACCCCCCCCCCCCTACCATCCAAAACTAATTAACCTCCCCCCTACAGCTCAAAAATAGTTCACCACCCCTTGGTGACCCTTAATCACCCACTAGGGGGCGATATCTCCCCCAATTAGAACCGCTGAAGCTAGATGGTCTAGCACCGAAAAGCACCGATAGGTAACAGCGGCTGGCTAACCATAGACAGCAATTATCAGGTATATGTGATAGAGAATAATACGCTAAATGATAGCAATGGGCAACTAAATTTAACACGTGTGCATTTTGTATGGGCAACGAGGTGCATAGGTAATAAAATGTAGAACAATACTTAGGTACTCTATGAAATAATCACGCACATATATCATGTATATTATATATGGAAAACGCCGTGTTACTTAAAATCAGACCACATCATCACGTGAGTATAATCTAAAATTCTAAATCATTATTACAATAATTTTACAAAATTTATATTTTTCTAATGCATAAAAAAAAAAAAAAAACAACAGACAATAGACTTTAAAGTTTTGTCTAAATAGGTAAAGGTCAAACAGTCAATTATTTTTACAAAAGATTGTTTAATAATATATTAGACATAATGCAAGTCAAATATTAAATGCAATTTTCTTGCGTGTCTTCAGAAGTATTAGTAATTTTACGTACATCATAATTATTATAAATAATAAAAAAGTAAACTTGCACCCTTTTTCTCGTTATTTTTCAATGTATAAATAATACGTCATGTGGAACTAATAATTATATGCATTCATTATATGTGTTAGAACTATTATGTATTTTACTGTTACTCTGTATCAATCTTTCTCATACAGCCGTCATTTACCGTTTCATAACACATTAAGTTCTGCAACATTGGTCGCTGTAAACGTTTAAAACATCGTGTACCTACATCGCTATTAGTCATATAATACAAGGTGCGAGTACATATAAGCTTTTTATAAGTACAATGAAATCACATGTAATGGATAAGTTCAATGGACAAAATTATAATTATTTAAGTAAAATATAATATTTTTTGTAGTGATTGTATAAACATTCAATAATTATATTATTGAGTAATAACTAATAAGTAATAACATTAATGTATAATGTATATTTTTCACTATTCCTAATAGTGTGATTAAGTATAGTTATATTCAAAATTTTAAATGCTACCTTATCTTTAATCAATTGTTATTAGCACTATGTAAATTGTGAACTATTTTTTTCATTTAATCAATATTACTTATACTTATAAAATATAATATTTCTTGCAAATTTAGATAACGTGCATCACGTATTATGTTAATAAAATTAAAAATAAGACATATGACATCCGTTTTGTGTTAAAAATATAAATAATCACTGTAAACTATAATTTTTTTATTGCCATAAACACAATGGACGTAGCCAATGTTGATCTTATTCTATGAAATAATCATGCACGTGTATCGATATTGTATACCCGAAACGCCATAAAGGTCACATTATCAAGCCAGTAGTAATAAATTATGATCATTATTATTATATATTAGTTATTACAATCATTTTACAAGATTTACAATTTTCTTCTTTACATAAAAAAAAACAAACCATAGACTCTAAAGTTTTGTTTTCGCAATTAAGGAATAAATATTCATTCTACGTAAAAATTAACATTTTTTTCAGTTTCACGTAAAAGTGTTTAATTTTACAAATTCATATCTTTAATGTATATTATAATATATATTACTTATACCATTCACATAGTAGCCCATATGAATATACATCGACAAAGCAAGAATATACTTTCGTCGTTTACCGCTTCATAACACATTAAGTTCTACAATATTGGTCGCTGTAACCGTTTAAAACATCGTGTAAATCGCCATAACACAAAGTGCGAGTACAAATATTTTTTTTTTTCAAAAAAGAGAGAAAAAAAACAAAAATATTTTTTTTACACTTCGACCATTTTTATTTTTTCCAATATTTTTGTTTCTTTGGAGCTTTTAATGAATGAGTTTATTATTTTGTTTTTAAAATACAATTATCTTTAAAATAACTACTATTTGCTATTTAGGTATGTATTAAGTACTTATAATTTCTCATAAAACTTTACTCTTAATTTTTCACAGATAAATTCAAAGAATCACGTGTATAATGTATAATGATAATGGACAAAATTATGTTATAAATTTGAAACTATTTTCACATTAATCGGTATCAAGCTTCAGAGCAATCTATTTTACAAATAAAAATATTATAAATACATAGTACATCAAAAAAGTTTCTTTTCAACTCCAATTTAAATTCTTTGGTAATAGCTATAGGTAACATTTAAACTCTCTGCTGATCTACGTAACTTCCATCATAAAACAAAAAGAAAACGTTTTTGAAAATTTTTTTACTTAACTTTTATAGTATAAATTCTAAATCACTGATCCATATTTTAGTTGGGAGCTTACTAACGTGGAATATAGGACTTTAGGACATTTATTTTATCATTAAATTCTTAACGAATTCTCCTGATGGATCCTCAGTGTCGTTTAGCTTTGTCATATATCGTATGTAAGTGTTCAGCAAAGTACAAATTACTAGAAAACAATATACCTAGATCCTTAACTTATGAAACGACTAATACGAACTGATCATCTATCTTGGAATTGAAAACCTAATTAGCTCGACGAAAATTGTAAGTTATTTGAGTGCATATTATGGTTATTTAATATATTATTAATATCTACTTAGTAAGATGTAATGAATACCAACAATTTCTCATAAAACTTTACTTCTTTTTTTTTTAGTTCAACTAAATCACATATGCGATGGATAAATTTAATGAACGAGATGTTATAATCAATTTGAAACTATTTAAGCAACTTCAATTCTACCAAATATTTGATTCTAGTGAAGGAATAAAGATTTTTAGATGGAACATTCACCAGCTTTTTTATATTGTGTATGCTGTGATTAGCATATGTATTCAATCTTACGGAATTTCTACATCATTTTCTACTAACTGCAACCATATTAGCATCATTGATTTTGTTTTAATGTTTTATACAAGTATTTACGTTTATTTATCGTGTTGGAAGTTATTCAAATGCTTGAATGACAGAGACAGATTTTTTGATCTATTTAAAATTATGCAATTTAATTTTTTAACAACTAAAGAATGTTCTAAACATAGTGAATTACTGTACAAACATCGTGATAAAACTATAAAATTTACAAATCACTACATAAGTTGTTCGGCCGTAGTCGTCGTACAATGGTTTGTTTTTCCAGTATTGATTAATGTGATAACAAATTTAGAAAACTCCAATGTCCGTGCTAAGAACATTATGAATTTGTGTTTTGACGTAACCACAAAAACGTATAATCAGTATATCGTAATATTTTACTTAATAGAAGCAACGATAACATTGTTTACAATATACTTATTGGTAATGTTCGACTTTTTATTAATTTCACTCTGTTCAGCTATAAATTCACAACAAGATGTACTCATTAATGCGTTCAATAATATTGGATATGAAGATAAACCTCAAAAAAGTAAGATAATTAAAGTATTTAAGCGTTATAATCGTAAAAAAACATTAATTTAACACTATAGTATTAAACATTTATTTGTTGTGTGTATCACTGATACATACTATGTAAAGATACTTACCACTGAAATTGATGAGAAAGATTCACTTTTTTTTTAATGTTCATGACAAATGTTTACTTATGTATTTATAGTGATTAATTCTCTTTCTCCCTCCGATCATATACATATAATTTAAATGTATTAATACTCTTAATAATGGTATATTATATACTTTTATTTTTATGTTCAAATGAAACAAGTGCAAATTTAATCCAGTATGAAGTAAAATATATCTTCATAAGTTAATATTTTGCTAAAATACACATTTATCAAAGTCGAAATTTCATGACAATTGTATTAGTTAAATAATTCTATAATGTTTTTAGGTACTGACTATTATAAAGAACTTAAATCAATTCTACAAGATCAATTACAACTTAATTTGTAAGTAATATTTAAAAATCCATTGATAATTTTATGTAGATACAGAAAAATTGCTTGCAAAATATTTTACTCAAATACAGAGAAAAAAATATTGCACCTAAGACCTAAGTATGTTTATATCCATATAGATACAATAGTATTAATTTTGGAAAATACCTCCTCCCCCTTGAAATGCCTGGCTATGCGCCTATATAATACAATATTGAACAAAATTTTACAACAAGAAACATTTATAACCACAGAATATACTATTGTTTTTGAAATATCATTTTTGCATAATGTTAATGCATTATAAACTAACATTTTTGAAAATTATTGTAACTGAGCCAACATTTTCCGAGGTAAACCTGTGCCATTTCATTCTCTAATCTTCACTATAAATTATTCTACTCGTAACTAACAAACTATTCATAAGAAATTTGATATACATATTATACAAAAATTGTCATAAAAATATTAATCCAAGGAATAATAAATTCAAAATGTAAAATATCTTTAAAAAAATTCTGAAATTATAATGAAAAAAAATATTTAATTATATAATACTGTATTCAAAAAGTATATACATTTTAAATGTATACAAATTGAAAAAAAATGTCTTAAGAATAATTCATGTTTTTTGAAATAGTATTTTTAAGTACTCGTTGATTGAAGAATCAGCTAAAAGAGATGTATTTTTTTTTTTCAGGAAAATAAAATTATTTTATTCTATTATAAAACCGACAATTATATTGAACGTTGCAATAGATTCATCTTATTTCATAATCTTGATGTATTTATTCATTTTGGTATGTTTTTTTAAGTAAATTTACACAATAATATTTACCTAATGCATGTTATCGATAAGGTAGAAAATGTCAATAATGAAATGAAAATTTTTTTATACAAACGAGTGGGCCAATTGTAAATTATTATATAATCTTAACATTATGATATAATAACATAGATAGTTATTAGATCATAGATTATTGAATTATTATTAATTGTTATAGTCAAAACAGTTTTCTACAAGGTAGTCAAAACAATTTGAAACACAAGTTACATTTTTATTTTGAAACTACAATGAACCATTGTTTCCTGATTTTGAAACAAAACATACTTACTTAAAATATTGAAGCTCCCAAACAAAATTAGCAAATTGAACATTATTTATATACAAATTACAAAGTGTATTATTTTTAAAATCATCCGATTCGTTACAAACTTCTATATCTAAATACAAAATATTCTGTTTTATGATTTATGTTACCTGATTATTGACATTTTTCATGGAACGGGTTCTTAAAATATAGTATTCATCTTTTTATTATAAATATGAGTTTTAGTTTTATTATTTTGTAAAAATTAATTTGGTAGTAACTAGAATTAATATTTTGTAATTAAAAAACGACCCAATGTACTTCATTTTATTTTACCTTGAGTCATTTTAATGTAGATTGATTATAAGTGTATCAATGCTCAATGTTTCAAATGTGTAAGAAAGTATATGTTATGTTTGTAAATTATTTATGTAGTGTATAAGAACCTTTAACCACTTGTTGTATTATATTTTACTAAAATAGGCCTACTTGACACCGGGATTAGATACAACCCTAAACTTAATCAAAATCGGCTCATCAGTTGTCTTTATTGCTGCAAGGTTATTCATTTATTGTAATCTGTTTGAAAATATTAACATACAAGTATAAAGATTATTATAACATTGATATTATTGGACTTAGTTTGATAATAATTAACTTTTATACAGAGAGAATCGGTCAACTTTAGCATATACTCTTGTAATTGGACGAAGATGGATTTAAAATTCAAAAAGTTGTTATTATTTACAATGCGGATGAATGATGCTAATCAAATGATAATAAAAGCTTCGCCGAAAAGAATCATCAACTTACAACTATTCGCTAACGTATTAATTTAGATTTGTTTTCAAATTGTTATAGTAATTACAATTTTTCGGTTTGAACACAATTCCTAAATAAATTCAATTAATTTCAGATTATATCAACGTCCTTCAACATGGTCCCCGTTTTGTTGAAAATCACTAACTTAGAAAATTAAGTTACAAGATACTTAAACTTTAAACATTATATCATTTCAATATGTTTATACTATTCACTGTTTAATATATATATGTCGTTTACACCATTTTCAGTTTGAAATTTTATACAATGTTATATAACAACAACATTTTATTAGTTATTGAAAATTATAAGAAAACAGTTAAACTAAAAATAATATCTTATAAATAAATATATACATTGTTCATTGTTCACAAATTTGTAATTCAAAATCCATTGACAATAATGAAATAAAAGTGAACTATTAAAAACAATGGTCCAAGTAAAAGGTAATATTTTTTTTGGTGATTGTGTATAATTTATATTTATCACTGTTCCTAATAGTGTGATTGAAAAGTATGAAAAAATAAAAAAAAAACAAGAAGAATATCTTTTACTTTATAAAATAATATATGTATGAATATTAAGTTATATCCCAAATTTTAAATACTACCTTATCTTTAATTAATCATTACTAGCTTTATGTAAATTGTTAAATATTTTTTTTCATTTAATAAATATAATTTTTTACTTATAAAATATAATATTTCTTGCAAATGTTGGTAACGCGCAACACGTATTATGTTAATAAAAATAAAAATAAGACATATTACAATCATTTTAAGTTAAAAATATAAATAATTACTTTAAATGATAACTTTTTATTTCCCTAAACACAATGGACCTACCGTCCTAGTCAAATATGTTGATCTGAACATTACAATATCATCTAAATATTTCAGGCTTTATTATATTATGTTAATAAACGATCGATTAATAATGTTGATTGGACTTTTAATAGAGGAATATAATAGCAAATCCAAACATCAATCTCTATTTTGTATGTTTATATTTGAATAATATAATCATAGTTATAATACTATTATTATTTATATAATATAAAATATGATATTATTGTGATAATACACGGAATGTAATAATCACGCACATGTATCAATATTGTATACCCGAAACGCCGTGTTACATAAAATAAAGTCACATTATCAGGCAAGTAATAATTTTGATCATTATTATTACAATCATTTTACAAGATTTACGTTTTTCTTCTTAATATAAAAAAAACAGAATATAGACAATAGGCTTTGTTCACACAATTAAGGAATAAATATTCACTTAACGTGAAAACTAAAATTTATTTCAGCTTCACGTGAAAGCATTTGATTTCACAATTTCATATCATTTATGATTCTTATAAGATATATTACTAGTACCATTTACATAGTAGCCTATTTGTCAGATTTATGTCGACAATGCAAGAAAAAGTCGATACCTCAAAGAATGGACGCACACGTGTAGAAAACAGGAAGCGTTGGAAACAACAGTGTTAGAGTTTATATTTATTTTCCAAGTAAAAAAATCTAATCTATGGAATACAGTATTTACATACAAAAATAGTAGATTTGGGGAAAATATACAATAGTTTAAATTTACAATCATCACCTCCGTCTAAACGTTAAGTTACATTTGTACGATTCATGAGTAGCCAAGGCTGTTAAAAAATGTCTTGAATTTTCTTTATAGAAAAGGTCCACAAAGTCTCGGCCGCTATACGTATAGCATTAAATATGTTATATAAATGTACCTAAGTTATAACCCCTAATAACTTATATAACTTATATGGGTATCTATGACGGAACTAGTAACTCGGCACGACGTAAAATTGCAAATATAATAGTAATACCTGACAGACACTGGAAAGCAAACAGTTTTTTATTGTACATACTGGGAACCACTTCGGGTGTCAGTCAAGGTGTCCACCGGTAACCAAAACATTACCCCAAGCCATCGTGCCACGTGATATGGTCGAGGACATACTAGGCTGCAAAGAAGATAACGAGAGGCTAGATGAGGTCGAAGCGAAAGGCAAGCTATGGGCAACCGCCCCAAACGACTAAGTGCCTCCCAAGGCCAAACATTTGAACGGGAACACAATCCGGCGGATGCCTGGAACACCGAACCGGGAACAAGACTAGCAAACGGAACTATAGATTCTACCTATTCGCTCTTTGTATTTGTGTGATTATCAGTGGCGAAGCGTCATAGGAGACAACGAGACAACGTCTACCCACTAAGAAATTAGAATACAGGAAAAATAATTTTGTTTTATAAAATATTTACAAATTTTAACGTTATTTATATTATAAAAATGATATATGTTTTAATATTTGTTAAAATTGGTTTTTCGTTGTACAGTTATAGTCTTTGAGAATTATTAAAATAGATTAGATGCCCGCGATACGGCCGTGCGGGTCATTCCAAATATTATATTATATCGAAGAGACGTTACGATGCAACGTCTCTCAATTATTGGCGCGCGGGTACAGGGGGGATTTTAATGTAAGTGGGGTTTACTATCTTCGCTATGAGACACGTCTCGCTATTCGGATTTCCTCAACTATCGACATCGTCCCCTGTAAATCGCTATTACTGATAGCCGATTAGGTACCTACGTGTTTCTTAATATTGTTGTTTTTATATTGTAGTTTGTCCTTATGGCTGATGATATATTTTATGTCATTTTGAACGATGAAATTATTAATTACTCGTACGAATAAAAAGTGCATTATCGAATAGGTAAAATAAAAAGGGAGGAATCCAAGCGTATTAGTGTAATTTTATTCAATGTCTCCCCAACTAAAAACTTAAGCTTCGCCACTGGTGATTATATTATACAATTAATTTATTACTACAGACTATAGTAATTGAACAATACAAAAAATCGACAATCCATTTCCTACATACCCTAGAAACGAGAATAAGGAATTCAAATATGTTTTTAAAATTAAAATCGAACTTTTGGTCCAAGGGTTGTCCAACGGATGAATTTTTCTTCCGGTTTTTGGGATTTTCATGTAACAACTTTTATCATCGCAAAATTTAGTGACGTGTGACTTCGCGTATGTAGATTACTGATTTCCAAGAATCTTAGCAGCAGATTATTTTTAATTACATAAAGCATTCGAGAAACTCACACACACACTAATGATCAGTCACAACACACACAGTTACACGCAAATCACGTTAGAAATCGAACATTGCCTAAATACGACACCTTAAAAATGGTTCGCTTTCAACGGCCTATTAATAATATATTAAACACACTGCAAGTCAAGTATCAAATGCATTTTTCTTGCGTGTCTTTCGACGTATTAATTATTTTTTTTTTTTCATTGTACCTATATCATTATCATTATAAATAATAAAAAAGTAAAATTGTACCGTTTTTCTCGTAATTTGTTAATATATATTCATATATATGTAATATTATAATACATTATGTGTAACTAATAATTATATATTTATTACGCCTATTATGACTATGCATTTTACTGTTACTTGGTGAATATTAACTATTCTACATACTGCTGTGGTGACCGTTGCACAACACATTAAGATCTGCGCTATTGGTCGCTGTAAATGTTTAAATCATCTTGGACATCGTCATCAATCTTATAATACGAGGTTTGAGTATAAATTTTTTCAATTAAAAACCGAAATAAGAAAAGTAGTATTTTTAACTTTCTGACCATTATTATTATTTTTAAATATTTTGGTTTCGCTGTAGTTTTTGATAGATAACCTGATTATTTTATTATTTAAATTAAATAACCTTTATTCAATTACTGCTTTATCTTTTTTTTTTTTTTACGTGGTATCAAGGACCGTAGGAAGGGCTGCTGTTGGTATTTCTTTCCCTCCAGCCCCATGCTTTATCGTCTAAGCTAACTACTTTAAATCTTAAGTTAAAAAAATAATTTTGTTCGTGGTAAAAATATAAATCTAATTACGTTATGTTATAACAATTATGAATAGTATATGGTGTGTTAAGGATGGGAAGTGAGCTATATAGTGAGCTACATTCGCAAGCTAAAGATACACATTAACATAAAACTGAATGAGACTACGCTCACAAGACGCATCATTTTTTATGATCACGATAATTCATAATAAAACAGTTCTTGCTATACTCTGTATCTCAATTAACCAAACTATTAAATCATATAACACGGGATTAAACCATCAAACAGGAATTTTAATTTAGATATGTTAGGTATTTTTTTAAATATGTATTTAAGTAACACCAAAAGACAAAAATAATACAACAGTTTTGTAATAATAGACAAAATTAAAAACAAATTAAAAATTATAATACGAATGAAAAATTATTGACCTTAACTTGATTTCAGAATCATAAAAAAATGAAAATCCTTTAACTCGTTCAATGATGTTCATAATCTATTTAGTCGTAACTTTTACCCATAAGTACAACAATGTATCGGTGTATAGAACAAGTTTGCAGAGCGGAGGGAATACTTTGAAACATTAATTGGTATCAACTTCAAAGCTTCAGAGTAATCTATTTTACAAATAAAAAGATTATAAATCCATAATACATAAAAAAGTTCCTTCTCACTTTAGATTTTCCAATTTAAATTCTTTAATAATAACATCTTAACTTTACTCCCATCATCTGATCTGCGTAACTTCCATCGTAAAACACAAAGAAAACGTTTTTGAAAGCGATCAATTATTTTTCTAAAATTTTATAGAATGGATTACAAATTACTGATCCGTATATTAGTTGAGATCTTACTAGCACGGAATATAAGACATTAAAACACATATTTTGTAATTTAATAATATAGTATTATGTAATAAATACCAATAACTTCATATAAAACTTTACTCTTATTTTTTCACAGATAAGTTCGAGGAAATCAAATGCAATGGATAAGTTCAATGGAAGAGATGTTATAAGCAATTTGAAACTATTTAAGCAACTCCAATTCTACCAAATATTTGATTCTAGTGAAGGAATAAAGATTTTTGGATGGAACATTCACCAGCTTTTTTATATTGTGTATGCTGTGATTAGCATATGTATTCAATCTTACGGAATTTCTACATCATTTTCTACTAAGTGCAATCCAATTAGCAACATTGATTACGTTTTAATGTTTTACACAAGTAATCACGTTTATATATCGTGTTGGAAGTTATTCAAATGCTTGAATGACAGAGACAGATTTTTTGATCTATTTAAAATTATGCAATTTAATTTTTTAACAACTAAAGAATGTTCTAAATATAGCGAAGTGTTATACAAACATCGTGATAAAACTATAAAATTTACAAATCACGTCTTTATTTTTTCGGTCGTAGTCATCGTACAATGGTTTATTTTTCCAATATTGAATAATGTGATAACAAATATTGAAAACTCCAATGTCCGTGCTAAGAATATTATGAATTTGTGTTTTGACGTAAACACACAAACGTATAATCAGTATATCGTAATATTTTACTTAATAGAAACAACGATAGCATTGTTTTCAGTATACGTATTGATAATGTTCGACTTCTTATTAATTTCACTCTGTTATGCTATAATTTCTCAACAAGATGTACTCATTAATACGTTCAAAAGTATCGGTCACAACGAAGAACCTCAAATAAGTAAGATATTATAGTATTTAACTATTTAAGGGTTATCACCATATAAACATGAATATACGAATACTAAACTTTCATCAGTAATAGTCATATTTAAAAATAGGTGAAAATTTGATTTAATTTATGGGGAACTTATATTTTTAAATTAAATATTTAAACTACTACAAATCAAAGCCAATCACTGCGCCCATATAAATCTTCTTTTCTTATACACTGTGAAAAATCTAAACCAATTATTTTACTGCCTTTATTTTGTACGTAAAAAAAAATTATAGTGCATTTTTATTAGGTACTATGCAAGAAGACGTTCGTTTTTTAAATACTTTTTCCAACCTTTTAAACTTAATAATTGTGTAATTTGTGAAAAATTAAAATTAAAGTAATCTAACAAAATAATATTTAAATTACATTAACTTACGCTATTTCGCCATAACTGATACAAACAACATAGGTAACTAGTTAAATACCTACTTATAATATTTGTTATAAGAACATATTTTTTTATTATGATGTTTATAATTGTCTTATATTATGAATACGAATATTGCTTCCAAATTGATGTCAAACTTATAATGAAAAAATCTTTTCTATTTATTAGATAGCAGGTACCCATATATTTTTATAAGATTATAATTGTTTACTTATGTCATATTTCAAGAAAATCATTTTAACAATATGAATTATTATTATTAATATTTTTCATTATTACACTTATATTTTCAATACAGTAAAAGATTTTTAATTAAATTTATAAGGATTAATTTAAAACTGTGTTCAAGCTAAAGATCAAATATTTGGCCAACAAAATACAACGTACTGAATCCTTCAACAGTCAAATTAATGATATTGAACGTCGCACACTCGCCACACTCGCACATATAAACTCGATCTCAATGGTATTGGTTTTTAAGATTAGCGATAATTTCTTCCTTAATGTTGAGTATTCTTGACTATTTAATATCTGTAAGTTATCACTATCGCTATAAACATTAAAAATAAAGTGAGAACCCATGATAAATTATATTAAGAAATTGATAATGGGTCAATGGAAAAAATTTCCTGATGCTATAGCCTGATGCAGTGTTTATCGAACATTTAGGAACACTCAAACTTAACAAAGAACTTACCGTTAAATCAAAAAACCAATTCTATTGGTAACAATTCAGTTTTTTTTTTAAATATTCATAGCTAGTGATCATTGATCATTAATATTTATAAATTTTGTACAGTCTCCCCCCCCCCACCCTTCTAAAACCACCTATGAATATTAATGTTTTATTACCTATAATAATGTAATATTATATACTTTTACTTTAATGTTCAAGTGAAAGAAGTACAAACTTTTAGCAAGCAGGTAGTAAAATACATCTTTATACGTTTATATTTTGATAAAATACACATATATCGATTTAAAATTTAATGAAAATTGTATTAGGTAGTTAAATTATTCTATTTTGTTATTACAGACTATTACAAAGAATTAAAATCAATTCTACAGGATCAACTACAACTTAATTTGTAAGTATTCCTTAAAAAGCTATGGGTAACATAATGTATGTATGTAAAAATTACTTGTAATAACATCGTTCAATTTAAAAAGAAAGACATTTTAAATAATTCGTGAAAAAAGTATTGAAATTTTAATGAAAAAAAAATGTATTATACAATATTTTGTTCAAAATGAATGCTTTATAACAGGGATGGCAAACTTTTTGAACACTGCGTGCCCAAAATTGTCTTTTTTTTAGAGCGTGCCATGAAAACATATTAAAAATATTATATCTTGTTATATTATAATTTGATTGTATAATTAATTTATTAGTATAAAAAGGTTAATTATAATAATATATAGCTTTGTAAATTATTTATTTTGATGTGATTTTTTTTGTTGCACACTTGATGCCAACTCGTTGATATTTGGTTTATAGTTAGTAACTTTTAATAAAGTACATGCGGCACTGCAAAAGGCAGTATGCTCAAAATATTTTTACCTATTACCTATAATATTATATATTATATAATATATAATAGTAAACATTTTCGCGTTCCATGGATTTGCCATCCCTGCTTTATAATACATTCAAATAGATTGAAAAAAAATTGTATGAGAACAAATGCTATTAGATACTATGTGTAATATTCGTTATTTGAAGAATCACTCAGAAAATAGTATAATTTCTTCAGGAAAATCAAATTGTTTTATTCTATTATGAAACCAACAATCTTACTAAGCGTTGCAATGGATTCATTCTATTTCATAATCTTGACGTACTTATTCATTTTGGTATGTATTTTTTATTTAAACATATACAATAATATTTAACTAATGCATATTATCGATAAGGTAGACAATTTCGTTGACGAATTGAAAATATTTTATACAAGTAAGTAATGAGCCAGCAGCTAATTGTAAAAATTTTTACATTTATTACATTATCATACAATTAAACAGAAATTCGTTGTATAATTGATTATTAAATTATATCCTATGGTTAAAACTATTTTATAAAATTAACAAAAAAATAATGTAAAATTAAAATAGTATATTTTTAAAACAATATTAAAACGTTGACGAATTGAAAATCTTTTATACAGGCAATTCCGGTGTCGGTCAATTGAAAATAATTAAACAATCATCATATTATCATACAATTATACAGATAGTCATTAGATAAATATTAGTGTATATTAATGGATTATGACTTTTTACCTGATAGTTGATATTTTTCATGAAGTTCTAAAATACAGTAATCACTTTTATTTTATAAATGCTTATCCTGTTTTTATTATTTGTAAAAATTAAATAATTATCTAGTAGTAACTGATATTAATAGTTCGTATTTAATAAACAGCTTGTATATCAAGGTAGATTTTGTGTTGGTCAATGCTTTAGATATTTTAAGAAAGTCTTACTACGATACATATATTTCTTAACCACTAGTTTTATTAATGTCCACTATAATAGGTCTGCTTGACACCGAGATCGGATACCGCCCTAAACTTAATCAAAATCGGCTCATCAGTTGTCTATCTTGCTTCAAGGTTATTCATTTATTGTTATCTGTTTGACAATATTAACAAACAAGTATAAAGATTATTATAACATTAATATTATTGAACTTAGTTTGATAATTATTAACTTTTATACAGAGAGAATCGGTCAACTTTAGCATATACTCTTGTAATTGGACAAAGATGGATTTAAAATTCAAGAAGTTGTTATTATTTACATTGCAGATGAATGATGCTAATCAAATGGTGATAAAAGCTTCGCCGAAAAGAATCGTCAACTTACAACTATTCGCTAACGTATTAATTTAGTTTTATTTTCAAATAGTTTAAGTAATTAAAATTATACAGTTTAAAGAAAATACCTAACTAAAATAAATTAATTTCAGATTATGTCAAAGTCCTTCAACATGGTCCCCGTTTTGTTGAAAATCACGAACTTAGAAAATCACAACTCACAATAGACTAAAACTTAAAAACATTATATCACCTTAATATTTTTATACTATAAACCACTTAAAAAAAACTTAAATATTTCATAATAATAACAATCGTTTAAAATGTTTTACAATCTTATATTATAATTATGTTAAAGAAGATGATTAACTAGAAAGTCGTAAAATAAATTATATCAATTAATTAAAACTAAGAGAAAATAGTTAAACTAAAAACAATATCTTATAACATACATACAATGTTCATTTTTCACAAATTCAGTTGTCTTAAAAAAGTTATTAGAATAACTTATTATTATTATTATTATTTGGCAAATAATCGACGTTCACTATCAACTGTATTTGTATACATAATGAAGACGAACTTTCAAATATTGTTTGAAAATTAAAGTTGTCAAATTCAATTT
Organism: Rhopalosiphum padi; assembly: GCF_020882245.1. NCBI lineage: Eukaryota > Metazoa > Arthropoda > Insecta > Hemiptera > Aphididae > Rhopalosiphum > Rhopalosiphum padi. Next base: position 28,138,862 of record NC_083600.1, read on the forward strand.
GTAGCTTTCTAAACAACTGGCATTTGTACAATTATTAAAATTATTAAAAATACTATAATTTTAATAATTATTAGGGCCCGGTTTTCAATGAAAAATGCATATTATTTTTTGGTTGATCTTAAACAATGTCTTCTAATCACATAATTCGTTTCATGTAACGAAGATTTCAAAGCTACAAATTTTATTTTGCATTTTTTTTTTGCATATTTCGACGTTATTCATTTTTCGAGCATTATTAGCATTATTGGGTCATTTTATTGGTTTTTCAATGTATATTTATTCAATATACGATAAAATTTAGCTTATTCAAAATATTATCTAAAAATAAATCGTACAAAAATATCAGAAGAATTAACTACAAACGAAATTTGTCACATGAAATTTGCTCCTATTACATCCGTGGACGTCCATAAGAGCTTTTCCACATACAAAAATATTCTTTCGGATTATAGAAGATCTTTGGAGTTTGAACATATTAAACAATATATTATTGTTCAATGTAACGCTCAAAATTTAGTAAGTACAATATGCTTATTTAGAATTTTAATTTTACATACATTTTAATATATATTTTGGTATGTTTAGAATGAATAATATTTCCTCAAAACGGCCAAAACATATGCGTGTCAGCAATCAGCATCAAGTCATCATTTCAAATTTTCAGTTTTTTTTTTTTTAATAAAATAATAAATAATAATTATAGCTAATTTATAAATTACAAATTGAATAAAAAAAATATACGGCATTTTAAGGTCATTTTTGTGGTGAAATGAATTTTTTAAGGGCAGTTTTTACTATTTTTAGAGCATATTTGTATGGTTTTAAGTGCATTTAAATTCGGGCCCTAATAATTAAATACATGATTTTTAACTGAAAAAATAATTTTCTGACTTCACCCTAGTAATAGAGAACATAAATTGGATGTTTATTGTATTAATGTACTTCTAATGATGAATCCACAAATATAATATATAAATCAAAACTATCTACATAAGCAAGACAATTTGGTATACTTTCATCTTCTTCTTCTTTTTCGATGATAATACCTACTTATGTCTTTTTCGCCTATATCGTATCACAAAAAACACTTTCAGAACCTGAATGAAAGCAAACGGAAGCTAAATTTAACAAGGGTGCATTATGTACGGGCAACGTAGTGCACAGGTAATAAAACGTAGAGCAATACTTATTCTATGAAATAATCACGCACATGTATCATGTATAATATATATGCGAAACACAGTGTTACTTAAAATCAGACCACATCATCACGTGAGTAATCTCAATCAAACAGTCAATTATTTTTACAAGATATTGTTTAATAATATATTAAACATAATGCAATTTAAATATTAAATGCAATTTTCTTGCGTGTCTTCGGAAGTATTAGTAATTTTTTCATTTTACGTACATCATAATTATTATAAATAATAAAAAAGTAAACTTTTACCCTTTTTCTCGTTATTTTTCATAAATAATACTCAATGTGGAACTAATAATTATACATTTATTACATGTGTTAGGACTATATACTTTACTGTTACTGGTGATAATATCAATCTTTCACATACTGCTTTCATTTACCGTTTCATACCACATTTTGTTCTGCAACGTTTAAAACATCGTGTACATCGATATTAGTCATATAATACAAGGTGCGAGTACATATATGCTTTTTATAAATACAATGAAATCACATGTAAAGGATAAGTTCAATGGACAAAATTATAATAATTTAAATAAAAAATATAATCTTGTGGTGTTTGTGTAAACATTCAATGATTATGTTATTGAGAAGTAAGTACTATAGCATTAATGTATAATGTATATTTATCACTGTTCCTAATAATGTGATTAAAAAGTTTGAAAAAATAAAAAAATACCAGAAGAACACTAATATAAAATAATAACAAAAAATACTTATTTGACTATTGACTTCCACGAGGTTAATATTATTTAAGAGTCCAAAAACATTATACCTACATAGTTCTGTATCTTACATTTGGTATTTTAAATTAGTTTTTTTTACTACGCATTCAGTTATAAACGATAAAAATGCAAATGAAAATTAAGCGCCCCCCCCCCAGAAAACGTCCACTTTAAATTAAAAAATACCCACAAAGGGTGCGGTAATGCCCGCGTTGGGATACACTGCCCTAAACACTATGAACCTAATATAGCCAAATATGTTGATCTGATTCTATGAAATAATCACGCACATGTATCAATATTGTATACCCGAAACGCCGTGTTACATAAAATAAAGTCACATTATTACGCGAGTAACAAGATTTACGTTTTTCTTGTTTATATAAAAAAAAAACCACAGACAATAGACTTATATAAAGAAAATAGGTTTTGTTTACACAATTTAGAAATAAATATTCAATTTACGTGAAAACTAAAATCTATTTCAGCTTTTTAGGATTTTAGCAAATTTTTTTACATTAAGTTCAATTTTTAACAAAGATAATATTTTTATCAACAATCAAAGATAAGTTATTGTGCATTGCTCAACATAGTACCTATTAGTGACTGATAAGTGATAGTTATTATATAATATAGAAGATCAAATATTTAAATATTATTTTTAGATTACAATATGTTCAACATTTTTGCGTGAACACTCTCGCCACCCCCCTACCATCAAAAACTAGTTCACCGCCCACTAAGGGGCGATATCGCCCCCGTTGAGAAACACCGTAGCAAGAGAGTCTAGCACCGAAAGGTCACAGCGGCTAAATAACCATGGACAACAATTATCAGGTATACGTGCTAGGGAATAACACGCTAAATGACAGCAATGGGAAACTAATATTTAACACGAGTGCATTTTATACGGGCAACGGAGTGCAAAGGTAATAAAACGTAGAGCACTACTTATTATACTTATTCTATGAAATAATCAGGCGCATGTATCATGTATATTATATACGAGAATCGCCGTGTTAGTTAAAATCAGACCACATCATCACGTGAGTATAGTCTAAAATCTAAATCATTATTACAATAATTTTACAAAATTTATATTTTTCTAATGCATAAAAAAAAAAAACAACAGACAATAGACTTTAAAGTTTTGTCTATATGGGTAAAGGTCAAACAGTCAATTATTTTTACAAGATGCTGTTTAATAATATATTAGACATAATGCAAGTCAAATATTAAATGCAATTTTCTTGCGTGTCTTCAGAAGTATTAGTAATTTTACGTACATCATAATTATTATAAATAATAAAAAAGTAAACTTGTACCCTTTTTCTCGTTATTTTTCAATGTATAAATAATACGTCATGTGGAACTAATAATTATGCATTCATTACATGTGTTAGTACTATGTATTTTACTGTTACTAGTGATAATATCAATCTTTCACATACTGCCGTCATTTACAGTTTCATAATCATAACACATTAAGTTCTGCAACATTGGTCGCTGTAAATGATTATAACATTTGTGTACATCGCCATTAATCATAGAATACAAGGTGCGAGTAAATATAAATTTAATGGACAAAATTATGTTATCAATTTAAAACTATTTAAGCAACTTCAATTCTACCAAATATTTGATTCTAGTGAAGGAATAAAGATTTATAGATGAAACATTCACCAGCTTTTTTATATTGTGTATTCTGTGATAAGCATATGTATTCAATCTTACGGAATTTCTACATCATTTTCTACTAAGTGCAAACGTATTAGTATCATTGACGATTTCTTATTTTTTTTCTGTATTTTTCACATATATCTATCCACTTGGAAGTTATTCAAATGCTTGAATGACAGAGACCGATTTTTTGATCTATTTAAAATTATGCAATTTAATTTTTTAACAACTAAAGAATATTCTAAATATAGTGAATTACTGTACAAACATCGTGATAAAACTATAAAATTTACAAATCACTACATAAGTTGTTCGGCCGTAGTCGTCGTACAATGGTTTGTTTTTCCAGTATTGATTAATGTGATAACAAATTTAGAAAACTCCAATGTCCGTGCCAAGAACGTTATGAATTTGTGTTTTGACGTAACCACAAAAACGTATAATCAGCTAGTATATCGTAATATTTTACTTAATAGAAGCAACGATAACATTGTTTACAATATACTTATTGGTAATGTTCGACTTCTTATTAATTTCACTCTGTTCAGCTATAAATTCCCAACAAGATGTACTCATTAATGCTTTCAATAATATTGGATATGAAGATAAACCTCAAAAAAGTAAGATAATTAAAGTATTTAAGCGTTATAATCGTAAAAAAACATTAATTTAACACTATAGTATTAAACATTTATTTGTTATAATTACATTTAAAAATAGGTGAAAACTTGATTTTATTTTACAGTGGATTAATCTATTTAAATATTTACACTATTACAGGACAAAGTCTATCGCTGCGTGCGCGTAATAAGTCTTCTTTACTTTTCCTTAAACACTGTGCAAAATCAATGAAATTATATTATAACAATTATTTTGAACACTTATAAAATACTTTTTACATTGTTTTTTTAGTAATATGAATGAAAAAATTTTATTTTTTTTTTCCAAAGTTACAAATTTAATAACAGTTATTGAACGATTTTCATCAAACTTAACAAAATTGAAAATACTTTTATACGTAATCAATATACGTTTGTGGTATGTGAAAATAAAAAATTAATGAAATCTATCTAAATGTTTATAGTTTGTTATCGTATGCCATTTCATCATCACTGATACATACTATGTAAAGATACTTACCACTGAAATTGATGAGAAAGATTCACTATTTTTTTAATGTTCATGACAAATGTTTACTTATGTATTTATAGTGATTAATTCTCTTTCTCCCTCCGATCATATACATATAATTTAAATGTATTAATACTCTTAATAATGGTATATTATATACTTTTATTTTTATGTTCAAATGAAACAAGTGCAAATTTAATTCAGTATGAAGTAAAATATATCTTCATAAGTTAATATTTTGCTAAAATACACATTTATCAAAGTCGAAATTTCATGACAATTGTATTAGTTAAATAATTCTATAATGTTTTTAGGTACTGACTATTATAAAGAACTTAAATCAATTCTACAAGATCAATTACAACTTAATTTGTAAGTAATATTTAAAAATCCACTGATAAAATGGATCATTTGACCATTGTCAACGTCCTTCAAAATGGTCCCCGTTTTGTTGAAAATCACTAACTTAGAAAATCACAAGTCACATGAGTCTTAAAACTTAAAACATCATATCACTTTAATATGTTTATACTATTTAGTGTTATATATATATATATACATATTACATATATAGTATACACATTTTCAGTTTGAAATTTTATACAATATCATATAACAATAGAAAGCTAACTATAAAATTATAAAAATAAATTTTATTAGTAATTTACAATTATTAGAAAACAGTTAAACTAAAAATAATACCTTATATGTATCTTATATAAAGAAATATATACAATATTCATTGTTCACAAATTTGTAATTCAAAATCCATTAACAATAATGAAATAAAAGTGAACTATTAAAAACAATGATCCAAGTAAAATATAATATTTTTATTTTGATAATAATGTATAATTTATATTTATCACTGTTTGTCACAGTCAAATCACAAATGGTTGAAAAGTATGAAAAAATAAAAAAAAAACCAAAGAATATCTTTAACTTTATAAAATATTATACACATAAATATTAAGTAATATCCCAAATTTTATATACTGCCTTATCTTTAATTAATCATTATTAGCACTATATCAATTGTGACATATTTTTTTCATTTAATCAATATTATTTTTACTTATAAAATATAATATTTCTTGCAAATTTAGATAACGTGCATCACGTATTATGTAAATATAAATAAAAATAAGACATATGACATCCGTTTTGTATTAAAAATATAAATAATCACTGTAAATTATAATTTTTTATTGCCATAAACACAATGACGTAGCCAATGTTGATCTTATTCTATGAAATAACCATGCACGTGTATCGATATTGTATACCCGAAACGCCGTGTTATATAAAATATGGTCACATCAAGCGAGTAGTAATAAATTATGATCATTATTATTATTTATTACAATCCTTTTGAAAAATGTACAATTTGCTTCTTTATATAAAAAAAAAAATCATAGACTCTAAAGTTTTGTTTGCACAATTAAGGAATAAATGTTCACTTTACGTGAAAACTAAATATTTTTCAGATTCACGTAAAAGCATTTAATTTCACAAATTAATATTATTAATTATTTTGGTAAGAATATTACTAGTGCCATTCAAATAGTAGCCTATTTGTCGAATATAAATCGACAACGCAAGAAAAATTCGATACCCCAAATAATGGACACACACGTGTAGAAAACAGGAAGCGTTGGAAACAATATTGGTAGAGTTTATATTTATTATACAAGTAAAAAAATCTAATCAGTGGAATTCAGCATTTTCATAGAAAAAGAGTACAATTGGGGAAAAGATATAATAGTTTGAATTTACAATCATCACCTCCGTCTAAACGTTAAGTTACATTTGTACAATTCATAGTAGCCAAGGCTGTTAAAAAATGTCTTAAATCTACTTTATAGAAAAGGTCCACAAAGTCTCGGCTACTATATGTAATTATTATGTATAGCAATGAATATTTAAATAAGTGTATTCAACTTATAACCAATAAATAGCTTTAGTTCTTCACAATCTTTAGAACTGGAAACGATGGCTATGGTAAGATAAATTACTTTATCATATTGTATAAACAGATATTTTCTGTGCACTGTGCATCGCACTATCGCCACAATATTGTCAATTGTTAATATGTCATATTGTACGCAACCATTAAATAATAATTTATTTTATTACGAAAAATGTATTTACTTCGCAATGTTATACGATTCATTAAAATAACTGTGTGACTCTTTTATTGTTTATCATGCTTTAAAATCCAAGCCCTATTAAAAACCATTATAAAAAAAACTACCAAAAGGTAAAAGTCAACCGCTCAATTATATTTTAACAACAGATAGTTAAATTATATATTAAACATACTGCAAGTCAAGTATTAAATGCATTTTTCTTGCGTGTCTTCGGACGTATTAGTTATTTTTTTTTTCATTCGGCGTACCGTATATCATAATTATTGTAAATAATAAAAAAGTAAATTTATACCCATTTCCTCGTTATTTTTTAATATTTATATATGATCATTGATTATAAATACCCACTAATATTTATAATCAATGATATAATACATGTAGACTTGACAATCATATATATTTATTGCGTGCATTATGAATTGTATAGTTTTACTATTGTTGATGATAATGCCAATTTTACACATTCTTCTGTGATGACCGTTGCATAACACATTAAGACTTGAGGCAGTGGTCGCTGTAAACTTTTAAATCATCGTGGATATTGCTAACAGTCTTATAATACAAGGTATGAGTATAATTTTTTTCAATTAAAAACCGAAATAAGACAAAACTATTTTTTTAAACTTTCCGATCATTATTATTTTTTAAAAAATTTTGGTTGCCCTGTTTTTATAGATGTGTTGATTTTTTTATTATTTAAATTAAATTACTGCTTTATTGTCTAAACCTATTAATTTACATAATAACTTTCAAAAATAATTTTGTTCATGTTAAACTTTATTTTTTCTACAAACAAATAAATCTAATAATTATATTTTGTCAAAAGACAAAAAAAATACATACATTTTGTAATAATAGACAAAATGAAACACAAATGAAAAATTATTGACCTTAACTTGATTTCAGAATCATAAAAATAATGAAAATCCTTAACTCGTTAAATAATGTTCATAATCTATTTAGTTGTAACTTTTTCCCATAAGTGCACCGATGTATCGTTGTATAGGTATAACAAGTTTGCAGAGGGAGGAAATACTTTAAAACATTAATCGGTATCAACTTCAAAGCCTCTTTTTTACAATTAAAAATATTTTAAATGCATAGTACATCAAAAAAGATTCTTTTCAAATCTAGATTTTCCAATTTGAATTCTTTAGTAATAGGTAACATTTAAACTCTCTTCTGATCTATGTAACTTCTATCATAATACACAAAGAAAACGTTTTTGAATTTTTTTCTACTAAACTTTTATAGTATAAATTCCAAATCACTGATCCATATTCTAGTTGAGATCTTACTAACGCGAAATATAGAACATTGGGGCACTTATTTTATCATTAAATTCTAAATTCTAATTATCTTGTCGTATAGCTTTGTCATATATCGTGTGTAAGTGTTCAGCAAAATACAAATTACTAGAAAACAATATCCCTAAATACTTGACTTATGAAACGACTAATACGAATTGATCATCTATTTTGGAATTGAAAACCTCATTAGCTTGACAAAAATTGAAAGTTATTTAAGTGCATATAGTTATTTTATATATTGCAAGTATCTACTTAATACGGTGTAGTAAATACAAATAATTTCTCATAAAACTTTACTTCTTTTTTTTTTAGGTCAATTAAATCACATATGCGATGGATAAATTTAATGGACAAGATTTTATAATCAATTTGAAACTATTTAAGCAACTTCAATTCTACCAAATATTTGATTCTAGTGAAGGAATAAAGATTTTTAGATGGAACATTCACCAGCTTTTTTATATTGTGTATGCTGTGATTACCATATGTATTCAATCTTACGGAATTTCTACATCATTTTCTACTAAGTGCAATCCTATTAGCAACATTGATTACGTTTTAATTTTCTACACAAGTATTCACGTTTATATATCGTGTTGGAAGTTATTCAAATGCTTCAATGACAGAGACAGATTTTTAGATCTATTTAAAATAACGCAATTTAATTTTTTAACGACTAAAGAATGTTCTAAATATGGCGAAGTATTGTACAAACATCGTGATAAAACTATAAAATTTACAAATCACTACTTAATTTGTTCGGTCGCAGTCGTCATACAATGGTTTATATTTCCATTAGTGTTTAATGAAATATCAAATTTAGAAAACTCAAATATTCGTGCCAAGAACGTTATGAATTTGTGTTTTGACGTAACCACAAAAACGTATAATCAGTATATCGTAATATTTTACTTATTAGAAACAGCGATAGGATTATTAGCAATGTACTTTTTGATAATGTTCGACTTTTTATTCATTTCACTTTGTTCAGCTAGAATTTCCCAACAAGATGTACTAATTAATGCGTTCAATAATATTGGATACGAAGATAAACCTCAAATAAGTAAGATATTTAAGCATTGTAAACGTAAAAAACATTAATACAACACTATAATATTAAACATTTATTAGTTATAGTTACATTTAAAAATTGTTGAAAATTCAATTTAATTTTAGAGGGGACTAATAAGCTGATCGCTGCGCTCGCATAAGTCTTCATTCCTTTTTCCTTATACACTGTGTAAAATCTATGAATTAAATCCAGCTGTTGACATGTTTGGAGCTATTAAAACTAGAGGATACTCTGTTATTGCCTAACATGTAATCAACTCCTAAAAAACATAAATTAATAATAAATATTTCATAATTTATTGTATGTTTTGTTTTATTTTTTGTAAATATCTTTTTACTTGTATTTGGCGCAAATAGGACATAAATTGTGGAAAAATTTCCCTCAAAATAAGTCATCAATATAGTAGCTAATAGCATTGAGTATACAATTTATACTTAATACTAATAATTAAAGCCTTATAGCCTTATAAGTAATATTGGGTATCCCTCTTCATATTATATATTTATTATTTAGTCATTATTACCTCTCAAAAAAATATGTTATTTATGCCTAGAGTAACCATGATTATCTCTGATAACGGGATAACGGTGATAGTAACTACTATAGAGTTTAGTTGTTAACTAGTATAAGTATAAAATTATGTAAGAAGGCTGTTTGTATTGAGATAAAAATGTAATTGTTAATTAGCGGTTTCTTTTTTATTATTATTATGGGCTGGTCAAAACTTTTGTCCCCTCCTTTCAAAAACTGAAATGACGCCACTGTCTTGAACACATAAAATAATTTTTATAGTAATATGAATAAGGATGATATTCGTTTTTAATTTTTTCCAACGTTGTACAATTTTATAGTTGTCATTGAACGATATAAAGCAGACTTCATAAAATTGAAAATAACAAACATTCATACATATCAATATATTATGTAATTTGTAAAAAATTAAAATTAAAGTAATTTATCAAAATAATTTATGTATGTTAACTTACGTCATTTCGCTATAACTGATACAGTGGCGTATTTACGGGGGGGTCCAAAAATTCTTACATATTTGGAAACCCCGATTTATGTAGGCACGCGCGGACGATGCAATTTATTCCCGTGAACAAAATATTTATATAAAATATAGCTTAAAATTAGCCAACGGACGCGGTCGAACACTCAAAAACCCGCCACCGCGCGTAACTAAACTTTTCCTTGTATTGTATGTACCTATTACCAATTACTAATTAGTATTCATTAAGGACCATGTTTACCTACGTAATATTTATATTCTGTCCAGAGATAAGCGAGTGATATGGACGACTGTTGTCATAATGTCATATTTCTACAATTTTAACATTTCATTATTTTTACGTATTAACACGAAGTTGACAACATATTAAACTGCTATCGAAGTAATATTAATTGTCAACGTGTACTGAGAATAAATTATTAATATTCAACTACGAGCTGCGAGGCATATATTAATATTCGTATAACCTATATTATATACATACTAAACTTTTAAATACAAAATCATATTATTTATTCTTTAAAAATCTATCTGTAGCTTTATCTGTACTCTATGTCTCTGTGATATTGTGTGTCGGTTCATAAAATATGTCTCTGATAGAAAATGTATAGGTATCGCACAGAATCGTCTTGCAAATCGTCAAATGCAATGATTTTGTTTTTAACTAACCTTTTGTATAAAATGAATTAATATAGAGTATTTATTTTTAAATAAATTGGTTTCTGATTTGTGATATTATAAAAACATATTTGACAAAACATTAAATAATTATTTAATAAATACTTTCAAATTTATTTTTTTATTTTTTTTTATAGTTGTATACTTGTATCTATTTATTGTTTGGAATTGAAATAAATATGTTCTTTAAATAATATAATAAAACAAAGTCCATTGAAATAATTTATTATTTCACCAGTTGCGTGTCCATCAGATCAGACAGTCAAATCTCCAACATTACAAATTCTTGAACCACATACAACAAAAAAACGTTCTTTATCGCCCAATATTGATAAATCAAATACATTTTTTGTCGGATTTATTAGACCCTTCCCCCCCCCAGAAAAAATTGAAAATACGCCACAACATAGGTAACTAGTTAAATATTTATTATAGGTAAATATTTGTTTATTATTATGTTTATGATTGTTTTAAGTTGTAATTACTAAAATTGATCCCAAATTTATGTCAAACTAAATACGAAGAACTGAATTTTTCAATAGCAAAATAAATGATATCGTAACGTTGCACATAAAAACTCGTTCACAATAGTATTGGTTTTTTGGATTACTGATAATTTCTTTGTCAATTTTGAGTAGTAATAATTCTCGATCGTTTGATAGCATAACCATATAAGTAATCACTATCGCTATGAGCATTTAAAAAAAAAATAGGAACCTATAATAAGTTATAGGTATAGATCAAATTGAAAATAGGTCGTTGGAGCAAATTGTATGATACTATAAATCGCGATACAGTAGTTATCGAACTATCGAGAACACTCAAAATTAACAAAGACCTAACGCTAATCCAAAAAACCAATACGATTTAGAACAACCCACTTTTTTTTAATGAACATAACTGCTTATAACTTATAGATCATTTATATATTTAAAGTAGGTACCTAATTAAGTCTCTCTCTCCTTCCAACTACATCCACCCACGAATGTTAACGTATTATTACTTATAATAATGTTATACATACTTTTACATTAATGTTCAAGTGAAACAAGTACACATTTTTACCTAGCATGCGGAAAAAAATCATCTTCATAAGTTAATATTAAAATGCACATTTATCAAAGTTGAAATTTCATGACAATTTTATTAGTTAAATAGTTCTATGTTTTTAGGTGCAGACTATTATAAAGAATTAAAATCAATTCTACGTGATCAACTACAACTTAATTTGTAAGTATTTCTTAAAAAAAAAAACATGGATAACTTTATGTAGGTATATAAAAATTAGTTGCAAAAATCTTGTTAAATTCAAACAAATTTGAACAATTAACAATCACAACCCCAAAGAGTATTTTTGTACATTTGTTTTTTCATAATTTGATTTCGTTATTAAACAACAGTTATGAAATATATTGTAATTTTTATACTACTTTTATCGTTTATGTTTTTTAGATTTGTACTTTTTGTAACAAAATCTATTATTAATTTGGTTTTCCAAAGCAAAATATTTTTTAAACATTTTTATTAATAAACATTAAAATTTCAAAAGATTGCCTAATAGTTATATATTTTAAATTATTTAACGTTTGGATGAATCAAGAATTGGGTCAAATTGTCCGAGGTATTCCCGCCATTTCACTCTCTCATCAAATCATTCTAACAAACCACTCCTAAGAAATCTTATTTGTATGTTATAGAAAAACTGACAACAAAATATTTTGGTAAGGAGTATGAAATTTAAAATTTATGCCATTTAAAAAAAAAATACTGAAATTATAATGAAAAAAATGTTTTATTCAAAAATGTATTTTAAAAATTAATTCAAATAAGAGATGTTAATCATATATACACTATAATTTTTTCAGGAAAATAAAATTATTTTATTCTATTATGAGACCAACAATTCTATTTTCCGTTGCAACGGATTCATTCTATTTCTTCATCTTGATGTACTTATTCATTCTGGTATGTTTCTTATTTAAATTTATACAATAATATTAATTAAGTAATGCATGTTATTGATAAAGTAGAATATGTCGTTGATGAAATGAAAATATTTTATACAAGCCAGTGAGCCAATTGTAAATAATTATACAGTCAATATATATATATTAAAATATTATATTATAATACAATAACACAGATAGTCATTATATCAATAACATATATTATTTGATTATGTTTTATAGTTAAAAACAATTTTCTACAAATGAAAAAAAAAGTAATAGGTATAAAGCAAAAGTTTTATTGACTTTTTATTGACGTTAGAAAGTTCTACTATAACGCTAATTTGGACCACATATTATCATATACAAAGTACATAGTATAAATGTTTTATTTTAAACACACGATTCATTATAAAATATAAAAAATTGGGTTTTTTTTAACTTAAGTTACCTGATAATTGACATTTTCCATCAGTTTTTAAAATACATTATTATTTTTAATTTTATAAATGTTTGTATTAGTTTTATTATTTATAAAAATTAATTAGATATCTGGTAGTAACTAGTTTTAATACTTTGTATTTAATAAATAACCCTATGTATATCATTTTTGAATGTATCCGTAGCTATACAGTGTCCATTAGTAGTAACATTTTAATTTCATTCATATCCTAATTTTTTAGTATTTTTTCTAGTTTCGAAAAAACTGCGAAATATTTAGTATGACAGTGGTATCATTCAATCATTATATTAGCCCTCGGAGCTCGTACGGCTGGCTTCTCAAAACTAGAAAAAATATTAAAAATCAGGAGATTAATGAAATTAAAATGTTGAAACGTCAATATTTTTAATACTCAAAAGAAAAATCTTTGAAATTTTTTTTTTTTATTTTATTTCAACTTACTAAAATAAACGCAAAATATTATTGATAATTTTTGTTTAAGCCTAGATATAATGTGTCGTGAATTATTGAAAACTATAAATGATCGATCACGGGATATAGGTTTTGTGTACATTACAATATGTGTGCATGAAGATTATTCTAATGAGAAAATTTAAAAATTAATTGGTAATTTAATTAAAATATACGGACTCAGCAGCAGACGTCATTCTTGGAATTATTTATATACAGATAAACAATATTAATTTTGAGTTATATCACTTATATCATAAAATATGAAATATTATTTTATTAAGTCTATGAAATACAATAATATATAATACCTAGCTCATAAGTTGTAAGATAGCTCTACAGCAAGTATCAAGTGCTTAGGCTAAAAATTAGTTGTTAAGTATCAATGCTACCAATAGCTATCTGATATTTATATACACTAAAATTACACTCTTATAATATATACAGTAAAAATAAGTCTGTGGTCTCAATGGTGGAATTTTAAGCTAAAATATCAGTAAAAAGTATTGATCACTGAGTTAAAACAAATATATTTGTATGAGTATTTGTGTTTAAATACTTTTTAAGTTGATGTATTTTTATCTCTATTTAAATACAAATGAAAAGTACCTTTTTAAAAGATAGTACATATATTATTTAACCACTTGTTGTATTATATTTTACTAAAATAGGCCTACTTGACACCGGGATTAGATACAACCCTAAACTTAATCAAAATCGGCTCATCAGTTGTCTTTATTGCTTCAAGGTTATTCATTTATTGTTATTTGTTTGAAAATATTAACATACAAGTATAACAACTATTATAACATTGATATTAGTGCATTTAGATTGATAATAATTAACTTTTATACAGAGAGAATTGGTCAACTTTAGCATATACTCTTGTAATTGGACAAAGATGGATTTAAAATTCAAGAAGTTGTTATTATTTACATTGAGGATGAATGATGCTAATCAAATGGTGATAAGAGCTTCGCCAAAAAAAATCATCAACTTACAATTATTCGCTAACGTATTAATTTAGATTTATTTTTAAATAGTTATAGTAATTACAAATAAACAGTTTGAAGTGTTTGAACACAATACCTAACTAAATTCAATTAATTTCAGATTATATCAATGTCTTTCAACATGGTCCCTGTCTTGTTGAAAATCACCAACTCAGAAAATCACAAGTCACAAGAGACTTAAACTTAAAACATTATATCACTTTAATATGTTTATACTAAAAGCCATTAAAAAAAAAAAAAAACTTAAATATTTCATATTAATAACAACCGTTTAAAATGTTGTACAATATTATATTATAATATTAAAGAAAACTAACAAAAAATCGTAAAAATAAATTATATGAATTATTTAAAACTAAAAATAATATCTTATAAATAAAAATATATACAATGTTCATAGTTCACAAATTTGTAATTCAAAATTCATTGATAATAATGATATAAATAGTGAACTCTTAAAAACAATGGTCCAAGTAAAATGTAATAGTATTTGTGGTAATTATGTAAACATTCAATAATTACATTATTGAATACTGACAACCTTATAATAAAATTATGATGTCTATTGCCTTTATCATATTTTACAATTTAAAAACCAGAGTATAATAAAAAAAAAACATAATTTATTTTTAGTTTTAAACAGATAAACATGAAAACAAATATAATTATATTATATTCTAGTTAAAAATATATTACTTATATCTTAATACAATTTTAAATTTAAATAATCATAATGTATAATAGTTATGTTTGTTTGAACCTTAAGTAAATTTAGCTTAAAATAAAAATAAAAGCAGTTTCTAACAAAAACTATAGTTATTTAGAAATCCTTTGTTCCATCTAGTAAGGTGTATTTTATCTAGGCATAAAATAATATTATTATGTTTATGAGAGTAAAAAAAAGAAATAAAATCATACATAAACTAAAAAGGTATACCTGTTTTCAGGATACTGACTATTTATTATTAAATATAACATATTAATTAAAATTAAGGAATAAGCATATGAACATATAAAAATTATTTAATAAATTACCATAAACTATAATCAGTGTCTTCTTGATATAAAGTTAAGAAAAATCCTATAAATGTCAAATACACAACTATGTTCCCACACAATGTAAAATTACAGGCTGTCCATGCAATCTAAAAGCAAAATAACCGAGTTAATTTTTAAATGTATTTTGAAAGTAATATAAACATTTAAAATCAATTAGAACTTACAGCATTAACTCTGGCCATTATTATAGGTAATGCAAATGAAGACACTACTATACCCATTGTAATAAATACAGCTAAGTCCATATTGGCATTACCAGATCCTGAGTAATCATTGAAGCGTTTCATCAACATAGTTGGTAATGGTGCCAGCAAATAAAATACCACAACTATGAATGGCCACCAAGAACTAAAACAAATAAATTAGGTATATCTTTTTGAAATATAATGTTGAAATACTTACTAAAACAACTTCTAAACAACAACAGTGTATACAAGTAATACATAATAACAACCAAATGACTTACTTTAAATCTGGCAACGCACATGCTAATATGACTAATGTCATACCAATGGAACCAGCAAAAGCCAAACTCATCAAACTGTAAAGAAATATAACAATTAAAATGAATGAATTTGACCAAAACAATAAGTATGAAGTGCTCACAGAGTATATACACCTATTTCAAAACAACACATTTTGATTTAAACTTTTCTCTTTTAATATAAATCTACAATTTTTAATTTCATAAAATAATAAAACTAATAACTTACGCTATTTAATATCAAATCGTAGTAACCAAGGGGATCATGAAACAAAAAAAAATATAATATTAATTTATATGTTATTAATAGTAAATCTAAAAAATATACAATAATAAACACAATATATACTTAATATACTTATGGTAATAACATCACACATGAAATATAGACTAAAAAATCAATTAAAAATGCAATATTTAATATTATTTAACTTTAACTTTAGGTTCCTACCACAGTTATGATACCACATGAAGAACAAAGCCTATTTAATAACTTAGAGAACAACCAATCATTTTATAAAAAACATAAATTATAAAATATACTTAATAAAGTATTAAGAAATTCAAAGTATAACTAACATCTGCCTAGATCATTTAAATTGTCTATTTTATTTGTAGGTAATAATAGATATCAGTATTCTAAATGTTAACACAATACTAAAATATTAAATTTAAAATAATATTTTAAACATAAAAATTATGAGATATGAAAAATATATATCTATGGTTTTTTACTAAGAATACTATTTGCTACTAAAGAATAGTTTATAGTTTTGTTTCAATACTGAGTTTTATATCAGCTCTAAAAGCTTCAAATGATACTTATTTTTTAATATTATAAGTAAAAAATTAATATTCATAAATCATAATAACTTATTATAAAATAGATTAGATTATAAAATGTTTTATCTTAAAGCACATTCTTTAAACACTATTATTTTTTATTTGCAAAAATCAAGCACAACTAAATAAAAAAAATATGTATAATTAAGAAAAGTATAATCTAAAAGTATGTATTATGGATGAGGATAACAATTAACAAATGTTTGAAAAAGATAGTAGTCTGAATGGGAGAATGTTTATGAAAAATCAATTTTATTTTGGAATAGACAATACATATGATTGCATTAATACTAGAAACCGCTATCAAACCCTCCACACATAACAAAACTCAGACTTGTCTTTTGTTATCCAGTAACCCTTCAGAAAGATTAAAAAGAAATTGATGTAGCACTATACTTTTCTAACCTAATCTTATAACCACTACCTAGGAATGTCCTCGATAGGAGACTACTCCCATCAAGTTTTCACATTAAACCCAACTGTGTCATCATTTAAGCTAATAATACAAAAAACTGTACATTTTTTAATTTAATTGAAAAATAAATAACTGAAATCTGAGAAACAATGATAAGAACACCACCGAGTAACAACCCAGACTTAATACAAATTAATTAATTTACAAATTAGCTACCAATAGCATCCTATTAATATTAAAGATCAATAGTAGGTGATCTTTGACCACACTCTAATTAATCAAATTGGACAATTTGACAGAATTGCGCCAATACGATATTTTTTTTATTTTTTAAATGAAGAAGAAAATAACTCACTGTAATTTAAAACATTTTAAATGAGATAACATTTTTATTATATTTTTAATTTTATTTCATTATTTAAAAATGTCGATAACCTTCAAATAAATTAATGCAAATCTATCATATATAGATAAGCAGTTTTTTACGTCATTCATCAATATTATTTAATTTCAGATAATTAAAATTTACCTTAGAAAGAAATACCTACTTCTTCATATTATGCCCACCCACTATTTCATCCAAATTTCCCTTATTATATTGCTTGAAGATCTTGCCTATGAAAACCTATAGTTTTGTTATTAATCTTATTGAATTTAGCAATGTATCGCTTTTTTATAATCTTGTTATTTAAAATGTGTATACAATTGTAATATGTTAATTTACTAATAATACTTGTATGATGTAAATGAAATTCGTGCATTAAGGAGCCTGCCGTTAGATAATAAATAATTGTACATAAAATAGCTAGCGATAAAAATCATACTACAGCAATAACAGTAAATTGATGATTTGAACGTTAGCAGTGTAACACGCCTTTGAATCGTTAACGTTCAAAATATGCGCACGGAAAGGCAAACAGTGTCATTGACAATAATAAATCACGCTGCCCGTGCGTTTACCTTTTAGTCCAGCCATCGTGAACGACTATGTCCGACGTGACGTTGCAAGAAGCTTACGGTGATTGACGACAGATAATTATACGTAATGTTTATGATGTATTAAATTAACATCAATATTAATAATATAATATAAATTGTACAGCGACTGGACGATGATTTCAAACAACAAAAACGCCAAACGGATATGTTATAAATAATAAGATGTATTTATTTATGTTTTAATAATGATTTCGATACTTAAAATACTTTTCAGAAAAGAAAAAAAAGGAAAAAATAGTGGAAAACAAACAACAATAATGATGAAATATGACGTCCGTCGTTCACGATCTACGATTAATAATACTTAATATTTACGTTAGACAATAGAATTTAGAATAGACTATTATAAGATGATTCTGACAATAAGTGTAAGACACAATTAATAGTATAATCTATATTATCACACATTTCGACCAGACGGTCGTTATCTTAGCGTAAACATTGATTGGTACTATCAGCGGGCGGCACAGACACAGTGTCGTCGTTTGTGACATCGCGAGTCCGGCGGTGTCATAACGTTGTGACGGACGTGCCGAACTGCCGATTGATTAACGGACGAACGGGTGAAACGCCGGAAGACGAGCAAAACGTTATTAATAACAAATATCAAGTCCGTCCGTTGTCATACCGTTTTGATTAATAATCTATTCTACTTCCGTCGCAATTATTAATAATCGCCGCGTTCGGGAAACGTCCCGTCCCGTCCGACCGGCCGACCGCGGTTGGCACTACTGTTTTCCCATACGGGCCGCCATCTTAGGCCACGGCATGATTGTGCTTTTTTGATTTCCCGGTCCCTACCGCCACCACCGCCGCGACGAACCACTGAATTACACATTTACACACACACACACACGCACACGAACCAACGTCTCAGTGTCTCACACCGACACACACTCACACACAGGCAAATCATAACCAGTATTGTTGTCCGCTTTTGTGACTTTTGTGTCGCCGTGTTCCGTTTTTATTATTCGTCAGAATCGCCTAATACACGTACATAAAACTGTCGAACACATCGTTCGTCTCTCATTGTTCGAACGGACCACTGTACGCGGACTAGTCACCGGAAACGTCGATCTCCGTGTCCAGTCTGCCCATTAATTTCGGCGTACACCATTTTCTAAAGTTTAAATCAAAACTCCCGTTGCTCGCGCTGTAACCGGCCTGCAATAATGTCCGAACCAGCGAAAGGGTAAGTAACAAAAACAAACGTCCTCCTCCTATTAAATCTTCGTCCCCGTACTTCTATTGTCCGCACCTCTTTGTGTCGTTATTTTATCGCGATTTATTATGCCTGTTTAATTGTCAATACTTCGATTATCAGGACTTTGGTTGTAATCGGTAGAATTGTGGCCTCGTTACACTAGGAAAAGTTGGAATAACCCGAAAATGACATTGCGGAAATACCAATTACACGACGATGATGATATAATCTTTGTCGTCTAACCACTTTTACATACGTGTACATACGCGATACACATAAATTATTTTTAAGTTTCAAGCTTTCAAAAAAAAAAATGCAGATCATATCATTGTTGGAAGTCAATATGAAAACTTAAACAGTACACTAATATAACTTAACAAAGAAATGGGTTATTTTACATAACTAAATGAAGTTGCTTTGGAATTACATTTTTGTTCCTGAGCTAAAAATGAACAACTTAGTATTTTTGCTATGTCATAGCTAGTTAACCTTTTTTATTACTAATCTTAAACACTCGTCAATTTATTTTTAACAATATTCTTGAAGAAATTATAGCTTATCACTGAATAATTATTTTAATGTGGTGCTTTTATTTCAATTTAATTAATTATAGTCATATATTATTGGTTATTTCTTCATATTATATTAAAATATGCTTTATACTTATTTAATGTGGATCTTATCAATATAAGATAAGATTAATACAATTTTAACAAAAATGTCAAAATAATGTAGATGGGTACTTTTAATATAGTTAAAAACTCTGAATTCCTTAGCTAAATACTTATTGCATAAAATCATTTTTAAGATTTATTTTGGTAGTGTTAAAAAATATAATAGATTAATAAATATTTTTATCTTCTTTTATAGAAAAAAATTTAAGTCCCTAAATTCATTCAACAGCATTAAGATGTGGCTCAATCAATATAATATTACCTTTTCTAATATATAATACATAATATATACTTATTTTATATAATTAATAATTTAACTATATTTTTAGCGAGGAATTAGCCACTGCAATTTTGAAGCAAAAAGATCGTCCAAATAGGCTCATTGTAGAAGAAGCTATCAACGATGATAACTCAGTCATTGCATTATCTCAGGTACCCACAAATTAACTTTTATTAGATGTAAAAATTATTTAAAAGATTTATTCTAGTCATTTTTAATAATTTTTTTATTTTATATTTAAGGCTAAAATGGATGAATTACAACTCTTTCGTGGAGATACCGTGTTGCTAAAAGGCAAACGCCGTAAAGAATCTGTTTGTATTGTGTTATCCGATGAAACTTGCCCAGATGAAAAAGTACGCATGAACAGAGTTGTGCGTAACAATTTACGTGTCAGAATATCAGATATTGTTCAAATACAACAATGTCCTGATGTAAAGTATGGAAAACGTATTCATGTGCTTCCAATCGATGATACAGTAGAAGGATTAACTGGGTAAAACTCACAACATCTATACATAACTATATATTTATTAATAAGCCAAATTTTTGTTGTAGAAATTTGTTTGAAGTTTTTCTTAAACCCTACTTCTTAGAAGCATATAGACCTATACATAAAGATGATAATTTCATTGTTCGTGGAGGTATGAGAGCTGTAGAATTCAAAGTTGTTGAAACTGATCCATCACCATATTGTATTGTTGCTTATGACACAGTTATACATTGTGAAGGGGATCCAATCAAAAGAGAAGTAACTTAAAATTATTTTACCTTAGTTTTACCATAGGTCTTATAATTAAATTAATTACTTTAGGAAGAAGAAGAAGCTTCAAACACAGTTGGTTATGATGATATTGGAGGTTGCCGCAAACAATTGGCACAGATTAAAGAAATGGTCGAACTCCCACTCAGACATCCAAGTTTATTCAAGGCTATTGGTGTAAAGCCACCTAGAGGAATTTTGTTATATGGACCTCCTGGTACTGGAAAAACACTTATTGCCCGTGCTGTTGCAAATGAAACTGGGGCATTCTTTTTCTTAATCAATGGTCCTGAAATTATGAGTAAACTTGCTGGTGAATCTGAAAGTAACTTAAGAAAAGCTTTTGAAGAGGCTGATAGAAACTCTCCTTCCATTATTTTCATTGATGAATTAGATGCTATTGCACCCAAACGTGAAAAAGTAATTTGATAAAAATGTTTTCCATTAGTCAATCATCAATTTAATGTACTATAATACCTATATAAATTTTTTACTTAGACTCATGGTGAAGTAGAACGCCGTATTGTATCTCAATTACTAACACTCATGGATGGATTAAAATCTTCATCTCATGTCATTGTTATGGCTGCAACCAATCGTCCAAATTCAATAGATTCAGCTCTTAGACGTTTTGGACGCTTCGATAGAGAAATTGATATTGGAATACCAGATGCTACTGGGCGTTTAGAAGTATTGCGTATACATACTAAGAACATGAAACTTGCTGAGGAAGTTGACTTGGAACAGGTAAAAATAATTGAATAAAATTTCAATTATAAATACCTATTTTTGTTAACTCATCACAATTAAATTTAATGTAACCAATAGATTGCTGCTGAAACTCATGGTCATGTTGGTGCTGATCTTGCCTCATTGTGTTCTGAAGCTGCCCTGCAACAAATCCGTGAAAAAATGGACTTGATAGATTTAGAAGATGATCAAATTGATGCTGAAGTATTGAATTCATTAGCTGTCACCATGGAAAACTTTAGGGTAAATTTAATTTACTTCAATTAGATTTTTGAATTCAAAATTTACATTTGTATTATTTATTTAGTATGCCATGGGTAAGAGTAGCCCAAGTGCTTTAAGAGAGACAATAGTTGAGGTTCCAAATATTACATGGGAAGATATTGGAGGTTTGGCCAATGTGAAACGTGAATTACAAGAACTTGTTCAGGTAAGTTGTTAAAAAAATATTTTTAAATGATAATTTGTTAATTTATATTTTTTATTATTATTGGTATAGTATCCAGTTGAACACCCAGACAAGTTTTTGAAATTTGGTATGCAACCTTCAAGAGGTGTTTTGTTTTATGGACCTCCAGGTTGCGGTAAAACTTTATTAGCAAAAGCCATTGCTAATGAATGTCAAGCTAACTTTATATCAGTAAAGGGTCCAGAACTGTTAACTATGTGGTTTGGTGAATCAGAAGCTAATGTCCGTGATATCTTTGATAAGGTAAGTACACTAATAGTCTTTTTTTTTTCTTCATAAAATTTTAATGAGTATATAATTGTATAGGCAAGAGCTGCTGCTCCATGTGTACTGTTTTTCGATGAGTTAGACTCCATTGCTAAATCTAGAGGAGGAAATGTTGGTGATGCTGGTGGTGCAGCTGACAGAGTAATCAACCAGATTTTAACTGAAATGGATGGTATGGGCGCCAAAAAGAATGTATTCATAATTGGTGCTACCAACAGACCTGGTAAGTTCTAAGCGTTTCATTAATCCCAGCACAAAAATATGACTAAATGTTAATGTTTATTTTAGATATCATTGATCCTGCTATTCTTCGTCCAGGACGTTTAGATCAATTGATCTATATTCCTCTGCCTGATGAAAAATCACGCGAAGCCATTTTCAAGGCTAATTTGAGGAAATCTCCTGTTGCCAAAGTAATTTTTTTTTTTATCATTAACATCCAAGATGTTTAATATTTATACACTATATTTTACATTAGGATGTCGACCTCGACTACATTGCAAAAGTCACTCACGGTTATTCTGGTGCTGACTTGACTGAAGTATGTCAACGTGCCTGCAAACTTGCAATTAGGCAAAGTATTGAGGCAGAAATAAGACGTGAGCGTGAAGCTGCCTCAAACCAAGGAATGGAGGTATTTAAATGTTTTAAAATTAATTTATAAGTATATTTAATATAATTTAAATTTGTGTTTAGACTGATGTTGCTGAAGATGATCCCGTCCCAGAAATCACAAAAGCTCACTTTGAAGAAGCTATGTTATATGCCCGTCGTTCTGTAACTGACAATGACATACGCAAATATGAGATGTTTTCTCAAACATTACAACAGTCTCGTGGTTTTGGCACTAATTTCAGGTTCCCCACAACGACAGGCACACCGGCTGCTAACAATGCAACAACTGGTGGCGATCAAGCCACATTCCAAGATGATGGCGACGATGACTTGTACAACTAAGCCTGTTTTCCCTTCCCTCAAATAATAGATTTAATGTATATTCAAAGATTTAAGAATGATTCAAGCATTTTTTTTTTTTTTTTATATATATTTTAAAATAAAATAAAGAAATTTAATACACATTTGATTTATAAATATTTAAGTTTATTAGGTTTTTCTAATGTTTGTACACGGTTATACAGTATATAGGAAAAAAAATGGTGGGATACAAAAAAAAAATGTTATATCGGTTTTTTTTTATAATTATTATTTATTTTTTTCTTTTATAAGAATGATTATTAATAAAATTTAAACAAAATACAAACACAAATTACAAGAAATAGTATTGCTTTTAGTCAGTTAACTCGAGATCGTATGTGTCCATGATTGCGGCCATAGCATTCCAAAGTGTATCCTTGTCCAAATCTTCAACCAATGCCTTGAAAAAATGTAAAATAATAAGTATAGCTCATACATACTATGAAACATATATATAACTATTATATAGTTTAGATGATTCACATATTATAACAGTATGTCTTTAATATCATGAATTTTATTTATTTTTTAAAGAAAATTTGAAGTATTCAGTTTCATTTTATTAATTTGTAATAATAAGACGTAAAATATGTGAATCTGGTATTTTTTGTAATATACTTAAAACCATACTTTCTCACTTCTATCAAACTTTATAATTTTTACTTTTGGAACGTTCGAGGATAATGAGACTTTAACATTTTTAAGCAATATCCTAAGACGTCCTAAATATTAAAACATTTTTTCAAACAAAGTTAACCAAATGTCCTTAAAATAAATGACCCTGTATAATATTATGTCAATAGTATATTCTATGGTAATTAAAATATGACTAAACATCAACAGCCCTGCTATGTTGAAACAGTAGAGGCATATCACTTCAAAATGATTGGTATCCTTTCAAAAATCAGCTAAAATATACACGTCAATTAATTGTTCTCAAATTCCAATGATCTTTCATACATTTAATTTTTGCTCATATTTTGTAGACAATATAATAAGGTTTTTTTGGCAAATAATTGCTAAAACGAAAAAAATTTGAACTAATTCAAAAACATTCTTTGAAATGAGAACGATTAAATACCAACAGCACACTAAAGAGTAGAAACATACCTGATACCACGGTTGAATTTCATAATCAATTATTTGAGATGGAATGCCATAAACTTTGATTGCTAGTTCAATACAAGCAATTGCAATGTGCTGTGCCTTATACTTGAGTATATCACTGCTATGATAAAAATCCTAAAAAAATAATTAATGTATCTTGAATAACTAATACAAGATGACCACAGTTTGAATTGAGAATGTATAGCAAGGTTGAATATATTTAGAAATTATTAAAATATATACAAAGAAATAAAACTTACGTGTAAGAAATCATATGCTTTTTTAAATACAATGATGTCCTTGCCATGTTTTGAATAAAAAACTGGACGTAGAGTCTGAACGTAGTGCAAAAAATACTGTAAAAATAATATAACTGTCATGTACCAACAAAAACATGAAGGCAAAAATAAGAAGACCAGTCATCCTGCATAATAAAATTGCAAACAAGTTGCATTTCGGTTTCAATATGATTTATAAATGTTATTAAGTTTTTATGAAAACTATATGGAATACTTTGAATCACAGCCAAAAATATGTTATAAAGCTTGTAAAATTATACATTCTTTCATATGTTTATACTTCTAAATTGTACTATGAATGTTCAAATGTGTAAATAATTAAATGTAACAATTTTTGTTCATAAATCATAAAATGTCATATCCAGTTCTTAGAGTTTAAGAGAACTATCTAATAATGCATGGTTAATTTTAATAATTTACACATTAATACTTATAATGTTATATAATAAACAATATGTATAATTGTATAATTATACAAACTATAAATTAGTTTAAAAGACTAATTATTCAAAATATTACATAGATTTTCTAAAAACCATAAAAAAAATATAAATATTTTGTACATTACACCGATTAAAATAACAACTAATATAACCATAACACAGTCGGTGGTTATCTAATCATGAGACTATATGGGTCATGAATTGTGTTTGGGCAGGCAAACGAGTGGTCTCCTTATTATAGTGTTTATTGAAAACAACCATGCCTGTGAAATACAATTGTCAATTAGTTAAAAAATTTAAAGTTACGTTGTGTGGATGATCAAAAGTAGTGTCAAATTGCACTATTCTCATGATTAGCATTTCGGCGTGCACAATGGAATCCCGGAAGTTCCAATAATCTTCAGCTAAACGCAATGGAGCTGCATCTCTGTGTAATGTGTGGTAACACACATTTATCAAATCTCGAAGTCTGACGGTTTCATCATGTACTTTACTAGCCAAATATAAAGTTGCACTAGCTATGGACTGTGAACATATATATTACATTAAAATCACAATATTACAATATTTAAATGTTTGTATTACAATTTGGTGTTTTAATAGATTTGATCTCTTATTTTATTTAATGCTGACGCTCAACAAAATAACTGACATATGATACTAAAAGTGATTTGTAATTAGTAACAAGACACTCATAAAATTCTATTTATAACTATATTGAAAATCACATTGTTCCCACCAATTTAACATGTCAAGATAATACAATTAATTTATATGTTATTTTTCACCAATAATAATACCGTGTATACTAATTTTGTCATTTATAGTGTTAATTACAATTTCATCGTAAACACATTTGTAATAATTGCTGTGGTAAGTATTTATTTATTATTGAAGAATAGTTGTACTCTGTCTTGATTAGTATTCAATACAAAATTATTACAAGTTTTGCGCCGAAACAGATGAACCCAATATTTTTGCACGATAGATACTTGATTATGATCTAAAAAATTAATACATTTCACAGCAGCAAGTATATCAAAATGGCAGATGGTAATAGAAATAAAAATCATATGCTTTAACTAACACATCACATTGGTGGGAGTACATTATCAATTGTCATTTCTTATCATATAATTAATTACATGTTAATAAACATACAAATACATTACATTTTCAATTTTGTAACATACTATACAAATACAATTTTAATATTTCTAAACAATTTATAGCAATCCGAACAAAGTTTTTATTTTTAGACACATATTTTCAATTTCAAATTAAATCCTTAATGTTTCATTCAATAATTAATGAGTTAAAGACCAGGTTAAAAAATCATTAAATTTGTTACCTGACAAAATAAAATCGTATAATGCCATGTTTTAACATATGATATACTTACATAATTACATAAAATAAGAATGCTGAAAATATTATTTTACCACCAAGAGTTATCAGTATTAATAGTAATTTCACTTACGTTTGGTGCCTCAAATCATACATAGTGTCGTAACAATAATTTTATGCAGTTCAATAAATGTGATTATGCAGATGGAAACAAACATTTTTACTCTTATTAATATTTTGTATATTATTCTGCATTAAACCAAAAAACCCGTTAAACAACAAGTTCAGATTATAGGTATACAAATTTTTTATTTCTAATTTTTTTTTTTATGTATAAATATAAAAAAATCTGCAAAATAAATACAAACTATCATTTATGTACAAAATGCAAAGCCTACTAAAAATGTCATCATTTGATGAAATTCATTGATGAATTTTAAAAACTATTACAATACACTTCATATTTTGATTTTGTATTTTTAGTATGAGCTATTATAATAAATATAGTGAAATAAGTTTATTAATTTTAATTATATAAACTTATATATTTTTATATATTTAGAATATTAACATTTAACCATTAATCATACCACCTTTACTTTAACTTGCAAAAATAAATATATACACATTAAAAATGTATATAATATTTTGTATGCCAATGCTAATAATCAGTAAAATATTAATTATGTTTGTTTATACCATAAATTGTTTTTTTTCTTTTTACATTTCAGTATATTTTATTTTATATAACTGTATTTATATGGTTAATATTTGTATTATTATATGTATAATAAAACATACTTAAAGAACTGATAAATTGTAATCATTTCATAATTAGTCAAGTGCAATTTTATATTTGATGATTATTGATTTAAAATATAAGTGTATTTGCCATAATCATTCGATATGTTGTGACTATTTGTTTCCTAGACAACCATTTTTCAATGTTATATAAAACAAGTGTTGTATAACTATATGTACAAAAAAAAAAAAAACTGGAAATTATTGATAGATTATTGGTATATATGTATTATACATGAAAAAATTATTCATATTTGAAATAATAATAATTTAAATTTGTTAAGACTCTTTCAGTAAATTTTATATACCTATTTCCTATGGACTAAGTTTTAATCAAATAATTTTAAATATAATAAAACAATTATAGGCCTTTTATACATATATGTGAATAGCAAGCTATAAAACATAAATCATAGTTTAGTTATTATTCACTGTAATAACTTGTAAACAATAAAAAACAAATAAAAATATGAAATATAAAATAAACAATTTAAGACTAATATTTAAACTTAATTTATGTACTGCTAACATAAATTAAGACCTAACACAGGACAATAATTTGAATGCATCTGTGGTGATACACTAAAAATTTAATTTTAAATTTTTTATAACTATAAATAAAATGAAATAATAGATATAATAATATAAATAATAATTTAAGTGTAGCACCTAGGTTTTTTTTTTATCATTAGTACAAATGTAAAAATTAAATTTTATTTTAAATATATGTAAGAATTTGATTTTTTATGAAGGTCCTTTGCCTTCTTAAAACTATTTAAATATATAGTGATTGATCACTATATTTCAATAATGTGTATTAATCTATTATTTAATGTATTGGTTTCTAAAATGATTCAAATGTAATAATAAGTAACGAAGATTAATGATAAACCTATACCTACTTAATATAATAATTATGTGTATTGTAATCAGTTAAAATATAGATATACTGAATTTTGAAAAATAATAACATATTAAATATGAGTACTTACATAATTGTCATATGTGTTTTCATCAACATGTTTATAAAACTTATGGAAGTAAACTGCAGCTGAGCATATAGTTACATGTTTTAAACCCAGTTTAATACCTATTCATAAAACATAAATAAAACACTGTATACTTCAGAATATGTAGATATAAAATTTTAAACCATACCGCATTCAAATATAAATCGTACAGCAATGTAATTTGACTTGTGCGCCAAATAGTCAGTAAGAGGTGCCTCTGGTTTTTTAAATTTGTCTTGGCTCTCTGAACGCAGTTTTGTTCGATACTTCGGTTTTGAAATGTTTTTGTTTTTCTTATGAGATTTAACCTTCTGCTTGTGGGTCTTCGTCTTGCTTTTGGTAATGCTCTTCATTTTTGGTGCTTTTTTACCCATAGTGGTTTAAATTTAATAACTTAATTTCAAGACTTTTCTAGAAATCAATGACACACATTATAAAATACACTTAGTTGTAGGTAACATTTAACACCAGTATAAACCAATAGAACGAATGAATGCTAGTTTACTCCTGACTAACATGAATACATTTGAATATTAACCAAGGAAAAAATTAAAGCTCGAAAAATATAATAAATTACAGTAAATGCATAACAAACAACTATTAATTTGACAAAACGATATAATGTATTAATGTGTATGTACGATAATGAAAAATGTTAAATTAGTATTGACTATACACATTGGCTGAGCAAACGCGCACACGCCATACGGCAAGCAGTGCCCGTATATTTATATACATCAATAATGTGATGAGTGGTAACTCTGATCAGTATTTGTCGACTATTCGAGGTTATGTTCATAAAGAATTTGGCGGAAATTTAAATGAATATACACTATTATTAGGTAGTAAAAAACTACAGAAAAAAAATTTGCAAACGTGAATTTTTATTTCAACAATAATTTATGATAAGGCAATAATCAAAAAAAAAAGCCAAAGTTAATATGACGCTCTCATTCTCTCCACAAACACGCCCTGTTGGCTGTTATACCTATACAAAATACAACATACAAATATAACATAATTTTACTAGTGTAACTAGGTAATCTTCGAAAGTTACTAGATAACTTTAAAATTTAAAAATAACAAAATATAAAGTATTAGGTAAACACTAACGTTAAGTAAACACGACTCACACAATTAGGTCAAATTGCCTAATACCAGCGACCCGCTCTATATACAGTACAGATACCTACACATCCATTAAAATGTATTTTGTGTACATTTTCAACCGTTTCTATCCTACCTTAGAGTTTATTTATATTTATTATTGCAAACAAACGACGCAGCTACCATCACGATGGCATGATCTAATAAACTATTACAGCAACCATAAATTTTGATAATTATAAAAGATTTATACGAGTGTATTTGTTTTAAAAAAGATATTCTTTAAACACTTGGGCAAATAAATATAAATGAAAATAACCATATAAATTATACTTAACAATATGTTTTAACACATGATAAAACACAATAATAGACAATATATTAATTATTATTACCTATTTTAGAGAGCACAATTAAACATCGACACGAACAAAAATTGTAATGAAAAATCAGAAAAATGCCATTTCACAGTAGGAAGACAAGACAGTGGTCATGGCAATTGGCAATGTCCTATGGCTATATAGTATATACTATATAGCATTGGTTCCCAACCTCTTCTATTCTACGCCTCTTTGTAGATTTTCAAAAATCTCGTACCCCCTCCTATAGATTGAAAAAAATCGATCACCTTTTTTTGTGTACATTAAAAATAAACTATACAATATTCGGATTGACTACTTTTGTATTGATGATAATAATTAGAAAATATTAATAATAGTAAATAAAAAAATACATAATAGAATATTAATGTTAATGCTGACAACACTTTTCTTTGGACAGTTTCGTAATAACTGCTTGCGCCTCCCTATAGCAATGTATATACCCCCCCCCCCACACACACACACAGTTTGGGAACCAGTGCTATATAGGTACTGACTTCTAACATGTTTTTAATAGTTAACTTTAATAAAATATCGTATAGGTATACTTACAATCGGCCCATGCATGTTATTTTTATTATTGAATTTAATTATAGGTACCTATATTATATTACCACAGAACAATGATATTACTAAGTTTAATTGAGTTTATGACGTAGGTATGTACCTACCTATTAGCATGTCTATGTTTTGCGGCGGACAAAAACCGTTAATAATTTATTAATATAAAGTTGTTATTTATTAATAACAAAACTAAAACAGATATAGCATTACGTATCATTTCAAGTGCTGAAACTGTAGTTATTAAAATATTAGTCATGAAAATTGGAAGTGGTAAGTGAAAAATCACGAATATATTATGCCATTATGGTATAATTGGTGTATTTATATATAATTTCCTCGGTGTTCTATTAATCAATTAAGAATTAGCTATAAATTTCGATCAAATATTCAAATTATTCATCCGTTTGATTAGAAAAATAGAAAAAAACTACGAAAAAGATTTTGTCCCTATCGGATAAATCGAGTGCAATTGATTTCATATAGGTAATAAGAAGAAAATATATACATTTATATTAATAGATTATTGTATATAGAAAAAAAAACGAAAAACTTTGTATAACCATCACTTGGCTGCGCAGTAGGCGATGTTATGTGTTGTAAGTCATTGTAATTCAATGGCGCACAGAGTCTACAGAGAAATGTTGAGAGCACATACCTAATACAATTTAATAGTTAACGAAAAAAATAATTTGAATATCTACTCGATCTTTATTTTTGTACAAAAAAATGTGCAGCTGCAGTGTTTGACAATAATATTATACTTTAATACTTACATGCAAAACATTTATTTAAAAATATATCTTGAATTAAATATTTCAGAATATCTCTTAATACTTAGTGGTTGAATGATTCAATATTTAATAAATCAAATATCATATTGGTTTATATTATATTTATAAATTACGACAGGTACCATCATTGGCAGAATTTAATATACGTATACAAATTATATTACATTTTCAAGCCATAGATATAAAAAAATTTATCATTCAATACATTATTAGCAACAATTTTTCGCAATTTTGATGAAATTTGTGAATTTTATTTGTCTAAATTTTAACATAAAACAGAAAAATCGTGCCCACTGCCCATGTATACCTATTTAATATTTTTGAATATCTCTTCATATAATGTATTCGATATTTTGTGTGTTGTGTCGTTTGTAAATACTTATTACAAAAAGATGTGTCAAACTTGAAACTATACAAATTCCGACAATTCCGTCACTTATAATACTTTAACAGTTATATAGGTGATACCATGATACACGACGTGTGGCCTATGCGTTTCGCCGTTCCTGAGAACGACCTTATCATAGTCCTAAAAACTATTGTACAGATATAATTTATTGAGTAGTAGGTTAAACTGTACGTTTACAATACCATTTTAAATCAACCCCACCACTACTAAATAAGCATAATTTGAGGTTAAGTGTTGTGGCAACAAACTACTGGCATACTCCTTAATATTCTCTTTTCATTTATAGTTTGTTACGACTGTAGTTCTTCCATTTTCGATCGGATTCCGATTCCGTCATTTCGAGTTGTCCAGTCGGCTAAATTCGTTCACCCTATTTTTTTTTATTTTTATTAAATTTCTTTTAAACCGTTCATTTACATTTGATTAACAATGCCACCCAAATTCGATCCAAGCGAAGTCAAAGAAGGTAATAATTTCTTTCTCTCCAAATTCTTGTAAAACACGTGACAAATTCGTAGTCATGCAAACTCACTCCACGTTTTTAATTAAAACTTTCAATTCTATTACTGTGATATGAGACTCATTTCCAAATGATTCTTATATTATTTAAATAGTGTTAGCAGTACATAATATGTGCTTAATATAATTTAAACACTTTGTTTTAGAGGTTAAATTTTTCGTCAAATATTGCGTACTTTATAGGCAATATCATTTAACTTTTTTATTCGGTTTATAACATATTTTTTTGTTTGCAGTGTACATGAGATGTGTTGGAGGAGAAGTTGGCGCTACATCTTCTCTTGCTCCCAAAATTGGTCCATTGGGTTTGGTGAGTTTTTAGAATTGATTAATTCTGTTACTATAGTTGGTTTGCTCAGAATATACTAAGTTCATATGAAAACAATTTTTTTTTAGTCTCCCAAGAAAGTCGGTGATGATATTGCTAAAGCTACATCTGACTGGAAAGGTCTAAAAATCACTGTTAAATTGACCATCCAAAACAGAGTAGCTACAATTTCTGTTGTCCCTTCTGCATCATCATTGGTAATCAAAGCTCTTAAAGAACCACCACGTGATAGAAAGAAGGTTAAAAATGGTATGTATCTCCTAGTGATATTCACTAATATGTTGATTCAATCGACTATTGTTCCTCATGTTAGTTTTAATGACTTGCATGATTTTAACAAACTGTCGTATATTAAAATTATATTGCGAGTTGCTTCACCCAGAACTACTGAGTGTCATTGTCTGGTTTTGCGGACTCATACAAAAAAATATTTCTCAAGTATAAATTTCATTAGTGTAACTGGTTACTTATTTTCTATTATTTAATTAATTTTTCAGTTAAACACAATGGTAATGTGACTTTGGATGAAATCATTAACATTAGTAGAACAATGAGACCGAGATCAATGGCCAGAACTTTGGCTGGAACCGTAAAAGAAATTTTAGGATCTGCTCAGGTATTAATTAATATTAAAGGTATGCTTGTTTATATATTTAACATGAGTTTTATTTGTTTCTAGAGTGTTGGATGTACTGTTGATGGAAAGAATCCTCACGATATCATTGAAGCAATTGATGATGGCGCTGTAGTTGTTCCGGAAGAATAAAAGTAGTGAGTATTTTTTCCACTGATGCTCAAATCCTAAAAATGTTTTTAATTAGGATTTGAGTTCAGTGGTTTATTTGGTCGGGGTTAGCATCCCATCCACCGCCCTCGGCAGTTTTTCAATAAGCATAAATTTTTTTTTAATGTATAAACAAATATTATTTTCATGTATTTATCATTGAGATTTATATTATTATTTCGATTTTCTGACATATTGAATAGTTACACCTATGTTTATGCTAAATATTTGTGTTAGAATGAAAGTAATAGTTCTTTTTATATATTTTAAGTGGGTGCCTGCCTTGAGGTGATCTGGGTTCATTTCCACCTCATATTTATCCAAATGATTATATTTTATATGTATATAAAAAAAATAATCAAACTATTCATGTCATAAAGAAAAACACTGCCCAGAATACAAGAATTTTTTAATAAATAATTCATTTGTTTGTACTTGAAAATATATTTGTTTATATTATAATTTTGTGCTGCTTATTGAATTTAAATCAAATTTTCCGTTGAAACTTGACAACAATACAAATTAATAATTAAATAAATTGAACGACAGTATTTTTGTGACTGCTTTTGGGTGGCATAAACGCTACTGAGGAGACAACCTCAATAAAATAATCACATTATCTATCACACATTCATATATAATTTTTGAACTTATATTATGTATTAAATAGATACTGTGTGTTTTGTATTCTTTTGTTAAGTTAGATGTTATAATACTTTATTAGAATTGAGGTATAATATGTTTAAAAAAATTTTCTTTCAGATTTTTGTTTGTGCAATTGGTGGTCAAATAAAGTACTTTAATTCTTTCAACTTTATTATATTGTTTTTTTTTTTTGTATACCATGTTTACTGAATGATCCTGATATATATCCAAGGCCATTCAATAGGTACTTTGTAAAGATAAGGTTATTCTATTTTATTTTCAGATATATGAGAGAGATTGGATGCTTAAAAAACATTAATCTATGTGCCTGTATTAGGTTACTGTTTTCTACTTAAAAAATTTGCTTTTAATTAGTTTACTATGTTCTGAAAATAGTTCAATTTATATTTTAAATTGGTTATTGAATACAATTTAAATTATGTTGAATAGGGTGTCACTAATGAATATCATCTTTTATAAATGTTTATAGTCTGTGATATTAAAGTTGGCTCGTCACTGCTAATTCATGTCAATACAATTGATGCGCTAGTTAATTTTGAAAACATGCGGCTACCAATTAAGATATTAACCTAGGGACAGATTTAGGTATTTGATGGCCCCTGGGTGGAATTCATTAAGGCCCCATATGCATGAACAAGGAAATATATTTTTTACTTATTAAATAACTATAAAAACAATCAAATTGAGTATTGCTAGTTAAAGTAATAATATCATAATATTTTTCCTGTATCCTAATTTAAATATGAAATTATGGGGGCCCCTGGGCTGCAGCCCAAACGGGCCTCCCCTTAATCTGGCCCTGAAATAATGATTCTTATGTAGGGGATATATCCATGGGCAAAATCTAAAATTGTTATTCCAACTGTTGAGTATACAAAATGTAATGTTATAAGGAAAGAACATTTCATTTTATTGAACTCTTAGAAACAATGTTTAAGTTAATACCTATAATCCCCTAATATTATTTTTAAGCCGTCTTTATCAAGTATTGAATACTAATGTCTTGTGGTAAAATAACAATCCTTAATTTTATAGTATATTAAAGTCAAGTTAAAAGGATTTCAAATATTTTTATTTAATTTAATTTTCTATAATCTATTTTGTATACTAATCAATTATACATAGCTCTATGTAGTTATATATTAATATTAATAGACGATTAATCCTTAAATGTCCACCTCTGAAAATTAATTTTGTCATAAGTAGTAAGGTAGGTATAATTGTTACTTGTCAAATCACATCCACAGCAAACAATATATGAAATCCAATGTTTCTGAACTCCCTTCGAGTATAATGTAATTTTATTAGCCAATGTAAAATTAACTTACATACATTTTTTTGACTGCTGTAGTATTTATTATTTGTGATAATATTAAGAAACTTGATTATTTTAAGTTTTCAGAATGTAGAAGTAGGTAGGAAAATAAAAGCTAGGCATTGTTCAGTTGTAAACATCATAATATCATTAGAAATTATAACAAAATAAAAATTTTCAGTTTCTAAAAATACAACGAATAATTTATAACTTATAACAATTAGTTTACTTATTGTTTTAATATAATTACATTTATAAGTAAGAAATATACAATAATTATTGTAAACAACATTTGTCCAGTGGAACATTTAGGCACAAGAGCCAATATTTTCTTGTAACTTTACATGAAAATATCTATAAATAAAATATACACTGTATATATAAATAGAACTACAAGTTTTGGCGCACATATTAAATAACAAGGAGGAATATTTAAAAAAAAAAAAAATTAAAAAATCGCATTCAAATAAATAAACCAGAAAGTTGTTCAATTTATTAACAAAAAATGTATGTTAAATTCTATATACAAAATAAGACCTAAATTATTTCGGGAATATTTATTATTATCTTCAAACAACGAAGATGTTAGAAAAAAAAGAACAAGATTAAGAAAACACATAATATATCTTAAAATATAATATATCATGTATATATATAAAAAAAATTATTTTTATTAGACAAAATAAAAGCCCAAATATAATTTTGAACCAATTTCACTACTCACGGTAGCGTATCACACAAAACAGTTCTCATAGCAGGTGAAATTGTTTCAGGAAATTTAATATCAAACGATACTAATAAATCTCCTTTTCTTGATTGTTCTTTAGCAAATGGAAGACCATAACCTTGAAATCGTTTTACCGTTGAAGGTTTTACAACTTCTGATTTTAGGTTGAGAGGTAATTTTTTGTCTGTTAAAGTAGGAACTACAACATCTACGCCACATAGTGCCTAAAAATAAAATTGTTTTTATTATATTTGAAACATGGAAAATGTTTTTAAAAAATTTTTACTTGTTTAAGAGATATTGGAACTGTATATCTAATATCATTTCCATCACGTTTGAAAACTGGATGAGGTTTGTCTCTTATTACAAAAACAATGTCTGAAGGTATTCTGTTCATGGCCTGATCTCCTTCTTTTTGAAATGTTATTTTAGTACCCCGATTTCCAACCAGGTTTGATATTGATTGTTAAAACTTTGTCTTCTTTTCTAGAAGTTCCGTCTGGTTGGAGCACTCGTCTAGAGATTTTCATTTTCTTTGTACACCCTCTACTTATATCTTCTAATGACACATATACTTCATGTTCAATAGCTGGGTCTTGAGCTTTTTCTTTAGTTCGTCCCATGGGTGAACCATGAACATTGAATGACTGCGACCTAAAGGCACCCATGCCAGGACCATGAGACATTCTAATAAAACCATCATCAAAGTCCATTTCATCATCAAACATTGAACCACTATTACCAAATATATTTCCAAATGGATTTGATGAGCCAAAGAACTGTGCAAAAGTTGCTCTAGGATCACCATGGTAAGTATATGAATAGTTATTAGAATTATTTCCTAGACCAGCACCTCCTTTAAGACCGTCTTCACCATATTTATCATATATATCACGTTTTTTTTTATCACTTAGTACTTCATATGCTTCTGCTACTTCTTTGAATTTTTCTTCAGCTCCAGCACTTTTATTTTTGTCTGGGTGGTATTTGAGTGCCAATTTTCGATATGCCTTTTTAATTTCATCGTCTGCTGCTCCTTTTGACACTCCAAGGATTTGGTAATAGTCCTTTCCCATCATATGCTAAAATCAAATTGAATTATTACTAAAAAGTTCATTAGATTAAAATTTTAATATAATAATGCTAAATTATTTATGATACCAAATAAAACAATTATTTTTATAAGGAAGTTAGGATACAACAATACATGTATTCAGTGATAAAAAAAAAAAACATTATTCAACTTTAATGGATGGAACATATTTGATATGAAAGTTAATCAATATTCAAAGTTAATAGTTGTAACAATAATGATTTATGGTTTAAAGAACAACACAATTTAACAACTATTCATTAATTTGTTACGAAAATATGATGGCCTCTCGTTGTTCATAAATATAATAATTGTTATAAACATACATAATTTGAATCAATACTTTTTAATACAATTCATTTTGTTCAATTTAATAAATTGTTGTTAATTTATATTATAACAAGGCACGTTATAAGTTATAATTTTAAAATGAAATAAATAAATAAACATTTTTGTTAAACTAAAATATAAGATTAATTATTATGGTATAGTTTAATAATAATAGATGTTTAATTTTTTGTCACAGACAACATTGTATAAAATTTAAATATCATGAAGTTTAGATATTAACCAGTTATTAAAACTTTTGATGATGAATGATATAAAAGTTATTAAATATTACTTAGGTACTTCCTTGATGAGAACAATAAATTTAAAAAAATAAAAATAATTTTTGTATAAATGCAAGTGTGTACAATACTGTGAACAGAAGCCAATAAATTAACTAAAAAACAGAAAAGTAAAACTAAATAGATATCAACCATTTTTTCAATCACCATTTGGTAAACAATATTAATGTATTATTCAGTTCTTATAAGGATTTCAATGTAGGAATTAATAATTACTATAGTTATAACTTAGAACTTTCTATACCTACATAAATGGATGAAGGATTGTTGAATTTATAATTGTCGTGATACAATACCATATAAGTACCTACTAACAAACTTTTTTCTAAGTGAAGTAGTTAGGCGTACACTCAAACCGAAATCTGAGTTAAAAACGTAAAAACCGTGTAAAATTGGACATCGAATAATATGCAATTCAAGAATAGATAAAAAATACAAGTCAAACACATGTATATTCTGTATTAATATCCATTGAAGTTAAATACAGAAAAATGACTAGCACAGACGCATAGCACATTCCTAAGAGTACAATAATAATAATATTGTGAGTTGTGACCTACGGTTAATCCAATTTATTTTTAACGTAGGTAGTAATAAAAGTACAAAAAATTACTTACATTTATACTAAATTTGGTCGCTTTATGAATAAATTTCACTTAAAATTTCTACAGGCGTAAAATATTGTTTCACACTTAATTTCAAAAAGATTTATCACTTATTACTTGTTACGCATTCGTATTTGGAAATATTATTTTCGGAAAAGACAGCGTATTGGCGTATTGAACCGAAAGAGTTTATTGAATGGCATTGCACAATAAACACTACTACAAATTGCCACTAACCCACGGACAGTTGGTAATGTATTTTTTGTATTTTACTGTATTAAGCACACATATACACGCTCAGCGTATCAAAATCGGGGGTAGAATATTCTAGAATCCACCAGAACATCGTGGAAGAACAAATCACTAACCATGGAGGGGAAAAAGACGGAGCATTCGAATTTTGCCCTGGCGCGGTGGAAGAACAACGGTTCAGACTTAGATTTTATGAATATGTATGTATACGTAATATGTACATTATGATTTATATCATGTCATGTAAAAGGTCTAAAAGTTCAGTCCACGACCATATGATGAAAGATATCCCGGTTAGCACGAATTTACGTGACGAGTACTAACTCCGTACAGGTTTCCTGTAAGCAACAACTGATAAGGTGACCGGTGAAACACTATACAGCAAAAAATAATCTGTAGCGCTCCAAACGGTAGTGTTATAATGAGCGGTACACTTATAGTGTGCAACGGACAGTTATATAGTTGTAGGTGATAGGGATGTCATATTATATTCAATTTGCATAGGCGCTCAGCACGATCTTAAATGATAAATTAATTAACGTGATGAGACCACGTCTGGTTAAGAGACATTTCGGGATTTTTTTATTTGAAGATTATTTCGGTGTAGATAATATTATCTATAACCGCGGTATCCACTATATCTATTTTCACATTCAGTGTTGTGATTGGTCGAATATTGATTAAAAAATGTTATCTTACTACCGCCTTTATTCAAATCATAGAGTAATATAGAGAGGCCGTTCAATAAAACAATATAGTATAAGGTCTATGAGCGCAGTTAAACTCCCTTTTTACATGTGCTTTATAAGTCACTAATATCGGTTATCACTAAAGTCCTATATGGTTACATTACAAAAGGGAGTCTAAATGCGCATCAATCTAGCATACGGGCCTTATAAAGAAACGGCCTCTCTATATTACTCTAGGACTCAAATTCATTAAATTGTGACAGTGTTGTGGTGTCTCGTCATTAAACTAATGATTTACGATTATTCGAACAATTATTATAATTTATATTGTTGAAATCTGTATCGTACTATCGTATTATCGTTGTTAAATCAAATACAAGTGGTATTTTGTGATACATTTTAAAATAATTTATTACATATTAGTTTTGAAGAAATTATTGAATCAAATTTAATGTTTTTGGATAGAAATAAATAAATACATTTTTTAGATTGTCATAGTTTACGCATGTCATAATATAATAATAACAATATAAAAACGTAAGGCTATTTATACACATATATTATATACGATAAGAGTATAAGACCGTGATTAGCACAAACGGTTAATGATTTTTTTTCCGTAATCGGACTAGCGGGTTATCATGGCACCATTCATATAAAATTGTATTTTCAATTAAACTATAATAAAATTATTGTTGTCTGACATTTCGGGAGGGGGGTGGCTTGAGCCCGGAAGTCATCCCCCCCCGACTATGGCACTGACGGGACGTGTCAATAAATGGATTTGATTAAATCTAAATTAAAAGTTATTTTTTTTGTTATTCAAATTATTGTTTTTTCATTCTTATTTTTTGATAGCACTGTGAAAGCGTGTTTTAATTTATTCGCAAAAGTTTTATAATGTTGGCATAATTTGATTAATTGACGTTGTTATAGCATGTTTAGCGTTAATGTTTTTCATTTCCAAGGACTGTCGTTTTAAATGTATTTTTCATTAAAATCTATTAAGTACTAAGAGGTTTCAATTAAAAAAATTCAATAAACGACAGGAGATTAAATTCGTTATATGCATACCTAGCTGTATTTTTGTAATACATTTTTTTACAAATTATTGGTATAAACTGATTGAACGAGAATAACTTTTAAATTGTATACTTTGAAGTATTTTGTTTAAATGTATATTTATGTATGTTATTTTATTTATTTATGTTTATTACAATAAATAATTATGTCTAGAGTTATAGACATATATTATTATGTCTATGTCTATAGTGCTGACTGAGCCGAGCCAAAATCTTTTTGAAATTTAAATCGATATATTTTAATGCTAAATACGAAACAACTCAATTTATTACTAGTATAATCATTATTTTTCAATATTAACTAGTTATTTATTATTAATTGAGTAACTTACATAAATAAATAATTTAATTTATAAGTGTACTTAGTACATTGTAATGCACTAATGCGTGGTCCGGAATGACCCGTTAAATATAAATTATTCCAGAGAAGAAATTAATTTCTTTTGAATATATTTTAGCTGTAACTCGGGAGCATGAAGGTATTTAGGATTTTAATATCACAAATAAATTTAGATCAGTTAAATAAGTGTTAACACATAAAATTTTATTATTACATACAAAAACAGTTCACCAAAATGTGGGGCTATCTCGCTATCTTCGGGGCCAGATTAGTCTGGCAAGCTACCGTGGAAAACTCGGTGGGCCGCTCAAAAAATAAGCTAGTTTTAAGTGTTCGGTCGTATTTTATTTATTGTTGTGATAAATTGATACAAACATAGGTAGAAAATATAATTGATTTGAATTATTTAAACCGTACAGTA
This sequence comes from Rhopalosiphum padi, assembly GCF_020882245.1. NCBI lineage: Eukaryota > Metazoa > Arthropoda > Insecta > Hemiptera > Aphididae > Rhopalosiphum > Rhopalosiphum padi. The sequence continues at coordinate 28,180,589 of NC_083600.1, forward strand.
TAGCTGTAATCAAATGTTAGAAATTATAAAACTCGGTAGGCCGATATCTTGCCAATTTGGCGCTAGGTGTCTTCGAATTCCGCAAGTGTGATACGATTATACATTACGGAGAACTAACGTACTCTTACATATTATTGGTTTTTGGCTGTAGCCTTACAATACTTAAATTGCTAAAGGCGTGAGTGGACTTAATATCTACTTATATTATATTGTGGCTATGTTTATAATAGGTACATAATTAATGATGTAACGATCGTTACAAACTTACAAAGTCATGTTTATATAGTTGTGCTGCCTTCAAGTGTGTAAAGTTTGTGTAAAACAAAAAAAAAATCGACGAAATGTTGTGGTACGTATAGATTCATATTAGGTCAAAGCACGTAATTGTTATACTGGCCATCACCTCGAATTCAATGTAACATTATAGTATGTACCGTCCGAGGCAGAAAAACAGTGCAAACGCGTTAAATTTGATGAGAGTGACAACGGCAACGACGACGAATAAACTATAATACATATACTATTATATAGTGAAATATATATAATAGTACTATATAGTACTATATAATAGTATATGTATTATATTTTATTCGTCGTCGTTGCCGTTGTCACTCTCATCAAATTTAACGCGTTTGCACTGTTTTTCTGCCTCGGACGGTACATACTATAATGTTACTATAGTTAAAATTTTATACATTACTAACAACGCCTGAAAAGTTTCAGAGTCCAAAACCAAATCCTTCACCCCAAAAATGTGCATACAAGTTTTTTTCAAAAATGTGGTTTTTAGTGATTTTAAGTATGTTAAATTTGGATTTTCGCAAATTTTTTGTTATAGCTACTTAGGCTGATGGTCCCTCGTTCACGCTACATCGTTTGCAGAAACTTTTTGTACGGTATAAGTACTTCAAAAGACGTAAAACTAGTTTTTACGGCAAAAAAATGAAAAAGTAACGAAAATCGACAAAAAAGTGACGAAGACTGAGTGACGAAAGTGACGAAGTGACTGAGCGGAATCGGTAGCCACCGGCGCCGGCGCGGCGTGACTCGGCCGCCGATATTTAAACGGGTAAATAAGGTAGTGTCGGTGGACCGTCCCGTGTCACCGTGATACTCTGCAAAAAAATTATGTCGTCCCGTTATCTGTCATGTCTGCGGCGCACCTGCACCATGCCACCATCATATACAAAACAGGAAACCGTCGCTGGATCCCCACTACCGACATTTATTTTATTCCGTGCAACTCGCCCTATGTAGGTACATGCAGTTTCCACACATCAATACGTAAACACCACATTTTTGAAAAAAACTCGTATGCACATTTTTGGAGTGAAGGATTTGGTTTTGGACTCTGAAACTTTTCAGGCGTTGTTAGTAGTGTAGTCGAAACACATTGCGAGCAAAAAATCGCGGAACTTTTGATATTTTTTTTTATTTTATACGCCTTCGTCACTTTTTTGTCGATTTTCGTTACTTTTTCATATTTTTGCCGTAAAAACTAGTTTTACGTCTTTTGAAGTACTTATACTGTACAGAAAGTTTCTGCAAACGATGTAGCGTGAACGAGGGACCATCAGCCTAAGTAGTTATAACAAAAAATTTGCGAAAATCCAAATTTAACATACTTAAAATCACTAAACACCACATTTTTGAAAAAAACTCGTATGCACATTTTTGGAGTGAAGGATTTGGTTTTGGACTCTGAAACATTTCAGGCGTTGTTAGTAGTGTAGTGGAAACACATTGCGAGCAAAAAATCGCGGAACTTTTGATATTTTTTTTTATTTTATATGCCTTCGTCACTTTTTTGTCGATTTTCGTTACTTTTTCATTTTTTTTGCTGTAAAAACTAGTTTTACGTCTTTTGAAGTACTTATACCGTACAGAAAGTTTCTGCAAACGATGTAGCGTGAACGAGGGACCATCAGCCTAAGTAGTTATAACAAAAAATTTGCGAAAATCCAAATTTAACATACTTAAAATCACTAAACACCACATTTTTGAAAAAAACTCGTATGCACATTTTTGGGATGGAGGATTTGGTTTTGGACTCTGAAACTTTTCAGGCGTTGTTAGTAGTGTAGTCGAAACACATTGCGAGCAAAAAATCGCGGAACTTTTGATATTTTTTTTTTTTTTTATGCCTTCGTTACCTTTTTTGTCGATTTTCGTCACTTTTTCATTTTTTTGCCGTAAAAACTAGTTTCACGTCTTTTGAAGTACTTATACTGTACAGAAAGTTTCTGCAAACGATGTAGCGTGAACGAGGGACCATCAGCCTAAGTAGTTATAACAAAAAATTGGCGAAATTCCAAATTTAACATACTTAAAATCACTAAACACCACATTTTTGAAAAAAACTCGTATGCACATTTTTGGGGTGGAGGATTTAGTTTTGGACTCTGAAACTTTTCAGGCGTTGTTAGTAGTGTAGTCGAAACACATTGCGAGCAAAAAATCGCGGAACTTTTGATATTTTTTTTTTATTTTATATGCCTTCGTTACCTTTTTTGTCGATTTTCGTCACTTTTTCATTTTTTTGCCGTAAAAACTAGTTTTACGTCTTTTGAAGTGCTTATACCGTACAGAAAGTTTCTGCAAACGATGTAGCGTGAACGAGGGGCCATCAGCCTAAGTAGTTATAACAAAAAATTTGCGAAAATCCAAATTTAACATACTTAAAATCACTAAACACCACATTTTTGAAAAAAACTCGTATGCACATTTTTGGGGTGGAGGATTTGGTTTTGGACTCTGAAACTTTTCAGGCGTTGTAAGTAATGTAGTCGAAACACATTGCGAGCAAAAAATCGCGGAACTTTTGATATTTTTTTTTATTTTATTTGCCTTCGTCACTTTTTTGTCGATTTTCGTTACTTTTTCATTTTTTTGCCGTAAAACTAGTTTTACGTCTTTTGAAGTACTTATACCGTACAGAAAGTTTCTGCAAACGATGTAGCGTGAACGAGGGACCATCAGCCTAAGTAGTTATAACAAAAAATTTGCGAAAATCCAAATTTAACATACTTAAAATCACTAAACACCACATTTTTGAAAAAAACTCGTATGCACATTTTTGGAGTGAAGGATTTGGTTTTGGACTCTGAAACTTTTCAGGCGTTGTTAGTAGTGTAGTCGAAACACATTGCGAGCAAAAAATCGCGGAACTTTTGATATTTTTTTTTTATTTTATATGTCTTCGTTACCTTTTTTGTCGATTTTCGTCACTTTTTCATTTTTTTGCCGTAAAAACTAGTTTTACGTCTTTTGAAGTACTTATACCGTACAGAAAGTTTCTGCAAACGATGTAGCGTGAACGAGGGACCATCAGCCTAAGTAGTTATAACAAAAAATTTGCGAAAATCAAAATTTAACATACTTAAAATCACTAAACACCACATTTTTGAAAAAAACTCGTATGCACATTTTTGGAGTGAAGGATTTGGTTTTGGACTCTGAAACTTTTCAGGCGTTGTTAGTATTGTAGTCGAAACACATTGCGAGCAAAAAATCGCGGAATTTTTGATATTTTTTTTTATTTTATTTGCCTTCGTCACTTTTTTGTCGATTTTCGTTACTTTTTCATTTTTTTGCCGTAAAAACTAGTTTTACGTCTTTTGAAGTGCTTATACCGTACAGAAAGTTTCTGCAAACGATGTAGCGTGATCGACGGACCATCAGCCTAAGTAGTTATAACAAAAAATTTGCGAAAATCCAAATTTAACATACTTAAAATCACTAAACACCACATTTTTGAAAAAAACTCGTATGCACATTTTTGGGGTGGAGGATTTGGTTTTGGACTCTGAAACTTTTCAGGCGTTGTTAGTAGTGTAGTCGAAACACATTGCGAGCAAAAAATCGCGGAACTTTTGATATTTTTTTTTTTTTATATGCCTTCGTTACCTTTTTTGTCGATTTTCGTCACTTTTTCATTTTTTTGCCGTAAAAACTAGTTTCACGTCTTTTGAAGTACTTATACCGTACAGAAAGTTTCTGCAAACGATGTAGCGTGAACGAGGGACCATCAGCCTAAGTAGTTATAACAAAAAATTTGCGAAAATCCAAATTTAACATACTTAAAATCACTATACACCACATTTTTGAAAAAAACTCGTATGCACATTTTTGGGGTGAAGGATTTGGTTTTGGACTCTGAAACTTTTCAGGCGTTGTTAGTAGTGTAGTCGAAACACATTGCGAGCAAAAAATCGCGGAACTTTTGATATTTTTTTTTATTTTATACGCCTTCGTCACTTTTTTGTCGATTTTCGTTACTTTTTCATATTTTTGCCGTAAATACTAGTTTTACGTCTTTTGAAGTACTTATACCGTACAGAAAGTTTCTGCAAACGATGTAGCGTGAACGAGGGATCATCAGCCTAAGTAGTTATAACAAAAAATTTGCGAAAATCAAAATTTAACATACTTAAAATCACTAAACACCACATTTTTGAAAAAAACTCGTATGCACATTTTTGGAGTGAAGGATTTGGTTTTGGACTCTGAAACTTTTCAGGCGTTGTTAGTAGTGTAGTCGAAACACATTGCGAGCAAAAAATCGCGGAACTTTTGATATTTTTTTTTATTTTATTTGCCTTCGTCACTTTTTTGTCGATTTTCGTTACTTTTTCATTTTTTTGCCGTAAAAACTAGTTTTACGTCTTTTGAAGTGCTTATACCGTACAGAAAGTTTCTGCAAACGATGTAGCGTGAACGAGGGGCCATCAGCCTAAGTAGTTATAACAAAAAATTTGCGAAAATCCAAATTTAACATACTTAAAATCACTAAACACCACATTTTTGAAAAAAACTCGTATGCACATTTTTGGGGTGGAGGATTTGGTTTTGGACTCTGAAACTTTTCAGGCGTTGTTAGTAGTGTAGTCGAAACACATTGCGAGCAAAAAATCGCGGAACTTTTGATATTTTTTTTTTTTTATATGCCTTCGTTACCTTTTTTGTCGATTTTCGTCACTTTTTCATTTTTTTGCCGTAAAAACTAGTTTCACGTCTTTTGAAGTACTTATACTGTACAGAAAGTTTCTGCAAACGATGTAGCGTGAACGAGGGACCATCAGCCTAAGTAGTTATAACAAAAAATTTGCGAAAATCAAAATTTAACATACTTAAAATCACTAAACACCACATTTTTGAAAAAAACTCGTATGCACATTTTTGGAGTGAAGGATTTGGTTTTGGACTCTGAAACTTTTCAGGCGTTGTTAGTAGTGTAGTCGAAACACATTGCGAGCAAAAAATCGCGGAACTTTTGATATTTTTTTTTATTTTATTTGCCTTCGTCACTTTTTTGTCGATTTTCGTTACTTTTTCATTTGTTTGCCGTAAAAACTAGTTTTACGTCTTTTGAAGTGCTTATACCGTACAGAAAGTTTCTGCAAACGATGTAGCGTGATCGAGGGACCATCAGCCTAAGTAGTTATAACAAAAAATTTGCGAAAATCCTAATTTAACATACTTAAAATCACTAAACACCACATTTTTGAAAAAAACTCGTATGCACATTTTTGGGGTGGAGGATTTGGTTTTGGACTCTGAAACTTTTCAGGCGTTGTTAGTAGTGTAGTCGAAACACATTGCGAGCAAAAAATCACGAAGCTTTTGATATTTTTTTTTATTTTATATGCCTTCGTCACTTTTTTGTCGATTTTCGTTACTTTTTCATATTTTTGCCGTAAAAACTAGTTTTACGTCTTTTGAAGTACTTATACCGTACAGAAAGTTTCTGCAAACGATGTAGCGTGAACGAGGGACCATCAGCCTAAGTAGTTATAACAAAAAATTTGCGAAAATCCAAATTTAACATATTTAAAATCACTATACACCACATTTTTGAAAAAAACTCGTATGCACATTTTTGGGGTGAAGGATTTGGTTTTGGACTCTGAAACTTTTCAGGCGTTGTTAGTAGTGTAGTCGAAACACATTGCGAGCAAAAAATTGCGGAACTTTTGATATTTTTTTTTTATTTTATATGCCTTCGTTACCTTTTTTGTCGATTTTCGTCACTTTTGCATTTTTTTTGCCGTAAAAACTAGTTTTACGTCTTTTGAAGTGCTTATACCGTACAGAAAGTTTCTGCAAACGATGTAGCGTGAACGAGGGGCCATCAGCCTAAGTAGTTATAACAAAAAATTTGCGAAAATCCAAATTTAACATACTTAAAATCACTAAACACCACATTTTTGAAAAAAACTCGTATGCACATTTTTGGGGTGGAGGATTTGGTTTTGGACTCTGAAACTTTTCAGGCGTTGTTAGTAGTGTAGTCGAAACACATTGCGAGCAAAAAATCGCGGAACTTTTGATATTTTTTTTTTTTTATATGCCTTCGTTACCTTTTTTGTCGATTTTCGTCACTTTTTCATTTTTTTGCCGTAAAAACTAGTTTCACGTCTTTTGAAGTACTTATACTGTACAGAAAGTTTCTGCAAACGATGTAGCGTGAACGAGGGACCATCAGCCTAAGTAGTTATAACAAAAAATTTGCGAAAATCAAAATTTAACATACTTAAAATCACTAAACACCACATTTTTGAAAAAAACTCGTATGCACATTTTTGGGGTGGAGGATTTGGTTTTGGACTCTGAAACTTTTCAGGCGTTGTTAGTAGTGTAGTCGAAACACATTGCGAGCAAAAAATCACGGAACTTTTGATATTTTTTTTTATTTTATATGCCTTCGTCACTTTTTTGTCGATTTTCGTTACTTTTTCATTTTTTTGCCGTAAAAACTAGTTTTACGTCTTTTGAAGTGCTTATACCGTACAGAAAGTTTCTGCAAACGATGTAGCGTGAACGAGGGGCCATCAGCCTAAGTAGTTATAACAAAAAATTTGCGAAAATCCAAATTTAACATACTTAAAATCACTAAACACCACATTTTTGAAAAAAACTCGTATGCACATTTTTGGGGTGGAGGATTTGATTTTGGACTCTGAAACTTTTCAGGCGTTGTAAGTAATGTAGTCGAAACACATTGCGAGCAAAAAATCGCGGAACTTTTGATATTTTTTTTTTATTTTATATGCCTTCGTTACCTTTTTTGTCGATTTTCGTCACTTTTTCATTTTTTTGCCGTAAAAACTAGTTTTACGTCTTTTGAAGTGCTTATACCGTACAGAAAGTTTCTGCAAACGATGTAGCGTGAACGAGGGGCCATCAGCCTAAGTAGTTATAACAAAAAATTTGCGAAAATCCAAATTTAACATACTTAAAATCACTAAACACCACATTTTTGAAAAAAACTCGTATGCACATTTTTGGGGTGGAGGATTTGGTTTAGGACTCTGAAACTTTTCAGGCGTTGTAAGTATTGTAGTCGAAACACATTGCGAGCAAAAAATCGCGGAACTTTTGATATTTTTTTTTATTTTATTTGCCTTCGTCACTTTTTTGTCGATTTTCGTTACTTTTTCATTTTTTTGCCGTAAAACTAGTTTTACGTCTTTTGAAGTACTTATACCGTACAGAAAGTTTCTGCAAACGATGTAGCGTGAACGAGGGACCATCAGCCTAAGTAGTTATAACAAAAAATTTGCGAAAATCAAAATTTAACATACTTAAAATCACTAAACACCACATTTTTGAAAAAAACTCGTATGCACATTTTTGGAGTGAAGGATTTGGTTTTGGACTCTGAAACTTTTCAGGCGATGTTAGTAGTGTAGTCGCAACACATTGCGAGCAAAATATCGCGGAACTTTTGATATTTTTTTTTATTTTATTTGCCTTCGTCACTTTTTTGTCGATTTTCGTTACTTTTTCATTTTATTGCCGTAAAAACTAGTTTTACGTTTTTTGAAGTGCTTATACCGTACAGAAAGTTTCTGCAAACGATGTAGCGTGAACGAGGGACCATCAGCCTAAGTAGTTATAACAAAAAATTTGCGAAAATCCAAATTTAACATACTTAAAATCACTAAACACCACATTTTTGAAAAAAACTCGTATGCACATTTTTGGGGTGGAGGATTTGGTTTAGGACTCTGAAACTTTTCAGGCGTTGTAAGTATTGTAGTCGAAACACATTGCGAGCAAAAAATCGCGGAACTTTTGATATTTTTTTTTATTTTATTTGCCTTCGTCACTTTTTTGTCGATTTTCGTTACTTTTTCATTTTTTTGCCGTAAAACTAGTTTTACGTCTTTTGAAGTACTTATACCGTACAGAAAGTTTCTGCAAACGATGTAGCGTGAACGAGGGACCATCAGCCTAAGTAGTTATAACAAAAAATTTGCGAAAATCAAAATTTAACATACTTAAAATCACTAAACACCACATTTTTGAAAAAAACTCGTATGCACATTTTTGGAGTGAAGGATTTGGTTTTGGACTCTGAAACTTTTCAGGCGATGTTAGTAGTGTAGTCGCAACACATTGCGAGCAAAATATCGCGGAACTTTTGATATTTTTTTTTATTTTATTTGCCTTCGTCACTTTTTTGTCGATTTTCGTTACTTTTTCATTTTATTGCCGTAAAAACTAGTTTTACGTTTTTTGAAGTGCTTATACCGTACAGAAAGTTTCTGCAAACGATGTAGCGTGAACGAGGGACCATCAGCCTAAGTAGTTATAACAAAAAATTTGCGAAAATCCAAATTTAACATACTTAAAATCACTAAACACCACATTTTTGAAAAAAACTCGTATGCACATTTTTGGGGTGGAGGATTTGGTTTTGGACTCTGAAACTTTACAGGCGATGTTAGTAGTGTAGTCGCAACACATTGCGAGCAAAAAATCGCGGAACTTTTGATATTTTTTTTTATTTTATATGCCTTCGTCACTTTTTTGTCGATTTTCGTTACTTTTTCATTTTTTTGCCGTAAAAACTAGTTTTACGTCTTTTGAAGTGCTTATACCGTACAGAAAGTTTCTGCAAACGATGTAGCGTGAACGAGGGGCCATCAGCCTAAGTAGTTATAACAAAAAATTTGCGAAAATCCAAATTTAACATACTTAAAATCACTAAACACCACATTTTTGAAAAAAACTCGTATGCACATTTTTGGGGTGGAGGATTTGGTTTAGGACTCTGAAACTTTTCAGGCGTTGTAAGTATTGTAGTCGAAACAAATTGCGAGCAAAAAATCGCGGAACTTTTGATATTTTTTTTTATTTTATTTGCCTTCGTCACTTTTTTGTCGATTTTCGTTACTTTTTCATTTTTTTTGCCGTAAAACTAGTTTTACGTCTTTTGAAGTACTTATACCGTACAGAAAGTTTCTGCAAACGATGTAGCGTGAACGAGGGACCATCAGCCTAAGTAGTTATAACAAAAAATTTGCGAAAATCAAAATTTAACATACTTAAAATCACTAAACACCACATTTTTGAAAAAAACTCGTATGCACATTTTTGGAGTGAAGGATTTGGTTTTGGACTCTGAAACTTTTCAGGCGATGTTAGTAGTGTAGTCGCAACACATTGCGAGCAAAATATCGCGGAACTTTTGATATTTTTTTTTATTTTATTTGCCTTCGTCACTTTTTTGTCGATTTTCGTTACTTTTTCATTTTATTGCCGTAAAAACTAGTTTTACGTTTTTTGAAGTGCTTATACCGTACAGAAAGTTTCTGCAAACGATGTAGCGTGAACGAGGGACCATCAGCCTAAGTAGTTATAACAAAAAATTTGCGAAAATCCAAATTTAACATACTTAAAATCACTAAACACCACATTTTTGAAAAAAACTCGTATGCACATTTTTGGGGTGGAGGATTTGGTTTAGGACTCTGAAACTTTTCAGGCGTTGTAAGTATTGTAGTCGAAACACATTGCGAGCAAAAAATCGCGGAACTTTTGATATTTTTTTTTATTTTATTTGCCTTCGTCACTTTTTTGTCGATTTTCGTTACTTTTTCATTTTTTTGCCGTAAAACTAGTTTTACGTCTTTTGAAGTACTTATACCGTACAGAAAGTTTCTGCAAACGATGTAGCGTGAACGAGGGACCATCAGCCTAAGTAGTTATAACAAAAAATTTGCGAAAATCAAAATTTAACATACTTAAAATCACTAAACACCACATTTTTGAAAAAAACTCGTATGCACATTTTTGGAGTGAAGGATTTGGTTTTGGACTCTGAAACTTTTCAGGCGATGTTAGTAGTGTAGTCGCAACACATTGCGAGCAAAATATCGCGGAACTTTTGATATTTTTTTTTATTTTATTTGCCTTCGTCACTTTTTTGTCGATTTTCGTTACTTTTTCATTTTATTGCCGTAAAAACTAGTTTTACGTTTTTTGAAGTGCTTATACCGTACAGAAAGTTTCTGCAAACGATGTAGCGTGAACGAGGGACCATCAGCCTAAGTAGTTATAACAAAAAATTTGCGAAAATCCAAATTTAACATACTTAAAATCACTAAACACCACATTTTTGAAAAAAACTCGTATGCACATTTTTGGGGTGGAGGATTTGGTTTTGGACTCTGAAACTTTACAGGCGATGTTAGTAGTGTAGTCGCAACACATTGCGAGCAAAAAATCGCGGAACTTTTGATATTTTTTTTTATTTTATATGCCTTCGTCACTTTTTTGTCGATTTTCGTTACTTTTTCATTTTTTTGCCGTAAAAACTAGTTTTACGTCTTTTGAAGTGCTTATACCGTACAGAAAGTTTCTGCAAACGATGTAGCGTGAACGAGGGGCCATCAGCCTAAGTAGTTATAACAAAAAATTTGCGAAAATCCAAATTTAACATACTTAAAATCACTAAACACCACATTTTTGAAAAAAACTCGTATGCACATTTTTGGGGTGGAGGATTTGGTTTAGGACTCTGAAACTTTTCAGGCGTTGTAAGTATTGTAGTCGAAACACATTGCGAGCAAAAAATCGCGGAACTTTTGATATTTTTTTTTATTTTATTTGCCTTCGTCACTTTTTTGTCGATTTTCGTTACTTTTTCATTTTTTTGCCGTAAAACTAGTTTTACGTCTTTTGAAGTACTTATACCGTACAGAAAGTTTCTGCAAACGATGTAGCGTGAACGAGGGACCATCAGCCTAAGTAGTTATAACAAAAAATTTGCGAAAATCAAAATTTAACATACTTAAAATCACTAAACACCACATTTTTGAAAAAAACTCGTATGCACATTTTTGGAGTGAAGGATTTGGTTTTGGACTCTGAAACTTTTCAGGCGATGTTAGTAGTGTAGTCGCAACACATTGCGAGCAAAATATCGCGGAACTTTTGATATTTTTTTTTATTTTATTTGCCTTCGTCACTTTTTTGTCGATTTTCGTTACTTTTTCATTTTATTGCCGTAAAAACTAGTTTTACGTTTTTTGAAGTGCTTATACCGTACAGAAAGTTTCTGCAAACGATGTAGCGTGAACGAGGGACCATCAGCCTAAGTAGTTATAACAAAAAATTTGCGAAAATCCAAATTTAACATACTTAAAATCACTAAACACCACATTTTTGAAAAAAACTCGTATGCACATTTTTGGGGTGGAGGATTTGGTTTTGGACTCTGAAACTTTACAGGCGATGTTAGTAGTGTAGTCGCAACACATTGCGAGCAAAAAATCGCGGAACTTTTGATATTTTTTTTTATTTTATATGCCTTCGTCACTTTTTTGTCGATTTTCGTTACTTTTTCATTTTTTTGCCGTAAAAACTAGTTTTACGTATTTTTAAGTACTTATACCGTACAGAAAGTTTAACAAACGATGTAGCGTGAAAGAGGGACCATCAGCCTAAGTAGTTATAACAAAAAATTTGCGAAAATCAAAATTTAACATACTTAAAATCACTAAACACCACATTTTTGAAAAAAACTCGTATGCACATTTTTGGGGTGGAGGATTTGGTTTTGGACTCTGAAACTTTTCAGGCGATGTTAGTAGTGTAGTCGCAACACATTGCGAGCAAAAAATCGCGGAACTTTTGATATTTTTTTTTATTTTATATGCCTTCGTCACTTTTTTGTCGATTTTCGTTACTTTTTCATTTTTTTGCCGTAAAAACTAGTTATACGTATTTTGAAGTACTTATACCGTACAGAAAGTTTCTGCAAACGATGTAGCGTGAACGAGGGACCATCAGCCTAAGTAGTTATAACAAAAAATTTGCGAAAATCCAAATTTAACATACTTAAAATCACTAAACACCACATTTTTGAAAAAAACTCGTATGCACATTTTTGGGGTGGAGGATTTGGTTTTGGACTCTGAAACTTTTCAGGCGATGTTAGTAGTGTAGTCGCAACACATTGCGAGCAAAAAATCGCGGAACTTTTGATATTTTTTTTTATTTTATATGCCTTCGTCACTTTTTTGTCGATTTTCGTTACTTTTTCATTTTTTTGCCGTAAAAACTCGTTTTACGTATTTTGAAGTACTTATACCGTACAGAAAGTTTCTGCAAACGATGTAGCGTGAACGAGGGACCATCAGCCTAAGTAGTTATAACAAAAAATTTGCGAAAATCCAAATTTAACATACTTAAAATCACTAAACACCACATTTTTGAAAAAAACTCGTATGCACATTTTTGGGGTGGAGGATTTGGTTTTGGACTCTGAAACTTTTCAGGCGTTGTTAGTAGTGTAGTCGAAACACATTGCGAGCAAAAAATCGCGGAACTTTTGATATTTTTTTTTTATTTTATATGCCTTCGTTACCTTTTTTGTCGATTTTCGTCACTTTTTCATTTTTTTGCCGTAAAAACTAGTTTTACGTCTTTTGAAGTGCTTATACCGTACAGAAAGTTTCTGCAAACGATGTAGCGTGAACGAGGGGCCATCAGCCTAAGTAGTTATAACAAAAAATTTGCGAAAATCCAAATTTAACATACTTAAAATCACTAAACACCACATTTTTGAAAAAAACTCGTATGCACATTTTTGGGGTGGAGGATTTGATTTTGGACTCTGAAACTTTTCAGGCGTTGTAAGTAATGTAGTCGAAACACATTGCGAGCAAAAAATCGCGGAACTTTTGATATTTTTTTTTTATTTTATATGCCTTCGTTACCTTTTTTGTCGATTTTCGTTACTTTTTCATTTTTTTGCCGTAAAAACTAGTTTTACGTCTTTTGAAGTGCTTATACCGTACAGAAAGTTTCTGCAAACGATGTAGCGTGAACGAGGGGCCATCAGCCTAAGTAGTTATAACAAAAAATTTGCGAAAATCCAAATTTAACATACTTAAAATCACTAAACACCACATTTTTGAAAAAAACTCGTATGCACATTTTTGGGGTGGAGGATTTGATTTTGGACTCTGAAACTTTTCAGGCGTTGTAAGTAATGTAGTCGAAACACATTGCGTGCAAAAAATCGCGGAACTTTTGATATTTTTTTTTATTTTATTTGCCTTCGTCACTTTTTTGTCGATTTTCGTTACTTTTTCATTTTTTTGCCGTAAAACTAGTTTTACGTCTTTTGAAGTGCTTATACCGTACAGAAAGTTTCTGCAAACGATGTAGCGTGAACGAGGGACCATCAGCCTAAGTAGTTATAACAAAAAATTTGCGAAAATCCAAATTTAACATACTTAAAATCACTAAACACCACATTTTTGAAAAAAACTCGTATGCACATTTTTGGGGTGGAGGATTTGGTTTTGGACTCTGAAACTTTTCAGGCGTTGTTAGTAGTGTAGTCGAAACACATTGCGAGCAAAAAATCGCGGAACTTTTGATATTTTTTTTTTATTTTATATGCCTTCGTTACCTTTTTTGTCGATTTTCGTCACTTTTTCATTTTTTTGCCGTAAAAACTAGTTTTACGTCTTTTGAAGTGCTTATACCGTACAGAAAGTTTCTGCAAACGATGTAGCGTGAACGAGGGGCCATCAGCCTAAGTAGTTATAACAAAAAATTTGCGAAAATCCAAATTTAACATACTTAAAATCACTAAACACCACATTTTTGAAAAAAACTCGTATGCACATTTTTGGGGTGGAGGATTTGATTTTGGACTCTGAAACTTTTCAGGCGTTGTAAGTAATGTAGTCGAAACACATTGCGTGCAAAAAATCGCGGAACTTTTGATATTTTTTTTTATTTTATTTGCCTTCGTCACTTTTTTGTCGATTTTCGTTACTTTTTCATTTTTTTGCCGTAAAACTAGTTTTACGTCTTTTGAAGTGCTTATACCGTACAGAAAGTTTCTGCAAACGATGTAGCGTGAACGAGGGACCATCAGCCTAAGTAGTTATAACAAAAAATTTGCGAAAATCCAAATTTAACATACTTAAAATCACTAAACACCACATTTTTGAAAAAAACTCGTATGCACATTTTTGGGGTGGAGGATTTGGTTTTGGACTCTGAAACTTTTCAGGCGTTGTTAGTAGTGTAGTCGAAACACATTGCGAGCAAAAAATCGCGGAACTTTTGATATTTTTTTTTTATTTTATATGCCTTCGTTACCTTTTTTGTCGATTTTCGTCACTTTTTCATTTTTTTGCCGTAAAAACTAGTTTTACGTCTTTTGAAGTGCTTATACCGTACAGAAAGTTTCTGCAAACGATGTAGCGTGAACGAGGGGCCATCAGCCTAAGTAGTTATAACAAAAAATTTGCGAAAATCCAAATTTAACATACTTAAAATCACTAAACACCACATTTTTGAAAAAAACTCGTATGCACATTTTTGGGGTGGAGGATTTGATTTTGGACTCTGAAACTTTTCAGGCGTTGTAAGTAATGTAGTCGAAACACATTGCGAGCAAAAAATCGCGGAACTTTTGATATTTTTTTTTTATTTTATATGCCTTCGTTACCTTTTTTGTCGATTTTCGTCACTTTTTCATTTTTTTGCCGTAAAAACTAGTTTTACGTCTTTTGAAGTGCTTATACCGTACAGAAAGTTTCTGCAAACGATGTAGCGTGAACGAGGGGCCATCAGCCTAAGTAGTTATAACAAAAAATTTGCGAAAATCCAAATTTAACATACTTAAAATCACTAAACACCACATTTTTGAAAAAAACTCGTATGCACATTTTTGGGGTGGAGGATTTGATTTTGGACTCTGAAACTTTTCAGGCGTTGTAAGTAATGTAGTCGAAACACATTGCGTGCAAAAAATCGCGGAACTTTTGATATTTTTTTTTATTTTATTTGCCTTCGTCACTTTTTTGTCGATTTTCGTTACTTTTTCATTTTTTTGCCGTAAAACTAGTTTTACGTCTTTTGAAGTGCTTATACCGTACAGAAAGTTTCTGCAAACGATGTAGCGTGAACGAGGGACCATCAGCCTAAGTAGTTATAACAAAAAATTTGCGAAAATCCAAATTTAACATACTTAAAATCACTAAACACCACATTTTTGAAAAAAACTCGTATGCACATTTTTGGGGTGGAGGATTTGGTTTTGGACTCTGAAACTTTACAGGCGATGTTAGTAGTGTAGTCGCAACACTTTGCGAGCAAAAAATCGCGGAACTTTTGATATTTTTTTTTATTTTATATGCCTTCGTCACTTTTTTGTCGATTTTCGTTACTTTTTCATTTTTTTGCCGTAAAAACTAGTTTTACGTATTTTGAAGTACTTATACCGTACAGAAAGTTTAACAAACGATGTAGCGTGAAAGAGGGACCATCAGCCTAAGTAGTTATAACAAAAAATTTGCGAAAATCAAAATTTAACATACTTAAAATCACTAAACACCACATTTTTGAAAAAAACTCGTATGCACATTTTTGGGGTGGAGGATTTGGTTTTGGACTCTGAAACTTTTCAGGCGATGTTAGTAGTGTAGTCGCAACACATTGCGAGCAAAAAATCGCGGAACTTTTGATATTTTTTTTTATTTTATATGCCTTCGTCACTTTTTTGTCGATTTTCGTTACTTTTTCATTTTTTTGCCGTAAAAACTAGTTATACGTATTTTGAAGTACTTATACCGTACAGAAAGTTTCTGCAAACGATGTAGCGTGAACGAGGGACCATCAGCCTAAGTAGTTATAACAAAAAATTTGCGAAAATCCAAATTTAACATACTTAAAATCATTAAACACCACATTTTTGAAAAAAACTCGTATGCACATTTTTGGGGTGGAGGATTTGGTTTTGGACTCTGAAACTTTTCAGGCGATGTTAGTAGTGTAGTCGCAACACATTGCGAGCAAAAAATCGCGGAACTTTTGATATTTTTTTTTATTTTATATGCCTTCGTCACTTTTTTGTCGATTTTCGTTACTTTTTCATTTTTTTGCCGTAAAAACTCGTTTTACGTATTTTGAAGTACTTATACCGTACAGAAAGTTTCTGCAAACGATGTAGCGTGAACGAGGGACCATCAGCCTAAGTAGTTATAACAAAAAATTTGCGAAAATCCAAATTTAACATACTTAAAATCACTAAACACCACATTTTTGAAAAAAACTCGTATGCACATTTTTGGGGTGGAGGATTTGGTTTTGGACTCTGAAACTTTTCAGGCGTTGTTAGTAGTGTAGTCGAAACACATTGCGAGCAAAAAATCGCGGAACTTTTGATATTTTTTTTTTATTTTATATGCCTTCGTTACCTTTTTTGTCGATTTTCGTCACTTTTTCATTTTTTTGCCGTAAAAACTAGTTTTACGTCTTTTGAAGTGCTTATACCGTACAGAAAGTTTCTGCAAACGATGTAACGTGAACGAGGGGCCATCAGCCTAAGTAGTTATAACAAAAAATTTGCGAAAATCCAAATTTAACATACTTAAAATCACTAAACACCACATTTTTGAAAAAAACTCGTATGCACATTTTTGGGGTGGAGGATTTGGTTTTGGACTCTGAAACTTTTCAGGCGTTGTAAGTAATGTAGTCGAAACACATTGCGAGCAAAAAATCGCGGAACTTTTGATATTTTTTTTTATTTTATTTGCCTTCGTCACTTTTTTGTCGATTTTCGTTACTTTTTCATTTTTTTGCCGTAAAACTAGTTTTACGTCTTTTGAAGTGCTTATACCGTACAGAAAGTTTCTGCATACGATGTAGCGTGATCGAGGGACCATCAGCCTAAGTAGTTATAACAAAAAATTTGCTAAAATCCAAATTTAACATACTTAAAATCACTAAACACCACATTTTTGAAAAAAACTCGTATGCACATTTTTGGGGTGGAGGATTTGGTTTTGGACTCTGAAACTTTTCAGGCGTTGTTAGTAGTGTAGTCGAAACACATTGCGAGCAAAAAATCGCGGAACTTTTGATATTTTTTTTTATTTTATTTGCCTTCGTCACTTTTTTGTCGATTTTCGTTACTTTTTCATTTTTTTGCCGTAAAACTAGTTTTACGTCTTTTGAAGTGCTTATACCGTACAGAAAGTTTCTGCATACGATGTAGCGTGATCGAGGGACCATCAGCCTAAGTAGTTATAACAAAAAATTTGCGAAAATCCAAATTTAACATACTTAAAATCACTAAACACCACATTTTTGAAAAAAACTCGTATGCACATTTTTGGGGTGGAGGATTTGGTTTTGGACTCTGAAACTTTTCAGGCGTTGTTAGTAGTGTAGTCGAAACACATTGCGAGCAAAAAATCGTGGAACTTTTGATATTTTTTTTTTATTTTATATGTCTTCGTTACCTTTTTTGTCGATTTTCGTCACTTTTTCATTTTTTTGCCGTAAAAACTAGTTTTACGTATTTTGAAGTACTTATACCGTACAGAAAGTTTCTACAAACGATGTAGCGTGAACGAGGGACCATCAGCCTAAGTAGTTATAACAAAAAATTTGCGAAAATCCAAATTTAACATACTTAAAATCACTAAACACCACATTTTTGAAAAAAACTCGTATGCACATTTTTGGGGTGGAGGATTTGGTTTTGGACTCTGAAACTTTTCAGGCGATGTTAGTAGTGTAGTCGCAACACATTGCGAGCAAAAAATCGCGGAACTTTTGATATTTTTTTTTATTTTATATGCCTTCGTCACTTTTTTGTCGATTTTCGTTACTTTTTCATTTTTTTGCCGTAAAAACTAGTTTTACGTCTTTTGAAGTGCTTATACCGTACAGAAAGTTTCTGCAAACGATGTAGCGTGATCGAGGGACCATCAGCCTAAGTAGTTATAACAAAAAATTTGCGAAAATCCAAATTTAACATACTTAAAATCACTAAACACCACATTTTTGAAAAAAACTCGTATGCACATTTTTGGGGTGGAGGATTTGGTTTTGGACTCTGAAACTTTTCAGGCGATGTTAGTAGTGTAGTCGCAACACATTGCGAGCAAAAAATCGCGGAACTTTTGATATTTTTTTTTATTTTATTTGCCTTCGTCACTTTTTTGTCGATTTTCGTTACTTTTTCATTTTTTTGCCGTTAAAACTAATTTAACGTCTTTTGAAGTGCTTATACCGTACAGAAAGTTTCTGCAAACGATGTAGCGTGAACGAGGGACCATCAGCCTAAGTAGTTATAACAAAAAATTTGCGAAAATCAAAATTTAACATACTTAAAATCACTAAACACCACATTTTTGAAAAAAACTCGTATGCACATTTTTGGGGTGGAGGATTTGGTTTTGGACTCTGAAACTTTTCAGGCGATGTTAGTAGTGTAGTCGCAACACATTGCGAGCAAAAAATCGCGGAACTTTTGATATTTTTTTTTATTTTATATGCCTTCATCACTTTTTTGTCGATTTTCGTTACTTTTTCATTTTTTTGCCGTAAAAACTAGTTTTACGTATTTTGAAGTACTTATACCGTACAGAAAGTTTCTGCAAACGATGTAGCGTGAACGAGGGACCATCAGCCTAAGTAGTTATAACAAAAAATTTGCGAAAATCCAAATTTAACATACTTAAAATCACTAAACACCACATTTTTGAAAAAAACTCGTATGCACATTTTTGGGGTGGAGGATTTGGTTTTGGACTCTGAAACTTTTCAGGCGATGTTAGTAGTGTAGTCGCAACACATTGCGAGCAAAAAATCGCGGAACTTTTGATATTTTTTTTTATTTTATATGCCTTCGTCACTTTTTTGTCGATTTTCGTTACTTTTTCATTTTTTTGCCGTAAAAACTAGTTTTACGTATTTTGAAGTACTTATACCGTACAGAAAGTTTCTGCAAACGATGTAGCGTGAACGAGGGACCATCAGCCTAAGTAGTAATAACAAAAAATTTGCGAAAATCTAAATTTAACATACTTAAAATCACTAAACACCACATTTTTGAAAAAAACTCGTATGCACATTTTTGGGGTGGAGGATTTGGTTTTGGACTCTGAAACTTTTCAGGCGTTGTTAGTAGTGTAGTCGAAACACATTGCGAGCAAAAAATCGTGGAACTTTTGATATTTTTTTTTTATTTTATATGTCTTCGTTACCTTTTTTGTCGATTTTCGTCACTTTTTCATTTTTTTGCCGTAAAAACTAGTTTTACGTCTTTTGAAGTACTTATACCGTACAGAAAGTTTCTGCAAACGATGTAGCGTGCACGAGGGACCATCAGCCTAAGTAGTTATAACAAAAAATTTGCGAAAATCCAAATTTAACATACTTAAAATCACTAAACACCACATTTTTGAAAAAAACTCGTATGCACATTTTTGGGGTGGAGGATTTGGTTTTGGACTCTGAAACTTTTCAGGCGTTGTTAGTAGTGTAGTTGAAACACATTGCTAGCAAAAAATCGCGGAACTTTTGATATTTTTTTTTATTTTATATGCCTTCGTCACTTTTTTGTCGATTTTCGTTACTTTTTCATTTTTTTGCCGTAAAAACTAGTTTTACGTATTTTGAAGTACTTATACCGTACAGAAAGTTTCTACAAACGATGTAGCGTGAACGAGGGACCATCAGCCTAAGTAGTTATAACAAAAAATTTGCGAAAATCCAAATTTAACATACTTAAAATCACTAAACACCACATTTTTGAAAAAAACTCGTATGCACATTTTTGGGGTGGAGGATTTGGTTTTGGACTCTGAAACTTTTCAGGCGTTGTTAGTAGTGTAGTCGAAACACATTGCGAGCAAAAAATCGCGGAACTTTTGATATTTTTTTTTTATTTTATATGCCTTCGTTACCTTTTTTGTCGATTTTCGTCACTTTTTCATTTTTTTGCCGTAAAAACTAGTTTTACGTCTTTTGAAGTGCTTATACCGTACAGAAAGTTTCTGCAAACGATGTAACGTGAACGAGGGGCCATCAGCCTAAGTAGTTATAACAAAAAATTTGCGAAAATCCAAATTTAACATACTTAAAATCACTAAACACCACATTTTTGAAAAAAACTCGTATGCACATTTTTGGGGTGGAGGATTTGGTTTTGGACTCTGAAACTTTTCAGGCGTTGTAAGTAATGTAGTCGAAACACATTGCGAGCAAAAAATCGCGGAACTTTTGATATTTTTTTTTATTTTATTTGCCTTCGTCACTTTTTTGTCGATTTTCGTTACTTTTTCATTTTTTTGCCGTAAAACTAGTTTTACGTCTTTTGAAGTGCTTATACCGTACAGAAAGTTTCTGCATACGATGTAGCGTGATCGAGGGACCATCAGCCTAAGTAGTTATAACAAAAAATTTGCGAAAATCCAAATTTAACATACTTAAAATCACTAAACACCACATTTTTGAAAAAAACTCGTATGCACATTTTTGGGGTGGAGGATTTGGTTTTGGACTCTGAAACTTTTCAGGCGTTGTTAGTAGTGTAGTCGAAACACATTGCGAGCAAAAAATCGTGGAACTTTTGATATTTTTTTTTTATTTTATATGTCTTCGTTACCTTTTTTGTCGATTTTCGTCACTTTTTCATTTTTTTGCCGTAAAAACTAGTTTTACGTCTTTTGAAGTACTTATACCGTACAGAAAGTTTCTGCAAACGATGTAGCGTGCACGAGGGACCATCAGCCTAAGTAGTTATAACAAAAAATTTGCGAAAATCCAAATTTAACATACTTAAAATCACTAAACACCACATTTTTGAAAAAAACTCGTATGCACATTTTTGGGGTGGAGGATTTGGTTTTGGACTCTGAAACTTTTCAGGCGTTGTTAGTAGTGTAGTTGAAACACATTGCGAGCAAAAAATCGCGGAACTTTTGATATTTTTTTTTATTTTATATGCCTTCGTCACTTTTTTGTCGATTTTCGTTACTTTTTCATTTTTTTGCCGTAAAAACTAGTTTTACGTATTTTGAAGTACTTATACCGTACAGAAAGTTTCTACAAACGATGTAGCGTGAACGAGGGACCATCAGCCTAAGTAGTTATAACAAAAAATTTGCGAAAATCCAAATTTAACATACTTAAAATCACTAAACACCACATTTTTGAAAAAAACTCGTATGCACATTTTTGGGGTGGAGGATTTGGTTTTGGACTCTGAAACTTTTCAGGCGATGTTAGTAGTGTAGTCGCAACACATTGCGAGCAAAAAATCGCGGAACTTTTGATATTTTTTTTTATTTTATATGCCTTCGTCACTTTTTTGTCGATTTTCGTTACTTTTTCATTTTTTTGCCGTAAAAACTAGTTTTACGTCTTTTGAAGTGCTTATACCGTACAGAAAGTTTCTGCAAACGATGTAGCGTGATCGAGGGACCATCAGCCTAAGTAGTTATAACAAAAAATTTGCGAAAATCCAAATTTAACATACTTAAAATCACTAAACACCACATTTTTGAAAAAAACTCGTATGCACATTTTTGGGGTGGAGGATTTGGTTTTGGACTCTGAAACTTTTCAGGCGTTGTTAGTAGTGTAGTCGAAACACATTGCGAGCAAAAAATCGTGGAACTTTTGATATTTTTTTTTTATTTTATATGTCTTCGTTACCTTTTTTGTCGATTTTCGTCACTTTTTCATTTTTTTGCCGTAAAAACTAGTTTTACGTCTTTTGAAGTACTTATACCGTACAGAAAGTTTCTGCAAACGATGTAGCGTGCACGAGGGACCATCAGCCTAAGTAGTTATAACAAAAAATTTGCGAAAATCCAAATTTAACATACTTAAAATCACTAAACACCACATTTTTGAAAAAAACTCGTATGCACATTTTTGGGGTGGAGGATTTGGTTTTGGACTCTGAAACTTTTCAGGCGTTGTTAGTAGTGTAGTTGAAACACATTGCTAGCAAAAAATCGCGGAACTTTTGATATTTTTTTTTATTTTATATGCCTTCGTCACTTTTTTGTCGATTTTCGTTACTTTTTCATTTTTTTGCCGTAAAAACTAGTTTTACGTATTTTGAAGTACTTATACCGTACAGAAAGTTTCTACAAACGATGTAGCGTGAACGAGGGACCATCAGCCTAAGTAGTTATAACAAAAAATTTGCGAAAATCCAAATTTAACATACTTAAAATCACTAAACACCACATTTTTGAAAAAAACTCGTATGCACATTTTTGGGGTGGAGGATTTGGTTTTGGACTCTGAAACTTTTCAGGCGATGTTAGTAGTGTAGTCGCAACACATTGCGAGCAAAAAATCGCGGAACTTTTGATATTTTTTTTTATTTTATATGCCTTCATCACTTTTTTGTCGATTTTCGTTACTTTTTCATTTTTTTGCCGTAAAAACTAGTTTTACGTATTTTGAAGTACTTATACCGTACAGAAAGTTTCTGCAAACGATGTAGCGTGAACGAGGGACCATCAGCCTAAGTAGTTATAACAAAAAATTTGCGAAAATCCAAATTTAACATACTTAAAATCACTAAACACCACATTTTTGAAAAAAACTCGTATGCACATTTTTGGGGTGGAGGATTTGGTTTTGGACTCTGAAACTTTTCAGGCGATGTTAGTAGTGTAGTCGCAACACATTGCGAGCAAAAAATCGCGGAACTTTTGATATTTTTTTTTATTTTATATGCCTTCGTCACTTTTTTGTCGATTTTCGTTACTTTTTCATTTTTTTGCCGTAAAAACTAGTTTTACGTATTTTGAAGTACTTATACCGTACAGAAAGTTTCTGCAAACGATGTAGCGTGAACGAGGGACCATCAGCCTAAGTAGTAATAACAAAAAATTTGCGAAAATCTAAATTTAACATACTTAAAATCACTAAACACCACATTTTTGAAAAAAACTCGTATGCACATTTTTGGGGTGGAGGATTTGGTTTTGGACTCTGAAACTTTTCAGGCGTTGTTAGTAGTGTAGTCGAAACACATTGCGAGCAAAAAATCGTGGAACTTTTGATATTTTTTTTTTATTTTATATGTCTTCGTTACCTTTTTTGTCGATTTTCGTCACTTTTTCATTTTTTTGCCGTAAAAACTAGTTTTACGTCTTTTGAAGTACTTATACCGTACAGAAAGTTTCTGCAAACGATGTAGCGTGCACGAGGGACCATCAGCCTAAGTAGTTATAACAAAAAATTTGCGAAAATCCAAATTTAACATACTTAAAATCACTAAACACCACATTTTTGAAAAAAACTCGTATGCACATTTTTGGGGTGGAGGATTTGGTTTTGGACTCTGAAACTTTTCAGGCGTTGTTAGTAGTGTAGTTGAAACACATTGCTAGCAAAAAATCGCGGAACTTTTGATATTTTTTTTTATTTTATATGCCTTCGTCACTTTTTTGTCGATTTTCGTTACTTTTTCATTTTTTTGCCGTAAAAACTAGTTTTACGTATTTTGAAGTACTTATACCGTACAGAAAGTTTCTACAAACGATGTAGCGTGAACGAGGGACCATCAGCCTAAGTAGTTATAACAAAAAATTTGCGAAAATCCAAATTTAACATACTTAAAATCACTAAACACCACATTTTTGAAAAAAACTCGTATGCACATTTTTGGGGTGGAGGATTTGGTTTTGGACTCTGAAACTTTTCAGGCGTTGTTAGTAGTGTAGTCGAAACACATTGCGAGCAAAAAATCGTGGAACTTTTGATATTTTTTTTTTATTTTATATGTCTTCGTTACCTTTTTTGTCGATTTTCGTCACTTTTTCATTTTTTTTGCCGTAAAAACTAGTTTTACGTCTTTTGAAGTACTTATACCGTACAGAAAGTTTCTGCAAACGATGTAGCGTGCACGAGGGACCATCAGCCTAAGTAGTTATAACAAAAAATTTGCGAAAATCCAAATTTAACATACTTAAAATCACTAAACACCACATTTTTGAAAAAAACTCGTATGCACATTTTTGGGGTGGAGGATTTGGTTTTGGACTCTGAAACTTTTCAGGCGTTGTTAGTAGTGTAGTTGAAACACATTGCGAGCAAAAAATCGCGGAACTTTTGATATTTTTTTTTTATTTTATATGCCTTCGTCACTTTTTTGTCGATTTTCGTTACTTTTTCATTTTTTTTGCCGTAAAAACTAGTTTTACGTATTTTGAAGTACTTATACCGTACAGAAAGTTTCTACAAACGATGTAGCGTGAACGAGGGACCATCAGCCTAAGTAGTTATAACAAAAAATTTGCGAAAATCCAAATTTAACATACTTAAAATCACTAAACACCACATTTTTGAAAAAAACTCGTATGCACATTTTTGGGGTGGAGGATTTGGTTTTGGACTCTGAAACTTTTCAGGCGATGTTAGTAGTGTAGTCGCAACACATTGCGAGCAAAAAATCGCGGAACTTTTGATATTTTTTTTTATTTTATATGCCTTCGTCACTTTTTTGTCGATTTTCGTTACTTTTTCATTTTTTTTGCCGTAAAAACTAGTTTTACGTCTTTTGAAGTGCTTATACCGTACAGAAAGTTTCTGCAAACGATGTAGCGTGATCGAGGGACCATCAGCCTAAGTAGTTATAACAAAAAATTTGCGAAAATCCAAATTTAACATACTTAAAATCACTAAACACCACATTTTTGAAAAAAACTCGTATGCACATTTTTGGGGTGGAGGATTTGGTTTTGGACTCTGAAACTTTTCAGGCGTTGTTAGTAGTGTAGTCGAAACACATTGCGAGCAAAAAATCGTGGAACTTTTGATATTTTTTTTTTATTTTATATGTCTTCGTTACCTTTTTTGTCGATTTTCGTCACTTTTTCATTTTTTTGCCGTAAAAACTAGTTTTACGTCTTTTGAAGTACTTATACCGTACAGAAAGTTTCTGCAAACGATGTAGCGTGCACGAGGGACCATCAGCCTAAGTAGTTATAACAAAAAATTTGCGAAAATCCAAATTTAACATACTTAAAATCACTAAACACCACATTTTTGAAAAAAACTCGTATGCACATTTTTGGGGTGGAGGATTTGGTTTTGGACTCTGAAACTTTTCAGGCGTTGTTAGTAGTGTAGTTGAAACACATTGCTAGCAAAAAATCGCGGAACTTTTGATATTTTTTTTTATTTTATATGCCTTCGTCACTTTTTTGTCGATTTTCGTTACTTTTTCATTTTTTTGCCGTAAAAACTAGTTTTACGTATTTTGAAGTACTTATACCGTACAGAAAGTTTCTACAAACGATGTAGCGTGAACGAGGGACCATCAGCCTAAGTAGTTATAACAAAAAATTTGCGAAAATCCAAATTTAACATACTTAAAATCACTAAACACCACATTTTTGAAAAAAACTCGTATGCACATTTTTGGGGTGGAGGATTTGGTTTTGGACTCTGAAACTTTTCAGGCGTTGTTAGTAGTGTAGTCGAAACACATTGCGAGCAAAAAATCGCGGAACTTTTGATATTTTTTTTTTATTTTATATGCCTTCGTTACCTTTTTTGTCGATTTTCGTCACTTTTTCATTTTTTTGCCGTAAAAACTAGTTTTACGTCTTTTGAAGTGCTTATACCGTACAGAAAGTTTCTGCAAACGATGTAACGTGAACGAGGGGCCATCAGCCTAAGTAGTTATAACAAAAAATTTGCGAAAATCCAAATTTAACATACTTAAAATCACTAAACACCACATTTTTGAAAAAAACTCGTATGCACATTTTTGGGGTGGAGGATTTGGTTTTGGACTCTGAAACTTTTCAGGCGTTGTAAGTAATGTAGTCGAAACACATTGCGAGCAAAAAATCGCGGAACTTTTGATATTTTTTTTTTATTTTATTTGCCTTCGTCACTTTTTTGTCGATTTTCGTTACTTTTTCATTTTTTTGCCGTAAAACTAGTTTTACGTCTTTTGAAGTGCTTATACCGTACAGAAAGTTTCTGCAAACGATGTAGCGTGATCGAGGGACCATCAGCCTAAGTAGTTATAACAAAAAATTTGCGAAAATCCAAATTTAACATACTTAAAATCACTAAACACCACATTTTTGAAAAAAACTCGTATGCACATTTTTGGGGTGGAGGATTTGGTTTTGGACTCTGAAACTTTTCAGGCGTTGTTAGTAGTGTAGTCGAAACACATTGCGAGCAAAAAATCGCGGAACTTTTGATATTTTTTTTTTATTTTATATGCCTTCGTTACCTTTTTTGTCGATTTTCGTCACTTTTTCATTTTTTTGCCGTAAAAACTAGTTTTACGTCTTTTGAAGTGCTTATACCGTACAGAAAGTTTCTGCAAACGATGTAACGTGAACGAGGGGGCCATCAGCCTAAGTAGTTATAACAAAAAATTTGCGAAAATCCAAATTTAACATACTTAAAATCACTAAACACCACATTTTTGAAAAAAACTCGTATGCACATTTTTGGGGTGGAGGATTTGGTTTTGGACTCTGAAACTTTTCAGGCGTTGTAAGTAATGTAGTCGAAACACATTGCGAGCAAAAAATCGCGGAACTTTTGATATTTTTTTTTTATTTTATTTGCCTTCGTCACTTTTTTGTCGATTTTCGTTACTTTTTCATTTTTTTTGCCGTAAAACTAGTTTTACGTCTTTTGAAGTGCTTATACCGTACAGAAAGTTTCTGCAAACGATGTAGCGTGATCGAGGGACCATCAGCCTAAGTAGTTATAACAAAAAATTTGCGAAAATCCAAATTTAACATACTTAAAATCACTAAACACCACATTTTTGAAAAAAACTCGTATGCACATTTTTGGGGTGGAGGATTTGGTTTTGGACTCTGAAACTTTTCAGGCGATGTTAGTAGTGTAGTCGCAACACATTGCGAGCAAAAAATCGCGGAACTTTTGATATTTTTTTTTATTTTATTTGCCTTCGTCACTTTTTTGTCGATTTTCGTTACTTTTTCATTTTTTTTGCCGTTAAAACTAATTTAACGTCTTTTGAAGTGCTTATACCGTACAGAAAGTTTCTGCAAACGATGTAGCGTGAACGAGGGACCATCAGCCTAAGTAGTTATAACAAAAAATTTGCGAAAATCAAAATTTAACATACTTTTTTTTTTTTTTTTTTTTTCCGTTTGAACCGACAGCAGAGGAGGATCTGTGTGAACACTACTACTCCTCTGCTGCCATCGTTTATTAATATTTAATAAAAACATTAATACATGCACATTCTTAACATATAACTAATTATGGTTGCTTCACCTTAAAAATAACATTAATACAATAGGTACAATACAATGTAATACAATGCGATACAATAATAAAGTCAGTCAGTTGGAGCGGCTGCCACTGGATTCGCTCTTCGTTCGGCCTCAGCTACCCTTTCATCACGCTCCTTGCAGCTTAAAATGTTGTCAACCATGTCATAAAAGGACTGAGTGGCACGTTGGGAGGCAGCCCGTAGCCGGTCGTTCTCGCTGAACGGGACATCAGAGGGGCCGCACAGCAAATCCTGAACGTCTCCCGGAGTTATATTTCGGTTACCAACAAACATCTTCACTGGCAGCCGAAGCGGATCCCAGTAAGCACAATCAAATATCGTGTGTTCCACAGTGTCCTCAGGGTGTTGGCAGTACAGACAAGCCGCATCAGGAGCGCGCTTCATCCTGTGTAGGTAATACCTGAAACACCCGTGTCCAGTAAGAGCCTGTGTTACATGAAACGTGAGGTCTTTGGGGCATCTTTTCGTCCATCTCATCAGGTCCGGAAGAATCGTGCGCGTCCAGGCGCCTCCAACGCCCCGACTCCATCTGTTCGACCAGGCAGCAAGCAAGATGTCTCGCTCTGCTCTCCGGATTTCATCCTTAGAATCAGCTCTGTCCGGGTCGTCAAGTTTACTTCGGACTCTTTTGCGTTCCAAAGCAAGAAGATCACCCGGAGGAGTTCCCGCCAGAAATAAGGCTGCCTCAGCCGAGACTGTGCGGTAGGCCCTCGTGACTCTGAGAGCCGCAATCCTCTGTGCCCGGATCATAAGGTTTCGACAGATAGCGTACTTGCATGCTCTTTCCGCCCACGTTGGACAGGCGTACAGCAGCCTGCTGTTCACCACAGACATTAGCAGCGTTCTCTTAGCCTGTGAGGGTCCTCCAAGGTTGGGCATGAGCCGTCCTATAGCCAGCGCTGCCTGGGACGCCTTCCCCGAAACAGTAGTGAAGTGTCCACTGAAAGTAAGGTGCGAGTCCAGATGGAGTCCCAGGTATCGCAATTTCCTTAACAAAGGAACTGTGTGACCCCCTACAACGAAAACCGGATCCCGATACGCCCACTTCTTAGTCAGCATGATGGCCTCTGTCTTGTGCCGTGCTAGTTGAAGTCCGTGAGCGCCCATCCAGCCATCAATAGCGTCTAATGTGGGGTTGACCACCTCTTCCAAGGTGTCTGAAGTCTCTCCAACTGCGAGTAGGGCTAGATCATCTGCGAAGCCGACAAGCTGAACCCCCTCCGGAACGTCCATCCTGAGAATGTCATCATAGAATACATTCCACAATGTGGGGCCGAGGACCGACCCCTGCGGAACACCCCCTGTGACCGGCCTGTCAATGCTGTTCCCATCGGTTGTTCTAATGGTAATTGTACGATCCTCCATGTATGACCGTAAAATTTTTAGGAGGTATCGGGGGACTCCTCTGCGTCGAAGAGCCTCATCCACGTGCTTCCATGGCGCAGAGTTGAAGGCATTCTGAACGTCGAGTGCCACTAGGACGCATAGTTCCTGATTTCTTGAGGGTCCATGATTGGCCCACTTAGCCAGGTCAAGAACCTTTTTGATGGCGTCCTCGGTGGAGCAACCCCTTCGGAAGCCAAACTGGTTGATACTGAGTCCACCAGCCCTCTCTAAGTGATCGTTAAGCCTGAGTAGGAGGATCCTCTCAAATAATTTCCCAGTGGTGTCTAGCATGCAGAGAGGCCGAAAGCTAGATGGATTAGATACTGGCTTGTCCGGTCCTTTATGAAGAAGTAGGAGTCTGGCCCTTTTCCACCTAACAGGAAAAACTGACTCACTTAAACATCTATTGTACATTTTAACAAATATATCGGGGGACCTATTGGCAATCAGCGAAAGCATCTCATTAGGAATCCCATCCAGCCCGGTCGCTTTACCCCTTGACAGTCGTGAGACTGTTAGCCTGGACTCCTCTGTGGTTATAGGTGGGCACTCATTACCATGATTTAAGTTGTAACCTTCGGCAGTGGTGGTTGGAAAGCTAGGATCTACTTGGCTATCCATCGGCACACATTGCCAATTGATAATTGGCATAGTGGGAAATAGGTGATCAGCAATCTCGTTTTCGCGTCCTATTGCAGCTAAACCTGGTGGCTGTCTGCCCAGCCGCCCCGAAACAATTCTGTATGGCACACCCCAGGGATCGTTATCTACCGATGCGCAAAGAGCAGCCCAGCTAAGCTTCTGTGACTTACGGATGGAAACGCGTAAAGCCTTGCGTGCCTCTCTGAAGGCAATTCTTTCCGCTGTACTGCCATCAGGGCCTTGTCTCTTAACCACTCTGAGATATATGCGCCTATTCCTTATGCATTTGGCTCTAAGGTCGGCAATCTCATGGTTCCACCAATGAACTGCTTTCCGTTTGTGGGCTCCGTAGACTCTTCTGGGCATACAAGAATCGCAGGCATTAACCAGATAGTTGTTGAGAACCTCTGCTGCGTCATCCACCGAAGCAGGCTCCTCCAAAACCGGTGGTCCCTCATCCAACTTTCGAGAGAGCGCAGCATAATCGAGCTTACGTGTGGCCCATCCTAGATGTACACCCCGTCCCATGGGTACGTTATCGTTAAGTGTTCGCGAGTAGGGAATGAGGTTGAATGTGATGTAGTTGTGGTCGCTACCGGAATAGTCATCGAGGACCTCCCAGTCCACTACCTCGTAGGGGCCCGGGCCCGAGAAGGTTACATCAATGACCGAAGAAGACGCCCCTCTCTGGAAGGTAGGGTGGCTTCCAACGTTGTTGGCCCAGAGTCCAAGACTTGCGGCAAAGGATTCAAGAGCTTCTCCTTTACTATCATCTACACTAGAGCCCCAGTACGTGGACTTAGCATTAAAGTCACCAGCAACCAGGAGAGTTTCATTCTCTCTTTCCCCCTGTCTTATAGCTTGTTCAAGACCATCCAGGAATCCCTTAAAGGCATTCAGGCGGTCCTCTGCAGAGTCGCCGTTGGGGGTCCAGTAGCAGCTGAATGCTCTAACATTCCCAAATCGGAGCCATGCAAAGCCCGGGCCAGAACCAGTCTCCTCCGCCACAATGCCCGCAATGGTGGTCAGTGCTATTGAGCACCTCCCGTCTGAACTAGAAGCCCAGCTGGGGTGGTTACATGGGGATCTGTTGTGCTCACTGAGGATGAGGAGGCCAATGTCCATGTTCAGCACGGTTCGGGAAAGTAGCTGTTGGGCAGCCCAGTCGGTGTGGAGGTTGATTTGCAAGCAGTGAATCATTGCTTAGAGCGTGATCCATCTCCGCTGGCTTCCCGCCGAGACTGCGCTTGCGAATTGTGCCCAGCAAGTATCTTGAGCGCCTCCTTCCTGGCTTTGCACATACCTGAACCTGGCTTATGTTCAAAACGTTCAATGCCTGCTCTCTCACATGCAACACATCGGTCCTTTTCCGCCAAACAGTCTTTAAGTTCGTGTCCTGGTTCTCCACAGCGTCTGCAATTCAACGATAAGTCGGGCCCGGAACAATTATCACTCCGATGACCGAATCCGTGACATCTAAAGCACTTTTCGGGTTCAGGACGCCTAGGACGAACGCGGCACATTGTCCATCCAATAGGGACGCGAGTTACAATAGCGGCAGAAGCTCTAGTCATTCTGGCGGTAGCAATTTGCTGGCCGGACATGGTGGACCAAAGGCCAGTGATTTGAACTGCCTGTCGTTCGCAAATTGCAGCTTGGTCATCTTCGGATCCGGGTATTGCCGCCCGCAATGCCGAAAGAACCTCACCCTCGGTCGTCACTGCGTCGAG
Organism: Rhopalosiphum padi; assembly: GCF_020882245.1. Lineage (NCBI taxonomy): Eukaryota > Metazoa > Arthropoda > Insecta > Hemiptera > Aphididae > Rhopalosiphum > Rhopalosiphum padi. The sequence continues at coordinate 28,211,729 of NC_083600.1, forward strand.
GTCAACAATCTCAACAACAGTAAACTGGCTAAGCTGTGACACTCCTCCAACCGCATCACCCAGCCTGGTGGCTATGGCCGACGACAATTTCTGGGCTGCTACTACAGATCCCGCACCTTTGGCTAACTCAACCAGCAAGTGCCCATCCCTGGTTTTGCGCATGCCAGTAACCTGAGCTCCCAGCTCAACCAAGTTCACCTCGCTGTTATTCCTTACTGCACGAACGGTGTCAGCGTACGACGAGCCGGCAGCCACCTTGACTAAAACCGCCGGAGGCTTAGCCCTGAACTTCGCCCCAGTCCTCATAGGTATAGGAAGGCCCATTGCTCTTCCACTGTGCGGAGCTGCAGTTGCTTTCCTGCCAACAACTTCCCTCCACCCTTCGCCATCCGTCTCCATCGCCGAATCAGCTCCAGTATCGGCATGATTTTCCACTGCTGATGGCCCCCGTGCACCTGCCTTGGCTGCGCGACGTCTTGACGACTCCTTCTTCCGGCGCTCCTGCTCACTCTCCCACCAATTAGGAGTCAGAACGGTGTCAGTTCCGACGTCCACCATCTCCGGCCTGCTGAGGCCCTTGTCCACTGAGCCGGTCACTAGTACATCTCTCAATTTCTTAGCTGGGGGGAGAAGTGGTGATCTCAATTTACCCTTTTTTGTTAGCATCGGAGCCACGGTGTCATAGATATCTTCAAGCAACTTCATGAGTCGGTTGGACGCCGATTTATCGCCCCCTGATCTCACTTCGTTCATTGCTGTTTTTAGCGAAGATTTTATGTACGCCAGTCCAGCCTCAATCTGGTTCTCACTGCCCCCCACAGTGGAGGTGAGTGTGGGGATTGTGCACTTTCTTTTAATACCCATCACTGGTGTCGTTTCCCCGTCGGTACACGATCTAGCGCCCACCAGTCCGGGACTTGGTGGCCCAGCCATCCCGGCACCCGAGACACCAGATTCAATTTCCATGACGACATCATCGACCTCGAGGTTGCCGTGATTCATGCTCCTGCGGCTCAGAGCTTTCTAACTACGCGTCACCCTGTATAATATACAGTGTGCAGGTAGTCTGAGCGGTTCCGTGTGCTATTTGTTTATATAGCTGTTTCAGCTGCGCGCCGCCCGAAATCGCGATAACGAGCTCGGCGATAGCGGCGACGACCGTTCGCCGGTTGACCTTTGGCCGACCGCGGGCCGATAAGAAAAGTAGTAAATGTTACTCTTACCTTAATCAGTAGTCGTACAAACCTAACTTAAAACTGCCCTTATGGGGAAAGTTCTTATAGGACCGACTCAAAATCGACACCGATCCTCGCGCGCACTTTTCAGGCACCTCTAGGTACAAAAATCACAAAAAACTGTTAACAATTGTCAGCTGGAGGCGCAATAATATTAGAACAGTGCTATTACGCATGCTACCACTAAGACAGCCACCGCTGAACTGAAATTTAACATACTTAAAATCACTAAACACCACATTTTTGAAAAAAACTCGTATGCACATTTTTGCGGTGGAGGATTTGGTTTTGGACTCTGAAACTTTTCAGGCGATGTTAGTAGTGTAGTCGCAACACATTGCGAGCAAAAAATCGCGGAACTTTTGATATTTTTTTTTATTTTATATGCCTTCATCACTTTTTTGTCGATTTTCGTTACTTTTTCATTTTTTTGCCGTAAAAACTAGTTTTACGTATTTTGAAGTACTTATACCGTACAGAAAGTTTCTGCAAACGATGTAGCGTGAACGAGGGACCATCAGCCTAAGTAGTTATAACAAAAAATTTGCGAAAATCCAAATTTAACATACTTAAAATCACTAAACACCACATTTTTGAAAAAAACTCGTATGCACATTTTTGGGGTGGAGGATTTGGTTTTGGACTCTGAAACTTTTCAGGCGATGTTAGTAGTGTAGTCGCAACACATTGCGAGCAAAAAATCGCGGAACTTTTGATATTTTTTTTTATTTTATATGCCTTCGTCACTTTTTTGTCGATTTTCGTTACTTTTTCATTTTTTTGCCGTAAAAACTAGTTTTACGTATTTTGAAGTACTTATACCGTACAGAAAGTTTCTGCAAACGATGTAGCGTGAACGAGGGACCATCAGCCTAAGTAGTAATAACAAAAAATTTGCGAAAATCTAAATTTAACATACTTAAAATCACTAAACACCACATTTTTGAAAAAAACTCGTATGCACATTTTTGGGGTGGAGGATTTGGTTTTGGACTCTGAAACTTTTCAGGCGTTGTTAGTAGTGTAGTCGAAACACATTGCGAGCAAAAAATCGTGGAACTTTTGATATTTTTTTTTTATTTTATATGTCTTCGTTACCTTTTTTGTCGATTTTCGTCACTTTTTCATTTTTTTGCCGTAAAAACTAGTTTTACGTCTTTTGAAGTACTTATACCGTACAGAAAGTTTCTACAAACGATGTAGCGTGAACGAGGGACCATCAGCCTAAGTAGTTATAACAAAAAATTTGCGAAAATCCAAATTTAACATACTTAAAATCACTAAACACCACATTTTTGAAAAAAACTCGTATGCACATTTTTGGGGTGGAGGATTTGGTTTTGGACTCTGAAACTTTTCAGGCGTTGTTAGTAGTGTAGTCGAAACACATTGCGAGCAAAAAATCGCGGAACTTTTGATATTTTTTTTTTATTTTATATGCCTTCGTTACCTTTTTTGTCGATTTTCGTCACTTTTTCATTTTTTTGCCGTAAAAACTAGTTTTACGTCTTTTGAAGTGCTTATACCGTACAGAAAGTTTCTGCAAACGATGTAACGTGAACGAGGGGCCATCAGCCTAAGTAGTTATAACAAAAAATTTGCGAAAATCCAAATTTAACATACTTAAAATCACTAAACACCACATTTTTGAAAAAAACTCGTATGCACATTTTTGGGGTGGAGGATTTGGTTTTGGACTCTGAAACTTTTCAGGCGTTGTTAGTAGTGTAGTCGAAACACATTGCGAGCAAAAAATCGTGGAACTTTTGATATTTTTTTTTTATTTTATATGTCTTCGTTACCTTTTTTGTCGATTTTCGTCACTTTTTCATTTTTTTGCCGTAAAAACTAGTTTTACGTATTTTGAAGTACTTATACCGTACAGAAAGTTTCTGCAAACGATGTAGCGTGAACGAGGGACCATCAGCCTAAGTAGTTATAACAAAAAATTTGCGAAAATCCAAATTTAACATACTTAAAATCACTAAACACCACATTTTTGAAAAAAACTCGTATGCACATTTTTGGGGTGGAGGATTTGGTTTTGGACTCTGAAACTTTTCAGGCGATGTTAGTAGTGTAGTCGCAACACATTGCGAGCAAAAAATCGCGGAACTTTTGATATTTTTTTTTATTTTATATGCCTTCGTCACTTTTTTGTCGATTTTCGTTACTTTTTCATTTTTTTGCCGTAGAAACTAGTTTTACGTATTTTGAAGTACTTATACCGTACAGAAAGTTTCTGCAAACGATGTAGCGTGAACGAGGGACCATCAGCCTAAGTAGTTATAACAAAAAATTTGCGAAAATCAAAATTTAACATACTTAAAATCACTAAACACCACATTTTTGAAAAAAACTCGTATGCACATTTTTGGAGTGACGGATTTGGTTTTGGACTCTGAAACTTTTCAGGCGTTGTTAGTAGTGTAGTCGAAACACATTGCGAGCAAAAAATCGCGGAACTTTTGATATTTTTTTTTTTTTATATGCCTTCGTTACCTTTTTTGTCGATTTTCGTCACTTTTTCATTTTTTTGCCGTAAAAACTAGTTTTACGTCTTTTGAAGTACTTATACTGTACAGAAAGTTTCTGCAAACGATGTAGCGTGAACGAGGGACCATCAGCCTAAGTAGTTATAACAAAAAATATATTTTAAGACAGACGTGAGTCATACCACACCGTATGTATATACACACGGCAATAGTGTGGACAAGATAAACGCGCACATACAACTATACTGGTACACATTTTACATCTACTTAAGTTCAGATGACGACAGACGCGCTATATTGGTATTGTCTGCACTCCACTGTTCGCGCTGGATGCATGGAGGACAAATATAAATTTCAATCACGAGTTGCTAAAGGTCCGCGATTTAAATATCGGTCCGGTATCCTGCAGTGGAGGTTAAATTACTTCTTTCATGTGCCGCCCGCACTTGCAACAACGTCTGGTCCTTAACGGCGAGAATATAAACAAAAAAAATGGCAGTAGTTCTGAACAGTACATCTGCAATATAAAATGTTTTGGTCGGATCCACTTCGGTTGGAGCGAAACACAGCGAACGCAACGATAATCACAACCACGCTGGATGAACACGTCGTGATTGTGTGTGTATATTGTGTATGTATAGATCGTACGTATGATTATGTTATATATAATATTATGTGGATCATAACCATATATAAACCGTTTTGTTTGCTTACTCTTCGAATATACCTATTAGAGATGGTAACAATAATATATTTTGGAAATGTGTTGGTCTGTTGCCATCACATTGTTACATCATTGTTAAGTAACAATGTGTCAATAATCAAACAAATATCATTCACAAATCAAGATTAAATAATATATAGTAATAATAAGAAGAAGAACCTTTGCCATTGTGGATAAACAAACGAAATAAAAAGGCCCATAAATATACAATATTATTAATAAATATATTATAGTCATATAGATATATACAAAATATAGATAAATAAAACACGGATAGCGCGTAGTGTTTTCCGGTCCAAAGCTGTTGCCTATTAAAATCCAGATAAATTATTCGTTAAAAATATGATACCATTATAATATTACGACTTCACAACATTTGTCTGGTCGGTCATCGTGCCGTACTCATGTCTGTATCCGGTCGCCACCGATTCCGTGCACTCACACTGTACCCGGAATCGGAAACCAAGCTGCAGGATTGTCACTGCACGATACTTTTATTCCTTTAGAAAATCACCCGTAAAGTCTCTGCCATCAATAAATCACTATCACCATCGGTCATCGCTGAAATTTGTGAAATAGCAGGTTTGTGTTGTTGATGGCCTCGTCGGTACCGCTTTCGACTTTATTGCTGCTGTCTATCACGCCAGTAACATTATAGACGTTATTACTCTATCGGCCATTATATCATATAATCACGTGACAAAAGATGTCGAGCCATGGAAGTCTCTCACAGACCACAGTGATAAATGTACGTAACATTACGATCAGATTAATGCTTAATTTATTGTTTTTTAAATTATTATTATTAATATTTTAGTTAGTTTTGTATGCGTTGCACAACGAATCAATCGTTGCCTTCTCCGGTACAGGCTAAACGCGCGCCCTGTCGTCGTCGTCGTCGTCAGTCGTCAATCGTTCCTCCAAAGCTGCCGGGGCCCGTCGTGCCGCCAGAGGGTAAATCGCATCGACCACCGAACATTCGACTCCAGCAAACCCCCGTCGCGAGTGGTCGGAGAACGCGCGCAGGTGACTTACCGCCGCGCACCGTTCGTGCTCTTTCCAGTATCTTCCCTATCCATCATACGTCGCCGTCTTCCTATCCGACGTCTTCGGTAAGAGGGTGTAGCCGGTGTAGGGTTGGATGCCTGCTAATCGCCCCGGATGTAACACACGAACCGCAAAGCTCGCGGGACTCGTTTCCGCTCTGTCGAAAATCTTCGACGACAAGGAGCGATGAGTGGCATGCCGACCATGCCGGTCACACCCGGTTGAAGCTACCCGACCAAATTCCCAAGTGTTTCGGGCTTCTTCTCTCCTGCAGACCGGCATCGTGTCCATATCCTTCACGGCTTCACCTGCTCGTCAACACCAGCCAGTAAGTCGTCGGGCAACGAATTTTGTACTTTCGCCTGCTCGTCACCGCCAGCCAGTGAGTCTTCGGGCAACGCATCTTCTACTTTTGCCGGCACAATATCGGTATCCATATCCATCGCCTGCTCGTCACCGCCAGCCAGCTCATCGTCGGAAACGAAGATAGTCGTTTTTCGATCGAGTGTCAACTCGACCGACTGCACTGCCATTTCCGACGACGGCTCGTCTCCGCTGGACAACGGATGCAACAACAGATCATTCATCAAGCCTTGTACATTGTCATTAACGAAAGCTTTCAGTTCTTTTATGAATTCATCGATGTCTATATTTTGTGATGCAATTTTATCGTTGTACTGTTATGTCGTATTGTAATGTGATTGAAAGTGTGGAATGTGAACGGATAGTCCGGACTTAGAATCATAAATGAAATTTTATAATATTGTCCGATAAAGAGAAAATTGAAATCTTTTTTTAAATATAATATATTTCTTTCGATTTAACTCTAATAAATGACATATTGATATTTTTCCGATAAACAAAGTTTTTTTCAATTATTTTGTAATTTAATTTAAATAATGTATTGCTATATGTATAAAACATATATTATATTACGACTCTACAAGTCCAAACCATTTTACCATTTTTCTTAAATTCCGTTGTGGCATAAATAGCTCATAGCTGGAAGATGGAAAGATAAATGACAATCCATACACTCCTCATTACATCAAAAATATTTGAAAAAATTTCTAAATACATGACGAGATACGTCAGCAATTAGATGTATTACAATTTAATTTAAAATTGTATGGTTTTTATATTACTATTATTTTTTTTTTGTCTTCGCGCATCTTTTAATTACCAGTGAAAATTTTATAATATTACGTTTAAACTGTTTAAAGTATTGCAGGCATTGAATTAATTAATGTTGGTTTAGCCGTCAACTTTTCTGAAAATTAAAATTATTAAAGTAATAATATTTAGTTTAGTATTAATTTAATTTTAGTTATTAAATAATTTTTTTCTCAAATTATGTAGGTACTAGGTATAACTTGTTTTAACGTTTTAAAGTAATTATTAGACTTTTAATTGCTTCACCTTGTATACTTTTAAATGTCTTGTTTAAATTTATATTATGTGTATCAAAATAAAATTACATGCCTAAAATTGAACTGCAAAGAACCGAAAACCCTTTAAAACTAAAATTGGTCTTTTTTGATAGAAGTTTTATGACACTTTTAACACTTAACAGGTTCTTATTGATTTTAATAAATTTAATAAAACAGATTAATTTTATTAATTGCTTTTCGTAATCTCAAGCTGAGTTTACACTTAGGCCCGCCAACTAATATGTGCATAAGTATATAGAGTATAGACATTTAGGTACGATAGAGGCATAGAACTACCATTTCTATACAATAAGATATAGATAACTTAAATTTTATTTTTCGACTGATCAAATTATGAATCTTACAATTTTTTATAACACATAACCTACCCGGAATTTTGGCCAACTATTGAACATTAACATCTAGATCTAATAACAATTGGTATATGATAATTCCAACAAAGTATAGGTTGTGTTCTTATACACCATTAGTTCTGAAAGTTCTTATAATAATAATAATAATTTAATTCGGTCAAACAATATTGTTAAACAATCTGTAGAAATCCAAATGCAGAACTTAAATACAGTGGGTCAGAATAATTCACATGTGGCGCTGCACGCGGTATACATCAACCAACTGTGTATTGACATTGGTTAAAATGTAAAGCAATCACTAATCAGTATTGAAGAAGTAATTTTCTTGAAATGTATGTTATGACTTATAAGTTATAAGGTTATAACTATTTAAGTTTAATATAGGACATACAAATGTATTAAAATTAATTCCAGTCAAGTAACAATATTAATGAATATTTTCCATTTATTTTCTTCACCAAATTATCAAAGTTCTTTATATTTTATGTTATTTTCATTTTTTCTGTAATAACAACATTGATAATAATACATAACTTGTATGGATTGTACAGTTTTTAAGTAATGGAAGGTAGATGGACTACATAGTGAACATGTATTCATATACTTGTTTTACATCAACATAGGATAATGGTTTATATTTTGATAATAAATAAAATAAATAATTACTCAGTTAAATTTTTCAAAAAATATTTGTTTATAATCTGAAACTTATTTTATAATATTAAATACACAAAACATTATTTATTTTTGAACACAATATATTAGAACAATAAACGTTCACTTAATTTAAAAATAAGTTAAATTTTTTTTACAATAATATCGGAGTTATTTAAAACATATAATATGTATACTATTTACAGTTTAAAAATATAATTTTTCTTCTATTATTAATTGAATATAACATATTTTCATAAAACTTATTAAAATAATATATTAATTTTATTTGTATGCAATATTTTGAAAAAATAATTTAAAGAAAAAACTTTACAAGTTGGTAATTTACACATTAATTAGTATAGTGATTAAATTCATAAGGAAAGGACTTGATAATTTAAAATTAACCAATTTGAATTTACCAAATAAAATAAAATGTACATAAAATCAGTATTAACTACTTAATAGTATAGATTAATACTATAGATATATAACATAATGTCAATGTTATCATTTATCACTCATAATATTTATATATATTTGGATTTAACTCAGTAGTGATGCATGAAAGTAGGAGACAAGTAAATACTTATTTACCACTTCCTTCTACCACAATTATTGAGGAGAATCAAAATTAAAATAATGAGTGAAAAATAATTGTATAGGTGTAGTGTATCTAAAGTGTTATTTACTTCAATCTATGTAAATAGCAAATAGTTAGAATGTAATGATAATATTGTTGAACATTAATAGATACTAACCTATGGTACAATTAAAATATATATACACATTTTTTAGTAAACTAAAGACTTTCTTACACTTAGTATCATATTTACCTTAAAGCCGTTGTAGGTAACTAAAACTGGATTTAAATATATAAATACTCACGCTTTTCTATAAAATGATTTTTCAACTCCAAAAAAGCTCAATGTGGGATGACATTTTTATTTTTAGGCTAATTATGTTTATGGTATTTTAGAAACTAATGATTGTTATTTTAAAATAAATTTATATTCTTAAATCTCAATGTATAAATAAACAGATATTTATAGATATCTGCTAACTCCGTAAGCAAAATAAATAAGATAGGCATACAAATATACTATAATAAATTATTTACTTGAAGCATTTGGTTTTTTTTTTAATCTGTAAAAAAGAATAACATGAGAATTGTACATTTATAAAATTAATTTTATAATAATATAACTTACTTATGAGCTAATCTTGACTTGAGTGCACATGTAAATTTATTTGCAACTTTTTTATCTAATGTTGTTTTGTCTTCTAATACTTTTTTGCAATTTATAATTGTCATTGCCATTTCTTTACAGGTCATCTTAGGTGGGTCACGCTTCTTCTAAAATGATTAAAAATTTTTATTAGATATTTCATATAATAATCAAATTTTATTTTATTCAAACATATATAAATATATTTTTAATTACAGGAGGTGGAGTATTATCTGCATCAAAATCATCAATTAAATCAGATTCAGAAAGATCTTCCTCTTTTAGTATTTTCATGTTTAAGTGACCACCTAATATTTGAAGTAAAATTTTACTGTTATTCAAAACACAAAAATTCTAATAGTATACTCTGTCCAGCGAGAGAACGCGCCGCAGACCGACCAAAATCAGTTTTTCTGCGCATTCCCCAATGATACCCAGCCATAAGCAAACTAGTTTTGATAGCATGGTGACGTGGGGGGTTGCGCAGAATCGGCAAATTTTAACGCTGAACAGACTATAGATATCTGATAAATCTGTTAAATATTCATAAGTAAGTTAGTACATACTTTTATCATCTTTAATTTGATTAACCAATCCACCTCTTTTTTTACCATTAGTTTTTCGAAGCTTTGCATCTTGATCATGTAATCTAAATAAATTAAAGAAAATTAAAATATTAGGTATATAAGATATAACTTATTAAAATATTTTCTTTTTTCATATTAATATATCTAAGTAAGAAATGAAACTGTATCATATAACTAGTCTACAATTAACACTCAAATCTTCTCCCATTTAAATATTTTATAATTGTTTATTTTCTCAAATAAGTGATGAAATAGAGCTATAGTACGCCTGTCAACATTTTTAAGAGCAAATTACATTATAAAATTATTATGTACTCTCTCTCTCTCTCTCTCTTACTTTTTACAATGATTCTTTTCTTTTGCATATTTTAACAGTAAGTTTGTAGTAATATTCTGCACCCGAAACTTAAAAATTGAATTGGTTTATCAATAAATAAAAATGTTTGTCAGTTTCAAATCTACCAGTTTATTATCCTCTATTTACATATCTATAAAGAATAATATGGGTGCATTTATTACAATATTTATCTTATTACATTTTTTTGTACATTCAACTTTACTCTAATAAACAAAATGTGAAAATACATCAACCATTAAACACTAATTAATTGGGTAATTGAAGTATAAATAAAGCAATAAAAGGATAACATAAAACCCTCAAGCATTTTTAGTCAGTAATCTTAAACAACCGACAGAGGCAACTAAGCAACAATGGTCCCAATAACCAACATATTCTATATATTGTTATTAATAGACTTCAAAGGAAGTTCTTTAAATATTCAAATTTAATATTTAAATATGTATATTGCTAAACACTATTTTGCTTACTTTTTAATTAGTTTTCTAGCTAATTGATTAGCAAATTCTGTCCGTTCACCAGTACGTCGATTAGCCAAACGTTCTTGAATCAAGTTAGTTAACTCATCATTAGTGACAATTTGAGATGTCATGATCTTTTTTAAAAACCAATAATTAATTTTTTGTGTAAATTTAAATATATTGTAAATTATAAAAACATTAGTAGGTTACTTTTTTCTTTGATGGTCTGATGTATACGCCATCGACTAATTCGTCTTTCACTTTTGCTAAACTCATAGCCTTTTTTGAAGCCATTTAAAATATATTTTGAATTTTGATATATAAAATTTAAACTAGACCGTAGTTATTAAAGTTAAATTATTAACGTATATTATTAGTATTATAGTTGATAAAAATTGTTATTTGTTTTATGTTTAGAAATTTAAATATTTGTTAATAATTCTTTAATCTTTATCATGTCAATTTAATATTTATTTGTATGACATTATTGCATTGATTATACTTTATTGTGATAATATAATGGCCAATGAAATAACTTATTATTCATTTTGGAACATTAAATACCTATGAAAATATGAAATAGTTACAGCCCACAAAATATAATATAATCAGATTATAGATAATATTATATAATAGAATAAATAGATCAATAAATATTTTAATAATTATTAAAATAATTTTTTAATAAATAATAATATTATCTATAAATTGTTTGTGTATTGTTTATCTATTTGAATGTATTATAAATATATTTTTTACAGTGTGTCTCCACCGCAGATTTGACTATATATAGTTTAGTTTTAATAATAAAAAAATGTAAATACGTTATTAAACACAAATGGAATAAAAGTAAAAGAAAATCTAACTTTCAAATTATTATTTATTTTTACTTGGTTACTCTTAATATTAGTTTTTTGGTACACATAATTAGATGGGAAGCGAATACTCATTATTCGCCATTTTTTTTTATGAAGCAGCAGCTGCAACTGCTGCAAGCTTGCAACGTTATATACAATGCAATATGCATTATGCATCAGTTATACCACAGGATAATATGCAATTATGCAAAGTATAATATATTAAAAAATATCTAATAATTAATATGCCATATGACCACAATAGCAATAGCGCATAAACTAAAGTAATTTATTAAACTTTGAAGACCCTACTGCCCACTGATCTGCAAATAAGTAGCACGATTTAAGATTTATCTTTAAATTTTTCTTGAATATATCAGCTGTAATCGTAAGAACAATATGTGAACACTCACAAACTATATTTCTTGTTATTTTTTTATCGTTTGGTATATTTTTTTCTGTTAGGTATGATCGGAACAAAATACAAATTGAATATTAATCGTTCGCGCGCATTAGAGGATGGGATCTGTTGGTTGGAGACTTCCACGTACTTTGATCGGCTTATTTCATGATCTGAGGTTATACTTATAACCTAAATGTATATAGTAGAAATATCATACCACAATATCAACAACTAATGAAACGTAACGCGGCTGACTCCCACCATTTTTCAGTTCTTCCAGGTATTGCACTATTGCGTATCACAGCGAGCAGGCTGTGAAGATGTAATTTGTGTCAATTTTGTGATCATACCTCATGCCTATTAATTTTATCATGTTTAAAACCGCGTTATAAATTATAATTTTAAAACTTAAAACTGTTTATGACAATGACAGCAATAAGTTGAATTAAAGAATAATATAATAGACTTATTGGTGTTTGCCGTAGTTGGTGTTTTGGTGATACAAATTTCTTTATTCGATTAGTCGTCTTTGACATTGTACAATGTTAAACGCTCATAGTGTTTAGTGTTTACATTTTGTATTTTTGTATACAATTTCTTTCCAATTATGAATGACACGTCGTAGGTAGTAGCAAAATATGTTTGTATAGATGGTGCAGCTGCATGCCAGTATAGTGTATATACGTTGCCAAAGACAAACGTGTTTTAATTTTTAAAACAATAGTGATCTACAAAATTTGATACCTGAAACCTGATAAGGTTTATTATATTATTTTGAATATTTTACTGTTGCCTAAATATTAAATTAAATAAGAAACAACGTATTATTAATTTTTTTTTTATCGACTCTTTGGACATTGATTATTCATATCTGATGTTATTTTTTGTTATACCTTAACTGTAAGTTAAAACACGATTTCACTGGTTTGTCTTATAATCATACTTCATATCTTGTATTTTATAGATTGAGGAATTTCAATTCGTCAACTATCAATAGATTATTTCCTGAAGAGTCATAAACTCATAAGTCAAAGTAAGTTTGAAATTTAAATGTTCATATTGTATTTATTTCAAATTTGATATGAATATATGATATTGAATTAAATTATTCATTAAACTGTGTTTTTAGTTGACTGTTGAGAGTAAAACACTTAAATTGTCTTGTGATGGATTTTGCTGATGATGTTACCAATAATGACGAAATTGAAAAAAGGGTTAGAACCCTTTGGGTGGGTAATCTTCATCCGAAAGTGTCCAGCAGAGATATAGCCGAACTGTTTTACCAGGTAATTATAAAACATGTAAATTAACTTATAATTATACAGATTTAATTAAATCTTATTAATTGTTAGATTGGGAACAATTAAATAAAATTGTAACATTATACAAGATAAAATATTACTATAATATACACTTGTAGCTGGAAACAAGAGATAATTCAACTAACATAATCTTAATCAAATTTTAATTATGATATTTATCTACATATATTTATTTATTTTTGTGGCTTTGTTGTGATGATTGTATAATTTTTATTATTATCATGTATTTAAATAAATAAATCGATTATTTAATATCTGTAAAATTATAATTAACAAACTAATTTGTTCTTTACATTTCATTTATGATATGTGTTATGGCTAAAAATTAAATATCGGGTAGGTAATATACTATTACTAAAAATTATCTAACTTCCAACTACAAGAGGAATGTAAAATAATAGTTATCTTGTTTTTAATGTAACCTATTTAGGTATTAAGGTATATGCTAATATGGCAATATTATATTATCACGTTGTTATTTTAATATTATATTAGTTTTATGATTTTTTGTTAATTTTTCTATTTATAAACAAATATGTTGTTTTATTTTCTGTATGTTTAAATATTTAAAATTAAGTAAATGAATATGCACTTAAATATTAATTAGATTTTTTCTTTTGGTTGTTTTTAAGGTAGGGCCAGTTGAATATGTAGAATTTGCATATGACGAAAATGAAATATGTGAAAACTTTGCTTTGGTTGTGTTCAAATATTCAAGTTCAGTGGAAGATAGTTTAAAAATTTTTAAAGGCACTAAGTTGTATGGGTTGCCAATAATAACAAAAAATTACTCAAATCACTTTGAAGATCCAGTTTTTAATGAACAACTTAATTATTTTAAACAGTTAATTAAAGTCGAACAAAACTGTCAACCAAATAGTCCTACTGAATGTAAATGGATTGATCAAAGTTTAGATGAGAAAAACATTCCAGAAAGTCTGCCTCAACCACCTATGCATGAAGATCATAGTCATAGTAAAAATCATGATAATTATGATCGTAGAAGTAGTTCTAAAGTTAATTCAAGTAAATATAGACATCATACCCGTAATTCTAAACGCCAAAATTCAGTAAATAGTGGTGAATATTATCCAATCGATAAATCTCACCACAGTCAAAAACATTATAAAAATTCTGAACACAACAGCAGCTCTGGTTCAATGGAGATGTTTAACTATGAACGGGATTCATATTATAATAATCCAAATAATGATCGTAAACACCATGATCATACATCATTTAATCGAAAAGAAAGTGCATACCACAATCAGGAACCTATGTCTACGCATGAAAAACATTCTGGTAAAGATAATAATATGCTAGTGCGTGACCTAAGAGATACTATGTTTAGGAAACGTAATCGCTTAGATTCTAATTTTCATATTGATATGAATACTAATGCTGGATGTACGTCATTATTAGATCTCAGAGATACTATGTACAAAAATAAGAACAGTAGGGATCTTGGACAACAGAATTATGAATCAGATTCTAATAATCGATGGTCAGAAAGAAATCAGAACATACATGGTAATAGTTACTTAAACAAAGAACCTCGCAAAAATAACTATAATTCGGAGCGTTACAGTGAATCAAGTACTAAATATCAAAATAATTATGCTGATAGAAGTTATAACCAAGATAAATCAAACAATGGTATTCAAGAATATGGCAGTGAATTTCCTAATAATTATAATGATGGTTATAGACGCGACAAAAACTGGCGTAACAATAATAAGTACAACAATCCTCAGAACATGGAATCTAGCAGTCGTCAGCACAATTCTTACCATCCTTATAAACGAAACAATGAACACAGTGGTCATAACCGCAATAAAAGTCACAACAGAGGGGGTTCTGACCGATCAAGACATAATTATTATTCATAAAATTAATAAATTATTAATGTAATTTTATGAATAAGCTCATTGTACAATTTTGAAGTTAACTGTTAAGTATATATTTTTTTTTAAATTAAAATTACATTATATAAATATTTTTATATTTATCAAAATAATCAATTTGTACATTAATGTACCTGTTAGAAAAAGATCTCGAAACAGATTTATGATTATTCTATGTTCATTTAAAGTATATGCATCACATATATTATTATTTAGTAAATATTTAAACTTAAGTACAAAATCAATTTTTCAAAGTTAAAACTTGAACGATTGTTATAGTTCTTATTTTAAATTTTATTATAATAAAAAAATTCCGTGTAATGGAATATTTTTTTTTAAGTATATTTCTATAAAGTATATATAAAAAATTGTATTTTGTTTAATTTAACATTGTTGGTTAAAAATCTTACGATTTAATATAGAATATAAAAATAATAACCTAACATTTTATTTTAACATGTTTAGGTTTGATTAATTTTTAAAAAAATGAGTGAAGGTATTGGGTCACTTATCTTAGCCAGTATTGGGCATATTATAAGACTTTCATCTTAAATATAATTATAAATATTTTGTTTAAATGTATAAAACAGATATTATTTTTTTAAGCAATTTATATGTTTATTTGATTAAATTTTTAAAATAATTACTATTTGTTGGTTATAAATAACTAATTTAAAATCTTTCATCTTAAATAATTTTTTTATCACACAGTTATCACAAAATATACAGTTTCAAAAAGATCATAACTTACTTAAAAATAATAATATCAATAAAAGGCTACATGGGGCCCTGGATAATTATCTTACCTTTAAATTTTATAATAGGTCAGTTCACTCTAATATCAAAACTAACAGCATAATATTGAAAATGGTGAATGAAAATTTGGTATGTTGCACGTGTGTAAGACTGAGATAACACATGTGGGTTCTACGTCCTCTTAAGTATAACAAGGATTCATTGCCTACTTCTTTTCAATAAATTACTTAGGTCAATGTAAGTAAAGGCATGGAAAATTCCAGATTTTCTTTGTGAAAATGTTTTTTAGAGTTGATCTATTTATATTACTTTGTCTTGCAGATTACAATAAGTTTAAAAAAATATTTAACGCAGTGCTGACCTGTTGTTATCTCTAGATACAATAACAGAATTGAATTCTCAATAATTTCCGATAACCAATAAGTAGCAAATATTTGGTAAATATAAAAATAAAACAATTTCATTACATAGACCCTGAGGTGTCATATATTTTAATATTTATAAGTTATAAACATTCAATTTTAAACAAATAAGCCACTTGCTTAAATTAATAAATGGTAAATAAATATCTTTATATTATATAGCATTACTGCATTTTATTACTCTTTATTTTTCCAATCACAATTATAAAAAAATCATTTTATATATTATACAAAAAAAAAAAAAATTGATCAATTCATTATTAAAGCACAATCTTAAATACAATATATTTATTTAAACATGTATTTCTCTGAAAAGTAATTCATAAAAATAAGATTTGAAAAATAAATTAACATTTTTTATTCATTATTGATTTGAAGCAATTTTCACACATGAATTGTATTTACTAAAAATATTTAAAAACAGCTTAATAATATAAAAATATATATTTAAATTATATTTATATTTATTTACAAGTTAAACCATTAATCAAATAGTTTCACAAAGTATTAAAAAAAAATAAACTTTATAAAATAATAGTTACCAATTCAATGGTCATAGGAATCATCAAATGAAATTTTAAAAACATATCTTAATATTAAGAGTGTGATGTTATAGCATCATGAGGTTTTCCCATTTGTGTCAATACCTTATCAAGCCATTGTAAAGGTCCATGTAAATGTATCTCAATCCAACATGGTGTACTTGTTACATCTTGACGATGATAATCTGCCCCCCAGCCTTTTACAAATGACATACGTATTGTACACATTTTGGTTAATTCAAAAACTGCCTCAAACCCATGATTAACTGACTGTGATAAAAGTCCAGCAAATTCTTGATTGTTAAATATACGCAATGAACAACCTGGTGGTATTTTACATACTGTAGATGGATGAAAACCATGGTGTTGGTTACAATTACGTGATTGAACAAATATAGCAGAGTCAGATAAACATTCAGCAAAGACTTCACCTCCAACATAATACAGTTGAACACCTAAAACAAAATTAATTATAAATACTGAAATAGATTTATTTTGATAAACTAGAATAAAATATAGTAATACCTTTGCCTATATGTCGTCTAGTATTTTCAATAGTTGAATTGCGATTTACATTAGATAACTGACCAAGGCAAAATCGATTTAAATCATTTCTAGGGTTTGTAAAACCATCCACAACCACATGAGGTGAATGACATTGGTACACTTCACCTACTCTAGAATTGAGTTCGTAATATGCTATACTAGCCCAACAAGGTTGTTCCTGAAAAAAAAAGTAATAAGTATTAAACAATTTGTTATTATTCTTATAAGCAGTTTTAAATTATAGAATTACTGTTTAATACAATTTCTTGATTATTTATTTTAATAATGAATAATTTATAATAAGCATTTTACATTCATGACCAGGGAATAAATAAAAACTAAATAGGTTATATGTTCAATTTGTTATAATATTTAATTGTTATACTTATTTACTATTTATTTGTTTTTATAGTCAAATGGTTCAAATGTAATTAAATAATTTACTAACAAAAAATATATCTATTTATATTTCAAATTTTTAATCAATAATATTTGTTTTTATTTTAATATTAATAACTAAAACTATCATAGCTTAAAATATTTATACATAGCCTCTAAATAATAATAATTAATTAATAATAAAAAAACATATATTACTTGATAGACTATTGGAATACCATCAAGATCTTCTAAATTGGTATTTTTATCGATATTATTTATTTTGTTTGGATCATCTGCTGAAGAAAATGAAGTATTCTCTGAAATATTTATAAGTTAAAATAAGGTCTATATAATCATTTAGCTTTTGTTCTAAAATACTCTACCAATTAGAGAAGTATCCGAAAAAGGATTAATGTTATTTGTAGAAGAAATTTGATTAGAAACATTAGTTGTAGTTTGATTAGTAGTTAATACACTTTCAGGGAATCCATCAGTATTCATTGATACATTAATTGGCATTCCAACATCAATTGGTGGCTGATATTGCTGCAATGTCTGTTGTGGAGCATACTCACTTTGACGAGGAACTAGTACTGGCGGTAAAACTATCAAATAAAAAATGTTTATAAATTCATTAATAAATATTGTGTACTTTATGATTTTACCCGGACTTTCAACTCTTTGATAGTGGTATGGATTTATGCAAACATCTTTTTGTTTAGCAGAGAATGGAAATTGACAGTGATCAACTGCTTTAAGCTCATGGTGTGACTGAAGATCAGGCCATCGCCATACTCTGCAGTATATAACATGAGGTAAACCTTTTCTGTGAGATACCTAAGATTACAAGCTTTTAATACAAGTTTATGATTGTAAATAAACATAAAATAATATGTTCTTACTTGCAATCTACCATCAAGACTTCTAGGTATAGTAACACATTTACTTGGTTGTCCAGGTGAACTTAGAGCTTTTTGTAAATCTTCAGTTGCCCCTTTCGTTTTTTTTAACTTTTTCATCAGTGCATCCACAGCTTTTTCAGCCCATTTTTCTTCTTCATCTCCTTGTTTCCACCCTAGTAGTTTTTTTACAGATGGGCTGGTAAATGAAAATAAACTATTCAAAGCACCTCCTGTTGTATCCATTTCTTCAACCATTATTACTACCTATTTAAGCAGTAAAATACACATATTATACATATTAAATTCTATGTGCACTATTTGCTTGTCATACATTTAAATATTTAATAAATTATAAATTTAATATATATCTATATGTAAATAGGTAAGTTATAAGTAATTAGTATAAAATAACAAATACAAATAATTAATTGCATATAAAGTTCCTAACAATACTTACTAAGTTTAATAGGTACTTGGTTTATAAATCTACAATGTATAATATTAGTTTATGTACTCCTAAACGTGTATAAATAATTTATATATTTATGTTTTTTATTTATTTATTATACATATTACTGTGTAAATAAATAAATTACAAATAAGTTAATACACTTCACTATTTATATACCTATATGTTTTAGCTTTAAAAGTGAATATTATTCATTGAGCAAATATTCAAAAAACAATAGTTTGAAATCCGGCATTGAATATTGTAATAGTTTTCAAGTTTTACAGTGTAGAATGACGGAATTAGCGCGTGCGCATTTTTTAAATATTATAAAATCGATAATTATATGCACTATAACATCGATAATGTATTGATTTTTTACTACACGCATGCGCAGTACAGGACAGGATAGCTGATAAAAATTATAATTATAAACATGTATATATCTATAATATACATGTGTTAACTGTTAAGGAGTACTGTTCAGAATGTTCCGTCGTTTTGGGATGCCGATAACAGCAACACTTTTAAACAGAAAATAGTTTTTTTTTCTACTTATAGGCTTTAACCAATATAAGTACACTATAGGTACCTATTTTAAAACACATAATTGTATTTTGTATGATTTGTAATAATTTTTTTTAACATTAATTATTATATTACGTATAAATCTGTATTAGTTAACAGTAGAGAGCTATAATTATAGAGCCTTAGTTAACAGTAAATTTAAGTGAAGTGCCATTGGGAGACATGCATAGGATGATGACTTGTCAAAGAGGCCTTCCATTGATAAAACTTCAGATAGTAGTTATAGTCATAAATTGAATATTTATTCAATTAATAAATCTTGGCATCAATTAAATTTTAGACACCTTCAGAAGGTTATTTTGCAGTAACTTAAAGATTTTAATGACTAAGAAGTGTGAAGATTTCAGCTGTGAAGACTAATACAATTTTGGACAGTTTGATAGAGTACTTGATGAAGTGATCTTATTGATATAGACCTTAAGAAATGGTGATCTTAAGTATTTAATGGAGATATTCTATCTAAAAAGTTTGGATACAAATTTGCTATTAGAATATGAAGATTTGGTTAAGTCTTAAGTTGAATTCTGTTAGTCAATATGAGTTTCTGTAGTAGTGTGCAGAAGGCAATATTATTATAAATACGTAGATGTTTGAATATGAAAAAAAATTTTTATCAAATTTGAATACTTTTCGTTTTTTATTAATATATTATGCATTAAAACATAATTTTTATCATAACCTATCTATTTTAGAAATCTCTAATCTGCATTTTTTATATGATTGCAAGGTATTAATTAATTATAAAATGAATATAAATATATATAAAGTATTAATGATTATTTAATTAGATTTTTTCTTTTTATTCCTGGCAATTATAATTAAATAACTTCTTACAAAATATAAATATGTACATTTATTTTAATATGTATTTAACTAGTTAATAAATGTTTTAATTAAATTTATTTGTAATTTTAGTATAGGACTGAAATAATAAATATGGATATTCAATCAGTAGATTCTAGTCGTAGTCGATCAACTAATCGGAATGAAACCATTTCATATCAACATTTTCTTGATATGGAAACCCTATGTGATCGATTAATACTGTTAGATTATGAAACTTATGTGGTGAAGTCATTGAAAATGAGACCAATTAATAGGTAAATTAAATGAGTTTTAATTAATAAATATTCATCTTTAATTAAATAATTACTAATATAATTAATAATGTATTAGACATTATTTTGCTTTACAAACTAGTTCTGGAGAACAGTTTTACATGTTTGTATCTTTAGCCATATGGCTGTTAAGCAAACTTGGTAAAGATTTAAAACAGCCGCAAGAATATGATGACCCGAATTCAACAGTTAACAGTATACTAGAATCGTCTGCACAATTAGTATGACATTTATTGAACTATTGGAAAATATTCATAAAAATAAACATTTTTTTTTTTAGGAATTATCTGTTGATTTTCCCGTCAATCAATTAAAACAAGGTTTTGGAAAGCATGTCATTGACATTTTAAATGGACTTGCAAATTTAGCTTTAAAAAAAAATGAATTCACCTACAAAAAGTAAAAAAATAATATTTTAAAATGAAAAAATTACTTGAATAGTAACTTTATTTTTTAGGCCAATATTTCCAGTTGAAAAAGAAGAAATAGAAGAATTACCTGAAAATAATGCAGAACTTTTATTGGAACATGTTGAAGAAGAAATGGTCTGGACTGACTCTGATTCTGATGAAGAAAATATGCCTAATGTTAATGATTTAACTGTTTTAAATAGGGTAAATAATAAATATTTTGAAACTTAATATAAATTACTACGAAAATATTGATTCCAGAATAAAAGACCAACCTCTTTTAAAACAAATGAAAATTTAAAAATTTCATCTACTAATAAAGAAGAATGGAACCTAGAATTAGAACAAGTACTTCCTTCATTACGAGTAACAATCAAACTAGGTATTTAATTAGATCCTAACAAATAAATAACTTTAGTTGTATCTCATTAAATGTTAAAAAATGTAACTTAAGAATATTTAGTTTAATTTTAATTTTCATAGTATTTAAATTATTATAAATTCTTAATTTATATTTTTTTAAATAGTCTTTTAATATTTGCTTAAATGCTTAAAATAATTTTTACTTTAAAAAGTACATGTCATCAATTATAATAAATAATAATAAGTTTAGTAATCGTCAATGTTCTCGTATTTTTATTTTTTGATTCTAATTGAACGATGAATGTAGTGTATGTGATAAGTTGTCGATAAAATGCTTTTATTTTCAACTTTGAGGGTGGTTTTGGATACAAAATTATATCTAATCGAAATAAAAAAATCCAAGTACTTTTTTTCATAATTGGGGAATACAAATTAATTAAAAATAAAAATGTTTATACTTAAGTGACCGCTATACCAGCATTTGTTTTCTCCATCTATTTCCCACATAATATAGAAACACAAATACTCTGTATTTCCACGATTACGAGTCCCTAGTTTAGTTTAGGGCAAAAGCACTTATTATATATTTTATAATAAAGAGTATTTCCTGTGCATTGACCGGATAGATTTTTAATATTTACATTTTTTATAAATATAAGTATGTTTTAATTTAAAATAATTTCGATTATTTTTAACCAATGATAACTTATTCAAAAATGTAAATATTACAAATCTATCCAGTCAATGCACAGGAAATACTCTTCTTTATAAAATATATAATAGGTGCTTTTTCCTTAAATTGAACCAGAGATTCGTAATCGTGGAAATACGGAGTATCTTAATTCCTATATTATGTGGGAGATAGATAGAGAAAACAAATGCAGGTGTAGTGGCCCCTTAACCAAATTTTGACTAAATTGATTTCTTTATTTTGTTGGAATTTAAGAACCGTTTTTCGTGTTTAATAATATTTCATTGTCATTAGTAGTGATCTACTCGACACCTAACGTACAGTAAAGCAGTACCACTTGTTTACTTTTTTTATTAAATCTAAACAATTAATTATTTATTCCATTTAAAATCAGCTTAGAAAGTTATAATTTATATTTAGATTGTTCAATGATAAATTTTATATTATGTTTGAATTGATTCTTGAATTTGTATTTGTTAAATTTAATATTTTAAATAAAATTAGATTATAAAGATTGGCGAACAAGTTTGAAACAAATGAAGGAACATAAACTTATGATGAATGCATCCATAGAAAAAGTCAAACCTCTTTTGACCAATCTTTGTAGTACACTAGGAGAAACTATGGAGAAAGTTTATAGTAGAGAACAATATTTGAATAGTTCTTTAGACAACCTTTTAATAGAATACCGTAATTCTCAGGTATAAATTTAAAAAAAGATATCTTAGTAAACTTAATTTGTAATAACTGAAAGTATAATTTTATTCTTTTACTATTTAGGATGAACTGGCTCGAGTTAATGAACATTATAAACTTTTAAGTAATGGTATTGTAGAACGACAAGATACATTATTAAAAATAACTGAACAATTAGATATTGTAAAACAAGAAATGGACGAAAGAGGATCAAGTATGACAGATGGAAGTAAGTATACTAACTACTACCTACCATAGGGCATAGACTATGATAAATTCATGTTATTTTAATACATAATTATAATATTCAATGATAGCACCACTAATCAATATCAAAAAAGCAATAGCAACTATTAAGTCAGATATTATGGAAATGGATGTTCGTATTGGTGTATTGCAACATGGATATTTTATGTCTAAAGTACACGAAAAATCTGTTATTCAAGATCCTATGATAAGGCCAATATTTCCTAGAACTGTGTTGTAATAATATTACATACCTACATTTATTCCTTGTTTTACTTTTAAATTAATTCGTAAATATTTAAATTTTATGTCTTTATAATACATACATTTTGTAAATTATGTTTACATTAATATTTTTTTATTTCATAATTAAGCAAGATGTTTTATACACCTATTATAAATTAAGTGCAATAAAACACATTTCTATATAATAAAAATATAATATAATATAGTAATATTGTGAGATTTATACTTATGTTAACTCCTTACAAAAGATCTGCAAATTATCACTGGATAAGGAATTAACTCAAATCTGAGTCTCACATCTCATGCATATATAAAATTGATAGGATCTTATTATATGTTATATACTTATATAAAATAATGTGGTGAAAGGAGATTCTTTTAAAACAATAAAATTCATAATATTTACATGTAAATGCTTTTAGAGTCCATAAATAATATTTTTTTGAATTATAACAAAATAATTAACATTGTTATTTATCATATAAATATGCAATTTCATACAAATTTTAACTTCAAATGTCTAAAAAAAATTGTTTTTTTTTTTATTTTAATTTCAGTATGATCTTCTTGTCTTAAAAGGGACATTGTATTCATTTTTCAAACTTTAGTTATAAAATTTGAAAATGTTATATATTTTTTACTACAAAATACTCATAGTTCATAAAATGTAGTGATTTTGATAAATTTCGTCAAAATTTGAACTTCAAATGTTTGTAAAAAAAGAATTGTACTTATGTATTTTTAATATTTTTATACATATACCTAGGTATTATAATAACTTTTGTGGAATCTTGTACTGTTGTCAAGAATTTTGACTAAGCAAATTTTTTTATTAAATTTAAAAAAAACGAAACTAAAAAAAGTTGAATAATTTAATTGTTTATAAATAGTTCAAGTAAGTCAAAATATTTTGAAAACTTTGCCATGTATATTGTATAGTAAATAATTATTCATTTATTATTATTTTATGCCATATTGCCATACGTCTTTTACAATATAGTAATAATGAATACAGGTAAATATATTTATAGATAGGTAAATATATATATAAAATAGATAACAAAAAAAAAAATAGTTTTTAAATTAAAATATATAATATTAAATAACAAGCTCTTAATTGTTAACATTGATATTAATGTTGATAATAAGAAGGAGAAAAACAAAGTAAATAATTTAATAATGTTTATGTATATGTATATATTTATATTATAAAAATACAACAAAATAGAAACCTATATGAGAGGTCTATTATAACTTATTGCTTGACTGTTAACAAGAAACATAGCTTTCCTCAAAGGGTCATCTTCTAAACAATTTTTTCTGACTGGAATTAAGTAATAGGGGCAAACATTTGGTGAACATTTCTAATATCGACCATTATTCGTTTTGAATGACAATAAAGTATAAAATATTATTTGATGAGAAATAGTTATTTTATATTTCAGTAAATATTTATCTAAATTAAGATATAGAAAAAAAACTAAACGAAATTTCAAATTTCAAATGTCTATCAATAGCTCAAATAGAGTCAAAATATTTAAATAATTATATTATGTGTATGAAATGGTAACATATTAACATGAATATTTGGTAAAAGCATTGATTTTACTATTTTAGAATATAATATATATACCTATTATATAATAGTATATTATAAAATCAATGGTAAAAGGTTCAAGTATCTATAGTTAACATTTTTGGGTTACAAAAAAAAAATCGATATTTGATTCTATATTATATGTAAAATAGTAAAATACTATAGGTATAGGCTATACCTGGTATAGGTAGATATATGTCTGTTTTAGTGCCTGAATTTTAACTGCAGTGCGTCAGTAATAATGTATACCTAAGCATTTTGTATTTGTATTTACGACGATTGAAATCAAAAAAAATAGTAGATAGATTAGTATTTATGTTAATTTTGTTTTATATATATAATGCATATATATAACAATCAGGTCTAGTGTTAGTGGTTGGGGGGGGGGGGGGGGTAGTCACAAGTGGGGCAAATGTCCAGGGCCTCGCGCTTATGGAAGAACATTAAAAATGCATATTGGCAGGAAATAACTAAAATGTATACTTGTACTACCCATCTATGTATATTTTCGTTACCTAAATAATAATCGTATATTCGCGCGCGTTATTTATCATTTATCATTTACAATAATTTAATCTAGTGGATATTTAAGCGTATTTACAATTTTAAAATTTTGAATTTTACTACTATAAGTTCTGATGATTTAAGTGATAATGTATTAATGTCGAAAATAATTTCTAGATGTCTTATTTAAATGTAATGGCACCGATAGCTGCAGATGAGGCATTTATCTGCAATTAATCAAAAATTTACGCAAGTTAAAATCTCTAACGACGATTTTGGCTTTTTGTATAAGTATAACATTAGTACACTTATTATCGAATTTTGGTTTAAAAAATACTATTATTAACACTTATTATTAAAAAAACTGATTTAAGGGCTATCTGAAAAACAGAAAACAAATAGTTAAAATTAATGACATCATGGGTGAGGATATGAGAATTAATTGTGGAGTACCACAGGGACAGGGTAGGTAGTGTGTTAGGTCCATTATTGTTTATCTTATACATTAATTCTATATGATATATACTGATATACAAATTGATGGTCAAATAGTAACATACGCGGATGACACGTCACACGTGTCTACTGTTTTCATATGATACGTGGTATGAAGTTCGTACAATAGCTATATCTACAAGATTTAAAAAATGTAATAAACTAAGTACTTAAATCACAGAAAACTAACAATCAATTACAAAAAAACAAACTTTATAAATTTTACAATAAATAAGGATGATAAAAGTTTTGATAAATTAGAATTTAATATTTATGATAATTTTGATTCTTATAATGTTCTAATATATCAAAAAATATATAGAGTTTCTAGTATTAGATACTTATTACTTATTAGGTTTAACATTTGATAAAAACATGAAATGGAACTCAATAACTCATGTAAATAATATTGTGATGCGTATGCGTTTATTATCGTTCAGCTTTTAGTGCTTTTACAAACTACATTACTACTGCCATTTCTAGTTTCTAACAATACAAACTATATTCGTGTAATTTATTTATCACTATTTCAGGCAATTTTCCAATATGGTTTATTAGTTTGGGGGGGGGGGCTGAACCAAAATGCGTCTAGACCACTACAACTTTTACAAAGAAAAATTGTTAGGATATGTTTAAGTAAAAATACGTTAATTGGTTCAACTAAAAAATATTTTAAGTTATTAGATGTGTTACCATTTGAATCTGTTTATAAGAAAATAGTTATTGTATATATATACAATTAAAAACTTTAAACCGTATCTGGATATGAAAAAGGTAATAATAATTAAAAGAGAAAATAGAGCATTTGATGTGAGAATGGAGTATTCTAGAAAAGCGTTTGGTCAAAAATTCATAGACTAGGTCCAAAAAACTCCAACTTAATGCCACTAAATATAAAAAGGGAAATATTTTTTACAGAAGGAAATCGTATAATTAGGAATGAAAAAAAAATTCAGATTTGGTTATTTTTAATACTTGATTAAATAATAAGGAACTATATTTAACTGTTGTAATTTATGATTAGTTATAACTTTATAAGTATTCAAATTGTATGTATTACTACTTTTATTTTATTCTATTTATATATATTTTATATATATATATACATAGGTATTACATTTGTAACATTTGTTCTTTGTATTAGGTACTCAATTCTTGTCAGTTTTTTCTACTTATAAATAAATTATTCACAATATGTTATATCTTATATATAACTCTCTACCACCACCAGAAGCATATGCTTAAAGGTGGTAGATATTTTATTTAAATATTATTTAAATAAAATTACTTACTAAACAAAAACTTCAAACAATAGCCAATGAAGATATGAAACTAAAAAAAACAGCTTAAATTTGCAAAATTATATGAAAAGTAAGTATTTTGAAATGCAATTGATAAATATCGGTAGCCGGTAGGTATTAAACTACTAATATAGACATATACCTATAGTACACACACTATACGAATACTAACTTTTTTAAAAACGATTTAGGTACATTTCTTAATATTGAAATATCTCTACGAATATTATTAACATTTAATAACATCACATCAGTAACTTCAGCGTATGTCTGTAGAGTATAGACTATAAACTATAGAGAAGTTTTTCCAAACTCAAAATAATTAAAAACTACCTAATACCTTAGAAACACAAAAAAGACTAACTGCTTTGGTTACAATAGCCATATAAAAAGAATAGTAGCAAACATATTGGATTTTAAAAATATTACAGAATTGGTCGCGTCCCAAGAAGTCAAGGAAGACAATTTTTTCTTTGTTTAATTTAAAATTTGAAATTATTATATTAATAATGAGTAATAGATAATAATCAAATAGGTAACAAGGTAACAAATTTATACATTTATATAAATATAAAATATTGTTCTGATGTGTTTATATATGTATAATATTGTATGCGTATATGATCATAACTAATTGAAGAACCATTTTATAAAACATTAATCATAATATTGTATAGAATTTGTAGAGTATGTTCTACCCAAAATAAATCAAGAAAAATTGGACAAGAATTTAGAGTAAAAAGTAAAAAAAATAAAGGTCAGCACCTATACAAAAAATTATTTTAAAAAACGGGGTAAGACCGTAAGGGCTTATAGCATTTATAATTTGCACGCAAGGGCGAATCCAGGGGGGACACTGGGTGCAAGTGCCACCCCCGTTGGAAAAAAATAATACATATTAACAAACATAAATTTGTATCATATTGTTTTTTTTGTGGGGGGGCTATATCTATATTATATAATTTTTCTTATAAAGTGCCCTGACCGTAAATACATGCTGGATCCGCCCTTGTTTGCACGAGACTCGCACTACGTAACATCGGCTCTGAACACAACGAAATTCCGTTTTTTAATATTATAAATCGTACTAGGTAATCAATATTATATACACTCCAGTGAAGCGTTTAAAAAAATTATTGTTTTTCTAATATCAGTGACAGTTTAATTAGTATAATAGGTACACTACAATATAATCAACAAGAATGGATGGATAGGTAACTACCGAATAGGCACGTTTTTACGTGATATGTAGGTCGTATTACTATATACACAATATACAGGTACCTATTAAAAGTAAACAACGTATTGTAATAATAATAAAACAATATAGGTGTACTGTGTGTAGGTATAATAGTCATGCATTCAGGTAAGCTATTATTTCCAGTAAACTAGTTACTACCCAATATGTACCTATATAGAATATTAAAATCTTCTGTTATAATATTATATTATACTGGTTTGCATTCAATCGAGTAGACAGCACGACACGTACACAACCTGTTCATATAAGTATGTCGTACGATTACTTAGCATTTAATTACAGGTATGTACGAGCGACTCGGGTAAAACGAAAAAAAAAAATGAAAAAAACCAGAGCTTTAGTAGAGGGAAGAAATAATTATCCAAATGAAATAACCGCGTGTCGGGACACATAATATGATATTGATTTCTTTCCGTCAGCTATAGAGCCCGGCCCGTGCGAAAACGCCGCCACCGAGTGATTCAATTACACCGGCGGCTATGACCTTGGGACACGATACCAATGTTACGTATATGTATACAAATACACGATAGATAATACATAAACATATAAATATAGTATTATGTATCACGGATATGCGCGTTGTCCACTCGGCACTCGCGCTGTGGCTGATCGCCGATGTCAGCGGTGGCGACGACGCCGTCAGCTGATCGCCGTTCAACCCGTGTTAAACGAATTGTGGTGGATATATATATCGATACCGAGCGCGGCCGACGGACCACGGACGCCCACACACACGCTCCGAGCGAATGCGCGTCTACACTTCTACCTCTACCACAGTACCACCACGTCTGGTCACAGGTATTACCCTCCGGCTCCATCCCCGCCACCGAGGCTATACCATGTCTTCGGGTCGTGATTCGTGACGTCGTACGGCACGTCTTCGGCTCTCTCCGACGATGATCGACGACGTCGACGAGTGACGACTGTCAGTTTGCACGATTGCACGGGGAGCAGTAGGAATAACCATAACGGCGATCATCCAATACCCAAGTCCCAAATAATAATAATAACAAAAACACAGATCACTAGATCGGTCGACAGTCACTCAGTGCAGTGTCTTAGCGTTGCGTGAGGGCGAATCGTCGTTTTTTTTTTAATCGTCACTATAATATTAAATAGTGTATTTCGTTTCTGCGTCCAATACCGCTCAAACACCACCACCATGTCTACACACGCGTCTGGCAAGCTCATCATAGTGTCTAACAGGCTTCCGTTCGTTCTCAAAAAAAACGAACAGACGAAAAAATGGGAAAGAAAAGCCAGGTATGATTGGGTTTAAGTACTATTTTAGAAATCATAAAAATATTTACCCGCTACGGATAGTACCGTTTGTTTTATCTCAGTTTTTGTTAAGCAACCACAAAAATGATAAGAACCTTGTGTGTATGCCATTGAGTAAATAATCCTCTATGGCGCGAGTGTTATCAACATTGACAATATTTATCATATCGTTACCCGCTGTGTGCAGCTCATCGCACTCGCGTCTCGCATTGGTGTATTTTAACTATTTTTAAGACTACGCGCTGGATCACGTTTCTTATTCCGTTTTAAATTTTTTCATTTTGTTTCCAATATTTGATGATGCTTAAGAGATTTACAGCGAGCGCGCTATATGCGATCCGCCTGCCGATTAACTGGCAACCGACGTCTAACGTTTGTGTTTGTCGGACTTTGGAATTCAAGAAAAATAGATTGGAGATTGACAACGAAGAACCTCTAAAAAAGATTAGACCCAAAACGGTGCCGCAACCAAAAATTACATTGTTGGGATTAGAAAAGGATGTATCTGTAGTAACAATTGATGTAGCATCCAAGATGTGTGAAAGACGAGGCCTGAAATTGGTAAAAATTGTTGATATTGACACTAAAACACAGCGACCTGTATACCAAATGATGACAGCCAATCAGTTCCTCAAAGAGGATCTTAAAAATCATCAAAATAAGGATGAGAAAAATCCTAATCAACTCAAAAAGGAAAAAACAGTTCTGATAAATTGTCGTATTGGCCAAAGTGATTTAGAATCAAAAGTAAATAATATTCATAAATGGCTATCTAAAATGCATGAAGTAAGAATGACAATCACTGGTGATACAGCTAACGAGGTTGCTGATGAACTCATCAAAATGACTCAAGATTATTCAAGAGTTGTTCAAAGACGACAAAAAGGAGATACTGTCAAGTTTCAATTATTACCTCCAAAAATATCTTGATTCTTAATGTTTTAGTTATATGTGCCTATTTTTAAATAATAATTTTTTTTTTTTAATTTGAGATTACTTTTAAATTAATTTTAATTGTTATATTTAGATTATAAATGTATATAAATAAAAACTATTTTACATAATATTATTTTTATAATTTTTATAACGTTTATGGTATAGTTTCTAAACAAAGGCAAGTATTTTTTGGCTCAATATGTTGGATGATTTTCAAATATGCAGAATAAAAAAAATCAGGAATGACTTGCCAAATAAACAAAATGTGTTATGGTACAGTTTATTTATATGGAAATAGAGTAGGTTGCTAAACATATTTTATCATTGTTTATTATATTTTGGATATGCAATTAAAAATATGACGAAGAAAACTAATGATCTAATTAAACATTTAAATTATATTATTAAATAATTGATATGTCTTAAATTTGTTTTTTTAGTTAAGATTCATTCTAGACTGAAATATTTAATTATAGGTA
This sequence comes from Rhopalosiphum padi, assembly GCF_020882245.1. Taxonomy (NCBI): domain Eukaryota; kingdom Metazoa; phylum Arthropoda; class Insecta; order Hemiptera; family Aphididae; genus Rhopalosiphum; species Rhopalosiphum padi. The sequence continues at coordinate 28,243,021 of NC_083600.1, forward strand.
CCTCATCAGTAAATAATCAACTTATAAATATTATTACAAGTACCTACATATATACATTATGTAAGTTGAGTACAATAATAATAATTATTAAATTTAATAAGAAATAGCTGCTATTTATTATGTTAATAATTACAGTTTATTTTGAATAAGTCATTTATAGAATAAGTATTAAATTGTATTAAGTTGGTATACAATTGAAGTAATAAATAAGTTACTAAAAACTGTTAAAAATAAAAAAATGTTATTATCATTAATGAAAATAAAATATGGTTGTGAATTATTATTTATATACATATATTGGTTAAATAATAATTAACAATATACCTTACTTAATTTTGTTTGTGTAAAGGTTAAAACCGGTTCATTAATTTAAATTCTGAAAAGTCATTAAATTTAGTCCTTGAATCAAGAGTAATATAATGTTTATTTTTTTTTTTCTATAATTTAATGTTAATAAAAATTAACAAAATTAAGTTAAAGATTTAAAATACCAATTTTCACTCATTATATTTTTTAAAAATCAATATTTAGGTACTTAATATGCAGTTATACTTGTAGACTAGATGAAATAAATAATACACAACAGGCGTGTGCAGACCTGAATTTCGGGGGGTGCCTACAATTTTTTCGGGCCCTCTCTTAACAAGACATATACATATTTTAATAAATTATATAATGTACGAATAAACATTACTTACATTATATCACATATTAATCAGTAGTATTACTAGTAGCAAGTTATATAATATTTCATTAGATAGTTGGATCTAAAATCTATTTTCAAGATAATTGCAATATATTTTATTTATTATTTTTACTTTTGTAGTCAATAAAATCTAGCTGTTATAATCATAATAAGTTTTACCGCGCAAATTTAAAATATTTCAAGTTGTATTGTTTTTTTTTATCCCAAAACATAATTTTTATTCTAGTAACATTAGTTAAAATACGGACCCATATATATGCTATAGGACTTAAATTTTAGCGCCTCAATTACATGTCGGGGGGTGCCCAGGCACACCCGGAACCCCCCGTGCATACGCCTATGATACACAACATGAATGGCTTATTGGCTTTAGAGATTTTATGTTTATTAATATAGTATCAATACATAGTTCTTATAAAATTCCATAAGAATTACAATTTTAACTCGGAAATCACCGATATTTTAACAAACAATTATTTTTGCTAGTTATTAAATTTTACTTTTTTAAATTACAACTAAAAAAATTTCAAACGGATAATTAATTCATGAATTCAAAATTCAATTTTTAAACATTATTCATCAATGATCTTACGAAAGTATAAATTTAATGTATAATATTTCAGGAAAAACTAATAGTTTTTGAAATAGTGAATCTTAAAAAAATCACCAAGTATACATTAATTGTTACTGTTGCAATATGCCAATATAGTAGTTTGGTTCTGAATTTCTTACATAGCTAATCAATTTATGTGAAGAATTTTGATACAATTGATTAAATGTTTTATATACATTTAACTATATATTTTTTTTTATAAATTATAATTATAAAACGAATGTACATTTTTTATTAGGTTGGTACAAAATTTTTACGAAATTGAGACTTTTATTGACATTGAAATTGAACAGTACAAAGCTTCGTGAGTTTTCATAGGATAAACAAAAGATGTTATTTAATTAGTACTTGTGTGATTAAATGTAATATATAACATATCATGCATGATGTTTATATGTATGTTATCAATTTCATTATTTTTGAAAAAACTATAATTTTTAGACTGTAATACTATAAATTAATATTTATCAATAGTTTGACTCCCATTTAAATATTTATGCCGCCTTATTAATTATTTATCCATGGCACTTTGCATGCCTTGACTGAATGCAAGATACTCATTATTGGCCATTGTTTTTTATTTTATTAAAAATTTACTATTTTATCTGAATGATGTTTATATAATAACTTGAATGCTATTGTATTTATTAGGCATTACTACGTTAGAAATGAGATTAAAATGTATACTATGTTAATTATAGTTAAAATTATTTACATTGCTCATAATATAATATCTTTTAATTACTTTATAGTTATTAGTATTATTAGTTTTTACTATTGCTAAAACGGTATAAGTATTAAATAGTAAATACATTACTATTAGTTATTAATTATTATATAGAATATAGAGTATAGACACAACTTACCACGCTATTTTACAAAACTTTAAAATAATGTATAATGTCTCAAAAATGCTGATATCAATTTGGTGAAAATTTTAAATCTGGTTATTCTCAATTATTTTTTTTTAAATTATTAAAGAAAAAATATTGATAAAACTGGTATTTCGTAAATCTTCTCGTTTTCACGTAATATTTATTTTTATTTTTTCAATCAAGAAAAACCTTGGAATATTTTTCTTTTGAACACTCCTCATCCGTTAAAAAAAAAGTAAATCATTTTCTAGATTCTAGATCAGCAGTCCCTAGTATTTTGAATAGACTAAATATTAATTTTGAAAATTACTTGCGGGCCAATTAAAATTTATAATTTGAATTTGCATATGCAATACTGAACTAAAAAAATAATTTTATTCAACTTTATATATTTATACTATGATAAATTCTTTACCTCATCCGAGATGTTTATAATATTATTCACGAAGATCCAAACTTATAATTCTTATATTATTCTACTTTCTACTATGATTTTATCAATTCTCAGTATTACATACATGTTATGTTATACAGACATAAAGGCTAATTAGAATTTACGTAAATCAATATCTTTCAATGTGAATGTGTGTTTCATGTACTCTCAAGTCTCAATCTCATTGAAAGAATTCAATTTAATTGTTCATTTTTATGACGTAATGACTGATGAATGATGCTAATGATGGTGAATAGCAATTATAATTTGATAAACGTGTAAGGGCTGAGTCTCTGAGGCGTGGCCGCGTGGGGTTCAAATTTTTTGGTTTATATATATATAATAATATTAATAATATATCAAAATTAACTATTTTAACATTTAGAGATAAGATAAACATTAAAATAAATGACCTATATGTTATTGGTAGGTACGTTATATAGCTGTTTTAAGTGTTTCACTAGTTGGGTAATTTATATCATTGTTAACTGTTATTCAAAGATAAACAGTATGTATCTTATGTTTAAATAAATAATTTTTTATCAAAACTAATAACTATGATAAAATAATTTTTATGGTAATGGTTTTATTTTATGTTATTTAACATCAGAATATTTCATATTTACAATTTTTATTATTTTCAGTAATCACTATTATTTGTTGAAATTAATAAGTTGGTAAACTTATTCATTATTGTACATATATTCTAAGCTCTTATATTGCATATTATTATAATTAATTTAAAATATATATATATATATATATATATATATATATATATATATATATATACCTACATCATGTATAAGATGAGGAAAAAACTATAATTACTAATCACACCTCTTTATTCTTAAGTTTAAACTAATATAGAAATATATTAATATACTAATATTCTTTGTATCTATCTAATCTATCTGTCGTCTACTTTTAGTTATATTGCTGAATTACTTTAATAATTTCTGGTGTATAAAGTACCTATATCAATTCATCAATATGATTTATTCTAGTATTTTTTTTAGTTTTTAAAATTTTTTTTTATCATATTATAGGTTTTAGATTGGATATTAACGTATCTTTCCAAAACCCGCCACAAAAATAAAAATAAAACTAGAGAATGTTTTTCATTCACTATTTTATATTCTAGTCTATTTAGCTAGGACTTAGTTAAAGAGGGAGCAGAGAAGATACAGTTGCAAGTAGGTACTTAAAAACGAATACAATTTTACAATAATACAATCATATATTTATATATTTATATTATTATAAATCTCTGGATTTTGAAAAACAATTCTATATCAACTTATCTGAGCGAGTCAGATTTGACTGTAATTGGTATTTATCAAGTTGGGATATTGCAATTTGCAGGATGTATTAAAATACTTGTGCGATGTGACCCATTTTAATAGAGTATAAGTAGATTGCAATAATATTGGTATTTGTAGTACCTACCTACTTTGTAACTTTATTTTGATGAGCTTTACATCCAAAGCCTCAGAGAAGTTGCTAAATGGTTATATATCAAGTGTTTTTTCAAAAATGAAAGTGAGATGTAGGTAGATGGCTGTTTTAATTTAATTTTTTTTAAATAATGAGCTTTGAAAAAGATTCTTGCAGATTTATATTTATTTTCGACAATATTTTGAATTAGTTATTGTATTGCCCGTTTGGGATTTGGTTGGAGTGTTCTTGAATTAATCAATACTATAGCTGCTCGATTTGATTATCACTTTACTTTGATAAGTATTAATGTATTATACCTACTGCTGTTTCTTTACCATTTATATACATGTGGCAATATTAGCGACAAGCGTATTATGTTGTATATTTGTTGTTTGGAGGATATCGACTGCAGTAGTTACCTAATCCGTTGTAAGGTCTGTAGACGATAAACCGCTTCTTTAATCCTTATGTTCAACTACTATAATTTATATATTTATTTATATTGTATTATTGAATTACCCAATTCGAAAGGTTCGATGACATACAATATATATAATACATGTTGACATTATATTACATAAACGGTAGATATACATGAACTATCCTGCAAGCAGCAGTGCTTAAATGTCTTAAATTTTGTGCTATACTTTAAAATAACAAAAACTAATTTGGGTGTCGTCATTACGGTCCGTTAAAAATTAAAATGCAATTGGTAATTAACAATAACCCATGGTTTTAAATTATATTATAGTAGTTATGTATTAGCCACTATGTAGTTATTAGATATTAGTTGTATATTATAATGGTATTTTGTCCGTATACTAAACTAAAATCAATGTCTAATATTGTTTAATGTTATTTATAGATGCCCCCAAAGGACGGCGGGAAATAGTTTTGTTATGGTACATTTTTAAAAATTATCATAGATCTACATGGTAGATTCTACAGGATGTAGACTAATAAATATAAATATAATAATTATTCTTTATGATGCTGGGTGAAGGGGTTGTTCATTCGTTATATCTTAAAAAATTTATGTGTATAATGTTTTTAGGAATTTAGAAATTATAGAAATTAGAAAGTGCGAAATTCTCGATTGTATTATTTATCTGTAAATTTAATCAATTTAGGTTGTACGCTTATGGTTTATTTGGTTTTTTTTAATATTTTAGACACGGTAAGTCAGCAATGACTTGTCATACATCTATTATGAGTTTCAATTAAAATTGAAAAAAAAATTCTCGGTTCTTTGGAAGTATGTTTGTATTTGGTGGAATATTTCGGTATGATTCTTAAATAAAATATCGCTGTACGGTGGGTTGTAATTTTTAAGAACCTAATAATTTATTTTTATGCCGAATTAATTATGTAGTAATACAACTTACTAATATTCTTCGTAGTTGCTAGGTTACTTAGGCCTAAGTAGGTATACTTTTTTATTTTTCCGAGAAGTTTAAATAATAATAATAATAAAAAGGCATTATTTGTATTCCTGTGTTATATTACATACATTTTTAATGACGTTGAGAAATATTATGATTTTTGTAAAGAAGAAAAATATAATATTATACAAGTTTTAGACAGTAAAAACTAAAAATATGTGTGTTTATCGATAGTTTAATTTCCAATGAAATATTCACACGCATATAATACATGTGAATAGATTAATATTTTCCATTCAATTATTCACATGAGGTATACACCTGACCTTATTAATTATCCATGGCACTTGGCATGCCTCGGCTAAATGATAGACACTTATTATTTACCACGGTTTGTAAAGAAAATACTTTATTTGCGAAAATATTTATATAGCGATTCTTTTAACATGAATCAATCTTGTTTTAAAAACTTGTAAAACCACATACTTACCTATGTTCTGTATTTTTAATAATAGTTAATTATATTAACTACAGTGTGTACCTCCTTTCTTATATTTAGTTATTTATTAAAATAAATTATAAATCGATAATTCTATAATAAAATGTACCTATGTTAAATTTACTCAAATATTTTCAGAAACATACTTTTAAGGATTTATAATTAAAATTTTAAGTTTTGAAGTTGTAAGTTTGAAATTTAAAAAAATAACACTGTTCTAATAAATAATTATTATTTACTATTCATCTTGTAATTTAAATAGTTTTTATTTTAGTAGTAGAAAAGTATTATTTTTGTATTGGAATTTAGCAAAAACTGTGTTTTCTATGTCATAATGACCTAAATTTTAGGTTTTCGGCGGCTTGACTATATTAAATATATTTAAAGAGATGCTGTTGATTTTTTATGTATAAATTACTATGGTTTTAAAACTATTATTTTAATTATTCTGTTTTAAATTATTAGTAAGTTATTATGTTATAATATAAATACCATTAGTTGAGTAATGTGTAATCATCATTAATTATTATTATTCAGAGATAAATAAATTATTATGCTTAATAAAATAATAATTTTTTTTTTAATTAGATTAACAAATAATTTTAATAGTCAGCAATAGTATCACAGAATGACAGGATGTAAAAATTAAAACTTACTTGATAGTAAGTAAATATTCTAGGCTCTAATAGATATATTATGGACTATAGACAGTATAGTCTACTACTAATAATTACTATTCACTATAGTCTATAGTATACTGTCTATTTGAGCAACGGCAACTCTCCTAGTTGTGTAGTAGTATGCTTATACTTGTATTTGTTTTACTAATATTGCTTATATTGAAATATAGATTTAAAAGCATTAAGTTATAAAGAATTTAAATTGGGATGGAGTTAGTAGTAGTCAGAGGCCATCTGAGTCTGCAAGGTTCTCAAAAATTGTGCATCCCCCCAAAAAAATGTTAAAATGCGCTTATCATATTATCTAGTGCTCACAATAGGTATACTGTTATAAGAATATGTTTATATCAGGGAAATTATTTTTTATTTATATATGTTTGAATTTTAAATTATTAATGTATGCAATATGCAAATAAAAACTTAAAAGACAGTTACAAATGCAATTTTTTGAAAATAATTGGTTTATGATTAAGGTAGATACAAAAACTAAAAAGTGGAATTTAATGAATCTTTTTGATGCTTCAAAGACCAAAAGATTTTTTTAAATGTTTGTATGGGTGATCGTGATTTTATTTTTAGTGTTACAGTAAAATGTAACATTGTGTATGAAACTGTGTGTAATATTATATTATGTTTAAACAAAAATTACAATTTAATTTCAGTTCTATTGACTGAATTAGGTATTACTAAAAAAATTAGTTGTTTTTATTTTTAGAGTATATGTAAATCAAATTTTGTTTTTGTTGCACAAATTAAATTAGTATACATGATTTTAATACTGTTAAATAATATGTAGCCATGTAGGTATGTTATTTATTGAACCAATTATTAATATATATATTTAAATATAGTGGCACTATTATTGTATAGTTAATTGTATTATAACAAATAATTCAAAAGAAAATGGCTATTGTATTTTGTATTTGTATAATAATTTAAAATAAACTAAGGAATGTCAATCATGCTAAATTTTCTATATTTTATTCAGTACCTAATTAATAAGTTTATAGAAAAAATAATATTACAACTTATCTGTATGGTAAACACATCTAAATCATGCATAATAAATATTGACTGTAATATAAATTTTATTGAAATACATTAATTTATGCCATATTTTTATATTGTTGATAGATTAAATGACAAATTTTATGATTATATAGTGACATCTTATTACCTTAACATAAATTATAATTAATAAAGTGCAAAATATGAGCTTTACGTTTTAAAGAAATTATGGACAAAATACATTATTTTTTATAAATATTCAAAGGTATTATCATAATAATGTTATGACTGAAACAAAATTTGTTATTTCTATGTTAAAACTCCTTTACTCAGTTATGTTATACTTTATTATTGTCATTACTATACATTTTAATTTAACATTCAAATGAAATTGAAACAAATATACTGCTATTGCACGTTTGATTATTAATATATTTACAATATAACATAATGTTCCATTGAAAGACAAATAAATCATATTAATAAGCATCAACTGTATTCTGTGATTGTAATCATTTAAAAATAGGTCTTATAAATTATAAACCAATGCACGTTAACATTTTTATTTTGAATTTATTAAAAAATGTCATTTAAATAATATATTTTACAATTGTATATAATGTTTAAATGTACTTATTTCAGTGCTGGCGGTTTAGTTACTGCTGTAGCTCCTGTAGTAGTCCAAGGAAATGGATTATGGATAGGATGGGCTGGTGTTCACTTAGAAGAAGGTGAAAAAATACCAGAATCAGATCCAAATGATACAACACCTACTGCTGGATTACGTTCTGATAAAGTCAGTTGTTTATTTTAATAAGAAATTAACAAAATATTATTCATTTAAACTTTAAACTATATTTATTTTTTAATATACAATGCACCTCATAGGTTATTCCTGTTGATTTTGATCCTCAAACATTTGACAGCTATTACAATGGTTGTTGTAATGGAACATTTTGGCCTCTATTTCATTCGATGCCTGATAGAGCACAATTTTCTGCCGATTCTTGGAAAGTAATAATAGATGCTAAAAATAAAATATTATAATGAAACTAATTCAATATTTTTTGTTCTTAATTAGTCATATTGTGCAGTCAATAAAGAATTTGCATCAAAAACAGTAGGTGCCTTAGAAAATTTATCAAGAGAAGATACAGATTCTGGAACACCTCTTGTTTGGTTGCATGATTATCATCTTATGTTAGCAGCCAATAGCATTAGAAATGTAAAATGTTACTTTTATCAATAAACATATATAAATAGCTTTAAGTCAAAAAAATGTATTTTTAAATATCAGTACAACCAATTTAATTTTTACTTCTTTATTTCTGAAGTAAAATTAATTTATCTAAATATAAATGAGTTAATATTTAGAATATAATTTTCATATAAATGTCCAACTGGTTTAGTCTGGTAAAAAATTGAAAATTTTGTTCAAAACATAAATACATTTATACTTAGAAAAATTATTTTTATAATAGAAAATATACATTTATTATTAATATAAATATTATATTAATAAGTTTAAGAAAAAAATTATTTACCATTCATAATCTAAATGTCACAATAAAAATGTGCATACTCTTGATAATTTATTTATAGTATAAAATATTTTTAAGCATTTAAACGCTATACTGGATATTATAATTACATAAATTATTATTTATTTTAGGCAGCAGATGAAAAAAATTTAAAATTTAAATTAGGATTTTTCCTTCATATACCATTCCCTCCGTGGGATATTTTCAGGTTGTTTCCATGGGCTGATGAAATTCTTCAAGGAATGTTAGGTATGTACTTATCTAATAATAATTAATTGATTTGTTATAATTTGTACTAAAGTTTTCTTTAATTTCAAGGTTGTGATATGGTTGGTTTTCATATTGAAGACTATTGTTTAAATTTTGTGGATTGCTGTCAGAGAAGATTAGGTTGCCGTGTAGATAGAAAAAATTTACTTGTTGAACATGGTGGTCGCACAGTACGTATTCGTCCATTGCCAATTGGTATTCCATTTGATCGATTTGTAGAAATGGCAGAGCAAGCACCCACAGTTATAAGTACATCATTACAATTGGTACTTGGTGTAGATCGATTGGATTACACTAAAGGATTAGTTCATAGACTAAAGGCTTTTGAATTATTATTGGAGCGATATCCACAACATAAGGGTAAGGTAGCCCTTATGCAAATTGCTGTACCATCACGGACAGATGTTAAGGAATACCAGGACCTTAAAGAGGAAATGGACCAGCTTGTTGGACGAATAAATGGACGTTTCACCACACCTAATTGGTCACCAATTAGATATATTTATGGATGTGTCAGTCAAAATGATTTGGCAGCTTTCTATCGTGACTCAGCTGTAGCTATGGTTACACCACTTCGAGATGGCATGAATTTAGTTGCCAAAGAGTTTGTTGCTTGTCAAATTAAGGAACCACCTGGTGTTCTTATTGTATCACCATTTGCTGGTGCTGGTGAAATGATGCACGAAGCTTTAATTTGTAATCCATATGAATTAGTTGAAGCAGCCGATACTTTACATAGAGCGTTGACCATGCCTGAAGATGAAAGAATGTTAAGAATGAGATGTTTGAGACGTAGAGAAAAAATCCATGATGTTGATTATTGGATGCGATCTTTCCTTAAAGCAATGGGAACTCTAATATTTGAAGATGGAGATGATGTTTTACCAACTACTATGCAACCAGTCACTTTACAGGACTTTGATGATTATTTGTCTAAGTAAACAGTGATTTTTTATTATTATACATTATATATTTTATTTATTACTTACTTTATTTAATAATTTTTACTCTAGGTATATTGGTAACACAAACAAACTTGCATTATTATTAGACTATGATGGTACATTGGCTCCATTAGCTCCGCATCCAGACCTTGCTATATTACCTTTAGAAACTAAAAGTGTTTTAGAAAGGTTGGCTAATATGTCTGATGTATACATATCGATTATTTCTGGCAGAAATGTTCATAATGTTAAAGACATGGTTTGTTATTAACTGTTAAATTGTCTGATATGTACTCCAAAATAAATGGTTAAAATTGTTTTTATTAACATTAGGTTGGAATTGAAGGTTTGACCTATGCTGGTAATCATGGACTGGAAATTCTTCATCCAGATGGAAGTAGGTTTGTGCATCCAATGCCTAAAGAATATGAAGATAAAGTTGGTGATCTGTTAAAAGTGCTTCAAGAACAAGTAACTATCAAGTGATCATTAATTAAGTTATATTCAGACTTATTTGTTTTTATTTTTAGGTTTGCAAAGATGGCGCATGGGTAGAAAATAAAGGTACTTTATTGACATATCACTACCGTGAAGTGCCTGTAAATTCTCGACTTGAACTAGCTGCTACAGCACAGCGTCTCATCGAAGAAGCTGGATTTAAAGCAGGTCAAGCTCACTGTGCAATTGAAGCCAAACCTCCAGTACAATGGAATAAAGGACGTGCATCTTTGTATATTTTACGTACAGCTTTTGGTTTGGATTGGAGTGAACGCATACGCATTATTTATGCAGGAGATGATGTAACTGATGAAGATGCAATGCAGGTAATTTATATTCATCTTAAAATAAATAATATATTGGTTTAATTTTATTTATATTATTTGAAAGGCATTGAAAGGTATGGCAGCAACTTTTAGAGTAGCCCAGTCTCAAATTGTAAAAACTTCTGCTGAACGCCGTTTGCCTAGCACAGATTCTGTGTTGACTATGTTGAAGTGGGTCGAAAGACATTTTGGCAAACGATTACCTCGAGCCGATAGTGTTGGTAATTTAAGCAATAATCTACAAATGTCATTAGGATCAATGCAAATGGAGCTCAGTATGCCAGAAGAAAAGTCTCCACACTAATAATCATTACTAACAAATATTAGTGTCCTGAAACCCAAAGTTAGTCTTTACTCATTATTCACAGTGTGCTAGAAAAAAAAGTATTTTATATTGTGGTTGAATCAACCAATTTATGTAATTGAAGAAGTAAATGTTTTATTTTTATACATGTATAAATAAATTATATTCATGTTTATAGAACATAATGCCACAATCATGAACAAATAAATTATTTTATAAGTCAATTAGAAATTAATGAAATAAGTAATAATGTTGAATTAAAAAATATAATTAAATAAATGATACAAAAAAAAGAACGAATCAAAACAAAATAATACTAACAGGTCTTCTACATTCCTTAAATATTTTAGCTATTCAGTTTCTTATAATTTAATCAACATACCTACAATATAATTATCTATATAACTCAAATAAAAATGCATACAGTAGTTAATGATAAAACAATAAAATGTATCATTTGTATTATCAATATTGTACTTATAAATATTTTAAGTTATTTTGTAATCCTAGTCAATTGAAAGATTGAAAAAGTGGAACAATTTATGGTACTTCATGAAAAGCAAAAAACTAATATAGTAAAGGCGAAATATCAAAATTAAACACAAAGTAATTTATTAAAACTTCATTTAAGTGAAAAACTAAAATTTAAAAAAATGTTACAACTTTTTACCATCAAAACAATTGTGCCATAATCTAAAATTATATTTGTAATTGGGTAATTTTTGTGTAAAATCTTTTTGTTATACTTATGCCAGGTTGTACAAATAATCACTAAATATTTAATGAATAAGTAGTGCGCTAATGGTCCCTTAAATTTGATTTAGTGTTGATCAATATGTTTTTATGCAACCCGGCAATATTATTTTAATTGTTAAACCATGTTTTTACTTTTAATGGCGTTTCATAAATGTTTTATTTTATACATAATTATTTAGTTATTTAAGATAAACAACATTTAGTGTATTGTTTATTATAATATATTTTCAGTTAAACAATTATGCGTTTTATTTTATTCTGAATGTTGCACTGTTATTTTTATTTATTTATTGTATACATTTTGTTGTTATATAGTAATATATACTTATGATCGTTTAGTTAAACCATAATAGTTTATTAGTTACACTTTTTACTAAAATAATATGCAAAGTGTATCAGAAATCTTATATTTGTTATTAATTTAATGTGTTTTCACATAGTGATCAGTCGTTAAATAAAACATACATATTATTTAAAGAACATACCAATAATTGTAAATAGATACCAATTAAAAAAATTGCAATTTTAGATCATCTAATTCATACTACATTTTTTTAAAGCAATCCTTACAGTAATCTCAGTTAGAAATGTATGATGAATGCAGTTTTATTTTTCTCTACTTAGTAATAATAATTTAAATCACCTAATGTTTTTTATTATTTTTTGTACAATTATCTGAATCATCTATGAGTAATAATAATGGTGGTCAACATGGACTAAGATATATTATCTTAGTTTGTGGTGGTCAGTATAGTCGGATATTGAAGAGCTTAGGTGTTTACCAAAGATTCTTTATAGCCTCTCCGTTAGAAGGTTTAGTAAACCATAAATTTATAAAACAATATAAATACAACATAATTTATTTATTTACATTAATATATTATAACATGTTTGGGGGAGGTTAATTAGTTACATGAAGGTTGAGGCTTGCTTTATTTTGATAATAGGTTAAGCCCCAACATATTTTACCAAATATCTGTCAATGGTGGTCAGCATTAAATTATTTTATTTTTTCGTGCAGTGGTGGTGATCAATGTATATTACAATAATAGACATGAACCGAATATAAAAAAATGATAAGTAACTTAATAGGACAGATAGGTATTAAGCTTAAACAGATGTTGACAATGTATATTACAATTAAAAATTAATATAATATTATTTTACATTACAAAGTTTAACTATATTTTGTATTGTACTTGTATATAATATAATATAAATGTAAAGATGAGATTGAGTTTCTCTAAAATCTATCTGTAATTTACTAATCTTCTAATTCAACACTTTTGATGTTTATTCCAGAAAATATTTCACATTGTTTGTTGATCAGCAGTACGACACTGAAACAATAGTTTTATATGTAAATAAAATAAATTACAAATATATTGTGTAAATTATTGGAAAATGCAACTGTATTTACTTGTATGCTAGAAAGTAGTTAAAGGTAAGTTATAATGTAGAGTCAAATATTTTATCACATTTTGGTCTTACAAGTTCATTCAATGAGTATAATTATTGTTCATTGACAGCATTTAAAAATAAACCAAAAATACAGGGATTTGTAAGTAATAAGGCTTAATGGATATAAATTGATAATAACCAGTTTAATTATCAATTTTATCTTTGAATTACAATACAAGATGGCTTAACATGACCATCTAAATGTTTTACGCAAATTTTAATTTTTTTTTTATTTTTATAATCCACTTTAAAAACCACTTAAATGGTTCTGACAAAGACCTATTACTCGGGCTTCCTTGTGGCTAATTGACGTAACGCGAGTGTAGAAAAATCTGATTACCATTGTTTCATGAGATCCTGGTAGCTACCTACTCAGGGTCTGAATAAATTATTTTTCATACATCTACAATATTTTCAATATTAATATATTTGCCATTTTGCCATAGTACACTATCCTAAAATTATAACTATTATTATTTTTTTTAATGAGAGATTTATTTTAAAACAATAAAATATCAATGGTAAATGTAAATAATTAAAAAAAAATCTTGAGTTAATGAATTATTACACATTTAAAATAATTCACTAATAAGCATATTATAATGTATTCAACTGATTAAACGATATTCACAAATATAACAGTAATACCTATTGAAGTATTGTGAGGTCAAATCCCAATAAATTTCTTTTACTTAGTTCAGAATTTCAGAAGTCTATAAGGCATTAGGAAATCAGCAATAGCCATTAGTATTTTGGACATGAACTATGTTTCAGAAGAACCTGCAGGGAGGAGGGGATGGTTTAATATTCTATTAATAAAAAAAAATTATCTACACCATAATTATTGTCATGTGTACACGCCCACGGTACAACCGTCAACGGCGTCAACCATACCTTTTTGTCACAGGATCCACAGTGTGAACGACGCCTTTAGACGCGTGTTGCTGTTTTGTACGCACAACAACAGTTTTTCCGACGAATTCCAAGAGACTTGTCGCATCCATCGAGGTAAATGTACATAAATCACTCATTTCAGTTGGAAATTTAATTATTTCACAATCTAATTATCAAAACATTATTAATTATTAATTCCTATTCAGTAATCGACAATCGTATTTTTGATTTCATTATCATTTAACAATAATTTTAAGACTTCAATTTTTTTTTTAATTTTAAAAATAGGCGTTAATATCAAATATTTAAATACTAACCAGTAACCACTTAGCACTAGGCAGTAGGAACTAAAACCATTGATTATAAATACTAAAACAATGATAAAATCATTGCAGTAATGTATAAGTAGTCAACGGAATGGGCAATGAATCACTTGCTCAATAAATATTAAATACTAACTGGTGTCTGACGGGTAAAAAAGGTCAGTAATTACTAATTAGCAAATATGAAATAATCCATGATCCGTCGTTTAGCCGTTATCGCCTATCCTAATATTATTATCTATTATCAGTAAACCAGCATGGTCCAGAAAACCTATAGATGATAGAAAAAATCTCCCAACTGTTGTCGATATTATTAGCATCATTGATTATAGAATAGACTATTCTATAATCAATGTTAGCATATTATTTTGTAAATTTTAGCACAATATTGGTATAGGTACACAAGTTATTTCGTAGGATTTTCATAACTATTCGATGGATGTTTTGCTTTAATAGTTTGATGTTGGAAACGCGTCAAATGCGCGCCAAAACTTTTAATAGTTTAAAAAAAATCACTTCCAAGCGCAGAAATGTACAATAAATGCTTATTGTAGGTACATATCTATTATGTGCTTCCAGTATTCAACAATGTACGTTAAATTATTAAATAATAAGTAGAAAATATTAAGTTTGTTCTATAAATAGTCGAGACGGTTGTACACTTAGTGCGTCAAAGAGCTGGACTACTACAAAATTCTTAAATTCGTATTCAAGCCATATACTAATACCATTCATTTTTAATAAATTAAATCAAAAGTTTATGGCACATTTTATGTATTATATAAACCACACTAGTTAAATATTATATGGTCGTGTTTCGCGTTACTATCACATAATTATATTTAATTATAATATTATAAACGATCATAATAGTTATACGTACTAGCCGTAGCTTTGACTCGGGCACTCGGCGAACATAGATAACTAGGATATAATATAGTTGCTGCAGCCTAGTGACTACAGGGGCAAGATTCTTAGCAAATCAATGTTCAAAATAAGCAGTGGAGAACGTTTCGCCCCATCCCGACACACTATTTGTATGGTTCCAAATAGGGTTTAGCAAACAATCGATGGGAATCTTATGAAATTAAAGTTGAAAATGAGCAATAAAGTCAAAACACAAACACTACTCGTTATTAAAAATAACTAAGTATTAAAAATCAAATGTAAACAATATATTAAACATAAAATGTATTTAATATTTATTTTACGAAAGGGATATCAATAAATATTTTATTTCAGAAGCGAATTTTTTTTAAACATCATTATCTTTTTATGCTTATAGTTTTATAGTATAGATAAATCACAGAATGGATTTTTATAACGTGTTGATCGTCTATATGTTTTAATTCTCTTCGTTCAAGAAAAAGAACCTATAATATTTAAATATTTTATATTGTCGTGCGTTGTTACTGTACTTGCGAAAACTGGAATAACCAATATTGATGACATTATACCTACTTAGGTAATATTATATACTTATTAAATTACATGATAAATTTTAAATATACATAATTATTAGTTATTATATTATACACATTAAACACGTGATAATGATTTTTTTTTCAAGGACTTGATTTAAATTCCAAGGCTCGTGGAGAGAGCGGGGCTTAGCCCCCTTAACCACTTATATTGGCGCTAATAGCTTTGACAAAATTTCAAGGAGGGGGTAATCCATTGTGCAATAAGAGTTATGAATGTTATGATACACTCAGCAATGTATTTTTTTGTGTTGGAACTTAGGAGGTAACATTACTAGGTAAATGTAGTAGGTATATTGTATTGTTCAGTTGTTCCGATAATATAAAATGTTATATAGTTAGTTACTTAAAATATTTATGGTATGTTCTTATATCATTTGAAAAAACGTTTATTTATTTACAATATTAGAAGTTACAATGTAACTGTCATGTTTTACTATTTCAATGTATAATGTATAATTTATTTATACTATAATATTTATTATACGGTGTAGCTTCCATACAACGAAATCGAATAAGCAAAAAAAAAAATTCGTAATTTGGAGAAATTCGTTAATAGAATTACGTATTCATTAACAATGAAGATCATATAGTTCTTAAAAATATTTCGTTAAACAGAAAATGTCGTAAAATGGAAGTTCGTTATGTGGAAGTTTCACTGTACATAGTTTCACAGTAACTATAATTATTCAACGATAAAGGTAATACGAAATATTTTGAGCCCATAACTTTGAACTTAATCTAGATTTCTTTTTTTACTGCATCAAGGACTGAATATTATATCTACTTATTTTTGAAAAATTTGAATTAAATGTTTTTTTTTAATCGACTTTGACTTAAAAGTTTTTTCCTATCTTAAAGATTGACTTATATTGAGAGTGGGTTAAAGTTTCAATTTATGCACGTTAAATTTATCGTATTTTTTAATAGTAGGTACCATATAGGTACTATATACAGATAGACATCTGAATATTATTAAAGTAGGTACTTACCAGGTTTGTAGTGACTGGTGTAGCGATGTTTGTACACAAAGACCATTCGTTTTTGCGGTAGGATGATGAAATGTCTATTATAATAATACTATTATTGATTATATCGTTAAGACTACCTATTCAAATATTGGTATTGTGTAGACTAGGGGTAGAAGATATGAGAGGAAAAACATGCCAATGTAGAAGTATAGAACTTTTTAAAAAAGCTGGTTTTATATTTTCTATAGTGAAAATTTGAATAATTTTCAATTAAAAAATATAAAATTTAATGTTGATAATAGCTATGTATTTAAATATTTATACAATTGTTTAAATTGGTGGGAAAATCGTAGGATTGGGTTAAACTTCAATTTTCATGAACTCGAACTTGTTTTCATTTTTTACTCGAGCTTTTTGAACATTTAAATAATCAGGTAATGACATAATTATAAAACTGATAAGGGTCATTTAGGAAACAAAAATAGTATTTAAGAGTATATGCATGTATACTATGCGATGTAAATTATGTATTTATAAACAGTAGGTATCGATATCAAATTTTAATACTTGATTCATCTCAAACTATTCTAAATGTTCGAAGTATTCATGAGTTCAATAAGTTCGAGGATTCATCCTAAACAAACCAATGCAATAGAATTTAGATTTAAAATCCAAAAATATTTCTGTTAGTATTTAACTGACTACGTGTTTTGGCAATCTAATAGCTTTACCGTACCCATGCGCATGGGATATGCAGGGTATGCATTTGCATGTCCTGCGGGCTGAGGGTAGACATTTTTGTAGGTGGTATGTGGTTCCTATAACGGTCCCTTTTTCACATGTATTTAAAAAACGGATACACGTGTTCTTAACAAAAAAAGTGTTTATTAAGTCCGTGTAAACAAAATATACGGCAAATGAACGTTTCTAATCCGTGTACTCGTGTGACCAAAGTTCCAAAATAACACTTTTCAGAAGAAAGACAATAAAAATCATCTAGGTAAAATAATTGATATTTACGGTTGAATTATGTGACAATAATCATGAAATTGTATTCTTTTCAATAAACACAACTTACTAAAAATATGCTTTTATTTTTCAAAATTAAAAAAAATAAGTAATAAAATACCCTTTTATAATGTAATAAGAAACAGCAGATAATATTAATAATATTATTCATGAACATTTTTTTAAGACAATGGTATGGGAATTTATTTAAGGACATTTATATTTTTAGGGGCACATTTGGTTCGCTGTATGTCTGTACAGTGTACACCCTGCGACCTGCAGTCTACGTAGGCCAATAGTTATTAGTGTTATTATAGTATACATATTACAATTTACAAATAATACATTTATTATTTTAATTTCTTTAAATTGTTCATGTTTTTTAAATTGTACTTAAATTTATATCATTAAACTTCTATTATTATTATAATATATAAAATATAATTAATATTATTTAGCTAAGATTTATTACTACATCTACAAGCATACAAACATATTACATATATAGCAGTCATACATTAAAAAGTGTTGTTTTCAAAAATAAGCAGAATCTAAACAAATATATACACACATATATATATATATATATACCATGTTATATTATTTTATTGTGCTAGTACTAGTAGCACTATAAGTTATAAGTACCTACTTATATGTATAAATGCTTAAGGTTATGTATATTAAACTATAGTTATTAATATAGGTACTTATGTTCTATACACTTTTATACGTTAATACGTTATACTGTCACACTGATTACATAGAAAACTTAATAAGTACTTAATTGTTTTTTGAGTAGTGGGTGGCTTAATATATTTATCACAAAATAAATAGTAAATAGGTACTATCTTTTTGTTATGATTAATAAGCTATTAGCATACGCAATAGGTATAATATACAAGTTTATAACTATAAGTATTAGTATATTATATTAATATTATTTACAAACTTATTGTTACTATTAATATTATTAGGTAGGTACTAGGTTGTATATTTATGTATCTAGTTATAAACAGGGTAGCTCAAAATAATTGTTTGTTTTTATAGATTTTAAACAGAATGTCGTGTTATGTGTGGGAGTTATACCGATTTTCAGTTCTTAATATTTATACGTTATAATATTGTACATTGTACATGATGGTTTTTTTTTCGTCAGGTGGAAGTACTATTTATTTTTATATAACTTTGTAAAAACATTTGGTATATTACTACTGTTAATTGATTTAAATAAAACGAGTAATAAAAAATCATTGATTTTAATTTCCAATTTTATTATATACACTATATGGTACCTATCAATCTATTATATTTTTATATTCCTATGTACATATTTAACTGACTCATTTATTTTTATTCTTTTTAGTCTATGTACCTACATGAATATTAATAATTATAATAAATTAATGCAAATCTTATAAATATGGTAGATTCATAATAGATATAATTATGAAAATAGGTATTATTAATATAGGTACCTAGGTACTTAATAGTTAATTATATCAACATACATATACAACATAAATCAAACAACTTGAAATGTATTATTGATTTATGAATATCTATTTTTTAATCTTTATTATGGCTGTATACATTTTTTACTGATATATGCATATAATATAAAGACATTTGAAAAATAAGTTTATAGATAACTTACCTAATATCAAGGTTATATATACGAATATACGTACCTACCTACATCATACATTGATTCGCCAATTTTATATTATATTTATTATTATTTTATAGTAGCCCGTGATATGTATTTTTATTACCTAATTATTTGTAGTTATTAGGTATTACTTTTCTATAATATACATTCTACATATCTTCACCAATCCATCATGTACGATACAAAGTATCTTGAATAATTTAAATGTTTGTATTATATATTTTAATATGGTAGTATAGCGTAAATAGTAGAGGGGCTATGGTTCAGGAATTTGGCTCCCCAAAGTTATAACAGGCCCCCTCAAATAACTTACAAATTATATAGGTACATACTAAATATATTTTATATATTTCTCTTGACTCATACTCCTCCAGGTTTTTAGTTTATAAACTATTATTTATACTATATCAACAAAATAAATCGATACTAGTGAATGCAACCCTTGACAATAATATTGTATAATTTGTATATTATTTACACCTCTGTTCCATGGACTATGGGTATTTATAAGTTATAAATAAATAATTCAGTATAATTTATCTCAATTACCTACTTTAGAAAAAGATAGAATTAATAACTATTATAACTGTTTTTATAGCGAAAATGACCGAAAGTATTGAACAAACCGTTAAATGGAGAAGGCACGAGGTTGAAGAAAAAATTGGATTAGATCAATGTAAGTTAATTTTTAATTTATATAGATTTAAGTATGCCTATTTATAAGTACATATTATAACTGTAGGTATAATCATATCAAAAAGATTTAAGTTTTGTTATAGGGTGTTTGTTTTAGACGATTAGGAAAATACGACTTTTGAGATCTTCACTCTGGTCCACATATATAGGGCTGGGGAAGGTAGATTTAGGGATTGGGCCCTTATACTTTTTATTTAGATTTGGGGCCTTGTGTATGGAAAAAAATAGGAAAATTGATTTCAGAAATTATGGTATTCCATATTAACACTTAAAATTTTGTTTTATATTTATATAGATATTTAACAGTAGGGGATTGAGATTAGGTACTATCCCGAATTCCTGAGGTAAACTAAGCTGTGTGAGTTATAACAGTGACTCCAACGAAAAGAGAAAATTAAGTTCACGTTTGGATTAAAGAATTTCTACAAAATTCACAAAAATTCAAAATTAATTTCTTTTCATATTTAAGAGGTTAAGAAATTAAGTTAAAAAACTATGGCTAAAAAATGTAGATTGTAGATTGGTCCTATCAAACGAGAATCTAAAGTTTAAAGTGCAAAGCTCATTGCATAAATCAAATATCTCGTAAAATAAATGGGATATAATATGTATAACCTACCAATCTAGTTAAGTGTTGAAAGTGTGTGTTGTTTCTAAGGTGTATTGGTTTTATAATTTTACATTGTGCTGACAATAAAGCAATTGGTTGATAAGCAGCAGGAAATAATTAATATACATGGTTATTGGTTTGCAATATATTATAAAATATAATTTTACGTTTGTATTTTGTTTCTATTTTCAGTTAAAAACAATCAATTATGGACTGAAAATTTTTATTTTGTGATTGTTTCTGACAGTCAATTTGGTTACATTAAGCCACCTTCAGAACGAGATTCTAAAGATTGGAAAATAGAAATGGATAAAGCTATTTTTGCAATAGATAAAATTAATAATTTATCTCCAAGACCTCAATTTTTAGTTGTGTGTGGTGACTTAGTTAATGAAATGCCTTGTAGTTAGTTGAATTTATTAAGTTTATTGATCATAGTATAATTTAATTAATGTTTCATGTATATTTTTTATATGAAAATATATTCATACTTCAGATGAAGCTGGGCTAAATGAATTACAAATAAATGATTTTAAGAAAGTTTTTTCAAATTTACACCCTTCAATACCTCTGATTTGTGTTTGTGGAAATCATGATATTGGTGATATCCCAGATGAAAATTCAATCAACAAGTAACATTTTATTACAATTTATAGTTATAAAAAATTAGTTGATTAATATTTGTAGATAAATAATTGCAATTTTAGATATCGTGATCATTTTGGCCAAGATTATTTTTCATTTTGGTGCGGTGGAGTACTATTTTTAGTGTTAAACTCCCAATATTATAAAAACAGTTGTAATGTCGAGAAATTTGCAGCAGAACAAGATCAATGGTTAACTGAGATATTAAGTAAACATGAGGGTCAAAGAATAATTGTATTTCAACACATACCGTGGTTTTTGAGTAAAACAGAAGAGGAAATTCAAAAAAAAAGTATTGAAAAAAACATCAGTCACAAAATGCTTGAAAAACTGTGTAAAGCTGGTAAAATATTAATGTTAAGAAGAAAAACCATTTGTGTTTTATGTAAATGCCATTTGGAATCAAATGTTTTTTTACGTTTATTGTTTTTAGGCGTATCTCATGTTTTTTCTGGTCATCATCACATAAACTCAACTGGATTCTATAAAAACCTTGAAATAGTTGTTACTTGTGCACTTGGAGCCCCATTGGGAGAAGATCCTTCCGGACTAAGAATAGTCAAAATGTATGAAAACAATGTTATACACACATATTATCCTTTAGAACAGATACCAAGTTCTATTAAAAATTAAAACATTTAGTATTATTTTAAATGTTATAGCATATAAATCAATACAGATTTTTATAAAGAGGTAATATTAATTATAATATTTTATAATAGTGATCAATGATAATGATGATGATGTATGTCAATTAAATACCAACAAATATACTTAAATAATATTAATTTATTGTTAAATAAAAAAACAAATAATATTTTATTTTTGTACTGAGTCATTTTTTTTTTTACAATTATTAAATTGATCCCAAGGATGTAGTTCTTCATCAACAGTTACCTCTAATAACCATTTTTTATAAAAATTTTGATATTTTCTGTACCCTTCTTTGAAGTAATAACTTTGAATAAAGTTTGGAGTATCTTTTTCGTTGTTTTGCTGAAAATTGTACAGTTAATATATTTCATAATTTCATTAAACTTGTAATATGAATAGAAACACTAATCAATTGAACTATGAATCATATTTTGATAATTATTAAATTAAAAAACACGATTTGAATGCAAATTGTATAATTATGTTTGTTAGGTATCATCCAGTGTGATTTTAATTTATATTTAAAAGCCATCATAATACTAAAAAAAATATATAATATGCTAAAGATTTAATATGATTTAATTCTAGATGTTAGTGGTCAATTTTGAAGTTATCCTTTTTCTATTATCTTTAAAAGTTATTATGCTACTAAAACATTTAGTTAGTTGAAAAATAATTACATTTTACTGTAAAACAAAATACTTATGGTTCAATTCAATAACAGCTTAGTGCTTATACTTACTCTTTTTTTCATTAAATCTTTAATTGTGTTATCAAAACGAATTAAACGATCCATAAATATTTTATTGGGTTTAATTTCTTCATGTTTAATCATATTCATGACATATACTACATATCCAAAATTAAAATGGTAACATGCTTGTGCCAACATTGTGCCCAAAATTTCTGCATTCACTCTTAAATTGGATGAAAAAACAAATAACAATAAAAACATCATAAGTAGTTTACAAACATACCTAAATCCATGATCTGCTATAATTTTTATGAGGTTTTTAGCTTCATTTTTATTTTTACAACCCAATGCCAGAACACCAAAAGTTACAATATCCACACTCAAGTTTTCTGAGTTAATTAAGCTCAATACATTCTAAAAGTTAAAAGTAAAATTATGATAATTTGTAAAAAACGCATTTTCTATGAATGAAATAACCTTTGATTCTTCATAATCAAATCTAAGACTTCGTTTTTTAATGAGAATATTACAAAAATCAATGTCGACTCTAACTTTGTTTTTAAAAATTTCTTTTAATAAGACCTAAAAAAAAATATCATAAATTAGTGATCATGTTTTATATTTATATACTAAGTTTTTTTTTTTAAAAATAATACACATAAAATACATTTAGTAGTTGAAATTAGAAAATTGATTTTTTCATACAAGTAACTCACTTTTTCAGCTGATAATGTTGGCGGTATAACTTCTAAAAGCTGAGTAAATGTTTTAATGTCTGGTTTTATCTTATTGATTTTCATGTTTTTTAAAAATCCTGAACAACCTCCTAATAATATTAATCTAAAATACACAACAAAAAAAATGGAGCATTAATTAATGTACAAAAGATTATAAATATGTTTTACCTTTCTTCAGGGGATTTAATTTCAGAAATACCAACAATATTACCAAAATAAGGTTTAACATCCAATAGATTTGGTCTATTCTCCTCAATAATGGATAGATTATTTTTATTATCATTACATACTAAAGTATTAGGTATATCTTTTTCTGAAGGATTTGATTCTTCAAGTTTAGATTCAGTTGTTAATAAATGAGGATCATCAAGTATTTGACCAATAACTTTTCGTGTTTCAAATTCATCACCAAGACTACATTCTCTTGTGCATTTTAATAAAAGATTGTAAGTATATAATGAAGGACGAACACGTTTTGATATCATTTTTCTCCAAACCTGAAAATTATCAAGATATATTATTGACATTTTTTAAAAAATTATTCTATGTTTTTAACTAATTAAATAACATTTACCAAAGATTTTCAGATATAAATTACAATATAATAAACAGGATCAAACTTAAATTCAATTTATACTATTTATTTTTTTAATGTTATACAATAATATGAAAGAAAAATATAATAAGTATAGAACTTCTGATAAATCATGCGGCATTAAATATTATGTAGGCATTTAATTTTTGGTGACCAGTTAAATAATACTTTCTTTGCTTATGAAGAGTAGACCAGAATTCAGAAGACATCAAAGTGTAAATATCATTAAGTAACTTTTTGAATGATCATAATTCATAAGACTTAAAAAGATTGATAAAATATTTTAAAGGATCTAAGATTATAAGTTATTATGACAACTAGAATGTATATATAGATATTAATTTATTTTGAATTCAAATTTTACTCCTGAAAATATTATAGCAATCCATATATTTATTTAAACTTACAAGTAAGGCATGTCGAAAACCAGCTTCTTTATCCGTTATACATGCTTGTAAGAGAAAATTAAATGTTTCATCTTTTAATTTATATTTTTTTGTCAACATTTCATCAACCAAAGAAAATGCAGTCAATAAATCTCCTGTTCTTCCAAAAGCTTTTCACAACGAAAGAACAATACACATGAATAGTAAATAATAAATACATAATTTCTTAACACAATAAAATTAATTAATTTTTTGAAAAATCAATTTAACTTTGATGAATTTGAATAAAAAGAAAATCCTTAAATTGATTTTTGTTTCTTATAAATAACTAATAAGTAATATAGTTTTAAATACCTTTAATCATTGCATGGTAGATAAAAATGTTGGGTTCAATTGATTTTAAACTCATCAAGTTGTGTAATTTTTTAGCTCTCTTTAACGCATCATCCTTATATGGTGAATTAGCACACGCATTAAATAAACAAGTATAAGTAGCTGGTGTAGTTTTAATGCCACTTTTTTTCATCTAATTATTTAAAAAAAAAAAAAATTAAATAGTGTCTATTAAATAATCTTAGAAGTAGGTATCTAATTATAAACAAAATATACCTGGTTAAATAAATGAAAAGCTTTTTGAACATAACCAACTTTACCACAAGTGCCGATTAATAGGTTATAAACATAATAATCTGGTTTTGCTTTTTCATTTTTTAACATTCTTGTTTCAAGTATATCTATCGCATCTGCAATCTAAAAAAAACATAAGTAATATGTAGTAAAAATTGAGAAAATAAATGTTAGATCTTTAAGTTTTATACTTTATGCTGTTTAATGAGTTCTTGAATAATTGTGTGGTACTCAGTAATATGTAATCTTTTGTGTTGTTCATCTTTATCGTATTCTATTTTATCATCGTCTTCAGGAGGTAGACGATCTAATTTGTAATTAATTTCGGTATTTTCAGTTAATGTTCCAAAAGTATCAGCATCAATATTCTGCTCAGCATTAAATGAAAATGTCTCTGTTCTTTTTCGAAAATCTTTTGGTTGTAAATCTTTGACCGTAGACACACATCTTACATTTCTACAACAATGCTGATTGTAATTTGAACTTACAGACTTAATATTATTTAACTGTCGTAAAAAACGGTTGATCACAATCATCTGAAATTAATAATTATAAATACATTATTATAAACTATATATTATATTAGACAGTATTGCAATTAGATAATATTTAAGTAACATAAATACATTGTAATTTTTTTGTTAGTTGAATTTCTAACTCGCATTGGATTGATAACAAATATATTATTATTTATATTAAATTAAGTTTTGAATAAAATTGGATTTGTGCATTGTAAAAAGTATTATGTATTTACAACTGAGAATCGACTATTGAATCAAGTAGTAAGTACACGCTTCACTTTACACTTTTTTTAAATTTGAATACTACAACTTACAGCTTAATAACTAGACACATGTAGTCATAGATAATATATATTATCTACGGATGTGTAGTACCGGCGAAGATAGCGTAAGAATACCATAGGAAGATATTGGTATATACCATGATAAGGGATTTATTGATACCAGTTGTATTAAATTGCGTTTACTAAATGTATTAGGAACAATATTTAATATTATTATATTTACATTTAAAATAGAGTCTCCACGAATACATTTTTTAATTATTTTGTCTTGTAATTTGTCTTTTATAGTCTAATATGATTTTTAAGCATATACAATTATTAACCATGTAAACCTAGTACCTACCTACCTCAGAGTTGATAAATTATTATTCAAAAGTTACCCTAAAAAAGCCGGTAAAAGTACTTATATATAAATAGTAAATTCGAACAATATAAGCGCAATTTAAGAGGGCTTAGGGGGCTAAACCTCCCTTAAATCAATAGTAGTCCCCCAAAATGGTATGTATGTATCCCCTTCAATCTTTATGTATCTCAGGGAGCATACACACAGTACATAAATGCAAATTATAAATTATATAATAGCCCCTCCAAATTTAAAACTCGAATTGCGGCTATGAGTCGAACAATAACTACGCAGAATAAAAAATTAACGTGCTTAATAAATGAAAAAAAAATTGAGAGGGAAATACGGGCACCCGCAGATAAATGTACTTCAAAAACATATAAGCACAACTACAATCAGATTTTTTTTAGAGGGAGGTCTTATATTATATTATCTTCTTTGTATGGAAATTTTAAAAATATAATAAATCATAGTTTATTTTACATAACTTTTTCAAATGTGGTCATCATCACATTATATTATGTCAAAGTGCCAAATCGAATCATACAGGAACTATTTCACAAATTTGTGAATAGCTTGAAAACCAACATTTAATTTAAATATATCTATATAAAAGCTGTAAACAATAATTAATAGTAATTATAAAAGATATTATTATTATTAATTTTTATTATTGAATACATCACTACACTTTTTGATATTGTATGTACATAAATTATTATCATCATTATTCTACGAGCAAACGTGGTGTAACGCGTTTCATGATCGCGTATTTTATGCATTATTCGCTCCTCGTTCGATATTAAAATACTTGTCTACATTCTTTGTTCGTATCTATAAATATATATTTTAGATCACTCGCACCAAATGAGTTGGAAAAAACTTACATAAATATTGACTCTTCCGGTGAAATTGTGTTTGTTTCCACCGCCGTGAGGAATGGTATAATATACCATCGTCTTCACCGCTCCGAAATGGAACTACTATTGTCTATTGTCTATGAAATTTAAATTAATTCGATCGGAAAAAAATGTAAATTTAATTTTGCCATAGATTATAGCATTATAGGTATTATAATTTGATAAATCATAAGTTCTTATTAAGTTGTAAAGTATATTCAAGATTTTAGTGATTGACATTTGACCGCTTTCATTGATTACTTATATATCTAGGTACCCAACTATTGTTCGTCGTATTATTAAAAATTCAAAAACTTTAATCATTAAATTCTACTCGACACACTTAGAGTTAAGTTAGTTGTTTTACTCAGACATTACTCTTACAACTGGTATGGATATTAGTATACTAATATAGGGTGAATAAAAATTACTTACACATTTTGTTGTAATTCAAAAAAATAATAATCACAATTAAACATAATTAATTTTGGAAGGTATACTATTTATAAATAACTATTTTTTAAATATAATTACACTGATTGTAAAATGTAAGTTAAATATGTTGTTAATATATTCACATCATTTTATAATACATATTATAATTATAATAAAATATATAAGACGTTTTAGGCAAAAATGAGTTCAACTTACTGTATTACTAATAGAAAAAATATAACTATAGGTATTAGCATATAATTATGAAAAAATAATATCCCTAGAAAATAGAGGTTGACCCACCCCATCTGATCAATCATTTTATATTAATAACTATTAGCTGTTGCTTGTTGTGTTAAATAAATGATAAACACTAGTATTTGTTGTTATGGAGAGATAGAGTATTATTTATTTAATAGAAAAGCAATGGAATCAAATATCTAGAATAGTCAACATTTAAAAGTTACCTAAACTATTACATTTTTAAGGTAAATTTCGAGTAATTTTAATTCTTTACATTTAAAAAAATGATGGATCTACACAAAAAATGTGCCTGTACTATAACCGCGAGGAAATGTTCGTTTGATAAAAATGAATTATTCAAAAATTGTACTGTTAAAAATCATGTCAGGTATTATTAATAGTTTTAAATACAAAATATATTATACGATGGTTTTCTTTAAAATATTAAACAATACACACGTAATAGTGATGACACCTACGTAAGGGTATCAGAATTTTAATTTTACTAAAATACATCTTGACTATTGTAGGAGAGAGTTTTGTTTAAACTTTAAACCATTTAGTTTAACAATAAATTTGTTGAGAACCCTTTGATGCCTTATTTTTTAATTATATGGCTTATTATTTTTGTTAGTAATTATTAGAAGTTTTAACAGACTTTATACTTATTAAATTTAATGTGTTATATACTAGACCCGTATATTTTAAATTATTATTATTATTTAAATTATAATTACATTAAATTCAACTATGTCAAACCATTTTACTTGATTAAAGTTTTTAAAAATTATCAAGACTATGAATATGAATGAAAAATAATATACCACATTCAATAAATGTTGTTAAAATTACTAAGTTTTGTAATTTATTAAAGTGAACCTAAATCTTGGATGGTTTCAAAATGTTTGAAAAAATAGAAATATATATTAATATACATTTACCTATATAATAATAATTACTATACTGCAGTTTAGCAGTTACTTGACTAAATAATTAAAATTGAAAATTATACAGAAGATAATTTTGTTAGAAACTCAAAAAGTAATTAATAGTCAAACTGTCATAACTGTTTGGATAATAATTTCCGCACATAGGTATTATCTTAATATATATTATTATCATTGATCAGTATTAATGAAATATTTTTATTCTTTAATTATGTACGTTTAATTTTTTTCGTTACACACATCAATATTATATTTTTTCATAGAATTAAATTATTTTATAAAATACAATATACTGTCTGCATCTCCCAAATTCGCGTTGTATATACGGGATCTTGCAGGACTTGAGCGTTTAGTCATATTTACACCACATTCGGAGCCACAAACTATTCTCGACATTCATCGTCGCTTCTTGTTAATTGTACCTAGATATACGAGTACACGGCCAAAAGTCGACGTAGACATTAAAGTTTAGTTTAATTTGTAATACTAATTATGTTCTTAATGATTATAAACAATAGCAAATAATAAATACAAAAATAATCTTCTCATTACATTCAATTTTAAAATAATACCTATTGTCCTATTATATATTAAAAATATGTAGGTACTTAGAATTTTGATGGCTGGCGAAAAATTTTCATTTTCTTAATGTATTCCTTCAAAAATATTAATTGGTGGTCCCTGCACTAAACCGTAGTTAACTTTATTCATGTGACGACGTTTTGTGCGTCCCAGAGGTCATTTTTCTTTCGGAATTAATTTAAAAAACATACCCATAGGCTATAGTTAAGCTGCGTATGCTGCAATGTATTTGTGTAATATGTATATATGTTTCGAGCTCGTTCGTATTCACGTAGAAGTGTTGTTGCAGATATCTATGTATATTTTTGATTTTACCCGTGGAATAATTAAAAATAAAATACACCCAAGTCCTATTAGTGCATTATTAAATACATATTGATTGCATTTAATATTTCACATACCTACATTCAGTTAATTTAAGTACCTATACAACATTATTCTCAAAGTAGATTAAAATAAGTAGTGGAGTTATTAAAATTCCAATACTATCTAATATCTGTACAATATTATAATACTACTCCTTCTTAAAAATATTATATATTTTCTAGTAAAACTGTATATTATTATATTAAATTTAATGCAGTATTACTTGTATATTAGATACTAACAGTGTAAAATTATAATGCTTAAAGGGATATTAGATATTTATGATAAAATAAGATGTAAGATTA
This sequence comes from Rhopalosiphum padi, assembly GCF_020882245.1. Lineage (NCBI taxonomy): Eukaryota > Metazoa > Arthropoda > Insecta > Hemiptera > Aphididae > Rhopalosiphum > Rhopalosiphum padi. The sequence continues at coordinate 28,273,672 of NC_083600.1, forward strand.
AAAATGTAAACTAAAAAGAGTAGTGACCATTAGGTTTTATTTCCCCATTATGATCTCTGCATTATTACAAAATATCTATTATTTACAAGCCATTATATTGCAGTATTCATGAATACAATACATATTACAAAGTTTTATTCGAATAAACATAATAAGCAATTTTATTGTTATATAACGTTATAAACTGTTATAATTTTTAAAAAAAATTGAAATTTTGATCATTGTTTATAAAGTATCTATATAGGTACTTATATATATGTCGTCCTTGTCGTAGTATATTTATTGAATTTAAATTATACCTACACTTCCAGTTTATTGATTTTTATTGGGAATATGAAATTTTTTTGAGTGGCCCAAGGAGAATTACCTACTGATTTAAAAATTATTTATGCTTTTGTTTTGTGTTCTTCAAATACTTATGAGTACCTACCACAATGTATTTTCGAAAGTTGAACCCCACAGATTTTATTCTTGTTATAACCGTTTAAACATATCAAATGTGAATTATAAAATAATAATTAAATAATAATAATTTAAAAATTAATAAAGTTATTAATTTACACTAAATATAAATAATTAATAAACACAAATCAACAAAGAAATATGTTTTATGTTAGCTTAGTCTTATATTTGTTTTTTGCTAATCTTGTAATGGCTTCTTTAATTTTATTTTAGATAATTAAAATTATAATTATAATTAGTCAAATTTTTGAATTGTTTAATCATCTTTGTTGACAGATAGGGAAATCCCGTTTCATTGTACAGTTATTTGCTTTGCACGAACCAATAGGGAGCTTTGAATGTATACTTAGCCTCTTAGGAACTTTTTTTGGAGAATTTTTAATTTTTAATCGGGAAAGCGGTAGTTCATTCGGAGCATGTGAAAGTTAGTAGAAGTCTTATTAACACCGTACTATGCAGTAGAGAGTATTTCATCAGCAGGGTTGAAGTGTGGTGTAATGGAGGATAAAGAACTTTTATCCTTGTGTATCTTTGGTTTAGTTTTTTTTTTTTATGTGAATTTTCCAAGTTAGTTTCTCGTCTAAGTGTATTCTTAAATAATTTATTGGTTTATTGTCTTTGCTGTTCCATTGGATTTAGTTATAATTTGTTCTCAGACCGGATTAAAGTATTTTTATTTTAGCTCTACATTTTTTGTGGAATTTAGGATAATTTTTCGTTTTGGGAATCCCTGAAATTATAGAGTTTCTATTGTCAACTCTAGGATTTTGTTTTGTATCAGCGCCGTGGAAGTAATGCTAAAGCAGTTCCCACGGCGTCGTCGGTTCAAAACTGAAAAAAAGGATTTTGATTTGTATAAAATAATTGTGGTGTCATCTGCAGACATAGCTAGCTATAACAATAATTTGGTGGTGGTATGTCATTTATATATTTATATACCTATTATTGTTTTGAAATTTAAGACAAAAATATTGTTCAATATTATTAGTTGTTAAAACGACAATATAGAGATAATTAGTGAGATAGATCCATCATAAGAACCGTTTAATCATTTTGTAACACTTTATACTAGTGCTGAAAATTGTTTAGTTACCTAGGTTTATGACTTTTTAGGAAATATAATATACCTTTTAATATAAAAAAAAAATTTTTTTTTTCAGTTTCTTTTTTGTTCTTTATTTATATGCTAGTCCGATCATATAATATTATATTGTTATTATTCATTCAGAGAGTATCTATGTTTTCAAAGTATTGTTTTGTGATTTATAATTATAGGAATATACTTACCTATATATATATATTTATTAAAGTTATGCATTATATTATATTTTACATTAAAGACATTTGCACATTAACATTTAAGTGGTCACTATCGATTAAAAATGCTGAAAATATCTATGTTATTGAATGGACATTTATTACTTTATTTATTCATCAGATTGTATTTAAGCCATTGGATAATCTTAGTACTAATGAAATTTTCATTGTAGGCCACATAACAAAGTAAGTAAATGTATAGTTTCGGTTAAACAGTTTCACGTTTGCACAGCATTATATTATATACCAGCTAGTGTAATTATAATGGCATAGATTGCGCTGTAAGTATAAGCTTTCACGATGTAGGAAAAAAAATATAATTTTACATTTTAATTATAAATTAATATCGATCTGTTGATAATATGAAATCATACATTCAATCTATTTACGACTCCCGTTAAAAAAAATTACAACAACTAAAATTATAAATAGTTTTATTTTCTATGGTTATGTAAATAACGATTAATGACTATTATAGTATTATTCATTACTTATTCATCACGTGCAGCCAATATACCTAATACGGGTATTTGAGTTAATGCAGCCATTTGATTGGTTCAACACAACAATCAACAAATATTTTATGTAATAACAATAAACATGGTTATGCCTTATGCATATTCGAAGAAAAAAGGTAGAAATTTAATTGATTTTAAAGTTAAACTCTCAAAATTGTTTAATTTATATTCATTTTTAATATAATGATTCATTTTTGTTTGTAAATATATTGTTATATTTTTTTTAACGACACAAGCTTTAGCCTATAAGTATTATGGAAATTAAAGGACAGAGGCCAATAAAGGTTTAGTGGTGAATTTTTTTAAAATCCAATCTCATTTATATTTTATTCATACACATTTACATAATTTAGTTCTACTCATGAGAATTATACAATTTTGAAATAGGCAAAAAAAATCTTATTTTTTGTTGTATTATAAATTTACCTTAGCCTAAAATATTATATATATTTCATATTTTACTGAAGTATACCTCAGTTTATTATTTGAATATATGCGATTTTAATTATTATTACCATTAATTAGTATTCTAGAGAAATTATTCGAATTAAATATTATTAAGTATTCAACACTGAAAAGAAGTTTCAACAACTATTGTTATATAAAATGTAGAAATAACTACTGAATATTTAATTTTGAAATTTTTACTTGTGTATTTTATTATTAATAAAATAAATTTTGCAGTTTATAGGTACATTCATTTTACATATTTATGGCGAGAGTCGTGAGATTAAAATAATAATTCTGTATAATTATAAATAGTACTCATCCGTAAAAAAAGTTGGGGGGAAATCTTAATTTATATGATACATAATTTTATTAATATTTAAAAGTATAATATCAAACATTACCGAGTTCGTGTAAGTTTAAGACTATTCTATACCAAAGTATATTATATTATTCATGCTGTTATTATATTATTTTACGTTTATTTCTTATTATCTAATTGAACATGGTATACATCGTATTTCATATTGTACCTACGACTTGAAGTGTACACTAATTGTTTTTAAAGATTTCAATCGTTTATAAAATGTATAAATCCTGTATATCATATGCTGTATACGTTTCAATTTTAGTGACGCAATTCGTATGCAGCTATAATATTATAGCATTATATGTATGTCTCGGTTCCGTGATGCGATCAAGGATTATTTATTTATTTTTATTTTGTTGTTTTGCGTAGGTTTAGGTACTCTCTCAAATGTCACAGCGTCGCCTTTATTTTATTTTTTGACAGGAGGAAAATTGTAGGATAAAATAAATTTTCCGTGACTAATGGTAGTGATAAATGATATGAAAAACCCTACAAAATCGGAAAACCCATTTTAATTATATGTCGCACACAACTCGTTCTTCACGAGTGATTTACTTAGCATTATAATAATATTATTTCTTAACTTTTAAATTGTTATCAGAGCAATTTATCTGATTATTAGTAATATTTTGAGTTGAATACATTTTTCGAAAACATAGTATTAATTATATTTAAATAAAAGTCATGATAATATAATATCTTAATATTATTAACTTTAGGTGAATAAAGACTTATTGTAGAATCGTGTGATTAAGTTCGTGGAATAAATAAATAATGGCTTAAAATTAATCTTTATTTTTAGAAAATTTTATTGTGTAAATAGTAAAATATAATAATATAATATGTAAAAGTATTCATAATATTTTTAAATTACAAAAAAATAACTAAAAATAAAATTGATTTTGTCAAATGTTAGAATTGCGTAAACATTTCAGTTTTTCTTATTATTGTTGACTTCCAATATGAACCAACTATAGATGCAATTTTCTACCAGATGTAGAAAGTTTAAGTTTGAAGCATTTTTCCCATTATAATTCGTATGTAAGCAGGCGCAAATAAGAAAAATAGATATGATAAACATCACGTATCGTTGTGAAATTGTTATGCATTCATCACTCTGTTCAGAATCTAAAAATTATACTCGAGTCATTGCGGCGGTAATAATATATTAGGTAATATATATGCAACGTAGTCTAGCGAATTTCGAATTTATTGATTGCTGCGCAGGGTAAACTCGTATACACCACACCTCGCGGCACCTACCAGCTATTATATATACAATAGGATGTATATATACATATTGGGGTACAAAGGAAGTATATAGTGATTCCTATCATAATATATACATATACGTTTAATACATTCGGAATTTAAAATGTCCTTTTGAGCTTTACAAAACAATATAATAATTTATTAGTAGTTTTTGTTGTCGACCCAATGGCCATGTATGTTAAATTGTCGAATACATTGCATACATACGACTACAGTGTAATTAATGTTGCATACCTTATATTTTTATTTTTTATTATTTGTATTTTATATTTGAAATATAACACTTTCGGTTTAGGTAACACGCCCACATGGTGTTTACAGTATATAATATATTTTTTAACATTTTAATTTGTCAAACTGGACAAACGCTGTTTACCACAGCGTTTATTAATGACTCGTGTTACATGATATATATATTTTAATTATTATTTAATTTGAAATCAACACCTTTGTTCAACAACATAGGTACGGTGATGTTTACACCGCGATTTTCGGAATTATGTTTAGTTCCTTTATTTTAAACCGTGCATAAAAGCTAGGTCATAGTGTAAAGTCGTTATTTATTTTATTGTTGATAGTGTGTTGTAACCTCGTTTGACATTCACACATTTAACCTCTAATAATAGGCGAACGAACCACGACTATATAACCGCGTACACTTTATAGATATTGGAAAGTATAAAGAATTTCGAATATTTATTTTTACCAATATGCGCCAATATATTTTTTTTCTCGTAAGATGGGATGAAATACGTACTTTTATGAAAATATGAGCCGCTCGAATTATTCGATTTTAATCTTATTTGAAAACACTATATACTATCCAATTTCTTAAATTGTGTACATCATGTTGTAGTCTTGTAGAATCATATTTTAAAATATTCGTCAGTCATTTTTTTCTTGGAAGCAGAATAACTTTTATTGATGAAAAAGTTTTTAACTCTAAATAGTGTACAGGTGGTAGACGGCGGTAAGAAAAACGTCATAACCAATTTTCATTATGAGACGTATTTTCATTTTTATTATGTTACAGGAAAGTGAATCGTCTTTAAATTAAATAACCATATAAAATAGATATTTAAATTGTAGATCATTGTATTAATTTTATCATATTTTATTTATTCTATGAAGTGGCCGTCGACTATTTTTTTCTAGAAATTCAAATTCAATCTTCAGCTCACTATTCTCATGCCCAATTTCTCTTTTCATATGGTATTTAGCAGTGCTATTATTGATTCTTTATCCTCTAATAGTCTCATCATAATTATTAAATCCATGATAAATTTTATTTTTCCTGTGGAATTTAAAATATAATACATAATATAGGCTTTTAGCTTTCAACATATGTTTGCAATTTATAATTTACATGTTTATTCTAATTCGTTATGGTTGAAATGTATTGTATGTATGTTATGGTATGTATTTTTGTTAGTATTTCACTAAAAAAAAAAAAAAATAATAAAAATAAATATCCAAGATATTAACCTATACATTGGGTTATTTACTCACGGAACATCACCAATTTGACTTTGTATCAATAGCTAAATTAGTTAACACTGTATAATATTTATAACAATTGTTATTTGCTTATGTAATATAATTTTGCCTTGATGGGCCACCAAACTTAATCCAAGGAGATCGTATTTTGAGTTTTAAAAAATAACCAATCATCCTATAGAGTGCACTGTGTTTTAATGAAATTGTTATTTCGTTGTTTATAATCCCGGGCTACTATTTATAATTCTAAAGTATTCTAATTTATTAGTAGTAGATTGAATTTAACTGTATGTACGAATATGTGTAGCACCTATATGGTCTAAACTTTTTACTTCGGAAAAAGTAATTAAAATAAGTGATTAAAATCTAAATACTTTTCTAGTAAAAAAACTTTGTTACTTGTATGAACAAATTATGTACCTTAATTATTTTATTATAATATATTGTACAAACTATATAGAACATCATACATTATATTATAAATATTAAATTAAGTTCAATTAGGATAGAGAATTTTACGTGTACTGTTTATAATATACATAATAGGAAATTATACACCTAATGACCTAACATATACAAGTATATGCTATATAGTTCCATTTTATTGAAACAATACCATACATAATGGTTACCTTTTTACCTTAAATTTTTTTAGATAAAACTATTACTATAAAAAAAAAAATCAACAAGTAAAATCAACATTTTCCTTTTTTTTGTGTAATTTATAATCAAGGTTGTTTTTTTATTTTAAGCGTTTTATATACCTACTGTTTATACATATCTCTTGAGATTATATTATAATAAACAGATTTAACTATAAACTAAGTGAAAATAATGAATATTTATAAAATAATATTATTGTTATTAATTTACAAATTTTTAGTACATGTTGTCTTGGTTACACTTCAAACAATCAAGGAATTGCGAAAGTCGATAAAGCTTTATTGTGTGCGTGTGAAAATGACAAGTTGATAACTTTAGACGGAGTAGTGGCCATGCGAGATTCGATGAAACCCTATGCATTTAAAAGGGTTGTCTGTCCACAGCCAACCATAAAGAAATGTTAATTGAAACAAGCAACAGACACTTTGCTGAATCGACTATGGAACTGTAATGTGACATCGGGGAACAAAATGAAGGTGTATTGTCATATCATATTATCTACACACTGACACATTTTTAAAATTATATAAAACAAAATCAAAAATAATAAATATTATCAAATTATAACCAAATAGGCATTTCTGTATATTTTTGCTCATCTTAAAATTATACTATAAAAGTGCCAAAAATGTAGACAATAGTCTAAGGAGTAATAATAAAATATTATATATAGTATATTTTTAAAATAAGTGATTTTATGATAATTTATAATACAATATAATAATATAATTGTGCTTAGCAGTATTAATTTTTAGCGCTAATATATTTTAATTTGATATTGCATACCCGAGCGAAATGTTTTCGGATTTTCGATTTATTTGAGTTTCGTATCAGTTCATTGTATACGAGTATTAACACAATATTGTTAAAAAATTTGTTGAATAATCATTTAAATGAATATTAATCATTGAATATATACAAATAAATCGTGAAAAATATATAAGGTATTAAATTGACTAATGACTTAATAATACTATTTATGAAATAATTCAAATTAAACAAATCTCGAGTGGCATACAATTTTGTTTTGGGACTTATGGAGATTTTCGAATCTGAACACCATGCAGTAGAATCGGTGAGGTGAATAATTGGGAAAGATTAAAATTTTGTTAACATGTATATTTTGAAGGATTTAATGGATTTTAATAGTCGTTGATTTTGATGTGCGGTTATTTATAAAGCCATGACTTTGTTTTGATTTTCAACTGTGGCTATGTGTAGAGTTTATGTTTATTGCGGGATGAAATAATCTCACCTATCACTGTGATTATTTTTTTAGTCCGTTATCCATCATTAATCCATCGGAATATTTTTTAATAAGGCAATTAAGTAATAATTGTCACGTACTGTATATTGCGTGTCGTGTATTTAAAAACCAAAATAGAATATTTGCATGCAAAGAATAAAAAATTTTCAGAATTGTCTACAGTAATAATAAAAATATTCTCGTTTTGGTTTGAAATTTTGAATATAATTTCATTATATTGTTTGAATGAAACTGTGTTAATGACTTTTTGTATTACACATTTGAATTAGCCACATATATATTAAAATAAATTTGGAATATTTATTAATATCTTTCAATCGACACATTAGGTTGGTGGAATATTTCGATATTAGTTTTATCGATAATTTATTATTTTTTAGTTGAAAAAAAAATGGAAATAATTACTTGTAAATTATAAAAATGTTGTCTTATGAATCTATATCGTCATAGTTTTTTGTATTTTAGATAAATCGATACATGTTCTTATGTAATTAAATTTCTAGAATTTCTAGAAAAAATGAATAAGTATACGTATTACATACAGACTACAAACATAAATCATTGAGCTTTATAAAAACCATATTAGAGAAAAAAATGTTGAAATAAAATGACGTTTGAAAATGTAAAAAAATATATATTTTTTTTATAATAGATAATCTCAGATTGCTTTTTAATTTGATAAGTTACATGAACTTATATCAATTTTACCTCGTCGATCTTATTTTTGATTTCAGGTCAGAGTAATAAGAAACAGTACATATTACATAATTTCTTTTATTCTAGCTATTCTACAATAATTCTACTATTCTACTATAGTAAAGTGGTATTATACTTAAAATTGTTTGAAGATGAGGATAATTAATAAAATTATAAATAATATTATCTATAGATTATTTACATTCTGTAAAATAAAAATTCATTAGTCTGGGGTGCAATGACAAGGAAAGAATGTATTTTGAATTTTAATAATATACAATGTACTATTTTTTATGATATACTATTTTATTGAATATATTATTGTATCTATTGGTTTAGTATAATAAGTTTATATAATTTAATTTATCAAATTATATTACCTATGAATTTAGTAATACTAAGATACTAGAACGGAAATAATTGGGCAGTCGTAGCTCATCCTAAGAATTAATAAGTTGTATGATATACCTACTGACACGACTGATACTTATCGCTTTTATATAATTAATTTGTTTACATTATTATATAATATTTATAATACATCATTACGTTCTATATTTTCAAATGAATTTATGTGTACCTCATAATCGTCGTAATAAACAACAATTAATGTTTAAAATGTTATTAGGGAACAATTTACAGATGTTGACTGGCTAATTTCACGTCAAGGATGTACTTAATTATTTTTGTATATTATGCTTATTATTTGAGTTTTATTTTTTATGAGTATTTACTAGTAAGGTATACGGTGTTTATTTTTTGGTGATTATGATTTGTGTATAATGCTTTATATAAATATTAATTATTATTTATTAATGTATAAATATTATTTATTCAAATTTATTTTATAGTATTTCAATTAAAATATCTATTATTTATTAAGCTGTTCATTTGTTCATATAATTATTAGGTAGATATGGTAATATGGTATGTATAATGTATATGTAATATGTAGTTAAATATGTTTATTTAATTATATTTAATAAAAAATTGAAATTATAAAAAATAATATATATTAGTTTATTTGTTATAAATTATTATTATACGTATTTTATCATTTTTGAATACTATTAAGTTTATATAAAAAGAAAACCATGTAAAATTCATAAACTTTATTATTTTTTATCGAGTGGTTGTTTGCTGGGAAATAGGTCACATAGCTCTTCAATTAACCTACATTCGACCATGTTTAGGCCGAGGGTAGTTTTTATTGGTTTTTTTTTTGTTGATAAATATGCGTGGATTGATGATAACCAAATTATATATTCTTAACTAATCTGGTGTAGTTATAACGTACATAATAAATGTAATAATAAAAATTATTTAGCAGTTGTTATAGGTATTGTTATAAAAACACCACTAATTATTTTGTACATCTACAATAATATATTAATCGTATTCGTGACTAAGATATTTTAACATATTTAAGTATAAAGGCGTGAACCTTAATTTTTTTAAATTTACATAAATTTAATACACTAGGTAATTGAACTGAATTTATGTGAAAATAAAAATCTCATCCTTTTAATAGCTGCAGAAATTGTATTTGTTCAACAGAATAATATCTAGATTAAAAATTTGTAGATATTATAAATTCAGTAAAATATATGAGTATCATAAAAACACATATATGATTTATGTATATATATATATATAGGTACTAAGCTAGAGCTGGTTTTCGACCAATGTGTCACAGCTTTTGAACGTTTTTTTTTCATATAATAATAATAAAAATAATATATATATATAGTAAAATATAAAGTAATTCATATTAATTTATAATAAAGTATAATTTTGTTTTTATAATTTGGTGTAAAAAATAAAATGATTAAAAAAAAGGTCTTCGTTGAAGAAAAAGTTATTTATGATTGTGATATGTACTTAGTAAAATTTTTCAAGTTTATAGTGTGCCGTTTTTTTTTTATAAAAAGGTCGCAAAATACTGTACTAATTGGTAGGTTACTAGGTTAACCATTTAATACTATAAACGCAATTTTAATTATTTGAAAGATTTGAATAAACTAATAAGAATTAAAATATCTGATGGAAAAATTACGGATCAAATATAAAATATCTAATCGATATTTCGACTATTATGTTGATGACCAAACACAGTGTTTTAAATATTGATTCTCTACTGATATTTTTTAATATATGTTTACTAATAAAAATATTTTTACAATTATTTTGACGTTAATATAGTTAGATCTTTGAGCTTATTGATAAATATATTTTATATTTACACTAGAAAAATATTTTAGCTATTAGACAAAGTATAATGAGAAAAAAGTAAAAAAAAATTAATAAGAATAAAAGAACAAAATATCTAATTCAATTAAATGTCCATAATAACTATGATATTTGACAATGATACAATTTAAATTATAAAACAATATATTGAATTATTTGAAATTGAAATTGAAGTTGAAAAATAAGTGTATTTTTGACTTTATGCGTTAGTCACGTAATTAATTTTATATTATGCATGCCTGTAAATAAATTAACTAATATATATATATGCCAGTAAATATATTAATAATTATACGACTAATTAATTTTAATTATTTGCAACGTATTATTATAATCTACATAATTTAGTACTTATTTATTACGCCGTTCTGCGTTTGAGTATTTCAAAAACGGTTTCGGATTGCACTTTATTCTTTTGTTTAATAATACCATTATTTTTAATAATATAATATATACTTGAATAAGTTTTAAAACAATTTTTTTCGTTATGCTCTGATATTCTGTTTGCCGTGTTATTTTACCAAATATGTTTCGATACATATTTTACCATTGTAATGCTATATATTGTATGACGCATTCTATCAAAATATGTGATTTAGTTATCCTTTTTATTTGCATTTTTTTTTATAAAGAAAGTGTATGTTCTTGTTGTATATATATTTTTATTGAAAAAAACATCAATACATGTCTAATGAATTAAACATTTTCTTCTATATAAATTATAAATTAATTTTTTGTTGTTCTGTAAATAATATTTTAGATTGGTTTTATATTTGTTGAGTATATTGTTTTGTTTCGTTCAATGCCAGTACCTATTATATTATTAGTGGTATTCTCAGAGTTTTAAGATGGTCGGGTATAGAAAAAATAATTAAGAAGTTAGCCATAGGATTGGGGTTGTAGCTCTCATTCCCCTAGACACCGTTAACAATAAAATATAATATACAAAATCCCGATAAATAATATTTTTACTATGCCTAAAGTAAAAAAAAATAAAATATAATGGTCATTTATCAAAGCATAATATCAAATTTTATTTTTAAGCTATATGACATTAAAACGTTCTTCCAGTATATAGTTGACGTAGATATTAGTATGGTACATAATAATCATTGAGTATTGATGTAATAATAATTAATATTATAATATTTTAGCCAATTGTTAAATATATTGAATGACTATATAAACGTAAAGCATTTGCGGTTGTTATAGGAAATTTAAGATTAATTGCTTTTAGTCTTAATTGCCATATTGTTAGTTAAACGATAGCAGCTTGTCTTAAAGAAAAATGTAATACATTGCATAAATGGTTGATATTATTGATGTATTTTGTTAATTAAAAATATGAAGAAAGATAATGAATCAAAACTTATTATCAAAAATCACATATTTTTTGCCACTATATTATCTATAGTAAAAGTTGATGAACAATACTTTAAACGTTAATACCCCAATATTCTTAGTATCTGCTATTTGGAATAATAATAAAAAAAAAAATGTTTTGGAATATCTGACTCATTTATTATCCTTTTCCCAGCCAGGACACTCATTTACATAATTACTACGTACTATATTTATGATTAAATTGAACTTTTTTCATTAATGTTTTGTGCTTCACAAAGTATTAATAAAAATTCGATATTAAATACGTAGTATTGTAGTTACGTAATACCACTATTCGCAATAACTACAAAAACCATTTACGCGCTTATTGGTGTTACCACCACCGTGCACTGATTCTATAACCGTACTCGAATCGAGCTTAGACAAGCGGAATGACCATGATTATACCGCGTAAAGCTACAGGGTTTATCTTGTTATTGAACGAAAATTTCGCCGTTTAGAGGTAATGGCTTGAAATGTTTACGTTACTACTGACCATAATTTGTACACGAGAGGTAGATATAGCTATCTATAATAATAGCTTGTTAGGCATTGTAAGTATATAAATGGTTTGGTTTACTCACTGTACCACCCGTGACTAATGATTAAATATGAATTGATGTTCCTATAGTAGGTAGGTGTAGGTACTGCAGACAATATTTAGACAACATTTATGACTGTTGCTACTAAAATGTGTTTATTGTTAAATATTAATTGTATATTTATAACACTAATGCGTGCGATGTTGTAGAAAACGATTTACTGTTTCTGTTGGATTTACGCAGCATGTACTGTACACGGCGATAAAGCGTAAAAAGTTATTCGTCTGCTACGGTTATATTCAAGGGGTCTAGTGACACTGGTATTTGCAGGGTTAGTTTCCTATCAATCCTATCGGGAATGAATACGGCATAATATGCATTTAAATCAAATTCGATATACTCGTTTTCGTGCCGGAATCTTAAATAATGTTCGCTCGTGGGAGGTATATACTCACTCCGAGTGCCGATGGTGTGTTTTATTTTTCGGTCCGGATAATTGCGAGGTGATCAGTCACGATCGTATATAGAGCTAAGTCTCGTCACAATAACGGTAGACACACATCTATTATGTAACTCGTTTATTTCGTTCACAAGTGTATACGGACGATAATTTAATTAATCTGAGAAAAAAAAAGCGATCGAGTTTCTTGAACTCTGTTCAATAATATAATATATCGTATATATATATCATTATTATTATTACCATGCTTACGTCATATCTCCGACAAACTCGGGTATATAAAGTCTGCATAAATACTAATAATAATAAACGTTTTAATTTATCATCACGATTAATAATATTGCACACGGCGTTATGATACAATAATAATATTATATAAATAATATTATAATAACAACAACAGTATGCCTAAGAGCTGCCGTCTCGCCGTCTCCCGAGCACCATCGCATTATTATCATTATCGTTCGGGCTCGTCTCGCGGAGACGGCGCGATAAAGGCGCGTCGCCGCCGTTCATGGTGATAATAATATATACGCGCGCTGAAACAACCACAGCGGGGCCCGCGCAAAGCTCCGCACGCCCACAGGGCATACACCTGCAGCAGGTGACCGCGGTGGCTCGAGCTTTCGGGGGGTGGGAGGGGGGGAAAGGAGCGGGTTTTTATGACGTATTTACCGCCCCTTTTAAGACGGCGGCGGATAAAACGATATCCCTCGCCCGTTGTCCGTGCGGCGCACGCGAGCTTACGTATATATATATAGGTACACACACAATAACGATGTCATATATGCGTTTCGAAACCGAACGGAAAGCCAATGGCGCGCTTTCGCTGCGTCCGCTTGCGCGTGCCTGCGTGTCCGTGCCTGCGTGTGTGCCCGTGTGCGAGCTGCGCGCGCGCACTCGGCCCTCCGGAGGACCCTGCGACGCGGCCGATCAATATGACGTGACGAGTTCGGCCGTCGTCGGGACCGTCGTACCAGTCTGCCTTGCTCCGTGGCGTTAGCAATAATAATTAGCGAGCATGGCGACCGCACAGTGATAAAAAAATAAGAATTTTATATTTAAAAACGAAAAATTAATTTAAAATAAAATAAAAAAAAAAAAATAAAGAAAAAAACCATCCATTGCCATCGTGCGTGGCGCTTGAAGCACGTCATATCGTCATAGAGGTGAGTTCGAACGTCCAATAATTATTTACCTGTATCGTCTTTATATTAATATGTTGTATGTGTATGTATGTATGTATAATTATATGTCGACTTCGTTATTGTTATTAGTTATTACTTAAATTGTAGGTACATGGCGTAAACTTTTGCAATAGCTCATCGTTAACCGATCGCGGGTTAGCTACCTTTACGGCCGCCTTTTACTGGACGCCGAAGTCCTTAAAAATATTTTGGTTTTTCGTACATCTTTTAACTCGTTTGATAGTTTGACTATAAGATATAATGTGTTTTATAATACCCGTGTAATTTTCTTAAACAGAAATTTGATTAGACAATACGAGTATATGGTAATACACGAGTCATGCTCCAAGTTAGGTTAGGTTAGGTTAGGTTAGGACGGCTAGATCCATTGAGCCTTGGAACATCAGACACTTAGTTAGTTATTTTATTTACTAAAATTTCAACCATTATCTTTAACAAAATTAAATTACTATTTTTATAGTTGTATATTTAATTGTTTAAACATTTATTTTTTAAATTTAAAATAATAATTAAAAAATATGAAGACTTGCAAAACAATTATCCATATAATATGATAATATTATTATGAATGATATTTTTACTATAGTACTCATAACCGGAATTATTGTTATGACACTATTATTAGATATTGTTATTTAATGCGAATATATCAAAAACACTATCTCAATTCGTAATTCAATATAATTTAATAGCATAGTAAAACCTTAACATAAATTAAATTGTTAACAACTACTATACTCATTTATTTAAAAAGTCTATCACATTATTGTATATCAATGTATTTTATATTTATCATTTATTATTTTTTAGTTGTATGACCATTATTTATTTTGTTTTTTTTTTAAATTTCTTTTGAATGTGTACAATAAAAAACATTTTGCAGACAGACATGGGTACCGCAATCGTGCGTCCTCCACACACCACTCTCGATCAGGGCTTGGATATTGATATCCAAAATGGCATAATGTAAGAATACACATTTTAGGTTATGCGTTATAAAATACTATACCGCAAACAACATAATGTACACGGCTATCGATAAATTACATTTCAACTGGTTCAATTTGAAATGCAGTGGCGTATAATTAATAGACAATTTTTTTTTTATAAATATATACACCAAACGATTCAATCATAAAACGATTAAAAACAATATTGAGTAACAATGATGACCTTAGTTATTCAATGTTATTAATTTCAAAGATATAAAGTAGTAAAATTTAAATTATCCAAATCCAAACGTAATCTACACCTGACTGATATGTTATATAAAAAATATGGAAATTGTAACACGATGTATAAAAATATGTAATATATCTTACTATTTATCTATATATACAAAATATCTAATATATTCTATATAAATATGAAAATTTTTATATTGGCAGTAGAATAGAATATTATTTTGGTTTTTATCGGATACATTTATAACCGTTATCCATTTCATTGATATCTATTGAGCCTTTATCTACACTAAACATGCTGAAGCTTTTTACTTGTAGAATTTACTAATTGATTTAATTTAATAATTTTAAATTATATAATTTTGCTAGGTAATTAAAATAAGATTCTGCTGTATAGTTAAGTCGATTTATTTTTATACAAATGAAGATGTTTAGAACAATGATAATCCACTATATAAATTCGGTTTTGGATTCAACTATTTCAGACAATTATAAATACTTTGAAAAATTATGTAAATATTAGTTTTAATAAAATCGTATGTGGAAGATATAATTGGTTGGTACAAATGTACAATATTATAAACGTCAAGATAAAAAATTAATTCTTTACTTCTGAATTATTTAACGTGTCATTAATTTAGCAAGTCGATAATAAGCTGCAAGAACTTATTTCAATTTTCCATAAAAGGCTTGATGTTTAATAATATAATAAGATTTTTATACTTTAGGATGGTAAAATATTAAGATAAATGGTAATTCGTCATTCGAGTTCATATATGAACTATATATATATTTTATAATTCTGTAACAAATTAACATGACATTATTAATAAATTCTTGAACGAATTGAGTGCTTGTATAATGCTTAAGATCTAAAAGTTTGTCGTTCCATAGTTGTTAATTACTATCAATTTTCTTAGAATAGAATTCAAATTATATAATACAAGTATCTAGTTAACGTTTAAAAAGTACGCATTAGAAGTAATGATGTTAAGTATTCGGTTATATTATTAATACTGTAATGCCTATGCGGGCCATATTTGTTAAGAAATAAGGGTTATTATTAAAAAATATATTATTGTTCCCGCATTATCGATTCTGATGCATATTTAATGCCGTAAAATATACTACATATTTTCATTCACAAAACATTTCAAATGTATATTTAAGTTGTGCGTGATATATTGTATTTATTTGTACAGATAATTTTCGTTGAATTATATAACATAATTTGTGTTTGCTGAACAAGAATACATGATGGGGGCTATCATTGTAAATAATTTAAATGTCTTTTTCAATTTTTATTCATTTGATAATAATAATTATCATAGAAAACACGGTTATTTCTTTTAAGAAAATCAACAGTAGATGTTTAGACGTGATATACATGCACATTGTACATACATGGAATTGTTTTATTTAAAACAGTTTTAAATCTATTAACTTTTTGTAAAAGTTCATAATATTATAATAAAAAAATAACTCAAAATCAAATACACTGAATATTGCATATAAAATATTTGTTTTTCATAAAAGAAACCATATTTAAACATTGAATTTTTAATTATCAAGTACATACTATGTGTATTAAATCTAAAGTGTTTGGTTGTTCGGATATCTTAAGTGGGTCTCTTTAGAATTTAGATCTTTTTCTTTAGTTCAGCCCTTAAATTGCCACTAACTTATCAAATTTAGAACGGGTTTAAAAATAATGGTCAGACGTGCAATATGGTATGTTTATGGGTAGCCTATGTCAAGGGGAGGGGGGCTGAAAATTTAATGATATTACTAATAAATATATTTTAAATACCAAACAATTTTAGAAAAGACTATTGAGTAAATATAAATAACACAACAAATTCAATTAAATACATTTTTTATTTTTTAACATTTAAAAAAGTCTTAAACACTCGAAATCTCTTTGTTAAATGTAAGTAAATAGGTATGAAAAAAACGGAAGATACCACAAAAAGGTAATATACGAATTTATAATAATAAATTATATTTATGGAACGTATCAAAATCTCGGTAAAGATTTTTGGGCATCGCGAATAAACTTTAAAAATAGGGACATCTTGACATTGTCTAGGAGTTCATATTATAGCCACACCTAACATATAGGAAACTCAAGGTATAATTTATAACTGTACGTCAGAATTCATAATAGTAATTAGCGAATAGATAGAAACTAATAGGAAGCTAGCTATAAGCTATTAAGTTAGTGTTGCCATGAAGTCCCTGTTTTGAATATTGCGTCTTGTTGTCCCGACAAAGTGGGACCGTTAGTTGTTCCAAAATCAAACTTAAAAAATTAATATTAATAACAAGTTAATAGTTTATCTTTTGTTAAATATTTCTAGTAAAAAAAAAAAATGTTTTGCTAAATGATAATATAACCAAGTTGATTACTTGATATAAATAATGTCATTGTTTTAAAATTATTTTCCCGGCTTGGTGACGACCATTATTGATGAATACGGTCACTGTTTTAGCGTTCCTGTAGGACATTTTTTTTGTCAATTAATAATGCCGATTTATAACATTGAGTAAATTTTTTTCATATAAACGTATGTCGTATATGACCATTGTGCATACTACTCTAGTTAGTGTCGAAAAAATATATTAGAGCTGATGATTAACCGCGGAAGAGCGGTAAGATATTGTTTCATGAGCATTAATTAATATATACAAAAATGTTTGTCCTGGTTTAAGCAAAACATATCATAAAAAAACACTATACTAGGAGGTGTATATTATGTGAATATTGTGTGTGTGTATGTACTATGTAGTAATAAAATAACAATAAAACCTTTGTTTGGCTTTTTATTCGATTTTTATTTTAGTTACCTTACTCTCCACAGAATCGAATCTAAAAACTATTTTAAAAAGTTTTCTCAGTAAAATAATAACTGAAAAAGTGTAATTTTTAACATTTTCGGTATTGAGTTTGTAAGAGAGAGAGAGAGAAAGAGAGAGAACACATCTCTCACGGGTACGAGTGGAACGACGCGACGACCTCTTAAAACGTGATATCTGAATAATAATTATTAATTAGTATATCACCATTATAAGTTGTACATTTTGTCGGATCATATACATTTTTTAGAGTCTGTGATAGAAAGCCACACTTAAATGTGAGTCACCCTACATAAATGTCGATCACTGTTATTTGTAACATGTCTGGAATGAAGCTTGTTTTACTATAATTATTATTGTTACTTGTTAATGTCTATAAAAATAAATTATAATTATATTATGATTTTTAAGATACATTAATAAAATAGTGGTATAAATATAGACCTAATATATTGCACATTTTAATTGATACTATTTAATTTTAATATTTAAAAGGCCATAATTAAAAATGTATCATTTAATAACTAAAAATATTACATCTGGATTATAAAATAACATACAAAAATAATATTGTAAAATTAATAAACGTCGAAATAATTAAACGTTACACACATCTATAATATTACATATCTGTTTTCTAAGATGTTTAGTCAATATTTTGGATATAGTTACTTAATTTGGTACTAACTAATTTTAACTAAATAAACGATTGTCTTTGGATGTAGTTTTAAATCTAATAAAATATCTGATAATATGATAGATAATTGATTAGGATTAATTTTAAAACATAATAATGCATACCGTACTAATTATAACAACGAAAGTTCTCTAATTCGGGTGATAAAATATTCCACAATAGCGAATCAACGTCTTTATATAAGTTCTGCTTGTACTTTATAGATGACTAATTATATATAAGCTTTACTTTTAAAAATATAAACTTTTATATACCGTTTGTATTGATTTAACAATGTGTTTTTTTTTTACATAATTATTTTTATATAATTTTTAAAACTTTATTTTGCCTGTTATTCATCTTTTTCAGCAGTAAAAAGGCAACAATTTTTAACTTTTAGTGTCGTTTCTGATGACAAATTTAATGTAGTTAGTATTGATTATTATAATAAATTGATTGGTTACTAACTTGATAACTGTATTTTTAGTATTTTAGAAATTCGTTTTATTAACAATTTTTTGATTTATTTTATTTCTAATATAAAAACGAATGTAAACAATACTAAATATGTTATGATATGTATAAACATAATTAATAAAATGATAACTAACTGCTTTAGATTTCTACGGTATCCGTATTAGTAGTACTTTTAGGTATTGGGAAAAACAAAAAAAAAAAAAAATATGGAAAAACGGGAATATTTCAAAAACCATTTTTCTACAAAATTTGTTTATTAGTTAAAAAATGAATAACCATATACATGACATTTTTACGGAAATTTTATAATGTATATTTAAATATTTTTTTAAATAACATAAAATATTGAATTGTTTTGTTATTTTTAGTTTTTTGAAATTTTTATTTTTTGAAACTGTTTTGTATGAAGTATGTATGATGTTTTTTTTTGTTATAAAATCTTGAAAAATGTATATGTTATTTTTACAATAATTAAAGAAATATTTAAATTACGTAGTCACTATTTTTTACGATTTCGTTCAAATCACAAAAATAAATCAATTATTTTGTAGTTAAGAATGCATAACATTTTCAATTTGAATAACTATGGATTATTAATTTAATTCAATTAAAGTTCCTCATAAATTGTTTTTCAGAAACATATAAATCTTGAAAATATATATTATGTGCAATTTTTTTTATACATTTATAGCTCAAATTTTTATGAAATTGGATATTTAAACGTAAAATAAAGATTTTTGTAATTTTCTTGTAATTTAAAAATATTATTCGTAGAAACATGAAACTTTTAGGCACTACGTAAAGCGGTTTCCTGGGATTTTTTATTTAGAATATCATATCATATTGGAGTAAACAGAGTGAACATTTATGAGAATATAATAATACTTCTTTAAAAATGAATTCAAATAGATATTTTTACGTATTTTGTTCAATATCAATTTTCTTAACCATTTTATTTGTTATTTATTCAAAACATTTCGAATACTTCATCTCAAATGTATTCAAAATTGTATTTTAACATAATAAAAGTATTTAATTTATTATAATCGAAACATTTATAACATAATTATTATTCGATGTTATATCTTATATGTTTATAATATATAGGTAATATAGTTAATATATTTAATACCTATCCATGCAATATAGCACAATCCTATAAAATTCTATTTTTAATCAGGTTCTGACCGATGTCGTACTTATAAGGTTTCTGAACGAAATTAATAAAACAATAATGAATAAAAAGAAAAGAAAATCAATGTCTACAATTATACTAGTTCAGAGAATCGATTGGTTGATATACTTATATAGCTGAACTGATCAAAAAAACAGCTTTAAAATTGTCTGTAGAATTATTTTATGTCTTGAACATCAATATTGTTTTACAACCAACTCCACACAATAGTAATACTTTTATCTACACATTCTTAGACAACTCATTTATAGGGTATATAATACAGTAGTTTGAAATTAAATCTTCTGAGTATAATTCTTCTAATACCATCATCGTTTCCCATCGGAAATGCTTCGTTGTCTTTAAAGCGAGCATTGAAACACGTCGTCTAGAGACGTTTCCAGGACGCTATTAATTGTTAACTCTGTGTGTTTTTTTTTTGAAACATTACACTCATTATTCGCTATACGATATATATTTTTTGGTGTTTTTATTCACATTCAGTCTACCAAATCAGAGTAATACGTTTTAGATTTAAAACTTAGGTTTGTGATTTTTGATCGATGACGGATAATAAACCGTTACTAGCCTTAACTACAATACATTTTATTTTCATTTGTTTTTTTTTTCATTTAAAGTGAAAATTTCTTATTATTTTTAATTGTATACGTTGTTTGATAGTTATTTCTTCAGAGAATATAATAATATTATAGAAATAAATGAAAAATGTTTGTATTTTATATGAGATGGAAAATAAATACCTATTTTTTCCCTAAAATCTGAGCCAATAGTGTTGTATTTTCAAAATATATTTTACAATATTACTTTATATGGGCAATGGATTATTAGCAAAAAAAGGAAACTTTTGGGATATTAGATTTTTATTTTTTATAAATCTATTTGCGTCTTTTTTTTTATGTTGTCAATGATCCATATAATGGTTTTTTCATACATAATACATTTTAGTACATTTTTTTTTTAAAAGTATGTCTGAGCGCTTTTGATTGGTATTAAAACCGAAAAGACTTTTTGTTGGTTACGTATTTTGATTATCCAAAAATAGAGAAAATATTCAGTTTCAAAGTTTTTTTTAAATTAATTTCTTTTATCCTGATTTTTTGCTATCTATTTTATTTTTTAGGATTTACGCAGCTATTAAAAACGAACAGACACATAATTATGTAGAGATTTTACTGAATTTTATTTATGGTCAAACTGAAATATAATTTGTTCGATTTGTTTTGTTTTATCGAGGTTTAGGTTTATATTTTTGATCGGGTTTTGTAAGGATTTGGATTTTATTAATTTTTTTGTTAAGTAAGAATTATAACGGATTATTGTATAAATACATAAACCTAACCTAATCGTTAGACACTTATACGGCTTATGTATTTACGGTCTACTTGTGGTTTTGTAGTAGGGTTACAATCCCTGTTTTTTATATTATTTGGCCACATTTAGGTATACGAATACTAATATAATAATTTATATACTATACATTTGGAAATAAACTGCTTATTTATTTTGGCGAGAAATTTACAATAGATATTGGCTTGGATTTTATAATAAAAACCTATGCATATTTAAATTGAATAAAACAGTATATGTGTTGATGTTTTAATTGTCATGTATTTTTAAGTAAGAAATAAATTCCTTAAAAATGTAATGATTTTAATGTTTTTATTAATGGAAATAAATGTGTATAATACATTGAAATAATGTACTTACACATAGCAATATACGCATGTGGGTACAAACGTAGAAAAATCTTTTTTAAACACATCAATAATTAAAGCATAAACATATTAAAATAAAATTATCATGTAAGGTACATTCAACATAACACACGTATTCATACATTTCATATACGTTGGTCAGGGTATATGTCGTGTTAACTTTGCATTACAATTAGGGCAAATAAAACTACACAATCATAATAAAGTAAAATTATGTCCGATAAGAATTATATGTAGTCATTACATTAGGTACCCTTTTTTATGCAGCTGTAGTATATAATATTCTTTTAAACCTTTTTTCCGATAAAATAAATTTATTTTATTTGGTAAATAAATTATCCAAATATTGTTGAGATATTTTTTATATTATTATACATAGGCATTGTGAATATCATGTAAAAAAATTGTGACTTCGAATAATTGTATATCTGAATAATTTATATTATCATCAAATTGCATCTAATTAAAACGTTGTAACTATTTAAAATTAAAATTAGGATAATTTGTTTTTTTTTTTAAAGAATATATAAAAAAACAACTAATATGTATTTATATTCTTTTTTTTTTTAAGTATTATCATTTTTATTGAGGGAATCCAAATCATTAATTGCATATAATTGTATATAATATTATATAAACTAACGCACTAACTATTTTATGATAAATTTAAATTGGTTCAAGTACTCATACATGATATATACACAAAATGTTAACATATTTGTTTATTATTTTTATATTTAGGGGAGCTTGGATCTATTTTAAATGTTCCTGTCCAAGATCGAATCAAACAATCGGACTGATGTGCAGCCTAGGGTTCAAAACACGAAATAGTCCATCGCAGAAAACGTCATTGCGTTGGGGCGATTGTTGTCCGCTGTTTTAAGCCAACTGCACTAAAAGCCTAAAGAGAACTAAAATCGGCTTACATTTATTTTTATTTTTGTAACTACGAGCCAAGTTTTCCGTTTCATAAGAGTTACCTTTACTAATCTGTTAACAAAAAGTATTTCGATATACATATCCTATATTTGTTTAAACTTTGTTAAATACATTTTTATTGATATATTTTTGTTGTGTTGAAAAAATAAAAAATACCTAACAAAAGCAATTCGTTGGTGATATTGTTACCGGAAATGTGTTATTAAAAGCTGAACCAGAGAGTACTATTTGAACACAAAAACGAAAACAGTCGTTCAGAGGACAATTTAATTACATAGAAAACCACTCGTCCAATAAATCCATCCGTGAGTGTTAATCGGTTAACCCGAATAATCGTTTATTATACGATATAATAAACCAGGTACAAAAATTCGCATACAATATTATGATCGTTTTAACGTTGCAATTGTAGACGATGAACGTCGTGGGTATCATATCCATAGTTTTCTTCTATTGCCTAATCCTGTCGGTCGGACTATGGGCCGGCAAGAAGAAACACACCGGGAACTCGGAGGAAGAAGTAATGTTGGCTGGCAGAAACATTGGACTTTTCGTCGGAATATTTACGATGACAGGTGAGGTTTTTGCTTGCTATAATCAAAAAGTATTATAAAATAAACAGGACGATTTTTTTTTTCTTTATCGCAATACCGCGTGTCCGGGTATTATACGATTTAACTTTTTAAATTATTATTTATTAAGAGTACATGCTTTTCTACACTATTCTGTGGTTCAAATATGATTGACTTTAACAATTATTTTTAATAGTATAATATTTAATATCCGAATAAAATATTGACCAGTAAACTATAGCGATGAAAAAAAAAAATGAAAACTGCACATTTATTATTTATACGAGTGTATAACCTAACGATCTAACGTGTGCTATTTACACACTGTCCACGTTTCAGCAACCTGGGTCGGTGGTGGATATATTAACGGGACGGCCGAAGCGATTTACACGTCAGGGCTGTTATGGTGTCAAGCTCCGTTCGGATATGCTCTAAGTTTGGTCTTCGGTAAGTAATACATTTTAGATGCAGTATTTTAATGATATGCTTTTGCAATAATTATCATATTTATACGTTGTTCATGAAACTAACTATATTATGTACCCAAAAGTATTATATTATCCGTTATCACTTTATTTATAAAAGGTCTTCAACCCTCAATATTATGCATAGAATCTATGATGCTTTACCATATATAGTTAAAGAAATTACTCTGGTTTGACAATTTATTCAAATTTATAGTGATATTAGTGTGCCAAATACTATTTAACTGTTCTATCTATTTTAATCAATGTTGCGTTAATACTCGATAAAATATTATCTCATTTAAGTTGATCGTATAAGAGTTTAAAGTTTCTAGGGTGATTATATAAATTTGCTTTTACACATTATGCATAGTTGGTTCGTATAGATATATATTTAAATCGAATAAAAAACAAACAATTTGATTACCCGTTTCATTATACTTAAGTCCAGTAAAATGTATTATTGGAATGCCAATATGCTGTACAATATAGTGTGATGATTAGAATATTTATGATAAAATTGTATATATAAAAAAAATCAGGTGGAATATTTTTCGCCGATCCGATGCGCAGACAAGGGTATGTCACCATGTTGGATCCGCTTCAAGATTGTTTCGGAGAGCGTATGGGAGGATTGCTGTTTTTACCAGCTCTGTGCGGTGAAGTGTTTTGGTCCGCCGGAATATTGTCTGCTTTGGGTACGTATATCGTATAACAGTTTATTAAAATATTAAATATTTAAAAGTGCACGTTGCACGTTATTTGTATGGGTTATGTATGTAAACGTTTAGGTATTGATGTACGTTATTTTCTGATATCGTTTCATCTATTATACATATATTACAGGAGCTACGTTGAGCGTGATCATCGAATTGGACCAGGCTACTAGTGTGATTTTGAGTTGTTGCATTGCCGTTTTCTACACCATTTTTGGAGGACTGGCCAGTGTTGCCTACACAGATGTCATTCAACTGTTCGCCATATTCATTGGACTGGTATGACACATCAATATTTTATTTTAACATAAAAATGATAACACCAAAAATATAGCTTATATATAATAGATTTAATATAACAGTAGCGATCAAAGTTTTTGGTTTTATCCAATGAATATAATATTATGCAAATTTAAATTATACGTTCTTCATAAAAAAACTATTTTTTGTTCATTAGTTTGCCCACTAATTTAATATGGTATATATAATTTACAATATAAGCTACAAAGTTTTATGTATTGGAAACTGTTTGCTCTCCTAATGATTACTCTTCTGTTCAAAAAGCTATACATCTATCTTCTCTATCAGATTGAAGACGAGATACTTATTTAAACTTTCAAAGAAAATTTCAAGCAGATAATATTGATTCCCGTACATTGTTTTCCAATATTTATTTCAGATTTTTCTCTCGTCCAACGATAACCAATTTTCTTTTCTATGTTCCCTTTTGCTTTCCTAATTATTTAGTAGACTCACTATGAAACTAGAAAATAAGGAGTTTGGATCCTGAATATTCTTTTTGAATTTTAAATTATTAGCTAAGTCTTATTGTTTACTTCATACATTTTACCTTTTATTATGGTTATATTGTTTCATTGGGCTTCTACCTGTACAGTTATAAATATGTATGCAAATAAATAAATATAATGTCGAAAATGTTGCACTTGCACGAATATAATAAAAAAACTTATAATTGTTATGATAATTGTTATAGTGGTTGAGTGTGCCGTTTGCGTGGTATAACAAGAAAGTAGATTTTAACAAGCCCGGTTTGGATATGGTCGGAGAGATTCAGGGAAAGGATTTGTTAAGTTACATAGATTACGCTTTGCTCTTGGTGTTCGGCGGAATCCCGTGGCAAGTCTATTTCCAGAGGGTGTTGTCCAGTAAATCTGCTGCACAAGCCCAGATACTCTCATTTGTCGCTGCTTTTGGATGTTTCATCATGGCAATACCACCGGTAATCATTGGAATGGTAGCAAGGGCTACAGGTGTGTATATTTAATTCAATACAATTTTAAATGTCAGTATAGTTGACTGAACAGTACAATGTAGTATCGATAAATGTTTATGCTGACTATTGATTTGACTACAGCATGAAAGATAATTAAATTTTAGTGTTAAATTACTTAATTAACTTAATTTAAAAACTAGAGATTAGCTGAACTTTAATTTTGCACTAATTCGAACAGCTCAAATTTCATAAAATTCAATGTATTCGGGGGTTCAAAGAGTCTAAGACTCATTACCCATTAACCCTATTAAAAATTAAAAACAATTAGTTAAAATATATAATTTTATCCGTTTGTGCTATAACTACAATCGTTTATTTTTATTTTGTAAACAGACGTAAACCTTAACAGACGAACTTTAGGTAGCATTTAAATTTTTGCACATTGTTGTATTCGAGTATTCGATCTTAGATAACGTGTTCCTTGTTTATTAATGTCGTTGAGTCATAATATAAAAAAAAATGTATCACTTTTTATATTATTTAATCGTTTTGTTTATTTTGTAAATAATAATAAAAAAAACAATGATATATCATGATTAGTAAGACATACATTATGTTTTGGCCCACGTATAACAGATTGGAATCAAACACAATACGATGGACCGATGCCAATGACTCAGAAGGAAACTAGCATGGTGTTGCCAATGGTTATGCAGTATTTAACTCCGGATTGGGTGGCGTTCTTCGCATTGGGCGCGATTTCTGCAGCTATAATGTCTTCGGCCGATTCCAGCGTCCTGTCAGCCAGTTCTATGTTTGCGCGAAATATTTATCGAATGTTACTACGACAAAGCGTAAGTTTTACATACACGTATTTTTCAATACATAAATATTATACATTTTAAAAGCATAGATTGTATTTTATACAATATATTAAATTGTATATTGCTGGAGTATTTCGTTTCATAACACCATGCCTAATAATAATATAACGAACACCGTCCGAGCCGAATAATTGGCCAGTACATATGCCTACATATTTTTGCAGCAATTTTCAAATGCCACTACTAAGTTTAACATGATTATTATAAAATAAAATATGTTTATATGAAATACCTATATTTTTACCTATTACAATAATTTATATATATATATATATATATTGTGATCGGATTAAATTCTGAGGGCGATTAGGTTGTAAGAAATATTAAAATACGTGCTATATCGTATATGTATCATGCTAATAATAAAATATCGTTTTAATCATTTTAGGCATCAGAAATGGAGATTGTGTGGGTCATGCGATTATCTATCATAGTCGTCGCTATTTCTGCTACGACTATGGCAATTACTATCCCGTCCATTTACGGCCTGTGGTCTATGTGCTCTGACCTAGTTTACGTTATCCTATTCCCACAGTTAACTATGGTAGTCCATTTCAAACACTATTGCAATACATACGGGTCACTAGCCGCGTACATAGTCGCATTTTACATACGTATAGCTGGCGGCGAACCTCTGTTGGGCTTGTCGCCAATGATATACTTCCCTGGATGGGACGGTAAAAAGCAACTGTTCCCGTTCCGGACCACAGCTATGCTCTGTTCGTTGTTTACACTGGTGTTCGTCTCGTGGTTTACAAAGTGAGTATATTACTATACAATTGTTATTATTGTATAACACGTAGGCACTTCCAATATCCATGATCAGTGCTATACAAGATTTAGAGGGGGGGGGGGAGAGATTACGCGATAAAAATTATTTATTGTAAACACTAAATACCGATTTGACTAACTAAAAATTTCTTTCCGACGTTTTATCCAAAATGTGTTTAGAAATTTCCGATAATTATAAATAAAAACAATATTTGTCATTTTGTTTTTCAATTGTTGCTATATTACACATTTAATATACTTATAGATGGTTGAATAAGTTACTATACTTATCTAAGTATCATACCATAATATAGCCTTATATTAGCCTTATTAGCCTTTTTTTTGTATGCGACATTTATTCATCAGTATGGATAATCGTAAAAAAATTAGTCCTTTTCAACATAATAAATAATAATATGTTGAACGTGCATGAAATTATAGTCCTAATATTTTGTAAAATAAAAATGAAAATAAAAACTGGAACTCGTGAAAAAAAAAATCATCTATTTAATGAAAGTTTAAAGTATTCAAATTTTACAATCTTTACACGTACTACGAATAACATGGTCAGACGGAAAAACCGTTAAAATTACATATTATCATAGTTACGCATAATAAAAATGATTGAATTACGAAAAAAACATTCATAACGTTGTATTTAAATTCTTCGTACTTCAATCCCCGTATATGCATGTCACTCTGTTCATTACATCTAATGCGAATACATCATCATGCTTGAATTTTGCGCCTTCAGGTGGCTGTTTATCAACGGAAAGCTGGCACCACACTACGACTGGTTCCATTGCGTGGTGAACATACCGGAGGATGCGGTGCGTGTCGGAGAGCCGCACGAGGGCGAACAGATGACCACGCTCACGTCGGGTAAGATCGGGAATATAATAAATAATTTATCGTCGTGGATTCGACTTTCGTTTACCGGTGCAGTCGCTTATTCGCATGCTTATTTTGCAGGTCCGATGGGAGCACAGTACGGCGCCGCAGTGACCACCGGTCTGGTCGGCAAGGACGAACGGAACGGCAGAATCAACCCGGCGCTGGATATCAACGACGATGTCACTAATACCACAACCGCGGTTCAGAGGAAAGCCAGCGTCGTGGGAAAGGTGTACAAGCAGGGGTATGAGCAGACGACCACCGGGTTTTGAGTCGGTCGTACCTCGGTTCTGGTAGGATCACGAGTATTATCGTAGTAGCCCTCTATTCGCAATTTATTGTATAACCGAAAACCCTTTAAGTCTAATACAACCATATCATCTATTTATTCGCAACAGTGGACCGACCGCAACACGTTTGGGTACTTATGTGATTGGTACGAATAAAAAACAAAAATACGTATATATCGTACGGATACTATTTCGAGTACTACATATTGAGCATACGACAAATAATTATTAGCTACACAATACACACTATAATTAAACAACACGGTCAAGTACGATTTCGTGCAAAAAGTTATTAAATATATATTTAAAATAAAAAAAATTACCAACTCAGACATACATATATATATATATATGACATTAAATCATTCTCTAATGATACGAAAGATAGTATAAACTGAACTTTCAAAACATTTCAGGAACGAGAAATAATATACTTCAAAATATTTAATAATTAAAGAATATTAATGGACATAATTCCAAGTAGGCATTTAAGTAAAAACTTAAACTTGTATTACTAAATCAAAAAATGAATCTTTTATAATTTTTTGCTTGGGTTATTACTTATTTCATAATAAATCTGGAGTGTACTAATACTGTTAATAATACTGCCATCATAAAATCTTTATGATTCTAAAGTTGATAATTATAAGAGGAAATAACAATAAAAATATAAATTCACATCATAATTTAAGAATGAGAATTGATAGTTATTTATAATTCATTTTTCAACCATTCGTATGAAAAAAAAAAGTTTGAAAATGTTTTGAAATTTTTAACAATTTAGTGTGCTCAACGATAATAGTGCAAAAAAAGTAATTGGAAAATATAAATATGTTCAATCGTATAATTTTACCGATAAATACAACGCTTGGGTACACCATGATGCTCGACAAAATACGTTATGACTTATAGCGTATTATAGAGCTGATGACATATTAAAGATTAAACTATTTATTAACTTATCACGTATTAAATATTTTTCTTTCAAACAATTATTTTTTTGACTTTTGATATGAGATGGTCAATAATTGGTGTTTGGTAATTGGTTAACTACCTATCTCTACCAATAGGAGACACCACAACCATGTTGGCTTTGTATCGTATGACAAATATTTATTCACTCGTCATATCTTTAAAGTTAAAATCTGTACTTGATTTCTTTTATTTATTATACATATTTTTTTTAATTATATTGATTTTTATACATTAAAGTATGCAAATGATGTCATATTAACCATCCTATATTGTGTAAACGTATTGCATTAATGCGTATCCAAATATGTAACGTGTACCTAATCGTTTTTTAAATTGGTTGGTATAAATTTGTTATGTACCCAAATGTGTTGTAATCAATATATCATAATAATATAACTGTGTCCAATTCTGTTGTCCTAAGCTACTATATATCCCTGCGTGGTTTTTTTTCTTAGTGAAATATCATGGGCACTACAACACTTGTTGTTTGACTGTTGTTTAAAAATATAGAATTAGAAATTGAATACCTAATGTATCAGTATTAGAAAACACTGTACCTGTTACACGTTTGAGATCTATAAGGTTATATTATAATATACTTTTATTGTTGATTCTTCCAAAAAAATTAATTAAAATAATAACTAATATTAAATGATAATAATTAAAATAATTATAAAGAATAGAATAAACACGATATATAGGATTATTAAATAAAAACGCCAATTTATAATGGTCTGTAGGAAATAAATTAATTGGCATTTAAATTTAACAAGATAAATTTATATTACACTATGATATTAACGGTTTTTTTTAGTACTAGTATTTTAGAACTCGAATATGTTAATTAATTAATTGATAAAGTTGTTAATGTGATTGTTGAGCTTTTTTTAAAAACGTTTAAATTTAATCAGAGATTTTATGTGCTTTTATGTATATTTTTAAGCGTAAAACTTAAAATTCCACTATTATTGTTATTATCGGGAATTTGTTAAAGGACTTGTACAATGATACATATCATTTTATCTTACTGTTAAGATTGACAATTACATATCATTATATGTATTCAATACATGACTGACCTTTAGAAAAATAGTAAAAATAAAATAAATACATTTTAGAATTATTACATCTTTTATAATTAATAATATTTTACTTGGTGATATTCGGTCGGTTTCATTGTTCATCACAACATAATATTATAATTAAATAATTTTACTGTTGTTTGACTTTCAAATGTTAAATTAAGCCAAATTAGATGAACTAATTTATAGTTGGAAGCGACCGAATCCTCAAATCGATAATTTATATTACAGTTTTAAGTAACATAAACATATCAGCACACAACGAAACATTTTGTTATATTGCAGTTTCGTAATACTTTAAGCCCCCCATTTGTATTTTTTTTTTAGTGAAAAATATACAAAATATTTATACATATTTAAATATATTATTATATATTATGTATATCGTTAAACAGACAGACAATTTAGCGTAATATTTACAAGTAACAAAAAAGTTGTTATATAATATTATAATTATAATAGAATGAAATACTAAAGTGGAATGTATTTACAATGGAATTGTCTAGTCGATATGTAGTTATAAGTAGCATAATACAATTTATGTCATGTTAAAAGCCGATGTTCTTACTGTAATGCGTTGATTAAAAATTGTGGAACATCACAAACTACTTAATTTCATTAAATGCTATAAATATGTAATATTTTTTTTTTATGGCTGATAAAAATTATTCCTTTAAACAGTCTAATGATATTGGCAGACTAGATGGTGAACTGCATCCATGTACGCACACTACCAATTCGTGGTACGGGTTAGAATTTACTCTCAGCCGTACGTGGGTTGCGGCTGTGATTCTGACTGTGGAGCCGCAAATTCGTCAAATCGTATTTGCGTCGGCTGTTGTGTTTGCGACCCAAAGCCCGCTAATTGGGCCTGTGCGCTAGACTGGCCCGGTTTCGCCGTTAAATAGCTGCTAGACGATTGTGACGGTGATCCATTCGGTTGTACCGTAAGCTGCGACGACTGATAGCTTAAGTTCCGACCATTTGGTGCCACAATGGAAGGTGAGTTTACAGACGCGCTGTAAGTTTGTGTTGGCGAAGACGTCGTGAACGTCGGCAATGGAGACTGCGTCGGTCCGCTATACGGGAATTGTAACTGGGAATTTGCTTGCGAGGTCGGCGTTGGAAACGGTATTGATGGAGTATTATAGCTGTATCCTCCTGGTCCTGCTGTGGTCTGCTGTGGTTTAAATTGCACCTGAGTAATCTGAATTTGAGTTGGACTATAACTATATCCTAGCTGAGGTGGTTGTGGTCTTGGTGTACTCGATACCGGAACACCAGTATAAATATAACTGCCTTGTGGCCTTGGTTGGGCTTGTGGCTTGGGAGGGCTATAATTATTTGACGGAGGGGATGTTTGAGGCTGTTGTGGTGTCCCATACGTTGGTTGAGGTGGTGACGATGAGGGAGCTTTTGCATTATTTTGTTGTGTAGCTGGTTGTGGTGGATTGTATGAATAACCGACCTGTTGAGGTATATTTTGAGGTTGTACTTGGGATGTAGTGTAAGTAAAACTGGGCTGCTTGGGTTGCTGTGGCTGTTGTGGCTGTTGATTTGGCCTCGCACTTGGTTGGTTGTAAGAATAACCTTGGAATTGGTTATTTTGTTGCTGAGTAGATGGGGGGCTATAAGAATATCCATTCTGATTTTGTGACGTTCCCAACAATTGATTTGGTGTGTTAAACGATTGTGATGGTATTCCAAAACTGATTGATTGTACTACAGTTGGTTGATTAGATTGAGGAATATTAGTATTGGATGGTTTTGGTTGACCGAAATTTTGTTGAGGAGTTATTGTACTTGGTCCTGGGGAACCATATGATGTTGAAGGTTGAGTAGGCTGTGGCTGTGGAAGTGGCTGTTGCGGTAATCCATAGTTTGGTTGTGGCTGAGGCAATGGTTGTTGCTGCTGCGGATAGTTACAGTTCGGTATTGGTTGTTGCTGTTGGATTGGTGGTCCATAACTAGGTTGTGGTTGTGGTAAAGGTTGTTGTGATGGTGGAGGCCCATAACTTGGTTGTGGTTGCGGCAATGGTTGTTGTTGCTGAGGAGGACTGTAACTTGGTCGGGATTGTGGCAATGGTTGTTGTTGTTGAGGGGGTGGTCCATAATTGGGGCGAGGCTGTTGTTGCGGTGGACCATAATTCGATTGCGGTTGCTGCTGTTGAGGTGGTGGTCCATAGTTTGGCTGTAGGAACGATTGGGGCTGTTGTACTGGTGGACCATAATTTGTCTGTGGAGGTTGCTGTAAGGGAGGACTATAACTTGGCTGTGATTGTGGTAATGGTTGCTGTGGTTGTGGTGGTGGTGGTCCATAACTTGGCTGGGGCTGAGGTGATGGTTGTTGTTGTGGTGGTCTATAACTCGGCTGGGGTTGAGGCGATGGTTGTTGTTGTGGTGGTCCATAACTCGGCTGAGGTTGAGGTGATGATTGTTGTTGTGGTGGAGGTCCATAACTTGGCTGAGGTTGTGGCGATGGTTGTTGTTGTGGTGGTCCATAATTCGGCTGGGGTTGAGGTGATGGTTGTTGTTGTGGTGGAGGTCCATAATTTGGCTGAGGTTGTGGCAATGGTTGTTGTTGTTGAGGAGGTCCATAATTAGATTGTGGTTGTGGTTGTGACACTGGTTGCTGTTGTTGAGGAGGTCCATAATTTGGTTGAGGTTGGGGTTGTGATACTGGTTGTTGTTGTGGAGGAGGGCTATAACTTGGCTGAAATTGAGGTGTGTTGTAACTTTGTTGTGGTCGTTGCTGTGGCTGCTGTTGTTGTGGTGGTCCATAATTAGGCTGTGGTTGAGGCGATGGTTGTTGTTGTGGTGGTCCATAATTCGGCTGGGGTTGAGGTGATGGTTGTTGTTGTTGTGGAGGTCCATAACTTGGTTGGGGCTGAGGCGATGATTGTTGTGGTGGTGGTCCATAACTTGGTTGAGTTTGTGATATTGGTTGTTGTGGTTGTGGTACTGGTGGCTGTGTTTGTGTTGGTGCTCCATAGCTTGGTTGCGGTTGCGTTGCAGGTTGCTGCTGTGTTGGTGTTCCATAGCTTGGTTGCGGTGGTGTTGAAGGTTGCTGTTGTGGTGGCAAGTAACTTTGTTGAGGCCGCTGTTGTGGCTGTTGTTGTGGCTGCTGTTGTGGAGCACTATAACCTTGTATTATCCTTTGTATTTGAGCACTGTAGCTTTGCTGCTGTTGAGGTTGTGAAGAGGTATATACTTGTTGAGATTGTCCATAGTTCTGCAATGACTGCAACTGTGCTTGAGAAGAATCACCTTGGGTGTCTTGTGTGTTAAAATTTTCAAAATCAAAAGATTGTCCATTACCAGCTGTACTAGTTGATATGCTAACTGTTGGTTGACTTTGAAAAGGAGTTTGAAGTGATTGAGTAAACGATGATGCTGAAATAAATATAAAATAATTTCTAATTAGTAGGTTAGGTTAGGCTAGGTTAATTTATATCTATTTTCAATACAATATTTTTTATTTATATATAAAAAAAGTTATCAAAATTATTAATTATTGCGTTACTTCAGAAGTATTGGGCTTATCAAGATAGGTAATTAAGTTTCAATAAAACAATACATTTTAGACTTTATAAAGACTATTGAAGACATTTTGTATAATTAAGTTATATTTGATTTAAATAAATTCTCGTCATTGAACATAAAAACAAATAGTAGGTAGTCATTTTGAAAATTTTCTTTAAAAAAAACCAGCTTTAAAAGTAAGAGGGATATATAAGTTTGTATAAAATACCATAATATTTAACGACTGAGTAGTGATTGTATTTTATAATTAAATGTGTTTTAAATTAAAAGTTTATAATAATCATAACTCAAAGAGATATGATTATATTACGAAAAATAAAATTACGAACTGTGAAGAATCATAAACTATAAAAACTTGTTTTATCTAGGTATGGCCATAAATGTATAAAATGATCGATTTCATTTATCAAAAACCAACACGTCATAATATAACTTCTCTCAGTTTGAAGATATTTTAGAAGTAAAAGTTAAACTTAAAAAAATTGCTTTACTATACACTTTTAAACTATAGTTTTTCAATTAGTATGGTATTTAATTAAATATTTAATATAACTATTTATATTTAAGTTACCAATAAGGAAATATAATTATTGATGTTTTATATTTTAAATTATATTTGAGGGTTTAAAAAAATGTACGTCTTAGAATTAATGAAGTATTATTTTTAATATAAATACATAAAATCATAAAAAGTAGTTGTACAGTTTATTGGATTAATGATTGCTATCTATATTTTATAGATAATGAATCACGAATGCATTTTTAACTGAGTCATTTACTGTTATGAATGTTAAGTATAAATTTAAATTAAATATAGTCATTATTGTATAACGTTGGTATGAATTAACCTCGATTGATTAAATTTATCTAATTTAAAATTAGACCTGTACGTTATTAATACGTAAATATTGCGTGATTACGAAACTCAAAGAAAATGAAAAAAATAATATAAATTATTATACGTTAATTTTGAGTAGGTCGTCTCACGGTGTTTGCACTTTTGTTTTCCTTGGTAGATACCGTGAAGTTACCATAATCCCCTTCTCCACCTACAAATACACTTGAATTATTCCAGAGACGGCGGAACACAACTGGGAAATTAACGATCACTGGCAAGTAGGTAGTGTTTTTCTCACGTAACGACATTAATTATTCAAAGCCTGTATAGACACACTTATTATACGTATACACTCGTATTATACGTTATATTTTGTTATTTTATATTTGTACCATTTACATTAAAGGTATGTTTGTGATATTGATTTTTTTTTTTAACATTAGACTTGCGTGCTTTTCACTGCAAACACTAATAATACGCTGTTTTTTGGAATGGCTATTGAATGAAATCATACTTATAAGTATAATAGATAGGTATGTATACGTATGTTATGTGTTATATTTTATTACTTGAACGTGCATAGAGTGTATCTATTCACGTGGGAGAGAAAAAAATCATATTTTTAATGAATATATAGACGCACGCACGATCATAACACGGAAACCATTAATCCAGAAGAAACTGGCGATGAATAACAGCAGCGCAGAGGACGAAAGAAAAATATTATAAAAGATACATATGAAAATGAATAGTACATAATATTTATAGTATATATAGTAGTATAGTACTATAGTAGTAAGTAGGGCACTTTGACTAGTACATTATGACGGAATAAAATATCGTATAGTACAAAATACAGGATACTTTTTTCAGTTTTACGAGTAAATAAAAGCGTAAAACTAATAAGTATAAAACGAATTTATACTGAAGTTCAGCTTAGAAATGTTGTCAAAAAATTTCGTTCACACAAAATTAATTTGAGTTTTTCATACCGTTTACCAGATAAATAGTATAACTTTGTACACAATGAGCTAAACCTATCAGGCTTATATAATCAATGGTTGTACCTATACCGGAACAACATAGCAAGCAAATCAACCGATCAATACAATGCTGCTATAAATAAAAGACTGTTGCTTGAAATACGAAAATATATGTTAGGAATAATAATCACATTACATTATAATAATCTACCGTTGCCGGTAGACGATGACTTTTAGTAGTTGGACAATAATTATATTGTCATGGATGAATTAAAATCTAAAAATGTAGAAAATTATATCACATTGAAGATAATTCATAATATCGATTTTGTCAAGTGACTAGGTTATAATAACCAATAGGTAATATTATACCGCTTGAGATTGATCGACCGATGGAGAATCGTGCATCATCATTGAACAATCATTATATAAGTTTAGGTATCTTATAATATAGTATTTATTTAAAGTATGACAAACGTTTGCTATTGGATCAGTCGAGAAAATGCGGAACGTGCTGTAATATCGATCAGTGGGCGGAAAAAAATGAAAAATCGAAAATTAACTGTATATTATAACATAATATGAAATTTCGTACAAAACACCATGAGTCACCCGAAATGCCAATAATTACTAAATGTGTACGTCACCGCAGACATGCGGCATGCTATAATAGTAAACACAAAAATATAAAAATGATATATCATGTATGAACTCAAAAGGTAAGTAATGTTATATCTACTTTTAATACGACAAATTGTAAATAACTAATCGCGGTTTTTTTTTATAATTGAGATAAACTATGAAGGTTTTAGGTGATTTTTATTTAAATTATATCATAGCGATGAATGTCACTATAAAAATTCATTAGTAATTTTGATATGCAATTTTTATTGTAATTAATTTGGATTAATTTTTATTGGTGACATAAATTATCTGTATCAATACTAAAATGTTGTTGTTCTCATCCAACAATAGGTTTTGTAAATTGGTTTTTTGATAAACAATATTTCCTACAATAATTTTGTATGATAATATCTATAACACTGGTCTTATGAAATTTATTGATTTAACAAAACAATTATTTAGTATGATTTCGTATAAAAGTTAATACATATCATCATTTAGTATTAGACTATACTATATAATATTATATTCAATGATTTCAATGGCATTACTTATAAGTTATAATAAGTCAAACCATTTATATTTCATAGTTATCGATCAAACTTTGACCGCTAAAAATTCAAATAGTTATAGAAATGTAATTTTTAAATAATTTTTACAATTAGCAAATAACTTGTTTATTAATATTAACAAAATATTAAATAATCAATCATATTCGTTCTTCGGCAAACTCTAGTTAAGATTTTAGATCGTTTCATTATTATAATAATATTACGTGCATCGTGAATACATCATTTGACTTTAAAAGCGATTCAGTCGGCTTGATGGATAATTTAATTTATCGTATAATAATTTTGCCGTATTCTGTATGATAGTCACAGAAGTACTGAAATGATGCAATTATAATCGTAATCACCTGCTATAATCATATAACGCGTATAGACGTATAGTGAAACCTCCTCAAGCGGATACCTACAATTGCAGACCTTTTTTTTCGAGAAAAACAACTCCTCCAAACCCTCCGAATAGCAAACAAAATTTTGGCGATAGAGAGTTTCCGGTATTTAGAGGTTTCGATATGTATTGTAGTGCCGGTGCAGTTTATCGTGTTTCGACTCTCTACCGAAAAATGTGCACGCGTATTATATTATATTCTAATTTACATTATTATAATCGGTCGTAATATTTGCCTTCCGACCGCGTCGGACGTTACATAGTATGTTATATTATTATTATTATATTATAAAATAGCACCTCTCTTGGGCGACGGACCGTGACTGGCCGATCGGCGGCGTGTGACCCGCTTAGACGACAGTCCAGACGACGGCGCGTCTCTTCGGGTATCGCGCGCGATCGCGACGGCGGTCAGTTTCCGGCAATTGAATTTTTCAGCGGCGGCTTTCCGGTCACCGATGCCACCTTATTATTGTTTCGTAAGACCAATTATTATTATTAAACTGACGGGTCGGCATCGTGTCACCGTCACCGTCGTCGTCGTCGTCGCGTATTTCGTGCATTATTGTCACGTTTAGCCGGTTCACACACCAAACGAATGTAGGAAGTGACGCCGCCGTAGCGATCCGTCCCGTGTCAAATCGTACAGTTCTCACAATAATAATAATATATACACTTGCACTCGTTATATATATATATATATATATATATATACACACCTTACTTATATGTAATACGTGTATAATACATATATAATATTATGTATGTATAGTATATCAGATACCTAATATATATATACATATATTTATTATGTATATCTAATATTTATGTATAGGTACGTGAAAACGCACAGACTGTTGTCGCAGTTGTCGTGACGTCTATTGTGCATTAAATATGGGTAATAAATGGGTTACAACGTATGCACATTATACACGTTATTGTCACGTTGTCATTTGTCCGCCCCGAAGGCGAAGATTACATAGCTATTATTATTCTTATTCTTATTATCATCAGGCGTTATTATAATATGTATTTCCACGTCTCACGCATTGCGGCGCGGTACGTCCTCAGAATTGGAAAGTCTGTAGTTCACGCTCGCCTTATCGACGCACTGCAGTTGGGAAATTAATGGCTTTTCTGCATAATCTGTCAAAATACGTATGATATGTTCCGGAAAACCCGCCGGCCGCCGTTTCAAACATCAAAAATCGTTTTGGAATCCAGCAGGTTTTTTTTACAATTTTTTAATCTGATTTTAATATTGAACATAGTAAAAAAAATGTGAATAAGTCACGGTTTAAATTTAACATTACAACTTGGGTCGCTCAGAAAATTACTCATTACACTCCTTTAACGTAACCTAACACTGTTTTTAATTTTTCGAATCGTTAACGGATATGGAATTAGATTTCTTATCAAATAACAAATCCATACAAATATAAACATGACAGTACTCACACTTAGCTTAATTATTACAATCAAATATTATCTTAAATCGATTTTATTTGTCGAATCCAAGCCACAGTGAGTTTTTCACTGACCTTTAAATGAATCGAATAATTCAAAATAATAATTTTCATTGAATAACGGACTGATGTGT
Organism: Rhopalosiphum padi; assembly: GCF_020882245.1. Taxonomy (NCBI): domain Eukaryota; kingdom Metazoa; phylum Arthropoda; class Insecta; order Hemiptera; family Aphididae; genus Rhopalosiphum; species Rhopalosiphum padi. The sequence continues at coordinate 28,313,490 of NC_083600.1, forward strand.
TGTGGTTTTTATTAAGCTTGCAGATGACTTAATAAAATTGAAATTGTTATTTTGAAATTTACGAAATCTTCATTTTGATTTTTGAAATGGTAAGATAAAACAAAATTAAAACGAAAACTGAGGATTAAATACAAGTAGCTAAGTTTCCTGAAATCGATTTAAAGTGTAGATTTCTCAACATAGTGCGACTTTCCAATTGTGTGACGTATAATATTATGATAGTAACGCATCGTGAGATGCGTGTTATATATATTATTATTATCATGCATTTCATTAGAGCGAACAAATATTTGTTGTCATCAATCACAAGATAGGTATATATAGGTATGGAGAAAATAATTGCAGATGATTTGTATTTTTACCATCGAATTTTTGTATTATATTCATTGTTAATGCTATAATATGGTATTATGATGTTAATAATTTTTTTTTCGCTGTAAAGTACGTTAGCATTCGGTTATTATTTTATACACATTCGGATTTACGCTATTTTGTGTCAATCACGACAATAATTAATTTAGCTGTTAATCGACATTTTGCTTAAATTTACATAAAATAACGATAGATATAAATTATAATATAATATAGTCTACATGTTTTTGATTTATAATGGTATATTATCATTGGTTAGGTTGAATATAATAATTAAAGTAATAATATTCTAGTACATGTTTTTCAAACAACTATTGATGTTAATATTAAATGAAAATACTATTTATGTAAATTTTAATTCAGTTTCAATTATTACCTAATCTATCAACACTAATGACATAATTCACACTTTTTTTTTTTACAATTTTCTTAGTGTTTGTGAAAAAAAAAGAAAAACTATTATAAATGATAATAATTCACATTAAAAAGTATGCCTATATATAAACTAAAAATACAATTTAAAAGTGATTATTAATAAAAGTAAAAGTAATTACATTTTTTAAAACTAGTTATTTAGTATAAAATCTAAGTAAATATATTTCAAAAAAGGCGGTTGGATTTTCTTTTGAGAGAGATAAGAAATTCGATAGTTAAGCAGTTTTTTAAACGGTTCTATGTACTCACCATCACGTTTGTTCGGCAAAACAGCTAAACCCAAGTTCAAGAAAATCGCACATGCCGTTGCCAACAAATACGCCCTCATCTAAAAATTTAAACAAAATTAGATTTAGTTGAAGTGAATATGTCCACTTTGTAGCTTCCTAAATCTACACTAAAATCATTCGATACACTTAAATTATTCAGTAATTTTTTTAAACAAATTTTTGTTAATGTGACTTACATTTTAAAGAACATTTACGCACTTTACTATACAGTATAAAATAATAATTTAATATTTATCGATTGTTTATCTAAGCATGATGATAATACGAGTAATGAGTAAGTACCTATCGTTCTATATTTTGGTACTAAGCAGAACAATTTATTAAAACAATGAGTTTTGTCATTTATTTCATTTTAATATAATATTATAACAATAATAATAATTATCATCATGTTTCATTTTAATTTAAATCAAAGCGCAATCTCACAAGGAAGGTTGATATTCGATTAAATGTGAACGTGAGTTACTGACAATGAAAGCGCTTATATCTAACCTCCTTTTTGATTATATAAAACTTGGATTTACTAAAAAAAACCTAAAACGATACTGATTCAAATTATTTATTGGACCGTATACAGAAATAATTATGATATAATCCACAGATTATCCGTTTCCGAACGTCATGTTGTGGTGCAGTAAGCTACGAGAATTGCTGTACGATAATATTTAGCAATGCAATTATGTTGTCAAATATTTAATTTATGTATTAGTTTCGAGTTGAATTGAAAAACTGTCGTGTTAAATATTTTTTTGGTTACACTTCACTGCTCGAATTATAACGTTATAATTATTCATAATAAATTTAAAAATCAAAATAATAGATAATTGCGTGTAAGTAATATTAAGTTGATTGTATAAAACTACAGTATGTCTATATAAGTACAATTTCTTTACTACTCCTAAAATAATAAAAGTCTTCTGATGTAATAATAAAATAATTGGTTAATTAATGTCTTACTTTAATTTAATTTTAAGTTATAACTTATCAACTTATGGAATATTTTAATATAAAGGCTTTATAAATGTAAATAAATCGCTTTATATTATAAATGTAAGTGAGATAATATTAAAGTATTGGAGTGATTTTTTAAATTCATTAAATTAAATAAGAGCAAGTTGAAAATAATTAATTATTCAGTTCTTTATGCATCATAATTAATTTTCACTTTTCCCTTTTAGCCAATTTTTTAATAAATCACTCATTAATAGATATTTAAATTAAAAATGTATGAAAATTAATGAATACGTTATATCAACGAATACATTTTTTCCAATTTAAAAATATAACTTTGACTTGTAATTATATTTCAATGTAATAGTATATTAAATAAAATGATAAATTAATAGAAAATTTTTAAGTAACTAATCGACGTATTTACCTATATTTCAATAGATTAAATTTATAATTTAAAAAACATTTTGCATTTACTATTATAATTGTTGAAAATAAAAAATAATATACAAAAGTAAATTTATAATAATATTACTGTCAGTTTAATATGAGTAAAATATTTTTGGCTGTAAAGTAGTAATAATTAATATTTTAAACAAATATCAAAAAAGTCTTGAAATCTTCAAAAAAAAAAAACTTTTAGAGAATCAATTCGTAGTCGATTGTTTAAGTTTAAAGTATATTATCATAGCAAGTTTACTTATGTAAGTCTGAACTCAATAATTGTATACTCACTGTAAATGTCTAATCCAAATTATTGTTAAGAATCTTTTAGGTTATCCTTGGTTCACATTAAGTATATTTTAACTTCGTAGACGCGAAAATTAAACAAAAATCAAACAATCATTAAAATGCAGAATAACGGTACGTGTTGTACCTATTTGAGTTATATTTTTATCGTTCGTTACGACACTGGGCAAACGGTGAGCGCGACGCAAACGAGAATGAACATGAAAAAAAAAACCACGAAAAACAATCAAACGCTTTTGGACGGCAGAGAGAATTCGACGGTTTTCGATCCCGACATAGTGGCTACAAATGGATATTAGACAGGTGACGGTAGGAAATTCGTATTATATAGAAAGATTTTGCGAGGGACGAGAGGGAGAAGAAAGTGATTATGCTGGTGACGGCGGTGGCGGTGTCGGTGGCGACCTTGTTGGGAAAAACGCTAACACTATAATATAGTTACAGAGTTACGTGATACAGCTTGAGATCATGTATATACATATATATTATATATATTATATTACTAAAGGAATACAGGTATTTGATATAATTCTCCCAGACTGTTATCACTATATGTAATGCACTATGATTTCCACACAATTACTTACAGTACATTCTGGCTTCTCGGTGTTAGATGGTAGAGAGGGGGGAGGATACTGTGGGGTATTGTTATCCAGTTACTAGATATTAAGAAAATCAAAATCAAAAAAAAAAAAATATGTATATTTATCCCTGATAAAGACATAAATACGAACACAGCGATATGTTAGTATGTTTTACGACCGTTCATTTTAATTTATCACAACGCGTGTTAATATTAAAAATTCTATGTACCTAAGTAGTTGCTGCATTTTCTTATTATTCTACTTTTTTTACTTTTCTATTGCAGAGGGCTAAGTATAGTTGTACATTTTTAACTGATACCATTGATTTTTTTATATGGATAAAATATATGGAAATATCTTAAGCTATGCGCCAACTAATTTTATAAGCTGTATCTAATTTCTGGTCATCGAAAATCATTTAGCAGCATCTGACAAAAAAAAAAAAAAATGTTATCATCCATGAAGTATTTCCTAATCCATACCTATTTTAAATAATTTCAAAGTATCATCATTATAAATACATCTGTTCCTGTTATTATTCTAAAAATTTGATTATTATTATTTATTTTAATATTGTATATTAGGCTTACTCGTGTTGTATAAAATAAATAAATAAATCGAAAGTGAATTTGTTTACATGTAAAAAAATCCTTTTTTGACATACTATCATTTGTCATTAAAAAAACAGACCAAGGACCAGCGACGGTTTACAAATTCGAGTCTTGTACGAATACAGCACCAACGTAATTTAACCAAACAAAATGAACCGTATTGTACATGTTTTTAGCAAACAAGTGTTCAGCACATTATATAATTGTACCTATACATGTTTAGAGTGCAACAACGCACCGTAAATTATGCGTGATATAATTTGTAAATTAAAATTAGAAATAAAACTAATTAATTTATAGGCATGAGAGTACCTAATCTCCCTGTACAATATCATAGTTACTTCTATTACCGTTGTTAGAGTGGTATTTTTAGATTTTAATCAACGAAATGGTGTAGGATAATAAGCCCCAGTGGTTTTGTGAACGTTATGCTGCTAGTTAGTACCCTCAAAATGTCATCTTTATAGTTGTGCCTCTAAAATAATATAATAATGTGTACCTACTGACTGTGTAGTCGGCAGATGTAATGTTTTTGGACTTTTCGTGTTATATGCATTTGTAGTATAACAGGTATAGCATAATATCATAAACAGTTAAATATAATATTATTATATCAATATCGGTCGATGATAGTATAGAACTATTGTGAATTGGATACGGTAAGACGTTATAAATTATAACATTGTGATTTATAGTACTCGTCGTTATTTTAAATAATTCAGTACAGAATTGCATACGAATATACGATACCAATTATTGTTTTCCGTCGTTCGCCATCGTATTTAACCGAATACGTCCATCCATACTTAACCCGAGTTTCATCTAATGCTCATTATTACTACCTATCTAATAATATTTACCGCAACAAGAAATAATAATGATAAGTATTTACTGCTACTGTCTGCAGTACCTTCATCCCAGATACGGAAAGAATTGATTTTTAAAGACCAATGTCTTTAAATTGGAGTCAGAGAAAAAAATCAAAGGGCTCGAGATTTTCATCGGTAAACGGAAATAATATCAACAAACTAATATCCGGTAATAAGGTAACCAAATGAAAAAACATCCAGGGAAATAATATCCACATACAAAATATTAAACAATAAAATGAATATTAAATTCATAATCTTATTTTTTAAATAAGAAAGCTTGTTTATGGAAATGTACTTCTTATTATTATCATCTTTTATTTAATAATGTTAATATATTATGTGTATTATTAAAGGGAAGTAGTATCTATTTTTGCCAAAAAAATGCATTGTTTATGTAATTTTTTTTACAAAGTTATACGGAAACATATTATTTATATTTTTAAAAGAAAAATATGAAATAAGTATTTCATATATATATATATTTTTTTTTGTATTGATGCCAAAAGACTTTAACGTTAATTTATCTTAGACGAGTATCATTTTTAGTTATTACTATTTATTATTTAAAAAAGTAGATATATTAAATTAATGTTTTATTTTGTTATCGAATAATTTTCGTTTACTCCGAGAAAACGTAATTTTGATGTAAAAAACAAACAAAATGCATAACGTTTTTCACGTTATAAAATCATAAACCAAAATATATTAAACACGAATAAAGTTATGTAAATAATATATATTTTAGTAAGCTATACATAATTTGGTTCCGAAGTGATAATAAAAGCAAAGCACATACGGATAATACGTGTGTGTATAGAGTTAGTGATATACGCTAATATCGCCCATATTCATATTGTGTTTTACCGAGGAAATCATTCCGTTTTAAACGATTTCAAAAATTATATTCGTTGAATTTTAAAATTAGTTTTATTATTCTGTCTTTTCTAAAAAAAGACAAATTAGATGCCTAAGTAATAAGTATATTATATACTTTCAAAACTAAAGAGAGACACGCGCACGGCCGGCGGGCGCCTGTCTACTTCCCATTAGTTATGCATGCACGGTTATATGATGATCTTCCCCTCTTTGTGTACTCTTATTTATCAATCGAATATTGTATTCAATTTACTCGCCAGGTGAATTACGAATAATTGTACTTATTGTGTCCACCTATAAACAGAATATATAGGTACACCGAGAGTACAGTAATTTGTATAAGTATTCGAAATTCTTCGTGAACAAATATTGTAAAATTAAATGTTTTCTATTGAGTCATAATGCGGCGTATACAGTGATTGCAAGAAAAAAAAAATAGTCATCTTGCGAAAAACGAAATACATCGCTATACCTGTATGATATATAGTGCAACATTTTTATCCGTCTCAAGTATAATATGTCTGCGAATAGCTTAGATGATGGGTTTTATTTATTTATTTATTTATTTTTTAATATTTCCGGCTGTTCTCTTTGGTTCGCCCACACGCCAAAATAACAAGTGAAAAGGTTCAAAGCATTCACTGTGTGTCGTACAACACACATTCTGCGCATTTAATTTTCCATTTTGGGACGCGAACCGTTATTCACTGCGTGCGCATTATCTCCGTAGTCCGTTCTGCACTCGTTGTTGCCGTTGGAAGACAAATTAATCTATTAGTGTACGACGCGATTGCGCAACACTCTATACACAACCACTGCACGCGGGACATTGCTTGACCATCAAATTACCCATTGACTCGGTGTGTTCTGCCCAAAACCGTAAACCATATAATAACATTAAAATATATATTATACACATACGCAGCGCTGAATTTGAGACGGGCCGCGATGAAAAATTCATTTTTAATCTCCCGTCGTTTGAATGGGTACCGTTTCCGCCGTGGTGGTTTTGTCGAGTTCCTCGCCGCCAATGCCATTTCCGTCTTATATATTATTATATTATGCGTCTTGATTTTGTTTCGTTCGCGTGGACGACGAAACGCAATTTAACGACGCGCGACTGTAGCTTATACACGCTGCTGAATACATCACCAATTAATCTATTATACACTATTGGTAAATATTTTACTTCCGGCGATAGTGGTTTAAAATGTAAACAGAAACAGATAAGCGTAATCTGGAATTGGCGAATCTCGATAACCTATATATATATATAAGGCCAAAATACAAATACCCCACTACCCTCTAGCAATGATTAGTTAAAATGTGTATGGTAAATACGACTTATTGATGTATTACAACAAGCTTGTTAATCATCATCCAAGTTACAGATTTTTATGTTTAATCACTTTAATTTAAGCATTCTCGAAAAAAATTTTAACAACTGGAACAACTCGAAACACGGACCTATAATTACTGTCGTTCTTAAAATATAATTATGTAGGAAATAGGAAGAGATTGTATGCTATAAAACGAGTACCTATACCTATACCTATACTCTACATGTACATAAGATATACCAACATTGTTTTTTTAATTAATATCATTGTGATGATTAAATAAGTTAATAATTTACGATTAAGTCAGAAACCTTCATAGAGCACACGGTTTAGGTACTTAATTACTAAGTTAAAGTTGATTAAAATTTACTTAAATTAAACATTAAACATTATGAAACATTAAATCAACTCATTTTTCATGGTGATAAAAATAATAATAGTGCATACTCACGTTATAATTGTTGTAAAAATGATGACAACTTTGTTTTATTATCAGGCATCATTAAAATGTTGCTTGAAACTCACCACTCTACTCGTTTAATAAGTAATTTTACTAGATATTAGATTTACCGGATATAGGACATAAGTACTATACTTACCTATATTATACAGTATACAGTATATTATGGAGTATGGATATCGTATACCTACCCGCTACTTGGGATTCATAAATTGTCATACACACTCGTACACCTACGACCTACAACTAATACTTACGTTTTTCTTTAATCATAACGTACTATTATACTATCGTAAATAAGTTCATCTTTTCAAAATTGAAAATTATACATCATTACTTTAAATTAATAGAGTTTTAATTCCTGAGCTACAACTAAAGTTTCACATAATAATATTATACTATGAATAAAAACTTTTGACTTGCTTATATTTTTTTCACTCTTTTTTTTTTTGTACCATTTACGATTTGTTATTCGAAAACTAAGCTATTTGGCGCCGTGAACATATTCTGACCGTTATAAAAATGACCTTTTTTAAAGTATATGTATTCGATATCCAATCTATTTTGTAGTTGCATAAAACTGTTTTGAGTTGAGTTTTTTTATGAACCCAAAAAAGTTTCAATCGAAAAAAAAACAAATAAAAATCATTGTAAAACAAACTTCATTGTTAGTGTTTGAGGAGGGGGGAGGGGACAATTTCTAGCTCACATTGCACACCTTTGCAGTTTGCTCGTAAATACGCTATCGGCCACGATTGCTGATTCTATTTTCTAAAATGAAGTCAGGGATCAATTGTTTTATATTTCGATAAAAACCGTGATGGGTCGAATTTCATCGAATCATTTCACGTACCTATTGATATTATAATACTATCTGGTTTATTTATAAAAACAAAATTAACTTTTCCCACGAGTGGCTTGTCTGTCGTATTATATAGCAAAAATTACTTTTCAAGCCTACGTTAAATTTACATATTATACATTTTACATGTTATCAATAGGGTTCGGAACTATTTGCATTAACATATATATTTTTTTTTTGTGGTGTTTGTAGAATACTCTAGAAAAGACAAATTTGTCTTATGAAATGGTGAAATTAATACAAATTTTGACTTGATATTTCGTTACCTCTTCACAAAAGAAGAATTTCTAATCATTATTTATACTTAATTATATTTTAGTGTTTATTTTTAAATATCTACGTTTTAAAGGTTTTTCTGATAATTTATTTATTTCAATTGCATATTTCAAACGCTTTTAGTGAAATAAGCTCCAAACTTTGTATAGTAATTAATAAGTATGGTCGAAAGTAGCAAGCGTCATCTGTGTCTTGGGACCGGTGAAAACAGTATTAAAATTTAGTATATCTCGACCTATTGTAGTACGTGTCCGAAATTTGTAATTATTATTTAAGATAATAACGGGATTCGGGGCGCTCACATTAAAATGCATGGTGCTAAACACCCTTATTATTTGCACACCACTGCAGCGATTTGCTAAAATGCCTATAAATGTATAATATGTACCTACACATATATAATAACTATATAATATAATAAACTCGCATCCGTATTTCAATAATATACAATCGCGATGTTATCCATCGAGAACACAATTCGATCGGCGTCGACTGATTTTCACTCGAAGATGACTACGACGGGTATATAATATCGAGACGTGTGTGTGCCGTAATGAAGGAAAAGCGTCCCAAACAAACACGCAGTAGTCCGCAACTGTGCCGATATATATTATATGCACAACGCCATAGCGCCTATACTCGCGCATCATTGCAGCGGGACATCGTACGATGATATTTGATGTATAAAAGATACATATATATATATATATATTAATATATTATATTTCTCAGGTACGTCGGTTACGGCCGTACTACGATATATTAAATTTGTTTACGCCGACGAAAATCGAGCAATTAATTTCACGTTTTTCACGAACGGTATTACAATAAACACTTGCGTATATTATTTATATATAATATATATATATGTACATACGTGCAATATTACTATTCGTGATGTAACGGATAGGTGCATACGGATACATAAATATACATATATGCACACGCGTAGACCACATACGGTCAGTGCGGTACGTTATTTTTGTGACTTTTCCTTTATGTAAAACGTATACAATGATACATGAAACGAATCGGATGCCATTCGGTTGTATGTATTACAATATGTGTTATGATGATAAATATAAATAAAACAGAAACATTTATTATTATTACCCAGCCGCGGCGGACTGACATGAGAATCCTTTACACAATATCGTTTGATTTTTTTTTTAATATGTTAAAAAATGTCCTGTATAATAACGCGCGAGATGAATAATAAATGTTATATGCGAAGAGAGAAAAAAAAATGTGAAATTCAATACCTATGAATGTGTATGATGTATTATACAATTGCGAAAATTCTTCCTGGTGTTTGGAGTTATCTCACATATTTTTTTCACATACCTACACCTATGTCATAAATATTAAATATCGATATAATATAGAATATAAATAAGAAGTATCGTCATAATATTTACATTGAAATTAAACGTTTTGATCAGATGCATCCCGAGATCGAAAACGAATAAAAATATACATACATTTTTTAAATAGTAACGAGTTTTAAGTATTTAATTTAAAGTAATTATTGTTTATTTGTTTTTTTGATTGCCATAATAATTATTTGATCACGTGGAAAATAAAATAATATACAAATATTTAAAGAGATAATGTGATTATGTAGGTTCCATCATGACCTAATTCGAATTGTGCATAATGAATAATTTAATATGACAATAGCTTTATTTTATTTTTATTTCAATAATGTTTATTAACGTAGATACTAAAAAGTAAAAATAATATAAAATGTTTATAATGTAAAAATATGTAGATAATGTACTATATTAACATGTATAAGATAGCATAGACTTTTTTTTTATTTAAGAACTGCCGATTTTTTGTTTTTGTATTTTAGATATTGCAGATTTTGTATTTATTTGACAATATGTGTTTTTGTACATAAAAGTAGTTAAAAAAAATCTTTGATTTTCAACTTTGAGAGTGGTTTTGGATTTTGACCTAATTTCTTCAACCTACCGTATTACTAATAGTAAAATATAATATGAAATATACTTTATGATATAGGCTAATAAACCATCTCCACTCACAATTATCTTTCGTATGCAATGGTAATTACTAATTTATCATTGAATACAAAATGAATACATCTATTACAGTGATCCACTCAATACCTACAGCATAGCAGATCGGTACCAATAACTTGTTCACCTTTTTATAATTGAATGAACAGTCGACGTAGGTACCTAATATATTTTAAATTCTTATAAATGTACTTATTGTACCGATAGGGCTTATACGATGTTGTTATAAGTTTTTTTTCGTGTATGTGTCTATAATAACTATTTAGAGCAGTAAAAGTTTTTCAACCTTCAACTTTGAGGTTGATTTTTGATAACTAATTGGATCTGGTTGGTGTTTTGAGAGCCGAAAGGACACAATTAAAAATATTTAGTAATTTTTAAAATAACAGGTAAATTATTTATTTCATAATTTTTTTGCGAATTAGTACAAACGTACGCAAGAAAATTTAGGTGAATCATAAATTGTTTTCTTAGTACACGTGGAACATGCTGACTTACACTTAAGTCTTCTAAGTTTTATAATTAACGTGGGTAAGTTTGTAGTATATTGTCTTACTTATGCACTGAAGCAATTATTTATATAACACGAGACTTTGCCATATAATACGTATCTACTACAGTAACACTTATGAATAGTTTCCCATAGTAATATAGAATATAGAAATAATTACAAAACGTTCCATTTTTTAAATTGTGTATGATAATTTGAATTAATTGTACTGTCGTGTAAATAACCGTTTGCTTTTTAAATTGTATTTGTTATCATTTTCTTTCAGCATTATTATTAATAACGAAAAATAAAAATGTATTAGCTAATAAGTTGTTAAAGTTATAATATATATATTATTTACTTAAAATAGTAGTAGATAATTTTGTTAAAATATATGTGGTCATGAGAGTGTTATTCGACGATTAGATAATATTTTATCAGTAAAATAATATTATGATAATTCAATTAGATTGTTATTTTATGAAAACAGTTTTATTAGTTGATGAGTACAAATACTGTGATGTGATAAGTATGATATGATAAGTATTATGGTAGTCCTTATAATATAATTTAATAACTATAATATAATAACAATAATATTGTTATCTGTCACCTTTAATTTTCTACGCAAAACTTAAATTGCGATTAATTTTCAATGGTAGGAACCTTTTTTTAAAAATTATTTTATGGTGTATTAAAATTTGTGAACCAGACAAAAAAATGTATAATAATGTTACTTAATATGAAGAAAATAATGTGTGCAACGCTTAATTTTGCATTATTATAATTTTTATTTCTGTAAGCAAATTATTCATCATCGTGTTTAATTAGCAACAGTATATATAGGTAGGCACGCATCTAAAGTTACAAATTTTATCCACGTACATTGCAGTCATCCTCTTAACCCAGATAACCAAGTGCTATTGCTCTTTATTTTTTAATTATCGCGTATTTTTTAGCTTGTACCAGATATTATAATAAAGATGACAACTACTTTTCAGATAATAATTTCGTATATAATACTAATATTAATAATAAAATTGGTGTAGTTTATCGTGCGAAAAGCTAATATTATATTCCTTGAAAATATCATATAATATTGGGAATGTTTAATATATTAGTCAGGAAGATATATTACCAGGAATTTTGTCCGCAGACTTAGATACATAAAATAAATTATTAATAATACAGATAATTACGATTTAATATACGCGAATATAATAATATGTTCTCCGTTAGCTATTATACATTTACTTTATGTATGAAGACATTTTATACATAATTTATAGTAAACGAATGTGTTAACAATACTTAATTACTAATTTGAAAGATCAGACAGCAATAACGAAAAGCCATTGCTCGTTATTATGTAATGTAGAATAATTAAAAACGAGTCAATTAGGAGTTGAAATTAAATTGAATATGAGAGCAGTCGTGTTTTTTTCCTAAAATAACATAACACAGTGTAATACATTTAAAAAAATGACCATAACAATACGATGAATATATGTATAGCGTTTTACAAAATGTTTACAATACCAGTTGTACTATTTTACTATTTGTTCACTAGTGAATTTATGTTGTAATTTGAAAAAATATCTGAATTTGTTTTGTATAATACAATCATTTGTATTCATTCGTTTTAAAATCCTGAACTATAAAAACATTTCAATTGTTCTTGTATTTTGTTACTGCGAAATATTATCCCACATTGTGCTACATCTTCAATTTTAAATCTCATAGCGTAATTAAAAATACTAAAACGCAAGACTTAACAATGGTTAGTATATCGTATAAATGACGTGTACTTAAATGTTAACAGGAATTCTTATAAATTATTTTAAACTAACATTAAAATCTACGTTATGTAAGCTCTTTTAGATTTTAAAGGCAGTTTGATGTAAATATATTATTTTAAAGTACTATTCTTTGAGAACCATTAAAAAATCAAAAAAAATCCTTAGTTTAATAAGAATATTGAATACACTATAAAGGTAATATATAATTAACTGACAATAAAAATGTCAATATAGACATGAAAAAATAAAAATCATAGTAAATATGTTATACGTATGTTAATATTCAATTTGATAAAAATAAAAAAAATGTTAGTATACACGTTTATGATAATTATTGATACAAGCATGATTATTTTATTTAGAAACTTATCAATTATAATTTATGGCTTATACTACATGTATATATATACATTTATTATCAACAATATATATAGTTTATTTCTTCTGACGTATTGAATCGTTTTTTATGATTTTATGTAGTAATATTCTGTACCCCGGTACAGAAAATACCCCCTGTTTTTTTTTACAGCTTACTGTAAATTACCATCGACGGGTTTACTGCACACAAAAGCCACGATCATGATATTTCCCCAAGGGATAGGTCGTTTAAAACCTTGTCTTATTATACGCTTTTGAACCCGGTTTCAGTAAATCGGCAATTGCAAATAAAAAACACGAGGGCGAGTAATATACGGAAACAAGAACAATGAAAGGTTTTCTAGATAAAAAAAAATAAAAATAGAAAGAAACTGGCGAAAACTCATACACACATGTGCCGCGTTTAATGGTTTTCGTTGCTATTCGACGGCGTACGTATAATGGCCAATAGGTGAACCCTGTACAGTACTATATTGTTGGTACCTAAATAAAATATTATACGTTGCAGCCGCGGAGCTAAAGATTATTCGCATAATCGAAATCATATTTTTAATCAATATATCCATTTTCGAGTATTTTAATGTTTACAAAACTATGTATATGGTTCTCGTAGTCTTACCCATATAAACTAAAATATGTTATACTGATCACGTGTAAACTTATCCATCTATACCTACTATACAGAGGACCACCAGGTGGACAATTCATCAGTTGTACACTTTAGACTTTCCAAATTAAGTGTACGCTCCATATTATTGGCGACAATGTAATATCGACACAGGACAGATTCTGTGGTATATTCGTTCTTTGTTTTGTTTAATGCTAATTTCACAATTTTAATATTATAAATACATATCGATTGGAACATTAGGCAATGTAATATAATCAATTATTCGTCGTAATTAATTGTATTCTCACAAATTACGTTCATGTATGAACTAGTTTGCACACATAGACCGTATAGAGCGTGTGCTAAGTATAGTCACTTAAAAACGGATCATTGTATACGCGCTACACGCAATACGCTGTGTTGTGTGTGCAATTTTTATCAATTATAAGCTGTACGTATCTAACAAACAAAACAAAGTCCACGAAAAACACAACTGAGTTTCAGTTATAACAATCGTCGTCGTATTATTCCAAAGTATACACCTATAATACGTATGCACTTGTACAGTTGTACCGTACAACTCTGCAGTACTTTATTATATGCGTCTAAATCAGATTAAAACATATAATGAATGGATTCGTTTCTTTGTACAACTATACAGCTCTGAAACGTCTAATTCAATGAACAATAATGTTAAAAATGTCTTGCTGCTGATTAAAGGTGCGTAAAAAAAAAATCTATCTCGATGCAATTAGCCACGGATCTTAATTAATTCTCCGCGTTGTATATGTCTCGTGCAGTAACAGCATCCGACGCGTACAATGATATTAGAGATATTTACATAACTGCAATTATCGAGACGTGTATAGGTATAGTGTATATTATATAAATTACATACGGTGGAAAGAAAGTACAAAATGTATAGAGTTCTATAACGCGGCACGGGGGATCGGGACCAATAACAATATAACCGACGTTATTGTGATCGCATTATAAATACATTAATAAATTTATTACTCGGCTGTTTGATCGGATTAAAACTGATACGAATAATGAAGCGGTGACGGCGGCGGTGCAAATGTCGGTATAGACGGTCGTAGTAGTAAGTTGTTCGGGACAGAGTAAACGATATACGCGAATTTCGACATAATTCAATAAATACCCCAAACGTATGCAATTATAACAACACGGATAATCATTGCATATTATACCACTAATTAGATTTATATACTCAGGTATTTATGGGGATGTATACGGTGTGTTTAAAAAAGAGTTCTAACCGACCCGATACATTTGTGTACCAAATATTACCATATTATTATATTATAATCGATTCATAATTCGATGTACACTGCAGCTAAGGGGTATTAATCATTTATCGCCACACGAGTGTTATCAGAATATGTTCACATAACAAAATCTCTAATTTCTACACGTATGTGCATATAAATGCGATACGTTATACACATATTGTTAATATAGTAAATCGGATTTTTCATATTTCTCGATCAGTATGCTACATGCAGCAGCAGTTAAATCTTATTTTTTATTTGAATCATAGGCGGATAACAGTAATAAAATATTACCTTCATAGAGGATATATCGGCGCACTATTTGTTTTATTATTCTGACTCATGCGAAATACGACAAACTTGAGTTCAGCCGCACGTAAATTGTGTCTTTATCTTTAGTATTAGAGCAATTTGACGTATTATTAATCTTAAGGTCGAGAACATTATCTGTGTTCTTATTTTAGCATATTTAAATTTGTATACGAGTTATATAAAATATTCTTATGTTGCTTTAAAATTGAAGTATCGTAAAAAAGCCATATTGTTCTTAAATTTAAGATTAATTTGAGATAATAGACATTAATTCCAATACTAAAGCTAACAACACAAAATGATGTACCGTGAGTTGCATGTGGGTCAGCGAGAGAGAGAGAAAATAAATAGTGCGCTAAAGTCGTCTTAAAAAAAAAAAATCAAATAATAATTTAGGTGACCTATATACTTACTATCATAACATCTTTTAAGATTAATAATTAGTTATTTGTTCAGATTTCAGATAACACGATTTGTAGTGACTCCGTAATTTGTTACAGAAGGTTAAATTAAATTGAATTACAAAATACGTGTTAAACATCGGTATATAAATTACAGTCTATGTTTTATAACTGAACAGTTGTTATTCTTAACACGATGCTACATCATTTAGTTATTATAGATCAAAATAAACGAAGTGATAACATGCAGTAGATTTTATAGATTTTAAAACCATCGTACTTAATATGGTCACATTTAAAAAGTTATACATAGGCACTGTCTTGACCAACTTGGTCGATAAATATATCGTATTTTATTCTGTAAAATATTTTATAGCTTCACAGAAAAACGAAATGATTTAATTTATTTTCTAAGGTTCAATAATATGAAAAAAAACGCCAGACGAGTTTACATTTTGAATTGATTATGCGCCGTTGGCGCCATTTTCTCTTTTTCCTTTACTACATATACAGTCTCTTGAAATCAAATTAAAGTGACTGAGTTATGGCCCAGGTGGGACGTGCGTGTATAAACAGAAGATATCTTTGATGAACAGTTTTTAAAGATTCACCTCGGCTATAAAGTATAAAGTATATGTTTGAGTTAAGCCGTTCGGGTTATGAACAGTTTATTTTGTTCGCTGTAATATACTTCAACGGCTGCGTCCTGGAAAATGCCGGGGAAGGGGCAATGGCAAAGTTCAAAGGTTGGCAGGGTTTTTCGATCGATATTATGACAAACCTGGCATTTACGTCGCCCACGTTACGTAGTATATTTTACAGTTCTACTACTCTTCCCACGTACAACATATATCGTTAAGCAGCCATTCATAGACCCCTGTGGTTTATTTAGATATGAATTTATAATAAGCGTTCGCATAATTTCCCCCTTCGCAGAATGGAAAATTTACATTGTTAACGGTCGATTTATGCGAAAAGAAAAGAAAAACGAAAAACTTGTCGACATTAGTCGTAGAACTATTTATTTTAAAACGTTTAAAACAGGATGCAACCATTATTTTTACGAGTATTTAAAACACATTAAAAAAAAAATACTTAGTTTTAATATAAATTATAACAATAACTCCATTGAACACGATTCAAATGTCTTGTATTTTTAATGCAAATATGTTGCCTTACTTATTTAAATATTTAAAAATATTACTTATAAATTATTCACATTTATATTGGTTCACCAATTTAAATATCTATGTCTGTCTAAAATAATTATTGACAATAATATTGTAGTACCTATGCAAACCTGTAATCACGTGTGTATTGTGTATATTATATGTTTATTGTTTACTTATAAAATGTATTAAGCATTATTATGTAGGTACGAAATACATATAAGTCCTTTACGTTTCCAACAACACAATTTATTCAGACATAAAATTAAAATAAGCTTACGAAGAAACGCTGCTACATACAACCATATTATACCAGCCAAAATCTATTAATACGAAATATTGCAATCTCTTCCATTCCTGAAAATCCTCTCAGACGTCTCAAATGAAAATTGTGACATGATCTACTTAACCCCTAACCCTCTTCACCTCAATCTAAATAAGATTAGGTTCAATAAAAACAAATTATTAATAAAGAAACAAATGGTGAGTTAATAGATGATTGTTCACATCAAAACTTATTACGACAATATTATATGATGTATTTCTTATCATCATTTGTTCGTCAGCGTGATTAATTAATATTGATATGAATATGTATCCTATCTTTAACATAATATATTAATTGTGTTATTTAGTTATAAATCGTATATTGAAAATTAACAAATAAAAAAAGGGTAAGTATTAAGTAGACACAATTTAGTAATTGAAACATTTATTGATTTTCTAATCTTTATTATTTCATATTTGAACATAAAATATAATTTGGTGTACTTTTTCTTATTTGTATGAAATGAAATTATTTTAGTTAAATAACATGCCATTGAAATGATTTATTATTTTAATTCACCTTTGGATTGTTGAAGCATTTAATTTTTTTTCAAAGTTCTACTATATTATTTACTAAATATGTTTTTATCTTATATATTATGATCTTTGAATCATATTTTGTACATTTTAATGTATTTTTTTTTAATTAGTATTTCAGTCTTCATTTAAGTAACTAATTTATTTATATTAATTGCTTATTTGTAGTTTTTGCTGACTATTTGTTGTTTCTTTTTATCAAATTACTTTTTAATATTATGTTGCCAATAACTTTGTATGTAGTATAAATAAACCCAAAATTAACGCGTTACAATATTATGAATAGAATAATTCCAATTTCTGAAAAATTTGTTGCGATTTAAAATATTAAAAAATTATTCGCATGTTCATTCATTTTTTATTTTTGTAAAATATCTATAGGTTATAACTATTATATTTTACAAAAATTAAACTCAAAAACTATATTAGGTATAATATAGAAACTTACAAACAATTCTTTTAAAATAATAAACTAAAGATATTTTTATATTCATCCAAACTAAATAGAATAGGTATTTATTAAATTGTCTTTTTTGAAATGATCTACAATACAATATATAAAGTTAAGTATTCCCAGTGTGAGCTATCTACGTCTTGATTCCAGAGGTCATTATTGACTTCAGTCAGACGTAATACTCTTAATAGTACATATAGTTTATTATAAATTTTAATCACCAAGCTTGTATACAATTTTATTTTGGCGATATAAAATGATAATGGTAAGAGCTATATATTTATTATAGGTTGTATAAATGAGGTAGCTTTCATGCGGATGAGATAGCATAGCCCACAGGCCACAGGTAATAAAATGGTTACCCAAGTGTGTATATACATTTTATTATGCTGCTTAATAAATTGGTTTGAAAAACTCATTTCTATTTTACTTGTATATAAAAATATTCAATAATTTATTTATTTTTACTGTTAATACATCTTCTTTTTGCACAATACATATATTTTCCTGGTATTTTCGTTTGTAAATTGCTTGTTCTTTCACGTCACTCAGATGATTTCCATAAGCCCGAGTAAATATATTACCAACTATTTGCACCCTTCACGGTTCTGTAATTATTATTTCTTCTTCTCTTAAAATAAATTGCTCCTTAGGAAAATAAATGTTAAAAATTACACATCTACTAAATTAATACTAAAACACCACACAGAAAAAGTGTAATTGACCAAGCGCAATTTAATTTAACATACAAAATAATTAATATGTACATTTTCTAGATAGAATTTATTCGTGTAAAATGTCTGTTTATATGTTAGAATTTAATGTAAATTCAGTTAAATGTTCAGTTTATTTTTTTCACAAAACTTGAAAAAAATATAAATCATTATTTGTTTATCTTGTAATAAAATGATTACATTTTAAATAGTTTGAAAAAAACATTAATGCACTTGTGTTGTCTGCCAACGTTTTCATAGCATATCTATATAAATTCCAATAATTTGAACTATTAAAGTTTTCACATTTAATGAATTTCTATTTATTTTCATAATTTATTACTTTGATTGTCAATAACTAAAACGTTAAAATTATATATTATGCCTATATTTGATGATGGTTATATACATATATGTACCTACAATTTATTTGACAAATTATTTTTTTCGTTTGGTCAAAAAACAAAAATGTATTATCCTTTCACAAATTGATCCCATTCTGTATTCAATAATACTTAATATTGTATACATATTATATGCAAAACATTATTGTTTAAAACAATACCAAGGGCACACTACATACCAAAAAAAGTATTATATTTCTTTGTGCAAGTTATATAAAAGCTTTTCACGGTAAACTTTTTTTAATGGTAGGTTTAGGATGATGACGTGTATATACGTTTAGTATATTCCTTATTAATAGAATACAAAAAGTAGCTAAGTATGGATTTAATAATTACGAATTATTTATTAAGTCCTTGTAAGTTGTAATATTATTTTATAGTTATAAATGTTGTGTTATGTAAAATATTAAAATCGTAGTGAATAGTCAATACAGATTATAATATATGATTATTATTACAAACGCAGGTGTAAGTGCATTGACGAATATGTCACCTTCTTTTTTCAATTTATTATGCGACGTTGTGTCAAATTTCCAAAACCAGTTATATTTTGTACGTAATCGGTGAATTTAATTTTACGGTCATGTAACGATAGCTAAGTTTTAAAATAATAATCTGGATTTTTTATCCTCTAACATCGTTAGACGCGATGGAATTAAATAGTTGCAACACTGTTAGCCATAATATACTTTAATATTATAATATAACGCACATAAGCTTAACTATAGGTAATAATATGTATCCACTAAACTATTACGGACCACTATATAATATATATTCACGATTCGTTAAGTCATGTGCCGGACAGTGGACACCAAAAGAATTGTAATGTTGATGATTGAAAATATCAAGTTATTAAAATGGCTTAAAAATCAAACGTGTCAACCTATACCAGACAATATCGTTTATAATATGAAAACATATAGGTGAAATGAAACCACAAACGGGCGATGCAATATAATGACGATTCGAAAATCGTTTAAACAAGAAATATAACACGTTCGATTATAATATATATATATACACATTATATAGTTGAATTTAGGTATCAATGAAATATTTTACACTATACCTATGATCAGTTATATATATATATATACATGTATCGTTATATAATATAGTTCATACTTTTATTCTATTGTACGCGTTTATAAATAATTGTTATTATTTATGTCGCACAATTTCCTTTACGCGAAAATATCTACATATTATTATATGAATCAATATAATACAAATATTATGCAATCGTGGAACTTTATTTTCTCATTTCAGATTTTGAGTGGAACGGAGAACCTGTAGCTATTGGCTAGGTATGTAGATATTGTTTGGTTTTACAATGATATGGTTTTATGTTGTCTGGACATTTTTTTCGTTATTCTTTGAATTTAATTTAAACTTGGTGGATTTGTAATACATTCACGTTTCTATGTATTACTTAAGAGGACGCGCCATATCCGCATGTGTTGTCCCCGTCTTATAAATATGGAATATGTTCGTTCAGAAGAATCAATTTTGTGCATTTAGCTTAAATATTAAAGTGAAATAACCTATTATTAAACTTAAAGCTAAGAATACTATTTAATACCTACTGTCAGTTTTTTTACGATACTTTAATATTTATGTGAGTTATGAGTATTTTTAAATATTAATATTTTACGTACGCATAACTCGCTTAAAAATTAAAATTCCATAAAAAAAAACCAACGGGAAAACACAGATGTTGTTCTTAACTTTAAGTTTGATCATAAATATTTCATTCTAATATTTAAGTTAAACACAAGAAATTGGTTCTATTGAACGAACATTTTTCTTGATGTACATTTGTAAGACGGAGACAACACATTCAGGTGTGACGTCTTCTTAAATTGTTAACGAATGGCGAAAGGTAAAGGCATTTGTATTTGAGTGGAATATAAATGAAAATATAAAATGTTAACTAGTTACGGAAACGATAAAGGGAAATAATAATACATATCCTTTAAGTTTAGTTCTTGATATCCACCAATACTGATGTTTGAGTGAAAATTGATTATTTCTACTGCAATACCTACTTTATCGGTGGTTCACGCGTTCACTGATTTGCAATGTCAGATATGATACGTATTTTATACTCTATAAACTACAATGTATGTACCTATACATACCTATACACATGCATGCATGCAGGGATGGTTTGAGGAATGAACAAATGGTTGGGTTAGAGTCCTTGACAACAAATAATTACCTTAATAAGTAATATAAATTAAATACACAGCTTTTAAAAAAAAATTATATAAAACATAATACAATATTGTAAGCACTGTCAAAAACTATAAGATATTATTTATTAGGTAAATATTTTTTAAACTAGTTAATAATATAAACGAGATGAAAGACTCTATATATCCTTTGAGCATAGCTACGTCATTTTTTATTATGGAGAAATACTGTTATGTATACGTTAAAAATGTGTTTATTTATGCTATAAACATATTCGAATGATAATGATTGATAAATGTTGTTTTATAATGTATTTTTCTGTTGTAATAACACTAAATTCAAATTTAAATTCTAAGAAGATTTTTTTAATATTTGTGTTTGATTTTTTCTTGTGTACATCATATATTATAAATGCTATGACAAACATTTGAAATCAGGTAAGCCTCAGGACATTTTAGTACTACCCTATACTGTGGGTGGTTTGGAGTTTTCCCGAATATACATTTCGATTGAATTCATATTATCAAAGAAAAATTAATTACACTTCGAATTAGGAGGATGAAATAAAAATGTTACAAGACTTATAGTTAATGACGTGTTCACTACAAATTTCAAGTATAACAATGAATAATTATATCGATCATTAAATGTTGATATGGTGCAAGTATGAAATAAGTAAGTAAATAATAATAATAAAAAAAATAAAGTTAATTTAAGTCTTGTAATAAGAGAACAGTTAAAATTCATTGATCGTAAAAATAGTAAATACAATACTTAGAAATATAGTTATATTGAATTGCCCGAGGATTATACATTTTAATCAAGTCCTCTATGAATCGTTTGTTTATACTACAGGATATTACACAAATATATAGGTAGGTAATAATATATTGATAAGGTTGTGACACAATTGGAGGATGTTATTATTAATATTATTATAACGGATACAAAATAAACAATATATTCATTGCCACGAAGACGGAATCTATCAAAAAAAAAAACGAAAAATAAAAAAAGCCTCCGATTGTTCCAGCTGAAGGACCTTGTTAAATATTTTGTAACTTGTATAGGGGGATTCCGAACAAACCGACGGGATACCTATCTTTACGTTAGGTAAATCCGCTTAAAAGGCCGTGAAAACGAACAAACAAAGTAACATGCGCTTTCTCTTCGTATGTCTTACGTGTTACGTGGCCACGCAATAAGCGATAATGACGCGTGAAACAAAAATCCATTAGCGCCAATTGCATCTAAACGCACATATTCGGTATAACAGTGCGGGTAACACGATGACACTACACGTATAATTTATCAAATTTATGTCACTCGAATTTCGTTCGCAGATAATCATAGTGTTTGTTTACCTAGTGGAAAACCAATTATAGTAAAGATATTATATAAAAATTGGTTTCATATTTTTATTTTTATACAAAATGAAAACCATACAATAACTGTTATTCCCTTTGCTCGGATTTCCCGTTAAGATAATATAAAATTCGTCATCGGTTTACAATACGTCGGATTAAATTGCAGTCATGATCATAGTTTCTTACATTACATGCACACGACAGATTGTATCGTATTTAATGTCGATGAAAAATTTATTTAATGCATTTTCAACTAAGTGTACCTTAAAATTATTGAATCAAATTTAAGTTATATATAAAAAAAACATGGATAATAGTTTTAGGCATGGACTTTTTTTCCAAAAACCTAGTTGTTCCCAGATCTAAAGATAACCCGTTACCGCCAAAATCAATGTTTTTGAAAAAAATGTTTCTGCTAAATATTGTTTGGAAACAATGTAACAACTTTATATATAATGTGAATAATAATACAAATGCAGCAAAACTAACAAAGGCCGATTTTGATCAATTAATTTCGTCATGAAGATACTACTATATCAATAGCATTTTTATTGACGACATTTTTTGAAAATATCTTGTCAGTGTTATATAACGTAAAAATCATATTATTCGCGGATCATACATATTTAGTTTTAAATTTAATCACATTTGAATTTATTGATAAAGCTTTTTCATAATATAATCTACATTCAATATTGATTGAAAATATTACATTTATTTCAATCTACCGCTAATTCAAAGTTATTTTATTGAAACACACTAATCGTTTGACTATAATTCGATAGAGCTGCTACCAACAACGCCTTTTTAGTTGTTTTTTATATAGTTATTAGTTATTAATAGTATAGTATTATGTATTTATACATATTATAGACCTATTACAGTAACATTAATGTTGACCCGAAACATATAACATTACCTTTAATAACAGCCAGGTGACATTGAAGTACGTATTAAACATAATTAATATTATTGACATAATCAAAAGAATATTAATCGTCTTTTTTATTGTCCATTATAATAATTAAATAATTGTATTATTTATATGTACCCAACGAATACCTACTGATTATACTAGGCAACACCTAAGATAATTTGAAAGAGAGGATATACAATAAAGTATTATCCTGAATAGATTATATTGTTCTTGAGTTTTGGCTTTAATTATCAATACTTATATATAATGCAAATGTAATTTTAATAAGAAGTATTAAGGACTGTAAAATATACATATATGTACACAATAATCAACCTATCAACCATACGATTTGTTGATAAAATAACCTAACCTTGTTAACAGTTTAATTTCTCTTATATTTGTTAGAATACTTACAATATTAAAACATTTGTTTTAACAATAAAGTTTCATCCATCAGGGTTTTTAAAATTGTATACAAATACATTTTAAAATATTTATTATACACAATCAGTATTTTAGTACATTTAGGTACCTACTTTATAATTATAAAAAGAGTTCTTTAAACAATACAAAATATAGGTTATTGTTATTAATATAATTATGACTACCTACTGCTTATGGCGCCAATTAATTATACCTTGTAATATTTAAAAGTAATATTATACATCTATACTTATATGTAAAAATCACGTGTCTATTACACATTTTTTACACATAATTTTTTTATAGGAGTAGTGTAATATGTTTTATATATTGAATTATTGAAAAGTCATAATAACTCATACTATATTTTTTTTAAATAGGTATATATACATTATTTAAAAGAGATTTTATTCTCTACAAATAGAACTGCTATGAGTTGACGTATTTTTTTTATTGAGTAATAACATTATAAATATTACTATGTTAACCAAAATTATATGATTTATTTAAGCTATCTAAATAAATTTTTAAGTGTTTTTTTTCTCCCCCGCAGTAAATAATAAATTATTTTATATTTCCATTCATTTTGGCATCTTTTGACATAACCATCTTATAGAGTCAACCTACACAGAACGCTCCGCAATAACATTAATTTTTAATTTAATTCAGTAATTTCTATAATGTCTTTAACCCATCTTCATTTTAATGACACTACTTATTATGCCATATTTTCTTTGTTCTCTATATATTATATTTATTTTAGTACCCACTTTGTATTGTAATATTGTAAATTGCCTTTCAGGCATAGAATTTTTTTTTTTTTTTTTAAATTACTTACCTAACAAATTCGGTATAATCTGTATAATGAATTTGGTGAGAAAATATATCCTTATAATTTAAATACTAAAAAAAAATATTGACAAGACACCTACTAATCTACAAATTAATAATCTTTTAGATTCTTAATGAAATAAAAATCTACTAGTTGGTTTGAAGATGATATATAGAAATATTTTTGTTTTATTAAATTTTTTTATCCTTTATGTACACTGCTCTTTTTATATATTTTTTTCATAAGTAGGTATATTTTTAATAAGCTAATTTTTCCACCAATATTATGCAATTATATAACAAAATAATGCTGCCGAAAATTATATTTACAATAATTTAAGAAAATAGTATGTAGGTATTATTTATTATCTTAGATAATATTTTTGATGAGCATATTTAAAAATAATTTTGAACATTTCTATTTATTTCTAATTTAAGTACAAAATAGCTATATGTTGCTACTAGTTAATATATGATAAATTGGAATTGAAAAGATTTAATTAATATTCTTGGATATAAAAAATTTTAAATTATAGATATTATCTTACTAAAAAAAAAAATGGTATTAGTGGTTCGTGGTGGTATGCATTTGAAAGAATTCAATATAATTATTCTATTCCAACTTCTTGTATTTGTTAGATCAACAACTGCAACATTTTTGATATTTTCTACTGTCCATTAGAATAATGTGGGTTATAAAAGTTGATTTCTTATATTTTAAAGTTTTTTACACAATTTTGATATCTCTAAGATTCGAAAATATCCAAATGGTTCAAAGTAGTTTTTTGGTGTCAGCCGAATATCTATAATATTTATAGGTACAACATTTATTGCACATTTGTTAATTATATATTCGCTTACGCTTATATTATTATGGAAAGCAAACGATTTTCATGATAAATATTGGTATATATAAATTTAATAAATATTGGGCGGGGAAAATAATAATAAATAGAAGAAAAAAACCTTATTTAAAATTTATTGAAGACGGTGGTCAATTGATTTTTTTTTATTTTTTTTTTTTTGTCATGCTACTGGGTTCAACCCTTCATATTATTTTAGTTTAACAAAATGCCTTTAGCATGCGAAAACCCGACTGTAGCAGTTGTTATTTAATTTGAACACATCATTTTTTGGCTACATTATACCTGTCGTTGCAGCAGAAAATGGCCGAACAGAATATAGTAATATAATGTAATGTATATACGAGTATACCGAATTACTGACCAAGTTTTATTCGATACAACACGCGTTTTAATATCGAACCGAATCGCGGGCGGCGTTTGCGTTGGTATAGGTATATCCACGATATGGTGTGACGAAAACCCGACGAGAAAGTATTATATATAAATACTTTAATATTATCGTCGCACCTATAGGTATACAGGTACCCACGTATATGCCTAATGCCTATTACATTATGTTCGGGCGTTTGTGTCGGTTACGATTTACTGTCGTGGCGTACATAACGCCATTTTCTATGTTTTCCGTTTTCGAAAACGTTTGCAATTTATGACAAATCCCAACGATTTAAAATAATTATATAAGCTGCGTTGACCGACCACCAAGTATTTTGTTAATAATATAAAATAGGCAGATAATAATACCTATAGGTAATTTGCAAACGCCACGTGTCGTATACGATTCGAAAAACATATGACATGTATACTCCACAGGTATTAAATATGAGCTGCACCCAAATAACATGCCATATTTCAATGGTTAATATGTGTTTTTGAACAAAATGTTCTCATTTAATTTCTGTTAGGTATGTAGAATTACGTCGTGTAAGACAGTATATTTTTACAAAAATAATTATTTTCACATCTTAACTATCAATATGTTTTTTATTCATATTACACCTAGCCACTTAGTCACCTAGGCGGATTATTGTTCAACAAATGTTTAATTATTGTTGGTTGTCAGGAAGGGTGGAGAGTAGGGAGAATTTTTAGAATAAAAAAATATTCATATAATTTTGATATTTGATGATATTGTACAGCAGTACGTGGTAGTGTAGTAGGTTATTGAGATACCAGATAATATTGAATATACCAAGTTAACTTTATGTTTTGATAGATACACAGTGATTGATTAAAAAGAATCCAAGTAAAATCATAGAATTGTTTTTAGAATATTATCACTTCTATAAATATTTGGTGCCGAAGACATGTTGATTTTATTAAAATTATATTAAACACACATATTCAAGATATTAAAAATTTAAAAAAAAATTATTTCTGATAAAATATAAATTTATTGTATTACGTGATTGAATAATACTCAATGGGTATTGGACACTGAGTCAAGGAGTTCGAAATTTACAAGAATTTAAAAAAAATAGGTCAATTTAGCACAGATATATTGTTGAAAAAACGGTATTTATAGAAAACAATAATTATTATGTTAAAAAAATATCATCCATTGTATTTTGTAATATTTTTATATTTTTTTATATTTTATAATACACT
Organism: Rhopalosiphum padi; assembly: GCF_020882245.1. Classification (NCBI taxonomy): domain Eukaryota; kingdom Metazoa; phylum Arthropoda; class Insecta; order Hemiptera; family Aphididae; genus Rhopalosiphum; species Rhopalosiphum padi. The sequence goes on from NC_083600.1 coordinate 28,341,307, forward strand.
GTCAGATATTCGGATAGTAGTTCGTATATCAAAGGCCTGCACTGGATCTTATTAGGTAGTCGTTATAACAGTATTATGCGCGTGGTTGACCCGACCGACCGAGAAGTTAATAAACTGTATTAGCCGGCAATAATAATTAGTGGGTAATCCTATACAAAAAGATAAAACGTGTAATATACACCAACACCGTAATACAGCGATGGTGACAGCACGAGAACTACTGGCCTCGTGCGAGTAATATCTCATTTAATAATAAGTCTGTCTGTATACATTATTACTATTATTATTTAACTATTGGTATGTATAGTGCAGTGTTGTTTGATATTGTATATTATAATTAAATTTTGCGAGTTAGCGACAGCTGCTTGTATAATATAATATATGTGAGCGTGTGTGTGTGTGTGTATGTGTGTGTGTATGGACGGGCGAAAGGGGTTCTCCGAGTCTGAATAATAATACTTAATAGTAATAATAATAATGGCAATGATAATATAACGCATTAGAAACGTCCGCGCACAATTGACAGTTGTAATCGCTGTAATGGAAGCTGCGACGAGTGCCACAATGAACTACACATAAACACCGAGTATACCACTATACCTGTATATTATGTATAGGTAGTAGGTACACTAATATAATAATAATAATAATATAAGCTTGTCGAGCCGAATAATGACATTTAGAATATCGGACGGAAATCCTATTGGTCACGGAAGTTTGAAGATCGTTTAATAATAACAGCTGCAGTAATTACTGTTATATTACTGTATTATATTATTGTCGTATACCGTCGGGATTTCGTTATGGATAATAATAATATATATAGGCAGTGGTGCAATTGTTGCCGGAATGCATTTCTCAGCGAAAGCATAAGTAAGAGGTCATAATACAATAATAATACGGCAGTTGAATACAACTTGAATACATTTTATATATATGAAATTGTAGACAATTAACAGGACGGTAATTATATAGAACAGTTGTAATGTAATCGCCGATGTAATGAAAAAAATAAATACACACGCGATATGCCGACAAATCATATTATACCTATCAATATTGTTATCACGGTATAAGTTTCAAAATAAGATACTTGATTAGGTAATAGCTAGTGGCAGTGTGGTATATTAGCGTCTATACGAATTGTTACCGAAAAAAATATTACCCGTGATGTATATAATTGTAAAATATAAATCATATGTATAATTAAAATACGTACATAATAATATCGAAAATAATTGGTTAAATGTGATGAACTATATACTGTTTATATTATGACTGCTGAACAAATTACAGTGTTTGATAATTTCATGGCACATTCAAATCATTCAATTCATTTATATAATATATTATGTTATATAACCAAGATAGGATCTACGAATGATAAAAGGGGTGGGCTAGACAAAAAATATAGACCTATGCGAATCATATTTAATTACTAGGATTTAGAATGATGAGGGGATATGGGGTCCAGGGATCCGGATGTTCATAATATAGGTATTAAAATATCCGGGTCTCTATAATAACTAAAAATGTACTTCCATTCACTGTGTACATGTATACTAACTAGTAATTAATAAATTATCAGTAATAAAAACAATAGAAAACTACTAATTATTTTTTGTAAAATTACTTTGTTTATCATAAACATAATATTATTTGACTGTTTAAAATAGTATACACTAACATAATAAATATTTCCATCGTGTCCAAAACATTGACAATGTTATCATAATATATATATATATTAAAACTATATTATTTGTGGTCATAACAATAGAATATGATTTTGCTAACACATAATTATAAAATATATATATATATATATAGGTATACAGGGTGTAACTAGTCTATTTGACATTTTTGCATTAATTGCACTATTATTGAATTTGTAAAATAGACGAGTTACACCTTATATATATGTACATAAAACGTGGCACAAAGAAACTGTTTTGTATAAAATGTCTGCTAAACAGATACTAATCGAAAAAATTAGCTATACTGTCGACAAATATGGGTCCATGCAGAGACCATCAGAAAGCTATAGCTGGCCTTGAATATAAATATAAATCGAATAGGTAGTCATAAGAAGAAGCTTTAAAGAGTAAAAACCCATAACATATAAACCCATAAGTTATATTGCTAGCACTGATAAAAACATAAAGTATAACTTACACATATTATTTGTTATACATTGTTTGATTTCGTATTACTAAATACTAATGTATAATGGCCCAATGGCTGAAACCGAGTTTATTCAAGGTTAATAAAAAAAACAAGAGTATAATTTTATATAAAATTTTATATTAAATATTGATAATATTTAATTTACCTAATCTTTAAAATTGTATTCAAGACTTCAGCCCACATAACTCCACTACCTTTTTGTATCTATACAATGATGATGTAATATTTACTTTAACTCTATTTTTCGATTGATAAAATAAATGATTCATTTTACAAATAATAAATATAATTAGATGCTGCGTTTTATATCTCTTTAAAAACTATTATGACCAAAAATATTTGAAAACTATAACTCTGGTGAGTGGTGACAGGTATTATTTATTTTATACGCGATTCTCCACACGTATATTTGATTTCGTTTTAACCGCAATAAATAATAATATACTTAATATGTTAGTTTTGATTGGAGTTTTATTGAAAACATGTACATGAATTTATAAGGTTTTATCAAAAATTATTTCTACCAAACATATTAACACTTGAATTTCATTTCATCAATTGTATTTTAATATTAATATTTCCATATTAACACGTCATATATTTTAATTATAATAGTCGTATGGCAGATAGTTTTCATTTAATACAAGTTCATAGTAAATTAATTGTCAAAAATATTGAAATATCAAAATATTTTTTTTATTAGTCTAATTCATAATAAATATATTTAATTAACATATTTTAGTTATTATAATATTGTATCAACAGTAAATGAAGACATCATAATTACGGAAAAAATTTAAAAGTCAAACATATACCTAAAATAATAACGTTTTATTCATCTAATATATTTCTTGACAAACATTTTAATTCCACGAGGAATTATTGTTGTCACATCATATAATTCATAATTTGTTTGAAGTATGTTTTATACTTTTCCATTTAGTGGTTTCTTTTAATTATATTATACGCAGTTTAAGATACAATTTAATTTAGAACGTAATTACTAACTACGTATAATTTAATTTATTTTAAGCTTATATTTTCTATCGCACCTATATTAAATTAGTATTGCACAGATAATAAAACAAAATAATTAAATTAATATAATATTTTATTGAAATAATAACCATTAAAAGGCGTAATATAATCATAATTTTAAATTAAGCACTAATTATTTTATATAAAATAACGTGTTATATGTTATAAACTTATAACTTTATAAGTTATATATCGCTCGTACAACATATATATTATGTACGACTCGAACTAGTAATCAGATTAGACAGTCCGAACTTCGAGGGTTATGAAAGATTATAGTATTATACCTGTTGCCAATAATTAAGTCAAAAACGAAAACATTTATAATTCGTTAAATAAGAGTATAAACAGAATTATGTTTGTATAGTGTATCATGTAAATTAAACTAAAAATATGTAATACCTCTAATACTTATTAAGTTACAATAATGTAATTGTTTAGCCTACTGGATAACTTGTTGTATACTAACAGATATATTGATTTTTACTTTTCTTTTATTATCATTCTCGATTGTAAATAATATTGATAAGTTTTTATTCGTCTTAACAATTCAGATGGCATATTATGATGCAATAGAAACTTTTGTACGTCACTTTAAATTAATTAATATAAATATAAAAATACAATGTTTTATTGCCATATAGTTTTGAATACACATACAATAGATAATATATGTATATATTATATTTCAACTTATACGATTCATATTGCATACTGTCTACTTCTTTATTAAAGTCCCAAGTACTAATACATTTTGAGTGTGAAAGTATAAATGATAAATATTATACATAGAATTTTTTTTTTCATTTATATAAATTGTATTTAAAACCACAAGAACAAAGAGTATTACACAAATACTTTCAGTGTAAAATATTAATTTTTCATATTCAAACAATAAAAAATAAACAAATTCGTAATAAGTATACTCTTTACATCATTCTTATTGTACAAGAAAATACATTTAAAAGTCATGTTTTTTTTTTTTTTAATGTTAATTAGCAATCGTATATTTTCTATATTGTTAAATAATATAAATTTATTTCTTAAAAAGTAATTTTCATAGCGATAAAATACTAATACAAATAAATCAGGATAAGATGAGTTTAAATAAGTATCCATTAAAGTTGTCGGGCTGTCATTTAAAATTTAAAATTGACGGTGAATTCATCTTTATACGCTTACTGCAACATTCAAATTGAAAAAATAATACATTTTTATACACACTCTAAAAATATGGGGATACAAAGTAACAGAACTTTTCACTGTGTATACTCATGTCATTCAAGTGGAACTTCAAGGAATAATTGTATGAAAGCTTATTAGCGTAAAATGTACCTACCTTTATTTAAACTTTGAAATCTAAATAATAAAAACCGTATTTCGCTAGAATGTAAATCTTTTTTCTTCTTAAAATTGAATCTTCAATACTTACAGAATAGCTAATAATTATTACCAAATAACAAATGTTAACATTTTTATGGGAAAAAATAAATATATTTTTTTAGGATCAGGTTTGATCATTATAAGTTATAACTGTTATAGTTAACATTGCCTCGCATAGAAATTAGTAACAGTTATATAAGAATAAAACAGAATGAATGCAAATATAAGACATAACAATTTCTTATTCGAATAATATTTTAATAAGAGTTTATCGCAGACATGAACTACATTCAAAAGATTCAAATATTGAACACATGAAATAAAGAGAAATAATATGACATTAACAATCATTATCGTTACACAAAAAACTAATTATACTTATAGCTTTATGTAATTTTATTATTACACTGTTTTAATTAAAATTTCTTGTGTACGCTGTAATCGTTCTACAAATTGACTTGGTTATAATTGGTTGAAATATTATATTTTAATGAATTAAATGAAAATAAATCACTTCGAAGATGCAAAAACATTGTTATTGTTATTTCTTTTTTGTTTCAGGTAAATAATAAAATGATATTATTCAATAAAATATATCATAGTATTTGATTTTCATAATACAATAATAAATTATATATAGGTCTAATTTAACTTTTTGTATTTTAATTTGTTTTATAATTTTTATTTACATTTACAGTATAGACAGAAATTATGTTATAATTATACGTTACCGTTAGTCATACAGCTTATAGTTTAAGTATTTCCGTACTTACTTACCGATTTATGATGTACCTATAAACTCAATTTTAGTTTTAAAAATATTATGCTTTGCAAGTTGTTGCTCAAATACTCAATATACGAGTATAATAAACATATATTATTATGAGTCAGTCGATTAAATGAATCAGGAAAAATATTCCAGTATTATTAGATAAATTAATATTATTTGAATAAACATAGAAGGTACTTATTTACCTCTTATTTATGTTAAACTTATTTCGATCATACATATTACGTATATTAGTATGTATATTGAATATTGATCGCTACGATTAAAACTGCATTGAAATTTTATCAGGTATTTTCTTACGTCGTAGTCTATATATTTATACGTGTAGAATCATATTCAATTTTCTATAAAACATTATCAGTTATTTTTTCTATACTTTCAAGTACTCAATAGACATGTTGATGTAATTAAATTAATTTATATATCTTAATATTATATTATATAATATAGTTCATGTTAGGTTAGGTACTTCAAAAATTACTTTTTAAATACGTATTTTTCATTTATTATTAATTATTTATACTAATTAGTGATATGAATATTATTATTCGGATTGGTGAAACACAATTGCATATACATACACTGGGCACTGGACGTATGGCTTATCAGTGTTACTTTTTGCACAACAAAGCGATTACGTTCAATAAATTTATTCTATTTCATACGACGTCGTCAGGTGAATTATTTCAATACTATCAAATAAATTAGACATTTTGAACAAAATTTATATAGGTACCTATACGGAATTTATGCATACTTTTCTAAAATTCTCAACAATACATTTTTTCTATTTAACGGCCATATAATATAATAGGATCCATTAACACTCAGAATTGAATTTTTATTTAGTAATGTGCTTCTGTAATATCTTTTTAGAAATACTAGTATCTACTTAGTACAGTGAATAGAGAGATGATTTATCATATGCATTGAATTAATAGTGTTATTCAATAATTGGATTATTATTCGAAATATATATAACGAAAAATTTTAACTAATATATTTTAATAAGGTTAATTAAATTGTGAATACAACTATAGTCCAAAAATATGGTCATTTTTTGGTAATTCATAGTGCAAAGAGAATACAAAATAAATAAATTTGTTTTAGATTCTGTATTTTTATAATTAATCAAGGGAATTAAAACCCATATTACACAAAGTTTTGAGCTAAAAAAAAAGAGTTATTGAAAAAAATTTTAAAAATTAGATTCAAACTACATCTTAAATGTATGACATTGCTTATTATTTGATTTCACATAGTTGTTTAAATAATTGGATTTATAAGTCATTAAATATAATTACATGGTATAATATAGGTAGGCTTGTCCTGTCCCGAAAGAGTAAAATCAATTTTATGTAAAAATTATCAGAAATGTATGGTAATAATGTTTGAATTTTTGCCAGATACAAAAAGTATGCTTCAATGGTCCAAAATTTTAATAATTTATCATTATTGTGTATATAAATCGTTTTAGAGACACATTTTGATGGAAAACTTTTTAATCCTGATGTCTTTTGTTTAAATAATTAGATTGCATAAAATGAATATGATTGTAATATATTATACCACCTTTTTGTTTTTCATAACACGTAATATTTATATAATAGCCAAACGACATTGTAATATATGAGTTTATAACTTCACGTTATTTGGTTAGGATTCTAGAGTTGTGACTTGAGTTATAGCATGGGTAGTTAGCCACGTAAAGAAGACAAATGTGTGACAAATCATGTTTATTGTTTACTGTTAAATAATTTTTGTGAACAATATTTTTACTATATATTATATTCATTATTCAGTGTGTAATCTTTAATCCTGTTTAATGTTTAATTACTCCATTTTCATTTTAATTTTCATTAACATTTTATATTTTTTAAAACTATAGAAATGTTTTATGGCAGTGTTATGTCGTATAATTAAATTGTATTTTGATAAATATTATATGCTCTGAATATAATTATAAAAATGTATTAAATATTAAGTAAGTAAGTCCATAATAATGGATCAACAATTCCCAAGGTACATACTAATTTAAAGGTATCACTAATTTTCCTTCATAATAATAAGATTATAATATTAATACAAAATATCGATTTAATAATTTATAAATATTAGATATAAGGTAATTGTATCGAAGCATTACTTAGTTTTTGAATTATACAAATCAAGCGAGCATAAATTACAAATATAAGCAATGTTTTCTCATCATTATAAATATCATGCTGAGTACGCATTTTTATTTTTAGTATTATATAAATTTATTCTTACGAATGGACAATGATTAATAACAAAAGGCCTTAGGACCAATGAACTTACATAATACATTTTAACGGACCTTATATTGTATTATAATTTACCATCTATATTCAAATGACGCCATTCATGAAGCCACTAGAGAATTATAGTTCATTAAGTTGATAAATTGTATTAGTAAGTTGTCGATTGTATTAGGCAAGGATTGTAAATTGCATGTATATTGTAAAAATTAATATTTACATATAAAATGATCAAAATAAAGGCTAAAATAATTATATTACCATAATACTCAGATGAGATTTTTGTTCGTTATGATTATTTTATACAAACTTCAGAAGTAGCTAAAAATTTTAAATTGAAAATATTATTATTGTATATATATGTATATAATATAAGCTTTCATAAAATAATTCAATGAATTAGAAAACAAAATTAAAAATTTGGAAAATCTCAATAATTAAAATTGTACTTGATAAAATTATTATGCAATTAAGTTATATATTTTTTTTTAAATTAAAGTGCTATAAGCTAGAAATTATTTATAATTTTTTTTTTCAAAAGTACATTTATTGACTGTGATAATAAGCGTTTTAAGTTAAAAATAAATATATATAACCATCTACAAAGTTCATCAGATTGTACAACATTCAAGTATAGTAATCCAAACTAAGAGAATCGTTATTTCTGTAATAAAAATATAAAGTTTAAACTTTGAAGTTAAATAAGTTGTTAGAAAAGTTTAGTTGCTGATAATTTAAAATTTTAACGAGAAAAAATAAGAAAGATCTTACACAAACGTTAACATACATGAAATATAATCTTAAATTTTTTTTTACAAAATAAAATGCCATATTACATTACGCGTGGTTTGAACGATTTGTTTATGGGTTGTTTTATTTAAATTTGGTTAAGTACAACTATAACGACTAGTATATATAAATATTTAATTATGCACTATTAAATATAAAAAATCAGTTTATTAAAGGACTTTCAGCACAGATTACAATAAATCAAGACCTTTATAACATTTAACATGATGACTTAGCTACAAAAATATATTCATAATTATAAATATTAGTTAATTTTATGAAATACAAAACACACAAAATATTTGAAACTCTTTAACGTTTTTACCAATCCTATTAAATATAAATAGTGAAAAATGGAAATTTTAGTTTACTTAATAAATACTATGTTTCTATAATTTATAGTTAGTATACCTTGCATTGAAATTAAAAATTAATTGATAAAAAAATAAATATAATTTGACATTAGTTATTTTTTACATCATACTAAATAACTCTATAGAACATTGTTGTTGAACTGCTAATTTTTTTAAATACTAAAGTTTAGCTATATGTTGGTATAGATTGTAAATTAAGCTTTTCAATAATAATAAAAAATAATGATAATAATAATAAAATATATATTAAAGTTGTCATAAACTCATAAAAGATAGAACTCGTTTTAATATTATATGTGCATTGTGCATACTGCATTTAATAGTATAATGTTATTGGAAATAATATACTAATACTAATAAAATGACAATTGTTCCTTATTACTAATATTAATAAAAAATTTTTTATTTCGTAAATCCATTTTTAATAATGATATGAATCTATTTTGATTTCTGAGTAAATATTTCGTTCAGATGATCTCTAAATAAAAGGTTATAGCATAGTAGTATAGTTACGTATATATTATTACAGAAAGTCTTACTTTATAAATGCATTAAATGTGCATTGAGCGTGAAGAGTATAATTATTTTAATTACATTTTAGGCGTAGACAAGAAAACCTTAAATTTTACGCCACGAAGACACTATAAAATGTTATGTAATAGTTATGTGAAATTTAAATTATTTAAAACTTAATTTAGGCAACTTGTTTTAATTGTTGTTCTTAAAAAAATAAATAAATCAATAATTTTGGTTATACAAATAATATTTGACTTAAATTAACATATTTTTTGAAGAATACTCTTCAATCATATATGAATTTTCTATTAACGTTTTTTTTTAAATTTTGTTATGCCAACGAAAAAATAATTTCATTTTATTTAAATGAATATTTTTAATTAATAAATATATTGACAACTAATGTCAAAACAATAACATAGAAACCATTAAAAAAGTTATGTCAGCAATTAGTATTATATTCATATTGAAAATAACTATTGTTATCGCATTTTTTAAAATTTTCTTAGAATATTGATATTTGACCATTTCCCGAGTTAAAATCCTTTTCATTATGAATTTGCGAGTAACAATTTGAACTTTTTGCTATTGTTTAATTATGTATTTATTAAAAAGCAGCTTAAATAATTTGAAAAAATCAAAAAGTACTATACAGTAATTTTATAAATTTAAATTTAACATTGATTGTGGTTTACTAGTATTATACAGGCTATTTTCCAAATGTTCCACGTCCCAGTTAATATTGTAAAATTTGTGAAAATCAGCTAAAAAGTTTGTTTATTAATTTAAGTTAACATATATGTTGTTTATGGATCATGATGCATGAACAATGCATGACAAATGTATGATGTATTGTTAATATTGGATAATTATTTAGTTGTATAGTTGTAATTTTGTAATAGGTACTCCTTCAATGATATCCGTCAACGGAAAATTGTTAAATAACTAACAAAAATACCATTCGTTATTAATTGTTGCATATTGAACAGGAATATATTATGATTTTCGTATAATAGGCAGGTTTGTATACAAAAGTATTATCAGAATTAAATCATTATTGAAATACATAAAAAATACAAGTTATAAGATTCTATAGATAAATGGGCACACAATAGTGAAGTGATGTACCTAAATAGCCTATCTAATACGCCGTGTGAACATAATTTTTATTGTCGTATTTAAATATTTTTTAAATTTAATATTTTGCTAGCTAAATAATATATCTATTATTAATTTTCTTCCGATTAAAACTAACCATATTATATTATATTAAAAAAAAATAAAATTACAGTTGTTTGTTTCTTGTAAATATTTGTCATTATTTTAATTTTGTTCAAACAATATTTAAATAATATAGGTGCATTAGGGTGTCTACTTTTATGAATATTATTTCTATTTTCCCGATTACTATAATTCTAATTAGTATTTTTTTTTAAATTTACCAAAATGTATTTATTAAACCCTTGGATTAAATTTGTTCTTTTTTTCAGTACAAAACCATTATACGTTTATAACGTCTTAGCTTCATAGATATATTCACATCAAACCATTGCTTTTTGACATTTATACATTAATTAGAGTATAAATTATGTATATTAAGTTAAAATACGCGTAAGTGAAGTGCAATGGAGAGATATAATTAGTAGTTTGTTAAAGAGGCCATTTGTTAATGAAACTTTAGGCAGTGTACAGCAAGATGTTTTATTTTTATTCAACTAATATTTCGTGGCATCAATTATGTTTTAGATGCCTTGAAGTGCAATAGTGTTAATCTGTTAATTTTTAAGTTGAAACAATATATATATATATAAAATGTAATTATTTCTAACAAATTCGAGTTCCATTATTTTTATCTTTTATTTATGTTTTTAGTAGCCAGCATAAATATGATTGTGGCCCGCCGTAAAAAAAATAATTAGGCTAGGCATTATTGCAGCCTTAGGCTTAGAGGGTTATCTGTGATAGTGACGGATGATAAATCGGTGAATAGAGGATTTCGGTGATTTAGTAAACGGAGAAACGATATGAACCAATTTTGTAATATATTGGACAGGTTGACTAGAGATGCCTTGCTGGTTAGAGACATTTTGACTGTATATACGTTGAATATTTGACTCATGAAGAACAATAATAAATATTATAATAATATAGTTATATAACTGTTATATTCATAGCATTAATTTAAATATGTATAAATTGTACATTTACAATTTTTTTTAGTAATTTTTGTAATTTTTAAATTATGTTTAGATTTTTTTATTTAAAATATGTTACATGAACACAAAAACTTTATTCTATCGTAGATGTTCAAGTATTGATTATTTTTCTTTGGTTGCGCAACAACGATTTTTTTGTTGGGAGAGATTTTAGTCCCTCGTTGAAATCTTTATTAGGAGGAAAATATATTGAAGACCAAGGATTCGCGCATACCCGTTGACATTGGCATGGACCCTTGAAATCCATTATAATCACTACTTAAGACGGCTATCAACTACCTATGAAGAATTATATCCCCCGTCCCCAGGCTTGCGATATCCAAAACCTCCAACAATTTATTGTTTCTTTTTGTATTCGAAACTCATAAATTGCAATTAATTTTATCCGGTTTTTAACTCAAAATCTGTAACCCACAAAAAAATGTTATATGGTATTCTACATAAGACTCATAACCTGAAAAAAATATTAGCTGGCTTCGAATACAAACCTGATACCTAATATATTTTAATTCATTTTGAATAACTTAGATAGTTAGGCACGAAAAATATAAAGTCCTCAACATTTTGCCTAGCTAGTTTTTCCAAATGATAAAACACTTAAATTCAATATAAGTAAGCTAGAAATAAGTGAATACCACACTGCAATAAAACAAAAAGTTATAAATTAAAATTAAAACGTTATCGTATTATGAAACATTGATGTAATTAATGAATAGTTTGATATTTACTTAATTATATTATACAGGGTGGTTATTTTATCATTAAACACTCATTATTTCAGTGTTGGCTATTTTAAAATTTTTTTTTTCAAAACTATTAGTTTCATGCTTTTCTAAAACTATATAACATTTATTTTTATTCTGTTCAATATTTAATAGTGAAATAGCTGCTCAAAGTCAAGTGGTTTAAGGTTTTTAGGTTTTCGTCCTATATAGGTTATTACGGCTGTGAAGCGTTGGTAACTACAGATATAAAGTGTATCACTGCGTTGATAGTCGATAACGCGTTTATTACATAATATGAGTATATTATTAAACAAGAAGTATTTTAAAATTGAAAACTACACAACTTTGAAAAGCTATATCTTGCTAGAAATTTAACGAAAAATAATAATTTGAACGTTAAAATTCATAAAAAATAGCCCTATTCATTTAGTACATTTTAAATATAGATTATCATTTGAAAATCAAAAGTTGATAATGGTTTTACTATTAAATAAAAGGGTTTTAAAATAAAAATTTCATACGGCTTAAGAAAAACGTGAAACAAAATATTTTGAAAAAAAAAAATGAAAATAAGTCAATACTTGACGAAATAATGAGTGTTTAATGATAAAATAATCACCCAAAAGGATGATAAAAGAGAAGAAGTGCTTTAATGATAATATAAATAGGTAATCTATATAAATTATAATTTTAGTCGATCGGCCGTTCGCACGTACTTACTTACAACGTCGATTAAGTCTACTGGGGATAGTGCCGAACTAAAGAGTCTTAGGGCCCCAAGGCAGCTTATAAAGAAGCGGCCTTTTAAAAATATATTAATCAAAACTGATATTATTTTGCTTTTAAAAATGTATAAATTATGGTACAGATACACCTCACTTTATACATCCATAACAATATAGTGTAACATACTAACATAATATGAATTTCCAAGTTACTATCTACCTCATAATAGTATTCTTATGAACCTATTACTAGCTAAGCCTCAAAATAAATAAATAATATTTTATACACAAAATATTTCTCAACGTCAATTCATTTTGTATGACATTTTTTTTCTTTGCTAGGGCCTAGGGGCTTGGGCCCCGGGTAGGTAAGGGCCCCTAGGCAGCTGGCTAGTTTTCTTATAAGAGAGTTCGGTACTAATTAGGGACACAAACTACAATAAAAATGTATCACGTATGATACCTCATGAACAATGTAATATAATGTAATTTAACAAGGAAAAGTAGTAAAGAAACTTTGTTTCGACAACATTGTTATCCTATATCGCATACTTACTTAAAATATTATATACTATAAAGAATGATTATTTTAATACTAAACATCAATCATAAATAATATAATAATTTATATTTATTTATTATTTATTACCTATTAAATACCAATAAATAATTATTTATAACGAGTATAGAATTGACGTTTTTTAAGGAATTTACTTTTTTGACATATTAAATTCATTTTGCTTTTTTATGCATTAAAAAATGATCACCAAATATAAATATTTATTAGTCTTGATTTAAATTTAAAATTATTCCATCACTATTTTGTAATATATATAAATATTTGAAAAAATACATTTTTAAGAAAAAAACTTGAAAACTTAATACAAGGTTCCTCGTAAGTTCTTTTTACCTTACATTTTAAAAATTATAAAAATACATAGTCACATTTTTTCTTATACGTGTAGAAAATTCAAATTTTTACAAAATTCGTCAAAACCACAAACATTTTAATATTATTTTGTAAATTTGAATTATTTTAAACTTGTACATCAAAGCCTTGAAAATTTAATGCAGGATTTCTCATCAATTTATAAAAAGTTTAATATATGGTCGGAAAATTTTCTTGGGGGCGATTGAAGTTTAAATTTGACAACATTGGATATTCAAATATACCTATAATAATGAATTTAAGATTTTAAAAAAGTTTTCCTCATTTAAATTTAAAAAAAAAACATATAGGCGTGAATTTTATTTATAAGCGTTTGAAGTTCAAATGTTGACAAAATTCGTCAAAATCACTAATATTATTTCGTACCGTCAAACGAAACAACTTGGGGTAGTTTTCAACTTTAAACGTTAATAACTTTTCAATTTTTATAATTACTAAGCTAATTTTAGTGTCAAAAGTTTACTCATCGTAAATAAATTATGTATTTCATGTTTTTAGTTTTTAAGTTTAATTCTGAAGTTATTTTATTTTATTTTTTATTATTTATTCAAATTTATATTTATCACTATATACTATTATAGTTATTTAGTTTCCAACATGTTTTTAAGCATATACTCGATTCATAATTATATGTCCTAAGGGGATATTAAAAATATAGTTATTAATATTATTAAAATAAAATAAAAAATGAAAAATATGTAACCATTATAACAAGTCTATTATTTTTTTTTAATATTTTGACACAAAATCAGTATTGATGAAAAAATGTAAGAGCAAACACTCAATAATTCAATATTCTAAAATTTGTAATGTCTATCACTGAGTAATATTAATATATATAAAAGATAACTGAAAATAATCGTCATTTATAATACAAATTAATCAATTATATACTAAAACAACTAGTAATGTAATACAAATTATTATTAATAAAACAGAAAGTAGTATTTTAATGACAAAACGAACTTCAACTAAGTACATCAGAAAATGTAGGCGTAGCGGGTCGATTGTAATCGTTATAATAAACCATAAATGTAAACTTTAAGTAAACTAAAATATTTATTAATTTTATCCAAGACTGCGTTGTAGTTATATAGATTATTTGGACTGTAATTATAATTAATGGTATACCATTAATTAAAGCAAATCAGTGAAATATATGGATAATATTCAGTACTCTTATATACAATATTATACTTAGGTCTCCTAAAATCCATCGGAAAAAGAATGTGCTTTTTATAAAACACATCGTTACTTGAAATACAATTATGATATTACACTAACCTAACCATATATTTTAGTAAATAAGTTTTCTGTTACCAACTATGTATCAATGCATTATTACAATTACATACTCCCATCATGAAGATAATAATTTTAAATATGTTGATCATCCAATTTAGGTTATAGTAAGTACATTCTAAATATAGTAACAAATAATTTTCAATCACGTGAAAATGTATGGTTGAAATTCAATATTTTATTTATTTACTAATTGAAAACCTGTAAGATATATATTTAGTATGTGACTATTAAATTGTAATTAGTTAGTAGATAAACTTTATTTGTAACATGTTATTTGAAAAAAAAAATCTCGTATTGATATTCTATTATTTTTATTTCAAAATATAATATACATATAAATAAATGATATATATTTAAAAAAAAAATAGATTATGTAACTACACATTTTGTTTTGGTAGTGGGTACATCATTCGTAGTATGACATACTTATCTATGACTTAATTGTTAATATTGTTCATAAATCTATAATTATATTAATAATATTATGTTTTTTTTTGTTACTACGACAGGGTTATATTTATTGAATTGTTTTTAAATTTTAGGTTTATGATGTTAGTCAATCATTCTTGTACCTAATATGGAATATAAACTACATGTATTATCAGTTGGTTTATAATCAGCATATTTGTTTCTACAAATATTATTAATCTATATTAAAATATATTGTATACCAGTACCAATACATTTTTTCAATTTTGCTGAACGCTGGCAGTTAAATCAAGTAATTATTGAGATTGTGTGCAAAGAATATTTTAAAAGGATAAGATTTTTGCAAAACAAATTGTTATGTTAAGTATAAAATGTAGATATGAATTAAATGTTTTACATTTTGATTAAAATCTACAGTTTGTATCATAAAAGTTGACAAATTATACATTAACTAAATTATATATATATTGAAAGGAATGAAAGTAAACTGATAGAAATTAATTAATTAACGATGGACATTAATGTAGTTTTATGATAAGTGGAGTATAATATTGATCAAGATAATTATATGTTAACGCCATTTGAAATAAACATTTAATAAACTAAACAAACTGAAATTCTACATAATAGATGGAGAGCAGAATTCCAAATAAATATAAATAATTCATCAAACTGCATTGTATACATTAAATAATAAAATTAATTTGGCGTTGTTGAAAGTTTGTGATGCATAAATTAATTAAAATAAATAAATAATTAAAGTCGATAAAAATAAAATATGTTAGAAGGGTTGCAACTAATATAAGATAAATTGGTTTTAAAAATATTCTCAATTGAGATACATTTAATTTTTAAATATCGATTTATATAGTTACATCTCTATATTAAATAATGTATTAAAGACTAATCAACAATAATATGTACCTATTGCATTTCCAAATTATATACCTGAAGTAACAAAGCGTTGTTATTTGTTATGCTTAGTGGTTCGAATGTATTTCTTGTATCCATTTTCTCGCCTCTAGTTAATAAATTTAAAATTTATACATCAAATTTAACACTTTCCGTTTAAATAATATAAAAGTGTTAATATAAATTATTAATCACTTATATGCTGAAAGATTTTGATTTTTACAGAGTGGTTACCAATTTATTTCTGTAATAATATAAATAATACAGACGTTTGATTAAACCAATTTAATACGATTTATGTTACGAATATCAAAATTTCCGGTATATGTAATACATAGTAAGGATATATTGATGATTAAAAATTAAAAATTATCTAATTATCCATGTTTTTATTAATACAAGTTTTATTATACATTTATACAAAGTTTATAAAATTTATTTTAAATATTAGGTCTGTTGAAATTATGAAAATTGTAAATGTGTTGTTATTTTTAAAAACGATTGGTTTTTAATAACTAGAGAGAAGATTATGTTGATTTATGTTAATATATAATACATTTGAACTTTATCTAATTCTATAAATATTAATATGACTATATTACGAATACTAGAGTACATGAAGTGCTCTACGTCTCTGCCAAAAGTTTCAAGCACTTAACATTATTTACCTACATAAGAGGTTGATTGAAAACTTATAGGACCTACTACAGGCTACATGCATATATTATGTTCGCAAATAGTTAAAACCAAAACTACTTTATAGACAATTAAAGTGGCGGCCAACTTCAAGAATATTATTAGTGGAACCAACAAATTCCGTTAAAAACAATTTTAATTTAATATTTTTGTACTTATTGAATTAATTTTTTTATACTAATAATTTTTTTTTATATAATTATAAATAATTTAATACTTTGACTTTATTTTATTTTTTTAAAGACTGAAGGTAATTTTTTCAAATATCTTATCATGATTTTTATTTATGTACAGTGTATACTGTATATTATACACTATAAACATAAATTCAATAATACTAAAAAAAAAAATTATTAATAAAAATGTCAACACACATACACAATACAATAAATTACGTATTGATTGTATCTGCATAGTAAACAAAATATAGCTTTATCAATCCAGTGGTATTGAATATAATATTTGGGTTTTAAAAATAACAAGGTCAGTGATTAAGTTTGCACTGTGTAATTAGATAGGAAATCGTGTAACACTTTGTTCTACATTAACTGTTGCTTTTTGACTATTTAGTGTACACAATAAAATACTTAAATGTATTCCATAATATAATATGGCTTTTATTTTTTTACTAGTTATTATATGATCAATTGATTTAAATAGGTAAAGAAAAAAATTGTTAAAATGTAAATTACATGAGGTAAATTATTTAATCTCATATTTATTAATATTGTTGTTATTATTTTCTATTAAGATATTAGCCTGTCATAGAAGTACCTACATAATATAATTTACATTATTTACATTAATATATTAGGTATTAAATATCATTACTGTATTTTGTTTGACTCCATTTTACAACTACAAAATTATAATGGTTGCAGTTTGTAATTTGTTTGATTAAAAGTGGATAACTTGCACACTATTTTTTTCAACATATTATAAACTAATTTAATTTTACTATTTTAAAATTTAATTAGGTAATCTTTACAATTGAATAAAGATTCTGAGCTAAGCAGTAAGCTTGTATTTTAAAAATAAAAATAAACATTTGTATATGTATTCTTTGTAAATTATTTAAGTGTTTTTCATAGTTTTTGTGAAAACCGATGATTAATATTAGAAAAATAATAAATTAAAAATATATATGTACAGTCATTAAATTATCTATACATGAACAATAATTTTAATGGCTCATAGAGTATTATAAACTTTTTCCACAAGATATTTAAAAATTCAATGTTTTCTTATTAACTTTGTTTAAATAAAATATTTAAAATAATTGCGAATTATAATTTGGAGTAATACTGATGGTGGTATAGAGCTTGCCATATTTTTTTTGTTTAGCTTTTTGCAATACTTTCATAATACTTTGAAAAATTAGGAAACCTTATACATATTAAAACATGAAATTCTAAATTTACATTGAGTTCCTAATGACTTTACTAATTTAAAGTGAAAGAATAATGATGTTTTTCCATAGTTCTCAAAACATTAAATTGGATAAAAATATCTGAGTAGATTTCGATTAAATCTACACTAGCACTCTAGTAGTCATTATTTTAAAAAATATACTAAAAGTTTTTAATAGTATTTTCTTGCGCTCGATGCTTTTAACAAACCTTCAAGGAAATCATCAAAAACATTTCTCCTATTCAAAAAATAACTAAAAAGAAAACTAATAATAATAATAATAAATAATAATATAAAAGTAAAAATAATCAAAAAATTTTTAAAACTTTACTGACAAGACGTTTATTTAATATTCAACAAATACGTGATAATGGAAAATATGTCAAAAACATTTTAACCTTCTGTTTTATTTAAACTGTCATGAATGTCTATTTGTCAAACGTATATTCCACTTTAAACATTTAGAGCCATCTTTTATCACATTCAATCTGAAAACAATAAATAAATAAATATAACCATTTGTGATTTTTTTCGATTGCTGTTAAATGTATATAATATATAATATTTATTCAAATACATAATACATAATACATATATTATCTTTTAAAAAAAATTGTTTTTATAACAATATCTAGAATATAATAGTTCAATCAACTAATTATTGATATTTGTATAGAATTCTGTAGGATACAATCATTTTTATAGCATTTACTTGTAAATTTTAATTTCATAATACTTGTATATGAAACGCATTAATTTAAATTTTTTCAAACCAAAAAAATGTAGATCATTATTTCAAAGTAAAAAATTAACTAAAGGTTTGCATAATAATAATTTAATAGATACTTAAAATATAGTTTTCAAATGTATTATGTTATTATTTATTCACTCGGGATGTAGAATGTAGATACCTACACATAAATATACATAAATAATTAATTTAAAATACTGCAATTTCATTTGAACATATACATATTATATGAAGTCTCTATAGTATAAATAATATTTCAGTGATATATTTTTTTCTTAAAGTGAAAAAACAAATAAAGAAAATCCACACAAAATATTATAATTTGATTTGATAATTATTTAATATGCATACACGATACACAGGACTTAATATGATGTTTGTGGCTTATGATTATTACCTATATTTGAACGACTATAAAAATAAAAATACGAGTTTTAAATTGTAGTATATTAAATATTAACATAGGGTAGTTATATTAATAGTTTGTATTTTATAAGTTCATTGATTACGTATACATTTTAGATATATATATAGCATATTATACAGTAGAAAAAAAGAAAAGAATAAAAAACAATTTAAAAATACATATTTCAAAAACAATTCTACATAAACTATATCTTTCTTGGAATATAATAATATACATTTTATATTGCAATACAAAACTTCAACTCAGCTGAGATCCTTTCACGAGTTAAATAAATTTTCATGTCATGTACTCGTGAAATATTGAGTATTTTTAGTTAAAGAAAAAAAGAATTTTTTAAATTAAATAAACGTTGCAAATTCCCTATAAAATAACACACAAAAATCAGTAACTCTTATATTTCTCATAACCTTTTTATGAGTATGAACGTGACCATAATTGAACAATTTTCTTGTACCGTTTTTGTTTAAATTTTATTTATTTTGGATGTATTGTTCTTTTAAATGAGCATGACTGTATAGAATTGTGTCAATTAATATTATTGAAATTATTATTAGAAATATCACTTGAATATTTATTCTTTTTTATAGATAACAGGTATTTTTATTAATAATAAAATTCGTTCCTTTTTTAAACACATTGAATAATAAGATTTATTTTAATGTGAACTGCGAAATAAACTTAGCTACCATTTTAGGTAGTCATTTTTATTAAATAACATGATAATTATTTTTTTAGATTTAAAGTGGCACCATTGATTTTACAATACCGTATAAATGTATAATTAATTATGAATATATTGTGGCATCAGTCGAAAATCTCGACAAATTATGTACAACACACAAACCTTAAATAAATAATTTGGAAAATTATTTTATATCTCTAGGTACATTTGAGGAAGTCGCGAAAATATGTCAAAAACATTATACAGTTACATAAATTAAATGTATTTTTATAAAATTTTAATTACATGATAAAAATATTTGATTTGTTTTAGTTTTTATAAAACATCGATTTTTATACGTGAATTTATGAATTATAAGTATATAAATACATTAATAATATAGAATTATTCGAGATGAACCCACGACGAAGTCGTTTTTTGAACGTTCAATCTTAATTGTCTGAAATTCTACGTATCTAGGAAAATATAAAATTTATATAAAATAATCCTAAGACTAAACAATATTTATACAAAGTTTAAATAAGCTTACATCATAAATAGTAGTCCTTAGCTATAGTAAATAGGTCTAAATAAACAATTAAATATTTACTAGTGTGCTTGTTAAGACTTCAGAAGCTTAAGTTAACGTGTAAATATACTCTAATGTCTAATATATATATATATATATATATATGTGTGTGTGTGTGTGGGTAATGTGTATATTTCAAGTCAAATTTAGACCTAATAAACAATAGTTGGATTATTTATCATCTGTGAATTATACTTTAAAGATATTTATGTTAGTAACAAAATGAGACCTAAATATAAGAAATTATGTTATTCTAAATTACTCAAATCTATTGGATTATTATAACATTGGTTCAAAAATTTTGAATTACATATTGTAATTAATTGATTTTAAACGTATCAATATACCTAATCCATAATAGTAACTGTTGCCAACTGAACAATCGTTTATCGATTGAACTTAGAAAAATTTTCTATTCAGTTGACCATACATAATGAGCTATAATTATATCTAGATAAAGAGATTTTGTATGTTAAATAGTAAATAGGTAAAAAATATATATTATTGTACTCCAAAAATAGTTCGGCTTGGAACAATTTTTACATAATATTTTTTCCTTTGATTTTCAGAAGCAAAATTAATAATACTTAATGTTTAAATTTTATATTCATGGAAAACAGTTGCTAAAGCTTAATAATATATCACTACTGTAGGTGATTTCTAATGACTTTTGATAATCTTACTTTTCTTTAAAATTAAAACTGAATATAAAAATGTAAAAGTATTATGTACGTAGTGTGTTACTATAGTATGTAGATACTAATCTTAAATATATATGTATACAATTGTAATGAAATGCACTTAAGTACAAAAGTATTTTCTTTTATTTCATAACTGCAGACTTGAGATTGCGAGCAAAACAAGGGATGTTTATCTATTTTCGTTGTAACACTATCAGATAGAAGGACCTAAAAGAGTATTTAAAAAGTTTTATGTAGCAAGTTAAAAGATCGAAGATTGAGTTGGGATGGTACTTTGAAACATTTTTCGATTACCTATCGAAAAGCGAAAACAAAAACCACCGATAGCAATCAAAAATTGTTGAAGAAATGTAAGTAATCTCGGTATAAACTTAACTTTAAAATCGTTTTTTGAATACGATAGATTATCAATGGTTTCAAATTTAATTTCACAGCAAGCTACTACCCTTGTTACAACGACGTGAGTGAGAGACCAATACAAAATACCTACTTGCTATATATTTTCAGTCTATATAGGGTTGTATTTTTTTTCTCGAAAATTATAATTAAAATAATATATGTCTCGTAGATACGAACGGCCTTATTATAATAAAATAAATATCTTACCCGATAATACCTAATCAATAGTTTTCTTATAATACGTGATGAAAATGTGTTGTTAATAGAGATTAGGTTTAATCCCAAATACGATGATTTAATATAAAACACACACACATATGGTTTAAAGTCAGACTTTATGAAAAGTTATTATTTCAAGTCATATCCAAACGAAACGAGATGAATTTTAATGTTTGAATTACGTGCAGTAGTTGTCGTTCATAGAGAATTCTTTTTTATTGACTCGGGTTATAGTTCAGCGAACTATCGTAAATATAGTTTATGTAACTCGCACAGAGGAGCGAAATCGATCGCGAAATTATTTCCAAGTCGTAAATTACGTAATTTTCAGTAATAATTCAATTTATTATAAGACAAACACTACACCATGAACGTGTAATATCAGCAGAACGCTGCTGTATGTTTATATATTATATATATATTATACCACCGCCGCCGCCGTGCAAAGAACGAGCGCGTCGTATATTATATTTTTGCCAGTTCGATACGGAACAGCAGTTTACCAGTGCCTCCGCCGCCCGTAGCCCACAATACGATAAGACTATAAACAACACAACAATAAATAACACACATTTTATTATTGTCGTTGTTGTACACATACAAATACGCACAGATATACCTACTCTGCGGTCACGGCGTGTTCGCCGGACGCGTTGCGCCGTGTCCTGCCGCCGCCCAGCCGCGTAACACTATATCAGTGTTTCCCAACTGGTATTCCGCGGAACCTAAGGGTTCCGTCAGCCGATGCCAAGGGTTCCGTGAGAAATTTGAGAAAATATATATTAATTAATAATAATTTTGATTTGAACATAGAAAAGCTACAACAATTATACGGGGGTTCCACAAAACGTTCAAGCTCCTGCAAAGGTTCCGCGCGAGTAAAAGAAGTTGGGAAACACTGCACTATATAATATATGCTCGCGATGTCGCAATAATCGCTACGGCGCAGACGCGCGTGTTTCGCGTAGTTTTCTAGTTTTTGCCCCGTTCCGAGCGAGAACTACGACGACGTATATGTTATTATTATGGTAGTTTATGTTGTGTGTACAACTGCGGCTATTTTATATGTGTATACGCGCCATCCGCAAGACTGCACCGGCAGACTCTAAAACCGCAATACACGCGGACGAACGGCAATAAAGTCGTCTGTTTTACGAGTTTATATTATATATTATTATACTTTACAACTGTACAATATAACTGCTGCTATACGCAGTACAGTTTTGTATACGTGTCGTACTCTGTATAGTAATACGTCGGTATATATAATTGTGACGGCGGCGGCGGCGTTTCCGTTCTTCGTAACCCGACTTTTCGTTTCCACTCTTTCGTGCATGTCGAGGAATTAGTTTTTTGTTTACACGAGCCGCGCGCGTGGTTTGCCGCGGTCGTCGTCGCGGCCGTGATAACCTCCAAGTCCCTCTCTATCTGCAAACATAATATATATAATATGCGCTGCTCGCCTTTTATGTTATAATATCACTATAACCACGCACAGCGTATAGGTATTCGCGAGCTCGTAACGACGACGACGACGACGATAATCAGTCGCCGCGGTCTTAATTTGCATACCTATGCGCGTCGTGAGTGGGTTGTGGCCGGGTGGGCCTGCGAAGAGCCGCCGGGCCGCGTTGACCCAGATACCCACTGGCTGCGAGGGCACGCGCGCCCGCGCCGACGCCCGGCACCGGGACGTCGGGCCGCGGGTGTCGCGGGGAGCGACCCGCGCGAATCGAGGCGGCGCCCGGGCGGAGCGCCGGCGCCCCGGACACGCCCACGAGCGGATTCGGCGCCCGCGGCGTTCGAAGGGACCGGCCGGCCGCACTGAGCGTCCGTCACGCGCCCGAGCTCGATCACCAGCCACAGTCGCGCCGCGTTTTTCCGTATGTCCATCACACGGTAGCGTAACACAACGCCAGCACCGCCGTCAACGTCGTCTTCACCATTACCACTACTACCACCACCACCGCCACCACCGCAGCCACTACTACCATTATCTGCACGACGACGACGACAATCATTTAACAGCGATATCGCGTACGACTGCCTTCGTTTTCCCACACACGTATCTACATTATTTCCCCCCCCCTCCCGCCATCCCAGGACCCGACGGTGTCCCCCTCCCCCACTCGACCGCTCCCGCGACGACCGTACGACCATCAACCCTTGACCGACCGCCGGTACCACACACGTACACACGTACGCGGTACTCGATCGCGACGACGATCTTTGGCTTTCCACGGAGATCCGCGGAGAGTACAGCCGACCCGCCCGCATATCGCCGTGCGAAACCTGCAGAGCACAGCGACCGCGATCACCGCCGTCGTGTGATGTGCACCGGAAGTTGGTGATCGCGCGCGCGCGGTCGCACGGGGAGTCGCGGCGTGGTCGGTACGCATAGTCGACGCTCGGTCAAGGTGGATACGGACGCGGCGCTCGCGACGGCCGACCAGGTCGGACCGGCTGCGGCGGGAGACGGCGGCACAACCGGCGGCAAACTGCACGCGGCAATCGTAGCGTCGGTCGCGGCGTCGCCGCAGAAGTTGGCCACCACCATCAGGGGCTTCTGGAACTCGTCCGCGGGTCCGGCTGCCAATTCGGTTCTGGGTGAGTATTGCTATTACGTAGAACGTTGTACACTCTGCAAAGTCGTCATAATATGACAATAACATGTAATATAATATTATGTACTTATAATATACTGTCACCGTTACTTTGTAATCGTTATCATTCCAAAACATGAGCGACCGTGTCCGAGAAGAGTGTTTGGTATATATACCTATTGATATCACGACCGCGTGAGAGTGCATCATGATGTACGACGAGGGCGGGTTGTCAACGAATCGTAAGTCGAACAGGCGCGTGACATAAACGCATATATGCACCGAGCGAAGACGCGTTTCGACTATATGCGTATTATTATAGGGCACGACATCGTCAGCTGCAGCTTTGAGTCGAAACGGGTTTGAACTCGGATTGTAAAACCCGCAAAAAGTGTCAGCCGGCTTTGAGCACGAAACTGGAAACGTGAAACCCGTTTTGACAATCTCGGCGATTTAGAATTTTACGTCATTTTATCGGCGACTTAACTGATGGTCGCTAAAATCTGCGAGTAATTCGTCTGAGCTCGATTTGCTTGTACTGCGTGTAACGTTTAGGCGACAACCGCGTCAACTATCTGTACGGATAGTACGCGTTATTCACCGCCCGTTTTATCTACAGTCAACTGCACTAGACATCGGTAGGTTACTATGCTGCAAGAGGATCGGCAAAGACAAATCATACAACGATATTGTTTGGATTTTTTTTGGATTGCGTCTCTGCGCAGTGAAATATTAAGATTGTTAACGTGGTAAAGTCGTCTTAGGTTGCTGACATTTTACCATATACGAAGGATATTATGTCTTTAGTTCGTCCATAAATTAGTTATTATTTCAAGATGGTATAACGCTATATACTATATAATATAATGACTTAAATGTATTATCGCGTGCCAATATAAACAATGGTTTGAATAGATGGCACTTTGTCTGAAGTTTAAATGAATCTATACAAATCATAATGAAATATTATGTTAATTTGATATTAATCTTAAAAATCTTCCAAGTGTTTCACAAAATGTGATGCTGGATGACGAGAGAGTACATAAACAAACTCTATAAACTCACGTCTACCCTGGTCTCCGCTTAAGGTCCTATTTAAGTGATCCAGTCAAGGAGATAAATAACGTACATTTCTCCCTTCAATTATATGAATATATAATAATTCTCAGGATGCCCTACAGTCGTAAATGCACACACTAAATGTCACCGCAATTCAACTTTACATTATACTAATCGAATAACGATTTTTACATACAATTGTGAAATAATGTATGATTTACATGCAATATTCGACTATTGTTAATGACATTTTATATGAAATTATTATATTCTATATTTGAACTATATTTTACTTGTATACAAATAAAAATTATTTTTTACTGTTTGTAGTATGTTTTGTGGGACACAGGGTATCTAACTCTATTCCATCATTATAATATTATCTTAACGTAATCAATATATTTAATTTATAAGGAGTAATACATAGGCAATCTATTCTTCATTTCACAAAATATGTATTATCATTTATCTATACAACACAACACTTTTACCAAGGCAATGGTGACATACAAAAAGTTCCAGTGATGTGATATTAACGTTATTTTACGGAACCAACTGAGCGAATCTCTACCAATAAGTACTTATATAGCAAATAATAATGTAATATTTTAAAATAATTAAATATTATGATAAATGAATGTAATCGATATATATTCGCAACAAAATATTAAATGTCTTTAAAGTATTTTATTATATGAATAGTTTATAACTATTTCGTATTTATATATCACTGGAATGCATTTTAGGAATTTTGTTAATGTATTCAATACAAAGTTAAACAAAATTGATTAAATTGCTAACCTGTATATTATACTCGTTCGAATTCAAATGGTAGATCTTTTTAACTATTAATCATTACTTTTTTAAAATACCTCGTGTAGTACTCAAATCAAAAATATGTACTTAAAAAGTAGCTTAAATACAATATACTTAATTAATCTGTACTTGTTTTAAAATCTTTACATTATATAAACCTAGTAATTAGTTATCATATTCCGGAGTAAAAAAAGCGAAAAACTTTCAATTATTCTAATTGAGTTAATAAACACACAATAAAATGATTCCATTTATCCTTTCACTCGCTTTGCTTGATTAAGCTTATTGTAAACCAAAATATTCTATTTCATTTAAAAATAGATCTGATCGGAACTCGGCTAATGCGGAACTACTAGTAAAGGTATAGTACAACATATTACTTAATACTT
The DNA here is from genome assembly GCF_020882245.1 of Rhopalosiphum padi. Lineage (NCBI taxonomy): Eukaryota > Metazoa > Arthropoda > Insecta > Hemiptera > Aphididae > Rhopalosiphum > Rhopalosiphum padi. The sequence goes on from NC_083600.1 coordinate 28,368,644, forward strand.
TCCAAAAATATTTAAGAAGGTTAAAATCAATATTTATAATACAAGATCAGAAAATCGATTGTTTTGTTGTTAGCAAAAAAAAACAAAACAATTCACTTATCTAAACCTTATCAAATTTGTTAAACTTAGACATTTATTAAAGATAATATATGGAATTCCATTACCTACCAAATATTTGGTTCTTAAAAATACGTTTTACTGAACAAGTACAACGCACTCGAAATCAAGTATTGAATCGCGTCAACAAGATATTACCATTGTTTTAAAGTAAACACTTTAGAAACTATCGAAAGAATTGAACTGAAAAATAGCCCATGATTTTAAAACAATTGGTGTAAGATAATAAATGTTATTACTTGTTCTATATGACATATGTTTCTTTATGTTTCACTATGTATTATAGCAATATAATAATGAAATATCACGCTCTCGACAACTCGAAATCCGAGGAAAATTAAATAAAAGATAAGAAATTGTTATTTCGAGAATAGAGAAATCTGAGAATCTGCATTGCAATATTTATAATGATAAAAAATATAATATATTTTCAATTTTCAATAATATACATTATGTGAAGATATTTTTATAATAGAACTTTAAACTTAAGTTTTTATTTAAGATATTTTTTTTTATGCCATCGAAATAATATAAAACAGTAACTAGTATAGCGACATAATATGACGTATATTACTCGGTGTTTGAATATTTATGTAATGAAATATTGAGATAATCAATAACATTTTTGTGTGTGGTTTGAAAAAAAAACATATCAAGTTATAGAATTAGTGACCAATTATATGCAAATGAAGTAACTTTATTACATCCCGATAATTGTACACACATTGTTGTAATCAATTTATGATCATAACGGTCGAAAATTAATTTGAACAAACCATTTTTTGTACAAACTTGATAATGAATATTGTAACAGCTTTATATCTTTTTTCTCAAGCCGACGAAACTAGTACGTGGCTATACCATTATATTTATAGGATTTAAAGCCATTACATGTTTTGCAGTAGAATAATTTCTCGTTTTTAGATTCCAAATTATAGACCGTTACAAACGACGTGGTTTTTTTACTGGCTTTTAAAAGCTCAAATTGAGTTGACAAATCTTTTGGGTGTAAATCCCGTAAGAACGTATAAATATATTCAGACTCATCAATACAATATATATATGTATAATAAACATATATAGATATATATTTACCATTATCATCGGTCCGTGTACGCAGTCAGTTAGATGGGTTTTTGTTGTGGGGGAGAATAAAGGAGAAAAAAAGTAACCTAATTTCTGATCCCACCGTGACGGGAATACGTATATTATATATATAATATAGGGGGATGGTAGAAAACACAACCGAAACCGCGTTTGCATTCGGTTTTCGAAACAAAAGGCCTACAGCAGTTGCGGCGGCTTTTTCTCACTGGTATTTCACCACCGCCGCCCGCGGCCATCAGCCCTCGGCAAACTCAATTACTTCCTGCGAGCGCCCGCCAGTTGTGCGTAGTACATGCAGGTCAACCCCTCTAACGATAATTTTCTTTCTTTCTTTCGTTTTGTTTTTTTTTTTTTAGATTTCGAGGAAATCGCAATAAGAGCCCTCGGGAACCGAGCGCTGTTACTTTACACGTCCGTCGGTTCTTTGTTCTGAAAGTCCGGAGTTCGGTGCTCATCTCGCCCATCGTGGTGGCGGTCGAATACCGTCGTTTTCGCTTAGACGTTTATTATAAATACCCATAATTATATTGTGCTACGCCGTAAGTACCGGGCGGTGACCTGCAAGCTTATGACACACGACGCGGTTTTGGCCGGACCAGACGAATATTGGACGATTGGCACCAAACGTTTTTGTAAATCGAACGAACAAACGCGAATAACCTCGGCTGAGTGCGCTGGTTCGTTTCCGCGTTTCTCGGAAGACTAGACTTCACGGGATCGCAGGTGAACGAAAACCCGCGATCGGATGATCGAGTGTCGTTTCTACGTTGTAACGGCGGCTACACCGGTCCTATCGGTCGCCAACACTTGTCTTCGCCCATCCATCGATCACTATTGAACTTGTCTCGTTTCATCCCCCTCCACTCAAGCTCGTCATATATAGACCATTCGTGACGATTTGCGGGCGCTCACCGTACTCGGTATAGACCGCGGATGTAAGATGTATTCCAAAGACGAACGCGTTTCCGCCCAGTCCTATTACGGCGACATCTATGAGCGCACAATAATAGACATTCGGCTTATTAATTTATATACGGCCCGAGTTTACAAAGATATTTTGTACCACTCCGACGTTCTGCCGCCCGACCGTTGTTTTCTTCGTGAGACGAGAATGGCTCGTAAAACGTCGTTTTCGCTCACACACACACACACACACACACACACACACACACACACGATATAATATGTTGGGAAGGGAATAACGAGGTGGAAAGACCGAGGAAAAGTTTAAGTGCGCACCGTCACGGCATCATTCGAGAAATTGGACATGCGACGACGATATTATATCGTTTTATGTATACGAGGGCTGTATAACGAATAGGCGACCCTCTCGCGCGGGCGTATTTCAGATATTATTATAATACGATGACGAGCCACGGCGCGGGGCTGATTAGGTGCACCTAACAACAGCAATCTTAGTGGCCGCCCCAGTCTGGTCACTGTGCAAATAAATGTCGATCCCGTCGGTGCAGCAATTCAGTCGTAAAAACTTTATACGCAGTTGTAAATCTAATGCCGATACTCGATCGCGATGATGAATAATGACGATTTATATACATACATATATATATATATTATATAATATTATATCGATAGAAGATATTTCGTTTACGCGAGCTCAATAACTTGTGTCATGCTCACTGTATATACAGCACGTAATATAAGCTCATAGACGAGTTTAAGTTATAGATGCCTACGTGTTACGATACCATCTCAATAAAATACTTTTAAACGGAATCTGTCGCGGTGGAGAAAGCGTTGTATGAAATATGCCTAACATTAATGTTAAGTTAATTTTTTTTCGTCACATAAAAGTACTGTGCCGATTTAGCAGAAAAATTAAAACATATACTTACTACGCGTATAACACAGCCCAAATATTTCAATTGGTTTTACTTTTGCTTGACTATTACAAGTATACATAACGATGATTCGTATAGAATAAAACTAAAATTAATATAAAAATTAATATCATAACGCTTATTGATTGTTCGTTAGTTTATATTATAAAAATAAACAGATACTTATATTTTATAATTTTTATATTTTATATTTATCAGGTGAATAAATTATTACTGAAATATTTAAGTTTTCGAAAAATCTAGTAAAAGTATTTCAAAATTAGAAAATGTTTACTATTTAACGTGAGTTCGAAATTATTTTTATTTTTGTACTGTTGAATTGTGAGCTGTTTATATTTATATATTTTGTATATATATTAAATTAACTAATTGGTCTAGGTAAAATTCTATTACAAATTCAAAAAGATAATTTAAAAAATTAGTATTAATTAAACGTTAACTGTTCGGGTAATCTCATAAAATATTTTAAACTTTCAAAGAATATTAAATTTGTCGAACAATATAATTGGAACAAGGTATTAACTATAATATAAATGAACAAATGTATACTTAGTATTCATACTATTTAATTAACATTGGTTATATATAACCGTTATCATTAAATTATATAAAAAAATAATTTTTAACAAAAAAGTATGAATACTTTAATATTCAAGTAGTTATAATTTATACTACCTATGTAACTGATTAAGTAACTAAATATTAGCAATTTTTAAATAAATAAAGTATGGTTACATTTTATTAGATTTGATATTTAGACAATTTACGTTATTTCCATTAAATTTAAAAAATATTACTTCGGACATGATGCAAAAAATTAATGAAATCCTTCTAGATATATCATTAATACTTAATAATGTAAATAATTTAAACTGTAACTTATTTATTTTATATTCTTAAAAACGTTTTCCGCTCAAATATTTGCTATTTGTAATTTAAAGCTAAACCTTTTTTAAATTAATTGCAATCAAAATATTCAACTATTCATTCAAAAATTCCGTTAATCATTAATATTATTTTATAAAATATCTATGTACGATAATATTATTAATAATAATAATATATTTTACGTTATGAAATAAGTATATAAATATTAATTAGCGTATCTTTTATCCTAGATACATAATAATATAATTTAAATAAATAACGATACCTATAGCATAGGTATTTAAAATAATACACGTTTGAAAAATCGCTTACATTTTTTCAAAAAAATAATTTTATTTTTAATCGTCTATTTAATTATTAGATAAAAAGTAGTTGTCATACACATTTTCTAAAAATAATTTCAATAATTATATCAATATTTTAATATGAAATTAGTTTACATTGATCGTTTTAAAAAAAGATCATCATTTCTTATATAAAAAGAAAATACCGCTTATTTTATGTTAAAAGCGAAGTAGGTAGTTGATTTAATTTCAGCAGAACAACGGATTTTTGAAACGTGATAAAATTTATTTAAATGCGCACGGTTAAAAATATATTTTCCATCACTTTAAGAATAAGCTACCCCTTTTCAAAGTTCGCATAAACAAATTTTCCAACACAATACATTCCAACAGAATATTTTATTAAAATTGTAATTTTATTTTTAGTTATGCGAGCGTAACAGTTTTTAATTTATTTCATAGGTGGGTAGAGTTAATCGTTTTTATTTCAGTTTATAAACTTATAAATAAGTGTTTTAGTTATTTATATTTTTAAAGTGTTAAAAATGTAATTAGTTTTTATTAAGTTTTTTGTATTATGAACAAACTGTTTTATAATATTAGTGACTTAATTAATAAACTTAATCATCGTAGAATAAATTTTATACCTAATCAATCAGTAAACGTAAAGTGAATACAATTTTAATTTTATATTAACTATTACAGATTTAGTAACATATATATATATAATAATGATGCATAATTTAGTATAAAAATGTCGTCTTACAATCGCAAGTAAAAATTAGTATGTAAATTGAAATATAAAATTATGATTCAGTAATAAAAGAAAATCTACTAAATTAATATCGATTATTTAAATAAACTCAAAACTAAAATATGTTAAATATGTTATATAAATATTTAATATTAAATATACATATAAATTAATTTTAGTGAATGGAATTTTCTATACACCATACAATTGAATTATAATAAAGTTAAATTAATTTGTTCATAATAAAATGTATTGAAAAGCTAAATATGGTTATTTACTAGATAATACAAATGTTATATAGGAATAAAAAAATAATTTAAATATTTCATAATTATTGACAATTTTCTTTAAAATAGTATATTAAAAAATATTAAAAAAATTCGTTTATTTGAGTTGTAACTGTTACATTTTCTCTAAACACTTTTATTTAATTATTAGGTTATAGGTTTAACTAAAAATAATTTTATTTTCATAAAATGTAATTTATGTTTAGTCGATAATTGAATTTCAAAATAATAATTATTTTGATTAATATTTAATCTGTTTTATAATTATTATTTATTTTTAAATTTAAATTTCTTAAGAACGTACATTTTTTTATGCTAAATAACTACTTTGTAGATCAATTATAATATGTATGCATATATTACGGGTTTTCAGAATAAAAATAGTTTTGAGTTCTTAATAATAAATCATAATGCGATGGATAAAAATATATTTCTTGATTTATAAATATATCTTATTTTAAAAAATGTAGTGAAATACCAAATAGATAGAAGATTTTTTCTCCCTTTTAACTTAACTATTTTACATATACAAATTCATTGATGTTTTTCTTTCTTTATGTCAAACGAATCTGCATCAAGTAAAGAAACACGTACATTATCGACACCCGAACCCTATAAAATGAACGAAACGTACTAGGAGGGTCGCTCCCTTCCTATGTATACAGTGACCGGTTAATTAGCAAATTGCATCATTAAAAATAATGAGACAGGGTATTGACTATAGTGGATGTCTTTATAAACTTGGCTAAAATGTTTGCGGGGGACCAAAACAAACAAGAAAATCATTGTTAAGGGAAATGATGACTAAACATAAATATACTATTTATACATACTGCATTTAAATTTTTTTTTTTATTATTATTTATCATATTGTATGAGCGTATATATGATAAAAGCATATATTCTATTTTAAATCAATATATTTTTTTATTGAAATAATTCTATATGAATTTTAAATATTATATTTGTTTTGTTGCTGTTATTTGCAATACATGATGCCTCATATGTGTTACTTGAATAAAACAAAAATAGCGTTAAACTTGGCCAAAAATAATTATATTTCTCATAACATAACTCAATTATAAAGGGTAGTAGTTGGGTTGGTTCATTATGATAGCAGCCATGTAATTTATTTTCAAAATGTAAAAGAGAATCGTTTGTGCCGCGAGGTTACGCGTGCAATTGACAGTCCCTTTCATTGACAGCTTTGTTACTTTAAATACACCTAAGCCCTCAGGAATATGTGGCATCTGTAATTATCACGTCTTTTACACTAGATTACTGTTAAACATTAATAACAATATCATCCGATTTTATTGCTATGTACAAACTAAAAATATACATTTATGTGATTTAATATGGAAATAAGTAAATTAATAAACAGATGTATTATTAAGTGTAACAATAATTTTAAATACTATTGGCAAAGAAAACTGTATGTTAACATAATAATTTATTTTGAATCATTTTTTCTTAAAGTTTTTCTCACAGCAAAGGTGCAGATTCCATATTTATTTAATATATTATTTTTTATTTATATTGTCGAAGAACTTTCCATGATGGATTTCATACCTTTGCAATGAGATACACTCATTATTTTTCATCTGATGTTTTACGTTAATTTTCTAACACAATTATTTTGTATCTTTTTGTTGAAGGTTGGGATCAATCATGGTGAGTTCCATCATCGTTTCATCGGGGGAGGTCGTGTAATGTGATATCAGAACCTTCATCATGGAACCATCAGGGAATCCACTATTTCGGTGTTGGAACGCTGTAGGCACGTTCCAAGTGCCACTTATTAATTTAGAAGTCAACGAGCTTAAGGAAATACTATGGGAGAAGATTCAAGAGCCAGTTATTCAAAGAAGACTGATCCTAGTTATCGTGTCTATAGCATTGTTGTTGGACAACATGTTATACATGGTAATTGTGCCAATCATACCAGATTATTTGAGGTATGTAGATTCTTGGGGTGAAATCCCCACGGGAGTAAACTTTACGGATGATCCGATCACTCCACCATCCCATCATGGACAAGATTCAGCAACTGGAGTCTTATTTGCATCCAAAGCAATTGTACAACTTATGGTGAATCCATTTTCTGGTGCTCTAATCGATCGTATTGGATATGATATACCAATGATGATTGGCTTATCCATTATGTTCCTATCCACCTCGATATTTGCATGCGGAAGAAGTTATTCCGTCCTTTTTATCGCTAGAAGTCTTCAAGGAGTTGGTTCGGCGTTCGCTGATACATCTGGCTTAGCAATGATAGCTGATCGGTTTACCGAAGAGAATGAAAGAGCGCAAGCATTAGGAATTGCATTAGCATTCATCAGTTTCGGTTGTCTAGTAGCACCACCTTTTGGAGGTGCTTTATATCAATTTGCGGGTAAAGAAATTCCATTTCTTATACTAGCATTTGTTTGTCTCGTTGATGGCTTAATGTTACTTCTAGTTATGAAACCCATAAAACAACAACTAAAAGAACAAAAACATTTGAAAAAAGTTCCAACCATACCCATATGGAAACTTTTTATGGACCCATATATTGCTGTATGCTCTGGAGCCTTGATGATGTCAAATGTTGCACTCGCATTTCTAGAACCTACTATATCTCTTTGGATGGAAGATCACATTACTCATGACAACTGGAAAATGGGGATGATATGGCTACCCGCATTTTTCCCACACGTGTTTGGTGTAATACTAACAGTAAAGCTATCAAAATTGTTCCCAAACTATCAATGGCTTATGGTGGCTATTGGATTATCTCTTGAAGGCCTTAGTTGCTTAATAATTCCTTTCTCAACCTCATATAAAGTTCTTATGATCCCTATTTGCATTATATGTTTTGGAATCGCGTTAGTGGATACAGCTATATTGCCCACCCTTGGGTACATAGTAGACGTTCGATACGTTTCAGTTTATGGTAGCATTTACGCAATTGCCGATATTTCGTATTCATTAGCTTATGCTATTGGTCCTATAGTAGCTGGTGAAGTAGTAGAAATGATCGGTTTCACTTGGCTGAATATCATCATAGCAGTTTCCAATTTAGCATATGCTCCAGCATTGATGAGGCTCAGAAATATATATGACTTCAAGCCGTTCCAGAATGAAGCCAATATACTCATGGCTGACCCTCCAGATAAAGAATATCAAACGTATGCTATGCAAGAACAACCCATACCAGTTAATAATGAGTATAGTAGAATGGAAGGACACTCAGAAACTAGTATGGATGGTCATGTAGCAATTGAAAATGAAAATGCCACATTCCACCAACCTCAAGATACCAATCCTTTTAGAAGACCATCTCAACCAGCACAGGATAGGAATCCATTTAGGCAACAGCATTAAAATTATTAATCGAGAAAGCTATTGATTTTTATTAAAATAGAACGTGAGATGCTTAGTATCAGACATTACCGTTTTTAATTAATAGTTTCTCGGAAAAAAAGACTTAATACAAATTATATGTGTAGACTAAGCAATATTATATCGTGTAGTAGTCGTGTTTAAAATTAATGGTGAGCAAACCCTATTATGCTATATGGTCTATATCGTTCCTTATTTGTTTTTTGGCAATGAAATATTAATTGAATGTTAATGGGAAATATGAATATTTAGTGTATTTATAATATTATTACCTTATTATACATATTATGACTAGTATTCAATATATTTTAATATTTCAAACTTTTTACAATTTGAAATCATGTAATTGAGCATCTATTATAAATTAGTTAATAAATATCAATTTTAATATACAAAACAATTAACTTATATAGAACAAAAAAAATTATAATTTAAATTTATGAGAAAATGTGTATTTTCTTCGTTGAATTCACTTATTAAATAACTTAATTTAACTTTCGGATCAAATATTTGAATAAATATAAATTGAGCTAGATAATTAATGACGTTCTATATCATCTAATTAATTTTTATTGAAACACCAAATTATTATCAATTGGATAATATGTTTTAATGTACCTTGTATAGAATTCTCCTAAAATCTCTTGTAATACCTACTGATGAAATTTGTATCGCATAAACTACGGTTACTTAAAATTAACATTGTAATTGTATTATCAATATTAAAAAACAATACATTAAATAAATTAAACTGACAAGAAACATAAAATATTACCTATTATTAAGTAATAATCTTACTTAAACACTAATTTTTTAATAATTCATTCACCACCACAAAAAATATTAAATGTATTCAAGATATATTAATAATTTACTGACAATTATTATACATTTACATTAGGCAAATTTATTGTTAAAATGTAATCTACGTATATAACTATATAAGTAAATTAATTTTAAATTACTTTTTTAAATATCTAAATACTAAATATTCTTTTTTTATTGTATGTGAATTCAAAATAGAACGATCTAAATTTAAACGACAAATTCTGAATAAAAAAAACCATCAAAATTTAACCATTATAGCATAAATTTCTGTTAAGTTAAATTATTTAGATTATAATATTTACCCGTTGTCCATAAAATACAAATTGTTATTAATATTTTGTTATTTTTGATAGTCTTAATAATATTGTTATAGACTATGAAAATTAATAAAATATAATTTATCACTTTTCAACATTAACAGTAAATACACTAAAATATATAAATAATTTATAAATCTTGCGTACTTTCATAATGCTCAATAATTAACTGAACATATCAACTGCAGTTACATTTTAAAAGTTTTAACTCTTGAAATATAATATTATGCAAGCACAATTATGAACACTAATTACATATCCATGTGAAAAGTCGAGCTTGTAATATTAGCTTCACATATTAAATAATATAAAAACTATTAAATTCAATCGGTATAGACTACCTACAACTTATTTGCCTTAAACATTTTCAAGTATCAATTAATATTTATTATATTATTATAATACGAATCGTACATTAGTTCATTAGTATATAAGTAAAATAATTAGATATTATAAAATTATCTTAAGGGGTAACCAATCATATCAACACATATCATTAAATTCTAAGTTGTATATAAATTAGCAATACTAATTAATATTAATAAACATGTACAAAAATGTTTATTTTTATCAATTATTTTTTTTTTTTTTTTTATATATATTTATGTTAAATACATTTTAATATTATTATGCCTATAATAATATTTACACTTAATTGTGTAAGCAACCAAGTTCATACATATCATACAACCAAATTCGATACATATCATTGGTCGAAATTATTGTTAGTTAAGGATTATATGTTAAGCATTTTAGGTTAAGAAAAATTATACATAGATTAACGTTTACTTAGAATATATTTAAATTTACAGTGAACTATGGTTTCACATTTTATTTTATTTTAATTTATTGTCTTTATCTTGTAAACAATTTAAAAAATAATGTAGATTCTTATAATCGATGACTTTAGCTATTCATCTATTATATCCGTCTCATATTTATAAATATATTTTGCGTAGAGATGTAGAATAGGTATTTCAGTAATTATTTTTAAACAAATGAACAAATAACGATGTCAATGTGTTTTATGAAATTAAATTCCTAAAATTATTTTTTCGTAAATTGTTTGAAACAATGTTTATTTCATTGAATATCGAACTTATTAAGTTGTTACCAATTTTATCAGTTTTTTTATTTTGATTTAATTTAAAAAAATATTATTAATAAGTCCTTCTTATTCTTTTTTATTATGTTTAATGTTAAAATATATCAATGAAAACAATTATGTAAAATTTATCTAAGCAAACACTAAGCAATTATATTTATTTATTTTATAGGACTACTCTGTTTTCCATTAGTCTAAACATGTTAGATAAAATAAATCATAATTTTTAATGAAAATAACTAATTTGTTTTCATTAAAAATATGATTGTAAATATTATGGTAAAGTACTAATGGTATATTATTTTATAGGTTACTAATACACTTCTTTGTATGAATAATATTATTATTATTATTATTATTATCTAGTTGTTATTTAATCTTGTTGAAATTTATAACCATGTCATTATTGTAACTAAATAAAAAAATAACAGTTAATACAATTATTACACTTGTTTACTGTTATAAATTATAATCCTAGAGGCTAGCATGTTAAAGTAAGTAGTAGTAGACTACAAATTGCTTGTTTCGTGAAAAATTAGTCATAAAAATGTTTTTTGATCGTGATTTTATATTGTTATCTGACCTGAATAAAACATTATATTACATAAAAAAATATTGGTTTTTAATTTTTCTAGTCTCAAATTCTTCGAAGTATTTTTTTGATAAAAAGCATTTAAAATACCTAATAAATTTTCTAAAACATATTCAACTATTGAATAAAATTAATAAAATAAACTTTAAAAAAAAAACACATATCATTGTAAAGTAAATATAAATTATAAATATATAACACAAATTGGAATCAAAAGACGCTTAGAAAGTCAGAGATCGGCATTTAAACTTTCTTGATTTTTCAATTTTTAGAAATGTATTAATTGTATGCAATATTTATGTATAATGTATTTTATTTTCATTTTCATTTAGTGAGATAGATCTCTGAAATCGGAGAGTGGATTTTGTTGTTTGGAGTCTTGTTAGATTCACATTGGTTAGGAAAAGTGCAGTGAAGATTTTCAAAACTTTATCTTTAAGAGTTAATTCACTACAAAGCTTCAAAAAAAAATTAAAACACATTTTATTGGCCGTTTTTTATGTTTTTTAGCTTTATAGCTTTATAGTGAGTTAACGATTGAAGATAAAGTTCTGAAAATCTTCACTGTACTTCTCCTAGCCAATATTAATCTAACAAGACCCTAAATAACAAAATCTGTTCTCCAGTTTCAGTAATCTACCACGCTAAATGAAAATCTAACACAAAATAAAAAAAATTTTAACTGTGAAAAATTAAATAATTTTTTTGAAATTTTCTCACATTTAGTATCTACTTGATAATCCCTTTTTAATGAGCTATCAACTAACTTTATAGCTATAATAGTTTTGGAGAAAAGTTAAAAAAAAAAAATAGAAATTTTGGGACTGTTCACTCCGACGTTTTTGTGGATTCAAATCGTTATACCGCTTGGGTGTGATATAAGATCTTACTTATTAATATTTTATGCTAAAGCTAGCTTAATTATCCACCTACTCATTACAACTGAGTTACATTTTTATAATTTTCCAATTGAACATAAATTCAGACTTTTTTCATTTCAATTACCATACTTACTTGATTAAAAATCATGAAAGTAAAACGTAAAGACAGGATATAATAAATAAAAAAATCTTTAAATCAGAATTTTTTTCGGTTTGTGGGACTACTGATACTAAATGAATATTTATGAAGTTCCAATGTTTTGGTAATATCTTACAATTTTTTTTTAAAAAAAAACTTAAAAATTAAAATAATAAGCACTTATGGTGATTTTCATAATATTATATAAATAATTAAATGATTAAAATGATATAATTATACTCATAGCATATCAATATTTAAATAATTATTATAATATTATACCAATAACTAAATAATTATATTACATCAAAGTTACTCTTCGAAATTATCTCCGTTAGTCTTATAAATTAAATGTTTCGAATTTACCTAAACATTATAAATTTAACAATTTATATTACAAGTTAAATATTAGTTAATTGTGAACATAAAATAATAAGTAATAATATATACACGGATATTCCACCAAAAAAAAAATGTTAGAATACTAGTATTTTTGTAGGCTTCTTTTCTGAGCATACTACATATACATTTTATAAACCCCTGACCGGTGTATTAAATATGTATGTCCCCTGCACAACAAACATCCCTAAAGAAAAGCTTAACAGCGTTTCCATCAGTCCTTTTGAATATTTTAACAGATTCGATCGTTTTTTGAATGCTACTCGACTGGTAACTATAATATGTAGGTTTATTATGCTGTATTCTTTATTACAACTCGTCAACGAACACTTTTGAAGACACACGTATTGTAATTTATTGTATAGAAAAAAATATTTATACTAAAGGACTACAAAATATATTATTTCTAAAACAGCGTCGATATTTTGATTGGAAATATCCTGTTTATTTTACGTATAAGCGTACGAGTATATGTTATAAATATATAATGGTCACGTGTCTTACCTACATACTATTATATTGTTCAAAATACAAAATATAATATGTATTAATAATTTCGAATAAACATTATTTATTATTAATTTATAGTTACAGAAATTCAGAAGGTATAGTGTTACAAAGTGCACTTATATTATTAATACCAATAAATTATGTTACTTCGAATAAACTAAAATTCAAAAAATTTTCAATTTAATTTATGTTTTTTTACACGATTTTAATTATATGAACATTTAATATATTAAAGAAAATAACAATTTTTAAGTAATAGATATTTTTGTATTTTTTTTTTTAACTCATTATAATTATGAGTTAGTAATATATTTGAACTAACTTAGTTATAATTTATAATTATAATAAGGTGTAATGCAAAATAAAGTGATAATCATCATGTTTATATGATACAACTTACAGTGGGATGCTCCAAATTTCAAAGATCAATATTTTTTGAACGAAAGGTGGTAACAACAGTCTGTAAATATTTGAAAGAAAGGTATTAAAAAAACATTACAAACATTACAACAATTAAAAACTACAATTGATGTGTGATGAACATTACTTTCTGTTTAACTATCTAATTTTTTCGACATTTCAACTTCATACGCTCATAAAATTAATTTAGGTAGGTATTAATAATAACTATTATTATTTTTTTAACGTTAAGAATAACTTATGAGGAACCTCTAGTTAAATTTTCGCAGCAAAAAATGTAATTGCATTTTATGATAACTGCTATAAATATTCCTGTTTATGCTAGATTTTTCCGAGTTATTAAAAAAAGTACAGAGAATTTCATAGTTATAGCCTAAACCTAAAATATCAGCTAGATTAAATTCTGTAATAGAAAGCACCATAAATATTAAAAATTAAAGCAAAATGTACAGATACAAAAATAAACAAATAAATATATATTATATAAATCACATATCATGATTCAAATGGACGCATGGGGTACAACATTCAACACATTCCTTGTTCCGCAACGAAACAAAAATTAAAAATCTTAATCTAATGAATGATATTTTAAAATGTTTATAATATTCTAAGTATAGCAAAAAACTAATATTTTAGAATTCAATTTAAATTCAGAAGTGTTATCCCGTATATTTAATAAAAATAAATCCTAACGTTTAATGAAAAATGTCGACATTAAATATAAAATATGTTATATAAATAATATTAAGTATTCGTATATTATATTTTAGAATACTTGAATATTTTCTATCTTTGACTTATTTTACCTTGCATATTATTTGACTATTTAATTATCACATTTATACCAAATGTTTTTATTTGTAAATAGCATACCTTCAAAATGTAATATGATTTAATGTTCATCCGTTAAGTACCTACGTATCTCAACGATATTCGGTCGCCCGAAAGGGTTAGTTTCTTTGTGGAATTTGACTCGGTCGGGGCAACCTTGGAAAGTCAAAACTAAAGAGGTTTCATTTTACTATGAACTCGATAGAGGGGGACTATTTTGAATAAGTTTAGTAAAAAAAAAAGTAAAATCCACCCCAAACTCATTCGGTACAAGTTCAAAAGTCTGTACAATTTAATCATCTGATGGGACCATCAAAGGCGCGTTTCAGACGACACCGTCGAGTGCTTTTCGTTTGGCGTATGGTCCACGTTCAATAAAAATATGGATTTTTCAATTCAATAACCCTCGACACAGACCGTGCGTTGCTATTGATAAATTGTTATTATTGTTGTTGAAGTGGGCACCGTGGCGATTACATTAATTGGAATTCGACCGGTGAAGTGGCTGCCATGACTAGAGAGGATATTATAAAGAAAAGTACATAGAAAACACGGTCTTTAAATATTGTAGTTCACGAAAGTTCTTATAAGTATTAGGACCAACATTTTTTTTAAATATTTTATTTATAAAACATATTATGTGATTAGTAAATCACTCATTTGATTTGCTTATTTTTCCATTTATCTAATAATAGTAATAAATAATAATACACTAAAAACCTACACAAAGTCACAAATAATCCATACGAATTGAATAGTGGATACACGCTATTATAAACATAAATACATTTTCAAAGCAATATTTTTATAGTATGCTCTAAGTCAAATATAAAAAATCTATTTTAGTATTATTTCTGGAAAAAATATATACTAATAAATAATAATTAGATTATTTTTTAGCAAAAATATGGGAAAAAAATAAACTTTTTGAGCATTAAAATTGTTTATTTTCTATTTTACAAACTGTATCAATAATTTTAATGTGGTTCAATATTTTAGAACTTAAGGATTTTTAACATAAACAATTAAATAATACATATTTATATATTAGAAGTTTAAATGAAAGAAGTTAATATAATCAATGTGTAAACATTTTTTGATTTCGAGTAAAACATTTGCATTCTTGCGGATACGGTCAATATTTTTAATGTTAAGTAATTTTGTTAAAAAAGAGTTATCAAGAGATATTCATTTACTACTAATAAATTATATTTTTTGTCTAAAAATGTATGATATAACATAAAATATAAATTGCTAATTTTCAAGATGTTAAAAACAATCTAAGAGTATAAATTATTGGATTATGTTTAGTAGGTAATAACTAACAATTAAAGTAATATTTGATTCACAAATAAATGTTGGATATAGGAATCCATAATTTATGGTTAGTTTTCAACTCTGAACGTAACTCAATATCAGTGAAGTACACTGTACACAGGGAGTTCAATTTTATAAAAACGTGAAAATGTTTTTATAAAACATTAGGTAGGTAGGTATAAATATATATTATATACTCGTAAATATTGGTTTAATAAAATACCCTTTCTCCTCTGGAAATTTCTGTGTACACTACTGCTCAATATATCATATGTTGTCTATAAAAATATAATGATTATAAATTACAACACACGTCAATGTCTATATTATAAAATAATAAATTTTAATCCCCTTATGGTTTTGGTTAGATTTATAGATAAAATTTAAATATATTTTAAATTTTTCAAAATTATGATTAATATTTTTTTTAACGAACTTTGAAATGTACAACTGATTACAATGAATATTCATCTATTATTAGTTCATCACAAGTTAACGAAAACGTTATGATATCCTATAAGAACAAAGCCAAATATTATAATAAACATGATTTATGTTAAATTAAAAAAAAAAAATGGGTAATAATAAAATCAGATACGGTAACTAATAATTACTTTTCAAACATAGAAATAATGAAGCATTAAAATTTTAAATCTTTGAATTATTAATTATACTTTTAAATAAAAAAATAAATGCATAATAAAAAAAAAATTTTTTTTAATTATATTCGTTAAAATCTCTTAATTATTTAGCAATAATAATTTCGCGTAGCTTTATACAAAATTAAAAACGTAATTTTTTCCATGGAAACGGAAATGAAACATATTTTTAATTTTAATTTTTACTGCACAAACAGATCTACTATAGAATTGAATTATAAAATATTTCGTTCAAAGTTTTAAGTGCTCACATTTATTATAGCGCGATGTATATTATATATAATTTTTGTAAAAGTGTATTTCTCGCTATTGCCCCACTTCCAGGTCATTGATAATACGACGAATTCCAAGTGGAAATTATTTTTTTTTAATTTTTTATTTTTTTCATCATCGGGCTAGCGTCAATATACCTATTAAATATTTTTACGACTGTCTCGCATCGTGTCTGTCGGACGAGAAATTATCGCCCGACCCGACCTACCACCTCGTCTGTAATTTTTACGCCCTAAACGAATCACAACCGCACGCGCATGTGTGTGTGTGTATCATATACGTGCGCCAGCTATATCATAGTGGACCTAAATCAATGCCAAAATTTAGATTAATAAAAACCCCGCGCCGTCGAAAGTATCCCGCGTTGATCCAGGCGGTGACACGACCCCGTGGTGGCGGTGCAATAGACGCGTCGGCGGGGTTGATGAATAGCGGCGCAGCGTTATACCCTTCTCTGTCGGGTCGTAATCCAAGCACGATGTTGTGTGCGTGTTTGCGTGTTCGCGTGTGTGCGTGCACGAGTGCGTGCGTGAGTGTGTGCACGAGTGTGTGGACACTGTATATATAGCAGTAAGTACATGGGTATGGGGGTGGGTAGTCGTGGTTAGCTTTGCAGCACGCGTTTTGGATTAACGGCCGCGGTGGGGCGGGGAGCTAAGGGATGGCGGGATTAGTGGATTACCGTCCGGAGCCCCGAACGAGACGGAACGAGGCTTTACACATACTTGCGATGCGCGAGACGACGACGACGATGACGACGGGCTGACATCGCCCGCCCCGCGGAGAACCAGCAAGTCTTTGTAATAGTTATTAAAGAAACCCTTCAACGGCTTCAACGGTTTAAACCTGCCCCCGCGCGATTCATTTAATATTATAGGTATACGCGCATTCGAATATAACCGCGTACAGTAGCGTTAACGACTGTTGATGATTTTATTAACGTAAATATATATCCATTTCCAGACGATATATTTTTACTCGCCGCGTGTGAAAAAAAACAACCATTTTGAAATGTGAATTGCACGATTTGAACGCACAAATAGCTTTAAAATCAATCGAAAATATATTTTGATGATATTGTGGCGAAACAAACTTATTTTTTTTTTAACGAAACCCCCTTTTTACTGTAAATAATCTAGTGGATAACTTTTTGAAAGTTTTGATGTAGGTACCACTTCAAAATTCGAACGAGTGGTTTCTCAGTTGTTTAAAATATTATTATTCCTTGACTATATTCTTAAAATAATATAAATATACATAATATTATTCATTAAGTGAATACGAAACACGAAAAATGATCTGATGGTTATTTCATTTTTAAATATTTTCCAACATCGAGGGTTATTGGACCACATCTATTCAAAATTAATCACTATTCACGACCAACAACTAACTAAATTGAATAACGAATTTTGCAGTTATTAATGTGGAAAATGGCTAAAATGTATATTTTGTAAAAAAATCTATAGGTAACAAAAATGAATATTATTTATTTTGTTTTTATTATTATACATTTATATTATACTTTACAATTATAGTACATAATATTTATAAAACTACTTTATTATTATATTTATAATGTAGACCATGTTCATAATAATGTGTTATATTTTATAAATACTTTACATAAAAATCGGTATTTGCATACATTTTAATTTTAACCTAAGAATTTATTATTGTCTAGTTCAAAAACACGATTATTACCGTCATTCGTTTTTATTTCGTAGATGGGTAAACTAAACAACAAACTACTAAATCTAACAAAAACTGTAATGCCCGTTTTGTCCATTTTCGTAACACTAAAAGGACCTCACACAGCGATACTCACTCGAGTAGAAATAATGTAGTTTAATAGCTTAATGTCCATTTTGGTGGTTTTTTTTTTACCGTTTTTCCCGTTAAAAGTCCTAATCCCCAACGATTCGTTGTCGCGAAAACCCGTTATTATGGTATATATAATTTTACGAAAGTTCCGTATCCCCACTGATCCCCTAGGGGTAGTGGGGCAAAAGCGTTTTTACTACCGAAGCGAAATACCTTGTCTCCCCCCTCCCATCTGGGTGTACGCAAATCCCAAGAGAGCCGCAGGGATAACTTATCGTATATATAATGTCACATCTCCCCTTCATCCACGTGTTTGTTTGCTTCCATCTTAAAACATTCGAACAACAAACATTAAAGTTTCCTGAAAAAGACAGAGCCAGACATCCCTTATATTTCTATTTAACTCTCATACCTCCATACACAGTTTTTTTTTTTATTCTATTGATTGTCTTTTTCAGTCACACCAGTCAGTATATACTAACATATTATACGAGTATGTATTCGGCGTATAAAATAAACAACTGACAAAATAAATTTATTTAAAGTCACTATGTTATATTAATACCATAAATCTTTTAAACCAATTTTAGTAAATTCGATGTTTGGTTACTTTAATTTAATTTTATCTTCTCCCTCGTGCAATACAATATAGTTATGTGTAATTTATTAATTTATAGAACGACATTGTATTATATGATTCTCAGAATATCTAAAAATAATACTATGTACCTACTTAATTAAAGTTTAGAACAAAATTTATTAGACACTACTTATTATACACTATATATCCTTGTTATTAATATTGTGCAGTTGGCATTAGTATAGCTGTATTTTTTCCTCTAAATCCTGGGGAACTTTGTATTATATGTAAGTCTTCATTCGTCCTTTTTGCAGTTTGGAATAGCGCCGAATTGCGTTTAGAAAAAGTATACGAGCCCACAAAAGAAGAAGGTGTACACTGTAGAGGGAAGGAAAGGGGATGGAAAAAAACGTGTCGAAAGTAATTTCGAAAGGCAGAGGGCGAACTCCTAGCGCGTGGGGAAAATGGCACGGCAAATGGGTTACACGGCGCGCTATACCCGGTGTGAGAGGGACGGTCTGAGTCAGAGCGAACTAATCAGCCGGTTACTTTTGCGCCGGAGGGGACAAATCGCCACCACCACTTCCGGGGGCACCTCGTCCATACACCGTATACACGTGTACATATATATTATATTCCTGACCAGCGCCGAGTGATTGATGCGCGCAAACTAAAGCGCAAGACGTTTTTATTTCCAAAAATGTCCCACCTGACAGCCGAGTGTAGGCGAACAATAATAATATATTATGTAACGTGGCTCGCGTGTAACCAGTAAGCAAATGGTCCATTAACCGGAAATAAAAATCGTAACGCACCTTCCGGTTTTTATCACTCCGAGCGGTTTTCGCAGCGCACGAACACCACCGTCAATGAGGGTGCCGATGAAATAATCCTCTATCTGAATGCGTTTTACGACGGACTGTAATGGTCTGTGTACGTTATATAAGGCATTTAATTGGGCCCACGAGAGTGACTAGAAATAGACATAGTTTAAGGTTTGCCGAGATTCAAAAGATAAATACAAATACGGAATAATATTATTATGTAGTGTGTACCCTACTGCAGACATTAATCATAATTCATAATATTGTTTTTATCATATACGAGTATACGACCACCAAGTTTCTAGATTTTAGGAACCTATATTTTGAAATTATTTGAAAACGAGAAATTTTTCAAATACTAAAAAAAACTTTGATATAATATGAAGGCAACTCACTTGCTCATATTTAGATAATTAATTAAATAATAAAAATTTGTATTAGTAAGTTATGCCCGTATAAAAATTTATGATTTCAATTTTTTCAGTTTATAATTAACCAGCTAGTATAGAAATTTAAATTATAAATAATTCGTTGATGGGTTTTTCTTATATTTAAGAAAATTACAGTGAAAATAAGCAACATAAATAGCTATTTAAAGTTCCTTCTGCACAAAATATCTATTCTAAAAAAGTTGTTACATAACACTTTTTGATCAATTTTTTTTTCAAGAAAAATTTATCTCTATTTATCTAATAAAACACATACCATTCTAAAATGTATAGATACCTCTCGTTTCACATTAAATGTAATACAAAAACAATTTTATAAATTTAAAAATAGAATTTAAATGTGTAGTATACATGTAATATACATTAATTGAAATCTAAACTACCAATAATGTTTAATCGTGTTATTACTTTAATAAAATATTTGTTGACAAAATCCTTTGATTTGAGAAGACAAGCAGAATTATTTAAATGACACCTTAATGGGATAAAGTGTCAAATTTAAGTAATTAGCTTCACGGCGGGAAAGGGGAGCGAATGTCTTCGTTAAGCAAAATACATGCGTTATATAATAAATAATGAAATCATCAAGCGACCCAAACTGTGCGATCTAATGATGTGTCTTTTTCGTACGAAGTATATAAGTGTATAACGCGGCTGCGTCAGTTATACGTAATTGTCAACTTGAAACCCATTAATTAACGTCTGTCTATACCACTATTTATTTTTTAACAAACTAAAACTATAAAAAAAAATTATTCTGCAGGATGGCGGGGAAATATCAAGGAAACGATCGCAAAAGGATGGTGGAATCTAAATACAGAACGGACGGACAAGGAGGTGGTTGCAGACTCGGGCGAACAACGACCAAGAACACCGGACGAAGAGGTAAATCGATGGCCTAAAGGGACGGTCAGACTTATACAATAAATGTATTTTTCCCCAGAGACTTCTTGGCAAGCTTTTGCCATGAAATTCAACACCACGCATCGACCATATTAATTTTCGCCTTATTAAATAAGTTCGTTCGCAATATACCCGACTTTTGAATTGTTTGGGTAGGAAGTAGGTAAAAGATAACCTATAACTTTTATAAGATGTAATTTATTCACTTTGCAAAATCAGTCAAATTGGAAATGAGTAATAAATCTTATAGGTTATATACCCCGTTGAATATCATTAAATAAAATATTATACTGTGTTGGATATTAATAGGAAACAATGTTTTGATAGAAATAAATAAATTTAAAAAAATTACATCAAGAAAATACTTTTAAATCCCTAGTGAATATTTTTGATGAATAAACTATCGAAATATATTAAAATATTAAACTCATAAAACCATTAATTATTTGTTTGATTATGATCTTAAATCTTACTTAAGTATTTGTGGAACGATAAAATTATTAAATAAAAAATATTTGGCTGTATAATATAATATATGTTAGACGAAATAATAACCATAAAGTTAAATTTAATTATACATAAAACAACTCTAGATTTTTATCTGATTGTTAACAAAAGCTCATTTTTCTAATAACTTTTTACGTATGTAGTATAATACTATAAAATATAGTTTATTGTTAATATTTTTTTTTATGTAGTAAAAAGTTATGTTAAATACATAATACACGTATGTGATTGAAATTTTAGCATAAATTCGATAATAAAACAAGTTAAATTTGCTAGTTAATCATAACATTTTAAAAAAAGAAAAGTTTTCTTTAAAATTATTCTGAAATCATAGTACAAAATATATTTAATGATTAATGGTTATCAACCTTTAATATTATAGCATCGTACTTTCTAAACAAATTGGTCAAATAAGCTCAACGAGCACAATATTTTGGACATTTATAATTATTTATTGTAGCTTATGGGTTAGGGACGATTACAGACGTTTTGAGCAATCAGATAGAAACATTAAATAAAACCAACCTTATTATATTATATAATGATTAAAATGTATTTACTCTTTTCTTCATAATTCATTAAAATGTGTAAAATTTAATATATATATATTATATAAAATAAAAAAAAATTATTTGCTAAGAGACATACATACAAGAAATACTGGACAATAAACAATTAGTCTTGTTTAATTTTTCCTTTCGATACCTATGTAAAATAAAAGTCTTAACTAAACTTTAAATATAAAATTATTAAATACTTGTAAAAATCAAAACTGTTCCCATTCCCGTAACTAATATCTTCTTTTAAATTATTAAGTATTATACGATTTTGAACATCATATTAAACTTAATAGCGTATAATTGCAAGTGAAATCTAACCACTGTCATGCAGGAACGACTCAAAGAAAAGACAACGCCCAGTATTCCTCTCACTTTTAATTCTGCATGATAATTGATAACAGTATGAGCACCACCATACCAATAGTCAAATTTCTTAAAAACCAAGGTGGATATTATTATATCCACCTTGTTAAAAATAAAACGAACAATCGGTGATAACATCTATTATTATTAATCATGTGCATACAACATAGATAAATCAATACGTAAATTATCAAAAAACTGTATGAGTGTTGTCCGCTTAATAATTAAATTTAATACAACGCAATGAGTAAGCATAAATATATAAATATTTAATAACACGGAATATGTAATTTGTATTTATGCAATTTTTACCGCAAAGCGTTATGCGATAATGAATCTATGGTCACGGTTATAATAATGTACAAATTATATTTTGGCCATAACAACATTAAACATTCAACAGCAGACATTGCATAAAAATAAGCTGAACAAAATATGTGTAATATATTGTTCGTGTAGATAAAAAAATTAAATAAACAAAAAAAATAATTTGATTTATTCGTTCTATTTGATGCTTATATAGATATATAGGTTTTTATAATGATTTCATTTTAAAATAAATGTACTATAATTGTGTTTGCTGGTTTTTCATATGTTACTATAAATAAAATTAATTAAAATATAAATTATGTATAATATACATTTAAATATATAAATGTTTTCTTTTCTATTATTTTGCTCAAAAAATTTAGAATTAAAATAAATTTTAACGGCAAAATGTTTAAAAACAAATTTATTCTGAATTAATAAAAACGTAAAAATACGATTTGTACATTTTGAGATTAAAAATTAGAATAAAATAAGTGTAATAGTAACTTTAATTTAGCAATTAAATGTTTTTAATAGATAATTAGGGACATTACATAATAAGAAACATTATTTTATTCTTTTTTAAATATATTAGGTACACATATATTTTAATACATATTTAATGCGTACCTAATCAACCTACCATGGTATAGTCTTAAACTAAATATTTATTCTATACATTCAAGTTGAATTTTAAATAAATATTAAATTTAAAAATAATAAAATAAAATGTTTAGAAAAATAACTAAAATCATAAACAGGCTTTTTTCAAAAATGTAAATATGTAATACAATGATTATATGAAGAAAATTTACATATATTTAATTAATTACAGTCAAACCTAATATTGTAATGTCTCCATAAAAATGTTGTATTTTACTGTATTATAAACTATTTTATAGTTTAAAACATTGTCTCGTAATCTCGTATTACTAATGCTTTAGTTACAATTTAAATCTAAAGCCGATATAAAAAATGAGTAATTTAAAAAAAAAAATGAAATAGCGTGCTAGTAATTGTGGACTTTTTTTTTATTACACGCGTATAATATTATAAGCCCACTCATGAATGAAAACAACATAACATTTTCGCCCTCTTAAAAACCTATCGCGATAATGATATATACATAACGTAGTAGCAGGTACCTGCTGTATAGCCGTATAGGGTACCCTATGGCGCGCATATAACGGGTTCGCGTGTTTTTTGGTAATTTCGTGGCGGCGGCTAGGGAGGGTGAAAAACTTCCATTCGCGGAGGGCGCTAGGGGGCGGATAAATGAAGAAAATGAGTTTTTCTGGCGATGCAGAAGTGTAACACGTCGACATAATCGAATTCCAGACCGAGAATCAGAGGCACTAAACGTATCGGAAAATGAGATCGAACGCATAATAATATATATATATAAACGATATGCAGGTCAAAACGCAATCAAATCGGTCGGATTTGAATTTTTCGTTTTTCATCAAATCGTAAATCGTGTAGCTGACGCGTCGAAATAATAATATCTTCCAGATCCGGGACGGACAGTTATTTTTTCTTTCCAACGGAATTGATTAATACCTGCAGTCGTACGGAATTCCCATGTGTGTGATACAATATAACAAATAGTAAATACATATATATGTATACGACTATTCGTGCATATATATACACACACACACAAGGCTATTTGTGCATGTGTAGGTTGGTTGGTCTATATACATACACACACACACACACAATATAATACATGTACACGGGTATACCGTACACGTACAATTAACCGTCGTGTTGGACGGGAAAATAACGTTTGTAGGCAAAACCGAGCAAACGTCCCGCCGCCGCCGTCCTGTATATATATATAAACACTGCACAACACAGGGCACTGGATCAATACGAGGCCCAAAAGTTCACGGAGCGACCCCCAACTAGCGCTCTCTAAACCTATATAATATTATATATATACACGCGTACCGTTTTGTGTTACAAACCAGTATGAATTTCTCGTGAATTTTTTTCTGTCTTTCTGTTGTTTCTTTTGTTGGATTTCCCCCGTAAGTTTTTAACCGCAAAACCATTATTATGTTGTATTTGCATTACGACATTTATATAGTTAAGCCATTTCATTTGAATTTTTTCATTTATGTGCGCTAAATAGTTAGTTTTGTGTGATGTTTGTCGGTCTTATAAGATTAGATTAGATTAGAATTAGAAAAAAATTCACGAATCCCATACTAAGTACCTGCATATTCTTAACGCGATATTTGCAGAAGATAATAATATATATTTCGCACGCAGACAATTAATTTTAAGTCTGACGTTTTAACAGAAAACCGTTAGTAAATACAAATTCAAATTACCTATTTATAAACGATCATTAAATAACACATTTATTACATAGTTATTTTTTATAAAATATAACATAAACTTTTCCTAAATTGCATGTATTTAAATACACGCGGATAGTTAATAAATAACTTATAACTAATGCTAAATGTGGAAAGTGGTTATCGTGTTACACGAATAACAATATTTTTATGTGATTTATCCATTAAAAAATAATGTTATCATACTAATATTTGAGATGTATTTTAATATTATATTTCAAATAACTTTAAAACTAGTATAACTAAGCGTTTTCCATATGAAATAAAATATTTTTAGTATCCTGTTCTATTTTCATTCCACAATGTACTATAATTTTGTGTTATTAAACCTCTATTCTAACCAAAGTTAAAATAAAATTATATTTTGAATTTTAAATACATAGTAATTTAAATTTAAAGATATAATATATTTTTAATTTAGAATTAATATTATAAATATATTTAGTTACAACAATGCCATTACGTTAAAACGTTTTGTTATTATAAAAAAAAAAAACATTCAAATAGATATTATAATTATAATTGTTCTAAACTTTTAAAGAGTTCAAACTGTTTTTAACAGTAAAAAAACAATGTTTCCATCAAGCTGTTAAAATACCCAAAGCAAATAACAGGTATAGAACATTGAAGGTTAAAATAATATTTTAATATAAAATTACTTTTTAATTTTTAGTATTAAATATTGTGGTTTTTGTTTGTGTTATTTTTTTATTTGGGTTAACACCCTATATAATATATATTATGTATGAATAACAATTTGCTGATTATAGTTTGAAACAATTTTTAATACCTATTTAAATTGCACACATTTTTTTTTTTAATGAGTTATACTTATACTTTTGGAAGGGAAAATAATAAAATATCTTAGATACAGCACCTCAATAAGACATTTTTCAATGAAGGGGTTAACTTTAGAGGTATAGGCCATTAGTCAATTTCTTTTACGTCATTAAAAAAATTGTGAAATAAAAAAATATCAAGCCACGAGTTTTATCGTAATTATAACAAATGTATTACCTTATCTTTTGTATTTGATAATTTTGACACTAACAAATAATAATACAACAACCAGTCATATGCCAAAATAAACCTAAACAAATTAAGTTAGAGAATTGCAATTATATTTTTCTGGTAGGTAGAATTTTCTAGAAAAATAAAAAATACCAAATTGGAAATGCGTTCTTTTTCTACAAAATCTAAAACAAACAGCTAATTCACGTTTTTGAATATTTTTAATTCTATAAGAATATAATGATTTTGGTTTTACAACATTTTTATTTTAGATTCTAAATGAAGCAAAGGCCTTTTATAATAAAGTATTTTTTTTAACATCATGTTATTATAATATTTTTTTGTTAACATAAAGTTGACGTATTCAGCAACTTCACGAACAGGTAATTTTTCAGTTTTTTCACAATAGTTTCTTGAAGCGTAAGGAAAACTACCAACAGCCATCAACAAATTTTAAAGAAATTGTATGATCTTATCAGAAGTCCCGCTCAGAATAATTTTTATAATATTATTACAGTATTACTTTCAAATATGATCACACAGCTATATTAAATAGGCTAAATGAAATTAGGACTTATACTTAACGCTCAAGTATAACTACTTATAAAGTTATATCTTGTTCAGTTTCTTTTTATTTGTTCACTAAAAAAATATATATATAATATATATATAATATATATATTATAATATATTATATTGTATTATTTAATAATTTATTATTCAAAACTATTATCTTAATGCTATTGAATATGCATTTATCGAAATTGGAATAAAATCAAAAAAAAAAATGCTTTTATATATATTTCATATTTTACAAATATTCTATCAATAATTCTTCAATAAAATGATGAAAATCCAAAAACACTGCTAAAAACTTACTTCAAATGTGAACAAATTGATCAAAATGAGAAAAAATATTTTTTTAATGTTTTAATTTAGGTACTAAGTTTTAAAAATTATTATTTTTAGATTTAGATTTCATAGCGGAGCAATGAATGTATTTATTTTAAAATAACATGTCTTTTCACGTCATTATTCATTATTTCATTTTTCTTTTTTTATATGAATAAACGATAGATAGTTGAAAAAATATTTCGATCTTCCACTTAAAGGTTTTTTTTTTAAAAAAATTTGATCTATTTTGTACTTAAAAGTGGTCAAAATTCCCAGTATTTATTAAAATAATTAGGAAAATAAAATATAATAAAATAATAAATACCAAGAAAATGGAAATCATTATCCAAAACCAGTTTTAGATAAAATTTATTTATTTTTTTTTGGCGTACCTCAAAAACAGTAGGTACTTGAAGTTTTCACCAAATGTCTATAATAATATTATTTTATATTCATGTTGATATCATTTTCAAAATATGTTCACTCTTTTTGAGCCATTTATGGGTATGCAGTCTTTGATTTTTTTTAAATTTATTTTTTATAACTGATAAAGTACAATATAATTTTATTTTATAGACATTTGAAGTTTTAACTTTGAAAAAATTCGTCAAAATCATAAAAATTTGCAGCTGAAAATTTCTAAAATGTTAAATTTTATAGCTAAGGGTTGATAACTTATTACAAGGTTGCCCATAAGTAGTGAAAGCTATGAAACTAAACATGTTTAGTTATTGTGAAGTCAATTATGTTATTACAATTAAAAACACTATTCATAAGGATTTCAAACTTTTACATAATTATACTTTTTATTATTTCTACTTTACCTCATGAAATTTTCAAAATATGTAGATTAATTTATAAATGAATAATAATACTTCTTTATACCAAGAGTACCCTTATTCACACTGTTAATTTTACTGTAAAGTGATATTTAATCAAAAGTTAATAACAATAATATAATATGGATAAATATATATTATTATAATAATTAAATATTAATATTGTTTATAGATGCAATATTTTCGTCAATAATTAAACCAACCTACTGAAATATTAATATTAAAATAATCTACTTTAATAGCAATATCAAAAAACATATTATGATAAATATATTTAATGATTTAAGCTAACTTGAAAATTTCAAGTATCTACCGTTTCCGCTCAGACTCGTTTTTCGTATACAATGATATATCATAGAAATTCAATTAAACACATGCATTAACAATGATCCACTCGACACCTGCTATATAGAAGAGTGTACCCACTTGCTCGCCTTTTGTTTCTAAGTTGGATATGTATATCATTGCATTTTATTGACAAGAAAACTTAACATCATTCGAAAACTTAATTCAACTTTTTTTTCATGTAATTATAAAATAAAACAACACAGTAGTCTTTATGCAAAAATAGAAATGCGTATACATGGTTTGTTGGATAAAAGTTGTATTCAATACAATTTTTTTAATTATTCTTGTTACAGATTTGCGTATTATTTCATTATAAAATCTACTAACTTAATTACTTCAATTAAGACAGAAAGGGAAAAAACATAAAAAAATTGATTAATTTCTCTTTTAAATTAGAGCTTTTATGAGTCGTGTTCTTTGCTTCTTTGCATTAATAATATTAAAATTAGAATTCTCAAAGCATTATTAACATTAGTACTTTTTATAAAAAAAAAAAATCATTACTGATGCTTTTTTTGTAATAAATGATAATATTTTGTATTATATGTTGTTATATATATAATTTCCAATCAGTTTCATAATAAATCCATTTATTTATACAATTTATTAGAAAAGAAATTACATTACGAGACACAATAATAAAAACATTCATTTTATAGTTATTTACTAACCTAAAATCAATTTAGGCTGAAACAGTTCTTTTCCTAACATTTTTATCTTTAAACGAAACCATTTCTGGTATAAATAAATAAATTATAAATCCGTTTTTTAAACAGTCTAAAAATTCGTTTAAGTGAGTAAGTATAAAATCAAATTATATATAGTATTATATAAATTTAAGACATTTTTCTGAATTTTTTCAAAATCCGGTGTTAAAATTTAAAGTTTTTATTTACCTAAATAATCTTATAATATACATGCAATTCTTAAGATATAATGTTTATAAATTCCACGATTTAAATGTATTAATGTTGAAGACTTTTAATTTTTCTCCAAACAGTAGTTCTAATAGGATTTTGAGTATTATACTTTGTGTATGACTTAAAATGTTAACACAATATTATTATAATATTATGTAATGTATTAACATTATATATATTTTCATTGTTAAGGTATAAATATTTTAAAAATATCTAACTATTAATTACGTTAATATAAGTACAATCATTGATTATAAATACTTGTGTTTATGCTGCACTTTAATTTAAAACATTAGAATAATCGTTATTTTACTCAAAATCATTTTTTTAATGCCATTATTGATGGTTTTTTATAATAAATCTATGGTATTATAATATTACGTACTAATATAACTGGTACTAGAACCAACCGTAATTGCTTGACTTGAATATAAAGATAAACTATTGAGTTTGAAAAACAGTACTCGGTATTATGATAATAAATTAATAAATAACTAATATTATACGCATAAAATAAATTATGCATTACAATAATCGAATTGACCAATAAAAACTTGCATAAATAATTCAAAAATAAAACTCTTTTTTAATTTATCATAAGATATTTTTCCTGATCATTATAATCTTAAATACTTGTAATAAGTCATATTAAAAATAAATTTAAATAATCTGTCAGACAAACATTTTGGAACTGCGTTTTATAATAAATTAACTAAATATAAAATTCTACGTTTCATCATATTCACAATGATTTTAAAAACAATTTTATGTTTATTTTTTTTTCAAATAAAAACTTGTTTACATACCTATAATAATAATAGATATAAACAATTTTTTTCAATAATATTATTGAAATGATAAAAATTATAAATAAGATTAATTTAAAGTCGTGTAGGTACGTATAAACTAAGTTACTTATAAATTATTTTCATTTTTTAAATGAGAAAATTTAACATAATATTATATGCTTTTATTGTCTTTGAAAATCAACGTTGACTTTTGTTCTCACTATGGCATTTAAAGTGGATCAAGTCAAACTTCCTACTCGTAACACCAGCAGTTCCCCTAGCCTACTTGAAGTGTTTTGTAGGGACACGGACAGAAAAAATAAAAGAGAAAAGAGAAAAAATAAAATAGGAAAAAAAATGAGTCACTCGCCCTTCACGCGTGTTTGCCATTGTATCCCTCGAGGCTACACTTGCCCTTTTTTTCAACTGCCACCGTTGTTATAGGTCGGGTCGACCTATTCTATATATTATATTATATTCTCCGCGGAGATGACGACGCGGCGATCCAACTGCGGCGTGTTACTGCATCGTCAATCGTATTACACGCGGATCCGACTTACTAAGTCATCTTGGTGTACGTCGGGAATTTCGAAAGTTTCAAAAACGGTTGAAACAAGGCGGTACACGCGTGTATCATGCGTGACAAAACGAGTTCCACTCGAAAACCATCACGATCCGGTATCGCGAACTGTAATAAAATGGCATGTGACGGAATTTAGAAATATAACTATAATAATATGTAGGTATATGGTTCAGTTCCGGTTCTCGATTTTACGGCACATAATGGATACAAATGTATATATTTTAATATAATATATTTTATATTGCTTTTGCCTGTTATTCAAACTTTTAAATTTTAAATGATTTCCATATAGTATTTATATAATCTCAAGTTTTTTTTTTAAAACTGACTTATTATAGTATAATAAATATCGATAAATTTTCAAACGACATTTAAATTTATATGGGCAAATTACAGAACCGTATTATAAGGTATTATTATAAGTACCCATTACACTAACAAATAAAATATCGAGTGTATAGTAATTCAATATTTATTATTATGGCACCTATGTAAAAAATTGATTTTACCTTTATATTTTTCAATAATTTCTTCCATTACGTCGTTTTCTTTAGGTAAGTGCTTAATCATTAAATTGCTACCTGGGCATAGCCCGCATGTGGGGCGTTGAAAGTTTCCACGCACACGCCGGACAGCTTATGACTGAATATATAAAATTCATCATATTATATAATATTATATATTATATCTACAAAGATTGATGAATCGTTTAGCGTGAAAAATCCGTGAAAAGTCTGCTGAGCTTATATGTGCACATATAGTGTGTACACTTTTGTTTTCTCCCTCGGAAAAACCCCATACCTCGCAGCCGTTCTTGTGAAAACCTAGCGCCGTTATATTACAGTGTCGCGGGTTCGCTGTATAATTTATAAAATATACATATTATATGGGACGTCGTTCGCCAATGCCGTCGCCGACGTGACGTGTTTCCATTTACATAGCTAATGACCCTTGGGGCCGGACCGAGTCCCGCGGCGGTGCAGCTATATAGACGGTGCCGGTGCAGTGCGGGTGAGCAACCTCTCCCCCCCACCTCGCGCGCACGATGAACTGCACTGTACACAAAGCGTACTATAATAATAATATGTACATATTATACCCTACCCAGCGAGTGCGGGTGAGCATAGTAATATTATGCGACATTTTTGTTCTATATTTTTTACTTTGTATATAAAATATCTAGCATCTTTATTGCCACGCTCGAAATATGGATCTACTACGTATAATACTACTGCAGCAGGCGGGATGTATGTAAAACAATTCTTTTTTCACTATGGGAAAACATTTTTTTTTAAACGTAATTTTAACTTTTAAGTAATAAATATATACAACATTTTTGGAAAAAAGATTGTAAAGTAAAGAGTATTATTATTGCTCACTTTTTGTATTTTTAAATAAATACTTACAACTTAAATTGCATTCTCTAGATACTTGGGATATTTCAGAGAATTTCGATCAAATTTAAAACCAGCAGTTAAGCAAGTTAGAATTACGAAATTTCTAAATTTAGATGAATGGATGAGCCGTGAACAACATAATTTCGCTGCAAAGTACCGCACTTTAACAATCCACTCTGCACTCCATCAGTTAAAATGTATATATTTTATATTCCCTAATAAAATAATATATCAAAAATGCCAGATATAATAAAGTATAAAATATGTATTTATATAGTTATATATTATATATTATGATGCTCTTCGTACGTTTTAAGTTAATTATATTATTAAATAATACTCAAATATGCTGTAAAACTTATTTATTGCACATTACACTGGATTATTTGGTGCTACATGATATTTAATAATATTTTTACAGAGCAATAATAAATTATAGATATATAACATAATATATATATGTCAATAAAATTGAATTTGGTATAATAAAATATGCATCCTTTTACAGATTTTCTGAGAAAACATTTTATTCGATATGGAATGTGGTTGAATGTTGACTGTCGTGTTGTCTAGACATTATTTTCAGAAACACTTTTTTTTGGAAAAAATAGTATATTCTTTTGCTGATTTATTTGACACTTGCAACATAAAATGTAATACCTATATTATATATTTTGTTATTTTTTAGCTCCATGGAAACACCTTAACAGTTTTATTTTCATATTTAAATTAAATTTTAAGTGCTATTTTCAATAAATTTAAGTATCAAATGGTAGTTCTAATGCAATGTGGTTTTAAAATTATACTTGTATCCTTAAACTGATACTAAAATGCCAAAATAATTTATTTCTAACACTAAAAATAAAAAATAAATATGTATTTTAGACATTAGAAAATACGTCAGGCGATTTTATTCGAGTATTTTAGACCAAATACATATATATAATAGCATTAGCTCAAAATATTCAAAACTATAACAAAATAAAATATTTGAACAACATGGAATAATAATCGTATTTTTTTATGATTGAAAATAGAATAAATTATGGCATAAAATAAAATGTGATATAAATGTAGAGTAAAAATGCCAATAACAATATTCTGATTGAAAATATATTGAAGAAAATAAATATGAACCAAAAAATACGGTATCCAAGAATAGTATTACAAAAAGCTTCTCAATAAATACATTAGGTACCTATAATATGTGACTCTCTCAGTCTCCAATTGTATTTCTGACAATGTTATCAATTTTACAATATATATCTGCTGGAAATAAGTTGGTTATTTATGAAATAAAGTATTTTATTTAGAACTTTTTTATTTTAATTCAATTTACGAAATATAAATACTATCAAAATATGATTCACGTATAGAATTGATATAGTAAGACACCTAAAAAACTCATAAATTATAATTTTAATTCTATTTGGTAGATAGTTTTATTATTTTCTTGACATAATATATGTATTCATTCGTACAATCAAGGTTACCTCTACATTGTTTAGATAGCTATCGTTGAAACTTTAGCCAACTAAATCGATTTTATGTATTCATTTATATTCTATTCTGGTAAAAATCAAATAGTTATATGAACCGTATGTTCATATTTTACATAATATCTGTGTATGTCATCATAATTATCGTTATCGTTCATATTTTACGTAAACATAAAACAAACAAAACAATACTAAAATATTATATTGTTTGGTACTGTAAACTTTATTATTACAAGTTCGATTGTTTTTACTCCACTGCGTTTGAATTAAACTATCTAAACTATACAGTATACACTAACACTGTAATTTATTGACATTTTAATTAATATTACATTGGAATAAAATAAATATTTCGTATTTTAAAGTTACAAAACACAGTATTTATTATTCAAGCATTTCAGCTATTGTAGCGCATAAACAATTTAATTTATTTACTTTGGCGTATAATAACCTTATTAGCTTCAATAAAACGCAGAACATTATTGCGCGAAAACAAATAATAACTGCGTTGCAGAAATATAAAAATAAACACAAATAGTACCCATTTATTTTATTATAAAACATATTAATATGCATTATGTGGTACATTGATTTACTTCAAGCATACATTATGTTATTTTGTTTTTTTTTCATATACAAATACAATGTTGTTCGTGTCTTATTAGTTAGGTACACCGTACGCATATTCTATATATATATTTTTTTAATGTAATATATTGTTTAGATTTATGACTTTTTTAGCAATTGTATTATATGTGATACAACATACATAGCATAATATAACTTGACTTTTCGAAGTACCAACAACCGTATTTTCATTTATCTTAGTCGCAGCGCACCGCAATATAACAGGAGTAAATAAATTCTTTTTATTTATATTTTTAATGAACATTTTAAAAGCCAGCCAGCAGGACGTCTACCCCCGCAGGAATAGTTGCACGTCGGTTCTTTTATCTTTTTTTTTTTACCTCCCGCTCGTTATTACATCCGGTTGTTTTATGCACCCGCGTGTATATATTATTATATTTATGCACAAAAAAGCGATATTTACCGCATCCTTTTCACCCTTGTTGTGTATAGATATGGTTTATATTATTTTGCTTTCGCTTTGGCGCGTTCACGCGACGAAAAACAAGCACAGCTTGATGCGAGCAAATCCTGTTTGCGATTTCAATCGCTTAATTAATTTTCTTAAATTGAAAGTTATAAACGATAGTTAAAATGCATAACGGTGTGACTGCGAGTTTACACGATACCTGCTATAAAACTTAGATGATACATTAATACACTAAATCAATAATAATAATACAATATTGTGTGTTTATATCAAAAAACAACACGACATACGTATAAATACGTCATAATATATGTGACAACATTCAATACATTAATAAATCAGGCACGATTTTGAGAGAGGAGGTCCTAAAAAGTAAATCCTATTTCTTCAAAATCCTTAATTTTATATTGCTCTGTGTCACTAATAACATTTTTGTATAGCTTCAGTCCTGCAAGTGCGAATACATCCATTTCCGCTAACTCGTTGTATATATATATATATATATAAATACAGATGATCATACATTAGTACCTACCTAAACCTATAAGTCCCTTTGAAATTTTAAAATGCTTTTAGCGTGACGCCTATTTTTCTGTTGCAATCTCTCGTCGATGTACAATTCTTTTGATCGTATCCTACACAATATTTATTATTATACACGATGTTCCCGGTGGCTATTTTTACGACTTTTCATACTGCGTGTTTTTTACAGCCATCCAAAAATGTACTACTCCCTTTGATTGAAAAGCTTTTATTTATTTAAACTTTGTATTACAATATTATATAGTCTTGGCAAGACATTTTAAAATAGAACATTTCAATCTTAATAATTCAAATTAAGGTACTAATAAACAAGTTATTGATACGCTCGGATATACTACAAACAAATTATTATAATATACAGAATTGTTTTGTTGTTCTTAGGTTTTGTAAATGAGTTTACAAATGTCTATATTGGGCAACGCGTTCTACTGCTTTACCTATACTATATATACCTAATGTAATATTATTATATTGAAAACTTATATCGATGTAAAACCGAGCACGTCATCTTTGACATCCAATAAAAATATAACTTCAATGGGATAAGTTCCTACAGTTATTTTTTCGATATTAATTTTGCCTAAAATGAACGTTTAATAAAACTTTACAAGAATATCGCTGAGTGACGCGGTGATTGCAACCGTCTAGACACATTTTAATATATTTTAAGAGCAACGATAAGTTATTGTGTTCAAAAAACGACGACTGCCATTTTTTTTAGCAGTTGATTGGTGATATTTATTTTTATTAATACAAATTCCAATAACATTAATAATAATAATAATAATAAAATATAAAAACAAAATCATAATCGTTCAAAAATAAGTCAAACATGCTTATTTATTTGATTCTGTTCAAAGTAAAAAAATACCCCGAGTTACACACCTTTTATATTATAAAGCGAGTCCGAAGCTAACCTAATACCTACATAAAATCCGTAAATCAGTCATAATACTGCAGGATTCGTAAAATGACATATATAATACAGGAACCGCAGTAGTGAGTTGTAACTTGTAATATTATAATAATTATCACATAAAGACGTACCCGTGTAGTGAGTGAAAGTATTATACCTTTATGTACAATTATCTATAATACGTATATACCTATTTTTGCGGTTTATTATTCGTCGCAATAATTAAGTATCCGCGATTCTAATATTTTTTGTATCAAGTATGTATAAAAATAGTACCTACCTATACCATGGTACCTAGCTATACTCGTTATATCTGACAGCGCTCACTGCGCACACTACACACGCACCCCATGAAAATAAAAACTTTGTCCTCACACGACCGTGACGCGTACATATATACATGTAGTGATAAATATCATATATAAATATGTGTTTTTGTGAGTGTGTGTGTGTGTGTATGTGATAATATGTGTATATAATAAGCGCGGGTTGGCCGTATTTGCCAGAGCGATGGGAAACGGTGACACGTGCACCGCGACGTCGGACTTACACACACACACACCATATACATATATATATTATATACACGAGTATAGTGGTATAGTAGTAGTATCGCGGTGTACACAAAGGGAGCGGAGGGCGAAACAATAATCATTATTGTTGCTGTATAGTATATATAACCTCACCCCCGTGTAAAACGACCCCTTTGCCGGCGGATCATCTTCCTTCGGTCCCGTTATTTTGACGCCGCCGTTCCCACCGCGTGATGAATAATTTTTTTTTTTAAACATATCTCTCACCCACCTCAGACGGCCCTACGGCCCCGCGGCCCCCCGACGGTGTTGTATTATTATAATATAATATTTCTCCAACGGCGTTTACTCCTACACCTGATGATATACGACATGTATAATGTATTATATATTATATATATTTATTTATATATATATATAGGTACTCTGCGCGCCCGAAGACGATATACGGCAAACACTCGGCAACAATGACGAGACAAAATGACGACGACATAATATTTGAACGACCCGCCACGCTCCGGTGCAATCTTAAACCAACTATTATATATACGTATAGTTGATACATATAACAACACGCGATACACAGTTGTTACTGTTGTTGTAAAGCTTTCGAAAACGACGTCTTTTGTTTTCCTTCGTATTCTCTCTACCGGTTATGCTACTGCGTTATGACAATACAACAATAGCGTAAACGGCTATTTTATGACATAATTTATTTTTTCAAATTTTTTTCATACGCGTAAACGTAGGTATTCTCGTTGATTTATACGACACAAAACGAATTGTTTCAATGTTTAGTGTAAATTAACTTTGTTAAAACTGTTACGAATAGGATTAACACAATATATTATTATTATCATCGAGGCTGTGTATTTAATGTATTAAAAACCCATGAATTTACATGTACTCGGACATTAAAAAATAATGAAATATGCACTGGAAATTCTGCAATATTTTGCGAAATATACTAAAATAAATAATTGCCTGTTATGCATATTATAGCTTGAAATGTAATAAATATAATATAAAAGTATCAAGTATGCATAAGATATTTAAATTATATATATATACGAATATTATATTATAAGTATAAGCTCATTAAAAAATAGTAATACATTTTTAAGACATTACGCAAAGTAAAATTTTAATATCAAATAATCAAAAAATTATATGGGAATCAAACTTATCCAAATTCATGATATTTTTCTCAAATAAACAATAAAAACTAAAAAAAACCCCTTACGTGGATTTATATTCACAAACGTATAAAATATGCAAAGTAAAATGTTGTTCTTAGAATATGATAATATCTTGAACAAAATTTGTATTTCAGTTATTTGGAATTCAAAATGGAATTCATCATTATGCGAAATCATTAAATTCACAGACCTGATTACCATACTTTTAAATTATCATTAAAATGTGAACGCGTCTTATAATAAAGCCTTTGACTACAATCTATTATAGATTGTACTAATAATATATTAGCGTCAACCACTTGAACTAGTATCTATATAGTTAATTACTAATTAACAACCTATCTGTTATTCAAAGATTTACTAAAAACAAATTCAGCAAATTAATAACTATTAAAAATGGCATATTTGAACGCCCACAGTCTTATATTACATCTGACATTTTAGATTAATAGACCAATTTTGTCGTTTAAGCTCATTATGTATTATAAATCGTCCGCAGGCTAAAGTCACAGACCAGCGAGTCAGTCACGTTTGTAAATATACCCACGTCTTATTATATTATGTACACAAAATACCTTGAAAATACGCCTAGATATTGTGATTAATAACGAGTTTTTATCTATGCGGCGGCGGCGGCGCGCAGTTAATCATTTATTTTCTGTCACAACTCACAACACTGTATATTATAATAATATACCAGAACTTAATTGGGCGTAATGCAATAACCTGCAAAATTATATTGTCCACGCACGGCGTTATCGTTCATCATCATTTGCTGTTTACCATAACAAAAGGCATATAATTCGCCGGCGTGACACGTGTCTAATTGGAAATACATATACACCGGCACCCCCATAAACATCCACCGCAAAAGGGTCCAGATGGCCGATTGTTGAGTTTGCTTTTTGGCGTAAATCCCATATATATATATAGTTAATTGTACGTCGAATTAAATAAAAATAATAATAATAAATTAATAACACGTGCCCAGTATATATCACGAAGATCTGACATAATATTTTAAACGTAATTATTGTGTAAAACTGTCAGACCGTCGCTGACCATCCAGTATAAAATAATATATGGTCGATATCAATGTTATCAAACGCTATACCTACACATTTCGTTGTTCGACTATATGCGTCCAATAAAATCGTGATATTTATTATTATAGGAAATAAAACTACGTAAATATTTTATGATCACACGTAGGTAAAAATAACGGAATTATAAATCGCAATATAATAAGTATACATAAATGCACCATTTTTCCGAGTATATATTATATAAATATTAAATATTGTACTCCGTAAAGGGATCGTTTTCCACTCCAGATAACCGTGTTACGTAGCAATGCACGTTTTCAGACGATCCGAACACGAGAAAATAATACCTACATCGTATTTCAATGTTAACTTCTGTTGGGGGATTCTTCGAGATCCCTACTACGCGCTGTGTGTACCCATATTCACTAATTGACGAGTCCGACTGTACGTTTAATTGGATCAGGAGGGTGGATATGAAGAGTAGAAAAACAAATTGGACAAACAATAACGCTCCAGTGGGTAAACAAAATTGTCGAACCAAAACAAATAAAAGCATAGGGTCCACAGTTTTTAACGAGCTGAAAACTATTCATCGTTTTTCACGTCTGTTAATGCATGAATAGAACTCGTTTGAAAATGTGACGTAACGTAATATTTTTAAATAAATCTATATATCCGTTTAATATGTATATCAATTAAATATGATAACAAAAATGAAGTCATTCAGAGATGCTTGGTTATCTAAAATTTAAATACAATATTATTACTATAAATCCATATCAATTTTAAAGTAGAAAATACTTATTACGATTACTTGCTATTTACTGAGTAATCATAGAATCCTAACAAACTACATTTAATCTAATTTAACTAAAAACAATGCAAAAAATATAATGATATGAAGTACGTATTTTATTTTAACATAATATATTATACTTGAAAAAATTATAGAAAACATGTACCTATAACTAATAATAGTAATTAATATTTTTAATAACAATTTTAGATTGTTTAAATTATAATGAATAATTCATCAAGCATGCTTAGACCTGTTATTTTCTTTCATAGTGACTAATATATTTATTCAAATTTTGATTTTTGGAATTTTTAATATTAAAGACCATAATTTAAAATACTTAAATTCTTTTATACCATTTAAGGACTTAGGAAAGTTCTGTGGCGAGGCCAAAACTTTTTCCGAACAAGAAGTACCCTTTTTTACCTGTAACCTATTATTAATCAAATAATTTTGACAAAACTAAAAGTTTAAAAAGTATTTCATGAGTTATTAGAATGTATATACTAAGGATAAAAGTCCTTAAAAATAGTTTTCCAGAAATATATAATAGATGTAATACCTATTTGAAATATTACTAATTATTCCTGGGCAATCGTTAGAAATAATATACTATAGGTACTATTAGATAAATATTAACGAGTATAATGTATAAATTTCTCATCTCCATAACTTTGAAATCTATATTATCTCAAGTATGTACACATAATATTAATAACGTAAAATCTGCATGTTCGAATCTCGATTAAAGTACACAAAAATATTTTTTAAAAAACCATCTACTTAACAATTATTACAAAAAAAAAAAATAATTCTCATTTGTAAAAAAAAAATTTACATAACACTCCTTAAATGATATAAAAGACTAAGTACTTGAAAATATGGACCTTAAGTATACTTAAAAATTTCAAAAATCAAAATTTGGATAAGCCCATTGATAATGAAAAAATAGAAGTTTAGTAGTAAGAATGTTACTAAATATTATCCTGTATATAAAGTATTTGAATAAATTAAAAGATACCTAACTAATTATATTTACATAATACAATATTAATTATTTATTAAACTTTTTAAGCATAATATATGTATGGTGTTATTTGTTACATTATATTGTTTGTAATAAAATAATATACATGCAAGTCGCATCTTACCAATATACATCTATTCAATTAATAATAAAAATTATTAAACTTATAAGGTACTAATTTAATTAATGTATACCTACTGAATAATATGTCATATTATGTAATATCAATAACTTATTATAAATGTATACGGTGTACGTATAACATATCGATACAATATATACCTAATTTATATACATAATATACTGTATATATTCTAAATGATATAATTTGATAATCATTTTATATTTTATAAATTATAATCAACATTTACTATCAAATAACTAAATACAATTTAAATAATTTAATTAATTTATATTTAATGCGCAAATTGTTTAATAGATATTTAAATACTTACAGTTTATTTTTTGGATTTCACAATTAATTTATAAGGAAACATAACCGTTTAATACGTACGATACGTATATTAACTAATATAACTTGCATTTTTGTTAATTATGATTCAAATTTAAAACAATAAAAATAATGCACAAACTCAAAAATAACATGTAAACTAATATTTTTTAAATACGTATTACAATTTTAAAAATATAGACTTTTATTATTATATCAAACAATTAGGTAACTGTTCTGCTCTGCTAGTAGGAGTTTAGTGTATCTTATTATTGTATAGGTCACTGGAATGAATATGTTAAATTTGAAAAAAACATTTCAAAAGAAAAATGATTCTGAGCAAAAATGATCTGGTCAGCATTATTAATTTATTATCATATAAATTTATTTTTATTAATTATTACTATATAAATAATATTAACTAAAATATTAATTTCCTACTATAGAAATTAATTTAACTATTTAAAGTAATTCAGAATAAACCTTAAATAGGCAATAGGATAAATTTAGTATAAATGTTTTAAAAATGACATAGTGTATATAAAATATAATAGTATACTTAAAAGTATTAAATTTCTACGAAAAATATTTTTATTATTCTTTGTTTAAATATTGAATTTCATTCAAATTTAAACTTCAAGTATCTTAGAAAAAATCAAGATTGTATATTTCTTAGATTTTATGATTACAATATGAACTACTTATGAAGAACCTCGTATACAAACCTCAGCTATAATAATTGACCACTTAATACATTATGAACTACAAAATAATTTGAAATTTATGTGATTTAGACTAATATTGTCAAATTTTAAACTTTAAAATTTAAATGCTTTTATAAAAAATCTTGCATTTTTATTTATTTATTCTTTATAAAAATGCAAAAAATATATTTTAAATATTTTATATTGTCTATAGCAAAAATTTATTTGGAACCTTATATTAATTTTAAAATCTTAAGAATGAATGTTAAAAATTTTAGGAAATCTTAATTACAAAATAATACATGAAATTTTTATAATTTTGCAGAGGTTTATCAAAATGCTAAATTTAAACATGTTAAAAACTGATTTTATGTAAAAATTTCTATTTTTCCTTCATTGATTTATCCTTATTCCAGAATTATTATATTATTACTGAGAGTTTTCAATTTTAATATTCAAAATTACCAATTAGATCAAATTTGCTTTTAAAAACCACCTTCAGAATTGATGATCAAAGCATGATGTTCTCTACTAAATACCATGTATATATATTATATATACACTAAACAAACACATTGTAATTCAATACATTTATCGCCCCAACCAAGATCTAAAAATGTCCTGAACATGAACAAAAAATTGAAAAAATTGTAAATACGTTATAATTTGAACATAGTTTTGATTATTCTATAAAAAAAAAATGCAATGGAATTTGAGACATTAATAGATAATAATAAGCCACGAATTAAATGTAACTTCGATTACTTTCACAGATGCAATGTCAATATAATTTCTATTTTAAATGACTTTCCATATTCAAATACAATTTTTTTTTATTTAGTCTTAAAATTAAGCTTTACTTTAATCTCTAAATCCTATTTAATAAAACATAATATTATTTAACTATATATTATAATTTTTCTAAATTTAGTATACCTACATATT
This sequence comes from Rhopalosiphum padi, assembly GCF_020882245.1. Lineage (NCBI taxonomy): Eukaryota > Metazoa > Arthropoda > Insecta > Hemiptera > Aphididae > Rhopalosiphum > Rhopalosiphum padi. Next base: position 28,411,785 of record NC_083600.1, read on the forward strand.
ATAATTTATAATATAAAATATAAACACATTGAACGAGAAATTTCCTCAAATACTAATGTATAGAATTTATTATGATTTATATTAGTAGCTCAATTGCAAATATAATATAGGAACGCCGGTGACCTCGTTTCAAATGGAACTCGGGGTAAAATTATTGTAACATATAATTCAACCACAGCGGTTGCGTGCCGGCCTATGTGCCGAGGGCAACTTATTGATTTTCACCTGGCTGCCAGGGACCTAACTGACTGCGCCACTCCGCGTACAAAAATTACATCGTTCTGCGCCGTATTTGCTTTTTTGAACCGCACATTTTTACGCTTTAAAATGTAACCACCAATTTTATTCTCCGTGAAATAATTGCATGTTAGATTAACCGACCAATCTATTTGATTACATGAAATTTATTTAATTAAATAATATATAACCACGTTACGTCACCTATATAACCACAAAATATGTTTAATATCTGATAAAAAAAAATCCTATTTAGATATGCCCCAGGTATATATTTTCCACTCCAATTCATTGGAGGATTAACTCTATGGAATAAATTCTCTCAAGAACTTAAAAACAACACATAATTCAATATGTTTCAATAACAGAATACTATTAAATTAAATCTAATTACATTTAATGTAATTAATTAGACATTTGTACATAATTTAAACATGTATTAATTAAAGGACTTAGGTGAAAAATTGAATTAACAACTTTTAACAATATAAAATTATTATATACATTTTTCAAGGTATATAAAAAGTAGGTATAATATGTGAGGAAAATTCTTTAATTTGTTTCATAAAATGTAAGCGTATCTAAACGTGTGGTGTCAATATAAGCTCTCTGAACTGTATACCTATAATATTATATAGTAGAAATAAAAAAATGCTATTTTCTTTTATATATTTCAACGTTCTTTTACTGCATTATTTACCCAATTTAAACACTGTCTATAGTAGTATATTTATAGTACTATTGTATAAAATTATTCATAGAATTTGGTAAATTCTTTAAAGTATTGCTTTAAATATATAAATATTTAGATAAAAGTATGTAAATGTAAAAAGTGAGGAATGTTCAATTTAATCAATTAAATATTTTACTAGAACATATTATAAAAGTATATGAATAAATAAATGGCGAATTAAATGTCTCAAATAAAATCTGACTTTACTATTTTCTATACATGTGCTTACAAAATTTTAAATGCTACGTTAAAAATGTAGGTACGTATTATTTGTAATAGTTGGCATATTAAATAAATCATTGCTTTGTATGGGCGACAAAAACTTACTCGTACTTAGTGCAAGTTATACAGACGAAATACAAAAATTAATTTCATGTTGTTCGCTTCAGCATGATTTTGTATTGTAGAAGAGACCATTTTTGCATTTCAAAATAATATAAATTATAATGAATCACATCATATTATTAGAAAAACGTTTTTAAAAGAAAATCGATATGTATACTTTAATAAATCCTGTATAGGTACATCAGTCAATCCAAAAACGTCAATGACGACCACAAACACAGTGACTGTAGGATACATGCAATTTTATGGTACCTATTCAATATTCATAAATTGATCGTAATACATATTTTTTAATATTTTTGACTATACATTCCTATATTCAAATTCCCCGAAAACGTAGGTAATTCCTTATTTGAAATCCTTAAGAATTACATTATTGTGTTAAATATTAACAACTATATTATTATTTCTATATTTTGATTATAATATAAGGTAGTATTAATATATTAAATAATAAATATTGTTTATTAAATTGTACAAAGAATAGGTACACAAAAAAAAAACAATTATACATATTACATTAAACGAATGATTCATTTTCAATATAATTAATAATATTATTAGAGTAATACAATTTATTCCAGACTATCATTTGGGAATATATGATTTATGACATGGCGTCTACCTGAACTTGCACACTTTACTGTGTTTGTAATCAAAATTAATGGAATTTATTTTGGGGAATGGACTCTTTGTTTGACGAAGGCGCTTTTTGTTTGCTACCGTGGGATGTGCCACCACGTGTCTTCTATTAGACTGCTGCGGCGGAAAAACCTACCCTGGGGAGTTTTATGATTAAACGAAAACATTCAGAAGAAAAAAAACAACAGTGCCTAGAAAATTAAACTTACTTTATTCTTCAACCGTATCAAAAAACAATCGAATTATGGGAAGGAACCCAGATCATACGCTCAATATAATAGTTACTCGCGTAACAAACATAATAATAATAAAAACAATTTTCTTTTATGATTCCATAAAATAAAATATGTATATATATATTATATATCAAATTATGATAAAAACCACACAATATTATTATTACTGACCTACTTATCACAGTATTAGGTATCTACTAAAATATATTATCGCATTATTATTATTGCTTTTATCTTCCTACGTAAATGTCATATACCTATTAATAAAACTAAATATAAATATATTAATTACTAATTATAGTTTTTCTATACATAATATATATATAATAAAAAAATATTTACAAAAGTTGAATTAAATATTTGATTCACTGTAGCTGCAATTAATACTGTATACCTACTTTGTAAATTTGTATTTTTCAGACAAAACTACCAAAACTGCCAGTGCCTTTGTTGGAACGTACTACGAAATTATATCTGGAAACGCTGAAACCAATATTAAATGAAAAACAATACGAACATGCTAAAAAGCTAGTGACAGATTTCACGGGTGGGCCTGGTCCAATGCTACAAGAAATATTAATCGAACGCAGAGAAGATCATGACAATTGGGTATGTATAAAATCAAAAATACCGATTTATATATAATCTGACTATCTTAGTATATAAATAGTAGGTTCTTTCAAGTTATTATTATTATTATTGCGCTGTTATGGTTCGTATCATTATATTAAATTTATAATAATAATAATAATGGTAAAATAAAAATTTTAAGCGATTTTTATTAATAATTCGTGTTTGAAACGGTCGATTGTCGAAAAGGGTATAAATCATTTTACAACATATCAAAGTAAAAATAAATATAATTCAGATCACGTGAACAATAATGGAGTAACGAATGCCCTGGAGTTTTCATACACGAATTGGGGAGAGCGCCAGAGAGGGGATACACTTTTCGGTTCCGGAAACAAATCCAATTAGTAGAAAACGTGACGAGTCTGTTTCTATGATGAGTTTTCCCGGCGGGCCGAGAACCCTTCCAAAACGAGATAAGCGGGAATTTTATTCACACTGCGACGCTGATTGGTTAAACATCAATTTCTGGTTTGATTCCGTCATTCACATAATCGAATGATGTTTTCGTAATCATAGGTACCTATAATAATATTATGATACAGTGTCGTTCAAATTATCTGATTACGTCGCGCACACGAGTAGGAGGCACCTGTCCGTCATTCGTGTAGATAAATAAGATACAAAGCAGATCATACCATACGGCATACATACGAACCATAAGAAGACGAAAAATTGCAAATTGTATAATATAATACGCTTTAAGGACATATTATTGTGTCTCTCGGGCCGACCCATCGTCTTTTACTGTTCGTATACATAATATAATATAATAAAATATTATATTCCTACCTGTACACCCCATCATAATATTATTATGGCATTATATGGTACGTATAACAATAATAATACGTGTTCTGCGAGCCCTTCATATCACTGTCACCGTGACAAATGATTTACAAACCAGCGATGATATATCAAAAACATTACGTATTATCTCTCTCTCTCTCTCTCGTCTAACAGAGTTTAGTATTTTTAACGTACACATGCACAGGATGTACTTACCCACCTATTATTATTATATAATCCTCGTGTGCCTAAATGTGGCGGCTGCATCAATAAATAAAAATGCACACTACACATTAATGATACGTAATATACATATATTATTATAATTACATGCAGAAGAATCATTATATTTTATTCTCAAAAAACGAAAAAAAAATATCCTGGATATCAGTATTACATTTTGTTTGTATGTATATGTGTGCTGTGCGCTTTTTATGAATAATATACGACATAAATTCAAATAAAACAACACATTTGTTGATTTATTTTTTTTTTAGAATTATCTACGTGCTAACCCGACCGAAGTTTTAACAAAACAATATAACGAATAAAAAAAAATTATATTTCAAATTGATTTACTATGTTATGACAATAACTTTTAACTTACCTAAATTTATAAGTTATAATATAATAATTAAAATATATTTTGTTAAAATATAAAATAATTTTAAAACACTAACTATGAAATTATTAATTAACCTATCGTTTTATTAAATTTTAAATAATAATCAATAACTATTATTATTCATCACTTATACAATGTGAACTATACACACGGATGGGCAATACCTAACCTATTGATTTAACAATAATACCTATGCTAATAAAATGATAAAATCATTATCTTTGATATCAAAAATTAAATTATCTGGTAGTTAAACATGGGCAATTCGTGCAAACTCTCTATAAATTAATATTGAGATTGAATGTACAATTTAATATTTAGTTCGCAAATCTGTCAAAACCATAAATATCTGCAGCTGTAATATTTTAATATGGTAAAATAATTTTTAAATTAAAAATGTCTACCTAAAACTTAAAAGTTATAATGTTGTATTGTTACTTGTATACCGACTGTTTCCAATAAATCTCGAAAACCGTTAGCTAAGCACTTTTTATATGTTTTTGAAGTGCTTAATACAGTAATCAGAGTTTTCTTTGAAAATTTCTTGTATTAAAATTATTACTTACAAGTTATAATCCTCCGAGAAAATGAAAAATAACACGTAGGTATACCACATAACACAATAAATTTTAATTGGAATCGTATTTATTATTACACTATTATTTTTTTTCTATTGAACACAGCATAGTATTTCAAACTGAACCGTTCAAACAAACCGCCACACCTTTTTTTAATAGTTTTTATGTTAACATTACGTAAGATTAATCCAGAAAGAAATTTTATTTCGAATAAAACGATAAGTGTTCGTAATTTTTAGTTATAAATAATAATTATATTAAATTATATTACTGTAATAACATAAAAATATATTTTTTAAATTATATATATAATATTAACATTAAATTTCTTAAACACAATTTTGTTTTCATGACGCTAAAATCACAGGTATACAATAACATTATAATTTTAAATAAAATAATCAATTATTAATGAATATCAATGAATTTAAGACCATTTTAAACCTGAATGATGAATAACGCATTCCGACACTCAAAATATGTGTAGAAATAATGTTCCCCTGCATCTCAAAAATATACAACCGTATTGCGTTTACTCATATTGCGATAAGTCACGATTCGAACTGCATCCGTTGTTCTCTCTACGAGTGGAGCATAGAAGATCAAGCACATTGATAAAATGTTACGAGCTCTTATTACACTATTCGGTGTAAGTGTCGCGTAGGTATACAATAAGTTACCGGTAGTTTTTTCGTAAACACCCACCCATATTGCAGCGTCGAGATAACTTGATTTAAGGTTAGTTGATCCTACGACGTTTGCAATATATTATATACATATACATTTCTACTTGAGTAATCCCCGAGATCTGCGTATTTAGATAGATGAGCTTCAACTATAGTGCGTGTACATATACGATTTATTTTCTCACTCTCTCTCTCTCTCTCTTTCTCTATCACCAATAATATAACGTGCAAAATTTATCTTTTTTTTCCGATTACGATTTTATTTTGACCCTAACAAATGAACAACCTCGCAAAATTGTACGGCGGCGTCGTCGGGGTTTGGTTTTGAATAATTCACGCGGCGTTTTACTGTATGGCGACGGGTCGTGAATAAAGATTACCGAGGTTTATCACGCAATTTATTATACAAGTATTACCGGAACGATCATAACTGTGTTGTTTTCTTTAAATTATTACTACTACTGCTACTATTATTATTATTATTATTATTTATATTTTGAAGTTAGATAATATTATGTGTGTGAAGAACGGATGTGCTGTACCGCCCACGCTAAAGGCACGCAGTCTCGATGCGACTGCCAATGACCGAATAGCGTTAGCCCCGCCGCCGGGTGGGTACCGTACGAATTACACCCCTTTGCTCATGTCTATATAGCTCTTATATATTATAACGGCCCCCAGGGCCTCCAAAGAATTATAGCCGCTAAATTATCCTTTTTCTTTTTATCCCGTCGAAATACATTTTTTCTATATTCATTTCTGCTTAATATAAACGCGTACTAAATATACATAACAATATAATGATTACCTACATGAAAACTATTATATGTAATTGTATACAAATATATAATATAATTAAGCATATATTATAACTAAATCAAACTGCAGAATTGGCGAAGATAAATGAATTTAAAAAATATATTACACTATAATATAATGACGAATAAAGTAAACCTTTATGCAAAAACAAATTTAATTCACTTTGGCATGGTTTATTAAAATATATTTTTAAAATGGTTCGGATACAAGAACTTTAATTATTTATACATTTTCCGCAAGACATCTTAATAATCTAAAACATTAAGTTGGTTATTTATTTAGCTCTGTTTACTTAGATCCATAATATAATGAGTTTATCAGTATCAGCTATATAATTTACAAGATTCATACGTTATTTATATATTTTCCACTTATTTTTCACAAAAAAATAATAATTTAAAAAAGCTACCAGTGACATACAACAATTATTTGAATTATTATACAAACTGTTTTTAAAATAAAATTTCCCAGCAACGTAACAGAATTATTTAGTGCACAATTTTATGTATAAAAATGTATATGCGGAATCGTGAAACACCGAACAAAATTGTAATTACTTTACTGAAGAAGTAGTTAGATATAGAAGTGCGCTTTTCAGTTTTGATAAATTGTATAGTAAAATAAAAATAAATGTTATTAATGTTATTTTTTAATTTTCGCTGTATTGAAAAACACTAAATAGTTACAATATTTGTTGATAAAATTCACCTTAATAAGAAAATTGAAAAATTGAAAAAAACATTTTCAAAATAAAATATATATATATATTTATATATTAATATTAAATAATTATTGATAAAAAAAATGGTCATAATATGTATAATAATATAATAAAATATTATAATTTCAATGACATATTATACAATAAAATAAGTCGAAGAAAGAGTATAAGAGTTAGGCTTGTGTTATTTTGTAATACTTGTGTACGAGTATTTTAATTATATGAGTATCAGATATCCTTTATATGTATAGTGGGTGAACAGTTATTATGGAAACATTATTTAAAGTAGAATGACGTCCCATAATTTTCATATTAATTTCAGTAAGTTTTATTCAATATTATATGATAGGTATTCATTTAGCTGTATTTTAAATACCGAATAAAGAGTATAATGAAATATAATATTACAATTATTATGTGTTTAGTTATAAAGATAATGAAACATTTTAATATAGCTATATAATATATAAATAATTATTTATTTATAAATTGTAACTTAATTTCGGTATTGCTTTGCCATTAAAAATAAAACTATTTTGCTGATTACTGCATTCCCTATTATTTGAAACTGTATTCGATCGTAATCGAAATTATGTTAACTAAATTCTCTATATTTATAATACTATTCACTTATAGTAAGTAATAACTAATAAGTACTAATTTTAATTACTATTTTACTTTTTTTTTACAAGCCATAATTATACTAATACGATTTAAAGAAATAGACCGCACGACAATGATGTACATGAAAAGCATATCCAAAACGCCGTGTAATCATGATACCTGTAAATTATTGAAATACATTTTTACTTTATTATTAGAACCTATTGTTTTATGAATAAAATTATTAATTATAGTATTTTTTTGAGTTTATTTAGTTTGATTGAGTAAGAAATTTGGATGAATTTCCCAACTTGTACATTATAATGTACATTAAAAAACTATAAAGTATACCTATATCATATAACCAATAGTAAAAACTGATGATTTTACACGCAACCAACGGGATATATTTGCATCCCATTAAATACTCTTAATTTTAATTAAAAACCATATAATTTTATTAATTTTATGTTAATATAATATTTTGTATTAATTTTATTTTAGGCAGATAAAAAAAATGTTGAGATCATTTTACTCATTTGAAAATAACAAAATACAATTTACTTTTAGGTTTATGATTGGTGGCTTCACGACATGTATCTTTGTAATCAATTATCGTTGCCAGTTAATTCCAATCCCGGAATGGTATTTCCACCTCTGCCAAACCTCTCTGTTGAATCACGGATGGCTAAATTTTCAGCTAGATTTGTAGTTGAAATGATGAATTTCAAACGTATATTGGACAAGTAAATTTTTTTCTAATATGGATACTCATGGATTTGAATAGAATAATAAAATACCTAATTTTATTGTAAATATATTAATAAAACATTCTGCATTTTTATGTAGACGAGAACTTCCCGTAGAAAAAGCTACATCTAGAGAAAAGGGACAACCGTTATGCATGGCTCAATATTATAGACTTATGAAATCATATAGGGAACCAGGATTAGTTAAGGATCGACTCGTAGACTTCGAATCAGATTTGACATTATCAAGGCCTCACATTATAGTTGCATGCAAGTCACAGGTATGTTATATCTAAAGTTAAGCATAGTTTTTTTTTACTGAGCCAATACTTGTTATTGTCTTAAGTTTTATGTGTTACGATTGACTTCGGGCGAAGACGCGACTCCTATAACTGAAGAAGAAATTGTCACAAAACTACTAAACATCATAATGGACGCTAAAAAAACCACTGGCACCGCGGGTACATATTCTGTGGGTATTTTAACATCACAAAAAAGAGACGACTGGGCGCATAGCAGGGAGTTATTGATGAAAAGTGCTTCAAATCGCAATAATTTGGCGTTAATTGAGCGTTGCTTGTTTTTCATAAATTTTGATTTGGAACCACTTGGTCTAGAATTTAATTCCACGTGCAAAGTAGGTGCAAAAGGTTATAGACTATCAAATGACAGAGATGAGACAAACATGATGCATCAAATGATCCACGGTGGAGGTAGTGAATACTGTTCTGGCAACCGCTGGTTTGACAAGACTATACAGGTAAACAATACATAATAACTTATACAATAAAAAATATTTATTTTTGCTAAAAAATGTTTGTGTATAGTTGATAATTGGGAGAGATGGCGCAAATGGATTATGTTATGAACATTCACCATCTGAAGGTATTGCAGTTATTGAATTAATGGAAAAATTGATTAAAAGTACCAAAGACTTGAACGAACAACCAATAGATATAATAACATCAGTAGAAAAGCCAGAAAAACTCATATGGAGTGTTAATAATGAACTCATAAAACACATAGCTGATGCTTCTACTGTTTTGGATAAGTAAGATAATATTTTATTGATATATACTTCAACAATAACATTAAATAATAATACAATAATACATAATATATTCTTTTAAACCCATTTTGAAAATCGTATAATTAGGTATAGCAACTGTACACATTCAATATATTTTATATACTATATATAGACTAATTTATACATAGAGGAGTATAAGTGGTATATACAACTTTTTGAGTAACTTTTTTCTATACAAAGAAAAATTCATATCAAAATAATAATAAAAAAAAAAATGATTGTAAAACTAATTTTAGTTACTTTTCTGGTTATTCACGTCGTATCGCTCAAAATTGCTAATGTTCCTATGCAGTTATATATATAAGCCCGTGACGAGTATTTTTTACATTTTTTCTAGCGATAAATCATTAGTTATTAAACGAATCAGTATTTTCATTAGAATTCAAAAACTAATATTATATTACTTACGTATATGTATGGACGGTTGTATCAAAAGATCTATGGACTACTTAAATAAAATAATTATTAAAAATAGGAAATTATGTATATGGTGTACCTAAAAAATGTTCTAGATGTTAAATTTATTGTAAAGCATTATTTCAAACAACGTTCTAACAAAGTTTATATAGTGTTTATTTTAAGATTTTACTAAATTACTTACAATATCAATCGTTAATTATAATAAACTGTGTTGTGTTGAACATATTACATATAGTATTAAGAACATACATTATTAAATTAATACTAAAAATGTAATTAGTTTTTTAATGTTTCTATACTAAATATTTAGGTTAGTCAAAGATTTAAACTTCCATGTATTCCGGTTCACTCAATACGGAAAAGAATTCATAAAATCTTGTAAGATCAGCCCAGATGTCTACATACAACTTGCAATGCAATTAGCCTATCATAAGTAAGTGCATAGCGGATATTCAATTAAGTACATAAATATTTTATCGTGTGTTATGTGCACAATATAATATTATTATGTCGTCTCGGGTAATACGCCTATTACCAATAATTATTTTTATAGATAATGAAATTGTTAAATAATTTTTTTTTGAAATTATTATGAACGTGTTCGCATAACTATTTAAAATGTTTTAAATAAATACATTTTCGTAAGCTTTATTAATCATCTGCCTTGCGGTCGATTCTATTTTCACAGGCTACACGGCAAACTGGTGGCTACATATGAGAGCGCCTCCACCAGACGTTTCAGATTGGGTAGAGTGGATTGTATAAGGGCGGCGACTGTGGAAGCACTGGAATGGGCCAAAGCAATGAATCAGTCTGCCGTCACTGAGACTGGCATATTAGGCACAAAGAAGATATACTATACAGTGACTGATGTAATAATAATCTACTGAAACGCTGCAGTGTCGTATGTCACCTGTATAAGTATGTGAGATGGTGAGAAGATGTTGATGAGGAAGAGGTGGAGAGATAGAGAAGAACTTTCTCCTGGTGTCATCGCTAAATATAAAACTTTACAATATAACTACAACCGTAATAATAAAACTTATAAAATATTAATAAAGGTTTGTACGTATTAAGTGCCTTATATGTATGGTCCACAATCACGAGCAAAAAATTTAAAATTCAAAATATCTTTGTACTGCAAGACAATTAATGTAGATATTTATTATTTAAGACGCACAAAAACGTATACAAGTGATACAACTCACGGTCCGTAATATTTACAATCGGCAATCGGCCCAAAACTTCTTTAAAATCTAAGGTTAAGCAAAGTATACTTTGCGAATGCAAATACATACTCCGGATCCCCACCCAAATGACGCCTCTGCAATTAAACACTACGCTAATTTCCTATATTAATTAATATTCATATAGGAACTGAATAGGAACTTACATTAAACTTATACAAATACATTTCATAAAATTTATTTTATTTTTATTTAAAATTTTATATAAATATATATTTTAAGGAATGATACATGATTATTTTTTTCTAATCATGTAAAAAAAACCATTAATCATTAACATAAAAAATATGTATGTGATGCTTATAAAACAAAATAATATAATTAACAGTTTATTGTCATATACTTCGTTAAGTGCATAAACGCCATAAACCCTAAACTAAGTATAATAGTATGTATGCGACATAAAATAAAATTTTAAAAAATATAACCAAAATATTTTATCTCTTGAACGCTAATGTGGTTGTCGATAAAATGTGGTTCCGAGAAATTATTTTGTCTATAATAATAGATATAACTTAAAATATTAGTTGTTAAGACAAGAAAAATATCGATAACTAGAGAGGTTTAATTTTCTATCGGTCTATAGAAACCCAGATTTCATACTGTCTAGCTTTTCTTTTTTTTTTATTCAATCCTTGTCTTTTTTAATACAATTCCAATAACAGACATATATCGACCAACGTTCAGCAGTCACTTTTCATCCGTCATTCAACAATAGTCCCGGATTAAGAATTACCATACGGCATGTGCATTATCTCATTCTTTATAAATCTAAAGCTAAACTGAATACAACAATATCCTACCAAATCGTATTTATTGATGAATGGTATTAATCAGGATTTCATTTTTTTTTTTTTTTTAAATGAAGATATAATAAATTTTTTATAAAAAATAATAACATTTTATTCGAATAGTTCGATAAAGTAGTAAGTACATATTATAGTTTACGAGTAAAAAAAATCGTAAAAACTTTGAGTTTAATTTTAAGAGGATGAGTAAAATAATTTAAGTAGTGATTTTTATGGTCACCGTTATGTGTACTATGTATCGAGTTATAAAACCGGCACTGCAGCTACATTTTTAAAAATACATGTATTTTGAAATTAAATTCTGAATCTCAACAGTAAAAAAAAAGAGGCCAGAATTTAAAAAAATATATTATTTTATAATTAATGATTGCGTTATTTCATTGCGTACATATTATAGAACGAAAAACTTCAACTTTTCGAAACTGCAGTAAAAAAACAAACTGACATCATGATAGACAATATTCTCGGAATGGGTATAGACGCTCACTTATTGGGATTGAGACAAGCAGCAAGAGAAAATGCCATATCGTGTGCAGTATTTGAAGACGATTCATTTAGAATAGCCAATCATTTTGCGTTATCAACAAGCCAAGTAAATTCATACATTTTTTTTAGACCTTTTTGTTTATTATTATAGTACTTATAACTTTTTATGATTATTTATTGTACATATGATAAAACACGTGTCGTGTAAACGAAAATGAGATATAATAATTTATTAATTAAACACTCATTAAACCGACAAACATTTGTGATATACATTTGAACTATGATATAGGTAAATAATGAACTTATAGCTATTTTTTATCGATAAAACTTAATTAGTTTTCTATACACCTCTTGTCATAGAATGAGTTCCAACTTTAGTCGAGTGGTTAGATTCTTTAAAAGTCTTAATTATAGAATAACATAAGAATGAACTTGAAATCAATTTTCATACTTATCATATAGGATTAAAATCTTGAGTTTAGTAAAATTTAAACAAATATAATCAAAGTAAGTGATATTATACAATATATTTAGCAAGACAATGTCTTGTTATAATTTCTCATCTTTTGAAATGAATAATGGTTCATAGAAACAATAGGTTATAAATAATTATTAAAAAAAAATAATCTAAATCAATTTTATTAAAATTAGATGTGACATACATTTTTACATTTGTTTGCAATTCATCAATAGTTTAACATTTCACTAAGAGAACTTACTAATATAAAATTGAAATACATACTCAAAAGTATACTACCTAAATTACCAAATTACATGAAACGGTACATAATATTGTATGAGTATACATCCCAAATTAATTTATCGTTTCCCTCCGAAATCTAAATAACAAAACCCGTTGCATTTTTTTGGATATGACGATATCCAATCAACATCATAGAATGTCTGGTTTCCATCACCTCATATTATACTCGTTACTTAACTACTTAGTCTACATCACTGTAATAAATATTGACTAATTTTCAATAGGTACAAATAATATTATTCAACAAAATAGTCATTAAATACCACATAAAAAAAAATATTTTACATTTGTAAGTTATTTATTGTCATTTTTTTTTTATATAGTCTCATGTCTTATTTTTGTATTTGAATTTTACGTAAGTACCTGCTATGATCTAATGTATTGTATTTTTTTATTTATTGTAGCTATTAACTTCCACGGACAGTTTCATGGGCTATGGACCAGTTGTACCCGACGGCTATGGCGTTTCCTATAATCCCCAAAGCAATTCTTTGGTATTTTGTGTATCTTCGTTCAAATCATCTAAAACCACAAACAACAATGCTTTTACAGTTGCCCTCGAACAAAGTTTGATGGCAATGCAAAAAATGATATACATGAAAAGAAATTAAGACAATGCGTATAATGTTTGTATGCATTTTTGCAATTAATATCTCATCATATCTTTAGTACCATAAACATATCTTTGAGTGATAAAATAAGTTTAATATTATATTTGTACAATCGTACTTAACACTTCGAAATTTTTAGTTACCAAACACTTAACTATTTATCAAATGCATTACAGTGCATTTTTGTTGTTATAAATTCATTCTAACCTACCACATCAAAATCTAATCTAAAGTTTAAGCACTTGTTATTGTTTTATTTATTTATTTATAATGTTATTTTTTTTTTAACTTATTACTCTAAAAGTTAATTCATACGTGATTAAATTATTAAAATATGAAATTCAAGACAAGAATTCGTATATATATTAAAATAAAAAACAAGTTAATGAATTATTTTTTAAATACATCGGTAGTCTGAAATAATTTTGTTTTATTATTAAATTCAAAATTATATTATTGTTAACAACTATATGTTTAATATTATTATTTATGTTAAATATTTTAAATTATATTCACTATAATATAGTTTAGACACTAACTAATCATATCATTACTATTTATCTAATGTTATTTGTTATTTTATATATATATTTATATATATTATATAGTTGCTATTTAGTACCATTAGCTAAAATAGTTTAGCAATTGTATTCCTGAAAAATAGCAAGATATAATATTTATGAGAATATCCACACTGTAGTGATCAACAGTTACACTTAAAATATTTATCTTGTGTAAGTAATTATAGTTACCTTAGTTACCTACACCTAATGTTAATCTTAATTACCCATCAATTTATTTATTTGTTATTATTGAGACTAATAAAACTAATAGTTTTGTTCAAAGCTACAAAAAAATAAAAATATCAATTCAATTTAAGCATAATTATCATTATAATATCATTTCTATTTTCTACAATTAATTCATAATTATGTTAACTTAATACATATCAATTGTTTGAAATTTACATATCATTAACTACATTTTATCATAATGAGGTCATTCTTAAATTATTAAGAATTATTACATTAACTTTGCATACATATCAATTGTTAACAAATAACATATCATTTATCATTACATTATATCAGAATAAAATCATTCCTAAATGTAATTTAAAATTATGTTAACTCGATACATATCAATTGTTTGAAATTTACATATCATTAGAATTGTATAACATAATTTATACAATTTTAAATATTTATTGTAATAATATGTGTAAGTTATTATTGTTATTATGTAGATCAGTATATATATATATTATTCACTATTATATTTAAATGTTATTAAATTTTTATCAAATTACGGTTTTAAAAATGTATTATTATAATAATATGATGATAAGTATAATATTATTTTGTACATTTACACTTAAAAAAGTAAATCGTACTAAATAATAAATTATTTATTAAACATTTTTTCACTCTCTTCGTTGTTATATTATCTAGGTGTGTATTGTTTTTTTTTTATATTTACTATATACCTACGTAAGATACCTTATACTAGTTAAGTAGTTATAGCATAATAATGTTATTATATTAAAATAGTGTTATCCAGTTTATATGCTACAGTATCTGTCAGTGGCGTATTTACAGGGGGAGATTATGGAGATATATTTCCCCCTTAACTCCCCTCTTTTTAGCTTATATATGCTTATATTATATAGTTATTGTTATGTTTTTTCCATTTATCACTTTATTAGTAGATATTAAAATGCTGAGACGTTTGGCATCGACAACTTTAGTCATACTTCCCCCCCCCCCTTAAAGAAATCCTAAATACGCCACTGGTATCTGTACTCTATAGTTAAGTATTAATTTGTTGATGTATTCAAACTTTTAAACTACTATTTTAAACTTTACCTATGCAATTATTTCTTATAGATATCAATATTATCATTCGAATGTTTTCTTGTTATTTATACTCTCTGCATACAAAATAATACAATTTTTATTATGTATGTTCCTTTCAATAGGACCGGACTGGATTTAGATGGCATAATTATACAGTATTCCGAGCAGATCAGTCGATGTTTTCACTTGTTTAAAGATTATATTATATTACACTAATTCGCCATATTATTTCTCTGAATAATTAACATTTAAAATCTTACTATTTACCTATATAGTTATATACTTATATATTATATTATATTTTACTTCATAACAAAATGTTGTTTAGCCCAACATTAATTAATTTATAGTCATATAAAGACCTCTTACTTACAATCGATGATAATATGCAACATAACATAAAATCGTACGCAAACATTATTTAGAAAGGGTATTTAATACAAGCTATAATTGGACCCTTTCCATTATAAATAAAAATCACAATTTATTGTCATTCATTAAAATATAAAATTTGTTCATAACTTAAAAAAATAATATTTTTTGGCTAAAGATTTGAAAATTTTATGGTTTTGAATTTACTTAATATCTTTTTTCGAGGCCATTTTTTGAAAACCATCTATTTAAAACTTTTATAAATCTCCATTCTGTATGACCTATATACCTATAACTTAATACAATAAAAATAAAAAATGATTTAACCAGTATAGGCAATGACTATAATTATTGCCCTCTGATAGAAAAAAAAAACTAAAAATAATATAAAACGATAAAATGTAAATTTATTATAATGAACTATTTTAAATATTCTACAAAAAAAAAACAAAATAAATATGGGTAGTAGGTATCTAAGTCAGTGACATACCCCCGCTTATCAGCACAAGCAATATTCACCAGATATTGTTGTTATTTTGCTTTAACTTTATTCTCTAACCATATAATACCTCGATCTGTATACATAATTGATGTCCAGTCCGATCCTGCATGATTAGATAAAAATGTATTATTGTATTAATAATATACTCTTTAGAATATTGTAACCATACAAAAATAAATTATTATAACCAATTATTAGATAACAATAAAATAATTAGTCATAAATAATTGTGTTTTTTTTTCATATAACTTTATAGATATTCTAAATGTCAGAATCGAAACAAACACGTACTCTTAATAATATTATAATTTAGGAAAATGAGACTTATCCAAATATTTTATTTTTATTTTCAGTGCTCCCTAGTAGCTACTTTTATCAAAACGGGGTGACAATGACGGTACGTTCTTTTAGACAAAATATTTGATAAAACATTATTTTTATTCCGTATAATTATATATTAAATAAGATACTTAAATTCAATTTGATGTATAATTGACATATTGTACAACTAATTATTATTATAATAACACTATACTATACTATACTATACTTAACAATTATTGAGTAAAATTTAATTTTAATTAAAAAAATATAAATTAATGAACCTTTAATTAACTAAAATCTTCTTAGTATGAATAAATGAGTAATTACTATTGTTCAAAACAACACTTAGTGGTCGTTATTGGTTAATTATTGTAATTATTTGTTTGCGAAATAATGACCGGAGATGTAGTAGAAGTGAAGGAGTGATTCGCTTTTGACTAGATAGGCTGAGCTCAATAATTTCAAAGGATGTTATTTTTTTTCAACGCTAAGGTAGGACTAGGGGTACCTTTATTACACACTTTTCTAATTTGAGCACTACATTTCGTACTAAACACAAACGTAAAATGATATTACATGCTTGAAAAATAAATATTTTATACTCTGTATAGTAGAAAGTTTCCAATAACATTTTAGGTTTAAGCTCTCCTCTTCCCACGAACCCCCATTAAGAGTAATTAGGTCCACTAGCAGTCTCAGATTTGATCCATCATATCTAAAATCAATATCAGTACCATTCTATGGAAAAATATTGGTAAATAATAATTAAACGCTATACGGCACAAGACAATAATAAAATAAATGCTAAGAACTCCTCAATTCCTGCATAATAATTTTAAAAATACAAAATAATTCAATTATTTGTAATAAAACTTACATGATAAACATATAATTAATAAAAAAAAAATTATCATCGAGGTTGCGTTGGTAACGTAATTATTTTATTTATTTATGTATCGGTTGCTACTGTTGCTAAGGGCAACCTAGAAACTGTAACACGAAATCAGTAAAAAAAAAAGTAGTGCACAACCTAAAAACATATCTATATGTTAAAATAAAGAAAATGGGTAAAGGTTCCCTGGCGTTCACGTGCTATATTGTTTAAAGTGCAAAAAAATGTAATGGACTTTGGTACAAACCAATCAGCAGTTTCTCCGGTTCGCTATAAACATAAATCATTTTAAATATAAAAACGACGTTGTATATTTTGTGAAATATAGATGATATCAAAATATCTAACCTCATGTATAGATTCGATAATAACATTATACACAATTAAAATTAAATCTAGTAAATAAAAAATATGTTATTTATACACGATATAATAATATATACTAATAACTCTATGAGTCACTATAACCTTGTGCCATTTTTTTTAACAATTATATTATTTAAACTATGAAAGACATCATTTTGGTATCGGTTAGTTAGTAGGGCTTTGTGTATAAGATGTAATCAAAACATTCTACATTTCAGCAAATAGTAAGACATTTAGATACATATGTTTGCTGGATGACACACATTTATTTTTAAGAGGTTTGGTATAGCAATCTTGATTAAATAAAAATAAAATCATACATTTAAATATATTTATAAATACAAAATCAAATATACCTTTATTAATTTTTTGAGTAATCCTTCAGCAACGCCGCTGATAGATATTTATTGCGTAATTACGAAAATGTATACAGTATTTTGATTTTGTGTGAAGAAAAAACCTACACAAAGATTATAATTTATAAATATTTAAAAACTAACCAAACTCTCCCCAAAAATATGAGAACTTAACTTTGCTGTAAAATATCGTTTTTATTTTTCGATATCGTTTTAGAGAAAAATTTAGTCAATTTTAAAAACGATATTGTTCAGTCAAATGTCTTCTCCTTTATATAGTGAACGTTTTGTTTTTTTTTTTGTCTTGGACTGAGCTATTATGCGCAGAAATATTTTTGCCTTACTAAAAGTACTTACAAAAAATATGCATTTTTAGCGAAAGTTGTTTTTTTAAAAAAAAGTTCAACGTACCACTTTGATCTTTTTATCGAATATAAAACTTCTGAAACCAGATAGACTTCGCAATTAATTTTACTTTAGATCAATTTTTTCATTATTGCTTTATTTATTTTAAATGTATACAACTTGAGTCTTAAATTTCTGAAGTTTTTAGCTCTTAAAAACCAATTTTAAGGAAAATTATTTTTAATAAGCTTTACAAGAAATTCATCATGGAATATGGAATAAAACTAAAAGAAAACACTAATAATGTAATAACGTAATAATTCTAACATAAGTTTGTCACTTAAATTAAATATAAATACTTACCGAAAAATTAAAATAACGTTTAGTTGTATTACCTGCATAAAATTTAAAACGTAAAATTTTGAAAATAATTTTCACGTTAATTCTTATGATTAAACAAGTTTTGTTGCACTCGTTAGCCGTTTGTATCGCCGAAGCATAAAAATACAATACAAAATAACATAAAACAATTTATTATTTGATATAAAAATTAAATAAATATAATTTAGTACACAATTAAAATAAATTATTAAATAATAGGCATTATAAAAATACTTTTATACTGATGTTGATACAACATTTTTTTGAATTTTGTTATACTTGCTTATTGTAAAATATGTAACTAATCTAAAGGGCAATATTTATCTAATATTAATAAATTTACTTTTTTCCTAATGATAAACATTCGTTATATTGAAATTTTTGTTTACAAAACAAAAGTTTAGTCCAGTGTTGAGTTCCATGATACATTTAAAACTTTAAACAACAAATCAATTAAAAATATAAATACCTATAATTACATTAGTAACTTATTTGGTTAGTCAAAAATGATCTATGCAGCTATAATAATATAATATATAGGTGGTTGCATCTAGCAATTTATTATAGTTTATAATGTTTATATAGGTGTAAATCTTTTCTATTACGAAATAGTCGAAAAAACCTACATTTATTTGTGTGGATAAGTTTTAACCTCTTGTGACAATATTACTACTAGGATCAATTTCTAACATTCTAAGACGTTTAGATTTGTGATATAATAATATAATATAAGTTATAATACAGCACTCTCAAGACACGTATCCTGATGAAAAACATTAATTGCGCTGCTGTTGTTGTTGTTGAATGTTTATTTGACGCCTTGTCGGACGTGCGAAGCTGCCGACTTGTTGTGTTTGCGGTTGTACCGCTGGTTGCTGTTGGTATCTGATGCTGTTCAGCTGTGCGGCGTTCACAAACCAAAACGGTTGCTTGTCTTTGGGATACTCGTTTGTTATTCTGTCAACCAGTTCTTTTTCCACGTTGTATACCGGCTGTTTTTCCGAACCCAGGTATGGGTCAGGGGTGGAGTTTTCACCGATCCTATTGCCCAAGTCTGTTGCCCCATTGTTTGGTAGGTTTTGGGGTAAGACGCTAGGGTACTGACTATTGCTGGATGCATAAAACGGCTTTTGGGCACATATGCAAGTTAATAATACAGCAAAAACAATTGAAGACCGTAATAAACTCTGAAAAAATATAAAAATAATGTTTAATATCTACTAATAGGACTGATTAAGGCTAGGAGTATTTAAATCAAGGCGACTTTCATTTAACTGAGCTATTTTATTGACCTATACATGTCAAGTTATGCGATATTTTTTCAAATTTAAAGAGTTCATTAATATATTGTAAACTAAGTAACGTTTTTATTTCTATCTCCAGCTTATTAGTACATTATAGTAGGAACTATATTATACAAGATTAACACAAAACAGATAAATGAAGTACACTCAAGTACCTATACTTACATATTTTATAATTAAATATAAATATTAAAATATACGAAGCATATTTTAATACTACGTAGTACGTATTTTAATCTCTCAAATAAACTATATAACCGTTGATACTTTAGACCTGCAACATGGTGGTAAATAGGTACTGATAATTCAGACCGCGGAAAATACTATCCTAATAGTGTTAGACCAATACGCGTGCTATATTATGATATATTAATATATTATAATGTATACACAAATTATAATCGATTCGGTAACAACCTATATAACTGCGAAATATTTTATGCAGATTTCGGACTTGTATCGCACATCGCACAAGCAGATCCTATAATCACTATACCAGTACAAGTGCGTCCAAATATTCAAATAACATTATCCAAGTAGACTAATCACAAGGAGATAAACTGAATTCAACCCAAATTACCCTTATTTTATTTTAAACCTTTATTTATATTTTATTTTATAGATAGTGGACAAATTTTAAACGATTCTTAATAATTTATCATTGTGTATACAACTTCATCATGTCTCGTGAAGATTTACCTATTGCGATATCTCCTGATATAATGAAGAATGAAGATATCATAATTTTGTTTTTTATGAAACTCGCAGACATAGACTAAAAGTATTTCATATTTTAATTTAATTTTTTGGTAAAAAAGTTAAAAAAAATAATTTTATATTTAATTATTTTAGAAAAAATCGAAAATAGTCATTTTTTAAAGTTTATTTTTCTGAAAATTTTGACGTTTCATCATTTGACTTTCATTAATCTCATAGTTTTGAGAAACTTGTGAATTATTAAATACCATATAAGTGCCAAATGTTATCAAACATATGTAGCTCGCGAGCTCGTGGCCGTATAATAAAAAAATATTCTCAAAACTAAAAAAAATATTTAAAATCTCGACGCCGGGTAATGAAAATAAAATGTTGAAACATCAAAATAGTAAGTGTATTATAATATTATGTATTTATGTTTATATAATTATATAGCAAATAATGCATTAATGCCATTAACTTATGAAACTAGGACCGACAATTATTGATAAATGAAATATAAATAGGAAAATTATATTATTTTTTTTCACGGGATTCAAATACAGCCATAAAGCTGATGAGCATACCGTAGCTAAAAAATAAAAGGGCTGCTCAAATTGTCAATGTGTATTTCCGCAAACAATAAGCTGCATAATTATGTGTCCTACGAAGTTATATTATAATATTAATTTCTTCGAATAATGTTTTCATTGAACCCAATTTCCTAACCGACCTAACCCAATATAAATTCTAACCACAGTCAATAACTGTATTTATTATTGTTCTATATAATAGTTATTAATAACCTTTGAATCTCTTAGATAAATGATAATTCTCTAGACTTATCAAAACACTTCACCAGAGAATGCAAAATTGTATTAGTTATTTATACCTATTCGTACAGCATAAATATTTATTTTATGTAACCTGTGTAAATAATATAGTTACTAGTAAATTAATATTATGCCTAAATATCTACTAAAATCAATTTTAATATTAAAAGTTTACAAATAAATCGCTTATCAAAAATTAAATAAAAATACATTCCTTTATTTACACATTTGAATCAAATATTATAATATTAAACGTAATATATGGGTATATTTTGCCATGTATTTGTTAGAATAAAAACAATATTTACCATTTTTTCAGTTGATTTACTCAGCAAATTCTCTAAATAAGCAATGAATACTTTAGTATTATAAGTTAAAAATTGTGATTTTTAAAAATATTAAGCACTTCTTGAATACAACAACTGTTAACTGCGACGTAATGTTAAGCAGCAACACTAAACACTGACCACTGTCGGATTAAGATTAGTGAACTATAATGTTTAGTAAAGAGAATTTATATGTTATTATTTTATATAGAATGGAAGGTGAGTAGGTAGGTAGGAAAGTACGTCTCAAATCCCCTCCCACATTTAGAGTTACAAATCCAGTACCTATAAATTCACTGTATAATATAACAGTTGTAGTGGTAGGTATACAGTAAACATAAATACCTGATCCATATAATGTATAGTATCATTATTTTTATGGGCATGGTAAACGTCATTGGAAAAACACGAATAATAATTTCTTACTTAAACAATTGTTTAAAAATAATAAAAAAATATTTACAAGATAAATATATTTTGATATAGTCTAATGTGCAATATTTATTGTCTGTTTGGCTGTTTACATGGGTATATTTACTAGTTTGCTAATATATATTTATCATCCATACATTGGGCAATTTTAATATACTTCCATTGTTCCATTATTCATCATAAGAACATGTCATAACTCATAAGTCAAAATTATTTTTACAAAATTACTATTATTAGTAATTTAGTACTAAAACAATATAATATATTGCTATTAATTATTTTTATTTATTATCATTCATATAAAATATAATCTCATATACTTAAATTATTATTAAAGTACCATTAGAATTAATGTAATATTAATACTCGCGTAACAACTGTGACACAAGATAAAATTCGACTGTTGTGGCAATTAAATAATCGATATAAATAATTTTTGTTCACTTATATATATATATATATATATTAATTAATAAATACCCACGTAAAAAGTTCAAAATTTAAAAACTTTTTAAAACATAAAATTCTTCTAAATAATACTTATAATAAAAACAATATTGTTGAATTCTAAAATTTCAGGAGGGTCAGAGCCTTTTGCTTATCGCTTTTCGTTATATAAGTTACAGTAAAAGATGTTAAATTTATATTAACGTTATTAACTAGCAATTAACGTTAATAGATGATAATGAATATTTTAAAAGGTTTGTAACGAAGTACTAAGGATTTACGTTAATTCCAAAGAATATTAGTTAATCATATTCTTTGTATCTAAATTGTTATATTTTATTATTATTTATTTTCACATAATAATGAACTGTGCAATTTCGAATTGCATAATTTTCCAACTACTCCTGTCGATACAGGTCCATTTATTTGTCTTACACTTCTTCTTACAGTGACATCTTTGATAGCATTGTGTGCCTATAAGACTACTACATCCTGCTGCTTCTCGATGTGTTATTTATTTTTATTTAGATGATTCAAGCAGGGTTTTGAGATCAATCAAAATTTCTATGCACGGCACAAGTTGAGATCTCGTATACTTATGTTTAAGAAAACCATTTTCGGTACCTAATTCAAATATAAATATATTAATACCTGTACATTTCTATTTTGTATTTAATTTTACTATATAATTTATAAAAACCATTCTTTAAAGAGAAATCCAAAGTTCTACCTACTGCGGCTGCGTATCTAGTATATAATATCATTAAGATAACATTATATGTATAACAACATTTTCCATCGTATGTAGAAATTATCGATAATCAAACCCTGCAAAAAATAACGAACCACGATAATCACTAGTTTGTTAGGTAATTATTGTTATTTACTAGAAAATAACGTTATTTTAATGTTTAACATCATTTACTGTAACAGTGGTAACAGTTACATATTACGTAAAGTCGTGTGACGTACGCGACATACAGTTGCTTGCTTAATTTTCGATAAAAAAATTAAACAAATTCGATAAAATAAGGTCTCACAAAATGTTTTTTAATCTTAATATTAAAAATATAAAATTATAAGTTTTCTTTTTTAAAAACAATAATTTTTTATATTTTCAAAATTGTAACTTTTGAAACAGTTTTTAAAAAAGTTTATTTTTGTTTATTGGATTAAATGCATTTTAAACAGTGAAATTTTTTTATTAAAAAGTCTTAACGGGCAACAAAAAAGTTACTATTATAGAGGAGTTTGTTAACACGTTCACGATCGCATGCCATATTGTGTATCCTTAAAAAAAACCAAAAAATTTTTTTTTGGAAAAATTACGTTTTTTTTTATACAAATAAATTAATTTCACTATTTAAATAGAATTACATAAATTGTTATTATTTTTGTATTTGTTATTATATTAAGTTGTAAGTAAAATGTAAATATCCATAAATATGGTAGTGGGAAAGGAATGTGGGGTAAAGCCCCTCCACAAGTGTTTAGACAGACTAAGATTCTATATTACATACTTTGAACAATTCCTGACTCCAGCTATGTTAGGTTAGGTAGTTAATAGTTAAATTAGAAATTTAGAAATATTTGTTTTACAAATGTATTCAAGTTTAGAAAATTGATTCAGAGTATACTATTAAAAGGAGTATTATTCATATGCATGTATTATGTATACGTATAATTAGTATTTAATATAATGTATTTATGAATAATAAATGTTTGATACTATGTATATTACATACATATTTGTATAATTTTAGAAATTTAGAACTTCATAACACGTTTATTTATAAAACATTTATTATTCATAGTTTAATTAATTTTGTTATAATATGTACATCTGCAAAAAGTGTATTCAATTTCTGTAGAAAATTGAACGTATAATGTTTAACGTCTTGACGAAAACAAATAAGCTGACTTACCCTACGTGAATTATAAATTAGATGCTGTATGGACATATTATGTAAATCAAGTATAACAGCCATACGCATATATAATTTGTAATATTTGTAATATTATACGGTGAGCTAAAGAGTACCGTGTTTTTCCAATGACGTAATAATATGATCGTGTATTGTATCTTGATGAAGGTACAGACAGCATAATAAATAATAATATTTATACGTGACGAGCACCCAACCTATCTGTAATACTATAATAATTAGATAGAAGTATAGAACTATAATATTATGCAATATGCATCGTATATTCGTATTCAAACTTATGATTTTTATTTAAAACAAACATAGATAATAACAGATATCAACAGACAACAGTTAATATTTATTTTAGCGTTGGTTGTTTTTCAAAAAACATATATTTATAAATACACTATATAAATACTGTACGCCTGTACAATATAATACTATATGTCTATATATCACTACAATATATTGCCCGAACACCGGGACACCGGTAAAACCTAAACCCAGCCCACTACTGATCTTGGATAATATGGGAATTCCGCACTTTTACCAAATGTCCTAGACATTTTAGTCGAAGCTCGAAATTATCTTATTATTAATAATGAGTTTCCTATGAAAAACCGATGGGGCGATTGATAAATCTTGACATATTGACATATTGTACAAAAGTGACGGTTGTAATAATAAACATCGAATGATACATAGGTATTAAAAACTGAGTGTTAGGAAGTATTAACTGGTTTCCATTGGATCGATTTGATAAAAGATAGAGTTGAATATTATTATTATACAGGTTTATATTATTCTTGATTGATAAACAATAATAAATGTTAGTATTTAAAAATCTTAACTCTGATTTTATTTATTGTAGGTAACTATATTATGATAATAAAGTACTCTAATGTAAAATAAATAATTTTGTTGTTGTTGTTGTTGTTGTATGCCTGCATAGTACATGGCTACTTACTGATAAAAGTTGAGTTAGGTCTTGGGTACGGGGTACCTTAACACTTGAATAACATGGTTCTAAAAACTGATAACTTATTATTTAAATATATTATTTTATGAATATACCAGTAATATCGTTCGAATTGCGATTTCTATTACAAATTATCAACTTTTTACTTTTACATTATATTATATGTTCAAACAGTCAAACATAATTATCATTTATCAGCCATAGGTATCTCTAATTTTATTTTTACCTTTTGGCTTTTATAGTTCTATATGTAATAAGTGTTGGCGCAGAATATTATTTGGATATTACTGATATTTAAGTTTCCTGTAACTTGTAAGATAAATTACAGAAGGTTATTATGATGGTAATTATTAAAAAAAAACTTACTACATAATATTATGTATTTTTAATAAATTAAAATCTATTTGGAGTAAAATATTATTCTTAGTATTGTTTGTGGAAGTCATCCACTTATTTTCAAGAATAAATTCACCCAACAATCTATGTCATTTCTTTAAAAAAAAAATGTTTAACAACAATACTCACTACTCGATTTATGTATATTTTTTTACATTTTTCAAATCAATAATGTTCAAATGATCTTTACAGCAATGATCTCGAATAGTTATGCTTAAATAATATTATAGAACTAGAGAACTCCCTCTGCTGTGTAGTACGTGTAATATGAATGTATACCTATTACCTACCTCGTTATTGAATAAATCGATTTAATATGTACGAATTAAATTTAATAATTATATTATATAAATAGGTATGAATCATTATTTACGGTAATAAACGATTCCGAACGGAATAAACAATAAACCTATATTTCTAAGGATGTGTTATTAAACTAAATACGACTATAAATAGTACAAAATAAACATAACATTTTCATGATTTTCTTAATATGTAATAATTAATGTAATTTATAGTATTTGCAGCATATAATTCAATAATATAAGGTATAGCTATCTACATTTCGTTTTATTTTGTAGTTAATAATTATTTATTGAAATTAAAAATTAAATCTTTCCAACTATGTAAGCAAATATGTACTTACGTAAGTTATGAAATTGTATAAGCTATAATATCTGAACTATAAATATAATACAGAATTGTTTAGGCAGCTAAATATTTAAATAAACTTATTTTGTATACAAGTGTTGATATACAGATTGATAATAAATATTTTAAATTAGGATTTATTTATAAACATTATGTTTTGGACACTTTTATATATTTTTTTAGGTACTATAATGGTACTATATAGTATATAGTATATACACATTTTATATAATTATAGTGATAGTACTATAACACTTGCATATAAATTACAATATTTATAGTACGATGTTTACTTATTTGAGTATATATCAAGGTCAAGATTTGTACATTCTCTTGGATCGGATGCAAAATATAAACCCCGCCGCAATCGAAAGCTATAGGTTTTACCAATATCTTCTTACTTTTACCTTATAACGAACCAAGTACTTATACATTGAAATTAATTTCTATAGAGTAGGTACCTACTACCTACCTACTTACCCAGTAAAATATGTTTTGAATTTGCTTGTATACGATTCCTGTTGTAAATCGTCTAACTTATATAAATCGTATATAGTGCTTAATATAATAATATTAACTATAAAACAAATTAGAAACCACGGTCATGTACCCATAATATAATTTATGATATAGAACGTAAACCTACTATATGCTCAAACTAAGGTTTAGGTATTATAGCTATTAACTGGATTAATTAAATTTGAATATTAAAATCAAACGATGAGACTAAACAATAAATTCTATACGTTATTTAAATTTTAAAAAATAAATTAAATCAAAAGTAAAAGTATAAAGATTCTGAATAATTTGTGGTTGATGATAAATCCGATAGATAGACAACACTTTATCAAACTATTTTCAAGTCTATTGACATACTAATTCCGTGATAATTAAACTTTAATATGAATAACAATCAATAAATATTTAGTATATGTTATTCAGTTATAATTTTATACGCATAAAATAAAACTGCTATTTAATAAATAAAAGTAATATATATATATATTATTATTCGATATTTAATCTACGAGTTTTATTTATTTTTGATTAACGAATATCGAAGAGAGTGATTTTTTTACACCTATGTAGGTACGTGCAAATCACAGTCTACAACTTTAAATCATACTTCACGGGATCATTTCTGTAATATGATTTGTCTCCTCTATGTACAAATCGGCATCAGTTTCGAATATATGAGATTATAGTCCATCTACTCGATCGTGAAATATCAATGATTATCTACCGCTTCACGAAAAACTGGATTATGTAATATGTATATAGAGTAATAATTAATAAGTATATTAAGTGTTGGCTTGATGGTGAGTGAATCTCGCAATCACGAGTAATTAATATACCTAGGTTAGATCAATTGATTTTAAACGTCACATGGATACGACATTCCTGACTTCATTAAACATATCTACGCTTTTTGGTCAACATACGAAGAGAGAAGTGGGTCGCTGTAATGAATGTATTAAATTTGAATTCAATTATAAATCTTTGTACACGAAAACGACTTTGAACAAAACTACTGTCTACTGGCCGTATGGCCTACATTTCTAAGAATAATATGAATTATATATATATAATTATTCCGCCATTAAAAAAATAGTAGGTATCATCATAAATTTAGTATAATGTTTTAAAATAATTGTTATTGTATGTAGTAAATAATAATATAGGTAAGTACCAATAGGGCAATAGATTCAATTCGCTACCAGAAACAAACCACAAATTTGAAGACAGGAACATTTATTTTTACTACTTATATAAAAAAAGTGTCCTCAAACACACACAACCAAGTTATTTAATCATCATAGTAATAGTAAACACAATCGCTCCGCTCAGAATTTAAAATAAACTTTATTAACTATTTTACTGGCGTGATGAAAAATAGCTCGTTAACTGTAGGTACATATATTTTACAACGTTGTAAAAATTATTACGGTTTAGTCGTTAGGTATATTGATTAGTTGATAGATATGTCATTAAAAATATAGTTGTGAAAAATAACTATTGTCTATTAAAACTTTTTAACTCGTTAATGGCTCATCCTCGCGATTTTCCCACGCGCGTTAAAATTGGTAAATACGTATTTTTGTCGGTTTTTACGGTACGTTTATATATTATATACTAAAATGACATATAAATCATTTTTTTTTTTTAAATATTTTCACGATATTTATACATATATCTGTGCAAATGGTAGGAATATTGAATGCATTGATACATAGATACGTAGGTACGTTAATGAACTATAAAATAATAAAAAAATACACACACATAATATTCTCGTGTTGAGCCTTGAAAGACTATTCGTCAATCATCCATTAATGACTCTCTTTGATTGATTTTTATTATTTTTTTTTTTTACCAGTAGTGAATCTAGTCTGATAACTAGTTTAAATGTAGGTAGGGATTCAAGAAGGTTACGACACCATTTTCCTTTGAAACGTCTGGGTGGGTTTCTGCAGGAATAGAAGGAACTGCAAAATTTTGTATTATAGCTGTTTCTTGGAATTATTTTTATTTTAAATTGAAATATAAAGTGTAGTTCGGGGAAGGGGGATATCATAGGTCCAAACTGGTTTAAATAATGTTTTATAAGTGAACAGTTAAGTAAAATACATGATTAACATTTTAAGTGCCTACCTATCCTAGGCTACTTACATATATGGGTTAGATACTTATAAAAAAACATTATGATAGATACCTACCTACCTGTTTCAAAAAATACAATGTACCTATATTAACTACCTACATCTTTTACATTAATTACCGAGCAAGTTACAACAGTGGCGTAGCCAGAATTTTAAAATGGGGGAGAGGGGGCAAACCCAAAATACTAAAAAAACATAAACAATAACAGTTCATTTTTATATTACGTTGATACAACCGATGGAAGGTCATGGCCCACTCCCCCCCCCCCATGACTATGCCAATGAGCTACAATATTTTAATAATCTCAGTGTCAATCGCAACTTATTTTCAAACATAATATATTACGTAGATACCACCTATAGCCTATAGGTATTCGCAATATTATTCGTAGAAAACATCAATTATTTTCAGTGTAGAACTGAGCCCAGAGCCACCTAAAAGTCGGGAAAATTCTCGGTGGGCCGCCACTGTTCGTATTTAAATTTTAAATACAACATGACGTGCTAGCTACTGTAATGGTGTAACAGTATTTTTTATATTTTACTATTATAAAATATATATAATACATAGGTATTCAGATATCCTAGACGGCTAAACACATGTGCCTGCTTACATTTATTATTTGGTAGTTTGGTATGGCGTATGGATATCTAATGGCTATAATACAGAGACAAATATTATCTTTACCATTACCTATATAGTGTTTTTAGTTTACTTTACTTATGTAGGTACACTCAAAGTTAAAAGAAAGCCAATTTATAGAGATCATTTATATAAATAGTTTATTCCTTTATTATAAATAGTAATGTAAATTTAAAATTTTAAAGCTGTAAGTCGGTAGATTATGTAGTAATATTCGAGGACAAAATCGGTAACTGGTAAGACACTTTCATTTTCAGTAGGTACTAGGTAGTAATAACAGCCAATAGCACAGGCACCTATGTATCATCTTCGTCAAAGTATAAAAGGATAACTAGCTGCGACACAATGCGTGTACGGTGTACCTAAACAGTAAACACACCATAAAAAAAGCGATAACTGTTAAATATTTCCAAATACGTGTCATTTATCTCAGTTGTGAAGATTTTGATCTATTACGCGATTCAATAAGACGTAACACCTGGCACGTCATTTGGGGTGTTGCATGGTATGTTTATACACGATTGCGTATACGATGCACCTTTTTGGGAACATGACAGCGTACGTTTAAACAATTAACTTTAATACTTACCCCAAAGTCAAACAATTGCGTGTGATTTGCTGTACAACGTTCACATTTAAGTTTTTATTTGTGATCAGTAAAAATAAAATTTTGAAAAATTACTTAAGTCAAAATATTTAAAAATAATAAAAGTTAAAATAATTATAAAAGTATATTCAATTTACAATTTTATACCTTGGTATAACTTAAATAACTATTTTTTTGAAAAATGTTATAATATTTTTATGAATTTTGTATTCATTATAATCTTTTATAGTTTCTTTTTTTTTTATATCAATTAAATCAGCATTTTTCCATTTTTTTAATCCGACTTTTAATACTGATTGAATTTTCGTACATGTTTCCAGAAGGATGGAAGCTATGAAATTGAGCGTTATGAGTTCGATGAAAACTTTCAGATTAATTTTAAATTGTAAGTTACCTAGCTATATTAGTTCAAATCTAATGGCAACAATGCTTCAAAGTTGCAGATAAAAATTGTACGCAATCGTGTTTCACCGCGCATCCGTGCTTACGAATACCTAAAAAAGATTGTATTTTGGTATGAGGCCTAACTATAATTTTTCTGCGCTGGTCAAAATTAATGGTTGTTTTTTTTTAAATTGGTCTTATTGACCAGGCATCGGGAACTATAGGGTCGTAAGTGGTAGTGACTAGTGGGTATGTTATACAGCATTATTACGTAATATTTAAATATGAATACAAATTAAAATAATTGAAGTACAAAGTTAATATTATTACTTATTAGGTATGCCGTTTACAATATACTCAAACATATTAAGTTATAAGATGTATTTAATTTAATTGTTTGTAATAATTCTAATTCAAGGGTAGACATTAACAAGTTAAAAAGCTATAAAGTTATTTTTAACTAAGTTACTTAACGAGTTTCTTTTTTTTTTATATATATAACTTCTAACTAAACAAGAAAATCCAGAATTAATATTTTACAAACTCAAAAACACATGATTTATTGAACCTACATAACGTTTGTTTTTTTAATTAAAAAAAAGTTCTTATATAATATTATACATAAATGCGTTATATGTTGTAGGAAATATTGAAGTATATATGATCACTACTAATATTTTAAATCAACTGCATTAGTGCATTACCTCCAAATATCAATAAAATATAATGTATCTTACATATAAATAATTTAATACATAATACTAGAAATCTTACTGAAATGACAACTCCAAATTAGTTTTTTTAGATTTTATAATTTTTATTAAAAAGGTAACTAAAATATTGTTGAGGAGCTAATATTAAACTGAAGTTAGAATATTTTTAAGTGAATTTTATTAAAAAAATGTTTTAATGTACTTAAGCCGTAGAAAAAATATTATTTGACAAATAGTAGACTTTTTAATCAAGTATGAAGTGAACACATTATTTTATAAGAAATATTACACTATGTATAATAAGTTATAAATAATAACCACATTTATTTATTAACAAATAGATACAACTATTTATTGCTCTAATATACATTTTAATTTCTAATATCATCAGAAGGTTTTTAAGGTAAATAAATATTTAACATTTTTATTTTTCAACAAAAATATATTTTTTCCCTTTTACTAACGTGAAACTGTAAAATTGAATAATAAAGCACTTTAGAGTATCTAATCCATATACAAACGTAACTAACAAATAATTATGAATATAATAAATGGAGTTAATATTTTATTAAATATGCAGTTTGAACTTTAAGAATTACACATAAATATATTTTTAAAATTTTAGTTTAAATTTACAGCTGGTCCAATTCTGACATGCTCCAATTTCTGGAACGGGCTTACTCCTCTAACTGTGGTTTCAAGTGGTTTTGAATAGATATCACCTGCAAGTTCAGATAATGGAATTTCCGAATCTGCTTTTGATTTCTTCACAGCTTCATCTATTTCAGCTTTAATTTCTTTATCAATTTGCTAAATAATAATAAATACAAATAAATACATAGATACATATAGTATAACTGGTATATTCAACACAATTAGAAAATCTAATGCTGAATAATTTAATCAGAAAATAAATAAATAATTAAATATTATACATGCATAGGTTAATTTATATGTTGGTGACCACTGATCATTAAAGAAGTCATAACCTCCAGGTTAAATAACTGTTAGAGACAAGCTTTATGATATTAAGAGTGTAAACGGCACAGACTAAGATATACTTAATATACTCAGTACAGCTCAGTCCGTAGAAAATGGTTATCAATTATAATCGATATAGATTATAGAGTAACTCTCTAGTGTATTACTATATGGTATAAATAATAGTACACATTACCCACAATAATTTTGATAAAAATTACTAAGACATATGTTTTCAAAATAATTTAAAATTTTAGATTTTAAAATTAATACTCTAAATATATTTTTGTCAATAGATCAATAGAAATATCAAGACAGAAAAATCAATATTGCTATTGTTGTGGCAAAACGAATATGTGGTTGGTGACTCCGCCTCCTATCGCCACCAGCAAATTAAAACCTGACATTTTAAGTAACATTCACACACCAAAAATGCGCATTTCAAATGTTTATGATTAAATTAAATAATTTTTTGCTGACTCTGTGTAAGTGAATACTACCTTGTGGAATTGAAAAAAGTTGAGATATTTGTTTTTTAATATTCCATCAACAGCTTTTGGTGTGAGAAGACTATCCTATGTAATATTGCCTTGAAATAGACAGTCACCAACCGTATATATGTTTAGCCACTACTATAATAAAAACTCTAATAACAATTTACAAAAGTGCTTAATGAAATAATTAATTA
This sequence comes from Rhopalosiphum padi, assembly GCF_020882245.1. Classification (NCBI taxonomy): domain Eukaryota; kingdom Metazoa; phylum Arthropoda; class Insecta; order Hemiptera; family Aphididae; genus Rhopalosiphum; species Rhopalosiphum padi. The sequence goes on from NC_083600.1 coordinate 28,445,669, forward strand.
TTAGTTTATTGCTATTTCATATACCTACTTAAACCTACTTAAGTTTAGATTTAGAATATTTAGATATTTACCTTTAATTCATCAATATTAACTAAATTAGCTCCTATAATTTTTTCTTTGAAAGATGTTATTGGATCTCTTGTTTGTCGCACTTCTTGAATTTCATCACGAGTTCTATAAGATGTTCCTGGGTCAGACATAGAATGTCCAGAGTAACGGTAAGTTGCTGTTTCCAAAACTAGTGGTCCTTTACCACTAGAACAATAATCAATGGCAAAACGAGCAGCTTCTCTGACAGCCAAAACATCCATACCGTCAACCCAGATACCAGGAATATAATCTCCTCGTGTATAATATTCAGTACTAGCAGATGCACGTTCAGAGCTAGTTCCCATGCCATAGCCATTATTTTCACAAACATACACACAAGGTATATCCCACAATTTTGACATATTGTAAGCCTCAAACACTTGTCCTTGATTAGCAGCTCCATCACCATACAAAGTAAAACACACACCGCCGGTACCTAAATATTTAGCAGCAAATGCTATACCAGCACCAAGTGGAACCTAGAAAAATAATTGTTTAATAGACTTTATAACATGACAAAAATTAAGTTTTTTTTTTTGTAAATATTAATATCAATATTACTTAAATTTTAACTACAAGTATATAAAAAATAAAATAATATATTTACCTGTGCTCCAACAATACCGTTGCCTCCATAAAAGTTTTTAGCATACATATGCATAGAACCACCTTTACCACGAGCATTACCACTTTTACGCCCAGTTAATTCTGCTAACACACCAAAAGGTTCAACACCCATAAGATATGTCCAACCATGAGCACGATATGCAGTAATTATTGAATCTGTATCACGAAACATAGCTTTCATTCCCACAGCACAAGCTTCCTGAAAAAAAAAAACATTATGCAAATATATAATAATTATTTAATAATAAATTATAAAGTATAGTTTTAAATAAGCATACAATCTAAATTAAGTAGATAGCAATAGAGTATAAAAACAATTTATAGCATATTGTTACAACTGGATATTTTTAAATAATTATTAAATTACCTGTCCAGAGTAGAGATGACAAAAACCTCGAACTATTTTTTCCTTGTACAAATTACCTGCAGCTGTTTCTATTCGTCGAATAGTTTGCATTTGTTTATAATATTTAATAGCATCTTCTGAAGTCAAGGTGGCAGTTGTACTCGGACCATTTTCAAGTTTATGCAACTTAAATGGCTATAAAATTATAAAATATACATAATAATATTTTTTTTTGAAAATATCAATTTAATTCAATATGAACATAAATTGTTTTTATACCTTTGTTTCAAAAGTTGCTTCTGATGTGCTTGAAAAGAAACGACTTTCTAAGATAGATAACACATTCTGTAAAAAAAAATAAATTAATATAAAAATTTTGTTAACAAAATAAAAATAAAAACCTTATAAATATCTAGGTTAGTCACAACACTCAGGCATTTACTGCTCAAATAATATGATTATAAAATTGTAAAATAATGATACAACAAAATTAAAAAAAACTAACTGATGCAATAAACTTATACATAGACTATAGCTATAAAAAAAAATAATTATTGTGTTATTAAATATGATGTGACTATACAAGTATTGCTTGGTAAATTAAAAATTATATTTTATTCTGTAAAATATATTTTTGAAATTAAATTTAAATTTCATTTCTAGTTAATAGTGTTTTAGATTATTCAAATCATTAAAAATTAAAAGTCGATATATTGCAAAATGTTAATTGTAAGTAGTTATTAATAAAATAATTGTACTTATTTAATTTATTAGGTAACTTGCAGAAACATAAATTATAACTACCAATACTAATTATGACATAATATGACAAATTATGGACCCTTCCCAAAGGCCAAAAGTACAAATATAATTGTTCAAGTGGGATATCTAGTGGAGTATACTCATGGCCCATGGCATATACAGTATTGGAGGGTTCTCTAAATTTTTTCTTTATAATGATGATTGATTCATAAATATAGTCCAAGGTGGTGTCCAGACACCCAAAATATCTCATTTTGGTTGTACCACTGACCTCTCCACCATATATTTTACGTAAATGTTACTTAGAATGTGCCTAAATAATGTTTAATAGAGCCATTAATGGTTGATAATTATCCATGGCAGTTGGCCTGATGATTTACAAATGTTTAAAAAAAAAGTATTTATAGAATTAATTTAACATTTGTTTTTTAAATAACTAATTATAAACTATCCTAAATATCTATTTATTCATATAGGTAATTATAAATCCAAGACATGTAATGATTAATTATAGTAACTAATTAGTCAATATGAAAATCATAAGTAGAAAAATTATTAAAATTACTAATATAAATAAAAATAAAATTCAATGTATATTTCTTAAGCAATCATAAATTAATGTTAAAAATAATATTTATTATAAGTTACTACATTTTAAAGGTAGATTGTGATTTTACAGGTAACAAATTTATTAAAATAGATAATTAATGCACCCGAAACAAAGAATATTATAGGTTTAGGACATTAGGACAAGGTATACAATAATATTATATAGATTTGAAAATACTTTTTAGTTGATCATAATATACAGATGTTGAAAATTTATAGCTAAATAGTTGAACCCAGAAATATATAACACTAGGTTATAACTCATTATCCATTGGACATTTTTACCACTGGTAAATGTTTACAATTTATATAGATCTGGATTGATGTAATCTGAAAGTTAATTTAAATAGTGTATTGAGAATTTGTATGCAAAAATATTCAATACATATTTTTTATCATTTTAATAAGTACTGAAACATTACATAACTATAAAAATTTACCTTATTTAAAAATCAATGATATTAAACACAATAAGATAAAAATTATTCTTAAAAAATAATTCATAACATTATTCAGATAGATGTTGTTAATTATTTAAGTATATTAAAACATAACTTACAAGTTAATATCTATCTATTTTTTTTCATTGACTGTATTATATAGGTACTTAAAAAAATGTTTATAGAAAAAATATTTATTTTATAAAAACACTATTATTAAAGAATATTGAGCTGCTAATAGCTACTGTTGTATTCACATTAATATGCTAGACCGCTAATAATTATGCAACACAATTTGAATAAAGAGAAGTATTATTATTTAAGATGGGAAAATTAATTATAGGCATAAAATAAACACATAGCTATAATAATAATATAGTTATAATAGGTACATATCAAATCTTTTTTTTAAAATAAGAAATTGAAATACATTTGATATTAATATTATACAAATTATGAACTTATAACTTTATAAACTACATAACAAAAATAATTAGAATTTATTAATAATGCCTTATAAATAACAATTGTTTTCTATCAAAAACTATTGAGTGAGTACTGTACTACAATAATATTGTTGATTATTTAATACCAATATTACTCAACATAGTAATTATACACAATTTCATAATTGGTTTCATTATTCAATTTAAACGAATAAAACAAATTACAAACTACTACATTTTATTAATTAAGATATTATATTAGATAAATATTTATTTTTTAGAGAAAATTATAAGTTTTTATTAAATCAAAATAGTAGATAAATTAAAAGTAAAAAACTGTCAACAATATTAATTTTACAAGATTGAACTCTTACTAAAATTGGTATCAATTTAACATTAAACTAACATTTATACTTGAGGACAAAATTAAATACTTTTGTCCTATTATTACTAATAAATTGAAATTTTTAAAATTATAAATCAATTTAACTAAATATGATTTTATTTTATTTGATATGTTAGATTTGACCTTCTGTAGGTTAAATAAACCAGTACAATATGTGTTACCTATTTGGTTTGGTTTACAAATTATTTATTTACATAAAATGAGTTACCTACCTTAAAATTATTGTGTTTCCTTAAAACCGACGAACCGTTCATTTTTGCTAACGTTTTAAATTATTTCGATGAAAAACTTAACAACTTACTTACAAAAATAGTAAAACGAAATGTACAAATAATTATTTAATAACAGTTAATACCACAGAGTAAAAAAAGGAATGTACCCACTACCCAGTAAAATGAATATTAAAATACAGTAAGTAAATACTAATTGGAGAACGATAAGAATTAAAGAGTTCAAGCCCAAGGGCAGAAGTTGATAGGATAGGACGAGTTTCGCAGTATCGCTCTCGTTTTTTTATAGGGTTATATCATAATAAGTGAATCTTTTCAGGTCGTAACTCTAACTCGTAGCTATGTGTACTTCAATAAAATCGAATCTAACTTCATTTATGTCGAATTATTGATAATGTGATTAACAGTATGTTGATAACAAATTATTTCAATTTTTTCACGATTCCAGAATAAATGGGTATTTAATATAATAACATTTTAATATTATGAACTCTTGCCGTTTAGCAGTATTTCGTACTATATGGTGTTTGACGGTTTTTTTTTGTTGGCACAGGTGTGCGTGCTAGTGAACCTGTGATGTAAATGTAAATAATAAAATGCCTCTTTTCCGAGGTAAACTGCTCGATAAAATATGTCTATTCGTGAAATGTTCACTGTGAGGTGTTCCATATTTTTCATCAGTATCTCAAAATTATGGCCGAAGACGAGGATTTTCCTGGTCGACTTTTACACCAGGTATACTGACATCAACGATTTGTGAGCCAGCCTGTCAGCTCTACCCTCATTTTGATTTTTTAATCATATTCTGAATTGTGTAGGTTGCATTATGGGACAATGTAGACTTCTTGACGGACCTTCTCAAAGATGACGAGCATAAAAAGTTTATCAATAGTCGTGATTCTTGGGGTCGCACTGCTCTTCATGCGGCTTGTTCAAATGAAGGTTCTGGTTGTCTGGAAATATTACTCAATGCGGGAGGTAATGATTCATAATTTGATCACCACTAGTTTCTCATTGGAAAATCATTTTATACTTCTTTAATTTTAGCTCTTGTAGATACACCATGTGGTCCTCGTGGCGAATCCAGAGTAAGTAATAAATATTTTATTGTGTAAAATACTTACCTATATAAAGTACAATTACATAAAAATGTGATATTTATAATTAAAATTAACATAATATAAATGAAGACTTAAATTTTTTTTTTTTAAGTCAATATACCAAATTAATATGTATACATTTAAACTAAATTTATTTTTTCATTATTACAGACAGCATTACACATCAGTGCACACATTGGATGTCCAAAAAACATCCAAACACTTTTAAATCACAATGCAAATTTAATATTGCAAGACTCTAATGGATTTACAGCACTTGATATAGCTCTCAATGCAGAAAATACTGCTTGCAGCAAATTACTGAAAGATGCTTCAGGTGAAATTAATAATAAATTCATATTTATACATTTATATTTTTTATAACTTCCCCCAATATTTTGGAAATTACTTACTAAAAGGTTTTGTATCTACTATCTTGTGACACCAGTTTGTTAGAGTTAATAGTTCATTTATTTCCATTACTATTTTCTTAATTTCATAAAGCCCTTTTCGTAGTTTACTTTTCCCTTCTGATTTAAATCATTAAATTACTTAACTAGTGAAACAGCAAATGCATAAATTACTACTAAAGAATTGATTTAGGTACTAACCATTGGTTTGAAAAAGAACTTAAATTAAATTATTTTATTTTTTTCTTGATTAAACATTTAAACTCTACAAATAATTTCATAAAAAACTACATCATTATTCAGGTCCTCGCATATTATACATTTTTCCTCTAAACCTACTTGTTACAAATCATAACTTGAAAATAAAATGGTCCCAATACTTCTTAACCTGTTATTAATCATATTCAGATAAAGTTTTATGTTGTACTACCTACTTAAAATAGATTATTAATAAAAATGAAAATAATTTTAAAATAATTATGTATTATTATAATACTATGTATCTTTGGTATTTTTAAATACCTTTACATTTTTAATGAAATTTATAATAAATTGTTGGGTATTAACTATTAAAATTGCTAATTTTTATTATTTAGATTAATTTTTTGTACATTTAAACAAAACGCATATAAGATATTGTGTTTTTTCAATATTTTTAATCTGGTATATCAAAAAATTATGAAAAATGTTCAATTTTATAAAATAATATTTATAAAAAAAAGGACAGCTTAAAAAAATTCAGCATACATCAAAATTTATTTTTATCTAGAATATTATTATATACATGTTTCATAAAAATTGATAGCATCCACAGTTATTAATTTTAATATTTTTTTTTTTTTGCAAAGTGTAACTGAGAGAGTACCTAAATGCATATAATTTAACTCTGTTGAACGTCTGAGTGAATCTTTATGCAAAATTATACATAATATAATATTTTGATTAGATTGCAATATTTTAAAATTAAACTTAATACCTCCTCATAAGTCCATATTGAAAAATAGAGAAATAAAAAACAAAATAGATAGAAAGTGAAGTATCTACCGGTAGTATATCTCTAAGTTTAACAAATCTATAAGACATGGAACATAGCTTTCCAACTAGATTATTAATATGTAGGTTCCATCCCAAGTTATTGTTAAATATATATTCGTAATATCTAAATAACAAATTTTTGATAATTATTAAATTTATGCACTATGTACATATGCAATTCAAATAACTTTTACAGTTGTGAGTTAATACTGGAAAATCATATTATATGGCATTTATTTATTAAGAATTTCATGTATATCGTTTTATCTAAATTCATTGTTAACCCTCTTCCACTTATACATGTATATGTTAAGTTTAGACCTTTCATAGATTTTTGGCTTTTCATTCTCACGAATTATTAGAAAATAATAGATGTGAGTCATCGATCACCAATTTATCATCAATCTGTAAGTTGCAAACTGCATTTGTGTACAGTAAAAACAAAATATGACTTGGAACACTACCCTGAGATACCATATTTAATAATATTTTTATTACTTTTAGCCTCATTAAGTTTCACTATTTGTTGTTTATCACAGTAGACTTCGGTTATTTATTCCAAAACTTGATAACATTTTTGATAGAATGCCATGATGAATAGTGTCCAAAACCTTAGTCTGCAGCCCTGCAGGTCTATGAAAACAGCAATTGCTTTCAAATCATTATCCAATAAATTAAATAAAAATTGAGTTACCTCATATAGATCATTTTCTACGTCTAGCCCTGGTCTAAAATCGTATTGATTTTTGGATAATAAATTTTTAAGCTCTAGGTGACTAGGTAAAATATTAGTCTCGCCTTAATTATTTTTTCAAATATTTTTGCGAAATTAGTTAACATGTATATATAGTTACTCATTGTTTTACGATCGCCGCCTTTGAATAAAGGTTTAATGATTGCAGTTTTAAAGCAATCTGGGAAAATACCATTTTAAATGTTATATAAATACTCAAAATATATTTATGAACTAGTGAAGAAAGAATTAACTCAGTACCTAATATATTTAGGATTTTGACCATTACGGCATTACCATATCATGTCCTGCTGTAGAAAAAATTGGTCAAAAAAACATATGATCTTATCCTCGCATCCAATCAAATCTAAATTAAAACTTTCATCAAATTTCCCTGCCAAATTTATGCCTAGGTTACTAAAAAAATTGTTAAACAAATTTGACGCCTATTTAAGATTATCATCAATATTTAATATCTTATCGTTTACTTTTAAATTTTATCTTTGTTTTTAGAATTATAACAAGTGATCTCGTTAACCAATTCCCAGGTTAAATTTGAATTTGAGTACACGTTTTTCAATTGTTTTTTATAGATATTTTGGCGAACTGCAAAAGTTTCGTAAAATTATTTTTATAATTTTTCGATATGCCAAAATTTTAAATTATTCGGATTTTTTTTTTTGCATTTAAGAGAAAGATATTGCTTTTAAGCAATTTAAAGTAGACTTAGAAAATCTATTTTCACATTATTTAAACTATAACTTATATTTTGAAACTCGGCAAACTATTTCGTTTTAATGTTATTTTTTAAAAAATTTACAATTATTAATGTAGTAATTTTAGATACCATTGCCAGTTTACTCGTATACCGCGAGAATTAATAACTCCTATTATTTACCTATTTCGTGTGAAATCAAATGAAAATAATACAATTACCACAAAACTACAAAAGTATTGTTACGTAGATAAGTAGATATAATATAACGTATTTAATAATTTATATGTAACTTGCATGAAATTTAGTAGCCTTAAAAGTAATAATAACTATAACGTGTACCTTCTCACTTGATTCTTATTGTTATGTAATTCAATCAATGTCAAGAGTTAAAAGTTAAAACTATAACCGTATCGGAATTATTCCTCAAGCCGATAATTGCATTACAATTTACAATGGTTGTTAGTTTTCCGTGAAGGAAATGTCAAACATGGTTTTTTTTATTTTATTAAATCAAATTTCATAAGTCAACTACATAGTCGTAATGCTCCCTGTACATAACAAAAAGTTACAAAATGTATTTATGTTAAGTTTAAAATTATAAAATTACGGGTACCGGGTTTTACGTTATGCGCCCTGAAGAAACTCCACCTGAGTAGGTACCTAGTATCTACTTGCAACTTGCCTGTCTACTTTTTGATCAAATTGTGTTAATAACGATTAAAAAATGGCATTATATATTATACACAAACTATTTCGGAGTGAATGTGTGAATATTGTACCGTTTAAATGTTTAATACGTGTAAAAGGAACTTCGTTTTTACTACAATAGTAGATATAATAATCATTGGAATTTTCGCTTTAATTCATTGTACAAGGTCCCTTCTGTCCACGCTGTATCAGTCACGGCACGTTTGTACGCCGCCGTGGAAATTTCTATTATACTATTTCCCTTCTTTGACACAGTTTTAAACATTATTACAATAAAATATATACTTATATTATTTTCGTTCGTCGTTAAACTAAAATATTAGATATTTGCAATGATAGGAAAATGTTTAGTTGGTTGATCCCGAGTGGTCCATTTATAAATAAGTGTTTAAGAACAGAAACTGGTATAGATGCATGTGCATATTTTATTAACGAAACCCATCAATATGGTAAGCTTTTATATTATAACCGATACATACATGTTTTAATTATATATATATATATATAAAACAATGTTTAAAAATGTACTTATATTACTGCTATAACCTCTTAAGACATTATTTATTAATTCTTGTAAATAGAATAGTTGTATCAAAATGAATGTCTCATTCATTGACAATTCATGTTTTTACATTAGTTACCATATTATGATCCATATGTGTAAGTTTCTCATTTGTACTATGTTTTTATTTAAGATTCTTGGGAAGAGTCTCAAAGTACAATTCATATGGCTTTGCGAGATGCCATCTGCAGAGGTGATGTTAGTACTACCAAAACAATTTTGTCAGAACTTGGATCTAAAGAAGAATTCATTGTTAACATGGCACCTAATGGTACCACCACATTGTTGTACTGGTATTGATTTAAAATGCTTAACATTTTTATTATTATTATTTTAATGATTATTGTAATGTATAATTATTAGTGCTTGTGAAGTGGGTAAAAAAGACTTGGTGAAAATGTTACTTGACCATAAAGCTGATGGTAGAATACATCCAATCACTCGGTATTCTCCTCTTTATGTTGTGGCTTTTAAAGGAAAAAAAGATGTTTTTGAAATCCTTCTCAAGGTACATTTTATAAACTTATATATTTAGTTTTAAACTAATCAATTCAATGACATTTCAGAAATTCCCTGATCTCATTCGACAAACTACTGTAGAAAAATGGTTGCCAATCCATGCGGCATGTATAAATGGAAATATTCAAGTATTAGAGCTTCTACTGAAATATCCTTATCCTCCTAATGTGTTGGTAAAATTAAGGTATTTCTTAAATTATAATATTTTGAACGACAAATTATTATATAAAAAATTGAATTACAGAAAAGATAATTGGGAATTTGATGTCCCATTTGACATAAACACTAAGGATGTCAATGGTCAAACAGTGTTATACCTGGCTTGTCTTTTGGGAAATACAAAAATTGTAGACATACTGTTAAAATATCAAGTGAAAGCTGTAAAGGTATAAATTAAGTATATGACCTACTTAGAATATATTAATGAAATATATTTAATATATTTGATTTCAGATTTGTGGTTCTGATGGAATTTCTGTAAAAGATGATAATAACGACATGTCAAAACGTAGTCGTATTTCTGAAGGTATACAGTCAATAGTTTCTCGTCTTAGAGGGAGTATGACAAAAGAAATTGATTTGAATGAGAAAAACTTAAGACCCGTGGAAGTAAATGTTTATTGCAATGAAGAAGCTCCAGAAACAGCTCTTCATGCTGCCGTACGAAATGGATTTAAAGATGTGGTAATTGCGTTACTTGAAAATGGTGCTGATCCTAATCTACTGACTTTACAACCATCTGCTGATTACAAAGTAAGTTTTTCCCTTTTAAAATAGTTCAAATATTTATTAATTTCATTTAAACAGCAAAAAGATGATGATATCCGAGAAGCTGGTACCTCTCCATTGACATTAGCATGTAGTAAAGGAGATACAGCTATTGTTGAATTGCTGTTAAAATATGGTGCTAGAGACGATGACTGTAAAGCTCTTGCAGCTGCAATGTTAACTAAAAATCAACATTTAATTACAACATTACTTGGAACTAAAGCTTTTGCTGATCCCGAACATAAAATTAATAAAAAGGCAATGACAGATAACATTGCTTCACAATTTGGCGGTTTATCAAGTTTAACATACAGTAACATATTTCCTAGTACTCCAGTTATGATAAATTGGCATAGTCAAAGATGTAAACTTGAATCCATAAAATCACAGTGGCTGGTAAGAATATTGTTTTATTTCTTATGATGGAAAAATATAAAAAAAACCAATAAATGATGTAAACTATTTTTTAGATTGACGGTGCTCTTCATATCAATCCAAAGCTGAAAATGAATCCCCGAAGTAGAGAAATTGTTTTGTTTGCAATTACTAGATTAGATATATCAAATAATTCACTTACCCAAGTGCCGGCAATAATTTTTCAATTACAAAGTCTCAGGTATTTAAATCTGGCTCAAAACAAAATTGAAAAATTACCTGATCCAAAAGATTCTCATCAAGTAACCTCTCCTACAAGCAAAAAAATGTCCAAACTATACAAATCTATCTATACGGCTAATGTCTTAGAAGAACTTTACTTGCAAGTATGTTATGACAAAGATATAAATTTATATATTTATAAACTTCTTAAAAATGTTACAAACTTACAACCAACAGGATAATCGTCTTGATAAAATTCCTGAAGAACTATTCAGATTACCTTCATTGACTACACTCGACTTATCCAACAACAAACTTCATTCTGTACCTTTTCAAATGTGGCGTGCTCCTAAGCTTAAAGATCTTAATATGGCATTTAATCTGATAAAAGAACTTCCATATGCTCAATCAGAAGATGAAGCCAGAAGTTTACGAGAAAAATCTGTTGGACGTATTCCTATATTAGACAAGGCATATGAAGTTAAAGAAATTGATGTTAATGATATTGATGAGTATGTTTAATAATCTTTTTAAATCAATCTATTTTACTATAAATCATTATTTTAGAAGTATTTCATTAGTTCATCATAATGTTTGGAATCGCACTATTGAAATAATGGAACAAATTGTAAGAGTTGATGAGACATCAGAAGTTAAATCTAACAGCTCACAATTATCATCGTTGAACTTATCACATAATAGATTTAGCTCAATACCTCCTGTACTATCATGTTTAGCTGTAAACCTAACACGGCTGAACATATCATATAATTGGTAATATGTGTTTCAACTTTCAATTTATAACTTTATTTTTAAATTAAATTTTATAACTTGTATTATTATTATTTTTTTAGTTTAAGGACAATGAGTTATATAACATCATATCCCAGTTCACTCAAACAATTAGACTTAAGTCACAATAAAATATGTGTTTGGCCTAGTTTACCACAAATTAATCTAGAAGAGGCTGCACCTGATCAAGAAAATCTATTGTGTTATCGATTAGAAACCGGACAAGTCCCCAAATCAACTGTACCTTCGAAAATACGAACTAGTATGTTTAAAAATAATTTTATTTTGAAGTAAAAAAATAATAAATATAAATTTATTATTACTAATTTCAAAATTATTTATAGGTAGAAGAATGTCATTAAGAGCAAACATTTTAAATCGTGTATGTTCACATAGACGCCATTTAAGGCTTGAAAATTTGAGAACTTTAATGTTAGCCGATAACTGTATGAACAGAATACAATTGACAACTGATGATGATGGATTTTCTGCTGCTTCAAATGATTCAGCCGATGAGTTAGATGACTGGGTATTTATATATATTTTTTTTTTCAACATACTAAGTCTTATTATATATAAATTGTAATAGGATACAGGAGGTACAGTTTTGGGACATTCAAAATCAAAATTAATTTTCCCTAACTTGAGTATGTTGGATTTAAGTAATAATCAATTAAAAGAAATTCCTACTAATATAAACGAACTCATTAATTTGTCTGTATTAAACATAAGTGGAAATAAAGGTAAGCATTATAATTTTAAAATCAAATATTAATATTTCATAATGAATTTACCTGCCCAGATGTAACAGAACTTCCTCCACAAATGGGTCTGTTGTCACGGTTGTGGAATTTAAATACCAGAGGCTGTAGCCTACAGGAACCACTCAAATCCATGATTGACTCAAATAAGTATAAAACAATGGATGTTATTGGTTATTTGAAGTCAGTTCTTGAAGATGCCAAACCATATGCTCGTATGAAATTAATGATTGTTGGTGTTCAAGGAATTGGTAAAACATCATTATTAGACCAACTGAGACAAGAAGGAACTGGAAATTATAAAAAGAAACCTGTGGATGTAAGACATAAATATATTATTTTTATTAATATTAAACTAATATTACACTGGTTTTTAGCATTGGGCAAAACGTATGGGAAATAAAAATATAAATCAAAAGACAAACAAAGGAACAAATATTTCAACAGTTGGTGTTGATATTGGTGATTGGGTATATGAAAAGAAAATAAGAGGCAATTCTCAATATGGCCCAGTAATGTTTCGTACTTGGGACTTTGGTGGTCAAAATGAATACTATGCCACACATCAATATTTTTTATCAAAAAGAAGCTTGTACATTGTGGTGTGGAAAATCACAGATGGTCATCGAGGAATTGCAGAAATCTTACAATGGCTTGTCAATATACAAGTAATTTAAATAAATCATCTTTTAAAAATCAAAACTTATGTAATTTTTTGACAGGCTCGTGCACCAAATTCGCCAGTTATAATTATTGGTACACACTATGATGTCATGAGTACTATGTCCCCTGAATATTCTTCAGAACAATTACAACAACTAATTAGGGATCGATTTATCAATATAGTGGATGCTGAAAAATATGGTTTACCTAGAGTATTGGATACAATTGAAATCAGTTGTAAAACAAAGCATAACATTAAACTTTTGTGTAATATTATTTATGATACAGTGTTCAGTCTTAGACCTCCTGGTAAATACATCTTATATATATTTATGTAAATTAAAACTATTTAACATATTTAAATTAATTTTGAAGTATCAAACTGAACTTAAGTTTGAATGTATAGACTTGAAAGATTAAAAAAAACGATCTTTATGAATATAAATATCCTTTAAATAGTTTTTTGTACTCAAATTATACTTTAAAAAAAAACATATAATCTAACATTATAGAGTTCTTTACTGTGTATATATTTTTATTATTTCAATCTCTAAGGATTTTTCATATTAAAAATAAGCGAACATAAAGTATTGTTTATGTTGGAAATAATTAATTAAAGAATTAACTTAATTAAACTTAATATAACATTTTCAAATTATTATCCTTTCAATTTTATTTTGATCTAATTTCACACTTAATCAAATGTATATTTTTGAAACATTTAAATAAAATAATTTAGTTGGATATTAAAATATGAAATATTACTCACCCCTAATTAATATTTAAAGGGTCTAGATCAAATCATATATGATATATTTATTTAAACCAAAACTATTATCATGTTCTGTTTTTTTTTAATTTATTAAATTTTAAATCCTTTAGATACTAGTATTCTTTTTTACACATTACAGTAAATTTTATTTTATTTTTTTTTAGGAAGCAAAGAACTATTATTGGAACAAAGAGTCCCAGCAACATATTTAGCATTAGAAGACATTGTAAGCCATATTGGATCTGAAAGAAGACAAGCTGGCTTAGATCCTGTTTTAAACTTGGATCAATTTAGAACTGCAGTTAATGCTGAAATGTTATCTCGGTACCATAAATCATTTCGAGATATGGCTGAACTTAACCAAGCAATTTTGTTCTTGCACGAAAATGGTTTGTTGAATATTATTTGTTTTGAATCATAAATTTATAGTTAAAAAATGTATTTATTGTTCAATTTTTAATTTTTATTAGGTGTATTGTTACATTATGATGATGCAACACTAAAAGATCTATATTTTTTAGATCCACAGTGGTTATGTGATATGTTAGCACATGTGGTAACAATTAGGGAAATCAATCCTTTTGCTCGATCAGGTATAATGAAATTAGATGATCTACAAATTGTTTTAAAGTCATCAACATGTACAAGAGAATATATTGTTAATTTGCTCAATAAATTTGAAGTAGCACTAACTTGGGACAGTAGATCTCTATTAATACCATCTCTTTTACCATCAGAAGAAGATATGTATAGTCAAAGAGCACAACCAGTATCTATCAAAGTTCCTGTAAAATCAAAAATCCATAAATTACGAACTAAAGTTTCAAGTCAGGCAATGTTTGATTCAATTGATATTGGAGAACACATAACAAGTCGTTCAGATCCAGAAGTATCAGTTCGTCGTTTGTTACTCATGTCGTATTTTCCATCAGGCTTTTGGTCTCGGCTAATAACTCGCATACTTGGAGATGATACTATTATCCATGTGATCAGACAATTTTTTATGCCAACAGAAGTAAATGGTGATGATTTTATGTGTTCTGATTTTCAAACTCAATTTGATTGGATATTATGGCAAACTGGAATCGAATTAAAATTTGCTAATAAAATTACATTGTTCCGTATGAAAGAAGTTTTACACCGTAACTCTCCTATAAATTATAGGCATCTAAGATTTCAACTTTTTCAAGAAAACTCTTGGTATGATGTACCAATAAAAACTTCTTCAATTCTTGAAACTTACTTACCTCTAGATACAGTGATTGTAAAAAGACCAATAAAAAATAATGATGAAGAAGACATAGGTTTCAGAGCTATTGTTTTAGATCCATCTCCTGTACAAGCAGCAAAATTATTGGCTTTAGTAGTAGACCATATAGATGTATTACTAGAAGATTGGTATCCAACATTAGGTACTCGATTTGTCCATACATCTGAAGGAAAATGTTTAGTAACTAGACTCGTTCCATGTCCAAGATGTTTAGCTGGAAGTGTTGAAACCGATAGTATTTCAATTGATATGAAAGATGATGATGGTACAAGTAAAATAGACCATATATCTAAAGAGTTTTTAAAAAGAGATTTGGACAATAAAAACATTGTGCGAAAATCGCAAGAAAGCTACAATGGTTCTGATGGGGGAGACAGTGGTTTTGGACATGATATTAGTCCACAATCAAGTAGAAAAGTATCTGTTGAAGGTCATCCCTTAGCTTCAGATAATCAAATTGAAGGTGGTATACATTATGGATGGATAGTGGAAGATTGTATTCTAGCTGCATCATCTGTGGATAAACTTTGTGTTGTATGTCCTAAGCATGGAGATTTATCTTTAGCACAAGTTGCTCCTGATACTGTATGTTTCTATTTCCATTAAAATATATACATATATGTTTATTATAAAATATTTTTTTAATTATCTAGGTATTTTTGGATTTGGGAGAAGAGCTAGTCATTAATGATCAAGATATTATACGAGGTAAATTATTAGGTCGTGGAGCATTTGGTTTTGTTTTTAAAGGCGTATGTAAAGGGAAAAAACCCGGTAATAGTATACAAATAGCCATTAAAATGCTTCAACCTGTACCACCTGGACCTAATGCTAGTCAGTCTGCTATTATAGCCTATAAAGTAAGTAAATGTCAGAACATTTAATATATAAATATATTGCTATGTTTTGACTTCTCCATTTAGGGAGCTCAAGCAAAATGGGACCGTGACCCACTTCAATATACATGTAAATCATACTGTAGTGCAAGACAAGAATTAAATATAATGCTGAATCTGAAACATCCAAATATTGTTCCATTGATTGGTGTTTGTACAAAACCACTAGCACTTATTCTTGACCTTGCGCCAATGGGAGCATTGGATCAGATTTTAAGAAACTATCGAAGATCTGGTTCAAAATTTGACCCTCATATTCTGCAACAAATAGTTTTTCAAATTGCAAAAGCATTAGAATATTTACATCAGCAACGAATTATATATAGAGATTTAAAAAGTGAAAATGTTCTTGTTTGGTCTATCCCAGTGCCACTTCAAGACCCTTACGCGGTTAACACTCATGTTAAAATGGCGGATTACGGTTGGTATATTTAAATTTTTTTAATACTTTCATAAATTATGGTTAATTAATTTATTGGAATGTAAAGCTAATATCAACAATTGTTAAATAGGAATTAGTCGTTTATCTCTACCATCCGGTACCAAAGGTTTTGGTGGTACTGAAGGATTTATGGCTCCTGAAATAATAAAATACAATGGCGAAGAAGAATATACTGAAAAAGTTGACTGTTTTTCATTTGGTATGTTTATTTATGAACTGATTACAATGCATCAACCATTTGAAAATCATGAATCTGTAAAAGAAAGTATATTAGAAGGACACCGACCAGCATTGACATATAGAGTAAGAAAAATAATGTGTGAAAAATGCTATTTTGTTACTTTCTATATTATTTTTTAACATTGTTCCTCAGGAAACAGCTTATCCAAGTTATTTGCTTGATTTAATGGCAGTATGCTGGTCTCAAAGTCCAAAAGAACGTCCTTCAGCTAGCCAAATTGTTTCCATAGTTTCAGCTCCTGAATTCACTCATTTATATGATGTAGTTTCACTGAGTCATTCAGCTGATGTAATTTCTTGTACTCGAATACCACTACCACTGAGTATGTATAATACATTTTATTTTTATCACAGATTATGTATAATATAACTTATTAAAACTAATATTTCACATACAAAAATAAAATTGTGTGAATATGTTAATTAATAAAAAAAAATCCCAATAATTTTATCTAAAAGAAAAGTAACGCATTTGAAAAAAAGTTATAGTGGTCTGGTTCTTACATAAAATTAATGTTTAATATTTATGTTTTGTAGGTGAAGATAACGAAAATAACGGTGATGAAATATGGTTACCTTGTTCTAATGGAAAACTTGATAGATTGGCATTTAGTATCACAAATTGGTTTCACTACAGAAGTGCAAATGTTTTACATAAAATTACAGCCATTTGTACAGTAGATGATCACAGTATTTGGTTAGGAGACGCAGAAGGACAAATTCATGCTTACTCGTACGTATATTTGTAATAATTAAGATTTATTATAATTAATAAATATATTTTAATTTTAGGAGTAATGATAGCAAGTACATGTTTAGCTACAAACTTATTACAGACCAAGAAGTTGGAGTGAAGCGCATAGTGACTCTGATAGATAGGCATAGAGTTGCAGTAGGTTTGGAAAATGGAAGAATATTTCTTGTAAGAAGTGATATGTCCCCCTTGGCTCCAACCATGGGAGAAGGAAGTTTTGTGATGAGTGAACTCGGTAGTTCTACCATTCTGTTTGATTTTATAGCTGTTAATAGTAATAAGTATGTTAATAAAATATGATAATTTTATATTATTTCATATATTGTGTAATTGAATTAGGACTTGTGAACTATGGTGTGGAGAAAATCAAGGCCGAATATCTGTATACACTATAAAACAAAATGTGGCAATAAATTATGAAGTTCTTCAACATTTTGACTATACAGGCTTGGACACACAAGTCATGTCTTTAAGCGCTTCTCGTGGTCATAATTTAGTATGGTCGTATGTGCATCCAGGTTAGTCCATATCTAAAAATATAGTATATGAGATAATAAAGTTGTACATTTTACAATTATATTAAAACTTTACAGGTTGCATTGTTTATCAATGGGATGTAGTAACCAGAAAAATAATGAACAAGTTGGATTGTTCAAAACTAATACCATGTTCAGAAAGTTTAAAATCTATTAGTATAGAAGAGCGATTAAGTCCGGGAAAATGTCAAGTACTATATATAAATATTAGTTTAAAGAAGGAATAACCGTAATACAATTTTTGTTGTTTCAGATCACCAGTATTTGTGCAGTAGGCGATGAACTATATTTAGGCACAGCATGGGGCTGCATTGTAGTTGTTGAACAAGACACTGCTAGGCCTATTACTGTATTTAGGCCATATGAACAAGAGGTAACGTGTATGACAGCTGCCTGTGAAGGTAATGCAATTATAAGTATTGGCCATGGGTACAGAAGTTTATTGAAAAGGTACTTATCTCACTGTAACGATATGGCTGATGTAACAGGTACAACATTTGCAATACTTTGGTCAACACGCAACTGGAATGCTTATTAATTTATCTTAATCCAATAGATATTTGGGATTTTTTCATCATTATTCTCATCTTAACACATATTATTTATCTTAACACACTGAAAAAAATAACTATAAATACCTACCAAAACTAGTGTATTAAGGCCTTAAGACTTCACATTTTTCAATGACATGTACTGACAAGTTTGATTAAAGTACTCTATTTCCTTAATGACATATTTTAACAAATTCATTATTAGTAAAACCCATTACTTTATTATAATATTTTTAAAGTTATGTATAAGTTTATAAGAGAACGCTGCTATATATTAATTTGTTGTTTGTTTTTGTCACTTCTAAATTAGCATATTGTTGCCTTGTTTTACTAATGAATTTTTGAGAGTAACTATGTTTAAGTTGTTGTAAAGGTCTTTTTTTATCTTCAATTATATATTTTAACTTTAAGTTCGTTAATTGTAGGTTATAACAAACAATAGGCAAGTTTTAAAGTAAACTAACTAATCATAATTAAAAGCTTTTGGCAGAAAAATTTTTTTCTCAAATAAATTATAAAGTAAAGTAACAATTTTTGTTTTCCTATAGTCAAGTGTAATTAATGAACTAACAACAAACCAATATAGACGTTCTCTTTATACTTCTGAAAAAATAAAAGGTTAACTAAAAATTATTCACAAAATATTAATATTTTCACACTGGCAACTAAAGTACATCATAATAATATGTAACAACTAATAAAATTGAATTATTCAACATAAACTCAAAATAATAATTATAATATAGTAAATAATTTTACTAGAGTGAAAGGGAAATGGTGACGCTTATTATATATGTATTGATTATATTGTTTGTTTTTTTTCAACACCAGTGCATCAGTCCAAGTACATGTATTATGATAATTTAGCATATGTTTTAATTGTTATTTATAAAATATCCCATCCAACACAATATGTTAAAAATATTTTTTTTACAAATTTTAATCATACTCATTAGATGTAATGAATTACAGGTTTCTCACCTGTTTATCATGTTTTTTTTTGGTTCCACTACCCAAAATTTACATTTGTCCTAATTATTATTAATATAAAATAAAACATATACATAATATTCTATTCATTAACTTTTAACGAATAATATAAAAATGCACTTTAAGGGTATTTGAAATTAAAAGCAATTAAAAAAACCCCAATTATTAAATATTAAGTCTGTGATTCTAAATAATTTAACATCATAATTATTACTATATAAACGAATGGATATGTGATACTTTTTTTTTTGCATTTATTTTATTTTTATTTACGCGCATAGATCTCGTTCTGTCTTACTATGTTTAAAAAATTGTTTTGTTTGTTTTTCTAACTCCTATTAGTACATAGATACATTATTTAAGTTTATTTTTAGTATAACTATTTTTTTTTTTGTTAATTGTTTTAATTTTGACTAATACCCATCATGTATATTACATATAAAATATGTTCAGCTTTTTGCACAATTTATTGTAAAACAATCTATAACTAACAACAATTAAAGACTGGATTGTTATTATTTCAGTATTAATACTCCTCTTAATTTTTACATTAATTTTGCATACTTGCATTGTCCTTACAATTAGGTAGTGTTAATTTTTGTTGAGTACTACTGCCGCTTTTCGTTCTATCGAGCAAAGTAATCATACTAAGTTACCTGATAAATATTTTTGTTATTGATTATATTGAAATTATTATTGTTTACTCATAATAAAATAATTATTTCGAAAATAAATTGTTTTAATTGATTATAAAATATAAATCTATATTTCTACCAATATTGTATGACTACTGTGGTGGTTTAATTTTAATAAATTAAACATTTATAATATAATTTTTTTAATTATATAAGTGTGTGATATTTGTCTAATTGTGAACAACAACCAGTTATTTTATTTAGATAGTTTTAAAAAATATTGTATAACATCTGACAATATTTTCTTTAAGAACCCCTACTTAATACTGTATTTGTCTATGCTAAGCATACTAGTTTTAGATCCACCGAGATGAACTACCAAGTAATCTGATCCAAATAAGATAAATATTTCAGAATCTTTGGCTGAAACTAGAACGAAGCTACCTAAAGCAATGCAAAAGTCAGATATATCTAGTTCTGAAGATGAATATTTATAGTAGATTAACAAAAAAACACAATAGTTTATCTCCCAATATGCACAATTTAAAAAAAAAACTAAAAACAACAATTTAGAGAATAATGACCGCCCTATTAGTTCAAAAATTGTAAATTATGGTAAATACTAGTTAGTTCTAACTTCTAAGTATATATTATTTTATTGGTGACTTCCATCTTGTATATGCACCACTTGAATTTTTATCAAGGGATGCTATGGAAAATTCTATTTTGTTTTAATTCAGCAACAAATAATTAAAAATATTTGACATTTTATCCAAATATTGATATTTTTTATATATGTTAGTGATGTTACCTATAATTAAAATAGTTTGACTTTTTTTAATCTATTTATGGAAATTTTAAATGTTCGACCTTATAAATAATTTTATTATGGTGGATTAAAATACTTGAATTTTTAATAACAGGTTTTTCATAAGATTTTCTAACTTGAATTTAAAAAAAAAACATTATTAAAAAGATAATCAACGACTAATGAAAAAAAACACAGCTTAAAATTTAAATTAGGTATTATATGTCAACGAAAACGCGGGTAAAACCTTTCGTTTAAAAAAAAAATCGATTTTGTATTTATTTGTACCTATTTGTAATTTTCAAAATAATTAATACCTATAATATATAATTATAGATAATTCTTTGATAAAAATAATGATTAATAATATATTTGAATTTATAATTATTATTACGTATTTTTAATTTTGTATGAAAATTGAAAATAATATAATTTTAGTAAAACCGATACTTTTTATGTTTATTTTCCGACTTACCATGTAATTTCAGGCCGAAATTTCAACTACATATTTTTATTAAGACTGATTTATGTATGATAATATATTAATATAATTAATAGGTATAACAATTGATAATCCGATAAACTTAACATAAAGTTTTTACGAATAATAGATCTTTTGAATTATACAAGAAACTACAAACCAACTAAAATGGTTTTTCGTTTAAATATTTAATATTTTTAAATTTCTGTAAAATATTACGCAATATTGCATTTTTTTCAACACTTAAAAATAAATTTCAAGTTTTAAAATTTTAAACGCCTATAAATACCTACATTTTGAACATTTTACTATGTTTGTTTTTATCAAAATAAAGTATTAAACTATTAAAGTAATAATGTACCTATTGTTACTGATCTTTATGATTAATATCTTTTGATTAAATTGATTTAAAATAAACTAACAAAAATAGAGAATATCCAATTTCAATATTTTATAATAATTTAAAAAAATTAAATAATGTAGGTTTACGCGTATAGGTATTAGATTATAGGATTTAGGTTCTAATCTTGCTTTATTCCCATCAGTTTAAGACAAGTTGGAAAAAATTATATTGCGAGTCACAAGATTAAATATTATTTATATCTTCGCATTACGATTTACGAAGGTCAATGACCGTCAATCGTCATGCGGATATTTTTCATTTGCCAAATATTTTTCCTGGAGATATATTTTCCATCCGAAATTTTGACCTGACTTTTTCCCGTGATCCATTTGTGGACACTGGACAGTCACGTCGTCATGACAAAATAATATGTAAAATATTATTATAATATATTCTTGGGCAGTTATCTAATCAGAAAAACCGTGATCGCTGTTGATAGGGAGACGTGTCGGACTGATGTCGGTGATCGGCACGATATCTATTCTATACCCGTGGTAATCGGGATTGTTTGAAAATATTGAATATAATAATATATCAAGTACAATAATAGTGTCTCGTATCTAAAGTTCTAAAATAATAACAATTAATTAATAACTATTCAAATTCAATATGCATTAACAAAATGGTTTTGAAACGCTTGATTAATATTTGTATTTATAATATTAAACATTTTAATAACGTTATTATTATAATTTGAAATACTATTTGCGGAAATTCAGTATGTTTCGGTGTATTCGGTGTAATTATTATGGTCAAATGAACATCACGTAATGATATCGTTAATTTCGTTCGCGAGCGACTGACCGATTGAATAAGTTGTGGTCGATTAAACAAAACCATGTCGTCGCTGCTACAGTCGTTGGAAGAAGTCGACGAAAAATTAGCCGAGTCACTGATCGAAAACTGTGACCAGGACATTTTCGCCGAAAATAACGTAAATTTTGTTCATTATTTTAAACATACGATGGTGATGGTAGATCGTCATAAATCGTATACTTAAATAATTAGACCTTATGGACATTAAAAATGTGTTTAGAAAGGACAAACCGCCTTGCACTTGGCATCCGCTCGCGGTTTTCAGCATATTGTCGATGTTTTGTTGGACAGAGGAACAGGTGTGTGCACCAAAGACATTAATGGAAACACTCCACTGCATTTGGCCACTAGGAATAATAACGTTTGCGTGATCAAAAGCTTATTGTTCCGACAGCCTAAAGTTGCTTACGAACAAAACAATGTAATAGTGACGACATTGATTTGCAAATGTCGGCATGATTACTTAATACTTATTATCTGTTTACAGAACGGAGATACACCGATGCATATAGCATGTCTTTATGGTTACTTAGAATGTGTAATGAAATTAGTGGAACACAATGTTACAGCAGACATGGTTAATGAAAATCTGGATACACCATTGCTGGTTGCCATAAAAGAAAAACATGAAGATGTTGTGATATATTTACTTCATAATGCACCTGGAAATTTAGACATTTTTAATAGTGTAAATAAATTTTTTGAAAATTTTAGTAAAAAATAAATGAACATGGGTATTTTATTTTAGGAAGGTAATGCTCCAATTCATGTTGCTGTACAAGAAGGTTTATTAAATGTCGTGGAAACAATAATAAATATGGGCCATAGTTTTGAATACCCTAATGATAGAGGATTGTATCCATTGCATATAGCTACCAGACATGGCCATGTTGAAATTGTTAGGTAAACATTCTATTTCTTCTACTTTTGTGGCAATATCAATAAAATATAATTTGACTCAAATGTACTTATATTTAAATTATGTTTTAGGCTTTTATGCATTGCAGGAAGTGATCCTCAGCAACGTAGTGCAGACAATATTAAACCAGAAATCACTGCTATTAAAAATAATCAAAAAGAAATATTATCAATATTTACCAAATTGAACACTGTTAGCTTACATTTTAAAATTTTATTTTATTTTTGTTGAAATTTTTTAGTGTTATATTATTTTATTACTACAGAATAGTGCAAGAGAAAATTATATTCAACAACTAGTTGTTAGCCATGATTACATACAAAACACAAATTTGTTGTTTTTTGGACATTCCAATGCTGGCAAGTCATCAATTATACGCTTGATGAAACTAGGTCTGTTTTCAATGCTTCTTGACAAATCACGAAATACGTTGAGAACAATTAATACTAACAGTAAGTACACATATAATTAATTATAATTGTATGACAAATCTACTACTACGTTTTTTAAACAGGAACTAATACGTCTCAGGATCAGTGCAATAATGGAAATGAAATAAGTCTTACGGAATATAACACTACAAACACTTCAAATTATTATAATCATGATGGTACTAAGGGTATAGCAGTTCAAAAGGTATAAAACAAACATATTCAATTCTTTTTTTTCTATCAAATCATCAAGCAATTATAGTGAAACATAATAATACATTTATAGGAAAAATTATCTGGTATTAACGAATGTACATTTTGGGATTTTTCCGGGGAAGATACATACTATAATTCTTATCATCATGTAATTCAAAATACACCAAATAAAGTAGTTATTATTGTTTATAATGAGCAACAGTCTTCTACAGAAGTTTTTAAGACTGTACGTTATTGGCTTAGTTTTGTTCAAGCAAGACTTCAGATTACAGAACCAATAAGTTTGTAGTACAAGAAATATTCTTTCTAATCATACTAAAATCAGTACATAATCTTTTTTAGGCAAAAATGGTATTTCAAATCATTTAGTGCCAGTGATAATAGTTGCTACACACAATGGCCAGAGAATAGGTCACCAACCTGACCAATTGATTAAAACTATGAAAGACGAGTATGGACATGTGTTTCAAATATATGAAAAATTAGTTCTATTTGATATAATGGCAGTCGACTCATTAAGTGTGAAAAACTTTAAAGAAGCAATTAGTATTAGTAAAAAACGACTTCATTTTGTAAGTAATCCTTATATGTTTCATATTAAAAGTAAAAATATAGAAATAATGAATAATGTATAACTTCACATAATATTGTTTTGCACGCCATAATTTATTGTTAAGACAAAATGGTTAAATTCAAGTTTTCTATCAGGGATATTATCGAGGTGATATCATTTGCGGTGCAAACAGTAATGGCAGATTAAATAAGCTGTCATTCTTCGCTCGTGGTGGTTATAAGTTACTTGATGACCCACCTAGGGAAAACTATTATAACACTAAGTCTTCGATTACAAGAATTGAGGTTTAAATTATATTTAATAGTGCACAGTTTTTTTTTTGTTTTTTTTTTATGAATTTTAATGATGTGCACTTCTTGGAATTTCACTGTGTGCAATCTAATTTCAATAGCACTGATGTGTGTTACAAAAATACATGAGTTATTATATTTTATTATTTTAGGGCTTTCACAATAATTTATTACTATGAATTGTTACATAGGTATTTTAAACATGATATTAAATCTTTTGAGCATTTATTGTGGCCATAAAATTATCTATGTAAATGATTATTATTTTTTAATTGTATTATATGATTTCAGAACATACCTAGAATGAGTGGTTTTTGTGAAGCTGTACAGAACTTTTTACCTAAACTAAGAAAAATTGCAAATCCATTTCCTGTTTTGTCTTGGAAGACATTTTGTGATACTATTCATCTTGAAGTAAATCCATTGGCTACTATTCAACATTTAAATATATTACTTATCCAACTACAGAACCTTGGTGAAGTATGTTAACTCAAAGTCAATTAAAATTCCGTTTAAAACTATTGCTTAATTTTTTATCAGGTTTTATTCTTAAAATCTGGATTACAACCCGATTTGATTGTTATATCTCCGAATTGGTTTGGTTCAAATATAATTGGTACACTGTTTTCAGTAGATTTTTTGATCAGTCAGACACGTATGTCTGGTTCGTATCAAGCAAATGATTTTCAGATCATGTTTCCTCATTATGATGCCATGTCCGTACTTCAATTATTGGAAACAATGAAAATATGTGTCCAAGTATGTAAAATTGTTATTAAATTAAATTTAACTTATCGTTGGTAAATATGTGAGCGTTACGCTCACATAAAACATTACAAGCATTGTTCGTAGAAATTTCATCAAATCTGTTGCTATATATACCTTAAAATAATACATAAACAAATATTTACAAAAATAAATTATAGTGCTATTTTTATTTCTCGAATAGTTATTGTTTGACAAAGTTAAGATTAACGATTAAGTGAGTATGGCAACTAACACTGTTCTAGCTATTTTTATCACAGTATATGTAAAAATATTTTATTGGAATAAAGTGTTTTTTTATTTTTAATTGATTAAATTATTACTACTTAAAAAGTAAACCGCACTACAATACTGTCCCTATAATTGGACTTAGGTTAAATGCGAGTGCAGCGCTTACAATGTATCAACTGTTTTTAGAATTGTATGTTTATCAATGACAGACTAACCTTACTGAAATATTATAATTGAAAGTCTAAAACTACAATTATTCTCTAAATTGTCACTTGTATCTTACAACTTAAAATTTATTATTTTAGTATGATAATGATGGGGACATTGAATATGAATTTCCAGCATATATCATAAGAGAAAAAGATGAGACTTTGTGGAAACCCTGGGGTAATAACGTCGACTGTTGTTACGGAGGAATTCGACTTAGCTCTCAACCGCAATTTCTTGAACTTTTATCATCAATTTTCATTAGAATACAGGTATTGAAAATTGATTTATTCTTCATCCATATTATAAATATAAATCCATAAATATTGAATTTAGGTTGAATTACGTTACTTGCAAAATAATTACTATGAAGACATGGACAGTTACCTTTATCAATGGTACGGTGGTACTGTGTTATGTATAAGCAATATAGAGTGCATGGTATCCCTAGAACAAGATGGTTGTATTGAAATAAAAATTCGAGGTTCTAAATCATCAAGTTATACATGTTTCTATTTTCTAGAAGAAATATTGCATTCCATTAATCTAGTAATTAAATAAAAATACATTAAATATTTAATTTTTTAATATTTGTTAAATACTTAATGTATAATTATCATTATAATTACAAAATATTAAATGATAAAATATGAATTATAGGTATTGATTGAAACATGTCCAGGGATGAAAGTAATTAAAGAATTTCTTAGTCCCTCAAATTTATCTGAACATTATGTACAGCCTCATGGTTACGGCGTTGATGATATATTCTATGCAGTACGGAAAACTTCCGATTTTAAATCATTAGTTGTTAATCCATTAACTGGAAAAAAGGAATGTGTATTGGACTTAATTGCATTCGGATGTGACCAGGTAAATATTTATTCCATTAATAATACATAACATTACAAGTTTATTCTTGTATCATATTCACACATTATATGATATCCAATTTAGGTGGAAAACATGTTATCTTGTACGGATAGTTTACCACTAACAGAATTAAATATCATGTGTCGTCAAGAATTAAGTCGTCTCATTGATCCAGTACACCCATTAGGAAGAGATTGGGCATTGTTTGCTCTCAACATTGGATTAGATTCAAAAGTTCAATTATTTGATAATGGACCAACTAGTCCTTTTCTAGCACTGATAGATACCTGGGCAACTGTTCAACCTGCCCCAACAATAGGTAAAAATAAATAAAACCAAAATATTGTATTAAAATTACATTTTACTAATTATCTTTCCAGGCACATTGGTTGATCAACTAAATGAATTAGGACGTGAAGAAGTAGCTCTGGTTGTGTTGCAGAACATACAATGTTTTAGAATAAAAGTCATGGATATAAATAACTGTTCTGTAACTTTGAATCAGTTATAAAATTATGCTTAAAAATAATTTAATGTTATCAAGTTTTGGCTGCATTAAGCACAAAGTTAAAATTATTATTTCTAGTCAATTAAAATTAAAAGAAAAAGTGTGAATTTATATGAAAGCAATTATTTCTCCTAAATGTAATTTAGCATCTTTTTTTGTATAGAAATTATTATAACTACTACACATATATATATTTTATTTTTTTTTAACGAATTTCATTTGTATTTCAAACAATGTGTGATATGAATTTATTTTTTAAATGCACTAGTGTAGTGCAAATACTAATTTTAGTTTTTTACACCTAATTGATTTACTAATAAACATTGGACTGAGAAGAGGAGCTAATCTATGACTGTATTTTATTGACTAACTTGAATTCTATTCTAATAATCGTAGTTCTTCACTGGAAAATAATTGAAATATTATTAATTAGATAATTTCCAATTGGGAAATGATAATTTGTCATCTGGATCTCTTTGATACCTTGTGACATATGGAAGTCCATGTTCACCACAAGAATCATAATTGTCAAAGCATTGTAAATTCAAATAACTATCTGGATATTTCGGTAAAAAATATACCCAACATTCAGTTATATCTCCATTTGGTAATTTAACTTGAGTCTTTTGTCGTTTATAGAAATCTGGATGATTTTCAAAATCGTCCAAATATTCCAACATGGTTGCGTCAATATCATATATTTCACCTTTAATTTCCTAAAACCACATGCGAGATATTTAGTAAAGAATTGAATATTGTTACAATATACATGATATTGTATACAAAATCACTTACATGTCCAGTGCCTTCTTTTTGTAGCAAAAATGGTATATTAAATTTAGTAGAAATTACTAAAGGATATTTATTGACTGTAACGGCGACTGATCTAAACACAGCACAGCCGTTTTTAGTGTCATTGAGATGGTAATAATTAGGCTGATTTCGTTTCAACGTTCCATAAACAAAAACTGGTTCCATTTTATACTGAAATATATGCACAGTGTAGAACATAATATTCACTAGTAAGTAATAAATAATTCTAAGTATACTTTATTCAATATAAGAAGTGACCAGGGCAGTTACCATTACTTAATATACAACACAAAAAATGATTCCACACTCAAGCACACAGTCAACTGCCCAGATTGCATCTTATTTTGGATCAAGTATAGAAAAATATAAATCGACAAATCAAAACTCGTAATTCTATATGGCTAAATACTACTACATGACTAATTTAATTATCCACGCATATAAAACATATTCAGCTGATAAAAACTTACATCACATCAGATTTGAGGATTTGAGGATTGAATGCATTTCAATTTTCAACTGCATAGCAATGTTTGAAATTTAAGTTTATTTTATTTTGTTAGTTTTATTTGTGGTTTGTTATAACTATATAATTGTAATCAAGTTGAAAAACATTGTTTTATACGTTCTACGATATTCCTTACTTATTGTTTTTATATTATAATAATTCAAATGATAGGTATGTTAGCAATTTATCATATATTATAATAGTATTATTATTTAACCCTAATAACTAGATACCTAGTTAATGATAAAAAAAATATAATATGATATAAAGCATCATTAAATAATTACTATTTTACATTTCAGCAATGATTATACTTTTGACGATGACTACTCAGAATTTAATTATTATATATGAACTAAATAATAATTACAATAAAAAAATCCCGTAAATACATGCAAAAAAATAATTTCTGGTTATATTTTATGAAATGCTATTTTTGGTTTGATTAATATTTAAAAATTAAATCATGGTCCATAGAGTATAATATTCGATACATTATAAACATTAAAAATAATTGATTATTGTTTTTAAATACTACAATAAGCCTTGTCGCTTGAGATCTTCATAAGTCTTCTTAGTGACTACATTTCCTTGAGAATCTTCAAATTCTTCCTCATTCTCTGGTTGCCACCGCTCATCATGTTTCATTGTTTTTAATTTTTCCCAAAGCGCAAGTGCATCTTCAATTTGTGTGACATTAGCAAAATGTGCAGTGTTTGGTATACCTAAACATCTCATTCCATGTGCGTGTCTCCATTCAGCAAAATGCCGTTGAAATGCTTTGGGACCCTTATACGTAAAATTACCACAAATTTCACAGTTATAGCTAATATTTAATCCATGTAACTTATATAACCAATATGGAATTGGCTTTCCATCCCAACCAAGAGGTAAATTTTTTGGATTATAAGGGATATCTTCTCCTTGTTCATCATCAGACTCTGATGCACTTGCCTCATTTTCTGAATCATCACGTTCTCCTTCAGTTCGAGCTTGTCTTCTTTGAACATTCTCTTTAGTCGCTAATCTCTGTTCAGCTAAAAGTTCACAGAACCTATAAACTTGTGCTTCAAGCATTGCTAATTCTTTTTGCCTTTCTTGTTCCTTAGTGCGGTTCATTTTTCCTGGCTTACCTTTGGCTAACAAAGATGGATCTAATGAAGTTTTCCCTTTAGTTGAAAATAATCTTTGAGCTCTTTCTTCCAGAGTTCCACCACATTTTAATCCTAATGCCATCAAAGCTGATTTTAAACGATCAAGTCCAAGAGAGGCTAATTCTTCCCAAGAAGAAAATGCATACAAATCTAAATGAGCTCCAACATTGGCTAAAGCACTACTTGTGTCTTTCGGCCAACCTGGAAAAGTGCCTTCTTCCCATTGATTTATAAATTCTATTCGAACAGTATCCATTTCATTGTCAACATCGTGTAAAGGTTTTATTCGTAAATAATAACCATGCAAGTATTCCAATAAAATATCTACATATTTTCTATATTCTGAATTTTTACGATCTTTAGGGATATCAAACAAATGATCAAATATAGATAGGTAAGTAATGTAATCAACTTTTTCAACTCCTTTTAAATTCACATATCTTTCATAACATTCATGTAAATCCAAATATCTTCCATACCCTTCTTCATCAGTAAAATCTACCATGTTAGTCATTTCCTCTGAAGGATTTTCACGGAGGTTATTTAAATCGTCAAACTCAACAGATAATGGCACTGATATTTCATTTGGATGTTTCTTATGAAATTCTTTAATGCCTTTTAAACGAAAATAAAATTCAGCAAACTCATTTGGACCCGAAATGGAAGTAATTTCCTCTTTGCGTAGACCGTCTTTATCTTCATATAGCTCTTTTAGTTTATTCGTTCCTTCCATATATTGATCGAGCAATAGTTTTTGTCGGTGTTCAGAGTTAATCACGTCTCTAGTAGTAGATTTTTTCCACAGCATCTCTTTAACCATAGCATCAACTAACCGTTCACGTTCTTCGTGGTAACGCCGTTGCTGTTCTATTAAAGTGTCCATTTCACTTCTAATGTAATAACAATGGAATAAAATTCGAAGTTTACTTAGGTTATTTTACTTAAGGATACGTATAAATAATTACAATAAATAAATAATACTCACACACTGAAACCCAGACGCACAAATGTTTGTATTAAGCTATTGTTTGTAAACGCCGGCTTGAATTTGAAACTCGGGAAATGGAATAATCAATAATGAGATATTGCTAAATTGGGAGCTAAACCTAAAATTGTTAGTATATAGCATATGCTATAGTGTAAGTTGTTAAGTGACAAAATATAAAAGTATAAAATGAATAGGTATGATGACAACAAACTTAATTTGGTTCAGTAGTGCGCATAAGAGGGTGGGACATGGAAAACTTTTGATCAGCGTATATTTTAGTATGACGTAAATATAATGTTATACCAACAACCAATGAAACGCGGCGGAAGAATATCAACTATCAACCATATTTTCTAAATATTGGACAAATGCGTATCACTAAGTTGTGATAATACCTATATTTTGATATGTGGTGGTGTGAACAACTAAATTTAAGTGCAGAACTGTAGACAACTAAATGAATAGTACGTACAAGCTACAACAGTACAGTGTTGAATATCATATTAAAGTCTCAATACTCAAGTGTCTCAAGTCAATAATAATTAATAAATATAACTATTATTAGTAGATAATTTTTTTTTAAATATTTAAATTGAGGTTATCATATCATGATACAGTATCACCAACCAAATAAACGATACCTATATTAATTCAATAAAAAAATATCTATTTTAATTTTTAGCGGCTTTTAGCCTGTCGCCAGACAATTATACCACAATACATATTATGTTCCGAGTTTCATGCTTTCATGTACATACTAACATACTACATACCTAATTAAATTGTTATTCTTATTTCCTAGTTTTCGGTTCACTTCATGATAATTAAAATATTGAAAAATAAATAACCGGTTTCGCTGTTCAATAAACGATAAGACACAACCACGAAATATATAAAAAAAAATGCATAAAATGACATTTATTAATTTATTTTTTTTATAAAATGATATTAAAAATGTATATTTTACTGTGAAAATTAATAAATATTGTTCGATATAAATGTGTGTTGGAACTACAGTACGTCTGAATATTCCAGATGTAGATCGTGCTCGTGGATCACCAAGAAATGTATTAGCGGTTGTAACAGAAGTTAAGGACGATTTATACAAGCTATGTAAGAAGTACACTAGTATTCTTATTAACGTTTTAATCATCTTCGTATTCAAACTCATGCGTTATAAAAATTTATTATTATTTTTTTTAAATTGTAGGCACTGAAAGTGGATTTCTAAGACATATGTACACAAGATCAGAAATAAATCCTTGCAAAGCAAATTTATTGGATCTAAGTACTGTTTTAAAATCGGCAGGTCAAACAGAAAAACCATTATCACTTCGGGAGGCAGCTACTGTAAATAGTATTTCAGGGGCACAAGGATATACCCGATGTCAATGTAAGACAAATTTTGCAAGACGAACCGGTGTGCTTGCAGATCGGCATCTAGAATTTGTAATTCTAAATGTCATGGGAGTTTGCCATGTGAAAATAAAAATGAGTAACTACGTTGCAAATCATAAAAAAATGTTAAAAAGTTTAAATTACATAAATTAAAATGTTAAAAAAATCCTTGTTTATTTATTGATTATTTATTAAGGTGATACTAGATTAATTAATAATTATGTTTGATAAAAGTAATATTTAAATAAGTCAGATTAAATTTAAAAAATCTGGCATCTTTGCCTACTATCGTTAGGAAATTATAACATATACTAGGCGATATCATTTCCTTTCGATTTTAGGAATTGTCAACATTTACTAGGAATTGTCATCATTTCCTAAATGTCAACATTTCCGGTAACATATATATATAATGTAAGACAGAGACACACATGCGGGTATAACGTCCTCTTAACTGTTCAGCTTTTTCTCTAACTTCGCTTAGGCAGTTATGCTTAATTCGGTTATATTAAAAAATGAAAAATGTTCATTGACTAGTTTATATGGAATTTTTCTTTTTCTCAACTCAGTAAGTGCCAAGCACAGAAATACAACATGTCTGTGGTTCCAAGTGTTATAAATCATAACCTTATAATATTATTGATAAAAAAAAATATAATAACCAATTTATATTAATGTTCTTAGAAATTATTTATTCTTAGAAATTTAAAAATATAATTGGTAAATTTTTATTCAATTTTAATACATTGTTTTAAATTGTTATCAACAAAATAGCTCTTGAAAAATTAAAAATCTTAGTTGCATAAATAATGTTTTTTGATAATTATTAAATTTTTGAAAACAAAATTAAATCTTATGTCATTTAATCAGAATTTCTATACTTTTTACGGTAAAAAACCACATTTAAATACATTGATTTTCGAAACTTTTGGTACACTATATAATCTATAAATATTAAATGCAAATAGATTCGTTCTTACTAGGCATAGGTGGTTAGATTTGGTGATTAAAAATGGACTTAAAAAACTTATTTATTATTTTTAATATACTTACCAAAAAAAGTATCCGTATTTGTACTGATGTGGCTATATTGAAATAAAAATAATCCAGATCATCCGATCCTCCTAGTTTTTTGGGAAGCATGAAAGTAAATAAATTAAATTAGGTATTTA
The DNA here is from genome assembly GCF_020882245.1 of Rhopalosiphum padi. NCBI lineage: Eukaryota > Metazoa > Arthropoda > Insecta > Hemiptera > Aphididae > Rhopalosiphum > Rhopalosiphum padi. The sequence goes on from NC_083600.1 coordinate 28,479,632, forward strand.
TTTGTGGGCCTGCAGCTCCCCTTATATTTTGTAGACCAAGTTGCGCAAATTCACCTACTATCTATAGATACAATATTGTTACATTTACGTTATTACTTCTCTCCTGATCATATAGGGGCTCTCGAGGTTGTATACTTGATAATTGTATCGTAACAGTTTCCACGTAACCTTACAAAGTTACAATATGCGAATCGTCTCTTTTATCAATGGTGAAAATGTATGTTGATGGTTACCGTCATTACCCACTCACCGTTAACTGCATTGCAAGCGACAACATAGCCGTTATTTATTCATTATGTTTAAGCTATTTAGCTATTATATGTAAGCAAATATTTTTTGCTGAAAATTGATTTTGTGAAAATAACCATTATACCTTATTTTTTTATTTTACCTCCTATTATTTAAAAAATATTAGGAATTTGTATTACTCTATTAAACATAAGATTCAATTTACTCCCAATAACAACCCTCAAAGTTAAAGATCAAAGATTTTTAGTAATTTATCAAATATTTAGCGTGTATACTGTATAGGTACACATACAAAAAAAAATACAAAACATACACATTGCTATAAAGAAACATCAGACTGTCGGAATGTCGGATAGATAACCAGATTTTCAGAAGTTTGATAAGGCGTGGATTCGTGAGTTATGACTGGCTAAGCTGGCAATTCATATTTAAAAATGCATACCTAAGACAGGCTAGGTGTCTATCACCCTTTTCGATAGTTTTTCTTATCGCGTATTTGTCCAAATGGCATCCATTTTCATGTGCATATCTCAGAATATCAGATAGTCCAGGTGTCCACCCTTATTTTATAAAAAAAAATCGTTTTTTTATAATATTTTTGTATGACATTATTGAATAAAATATTAGAATCTATACTTTTTAGTTGTAATTTTGGATTGTTGTTTTACAATTATTATTACTGCATCACATTGTTGTTGGCGATGTAACCCGTACGTTATAGTATTCTGTTTACCGACCGGCCGCGGCCAGTTTGTATGCGTGTTGGGAAATATAGATACAAGATACAACAGCTGAAGATAGGTGGTGTGAAATATTTAAAATTCTAGAAAATAATTAACTTCCTCAATAAATATTGTACGATTTTAGAGTATTCAATAGCTATTTCCAGAACTAACGCATCGGTAGAAAGAGTATTTTCAATTACAAACGCTTTATAGACAGATGAGAAAAATCGATTTCATCTAATGTGGACACGGCCCAAATTATTAAATTTAAATAGTTCTTCAGAAAAATATGAAACATCAAATAATGAAGACATGATGCCAGAACAATCGTCATAAAAATTAATTAACAACATTTTTTAAAAAGTATAAGTTTAATTATTTAATTGTTTATTTTTAAAATAATAACTATTGTGTTTAATTTTAATCTTCAATAGTTTAAAAATTATATTTTTTCACAATTAAAAAAAAAAAAAAATGTAACAAATATTAATTTGAAAATTCAAAAATTATTTACAAAAATTCATTACACCATGCTTTTAAGCAAGCATGGCAATCTTTTGATTGTTTTGAGTTAGCATTCACTGTATCTTTTAACCAGGCACAGAATAATTCTTGATCCATTTCTAAAAGAAGAAATTGACCCAATACTTTGTAAGCCTAAAACAAAACAAAAATTTGTTTGTAGATAAGTATTAAGTATAATAAAAATTAATTACCTTTTTTTAATTTATTACTAATAGGTAATAATATAAAATGTAAATTATACACTGCAATGTTATATTAATTAGTATGTAAAACATATATTCCTAAAATGAAACAGTAATTATATAAAGTAGGAAAATGTGTATTAATTAAAAAAACTTCTTGTTTTAAAAGGACGCCATACCCGCATGTGTTATTTCTGTCTTACTAATGTACTTCATAACAAATTTGCGTTGAGCAAAACACATTTTGTGATGTTAGCTTTAATATTAGAGAAAATTTACCTAGAAAATGACATATGCTTTTATTGATATTATTATTTACATACTTTGTGGAATCCTTGTTCTTTTAGTCTGCTTGATAATACAGGTCCAATACCAGCAAGATCTTCAACAGGTTTTTCTCGCATAGGCTCTCCAGAGAACGCTCTATGTTTTTGACTGGTTGTAGATGATAATATAGTAGTCATAATTATGATTTATTTTGCGATCTTAAAAAAAAATTAACAAATAAATAATGGTCCAAGACCAAACCCGTATCAAACTATGGAGTATAAATATTAATTAGTAATAGCATTAAGAGGACATGTCGCCCAAAGCGAAAGGTATATAATGTCCAACAGAATGCGCTGTTAAGAGGATGTCAATACATTATATGTTCTCTCTCTCTGACCCATGCACAGAATTATTTTTTTAGTTTATAACTTTTGAGTAATCTTAGAATAAAATCACCCATTACAAAAACGATAGAAAATAATATTTTTGAAGGTATGACATATCGATTTATCTAAATATTGCCTCAAAACAATGTAAACATCATTTAAATTTATAACATTTTTTTTTATTTTGAAAGTCGACTACAGTCTACAATGACTATCAAATGACAATAAAATATAAAACCGATATGATGTCATTCCCGCAAAAATATTATCCTCTATAATATGTGTATTACCTGTATGTATTTTAATAATACTTCATAAAAAAACGATTTTAAATGAAAGCGTTCTACGTTCTACCTATATGTTGCGTGTGGATCTGAGAGAGAAAACAATTAATATTCCACTGATATCCTCTTTTCGCGATACGCAAACACACGACGTTAAGCCATGTCCACTATTCGCACTTGACGACTGCTCATTCGGGAGCATATCGCTTATTATGATATGTACATTCTTCTGAACACATAATATCGCTGTACTATTTTCTTGATAACCACGCACCGCATACCCACCTACTAACTTTTAATTTAAATTACTACTGGCGTTTATATGTATACTAAAATATCGTAAAAACTGTAATAGGTACAATATAGCGTTATTACTTATAATTCAAATAGATACCTATTTATTCTATTTAATAAAATAAAATATAATAATATTTAATAGTAAATAAAAATAACGCAATTAAATTAATATTAAAATTGTTGTGTTTCGTCTTTTACGTTAAACTGTTATTTTTACCAAAGTCAATAATACGTACCTATATAGTATATATTCACTTTTGCCGTAGGCTTAAAAAATCATAATGTCCCATAAGAACTAAATACATTGAATAAAACTAGAACAAAAATTAGTTCAAAAGATGTATCTCGATATTTGTAAAGAAATCTATTGAGTATTATTACTGTGAATAACAATATAAACGTGTTTTATAGACTTTTATAATTATTAACAGCATAAATCGTAATGATTAACATTGTAATTTTACATAATAATAATCGATGGACAGTCCCCACCAATCGTAATATTATGATACTGCTGATTATATATTTATATATACATATTAAATACTATACGTGTAATATAATGTAATATAAATACTGAATATGCAACAAAATCAATGTATAGAAAACGTCTATAATAACTGAAATAATTTAATTTTGAATTAAGTATACACAATAGAAATGTTATTTTTTTTCACTTCTTTTTTGTTATTTTATTATTTGTTTTAAAAATTAGAACTCCTGGCCCCCCACACGAGTTCTTTCAGTGGGGCCCAGTATTCATATGTATATGAATTTTTTTAAATAAAATATATAAATAGTAAATGCACATATACGTTGAAATGTTGAATATATATACATAAACACAGCTGGTTTAGGTATATAGTGTTCGGCCGTGAACGTTGATAATGAAACATCGCTCTGTGATCGTTATATTAATTTATCTTTTTGAATTACTCTATTGTTCTTGCTTCAATTTTTTCAAAAAAAAAAAACTTAACTATTCCTAAAAGTCCAAGCTTTCCACTCGTTGGTTGTGATAGTAGATAATATACAAATTACTAAATCAGCAATATTTATAGGTATTATGTGTCCTGTTGCGTTGTACATATTGTGTTGGATTATTGTAGTAATATATGAATACAACGCCCAGCGTAAAATTATATAAATTAATAGTACGTTTTTATTATTGAAACCACAGTATATGTGAGGTAAACACGTCGCGTATGGTGAGACAATCCTCCACCATTTATACATAAATTATTTAATACTAGGTATCTAATAACACCTCTAACATGTTAACTGTAACTTAATACTAACAATAATATAATGTGCGCAGTGGTTGATTTAATAGGGGGGCCCGAATGGCCTTCCCCCCATTGGCATAAGTTAAATACACATATTTGTATGTATTTGTTAATTACTGAAAAATTTAAGATTTGCATTTTGGACTATAAGCCCCCCCCCAAATTAAATCCTGGATCCCCCACTGAATGTGCGTATAATTTATAATATGCTGTGAATATTGTTGTACTATTTAATGTTTATAATTGCAATTTTTACTTTTATGAAAGCAAAATATATGTTCTAAGCAAATTGTTTTTTAAATTTCATTTATAATTAGAAGGGGAATATTTTTGAGGGGGTTTTCTTATTCTCGAAGGTCTAGGAGTTGGGTCTATGTCGATTGTGTGTGTTGACCCTGATTTAATAGTCATCATTACTAGGTAAGTTTATTATATTATGTACCTATTTTGCCTATTCCACACGCCGGGCATCACTTTATGTTTGAGCCAAGTATTCGAAATAATACTCTATTAATTATATTTTATATACATCTCACTTTTATCAGTATTTACATACATTGTCAGCATAGTCTATATCTTACATATAATAAGTAATAAATATTTTAAATTTTATACATAAGTAATATTATTGGTTAAAATATTTAAAAAAAATTAATTTTAATATAGGAACATAGATATCAAGAATCAACGATAGATCCAGCAGGATCATCAGATTTAATAACTTTAGAATTAAGTTATAACCTCCTAATGGTCATGAAGTTAGGTCTCCAAATACTACCTTTGTAAAATTAATTCAAAATAGTGCAAGTATATAAAAAAAATTAATGAAATTTTCCTTCCTAATTTTTCCGTTCAATTTCGAATAAATGCCTATACTCAGCAAATCAGTTCTAAATAATAACCTATCAATTTTTGGAATTTAAAAATCGAAATAATAATGTTTGGCAAATTTGCTGACAATTTTGATTAGCTCCACTTCTCAAAATGTATACAATTTGGTACAAACCAAGTCAATATTTAGAAAATCAATTGCAAATAGTTGCAATAGTTTCCAAATTTAAAAATTTAAAAATAAAAATGGTTTTTACGAATTTCATAGTTATGGCTAATGTTCTCAAAGTCACATTAATCATGCACTGTTATACAATTTTAAAATGCTTAAAGGTAAACAAAAAATTAAATACTTTTAATACCTAAAATGCTAAAAAATATAAAATATAATGTAATTATAATTTATATTTTATAATAATAAAATTGTGCATCATTTTTTAAGTCATTACTAATTTAAATACCAAATCTTATTTTGCATATTTGTGCGTATTTCATGGGTTATGGCATATAAATGCATGTTATAACGATTTTTTTGTATAAATTTTCGTACTATTCTATTTTTAATCGGGTACCTATTTAACGTGTATTATTGACTATTGTACTCTTCAAGTCGAGATTAAATTAATTTATTGATATTAAATCATACATAACGGATGACAAAAATTATTGATTGTACAATAGATATATAAATTTAAGTAGAAACATGGTACTCCTCAAACCTATCTAGTTCTATGGAATTCAACTTTGGAGATCAGCCAAAGACTCTAACACAAACAGAATCCAAACATTCCAATTCAAATGCCTCAGACAGATAATCAAAGCTCCTTTTTACGTATCGAATATACTCTCCACAGGGACCTCCTAATTCCGACAGTCAAAAACGTCGCTAAAATTTTATACAAACGTTTCCACCTTAAACTTGCAAATCGTCGTAACCCCCTCATTCAAAACCTCTCCTCTCGAACACTCCCGGGCGACCCTGGCCGACGTTTAAAGCGCAGCTAGTGCCGTGACCTGTTAGTCAACTAGTTAACTAACCACTACCATCCATGCCATGAAGTGCTATTACTGAATGTCTGAATAGCTCCTTCAATCAAGCCAACCTTGACCTATTATATATATCCTCCATCTATTGTGCTTATTGTAAATACATTTTATACAGATTGTACAAATAAAAATAAATATGACAAAAAAAAAACATATTCTAAGTGTTTAATGAGTTAAAAATAAGGTATAAGGTTTTGATTTAATATTAGTATATAAAAATGAATATATAGTATTTAAATTGATATTCTTAGCTCATTACCTTATATATATATATATATTAATATGTAATCTTAATTCGGGGTGTGAGTAAGAGTGCATAAAAAAAACGTGCATATAAGACAATGCGTAGTATATATATTGAATATAGATAAATTATTACCTTAACTCTTACGAAACTTGTTGTTTGAAATGATCTTCTCGAGTTTTTAATGGATTAGGAATTAATGAAATACAAAAGTGAATTATGAACAATATTTTAATTTAATAAACTAATAATAAGATATATGAACAGTGACAAGATATTGACCGGGTGTGCAACTCAGTGTCTGAGTATTTCTTATGCTTTAGGCCCGGTGCTTATTCGACGGATAAATTATGGAATCACAAATATAGATAATAAACTAGATTGCTATTAGGTTCCCTATACTAACCATATAAATGTTTGAAGTAACACATTATTATCTTTATCTGTGCTATACATTGTATACATGACATTGGATAATAAGTTATTTTTTTTTAATTTATCTACTTAATTCTAAATGTTAAAATTATATTATAACATCAGAAAATTTTGTATTAAATTATTTAATAGTTTTTAAGTGCATTAAATTCACAGCCTTTGTCACTTTGTCATTAGTAGAATTGTAGTTGCTAGGTATACAAATAATATTGAATAGTATGTACTATATACATTTAAAACTCGCATCAAGACCAAACTGTTGGTACCGAAATCAATGTCATGCAATAATTTATTCCAGAAAAATGTTACATTAAAATGTGTAAGCGTACAAGTGTTCAATGTTTTGGCCTTCGGTGGTGCCGTGGTAGGGATACGTCTCGTTTTTACGATCGATTCCCCGAATTATCAATATTCAATATAGTACATACGATACACATAATACATAAAAATAAATGAAAATTAATATAATTTTAATAAATTAGTTGATTTTTTAACTTAATTTTTTTTTTCTGTTTCAAAATATTTTAAATTGTCTATAGTCCATAAAAATATACAAAATTAACTGACACACGAGTACCTAGGATTTTGGCGCATCTGTCCTCCACCGCGCTCCAGTATATTGTTATCAATATTCGTGTTTACAACTCATTAGTCATTAATATGGTCACACTGGCTGATAATAGTAACATTCTTATCTATATTCACGTATTACTATTTAGGATTTACTATAACTAATAAAATGGGGCAAAAAAAATGTATCAAATAAATATAACAAATTATAATTATTAATTTGTATAGTGTATACGTAGTTGTAGTAATTTAGACATGTTAATATATTGTACCTCTTGTAACTGTATTTTTTTTATCTGAAACATTGTGAAGTGTCTTATTTTCTGAGTATACTTGCTTATTCATAGTGCGTTGTAATTTAAAAAGTGTTAAGTCTTCTAGTTTATATAATAATATAAATTTCAATATGTTTTTAAAATTTCTAATTAAATTAAGTTGACAGATATTAAAACATCGTCATGATAAAGACGTTGGGTTTAATTTCCCTAGTGGCATTTGCCACTGCTCATGACCAACCTTTTTCTGGTTCGTTCATGAGCAAAGAAGAGAAACTAGGTTTGATGGAAAAAGCAAAAGAAATGTTCTATCATGCATATACAAATTATATGGAACATGCATATCCTGCGGATGAGCTCATGCCGTTAAGTTGTAAAGGACGATGGAGAACAAAAGAGAATAACCGCGGTGACATGGACGATGTACTTGGCAACTATTCATTGACTTTAATTGATACTATGGATACACTGGTTGTCCTTGGTGATTTACCAGAGTTTGATCGTGCTGTTTCAAAAGTGGTAACAAGTGTGACGTTTGATAGAGATGTTGTCGTATCCGTATTTGAAATTAATATTAGAGTTTTGGGGTGAGTGTAAAATTGTTTTAATCACTACTTATAAAATGATTAAGTGTTAATTAATAGTTAATGTATAATTTCATTATTGATTTATCAATCTGTGTCAATATTAATTATCTAATCAATGACAAGTTTATAATACAGTTAAAATTATAATTATATACAGAAATTTGTTGTTATAGGTATTGTAAATTAAAAAAATATATTATGAGGTCTTATTGTATTTTATTAAATTTTAACTGGTCATATTTAATTATTTTTTGTTTTATTCTTCAGAGGTTTATTGTCTGGACATATTTTTGCACAACATTTTAAAGAAAATTCTAATCATTTACAATGGTATAATGGAGAACTATTAGCCATGGCCAAAGATTTAGGGTATAGATTAATGCCGGCTTTTAACACAACAACAGGAATACCATATTCCAGAGTAAGAACCAAAATAATTTAATTTTACTTGACTCACCTATTGTCCATTAGTTAAAATGATTTATACTTTGTATTCTGTAGGTTAATTTAAAATATGGTATCAAAAAAGATCAACTTCACTATTTTCAAGAAACATGTACAGCTTGTGCAGGAAGTATGATTTTGGAATTGGCAGCCTTGTCACGTTTATCTGGTATACCTATATTTGAGGTAAAAATGTATTTTAATAATTTTAAAACATGTTGTAAGAGTTTATTATTTTACCAACTATGTTATTTTTTCCCCAGGAAAAAGCCCACAGGTCAATGGATAGTCTGTGGAGTCTAAGACATCGATCTTCTAATCTTATGGGAACTGTTTTAAATGTTGATTCGGGTGATTGGATTCGAAGAGATTCTGGAGTTGGAGCCGGTATTGATTCATACTATGAGTATTGTTTAAAAGCTTACGTTTTACTCGGAGAGAGTCGTTACTTATCCAGATTTAATAAGGTTAGAAAAAAAATATATTTATAAAATTATTATATTTATAAATTTTAAATATATCATTATAAATGGATTTAATTATTTAGCATTATGCTGCAATTATGAAGTATATAAGTCAAGGTCCTATGTTATTGGATGTTCATATGCATCGCCCTCAAATAAATTCTAAAAATTTTATGGATGCATTGTTAGCTTTTTGGCCTGGTTTACAAGTACTTAGTGGGGACTTAAAACCAGCAATAGAAACACATGAAATGTTGTATCAAGTGGTACAAAAACATAATTTTATACCAGAAGCATTTACAACTGATTTTCAGGTATGTTTTAATCTTCAATTTTGAGTTATATCAGTTTTTAGTAATATTTTGAATGGTGGGTTGGTTTAGGTACATTGGGGACAGCATCCTTTGAGACCTGAATTCTTAGAATCGACATACTTTTTATACAAAGCTACTGGCGATCCTCATTATTTAAATGTCGGTCGTCAAGTCCTGAATTCTTTGCAAAAATATGCAAGAGTAGAATGTGGATTTGCTGCTGTTAAGGATGTCCGAACTACTGCAAATGAAGACACGTAATAATAATTTATTTCTATGCTAAATATATGAAAAAGTGATATCATTTTAGGTAAAAAATATCAGCTTAAATTATGAAATAGTTAATTTTTAAATTATTTTTTACTTGTATATTATGAAGGATTCAAATTTGTAAATTTAAATTCTAGAATGGATTCATTTGTGTTAGCTGAAACATTTAAGTACTTATACTTATTGTTTGCTGAATCTGAAGATCTCATAATCAATATTGATGAATATTTATTCACTACTGAAGGTCATTTATTACCATTATACTTATCTGTTCAACCTCAAAATTATACGGATGCGGATAAGGTAAAATTTAAATTTGTCCAGTAAACTTTATTTTCAGAAGCATAATTCTTATAATTGTTTTATTTAAAGATTTTAGATGAAGATACTGATCTACCCAAAAGATCATGTCCAAGTTTTGACAATTTACTTACAGAATCTATAAGAAAACCGTTGAAAAACATGGTTGATGGACTTTGTCCTAATCGTAAATCAAGAATAGAAGCTAGAGAGTTTGCGAAAGTTTTCCAGGTAATTTTTTTAAAACAAATATTTATTTGTTCCCATTTTAATATAAATTATTGCAGTTTGGCAATGAGAATCATATGCAAAGGATAAAAGCTATGGGAATTGTGATAACTAAACTTCCAAATGGCCTTCCACTTCTTTTTATGAATTCTTCTCATGTAAATACTTATTTTTCTTTTAAATTTATTTATTTCATGATAAATAATTGTTTATACTAATGTAGGAAAGTAGTCCAGAAGATCAAATAGATGGACATGAATTTTTAACTGAATTAAACATTATTATGAAAGATGTTAACCAAAAAGAAAAAATTAACTCTGCTAAATCAGTATCATTTGATAACCAAGATGGACAAAAAGTTTCTTTGTATGCTGGTGCTGCCAATTTTGGCCTCCCCTTGAATCTAGGTCTTAAGGTTAGACAAAATATTTATATGAATATTATACATTATATGATCAATAGTTACCAAAAATTTTTAATTTTATTAAGGTTGTGGCTCGTATTGCTATTGCAAATCCTGTTAAAGGATGTGAAACTTTAATAAATCCAAATGTTGTTAAAGAAAAAATAGTTTTAGTTGAACGTGGTGACTGCATGTTTATTGAAAAGGTAAATTTAAAAATTCATATTTAATCCTGAAATTGGCTAATTTATAATTGTTTATAAGATCTCCTATTCATTTTTAGTTCTTTTTCTATTTATTTTTGTCAAGATAAATTTTCTGTTGAATAAAATTTATAAATATATTTATTTTAAATTAAAATTGGTTGAGAGTCACACAGGAAATTAGTTTTAAAGTATTCTGAAATTATAAAAACAATTAGTATTTATTATAATATTGCATTTTAGGATATTTTTGAAGAAAAATGATTTAAAAGACATTATTTGAAAAATATATCCCTAGCTCAAAAAAAGACTGATTAATAAAAATAATTGTATACATTTGATCTTGTAAATATATTAAGAATATTCCAATTTTCTATAGTGTTCAACCATTCAACCATTTAAAAAACTTGGAAATTGGTTCACACTAAAATTAGTGAAAACATAGTATATATAAAAAAAAATTGCTAATAAATCCTTTCAAGATAGATTTATCAAATATATTTAGTAGTAGAACTTTATATAAATACTAGATATTGTTAATACTTGATATTTCATCAAAATGTCAAGTTATATTATTGAGAATGATGTGACATAATTGTCTAGTGCATGTTATATTATATACAATTTAAGCTTTGTGGTTATCTGTGGTTATTTAAAAATGATAATAGTTACATGTGTTAAAAAATACATTTATTTTTTTAGGCACGTAAATTACAAGAGGCTGGTGCTGTAGGTGGTATTGTTATTGATAATGCGACTGATTCATCTGTTATCACATCTCGAGCATTTTCTATGTCAGATGATGGGATAGATGATGTAAGTATACCACTGGTATTTTTATTTGCTTCAGAAGCTCGACCATTACTGGATATGCTCAATATCAATCCAGATCTTCTAGTAACAATAAGTGAACTTCCCAAAGGTATTTATATTGTTATTTATTTTAATTTTATTAGTTACTATTTAAACATACATATTTTAGAAACTGAAGCAGAGATAGATTCTGTTGAAGATACTGGAACTATGATCAATAATTCAATAGATAAACTAAAGAAAATTATAGGAGATCTAATGACTTCCAATGATCCAACACAGGTACAACTAAACTTCATGCTAATAGCATTTGTATTAGAGTTTTTATTTTCTATTACTATACTCTTGTGTAGGCACAGGATAGGTCGTTGATTTATTTTAGATTTAGATTTTATTCAAATTCCAATTTAAATGTGATATTTTTATGAAATTTTTCAATTTGTTTATTATTTATTATTGTTTTAATTTATAATACAATTTTATAAGAGTATTAAATGTTAGGTTAGGTATTGTTATAAAAATTAATTTGGGAACATATTGTCAAAGCATATCAATCATACTACTTATTAATTATTTCAAATATATTTAAAAAAAAATTTAATATTACTTTCTATTTTAATTGAATATATGATGCATATGTTGCATTAAACTAAATAAAATATCTTTGATAATAAAGACTTATTTTTATATTATAATTCTATATTGGAGCTTTCTGATATACTAAGTAAACTCCAATAAGATTCATCCTATGTACATTATTTACTTTATATACTCTAGTTCAGTGGTTCTCAACTATTTTTAGTTACGGACCTCCATATAATTCACAAATTAGGTCTACAGACTATTTAGATTGAATTTTATTTATATTAATCTTTTTTTCTTTATACAATTAGTACCTCTGTGACTTTTATGTCAAGGACCAGTACTGATCCGTGGACTGGTGATTGAGAACTACTGCTCTAGCTTAATATTTAGTTGCTAGATTTAGTAATATTTCCCTTAACTGTGTATATCCTGACTATATAAAATACTATTTATTATACCCAGTCAATATAATATAATTATGGTGATTGCCATAATACAATTTGATGCATTCATCAGTTGACACTATATTTTTTCTACATTATTTTGAATGATAAATTAGTAAATAATAATTAAAAAATAAAAATTTTAAATTTAATCATAAGACTTATTCTTATTATTTATGAAACCATTAATAATAATTGTGAGTTTCAAAATTTTTAAAAATAAAGATAAATACAATATTTCATTAAAAAATAAATTAGCTATATACGAGTAGTAATATCTCAATTTAAACTAATATATTATTGTCAGTCTTTATTTTGTATGGCTTATTATGCTAGGATTCTTAATATTATATTTTTTTATGATAATTAGCCAGTTAGGGTGAGTGAGTATTTAATTTTTTTTTAAATCAAATAGGTTGATAAAGTATACTGTATCATCATTGATTTCATTTTTTAATAAATCACTTATAGACAGTAACAAAAACTTGTTTATCTTTACCATTAATTTTTTTGCGATAAATATAGTATATAAATTACAGATGAAGTCTGATTACTAAGTAAAGCTAGGTTTGTTTTACTATTTGATAGGGTTACTATACATACTCAATAAAAAGTAAAAACATCATGTTAGTTAGGCTCTTCCAAAAAATGTTTGTACAACTAAGGTTCATTAAATCATGACAGTAAAAGACTATTAATCTTTAACACAAAATTAATATGATTTTTAACTTAAAATGAAAAAGTTTACTAAATTCGATTATACATTAATTGTTTGTTTACATATATTTCTATTGTTTTAAAATTATTGTAATGAAATACTGATAACCATTTAAATTATTTATAAATAAAAATAAAAATTTTAGAAATGTACCTAACTATTTAATACTACAATATTGGTATTACAACGAGCTGTTGTGCTGGCATGTTTCACACATTTATAACTTCCACAATAATTTTATAATTATTTTTTTTTTTTATGTATAATTTAATTTATCTCTAACCAGTCTAAACTATTACAACATGAGTTTTGTGTAAAATATCGAACAGCTTATTGATACATACATAATATTGATCCACTTTTTACTGGATAAATAAGTTTATCTTCATTATCAATTTAAAAAATATCAAATCATTATCGATTGTAAAATTCTTTTATAGTGGATACATTTCTTAAAAATTATCATTTTTATTTATTTTGTTTCATATAATTATATATTGTAAATTTAATTTATTAAATAAAAAGTATTATTAATTTTTCTTTTTTTAAGTATTAGTTATAAAATCTGATAAAATCTTTCAATGTTAACCATATAAAATTTAAAAAAAAAATTGTCTAAGAAATTAAAATCATAATATATAAATTTATAATAATTTATTATAATATTATGTTCTTTGCACAAAATACAGTAACACTTATCAATATGTCTGACACATATATTCCAGATAGATTAGGTAATGTATCTGAGCAATAATACAGCTTAAAATTCATAATTAATTTTTATAAATAGCTTTTACTAACATGATTTGTAAATCCTAAGTTGTACAAAACATTATAATGAAATTTTAATTAGTAAATTTAGCTGTACCTAGTGATAGAACTTAATCAATAACATATATATTTAAATAGGGGTTCAATTAATATTAATTGGATTATAATTAATACATTAGAAATTTAGGAAGTTTTTGAAGGCCATCAAAATTCAATATACTTATTTAACTAAAGAAAATAAAGACAAAATAAGCAAATCAAATAAAAAGTAAAAGTAATGAAAGAGAACCTTATTTGGAGAACCATAAAAATAAGTTTCTTGTCTGTGCGCCAGATAATATTTAAACAGGGATCGCTATTAGGTGATTTCTATAGTTGATGAAGATATAGAACTGTTACCTATACAAGTTATAACTCTCCATAATTATTTATTTATTTTATGCAGTCTAGAAGAAATTACTTGATTGAATAAGTCATGTACTATCTAAAAATATTTTTTAAAGTTTGATATTAATATCATAAGTACATATTTTTTTATTTTTGATTTGAACATAATTTAACTGTGAAAGTTAACATGTTGAATGTAAGAGTTGAAAGTATTTTTCACACAATATTAATAATGGTACTATCATAGGCGTGTGCACAGGATTTGTAGAGTAACCCCAGGCATGCCTTGTGATATTCCATGGGCTGAAGTGCCCAATTTCTCGATCAAATTGCCAATATATTAATTGCAATAAATATACCTTAATTACCAAAATAAATTTTTAATTATATTTTTAAAGCAAATTTGAAAAATTAGGATAATTTATTGTATACAGTATACATAGATGAAAGTCTATTTACAAATTAACATATAGATGTTTAGTGATTAATATTATGTATTAAAAATTGTTATGAGTTAATTGTAATTTTATACTAAGAAACCAATTGTTCAATGTTTTATTTTTGATAATGTTTGGTAGTGTGAAATTTGTATTTTTCTACTATATGTTTATTATAAGCACATTAAGTTTAAAAAAAGTCTAATCATTTTAATACAGAGAGCCAATAATAATATTTAAGCTCTACTTACTTTTGGAGTCTGCATACGCCTATGGGTACCATATATATTACCTATCTTTAATTATTGCATTAAACTTAGTATATTAGAACTAATGAGAAAATAGATTTATTTTTTCATTGTAGAACATGAGCTGCTAAACTCTATTGACATTATTCTATACAATACAGTATATACTAGAAAGTAATAAGTATCTACAATTTTGCAGTAAAGATAATTAATGATGATTTGCAAATATCTATAGGAAAGTTTTGTTTTCATTGAGTTAATTTATCAATGTTAAAATAACAAATATTCAATTTTAACCTTTATAAATATTGACATTTCTGTATTCTGATTAGCTGCCAATATTTGGTATTTTATATACTATAATATACCTATTCTAACATTTCCCCTTGCTATCTGTTTTGTGTGGTGTAGGATCAGGTGTCTGACCTACTAAAATGGAGAGGATATAGCTCGATTGACAAGCAAACGTTTTTGAAATTGCTCATGGAGGCCAGAAAAGGAATTATAAACAAAAATGATGATATCATTAAAGTGGATGAACTGCCGCCATCTAAACAGAAAATTTCTGAAAATGATACTCGTAGGAAAGTTGATCCAGATGAAAACTGACCCCAAATGTAATAATTGATTTTTAAAGAACTAAGGTAAAAGAATTCTACCAAATTTCAAATTAATAACAACTGTACCTATCTATATGTTATTTGATTGTAAATTATTTCTTGTTATTTATTATGTAAAATTTATTCACATTGTAAAATGTGTTATAAATCAAAATTATATAACGAAAAAAAATACAATATCAATAAAAATTGTTATTCATACCAAGCATAATTAATGATAAATTGTGCTATGAACATATGGTATGTATTTTTTTTTTTTTTTTTTTTTAAAGACAAATGAATTCAGTTTTATAAATATATGTAAGTAAGTATTTATTAATTAAACTAAAAAAAAAATTTAAAAAATTACAAAAAAAAATATATATATATTTATATTTGGTTATTTGTTTTTGAGCTCTTTGTGATTTCTAGTAGTTTAAGAATTTTTATTTTAAGTACCCACTTACTATAGTATTTTATTTACATAGTAACAACTTACAGCGTAATAAGAGATAGTCAATTTTGAAATTAGATATTATTGATGTTGAAAAATCTGTCAGGATGACAAATAACAATTTTAAGATACCTAAAAGTACCTTAAAAGTTAAAGTATATGAGTTAATATTGACGACTGAATTACCGACATTGATTTGATAATAAATACAAATAATTTAATAATTATTTACAAATGTGAAGTAAGGATTATTTTAAAATAATCATCAAAATGATATTAATATAAAAAAAAAATGTACCTAGATAATGAATTGTATTGTAATTGCTAATCAGATATATTTCTTTTAAAAGTCGGTGCGCGTAGTGGAGTGGTACGGGGTTACCCCGTAAAATGTTTATCCACTGTCTAAACTTTAAATACGTATAACTCTTAAACTTCTCGCCCTAAATTCGATTTTTATATAACAAAATACTCAAAAAATTATTCTGCTTCGGAATATGAAATTTAAACTATGTTGTCATTCAAAATAGTAAAAAATTAAAAAAAAATATAATTTTTTAATAAAAACATTGTTTTTTTAACAACTTGAAACTATGTAAAAAAATGTTTTCAAAAACATGAATACTTTTTAAAATAATGAGTGGTTCATCATAAAAGAATCACTCTGTATGTTATTAATATTTAATACCAATAGATTATATACAGACTATTAGACTTTATATAAAAGATAAAATCATTAGTTTCAATAATAACAAAATGTATCATATATAAAATATAATAAAGGTAAGAATATTAAGTAGAAAATTTACATATTAAAATAACTGGGTAAGTATTATAGTACATAATTAAAGTTTGTCAAATGACCATATTATAGTAATATCTAGTGCTGAATTAATAGTCATATAAATATATAAATATAATAAATAGTGAGTGGGTATGGTAGCATGAAAGCATTTATTTAACACAGGCGTAAGTAATTTAATTGTCAGGTTAATGATGCTTTTAAATTTGTTAATATTATCCGATAAGAAGACGATTGGAGTCTCACATGGCAGACTGCAGTTGTCTGTGATATCGGCTTATTATTATACATGATATACCTATCTACTTTATTAGTAGAATTACAGAGGTCTTCGACTAAAATTAACCAGACCAGACTAGTATCAGAGAGAAAACGTTTTACCGTTTTTGTTTTTTTGGATGTTACAGCTTAACAGCTAGCTTTTTATAAGTAGGAAAACCTATTAGTAGGAATAGTAGGATGCTAATTGTGCCTCTGCACAAAGAATGCGTTTGACCGGGAAATGGTGTTCTTTTGGACACTGGTCCAATACAATCTTCATCACACTGGACGAAGTGAAGTTTGTGAGGATAATATATAACTTCGTATGACCATAAATATCAACCTTTATTAAAATATTTACCTAACAAAATAAATAACTTATCTTGTTGTCTCAGTATGAGATAGGTACCAATATTACTAGGTAGGTACGTCAAATTCTCTTTCGAAGATAAAACTATAATCAATATTTTCTTTGGCTTTTGAAAGCTTCTCGACTTTTGAGAACATGTGACAATGTCTACTAATTTTAGATTTTGAACGATGATGTAATTAGTTTTACAATGATCCAATGACGTGAAAATTTGTATTTTTTGTCAGTACTCAGTACCTAGGTACACATTGTAAAGACCTATAAATTCTAAATTATAGCAGAAAAAAAGTTTCTATTATTAGCTTCAAACATTCTTTTTTGTAGAGAATTGAATCTTATTGGTACTTTTTGGGTGTTAAAAGTAAAAACCCTAGTGTTTTTCAAAATAATAGTTATAGCCGTTATAGGTAAAATTGTATAGGTATAATTTAGATTCTGGGTGGAGCGAGAATGTATTATTGTTATCACTTTTTGAGACAATAGAAATGTTTAGATTGTCAAAAATGAGAGTGGTTTCTGTTAGCAAATTTACATATTGAAGAAAAAGAGTAAATTTGACGTAAATCCAATTTTTGACAAAATCGATTTTGTTCTTTTGATGTACCTAACTCGAAAACGAATAACCGTAGATACCTACCTACTTAATTTTGTTTTAGTTTATTTCTATAAATGTCGATAAAAATTATTGGTTGGATCAATAATTTTGAAAATGTTATACAAGATCACCACAAAAGTTGTTCTTATATTTGTATAAAAATATTTAAAATACATAGGCACAATTTTTATTATACGCATTTTAAGTTCAAATTTGGAGTAATTGGACGAAATTACTTATTTCAACGATAAATAACCATTTTAATTATTTTGTTATAATTTAAAAACATTATTTGTAGAAAGTATAACCTTAAACCTTTCATGTATATTATTACATCACACGAAAAAAAAACAAAATATGTCATAAAATAAAAACATTTAAATTTAATTTTTATGATAATATGAACATACAGATTTCAAAAAACAAGGTATCTATTTTATGGTATTTATAGTCTATTATTTTATGATATATGGTTTTTCCTTTACTTCTTGTATGACTGTTTTTACTTATTTTATTTTGTTTATTGCAACTTGGAATTTTTATTTACACTTCAGTTTGAAAATCTGGTTCACCAATTCACAGTGTAGCAACTAGCAATAACATTTAAAACAGCTCGGGAGAGTTTACTATTTTTAAAAATCAGGAAAGTTTATCATACAATCGGGTGGGTTTACTACTGCCCTATTTTAGTAATTCATGCAGTACGTAATTTGTATGCATTTGTACGAATATTTTTATAATTTTTACGTTTATCGTTCGGCGGTTATTGTGGTTAGATATTAAAAAACATTTCTCATATGTTAAATTAAATTTCAAGTGCAAGTGATTTGTTATAAAATCAAATACTTTATGCATTTGAAAATGTTTTTAATACAAGAGTGATTAATTTTATAATTTTAGATCTACAATTATTACAATTGTTTTTTTTATTTAAAAGGGAAATTTGAATGTTTTCAATGTTTCACATTTTGGATAAACGTATATAGTACCTACCTAGGTTTTTTAGTTTCTTTAGTATTATAATTTATATTTCTTGATCAGTAAATTAAACTTAACCTAAATTAGGAGTCCTAAAACACGCGAGCCGTGAATTTAACGATGTGTCCGACATGACATAACACACACACATCACAGGTAAAGGAAGGTCTTGACGCAATTATTATTTTAACGCAGACGGACCACTCATCCCGTACCTGTGTATTATATATTTATGTATAGTATACATATATATAGCTAAGTGCCACCCTAATGTATACACACGGCGACAGCACGGACAAGACAAACGCGCACATACAACACCGGTACACACTTTACAGCTACTCAAGTTCAGATGACGACGGACGCGCTATTGGTATTGTCTGCACTCCGCCGGAGGAAAAATATTATTTCAATCACGAGTTACTATAAGATCTTGGTAGGCACTACGCGATTTAAATATCAGTCCGGTATCCTGGAAGACCTGCAGAGGTTAAACTACTTCTTTTATGTGCCATCCGTACTAGCAACAACTGGTCCTTGACGGCGAAAATACAAAAAAAAAAAAATGGCGGTAGTTCCAATAATAGTACATCTGCAATATAAAATGTTTTTATGTTTGATCGGATCCACTTCGTTTGGAGTGAAACAGCGAACGCAACAATAATTACAACCACACTGGATGAACGCATCGTGATTGTGTGTGTATCGTATATATCAGGGATGGGCAACTTAGAGGGCCAATTTTTAGAAAATTAAAATTTAGCGGGCCAGAGTATAGAGAGCAAAAAAAAGGTCATTCAAAATATGCATTTTAATTTAGCATAGACGTAGCATAGAGTATAGACGACTGACTTTGAAATTGTATGATGTAATTTGAAAATGTAGCGCGGGCCAGTTAAAAAAGGTTCGCG
The DNA here is from genome assembly GCF_020882245.1 of Rhopalosiphum padi. Taxonomy (NCBI): domain Eukaryota; kingdom Metazoa; phylum Arthropoda; class Insecta; order Hemiptera; family Aphididae; genus Rhopalosiphum; species Rhopalosiphum padi. The sequence goes on from NC_083600.1 coordinate 28,499,823, forward strand.
GGCCGCCAGTTGCCCACCCCTGGTATATATGTATAGATCGTACGTATGATGTTATAATATTAATAGGTAATATTATATTATTATGTGGAATATAAACCATATAGGAAGACGTTTTAGTTGCGTACCTACTGCTCTGGCTACTCTTGAAATAATATATTAGAGACGGGAACAAATGAATAATAGTATTTATTGGAAATGTGTTGGTCTGTGCCATCACAGAACAATGTGGTAATAATGAATAATCAAACAAATATCATTCACAAATCAAGAATAAATATATGGCAATAATAATAAGAAGAACCTTATGCCATTGTGGATAAACGGATAAACAAACGAAATAAAAAGGCCCATAAATATACAATATAATATACAAAATTGAAAATATAGATAAATAAAACACGGATACCACGCAGTGTTTTCCGGTCCAATGCTGTCGCCTATTAAAATCTAGATAAATTATTAGTTAAAAATATGATACCATTATAATATTATGACTTCACAACATTCGTCTGGTCGGTCATCATGACGTACTCATTACTCATGTCTGTATCCGGACGCCGCCGATGCCGTGCACTCGCACTGTACCCGGAAACCAAGCTGCAAGACCGTCGCTGTAGCATGACATTCTTATTCCTTTAGAAAATCACCAGCAAAGTCTCTGCCGTCAATAAATCACCATCACCATCGCTAATATTGCAGGGTTGTGTTGTTAATCGCGTCATCGGTATCGCTTTTGGCTCTATTGCTGCTGTCTATCGCGCCTGCAGTAACATTATAGACGTTATAATTCTAACGTCCATCATAATATAATCACGCGACGAAAGCTGTCGAGCCACGGAAGTGTCTCGGCGTCTTACAGTAATAAATATACATAACATACGACCAGATTAATGTTGATTTTATTGTTTTTTAGATTATTATTGATATTTTATTTCGTTTTGTGTGTCGTGTACACGTCTATGTTATACGAATTATAGGTATATAATATATATATACATATTTTTTTTTATTTAAAATTTTCTTTATATAAATTATAAAGAAATATATCTACTCCTTTAAGCCAAGGCTTGTGACGGAGTAGAGAGTTGACAAATGAAAAATATAAATTTTATATCCATTAAAAAAAAATTATACGTTTTAAAATAAATAAAATATTATTTTTAACTATTAACGCTATTCAAATGTATTACAGTATTACACAAAACAATTACGTGGTGTTTTATTAAATTTTCAAAATTGAACGATTTTATGTTAGGCTTTAAAATATTATGTTCTTATATTTACTAAAACTTCGTTCGACATTACATGACGTAATTTTCGCGTATCTTGCTTACTTTGAAATGTTTTGTTTCAATGTATATGATGGTAAGTATAAATAGTTATGTCAGGAGCGACAGGAGCAAAACTAGAAAGTTTTTGAAATTTAAATCGATATTTTTAAAGGTAGAGATTCTTATTATATTTTGGTTTCAATAATTCGTATTGTAAAATAAATTGTTTATTTTACATTGGTCACTTCACGATGGTTTTTACACAATAATTATATATTAAGTGGCTATTCAGACAGTTTTAATCAAAACAGCTCATAGTTAATCAGTAAAATATATAATCATATTATTATATATTTACTCAAAATAAACTATGAATGTAAAATTATTGAATTTTGATTTTTATTAAGAACATAATATACTACCTATTTCAATTTTAAATTCTTATTATTCAAGTTAATATTATCATCGGTATTAGCAAAAAATGTTATTTTTTGTTTTTACAAGATATATTTATTTAATAAATTAATAAGGGCTTGTTGTTATGTTTGTTTATTGCAACGCGAATCTGTGGCGTTTGAATTTCGTTTTAGTTTTCGTCCATATACTGTTTCTTTCTGCTGGAGAATATTTTGCAACTGAATAAATATGAAGCAAAATACCAAAACGTATCTAAAGATTAATATTAAAAACCGATCGTTTCATGTGAAAATATATTATATAGTTATGTCCTTATGTACACGTTTCAGTCGTTTCATATACAACGAGCACGAATTTCAGTTGTATTAAAACAACTTAAGCTGATAATATTTCATGCCAGATAATATTTTAAACCTGCATATATATAACCGCATTGGACGCATGTAATATACAATATGTATTATCCCAAGAAATAATCTTACAGAATTAGTAGGATTCCGGGATGAGGTTTAGGTTCGTATCACTTATTTGTCAGATTAAGACGCTTAGATAGTATATACAATATATACGTATAACAATACGACTATACGAGTAAATTATAACTATATACATATTATTAATGTAAATTCTATGTACAATTATATATATTAATTTCTAATTTTCAGTGGCGATCCAATTGATGTGCTGTGGATAGGAGTACTCAACGTGTTAATGAAGAACACAACAGCTCAATTTATTACAATTATTTCATTATTTTCCAATATCAATTAGGTATTTAGTATTTACTATTAATTGAATAACTTATAACATAAAATAAATAATTTAAAGTAAAAGTGTACTTATTACGTCATATTTATATAATAAAATAATTGTTTCCAATAAAATAAAATATTAATTAATAAAATATTGTCTGTACTAAGTATAGGTGCTGCGCTAATTTTGTGTCTGTTAAATAAAAATACAAATTGGCTTTTATTAATTTATACTTTATACATTAAAATTTAGATTTTTAACAATATCTTAAAATGTATAAGATTATATAAAAATAAAGCAAGTTAGAAAATAAAATAAATATATTAAAATTAAATGGATGCCCCGTCGAATAGCACTGCTTTCAACTGTGTTATTTCATTAAATAAATAAAGGAAAAACAAAAAAAATCGATGGGATATTGTGGTACACAGATGCGATTATATAGGTTCAAAGCGCCCTAAAGCCCTTTAGTCGCTGACCACCTCGACCTCGATGTAACATTATAGTATGGATATTCCGGGACAGAAAAACAGTGCAAACGCATTTAATCTGTGCGCTATGACGATGACGATTGCAACGACGATGAATAAGTGAAAAAGTGCTGTGCGGAATCGGTGGACACCGGCAATGGTGGGACTTGGCCACCGAAATTCAAACGTGTAAAAGAGGTAGTGTCGGTGAACCGTCGCACGTCGCAATGTCATACAGATCAACGTGATACTCTGTAAAATTATAATATATAGCGTCCCGTCGTCGGTCATGTCTGCATCATCCGGTCGCCGTCCGGATGTCTGCGGCGCACCTGCACCGTACCCGGATGCCGGATGGTACCCGACATTTATTTTATTCCGTGCAATTCGCCGCATACAGTTTCCGCACATCAATACGTCGTTGCTGTCGCTATCGGGACCGCGTCATTGTTCGCACTCACCATATAGCCACTGCATTCCGGTCGTCCGTCATACCGGTAACATCTCTACACGTTGTGGTAAATGTATATTATGATATTTGGTATCTCTCGGCGGTCATGGTTCCGCGCACAAACGCCGAGGCGTCTCGATTTTGACCCGTGTTCGCAGCTACGTGTTCGTCTAACAGGTTCCATGGCTGCAGGCTGTAAAGTAAATTAAAAATCTCGATTGTTTCGTGTTTTCTTCCGCGTTAACTGTTTCGGCAACCCGTCTTACGATTCGTGTAAAGTTTCAGAATTGAAAAATAAATCCGTCATCTCGAAAACTTGCATAAGAGTATTTTTCAAAAAAGTGGTTTTTACAGTACTTAGGTACTTGAATAGGTAGTCAATATTTGGATTTTCCCGATTTTTTTGATATCGAAAGAAAGTCCGACGGTGCCTCATGCACGCTACAACGTTTTTATACACGTCGCGAGTATGCTTCCATCTTAAAAATTCGAATATTTAGTTTTTTAGGTGAAAACGACAAAAAACTAACAGGTGCCGTGGCCGGCCGTAATGTAAATTAAAAATGTCGATTATTTCGTTGAGTGTTGACACAATAGCTCCTAATATTAGGGAGGAGAGAGTATAGTCGTAACTAGTCTGAGACCAAAGTCATACTAGAGTCATACTATTTGAATTTGTACACTGGTAGACTAATAGACTACTATTTATTATTATTATTATTATATTATTTTATATTGTTATTTGTAATTTACTTACCTATATCAAGGATGAACAATTTCAAAGATAATCACGTACATTTTTTATATGGCCCGTATTACATTATCAAATTATGTACTACATTTTAGCGTTTATTCGTATTTTCTCTCTTACTAACGTTTTAAAAACAAACTACTACCCTTAAGTGCCTCCAATGGGTGGCTTCTTATCTCCAGTCACTCAATCCATGTTACCTTCAACATATACGCTTATAGTAAAATAATAGTTTCAGATTGTGTATTAAATTTATCGCGAGTACGCTTTTATCTTAAAAATACGTATAATTAGTTTTTTAGGCGAAAAACGGCTAAAAATAAATAGGAACCGTGGCCGGCCGTAATGTAAAATAAAAATCTGGATTATTCCGTGTTTTTTTTTGCGCACAATCTGTTTCGGCAACCTGTATTACGATTCGTGTAAAGTTTCAGAGTTGAAAATAAATTCTTAACCACGAAAACTTGCATACGAGTTTTTTTCAAAAAAGTGATTTTTACAGTACTTAGGTGGTTAAGATTTGGATTTTCGAGATTTTTCTGATTTAGAAAGAAAGTCCGATGGTGCCTCATGCACATTACAACGTTTTTAAATAATAAATATTAAAAAAGCAAAAAAATATATTCGTATTTTATTTTATTGCGTTTTTCGTGAAATATAGATATTAGTTCTTATTTAGTTTTGAATTGCAGCTAATATTTTATTAAACGTCTAAACATATTATATTATTCATAGAATCATAGCTAGCATGGCTAATAGGTACTTATTATATATATTTTATTAGCTTAGTCGTATCTATCGTGTCCCGGTGGCCAGTAGCGCTGATCATTACCGACGTTTATTATTTTCGTATTTTATAGTGTTTCAAAAATGTCCGTTAAAAAATGATAAGTTGTTGACGAAAATACTAATAATTACCAGTTGAAAAGTATGAATTTCTATGAGATTTTGCACTAAAAATGTTATTCATGTTTCAAACTTCTTACATATTATGTGAATTTGCATTTTCTACAACGAAGGATATACAATTAAAGGAAAAAAAATCACCCAACAGATGAAACCCTAGGGCCTAGGATATTTATTAGGAGTTTCAACTATAGAAATAGAAGTCGATTCTGCTGGATTATCATCTGCAACTACACATCCTTAAATCTCACATTTAAACAAGCTGTAAATATAAATAAATAAATGTAAATACTTTTTATTGACCTTTTTTTTACTCAGCTAGCTTTGAGCATAGAAATCTATGCTCTCTGCCGTGTCTAGTACGCTAAATTTAAAAAATTTTAAAAATCAGCCTTCTATATCTATAGCAACTTCAAGTTACTTATCACTGACCCCCGTCCTGTATGCATAATTTCTATTATTATATTATAATTTATAATAAAATATTAAAAATTTAAAACTATGTATTTTCGTAAGAAACACTTGAGAAATTTAGGTGCAATATGATTACAAGAAACATTACAAATATATTCTATACTGCAGGAACAGTTTTATCTTCGATAGTCCTATGTCGCGTACCTACTTATGGGCTATAAATAAAATATACATGGATCCAAATGTATTATATCGGGGATTATTTTGCATTTTCAGAGGCCGTATAAAAGCTTAAAACACAATACTTACACTTTTATCGAGGTATATTTTTAAGTATTAGTCTCGTATGTTCTGCTTTATATTTCAAAATGTTTTGTGAGTTGCTGAGTTAAAAATAGTATGTAATAGTTATAAGTTATAACGAACCATATTTTATTCTCCATACGATAAACTAAAATGCTGTTTATTTGTTTATTTTTAAATGTTTGTTAAGATTACTAAGCATATTATAATATTATTAACACTATATTGAAAATTCATAGCAATTGTTTATTGTTATAACTTATAAGTTATAATATTCAATTAAAGTTTAATTAATAAACATTAAATGTTAACAATTACATTACCTATTGATAAAATCATAAAAGTATATAGTTCAAAACAATTTAAATTATTGTGTTTTCATATTTTTAAAGTATCAGGAATTAGGTCGTGTGTAGTTTGTGGCGTTGATAGCGGGGGGAGGGGAGTAACATATACACATATAGTTTATTAGTTTATACTTCATCCAAACGGCAATTAAATTTGAAATAATGTATTGTTTACTTTTAATTATTATTCTACTATAGGTTGTCAAATAAAATGTAAATAACAAGATATGTTTATATTAAACAAAAAAAATCGTGTACATATTATAGTGTATAGACAATAATAAGTATAGTATAGTACTATAAATAATAATAATAACAATAATATTATATGTGCTCACTACAGAGGTGCTGCTAAATTATCTATATAAACCGCCGCGGTATCATATTAACTATTTTGTATAATATTGTAATCGGTTATACGTATATGTTATGGTGATTGATATAGCCACGGCCGGCATCTGAAGTGTAACAGATTACCATATTTGCAGCGTTAACGCAATCAGCGTGGAATTACACAAAGATATACATGTTGGCGAACCGACGACGTACGTAAAGTTGTGGTTGTCAGGTGTAACCTTCGCATATGCCGACTGCGGCGATGCAGGATCGGGAGTACGAAAATGAGGAGGCACTACGGAGTTTGGCGACAAATCACCAACGTATACGTTCTCCGGCACCCCGTCGTGTGACGAGTTCACGGGTGTCGCTCGCTCGTATATAGACGCGTTAGACCCCCCTGTGCACGGCGGACAGCCGAACGATACCCGCCTTTTACAATCGAGCGGCCCGGCGACGATGATGGCCAGCGGTACCGGAGTGGACAGCGATACTGTCTCGATGACACCAATACAGCAGTTATGGCAATCGTTACTCATTTACGACAATCAATCGTTACGGAACAGTATGACCGACTGATCGATGGAGACGAAACGTCGCATTGCGCGTACAAAGGTAACGACAAGCGGCAGAGAAGTTGGCGTGCGGCGATGGAACAACCGGCGAAAAAGTCGGACAACAAAGATAAAAATATTAAAAACGTACTGAACCGTTTAACGCCGAGTAGGTTGCCGCGAAGTGGTGGCACACTCGGACGCACGTAAATATAAAAACGGCCTGGTGGTGTACGACGTTTACGCGTCGCAACGCGAGCGGAGGCTGACGAACGGCCGAACGCAATCGGGGACGCATAAAAATAATACGGCGACCGATAAAGAAGCCGATCCGAATCGCAAAAGGTATTTTGAGATCGTAAAAAAATACAATGTCGGTGTAGGACGTATAGGAGACATCTCACCAAGATATATTGTAAAAGTAAAAAAAATACAAATTAATCAAATATCGAGTGATATGGGAGTACGGAAACTCACGACCAACGGTCAGCAGGTTTTTGAGTGGTGCAGTGACGATGTCTAATTTATTGCGGTGGCACGGCGGTACTGAACGATATCTATATAGTATATATTATATCCTGACTGTGGCTGTGGCCTCACCGGCCGGTAATTTGATTGGAATTGCTGTTGACCACCGCAACGCTGACCTGTGAACAATTTTCGCCGCCGTCGTAACGTGCCAGTCTTGCCACTATCACCGTAATATTTGGTACCTACTGTAGTCGGGCGGCGTCTTTAACCGCGTTTTCACAGCTATAACCACCATGCCGAAAAACTCTTTGGGTGGCCGAATAAAGTGCGTAGTTGACTTACACCGACATAATAAGCTTATTTATTGCAGTGGCGTCATTTGTACAGTGCAGGGTAAACATTTGCTTATTTAAAATCCAATATTGTAGTAATTAGAACCACTTTATTAATTGATTGGCCTGAAAAATTGATAGTATTTTGCGTTTAAAGTGGCCCGCTTTATACGCCATGCGTAGTAAAAAAAAAAAATTGAATGACGCCACTGACTTATTGGCTATTGCAGCATTTTCTCCATGTAGCAGTCGTCCTGTTCGACGATAACACACGAAGTCGATGCACAGACGACCAGTATAATATGGCAATGCAAATATTGCAAATTACATATCAAGACGAATGGTGAATTGTTGGGTGGCTACACATTTTATGCACCAAAATGATATATGATTTTAAGTGTACCAATATACTCGTCACTCAATCAACACTATCTAGTTTTTAGTTATGTATATTATTATTTATTTTTTCAATACTTATAAAACTTTAAAACGATAATAATCTTCTAACAAAAAAGAACATAATTAGTACTAATAATTAGACTTAACATTCTTTTTCAAAAGACTTTTAACTAAAAATATCCATTCAGCTATATATTATTATGTTCTCGACTAACGGTATACTACACCGAGTGTCAAGTTAAAGTGAAGATAGTAGTTTAAACACTTCAATTAGACATTGTAATATTATAAATATTAATGTGTTTCTCTACCCATAAATGTAGTGAAATTGTCTGTATAATGCACCGGACAAGCCGAGAAATACGATACATATAATGTATGTTATTATTATATTTATATTATATTATTATTTGATCATTATAGCTTTAAATACAGGCATCATTCATTATAGATATAGTTACTATCATGGATTTAAAAATACAGAAAGTCAACCACCGCACCGGTTCTGATACAGGATAATAATTGCCCCGTCCGTTATGGTCTGCATATTCTGTAAATTATTTTTAAGTTATACAAATAATGTAAAAATCAAAATTGATTAATCTGTGTACAATAAGCAACTAACATGAATTGTAATATGTACTAGCTATTACGCGTGCACAAAGTATTTTATCAAATACACTAAATTATATTATTCTTAAAAAAATTGAATATTTGCCTTACTTTCAAGTTTCAACATATTATGTATTACCACGTTAAGCAGTGATTGATCAATATTTAATTTAATATATAATAACTCATTCACACATCATTGAATTTATAAATAAAACTCCTATGATTTTGAAGTGTTCCTATTAACTTATTAATTTTAAATAATCAACTCTATTAATATTCGTTATACATTAACGAAAAAATTAAAATGATAATTTCTAAACTGCTATATGTATAACATTGCACAATTATTATAATGGAATAAATATGAATATTATATAGGTATTATCTCAAGATTCATCACAAAGTTTTCACTTTTATAACGCCATTTGTGATGTCTCAAATTCAATTCTATAAGCAATTCTTATAATGTTTTCCCGTTGTACTTTCCTTCGGATCATCCAGCCATCCTCACGGACCACGGTTAACTCGTTGTCATGTTAACCTAAATAATGATAAATCTGTTAATAAACATTCATTTCGTTTCTATACTTAATTATTGTTGATTAAACGATATTTATGTAAAAGATATTGTATTTTTACGAAAAATGTATAAGCCACTATGGGTATACCGTATAAATTTCTACAACTTTGACAAAGACGTGTGAAAATTAAAATCAACTTATGGTTTTAATAAATAAAACGGGATTAATATTTCAACTATTTTTATACTTCCATTTGTACTTATTAGAAACATAGAAAATAGAAATCTAACAATCTCGCCATACCTACGTATTATACATGGGTATATAAAGAGAATAGCCACCGCAAACGTCAAAGATGACATTGTTACGTTTTATTAAATAATAAGACTAGATAAGTTAAAAATAGTAAAGTTTTATAATGAATTTTAAATTTTACACACATTCGGGTCGTGTAGAGGCTTATCCTGTCATGTCCGTCAATTTTATGTCCATAAGCTTATTACCTTATTGTTTGGGGATTCTGGTCGTTTCGTAGATTCTATTCGTCACAAATATGACTGTGAAAGACTCCTCAAAGTTTTCGAGGATGATTCATGTACTATGCACATCGTTCACGAATACTATTCGTCGAAAACCCGTCGAATAATTGGATAATGTCAAATGGCCGAGTTCTTAGCCAGTACGATCAACGGAACCGAATCCTTGACCGGATACCACCGAACGTCTTCAACATTCTTTATGATTAATTTGTAAGATCGACTTGACATTGGCAGTGAATTTCTATAACATACAAATTTACAAAATTGAATACAAAATTAAACGTTTTCTGTGTTGTTAGTATTAATAAAATAAAAATTCCGTTATACGTTGTCATAATATGAATATTTTAATGTTTTATGCGTTGGATCTAAATAGAAATAGAAATTGTATAAGATTACTGATGACCGTATTAATATTATTATTGTAAAAAAAAAATTTAAGATTATTTCTTAGTTTTAACTAAAACATTTATATAGTTTACGGAAACAATGAAAATAAAATTAGCAGTTACATATTTAGTAGAATGCCGTTTTATCGAATTATATATTAATATAGGTACATAAGATAAAATGCTTTGCTTTAAACACGGGATCATATAATATGAATAAATTCTGCAATATAATATCATTGCTATTATTGTTTTCTTGTTATTCTTGTTCAAATTTTCATTTTTCTTCATTTATAAAATGTATTATTATACCAACTTTTAGCCCATATGGAAAATTTTTTCCGCAAATAATTTTTTATTTCATCATTCATTTCACTTTGTAAATCATCAAAATTGTTAATACCATTTTGTACACTGTTTTATTTATCAAAATGTATTAGATCTACTGTTAGGCCATACGGCAAATTTTTTTCCGAAAATTATTTTTTGTTTTATACATTTACATTTTCAAAGCTTATTGCAAGAGATATTTAAAAAAAGTGGCACTGAAATAGGTTCAATAGTTAGTAGTTGAGAAGTAGTATGAGAAATATATGTAACCAGATATAGGTATTAAAAAGTTTAGCACTGTAAGAGCAATTTAGTGGAACTGATGGACAGCAATTTGCAAAATGGTCAGAAAAATCAACAATCCCCCTCCCCAGGCCGCAATTATTTACGTATTTATGTTACGGGCTAAGTAAGAAGTTGGGCATTGCGCATAGTGCCCGGTTATTGTGCATTTCGCCCGATTTTCAAGGCAAATTTGGAATAATTTAACATTGTCCGGGCATTGTATACAGTACCTAATTTTGTTTAACCACAGTAGGTTAAATATTAAATATATTAAAACTTAAACTTAAATAATCTTAAAAAATCTAAAATAGACGCTTCAAGTATTAGTTTTAAATCTATTATAGGTATTCAGTTATTTTCATACTCCTGAAGAATTAATATTATTATCTAAAAGTGGTTTAAAATGATTAAAATTAATACTTTTTAGTATTAAAATATAATGATTATAGTTAATTATTACTTGAAAATAATGTTAAGCACATAGAAATTATTTTACTTAATTTATTATTACATACATCACTATTGTGGTACTTTGAGTTGCAAAGTCGACCAGATTTTTTTTACATTTACACCAGTTGGTGGTACATAATGTATTGCAAGTATACCTAGCATACTCTTGAGTCGTGACAACCTAATTTAGAACTTTTTTTGCCACTTCATCTTTAAAAGAAATTTGTACTGGTGGTACTTCATTAGCCTGGATAAACACTTCTTTGCCGGTTACGAGTGTCTCGTACGAATAAAATATCCAAGTATAGCTTTCTAGTGTTATTGTTATGTTTAAAAGCTATTCGATATAAATGTTTGCAGCGCTCTGTATTTAATTAACTTTGCCCACTTGATTCCGGGAAAAGTGTACTTTTCCCGGGAAATCTTGTACAATTCCAATATTAATAGTGTAACATATTATATTGTAACAAGTAAGAAGACCGATTTTCAAGGCCAAAGTTGGAATATGTTAACATTGTCCGGGTATTGTATACAGTGCCCAATTCGATTTGAGCACTGTATAAGTTAAATATTGAATAATATATTAAAAATATGATGTAAAAATCTTACAAGGTACTTAAATAATCATAAAAAAAAATCTAAAATAAACGTTATATAAAATATTTTCATGAAAGTTTAATTAAAACTATTATGATTATTGTATTCTACAATTATCATGTACTATAACATACGTAATTGCCGTTGTCTAGTCTAGACACACGCTCCTCATCGTATTGGACAGGGACGACAGGTGGTGACGGCGATGGGCTCGAGCGTTTACTGTCGCATCGTCTACTGACTAGTGACGACTATGTCGGTCGAGAACAGACGGCGGTGATTACGTGAATGGATGACATATATACAATGTGAGCTTCAACGGAAACTGTCGCAAATATTCACGAACAAACTCATCTCGAGCTCAACGAGTTCGAGCACTGCGACAACTGTAGCCACGACCAATGCCGAGGAAGCATCTTCACTGTTCTCATCGTAACGGCTGCGTCGGGTTCCGTCGTATTCCGCGTTTAACGGATAAAGATCCATCCGCTTCTCCGTAGTCAACCAGCCGGCTTCAGAGCGGAAACCAAATACATTCGCGCCGGAAATAACTGACCATCCGGAATACAGCCGGCGATTGGAACTGCTGCGACTACGATTGCACTGTTCTACGCGCCGCTGTCCAGTACGGACATCTATTATTGACTATTGGCTCGGTGACCTGTCTCGTCGATTTATACCGATAACCGTCTGGATCCTGTTCCTCCCGCGACAGCGTATGTTTACAACCACCGTATATAACTGAATTATAGGTCACATCGTCGTTGAAATCAGTGACGGTTCGGACAGCTTTTCTACACCGAGTTTGGTAACAGGTGCTTATAAGACATATTGTGACAAATGATGCGTGTACGTGTCTGAACATTTTGAATTTATTATTCGTACACATTTAATTAAAATCGTATGTTCGCTATAGATATAATATAAAACATAAACTATTTATTCAAATGTAGTATTATAGTTTATAATAATAAATGCTAAAAAAATAATATGCAGGCTAAATAATGTTTGTTATTAATTTTAACTACTAAACTAATAAACCTATTAAACTTTTTATTTTTTATTATTGTTTTTATTGTTTTGGTTTCGTTCACTAATATACATCAGTTTTTATTTTCTTAAGTAATATTCTTCAAAACACAGATCCAGAATCGTTTTATATACCTACCTCAATGTTACATAATTGTTGAACGTGCACTGTAGAAAAATAATTGCGAGTCCATGTTATGGTAAGAACTAAGAATGTTTATTTTACTTTTTTATAAGTTTTGGTAGTGTCGGAATGACTCGATGAGCCGCTACAGTTTTTGGGCATTTCAAGTCACATTATATATATGAGGTCTAAAATAGGATTACACGGATTAGCTGACCAGTTTGCGATCCATAAAACATTTATACATCATTTTGTGAGTAATATTTATTTATTTTAGTTGTACTATTATAAATTAAAAATAAGAAAATTAGTCTATAAAGTGTTGTAATTTTAATAGTTCATCTTCAATAGCTGTCTATCTAATTTAAATATTTACAATAAAATATTATTATATCAAAGGACATAGACAGTTATATTTATTATTGATTTATATAGGTAAAAGGTAGTAATTATATTGTATATCTTTTATTATATAATAATATTTATATAATATTAAGTTATATATTATATGTTAAGCTGGAAATGTGCGAATGCCGTGCTACGACTAAACTATAATTACAAATTTAAACTAATTAACACATTATTAAAAATGTATAATTCGATATTTATTTGTTTATATTTCCCATGTATTATTATATTTATTAATTATATTGGTGTGTAAGACGTATTTTATTGCGAGAAATTGGAGTTACTATTCTGGCTATATATAACAATTATTACAGACGATCAGCGTTCGCGAGTTCTCGCTTACTATGTGGATTAGGCCTACTGGGGACACCACAATAAAAAAAACGCGCCTTGTGTAGTACCTCATAAAGTTATTAAACAATACGGACGATGTTATATTGTACGCCGTTTAATAATAAAGGTGGCGAGGAAAATTACACAACACTGTTATTTTTATCTTAATACCTTACATACATTTATTTTATTAAATACCAATTAAATAATTATTTATATCAAGAAACGAGAAATATTAACGTTTTATAAAGTATTACAATGCCATAGTTTTGAAAAAAAAATATTCTTTGACTTGTTATAAAAAGACTCCAAGTAGTTATTATATTAGTTCTTATTTTACAATTATACTAACAAAAGCGGGTCAAGTTTAATATTGCTAGAAATATTGTATGTAATATGTATATCTATTACTTAAAGCATTGAATTTACACATATTCTATTTACTAATTATAAAAATATAAAAAAAATGTATACTTACAAAATTTTTTGTAAACATATGTAGGCTAATAGAACGTCCCCGCTTACTGCTTAGAATAGTTTTACATTTAAAACGTTTTTCTTTTTTATTATAATAATTTATTAGAATACCTGTTATAGAGCTGAATAGTTAGTTTAATATTGATATAATAGTGATAAATAATAACATTAAAATATTAAATAATAGAGTAAAGAGAGATAATAGAGATATAAGTTGTATAATTATAATAATATATGTTTAACTAATAATGAATAGTGATCTACATTTTAATGTTACAGTTTTTGAATAAAATAAATTCATTTACTAGAATATAAAAAGTTTAGTTTGAATAAATAGTAATTATTATTTGTCGGGTTGCGTCCATCCAGTGGTCGCCGATTTCACAGGCTCAAATCTTCTTCACTCGCCCCGTGCCATTTTGGTCTCGGTCGCTCGTCGATTAGTCGTCGTCTGCACCGTCGTCTGACGCGCGTATGACATCGCGCAATAGCCACTCGCCGTCAACTATATTCCCACTGCCGACTCTGTCGGACCTCGCCTTGCCGTCTAGTGGTCGTCGTTCGTACGCCCGAGCGAAATGATCTCGTGACACTCGTCTGTTCGTGGACTGTTTAGAAAACGTAGCGGAGGCGACCAATAGCCTGTAACACATTGATTTTTGCACCGAATCGCCATCTCGTATCCCCCCCCGACTAGTTTCGTGTAGTCCTGTCGATGTTTTTTTCCTTTTTTTTTTATCATTGTTATTATTGTTTTCTTGTTATTCTAGTTAAAATTTTCATTTTTCTTTCATTTATAAAATTTATTATTATACCAACTGTTAGCCCAAGTTGAAAATTTTTTTCCAGATTAATTTTTTATCTTATTATTTCACTGCGCTACTTACCAAAATTTTTTATTCCATTTTGTACACTATTTGATTTATCAAAATGTATTATATATACATACTGTTAGCCCATATAGCAAATTTTTTTTCTGAAAATAATTTTTTGTTTCATACATTTACACCGTTTTTTCTTATCAAAATGTATTACATTATTGATAGCTCTTATGGCAAGTTTATTGTTTTTTATTTATATCAATTATAAATATATACTTTGATTTGTTATTAAAATATGAAGAAATTGAAAATCATATTTACACAATGAATTACTGTTTTCTTTTTTATTTATGAATATATAAATCAATTATTATAAATTAACGATTTATAAAATCATTGAAAAATGTTCAAAGCTTATTGCAAGAGATATTTAAAAGATGATGCAGCAAACTAGGTTCAACAATTAGTAGTTAGAACCATCGAGAAGATTACTACTTGTAAGAATACACCGGGAAGGCTGAGAAAAATAAGCAACTAGATATAGGTAGTACTAAAGAGTGCTGAGTGATACTACAATCTTAAAAATGATATCAAGATTTAATAGTAAATATGGATTGGATGTTACATTAGTTAGTAATGAAGGTGAGTTTGCACCAATTATTCTTGATAGCAAAGAATGTTTGCGTTTAATTGAAACAGCTATTAAAAACGCTAGATATTTGGGAAAAATCAAAATTGGAATGGACGTTACAGTTTCTGAGTTTTACGTGTAAAGCAATTTATTTTGTTTAAATTTATATATAATAACTTTAATTATGTATAATATGATTTATTATATGAATTCCAATAACTTCAATAATAATTGCAGTGATGGAAAGTACGATTTTGATTTCAAAAATAAGTCGGACAATAAAGACAAAAGACAAATAATCTCAACTGAAGCTTTAACAAAGAAATCATTAAAGAATTTTCAATAGTATCAATTATAGAAGATCCATTTGATAAAGATCATTGGGAAGCATGGACTAATTTTACTGCATCCACTGACATCCAAGTATATTTATTATTAATAACATTTTTTTAATATTATATCATTCTTAGTTTCTGAATAAATGTATTTGTATCTGTATTTAAATATTAAAAATAACTATGATATAACTTAATTTTTGTTTAGTAATAAATTTGGCAACGCCGCACCCAATTTCACGCACAATCATACGCCTTTGAGTAGTTAAAATCATGTGCTTTGTTATTCAAGCACTGCGCGCAATCGTATAGGTACCTAAAAAGGTAAAGCACGCGCAATCATACTCCGCCGCTAAAACCGTTGTAACGTTCATAAAGGACCGTCGGACATTATTTTAATATCAATAAAATTATGAATATTCAAAAATTTAACACTTAAGTCCACTAAAAACCACTTTTTGAAAAAAACCCGTATTTATGCAAGTTTTGCGGTGAATGATTTGTTTTTAAACTCCGAAACTTTACACGTGTCGTTAGATGAGTTGCAGATACATTTTGTGCGCGAAAAAACCGTTAATAATAACGAAAAACGATGTATTTTTATTTCGTGTTATCGAGAGAAAACGCTACTGCTTTTAAGTGTAATGGTAGTTTCAAGGGTATTTCAACGTAGTTACGAAAAATATTGACGTTCAATATAATAAAAATCTACTGTATAATAATAATACATTATGTGTATAACATAACTCGGCTTGTCCGGCAGATTGTACATATAATTTTAATAAATTTAATATTTATACACAAAGGAACACAATAATGATGATATATATATAATGTCTAATCGAAGTATTTGAACATACTATCTGCAGCTGATTTAACGCTAGCTGATAGATATTTCTAGTCGAAAGTCTTTTGAATACGAATATTATATAATAATGATTTATTTGAAGGTTTAAATCGTTTAAAGTTTAATAAGTATTTAAAAAATAACTATTGTGTCACATGTAAATCATATTTTAGGAAATTACAACTTATTGAGATTTGCATTATTGCAGACAGCAGCCACTAATTATAGGTGGGTATAATAATACGGTAAACGAACACTTTGTACTATTTATTGTTTGAGTTGCATACCGCGATCACTTTGTACGGTTACAATAAAATGGTAGAAATCGACCGCGGACACTTAGTACAGTATGAATAAACCGGAAAATATATTTTACAAGATAAGATTAAATTAAATAACTCAAAACTTTAGATCGTGAATCGTGATTGCAATCAGTATAAGACGTGGGTTTGGTGATGACACAGTAGAGCATAACATTTACACTCTGAAATTCGAGTACACTATGAACCAAAACTAATCAACTATAAACCAAATCTTAAATTATTAAATAATATGGTTATAATTATACCATTTTTAGAATAAATAAATCAAATATTTGTTGGAAGTGTTCGAAAGAGTAACTTGTACAGGTAAATTTACTACAAACCCTTATGGACCTAACCTAACCGGTGAGTTATAAGTTATAATAAATCATATATATTATTTTATAATATAACATAAGAAATTAGAATATTAAATTATTAAATTAATATACATGTATATAGGTACTTGTGTAAAATGTAACAGGTCTATGTTACAATCGTTGAATATATAAATATATATATATGTTTATAATATAATATATTTAGTTCA
Organism: Rhopalosiphum padi; assembly: GCF_020882245.1. Taxonomy (NCBI): domain Eukaryota; kingdom Metazoa; phylum Arthropoda; class Insecta; order Hemiptera; family Aphididae; genus Rhopalosiphum; species Rhopalosiphum padi. The sequence goes on from NC_083600.1 coordinate 28,517,581, forward strand.
TATAGATTAATATAAATCGGTTAGTGTTGATGGAGTAATGAGTGTAGTACTGCAATATATTGGTACACTCAAAAGTCAAAACCATGTATCGTTTTGGTGCGTAAAATTCATAGCCACTCGGACAGGCCATCCGTTTAGTCCGTGACACGATGTCGGTGATGTAATTTTATGTCGCTACAATATTTTGATGTATAATAAATTAATAAATATATATATGTCGTCATCACTGCCACAGTTCGGATATATATTTATAATATACATGGATCTCGTTCAGTAATATCATGATGCCACCGCAACTAGACGTCGTCACTGCAACACTCAAAAACATGTTGACCATTGGTTGTGAGTACCCGTAATCCCACATCACACGATATTTGATTAATTTTTATTTTTTTACTCAATACCATTTGCGATTTCCATCGGCTTCTTTATCGGTCGCCGTATTATCTGCGTCTCCGATTGCGTTCGGCCATTCGTCATTGGTATACGACATACGTCGTATACCGGCCCGTTTTAATATATTATTATGACGTGCATCCGAGTGCGTCACCACTTCATGGCACTTACTCGGTGTTAAACGCTTCTGTAATTTTATCATTGTTGTCCGGCTTCTTCGCCGGTTGTTCCACCGCAGCACGCCAACTTCTGTACCGTTTGTCGTTACCGTCATCGTTACCTATGTATGCGCAATGCAGTCTCGCTCTTACTATACCGTTGTATATGACGTTTCGTGACCATCATAAGCAGTCGGTCGCGTTGTTCCGTAACGATTAATTGTCGAGCTCTCGCCGTTAATCAGTAACAATAGCCATAACTGCTATTGGTGTCGTTGCGACAGCATCGTCCTCCACTCCGGTCCCGCTCGCCGCCAGGACGCGCGATTGTAAACGGCGGGTGTCGTTCGGGTGGCCGCCATGCAGAGGGGGTGTAACGCGTCCATAATCGAGCGTGCGGCAATCGTGAACTCGTCACACGACGGAGTGCCGGAGAACGCGCGTTCGTGATTTATCGCCAAACTCCGAAGTGCCTCCTCTTTTTCGTACCCTCGATCCCGCATCGCTATAGTCGTCCTATGCGACGTCTTCTCCCAAGAACCACAATTTTACGTACGTCGTCGGTTTGTCAACTACTGTATCGTCGACAGCGACATATTGTGTCTTTGTATAATTCCACGCTGTTTACGCCGTTATCGAAAATTACCATAATCTACACTTCGGATGATGCCGGCCGGTGCTATATCTCAGTCACTAAATACACTGATACTAACTGATTATACGTTTATTGTGTGCATACGTCTCCGATTGCTGGTGTAGCACAGGTTGTTATTCCGTCGCTTCCCGAAAACGCAAACCGAATTTAGATACATATTATACTCGTCTAAAGGTCTTCACTTTTGTATATACATATACATGGGCGTAGCTAGAATTAAAATCAGGGGGGGCAGTGGCATAGTTAATTTTAAATCATTAAAATTCAATTTATAAGGTGTAAGAAATATAATTTAGTTTAAAATGCAAGGGGAGGGCACTTAACAATAACGAAAGTAAGATCGAGACTGGCGAAAATTACGGCGGCCGTGTTAAATTGCGCGCATCGGCGAACCGGTACGGCGGCAGATAACACGCCGTCGTAATTTACGTAATACAATATTATAAAACTCACACAACAATAATAATTATAATAAATAAACAAAAATAAATACAAAAACAAAAATAGCTGCTGATGCGCGTGAGTGTTTGTGTGTGTGTGTGTGTGTGTGTCAATCGGTGGTGATGTGGAGGCGACAGTAATTGTGTTTAGTAATGAACAGATAAATTTGTTTGACTCAACTTTAATGCAATGATTTGGGATACATATGTTTGTTTATTTTCATCCAGTAATTAGTACTCAATAAAAATAGGTAATAATAAAAAAATAAGAGTTTTTCCTTATTAGACAATACTAGTAGGTTAATCCATGATAAAAAGACCAAAAATGTTATTTGTTCAAACTTCATTAATTCAATTATTATAATTTATAATGAATTCAATTTATTTCGAAATTTATAATGTTTTATGACTATAATAAGTGTATCGTTCGTGTTTCACTTATTATAGTCATATAGGTTGGTTGAATTAAGAATAATATTATAACACGGCGAATTGATAGATCTCCGTTGACGTGAATTATTATATTATATTCGACAGTTGTACCTATTATATATTATATGAATATGAGTAATTAAATGAAAATATAATCACAAAATCATCAACGTTATACACATATTAGGTTAAGACATAAAAAATAGTCGGTAATTTTTCAAAATAAAAATACTTTGCTAAAGAGACAAACAACAACGACGTCAAAACATACGCATTGTCATGATGTTATATTTTCGTTGCCAATCAATCGATCGGAAACAGCCACGACTGATATAATAATATAATATATTTTTATCATTGTACAATCCGTTATATTAAGCTCACTGACTATACATAATTATATAACTTAAAGTTTGTTAAGTTAATTTAAGTATTATAGTGTGATTTAATATGTTTCTATGTACCTATATATAGTTCAATCGAAAGAAGTGAAATATTTAAATAAAAAAATAAAAAAATAAAACACCTAAAAATACAGTACAAATCGAAGTCGTCGTTAAAAAAAAGTATACCTAAACTAGCCGATTAGATTGATAAACATAGGTACTTGCTGACTAGTAATGCAAAAATCGCAATACATCGTCTGAAAAATGTTCTCGGCGCTGATCACGGAAGAAATATATTTCGAGTTCATTTGCGTTTCAACAGTCCTAGACGTTTAACATCATTTTTTCTCTATATAAAGTCACATATTATTATTATACACAGAATGGCTCATTATAGAGTACTCTATTTTAAAAAATTCAACATAATTAATAACAGCATTGGCATAAAATTATTCAAAAAAAGATTCTACAACGCATGGATAACAACAGAGATAAATCTGACGCACACACGTCGTCCAAAAATAACACAATTGTAGAAGTCTTAAAAATTGGCATGAGACAACTAGAAGACGTTATAATTAAAAAACCGGTGATTGAAACTGTAGTATTTGTCAACGAAGAAAAAGTTAAACTGCCACTCGTTCAACCCGTCTTACGATACGTGTATAGTTTCATAGTCGAAAAATAAATCCTTCACCGCGAAAACTTGCATAATTCTTTTTTACAAAAAAGTGGTTTTTGCATACTTAGGTGCTTGATATTTTGATTTTCGAAATTTTCACGATATGAAAAGAATGTCCGACGGTCCCTTTTGCGCGATATAACGTTATCAAAGTCATCCCGAGTACGCATCCGTCGTAAAAATACGCATATGTAATATTTTGGGTGAAAAACGGTGAAAAACGACAGGGGCCGTTGCCGTCCGTCATATACTTATATAAAATGAAATTCTTGATTATTTTGTGTTTTTTTTTACGCAAACTGTTACTGCATTCCGTCTTACAATACGTGTATAGTTTCATAATCGAAAAATAAATCCTTCACCACGAAAACTTGCATACGCGTTTTTTTCAAAAAAGTGGTTTTTGCATACTTGGGTGCTTGATATTTTGATTTTCGAAATTATTTTGATATGGAAAGAATGTTCGACGGTCCCTGATGCGCGCTACAACGTTTTCAAAGTCATCGCGAGTACGCTTCCATCGTAAAAATACGCATATGTAATATTTTGGGTGAAAAACGGTGAAAAACGACAGGGGCCGTGGCCGTCCGTCATATACTTATATAAAATGAAATACTTGATTATTTTGTGTTTTTTTTGACGAAATCTGTTACTGCATTCCGTCTTACAATACGTGTATAGTTTCATAATCGAAAAATAAATCCTTTCCCACGAAAACTTGCATACGCGTTTTTTTCAAAAAAGTGGTTTTTGCATACTTAGGTGCTTGATATTTTGATTTTCGAAATTATTTTGATATGGAAAGAATGTTCGACGGTCCATGATGCGCGCTACAACGTTTTCAAAGTCATCGCGAGTACGCTTCCATCGTAAAAATACGCATATGTAATATTTTGGGTGAAAAACGACAGGGGCCGTGGCCGTCCGTCATATACTTATATAAAATAAAAATCTTGATTATTTTGTGTTTTTTTTGGCGCAAACTGTTACTGCATTCCGTCTTTCAAAACGTGTATAGTTTCAAAGTCGAAAAATAAATCCTTCACCACGAAAACTTGCATACGCGTTTTTTTCAAAAAAGTGGTTTTTGCATACTTAGGTGCTTGATATTTTGATTTTCGAAATTTTCACGATATGAAAAGAATGTCCGACGGTCCCTTTTGCGCGATATAACGTTATCAAAGTCATCCCGAGTACGCATCCGTCGTAAAAATACGCATATGTAATATTTTGGGTGAAAAACGGTGAAAAACGACAGGGGCCGTTGCCGTCCGTCATATACTTATATAAAATGAAATTCTTGATTATTTTGTGTTTTTTTTTACGCAAACTGTTACTGCATTCCGTCTTACAATACGTGTATAGTTTCATAATCGAAAAATAAATCCTTCACCACGAAAACTTGCATACGCGTTTTTTTCAAAAAAGTGGTTTTTGCATACTTGGGTGCTTGATATTTTGATTTTCGAAATTATTTTGATATGGAAAGAATGTTCGACGGTCCCTGATGCGCGCTACAACGTTTTCAAAGTCATCGCGAGTACGCTTCCATCGTAAAAATACGCATATGTAATATTTTGGGTGAAAAACGGTGAAAAACGACAGGGGCCGTGGCCGTCCGTCATATACTTATATAAAATGAAATTCTTGATTATTTTGTGTTTTTTTTGACGCAAACTTTTACTGCATTCCGTCTTACAATACGTGTATAGTTTCATAATCGAAAAATAAATCCTTCCCCACGAAAACTTGCATACGCGTTTTTTTCAAAAAAGTGGTTTTAGCGTACTTAGGTGCTTGATATTTTGATTTTCGAATTTATTTTGATATGGAAAGAATGTCCGTGGGTCCCTTTGGCATGCTTTAACGTTTTCAAAGTCATCGCGAGTACGCTTCCATCGTAAAAATACGCATATGTAATATTTTGGGTGAAAAACGGTGAAAAACGACAGGGGCCGTGGCCGTCCGTCATATACTTATATAAAATGAAATTCTTGATTATTTTGTGTTTTTTTTTACGCAAACTGTTACTGCATTCCGTCTTACAATACGTGTATAGTTTCATAATCGAAAAATAAATCCTTCACCACGAAAACTTGCATACGCGTTTTTTTCAAAAAAGTGGTTTTTGCATACTTAGGTGCTTGATATTTTGATTTTCGAAATTATTTTGATATGGAAAGAATGTTCGACGGTCCATGATGCGCGCTACAACGTTTTCAAAGTCATCGCGAGTACGCTTACATCGTAAAAATACGCATATGTAATATTTTGGGTGAAAAACGACAGGGGCCGTGGCCGTCCGTCATATACTTATATAAAATAAAAATCTTGATTATTTTGTGTTTTTTTTGGCGCAAACTGTTACTGCATTCCGTCTTTCAAAACGTGTATAGTTTCAAAGTCGAAAAATAAATCCTTCACCACGAAAACTTGCATACGCGTTTTTTTCAAAAAAGTGGTTTTAGTGTACTTAGGTAGTTGATATTTTTATTTTCGAAATTATTTTGATATGGAAAGAATGTTCGACGGTCCCTGATGCGCGCTACAACGTTTTCAAAGTCATCGCGAGTACGCTTCCATCGTAAAAATACGCATATGTAATATTTTGGGTGAAAAACGGTGAAAAACGACAGGGGCCGTGGCCGTCCGTCATATACTTATATAAAATGAAATTCTTGATTATTTTGTGTTTTTTTTTACGCAAACTGTTACTGCATTCCGTCTTACAATACGTGTATAGTTTCATAATCGAAAAATAAATCCTTCACCACGAAAACTTGCATACGCGTTTTTTTCAAAAAAGTGGTTTTTGCATACTTAGGTGCTTGATATTTTGATTTTCGAAATTATTTTGATATGGAAAGAATGTTCGACGGTCCATGATGCGCGCTACAACGTTTTCAAAGTCATCGCGAGTACGCTTACATCGTAAAAATACGCATATGTAATATTTTGGGTGAAAAACGACAGGGGCCGTTGCCGTCCGTCATATACTTATATAAAATGAAATTCTTGATTATTTTGTGTTTTTTTTTACGCAAACTGTTACTGCATTCCGTCTTACAATACGTGTATAGTTTCATAATCGAAAAATAAATCCTTCACCACGAAAACTTGCATACGCGTTTTTTTCAAAAAAGTGGTTTTTGCATACTTGGGTGCTTGATATTTTGATTTTCGAAATTATTTTGATATGGAAAGAATGTTCGACGGTCCCTGATGCGCGCTACAACGTTTTCAAAGTCATCGCGAGTACGCTTCCATCGTAAAAATACGCATATGTAATATTTTGGGTGAAAAACGGTGAAAAACGACAGGGGCCGTGGCCGTCCGTCATATACTTATATAAAATGAAATTCTTGATTATTTTGTGTTTTTTTTGACGCAAACTTTTACTGCATTCCGTCTTACAATACGTGTATAGTTTCATAATCGAAAAATAAATCCTTCCCCACGAAAACTTGCATACGCGTTTTTTTCAAAAAAGTGGTTTTAGCGTACTTAGGTGCTTGATATTTTGATTTTCGAATTTATTTTGATATGGAAAGAATGTCCGTGGGTCCCTTTGGCATGCTTTAACGTTTTCAAAGTCATCGCGAGTACGCTTCCATCGTAAAAATACGCATATGTAATATTTTGGGTGAAAAACGGTGAAAAACGACAGGGGCCGTGGCCGTCCGTCATATACTTATATAAAATGAAATTCTTGATTATTTTGTGTTTTTTTTTACGCAAACTGTTACTGCATTCCGTCTTACAATACGTGTATAGTTTCATAATCGAAAAATAAATCCTTCACCACGAAAACTTGCATACGCGTTTTTTTCAAAAAAGTGGTTTTTGCATACTTAGGTGCTTGATATTTTGATTTTCGAAATTATTTTGATATGGAAAGAATGTTCGACGGTCCATGATGCGCGCTACAACGTTTTCAAAGTCATCGCGAGTACGCTTACATCGTAAAAATACGCATATGTAATATTTTGGGTGAAAAACGACAGGGGCCGTGGCCGTCCGTCATATACTTATATAAAATAAAAATCTTGATTATTTTGTGTTTTTTTTGGCGCAAACTGTTACTGCATTCCGTCTTTCAAAACGTGTATAGTTTCAAAGTCGAAAAATAAATCCTTCACCACGAAAACTTGCATACGCGTTTTTTTCAAAAAAGTGGTTTTAGTGTACTTAGGTAGTTGATATTTTTATTTTCGAAATTATTTTGATATGGAAAGAATGTTCGACGGTCCCTGATGCGCGCTACAACGTTTTCAAAGTCATCGCGAGTACGCTTCCATCGTAAAAATACGCATATGTAATATTTTGGGTGAAAAACGGTGAAAAACGACAGGGGCCGTGGCCGTCCGTCATATACTTATATAAAATGAAATTCTTGATTATTTTGTGTTTTTTTTTACGCAAACTGTTACTGCATTCCGTCTTACAATACGTGTATAGTTTCATAATCGAAAAATAAATCCTTCACCACGAAAACTTGCATACGCGTTTTTTTCAAAAAAGTGGTTTTTGCATACTTGGGTGCTTGATATTTTGATTTTCGAAATTATTTTGATATGGAAAGAATGTTCGACGGTCCCTGATGCGCGCTACAACGTTTTCAAAGTCATCGCGAGTACGCTTCCATCGTAAAAATACGCATATGTAATATTTTGGGTGAAAAACGGTGAAAAACGACAGGGGCCGTGGCCGTCCGTCATATACTTATATAAAATGAAATTCTTGATTATTTTGTGTTTTTTTTGACGCAAACTTTTACTGCATTCCGTCTTACAATACGTGTATAGTTTCATAATCGAAAAATAAATCCTTCCCCACGAAAACTTGCATACGCGTTTTTTTCAAAAAAGTGGTTTTAGCGTACTTAGGTGCTTGATATTTTGATTTTCGAATTTATTTTGATATGGAAAGAATGTCCGTGGGTCCCTTTGGCATGCTTTAACGTTTTCAAAGTCATCGCGAGTACGCTTCCATCGTAAAAATACGCATATGTAATATTTTGGGTGAAAAACGGTGAAAAACGACAGGGGCCGTGGCCGTCCGTCATATACTTATATAAAATGAAATTCTTGATTATTTTGTGTTTTTTTTTACGCAAACTGTTACTGCATTCCGTCTTACAATACGTGTATAGTTTCATAATCGAAAAATAAATCCTTCACCACGAAAACTTGCATACGCGTTTTTTTCAAAAAAGTGGTTTTTGCATACTTAGGTGCTTGATATTTTGATTTTCGAAATTATTTTGATATGGAAAGAATGTTCGACGGTCCATGATGCGCGCTACAACGTTTTCAAAGTCATCGCGAGTACGCTTACATCGTAAAAATACGCATATGTAATATTTTGGGTGAAAAACGACAGGGGCCGTGGCCGTCCGTCATATACTTATATAAAATAAAAATCTTGATTATTTTGTGTTTTTTTTGGCGCAAACTGTTACTGCATTCCGTCTTTCAAAACGTGTATAGTTTCAAAGTCGAAAAATAAATCCTTCACCACGAAAACTTGCATACGCGTTTTTTTCAAAAAAGTGGTTTTAGTGTACTTAGGTAGTTGATATTTTTATTTTCGAAATTATTTTGATATGGAAAGAATGTTCGACGGTCCCTGATGCGCGCTACAACGTTTTCAAAGTCATCGCGAGTACGCTTCCATCGTAAAAATACGCATATGTAATATTTTGGGTGAAAAACGGTGAAAAACGACAGGGGCCGTGGCCGTCCGTCATATACTTATATAAAATGAAATTCTTGATTATTTTGTGTTTTTTTTTACGCAAACTGTTACTGCATTCCGTCTTACAATACGTGTATAGTTTCATAATCGAAAAATAAATCCTTCACCACGAAAACTTGCATACGCGTTTTTTTCAAAAAAGTGGTTTTTGCATACTTAGGTGCTTGATATTTTGATTTTCGAAATTATTTTGATATGGAAAGAATGTTCGACGGTCCATGATGCGCGCTACAACGTTTTCAAAGTCATCGCGAGTACGCTTACATCGTAAAAATACGCATATGTAATATTTTGGGTGAAAAACGACAGGGGCCGTGGCCGTCCGTCATATACTTATATAAAATAAAAATCTTGATTATTTTGTGTTTTTTTTGGCGCAAACTGTTACTGCATTCCGTCTTTCAAAACGTGTATAGTTTCAAAGTCGAAAAATAAATCCTTCACCACGAAAACTTGCATACGCGTTTTTTTCAAAAAAGTGGTTTTAGTGTACTTAGGTAGTTGATATTTTTATTTTCGAAATTATTTTGATATGGAAAGAATGTTCGACGGTCCCTGATGCGCGCTACAACGTTTTCAAAGTCATCGCGAGTACGCTTCCATCGTAAAAATACGCATATGTAATATTTTGGGTGAAAAACGGTGAAAAACGACAGGGGCCGTGGCCGTCCGTCATATACTTATATAAAATGAAATTCTTGATTATTTTGTGTTTTTTTTGAAGCAAACTGTTACTGCATTCCGTCTTACAATACGTGTATAGTTTCATAATCGAAAAATAAATCCTTCACCACGAAAACTTGCATACGCGTTTTTTTCAAAAAAGTGGTTTTTGCATACTTGGGTGATTGATATTTTTATTTTCGAAATTATTTTGATATGGAAAGAATGTTCGACGGTCCATGATGCGCGCTACAACGTTTTCAAAGTCATCGCGAGTACACTTCCATCGTAAAAATACGAATATGTAATATTTTGGGTGAAAAACGACAGGGGCCGTGGCCGTCCGTCATATACTTATATAAAATAAAAATCTTGATTATTTTTTGTTTTTTTTGGCGCAAACTGTAACTACATTCCGTCTTTCAAAACGTGTATAGTTTCAAAGTCGAAAAATAAATCCTTCACCACGAAAACTTGCATACGCGTTTTTTTCAAAAAAGTGGTTTTAGCGTACTTAGGTGCTTGATATTTTGATTTTCGAATTTATTTTGATATGGAAAGAATGTCCGTGGGTCCCTTTGGCATGCTATAACGTTTTCAAAGTCATCGCGAGTACGCTTCCATCGTAAAAATACGCATATGTAATATTTTGGGTGAAAAACGGTGAAAAACGACAGGGGCCGTGGCCGTCCGTCATATACTTATATAAAATGAAATTCTTGATTATTTTGTGTTTTTTTTGACGCAAACTGTTACTGCATTCCGTCTTACAATACGTGTATAGTTTCATAATCGAAAAATAAATCCTTCACCACGAAAACTTGCATACGCGTTTTTTTCAAAAAAGTGGTTTTTGCATACTTGGGTGATTGATATTTTTATTTTCGAAATTATTTTGATATGGAAAGAATGTTCGACGGTCCCTGATGCGCGCTACAACGTTTTCAAAGTCATCGCGAGTACGCTTCCATCGTAAAAATACGCATATGTAATATTTTGGGTGAAAAACGGTGAAAAACGACAGGGGCCGTGGCCGTCCGTCATATACTTATATAAAATGAAATACTTGATTATTTTGTGTTTTTTTATAAGGCAAACTGTTACTGCATTCCGTCTTACAATACGTGTATAGTTTCATAATCGAAAAATAAATCCTTTCCCACGAAAACTTGCATACGCGTTTTTTTCAAAAAAGTGGTTTTTGCATACTTAGGTGCTTGATATTTTGATTTTCGAAATTATTTTGATATGGAAAGAATGTTCGACGGTCCATGATGCGCGCTACAACGTTTTCAAAGTCATCGCGAGTACACTTCCATCGTAAAAATACGCATATGTAATATTTTGGGTGAAAAACGACAGGGGCCGTGGCCGTCCGTCATATACTTATATAAAATAAAAATCTTGATTATTTTGTGTTTTTTTTGGCGCAAACTGTTACTGCATTCCGTCTTTCAAAACGTGTATAGTTTCAAAGTCGAAAAATAAATCCTTCACCACGAAAACTTGCATACGCGTTTTTTTCAAAAAAGTGGTTTTAGTGTACTTAGGTAGTTGATATTTTTATTTTCGAAATTATTTTGATATGGAAAGAATGTTCGACGGTCCCTGATGCGCGCTACAACGTTTTCAAAGTCATCGCGAGTACGCTTCCATCGTAAAAATACGCATATGTAATATTTTGGGTGAAAAACGGTGAAAAACGACAGGGGCCGTGGCCGTCCGTCATATACTTATATAAAATGAAATTCTTGATTATTTTGTGTTTTTTTTTACGCAAACTGTTACTGCATTCCGTCTTACAATACGTGTATAGTTTCATAATCGAAAAATAAATCCTTCACCACGAAAACTTGCATACGCGTTTTTTTCAAAAAAGTGGTTTTTGCATACTTAGGTGCTTGATATTTTGATTTTCGAAATTATTTTGATATGGAAAGAATGTTCGACGGTCCATGATGCGCGCTACAACGTTTTCAAAGTCATCGCGAGTACGCTTACATCGTAAAAATACGCATATGTAATATTTTGGGTGAAAAACGACAGGGGCCGTGGCCGTCCGTCATATACTTATATAAAATAAAAATCTTGATTATTTTGTGTTTTTTTTGGCGCAAACTGTTACTGCATTCCGTCTTTCAAAACGTGTATAGTTTCAAAGTCGAAAAATAAATCCTTCACCACGAAAACTTGCATAAGCGTTTTTTTCAAAAAAGTGGTTTTAGTGTACTTAGGTAGTTGATATTTTTATTTTCGAAATTATTTTGATATGGAAAGAATGTTCGACGGTCCCTGATGCGCGCTACAACGTTTTCAAAGTCATCGCGAGTACGCTTCCATCGTAAAAATACGCATATGTAATATTTTGGGTGAAAAACGGTGAAAAACGACAGGGGCCGTGGCCGTCCGTCATATACTTATATAAAATGAAATTCTTGATTATTTTGTGTTTTTTTTGACGCAAACTGTTACTGCATTCCGTCTTACAATACGTGTATAGTTTCATAATCGAAAAATAAATCCTTCACCACGAAAACTTGCATACGCGTTTTTTTCAAAAAAGTGGTTTTTGCATACTTGGGTGATTGATATTTTTATTTTCGAAATTATTTTGATATGGAAAGAATGTTCGACGGTCCATGATGCGCGCTACAACGTTTTCAAAGTCATCGCGAGTACACTTCCATCGTAAAAATACGAATATGTAATATTTTGGGTGAAAAACGACAGGGGCCGTGGCCGTCCGTCATATACTTATATAAAATAAAAATCTTGATTATTTTTTGTTTTTTTTGGCGCAAACTGTAACTACATTCCGTCTTTCAAAACGTGTATAGTTTCAAAGTCGAAAAATAAATCCTTCACCACGAAAACTTGCATACGCGTTTTTTTCAAAAAAGTGGTTTTAGCGTACTTAGGTGCTTGATATTTTGATTTTCGAATTTATTTTGATATGGAAAGAATGTCCGTGGGTCCCTTTGGCATGCTATAACGTTTTCAAAGTCATCGCGAGTACGCTTCCATCGTAAAAATACGCATATGTAATATTTTGGGTGAAAAACGGTGAAAAACGACAGGGGCCGTGGCCGTCCGTCATATACTTATATAAAATGAAATTCTTGATTATTTTGTGTTTTTTTTGACGCAAACTGTTACTGCATTCCGTCTTACAATACGTGTATAGTTTCATAATCGAAAAATAAATCCTTCACCACGAAAACTTGCATACGCGTTTTTTTCAAAAAAGTGGTTTTTGCATACTTGGGTGATTGATATTTTTATTTTCGAAATTATTTTGATATGGAAAGAATGTTCGACGGTCCCTGATGCGCGCTACAACGTTTTCAAAGTCATCGCGAGTACGCTTCCATCGTAAAAATACGCATATGTAATATTTTGGGTGAAAAACGGTGAAAAACGACAGGGGCCGTGGCCGTCCGTCATATACTTATATAAAATGAAATACTTGATTATTTTGTGTTTTTTTATAAGGCAAACTGTTACTGCATTCCGTCTTACAATACGTGTATAGTTTCATAATCGAAAAATAAATCCTTTCCCACGAAAACTTGCATACGCGTTTTTTTCAAAAAAGTGGTTTTTGCATACTTAGGTGCTTGATATTTTGATTTTCGAAATTATTTTGATATGGAAAGAATGTTCGACGGTCCATGATGCGCGCTACAACGTTTTCAAAGTCATCGCGAGTACACTTCCATCGTAAAAATACGCATATGTAATATTTTGGGTGAAAAACGACAGGGGCCGTGGCCGTCCGTCATATACTTATATAAAATAAAAATCTTGATTATTTTTTGTTTTTTTTGGCGCAAACTGTTACTGCATTCCGTCTTTCAAAACGTGTATAGTTTCAAAGTCGAAAAATAAATCCTTCACCACGAAAACTTGCATACGCGTTTTTTTCAAAAAAGTGGTTTTAGTGTACTTAGGTAGTTGATATTTTGATTTTCGAAATTATTTTGATATGGAAAGAATGTTCGACGGTCCCTGATGCGCGCTACAACGTTTTCAAAGTCATCGCGAGTACGCTTCCATCGTAAAAATACGCATATGTAATATTTTGGGTGAAAAACGGTGAAAAACGACAGGGGCCGTGGCCGTCCGTCATATACTTATATAAAATGAAATTCTTGATTATTTTGTGTTTTTTTTGACGCAAACTGTTACTGCATTCCGTCTTACAATACGTGTATAGTTTCATAATCGAAAAATAAATCCTTCACCACGAAAACTTGCATACGCGTTTTTTTCAAAAAAGTGGTTTTTGCGTACTTGGGTGATTGATATTTTTATTTTCGAAATTATTTTGATATGGAAAGAATATTCGACGGTCCCTGATGCGCGCTACAACGTTTTCAAAGTCATCGCGAGTACGCTTCCATCGTAAAAATACGCATATGTAATATTTTGGGTGAAAAACGGTGAAAAACGACAGGGGCCGTGGCCGTCCGTCATATACTTATATAAAATGAAATTCTTGATTATTTTGTGTTTTTTTTGACGCAAACTGTTACTGCATTCCGTCTTACAATACGTGTATAGTTTCATAATCAAAAAATAAATCCTTCACCACGAATACTTGCATACGCGTTTTTTTCAAAAAAGTGGTTTTAGCGTACTTAGGTGCTTGATATTTTGATTTTCGAATTTATTTTGATATGGAAAGAATGTCCGTGGGTCCCTTTGGCGTGCTATAACGTTTTCAAAGTCATCGCGAGTACGCTTTTATCGTAAAAATACGCATATGTAATATTTTGGGTGAAAATCGGTGAAAAACGACAGGGGCCGTGGCCGTCCGTCATATACTTATATGAAATGAAACTCTTGATTATTTTGTGTTTTTTTTGACGCAAACTGTTACTGCATTCCGTCTTACAATACGTGTATAGTTTCATAATCGTAAAATAAATCCTTCATCACGAAAACTTGCATACGCGTTTTTTTCAAAAAAGTGGTTTTTGCATACTTGGGTGATTGATATTTTGATATTCGAAATTATTTTGATATGGAAAGAATGTTCGACGGTCCCTGATGCGCGCTACAACGTTTTCAAAGTCATCGCGAGTACGCTTCCATCGTAAAAATACGCATATGTAATATTTTGGGTGAAAAACGGTGAAAAACGACAGGGGCCGTGGCCGTCCGTCATATACTTATATAAAATAAAAATTTTGATTATTTTGTGTTTTTTTTGGCGCAAACTGTTACTGCATTCCGTCTTACAATACGTGTATAGTTTCATAGTCGAAAAATAAATCCTTCACCACGAAAACTTGCATACGCGTTTTTTTCAAAAAAGTGGTTTTTGCATACTTAGGTGCTTGATATTTTGATTTTCGAAATTATTTTGATATGGAAAGAATGTTCGACGGTCCATGATGCGCGCTACAACGTTTTCAAAGTCATCGCGAGTACGCTTCCATCGTAAAAATACGCATATGTAATATTTTGGGTGAAAAACGACAGTGGCCGTGGCCGTCCGTCATATACTTATATAAAATAAAAATCTTGATTATTTTGTGTTTTTTTTGGCGCAAACTGTTACTGCATTCCGTCTTTCAAAACGTGTATAGTTTCAAAGTCGAAAAATAAATCCTTCACCACGAAAACTTGCATACGCGTTTTTTTCAAAAAAGTGGTTTTAGTGTACTTAGGTAGTTAATATTTTGATTTTCGAAATTATTTTGATATGGAAAGAATGTTTGACGGTCCCTGATGCGCGCTACAACGTTTTCAAAGTCATCGCGAGTCGCTTCCATCGTAAAAATACGCATATGTAATATTTTGGGTGAAAAACGGTGATAAACGACAGGGGCCGTGGCCGTCCGTCATATACTTATATAAAATGAAATTCTTGATTATTTTGTGTTTTTTTTTGTCGCAAACTGTTACTGCATTCCGTCTTACAATACGTGTATAGTTTCATAATCGAAAAATAAATCCTTCACCACGAAAACTTGCATACGCGTTTTTTTCAAAAAAGTGGTTTTTGCATACTTGGGTGATTGATATTTTTATTTTCGAAATTATTTTGATATGGAAAGAATGTTCGACGGTCCCTGATGCGCGCTACAACGTTTTCAAAGTCATCGCGAGTACGCTTCCATCGTAAAAATACGCATATGTAATATTTTGGGTGAAAAACGGTGAAAAACGACAGGGGCCGTGGCCGTCCGTCATATACTTATATAAAATGAAATTCTTGATTATTTTGTGTTTTTTTTGACGCAAACTGTTACTGCATTCCGTCTTACAATACGTGTATAGTTTCATAATCGAAAAATAAATCCTTCACCACGAAAACTTGCATACGCGTTTTTTTCAAAAAAGTGGTTTTTGCATACTTGGGTGATTGATATTTTTATTTTCGAAATTATTTTGATATGGAAAGAATGTTCGACGGTCCCTGATGCACGCTACAACGTTTTCAAAGTCATCGCGAGTACGCTTCCATCGTAAAAATACGCATATGTAATATTTTGGGTGAAAAACGGTGAAAAACGACAGGGGCCGTGGCCGTCCGTCATATACTTATATAAAATGAAATACTTGATTATTTTGTGTTTTTTTTTAAGGCAAACTGTTACTGCATTCCGTCTTACAATACGTGTATAGTTTCATAATCGAAAAATAAATCCTTTCCCACGAAAACTTGCATACGCGTTTTTTTCAAAAAAGTGGTTTTTGCATACTTAGGTGCTTGATATTTTGATTTTCGAAATTATTTTGATATGGAAAGAATGTTCGACGGTCCATGATGCGCGCTACAACGTTTTCAAAGTCATCGCGAGTACACTTCCATCGTAGAAATACGCATATGTAATATTTTGGGTGAAAAACGACAGGGGCCGTGGCCGTCCGTCATATACTTATATAAAATAAAAATCTTGATTATTTTTTGTTTTTTTTGGCGCAAACTGTTACTGCATTCCGTCTTTCAAAACGTGTATAGTTTCAAAGTCGAAAAATAAATCCTTCACCACGAAAACTTGCATACGCGTTTTTTTCAAAAAAGTGGTTTTAGCGTACTTAGGTGCTTGATATTTTGATTTTCGAATTTATTTTGATATGGAAAGAATGTCCGTGGGTCCCTTTGGCATGCAATAACGTTTTCAAAGTCATCGCGAGTACGCTTCCATCGTAAAAATACGCATATGTAATATTTTGGGTGAAAAACGGTGAAAAACGACAGGGGCCGTGGCCGTCCGTCATATACTTATATAAAATGAAATTCTTGATTATTTTGTGTTTTTTTTTACGCAAACTGTTACTGCATTTCGTCTTACAATACGTGTATAGTTTCATAATCGAAAAATAAATCCTTCACCACGAAAACTTGCATACGCGTTTTTTTCAAAAAAGTGGTTTTTGCATACTTAGGTGCTTGATATTTTGATTTTCGAAATTATTTTGATATGGAAAGAATGTTCGACGGTCCATGATGCGCGCTACAACGTTTTCAAAGTCATCGCGAGTACGCTTCCATCGTAAAAATACGCATATGTAATATTTTGGGTGAAAAACGACAGGGGCCGTGGCCGTCCGTCATATACTTATATAAAATAAAAATCTTGATTATTTTGTGTTTTTTTTGGCGCAAACTGTTTCTGCATTCTGTCTTTCAAAACGTGTATAGTTTCAAAGTCGAAAAATAAATCCTTCACCACGAAAACTTGCATACGCGTTTTTTTCAAAAAAGTGGTTTTAGTGTACTTAGGTAGTTGATATTTTGATTTTCGAAATTATTTTGATATGGAAAGAATGTTTGACGGTCCCTGATGCGCGCTACAACGTTTTCAAAGTCATCGCGAGTACGCTTCCATCGTAAAAATACGCATATGTAATATTTTGGGTGAAAAACGGTGAAAAACGACAGGGGCCGTGGCCGTCCGTCATATACTTATATAAAATGAAATTCTTGATTATTTTGTGTTTTTTTTGACGCAAACTGTTACTGCATTCCGTCTTACAATACGTGTATAGTTTCATAATCGAAAAATAAATCCTTCACCACGAAAACTTGCATACGCGTTTTTTTCAAAAAAGTGGTTTTTGCATACTTGGGTGATTGATATTTTTATTTTCGAAATTATTTTGATATGGAAAGAATGTTCGACGGTCCCTGATGCACGCTACAACGTTTTCAAAGTCATCGCGAGTACGCTTCCATCGTAAAAATACGCATATGTAATATTTTGGGTGAAAAACGGTGAAAAACGACAGGGGCCGTGGCCGTCCGTCATATACTTATATAAAATGAAATACTTGATTATTTTGTGTTTTTTTTTAAGGCAAACTGTTACTGCATTCCGTCTTACAATACGTGTATAGTTTCATAATCGAAAAATAAATCCTTTCCCACGAAAACTTGCATACGCGTTTTTTTCAAAAAAGTGGTTTTTGCATACTTAGGTGCTTGATATTTTGATTTTCGAAATTATTTTGATATGGAAAGAATGTTCGACGGTCCATGATGCGCGCTACAACGTTTTCAAAGTCATCGCGAGTACACTTCCATCGTAGAAATACGCATATGTAATATTTTGGGTGAAAAACGACAGGGGCCGTGGCCGTCCGTCATATACTTATATAAAATAAAAATCTTGATTATTTTTTGTTTTTTTTGGCGCAAACTGTTACTGCATTCCGTCTTTCAAAACGTGTATAGTTTCAAAGTCGAAAAATAAATCCTTCACCACGAAAACTTGCATACGCGTTTTTTTCAAAAAAGTGGTTTTAGCGTACTTAGGTGCTTGATATTTTGATTTTCGAATTTATTTTGATATGGAAAGAATGTCCGTGGGTCCCTTTGGCATGCAATAACGTTTTCAAAGTCATCGCGAGTACGCTTCCATCGTAAAAATACGCATATGTAATATTTTGGGTGAAAAACGGTGAAAAACGACAGGGGCCGTGGCCGTCCGTCATATACTTATATAAAATGAAATTCTTGATTATTTTGTGTTTTTTTTTACGCAAACTGTTACTGCATTTCGTCTTACAATACGTGTATAGTTTCATAATCGAAAAATAAATCCTTCACCACGAAAACTTGCATACGCGTTTTTTTCAAAAAAGTGGTTTTTGCATACTTAGGTGCTTGATATTTTGATTTTCGAAATTATTTTGATATGGAAAGAATGTTCGACGGTCCATGATGCGCGCTACAACGTTTTCAAAGTCATCGCGAGTACGCTTCCATCGTAAAAATACGCATATGTAATATTTTGGGTGAAAAACGACAGGGGCCGTGGCCGTCCGTCATATACTTATATAAAATAAAAATCTTGATTATTTTGTGTTTTTTTTGGCGCAAACTGTTTCTGCATTCTGTCTTTCAAAACGTGTATAGTTTCAAAGTCGAAAAATAAATCCTTCACCACGAAAACTTGCATACGCGTTTTTTTCAAAAAAGTGGTTTTAGTGTACTTAGGTAGTTGATATTTTGATTTTCGAAATTATTTTGATATGGAAAGAATGTTTGACGGTCCCTGATGCGCGCTACAACGTTTTCAAAGTCATCGCGAGTACGCTTCCATCGTAAAAATACGCATATGTAATATTTTGGGTGAAAAACGGTGAAAAACGACAGGGGCCGTGGCCGTCCGTCATATACTTATATAAAATGAAATTCTTGATTATTTTGTGTTTTTTTTGACGCAAACTGTTACTGCATTCCGTCTTACAATACGTGTATAGTTTCATAATCGAAAAATAAATCCTTCACCACGAAAACTTGCATACGCGTTTTTTTCAAAAAAGTGGTTTTTGCATACTTGGGTGATTGATATTTTTATTTTCGAAATTATTTTGATATGGAAAGAATGTTCGACGGTCCCTGATGCGCGCTACAACGTTTTCAAAGTCATCGCGAGTACGCTTCCATCGTAAAAATACGCATATGTAATATTTTGGGTGAAAAACGGTGAAAAACGACAGGGGCCGTGGCCGTCCGTCATATACTTATATAAAATGAAATACTTGATTATTTTGTGTTTTTTTTTAAGGCAAACTGTTACTGCATTCCGTCTTACAATACGTGTATAGTTTCATAATCGAAAAATAAATCCTTTCCCACGAAAACTTGCATACGCGTTTTTTTCAAAAAAGTGGTTTTTGCATACTTAGGTGCTTGATATTTTGATTTTCGAAATTATTTTGATATGGAAAGAATGTTCGACGGTCCATGATGCGCGCTACAACGTTTTCAAAGTCATCGCGAGTACACTTCCATCGTAAAAATACTCATATGTAATATTTTGGGTGAAAAACGACAGGGGCCGTGGCCGTCCGTCATATACTTATATAAAATAAAAATCTTGATTATTTTTTGTTTTTTTTGGCGCAAACTGTTACTGCATTCCGTCTTTCAAAACGTGTATAGTTTCAAAGTCGAAAAATAAATCCTTCACCACGAAAACTTGCATACGCGTTTTTTTTCAAAAAAGTGGTTTTAGCGTACTTAGGTGCTTGATATTTTGATTTTCGAATTTATTTTGATATGGAAAGAATGTCCGTGGGTCCCTTTGGCATGCAATAACGTTTTCAAAGTCATCGCGAGTACGCTTCCATCGTAAAAATACGCATATGTAATATTTTGGGTGAAAAACGGTGAAAAACGACAGGGGCCGTGGCCGTCCGTCATATACTTATATAAAATGAAATTCTTGATTATTTTGTGTTTTTTTTTACGCAAACTGTTACTGCATTTCGTCTTACAATACGTGTATAGTTTCATAATCGAAAAATAAATCCTTCACCACGAAAACTTGCATACGCGTTTTTTTCAAAAAAGTGGTTTTTGCATACTTAGGTGCTTGATATTTTGATTTTCGAAATTATTTTGATATGGAAAGAATGTTCGACGGTCCATGATGCGCGCTACAACGTTTTCAAAGTCATCGCGAGTACGCTTCCATCGTAAAAATACGCATATGTAATATTTTGGGTGAAAAACGACAGGGGCCGTGGCCGTCCGTCATATACTTATATATAATAAAATTCTTGATTATTTTGTGTTTTTTTTGGCGCAAACTGTTACTGCATTCCGTCTTACAATACGTGTATAGTTTCATAGTCGAAAAATAAATCCTTCACCACGAAAACTTGCATACGCGTTTTTTTTCAAAAAAGTAGTTTTAGCGTACTTAGGTGCTTGATATTTTGATTTTCGAATTTATTTTGATATGGAAAGAATGTTCGACGGTCCCTGATGCGCGCTACAACGTTTTCAAAGTCATCGCGAGTACGCTTCCATCGTAAAAATACGCATATGTAATATTTTGGGTGAAAAACGGTGAAAAACGACAGGGGCCGTGGCCGTCCGTCATATACTTATATAAAATGAAATTCTTGATTATTTTGTGTTTTTTTTGACGCAAACTGTTACTGCATTCCGTCTTACAATACGTGTATAGTTTCATAATCGAAAAATAAATCCTTCACCACGAAAACTTGCATACGCGTTTTTTTCAAAAAAGTGGTTTTTGCATACTTGGGTGATTGATATTTTTATTTTCGAAATTATTTTGATATGGAAAGAATGTTCGACGGTCCCTGGTGCGCGCTACAACGTTTTCAAAGTCATCGCGAGTACGCTTCCATCGTAAAAATACGCATATGTAATATTTTGGGTGAAAAACGGTGAAAAACGACAGGGGCCGTGGCCGTCCGTCATATACTTATATAAAATGAAATACTTGATTATTTTGTGTTTTTTTTTAAGGCAAACTGTTACTGCATTCCGTCTTACAATACGTGTATAGTTTCATAATCGAAAAATAAATCCTTTCCCACGAAAACTTGCATACGCGTTTTTTTCAAAAAAGTGGTTTTTGCATACTTAGGTGCTTGATATTTTGATTTTCGAAATTATTTTGATATGGAAAGAATGTTCGACGGTCCCTGATGTGCGCTACAACGTTTTCAAAGTCATCGCGAGTACGCTTCCATCGTAAAAATACGCATATGTAATATTTTGGGTGAAAAACGACAGGGGCCGTGGCCGTCCGTCATATACTTATATAAAATAAAAATCTTGATTATTTTGTGTTTTTTTTGGCGCAAACTGTTACTGCATTCCGTCTTACAATACGTGTATAGTTTCATAGTCAAAAAATAAATCCTTCACCACAAAAGCTTGCATACGCGTTTTTTTCAAAAAAATGGTTTTAGTGTACTTAGGTGCTTGATATTTTGATTTTCGAATTTATTTTGAAATGGAAAGAATGTCCGTGGGTCCCTTTGGCGTGCTATAACGCTTTCAAAGTCATCACGAGTACGCTTCCATCGTAAAAATACGCATATGTAATATTTCGGGTGAAAAACGACAGGGGCCGTGGCCGTCCGTCATATACTTATATAAAATAAAAATTTTGATTATTTTGTGTTTTTTTTGGCGCAAACTGTTACTGCATTCCGTCTTACAATACGTGTATAGTTTCATAGTCGAAAAATAAATCCTTCATAACGAAAACTTGCATACGCGTTTTTTTTAAAAAAGAGGTTTTAGCGTACTTAGGTGCTTGATATTTTGATTTTCGAACTTTTTTTGATATGGAAAGAATGTCCGACGGTCCCTGATGCTCGCTACAACGTTTTCAAAGTCATCGCGAGTACGCTTCCATCGTAAAAATACGCATATGTAATATTTTGGGTGAAAAACGACAGGGGCCGTGGCCGTCCGTCATATACTTATATAAAATAAAAATCTTGATTATTTTGTGTTTTTTTTGGCGCAAACTGTTACTGCATTCCGTCTTTCAAAACGTGTATAGTTTCAAAGTCGAAAAATAAATCCTTCACCACGAAAACTTGCATACGCGTTTTTTTCAAAAAAGTGGTTTTAGTGTACTTAGGTAGTTGATATTTTGATTTTCGAAATTATTTTGATATGGAAAGAATGTTTGACGGTCCCTGATGCGCGCTACAACGTTTTCAAAGTCATCGCGAGTACGCTTCCATCGTAAAAATACGCATATGTAATATTTTGGGTGAAAAACGGTGAAAAACGACAGGGGCCGTGGCCGTCCGTCATATACTTATATAAAATGAAATTCTTGATTATTTTGTGTTTTTTTTGACGCAAACTGTTACTGCATTCCGTCTTACAATACGTGTATAGTTTCATAATCGAAAAATAAATCCTTCACCACGAAAACTTGCATACGCGTTTTTTTCAAAAAAGTGGTTTTTGCATACTTGGGTGATTGATATTTTTATTTTCGAAATTATTTTGATATGGAAAGAATGTTCGACGGTCCATGATGCGCGCTACAACGTTTTCAAAGTCATCGCGAGTACGCTTCCATCGTAAAAATACGCATATGTAATATTTTGGGTGAAAAACGACAGGGGCCGTGGCCGTCCGTCATATACTTATATATAATAAAAATCTTGATTATTTTGTGTTTTTTTTGGCGCAAACTGTTTCTGCATTCCGTCTTTCAAAACGTGTATAGTTTCAAAGTCGAAAAATAAATCCTTCACCACGAAAACTTGCATACGCGTTTTTTTCAAAAAAGTGTTTTTAGTGTACTTAGGTAGTTGATATTTTGATTTTCGAAATTATTTTGATATGGAAAGAATGTTTGACGGTCCCTGATGCGCGCTACAACGTTTTCAAAGTCATCGCGAGTACGCTTCCATCGTAAAAATACGCATATGTAATATTTTGGGTGAAAAACGGTGAAAAACGACAGGGGCCGTGGCCGTCCGTCATAAACTTATATAAAATGAAATTCTTGATTATTTTGTGTTTTTTTTGGCGCAAACTGTTACTGCATTCCGTCTTACAATACGTGTATAGTTTCATAGTCGAAAAATAAATCCTTCACCACGAAAACTTGCATACGCGTTTTTTTTCAAAAAAGTAGTTTTAGCGTACTTAGGTGCTTGATATTTTGATTTTCGAATTTATTTTGATATGGAAAGAATGTTCGACGGTCCCTGATGCGCGCTACAACGTTTTCAAAGTCATCGCGAGTACGCTTCCATCGTAAAAATACGCATATGTAATATTTTGGGTGAAAAACGGTGAAAAACGACAGGGGCCGTGGCCGTCCGTCATATACTTATATAAAATGAAATTCTTGATTATTTTGTGTTTTTTTTGACGCAAACTGTTACTGCATTCCGTCTTACAATACGTGTATAGTTTCATAATCGAAAAATAAATCCTTCACCACGAAAACTTGCATACGCGTTTTTTTCAAAAAAGTGGTTTTTGCATACTTGGGTGATTGATATTTTTATTTTCGAAATTATTTTGATATGGAAAGAATGTTCGACGGTCCCTGGTGCGCGCTACAACGTTTTCAAAGTCATCGCGAGTACGCTTCCATCGTAAAAATACGCATATGTAATATTTTGGGTGAAAAACGGTGAAAAACGACAGGGGCCGTGGCCGTCCGTCATATACTTATATAAAATGAAATACTTGATTATTTTGTGTTTTTTTTTAAGGCAAACTGTTACTGCATTCCGTCTTACAATACGTGTATAGTTTCATAATCGAAAAATAAATCCTTTCCCACGAAAACTTGCATACGCGTTTTTTTCAAAAAAGTGGTTTTTGCATACTTAGGTGCTTGATATTTTGATTTTCGAAATTATTTTGATATGGAAAGAATGTTCGACGGTCCCTGATGTGCGCTACAACGTTTTCAAAGTCATCGCGAGTACGCTTCCATCGTAAAAATACGCATATGTAATATTTTGGGTGAAAAACGACAGGGGCCGTGGCCGTCCGTCATATACTTATATAAAATAAAAATCTTGATTATTTTGTGTTTTTTTTGGCGCAAACTGTTACTGCATTCCGTCTTACAATACGTGTATAGTTTCATAGTCAAAAAATAAATCCTTCACCACAAAAACTTGCATACGCGTTTTTTTCAAAAAAATGGTTTTAGTGTACTTAGGTGCTTGATATTTTGATTTTCGAATTTATTTTGAAATGGAAAGAATGTCCGTGGGTCCCTTTGGCGTGCTATAACGCTTTCAAAGTCATCACGAGTACGCTTCCATCGTAAAAATACGCATATGTAATATTTCGGGTGAAAAACGACAGGGGCCGTGGCCGTCCGTCATATACTTATATAAAATAAAAATTTTGATTATTTTGTGTTTTTTTTGGCGCAAACTGTTACTGCATTCCGTCTTACAATACGTGTATAGTTTCATAGTCGAAAAATAAATCCTTCATAACGAAAACTTGCATACGCGTTTTTTTTAAAAAAGAGGTTTTAGCGTACTTAGGTGCTTGATATTTTGATTTTCGAACTTTTTTTGATATGGAAAGAATGTCCGACGGTCCCTGATGCTCGCTACAACGTTTTCAAAGTCATCGCGAGTACGCTTCCATCGTAAAAATACGCATATGTAATATTTTGGGTGAAAAACGACAGGGGCCGTGGCCGTCCGTCATATACTTATATAAAATAAAAATCTTGATTATTTTGTGTTTTTTTTGGCGCAAACTGTTACTGCATTCCGTCTTTCAAAACGTGTATAGTTTCAAAGTCGAAAAATAAATCCTTCACCACGAAAACTTGCATACGCGTTTTTTTCAAAAAAGTGGTTTTAGTGTACTTAGGTAGTTGATATTTTGATTTTCGAAATTATTTTGATATGGAAAGAATGTTTGACGGTCCCTGATGCGCGCTACAACGTTTTCAAAGTCATCGCGAGTACGCTTCCATCGTAAAAATACGCATATGTAATATTTTGGGTGAAAAACGGTGAAAAACGACAGGGGCCGTGGCCGTCCGTCATATACTTATATAAAATGAAATTCTTGATTATTTTGTGTTTTTTTTGACGCAAACTGTTACTGCATTCCGTCTTACAATACGTGTATAGTTTCATAATCGAAAAATAAATCCTTCACCACGAAAACTTGCATACGCGTTTTTTTCAAAAAAGTGGTTTTTGCATACTTGGGTGATTGATATTTTTATTTTCGAAATTATTTTGATATGGAAAGAATGTTCGACGGTCCCTGATGCGCGCTACAACGTTTTCAAAGTCATCGCGAGTACGCTTCCATCGTAAAAATACGCATATGTAATATTTTGGGTGAAAAACGGTGAAAAACGACAGGGGCCGTGGCCGTCCGTCATATACTTATATAAAATGAAATACTTGATTATTTTGTGTTTTTTTTTAAGGCAAACTGTTACTGCATTCCGTCTTACAATACGTGTATAGTTTCATAATCGAAAAATAAATCCTTTCCCACGAAAACTTGCATACGCGTTTTTTTCAAAAAAGTGGTTTTTGCATACTTAGGTGCTTGATATTTTGATTTTCGAAATTATTTTGATATGGAAAGAATGTTCGACGGTCCCTGATGTGCGCTACAACGTTTTCAAAGTCATCGCGAGTACGCTTCCATCGTAAAAATACGCATATGTAATATTTTGGGTGAAAAACGACAGGGGCCGTGGCCGTCCGTCATATACTTATATAAAATAAAAATCTTGATTATTTTGTGTTTTTTTTGGCGCAAACTGTTACTGCATTCCGTCTTACAATACGTGTATAGTTTCATAGTCAAAAAATAAATCCTTCACCACAAAAACTTGCATACGCGTTTTTTTCAAAAAAATGGTTTTAGTGTACTTAGGTGCTTGATATTTTGATTTTCGAATTTATTTTGAAATGGAAAGAATGTCCGTGGGTCCCTTTGGCGTGCTATAACGCTTTCAAAGTCATCACGAGTACGCTTCCATCGTAAAAATACGCATATGTAATATTTCGGGTGAAAAACGACAGGGGCCGTGGCCGTCCGTCATATACTTATATAAAATAAAAATTTTGATTATTTTGTGTTTTTTTTGGCGCAAACTGTTACTGCATTCCGTCTTACAATACGTGTATAGTTTCATAGTCGAAAAATAAATCCTTCATAACGAAAACTTGCATACGCGTTTTTTTTAAAAAAGAGGTTTTAGCGTACTTAGGTGCTTGATATTTTGATTTTCGAACTTTTTTTGATATGGAAAGAATGTCCGACGGTCCCTGATGCTCGCTACAACGTTTTCAAAGTCATCGCGAGTACGCTTCCATCGTAAAAATACGCATATGTAATATTTTGGGTGAAAAACGACAGGGGCCGTGGCCGTCCGTCATATACTTATATAAAATAAAAATCTTGATTATTTTGTGTTTTTTTTGGCGCAAACTGTTACTGCATTCCGTCTTTCAAAACGTGTATAGTTTCAAAGTCGAAAAATAAATCCTTCACCACGAAAACTTGCATACGCGTTTTTTTCAAAAAAGTGGTTTTAGTGTACTTAGGTAGTTGATATTTTGATTTTCGAAATTATTTTGATATGGAAAGAATGTTTGACGGTCCCTGATGCGCGCTACAACGTTTTCAAAGTCATCGCGAGTACGCTTCCATCGTAAAAATACGCATATGTAATATTTTGGGTGAAAAACGGTGAAAAACGACAGGGGCCGTGGCCGTCCGTCATATACTTATATAAAATGAAATTCTTGATTATTTTGTGTTTTTTTTGACGCAAACTGTTACTGCATTCCGTCTTACAATACGTGTATAGTTTCATAATCGAAAAATAAATCCTTCACCACGAAAACTTGCATACGCGTTTTTTTCAAAAAAGTGGTTTTTGCATACTTGGGTGATTGATATTTTTATTTTCGAAATTATTTTGATATGGAAAGAATGTTCGACGGTCCCTGATGCGCGCTACAACGTTTTCAAAGTCATCGCGAGTACGCTTCCATCGTAAAAATACGCATATGTAATATTTTGGGTGAAAAACGGTGAAAAACGACAGGGGCCGTGGCCGTCCGTCATATACTTATATAAAATGAAATTCTTGATTATTTTGTGTTTTTTTTGACGCAAACTGTTACTGCATTCCGTCTTACAATACGTGTATAGTTTCATAGTCAAAAAATAAATCCTTCACCACAAAAACTTGCATACGCGTTTTTTTCAAAAAAGTGGTTTTAGCGTACTTAGGTGCTTGATATTTTGATTTTCGAATTTATTTTGAAATGGAAAGAATGTCCGTGGGTCCCTTTGGCGTGCTATAACGCTTTCAAAGTCATCACGAGTACGCTTCCATCGTAAAAATACGCATATGTAATATTTCGGGTGAAAAACGACAGGGGCCGTGGCCGTCCGTCATATACTTATATAAAATAAAAATTTTGATTATTTTGTGTTTTTTTTGGCGCAAACTGTTACTGCTTTCCGTCTTACAATACGTGTATAGTTTCATAGTCGAAAAATAAATCCTTCATAACGAAAACTTGCATACGCGTTTTTTTTAAAAAAGAGGTTTTAGCGTACTTAGGTGCTTGATATTTTGATTTTCGAACTTTTTTTGATATGGAAAGAATGTTCGACGGTCCCTGATGCGCGCTACAACGTTTTCAAAGTCATCGCGAGTACGCTTCCATCGTAAAAATACGCATATGTAATATTTTGGGTGAAAAACGACAGGGGCCGTGGCCGTCCGTCATATACTTATATAAAATGAAATACTTGATTATTTTGTGTTTTTTTTGGCGCAAACTGTTACTGCATTCCGTCTTACAATACGTGTATAGTTTCATAGTCAAAAAATAAATCCTTCACCACAAAAACTTGCATACGCGTTTTTTTCAAAAAAGTGGTTTTAGCGTACTTAGGTGCTTGATATTTTGATTTTCGAATTTATTTTGAAATGGAAAGAATGTCCGTGGGTCCCTTTGGCGTGCTATAACGCTTTCAAAGTCATCACGAGTACGCTTCCATCGTAAAAATACGCATATGTAATATTTCGGGTGAAAAACGACAGGGGCCGTGGCCGTCCGTCATATACTTATATAAAATAAAAATTTTGATTATTTTGTGTTTTTTTTGGCGCAAACTGTTACTGCTTTCCGTCTTACAATACGTGTATAGTTTCATAGTCGAAAAATAAATCCTTCATAACGAAAACTTGCATACGCGTTTTTTTTAAAAAAGAGGTTTTAGCGTACTTAGGTGCTTGATATTTTGATTTTCGAACTTTTTTTGATATGGAAAGAATGTTCGACGGTCCCTGATGCGCGCTACAACGTTTTCAAAGTCATCGCGAGTACGCTTCCATCGTAAAAATACGCATATGTAATATTTTGGGTGAAAAACGACAGGGGCCGTGGCCGTCCGTCATATACTTATATAAAATGAAATTCTTGATTATTTTGTGTTTTTTTTGGCGCAAACTGTTACTGCATTCCGTCTTACAATACGTGTATAGTTTCATAGTCGAAAAATAAATCCTTCACCACAAAAACTTGCATACGCGTTTTTTTCAAAAAAGTGGTTTTAGCGTACTTAGGTGCTTGATATTTTGATTTTCGAATTTATTTTGAAATGGAAAGAATGTCCGTGGGTCCCTTTGGCGTGCTATAACGCTTTCAAAGTCATCACGAGTACGCTTCCATCGTAAAAATACGCATATGTAATATTTCGGGTGAAAAACGACAGGGGCCGTGGCCGTCCGTCATATACTTATATAAAATAAAAATTTTGATTATTTTGTGTTTTTTATGGTGCAAACTGTTACTGCATTCCGTCTTACAATACGTGTATAGTTTCATAGTCGAAAAATAAATCCTTCATAACGAAAACTTGCATACGCGTTTTTTTTAAAAAAGAGGTTTTAGCGTACTTAGGTGCTTGATATTTTGATTTTCGAACTTTTTTTGATATGGAAAGAATGTCCGACGGTCCCTGATGCTCGCTACAACGTTTTCAAAGTCATCGCGAGTACGCTTCCATCGTAAAAATACGCATATATAATATTTTGGGTGAAAAACGACAGGGGCCGTGGCCGTCCGTCATATACTTATATAAAATAAAAATCTTGATTATTTTGTGTTTTTTTTGGCGCAAACTGTTACTGCATTCCGTCTTTCAAAACGTGTATAGTTTCAAAGTCGAAAAATAAATCCTTCACCACGAAAACTTGCATACGCGTTTTTTTCAAAAAAGTGGTTTTAGTGTACTTAGGTAGTTGATATTTTGATTTTCGAATTTATTTTGAAATGGAAAGAATGTCCGTGGGTCCCTTTGGCGTGCTATAACGCTTTCAAAGTCATCACGAGTACGCTTCCATCGTAAAAATACGCATATGTAATATTTCGGGTGAAAAACGACAGGGGCCGTGGCCGTCCGTCATATACTTATATAAAATAAAAATTTTGATTATTTTGTGTTTTTTTTGGCGCAAACTGTTACTGCTTTCCGTCTTACAATACGTGTATAGTTTCATAGTCGAAAAATAAATCCTTCATAACGAAAACTTGCATACGCGTTTTTTTTAAAAAAGAGGTTTTAGCGTACTTAGGTGCTTGATATTTTGATTTTCGAACTTTTTTTGATATGGAAAGAATGTTCGACGGTCCCTGATGCGCGCTACAACGTTTTCAAAGTCATCGCGAGTACGCTTCCATCGTAAAAATACGCATATGTAATATTTTGGGTGAAAAACGACAGGGGCCGTGGCCGTCCGTCATATACTTATATAAAATGAAATACTTGATTATTTTGTGTTTTTTTTGGCGCAAACTGTTACTGCATTCCGTCTTACAATACGTGTATAGTTTCATAGTCAAAAAATAAATCCTTCACCACAAAAACTTGCATACGCGTTTTTTTCAAAAAAGTGGTTTTAGCGTACTTAGGTGCTTGATATTTTGATTTTCGAATTTATTTTGAAATGGAAAGAATGTCCGTGGGTCCCTTTGGCGTGCTATAACGCTTTCAAAGTCATCACGAGTACGCTTCCATCGTAAAAATACGCATATGTAATATTTCGGGTGAAAAACGACAGGGGCCGTGGCCGTCCGTCATATACTTATATAAAATAAAAATTTTGATTATTTTGTGTTTTTTTTGGCGCAAACTGTTACTGCTTTCCGTCTTACAATACGTGTATAGTTTCATAGTCGAAAAATAAATCCTTCATAACGAAAACTTGCATACGCGTTTTTTTTAAAAAAGAGGTTTTAGCGTACTTAGGTGCTTGATATTTTGATTTTCGAACTTTTTTTGATATGGAAAGAATGTTCGACGGTCCCTGATGCGCGCTACAACGTTTTCAAAGTCATCGCGAGTACGCTTCCATCGTAAAAATACGCATATGTAATATTTTGGGTGAAAAACGACAGGGGCCGTGGCCGTCCGTCATATACTTATATAAAATGAAATTCTTGATTATTTTGTGTTTTTTTTGGCGCAAACTGTTACTGCATTCCGTCTTACAATACGTGTATAGTTTCATAGTCGAAAAATAAATCCTTCACCACAAAAACTTGCATACGCGTTTTTTTCAAAAAAGTGGTTTTAGCGTACTTAGGTGCTTGATATTTTGATTTTCGAATTTATTTTGAAATGGAAAGAATGTCCGTGGGTCCCTTTGGCGTGCTATAACGCTTTCAAAGTCATCACGAGTACGCTTCCATCGTAAAAATACGCATATGTAATATTTCGGGTGAAAAACGACAGGGGCCGTGGCCGTCCGTCATATACTTATATAAAATAAAAATTTTGATTATTTTGTGTTTTTTATGGTGCAAACTGTTACTGCATTCCGTCTTACAATACGTGTATAGTTTCATAGTCGAAAAATAAATCCTTCATAACGAAAACTTGCATACGCGTTTTTTTTAAAAAAGAGGTTTTAGCGTACTTAGGTGCTTGATATTTTGATTTTCGAACTTTTTTTGATATGGAAAGAATGTCCGACGGTCCCTGATGCTCGCTACAACGTTTTCAAAGTCATCGCGAGTACGCTTCCATCGTAAAAATACGCATATATAATATTTTGGGTGAAAAACGACAGGGGCCGTGGCCGTCCGTCATATACTTATATAAAATAAAAATCTTGATTATTTTGTGTTTTTTTTGGCGCAAACTGTTACTGCATTCCGTCTTTCAAAACGTGTATAGTTTCAAAGTCGAAAAATAAATCCTTCACCACGAAAACTTGCATACGCGTTTTTTTCAAAAAAGTGGTTTTAGTGTACTTAGGTAGTTGATATTTTGATTTTCGAAATTATTTTGATATGGAAAGAATGTTTGACGGTCCCTGATGCGCGCTACAACGTTTTCAAAGTCATCGCGAGTACGCTTCCATCGTAAAAATACGCATATGTAATATTTTGGGTGAAAAACGGTGAAAAACGACAGGGGCCGTGGCCGTCCGTCATATACTTATATAAAATGAAATTCTTGATTATTTTGTGTTTTTTTTGACGCAAACTGTTACTGCATTCCGTCTTACAATACGTGTATAGTTTCATAATCGAAAAATAAATCCTTCACCACGAAAACTTGCATACGCGTTTTTTTCAAAAAAGTGGTTTTTGCATACTTGGGTGATTGATATTTTTATTTTCGAAATTATTTTGATATGGAAATAATGTTCGACGGTCCCTGATGCGCGCTACAACGTTTTCAAAGTCATCGCGAGTACGCTTCCATCGTAAAAATACGCATATGTAATATTTTGGGTGAAAAACGACAGGGGCCGTGGCCGTCTGTCATATACTTATATAAAATAAAAATCTTGATTATTTTGTGTTTTTTTTGGCGCAAACTGTTACTGCATTCCGTCTTTCAAAACGTGTATAGTTTCATAGTCGAAAAATAAATCCTTCACCACAAAAACTTGCATACGCGTTTTTTTCAAAAAAGTGGTTTTAGCGTACTTAGGTGCTTGATATTTTGATTTTCGAATTTATTTTGAAATGGAAAGAATGTCCGTGGGTCCCTTTGGCGTGCTATAACGCTTTCAAAGTCATCACGAGTACGCTTCCATCGTAAAAATACGCATATGTAATATTTCGGGTGAAAAACGACAGGGGCCGTGGCCGTCCGTCATATACTTATATAAAATAAAAATTTTGATTATTTTGTGTTTTTTTTGGCGCAAACTGTTACTGCATTCCGTCTTACAATACGTGTATAGTTTCATAGTCGAAAAATAAATCCTTCATAACGAAAACTTGCATACGCGTTTTTTTTAAAAAAGAGGTTTTAGCGTACTTAGGTGCTTGATATTTTGATTTTCGAACTTTTTTTGATATGGAAAGAATGTCCGACGGTCCCTGATGCTCGCTACAACGTTTTCAAAGTCATCGCGAGTACGCTTCCATCGTAAAAATACGCATATGTAATATTTTGGGTGAAAAACGACAGGGGCCGTGGCCGTCCGTCATATACTTATATAAAATAAAAATCTTGATTATTTTGTGTTTTTTTTGGCGCAAACTGTTACTGCATTCCGTCTTTCAAAACGTGTATAGTTTCAAAGTCGAAAAATAAATCCTTCACCACGAAAACTTGCATACGCGTTTTTTTCAAAAAAGTGGTTTTAGTGTACTTAGGTAGTTGATATTTTGATTTTCGAAATTATTTTGATATGGAAAGAATGTTTGACGGTCCCTGATGCGCGCTACAACGTTTTCAAAGTCATCGCGAGTACGCTTCCATCGTAAAAATACGCATATGTAATATTTTGGGTGAAAAACGGTGAAAAAACGACAGGGGCCGTGGCCGTCCGTCATATACTTATATAAAATGAAATTCTTGATTATTTTGTGTTTTTTTTGACGCAAACTGTTACTGCATTCTGTCTTACAATACGTGTATAGTTTCATAATCGAAAAATAAATCCTTCACCACGAAAACTTGCATACGCGTTTTTTTCAAAAAAGTGGTTTTTGCATACTTGGGTGATTGATATTTTTATTTTCGAAATTATTTTGATATGGAAAGAATGTTCGACGGTCCCTGATGCGCGCTACAACGTTTTCAAAGTCATCGCGAGTACGCTTCCATCGTAAAAATACGCATATGTAATATTTTGGGTGAAAAACGACAGGGGCCGTGGCCGTCCGTCATATACTTATATAAAATGAAATTCTTGATTATTTTGTGTTTTTTTTGGCGCAAACTGTTACTGCATTCCGTCTTACAATACGTGTATAGTTTCATAGTCGAAAAATAAATCCTTCACCACGAAAACTTGCATACGCGTTTTTTTTCAAAAAAGTAGTTTTAGCGTACTTAGGTGCTTGATATTTTGATTTTCGAATTTATTTTGATATGGAAAGAATGTCCGTGAGTCCCTTTGGCGTGCTATAACGTTTTCAAAGTCATCGCGAGTACGCTTCCATCGTAAAAATACGCATATGTAATATTTTGGGTGAAAAACGGTGAAAACCGACAGGGGCCGTGGCCGTCCGTCATATACTTATATAAAATGAAATTCTTGATTATTTTGTGTTTTTTTTAGACGCAAACTGTTACTGCATTCCGTCTTACAATACGTGTATAGTTTCATAATCGAAAAATAAATCCTTCACCACGAAAACTTGCATACGCGTTTTTTTCAAAAAAGTGGTTTTAGCGTACTTAGGTGCTTGATATTTTGATTTTCGAAATTATTTTGATATGGAAAGAATGTTCGACGGTCCCTGATGTGCGCTACAACGTTTTCAAAGTCATCGCGAGTACGCTTCCATCGTAAAAATACGCATATGTAATATTTTGGGTGAAAAACGACAGGGGCCGTGGCCGTCCGTCATATACTTATATAAAATAAAAATCTTGATTATTTTGTGTTTTTTTTGGCGCAAACTGTTACTGCATTCCGTCTTACAATACGTGTATAGTTTCATAGTCAAAAAATAAATCCTTCACCACAAAAACTTGCATACGCATTTTTTTCAAAAAAGTGGTTTTAGCGTACTTAGGTGCTTGATATTTTGATTTTCGAAATTATTTTGATATGGAAAGAATGTTCGACGGTCCCTGATGCGCGCTACAACGTTTTCAAAGTCATCGCGAGTACGCTTCCATCGTAAAAATACGCATATGTAATATTTTGGGTGAAAAACGGTGAAAAACGACAGGGGCCGTGGCCGTCCGTCATATACTTATATAAAATGAAATTCTTGATTATTTTGTGTTTTTTTTAGACGCAAACTGTTACTGCATTCCGTCTTACAATACGTGTATAGTTTCATAATCGAAAAATAAATCCTTCACCACGAAAACTTGCATACGCGTTTTTTTCAAAAAAGTGGTTTTAACGTACTTAGGTGCTTGATATTTTGATTTTCGAATTTATTTTGATATGGAAAGAATGTCCGTGGGTCCCTTTGGCGTGCTATAACGTTTTCAAAGTCATCGCGAGTACGCTTCCATCGTAAAAATACGCATATGTAATATTTTGGGTGAAAAACGGTAAAAAACAATAGGGGCCGTGGCCGTCCGTCATATACTTATATAAAATGAAATTCTTGATTATTTTGTGTTTTTTTTGACGCAAACTGTTACTGCATTCCGTCTTACAATACGTGTATAGTTTCATAATCGAAAAATAAATCCTTCACCACGAAAACTTGCATACGCGTTTTTTTCAAAAAAGTGGTTTTTGCATACTTGGGTGATTGATATTTTTATTTTCGAAATTATTTTGATATGGAAAGAATGTTCGACGGTCCCTGATGCGCGCTACAACGTTTTCAAAGTCATCGCGAGTACGCTTCCATCGTAAAAATACGCATATGTAATATTTTGGGTGAAAAACGGTGAATAACGACAGGGGCCGTGGCCGTCCGTCATATACTTATATAAAATGAAATACTTGATTATTTTGTGTTTTTTTTTAAGGCAAACTGTTACTGCATTCCGTCTTACAATACGTGTATAGTTTCATAATCGAAAAATAAATCCTTCACCACGATAACTTGCATACGCGTTTTTTTCAAAAAAGTGGTTTTAACGTACTTAGGTGCTTGATATTTTGATTTTCGAATTTATTTTGATATGGAAAGAATGTCCGTGGGTCCCTTTGGCGTGCTATAACGTTTTCAAAGTCATCGCGAGTACGCTTCCATCGTAAAAATACGCATAAGTAATATTTTGGGTGAAAAACGACAGGGGCCGTGGCCGTCCGTCATATACTTATATAAAATAAAAATCTTGATTATTTTGTGTTTTATTTGGCGCAAACTGTTACTGCATTCCGTCTTTCAAAACGTGTATAGTTTCAAAGTCGAAAAATAAATCCTTCACCACGAAAACTTGCATACGAGTTTTTTTCAAAAAAGTGGTTTTAGTGTACTTAGGTAGTTGATATTTTGATTTTCGAAATTATTTTGATATGGAAAGAATGTTCGACGGTCCCTGATGCGCGCTACAACGTTTTCAAAGTCATCGCGAGTACGCTTCCATTGTAAAAATACGCATATGTAATATTTTGGGTGAAAAACGGTAAAAAACAATAGGGGCCGTGGCCGTCCGTCATATACTTATATAAAATGAAATTCTTGATTATTTTGTGTTTTTTTTTACGAAAACTGTTACTGCATTCCGTCTTACAATACGTGTATAGTTTCATAATCGAAAAATAAATCCTTTCCCACGAAAACTTGCATACGCGTTTTTTTCAAAAAAGTGGTTTTTGCATACTTGGGTGATTGATATTTTTATTTTCGAAATTATTTTGATATGGAAAGAATGTTCGACGGTCCCTGATGCGCGCTACAACGTTTTCAAAGTCATCGCGAGTACGCTTCCATCGTAAAAATACGCATAAGTAATATTTTGGGTGAAAAACGACAGGGGCCGTGGCCGTCCGTCATATACTTATATAAAATAAAAATCTTGATTATTTTGTGTTTTTTTTGGCGCAAACTGTTACTGCATTCCGTCTTTCAAAACGTGTATAGTTTCATAATCGAAAAATAAATCCTTCACCACGAAAACTTGCGTACGCGTTTTTTTCAAAAAAGTGGTTTTAGCGTACTTAGGTGCTTGATATTTTGATTTTCGAATTTATTTTGATATGGAAAGAATGTCCGTGGGTCCCTTTGGCGTGCTATAACGTTTTCAAAGTCATCGCGAGTACGCTTCCATCGTAAAAATACGCATATGTAATATTTTGGGTGAAAATCGGTGAAAAACGACAGGGGCCGTGGCCGTCCGTCATATACTTATATGAAATGAAACTCTTGATTATTTTGTGTTTTTTTTGACGCAAACTGTTACTGCATTCCGTCTTACAATACGTGTATAGTTTCATAATCGTAAAATAAATCCTTCACCACGAAAACTTGCATACGCGTTTTTTTCAAAAAAGTGGTTTTTGCATACTTGGGTGATTGATATTTTGATTTTCGAAATTATTTTGATATGGAAAAAATGTTCGACGGTCCCTGATGCGCGCTACAACGTTTTCAAAGTCATCGCGAGTACGCTTCCATCGTAAAAATACGCATATGTAATATTTTGGGTGAAAAACGGTGAAAAACGACAGGGGCCGTGGCCGTCCGTCATTTACTTATATAAAATAAAAATTTTGATTATTTTGTGTTTTTTTTGGCGCAAACTGTTACTGCATTCTGTCTTACAATACGTGTATAGTTTCATAGTCGAAAAATAAATCCTTCACCACGAAAACTTGCATACGCGTTTTTTTCAAAAAAGTGGTTTTAGCGTACTTAGGTGCTTGATATTTTGATTTTCGAATTTTTTTTGAAATGGAAAGAATGTCCCTGGGTCCCTTTGGCGTGCTATAACGTTTTCAAAGTCATCGCGAGTACGCTTCCATCGTAAAAATACGCATATGTAATATTTCGGGTGTAAAACGACAGGGGCCGTGGCCGTCCGTCATATACTTATATAAAATAAAAATTTTGATTATTTTGTGTTTTTTTTGGCGCAAACTGTTACTGCATTCCGTCTTACAATACGTGTATAGTTTCATAGTCGAAAAATAAATCCTTCATAACGAAAACTTGCATACGCGTTTTTTTTAAAAAAGAGGTTTTAGCGTACTTAGGTGCTTGATATTTTGATTTTCGAACTTTTTTTGATATGGAAAGAATGTCCGACGGTCCCTGATGCTCGCTACAACGTTTTCAAAGTCATCGCGAGTACGCTTCCATCGTAAAAATACGCATATGTAATATTTTGGGTGAAAAACGACAGGGGCCGTGGCCGTCCGTCATATACTTATATGAAATGAAATTCTTGATTATTTTGTGTTTTTTTTGACGCAAACTGTTACTGCATTCCGTCTTACAATACGTGTATAGTTTCAAAGTCGAAAAATAAATCCTTCACCACGAAAACTTGCATACGCGTTTTTTTCAAAAAAGTGGTTTTAGTGTACTTAGGTAGTTGATATTTTGATTTTCGAAATTATTTTGATATGGAAAGAATGTTTGACGGTCCCTGATGCGCGCTACAACGTTTTCAAAGTCATCGCGAGTACGCTTCCATCGTAAAAATACGCATATGTAATATTTTGGGTGAAAAACGGTGAAAAACGACAGGGGCCGTGGCCGTCCGTCATATACTTATATAAAATGAAATTCTTGATTATTTTGTGTTTTTTTTGACGCAAACTGTTACTGCATTCCGTCTTACAATTTTTTTTTTTTTTTTTTTTTTTTTTTTTTTTTTTTTTTTTTATTATTTGAAAACACAATACAAACAAAGTATTTAAAGAAAATAATAAAAATTACCTACACCTTTAAGCTAGGCTTGTGGTGGTGTAGGGAGTAACCGTACATATATATATGATTTAATTAATTACTTAATTTAACAAATAAATAACCTACATTGTAAAATAATTAAAATAATTAAGAGATACTAAAATATACAATTTTCTTATAATAGAC
The DNA here is from genome assembly GCF_020882245.1 of Rhopalosiphum padi. Classification (NCBI taxonomy): domain Eukaryota; kingdom Metazoa; phylum Arthropoda; class Insecta; order Hemiptera; family Aphididae; genus Rhopalosiphum; species Rhopalosiphum padi. The sequence goes on from NC_083600.1 coordinate 28,555,878, forward strand.
ATTTCCTTAGTTCACTAGATAAAATGTTGTTTATACATTTTTTTATGTTAATTTGATCATTAAAAATATTTTTTTTCACATCAATTGGCAAGGCGTTAAAAATGACAGGACCCATATAATTAATAAATTTTTGACCAAAACTCGTATTAGTAAATAAGACTTTAATATTACATAGTCTATCTTCCCCCAAAGGCTTGTCATTCTGTTTAATAAAGAAAAAGTCTGATTTTTTATGTACAAACATGATTGCGGATTTTTTGTAAAGTAATTCAAGCGGAAGCACATTAAACTCTATATAGTTTAACGAGGTAGACCCAATAAGATTGTCCTTTTTCAGACATATACGAATTAAACTATTTTGCTGAACCCTTAATGGCTTAAGAACATTTATGGATGCACCTCCCCAAATTACCATGCCATATTGCAATATAGATTGGTATAGAGAAAGATAAACTATTCTCAATGTATGAGATGATGTTATATGTTTTAATATATGAAATTTGAACATTAACGATCGCAATTTTACTATTAAACTATTGATGTGAATATTCCATTTGAGGTTACAATCGAATATTAGTCCTAAATATTTAATTCTTTTTACTATATTGATTTTCGGGCAGTTACAGTTTGATACAATTGAACAGTCATGTAAAGTAATTTCTTCAAACGGTGGTAAAGTATAATTTATTGAAAAAACCATGAACATTGTTTTGTTGAAATTTAAAGAAAGTTTTTTAATATTTAACCACTTTATTATTTTCTTGAAATTTAATTCCGTTTTTTGTCTAAGAGTTTCCCAATTACTACTTGATAATAACAGACATGTATCATCCGCATATACAACTATTTTTCCATCAACTCTCATATCACATAGACTATTAATGTACATAATAAACAAAATTGGACCTAGAATACTACCTTGAGGTACACCATACATAACTTCATTTACCTGTCCCAAAACTCCATTCATATTTGTAATTTGTTTCCTCTTATTTAGATAGCTTTTGAACCAGTTTAAACAAATACCATTTATACCATAACTACTGAAAACTTTAATTAATAAACTATGATCTACAGTATCGAAAGCTTTCGCTAAATCTAGAAATATACCTAATGCTTTATCACCTTTATCGAGTGCTTTAGAAATAAATGTTGTGACAGCATATAAAGCATCTTCGGTACTTCTCCTAGGTCTGAATCCATATTGATTTTTAGAAAGAAGACTGTTATTTTCCAGATAATCTATCAAACGAGCTTTGATAATTTTTTCAAAAATTTTTGAAAAACTACTCAACATAGAGATTGGTCGGTAATTGTTCATATTTTCTTTATCACCACCTTTATGTAGAGGTTTAATTATTGCTACTTTTAATTTATCTGGAAAAATACCAAGTCTCAGACTTAAATTGAATATGTGTGTTAAAGGATTTATTATATACGGTGCTAAGTTTTTTAAAATTTTGACATTAATTTTATCAAAACCACAGGCCACATCGTCTTTAAAATGATTTATTATATTCATGATTTCCATCGAGTGTATTTTTACCGAGAAAAAATTGTTGAAATTGATCACTGGTGTACGCTCATCAGAAACTTCATCAAAACATTTATCTATTTTATTTGCTAGATTTTGTCCAATAGTGGAAAAAAACATATTTAAATGATTGGACGCAGTTAAAGGTTCTTTTTGTGCATCAATAATGTTCCCGTTATAGTTAAGGCGTTTTATGATATCATTATCAGTATTTGGTTTATTAGTTAGATTTTTTATTAATTTCCATGTGTTTTTAGGGTCTCCAGAAACACGCTGAAATTGGTCATTGTAATAATTTATTTTTGCCATTTTAATAACATAGTTTAGTTTATTTCTGTACTTTTTAAAGTACTGAATTAATTTAATATTGTTTGGATGTTTTTTTGTTTTTAAAGATAATTCTTGTTTTTTACGCACCGAGCATAACAAACCTGATGTCATCCAATTTTTTAAACGATTAGTTTTAGAATTAAGTTTTCTAAGACTCTTTGAAATATTTATAGCATCAAAAATACGTGTATATACTAAATCCATTGCCTCATTTACATCACAAATACTATATAAATCCGTCCATTTAACATTATTAAAAGTATCAATTAGCTTTTTAAAATTAATAAACTCAAATGTGGTTGATTTATTTTTCTCTTTAATTACATTTGGAATAGATATAATGGTAGAATAATGATCTGAAAAAACGGTTTGAAGTACACCAGCTTCAATGTTATCAAGGCATTTTTTTTTTTTATTTGATTTGACAAATATATGATCGATACAAGAGTTTTTACTAATACCTGCAGGAATTCTCGTATATACGTTAATAATAGAACTAAAACCATTAGATGATAATAAGTCAAGGTAATTATTCTCAACATTATCATTACCTATTATATTTATGTTAATATCACCTAATAAGATAGTCATAGTGCTATCAACAATGTCTTTATCTGACATTAATATAGCTTCTAAACGAGTCAAAAATTCATTAATTATATCCGAGGGTGACCTGTATATACATATTAGATTTAACGGTACAACAATATTATTGATAATTAACTTAATAATATTTGCTTCACAAAAATTGAATTCATGAAAATCAATATCTAAATGTTGTTTTGCAAAGACAATTATGCCATCATTCTGGTTTCTTTTCGTGGTAGAGTATAATGTTTTATACCCAGGTAAAGAATAAATACAATTTTTAGGATCGTGCCAGGTTTCCGTTAACACAATTACGTCTAAATGGAAATCTGAATCATTTTGCAAAAATAGTAGTAACTCATCTAAATTAGCATTTATGCTCCTAATATTAACACATATTATTGTAATTGATAGATTATTACAAATATTATATTTTTTCATAAATTCAGATATTGTAAGGAAATAATTAGTATTATATAACAGGTTTTTTTCAACAGTATCTACAACATGCATTATCTAACAAAAAAAAATGAATACAATTTAAAGGTACAGAGATCAATTATTGTATAATATTTTTAAACTATTTTCGTCTTCTATGAGAATGACTTTATTATTTTCATCTTTTCTTAAGAATAATTTACTATCTCTGAACCACACATATTTATAATTATGAGCCTTTGCAAACAATCTAGTTTTGTAAAATAAATTATTATTTGCTTGTGTTAAATAGTTGTTTATGTATATACCTTCATCATTCCAGTTTGCATTGACATTTTTTGCTTTAAGTTTTTTCTTTCTTGACATCTCCATCAACGATTTTTTATTTTTATAGCTGCTTAAGACAGCAACAATTTTTCCAATTTTATTTGGCACTTTGGACCGGTAGCGATATGCAGATGTAACTGATACAGCTTCTCCTAATGCCAATGACATTTCTTCAACTATTTTGCAACAATCTTCATTTTCTTGTTCTGGAACACCGACTATTTCAATATGATTTTCAAATATTTTTTGTTCCACAAAATTAATTTTTTTATTGACCACACTCATTTCATTTATTAACTTTTGATTTTGTTCTTTTAGCTGTTTATTTTCTAATCTAACATCATTAATCGACTTAATAATATCACTCAATTGCGATTTAAAATCGTCAAATTTCTCACTCAAGAAGTTAACCGAATCTTTCAGATCCGATAATATTTTATCAGAATGTGAACAGTTTTTTACTTGATTTACTACATCACCTGATTCAGAATTAAAATCTTTACAATTTACACAAAACCATTTCATTTTGTTTGAAGCACTCATTTTCCTGAAATTGACTTCTCTAAAACCGGCGCATGCAAAATGAAAAAACATTTTACATTTACTGCATTTGATATCTTCATTATCGAATACATCTTCATTACAAACGGAGCACACCAACATAATTTAATTAATTAATAAATCACTAGTACGAAATATAGATAAGAGAACAACACAGACGATCGACGACCGTTTGCATCAACTGATAAATTCAAACTAAAATACGTGTATAGTTTCATAATCGAAAAATAAATCCTTCACCACGAAAACTTGCATACGCGTTTTTTTCAAAAAAGTGGTTTTTGCATACTTGGGTGATTGATATTTTTATTTTCGAAATTATTTTGATATGGAAAGAATGTTCGACGGTCCCTGATGCGCGCTACAACGTTTTCAAAGTCATCGCGAGTACGCTTCCATCGTAAAAATACGCATATGTAATATTTTGGGTGAAAAACGACAGGGGCCGTGGCCGTCTGTCATATACTTACATAAAATAAAAATCTTGATTATTTTGTGTTTTTTTTGGCGCAAACTGTTACTGCATTCCGTCTTTCAAAACGTGTATAGTTTCATAGTCGAAAAATAAATCCTTCACCACAAAAACTTGCATACGCGTTTTTTTCAAAAAAGTGGTTTTAGCGTACTTAGGTGCTTGATATTTTGATTTTCGAATTTATTTTGAAATGGAAAGAATGTCCGTGGGTCCCTTTGGCGTGCTATAACGCTTTCAAAGTCATCACGAGTACGCTTCCATCGTAAAAATACGCATATGTAATATTTCGGGTGAAAAACGACAGGGGCCGTGGCCGTCCGTCATATACTTATATAAAATAAAAATTTTGATTATTTTGTGTTTTTTTTGGCGCAAACTGTTACTGCATTCCGTCTTACAATACGTGTATAGTTTCATAGTCGAAAAATAAATCCTTCATAACGAAAACTTGCATACGCGTTTTTTTTAAAAAAGAGGTTTTAGCGTACTTAGGTGCTTGATATTTTGATTTTCGAACTTTTTTTGATATGGAAAGAATGTCCGACGGTCCCTGATGCTCGCTACAACGTTTTCAAAGTCATCGCGAGTACGCTTCCATCGTAAAAATACGCATATGTAATATTTTGGGTGAAAAACGACAGGGGCCGTGGCCGTCCGTCATATACTTATATAAAATAAAAATCTTGATTATTTTGTGTTTTTTTTGGCGCAAACTGTTACTGCATTCCGTCTTTCAAAACGTGTATAGTTTCAAAGTCGAAAAATAAATCCTTCACCACGAAAACTTGCATACGCGTTTTTTTCAAAAAAGTGGTTTTAGTGTACTTAGGTAGTTGATATTTTGATTTTCGAAATTATTTTGATATGGAAAGAATGTTTGACGGTCCCTGATGCGCGCTACAACGTTTTCAAAGTCATCGCGAGTACGCTTCCATCGTAAAAATACGCATATGTAATATTTTGGGTGAAAAACGGTGAAAAACGACAGGGGCCGTGGCCGTCCGTCATATACTTATATAAAATGAAATTCTTGATTATTTTGTGTTTTTTTTGACGCAAACTGTTACTGCATTCCGTCTTACAATACGTGTATAGTTTCATAATCGAAAAATAAATCCTTCACCACGAAAACTTGCATACGCGTTTTTTTCAAAAAAGTGGTTTTTGCATACTTGGGTGATTGATATTTTTATTTTCGAAATTATTTTGATATGGAAAGAATGTTCGACGGTCCCTGATGCGCGCTACAACGTTTTCAAAGTCATCGCGAGTACGCTTCCATCGTAAAAATACGCATATGTAATATTTTGGGTGAAAAACGACAGGGGCCGTGGCCGTCCGTCATATACTTATATAAAATGAAATTCTTGATTATTTTGTGTTTTTTTTGGCGCAAACTGTTACTGCATTCCGTCTTACAATACGTGTATAGTTTCATAGTCGAAAAATAAATCCTTCACCACGAAAACTTGCATACGCGTTTTTTTTCAAAAAAGTAGTTTTAGCGTACTTAGGTGCTTGATATTTTGATTTTCGAATTTATTTTGATATGGAAAGAATGTCCGTGAGTCCCTTTGGCGTGCTATAACGTTTTCAAAGTCATCGCGAGTACGCTTCCATCGTAAAAATACGCATATGTAATATTTTGGGTGAAAAACGGTGAAAACCGACAGGGGCCGTGGCCGTCCGTCATATACTTATATAAAATGAAATTCTTGATTATTTTGTGTTTTTTTTAGACGCAAACTGTTACTGCATTCCGTCTTACAATACGTGTATAGTTTCATAATCGAAAAATAAATCCTTCACCACGAAAACTTGCATACGCGTTTTTTTCAAAAAAGTGGTTTTAGCGTACTTAGGTGCTTGATATTTTGATTTTCGAAATTATTTTGATATGGAAAGAATGTTCGACGGTCCCTGATGTGCGCTACAACGTTTTCAAAGTCATCGCGAGTACGCTTCCATCGTAAAAATACGCATATGTAATATTTTGGGTGAAAAACGACAGGGGCCGTGGCCGTCCGTCATATACTTATATAAAATAAAAATCTTGATTATTTTGTGTTTTTTTTGGCGCAAACTGTTACTGCATTCCGTCTTACAATACGTGTATAGTTTCATAGTCAAAAAATAAATCCTTCACCACAAAAACTTGCATACGCATTTTTTTCAAAAAAGTGGTTTTAGCGTACTTAGGTGCTTGATATTTTGATTTTCGAAATTATTTTGATATGGAAAGAATGTTCGACGGTCCCTGATGCGCGCTACAACGTTTTCAAAGTCATCGCGAGTACGCTTCCATCGTAAAAATACGCATATGTAATATTTTGGGTGAAAAACGGTGAAAAACGACAGGGGCCGTGGCCGTCCGTCATATACTTATATAAAATGAAATTCTTGATTATTTTGTGTTTTTTTTAGACGCAAACTGTTACTGCATTCCGTCTTACAATACGTGTATAGTTTCATAATCGAAAAATAAATCCTTCACCACGAAAACTTGCATACGCGTTTTTTTCAAAAAAGTGGTTTTAGCGTACTTAGGTGCTTGATATTTTGATTTTCGAAATTATTTTGATATGGAAAGAATGTTCGACGGTCCCTGATGTGCGCTACAACGTTTTCAAAGTCATCGCGAGTACGCTTCCATCATAAAAATACGCATATGTAATATTTTGGGTGAAAAACGACAGGGGCCGTGGCCGTCCGTCATTTACTTATATAAAATAAAAATCTTGATTATTTTGTGTTTTTTTTTAAGGCAAACTGTTACTGCATTCCGTCTTACAATACGTGTATAGTTTCATAGTCGAAAAATAAATCCTTCATAACGAAAACTTGCATACGCGTTTTTTTTAAAAAAGAGGTTTTAGCGTACTTAGGTGCTTGATATTTTGATTTTCGAACTTTTTTTGATATGGAAAGAATGTTCGACGGTCCCTGATGCGCGCTACAACGTTTTCAAAGTCATCGCGAGTACGCTTCTATCGTAAAAATACGCATATGTAATATTTTGGGTGAAAAACGACAGGGGCCGTGGCCGTCCGTCATATACTTATATAAAATGAAATTCTTGATTATTTTGTGTTTTTTTTGGCGCAAACTGTTACTGCATTCCGTCTTACAATACGTGTATAGTTTCATAGTCAAAAAATAAATCCTTCACCACAAAAACTTGCATACGCGTTTTTTTCAAAAAAGTGGTTTTAGCGTAATTAGGTGCTTGATATTTTGATTTTCGAATTTATTTTGAAATGGAAAGAATGTCCGTGGGTCCCTTTGGCGTGCTATAACGCTTTCAAAGTCATCACGAGTACGCTTCCATCGTAAAAATACGCATATGTAATATTTCGGGTGAAAAACGACAGGGGCCGTGGCCGTCCGTCATATACTTATATAAAATAAAAATTTTGATTATTTTGTGTTTTTTTTGGCGCAAACTGTTACTGCATTCCGTCTTACAATACGTGTATAGTTGCATAGTCGAAAAATAAATCCTTCATAACGAAAACTTGCATACGCGTTTTTTTTAAAAAAGAGGTTTTAGCGTACTTAGGTGCTTGATATTTTGATTTTCGAACTTTTTTTGATATGGAAAGAATGTTCGACGGTCCCTGATGCGCGCTACAACGTTTTCAAAGTCATCGCGAGTACGCTTCCATCGTAAAAATACGCATATGTAATATTTTGGGTGAAAAACGGTGAATAACGACAGGGGCCGTGGCCGTCCGTCATATACTTATATAAAATGAAATACTTGATTATTTTGTGTTTTTTTTTAAGGCAAACTGTTACTGCATTCCGTCTTACAATACGTGTATAGTTTCATAATCGAAAAATAAATCCTTCACCACGAAAACTTGCATACGCGTTTTTTTCAAAAAAGTGGTTTTAACGTACTTAGGTGCTTGATATTTTGATTTTCGAATTTATTTTGATATGGAAAGAATGTCCGTGGGTCCCTTTGGCGTGCTATAACGTTTTCAAAGTCATCGCGAGTACGCTTCCATCGTAAAAATACGCATATGTAATATTTTGGGTGAAAAACGACAGGGGCCGTGGCCGTCCGTCATATACTTATATAAAATAAAAATCTTGATTATTTTGTGTTTTATTTGGCGCAAACTGTTACTGCATTCCGTCTTTCAAAACGTGTATAGTTTCAAAGTCGAAAAATAAATCCTTCACCACGAAAACTTGCATACGCGTTTTTTTCAAAAAAGTGGTTTTAGTGTACTTAGGTAGTTGATATTTTGATTTTCGAAATTATTTTGATATGGAAAGAATGTTCGACGGTCCCTGATGCGCGCTACAACGTTTTCAAAGTCATCGCGAGTACGCTTCCATCGTAAAAATACGCATATGTAATATTTTGGGTGAAAAACGGTAAAAAACAATAGGGGACGTGGCCGTCCGTCATATACTTATATAAAATGAAATTCTTGATTATTTTGTGTTTTTTTTGACGCAAACTGTTACTGCATTCCGTCTTACAATACGTGTATAGTTTCATAATCGAAAAATAAATCCTTCACCACGAAAACTTGCATACGCGTTTTTTTCAAAAAAGTGGTTTTTGCATACTTGGGTGATTGATATTTTTATTTTCGAAATTATTTTGATATGGAAAGAATGTTCGACGGTCCCTGATGCGCGCTACAACGTTTTCAAAGTCATCGCGAGTACGCTTCCATCGTAAAAATACGCATATGTAATATTTTGGGTGAAAATCGGTGAAAAACGACAGGGGCCGTGGCCGTCCGTCATATACTTATATGAAATGAAACTCTTGATTATTTTGTGTTTTTTTTGACGCAAACTGTTACTGCATTCCGTCTTACAATACGTGTATAGTTTGATAATCGTAAAATAAATCCTTCACCACGAAAACTTGCATACGCGTTTTTTTCAAAAAAGTGGTTTTTGCATACTTGGGTGATTGATATTTTGATTTTCGAAATTATTTTGATATGGAAAAAATGTTCGACGGTCCCTGATGCGCGCTACAACGTTTTCAAAGTCATCGCGAGTACGCTTCCATCGTAAAAATACGCATATGTAATATTTTGGGTGAAAAACGGTGAAAAACGACAGGGGCCGTGGCCGTCCGTCATTTACTTATATAAAATAAAAATTTTGATTATTTTGTGTTTTTTTTGGCGCAAACTGTTACTGCATTCTGTCTTACAATACGTGTATAGTTTCATAGTCGAAAAATAAATCCTTCACCACGAAAACTTGCATACGCGTTTTTTTCAAAAAAGTGGTTTTAGCGTACTTAGGTGCTTGATATTTTGATTTTCGAATTTTTTTTGAAATGGAAAGAATGTCCCTGGGTCCCTTTGGCGTGCTATAACGTTTTCAAAGTCATCGCGAGTACGCTTCCATCGTAAAAATACGCATATGTAATATTTCGGGTGTAAAACGACAGGGGCCGTGGCCGTCCGTCATATACTTATATAAAATAAAAATTTTGATTATTTTGTGTTTTTTTTGGCGCAAACTGTTACTGCATTCCGTCTTACAATACGTGTATAGTTTCATAGTCGAAAAATAAATCCTTCATAACGAAAACTTGCATACGCGTTTTTTTTAAAAAAGAGGTTTTAGCGTACTTAGGTGCTTGATATTTTGATTTTCGAACTTTTTTTGATATGGAAAGAATGTCCGACGGTCCCTGATGCTCGCTACAACGTTTTCAAAGTCATCGCGAGTACGCTTCCATCGTAAAAATACGCATATGTAATATTTTGGGTGAAAAACGACAGGGGCCGTGGCCGTCCGTCATATACTTATATGAAATGAAATTCTTGATTATTTTGTGTTTTTTTTGACGCAAACTGTTACTGCATTCCGTCTTACAATACGTGTATAGTTTCATAATCGAAAATAAATCCTTCACCACGAAAACTTGCATACGCGATTTTTTCAAAAAAGTGGTTTTTGCATACTTGGGTGATTGATATTTTGATTTTCGAAATTATTTTGATATGGAAAGAATGTTCGACGGTCCCTGATGCGCGCTACAACGTTTTCAAAGTCATCGCGAGTACGCTTCCATCGTAAAAATACGCATATGTAATATTTTGGGTGAAAAACGGTGAAAAACGACAGGGGCCGTGGCCGTCCGTCATTTACTTATATAAAATAAAAATTTTGATTATTTTGTGTTTTTTTTGGCGCAAACTGTTACTGCATTCTGTCTTACAATTCGTGTATAGTTTCATAGTCGAAAAATAAATCCTTCACCACGAAAACTTGCATACGCGTTTTTTTCAAAAAAGTGGTTTTAGCGTACTTAGGTGCTTGATATTTTGATTTTCGAATTTTTTTTGAAATGGAAAGAATGTCCCTGGGTCCCTTTGGCGTGCTATAACGTTTTCAAAGTCATCGCGAGTACGCTTCCATCGTAAAAATACGCATATGTAATATTTCGGGTGTAAAACGACAGGGGCCGTGGCCGTCCGTCATATACTTATATAAAATAAAAATTTTGATTATTTTGTGTTTTTTTTGGCGCAAACTGTTACTGCATTCCGTCTTACAATACGTGTATAGTTTCATAGTCGAAAAATAAATCCTTCATAACGAAAACTTGCATACGCGTTTTTTTTAAAAAAGAGGTTTTAGCGTACTTAGGTGCTTGATATTTTGATATTCGAACTTTTTTTGATATGGAAAGAATGTCCGACGGTCCCTGATGCTCGCTACAACGTTTTCAAAGTCATCGCGAGTACGCTTCCATCGTAAAAATACGCATATGTAATATTTTGGGTGAAAAACGACAGGGGCCGTGGCCGTCCGTCATATACTTATATGAAATGAAATTCTTGATTATTTTGTGTTTTTTTTGACGCAAACTGTTACTGCATTCCGTCTTACAATACGTGTATAGTTTCATAATCGAAAAATAAATCCTTCACCACGAAAACTTGCATACGCGTTTTTTTCAAAAAAGTGGTTTTTGCATACTTGGGTGCTTGATATTTTGATTTTCGAAATTATTTTGATATGGAAAGAATGTTCGACGTCCCTGATGCGCGCTACAACGTTTTCAAAGTCATCGCGAGTACGCTTCCATCGTAAAAATACGCATATGTAATATTTTGGGTGAAAAACGGTGAAAAACGACAGGGGCCGTGGCCGTCCGTCATTTACTTATATAAAATAAAAATTTTGATTATTTTGTGTTTTTTTTGGCGCAAACTGTTACTGCATTCTGTCTTACAATACGTGTATAGTTTCATAGTCGAAAAATAAATCCTTCACCACGAAAACTTGCATACGCGTTTTTTTCAAAAAAGTGGTTTTAGCGTACTTAGGTGCTTGATATTTTGATATTCGAACTTTTTTTGATATGGAAAGAATGTCCGACGGTCCCTGATGCTCGCTACAACGTTTTCAAAGTCATCGCGAGTACGCTTCCATCGTAAAAATACGCATATGTAATATTTTGGGTGAAAAACGACAGGGGCCGTGGCCGTCCGTCATATACTTATATGAAATGAAATTCTTGATTATTTTGTGTTTTTTTTGACGCAAACTGTTACTGCATTCCGTCTTACAGTACGTGTATAGTTTCATAATCGAAAAATAAATCCTTCACCACGAAAACTTGCATACTCGTTTTTTTCAAAAAAGTGGTTTTTGCATACTTGGGTGCTTGATATTTTGATTTTCGAAATTATTTTGATATGGAAAGAATGTTCGACGTCCCTGATGCGCGCTACAACGTTTTCAAAGTCATCGCGAGTACGCTTCCATCGTAAAAATACGCATATGTAATATTTTGGGTGAAAAACGGTGAAAAACGACAGGGGCCGTGGCCGTCCGTCATTTACTTATATAAAATAAAAATTTTGATTATTTTGTGTTTTTTTTTGGCGCAAACTGTTACTGCATTCTGTCTTACAATACGTGTATAGTTTCATAATCGAAAAATAAATCCTTCACCACGAAAACTTGCATACGCGTTTTTTTCAAAAAAGTGGTTTTAGCGTACTTAGGTGCTTGATATTTTGATTTTCGAATTTATTTTGAAATGGAAAGAATGTCCGTGGGTCCCTTTGGCGTGCTATAACGCTTTCAAAGTCATCACGAGTACGCTTCCATCGTAAAAATACGCATATGTAATATTTCGGGTGAAAAACGACAGGGGCCGTGGCCGTCCGTCATATACTTATATAAAATAAAAATTTTGATTATTTTGTGTTTTTTTTGGCGCAAACTGTTACTGCATTCCGTCTTACAATACGTGTATAGTTTCATAGTCGAAAAATAAATCCTTCATAACGAAAACTTGCATACGCGTTTTTTTTAAAAAAGAGGTTTTAGCGTACTTAGGTGCTTGATATTTTGATTTTCGAACTTTTTTTGATATGGAAAGAATGTCCGACGGTCCCTGATGCTCGCTACAACGTTTTCAAAGTCATCGCGAGTACGCTTCCATCGTAAAAATACGCATATGTAATATTTTGGGTGAAAAACGACAGGGGCCGTGGCCGTCCGTCATATACTTATATGAAATGAAATTCTTGATTATTTTGTGTTTTTTTTGACGCAAAATGTTACTGCATTCCGTCTTACAATACGTGTATAGTTTCATAATCGAAAATAAATCCTTCACCACGAAAACTTGCATACGCGTTTTTTTCAAAAAAGTGGTTTTTGCATACTTGGGTGATTGATATTTTGATTTTCGAAATTATTTTGATATGGAAAGAATGTTCGACGGTCCCTGATGCGCGCTACAACGTTTTCAAAGTCATCGCGAGTACGCTTCCATCGTAAAAATACGCATATGTAATATTTTGGGTGAAAAACGGTGAAAAACGACAGGGGCCGTGGCCGTCCGTCATATACTTATATGAAATGAAATTCTTGATTATTTTGTGTTTTTTTTGACGCAAACTGTTACTGCATTCCGTCTTACAATACGTGTATAGTTTCATAATCGAAAAATAAATCCTTCTCCACGAAAACTTGCATACGCGTTTTTTTCAAAAAAGTGGTTTTTGCATACTTGGGTGCTTGATATTTTGATTTTCGAAATTATTTTGATATGGAAAGAATGTTCGACGTCCCTGATGCGCGCTACAACGTTTTCAAAGTCATCGCGAGTACGCTTCCATCGTAAAAATACGCATATGTAATATTTTGGGTGAAAAACGGTGAAAAACGACAGGGGCCGTGGCCGTCCGTCATTTACTTATATAAAATAAAAATTTTGATTATTTTGTGTTTTTTTTGGCGCAAACTGTTACTGCATTCTGTCTTACAATACGTGTATAGTTTCATAGTCGAAAAATAAATCCTTCACCACGAAAACTTGCATACGCGTTTTTTTCAAAAAAGTGGTTTTAGCGTACTTAGGTGCTTGATATTTTGATTTTCGAATTTTTTTTGAAATGGAAAGAATGTCCCTGGGTCCCTTTGGCGTGCTATAACGTTTTCAAAGTCATCGCGAGTACGCTTCCATCGTAAAAATACGCATATGTAATATTTCGGGTGTAAAACGACAGGGGCCGTGGCCGTCCGTCATATACTTATATAAAATAAAAATCTTGATTATTCCGTGTTTTTTTTTGGCGCAAACTGTTACTGAATTCCGTCTTACAATACGTGTATAGTTTCATAGTCGAAAAATAAATCCTTCACCACGAAAACTTGCATACGCGTTTTTTTCAAAAAAGTGGTTTTAGCGTACTTAGGTGCTTGATATTTTGATTTTCGAATTTATTTTGATATGGAAAGAATGTCCGACGGTCCCTGATTCTCGCTACAGCGTTTTCAAAGTTATCGCGAGTACGCTTCCATCGTAAAAATACGCATATGTAATATTTTGGGTGAAAAACGACAGGGGCCGTGGCCGTCCGTCATATACTTATATAAAATGAAATTCTTGATTATTTTGTGTTTTTTTTGGTGCAACCTGTTACTGCATTCCGTCTTACAATACGTGTATAGTTTCAAAGTCGAAAAATAAATCCTTCACCACGAAAACTTGCATACGCGTTTTTTTCAAAAAAGTGGTTTTAGCGTACTTAGGTGCTTGATATTTTGATTTTCGTAATTTTTTTGATATGGAAAGAATGTCCGACGGTCCCTGATGCTCGCTACAACGTTTTCAAAGTCATAGCGAGTACGCTTCAATCGTAAAAATACGCATATTTAATATTATAAGTTAACTACGCACGTTATTCGGCCACTCTTGACTGGCGGCAAGATGGTTAGCAGTAAAAGCGGGGTTAATGATGACACTCGACAATAGTACTATATGTTATATTACGGTGTTAGTGGCATGTTACGACGGCGGCAGTAATTTTTCTCAGGTCAACGTTGCGGTGGTTAACGGCAATCCCAATTAAATTGCCGTCCATCGGGACAAGCGCCTGATGGTTGATTTGTAAAATGTGTATTATACGGCATTCCGAGCTCATAACGATGCCGATGCAAATTAATGTGCCCCGTTTAATCCGCGACATGATGTCAGTGTTGTAATTTTATGTCACTATAATATTTTGATATATAATTAATATAATATATATCGTCGTCACTGCCACGGTTGTACATATAGTTGTGCCACATGTACGTCATGTACATTTATAATATACGTGGATCTCGTTCAGTGCCCGAGTACCGTCATGCCACCGCAAATATACGTCGTTACTGCAACACTCAAAAACATGCTGACCATTTGTACCCTGTATGTACTCGTAATCCAATATCACATGATATTTGATTTATTTTTATTTTTTCACTTAATACCATTTGCGATTTCGATCGACTGTATTATCTGCGTCCACGATTACGTTCGACCATTCGTCAGCGGTATACGTTGTATACCATCCCGTTTGTATATATTATTATGACGTGTGTCCGAGTGTGTCACCACTTCATGGCACCTACTCGGTGTTAAACGCTTCAGTATTTTTATCATTGTTGTCCGTGTTAACCATCATAAGCAGTCGGTCGCATTATTGGTCCGTAACGGATTAATTTTCGAATTGTCGTAAATAAATAAAAATTGCCATAACTGATATTGGTGTCGTTCGGCTGGCCGCCATGTAGATTTGGTTGTGGGATTTAAGGCGTCCATAATTGAGTGTGCGACACCAGTTAACTTGTTACATGACGGAGTGCCGGAGAACGTGCGTTGGTGATTTATCTCCAAACCCCGTAGTACCTCCTCTTTTCGTACCACCGATCCCGCATTGCTGCAGTCGTACTATGCGACGTCTTATCCTGAGAACCACAATTTTACGTAAGTCGTCGGTTCGTCAGCTACTGTATCGTCGACAGCGACATATTGCGTCTTTGTAAAATAAAATAAGTACCATAATTTACACTACGGATGATGACTGCCGGCGCTATATCTCAGTCACCACATTAACTCATACTAGCTGATTATACGTATATTGTGTGCGTACGTCTCCGATTGCTGGTGTAGCATAGGTTGTTTTTCCGTTGTCTCTCACAACGCAAACCGAATTTAGATATATATTATACTCGACTATACTTTTGTATACATGCAATGTGTCTTCGGTCTCGTATTCATTAAACCATCATCCAGAGCCGTTGTGATATTTTTTGTATTAGCGATTACCATTTGATTGAGATTGCTGTTTGCCGTCGTTCGTGCTAATTCACGAAACATCGCCAATAAATGTGCAGAAATTATTTGTAATCATATTCCGTTCTTGCTGTTTCTCATATATAGTGTAGTGTCCCGTAAACTAATCATTTCAACGTTATCACGCGACAAAGTTCGTTGTAAATTCATCACGATGTCAACTATTTATCATGTCTAAGTTTACCACCACCGACCTTGTTCCTATAATCAATTTATTAAATCAGATTGATTTAACCCAATAACTAGTATCAAACGTATAGCCACGAATATTATTATCTAGATAATTCATTACACTTTAATTTTTATTTAAGTTTTTACACGAATCATGACCATTATAAAATTAAAATGTTTCATATGAACATGCAATTAGAACTCTTTGTCTAATCTCTAATATATACAAAGTAGTACTAACAGTAGGGTTGTTCGTTATTCGATCGTCGTAATATTAAGTAATTGATTGTAAACAATTCAGAAATAATTGAAAATTGTTATTAATCAATGATATTTATCAAGAGTACAGTATGCGGTTGTTGAAACAGATTAATAAAACTAATCGATTAATTAAAATATTTGAATACCCATACACTACTCGTAAATAGTATGTGTACAATGTATATTTAACTAACGCGTTTTAATTGAAAATTAAGTTAATTGAGATCTACATGGGTAATTTATTTTAACGAGAAACACATAACTTATCAACAAAAATTATGTTTTTATAATTTTTTTTACATCTTCTTATAAGTTTTTTACTTTTTTGAATAAAAACATCATTATTATTATCATTTTTATTTCATACTTCAAACTTCTGGAGCAGAATATTTTCTAAAATAAAAATTGAAAAAAAATAATGGTTTTATTCCTGTCCTTATACTCAATATTTTTTTCCAAAATATATAATCACTTAAAATTCCATTTCCAAACATTGAAAAAAATTAAAATAAATTTACAAAATATATACGAACAACCTTGTATGTATATACCTAAATAGTAGAGAAATACGTAATTATATATATTTAATAAATTAATAACTACTTATCCACTGAATATTAAGTTAAATAATTTTTACTTACTATTATGACTATAAGTTATGTGGTCAATGTACGAGTTATTCCGTCAGGTAAAATAATTAAGTATATTTTTTTAATTTAAATCAGTTGTTGTGTTCGTACGATTCGATATTATCACGATCAGATAAGAAGACGATATTTACAACAGCGAACTCAACAAAACCGTAACATTTACATAAATTAGTTTTAAAAAAGAAAAATCACAATACTATATAGTTATATTACTTATACTATATTGTCATAGGAGAATCCGAATATATTACATTATATTATTATAATGTATAATATTACAGCGCCACAGCGCATTGACATATTGTGGAACTCCGATGAGATTTTGTTGAAATCATACAGCCACTGGTCATATTGATATATATTTATATATGTATATTACTCCTTTGCTGAAAATTGCCACGAGCACGCGTACGCTTAACTATATGTGCGTTTTTACCTTAACGTATGGGCACGGCGAATGCACGTGTAAATTACTGTGGACAGGACTATGTAGTCTGCGGACAGCCACCGCACAGGTCCTGATACTGTGTAACTATCGTCCTGTTGGCTGTCGGCAATACTGTCTGTATCCGGTCGCCGTCGGTCTCGCGCACCTGCGCCGGCTCCACCGTACGCGGAAACAGCAGCTGAGTCGACACTGCTGACATTTTTATTCCAAGCAACTCAACCCCTACCGTCATGGCCATCAATACGTCGTCGCTATCGTAATCATCACTATTGGGTCCGAGTCGTGATCCGCGTGTTTATCAATAGCCGCTGTATGGTCCGTCACGCTTCGATAGCGATAGCCACTGTGTAACGTCGCGGTAATCCAAACGGCTTCAAGTGTACATCGCCACCGTTCTTCTAATGTACTTAAGTATTACCAATAAAATAATAATTATAACGATTATTACGACTGCATATCACACATGTTCGTCGTTACATTCCAAACGTCAATAACGATTGTTGACCGCGTGTCATACTTTATGGTAATTGTTAGTTTATCATATTGATTTCATTTTTGTTTTATATCTGCAAATTTCTCTATCGGTGGTGACAGATCTATGATCTATTGTGTACGCGAATTGTTGAAGTGCATCACGAGTTCATAAAACTATTTCTGTGAAAAGAATATCCGACGGTCCCTTATGGGCGCTACAACGTTTTCAAAGGCATCGTGAGTACGCTTCCATCTTAAAAATACGCATGTTTAATATTTTGGGTGAAAAACGGCGAAAAACGACAGGGTCTGTGTCTGTACGTCCTATACTTATATAAAATCTTGATTATTTCGTGTTTTTTTTTGGCGCCAACTGTTACTGTATAGTAAAAAAATAAATCTTTCACTACGAAAACTTACATACGCGTGTAATAACGCAAAAATAAGAGATATTAAAAATATAATAAGAAGCCTATAGTGAGATTATATAAATTTTAAATGGACAAGTACAAGTGACACAAGGCTTTAATAAATGTCAGATCTGTGGAACCTTTCTCCTACACTTATAAGTGCTGGGGAATTATAGCGACCAATCAGATGTAAATATTAGAATTATTTAAAATTACGTTATTACCTTCCTCCTGATGGTCGGAGGGCTCTCGAGATCGTGATTCGAAATTATAATCAAATACACTATATAGTGATTAAGTGTAGATAAGCAGATTTCAAAAATCAACGCAAATAAAATAATGCTTATGCACCTTACCTTATTCGCTGTTGAACTCGTTAACCAGTAATTGTCTGAACAAAACTAGAATGGGTTAATCACACGGATCCAGTTAAAAATCAACACTGAAGTATTTCGTTGTAGTGAAAATGGTCCAGTTGTCGCTCGCAGTGTGTCTCCGGTGTGGTGGGTGTATTGTTAAAGTGTTTGGTGCTCATGCACTCTTGAGAGATGTTACTAATTCTAATGGTGCGTACGCACGCGGGAGAGAGACGTCACCCCAAAGGGTGACGCGTCTGCACTGGTGAGAGAAGACGATGTGGTCAAGCCTGTCAGCGTCGCAGGCAGCTCCAACAAAGGCCTCCGCGTCCTTCGAGAAATCGGCTCTCTCCCTGACGGCGGAGAGCCCCATTGGACCATCCCTTGTCTCTGGCGGCACACGTAAAAGATCACACGCTTTGCGCCATACTGTCGCAATAACGTGCGAGTTCCCACGTGACCAAACAATGTAAATCGTTTCTTTCATCAGTGATCAATAAGGATTATTGGTTTTTATTGACGGCTATCTGCGTGCGACAACTTTACTGTTATTTATTTAAAAAAATAATAAAATATACAATAAATTATGATGTGTGAGCATATCATTACATCCACCCTACGCTTTTTTTGTGTTGTATTTAGAAAATATATTTTTTTTTTTTTTTAGAACACCACTCATGAGTGAGTGTCAGCGTGATACAATAATTGAGATGTTAGAGAAGAAAAAAAAAGTTAAAGTTCAAAGTTCAGAAGTTTGAATATAATGTGAATGGGTAATGTTTTAATGTTTTTTCTTTTATACAAAATTTAAGGGTCTATGATATTGTGATTCGAACATTTACATATAATATATGAATAGTATGGGTGCAGAACTAAGACTTGAGTTTTCTTCCATTCCTATACCATTATTGCTCTATTCGTATTGATATTAATGTTTTATCTTTAAATTTAAATTTCTTAACTATTGGATTGTAATGATATTACTTTACATTTTTATTATGTTTAACATTGTTGTATATGTTTACATGTTAAGATTTATTTTTTATTTATTGATTAATTTCTAATTTTACATGATTTTTACTTATTGGATAAAGCTATATTTGTCTTAAAATTAATTAATTCTAAATAGCCTTATTTTTATATCTATAAGTATATATATATATATATATCTACTCTCTGAGCAACTATGGTTAATTTAATAAATATAGGAGCCTACCTAATTTTGGGCTTTTTTTTTTGTTTTTCGTTTTGTATTTTATTAATTTATTTAATGTTTATTCGTTTATTTTAGTATTATTTTGGTATTATTCAGATTTAATTTATGAATATGGATATCTTTTATTTATATACTTATATTATTTAGTTAACTTAGGTTATTTTTACATTTTATATATATATATGCAATAATGCATGAGCATTTATGGTTTTAACTTATACTAACTTAAATTGGGTAATTTTTTTACATTTTTTTTTTTTTTGTATATTATGCATTAATGCATAAACATTTGATGATTAATTACTGTTAAAGTAAGTTAGGTAATTTTTAACATTATTTTTTTTTATATATATATAATGCATTAATGCATAAACATTTATTTTTTGAATTTATATTGACTTAAGAATTAGATTATTTTTACATTTTTTTTTTTTTGTATAAAATGCATTAATATATAAACATTTATTTTTTGAACTTATATTGACTTAAGAAATAGATTATTTTTACATTATTTTTTTTATATATAATATATTAATGCATAAACATTTGATGTTCAACTTCAATTAACTTAAATTAGGTATTTTTTAACATTATTTTTTTTCTATAATGCATTAATGCATAAACATTTATTTTTTGAACTTATATTGACTTAAGAATTAAATTATTTTCACATTTTTTTTTTATATAAAATGCATAAATGCATAAACATCTGATGTTTAACTTCTATTAACTTAAATTAGGTATTTTTTATATAATGCATTAATGCATAAACATTTATTTCTTGAAGTTATATTGACTAAAGAATTACATTTTTTTTTTTTTTGTATAAAATGCATTAATGCATAAACATTTGATGTATAATTTCTATTAACTTAAATTATGTAACTTTTAACATTATCTTTTATTTTTTTTTAAAGCATAAACATTTATTATTTGAACTTATATTAACTAAGAATTAGGTAATTTTCAACAATTTTTTTTTTGTATGCAATAATTTTGCGATGATGCATGAACAATTTTGATTATGATTATACTAATTTAATATATATTATCTTTTGCATTTTTTGAATGTTAATAGCATATCATTAGACGCGTTTTTCTTAAACAATTGGTTTTTGAATACTTGGGTGCTTGATATTTTGATTTTCGAAATTTTCATGATATGAAAAGAATGTCCGACGGTCCCTTATGCGCGCTGTAACGTTTTCAAAGTCATCGCGAGTACGCTTCCATCGTAAAAATACGCATATTTAATATTTTGGATGAAAACCGGGAAAAACGACAGGGGCCGTGGCCGTCCGTCATATACTTATATAAAATAAAAATCTTGATTATTTCGTGTTTTTTTTTGGCGCAAACTGTTACTGCAACTCGTCTTACGAAACGTGTAAAGTTTCATAGTGGAGAAATAAATCCTTCACCGCGAAAACTTCCATGCTTCATTTTTTCAAAAAAGTGGTTTTTGCATACTTGGGTGCTTGATATTTTGATTTTCGAAATTTTCATGATATGAAAAGAATGTCCGACGGTCCCTTTTGCGCGCTGTATCGTTTTCAAAGTCATCGCGAGTACGCTTCCATCGTAAAAATACGCATATTTAATATTTTGGGTGAAAACCAGGAAAAAACGACAGGGGCCGTGGCCGTCCGTCATATACTTATATAAAATAAAAATCTTGATTATTTCGTGTTTTTTTTGGCGCCAACTGTTACTGCAACCCGTCTTACGATACGTGTAAAGTTTCATAGTGGAGAAATAAATCCTTCACCGCGAAAACTTCCATGCTTCATTTTTTCAAAAAAGTGGTTTTTGCATACTTGGGTGCTTGATATTTTGATTTTCGAAATTTTCATGATATGAAAAGAATGTCCGACGGTCCCTTATGCGCGCTGTAACGTTTTCAAAGTCATCGCGAGTACGCTTCCATCGTAAAAATACGCATATTTAATATTTTGGATGAAAACCGGGAAAAACGACAGGGGCCGTGGCCGTCCGTCATATACTTATATAAAATAAAAATCTTGATTATTTCGTGTTTTTTTTGGCGCCAACTGTTACTGCAACCCGTCTTACGATACGTGTAAAGTTTCATAGTGGAGAAATAAATCCTTCACCGCGAAAACTTCCATGCTTCATTTTTTTAAAAAAGTGGTTTTTGCATACTTGGGTGCTTGATATTTTGATTTTCGAAATTTTCATGATATGATAAGAATGTCCGACGGTCCCTTTTGCGCGCTGTATCGTTTTCAAAGTCATCGCGAGTACGCTTCCATCGTAAAAATAAGCATATTTAATATTTTGGGTGAAAACCAGGAAAAACGACAGGGGCCGTGGCCGTCCGTCATATACTTATATAAAATAAAAATCTTGATTATTTCGTGTTTTTTTTTTGGCGCAAACTGTTACTGCAACCCGTCTTACTAAACGTGTAAAGTTTCATAGTGGAGAAATAAAACCTTCACCGCGAAAACTTCCATGCTTCATTTTTTTTAAAAAGTGGTTTTTGCATACTTGGGTGCTTGATATTTTGATTTTCGAAATTTTCATGATATGAAAAGAATGTCCGACGGTCCCTTTTGCGCGCTGTATCGTTTTCAAAGTCATCGCGAGTACGCTTCCATCGTAAAAATAAGCATATTTAATATTTTGGGTGAAAACCGGGAAAAACGACAGGGGCCGTGGCCGTCCGTCATATACTTATATAAAATAAAAATCTTGATTATTTCGTGTTTTTTTTTTGGCGCAAACTGTTACTGCAACTCGTCTTACGAAACGTGTAAAGTTTCATAGTGGAGAAATAAATCCTTCACCGCGAAAACTTCCATGCTTCATTTTTTCAAAAAAGTGGTTTTTGCATACTTGGGTGCTTGATATTTTGATTTTCGAAATTTTCATGATATGAAAAGAATGTCCGACGGTCCCTTATGCGCGCTGTAACGTTTTCAAAGTCATCGCGAGTACGCTTCCATCGTAAAAATACGCATATTTAATATTTTGGATGAAAACCGGGAAAAACGACAGGGGCCGTGGCCGTCCGTCATATACTTATATAAAATAAAAATCTTGATTATTTCGTGTTTTTTTTTGGCGCAAACTGTTACTGCAACTCGTCTTACGAAACGTGTAAAGTTTCATAGTGGAGAAATAAATCCTTCACCGCGAAAACTTCCATGCTTCATTTTTTTAAAAAAGTGGTTTTTGCATACTTGGGTGCTTGATATTTTGATTTTCGAAATTTTCATGATATGATAAGAATGTCCGACGGTCCCTTTTGCGCGCTGTATCGTTTTCAAAGTCATCGCGAGTACGCTTCCATCGTAAAAATAAGCATATTTAATATTTTGGGTGAAAACCAGGAAAAACGACAGGGGCCGTGGCCGTCCGTCATATACTTATATAAAATAAAAATCTTGATTATTTCGTGTTTTTTTTTGGCGCAAACTGTTACTGCAACCCGTCTTACTAAACGTGTAAAGTTTCATAGTGGAGAAATAAAACCTTCACCGCGAAAACTTCCATGCTTCATTTTTTTTAAAAAGTGGTTTTTGCATACTTGGGTGCTTGATATTTTGATTTTCGAAATTTTCATGATATGAAAAGAATGTCCGACGGTCCCTTTTGCGCGCTGTATCGTTTTCAAAGTCATCGCGAGTACGCTTCCATCGTAAAAATAAGCATATTTAATATTTTGGGTGAAAACCGGGAAAAACGACAGGGGCCGTGGCCGTCCGTCATATACTTATATAAAATAAAAATCTTGATTATTTCGTGTTTTTTTTTGGCGCAAACTGTTACTGCAACTCGTCTTACGAAACGTGTAAAGTTTCATAGTGGAGAAATAAATCCTTCACCGCGAAAACTTCCATGCTTCATTTTTTCAAAAAAGTGGTTTTTGCATACTTGGGTGCTTGATATTTTGATTTTCGAAATTTTCATGATATGAAAAGAATGTCCGACGGTCCCTTTTGCGCGCTGTATCGTTTTCAAAGTCATCGCGAGTACGCTTCCATCGTAAAAATACGCATATTTAATATTTTGGGTGAAAACCAGGAAAAAACGACAGGGGCCGTGGCCGTCCGTCATATACTTATATAAAATAAAAATCTTGATTATTTCGTGTTTTTTTTGGCGCCAACTGTTACTGCAACCCGTCTTACGATACGTGTAAAGTTTCATAGTGGAGAAATAAATCCTTCACCGCGAAAACTTCCATGCTTCATTTTTTTAAAAAAGTGGTTTTTGCATACTTGGGTGCTTGATATTTTGATTTTCGAAATTTTCATGATATGATAAGAATGTCCGACGGTCCCTTTTGCGCGCTGTATCGTTTTCAAAGTCATCGCGAGTACGCTTCCATCGTAAAAATAAGCATATTTAATATTTTGGGTGAAAACCAGGAAAAACGACAGGGGCCGTGGCCGTCCGTCATATACTTATATAAAATAAAAATCTTGATTATTTCGTGTTTTTTTTTTGGCGCAAACTGTTACTGCAACCCGTCTTACTAAACGTGTAAAGTTTCATAGTGGAGAAATAAAACCTTCACCGCGAAAACTTCCATGCTTCATTTTTTTTAAAAAGTGGTTTTTGCATACTTGGGTGCTTGATATTTTGATTTTCGAAATTTTCATGATATGAAAAGAATGTCCGACGGTCCCTTTTGCGCGCTGTATCGTTTTCAAAGTCATCGCGAGTACGCTTCCATCGTAAAAATAAGCATATTTAATATTTTGGGTGAAAACCGGGAAAAACGACAGGGGCCGTGGCCGTCCGTCATATACTTATATAAAATAAAAATCTTGATTATTTCGTGTTTTTTTTTGGCGCAAACTGTTACTGCAACTCGTCTTACGAAACGTGTAAAGTTTCATAGTGGAGAAATAAATCCTTCACCGCGAAAACTTCCATGCTTCATTTTTTCAAAAAAGTGGTTTTTGCATACTTGGGTGCTTGATATTTTGATTTTCGAAATTTTCATGATATGAAAAGAATGTCCGACGGTCCCTTTTGCGCGCTGTATCGTTTTCAAAGTCATCGCGAGTACGCTTCCATCGTAAAAATACGCATATTTAATATTTTGGGTGAAAACCAGGAAAAAACGACAGGGGCCGTGGCCGTCCGTCATATACTTATATAAAATAAAAATCTTGATTATTTCGTGTTTTTTTTGGCGCCAACTGTTACTGCAACCCGTCTTACGATACGTGTAAAGTTTCATAGTGGAGAAATAAATCCTTCACCGCGAAAACTTCCATGCTTCATTTTTTCAAAAAAGTGGTTTTTGCATACTTGGGTGCTTGATATTTTGATTTTCGAAATTTTCATGATATGAAAAGAATGTCCGACGGTCCCTTATGCGCGCTGTAACGTTTTCAAAGTCATCGCGAGTACGCTTCCATCGTAAAAATACGCATATTTAATATTTTGGATGAAAACCGGGAAAAACGACAGGGGCCGTGGCCGTCCGTCATATACTTATATAAAATAAAAATCTTGATTATTTCGTGTTTTTTTTGGCGCCAACTGTTACTGCAACCCGTCTTACGATACGTGTAAAGTTTCATAGTGGAGAAATAAATCCTTCACCGCGAAAACTTCCATGCTTCATTTTTTTAAAAAAGTGGTTTTTGCATACTTGGGTGCTTGATATTTTGATTTTCGAAATTTTCATGATATGATAAGAATGTCCGACGGTCCCTTTTGCGCGCTGTATCGTTTTCAAAGTCATCGCGAGTACGCTTCCATCGTAAAAATAAGCATATTTAATATTTTGGGTGAAAACCAGGAAAAACGACAGGGGCCGTGGCCGTTCGTCATATACTTATATAAAATAAAAATCTTGATTATTTCGTGTTTTTTTTTGGCGCAAACTGTTACTGCAACCCGTCTTACTAAACGTGTAAAGTTTCATAGTGGAGAAATAAAACCTTCACCGCGAAAACTTCCATGCTTCATTTTTTTTAAAAAGTGGTTTTTGCATACTTGGGTGCTTGATATTTTGATTTTCGAAATTTTCATGATATGAAAAGAATGTCCGACGGTCCCTTTTGCGCGCTGTATCGTTTTCAAAGTCATAGCGAGTATGCTTCAATCGTAAAAATACGCATATTTAATATTTTGGCTGAAAACCGGGAAAAACGACCAGTGACCGCGCCCGGGCGTAAGTTAACTACGCACGTTATTCGGCCACTCAAAGATCGGCGGCACGATGGTTAGCAGTAAAAGCGCGGTTAATGATGCCCCTTGACAATAGTACTATATGTTATATTACGGTGTTAGTGGCGTGTTACGACGGCGGCAGTAATTTTTCTCAGGTCAGCGTTGCGGTGGTTAACGGCAATCCCAATTAAATTGCCGTCCATCGAGACAAGCGCCTGATGGTTGATTTGTAAAATGTGTATTATAGGGCATTCCGAGCTCATAACGATGCCGATGCAAATTAATGTGCCCCGTATAATCCGCGACATGATGTCAGTGTTGTAATTTTATGTCACTACAATATTTTGATATATAATTAATATAATATATATCGTCGTCACTGCCACAGTTATGACGTACATTTATAATATACGTGAATCTCGTTCAGTGCCCGAGTACTGTCATGCCACCGCAAATATACGTCGTTACTGCAACACTCAAAAACATGCTGACCTTTGGTATCCTGTATGTACCCGTAATCCAATATCACATGATATTTGATTTATTTTTATTTTTTCACTTAATACCATTTGCGATTTCGTTCGACTGTATTATCTGCGTCCACGATTACGTTCGACCATTCGTCAGCGGTATACGTTGTATACCATCCCGTTTGTATATATTATTATGACGTGTGTCCGAGTGTGTCACCACTTCATGGCACCTACTCGGTGTTAAACGCTTCAGTATTTTTATCATTGTTGTCCGTGTTAACCATCATAAGCAGTCGGTCGCATTATTGGTCCGTAACGTATTAATTTTTGAATTGTCGTAAATAAATAAAAATTGCCTTAACTGGTATTGGTGTCGTTCGGCTGGCCGCCATCTCCAATCCCCGTAGTACCTTCTCATTTTCGTACCACCGATCCCGCTTTGCTGCAGTCATACTATGCGACGTCTTCTCCTGAGAACCACAATTTTACGTAAGTCGTCGGTTCGTCAGCTACTGTATCGTCGACAGCGACATATTGCGTCTTTGTAAAATAAAATAAGTATTATAATTTACACTACGGATGATGACGGCCGGCGCTATATCTCAGTCACCACATTAACACATACTGGCTGATTATACGTATATTGTGTGCGTACGTCTCCGATTGCTGGTGTAGCATAGGTTGTTTTTCCGCTGTCTCTCACAACGCAAACCGAATTTAGATATATATTATACTCGACTATACTTTTGTATACATGCAATGTGTCTTCGGTCTCGTATTCATTAAACCATCATCCAGAGCCGTTGTGATATTTTTTGTATTAGCGATTACCATTTGATTGAGATTGCTGTTTGCCGTCGTTCGCGCTAATTCACGAAACATCGCCAATAAATGTGCAGAAATTACTTGTAATCATATTCCGTTCCTGCTGTTTCTCATATATAGTGTAGTGTCCCGTAAACTAATCATTTCAACGTTATCACGCGACAAAGTTCGTTGTAAATTCATCACGATGTCAACTATTTATCATGTCTAAGTTTACCACCACCGACCTTGTTCCTATAATCAATTTATTAAATCAGATTGATTTAACCCAATAACTAGTATCAAACGTATAGCCACGAATATTATTATCTAGATAATTCATTACACTTTAATTTTTATTTAAGTTTTACACGAATCATGACCATTATAAAATTATGATATTTCATATGAACATGCAATTAGAATTCCTCGTCTAATCTCTAATAGATACAAAGTAGTACTAACAGTAGGGTTGTTCGTTATTCGATTGTTGTAATATTAAGTAATTGATTGTTAACAATTCAGAAATAATTGAAAATTGTGATAATCAATGATATTTATCAAGAGTACAGTATGCGGTTGTTGAAACAGATTAATAAAACTAATCGATTAATTAAAATATTTGAATACCCTTACACTACTCGTAAATAGTATGTGTACAATGTATATTTAACTAACGCGTTTTAATTGAAAATTAAGTTAATTGAGATCTACATGGGTAATTTATTTTAACGATAAACACATAATTTATCAACAAAAATTATGTTTTTATAATTTTTTTTACATCTTCTTATAAGTTTTTTACTTTTTTGAATAAAAACATCATTATTATTATCATTTTTATTTCATACTTCAAACTTCTGGAGCAGAATATTTTCTAAAATAAAAATTGAAAAAAAATAATGGTTTTATTCCTGTCCTTATACTCAATATTTTTTTCCAAAATATATAATCACTTAAATTTCCATTTCCAAACATTGAAAAAAATTAAAATAAATTTACAAAATATATACGAACAACCTTGTATGTATTTACCTAAATAGTAGAGAAATACGTAATTATATATATTTAATAAATTAAGGAATAAGGACATTTAATTTCACAAATCGCATCCTCTCCGATTAGCCCATCTAAAATCAAAGTTTTTGTTGAATTTATTTATTTTTATTAAGTATAGTATGAACAAATAATGACAATCAATAATCAAAAAAAATATAAAAATTATTACCCGGAGTCGCTGCTAGGTAAGGAACCATTCTGTCGACACACAATCCACATTTTGCTATTGGTTTTTTAATAATTTCTGTGAGGGTTTTTATGGCTATTTGTTCAGTAATTTTACCATATTCGGTTGCGTTGGTAATCACATTTCCATAAATTATATTATGTACCATTATTTTACATGATGTGTGAGGTCGCATCTTACATATTTTTCCAAAATTGGAGGCTGTCAAACACTTTCGTCTTTCTTCAAACCCTTTTGGTTATTAGCTTGATTCCTAGTTTCAATTTCCATGAATTTTCTAGATAACTCAGAAAGTGTAATCGATAAAATATGTTGTACTTTTTTAATTTTAAATTCTTCATCAGACATACAATCATCGAGTGGTTCTGTAAGTCCATAATTTTCATCCGGGCCTTTTGATGTTAAATTTTTATTTTTATACTTTCCTTTTGATAAGAAAAGGGCTCGTCTATTTCTTAAACTTTTTTTTTTGTCAGTTGAATATTTCATAAAACGTCTGGCAACTATTCCTGTTGAATAAGATAAAATATAAATAACTTATAAAAACTTAAAAATATAAGTTACCAAAAGTACATAGGTACTTTATAACTTGTATATAATTTGTATGAACTATGAATTCAATTAATATTTATTTTAATTTTTATAAATACCTGGGCTTTGCTTGATTATATTTTTGTGAATCATACGAATATATTCACCACCGGAATTGAATGATACTATAGCTGCTTGAACTCTTGTGTTGTAGGATTGTTTTTGGCTGAAATTTAACCTTTTACCGGCTATATATTTGTTGATTATACTGTTGAATTGTTCACAATAATTATTATCAATATCGAATAGTAAACTCTTGGTGTTGTCCACTACACGACAAAGAATATGGTCAATTTGATTCATTAGACCACACTTTATTACCTCCGGGACTAAATTTGTTTCACATTGTTTTGGTCCAGGACAAAAATATTGTTCACAGTCTGTATTTTGACCAAAAATATGATAAGGTGCATTCAGTATGTCCTTACGTAATCCTAAAATGTAATTGAAATAATTATACCAATTATAGATACAACCTAACTATATTATATTTATTTTACTTTTAGATTCGGAGTGGATTTTTTTTTATATTTTAATTTTTGGATATAAATTTTAGAATTGTATAAAAGGAATTTATTAAATATTTGTATTTATTTTCACCTTCTATTTTTTCATAAAGTGACTGAACTAAATTTTTACTGTATTTGATAGATTTGGTAATGGCTGTACGAAATCGAATTGTATTTCGAATTATAAATTTACGAATATAACATGGGTATGTTGTATTTCTTGTAAGTGCCATTAATTTTTGACAATAATTTCGTAGAATATGGTTTCTACATTCAATTTTTTCTACTATAGTAGACGTGGACCATACGGAAATAATTCGTGTAGACGTTTAGTAACACTACTATCACCATCGCCTATAAATTTAAACAAATTGAAATTTTTTTGCAAATATATTCGTATTACTTATTTTCTTACCAATCAGTTTATTGTATTTTAATCCATGTAAGCTTACGCTACTTAAAAAACCTTCAGAAATAGCATCAGCCTCAATACCAGTTGCGCCTTTCGACCAGTTCATAAAGCATTTATGTTTATCGGAACTTTTACCCATATTTTTAGCCCTTTCACAAATCACACAATAACGATTTCGTATACCCACAAACAATATTTTTTTTGACCGAAAACCAATAATAGTGGCCTACAACAAATGAAAACAAATATATAAAGATGTTCATATTTTTTTTATCGATTATTTAAAAAAAAAATGGAAACTATTGAATTATAAATACTCATTATACCTACTGACACATAGATAATACGTATAATAATTATTAATTACTTAAAAAATTAATATTATTATTAATATAAATTTAAATTAATTATTTATCTTACCGCTCCTGAAAACGCATCATATTTAGTTTAGTAGCTACGCTTGCTGCATTGTCCGTCAGCAATCGTCCGGACACATGGGTGTACCGTCTTCATCGATATCACCTGCTTCTATCGCAAGTCTTTTTTCTCTATACCGGCTAGTTTCATCGTATCCCATGCAGTAGTTTCAATATTTACACTCAGTCTATCGATATATTTTGTGTAAGTGTTTGGACTCATGCATGGTATATCTATGCTTGCCGAAAATTCTGCCAACTGCGTATACCCGATACCAATTGCGCTACCGTTCCACTTGCGATCGCGGTATTCAATGGTAAATAATTTGATTCATTACTTTCTGATGTAATAGTCATAATTAAATTGCACGTTTTACGTTTAAAAGTCCAAACACTTTCAAATCCCTTGCATTTCTCATTAATTAACACCACGTCCATAAATGAACAATCTAATCCAGGTGTGTGGGTAGTTAAATTTTGTATTTGTTGAAATATATGAAATATATCGACAAAACGACGTCCACCCCGGGAAGAATATTTTTCACTACAATAACTTGAATCACTACAAATGTGAATAACAAAGGTTTAGACTTGGATTAAATATAATAAAATATTATCGCTAACTCTTGGATCTCGAAAGTCGACGACTTTTAATTTTAATTTTATTATATAATTATTAAAATTAATTATAAAGATGTGATGTTATCCTAATACATTATTTGTATAATCTTCTCTTGTTGAAAGAACTATACTAGATTATGTATATGAAACTTAGTTTTATGTTTCATTTTGTGACATTTTGAGGTAAGTAAAATTTTTATAATTTTGCACTAATGTATGTATTAATCGTGTTCTATATAAGTGATAGATTAATTTTTTATAGTCAATAATTATAGTTTAAAAGTCATCAATTTCCGAACCCTAACTATCAATAAAATATTTAACTTACGGATTATTATGAGTATTATCGCAAGAAGTTGTAAGTTCGTAACTTTCCACATTCGATATATCCAAATCATTGGCATTTATATAAGTTCTATTTGATGGTATACTACTTATCAATAGTGATATATCACCCTTTGTACTATAAAACAGTTAATTAATTAATAGATATATTATTTTTAACTAAAATATTAAGTATATAGTAATATAGTATTGTACATAATAAGTACATAAAGTGTTTAGTATATTATTACCAATCGGAAGTAGGGATTGATGTCGAAGTACCTGGAAGACAGTTAAAGTGGGCGAGTCAATATTTTTGTTTCCACAGAAAAAATAATATATGACATAATATTATGTTGTAATTTAAAAAATAGTTATGATTACTTAATTAGTTCAATAGTTGATTTATTATCCATTATTTCTTCATTACTTAAGTTTTTGAATATTTTTAAACGATCTTTCATTATACTTTTCATAGATCTCTTTTTAGAAACAAACGATTTTGGTTTTTTGATAACGGATTTTGCGTCATCTACGAAGACAATATATCTATTCATAAAATACGCGCTTTAGATGTTATTCAAAGAATGATTGTACTATGCATGGAGAACAACAGCGGTAGATCTAACGCGCACACGTACACGTCGTCAGAAAATATAATCGTAGAAATCTTTCGAATCGACATGAGTCAGCCAAAAGAAGTTATTGAAACACCGGATATCGAGAACGTGGAGTTGGACGACACAGATAATATTCAACTGACACTCGTTCAAGACGCCGTAGTAAGCGATGATGTGGACTGCCCAGTGGTGATACATGAGGTGAGCGTCCTGGCAGGTTTGTCTGATCTGCATGCGGCGGTGACAAACATAAGCGTTAACCTGCTACCCCGTAGGAGGCGTTTTGCATCTACGTGGAAGCGGATTAAACGCTCCACTTTACGTTTGTATATATATACTCTCTGAGTACCTATGGTTAATTTTATAAATATAGGAGCCTACCTAATTTTGAGCTTCTTTTTTTTTTTGTTTTTCGTTTTGTATTTTATTAATTTATTTAATGTTTATTCGTTTATTTTAGTATTATTTTGGTATTATTCAGATTTAATTTATGAATATGGATATCTTTTATTTATATACTTATATTATTTACTTAACTTAGGTTATTTTTACATTTTATATATATATATATATATGCAATAATGCATGAGCATTTATGGTTTTAACTTATACTAACTTAAATTGGGTAATTTTTTTACATTTTTTTTTTTTATATAATGCATTAATGCATAAACATTTATTTTTTGAACATATATCGACTTAAAAATTAGATTATTTTTACATTTTTTTTTTTTTTGTATAATATATTAATGCATAAACATTTGATGATTAATTACTATTAAAGTAAGTTAGGTAATTTTTAACATTATTTTTTTTTATATATATATAATGCATTAATGCATAAACATTTATTTTTTGAATTTATATTGACTTAAGAATTAGATTATTTTTACATTATTTTTTTTTTATATATAATATATTAATGCATAAACATTTGATGTTCAACTTCTATTAACTTAAATTAGGTATTTTTTAACATTATTTTTTTTTCTATAATGCATTAATGCATAAACATTTATTTTTTGAACTTATATTGACTTAAGAATTAAATTATTTTCACATTTTTTTTTTATATAAAATGCATAAATGCATAAACATCTGATGTTTAACTTCTATTAACTTAAATTAGGTATTTTTTAACATTCTTTTTTTTATATAAAGCATTAATGCATAAACATTTATTTCTTGAACTTATATTGACTAAAGAATTACATTTTTTTTACATTTTTTTTTTTTTTGTATAAAATGCATTAATGCATAAACATTTGATGTATAATTTCTATTAACTTAAATTATGTAACTTTTAACATTATCTTTTATTTTTTTTTAAAGCATAAACATTTATTATTTGAACTTATATTAACTAAGAATTAGGTAATTTTCAACAATTTTTTTTTTGTATGCAATAATTTTGCGATGATGCATGAACAATTTTGATTATGATTATACTAATTTAATATATATTATCTTTTGCATTTTTTGAATGTTAATAGCATATCATTAGACGCGTTTTTCTTAAACAATTGGTTTTTGAATACTTAGGTGCTTGATATTTTGATTTTCGAAATTTTCATGATATGGAAAAAATGTCCGACGGTCCCTTATGCGTCCTATAACGTTTTCAAAGTCATCGCGAGTACGCTTCCATCGTAAAAATACGCATACTTAATATTTTTGGTGAATAACAGCAAAAAACGCCAGGGGCCGTTGCCGTCCGTCATATACTTATAAAAAATAAAAATCTTGATTATTTCGTGTTTTTTTTTGGCGCAAACTGTTACTGCAACCCGTCTTACGATACGTGTAAAGTTTCATAGTGGAGAAATAAATCCTTCACCGCGAAAACTTCCATGCTTCATTTTTTCAAAAAAGTGGTTTTTGCATACTTGGGTGCTTGATATTTTGATTTTCGAAATTTTCATGATATGATAAGAATGTCCGACGGTCCCTTTTGCGCGCTGTATCGTTTTCAAAGTCATCGCGAGTACGCTTCCATCGTAAAAATAAGCATATTTAATATTTTGGGTGAAAACCAGGAAAAACGACAGGGGCCGTGGCCGTCCGTCATATACTTATATAAAATAAAAATCTTGATTATTTCGTGTTTTTTTTGGCGCAAACTGTTACTGAAATCCGTCTCACGATACGTGTAAAGTTTCTTAGTGGAGAAATAAATCCTTCACCGCGAAAACTTCCATGCTTCATTTTTTCAAAAAAGTGGTTTTTGCATACTTGGGTGCTTGATATTTTGATTTTCGAAATTTTCATGATATGAAAATAATGTCCGACGGTCCCTTTTGCGCGCTGTAACGTTTTCAAAGTCATCGCGAGTACGCTTCCATCGTAAAAATACGCATATTTAATATTTTGGGTGAAAACCGGGAAAAACGACAGGGGCCGTGGCCGTCCGTCATAAACATATAAAATAAAAATCTTGATTATTTCGTGTTTTTTTTTGGCGGAAACTGTTACTGAAATCCGTCTCACGATACGTGTAAAGTTTCTTAGTGGAGAAATAAATCCTTCACCGCGAAAACTTGCATGCTTCATTTTTTCAAAAAAGTGGTTTTTGCATACTTGGGTGCTTGATATTTTGATTTTCGAAATTTTCATAATATGGAAAGAATGTCCGACGGTCCCTTTTGCGCGCTGTAACGTTTTCAAAGTCATCGCGAGTACGCTTCCATCTTAAAAACACGCATATGAAATATTTTGGGTGAAAAACGGTGAAAAACGACAGGGGCCGTGGCCGTCCGTCATATACTTATATAAAATAAAAATCTTGATTATTTCGTGTTTTTTTTTGGCGCAAACTGTTACTGCAACCCGTCTTACGAAACGTGTAAAGTTTCATAGTGGGGAAATAAATCCTTCACCGCGAAAACTTCCATGCTTCATTTTTTCAAAAAATTGGTTTTTGCATACTTGGGTGCTTGATATTTTGATTTTCGAAATTTTCATGATATGAAAAGAACGTCAAACGGTCCCTTTTGCGCGCTATAACGTTTTCAAAGTCATCGCGAGTACGCTTCCATCGTAAAAATACGCATACTTAATATTTTTGGTGAATAACAGCAAAAAACGACAGGGGCAGTGGCCGTCCGTCATATACTTATATAAAATAAAAATCTTGATTATTTCGTGTTTTTTTTTTTGGCGCAAACTGTTACTGCAACCCGTCTTACGATACGTGTAAAGTTTCATAGTGGAGAAATAAATACTTCACCGCGAAAACTTCCATGCTTCATTTTTTAAAAAAAGTAGTTTTTGCATACTTGGGTGCTTGATATTTTGATTTTTGAAACCGGCAAAAAATGACCAGGGACCGCGCCCGGGCGTAAGTTAACTACGCGCGTTATTCGGCCACTCATAGACTGGCGGCATGATGGTTAGCAGTAAAAGCGCGGTTAATGATGCCACTACAATAGTACTATATATTATATTACGGTGTTAGTGGCTTGTTACGACGGCGGCGGTAATTTTTCTCAGGTCAGCGTTGCGGTGGTTAACGGCAATTCCAATTAAATTTCCGTCCATCGAGACAAGCTCCTGATTGTTGATTTCTATAATGTGTATTATACAGCATTCCGAGCGCATAACGATGCTGATGCAAATTAATGTGCCCCGTTTAGTCCGCTACACGATGTCAGTGTTGTAATTTTATGTCACTACAATATTTTGATATATAATAAATTTAATAATACGTGGACTGCTCAGTGGTGATAGATGAGGTGAGCAGGACGTGGAGTTGGACGACACAGATAATATTCAACTGACACTCGTTCAAGACGCCGTAGTAAGCGATGATGTGGACTGCCCAGTGGTGATACATGAGGTGAGCGTCCTGGCAGGTTTGTCTGATCTGCATGCGGCGGTGACAAACATAATCGTCAACCTGCTACCCCGTAGGAGGCGTTTTGCATCTACGTGGAAGCGGATTAAACGCTCCACTTTACGTTTGTATATATCTACTCTCTGAGTACCTATGGTTAATTTTATAAATATAGGAGCCTACCTAATTTTGAGCTTCTTTTTTTTTTGTTTTTCGTTTTGTATTTTATTAATTTATTTAATGTTTTAATTTTTATTTAATTGATTTATATCATTTATATTAATTAGCTACAACATGGTCAAATATAATATATAAGTTATTTATTTTAAAATTTATTTTATATCTGTTATGAAAGTAAAATCTGAGTAATTTTTTTTTATTTCATAATATGGTAATACACAGATTAATATTTATGAATAATCATTGCTAACAAGAACTATATATGATGATTAAAGAATATAAAAAAATCATTTTACAAATTTTAAATTACAAAATAACTTTGTTATGATTATAATTTTAATGGCTTATACAAAAAAAATTATGAATATACATTTTTGATATTTTATAATTAGTATATGAATTATCCTTGTGGTTTATTGTATTTCATTTTTATGGTTTATGACCAGCAAAAATGTTTTTTTGACACTCATAGAAAAGCATTCATCTAAAAAGAATTATATTAGTCGTTTGTAAAATTGTACAGTGTGTAGAAATTGCTAACATAAGCATTTAGCTAAATATTTTTGGGGTTTGTAAAATAATATATTTTTTAATAACTGTTAAATTATTCATATCCTGTTTTGGCAGCTAATCATTAGTTATTATACTCGATTTAAAATGTATACCCATATTGTATTACTTGCGTGTAAATACAATATGGTAATTAACACCCACGCTATATTATAATATAAGGAAAAAATAAATATAACAAACAGCAGTGATTCGTATAATCATAGGTAGAAAATACTACATAATATTTAAGAACATAGAAAAATCATTTAACAAATTTGAAACTAAATATAATTTGCTAATTTTCGCAATTTTGGTGAATATTTTAAGATTATAATTTTAAATATTTACACAAAAATATTGTGGATAATATGCGTTTTCTATATTTTTCAATTAATAAACAAAAATGTTTTTATTCATATTGAAAGAAAAAAAATTAAGCTAAAACGAATTAAATTAGTTATTTGAAATATTGTAATTTTTTTAAATTGAAAATGCCTACATAAGAATTTGGTGTAAATCCATTGTTTGTAAAATAATTAATTTCTTATTAACTGCAGTTAGCTGCAGATATTGTAAAACTTTATGAACGTTGCACAGGTAATTTATTATACTTATTTATTAGTTCTTATACTTTATTTATTTTACAATAAATACATTACTTGTGTAAATACAATGAATTCTACCTTATGTGATCAATGGTATCTCATTATTATTTGTATAAAATGAAGTTAATTATTCTTATTATAGGATTTTATAGACAGCTTATTATGGTGACCTAATATAATACAACTATATAAATTATAATATAGATAATAATATATTGTAATAAATGGTTAAATCATTAATGGCACTATATAAACTATTATTAGTAGTGAGTTATCTCAAATCAGTATGTAGGTACCATCCTAGATACAATAGTAAGAGCTATTAATATTCTTCAAAAAATACGTACACACTATGTCAGCAACTATTAGAATATAAATATTACCGGAACACGTTTGCAAGTGAGTTGTGTACAACTTGTGATCAGTAAGTAACATACGAACATACGAATGCAAATCATAAGAGTATAAATGTAATAATGACATTTAAACTGACTTCGCTGTACCGCTTTGGCTGCCTTGATATATCAAATATATTTGATTTATCTCGGTGATGGTGGTCGTGGATCTGCATCCATACATTCATTCTTGTACGTCTCTGAATAACGCAACATTTTCTAGCTCTCTTTTCACCGTCGGTAACATTTTTCTACACTGCAGTCGATTTTTCATCATACTTAAATTATATTCTAACAACTTATGTGAGATTTGACTAGATTTTATAATAATATTCATAAATTCACTTCGATACAGCCAATAAGTATGCATGACAGATTAATATTGATTTAATTCGTTTCATTATTAATATTATTATAGTTTTGTTAGTTATGATCGGATTTAGTGTCGCAAATAGATACATATATATATATATAAATGTGACAAAGCATTTTTATTTGATAATTACTCTTATTAGTTATTATATTTATATGTAAATGTTATTTATTAGTTATTACTAATTTTTTTTTATTTTGGGAGCAATAAATTGTAATTTTTATTAAAATATTATACTATATTGTCATGGGAGAATCCAAAAATATTGCATTATATTATTATAATGTATAATATTACAGCGACACAGCGCATTGACATATTGTGGAATACCGATGAGATTTTGTTCAAATTATACAACCACTGGTCATATCGATATATATTTATATATGTATATTACTCCTTGTCTGAAAATTGCCACGAGCACGCGTACGCTTAACTATATGTGCGTTTTTACCTTAACGTATGGGCACGGCGAATGCACGTGTAAATTACTGTGGACAGGACTATGTAGTCTGCGGACAGCCACCGCACAGGTCCTGATACTGTGTAACTATCGTCCTGTTGGCTGTCGGCAATACTGTCTGTATCCGGTCGCTGTCGGTCTCGCGCACCTGCGCCGGCTCCACCGTACGCGGAAACAGCAGCTGAGTCGACACTGCTGACATTTTTATTCCAAGCAACTCAACCCCTACCGTCATAGCCATCAATACGTCGTCGCTATCGTAATCATCATTATTGGGTCAGAGTCGTGATCCGCGTGTTTATCAATAGCCGCTGTATGGTCCGTCACGCTTCGATAGCGATAGCCACTGTGTAGCGTCGCGGTAATCCAAACGGCTTCAAGTGTACATCGCCACCGTTCTTCTAATGTACTTAAGTGTTACCAATAAAATAATAATCATAACGATTATTACGACTGCATATCACACATGTGCGTCGTTACATTCCAAACGTCAATAATGATTGTTGACCGCGTGTCATACTTTATGATAATTGTTAGTTTATCATATTGATTTCATTTTTGTTTTATATTTGCAAATTTCTCTATCGGTGGTGACAGATCTATGATCTATTGTGTACGTGAATTGTTGAACTTGTTGAAGTGTATCACGAGGTCATAAAACTATTTCGGGTCTGTGTTCTGAAAAATAGAAACAGTTGTTAATTTAAAATTTTTTAAGTTAAAAAGAGTCATGGAAAACCTTTATAATTTATAAATAAGAACAGTAATCGAAGAAAAATAAATATTATTTATGAAAATAAAAACTAAAAACATTTGAGAAATATTTTTAACGATATAAAAAAATATAATAAAGTACTCAATTATTATATTATATATATTAAAATAAAATTAATAACAAACATTATTTAGCCAGCAAAATATTATTTTATTTCTATTTACTATAAATTATAATATACCTAAACATGAATAAATATAGTTTACGTTTTAAATTATGTCTATAGCCAATATACAATAAAAATAAATAATACTAACTACTAAAGCACTATAAATAAGTATTCAATAGGCATTATAGCCAGAGGCATAGTAACGGTGTTGCGAAATGAGCCTACAAAAGTAGTATTTTTATTCTATTATCAAAATGACAATTTTGTCATAATACATTCATTTTTAAATATTTTTTTTTATATATACACATTAGTACACAATGTGTGAATTTTATAATTGAGTTATTAAAATGCCTATAACTGGGACATCAATGTTTAATTAATTATTGTTATTAACGCCTACATTACGTATACATTTGGCAATTTTTTTAATTGGTAAAAAGCGCTTTTTTCATGATTCCCTGCAGGGGCACTAAAGAATTTTCTTTGGCTATTTGCCAACATATTTAACTCTTAAAAATACAAAAAACTAGTTTTTTTCAAACCGCAAACAGGTGTCCATGATGGTAATGAATGATTAATAAATAATTTATATCGTTTAGTAACTATCTATAGCTAATAACACTTGTATTTAAAGCTAAAATGATCAAATAAATATAAGTATAATAATAATACATTATGTGTATCACATAAATCGTCTTGTCCGGCGCATTGTACAGACAATTTGACTACACATTTATGCTCAGAGCAACATATTAATGATAATATAATATTTATTATAATGTCTAATCGACATTTTATTCTATCTTCAAAAAGACATTTTTTTTCATTATACATTTTGAAATATGTATAAATTTGTATATTTATACATACTACGTGTGAACTTACAATTGAATGATAAATCTAGGAATACGGATGTCAGTAGCACTGGACCCACGAAAACGTTTAACCAGTGCTTGAATTGTGGGTGGACGTGGGGGGACGGAGTCCGCTTTCTTTTTCATTTTTTTTTTTAGCGCACCCCTTCTATTTATTTGAAACGGAACGCTGGAAACGCAACATTTGATGCAGTGAATTTAAAAATTTTTAAAATTTGTTAATAATAATGGGCAATTAATATAATCAATCGTTAGACTGTGGCGATCACACCTAGACTTTTTTTCTATGCGACTGCTGCGATTCTAGATATTGTGAACGTAACTATTTTTCCCTTTTATTAAAATAATATATAAAAAAAGAAGATGTCAATATGTCAAATCTATGAGTGTTTTTTCAACAAATTTTACACTAATTCGCTTTTAACATCCGACGTACGCGCGAATCGTCATTTCTGCAGAACGTAACCTGCCGTAGCTCTGCGCGTGCCGACAATGTCGATAACGCACAGGGAAACGGGGTTTTTACGAATATACGTTCTGTTTGGGAAACTTACTTGAACACTCACAAATAATGTATTCCTACAAATGACCGTTTATCGCGTAATGAGGGAATATATAAAAAAAATAAAATACACAAATATTTAATACATACGTGACGATCAGTGTTCCCGCAACCGCAACTCACTAAACACTGGCAGTCTTGCGGCCGAACTGTGCCAGACTTATATAAACCACGGAACAAAGCCAAGGTCGAATTTTGTTTGTGCATACAAGAGCTTGAGCTAAGGAAATGTTAGAGCTACGAATAGGTATGAATAAAATCACTATTTAATAATTTGAGTAAAAGCGATATAATGTGCAGGCAACATAATATGCTAAAAATCAAAAATCTCTGACAAAAAATTTAGACATCAGATGCCTTCCTTAATCGCGCAAGTCTGCCCGGGTGGGTCTTGCTACGACGGAGGAAAGACAGTGAATGTCAATGCGACAATGCTGCCATGCTGGTCGTTTTACAGGGTCGTTTACCTGGTTCATTAGCGATAACACAGGACCGGTCCGGTGTTCTGTGACAGATAACAAGAAACCGTCGAAACCCTAATAGTGCAATAGCCGATAATCGCACAATATAAATAAAAGTTGTTTTAAGAATAAAATAATTATAATAATAATCAGAAAAAAAATTGATTAACGATAATAATTATTATTAGGTAATAATTCACGTTTTATTATATGAGAAGAAAATGTCAAATCTATGAGTGTTTTTTCAAACAGTTTTACAATTCACTTTGTAACAGCGATTGGCCACGGTTAAGTTAATTGCTCAACTTTTATAGGATATCTAAAAAAAAAAAAAAATGTGTATAATGGATAATCATTAAAAGTTAAAATTTTACAAACACTAAAAAAAAATTAACGTTTTCGTAATGTGTACAATGTTTCGAGCAGATTCGTATGTCATTCAATGACATCGCAGCCACCGAATAATAAAATATAAGTTATTATGAGAATAAAATAATTATAATAATAATAAAAATAGTAATATTAATAATAATAATAAGATTAGGAATAAGAATAATAAAAATGATAATAATAAAAAGGAAAAGAATCTAAAACCTTATCCGTGCATCTCCCCCACACCGAACGGAAAAATCCCCGCTCTCGGACAAAAAATTAAAAGTTAAAATATTAAACAATTATTTATTATGTACAAACTTTTCACAAGATTTTAAGACTTCCAGAGTTTTTTCCAACACGTTCTTTTCGTATTCGCGTACCTAGTTTGCGCCTTTTGAAAGCCGTGCTTATATACGATTTTTTCGCCGTTTGCGTTCGTAGCAATTGCGATCGCGGTAACGAGTATGACCGCCGACGATAATCCCCCTGACGTTTTTCTTCGTTCTTTTTATTTTTGCACATAGGATCGCGAACGCTGATCGATGTACGTGATATTTATTCTATTGTTATTGCTTTAATGTACACGTATATAATATACGTTTGATTCGAAGCCCATTTGTCGATATACAATACTGTTTTTTTTTTTATTCAATAAATTGCATTATATATATTTTATATTATTTTTGTTGTTCTTGGTAGCTAAACTTTTACGTCATACTTATATCTTCAACCGCGGTTGTGCTGTATACCATAAAATCGTTTCTCGACGACGTTAGTGTCGCACAATACTGTATGTCTGTATTCATGTACATGGGTGTATTGGTGTATATATATATAGGTAATAATCAGTGATGTCGTGGAGGGTATACGCGGGTATACGGTCGTAGCCTTTTGGATGATAACTATATTACCACAATTTATTAATAATATACATATAATTTATACATTTCTGATTTTTTTTTATTCTCGTAACTCCAAGAGAATTGGTGTATCAGAATAATTAATTATGATTGATTATAAAATTATAAGAAATAGGAAAATTTAAACTCGTGGTTTATTTATTTATCATCAGAAGTCATTAATAAACTATAAACATTGAAT
Organism: Rhopalosiphum padi; assembly: GCF_020882245.1. Classification (NCBI taxonomy): domain Eukaryota; kingdom Metazoa; phylum Arthropoda; class Insecta; order Hemiptera; family Aphididae; genus Rhopalosiphum; species Rhopalosiphum padi. The sequence goes on from NC_083600.1 coordinate 28,598,588, forward strand.
ACTACGTAAACATAATAAATTAGGCAGGTAGTATAATATACTAGGTAATAGATACTGATAAGTGATAATACATGCTTGTCATTTATTATATTTAATTTAATAAAACAAATATTTAAAATTAAATTAATATTATGAGTTATGAGTTATGACGATGGCAATATGGTATATATAGGAATAGGGAAAATGAAATACAACGATTGGGCCGTACATTTTATTAAATACATCTGTACTAGTACAAGGAATGAGAAACTTTATTCATAATAATACAATGAATGAAGTAATACAAGAATTAAATATATTAATGTGGACGGGGATTTAATTTAATGTTTAATGAACATAATATGTTCAGATCTAAGATCTAAATTGACAATAAAAAATATAAAAAATATTATATTTATCAATATAAATGGGCCACCTCTTAGTATAGGGAACCCAACCAAATATGTTGGAAGCTGGCTGTTGCAGCACAGATCGCCCGATGATAACCGTTCAAGGAAAGTGGAGCCATTAGAAAAATAAAGTGGACAATTTTATAAATAATATATAAATACATTTGCTATAATGGAATTATATATTATTATGTATTTAAATATATTTATAATAATAGATAAATTTAAGTTAATTGGTATAAGGTCGCGTGGGGGGCACACCCCCCGTAATAAATGTAATATACGTATTACATATTTCTCAATTTAGGTGTATACCCAAAAAATATTTACGACTACACCACTGGTAATAATACATGATAAGTATTTTGTAGGTGTATTGATGGAGTTATTATAATAACATGTTATATATCTTTATAAATCGTAATTTAAATTATAATGTCATTAGATGATGTGTAAAAAATAAAGAAACACTTATTTATTTATTACACATCATCATACGATTTGTATATAGGCATTACACAACTATAAATAATTACAAAAAAAAAAAAAATTGTAACTCACGCGACGTAACACTGCGTGTAGGATGGTGGTATCGAAACCGTACGTATATACACTACAAACAGTGGTTTTCCGTGACTTTGTATAAGTGTTCCGCGAAAATTTTAAAATCAGTCAGAAAATATACTTTTATTTATAAACGATGGTATTATTCATTCACCTTTTTTTAGCAAATAAAAGTTTACCTATGTTAGTATATTACTAATAAGTAATAATATAAACAACATAATATATAATAAGTTTCATGTAGTTCATTTTTTACTTTTAAATTTAAATACGGGTTATAATTAAAATAGGTACACGACATATTTATTTTAACAATTAATATTATTATTATTATTATTATAAAATGTAATTGTCATTATATATTTTTAAATTTTTATACTATCAATTATCTTCTATAATCATTCAACAACTATTTTGTATAATATGATCCATTATACGTATCAGTATACGTATATATGGTGACTGATATAGCAACGGCTGGCATCCGAAGTGTAAAAGATTACCATCTCGGCAGCGTGGAATAACACAAAGATACAATGTCGCCGTTGACGAACCGACGACGTACGTAAAATTGTGGTACTCAGGTGAAACCATCGCATATGCCTACTGCGATACAGGATCGGGAGTACGAAAAAGAGGAGGCATTACGGAGTTTGGCGACAAATCATCAACATACGTTCTCCGACACCCCGTCGTGTGACGAGTTCACGGGTGTCGCATGCTCAGATATAGACGCGGACCCCATCTGCATGGCGGACCCATGGAACGACACCCGCCTCTTACATTCGCGCGGCTCGGCAGCGACGGCGACACGGTGGCCAGCGGTACCGCCGTACCGGAGTGGACAGCGATGCTGCCTCGATGACACCAATACACCAGTTATATGGCAATCGTAACTGATTTACGACAGCTCGACAATTAATCGTTACAGAACAATGCGACCGACTGCTCGATGGAGACGAAACGTCGCATTGCGCGTTCAAAGGTAACGACAAGCGGTAGAGAAGTTGACGTGCGGCGATGGAACGACCGGCGAAAAAGCCGGACAATAATGATGTTAATGTTCAAGAAAAAATGCGTCGAATAAATATCGTGGTACAGCGATGCAAGCAAAATTTTGCAGGTCGTAGACACTTGTAAATTAAACGCACTGAAAAAAGAATAAATATGAACATGCATTATATGCAAAATCCGGTCTTTAGTGATAATCATGTGTGATCGGTGTCAGTGGCGTAGCCATGGGGGGTAGCGGGCCATGCCTCCCCATCGGCTGTAATGCTGTATCATTATTACTACTACTGTTGTTATCACAATGGTGTCACTGAATAACCGCCTATCTACCATTTATTAATTATTAATACTCCGACAGTTCGGAGGTGTCTGTAAACCTTCGACCTACCGTTCTGCATTGTTTTAATAACTTTTATACTAGTAAGAGTAACAATTGTGTATATACTCGTATGTATGACTAGAGCAGCGTTTCCCTGAGTGTGAACCCTATAAGGTTCTGTGGGACAATCTCAAAGATTCCACCAGGTGTATTATGTGATTATTGAGAAAACTATTTTATATTATTTAAAAAAAAAACACAAATTATTTCTCAAGGGTTCCGTGGTCGTAAAAGTTTGGGAACTGGACTAGAGTACCAGGTGGTTCTGAGTGGCAGAATACTGGTCCTACTGTCCTAGTAGAATTTATTGTGTTTGAATATAATATTATATTAATTTTAACTTATTAACTTAATTTAATAGGATTTGTTAACTTAATTTTAAACTTAATTGATTTACATATTAACAAGTCTATTAACTTAACTTTAAATTTATTGAACCAAAAAATATTTAACTTAACTGAGTTAAAAAAAAATCATTAACTTGCCCAGCCTTGGTTTTTTATTCCATAAAGATTATTTTTTTTATGTATTATAGACATTTTATTCAATTTGGAATTTTTTATTTAACTTTTTCTAGATTTATTCAGTTTTTTTTATTCTAATTAGATAAAAATCTATATTTGATAAATTATTCTTAATTGAATAAATAAAAAAAATGATTCTATATTAAATAAAACAATCTAATAACTGGAATAAAAAACGACCATGAAATTAAAATCTTATTTGGTTAAAAACAGTCAAGTTGAGGACAAAAATCTATATTGTAATTATAAAAATTTAATTTGAATAAAAAATTTCAAAAGAATAAAAAGTTAGTAGCAATTTTTCTAAAGAGGTTTGAAGTTACTGGGTTAAAATGACGTATATGTCCCGAATTGTCCCCAACCCCACCTAATTAAAATTTTTTTATTCTGGGAAATCGAAGCCATGCAAATTCCATAAACTCCATAGTAAATTCTAGCAAATAAGTAGCAATTTTTCTAAAAAGTTTTGATGTTCCTGGGTTAAAGTGGGGAGGGGGGCTACCGTGAAGTTTATGTGCGATTCACAATGTCGCACAAGCTGCGGTGTTGCATAGACATATAGGTATAGCGCGTTTAATCTGTGCGTGATGACGGTGATGAAGACGAATACACTATTATGAAAAAGTGCTGTGCGGAATTTGTCGGTGACCACCGGCAACGGCGTGACTCGGCTACCGAGATTTTAACGCGGAAATATTAAAGAGGTAGTGTCGGCAGACCGTCGCACAGGTCATCGTGAATCGTGATACTCTGTAAAATGATGATAATAATAATAATAATATCGTTGCGGTCGCCGTGCCGATGTCTGCGACGCGCCTCCGCCGTACCCGGAAACCATCGGATCTGTCAGTGACGGACGGTCACTGCAGCCGCCTGCCGACATCTATTTTATTTGGTACGCGTCAATACGTCGTTGCCGTCACTATCGGGACCGCGTCGTTGCTCACGCTCAGCTACCAATAACAAATACCGTATTCCGACTATTCCGTTACTAATATTAACTATACGCAATAACATTATAATATTATTTATACTATGAATCTATTTTAACTGTTTTACAATATTTACTATTTACAGAAAGATTTTATTAGATTTTGAATTAATATTTAATATAATAATATGGTAAAAATATATATTATTATTATGATGATTAAATACTATAATAGTATAATAAAGACAATATTTTTAGAAAAAAATATTAACATCTACTGGTCTTAACTCTTATTATATTAATAAAAGTAACATAAATTACCTATTTTAATATCTATACAATATTATGTTTATCAAAATATAGTATTATAGTAGTATAATGTTGTTACTGTAATAAACTAATAAATAATATTTAATGTTTATAAATTATAAATAGTTATTTAAGTTGACGACGAAAGTGAAATCAACCATTTATTTTGATATCGTGTTAATTGCATATCGATAATAATAATATAAATAATATAATAAACTAACAATTTACTAATAAAATTAAACATTAAAAATTAAAATAATTTTTAAATTTTTATTTGAACTTCCATTTTGTATAAGAAAACAGCAGTTTTGTAAAAATCTCTTTTGAAAAAGTTTTTCGCGTATCTAAATTTTTTAACTTCCCATGAACTTAGATTCGAAAAATCTTATCCATGCAGAGTAATGCACTAATGCGAGTGCTAATGTACCATTTAAAATATAACATATTATCAGGGACGATCTCAGACAAAAATCGTAAGGGGGTATAGGGTATAGTCTTCAAAATTACCGATTAGAATTTGAAATTCCAAATTTTTGATAACTATTAGATTACTTTAAGTTATATAAATACTATAAATTTTAGATTCTGAACGAAGTGATGTTCCATACCCAACCTTTTAAATTTCTTTATTACTTTATGTTTCAATTTTTAGTTTCAGTTAAATTTGAAGTAAAAAATACAAAAATATCTTATTTATTATTTTTAATTCATATTAGAATATTGAGTTTAAATAATATTAAGATTTTAACAGTTTATTTAATTTTCCTCTTCTAGTTTTAATACAATTTAGTTTAATTCAGACGAAAATAATTTTCATTCTGTCGACTGAAAATCAAATATTTCCGAGTGGGGTGAGGGGAGTGACACCCTCATGACCATCTTCGGTTCGTCCTTGCGCATTATATACAATACATAGATTTCAGTCCTTCGTTTTTTTTAAATTTTTTGTTGACCTTTTTAGCAACTGTTTTTTATTTTGGCCGAAATATACCATAAAACATAAATTTGTCGCATTTTTACAGTCGAAATATGTAATAATATGCATTTTTCAAAAATATGCAAAATAAAAACACCACCATTTAACTCATTATGAGGTGATTCGTGGACATTACTGACAAAAATATTAATCAGAAGTCGTAAAAAAAACATAGTTGCATATAAGTTCTAACCCTAATTATTAGAGTCAGTGAAGGAGACATACAATTGTATAGTCTGTAGACGGGGAAGGTTAAAAAACATGTTTTTTACTTGGAATGAGATTCACATTATGAGATTAGCCTGATTAGTTTTAAGGTTTTACGGCACTGCCTGGGGACAGAAGTATGTATTAATAAAGGTATGTTTTATAGGGCGCTCTTTGTAGAGCTATCTAGGCTATCTAGGCTATCTAGGCTATGAGATAGAAAGTTGTTATTTAAGTAATCCAAATCCATTAAAATCATGCAATATCATTTTTTTTTTAAGAGGGATATGATCCTCTTTTTATTGAATTGGTTTGGGCATAACATATTTATACTTAAAATCTGCTATTTATGATAATTTATAATAATTCAGAAGTAGATAAGTTATATACAAATATGAGGTACATTTTAATTTTAATTAAGTGATGAATTATAATTAAAAAGAATAACACTGATTTAGAAATTCAAGATTAAGAATTTAAGGGGAGAGTGAAAAAGATTTAATTTATTAACTCTACATTTTTAAATTTAAATAATGCATTTTGATTAATTAGATAATAATGTAATGAGTGAGTGGAGAAATCAAGTTACACAATTTATTAAACATAAAGATTTAATCAAATCATAAAATACAAAAATTGATTTAATAGTACATGATAAAAGTATACATTTGTTTTTAATAAATTCAAATAAGGCATCTTGGAATTTTCGATAATATATTGTTATGAGGCCATATATCATCAAGAAAATCATCAAATGACCAAAGTATAATTTATAAAATTGACCTGAAAATCAGGGTATCTACCTAATATATTGCTTAGTTAAACCAGTGAATACAATGATTGATGAAAGCATTTCTAAGCTAGTATGCCATATAAAATATATTTGTGGATTATAATATTGTATACATTTTATAGTAAATAAGAACATAATTAATTATGAAACAATTATTTTAGTGGCAATGTTCTGTGACATCAACAACAACTGATTTTTTCCACCCAAATAAGAAGTAACCCAAAGTAGCTCCAAATAGAACAGCTAAGCATAACCAAACATTATACGTCATAAAAATTAACATCAATAAATAACTGATAGATATTTGAAGTATGTGCAGGAATGTTTGAAGTAAATGTGTTACACTGAACATAGTGGGCCTGTAAAAGAAAAAAACATATAATCAATGAATAATTTCAATATATAACTTTGATAAGTGATTACATAATATTTTAAAATTTAAAATATTCTAAATTAATAATTATACTAGCATCATGCAGGTTAAAAACAAAAACTGAATACTTCAACATTTTTTCTATTGCAAACAATAAATAAATAACTAGTTAATAGCTATGTAGGATGGCATACTAAGCACCCTTAATGCCATTCGTCCCATTAATAATGGTGAATTTATTCAAATCTTAAGTTTTTGGAATTTTTAAGTAAGTACACTCAAGGATCATACTTTCAATATATTTTTTTTAAATTATTTGTGTCTCATATATTTCAAGCCTATAAAACCAAATACAAATGCTAAATTAAAGAATACAAAAACTACTAGTTTAAATTTAGATTTAAATAGATTAATATTTTCAAAATAGCTATCTGCTAATAATTTATGCAAAAAAAGTAGTTCTATGTTCTATTCAACTATTCAAGTTATATGAGAAAATTTTCAAATATCAAAGTATTTGAAAATTTGAGTCATAAATAGCTATAAGTTCCTTAAAAATTTTAAAAGTCAGAATTTATATAAATTGTTTATATAAAAAAAAAATAGAGAGAGCATACTCAGTTAATCATTTTGTATTCCTGTTTAATAAATTATGATAGATTTAAAATAAATTAAAAATGAACAATCAACAAAACTATAACATAAAAAAATAAAAATTATTATTATTATAACACCCTAAAAAAATAGATTAAATCTAATATATTCTGTTATACCACCTAGTAAATTTGTGTTTAAATCTATTAAATAAGTTAAATGTATATAAATATGCATACTTAAAAAAATATTTAAAGACATTTATATTTATTTTTTGCATTGTTAATAATTTGAGAGATTCTTAAAAATTGAACTATCTTAATAATTTAATATTAAAAAAAAAACAATGAAATAATTTTTAGTAATTTTTAGTAATTTAATAGTTAAAAAAAAAAACAAATTTCATTATTAAAATAACAAAATAGTTCCATAAATTAAATCAAAAAGTTTTCTCAACAGTGTAATCCCTTTATTCTCAAAGTAGTTCAAAAGGGGTACACAAAAATACATTTTTGAGACCTATTAAAGGTTACATAAAATGTATAGTTTTAATCTTAAATATAAATATAGTAACAAAATCTATCCAATATATAATCTATTTTTTTTATAAGTATTAAATAATAAATATAATTACATGCGAGATATTTCAAAATATTTTTCCATAGCACAATGCATGCATGCAATTTATTTATTAATTATTAAATTCAACTTTATTACAAAATAAATAGTTAATATTTGAAAAGCAATATACTCAAGATCAACGGTTAATTACACAAAACATTTCTTAAAGGTTTGAAAATAAATAATTTTCACATGCAGTTAAAAGGTTAATTCAAACTCGTTACACTTACAGGGGTTGTTTAAAAAGCACCTTTCCAACCATTCTGAAATAAAATTAGTATTTAAATTTAATTCTAACCACAAATAATGTCAGAATGAATAAATAAAAATAAAAAATATTTTATTAATGAAACCAATTATAATATTATATAGAATTAAAATATCCCGACAATTATATTGGAACAAATTCAATTATATTTAATGGCTAGAAAATTTTTTTGTAACAAAAATATTTTTGTGTTTATTCTTTAGAATTTAAAAATATAAAAATGTACAAGAATTATCAAACAAAAACTACTCTTTTTCTTGATTTTTTAGTACTGATATAACAACTTTATTGAATGAATTTTAATATATTTAACCCCAAGGAAAAGATAAATTATTATCAGATATGTATTAATATATAAATGCATTTCAAATAAAATTAAAATTGAATCATCTGAATCAACTTTATGATAGGAAATTTTTAAAAAATGATTCTTTTAATATAATTAAAAACCTTCAACATTTATAATCAATCCAATTGTTTTTTCAAAACCCTTTTTTCGTGGATATTTACGAATCTAAATCCAACTAATAAATAGAAGTTATCGAATTGCAAAACAACAATTTTCTTAAAAGTGATATCCAAGAAAGTAATTAATTTATAACCCACAAATATTTTATTCAAGTCTTTTTTAAATATATTTTAAAGGTATAAGAATTTTTGCTAAAATATGTTAGGTACTTTTGTTGGTACCACTTGTATTTTATGAGCCAATATTTTTAGTTGTTAAAAACAAAAAATATAATATTGCCCACATTTAAATAATGAACACTTGAATACAATTTTATGAAAATCAAAATTCAACATCTAATATGAAAGTAGATAAAGCTCAAAAATAATGCATAACCATATAGAAAGAATGCCAACCATTGGTTAAAATGATAAATAAACATTTTAAAATAAAATACATAAATTTTTTTATATACCTATTTAATCTGAAATTGAATTCTGCTCATATTGATGTTAAAAGAATTCTATTCTTCATTCTTATTATTTTTTTTATTTTTGTTTTTGTTGCAATTTAAAATTATTTTTAACAGTAAATGTCTTTAATAAATGTTAGCAATCAAATTTGTAAAATACAATTTGTTATTGTGTAGATAGTTAATTAAATATTATATTATAGTGTAGGTTAACTTATAAGCTTTTAATGTAAGTACATTACATAAATTTATTAATGTAAATATATTGTTAATAGTGATGGGCAACGATATTGATAATTCGATACAATATCGATATCATAAAACATTTTTGACACCAATATCGTTCTATATTTGTATGATGTATCGTGATATTAAATTTAATATTTTTTTTTAGAAATAAATTTTGTTTTTAGATTCTAAGCTTTAGTACATTGTAATAAACCATTAAAAATTAACTAATAAGTAATAATATTTGTCAGCTGATAAAGTTTGTAAACGTGTCCCCGGGAAATGTAAATTATTATATTATTTATATTATTTTGGTGTACCAATAATAAATTTCAAATACTAAATTGTATTAATAAATTTATAAAATATAATTCGATACAATATTGGGAAAATCGGAACAATATCAAAACACAATATTATATTGTTGCCCAACACTAATTGTTATATCAACTTATTACATAACTTTAAATGCCCTTATGCATTGTGTACCTTTGATTTAGAAAACAAAAATTCATAATAGTCAATAATTTAATCAATATATATATTTTAATATTTTAATGATTAATATTTTTCAAAAATTCATCATCATAAAAATATATGTTGTTCTACTATATAATTAAAAAATAATAATTGGTTTACAGTTTTCAATTTATTTTATTTTAAAATTATACATACCAACACCATAGGTATAAACAATATTAATAGCTATCTATTTTAACTAATAAATATTAACATGTATTAGATAAATATTGATTTAATTTTTTCTATAATGGTTTTAGTTTTTAAGTAATAATAATTATGTTGTAATTGTTTTACTTGTTCTTGAAAGTTGAAATATGTTTTAGTAAAAACTTAAAATAAAATACTAAAAATATGATTAAAAGTTACTAAAATATATATTTTGTGTATAAATATTTAATATATATTATATTAATACTTTTAAACTAACTTTATTAAATATGATTTATTTTTAAAAATGTATAGGTTATTACTAATAACTATATAGAAATCTATAAACTAAAAATACTTACTGTGAAACCGGATCATTAGGTCCTTTTTCTAATGGAATTTGTACTGATCTATACTGTATAGCATTATAAGATTTCCAAAATAAATATTCTCTAAAATATAAAAAGGTATAATAAGCTATATAAGTATGTAAGTATAATATTTTAAATTAACAAATAACTAATTACCTAAAATATTTTAAACCTTCATATAATGTTGCCATTAAAAAAATTCCAATCATTGAATATACTAAACCACTGGTTGTAGAAAATGTCCACCAATCAAACAGTACAGTTTCACTAGTACCAAAATGGAATGACATCTAAAAAATAAAAAATACCACACAAATTACCTAAATTGATGATTATTACTTAGATAATTTCATGTAACTTACAGACATCATATGATGCATCATATGTTGCCCACTGCTTGTTGGTACATCAGTACCAGGACAGCAGGAATCACCACTTTCGGTAGTATGTTCAATATGATCATGATTTGCCATCGCATGGTGATTGTGATGTTCTTCACTCATATTGTACAACTAAAATGAAAAACAAATTTTCTAAATAAATTATATTACTTTATATATAATGTATAATAGTAAAAATAAAAATAAATAAATATGTTGCCTTATAAATAAAGCAAATATTAAAAATATTATTTGAAACTTGAATGCATACATATAAGTAGTTATTAACTAAATAATTATCAGTCTTAATTGATTAGATAAAATTACATTTTTAATTATTTCAGAACTTGTAAAATATAACAGAATTAAAATAAATGGTTATTGTAATTTTAAAATATTATTATACTTATTTTAAATATATATAATTACATTTTTTATTATAAACTAAAACTATATAAATAATTATAAAAACTATTACAGCTAAAATAATAAATACTAAAACAAGTTTTGTAATTCATAACTACTTATGTTTTTATTATTATCTAAATTGACTATTTTCTAGGAATTGCATAACAGGAAACCACACTTTACCATTAACCACAAACTTCAATTTAATATTATTTCAACAAGTATCATTAAAACGAGTTGATATTATAAATAATGAAGTGTATTATTATTATATACTCGTTTTTTTTTGTTTTTACAAAAAATATGCTATGATATCTTTAGTAAAATAAAAAATAATAATAATTAAAATTTGACATTTTAAAGTAATACAACTACAAATAATTATTAGCCAATTATTACAATTTCAATTCTTTACACTGAATTTTTGAAAAATTATCTAGTTAACTATTTTATCCTTTGTATAAACACTCAACTATGTATAAGATTAAAAAAAAAAATAGAAGCATATAAAGTTAAGATAATAATAATGAAGTACAGTTTTAAATTCCTCATAAAATTGTATTGCAGTTTATAATTTTTAATACTTGAAAATAAAAGATATTCTACTTTCTAAAATAAAATTACAACTATAAATAGTCTAAAACATAATAAGAATCAAAAATTATACTTTATTACAAAGTATTATTATAGGTAATTAAAACTATAAAAGACTTAATTTATGTCTATATATATTATAAATTATCTATAATTAATGAATGTATAATATTAAATACATCACCTTGTAAACATCAATGCTGAATGCTGATTTAAAAATGAGTATATCAATACTTCTATAAATGTATATGACATGAATAAGTATATATATATATATATAAAAGCATAGTTTAAAATTTTGTATAATTAAGTTTAAATTATTAAATAATAATATATAGCGTCTTCCGTGAGGATTTACTTATTGCGATATCTCCTGACATAATAAAAATATCATAATTATGTTTTTTTTTTAGACACATGGACAAGGACTATAAATATTTTATATTTTAATTTATTTTATTGTTTTGATAAAAAAGTTAAGTTTTTTTTATTTAATTTTTTTTAAAAAAAATCGAAGAAATACATTTTGTAGAGTTTATTTTTCTGAAAATGTTGACGTTTTAACATTTTATTTTAATTTATTGAGATTTTTAATATTTTTTTTAGTTTTGAGAATATTTTTGTATTATTATACTGGCACGAGCTATGTTTGATAACACTGGTACTTATTATATTAAATAATTCTAGAAAAAATAGAAAAAATATTAAATATCATGAGATTAATGAAAATAAAATGTTAAAACATTAAAATTTTCAAAACATAAACTACAAAACGGCTATCTTCAATTTTTTTTTTATCTTTTTTTTACCAAAACATTACATTAAATAAGAATATGAAATAATTTTAGTCATTGTCCCCGTGAGTCTCAAAAAATAACTAAATTATGATATTCTTATTATTTCGGGAGATATTGTAATGGGTAAATTCTCACGGGAAACCTTGTATTTTACATGTGTACAAGAAGATTCTACACATCACTTAATTTCTAAATGTTTTAGACCTTTTATTCTCATTAGGGACAAGAGCAGACGAAAGCCTATAGGAGTCAAGCCAATACATTATACATTTACTACAGTTTAAAAGAAATTTACTACTATTTATTTACAATAATATAATATTTAATATTTTAATATCAAGTAAAACACTTGCTTCCCTATTTTTCTCTTGATTTCATTATCGATAAAAATATGTAAAATAATTCAGTTAAAAGAACTATTAGGTAATTATTTCTGAATATTTAGTGTTAATTATTTTCATTATAAATGCAGTTATACCAAGCTAATTTTATTTTTATTTTGAAAATGTTGTTTAAGTTACTGTATCTGAAAATGCATTAATTTGTAAGTATGTATAGGTAGGTATTAAGACTTACACTATTGTTAACTATTATTCAAATTTAAATACTTTAAATCGTCAAGAATATGCTTAAAGCTCAAAAGCAATATGAACATTTATATTTTTTAATTAAACATTTTACAATTTTAAGAATATAGAAGATTTATTATCATATCGATACATAAAGAATGAATTGGCCAAGTATGAAACTTGATGGTAAGGACATTATTTGTGTTTGTATGTAATTGGTATTTTACTATTATTCAGTTTTAAAATGAATTATGAGCATTTTTAATTTACGCTATATTATAGACGCATAATTTACTAAAAAATTAAGCTATAGTAAAAAATCGACACATAAATACAGATAATATTCGTACCATCAAGTTTCATTATAGGTCGATTCACTCTAATTTTTAAACTAACGGAACTAAACATGATCTGCTGAGCGTAAATTTGCTATGTTACGTACACTTGTAAGACGGAGACAATATATGCGGGTGTAACACCTACCTATCCCTCTTAAGCCTTAGCCGTATACAAATTGAGCACTTTATAGTTCATAGTTCATACAACACAATACTCTGACAATTTGTATGATTTTGATATTTCTATACTTAAAATTTTTTTTTGAGATACATAAAACTGGTTTCGCTTGAAAAATTTAAATTTTAAATTTAACATCTTTGAAGTACCAATTACTTATTAGATCCAATTCGCTATCAGAAAGAGGAATATCAAAGCATTTTTTATTATATTTCGTATATAAACACTCGCAAAAAAACATTAATCTAAATGTAATACATTTATCATTCGCAATTTCCGCTCAGAATCTAAAATATAAAATTAAATGGTACATCGGTACATGCTACTTAATACTTTCTTTACTGTACCAGAAACTAAATCATGTATGTTTTTAAAATGAAGATTACAGAAATAATTATCAACGAGAATTCTATTGTAACGTATAATTAAATCTTCGTTTAACACGCGCGACCTTATAAAAAAAAAACCATTTCATGAGAAAAAAATTATAACCTAATTTTTCAGGTTTATTTTTGTTTTTAATGGTAATTAGTATTTATTTTACTCATCATTTGCTGTATGCAATCTAAGGAATGTAAAGACGACTATAATACGTCGTCTGTTGTGTCGTGTTTAAAAATTGAACTTGGCCCAACTCTAGGGTTTTCTGCAGGTAAGCGGTAGATCAAGATTCATGATGGTTAGTGAATAATACCACCATGATTACAATAGTCAATAAATAGTAAATACGATATGAGCCACACGATTCAATAGACGACGTTAAGGTGCCATAGAAACTGTAAACTGTAATTACTAAAAAAAAATGTATCTATCCCAAAAACATGTATAATATATTTAAAGAATTTTAGTTTATACTGTAGATTAAATAGCTTTAACTGACATTTCTTTCAAATTGTATTTTGCTTACATTTATATAGCACAACTATTGAGAAAATAACAAGATTTTTACATTAAATGTAAATTCCATGCAACTTCATTTTAACACTCCTATTCTAAAAAGTATTTAAGTGAAAAAATTTTAAATGATTTTATGCTTGGGTCAATTACAATTTTCGCCATTACTATAAAATTATAACTATAATTGGTTAAAAAAAATACTAGCTAAATATATAAATAGCTATAGTGAAATCTAAAAATGAATATCTTGAAATTTGTCAATAGGTAGTTAATGTGTTGTGATTTAATAATTTAATAAATAAAACATACAAAAACTTTTAGAGGTTTTAAGTATAAGTGGCATAAATACCATAAATAAATATGTATATACATATGTTTTTTTTTCAATTTAAATAAAAGTAACCTGTGTAATAAGCAAATTTATACGTAACAAAATAAAATATATCTGATGTGTTTATTGACTTAAATAATGTGGTACTTGAATAGGCAGATTATTAGAAGTGTGTTTTAATATAATGATTGCAGACTATTTATCTAGGATCATATTCACTCGAGCTGTCTCGATGTGTATTTAAGACGATATGAAAATATGTAAACATCTACTTTAAGGTTATTTTAAATTTAGATTAAAATACATTAATATTCAGTAGAACCTATACTACATAAAAAAAAAATCGTAAGGATCGTTCCTCGAAATTTCATCAAAAAGCGGGTCATTCGACGTTCATAACACAAACAATATATATATATAAAACATCAATTTATTATTTAAAAAAAAAATATTGTAACAGAAAATGGAAATGAAAAAATAAGTTAAAACAATCGGAAAACTTATAACTTATGAGGGTACCTTCTCTTTAAATACTGTAAAAAATGTATTAAATTTAAATTATGAGTATGTATATGGAAAAACTAATTTTTTTATCAAATAAGACGTGGTGGAGCTATATTTAAATTCTAAGTTACCCAGTTTATATTTTAATATATTTTTATTATTGCGTAAGTAATATTTTAATTCAGTAGGTTGTTCCGTGTTTTATATCGCATAAAAATATATTGTTATTAGTTATCTATTATCACTTAACTAATAAGTCAATACTACGAAGACTAGAATAAGGAGACCAAATTCCGCTTCTGATAACGTCACGAAATGAGTCGCACGATTTAACGGCCATAGGTGGCGTTCTGTAAGCTAGAGTTGCTATACTTTAACCCGCTTAGTATAAGGATTATTCATGTTTTTTGCGTTTTTTTGTAAAATATATTCATTATTTTAAACCATGACAGTATGACACATAATAAATTGTATAGCTCGTAAAATTACGCATTTATACATGTTCATACTGTATATAGTTCATTAACATTTTTTTATTATTATATAAACAATCCTATTATTATATAAGTAGTCAATCCTTTATCATCGTTTATCACTATCGATATTGTTCACTAACAGATTAACACCTTGTACCCTGTGCGATGCAGTGCGTTACTTAAATACTTAGAAGTCTCTATAGTAGTCTATACTCTATAATCTCTTACGGATGTCGGGAACTGAATAATAGATCTGATACTTACTTCTACGCAGAGTACACATGAAATATACACACATATGTACATGTATGAATGCGTAATTTTACAAGCTATACAATTTATTATGTGTCATGGTTTGAAAAAATGCATGTATTTTACAAAAGACGCAAAAAACATTAATAATCACTATACTACGCGGATTAAAGTAGCAAGCCTATAGCTTACTCCATGCCGCCGGTACTCGGAAAAAAAGCCCCGTACAAACTAAATACATTATTCGTTATTTTATTATGATTTACATAAATAAATATAATCATTACATTATTTACATTTATCTATGTAACAATTCTTTAACATATCTAAAAGTATAGTCGCAATTTGCATTTAACATTGTCGATAATTGTCATTTATCATTTGTACCTACATCATTTAAAAAATGTTTAAGGGTAAAAATTTAAAATAATTGTCATTTGTATCTAATTTAAACAAATTTAAAAAATTTAATTTTTTTAATTTTTTTAAATTTTTATCCTCAATTTTTTTTTTAAATTATGTAGGTATAAATGACAATTTAATTATCGACAATGTTAAATGAAGATTGCAGCTATACTTATAGATATGTTAAAGTGTTAAAGAATAAAAGAAGTTACATAGTTAAATGTAAAAATGTAATGATTACCTTTAATTATGTAAAACATAATAAAATAACGATGGATGTATTTAGTTGGTACGGGGCTTTTTTTCCCTAGATTCGCGCCACCTATAGCCATTAAATCGTGCGACTCATTTCGGGACGTTATTAGAAGCGGATTTTAGTCTCCTTATTCTAGTCTTCATGCACAGAATTATTCTGTGCTTCATCGCTTCATGGTCAATAAAGATTCTATAAATATTCTATATTACCTGTGGTCAATATACCGACGTATTGAAGAATGATATGAATTATTGTTCAATGTTCATGATAAAAATAACTTTAAATATTCTAAACATTTTATTATGTATAGAAAATCAGTGACGTCATTCCATAGAGGGATATGACTATATGAGTGTCATATGGATACTTCCCTTCCCTAATGAACATTTTTTATAACTGACACATACCCCATACTATATTATTAAAATATAATACTAATATCATAATTTAGTGAGATAATTAAAAAAAAAACCAATTCTTATGTTGTCAGATAAGTTATTAATAAATAATAGTAACTACTATCTAA
The DNA here is from genome assembly GCF_020882245.1 of Rhopalosiphum padi. Classification (NCBI taxonomy): domain Eukaryota; kingdom Metazoa; phylum Arthropoda; class Insecta; order Hemiptera; family Aphididae; genus Rhopalosiphum; species Rhopalosiphum padi. Next base: position 28,615,629 of record NC_083600.1, read on the forward strand.
GATACATAAAATTACTACAAAGTCTCAATAAAAGCTATTTTCGATACAAAAATAAAGATGACATAGTGTTTTTATTTTGTAAATTATATACTATTATTATACATTCATATGTATTATTATTTATTACCAAGGTATCCTTTATAGATGATAGCCGTAAATTACAAAATAATTACTTTTTGACAACTATAATATTAAATTTGTATTTAATCATGCTTTCGCAACCGGGGTTATTGACTATTGTATAATTTCAAAAATGTAATTGAATGTTTAAATATGGATGAAAAGGTGCATTTAAAGTACATCAGATAAATCTGATAAATGCATACAATGTATTGAGAAGTAATTAGAATACGCTATACAAAAACAAAACATAATTTAGGGTAATGACTAATATTCATGTACAAAAATGAATAATGTCATTATTTTTAACAAAGAAAGCATTGGATTTCTACTTTAGACTCCCAAAGTACCATTTAGATCAAATTTGATAGATACCAATAATACCTGTAACCCAATGTCTATAACATTTAAAGTTAAATATTTAAATATATTTTCTGCTCAAAAAAGTGTCGTCAAATACGAGAAAAAAATCCACAACATTGTATAACCATTAATCACAATTCATTCAAAATCTAAAAATAACATTATACATTCTAAGGAGATCAACATCTTAAATTATAAAAGGAAAAAATAATGAATAGTCTATTTAGCTACCATAGTCCATAAAATATAGAAACTGCGAAAATATTTCAGGTGAATAATTCATTTACTATATAAATAATTATATAACTTAATTAGTAGGTACTATGTATATAAGTATATTCCAATACATATTTAACCCACTTATAAAAACATGCATTGAATGTAGTTTTAGAAAAAAACAAGACATTTTGTTACAAGGTTACTTATATTCATTATCGTATTAAATAAATATAGGTATACGAAATATTTAAATATATCATACATTTATCATTATAATTTCTACAAGCACTTCAGTAAATCGAAATTTGTTCACAAAGGAGCACAGCACACAACATAAGAAATATTACATACACATTAATTTACCAACCTAATAATTTCACGTTTGATGTTTAATTTACATATAATAATTGTATTTTTAGTGTGGTAAAGATTATAGATTTATAGAAATATCAAAAATGAAATATAAAAATAATTATTTTTTATATATTAAAAATACTAAGGAATAAAACGCGCCTATAATCACTACATCGCAGTAATATGAAAGTTACAGGACTTTAAATATTTTAGAAAAACTAAACACTAAACAAAAATTTCATCAACGCCTTCAGTTTAGAATAACACATCATATATTATATACAACAAAAAATCGAAAATATAATTTAAAGATATAGGTAAATTATTGTGTAAAGCAAGCAACTTTACACCAGCTAATACAAGATAGACTTAAATTCCCTATAACTCATTACACAACTAGAAAAGTTAACATAAACTATTTTTCTTAGAATTACAAATTCTTTAAAATAAAATAAAATATTAATATTTTTTTTTTTTTGTATCTTGTGCTCTAGTAAGTACCTGTATTTTATTAAGCTTATGAGTCATTAATACCAGAGAAATGGTCATAAATAAAAAAATATGCTAGATATTTCAACATAAAACGCAATGAAAAAATATTATGTTATTACGTCAAATTGCCTATAGTGAAAGCAACATAAATTGCGTTGATTAAAATATGGACAAAGAGTGTGTGGTAATAGAGCACTTGGGAAATCGACATGAGCTAGTATATAATTTAATTATATCTAGCATTCTACATTATAAATAGTCTAAGTATTTTTTAATCTTTTAAATTATAATTTTGTACACAATATAACTATATAAGCTTAAAATTAGTTAAAATATTTTGAAAATGTAATTGTGTAATATAACATTATAGTTTAAGTAAAAGTGGAACATTTCAAGTTTTTACGATTAATATTTTTAAAAGAAAAGAAAATAACAAATCGTTTAAAGAGTAAAGTTTAAAATAAATATTCAATATCATCAAAATGTATAAATTTTAAACTTTCATAAAAATGTTATCTGGCTTTACGCTAGTTTTAATTTTTATTCTAGTAAATAGTGGCAGTTAGTATTGCATTTTTAAGCCTTATTATTAAAATTAAAAAGGGGGAAAGTAGGTAACCGCCAAATTGTACAGTTATTAGGAATCGAGTATACTTCATCATTGAGTAGGTCACTGTAATGGATTGAATGTAGTGTTAAATTTGAATTCAATGATAAATAACGGCATAATAATATAATATACGAACAATGATTCTGAACGAAGACGGTCCATCAGCTTATTATCATATAAATATTATAGCAATACTGTATAAGCTTTAAATAGGCAATCGCATAAAATTAATATAAATAAATATTTTAAAAATGTTATTAGTGTCTATATAAAATATAATTATATACATAAAAGTTTCAAAACCCTACGAAAACTATTTTTGAATTGCAAAAATAAGTATCTACGGTTATTTAGAATTTGTCGAAAATTGGTTTTATATAAATTACAATTTAACCTATATTACCTGGTAATATGCATGTATCATATATACCAATGACAAATATATCACAGTTAAAAAAACAAAATTTTAAACCAAAAAATTTGTGAAATTATTTAATATTTTTACTTTTTTTATTGCATATATTTTATATCTTTTAAACATTAATTTCTGTTTTTTTGTATATAAATATAACACAAAATAGTAAAATTAAAGTTAAAATGTATTAATTTCAGTGCATAAATATTAAATATATAATAAGTACATCGTACGCGAGTACGCCTATCATTACTAAATTGAGTAAATAGAAAATTTTTTTAAATTATTATTAAACGCTTATAATAGGCATTTACTTTTTGTAATATTTTTAAGTACTTCATGTGTTTTAACAAAATTATCTAATATTGAGTACGTGCTTATGCGTTACTATATATGACATAGTCATATTCACAAATAAAAATATACCAGAAATGTATTTAAATTGAAAATATTTGATTCAATAATTGAACATTAAATGAACAATACTACAATAATTTTATACTTAATAATAGTATTTATTTTCATTACTGAATAATTTAATAAAACATTAATGATAGATTTTTTTTTAATATTAATTAAATTAATTAATTTTAGAGGAGTCTGCAGGACATATTGTACATAATTAATATATGTCTTAACATAAAATATCGAAAATTAACTTTGCCCCACCGATCGGCGATCATTGATTTCATCCTAAACATTATACTAAATTGCATTGTGCTTTGTGCAGTTAATAAATACCAGTTATTATACTCGTATAATTTAGAGATTAAAAAAAAAATTCAGAAACAAATTGAGGAGTAAATATATACATATTATAAATGTTTCGAAAGTACCTATCAAAAATTTTATACATTTTATAGCCATTGCATAATTTTAAGTGTTAGTAGTGCGACCAGTAACACCATTAATCTAATAGTTAAAATATTTAATAGTATACATAACTACTTAATGGTTCTTAATAAAGGAAATTGTTAAATACATAATTTGTTATTTATATAGGATAATAACCTGAAATGCGTAAAACTTCAGGAGAGAATATACTCGTAGTTCAAAAAAAATATTAAGAAACATACTAACTGTCATAATGTAATAATTATATCTTATAATTAATAACTTAATAATTAGTTTTTAAAATTATTATAGAAAAAACTATTAGCGTAACTACGTAAACAATAAAAATATGCCTAACTAGTAATATTCGTGAAGGTACTATGGATATTTTTGAATCATCTATTTCAAAAAATAATAATAATATAAAAATAATAACAATATTTGATTTCTTGAATTTATTTTTGATCAATTCAGTAAAAAGCTTGTTATTATCATTCTGTTTTCAGGATTTTAAATTCCAAGCGATGAATGTTTTGGTTTAATTATAACTATATAATATGTTGTATTGTATCTATACACCTTTAAATTGTAGAAAAATAAAACTTCGATATTAAACAGTATCTGAAATCAACTAGATATATAGTTGATACTATAAGGCGATAAAGCTTCACAGGCCGAGATAATAAATAAAATATATAGAATATTTAAAAAAAAATCTGAAACCAAAAAAAAAAAATTGGGGAAAACAGAGATTACGAAAAACCAGTTTTCGATGAAGCAGAAATTATTTATTTGTTTTAATTTAAAACTGAAGATGTCTTTAATATACTACAGCCTAAGAGAGAGCATGTACCTGGGCGACGACCAAAATATTTCCCAACACTCCAAACTTACTACTCGATACTCGCGCACCAACCACCAATTACATATACCTACCTATATGTATATGCCAACGTTATATTGGCGTCGGATAACATTGTTTGCTACCATGAGTTTATACATGCGAGAAACGAGTGCGTTCTTTCATTGGCCAGAATACTAACTTATGTGAGCCTAAGGGCATAAACACAAGCGATAAGATAAGATATTTTTATCGTCTACTTTTTTTAAATTTGAAAATTTAAAACAAAATTTTCCATACGTTAATACTTAATATCAATAAAATTTAAAAAAAAGTTAAGCGAATGCTAATTATAATTAAAATAATTTTTTATAAATGTTTAAAGCTCAAATGCTTATAAACTTGAAACATTTCATAGTGATTTAAATAATAATTTTCCATACAAAAACAGAATGAGATTTAAAATATTCGGACGAATTTCAAGCTATTTGTTGCTTAAATATTGATAATAATATTTATGCTTATAAGTCAAAATACTGTTAATAAAAGTTGCTTAAAGTGATTTGAAAATATTAAAAATACATGGTTCAAATTTCGGCGAAACTATTTATTTAAAAAATATATAATAATTTTAGTTATTTGGTTATAATTCTAAAAATATTATTCATAAAGATACAACATTTTTCGAGACCACTTATATTATTTACATGATACAATAAAAATCTAAATATATTTAGATTCATTTTTAGCTATTTATATCACAAATAAATTTACACCGTTATTTATGCTATATCGGATTTGACTTAGAAAATAATAACAGTTATTAAATAATTAATTTATTACATCATAGTATATTTGATTTTGGAAAAAAATAGTTTCAACTAATATTATAATTAGATAATATCAATATAGATTTATGACATAATATTCTTAGAAATATAGGGTGATAGACATATCCCCGATCAGTCGTTATCCCGTATCCGTATGTAATGAATTACTTAAAAATCATCCGTACAATAACCTACTCAACAACGAGGTATCGATACCTACAACAGTGCAGAAACAGTAATCAGATTATTTTTCATTTATATTAATAACAATTTGTTTTAAATTAATTCTTCGAGTACTCATACTATCAAACATTCGTATTCGTTTAATTTCAATAAATAAACTATAATTAACATACATTAAATAAAGAAGAGTTAAATTGATGTATAATTAAACCAATGAAATAATATGAACTGTTATGGCAAACTATAAAGATATAAAGATTACACTAAAACCGTTATATTTCGTTTAAATATTTAATTTCGTCTAGAATTAAAGTTAATAAGACAAAAAGTTGTATTTTTAAACATTTTTAGATTTTTTTTGATTACAGTATGAACTACGTAAGTAACCTTGTATTAAATGTTCAATCCTTAGTCACAAAAATTGAACATTTTAACTTCAAAATTATATTCTGTTGCAAATTTCCATGATTTTTACGAATTTAATCAAAATTTAAATTTCATATACTTAAAATCCTAATTATTTTTTTTCTTTTTCAATTATTAAGAAAAATACTGGACATTTTGTACTTTTATGACCTAAACTACCAACGAGATTTACTTTCCGAAAGACACATTGTAAGATCAATACCTACGCCACTCCATTCAAAATGTAAAATTTTGTCTTTTGAATTTTTGTAATAAATACGAATTTTAATAACCATTGTTTAGTGTTTACAATTAATTATAACTGTAGACAATAACAAAAATATTAGATTTTTTTGTTTACGTTTAAGCTTAACTTTTGAATTGTAAATAGTAAATACCTATATTCAAGAATATAATAAGTTTTTGTTAATTGTTTAAATATTTCTAGCTAATAATATAAAATGTATAAATTAGATTACATTGTTCTATTGTGCAATAAATTGTACTAATTAAGAATACTTTTAAAATAAGATTATATATTTATTAGATTATAATTATTTTAATAATATAAAATATTTATGTATCTTTTTTATTTTTAAAAAGCTATGATAACAACTTACAAAAAATATAACATTTTTAAGTTCTTTTATCCAGCAAAAAAAAAATGTATCATACAAAAAACATATCAGTGTATAATTAATATATTTATCACATTCCGCTTAGAATCTTAAATTAAATTTTGAAAGAATAGTTTATGTTATAGTTGTTTTTTTTTTTAAATTTTAAGTTATAACTCATAAGTCATATTATGCTACTTGTAAAGTCGTAAATATATTTTATACATCGAAATACTCCAAAAAATAGTTCATTTTAAAATATGGAAATAGAAAATTCTTAGCTGTAATAATTGAAAATTTATAATTTTTTTGCAACAAAATAGTTTGCAATTTTCGTGATTTTGACAGACATTCTAAACTTCAAATACTTATAAAAAACCTATTACTATGTATTTTTAAATTGCAAAAAAAAAACTTATAAAGAACCTCATATTAAATTTTCAAGTTTTTTGTTGGACCGTAATTTATTATTTTTATCATTGATTTGAAATAACTATTTTGATATGATGTCACACAGTTATTGAAATTTTAAGACCACACCTAAGTGTAATACATAGAATCTGGAATCAATTTTTCATTGAAATAAATTGAAAGTCTTTTTATCAATAAAATAAATAAAAGCTTCCTCGAGTAACTTTTAAAATTCCATATAATCGATTTTCGATTCTACTCACAAACAGAAAACACAAGATTATTAAATTATATCTCTCATGTACAAAAAATGTTTTGTACATTATTTTATTTTTCACATCATATAATTTACATGGCAACCATGGGCGTAGGTAAGGGGGGTTTTGGGTGTTCAAACACCCACCGAAATTAAATAAAACAATTGTATTATTTAATACATACCAATAAATTATTCATAATTTTATAATATTAATATAGATTTAGACAAAAACACCCTCCGAAAATATTTCCTACCTATGTCCATGATGGCAACCAAACCAATATATGAATAAATTATTATTATTACTTAAATATTTCAAATTACAGAATCTATAATATCTGCCATCTTATTAAAAGATGCAAAGGAGGCTATCAAATTATATGATCACCTTCAGTGGTGTCGGTGTATGGTGTATTCATATAGGTAATATTAATTATTATATTATACAACAACAAAATCGGCAAAATTTAATGAATGATTTCATGAACCCAGAATTTATTTCTGATTAATTTAATAACATTAAAATTCTATCATAATAGATACAAATTTAAAATTATTAACAAAGAAAATATGTTTAATGCTGAAATCATTACTTTTAGTATATATAAAAGCACACGTGTTCATCGAAGAGGAGAAATTAAAAGTAAACATTTTAAACACGTTTTTTTTTCAATTTCTTTTGATAAAAATTTTGTTTCCAAAGTAAAATTTAAAATTCAGTAAATATGGTTTCTTCAAGTTATTTTTACAGACTTAATAAAGTATTTTAATCATATAAATCGCTTTGTGTTTAATAATAGTCTTGAGATAAGAGTGATAACTGATAAGACAGACAGATAAATATACAACTTTTTAACTAATTCTATTTAAAAAAAACATACACGTTATTGTAAATTCCTAACCTTGGCGTCCATAGAATCTAAATTATGATAACTTGGTACAGTAGCAATCATTAAATGTTCGGTCCTCGGGTATTAAAATTAAATATTTTATGAATCATTAAATATAAAATTATTAGAATGTATTAATGATTTTGACAAATTTTTTTAAAGTTCTAACTTATGGATATTTTTTAATAACTATAAAAACAGGTTATGAAAAACTTTGTATTACAGTTTCAATATTTTTTTTTTATCAGTGAAAATCAAATTTTTTTAAAAATTTGATACATATATATATTTTAAAAATGCAGGAAAAGCAAAGTACTAACTAGATCCAATCTACTACCAAAAACTAACCTCAACATTCAAATATTTTTCTGTTTCTAATAGTGATGTCAGATACCAATAGTAACTATTCTATGGACCATAATATATTGCTTTAGCAAAAAATTCAAAATTTGTTAGATGTTGAATAGTATAATATTAGGTAATTAATGATTATTTATTATAAAATTACTCATTAGGTATAGTATAAAACAATTTTAAATAAAATTTAATGACTATAATGAGTCATTTTATAATTAATTAGCTAATTCTATCATACTAATCCTTTGTAACAAACAAAAAAAAAAAATTGTTTTTTGTGAGCTAACAAATTCCTATACAAGTCCCTCTTAAAATGCAAAATGTATAAAATATTTGGTGATGCACCATGCACATACTAGGGTGTAAAATATGTATTAAATTTCAGAATCTTTATTGCAATAAACTTAACAGGCTAAACAGTAGATCACTTATACATACATAAATATTGCCCTTAATTAATAATTAATATAAACGATTATTAATTGAATAAACAATTTAAAATATCTTTAAATAACACAGAAAAGCAGTAACATTTTGATAATTATTTCATGTCCAGTAATTGATAATATGAATATGTGTAGAAAATTCAGTATTTACAGATATTCATTTTTGAGTTCGGTACAAATATAATCAATTTTGTTGAAAACTTGGTTTGCGCAGAAACTTCAAATTTCCCCAAATTATTTTTCTTTCCATAATCATATTTAAAAATATGGGAAAATTTTTACTTTTGACTCCCAGAATATCAACTACAGATTAAATTTTCTTTAAGTAACCACCTTAGAAAAGTTTCAATATTTTTTCTACTAGTGTCAAACAAATTTCTTTTTAATCAATAGACAAATCATTACTAGACAACACCCAAAAATTAACAAATAAATTGACAATATATAATATGTGACCCTCTAATTGAATATTTGTGATATATTGATGTATTTTGTGGTACCAACTACCAAGTAGATAAGGTGGGGATGATTTTCATCCAGTGTTTTATATTCTTCAACTAAGTTCAGCTATATGTTAATGGTAAGTGGATTCTCAGAAATATCCTCAGCATCACATATTATTTAGAAAATAGGCATCACTGACAAAAACATAAATTACCAAATACATTCCACATTTCTCAGTCTAATAATATTATCATCAGACATCAATATTGTTTATTTTATTTATAAATTAACTAGGTATAAGTGGTATAACAATTCATAATAATAATTTAAGTAAAATAATTCTATGCAAAATAATATTAAATAATATAGTATCTAATTTATGATTATTGGTTATAATATAAATAAATAAAAATTTAGGTCAAGACCTATTAATCAATTACAAAATAAAAATCACCTTATGATCAGATAATTAATTAGACACACCCTCGAGTGTTTTATTTTTAATACATTGTAATAAAATGTATACAAAACAAACAAAAAACGTTTATCATACATAATTTTTAATACCATTCTATAAAAATAATAGGGACCTATTGTATTTTATCATTAGAAATAAATATTACAATGTATGGACAACACAATCATATATAATTTTTATTTTATAGGAACCTACATTGCTGTGATTTAGAACTATTTCATTAATCATATTTACCATTAATATTATTTTCTTTCTTCCAATATTAATGTTATTTATACCTGTATAAATAAATCTCTAAGACTAAAATCAACATTTAATACAGTTAATAATCCTAAAAATATACAACCTATACATTTAAACCAATTGTACTATTGTATTGTTATTTAGTTTTATCATTAAATTACAATCAATGAGAGATAATTCTAAGTTCAACCATTAAAATAGAATCCACAAAAATATTAACAGATAAGACAATATATTTAATGTTAATAATAAATATTAAAAAAAAATATCTTACCTAACTAATAAAATCTGTTGAATCAGTGTTGGTTGATAAACGATACTTTTACCAGTCTAAATAGTGAAGTGTAGACAAATGAAAGTCAATAGGCAACTATGAAAATAACCTTCAATGAGAAGATATATTCCTGGCCCTCATTCTTCGACACAGCAGCTGCAGCGCAAATTGCTAAATCGAAATTAGATAGAATACTTCTTGTCCACTTTCTAATATTTTTCCTTCGACAACTACAGATAACCCCTATCAGTTTCCATGAATAAAATGGAATCAAAAGTTTGATAACAATAATGGAACAAATGTTTCGTGGAACAAAAGGTAGAAATAGTAGTGGTACAATTTAAGACAAAAGTAAAATAGTAATACTTCACAATTATTATATTTCATATATATATATATATATATCTGTAGATACCAAAAAAGTAAAAACAACATTATACAAACAATTAAAAATATGTAAAATTTAGTAAATTGCATTTAGTTAATTATTATTAATTATTATAGATAAATATTTTTTGTAAAAAGGTTGGTGTCTAGGCAAAGTCAAATAGGAGTTTTACTTTTCTATGTTATTACCACATAATAAATTAAATATATATTATTGCAGCTATTTTTTAAATTTTTTGTTTTTTTTTTATTCTTATCAAGAGAATGGTGTATTTGATATCAGTACAGAACATGTATCATCTACATGCATAGACTTATAGAAGTCTATGTCTACATGGTACACATGTTGAATGTCGATTTTGTAAACTTGTTGTCAATTGTTGACTAGACTACAATGCAAGTTGTTCTACTTATTATAATAATAACTGAAATTGTCATTAAATAATTAATTGTCTTTATGTTGGAATTTGGAAACTGGTTTTCTCATTTAATAATTTCATTGTCCTTACTCATTAACCATTTCATAGGCTATGACGTCATTTGTGGGATATAAACATTATAAACTATAAAGGTGTGCAAATGCTGAAATGCATCCCATGAATATTTTTTAACACACTTTTTGTGTACATCATTTCATAGAACTATAGTGTAAAACAAATAACAATAGGTGTTTTATGCATCTTAATATGTTAGGATGTGTATTTTATACCTCAATTTTATGTTTATTAGTTTATTACCCACCAATTGATTTCCTTTGATAGCTTGGTATACTATATAATATTATAAAATTCAATACAGGATTTTAAGTGCGAAAAAATGCAATATTTCAACATAAAACAGCCTATAATTTTTTGCTTGAATGACTTTTTTATTATTATTAAGTACATTCAATTCTGAGCACTGGTTATGACTTATGACTAATTAATATAATATATGTAACTTGCATTAAAATTTCAAATATTAATATTTGTGTTGATACCTATTGAAAATGAAATTTAATTTTCAGACAAAAAATCATATATAATAGAAAATTTGAAAGATAAATTCATGGGTTTATGTCATGACCTACTATTCTTTATCAAAACATTAAATTGTTATCATTCTTTATTACTCCTGAAATTACTTATCTGCCTATTTATTGCTTGCAGCCTGCAGGACATCATATTATCTTCTGCCGGTGGTATACTTGAAAAAACTCAAAAAACAATAAGATCTTTAAAGTCAATCCAAGAAGCGCCAGTCTTTTCCTATTTTATATTCTCATGCCCAGAAGATCAATATTTAAACAATGACTTATCAAGTATTCATAATGGTATATTTTAAACATACTTTATCTTTAAATGAATTAATTAATATATAATTTTTTTTTTAGTTGTTTATTTTCCTGAATTTATTTCACTTCTGGCACAGGAACTCCTAATACACAAGTTTACAATAGAAATGACTGATCAAAACTAAGTATGTATTTTAATATTTTTACCATATACAATAATATTTTTGTAATAAATGTTTTATTTAAAATCGATTAAAGTTAATAATATTTTAGAATTAAACATGTATATCTTTGTTCTTTTATTTAAATACTAAACAAGTATGAGCCATATATACAATATAAATGCAGTCAGGCTGCTATTATATGTGTATTAAGTTATAAGTTATAATATTATAACAGATATTGAAAAATTATAAATATTATTCAATTAACTCATGATTGGTATGTGTTACACAGATTTATAATAAATAGTTGTTGAATAACCTACATTTAAAGGTACTTAATGTTTTTGAATATTAGTATCAACAATTTAAACTGATATAACATTTTTTTATTTAACTTAACTGTAATATACATAATATACAATATATATAGAAGTTTACGTTTCCATTTTTTATTTTTATAAAATTACTTAACAATTCTTAAATTATAATAATAAAATAAAAATAATTTACAATGTAATTTTAAAGTTTATAATTAATTAAAATATTTATGATTTAATTAAAGTTGAGTTTAATTGACCCTTGTGTTTTTATACTTCTTAAACAATATTATATTAATATACATTTTATTTATTTTAATAATAATGATGTAAATTTGAGCATTATCATATTATAAGATTTAATGTAATAAAGATGGAATATTATAGTTTTCTCCCATAGGTACCAATAATATAAGTAAATTAATACTAGACATATTTTGAACATTTCTGTGTATTCAATGGCAATTTAAATTATATCAAATTGTATTTATGTTAATGGAAAAATGGTTTATGTGCACGATTTAACCAAACATAGAGATTAACTGAATACTTTTAATACCTACTTTAGAAACTCGTAAATTTAATAAATTAAAGCATACATGGATTTACCAAAAAATATTTTTTGATTGCATTTGATTTTTCAACTAAATTATAATTGGAAATCAACTGACAAACAATTCAAATTTTTTTATAATATATTTCAATTTTAAATAAATATTTAATATTTTAAATTATTCTATGTTATTACATTGGCGTAATGGTGTATACTAGTTGATCTATATATCTTGATCTAGTCAATATAATATAATTAAATATAATTCATCAAAGATCTTTTTTTTTGCAATAAAACATGTTAATTTGAAATTTTATATACCTAGGTATTATATTGAAAATCAAAAATATTTTAATTATAATATTAGAATATATTAAAATGTATATAGTTGGCCTATACAGTATACAGGTATTAATATACACCCTGATAATGTATGCAAATAGGTATATTACTTTAAAAATATCAAATGAGTTTTAGTTTTTTTTTCAATTTAAAATAAGTTTTGCGTGATTCTTTGTTAATTATTATTTTATTCTTATAAATATTTTGTTAAACTCTCTAATCTTGGGCAATTCATAAAAGTATTAAAACTTAAAACTTTATTAACTATAATAAATGATTTGATAGTTAAAGTTTGTTAAAATAATAATACCGCGAGTGCTTGCGTTATAAAATTCAGTTTGCAAGACCACAAGAGATTTTACGAAATATTCGTTACATCTACCTAAAATATTTAAGTCCAGTTACCACCAAAAACTTTTCAATGAATAAATCTGAATCTAAAACTGCTATATGAGCTGCTCTTCCTATCAATGAGTTTGCGGTGTTCGGCAATGCGTGATGTACATCATAACGGATAAACGTAACATCCAATTTGTTGATTATTGGACATAAAATATTGTTCACCATTTCTCGATACGCCAACCCTATAAAGTAAATTATATAAAAATTATCGTACAACATTTAATTGATAATTTATCATATTAGTATAATATAAGGTATATGTTCACCGGTGGGCGATGTATCTTTAATAGCGGCTTTGCACAGCTCGATTCTTGCTGAATGAGGTGGAACATATCTATCTTGGGATGAACCAAACAATAGAACATGCTTAAAATAACTTAAATGACAATTTTGAGCTAATTGATAAAGGAACGTTTGTCGAATATCTGCAGCGTCTTTCAAAGATAGCTGAAGTAAAGTACCACTTTTTTTAACTTTTTGCATAAACCATAAACCTATATAAAAGTAAGTCATTCTGATAATATATATTATGGTTATTATTTTATTATATAGGTATTTAAGAATACACTGATATATTATATATATATATAGAGAGAGAGAGTAAAACTTCCATGTAACGTCACCGAAGAGATCGGAAATAATGACCGCTACCTATCTATTTAGAGGTAACCTAACCTACAGAGGTGACCGCTATATAGAGTGCATAAAAAACCAAATACATACACAATATTATGCACATACCTATTAAAAAATGTATTTGTGATTAGAGTTATGTATCTATTTATAATATTTACAATTTAAAATTTAAAAGTTGTGTATATTATAAACATCATAATTAAAAATATTGACAGTTTTTTTAAAGTTCGATAAACTGCCATAAATAATTTGGGCAAAAACCATACACTTGTACATATTTTTTATAAATTTATCTTATAATTTGACTGTTATTTAGAATGCCCGCTAAATAGAGGTATTTGTATTTTTCCCATAAAACTTGACGGGACCAAAAAAAATAACAATTGCATAAAGGTGACAGTTAATGAAAGTTTTACTGTATAATATATTATATAAATAAAAACTACCTTTATATTATATAAATTGTAGAATGATCGTATATGATACATATATATTGTATTTATCTAAATAACTAATGTTAGTTAGGTACTTACCCATATTCACTAATCCACTAGTGTTATATAAAGTTCCTAAATGAGGGCCTGAAAGTGACAAAAATGTATGCATTTTTGGTAGTAAATGTTTCATTTGAGGTCGAGCAATTGCTGCTCTAATGATGATTGTTCCAAGGGAATGACCAACAAAGCTTATCCTAGATGGATAATGTGGTAGTTGAAACGAGGATATGTGACCAAGAATCTCGTTTACTAAACGATCAGTCATACGTTCAAAATCCGAGAATGTATCCCCCTAAAATTCACAACTCCGTTTTAATTTATATAAATATAATTATGTACTATGATTTGTTAAAATAAATTACTTGGTTTCTTTCAGACATGAGAAACTCCAGATGAGCACCAGGTAAACCCAATTTGATGTATGTCTTAACTAAACGTAAATCAGCTGAATTACCGTCCAGTCCGTGGACACATACTATGAGATGAACACCTTCGGGTGAGAACATGCGTAAATCTTCGCTGATATGAAAGTATGGTAATGTTGAAGCTAATATATGAGCGTCACTAGTAGTAGGTATACATATATTATTAATTTACAAAAAATAATCTAATCTAACCTAGGTCTGTATTAAAATTTAAGTACCTACCTATAAATAATACCAGTAAAACTCATTTGTTTTTTAAATTGTTCCTTATATTTCTGAAACATTGAATTGTCTTCAACACTGTTATAAGAATGAATCCGGCCATCAGCTTTTATGTCTTTGTGTGTTTCGTCTTCGTAGTATTCCGGTTCCGCATTATTTTTCTTAGTTCTGTTAAATTTAGATTTAAATTATTAAATTAGAAATAAGAATATTTATTTAAATGTGATACCTGGCTATAGGTTTCTTAGAACTTTCTGAAAACTTTTTCTGTCTCATTGCTAATCGATGTTGATCATTCCATCTAGCTTCTTTTACGGTTTCATACATATGGTATAATAAATTGTCAACTGAATCTGGTGGAGGAATCGTATCTCTAAAAGGTTCAGGAGGTAGAGGAATATCTCTAAATTGTCTGGGCGGTGGTAAGCGAACTTCTTCATATAACTGATCATTGGACGTTAACCTATTAGCCCCAGATTGTTTAATACATTTAGAAGATTTTATTTTTTTTTCAGTTATAGTCATTTTTCTATTTGGTGACTCTTCGAGTAATTTTAACAACCTCCTTTGTAATTCTCTCCCTATGTACAAATCGTGTTTTGTATCATACGGATCATCCGCTGAAAACAACATAAACATTATAATCATTTGCAGAATAATCTTATAAGCCAATTATAACTGACCTTTTGGAGTAATTTGACCAGAAAATGAAGATGTCGAAGACTGACGACTGGAAACCCATCCACTTTGTTCTGAAGTTATTTCACTATCAGAAACTGATGAAAATCGTGTCACTACTGTTGATGGTAAGTCTGGCATTGATTCACTACTGTTCGCTACGGCCGAAATTACTTTATCGTTTACTAAATCTGGTATAGAAGTGGTACTATTTGAATATTTAACCATGATTGGTGATGTATTCAGTGCTTCTAACTGAAGTGGAACACTAACACTAGTTCCTAATTTTGAAATCGGAGATTCCTCGCCGGACGATGGTGATCTAGACTTATTTACAACTATTGGATTAATTTTTTCTGTCATACGCATCGATCGATAAGATCGCCTATCATTTCTTCGTATTGGTAAAGAGGCATAACCATTTGGCTGTATTCGAAACTCGGGAGGTTTGATATTATCTTTTAGACGACGAGGCAGTGTCATAACTTTAGTATTCTGAATAAGATCTAATTTTTTATATTTTGTATGCTTTGGTATTGTTGATCTTTCAGTAGGATTGCCATTATTATTTGTTTCGAAAGTTCTTGAAAAACTAAGCGGTAATGATAACATTGGTGTATCCATTACAGTTGATCTTAACAACTGGTCTAAAGATTTGCTGTGTCTAGTTTTAATACGTTGATTGTCTGGTTTTTGATTTGTATCCGTACCTTAAAAATATTTAATTAATGATAATTTATAATTTAGAGCAAAAATATACTTGATAAATATCAAAATTAAGTTATTCATTAAGTTATCTAAACTAAATTGGTTATACATAATCGTAGTCAAAATTTAATAATGAATTAGAAACCCTAATTATATAAGCATCAAGTTACCTTTAACTTTAAGTAATTTTCCAGTTGATGCCATTTGACTACATCTTCTAGATTCTAATATAGCTGCAATACCGCAACTACAATCTTGATTTAGTAAGAGTGTTTGTCGCAATGTATTTAGTGGAATGTCACACGAGTTAATAAAAGATTCTAAAATTAAAAACTGAATAATCAGTATATTCTTATAGTTATAAAAAAAATATGTGAAGCTAACTAATTACCACCATTATCTGATCTTCTATTATTACTTCCAGGTTTTGTATACTGA
Organism: Rhopalosiphum padi; assembly: GCF_020882245.1. NCBI lineage: Eukaryota > Metazoa > Arthropoda > Insecta > Hemiptera > Aphididae > Rhopalosiphum > Rhopalosiphum padi. Next base: position 28,632,756 of record NC_083600.1, read on the forward strand.
TCTTCAAAAATTACAGGCAAAGTGATAGGATCGCCATCTGTTGCTGAGCAATGAACAGGTAAAGGTGGCAATGAAGCTAAGTATCTAGATCTTCTAGCTGCTTCTGATACTGATCTATAGTGTTGATAATTATTATGATCATCATAACAACCCGCTGCACTTTGCCTCGGATTTTCTAGTACAAAAAAGGCTTCGGAAAATCTCCTTACCTATCGAAAGTCAAGTATATGTTTTTAAAACAAAATTACAAGTATCTTTACCATTACCTTTATGGCTTTATGGCTTTATAGCTACATAAATAATTAATTAATCTATCGTTTATTCATTAACATAAATATGTTTGTTTTTCATTAAATTTTCATAGTTAAAATATATAGAATAATAAGCATAATCAATATTTAAATAATTTTGAATTTCAATCATTTGGTTCTAACTAGTGGCATTTATAGAGGGACCCCTCCTAGGCCTGGGCCCATAGTGCAATTTCAGATTCAATCAACATTATTGAAAAATGCTATACATATGTATTATGTAATAATACATATTATGTAGGTATTTATAAATTAAAATTCCTCTATTTGTGGCCACCTAAAAAATGTTCCAGTTGTATATGCAGCCATACTGGTGGTAAATTGGCCCATAGTGAAAATAATTCCTATATTCACCACTGGTTTCAACTAGATAGTTGGTGGATAATGGATAGCCATTTTAAGTGCCATAACATACTTTTGTTAGCATTTAAGTTTATGGTTTATTGGTGATCAATTATTTAATAAACCTTGTTAAATTTGAATTCATGACAACATTTTAATATTGTATAAAATAATCAGATGTTTTTAACATTTTATTAATAATTATTATAGAATATAGGGGTAATGTCCCAAATACGAAAAAACGTTAAGTTTGTTTAGTAAGCACAAAAAAAAGTTGTGTATGTACAATTTATTTTAGAAGAGACTTAAGCCAGCAAATTTAAATTATCTGTAGAAGCTAATTTAATTTTTATGCAATTTCACTATCCGCCTATACTCTGTCCAGCGAAAGAACGCGCCGCAAACTGACCAAAATCCATTCCCCAATGATACTCAGCCATAAGCGAACCAGTTTTGATAGCATGGTAACGCGGGGGGTTGCGCAGAATTGGCGCGTTCTCTCGTTGGACAGACTACAGACATTTAGTTAAATGCTTATTTTAAATCAGACAAATAATAAAAATTAAACATTTTACATTCTTGCTTGACAGTAACATTTAACAGGAATTAAGCTGGAAAGTGACAATGTTAAACCAATCTTCGGAGTTTATGTTTTAAAAAAAAAAGTTAAATGTTCCAGTAAATGCCACCAAATAACAATAAACAAGTAATAACTAATAACTAAATATTAACAAAAACTTGTTATTATAATATAACGTTTTTATTCATTTTTTATACTCGTACTATACTACTATAACATCTAATTAGTAATTAGTAATTACTTATATATATTTATGATTTAAGTTTTAAAATAATAGTGCCAATGGGACACAAAACATATTTAATATACATAAGTGTTTTACATATTAATAAATAAGACATAGTTTTTATATATATATATATATAAAATAGCAATAAATAGTTGATAGAAAATATAGTTCAATTTTTAAAATAATACAAAATTTTTTTATTTTTATTTATAACCCGATTTGAAATAGGCGGATAGTGAAATAGTATAAAAATTAAATTTTTTGTCTATATGCCTACGATATATACATATTATTAAATACACGTTATTTCAAAATGTATAAAGGAACTATGTATAGTTAAATGATAAAATTATTGTTTATTATTATCTTCTCGGCTAGTTCGTTTATTATACTTCCTCAGAAGTAATACCTATAGGAATATTTGTATACACTATACACTATACACTGCCATTTAAGCAAGACTATTACGATTAAAAAATTTAAAATAAATACATAGATAATATATAAAATATACTTACATATAATAATCAAATAACAAAATTAGTATCCATAAAAATTAATAATTAATAATCAAACTAAACTATGATATTTAAAAAATTAGCGTTGAGAACATTAGAAAGAAAATATTGATAATGTTGTATGGCTTCTAGGGTGTATCTAATATCTTTATATTCTACATAGAGAATAATTATTAAAAGAAACAATATATTAAATTGGCCTATGAAAATAATAAGGAATTTTAACTGAAATTGTAAAATGTTTTATTTCAACAAATGAAGGATGCAGCTTCACTTTTTAGTTTTTTTACTTATATGCATTTATAAATTGATTATAGTCAAATATATTTGTCAAATTTAAAAAAATGCGGGCAAATTCCCAAATGACAAATAAAAATAAAAATTTATATAATATACTTACTCGAAGTTGATGGTGTTTTTTAGAAAGATGCTGATTTATGGCTTGTTTTTTTGTAAAATTATCTAAAAAATGATGCCATAGCAATATGTTTTGAGCACATAACTGAGCTATACTACTATTTGCTAAGGCTAGAAATTCATCTTCATCTAGTATCTAAACAAAAAATATATTTTTTTTATTATTCATTTTTAAATAATAATATATGTTAACATTTTAGATCCTATCTACGCTACTGTATACAGATACTTTGTTTGTTTGAGGAATTGTAACAGCAGTTTTAAGGCCGGCAGGTGTTTCAACTTGTTGCCATACCGGCATTATTCTATTATATTGAGCAATTGTGGAATGAAGATTGTCGAAAGCTTCCGATAACAATGAACAAACTTCGCGATGAATAAGTCGAGCATTAAGCATACGACTAACATGATTGTTGTTGTTACTGTTCCCTGAGCTTCCGACACATTTAGTGGTCCCGTTTTGGCCATTCTAAACATATAAATGAAAATTAATTACTAATAAACTAAACACAAAACTACTATTAAATACTATTTATTAACTATATTGAAAGTCTAAGTTTAAACAATTTGAATTGTATTTGTAATTACCGCGTTGCCAAAAAATACAGATTCTATGGAATGTGATGGCCGAAAATTAAATCGATTTGTATTATTTGTTAACCATGTTTTACCAGTTCTAGGAGCACTATTAAAATTTTAAAATAATAAAATAATTTCATCAAATAAAAAAACTAATAAATAACAAATACTTACCAACTTTGCATATAATTCAAGATACTTTTTCTAAAAGTAACAAAAACGCGTGTTTTAGTTTTTTAGAAATATAAATATAAACTTTATTTTATAAATAACAATGAACTTACTTAATGTAGGGTTGATGTAAAGCGACCAAACTCGCGTGTATAGTCAAAGTTACAGCTGATAAATGAAAGTAATCAAATAATACTGGTAAGTGGTAATGTAATCCTCTCGCTGGACAGACATGTAGTTGAAGAGTTCTGCTGGAGACGCAACACATAGAGCCATTTTCTCCAAACCATAATTCAACATTTAAAATAAATCCAGCTCTTTCAAGACTATCCTGTAACTATTTAAATATTAAAAAATAAATAAATTGAAGAGTATTAAAAACAATTGTTGAGAGTTGATTTACTTTTTGACTGTCTACCAGGACATGTGCTTTAAACAATATTATATCGTCGAGCATAATTTCCTCATGTCGATATAGTATTCGAAACGTTTTACTGACCCCAAGGTCCTCTCCATTTTCAACATAGTATAATTGAGGGGACTTTTGATTATCTTGTCCTATAAAAGTGTAGATTATAAATATTTTATACTCTATGTTTTAAGCCTATATGGCTATATATTATAAAATATTAATCAAAGAAACTTAAAATGTCCACTATTACTTAAATCGCCATTTTCTATGTAAAGATTTAAAAATATTTAGACTAATTTTAAGTTATTTATACCACAAAAATATTTAAACCATTCTAACAGCTATTATATTACCTATATTATACATAGTTTGTCAACTATAGTATTATATGAAAAAAAATATGTGATCTAGATTTTTTGGTTAGATTTATATCAACCTATCATATTATACTATTCCTACAAATAGAAAAATACACTAATAGTATACCTAATATAAATAAATTAAAAATATTTTCAGAAATATAAGCCAACAGATCGACTCCGCTTGTTTTACATATAGGTATCTATAGCATAACATTGAATTCAAATTTAAATATTTAATACATCCATAATACGACTCAATGACGAGGTAAACTTTATAGCAGTGTATTTTTCAGCTTTTTAAAATTAATTTTATACCTAGTATTAATAAGAATATTATAAGATGGATTATTATAATAATTGTAGGCAGTATAGGCACTATACTAACCATTTATACTAAACCCTTTGTTAAAATTTAGAAAATTTTCAAATGCTTTCAATATGTCTAAAAATTGCAATTACATAATTTATTTAAACATAAAATTAAAAAATTAAAACTATCAGTATCAGAAATATTGTTTAAATCTATTAGTAATCATTATTCATTAATATGAATTATGGTCTGATAATACCAAATATATAGCTCTAGTAACTCTACACAGAGTCACTATTCCATTGCAATAATTTATCATTGCTTTTAAATTTATACTTAATAGCTAATAATAATAATCTATAGCATTCTGCGTCATGGTGGCGTGTTAAGTGAAGCGAAACGTGTATCTAATACACTTGTCACTTTTACATACACGATACACCGTACTGTATCCCGTCCGTTTTTTTAACTACCTATATGTACTTACTTTGTTGATGTTTTTTTAAACTGACTTCCACTTGAACAGAGAGTTTAGGAGAAACTTTAAGTTCAGTTCGAATACGATATAATCTATAAAATACAAAACAATATCAACCATAAGATTTATAATTTGTAAAATTAATTGTTACACGCGTGTGATGATAGTATGTTTATATTTGTTAGCTGTCATTGACCTTACAACGCTAATTTTAAACTTGGCACAACATAAAGAAAAGGGGAAATAAAAAAAGAGTTACTGGCATACCAAATCTGTACGATAAGTTTTTATTATATTCTTTAACGATATGTATTATATGTTACATATTTACATACTTATATTATTGGTTATATACTTATAATTAATTACTAATATATTAAGTTATAATCAATTGTAAAAGTAGGTAGATAATTATATATTTTGATTAGAATTTTAAGTTATTGGTGTAATAATTTAAGGTAATTTTTAAAATCATTTTATTTTATATATTCACAGTTGAGTATTTCGTATTTTTGTTTCTCTCTATTATCTGAAAACGATTTTAAATATTATTTAGTTTCTTATTATTGTAATGGCAACCTAAAATATTAAAAAAATGTTTTAAAGTTTTATAACAAGTCCACACAGTTGTACTAAAACACAATTTTAATTGCAGCTATCGCGAATACAGCATTTTTGGTGTAGCACTAACATCGCAGTGTCATCGTGTGAAAAGACTGATAACTACTACATAACTATTGCGAAAGTGACTATTATATTATCCTATACGTGCATGATAATTGATAGTTAGAGAAAAGCTATCATAAAAGTCTTATGAACTTGGCTTAATACATAAGATATTTTTATTCATACACAGTGAATGACACTATATCCTATAAATACGTTTATTTTCCAAATCTTATATAAAAGGTAAATATTAGATAAAATTGATATTTTACAATGAGCAAGATATATTCATCATGACGACGATAAATATTTAAGTAGGTAGTTAGAACGTGAAGATTGAATACAAAAAATTTAAGTGGTTGAATAAAAATAAGGGATGAGCAAAACCAGCGGGGAGAGAATCCCCTAATTTAAAATAATTTTATCAGTTTCGATTTTTATTAGTTATAAAAACTTAATTTAAAATAAAATGTTGTATTTTCTTAACTGCATAAAAACTTCAAAATACTATATGGTTAAAGTTGTCCATTGTAAGCTTTAAACTAATAATATATAATAATATAATAAGTATATTATATATATGATTACATAATAAGTCCATTTCAATTCATATACTATACCAATATATTATATAGGTATAGGTACCTAGCTAATGTACTCGAGTAATAAATGTTTAATCTGCCAACTTTTTAGTTCGTTTACGGTATCTTTTGAGTTTTGAGTCATGCTATAAGTGTATATTATATTTCTTTATAATATGTATATATAATACATCAATACTCAATACCCACATAATAATCTATCCCTGTACATTACTATAGAGTGTATAGATTATTATATACAAAATACAACCTAAGCTTTTGGTATTGAATTTAATATTACTTTTTTCATATGCGCTACAGATTATACTCTTAAATATCATATCGACTTATTTTTTGCTACACAACTATATTATTACACGAAAATTATTTTCTATTCATACCATGAACTATGAAGACATTTTCAAGTATAGTCAGATTGTTAGAATAATAATAAGCAATAACTACAAATCCTTAAAGCATATATTTTTATTTCATACTTAAATATGTGGTGAAACTTACCCTCTTTGAAATAGATCTATGTTATAAAATTTGCAGTACTCGACAGAAAATTCTACAGTTGCTTGAAGTTCACTCATAATAATAACATCAGTTCTGTCTTCGGACTCATTTCATAGTCATAAAATTTATTAACTTTTTGTGTTCTAATAAGAAAAACATATATTAAATATTGTGTTTTTTAAATATAATCTGGTTATAATATTTAAAATAAAAATTATTTTTATAGCTCAAATAATAATTTTAAATTAATTCAATTGAAAAATTACGCTCTTTTTACAAAACTCATTTTAATTATGATATAAAAATATACATTAAATAAAAAAATAAACATTAATAAATAATAATAATCACTTTTTAATTAGGTTATTATTTTCTGGGAATTATTATTTATATTAGAATAATTATGTTTTATTTGTAGTTAATATACGTATTGAATGTAATACGGATTTCTTATGAAATACTAATTTAAAAATAAATCACAAATATGCTTACTTTTCTATACAACGTATCGATTTTAGATATATACACACGTATATATATTTATATTTATTTAATAATAAAATAAAATCTTAATTTTAAAATAAAAAACTGAATGTATTACTAGAATTAAATTATACAAATTATTTAGGTTTAAATAAATAAGAAAAATGTAAGTTAAGTTTATGATTTACATAAAAATACCATCAGTGTTATCAGTTTTTATCTAATTAAATTATGTATTAGGTACTAGGACATACTTAACTTATACGTTAGTTAGTATAGGTAATAATTACATTATATTTAATTCTTCATAAATTTAAAAATTTTTTATAATTTTAAATTGTAATATTCTATAAATCAACAAATTATTTTAATTCAATAAGTCAACCCTTAAGACGGTCATATTATAAATATGGTCTAAATATATAGGTCAAAAAAAACGAATAAGCAGATTTTCAATTATCCTCAGGATAGATATTACGCGTAATACGTTGATACATTGAATTTTAGTACTACCTTTGATAATGTCTTGTTCACGTATTTTATAATCACTGCAGTTAAAAATGAAAGGAAATAAAATAAAAATGATTAATTTTATAATTCACAAATAACGCACTATAACAATAATAATAATCGAACAATTAATGTATATTTTAAATTATTATATAAGTATATAGTACATGTATAATGATTATACAAATCATTCACTTTTTATCCGGAACTTTTTGTAGAACGTGCGTTTGACCCATATTTATCCCGGCCAGACCACCGATTGGACTCTAATGCAAAGCTTGTTGGTATTCAGGGACGGCCGCTAGACGGCGCTTTGACCACTAAAAGCGACTTTACGGGTGTTACCCTGACAACAAGCACACAGGCGATTCCTAGTGACTGCTGGTTTATAAAGAGCAAACCTATAAAAAAAAAGGTCAGTTCGGTACACACCCCATATACCTTTTTAACTGTGAAGAATTCTTAATTTTTCATATAATTTAATATCTTATAAAGTTATAACATAAACTCATCTCATAATAATATTATTACGAGCTAGTTAGTATAGACTGTATAGATGCTAATAAAAATAACCTTATCTATATACATAAAAAATTGTTTAATTAAATCCCTATGAACTATAATTTTAAGTTTTATAACCACAAAATTGAATTGATCATCACTTATTCATTTTTATATACCAATATATGTATATCGAATTCCAGTAAACTTACAGCCTATTTCCAATGGTGTCATTGTGGTAAGGAGGCGGTAGGAAATCGTATCCTACATCCATGACTTTTATTTTTAAAACTAGCACACTAAATTTATTCAGGGTCGTCATTTGGGGGGTCAAGGTATACGGTTGCACCCCTTACTTTTAAAATAGTCCTAATTGGCCTGCGCCTTTATGAAATAATTCACGATTATTAATATGATTAAAATTAAATTTTATTTTAATATTGACATTCATCAATATTGGTATATTGTCAATCATGATTACAACTTTATAATGGTTTTAAAGTTTAAACAAATATCATGCTATCAATTTTTATTATATTTTTATTTTTAAATATTTACTATTTATACTATTTATTGATGCAATGATTCGATCTGTGATGCATAGAATATGGAAATAATTGAAAGCAGGATAATTTACATATATGATATATAGGTACATATATATATTTGGACATAACCCGCTTGGGCGCAATTTAAAAAAATTACCTGTAAATTGTTAACACATTTGGGTGCATTTATGAAAACACCTTTGGAAACAATATTAAATATTGTGATTAGTAAAAAATATATTAAACTACATAAAATAATTAGAATTACATTTTGCAGTCAAAAAGTTAATTAATTATCAGAAAAGATCATAATTATATTATACAATAATATTAATAAATAATGAACTAGTAATATACAAAATTAAATTATAGGACATTAAAAAAAAAATCTTTAAATATTTTTGAAAGACTACCTATTGCCAAACTCTTCGCAGTATTTTCTGGGTAAAGTAAATAAGTTCAGATTTAGTAAAATATACTAATATATGCAAACAATAATGTGCCCAAACGTGCTATTATGATGGGAAACATTACGCCCAAACGTAAGGATTTAATGTTCTGTTTTAGCTAAATGCGCTCAAATATCCCCCTATCTATTTTTATTTGGTTTGGTGAAATTTCAAAATGGCCTACTTGAACCTCGCATACCCGAAAAAAAACTTTAAATACCTAACGCAGTAACGCCCCTTCATTTATGTAGCCCAGTAGGGCAGTAGCCCTGCATTTATGTAGATACGCATTTAACACTACTAGAGAATATTTTATAGAAATATAATACAAACAAAACCAGTATCCTCTATACTAACTTTACACAACTAAGGTAATATTACTTTATTATACAAAAATATATTATATTGTATACTATTGTGAGTTGTGACACAAAAATACACTGAGCGGTTGAATATAATTTTATCGTGGAATGACTGACTAGTAATATTATGTGTTGTAATTTTACTTTTATCAAATTGCAATATTATGCCTATAATCTTGATATATTTACCAAATATTTATACCAGCATTTTCTAAAAGTGTTATATTTTTTTAAATATTTTGGCTATTTTTATATTTAGTTAGTAAATCGAATAATATTTTTTGAATTACAAAAAATAAAATCTTAATGAATTTCATCAAAATGTAAACTTGAAAAGTTTTTAAAAAATGTGAGCATTAATAGTTTTGATATTTTAGGTTAATATAAAAACAAAATCTATTGTTTATTATGAGGTAGGTAATTGTTTTCAATTGCATAAGTCAAAATATCACATGAGACACTGCAACAGTGTCGCATACAGTCAATTTGATGCATGTCGAAATGACGTTTATCCTCTATTTACACCGTATACCTACTATACGGTACGTTGATTTAATGATATTGACTTATTATTTATAACTTATAGATTAATAACAATCAACAGATTCAGCTGGTAATGTTATAGGTACCTAGCATCTAATAATAATTATAAGTATATGTAATTATTAATTAGATTTTGGTAAAAATTATGGTATTCGTTTATTAAGCGTAACCTACCGAACCGATAATTAATCAGTCTATAAGACAGTTATTTTATTATTACAGATAATATTCAAAATATCAGAACCTGGTAATATTTCTTTTTCGATAATGGGAAATAAAGTATCTCTATGACGTTTTTTTACAACAAAAAACCTTCATTCCAAATTATCTCCATTTACTACATAGTCCAAATACCCAAGGCCCTTCTAGTCTGCGATCATAATTTCCGTTAGATGTACCTAAGTAAATAATTAACTAGATGTATTTGATTTTATTGATCAGTGATCACTGTCAGAATTATTGGAGTCTGTCACATACTACATTCGATTTTCGCTCGGTAGGTCACATATTAAACGAATATCAAAATTAATTCATCCTAGGCCCTAGCGATAATTACTAAAAGAAAAATATTTAAATACTAAAACAGTAACAAGGTGTACAATTGGTGTTGTATAAACTCGGAGACGTATTTAGATATTTTATGCCCTAGGTAAGAAAAAATTACCCCCATATTAAATCAAAATGCTGTCCAAAATTTAATGCACGAAGCTCAAGCCCCTTTGCCCTAAATACGTCATTGAATGAACCACATAATTGAGAAGTAAGTCACTGAAATGCATGTTATAAATTTGAATTCAAGGAGTCATTAAATACGAGTCTGAGTAAGGACAGTCAGCATATAAATATTACTAAGTATATTTTATGAAAAAATATTTATTATATGCTATAAAAAAAATTATTTTTTTATTACTAGTAATACATTAAGTTTTTAATTATAGCCCAAAACATGGTTATTCAAAATATCATTGATTATTTGTGTATAAAAAATATAATAAATAATATTTATAAAAGTTTCAAGTACCAACGAATAATATTTTTTAATAACAAAGTAGGTAACTAAAATTGTTATTCTTTGTTTAAATGTAAACATCTACAATTGTTCCGTTTATATTTAAATTTAAAATGTTTATTGTCTATAAATAAAATTGTGCTCACTATACAGGCACGTATATATATTCAAATTGTTGTATGATAACTAGTTCAAAATTAACAGTTCTTCTTTCAGTTTCTTCTTCTTCAACTAAAAAAGAAGAAGAAGAAGAAGTTGTCACAAATTTAAAAATCGTAACTGTGGCGCTGAACTCATATTTCATGTGAAGCGATCACTTCACTTCTTAAATGGGTTGGTGGGTCGTTGGTGGATGGGTATAGGCATTGTTATATTTGTGGTATAAGTGAGGTATAGAAGTTAATAGGTTAATAAAGTTAAATAAGGAGTTATATATATTATATTTGATACCCGATAGCGTAAAACTTAGAAGTTAGAAGTCATATAGATTATAGACAAGTAGACAACAACTTTAGATTTCGCTTTACAAAAAAAGTCCGAGTTCGACGCCACTGAATCGTAATACGTAGGTTGTAGGTACTTACCATGTTCTAACAAGTACTGAAGTATATAGGTACCTAATAACGAAAATATTTAAGTTCATAATAGGCACTTAGACTTAATAGTCTGTACCTGTAATTTTGTGGAATACAAATATACAATTGAAATTAGTGATGAATAATAAGTTGTCTTGAGATTGCGAATTGAGATATCTGAAATACTTATGGGTATTATTTTTTGACGATGCCTAGCAAAGTAGTGAATTATTCTTACCGTACCTAAATACCATATCATAGAAATATAAAGATAAATAATAATAAATGAAGATAATCTATCAATTCTTTTCTATAAGAAGATGATAGATCACATAATATTATTATCCTTATGAGTTATGACCTTATAACCTTATTTTCCTGACGTACTACGTAGTCATCAGTTCACCACTCAGGATCAAACAAACCTTCATTCTTAACAAAATAAAATTATCATGTTTTTTTTTTTATCAATATTAGCTAGTAGGTTATCACTTATCAACGATCAACGTCAAATCCACAACACACAGTATTTAAAAAAAATTATTGTTACTAATTATTTTTTTATTTTAGCAATATAAGCACCTTCCTATTAATTAATCGATTTTGTCTCAAGTGCGCATATAAGTTAGTTGTTTGTGTAACAAATATTATCCAAAGAATGACATAATCTCTAATTTTATGACATTTTTTCGTTCAGTATATCGTCTGTTCTCTACAATGAGCAAACCTCAAGTCGTTTTCGTCCTTGGAGGCCCAGGTGCGGGTAAGGGTACGCAATGTTCCAACATAGTATCCAAATTTGGATTTGTTCACCTATCTGCTGGTGACCTGTTGCGTGCAGAACGCAGTAAACCAGACAGTATGTTTGGAGAATTGATTGACACTCACATCAAAAACGGTACAATTGTCCCAGTAGAAATCACATGTAAACTTATTCAAAATGCGATGGAAGCATCAGCAGCTAATCGATTTTTAATTGATGGATTTCCACGAAATAGAGACAATATGATTGGCTGGGATACCACGATTGGAGATCAAGTTGATCTTTTATTTGTACTATTTCTAGAATGTTCTGAAAATGTATGTATAATATGTATATTCTAGTATAGAAGACTAATTATATTGAAAAAATTGTACCAATATTAATTTTTATATTATATAGGTATGCATAGAACGTTGCATGAAAAGAGGTGCTGCTGGAAGTGGTCGAGCTGATGATAATTTAGAAAGTTTAAAAAAGAGGATTGTCACATTTGTGAATGATTCTATGCCAATTATAGAATATTTTAAAGAGAAAAACTTAGTAAAAAGAGTTGAAGCAGGAAAAAATGCTGAAGATGTATGGTCCGATATTATTGAATTATTCAAAAACATTTGAATAGAGAAACAAAATATTCATTTAACTTATTAGACAATTTCCTAAATATGGTAGATTAAATTAATTTTATTCTTGCACTATCCAAACAAAAGTAATTATTTTATAATATTATGTATACCAGTGATTTAAGATATTTAGATTAATGTCTTAATCAGTTTTTTTTTTTTTTTTATTGAACCATCCAATAAAAATATATTAACATGTAACATTAATTGAATTATATTGATTGATTCCAATTCCCATTAACTTATTCATCCTTCAAATTTAATATTTTAATCATAAATAATAATTTTATATTATGCATAATTTTACATAATGTAATAACTATATAACATTACTTAAAAAATTTCAGAAAATGTTTTTGTAATAATTCTCTAAATATATCAACTATCATATTAATTTTTTAAGATAAAGCAACTAAAACAAGAAGTTTTTATTTCAGTTTTTGCATGGTACAAAGTTATAAAATATACAACATATAATTAAAATTATAATTAATATTTTACTATTCAAATATTAACATAGTAGGTATTGAAGTTAGATTTTATTGGCAAGGGCACTCGCAGGGGGGGGAGGTGCCATTGCTCATACTGGGAATTTTTTATAATCATTGTTTATTTAATGCCAGTAATGCCACGTATATTACATAATTAAAAATAAATAATATTATAACATAATTTTATTGAGATTCATTTATAAGGTTTAGTAAAAAATATAACCTTGAATGTTTTTATTTATTTATTTCAACGGATCATATGATCCAATTACAATAATATAAAATAATTTAGTTCAACGTTACATATAATAATAATAATAATAATACAATACACAATATTTAAAAACAAAAAATTCTGTTTACATATTAAATGATTTAATGGAATTATAAAGTTAAATAAATCAATTTTTAAATCATTTGCTATTAACATTATCCTATACAAAGGAGAAGCAGAAGCATAATTTGTTTTATATGTAAAAACATAAAACATAGTGATTGATCTAGTTTTACACTGAGGGACATAAAAATTGAGAGAACCTAAAATAAAATTTTATATTAGTTTACAATGATTACTGCATGTTGCTTAAAATTATAAAATCTCTCAGGTCCCGATTTCAATGGTATTTGATTTGGTTTAGAATTTTAATCTTGCCCCGGGTGAGATTTTATCCTGCGGGTGCGCTTGTTTATTGGTAATAATTTAAAAGTATTAAACCTTACAAAAAAAAAATATGATTTTAATCATTAAGTTAAGAACTTTATATTTAATGACCAAGACTATGAATTAAATTTATTTGTATTTTTTCTGTTACTTTGATAGAGAGATAGTTTGATCAAAATACAAATAATCATAAATTTTTGTATGTAGGACTACATTTAGAATATTCCTTTTTTAGTTTTATAAAGGTATTTTTTAGACAACAATTTTGTAATTATTAATGCAAAATATTTTATTTAAATTGTATTTTGTTTAAATATTTTGTGGTTTTATTGCAAAACTACAAAACTGTATGATATTTTAAGATCAATAATTTTATTGCAGGTTTATCATAACAGGTGCATTATTGTCAGAGTTCTGATAATAATAATTCTTTCTAATTTACAAATGTATAGAATACAATTAATTTTATATTATTTAATCTTAATTCCTACTTATAATTACCTACATTATTATGAACTTAATTTAAAATATACCTTATGGTTGTTTTATAATTGTAAATTCGTAAAAAAATAATTTTAAATTTTGATAAAAAAAATAATATAATATATTTAAGGATTTTGTGACATGCATAATGCATTGTGATTAACTTGACTGTGTAAATCTCTGAACTACGAATTTTCAAAGTTTTTTATTTGTTAGCATGTTTGGTTTTCTTATTTATAGATTTTTATGGAACACCCAATTGTAATATATATATTTTAAGGTACCCAACAGTTATATGAATGATTTCAATAAGCAATATAAATAAAAAATCAAAACAAGAGATAAAAGAGAGTGTATATTCTGTGGTATTGTTACATTTTGAATGTTTATTATAATGCAATTGCAAATCCCCTCTAATAAATATAAAATGCTAACCATACACTTGCAATCATATACAAGTATACTAGAAATATGCAGTGATGAATGGCATTCATTGAATGCTAAAGGGGTCAAGGGGACCACGATTTTGTTTTTTTTGAAAATTTACTATCTAAAGTCATGACACTAGGGAATATAGACACGGAATTATGCTGTATACTCCATTTATAGAAAAAATATGAATATATAACTGTGGGTTAATACCGATTCACTTTCACCTTTTTCACTTACTTCGTTACTTTTACCACAGAACAATATGTTGCCTACTGCCTAATGCAGTAATAGCTAGTGCATATGAGTATACATTAAACATAACGACCATTGATTATAGAATAAATCACAAAAGATATCTTTAAAATTCTTAGACCGTATTCATGTATTCCTTGATTTAAGAATTTAAGATACTTTCTAATCGTGAATTCGTAATATACCCGTGTCCCGTTTTTCTATGATAGGTATTACCGTGAACCACGGACCGACGGACCGTATACCGTGAGCATTATACATTAACATTACTCTTTACATGACTAAATAATTTAGTCATAACTCTTTACTTCTGTATAGCCATGCGTGAAAATTGTAAAATGAACTATGAAGGGCTAGCCTTCATACTTCATAGTTCATGCGTGAACATCTTAGGTGAACACACAGATATAGATAATATTATTATTATTATCTATATCTGTGGGTGAACAATGAACATATTATTGAATTATTCTGTGATAAAGATAATCTATGTGCTGCAACTGATCGAGAATGTATTAAAAAATTGTTGTGGCTCCACTGTGTGTGTTATCTTATAATTCGTGGTCAAACTGTTAACTGTTAAGTAACCTCAAACGATAATTTTGATCAGTCCTTTTCGTTCTTGTTGATTTTGTTTACTTCTCGAGTATTTTAGATTTTGACTTGAAGAAACTACAATCATGGTGAGTATCCAAATTTATCTTAATAATCCTATGGTTTTGGAGTAATATGTCGATTCTTAACGTTAAACCTTAAACCTTTTAAAGTAATGGAGGAATGACAATCGTTCAAACGTATCCACTTTTTAAAGGCGGTGTCACAATTTATTAACCATATCTTGCCCTCCTATAGGTTCTGTTCGCTTTATAATGTATAATATGTTTTGTAAATTAGGGTCGTGTCAGGACGAAGACTGTCAAGAAGGCTGCCAGAGTCATCATCGAGAAGTATTATACTCGATTAACATTAGACTTCCACACCAACAAGAGGATATGTGAGGAAATCGCAATCATCCCCACAAAGCCACTGCGTAACAAAATCGCTGGGTAAATATTAAATATGATACTTTTAGTATAACGTTTATCAAAACGGTACTTCAGGCATTTAATTATTAATACAATTTAAATAAATTTTAAGATTTGGTATTAATAACCAATAGTTCCTTACTTAATTGGTTTTTTTATACCCTAGTCAATTATTAATACTTTGTGTCATTTATAAATTAAATTAAGCTATAGATTTTTACACCATTTAATTGAACTTAATTTGATTATAATAATCTCTTGAGTTTTATTTTATTTCTTTTTGTGAGTCAGTTACAATATAGGTTCTATAGAATTCCTTCATTATTTCTGATATCTGACTGTTTTAGTTTAGTAATTACCACACAGTATTTCTGTGTAATTGACACATCTAATTCAGCTTTCATTAGATAATTGTAGCTCATAAGTAAAGTTATGTATAACTATGGTTATATAACTCTGACGTATCGGTTTCCATCTTTGACAGTTATAAATTACTTAATCCCAAATTACAATTTTCTTTAAAATTATGATCATTAGATTAAATATTTTAAAAGATTTTATTCCATAATGTTATGTTTCATTCAAATATTTGTGTCAGAAATACCAAAAAAAAGTAATTTTTACATAATTTAAAGCAAAAATAGTGTAATTTTTTTAATATAATATTGTTGAATTATTCTATATTACCTAATCATAGCGTATTTAAATTAATGCAAAGTTATTAAAAATATTAAAATATTTTCTCGAACATTGCAAAAATTACATATTATAATAGTTATCATACAGATCACAGCAATCTTGTCCAATACCATAAAATATCAATATTATATTTTTATTATTGTTATGTTAATTTTTTTTTAAATCTTTTAATTGCAGATTTGTTACTCATTTAATGAAGAGATTGCGTACAAGTCAAGTTCGTGGTATTTCCATTAAATTGCAAGAAGAAGAACGTGAGAGGAGAGATAACTATGTACCAGAAGTTTCTGCTCTTGAACAAGATGTTATTGAAGTTGATACTGAAACTAAAGACATGTTGAAAATGCTGGTTTGTTTTTTTTTAATTTTTTTTTTAACGTATTTATAATATATAGTTAGTTATATTATATTATTTTTTATGTAGGATTTCCAAAACATCTCAGGATTACAGCTGGTCCTCAGCGGAACCCAGTACCCCAAGAGGAATTAAAATATGTGACAACCGTTATAACATCTTATGATTCAGTAAAAACAATTTTTCCAAACATGTTATTATTTATTTATTTTAGCTATAACTCCTTATGACATCTTCTATTATTATAAATCAAGAATTTAAAACCTAAATTTTCTGAAAGCAATTGAGTGAAATTTTATTTGCAACACATCTAAAAAATATAAATATTTCTTAAATTATGGTTATACCTATTTAAGTTTGAATTCTAAATTTATGATAGTATCTTGTTTCATAATTTTCAAAAAATACCAATCCTGTACATGTAAACTAATGAGAATGTTCATCGCGGTTCTATTTCAAGGAACCTGTTCCTTTTCCTATTCCTATTCCTTAGGAGATCTAAAGTTAATTATGCCATCACTGCCAACTATCTAACGCTTCTACGATAATGCTGATGGAGTGGTTGTTATGGAAAGCTAAGTACCATAAGAGGTATACGAAAAAATAGTTTTTGTTAGGCCACGGTGTGTTATTCATTATCTTAGTGGGCAGTAGAATTTACACAAATTGTATTTTTGTTTTTAAACATAATTAAAATTGAAATTTGTTAATCATTTTTAGAGATGTTAAACTGGATGTTGGATTTGTCCAGCTTCTAATCACTACTTCTCTTCAGTAGTATTTTTCATACATTTATCAGTTTGCTTATTTAATTTAAATTTTTTTACATTATATTATCTCAATACATTTTAATAAGGTAAATTTGACCATAATGTTCTTCAGCTGTGTTAATTGTTTTTCTTAAAACCACATTTTTGCGTTTTATTGTAACAAATTGTGGATAGGTATTTGCTATGAGCAAATGGATGTGTTGGAAAAGTTAATTGTCCTATTTTATAAATAAGATACTTGTTTGATGTAGTAACTGGTAGCTTATCAATGAATTATAAAAATTGTATTACATTTTATTTAAATAAACAGGAAATATAATTGTCATACTATATAAATGACAATTGGGTAGTGTTGAGGTACCTATGCATCTTTTTCAAGTATATACCTATATATATATTAATTCATGCTACTGCCTATAGATACTATTTAGTTTAATATTCATTAATTTATTTCGTTAATAATATATGTTTTTCTATCCAAATTAAAGTAATGGCTTATTTATTATAGTACAGAATGGCAAATTTTTGTATGGGAATGATATAACTAATATTAGTAAAGTATTAGGTATATCTAAGTATATAAGTTATATAAGTCTTTATAGCACAACGTTATTTTGTTATTAGTTATTACAATATTAGATGTTTCTTTTATGATAAGTTACTACTTACTAGTTACCAAAGACAAGCATACTATGCTACTACAGTTTACCTATTAATGCAATCTTGTAAAGTACTCGAGTAAAAGTATTCAAATACATATTCTAAATGAATTTGAAAAAAGAAGTTGGGTACAGTATTTGAATATTTTTTTGAAAGTATCTGTATTTAAATATTTAAAATCAAATACTATTTTTAAATACAAATTGTGCTACATTTTTGTATAGACCGATCATCGTTGTGTGTTGGTATATTTTAATATTTGTAGAGGCCTTAACTATATCCATTTAATTTCATACAGTCCGTCGATTTCTTAATAAAATTGAAAATACCTTTCTTTAAATAGTCGAATTACGTATTATAAATTAAAAATACTTTTTAAAAGTATCTATGACAAGGCTATACTTATGCTAGTTAATGTTTAGTGTATATTGACTATATACTGACTTAGTGATTACTGTCCCTATCTGGGGGGAGGCAGCATGGCTAATTTAAAGTAAATTTACCTATACTCAAAGTGGATGTACATCCATTATCCACCTTACCCATACTCATATTTTCAGTAATGCATTTCATAGAGCTATAATATGAATAATATGATGCACCAATGCAGTTTCTCTGCATCTGTCATACGCACGATCATGACTAAATAAAATATTTAGTCATGCGCACGATTATAAAGTTCTTTATAATAGTGGTCACGATCATAGACCTTATACTTAGTAATTAGTATAGTATACTATCTATAGAAGTAGTGACTATAGTAAGGTCTATGCATAGGCGTGCGCACAGGGGGTGCCGGGGGTGCCCAGGCACCCCCGGACCCTTCACCAAAAACGACAAGGGCCCTTATTATTAATTAAGTGTACATTTTAAATCTGCACATGTGAAAGGGTATTTTCAAAATTAAGCATTGTAAAAAATAAACTCAGATGTAGTACTATGTGCCAAGATAGACTAGAATCATTACTACTAATATTCACAGAACAAGAACTAGCATGTAAATTAGATTTTAATGAAATTATTGACGAATTCAAAAATGATATACCTTTTAAACGTCGATTATCATTATAAGATTAAAGATTGTATATCTCTATATATTTATGTATTGTTATGTAATATGTTTTAGAACGAATAATAATAAAAAAAAATATTTTTATTGCATTTAATATCTTTAAATCATTTGTCTGTATCCATAATTATTTTCAAAATTATTGTGGGCCCTAATGTTTAGTGTGCACCCCCGGAACCAAAAGTCTGCGCACGCCTATGCCCTATGGGTCTATGACACGGATTAATCCGTGGTCTATGATCGTGATCGTGCCGATCGTGGTCATACGTCAGTTATCACTCGGCTGTGATCTGTTATATGATAACCTATCACAAAATAATAAATATCAATTTATGATCTCACTAAACTAGACATATACGCCATCTATCAGTGTACAAAGGTTATACAATTCTAACCAATGATATCAAGTCCTATTCTCATATTATTTACCCTGATTCAGGTATGTCACGTTTGCAGTATCTGAATTTGAAATTGTTCATTAGACAAATACTTACTGCTGGAGAAATTCGTATCCTAACTCGTCCGTCTGCCAGCACACGACATTACTCAAAATTGAGTAACTGGGGCACGAAAAAGTCAGCTACCCACGTGAAGATCATCAACTATCATCCAGAGGCTATGGCGGATCCACAAGTCGAACAAATTTTGGCTCCTCTAAGAGAGGCTGTGAGGAAACAAGTGAGTAACAGTCCCATAGAAGGATTTTTAAAAAAATACCAACCAACTGATATAGCATTGTGTGCGATTTTATTTGCTTCTGGTAGGGTCTCATTGTAAGATCGATGAAGGAATCAAATGCCTCAGATATGGAAGTGAAAAAGGCAGTTGGAGAGTTGAAAGCATTGAAGAAACAATTAGATGATAAAGAGTTAGCTTTGCAACCACCCTCTGAAACATTTAATAGGTCTAAATTTGCAGACCTTATGATACGTAGATTTTTTTATGACCAATCCTTTTCAATTTATGGAGGTATGTCAAGAGTGATTGAAAAATAATTCATAATTTTAACACTTGTGTAATACAATATTATCTAGGTGTTGCTGGATTATATGATTTTGGACCAATGGGTTGTGCGTTAAAATCAAATATTTTGGAACAATGGAAACGTTTTTTTGTTCTTGAAGAACAGATGCTTGAAATTGATTGTTCAATGCTGACACCGGAACGAGTTTTAGAGTAAGATTTTAATTCAGAATCTGTCCAACATATGATAATGATTTTGTATTGTAATCCTTTTAAGGACTTCAGGACATGTAGAAAAATTTGCTGATACCATGGTGAAAGATAAAAAAACTGGAGAATGCTTTAGGCTTGACCATTTAATTAAAAATCGCTTGGAAACTTTAATCAAGGATAAAAAACAAACTCTTGAAGTTAAAGAAGAATGCAAGGATATTATAATTAAATTGGATGGTATGACTACAGAACAAATGTCTGATATTGTAAACAAATTTAACATGAAATCACCGACTACCGGGAATGATCTTTCTGAACCCGTTGATTTTAATCTTATGTTTGCTACCCAAATCGGACCTACTGGAGACCAAAAAGGGTTTGTATTTAAAAATAAATTTTAAATTATGAGACTTATTATAATATATACTGTTGGATAGATTTTTAAGACCAGAAACTGCACAAGGTATATTTGTTAATTTCAAACGTTTACTTGAGTTTAATCAAGGGCGATTGCCATTTGCTGCTGCTCAAATTGGTAATGCTTTTCGTAATGAAATTTCTCCTCGATCTGGTTTATTGAGAGTTCGGTAATTAAATTGTTATATTTAACAAAAAAAAATAAGCAAGTTTTAGTATATAAAATGAAATATATTCATCTTAGGGAATTTACTATGGCTGAAATAGAACATTTCTGTGACCCAAGCGACAAATCACATTCAAAGTTTATTGACGTAGAAAATACTACAATGAAGTTGTACAGTGCTTGTAATCAAATGGATGGACAACCTCCTGTCGATATTACAATTGGTGAAGCTGTATCCAAAGTAAAAATTATAAATTACATTAGACAAATTATCTACTGAATTAGTTATTAATACCAATGTTTATTATTAGGGTATGGTTGCCAATCAAACATTGGGATATTTCATGGCTCGTATTTACATGTTTATGATGAAAATTGGAGTGACCAAAGAAAAACTAAGATTTCGACAACACATGTCAAATGAAATGGCTCATTACGCTGTTGACTGTTGGGATGCAGAGTGTTTAACTTCTTATGTGAGCATTTTTCATTAATTTATGTTTAAAGTCAAATGTGTATAATACTTAACTATAACAATTATAAATTATTTTATACATATTTCACTAGGGTTGGGTAGAGTGTATTGGTTGTGCTGATCGATCAGCGTATGACCTCAGTAAACACGGCGAAGAAACTAAACAAAGATTAGTGGCTGAAAGGAAATTGCCTGCCCCAAAAACAATTCAAGTTACAGGTAAATATTTTTTCTATAAATATAATTCGTGATTAAACCTTAAGGCTATTTTTTTTTTAGAATTGGAAATGGATAAAGGTTTGATTGGTAAGACACTACGTAAAGATTCCAAAGAATGTGTTGAAAAATTATCAAAATTATCCATAAACGAAGTTAAACAACTACATGAATTCATTGATAATGGGTAATATATTTTTAGAAGCTTAAAACTATTTTACATGTAGTTTATCTATCTATAAATGATAAAAAAGTTTTTATAAACAATTTTTTTATTTTTTACTTTTAGAAAACCAGATCCAACTACTGGATTAACATTATGTAAAATTGGTAATAAAGAATTCTCGATCAATAAAGAAATGATCCCTCTCAAATCGTATTCAAAAACTATACATGTCGAAGAAATTGTTCCTAATGTAATTGAACCATCATTCGGTATTGGCCGAATTATTTATACTTTGTTAGAACATACATTTAAAGTTCGGGAAAAAGATGAGCAAAGAACGGTAAATATATTACAATTGTTCAAATAATTAGTGAATTAATAAATTATTCATAAATTTTATTTATTTTCAGTACTTGTCGTTGCCACCATTAGTTGCACCTTTAAAATGTTGTGTTCTTCCATTACTTGACAATGATAAGTTTACACCATTAGTGTCAATGTTGTGTAAGTATTACAAAACAATAATAATTAATAATAATAATAATAATTTAACTAATGATTTTTAAATTATATAATGTAATTTATTTTTAGCTAAAAACTTATGCCTGAAAGGTGTATCAAATAAAATTGATGATTCAAGTGGATCAGTAGGACGTCGTTACGCAAGGACCGACGAGATAGCAGTACCATATTGCATTACAGTAGATTTTGATTCACTGGTTGAACCACAATCAGTAACCATTCGAGAAAGAGATTCTATGGAACAAATACGAGTACCTGTAAGAAAAACAACAGTTTAATAAACAGTGAATTGTTTATATTTATTTACATTACTGTTATTATTTATTATTTTAGGTGTCTGAAGTTGTGGATTTGGTACAAAATTTATCACAAGGCAACATTGTTTGGAATGTAGCTAAAGTTAAGTACCCTATATTTGAGTCTCAACAGACAAATGAATAATGTAATTTAAAATTAAAACAAACATTAAATTTATTAGTTATAAAACTACTACATTTCAGAAATAAAATATAACTTTTTACGTGCAATAGATGTACTTGTATTTTTATTTTTACAATGAATTTTCTTTGAAAATAAAATATAAAGATTGGTGTATTATACATATAATATTCTATTACCAATTATCATATAATTCATTACACTGTAATCTGTGTTAATTTGAAACTTAAAAGTGTATCTCGGGTTGACCAGTTGAATTATATCATAATATCAAAACATATAACATATGTAAAAGGTTTATGTGTACTGAACTGAATTCCAGCTATAACCTTTAATTTTTTATTTAGATAAAATTTCTCTTTCTCTCGCTTTATTAGCTTAAGAAGCCATTGAGGCCCATGGCTATAAAACAAACTTTCTATTTCTCTCTGTCTATCCCTATTTATCTTAGTTCCTTCTTGATTTTGATAATCCATCTCTACTTCAGTTTTCCAATCAACCTCTTACCCAGAGCTTATAGTAGATAAATTGTTATTGGTTTAGCCCTTAATACATGACCAAGCCAACTTAATATCATGTATCATATTTCAGCTATTATAATTGATTTACCCAAATAATTCCTCTGCTTCAATGTTAAATCTAATTTTGTATGTTAGAGTCTCTTCATACAATAATCAGTGGATTTAAACAACCTTTACTTAAAATATTTATTTATTATTTAGCTGACATGCCCAAACTGTATTCCATACCACTTATTTCCTCATCAATGGGTATTTGGTGTGTATGTATTGCACACAAATGATAGTGTTTTGTTATATGTGTAGATCTAGCTGATAGATTGGAAATTTGTTATTAGTATACTCTGTTAAAAATTAAATTAATATCAAACAGAGAATAGTTTTTTTCAGGCAGGGATCAACAACCCTTGTTTGTCATCCCCACCGAGTTCACTAATTGTAATATTACTGTGTTTAGTGAGCTAAGCACATGTGCGCAATTCAGAAGCCACGTACTTATTTTATTTTGAACGAAGTATACTTATTAGTTATTACTAAGAATTTGTAGTCATACAAAAATTAGATGGACAATTATATCTGATTGCTGGCAAGTCTAAAAATGAAATTCTTGGAAAAAATGTTGATAAGTGCTAAATGTATGAAATAGGAGACTAAGAGAAACATTCTCAATTCAGATTTGTCATAATTTATGCGGTAAGGTGAACAAAATGGAAATAATCAGTTGAATGCAAATAGGCAATATTAAAAAAAGTAGGAGTCAGAATTTTGGCTACTTGCATGATTTAATTTATTTTTATCAATTGGAGTTTAGCTATTTCTGTATTACTTAAAAAATCCATTATTTGTTTTAATGTGTATTATTTTATAT
The DNA here is from genome assembly GCF_020882245.1 of Rhopalosiphum padi. Classification (NCBI taxonomy): domain Eukaryota; kingdom Metazoa; phylum Arthropoda; class Insecta; order Hemiptera; family Aphididae; genus Rhopalosiphum; species Rhopalosiphum padi. The sequence goes on from NC_083600.1 coordinate 28,657,453, forward strand.
AATGTATAAATAAATAAAATTTTATCTTTAAAACATTAAAGTATTAATTTGGAATTTAGTACCTTGTACATCAAAAATGCAAAAAGAAATAAGTGATTAGCTAATACTTTTCATAGATAAATTCAACTAAACAATCACTATTATTTACAAGTATATAATTTCTATGATATATCAATAACTTTTACATTACTGATTAATACTTATCAATATTAATAAAATGTAATTATTATATTTTCACTTTTCAGTGGTGTATTTTTTTTTTTCAAGAAACAGACAACCAATTTTAATTACTTATAAGAATCTATTAAAGATTTAAAACACCTATATTAGTGTACAATATTTGGTTAAATGTGTAAATGTCCTATTTACCAAAACAAACATGGCCTTTCACAACTTAAGATTAGATTGTATTTTATATTGATATTGTCATATTTGTATAATTTCAATCTAAATGTAAAACAAATAGTACTTTTCAAGCAGTATATTAAATGAAGCATATCTTTGAATCAGGTTCATTTTATTTTATTTTATGAATACAACAATTCAACAATAAAACACCTTTACAAATTTTATTTACCACAAAAAGAAAATAATTTAAAATGGAACTTCAATTTATTTATAAAGTTAAACTATTACATAATGTCATAACTAGATTACTATGTAACTTATTAGATATCATATAGAGGTCGTTGTTGTGAACGGGTATTAGAATACACAGTTAAAAAATATATTAAAGCCCGTCGCCCGTGTATTGAATACCTGTGTAAACCCATGTATATTGTAATTTAGAATTCAGATATACTTTAAACAAAAATATTTATAATATAATGTTCATATCGATTTGTCTAAATATTGTCTCAAATAATTTTAACATCATTTAAATTTACAACACTTTTTTTTGATAATCGAATACTAAATCAAATAACAATAAAATATTATTATTATTATTATATTCTATATTATTTATTATATTTACTTTTCATTTTTTAAATATATAAGTATTCAAGTTCAAGCTCACAGGTATTTTTATTTACACGGGCTTTAATCCCGTCAGAGGTAAAAACATGGGTACCTGTGTAGTTCATTATCATATTATCATATGAACCTCTATTTACTATGTGACTAGTTACTTTTATTATTTTAAAACTAAATACTGCCCTGTATGACAGTATCATAATCCATAATAATTAACAAATATTTTTGATCAAATATAAATGTAATTTATTGTTTATAAAATTATTATGACAATAAACTCTTGTATGTATTGTAGTAAGAATTCTTTAGTAAATTGTGTGTATACTTTGCTGAGAATTATTGATTAATTAAAAAAATATTTAATAACTTCACTTTCAAAATAAAAATAAACATTGAAATAAAAATTAACTATTTAAGTAATGATTAATTAAATATCTAATTCAGGCATATTAACTTATATATTACTTTACCACAAAAGAAAAATAAAGTATTACATGAATGAATTATAATTATACATTTAATCAACATAAAACCAAAATTAAATACATGAACGCTACATGATAAGCTACACAAAAAATTAATTAAATATTTAATTTAAAATTAAGATAATAATTTAAAAAAAAAAACAATTATATTACCCAACTCATTATACACCTTAGTTGTAATAGCAAAACCATGTTCACTTCAAAGTTCAAATTGCTACTTAATACTTTTATTCAATAATACATTAAGCACTTCGTTGTCAAGATCTGCAAGGGCCCATTTATGTGAGCTAATTTCCAATGCTTCCCATTCTGCTTTAAAAGCTACTTTTGGATCCATAGGCATTGACATTGCAGCACCGGACATTTGATCTTGCATCAAACGTGATTGATCTGCAGCATTATTTTCACCCAAAACTAATGCATAAATACTGCGAAGCCCAAATACATTCAAAAAATACCATGAAGCAGACGATACCCAAGCTGCATCTAATGAAACCAATTCAATACCTAAAAAAGAAAAAAATTAAAACTTGTGCTAAAAGGTCAAATTACACAAATTACCTCTTTGCAACATTGGTTTGAAACGCAAAGTTAAGGGAAATGGTACTTTGGTAGTGACAAATCCTGAGAACATCCAATTGATCCAACCACCAATAACCACCATTGGCAAAACATTGGTTACGTTGCCTTTTAACATTTCAGTCATCATACTTGGATCAGGCATAGCTGTTTGAGCAGGAGCTGCTCGTTTTTGGGTCTTGAAGTAACCATTCTCTTCATTGTTAAAGTAATGGCGACGCATGTAAAACCCTTGTTTAGATATGTATCTGCCATTTTCACGTAGCATGCGTGATCTAATTAATACTTGACTATCCTGTACTTGTGTCAGCTCAACTTTTTTTTGAGACGTTATCAACAACGACACATAATGACGAATGACACCGACAAGGAATGTGATCAGTACAATTGGTAAAAACACCCAACCTCGAATATTGATGTCCAACACTAACTCAGCCATATTCTTAATTCTTATTAAGTTATTTCACAAAATTAAAATAATATGGACATTAATACGATTAAAATAGTAACAAACTCCTAACAGAGATAGACTAGGAACTCAAAAAGTTTTACACCTAGGTAATTTGATACTTGGAAATATTAAAATTTTAACTTTCATTTGAATAATTGAATATTATGATTTATGAGATGAATACTCATGATTCAATGATTATAATACGATCACGCATTTCATTATTTTCATTACCAGATATCAGAATTATCGGTTATTATCACGAAAAGGATCTCAACATTCTCATCTATTGATATCATAGTATTATATGCTCACCAGTAGGCGTGACGGTCGCATACGACTATGCCAAGGAACTTTAACCCGCCATTCATGGATGTTAGGAAAGTATATTGATTGAATTTTATTCAGTAAAAAATGCGATATTTTAAGACATCAGTACATCACCTATTAAAATAATTATAAATGTCGTGTTTTATAATATGCTTTCATACTTATACATTTATACATAATATATATTAACATTACATATCCTTTTAATTTTTAAATAATATTATTATTTTTTTAAAGAAATATGATTTCGATATCTTAAATTTAGTATCACGCACTTCCACACGCTAGTACATTATTTACTACTATTATTTTTGTAGTTACCAAATGTCTTTCTTATTTTTTAAACGATTTTACCTTTTTTGCCTTACAATTATCTGTGTTTCTACACTTTTTTTTGTGTTTGTCATCACCTTTTTAAGCAGTAAAAACTATAAATGATTCACGGTTTCATTGGATCCATTAAGGTATTTCTAGCATCCACGGAGTTATTCACTAAAAATTTAATTATCAGAATTATTACTAACAAATATAAATATTAAATTTTAATAACAAAATATATGTTATATATATTGTATATTTATAATTTCCAAAATATTTTAATTCTTTTTAGGCTATTTATAGGCATTTGAAATTTTCGATATTGTAATATGCTCGGCCATAAAGTTTGATAATGAAGTAATACCGTAATTGTATTATAGACTTATAGTACTATAGTATTTAATATTTATAAACAATGATATACAATATACAAGGTTTTACATTAGTCGTTTTTACTGGAATTAAAAAAAGCTTAACAGATATAGGTATGTAATATTTATGAATTATATGTGTTTGAATATTTGACGAAACTTTTTTGGTTACAATGAATACCTATATTGTAAATCTAGTATTTTCTTCTGGAAGTATGATTCTCAAAAAAAGAATTGAAATAATCAAAATTTTTATTTCTCTTCAGTCTAGTTTTTAAGACCAATATCAACCACAATTATTATTGAGTGAGCTTGAAAATGTTCCTAATTTAATTAACACAGTTTTCTTTTCCAACGTATTTCCCTTTCTTTTTCGTGTTTTTAATGCTTGCCCATTGGAAATTCATGATACCTTAGAAATTTTGATAGTGAAGATTTATTCATTATGCAACATAAATTATATTTATGTATTATAAAATATAATGCCAGTTAAAATCAATGTATACGTATACGAACCAACTAACCAAGCACGACTAGTTAACTGATTTTAATATTTATAGTATTGATGATATTTTTACCACAAAAAAAATAGTTATAATGTTTGCCTACCTATTGTTATTTTTGTTCACAAGAAACACGCGTACATAGTATCAACATTTTACTTTATAAATTATAATAAATAAACAAAATATAAACAAAATATAAAGACCTATATTTTTAATACGCACTACAGTCACAGCACTTAGCGATTAGCATGTACAAGCATAGAACACTAGTGTTCTATGGTACAAATTCACCCACGATTCTCGTATATTATAATATTATTTTGACAATTACCCAACTGCAAACTTCTGCTGTATTAATCTTCAATAAATAGTTTTTAATGGTTTTATTGCAATTTCATTTGTAACGGATTATTTTTTTAAGTTATAAGTTTATAACTATTAGGTATGTATGATAATGAAAGAAAAATAATTTTAAACATGAAATATGCCATCGAGTTGTAACAAGTAGATAGTTATACCTTTTGATCTACAGCTATAAAACAATATCATAAATTATGGGCTATCAAAGTACCTGTAGATTGAGCATGAAAATCATATAATAACTCTATAATACATTAATACGCATATTACAATTACCGATCTATATTGCTAGTGAATTATACAGTAGGAATGATAGAATTATAATGTATTATTATATTTAAAAATTGGACGATTAAAATAAATAATTAAAAAAAAAAATAATAAACACTCTAATAACTATCAACTAACAATATTAAACAATAATAAAACAAGTAGGTTATACGAGGTATATTAAGGTACCTATACAAAAAAATAATTTAGTTAATTTATATAATAAACATTTTAAATTGGAATAAGAACAACTGAATAGAGACAATAAATAAATATATCACTTATGTTCTATAGTATATAACTTATAATAATAGTTGTCTTATTTATTATGTTGAATGATTAGGTTTTACTTGATGATGTCGAACTCGTTGAGGTTGAAGTAGATCCAGAATTACGCGGTGACCCTACTTCAGGCCTCCATAACTTTGCTCGCATTACTCCTGCGCTATTTGGACAATTTTCTTTTGCCCTCGACCAAGACAACGAATGTAATGAATATGGAGTTCCAAACGCACCTGAAATTTAAAAAAATCCATTTTACCTTCTATACTGCTAAATGTTTTATAATACGAATAAATAGTTACAAGTTACAATGTAGGACGTACTAATACGTATAGCTATAAGTACGATACTAATAATATCATCATTGATACATAATATATTTACAGGTAGGTAATATATATTTACATGGTTGTTATTTATACATTTATAAATCTTAATGCTCAACCTCTACCTTATCCAAATTAATTTAACCAAGTTCTTATTTTTTTACTGTAAATCATTAAATCGAAATTGAATTTTTAAAACGTACTACGTAGTTTTGAATAATAATACATCGTGTATTATAAAAATTATAGTCTTATTAGTAATAGTTTACATAAAATATAAAAAAAATTAATATTTATTTTCTTGTTTATACAGTCATATTATAGGTATTATTCGGTACCTAAGGATTCAAGATTTGAATGAACCTACACAATTGAAGAAAAAAATATCGGAAAACTTGATCTGCATAGTATGTGTGAGTATACTTCGTCATAGGTAGGTAACTATTAAATGGATGTGTTAAATTTTAATTCAATGATACATTTTAAATCATTGGAATGTTGGATACAAATAAAGATTCTGAGCGGTGACGGTCTAAATTTTTGGTAATCACTAATCAATAAGGTTAGTGGTTACCAAGCAATTATTTTAATAATAATATTAAATCGGAGATGCTTTGTCAGCCTATATTTCTAAGGATCTTTTAAATTTTATTTATATTAATATTTTATTAATTATAATAATTATATTTTTCATTATAAGTAAAATGTTGCACTGATTTTTGTCAAAAACTTTATCTGTAAATTGTATAGACAATTGGTATTATATTATTAAATTATAACTTATAAAATAGCTATAAATAGCTTAAAATTAATATACATTCTTTGAAAATTGCAATATTTTTCTTTAAAAATATAGTAATAATATATAAGTACGTAATGATAAAAATTTTCATGTTCCAACAGTTAATATTTTTTTAATAATAACTAAAATTATAAGATCGTTATTAATCGTTTAAATATTAAATTTTATTAAAATTAAGTCTTCAAGTTTTTTGATTTAATAACATATGGAATATACGAGTAGATACATGGATCGAAAAATAAAAATAAAATTTATAAAATCCACAAATAGCACGATAAATTTATAATATGTTGAAAGTTTGATGTATAGAAAATGCATATAATACCCACTAATATTCAGGAAATATATTGTCTTTATGGTTAAGTATTCGTTTTTTATTAAACAAAAAAAACAAGTAGATTTTTTTTTAAATGCACTAAAAAATGCTCTTTAAATTATTTTTAACATTGAAAAAATTTGTTTAATTATATATATTTTTATTCTTAGGTATTAATTATTCGTATCATTTTTATCATTTTCTAGTTCTTCTATTTTCTTTTTTACTCTGAAAACTATTTCCAAAAAATGAATATACAATTTAGATAGATACCTACCTTATACTTTTATCATGTTTGTGTTTCATAATACAGTACTGTATAATCAGGTGCTGCTTATTTTTTTTATCGAATTTTATCAATTCCCATATAAAAACAACTTAAAAACATAAAAAAATGCACTAAAAATGTTGAAAAATGCAAAATAAAAATTACATTTTTTAATTCCTCGATGTATGCAATTAACTTTATGCTTGGAAAGCAATAATGATTTCGGGAAAAATGCATTTTCCATTTCAATCCGTTCTCTAGTTATTACCCATTATTCAAGAATAATCAAATACAATACATTAATGTACTATAACAGTATACATAAGTACAAAACAAAATATTACATGACATCATTATAAATTGTACCTTCATTTTTGTTAATCATTTTTGTAGTTTATACCAATGATTTTTTCACATTCATTTCATTTTATTATAATAAATTACTTTTGAGAGTTTATATAGTATTATAATTTATAATAAATAATACATAAATATTAATTATTGATAATTAATATGACCAATACGTAGGTAATAGCGGAATAAGTAATAACGGCCGGTAATAGACCGGCACATTCAGTTTTAAATAGTCATTAGAGCGCTGGACAATAAAAATAATATTAAACGCGACACGCTGCACGTCGGGTATACGGCGGTGGAACGATAGATGGGCCGCGGTACAGGGAAGTCACTTACACTAATGATCATTTACTACACACACACATGTACGCCACAACGCACGTACTTTACAGATTGTCTGAAAATTGCCTATACTCAACTCCTTAAAAACGGTCGGTATGGAATCCCCTTAATTGAAAAATGTTTTTTGGGTGAATTGTGATACAACTTAAATGAATATAATTCAATATGTTAGTTCCATCACTGCGTTAAAATTTAAAATTTTATTTTGGTCTAAATTACCTCTGACAATAAACTTCTTGACGGGTTGTTCTTTGACCTGTGCCGGTGGTCTATGCAGACGACCGGCGATCGTTGTAAGTTTGGCCACATTCAATGACGTTACGCCATTTCCTGTAGGTCCCGTGCCACGAGTCAACTCGGACAGGAAATTTATATAACCTATAGCTAACTTCAGTGTGTCCACTTTTGACAAGCGCTTCTCATACGGCAGAGTGGGTATGTGTGCACGAAGCCCTTCGAACGCTTCATTGATGCTTTGCATGCGTCGCCGTTCGCGCAGGTTCGCTGCTTGCCGCTGCTGCGTCTTTTGCCTGTGACACCGTGAACTCTTCTTGCGACCCGAATCAACTATAAAATACATGCCAAGTGCATTTTAAAGAGATTATCAAAAATAATTTAATCATACATCGTTATTATTAAATGTTTGAAAAATTTCGTCAAAATTATTTAACTTCAGACGAACTTAAAAATAATCGTGCTTATAACGTCATATTTTTTTTCAATTTTGATTAATAAAACTTATATTTAATTATCAACTCTTAGGTATAAAATTTAAAAATTGTATGCATTTTTATTACAAAATAATTTACTTATTTTCGTGATTTTGACAAAAATTTAATTTTATATACTTATAAAAAAATTGTGACTGTATTTTTGATAAATTTTAAATTCTGTAAGAGCGCACTTAGGTATGTTGTCTTTTATTCTTAAGGTCAGATTTAGGGAAGGGGCTGAGTGGGCTGCAGCACGGTGGCTTCACAGTTTTATAAATACAAAAAAAGTTATTAAATTAAAAATATATATAATATGGAACTTTATTTTTATATTTAAATTTAATAGCTTCTATTATTGTATTAATGTTTGTAATATGCATTAAATAAACAAGCGATAAATATCGATAAGAAAAATTTTCATTCCTTGACACAAACGCAGATAAAGTAACAAGTTATTTTGGTTTTTACAGTGTATGTGAACACTATAAAATATAGCTAGGAAATAGCGATATTAATCATAATTCATAACACTATTGTCTATTAATTATTATCGTATGTCGTTTTTAAATAAATAATTGGAGATAAATGAAAATTATTGTTAACACGACGGTCGATGACGAACAACAAATTTTTTGTAGTAGTGAAAGATCATTCTCTAATTTGAAATACATCATAAATAGATTATGAATTTCTATGGATATAGATAGATTTAATCAACTTGCGAGAATGAACTCAGAATGTGATATTTTAAGGTAAATTATATTTTAAATGTATAACTGAAGATTTTGTGAATATAAAATCAAGACATATTCCAAGTATTTAATTTTAATCATATCATTTAAAATTATTATTTTTATTATTATAATTAAAGTCTCGAATTCTCAGTTATGTATTTTATTAGGAAATGAATTAAATAAGCAACATATTATCGAAAATATTAAATATTATATAAAATAAAAAAAAAAATTTATTTATTTTTTTTTAGGCACCACAATATATTCCGCTCATGTGCTACCACTTATCTTAATCCACCCCTAAATTGTTTTATTTACAAATAAATATTTTATAACAAATTAATAGATATAGGAGTATACTTATAAATTATTTTTAATTAACACAAGGTGTATATAATAACTCATTTTCATACTACATGGTAAAACAAAAAACATATAACACATCTAATTTAATATTTATGTGTTAAGGTTTGTAGATAATAGAAAATATTATCTGTAAACCTTGTGTAAGTCTAACTTTGTATAAAAAATAATTATTATACAGGCAGCTATCATATTTATTTTGTTTAAAATCAAGTTATGTAACGATTGGAAGTCATTTTTTGATTTCTATATTACTTATAATTTGTAAATGGATAATGGTAAATGTATATATTCAGGTGGGAGTGAATATAATAAGGTTGTAACGAATGAGTCTGATCCCCATTATATTCTTTTTTATGTATAGAACTTTCAAACTTGTAATATATAATAAAGTTAATACCTAAGTAAATAATGGATATAACAATTGTCAATTATACTAATACTGTGATATACAATAAATAATAATATAGTTATCTATGAGAATAATTCTGTAACTATCTACAATCATGGCGTTCATGTCAAATGTATTATAATGTATCTGGACAAAAAAAATATATATATAATGAGTAAAATACCATGCATGTCCGCACAAAAAACTTATCGAAACCCATAACGTTAAAAAAGAACGGGGATTAAGTTCCTGAAGAAATGTCCGTGTACCTTTTTTTTTATACATAGGTGATAAGAGTAAAATCACCAATTATAAAAATTATAGAGAATAATATTTTTGTGGGTGTGACATATTTATTTCTTTAAATATTGTTTCAAAATTAATTTATAGTATCCATTTAAATTACAAAATAGAACAATTTTAAATAGAAGTAACACTAGTAACATATACAATTTATATGTGAAACCCTCAAAAATATTATCCTCTAACATTTTTGTAATACCTAGGTGATTTTACTCTAAGATGACTCGAAAATCGTAAAAAAGATCTTACATGAATGCGTTTTATCTATAGCCTGAGAAAAAAAATAAATATTGCGTTATCCTTTTAAATTGAATACTATATACTGTGCATAAGCTATTTAAACTACACTTACCACAATTGCCGGAATCGCAATCACTATTCAGTGAACTTGTTCCATCGGATTCGGAACCGGACGAATATTCGTAGAGGAAATAATCTCTTGTGTACGGTGGTGCGTGATAATGGTGCCCCGCACCATGGTGATTCAGTTGATAATGATGATGATGATGGTCCATTTCTGGATATACTAAGCGTACGTCGTAAGGACGATATATTAAGATAGTTATTAATAATATATACTTATGATTACATATTGCACTGCTAGTTGAGACGTGGGCTAACAAACACTAGTGGAAGCCGGGACGCTACTGCAGAGACTGCCGAATCAACTTTAGAAGTAGCCAATATACTGAGGCGTGCCGGATAAAGGACTAGTGGTCGCGATACCACGCCCATACACCGCCCCAATATACACCCTTCCTTCCACCCACAATCCACATATAAGTTTGTGACCCTATAACGTGTATGCATACAATATGTCTATGTATATACAAGCTGTTATATATTAAGTGCTTACGCCGTCCAAAAAATATTGATAAGAAATTCCAATATTGCGACAGTTTTAACTTAGGTAAATAGGTATTAGAATTAGATATATTAATATAAATACAGTGAGATTGCTGTTGCAGTATCTCAGGTGTAAGTTACCGACTGTAATTATTATATATTCATTATATAGGTAGATATTATAATCAATAGAGTATATAACTTGTGACCTGTACAAAAATGTTGCTATAAAATATAATTACAGCGATAGCTATTATATACGTCGTCAATATTGACAGAGACAAATAATATAAATACCTATAAGCTAATATTTATTATTTATCATATAATAAATAGGTATGTGTGATGCGTTTGTATGAATAATTTCACAATGAATCAAAAAAATAATTTAGGAATGTGAAAAAGTAGATTTTCATTTTTTTCAAACAAATAAACAAACCTTATAATAAAATATATATTATAGTTTTTTACAATTAGCTGCTGCTTAATAACCAACAGTTTCTATACATAATATTTTGTAAATTATAAATACTGACTGATTTATCATTTATAAATGTTGTTAAATAGGTATAAAGATATATAGAGTAATCACTATGTATACGTAATTGTATTAAATTAATTTTACAATTTTTAAATTAGTTTTTATTATTACTTTTAAGAACAAATTTTTTGTTTAGATTTTATATTATTTATGAAAAATAATATTAGGTAATGCATAATGTTATTGAATGAAAACAAGCTTAAACCTAATACTAACACGTCTAAAACCTAATGTTTATAATATAGCTGTTTTCTATATATCTACTGATAATAATATAATTCTATATCATGTTAGGTACTTCAAAGGTTGGTAAATTATAACTAATTCCTTTATTTTTGATTCAATAATATACATATACTAAATCAATATATTATATTGATTAATATCGTATTATTTCAAACTATTATATTGTTTATACACGTGTACTATATATAGGATATATCATCTAATTCTCCTAATTCAAAATTTAAAATTGTATTTTTACTATAGCCTAATAATCGTAAGATTAAGCATTAATCTAAAAAATAAAATAAAAATTTTAAGTTAAAACTGTTTAGGTACCTACTAATGTTCTAAAGTATATATTTATTATCCAGTATCGTAATTTAAATTATTAAAGTAGGTATCAAATTATAGATAATAAAATTACAAAAATTTAAAAAAGCAATCTTATTTTTATTTAGTGTAACCAATTAAATTCATCAATAGTATTATATTAATCATTTTTTGCATGTAATCTCATATCTGAGTTAATTATTATATTTTATTTTTAAAATTCAATGCATCATATCATAATTTTAACAATTAACTATATAATTATGAACAGTTTCAATTAAATGGATTCATGTTGAATTTGATGTTATTTGTATAAATTGATTCATAACATGTGACACTTCATTATATCAATTTTTTTCTAGGGTATCTCGCAAACTCTTCAATGATGTTATTATATGATTATTTTTTAGTTATTTCAGATTCAACTGTCATAATAATATCAGATTATCTGTCTATCACGGGATAAACATGGTCGAATTTTTACTCGTTTTAATACTGAGAGAGAGTGTTTGTTACTACAATTTGTACAACGCATAATAGTTAAAAATATTTATAAAACAATCGTGATGTTAGAAAATGTATGCTTCATGTTCATCAATCTTAGGTAATTCAGTTGCTATTGAGAATAATCCATATTCCATAGTTATCAATGACGTTTTTAATTCTTGGAATCGTAGCACTTCATTACCAAAGATTTCTTTATCCAAATCATTCGGAAAAAGATCCAATAAATTTGACGTCTACATGATAATATTTGACTTTTTCATATTGCTTTTGAACAAAAAGATAAAAAATTTTCTAATTCTAAGTAAGCGCTATTTCTTTTTTTTAAGTTCAAAAATTAATTTATCATATATAATATAATGTGTGATAGGTACCCATTGAAAATAAAATGTTCTCTAGATGTTAACTTAACACTTTGACTGTTTATTTCACCTAAATATGTTTAGTTTTAGCTCGTTTAGGTGCTTTCACTTTTCTTTAAAGTGAATAATACGAAATTATGTCTAAAGAGGATGCTTCCTCTTCATATATTGTAAAATCTCCCCAGACACCTTAAATAAAAATCAATTAATGAAGTATAAAAAGGAAATAAATCTAATACATTATTTAATATTTTTATAGACGATTGTAAGTCCTTGTTAACACTATTAATTCTTTATAAAATTGAGTTTCATTTCACGGTCAAAACATTAGTTTCTTTTTGTTTGAGCTTCAAATGAAGTTATTTGGCTTCATTTTTTTTCTGATTTACATAGATCTGACTGATATCTTTTAATGTTACCAATACCGGCAATACCTCATTGAACTCAAGCTTTTACGGCGTTTATTGTATTATAGCTGAATATCGTGTTTTTTATATCGACTTTAACGTTAAACAACATTTGTTTGACTTTAACATTTCACACACAATTTCATTAGACACATTTTATTTGAATTTTGGGTAGATAGGTAGCATCATTTATATAGTATTATGGTAATATCAAATATTAATGAATAACATGAGCTTATTAATGGTATTGTATAGATATGACAATAATATATGATGTTGATATCACGGTTTTAAATAATAAATAATATATATAGATAATAGAATCTATATAATATATTATAATTTATGACAATTTTTATCATTCTTTTTTAATTTTATTATTCTATAAAAAAAATGTTGCGTTAAAATAATTGCAATTTGTTAGTCTTTAAAAATACTAGTAGGTCTAACGAAGAATATATATGATGACGCTTCAAATTGAATCTATAGGTGACCAATCAATCAGGTACTGTAGATAATCCATAATTATTTTTTCATTTTAAGTTCTTTAAAAAGTAAAAATTGAATATTTTAATTTTGAAATTTCTATTTTTTGAGATTAATTTTCATAGTGTTTATGGTAACAAAACAGGTTGACATAAAGTTCATTATGAGTTAATTATAAGCGTATTTATTTTATAATACGCAATATAGTACATAATACATTTTAACTTGAAATTTTCTACTAAATCATAATAATCTATACGATAATTTATGATTATATACCTTTCAATAATATAAAAAAGTCGTGGTTTTCCTTTCCGACAATTTTCTCTCTAGTAAAATTATTATGATATTAATTTACTTAGACAGTTATAATTTATAACAATGAAAATAAAAATGAAATCATCCTACTGCATAGTAAGTTCCAAGTGTATCTCGTTATTATTGTGTATTTGTGTAGGTTATTGTAAATCTGTAATGGACGTGTTAAATTATTATTCAATCATTAATAATTCTAACACGAAAAGCAATTTTTGGCAGAATCGTGTATTCGTGTTGTATCTATAATTTAGTCATCTTTATTTCTAAATTCTAAGGATATTTTATAAATATTTATATTACTATTTATGGGTTAAGTTATTTTTTGTTAAAAAACATTAAAGGTATATATATTCAATATTGTTTAATAATATAAGCAAACAGTTTCAACAAATTGATCTTTAATTTGAAAATTGTATTCTGTAAAATATATAATAATTTACATTATTGTGAAAATAAGTATCCCAAACTTAAAATGTCTCTATAACAAAATAACTATAATCATTATTAAAACACCGATATTGTTTGTTTAAATATCTAATCTGAACAACAATTTAACTTCAAATGTCTACAAAAAGAAAAAAATGGCATTAAAAAATTTTTCTTCCTTTAAACCATGTTGTATGCAGATACACAAAATAGTATTTCTAAAAAATACATTTTATTATAAAACCAAAACATTCATCGCTCCGCTTAGAATCTAAAACTAACTATCTCCGAATAAAAATACAAAATGCATAACTTTGTGAAAAATAAAATAAAATAAAATGTTATGAAAAATAGAGTATTAAAAAATGTCAAAACATAGTCCATTTATTTATCTATATTCTATACGTTTGCACTATCGCTTGAATTTTAATTTAAATCCAAAATATATGGTACATCATTGTCATCATTTTATACTTTTAAAATTTGAAAACTATACTGAACAAACAGACGTATTTGTTTAACATCGAATTCTATCTATCTCTCTCACCCATTTCTCTCTCTCTTTACCTTATGCTATAGTGCTATACACTATACACTTTGTGCTTCGTAAACAGGTGCTACATTTCCCAGAGGGGTAACGGCAGAAAACAAATCAATGATTCGCTGGCTGTTCTTAAGCGTCACGTCATGTCGTCATAAACAACACTGTTCGTAATAATATAAATAAAATGCATTCTGTTATATTTATTTAATTATATAACAATTATAAAAATAGTTTTTAAATTCTAAAATAATATTTAAAAATATCATAACGTTTTTGATGAATATACTTGTATAGTTTTTAGTAACTATTAGTAAAACCAAAATATATACCTAAACTTATTACTATAACATAGATAATGTATAAATAGATAAATAATAAATATAATTTAAATTAAATTGATTTATAAGTAGGAATATTTAAAAAATGAAATGCCAGAAAAATTCACTTTCAATTCCACAAAACAATAGTTATATTTTTAATTTTTATCATAAACTGCAATTTAAAAAAATCTAAATCGATATTTGTGTGGCGTATATGTAGATATTATAAATAGTTACCTACTTATTATTTTTATTAATTTAATTAGAGTTAAATATTTTGTTCCTATACGGCTATACTAAAGTACCCTACCGTCTCTACCAATATATGTATTGTTATTTTAAAATAAATAAATGAGTATGAGTTACTATACATTGTTATTTTATTTAAACTGTAACACGTGCAACCGATTGGGGCACGTGCTAAGCCACGTGCAAGCGCGTGTTAGGTACGAGTTGCTCTTTCAATTTTCACACTTTTTCACCCATTAAATAATATAAACAACGTATACGGTGCTAGATTTAAAAAAAAATTACTAAACTTATTAGTTTATTACTTATAAGTGTGTAAATAGTATAATATAAGGATTAAGTGGTTTGATATAAGATGTAACTATAACACTATCATGATATACTGAATGATTAATATAAAATATCATTTTTATCAGATACTTAATAATTTAAATCAATGAACAGTTTAAAAACAAATAATACCTAATACAATAAACTATATATGTACCTCTTTT
This sequence comes from Rhopalosiphum padi, assembly GCF_020882245.1. Lineage (NCBI taxonomy): Eukaryota > Metazoa > Arthropoda > Insecta > Hemiptera > Aphididae > Rhopalosiphum > Rhopalosiphum padi. The sequence goes on from NC_083600.1 coordinate 28,673,347, forward strand.
TTAAAATATTTGTATTATAATTTCATTACAATTTATAGCATTTTAAATACAATTATCACATGTTTATAAAAGATAAAACGTAATTAAATGTATGGAAAAATATCTTAATATTTTCATTCATTATATTTACACGTATTATTAGGTATTTAATTTTATTTAAACCTGCATAGGTATTAGACTGAAATAAAACAAACGAAAATATGTATTACGAACAAAAGCCATGTAATATAAAGTATACCGTGTCTATACATAGTATAATTTTAAAAATAGTTTGGCTTGTTCTGAGCAATTTATAGACAATTTAAATTTTCGATATTTTGTTGTCAATAAAAAAGTTATGAATAATTTTAGCAAAAAGCCAAATTAATTTTTTACAACATTGGATTCACTTGTATAATAACTATTTCTTTACAAAGGATTTTTGTTTTTTATTGTAATTCAAACGTAATTAATAGATAGTTTAGAATAGATTATAGTTTTAATAGATACTTGAAAATTTCACTAAATATTTATATTAACATTTTCTATGTATGGTATAATTTTGAAAATGATTCAACTTTTTTGAGCTATATATTTTTTTTTATATATAAATATCTATCGATAAAAAATGATTGGGTCCAAATTCTTGAAAATGTAATACAATATCTCGCATAAGTTATTCTTATATCGGTATTAAAATATGAAAATTACATATAGGTACTATATATATTTGATGTTATAATTTTGACGAAATTAAAAAAAATTTCAAAAATTAACTATTATAAAAACCTAACTATTTTGTTGTATGTTTCTATTTGAATTTCTTTTAACTTTTCTATGAACATAAAAATGTTTGAATGAGTTGTATAAAAGCTAGAATTAAAATGAGAATGAAAATACTTGCTTGCATTAGTGGTTAAAGTTGGTTCTGCTAATGCTTGAGCCCATACTTCAGGTGGATACTGAGCTTCAAGTTGTCGGGCGCAGTTTACATTATACCTTTGTAACATAGATAACATTTCGGGCGCAGTTTACGTATGCCCAATACGTTGACGTATATAATCAACGTTAATATGTTATCAGTATTTTTGTTTTGTTGTTGTTTTTGATTCTCAATAACTCAAGTTAAAAGTATTTAGCCCCCCCCCCCCATAAAAAATCCTGGCTACGCCTCTGAGCGTACCTCATAATTTGAGTAATTCACTGTGTTTGTGATATATTAAATTTTAATCCAATGATTAATATTAATTAATAATTATTACTTATTTTGTGTAAAAATAATTCTAAGAAAGGCAGCGTAACGCAGCATTTATTTCTAAGAATATTTCAGAAACATTACTATAGTTCTATTTTGTAATTTATAAAAATTCTTGATTATATGTATAAATACAATATAAATATTGTTTTTCATGATCAAAAAAAATGTTAGATGTTTTTTTCAACTATTATGTTTATTTTTTACCCCCCCCCCCCCCACCATAAAAACGTATTCCAACTATGGCGTTAACCATAATGTATCTAGATTATAGAGACAATTAGGTTATTAGGTAGTATATCAATAGAAACGAATGTCAAAACATTTATCAATTTATCATATAAAATATTTTAAATTTAATAATTTCATCATCATTTTTATTCAAAATACATCAATATACGTTTACAATGTTTTCGGATAAAAGAGTTAATCAAATTGATTTTCAAAACGAATTAATACACGTGTTATCTATGTGTATATATAATTTATAAATAATATATATTCATTATATTCAGTGGTAACCCTTCAACGCTCTTGGATAAAAGTTTAATCTTTAGGGTGATCTACATACGTACAAAAAAAACAAATCGAAATACGCGAGTTTGGTGATCCCAACGTCGGATTATAAACTTAAACCTTCAAAAAGTAAGAGTGAGAGTATAGGGACGTATAGTATAATGTACATATATACATTATATTCTATGATGCTCGCGCGCGCGTGGTGAGTTTAGATGTGTGGGTGTGACGTAAGCTTTAAACAGCTGCAATATGATTGTATATATCCAGCAGCAATAGGCGATACGCGTAAGGGTCTACCCTATTTATTTTGTCTGTCAGTGTATAATAATATATACGTATATATAATATATATATATATATATATACACTTTTACTTGCTACGCTGTTCCCCCTTTTGCGGCATTGGACAATGCATTGTATAATGCGACCTCAATTTGAACTTAATGTACAATGTATACACCAATTGACCCTTTTTATAATAGCGTTTTGGGGCGAATTTGAGGGAGTCGTGTAGAGCACCGTTTGATATAGTTGCCAATGTTTCAATAATTATCGAGTAGTATTATTTTTTTCATAGACTAATTTCATTGAAATGCAAGGTGTTTGTATCGCCCTATATATCGATATAATGATAACACGCAACCTTTTGTTGTAACAGAGAAACCCTTCGCATCAATATTATAAAATATGCGCCACAACATCCATCGATATATCCAACACAATGTCCGATGATCATTATTCATGTATAATATTGTGTCTGTTGACCTGTGGTATTGATGAGACAGTTCGTATCTCTACTACGATTAAAAGAAGTTAGGTAATTACTATATAGTTAACGCAAGTTACAATATATACTATAATTATTGTATAGAAAAGTGGATAGATGAATATAAAATTCATATAATTTATATAATACAATTTTGTATTAGATTCTATATCTTATAACCATGGACTAGAATAAAAATCCGAGAGGGATATCCCTGAAATTCACTCGAATACTTTTAAAAATTTATATAATTTAGGTAAGTACTATAGTTAAATTTACAAGTTTGATTTTTTCTTAGAATTTAAATTTTAAATCTATAGTAGGTATTTTTCATTGTATATTTGTTAATACATCTAAAGATTCATGGTTGGATTGTCGTATATACTATATACTCGTATAGTCGTATGTAAGGTAGATTCATAGCCTCCTAGGCGCAATTTGAGGGGGGCTTGGGTTTGCTTAGCACCCCCAATTTTGAAATTAACACCAGCAAATTTTTTCATGTTAATTTAAATTTGAATAGTAACAGGTATCCATAACGACCATAACCTCAAGGCATTATACAAATAACATTATAAAAAAAGATAGAGGAGCTTCAGCACCCCCAGTTTTTTCATTGAAATTACGCCCCCGGGTAAACTCCTGAAATTTAACTTTTTTGGGGTGAATAAAATAAGTAAAACGTTTATCTTGTCTACTAAAACTTGATCAAATTAAAAGTATAACACATCATTTTTTTATAAGACTATCCTTTATAAATAGTAATAGTAATATAATACACCTTCGTGGGTATATGATTAATATAAGCATTATAAAAATATTGTTCCTAAGGATGACCAAGTATAAATAATAGACTAGGGCCATTGTCAGCCTAATCCGGCAATGCAAAATTAAATCTTTAAAGAAATACTAGTACCTATAATGTGAAAAGATTAGGAATCAGGAAGGTAATAATCTTTTTACTAGAGCTGACGAGCTGCATTATAAATACTAAATACATTATATGTGTATTGTGTGAACATTGATATAAAAATATAATATCTATTATTTAACTTGAAACTATGAGTTAATTTATAATTTATAACAATAGCTTAAGTTTAATGAATTTATACAATATTCTAATATCTTATCCTTAAATTGATACGTTATACTTATATGCATATTAATTATATTAAAAAACATATTGTATTGTAATATACCTTTATTACGTAACCTATATTTTATTTGCAGACTGCAATGCGTACGATCTTATTATATAATATAATATTAATAGATATTGTATTTGATTTTACCTATATTGTACTAATACAATAAAAATACAATTTCAATCGCAATGTTTAAAATGAGATATTTTGATTATGTAAAAAACAATTAAACAAATACATTAATTTTTAACCAACTATTAGTTATGCCTATCTGTCATAATACTATTTGTCTATTTATACTATTATACTACATATAATTATAAAATATATGCAACAGCGACATGGTGGTATAAACATTATAAACATGTATATAATAATGTGTTTTTATATTTAATGAGATTTTAACTATCAGTTTATAATATAAAATACCTAAACATATAAAATAATTATCATTGGCGCAACTAGAGGGGACTTAGGGGGCTTAGCCCCATCAAAATATATTATAGCTCCTCCCTCCAAATTTTTTTTGATTATTTAAGATTAAATAATAATTTAAGCATAAAATAGTGAGGATGGCAGATACATCCTATGCAATATGATGTAGAGAATTATTATAACAGAATTATTCAAAAGTAAATTGTATAAATATCAAAGTTTATTTTGCAATATACATATAATTTTAATAAAAATATTTTTATCTAATAAATATTATGTGGGTATGTAGCATAATCGAGCAGCGGCACTGCGGCGGTCACCGTCCAATATTTTAGTTTAATTTTGGTGAATAAAAATGGACAAAAAAACTTATTTAGTATTTTTAATATACCAAAAAAATTATCCGTATTTGTACAGTTGTTACTATTGATATAAAAATAATCCAGACGATCTCCCTTAGTTTTTTGAAAAATATGGAAGTAAGTAAATTAAATTAGGTATTTATTTGTGGGCCTGTAGCCCCCCTAATATTTTAGACCTAGTTGCGCCAATGATAATTATTATAATTTAAATTAAATATATGTAACTATTTGCGACTATGTATCTAATAACGACAGTAATTTTTTTGTAGTTTATAGTTACTAGTTGTTACTAGTTAAAACATTGATTTTAGAATATATATATATATTTAGTATATTCTAAAATAAATGGTTATAGTAACTTTTCAACAAATACGGTTTATATATATATATATCTGTATTTGTCGAAATAACTAGCTATATAAGTATTTTAACAGCTTAAAATACTTAAAAATATATATTTTTTTAATTCATATCGAATTACATAGAATTTCAGAGGTGCAGTATTGTAAAAGTATTGTACAAGTAACAAATAAGTGGTGTATCAAAATATGTATATGAAAACATTTTTCCAATTTGTCCTCACTGTTTAAATTTTAGTATTATACATAATTTCAAATTTATCCACGTAAAAATTACTTTAAAATAGTAAAAGGTAACACACTTGGACATAGTACATTAAACATTTTAGTTTTAGTTTTATCTACATTCTACTATATCAGGTTCAGGTACCTGCGTATACAAAATAAAATCAGTGGTGGTCCATACAATTTTTTTATTAATCAATATTACATTTATTTTATTACTTGTACATGAAATTCATTTAAATAAATAAAAATAGTCCAAATATTTATTATAAGTTTTAGATTAATTCAGATAGATTAGATAGAACTACATTGTTGTAGTTATGAATGATTATTATAAATAAATTGCACAACTCTATATGTGCCTGCTCTATATAATATAGTACCAAATTGGAATGTTGGGTATATCATTTTAGAGAAATTACGGGAACTTAATTACTTTTTAAAGTGAAAAAACAAAATATGTTTTGAAAATCGTTCGTTCCGTAAAATGTTTTTTATTTTATTTTTTCTTAAATGTAAAGAAATAATAATAAATAATTTTTAACACCAAAAGAAAAAGTTTTAATCATTTTTCTTTAAAAATGTAATTAATGTAATAAACTCCCCCACTCACCCACTGTACCTAGACCATGTATTTATTAATGAGAATGTTAAAAAAAAACCAAATCTTTCACTAAAAAAAAAGTAATACTTATACTTATAAGTACTTATATTTTTACTATTTTTATAATCATATATACATTTAATAAGAAATATGTGATTGAGGGCTAACAAATATTTTTAATTCTTAAAAATTTCTTAAATTTTTAATTCTTTCTATTTTTTAATTCTTGGACGAATAGTTGACACATATGCATTTTCTTATATCACAATTCAATGCAGTCGGTAATTTATGGAAAAACCGCGGCACACTTAGTGGATACTCAACCAGTTTGAAACCACTGCAATATACTTATAAAAGTGTAAATAATTAATGTAGAACTAATGAGTAAATGGTTAAAAATTATAAATACAATTCAGTAATTTTTACAACTTAATTAAAGAATATATGAATTTTATTAACAGAAATTAAACCAAATAAATAAACAAAAAAAATTATTTAAACATTAGTTATAATTTTTTTTTTTTGAATTTAATTTAAAATGATTTTTTACAATAGATGTTTAAATATGTATCTTAGTGTATTAATGCAAACTATTTTACAATATCTACTTCAAACTATACATCTCATATTAAATTCAATTATCATCACTGTAATATTCAGGTTCGTCTGAATCATCTTCATTTTCTTCATCTAATTGTTTTTTAAATAATTTTTTAAAAACAAAGAATTCTTCAGCTGTAACTCCCGCAACTTTAACAGCAAATTGCTTATCACTTGTTTCAATAATTTTTTTTAATGAAGGATTACCAGTTATTTGGTTTTGACTAGCCTTTGGATCTCTAGGTTTGTACATTCCTAGTTTTATCAAAAAAGTATGTCTACACTTTAAATCAAAAAGTGTTGAGGACATAACACTCGTCGTTACAAATTGAGTAGGACCAAGTTCCATGTTTAACAATATATAATCTAATTTAGACTCTATATACTTCCAATTGTCAAACAAAATATTTGGTGAATATGATATCAATTCTAATAATCGATTTTGTTTATTACCAACATATGATAAAAGTTTAGGGATTCTGGATAGAATTTGCTTATCATCCAGCAATAAACAAGAAGGCTGTGAAATTATTAGCTGTCTTAATTTTTTGTCATCAAAGCGAAAATTAGTCCATGCAATCATACATTTTTGTAAGTCTTGTCTACTTATACCTAATATGTCTGGATTTGAATCTATCATTTCTAAAAGCTCAGATGTTTTAAAATCATACTGAGTTAAATATTCAAATAGTACTAGCCATCTTGATTCAGTGTAAAATTTTAACTTCTCTTGATGGTTGCTTATAACTTTGGATAACACTGTACTTTTTACATTTAACTGTTTAGCCAAATTACATAAATGTTCTGGTATAGCATTTGGTTCATTTACTGCAACTGACATATTTTTAGATGCGATCATTTTAAAGCAATTACACAAATGACATGTTCGAAATTGCCTCATTAACAACATAGTAACTGAAAAAAAAAAATTACTTCAATAGTTAAGCTACACAAATTTAAAGCTAGAATAAATAAATTAATAAATACATTATTTTGTTTTTATAACAGGTAGGCTGTATACTTATTTCTATTAATCAAAGATTATTGTTACTTTATTTTATCAATCTAATAAAGATAATTATTTTGTTAAAACATAAATAATAAGACCCAGGTTTTTCTGAAAATATTATCCTAACTCCTTAGCACACAAATTTAAATGATCCAAAAACTACTCGTTTGAATTTTAATCAATACAAACATTCAAGTCATATGGTTAACAATTTAGGAGGAAAAAGAAATTGGTACGTTACAATTGTTCTGAAATGGTGTACAAATTTAATCAATTGAATATATAGTCAATATTACTAAGTATAATATTTAAAAATGTTCAATAAATTCATTACTGTAAGAAAAATAGAAGCGAGCATACTGGGTATAGCGAATCATCTTGTATATAATAATTAATAATATAATATTGCTATACCTACTTATTCTTTTAATAAATGTCTCATATATAAAATGTAAATTTTTTTTAGTAATTAGATTATACACAATGGCTAAAATTACAACTTAAACATATTACACATACATAAAGTGAAAACAGGAAGAGGTCAAAATTTCAACTTTTTTAATAAATTTATTCTTCAGTCTTCTTTACATACTGTTATTAAAACAAATTTACTGAAAGTCTGAAACACCGAGTACAAAACTAGAGAGTATAGACCAATCTGCAGTCAGTAGTCGCACATTGCACAAGCTGCTGCGGTTAAAAAGAACTGTTTGATTATATTATAGTAATTGATAAACTGATAACAATAGTTGTGATAATATTATATTTATACCACGGCTCATGCCCTAATGCCCTATACCATAACCATTAAATAAATAGATAATATGTACCATGAGTAAAAAATAACAAAATAACACATTTGTCACATTTTGTCATGATATGTACATCAAAAAAAGGGTGCATCAATCACGATTTAAGATATCTTAAATCGCGGCATCAATTAGCATACGGGCCTTCTAAAGAAACGGCCTCTCTATATTACTCTACGCCACAATCACATAAATAACCACGGCATAAATGTAAAATGAATACCAAATACCAACCACAAATATTGAGAATTTCAAGAATTTGAAATATACCTACAATAATATATTATATACCTATCTGAGACAGTAGGACACGAATACAATTAAAATTTAATATAAATAAATATAACACCTACCTATATAAATAATACTTAAACTTAATTTATATTAATTCGCGACTATGAAGCACCGCGGTTATACATTGCAAGTTCATAAAATGGTTACGAGCATTAGTAGGTACTATAATAACTACTACTAATAATAACGTATGTACTATAGAGTACTAACCCGCCACCACATTACCACAAATTACAATTTAAAAACGTCCATAGAAAAATTACACGGTTAAACTGCCACTTGCAGTAAGTAGGTATAGTACCTACATAGACATAAATATACATAATAACAATATTGTTAACTTATTTTGAAAATAATTACATTTTTATAAGAAAGTACTTAATTATAAGTTACCTAATTATAAGTTTATAATTTGATAGGCGTCTATAGATAATGATTTTTTTTTTTTTTTGTAAAAATGATTCTATTTATATAAACAAATTTATTACAATATATTTACATAAGTACCTAGTAAATACCCATGTATCAAACTACTAACCCAACAACAACATAAATGTAAGCCATTTAAATAGATGTTAGACCGAAATTTTACTCGAATAATTGTACCTATGTGGCTATGTCCTATTTGATTCTTTAACTAAATAAGTAAAAACTAATAAAATATTTTTTTCTTATGTAATTATTTACTACCTATTATTTTATTGTTTATACAGTTGTAGCATACACTATTAATGATAACCGAAACTTTAAATCTCAACTGTAATTTATTATTAAATTATTACAAAAAAATGTAATTAATTTTGTCAAAAACTGATTTATGTAAAAATTCCCGTTTTTTCCTTTATTTTTTTGTTAGTTTTTCCTGTAGATATTTTGAAAAGTACTTAAAATTTAATTTTTGACCTTGCAAAAGTGCCAACTATATGTCTATTGTCTATATCTATCCCATTTTTTACTAGAAATTCCCATCAAAGTTAAAGATCGAAGCATTTTTTCTATATAATTCGTGTATAAAATCACAGAAAAAATAAACCATACATCATTGTATAATTAATACATTCATTACTTCACGAGTCTTTATCAAGAATCTAAAAATGGGGGTAAGCATACTTGGCGAATCATCCTGTTTAATACGAATTAAACTATTTACACTCCTCTCCATCAACCACCATGTTTAAGCATTCTCGTCTTATACATATACTGCACCTACTGCATTGTACCTACAGGCTACAGCGTACTTACAAACCCACGCCTCTGATTCTTAATTATTTATAATAATAAACGTTACAACTCAAAATTATATACATTTCTTTTAAAACATAGCTTCTTATAAATAATTATGAATAAATATATAGGTCCAACAAAAAGGACTAGATACAGAAAATTATATCTATTTAGTATTTACTTCATTAACGTGGTATCATAGCAACTATATAATATTATATATACCTAAGCAAATACAAAATTCGATTTAACAAACACATTTTTGTGATATCTGCATTTATATGTACTCTGTGGCTAAATCGATGGGAGGTAAAATACTTGTGCTATTAATTTAATTACAATTAAATAATTAATATTATAATATATTATATATTTTAAATTTTAAATATATTTATATAATACATATATTTAAATAAAAAATTATTAGTTTTTATTTAGGTAAATTAATATGAATTTATTTTGATTTAAGTTTTTTATTTTTTTACAGAAGCTATCCATTATATTTCATACATAGGTATATAGTGAGAAAGATAAATATATCTTCTATTTATTAGTATAATGTCACGTCCTGTAACAATACCGACCTTAAAACCGAAATTTTTTTTCGGCCTTACAACTCAAGTGAACGGTAACTGCTTATTTCTGAATGAAAATGAAATCGTCTATCCAGCATCTGGTGTCCTTGTCGTTTACAACACTGCCCACCATAAACAAAAATATATACACCTGGCTGAACCACAAAAGGTCATCACTGCTATGGCTCTTTGCATTAACAAGTATGTTCGTATATTATCTATTTATATTTAATAACATTTTTGTGTGTTATAAACTATATACATACATAACTATAGAATGAACTCATATAAACTCTTAGACATATTATATATATATATATATATGTCTATGTACAAGGCCATAACTGAAAAAAATTTCGGGGGTCCAAGTGTCCAACTGTCCAACAATTTTTTAAATATGAATACTGAAAATGTATAACCAATAAACTTTATTCGCCACTAAAATTTTTCTACTTTTAAAAATTTCGGGGAGGGGGGTCTGGACCCCCTGGACCCTCCCACCAGATACAGGCGATACAGCCTTGTCTATGTATAAAGTATAAACACTATAAAGTATAAACTAATATTAACTAATAACTAATATCTCTTAGTTTTAAATAACTAGTAACTTCGTAAATATTATAATTATGGCAATTTTAGAAACAATCTAAGTGAATTATAATTAGGTAGGTACCAATTTTTTCTGTAGTATAATAGGTAACATATTATGATAATGGTCTTAATGGTCTTATACATATCGTGTTTGTTTATTTTTCACGTGGGTGTGATATTATATTATATAGCAAAAAGCTTGATAAATCCATTTATAGTTATACATACACACACAATTGTTGAGCATTAAGAAGGAATGAGAATATAATAATATGGCATATTTGTATGTAAAATCTATTGTCTGAATTATAAATTGTAAAAATATTATGAGTTAGACACCATAGTTGTGTTTACGTATCTGTATGTTTGTATATTTTAAATGTGAGATGTGACTATGTAAGTAAACAAATAATGACTATTGTTATTCGTTATTGTTACGAAATAACACAATTCAAATCAGCAAAATATATTATGTTTTGTATATTCAGCTCTATTATTTCAGTTATTCCCCAAAACGGCCAAAACACTACTAAGCATTTTGAATGTCCGTTTTTTATCTATATAGGTAGGTACCCTAAATGTACGTAAATAAATTATTGTTTTATCTCACTGTTCGTCGTTCGTGAATAATTATTAGTTATTAGTATCCATCTATTCTATAGATGTTACTGATGTTAGTAAGCATACTTAACTCTTTATCCTATAATATATGATATAAAAATTATAACATATTGATGATGCGTTCTAACGCATTATATTATTTAGATTAATTAGATTAATATAGTGCTATCTCTCTTTATATTTAAAATTGAATTAATTCAATTATGAGATACCTTATGACTTATAGTAAAACTTACATTTGACGATATTTTTTGTTTGAGATAATATTTTTAAGAAACATAACCAAATATAAGAACTAAATATATTATGTATTTTTTTTTTATCCCCGTGGGTCTATAACAAAGATGTTTCGCTGTATTATTATCTATTACAGTGTGTAATAATCTGTTTATAAATATTAAATTAGGCGCGGATCCAGTGGGGGGGGCGGTAGGGACGCCTAATAGAATTATCGTACTAAAAATTATACATAGAACATATAGATATAATTATAACTAATTATATAAATATAATTGTATTTTTCCTGAATTTTTATTACAATTTAGAAACGTTATAGCTGTGGCAGAAAAAGGCGACAAGAAGAAACCGACCATAAGTATTTATGATCTAGACTCAATGAAAAGAAAAAAACTATTAACCGTGTTAACGGATTTAAAAACCGATAATTTCATAAATATAAAATTCTCATTTGATGATACTTATTTGGCAGCCCTCACTAATGGACCGGACTTTATGATGTATTACTACAATTGGGAAAATTCGAAAATTGAAAGTTATGTAAAAGCTAGCAATCCTCCAAATGCTGAAGGACCAGTGTTAGACGTATGTAATATATTAAAAATAAATAGGTAACTTAAATATAATGTACATACACAGCATAATATATGATATTGATATATATATACGTGAATTAAACTTTTATTAATGTGTTTATTATAAGTGTCATTAACAATATATAAATTATCACAGATGGCATTAAATCCATCCGACAATACTATATGTTGTTTTGTTGGTAAAGGGTTATTCCGACTAGTGACTATCAGTGATTCTATTTGGCGACAATATGGGTTTCAAAAAGCCGACAACTTGGATTTTTCCTCTGTATGTTGGTTAAACGGAGATAGGTAATGTATATTGTTGAAAATATCAAATTAAAACATTTTTGTAGTGATTTGTAACTGATATGAATATAGTTGAACGTCATATAAATGACGGTAGTGAAGTATAAAGCATTATGGTTTCTGTTATTGATAAAATGTATAAATGTATTAAAATTTAAAACGTAAATTTCTTAAGACTTGCTTTAAGCATATAGAAAAAAATGTAATAAAATATAACTAAAAATATGACTACTGTTAAAAATATAACTATATATTATAGGCTTATAATGGATGTTAAACATCTTGAAATTGTAATGGATGTTAAATACCTTGAAAAAGTAATGGATTACCAACTATAGCCTTAAAGGTAAAACCTAAAACTCTTTATCGATCCACGAGTATATCTAGTAGAAGTAACATGAATTAATTTCCTAATTATTTAAATTTTATAAGTTAATGTAAATTATGGCAAAAGGATTCAATATTTTTATGTTCAAATTTCAAGCTTTTTAATACAAATTTAAGTAGATATCTACAAGCATGCTCATGAAGTTATCTAATATAGCATAACTAATACACAACAATACAGATATATCATCTCATGTACAATTAAATAATTATACATAAATAATATATAGTATAAATGTTAATCTAAGTATTGTTATTTATTTGCTTTAAAACAACTAGGATTTTAGCTGGTACTATGGATGGTCGTATAGTTATAGTAGAAAATGGAGAACTTATAGCTGTGTACAACGTTAAAACAATGATGGATTTTGATCCGAAAAATAGAATAAAAGCTCCTTTAGATGTGATTCCGTTACCTAAAGAAAGTAATCAACGAATGGACATAAGATGCTGTATTCCAATCAAAATAGGTTTAATATTCGTTTTTGGTGATTCGTGTGTTTATTACTACGAAAAAACTAATCACAGGTTTATTACACAATTAAAAACAATAAATACTAAGAATATCAGTTGCACTAAATTGGCGATTCAACAGGTACAAAAGACGAAATGAATTCTTGAAGCAAAGTGATTCAAACTTAAATGCTCTGGATACAGATAGACCCATGCACAACATAGAGACACTGTCTATAAGTCCAAAATACCAAAAAATGATTTGTGTCACAAGGAGGTCACAATTATTTTGGGCACCGTTAGCTGAAATTCCAGACACATCTTTGGTAATATTCTAGAAACGATAAATTTAATAATATGGTAAAAACACAATTCAATGTATACACCATTATACCTACAAATATTGTATTGTAGAACGCGCAGAATATTGTTCACTTTAAGCCGCTTGGTGAAGACTTACATCACGGTGGTATTTCCAGCTTGTCAACGTGTAAATGGAAACCAATATTCATAACATGTGGCAAGATTGACCATACTATTAGAGTTTGGAATTATTTAAACTGTTCATTATTACTGTCACAACAATATCAAGAAGATGTGTTTAGTGTTTCATTACACCCTTCTGGATTATATTCTGTAGCCGCGTTCACTGGCAAAGTTGAATTCCAATTGGTACACACAAATGGTCTGAAAGCGTGGAGAGAGTTTGCTGTCACAAGTTGTAACTTAACTGAATTTAGCATGTCCGGTCACATGTTTGCTTTGGCTAACCAATTCGACGTTGATGTGTATTGTTCAGTGAAATTTGAGAAAAGGTTTACGTACAAAGGTCATTCAAATACGGTGTGTTGAAAATTATTACCAACAATTGCAAGCGTAATCACTCTCGCGTCGTACATAATGCATAGTGCATACACGTACTAATGTTATTCGTGTAATAATGTATCATAAAATTAATGATTTATAGATCACGGCTATGGTATGGGCGCCAAACGATATAAAACTAGTCACGTGTGGAGAAGATGGTGCAATATACGAATTTAATACAAGGACTGGTGAAAGGGACATGGATATCGTGCATCCTAAAACGATTTATATGGATTTGGCCGTTTCAAACGACACTAATCAAATTTTCCCAGCTGCTCAAGATGGTCGATTCAAAGAAATAAATAATCAATCGGTTAACTTTTTATGTTAAAGTATTATATTAATTTACACAAAAAAAACACAATTGTAAACATGTATATAGGTACCTACCCAAGTAAAAGTGAAGTATAAAAGCTTTAATTTAATCTTTTCCAAAATGTAAATAATTATACACCTATTTTATTGACCTATAAAAAAATACTTACTAATAGAGTATGTCTGTATGTCTATAAATAATCACATCACACAGTAAAAGTATAGTTGATATAAGACCTAAACCTAACCATAAGAAGTCTAATTATATGTGTTTAAAAAATTTTCTAGGTGGTCCGTGATATAGACTTGCACCAGGGTCCATTAGACGCAATAGCTTTGTCTAGATCAGATTTAATTCTATTTGTAGCAGGTCAAAACGGTGTTGTATTATCGTTAATGTTACCAATTATGGCTGAAATTAAACATAAAGAATTTAATATGCACAATAAGAATATTACAAAGGTTTACAAAAACTGTGACATTGCGTCATTGTAAAATCTTAATAACACATACTTTTTACAGATGTGTATGACAATTGATGATTCAAACTTAATCACTTGTTCGACAGACGGCAGTATATGTATATGGAAAATTAAAGATGCCGAAGGAAAAAAAGTTATTTTAAATGAACAATTTGCTTATTCTGACGATATCCTAGTGAACGCTTCGGATTTAAAGAATAAAATCGAAAACATAGTAGAACTTAAAATGAGAGTGACTGAATTGGAAAGGGAAAGTAAATATCAAATTACTCAACTTATAAAGTCTAAAGAACAACAGATACAGGAATTGAATAATAATCATTCGATCGTTATGAAAATATTAGAAAATAAAAATACGGTAAAATATTTATAATACATATCTATTATATAGTTAGTAGAATAGTAGATTGAAACATATTGCTATAGTTAAAGGGGACTATACAATTATATTTATATTTAAGGAAATAACAAAAAAACATATGGCTGATAAGAGTAGGTTAGAAATGGAATTAAACCTTCTAAAAGATTCACATGCTCAAGAGCTGGAAGAATTAGAAGCTAATTATAATAAAAAACTCCTATACGAATACGAAAAATATGACATACTTCAAAAGGAATTAATCCAAACTAATTCGGAGTTGGAAAAGTAATAATGATTATGCAAAACATTTAATAATTAAACAGTTATGTGTAAACAACGAGTATGTTCATTTAATTTTTTTATTCCTGTCATTTATACTAGAGATATAAATAAATCTGAATTTGAACAAAACGAAAAATTACAAAAAATAGTAGATCAATATAATATAAAACTTGATGAAAAAGATGAAAATATTTTGAAAGTAAGTAGTGTATATTATGTATTAATGTGTATTGTGTATTATATTATAATAATTTAAAGTGGTTAAAATTTCAAAAAATAATAAATAATAGTATAATAGTTACCTATATTAACTATCAGTTATACTATTAATTAGTTGTTTTATTTTCACGATTAAAGATAAGATATTATAATATATTATAATACATTATAATACAATATACAACAAGCTATAGTTAATAAAATATATAAAATATTTTTCTATAGTTAAAAGAACAATTGATTAAAGATAAACAAAGTATGTCTGATCTTATGGATAAAATTGAAGAGGATGCGGATCGGGAAGTATCGGAGAAAAAGGCTAATTTTGTGACTAAATTGAGAGAATTGAAAAAAATTAATTTGAATCTTAGAGGCGAACTTGGATCGTATAAAATGAAAGCTAAAGCGTGCGTAAACTTTATGTTAAAATTCAGTGCTCAAAATGGACTGGAACAATTATAAAATTCATAACAATTTATATAAACCTAAGCTGTGTTTTTATATATAATTATTATTTTGACCCTCCGAATTTAATCCTGAAAAATATTATCCACGAATAGAAAAGGTGGGCATTTCTCTAATGGGTGATGAGTGATGACTCTATAAAATGCAAAAAAAATACGAAACTGTGTAGGAAATTATTAAAAACATTGAATACCTAATTTATTGTATACTTAATTGAATTTATTCTGTTTGTTATTAATAAATTCATTTTTCCATATCTAATCGAATTATAATAACAAACTATTAATTTAACAATTAAATAATTCAGTTTATAATGTCTGAAATTTAAAATATAATTTTATATTTTCTTTAAATAAAAATGTGGGTTTGAATTTGAAATAAATTAAACTGATCAAACTAACTAATAATAATAGTTGTCAATTTGTCATAGTACCTATATTTTTAAAAATGTAAGAAATGTGATAATCCATAAAATGTGGTTATTAAAAAAAATGAATATAGAACGGAATAGATATTTAATAACTCCTTTGTTTTTGTTAAAGCTTATTATTTTTTAGTAAAATAAGTCTCAGTTCATAATATAGGTATATACTTTATTTTGATATTTTGAAAAAAGAGACAAATGCCATTTTAATTTTATAAACGTTCCGGTTCGTAAAATGTCCAATTTCGAGCACTGAGTCATAAGAATACTGAAATAGTTAAACTGTTTCAATGACTTATTTATGCCTAATATGTATAATACAACGCTGATGAAATAGGGCGTCGAAAGAAGCAGAAGACTTGACTAGTCTAATTGAAAAATACGAAGAAGATATAGCCCAACTGAAAGTATCGGTTAAGAATGAAGAACAGACTATCTTTGACCTTAAGAAGCAAATACAAGTTCGTGACGATATTATAGAGCAGAAAGAATCTCGGATTTTCGACGAGAAACTTAAAATGAAAAATCTAGAAAAACAATTGTTACTGACGAAAGAAAACGTTAGTGAACTAGAACGAACGGTCGAGCCATTAATAATAGAAATACAAGAAAAACAAAAAACTATTGAAAATGTAAGTTTTTGTTTTATGCACCTATATATAAATATATAATCTACAGCGAATTTATAATGAAAAATAGATAGGCATATAAAGTCAACTCCAATAATAAAAGTAATAATTTATTATATTATATTTATTTATAGCATTATATTAACTGTAATGAAAATGTATAAGATTGTAAGAACCTATTCATTAAATCTGATTTATTATTGTTGTATTGGCGGAACGCGAACAGATGGAATCAGAAATGTTAGATATGACAGCAGTAGTAAAGCAGATGCAATTACGTATATCCGAGCAACGAGATAAATTGAAGGCGTGCGGCCTGGAACTTGATAAAAAAGAACAGACGATCCGAGACGTTAACAGAGTGGTTAAAAACATTCGAGTCGACATTCAATCCGCTAGTGAACACTACCAAAATTCAGCAAAGCTAAAAGAAGCAGTTAAAGTAAGGAGATGAGATTGAAAATTTTTCTGGTTTTTGTAGGGAGTTTCATATAGGCAACTTATATTTCAATTGCAAATGTGTGCATGTGCTAAATATGTCTAATCTCTAATGTGTCAAATATATCATCAATATGACTGTTCAAACAAAAATTAACTTTAAATCAAAATTTTAGTACCTATAATAAATACAGTTTATATAGTGTATTATTACTACAAAAATATAAGATTAGACAAAGATTCATAAATTATACTACCTAATATCACACACTGGAGACTGACCTAATATTCTACTGATGCCCTCCTTGAATTTGTAAATATATCAGTGTTCATCAAAATCAATGGTATTATTTTACATTTAATTTACTGATCAACTTACAATAAAGAGATAGATACTAATACATTTAAATAAATGATTGTAGAAAAACTTTTTTTTATGAAAATACTTTGAACACTTTTACACCTATGAATGAATTTTCTAAAAAAGAGTACCGACAGTACCATAATTTTTTATCACAAGCAATAACATTAATGAATGTAGTATACTGTATAGTATCTAGCACGGTTATCTACTCCTATAGTAGATAACTGTGGTATCTAGTATCTACTTAAAAGTCTAAGTTTTAGTACTTAAAACTAAGTATTTTTAGTTATTAAGTAAATGTTTTGTTTATAGGATTTGTTTATTAAATATGGCAATACAAAAACATTTGAAATATCTAAAGATGAAGAACATGATACCAGAATGGAATTTACAAGACAGCGGAAATTTTTAGAACAGTCCATTATTAGCTTAAAAAATCGCGTAAATGTGTGTGCAAAAAAAGATGATTCCTATAACAAAATTATGGAGGAAAATATGATACTCATTGAAACAATCAATAAGTTAAGACAAGAACTCAAAACAAATCATAAGAAATATGAAAACTTAAAATCAATTTTGAAAATTAAAGAAAGTAAAAATCATACTACTAATAAACAAGCTAAAAATAATAATCTTCAGAAGGCTATAGAAAATGTAGATGCTGTTGAAAAAATAGCAAAGGTAACATAATATATTGTCTGTTAAATTAAATTTTTTTTTTAAGAAAAAACTGTAATTAATAGTTAATGTACAATTATCTGATTTTAGAAATAATGAAAACAACAAAACATTTAAGACAGAACAAAAATCTGGAATTATAATTCATAAAACTCATTTTTTGGTTTTATTTGTATATAATCATTAATCATGATTCATAAGTATAAAACATGAAGTTTATAATATTCTAAAACAAAGCAATTTAATGCCACATTCTTCCTTGTAAGTATTGAATTTAAATTATGCAATTTTATATTCAACTATTTTGTACTTTAATATGACTAGTTTTTATAAAATAATTATTATTTACTGTTTATATATTAACTGTTTTTACTATTGATATTATATATATATATATTTATAAATAATTAAATTAATTATGTGATTTAGATATATGTTCAATTAAATGTACTCATTTTGAATAATACTTTACTGTGCATAATATTTTCTTTGAAATAATATAAATATAATATATTACACATGAAAAAATGTAATTTATTATTAAATATTATAAACAACATATTAAAAATGAAATAGAGAAATAATAATCATCAAAATATACCATATCACTTACAAGAGTAATATAAATTATTTAATTATTATATGATATAAAAGTGGCTGTTAATTTATTAGAACTAATGTACAAATATTTGTATACAATTTGATCAATTACTTGTATTTTAATTAACAGTTGTAAAATATACAACAGTAAATTTTTAACATAATTTAGTATCCACAAGATACAAACCAAAACACCTATAAAAAAAAATATACACCCACCATATTCAGTCCTAGAAAAAACTTATTTAAAATATTCAGTACAAATTAAAGTAAAAATGGTATAATAGACTTTCTACATTTTGGGTAGTCAGAGAATTCTTTTTTGTAATTCCTGTGTTTGCCAAGAGCCCATACTGCCATTTGGTAGAATCCAGCAAAAGTGAATAATCCAGCTAAAAAAAATTACATACAAATTATTTTTTATCATTAATGCAATATTAATTATAAACATTTACCTGAAAATGAAGATGTCATTATAGTAAATCCAATCCAACTACCAACTTCATAAGTATAGTTAGGACAAGAAACAAAATTGAAAAGAAGTGTAAAAGGATTTATAGTGGGAACAGGGATACGCCTGACTTTGGTACCAGGTGGACGAAGGTTTCGCAATGCAATGTGAATGCTTAAATTTCCTAATTCACAGAACTGTAATATTGTTTAAAATGTTTATTTAGTTATTATCTTGATACATAAAGTTTAATTTGATTTTAATACTTACTATAAAAGTACCAAGACCAATGTAAAATTGAATTGTAGATGGTGGAGTATATAATGGATGGCTGACAAAGTATGAAACAAAAGCAGTGAAACCCCAATAATATGAACAGTTTTTAAAGAGATTCATTATTGGCATTGTGTTGTGAGAGAAACGATGTACAAACAATGTTTCAAACACACGCTTTGCATAATGGAATGACCAACAGTAAGCAGCAACCCTAAGAAGACAAAAATGAAAATTTGAATTACATGAATAGAAGTAAAATTATATATATTTAGAAAATCAACAAAAATTGATAATAAATCATTTTGATAATGTAAATAGCTAAGTTCCTTAATGCTTAGTTATACATTTTTAAAAAAATATTAAAAATAACATTTTAATATTATTATTATAAAAGAAAAAATAATTGTTTACACATAAATAGCATATTTTAAAAATAATTTAATTTAATAAATAATAGAACAATTTGGTAATTAAAATATCTCCACTGTTAAATAAATAATGGCTTACTCAGCAACTTGTGACATCTTTTGATTAGCTGTAGCCCCATAAATCAAACTAGGTCTTGCATAAAATATTAAATATACAAATAAGGGTCCAGCATATTCTGCCATAAATACGGTAGACCATCCAATTTGAGGGCCCAAGTCTTTAACATAAAGTTTTGATCCATTTTTTAATCCTAAAAAAAAATAAGTAACTATTAATACAATTTGTAACTAAACTTCTAATAATATAACAAAAATTTAAAAAGTAATTATTATCTACTGAACTAAGAAAACTATTAAAAAGCTTACTAAGTCAATATTTATTTCCGACAAAAACTTGAAATAATTTTCTTTAAAAATATAAAAATACATTTTATACTTTCATTGAAGATATTAAAAAAATTTAGAAAATATTACTTTTCCATACTTACCTAAATCTTTAACTTTATCAGTATCTTTTAAAGTTTTTCCTCTAGGTTCAAGCCTGATAGATTGTCTGTCTGGATATAAAGCTGACTTTACTTTGCTTATGCTTTTCTTAATATCACTAATCTGAGAAGCATCTGTTACCTGAAAAAATGTTTAATTTATAAAAATAATATCTTTTGGTTCACACGCATAAATTATCTTGGAATTATTCTACATCAAAATTAACATGGAAACCACACATTTTTTCAGAATTATAATTAAATTATTAACGATTTAACATGTTATATTATGTGCTCTACCAATACAATAAAAATGTAAATTATTTTTATTTTAAAATATGTACAAGTGGATACATAATTTATTTTGTAAAATTTAATTTTTATGTTTATTTATAAGGACGCTGCCTCACATGTGTTATCTCCATCCTAAACATGTAAAACATAACAAACACTGTTTTGTACAAGATAAAACCACTCATGATGTAGTAATAGTTAAGAAACAAAATTTTTATTATGCATAAAAGAAAACTTTGATTGTGAAATATTGTTTTTATTTTTGATATTACATAAAAATCTATTATTTGCATTATCTATTATTATTTAATGCGGTTCTGATACCAAAAAAATAAAAACAATTTTTCATAGCTAAAGTTCTCCTATTTATGTGGTAAAAATGTTGTTTCTTAGTTATGACTGTAAAGTTCTAGGTTCTTTGCTGCACAAAACAGTTTTTACTATACTTTAAATTTTTGTAAGACTAAAACAACACATGCAGATGTAGCGTTCTCTTAATGATTCTAAAAAAATTGGTATGGTACAAATCAATGAAATTATAAATCAAAATTTGAATTATAATAGAATAATCTATATAATTTTGACAGTAAATTAAAATAATATACACATTGATTGATTTTAAATTTGGAATTCATTCTTCTGTATGAATTCTTTATCTTTAATAAGTGTATGTACTTATAAATCACATTGATATTTAAATAAATAAAACTCAATAGAAAATTAAATAAAAATATCATATTAACAATAATAAATGGTAATGAATGTGATTTTAAATTTTTTTAAATGTATTAATCATCTATATTTAATACTTGTACACATTGTATATATTAAAAATTATTGTTTAGTAAAATGTTCCTTAGCACAGATAATATCTACTCAAGTAGGCACACTGAATAAATTATACAACATTTATCAAGGACATGGAATAACATTTTTAATTTGAATATCAATGAACAGCTTGGTAAAAAAATTAATCAATTCTAAAATAATAATTTAAAATACTAAAGTAAGAATGTACGAAATAAAAAAAAATTAGTTAACAATTATAAATTTTAATCTAAATGTAAATCCAACATAGTATAAAAATATAAAATTGTTAAAAATCACATATTAGAATTAAAGAATTTTTTACCATTACACAAGGTATCTAAAATACTAGTTAAATATCTAGTTTAAAAAATAAATACTTATATAATTAATATTTTAAAAATAATTAATAAAAAATGTTACATAAATAATGAATCCCAAAATGTCTACATCTTCACTACTTACATATAATATTAAAATATCATGGAACATAAATAATAATGAAAATATATGTGTTCAATATAAAATATTGTTAATAATAATTCTTACTTTAATTTTTCCAATATTCTTGTCAGTAGTTGTTACAATTTCAATCTAAAAAAATAAAACATATACTTAGAATTTTTAAAAACTGATCACACAAAGTTCAAAATATTATTTTTGTACAATGTAGATACACATTATTTTTTTAATCAATTACAATATTAACATAAAGTGACTATATTGGTTTACGTTATTTAATTGAAATTCAATAATTTATTATATTACCTACTACTAATGTGGTTTTTTACATATTATAGTAAAAATATAACATAAGCCCAGGTTGTATTAAATCTATCACTGGTGTTAAAAACTCATATGAAAAATATAAGTATTTGAAAAGTACTAAATACTATAGAGAAACTAAAAAGTGTGACTTATTATTAATATAGTCTGTTAATATTCATTATAATATATCTTAAAGAAACACATTTAAATGAATACGATCCATTTGAAATAAAACTAAAACAATATTTTAGTTTTACAAATAATACTGAAATAATTGCATTTAAATGGTATATTGCTACTATAATTTATAGGTACCTTAACTACCTAATTTTATTTTGAGCACTCACACACACTTGTTGAGAGAGGCACAATTTTTTCTTAAAGAATATTGAATAAATTAAAATTAAAAATTAATCTTATTTTTGTATATAATAAAAAAATTATATTGACTTCTAAAAATGTTAAATAATACAGTAACTTGATAAACAAATGCCTATTAATAAAATAATATTCAACATGCTATGCAATAATTCGTGTTGGAAGATAATATACTTAGATTAACGGGGTCAAAATTGCAACTACAATTTTTTAATAGATAGTCAATTAAATCAATTAACTTAATAAATAATTAGTAAGATATAAATACATAATTAATCAATTTTATATTGCACTACCTTCTATAAATTGTAATTAGACAGAGACAACTCTTTGTTTATCTTCAATTTTTACTATTAAAATAACATAAAATAAATAGTCAATTTAATGTAAAACAATAAATTAAATTGAATAATAATAATGATAATTTTCTTTCTACATGTTATATGAATATTTCATTAAATAGCTTAATTATTTTGGCTCAGTTGAGGAATAGATAACAAAATGGACAAATAAGCTGGTACAAAGGTAATGTAAAGTTTTAATTTTGATTATATAACTGGTACGTGGGCCAAAATAAAATCAATGTTACCTAATTTATAAGGGTCTATTCGCCCATAAAAGAAAAGCTTACCGATACCCAAAGTAATCAAACATTTAAGTAATCAGATACATCCAACTCAAATAAATTTTAGTTTTTATCATTTATATATCATTGCACAATGATATACATAAATATACACTGAGATGTTATACATATATATAACAAGTTTTGTATGAGATTATGAATTATGTGTAATGTTTCAGGGTTAACATGTACCTATAGAGGGCACAAGGTGACCTGGACTAGAAATCTTACTAATCAAATAAAAAGCAAGTACCTGCTTGGAAACTAAAATCTTAACGTAATCATTTGAAACTCAAACATTGGACAAGTGTAATTACAAAATGGTATATCAAGTATTAAACATTTAAAACTACATTGAATAATATGTTTATACATAATTTTAGTCACAAAAAACTAAAACTCGAGGAATGTGTTTAACCAATCAGTAGAGAATTATTGACCACTGTTCTTATTTCGGTGGTTGTAGCAAAGAGAAAATTCTCAGGTAGGCTTGAAGATCTCCAATATCTATTTAAGTAATATAGCCTCCTGCGATTTTGGAATATTTTATAATCGTACTTTTTGAGGGGGGTTATTACTCAACCGTCTCAGCCTATTGGTAGATCCATGATTAACTAACTTAGTAACTAACCTAACTTAGTTAGTTAATCACGGGTAGGTCGATGTAGTGGCGACAACGATCAACAATAATACGAAAACAAACTAAAATTGCTTACCTCCATAATTCAAAGCGTTGCTGGGCCGGCCGCGTGTAAAACTAACAACTATAGAAAAATTAGTGCTGTGTCGGCGACAGACGATTAAGTGATAGCGACCGTAACAGCGAATACTGAGTGACGAATGATCGCCGTTCCTGTGCTGCCGTGCGACACCAGCTGATACTGTACAGAGTACGGACGACGTGGAACGTTCGAACGTGCGTAGTATGTACTGTGTGTAGCCGTGTAGGTACTTCAGTCAGACAGTCAGTGTGTGATGTGTATTGTGTAACATAATATTAATATTATACGTGTAGTGTGTACTACGCGGATCCATGTACTAACTACCACTAGTACTACAACTACCAATTACCATTGAATAATACTACCACTGCGAGACACGAGTAAACGAGTTACAACTTACTGCTGAACTGTAGCTGACACTCTGATTGGCGGATTGCTCGCCGCAAACGACCCGAACGTTAATATTATGTCAATATAAATAAATTATAATATTACTATACGTTACTTCAACAGTTTAACTAGCCTAATTCTTTGATCCTAATCAGGCCCGTCTGGGCCACCAGTTTGGGAGAGGGGTTGAAATGAATTTGTAATTTTTGAAATTTTTATATACTAACCTTCATATTATATTTTTAATTTTTTACCATATATATCTACATATTATATGATGTATTATAATTATAATGTCATTTTGATAATTTAATTAGCAAGTAAATATATATATATATATTTCTAAATTAGAAGTTTTATATATGACTTTCAGAAATATTTAGTACATGAATTTAGGGGTCAGATAAAAAACATTTCCTATTTGCATTTCTTCTGGACATAAGTACCCTATGCCCTATGGACAGTATGGACCAATTATTTTGTACTCATAAATTCTCCCTAAATGATTCCCTACTCTGTGGCCTGTGCGACTGCAGTGCTCGTCATATCTAATTCTCCAGCCATCTAACTTTTTTTCATTGTTTAATAGACCAACGTGTATTTCCAATTTAATATTTATACTATTAATTTTATTATTTCGAAAATGTAAAATTGTCAAGATTACCTAATGGATGTATGTAACTAAGTATACATATTAAAAAAACATCGTTATGAATTT
The DNA here is from genome assembly GCF_020882245.1 of Rhopalosiphum padi. NCBI lineage: Eukaryota > Metazoa > Arthropoda > Insecta > Hemiptera > Aphididae > Rhopalosiphum > Rhopalosiphum padi. The sequence goes on from NC_083600.1 coordinate 28,699,146, forward strand.
ATAATACTATACTATTGCAGCGAAAATGTTAAGTTGAAAGCGTACTCTGTACCCCTACGAATGACACTTGAATGAGTTAGGTGCAGTGCTCGAATTGGGAGGGGGTGCGCAGGGGGTCCGTGCTCCTCTTCTATTTTTATTTTGTTTTTGCGTACCACAACCATATATTTTCACTGAATTGAAGAGACGGTACAAGATCATGTCCAAAATTGTTTTATTAAAATGTGGATTTCAATTTACGTTAATTATATAACAAATTTTTAAATTTTTAATATCAAAAACAATAATAATTATTATTTTATTTTCAAAGCTCCCCACCGGTTTGTGTTAAGTAATTGTACACTTGGAACGCAGTTTTGAACTCGTTGAATTGAGCTCCTCTACCTACTTAATTTTTCCTAATTTGAGCCGTTGACAAGGGGGTTTGGATTCAGACCCCCCCCCAAATATTTTGCTGACTACGGCCTTGCTTTCCAGGTCACCCGGGGGCCAGAGCCACAAGACAGAAACAAGTACTATAATCCGGTTGTGATCGTGATGATAATGTTATTTTATCGCCTATCGGTTTATATCTCGGTTTATATTGTAAATAATTCATAACAACTTCGGGTTTTAAAATATAGTTTTTATATATTATATTTCGTCCGGTTTCACGTCGAACCGGTTGCTTCCGCAACTAGTTATTATTGATTTCCTTTAGGCTCACTAATCGTCACTATTATTGTAGACCGTAGTAAATATTAATATTATATGAAAATGATGAACTAAGAAGAAACAAGAAATACCTACACAATAGTACAATACACATACACCGATACACCATAACCATATGCCCATATTATTTCTTAATATGTCTATAACATACACCATTAGGTACACCAATAAGTATCAAATACTGATATTCTCGTTGTCCATACTATACTTATACCATAAAAATGAGTTAAATAAAACTATAAAATTAACAATAGAAGTAAAATAAACTAAATAAACGTATTACTGTACAGTTTGATGATGATGAATATATGACGTATGTCGTAAGTATCGTAAATTGCAGTACCTAATCAAGATTGTAGATACTATAAACTATTTTACCCACATCCTACAACTCTACATCATTATAATATCGGGTATTATTTAGCTAACTTTAAGTTGTACCTACTACCTTGTACAGGTAACAGGTATAACACAACAATTATTAAATTTTTAATTTCAACTACAATTAGGTATTTATAGTTCTTTTAATAAGTATTTTTCAATACATTTCATATTTTCATGAGTGTAACACGATTGCATTCGAGCCTATAATAAACGAATTTCCTCAATATATAGGGTTGCCAGATTTTGAAATTACCAAAACGGTACATTATAGTATTGAATAACTTTTTTTTTTTGAATAACCCTACAACCATCCAGTGACGTAGCCAGGAAGTCTGAGGGGACTGCAGCCTCCTCTGAAATATTAAGAAAATTTAAAAATCCTAGCTACGCCACTAAAACCATGCCAATTACATTTTTAACTACATTATTTAGATAACATACCCATATAATACAAATAATACGATAATCATATAATGATGATAAGTGTATTATTATTAATAATAATATAATATTAAAGTTGTTCGCTGATTATCTCTCAGCTTTCATAAGCTGAGACAAATTTAATGACTGGGAGTTGGGACACCGGGACATGTCTTATTAAAAATCGGGACGAATGGCAACTCTACTATATAATATATTAATATGTTTAAAATACGTTTATAAAAAAATAATATGATGAATATTTATAATGTCATATTGCCATGTAGATGTAAGTATTAATAAAGTATACAGTCATCAGTCAAACTTGGTTAACTCGAACTTTTAACTTCGATTTCAAGTTAACCAAGTCCGAACGTATTTTTAAATAGTGTATTGGAAAATTGTTAGAACCTGAAATTGTTACCTATATATTATAGGCTCAAACACAAACGTGTTGTGTTTTTCGCATGTAAAAACATGTAAATAGATAGGGCAAGCACAATTGTGTTTCGCCAATTTTCATATTATCCTTATATTATTCGGTAACGATAAGTATATAGATGTGTGCAGTGTGCCAGTGTACAAATAACTACAATAAGTAATAACGATGACGAGGTTACAAAATACGTAAATAGGTAGGTATTTCCTTTTGTTATAGCATGTGTAAAAACCCAATAAATATTAAGTATCCACCTACTAATGAGTAATGATTAAAAATTAACTTTCGACACCTCTAGGTTAATGATAAATTAATAATATATTAAATGTTTATTGTATTATTGTATTATTATTATATACATAGCTACATGCCCTACATCTCCATGTTTTCATTCAAAATCGTATACAAATACAGCGAGTTTTGAATTATAAAATAATTGTTATTAGGGTTATGACTAATCATTCGCCAAGCATATCATGTTTATCCCTATATGCTCTTTAATATAATGAATTTATTCAAACTTTGATCTTTGAAACTTTCAAATTCTTAAATATACTCATAGTTCTTAATAGGTACTGATTACTGGTATCCTGTGGCAATGCAGATTTCTGATTTTCCTAAAACAACCCCCTTTTTACTGTAAATTATTTAATGAACTAATTTTTTGAAAATGTTGATGTATTTCAAAATTCGAATCGAACGAGTAGATAGTTATTAAAATATTTATACTAACTACTAAGGATAATGGTTTTTAAAAATTGTTTTACAATAATATAAAATATATAATGTCCAATCTAGTATTCATTATATTTGGACCATTTTTATTTTTTATAAATAATAATTGCTGTTAAGTGATGGATTAATATAAATTACTAAATTTTCCAAAACCATTATCATCATTATCTTTAACACCTATAAGTCCCTATACTCACTATAGGTACACAAAATTGAATTACTCAAAAACTAATCGTGCGTATTTTGATTCAGATATCTATCGACTAGGTATCTTAAGATTTTTAGAAAAATTATCCGCTATTAACGATAGCGGATAGGCATGGAGTCATGGAAGGATTTTCATTTGAAAATAGAATTTGTAATTTGTATCTCCACAGGTTAATACTGAAGTAGCATAAAAAACCTTGATAATTTGAAAACAAATAACTATATTTCAAAATTTTAAATAAATACGTCATTATTAAAGAAAAAATGGGGTAATAGATAACTAATGAGCATATTTGTTGAATCCATAGCCTTACACTAAATATAAGGTCTATAATGGACGATGGTTGAATCACCCGATATATTGTGAATACGTTCATAGTATAGTAGGTATCGAATCATGACACCAGTCTATTCGCCGCCATGCTGCCATAGTAATTGATATTTGATGATAACATCACTAAAAAATATTAGCGTCTTATTAATTTCAAGTACTTAGGTATCTACCGCGTACCATCCAGAAGACACTTTCAACTAATATTAGGTATTTAGGTATTTGAAAATATTGAAAATGTTCTGTTAAATTTATATTATTATTATAATTATCACTCCAATTTATATAGTAATAACTAATTATCATGTTCCTATAAATGAAGGTGTTAATCATGACAAAATATGTATTTCGTCATGGTGTTATAAGGGGCTGCTTCACCAGCATTTGTTTTCTCTGTCTATCTCCCACATAATATAGGAACAAAGATTTTCCGTATTTCCATGATTACGACTCTCTGGTTCAGTTTAGAGCAAAAGCACCTATCACATATTTTTTAAAGAAGAGTATTTCCTGTGTATTGACCGGATAGATTTTTAATATTTACATTTTTTATAAATATAAGCATGATTAAATTTAAAATAATTTCGATTATTTTTAACCATTAATTTATTCAAAATTGTAAATATTAAAAATAACCTACAAACCGGAGAATAAAAAATTCAAATAATGAAACTTCAAAATATTCCAAAAACTGTGGGTCTAAAGAAAAATGTAAACGTAAGCCAGACAAGTCTGTAGGAAAAATTACAGTATAAGCAGTAATTAAGGCAGAAATATCTATAGAAAAAACGCTTGCCAAGATTGATTTTCAATTTTTAGAAATGTAATAATTGTATGCAATATGTATGTATAATGTATTTTATTTTCATTTTCATTTAATGAGATAGATCTCTGAAACCGTAGAGCGATTTTGTTGTTTGGGGTCTTGTTAGATTCACATTGGCTAGGATAAGAGCAGTGAAGATTTTCAGATATCTTTTATAGTTAATTCACTACAAAGCTTAAAAAAAAAATTAAAACCCATTTTATTGTGTGTTTTTTATGTTTTTCAGCTTTATAGCTTTGTAGTGAGTTAACGATTGAAGAATAACAAAATCCGTTCTCCAGTTTCGGCAATCTACCATGCTAAATGAAAATCTAGCAAAAAATAACTATTTTTTTAACTGTGAAAAATTAAATAATTTTTTTTGATCATTCAAAACATTATTAATCTCACATTTTGTATCTACTTGATAATCCCTTTTTAATGAGCTACCAACCAACTATTTAGCTATAAAAGTTTTGGAGAAAAGTTAAAAAATAGAAATTTTGGGACTGTTTTGTGGATTCAAATTTTTATACCGCTTGGGTGTGATATCGGATCTCTCTCATTAATATTTAATGTTAAAGCTAGCTTAATTATCCACTTACTCATTTCAATTGAGTTACATTTTTATTGTTTTCCTATTTAACAAAAATTCTTATAGAACACTATTCAATAGTGTCATAAAAGTATGGACGTATGGTGATAATTATAAGAATAATATTTCATTTATTCATTGATAATAAATAAGGTAGTGTAATTAACAAGCAATAGCCTATGTTTTATTTTTTAAACATTATTTTTATTATTGAGCAATTGATGAAAAAATTTAAATCCACTAATTGTTTAAAAATGCAAAATTTCATTAAATATTATACATTTATACAATGTTTTTATGTTGGATTATAATAAAGTAATAGGTAATAGGTAATATTAAAATATAAAATAAAAACAAGTGTGAGTATTTGGGTCTTACACTAAAAGTTGTTAAACATTTTAAAATTATAGTTAATGAACAAATGTTTTTATTTTAAGTAAACTTAATACAATAATTTAAAAATACTACAAGATATATTTAAATAATTGTTAATTTTTAGTACACATTTATTTGACAGACATATATTTTTTTAATGGTTGCCGTATAATAACATACAAATATTATTTAGGCGAAGCAGAAAAATTAAAAATTAAATTATTAATACTTTTTGAAAATGTAACAATGATATAAAGGTTAAAACGTTATATTATTGGCACAAGGAGTTTTATCATAAAACTTTTATTCTTTAATTAAGTACACTATAAATAGAAATGTTATTTTATTTAAAAAGAGTTCATTAATAAATGCGTAATTAAGCTTAACTTAATTAAGAGGATGTCATACCCACAAGTGTTGTCTTTGCCCTAAGAATGTAAAATATGGCAAATTAGTAATCAGCAAAATTAAATTTATAATATAATCTTTAATATTAGTCAATTTACCCATGTAATATTAAACTTACAGGTAATATTATTTAGGGAATATCATAGGCTTTTATTGAAATTTTAATTTTAAAGTAAGTTTTGACTTTATGAGCATTTATAGTTTTAATACTTTACGTTACTACAACTCATTTAAAAATTAAAATATCAATAAAAGCCTACAAGATGCTCTACTTTTAAGTTTGATAATTGGTAAATTGGCTCTAATATTTATGCTAATAGCATTAAATTGATTTTGCTGAATGTAAATTTGCTGTTTTACATTTGTAAGACGTTGACAACACATGCCACATGCGGGCATGATGTCCTCTTAAAATATATTTAGTTATATTGCAATACTATACAATTAGTATAATTAATAATTACTAAATTATAAGTATACTATTGATCTTAATAAGTCTATTTTTTTTATAGGGGATTTTACTTTACTATAAGAAACCTATAGATTTTGATGATGAGAGTTGTTGCTGTATAAAATGATAGTGCTCATTACATCTACAATATCAGATACAAATGTAGTAATAGATCACCTAATTATCATTTAAATAGATATTATGTTTCTAAATAATTGATAACCAAAGCTTTTTAATAATACATTTTTTTTTGTAAATTTTCAGTCTGAGTATATGTTAATGTACGGGTTTCTTAATCTTTAGTAAATTAAAACAACCAGTTTTAAATAAAAGAAATATTTATTTAATATTTAAAAATTAATTAATTGTTTAATTAATTCATTAAGAAATAATTGTTGTGGAATTAAAAATATATATATATTTTTTTTTAAGTTAGAAATTAAAAAATTTAATAATGAATGATTTTATAACCATTATTTCTAACCTATTTATTTTTATCTATAAAAAGTCCTCTTCCTTTGTATGGTTGCTTTGGATTTTCATTTAATTGGTTAAGGTTATTATTTTGAATTTGGCTAATAACACCTCTGCCACGACCAGCATTCTTACACCAGTTGTTTGTTTCAATTGTAGTATTTTCTTTAACAGTTTTTGAATTACCAAGTGGAGGAAAGTCATTTGCTTTATTTGTTATAGTTTTACTATTTGTATTTGCTTTATATTCTGGTTTATTCCATACAGATTTTTGAATAACAGTTGATAATTTACTTTCAAGTGCTGGAAAATGATTGATTACTGAAGTTTTTTGTTTATCTGTTTCTGTATCGTTTGAAAAATCATCAGAAAACTTAGAAATATTAATCTTATCAAAATTTTCTTCAGTTAAATTTTCTATTTCAGATAAATCAAAATCATAATGGCAACCAGATTTAAGTTTTATGTCAAAATAACGACAACAATGTGCTGATAAAATGTATATCCACTTGCATACAAAAAAGTTACTACAAGCATGAGAGTATTCCAGTTTTTCATGATAATTACAACCAATTGAATTAATTATACTATATACATCTTTTGTTAAATTATCGGTAGCCATTGCAACAGAAGGTATAGCTAAATCATCTGTTTCTTCTGGATGTCGAATTTGATGACATCTATTTTTTAGTTCCATAAATAGTTTATCCAAATGGTAAACCTTAATAATATTATTGAAATAATTTCTATCAGCGTTCTTTACTGCACTTGCAAACAACTTAAACAAACTAGTACTAGTAATCATTAATTCATTTCCAATAGGTGTGTGTGCAGTATAGACTGGTGGCATGTCTAATGTTGAGTCATTTAGCACAGCTTCATCAACTTCTTTGTTCATAATAAAACCTAAATAATTACCATATATTATAACATTAGTTTGAAAAAATATATACATATTAAATCATTTTTATTATTAATACTTACCAATTATTTTTAATAATATTTCTGTGTAATTATTTGGAAACATTGAAAATACGTTAATCTTATGATTATTAGCAGCATGCATGTTTATATCCCCTGTTGAGGCTTTCGGAGCTTTTGTTCTGGTTTGATCAAATCCAATTAATTGATGAAAAATGCGTATCAAGCCTTTTTCTAAAGAAAACTCGGCTAACGAAATTTCAGCAGGGAAATAAAATCCTTCTTTCTCGCATGTATAAGGGTTTATATGAATCAAAATGAATGTTTGCTTAGGAAGATAAAAATTGGATGGTTGCATGTCGAGCAATTCTTTTATATATGCATACATAGTATTTGCTTGAAATATAGTATCATCTGATTGTTTTTGAACATCATTTACCTTTTCACCTATTGAAGTAAATTTGGCTGCTTTTTCTTCACCTTTCATATTTTTAGCTTTTATTTTATACTTTTCTTTCATTTGATCAGACATATTTTCCCAATCTTTTTTGCAATACTCTGACATATCAGCCAAGTTTACTTTAACACCCTTAATTGATAATTTCTGTTGAGTTTCTGTCATGAATACTGAATATGCATTGATAACTTTCTTTTTAGGAGCCATTTCTAAGACAAAAAAGTTATTAAATCAGTAAATAATAAATCAATTATATGCTAAGAATTGTTAGTCTATCAATATAATTTAAAGTATAGTATATTATTAATTATGATAAATAATGATTTATGAAGACATTATACTAAATAGTATCAGTGGCATAGCCATGGAAAAGGTTGAGGGGGCTGCATCCTCCCCCTCCCCCCCTCCAAAATATCAACAAAATTTAAAAATTATTTTAATTTTTAATGGTCTATGAAAATTGCTAAAAAAATTGATCAGCCCTTCCCGAAAAAAATCCAGGCTACACCACTGATTAATATTAATTATAACTATATGTATGTTTTTATATTTTTTTGGGGGGGGAGGGAATTTAAATATGTAAAAATTAAACTTAAATTAGTAGATCACTATTTAAAGTTTAATAATATCTCAAGATATAATTAAAGATTACATAAAAATACTTACATGAATAAAGAATGAGCACTTTCTTAGTTATTCACTTACTAAATATCTATAAATTATCATAATTATAAGGTACCCTTGCTACACAATATTTTTACACACAACATTCCTAAAACTTCCTGTACTAAACTCGGATCTTACACAGATTTCACAGCAATTGTGGTAACCAATGAAAACCCAATCATTGTTTCTAGTATGTTCAAAGACACTTCAACATAATTGACCTCTGGACAAAAAAAAAGAAAATCAAAATTAACGAATCCAAGTCTTTCATTACATTCACCCTAAGAAAAAGATCTTGCCCCTTAGTCACAATGAACAACACCTCAATCCCCTCCAACTCAGAAGTTAAACCAACCTGGAATCCTCACCTAAAAGCAAAACAAAAAGCCCTTAATACCCGTAACCACCTCCTTAGACCCCTACTGAAATCTAAAATGAATTTAAATACCAAACTTCTAATTTACAAGTCCTTACTCAGGCCACTATGGACTTACGGTGTTCAATTATGGGGTGCCACTAAACCTTCTAACACCTGTACAATCCAAGCCTCTCGGTCAATATGCTTTCGCTTAGTTTCATCTGCACCCTGGTACTTAACCAATAACAATCTCCACAGATATCTTAAAGAAGTCCAAAATCTTAACCAAATCTACAAATTATTTTATACCAGATTTGACAATAAACTTCAACGAACACACTGCCTGATGACCCGTGCCATAGACTAAAAAGACAATGTAGTAGAGATCTTCTATAGTATGTGAGCACAAAAATTGCTAGACGTTGCTACTAGGCAACACCTTTCAAATTTTAAAATTTTTCATTGTTATTACTGTCATTTTATAGGGTGTTACCAATGGGTATCATCCCTAATCTCACAATTCATGTCAACTACTTTTATATGTCACTTATCAAACCTACTTATTGTATAAAATATGTATAGATTGAACATTTTTCAATAAAATACAAAAAAAAAAAAAGTACCTACATTGTACATAACAATTGCAAAAATATTCACACATTACTTGTGTTATGTACACTAAATAAACAAAATATAAAAATCATTATCTTAACTAAAACAAAAATAATGGTAATAAATATTATGTCTTAATAATCTAACCTGTTTGACTTTCGGTATTTGGCTATTAACAAAAAAAATAAAACTATTGCACTACTTTGTGAGTTTCATACTTTTATGATTTATAATAACGTTTTAACGTCAACTATTGTTACTTGTCAGCCATATTATTATAATTATCGCATTCTGGAATGCTGAATTACTATAATTTAAGTTGTGCTACTACCGTATATTCACTATAATTATGTCTATAATTCTATATTCAATATAATCAAGTCACAAACTAACGAACTGACGGATCAAAATTGTTTGGATTGTGATAATGAAAATATGGTAATAATTTGATGATCTGCAGACAGTTCTATATCCAACTATTGGCATTACCGAATATCGAAGAACACGAAATCATGAACCATATCAGAATCTTAGGATAAGCCATGGTTTCATTGGTTTCACGCATAGACTTATAATTATAAATTATAATAATAATAATTATAATTATGAGTCTATGGTTTCACGCCGAATGGCCGAATAACGGAAATGTATTGTTATAATCATGATTTCCACATATAAATATAACTATCTATATTTTAAATCTGTGATTTCGTATAAAACCATGCGGTAGTCCACGGATTAATATACATATATATATATTATATTAATCTGTCGTGCTACCGTCTATCCAACGATAAATTATTTGAAATACAAACCATAACAATTAAACAATTTGATTTTATTTATGAAAAATCCAGTAATTTAACTTGAGAAACAGTTTTGTTAACATTTCCATGAAAAAACCACTTATGGTTCTTTCTCTATCGCGCATACTACGATGGTTTTATAGTTATCTTTCTATCCGTGGTATATTATATGTATATTTATATTATGTACAACCATAAAAAGGGTATAATATAAAAAAAATATATAATACCATTGGTTTTTAAAATTGCGGTGCTTGTATTATTTTAGGTTATGTTCAATTTCATATCAATATCAATATCAATAAATTATCACTATCTTAAGAGTGAAGAAAAATTGTTGTGATTATACTTCTGTATCTGTAAAATAAAAATTGAAATGTTGAATTGTTGGGTATTTAAAAAAACAAAAATGTAGTTAAAATTTTTTATTATTTAAACATTTATTATTATAACTTTTTTTATCTTCTTTTATTATTCTAAATTAAACAAAATGATTACTGTACGTCATGTTTTATTTGTATGCTTACATTATGCGACTTATAGTAAGTTTATTCAATAATATTATTAACATACACTGTATTTTACGATAACTATTTCTTTTTAGCATTATTAAATTGTCTCTCTGTCAAAGATCAAATGTATGAGAACATCATAGCGAATAACCCATGTTTTCTTAGGCTAAATGGAACAAATCAATTTGGGTGTACTTGTAAGTTCTCTTTTGGATATAAATAACAATTTTTCTATGTTGATTTTTTTTTTATTTTATAGCTTCAAGGTTCGGAAATGTTGGAACTTTACATTTGGTAACAAATTCGACTGATTTAGATTGGTTATTTAATGAAGGAAAGGCTGATCCTTATACTGTAGCATTAACGCCAAAGATGTTTAATAGGTGATGTTTGTTTACATTTTTTATTTAAATTAATAATTTTTAAATATTTGATTTCAAACACTTCATGTATTAACTTAAATTTATATTTTAATTAATAATTTCATTTAAAGTATTTTTTTTAATTGTTTTTAAGATTAAATACATATTTATGTTCAAAGTAAATTAAAATATCTCTTTATTTGCAGAGAGGTTTTACAAAATATAGAATTGAGTACTAAAGTAAATGGTATAATGTTACTAATGAATGGCACAGAACAAGAAGTAATAAATAATGATAATCTACAAAATAATGGATTTAGCCCAGAAGATACATGTCCTAACCGTTATTCAGATGTTAACAGTTGTCCAATGAAACCATGGAATCCTTTTGGTACTGATATTCTTTTAAAAAGTTGGAGTTTTCCCATATTTGTTGTCTACGATCAAAACACAATCAAAAATATTATAGATGTAAGAATAATCAATTTGTTATTTTAAAAAATATCAGCATTAACATCATATGTTTACTTTGGTCGGGACTCTTACTATTTAAAAGCTATTATGTTTATTTTTATTTATCATACACTAATTTTACTATTTTGAGAAAATATATAAATTCAAAATCTATATTTTGATTATAAGTCGAAGGATGAAACTAATTAAATATTCTTGATGGGAACATTACCTAGTAATTCATTTTAATTTCACATACAATATTATTAGTGATAATTTATACACATAATAGGTATGTTCTATTTTATTTATGTATGTTAGCCCCTTTTCAACTAGTTAATAAAGTTTAGAAATAGTGGTGTGTTACATTCTCTAAAATAATTTGATAATGAATCTAAGTATGCAAAAGTTTAAAAAAAAATTAAACTATTGTTATTAGATTATAAAATTGTAATAACAAAACAAGGTTTAAATTTTTAAATAATTTTCTTGCTAAACATTTTTTTGTGTGTGAATAAGATACCTTTACTGCAACCTTTACTAAAACCCATAAAACTTTATAGCTACCGGCACACCACTACAAAGACCTTAATAATTGTTATACAGTGAAACTTCCAATTAACGGTCACCAAAGGGACCATAAATAATGACCGTTATTTAGAGGCGGCTGTCCTATAGACGTGACAATACTGACAATACATGATATAACACTATGGGACCAAAAAATCTAACCGTTACATAGAGGTGACCGTTAACAGAAGTTTTACTGTATAACATAAATTAAAATTAGATAACATATTTTTATAACAAAGCAATTAATTTGTTAATAATATGTTCTGTATATTAGTTTAATCAAAACTATTGAACTTGATTTATTTTGGTTAGTTTTTGTGTAAATTAAGTAATAGTATTATTATGGCATTGGGTCTCTAATTCATTGTATATATTAGTTATAATGTTAATAATAAATAAATAATAATGTATTATTTTTCCAGTGTTTTAAAAATAATAATTTACCTTTAAAAAATCAAAATGATCAATCTTTATGTGCTCTGGAATTAAAGTCTCATATGTATGCTGCTGTAGATTCCAAAACGTGTTTGAGACGAACAATGATGTCATATCAAAATATAAGACCAAGTAAATAGTTGCTGTTATGGTTTATATTATTTTTTATCTTATAGCGCTGTGACCTAAAATAGGTTTATTATGCCTAGTTTAATCAACTGGTAGTAGTGTTTTGAAAGACGCTACATCATTTCTTCCATACTCAGAGGGATAGTGATCGAGTCTGTTTGGCCAGAAAAAGAGACAATTAGTTGACAATCTAACTTCCGGACTATTATATTAATGTATTATAATAAATTATTAATATTTTAAATTTGTTTAGTTAAATTCTGTGATCCATTGGGTGATAAAAATGTATATTGGTCTCTAAAAGAACTACGCCCAAATACACCAAATCAATCTATTGCTATTGTTGCTGCACGATTGGATGCTACATCTATGTTTCAAGATTTAGCTCCTGGTGCTCTATCAACAGCTACATCTATTGTGACATTAATGACTACAGCTAATTTGATTTCAGAAATGCTTTCTTACAATGATGCCAGCAACTTCTGTAAGTTCTTTAATTTTATTTGCTCTTTATATCTATAATTTTTAATTCCTTAATGCTTAGGTAATGCCACCACTTCATATAAAATTTATTTCCCATCTGCAGGTAGTTTTCAAATTAAAAATGTATGATTACTATTTGTTTGTATATTGATGTATAACATATAGTTAAGTTTATTATGTGATCTATTTATAGAAAAAAAGCTTCTTAGTTATAATTTTGAACAAATATTGAAATTTTCAGCTCGGAATGTTATGTTTATTTTATTCAATGGAGAAGCTTATGATTATATTGGATCAAGTCGAGTGGTTTATGATATGTTAGATGGAAATTTCCCAAATGATTTAATTAAACTCAATAAGAGCCATGTTGGCATGTTTGTAGAACTATCACAAATACATTATGATAAAGAAGTGGTTTTTTATCGCCCAATGAAATATAATGTATGTATTTAATATTTATTAATTTATTATACAGGATGGGAACCTGACGTTTTTAAAAAAAATAGCACTTGGTTATTTTTTAATTAAAAATTGAAATTTAATACTCGAAGTTGTTTGTAATAACATGTTATTTGAAACATTTTTCAATTGTGAATGATTACGTCTCCTGAATGCAATTAAAAGCCTGAAAAATGACGAGTTCCCATTATAAGGTCACCTTATACATAAAACTTAAAGAATTATTTATTATTTTTATTTTATTTTAGGCTAGTGATGATGTTCAAAATTTTATGGAGACATTTACTAAGAGTCTTTCTGATGATGGTTTTTCAGTTACTGAATCAAAAAGCACATTTATACCACCGTCATCACTACATTCTTTTTTAAAACTTGATCCAAAATTTCCTGGTTTAATATTAACAGGATTTAATGATCAATTTAAAAATAAGTATGTTTTATTTTAATTTTATATTAATTTAACATTGCAATGTTTATATTTAGAATAAGTTTTTAATATTAATTATAAATTAACCTTAATACAGTTAAAACTAATTTCACTTAAACATATTTAGTATAACATCACAAAACATTAAAAACATAATTAACTATATTCTTACCAATCAAAAAATATATTGTAATCTGATGAAAATCTGTTTTTTTGCATATTATTATTTATGCCTTGCTATTGACTATTGAGACTATTATGACTATGGTGGTATATCGTGTTTAGATATACATAATTTGTATGTTCTCTTGCTGGATATAGTATATCATATAATATTAGTTTAAGCATACAAGTATGTTATAACTTAATAAGTATTTTTTTTTTTTTTTTAGATTTTATCATAGTATTTTAGATGATGCTGAGAATATACAATATAATAATGATTCTACAATTTCAAAAACTATAGCTAATATATCAACATCTCTTAGTTACTCCCTCTATAAATTTATTACTAATTCCAACTATAATGGTTTGAAGCAAGCAAATTCTAGTTATGTAAGTAGTAAATTATTTATTCAGTTTAGTGTAATCAAACAATGGACAAAAATGATTTTTATTTTAGGTTACTAAATTACTAGATTGTTATGTTAAGTCCATGAATTGTGAAATATTTCAATCATTGACTTCACCGCTGCATCTACCTGACAGTCCTCCTAATTATTATGTCAGTATAGACATGATCACAAATACTCTAACCAGTCTTTCACGACTATTGTTTGCTTCTTTTGGTAGTAAATTAATTAGTAAAGTACAAAATGAAGAAAAATGTCTTTATTATAGAACAAAGCAGGTTAGTAAGTTTTTAATAAACATTTAATAATTTATAATTATTATTACATATGTATATTTGTGTGTATGTATACATAATATAGACTTGTCACTGTTTTTTACGGTTAATAGTCTATTTATCCTATATAAGTTATATTTTATTTTACATTACTAATTTAAAATCCTTTAAGTATTATTAACAATTATAACTGAAAGCAAAATTGTCTTTTTAAAATCAATTATTGTGTTTTCTTAGGTTTTCTGTATAACCTATAATATCCTAAATGCTGAAACATCAGGTTATTAAAACAATTAGACAATAATAATTGTTAAATTATTTTAATAAATTTTAATCGGATTATCATACAACTTTTTAAAATATTTTAAATTTCTACTTTAATAAACACTTAACAAGTTTTAGTACATGATATCATAAGTTATTTTTTAACTTCGACCATTTCTTAAAAATTACAAAGTAATATGCTTATAAAAGTAAATAAAACTCTTCAATATGTCATGATTTTTCTTATCTTGTAACATATTAAAAAGAAAATAAACAGCACAATAGAGTGTTAAAGCGTCTTTGAAGTTTAAATACATAATATGTGCTTAGAAAATATAAAAATTAAAATAGTTTTTATTATATATTATAAATAAAGAGTATAGTATAGGCCCATATGGATCACATAATATTAAAATATTAACCAAGAATTGTTGATGATTATAGTAGAAATTTATGAACAATAAATAGTACTTAAATAACTACCTAATAATAAAAGAAAAATTACTAAGAGTTTTATTTTATTTTAAATATGTTTTTTAAAGGGTTTTGTGCCTGTATGGTTAAGAGGAAATTATAATGCATGTTATTTAACAACATCTAATGTTACTGATGCAGTTAGCCCAGCATTTATTATACCTGGTATGTTTTTATATTCTTATTTTTATACACATAAATTGTGTGATTGATTGTTTCAATATATGTGTTATTTAAATTATTTCTAGATTATGATTTATCATCTTCAGAATATTCAACATGGACAGAATCTGTATGGCATGAAGTGCAAATTCGTATGTTTCTCAGGCAATCACTTAAACTACAAATTATTATATTTGTACTTGGAATTTTAGTATTTTTATTTTCTTTCATCATAGTAAAAAAAATGTATGATCAATCTGGAATTCATTTTAATAACCAAGAGTAAGTTATAAAATATATTTACATTAATTATAATTAATAATTATACACTACTTCAGAAGTATTGATTAAATTTATTTTTATAAGATCCTGTTCCGGTGTAAGTTTTTTAAAGAGATTATTTTAATTTGTCTTAACAGTATGCTATAATTAATTATGTTTTGAGTTTTTTGATGGATTACTGGTTATAAAAGTATAATTAACATTAACGTTAAATTTATTTATTAGTTCTATAAAAGTTGCTCATTTTATAACCAAAATACCCTTGATTATTTATAAGATCTAGTATACTAGTATAATTTGTAAAAAATATTAAAATAACAGAAAACACTTAAAATATTTTCAACTATAAATTAATTTAATAATTATAATAATTAAAAGGACATTATACTCACATGTTGTCTCTATCTTACTAACATCATAGAAAATTTGCATTCAACAGAACACATTTTATATTGTTAGCTTTAATATAGGAGTAAATTTACTTATTATTAAACTTAAAGGTTAATATTACCTTGGACATGTTACAGATTTTATCAATATTATAATTTTAAAGTTGTAATATTTTACATAGTTATCACTTACTTTAAAATTACAATAATAAATAATTGTAATGATTGTTGGTTTGTTTTAAAATTTATTTCTAAACTCACTAAATGTATGCAGTATTTAACATTTTATATTATGCTTTTATTTCAGAGTCAATTCAGTAACAAATTTTTGAAACAAACTTCCTGTAAGTAATATTTTTACAACAGTTTTGTCTGTGATTTATTTTGTATAATTTAATTTTTTTGATTTATATCTCACAAATATGTACTACTTTTTTTACTATAATTAATTTGTACATTTTAATTAATAATAATCTTTTAATTTATGTACATTTTTTAAAAATCATTATTGACAAAATATTTGTGTTTAAATTTACATTTTCATTACCAAAACTATTTACTTAATTATTGTTATTATGGTTATAATATATGTAACCGTGATATAAAATATTTTGTACATACATACATTTTATATTCTCATTAACTATAACAAAAATGAAATAAAAAGTTTCTAATAAATATTATTTATAATCTATAATTAACTCATATTGTTCAAATGCTTTAATTCAATATAACGAAAATATTATAAAAGTTAACCTAATACTAAATTTATTGAACATGTCAGTATTATAAAATATAATCAACTAATATTTTTCAAATACAAAGTTTTTGGTTTGTGTTCACAATATTTAATGTTAATTTTTATAGATAAGTATGCATATTTCTAAGTTTTTTAAAACTAATATTTTTTACAATTTAAAAAGTTACCTTTTAATTTATATCTTTTATATTATTTTTACTTATCCCTTGTCTAAATTTATGATATATTTTTCTTTGCTTCTCTCTCCCAACTATATAAGATTAACCATCTATTATTATTACTTTATCATTTTTTTCTCACAACCCTTACCACATTTCCTTTTGTAGTTTTATCGCCTTATTTACTTTCACATCCATACCATTCCATGTATTACTCTTACATGATTATCGAGTATTTTATCTTAACTTTTCTCTAATTTCCTTTGCTTTTTCAACCTTTCATTTTTTTTCCCCGCGAATAGGTATTCACCTTTCATTATTCCATAAATTTAGTTTTGTTGAATGGTTACCCATCCCATCCTCACAAAAAAATGAGTTTATGTCAGAATATAGTAACAGTAGTAATAATTTTTCTATAGGCAATTTTATCATTTTATTTCAATGTACTAAGAAGTAAGAATCTAAGATAATGATGAATAATAAATAAATTATTCTGTTAGTTAAATATAAATATAATTTTTAAATTAAAATATTTAGGAATACTTCAAAATAAAATACAAATGACATAATACAATAATAAATTTAATTTTTTTGTACTTTCGTAGTCTCGATATACTGTTCGAACTCAACTGTATGGACAATCAACATATTATATGAGCACTTATGGCACAACTATGCTATAAACAGTCATTGGTGCATTAACTAATATGCCAACAAATTTTTCACTATCGTTATTATATAATACAAAAGTTACTATTAATATATATTCACATTATTATTATAAGTAGAAGTATCAAATAAAACATACTTAAATAATTTACGGCTAAAATTATTTTTGTATTTAAAAATAATATTTTTTATTTGTTAAAATTACGATATTTTCTTTGTTATTAATTTATAAATAAGACTAAAGTGCAAACACTCTTCTTACCCATAAGTTAATGTGATTTAAAAAACAAACAGATTTATTGAAAATTAGTTATATTAAGTTTTGTTGATTGAATTATTAATTCTATAGTTATTATAATAATCAGGGCTCGGATTTTATAGCAATAAAAATAAATGAAATATGCGCTATAATATGACTTAAAAATCTTAAAATAAGTGCTATAATATGCTTTAAAAACATGAAAAATAGGAAAAATAAAAATGTATTCTATTCATAATTAAAAAAAACTTATATTTATTAACTAAAGATTATTTATGAATTAATAGGTACATTTATAATTAATTAAAAACTAATGTTTTTTTACATTTTTAATTATTGTTCTATAGGCCAATACGCCGGACTATTTAAAAATTGACTTTAATATGAACGAAAATGTGGGTTTTTTTTCATATGTAATCAAAAAAAAAAAAATTAAAATAAATGACAACATTTTTATAATTTTCTTACCACATAATATAAACTATAGATTTATGAAAATACAAAATAAAACGGTATATTATGCAAATTAGCAAAAAATAGCACCAAACACCTAAAATACTTTAAATATGCAAAAAATAGCATTATAAAATTTCATATTTGGAGTCCCCAGTGCATAATGTCTTATGCAAATTTAAATTTGTCAATTTATAACTCACTCTGCTATTTTTATCTGTATCCTATAATTATTAGCAAATGCTATAAAATCCGAGCCCTGATAATAATATATAAAATATACCATGTCTCAAAAGATCTATATCACCTTTAATATCCTGTGGCAAATCAATATACTCGAATGTAGCTTTTTTACAGTAAACCAATGAGTAATTGAATGACTTAGGAATTAAAATTTTTCATAAATTTAAAAAAAATGTATGCAATTTTGACAATTTAGTATATTTAATTCATAAAATAGAAATTTTTTATCATAATAATATTTAAATTATAAAAAGAAGTGTAGATTAGAAGCTGTGTGGGTGGTAAAATGGTAGTTCTCCTCTGAATTGAAAATTGTTACTTCTGCTATTGACATCATGTTGAATTTTGTAATTTTTAATAATCAAACATTCATACATTTGTAAGTCAAACTAGAATATAAAATAGATAAAATCTATTCTTTAAAATCTAATTCTTTACTTTAATAATAACTAATTGCCAAACTAAAGTACTTCAAATTCGAAATGCAATCATTATTTATTTTTAAATTTCTGGGCTAAAACAGTAAGAACTAGGCTTTCCACTTTCCAGATATATAAAGACCCAATGTATTTATGTTGTATTTAAAATTCAAGTAGGTTTAAGTTAAAATCTTATTTAAATAATACAATAGAAAAATGTATGATTTTACAAAGTAACTACATGATTGACAACAAATTACAACTGTAACCTTAAAGAATTTATAAACAATGAAATGGTTAGTATTTAATAATTTATACTTCTTTTTCCATTTTACCAATCAAATAAATAATCAAAAATATTTTTTTTTATTGTTATTGAAATATCAGCATTGTACATTGAATAATATGAATTACCATGAAAACTAATTTGTATACATTTTTTATAAAGTGTATTTTAACTTTATTACATTTTTAACCTGAAACAATCATTATCTGACATAATTCAAAACTGGAATTATGTGAAAATAAAATAATATATATCAATTAATTATTAGTCTAGTCTTATAGAATTTAAAAATGTGCACACAAATATATAATTTTATTCCTGATAACTAAAGTGTAGCCTTTATGGCAATATAGATCCACTTTAAAATTAATTTATTTTTAAATACAATAAATTATCACCTTTTGGTGATTAAATTATGGGCAATTTTGATGAGTATAAAACACATAATAATATTCAAGTTCAATTTTTTTTTTTTTTTATTAAAAATAGTCTAATACATTTTATCATAATTTGCCAATTATACTAGGTTTTAATTTAATTAATGTACATTATGATGATGGAATATGTATACATATTTAATACATAATAACAATTATTTATGTGAACATAACTTCTACAAAATGTAATGTTAAAAAAGTTGAATAATTACAAATAAAAATAAAAATGTTTATAAAAAAATAATATACATTATAAATATATTTACCATTATTATAATAACTAACATATTTTTGTTTTATAAATCAATTCAATATACACAATACATAAATGATTTTAAAATTTAAATACTCTTTTAAGTTTTAATATCAGTTCGGGGTACATAAACAGAAAATATGATACACTAAATAGATTTAATTTAAATAAAAAATCACTAAAAATTAATGGGTAGACTAATTATTGACATATCAATAACATGCTAATGAATCATGAAAATATAAAATATATAATAGTAAATGATTCAAATTGTATAACTATTAAATGGTATTTGAATAAACTTTAGACATTAAAAAAAAAAAAAAAAAAAAATTGGACACAAAACATATAAGTACTTAAATTAAAATCATCTTTTAGGATTCGTCAAAAACAAATAATTATTCAAATTGTAGTAAATCATTCATTATTGTGTAAGGGTATTACAGATTTAGAACCAAATGGTGATTTATATTGGATTCCAGCTAAATGAAATACTTGAGTAGGTATACCCATATTACAAAGATAAATTTTACCATTTGATTCACTGTAAGATAAAGGTAAAGCAGGTACTAGAGAATATTTTACTACTACTGAGGGTGTACCTTGTGATGGCGGATCAATGGCCATTAATGGTGATCTAACTGATTTAGCCCAGTTAGTAATATTTCGAGATACAGTATCAGTTTGTTCATCAGCCAAAGATACTACAACAAAATCTGGATCTAATAAACCGTGCAACTCTAAAATAAAAAAATATACATATATATACATAAATATCTCTTTTTACTAACAATATAATAAATATTTTTTCTTTTTGAACAATTCAACTAAGGTATGGAGATCAAACAAATAAATTAATATTCAAGTTCTGAGCAACAGGTTAGTTTTATTACAATATATTTTTTATTAATTCTATAAAGATTATATATAATTTGTAGGAAAGTTAATAAATATGGACATGTGGTACTCATTGGTATTTAAATTTATTCTTAGTAGTTTTTTATCATACTGATAATAAGAAAAATACTGGTTTAACTTAATTACCTGCTGCACTAGTAATAAGTGTACCAGTTGTAAATTGATATAAAGCCATTTCATTAGCCAACTGTGGTGTATACAATCCTGGTTCAGAAAGTACAACTACAGTATGGACACCATAACTGCTTAATTGTCTTGCACAATTCACACCCATTGCACCTGATCGATTAGGTCCGCATAAAACTACTACCCTAGGCCATTGGTGTTCATTTCTGGGATTAAATCTATGTGAAAAAAAAAGAAAATAATTATTTATGTAAAGATAAATTATTTTTTATAATATAATATTTTACCTATAACCTCCACCCAAAAGTTGCAACACCATTTCAGTAGCGGCTCTCCCAATTATCTCATTTTGACGTCCTGTTGTTAAACCATTCTCTTCCACTAAATTAAACAGTTTCCACCGTAATTCCGATGTTATACTTGGAACAACTAGTCCATCATCTAAAAATGGTTGAAATAAAAAATAATATTAATATTTTATTATTGAAATAATATGCAAAATGATTAGTTAAACGGATTATATATAATTAACCTGTTATGTATTCATTGATAGCAGGTGAAGGAACTGTAACTTGTCTGAATTTGACTGGAGTAGAATGTAATACATTTTCAGTATGTTTATATTTAGTTGAAACTTTTTCATGTGGAACAAGATCTGGTTTTTTATGAATTTTATTATAAAATGCTTTTTTGTTGAATAAAGCTAAATTTTTTTCAAAATCAAAATCTTCCTTAACAATTGTATCAAGTGATACACCAAAACAAGCATCATTTCGTTCTTTATGATTCGTAAAATTCTGTGGTGGTTGTTCTAAATAATTAGATAACAATAAGTGTAAAATTATATTACTTAATAGTAAATCAAATTAACCTAAGATTGATATAATAGATTTAAAGAATATAGCATGACATTACATAGAATAACTAGTATTTAATGTACAAATACAATGCATTATTAAAAAATATTAGACAATAACTTGTTATTTTAATTTTCTTGAGATATTATTTCAACATCTATAATGTTCTTAAATATGTAGATACTAAAAATTGCATTAAATATACCAACCAGGTTCAGAAATTGATGCATTTTTTGCTTTATTCTTTTGCTTGACATTGTTTGTTTTGGGTACAGAAACACTTTTTTTATTATTTTTGGATACTTGGCTATTATTGACAACTGGTTCATTTTCTAGTTGTGCTTTAATAATCTTTAGATTCTCTATCATCGAGGCTCTAGTTTTAAAAATAAAATAAAATATATATCTGAGTAATTCATTTTGTAGTATTATAGCATTACTTCAAGCGAATTTCTTTTTCTGTATGTGGTATACCATTTTTAAACGGTCGTTTTAAGATTAGAGTTTCATTGTCATCCGACATACCACTCACTTCACCTTGAACGACTGAACCATCCACACAATTAATAGACACACAACATCCTTTATATTGATTTGCCATTTTAAATAAATTGTTATGTTATTTTATTTTCCAAACAATAAAAACAAATAATTGTCAAAGTATATAAAAAATGTTTAACATTATGCAACAAGACATTCACTATCCAGATTTCCTTAGTCTAAGATAGATTCATCAAGCAAACCACAATTCACAATGTTTGTTGACATATTTTGATTACAATATCAGACACAGTGCAACCATATCGATAATAACCGTTGACCTCTCTTTATGGTTCGATCTATGGTTACAAATGGAACAGACTAACGAATAAGAAAATGAAACTTAGCTCAAATTAAAATAATAATAATTATAATTTAATTAATTATGTATTTATGTGGTTACTCAACAGTTAACAGTAATACTAATACAGTATTGTAATTTGTTAATTGAAGAAAAAAATATAATTGATTTTTATTTTTATTTTATAGGGCCATATAGGGTATTTACTATTTAGTGTTTACTAAAGACCTGCAAGGACGTGGGCACATGGCCGGCCCGACTCGGTCCTCAAAATGTCCGGCCCGCCTGAGATTGGACCGGGCCGGATCTTGAAAAAAAATATAAAAGGCTAGACGTAGCTTTTTTTGGTAGAACTTTTCTGGTCGTGCCGGACTCAAAATATTAAAACTAAGGATGGACCGGACTTTTATTTTTATAAAACTTTTCGGGCTGAGCTTTTTTTTAGTAGGAATTTTAAGCCGGGCCGAACCGGTCCTAAACCAAGGTTGCATCGGACTTTTTACATCTCGCCTGGTCATTTTTTGTTGTATAACAAATAATCATTATTTAAAATTAAAATGATATGTTTACACTTTGACGCTGGAATAATTACAAATAACAAATATTATGACATTTTTGTACACAAGCAACTATTACTCACAAACATTTTTATTATATATTATAGTTAAATATGATGTTCTAGCGCTAAAAAATAAATTTCAGACCGAACTGAATTTTTTTAAGAGCTTAGGATGATTTTTGGGCTGGACTTGAGATTTTTTTACAACATTTCTTGGACCGGGCTGAGCCGTAAATTTATGGTGTTTACAGGTCTATAGTATTTACTTAACGCGATAATTAAGGCACGGATTTAAATGCCCTAAAAACTATCAAAAAATGCTCTATTAAAGTAAAATTTAACCTAAAATACTGTTTCAACTCAACAATGCTCTCAATAAATTATCCATATTTGTTTTGTGTACACGGTATCTAACGAGAAGAAAACGATGAGTTTGAGTTTAATATCTTTCAAAATCATTAGTATAAATAAAATACCGAATTTCAAAACACAATATTTAATTACATTTTGATATATTTAAAATTCTTTTTATTGTTAACATATAGGTAATTAATTATTTTTCTTTATTAGAGTTTAGGTGATATAATTAGGTAGGTATATAATTTATAATAATAACATCATCAAACATCAATATTTTACATTAATTTAATTATTTGCATATAACTTGTATATTATGTATTATATAATAAAATTTACGTGCCCATCGGCCACTGCATTATTTCCTTAATTTTTATGCTAGGAGGATTTTTTTCCCACTACTTCTATAATCTATACGTATATACGCGTCTATACGGTCTGAACTGAGGCTAGAATTTCCGGGGTCTTTAATTTAACACCTCTTTTTCCTCCATTTGTTTTGAGTATGTGCATACCTAGTACCTACCTATCGGCTATTGATGCATTCAGACAGGACCCATAATAGTTTTTTTTTAACTTTGAGTTTAAGACATTAGTTTCTGAAAAAACCCAAAAGTTTAGGATGTCTAAACATATCAAATTTTGAATAAAACGAAATAAATAAAAATGTCAAGTTTAATTTGAATGTTCATAAATACTTAATGATTAAAATCTAAAATAGAATTAGTTAAAATTTTTTTTATAGAAGGTATTTTAATTAATTAAATTTAATATCTAATACAACTTAGAGGGGAGGGCTATTCTCACATCCGTCATGTAGTCATACGGCCACTTTTGAATATTTTTTTAAACAAGATGTATGATAAATATAATCCATCCTAAATTAACCTGAAGTATTTTTAACATATTATATTTTTGGATTATATATTTATATCATTATACCCCCATATTTATACCCTCTCTCCCTATCCACGCGCTTGGTTAGTAGTCACAGGCTATAGCTACTAGCTAATCTATAGAAAGCCATTCTTGGAATATAATGTTATGTTCTGTGGTAAAACCATGAACATTAGAGAAATTTCTCTAATGTTCATGGGTAAAACTTAAATATTTTTTTATTATTTACAATTTCGACAAGGAAAGATATACAATCATTTTTATATTTACTTTAGTGCATATTGAAATAAAATTTTTAATATACTCTATCTAAACACTGTAATTGGAACCGACGATATCAGTTCTTTAATAGATTTTTAGAAAAAATGTAAGAATCGGAACCTTTATTGGAAAACATATTTAACAATAATGTATTGAACCGGAGCCATTTAAATAAACATTTTGCGATTCTTTTAGGTTTTATTGGATCTAAGAAATAATTAAACATTTCATATATATTGAGGAATGAGTTTTATTCAAATAATTTTTCATAGAAATATTTTTATGCAATACAGTGGCTTACGCCAGGTGCGCAAAATTCTGAAAATTCTGCTTTGAAATTAATATTTTTATATTATAAAAAAAAAAAAAAAAAAAAAATATCGTTCGCTGCGAGGACGAACTCTCACAAATCCACTACATAAAAGCAGGCGTCCCCCAGGGAAGTATTCTAGCACCTACTCTTTACAATATATTTACCTCCGACATTCCTCACTTCGAGAACACCACTCTTGCTACTTTCGCAGATGACACAGGCATAATATCAACTAATGTTGACCTAACCATAGCATCTGATAATCTTCAATCCCATCTCAACGAACTACAAAACTGGTTCAACTTGTGGAGAATCAAAATAAATCCAAATAAATCTACCCACATAACCTTTACTCTACGTCCAGACCATAGTCCCCCCATGACTATCAACAACGACACGATTCCCAAAGCACAAGCCACCCGTTACCTAGGAGTCCACCTCGACAGTAAACTTACTTGGGCAGTTCACATAAAAACAAAAAGGAAATCACTCAACTTTAAACTCCACAAAATGAAACACCTTCTTAGATCAAATCTCCCACTCAACACAAAACTCCTAATCTATAAACAAATTCTCCGCCCCTCAATGACTTACGGAATACAGCTATGGGGTACCTCCAAAAAATCCAACATTCAAAAATTCCAATCCTTCCAATCAATTTGTCTTCGTCTCCTCACAAACGCACCCTGGTACGTCAGCAACCTCTCACTCCACTCTGACCTTAATATCCCATACATAAGCACCCTAGCCTCCCATTACTATAAATTATTTCACAAAAACACATTAAACCACCCTAATCCACTCATTTCCAATCTCTCATCCGTCACTCTCCCAGATAACCCTTCACGTCGTCTAAAGCGAAATTGGCCCAGGGACCTCCTCAACCAATAAAAAAAAAAATAAAAAAAAAAACATAAATAAAAGTCTAGAATTGAAGTAGTGTTGTTTGGACACTCCCTTCCATCAAGCCGTCCAGTTTTGTATATAAAATAAATCAACCATATTACTCAAATTTGTATGATTTTGTTTATTTATATTTACTACGAATACTACATGTAAATTTAACGACGAAATTATGAAAATAGCAAAAGGAAAATTCCAAATTGTTCCATTAATTGTTGTTATTAATAAGTACATTAATCATTTTTTTTTTATAGGTAAAAACTAAAAAGGCGGTTTTTCCTAAGATTTCCAAGGGCGCTAAAGTCTTTCTACATTACTGGTAATTTAGCTAGTATTTTAACTTGAAATAATCATATTGTACGACCGACGATTAATTTACTTATTCAGTCCATAATATGTATTATATTTTTTATTTACAATATAACAAGAATAATGGAACAAGTAACAGCAATGATTGGTTTTCTGGCTGTCATATAGTATGCGGTCTACCGCAAATAAATAAATTAAAAATTATATCATAATATTAAAGTATAATTATTGTAGCAGTAATAGTAAAAAATTAATAATTAAAAATTAGTTTGTCAATGAGTATAAATAAATATAATGTAATATGTTATACAAAAACTTTCGTCATATCTCTCAAAAATGCATTAAATAAATCTGATTTATTTATACCACGCCACCATGTTTCCATGAGATATCTGCAATAATATATATCATTGTATTATACGTATTACGTTAAATTTATTTATACCCATTGACAACAATTTTTTTGACAAACTAATTTTTAATAAAAAAAATAAAAAATAGTAATAAGTATAAAATTTTTTATAAAAATCTTTTGCCAACATATTGAATGTGTAAAATATAAATTGTGTCACGCAATAAATGACGTACTGAGCTATTGAGCCCATGCTTTTACAAAATGTCAAAGTATTGTTCTGTGTATAAGGCAATAAAGATAAAGTATTGACCGAAGAAAATATTAAAGTTTATCTATTAAAAATAAACTTAAGCCTATGTAAAAACCGCAGGTAGACCGCATCCTATATGACAGCCGGTTTTCTTACGAGTTATTATCAATAAAAATATTAAGTTATTAAGTATTTATATATAGTTATTAGGTAGTTAGTTTTATACTCTATTTTATATTTGTATCTCGGCGACCTCACAAATTAACACAAGTCACTATGCAGGCAGCAACAAATTATATATTACATTTTCCTACTGTGTTGTTCTGTGTTTTATTGTTTTCAACATGGAACGAGTTTCAATTTCCATCATTCAAAATATGTTTTGACTTCTGCCAATTATAATTATAATATACATATTACGAGTCAATATTAAAAAAATACAAACATCTTTCTATTTTCTATAATGTATTAAGATATTTTAAAGTAAATTATTATTGATTTATTAATGGATTAATAACTTATATAACTTCAAAATAATAATTAAGTATTGAAATTTAACAGAAAGAGTCTTGGAATTTGATATTCAAATTAACAATGTACCAACTTATAATAAAGTAAAGAATCAGAATATCGGTTAAAATTAGAGAAAAAGAAATAGAATGCAATTTTTGTATATTGTAAATCAAGTTATACAGCTACAAATATAGCAGATGATTTTAGTTCAGTGTCCACATGTTTAGCTTCAACTTGTAATTGATCTCTGCAGATAACATAAAAAAAAATTAATGCAATTGATTATACATATTGTTAAGTAGTACTTACACACTGGCAGTTAATGTAAAAGTAATTTCTCCTTCTGTTTTAAGATTTATATGTGCCTAAACAAAAATTAATAAAATAATAAAATACATTTGAATCATTTTAAATAAACTTACTTCAGATTTACTACTCTTGTTATTTCCTGATGTAGCTATAAGAGTAATATTATCAACATTAGCACTAGTTGTTATACTTTTTGTACTAGGTAATATTTCATTGTGATCAAAACTTAATGTTTCTCCACAACACTAAAAATAAAAAAAAAAAACCATTAAATAAATCATATGATTATTATAATTTTATCAGAAGATTATAAAAAAAAAAAAAAATACTAACATCAATTTCTATTAATTCATTTAATGTGTGAACTTCTGTTGTAGGTTCTGGTAAATCATCATGTGTATTCCAATATTTTGCTAAGAAACTAGCTTGCACAGCTGCTCCATAAGCCAATACTTCGTCGGGACTAATACCATTTGGTATATCTGCATGTGGGAATAAATTTCCAATGTAATGTTTCAACTTCGGTATTTTGAGTGGACCGCCACAAAGTAAAACCTAAATTAATCAAATATAAAAGTATGATATTCACAAACTTTAAATTGTGATCAATAATTATATAAATACTTTTTTAATATCTGAACTCTTAAGATTAGCTTTCTTTAAAACAACTTCAATAGGCAGAGCAAAATCAGTCAACAAATGAGCAATTAATGATTCAAATCTTGCTTGTGAAACCATGGCAGCAAAATCAACTCCGTCAGTCAATGATTCAATAAATATATTTGCCGTTTTTAATGTAGACAATAAATGAACTGCATCTTCAGTAGCTCTTTGTAACTTTGCTGAAGCTCTTGCATTTTCTGAAGGATTTGATCGATGTTTCCTTTAACAATTAAAAATATAGAAACTGTAGCTACTTTGTTAAGTTAGAAAAATACCTTTTTACTTCTTCAATTAAATGAGCTTTCAGTGTTTCTATTAATTTATACCCTCCAATAGCCTTAGTATGTTCAGATGCTACAATTGACACTAAACCAGAATTCACATATAAAACTGTAGCATCACAACTAATACCTCCAAGCCTATATACTAAAATATACCTGTAATTACACAGTAAAAATAAAATTTAAAAACACATTTAATACTAATATATTATTACATACGTATCATTTAAAGGTTCTGTAACATTAATTCCATAAGTAAAAGGAGTTACACTTGGAGCATTAACAACTTGAAGCACATTCCATCCAGCTTGAATTGCTGCGTTTCTAACAGATTCTCTGCTAGGATCATCAAAAAATTCTGGTACAGTTACAACACAAGAACATTTTGTATCTTCACTGTGAGTGGCTCTTTTGGCAATACCTAATTACAGTAAAAAAAAATCTATTTGAAATAATAAAATTATAGAATAAAGGCAAATATTTTAATAATAATGAAAAAATAAAATAAAGAAAATATATTTTAAATGTAGCTACCGTATAATGTTTTATATATATTTGATTCAATGAACTGAGGAGAATAAATTTTTTTTTTAGTTTCCAAGGGTAGTTCATATGCAAGATGACCTCCGTCCTCAATAGTTTTGACTTTATTATTTTCTATAAATGAACGTTTTTCATTTTCATCTAATGAAAGGTTCATTAAACGATTATTAAAAGTTATTGTATTTGCTTGTTTTGATATAAAACCAGTTTTTGCAGCATTTCCAACAACCTACAAAAAAATTTGTAACAAATTTATAAATTAATTAATAATTTACAAATAAATTAGACTTACAGTTTCTTCATCAGTTATAGATACAATTGCAGGTGTTATTCTGTCTCCAGCTTCATTTGCAAGAACGTCCACTTTACCTTCTTCCTGTAAAATTATTACAGAAATATTTTGAATACTAAGGACAAGCAATACTGTATAATTCATTTATTGAAGAACACTCATAATTTCAAAAAATTTTATTATTTTTTGAAAATTATAATTTATACTTTTATGAAAGTTGACACATTACTAATTTTATATTCTAAAGAATATTTTTAAGGGTTTCAATATTTAAAAACAATATACTCCAAGAAATATTGGTTCAGACTACGCATCCAAAATTCAATAAAAAAAAAAAAAAATTAAAACAGAAAATTAGAAATATATATTGTCATACAAAACAGTCAAAATATAAAATAAATCTAGTCAAAAATTCAATTTTTGTCAAACATTTAGTGTTGTGTTTTTTGATAAAATATTCATTCTGTATGGATTACCCTTGATAGTAATTTCAATAACGTCATAAAAGAACTCTGCTTTTAATAAATAATGTAATGAAACAACTAGCCTGAGTGTAAATTTTAAAATAGCATTTAGATCATATTTACTTTGGATATGGCTATTGATGCAGTTGAGTTTCCAACATGTATCCCAAATACAATTGAACGTGACATTCCTAATTAAGTAGTC
The DNA here is from genome assembly GCF_020882245.1 of Rhopalosiphum padi. Taxonomy (NCBI): domain Eukaryota; kingdom Metazoa; phylum Arthropoda; class Insecta; order Hemiptera; family Aphididae; genus Rhopalosiphum; species Rhopalosiphum padi. The sequence goes on from NC_083600.1 coordinate 28,729,708, forward strand.
CAAATTCCAACAAATACAATAACAAATTATTCTATAGTAGTAAAAATTACTTTTTAATCAGAATTTCAAATAAAAATAAAAAAAATTGTTAATACAAAATATTGAAATCTGAATGTTTTACAAATCACATTATACTATTTTCAATTTTTCAAACAAACTCGACATAACCTATAACTGATAACCGCAGTACCACCATAAAAGATATTAGGTACCTACTGCAGCAAGCTATCGTGGACGGTGAACGGTCACATAGATCCCTCGACAGCTAGATCCCGATGACTAACTGACGCAAGAGGATCCAATTGACGCGAGATTAAAATGACGCATGAGGATCTAATTGACGGGGGATTAAAAAAATCATAAGGATTTTACAAATTAATTAATTTTGTAATTAGTATTATTAATTTTTAATTATCAATGTATTTAAATGCTTTTACGTTATTACATCGTAGTAACACTAGTATAACAGTTGTTATCTAGCATAATCCATATAATTTTTGTTTAATAGACAATTAAAAAATATTTTCTATTATAACCTAATGTTTTAATAATACACGCATAAATTATTTCATAAATAAAGATTTCATAATGTTAGGTTTTATTTATACATCTGATAAAAAATTAAAATTTAGTAACTGAAGTTACTGAACATTTCAATTCTCAGTTAAAATAGCCATAACTCATGGCTGGTCACCATCTTATGTTTTTTTTATATTAATCAGAATAGTACCTATATAACTATTAGTACAACTATATAACTATAGCTACTATTAAATTATTATTATTATTGCTTAAAAGTTTTAACTTTATTCATATTCTCACTCCCAGTCTCAGAGGTTAGTCGTAAGTCCAGTGACGCCGATCTATATATTTCATGTTAGGGGAAAAAAAGCTGGTGTAATGACCCACCTACTAAAAAAATGTTTAGTTAGTTACGTTCGAATGGTACTATATTATTTCTAACTATAAACATACAAGATAGGTACTGCATAACAAACTATTTTTGATTATCGCCCACCCACCCATAAATATTTCTGGGGAATTTTCCCCAGTTCATACCCGTGTTCGGCGCTACTGTTAGTGCATATAACAAATTTGAATATTGACAAAACTGTATATTTTAACGTAAAATAACGATTATATAGGTATAATTATCTATTTTGTTTTAAGTTATAACAAAAATATTTTTTAAAGACACCAATTCGTGTATTATTATTAACACTAACAGAGAAGTATTCAAAATATTATGTAGATTAGTTTTAAGCTGTTTATGCCATAAATTTATTAACACCTGCAGTGGCGGCTCGTCAGGGGTCTTTGAGATGGCGAACTCACCATAAAAAAAGGTAGTAAATCAATAAAAAAGTTTGAAGAAAATTGTAGTACCTATAATTTAATATTTTTGTCTATTTGGAAAATAATTATGATGGTTTTCGATATTAATATTGATTATTGATAATATTATAATATTTTTACATTAATATTGAGAAGACGGGTGTCATTAATATATAATAATACGGGCGAAAAATATCGATAACAACAACTAATTACTAATTTATGCGATGCCAATGGCAGAAACTTTGAAAGAGTCTAGTCTCAATGTCCTGAACAACATCTACCCCGCCATCCGCCATGCATATAAAATTTGTATAAGTACACAATTGAGTCTCTCGAACGGCAGACTCCCGAATAAATTTAAATGTCTGGCTAATAATAATATTACAACATAATAATACAGTATATAATCTATGGATATGGATCTATCATATTAATCTATCATCTATGGTAATCATCAATCTTCGCTATTCGTCGGAGACGATTGACGGTTGTAATAACTTTAACGGAGAAAAAAATTGACGTACAAATCGTTAAACCGTATTTTAATATATATAATATTTTACATGCATATGCCGTTCTGTTCAGCTTATTTTTATGAAATATTTCAATATCTTCAATTCGAAACGTGGTAAAGACGGACGAGGAAAGGTGTTCCTGGGTCGGCGATGTGGTTACTGAACGTATGGACATTAAATATGACACAACTAAGTTTCACAAAAAAAATCGATGTTTACGTGAGTTTGATTTTCTATAATTTTGGAGCTTTAATTTACTTTTTTAGACATAAAAAATATAAAAATATAATTATTTTTATTTAGTTCACTATTTTTATAGATCAAATTAAATAATTTGTTATCATCTTCATTAGAATAAAATATTAATACTTTGCAATATCTATAACGATTTGGTCTAGTTTATGTGTTTCAATTTTACGTATGTCAAACAGCTAAAATATAATAATAAATCCTATAAAATCACAAAGAGTTCTATAAAAAAAAAATTTATAATATATTTCATATTATCATCCATGGCAAACGACAATCGTTGTCATTTGTAGGAGACGATTAACAATTCTAATAATTTTATTGAATAGTCGTCAAACAACAGCCTTTAGTACATGACAAGTACTCTCATTTTCATTTCGTGCTGTTTATTTTCATAAAATGTATTTTTATTCTCATTTAGAATTACGATGAAGATCGATATGAAGAAAATGTTCAGTTTCTTCGGCGGCGGTGCACCACTCCGTATAGACTGAAGATTGAAACAACTCGGTTTCCCGGGAACAGTCTACGATTACGTAAGTTTTTTTCTTATTCTTTTTTAGAATTAAATTTACATTTTAACTTAAAATAAAATATATTTATTTATATGAACAATCGGCTACTTGGACGATGTAATCGACGTAAGCACATATTTTATTCTACTATTCACGCCGTGTGACGTATACGTATGCATATTTTATTCCCCAACGCGCAATGCATAAAATACGTGAAACCGAAAATACATAATCGTCATATTATTATATTACCAGACCCATTTTATAGAATAATAATTTATATTTATATTCATTGTATAAATAGCATTTTTCATTTTTAACCGGCCGAGTACCCGACTAATATAAGTTTTTTTTATCCCTAACAAAAATAAAAAGTTTTCCGAAAATACGAATTAATATTTTTTATAATTGTTTGAATTTTGAATTTTTAAGACATTGGATATTCATTTCATATTTCTGTGATAAATATTTCTTCTCAACCGATTTTTGTTTTTTTGTAATTTAAAAACGAATTACTATAGTTATTTGATAATTTTAACAAATGTTAATGTTTGCATTTCTTATAAATATTATAATTTTCAAAACATTTTAACTATACACTTATAGGATAAAATAAACATAGCGTAATACCATAAATAGATGCATTTATTATACATATACCTATATTAATATCGCAAATTATCTGAGCATATTAGTTAGAACTTATCGATTAATTTTAAAAACAGTAAAAATAGTATGATTATGTATTATTCCTAAACAGGACGGTACTGAAACGGAAATGATATGTGACTATATGTGTATAACGAGTTGAATATGAATAATATTTAGAAATTAATTTTAGTAATTTTGCAAGTCCTTATTTATTATATGTAATAGATTATAATCAATTAACTATTTATTATGTAATATCAGTTTAATGATTAAATTTTTAAATATTTTTAAAATTATTAATCATTTAGTTCTGCCAAACCGTATAAAACCGTTATAAAATTATAATTTAAAAAAAAATTCAGGATAATATACAATTATTATGATTTTACGTATGAAATTAATAAGATACCAAAAGTTTCGTATGCAAGACAGCTGAAATATAATAATGAATCCTATAAAATACAGAGAGTTCTATTAAAAAAACATTATTATAATATTTTTCATCCATGGCAAACGACAATCGTTGTCATTTGCAGGAGACGATTAACAATTCTAATAATTTTATTGAACAGTCGTCAAACAACAGCCTTCAGTACATGACAAGTACACTCATTTTCATAAAATATTTCAATAATTCCATTCCGAAGCGTAAAGAAGACGAATGAAGAAATAAACTATAGCTGTTTCTTCGGCGACGGTGCACGTTTGAACTTTAATATGGCACAGCTTGATTTCGCCGAAAAGCGTCGAAGGATACTTACGTAGGTTAATTTTCCTATAATTTTGGGGTAGTAATAAATCTACTATTTATACATAACATAAATGTTTATTGACTTCTACAAGCTGTTACCCCGATGACAGACCTATATTTTATTTTCGATCGTCCAGTCCAATAAAGTGGTCAGCAACCGACGGGTTATTATATACGACCCGTTTTAAATTCTAAAACACTGACATTTTTTTTTATTTATATTTTATTATTTTAAAGTTCTAAAATATTTTTTCCATAGTAAATAATTTAAGAATATAAAGTTTTCATTTTTATCTGGTCTGCAAACTGTTTTTAATTTGTGAATGTGGCCTGAGAGTTCAAAAAGGTTACCGATTATGCATTAATGATGAAATTGCCAAGACTAAAATAAATAAAGTCGTTATAAGTACACCTTAGAATTTATATCCTGGATATGCAGCGAAAAATGTATAATGATTTTACAATTATGTAGTTTATTTTCTGTCTGCCATGAATTCTTGTAGCAAATATGATCTATTTGGTACTTTGGTTGGTAAATAGTAATATAAAATAAAAAAAATTCAGATCTTGCCATAATATCGGAAAAACAAAAAAGTTGTAAATATTACCATATTTATACGGTTTTATATTTTGGTGAAAAATTTTACCAAAACCTATTGAAATAATAAAATTATAATTAAAAAAAAAATTCAGGATATACAATTATTATGGTTTTATGTACGAAATTAATTAAATACCAAAAGTTTCGTATGCAAGACAGAGATATAAAAATAAATCCTATAATATCACAAAGAGTTTATAAAAAAAAAAACATATAATCTATCACATTATCATCCGTGGCAATCGACAATCGTCGTCATTCGTAGAAGACCGTTAATAATTCTAATAGTTTTATTGAACAGTCTTTAAACAACAGCCTTTATTATATGACAAGTTCTCTCATTTTTATAGAATATTTTAATAATTTCATTCTGAAGCTCAAAGAAGACGAATGAAGAAATAAGAGCCTAGCTGTTTCTTCGGCGGTGATGGTGCACGTTTGAACTGTAAATGTGGTGCAGCTCGATTTCGCCGAACAGCGTCGAAGAATACTTACGTAAGTTAATTTTCCCATAATTATGGAATATTAAATTTCTCTTTTATACTTAAAATAAATATTTATTGACGTGTACAAGCTGCTATACTTGGATGACAGACTTATATTTTATTTCCAATCGTCCAATGCAATGGCCGGCAACCAGTGAGCTATTGTCTACGGCCCGCTTTAAATTCTAAAACGACGAATTTTTTTTTTAATTTAAAGTTCTAAACAATATTTTTTTGCATAGTAAATAATTTAAGTATATTAAATTTTTATTCTTTTTTGCAAGTTTTCTAACAGTTTTTAGTTTGTGAATGTGGGCCGAGAGTCTAAAAAGGTTGACCACTGGTCCAATGTATAAAATAGCCAAGAATAAAATTAAGTCGTCAAGTATACCTTGGATCCTGGACATAGCAATGAATGTATATTTATTTGACAATTGTGTAGTTTCTTTTCTGTCATAAATTATTGTAGCAAATATAATCTATTCAGTACTTTGGGTGGTTAATAGTAAAATAAAATAAAAAATTTCGAATCTTGTCATAATATCGAAAACACAAAAAAACAAATGTATTATTACGCTATATCTTTTTATAATATTGACAAAATTAATTTATTAATTTAATTTTAATTAAAAATGCTAATTATAGAATTTTGAAAAATTTACCAATTACATTATGATTTCTCTATAGGTAAATTGTATAATTTTAAAAGCATTTTCATTATTTTAAATAATAAAATTTTTTTTTTTTTTATTAAGCCGAAAAAAATTATAGATGTGCAAATATGATTTAAAATTTAATACAGGCTTCTTCATCAATCGTTCACTAATTTACTGTAATAAAAAATGTATAGTCACGGTATATTTTATAAACGTTTAAAATTAAAATTTTGATTGTATTCGGCTAAATCTAAAAAATGTTCAAATTAATTTTTTCGTTAGATATTCATATAAATATTTTCTTTTTATATCTACAATTTAAAAATATTATATTGGAATTCTCATTAGTTTTTTTTTAACCTAAAATAAAAATAATAAAAAGTCATTTTTATTTTGAAATTATGTATATTTACGATATTTTGTTATTATTTAAAACATTATTTGTAGGGACATAAAAGTTTTTTGTACATGTTATACTATACGTACACAATGACATTTTTGACATACGTAGATTAATCTTAAGATATTATTTATTCAAATTATTTTACGAAAGGGTTGTACCTATTAACTCAAAAGTATATAACAAGAATATAATACGGTATAAATTATATTTATTATTTATACAATATTATAATAATAATTATGATAAATGCAATGTTTTCGGAAAAAATGTAGCTTGTCAAACTTTATACAAAAAAAAAAAATAAAATACTTAGCAATATCAATCAACATATAATATTATAAGTCATAATACATCAAAATTATACTTATTAATGAAGGTTGACTGACTGTCTCTTTCAAACTCAAATTTCACACACTAATTACAGTAATAAACTTAATCACTAATGTATAAAGCAACACTGTAATAATTACTTCTTTATCTTTAATTTAATGTAATTTTTGATTATTTTGTAAAATGGTACTGAAAATTGAATTCCTCAAAGCATTGACTAGGTACTATTTGTTACATGAAACCATAATAAAGGAAATGTATGAATTTGTTTTTATTATGAAAGGTGTCTTCAGATATATACATGTAAGTTTACATGTAAAAATATGTAAGATTAAGTTAAAGCACTGCGTGATTAAAACCAAAAGTATGCAGAAATAATAACTCAGAAACATAACGATATGAATCATAAATCATAATTCTTTTTTTTTTAAATATATAATAATATAATTATTTTTGTTTAGTTCACTATTTTTATAGATTAAATAAAATAATTTGTAATCATTTTCATTAGAATAAAATATTAATACTTTGCAATATCTATAAAGATTTGGTCTCTAGTTTAAATGTTTCAATTGTACGTTCATATGTCAAACAGCTAAAATAGAAAAATACATTGCATAATATCACAAAGAGTTCTATAAAAAAAAAACCATAGATTTATCATATTATTAATATTCGTCATCTGTGACATACGACAATCGACGACATTCGTCGAAGACGATTAACAATTCTGTAATAGTCTTAATGAATAGTACTGAATACATGACAAGTATTCTCATTTTCATTTCGTGCTATTTATTTTCATAAAAATGAATTTTTATTCTCATTTAGAATCACGATGAAGATCGATATGAAGAAAATTTGCAGTTTCTTCGGCGGCGGTGCACTACTACGTATAGTCTGAAGATTGACACAACTCGGTTTCACGGGAACAGTCGACGCTTAAGTAAGTTTTTTTTTATTTTTCTTTTTTGGGATTAAAATTATTTTTTAAACTTAAAAAAAAATATATAAATTTATATGAACAATCCGCGCTAGTCGGAGGATGTAGTTGATGTAGACGCATATTTTATTCTCCAGGGTCCAACGAAAAAATAGTACACAATGCCTACTTATTTTACTCATTAGTTATAGTAGACAAAAATTGTGAGAAATAACAACCATGTATTATTTGTATTATTCGCGATTATATTATATTAGAATAGTAGTAAAATAGTACACCTTAGATCCTGGACGTGGACGCAGCGAAAAATGTATAATGATACAACAATTATGTAGATTATTTTTTGTTTGTCATGAATTCTTGTAGCAAATATGGATCAATTTTGTACTTTGGGTGGTAAATAGTAAAATAAAACAAAAAATTTCAGATCTTGCCATAATATCGGAAAAACAAAAAAACTGAAATAATTACGCTATAATGTCAACCCGGAGGACGATTGACAGTATCATTAAGAAGAAGCACATCTGAAGAACAAAAATTAGTGTCGCAAGGCTGTGTTTGTTTAATAATATAATTTTTTGAACAGTAGTACAGTATATTATGAATATTTACTTAAATTATATTTAATTTTTATGGTTTTTTTTTCAGATAATGTACTGTACTACGGTTTTAGGTGTTCTTTTTATTTTAATAATACGTTGATAAATTACTAATTTTTTCGATTTTTTTTTCTTTTCACAAAGCTAGTTCGTCTTTGTGTATGTTTAAATTTATATTTTTTTATAGTTATTGTGCTGTTTAACTTTCTTATAAAAGAGAGTGAGGAATTAAAAAGGTGGCCACCGAACAGAAAGTTAAACTGCAATATACTATAATCTTTTTAGTTCATGTTTACATTTTTAACTGATAAATTATAAATATAAAATTTCAAATTAATTTAAATTCAAAAATAAAAGAACACCAACATAGATTTCTTAAACATTAAAATTTTACTATAAATTTAAACTACATTTAATCAGCACATTAGTTGAAGTTTTATAGGAACCGAACATTTGGCTGGATCATGGACTACCCACCGACGGAGAATTTGTCATTGAGCTGAAGGAAGATGTGTCAGCACTCGGCTTCGTTTCAACCCGGAGGAAGATTGGCAGCATCAATATAAGAAGCTCATCTTAATGTCAACTGTCCAAAGGATTTGTTTGTATGATATTATAATTTTTAGAATCGTAGTAGGTACAGTATACTATATATAAATATATAATATTTATTAGTGAAGAAGAATTCGTCACAAAGCTGATGGAAAATGTGTCGGCACTCGGCTTCGTTTCAACCCGGAGGAAGATTGGCATCATCAATATAAGAAGCTCATCTTAATGTCAACTGTCCAAAGGATTTGTTTGTATGATATTATAATTTTTAGAATCGTAGTAGGTACAGTATACTATATATAAATATATAATATTTATTAGTGAAGAAGAATTCGTCACAAAGCTGATGGAAAATGTGTCGACACTCGGCTTCGTTTCAACCCGGAGGAAGATTGGCAGCATCAATAAGAAGCTCATCTTAGTTAAGTTGTCCCCCCCTTTACGCATTAGCGCTCATCTCTCATCCACTCATCCAACACATTCACTATCGCCGGCCGGCAACACACATATATTATACACATTAACCGTTTTATATTATATAATAGTATTATTAATATCCACATAATTTAAGTTATTGTATATTTTTTTTTATTATTTGAATGCATTCATATGATCAGTGGCGTATTTAGGAATTTTAGGATAAGGGCAACACATATTTTACCGCCTTCCCCCCTCATTAAAAAAAAATTAAAAAACTACGCCGCGCAATAGTGGTCAAACTGTTAATACCATAGAATACCATGTTATATAAATACTGTATAGTATTTTATACCTCTATGGCAATGGCACACATTTGTTGTGAAAATTATTAATGATTGACGTCACTGCGCCAGTACTCATAAAGTACGAAATAAAAATTTGCCGCCTCTCTAAATCTTTAAAAATTTGCCGTTCTGGACAACTGGACCCAAAGCCCCTACCTAAATACGCCCCTGCATATAATGCGTTCTCGCTTACGATGTGGATTAGGCCTACTGGGGACACCACAATAAAAAAACGCGCCTCGTGTAATACCTCATAAAGTTATTAAACAATACGGACAATGTTATTGTACGTCGTTTAATAATAAAGGTGGTGTGGAAAATTACCTAACACTGTTATTCTTATATTATAGTTACCTTGCATACATTTTTTTTTATTAAATACCAATTAAATTATTATTTATATCAAGAAACGAGAAATATTATAAACTTATAAATAAGTCCAATATAAATTTAACATTAAAGGAATAAGTGGCCATACAATGCTTGTAAATAAGTATAGTCACCCTGTTAGGTTAATGGTTAGGTTTTAATGTACTTAGGTACCTATTATAATAAATAGGTATTTGAGCAAGTTCTTTTAAAAATTATATATAAGTTCTACATTAACATAATCGATAATTCATATATCGTGTATATTAGAATATAATGAAACGTTACTTCTTATTTAAAACATCGAATCTAATATCATAATTAATGGTATTAGAGATTTCACCAACGCCATGTAACTTACTTATACTTCATACTATTTCATAATATTTTTAAAATTTAAATTGTTATTTAAGTATTTTTTTAGACAAGTTTTTTAAATTACCGTCGATTTCTGGGTACCTAAATGACATGAGAGAGAGTTTATAGTTAATATGGAATCTAAATTTTCTTTGAGGTTTTAAATGTCCAATGGGATCCAGTTGACATACGTGGATCTACTTGTCGCGGGATCTAGGTGATACGTAACCATCGTGGACCACAGACACAGAGTAATTACAACTCTTTGCCGCGAACTGAGCGCAATACAAAAACGCGCATCATAATTCATAATAATTAATAATTATATATTATATATTTATATACCTATTTACTATTATTACGAGGGTACAATTATTTTTTTTATTCCGTTTAAAAACAAAAACCCATAATTTTCTACTTAAGACAAATTAATTAAAAATCAGCTCATAGTAGTAAATATGTGTGGTAAATTTATAATAAGGTACCTATTAAAAATGCTTTTAAAATTGTTTATATTAAAATTGCAAATACAATAACGCTCCGTATTATACAATTAAAAATTGTTATTACATAAAAAAATGTAGATAGGTACTTGACTGTTCGTGTTTATCATATTTTGTATCAATTATCTTAAATTATAAATGTGAATTATGTAAAGAATTTGTATGAAATAAATCAACCTAAATGCTAAAAGAAGAAGAAGAATACCTAAATATAAATTTAAAGAGCACTATACATCATGGTACCTAAACCAAATCTATGTTATTAGTATCAGTTTATTTCAGAATATTTATCATTTTTTTAAATTTATCAAATTTAAAATGTGTCAGTATATTTCATGCTATTACAAATTTTAAAGTCTAATTACAAAGATAATTATATTTTAATGTTATTTAATATTTTTATTAAAAATTTAAATTTAAATTTGGTCTTCGTCTGAGCTGATATTTGATAGGGGAAAATTTTGAGGTACCTAGTCATGGTTTTAAACGTCGGTTTTTTTATTTTAGTTCTGTGGAAATTTTTAAACTGGGTTTTTATTCAGTCTTGGAGAATAGGTATTCTTGTGTCGTTATGAATTTTCCTATTTCTTATGAGTTTGGATTTTGTTAATTTTGGCTGAAAAGGCTACAGTGCCCATATTGGGCATATTTTGAACTATTTTGATATACTACAATTTGTAAACTCATGGACCTTTATAGTCTAGTAACTTATTGTTTATATTCTTTGTTTGACCTAGGTACCTAATACCTATATTATTAGTTAGAACTAATTGATTTTTTTTAGTTTTTATCTATGTTTTACCATAATAAATTTATTTTATTTGTTTATAATTATACAAAAAATTGACTTAATTTCTAACTGATTAACCATGTACATAATAAATTAATAAATGTATACTGCAGTCTGTAAGTTATACTAGTTATAGACTATTATAATTTATAGTTATATATAATATATATTAAATAATTATTTCCGTGATTTTTCAGAACACAGATTTCATGGTATATAAATAAGATAAACGACGTATTATATTAAGTGGTGCCACGAAAATATTGCACAATTGGTGCACACATATTTCAGAACAAATATTTCGTGAACATAAATAATATTTATATTTTTAGGATAAAATACTATTGGAACAAATGCTTTATGGAACTACAGATATTGTCCCGACATTTATCTGTGATAAGTGATAACTGTATCTGTGATACCTTTTTTAGTTTGTTTATGTTTGCTAACTGCTAGACATATTGCCGGTTCCCACTGTATAATGTGGTTATGTGGTTTAATATATACTTAATATTTTTATGATATGTGATGTTATATCTGTATATCGTGTAATAACTAGTAAGTTCTATTCAACGTTTTCGTACGTTTGAAAATCAACAATTCAACCAGTTATTACTTTATTTTATTAATATCCTTATTTTTTGTAGATACGTTAAAAAGTTCAAACATTTTATAATTGATACTTAATGTGTTGTTATTGTCTTAAAATAATAACAATTTTTAATTGTGTTTAAATATATTTTTTTTCAATTATAAATATTGGATAAAAACAATCACAATGACTGATTCTAAGCAAGCAGTAGTCTTAAATCTTGCTCCAACCATTGATCAGATCAATGCTGATCGTATTACACAGGTATATAAAATGATTTACATAATATAGTGATAATATTTGGGTTAAATTCTCACTCTTTGTGAATGTGAATATTTTTAATCCATTGATTAATGAGTTAATTTTCATAGTTATAATTTATAATTTATATCTAAAAAGTAAACATTAGAGTAAAAAATATCCAACAAGTTCAAAGTATTTAAATTGTAAATAAATGGTTCTTTGTGTAGATTTACATAACTTTATTAGTTTTTAATACACTAGTATCTAAAAATTAAATATAAGTAAATTAGTAAATTAATGTATTGTGTAGCTCTTACAGAGCAAAACATTTTTCTGGAGTAATTTTACAACTTATTAGAAAAATGCATAAATTTAATATTTTTAGATATAGATTTGTTATTGACAGAACCTATATAAGTAAATACTAAATGTGCATAGTTTTATGAATTGTATTTTGTTAGAATATTATTTATTACTATAGATTGCAACAATATTTTTAACAATAAAACTATATAATTTACTCTTACTAACTAGATTGTTTTTAAAAGTAATTTTTTAATCTGACAATTTTTGGAAACTTAATTTGGCTAATTAAAATTTTAATAAAATTTTGCATCTTAAATTTGTAGTTAGCATCAAAGTATTGGGCACCAAATTTACATTCCAATCAATACTTACCTTATGATGCCAAGGTTGTTGAAGATATTTATAATGAAGAGATCTATAAGTCTAAGTAAGTTACTATATTTAAATTTCTATCAACATTTAGATATTAAACAAGTGTTGATTTAAGCTATAGTTCAAGTATAATTTTCCTTAGATAAATTGATAAGCTACATGTCCATTTCCCACATGTGTTGTATCTTGTATTTTGCAAATTTACAATGTGGTAAATTTGCTTTCATTTCAATCCATTTTGTATTTATCTTAATATTATGAACTATAATATTTAAATTTGTTATAGTTTATAGTATTTTTACCTATTATTAACTTATTGTCTTCATTTGTTTGCTAAAACTGCATAGAATATCCCTTAACATCTGTCAATAAATAATTAAATAATTAAACTGTTCTTGAAAGCAAGTTCAAAGATAAAGACAAATACAAACTAAAAATTATCAATTATAAAATTGAAAATTTAGTTAGTTTCTCAATATATTTAAACATGTTTTTCTAATGGAATGAGTAGTAGTGTCAATAGTAACATATTACTTGAAAATACTGAAAAACTAACTATGTTTTCAATTTTATTATTGATAATCATAAGTTTGTATTGGTGTTTTATCTTGAAACTTATTTCCAAGGATAGTTTTAATTATTTTCTTATTTAGGTACATACATATATATTTATTAATATATCTTAAGAGAACATGGTACCCTTATTTTTTGGTTTAAGGGCTTAAATAAATGTATAATTTTTAAGAAATTTAATATACTATACAATATATTCAATTTATACTTATGTTTTTTTTTCTAAAAAAATTTAAAATTAAGTTTTGTAATATAGAATATTACCTTTACTTTCCCTTGTCATTAAGTATATGCTTGACAAATATTTAAATAAGCATCTTATTTTAAAGTCCACTCCTAATTTTAATATTTTATTTTTTGCCTATTTGCATAAAATACATACATAAATCTTTAAGATTATTATTTAGGTTATTTTTATACTAAGGGGTATCCTATAAGTACTAAAATAATTAAAAATAAAAAAAAAATTTTAATTTAGTTTTTCAGTTAGACGAATTATGATCTTGGAATTTAGTCAATTTTTGGAAAATTATTTGTGGCCTAATTATGTCTCTGCAAATGCTACGTTTGCACATATGATGTCTATTGTTATAATGTTAAACGAAAAATTTCGTGAACGTGTAGCACCTTGGCAGGTAAATCATTATTTATTTTTATTTATATATACAGTATATTAGAAAAATATATACATATATATTCATTTTTTTAGGCCTTAAAAAAACAACCAGCTGAATTTGATGGTTTTATTGATCAAGTTTTACGTGCCAGTCTTTCTGATGACCACAGTATAAAAGAACAAATAGCTTTAGTAGTTTTTTTAAATCATTGTTTTCAATGTATGGAAACTGATTTAGTTAGAAACAAAATGAAGAAACTTGTGTCAATATCAATTTGGTGTAGTTTACAAGAAGTATGTATTTTATAAATATTATAGAAATAGTGTATTTGAAGAAATAGTTATAAATAATCTATCCGACCTTACATTACATATCACATTTTAACTTAAAACTGTTTTATTATATCTTGTCACTTTCTATGATTATTCAATTTATTTTTCAAATCTTTCATAATGGATTAATGAGTTTCATTTTATCAACAATTTAAATATTAATATTAAAAAATTGTTATTATTTTCTTATTTGTAGATAAACAATGATAATACATTCTATTGTATTGATGTGAAATATAAAAATGAGTGCTTAACACAAATGTCCCCAACCTTTTTAACTCAAAGCACACTTAGTTATTTTTTAAAAATTCAGAGGCATCCTATGGCCTATTCTCAATACTGAATACACAATAGTAATATATTTTCTATTTATATTAATATATATATTTTGTAATTTCGATTTTATTTAGCTAAGTAGATTATATAATATAATCTGTTTTATTACTCATGCTACTATATTTTTCATGAAGTCGTCTTTTCTTAAAAATATATTTAAAATAATTTTGCACTAAATTTAAGTTTATGGCACCCTGGTTTGGAACCTCTAACTTAATATAATAATTAAATTTATTGAATATTTATCAAAACTATCTTAGCCATAATTTACTAATAAATAATGTTGTTTATTTTTAATAATTATTAACCTATAATATATTTATTTTATTTTTCAGAGACGAAGAATATTGGAATTGCGTCAAGTACCTAAATGGCAAAAATTATGGAACCGATTACAAAAAAAAGATAAAGAGTTGTCATTAGAAAATAGACTAAAAGCAGATCTTGAAAGAACATTTTTACATAAATTGTGCATTAAATTTATCAATATCTTAGAAAATATACCTTTAGAAGGTAATTTTGTAAATTTTTATTGCTATAAATAGTTAATAATAATAAATACTCAAAAGTTAAACATATTTATATTTTTTTATTAAAATCTTTCTTAATCAGATATTTTGATACATTTTATTTAAATAAGTCTGTATACTAATAATAATGTTTAGGTGATTTATGTGTGGACCATTTAAATTATTGTGAAAGATTTTTGGAAATGCTTATTGACTTAGAAACATCGTTACCTACAAGAAGATTTTTCCATGCAGTCTTAGATGATGTTCATTTAATTAACCGCTGTTATTTAGCAATGTTAAGCAAACGTGATGAAGGACACCTTTTCAAACAGGTCTGTTTCTTGATGTTTTATCATTTACAATAAGTATTAATTGAATATGTTTTTAAACAGCTTTTAGATATATTAAAATTTTATTTCCATTTTGAAATTTGTCAAGCAACTGGCGATCCATTAAAAGAAAACGAAGTGATGCAAGCACATTACGATAAAATTATATCATTACAAGTATGGATCAATGATAATAAATATATTTGATAATGGGAGGGAAAATATATATGGTAGTTACATGATTAAGAAAACCACCCATTAGTAACATTTAGCTTTAAATTATAATATCAAGGAAAATTAAACCTAAAAATAATTTTAAAAATGTAGTTATTAATTTGTTAATTAACCTTGACAGTATTTGATATTTAAAGGCTTGATGTAATCTTTAAACAATGTTTATAAACACTACCAAATATTTTTAAAGTTCATACAAATGTAAATTTATCATTTAATATATTTTTTTGTATATTATTCAAAAACCATTTTTAAATTTTGTTGATTAAAATAACATTAACACTAATATAACTGTTTTATTTTTATTTTTTCAGGCAACATTATTTGGAAAATTTACTAAATTACAAGACTTTTCATTATCTAATATTAATGCTATTGATAAATATGATTCTCTCATTAAACATTTCAAAAATCTGAGGTAAATTTTAAACTAAAGCATTATTAACTGTTTAAATTATGTTTTTTTTATATAAGTATTATTAAATCTAATTAAATAGTTTATTTCTATAGTGATTTTACATATTGTATATTTTTTAACTGAACCAAATTCCCAAAACTTGGTTTAAAAATCAAATTCGAAATTTGGCATAATAAAACCTGATATAAAATTAATTTTAACTTTAATTTGAGTCCATTATAAAATTTGAATATTTGATTTAGTTTTGGTGCAAAAAAACAATGGAATTTTGGTTTAACTAATGCAAATATACCACAGTTAGTTAAATTTTAAAAAATTGGTTCAAATGTATAACTTACTTTTAGTTGTTATTAAAATTTGTAAATTTCTATTTAATGTATTTATGTAACATAGTAAATTCAACATTATTCTAGAAAATAAAATAATAATTAAAAATGTAATACAAGAGTAGCCCTGGTTTGGTAAAATTGTTAAAGTGAATTTAGTTCTGAAGTACATAGATAAATCCTCTTTAAATGAAAAATAAGGGTCAATAAAACTTCATATTGTTATCTAAAAAAGCAATGTTAGATTTATACTAAGAAGAATTTAACCTAGTTTTATTTTTATATTTGTGTCATGAGAAAGAAGATATTTGGATATCAGCAAGGGTAGGAGGCTAGGATTTTTTGGAATTTTATAAATACAGACATTAATTTTTCGATATCTATAACCATTTTGATGTACCTACTTTATTTCAGCAATCAAGAGCTTCAAAATATTGCTATGGAATTAAATTTGATTCCTGACCAAGAAAAACGTTTGACTGAAAATTGGTATCGTTACGACTCTGAGTTTTTACTTTCTTTACTGGTATGTATATTTCATCAATTTTTTTTATACTTTATAGTAGGTTAAAAAGCTATTAACTTAAAAATGTTATAGTTTGATCTGTAGATATATGCTTGAACTATAATGACAAATTACTCAATCATTATATGATATTTCTATAGCCTATGCCCTATAGGTTAGAATTTGGAATAGGTGACATTTCAGCGTAGTCTTTTTAGTGCACGACAATTTAGCGGTGACATTATAGTGCGTATATGCGTGTATTAATTTAATACATTTCTTATACTAATGCTATAAATACTATAAGGATTTTTTAACGATGAATTAAAATGTGTTACCTAACCTAACCATCTGAATGTACAGATTATTCTTAGTTTACTAACAAATTGTCAAATTATTTTAAATTACTGTTGTTATATTAATAGTTTTCAAGTATGTGGTGTGTGCAATTATAATTTAAATTTAAATTTAATCTTTCTATTTTCATATAAATTCTGTATATATATTGATTATTTATTAGTTATAATGTACTATTATAGTTCAGAGATAATTTTTGATATAATAAATATAATATTATAGAATTTATTTTTACTTATATTATTAAACTTTATTTAAGATATCTCGCCATGAAGCTAGAGAATCACAGTTACAAATTTTGAATGGAATGCCTCTTTATCCAACAGAAGATATTATATGGAATGAAGCTGTAGTGCCTACTGAATATTATAATGGCAACAAATGTTTGGCATTACCAAAATTGAACTTACAATTTTTAACTCTCCATGATTACTTGTTACGTAATTTTCAACTGTTCAGATTAGAATCTACATGTAAGTTTTATTTTTCATTTTTTTCTAATTAGTTAATTAATTAATAATTTTACCTATTCCTAATTCCTGTTAAGTGATATTTGTAATTTTTATAAGGACAAGTCTAAAATATATCATAATTATTCATATGGCTTATAACTATATAAGCCATAACGTAATAAAATTGTGCTTCTAATTTAGAAAAATTGCTAAGATTAAAACTATGGTTACTGTGGTATGCAATGTAACTATAAAAAAAAAAAAATAACATGCAAACTATGGAAGCAAATGATGTGATATATCATATATATTACTTGTTTGGTATTTAAAACTTGACTGAAATTTAAACAAGGCATTGCATCAGTATAATTTATTTTGGGTTTCAGGATTTTGATGCTGGATGAATATGAGCATTCAAGCACCAGAATAAAAACATAGAATAAATTCTTAGGTGCTCATAATTGTTATATAAGTTTATATTATGGGTGTATACTGGATATTGTTAACTATTGAATCCCGGGTAAATTAAATTTAAGTACTATGTTCTTCATTTTTTTATGTAAAAGATATTCCTTTGAATATTATTTTAATTAATGAAATATTACTGATAAATATGTAGTATGATTGTATGATATTAATATGATAATTAATACTAGAAGTTAATTCAGATAATTTGGGAACAAGCGGTGAGGCCCTTATTATGATTGTTAAAATATTATAATTTAATAATGGTCGTAACTTGCATCAATATTAATTTATCTATAAAACACTTACAATGTTGCTACCTTTAAGTTTGATTATAAGAGAATGACATGGGTAATATTTTATTGATGTTAAAATACTTTACTGTTGTAAAGGTATATCAAAAAATTTCATAAATTAAATAAAAACTGTTGACTAAAATAATGATTCCTAATAAGGTTTACAAAAAAATATTAATAACAAATACATTTTATGTTTTTCTTATATCTTTTGTAGATGAAATCAGACAAGATATAGAAGATTCTATTACTCGGATGAACCCATGGTAAGTAATGACTTTTTGAATGTCTGCGTACATCTCAGAAGTCGGGGGCTACCAGCCGCGTAAATATTGATAATATTACACTCGTGAAGACCAGGCAAATTATAAACATAAAAATGCCGGGAAATCGTAACCAGCTGCTTGTCGTTGTTCTAAATGTTCTGATAGTTATACTGAATGGCCATACTAAGTGAAATAATCGATCACAACCAGCCAAATATTTTAAATAACGAATAAAAGTAATTGTCCTATGACGGCTACGGGTCTTCATCGCTTGTAGCGCCTGACATCGAACGACGACAACGCATCGTCATCTGAGCTGAACGTGTTAATTATAATGATAATATTTATATTTCTACTTATTATCTGATTAAATAGTTTAATTACTTAAATCAACTAAAAAGCAAATTATAAGCAATTTAAAACAATCTTATTAACATGAATCAATATTTTTAATTAATTTAAGCAAATCTGAAGATGGAAGCATTTACTTTAGTGGTTATTCCAAGATGGCATTACCTATTGATAATTTTTTGGTTGTAGAAGTTGCAAAACCCAATCTCGGTAAATCAAATAAATTCATATGGCTACTTTCAATGCTATAATTTATTTTTTATTTTGTATTTAAATAAAATGTTTTCTTTTTTTTTTTTTTTTTCAGGTGATTTACAGCCTTCCAGAGTTCGAGCTGATGTTATAGTTACTTTAAATGTGAAAAAAGATGTTCAAGAAGAATGGGAAAACCTTCGTAAACATGATGTTTGTTTCTTATTAACTGTAAAACCAATTTTACCTATAGGTAAGATAGACATTAGTATTTAAATATTATGTACATTTTTTTTATTAATATTTATTTATTTTAGGATCTAGAATTGACTATCATAAGCCATTCCTTCAACAAACCGCAATAGTCTGTGTTAGAGGCTGTGAAGTAGAAGGTATGTTAGACAACATGGGTCGAGTAATTGAAGAAGGACCTGATCCAAGACCGGTTTTACCTGGCCAAAAACGAACATATCGTGTTTGGTTGGATTGTAATCAATATCGCGCAGATCTTGATAATGTTGCTGCTGGAGAAATTGTATATATATTTATTTTTAGTTGTTAAATTATTTTCCAATCAACAAATGTTTATGAATTATATTTTGTGTTAAGGATGTTTATGAAACTTTCAACATAATAATGAGAAGAAAACCTAAAGAGAATAATTTTAAGGCTGTATTGGAAACTATACGTCATTTAATGAACACTGAATGTGTTGTGCCTGAATGGATCCATGATATTATATTAGGATACGGTGATCCATCAGCAGCTCGATATGATAAGTAAGTTAATACAATAATTTTTGTTTTGATTTTTTTTTCGTAAAATGACTATCAATAGTGTGTACTATAAGCTAAAGAATATTTATTTCTGAAAATATCAATCATCGTCAATTTATATGATATTTCAAATTGATTTGAAACTAATTAAATTTGTTTTTATTAGAATGCCAAATAGAATAAAAGTAATGAATTTCAATGATACATTTTTGAACATGGACCACTTGTTATCAAGTTTTCCTAATCATCAAATAGTTCTACATGAGAACAATCCCGATAAAATGCTACCACCGTATCGGTTAGTAAGAACTAGTTTTTTTTGTGTATTTAATTTAATATTTTAAGTATAATTTATATAGTAAAAAAATGTACAATTGTTTTATTTGTTAGTATTCATTTTCATGAAACTACTGATTCAGATGGTAAAACTTTAAAAAAGGCCATTGTACAATCTGAGAAAATTGTTAACAGAGGACCTTACAAGTTTAATCAACCTAAGAAGTAATATTATATTATTTAATGTTAAATTCTATAACATAAATTTATAAACATATCTTATTTTTATTAGAAATATAATTTATTTTACACCTACTCAAATTGAAGCTATATATTCTGGTATGCAACCCGGTCTTACTGTAGTGGTTGGTCCTCCAGGAACTGGTAAAACTGATGTGGCTGTACAAATTATTTCAAATTTATACCATAACTGGAGGAATGAACGTACATTAATTGTAACACATTCTAATCAAGCATTAAATCAATTATTTGAAAAAATTATGGCATTAGACATCGATGAACGGCATTTATTACGTTTGGGACACGGAGAAGAAGCTTTGGAAACAGATAAAGATTTTAGTCGGTAGGTTTTTTTAATTATGACTTGAAATAATTTTTAACAAATTATAAATTAATTAATGCCAATACAATATTTAATTTAAAATAACTTTTATTTAGGTATGGAAGAGTAAATTATGTCTTAGCGAAAAGACTCCAGTTATTAAATGAAGTACAACGTTTACAAGACTTAATGGATGTAAAAGGAGATATGTCTTATACTTGTGAAACGGCTATGCACTTTTTTTGGTCTCATGTGCTTCCCCGATGGAATAAATACTTAACAACATTGAAAAATATAGAAGAAAATTCGGATGGCGTAAGTTAAATTAATTAATTTTAATCAGCATATTAAACATTAATATTTAAACTTGTAGGCGATCTCAATTAACATTGTCAAAGACAACTTTCCATTTGATCTTTTCTTCAGTGATGCTCCTCAACCATTATTCAAATGTCAAAACTTAGAAGAAGATAAAGAAATCGCTAGAGGTTGTTTTAGGTATGTACAGTTTTTATTTCCTTATAAATATGCATTGTAGTCATATATGACTATGTCATTTAAATTGACATAACTTAATTACCTAAGTATTTGTTAATAAATTATTATTTATTATATTAATATTATATATTTTCTTCAATAGGCATATCAAAAAAATATTCAAGCAATTAGACGAGTTTCGAGCTTTTGAATTACTTAGAACTGGTTTAGATCGTTCTCGATATTTATTAGTAAAAGAAGTTAAAATAATAGCAATGACATGTACTCATGCGGCATTAAAGCGTAAAGAACTTATAGAGCTTGGTTTTAAATATGATAACATACTAATGGAAGAATCAGCTCAAATTCTTGAGATAGAAACATTCATTCCTTTATTACTTCAAAATTCTGATGATGGATTTAGCCGCTTAAAACGATGGATAATGATTGGTGATCATCATCAATTACCTCCAGTTATTAAAAATATGGCGTTTCAGAAATATTCTAATATGGAGCAATCATTATTTACTCGCATGGTAAATTTAGGTGTTCCTACTATTGATTTAGACGCACAAGGACGTTCGCGACCTAGGTATTTCCAATTAAACAATATATAATATTTTAAAATATATCAATTAAATAATTCATAAACCTTTTTACTTTTAGTTTGAGTCAATTATATAATTGGCGCTATAATAACTTAGGAAATTTAAACCACGTGTTAACTGCTCCAGAATATCATAAAGCAAATGCTGGTTTTTCTTATGAATATCAGTTAATTGATGTTGGGTTGTTTAATGGTGTTGGAGAAACTGAACCAAACCCCCATTTCATTCAGGTTAAATATTCTATAATTTATATTATATTAATATTTCATTAATCATTAATGTATACAATTTTTAGAATTTAGCCGAAGCGGAATATTGTGTGTCAGTTTACATGTATATGAGACTAATTGGTTATCCTGCTAGTAAAATTACTATTTTGAGTACATATAATGGTCAAAAACATCTGATCAGGGAAATCATAAATATGCGCTGTGGTTCTAACCCACTCATTGGTTGGCCTCATAAGGTAATAATTAAAATATTGCTGCTCTTAAGCAAAGTATTTTTTTGATAAAAGGTTTACCATTTAATTTTCAGGTAACTACAGTAGATAAGTATCAAGGTCAGCAAAATGATTATGTATTATTATCAT
Source organism: Rhopalosiphum padi (assembly GCF_020882245.1). Taxonomy (NCBI): domain Eukaryota; kingdom Metazoa; phylum Arthropoda; class Insecta; order Hemiptera; family Aphididae; genus Rhopalosiphum; species Rhopalosiphum padi. The sequence goes on from NC_083600.1 coordinate 28,752,444, forward strand.
TAGTGAGAACAAAAACTGTTGGTCATTTAAGAGATGTCAGGCGTCTTGTTGTTGCTATGTCCAGAGCAAGACTTGGTTTATATGTTTTTGCTAATGTATCACTATTTAGCAATTGCTTTGAATTATCACCGTCATTCAAACTTGTATGATTATAAATTAATTAACTCTGAGTATCAATTATATTATATTATTTTTAATTTGTCTTTTAGTTAACAAAACGGCCACTAAAATTACATCTTCTACCAGCTGACTATTACCCTACTAATAGAGTACTTGATAGTCCTATAGATGCTCAAAGTCAAGTTTTTATAGTACAAGACATGCCTGAAATAGCTAAATATGTATTTGATTATTATTTACAAAGAGTTCAGGAACTAAAACAAGTTCACCAAGTATGTTCACATTGAATTACTGTTTCAAGTTTCAACACATCCTTGTTATTTATAATTTGTTGTTACTTTGTACTATAGGAAATTAAACCTATGGATGATTGGATTAAGCCCGGAGAATCAGTAACATGTGTAGAAAAAAAAATCGTTAAATCTGAACATCCTAGAGCAGATTCTGATTCTGAAGATACCGAGGATGATAATGAAAACGACAGTTCCCTAAAAGATGAAAAAGAAAAGATTGGACCTTTAGAAATGAATGAAGCACAAAAAATGGACGTAGATGACATTGAAACATCACCAAAAATTAATAAAGCTAATAATGTTTTAGAAATGGACGAAGCTATGAAAGAAGATTAATTGTGTATGACTTTATTATTATTTTTAAATGTGTAAATAGTTGTGTATATAAAGAGTAATATGTATTTTTAATTTGATAATTCATTAACTGATAATAAGCACTTTTTTTAATAAAACTATTGATAAGAATTTTTTTTTTTTAATTTTTTTTTATAGATGGTTATTTCATGAATTTCTTACATTAATAATTGTGTATAAACTAAAATTATCTAATATAGGTGATCCTATTACAATTTTTTCTTTTAGAATTTTAATTTTATTTATATGGTAATTCATAAAAATGGAATAATAATTATTAAATAACCATTAAAAATTAATAAATTAATAATACAATCGTTTACATATTATAAATTGAAATTGAAATAAATTCCAATTTAAAAATTATGCATTTAATATAAAAAAAAAAGTTCCTTTGTTTACTTCAGATAATTATAATGGTCAAACATTAATATTTTTTCTTTATCTACATGTCTATAGGTTATTAATAAATTTTTAATTATGTATGCCCAGAATTATATTATCATAGATTCATAGATTAAATGAAACACTATAAACATTTAATTCATTCTGTGGTTTAAATATTCATACCTATGATTACAATATTATAATATTTTATAGCTAATAAGTGCCTATCATGGTTGTATAATAATTATATTGTATCATAATTCATAGTACCTACTTATTACAAATATATATTAAACTATTCAAATAATATATTATCAGAAGAAGGGGGGAATAAAACTATTCTGAACCTAGTTTCAGTGACTCATCCAAAAAAATATTCTGGACATACCACTATACTACTGCATGCAGGGTCATAGATATTTCAGATATTTGGACTTTTTAGCTAGGTAAGACATTTTTTTTTTATTTTATAATTTTAGCTTGTAAAGCCATTAGCTTTAATATATTTTTTTTTATTATTGAAACAAAATATCTTGCATTTTAATGGGATTACTAGTGGTATAGCCCTGCGGCTCTTGCTTATCGGTTTATTTCTTCATTTCATCGGATATTAAGGTGTCCTGATATCCACAAAATGGTAATTTAATGAGTGGATTTTAATTTTTGTATTTTGTTAGATGTTATTATTGAAATTTTATTGAAATGGAAATTATTTTGTCTGTTGTGGATAGTTCTTTGAGAGCCAGTGAACTTATAAAAAATTTAGGTGGGGAAAATTTTAATGTACCCATGGGCTGTGTCATGTTGCCAAGGGGCAAGTTCAACATTTTTTTTTTAAATTTTTTATCGTAAACATTTTTTAAGAATATTTTTCACAATTTTAACAATGGATTTATATATTAGATATAACACTTTCATACATTAAATGCAGTAATCATCATATTTGTAAGTTAATTATTTCACAAGAAATTACCAGTTTAAGTCGAACTATTCAAAATTATGTCGCAGTTACCCCACTACACCTTAATATATTATACTGATATACTAATAGCTTGATTATAAATTCCCCATCTAAATGTATTATGACTAATGAGCTTGGACTATGGAGTATGAACTTGATAGGTATCAATGTATCATCGACCATCGTAGGCATTATCATTTATATAATATATGTGTGTGTGTGTGTGACGTGTGTGTTTATATTAAAGGAACTAGTCTATAATCGATTATAGAATAAATCTATTCTATTACGCACATTACGCGTGACTGCCCAGTGCCCATGTTTGGCAATATTAAGAGCACGCCATACCCGCAATGATATTATTTTAAAGTGAATTACAGCTATGTGAAGTATTACAACTTTAAAATGATAATATCAATAAAATTCTATGTCAATGTCTAGGTAATATTCTTACCTTTAAATTTGATAATAGGTAAATATTAAAGTTTAAAACTAACAATGCTAACATCACAAAATGTATTCTGCTGAACGAAAATTTATTATGATGTACGTTAGTAAGACAGAGACAACACATGCGGGTATGGTGTCCTCTTAGGTAATATTCCTACGTTCCTATATATTATCCTATATATGTATATATGTACCTAATCATGATCATGCATTAACTTCAGTCGTTATCGGAAATTACTACACAAATCGCGTTAGGCGTTACCTATAATTAATACCTATATTGTCTATATTATAATTTAATAGGTATTTATATATTGTTAGTCTGTATTAGTCAGATATTATGATAATATACGAGTACCTATTATTAGCTTTTATTTAGGTAGCTATTTATTATAAGTGACTTAGAAAAAGCATGTCCGTTTTCGACCAAAACCGTACTCTTCCCTTTTCAGCCAAAACAAAAAGTTTAATATATTCCTAACCTAACATTGTTAATTATATTTTAAATAATTTACTATTATTTATTTTACAACATTTTATACAACTTATATTTTTAATAATTTTCTATATTTATAATATGAAGACTTAAATTAAGTAATATAATATATAATTTATATTGACTATTGTTATTATTAAACTTTTTATTGTTTCGACCAAAAAGGGAAAGGTACAGGTTTGACCGATAAGAGTCGTCCATTAGAAAGTAATAAGTAGATTATCAATGTTGACTATAATAATAACTAATAAGGCTGCATCTTCGGGAGTTACAAGTTTCCACCAAAATAATATTAGCTGTTTCCGCCAAAAAAAGTTTAGAAACCATCGGTTTTAATTTTTAAGCAATATTGAATCAATGTTGTGACTTGTGGTATGTATAAAAGATAGTAATGTAACATGTAGCGATAATTGTTGATAATCGTCGATAACGGAAGGAAGCATACACTGTATCTTAGTTTAATTATAATTAAAATTAATTTATACAAATACTTAAAGATACGATACAGACGGATACTTATATCAAAATTATCAGTGGTCAAAATAATATAAAAAAAATTCCAAAAAACAAAAATATATTAAACCGTTTAAAAACTACAGAAGACGCAATTACAAAAAAAAATTCTAATGAAATTAGTAGGTACACTTTTGTCAAAACGGTTTCTTTGAATTATAAGATTATTTAAAACCTGACCTATACTTACGATTGTAATTTTTTAAAACTTGACATCTACTTGTATTATAATTTTAATTTCTCATACAGTTTTCCTCACAGTTTTTATGTCTTCTTTAACTATCTCTGTTACTGTATTATTTAATAGTTCGTTCTTATTATTTTTAACGGCTTAGTAGATAAATCTTCTTCACATTTTTTACAGTTTTCCCTTAATATCTGTAGCTCGATTTTTTGTACAGAGTTCTCAGCGCAGATATGCTCACCGGAAAATTCACAGATCGATTTTTTTATCTGATGTCGTCAAAATACTTGCACTACAGTCTTTATTTGTACATAACCATTTTATAATTCCATCTTACCGCTGTCGCCTAAATCGATATTTATTTGTTTTGTGTATAATTAACTCTTTACCACGTTCTGATAAAATAATTTGACAGTTTTCCATAGTTTAATAAAATTACTGTATAAAAGGACACTATAACAACGAGGTGGCAACTACTACCTTTCTAGCTTACTAGTATTACCTTGCTATCCTAGCTTGAAAAACTAGCCTCGTGTATTCCGGGCATTACTGCAGTATTTAACAAAAATGACTTATAACTGCAATAACTGCATACTAAATTTAATACGCTTAGAATTTCCACATTCCCACATTATCGAAGTGTTATTTATAAATTTGGCAACATGGGTCCGCAATCGTGTAACTTTCGGGATAGTCTATACTCTATAGGAACTATAATCGTTCGCAATCGTGTATCACCGGAAAAAAGATCTAAAATGGTCGAAGTCGGTGTAATTTACATGCGCCCAAAATCTCGAATCAATATTTTTTTATAAGCATTTTAAGTTAGAATTTCGAAATTGATAAATAAAAATTATAAACTATTTCGTAGTTAAAAATAAATAAAAACTTTTCTTTTTGTATCTAAGTTTTGAAAAACTGTTCTAAATTATCTTGGAAAGTTGGAACTAAAAAATCTAAAAAATGTTTAAAATCAAGACAGTAGTTTTTTATAGACTATATTCAGCTACATACCTATCAAGTATCAAGCAAATGCAAATAAGTATATTAGATTAGTAATAGTATCATGTATACCTACTGGGCTACTGCCTGGCTACTCGCTACTATATATTATTAGTATTGAGACGGTTTTATACGGTTTATATTTTAAAGTTTTCGTAATATACGTAATTTATAATAATTATCTTTCGTGCAGGTAATAATACACGTTGAGACTAACAAGCACGGATATAGATACTAACAAGGTTGTTAGGGTCTTAGGTATAACTTATGAATTATGATTATATAATAATCATATAATTCATATACTACCTGCAGGCTATATCGGTAGTTATTTTTTCATATTAATTTATACTATTATATAGTAATTAATAATTATGGGTAAATCGTACCAACAGACCAAGGATTTATATAATATTATATACTACTATTACTACTTGTAATTCACGATACAGATGCATGCAGTAGATACACAAAATACTAGATACAGTTTCAGTGATCAGTGTCAGTCAAGATAGCAAGTACATGCACGATAAACGAATCAAAAACCGTTGAGTACAAATCTATATTTTATTGGTAGGTATAGAATACATTATATATTTTTAATATTTATATATAGACATGTACACACTTATATAACACAATCTATATTCATTTTACTTTTTAATTGGATTTTTCTTCCCTACAAATATCATAAAATTGATACCTATTCCTTATTTATTAGGTATTATACATTTATACAGCTAGGAATAATTATATCATCTATCAATCTAGATTTACATATTATATACGTAATAAACGTTATTTCATAAATCATAATCAAGGATTACAAAAATCTGTGTATGCAATATTCGTGGGTGAATAAAGAAGTAGAGAAGAACAAAATGAAGTCCATTTCATTCGCCGGCGTTGTTTTTTGTGCCTTAGCAATCTCACAACAAACATGGTCATCGGAAATCCTGGTCATATTCCCGACAACCGCTCAGAGTCATTACCGTGTCGTCCGACCACTAATCCACAGCTTATTGGATCGCGGACACAAAATATTAGCGATCACGAATTTCCCGGATACTGTGGAAAGAGCCAATTTATCACACATCGACATTGCTGGATTGAAACCGCACTCGAAGATCAAGACTACCGGTGATTACGGAATTATTAAGATGATATCACGTATATCGAAAAACGCCAACACATACGCGACTATTCTCAATCATCCGCCAGTTGTTAAACTATTACAGTCCGGTCGAAAATTCGACTTGGTGATTGCCGAATTTTTTACATCTACACCAATATTTGCACCGATCGCCGAAGCTGTGGACGCACCGATTGTCGGTTTTTGTCCAATGACCTCATTTCCATGGATACACGAAGTGATGGGAATGGAGACGACCATGTCTTATATGCCTTCTCTCATCAGTGCTTCCGGGAATCATATGTCATTTTTCCAGCGAATCAGTAATACTTTAAAATCGGTAGTCATCGACATTGGGTTTAATTGGATCTACACCCGCGTAATTCGAGATATTATCAAACATCATTACGGCATAGAAACAGAATCAGTAATAAAATCGATGGCTAATCTAAGTATGATTATGACAAACAACTATCATAGCGTGTTTTTATCCTATCCCACACTGCCCGGAATTGTTGAGGTTGGCGGAATTCACGTAGTCGATGAAAAACCTATCCCGCAAGTAATTAAAAATCATAAAAAAATATATATTATTTTTAACTTAAAAATGTATAATGACATACTAAATACTTAAATGTTTATCTATTGATGAATACGCAGGACTTGAACGATTTTATAAATAATGCAGATCACGGTGTGATTTTATTCAGTTTGGGCTCTATCGTGTCAGAAGAATCGTTGGGCACCGATAAACTATACAACATACTCGACGCGTTTTCGAAACTTAAACAAAGAGTCATCATGAAATTTGATGTTGAAAAACGCAATATACAGTTACCAATGAATGTAAAAGTGGTCAAATGGTTTCCACAGCGAGATCTTTTAGGTTGATAAACGAAGACAATAATTAATCTAAATAATATATTTTTTTAATAAATAAAATAATTTAAAAACATTTTTTAGCGCACCCAAAGGTATTATTATTTATAACGCATGCTGGTATGATGAGTGTAATCGAAACAATACACTGTGGTAAACCAATAGTAGCTATACCGATATTTGGTGATCAAATTTTTAATTCTCATTTGCTGGTTGAAAAACAAGTGGCTGTCATTGTAGAATACAAACATTTGGAGAGTGATCAGCTTTTCAATGCTATTAATGAAGCATTGACCGAGAAATATATGTATGGAAATCTAATAAATAATAAATTTTTAAGTAACGAATTTTGTTTAATTTCAGAATTAACATGAAAAAATTGCAACAGTTGTATAATGATCGACCGCATTCACCTCTTGAAACAGCAATATACTGGACCGAGTATATAATAAGAAATAAGAACGAATCAAAAGAACTGTTAAAAAGCCAAAAGGTTCACTTAAATTTGCATCAATCGTATTTAATTGATGTATTTACTGTTCTTCTCCTCCCACTTATTATAGCGGTATATATTACATTATGGACAATGAAACGTCTAAGAAAGCATTAAGTAAGTGAATTATCACCAATTGTTTTAAAGGATGCAATTTTCTGGTTGTTATTTTTTTAATGTACAATCAAAATTTTAATTTCATGCCTATTCTAGTCTATTTAAGTGAAAAATCAATTCTAAATTTTTTTACAGCTCAAGACCGCTATAAGATATTATTAAAAGATACTTAACCCACACAACATTTTTTTTTGATACCTACCTGGTTGAAGTTAGAACTGTTTTGGAATAACTACCTTTCTATGTATATAGAATATAGATATTCGTCTTAGTGATTGGACACAAAGAAAGAAAACCTTAAAAATAAATCAACATACAAATATACTTATGTTATATAAGTACTAAAAATGACAAAATTACGTACCTACTACCTGTCTACCTACTCCTACCACTTATATATAAAACCTACCATTACTCTAAAAAAATTTGTTGATTACAGAACTATACGTGGAATATAACTATTATACAAACAGGCATACGGTAAGTAAACACGTCACATAAATAACTATAAACTTCACACTGAGCCACAGAGTATGTCTTTGCCTCTTTATCGAAGTATTATTGTATTTTATAATTTATTTTTATTTATATTATCTAACAATAATATAATTCAATAAAGGCTGAGCTATTTTTAGCCAAAAATATCATATATTATACTAAATTATAAGTAAATAAATTTGTATCATTCTCTTAGAGTATATATTATATCATACTAGCAGTGGCATAGGAAGACTCATTAGCACCCCTGCCAAACCTAATAAAAAGGTGCCTTTTTAGCGATTAAAAAAATTGACGAAATTATATTTTTTATGTAAATATATATAATTATCAGCTATTATTACAATGTAAATTTCAAACTTTGAAAAATTTTCTTTTCTTGCTTTATGGCTGGAGATAAACAAGATAAACAAAATAATACACATTTCAAAATGTATAATGAAAAAACGTCGTTTTGAAGGTAGAATAAAATTAAATATCAATTTTGAAGCACAAATTTGTGCCCCTGGCGTAGGCACAGTTCTCCATACCTTTGCTACGCCACTGCATACTATAAAAAAATATAGATCATTATTATACTTCTATCATATATATTTATATTATTATTGTTTGTTAATTATTATCATTCATTTATGCTGAGCACCGACAATACCGTTACCGTAGAATAGTATGATTATTGATTAGATTTGTGGTATAGTTTGAAAATTACATTATGTACTTTAGTAATTGGTACTTGCCTATAGTGCCAATACACTATATTAATACAGGTAATATCAAAAAGTTCTAATTATCTGCAGTTAATATTTAATAAATTACATCAAAATAATAAAAAATGTTTAGTTTAATTAAATTTAATCTACTGTATTACATTAATAAAAAATAAATTATAAAATATCTACCCTTGTAAATAGTCAGACGGTGTAGAACACAGTTACATACACTCCAGCTCAGAATTTATTTTTCTATTCAATGGTTTGTCTTAAATTCAAATTTAAGATTTAAAATGTCCATTAGTCCATTACAATGATAACTCAGTAAAAATGTTAAAAATTACACATAGAGATTCAAACTTACAAGCACTATAGTCTCTATTCTCTTGATCGTTTATACCACTATTTTTTTAAGTATTATACATAACAGACTGGTGAAAAAAACTAATTTTCCATTTGAATAAGCAATCTTTAAATAATGTGCCAATGTATTTTCAAAGAACAATGTATTATGGTATCGTATAATAGTATTACATTTTAAACTTTTTTGACTAGAAAAAAAATGTTATCAATATTGCATATACCAAAAGAAGTAGAATATTCCAAATAATTAATATTTAAATAGCTTAAAAAGAACCTAAATATTTTTAAAATTATAATATAAATTTATTCTATATTAAGTTTAACCCACTTACCCATGCAATAAACTAATAAATCCAAGATTCAGCTCAGGATTTACGAGTATGAAGACTGTTAAATTATACCTTACCAAACAAAAAACAAACAGAAAGCAATAATAATTTTTTTTATATATATTTATTCAATATTTTGTACAAAATAATAAATAACAATAAAAATAAAAAATAGGATTCTTCCACGCATGAAACAATATTATTACAATTTTTTTTTTTATAAGATCCTAATCATTATGAACTGTATTTATGTATAAAATATTATGATACTTAGTACATATTAAATATACTAATTTACAGGCCTAGATAAAATATTCTAAACTTGAGAACAAATATTATGTATTTATTAATTAATTTATATATATATATATATATAAATAATATTGCTTACTTTTTATTATTTAAGCTAATATGTATACTGATACTGAATGGGAATCAATTTACAAATATACACATCAAAAGGATAGTTAGGCAGTTTTAGCATATTATGACAATTTTGTTCAGTACACATTACAAATTATAATTTATAATATTTAAACAATTGTGAATAATTCAGTATTTTATTAGGCCAGTCCTCTCAGAGTAGTTATTATTAAAATGGACATCATAGTTTAAATATTGATGTTCATTTTTAATTATATTTAACAAATAATGTACTCAATTTGTACGTTTGGAATTTCTTTTAGTCCTAAGCTTCCTTAAAAAAAATTAATAATGATATTTAAAGTATAATATTGTGATATACTTTGGTATCATTGTTTAAAATTTGATGTGAGCCAAGCAAGGCCTTCATGTAATCCGTCTCCTGTGGTAGCACATGATGGTTGAACATACCAATTTCTATCCCGTATTCTTGTTAGTCCAAGTTTTTCTTGTATTTCATGTGGTTTCATTGCTATAAAATAAGACATTAAACCAAGGTAAACTTAAAATTGAAAAATTATTACAATACATACCATTGGTCAAGTCTTGTTTGTTGGCAAATATTAAAATGATTGCATCCCTCATTTCTCTGTCATTTATTATCCGATGTAGCTCTTGCTTAGCTTCATCTATACGATCACGATCGGCACAATCCACTACAAAGATCAAACCTTGTGTACCTGTATAGTAATGTCGCCATAGTGGACGTATTTTGTCTTGACCCCCAACGTCCTGTGAAAAATTAATTTGACAATTTAATACTGATTTGTATTAGTTATATACAACTAGTAACACGATAACTTACCCAAACATTAATTTTGACATTTTTATAAATAACTGTTTCTACATTGAAGCCAACTGTTGGTATTGTCGTTACAGATTGACCCAATTTCAATTTGTATAAGATAGCTAATATATTTTAATAGGAAAAATTTCTTTTTTAAAGATTTTAACATCTATAAACAAGATTAATATTAAACAAACTTCCTTAAATTACAGAATGATAATCTATAAAGTAATCAAAAAATCTTTTTAAATTAAATCATTAGTTCTTTTCTTAAAAAAAAAACAGAAGCTTCAAATCAGTTTTATAACAAGTTTTAGACTAAAATATATAATGAAATCTTTATACATATGGTATATATTAATTGTGGCTTAACAATTAACTAATATTCTATTGGTAAGTACTGTTAATAATAAAGAGTTATTTCAATTAAAATTAAAATTCTGAACAGTACTCTGATTAGCTCATGCATTTTAATTGCTAATATAGTAATATACTAAATTTATATTCATATTCATATTCAGTTACATTCAAATACAAATAATAATATACAATTTAACATGAATTGTAGATTAAGTATTATGGTAGGTACGTGTTTTAACATTTTAAATATGGATAAATTAAAAAAATATGTGTTTCAGACTTCAGTTAACATTCTAACATAAAATTACAACAATAGACTAAATTGATTATGAAGAATTTCTTAAGGTAAATAGTTTAAAATTAGGGAAAAAATAGATTGTATTTTGTTAAAATTTAGTTCCACTTCTTGTTCAATTTGGATAAATGTAATATTAAAATATTATATTAGGTATTAAAATTGTTGAATAATTTTAGAAGAACTAATATCATATGCCTTGAATATGAATAATATTTTATAAAAAGGATACTTGTTTTTCCAGCTGCATCCAAACCAAGCATAAGTATTCTCATCTCTTTGTTACCAAAAATTTTGGAAAGCAGCTTTCCCATAGTGATTGATTATCTGAAAATTAAAAAATAATATATTATCAATTATAAATTGAATTATTTATAATTAAACTAATGACTAAAAAGTGTAAATATATTTTAATATGTAATTGATATTTATATCAGGTGTGGCAACGAAGTTGGGGCATAAGGTCATTGAACAAATTAAGGTTTAAATATTAAAATAGTATACTTTTTTTAAATTGTAAGTTGTGACAGTTGCTTTATTTATTTCCTTTTATTTATTTATTGTTATTGCTTTACTGATATTGTACATGATTAATCCATTGAAGATGAACACTTAATAAAGAATGCCTTTACAAAAGAAGTTTTTCTTAGATATGTTAAAATGTAACTATGGTCAAGAAATATATTTTTTAAGACAACAAAACAAGGGGAAATTTAATATTCACACAGTTCTAAAAAACTTATCAACAATACCATTATTGAAATAAAGAGCAGCTAAACAAAAAAAGATTCCTTCAATTATTGATATTAAACTTATGAATGTGGCATTGTATAAAAATTCATTAGCCACCAGAACTGATAACATTGTTTATCGCAACATCATAAATTGCAGATAGGTAAGTATATGTAATCATCGGTCCTAGGTGTTTAAAATGAACTTAAATGGATAATATGTTTGTAAAAATGAAAAAAAAAATAATAAAAACTGTATGAAAAGAGAAGGTATAAAGGCATAAAGGGCTATATTTGGATGGTTATTAATTTTGTTAATTATTAGTTGTTAAGACAGTAAACAAATACACATTTGTTGAGAAAAATAAAAATAAATTTTCTTAATAGGTAATAGGTATAAGGTCCACATAGTGTAAAATATATATTTTAATAGTTATGTAAAAATGTATTTACCATTACAATCTTATTTTTTTTTTAGTGATTTACCTATTAAATTGTTATTGATACTAAAACAAGTTGGACACACGCAACAGCATTTTAATAATAACATTTACAAACAAATGTAGACAGCCTTGCACAATCACCAACTTTTTAGGGGGGCATTTAAATCATTCTAAAAATATGTATTACACATACCAAAGCATATTTAATTATCTCGTAATGGAACAATTTGAATAATTTTACATAAACAATGCTGAGCAGCTAGTGGTTAAAAACCAGTCGAGAAGTCAAAGTTACAACTCGTACCCAATAAGCGTACAAGTAGATGATATCATCCACTGTGATGGACATTAATGTTATGACGTGCAAGAACTACAGACACAGTGTTTTACATACCAGTGAACATTTACAACGGACCGGTGACAGAGGGCAGCGAATGTTCAGGCCAAATCTTGATGTGCAGGCTCAACTACTGTCGCATTACGGTTTTCAATCATCTCGCTCAGCACATTAATGGGACGACGTCCGCGGCGATAGATTATGATTTTACGGTAATCGCCACGTTCGTGAGAGATCTAAATTCCTTTCAGATGGACATCCGTGTTGGTATCACACGATATATGTATGGACACGATATAGGTAGTGCGTGCAGTGGGCGATATCGGAATCAACGGGATTGGGACGAAAACGTCGTTATCCGGCAATAGGCGGCGGCGGCGTCGGAGAAACAATAAAAATTTAATAACACAAAAGTCGGTAACGGTAAGAACAACAAATAACACGGTGACGAGTCCAAAACGGTGTGCCCGACGACGGGTGATAAGTTGGAAAAACGGAACGCGTTCGATTTTACGTTTTACCGCAGTCTTCTTTTTTGTCTTCGATATTTTTATCCCGTTTTTTTCTTTTTTAATGTTTTTTCTATCACTATTCACTGTGAATAGTGAATATCGTGATATTGTATTTTGTGTGTTACCAGAGCGTAAGACTGCTGCTGCGGCGGCGGCGGCGGATGTTCGGTGCGCGCGAGTGGGGCGTGCAATGGTGGGGCCGGTGTGGAGGGGGGCGTATTCGAGCGATAACGAACAAAAACGAACGCTGCGATGAACGTATAGGCACGTCGTGGTCGCGGTCGTCGTCGTCGTCACCGTCACCGCCGCCGCCGCCGCGGCCCGCAACGGCCGCTTCGACATAGGACACCGACCGTAGATAATAGAACGAAAATATGATTACTGTCTGATACGCGCGCGCTCTGTATGCAACACGAATAAATAAATATGTAATACAAAAACGAATAACGATAATGTTATGCTGTTGCTGCATCGGCTAACGGCTTTCCAAAATCCACGGTGATATTGACGAAATATAATTTTTCTTATGGAATGTAAGCTTATCCTGCTGCAATGCGCTGTGACAATTTAAATGTTGTCAGTGGATTTACTCTGCCTTAATCATTAAACTCTGTTATAATGTAGGTATACTACAGATGTTATAACGGTCATTCGGATAGTTTTGGCCTAGACCTATTAAATTAAAATACGGGTTTATAAAATTGCAATAACAATTTTCATTTTTATTAAATTAGTGTTATTATTAGTATATTATTTTCAATCCTAAAATGTAAAATTTGAAAAATTGAGACTGAGGTGAATCATTGTAGTGTGTACCAAAGTTCAGAACCACGAGTGCGATAGACTTAATTGTAAATCGCTAACACGCTCATACACATACATTGCCTTTTAATAATATAGGTACCTAGATAAAATAATAATTACAAATAAATATATTTGTTTTGTTGTATGCCAAAGCCAAATGGCAATCGACAAGTTTGTTATCGACATTCTTGATGTATTATTCAACTGCTGTGCGTATTTGACATTTGTGTACACATTTCGGCAACAATTCTATAAAAAAAATAATAATAATTAGTTAATCACACGTTTTGTTGTTACTATAACTCATGTCTCATAATAAGTCAAAACATTATATTATAGACTCATCGTGTCAGCTTTTTTATGCACATTTTTCAAAAATATTTATAATTATATATCATCGTTATTAGATAATATATTACTGCCTACACTCTACAGGACCGAAATTAGAGAAACTGAGTACCCTGTGCAAATAAACAAATATCTTCCTTCTCTCACCAGTCACCACACACAATATAACTACTATTTAAGCATTATACTCATTATACTATTATAGCCTATTTTACGTTATTATTAGAAATTATTATTATTATTAAGTATTTATTTATATAACTTCTATTACAAAGAGCAATGGGTATTACTTTTGTAAGTATTATCATTTTTTAGTTCCTTCCTAGAAATATTTTTATCATTGAAAAAACGAGGCAAGTGGGTACCGCTGGCCCCTCTGTTGTACATTAGGAGTCGAGTGGGTCACTTTTATGGGTGTGTTAAATTTGAATTCAATGATACATCATTGTATACAGAAAACGATTATGAGCGGAAACAGTCTGTCAGTCTGACAGTCTATATTACCAAGTATATTTCATGATATGTTTTTTTTGAGTATAATATCTATACGCACTATTTAGTTATTTATTTTACTTATAATATTACGGTAAATTGATATAATTTTTTTTTCGAAAATATTGCAATTATATAATTATTTTAAATTTTTACCACATTATTATTACATCAACTTATATAACACACAATTTAATAACATCTTTCTTTATATACCGTAAAATGGTAAAAATAGATTTATAATATAAAATTAGATAATATCTTAAAATAAATCAAAAATGTCATTGTGTGTAGTAAAATTTATAATAATATATGTAAAAGTCTTAAGTTCCTTAATATAAATTGTTTATAAATAACTTTAAAAAAATCAAGATATTTAGAAAATCGTCTGTATGGAAATGTTAGTACAGAAGATTATAGTAATTATAATAAGTTTCTGTCATTATTCGTTTTTGAATTATATCAGAATAAAGAAATCCATTTTGTCAAAATCTGATTTAGTGTAAAAAATTACTGTTTTTCCTTAATTTTTTTATTTGTTTTTACAATACTGAAAATTTTTAATTTTGACTTTTTTAAATACGAATTAGATCCAATTTTCTCTTCAAAATCACCCTTAAAGCTGTATATTGAAAAATTTTATCTATAATTTTACTTACCGTGTACTTGTACAGTCGTACACACAAATAAAATAACATAATTATTATAAATTCAATAAATTCAAAGCTCTGCTCAAGATACTTTATCAATTAATAATTATCATAATCCAGTCCATTCATATTATGTACCCGATGTACCGTAGTAAGTTGTCTTGTATTAAGTTTTATCTAGTCCGTTGTAGACGTCATGTGCTTATTATAATACTTACCACGGTTAAACGGTTAAACCGTCCCGAGTATGTAGGTATATACCACGATTTAAGATCTTAAGCCGTGGTATATACTATTTATAACTGCAGTAATTGCAGTATATAGCACAGTCGCATAGAATAGATATGAATTGTATTTAATGTTTTCTATAGTAGAAGATGATAGGAATTGGATTGTGGCATTGTGCATAGCATAATTATTCCGAATCCATGACCCATATATAGTTATGACAACATTTAAACACATCATGTGTTTGTAACTTTTGAGAAAGATGTTTCAGGAGTAAACAAACATTTCGATTTTATTTCTCTTTATATTCGTTGTAAAATTGTAATTGCATCATGGGACTCAGACCAGAGACATGCAGCGAGACCGTGAATTTTGATATAGTTATTAGTTTCAATGTAGTCATTACGACATTACTCATAATAAAGTGAATAGTGATTAATCATTATATTGTATACATAAACATTAAAATTTAAAGGAAGGATATATCCGGTTAGAGCGAAAAATATATGGTCCAAAATCCGAATTTATCGCATCCGCCATTATGCGTTCCGATAATCCGTATAGATAGCCGCAAGGCTAGATCTAGCGTCAAATTTGTTGTGGTGGGAAGGATTGAATTAATAACAAAAATTAAATTAATCATTTTTATAATTTATTGCTTAATATTTAGTTCATTTTGAAACCTATGAATTTTGTTTAACCTATAAATGAAACATAAATATTAAACCATGATAAAATGATAATAATTTATGTATTATAATAATAAATTTATTATTATAACAATAAATTATGAAAATTAAATATAATACGCACTTTTAAGAAGTTTCGGAGAGGAGATGAACCCTGAACCCATTCCTCTCGGAAGAATACGGCTATGCACAGTAGACAGTAGTGATACTAGTAATGTCATTTTTACATGTATACCTACACATAGCGAAAGAAAGACTTAATTAGTTTTAGAATTTCAACGGAGCAATGAATGTATCAATTCTAGAATGAAATAGAATAATTGGAATATCGAATGATGTTAGTGGATTTTAGCTACTGTTCAGTGTTCTGGTGAGAAAGTAGACTGATACACTACAAAAAATATTAAAAATTAGCGGGTTAACTAATAACTATAGCCTATAGGTATATAATTCCCTGTGATACAGGTACAGCTTTTATCATATAATAATTTATTGTCTGCTTGTACAATAACGGACGATAAAATATGTTGTAGTTCAGTTAGTTGAGACTGAAAATATATATAATAGCCAATAGGTAGTAGGTACCTATACTACGATGATTTTTTTAAATTAAAAATACAATATCATTTATAATTGAATTCAAATTAAACACATACATTACAGTAACCTATTTAGTAACAAAATTCACTAAACCGTTATTAAACAGCAAAGCTAATTTTTTATTATTATTGATTTTTAATAATTTTACACATTTATACTATCACTTTTTTTTACGTTAACACATATTTTTTATTCTAATAAAAATATATTAAAATTTGAGAAAACTACCAGCCTCAGTAATTATATAACATATAATATATATATTGATATTGTATTGATTTTTAAGAAAATATAAATCAGTTTTTAATATTCTAATCCAGAATGGTACACACGTACAACCCAGGGCCCCTTGAAGCTTTTTTTTTTTTTTAGCCCTCTTTAGTAATAGTTAACATAATATGTAGTACATATATTTAATATTTAAATTAAGTTATGTTATTTAAGTAAATTGTTTTCTTCGATCAAAAATAAATTTGTTTCTAAAAGAGTTTTGGAAACTATGTTCGCAAGGAAAATTACCACCATTACCTATATAATTTATTAAATTAAAATTTAGTAATTATTTGGAAGCATGTTGTGAATCAGCAATTTCTGTTAAGAATTCATTACAGTCTTAATTAAGAAACCGTTTCGACAATTCGTCATTAGAATCGTGTATCAGATTAACTTTACAACAGAGTGCTATATTGAAAAATTTGTTTCTGAAAATAATGGCAATCGTCATGTAAATTATAAAATGTCAAATTCTAAATAAATTTAAGTAACTTAATCATCATAATTATAAACTAATCATAACCGTATTCTATAACGTGATAACTTATGTATTATATTATATTATTATTAATAATATACTTAATAGTAATTTTTTTTATTATGATGTTAGTATATTTGTTATTATAAAATAAAATACGAATTTAAATATTTTATTTTTTTTTGGCGGCCCCTCTTGTGCTAATAAATGTATAAATTATTAAATTGGTACGCCATCTATAAAAGGTTGGATCACTTGGATCACCCTATTCTAATAATCTAATCTATACTAAATAGTGACATAGTTTACTGGTCACTACTTATTAGTATATTATAAATTATAATAGCTTATAATTTACAGATATAATTGAGTGACTGACACCATACTGTTTGTAAAAAAAAAATGATAAATATAATTAAATTTTACATACAATACAGAGATCATACTTAATAAAACATTTCCAGATTAATCATTTTCGTTCTAGTTGTTATTGTGTAGGTATTGTATTTTTTTCTGATGTGCATTAGTGCATTATTCATTATCATTGTTAGCAATATTATTTTTTTCACATTTCATATCCATTTTAGTCCGTCTAGTCAGATTACTGCTATAGTGTTGTACAACTCAAACATTATAGAATCTTTCTAAAAACAGTAAAAACACATACAGGTAACATTAATGAATTTATGAATATTCATTGACAAAATGTTGAATTTGAAATTGATTGAATTTTAGTGAATAATTTTAAATTTTATTTTTTATTTATTGTACCTACAGATGTCAGATTTATAGTACCAATATTGGCTGAATTTATAATGAATGCAGTATGCATATTATTATATTAATAATAATTATTTTATTTTTATTTTTATTTCATTATATAAATTTGAAATTAGTTTATTCTTTAACTTCTCAAATAAATAATAATTTATTAACATTTGATTCATACTGAGAGTAATTGTTAACCCAGTATTCAGAATGTAACACAAATTTTCTTTCGATAATATTCTGGAACAATTTCACCAAAAATATGAGATCATTTAATTAATTATGGTCTACGTAAGTATCTACAATATTTACGAAGGTATAACATATGATTAAATAGTAAGAATATTATGTATTTATGTGAAAATTATTAATATTAATTATGAAAACAAATGTGTAAAAAATAAAAAAACATATAATAATATGTAAACATTTTTTATCTATATTATTACATGTAATTGTTCCATTTTGATTTTGTTAATAGTTCATAGGTACCATTAGAAAGAAAAATCAAAGTGATATGTAATATACCTATTATGTATAATTGAAAAGGACAATACACATAATGTTATCCGTCGTAACTCGTAATATTATTAACTATTAAGAATTCATCATATTATCTATAAACAAAATAAAATAACAAAGACTTGTAATTTAATATTTATAAATACCGATAGGTATATCGTTATTTAATCCTCTGATCTATCTCATTTTCGATTAAAGAATTGTTGTAGGTGTAAACTTTTGGTCTCGTTGAATTGCCCATATTAGGTTAAGCCGCGAGATACAATAGACTACAAGGTAATACCATTGAGTATTGATTATAGAACTATTATTATTTAGTTGTACAACTATTAGAGTTGTATTGTTTACTCGCAGCTAGGAGTCAGGATAGACTAATATTTTCATAAAAATGATGCAGAGGAATGACCAAATATATAAAATATTTAAGTATACCTACAGGCTATAGTATATATTAAGACTTAAAAAATAAAAATGTGTAATATATTAATATATACATATATAATATATTGTAGATGCCAGGTTATATACTACGAGGTACCGAAGTGCACAGAGCAAATAATTTAGGAACTGGGCTGGCCAAGTTGACTATTTTTTTTATTCATTATGTTTAGACAATTGAAAGATGCTTTTAATTATTTGATTCTGAGCGGAGCAATGAATTTATTCAGGGGCGTCATTTCACATTTTTTTATGGGATGCAAAACCAATATTGAAAATCTATTCAATTTATTATCAATAGTAATATATAGTAATACTAGTCACTCGCATGGTAGAGTCATCCCATGAATTTTTTTCAACATACTTTTTGTGTAAATGTAGATAATTTTATTGAAATTATAGTATAGAACAAATAACAATAATTTTGTTCATGGGATGCATTTGTACACTATACAGCCTTGCATCCCACAAATTACGCCATTGAATTTATTGATTTTACAATTATGTATGTGTTTTTTATGTATGTATACACGATGAGTAATTTAAAAAAAATTGCTTCGATCTTCAACTTGAACTTTGAGGGTGATTTTTGATGAAAAATTGTATCTAGTTCGTACTTAAAAATTTTAGAAGGGGTTAAAATTAAAAAGTCTCAGTATTTTTTTAAATAATTGGGAAAAACGGCATAATTTTTACACAAATTACGTAATTAGATCAAATTAATACATTTTTATGTAAACCATTAATATAACATTTTAATTTATAATTAATATATTATGATAATGTTATATTATTAATTTATTATAACATAATAGTTAATAACTATTATGTTGGTAAAGTTGATCTGATTCGAAATAAAAATATTAAAAATGAGCAGGATTTTTTTTAAATAATAACAAAATAATTAAAATTGTTTGATGAGAGAGATATATATTTCAATCTATTCTGCGGACTGCAATGTAAAAATTTGAACTTTAATCTTTTATAAGAAATATATACCTATGGCTTTACAGCATATATTAACTAAACAATTTTTTTTAATGCCAATAAAAAAATTCTTAGGTACCTAAATCGATTAAATAGGTATAAATCTAGTATTAATTTTTTAATCCTCATTTTCGATACCTATCTTTTAATTACAGTATAAACAATTTCTAAGGAACCACAAAACTGTCAAGTTTTTACTCATGTATGGTGTACAATGTGTACATAAATCAAAAAATGCTAAAATATTTTGAAAATTTAAAATGTCCACAAATGTCACTTCCTTTTGACTTCTTAAGTCCCCAAAGTACCAACTGTTGACTAAATCCGATACGCTACCAGAAATTATCTGCAAGGTTAAAAATTGAAGTATTTTACTGCTCCTAAAGGTATGGCACACCAAAAATATTTATCATTATTGTATTATTATTTATTTGTATAACCAATTTACCAATTATTTACATTCATAGGTTCATAGGTACACCTCAGAATCTAAGATAGTAAATGACAAATTACAGTACACGAGTAGCGAATAGCGATGTAGATTATATAATCAATAAATTATTGTGTAATCAGATCAGTTAATAGTTATATATTTTATAATTTACAATATTTATATAACTCCATTACTCCAATAATATGCCCAGCATATTAGTATAATTAACAAAATATGACATAATGATTACTAATTAGCATTGATAAACTGCCGTGACCCGTACGAGTGTATAATATTTTTAATCTACCTACGAATACGCTATTGGCCAGAATACATAATAACACTGTGTACGAGATTCCGTCTTACTATCGGGTGTCGAGGTATTTCGTTCTGTACTAAACACACGAACAGATTGGCCGTGCCGCATTTGTTATCCACTCTTTGCAGATTTAATATATAATTATTACTCGTGCTAGGTCGTTGAGATTTTGGTAGGTATTTTACTTATAGGGGCCGGTCGGGTGCAAGTGACGAACACAACTAATTCAGGTGTACATCGCCCTTTAGAGATGGCGACCAGATGGGGAGTAATAGGCACCAGCAATATTTCGCACGATTTTGCTGTGGCCATGAGTACGTTGCCACGGACAGAACACTTGATCACAGCAGTGGCGTCTAAAGACAAGGCGAGATCTCAAGAATTCGCTGAACAGTTTGACATTCCCAAGGCGTACGATTCTTATTCTCTCGTGGCAACCGACAACGAAGTAGGTGAGATGATTCAACTTTGAAATGTTATGATTTTTGATGTAATGCATACGTTTTAACATACTATTTTATTGCAAACAGTTGGGTATAATTATTATATGGTATTTAATTTGTAACAGACGTTGTTTATGTGGGCACCCTCAATGAACACCATTACTCTGTCAGTCGCTTAATGTTGGAACACGGCAAAAATGTTTTATGCGAAGAACCATTCTGTCAGAATACTGAGCAAGTCCAACAGCTCGTTGAAGTAATTACTTACTCTCATATGTCTTATTAATATGTCTGGTTTTAAAAGCTAAATATAAATTTATCAATTTCAATATTTTGTTGACAAGAAAACAACATTTTTTTTCTAACTATTTCAGCTTGCAAGGTCCAAAAACTTGTTTATTATGGAGGCCATGTGGATGTTTTTCACTCCAGCATTTACTATTTTAAGAGAAGAAATCAACAAAGGTACAATTGGTGAACCGTTGCAAATAATTTCTTCATTCGGTACACCGATGTCTGAATCACTTATTCAACAGTAATGAATCACTCAGTATCTATGTTATAGTTAGGTCCAAGAAATATTCTTTAATTAATTGATTAAATTTAATAGGCGAAATAGTGGAGGTTCAATATTAGAGTTAGCTGTATTCTCAGTTTACATGAGCCAATTCCTGTTTGGACCTGAAAAGCCTCAAATCTATGGCGCTTGTGGACAATTGACAGAATCTGGGTTTGACAAGGATGCAAGTGTAATTTTAAAATACAGCAATGGCAGAATTTCTACATTTTTAAGCCATTTCAAAGTTGACCTACCCAATGAGGCAATTGTATTTGGCACTAAAGGAAATATTAAAGTAAAATAAAATGAAAAATGGACAATGATTGAATTATGTGATAACAAATTGATTTTGTTAGTTATACGATCCATTCTGGTCAGCGACTAAAATGTCTGTAAACGGAACAGACATTAATATAGATGTGCCTCCTACAAAAAAATCAACAAGATATGGAAATAGTGTGCAACTAATCTACGAGATTCAAGAAGTTAGAAATTGTCTTCTGAAAGGTAATTATAATTTTACAGATTTGCTAACAATTTTTATAAAATAAAATATTTAATAGACATAGTTCTAACTCAATTGAATAAGTGAATTGTATGTGTATTATTGCAGGTTTAAATGAGAGCAGTATAGTTCCATGGTCATTAAGTATTGAGAATGCAATTTTAGTTGAAGATATAAGGAAAAAATTGGGAGTAACTATTTGTAAATAATATAAAAACCGATTTTGGTAGATAACTTATATTTTAAATTTTATGTTATTGTTGCAAATAAAAATTATTTACTTGTTGATTTGTAATTAAGTTATGTAATAAAATATTATTTTGTTGATGCTCAAAAATATATTGATGAAATTATCAAAATTATAGGTAAATATACTTGAATTGCTTTCTATTGTGCATGCTATATGTTATTGTTTGTTATTTTAGGTATAAAATGAATATGAACTGTTTATAATTATTCTTAGGGAACAATTATTAGAAGTATTTGAAATATAATTACTTTATTAGCACAGTAATTTCATATAAAATTATTTTAAATTATTTTTTTCTTTTTACCAAGATAGGTAGAACCATTTTATATAACAACTAAATATTAGTGATATTTTTATATGTATTATATTGTTTAGATTTCTACAAAAATAATTAAATCTCAAATAAAAAATAATTTGAGTTTATAATTATTATGCTTCATTCATCATCTTCATCGTCTTCTTGAATATAACGATAGGGTATTGAACGATTTATGCACTGGCGTGTTGGACGAGAGCCTCCAGCTACAGTACTATCTGACCAATTAGTTTCATCAGAGTTCAATTCGGAGCGGTTATCTTGTGATCTTAGTGATCTTAATGGGGAATAAAATATATATATTTTTATTAACAAGTACTAAGAGTATTTGAGTTCACTTTATCTTACTTAATAATCTTTGATCGCCTTTTCTTTATTGGAGCTTCACTCTGTATACTTGGAGTTCTGTGAGTATCAAAAAGTAGTTAACATTGATAAAAAAAAAGATTAAATCAATTTTATGATATCAACTAGTAAATTTACTATAATTAGCTCTTATAAACTAATTAGTAAATTTATCGATGTGAACTTTTATGAACTTTTGTATTTCTATAGATTTTAATTGATAAAAAAAATTTTTTGTACTCGAATTGAAATTATTTAACTAAACTCAATAATCCAAATGTATATGAACACATACACAAAATAACTAATATTCAAAATTTTATATTTTTATAATGATATCAAATATTTCAATTATCATTAAAATATAATACTATTTGAATTGCATGAATATTATTTTATCACTTACCACATTATCATGTATGGTACTAAAGTAACTACATCTTGCAAATTAACTATTCGTATAAATGACAATATACAAGTTTTTTCTTTATGTTGATTAAATGAAGACATTGTTGAAATGTAATACTTAAAAATATATTATAACTAAATTTCATGCATATTGAAAAAAAAATATTTACCATACATTTAATTTATTAAAAAATAACTGTAACACATAGCCAAAATATAAATTATTATCAATCACAATTATAAAAAATGCATGCATTGTTTATATCCATATAAAAGTAACTGATTTACATTAAAATAAATTAAAAGATTCAAATCAACTAATTTCAAAAATCAAATTAAAACACAAATTGGATAGCAAAATAAATTTTATTACAAGATAGGAACACACAACGGTGCTAAAAAAACTCCAAGATGACATTGGTGATAACAGCTTAAATTTAGTAACTGAAAAAAATAAAAACAAAAAAATATAGCATTGAAAATTTAATAAATTAAAAATATCAAAAGCATACTATAATTGCAATAATAATACATATCAAATAATTCTCTGCAAAGATGCTAAAGCATTAAAAATGAACATAATCCATTTACTTAAAAATGTAATACTTAATCAAAAGTGTAATGTTTTTATTACCCAAAATCTTGATCCGACCCTTCATCGTCTTCGTCATCATCTAAACATAAATTTAAAAAATAATTGCAATGCATAATTAATTATCAAAATCTATTATATAAATAAATGTTTTACTTACAAGTTTCTTTTTTGTTTCTACGTGTGTATGCGCGTCGTGAAGTCACTGGTCCAGGTTCAGCATCACCATGCATTAAGCTGTTTCTATAAATCACCCAAGGCTGCCAATCTTCACTGCGACTTGAGGGTACTGCTGATGTTATATGTTTATCCAAATAGTTAAGACTAAAATAGTAAATAAATAACAGTTAGAATAAGTAATCATTGAATAGTACAAATTAAAAGCATTCATACACAATGCGTTTATCTTGTTTAAGTAGTTTGTTGGTGAATTCAGCTAATATTTCTAAAAATGCAACGTGTGGAGGAGGTACTGACGGATCATCTTGAGCAATTCCTTCATCAGTACCTACAGCAAATAAAACACCTTCACGGTGTAAAGCTGCCATAGCTTCACGGTTTTTTAATGCATCCAATCCAAATGATAAGGCAAATCTTTTGGCCAATTCCTAAAGTAAAAAATAAAATAAAGAATATTCATTTAGTAAACTTTATTTAGTAATGAAAATCTTAGTTAAACTGCACCTTTAAACTGCTGAACTCTTGAGAAGATCTTGATATACGGAATGTGCCACAGTTGATTTGTAGCTCTCTAAATGATGTGATTAAACTGACAACCATAGTTCTTGCACAAATTACTTTATTAATTTCACGGGCCTTTCCAATTGTAGTCTTAATGATATCTCCATATTCATTATATGACTAAATAATAAAAACAAAAACATAATTAATAATCATTTTAATTTAATAATAACATTTGAACTCATACTTTGACATAATGCTTAAAGATATCTGCTGCACAAGTAACTGGAATCATTCCATAAACAATTAATTTACAATAAGATGCTAAAAAGTTTCTTCTTTTATGTAGTTCTTCAATTTTTGAATGCTCATCTTGTACGCCTGTTTATTAATTTGAATTTATTAGTATAAACGTGTATCACAATTTTAAATACATTTGAAAACAACTAATTTAATAATCACCTTCTTCTTCATATACAAACACATTTTTTTGAATAAAATTATTCAATAAGTCTTGAAGTTCTTTATCAGAATCATAAAGTAGATTTCCCAAGACTGGGTATTGTTTGACACCCAATTGATTACAAAAAACGACAAGTAAGTCACATATTGATATATAAGCCTATTCAAACAAAATTTATTAAAATTGAACGTTCAATGATTCACAGAAGATAATAGAGGAAAATTACCTCTTCTTTGAATAAAGGATTAGCAGAATGTGCCAAGATTCCTCGAAGTACATCCATGAAATCATAGAGCTTAGTTTTAACTTGTGCCACTTGTTCTTCTATATCTTCATTACGTCCATTTTCCAAAACATTTTCAACACTGTGTAATTCCCACATTGTAGCAAACATACACGCAGAAATGCTATATTTGATAGCCTTTATAACATGCAAAAAAAGTCATTTAATAAATATTTAAATTTAGAATTTGCACAAAATATTAAATTACTTCTTCTGGTAATGGTTTTGAACCTTCATGGGCCATTTTTAAATCTTTGAAAATTATATCCCACAAATTCCAAGGCCCCAAGTTATGACATGAATAAAATATAGAAATCTTTTTCATACTATTTACCACATTGTAGATTTCATCATCGTCAGGTTTTTCATTCTAAATATAATGTTTACATTTTAGAAAGAAGATTGAATATGTAATGCATATTATTAAATAATGGTTTAAAATAATTTATCAATTTATTTACTCCTTCAATGAGATTGTTCCAATCATCCATAGCCTCTCTGTGTTTATTAGTTATAGTATCCATAAGTGTACTTTTTTGAACACTACACCTTGTAGCTAATGTAGAATTGTTTTTTGAACAAAGAATTTCTAAAGTTTTGGCACAAGTTTCAAGAACTTCATCATTTTGATGTTTGTCAGTTACCAAATGTATTTTTTTGAGTAATAAATCTAAATTCTGAAGTAACAATAAAATGTATAAGACAACACAATTCAGGTTTACACATGATATAAAGTTATTCAGAACAATTTACTCACAGATTCTTGTCTTGATGTTGTATAAATATCTAAATCAAAATACTGAGGTATAGATAACAAATTAATAAGTTTGTCTGCATCTGCCCTATATTTATCAATTAATGGGGGTAACACTTTTATAAAATGTTCAGTCAATCGCTGCTTATCATCTTGAACTTGTTTAATTTCTTTTACTGACATCATCTATTCAAAATAATATATTAATTAAAAATAGGGTTTTAAATGTTTTAATACTTAAACATTTTAGTTTCCTCATCATAATAAAAATTAACATTTGTTTCATTCAATGTTAAATATATATATATAAAAAAAAGGAAAAAGTTTTGTCATTTTTTAAAAACCATGTCAAATAATAAATTATCTACCTTTCTATTAGGTCCTCGTCCAACAGGTGCTTCTCCAGTTGCTGCTTGTTTAATACAACACACCATCAATTCAATCAAACTAGTTTCTTGTCTATCATCCATTTTCTCTTCACTCAAACCGGGCTCTTCTAATAATAAATCAGTCATGCATTCCCAATCTTTCATCATTTCATTAGAATCGATCAGTGAATCGACCAAATAGGCTCCATGTTCATGCAACTAAAACGTGTTAATCATTAATATTGTAATTTATTTTGATTTTTGATCAAATCTTACTTCTGATTCAATAAAGAACTGAACTAAATCCCTTATTAAAGGTGTATTAGGTAAACGTTTTTTTCCTCGTTTTGTTCTCACAGTTTTTGTATCTTCTTCTGGTTTAAATAAACGTTCATTTAAAAACTCTCCAGCAGCTTGAGCAACTGCACGATGTGAGGAGTAAACAAGTTCATATACATGTTCACAGTCTTTATCTGATAAGATATCGCGATGATGTCTATATTATAAAAAAATATTTTTACTTATTAAATGCAAGGTAATAAAAATTAAAGTATACGTGAAAACTAAATATTCTATTTACTTTAAAATACTAATGACTAATCTGACAGCTTGAACTGCGACATCATATTCTTTATCTAATGTCATTGCCACAATTCTATCCTTAAATTTGCTAGTGAAAAGTTCCAATTTACTTTTCAATTCTTCAGATGCATATAAAGGTTGTAATGCCTACACATATAAAATAAGAATACTTTTTAAGCTTATTTACAATTTTTAAAGATATCTTGTCTTATTTTTGTTTATAGATAAACGTAGAACATTTTAAATTAAATGTATTAACAGTTTATACATTTCTTATAATAAATGCTGATGTTGGTGGTAAAGAATTATTTAATAGTATTGTATACTAAATGTTGCAATATTTTAATATTATTACCTGTAAACATTTTAATCGTACTTCACCAACTTTATCATGCAAAGTCCAACCAATATACTTCAAATATGAGTCATCCAAAAAGTTTTGATGGAATTTTTTCATCCAAACTCCTATTTCTGCCATACATATTGCTCTAATTTCTGGTAAGGTATCCCTGTAATTTTATGTTTTAGCAAATTTATTTTAATTGTATTATTTGTATTTTTACTTACCTGTATCTATGAACAAACACAGATTTGAACATATATGTCAACATATTTTTAATTTCATCCATGTTTTCTTCAAGTTCTTGACGTTTAGCCATTAATGATTCTAAACGATCACTTGCTCTTTTATCTCGAGCTTTTTGACGCTCAGCTTCATATTGACGTTGAGTATTATCCAAATTGACAGACACAATTAATGCAACGTCAACTAGAGCCGTCATCAATTTCATGGCTAAAATTTTATGAAAACCGAGTATAATATATTATTTTTAATTAATTGATGTAAATAATTTACCAGCAAGTGTAGCTGTATGTCTGAATGCTCGAACTTGAGAATCAGATAAACCTGTTAAAAGTGATATCATGTTATCCATTAAATATTGATCATATATAATAGAATATTGGCACTGTTTTACAAGGTGACCAACAAAATCACAAAAATTTGATCGAAATTTTTTCCATTGAATTCCACTCATAATAAGAGGGTATTCTCCACTTTCCTAAAATAGAAACAATCAACATGGAATATATAATAAAAAATTAATAGTTATAGAAAATTTTACTTCATCGAATTCTTCTGTCATTTTTCTAATAATAGCAGCATGTTCCATATTTTCAGACATCGCTGGTGTAATGACACCTTTACAACCAGCTGCATTGATAAAGAACTGCATCAATACCAAAAGTGCTTCATCTCTATTCATTTTATACTGTTCGATCCAATCATCAACAGTGACCTAATAAATATATTTAAATAAAAAGAAAATATATTTAAATGTACAATGATTCCTTTATCGAAATATACTTGTAAAGAAACACGGCCATTTCTAATTGAACCATACAAAGTTCCATCATTTTCTAATTGTATATCTACAGGCTGTATTTGAACATGCTGTTTTTTTGATCCTGCAGGTCTGCCAGGAGGCCTTCCAGGCTTACGCTTTTCTGGTTTCTTTTCTGGCGGTGGAGATGGTGACATAGTAGATCTTTGAGGTGGATATTGTGCTCCTATAACAACACATAAAATATAAAAGTTTATTAATTTAGTGAGTGTTATATTAATTTATGTATATAAACCTCTAGTTCTTGCCCTAGTCACTCGACCACCACTAGGTGAATCAGAAATAGCACCACTAGGCGAATCAATAATACCACCACTAGGTGAAACAATACCACCACTTGTAGATGGAATTTGATTGTCTAAGTGTAAATTAGACATAGCGTCATGAACAGGCATTTGGGGGGATTGATGTTCTTGTGAATTTATTTCTTCATGAATAGATGGGGAAGTGTGAGAAGGTGTTTCATATGCCATCATAGTTTGCGATTGTTGAGGTGGTTGAATAACTGGCATTTGTTCATAATTATTATCTGACATTCCAGGTTCTTGATAATGGTCCATGTTGAAGACTTCAGATCTAGAAATTATCCGTCATAATTATTTATGAATTTTTTTTTTTCATTAAATTTTACCTTGGCGTTTGATAGTTATGATAATTTGCATAAGGGTTATAATGTTCTTGATAATCTGATCGACTAGGTGTCATAGGGCTTGGATGAATAGAACTACCAGGTGTAGATGGAACATCATACTCCATTGGAGGAGGATCATCCATGCGTATCCGTTTACCTATACTCCGATGCATTTTTATTTTTTTATCTGTAAATTATTAATAAATTATTATAATAAAGATATTTAATGAAATTATCGTTTTACTTTTGAAAAAGTTTTATTTTCATAAATATGAAATTATTATTTAATATAAATGTAAAAACATGAAATTTAATATTAAATAAAATTAATATAAATAAATTGTATGTTATTTTATCATTTTAATCATTGAGTTGGCAAAGTAGCAACAGTTAATATTTGGTATTTTTCACATGTATGGCCATTGACCGAACTATAAAATATTTATAAAATTAGAGATCTACAAATCATTATGTTTACAATAACAATCAATAATGCTAAAATGTATAAAAAAGTAAAATACCTATGTATTGTACATTTGACTATGACATATCTGTATGTTTAACGTTTGTATAATACTTATGAGAAAATATAAATATTAAATAATAAACAATAATAATCTTATCATAATTATTATCTAGTATCATTTATCAAGTCTTACATTTTAGTTTTAATATTTTAGTAGGTTACACAAAATTCCAACAAAAACAATTATTAAATTTATCAGGTATCTTATAGCCAATATGATCCTTGGTTTACAATTAAAATGAGTTGTAATTAATTATATATTATATTCAGTACTAATGTAAAATATTACTCGAGCAAAATATAATTTTAGATTTCTTAAATGTTGGAATACTTACAAAATACTATGATTGAATAGGTAGATATATTATGTACTTAACGAAAAACCAATAATGTAAAATACTAAATGATGTTCCAGAAAAAAAAAACAGTATACAATAATTTATACCTTATATGTATTGTAAAAATATAAACGATATTAAATACTTATCTACAATTAAATTTCGCGCTAAAATTACTACGTAAGAGACAATAAAATATTTACCAAACTGATCAATTTCAAGTGATTCTAGTCACATACATACATTCCGTTTCATACACTGTTGACTTTAAATCATTGACACTAATAAAAATGACATACAATTTTCAGTTTTTTGGATAAAAATAAAAAAATAATAAACAACTTCAATGGTATTTACTATTTAGTATTTACTTTACGTGGATAATATATACTTATGTATACGTTCGCTGTTGATTGTTGTAGTCTACTGCTTGACTGTAATCATCTATCTGTGACAGTGGCCAGTCTTTGTTTACGGGTATACAACACTTGTACCTATTTGATGTAACGCAATTTCGGAATATATTATAAAATCGTCACTTGGTACAAACATGCGTTAATAGTCCTAACAACATTATGTGCCACATTTTTTAAAATATACAAATAATAATATGACTCATGTATTCATGTTTTTGTGTATCTTTTAAAAATGTAATACAAGTTCATGGGTTCGTTATAATAATTATGAGTTGAATTTCTTAGCTTAATAAATCATTAAAAAGCATTTAAAAAACCCAAAAAGCAATTATAAAATTTAAATTAGATAGATACCTACTTTCATGTCACAAAATAATAAAATAAAATTATAAATTATACAATTAAAATTAAAAAACAAATTTTACAACCATATAATATATTTAGTCGAGTTATTTTTACTTAAACTTAGGGCCTAATTTAGCTAGGTCAGGCTATTGAGACACTGAGTGACGGATACTATTAAGCTAGTATACGTATACGTTTGTCACATACTCACATTTACCGGGTAACTAAAGTAATAGAAATAAATAAATTTGCTATATTTAAGAGAAATGAGAATAATATAAAATATAAATTTTCCTTTTCAAAATTCGTAAATAAAACTGTAGTTCTACAGTTGTACGGTAACTGAGAAACTACAATTAGGGCACTCCGATACTTATTTAATATTTTATCAGCTATTACCTATTTACCTACCCATGAGGATTTCACTTATATAGGTACCTATCTATCAATAATAGTACTATATAATAGTAAGATAATAAAAAACAACTATAGGAATAGGTACATGATATTTATATGAATATTATGTAAAAATTAGATAGAAGGAATGATATTATTTACTATACAAGATTCAATTTTTCAGAATATATGTAGATATTAATTTAAAGCTATCTAAGCAATTATACCACAAACCTATTCCAACCGTCCTGTGTCTCGTCTTCACGTTGGTATTGACTTTATAAGTTATATAATATCAATTATCAGCCAATTAAGCTAATAATAATACCTATTTTTTATTTAGGTATAGGTATCTAACTCTATACTATAGAATTAATATTATATATGCAATTTATTTTTGGTAAAAGTTAGTTCAACTGTTTCAGTATCGTTTATTGTATGAATTCAAATTCAACACATTCTCAATGATTAATACGTTGGCACCTTGTCATTACATTCGGTACATTCGGTACATATAGTATTCAATATTCATAAATGATTTCCACGTTTTTTCACAATAATAGTTTTTTAAATAGTAATTTATTATAACAGTAAATATAATTATTTATTATTATTTTTTTTAATCAGTTGTAAGCCGTGTTTATTCTACGTTATTGTCTATTTGTTAATTTGTATTTCACTATTTTTGCTTATTACAGTGAAACCTGTATATAACGGACAGTCACGGAATCAAAATATTGTCCGTTATAGACAGGTTTCAGTGTTTTAATAGTAAAATTATATATCTGTTTAATGAAAAATGAAAATTTTGTACGTACATTATATTAGTATTGTATATACTATTATTATTTTTATCATAATTGTTGTTATATTGTTCATATACATTAAAAATTTAATTTTAATATTTGTCAGTATAAGTTTACGAATAGACAAACCGCTATATAGAGTCTTTACAACGAATAATGTCCACCTTTTGTTTTAAATTTAAACATTTACGCGGTACAGAAGAAGTGATTGCTAAGAAAAATATGTACAATACTTGAATATTAATATAATATAAGTACGTACCTACAAAATTTTCATTTTTCGGATTTGAACTAGAATTTTTGTCCGTTATGTAATCACAGGGATTAAATATTAGTGTCTGTGTCCGTAATACAAACAGTATATAATGTAAGATTATTTTATTAAAACTATTAAAATTTATATGGAATAAAATCTATACAAAATTTCTATAATTGAAATGAGTCTTAAAATATATATGTAATTACAATATTACATATTGTTTAATATGATGCACTCCGTGCGGTTGATTTAGCGGTCGAGTGTTGATATTTTAATCGCTCATCGATTCTTACAATAATTAATTTCAATTAAAAAAGCATACTATTAATTGAGTCTGATTAAAATGGGATCGTTGACTGCTGCAGTGTAGCGCATGGGGGAGATTTATATATTGAAGTGTCTAATTAAGTCGTTGTGTGCGTGCGGGCGTACCGAATACGGTTTCACCGAATTGGGGGGACCTCGTTATTCTTCAAATACTTATATAATGTTAACTGCGTCTATGCTGCCGACCTAAAATTGTATGTTCAATCATGCAGTACCTATCGAATGTGTGCTTAGCTGCGGTCATAACGGTTCAATACGTATTGCTATATGGACTGTACGAATATATACGGGAAGTGGATATCAAGTGCTCGGCATTGGAGGAAGCGACGAATCATCGGCCTCGACGGGATGTGAACATCGCTGAGAACTCGGTGTCTTCGAAGACCGAAGATGGCGGGGAAAAAGTGGAATTCATCAATCCGAATTTCCGACCCATCATCGAAAAAGAAACCAATGCTAAGGGTGAAGCACCAAATGGAACCAAAGAGGAATGGTATTGGCTCAACGCCTATTCGAGGATACCAGTAAGAGATAGAGAGTGTGAGAGAGTGCATATTGCACATATAATACGTAAAATACACTGTGCTTAGTTATATTATTAATACCTAAGTGTTATATTAACGTCTAAATGGTAAAAATATTTAGGTAGCTGCTCTTCAAGGTTTCTGCTCATCTACCAGAGACTATTGTCCACCCGGTAAAGAAGGACCTATAGGTCCTCGAGGAGAAATTGGTCCGGAAGGACTACCAGGCAATAAAGGTAAAGGACTAATAAAATAAAATAATAACTACCTTAAAAGCAGTTTATTTTTATTATTGCTCATCATAAAAACAAATAAATAAAATAAAACCGTTTATAATATAATCATAAAATTAAATTTAAAGCATTGAATGATTATATATGTTATTTTTTTAGTATCTAATAATATCCAATAGTCAATAGGTTAAGCGATACATATAGGTATTATGTTATTTTAATACAATGACAATTAATTTGTATGCCTATTTATTATGTACCGCGGTAAAAAAAAAAGTTAACTCTAAATTAAATAACAAAATATGCTGTCCTAGCTTTTACTCTCGTGTAAGTTTTAAAAACTTAAAATTAATTTAATAAAATATTTAATAAATACATATACAATAGCTTATATTAATATATTAAATATACAGATATTAAGGGTAGTAAACACTTAATAGAAATCCCATTTTATCTCGTGTTTATAGAAAAATTCTATTGAGAAACAAATTAAAAAATAATACTGTATAGGTCTGTAGAACAAAATATAGAGAATAAATAAAGGATACTAGTTTGTATGTATGATTATTGATTAGAATCAATTCAAATGTAGTCATCATCATCATGTTATAAATGTATAATATTGAGTTTATTCTCTCTAAAAAAATGAATGTCAATTGTTAAAATGTAAATATTAATTTGTAATTTAACCTATAACTCTTTAATTTGATGTTTATTACTTATATTTTATATAATTAAAAATTTATAACTATTGGGTAAAGATTTATTTAAAATCATGTCAAATTAAATAATATTAATGTATACAATGTTTAACATTATGTAATTATAAAATAATTATTCTATTGATTATTTATGTTTTAGGTGAACCAGGTCAGGATGGACCAATGGGTCTTGAAGGTCGAAAAGGCCCAACAGGGCTACCAGGGCCGGTTCGTAGGTGCCATGATATTTAAATTGGCGTTGTATAAAATTCTTAGCTTTATTACGTACTAAAACATTTTTAATTATAGGTGGGTCCAAAAGGAGAAAGAGGAATGACTGGTTTTCCGGGAGCACCTGGTAAGGATAATATTAATATAATTTAAGTAATAGGTATTTGTGAAAATAAAAAAGTCTATCGTTTATTTCAAAACAGAAAACATCTATTTAAAATAAGTATTAGATTCCTTGGTTTCTAATAAATTTTTGCCTTTTATAGCCTAAATAGATAAATATTATATAGGTAACTAATTCAGTGTTTCGTGTATCGTGAGTATCGTGTATTTAAGCCTTAAGGTGTATGATTTTTACTAATTAAAAACTATTAATTATTAGTTATATAGACTTCCATTAGTGTAAATAGTCATTACATACCTATAAGTAAAGATAAAGATATGTAGAAAATACACTGCACAAATATGTATTACTGTATAAACGTATAGTTGTAGCTTTGTAGGCAATTTTGCATTATACATATTTATTTATTCATCTATATTGTACTCGTGGGGCAGTATACTAGGTTATAATAATTCTCAAATAACAACAATAATATAAAATTAATTTGTAATAAGTGATTTAATTAATAATTACTTAAGATAATATCAGATTTTCAGGTCGCTATTTGTTTTCTTACTATAATTCATAATATATGTATTACAATTTCGCGTTAAGCAGAACTAATCTTACGCTGTTAATTTTAATTAAGAGGGAAATTTAAACTGATTTATTATCAAACATTATCAGATTATCTATATTGTGTACGTTGGCCTTTTTATGATGCTCCAATTTTTGACTTATGTAAAATATTAATATTTCGCAAAAAATTGAAACATTTAAAAAAAATCAACGCATCATGAACACAGCTAATATTCTTTACTTTAAGTTTGACACTACTGCATATGATTGGTTCTGCAGCTTTGCTATATTGTACATGTGTCAGAGAAAAAAAACAATTGATGCACGCACTGTGCTGACATCCTCTTAATTTTAATTCATGTAAAATACTTAGGCAGGTACCATATAGGTATTCTAGTATAATAATTTTATTTTTTTATAGAACTATGTTAAAATAAATTAAAACTTTTTTATTCTAATTGAGATAACAATTGATGTTTAAAAATAAATTCAAATAAGTTACATTTAATGAAGTAATTACCTATAAATTATGATTTAATATGTTTGTTTAATAAATTAGGTTTAGATGGACGCGATGGTAT
Source organism: Rhopalosiphum padi (assembly GCF_020882245.1). Taxonomy (NCBI): domain Eukaryota; kingdom Metazoa; phylum Arthropoda; class Insecta; order Hemiptera; family Aphididae; genus Rhopalosiphum; species Rhopalosiphum padi. The sequence goes on from NC_083600.1 coordinate 28,788,590, forward strand.
TCCTGGAGAACCCGGATTGGATGGAATGCCTGGAAAGTATGGTCTCGATGGTTTGTAATTGGTTTTATACATATAACAGTATAACATATTTTTAGAAATACAACCTTTAGTTATTTTTTAAAAATTAAAATAGAATTTTCAAGATTGTATAATACAAATTATAGTAAGTTTATAATTCAGTTGATATTCTAATGTAAAAGAATATTTTTATTGAATTTGTAAATAATTGTTGGCTTGAGGTATAGTCGTATAGAAAAGTCTTACATTTAATGGTGCAAATACTAAAATTTCTCATGGAGGCTTCTGTCTCAAGAAAATTTTCAAAAGTATTAATATAATAAAAATGGCTAAATGGCTGTAGTAGAAAAACCCTGTAGGAGAAAATATGTATTAAGTATGTTGCTATAAGGCTATACATATATAGTATATTGTCGGAGTATTATTTGAGGAGACTTGTTAATAGTTTAGCCTTTAAGAGGGTTTTCCCTATAAGCCCCATATTTATGTCACTACTTTCACGCCCAAATAAAACTAACCATACCATTTAAAAAATTCTAACTAATTTTAGCAAAACTGTAGAAAGAAGCACCAGGGTAATATATTTTTTTCCGAACATGTCTTTAACCATCAAAACCCGTTCTATAATTTTGTATGAGTTACGAGCCTAATTTTTTAACTACACCAATATTTAACAACATATTTGTTACCCGTCGTTATATATATACGTACTTATATGTACATCTCTCGATTATCGATGCTGTAATCTTTAATTATATATTTTACTTCAAGTATTTTTTTTTAATAATTTATGTTTAGTATGTATATACTTTCCTTTAATTATTTAATATACCTAATTATCCTATATCTCTTATTTAAAAATAGTTATTAATTATGTTTGTAATTGATAATTGACTTAAGGTGTTCCTGGTACTAACGGTTTACCCGGAAAGGATGCAACGTGCTTCAATGGTACCGATGGAAAGCCTGGTGAAATGGGACCATTAGGACCACCCGGTCCCATTGGCCCAAAAGGTTAATTATTATTTTTTTTTTATATGTATATTTAATGAAATTAAAGTTAAAATTTAATGAATTAGGTTTAACTGGACCGAAAGGTCGTCCAGGTAAACCAGGAGTTGACGGTACTCCTGGAAGACCAGGATTAAGTGCTTACAATTACACGGTGAATGGAATTCCCACTACAGACTTTTTAACAGCTCCTAATATTATTGGACATTCTGAATTAAAGAATATCACTGTGAAAGAGGGTGATAATTTAAGATTACGGTGTGTAGCAACAGGATCCCCTAAACCTACAATTGTATGGCAAAAACTTGATACTACTACAGTGCCGATGGGGTCATGGAGAGGTAATTATTTTCAGTTATTTAATTTTTTTTTTACATAGTATTTAACTAAAAAGTAGTATGTATATTAATTTATTTTTTATTTTAGAGGAGACAGTTACTGGCTACGCTATAAATATTACTAAAGTCAATAGACTTCACATGGGTCGTTATAAATGCATAGCCGATAACGGTATAGCTCCATCTGCAATACAATATTATTCAATTGAAACACACTGTAAGTACCTACCTAATTATTTTATTGCTTTGGTGTTAGAAAATTTACTTACTAAAAGTTTGAGTTTTATGTAAGAATCCCAGACGAGATAGTTAAAAAATTTAAATCTGAATTTGCTGTTAATATTACTTTAATATGAAATTCTTAATTTTTTTTTTAGTCCCTCCACTTATTTCTGTACAAAATCAACATGTGGCTGCTGCAGTTAATCGTTCAACATCATTTGAATGCGAAGTAGAAGCTTATCCATACGCGATTCACTATTGGGAACGAGAAGGAGACATTATAGAAAACAGTGATAAATATAGTATAACTAGAATAGATATTTCCAGTTATAAGTTTATAATGCAACTAAATATATCATCAGTTACTGATGCTGATAATGGCACATATTATTGTGTGAGCAAAAATGACGAAGCTATCGTAGCTGGAAACATCACTTTATACAGTAAATAATTAATAAAATCTGTTAATATTTTAATCAGTAATATGTTATTTTAAACATTTTAGTTGTTGATCCAACTTTGGTAACACCTCCGCCTTATGTTGACCCTAATAACAAAATTAAGTTCGGCAAAGGACCCCCAGAATTAGTTGGAGAATACGACATATGTCAACCACCCGTAATTTGTCCTACTTGTCCAAAATCAAAAGAAACAAAGGAGTGTAAAGAAGAATTTACTATTGATGACTTGCTGGGCCATCAGCCGTTAGCTATACAACAATTACACAAAGTCACCAATAAAGGTCATGCTAATCGAACTTTAGGTAAATACTAAATTAAGATTTTAATCATTTTTTTGTATTAATCAGCGTTACTTACTTACATTTAACAATAATATGTATTTTAGACTGTCAAGTATATGCGGTGGGTAAACCAGTCTTTAATAGAGTTTCAAACGCTTCGTTTGGAAGTTGGATGAAAGATCCAATGTCACGTGATTCAAATGATACCATTTGGATGACAGTAAATGAGATAAATGCACTTTATCAATTTTCTAATAAATCAATGTTTAAAGACAATAGACCAACAAAAACATATACTTTAAGTTACTCGTTCCACGTGAGTTAAATGAATAACTATACCTATTATAATTAATTATTATATAATGTTTTTTTTATTTATTGACGCCTAGTGTTAGTCTTATAAGTAGATAACTTAATTTCAATATATATTACAATATACCTATAATAGTTTAAGTTTTAAAATAATCTTGAACATTTTGATTTTATTAAATAAGACAATGAATATAAATGTAATCATTCCTAATTGTCTTTAAATCTTTCAACTTTATATTATTTAACATTATTAACCTTAAATATATCTTTAGTTTGAAGCTTCGACAAATCATTTTCATATTGTGATTAATTATAATTATTGTTTATATAAAAATGCAATATTTAATATGAAATTAATTTGTAAGAATTATTAATAGTTACTAAACTAAATTGCATAATAGTATATATAATTAAATATAATGAAAAATGTATTTTAGGGAAATAGCCATGCAATGTATAAAGACTCTTTTTATTTTCACGAAAAGGACAAACCAATAATTCGAAAGTATGATATCCAACAAGAAAAATGCACAAATTATTTGACGGTTCCATACTTAAATACTACTAACCTTAAAAATCGTTTGTATACAACAAAGTTAGTAAATTGTTTTTACACTTAAATAAAAATTCAACTATATAGGTATATAAAGTAAAGAAATACAGTAGTTTGTTTATGAATATTTAGAATGAATTATGTAGATTTGGCAGTTGAAGAAAATGGCTTATGGGTCATTTATGGTCTGGAGGATTCTAATAATACAGCAGTTCTACATGTTGACCCAATGACTTTGGAAATCGAATATGCTTGGAATATAAGCATTAAACACGATCGAGCAGGAGATATGTTTATCGTGTGTGGTGTATTATATGCAGTCCATAGTGTAACTGAAAGGAGTACAACCATTAGGTGATACATAATATGACATGTTATTGCATAAAGATTATTTACTACAAATAGAAAAATTTTACATTCCATGTTTTAATAAAAATTTTTAATTTTAATTTAGATTTGCATTGGATTTATACAAAAACGTTCGATTAAACGATGTCGATTTACCATTCACTAATCCATTTGCACACACTACATTAATCCAATATAATCCACATAATAAAGAATTATTCACTTGGGATCAAGGAAATTTGTTAACGTATCCAATTAGATACAATGCTATGGGTTTAAATATTACTAACAAAGAATTAGACGACGAAATGATTCCTTCTGGTATAGAACAGAGTAAATTAAAATAAAGCATGAAATATTTTATGTATATTTTTTTTACATTTTCAAGTACAACGTTATTTTATATCATTGTAAAGACAAATATTCTAAATGTTTTAAAATTATTTGATAACCTAAGACTTAATATTTTAATTGTGTCTCCAAATACGTATACATTTTTTTTAGCTTATAAAATATAATTTACTTGATTGTTATTTTAATATATGACGTGTTATTAATTTATTATTTATAATATACTATAAGTGGGTATAATTTATATAGTATTATTTACAAATCAAATATATCACATTTTAAGTTAATATCTTGTGAAAATTAACAGTCAAAGTGGTATATACTAAATTATATTTTATGCCGAAAATGTATGAATTTAAAAATAATAAATAATCATTTAAACAACATAGAAAATACATACAAAATATTTGTTTTTGTAATTGTATTATTAGATTTTATTAAAAAGTAAAAATAATTACAATGAATAAAGCCCTATAGGTATTAACATAGTTCTTTTGTTAGAGTAGGTATCTGCTATACCGGATACCATAATAAAATTAATTATAGTAGGTATACAATCATAGTAAGGGTGAAAGTATAGACATCCGATCTGCTGTAGATACAATATCTATAAATCGTAATTGAGTAAGCTAATGTAGTACTGTACATATACTATGAACAGTGGAGGGTAAATGTGGTATTACTTACCATACATGACTGGTGTTAGGGAATGTAGATTTGGGTGATTGTAGTGGGATACAACACGTTTTGTTTTGTTGCTTTGTGCGCATCACTTTCTTCCGGCGAATGAAGCACAGAACTACTCTGTAGTCGTAAAGTCGTAAAATATAATTAAAGACAATAATGATGAACACTGCAGTTATGTACCTATTTTGCCTATACAATACGCCAGGCAACACATCGTAATTAGTGGTCATACGGCGTTTATAAAAAACATTACAAAGTACTCGTAGGTACTTTGAGGAACGTCAGATAGGACTTGAAACTGTTCCGAAATTTTACAGATGAGATTAATGAACTGTTTACGTTCTCAAATAAGATTTTATCCAAAATAAGAGTGGCTCGCCAACTCCAGATTGGTTAAGAAAGTAAATCAAAGTACCTATATTGTTCGGGGGGGGGGGGGCATCTTCAAAATTCGTAATTATTAATGTAGGACGTAGGTATTATATGATCGAAATGACGCTACCACGCTGGCCGCGAATTTCAATAACGTACAAATCTACAAAATTGAATACAAATAATTAATCGTTTTCTGCGTTGTTAATTAATAGAATAAAAATCCCGTTAGACGTTGTCATCATGCGAATATTTATATGTTTTACGTGTTTATTGTATATGGATGAATAGAAATTTTATAAGATTACCGATGACCGTATTAATATTATTATTATAAAACATAATTTAAGATTATTTCCGAGAAAAAAGTCTTAACACAAACATTTATATAGTTTACGGAAACAATAATTAAAAATGAAAAAAAAAATAGTAAAATAACTCATATATAATTTAGTGGAATGGTGTTTTATTGACTTACATATTTGTATGGGTACAAAGGAGAAAATACTTTTCTTCGCACACGGGGCGGCTAATATAATATGCGTAAATTCTGCAGTATAATATAATTTTAATTCATATCAAATCTTCTATAATTGTCAATTTTTTTGATCAAGGAACAAAAAATGTATTCACAACATATATTGAACTTTATATTTATTTATTTATTAAAAATACGGGCTGGTATTTCATAGTAATGGTTACATTACATTCATTACAAGTAACATTTAATAATTGAAATATTAAAATACAATTAAAAGTTAAAACAAGAAAAAATGTATAATGAACAACAAAAAAAAACATAAAATATGTATAGTAAAATACAGTAAGTTAATTAGAAGAATAAGACGGTTCAATATTGACAATTCTCATAATTCTCAACACAATTCTCTTCCTACAAGTGGCTTATTACTCATTAGCAGTATAGTTTATGTTATAAAAAGGAATACAAATCCCATAATTATTACATTTGGCCAAAGCAAGAATTTTGAAATAGATGCAAAAGGGGAGATTTAGGAAGTCAATTTTACATGAAAGTAAATTAGAAAGAAAAATTCTCCTATCGGTTATCAGTCAACGACGATCTTTGCAGAGAATAAGAAGGACTGGAAAAGAATGTTGCTGTCGTTAAATTATTGAAATGTACCTATTTGTGAAATACGCTGAAAAACTCATAATCGTTTTTTTGTACAATTATGTATCATTGAACTTAAATTTAACACATTCACGTACCTTCACTTACAATGACCCATTTGGCATCTAATGTACAACAGGGTACAAAGCGAAAGCGGTACCCACTTGCTTACTTTATTTGTTGTTTAATACTTACAATACGAATTTTTGATATCATAACTAATTATATTTAATTGATAAGGAACAGTAAATTCACTTGAGGAGAAGCCTCCGTTTTAAGGCACTCTTATATGACTTAAATAAATCGGGTTTAGTGAATTGCGTCTGATAAAATAAATGTTGATGTAGATCATCACAATTCATTTATTTGTATACTGTATTTTGACTATTTTCGGTTTACCAGAGAACACGCAGTGTCCGGATGAAAATTTGTTTTTCTACCCCCCCCCCCCCCCCCCCGCGTATGCGACAACCATAGTGGAACCGGTCTCGATAGTAGCGTCGTTGGGACACGCAGATTAGGTTTTCTTTTTTCACTCGCGGAGGAGCATAGTCATTGGCTCATTGCTGATGTCTCAATTATTCTCATTGTACTTTGTACTTTTGTAGCGTTGTAGGTTACTATTTTATAATGTTATGTGTTTAATATGTAAGCAATGTACTAATGTAAGTGTTTATACACCATCAACTGAGCTTATGTAAAGTGCAGTTGCAATATAATATTGTACTGTGTACTATTAATATGTAGGCCACAGACATAGATAATAAATTATTATCTATATATTTTGTGATGTAGGAATAGATCTTTTACTAGTAAAAGCAAATACTATAAAAAAGGTATATAATATACGTCGTATACTATAATGGATGTAGGCACTCTACCAAGTACCAACTAGAACTTAGTAACCATTATGTTGTAGATTATAGAATCACTTTGCTTATAGAAGCCGAAATGACTATCACTGAGTATCACGAGATAATGTTATCAGTGGTTCCCAAGAATACTGGATTAATAATAACAATGCTCATTTAACGAAAAATTGAACAAAATAAATATCTAAAAGCACATATAATGATAGATTTTAACTGAATAATTATTGAAAAATAATGGACAATTGATCATAATATTATTAGTTCAAGGAATTAACACCATTTTGAATCATCAGTCATTTCACAAATTCTTAAAGTAAAAATAGTTTGTTGTAGACGGTTTGGGATACCTTGAGTTTACGGTTAGTATCAATACCAATGTAAGGGCGAAAAAATGATTGGGCGTCGTTTGTGTCGTTGATCAGCTATTGGACATCTGCTTTTGTTCTGTTGAAAACTAACGATACGCCAATTTTGGTTGGATGCGCTAATTTGAGCGGCAAATTAATTTGTTTCGACTGATTCTGAATCGTGTGAATAACATAACCATGTCCGTGTTCTTGGTGAATCCGTAAGTATTAGTGGTTTACCGTTGAATGCTGTGAGTTATAATAATAAGCGTGTGTATTTCAGGTCTACAGAAGAAGAAGAGGAAGACAATCCAACCGAAGATGATCCCAACGCTATTACAATATCCGTAGAAGAGAGCAATCAAACTTGCAATGTGGCTGCCTTAAACCAATTTTGGCCCAAAGCAATCGATGAAATTAGAAAGATTGGAACAGTAAAACTATCCATTGTTTAAATTATGTTTGGTTGTTACAAAACAGTTTTTTTTTCGAATTTTGTTTAGTTAGACTTAAAAACACAAGCATTACCATTAGCTAGAATCAAAAAAGTGATGAAATTAGATGATAATGTGAAAATGATCAGTGCAGAGGCTCCAATGCTGTTCTCAAAAGCTGCAGAAATATTTATCAATGAATTAACTCTTCGTGCTTGGATACATACCGAAGACAATCGACGACGAACATTACAAAGGAATGATATTGCTATGGCAATCACCAAGTATGACCAATTTGATTTTCTTATTGACATAGTGCCTAGAGAAGAAGCAAAAATTGTTACAAAGGAAGTGAAGACATCACTGAATCCCGAACAAGTAATTATCACTTATCAGTATTAGGTGACTATATATATATATCTAATATAAGACATTTCATCAACAATTACAGACTAAACAATAACTTGTCATAAAATATTAATATTCAATGATTTATCTCATTTAATATATAAAAAATACTTTTTTATTATGTATTATCTCATGTGAAAAGCCATTTGTCATTTATATCAATAAAATACAAATATTAATACATTCTAACTGTGATTTGGTAAAAAATAATTATATAAATTAGTAGGTATTTATATTTTAATCATTATACTTTTAGGTGTACAGATTATAATTTCTGTTTTGTAATTATTTGTAATAATTCATGTTAGCATTTTGTTATCAAATTACTCAATTTAATAAATGGAGATTATGATAATAATTATTAGATGATTCAAATTTGTTTGACTATGAAAAAATGTTATACACAGTTAATATTTTTTATTGTACATTTTCATTAATTTGATATAATCATATAAGTTATTGAATTGAGTAGAATATTGATAAAGAAAATAAACTTATTATTCTACTAAATTAATAATAACTATAAAAAATATATTTCTATTTGATTTTTAAATTATAGGTTCAGTATTATTTTCAACTTGCTCAACAACAACAACAACAACAACAGCAGCAGCAGCAGCAACAGCAACAACAACAACAATCAAATAATGCATCAGGGTCTAGTGCTGGGCAGACAATACAAATCTTACAACCGGTGAACAACCAAGTAGTATCTTTAGGGAATGGTACTCAAGATCAAGTAAATATAGAAAATGTATGTTGGTTAGGTTAATTTATTATTCTCTTAAAAAATATGTTTGATATTTTTCAAATCTTATAAGTTATTAAATAACTTAGTTAAATATAATATAATTTATTTTATTTTTAATAATAATTTTTTTTATAGATTTAATCGATATATAGTATATAAGGTGCATAGGTGTTGGGGGTAGGACTAAAGTCTCCCAGGATTTAAAGCGCTCCAAGTAAACTTTAGCCTGTCTACAAAGTGTACATCAGTTTACATATGGACCAATCATGAGACATTAAATTATGTTTAAGAACCATTAGTTAACTATTGATTTATTAAATGTTTAGTGATTGTCCATTTAACTCAGGGCTTTAATATTAATGTATTTAATAGTATACTTTGAATTCATTTTTATAATTATTTGACATTTATTTTCATCTTTTTTTTCTTAAATAATATTTAAACTTTACAGAAAAAAATATTCTAGTAATTTGCCATTAAAAACAATCTAAATATCATTGCATTGGACAATAAATAGATACATAATTTATGTACTTCATATTTATTTACAATTTAATAATTTTATTACCTATATTGTATTTTTATAAAACTGTCCAAAGGGTATTAGAAATGTAGTAAGAACAAAATCGAAAAATTGTTTCATAAATTACAATAGTCAACAAAACTAATAAAATTGAAAAGATGCCAAAAATTACAATATGTTACAATTAAAAATTTTATAACTAAATATGTATTTCTGTGAACACAAATTTATAACTCGTTTAGCAACAATTCTGAACATTGGTAAAAATTTGTAAGATTCATACTCTAGTCATTAATAAATATTAATAGTGTTGAATATCTATTTTAATTTTTAGGGTTAATAAAATAACTATTAATTTACTAATGTTATATTTTTTTATTACTTAGATTCCAAATAATACATCAAATATCACAACAAGTACTTCAACCACTGTAACAGGTAGTCAACCACAAGTTATTCAGTTACAAGGCAATACTCAGGCATTGAATACAAATTCAAATGGTGTACTTCAATTAGTACAACAGGTTATTACTCCAACTGGAGAAATACAACATATACCTGTAAGTGTTGTCATTAACTACATACAAATGTATATTTAAATATAATATTGGGCATGATATACAGTATAATTCTTAAAAAATTAAAACAATTTGTTTAATTTAAACTCTTAAAACAATTTATGGTATCTATAGTTTTGTGATCTTCCAATATAAAAATTAAAATATGATTTTCCTCAAAATCATAACAATTTAAATATTAATTTGTTGTTAAAATCAATAAAATTTTCAATTTTAATAGTTAAGGCTTTAAAATTGAATAAAATCTTCTTTATAAGTTTTTCTTACACCAATACAAATTTTAAGTATTACATATTATTATGTATACTTTTTTTTATATAGATATTTCAAGTTCAAATTAATATTAAATAAATATTTAAACTAAAAATAACAATGTTTTAATCTTTGTTATAAAGTATATTATAATTTACTATACTAACTCACATTTAAAATTATACCACAAACTTATTCACATTCCATTGTTAATAACAGCTACTAATATTACATGAAATAATAATTTATGCAATATAAATGTGCCTATCTTTAGAAATATAGGTTAATAGACTGTTCAGAATGGGTGTTTGTATGCATTGATTTATCTTTAATTTAAATTTAATATCCATAACAATGAATTACTTATTGACAAGCTATACTTACAAGTAATGTACAGAAAAGTAACATTCCTGGTTTATGAAATTTTATTTTCATGTAATTTATGTAAAACCACTAAATTTAATAAAATTTGCATGTTATACTTTTATTATTATTAAAGTAGACTTTATTTTGGGAGATCAAAAAATTATACAACTAGAATTTTAAAATGTACAGAAATATGTTTACTTTGTTTTTAAATAAGTCTAATTATAAATATTATATTAATATTAAGTCTTTGATATGATAAAAGAATATTTATAAAATATTTTTTCATAGGTGAATAATAGTTTATAACTAATAAGTAATAACAGTGCTCATATAACTATTCAATTTGTAAAAATCAATCCTATTACCCCATTATTCATTTTTGATGAATATATTACCCATGATATAGATTTTTTTGTCATTTAATTTATGTTTATAAAATTCTCATAAAATAGAAAAAGATATTTTTAAAAAATAATTACTGTATTTAATAAAATTATTAAATTACTATTTTTTTTTTTGATTTAGATACAAATTAATTCCAATCAACTGCAAATGCTTCGCATGCAAATTCAAAATTCCCCTCAATCACAAGTTCAAGTAGTCCAATCACAACCACAAATTATACAAGTAAAATATTCAAAAACATTTCATTTTTATAATTACAACTTATTATGTTTTTTGTTTTTGAAGGTGGCTTCACAAGCTAATGGACCAACACCAGTATACATATCTCAATCAACTATTAATCCATCTTCAAGTCCAGAATAAATTATTGTAAATAAAATAATAGTTATTTATTATGTAAAATAATTAGTAAATTGTCATTCAAAATTTAAATTCTTTTTTTTAATCTGCAATATAATTTTAATTTACAAATGTTATTATAGGTTACAAATCAATTCATCAAGTTTCACCAAATTGTTATTAATGTTAATTCCGATTTTGATGTTAAAATTATTATCATAAAAACCATTTATGTCTGTTAAACTTGTATTAAATCCTTCAAAACATTTTGGTGAAAAATTATTGTTATGACAAGCAATTGTAAATATTTTGTCATTAGTGTATAATTTTTATACTTTTTAATTTCTTATTTTGTATTAACCATTGCAACAATTCAATTTGTTCTTTGAAATTCGAATATTGTTTAATATTTAAGGGAAAATTTCATAATTTTTCATTTTGATCTGATAACCATATGAAGTGTGGTTGTAAGAAATGGTACCATTAATTATTAAAAATTTTATTTTTAACTATACGGATAAATTGTACATAATTTGCCATGATATAAACAGTAAATAATTATTTTAAAATTAAACATAAATTTTATTTTTATATTGCTGTGAAATATATATTGTAAAGTAAATAACAAACATATAAAGAGACAGAATAATTATACTAGAAACAGTATTCATTACTAAAGTATACATACACATATTTATTATTCCAGTTACAACATTAGCAAACAAAAAGAAAAATAATAAATTATCATTTACACTATCTATAATTAGTGAAACTCTATTGAATTCACTTAATCGTCCTATTTTATGTAAAAGAACAGTTAAAAAGTTTTCAATCATAATTGACATGAACAAAAGATATGAAGATATTGATAATACCCAGTAAACATAACCGGCATTAGCTAATCTTCTAGAAACACCAAAAATATAACTTATGATAAATGTCAATAGAAATAAAGCAATAGATAAAGTTGATGTTACTGTTAAAAGGAAAATACTGTTTAGTAAATGATTTTTTTTCATAAAAAATGACAACCGTGATTTCATTGACAACGTATATAAAAATATCGCTTCATAGCCAATTAAAGATAAAATGCCTTCACGGTTTGCTGAGAACAGCGTGTCTCTAGGAGCATCACTCATAATCCATTCGGCAAGTCCAAAATTTAATGCAAATTCATAAATAACGACCAGAATTGTGGCAATAATAGATAGACAACAAGTACTGATAAAAGGTAAAACAAATAGATTAATTATTTTCAGGAATGCTAAAGTCATGAAAAAATTCCAATGTACTCCATACTCAAACATATAATGATGATAATCTGCTTTTGTCACGAAATATGTACGACCTATTCCCAACACAAGTAATGGTAAAACTTGTTTGAATACTTTGAATACATTTTTACTTATATTCCGTGTGTTGGGAATATTGAACAATAATGCATTTGAACAAACATAACAACCAACGCCTATATCCATTACTCCGTGTCCATACGTTTCTGTTTTAGCGAATCGACGTGGAAACACATTGAAATCTACTGCTAATATACAAAATACTGTGTATGTATTGAGCATAAATCTATAGACAGTAATGTAAGGATTTTTTTTGGTTTTAATAGTACTCGAAGATATATAATTGTGGTTCAACAACATCCAGACAAATGCAATACCAAAGACTATGATGTAAATCAAGAACTGTACAACTGAATAATCTGAAAACAATGTGAAATTAAACACGGTCGGTAGTACCATTGTAATAAATTCAAAAAGAAACATCCATATTGTTGGAGAGTTGAGTTTTTTGCTGTGATCTGTATTGATTGACATCCAAATAAATACGATTATATGAATAGGCAACGGAAACAGAGATGTGTAAATTTCAATTAATGTAGAGCCTGTTTGGTTGGACATGGCTTCTCTATGCAGTTCTTTATACTCTGTATCCATTGTGTGAATGTGAACACACAAACGTATCACTAGATATAGAAATAAAGTCGGTTAACATTTAATAAATGGCAACAACCACAAAAGGTTAGGTACTTAAATTAATACTATTTACCCAAATGTTGAAGATATTTTATTCAGTGATCTTGTTGATACATTAAAGCATGTCAAATAGCAACCATGTTAATCGAATAAATAATGTATACAAATTTAAAATATTAATTTTTGTTAAGTACCTACATTAGTAAACGTCAACGGCCAACAAGATATAGGTAATAAATATTTTCAAGTATTACTGACTAATGAGTAGGTTAGTTACTCATTCCCAATAGATATAGTATATAATATACTACTATAATGTCATGATACTCATAATGGTAGTACAAGTATAAATCAAAAATTAAAAACACTAAACACTAATGATTATTATGTTAATAATATAATATATTATTGCACATTTTTACATTATTAATTGCATTTTTTATTATTAATGTCTATGATTAGTATTTACTATTTTGTTGTATTATTAATACAGTATATCAACATTATCGACAACCGCCGTTATCCAGTAAGTTAGGCATAGATAATTATTATCTAAGAAGGCAATATTCACAGATAGTATTATCAGACAGCAGTAAGTTGGAGTAGCAATTTGTGTAAAGCAGTAGGCACTATATAGGTACACTCATGATTTAAGAATCAAAATATATTAAAATAATAATATTTAGGTATATCTTAAATCGAAGGTTCAATAGAAAAATTAATTACCTACACTTATGGACAAAAGAGATACATAAAGTTAGGCTAAAAAGTAAAGATATTACAGATCCACAGCCACGGTAACGAGTATAAATTAACCACCGATAGATTGAATCTACCGTTATAAATTATAAATTATTATCCTTTAACTTAAAATTCATAATAAATCAGTTTATTAGTTATAACTTAAGGTAGGATGGTTGAGTTGTATAAATTCAATTAAAATAACACAATACATATACGATATTCAGCATGTATATTAAAGGTATAAAAGACCTAAACACGTTTTATTAAAAAATTATATAATATGTAGATACACGAAAAATAACCTGCAGTAATTTTGAAGTCACTGTGTAGTAGTTACATATAGTAGTTTTCGAATGTACTACGTGTCCGCTTCATTGATACTGGTCACTGTAATTTAAAATAGACGTGTTAAATTTAAATTCAATAATAAATTATTAGGTATAATACGAAAAACGATTCCGAGTGAAAACGTGCAGTGTGTTAGAGCTTAGCTTATAATGCATAGGATGTTTTATAATTTATTTATATTAATAATGGTGTTTTATTTTCCTGTTAGAAATAAAATATGTAAATAAGTTGAACTATTTTTCCCAAACATTTCGCATGAGAAGGTAGTTACATCATAATAATCATTAATCATTATAATACTAAATTATATTATATTATACCTACGATTAATACGATTGTTATTAATTTAAAAGTTAATAACGACGCATCATCTTAGAACGGTGTGACTAGAATTGTGGTATAATTAATTTAAAATTAGACTAAATATGTTGCAAATTTCATTGCTCATAAGAAATTATAATAAGTTTTCATAATAAATACATTTAAATTACAAATAGTAACTATAAAATCATTTGATTAAAACCATTTTTTATTTCTTATAAATGTCTTATTTAATCAAAATGAAACATTAGTTATTATCTATATATAAAAAAAATGTTGCATACGTGCTTAGTTTATTTTTTAAATTGTAATTCGAGAAAATGTATAGAAAAAATAAGTACAATTTTTCAAAAATATCAATTGCTTATAAATGTATATGCTTATAGTTGCGTATAAAAATAATAATTTAATAGCAATGTAATGAAATATTTTTACGATTAATATATTTTGAATTACAACAAAATAATTAAATATCAAAATTTGTTTACCCAATGAAAAATCGATATAATTACTTTGAATATCCAAATTTGAACTTCAAATAGTTCAAATTCCTATAAGTAAATTGTAAATATTTATTTTCGTTGATTTTTATTGCAGCATACTAGAAATACAAATTAAGAGTACCTAACCATAAATAAGCACTTTATTATGGTAACTAGGTATTTAAGAGCATAACTAGATTAAGATTATCATAATATTGGACTCTTGGTACAAGACTACTATAGTATCACATCTAAAAATATTGGCTTTTTGAATAAAAATTTTGTAGATCGATATAGCTTTAATTTCTAATTTAAAAAATGGTTTATTGTTATATACTGTAGCCCAACCAATGCCTTCGTATTAAATATTTGGATTATATTTTGGAATTGGATTTAACAGAAAATTCAATTGCATTTTCTCATACAATTACCTATGATATGTTTCTTTAATCGCGGGCCGTGCGCATTTTGTAGCATGCAACTTTCAAGTTTCAATACGTATAAAAATTCGTCAGCAATTATAATTATTTAAGAGATGATATTTGGTTTAATATTATTACTGTTAAGTGTGATGGCTATGATCATTATTATTATTATTATTATTATTATTATATATAGTAAATTTGAATATTTGATATTATATAATATGAATAGTATACAAGTATACATCACTGCAGTATTCAGTTTATTTTTTTATAAAAGCTTAAAAACTCGTCTATTAAAACAAGGATATTATTTCTTAGCGATATAATCGATGTACTTTAATGCAGTTAGTAATGAAGTTATATTAGTAAATAATTTTAGGCGCTAAATAAAATAGATATTATTATTTAAAACTTCATACCCAGGTAAATATTATAGATTAGGTATTGCTAGTATTAGGGTTTTAACACTGGTATTTATAACTTGCGCACTACTGCACTAGTATATATTTATTGGTGTACCGATATAGTAGGGCGTAAGCTTAGGTATTAATTATTAATAGTAATTCGATCTATACTTTGGTAGACAATTGTAACTATGTTTGTATAGTTGTATTATACCGAATTACTGAAGCTATTTTATCTATCTAATACATTTTTACAGAGTTGGTTATGATTTTATTTGAAAGACATTGGAAATATTTTATACTCATGTATATTGAATAATTTTAAAGTTATCCCGTAGCTGTTAGCTGAAAGTATCCATTAATCAAATTGAATGTTTTCTAATTTCAATAATGTATTTACAGCTAAGGTGATGAATAGGTGTTGTATAATAGCTGTAGTGTTACGACTCCATGGCAACAAACAGTACAACAATACCACCCAACGACATAGGAGGCAACGTTTACTTTTGTATTTTGGTTATGATTGTTATGTTTCTCTGTGTTTATGATGTTAGTGATTCAGATTATTTATATTTAATTAGTAATTACGTATGTGTGTGTGAAATTTAAAATAAAATTGGGGTAGTTTTGTCATGAAAAATCCTTAACATATTTAAAAATAGGTATTATACCAACCTAGATATTTAATGTAACTTCTTTCTTATTTAAACAAATAGTGTATATCCAGATTTTAAATATAAAATGACCTCTAACGTGTCACCAAGTAGATCAAATATAATGTCTTCGTCACATCCAAGTAAAGGCTCTTTGACAGACCGACCAAGCAGCTGTTCTAATAAGAGTCTCGTGCACAATAAATCGTGCCCTGTTCATTCAAGACATTTATCATATAAAACGATTGGACAATGTCATGATAAAATCGAGGAATTAGAAAAACAAAATGCCCGTCTTGTTTCAAAGGTATGTGTGAATATAAATAAAATTATAATATAGTTAATTATTTTTTTATTGATACTTACCTGATGTTCTGAATTTCTGATAATTTTTTAAAAGATTCACTAAATACTAATGTTTATTATAGATTAAGGTATTAAAATATCAACTAAAAACGTCAACTAATTTATACAATAATATCCATCAAAGACCAGAGAAACCTTTATCAAGACATTCTCAAAGGTTTGTATAAGTTTTGATATAATTAACTATTACGTTCAATGGTAATAAATATTCAGTTAACTTGTAATAGGTCAACACCAGTAAAATTACAAAAAATTTCAAGATTGTCTAGAGTAGGTTTTGATGAAAATGAAAAGACCATTAAACTTCCTGAAAGAGTGTGTATTTTTTCATTGGAAATAATAATTAAAAATCTAATATGTTAAGTAGGTATATAATATAAATATATATTTATATTTATTATGTATGTATTTTAGAAATTTGAAAGTACAGAATCATTTGATAGTGAAAGTAGCTTAGTAGAAAATAAAAGTAAATTTAAGGAGAATATTGAACTAATACAATCTCACAGAGTTATCAAAAGTATGGAAATTCAAATGGAAACTTTACAAGCACAATGCAAAGCTTTCGAACAAAATATATTGGATATTAATGAATTGTTTGATAAAGAACGAGATGAACATGGTATGATCATAACTTATTAAAACTAAATTATAGTCAGATAAATAATTTTTTTTCAAAATTGTATATTCAGACAAATTGAAAGAGCAATTAATTAATGAAAGACATAACTTAAGTGAACTAAAACCAAAATATAATGCTTATAAAGAGTCAAATAAAGCATTAGAAGAACAAATTCGTGACTTACAAGTAATTTTAATTTTAAATTACTTAGTATACAATTATTATTTATTGATAGATATGAGTGATATGACTGTTAAGTTCATATTTTTAATGTGTTTGTTATAATTTAATTAGAAAGAAAAGTTATCGCTCAAAGAACACAACCAGAAACTTCTACAACTTACTTCCAAACCTAATCATCAAAATAACGGACTAAAGGTTAATTTTTCAATAAAAAAAAATAAAAATAAAAATGTTGTTCTGAAATACTATAAGTTCCTGCCCCGAAAAGGCTGTAACTAAGATTTTAGCTACAGTTATATAAAATTTTTTTTTTTATTTGGTAATTTCGTATTTTCAGGATTAAATATTGATATTCGTTAAATTTACTTGTCTCAATGATATTACCATTTAAAACGCCATATTGCAATAATTGAGGATTTTTAAAGTTAAAAAAAATGTATTCACTTACAACAAAACAGTTTTAACATATTTTTTTTAGCGTAAAATTAGTTAAGAACGTTGTTGATTTTTTGTTGTATACAAGAGATAAACCTTAAAAATTATAAATTTCATAATATTTTTCATAATTTCATTGTCTGGTGTTTCGGAACAACCATTCCTTACGTTATATAATATAAATATTAAAATAAGTAAATGATATTTAAACTTGAAAGTTTAATAATACAAATACAAATTGATTAATTATTACATAGGTGCACTTGTATGCAATAATTATTTATATTAATTTTAGTTGAAAGAATTGGAGGAAAATTTTTCCGACACTCGAGCGGGTCTTTTAAAACAAATGGAAGAAAATAGTAAATATATTGCAGAGTTAAAAGGGATAATAAATGAAAATGAAGT
Organism: Rhopalosiphum padi; assembly: GCF_020882245.1. Taxonomy (NCBI): domain Eukaryota; kingdom Metazoa; phylum Arthropoda; class Insecta; order Hemiptera; family Aphididae; genus Rhopalosiphum; species Rhopalosiphum padi. Next base: position 28,807,330 of record NC_083600.1, read on the forward strand.
AAAACTATCTAATTACGCAGATGAGAATAAATGCTTAAAGGTTTAATTAAATACAAAAATGAGCTTTAAATTTGAAATGACTTATACATTTTATTACAGAACCAACACTTGGAACTGTCTAAAATATTAGAAGTAAAAGAGAATGAAATTAAAAGTATTCATAAGGAAATTAATAATATTCGACAGAAAAATGATGACTTAAAAAATAAGCTCAAGGTAAATCCATGGTACAACTTTATTTAGTATTTAACTTATATTTTCTAGTTTAAATTATTTTATATGACATTATTACTACTATCATTCAATAGACAAATATTGAAGTTTCAAAAGGAAATGAAAGTGAAGTTCTCACAATGCATCAAAATTTGGAGTCTGAAGATAAAAGGTAAATAAAGTTTAAATTAAAGCTGAATGTTATAATAATAATACGTGTAGTATCTAATAATGAATTCTTTTTATAGACTGAAAAGTCAAATTCAAGAGCTTCAACAAGAACAATTAAAAATTAATCAAACCCTGAACTCTCAGTCTTATTTAAACACAATGTTAAAAGATAAGGTACAAACAGTGTACTTTTAATTAACTACGTTATTATTACTAATTAAAAATTACCTACTTAACGATATGATATTATTTAACGGTGTTTAATATTTTAGGCTGACCAAGCAGAACGTGATATAAAAATAGCAATACAGTTTATTAAAATATGCATGAATTTATTTAAAGACATTACAGCGTTGGACCTATCTGAACCACTTATGGCTACCTTAGAAATTATAGAAAAAGCTGTTTGTTCTATTAAGAAAAATAATGAAGTTAATGTTGAAAACAAGGAGTTCGAAGATATAGTTAATGATATACTAGAAGTTTTGGTTATGTTCAGAGATCAGATGATTAAAAGACGAACCATGTTAAATCAAGAACAGTGGACCAAAAAACCAATTGTTAATTTAATTACAGACATCACGACTAAAAGTGAGGTATGTGTATAAAAGTATTTATATTTGGTTTAGTTATTCGTACATAACGAGTATGTAAATTAATAATTATTATCACAATACAAATCGATATTAATATTTAATAATAATACAATATGAATCCAATAGTGTATACATGTATACATGTATACTATTAACTTAATAAAAGCGGGTAAATCATGATGTGAGATAGACTAAAGAATCTTCTCAATTTCCATAGAATTGTATGGGTTTATTAAATTTTTCCACGGTAAAAGCCCATAATCGAAAATCTTTGTCATTTTTAGATTACATATTATTCAACATAGGTACTATAATACTACTATCTTTGCTAAAAATTTAATAAAAGTAACACTTTTACAATTGATTGATATTATGATTGTTTTGTTACAATGAAGATTTACATAGATATCATATTTAAGTGTTAATTGCATATTGTTTATTTTTGCAGTTATATTTAATTATATTTTATGAATTATAAATTATGATAATCATAGATTATTATGGGGATAATTAATATAGGCATTATTATTACTAATAATATTTATTTATCTTTAATTATAATTTTATTTTATTTCGATTTAAAGCTTGCTAAATAAATAAAGTATAACGTTTTAATTTATATTCATAGTACATGCAAATATTTAAAAAAAAATTATTTTATAAAATTTATAAGATTAACGGTGAATCCAATAAGTTGACAATCTAATTATCTTATCACTGTTTTTCAAAGAAGTGCTTAAAAAAATAAATAAATAATCCTTGGTTGTAAATCTTTTTAACTATTTTTTTTTTATATACCTAACTCTTAAGAAATGTAATTGAGTTTAATATTTTTAATTGTAACTAACCATAACAGTTAATAGGTATAATTAATATCTATTTTATATTTTAATTAAAATAATATTATAATGCTGAATGTTTAATTATAATTAAATAAAATTTATATTTGATAAAGATTTATACCTAATTTAGTAATTTAATACATTAATATTTATAATTTGAATATCAAAAATAATAGGTAAATAAATTATAATAATAAAAATAATTTTTAAACATTTTAGAATACACCTAGAATTCAAGAACATTCTGCACAACTAGAAATTAATATCAATAGTGTAAACTTTTCTACGGAAAGTATACAGCATTTAAAGTACGTATTTTGATTTCTATATACATTAAATAAATGTTTTCTACGATTATTTTATTCTACAGTATTAACTTATATTATTATCATTATATATTATGTATGTTAGGTCGCTACAGTCGGAACCAAACATTTTTCTAACGTGGGGTTTTAAAGATCAAGAAGATGTTGCTTATTCGCCTAGTCGTTTAGCTTGGTCTGCTGATTTCAACTGCAGTTGTTTCTACCGTAGTAATAATAGCGCAGAACTTTTACATTTTGTCGCAAAGGTAATATATTTCTTTAAAAGTTTAAAATAAATGTAATAAAAAATATTGCAAAATATTTTATCACTACAGCATGGTTTATTTATCAACGTTCACTTGGTAACGGGAAAATCATCTCCAGTAGTGGCTGCAGGATTAGTGAATACAGTGGATTCAATAAATAATCCTATGGTTAAGTTTAATTTGATCATACCAATAATGGGACAAAATATCGATGCAAAATTAAAGTGCTCAATACAACTTATTTGCGATTTTCACGAGATACAAGCGTATTCACAAATGGTGAGATTAAATAATTACTATACTTAAGTATACCTACTACCTATTTATGTATTTATTGATTTATATATTATTTTTTTATATTATAAAACATGTATATTTATAGTATTACTTGGGATTTTTCAAATATTTTTTTATTTATTTGTGTAGTTACTACTTATACTAGTAGAGTAGTAGCGTATATAACTATATATAAATAACTAAATTATAAGAGTTGAATATATCCTTAATCGATCCAAAATTACTTATACCTAGGTATGATATCATTCAAAATAGGTAGGATTCGTAATGTTACTGTTTTATTCTAGTCAAGTATCTACCGATCAGATTATTTTTTTATTTAACACTCAAGTATTTCATTAATTCAATCTTTATTATACTGCCTGCGTAGCATTTTTAAGTAATTCTAAACAATAACATGTTTAAATATTTTATATTTGATTTTGTTCACAGGTTGATAATGAATATAGTAATATAGAAACTCCTATAAACAAGACATTGTCGATACCACCCACACCAAATAATTCATACTAAAGAATTAATTTATATTAAGAATTTAATAATTTTTTTATAGATTTAATATACATTAATTGTGATATTAGTTTTAGTGTATATTTACAGGGTGTTCCATGATGTTATAAGTTGTCACACTCACCAGTGAGCTAGGTTGAAAACATATAGTTTCTTAACAAATATACCTTTAAAAAATATTTTTACCTATATTTATTAAAAATTGGAAGTCAAGACAATTAAAGTTCTGAGCGTAGCTGCAATGAATGTAATGAATGTATTGGTTTTGTTACTCTGCGTCTAAAAGATTACAAAAGAAATCTTGACGAACATCACGCCTATTATGGGACATCTGCAATAGCAGTATTATTATTATAAAATATAAATATTGTTCCAGCTATAGTATATATATATTAAATTAAATATATTGGTATCGCCTCTTGCATCCATTTTATAGTCTTCAATTTGGTTGACCGGTGTGGGATAAAAGCAACAAGCGGAACGAAGAAAAATAAAATGTCTAACTTTTGATCTTTTTCTCTAAATTCTGTGATATAAGTTTATGAATGTAATTGTTGATTAAAATTGTTTTATTTACAAGTACAGATATTTCTTATAATTTATTTATTTAATATAAGTTATTCTTATTGTGATAAATAATAAGTAACAACCAAAAACTGTGTAATATGTGTACCTATTTGCTAAATAAAGTAAATATAATATCCTATTATGACTGTAAAGCTGTAGATAAATATTATATCTAAAAATTGTGAAATATTCATGGTTAAACCATTATATCATCCTATTGGTGTATCCTTTTCCAAAAATCAAAATATATTTAACTATAGACATAAAAACATTATTTGTTTAAAATACATTAACTGATGTACTTATATTCTATAGATTTTATATTTTGTCAATCCATGTTAATATTTTCTCGGAAAACTGGCATTTATTGCTATAAATATCGTTCAAGACTTCATTATACAGAATGAAGATTGAAAATGAACTGTATTTTAAATAAGAGAATTTTCAAAACCTAATCGAGTTTCGCCCGAAATCGTCTATATCAAAATAATTAGCAACATAAAACAATAAACCCTCCCCGCCCAAAAAAATACATATAATAGACAGCCAAAGCAAATCTACCTAACGTTATATGTATAATCACTTATCAAATAGTGCTGCAATTAATTGCTCTTATATAGTGGAATATAATTTAAATAACCGTAAGTATTCCACTCAAATAACTAAATAACATCCGTAAATTCACCTATACACATAATATTTTAAAAATAATTCGAGGAACATATGATATTATAATAAGGTGCGAAGTACCTATAAACTTTTTTTCTTTTGCAATGAAAAATACAATTTTAGTAACGAAAGTGGAAAAAAAATATTTTCGATCTTCACGTTTTAAATAGACCACAATAAATTGTAAAAAGGTATTTCTGAAAAAAGGGGTACTCACGAACCCCCTCGCTCGTCGTTTAGCGTCCTACCACTTGATTCAAGATCACCGTTAAATTGTATCAAAAACCCCTGCAGAATATATAGTGTAGTAATGTAGTACCTATACATTCTGAGCACGAGTTTTAGATACATGTCATCATCGTGTGTGTTTAAAATACCTCAGCTAAATATATGGTTAATATTATTGTTTTTATTATAATTATACTTATAATATATGGTATGAATAAATCATCGTATTCAATAAATAGTTCTGAGCGGGGTTTATTTATATATAGTATAGTAGCCAGTAGGTACCTTTAGTGTATTATAACTTTTATTAGTGTAGATGAAATAATTATTTAAGAACTTCACGATTATTATGTGTAGCCGTATTATAGATACCAATAGTTACATTTCTCTTGTATTGAAATCTATCTAGTTTTAGAAGATCCAATATACTCGTATACATTCAATCAAACATTAAATAGAAAAAAAAAACATTAGTTGGTAATATTGTTAATATTATATATACTAAAAAAACCAAAACACATTACCGGAAAATCAATAGCTTCTTCGCTCCGTTTAGAATATAAAATACTTTAGACCGTAAAATAATTAATAACTTTTGTGGTCTATTTATTGATTGTATATAGGTACATACATATATAGTTAGTTCCGTCGTTTCAGGGCTACAATGAATACAATGTGAACATTATAAACGCTCTAATAGCATAAGGTATTTTGTTTTTTCTTCATAGCTTAATATATGACATCTGTATTTTTTTTTCTAAATTCTGTACAATCCAAAAAAACATCTATTTTAAATTTATTTATATTAAATCATGTATAACATTTATTTTGTTGGAGACAGCAAAAAATTACGACTTAAGGTTTTATATACCTATAGAGAGTATTTATTCCTATTTCTTTAAGTTTAATTTTTTAAATTACAAAACCATTATTTAAACCTTTTTGAAAAGTTCAAGGAAACTTATAATAACGTTGTTTTGTAAACAATTGTAGTTGGTAATTAATTTCTTGATTCGTGAATATAATATTTAAAATTGTTTATTGAACATTTGTACCTATAATTATTTTTAACTAATACATTTGCAGATGGTTTAATACTTAAATATGTTATTTATATTTACATAATATATACATAAAATTATAAAATATTGCATTATTAATATGCATTTTTTATTATCTATACTAACTATAACATTATAATTTACAATTTAACCGTTTAGAAGTGTACGCATATTGCATATAAAATTATATATTTAAATAAAATCATCATCATTATACATCATCATCGTAATAAAATTAATAAATCATGTCTTGATCTTATATAAATGTGTAAAGAACATAAATGTTAACTCCAAAATATTCATAAGTGAAATTTAATTTTAATTATAATATAAAATTGTTTCGTTAAATATATATGAATATATATTATCAAGTTTTTTTTTCAATATTGGTTAGTTTTCATTGTTTTATATTCGATGGTCAATAATTAAAATAAGCGATGTCCTCTAATCGAAGGTTATATGGTGGCTTTAACAAAATATATTAATCATAACATTTGAATTAAATAATTTATATAGGCCAATTTTCAAACGGTTTTTGTCGTTGCCGTTGTCATCATCATACATATAAAACCACAACATGACCTTACAAATCAGTGATCGATGATCATATATCTAGATTAATCTAATACTACATCACGTTTTGTCACAGGTAAATGATCACGATAATAGATGTTTTATTTCATATTATATATAGGGGAGCTATACGATATAATGACGGGCATTCATATAGTTTTATTCAAAGAATTATCTCGCTCTAACGAAAATTATGACGGACTCATCACCGATGTTTCACATGGTAAAAAGTCATCTTAGTATAGATATATATACATTTTATTTTTTATTGTTCGCAGATAACTAAAATTAATTCAATATGATATTAATAAATACTGTTAATAATGATGTTTTAGTTTATTGTAACTTCAATGGTTATGACTGCAATGGTCCTAACTACTAATGGACAGATAAACCGTTACATAAATCCTACGTGGCTGGAAATGGATGCTAACAGTGAATATTATCCTGGTGGTGAAGTATTAAGCCAAATTCTTCAAGCTTACGGTTTAGGCGATAGTTATGGACCTTCACGACTTAGATCTACCATTCTTGATCGGAATGGCTACAGGAGATCTTATCCAAGAAACCGAATCGTAAATAATTTGAACAATGCATATGACTCGGATCCTTTATTAACTCAGGAATACGTTGATCGTAATTATGATTATGTTGACAACACAATCAGGTAACTTATTTTTCTTTTATCTTATATTTGATTTATGACAATATAAGTTGTCAATTTCCAGCGAAGCATTAAGTTGCGTGTAGGTTATGTTTATAGCATTATTATTACCTATCTACCTGTAAAGACTATAAATACGAATATTACCTACTCAAATATTGCTTAAGAAAACTACTGAAAAAAGATACATCTTCTAACGTAAATTACCTTCTACTTTCAAATAAATTGATATAGCATTAAGTATTTAAAATTATTGAAGTAATCCTTTAATTCAGAAACCTATTTTTATAAAAAGTTTTAAAAATATTAAAATAAAAACATAATGTTAAAATTAATAGGTAATAAATAATTATTGATTATTTTTATTATTATTTTATTTTTCATTAGTTTATGGTATATAATATTTATTTATTTATTTATTGAATAAATACCCGAAGGCTCAAGTACAGTACATAATATATTTTAATATATTTATATACAGTAATATAATAATAATAGTACATTTCTCTTCCTAATTTCAAATATAACCTTAAATTATCAAATTTGTAGGTATATTCAAATTAAATTCTAAAATGATTTGCAAAAATCAGAATTAAAAAAATAAAAAAGGTAATGATTTAAATACCATATTTTTTTCTGTAATTAGCTTTTTCATTAATATGAATTCTATAAATGCTATGCAAGTTGAAATCAAAATAACTATTCTAGAAATATTATTAATTACCGAATATATATATGAAAATATTATACTTAGTTCTATGCATTTAGATATACGAATTTTACCTAACATATCCAAAATAAAACTACACGTTTATTTTAAAATAAATTATCTTCATAATAAGTATTTTAAACAGGAAATTTTTACTGACAGCTCAGTGACAATTTGTTTATTTTAATTTTTTTTCGAAAAGGTTTGTCAACTCATAAATATAACCTATTGTGTATTTGTGTCCACTTTCCAATTGATAAAGAGAGACGTATGATTTTGCAAATTGTAATTGTATTGCTATTGAAAAAAAAATTTAAATAATAAAAAAAAATACATCATTAAAAAATCAGTCATAATAGTTTCATAGGAGAGAGGTAAAGAAAATAAATCTTTTCATTTCAATGCATTATTTTAATATGATTTCTACCTACTTTGTCAATACTATGTAGTATGGTATAGAAATTCATTTTCATATTTAACTATCTACATACTTTTTCCCACATTTAAGGTTTTAAATTATACATGAGTACATGACTAAAATAAAATAATGTTATTAAACAAACTGAATAATTATGTATGTTTATTATATAGGTAGGTATATAATAAAATTAATGATTTATATGTATTTAGTTATTTATTTTTTTTCTAGTTCGTATTCAAAATAATTCAATGAACATTTTACAGTTTATAATAACATTCTAATTATAAGGATTTTTAGGGGTTCTAACTATAGGTACAGGAGCAATTTGAACGATATTCCTCGGAGAACAAGGATCAATATGGTTTCAGCGCCGAGGACTACTTATTATCCAGCAGATTACATAGACCGAGATTCTGTACAACCACTATCTTACTCTAGGTCCAGAATAGTAACCGGAGATCCGACCATGTCCCAGGAATTAGTAGTACGAGGTCGAGAAACAGCGAGACTTATCCCAAGATCCACTGTGGCGACCGATACAAACGAAAAGCGCAAAGTATAGCAGATTTTTATACGTATATTATGATTCCAGTGATTTCCAGTATAATGTGTGGCTTGTATAAAATTGAAATTAAAACCAACACGTGATATAATATTAAAATTAAAATACTTGTCCTATATATATATATATATTATGTGTATAATAAATTGACTTCTTTCACGTTTCATATATCGTAAATAAAAAAAATAAATATAAAATATAATTTATTTTTGCTCGGCTTATTTTCCTATTATTATGCAATCTACAGATCACGATTCTTGGCGACGCGAGTGAATTAAAGCGTGATTTTTGGCTATGCTACCTAGCTATAATATTATAAGAAACAAGAATGCGTGTCAGACGAAATAAAAGTGAACGTATGAACATTTTCTATGACAGTAGTTCACATTATAATAGTAAGTAGGTACATATAAATATAAAAATAATATAAGTGTATACAACTCTAAAATGTTTTATCTTCCCAACGTTATATAATTGTACAGTAGATATAGTTACATAGATTTATATGAACAAAACTGGATTGACTTATACAGTTATATATATATATTATTTTGTCTTAATAATATACCTAAACGAATGTATAAATATATAATATAATATACATCGATATATTGTTATATTTGCTTGTGACTTATAATATAACATCTCGAATGCGAATTATGCATATTTACGATACTATATTAAATATATATATATAAGCATGCATAGATACGTATAATATGTGTATTGTTATTCGTATTATTTATTATAAACCGCTTTTAAACATGAAATTATAAGTAAATGCCATTTAAATGTCCGTACACTCGTATAAGTCATCATGCGTTTTAAACTCTGTTGTTCTCTATAGCTGTTGGAAGGGGAAATTACTAGTTTCACACAATGTATATAAAACGTAGTCCAATTATTATTTCGTTTATGCACTCTCTCCCGCACAATCTGTCCGTCCGTCCAATTGTGTTTGCTCTAGTTTCAGTTCATTGTTTGTTTTCGTCATTTTCGCAACTATCATTATAGGGTAAAAACATCGTGATCTGCATTTAAATTGAACCTAACATTACGTTAATACATACAGGCTACTATGAGTACTACCCGTGATGCAGATATGTTAGTACTACCGACCATAAGACCCTGACATTAAAGTATAAAACACGATATTGTACATTTTCGTTAGAGCTTATAACTATTTTTTTATTATCGCATAGACAGTTGAAGTTATTAAGACAATAATAACTATTAATAAGAACAACATTACAACAATCGATTGTAATCATATTATATACGTACACTAATTATTATTATACATCGTACATAAAGCTAGACAACACCAAGAACTCGAAATGAAACGGGATTTCAAATCTTAACAAACTCCTAGTAGAATTTATATTGTGAGTTATAATTCATAATAATATATAAATACGAGTTTAATAATAAAATATATGTAGATATAATAAACATTTGTAATTGCAGCAATATATATGTATACATTTCAAGTTTGTAATATAAAAACAATATAGTTAATATATATTGCGACTACGAACATGTATATTGTATATGTTATACGTAATACGTTGGAAGATGATTAGAGTACTTAGTAGGAAGAGGTACCTACCTATTTGACATTATATCCTAGTGGGTGATGAATGTAGACAAAATGTGGGTACATTAAAGTTAAATAAATTATAAACATGCATTCTTGCTTCATAAATTATGTCATTTTAATTTAATTTAAAAGTTTAATAGAATAGGTACATATAGAATTAGCGTTATGTTTTCAGTAATGAGATTTTATAATATACTTATCTATCCAAATCTTCTGTAATATCTTGAATTGTACAGACTAAAATATAATTTAATGATAATATTTTGCATGTTTAAAAGATGTCAGATGATTGATACACTGCAGGTAAAATTTCGTGTAGGTATGTATTTTAAACAACAATAATAATAATCCTATATTCTTATAATAGCAGTATAACCTACATTCGTTAGGCATAAACAGTACAATATAATAATACTGTATAGTTGAGTTAGGACTGACTATACATGATCTATCTATATATGTAAGAAATTAATAGCATTTTTAAATCTTATGAAATATTTTAAAATAATGGTAGCGTTAAATACTTAAATATATAGGTTTATTATATGTGTTATGTGTTTACCAAAAATATATATAAAATATACGCGCATGAACGTCGTACAGTAATGGTTGTGATGTAATAAACGCCTACAATTTTGTACACAGTTCCTTCAAATTTAATTTAAATACATAATATTTTCTAAACAAACCGCACCCGCATAATATTTAATGTACATAGCAGACCACACAAATATTAAACTCAAGGATACAATATTTAAATTTTATACTTAAATATCATCATACGATTCATACGTATATACTTATCAGTCTATCTATATTGCTTTATTTTAGTTTTAGTTTTAATTTACATTTGTAAATGTTTTGATTGACCAATATTTTATGTAGTATTGCAATATATGTTGGTTAAGTACATTGTACAGTAATGCATCTTTCCATTTTAACATCATTCTAAACCTGATGCTTTGTAAATAAATAGAAAAAATATACATTTGGACAAATTTTTATGTTAGAGGGCCATATTTAGTCATATATTATATCTATAATATGTGTAGATTAATCTTGTAAGTTATGACTGTTATGAGTTATAACCATAGTTATATCATATTATCAACCCCTACTACAGTACCATAAATAGCGACCTTGTTAGTGTTTGAGTTGAAGTATTATTATTTATTTAAAAATGTCCAATCATTTTTTAGACACAATTTTTAAAGTAATCTTAAAGTTAAGTAATTGATTTTATTTTTATATTAGGTATTGATGTATTTAAATATTATATGTAATAATAAATTTTCTTTTAAAATAAATACAATCTATTAATTATTTACTAAATTAAAATTTCAATTTTTAAAATGCGTTGGTTCCTAGTAGATGGGAAATTTTTTTTATCTTATTGTAGTATTTTAGGCAGATTATTTTTTCATTGTTTTTTTTTATTTATTTATCTAGGTACCTTATGTTTAAAGGAAACACTCAAAAACTACAAAAAATAGATTGAAATATTTAAGGCTTATAACATAACTCATTATAGTTAGTTATTTTCTTGATAAGTTTGAAAAAAAAAATAGCACATTAAATAAAATTTAATTTATATAATATCTTAGTGTATTAAATCATTACATGGATTACATTATATACGATATTGGGTTACCTATCAATCTAGTTTTTAAAAAGTATAGAATTTTTGTGAATTAAATATACATTTTTTTAAAGAAATTTAGAATTTTTGGATTTAGATATTTAAACAATATTTAAGTATTATATTCATTATTTAATAAATTATTTATTATTTATAAATCTTAAAAAAAAATAACAGTTATCATTAATATTCTACGAGTTTTTAAAAAATAAAAATACTCATGCAATATTCTATGATTTGTATGTATTACTAATATAATACTAAAATTCGAGCTTCGCTCAGAATCATTTCTGAATGCGATGATTTATTATATTGTATTAAAATTTCGAATATTTAACACTAAATAATAATAATAAATAGGTATAATAATACATCACTATCCTGCATCCAGCGAAGCAAGACGAGCGAGCGCCCACTATACCCATTAGTCGGTATTTGTATCCTGTCCAGTTTTTATATTCATAATACAAATATAACTACCTAATTATTGCCTTTGTAATTAAATTTACGTATAAATGTATGAACCAATGACAAAAATTATTGTTTAAGGTTTATTTTTGTTTGTAATATTTATATTCATATCATTGATGTTAAGTATACTAAATTTATTTAATATAGGAGTTAAAATGTATTCTTTATTACTTTAATAGGTACCTTTATTGCCTTTTGCAGTTCTGCACAGACGCACAGTAGGCTTAACACAATATAATATGTAATAATATGTTTTAACTATAACCTTCAACATACAATGAAATTCCTGTACGATTTTAATAACAAAAAAAATCAAAAATCCGTATTTACAATTCACATTTTGTCCTAAATATACCATATTAGATTATATTTTAGTCCATTGTTATAAAATTAATAATTAATATTTAAAAACTAACAATAATAGAAAATTATTTAGACGAGATTTGTTTTTCTATTAAACTAAATTATATACTTATATTTGTACAAAATCCCCTTTGTGAAAAAAAAACAATTTACCTAACAATAATTTTTTACTGGTTTTTAAATCACAAAACAATGTATAGATTAGATTAGGTATCCTAAGCATAAAATATTTTTTGTTTACCTATAATCTATATATTAAACATCAAAATTATATCCCATAAATAACATATTAATTATTATAATATAATATAGTAGTTAGGTATAGAAAATAGACCTTGTACTATAAAATAATATTAAGTACTTACCGTTATCATCATGTAGTAGTTATGATAAAGGCATAGAAATAACAGTGCTACTGAGAATTGAAAATAAATTAACTCTTCCAATACGTCTGATGTCTGAATTTATCTGGGCTTAAAGAATAATGAATTCAGTAATTGGAACTGTTGGTTAAATAAAGTAAAATACTTTTTACCTAATATAAGTAGGTATACTGTATACTGTACAGTTAACACTATGCACAATATAGGCCTTGTTGCCTGAGCACAAGGTACTAACCATATATATATATATATATAATACTGATTGGAACTCGAACTGTTTAACTGTGTAGGTACCTATATTATATATTAAATAATGTGTAAACTGTATAGCATCTATTTGTATTGTTAGTTAATAGTTGATAAATAGCTTTAAATTGTAATACCTACCTAATTTTACTGGAAAATGGTTTTTAAACTATTGTTGAAGTTATCAAAAAGCTGAAATTGGAATTGAATACATTAATTGAATAACATATAATATTTAAATTAAAAAAAATAAAATAATTTTCGAAACATAAAATGTAACATCTATTTATAGATAGGTACTTATTGATTTCTGTAGTATTGTCATAATATACACTGAATGTTTTAATATTTGCAAAAGTGAAGAATTAATTTAAATTAACCAAAATAAATAAATAAATAAATAAATAAAAACAACAATGTTTTCACAAAACATAAATTACGACTAATCCTTAGCACTTAATTGGTTTTTTTTTTTATCGACATTTATATTTTATAAACCGTTTATTTATCGTTTACGAATTAAACATCCGCCGCGAGTCAATTTCGGATAATAATACTAATATAGTTGCTTACCTATGTTTATTGTAATTTGTAATATCGTGTATCTATACATAATACATAGCGTGCTTATTGCTATTATTGTACAATATTATAATGTATATTATATTAAACTCTAATGTAAAATGTTACGTGAGGATGTATTATAACTACAGCCAGCTGGCATTGGCGGCGGTGACTAAAACGTGAACAATTATTATTGCAAACTCGTGATATACTACTTGCACGTGTGTGTCTGTGTGTGAAGTATTAAAAATAATAATGTACTTAGGCACGGGGGAAGTCACCGCGTTCGCGAACTAGAGTAAAAGGAACACCGCCTCTAAACTACATCGTGACCACGTTAACGTGAATCAGTCATGCTTTGAACGCTGTTCTCGTACAGACTTGTTTTCCTCGCGCAACTGCTCGCTGTTTTTTGAAAATAGGTATACCAATTTAGTATATTGATACCTACGCTAAACAATATTTAATTTCTTAATTTTAATTGTATCCTGATTATACAGATTTTATAGAACATACATCTATAACACGCTGTAAATTTTAAATTTGAATCAAGATTTATTTATTGGTTTCCCATAAGGTATATCGTGGAGCGTAATAATAGCGATAGTTCCTAGATGTCAATATTTAAATGTTCTGTTATATTGTGAAGTGTCTGCAGGTACGTACCTATAACCATAATATTCTAACATTTAAATTATTTAAATTTTAATACGTTTACTGTAGGCACACATAAATACGTCACGTTTATCTAGCTTTAATTTTTACCTAAATACAAGTACCTAATCACTACAATAAGTATATTTATCTACTATAATAACTAATAAGACGTGTAGAGTGTAGAGTGTAGGCACTTTAACAAGGACTAAACTTTTAAACTATTTACACGTATTTTTAATTTAATTAGTGAAATAATAATTAAATAATAGGTATTTGTGAATTTAGTGGTGGCTAATGTATTTAAAATATAAGATGTCAGTTAAAAAAATGCAATTTAAAGTAGTTTTACAGACAAGAGTAAACACTAAAAGAAATATAAAATATTATAATCGTATGTAACTTATATTAAAAAAAAAGTTGGCGTTTACCGTTCAAAAAATCATTTTGTAACGGGTAGTACCTATAATTTTTATAAATTTTTGTAAATTGATGTACAATATACACAATATATTATAAAAATATTACTATCTATGTTTTTCTTTAAATAAAAGTAAGTTTAATTAAATTATAAGTACCTATATTATAATTCCTACTTGCTAATATACTATTCTATACTATACTATACTATAGGTCCTACCCTAATTTATCCTTTTTCTGTGTTGTATTAGGTGTGTGCCCAAAAATATAGGTAACTACTTGCTCTTATATTATTTGTATAAACTATTCTAACGTAAGGTTTCAACCAGTTGATTAAAATGATTAACTTCCTAAGTATTTAATTTTTCAAATATTTTAAATGAATATATATATAATAAAGAATAAAACTTAATTTTTAAATATTAAATACAAATCTGCAATCTGCAGTCATATATACAATTATGTTTTTTTGTACCTTATACTATTTAGGTTAATTTTTATTTTAATTGGAAAGAAAGTTTTTCGACTCAAAAAAAGAATATTAGCGCTAAAAAAAAGAATTTATACAATATTTTGATGTTGAATAAATGTTTACATCAATGAATACTAACAAATTGTATTTTAAATTTATATAAAAATGTAATAATCTGTTTAGATACATATAAACAACATAAAGAAGATTTTTTTTAAACTGGGCCATAAAGAACTTTCTAAGTATTTGAAATATTCATGCAACTAGTAAATTAATTTTTTTATAACATGTGTAGTTAACTTGTTTATATGTATCACAAATAATAAAAACCAAGGCCTATTATACAGGAACTATCATTATAATGACTTGGGTGTATTGTACATTTAATATTTTAGCTTACCTTTTATGGTACCTATATTAAAAACTTTTTAAATGTAAAAAAAAATAAGATAAATTATTTTTGATTAATTTCTTTAATACATTTTTTACTTTCATTGTCATGATTACATTTATATAGAGATATTTGTAATATTATATTTTTAACATTTATTTGATCATGTACCAGCTATACATTAAAAGTCTTTGAAACCGTTAATATTTTAAAGTAAAATCTTGTAAGGCAGTGAAAAAATATCTACCGCAAATTTATCTAAACTGAAATAAGTATAGATACCTATCAACGTATCTATCTAACTTAAGTAATAAGTCCTATTAATTAATAACCTGATTTTTTTTACAATGTGTAAATATACTTAAAAATTATATTAAAGCAATTTCTAATCGAAATACTGTATAGAAATATTATATTATTTAGTTATGCAGCTTATTTAATATTAGATAGAACCTACGTAATATATTGAAAAAATTGAAATTCACTAATAACTATGAAATGTATATCTATTAAAAACCGATTACATAGTTTTGTGATGGATGTTTTAATTAAGAAAGTATCTATATCGACTATATCCTACTATAGGACCATGCTCTTATACTCGCGCATTCTGTCACTTTAAGTTCAAGAATCAACAATGACATATGAAAAAAAAATACATTATAATTTAATAAATATTTTTCAATTTTACAATTTGAGATAATAACTTTCTCCGGATAAAACAAACATTGCTTTTGTATCAATGCTATGATGTAATACAAAAAATTATTAATGTTTTGTTCGTATTGTATTTATATCAGTTAGTTGGTCAAGGTAGACGACCGTTATTCTCATTAACTTAACGCATTACATATATCTATGTATCTCCAGATAATATTTGACTTTTTTCATTATTAAGTTCAAATTGCCAAATAGTAAAATACCTATATAGTATAGGTTAGGTTATTAGGTTTCATTATTTACTCAATGCAATTTCGGGCATTCATATAAATGAAAATAATAATGCGTGTTTTATTAAAAAAATCAGCCTATTATTGAAAATAGATAATCATATTTATTAATAATCACTTTGTTAGTTGTTTATGTAATTAAGTATGATAAAAAAAAACAATGACAAATTATTTAATTTTACAGTAAACTTATTTACAATATATATTTCTTTATATCATGTTTGGTTGTTATGTATATTATTATAATACAACTGTACTGACTATAATAGGTTTATTAATAATTGTACAAATACTAAACAAATTCATAAACTTAAACATTATATATTTTACTGATATTTAACTTGTTGAATAGGGTTTATTATACGAATAGTTTTAATAAAATCCGACTTAATAAATGTCATGCTTTAAAAATAAAAGCATCCTTGGAGATCAGACCACCTTTCCGTCTACAAGGAAGGCTTCTGAGGCTTTTGAAATGAGCTTTTAGAGTTTTATTTAATTATCCGTGCTTTTTATTATTATTAAAATGAAATGAACAAAAATGTATATATTTATCAATAATATATAAGCATATAATAATGTATTTTTAGAACTGCCGTGCTAAAATCTTAAAAATAGTTATTTTCTGATGAAATAATAGCAATTTTTTTTGACTCGAATAGCGGTATTCGTTTTTAGAATGTACGACTGTATGAGTATTTATTATAATAAATGTATAATACAATAATACTATATATTTAATTTGATCTCGTTTATATATCTGTATCTAATCGTATACGGTCTACGTTATTTGATATAGATACAGTATAATCAGTGGCGTAGCATGAAACTATTGGTGGCCCTAGGTCCTAAGGTGGGGCTTTCTTAAACACTGAAATTAAATTATTAAATGGTAATGCTAGATACCATAACATTTGTTCGTATTTTAAATATAAGACTTTTCAACATAAATATAATTTAAAGAAAAAAAATATTCAATGTTTTTTTAATGTAACGATAAAGGTTGTATGGCCCCCTTCCCAACTTGAACATATCTCGCGGGCTCCGGTGACTCCGCGTCCAAACTGCACCACTGAGTATAAGATAGATCCAAAAACATCCGATTCTCAGAGATTTGAATTACACAAATTGAATATTTATTATATACGCCACGGCCAAATAAAAAATAAATTCGCCCACTATATCGTTAATACGTACGTAGCTTACCAATGTTACCATAGTTAGTAGTTACCATGATTACTATAATAATAGTACCTATACATAGATTATAAGTATATTACTATATTTATACATTATATAACAGATTATAAGCGAACCAAAGAAATTAGATTATTGATAAGTGATGTATCCATAAAGTTAGGCGAAAAAGAATGTAAGAATGTAATAGGTAGGTGCGCAAGTATAGAAGCACGTAATAAGAAATTATTCAGATGCCAAGTAGATATCACGGTAATAATTAATTAAATGTTCATAATTATTATTGGAGCTTGAATGCTTGAAATTACTTAAAAAGAACATGAAAAGAATTTTAGAACTAAATAATATAAAATACAATGATAAAATAAAACTATAACAGTGGTTAACTTATTTTATACCAATAACGAGTTAAAAATTATTGTATATTTAAATAATAAATAAAAATAATAATTTAAATAATAGGTAAATCATATGTTATATTCGAATAAAATCTTTAATCTATACGAATAAAATAAGTAATCGTAAATTTAGTTCGATACGAATAGGCACATCAGTTATAATGTTGTTTTAATAAGTACGCTTATAATAAATGCCGTTTAAATTTATCAAAATAACTTATTAGTTATTACACATATATGTATACTGTTCTATAAATATTAATATTTAAATATTTTACCTGTTTCTAATATGACTTATGAGTTATGAATAATACCTATCACGCAGTGTGTGTATATAATTAAAATATAATAGCCAATTATTCACATAATGCGTGTTATAGTATAATTTTATTGTACTGTTTAACATAATATCAAATTCGATAGACAAGAGTGAAAAGTGTATAGTGGTTTACTACACATTAAAAATAGATATATATTTTAATAAAATATAATATTCAATTATTGAATCAAAGCGTGGTACATAAATCAAAACATTGTAATTGGTAAATGGTAATTTGTATAACTAAATAAAAAGAAAAAAGCACATCCCCATGACTCTATATTACACTTGTGAATAATATAATGTTATATTGGTTGTTCTTGTCCTTTAGTAGGAAGAATCATTAAATATATGATATATAATATACCGAGTGGTTGTATTCAAACGAAATATATTTTAATCATCCGACGACACCTGCAGCGTCGGTCGATTCTACTTCCTGCGGTGGCTCAATTATGTTGTCGGGCGGAAGATCCTTATAATATTATTATAGTTAGGCAGGTACCTACTTATGTATAGTTTGCGCTCGGACTCGGCGGTTCTGGACCGTTGAACCGCTACAAGTCATCTGATCCGTTCAACAGGATAATTTTCTATGAAATTGTCGTCGAAAATTCGTTGTGGTACATTAGTAAATCGCAGAAAATCGATTGTGAAATTTTAAATTCTTTTAAACTAATTACAGTTTAAACTATATTCTTCTACGACTCAGCTCTATCGTAGTAAATAGGAACAGTATATAACAAATAATTTTTGTGAAACTTATTTTGATTTTAATTTCTCTAACCTTTTCAATATACAAACACTTTTTCTATTTAAATTCTACTCAGGCGTAATATATAGACGTGTGTGTAAACGTCCAAGCGCGTGCGCACACACATTCACATGCACACGCATAATATGTATTCATAAATTCGCATATAGATAAAATCGTTCAAAATCGAAATCTTGCCACTATGGTATGGTACTATATGTACGACGTACGTGGACACTGCAGAACAATACGCGACTAAGCTGCTTACAAATACAACATAATATATAATAAATTGCTTATACCTGTCTATATATATATATATATCATATAATATTTATATGAAAACAGTATTACGTATGTGTGTAGGTGACTGCTGTAGATATATGATATGATGGATGTGTGATACTGTCTTCGTTGAATCGTTCCTATTTTATATTATATTGTCAATTATATTTAGCATTCGACTCATGAAAGGGAAATTCGGACGTCTTTCGTCCAGTTTACACCAAATTATCGATTCGTTTTCACCAATTGTACGTGTGAGGACAAAATTAAAACGAAAGTGACGATGATTTTATTTTTATTTTTCTCACTCCGACATTATTTTATAATATAAGTACCTCGCACTTATATATATATATACATAGAATATAGAAGTGGACTGTATATTATATAGTCTTTTATGTGACTAATCGAATTGGGCCCCAAAAATTTTCTTTTCATACTAACAAAAACATAATTTAAGAAACAATACAGAATTGTTATTGCATTTTTTATTCATATTAAAATATATAATCGTTTTATTGTCCAATTTTTTATTATTTTGTTCTTTTGATTTTTAGATTTCAACTAAAAATATATAGTATTTTTAATAAACTATTGTTAATCGATATGATGTATGAACTGTTAAGTCTGTTAACTGAAACTATTAAGTAATAGTATTTATACTAATATTCGTACAATAAAATTTAAAATTTTTGTTGTTTAACAATTATTTGAATGAACATCAAATGTAATTTCACAATATCTAATAAACATTAAAAAATTAATTTAACTTTATTCTTAAAATCATCATGTTAAAAACTAAAAAGACGGAACTACATTTTTACAATTTTAAAACGTCTGTAATACTAATTTGTATTTCAGTGTATAGTGTATACGTATATATATAATAATGTATAATATATGTATACGTAGGTATCTGCAGAGACGATCATTTTTAAATATATGTTTTATAATTCAGTCGACGCGATGACTATTAATCACACATCATTTTTGTTCAGTACCTATCTATTGATAGTATAAGTTAATGGTATGTATACACTTTGCTATATGTAGAGAATTTTATGACATCTCTAAGTCACTATGATGATTTATATCAATGTGACTTTATTTCAGTGGTTGTTATAGAAAATATAAGTACATTAATAATTGGGACCTAAGTTAAGTTATGAGTAGAATCTTGGGTCGAAAACTATATATTTAAAAAGGTATAGAAAACAGTAAAAAATATTAAAATAATTTCATCATGAGTCTAATATCCGTTAGTATTTTTTCATTCATTTCTAACACCGTAGTCAAGTTTTCAAATTTAATGTTTGGGTACCTATACAAACATAATTGAATGTCGCACGGTCGTCGGTCATCAATTTCACACTTAATACTATACCTAATTGAAAATACAAAAAAGTGAGCTACCGCTAGAAGTTGTTATTTTATATTAGAAATTAATGACTAACGATTTTTGATATTTTAAATATACCTACAACTGGTTCAAAATAATATAATTACATAGGTATATACTATGGTGTGTTCAATGGTAAAGGTAACATGGAATATTTTGAATAACGCATGACCCTGAATGTCCTTCAGGTTTTTTTTCCTGAAGATAAAGGACTTGAAATTACACTTATTTTTTCCATGCACTCATATCTATAAACAATTTTTTTAGAATTGCACCCTCCCCTTTTAGTTTTTGATTTTGAATAAAATTTTTTTTTTTTAATAGGTACCTATCTAACTTAACTGTACTCAAAGCTCCGCTAGATACCGCACTAATTCATGATCAATATGAAATATGGTTTTGCCCCAACAATTTTATCTCATGGTATTAAATAGGTCCAGATTAACAACAATTATAAAAGAAAAGAATTAACAACATCTCTTCAGATTATGTAGTTTCTTTTTATTGAATTAAAATAGTTTAAATTCATATTAAACGAATTTAAATACTTAATATTTTAGGTACTTACCTCAAAGCATTTATAGTGAACTAGAACTTAGGTGAGAAGGTTGTACTTATTCAATGAGCCTTTAGCCTTTAAGCATCCTTTTTGTCCTTATAGAAAAACCACTCTATATAGCAATTGAAAGTTTAAAAATGTAACACCTTTGACTACTTATCTATATAGATGTGTATCTATTTCTAGCTAGTGACTATAGGTATAGTATATAGCAGGGCCTACTGCACACCTATAATTCCATACTCCAAAATATGTTTAAATAATAAACATAGACTTAGTAGTACACATGCCAAATTGTTTTTGGTATTTATTAATAATTAGTTATAATAAATACAATCTAAGACACTCTTCTATAAAAGTCCTTGATAGTTGATACTTATATAACTAAACATTTTAAAATTAAAAACAAAATAACTTCGGTTAAAGTAGGTACAAAAAGTAATGCTCACTTTTAAATTTGCTACTGCACATTTAATATTAGCTACTGCACATAGTGTGTGCTACTGCACACAATTTTAAGCCTTGGTATATAGTATAAAGGATACTTAACCACTATATAGTCTATATATAGAGCCATAGGGCTAAATAAACATTTTAGATCATATATGCTAATCGATGTTTGAAGAATAATAATATTTAATATAAATGTATTATGCAGTTATATGTTTTTTACGAGCGTTTAACAATGTATCATCTGCGATGAGTAATAATTGCTATATAGGCATCTATATCGTTTCATACATATTATACCTTTAAAAGTTTAGGAGTGTTATTTTTAAAAATGTCCATGTGATTGATACATTCGACGCATTATTGAAGGCGTGGCACTGCGTACATAATTCACACCATCTGCATTATTGTTTTTTTTTTTACAGAATGTCGTTATGACGACGGCGGTGACTTTATCATCGGCTACCCCTACAGACCGCGGCGGACTACACACGTCCGTGTACTTTTGGTTGACGCTGTTGGCCGTGTGCCAATGTCTGTCCGGGACACCGACCACGGCGTCGACAACCCGCCATTGGAGTTTGGCCGAACTAACGGTGACGTCTAGCGAACTGCCCAAACAGATACCGGCGCCGCCTTACCCCGTACAACAGAGGATTCAGTCGACTCCGCACTACGACCAACAGCTGAAATTGCCGTCGGGAAACGGCGTGGGTTCGCGACACCACTACTACCCGTGGACCCGTCCGACGGTGTCAATTATTATTTAAGAAGACAACCGTAGTAATCATTACCCTCAGTCCCCATCGTTGTCATGGCTCTTCCGACAATTTCATCGCTATATATACATTTACCTATTTTATGACCACCGTTTCGAGCGCGGGAACCGGAACCGAACCGAAACGGACCGGTTCTTTTTTATAGATATTATCCGTATAAGTTACCCATACGAGTCATATACGTAAACGACGTAAACATATTTAACCAGCACCCCCCCCCCCCCATAAGTCAGCACAGTCATTACTCATTGGACCCTAAACCATTCCAATTCCTTCAAGTAAAAATAATCGTAACTTTTAGTATGTCAAGCACGAGAAGCGCGAGTATCATATCCGAAAAACCGGAGTAGATATGCAAATCAAATTATAAAAAAGGTTCCAGTTCCTGAATCACCAACTTTAGTGAAGTCGGTTTAACTATATTAAACCAATCATAATTATATTGTTATTCCTTATTTGGCATTTTTAACAGTTATAAAAACTATATAGGTAGGTTACCTATTACATAAAAAATACATAAATGAGACATGTAGCGGTGACCAAAGTTACCAGCTGGCTAACCACAAGTACTTATATTATGTTACCTTCACGTTGTCTTTTTTTTTGTAAGTACCTAGGTATCTAGATTTAAGACGTATCTTACCGATCGGTAGCTATATACACTTATATTTTTATATTATTATGTTATTTATTTATTTTTATATTTAAAAAGTAATCAGATAATTTTAGATGTGAAATTATTACACAAATTCACAGCATATAATTTATATATCAAAAAATATATTTAATTACACAATATCTATTTGTTTATAGCTTAAATATACCTATTGTATTTTACATATTTATTGAGATTAGAATTGTATTATTATAATTGTTTGATATGTTACTTAAGACAAATAATTGTTCATATATTTAATAATAACTTATAGATTTAAGGCCATGCTATGCTTTATTAAGAAGTAACCTAACAACCAAGAAAGGAATCTTAAGAAAATCTTTTTATAAGGCTAAAAATTAAAATACAATTTTAAAAATTGGATACCGTAAAATCTATGAAATGCTTTAGCTAAAAAATTTTTTTCTTTAGTATTGTGAACAAAATTTAATCAGTTATTCATAATGAATATTAAAAAGGTATTTCATATCTATGTAATAAATAAAAGCCCCGGGGAACTTATTCTGTTGTATAGAAGCTGTACCTCTAAGCGATAAATGGGATTATATAATGAATGTGTTGAAAATCATGGCATATGATAAACTATGATTGTGTTGATAAAAAAAAACTTAAATTTTTGGATCTATTTTATAATTAGTAGAATATTTTTAATTTCTATTCTTAATATTATTTCTTGAATTACAACTATTTTCAAGAAAATATTAATAATAGTTTGAAGAATAAAATAATCATTGTTGTTAAAATTTAAAGTTCAATCGCTCATAAGTCATAACACTAATTTTTCCTGTAATATAAACTAATAAGGAATCTTGTTTTGAATTTTCAAACCATTGATCTGAAAATTGCAAATGTTTTGTAATCTTGACAAATTTGTGATGGGGTAGGTAGTTCTCTTTTCAAACACTCATACAAATAAGCTTGTGGTTATACTCAATTTTTTTTTTTTTTTTTTTTGATAACAACTAATGAGTAACTTTGAATTAAGATTTAAACTTTCTAAGTTTTTAAGCTAAACATATTATTTTTAATAGACATTTATATAGGTAGAACAAAAAAAAAAAATATATCGTAAACTCAAATAAAACAAATAAACAAGATAACAAAATCAATTTTTTTTTAAAACCGATTTTACGTAGATTCTAGCATTTTTGCTCCAGAACGTACTGACACACACACACACTTTTTATAGTTTAAAATATAAATATTGGATTTTATAATTTACAAGTAATAAAAATATAAAATTGACAAGAATAATTAAATTAAATACTTATATTAATAAATTTCATGAAAAAAATATAAATTTATCTCTAGACCATAGACCAAAAGAATTAAAAATCACATACATATTATATTAAATTATAATTTCTGTAATAACGAAAAATGAATTTTTTTGGTAAACTATTGATTAATAGTATAATTTTGTGAGATGACTGAAATGAAATATTGTATACAGTACGTATCTACATAACTGGAACATTTGCATCCAATTTGGTCTATAACACATTTTGTATTCTGTGTTATCTGTGATTAGTTTCAACACAGCAAACAATTTTAGCATTCCATAAAAAAATTCTAAAATAGTAATTATGTGGTCAATCCAATTCATATGATATACATAAGCTATAAATATTACTTGGTCCATTACACATTCAATACAGATGTTACACATAATTGTGTTAATGACCCATTAATATCAGTATACCAATAGTGTCCTTTTTCAATAATATTTTCTGAAAAATAAAGGTTTATAGTAATAAAGGATTTGAACACAATCTTTATTATTGAATTTTCTTACATAGTTATTTTAACATCCATTTTAAGTCAATCATATTTTGTTAATGATTTTCTTTAATTTCTTGGTTAATTTTTTCAGTGATGCCTTCTATGCCTAATGAAGTTTGCACAATTAAAATTTTATTTCTTGATCTTGAACCCTATTGCATATTTTTAAAATAATTATTAATAATATTAAAATAACTATTTCTAAATAAATATGAAGTTTTTAAAGTTAATAAACTTTTTATTTGGTTTTATATGGAGGTGAAAATAGGAATTGTTTATAAATAATACACAAATAATTATTGCTATTAAATATTTCATAAAGTAATAATCCTTAAAAATAGTACTTTTCTATATTTTCTAATTCTATGCCTGTATAATTAAAATTAATTTGCTCATTTTTTTTATGTCAAAAAGAAAAAAAAGAAATTTGTTTAAATGTAGGAATATAGTACAATAAATTCTCTTTAGAACATTTTTTAATGTGGACATTTACTCCAATATTTTTTAATAATTTATATTAATATAAAATTATTATGATATAAGTTTTTATTTTTATTAAATAGACAATGATCAATCAACATTAACCTATAGATCTATATTTATATTTATGGAAATATATTTTATTTTAAATTAAACATTGAGGACATAATACCCGCATGTGTTATCTTTGTCTTACATACATACTAAGTAAAAAATTTTCATTCAGTAGAATTAATTTTGTGATGTCAGCTTTAATATTAGAGTAAATTCATCAATCATCATTAAATTAGTTAAGAATATTGTCTAGGAAATGTCATACGCTTTTATTAATATTATCATTTTAAAGTGAATTATAATTTATAACTATGTAAAATATTACAACTTTAAAATGATAATATCAATAAAAGCATAATATGACATTTCCTATATAATATTCTTAAATTTAATTTTGATGATGAATTTACTCTAATGTTAAAGCTAACATCACAAAATTGATTTGCTGAACAAAAATTTTCTATATAGTATGTATGTAAGACAAAGACAACACATGCAGGTATAACATCCTCTTAAAACAAAAATTAAATAATATTATATTTAAATACATTTTTTTAAATATGGGAGGTGGGGAGGGAAACGTACTATCCACCAAAAATGGCTTAAAGGAAATGGTCCAATTAATTCATATAGGTATATTTACATAGGTACCTACTTTAATTAATGTTCAAAGAACAGAATATATATTTAAACAAAAGAAATAAACTTACTCGATCTAAACATAAATCACTTTTTCTCAAACCTAATACTTTTGATAGATATTTTATTAATTCTGCATTAGCTTCACCATCAGTTGGAGGTGCATTTATCTGAACACCAACACCATCAGAAGATATATCTTTACAAAAAAAAAAAAATAATAATATAAATTTAAGAATATAATACACAATCTTTTGATTTTTAAAATACTTGGTTTATATCAGCTATTGAGACCTTTTAGTATTTATTTGTTTTGTGTTAAAAGTTATTAATAGTCAATATTATGTAAATTCACTTCAAGAATTCTTTTGTTTATTATAATAATTGGTAAATATTTACATATTTGTTAATATTATAGTAATTGTATTAATTACCTGTTATATTATTATTTTTAGCACCAGGTTTGGCATTTATTTTTATAACAATGCCTCCCGATTTGTCGACTGTTATTGGTCCAGACTGAACAGTCTCTAATTTATCTTGAACCTGTTTTGTATTTTTCTTAGGCTTAGGCATATTTTTTATTTTTTTTGAAGAAAATAAAGTAGCATTAAGAAGTTTCATTTATATGGTCTAAATAATTTTACAAAAACTGTAAATACTAAAAAATGTGAATTATTTACGTTGATTATGATACAACTATAAAATTCATTTTTAAAACAAATGTAATATAGATTCTTTAGTCTAATAAAAAAATAACAAAACAATCATTTACTTTAAATTATTTTTTTGAAAAATCAAATTTTAGTGATAAGAATAAATTATAGTTCAGTAAAATAGATAACAATATACATTATACTACAGAATTGAGATGGTTAGGTCCAAGATCTATAAAGATCTATCTTCTTTATAGATCTTGAGTTAGGTCTTGGAAGTTTATGCAATTTAATCATTTTTAATTTTTATTAAAGGTTTATACAGGATAGGGCAGTAAAACGGGTGATTTTAAAATAATTAAAAATAATCAACAATAATTGTTTTAATAATTATATTTTTTGTTTGAGATTGTCAATTGTCCTCGCTTCTCGGTTTTGTTTATATACCTTCACAAAAAACAATTACGGTCTTAAGACTGACAAATCAGGCGATCTGGGCAGCCAAGGAATATCCACATTTTAGGAAATTATACCATTAGGAAACAAATCTTTTAGAATATTTATGCTCCTTCTTATTGTATGACTCATAGCTCCATCTTGTTGAAAATATACAATTACTTCATATTGAGCAAGTTGTGGAATAAAAAAATGTTTAAATATGAATTTACAGTGACTGCTTCTCCACATTTGTTCTCTAAAAAGGTACTATGATCCCTAAAGAAAATAAAGCGTACCAAACCGTTACTATAAGTCACTATCTTGGAGGAATGTAGAAATCTTTCACGAGGGTTTATGTCACTCCAGTGACTAGTAGGTACCTAAAGTTTTGTTTATTGACGTATCCGGGGAGGTCATTTACAGTTTTAAAATACACCTTGACGAATACTTACTCAGGAATGGACACCTTCTATAAAATTTAAATTCTTACATAATTAGCACTTTTTAAATGCTTTTTATGTACTTTAAGATGGCATTAATAAATTTATTAAAACAATTATTCTCGTTTGAAAAATTTGTCTGTGATGTGATGAATGGCTGAATGAGAATTAATTTTTTCAGACTGTTCACAACTCTTTTACAGTGGTACGTAAGTCTCAGATAAATGTTGTAGTAACAGGTTTTTTCAATCATCCACCCATATTTCAGTTAACTCTTTAACTATATTACATTTCCCTTCAAAAATATTTTATGAATGTCTTAGATGGATTTGTTTGTATAGATAGGAATAGCCAAGTCACTTTTAGAGATAGTGATTAGTGGCCCAATCGCCAATAAAAGTACCATAAAAATACTTAAATTAATTTATTTTTATAATAGTTTTTATATTCTGTAATGCTTACATAAATAAAAAAAAATAATGAAATTTTACTCATTAAAAAAAAAAAAACAAAATTATGTTCCCAAACAATATGAAACACAAATTACACAAACACATTAATTGTATTATAATATCTTAATACTTTGGTACATCAAATGAATACATATGTCTATATTTTAATAATAGTTGTCTTTTCATTTGCAAAGATTGACGGAGATCATCCATAGCTTTTAACTGTTGCTCACTGTTGTATTGGATTCCTGGTAATTTACGAATCTATACAATTAAACAAATTGTTGTACATAAATAAGGTTTTAGACGTTTTTTATTAATAAATACTAATTTTTAGATATTAAAATAAAGTAAAATTTATGGTACCCTTATGATTATGAATCTTAAATAGATCTTTCATGTACTAATTAGTTAGATATATTAAATAAAGTTGTATTTATTTCTCATTAAGTTTAGAACAATTCTATTAGTCTCCATAAAATTTCATATTCTAACCTATTTGTCTTAGTTTTTATTAATTTGTAAACAACAAGTTGTAATAATTAAATAAACAAATCTTGAGCATCTTAGTTAAGTTCTGTATAAATTTCAATTTTTTCTGTTGAACTTATACATTTTAATGTAGTAGTGTAATAATTTTAGAACAATTTATACATATTATAGTTAGAGAAATTTTAAAATCAAAAAGTAATTAATATTCTTACATCACTTCGTGCTTGATCAATTTTTTTTTGTAAATCTTGTATTTTTTGTGATATTTCTTGGGCTGATTTTTGAGGTTCATGATTTTCTCTTTCACCGCTATAAACAGAATAGATACATACTTAATAACTTTGAAAACATATTTGATAAGTTCTTTTACCTTTTTATAATATCGTGAATTAATGGTAAAAAATCAGTATCCACATCGTTGACGGTAATAGTATTTTCCATATTTAATGTTTTTAAATTTATAATAAATAAACAATGAACATACCTACTAAACGCTAATAAATAATAAGTAAATAGTAAATGTATAATAATGATATTTATTGATAAATATAAATAAAAACAATAAAAATTAAATTATACGGTTTTGTATAGTATTTTTGCTTGTTTAAATACCTATTTCAAAATAATAAATATTATTTATTTTCTTTTGATATATTGATAATATAATGAATGATGATAACATTTTTTCGTGATTATACCATGCAAATGGCAATGCGGCATTGCGGCATGGTGAACGGTCACATAGATCCCTCGACAGCTAGATCCCGGTGACTAACTGACGCAAGAGGATCCAATTGATGCGAGATTAAAATGACGCATAAGGATCTAATTGACGGGGGATTAAAATAAATTTTATCATCTATGGTAATCATCAATCTTCGCTATTCGTCGGAGACGATTGACGGTTGTAATAATTTTAATGGAGAAAAAAATTGACGTACAAATCGTTAAACCGTACTTTAATATATATAATATTTTACATGCATATGTCGTTCTGTTCAGCTTATTTTTATGAAATATCTCAATATCTTCAATTCGAAACGTGGTAAAGACGGACGAGGAAAGGTGTTCCTGGGTCGGCGATGTGGTTACTGAACGTATGGACATTAAATATGACACAACTAAGTTTCACAAAAAAAATCGATGTTTACGTGAGTTTGATTTTCTATAATTTTGAAGCTTTAATTTACTTTTTTAGACATAAAATAAATACATACTTATTGCACCGGACAATCTGCTACACGCCGGGTGACGTATAAGTATGCATATTTTATTCCCGAACGCGCGATGCATAAAATACGTGAAACCAAAAATACATAATCGTCATATTACTATATTAGTATATTACCAGACCCATTTTATAGAATAATAATTTATATTTATATTAATTGTATAAATAGCATTTTTCATTTTTAACTGGCCGAGTACTTGACTAATATGTTTTTTTATCCCTAACAAAAATAAAAAGTTTTCTGAAAAGACGCATTAATATTTTTTATAATTGTTTGAATTTTGAATTTTTAAGACATTGGATATTCATTTCATATTTCTGTGATAACTATTTCTTCTCAACCGATTTTTGTTTTTTTGTAATTTAAAAACGAATAACTGTAGTTATTTGAAAATTTCAACAAATGTTAATGTTTGCATTTCTTATACATATAATAATTTTCAAATTATTTTGACTATACACTTATAGGATAAAATAAACATAGCATAATACCATAAATAGATGCATTTATTATACATATATATATTGATATCGCAAATTATCTGAACATTAGAACCTATATAAATAGTATGAGTAGGTATGTAATGTATTATTCTTAAACAGGACGGTACCGAAACGGGAAGGATATAGTCACATGTGTATATAACGAGTCGAATGTGAATAACTACTTGTATTTAGAAATTAATTTTATTGATTTTGTAAGTCCTTCTTTATTATACGTAGATCATAATCTATTAACTATTTAGTATGTAATATTAATTGAATGATTCTACTTTTAAATATTTTTAAAATTATTAATCATTTAGTACAGCCAACCCGTAAACTGCTGTATAGCTACTATAGTAGGTGACTACAATACTACATGTAGACTAGGTTAAGTATGTCACTATAATGAATTTGTACAATTTGAATTCAATTTTCAATGTATAATGCATTAATACATTGTGTACAATGTAAAATTATGCTGGTCGAAGATGGTCTTATTTGTTGGTGAGAAATTTTACCAAACAACTATTGAAATAATAAAATTATAATTTAAAAAAAAATTTAGGATATACAATTATTATGGTTTTACGTATGAAATTAATTAGATACCAAAAGTTTCGTATGCAAGACAGCTGAAATATAAAAATGAATCCTATAATATCACAAAGAGTTCTATAAAAAAAACATATGATCTATCATATTATTATAATATTTTTCATCCATGGCAAACATCAATCGTCGTCATTTGTAGGAGACGATTAACCATTCTAATATTTTATTGAACAGTCGTCAAACAACAGCCTTCAGTACACGACAAGTGCTCTCATTTTCATAAAAAATTTCAATAATTTCATTCTGAAGCGCAAAGAAGACGAATGAACTTTAATATGGCACAGCTTGATTTCGTCGAAAAGCGTCGAAGGATACTTATGTAGGTAAATTTCCTATAATTTTAGGGTAGTAATAAATTTAGTTTTTATACTTTAAATAAATATTTATTGACTTGTACAAGCTACCACCCCGATTACTTAGACCTATATTTTATTTTCGATAGCCGGCAACCGGCGGGTTATTGTATACGACCCGTTTTAAATTCTTAAACGATGAAATCTTTTTTTTTAATATTTTATTATTTTAAAGTTCTAGATAATATTTTTTTTCATAGTAAATTATTTAAGAATATAAAATTTTTATTTTTGTCTGGTCCGCAAACTGTTTTTAATTTTTCAATATGGCATGAGAGTTCTAAAAGGTTAAAGTTAAAAAATAGCCAAGAATAAAATAAATTCGTCAATTATACCTTGGATCCTGGACGTAGCACAATGAATGTATATTGATTTTAAAATTTTCTATCTGTTATGAATTCTTGTAGCAAATATGATATATTTAGTGCTTTAGGTGGTTAATAGTAAAATAAAATAAAAAATTTCAGACCTTGTCATAATATCGGAAAAACTGGAATCATTACGCTATAATATACTTGTAAAATGTCGACAAAATTAATTCATTTACTAAGTTTTTATTCAAAAATGCTAATCATAGAATGTTGAAAATTTTACCAACTGTCTACATTATGATTTCCTATACATTGTATAATTATAAAAACATTTTAACAATTTTAAATAATTAAATTTTTTTTTTTAAGCCGATAAAAATTATTGATAGCAAATATGATTTAAAATTTAATACAGTGTTCCTCATCATTCACTAAATTACTGCAATAAAAAATGTATAGTCACGATATTATATTTTTATAAACGTTTAAAATCAAAATTTTGACAAATTTAGTCTAAATCTATACAATTTTCAAATTATTTTTTCATCAGATATTTATATATATAATATTGTCTTTTTATATACAAATTTGATATAGTAATTCTCATTAGTTCTTTTAAATATAACAAATATAAAAGGTTTACTGGAAAGTCACATTATTTTTTACGACTGAAGTTCAATATTTTATGACTTATTGAGTATTAATTTTTCATCCCCAAAAAAAACTATTTCTTGTAAAACGATTTTTATATTGTGTTATAGACTATAATACTATATAAAGTTTAAAATCAAATAAACTTATACAGCGATAACTTAAAGTCTTAACTAATTTTTTATGAGAGTATTTCTTATTTATGTTATTATTTTAAAAATATTTTAAAACTATATATATAAACAATGTTCTTTATTTTTTTATTATTACAAATTTTTAAAATTTTTTAAATGTTCAAATTATTTTTTTCATTAGTATTCATATAAATATTTTCTTTTTATATCTACAATTTTAAAATGTTTTATAGGAATTTTCATTAGTATTTTTAATGCAAAAACAAAAATAAAATGCTAACTGGAAACTTATATTATGACTGTTTGAAGTTCAATATTATATAATTTATATATAAATTAATAAAATATGCGTCTACATCGATTACATCATCCGGGTAGCGGATTTTTCATAAAAATGAATATATTTTATTTTAAGTTTAAAAAGTCAATTGATTAACTAAAGCATTGACTAGTGACTAGGTACTATTTGTTACAATAAAAAACAATAAACGAAATGTATGATTTTTTTCTATTATGATAGGTGTCTTCAGACAAAATATCTACAGACAGAGGTAATTGCATCTAATGTAATAGATATATAAGATTAAGTTAAAACACTGCGCGTGATTAGAATCAAAATAATGCAGAAATAATAACTTAGAAACATAACGATATTGATCATAATTATTTTTTTTAAATACTTAAAAATATAATTATTTTTATTTAGTTCACTTTTTTTATAGATCAAATTAAATAATTTGTTATCATCTTCATTAGAATAAAATATTAATACTTTGCAATATCTATAAAGATTTGGTCTAGTTTATGTATTTCAATTTTACGTATGTCAAACAGCTAAAATATAATAATAAATCCTATAAAATCACAAAGAGTTCTATAAAAAAAAAAAATTATAATATATTTCATATTATCATCCATGGCAAACGACAATCGTTGTCATTTGTAGGAGACGATTAACAATTCTAATAATTTTATTGAACAGTCGTCAAACAACAGCCTTTAGTACATGACAAGTACTCTCATTTTCATTTCGTGCTGTTTAATTTCATAAAATGTATTTTTATTCTCATTTAGAATCACGATGAAGATCGATAAGAAGAAAATTTTCAGTTTCTTCGGCGGCGGTGCACCACTCCGTATAGACTGAAGATTGAAACAACTCGGTTTCCCGGGAACAGTCTACGATTACGTAAGTTTTTTTCTTATTCTTTTTTAGAATTAAATTTACATTTTAAACTTAAAATAAAATATATTTATTTATATGAACAATCGGCTACTCGGACGATGTAATCGACGTAAGCACATATTTTATTCTACTATTCACGCCGTGTGACATATACGTATGCATATTTTATTCTTCAACGCGCAATGCATAAAATACGTGAAACCGAAAATACATAATCGTCATATTAGTATATTACCAGACCCATTTTATAGAATAATAATTTATATTTATATTAATTGTATAAATAGCATTTTTCATTTTTAACCGGCCGAGTACCCGACTAATATAAGTTTTTTTTATCCCTAACAAAAATAAAAAGTTTTCCGAAAATACGAATTAATATTTTTTATAATTGTTTGAATTTTGGTTTTTTAAGACATTGGATATTCATTTCATATTTCTGTGATAACTATTTCTTCTCAACCGATTTTTGTTTTTTTGTAATTTAAAAACGAATTACTATAGTTATTTGATAATTTTAACAAATGTTAATGTTTGCATTTCTTATAAATATTATAATTTTTAAAATATTTTAACTATACACTTATAGGATAAAATAAACATAGCGTAATACCATAAATAGATGCATTTATTATACATATATCTATATTAATATCGCAAATTATCTGAGCATATTAGTTAGAACTTATCGATTAATTTTAAAAACAGTAAAAATAGTATGATTATGTATTATTCCTAAACAGGACGGTACTGAAACGGAAATGATATGTGACTATATGTGTATAACGAGTTGAATATGAATAATATTTAGAAATTAATTTTAGTAATTTTGCAAGTCCTTATTTATTATATGTAATAGATTATAATCAATTAACTATTTATTATGTAATATCAGTTTAATGATTAAATTTTTAAATATTTTTAAAATTATTAATCATTTAGTTCTGCCAAACCGTATAAAACCGTTATAAAATTATAATTTAAAAAAAAATTCAGGATAATATACAATTATTATGATTTTACGTATGAAATTAATAAGATACCAAAAGTTTCGTATGCAAGACAGCTGAAATATAATAATGAATCCTATAAAATACAGAGAGTTCTATAAAAAAAACATTATTATAATATTTTTCATCCATGGCAAACGACAATCGTTGTCATTTGCAGGAGACGATTAACAATTCTAATAATTTTATTGAACAGTCGTCAAACAACAGCCTTCAGTACATGACAAGTACACTCATTTTCATAAAATATTTCAATAATTCCATTCCGAAGCGTAAAGAAGACGAATGAAGAAATAAACTATAGCTGTTTCTTCGGCGACGGTGCACGTTTGAACTTTAATATGGCACAGCTAGATTTCGCCGAAAAGCGTCGAAGGATACTTACGTAGGTTAATTTTCCTATAATTTTGGGGTAGTAATAAATCTACTATTTATACATAACATAAATGTTTATTGACTTCTACAAGCTGTTACCCCGATGACAGACCTATATTTTATTTTCGATCGTCCAGTCCAATAAAGTGGTCAGCAACCGACGGGTTATTATATATAATACGACCAGTTTTAAATTCTAAAACACTGACATTTTTTTTTATTTATATTTTATTATTTTAAAGTTCTAAAATATTTTTTCCATAGTAAATAATTTAAGAATATAAAGTTTTCATTTTTATCTGGTCTGCAAACTGTTTTTAATTTGTGAATGTGGCCTGAGAGTTCAAAAAGGTTACCGATTATGCATTAATGATGAAATTGCCAAGACTAAAATAAATAAAGTCGTTATAAGTACACCTTAGAATTTATATCCTGGATATGTAGCGAAAAATGTATAATGATTTTACAATTATGTAGTTTATTTTCTGTCTGCCATGAATTCTTGTAGCAAATATGATCTATTTGGTACTTTGGTTGGTAAATAGTAATATAAAATAAAAAAAATTCAGATCTTGCCATAATATCGGAAAAACAAAAAAGTTGTAAATATTACCATATTTATACGGTTTTATTTTTTGGTGAAAAATTTTACCAAAACCTATTGAAATAATAAAATTATAATTAAAAAAAAAATTCAGGATATACAATTATTATGGTTTTATGTACGAAATTAATTAAATACCAAAAGTTTCGTATGCAAGACAGAGATATAAAAATAAATCCTATAATATCACAAAGAGTTTATAAAAAAAAAACATATAATCTATCACATTATCATCCGTGGCAATCGACAATCGTCGTCATTCGTAGAAGACCGTTAATAATTCTAATAGTTTTATTGAACAGTCTTTAAACAACAGCCTTTATTATATGACGAGTTCTCTCATTTTTATAGAATATTTTAATAATTTCATTCTGAAGCTCAAAGAAGACGAATGAAGAAATAAGAGCTAGCTGTTTCTTCGGCGGTGATGGTCACGTTTGAACTGTAAAATGTGGTGCAGCTCGATTTCGCCGAACAGCGTCGAAGAATACTTACGTAAGTTAATTTTCCCATAATTATGGAATATTAAATTTCTCTTTTATACTTAAAATAAATATTTATTGACGTGTACAAGCTGCTATACTTGGATGACAGACTTTTATTTGCCCGCAAATAGTTTTTAGTTTGTGAATGTGGCCCGAGAGTCCAAAAAGGTTGATCACTGGTCCAATGTATAAAATAGCCAAGAATAAAATTAAGTCGTCAAGTATACCTTGGATCCTGGACATAGCAATGAATGTATATTTATTTGACAATTGTGTAGTTTCTTTTCTGTCATAAATTATTGTAGCAAATATGATCGATTCAGTACTTTGGGTGGTTAATAGTAAAATAAAATAAAAAATTTCGAATCTTGTCATAATATCGAAAACACAAAAAAACAAATGTATTATTACGCTATATCTTTTTATAATATTGATAAAATTAATTTATTAATTTAATTTTAATTAAAAATACTAATTATAGAATTTTGAAAAATTTAACAATTATCTAAATTATGATTTCTCTATAGGTAAATTGTATAATTTTAAAAGCATTTTCATTATTTAAAACAATAAAATTTTTTTTTTTTTTTTATTAAGCCGAAAAAAATTATAGATATGCAAATATGATTTAAAATTTAATACAGGCTTCTTCATCAATCGTTCACTAATTTACTGTAATAAAGAATGTATAGTCACGGTATATTTTATAAACGTTTAAAATTAAAATTTTGATTGTATTCGGCTAAATCTATAAAATGTTCAAATTAATTTTTTCGTTGGATATTCATATAAATATTTTCTTTTTATATCTACAATTTAAAAATATTATATTGGAATTCTCATTAGTTTTTTTTTAACCTAAAATAAAAATAATATGTTTACTGGAAAGTCACATTATTTTTTATGACTATTTGAAGTTCAGTATTATACCTATAACTTACTAAATGTTTATTAATACACCCACCCTAAAAATAAATATTTTTTCTCAAATAATTTTTATATTTTGTTATAGTTCAAAAACGAATAATTTTAGTCTTTAGATACTTAAAACCTTAATTAAATTCTTATGAGAGTATTTCTTACAAATAGTATTTTTTCAAAATATTTTAAAATTATGTATATTTACGATATTTTGTTATTATTTAAAACATTATTTGTAGGGACATAAAAGTTTTTTGTACATGTTATACTATACGTACACAATGACATTTTTGACATACGTAGATTAATCTTAAGATATTATTTATTCAAATTATTTTACGAAAGGGTTGTACCTATTAACTCAAAAGTATATAACAAGAATATAATATGGTATAAATTATATTTATTATTTATACAATATTATAATAATAATTATGATAAATTTAATGTTTTCGGAAAAAATGTAGCTTGTCAAACTTTACACAAAAAAAAATAAATAAAATACTTAGCAATATCAATCAACATATAATATTATATGTCATAATACATCAAAATTATACTTATTAATGAAGGTTGACTGACTGTCTCTTTCAAACTCAAATTTCACACACTAATTACAGTAATAAACTTAATCACTAATGTATAAAGCAACACTGTAATAATTACTTCTTTATCTTTAATTTAATGTAATTTTTGATTATTTTGTAAAATGGTACTGAAAATTGAATTCCTCAAAGCATTGACTAGGTACTATTTGTTACATGAAACCATAATAAAGGAAATGTATGAATTTGTTTTTATTATGAAAGGTGTCTTCAGATATATACATGTAAGTTTACATGTAAAAATATGTAAGATTAAGTTAAAGCACTGCGTGATTAAAACCAAAAGTATGCAGAAATAATAACTCAGAAACATAACGATATTAATCATAAATCATAATTCTTTTTTTTTTAAATATATAATAATATAATTATTTTTATTTAGTTCACTATTTTTATAGATTAAATTAAATAATTTGTAATCATTTTCATTAGAATAAAATATTAATACTTTGCAATATCTATAAAGATTTGGTATCTAGTTAAAATGTTTCAATTGTACGTTCATATGTCAAACAGCTAAAATAGAAAAATACATTGTATAATATCACAAAGAGTTCTATAAAAAAAAAAACCATAGATTTATCATATTATTATATTCGTCATCTGTGACATACGACAATCGACGACATTCGTCGAAGACGATTAACAATTCTGTAATAGTCTTAATGAATAGTACTGAATACATGACAAGTATTCTCATTTTCATTTCGTGCTGTTTATTTTCATAAAAATGAATTTTTATTCTCATTTAGAATCACGATGAAGATCGATATGAAGAAAATTTGCAGTTTCTTCGGCGGCGGTGCACTACTACGTATAGTGTGAAGATTGACACAACTCGGTTTCACGGGAACAGTCGACGCTTAAGTAAGTTTTTTTTTATTATTCTTTTTTGGGATTAAAATTATTTTTTAAACTTAAAATAAAATATATAAATTTATATGAACAATCCGCGCTAGTCGGAGGATGTAGTTGATGTAGACGCATATTTTATTCTCCAGGGTCCAACGAAAAAATAGTACACAATGCCTACTTATTTTACTCATTAGTTATAGAAGACAAAAATTGTGAGAAATAACAACCATGTATTATTTGTATTATTCGCGATTATATTATATTAGAATAGTAGTAAAATAGTACACCTTAGATCCTGGACGTGGACAGAGCGAAAAATGTATAATGATACAACAATTATGTAGATTATTTTTTGTTTGTCATGAATTCTTGTAG
Source organism: Rhopalosiphum padi (assembly GCF_020882245.1). Classification (NCBI taxonomy): domain Eukaryota; kingdom Metazoa; phylum Arthropoda; class Insecta; order Hemiptera; family Aphididae; genus Rhopalosiphum; species Rhopalosiphum padi. Next base: position 28,846,580 of record NC_083600.1, read on the forward strand.
CAAATATGGATCAATTTGGTACTTTGGGTGGTAAATAGTAAAATAAAACAAAAAATTTCAGATCTTGCCATAATATCGGAAAAACAAAAAAACTGAAATAATTACGCTATAATGTCAACCCGGAGGACGATTGACAGTATCATTAAGAAGAAGCACATCTGAAGAACAAAAATTAGTGTCGCAAGGCTGTGTTTGTTTAATAATATAATTTTTTGAACAGTAGTACAGTATATTATGAATATTTACTTAAATTATATTTAATTTTTATGGTTTTTTTTTTCAGATAATATACTGTACTACGGTTTTAGGTGTTCTTTTTATTTTAATAATACGTTGATAAATTACTAATTTTTTCGATTTTTTTTTCTTTTCACAAAGCTAGTTCGTCTTTGTGTATGTTTAAATTTATATTTTTTTATAGTTATTGTGCTGTTTAACTTTCTTATAAAAGAGAGTGAGGAATTAAAAAGGTGGCCACCGAACAGAAAGTTAAACTGCAATATACTATAATCTTTTTAGTTCATGTTTACATTTTTAACTGATAAATTATAAATATAAAATTTCAAATTAATTTAAATTCAAAAATAAAAGAACACCAACATAGATTTCTTAAACATTAAAATTTTACTATAAATTTAAACTACATTTAATCAGCACATTAGTTGAAGTTTTATAGGAACCGAACATTTGGCTGGATCATGGACTACCCACCGACGGAGAATTTGTCATTGAGCTGAAGGAAGATGTGTCAGCACTCGGCTTCGTTTCAACCCGGAGGAAGATTGGCAGCATCAATATAAGAAGCTCATCTTAATGTCAACTGTCCAAAGGATTTGTTTGTATGATATTATAATTTTTAGAATCGTAGTAGATACAGTATACTATATATAAATATATAATATTTATTAGTGAAGAAGAATTCGTCACAAAGCTGATGGAAAATGTGTCGGCACTCGGCTTCGTTTCAACCCGGAGGAAGATTGGCATCATCAATATAAGAAGCTCATCTTAATGTCAACTGTCCAAAGGATTTGTTTGTATGATATTATAATTTTTAGAATCGTAGTAGGTACAGTATACTATATATAAATATATAATATTTATTAGTGAAGAAGAATTCGTCACAAAGCTGATGGAAAATGTGTCGGCACTCGGCTTCGTTTCAACCCGGAGGAAGATTGGCATCATCAATATAAGAAGCTCATCTTAATGTCAACTGTCCAAAGGATTTGTTTGTATGATATTATAATTTTTAGAATCGTAGTAGGTACAGTATACTATATATAAATATATAATATTTATTAGTGAAGAAGAATTCGTCACAAAGCTGATGGAAAATGTGTCGACACTCGGCTTCGTTTCAACCCGGAGGAAGATTGGCAGCATCAATAAGAAGCTCATCTTAGTTAAGTTGTCCCCCCCTTTACGCATTAGCGCTCATCTCTCATCCACTCATCCAACACATTCACTATCGCCGGCCGGCAACACACATATATTATACACATTAACCGTTTTATATTATATAATAGTATTATTAATATCCACATAATTTAAGTTATTGTATATTTTTTTTTATTATTTGAATGCATTCATATGATCAGTGGCGTATTTAGGAATTTTAGGATAAGGGCAACACATATTTTACCGCCTTCCCCCCTCATTAAAAAAAAATTAAAAAACTACGCCGCGCAATAGTGGTCAAACTGTTAATACCATAGAATACCATGTTATATAAATACTGTATAGTATTTTATACCTCTATGGCAATGGCACACATTTGTTGTGAAAATTATTAATGATTGACGTCACTGCGCCAGTACTCATAAAGTACGAAATAAAAATTTGCCGCCTCTCTAAATCTTTAAAAATTTACCGTTCTGGACAACTGGACCCAAAGCCCCTACCTAAATACGCCCCTGCATATAATGCGTTCTCGCTTACGATGTGGATTAGGCCTACTGGGGACACCACAATAAAAAAACGCGCCTCGTGTAATACCTCATAAAGTTATTAAACAATACGGACAATGTTATTGTACGTCGTTTAATAATAAAGGTGGTGTGGAAAATTACCTAACACTGTTATTCTTATATTATAGTTACCTTGCATACATTTTTTTTTATTAAATACCAATTAAATAATTATTTATATCAAGAAACGAGAAATATTATAAACTTATAAATAAGTCCAATATAAATTTAACATTAAAGGAATAAGTGGCCATACAATGCTTGTAAATAAGTATAATCACCCTGTTAGGTTAATGGTTAGGTTTTAATGTTTTTACCTATTGGCTATTATAATAAATAGGTATTTGAGCAAGTTCTTTTAAAAATTATATATAAGTTCTACATTAACATAATCGATAATTCATATGTCGTGTATATTAGAATATAATGAAACGTTACTACTTATTTAAAACATCGAATCTAATATCATAATTAATGGAATTAGAGATTTTACTATCGCCATGTAACTTACTTATACTTCATACTATTTCATAATATTTTTAAAATTTAAATTGTCATTTAAGTATTTTTTTTTAGACAAGTTTTTTAAATTACCGCCGATTTCTGAATGACGTGGGAGATTAATGTTAATATGGAATCTAAATTTTCTTTGAGGTTCTAAATGTCAAATGGGATCCAGTTGACGTACGTGGATCTACTTGTCGCGGGATCTAGGTGATACGTAACGTTGCGGCATGAACTGAAGTTAGGTTAGCTCATCACTGATATAAGTATCTTTATTCTTTAACAACATTAACAAATTATATGTAGTTCAGACGTTTCAGACTATTTTAAATGTTCTTATACTTCGATACATTATATTTTATATCGATTATCGAACAGAGTAACAGAAAAAATTTGTAATTCATCGTATTTGTGAGTTGTAGGTTTTTGGATAAATAAACAGTGTTCGATAATATTCGATAAACGATTAATCTTTTTTTTTTGAATTGCTATAGAAAAAAAAATCAATTGTTGAGTGAAAAGTATGTCTGCATTTGAGTATTATGGTAAGAACAATATTACTGAGAAAAAAGTGAACCTTAAAAGTATAAGCAAAAAGAAATTAAAAAAAATGAAATTTAAAATGTCTAAAAAAGAAAAAGTTGTAGAGAAGCCAAAAAAAACCAGCTGTGTTTTGAATAGTTTTTATAGTCTTAATTTAAAAGATTCTTCCAAAACTGGTCAAAAATTGATGGAATGGCTAATACATCCAATCAGTATAGACAATTTCATGAAGTAAGTTGATACATAATATTATGAATACTATAATATACCCATTATATCCATTTAACCTGTGTTAATATTTTTGTTACCTATGTAATGTACAATTTAGAAAATAACTATTTTTTGGTTTTTATTAACAATTAGATTTTAAATAATAGTATAATTTAACCCAGTCAATGAATTCAGATTTATTGTTTTTCAGGAATCATTGGGAAAAAACCATCCTGCATGTGCCAAGAAACAGTTCTAATTACTTTTCGCAGTTGTTTTCTCTTACTGAACTTGATACCATTCTTCGTGAAAATAATCTTCAATATGGGACAAATGTAGATATTACATCTTATACAGACAATGTACGTGAAACACATAACCCAGTTGGCCGAGCTCATCCTCATGTTGTTTGGGATTATTTCAATAATGCATGTAGTGTCCGCTTATTGAACCCTCAGCTATTCGCCCCAGAAATTTATAAATTCATGGCTAATCTTCAAGAATATTTTGGCTCATTAGTCGGTTGTAATGTTTACCTTACACCACCATTTTCTCAAGGGTTTGCTCCTCACTATGATGATATTGAAGCATTTGTTGTGCAAGTAGATGGAGAAAAACATTGGAGGGTTTATAAACCAAGGTAAATGTTATTAGACATTCATAGTTTATTATAATATATCTCATACAATTTTATTTTTAGAAGTAAGTTTGAAACCCTCCCAAGGACTTCAAGCCGAAACTTTCATCAAGATGAAATAGGTGAACCAATTCTTGATGTAATATTGAGACCTGGAGATTTTTTGTATATGCCTAGAGGATACATACATCAAGCCGATACATTATTTACCGAAACACATTCTTTACATTTGACATTTTCATCATATCAACAAAATTCTATGTACGATTTTCTTCAAGTGGTAAGAAGTTGTAATTATTTTCTATTTTCTATTTCTTTTTCTTAAAAATATTATTTTTTTTAATTTGTGAATAATATATTTTTTATTTATTTTATCTTTTGAAATTGGCATCGATTTGAGTTTTTGATTTTTGATTTTGTTTTTCGATTTAAATTTATCAGCTTATACACAGTAAATCAAATGAAATAATTTATTTTTATTTTACCAATTATCTTACATTTTTATATATTTTTTTTATGACCCTATTTGACGTATTTTTTAAATAGTTATTTAGAATGTGTTAAAACTTAAAACCAATTATTATTTTATATCTTTTCAAGTTTATAATTTGTAATTAAATAAATAAATAAAACTAAATCTTTAGAAAAATTAATAAATTATCATTTTCAGGTGGTTAATAATTCTTTAAATAATGCTGTGAAAAATGATGTATCCTATAGATCTGGATTACCTATTGGATACCAACATTTGGGAGGCTTATGTGAATCAGAAAAACCACTTCCTCGTACTGTTCAAAGGCAAAAATTTGAAAACCAAATCAACCAACTTATAAAAAATTTAAAAAATCACATTGATATTGATCATGCTATTGACACGTTTTCATTGAAAAATTATTATACAAATTCATTGCCACCATCATTATGTAATGGTAAGTTACTAAATTATTTATTATTAAAAGTTAATAATGCTTATTCGTTATTAGTATTATGAATGGTATTAACAAAGAGACCATATATCTAGTAAAATGAAATGAAAGTATAACTAAATCTATCATGTATAAATATTTTGCTTATATGAATTGAAAATATGAAATAAATATTAATATCGATAATATCTGTTGTTTGTTAGTCATTAGAAAGTTACTAGTTAGTTAAATATAATCAAACAAATTAAATCTTATTTGTATATACAGATACATAAACATACAATTATGACTCAATGAATAATTAAATTAAAGCGTAGACTTATTGTTATGTGCTATAAGTCATATTTAAATAAATTGAAATATAGAAACAAAATATATTTATATTTATAGCTGAAATTCTACGGACAGTTGCTAATGGTACAAAGATGTTACCAAATGGAAAAACCACAGAACAAGAAATAAACCTTGAAATTACTGAAGTTAAATTTATTCGTAAAAATTGCTTTAGGTAAGACACACACCCTAGAAATGTACCTATTGGTTATATTAAGAATGAGTTAATTTTCATATTAATATTGATTTGAAAACATTATGAATGTATAACGTTTAATACATTATTAATATTGATTGGAAACATTTATGTATAGTATTGCGATATAAATTATAATAATCCTTGAACATTATATTTGATATTTAGTTTTAAAAAGTATCTAAAAATAAGGCTATGTTAAAATCTTTATTGAAAAATATATTTTTTTAAATACCCATATGGTTTATTTTGTTGATATGTAATATGTATTGTAATATTAATAAAAACAATAAAATGTTACTATTATAGGCTGGTTGAAGAAAGCACGTTGGATGAAGAAACTGATCAAATGATAAGTGAATTGAGATTGTATTATAATTTAGATAATTCTAAACAATTGCATAGTAATGAGTGTCAATTTGTTGTCATACCAGATGAAATGGGATTGTATGTGAAGAAACTATTTAATATTTATCCATTATTTATTAAAGTATCTGATTTATGCAATGGCAGTGAGCAGGTAAATATTAATTAAGTAAAAAAAAAAAAAACTGATGTACATGAGTACAGTTTTTTTTTTAGTTTTTATATTATTTGTATTATTTGAATTAACATAACTAATAATTTATTAATATTTACGCTATTTTTAATTTTTTTGGAAATTAAAAGATTTGATTTAAAAACATATTATCCAGGGTTAAGTATGATGTAAAAAAAAAAGTATCTTGATATATTTATGGTTGATAAAAGGTGAGATAAACTTAAATAAACTTAAAATATTTAAAATATTATTATGGGGTTTAAAAATAATAATTCGGTATCAAAAGAAATTAATTTTTATAGTAAAAGTTTTTATAAATGAATACTGATAATTATTAGTTATTATTAATTTAAAGTGATATACAAATGTGTGTATGTTACAGTAAAAGTGCAAATATCATTAGAACCTAGGTACTAACTTAGATCATATACTATGGGTGAAGTCACAGCATATTAACCAAAACATAAAAATGTTGCCAATATTAGTGACGAGTCACTGAATTAGGTGTTGAATATGCACATGCGTGACACAACTTCTTGGATATTTATCCACGAATAATTTGTTATACCTATAGATTATCCATTGTATCTATAGATAATTATGCGAAGAATTACAACACGCATGCGCATATCGTACATAAAATTTGTAGATTTGTTGCTAATATCGACAACAAAATAATACACTGTGTCTATATCCATAGTATATAATCTAGGGTATCAATTGATAACACATATATACAATATAGTTTGGTCAAATTCCGTATGAGTATTTTGGTTTGTGCTTTTGCAGATAAGAAATGGGATATATCTTAGTTTAAAGATTTATTAATTTATTAAAGAGATCTCCATTAAATTACATACAGCATTGTTAAACGTATCTTACTATATTGAAATAAAATACAATATTTAATTTGACTTTTATGTCATATTCAGTGTATGATCAATAGTATTTATTAATATAATATAATATTTTATTAATTTGGAGAACAATTTACTAATTTCACTTTTGTTATGATTTTGACATTTTATTTTCTTTACATAAATATTTTATGTTTTGACTTTTACTTTCCATATTTTAATATAGACTAAATTAAATTGTATAACTCGGATTTTTTTTATATTACAAACTTTATCATTGTCATTTTCCATACATTTTTTTTCAAAGGTAAATTATTACTTGTTTGTAAAAACTCAACTATAAACAATAATCATTTGTAATTCGTACTTTTATCATACCTTAGGTAAAAGTAGCATAATATATTATAATACAAATATAAAATATAAACATAACAAATTTTTAATTAATCAAAAACTAATTCTCAGTGCTGACTAATACCTACTTATCTACTAAGTAGATAGTGTTAGTAATTTTGTTAAAATTTTAGTTTTTTTTTATTGTAAATACAAACAAAACCAGTTTTATTTAATTATTATTAATTTTAAAGGTATATAATACTTATTAACATAAATATGTTCCAGGTTATGCAGCTTGTGAATGATCTATGGGAACGAGGATTGTTAATAACTTCAAAAGATATTACAACAAAGTCTAATTAATTATTGAAAGAAACAACTAAAACATACATATTAAAATTTGTTTGAAATAACACTTAACTTATAATAAACAATGCATTTTAAAGAAGAAATATATTATACATTTTGCAAATGCTTGTTCTTGGCAATCACATATTCAGTGTAGCTGAGAAATCCATCATAGTTTGTATCATCATCATACAGTATTTGATCAACTAAATCTAAAAAAAAGTTTTTGACCATGTTTTATTTGTAACTAAATAAATAATTTACCTGTATAATTTTCTAAATTTGATTTCTTTGTTTCTGTATCACCGTAGTTTTCCATGTTATGAGCAAACGCAGACATTAATTCTAATCCATCAAGCATTGTGTTTTTATCATAGTCATGAGCGCTACAAAATTAGTAAATTAATTAATTAGTTATTTACAAAATATTATTTATTATTCGTGTATGTTACCCACATGAAATATCTAAATTCCAATTCTTCATCTGTTAAATTACTGTCATCTATGTCTGGAAGTCCAAGATCCTCTTCAATGTGTCTGTTTCATTTTTAAAACCATGTACATACATATATAAATATAAATATAATGCTATGTATGACCACATAAAGAATAAGGCATAAAGGTTCCTTCCTTAAGAATAATGAACTTTTTAATTTGTAGCCTTGTAGGTATATTATTTTTATTGAAGCATTTTATTTTATTTTAATTACTATACCTACCTATTGATAGTTATGATTCTATAATAATATATGAATGATCAGTATATGATTTATTATTTTGTAGATTAGTAATCAATTATATTTTAACTATTATACATAATATTAATATAATAAATATTAAATTTTGGTTAAACTATCCATAGGTTCAACTAGACCAATATTCATAAGTGTGTACAAAGTATTGTAAACAATAATATATATAGACATTATAAATGAACATGTTATTATATTGCTCCATTGTTGTATGTTTAAAAAAGTAGTCTATTTTTTATATAGTTAAATTAGATTTTAATTAAAATTAAAATTAATTAATTTATAATTAATACAGTTAAAGAGTATTAAATATAACCTAATAAATTGGTCGGAAATAGTAATGCAAAGAGCAACGATTTTTTTATACTAAAAAATGATCAAATGTGCATTTATTTATCAAAAAATTTAAAAAAATGTAGTTAAATATACCCTATGAAATGTACACGCCCTAACTAGGAAATAACAATTTTTCTTTAAATATTTTACTTAATTCAATTTTCTATGTAGTTATAGCCAGTTATAGGTATATGTATAAAAAAATAAAACAGATCTAATCTAACCATTAATTCATAAAAAAAACTAGTTTTTATCGTCTTTATGACAAATTCACAGTATAAATTCAATATAATATTTCAAATATTTGACTTTAATTCATGAAAAATATTTACCGAAGTGCTTAATTTGCGATAAACTATTAAAGTATTAAAGTATGCACTAAAAACTTAAGTCTTAGACTATGCTCTTACAATAAAAAATATATCCTTTAAGTCCAAAAATGTTAAAATAAGCACTAAGCCACTAAAACTGAGTATTTGATCACAAACATTGTGCTTGTGCACATGGATACTAAGCATAAGCGTAACTATAGGGAGGGGGGCTTAGATAGGCTAAGCCCGCCAACTTTGATTTTAGCCCCCTCCCCCTGTTATAATTCCTAGTCCTGCCAACGATAGTTAATTTTTAAATTTTAATTTAATATACCGTTTAATTTCCAAATTTAAATCAAATGCTACATTTAGCACTTTCCGTTCCATTTGGTTTTGCATCTTGTGTCTTGTGAAAGAACATTTTCATTAATACGTCGCATAAATGCTTACATAATGTCAACGGTCAACTATGTTACCAAATCGTTTCTTTAAGTTGTATATCATATTAAAAGAGATTAATCAAATGTTCTAAAAAAAGACATTTTAAATAGGTACCTACATTTTTAAACTGACCGAGAGGCGGCTTAAATTTTAATAACTAGTGTATTTATTTAAATGTTACCTTTAAAAATCCTTTAGATTTTTCTTATATTTTAAGAAAATTTAACTTGAATTCGTATTTTAAATAATGCTTAACAATATTTTAATCATTTAATTAATTACGATTTTTTATTATTTGTATTATATAGGTACACACGAAATATAGCACACACGCAATAATAATTTAACAATATTATAATTTTAACGGTTTATTTAACATGAATGAAAGCTACAGAGCCCCTCACTTTTTTACTTCTTTTGAAAATGGTAGAGTTGTAGTCTTCTAACTTTAAGGTTTAGTTACGCCTATGATACTATAAGCATACTAATCATACAATAAAGTTAACTAGATAAAATATGCAAATGCATGAAAGTCTCTGCTCTAGAATGTGGAATTCATTCTATATCAGCGGAATCAATGGACCCCCAAAGTTGTGAAGTTATATAAATAAATAATAATATCAAAGAATGTAATTTATTTTTTATTTATCAAAAAAATAATAAGCTATACTCTTTTATTCAGTGCGTCATATAGGTATACACCAGTAAATAAATATTAGTCTGAAAAAATAATACATTGTATCTATGGTTTTGTTTCTTGCTACCTACTATATTAGATAGGTATAACTCAGTTATTTAGTATAAGAAAATTAGTACAATTATGTATTATTAATGCGTTACGAGTGATGACGAATCTGAATTTTTATGTAAAAAATATCTTAATTTATTTGTCGAGTATGCACACAAAATTTCAAAAATATGTAAAGAATTTTGTATCAAAAATTCAAAAATATATAATATGCATAAAATAATTATAAATAGCTATTTTTAAAATGTTAATCAAAATTCATTATTGTAAGTTATTATAGCAAAATTCCCATCGAAAATTGGAGAATATTCATTCATTTATTTACAAAATCGGGTTTTAACTTATTATTTTATAATAATGATAATGAAAAATAAAAAAAAAAAAAAATTAGAAATACCAGTTAAAAAATGACTATATAATACAAAAATTAAAAAATATAAACAAAATTGAAAAAAATAGTTGGTAGGTACTAATATTATTTACATACTTATTAGGTAAAAAAAAATAATGAAAATAAACGTAACTACGTTTCAAAAATAAAGAATAAGTTTCTAAGGGTTTTAGTTATAATTTATAAAACATTTTACATAATATGTATGAAACTTTGTGTAATACCCATCTAATTTGTAACGTGAAATTTGAACGACAGGGGTCCTTATAGAATCTACCTAGCCATATATTATATGAGTGTTACGAGGGGCGATTATGGGACATGTAAGGTGGATCGTCGTGACAGAGGGGTTGGCTGAGGAGGACACGAGTGTGCCCGCGAAACTCTCAAGTCTCGTGTGCTGCACTGCTGCACAATCGTTACAACAAAAACGAATAGTTGCAGTTGCAATTATATTATGGCGTGGGCACCTATATATATATACATCATCATGTCGTATGCCGTATGATATATTATTTTATACTCGTCGTCACTGACCTCTTGTCGTGCAGTATCGGTTTGTCTTGGGTGAACTTCGTGTCGCCCATGGGCTTGGGGTGTTTGTGCTCGTGGTGGTTGCTCTCGATTCTCGGTTCACCAGACACAGCGGCCCTCGGATGGTGCGGACCCCGCTGGAACCCGACGGCGATGCCCAGCAGCAACAGTTCGGCCAGCACCGTTCCTCTCATGTTGTATAATATATATATATAAATATATATAGTGCGAGTTTATCCCTTCGCCGCCGCCTCCGCCGACTCGCGGTCCTCGTCCTCTATTCCTGTGTGCATACGACGGGGTATTTTTTTTTTTTTATTTCCATTTTATTTCATTTCATTATCCGCTTAACGGAATAATGTTTTCGCGCGCGACAGATGCGCCGTAGCTCGGTCTCGCCTGCAACCGCGCCCCGCACGTACGCGAGCCAGCGATCTGCAAATTCGATTTACTCGGCTCGCGCACCACGGTTATTTCACGGCCGACGTGAACTCAGCGTGGTCCGATCACCACTCGTCTCCAGTGGCGGCGATGACGACAACGTTAAATCCAATAATCGGCGGGAGCCCATCGTGTCCTGCCTGCACTTTGAGGAAAAAAAACCCTTTTACCTTCCCGCTATCGCTCCATCCCCGTACTATACCTCTACCTCTTTATCACTCTTCCGAATATCGCTGGGCTTATATGACTATATATAATAAATGTATATTGTATAACTATACTATAATGTATACAAGTGTAACAGTAATTTACTGATGACTGTATAGTGTTTAACTAACTTTTGTTCTAAAATAATCGATATTAAACATTTTTTTGTTTAGTGTAATATAGGTAATATCAACAATATTTTATGGATTGAATAGGTATAAATAACTTTTTTCTTTTTAAATATTGAACAGAACTGATGTGCTATTTATTATTATAGGTTTACATAGTGAGTAAATTTCATTTGTCAGTTCTCTGTGTTACGTTACACCATGCGTGATGATCATAATATGTTGTTTTATTCTTTTTTGTATATGTAAAAAGTGAACTTACAGGTTTATATACGACAAAAATAAAGACAAATTAGGCTATAGGGTATATTATTATACGTACGATGTTCACGTGTGTATATAATTGTTGATGATATTTCACGTAGGTGTTGCTATAGATGATTGTTATTTAAAATAATTATTTTTGCTGTGTCTCAGTTATCAATATCATTAGAATTTTTTATGCAACTTATATGGTTTAGCCAGTGCTATTTATAACATTTTTTGAATTATAATTATTATTATATAATACTGCTGCATGTGAAGATAACAAGTTAATTTCCACCAAAAATATTGAAAATTGGTATAAACGTATATTACGTTCACCGTCGGTGAAATAAAAAACAATTTTTTAATTTATAAATAATATATATATATCGTCTTTTTAGATTTTAGGTAGATAGCAATGTTATAATACAATACAATGTATAGGTACGAAATCGAGATTGATTATTAATTTATAGAATAGATATTTTAAAGCTGTGTAAAACTATTTGAAGTAAATGGAAAATTATTTTATTAGTATATGTATAGTCATCCACCTATTGTATATTGACATTTTATAAACAAATATGATACTCGTATTTTAATTACTTTTTTTTTTATACTTTCTTTATTTTAATAATAAGTTTTTACTAATTATTGATATTATTATCGGTTGATATGGTTTAATTATTGATTTCTCGATTATATGAGAAATGTCACTTTTAGAGTGTAGATACATTTTTTGGTTAATTAGTACTTAGGTTTAAGAATATACTAATTTTTAGAACATAAGTGATTGTCGGTTGTTAATGGTTTATAAACTCGTAGATTGATAATTTTTTAACATTCGTAGGTCGTAGTAATAATTTATTAATTGTTATGATATGCAGATAAAGTATGTAAATACTATATTGAATTATTAGAATATTAACAAATGTTTCTCATTGATGATTTTTTTTTTGAAATCTTAGCACATCTAAATAAAAATTCGAACGAGTAGTTTCTGAGTTATTAATATATAATAATATGTTTATAGTGTTTATAATAATAAAGATAATATATTTTTAAACAATAAGTTTTATAAAACATAATATGTTGTATTGGACCTATCTATTGTTTAATAAGTAGGTATGTTCATTTTAAGAGTTCTATAAATTATAGGATTTGAATAAATAAATTATTAAACGAAAAATGCCGGAGTGGGAGAAAAAGTATCTGGATGAGTTTAGATTACATCATTGGTTGTAAAGAATAGCTAGTACATTATTGCGACATCCCGCACGTGTTGATTTTTCTTTTATACAATATTATATAGTCAATACTCGTTTTGTATTGTGGCCTGCATGCAGTATATTATAATAATATATTGGTTTACAATAACGGGTCTGACATTTTATCTGAATTGATAAACTTTTGGATTTGGCCATCTTATAAGTTATAATAATATATGTATTATGTTTATATGTTATTTATCAAAACGTAGTGTAGTTGTATAGAATATCTGAATTTGTGCGTATGATATAAAAAAAATTAAATGTTGATGCGATAAGCTTTATAAATATATATATTTATACATAAGAGTACCTATAATATTATGTTATGTCACCGAGGATGTGTAATCAAATACCTATACGATTTGGAGAGTGATTCGCATTAAGGACCATAAGTGAGATTATAATCACAATCCAATAATATCCTTATACACACATATATATATATATGTGTATATTATGTTCTCCGCATTAAATATAGGGTTATCATTTTGGCAATATGTTCTACGAGGACGATCGGTCGCAGGGTAGGTAGGCACCTACACAAAAGGGTTGTCGAACAATAGTCGGTTTCAAATGTACACGCTACGGCACACATACCCTATTATAATAGCACGACAGGTTTTAAAATAATGTATTATTATACATACAGCTGACAGATTTTAGACACGATGACGTGCAGTGTTATAAAGCGTTTTCATTTGAAATGAACGGAAACGTTTCCTTATATTGCACGTCGTCGCAACTAGAAAACTATTCACTGTTTTTAGTCCATGTCCAGATACTGGACAATCACTAGTCTCTTGTGTACTTATATAGCGATTAAACGAAACCCGCGAACTTATTAACAGTATAAGAACACGCAAACGAAATGATAAACCTAACTGTTATATATTTTGGTAATCGGTTGATTTTTATATATTTCAGATTGATATCTACTAATATTTTGTTATAATTATATTACAATATGTATCATAATTTATATAAGTGGCACCACCTAGGCGAATTAATGTTATAGGCACAATTATATATTTTATTAGTAAATTTATATAAATGTACCCGTGGGCATAGGTAAGGGCAGGGTTTTGGGTGTTCAAACACCCCCCCGAAATTATATAAAACAATTGTATTATTTAATACATACAAATAAATTATTCATAATTTTATAATATTAATATAGATTTAGACAAAAACCGCCTCCGAAAATATTTCTTACCTACGCCCATGAATGTACCTATAAGTATACGTGATTACTAACTTTTTTTATTTCATAATTATTGTATCTATTTGAAACATTTATTAATATTCATATACGAATTAAATTAAACTATATCGCGATCGCCTGTATTATGTTTTATATTTTATTGCTACTAACAGTACTAACATAATAATATACTTGTGTTATAGTTTTATATATACATAGATTTTGATAGGTATGAAATGGAAGTTGTCTGTTGTTTTCTAGCAGGCGGCTCATTAAGCACATATATTTGTATACAAATTGTATGAAGTCCAAATCGCATAGAACAGCGGTTCTTAACCTTTAACCTGTGGTCCGCGGCCTCCTGGGGGTTCGCGATACTCATGTTGAGGGTCCACGGCAGCTTTAAGAATATTAAAAATAAAATAATTTATATTACACTTTTATCAAAAATTAAGTTTAATAAAAATAATCATAAATGTGTATGTTTTGTTTATGTCTACTTCTATAATTTGTAATATAAAATAATTATTATAATTTTGGTAACATCAGATGTTTTGTAAAAAAAAGGTATTCGACAAAAAATTTGTAGCGGGTTCGCGATTTCTAAAAATCTTTTATCGGTGGTCCGTGTTCTACAAAAAGTTAAGAACCGCTGGCATAGAATATCGAATAGCATATAGCAAGAGCGTATATTACAGAGTATCATACTGTATTATTCCTCGTATAGGTTAGGTATTACATTACATAATTATATAATTATTATATTATTACCTACTCACTATAATGATAATATGCTAAATACTCATTAAAAAAAATTGAAATTACTATTCATTAATTATAATAAACCAAAAACTACTGCCCTATAATGAGAATTATTACAATTGTGATTTGTGGCAGTCTATAGTAGGTAGGTATTAATAATTGGCCAAAATCATGTTTCAAAAATATTAAATAAAAATATATTACCGACAGGGACAAACACGAAGAGACACTCTGTAATGGTACACAGCTCACCTCCAAAAAACAGGCCTTACTGGGATGACGGGGATGAGACAAAAAATGTTTCTTGTAATCCATTATTATAATTAATTATTATTTGAAAGCATTTAATGATTTTAAATTGTATATTGTTGAACAAATCAAATATCATCAATACATTATACGTACCTATGCTTTGAAACTTCGCAGTAGAAATCTGTGGAAATGTGAGTGATGTGATTATAATATACTATCTTTTACACGAGATATGATAACGTTCGGTATCAGTAAAACAAACCGCTCGATATGAGAACTCGCGATACCTATTATAAGGGCATCAAGTGGCGCCGGATCAATAGAATGTGCGTACACCGAAATAAAGGGTAGTTTAGCGTGGTATACGCGTGTGCATTAAATGCCGATAGATAGCGGTAGGGTTTCTGTGTTCAGTGAAACATCTCAGTTGTCTGAAAAACATTAATAATACTTTCCGCGGTCTCATCGGATATG
The DNA here is from genome assembly GCF_020882245.1 of Rhopalosiphum padi. Taxonomy (NCBI): domain Eukaryota; kingdom Metazoa; phylum Arthropoda; class Insecta; order Hemiptera; family Aphididae; genus Rhopalosiphum; species Rhopalosiphum padi. The sequence continues at coordinate 28,862,476 of NC_083600.1, forward strand.
TGGGTTAGTTTCTATCAACTTTAAGCACTTACATTTGGTAGCTCTTATAAAATATTGCAATAGCTGGTGCCAGGTAGAGAAAAAAAAGTTTTACCCGTCACATTTGGTTCTTGAGAATTTTTGTTTTGGGCTAGGTTTTTGGAGTGGGAATATAATATTTTTATTTAATCAATGAAAAACTAAAGTGTGAAAAAATAGTATAGCCATTATCTAACTATTGTTTGGTCTGGTGAAAATCATATTTGATGCCCATTTCAACATGCTATTTTATGTAATTATTTATTTACAGGGAAACTAAGATTTTACATACATTTAAACTTCTACTAAAACCAGTCGCTGTGGTCGATAATATGGAAGTACGTATTTCTACAGCCCTATAACATTTTTTTCATGATTTTAGATTAGTAGGTAACACACTTTTTTCTAAACAATATATTATTCATATTTTCTTTTAATAATCTTTTTATTCTCAATATAATAATATTCTAAATAAAAAATACAATTAATATAAACAAACTATTTATTTAAATAAGTTGCCTATAAAAATTAATTAAAAATAATTTATATTAACAATTTTGCTTTAAATGTTTAAAGACATAGTACTATTATAGTATAGTATATATACTACTTTGGACAAACTGTTTAGTCTATTATTATTCTAATTTGATAAATTTTATATTTTAATGTGACAAAATAATTGTTTGTGTTATTTAGTTGATAACATTTTTACTTATAATTTATTAGGTGTTGTAATATTGTAAATCTACGAGTCCTATAATATAACAGTGCAAAATAAGTAATAACCTACGAGAATATGAACGGTACCTATAGCTAGTTCCTAATATTTAGAACAATTAAAATTCGATCATCACACATTCACACTATTATAATAGTATAATATATTTAATATATTTATTTAAATAATTTTATGTTCTTAGTTTTTAAATAATATTATACATAATTAAAATATTATGTAAGTACTTATCAAATATTATTTCTAGTTGTATTTCCTTCCAATAATCAAACTTCAAATTTGAATAAACGACAAACTATAACTTTTACACTTGATAAGGTATTTATTTTCAATAATTTTTAAATATGTAATTTAGGATATACGTATCTACTATATGCACTAAAAACTGTCTTTAGGCAATGCCTATCTTGTACCTACCGCATTTTCTCATCAATGGTTCAATTCAATTTTGATATTTTCTCCCTCTATTCCTTTACTTAGTCGATCTACAAAAATTTTTTTTACTTGTAAGTAATGCATATATATATATTATAGAGCTACCTTTTGCTATTGCATTCATCAATTTCCTTTTTAGTTTCTGTTCTTTTCAAATCCTTTTGCAATACAATCTTGTGTACGTTTTTATAATATGTCTACATTCATTCAATGCGTTCCAACTGTTACTATCTATTTTTTTTTTATTTTCAATTGAAGTCGATCCTGTAACCTTTTTTTCTCGTCTATTCAATCTTAGTTACACTTTATATTTATTCTTTTCTCCCATAAAATACTCAATATAGTATGTTTTTATTACCTACCCACGTCTCTCAAAAACATACACATTCTGTTATTTTTATACTTGATATACTTATTAGTTATTATATATACAATACCTAAACAGGCTAAACCTATGATATTCCATAGTTTTATTGTTCTTATAATTGTTTATATATCTGTTGAGCTGTGTACAATTTTAATAATAATCTGGTTACCTACTTATAATTTTTATGTACTCGTAAAGTTAAATAATTACGTTACATACACCATCCATATAATATCATTAAATATTATAATATATATAAGTATGATAAACCGTAATTATAGTATTTAAAAGTTATTAATATATATTATATGGTTTTAAATAAATTAAAAAATTAAAACATATTATATTCGTGTTTAGACGAAAATCATTAAGTATAAAAAACAAGGGTATCTACCTAGTAGTTTTAAAAAAAAATATTGTATTATAATGTAATAAAGTTTTTAAAATTATTTTTATATGTATTGTATTTAGAAATCACTGAAATGCCATTAGGTTAAAAATTCAACATTTTCAGAGTGTTGTTAATGTATGAGATAGAGTGAAAAGGGACTTTTCTAAGCTGTCAAATTCCCTATTTCCCTTGTGTTCAATTTTCTCGGTACCCTTAGGGGTAATACCTAGCTTTATTCTTTCCAAGCCAGATTGAAAAAAACTTTTGAACACATTTGGTTTAGCCTGTCGTATAACTTCTCCATTCAATATTAAATGAAAACGAGATCTGATTTATGTATTTATAGGCGAATACATTTACTTTATTTCCTTTGTTAGGTACCTACCAACTCTATACTTTTTTATTCTTATTTTTTGTCTGTAGAATTCTTCTATAGACACAGTTCTACGTATTGCGTACTAATTTTCGTTTTTATTGTTAGTATATTGAAATTATACTTTATATAACACTAACGAATATACAATATACATTTATATCACTATAATATAATGAATTTAATTGACATTTATTTTTCTGATCTTTGATTTATATTTAACTAAACTCATAACAATTAAAATATTTATGGGGGATTATAAGGTATTAAAAGGTAATAACTCCAACAATTGACCAGATAGTACATATTACTATAAGAGGTGAATTATCGTTAGGTTACGAAGATTTATTAATAATTGGTAAACTACAAAATATATTCCTTAAAATATTTATAAATCATACACACTACACAATGCATATAGCTTAATGAAGCTATCAGGTTTATTAAAGTTACATAAAATATATAATATACTTCAATCAAGAATCAAGATATATCAAATATTAAATACAATATATAATTAAACATAAATAACGTGTAATATATATATACAAATTATATTGCTTTCATATAGGTATTATGCAAATATAATAATTATATGTAAGCCACATTGCAAGTGTAAAGTACTACATACTTTTTGTAGTTAATTTTTTACGAATATGAAGCAAAAGTAAGCTCTTCTTTGAAATTAGTTCAATTATAAAATAAACCATTTTGATTCTTCAACTTTTATCCTTTTCATAAATTGTTCAATGCATTTACAAAACTTTGGTACAACGTCGTCGCATCTTATTGAAAAGCAAACGTATATATTTTTATAAAGAGTTGTAATTATCTCTGTATTGATCATATAGTTCTAGTCAGTGAGAGATTAATTATGAGCAGTAAAATTTAATTTTGAAAAGCTGTAAATGAGTATTATAGTTAGTTATTTATATTGTAAATAAATTTAAAAATCCATAATGTTACCTATTCATAAACAATAAAAATTATGTGTATGTTTTATTTATTACTAATTATGAAAACGTTGTCATTTAAATAGTAGGTACAAATATAGATAAATAGTGAAGTAATTTGTGGAGTGGTGGGAAAGATCGCGTTGTCTAATTTTTTAAGACCTACTTATAGGTTGATATTAGAATCTTAAGGATTTGCCAGTCCAATTGTTTCTCCCCTAAAGAAAAAAAGTTTTAATCAAATATGTACAAAGTATAATTTAATATCATTTTTACTCTACCCTAACCTTAACCAGTTTTAAATTTTAAAACAGTATTTTTTGAATAAGCTGACTGTTGTGGTAGGTATTATATTTTTACATTACATTAGACAGATTATAATTGAATTTAATAAATATTTATGAAATATATATCTTATAATTTATAAAATATATAATATTACTACACGTCTATATATGATATATAAAATATATATAATGTATATATCATGTATTACTACTACTACTACTACTAATATTGCTATACGTATCTATTAAGACTATTACTATAATAACTATATCTATCTAATTATACAGCCAAGACGAGTCAGAAATGCCAAATAACGACCTTAAAATAGGTACTAGACGTAGTAGAATGTTTATAATCGAATATTAATAATATATTTTTTAATTATTTTATTTAAAAATTATATTAGGGATATAAAACATATTCATTATTATAACAGTTATCATTAATTACTCTATCACTAAATACTTAATTGAAAGATCAAAACACTAATTGTTATGAGTAAATTACGTAATTTGTAATGATTCTCTTGAAATGCTACAATGAAGACTGTAGCATTGTAAATAATTTTTAAGTATAAAACATAACATGGCGCTATTTTGACTTATAAATATTGTAAAATGTAGATTAATTCTATATGTGTGACGTATTATATTTGTATCATAGAACTTAGATTCAATATACACACACATTGTTAGGTTTGCTATTACCAGCAAAGTCAATTAATTTGTTTCTGATGCCATTGTTATCGTAATAATTTGTACCAGTTTCAACTGTCGTCTGGCTTTTAAGGCTAGATTAAACGGAATCGTTAAATTTTTATAATAAATGGAACGTGCATGAAGATGGCCCTTGCCAAAACTAAATTATTTTAAAGTTTTAATTTATAGGTATAGTCGTTTTTTAAATTAGTTTTTAAAGTTTTCCAATCATTTCTCATTCCGATTTGAAAAAAAAATATGACTGATGAGAAATTCACAAACCTCCTATTGCGTTATGGTCTTCAAAATGGAATCAAAATTTTGTAAATCTTTGTAAAATCCTATAAAATAATTTTTGAAAACTGGTTATAGCAGTGGTTCTATATTTGTATACCTACCTTTATTTTTTTCACTCTATACATATGATGAGTATAGTCGGATAGTCAAGAAAAAATTAACTAAAATTTAAACGAACCACTGAAGCTTGTGATTAAAATATATACACGTAGCCACGTAGGGCCGGAGCTGTACAAAATTAATGTTGGGATTACCCTTCCTAGTCTTAATTGTCTTATTAAGTTATATTGATTACTTGGTTAGATAGGTACTAACGTTAATATTTATGATAAAAATAAATTATTATAATTTTGTTACCTATTATGTCCTTATGACGATTTTTTCAATTGTTTAGAATCAGTTTGCTAACTTTAAAATATATTAGTATCGTTGTTTGTTATATAGTTATTAAAAAAAAAAACTTCCGGGGAGTATAAATGTTTAATTTGCAATCACTGTTAGTTAACTGAATAAAATACTAATTATTACATTATAAAGGATAATAATATGCACCTACTTTTGTCGAGAATTTAAAAATGAAAAATACAGTAATATTTATTAAACATTAATAAAAATAATTTAATATTAATTAATAATTGATAATCTTAAAATGCACCAAGCGGCAAGCACTGACCTAAACATTTAAAATATTAATCTTTAGAGGCCTATATAGGTAGAACCGTTAGAATTGATCAGTTTATTTAAACACGTTACCGTTATTGAGTATTAAATATTAATGATGCATTACTTAGTTGGAGGTTCAATTAGAGTTTATTAAAACTAATTAAAGCGTGCATAGAAGCTTACCGGGTTAGCCAATAGCTGTATATGTAGCTTTCAGTAATTGATTTTTAATAATCTCTATTGCAAGGTATATCAATTTTTTTTTAAAGTACATAATAGGTTTTATATTATATATAAATATAGGTATTTTTTAAAAATTTGCTGATAATTGGAAAGTTTTATAGGTTAAAATAGTTTTTTTTTTTTTTTATTAGAATAAGTCTCAGACCTCAGTGTATGCCTAATAATTTCAATCGATTACCTGATAAGTTCCTATTTATCATATACATACTAACGTTTTTGTTTTGTTCTTATAGAATTGCAGGTTTTAATTTTTAAACATAATTACGCTATTTTATTACATAATTATATGTTGGTGTAAAATTCACTTATTAATAGTAATAGTACCTACTTATTTATTAAAAGTATTGTTAGGCCCCTGTGTCTCACGGAGGAATTCAAGAACTTTATTTTCCTTTACGATTCATTCAGTTTGTCTGTATAATTTTAAAAATAATTTATTAATTAGTTAAATTTAATAAGAACAACATCGCTTGTCTGAAATGTTCACAGATATATAAAAATACTAGATAGCAGACTTCGATCGATTATTGTCGCCAACAAAATGGCCGCTATTCGTTATCTAAGGGGTAAATGTTTAATATGTTGTTAGTATATTATATTAAGTTTATTAATATTAAGTATTTATAATTGTGGTCGTGATTAAAATAATTGAATAGTATCTTATAATATCAGTTTAATTTGAAAACATTTACTTCTCTTAGATAACAGATAGCGGCCATTTTATTTGAATCATTATTTTATACGTATGGGTTATGGCAGTCGGCTGTCTAGAATTTTTGGGTATCTGTGGTTTGTGAAAATGTTATTTGTTAAAAATTAATCAACATAATAACATATAAACATCATATCATTATTTCTTTATGCAATTTTCTTTTTTCTTATTTAACAATTATTAATTAGCCTATGAGATACGTATATTATATTTAATTTTTAACTCGATAAAGGCCTAAAATAGCTAGTTACAAAATATTATGTTAATGGTCAACTATAAGTAACCATATAATATATAGTTAAATGGTAATATAAATAGCAAAAAAGTTATGTTATTGATATAAATTTTTGAACAAATGCATAATTTATTAGGTACCTGCAGGCTGCAGTATACACACAAAAATAGGGGTGGTTAAATTATTTTTATTTGTTATTTTAATATGGCTTTAATATATAATTTTTAATCAAAACTATCTAACATTATTATTCAATATTCAAACATAATCAATCGATGTTAATAAACATAATTTAAATAATTTATATCAGTATTTACACGAAATATTAAAGCGTATTGCTATTATTGTAGCAAATTATTTAGTTTAAATTTATTTAAATAATTTGTTTTACAATATCAGTTTAAATAACTTATTTAATTTTGTTTACAATAATAATTATTTGCCATTTGGTGCATAAAAATAATACGTAATATAATTATTAATTATTTTCTTACATAGCCTTCCATTTAACTGCATAAACTGAAAACAAATAGGTACGTAAAATCATAAAAAGTCCGATCTCTACCTATGACACATACTCGTATGTTTTAGGGAACAATAAGTAGCAACAATAATAATTGTCGAATACAATATTAAAAGCGTCTGGAAGTAAACAGAACAATATTATAACGAATAATAAAACGACAACAATAAATAAATATATATATATATATATATAGTTATACGAGTATAATGTATACCTATATAATAAATACTGATTGAATCAATATTTTCCCGCGTAGTCTTGATACAAATTTATAATAATAACGAGAAAATTAAAGTAAAATAATTTATATATATTGTATATTAAAAATGTCTATAAATAAAAGAATGGACCACGGACGTTCCAATTTCGGAAAGGTACATTATATATATATACAACAACATAATTACGGAGGAAAAAAATAAATCACAGCTTTAGATTTCATAAAAGTTCTTTTTCTCCTTTCCGCACACCACATGTACACACACACACACACACACACACACACACACACACATATATATATATATATACATATCCGCCGTCGCCCGCTGCTGCCGTCGCAACTTACAATAACGATCACGTTGCTCGGGGGTAAAAATAAGTCGTGAATATATATATATATATATATATATATACACGAGTATACGTTCGGAGAAAAGATGTAGAGAAAAACGAGAGACGGGTAAGAAAAAGGATAGAGGGTAAAAAAAAAATACAATTTCGCCTTCTAAAGATAAATATATATATATATATGTGTACGGTTGAAACTCGGAATTTATAGAAACATTCTCGCGTTCCTTGTACATTTATATACATATATATATATATATATATATATATATATAGGCACGTGTATATAGCAACAGCAGCAGGGCGCCGTATACTCTGCAGTCAGCGGCGGCCACCATTATTATTATTATTATTATTATTATTACGCGCTCGGAGCGACGGCGGCGACGGTGATGACTGTACGACGGCGGAAAGTACGCGGAGGAAGAGGAGGAAGTCGAGAGACGGAAAAGCTCCAGTTCCGGGGCGGCGGCGGTACCGGAGGGAGAATGCAAGGGTGAAAATGGGCGTTACCGGATAGCACCGGTTGCCCCGGGCAACCGCGCGGCTACACTACTCGACCCGAACGGAGTGCAGTGTACCATCACTGCGTGCGCCGCCACACCGTCGCTCCGCCGTCTAGATGGGTATTGATTTGAAAAGGTACCCGGTGTAGTGCGTGTGCACACATAGCGTATATACTCGACACGACTCCGAGTGCAAAACCGGGGGGACCGGTACGGATAACGACTCTGCTGGCTCAGGCCCGTATATATAATATTATATATACCCGCGAGTATAGAGGTATATAGCACATACGCACACACACACACACACACACACATATATAATATATATTATGTGTTAGAGCGTGTGGGTGTACTGTATAATATTGCGATGACGGTGACGACGGCGACGACGGTTTCGATGTTGTCGTATAACGCGCGTGTGTCAGACAAAATACGAATTTTCAAACATGAATAATACATCGTTTGGACGGCGTGTGCGCCGAAGCTTGTCCGGAGGGATAGCGAACGAGTCGTTTATAGATGTATATAATATAATATGTAATAATATGGATATGTGCATACCTGTGTATATCTATATAATAATATGTTCAGGTATACATGGTGATTAGCCAGACGTGCGCGCCCCTCTTTTTTCACCGAATAATGCAGTTATTCAAAATCTGGTTTTTTGGAATTTTTAAATACACTTTAAGACCATAATTTAAAATTCTTAAGATTTTTGTACTACTTAAGAAGTGCCTTGTGATGATATACATATTTGTTTTTCAAATGAGAACCATTATTTTCTACTTTAAATTATTTAGGGGTTAATTTTTATGAAAATAGTACGTACCATCAACATCACAATTCGAATGAGTAGCTTTCGGATTATTTGACGTAGTATATGAAAGATAATAGGTTCACGATAAAAGACTGAATGATATGTGAGGAGGGGAGCTTAGTAAATTGAAAATGTTAATAATTAATATTTATTTAAAAACATTTATGATTTGTAAAAATGGTCCAATTATAATAAACACTAGATTTAATAACTACCTACTACAAAATATATTTTATATAATATTTTTAAAACTATTTTTAAGGACTATTATTCTTAGTATAAACATTTTACTAACTTAATAACTGGAAAACTATTTTTTTGAATTTTGAATTAGCTAAATTGAAATTAAAAAAAAACATTATTCATTAAATGATTTACAGTTAAAAAGGCGGTTTTCATATCAAATTCAAAAGTATTCATCACCACAGGACATTTTTAAAGGTAGTACTCAAATCTCGAAAATTTGAAAATGCGGTTTTTAATATGATTTTAAATTTCAAAATCAGAATTAGAATTATTTAATTATATTAATTAGAAAATGGGGTTGAAGTTTAGTATCCTACACAATATATAATAAATATTGTATAAGATAATATGTTGTGTAAGTAATGTGTTTATATAATATATTGTGAAGTCGAACGGATTTAAGGTTATAGGTGAACTACAGTAGCAAAGCGTACCTAAACGTCTTAAATGAACACAAATTTCAGTTTTCACGTACTCTGTTAATCTACTTTAGGTATAGTTATAAATCCCTAGATATGTATCCAATATTTTATTATATTTTCAATGTATTATTAAACGAGTATTTACGCGTGCATCGTTACCCTTAATATCGAGTTTAATGTACAATTAATTTAATTTTTATTTTAAAATAGCGTTAAACCAAAATTTTATAATATATAATGTGTTAATCGAAGTTTAGACTTTAGAGTATGGAAAAAAATAATAACTATCTAAACTGCAACAGGTAGGTAATATATTTTATTTTTATATATTAAATAATAATTCCACTAACTACTACTTAATAATATAGATTAACTAAATGTATATTATATTGTCTACCTATGTATTGTGTATTATGTACATAAACATGGCGAAAAGTAAATAGCTTACGTGCGTTTCTATCGGGTAAAAATACTAGAAACCACAGTGGAGATTAGTATTTAGTATGTTGTGTTAAATATGAAATGCATAGAACTGAGAAAATTACTTAATACTAATTCCGTTCTTCAAGTCACAATAACCGATGAAAAATTAATTATTATTTGTGGTTTAATACAATATCATGGTAAATTTTATTAAAAAACTTTTATATAGATAAATTAATCTAATATTATCTAGTATATACCATATATGTATAATATATAATATAAACAAAGCTTAACGTTTGTTAACGGTATTTTATGATACTGAAATGAAATAATAAAATTGGACAAACCATTAATTCAAAAACTAGGTACAAAATAATAAATAATTCGAAGACAATTAATGACAATAAACCGTTCGAAACCGAATATTGAGAACTTATTCGTTGGTTATGTATAATTAATTTAAAAGTTATATTAAACTTATAACCTATTTCAAATAATAAAATTATTAAGACTTTCTATTATTTTTTTTATACTATTAGATAGTTGTCAGTAGTTTTCCTCACGGTGAGATAATAACTATAAAAATTTAAAAAAAATATAACTTCTTTAAAGGGCCAACCCACACTTGAATACTGATCTTTATAGAAACTATCACGAAAACTTTTTTTTATTTTTTTTTTGAAAAGTATTTATAAGGAAAATATATAGATATAAGAGTACATTATTAGTACAATAAGATATGTTGAAACCAATATACATTCTTTGCAAATTGCTTCGCTCAGGATTTAATATAACAATGCCGTATTATGAATTGAAATAATTTGCTGCAATCCCGCTTTAAACTTTTACACAAAAATATGACTTCGATTATTAAATTATGATTAATTTTTAACTATAGGTACACGGATGTTATTTAATGCATTTAATACTTTGTCAACAATTTATTATTTTATTATAACAACCCGACTGAATACCGCAATGATAATATATTATGCATTTATAATTATATTTGAATTTTATTCCATCCTCCACCTTTATCATGAAAAAACGAACGGCGTTGAAAAGATAGACTTTTTTCATAGCTTAGGTATTTCCGGAAAGAAATTGGTTCCCAGATTTATATATAGCATGTTTTTACATCATATTATATTGCTTGGGAACCATATGTTATATTGCAAAAATTGAACAATAAAAAAATAAAATTTCATATTATAATTAGTAAAATTAATTTTATCATTATTAAGTATTTAGGTTAAAATTTTAAATTACAGATATTTATTGTTATAGACTATAGTCATAGTACCTAAATATAATAGTTGCGTTTTATAGAAATGCACGCTATACCTATAGGCTATAAGTAATTTATTGTTTAAAAAAATCACAAATCAAAAATTCAAATATTTTAAAATTAAATGATAAAAATAGTGGGAAAGTATTGGTTAACTTTACTGTCTGCTATACATAGGTGATGGGTGTACCTCGTCATTGTAGAGTAGGTCTGCGATGTATTCAATTTGTTAAATTTGAATTAAATCATAAATGATTATAATAACATACGATTCTGAGCGGAAACAGTCTTATATTTTATATAATGTATTTATTATTTATTTATCGCTATTATTATAGTAATTTATTTTACTACTGATATAATACGGTATAAATAAGCACTACCTTAAAATTAATCTAAATATTTTAAAAATGTCATTGGCTTAGTAAAATGTATAATAATACTAACATAAAAAGTCCCTATACGAATATAATTATTTTTTAGGTATATACACATTTATTCAAGTACATTAATTATTTATTTTTTATTGATTAATGTAAAATTAAAATGATTAATTGATTATTCTGTTTTATAATTCTATTTTGATGCAATGTACCATTGCTATATTTTGGTATTTTTTGAATGAAATAATATTTAACATTATATATTTTTAATCATCATATTATATAATATTTTATGTTTCCATTTTAGAATAAATATTTATTTATCAGTAAAACATTTATACATAGTTCGCATACATTTATAAATAAAATGCATTTTCCATTTAAAAACACATCTACCATAAAATATTGATAGGTATTTTGTATTTTTGTATATAATTATAGTGAACAAATATACATTTTTATATTAGTGCGTATACATTGTGTATATGTAACAGTAAATTATGTTATACTTACATCAAAATAACGTTATTTTTTAGTAAATAACAATAGTTACCTAACAAACTAGTAATTATAGTTGTAATTATTTTTTGTGTTTGTTTGTCGATAGTTTCTACACACAATAGAAAATGCTGTACAATTTTGTCTAAATGGTGTGAATTAGTATTACAGCTGCAGTAGATAGAATCACGGAATATATAGGTACTATACAGACGTAAATATCTTATATATCTATTATAGATTAGTCCTATGTCTAACTACAACTGCTTGAGTCATGTTTATAAACAAGCTTAGTGGGGCTTACTATGGTGTAGGATTCTATTGTAACTATATATATATATATTTATATTTTAGATAATATTTTTATCAGCCTATCGTGGCACGCGTTAGATCGACATCGTTATATTATCGTCGTGAGTTAAAATAATCGACAAATGATGTATTAATTTTGTTTAAATTGTATCATTAATATAATTAAATATGGATGAACTTTATATGGAAAACAAATTTAACAATATTTTATCTGATATAATTAATAATAAGACGTAGTGATAATAACTCATTTCTATCCATTTATGTGTACAATATTCGTATTAAATAATTAAAACATTTAAAATTTGTGATGAAAACACCAGCAAAAAAAATTTAATGAAAAATTGTTGAATGGTACGTAACTATGATATTTTAATAATAAATAATAAAGATTGTCTTATTAACCCTGTCAAGGGGCTGCAGAGAGAGCTAATCAAGACGTCAAAGATATGCTAACATTTAACAATATGGATAGTACAAAATAAATAATAAAATAAGTATATACATTTTGAAATGTATAGGTATTTATGTATTTATATTTGAATTAGGTACCGAAAATGATTTTCTTAAACATAAGTATATGAGATATGCAAAGAAATTTAGCTTGATCTTAAAACTCTGTACTTGAATCATTTGGAGAAAAAGAGACAACACTTTGAGAAGCAGCAGGATGTAATAGCCTTATGAGCATACAATGCTATCCAAGATTATGTCACTGTAAGACTTAGTATAAAACGAATAAATGCGCTTGTCGAATAGTTGGAAAATTATGCAATTCAAAATGTCATAGTTCATTGTCATGTAAAAATAAATAATTATAGTACAAACATTTAAATACAATTAACATGATAAACTAATATTGTTTGGAATTAATGTAAATCCTTTGTAATTAACGTTATAAACCTAATAAAATATTCATTATTGTTTATTAACGTTAATTTCTGGTAAATAACGTTATTAATACAAATTTAATGTATTTTACTGTAACATATTATACGATATACTGTTTAATACGCTAGTCGCTGCCTTAACACTGTTATACCACGTTGATACGATGATTAGAATCAAATATTTATCTGTACTATAGGTATTAAGGTATATGTTATTAGTTAAGTTTACACACGCATGTTGATATTATATTATATCTTCCTATGTATATATTGATTTATGCATTTATTGATGTATTTATATATTCTTTAAAAATATAATGGACCTTCATATATTATTTATTATGCATAGATACTAATGTATGATCTACGTCACAAATAAAATATGATAAATAATTTGCACCCTCAGTAAGGTGGTGCTTTATCATTCAATTGATACAATGACTAATAAAGTTAATGCCTATTACTGTTTATAAATTATTGTTGTATACAATTGGTATCTCTATTATGGCGTACATTGAACCGATCGTCTAAACCGTATAGTATAATATATATAGCCTATAGGTACATAATATACGCTATTGAAATATATCTATAATAATTGCAAAATATATGTATTTTGTATATGCCTGATGAACAATTTTCAGACCTGAGGCAAGTGTACCACCATTTGACACATGCATTTTATTCTATATTTTTTATAAAAAGAATATAGATAATAGATAGTATACCCACTCATCCTACTTCGGTACGCCACTGTTTCTATATATCTATAAATAATATAATACATTAATACATAATGTGTAATATATACGCTCTTATACAGTATTACATGGTATATGTATAGAGTAGATAGTAAAAAGAAAAAAAAATCTCATGTCGTTGTAGCCTTGTAGGTGCTACTTGTTTTGTGAGAAAATTCGACAGAGATATTTTTAAATGGAATTTCTTTTGTACTATACTTTAAACTATAATTTTTTATACATAACGAAATTTTCAAAATATTTTAAACTAATTTTAAGCTATTTATAAGTATTTTAGTTTTAGAATTATTTTGACTAGTCTAGTTACAAAATTGTATAGTCAATCAAAACCATTATAACTTAAGAAATTGATATTTTTGTTTTAGTTTTAGTTTGAAATGTCTCTTATTTTTGAGTACAATCAACTACTTTATTTACTTGGACCAGACATTAATAAACATATTCTATTCTTTTTAGTTATAATTTAAAAAACATTGTAAATATTAATTGATCACATTTTTTCTACAAATGTTTAAATTTGAATAAGTATATTTAAATGTAATAATTTACGACTGAATTTTTAATAACCTTTAATAAGTTTTAATCACTTTTTAAATATTGCAAAATTTTTTTATATATTGTTTATAACAATATTTACACACACACACAGGATATATAAGTCGCAGTTGGTCATGCGCATATATATTGTATATATTCGTCTATAATTATGTCTGAACAACGTTCCAAAACTTATCCCCATGGGAGGGAGTGACTATAATTATCATTGTTATAGAATATGTTGGCAAGAAGGGTGAATTTAAGGGACAAAATATCCGGGTACCTACCTCTAATATTTGGCTGAAATATTAAGATTTATATCAAAGTCAAAAGCTGAACAAATACAGTTATATTATATATATGGGTATATCATTATTATACATATACATACGTATTGCACTGCTATTCACTGCTGTAACTATAATACACGCATGTATTGTCTTCGTCTTACCATTGATTATAGTCCATAGAATATTAGTTTATTTTATACTAAAATATAGTCTTACCAACGCATAACATACAAATATTTAGGTTCAGCAATTCTAGTTTTGTGTTGTTACTTTAATTATTAGAGTGAATTGACTTATATCAAACTTAAAGATAAGAACATTGTTTTGTGTTCTCTCATTGGATTTTTAGTGTTTTATTTTTTAAGCGAATTATGAGAATTATTAAATTGAAATTATTTACATAATTACTTAAAAGATAAAACATTATACAAATAATACGAGAAACACACATTCTTATCTTTAAGTTTGATAACAGGTTAATTTACTCTAATATTTAAGGTAAAAAGACAAAAATTACAACTTTCGTACCTAACTATGTGTATGCTATGTGTTATAGTACGATAGAGACAAGTAGACAACACATGTAAATGTGATGTCCTTTTAAAACATTGATTGTATACAAATATATTAAGAAAAACCTTTGTTATTTTTTTAAAAACCTTATGAATTAATACGTTACATACAAATATTCAATATTGTTTATAAAAATATTACACTATTATTTGGAAATTGAGAATATAACATTTTTAAATAAAATGTATTATGTATGAATAACACAATTCAAGAACTAAAGATAATAATGCTTAACTTTCCTTTTATTATACATACATAATATATTAGTAATAACTTATAATACATAGGATAAATAATATATATAGTATAAGTATACATATTCATATAAAATAATATACATATTATATATTTAACATAAATGTAATATTTACATTATTTAAATTTTAAATTTTACGGGCTACATTTTAAGCAAGACACTTGGCTTTAAATTATTTAAATTTAACTACCAGCTCAAAAAAGAAATGAGTTAATTAGGTAAACATTTATCTCTTTTGTATTTTATAGTAAAAATGATATAGGCACCTAAAGTCCACGTTATATTTAATTTGAATTCTTACAGTATTTAACGAAATAAATATCAGTATTAATATTAATATGTAGTATACATATTATAGTAGACTAATATTGCGAGAATACAGCAATCTTACGAAATACGTTATATGTGAACACAAAGAATGAACTTTTTACTTGTAAATCTATATAGCAACGGCCAACAGTGGATTGCTGTAATAATTGAACAAAAGACGCATCCGGCAGAAAACGGAAGAGTGTCGTAAAATCTACAAGGGGAAAGAGTGAAGAAAAAATAAGAAAGAGTGAGAGAAAAAGAGTGATGAAGAAGAACACGAAAAATCGTCAAACTTTAAAGAGGTAAGCTTGATGGCCATCATTCCGAGTTAATTTCGTTAAGATTTTCGGCTCTCGCCGTTTTCCAAAACCATTTTAAACTCGTACGCGCGCAGGAACGACAGACTTAATTTGACAAGGAAAAGTCGAAATTGTTTTCAAAATAATTGACATTCAGTACGTCGTCAGGAAAACTTATTTTTGTATTATTATTTTTATTATTTGCCTCTTTGAAATAATAATAATGATAATAATGGAAATAATAAAAATACCTTATTAGCCCTGAGGACTAGGGTATGTCATACATTATTTTAAAAATATTTGGTTTGTGTCATAAACATTATTATGTTTTAGTGCATTCTTTTTAGATTTTGTAAGGAATGATAAATGTATGCGTTAGTTGTACGCGTATATGTTTTTTTTTTTAAATAGTGTTTTTGTGTTAGTGTTCATGGTTTATAGAAGAAAAAATGGTTCAATTTTAAACGCCAAGGCCTAAAGTTTTTTTTTTATATAGAAAATGGATCTAGTTGATATATACTTTTAGGTGATCAAAAGGAAGAAATTAATCGACATCTTCTATATATCAGAGCGTGTCTTCTGGTTTTTTTTTTGGTTGATTGATAATTAATAGTATATCATATAAATATATATATACAAATATCTTCTAAGAGCATTGATTCTTTTTCGTAATATTGTTTTAAGTTTGTAATTAGTTAATTGTTATTAGTTTATTAGGTAAAATAAGGTTTTTATGGTAAAAATTATAAAATTTATAACTGATCGTTATTTGTATCACTATAATGCCAAAATTATGGTACTTGATAAATGTTGCACATTAAATGTACGGCGAGAGGACTTTAGTATGTACACATACGAACTTGATTAAACTATATCATTCAAAATTACATCCATAGTTTGTACGTTTTATTCACGTCTCCTAGTCTCTAGAAAATAATAATGATTTCAATAAACAATAACCGTGACATAGGTATTATCGTGTAGGTAATTATTGTTATCCGAGACGACGATCATAAAATATTTTACAGGTATAATATCATAACGACAGATGAGGATCGATTGTCACCCCGTCTCCAAGTAAGCTTACATAAACCTATACATTACATGTATATTATACACATATTAATATTATACACTTTGTAGATCCGATCGAGATATAATGCGAGTATAGTAACGAAAATGTGGCTGATTATCTCGCCAGTATCATAATACTATACATGCGTACATTGAATATAATAATGAAGTGTGCGCGCGAAGGGTGCGGTGATTCGGCAGAGGGGCTGTGGCGGCGACAGCGGCGATAACGGACACACACTGTGACCCTGCCGATGATGACAATCAATCGGAAATATTTAAATTGTGATCAAAGTGCCGCGGGGGGGAGGGTCGCCCATCTGTCGTCCACTGCAAAACTAAATATGTATATATATTTATATAATAGTACATATATTACACCTGTTTTACGCGCACGGCAAACGCCACTGTGACTGGCAGTGGCGAGGGGTCGACGTCGCGTAGATGGACTGTAGAGTGTGGTATGTATATACATATATATTTAAGTGTGTGTTTTAATCCGAGAGTTCACACCCCAAAACTACACAACATCATAACGTGTATAGCGAGTGTCCTCTTACACAAACTGTTTTCTTTTCACAACTCCCGCGAAATCCCCGCCGATTTGTCACTTCCAAATATATAGACGTATATAGACATATGCAAGTACGTATTTCTATTATGTGTACTGAAGTCCTGTTTATATATATATATATAAATACACGTTTGTATTATTATTATTGTCATCATCACATTTTAGACACTAATAATGTACTTCGATTGCAGAGGGTGCTATAACTGATGTAATGGTGGTGGAGTTTGTTTGACTGGACCCTCGATTCGACGTATTTGTTCAAATTAATTAATACCCGCACTGTATACATACATAATATGTGTATATAAATATATATATATTTATAGGTTATGTATTATGTGTGTGATATAATATAGTGGACGTGACGAAATTGTTTATGTAGGCCACAGCGCTAAAATACCCACGGACTATAATATATCATGACGATATTATGCATATTATATTGCTGTAGCTTTAAGGTATACCAAGGAAACTGTTGTAATAATAATAAAAAGTTTAACAGAGTAATATAATTTGGAGGAGAGGAAGGCTCATATCACGTATCTTATACATTATTTGATCAATCAATATTAATTTATAATAATACAGATACTTAATAAAGGTAAAAAATATCTCAAATATTTATTAACAGTAACAACAAGACGTGCAAATTCATTAATACACCTAGCTAAAGGTACACAACTATAGTTTATCCGTTAAAATATGTATAAACTTTTAAGTTATAACTCGTTATAGGCCATAATTGTATAGCATATACGTATATGATGTGCATGAGTATTAATGATTTTACAAAGTTTAATAAATCCTTAAAAAAAGGATCAAAAATCGTTTTGATTTTTTTTAGTGTGCCCTTTAAATATAGAATCTTATTTTAACGATAAATTTTAGATCCTGCGCAGATATGATGTTATATAAATGAGTTAACATTTGACTCGATCATTATAATGCGAATCGTGATTTACTAATGATGATGTACGCTCATAATTTACTAAACAAGACAATCAAGTTGCCGATTGATATAGGATTATTGGTGTAAATGTAGACGGTGTTATGTATGGTTATAAGCATCCTACTATATGCGATGGATATCCATTTGTGCGTTTGGTGTATAATTGTGTGAAATATACTAATATATAGTGTGGCATACTCGCATGATATTTCAATTTACCTTAAAATTGAAACTTATTATTTATGCTATGAACTAAATTTGCGTTACATCTAGAAAAAAATTTAAGATGATGATAATATTATTTTATGTCTATAATTAT
The DNA here is from genome assembly GCF_020882245.1 of Rhopalosiphum padi. Lineage (NCBI taxonomy): Eukaryota > Metazoa > Arthropoda > Insecta > Hemiptera > Aphididae > Rhopalosiphum > Rhopalosiphum padi. The sequence continues at coordinate 28,881,719 of NC_083600.1, forward strand.
ATACTAATTTTTTATCTGATGGTTTAAACTATTGATGTTTAAAAAGCACTTTAAAAGTTACTTTTTAATTTGAAAATCATGTGTGGATACTCAAATTAAATCGATCGATAACTTTTATTTCCATATAATAATAAACCTTTTTACTTTTTAGTCATAATAATGTATTTAAATTGTGTTAGCTTTTAGTTTTCCGGTTTAATTTTATATTGAAAATTAAAATATAGGTATATTTGATTTTTAAGACTGCTATAATAATTTATTAAGTAATGTAGAATTAAAAACAATTTAAAATACGATATAATAATTTTAAAGGTTTAAAAGTCATGTAAAACTATCACATGGATTTTAAGTATTTCCCTCAAAAAAAAAAAATGATTTAGTAAAATATAGCTTAGCTGATTTTTTAATTTTAATTACCTATTTGCATACCAAATTATTCAATAACGTAAAGATGTATATTGTAAAATAAATACATGTTTCGCTTCAATAAAAATATAAAATAATACCTACCTATAAACAAAATGCTACATTTTCATCATTTTAATAGTTTATGAGTTGAAGTTTGAGTTTTATAGTAAATTATTATTATTATTATTGTCTCATACACTTTACAAGAAAAATATTTAAGTCATTTTAATGTATTGTTAAAATTCATTACGAAGACACCAACAAATATATCAATTAAGTAAATAATATTATATTGTAAAGGAATAAATTAAAAAAAAAAAGAAAAACTATTATGTTTTATTACATTCTTAGTTTGTCCAAGTAAATAATATATTTATTTTATTTTTAAAGATCTCGATTTTATAAAACAAGTACCCTGACATTAATGACTCTATAATTTGACAGTTGCATATTATTATACTCGAATATGTTATATTTTGTGACACAAAAGAACACATTGTCATATGTTATGTTTTCAAAACGGACGAAACAGGGTCTTTTGTAAGGGTTTTTTTTTTTTATTACATTGGTTACTCATGTTATACAAAGCCAAATTGAATATGTACGCCCACCGTATTAGTTTTTCTGCCGCTAGAAGCCGCAGCACTCTCGTAAAAGGGTCTCTGATCACAGTGCCCGCGAGTGTATTTCCTCTATTGTCGTCGAATGCGTTTTTTCTCCATCAAAAATCCATTATAATGGTCATAGACATGTGACAAAAACCAGAGCAACCCATTTCATATTTTATTTAAGGCTTAAATAAAAAAAAAAAACACTGTTTTAGCAACATGTTGTTACTTCTTTTTGTCAAAACTTTTGATGTGTTTTCATATTGTGAAATACTATATCCGTACACACCACTGCAATCATAACTCTCGTATAATATTTTAAATCGCATCATGTATTTATTAAAAGCTTTTGTGAATTCAAGAGGTGTTTGTAAGATTGCACTTATAAATGATATATAATTCAACGTCACATAATTTATGATCTGTAAACCACGAATTAAATAAATTATTGTTTATTTATTATCGTATTTTTGCACTAGGGATAATTTTTTAATACTCATTGGTTAAATTAATTATTTAATTCAATTTCAAATTAAATTTAATAAATTAAACAATTTTTGAAGATATTTGAGCTAGTTGTTATGCAAACTGCAGCAAACAATTATTAATAGCTACCGAATCGTAAAAATATTCTCATTTTGTTTTATTAAAAATTTAATAAATATATTAGTATATATAATATTACATATACAGGTGGACATGGTGTTTTTTTATCGTATTTTTTTATAAAACTTAAAAGCTATATAATAGTTAAACATTATTGCGATTTACTGAGTAAATATAAATAAGTATTTATACATGGTCCACGTAAGTTTATTTACTATTTTCTTCAGATGTCTAAACTGTTTGAAGTGGTACTGAATTATACTTACGTGAATAGAAAATATATGTCAGAATGTTGGACAAAGAATATGAATGATGTACATACATATTCTGCTGCCACTGAGACTTGCAAACCATGATGAAATATTTTCTCATTTTATTTTTGAAATCCTTAAAAAGTCTGTTTTTTTTTCACGTATATATTTTTTACTTTGGAGTATTCACGATGATAGGTAGGTAGATATATTCGTTTATAATACCCATTTATATAGTGTAAAGGGGATGAAATTGTACAGATAAATACATTTTGGTTGCACTGCTTCTTTAGTTAGCATATACACTATACAGCCAGAAAGATAATATTTACCATCATATCGATAATAATTATCAATACGAATTCTTACGCGGTTGATAAATAAGTAATTGATTTTATAGTAGGCCACGGAGCTACATTCCATTCGCAATAAAATATTCATTTATCAATTTCTGATTTCTGATGACCATATTAAAAAAAACAATTGCGGTTTATCTCTAAAAAAAGATGTGTAAAAATCGTATAATCATTTTTATATTTTTAAAGATATTTTGATAATAATTTTAGCCTGTTCGATTAGATGTGCTCCATAATCTGTATTGTTATCTGGCTTACGGACATACGAGGATATTGTATTCTATAAACGTATTGCAATATTGCATAGCTACATGCAATGCAATATTGCATTCTATAAACGTATACAATATGTCATGCCTCACGATTATCGTTAATAATGTTCACTTGATCGGCGCTCGTTATATTTAAAAACTATTTATTATGATTATTAACTTTGGTTCAATAGTTACAAAACTGTGAAAATTGTTTTGTATTGTATATTGTAGAGGTTTTTGCATTTATTCTCATATAGGTAGTATATGGAGAAAATGGGACCATCATCGAATCACGGGGACACATAAGACGTCCCGTTCGAAGTTTGCCGGGACAAGGGTGCTCGATGATAAAAAAATAAATAATCTCGTTTTAAACGGTACCTACACATGGTCAAACTTGACTCTAATTTCTTCATACGATAATAATCGTTATCATACCAAATGGGAATATGTAATAAAATGTAATCTACAATGTATAATTTAATATTATTGAAACCATTATACAGGTACTTTCGTCATTGTGATGATGATACTATAATAGATAGGTATCTGTTTCACGGTAAGTTCTTCTCCACAAATTTCATATAATATCGGAAACTCTGTAATGTCTATTATAAATTATAATATTATTACACAGTTAGTATATTATCAGCTATATGGGTGCATTAATATATGTGTGTAATATACATATTGCATATATCATTATATTATATAAACTGTGTAGCTTTAAAAGAGTTGACACGTCGCATGTTTACTGCGTACACTGCTCAATAAGTTTAATAATATTATTAAATGTTTTGATAATTTAGTTCTTATTTATTTTCAGTTTATGGCATTAATACATGTCGATAAACATTTATATAATGTAATATATTATACATAGGCAGGCCAATTTATTTTTTTAACAGTATCCCTTTAATAATGTGATTTATGGATAATCCCCATCCAACAACTTTGATTTTGAAATCACAACTTTTATTTTTAATTAGATAGTCTTGAATGGAATTCTTTTATCAAAAAGTTTATGTTCAAGATATTCACTATGCATATTTTGAATATTGTAGGACTTGTAATTTAAACATTTAAACCATAAACTATCCAATGATCGGCGCTATTAATCAGCACTTTTTTAATCTTCATAGTAATCACTTATCATCATACTATTGTTTTTATGTGATCTTGGAAGTAAAATGATCGTAGTTTCCGCCTCAGTTGTGAATCCACGCGAAAAAAGATGTAAATAGGGTTTGCTATGTTTTTCAAATAAGAACAACTCAGAAAGTATTCGGTACAAATTAACTTTATTTCTATCAAAATCAAGTATATCATAATGTGAAAAATACAAAAATAATATGTATCATGGCGTTTAAAAAATCACATTGTGGAAATGTCGGACGTTTTCTGAAGTGTACGCTTGCTCTCTAAAGCTACGAGCCCCGTAATTTCGCCATCATCTGCTGCAGAATTTTGTCGGCTTCCTTCGAACGTATAGCGAGGTGTGCGGCTTTTTGCCGTAGGATATCCGAGTCATTTTAGATTTCTCACAAAAAAAAAATCGCAAATTCACAGTCCAAGAAAGCTGGTCGATACCGATAGAGTTGTCACCAAAACGAAACCACCGAACACAACGGCACTACTCGCTCTCCACTAGGAAGACTATATAAGATCGGCGATAGTAATCGTGCGTTTCCCGTGACGGATCCCATGTACGTCATATAGTACGAGTACAGGCACCTAATATTCTGCCGCGGTACAAAACATACTATACGTATATACGTATGATAACACGCGCGTTATATATTATAATATGCTTATGTTACGTATAAGTGCACAATATTTTATTACATTATATTATTGCGACGTGTGTTATTGTTGTGTGTGGGGCTCGACAAGTGACGGACAAAAGACCCGCCGTCGCGCCGTCGACATCCAGTCAAGGGGCCTCTCGACATCCGTTTGATTTGCAGCAATAACGCGCGTCGGACAACTACTGCGGCACATCCCTCGCAGCGCGTGTGCCGGCAATAGAAACCCGAACAAATTCGCCGTCTTAATATTTACAGTATCGCGCCCGCGCGCACGTGTGTCCGTCGCCCGTTTATAGCGAGCCCGAACGCGCCCAGCCAATTGTTAAACCGCACGGCGGCGGGCACGCAACCTGCGCCGCCGACACGCGTCCGTCGGCCGGTCACTCCCCCGGTCGGACGCCGCGCGTAAATAGAGGCGTTTTTTCTCTTGGCGTTTTAGCGATTTTTTTTTAACCATTATTATTTTTTTATCGAGCGCGTATACACTGCCCACTTAATAGCAGGCCCCGAGTGAGAATTTATATTTGTATTGTCGCTCTACAATAATATACACACCTCTGTACATTATAATATTATTATATACACACGCACGTGGTAAATTACATAAATATGTGTGTGTGTACGTATAACGTGTAGCATTTAGGTACCTATTGTAAATGAAATGGAAAACATTGTATGAAAAATGTGATTAAATTATGTGTTTCGCACGTCTACTTTCATTTAATTGCGTGGAAGTTATAATCTCGAAAAAAACGTTCGACGTACCTACCTATATAAAAAGTTTCATGATATAAATACATAACTCTGTGGAAAATATTTTATCACAACAGCCAGTATTGATACACGATATTGTAATCTGATGTTAATGAGGTTGTAAAAATCTACTGCAAAATACATAGTAATAATATAATGATATCTAAATTATTATAAAATATATCCTTTATGCTTACAAATATATTTTTTTGAATATGTAGATCGATATAATCTATTATATTAGGTACAATTCGTGTAAATATAATATGATTTTAAGTTTTCCGGAATTCATATTTTTAGTAATTATTTGCATTTTATAACAATCAAAACTTTTTTTTCCCAATTAGAGTATTGTAATTTGTATTTATTACTTTCGAGTTTCGGATGTTAGTGACAATGTTATTTTTTTGGTTTTGAAGAAGCAAAGTATAGTAATATTTTTTCCAAATTGCGATTATTGTGAACTATGAGGAAAATTAGATATTTGAAAACAACAGTATGCTCTGTTACCTGTTATCTAGAACATTTCGTTGAAGTTAACTTAACTTCAATGTTCGAAAGATGTAGGCAGTAATTAAAATATCAACCACGCTCGACATTAAATCTAGTCAATTTGAGGTAGGTAATATATTGAATTAAACATCAAACGGTTTATTTGATTATAATAATGCAAAATAAATTAGGAATGCAAATTTATACGCAATGTTAAGTATAATTGAACGTGAATGTTTTGCGTAAAAAATCGTCAGTTTTGGTTAATCAGTTAATTGTTCTCATTAATACGTTGTTCAAAACTTCACTATTTTTAGCCAAAATACTATAGTTATAATGAAATAAAAACATATGAGTTATAATTTAATAAGTATTAGTAGGTATTTAATTTGTACAATTTTATTATATTATTTCTGTTATTATTAGCTGCATAATAAATATATGTTTATGTACAATAATTATGAAACGTAGAAATTATTTAATTAATACGTTAGGATTTATTTTTAATCTAACCTTTGATTTTAATCGAAATAGCTAATTTTTAAACGTTTAAAACCATTATTTTTATTTATTTAGTCTATATTAAAATTAGTCCTGTTACTAAAAAACTTACATTGATTAAAATTATTATTAATTACCATATTATCAATTATTTCATGACTTCCTCAGTCGCTATATATTAAACGTAGGTATTATCGTATACAATAGTATAATAGAGGTTATGCCCAATAAAATAGCACATATTATTTGTTGAAATTATTTAAAAAAATTAAAAAGAATTAAAACAATTTAGTTAAATATTTCTAATAAAAAAAAAAATTAAAGATTTCTTAAATTTTAAAATATTTTATCTTTTAATAATAGTTAATTTTTAATGAAATAATGTTTATGCTTTATAATATAAACATTAAAGCACTCCAAAAGCTCTCCAGTCTCCTTAATATTTCATTTAATAATTTGTTTTTGCAGGTTTTTATATTTAATGTAAACTTTTAAATAGTTTTAATTAGATGAATGTTGTTTTAATAATATAATACGAGTATATACTGTAGCAACTTTCAAGTGCTTATATCTATTGTGTATATTTCAAAACAAAACTAAATGTTTATAAAACTATTCATTTAATTTATCTTAACTACTGTTAACACACAAATAATATGTAATAATATTTTAGTTAACTTGAATATTTTTTCCATTAGTCTACATTTACCTACTAAATATAAAATAGTATATAATAGCTACTAAGATTAGTTTTGTGCAGTGGTGATATCGTAACCAATGAGGTTCATCTTAGGTGTGATTATTGTTGGTTTAAAACCTATTAAGACGTATTATATTCTTATATTGCAAAAAACTAATTATTTAGATTAATATGAAATATATGAAATAGACAACTGAAAACACAATAATTTGTAATATAAAGTTTAATATCCTAGTTATGGTAAACATTTTGACATAACTTTTATTGGGTACGCAAATGTACAAATCATGATATGTAAAACTTTAAATATAAGTGTCTAAAAGTTTTTAATTTACCAATCTATAAAGCTTGTAAATTATAGTCATGTTGTAGACTTGTATACAAGTAATAACTATAATTATAAAGTAATAACAAATTAATTTATACTTTATGTAAATTCTAATCCATACACAATATATACACAGCATCAGTCACGAAAAAATGCAATATTTTTTGAGACAACAATTTGTTACACTTTAAAGTTTAAATACGAGTATTATAATGTTGGTATATTTTTATAACCTTGATTTAATAAATCATGAATAATCACATTTCAAATAAAGTTCTTAAGTAGATGAAAATAATAATATTAAAAAAGAATAAAAAAAAAACGGTAACGTAATATATAGTACAAGCGTTAAAATCAATATTTTGTAAAATGCGGTGAGTGTTGACTGTTGATATTTATTAGTAAGTACCTAAGTAATTTTCCTGGTTATATGCACTAATGTAAATAAAATTAGAGTAGGATTTATCTGTGGTTAATAAAAATAAATAAATAATTAATTCGTTTAGGAAATTTAATTTTTTTTTTAAATGTTTATTACTTATTGATTTGCCGTAGTTAGTATATGACATTAACCATTGTAGGTAATCGATGTCTGTTTCTATAGTTAAAAACTTAAAACAAAATAATTTGTCGGTAATTTCCAAGTCAGATGTTGATTTACCGCTTATAAAACTTTATAATATTGCATATTAGGTACACTTTTTTGTTGTAATAAATAAGTGAACATTTTGAAAATATCATGTAAATATGTGATAAATATGAGAAGGTAAAAATTTGAAATTCAAAACACTTTGTGTTTTAGTGAAGAGAGGATAGTGTCTATACACAATTAATGCTTAATTTTCGGTTTACACTTAAAAATGTCATTACACAAGTTAGAGTGCAAACTACTACAGGAGTTGGAATGCAAATACATTGCCAAATGCCTAAATGGCTAAATACCTAATTATTATTTTCGAAAAATGTTTTTGAAAGGTTCTATGTGGTGGCTGAGGACATTTATGAATTTAAAGTTTCAATAGTAGTGCTTTGTGAAAATAAATATAACTATGTATTTGTATAGTATAAGTAATTAGGTTATAACCATAAATACATTATTTTATTGATTCAAGTAAAATACTAATAAATTAATTATTATTACCCACTTTTTTTACTATTAATATTTTGTTATTTCATGCCATGCTTGAGCAATGTTATCATTGCTTTTCCAAAATAAACTTTTTCAATAATATCCATAGGTATTAATCATTACTAAAAATAACTTATTGCCAACATTGATGATAACACACGTATCCATAATAGCTACACATTAATTCCCCTTAAAACAGATTAAAATTACTGTGACTTCAAAATAGATGGTCTCCTTATCGTAACATATTAATAAATATTTACGTAATACAATTATGCAAAATATTATATTTACCTAGTTTTAACTGCTTGCATATTATGTTTAATTAGACATTTCAATTGGTGTCCTCTCAAATATGAAATTATTTTGAGTATTAGTAGATATAGTATTAATGTATTATAATATATTTATATAATAAAAATATTGATCAGATGACTATTGTCCTATACACATTTATCGACCATAATATACTTGTATGTATAATATATGTACTATCTATAAAAACAGCGTGTATTTATTTATATGTCTATATTATGTCTTAGAGAGAGTATGGCAGAGATATACATTTTTTATATTGATTTTATGTAGCGAATCAGTTAATAAAAAATATACTTTAATGCAATATTATTTTATAACCATTGAGCTATCTGGCTATCATAGTTTAATACTGATAGCTATAAAAAAAAAAAAAATGCATTATTATGTTTATGTAAAATATGTAAAGACTATAACCCACATTATACGACTTTAAAATCTAATCAGTTATATGCGAATTATTTTAAACAACAATAAATAATTCAAAAAGTGATAACAGTAGCGGGCTACATTATTTTTTATAAAACTACTGTTGATGTGTTCGAAAAAAAGATTAAAATATTTTTTTGACTAACTACCTATGTAGGTATAATCAACGAGACAAATTCATAGATAGTTTTAGTTGTATATAATGGTCATGCACTAATACGTTAAAGCGAATATTGGTTTGAGGGAGTTTAACATTGTGAAGTCTTTTGTACGCATAATAATAGAATATACACAATATATACAATATATATGTACTTAGAGGTAGGTAATTTTCGTAATAATTCGTCAGAGAAGATCATAAATAATTAACAATGTATTAACATTAATTCATTTTCATTTAAATAATGTTCACGATGTATATAATAATAAGCGCTTGCATCACGTGCATATTATATAATATTATTAGGTTGCTATATATATTTATTTTGTATATACGACATAATATAATTTAAGTTAAAACTATGTTTATATAAATTATAAATGTATAAGCCTGTATAAATAATTGTATACATAAATATATATACATAGCAGGTACCTACTATATATAAAAGCATTGTGCTTTGTTATTATTATTGTTTCTATGAAAAAAAAAAACTAGGGAAAAAAAACGATGTTGAAAATAATCAAAGCGAACGCAATATTAACAGAACCCGCTGTGCGAACGGTATATACCTATTATACCTATATAATAATAATAATAATAATAAAAGTAATATGTATTATGTGTGCGTGCGTGTTAGGGCTACAATATATACCTACCTAATATATATATATATATATATAGTTGATGGGAAATTGCGAAAAAAAAAATTGAAAAAAACGCTCGTCCTGCCACGTCCCATGAAAACTATCACACAAAATCTATTATCGTTTAGGGGATCCACAAAAACAAAGGCGGTCTCCACGAGAACAACCATGGCAGCCGTGTCTCGGGTGGCGAAGGGCCGAGCCAATGCCGTCGCAGCGCTGCGCACCCTGCCCCCTTCTCATTGGTCCCCCCGCCGGCCGGCCCGCTTGCAGTCATCCCGGCCACGGGTCCCTGTTTTCCAGTCAGCCGATCACTAGTACTCCGTAATTTCGTTAGTCACTTCTAGTTTGGCATCGGATGACGCGCTCTTTCGTTAATCGGACACTCCGGTCATCCCAAACCAATTCAATTTAAATCATAATCACCGTCCAACCAACGATTTGGAGTTATTCATTTTTATTTTTTTATTTCGTTGAGATACTGGAATTTTTTTCTTCCCGAAACGTCACCGCGTACGTAAAAAAAATTATTTTCATAAACCAATTATAATCGCCCGCTATCATAATCACGCGTTGTTTATGTTCATAGTTTTTGTATTTCGATTCGTCTGTTCACGGAGCCGCCGTCGCCGTCATTGTATTCACCGTCGAGTATAATACACCTAAATAAATTTCAATAAAAGTCACGATCACTTTGCCAAGTCGTACACTGCATTCACACCAGTACCGCCGTAGCCATCACTGTTGCAGAACCATCGTCACTGCCGCGTGCCTGCACCCTTGCGGAGCAGCGTCGACGTTTTGCGACCCGGCGTTCAGTAACGGGCACCGCGATTGATCTGAAAGGTGTGGCGGGTGGTGATCCGCACCACCCGCACAACATTTTCCCCGCACTGTTCTCGAGACAGTTGAACTTCAACAACGGGTCACACCATCACGGTGGTACGGCACACTCGTCTTCGGGTAAGTTTGATATTCACGTGCAATAATAAAAATAATATACTATATAGGGGCATAATTTGCGCGTTACTGCCGGTATCGCGGTCTATGCGCTTGCAACTAGAGCTGCAGTTTCTCGCGCTTAATGATAAAATTAAAATATCTGTGCATTGAAAATTCATATTGATCATATACGCGGTGTATAATTACGCGTATCATGCCAGAACAACCCCTATTTTTTAAATAAAATTTCCATTCAAAATTTTTGTTGTGCGTTAGTTTGATATACTCTGGATAAGGGCGGTGGTAAGAAAAACAAACGCTCTTTTGAAAGTTATAATACATTTATATAGTTACACAGTTGTTTTGAATAATGTTTATAGGTATACTCATTTACGTACGCAGACATTTCTGTGTCTCTCCATTATCATTTGTAGTTTTTTTTTTGTTGTCTCATAAATATATTAATATACTATAAAATTCATGATAAAACTTTTAGGATAATATAATAGTTTGAGATTATATATATATATATTAATATGTTTATATACCTAGATTATAATTTATTATGTTAGATTGTTAAAGATATTTTGAGTTGCCATCGTCAAAAGTGCTTACAAATTAGTAAAATTAAATTGGGATTTGCATTCTTCCAGTTTTACGTATGACACTATGACTTATAGGTTATAGATAATTAGTTATATCTATGTTGATATTGTTACATAATTTGGAAGTATTACCTTCGGCCTACCTAATAAATACTTAAATATATATTTATTTTTTATCAGAAGTTACCTACGATCATTGTAAGGCCAACGGCAATTAAACGTAACATTTGTTTTTGATAAAACTATAGAAATATTATATAATGATAGTATTTACCAAAAAAAAAATAAATTATACAAAGATAGTACCTACAACCTATATACATTTTATTATTATATTTTACTAATGCGATTTATAGATATTACTGATATGAATTCAAGTAGTTTGAGGATGTTGTTTGATTGGTTCCAGGTTAAGTTTCTGAAAGATCGTATCGGAAACTCCCGATGTGCTTCTTTCCGTCTCGTAAGCCTTGCATTCGGAATAATATGTCTCATTGTGGGGGGGAGATATTAGTACATTTAGTACCTAAGTTTGGCCTTAGAGACAATTATATAATATATATATAGGGAAGATTTAATTTTTTTAAAGTGTTTTTAAGAGGCGTGTATAAATGCCATATATAATGGAGGTTCATGTTTTCTTATTTTGTAGTCTGCAGGGAAAGATTAAAAGCATAGGTGGTTTTTTTCACTTCACTAAGTTTGATTGAGAATTTTAATCATTGGTAAGAAAAAAAATAAATTATAGATTATAGATGGATGAATGAGCTAGTTTGGAGAGCTGTCAGCTTATTATTTGCTATTTATGTTACTTATTTACCAATCTTTATTATATATAAATATATAATAGTTAATTAATACTAGTATCGATTTGATTCTAAAATTCGGTTTGATAATACTTCAATGGTTTTTCAAAAAAAAATTGTGTTTTTTTTGGTTTTTCAAATATGAAATTGAAACAAATAATATGCGTTATGTATTTTATTACTAAATACAAATTATATTTTGCTTATTATACTTAATAGTTTATAATATCCAATTACTTGAATCTAGATTTAAAATACATACATATTAGATGTAGTTAATGGAATTTTTTTATCAAATATACAATTCAATTATATTAAATATTTGAAAACTCACCTTAAAAATGGAAACGTAAATGATTATTAAAGTAATTTTCACTTATGTACCTATACAATATAAATAGATATAATATAAATATACCTATAGTATACATTGATTCAATAATCGATTTATTTGAAAACAGAATAATTAATATTTTATTATAAACTATGCATAAGTAATTTAAGTAATTGCATATTGTCTCGACTATGAAGTTAATTATTTATATTAATAGTTTATTAAGTTTATTTTGTTAATTTCTAAGATTCAGATTTATGTCTAGTTTCAATTGGTGGGTATAATGCGTACCAATATATTTTACTTATAGACGCATGCATATATAAAATGTGTATACGAGTATAATACAATATACTTAAATTTGTTCTTAACGCCTTATGCTTAATAAAAACTAAACAATTTATACAAATTTAATTGTCTTGTAGAATGGGAAATGGCTGATTTATAAATGTTTTATGATTTACGAGTTATGGGGACATCAGGTATGATAAATCATTATGCTTGATAATATAGTAAGTTCACTATCAGACAAATATCAATTATTCTTTTATAATAGATATATGTGGCACATATATAATTGATAACAATATATAATAAAAGTACGTGAAGTGTGGATACGCACGCGTCAGTATATTATACCAGACTTAAATGTACACGATCCACCCATATCTAAATCGGTATGATTAAATGTATTGTGGGAGGATGAAGCTTCACTATACATCTCGTAAGGGCTTTACACCCTTCTCACACACATATTCATTACTAAGGCTACTTCTAAAAGTGCAGTAAATACTAAATATGCATGAATATTTACTCTTAAGAATGTACACATATGGTTTAAAACAAAAAAAAAATATTGAAAATATTTGCACTAAAAATAATAAAATAACTTATTTAAATTGACAAATTAAAAAATAAGTAAAAAAAACTATTGTTAATTTACTAGTAGTTTAATGAAATAGATTTTTAGCTTAAATATTATAAATTAATTTAATTTTTTAAAAAAAATATGCAATTGCAACAACAATTAATAAAATACACAATCACATAATTTAAATGCAAAATAATTTATTTTTTCAGAACTATAATAACAAGCGTAAAAGTATTTTACGGGTATACATTCGGTAAATCGTTCGGATCAATTTAGTTTGAAATATTTCTTATAATAATGATTAAAAAAGAGATTAAAAACAGTCTTGTGTCATAATTGACCATTTATGTGTATTGACACTATATCTCATTGTTGAAAATACTTTATGAATTGATGTCGAAGAAGTTAGTAAGGTCAGAACTAACAGTTTAGAAGGTTATAGAAATTTGAAAAAGTTAAAATGTTGATGTTTTTCTAGTAAAATTGTTTGATGTTTGTGTTCTGATTTATTACTATAATTTTTAATATTGTAGATTTTGACATAATCGCCTCTTGGTGATAAAATAATTTGACAAAAAAAAAAAAAAATGATATTATTATTTATTATGTTCCGACGGGATGATATTATGAAACATGATTTAAAATGAGATATTATAAGAATTACTTCATGAGTACTTGTATTATTACTTTATTATCGCTTTTCACCAAAAGTTCAATGTAATAAACATAATCATTTATCTTAATGACAGATATAACAATTATTATTATTTTTTAAATCGCTTAAAGATTAATCAATAATATTTTTTAAATTAAGATGGCCTAAAATTCTGGAAGCTAATATTTCCTAATATTATGCTATTCGTATAGAGGGGATATATCTATAAGCATCAATCGTACAACCGGACTTAAACTTATTACCATTTTCTTTATATAAATGGATGATTAATTTTACTATTGAATAACGTCAATATAATATCGAGTTATTAGATGTGCAGCATGTATTTAACGACAGCGCTTGTCGATGTTTTTTGTTTTAGGCAAACTCATGATGGACGATTTGCGACCAGGTCTTGGAGGAATATTGGGCTTGATGGACCATGATCACCATCATCATCACCTTCACCATCACCACCCGACTGCGGTGCATGCGGACAAACAACGGGCCTCAAAGGGGGCCAGCGACTCGTCCAATGAACTCGGCTCGTTGTACGGATTGCCAGTGAACGCGGCCGGCGATTCGTCTCATCACAATACACCGTCCCCTGGACGAGGATCGTTAGCTGAACAGACTAGTACGTATAATATGCAAATTACAAACCCTTTACTATATTAGAATGGCATAAATTATATTTTAATATGATAATATATATATATATATAATTATAACGATTGGGCCGTTGATGGTAGCAAATCTATTGATACTAGATGCTATTTGTTACTATAAATAGTTCTTAATTCTTAAGATTTAACGATTTTATAAAAATAATTTCTACTTTTTATGTAAATTATAATGATACTTCTAAAATAATTTATTTAATAAAAGCTAACCTAATTTATTAAATTAAAGTACATTTTACTGTTTTGAAATAATATTATATACAATTATTAATTTTATACAAATTAAGATTACATAGAGATTAGTAGGTACATAACTATATTCAAAATATCTTGATTTTTTTTTTTTACAAAATAATTGGCATATCTCATATAGTTATTTTTAGATGAATTTATAATTTTTAACTTATAAATTCTCATTATCTGCATACTATCATTTCATTAGTTACCTTTTCAATAAATTGAAGAATCACTCATAATGATAAAACTGTACAATTTTACTTAAATTATAATTTTTTTTAAATATTGAAATATAAATATAACAGGACAAATAATGATGATTTGCCAAACCTGATGCTTAACTTCATTTTTCCTTTAACAATACATTTATTGAAACTATTTGACTTTTGGTAGTTTTAAATATGCTTAAAACTCATAGTTACTATTAAAAAAATAGGCAGTTTATTATAGCCTTACAAAATATTTAATTACATTTTTTAAATGGAACCATCATTTTTCTACTGTGAATTATTGAGCTTATCATTTTTACTAGAAATCTGTATTCATCTGAATCTAAATTCAAACAAGTGACTTCTGAGTTATTAATCTTAATGTATATATTATGATAGTACCTAGTCTTTAATAATGACCTTATTCCAAACTTATATTTTTTTTAGTAAAATATAAAATAGATTTAATATTTAGTCTAGCATAATTAGATATAATTACCTATTATCCAATGACAATCTTTATAAATTGTACAATTTTTAATACATTACATTTATAGTTAATAGTATTTAATATAATTTAGAGACCATATAATTAACTATAATCATTGATCTATTATTAGGGACTACTGTCCTTGGAACTTAAAGTACAATATTTAAAAAAAAATCATCTCCGTCGATAATAAAAAGAGTTTGCATTCATCAAAGATAAATTGT
Source organism: Rhopalosiphum padi (assembly GCF_020882245.1). Lineage (NCBI taxonomy): Eukaryota > Metazoa > Arthropoda > Insecta > Hemiptera > Aphididae > Rhopalosiphum > Rhopalosiphum padi. The sequence goes on from NC_083600.1 coordinate 28,897,520, forward strand.
TAAATGGTAGAAAAATCTTAGAATTAAAATATGATATGATCATTAATACGTAGGTATATTTAAAATGTCCTAAATCATAATTTAAACAAACGCATTGTTAATAAAAATGGAGTTCAGCTGTCCTGTATAACTTATACTATATACAAACTTTGAACATGTATGTACTTTGTGTATACTGTACACATAATATTATTATGTCTCATTAAATAAATATTTGTACTTTTAATAATTATAAAACAAGTAATACTTGCTTCTAGATTTGTAATTAAATATTAGTATGCCCTTTTTTTTTAATGTGTAATAAATAGTTGACATTTTACTATATTTTTAGGAATTATTTTTTATAGAAAAAATTGTATACATTTAAAAATGTTTAATTGAAGTATATACTAATTTAATTAAATAATGTAACTTCTTTTAAATGTACATAAATATACATGATGTTTTAGTTTTAAATTTTAAAACAATATTTTATAGCTTTATATATATATATATTAAATTTATAATTATAAACTTAATATATTTGTGTTCTTTGTAACTATATTTATAAAGTTTTCTATATTCATTTAGGTATAGGTGTATCTATATTACTTTTATTATTTTCTTGAATAAATTACAAGCATTCAAGAGGTTTTTCATATTCTGAACTTTAAAGTGTTTGATGTTAGTGCTTCATAAACATACAAACCGAGAATTTTTAATTAAAAGCAAATTTTCTAAAACGCGGAAATACCTGCAGTCAAAGGATAAATGTAATTTACTAACAAACCATAACAATTTGAATAATGAGAATAATTTAATTAGGTATTTTACAAAAGCAAAATTTAAACTGTTATTTCCAGTAATAATAAAATAATAATAAAATCAATACTATTTATGATAGGTATAGACAGTTTATAACCAGAAGGTTTCAAATCAAAATATATACCTATATTTGTCACTGGTAGATTAAGTGGAAATGGAATGTGATTAATAGTCTTAAATTAATAATATTATAATCACATAATTTCATAAACAGACCAATTTCAAAAATAATTTTGTTATAATTTTAGCATCTGAAGGAGCGTTTAAAAAATTGAAAACGGAACCTTTAACATCTGTAGGTAGCATAAGTGCAAGTCATTCTGGTCACACTCCTACTACAGCTACGTGCCCGACTCCAGCGAGACGAAGACACCGTACGACTTTTACCCAGGTCAGTTATCGATAACGATACATAATACCTCAATGTGTAATATACTCGTTATAATCTATGTAAAATATTTAAAAATTGTTCATATTTTTTTTTTTAGGAACAACTGGCAGAGCTAGAAGCTGCTTTTGCAAAGTCTCATTACCCCGATATCTATTGTAGGGAGGAATTAGCAAGAAGTACAAAACTCAATGAAGCTAGAATACAGGTTAGTCTATGTTAAAAACTGTGATAATAACGGGTAGATATACTTATACTTTTAACTTTGATACGGTATGACATTTAAATTATTAAACTTATAAACTAAACGAAATTACTAAAAAATCAGACGTCGGTTGAACCGAAAAGTGTATAGCATTTTCGTTGCATGCCATGGTCAGTTGTAAATGGTGCAATGTTGTTTTCATAAAATTTGATACATTTATATATTATGCTATGTATATTGTGTGATGTGTTGAATTTATAAATAGTTTAACTAAAATCATTAGTTGTATGAATGTATAAATATAGTATACTCTCATTGCCACCTGCAGCATGCTCATTTTATTGATATATATATTTCGCAAGGTTGCTTTCGAATTATTATAATATTATACGGCCGATATATATATTTTTTATTTAAATTTATCTATTTACTAATAAGTAATGATAGGAAATCTGTATATTATTCATACGATGTATGGTTATATACGATTTATTATCGATATGATTCGTATGAGTGTGATAATAATATAATATAGAACCAATATATAGACTTAAGATAAAATATATAAAATAGTAGTGAGTAATAATATAACAATATAATAATAAAATATAATTTTCTGTAAATATCGTAATAAACTTCATTTAAGATTGATAGATTATCTGGTTTATACAAATCAAATAAAGTTAATTTAATAATTTATTAGATGTTTTAAGAATAAGGAAAATGTAAGGTATAAACGTGAAAAATATTTAAAGACATTAAAACATGATAAATGTTTTGGCCAAGAAATATAACCATTAAACAGTTTGTATACAAAGGATGAATCAATAAATTGGCAATGTCTACCATATCATTCTAAATTAGTTCTTACTATAGGGTTGTCTAGATCATAATATAATATTTATACCAATCATATTACATTAGTTTTTTGTGTATTTATGCATTTAACAATAACAAATAATTATAGTCATGTATATACAATATACATGTTTGATGTTGATATTGTTTTTAAATGATTTTTAATTGTAGGTATAGTGTATATCTATTGTTAATTAAACACTTATAGTCATTTAATTCTGAAATTGTGTACAGAAAGTTTAAAATTATAATGCTTTATACGTTATTTGTATGCACGGCGAATCGTGATGTATTAAAAATAATACAATATATTATTTAAGAATTTAGAGTTATAAATACGACACGCGTTTAATAGCAATGCAGGGGTAAGGACAGGGACAGGGTGAGTCACCGACTTTCCCTCAATCATTGTCCCCGAGAACATCACACAGGGACCACTGTAATTGAATTTATCATCCAAAATGTATTTCCGGGAACATAAAGGGATACGTTTTCCCTGCAGGGTTTTAAAAGGCCATACTTTCCCGAATATTTTATACACTTGCACACTATACATAGTGATAAAACGAGTTTGTAATGACTTGAAAAGGGGAGAGGATGTTTTTGCATTGGACAATGACGATGACGATGACGATGTTATAGGTATGGTTTCAAAACCGAAGGGCCAAGTACAGAAAACAGGAAAAGCAATTGCAAAAGGCTTTGGCCCCGCCCTCCATGCTTCCCGGATGTAACGGGGCCGCCATGATGAGAAACATCTACCCTTCAGCTTCCAGAACGTACCAAGCTTACCCGCACCCGAATAGCATGAACAGATACCATCCGCAGGTAAAGAATATCATTACTATTATTATAATTTTAACGTATTTAGAACTTGTTAAATATATTCTGTCCACGACGTGTATCTATAACGGTTTAATATACACAGTGCATAATGTATATACCTAATATAACGTTTATCAAATATTTAAATATTTAATTTATTGATATCCTTTATTATGTATTAATAATATTATTTTTATTATGATTTTATTTTTAATGCCATAATGGTATTATATGGTTTATAACTTGATAAATTGAGTACCTACGTAAATTAATTTATCAATTATTTTAGATAATTATTCAAATAAAACTAAACAAAAAACGTTTAAAGTTTCGTTTCTTATAAATTAAAATGAATACATTCATGAAGTTTATAATAAAAAAAATTATCTTTAATTATATTTTAATTCCAGTAGGTAAGCTAATAAAAGAAACATTTTTTTTTTGTACGTAGATGTCATCCAGTTCGTACATGTCTACAGCCGTGATGAGCCAACCGTTCACAGTCACTAGCCATCATTCTAATCCAACTGCTTCTTCTAATCAGTCTTCTATTACGACACCTGCAGGTATATAGTAGTCAGCTTACATTATTATTAATATTTTGTAGTTACCTATAATATTATTTAAGTAAGCCAATTAGGTATAAATATGACTTTATTGAAGATAAAAAGTCTTGATTATTACACACTTAAATATTATACAAAACGTAAAATAAATTGAGTTTTTCTATTATTATAACTAATAAAGTGAAAGTCTTATGCATAAAACCATTAATTGACAATAATTAATTATTAAGTTTGAAAATAAAAACAATTTTATTTGAATCTAATCCATTTCTGAATTATAGAAAAGTCTATAAAAAACTGTTGATGATTTTTATTAAAAACGATTAAGTAACTTATATTTATTAGCACCAACCTAGTTGGCACTTATCTAGTTCTACAATTATTTTCATGATTTTGTCAAAATTAATGGAAAACACATACAATTATTTGTTTATAAAATCACGTCTGCTTATAGCTATTATTAATCTAAAGAGGTTTTCATCAAGCTTTTAATTCTCAAAACTATTTGTCGAAAACCAAAAAATGTAAAAACTCATTGTTATAAAACAAAAACATTTTACTTAGATTATAAAATTCTAACATTTAAATTTAAAAAACTTATAATTATAGAGACATATTATTATGACAATCATTTAATATACGCTATAATTACGTCACGGTAAAGCTTTGTTTAGGTACCTTTTCAAACATTTTTAATAGATTAACAATGTACTTATTCCATTACAACGTTATAGAAGATCATAAAAAGTTTTCCGACTGTTAATTTTAAGTCGTAGTCGAATTATATTTAACTATATAAATTATTTGAGAGTTATCATTTATAAATTGAAATTTATATGGCAATCGATGTTTATAATTATATAGATCTCCAACGTATATCTCATGGATCTATGTATCAACAATAAACATGTATATATTTTATATTGTCACATAAAAGCTTAAAAAAAACCTAACGTTTATATTATATAAAATATATTGTTGTAAAGACACTAATTATTTGTAATTTTATTATTTTATTTATTTGTATTTACCTACTTATATTATATGGAATTATAGCAATAATAGTTTTGTATATTTCAAATTGAGTACGTAGTGAAAAACAATTTGTATGGGAACGAGTATTATTAAGGTGCTCATTTATGCTTAATTGCCATTTTGCCAATGATGCTTTATTGTGTACGTGATATAATATAAAATAGTCCTATAACAAGATAAACTATTGTAAACGATAGGTATACGTCCTATATTTACTTACAATTCTTATAAGTCAAATAGTAACTAATTTTGTTATACACTTGCAACTTGTTTCAAACAAATGAAATAGTAATGTAATTATCTACCGTTCGATTTTTCAGGAATGATGCCAGAAGAAGAATGGTACAATAAAAGTTTATCGGCATTACGGATGAACTCCGGACATCATCCAAATCTCACCACACCAATGTTACAATATCAAACATAGATTTGCTGTGATAATACTATAGATACATAATATGATAATATTATGATTGTATGCTAATTGAATTATTTTAAATAATTATTATATTACGGGCTGAATCGTTCATGTTTTAAAAACCACGCGCCACTTTTTCGTGTACTTATAACCTCAATAGAATACTATTCAAAGTCTTGAAACTCTTTTTGCTGATTTGTGTACAAAAATACCATAGAACTCACTTCAATCTATTTATAAGTTATTTATAACAACGGTTGTACCTATGTAAATATATAATATATATTTTTCGTTTGGTTTGTTTTTTATCACTTTGGAAATTCTTTAAGATTTATTACTATAGATATTTATACGTTTTTTTCGATTTTTACGATTGATTAATATTATTGAAAATAATCTACAATTATAACGTAATTTATATTATATATAGTACCTATTGTAAACGGAATTGTAAATATACACGTTTTAATTATGTAATTATATGTTGGTGTGTGTACCTACCTAATTTTCTTTGATTTGAAATATATTATTTGACTAAATCTAGTTAATTAGACTTTGAACTTATATCAGTTTCTGTAAATATAAGTTTAAAAACCTTCAAAAAGTAAAATTATTTAAACGAATTTGTCGACAAGAAAAATTGAATTCAGACTATAGTTTACCTTCTATTATAGCTTATCATATATGTAATATTTTCATTATCATTGTTATAATAGCCAATATTGCGTATAAAGGTTATATTTATCCGAACAACATAATTTGTTTTTCTACTATGCCGTTCGACTAAATATATGATTAATATTATAGTTTAAATGTTTATAGTATCAGTGTATCACCAAGTACACCTGTATACTATACAATGGAGTAAGTATTGTGCAAACGGTTCACCCCCACGAGGCGATAACACAAGGAAAAAAGAAAAAAAAAGTATACAATAATGTATGTATAGTGTATACACATTGATTTACTACATTTGTATTCATAATATACGAGTAATTTTAATGCACTCTTCTACTCAAACAATACTTTGTTTCAATAATTAAGTTTGAACTAATATAATATATTGAGCCATCATACGTCTAACACATTAAAAAAAAAAAAAAAAATGAGTAACAAAATAGTAGGAAATCATATTATCATAGTATTATTTATAATATATAATACAAGAACAAGACTATCGTATTATAATGAATGAATTAAATAATTATCATATTTACTTTAATAATAATTGTCGATTGTCAGAATTACAGACAATATTCCTCTCCAGTAATTTATACGATTCTATTATAACATCAAATCAATTATATGTATGGTTCAACCACTTGTTTGTGCCTAATTTGACACCAGAAGAACTTAATCTCATAAAATATGATAATACAGAATTTTATGATATTTTTTTTATAAATAAACATATAATGTTTATTATTTTTTAAATATTCAATATAAGTTACCCCTTACCTAAAAGAATGTATGTGGACTGCAGTTTATCTAATAACTATAGGTACATAGACTTCTATATCACCATATCTTCATTTATATTATAAAGTTTTATCAAATAATGTCAAATATACTTACGAGTATATTATAACATAATTTGATAAAAGAATTTGCTTAACTTTGACCATTGGTTTCATTTAGTTATACCGTGTGCCCAGAAAACAGGGTACACTTTATCACTCATTACCCGGGACACACAGTATACTAATGTATTATACTAAAACAAACTACACTAATATTTTTGCACTGCATTTTGAATAAGAGCAACCTGTCTTATTGATTTTTTAGTTAATTGCTATATGTATATTTATTTTAGGGATGGTAAGACATTTGTAAAGTTTCCCCCTTTTCTTCAAAAATTATAAAGTCTATTATTTATCTTTTTAATAAAAAAACTTAAAGTTTTCGTTAAGCATTGATTTTATAGTACCTATACTATATAATGGAATGGTTATATATTGTAAAATAAAATAAAAATTTTAATAAAATAAATTTAGTAACAATATTTGGGACTTCTTTTCAATTATTCACAATCAAATGTTTATAGTTATCTTTCTAATAGTCTCGCCGCAATTCAAATTTTAATTGATGTAATTTAGGGTAGTCGCATATTTTAAGTTGTCACATATTCTTTAAGCCAGCACCAATATTAAAATATAAATAAATAAAAAAAATCGTATAAAATTGATTATACTTAACAAATTGTGATAAATTGAGCTTTGTTATTTGAAGGAATTCAAAAATTGATAATATATTTTATATTTAGTACTTAGTAGTTATATAATATTACCTATTACCTACTGATAATTTGGAATGTCACACGGCGTCTCGTGTATGCAATATTGATACATAGTATCAATATACACAATTTATGACAAAAATGGATTATTATAATATAATTTTTTTTCAATATAAGCAGTCTATAAAATATAAGATGCATAATAACCTTTTATATTAAGGGTGAATATTGACATGAAGGGGTTGATTAATCAGTGGCTCATTAGCAACAATTATCTTAATTTATTATTATTTTTTAAATTGTTATTTATTGTAAGACTATTATTAGATAATAATATATGGGTTATATTTGTAGTAAGTCACGACACCACTTTATTTTTTAATCTGTAATGAGGATTCCCTGGTAGTTTTGGAATCGATAAATATTTTATGAGTGGTTTGGGATGATTTTGAAGTTTATTGTGTAAACTTATATAAAAGTGGCGTGCTTCCTTGTCGAGTTGTCGATAGTTTTTATATTAAAATCTTTATGTAGTGTTTGGTTGGAGATACAGCAGTTTCTTACTATGTCAACGTCGTTACCTCAAACTATATTGAAATTCTCTTGAAACTACCATTAAACTTAATAGTGTTTTTCTCTTGATAACTCGAAATACAATTAACCATTTTTCGTTATCTCGAATACACAAATAATTATAATATTTTTATTACGATAAGAACAAAAAATTAAGTAGTACCTATAGTGATTGTGATTTTACGCTTTGGTAGTCAATAATTTTAATCATTTGTATATAATATAGTGAAATGGAAAATATTCTTACAATATTAATTAAAATATTATTAAACAAACTGTAATGACAGATTAAAAAAAAAATTATTCATTATTTTAGTTTATTGATTGAATGTAGTATTAGTATTTTAAGTATTCAAACCATGCATTTTAAGCATTCAAATTATTTACAATTTTTTTCAATTTTTTTTAAGAATTTTAATAAAACTCGATATCTAGACATTTTTGATATATTGAACGATTTCCTGTTCCTTTGAGATTCAACATGATGAGAATTTACTGTATATGGTGGGGCATTGGACTATTGGGGACTGGAGAGACGTCGAAATGATATATGTATTTTGGAACGTTTGGGTTTTATTAATATTAGATTTTTTAGGTGTGTCCTAGAGTTGTAGTGCATAATTCTAAATAGTGTTAAGAAGAGATTTATATATTTGTACTTAAGTTTTGAAATTTTTTAGATGAAAGAGGGCTGAGATCACGCAAACTAAACTAACAATATAAAATCAGTAATTGGGTCGTCTCGCCGTCCTCAGTACTCCGCTAATCGTTGTTGCCAACTTTCAATATCGTAGGAGTGGCGCGCTGTTCAACTAAATATTTATATTTTGAAAATTTTACGAATTCACGTGATAGCGAAACTGTTTGACTAAGTATTTTTAAATCATTAAAAATAATTAATAAAATTGAATTCTAAAAATAGTTTAAAATTAAAATTTTTTAAATTTTATCATGTCTAAAAAATATTTATATTTAGATATATAGTGTAATACTTGATTTAATGAAAATTTCAAATACCAGAGAGTATACAGGTTTGAATCATAAAAAAAACAAAAAAATCATTTGAGAAGAAAATCATTGTTATTTTACGTGTAAATATACAATGTTGTAAAAATATGAACTTAAGAAACTCATACAAAATAAATATATTTAACTCCTGAAAAAAACTTTCAAGGAATCTTTTAAATATAAAATAATTTGTAAATTTTTATGGTTTTTAGAAAATTTCGAAATTTGTCATCATTTAAATTTTAAGTACATATAACAACATTGTGTCATGTATTTTCAATATTTACCCTACTTTTAATAAATAAATACATAAATTATTTAATATCAGGATTAACCTGATAAACTGACCCATAATTATCTATCACGACTAATCAAAACTGTGATAAAACAAAAAACTGTAATACTTAATATTACTTATATTATGATATGCTTACATAATTGAATTGATATTATAATTGATATGATTTATTATTATTTATTAACTATTAAACTGACCAACCAAATTATTCGTGACGTATATTTGTCTGTAGTCAATTTATCGCAACGTTATAGTTGTTCAATATGTATAAATTCAGCGCATAGATAATCCTGTTTCTATAAAAGGAAAAATACGATAGAAATGGTTTAAAATAAAACTTACCTATATGGAAATGTAATTTGCTATCGATACATTAAAAATCAAATGTTGGAGACAAGTTCATTTAAGTGACAAAAATTTTGAACACAGCCAGTTTCCGAATTCAACAGTGTAATAACGCAAAAATAAGAGAAATTAAAAATAAAAGATGGGTGACCTATAGTGAGATTATGTTAATTTTAAAGTGACAAGTACAAAGGACACAAGCCTTTAACAAATGTCAGATCTATGGAACCTTTCTCCTACACTTATAAGTGCTGGGGAATTATGGTGACCAATTAGATGTAAATATTAGAATTACTTAAAATTACGTTATTACCTTCCTCCTGATGGTCGGAGGGCTCTCGAGATCGTGATTCGAGAATATAATCAAATACACTGTATAGAGATTAAGTGTAGAAAAGCAGATTTACACAAATCAACGCAAATGAAATAATGCTCATGCACCTTACCTTATTCGCTGTTGAACTCGTTAACCAGTAATTGTCTTAACAAGATTAGAATGGGTTGATCACACGGATCCAAATAAAAAAACAACACTGAAGTATTTCGTAGTAGTGAAAATGGTCCAGTTGTCACTCGCAGTCTGTCTCCGGTGTGGTGGGTGTATTATTAAAGTATTTGGTGCTCATGCACTCTAGAGAGATGTTACTAATTCTAATGGTGCGTACGCACTGATGAGAGAAGACGACGTGGTCAATCCCGCCAGCGTCGCAGGCGGCTCCGACAAAGGCCTCCGCGTCCTTCGAGAAGTGACAGCGGAGAGCCCCATTGGACCATCCCTTGTCTTTGGCGGCACACGTAAAAGATCACACGCCTTGCGCCATACTGTCGCAATAAAGTGTGAGTTCCTACGTGACCAAACAATGTAAATCGTTTCTTTCATCAGTGATCAATAGGGATTATTGGTTTTTATTGACTGCTATCTGCGTGCGACAACTTTACCGTTATTTATTTAAAAAGATAATAAAATATACAATAAATTATATGATGTGTGAGCATATCATTACAACAGACATTGATGTTGAAAAAACACTCAATAAATTTAAAGAAATAGTGAGTAATGACTAATAAGTATAATAACAGTATAAATAATAATATAAATGCTCATTCTATTTTAGGGAAATCATTTTACAGTTTACAAATTTCTTCAGAACTATCAGTCAGTTACTAATTTATTCATTGATCAAAATAAATGTACTATGCACGTACTCAATAAACTAGGTACAATTTAAACTATTAAAAAATCCGACTTATTTTAATTTTACTGTATCAGTTGAAATGACAAATATCAGCGATAGAAATCACTTTTTATAATAATATACACGGTGCCCTATTTTTATTTTATCAAATTTATTTAATATTTAATGTAGTACACTATTTAAATAATTAATAAATCGACAAATTTAAACGGTAATGCTAACGCCATCTATTAGCGTTGTATTGAACTTGTTTTATACATACTCGAAAATAACGCCCTTGATCGTCGTTAACTGTAATCACTAGATAGCGCTAACGTAAAGGATTTTTTAATTAATTTCATTTAATATGTCAGCAATAATATGTTTTTCTTTTTTATGGCTTTATTTTAGATGGTATAAACAAAATAGTAAAAATAAATTTATTATTTAAAAACACATTACTAGTAACAAACCAAATGATTTTTATGTTTTTATATAATATATATATATATATATATTGTTTAGAGTGTTTACTGTTTAGACTATACACCCAATGGTTGTTTAGAAATAAGTTTCGAAATACAAAACATAATCCTTCAGTAGGTATAAATATAATAACGTAAAGTGACAAAAAAAAACAATTAATATTTCCATATAATTTGAATTGAACTCTGATAATAATTATTTTATATTACTTTTGCGGTGTGCAGAAATCTTTGAAAAAAAATCTTTTTTTATATACACACAAATACACGATAAAATGGCAAAAATAATATCAGATAATTTAAAAAAAACTTCTGCTCCATTGTATAATAAAGGCGTAAGACATTGCGGCGTCTGTAATATTATATTATAATGTGTTTTATAATAATAACTCTTTTAAATTGTCGTATATCAATAAGGAGATTTGATTTGGCATTGTATCTAAATATAAAAATAATTAATATTATTTTATACATTTACATTTTAATTTAATTATTCACAAATTATAGTTTATGAATAAATATACAAATTTAATGATTTAATTTTCATTATTGCCAGTCAATGTGTTTCAGTGTTTCACGGATATAAAGTGAAAAATCTCGGGCCCCATTAAGACCAAATCAAAAGCTGGGCCCCGGAAATATGTGTAATTTTCCTTTCTTATAGTGTCATTACTGGGCGTGAGCCGTATTTATGACAAATTATAGAGTGTGATGATTTTTTAGTTTTTCAGCTTTAGTATGTTTTAAGATATCTTTGAATATTTGATATCTTCTGTAGTTACTTATACATAGTTTTGACCATAGTTTTCATATTTCCCGGTTTCTTCCACGTTTCAGTATGTATTCGTCGACGAAGTGTTCGGATCTGCATTTCACGGGACGCAAATTATTTTGACAAATATGGTCTCGTGTATGATTCTTTAAAAATATTCTTTTTCTTTTTCTTGTGTTAAGATGTTTTGTCTAATGTGTTCATTACGTATTAATTAGAAAATGTAAAATTCCCCATTTGAAAGCTACAGTGGTCGTGCTGGGGCGTTCATCGTGGCAATACATGAAGAAATGTAACATGGCATTAAAGTACTGTGATATATTCATAATTTTTAATAGAGACAAGGGCATAGACTTTCAAAAATATTTTTACCATACATTATATTATCAATACTTAAATTTCTTTAATTATAAATTGCTAAATAGTATCTATAACAATTTATAATTTTATAACTCATTACTTCTTTGTTACATTATTTAACTTATGCATAAAAAACAATTAATCTAAAAATAACAATTTTCGGTTTATACTTTATTTTGTTGTTTATTGTATTAATAAATTATATTATTCGTAGGTATGTTTTTAAACTTTTTAATATTACGTACATGTTTATTTTTTATATACAATGTAATTTTCAACGCTTATTGGTATGTATCTGTATGTTAAAAGAAGAACAGTGGTGAACTGTAAACTCGAATAGTCATAATCCGAAGCCTTTCTACTGGTTATTTGAGTGTTCACATAATAAATTATTTCATTAAAAGTTGACCAGGAATGTTGTAACTTCAATTGCTTGTTGATTACAAACTAAAGTATTTTGAGCGAATATATTAAGGGCAATATCGACTGACGGCACAGGCCGAAGGGTTACGTGTTGAGTGAGAAATATCATAGCGAGCACATGTAAGTAGCAGCTATAGTGCTACCGTTCACTTTTTTTTTTTTTTTTTTTACATAAAAAATAACAACAACAACTATTACCTCTTGTTGGCTGCTTAGTGTAGTATTGTATTTTTAGTGTCGTATCTCAATGTCATTTATATATAATATCATATGCCTACCTACTCGTCTTTTGAGTTCTGATGGTTATAAAATACAATATTATAATATAATTACCATTTTCGTCGTATTTATATACATCATATACGCAGTCATATGGCGCATTATAATAATATTCTTTACATATATTATAGGTACCTACTGAATGCAGACCTCGGGAATATTGTATTGTATTGTATTGGTTCGGAGGTGTAACTTTATTATAAATTATTGTAATATTATAATATTTCACCAGAAATTATCAGTGATATAGGCACAGACACGTTTTTTTGTAGATTTTATTATATTATATACAATTTATCTATAATTCATTCATATACCTATAATAATAATGATAATACAAAATACAAAATATAAAAGTCGTTGGTCTGGTACAACAATGCACTAATGCAGCAAAAAACCATCTCCATTATAATATTATAAATATTATAGTAATATAAGGTTTAGTTTTGTAATAATATATTTACACAATAAAATACACAATGGACTGCGTGTAGAATGCTGTTTATAATAAAGGTAGACACTATATATTATTATATATTTATATATGTGATGTTCGTAGGCGGTAATTATTTTATTTTTTGTCGTTTTTTGAGCTGCTTAAGAACGGATTTATGAACATGTTTGTGTTTGCCAATGGCGCCAGAACGTTCGTATGTGTAGGTAGGTACATGTCACGTGTGTGTATAAGCGACCTAATCAAATAATAAAAACTTCACGGTGCGTATAACATAGCGATCGGATTAAACGAAGAATAATCGCTGCGAAAAATAATATTTAAATTAAAAAATAAAATATAGACAAGTATACTGTATATGTAGGTAGGTAGGAACTATAATGTATTACTTACAATATGGTGTTTATACTTTTCATGAAAAAAGTAAATTTATTCATAAATATTTAGTTACCTATTTGTAATATCTAATACTAGTTATCATAATTCATAATATCATAATAATATATCATAAGTGGATGAAACTCGGTATTGTGTCAAAAAAATTATTTATGTTACTTACTTAACATTGTATGGAGATAATATTATACTAATTATTTGACTTACTTTGATTTTTTTTGTATGAAAAATATCGAATTATATAAAAATGGTTCAGTTCACAGATATGTACCTACCTACGCTGTAACCATTAGCTTCGAAGTTTCAGTTCAAATATCATGCCAACTGCACAGCTTAAAAATTTAGCGGCCACCTGAATGACTTGCTAATTCTAAAATTGGACTTGCAAATACTTGCAAATTGAAATCTACCGTTTAGTACAGTTTTCAAAGTTTTAGAACCACTTGGGCGGGCCAATTTTGTAACTTTTAAAGTTTGAAATAAGCCCCGGGTCACTTGCAAATTCTAAAAATGATAAAATATTTTCAAATAACTTGTAAAATCATGGCTTAGATTTAAAAAAAATTAAAGTAGGTACTTAGGTGGGCCAACTTCACGAACGTGATAAATTTACAAAAAAATAATTAAGAAGGTACATTCATTTCTGCAAAATATAATTTATAGGTACCTATAATACCTACCTATTATATGTACATGTTACCGGCAGTATGGATAATCCGGTGTTTTGTGAAATGCCTAGGCATTATATAAAATGCCAAAAATCACTCGGAAATATGCACAATACGAACTTTGCCTAGGTATTATGTATAATGCCAGAAGTGAAATAGGAAATATGATCAAAATAAACAAAATTGGGTATCGACTATTACTAGAGCGCGGTTTTTTGCAAGGATTGTTTTTTATTTATTTAAAATTTACAAATTAATTAATAATAAAAATCTATTATTTTCAATCAATCTATTATAATTTATAAAGATAACTGACAAAAATCCAAAAATGTGAAAAGAAAAAAATATGCAATTGCATAGAAATCTGCGCTTTACCTATTCAGTATTCACCAACGACTTTACTTATCGTTTATTGTAAATGCGTGTGCCGGCCGCCGCGTGATGATTTGACACAATAAAGATAAGAATCTTAATCTTTATTGCATCAGATTCATACCCTACTATAAAAATAATAATTCTGACGAACTATATTGAACATATTTTTATTATTTTATCGTCATTTTCGTATCTCGTCGCGGTGTGAACTAAATTGAACATTCTTACTTTTATTATTTTATCGTCATTCTCGTTTCTCGTAGCAGTGTGGCATTATTATGGATACGATTAATATGAAGTCAAATTTTTATAACGAACTACATAAAAACCGTAAAAATTTGGCTAATAATACTAGTTTTTTGTCTGATGAAAAATATAACGAATTGATAGAAATTATTGCAGAACTTAAAACTGGACGTAAGAAAAAAGAGCCTAAAGACTTCCGTTTAATCAAAAGGTAAGAAATTCATATTAGAAAAAAATACTTAAATTCAGGGCTTAAATTTAAAAAAAAATATATTGTTTTTTCGTAATATTAACCGAGGGCTGGGGCTGGGATTTTGATGCAATGTCATCTTTTTTTCTGGTGTTTTGAAATTATTTTTTTATTCGTTAAGTATTTAAGTAATTAATTATTTAAATACTTAACGAATAACTTTCGATACTTTTTAGTGCATAGAAATCCGCGCCTTGAAGCCCTGTATATAAAGTACTTTTATAAAATACAGCCATCTATTTTTTTATTTAGATTTATTTTAATTGATTTATTTCTGTTATCGTAGGTATGATATACTGGTTGTACAAGGAAAAACGAAACTTATATTCCCTGTAAAAGATGACAATGTTGTTCTGTATTATGTGCCAACCAGTGAGCTATTTGATATATTGCAAGCCACACATGTATCAATAGGACATGGTGGGCGTGATCGAATGATCAAAGAACTTGGTAATAAATATAAAAATATAACACGTAGTGATATAGAGACATTTTTGCATTTTTGTGAACCATGTCAACAAAAACAAAAAGGCTCGAAAAAAGGAGTGGTAGTTAAACCAATAATATCTCCAGACTTTAATTCCCGATGCCAAGTTGATTTAATAGACTTCCAGTCTCATCCTGATGGAAAATTTAAATTTATTATGGTGTACCAGGATCACCTCACTAAATTTGTTGTTCTCAAGCCCCTCGAATTTAAACGGGCTGAAGAGGTAGCCTATAATATTATAGATATTTTTACGTTGCTTGGAGCTCCTACTATTTTGCAGTCTGATAATGGACGAGAATTTTCAAACCAAATAGTGTCTAATTTAAGAAACATGTGGCCCGAATTAAAAATAGTACATGGCAAACCGAGGCACAGTCAATCTCAAGGTAGTGTAGAACGTGCAAATCAGGATATTGAAAATATGTTGACAACGTGGATGCAAGATGAAAAAAACCGACACTGGAGCGAAGGACTTCGATTCATCCAGCTTATGAAAAACCGAGCTTATCATTCTGGTATTAAAATGTCTCCATATGAAGCTTTATTTGGCTGCAAAATTAAAATTGGTCTAAACACTTCAAATTTACCACACGATGTAATAAGTACGATAGAAAATGAAGAACAGTTAGCTGAATTAATTACAGAACAGTCACAAAAAGTCGAAAATGAAGTATCAGCTGACACAGAACATATCACAGAACAACCACAAAATATTGAAAATGAAGTAACAGAAACAGAAAAAATTACAGAACAACCACAAAATATTGAAAATGAAGTAACAGAAACAGAAAAAATTACAGAACAACCACAAAACATCGAAAATGAAGCATTACATACAGAACAACAATTAGCTACAACTATCAAATTAAATAACGAAAACGCCAATATCATGCGAACTAGAGCCAAAGAAAATCTGGAAAATCAAGCAAAAAAAATGATGGCGTGGTCGGATAAGAAGCTATTACCGGTGGCAATTCATTCAACTGTACGTGTTCCAGTTCCTGAGGTAGATAAAGGACGTTTAGATGCAAGAAGTATACTGGCAATTGTTTTAGAAGTAATAAATAAGTTTAAAAATTATGCATTTAATAATAATAACTATAAGATATTTTATTTTTTTTAGGTGACAAGTGATGGTTTTTATCGATTAGGAACTCGGGATGGAGTTCTGAAGCAGTTATATGCCAGAAGTCAGTTTACAGTATGTCAGAAAAAGCTACTACAAATTGACGAGGTTCCAATAGAGACAGAAGTGGCATTACGAACAGTCGCAAAGGAACAGTCCACAGGAACTGGCCAAGGATTTTTTAAATGTATTTGTAAGACCAAGTGCCAAAATAAAAAGTGCATTTGCCTTAAAAATAATGTTTTGTGCACTTCAAAATGTCATTTTTCTACAACATGTTGTAATAAGTAGCTATTAGTTTAAGTAAAATGTATAAATAATATTACTTAATAAAATAATATAATACAATAATAATAATAATATCAATGTATGAAAATATAGTAATAGATAAAAATTAAAAATTAATATAATGTTTTAACAGATTATGAAAAATTGTTTGTTACTTTGCCTAAAAAGAAATTGGCATTTTACATAATGCCTAGGTATTTTATAAAATACCTAGGTTATATGTAAAATAATATTAAACATTATATGTTTTATTTATATTGCCTAAAATGGGTCAGCAATATGCATAAAGCCTAGGTAGTTTGCAAAATACCTGAATTGTCTATATTGCCGGTAACATACATATATACAGCCTAATTGTACGTACAATAATTAACAATATAATAAGTGTATTATTAGGTACCTCCCTATTAGTACATAACCTATACGTGGATCGTATCAATAATTCTCACACGGAAGATTTCTATATAGAAATCACAAACAAGAATGACTAGAGACTTGTAATGTGAAGCGGAAGTCGACTAACTGAATCAAGTTTTCAACTAGGAAAAAAAGCTACTTACCGATATACTATAAATAGATAAATGTTCTGTGATTTTACGAAAATTGGATTATAAAACAGATGAAGCAATCATTCAATGAATTAACGAATTAAAATCATTTGGTTTATACATTATTATATATTAATGTTTAGGAGGTCATCTGAATGTTTGACTAATTTAGTTATAATAAGTAACTTTAAAGGGTGAGTAAACATTAAAAATTCTCAACTAAATGTTTGAAAATATTTCAATTATACATAAATATAAGTATATATTTTTTTAGCATAGTTTCGATGAGTTATCTTCGAGATTGAGACATCGCAAAGTGAAGTAGGCGATGATTTACTTACGATTTAAATGCTGAAAATACAAAATAATATATATATATATATACACGGTGTACACCCTATAAATTATAATAAACTATTTTGTTTTTGAGTTTTAATGTTTATTGCTTTAAGTTATTCAATATAAAAACCATACATAAGTAATTTCTTTTTTTTTACTGTGAAATAATAGTATATGTATAATAATGATGAACTCATAAATTATATATTATATTTTATTATATAGGTAATTGTAATAGTATATACAAAATATATATTATAAGCTTTATTATAACATTGTATTATTATGTTCAATCTCATAAATTGTAGTACTTACCCAATTACTAAATTACCAAATAGGTACTAATTATTAGCATACCTAACAGCTATATCTATAAGAAATAGTGTGCACTAATTTTTATTTAATTAAAATATACATACAGAACACTCAGGCGCAACTAGACCAATATTTTCGGAGGTGCACAATAAGTAAAAAACGCACAAATAGCTGGAAGCATTATAGGTACTTATTTTACTCGGTGTATACACTAGTAGAGATATAGTACAGTAAAATAAATAGCTATAAATATTTAATATTATTTATTTTTAATATTTTGGTCAAATTTTAATGAAAAAATATTTTTATGTTTGGGGGCTCCCTGTGCACCTCCCTAGTTGCGCCAGTGAGAACACTTCTTAAATTTAATGAAATTCTAAATATTTGAAAAAAAAACTTAAAAATGTCCTAAATCAGTATTTGAATTTCAATTGGTTACTAAACAAAAAGAAGGAGGTGTGTTTAGTGAATTATTCTGTATATATATACGTATATATTTAGATATAGATGATTTAATGCCTTTCTTAATAGCTAAACAAAATACTAAATCGTACATGGTAAATGAAAGTATAATATACTCGTTTTCAAGTTGTTTTCTTTTTACTTGGCAAACAATTTATTTCCAACTACGCATTGTGTTATATCATACAGGCGTTAAACGTATATTTTTTCAAAAACCACGTCTCCCGTTGATGTCTTTTCGTAGAATTCGTCTAAACGCATTACTTCAAACACTTTAGTGAACCACCGTAAATACTAAATATACACATGTATAGGCATAATAGTCGTACATTTACGTCTTTGTAAGAATGAGGCTGTACACTGACAGTGATATATGGTAGCAAGAGTCAAACCGTCTTAATTCAGCTTATTGGATGACCCGTGTCACTTGACCTTGTGAATTTCATAGAGGAATGACCGGGCACCCGTGCAAAATTAGGTACAGCTATTTTTCAAAAATTTAACTCGGATTCGTGTTTACAAAATGCATTACCTTTCAAGCGTCGAGATAATCTTTAAGACTTATGTAGGTAGGTACTTTAATAAACAAAAACATTAATTCATACGTGTTTGTGGTTATCGTTTGTTGATTTTTTTATATTTTTTTTTTTATTGTAGGTATATATCAGTACACAAAATTAATTGTGGTATCATGGTTTAAAAATTAAAAGTATGTAATTGCAAGTTTTTATTAAAACACATGTACACAAATATAATTTAAAAACACTGTAACAAACAAGTAGATTCCGATAGGGTTAGGTGCTCTCGTAAATTAACGGGAATTCCCAGAGGTTCATGGGAACGTAATCGTTCTTCGAATACAAAAAAATGAAAACGTATAATTTTATGAGTATTTTTTTCTTTTACAATTATTTGTACTTGTACATTATAATTTAAATTAAATGATATTTTTAAAATATTATGCACTACCTAAAATATAATACGTAGAGCAACGGTATTTATGTCGAAATAAATATCAATCAGTAAATACAGTCAAGTATCTAAATGTAAGTCATCTCAATATTATATTATATTCATTTAACTATATTATTGTTTGAAATTAATTTGTCTCTTATACTATAACGTAGGTATTTAATTTTTATGATATTCAGTCACTAAATTACTATGTACCTAACTATTGTAACTGTATATATAACCACAGAATAACACTATGTCATTCTCTATAGTATACCCGCTGTGATAAGTACTACGCGGATAGTATAATTTACCTGCAGTTATAAATAATTCTAATACAGAGTAAAAGAAAACTGTTTTGGGGTAAAGCCGTATAATTTTATTCACTTCGACGTATCGTTGTAGCAGCGGTGTTACATTATTTTTTGTAAATGAATAAAAGCAATGCTATTAATAATATCACTCTAAAGGTTGTACATCGGTACTCAGTTCACATAAAATATCAAGATTTATCTGAAGATTTGACCTTATAATGATTTTATGTACGAGTGTTTATTTTTAACTATTTCATTGTTTCATATAAAGTGTAAATACACGTTAAAATGTATAATTGTATAAAATGTAAGTGTATTGATGATTTATACACAGTACATTGTGTACGATTTTTAAGCTTAATTAATTTAATATTTTAGTTTGACGTGTTGCATGTATTGTGATTTCGTGATTTAACAATATTATTGTCAATTTCTTTCCATTTGGCGTATCATTTATTGTATATTAATTTTCAAAATTATGTTAAATATGAATTCTATATACATATATTATATTATGTTCTATATTATATAAATTATTTCTCGACTTCACCTTGGAAAAAATGAACAAAGTATAAACAATTTTATGCGCATTGTATTTGAATTTTTATGTACCACAGTTCACTGGCTGCAGGGGCATACGTAAACTGCGCCCAAATGATCTTTTTTTTTGTAAACTGCGCCCGAAATTTTATCTACGTTAAAAAGGTATAGTGTAAACTGCGCCCGAATTTTTATCTATGTTAAAAAGGTATAGTGTAAACTGCGCCCGACTTATAAACTTATTAAATTTTGACTTATTAAGGCTTTATGTTTGACGATTGTGTACTTTTACAAGTATATTATAGAAATTTTATTTTCGTCAAGAAATACCAACACGTTATCGAATATCTACATTGCAGTAATACTAAAACTGACAACTGATGGTTATCACTACTTCCGGTATAGTTCTGCTAGTTACTGTACCTATCGTATTCATTTTAATCAGTAAAGTCACGATGGCTGAACAATTCATGTCGCAGCGCGAAAAATGCTTATATATATTTTTAATTCCTAATATGTTATAACAATATGGCGTTACCTATTATTTGTAATATTTAAAATTATTTTAATTTTTTTAATTATATCTCATTTTTTATTATTCATATTATAAATTTGTGACGAATTAAATATTTTACCTGTAATTTTACCCGGGCGCAGTTTACATGTCACCTTTTTACACTTGATAAAAACTCGGGCGCAGTTTACATGGGTGATTTTGTGTTTACCTGTATCTTGGGCGCAGTTTACAATCGCCGGGCTGCAGGTATCTATACCTACCTCACACTGAGGGCAAACCCGACTCAGATAGAAAATTATTCAATACAGCACTTAATGGTTTTTAAGTATAATAGGCTTAAGATGAGTACTAAAATCGGGTTCAGAATCATTTTTTCATTCATAAAAAACTGAACAACAATTTTAAACGACACCACAGATTTTTAAACAATCAGGTGAGTGGTTCTGTATTTTTTTTTTTTATTCTCTATAAAAACCGTTAACCATTAGTATATTCCTATTTCATTGCTAAATTTCCTGGAGGTCTATGGCATTATACTTAAAGCATTGGCGGAATATGCTCCGGCTATCTAACAGTGAAAACCACATTCAAATTCATTCAGTGGTTTAGAGGAGAAAAGTAACAACGATAATTTATAAACTATAAGTAGGTACTTCGAACCCGAGTGTGTTATATCGATGGACGTTGTAGCAAATATCGATTAATGTAATAAATAAGTAATAATCTTAAAATATAATTTTAGCCGAAGATAATCACCATTTTAATTATATTGAAATATAATTATAAAACGAAAAATATTGTTTTGCATGTAAAT
This sequence comes from Rhopalosiphum padi, assembly GCF_020882245.1. NCBI lineage: Eukaryota > Metazoa > Arthropoda > Insecta > Hemiptera > Aphididae > Rhopalosiphum > Rhopalosiphum padi. The sequence continues at coordinate 28,919,669 of NC_083600.1, forward strand.
TGATTAAGAGTTAATATTTATAATATATAGGCAGGTTTATTTAAAACATAGGTACCTACTTCCTAGAACTTCAGTGCTGTAATATATTATTATTATCTATTAATTCATACGCAAAGTCACGATGTACTTCCTGACTGTAATCTAATATTTAGGATAAAATAATTGACAAACAGTATGACATTTCAGAAAGAGACTTATTTTTGTCGATTGGAGATGACCACCAAATTAAGTAATAAATATTGTTGTTTTTTCGCGTGAACAACGGCAACTAGTAAAAATAAAAATTTAATTTCTAAGACAGCGTAATTTCCCCACCCCCTCGATGTTATGTGGAATTCGCTCTGTTTATATAGATATATACAAAATATTATAGTATTTGTCGGTAAACTCGGTTGCGATTCCGACGACGGATTGTATCCTTCGCCACTCTATTATTTCCGCTCGGCGATTACCATCTCTACGAACAACTGGCAAATGCTGATGGATATTTACGATTACTATATTATATTATATAAATATATACGGATAATGTCGGCGAAATTTACCGCCACCGCTGTCGTCTTGCCCTGGTCGACGACCCATAATATCATTATTCATCATATTATATATACCTACATCATACACGCGGCTGAATCGATTATAATCAATTATACACATTCATGATAAACTGTTAGAACAATAATTATTATTGTTGTTTGTAGTGTTCAGGAGGCACGTATTACATTGTAAGCACCTACCTATAATTAAATAAATATTTTCGATGTGTGTGCGGTCGTGGCTATAATATATCTATTCCAATTAAAAATTTTCTTCTCGGAAACTGACGAAAGGAAGCTATAAACTGTTGCGCCGCACGATAATAATTAATCTCCATTTAAAGGCTCTATTATAATAGTAATTACATAGTAGTGTCTTCCTATGTGTAATATTATATAGGTAACTAAATACATATAAATACCTATAATATAAGACGCTCGATTGTATCCATCGCCATCATACACGCGCTATATCGTACAATTATATACATATACTGCAGTAGTGTTATTTTTTTGTTTATGTGCATCATTTTTTGTTATATAACACATTCGATATTATGAAACGTTATTTTTACCTAACCAATATTTGTTCATAATACCATAAAAGCATTTGTATTTATGTACCTATTTTATTATTTTGTAAAAATCCATATAATATTCAATTTATATAGGTACTCCACGCCTGCTGTACGTTGCGTTATTTTAATATTTAACTCGTATGTTACATATTTTATAGTAATAAAAATAATTTTTAGAAATTTATAGGTAAGTAGCTCAGTAGCCAAGATTAATAAAAATAAGGGGACAATAAACAATCTTATACAAATTAAATTTATATTGTTTTCACTATATAGAGATAATTCGTATAGGTATACTTATTATATGACCCGGTATAATATTAAATGTATCCTAATAGGTACTCAAATAATGAATAAAATATTTAACGACTTTGTGATATTTATAATAATTTATTGCAAACAATTTATATCTTAAATATTCCTAATAAGATATATTTATAAATTATAATATTATATTATTGTTGCGTTAAAGTCCAATGTTAAACTTTCATCTCTCTATGCGATTTTGACGCAGTAAATATTTTTTTTACATTGTCTTATTCTAATTTGTTTTTATATTTATAGAAGCTAAGGTCAAGCTATTCAATCTTTGTTCATTCATTGTAGTTCTTAAATATATTTTTCACGAGTGAACAATCATCGTACAGCAGTAGTATAAATTATCGTACATCATATCATACGTCCAAATTGGAAAATTTGCACTGTCTCTGTCGGTATGAACAGTAGCTTACGTTTGAAACTTTACTACCGCGGCATATCATACATGATGTATTTATAATATCGTAGGTACTCAGTAGATATCTGATGCTGAAGTCATAAATGTATTTTTATGGATGTACTATTTTAAAATCAATAATAAAAAAAGTACGACCGATGGTAGACCCTCTGGCTACTCCACTGAATATACTTGTTATATCTATATTGCTATTATAATTTATATTATAGCCGTTAAGTTTAATATTATGATTCATAACTGCTGTTATAAAAATATAATTAATAACACACCATAATACAATACTATTATTGTATTGTATGTAGATCTCGAAAGAAGAACAGAATTTTTACTCGGCTGCACCGACGGGCATTTGATTCATATTCTATAGCTGGACTGTAAGCGAGTCGTTCATCTATCGTAAAATGCACCTATTCAATATACTGTAATATATGTATAATTAAATAATATTATATAGGTATAGGTTAGGCATCTTTATAGTCTGTAAATGAGAATCAACGCTTAACGTACACATTAATACACATGTATAGTAACAGTAATACCTACCGCTAATTTGTTATTTTATATTATCGCAATTAAGTTTCTCCTAATTATTTTAATTAGACATATAATCGTTTTTTATCAGTATATGCCAGTATAGGTACCTACCTAAATGTAGGTACCATATCGGAAGTTCCTATATATTCATAGAACGGAATAAACGAGATATAGGTATTTCCGTGGAATACATAGATATATACCAGAATACTGTATATTATATGAAAAACTATTGTTTTATCGTAAGTACTTAATGTAATTCTTTTTTAAATTATTATTATCCACTTATCAATAGTGAACGTGTACAAGAGTCAAGTCGTATGCCACACGTGTGTATACATACAGGGGTGGCAAACTTGCGGGGTTGCTGTTCGTGTCTTATTTATAAGATAAACATTTTTCATCCACACGGTGCTGGACTGCTCTCCTGAGAACACTAAGAGCTTCAACAATTTCTTTGCTTGTTCGATGTGCCAGGGGTGCCTCGCTGTTTTCTTCTTCATCGTGCAGTATTGGCCTGTTCATTTTGTCGAGGATTCATTATCGCATTACAAATATATTCTTCAGTTTGAATCTTTGCAACATTGAGGTATGTGAGTCCCCATTAATCCAGTCGTCATACACTACGTCTGAGAGATCGACTGGTGTTTTTCAGGCACACTGTATGTTCGTTCGTGTTCGTCATCTGTGACAAAAACAATAGTTATCGCCGGATAACCGGTTTATATGTCAACTGCTCTTAGCCTATAATTGTTTAAAATAACCGATATGTGATGTTTCAACGATCTGATTTATTTTCAATGTTTTAATATATACGGCCGGACCGTACCAGGACATTTTGTTTCAATAACGCGATTGTATCAATTAACCGCGTGTTTGAAATAAGCGGCTTCTATAATATAGGTACCTATATAAAATGTATTTATAACCATTTTGGCTCTTGGTATCATTGTATTTAGCCATTTTTATGTAGCTCGCGAACATATTCGTGTTGGCTATTCCTGATATGTAATAATATAGTTCGATAATCGTGCAGTACTAGATATAATTTCTCCATGGTTGTAACTTATAAATATAATACGACATATCTAAAATAAATTTGGATTTTTCTAACATAGGTACCTATATAATTACACATATTGAAAAGAAAAATCATTGAAGTACGTGTTTGATGTATCGAATATTATTAAATATTTCCATTGGTTATTCGGAAATTTTTATGTTATTCAAAATTACATACATACCTAATAGGTGTAGCATGTTGCATGTAATACAGAACAGTGAGTCGCGGGGGATGAGATATATTAGTAGGAATTTACCGTATAGTAACAGCGCGTTGTGGTTGAAACTTATCAATATATTATACAAAATATTTAGAAAGTTTAAAATCGTTCTATATACTGTAAGGAATACGTATCCAAACTTTCTAAAAACACCCTATTTAATATTTATACATAATTACCTGAATACTATACCTATATAATATCTAATTATTGGTAATAATTCGCTTATAGCGAGTTAATGTACCAATAACGGTTGGTAATTGGTATATACTTGAAATAACCAACTTAATAGCCGCGAACTAGCTACGATTTATATATTTGATTGATATATTATTATTAGAAAAACGAGACCGGTAAATATAGGTAATGGCCATTTATTTTTCTCAGATAATTAGCAACAAATTGAAAACTTTATTCGTTTAACAAAATCAAATCGATAAATCTCGCAATGCTGCGATAAAGAAAATATGATTTCTACGTCTAATATATTTATTTTATATGTTTTTGGATTTCCAACACAGATAGAAAAATAGCATTTGTGATGGGCGTATATTAAATACACAGGTATATACAGATAGGTACACAATTTTTTAGTATTCTAGAAATACTGCTTGCGATGATCAAATTCAATAGGTTTCTTTTTTTCTCGAATTAAAGCGTCCAAATAGTGGTAAAACGTTATTTTCTTAGTTATATATACACCACGTAAATTATCGACGTTTGTCAATGGAATATAATACCACGACGTGTATTATAAAAAAAGTATAAAGGAGAGGAAAAACGGTTTTCTCCACCGCGGTGGACCACTGCGAAATTGGTGTCGTTTGTGTTCTTTGACCCATAGAACGGAAAAATTTCCATTATATCTGAAAGCGCAGAACACAAATCAACTGTGTAAAAAAATAAGTATTTTTTATTATTGTTATTAATAATATCATTATGCTTTTTACATAGATCCGCGGCAGTTGTGCCCATAAACACCGTGACAAATCAACGCGAGCGCGAAAAAAAAATACAATAATATAAATACCTATCTATTATAATATATAGTATTGTGTTTTATTTTATTTTTTTTTCCATCACGTTGATCTGTTCCTTTGCTATACAAATTGTTTTATTTTTATACATTATTTTTTTTTTTTTTTTATCTTTCCCCTTTTGGTGTAGTCACTTACCTATATACAGTACGCGCGCGTTCTTCGCACGGTTTTTTGAGTTTTGACGCACGACCCGCGCTTTAGATCCGATCATAATTGGCTCGTGCTGACTGGGCATTTTACACGACCGGCATCAATTATTATCAATAATATAGGTGGGTACACCGCCACCGCCATAGTAATAGTATCTTTATACATACATACCTATGTATCTACTATTATTATTCACTCACCATACCCATTACGCGTATTACTGTATATATATATATATTATTACTGATTGGGAATCTGGAAGAATCGTATAAACGCTCGTGATTTGTCGAATCGTGCATGCCCAAGATAATATATGTATTATAATAATAATATCTATTCGATGTGCTACAGCGTATAGGTTACTTACATTATTGCAGCTCGACATCATATATGTACTTATGTGTGTGTGTATGTGTGTGTGTGTGTGTGTGTAGTGTATATATAATATATACTTTCAACCATTATATTACATATATATATATATTGTTATTATTATTATTATTCGAAACATCGTAAGCTGCAGTATTCGCTCGTGTCAGCATACGGTAACATAATCGTTTTAGATATTTGCGGCCTATTATTACTATTATCATATACATATATACTTATTTATATTTTAATATATTTTTATTTTTTCCTATTGGACAATAATATACACACAGCAGCGATAGCGATACCGATTGGTATACAATAGCCGTATATATAACAGACTAACAGAGCAGCGAACGGAGAAATCTACGTCTGTCCCTACATATAACCATATAATATGATATGATATAGGTACCTACCTATACATATGCATATAATATATATTATATATATGTATAAATATAATATTACATATACTATTTATTATTATAATATTATATATACGGTTGTAACGGCAAACAACGATCATTGTATATAGATACATATATTATTTATTATATATTACTGTATATATATACAGTATACTGTACATTACATATATATTATGTAGAATATCAAAGAGGCACGTGCAAAAATGTCTGTTTTGTATATTATAATATTATTTTTTTTGCACTTGATATCCGTGATAAAAAAAAAAAAAAAAATAAGACAAGTTGAATTTGAACAGTACATTTGTACTTTGATTTTATGCGCAATGTCGCTGTATAGTAAATGTATATATAGGTACTGCCGCTTTACGTTCAGTTATGTAGTTGAAAAAACTTCACAAACTATAAATATGAATAGTTTTTTTTTATTCTATACCTATATTACTATTATTACCTACCGGCAACCTTACACAAAATTATGAAGTAATTAATATTATAACTTATAAACTAATTTAAATAATACAGTATAAGTTCCATAATTTAATGTAATCAATGACTTTTAAGATCGACCATTTACTCGAATCAAAAGATGAAATATTATATTATGATTTTGTCTGCACTGTTAAATTAAACATATTCTAACCGTATTGTATTCTGAACAATTGAATCACTTTTAAGAACAATTTAAACAGTAAAAATCCGAACTGACTATAGCTATATAGTATTAAGTTTTTTAATTTTTTTTATATGTAACGATATGAGTTTTGTTATAATAATGTACTATATTAAATTATTATTTAATAAATAATAAATAAACCACTATATCTGCAGCATCGTCGAATCAATAAAAATCACCGAAGATAAAAACTAATAATATATTTTGTATGTACAATAGGTACATGCCACAATATATTATATTATACATTTTAAAGATTTAGTATACGAGTAAATAGGTATTATAATAGCCAATTGGTGTATAGAATTTATTGTTCATCAATTATTTTTTTTGAGTTGCAATCAGTGTTGCGTGGACTGCGGTGTCTGATGGTAATATATAAATCTAAATATTATGAACTATACTATAAAATATATTACCTATTACCTATTATAATATTACCAAATATTATTAGACCGGTCACCGGTGTACTGTGCAGTAACACAAATGTAATGCTATTTATTTTACATTTTTATCTCATACAGTCATATGATGAGAGTAAAGTACTGCCTAATAATATTCAACTCAACGGAAGACATTAGTAATAATTTGTTATAATATATTTTGTGGACCACCCTAGCTGCAACAGTCCATCTAACTGTTGAGCAAGCGATGATTGATCCGTCTACTTAGCTGAGATGTTATAATATGTTTGATTAATTGTGCCCATAATCCATTAACCTTATACTACATATATATATATATATTTATATACCATCCCAGGTGCAGAACTTGAGCCATTAGAGGTAATCGGGTGAAAAACAAAAGTGTTATCATGCAATTAATACAAAATGACAGCCGTAAATCTGAATCACACATTTAGTAAGTATACTAAGCATGGTAATGATAAATAATAACCTAACATATCCAGTGCATCGGGTTGTTGTGCACGCTAAGTAAAAATAAATTATTATGTAACCACACTTTATGGGTGGCAACAGTGGTACTTATATAACATATATACACACATTAAACATGAATATTGACTGTTATCGGTTTTCGTATAAGTGATCAAAAATTCGTTATTGCTGGCACACTTTACTAGCTGGCTCATTGAAATATTAACTATACGTAACTATATGTAAGCATATGTAGGTACACGTAGTTGCATCGATACATCGATGTATATATTACCGTATATTATTGACGTGTGGTGAAGTATTTTTATCATCTGTATAATGAAATGTATAAACATAATATACTTCTGGTATTTAACTAACTAGGTATACTAATAATTATTTATTTAATTCGTTATTTTTAAAACAAAAGTTAATGGTATTTTATTTTGAAAAACTTGATTCTGTACACATTATACGAGCTTTTATATAGGAATTTGGCCATAATGAATTTTTTTTACGTAATTAATAATTTGCTATGCCGCTACAGAACACACGAAGAATTACTTCAAAAATGGCTGTCATATCAAAAAGAACAAAAAAAAAAATGATACATTTTCCAATATTAAATTATACATAATTATCAGCTTCAACAATTATAAGTATACGTTGTTATCAAATGAAATGTAAAAATAGTCAAAAACATAATTATTTATAAAGATTGCGAAAGATTGCGATTCTATATAAGTTGCAAACTATAAGATCTACGTTTAGAATTCTATGTAATACGCAATTACCTATACATATTATATACATGAATAAAAAACCATTTTTTAATAATTACAATGGAAGTTATATACACAAAAGAGGAAAACACAATTATTGATTTTTAATAAAATATTCTTTTGCTCTCGAGATCAATATGGCAGAATTCATTGGCGATATTTATGACCCAATACCTACAGTATAGTGAATGTTGACTCCAAAGTATAGATATATGTATATGCGCTCATTTACCATAAGGTATTATAGTGTTACACGTTTATGCGGAGATTAAATATTAAAAAAAGGTTTACTCTTAACTTATTAATGAATTCTATTTTATTTAGGATTTTAAAATTTCATAAAATTTATTTTCTTGAAATATTTCATTTCAATGAAAAATAAAATAAAAATTGTTATATCTTAAAGTTTATAATCACATCAACTTGCAAGTGAATATTTTTAGAAGTTGGTTTATTGTGTGAAATAAAGAAAATATTTATACCTAATAATAATAATAACCAATAAGGATCCAATTAATAATACAAGTGATAAATTCTAGGGCTTGGAAGTTGTTGTATTTACTTTTTTTTTTGGACTATTTGATTTATTGCTTAGTGAGCTAAAAATCTTTTCCCGGACACTACTATATTTCGAAAAGGGTGAAATGTTCAATTTTGAAATATTTCAAATTTAAAACCCTAATTTTAATTAAAATTAGCTCAATATATTTATAAATATTTTAATAACTATTTGTATAATATAAATATTTGTTAAACGATAAAACTATATAATCAAAATAAAATTAATTTTATTAAATTTTGTTCGATATTTTCTAAAAAAACTTTTTTTATACGTTTTTAATATTAGTGCTGCTTAATTTTTATCGAATTTTATCTATTCCCAAACAAAACAAAAAAAAACATAAAAAGTGCACTAAAAATGTCAAAAAATGCAAAATAAAAGTTACATTTTTAAATTCTTTGATGGTATATAAAATTAACTTTGTGCTTAGAAATCAAAGAAAAGAAAACACAAAGAATGCACTTTGCATTTAAATTAGTTCCCTAATTATTATACTTGCATAGACAACTACTGGAATATGATGAGTCTGCTTTTGTAGTCTACATAAACATTTTATAACACAATGCATCATATTCAAATAAAATGATTTAGAATTATTTTATATTAGTTTTACGTATTTTTATAATTTTAAATATTGTTATAAGTAATATTGTTAAATATACGCCAGAACTTAACGTCAAAACGCCAGGACGATTTTACGTAAATCATTCATTTGTGTAATAAATGTGTCCCAGTGTTCGGATGATGCAGATTAAAATCGAAAAACCAAATAATTGTTATAATTATATAATGAAGTTGTGTAGATGAAAATATATAGTAAGTATTTTTTCAATAATTTTTATAATTCCATCTATATATTACATAGTAACGCTGCGTACGCTTTTGAACATAAAACTATATTTATTTAAATACAATTTGCTTTTCAAAAGTGCACATTAAAAATGTATTATAATAACAGTTATTTTGATGGTCATAAAGTTCATATCGATCTCGGGTCGTATAATCACAAAGGATTGTCATAAATCTCTATGGCAATATAATATTAAAATGTGTGCGACTTTTATGGCTGCATACAATTTAATTGCAGTGATTTTATTATTTATAGTATAATAACAATGGCAACAGACAAAGGTTGTTGTAATTTTATGAATATCATATAATCTATTTTAATTTTGGGTGATTATGTTAGGTATATTAGGATATTATAGGCATGGAGTGCAGTAGTAGATTTAGCGAAAAAAATGGAAAACTGTTGTCACCCGAACTCTCTCAGGAAAGGGCTCCCGTGGCCCAGACTCCACATGAAACAATAATAATTAATAAGAATACAAAAACAGGGACACACAGCCAATTATCTGCTCCCGGGCATCTGTATATATATATAGACGACTATAATTCGGACTCCAGTGTGGATAATTATTTAGATTAGTATAGCCGTATATAGTTGTTAGGCACTATTATATATATATATATATATATACATATACCTGTTATATTATGATTTATAATAACTACGTTTATTATATATAAGGTATATACATAGTGACAAACCGATCTCGGTTGGTTTTGACTACCGTCCGACGCGTGTGGTAAACCTTAGCTGTCGGCATACCGTAGTAATTAATAATAACATATACAGAATCACATTATAATACGCGAGTTAGTACACCTGTATAAAAGCAACGCGAGCACCTCATCAGCGGCCGGTCGGTCTCGTATTGAGATTTAAGATCGGTCGGTGGCGGCCGAAGAAGAACCAAAACGTAATTACGAAACCAATTATTTCCCAAACATTGTGTCTCCTAGCAGTGCCAGCTGTATATAAGCAGCGTTATATCTATATGCCTATTGAGATTTTGGATTTCAGATGACGACGGCGACGTCGTGAATGAATGATTATTGACAATTCGTCTGCTCGCGCGTCTTGGGAGGCCGTCTCATCAATCCGAATAGGTGGGTACAAGACAACCATCACGTCGTATACGCGTTTTATATTATTATTATTATTGTTATATTGTTAACACCTTTACGTCGTCTATATATATATATACATACGAGACGGTCAGACCACCGCCACACGGACGTTATTGTCTTTGCTCGTTATTATTATTATTATAGCTTTCGGCTTCTTGTACGGTAGTGCGGCGCGGCGGCGGCCGTTTCTCAAAAATGTCATTATTATTATTAGTAGTAGTACCTACTACTATATTGTTATTGTTATTGCACGCTATTAGTGTTAGGTTTTTTAAAAATTTATCTCTGTCTCTCTCTCCCCACGCGCACATTAAGCCACATTCGTACATTACATTATTATTATCATCGTTCACTTTCCACTCGAGGAGGTACACTATGCTGCTGTGTGTACCTATAGTGTTTTAAAATTCTATATACATATGTAAGTACTCAGGTAGCCACACACAACCGTACATAACTACGCTACACCGCCTTATATGTGACATAGGTAAATAGGTGTACTGCACATAACATATAACATGTAGTCCGCCTTCACCTATCATTTTGTCACTCTATATTATAATTATGGATACAACCTGACCGGATGTGGTCGCAGCAGCGCAGCTGCTGTTGTACAGATGTATTTACAGCTTATGGTCACACGTTTTTTTGCGGTGCAGTGTTTATAATATTGTATATTAATCACTTAGGTTTTTAAGTAGGTATGTACCGTCGGCAATCGCCATCATAAGTGACCACCGCCGCCGCCGCCTCCAAGTGAGCGACCAATACTGTATGAGGCGTGTCGTATGGTAATAAAACAATATGATTGTACGCGAATGTATAGTAATAATATTATACAATATAAATATTAATATATTATATTATATTATTTTCTCTAATACTTAAGAACAAGCAAACACAACGACGAATGTCTTGATAGAAATATTGACTTTAACGCAAAAATACATGATTATCGGATAATTATTGGTCACAAACTAGCTAGTAATATATAACATTATTCAACGTATAGGAAGCTAATCCAGCATAATAAATAATAATACATAATATATATATTAAATATATTATAATACTATGATATAATTCAGTTCGATCAATTTATTTTGCCTATACCCATATACCAATTTTCATATTCTCATTCGGGTACTTGAAATAGTGCTTTTATGTGTCAGTGATGTCAAGTGCATATAGGTAATAGCAGTGGTGTTCCCATGAATTTTTTTGAGAGTATACTATATCATCAAATACGCATGTATTATGGATTTATGGGTATACGCAGTTACCCATAATATTGAAAAAAAATCTTGAGAGTATACGGCGTATATGTAGTATACCCTATGGGAACACCCCTGGGTAATAGATATTTAAGTTTGCTTAACTTAACTTTATTCCAATTATTTTAAAAATGACAGTATACGTACCAGCTATCATTAAAAAGTAAATTCTAACAACAATAAGGTATGTCATATTATAATATAATAGTTCTATAATGTTAAATAAGTAAAGTTATTACAAATTATATATTATAGCTACTGCAGCGTATAAAAACTATCATAGCTGTTTATTCAAAATTACCTATACTAAACATATTATTATTGGATATACTTGCATAATACATATAACATACGTAATATACCTATATGAATTACTAGTTATCCCCATGTACTTTGTTGCCTGTACAAAATGTATCCGTGTTAAATTTGGTTGCATAATGCTAAAATTTAGCGTAACAGCTTAGGTGTGGATAAATATAATATTTTTGGATTTTTGATTTTGTGTATTGATGCTATTTCCGACATATCAACTTTACATAATTGTCATGCTGTTGCTTCTTTTTTTTTGAACATTTATCAGCTGTATTTTTTTACCTATTTTTTTTTTTGTTGAGCTACCCAAATTTGATTTCCTTTTCATTCTTTTTCAAAACCCACCAACTCATAAAGTGTCAATAGCGGGAACCTGCAAAAACAACGAAAAAGTTTGGTACTATTTTACTACATTGACTATATTTTAAAATACAAATTTCTAATAATAACTAATGATTGGTAACATCATCGATGAAAAAATAATTAACTCAATGTGTGTGATAATTTATTTAAAAACCTAATAACTCGATTTTTTATTAACTTATAGAATTAGAAATAGGCTTAAAACCTATGTACAATATAATAAGGTATAACAGATAGAACTGACTTTTGGAATAACTTTTGATCTAATTAATATTTTTTTTTTTTTTTTTTTGATTTTGATGATAAAAAGATATATATAAGTCAAGTAATTTATTTTTAGAATTTTTTAAAATATTAATATTTTTTGATTAAATTAATTTGGAACGTAATAATTTTTTTTTAAATATGATTTTTAAGAATTTGCTGACATGAGTATATATTTCTTAAATTATTTACTCATCAAATAATATAAAAAATTTTTGTCATACGATTAAGTAGCAAATATTTTTTGTTTATCTTAAACTTAAAAAAAATTAAGATAATTGGATTAGTAATCTCAAAAAACATGCGTGACAAAGATTTCCATTTTCACATCTATATAATATATAAATAGATAGATAATACAACATAAATAGAAATATATTTGTAAATTTGTAATATCAATTATCATCATCAATAAATATGAATAATAATGATTATATATGTGTTTGTTTTATTAGTATTCGATAATTTCGGAAATAAAAAAATGCTGTCGAAATGTTATAGGTATATATGTTCACATTTTAGGTTTGATTGTTAGTTTATTGCAGTATTACTATATCGTTGATTTTTTGAATCTACGTCAGATTATCTATGTGATCAATTTTGACTTACATTTTATCGAATCACGAAAATCGAGTATATTTTTTATATTTATGGTTACCATTTATTAAAGTTACAAAAAAAATTAAAACAGGTTAGATTTATAATATTAATGGTAACCTGCAGATGTAAAAATAAACAAAATAGAAAATAAGAGAATTTTTGTATATAATCTTTATAAGTACTTGTATTATATATAATACAAGACTTTGTCATCACATCCTTACTGACAAAGGATTAATATGTAAATCCTATGAATTATAATAGGTATAGAAACTATGAATTTTAATAGAAACTCTTCATTTCATAATATAAATAGGTACACATTACACTCTATAAGAAAATAGGACATATTTATGCAAAATTCACAGTTAAAAGGATGCTCACTAGGGGTTTGTAATAAACTTACAAAAAACGGTTATTAATTTATTTATTATATAGAGTTGCTATTGGCAAATACAAAAAATAAAATATTTGTTACAGTTGAAAACATTTCAAAGTTCAAATGTATAATAGATAGTATAATATATTATGCAAATTATTTAAACGATTAACATAATATTTATAGAAGTATTCAAGTATTATATATAAATAGTATTTATGTACTGTATAATATATAAGGTAATACACATCATCGGTTATTCGGTTCATTACTCATGGCTACAAATTCGACACGCCCTGGCATAAATATATTATTATATAAATAAGGTAAGTCCACTGATTACAAATTATATATTATAAGAATAAAATATTATGTATAGTACACCATAGTATACCACACTATAATAAGTGCAAAATAAGTAGGTATACCTAAATAAATTCATAAATATTACATGCATGATATATATATATATATTATATAATCTGATATTATACTTACTCTTTGCAGGTAGGTATTATAATAATATTAGATATATACTTATATACCTATAGACTATATAATATATATAAATATATTTATGGAATTTACCGGCTTATCACCACAATAATTAGAAATATATACTTACTAGTTATTGAAATAATGTAATTTATATGTCGCATATGTTATATATATTTAAGTATATTTTTTATTATTGATATTCAGCATAAATTATTACTAAAGTTATTAATATAATAATTATTGAAAATGGTTAAATTGAGTTTTATCTTCATATTATGTAGATCAAATTTAGAAAAGTAAAAATAGATTGGCGAACATTTGGTAGTGAATTAGCTATTATATGATATGATGTTTGGGTATCATTATGTTAAAACAAATGTTAATAGGTTTCGTCTTCGATACAGTCAGAATTTGAAATCTAACTATATACAGTTAGAATATTTTTAAAAAATACGTTTTATTTATAATCTGGTGAACATCAGTGGTGTAAATAGGATAAAATATGGTCAGGAAGGCTCAAGCCCCCAGATAATCTTTTTAAAAATGATTTCATATATATATGTATAAATATTGTAATTTGTAACATACTTTGTAAAAATATTATCTTAATAAATTAATGCATTTATTTTGTTAAAAGAAAATCAAAACAAAATAATTTAATATTATAGAATACATTTTTATAATAAATTAAGATATTTAATGCAATTATTGTATATACGTCATCGTCTCATTGTTTTTTTTAAATATTAAATACATTTTCACTATTGATACTATAATGTCATTGTCAAAATACTTAAACTGTCGAACTTATCTTGATTCGTACAAATACACATAATAATTTGCATTGTGGAATATGATTTTTCGCGAGTTGCTATTATGTATACTTACTAAAAGGGTAATTTCTATATCAATTTAATCTTATAGCTATAAACATATATTTATCCAAAGAAAATAAAGCAAACTAAACAAATTAAAACCAATAACGTAAACTTCTCTTTGAATTCGCCACAAAAAATAAATAAATTTCCCGTCTGCGGGCTGGATAAAGTTCATCAATGTACCACGTGAGTACCTAAAATACCTATTATTACCTATATACCTATACAAAATGCATATAGAAATATTATAATATATTGTATATCTATTTATTTAGGTTTACGCGGCGCGTATCAACGGCATAGTACACCTAATACCGGGTAAACTATTATACATTACCTACATACATTCAACATCAATATACGTGTATTATATTGTTGGTATATATAATATGGTTACAATAAATATTCGAACATTTGGCGAAACCGCATATAAATCCGGGCGGCGGCGGTGGCTTGCTCTCGCTCAGCGTGCCAAATGTGGGCGTGTACATCGTATTACAAAATGGCGTACAGGTGGCCAACGGGAAGCCAAACGTCAGACCGCCCACGGTGGGGGGCGTCGTTTTGGATAGCGGTGACGATGACGATGACTGCGGCGGCGGCGGCGACGTCTGCGGGCTCGGCACCGGCATAAACCGGTCAGTGTCGATCGCACGCCGTCGTAACCGCCGCCACCGCGTGACTTTTTAGGAATTTCGCCGCGATGTTCCGTATCGCTATTTTTTTTTCTCGTTAACACGCCGCGTGGATTCTCGTGGTATACACTCAACAGGGGTAGTCTTCTAAAGAATCACACACACATACACACACACACATATATTTGATCTACGTACACCGGTTCCTATTATATCCATACCTAATATTTATATTGTATGCTTTTAGACAATATTATGATGTCGCGTTATATAAGTTTATCCGACTGCGATGATTTACAACGATTATATCATTAGGTATATACCGGGTATACCAATAGGTTAGGTACGCGATAAACCTATAAATATAATATATTGTATACGACGCGACGAGTGCGCGACCGACCCGAATCGAACCTGCAGTAGTTGAACAAATCTGTACCTATCTAATATTACACATGTGTATGTGCACCGCATTTATTGATATATTGTATTAGTGAATTTATTATTATGCGGCCGCCGCCGCCGCCGCCAGCGTCATCGGCGATTGCGACGACTGCGACTCCGGACTGCAGCGACGATCGTAACCCGCAGCATTTGAACACGGCGACCGCGACGACGATGGTCACGTGATTAGGATGCCGCGGCCGTGCAGAGAGACATACGGCGACCAAAAGCCGCCGTACAGTTACATATCGCTGACGGCCATGGCCATATGGAGCGCTCCCGAGAAGAAGCTACCGTTGTCCGACATCTACAAGTTCATCAGCGACCGGTTCCCCTACTACCGGAAAAACACTCAAAGGTCAGTTATCCCCTGCGCAAATTACTATCAAATATACACTATAAACTGTAGGTATATTATATAGTTATATAGTATATTAAGTATATACTGCGTATAACTGTACATACCAACACTGTACGCGCACCTGTGTATTTTGTATGACCAATATAAAGACATCCGTCGTAGATTTATTATTTTGGACACAATATATTAATCAAGTACCTACCCGTATTATATTAAATAATATAATATATACCCACACTTATGTATACGTTATGATTTATTCACCACGACCATATTGTATATATAGACTATATATACCTGTCCATATACCTACGACTATAATAATACTCGTCAAAATAGACGCCAAAGTCATATAGGTGTTCAAACTGTAATCGATTTATTATTGGTGGGTCATCCAATGTATTTCTATGTTTAACCTCTCCCCACCTCTAAAAAGAATGTAGCCCTAATTATATGCACCACTGATCATTGTTTCGATTTGTTTACGAAAAATATAGTAATAATAATAAGCTATATAGGTACTTAGGTGTATATATATAGGTATATATAAATATACAAATCATCGTTTCATCGGCGTATAAAATATCTGAAATAAATGTAATACTTCACAATATTAACACCATTGTGTTAGTGTACAAATCCGCGAGAGGCACCCAATATTATATATTATGCTATATACCTATGTGTAACAGATTAGTTAAACACTTTTTTAAATTTTCATCATATACATACGATACAATCTCACATATTTGTATAGGTGTATTATTACATCCATTTGTTTTATTTTTTGAGTAGTTGTAATACTTTGGTAGTAAATAAATATATATATATATGCGTATTTTTGTATTAGTAATAAGCTGAACTTTTGAATATTTAAGTAGGAAATCGTTTATTTAAATCTTAATAATAAACACATCTATAAAAAATAAAAAATAAAATTAGATAGGTATAGATTATAATAGCGAATTTATATTATATCATAATAGTTAATAATATTTTAAAACGAATGTAGGTATATTACATTTATATATATTTACATTAACTCTTTAATGCATAATTTATGTGATTAATATTCGTCATTTGAATTTTTTGGAAAATACCTAACCCGCCAAAATCATTCTTAGTTGATATAACGTTGCGTATTATCGTGTCTTGTCTTAATATACAAGTTTAAAAATTAATATGGTTATAACTTAAAACAAATAACAATTGAGCAAAGTCATTATTCATTCAGTGGATATTGTTTACCAGAGGTAGGAGAAAAACATGATAAAAACATGAAATGTATCCGTATAGCAGACTATACAAAGTATACATTGCAATGGTCTTTAACCTTATCGGACTCGTGACCCATTTTAATAATTATTTATTTTTTACAACCCGTACCTATATGTTAAAAAAAATATCTAATTAATAAATACCATTATTTGATATTATATTTGTAAAACTAGACTAATTTAATGAATTTATTATTATTATTATGGATATATGTTCGTAGGATTGAATAAAAAAACATTTTTCCTAAATTATTTGGTTTTTAGTCATTAAAATTATGAATTATTTGCGACTTTCAACTCAATTCTAAAGCTCACACGACCCACTGGTTGATGACCATCACTGTCGATATAGACTGTAGACTATAGATACTTTTTAATAATAAATAGGTACTATAATAATGTCATCAACTATTAATAATATTATAGGTAAAATTTTTAATCACTGTCTAAAATATACTTATTTAATATTACATATAAATATTATATTTAAATTATTTTATGATAAATTATCATTATTTCGTCACTCCCGTCCAAGATTCAATGAGCCATTATTATTTGTAATTTCATGAAATTTGGTATTCTATTTAATATTGCAATGTTTTTTCTTTTTAACAACAAAATTTTGAATGACACACATAGATAACTTTAAATTTCACACTGTACACGTTATACACGAGAATGCATTATTTTAGGTCCTATGATTTTTCTCAGAGTCACTTTAAAAAATATTTCATATCGTACCATTATATGGCACCTGTATAATATTATTATATCTTTATATTGCGGCTATTAATAAAAACTACTAACTACTAAAACTAACTAGTCCTGTTATAACGTGACAGTGTTTTGCCGTTATTCATTTTTGCAAATAGTGAATACTATATTATACAGCAAATAGTATTGATAATATAGTTAAATATATCTACATGGTCGTATGTACTTTGAAAATTGATATATATATATACATCATTATTATTTCTCTGTTTATTGATACTTTTAAAATTTTGGTACTTAAATAGTATATATATACAAGTATATTTTATTATACTGTAAAACGAATAGTGTATATATAATACGCATAAGCACGTGCAGTTTGAACACGGTAGGTTCGGCCGACGTTGGTGCGGTCACCCATCCGAGTTGACGGCGAGCGCGCGCGTTCGTGTGGAACGAATTGATCGCTGCGTGACAACAGAAATATAATATATGTTTATATCTGCGTATTGTATATTATATATCCTTACGTAAGTTTCAGCCTATAATATATACATAATATATAGGTACATGGGTTAGGTTAGGTTAGGTTAGATACACTGCATCACAATAGATATGATGTGTTTATATGAATTTAGTACAAATTATATAACTTTCAAACTAAATCGTGTCTATATGTATACCTAAATACATCGTCAGATATCAAAGCATTATTATTTTATGTATATATATATATATAAGTTAATATATTTTAATATTATATTGTATAAATACTTTATTAATCTCCTGTTAAGTGTTGATTGCATGTTGGTATACTATATACTATACTATACAATAATACGCGTATATCTTTGAATAAATAGCTGCGAAATTAATAACTAGATGATTGTAATTACTTGGAAACTTTTTTTTATCATTATTCCTTACATTCATTACAATAAAATATTTGCTCGACAATATTATATTATAAGTTTTATATATGTACAATTTATTTTGTATATATTACGCCTCTATATTATATAATTATTATAATGTTTATCTAATGTGGGTGGGTGAAAAGGCACTCCAGTTGTCCGTGAGAAGAAACTTTTTGAATCCATCTTAATAACGGTCTATACATAATATAGATCTATACGTATTCTAAAATATTGTCTTTATAATCTTAAAATTATAAAAATTTTAATACTTTAATGCACATAAATATTATAAATAATTATTATAATAATAAATTACTCTCCGTGGATCACATATTCTTTAAATGCCCCACCTATCAACATGCTCCAACAAGTTTAAACATTAACACCATATCACCTAAAGAAGCCACTCGGTCCCAGATAAGAATAAAAACATATTGAAATCTTCATTGCGACAGCCGATATCATAGTAAATATATAAAATAACCTGCCAAAAATGCTTATATACAATAATAATTATTGTACCTATATCCTAAGATAAAATTATATCAATATATATTATTTTAAAATTTTTTATTAATATCTAAAACATTAAAAGTTTAAGCTATTATAGCGTTAATAACCTATGTATTTAAAGCATTAAAAATAAAATAATAAATGTTGTTTTCAATTCAATACTTGTCTATAAATAATAAATTTAAATATTTATATAGAAATTTGAATGCATTGTTACGTCTATTACGATGTAATAGTAATAGTAATACACAAATCACAATATCATGTTTATGTTTATATAACTATTAAATATTAAGGTACTGACGTATACTACAGTTCATATTGGTACAAACAACACATTTTAATTAAATACTTCAATATTAAATATTTCAATAAGAACTTTTTTAATTTATTCCCTGTTTAATTTATTAATTATGTAGAAAATTACATTTTACATACATATTATAATATAGTATTAATGATGATATAGGTCCTATTTGTAAGCCACCTACATACATTTTAAAAACAACAAATAAATATAAGTTTATTATATTATCATTATTATTATATATATATATATATATATATTTGACAATAAATTAGGATAGTGGTTTGACTATATACTTAAAATTAAAATGATTCTATATAAAAATAAATTCATTATAAATATAATATATAATAAGATTATATAGAATATCAAATTTAACTGATATATGTCGTGTTATAATAATTTAATTAAAATAGTTTTCGTTTTTTCGATCTGTGTATATGGAATTGTTGTGAATTGTCCATACATTTTTATGTATACCACCTATGCAAAAAAAAAAAAAATAAGTAAAAATGAGGGAACAAATTATTTAATTAAAATAGAATATTAATATAGTTTTCTAAAAAATAATTTAATTACTATAAAAAAAAGTTAAGTATTTTATATTGTTTATAAACAATAGATAGTACCTATAAAAATGTCTATTATATAAAGAGTACTTAAATTTCAAGACATATATTAAATAAATATTATATATTTCTTTTTATTATACTTTTACATTAAATAAAATTATATCAGTATCGGAGTTAATGACAAAATAAAATATAATATTATATTACCTAAAGTACATTAATTATTTTAAATGTATTGATTACATACTATTTCTAACAATCTAAATCTTATAGTTTTATATAAGATAGTTTTTATATTTAATTAAAGTTTATTTGATCACAAATTACATACCTAATATTTTATCTATTAAAATAATATATGTACACCTGACGTATATTCATAATATACGATGTGAATTCACCATCTTTTAAGAAAAATATAACAGGTAGCCAGGTAGGTATGATATTATTTGGAAAACAAGTTTTTACATATAAAACATATTATAATATTAGTATCTATACTGGCTACTATATATTTTATAAAAGTTGTTTTTAGAAATCATAATTAAATTATATTACAATAACTTAATTTTTATTATAAAAGAATTACGCGTAGATATTGGTTTGTTTGAATAATCTATTTTATACGTAATAAAATGATTGTATTAAAATAATTTTATTATGGTATAAATTATATAATATACCTACTAATTAGTGTTTTAATGTATAAAATCCGCAATTTTCAATTATATTTCAACCTGACTTGACTTGACCTGCAGTTATACAAAGTTTTATCAATGCAAATATGCTATTGTATTGCCTGTAGTTATATATTAGTTATATTTTCATTCTTCGAACATACAATAATAATGCCCTATAGACATTCAGTTTTATCTAATCTTGAATAAAACATCATACGAGGCATATTCGAAAAGTAAGGGCCGTTTTATTATAAAAAATTATAATCATAAGAAACAGATTTTATCAGCGCATTTAGTTTTCTACAAACCTACTTTAGTTTTCCACTTAATCGCTACTTACTTCTAAGCATTTTTTAAACCACTGCACCAGCTTATTACCTCTCTGCATAGAAGCTTCTCGCCTGAGATTTTAACCAGTCAACGACGGCGTTCTTGAGTTCTTTGTTGTTTTTAAAACGTTGTACATTAGCCATCGAGCCATTGTTTGAAGTGCAAGAAGAGGAACTATAGTCGATACTTGATAGGTGCTAGGTTAGAAATTAGAATTGTACGATGGGTCGTGAAAGCTGGTCAAAAAATTCCAAACGAAAATCTTGAATTTTCTTCTTAGTTTTGACAGTGGTGTGAGGACGTGCGTTATCGTGAAGGTTAGGTATAAGTCATATACATATTATAACCATGAATTAATTAATTTTTTTTAATTTTAAGGGAGCATATTATTTTTCTATTTTTGAATGCGAAAAAAATATTAGCAACGCGTAGAATTTATAGCTTCCTATAATAAGTATGCCTAAATAAAATGATTTTATATTTTTTTTTTATCTAAAGAATATACGTACTATAATATAATAGAATACATAGCTCTCAAATAATACCTATAACTATAAATTGATATAATTTAGAAAAAATTAAAATATAGATAATTTACTTGGAATAAATATATTATACGGACAAAATAACAATATAGTTAAAATAATTAACATATATTTATTCATTACTAAAAACTATACCAAAACTTTATATTATAAAAAATTATGAGGCAATAATATACTATCTGTGCCATTTATTCCTCAACATTTATTTTACTGTAATTTCGCAATTTTATTTAATTTAGTAAGTATAAAAAGTGGATACCAAAATACACAACATTTAATTGACTACAAATTGCATTATTTCAGTTAAATAAACAAAATAATCACTAAATTAAACCATTTGTACAGTCAAAATAATTATAACACCTCAATAAACGAAAGAACGTATTTTTAGATGTAAGTATGATAATATATACTTAACTGAAATCAACGATTTTGCATATTTTAAAGGTATTTGAAATATAGATTGCAAAATATTTATCATTTTTTAATCTGCTCGATTCAAATTAATGTAATTTAATACTCAATGTACTGTAAAATATTGTCATCAAACCAACAAATCAATTCTCAATATTAGTAAAAATGTATAAAATATTATATTTATTGATGTGAGAACATTATTTGACATTCTATAGACAAGTTGTCAAAATGCTAACGTTGTTTATAATAACAGTATTTTTTTCATTGGGATGAAATTTAATGATCATATTTAAAATTATTACTATTCAGGTCACACATGCATAAATATATAAAGTAGCTATACCAGTATATACATAAATACATAATATATACTATTACATAAAAAAGTATAGGTTGCATAATAATACGTAGTACTTAAATATTGATGAAATTGCATTTAATCTCGATTAAATTAAATACAATTAGTACACGCATGCACTGCATTTCTGATAAAAATAAAACCACATACATATAGGATGCAAACAATTTAAGGTCGAATTATTTTTACGTTATTTATCGATCACGCCCAATTTGCGATCGGATTAGTAAAAAATTGATGATTAAATCATAAAAAAAATTGTTTCTCTGTGTAACTTTATAGATATTAGATATTATTAGACTTTAATACCTACATTTTTTATTTGTTATCAAAAATATTACATTTTTCTAGTAAAGGTTAAGAATAAATATAATATCAATATTTTCCCTGATCTTTTATTTGCAATAGGTAAGTAATAAGTAATAATTAATAACTTTTATGTTTTTTTATTGTTGGTATTTCACGTGATACACAATACGATTATAATAATATAATGAAAGAAATCAATTTGCCCTTCAAATACAACTCGTACCTATAGGATATAATAGAATTTTTAAATTGCCTATTGGCCAGTTTTGCTTTAATACAATCAATATTTGCTCATATATTATTATATGTACATTGTACAAATTGTATACAGTTTTTTATTTCAATTATAACTTGATAATTTATTGCAGAATTATTACGTCGAATGATGGAATTCAATATAAAGTTTGATCGAATATTTTTGCATATTTATATTGTAAAAACCTACTTTATAAAAAAAAGGCATAACCAACAAATTTAAGAAGTTTTAATAACTATAATTAGTGATATCATGTTAAAATAATATATGCATTTAATATATTATGGATTTTTACTGCGAAAAATCAATGATGACAATAGGTACACTCGACACCAACTGTTGTGCAGTAAAGCGATTAGCCCACTCGCCCTTTTTTTTTTTTTTTTTTAAAAAATCGCGTGTTATTAGATCACTAAAATTCACGCCATATGAATAATAACCACTATTATAAGACAATATTAAATAACAATATTATATTATATGACCCTTTTTCACATATATTATAGCATTATCTCTATAATATTATATCCTATCACACCGCGTGTTTCAGGTGGCAGAACTCGCTGCGACACAACCTGTCGTTCAACGACTGTTTCATGAAAATCCCGCGGCGACCCAACCAGCCGGGCAAGGGGGCGTACTGGACACTGCACCCTGACGCACTGGACATGTTCGAGAACGGATCGTTTCTGCGGCGCCGCAAGCGGTTTAAACTGCCGGCCGCCGACCGGGCGCTGTTGGAGGCTACGTTCGGCCGGCCGTCGTCGTCGTCCGCCGCCGCCGACTTCGACACCGATTCGCCGCCACTGCGGCCGTTGCCGATCGGATTTCAGCGGCCGCCACCGCCGCCTCCACCGTACCGGAACAATGTCATGTCGTCGGACGGAGCGACGTCGCCGATCGGCACCGAACAGTCGTTGTCGCCGCCGTCGATCCACGCGGCCATCGGCGGCACCACCGCGGCCTTCGCGACCGCCACTTCGATGGCCAACCACCTGCACCGGCACCACAAGCCCAAACCGTTTACCATCGAGAGCATCATCGCTCCGGGCGGCGCCCGCAGACGTCACTCTTCCGACGACGAGCCGTCGCCACCGGATGTCCCGCCGCCGACATCGTCCCCCACACCACCGCTGCCGACGTCGTCCCCTACGCCACCGCCGCGGACCGAACGTACTCATCGCCGGTACCCGCCGCCGGTGAGTCTGCTACCGTCTCAGCCGCATCACCTAGTCGTCGACCACCAGCAGCAGTTCCTCCACAACGCCCACCACCACCACCCCCACAACGGCGCCGGCAGCAATGGATACGCGGAACTGTACGCGTACTTAATCCAACAGCAGTCGTTCGCCGTGGCCACCGCGGCCGCAGCGGCCGCTTCTAGCATATTTCCGGGGCCGTCCGCGCCCCTGCCGCCGTTCCACTACATGCCCCACCATCACGTCACCAACGCCGCCGCCGCCGCCGCTGCCGCTGCCACCGTCTTGCCGCCGTTCCCGCAGCTGGCCAACTTCACGAACCTTCATGACTGCGGTACGGCAAGTGTAATTTAATATAATACATAATACATAATAATTATTATACAGTTTTATGTGGTTTTTTATGGACACGCTAGGACGCGCATAAGTCTATCTTGTGAAATATTGAGGGGGTTCAAACATTTGGTAGCAAACTGACCGGTTTTGCCACCACACCCCTAAAAATGAATTTTTACATTTAATATAACTCATCATAATAAAATAGTAAAGGGTTCTCATTATTATAATAATTAAAATACTTACAATCATAAAAAATAAAAATTATTAAAGTACAATTATTACCATTTTTAATTTAATTTTATTAATCTATTACACTTTTAGTCAAATGTATTTAAAATAGTTTCATTACTTAAAGCTTTGAATCTTATATTTTTCAATATATAATATTGAAAGATCATTAAATTTATTTTATTGCGTGTATGTTTTTAGCTATATGGTATTTATTTTCCTCTTAGCAGAAAAACTTCTTTCGCACATATAGCAGAACTAATAGATAATGTTAAAACAAGTTGGATCATCTTATAAAAATTAGGAAAATTTTGAGGTGAATTTTTTTTTTAAGAAATTAAATAATATTTTTCCCAATAGAGCCGTATATATTATAAACAAATAGTGACTTAATTGGGTGGTATGTTACCATAAAAAATAAATTGATAAATATATAGCGTAAACTAATAATAATAATAAATTGTCCCTAATCGATTCTATAATCTGTACAAAAATATAATATTGTTTGTTTAATATTTTTAAGGGGCTTTATCTTCAAATTATTTTGTAAGCACCCCTCCTGATCTCCATCAATGCTTGTGCGATAAACACGCCCAATGCTCTGTGGGTAAGAATACTGACAGCGATCGGATTTATACAAATGATACATGTCTTACTACTTACACCAACTCTCGCTTATGTTTATACTTGTGGCTTATCGACGGTATATATTGTACTACTTACTTGATATTTATGTGTGTATTACACTAAAATAATGTTGAACGATTATTTTACCAAATGTTTTCTGATAAACCAATCGTCCAATAATACGTAAATTAGGTACAATCGTTTCCAATTTCTGAGAAATATACGATTATTGTATAGAGACATATGGACTATATGAAAGTATGAAACTGTCTATTCTGACAGAGAATAACTTTTAAACAATTTTTATGAGTAGGTGACTATTTATGCTTTTTACCTTGACGGTCTATAATAAATAGACGCGTAATCTTCAAAAAACAGGTGGTCGAGTCGGAAGTGATCAAGACTTGTTTCACCACTGAACAACACGCCGTATAATATAGGTGTAGGTACTATTAGTATGTCTAAAACCTACGTGAAAATGGAAAACTGCGATGCAAAAACGGTTAGTTATACGTATATCACTATACTTCACTAGATAATCGTGGACCGAATTTCATCGCCGCATTTCAAAACATCTATACATAATGCTCTTATAGAAACGAAAAAAATGTACGCAAAATTTTAAACGATTTCATGTTTTCAAATGAAATATACTGATGTACAATAGATACATAAATAATTTTACAGCTATAAAAACATATTATAAGTTATCTTATATAAAATTCTCGATAATATTATACAACATTAATTAATTTGTAAACTGCATATTATTTATTCACTTTTAAGAACACCCATAGGTACCTATACCATTCAGTTAGGTTATGTTATATTATGATGTGTATAATTAATTTAAACACTTTTAAGCGTTTTCGGTCAACGAATTTTTTTATTATTATACTCTTTTTTTCCTTTATACTTTTTTTAAATGATTCATAACCGTTGAACCCATTGTCCACGTTATAAACGTGTAACGAGCCCACTATTATATTATATAAGCATTAGTGTACACAAGCGCACACGCATACTCACTTACACAAAATTTCGTGTTATAGTTATTGTTGCATGTGTTGTACACGTCGTGTAACGCTTCATAAAATATTATGCATTGTTTGAAAAACTAATATTAATATGGTATGCTTAAATTATCATTACATTTGTGTGCATATGAATACATGATATAGGCACTGATACGTGTACGTGTATGGTGTATTCTTATGATATAAATATACTTTATGGTGTTTTGTTTTCTATTCCGTCAGAAGACATTATATTGTCTATTTTTTATATAAAACACGACCATCGCGCATCGTAACGAAAAAAAAAACACATAATTTAATAAATTTAATTTTGATATTAGTAGGTGTCGCACACAAACTATATGTATCTTGTTCTTTAGACGCCTTGTTTACGTTTAATTTAATACTTTATAATATTATATTATTATTGTGCACTTGTACATTACATTATTACCTACTTAAATGGATATAAGCATGCACACAACACTCAACAATAATACAAGTATAATAATATTTTACCACAGAGCCGACAAGCGCTGAGAACTGAGAAGGAAGAACTCACATGGGGTCCATATAATCATTGATCAAATAGTAATAGTATAATACTATATAATATATAATAATAGAACCTATTATTTAATCAATGATATAATATTATAAATACACCTGCATATCCAGTCGTGTACTCGTGTATTGTTGTAATGTTGTAGAGATTATAAATTTAAAATCCTATTTATTATATACATATAATATACTTTGTAGAAGTTCAATCTTCACTGAAAGTATTGTTAAAAATATCCTGCCCTTATTCGATCCTGAATATTTTTAACAGGGCTCGGGACTTAGAGTATTTGCTTATTTTTATGGATTGATTTAAAATGTACCAGAGTGCTATGGAAGTGTATATCATGTTACAATACGTTCAATTATGAAATTTGAAAGTGCGATTTTTTAAAACATATTTGCTTGCTTATTTCCAGTTTTTCTGATTATTTTTGCTTTTTTGACCAGTTTTTCTACTTTTCATAGTTTTTTTCAGTAAATTCCTCGGAAAATCTATAAACAATATAGCAAAATGCCTCGTAAGTGAAGTTTGATTTTTTTTCTAATATAAAAATTTATTTTTTTATTTTTATTTTTTAGTTAGAAACTTTTCCTAATTATTTTGTTTCAATATTTTTTGTAATTTTTAATTATAGCATTTTTAGCACAGTTAAAAATTATGTCTAGTACCTACTTTATCATGTAAAAAAAAGTTTTTTTTTTTTATTATTAAATATTTTTGCTGAAATTTAAGTTTTTTAAATGCTTATTTGAGTGCTTATAATGATGTTTTTAAGTGCTATAAGTCCCGAGCCATGTTTATTACTATTATCGATAGATGGAAGATTTGCCAATCGTTTGTGTAATTTTAGATGGGAATATACAATTATAAAATATCTATTAAATGAACGTGACAAAATTTGTAAGTTGATTTATAATTTTTAATTGTTTACTTTCACATTACGTTTATCACAGTATAATTGATATTCTGTGGTCGTACAGTAACATCAGAGTGTATATTTGTGGCTACTTCCTATTATACGAATTAAATACGTAAAAATGTAAGATCCACAATGGCCAAAACCCAAAACACATATGTATATAACATTTCTTGTTCATCAACTTAAACGTCGTACATCCGGTACAAGATTAATAATATTTAAATACTACTACTTGATTTACTGACAAATATTTGTTTAAGCGTGGATATTGTTGTCTTATTTTAATAATATAATATTTTTGAATATGATTTCAACTTGAAATTTATAAAAAATAAAAATACAATGTGTTTTAATTATTTATATTCCCAAGAACGATGTCGTTCTCGCAATGAGAGTATAATAATATCTTCTGTATATAAAACAGTTACCTATTTGTGTTTTTAAGTTTAGGAAAGAGGTGGGTATATATGATTACATTTAGTAGGAGTGTGTTCAGTGTTCATGAGAATATAAAAAATACTCTAAATATATATTATAGCATATAGCATATTGTTGGTACCTATATAGAAATATAAATACGTAATTACGATATTGTTATATTATTTTCGGTTACTCGACACAAACGCGGGAAAAAGTAATTCTTTCAACTCGTCCCTCGAGTGTTGATGGTATAATATAAGTATAATATTTATATACGTGTACATACATGATATGTATATATTTTATACTTGTATATGTGAACCTACTGTTCGTGTTCAATAATATCGACTTAAAGTTCACGTTCCACGCAAAGGTGGCTTATAACTTACTAGTTCCGCCACTGGGGACTGCAGCGATGAGGGTACTGCGACCCGATATAAAAATAATAATAAGTGACTTCTCGAAGGGCATTGAGCACTTCCAAACTTATTTTCGAGGGCGTTCTTCAAACTAGTATGAGTGATTTGATATAATAAAAAAAACGACCAGCAGAGAGTGGGTATAAACTGTGTATACATATATATATTATACTCGGGTATACAAAAAATCCTCCGTGAATTGCGTGACTGCAAACTTGATAAAACAATTCGGATCACTTTTTTCTTTTATAATCTATTATACTATATAAGTACTAAATATACATATTACATACGTACTTATTATATTATTAGCCCGTGCGAGATGTTAAATTAAACGGTTAAGAACTATATAATATATATACATATTTATATCATGTATGATTTTTTTTTTAAGTTTTCTACTATTTAATGGGAATAGTTAATTATTTCATACACAGAAAGTGTGCCAAAAAATATACATACACGTATATTATTCAAATATTCTTAATTTTTACGTTAAAAATTAAATCTATTAAATTATAAAACGCTATTTTGTTCGAATTAAATTCAAACCCATATACCTATAATACTGATAATTTAATTGCATACGATTTGGCAACTATCATATTATTATTATTATTATTATTTTAATTATCAAGCACTGGTCGAGTGACTTTCCGCATCAGACCAATTACTACTCAGGCGTATATATACTATATTATACTATAACATATATTATAAGTATATTTGTATTTAATAGTAGTGCTGTATTGTGTATAATTTTCCACGGGTTTTTGTCCTCTTTTTATACTAATATTTGCTTGCTAGTTTCATAATCATATTGGAATTAAACAAATATCAATTATAAGTGGTACCTGCCTACATAATACACATAAGAAATATCGTTATAATAGAGGTGGGGAGCAAGCAATGGCAAGAAACAAAATCATAATTTATCAAACCGATAATAATAACTGTTTCATATTGATGTATGCAATGTGTGGGACTTTCATGTTGCGTTAGCTTTTTTCGCATAATGTAACTATACACACACGCGCGCACGCTTATATATATATATATAAATTATAAACCTGCTCATGGATAGTGTAAAAAATCAATAAGAAGATTAATTGCCTGTTTATGTTTGCACACGATAGGTCGTTTTTTAAAACACACAGCTAAGACAATATATAACGACTTGTATATATTATGTATATTATACATACAGGTACTTCGCTCATGCTGAATATAATTATGCTATATGATACAGAAAACGATTTAGTGAATTTTTGAATAGTAATTATTTGAAGGTCAATTGAAGGATTTATATCTTGCTGTGATTTAATTAATTTCCATAATAAATATAATAATATATAGGTACGTGAGTTAAAATATGTATGCACACACACATTATTTAGCTATAACTTTTTAAAACAAATATAGAAGAACAATTTTACTTTTTGGAAGGGAAGATTGACAGTTATTTTTTTTGTGTTTTTGGAAAATAATGTACTAATACTTAACTAATTTAAAAGGAATAAACTACATAAAATGTATATATTTATGTAAATTACATAATATGCAATTTTTTAATTAAACATCATGCGTTAAAAATATTTGATTTTTAAATCGATTCTAATGTTTTATTTCTTAATTCTTTGATATTCAATAAGTCAATATATAAATTTAATGTAGGCGTAGTGACGTGAGTGAATGACCGATTATCACTAATTTTATAATTTTATTTTATTGTTTTATTTTTATTTATGTTATTATTATTAATCGACTAAACACACTTAAAGTGTTATCACAGCGTAAAAGGGGTTGGAACCAATAATGATAGAATATAACGATTTTCGAAAGGTGAAAAATGGTGTTTATAGGCACATCTCCACTTAAGTTCTTACGAGATTAAGATCATCAGACCTAACGTCAGTTTTGTGGTGTAAAGAAAAGCAGATGTTTTATTTAATAATAAAGGTGTCGGACGCATTACGCGCGAACGACTACACACCACTATACTATATTATAATATATATATATATATATATTTAGATACATATAAACCTAAAATACTTATTATACGCACCTGGAGCCCGGTGTTGATTTTCTTCCGTGTATTACAATACCTATACCTATATATACTACTGGCTTCCGGAGGGGGGTAACGGCAAGTATAAAATCTTAGTGCTGAAGGCTTTATATAAACGTGTAATTAATTGATAATCATCTTTTGGGTTTACACTTTTTTGTTATTATTACTTACGTACCTATATTATATAATGCCTTTTTATACACGTACATAATATAATAAAATACAATAATATAATTGATATTAGTTTTACCATTGGCGCATGTGGAAGGCGCAACAAAAAATACACACATTCAAGGTTGTGTTTGTATTGTTCATATTACAGTGGAATCAGTGGAGTTACACAGATAGTCGACACAAAAATTGCAATTTTTTTTTGTCACCTAATTGGCTTATTTCATTCAAATATTAGTAATATTGGCCTATTGAATGAAAAATAGATTATAAATAACGATTATTTTAAAGGAACTTTTAATCGGTAGGAATATAATATTATATTAGTATTAACAACTGCTGATTAATCATGAGGATTATACATAATACGTAATAATTTTAAAAAAAATTCATTAAAATTAAAATTTAAGAATATAGAAAAAATATGTTTAATAGAAATAATGCTCAATGAAATATTATATTAAACATAGGTGCATAGCTAGGTATGTTTAAACTATAACGACAATAATAATAATAATATTTTCTTTATTACGGAAATAAAATCCAACTAAAGGTTGTTTTTTTTTAATAATATAAAATACATTTTTATAATAGATTTTAGTTTTAAAATTGTATTTACGAGAAACATATTTTATATAGTTTTATTATATAGTTGGGCTCTCTATATTCTAATTATGGACCAATTAAAAAAATAAGTTTCAACCATATACAGAGTAAACTATGTATACCTACTATGGTAGAAGTAACTACTTAAACTTACATTCTAAAACTTTTCAATATATTCTAATTTATATACATATTACATAATAAAAATTAATTGTTACTTATACATGATACATCATAAGGCACTTGCAATAATGCTAATACGTAAAAAACAAAATAAGAAAAAAATAAAAATATTTAAGTACTTTTATTACAAGTTGATAAAATACACATAATATTACATAAATATATTAATATTTTATATAGAAAATGATTGGTAATTTATTTATTTTTGTGGTGGAAGAGAAGGGAGTTGGTTCGATGAATTTAAATATTAGATTAAGTATAGCAGAAATTAAACTTAAATTGTAATACAAAATATATTAATTGTACGAAAACACTTAAAAATCAATATCCACCCTTAAATTTTTTGTACTTTAAAGATTTATTCGAGAGAAGATTTACTTAATGTAATATAATCTTTTGAAAAAATATTTTTTTATGGCTTAATTTCCATGAAAATGTGTATAGCCATTCAAAAGTGGTGGCTATCGCAATATAAAATAAATAAATATTTAGTAAAAATATAATATAATAACTCATACAAAAAAAAAACGACTTAATTGTATTACTTGGTTAAACACTTTTTTTTAAATTCAATAGATGCAATTAATTATATATTTAAACATCGTATTGTTTTTATAAATTACTCTGTATAATCTGGCCGTTATTTTAACACTAATCCATCAGAACAAAACAAGTTAGTAAGTATAAGGAAGAAAAAAGTTGATTTGCCAATTAAAAATAATATGGTTATTAATTTAAATTATTATTAATCTAACCTAAATATAGTATTTACACATCATATAGGTACAGCGTTAACCACTAGATTATTGAGGTACCTTTATTTCATTTATGTGATTAATGTTATCTACGCCTGATAAAATAGTATATATATAGGTATAGGTACGTTATTTTCCGTATGTCATTAAAAATAAATAATAAATGATAAACCTTTGATGAATATACCTTCACGTAGTTTTATTGACTTAGGTCAATACCCATTATATTATTATCGAACATTATCATTTTTCAAGCTAGAACCAAGTTTAATGAATAATATAATAATTGGAAAGTTTAAAGGTTTAATGGCATTTGGAGCGAAATACGCAACATGTTTTAAGTAAATCATTGATAACATTACTTGGTATTATTATTATGATGTTTTTGAAAACCTACAAATAACATTTTATCATATTTCATTTCTAAAAAAACAACACTAACAATTTAATATTTTATATTATTAAATCAAATAAAAATTAAACTAGATAAACACGATTAACTGTTATTTGTTGGTTTTTTTAGTATGATTTTATAATATATATAATACATATATTACAATAAAGTTTCATACTTTTCAATAAAAAAATGTATTATTTAATTCACATATAAACGGCATATTTATAATTCGCCAATGTAATATAATTATAATCAATATAATATGTCATACATAGATTTATTATATTTTTTACATCATGATTATACCTTGCTGTTTAGTATATGCACCAAAAATAAATTGTTCATGATGATCTGAAAGCTTATTGTGTTCATTAAAAAGATGCCTATAATTTTTTTTATTTGTCATATTAATATACAAAAATTCACAAATTTGTAATATTATCGTTGATTATAGAAATATTAATATTTATAATAATTAATGGAACAAATCATTTGTTTTTCTTTTGACATTGGTGAAGGGCTTAACCTTAATAATTAATATTGCACATCTTATTGATTGCCTATACGCCAATTGGCATAATTACGAATTTGGAATCAATAATAGAAATGTATTCAATCGTTTTTCATTAATAAGTTATAAACTCTAGTTTTAACAAATAGATATGTATATCATACAAATCTTTACTATTTATTATACCTACGTGGTATCGAAGCAAAAGAGGTTTACGTATAAGTCACAGTCTGGCTGCTTTATACACAGTCATGTACCATTATATATATATATATATATATTTCATAGGTATATACCTATTTTTTTCCAAACGCCTATTAGTTATTAAACACAGACATATATATCATAAAATATTTTTTCTTACGTTAAAACTTAAAAGCAAACTCTACGAAAAGTAAAATAAAATCGTAGTTTTTCGCATTTCGCCGGCGTAGTAAATAACAATAATAATAATAAAAAATCCGTCGTACTCATTAACTTTGCCGCCTCTTGAAGGTCTGTACTCCGGGGCCATAAAAAATAAACAAGACTGAAAAGTAAGTTTATATTTTGCGGTCCCGTATATTTGTGCAACAGTTCTACACCTATCATCTACACATACGCACATAAATACAATAATAACAACTTGTGTAGGAAAAATAAGAAGAAGAAACCTTTTATTCTTATAACCGCAAATACGTTCACCCGACACCTGGGCCCGCGTGGCTGCGCGCAGACGAAAATTATACGACCTGACCGCTGCCGATGTGTGTCTTAAACATAATATGCTATTGTATCGGGTCGGTCGGTACACACACACACACGCCGCTCGCGTTTATCTTTTTAAATTCCAATTACCCGCCCTACACATACATACACACACACTAACACCCATTATGTTATGTACTATATACTGTTGTACACGTATATATACCACAGCAGAGTAATAATATTATACGCTCATAATATAATATATGTGTATAGAGACATATAGAGTTAGGTATAACATATACGTGTAATATACTTGTGTCGGGTTGTTCGCCATCCGACCGCAAAACACTTCTGTGCCCTCTCGACGGTAATATTATAATATGTATAATGCGTGTACCTATCTTGTATGTGTAGCAGACGCACGCAGACGCGCGAGCTAGCGCACCGCTCGCTAATAATAACGTTTTACCTCTTCTATGTAGGTAATATATTATACTTCCTTTTATGTTGTTTTTTTCACACGCCGTCCGTCAAACTCGCGGTGGTGAGACGACCTATACTCGTACACGATCGGTTCGAAACTACCTATAAAGTGTTATAAAATATAATAATATAACGTTTATCTATATAGTATATATTGTAATAAATATGCATAACATGATGTTTTATAGATCCGATCGAGTCCTCCTCTCTGCGTTGCACGAACGGTAGCGCTCGATGTAGGCATATTATATAATAGCCAGTCGCAGAAATTTGAATCCCGAACATTAAACAAGCGCTACGATTAATATATACAATGGTCTTATGGCGATCATAATTATTATTGGCATACGAGTATTTACATGCGTTATTTATGATGCGTACTGAACGTAATAGCAGCTCAGGTATACGATAATGATCCAAAGATGTATTAACATATATGACTGGAGAGTACCAGCACGTCATATAGATGTGACAATCATTATATGGGTAACATATAATATGGTACTGAAATAAAAAACTATGGAATCTTGTGAAATGTGGTGAAGAATGTAGTAGGTATATGATGAAAAAATTACCTTGATAGAGAGTAAAACTAGCGAAGATTTATTTTTAGTTGTTAAAGAAAAACGTACATAATATCATTCATGAACGTGGAAAAGAGATTGAAAAACATGCAGTTGGACATACACCCCCATAGTTGAGACATACAGGAGATTTGCATTGTACAATCATAGAAGGCATTATTGGAAAACAGATGTCTGCGGGACGTCCTCGTAACTCACATTATATGAGATGAATTAAAAACAATGCAAGAGTCAAAGCTTTTAAAGAACTATAATAAAAGGCGAGCATTCGCCTATAGTGAAGAATTGGAGTTATAAGCTTGCAATATACAAAAATATATATATGTAAATAATGACAATACCTAATCTGCACCGGTGTACATATATATAACAAACTATATCCAAATGTCTTAGTTATAACAGTCTGCCATATTAAAATAATTTCCATATATAAAATTGCAAATAAGTAATAAACGATTAATTTGACAGTATTAATAATATTGCCAATAACAAATATTTATTTTATTTATGTATGGTAATCGCTAATGATTACTTAAAGACTCTAGTTTTGCAAGTGTACCGTAATTGGTAATTTTTTACTACACTAGCCGAGGATACGAAAAGTTATAGCTTTTGTAGATGCTGCTAAATTAAGCACATGAAGACGCTCTTTTATTTCCTACTAATTTTCTCAAAATCTCAGTAGTCGACAATCGTAATAAGCTATGCGCGACGAACATAATAATCTAACTATTTACAAGTTATGCATAATAAACATATTTCGTGTGTTCTTCTTCGTAAAATCGTATACCTTTAGGTAGGTATTCTGAAACTCATCTCATTACTCTATGTATACTTATTTCAGTGACGCAATACCTAATTATATATTGCCTTGAAGCTCTTAATAGTGATAACGTCCAAATCGTTTTACACAGATTAAATTAGTACTAATATATAAAGTCAACAATAACACCGGAAACATATGTTACCCAACGAATTCGTACACAAATAGCCGTTGTGAGAACTGAAGAGGTTTACTATTATTTTGGTAATTTGTATTATTAAAAATCAGGTACTTGTATAGTTATTTTTATTATTTTTTCAGGGGATACGTAATGTTTTGTGGTAATTTCCGTATAGTATTTATGTATATTAGTTTAATACTATTTGTGCTTTCATCTGATATGGTCTTTATTATTATTGTACGATATATCTTTAAGTCCACTAATAATAAAACGATCATATTATTATTATGAGATGAGACATCTATATCGTTATACATATTATCAAAATATTACAAGGTATTCGCCTGCAATAACACGTGTACATTATCATCATGCGTATGTTTAGGTATATATAATATTATAGAGATCGTATAGCATGTAGGCACGTTGTTATTTGTTTTCACACCTTGCGTATAATGTATAATATTGTAAAGGAATGAAAAAAATTTTCATGCTCCGGTAACGTTGGCGTAAAAACGCAAACGAATTTGTAACAGTGCGCTTTTCATATTGAGTACAATAGTCTCGTGCGCGTATAATATTTTAATATCACGAATGAGTGGAAAAATAGCTGATCTTCTTGAATGAAAAAAATCTGGAAATCATACTGTACCTATGTACAACCTATACCTACCTGGTATACCTACCTATATATTCACAAAATCGGTCTTCTATAAATAACGTAGTATCTATACAGTATTAGTGCATTAAAACCCGTTTAAGACGCTCTCGCTTACAACGGTTTCCCTCTTAACACGATCATTTACCAGAGTCCCTTGAAGACAAATTTTCGCGTAATACGAATTCTTGTTTAATTCGTTTTTTACGACTGGTCCCTCGCAGATCGTCTTAAACGGGTTTTACTGTATATATTAAAATATATTAACAACGAAACGGTAAAATCAGTGATTGTACCTATATGTATTAGATCTCGTCATTGCACTTCAACACATCCATCACGTGAGTTTATAATACATCATCATATCATGTTTGACGTGAGATATAATAATATAATATGAAAGGTGTGGAAATGATAGAATGAGATGAGTTGCGTGCACTTGTAAGTTTTAAGATGCGAAAAAAAGACCCCTAAAATAAATCGCAACGTGGGTAGGCATAGTTTGGTGGTAGCGTAAATAGAGTGGCGGCGGCTGTGGCGGTGACGATGATGTTTATCTGCACAACTATGGGAACCACTAGGAGGACACCGTGTATATTATATATATTTTTATATACCTACGCGTACGTACCTATATTATTATTATTCTTATTATTATTATATATATATAATATATATATGTATAATACGTGTCCGCATGTACCGCCGCCGCCGCCGCCGCGGTATACCCGAGCAACCCTATAATTACGGACGACACTCGAAGCCGTCAGTGTTTTCTCTTTTGTCGGCTCTCGGAGCGCACGTTGCGTGGGCGTGGCCAAACACTCCCGCGAGCCTTCCATCGTATACGCAAACACACACACACACACACACATACTATTATATGTTATGTATATGTATATACACACAAATGAACAAACACTGAAACACACGCATACACAAACAGCTTGGACATTCCACAGACACGACGACCATAGTATAAATAGGTGTATACGATATAATAATAATATTCCGATACACCCGTAAGCTTTTTTTTATACATATAAATAATATAATATATATTGTTTGATGTATTACACACACACACACACACATGCGCTGCACCACCGAAGCGATGATACCGCAGTGTGCGCGGAAAAACAGAAAGAATCGTCGTCGTCCTACGCCCTCCCCTCGGCAGCGTGCGGGGGCCGCAAATAATATAATACATCATATATAAGTGTGTATACGCTGCGCCGTCACACGCGGCATTCGTATAAGTACCCATACTCGTATTAAACGGTGTTGTATATTGTAATTTCGACGAAACCATATACTCGTATATACCTATATATATATATATATATGTAATGCGTGCGCAGGATTATGAATATTTGTAAACCCAATATAATATATATATATCGTGTATAAGCATATCTAGCGCGCGCTGGAGCTCTCGATTAGTTTCTTTGTATATATATGCGTAAACTTTATTATATATTATACGGTATATTGTAGTGAATACTGAATTACAATATACATATACAGGAATACGTGCTAGACGCGTATATTAAGCGTATTTAAATTATAAACGCAATATATTATAATAGGTATGCGATCATTTATAACACTATTTATATGTTCCTGCAGTACGGTATATTGTATAGTGTGAGTGGATGCACGTTGATCGATGACCTGCGAAACAGTTAAATGACAGTTATTACAACACGAAACAGCAGTATTCTTTGTCAACCCCAAACGTATTTCACCCTCGAGAGTGTTACTCATTTACATTTTGCGATACAGCTGTCGGTTAACTTTTACGTATAGGCCACGCGGTATTATCGTGATACTGAACTTTGACGCAGTCATTGAAAGTTCATAGTTGTCAGTTGCGTAATATTTACGGGGGTAGATTAGGAAGATATCCCTTGACCTCCGTTTTATTTTATTTTTTTTTAGTCTATATTTATACGATTATAGTTGTGTTTTTTCATTTTATCACTTTATCCGTACTTAGGTAATAAAATGCTGGGACGTTTGGCACCGACAATTTTATTTGTATATACCTCCCATCGAAAAACTCCAAAATACACCACTGATAGAGGATAGTAAGTTGTAGATAAGCAATATAATATAGGTACACTACGAATATCTCTATGCGTTTCTTGACACAAACGTTGCCGCGCAGGTTAGACACAATTATAGCTATTTAACTATTGTATCTTTAAGTTTACATTAATTAATTGTTTGATTTCATTAGATATCTGCACAAATGCACAATCGCATTATTGGCATTATATATTACTATAACGTCTATAACGGATGAATGCATTCGCTATAAGAAGACAGTAAAGGTTTGTTTAATCG
Organism: Rhopalosiphum padi; assembly: GCF_020882245.1. Taxonomy (NCBI): domain Eukaryota; kingdom Metazoa; phylum Arthropoda; class Insecta; order Hemiptera; family Aphididae; genus Rhopalosiphum; species Rhopalosiphum padi. Next base: position 28,959,535 of record NC_083600.1, read on the forward strand.
ATACATTTAATAAGGATATAATTACACATTTACACACAAGTACATAACTAACAATTTTTTCTATAACGTGTGTACTGTGTACATAATATACGTTTACCTACAACTAACGACAGTCGTACACATTTTTTTATTCTCATCGTATTTCTAGATATTTGTCGTAATCGTAATTCGTAATTATTATACGTATCAAACAGATCGTTTTAATAGATAGTTGAGAAGTGTAAAAAAAACTACGTAGGTACTAAAACGTGTGTAAACACCCAAAATAATAATAAATAAAATAAAACTGTTTCTACGTGAAATAACTCACGCCATAAATTTTGGAAATATCGATTCGCTTAATCGTACAGATTTATAGTCGTTATTTTTAATTTTGTTGTACATTATTCTTCACGTACACACACGCGCGCGCACACACACTCGTATGGTTTGTATTTTGTACGCACAGTGCTTAGGCAGAAACTATATAATAATATTATAATATGACGACGACGTTGGACGTCTTTAAGACGCACGCGTATATATATATACCTATCCAAGTCCGAAATAGATTAAAGGGAAAATCGGTGATTCTTTATTATTATTTTTTTTTTTTTCGTTCTCCTCGTAAATTATTACCATAGAACGTATATACATAATAATAATATATACTTTTTAATACCAAGTCTGTTCCACATTATACGTACCTATATAATACATGTGTATATTCGAACGGCGGCGGCAAGGCGGCGTCCTTTGCTTCACACCAAATTTGCCGGGCACACAAACAAAACGCGCTCGCGGATAGGTACCGTATAGAACCGGTTGATTTATATTATATATTATTATTATTATTTATACATATAACTAAACGTCAATGTGCGCGCGCGCGCGTGTGTGTGTGTATACAACTCGAAACCGGTCGTGGGCCACAGGCGCAACACCTACCTACCGTATTCCCACACACACACACATACACTCACGAGCCCAAATATATATTGGATAAAGGGAGACCCGCCGTCGCCGTTCGCCTTTATTACTATTACGATTGTTATTAACATTTTAATGGTTATTAACGCGATACCGCGGCGATGGTGGTCAGTGAAACGCGGTATCCAAAATGTATACACTACGCACACATGTAGATTTTATTATTACGATGAGAGCGAGAAAGAGGAAAACTAGTAAAATAAATATCAGTGGCGATGTGTGTGCGTGTCGGGGTGTCCGCGCGCTCCGGCGTGTGTGCTTGTGTGTATATTATTATTATAATATGTAATAATAATGGTAACGGCCTCGATATACAATATACATGTTATATATTATATATTGCGGTGCACCTATATAAAAATATGTAATATGCCTACCTACCGTACGACGTGGAACCGACGAAATTTACGACTTTCTCGATAGCGTTTGAGAGGTCCGAGTGGTGTTGTTTTAATAATAATACGACTACGGTTTACGATAATAATAATAATAATAATAATAATAATATGATAATAATATGATAATCGTATATTATATTAGCGTCTGTCGATACGCAAACATTTGTTTTGCGGTTTCTATGCTGCCAACGCATTTCCATTTTCCGTTCGATATGTATATAATATTATTATTAAGCGTATTATTTGAAATTTATTATTTATTTATTATCTAGCATGGTCTGTTGCACTGTGTACACACGGTGCGTTCTTTACGATAAAATGGACTTGACATTGGTCCAATACTCCAATGGCTGCAGTTAGCACATAATTATATTCTGGAATTCGGAAATCTATAGATTCTATAGATTCATAATAGTATAGAATGATGACTATAATATCAGTATATCACCTACGAGAACACGCATATCATTAAAATGTTGAAACGGGAACGATTTGGATTTTAAAAATATTTCATCAATAAAAATATCTTATCAAAATGAAATAATATTTATAACTACAAAATCAAATGTAGATAATTGGCTCTTTTTATCAGGGTTTTATTTTTTTAAATTATAGCTCTTTTTTTTAGTTGCATTATAAACTGAATATTAATTGTCTGACATTTCATATTGATTAATAGTTAATATATATAGGTATTATTCAAATAGATAAATTGTAATATATTATTTAATGATTTATTTATTGTATACATCGATATGTGCTTAGAAACATATTCAGGTTTAAGATCTGAAGTTAAAATGTAAAATATATATAATGTCAGTTAACTGACAATTGCCTATTTTTTTAAAGAATCACTGATGATATTATAAGAACCGTAAATTAATTTAAATAATTTAAAGAAATAGGTAACTAGTTATTATAAATTATATAGTATAAAGTAAAAAATCCATTATACAAAATTCTAATTAATTAATTAATTCTATTATAGTCCATGCTAGACATTTAAAAGTCTATCTATTACATGTTATACATATTTTAATGTATAACAACAATCATAATAATGATAATATATTCATTATTCAATGTCTCAGTGAGTTTTTGGTTCAATTTTTACGCTATTTTAAATTTTAGTTATATTATATAATAGGGTAACAATTAATCCAACAATACTATATTATAAAGTAGTTATTAATAATTAACAGTAAACGACGTTTGTTTTTTAAATATACCTAACACTATATTATTCCATATTTATAGTAGCAATAGCAATATAGTATAAAAAATTACCCAACATACGTTAATATAATTTAATATTTATATTGTAATAATGATTATGTCATTTATGATATGTGGTCGTCGTAGCGAGGGTCTCCGCGACGAGGGTGATGATATGAATATTTTGGGTGGTCGTCGTGTACAAAAATATAATATATTATACAATCGAGTTTTTTCATGTATATAAAGTATATAGGTACTGAATAATATAATGTTTATTATACACAATGATATAGCGATCGGAGGGACTGGCCGTGTTTGACCGCATTGATTACATAATGAACTTCATAAACACTACAGGGTGCCGTTTATTTGCGTATTTAAAAACTCGGCAACACCGAATGTCCAATGTTATAATGTTATATACTAAAAAAGAAAAAAGTACATTTATAGTACTTATATATAGTACAGGAATTCAAGATTCGAAAATATTTTTTTGGTTACTTATTTATTTCAAATATACAAATATTCAGATTACAAAGGATGGCAGCAAACACCTAGCGCACCGAATTACATATTATAACAGACATACATGCTTACATTATATTTTAATCGCTGGCAAACCTATATTATTAAGTATATATTTGTCTCTAGTAGGTATGCTTCTTATTTATATACGATCTTTGTTCTTTGAGGAACATTAATTTTTATGCCATATAAACACGTACATAATACACCTCTGTATACCTAGGTTAATTTATTATTTTTAAACGTTGTGATTTTCGCGTGTAATTCGCGTGTTTTACGATCTGAAAATACGCGCATAGGTATATATATTATTATTATTACGTATTGTTTAAAACACTTATTAATCATTGAACCAACAACAATGTATTATGTTCATATAATATAAGTATATAGCGAAGTTCTTTGCGCTGCGGCGTTATTATTTTAATAACTCGTATATAATTATTAAGAACATGTTGTACGTATACAATGAGGGGGGAGGCTTCGATTTATCGTAAGACACTGATTTGACTGTGATTATGATGAGTGTCTTACGTTAAATCGATCGGCCCGCACATATAGCATTAATCATTATAGTCTTATAAAAAAATAAATAGCCACGTATATAGATTGTATGTCTAGGCGTGTGTATGTGTGTACCTGTCAGCTGTGTGAATAATAATATTATACTCTATCGTTTACATTAGACCATAATTATGTCCGATTACTGTTACTTGTAGTCAATTGATTGTGGTACGTGTGTATTGAATGTCGAAAGTTCTCGTCAAGACTTGTTCGAGTAACTGACGCGGCGAACCACCTAAAGCTAACAAAAGTAAAAAGCTGTTACACAAAATCATCGACAGTAATGATATAAAATATTATTATATACATATTATTATAATATACGGGTTCAACGTTTATTGTTATAATGTAATACGTGTGTGTTTATTATAATAAGTATAGATGGTCAAATGTTATGCTGCTGCTGCCGCGCAGTCGACTATAGGTTCATATTATTTTAGTCCCGAGTTACTCGTTGCGGGACAAGTTAATGACGCCTCGGGGCATATACATAGTTTTTATTATTATCATCATCATTATTATTATTTTTATTTATTTATTATTTTACAGCCGTACGCACGTAAACGTGTAGGCGATTAAAATGCAAGAACGCCCGGTTTTTTACTATATTTATTTATTTTTTAATTTTGTTATTTTTTTTTTCACGTCGTCCGTTTCTTTCTATATAAACAAGTTATAATCAACGCGGCGGCTCGACGTAAAAAGAAAACCAAACAACAGTAATTTAAAAAAATATATAGTTACTCCGCTGCGCCGACGGGGTTTGCGCGCACGTCCCGGTGCCGATGTTACGGATATGTATAATAATACTTCATATTGTAATGCGGTCACAGCAACGCAGCCACTTATCACGCGGTATTATAATATTAATATACACCTAAACGAAATGTCAGAGAAGACCTTACACCGCGGACGTAATATTGGCGCAGCGTGTCCCAATAATAATTATTGGAAAATCTATTAAGTATTTATGTGCAACTTGTTTATATAAGTAATTGTATAAATACGACTGAATTATACCTACGACTTGCGTTCCGTGTAGTATTATATTATATATATTAAGCCACGGCGAAACAGTTTATATTATATATTTATCATGATATAATTATGTTATAATATAATCAGTTATGGTCAAATGATTTTGTCACGGAGAGGGACGAGGTTGATTTTGTAACATGCACTTTAATCATTAAAAACATATTTTTAGTATTATAGTACAATTTATTAATTTAAAACACAAATAAAAATGTTAATTAATGGTTAAAAATTGTACCTAAATTAGTAAATCATTCAGCAGTATTCTTTTTGGCCAGTTCATCTAATAATATAGGTAGGTACTTCACTTGGAACTAAGTATCTACTTTGCGAATTTTTCTTTTAGCCTAAAGCACGTTATAAAAGTTATACTTCCACCAGAGTTAACAATAAATTTATTGTTTTTTACAATCTGAAAAAAAAATATGATCTTATTATCAAAAATTGTGAATAAATATTCATATTTTATCAAATAATTTAAATAATTTTCAATTTAGCCATCAATGAATTGATATTTTTACATATACCTAACTTTCCATGTGTTCGAGTCCAAGTATATGTATAAGTACTTTACAAAATTGTAAACATATCCGCATAATAGGTATTTATATTTTGTAGAACTATATAGCGTCCAACTCTTTCCAGTATTCTGAAGACTGGATACAGCCGCCACTGGTTCCGCGACGACGTATTTTTTATACTGCAACAGAGACGTGTACTCGTGTACAGCCTTTATCACAGTAATAATTTGTTTTGGGGTGCAGACGTGCAGTATATAGGTACGTCATACATGATATTATGGTGATGCTGCAGCGCAGTGTGTACGTGTAAATACGCTACCGGACCTATATGGGCAGTGTGTGTGTAAACACCTGGTTAGGTACCGATTGTTATTGTCGAATTACATACGCGTTATATACATAATATGTGTGTTTATGACGAGTCGATGCACCGCGAGTAGAGACTTGGCGGCGGCCGTAATGGCGATGCGGGGGCGGGGGAGCCGAAGGAAAAAAAAAAACCCGTCGCTTCCATCTAATACACAACGCGCGCACGGACCGTCGTCGTCGTCGTCTTCGTCGTCTCGTCGCGGTGCGGTGAAGAAGCATCGGGTTGTGGAATGCGGGATGGAGCGGGCGGCGGGGTACAGACTCGCATCACGTCCGCCGCGTCGGCTCGCGCACCCTAATTACTGGGCACCGGCTAATTGCCCCACACCTGGACCGTACCTGTAGTAACCGTGTATGTAATGCGTACGCGTTACACGTATGATATATACGTTCCTATATATAGGTAGATGGGTAGGTATGTAGGTAGGTAGGTAGGTAGGTAGGTAGGTATAGGTAGATAATACGACTATGCTCTGGCCCGCGCCGCAACACCCATAATAATATTATATACGCGCGTACGAGGAGTATAATATTATATACACGACGTATATCGGACTTGCAGAGCCGTCTCTCGCACAATCCTCATCGTCGGTCGTTCCACAGCACATGATCCTATTTATATAAATATATAATACGGCTATATATGTAGTATACTCGTGTGTGTGTGTGTGTGTGTGTGTGTGTGTGTGTGTGTGTGTGTGTGTGTGTTACTCGGTCTACCGTGTGTGTTTGTCGATCGCTAATGGTTCGCCGACGCGCAACGAAAAAGAAAAAAAAAATTATAAGACAAAACGTGTTCGTGTACCTATATAATCGAGAACATAATATACATGGTTATAACATTACCGCGGCAGGTATACACGAAAACGCGATATTGTATTATTATTATATATTTGCGTATATCTAGAAGAGAAGAAGAAAAAGTGTGATATTATTAGCGTGATGAAGACCCATGTGTAGTATCGCAGTGTGCACTGTGTATACTTATAAACCTATAAATGCACACGATATTATAGCAATGGTAATGATGATTACGATGGTGGTAACACTCGAGGTGTGGTAACCGCCGCGACGGAACTTTTAGCGCGTATAATATAATATTTTATACACATTTCTCCACAGTCTGCGCCGTCTTGTTATTTTTGATTTAATATTATAATATTATTTATGAATAACTGCACGAGATAATTTTAATTAAATTTTATGCGTTCGAGTACGCATCCCGCATTAATCATTTCTATATGGTATGCGTCGAAATATTTTCAAACTCGCGCCTTAATAGTGGTGCTGAGGTAGGTAATGGAGAACTGGAGACTGGAGAGATATTATAATCACGCTTCAGACGGCGATTAACCTAATTAGATTTTATGTTTTAGGTAATCATAATTATTGTTTTTAAAAGTATAATTTTATGGTCTCGTAAATATTATTAAATCTGTTTGATTAAAAATTTATAGATACTTAATAATATATTCCGAAAGTTTAAGCTATACTGATAAACACAATGCTACTATATATAAATATATATATAAATTACTATTTGCTATCATAGATTCATAGCTGTTTTTTATGCGGTTTGAACGTTTAATAGTTTTCGTTTTATCGGATTTAATAAAATGTAAACTTTACATACGATATGTCCGTATATAGATTGAAAAAAGTTTCACAATGTTGCATATCCATTTTATGAATGATTATCTGCACTTTTTACTAAGAGAAAAGTCTTAGCTAAAGAACTGTTATGCTATGTGCTGACTGCCGAGTTAATATTATTTATCGTTACGCCGTAAATTTAATATTTATACAAAGTGCAATAATTTGAATGCCTTAATAACCTAAATTAATGACCTAATGGTGTAATACTGTAGTATTTCGTATATAAACGTGCAATGTCCTGTACTCATCTTAATATACTTCTGATATTATAATATAAAATATATTGTTCTGTTGTCAGTTATACCCACGTACATATTATTGTATGTAATACGTGTTCGTTGATGAGTAATCGACGGACCGTTTAAAATAGAATTATTTAAACAAACAGACAACAGCACAATGACGGGCATCGTACCTATATTATGTACCTACTCTATTTGGCACCACGTTTGTTGGCCAGATTAGTTAACAACGTACCTAATTGTGTTGAAGGCGCACCGTGTTCGGTACCTAAATAAAACATAGTTAAGTATTTGATTAATGTTCTTGTGTATACATTGTGTGTCTTGCTATACTTATTCAACTGCTTTGTATACAAACATAATGTTTACATAATATACCTACATAGATACATCATTGTACAAACGTAAGTACTCGTATTAGTAAATAGGTAGAGTCATATAGTCATCTAGTCATTTGTCATAAAAATCAACAAGTTATTATTAATAATATGCCATTATTGTTTGTACTATCAAGCTATTAAGTTGAAGTAGTTAAACGCGTTTAATAAATGATTGATTTTCCACTAGATTCGATTAAAATATTTGCATTAAATAATGTTTATTAATAAGTAATAAAACTTTAAGTACGTGGCATTTTAGTCTATTACAAAAACGTTATATAATAAATAATGTGTTTCTTTGGTAGAAAAATATTATGTGTGGACAATGGACATAAAATAGCCTTAGTCATGATCTGAATAATAATGAGTGGGAGGGTCAAAAAAATCCAAGATTTTTTTAATTTTACGATTAGTCGAAATTGGTTTTGATAAACGGTCTATTGTAATATAAAATATTATATTAATATAAAGTGATTAGATACAAAAAGTGGAACGTTGCAGTGCTGCAATGTAATTATATTGGAATATAATACTATATGTATATAGGGTGCATCTTAGCCGTGAACATTTAACAATACAATTACCATTTGAATGATATGTAGGTAATATATGCATATAAATAACTTCCAGGTGATCAGGTATAGGTACTCAAAACTCAATAACATACTGAAACTATAATTTACATAAACTAATAAAATGATAAAATTGTAAACAAAGTAAATCTTTTTATATATATATTTTTTTTATGAATTATTCTTAACATTAAATTCGAAAAATTTAAACATTAAAAATTATATCGTTTTATAGTTTTGTTGGTTTAAATGCTACCTACCAGAAAAAAGTTAGAAAATGAAAATAATTATTTTAGTGTTAGATAGTAGTACTATATTTTTTAACGCTTTGTTATTACTAATTTACTGAGATTAATTCTTTGTATATCTGCTATTTTTCCCAAGAAACTTGGTAACCTGTTTTTTTAAATTATTTAACCTCCCAAGTTATTTCAGAGAAAATTCAATAAAATTTTACTGTAATGCATATACTATTTAAATTAAAAGTGGTTTCCAAAATATTTTTTTTTACAATCGGCCAAATTACCTTAATTATTAATTGTATGATGCACGGGTAGGCTGAGTTGTTTTTACTACATGTTTAAAGTTCATGATTTTGACTAGGCACTTACATTTTTGTTGTAAACTAGATACAATTGCTTAAAGAATCAACAATTTAATGGAAACATTATTGAGATCAATTTTCTCTACTTCTATTATATATAATGAATTGGTTCGGCCAGCCTATCACTGAGATTGAGCAAATATAATTTTACATCGCCTGCGCCAAGGGCCATAGACCAATGAATTAGCCCAAGAAAATGTTTTGGGTGCAGCACACGAACTTTCTGCTGCGCGCTTATGGAACCATTTACACATTACAATAATAAAAAAAACCTAGGTACTAGTTTTTACAAAAAAAAAAACGTACTTAGTAAATATTGACTTTTAAATATTATTGCGAGTATTTTATATACTTGTACCTATTACGTATTCATATTTCATAACATAGGTATTTGAAATCAAAATCTGCATTTTTATATACCAACATACATTATTTTATTTATCTGTGGGCTGTAGCCAGTGCAGGATATTCTTTAAGAATTACTTAGTAATAATTAATTTCAGAGCCCATCTTTAATAAGAACGGGATGAGTAGGTATCCACTATCCACGAATCCACGTTTCAAAATTATTTTTTATATCGTAATAACATACAATTTTACATTTAGAATTTTAAGCTATGAATCAAAGTAAAAATTCAAAATAATATCATTATAGTGTGATACAATTATACCAAACAAAAAAATATTATAGTAGGTCGTAATATACTTAACTCTAAAAAAACTAAATTATATTGCATATAATATTTTTAATGTTATACATTTATTTAGACAAACCTGCAATTTAAATTCGGAATTATAAATTTTCTGATAATTTAGGTATTTTAATTTTATTTCCTTCCTCTAATGTGTAACACTCGCATATGTAACGTTTAAATGAACATAGTTATATTTATTCACTGTTGATATAAATGTGCACATGTGTTTTACTTATATAATGCTAAATAGGTATATTTATTGAGTTTATATGGTTAGTAGTTTATGGCCTCAGGGGTATATTATAATAATATCATATACAATGCAATTCTTTAAGTTTTGGGGTTTAAGATTTACCAATATCTATAAACTATACACAATTTATAGTAAAAATATAAATTAAAATATAAATTTTCTCAATCCCACAAGTTGAAAATAAATCAAATCACATTAATAATATTATTTGAAAACGCATTACTTATCATAGATTAATATAGATACGTGCCAGTGATACGATTTTTAAAGGCGACCGAACGCCTCAACACAATTGCTGGCCCTCGAGGGTCACTGCGAGTTGTGACCACGAGGTTCGAAAGTCGATTAGTTCTAATATATTATACATTATAGTTGTTTATTATACATAATGGTTTCATTTATTTGATCAACGTCGGCGAAACAAAAATTATAGTTTAAGTCTAAGCAAACGAATGTGCTTTTAATATTTAATACGCAATATTCACATGATATACTCGTATTACAATTATAGGTACAAGTGTATAATACCGTGTAAATCCACATATAGATACAAGATACAAGTTACATAATAATATAATATTATAAGTACAGGATGCAGTGTGCACTGCACCACTGCGCAATTCAAATGATCTAAATTATAACTGCATATAGGTACCACTAACATCACCTATGGTTTATATACAATATAATACATAATACAATAGTATTATTATGTTCTTAATCATGTGATGTTCTCGTCGAGTTTCTGGCCAAGGATATTTATAATATTTATTTTGTACGGTGGTTAAATATAATTAATAGAATGAAGAAAGTTGTCAGTCATTCCAAATAAAATTGAAATTACGTTTTTTTTTTTTAAATGCTTGCCAAATAAGTTATATCAATTATTTAGATAAGTCGATAAAGTATGTATTTATGTCCCTTTCAAAGAATACAGCTGATATTTGTTCTATTATTTCCAGTATGTATAATTCCAGCCAGTTCTCTTTTAATCCCCAATTTCTCTAGTGCATCAATAAGCAGTTATGTTCAGTTTAAATGTTTTCTTATAAAAGTTAAAATGTGTAAAGGTAAAGGGATATGTTATTTTATTTTTAAATTTACAATAGTAAATCATATATTATGTGTATATAATATATCCGTATTTATTAATTTCAATCTATATTTTAATATAATTTATTAATAGGTTACTGCGCGCTTGATTATATGGTCTACACTGTAAAAACATATTTTATTGAAATTTGAATATAATTTGTGGCAAGTGGCAACCGATAATCAACTAACTTATTTAAATTTTATTTGTATAATGCAATATACTACAATATTATTACCAAAATATAAGTAGTCGCGCATAAATAACGTCTTTGAGAGGTATTGTACACATTTGTAATAAAATGTTCGTAAATTTAAATATTCAATTCGTAAATTAGGCAAAGAAAAAATTAAATTAAAAAAAAATAAATAAATTTGTCATTAATCGATGACTATTACAATAATAATATGGCAATATTTATGTTAGTGTATAATAATATTTAAATTGGACTTTTGTAGCTTGAATTTTTTTTTCAAGTGTACCTACCTACACTTAAGTTTTTAATAATTATATTACTGTAGGTATTATTTTTTTCTGTTAAATCAATTGACATTGATATTCTGCGTGTGCAAATGTATGCATCAATATTCATTGTTATTTAAAATGTATACACTATAAATGTATATAATTATTAAAAATTAGTTATTCCTATGTGTCACTTGACAAACATATTTTATACATAGCCAATTTGTTATATTTACTCAGCATCACATAATAGAGATGCCTACAATTTATTTTTAAATAATGAATAATATATAACATATGGTGTATTTGTCCTCTATTATTTTCGTTTTGCATTTCTGATCACACTAAGGTTATTAGAAAATATTATATTATACCTATTTAAAATTACTATAATATAATACAATCAAATTTGTATAGGTACTTGTATTTTATACCTACGCGTATGTAGTAGGTATATTTCAATAATTAATAATTCATATTATATATTAATAATAAAAGTAGCTATGAAATAGGCCTTGAATCAAGAATTTAATTAAATAAATTAGTATTTTATTATACAACTAGTATATATCTACATACTACATGTACACATGTACAATGTTTAAAAGAAGCAATTAATGTACAATAATTCTGTAAATTATTATGAAAAATAGCATATTATCAGAAAAATAGATGTTTTTAATTTTGGCATAATTTCAAAAAATGTTTCTGTCACTATATGTATATGAAATTAATATTAAATATTTATTCAACGTGTTATTAAATTAACATTTAAATGTGTCGCACGTATATTTTTTTTAATCCTAAACCGTAAAATATATAACACTATTATACACCTATGTGAAAACGACTTTATTAAATTAAAATAACCATCACGCATTCGATTTTTTCTTGTTACAAAGATGTTATCCTAAATGAAGGTATAAGTCAATAAAATAAAAAATTGAAATTATTTTCTTATTTATTTAATATTTACTTACTTATTAAAAATAATGATTTTTAACATTAAAATCTTGTTCTGAAACTATGTTAGCTTCCCTTCGGTTGATTACATTGGTATACGGTATACCAATATTCTAATCTAAATAAAGGTACAATATAATGCATCGCAAGGTGGTTAGGTATAACATAATAGTATAACAGCTACCTCATTAGCGTACCCATAAATCATTTTATTAAAGTTATCATTAAGCTTCAACTTCCATTGCTGACATTTCGAACCATTAACGATCAATAAAATAAATACTGTAATTACTAATAATTATTATCACACACGATAATTATAATGGTACGAATCTCACATTCTCACTAATGAATATCCTAAACAGGTACCCCAAACGGATATTAAATATTATAGAAAAAGTATCTACTTATAAATTTATAATCGAATATTTACGTTAGGTACTAATTACTATAGATATACACGTATTGCATAATTATTATGATTGTATTGTCATTTACATGCAATATTGCAATGTGAGATATTATTGTCTAAAATGTGTAATTTGTTTATTATTTATTAATTATTTTATTATTTAGTTTATTTATTATTATACAATGGGTACCTATATAAGGATACACTGTAATTATAATAATATATACCATCGCGCCACGTGGAGGGTCTCTGGAATATTTAAATATCTTGCAACGGATTAACCAATGAAAATTAATTTTTAACACGCAATTAAGTCGTTAACGTTTTGTTTTTATGATTTATTTATATAAATATTTATTATACTTTTATCAAGACAGTTAATACGAATATAGTTATTTTTTTATGGGTGTACACTTTAAACATAACATATACGTGTGTATATAGATACATAATATTTTAATACAAAAAATTTAAATAATTATGTTTAAATTACCAATGCATTATTTATACAAATTTTTATAATACTGTAAATTATACGAAACTTTCGTTGTGTATGTCGCTATCAGCATTCTACATTAACGATTAACACGTGATGATGTGTCATGTACGATGATGTTCTCGAATACTTATATTTGCTATTTGGACTCGACGAGCATAATATTGTATAGATTGTTTGTTACATTTACGATCACCGAAGTACATTACTTAACATTTTGTATATCACCATACAATTCTCCTTATAATATATTCACTTTTTAGTATACGTTTTTATCATTCGAACTAGCTGATTTTTGGGAGTATTACTAATCTTTTTGTGGTATTCGATAAGACATATTATGAACAAAGTATTTTTTTCTTATGAATGTAGAATTATGTATTTCATTATATACATTCGTTTTTAATTATGTACGTCACAACCCAGATGATATATCTATACGTCGTTTTAAAGGAACTAGTCCGAGCTACCTATCATTATTTAAACGTACTTGGAAAATTTGTAATGGTTTCTTAGATTCAATTCACTGCTCTACCACAAGTCATCACATTTTACGGTATCTATAAAATAATCATCTATGTTTGTAATGTAAAAAATATGTGTATATACCAAGTTATTGCGTTTGAAAATATCATATCTGAGACATTCAAATGGTCTATTCAGAAAATGACAAACAAACGAGTGTCGCGATTATCGTATAATATGCTGCGTTAGGAAATTGTGTTTGTTTTTTTAACTGTTAATTATTTTGTTTTATGACAATTAGCCATGTACGCATGTATAGCATGCGTTTAATACAGTGTACCTACTCACTGTCACACTGTATTTGGAGGTATACGCGCGCGGGCGAGTACGTAGTTCTCGGCGAAGTCGTCGTGCGTACAGTCGTGTAGTCGCCGTATACAGACCGACACACACGGACACGAGACCCATAACACAATATAACGCGCTATAGTTATAACGTGTACGCATCATAATATTATATTATATGGATGTAATATGCCTACGAGACGCATATGCGTGTGTATGTGTGTCTATATATTATTGTACCATTAAATGGAATGCCGTAGCGTCAAGCTGTCTGCTCTGTTCGGGCACTCGGCCGCGTATAGGTATAACGTTACTATATTTATAGGTACCTACGCGTCTGCGTGTGCGTGCGAGGGCAATGCACACACGTCGCGTCCTCTGCAGAGAACGCGGTGAAATAATAATAATAAATAAATAACCCGATGGAATATTATTATTATTACTGTACGCCCAAAGTAAATTACGACCACCACGTGTGTGTGTGTGTGTGTGTGTGTGTGTGTGTGTGATGTGCCTATATAAACGTTTGGCCATTACCGCCGCGACACAAGACGTGTTATAGTTATATTTTATACATACTCATATTATAATATGTATAACGCATATTGTTATTGCTTTGCATCGTACACCACTTCGTGATGTGTTGTGTGTGTGTGTGTGTATATATAGACATATTATAGTGCTGGGCGCTCGACGTACCAAAACGAGCACCACATTATTGTGTTTGTCGACGAAACCGAGAATTCATGACTTATCTGGTTTTATCATGCTTTATAAATTGACTTGTTTTTGGAGCCTTTAGATTATTTCGTTATTTTTTCAAAATAATTATTTTATATAATGTTAATTTTAACTTTTTAAAGTATAACAATTATTCCGTATTCATTATGACTTCCGCCTAACTAAAGATTATGTTTTAAATAATAAATTATTGAAAAATTGAGAAATTACCATTCAAAGTGCTAAGCTGAATCGATCCATTTAATAAACACTACTGATTGAAACTAGTGACTTGGTAATTTAAATCTACTTATTGAGTATACTTTATAAAATATTCACTAAATACACTTCGATAAAAATAATCTTGTTTAGATAAAAATGAAAACGGCACAACACTTTTTTCATACGCTATTTTTATTGTTCATAAAAATATACGTGTTTTCATTTTTCTGTGCTAAATATTTAAATAACCTAAGCAAAGAAACCATAAACTAATCTCATTAGTGTTATTATCGGCATATAAAAAGCTTAGTATATGCATTTTTAGTATTTACATACCAATCATATTACACTATTTAGTATTCATATTTCATACGTTATTATTTGTATTAAATATTATAATATCCAACTTAAATTGCATATAAACTTATTTATTATTATAAACTTCATTATCATATATCCATGTATAATTTATTGTACTCTTGAACTATGAAATAACTACAGTTGTACACGTAGTACAGCACTCATTTATATATTCGAATGCGTAGTGTCGCCAATATAATATCATATTTATAGAGAAAATTTAGTGCGGACCGAAAAAATATATTGTGTAAAATCGATTTCGTATCCGAGGTTAATGGCGTTAATACTGCAATCTGGGATTGCTTAATTGACTCCTGTATAGACCCAGTGATAAATTAATATTTTCGGATATTAAAACAATCCGGTTATCCGTATGGGTGACCTCGCCACGGTTCGTGGCTGTGGATCCTATATAAGCTGTGTATTATTGTGTGTATACCTACGTTGAGCGGTGTTTCAAGGGTATAAAAAATAATAGAGAAAAAAAAACTATAATCTAAATATTAGTTATACGCGTCAATATTATACATGGTATTATATATTATATTAGTCGGCGTGCATTCGTGTACGGGACACATCTTCTGACCTCTATACACACACGCTAATCGCCATATAAAACGGCTTATTATTAGTTTACAGCAACGTTTATTATTATTAGGTATTATTATTTCTTTTCAGCCGTCGATTTGGTTTTACTATACTTTTTTTTTGTACGTTGTTATCCGCTTTCTTGTATATAATAAAGTTGAAATTCCTATGTGTTTTATATACCAGGTATATTATACCTACACCGTCCTATTATATTATATTATCATCATGTTTGTGTGTATAAAAACCAAAATTATAAAAAAAAATCATTTCGTGGTAGCTCCTTATTTTATTCCAAATGAATATGTTATAACATATTATCAGCAGTAAATATCGTTATAGTAACGCATTCTATATAATATAACATAATATATTATACGGTTTAGAGAGAGGGTAATATCGATAAAAAGCAATAGAACATATAATTTGTTTTTCTCTAAAAACCAATACCCGGAAATTGTGTAATACGTAAATTAATTAACTCATTCGTATTTATAAATAATATTAGAATATATCGATGGAATTTTTTATCAAATTTTAAAACCAATTAATGCACAAATTTTAGTAGGTATTATAATTCAATTACAATTTATGAGTGTTTTATCATTAACCTTGTTTTGCATCATTATTAATTTATAAATTTAAAACCATAAAAATGATTTAAATATTTTTATTTAAAATTATATTGTACATTATAATAAATATAATTAACGTTTTATTGAACTTTTACAATATTTAGTTGATAATAATATAGTCTTCACCATTTGTATTTTTAGGATGATAATACAATAACTATACCATGTTATAAAATATAGATACCTATTATTTTTATTATATACAAATCAATTTAATATTTATTATTTGGTTTGGCCTTAATAGATAATATATTAGCAATTATAACGTGTCTAATTTCTCATTAATAACCACAATGCCAATGCGGTGACCGGTTTAAAGTAATAGAACATATAAATGTTTTTAGATTGATTTATTTATTTTAATTGTCAAATAATAAGAAACTTAATTGATTGATTTTTTTTTAATTTCAGGTTTGGAAACAATGGTTGGACCATTAAACTTTGCGAAGAGGAGACGAGACGAAGCATGAAACTTATTTTCTTTGTTGTCAAACCGTTCCGTATAGACTTTAAATGGTATATTATATGTACATATACGTACTGTTGTAATTGTATTATAGCGTTTTAATATTAAAACAAAATGTACAATATTATATAAAACAATTTTTAGACGAAATCCTTTTATTATAATCTGTGTTTATAGAAAACAATAATGATATCTTAGCTTTAATAAAACATTATGATGTATAACTACCTAGTGTCTAGTACCTATTTACTCTATATCTGTATATTACATTATTGTATTTTATGAATTAATATTGTCCGTAGTATTTTGACGATGATGTAGATAGCCCTGTCAGTTGTTATTATGTCTAAAAAAACTATTTAAGAAATATTCAAATATATTAATAATAATAATAATCATGTTTTATATTATGTTTTTGTGCTTCTATTATGAATAAATTAAAATACAAAAATTAACAAAATATACGACAAGTGTACTATACTAATTATCAGCAAATATACACAGCAGTAGTTGAAGAGTATTGATTATTTTCAGATTAACCAACCGCATGTCTTCTATAATATCAATTTTACATACTATATATACATGGTATGTATGGGTTTTGTAGGTATAATGTGATTTTTAAACGTAAGGTATACAATCGATTTGTTGGTCGTAAAATATGATGCATAAACGTGAATTATTATATAATCCTTCGAAAAAAATTAATAATTGTTTCAGTTTGAAACTTTTATGTACTATAATAATAATACACGGTGTTGGATTAATAACAGAGTATCGGAATCGTTTGCGTTGTGTCGAGAGGGGTGAGAAATCGTGCGGCCACGGTTAATTCGTTGAAAACGTATTATTGTTAAAAAAAAATAATATATATTACATAATATATTATAGAGGTACTCCGCCTAATATATTTATAATAGCTGGTGCCTATATAACGGCAAAACTTCTTTTTAATTTCGTTCGCTGCTTTCACGCGAATATAATAAATAATATATGTACGGACACGAGCGTTATATTATAATATAATACGCATATGAAATTATAAGTACGAACGACGCGTTAAATACGGCTGACGTAAAAATAATAAATACTTTAAGCGAAGCGCCACTGCGCGATTCCGACGACCCAATAACTACGCTGCCGAGCGTTTACTATATGAGCACACAATACCATATATATATATATATATATAAACACGCCGCGTGTATGCATCACAAACGCATTGCACTGAACTGTTTTTTACTTGGCAATTAAAAGGAAAACAAAATCATCTCTTTTGTTATAATACCTATTTCCTTTCGTGATCAATTTGACGTCGTTTGCCGCATCACACTGCACATCACTCGTTCTCTCTCCGCCGCCGTTTTTCTTTCTCGTTATACCTACTCAAAAATATTTTCAATTTTTTTTTTCTCCATATCATCATAATATTATATGCTCATCGAGTGTGGACCGCAAGAACGTGTAATTATCACGGGTCAACTGGCGCGCGCAATAAACGCAATTTAAAACATTTTGTATATTAGTGGCCAATATAACCACCTCTATTAATCCACTCCAAAATCCGTCACGACGACGCGCTGTATAATGTACCGCAAACGAGCAAAATAATAATAATGACCAAGTGCCGGTGTACGCACATATAAGCATATTGTCGGGTCATCCGCGATGAGGAATCCCGTGAAATTTCAATGTGGCACGATTCGCGGAATCGAACCATCGGTTCGTGAAGAGGAATAGATCCGCGGTTACAACCGCAACGTCGCGGTTTGGTCCACTGCACCGACGTTGTCGAAAACGACTAGACCGCTAAATGAAAATAATAATTTAATAATACTGATGGAGGTAATAGTGCTCAAGATAATATAATAAAATAGTGTAAAACATGAATTAAAACCAAATATTTTTTATAACATAACGATGATTGTATAAACATCGTCTGCTACAACAATCCGCCCAGTAAACGAAATATATAATTATATTATATTATGTAATAACCTTTAGAGCAAAGAAGAAGTAATTTCATGTAAATACATAATATATTCAGTACAGCTTATCAAATTAAATAATAGAGTTTGACATAGTTCAAATGATTTTGAATAAAACCAGCTAATAGTTGTGTCAACATGTTTTCACATACTTATGTGTATTCACTTCGTTATATTTTCATATTTCTATAGATACATAAAAATGAAAAGCTAAGGCTTGAAAATTTAATTATTCGTAGATACACTATCAAATAATTATGTCGTGACTTATATGATGGATATACAAATAGCGAATTGTAAATTCCTACACGAGAGTTGCCGGTAGAAAAATTGCATACGTTAATTCCTACAACTGAGATTTGTAAATTCTTACACAATAAAAATAATTTAAAAAATACTTAATATAACGTTCCGTACTCAAATTGCACACTAATCTTTCACCGATCGTTTATCTTTGGTTATTGGAATTTAATAGTATGGAGTATAAATTATGTAATAATATATTCGCACTCGTTACAATCAATAGTAAATATACATACATAAAAATAAAAACAGTAACAACTACAAATAGTAACATAAAAACAAAATCAGTCAAATTATGCCGACAAAGAAAATTTGATGAATGACAAAATATTAGACACGCCAAACGACTAAATATTCAATGAAAAAAATTAATAAGGTTAAGAAAAATATTCTAAAAAATTCTAAAGTTTCTAATCGAAGCCACACAAAATATAAAATATTTTTACAATTATTGAATTATGAAATGTATTTTATAATATTTATAATACCAGATAAGCGAATAGTGTAGGAACTTACATTCGCACATATAAATAAAATCAATAAAAAATAAAAAATAAAAATAAGGGAAATATTAAACATATTTAAACGTTGTCTAATTCACTTCTTCTAAAAAGACCATCTAAAAAAGTCAATTGTTTTAAAAATATTATACAATGCATCTGTTATAATTGTAAATATATAATATAATATACCTAATTTTGGCTGACGTAAATTGAAAATGCTTAAAAATTAACTATATACAAGACAATTTTATATGAGCGATATCCAATAGATGTAAGTATATCCGCTGTTGGGGGATTCGTGATGACTGGCGGCAACTCTTAAATACAGTGCTTTGGTTGCTTTGCACCTTTATAACACTTCTGCATTCGAATAAACTGACATTATGTATTTTCAATAAAACCGCAAAGGTTTATTATTTTTGTGCGGTCGTTAATAACGGGCCGTGGATTCGCACATAAACCCATGTTCATATTATATGTGTATAATAATACACCCGTTATTCACATATATTATAATATCATATACCTATTTGTATTGTAAAAGAGAAATGATCAACTCGATGACATCTGCACATCTGCAGCCGCCGACCAACGTCTGCATCAGCGAAATAAATATAATATATTATCATATGTAATAATATAAACTCACTGGACCGCGATCGTATGTGTGTGCATTGGCTATATATAGGTATACGATGTGTGAATATTCTGCGTACGCAATATTATTATATTATGTCGTATTCGGCTTTTGGGCTGCGATATAATGGCGAGTCCGACGCACGAGAGTAAACTAGATTCCATTCCACTCAAAGTGTTTTACTCGACAATATTCTCCTTATTCGGTCAACCGTGTGCGTAATGCGATTATTATTGTCACGGCCAGTTCTGTATGCGCCGTATGTATACCTAAAATAAAATTATAACATACAATTATTGTAACAATATAATGTTTACAATAACCCAACAAACGCGTATTGTGAAAAGGCGATATGTGTTAACATTCGCGCAGTCGGTATATATTATGCGTTTTGAGTTTAAGAAAAATATTCTTGCCTTACGCATATTCATTGATCACAATAATATAATATGCATTGAAACACATGCAAGTCACCGGTGTTACGATCAATCAAAAACATGCCCCGTCGCTTTTATGTATATATAATATATAGGCGCCTACACGGTAGGTATATCAGGTATCATAGGCAGGATCGAGCAGTAATCAATATAGGTAAAAGTTACTTGACTGAGTAACTATTGTGACTTTTAATCGGTTATATATGATTTTCAAGAAACTTTAAAATGTAGCTATAGTTTCAATTTGTATAGAACATTTAAATAAAAATAGCCATGTAGGCATCTATAAATGTATGTAGATATCTATACATTTTTATATTTTTTAATTTTTTAATACAGAAATATTTTGAATAATAAACATCGATATGAAAATTGTCTTTTTGTTTCAAAAATATTATAATATTTGCCTATGAATTTAAAGTTTGAATAAAATCATTATACAATTGAAAATATTCTGTTTTCAAAAAACTTAGTATGCTATTAAACTGACTGTGAAAAATACACACAAAATAACATATCACATTATGAAATTTGTAAAAACAAATTATTTAGCTTAAATGGATTTTGGGTGTTGGATTTTTGAAAAAGCCTTCAAGTTACACGTATCTGGGTTAGTTTGGATAAAAGGAGCAGGTTTAAACTTTGAATTCTAGAGCTTATAGAAACATACCCACTTCTACACGCACACATCACTGTGTTTAATTATAAATTATGTATATAATATCAGAAGTGAATCTAGGAATGAAAAGAGAGGAGTTAAACACAAAATTGAAAATATCCATCTAATACAATGTATTAATTTCGTAGTTTTAAAAAGTGATAAACCACAATATATATGATATGATTATGATTTTATAAATAGATAAGTAAATAAAATTCAATTGTTACGGATACAGATTTTGATTTAGACATACTATGATAAATTTCGGATGCTTAGTAAATTTATATTATTTTATTGTATGTGTTTGATTCCGAACACATATACTACTATACACATATACATATATTACTGTAAATAAGAATTTATTTAAGCTGTTATTAGTGTGCTCAGGCATTTTGGCTACAATATTTAAGTTATTATTTTTTAAAAAATTTTAAATTATTAAATCGCAAGATAGTAAGTCTTTTAAAATTTTAACTAAACATAATAACTTAGTACAATTATTTATAAGTAAGTTGATTGATAGGCGATAACTATATTGTCGTATAGGTCCTGAATAAGTGACAAGTGGAAATACATTAATTGCGTTCGCAATTCACTTCATCTTTCTTACTTTTTCTGTGACTATAATAGACATACTGGATTATTCCTATATTAGGTATATTTGTATATTACGATTTTCTTACACCTTTCTATATGTCAACTGTAATTATTAGCGAGAAATGTATCTATTTGAAGTATAATATACCTATAAGGTGAGTTTCACTCGACACAGGTAACCCTTTGTGTCCAATCTTGTATGATATTCGATGTTATATAATATGTATGCAATATGCATAATGTGCATGTGTATAAATTCAAAGATCGAGAGAACGTTATTAACAGTTTATATTTTAAACAACGATAATTATTAATAGAGAACGCATAGAAAAGGAAGAAAAAAAATTTATAATATTAAAGTGTGTTATTTAAAAGAGACTAATAAGAACAACAACTTTAAACTACATTTAATGTATGTAAATTACGCGCTTTAGTTGTAATATAATACGATAATGACCAAGTGTAACAATTAGCTCGTGAAACGTTTCAACACGTTGAGTTCGCAAATGACGCGACGAGAGAAGGCGCTGACAAGACGGTTGTCCATCTACACATATATATATGTATTATTATGTATGTTGTGTGAGAATTAATTACGCACATTAGAACAGGTTTGCCGTTATTAAATTACCATTATTGTAGTTGTTGTGTATAGTTGATATGTGTGCATAAAAATTTTTAATTTACTTTGGTTACATATTTTTCAGAGAAATTGTTGCTAAATATGTTTTACTTTTTTATTTATTATCATAGTTGAAAATTCGTTGACATAATTTGTCGATTTAACTTTAATGTTTTGCTGTACTACCTCACAGCACGCTGGAAGATTTTTATAGCCGTTTATACATTATATAGGTATATTTATATATATGATATATGTGTATATCACCTAACAACAAATTATACACTTATGTGCATACACAATTGATAATTTTGTAATACTAAAACTGTTAATTATTATGTTCTATACTTATTTCCTCTATATGTACCTACCCTACATAAATCACATAATATTTAACTGTTCTTTTCAACTTTTTAGTAGCCTATAGGAGTCTTTTCTAGTATAGTCATTTTTATCAAACGGCAATAGATAATTTGTTGTAATTCAAAAAAAATTAATTATAGAGACATGATACTTTCTAATATTAATTATGTTAACATTTTCTTTATACAATGCAGTTTACAAACTATTTAGATTAATTTGAAGTCACTAATAGGTTAGTTAATACTTATTTGAAAATTCAATAAATGCACTTCTTAAGTTGATCAACTAAATTGTTTTTAATGATTTGTCTTCAGTTTTAAAATTACACCTACCTATGTAATTTATGTTTGCACTTTTTCATGTGCATATATCGTGTGACACGACGCATTTGGTTGGATATTGGACAGTTATTGCTCTAAAAACTCATATAGATAGTAGATAAGTCGTTGTGTTGCTTGAACCTTTCAGCATTTGCGTTTAACATTAAACTTTGCTGCTCATCGATAGACCCTTATTCTATAAAATTACTGTTATTCATCCAATTCAAAATTTTGGATAATAAGAAAACTTATATTTAGGAAAAAGAGGTTTTTATCGTCGTCAATATAATGAAACATTTACAACGCTTACAATTATCACAGTGTGTTCACGATTTCATTTAATTCTAAATATTTCAACAAGATGACCATGTATAGAAATCAATTTTTGGACGTATTTAGGTACCTAGAATGTACCTACTAAATTTTATGTGTTGTGAAATTTTCAAATTTTTAACACTTACATCATGTACATTTGAAATACAATATGTATTATTCTTTTAAATGGTAATTTATATTTTTAGAACATGATTTGAATCAATTTTTTTTTTTAAGTCGATTTTATAACTAATTTTACTCAAAAATTCAAAATTGAATGCAGGATTTTACATTGAAATGTTATAAAATGTAATGAGAAAAATACAATTATCTACTTAAAAATCAAAAAATTGGACGATACGGGTAAAGTAGCCAGTAGGTATATATTTTGAAAAAAAATTTTTATTTCGTTCTAATTTGAGTGATGCCTATTATTTAGACAGTTTTGAAGGACCAAATTTTTTAGGTCAAATAAGCTTAAAAAATTCGTAAAATCCCATAGGTGTAACTTTAAAAAAAATATATGTTTTATTGAATTGCGCATGTGTGTAATGAAAGTGTTAACAATTTTAAAATTTGATATATTATACTATATTTTAATACATCCTAGGTACCCTCAAAAATGCATTTCATTACAAGGTCGTCTTGTCAAATTATTTTGAGTTATATGAAATCGTGATCACACTGTATATAATATACATATATTCTACAGTTATATAATGGAGAATCTAGTCATAAAATGTCAATAAAAAATACTTTTATAGTATTTGGTTAGACATCAACAGCTTTAATAAAATACCTGGCCATTTTTACATATTCGTAATAAAATTCTTATAATCCCCGATATACATTTAAATATGTTTAGATATTTGCAGTCTTATAATAGTACTTACTTTACATACTCTATAACATATAATTTAACCAGTGCCAGCTTGAATAAATTTTTGTTGGTGGCGCTTGGAAACATTTTATACGCAGATTCCTGGGTTTCTTCCAAATCATTATTTTAATACCTATTTATGAATTATCTATTATAGCTAAAAATTGTATAAATTATTATTTTTTATTTATATGTAATTATAAATTTAATAATTAAATCATAATTCATTGTATTATTTCAATATAATATTTTTCAAAGTGAAAATTATAGTCTTATTGGTAGACAATTAATGATCATTATTTGTGCACTGTGCCACTGTCATGTAACAACCAAGCCATTAAGCGACTAATGAAGTCTGTTTATATAAATAAATTACAATTTATCTGTATTCGGGTATACGTACTCACAAATTATTTATTTTGTATTTTTTTGTTTTGTAGAATATATAAATATATAGATAAATTTTAAGCTCTTGTACTCACTCAATTCATCATACAAGTTTTTAACGGTATATGAAACTTTTCTATGCATTTTAAATATAGATAATTGTCAAAATAAATACGTAATTTAATATACGAATTAAATATTTTCCACGTTTTTTTAAAACTTATTGAACACAGTATTAAACAATCATAAAATATAACAAAGTATTATATTATTAGGCACCTATGTGTGATTTGTATAATACAATTGTGTAACTCGACTATCGATGCGTGAATTTTTCCGGTGTTGAATAAATAATTGTCAACCGTTCTGAGTGGATTCAATTCATTTTCTGTTTGAGATACCTTTAAGACAAGTACCTATATATTAAATGGTGGTATACCTATTAACATATAAATGTATATCCGGTATCCACCGCAAACATATAATATAATTTCGATATCGCGTGATAATGGTGTATAAATGATTTCTTCGTGGGTTTCAGTTGAAATAATTGAATGAGTCGTCCGATGGTAGGCAAGCAAAATAATTGAAAAAAATGTGGTTTTGCGGCAGCGTTACGGGGACCCGGAGCGTCGTGTTAAAATGGCCGTGAAACAGTTGCAGGGAATCCCGCTCCGACGATCGAGACGTGTCCGCCGAATGTAGGTATATGTATAATGATTTTTGTCACACGTTTAGGACCATCCGGTTAACCTCAATCGTTCAACGTCCACCGTTTAAGATTAATAACGAATTCTATACTCTGAAAACCCGTAAACTTCGTATCGGGACAATCGATTGTCACGACTCGCGGAACGCAATGTGTACGCGCTGGTATGTATATTTTTGTGTTGACGTGACGTTATACTGCAATTGACAATAACGAAAACAGTTTCTAAATATTCATATTATAACATAGGTAGATATAGATATACCGAAGTATTTTTTTTTATTTTATTCTCGCAAATCTATACAATTTTTACATATAATAATATTATTATACTTCAATATCGTTTCTGTTTTCGTCATATACAAACGGGCGCCGCATTGTTTGATCGTTCTTTATTTCAATTGTTGCCACAGCTCAGAAAGACGATTCACTATGCAGTGCATTCGCGTACCTACACATATATACATATTATAATATATCTATTAATACTTTCACGTTGTACAGAGTCGTTCAAATCTCTCGCTATAGAAGACGGTCCGTCGTGTGGTCATCATTGATTGTTGAACCGTTTTTTTAGGTTAATATGATTGTAAAATACGTAAATACGGTCAACACGTTAAATTGAACTTTTTATGTATATATATATCATATTTCGCTAAAGTGATTGAGTTTCTCCATAGAGCCAATCATATCTTGCAGGCTGCAGTGAACGTTTTTTTTTTAAAGATATAAGTACTTAAGTACTTAGTTAATCTTTTGTCAATCCCTTTATAAATTTGTTTAAATTTTATCTTTGACACAGAATACATAGATTTATATATAATGGGTCTAAAACTCTAAATTCACTATTCAGTTATTTTTTCAAATTGTTAGCCAGTGTTACAACTAGGCTGTCCTGTTGGTGGGTATTTAACATAATTATTTTTTTAATCTTAATATTTTTTCACATCTGATTCGTTATGCCAAATTTTTGTGTCATATAGGTATATAATGTACCTACCTACCTATATCACATTTATAATTTATCTATAATCAGTTTTGTTTTGTTTTAACTTTCTTAAATTTTGTCAAATATTTTTTGCTATTATAATTACTTAATATATCATTACACAATACTGCTGTTTGGCCTAGGTACGTTATATATTTAAATTATTACATTTTACATATATAAATTGGTATTTGCGTGCAAGTGAAATAAACACTTCATCTTTATGGGTTAATGCTGCTTATATATACAATATGTATTATGTTTTGATATGTTTACATGAATACATCATACATCATTTAATCCAAATTATCAACACATGCCTATTCATCATCTAAATCACAATAGATTTATTTAGAAATATCCTAATAATTTATGATCATGTCCATAATTATTATTAAAATAAAAATTATTTATAATACATATATGTATGCATCATTTCGATCGTGTGAAAAATATTATTTCCTCATCGTTTCTATGAACTGTTACGTTTAGCTTTTTTTGTTTAAAATATGGTGTTAATGTTGGTAAAGATAAAAAACCTATAATATTAAAATAACTAAGCACTCTTATACTATATATTTATATTTACATTTCTTTAAAATACTAGTTTAAAAATTGCATTTTGTTTGAACGGAAAAGTTTTAAAAACAACAAAATTAATGCTCGTAAGGGTACACACTACACGCAATATCGTTTTATATTGATTTTACTTTTAAAATAGGACACAATTAATATAGCCCCATTTGTTCACTTTATTGTTATATTTTTAGTAAATTACGAATTTATTAAGAGATTAGATTTACAATATGCAAGTTATTATAAAGTATGTATAACATTTAACTGTACAATGTTTTGAGCACATAAATTATTTTTATTTACAAAAATAATTTTTAATGAACCATGAATTTTTAACCAAAAATGAAAAATAATATTTTAAAAACACATACTTATTTATAAAACAAATCGTATGAATTTATAATAATACATACACGCAGCCCATGAAGGGGTGGCTTAAATACAAGGGTGAACGAATATATTTTGCGTATACATAAACACACTTTTTCCCATTGATGAATGCACGATAAATATAAGTATTTGTATATGTGATATATACACTTCATATCAGCATAAAATAATTTGTATTTAAAACAAATGTTTTAAGACTTTAATTAGTGATGGCAATGACTTATGTTCTATCTACACATTTACTACACGAGGTGACAATCACCCATATCTCTCTGTAAAATTACCATTGCTCATATAATATAATATAGAGCCGTGCAGTGTCATAATAATATTTACGGTGTCGATTGTATATAATCAAATATTAAGGTAAAATTACAAATAATTTATTGATAATTTAATATTATACAACCCTACAAGGGCGTAGATAGGAAATATTTTTGGAGGGGGTTTTGGTCTAGACCTATATTAATATTACAAAACATTAAAATTAAATATTAATTATCTATCTTTAATTTCAGGGGATGTTTGAACACCCAAACCCCCTCCTCCTTACTTACGTCCATATACAACTTTATATCACCGAAATATTTTTAATAACATTTTTATTTTTTTGAACATTTTATATAAATAAAGAAATATAATATACTTAATGTGAAAATAACTTGTGAATATAAATAATTTATTCAATTATGCTATGTAATATTATACAATTGATAAATATTCATGATATATTAAATGTATGATTTACGTGAGTAGGTATATTATTGTATTTGTACGAGAAGTACCTATACATTTTAGAGTAGTGAAATAATTTTTATATAATCCTCTCTAACACCAATAACTCTTAATAATTACGCTACTGAAATGATGTCGTATAATAGCGCTATAAAATTCATATATTATATCTATTACAGAGAGAAAAAAACGTCGATGTACTTTGGTCATATTTTTAAAATGAAAACTATAAACATTAAACTCTTGTCTAGAGGCCCGTATATTATATAACAATATTGTATGATAACAATATTTAGAGTTCAAACGACAAATACAAATATCGATTCAGTGATGACAGGGTTGTGGTGGTCGTATTATATTATTATACCACAAAAAGTAATATATATATATAATATACTGACTCACGTATTTCTAGCTCCACCGCGCGGTATATGTCAAATTTGCGGAAACCATAACCGGAAACGCGACGTCGATGTTTCCGATTTATTTTTTCTTCCTAGCTCCCTCTCAAATCTCACTCATGAGATTTGCAAGCACGCGCATACACACACAAACACACATATTTAAAAACGTATATACAATAATAATATTGAAAACGGTCGTGTATACGACGGCGATGACAAGGGAAGCAGAAACCGCCATATATATGTTTAGTATAATATTATATAGTTGTCCATTGTGACGGCGACCAGTCTCGGTCTATCGGTTACCCGCTTTACGCCGACATTACCCTATACATATTGTATAAATGTGTGTGTACACGCGCGTTCTGCAACCGAAGACTACATTAGAATTGTACACATAGTACTATATACATATATTATTGCGGATTTATGTGCTATTACATTATATAATGTGTGTATGTGTGTGGGCTTTGGCTTACGAATCTAAAATGGCAATAACGCTGTGTGTGCACAATAATATTACTATGTAATGTGTGCGTATATACCTATATATATATATACCGCGTGCAGTATAAATAATATACAAAATATATAGTGTGAAGAATCGAGAGGATAAGCGGTGGGATAGGGTAAGTCGTGAGTATAGGAAAAACTCATACGACCGTGGCGAATTTTCACTAATGAAACCGATTGTGTTCGGCACAGCCTCGGGGACGACGGACGCCCCCTCATTGATGCAGTTCGCGCAAAAGGGATGAAAAGCGCTCCTCGATGTGTGTTTATAATAATATCAATACGGATATATGACGCACAATGCTCGTGTGTTATATTTATATGTACGTGCAATCTACCACATTATGACGACGTATATTATACCAATAGGTATATATTTACACTTATATAATGACGTCGATTCAAAAACAAGTCGAGTACGGTGAAAAAAAAAGAGTTGTCGGAAATAATAATAATAATAATAATAATAATAATAATAATAATAGAGTTAGAAAACCAGAGGGTCCGCGAATACCGCTGTTGTCCTCGGAAACGAAGCTAATGTAATATATAATAATATGTTTATAGACATTTAAACTAAACAACACTAACATTTGTATATAAAACTATAAAAGTAGGTATATCGAGTAGGTATGACTGTAATTTATATTGGTTGCAAGTGTTCCAATAAAATAAAACATCGATTATATACGAACTACCTATATATATTAAATATTAAACAGGATATTTACAGTTATTAAATTTAGTCGTATGAATCGTAAGATTGATCAATTTGTAAGTGATTTATTATACTTCACTATCGGATATACAAAAATATATTTTAAAAATAAATTATGGTTGAAAACTTATATTAATAATATGAAATCAAATAATATAATACGATTGAAAAATATAATCAATGTCATTTCCTATTATAATTATTTGTAGGTCATACAACTCATACTATAGTCACTATAGTGACTTTTTGTAGTAAAATAATATTATTTTTATTGTTTATTAATGTTTATTAATGTTGTCATGTTGGTAAAAATTTACATAATGATTTACATTTTTCAAAATACATAATATAAATTAATTTATAACTATAAAATAGATATAATATTGGTACCATTTGATCACTACGATCATTATAATAATTGGATCATTTAGAAAAATATATAAATGTTGATAAACTAATGTTAATAGCTACAATTTTTAAAATCATCATAGCTATTTATTTATCAAACCGATTGTTATTCTATTATACAATACTTTTGTACTGATCCTTTAATATAATAATTATACAAAATCAAATAATTTAAAAAATAGGTGTTTGTTTTAATTTTGATTTAGATACATAATTAAAAGGTTTAAAAAAATTACCTACTACATAAACAATTTATATTAAAAAAATGGAGTGAGAATGTTTGGTGAATCACTCTGTACACATACAGCTATGTATATATTTACTTTGCGCTGTTTGACGTTAAATATTAAAACTGTTCGTGCGAGTGTTGAATTACATGCATAAAAAACTTAATTAACATATTTTTCATAAATTAAAGATATTATAAATAATGTTTTCTTTATGTGTATATTAACTTAATTGACACAACTCTTTATCTATTATTAGTATAATTTATATATTATGTTTGACGTATGTGTTTAAAAATAAAATGTTAATTAGTATATGCATTATAATATAAAATACTATAAAATAATAATATATTTTTACAAACATCGTGTAATATATTATAACTTTCATATTTTTACGCTAGAACTAAACGTTTTTAACTGTATGTATTAGTATACTTAACAATAAAAATAGTTTCGATTCAGTATGATTAATATTTCTGAATTACAACAAGATAATTCAAATCATTATGTTTCGTATTAATATCCAATTTTATCTTAATTTGATCTTCAATTAATACCTAAACAAATTATGTAGGTATAATATTTATTTTCAATATATTTAAAATTGTGTAAACTATTTGACCTACAAATATTTTAGTAAATAACTATTAAGTTTTTGACTGAACATGAACATTTTTATAAACATGTATAATACAGAATTAAAACTAAATTTTTTTTAAATTTTCAAATACCTATTATCAGCTTTAAATTAGTCTAAATATTTAAACATTTTCATCGTGTATAGAAAACAATGATTATAACATAAAATATTTTAATTAAGTTCAAGCTATTTATATCACGATGTGATTCACACTGTTCTGAAGTATTGACTAATAGTTATAAATTAATACAATTTATTATCATACATGATATCGAACACACACCGCGGACCAACTTTTTTAATGTTGTTTTTCGTATTTAACGATTTATTATTAAATTCAAATTTAATATATCCATAATATTATAGATTATATTATATAGTAATCTACTCAATAATGAGGCAAAATCTACTATATATAGCAGAGCAAATTAGTGACTTCCGTATTTTTTTTATTTTTTTTAATTAAACTTTATATATTAGGTACCTACTCTTAAATAAAAAAAAAATAATTACTCAAAACGATTTTTAATTTTGTTTCGATTAAAATACAATTGGACGTAAGCAATCAATTGTTAAAAAAAAAAACAAAAAAATGCTAACTGGTTGAAAATAGTTATTTTCAGATATTTGTTGAGTTTTTTAATCGACAATAATTTATCATTCTGAATGGGTTCGTGCGTGCGGTCACTAACGCAATACCTTTACATACGATAAATCTGGAAAATTGATTTTGAAAAAAACCAAAAACAATAAAAAAAACTGCAGTTGTTTTAATTTCCTATGCAGAAAACAATCGATTGTTTCGTTAAAAAAAATAAATAACAACAATAATTAAAATACAAAAAAAAGCTGTTATTATAAACAGACGTATAACAATTATTTTCTTTACGGGTCGACAATGCAGTCACGCGACACGCCATGTTCTCTACATCATTCTGCCTTACCACCTTTCACCCCCTTCCACAACATCCCGCCACTAACCGTCTCGTAAAAGCAAATATTAAAACCCCTTTCGTATCCCTCTCAGTTGGTGTTTGTGTGAGTGCAACCGAAGGCGTTAAATATAATATATAGCGAGCCAAATGTGTCGGTGTTTAAAGTTTGGAGTTTGGACACTTATATATAATATTATATTACTGTATATAGGTACAGTCGGCGGCATGTTCTATTATAAAACACTCGACACTTGACATGTTGTATACATATATTATACGAAAGCAAATTGCACACTTTATATAGCAGCAATGGCTACGATATATAATATGTTACGTCTAATAGTATATTAGCCACCTATTTTATACAGTATGGTTCATGTTGAGTTTTATAGGTTGGAAAATGGTTGATATCGGACCATGGTGACCGGTGGTTAAAGTCAGATTTGCAATAGTGAGTGATATATTATATATGTGACCGAATGTTATATTTTGTTCACGAGATTTGTTGTATTTCATATATATTCATACTATACATATATTGTTCATACAATATTGTACAAACCGATGTATTTCTCGTCGAAAGGTACTATATTTTAAATCTAAACGTGATACCGCATGTGTTCAGTATAAGCGTACTTTTAAAGTCTACAAAAAATTCAGAACCCAGAAATTTTAGTAACTTTCAGCACTTTTGGTATAACGATACGTGCAAACGAAAGTTCTGAATTCAAAATGCTTGAAAGTATAAATATCGGTTCCATAGACAAAAAACTAACTAATCTAAAAATTATTTCCATATTGAAAATAAATAATTAATAAATATAGGTATATTACAATTTGATAAGAAAAAAAGTATGAAAAAGTGAACAATTTAATTTTACAAATAGGCACAAAATATGCATTAAATTCTATATGTTTTTAATTTTAAAAATAAATATTTATCCTATACTTACATTTTGCGTTCTAACTTCTATAAGGAACCACGCTGTATATTATATACTATACACACATTTCTATTTACTCTTTTAATATAAAATCAGGGATACCTAGTGCAGTATATATATAGGAATATGTACAGGTACACGGTATACGTATATGTATATGAGAAGGCATGTATTATATAATAATGTAGTGTCGGGAAAATGAAAATTAACATAACGCACGAATCACGTTCGCATGCATATCGGCGCCACTGCCGCCGCTCTCGACACGAAAAACCGTTATTGTTAATAATTACTTCTGACGCGGTTGTTTACATTAAAATTAATGCTATGTAAATTATTGGCGGGCGAGGTGTTGTCCGACTTCCTATACAAGCCACCGCCACCCGTGTACGTACACAGTATATTATAAGTTATAACACATAATAATATTACTATATACAGCCATACAGGGTGGTTTATTTTAAAGTTCATTTTTTTTTTGTTTTAATAACTGAGTTCTTAAAAAACACATTTTATTACGTAAATACACATAGAAAATGTGTGTTCACAAAAACCAATTTGTTGTTGTTATCATTAAGATTATAGAGTGAGCTGACTAACTGAGTACAGCTTTATCAAAACAGCTAAAAACATTGTCTTTATATTGTTATGATATTTTAATTTGCCTGCCATATAGGTAACGATAATTTTTAAAATGTAATATTTTACACAAGTATACTTATAACTATTGCATACAAATTAAAATATTTTAATAAACTCAACGTTCAAACACAGATAATGATCTTAACTTTATGATTAATAATAGAGAAATTCATTCTAACATTAAAACTAAAGTATAACACGAAATTGAGTCCACTGAATAAAAATGTTCGTTGTTGCGCATAATATTG
Source organism: Rhopalosiphum padi (assembly GCF_020882245.1). NCBI lineage: Eukaryota > Metazoa > Arthropoda > Insecta > Hemiptera > Aphididae > Rhopalosiphum > Rhopalosiphum padi. Next base: position 28,993,862 of record NC_083600.1, read on the forward strand.
ACCTTTAAATCAATCTTAAAAAAATATATGTGTATGCTTAATGATAATAGCAAATATATAATTAACCGATAGGTATAATATAAGTAATAACCACAATATGTCTAGTGTACAACAGCTGTGACTGCAATAATTGGATATAGGTTTAAGTGATCTTGAAAAAATATACATGTAATCAATTACATTCTATTAATATTTTGATTACTTAAATGATTTTATTTATGAACAACATATTTTATATTGGTGAATATCCATATGTTATTTTTGGTACTTTAATATGATCCGATGTGTATACTTATGTATAAACTTTTTTAGACCCATATTTTATGTACTGAGTAGAACAATGATAGTCTTTACGATTACGTGTTTTTTTTTTGTCTTTTGTTACTTTTTGAGACAGTAAAAATGCTTCGATTTTCCACATTAAGGACAGTTTCTAGTTGAAAATTGGATAAAGTTGGTAAAAACAAAATAATCCTATTACTTTTCAAAAATAAAAACTGAAATGTTAAGGAAGTGGACATTTTTGTACAAAACCAGTATTCGATTTTTATTTTTTTGTGCAACTCAAAAATGATTAACTATATTTATAGATACTTAAAATATATTCACCTAATTTTTAGAGGTATTAGCATTTTTTATATATGATAAAATTTTAAAAATATTGTCTATTTTTCGAGCCATCTATAGAGATTTTTTTGGTATAAATGTTGATAAAAATTATTCACTTACTTAGTTAAAAAGCTTAACAATTTAATACAAGATTTTTCATAAATTTTTCATTTACCAATCAAAAAATATAGAAAATACATATTCACAATATTTTTATTAATGTTCAAGTAAGAATTTTGATGAAATTCATTAAAAAATTGCGAAAATTGTTTATGGTTAGAAATTCATAAATCTTTTTTTTTTGTTTTTAAGATTTGAAAATGAAATACATTATTCTAGTCAAACTGATTTTTATGAACATTTGAAATTCTGTTTCTTTTCAAACGTTTTTTGATATGTTGTTGTAATTCAAAAGTTAATAACCTTTGCTAATAGAAATTTTCAAAAAATGTTTATATTATTATTTTTGACTCTTTTTAAACTATAACTATTTATAGACATATTTAATTTTTAATATTTTTTTATAAATTTAAGTAGTATATTATTTTTTTGGTAAAAGCTCTCTAAAAATTCAAAGAATATAGGTATTTAAAAATAATAAAGATATATAGGCAAGGTTTTTATGTATAAACACTTGAATATTTGACAAAATTCGTTAAAATCACCAAAATTTGTTACCAATTTTATAGTTTACAGTGACTCAATTAGGATTTTTTCAAGTGGGTGACAGTCAGTGAATCACTGTATACAGATGTAGGTTTTTTAAAAATTTTTCAATGGTCATTCAGGTCATTGATCCATAAATACAGCCCAAGAGGGGATATCCAGACACCCAAAAAACCCTCTCCCCGACACCTTTTTTTTGCACCACTGGTATATAATATATAATGGTATTATATTATGATAATTAGTTATAGGTAATTAGTACTTACCTACTACTTACTAATTACACATAATGTATTTATATATAAACGTTAATGGCTTATATAAGTCTGAAATTCAATAACGTCGGATATAATAATGTTGTTCGGATGGTAAAAATTAATGCATAATTGTTTTTAAACGTGAACACGCATAATACATCACAAGTACTAGGAGAATATACGATTTTTTTTTTATTTTAACGTATCCAAGTATAATATTTTATAATATGATATTGTGTAGAATTAAGTCGTAATATATAATTTATGTTTATACGAACAGAAATGCATTTATTTTAAGTATATTAGACTTTTATTAGATATAGGTATACCTACTCTGCAATACAATATCATAATATTGATGGATGCGTGATGTCATCCGTATTATCCATTACGTAGACGCGGTGAAGAATATTATTAAAACACGCGATTACCCTTTTTTATTTGTTACTTATTGGCATGTCAATATTAGGACTCAAAGTAATAAGTTGCATGAAACGTCTCAAGGGTATTATGTAAGGCATTGTTAAATGAATGTTTACATAACTGAAAACCTTCTACTACCCTGTTTCAATCGTAAACTAGAATTATCTCTAGGGATGTTATAATATGTTTTTCTTTCTTTTTTTTTCTTTTTTTCTTTTTTTATTATACCAGCGTGTCGTATTTAGTCTACCAAAACTCGTGTTTTATATAGATATACATAAACCTGTACAATGTACCTATATAATGTAATCGTATATTATATACAATATACATACGACTACTCGAAAAATAATATACGTCATGTGTAATTATGTTGATGGAATATTATTTTTGAATTACATACTTATTATTGCTTTGTAATTATTGAGTGATGGATGTTTCGATGACCTAGAAAAATTCGAAAATTTTGCAATCTGATTGCAAATCATCTATATTACAATATATTTATATATACTGCAAGAACACTGTTATAATATACGTGTATAGATCATATTATGAACTACTATGAACGGTTCGGAGATCAGAAAATATACCTTAAAGTATATAATAGGTAGGTACAAGCATGCACGTGCACGTGTACCTACTCATATTGTATTATTAATTATTGAAAAATAGTTGTAATATTATCAAGTGATCTACATTATGTAATGTTATTAGTTTGGGAGATTTAAATGGTATTAAGCTATTATTTATGTTTAGGAAATAAATTATCTATATTTTTAAGTGTATGTTTTAGATGTGAATAATATGCTATGTACAAACTTAAATTAAATTTGAAATACATCAATAGTCGATAAATATTAATACATAATAATGTAGATATATTTAACACGAATTATATTATCAAGGTTGGGATATGTTATGACTATGAGCATTTAATGTATTATACAGTATACCTAAACGTTAAATTATGAAGCAAACAAAATGATATACACAAACAACATATGTTGATGGATAATATTATTTAGTAGACCCCTTGTCAAAAATAAGACACTTAAAAAATATATGTATAAACATATAATATAGGATGATGTAATAAAAACTTTCTTCTTTATAAGCACGCTTTTATTAATATTTCAAGTCCTTATAATAGTAATTGAAATAAATATATTTTATATACCTATCTCTATATATTACAAGTATATAGTATAATAGAATAATCCACTTAAAAAGAACGAATACTCTATGAGAATATTTGTAATAGAAATTTGCACGACTGATAGACAAATAACCAATAAATTGGTTGCGGTTACCTATATATATAGGATTTATAATATAATATATATAATATAATGTACCTCAATAACTATATAGGTTAAAACGTATGCGGATATGCGTAAAATATCATGTACCTACCTACTATATAAGTATAATATTTCTACACATTATTTAGATCAGAAAATATATATATAGGTTCGAAAAATAAAATACCGCAACATCAAACCTATTTCATCTATACGATATTGGTTTACTTAAATTGTTTATAGAATTTTATGGAACCCATTAAACGGCGAAAATTATATTATCGAATATTGATCGTAACATAATTATTATCGTAAAATTACATCGTTACACGAACATACACATTACACATTCGTATTATAGGCGTACGCGTGTATATTATAATATAGTTGTATTGTGTGAACGAATTTGAAAATAAAACGGTCGGTGTGGTCTTCAAAGGATAAGTTAAAAATCTCACTGTATCGTCCGATCAGTATCGATATAATATTATTATACGCACCTAATTAGACATTAATGGCCGTTTTCGTGACCACACGAGTGCCGAAAGAAATGAAAAATACAATCTATACAGGACGCGCTTGCCTTTCAAATCGATCGAAACCGGTTGCACTTAATTGGTCGGCAACGGTGTAAAAAGAAATACTTCAACGGTGTAATTTCAATGTACCAATATATATATATATTATTTTCTTCAGAAAATAAGTCTATTATGACGCTATTTAATAATATTGTTTATATTAATGGAAACGAAAAATATGATATAATGTTACGTGTATTATTATTATTATGTCTCATATGTACTATGTAGAAACCTACACCAATATATAATATTATAGGTGATATACATAATAAAAAATTAAAAACGATGGCCAGATTTATCGACGGTAATAATTTATTTATTTTACGATTTCGACGAGACGACTAATAATAATTATCAAATTAATTATAATTGATTAACAATATTTTAATAAATGCCGAATTCGAGTAGGTATAGCACAAGAGCAAGCTATTCACGTATCTACCAATTATAAAAGAGTCTATATACATATATAGAATATATTATGTTATCTTAAGAGTCAGTGAGACAGCTAGTGACACCTTCGTTGTAACAGTCTCGAAATAGTTTTGGGCAGTATAAAAATGATTAGAAATAAATAACAATATAATGGTCCTCCCACGCAACCACAAATCAATGTTTAATGACGCATAACGACTTTTCTGGAACAACGATTAACCGAAATACCTAATACATTTGTCAATATAAATAACATAATTATCTAATATTTAAATTCTTATCAAGATAATTTAATACAATGAATTTATTACATTCATTATAAAGTAAAGTGAATGAATTAAATTGTCTGTATAGTATATAGTTAGCTAATTAAAAAATTACAAAAATGGGTCAGTATACTGCAGACTAACATTATAAGAATTAAAATTAAATACAATATCTAGTTTATTCAGAACTCAATATATTTTATAAATAATTTAATTTTAAGAAGTTTAGGACGACACTGAGTATTACTCTTACAGCCAAATCCACCAAGAGTTCAGTATAAATCATGTACCTATTTTTTTTTCATTATTATTATTATACAATTTACCGTAAAAATGTATGTAATGTGACATGTATTACAGTAAAAATTATTGAATAGAGTGAATTCAAACACTCTTCGATATATTATGTTTTACTAAAAGAAAACCCGAAGAATTGACAAAAACAATAAATATAATATTATATAAAATAATAATAATTAGTTCTAATAAACGTCGTGCATTCCTAATATTTATTGTGTGCGATTGACCTATACATCGTGATTGGTTATACAGTTGGAAGTTTATATACCTATAATACATGGACTATTAACATAGCTGGGTAGCATACCAAATACAGTCGATCGTAAGATTAACATCAAAATAATCCTGATTGAATACGGAATCTTCGTAATAAATAAAAACACACATTCACCCAAACACTCGCGCACACTCACTTATACGACTTTAACTATTAAAATTCTATACCAGTATAATATGACTTTGTACATTATTATGTATCTAATTTAACGTTTCACAATATCCATCATAATTATATTATGATATATAATGTATACTATACATATTTGACAAGAAGCCTACCTTATAGGTGTATGTATTTTATAATGGGCCGTTTGAAAAAATAACGTTTTCTAGACGACTACTGCGGTCACCGCAGATTGCAGTTTAGTTTATTCGCAAAATATATCGTAATATATTATACTACACCACATACATACGTATTCATATATATATATGGGTACTTACGTATGGCTACCGACGGTGGCGTGTGTATAATAATAATAATAATAATAATAATATAATATATCTCGTGCTGGACCTCGGCTTGTTTTTGCACGTACACGCATTCTTTAGTTTATCACCCATAAAACACAACAGCCGTCCAGCTCTATTATAATATACGTCTCTTTCTTCTTATAATAATATGATATATAATAACCAATAAAAATAATCTTTATTTTCACGCGCATTTAATAAAATACCCATCACACATATACATATATAAATAAATATATATGTATATATATAATATGTCTTTCGTACTTAAACGGACGCATATAAATACATATTATAATAATATAAAACATCGTATACATATATATAGTATTATACAGGTATAGTATGCACACAATACACATAAACATTATGCGTTATTATATTAATTGTAAATGCAACCTATGTAACGTCGGCGTATAGTAGTCGGTGTACAATATATATATATATATATGTATTCATATGTATATTATAATATTATGTACATTATTATCCGAGTGGACGCGCTGTTTATAAATACCAATATATCAACCGCTTTTCAAGTGTGCATAAATCTTGCACATTTTACAATATTATGATCACAATTATTATTGTTGTACCGGTGACGATTTTATATATCTACAATATCTTCGCGGTTTTAGACGAAAGTATATAAAATAGGTATAGACTAAAGCGTCAATGAGAAAATTATCGTTTTGACGAGGAAATTCTCTCACATATTATTGACATGTGTAGATAAATATCTATATACATATCTACTCGTAGTACATCGTTATATTACACCTAATGTTATCATATGCGCGCAATTAATTAAACACTAAATATGTAAAAAATGATAAGCAATAATATGATATACATTTGAACTTAACCGGTTTTCACGCACATCAGTTACTCGGGAGCAATAGTTATACATAATATATAATATATATACATGTATTATACTGACTGCAATAATAAATCAAACATAATAAGAATTATTATTTAAAACTGCATTTACGTTGTCTGCAGGTGTAGGTAGTATTAATAATAATAATAATAATATTAGCTGTACTACAGTACTTCCATCGAATTGACCAATTCGCCGCTATCACCGCAATATAGTAGGCATTATCAATTATCATACTTAGCTGAAAATAAATTTCAATTAAACGCTCGGATGGACATTTACGTTAGCGTATATATATCATAATATATTTATATATGCAATATATGCCCACTTAGATGTAGGTAATTAATTAGCTCACTAAACATAATTATTATATACATATATTTCTCTGAAATCTATGGTATAACATTGCTAGTTTTAATTATTTGAAAAGGAGATTTCATTTGAGCACTTGAGTCAGCACCAATCAGTTTATACAACGTATAAATGTACAATGTATAATTCAAACCAAAGCCAATTAAATGCATTAACCGCATTTCCACATTATACATGTATATAATTATGAATATACTTTTCATTTATAATTTATTGTTAGCTTCGCTTCGATTTCACGAGAGATGATTTTATAGACTATCACTTCTATGCTAAACGTTTCCGTTTTTTATTTCTGTTTAATCAGCAAAAATAAAACTAATCTCGAAACTTCAAACATGAAGTATCTTAGATATTAATCTAACCCTTTTTTTTTTTTACAAATTATAGGTACTATACGACAGATGTTAAAAACAATGATAAACATTAAATAGTATTATAAACACAAAATTAAATGCAATACAAACTATGTTGAAATATGGCACAGCCCATGCACTTTTATAATATAAGAAAAGAGGAAACAATAATAAACCACCTAATAATCGTTATTTTTTGTGTAAATAATCTATTTCATTAACATTAGGTATTGGTAAATTACTATAGGTATATTAAAAAAAAGTGTGACTTTAAAACTATGTGTTCTTATTTATATATATTTTTTTTATTAATGCGTAAGAAATAAGGACAATAACTTATGAGAAATATTATATTAAATGTTTGAACTTTCTGGTTTTAAACATTTTGTCATTTTCACGTCAATATTTATAATTATATTCCAGGAACTACTTTTTGTAATTTTTGCACTACCAACGCGTTATCCAATAAAATCTTTATAAAATGTTTATTACTAGCGTAACGTTGTTTACCTTAGTGTGAAAATATTTTCATTTATCGATTACACTTTAGTTGAGTGAGATCGCGATTATGGGTATCTTGAGTACTACATATCCGATACCGATCGTAGTAGGCTCTGCACGTCGCGGGCTTGAACGCCGTAAGTCGTAACCAACCAGGTACCTATCGGTCCGATTAGACTATCTTTTCGCTAATTTTCTTTCGAAACACCATCTTTAGTCTGTTGTTGTACGTTAAATCTTCTATATATTGTACCTTTCGACATCATCCTTTTTGACCACCGCTGCGAGTCTGTACGACGAAAATATAATTTTTAAGATTATAAATATAAAATAAAATATTTAAGATATTATAAATATTTCTTAAAATTAATTAAATCGCAATGCGAGACTTAAACAAAAGTTATGGTTAAGTTTATACACTAAATTATTGACGATAAACCATGATATTACTATAAATAATAATAAATACATATTAAAAAAATATATTTGTACATATGTATAGGTCTCATCATATATTAGGTATACATACAATTCAACTGGATAATTCTATCCTGATAAATTTAATATATTATATGAATTATTGAGCTTTTCCACTTTTCTATAGTTGTCGTGGACACGCTCGTATTATACGACACACGCGCGTGCATATATATATATATAATATTACTGTGCTGTTTGCACACGCTTGTGCATCGAATTTACCTGCAGCTAGTGAGAGTGTGTGTTTTTTCGTTATTATTTCAAAACTGTCTGTACACAATAATATTATATTGTAATACAGGTAAAGGTGTATACCTAACTACACTAGTCCACACGGACGTAATTATCGTGTTTCAATGCCGACGTCGACGGCGGAGACGAGTCGTCTAAAACGGTTTCGATGATAGCTGTCGCTGCAGTGTATAACGCGCGCGCGCTCATTCGCGGGGAACGCGTTTCGGGACGCCCGAGGCGGTGTTTGGCGATCGCATTTATCCACAAAGAGCTGCGTCGGCGTCCGTAGCCTGTTATTTAGACGCGGACGAGCTGTAAATAATTATACGAGTTTCGCCGCCCGCATGAGTGTGTTTGTACGATGATGTGCACACACACACACTACACCGACTTATCGCTCCCACAGTCCCACCCTCCACGACCCCCCACTACTAAGTTTCCCGCGTGTGCATACCTATATAGATAGAGTGCATATAGTGTTGTATTACGATGGTATATCATATTAATATATTATCATGTGCATTGATGTTACGTAATGTACGCATATGTATCAATCTAAATAATATGTGGAATTATGCACTTACAGTGTAGTGTACTATATATATATATACGCGTATCATGTATTCGTGTGCAACGTGCATAGGTACTGTGTAATTTGTATGCGAATTACGTCCCAAAAAAGATGTTTATTTTTTTATTTTTTGGTTGATGGTAAATTCGACCAGTGACTTGCGTCCCGTTTCGCGAACACGGCACTCCTTTGTATTTTTTTTCTTCCTACTTTTAATAATAGTCACAAAGTTGTGTTTCCAAAAAGAATCGAAAGTTTTTTGTTGAATTTATACTATACAATATGCCTGTCAAATAAGTTTGTGAATCAATTAATTTCAAATTAAACTCAATTTTTTACCCAATAAGTCGTCAAGTACAAGTGAACATTTATAAATATTTTACAATTTTAAAACGTTGATTGTACTTACTTGATTCCAAATTGGACATTTTTCAAAACTAAATGATATTTCTTACCTTCAAATTTGATAATAGATTGGTTATAGACTTATAGTAGGTCACAACTATCTGCCTTCTATCGCAAATCATATTTTTATTCACTAGTGTGTATTAATAATATAAAACTTTAACTGCGTCGAGTACCTATATATACTGTAATGTAATAACTAATATAACTATTTATAATTATACATGTCTGAAGTTTCGGTATATTTAGTGTGTACATAAAAATGTTTATTCTTTGCAAACTACAAAATAAAATCAAAAAGCATTAAAAAAAAAATCTATACTAAAATTAAAATGTTAATGAAATGTTTAATTAATCAATAATAAAAGTTTAAATTTTTGAAATTATATTTTTTGGCTTATTTTTTTATAATAATAAGTAATAACGTTATATAATGAACATAATATACAATATACTATTATTTTACCGACAAAAAATAAAAAATCGTAATAATAGTATTTAAATTTAAATTGGTATGTACCTATGTTATATTATATAATATGAATTTATCTTTCATATAACTATCAAGTTGACCTTATTGTCATTGTTAGTATTTTTGTAATATCTCTAACTTTTTTAGTGCATTTATTTATTATATGTTTTACCAAAACTTTTGGTATTTTTCAATACCATATTGGTAAAACAGATTTCCCAGTTTTTTACTACAACATCTATGTCATATACCCCTGCATAATGGTTTTATAACCACCCGAGCATCATTAATTGAACATCGCATCAAACAACCTGCAGTATATAGGCAAATGTAAGAGAACTACAGATGATGACTAATTATTGTAACAGATTATTTTGGAGCCAACAAAAATCAAATCTATATACTCGTAGGTAAACTTATTATTATTTTGGATATTAATTCTATACATATTTTGTCTTATACTATGTCTGTGGGTTAAGGATTTCTGGGTAATAAAATTGATGATAATAATAATATTGCGGGTTACATGAAAAACGTATTATAATATTATGTGAGAGATCACTGAGATCCCCTTGAAAAATTACAGATGTCGACGGGTTTTTAATAACACGCACAATCTATAATATTATAATACTGCTATAATAATATGTAGGTATTAAAAACTATTATAGGTACCTATATATTTATTTAAATATTTATTTTTCATTGTTGATATCGTAATTATTAAACCCGCAAGGATATTATAAGAATAATTGTCTATGTAATAATACATAATAAAATGAATACGTATTACGTATACCTACACCACGTTTGAATATATGTATATGAGGTTCAGATATAATATAATATATTAACATGTCTAATTGATTAGTTAAATTGATTTAATAAAAGGTCACCCGGCAACGCCCTTCTGTCTCAACTGTCATTTATAAAATGGTACAAAATATTCTGAGTGGCGCTATACTATTACTTCCCTAACTTGTCTGGATGTAATTACTTTCAGTCCTAAACCAAACATAAAATATTTAATTACGGTATATGTTTTGTTTGTATTATTGTGAGTTGCGTTAGACATAGACATTATAAGTTATCAAAAATAAGTTGTAAAAATTATTACAGGCTGAAAGCGAATTATTATAAAAAAAACTGAAGGCAGGTACAAGTAGAACAATACGAACGTCGGACGTCATGTACAAAATAATGTAATAATAAATAAACTTCCGAAGTTGCTTATGTATAATATATTATTATATTAATTATTATCGTTTCGTTTTTATCTCGTATTTTACAACTATTAATAATTATGTATTAGTATTTATGGTATATATATACTATTAAAAATGAAAGTTGTTAATTTCGCTTGAAAACGGAACAGTAAATTATTATAATAATGATAATAGTAATAATAATAATTAATGGTCCGCACATGTATTCTCTGTAAATTAGCAAAAGTCACCTTGTAACATTAATTAATTTTTAACATCTCAATAAGTGATTATTATAATATTACGTATATACTTACACTGTACACCGTTATTTATTGTACATAATATGACGTGTACAAAAATATGGGTTAGGTTACCTGATATGGGTTTGTAAATTTACATCTTGAAGACTTATAATAGGTACATACATAAAAATGCTGTTTTCATAAACTGTAGCAAAACTTGGTATTTGATTGATGTAATCGCAAAACGAAATTAACTAGAAAATAGTTGCATAAAAATTTTTTAAATAAGTATACATAGATACCAAACCTAAACAACTGATCATGGCCGCATTTCATTCATAAATATAAAGGATTATATCATTATTATATCAATATTGTTGTGGTACACTTCCATTTTGATTGGTTTCCCGACAAAGCCTATCCTCATTCTACTATATATAATACTATACAATATGCAGGTACGTATATATTATAGTGACTTGTCTGTTATGAAATTTACTAACACTCGACTGTCACGGTAAATAATCGATCTTGTAAACACCCATCATTTGTCAATAATTATTATTGTTTACCCCGCGCGATAAGAGCATATTATTATAATCGACAATCTTTCGGCATTGTAACGTTGCACCGTCGTGAATAAGAATCTAATCGCATTTTAATTTATTCATTGACACAAACCGTTCGTATGGAAGTTGCCGTTAGGTATTTATCGTGTATAATAGCCAATATGTATGTACTATGTACTATGTGCCTATGTGCTATGTAAGATTACACTTACAGGCACAATTTTCCTCATACGTATAATAGTAATGTATACATTTATAATACACATCGTACTTATTATCATAGGAATTATGTAATATTATAGTTGATAATATGTTCACACCTACGACATATTAGATCACCGAATATGTATAATTAAACCTATACAATTTTAAATTTACATATTTATATTAGAAAAATACACTTTTGTCTATTAGGTATTTAAATCTAACGCTATTATGTGATTAATGTTTTTATACAATTTGCATTTTTTTCCAAAATGGTAAATAATATTTCATTAAAAACACGACCTATAAAATATGTCTGTACACTATATTATGCTATCAGCAAAATATATATTTAAGATAGACATCAGTAGTTGATCTTAACGCGTTAATTTTGATATTATTTTTATATGTGTTGATTTCACATTAATCAATAATTTTGGCTATAGTGAAACGTAGAATACATTTTTTAAATACATTTTTAGTGATTAATATAAGTACCGCTAAGGTACTATAGTTGCCACCTACCTGTGATTAAAATTTCTATTTTTTTTTTTATTTATGTAAAGTTTATACTCACGTTGATGGAAAAATCAAGTACCTAACATAATATGCTTAATAGGAAAAAAATTGAATTGAGTCCAGCCTAATTTTAGGTATTTAAATTGAGTTAAATTTATTATCATCTCTTAATATATTATAATTGAGTTAGTTGAGCAATAGTATCACCTAAATAATGCTTATAAAGTGACAGGGGACTCAAATCAAACAACCAAAAAGTGTTTTTTGATATATTTATTATTCGACGTGTTAAAATAATTCTTAACAATTTCCATATGTGATTCCAAAACAATCAGTTCAAAGTCCATATCACTCTCTTTAACTCGATCAAGGGTTGTTATTTTTAGCATTCAACAAAGTTTCAATAAATTATAGATATTAATTACCTTCTACTGTCAATAATATTTTTCTATAAGTAGGTTTTTTCTTTCATTTTGCTAAACTCTTGCTTAATTTAATGCTTACTTGGTACGATTTATTGTATACTTGTGGTACTTTATTACTATACGAGTAGTCTCAGTATTATTACATTTCTTATCCACATCTTATTTATAAGCATATAGAGTAAGTGCACATTTGTATTTTTATTTTGTTTAAATTACGTATTGTCCACCAAAGGATAATCGACTTTTTTTTTAACTTTACGATCTTTGTCAGACGAAATCCAGGCTAACCAATATAAGCTTATAATATAAGAGTATAAGACAGTATAAGACACTCTCCGAGACTCAAGGGATCTATAATTGATATAACTTTTATTGGAATCAATACAGTAATTTCTGAGATTAGCGCGTTCAAACATATTAATATACTATTCTATACATGCAGCTGTATAATAAGTATTATTATTTAGAGCAGTATATATTAACGATTATAGTACGATAAATTGAAATGATTGTGCAGTATTTAGTAGTTTATCATATTATAATAAATATTGAGAATAATAACTAAGTTGGAACGTATAATTTAAAGGACTGCGTAATTATATTTAGGTATATGATGTGATCTGCAGTGGTATCTGTACGAGAGACGATAATTTGTCGGTAGATATTTGCATCGTCGACGATTCGCCAATCCGTTTTTGAAAAGGGGAGGACGAACCGGAAAAAATACAACTCCTCCCGGTGCACATAGACATGATAATATTATGTATATATATATATATATATATATACAAATCTAACGGTATCCGCAAGCGCCGAGTCGTATATACACGGAAGCCTCGAATTTCCATATAATACATAATAATATATATGTATACACACGTATACATAATGGCGGTTATACATATAGTATATATACGCGGTAGTCGGTCGTAAATAATAACGCGCCGCATCCCTCGGCCGACGGGTAGTCGTATTATACACATACATATACATTATACAATGTATGATACGATATTACGTAATTTCACGCACCCTTTCACACGAGCCAGACCCCGACGCCGCGACCGCTATAATATAATATATTTTACCGCTACCGTGGTACATAGCGCCGCCCCGCCGACGATCTGCTGCAGAGCGGATTGCGGTAAAATAAATCGCAAGCGACCGTAATATATATGCGACGGGCGCGCGTATATACAACACTCGTTGTGTATACGCGTGTCTTTGTATATACTATTGTACATAATAAATATATATATATATATATACAAGTATAATATTATGACATATAATAATAATAATAATTGTAATATATATATGTGTGTGTGTGTGCGACGGCAACGAGTAACGACCGAGTTGCGTATAATAATAATAATAAATAAAAGTACTATAACGCCACTAAAATATATACGTTATAATAATATATAATATTATATTATACACGTTGCGAGTATATATAATATATATACTTGTGTTTTTGTTATACGATTATTTTCGAGCGCACTAACCCGTGCGAATATAAATCAGAGACAACTTTTTTCTCTTTTTTTTTTCTAACCGGTGGAAGAGACTTTAGGAGAGGGGTCTGGAAACTCTGGGATATGAATTTGACAGAACTGGGGGGAGAGGGGTTATAAAGAGGGATAAAAACGCGCACAAATAAAATGCTATATAATAATATATATAAAATATATATTACTGTGTATGTAGTCTGTACTCTGTATATAACATATATAATATAGATATACATATATACGAGTAGTATGCACAGCACGATGTTCGCAATTCTCGCTGTAATAACGGCTGCAATGGCCAATGAAAATAAAATATAAATTATAAAATCTCATTTCATAATAAATTATTGCGCATAAATAGTATATTATTATCATTTCAAAGGCTGGCTATAAACTAAGTTAATATAGAGTAATATATAATAATATTATATATACAAATAATTAATTTTAAAGTTAAAAGTTACAAGTTAAATATAGGAAAAAAAGTAACTAAAATTAGTTAAAATTCAATATTTTAACTGAGTATTAATGATTTACCTATATATTATAATAATATGCTAAAGAACGATAAATCTTATAAAAGTATTTACCTTGTATGTAGTAATAATATATAATATTATATTTTTAGTAAGTAAATATAATTCAATTCAACCAGAATCTGATTATTTTAAATTTGAAAGTTGTGTAAATATTATAAACGATAAATCACAAATGTTGAAATGTGCATAATGCGTAGTATTTATTACTCTGCATTGAATAAATCATTATTTTAATTTTTAATCTTATCTTATTTAAGCTTTTATATTTTGTTTTACAGCATATTGGCTTCCACTGGTATAATATATTATAAGCAATTATTTATAAGATTTTTTGCATTTAAATTATTTTTTTTAAATCTTTGCAAGTTTATGCGTAGTAAAATAAAACAAAAACTATTTTTAAATAGCTAAATGTAATTTAAAAGTTGGCTGCTTAACTGCTTAAAAACTTACACATCCGAAAAAAAATTATGCTTTAGGTGGGTGCAGCAGTTCTTGCACCAGAACACATAGGTATTATAAAAACGAATATAATAAAATTATGTACCTATACTTATTTTTAATGCAGAGCAATGGATCAACGAAATAATAAAAATGGAGATTCAATAAAATATGAATAATATGTAATAAAATTTAAACTTTTCCATTTTTTATGTTCCAAATAATATTACAGATAATAGAACGAAATATAGGTACATATAATATGACCCACGTTTATGTATATATATCAACACATACACGCACATACACACACACATATATGATACATGTGTTAGTGTATATAATATACATATACCATACATATAGAATAACGCAAGTGTGGTAAAAGTTTCAAAATTCCTCTATTAAATATTTAATCTCTGGATCGTGCACCTGCTCAGGTCGGTGATTAAATCATTTTATGTTTAACCCATAAACCTTTTACTAATCCACGTGCTTTGTCATATATATGAGCCGTGACACACGTTTATCCAAACGATTTCCACGCTCGGTATAACGAAACAGAATTTTATGTTTCAATATCTGGGGCTGCTAACCATTCTTTCACATTAAAACATTCTTCACTTGTAGAGTCGTTCGCACTGAATTTATATAATGTATCCTTTACTCCCATTATACACATATAAATGTATGAATACATACATAGTATATATGCTATATAATAGTTATACACGTTTTATAATACATAAAAGTGTACAACATACGTGTAAACTGTAAACACTAAAAGTATAATATGTGCCATACCGACCAGAGGTGATTATATAGGTATACGTATCTACGGAGAAAATGACTCGGCCGAGAGAAACATATAATATAAATTATAATATTACAAGAGAATATTATGTCGTTATTTTTCCGCATTTATAGAAAGAGGTTAATCAACTTTATCATACTATAAACAACCATTTCATATTCTAAAACTATTGTTATTATTTTTTATTTTTACATGAAGGTATACTGCAAATATGTTTTAGTTATATAAACAAAGAGAAAAATTGTATGTATTCTGGTTTTACATTAAAAAAAACATACATATAATATATTGTGAATATTGTAATGTTTGGGTTTTTTCGTGTCTGCCATAAAATTCGAAAAAAAATATTTTCTTTAATTTTTAACATAGGTATACAATTTTATAACTTTTATGATAATTTTAAACATATGAAAAAAATGTTAAGCTTGAAGACTGAAGTTTAAATTATTTTTTAATTTGACATGCACACCTATAAAATGTTAACTTATTTATCATAGGTATACACAAAAATTAATAACATTTTAAATTTTTATATCTTATTATTACTGTAAATTACAAGCTAAACAATTAATTTTAATCATATTATAAAGAAGAGGAAAATTATTTTTGTTAAAATTATCACTAATAAATAATAATATAGTACCAACCTATAGTAATTTAAAATATTAATAGAAATAAAGGCTGCTCACTTAACCACTCTACAGAATTGAATATATTACTCAACTTTTACATCAATTATTTTTTATTATCAATATTTAGATACATGATATTAAATTTTTTTAAATATGTTTGCTTTTTTAAAACTATTTATAGACATTTTAAATTGTTGATTTTTTTTTCAAGTTATAAAACTTGTAATAAATTTAGATTAGATATAAATATAATAATATAATAATATAATATAATATATTATATATATATAATATCAATCATAGTTGCTTTCAAAACGATTCAAAATCTGTTCAAAAATATCTTAATTAAATGTACACAATGTTAGAGCATTATATAAATATTTTGATAGATATTTTTATATTAAGTTCAAAAATCAAAATTAATCGAAATAATCCATAATTAAACGAGACATAAATATTTTTCCCCCTATTAAGTTTTATTATTTTGTTTTAATTTAAAATACTAATATTAATCATAGAAATTTGAAACTTGCCACATATGTGATGTATTTAATTAATTTCATTACATATTCATAATATTGTAAAATAATCCATTTATTACCTATCTATGGACTATGACTGACATTTGAATATATTATGTGGTCAACTTCGTTATACTTCATTATAATATACTTGTATATATCTAGAATAAGTTGATAATAGGCTTGAATGTTCTTTTAATAATGTAAAGACTCTAGTGTTGTATAATTACACATAATTTGATCAAATTTAAATTGATTCCTTGAAACTATAATTTTTATTATTAATTATTTTCCTGTATATACGTTATAGATTTTAAGTATTACCTTCCGGCTTCTTTATTAACTATATTATTTAACAATTTTAGAAGACACCTACAAAGATTTTATCGTCACACCGCCATTACACCAATAAAACGGATAAACGAATGTCTATTCCAAAACGTATCATTAAACATTTATTTTAAGCAAAAAAGTTTAAATTATAAAAAAATGATATTACATTATTATAATACCAACATTTGTCGTGTATAATACGCATACGGAATATATTGATGGCAAACACATCACACATAGGTACTATTATAAACACGTATACCTAGTCATTATTTATGTAAAGGCTAAATATGGACAGATGGTAAGACTGGTTAAAAAGTGTATCGCGCGCCTATATATTATAATATTATAATCGTCGTCCTGTTCAGTTTGAAATTCCTATTAAAACAGAAAACCACCAGTAACTATATATTATATATACCGCGGTATGTAATATACATATTAAACTAAACACGTTTAATTATTATATTTGTAAACCAAGGGATAATCATTTGTACTGTATAAACTGTATAATATGTTTATGACTACACATTATATTAATTATTATTGTACTTATTATTATACCGCTCTACTGCAACGTTTAATTAAACATATTATTATTTAGGTACAAACGTACCATATGTACTACCTATATATTATACGCGCTGCAGTCGAGTTAAAAATGAACCAAAAGATATGCGCGTACTTAATATACCGTGGTGGTGTACAATTATTATTTTTCGTACCTATACACAATGCATGTATAGGAAAAACCACATATTCAACACCTTAAAAATATTAATTGTAAAAACGATTACGGCGGCGGATCCACACGAGTACAAATAGTAGTACCTACCTCGCTGTGTACAACGGAATAATATTATTTGTAATACATATAATTTTGTAGGAGCTTATAACATATATATATATACGTGTTTTATTATAATACAGCGATGGTCGTATAGAAACGTCTGTAGGTACCTACACATAATGAGTATGTGTCCGACACGTTGACATAGGCCATATATTATTATTATTTAATGTATACATTATACACAACAATACGCGACCAAGTCGGAAATTAAACACACACACGCGAGGATTACGCGGGGCTACCGCGGCGTTGCTGCGTACGATAATATTATAATGCGCGTGTGATATATTTGTATTCAAAAGTGAAATTATTATTCGTTAAAGACGCCTTTATAAATGGGAAGTATATAAATATTCGGATAAAAACGTCATTTATAAGTTTCTACGGCGATTGTCGTCTTCGCGGCAGTATAGTATATGTGTGCGCGTAAGTACCTAAAGTATACACATTTACCTACACAATATTATGTGTATATATATATTGTATATAATGCAATGTGAGTATGATAATAATAATAATAATATTATTACCGTTACCGAGACGATAATCCCGACGAGCGGATTTATCATATTATATACAATTTATGTTTATATATTATATATATATATTATTTAAGACATAATAACGAAGACGTGGTTTAATATACCTATTACCTCCTACACCAATATATAATAAGTATACATATAATATTATTATTATGTACGTGTATATACGACACTGCATAGGTACCTACAGCCGGCTGTGTGTGTAATAACATTGTGTACCATATAATCCTGTGCACAAATATTTGATTTACACCGCGGTGGCGTATATACCTATAGGTTTACCTATACACGCACTGCACACAAGTGTGGGTAGTATATATTATGCTTTCGAGTTTTTAGGGTGTACAAAAACACACACATAAACATACCCGCTCGACGAGATAATCACTATAAAGGTCGTGATTACAGGGTGTAGAGCCGTATAGGTGATATATATATGTGGAAAACACGTTTTGGCCTGCAAACCATTGGAGGACTGCGATACCCTCGTACACGACATGTATACGTGAATATCGTGTTAGTATATATAATATGATAGTACGTATGGCGTATACCCGCAAATTATGTGATATTATATATTATTTTGGTAGCGGCACTATATCTCGACGCGCGCGGGCGAAATGTGCGTCATATTATGTACCGTAATGTAATACGCGTATACCTACATATAAGCCGCCGCCACTCTGGGGATGATGTTCCTACGATGATACGTACGCCTATATAATAAACCTGGGTAAGTGTATACAATATAATCTGTATACCGCGGTAATTGCGCGCCGAGCCGGGTGTCAATATAATTACTACCCGAAAGGTGTTTGGATTTTTCAAACGGCGCCCCCGGCTGTTGGATCAAGTGACGCGGCGCGAGGTGGGGAGGGAAAGCGCTTTTTTTTCGTCTTTCTATCTGTTTACAAAATATTTATCCGTCATTACCGGTTCTCGTGTCCGCAGTGTGTGTGTAATTGCCCGTCGTACACACACACACACTCGCCACCACCTCATGTATGTATACAAGATTTACGTTTTTTTTTTTTGTTTTTGTTTCGTTTAATGTGCCGGTGTATTATTTGATCAGATCGGAAAATGGCCGCCGGTCAAAGCCGACACTAAAATAAAAGGACTCGGTCGCGGGCGCGCGCGCGAACACACACACGCACACACACTCGCGCACACGTACGCGCGTTAACAGACGCACACTTTGTGTATACGGGTGTTGCGCGATCCTTCTTTGCGTCCAGCTGCCGCAGCGACGCGGCCGGGGCACGCCCCTTATTCTTGTTACTCGAGAGTCGGAGACATGACTGTAAATAATGTAAAGTACCGCCGGAGTATAATATATGTATATTGTATAAGTATGCTATATATATATATATATGTGTGTGTGTGTGTGTGTGACGTGTGTGTATATGTATATTGTAGGTAATACGCATTGCAATCCGTTCGATGGGTACATATAGACATATTATATTAATATTCTTGTCTGTTTTCCCGCCGTCAGTCACACCATTGCAAACTTGGTGTATCGTGTGACTTTTTATAATGTATGATACATATTAGCAGTTTTATCTAGTAGTATGTATACTTAATTACATTTTTTAGTTATATAGAATAATGATATACAGCAAGCATAATACATACAAAGTGATTCACCATCATGCATTTTCATCCACACTTATTTGCAGTTATTTAAAATCTAATTTTTGAAACGTTTAAACATTTTTAGATATATACCTACTGAAAGATCATAATATTTTCTAATTCTTGAGATTTTTCGCTATACTTAAAAACTAAAGAGTGCCGTGCGGATATACAAATATCTGGTTTATAAATGAAAACCCCCTTTTCGACTGTAAATTATTTAGCGGATTATGTTTTTGAAAATTTTGATATATAGGTACTTTTATTAAAGGAAAAGGGACGGGGGCGGGTTGAGCGTGCTTGATGAATGGCTCTATAAATACATAAAGGGGAATTGGAAATATGTATAAATTTGCGTTTAAACTTTAAACATTACAGTTTGTATAATATTATGTTTTAATAATCAAAATATGTGATAATAATAACTAATACGTATTAATATAATATTATGTAGATACGAAATGACGAAATAATAGAAATAATATAATAAAATATAATAATTATTCAAAAACAATAACTCACTCATTCGCATTTTCATGATACAACCCGTCCCCTCAGAAGTGATTGTTTTAATATAGTATGTATTAACTTGATATTATTAACTCTTATAACATCAAAGAAAACCGATGTCTAATAATTTTAGTATTAACTATTATATTTATCAGGTTGTTGAAATATATTAAGATTAAAAAGTAAGAGATATGTTATAAATTATAATTATAATCATAGATTGAATTCCCATATTATAATTTATAAGTATAAATAGGTACCTACTATTAAATGTTAGCCTTAAACTACTTTAACTCAATATGTAACCAAATTAATTTCTCTATTATCAAACTATACAGTAGAATGTGTGAAACGAAATCAAGAGAAGGAGGATTAAAAATTGCTTAGTACAATAATGTTCTTGATGTGGAAGATCCCCCCTTTCATATACCGCCTTAATTAACATCTTGATTTTTTAGTCTTCTATTTTTTTTAATTTATAGAATGCTTATTTTAAAAAAACATTGCCCAACTTCCAAAGAGGAATCCATCTAATGCCCCCAAATTCAACATAATATACGCCACTGATATAACGAATGGGATTCTGTATTGTGCTGGTTGCTAGTTTAACTAACAAACCATTGGATTTTTAATTTTTTTTTTTTTTTAATGACTTATCTATTTATGTCTCATTACGTATGTCTAATAAACTGTGCAGCTAGATATATATAATAATCTACGTAACATAGACAACTTATGATTTGTAAATACTATTATTATAATCGATCCATACCCGTCATTTAACCAGATTTTAAAATAATGTATATAGTATTATCACGTCGTATAAGATATAATGTCTATTATTGCTGGAAAGCTTGTTGTATTATAGTATAGGACCTTGATCAACTTTAATTGCCAACTATGCAGAGCCAATTTAATTGTAGATTCATAAAGTATATAATAATATTGAATATTGTGTTAAACCTTACAATTTACTATAGTACTTATACAATAAATGTATATCAATTAGAATTAAATCGTATACCTAATAGATATTATTTACCTTTTCATGCATTAAAAACGCTAGTTCTTAAGCTAAAGTAATACTACACTAATACGTCACATCTGTATTATATACACACATACACTCAAACATAAATAATTTATCATATTATAAATTACAATGACCCAAGTATGGACACGCGTATACTAGACTGCAGGATCGTATCAGCCGCGATCCACAGTTGATCGAGTTGACGGCACGTCAATAGACAATTATATATTAATATATTCTTATTTATTATATGAATCATTATTATTATTATTATTATTATTATTATGCTGTTATAAAGAAAAAACAATTCGCTTTCTAATATTTACAATGTCTATACATCTTACATATATTATATCGAGTTAATCGACGAACGTTATTTTATATGATAGACGTCGATCGACCACGTCGCAAGTACTAAATAACATATTATTACTATACATAATAATTGTACTTATAATAAGCAGGAGATGGATATATTATATTAATGTCTATAGATGATGTTATCGACAAGACTACCCCGATCGATATTTGATCTACCTAAGTGTGTTATCTCAATAGAATACGTCAGACATGTCTAAAAATAATATTTTAATAATGACTTGTATTATGTATTTATAACATAATATTATGTAGGACGACGTGTGCCTCTATACACACATTATATCTAAACGAATGTGCGAGCTGCTGTTATACGTCTATCGTGAGCGTAGTGCTTTCTGATGTGGTTGACAGGCTTTTTGCATATATTAAATTGGTCATCATATTCATATTACATGTAATAGGTATCACATACTATAGTATGTGAGCATATATTATAAACTATTATACACACCATGGACGTGACTCGTCGTTGTTATAATCGATGTATCAAACATTAGCTGTATAAATACAATTTAACATATATTATTACACCGTGTGTAACCGTATAGGTATTCTATGTACAATAAATAGTTATTTTAAGTTATGCATATATATAGTATATACTACTTAAAATACATTATATTATGTATTTTTAACGGCTTTTTAATATGGTATATATATATATATATATTTCTAGTATATTATGCACGGTGTCGTATATACCTACAATATTCTAGTGGTATAGAGAGAGAAGAAAAAAAAGACGTCATGATTATGTTTCATGCTAATGGATTTCATGGACAACGCGCGTATATATACATTAAAATATAATATTCAAATAATATTTGAAATCATTATATGTTATTGTAAGACCTCTCTTTCGACACTGCAGCAAGTGTCCCACGGATTGAATAATAACGCATACCTGTTATACATTAAAAATGATACGCTGTGGAGATACATATAACTATATATAACTTATCTATCCAAAACTCATCTTATCGGATCAAAAACTAGAAAAATTACAAAAGGTGAATTTTATACGTCCCACTCTACTGTAGTGCATTAATATACCTATTTTTCATTATAAATATTAAACACGATGACGGAGTCAAAAATGTGTTTTACAAACAATAATATTGTTATCAACACATATTACGTATTTAAGTTGGTATAATTAATGTAATGAATAATTCAATTTTAAGTTGTATAATATGTGCGTGTATATAATCAAAGTGTTATATATAAATTATATAGAACTATATAAGTATCTGTGTGCATACTATGTGTAAATAGTATTCTAAAAGTACATACGACTTTTTGAGTAGGTAATTAATAATAGTAATAATTATTATTATTATTAGAGTAAAAAAATAAATACAGAATAGTAAAGTTACGTGTGACGTGCGAGTTTATTCTTAAATTATTACCATATTTATTAATTTTGCCCTGAAATTTTTTTTATGAAATTTATAATTATTGTTATTATCTATATTAACGATCATCTAACAATATCTACATCATGCGAACTTCGCTGCAGATTTCATAAATAGTACGATGAACTCATCAACTACAATATAAGAATAAAATCATTTATAAGATTTAAACAATTAATGCTCGAAAAAATAAAAAAATTATTATAATAGGTACACTGGATCAACAACAATACAAATTAAATGACTAAGTTTTTCCGAGAACTATTATTTTTTCCGCGGTGTGCATTGTGCAAGATAATCGCGAAATCATGTACTGTGTATTATTACATTGTTTGGTGTTGTGTAGATCGTAATCGGTGTCATCGTGTATAATGTTATTCTATTTGATTTATTAAATTTGTTAATTGCAAAATGATGAAAGAATTTAGAACAATGAATAAATACATTATAACATATTATTATTAACGTTCAAGTATCAATATTTTTTTTATAAACTAATAATATATTGATTTGAATTTTTAATAAAAAATCAAAAAAAAAAGGGTAATATTTTTTTATTATTTTATTGTCTCTATATTATAACGTATATACCTATATTTTTCGTAAATATATACTTTATAATTATTATGTATTTACAACTGTTATACATTATTCATTATTAATTAATTATTATCAAATTTATAGAAATTGAAAAATAGATTTATTATAATAATTTAAATTCAAAAATAACAATTAAAACTAAAAACGTAATGTTATCAGTATACGTAAATTATACTATATAGTTATAATAAATGAACAAAAACAATCATTATTTTTAAATTGAATAATTATTCGTTGTTTGTGCGTGAAATATATTAATTTGTTTTTTTTTATTTTGAAGTAATCGAGCATTCAATATTCAATACAACGCTGTTGCCTGTTACTGAAAGTCAATGCCATTTAAACAAAAAAAAAAAAAAAACGATTCAGCGTCAAAATTGAAACCACAAGGTGATTGAGAGTTATTTTCACATTTAAGTATCTATGCGAAACACGTACTTATATCTAAAAAAATCTATTAAATATTGTAGTGTATAATACTTATATTTAATTTGTCCTCTAATGAATTGTTTATCGTACATTTAAATATAATATATATGTACAGATATATCTAATGATAGAAATTACATACTATTAGTAAATATAAGGATAGGTATTTAGCATAAGAACTATATTATTATAATCGATTACAAAATAAATAAAAATATTGTTCGATAATATAATGTATTATTTGTAAATACGTTAAAAAAACATTTCGAAAGAGATTGACGTGTTCGATACTTTTTATACGTTTTAAAATGTGTATTATATTCACCCCTTTGATGAAAAAATATTTTTTTGATATTACCTATATTGGTAGCACAGAGCATGTGTGTCAGTGTGTGTGTGTATGTGTGTATGATGTGCGCCGCGAACGCGGTCTCATTGTACAGTCGGACGAAAACGATACAAATAATATTATATATAATATTATATTGCTTTTTTGTTTAAATTCTCTCATTGTTTATATTTATATGGAACCCGGAGCCGTGCATAATCGGTCCCCTAACATTCCCGAAACGAAAAACGTATTGGATAATAATAATAATAATAATAATAATAATAAAACGCGTCCGGGGACCAAAACAAATCGAAATGGAAAGAGCACAGAAGAGAACACACCACACCGCAGCAGTCACACGGCGATTTTTTTTTTTTATTTCTCACTCGTGCAGCAGCAGTGTGTATGTGTGTTTCGATCGCGTGTAATCAGAGTTGTAATACACACAGACAACAAAGCCCCGTACAATGGTAATAATAATAAAAATAATAATAAATACGATTCGGTATACACAGTAGCCCTCTCGCGCACGTACAAATATATATTATATATTATATATAAAGGTATAGTATATACATATATATGTACATATTATATAATAGTATTAATATAATGTATGTATACGGAACGGGCGGCAATAATAAGAGAGAAGACGTTATCCAGATGGGTGTCACACACACACACACACATACACACGAATACGTATAATATGTAATGTACGACCCTCTTCGTCTATACACATACAAGTCGTATTATATATGTAATATGATGTGTATGCGATTCGATTCCCCGTCACACATATGTGTCGGGTGAACTTATTGCTCGCGGCTCGGCGGCGGCGGCGAGTCATTGTCATTCGTGTATATGTTCTCGCGCGCGCGAGCGTGTGTGTGTGTGTGTCCGCGTCTGTGTCCGTGTGCGCGCACCGGGGATGGGACCGGAGATAAACGAATTGGTCACGCGCGCGGTATATACCCCGGTCGCTGTACATCCGTCGTGTGTAGGACAAAAACCGCACCCGGGCGTGTGTTGTCATTGGTTGATTCGCCACGACACATAGTTCAATATTTACAATGTCTGCTGTCGTCCTATTATTACGAGTATATAGGTACCTATATATATATATATATATGTGTGTGTGTGTGCGCCGTCCACTGCTCTGCCCTCGTCCGCCACTGTGGCGTAGGTATATAATAATAAATAGTTATATAGGTACGAGCACGGCAGTGTCTGTGTGTGCAGCGCGTCTAAAATCGACGGTTAAGAAACCGTCCCAAGGTCTCTATGTGTGTGTGTGAGATCGGCGACAGGTACAATAAACCTCCGACCCCTCCCCCCCGTACGATCGTCGCGATTTGTCATACCTCTGCTGCAGCAACAGTAGATATATATATATATATACAACAATATATTATATATACGCATATATATTTGTGTATAGCGAAATCGCATTGTATTATTCGCATCTATCGATATAATAATAAAATTTACTATTATATGTATGATGTATGTATACCTATATACTACCTTGTAAAACGACACTGCACCATACTATTACCCGAACGCGCGCACGCGCGCGCCTTTATGTAAGTCGGTGATTCAGAGGGGGGTCGGGGTATCCACCGTGAGATTCGCACGAGCATTATTGCAGTTTTATGACTATATATTATATACTTGTATAGGTATGTATATTGTATATTATGTCTAGGTATACTAAATAAACGTTAAGCGATTATTTTAATAGAAAACAATCGTGATCACAAAAAGTAAATTTAATCGTTTAAAAATATTTTTTTACATAATATACATAACATCAGACCCGGATTAAGGCATAATCAGTGTAGGCTGCAGATTACACAACGACGGATTAAGAGAAACCACATATGCTGTCCTGATATTATTTTTATTAAAATATCTGAAATCTAAATAAAAGTAGTAAATTAAAGCCGATATCGGGCGGTATTACACTTACTTGTAGATTAGTGTATTCTTTTTATAATTTTGGATACCAGTTTTAATTTTAACATAATATGTATCTTATATTTAATAATAATAAAATGAATTTTCAAAATTATTATTATCACTTAACGTAATATTATAATAACGTTATATGCTTACATTATATTTAATGTCGTAAGCATTTTTTAATATTTGTATACAGTATACACATTATATTCCTTTAATTTTCATTATTGAAGAGTACCTAATCTATCTTGAATAGCCTACAATTTCCCTATATATTTCCCTTATATAAAACGTAATACATTATATTTTATAACAAAAATACTATCTGGCTTTCGTCACTCATTACCCACTACACTACTGGCCACTTGACAACGAACATTATCAACATCGTAGGTGTTGTTTATAAATAACTAGGCAAATTTTTGACAAAAATATATAGTTACCTATTTTATAATATTATTCGATATTACTACATTCGTTCGAAACGTCGTACAGTACCTGCCTTCCTATACCTACCTATCCAATAAAAACTTTATATGCTCGCGATAAGTTTCATTGCGTAGGGTAACGCAGGGTAGCATAATGGCGAGAAAGATTATTTGGAGTATAATCAATGCCTCCATCGGCGATATAGAAAATGGTAGAATATCTACAGGTAAATCATTTATTTAATAATATCTATTAGCCATATTGGGGTTTAATTCCAATAGTTTATAAAAAAATGTAATGGTTTATAAAGTAATACAAACATATTTTTAACCTCTGTAAGTTTCAACCCTCAGCATATAATTGCACTGTATATACTAACCGTTCTTTCCAGACACAAGGAGCGACGGAGGTGAGACTGAACAGCGGAAAAAGGAAGCACAGTTGGACCGGATGTACACTGACCGAATACTGCAAGACCCGGTATGGACAGCAATATACCGCCGGGGCTGGACAGATAGGATAGTGGACTTCCAGTGTTTATAGGAGCTTTAAAAAATCAGCGATGTTCAAGCCCAGCAGCCGGAACAACCAACCAATTGGTGACAAAGACGGCGGCAAGTGGTGACCAACAGATGAGTGGAGCTGCGGACCCGGGTCTCGCTAGCCGACCGTCCAAGCCAACACCGGTGGTAGCCACGGAAGACCTAATTTCCGTGGCGTACTACTCACTAACCGGGAAGGTGAGGACGTAGGCTCAGCGGGTGCGGTTTCGTAAACATTTTCCAGAAGCTGAAAGATTAAAAAAAAGGCCATGCGGCAATTCGTTAACGAGTGACAATACCAGTTAGCTATGCAGCTTGAGCTGATTTTGGACCTGGAGGCTTTGATGGTGGACCTATTGGCCAATGAGCCAGTACCGGCCACCCCTCAGGAAAAGGAAACGAGTGAGACTCAGAGCCGACAGTATACTTTGATTGGTCCGATGAGGTAGACAAATATTTATTAGGACAAACAACCTACCTAATTGTGTTCTAAATGTTATGTTTATAATAAAATGTAAATTATTATTGTTGTAATGAAATTGTTTCTATGAATAAAAATTACATTAAGATAGTTAGGAGTAACTTTCAGAAAATTGAAGAATGAAGATAGTGATAAAAGGTTATCAGAATACTAATGAGCAACTGACATTTAATGGAATGTTCGGAGATCCTTATCAAATGGTGAAAATATTGTAGCATCGTAGGTGTTATTTACTTAATATTATGTATAAACTGTATACATTTCTAGTTCTAATATCAATAATAATATAATATGATTAGATTTACATATTTTTATTTTTTAGGAACCTAATCAACTAATTATCAGTAGTAGGAACAATTTAGTAAAACAAGCCACGGTAACATAGGTAATTTATTATTATCTTTGTCAGCTACTATAATACGTATTGCGTATACAATCGGAGTCTACAGGTTAGGTTAGGTATAATAATACCATACGAGGTGTTTCAATGAATGGATACAGGGTTGAAACGAAGAGGGGTTCATCATCGGTTGGTGGATGGTTTCAGTGTAAAGTACGAAGTAAGTAGACAGTTAAGTCTTTGTGCTAAAGTTGAATAAAACGATAAATAGGCTATTTTTACCTTAGAACTTTTAAACTTTGCCATTCATTTTTATAAAAAAATTGTTTTTTTAAGTTTTAAGTTTTTTATAGAATTTAATGTTAATAACCATTTTTTATAACACTCACTGAGCCAGAAAAACAAACAAATCAAATAATCCATAAATAAACAATATATAGGTAAACGTAGATCAATTGGTTATAATTTATAATCTACAATAATTAATATACATAAATATATATAAACTAATTCAATAATATTTTTAATGAAATATTTTTTAAGTAACTCTATTAAAATATTTAAAATATTAATATCTTCAAAATGCTGTGTAGGATAGATATAAACATTCAGTGGGATACGGGATCTTTGTACGAATGTGTTAAAAACTTATATACTTTAAGGTTGTTAAAACTAATAATTATATTTACAAGTTCAAAACTGTAATTTAATAAATCTGCAATTACAATTTTAATTAATATTATCAACATTAAGATGATAATATTATTTAAATTTACATAATATTATACAACAATTATTTATGAATTATTGGTAAATAATAAAATATAATCAATACTAAGTAACTTTTATTTTGCATTTTTTTGACTTTGTTATTGCATTTTTATTTTTTTAAGTCATTTTTATATAATAATAGATGACATTCAGATAAACATTTAGTTAAAATTCATTCTAAAAGTATAAAATAAAATATTATTATTTTATTTTGCCTTGTCGTGTACTTCTATTTTTATTATTTATTATGTTTTTAACGATCAGATAAATATTCATGAGTCATTAAGAACTATTATATATAGTGCTATATTTTATATATTTTAAAGATAATAATATATAAACATATAGATATTAGGTTGGTATAGATATGGTACTATTATATAAATTTCATCATATTATAATAGCATAGTATAATATACAGAAAACTATTTTAAGTACATAATACTAACCACAAAAAGAAATAAATATGAATTTTTAAATCAACTTCATTAATTTGAAAATATTATGCAATTTTTGTTTTTCATGTGGAAATAACAGTAGGTATATCGGACAATCGCTTCAATTATATACATTTCCCTCATATACAGCGTGTTACCGATGTATAAATTGGTATGTGCAATATATATATATACATAAAATATATACGCATTGTACCACGTTAATTCACCATATTTGTATTGTATTAATAACATAATATATATAACACAATTATATTATGTACATATGCATTGTATTTATATAATGTAGGCACCTATGTATAATATTCGACCAATAATAATATTTTATATTGTCACATCGCTCAGTTTCTGTTTAGACCAATGAGAAATATTATCATTGTGTACAAATACCTATAACTAACCATAGTGATTTCAATGTCGCCATACAGTATACACATGTATACATACTATTATATAGATAAAGAAGGTTTACATTTCAAATTAACAAATAAAAATTGCGTGGTTGAAGCAGCAGTGCAATAATATACACGAAACAATTGAAAACCATTTATTATATCTATCATATACTTATTTTATATTATTATAAAATTATGAAATGTTATATACAATGTTATACGTACACTACATTATATAGGTACATTATACATTTACATTATATGCATTATACATGTATATACAGATACATTACAATCATTAATGAGCAATAATAATGTTCGTTGTACCAACACATTCTCAAAATCTAAAAAAAAAATTGTCTTATATAAATATAAAAATCCTAATATAACTATATAAGTAGAAAAAATATGTAAACAAATTATATGCCCTTAAATGTGGTGACCATTTAACGAGTTTCCACCCTGCTTGCCTTTTGGCAATTGCAACACTATAATACACAATTTCCATATTTAAAATTAACCAATATTTGAGTAATTTATCAATGTATGTTTAATAAACATTGATGCGTGATTTTTGAATTATTATCGCACGAACGTGAATAAATTATGTGGACAAACTGCGCTATAATTGATGTATTTTATAGAAAACGAGATTTACATTTTGATTATTCTTAAACAATTAATTTTAAAAACACATATTGAAACTGGTTAGGTACCTACTATTTCTACGTTATAAAAATTATTAATGGTAGCCCATTTTATTATTAATATTTAGTTAAATAATATGCTGTATAATAATGTAATAATATAATAATGAACCGGTCATTAAATCGTATATAACTATATAGTAAGAGTTTATTATATAAAATATATTCATATATATTTATATGCATATTGCGTAGGTACATATCTAACCGAAAGTAAACAGATTGCTAAAGCCTAAATATCAAATTAAAATAAGACTCCAAAGAAAAATACCCACAAAAAATTATTGCAAGTGGGTAGACTTGTTTCTATTATTGGTAATTTAGTTAATTACGTATTTGATTTAAAAATTGTTCCAAACATATTAAATTCTGATAGCGGAGTGATAAATCTTTGGTTTAAAAGTGATATTGTGAGTTTTTCTTTCAGAAATTAAAAAGTATCAAAAATACAAAAAGTTCAAAATTTTATGAAATTTGACGAATTACAAAAATATGTTAAAATAATTTAAGTAATAATCTAAATAATTTTTGTTAAAAATATACTGAAATTTAATAATAATAAAAAAAATGTTTAGCTTAAATTTTAAAGTTACACACTTTTTTACGAGCATTTCAATTTCAAATTTTAACCAAATTGTATATTTAAACTTAAATAGAAATAAAATTTCCTTTTAGTGAATTTCTTTTCAAATTGTATAAATAAATGCTTAAAAAGTGTTATGCACAACCGCCAATTTATCAACTATTAATTGGAATCCAAACATGATTAAAGTGATTAAACACAGTTGCTTCGTGAAAATCACGAAAACAGCAAAATAACTATAAATAAATAATATAATAAATGCGAATCGTATTACACAAGATCTTGATTAAATAAATATTGTTATTGTATATAATACAGTTAATACATATAATTCCATTTGAATTGTTTATCAAACACACGATAAAGCATTTATCAGCACTTATTGTTTATTTATGTCCGTGAATAATAAATTGAGATGATGTATCAAATATTTTTGGCATTTAACCAAAAATAAATGTCATATAATTATAGATTAATATATCTTCATTCCGTGTACATCTATATAGCTATAATAATCTAACGTACTTTAGATATTTTATAAACACTGTTATAATATTGAAATGTAATACAATCAGGGAAAAGGGAATACGAGATTTTTAATACATATTAGGGCCCCTCTATATCGTGGTGGCTATTGCAAAATGATTGCTGTCAAATTATTTCTGAAATGCAACAAATGTTGTCAATTTATCATACATAATATTTATATACTTATTACTGTGGTACGTGTGTGTGCGTGACATGTATATGATGCACAATTGTTGTGTGGGAACAAATAAAAGTAAAACTTCTAGAGGAAAAAAAACAGACCATATACTAATAATAATGGCTACAAGCGCAAGAGAGGGGCTTGTGGAACTAATGGCCTCTCCTTTCCTGTCCCTCTGCATCGTCGATGAGTGTATAGTATTTTCGCTTTTAGTAGATTTTCGAGAAAGGAATCAACGCCCCGTGACCACCCGGTATAATGCAAACATTGTATTTTAGCAAAGTCATAAAAACACATTGAGTATAGTATATATATATATATATATATATATATATAGATATAGATATATATATATATATAGATATTATGTACGTACGACGTACCTAACCGAAATAGGTTTGGTGTACCCATATACATAGGTACGTCTTATAAATTATAAAAAGTTCTTGTTCGAGTTTCATAGCTACCGTTCAATATATGGCATTATATTATTATTATAATATGATTTACGTTAAATTCTGTGACACAATTACCTGCAGTATTTTATTAAAAACAAACCAACCTCAGATAGTTGAGTAATTTGACATGATATAAAATAATTATTATCATATAAAAACGTAATCTAATACCAATAGAATAATAATTCTATTATAACAGTCTAACTTCTCTCCGTGTTTCCCAATCACAGCTCGAAATGAATCAAATTATGGTTTGTGATTTCCATACATACGATCTGTTCGATTAAGCAATAAGCACTGCTGATATTGCGTATTTATTACATAAATAATAAATACGAATTCATTGTTTGCTTTTTTGTGTGTGTGTGTGTGTGTTTCCGAAGGTATACATAGAAAATCACCACCTAGCCAATGAATTAAACAAAGTCTACATTGCGATTTTATTTAGGGTCTTATATAGGTTATATAATATATATAATGAGTCATAACGAATTACTCTTAGAAATCGAAACAAAATTCCACAAGAAGGAGTACCATTTAAAAAGAAAACAGTTATAGTTCAAAAATTCTCGGAAAATCTTATTTAATTCAATTATGCAAAATGTTAGGATACATTCAGTACAATCATTTAAATGTTGACTAACTTAAGCGTCTCGGAGTCCAGCAGGTTTAAAGTAAATTAAATTTAGTTTTGTCCACGCTAATTATTGTAATCGTTTAAATAATAGGACGTTTTTTGTTTAGACGTTGAACCAAATTTTTGATCAAAAACACTTCTTAAAATTATTTCATAAATATAAATATATGATGACAACTAGGTGAATATAATAAACTTATTTCTAACTATTGTTCAAGTAAAACACATGTAGGTTCCAACGATTTTATCTAAAACATAAAAATAAAAATGCTTGAATAATTATTTAATGTTGTATTTGTCTATTGTAACCCGGTATTTAACGCCGTGGTATCAAAACCATAGACCTTATTATACTATAAAATCTACGATCAAAACATATTGTTTTCACATATTCCATTAATCTTCATTCAGTTAGCCAGCTAGTAATTGGTAAATGGCTTCTACTTGAGCTTTTAAAGTGCCTTGTAATAACTTAGGTACACCTATAATAGTTTTCACTACTATTCTTCGCTATGACAATTAGCAATCTGTCAACAGTTTATTTATCAAGGAGTAATTTATGATTCCAGTGTAAAACTATTGCATTTAATTCTGATGTTGAAAACGTTTTACGAATATTGTTTGTTATAAAACAGTGATGGATCAAACTGTTCTAATATAGAACCAAACTCAGAATGAAAGTAAATCGAACCAAAATATTTACCTATATTTGTATTTTAAATCAGTATTTTCTTGTTTTTTAATTTCCTATTTTAATAATATTTTATAAAAAAAAATATAAAACTTGTTGGTACTTAATGTTTTTATCAGAAATAATTTTATTGTATGTTAAAAATTGTTATTAATTAATAATTATTATCATTTATTATATATTTTTAGTTGCAAATTTTACACATTTTACAATGTAAGTAAAATTTTCATAGTTTCAATCTTTTAAAAAAAATAAAAATGCTAAGTTCGAATTTTAGTCCGTTAAAACATTTTAATTGCTCAGATCGGTTTGAGTTAATTTGAATGATTATAAATTTTGTTTGGTTCGGGTTCACAATACATTGACAATATTTGGTTCGAGTTCGGTTTGACACCAAAAAATTAGGTTCGACTCATCACTAAACCATACGCGATCGCGATACCGTTATATGAAAGACCTATTTACAATTAAACCACTAAATTCGACTTTAAGTGCTTCTGATACTGCAATTATTATGCTCACTACATCTTTGTCACTAATTTTACAATGGTTATAAGGACTGAAGATAATTTTGGCGTCATGATTTCTTTTCTACTTCGTATTTTATCAGTGATTGTAATTTGAGTTAATGAAGTAATTATAGTATGAGAATTAGATTCCATATAGAAGGACCAGGTAAACAGCTAGTCTATAACAGTAGTATTTGGAACTTCGATAAAAATATCTTCATCACTGCAATCAGTAGATTCTTTTTCACTTTCGAAATATATAAAATAAAATGATTTAATAATTCTTTAAATATAAATATTAAGGTATAATTAAAAAAAAAATAAACTTACGTTTGTTAAAAGTAGCAGCACATTATTCGTAATAACTTTTTTTTCTATTTTTTAATTTCTTTTGTCTTTCTTATATTTTTTAACTTCTCTCGTAAATGCATAATCTACACCAGATAAATATCCAGGCTTTCTTTTTTGGCGCTGTTAAGTTAAAAACATATTGTCTTACATCATCTGCAGAGTATTGGCCATGAATTAAATATTCATGAAATAAATAATATTATATATTATTTGATTATTTTATTTAATAAAATAATCTTCTAATTTTTCTGTAAACTATATTTCTTTATTTTGTTGGTTTTCATTTTTTCTTGTTGCATGTTTTTGTAAATTTCTCCAATAATTATACACATTTTCTAATTTGTCAATGCAACGTGGAAAATCTCTTGTCGGTATTTGCGCTTTTTCCCAAAAACAATTGTTTCTTTTAAAACTAAACAACAACTCTGTTTTAGATTAAATTTCACTTTTCTGAAATTATAAAACAAAGCCTTTAACACCTGCATATTTGATGGTAACTTATTACTACCTGTAATTTGATAATCGCCAATCAAATATATTTTCATATTCTAGCAACATTATAACGAATCTTCAAAATATAAATATCATATTAAAAAAGAAAAATATATATACCTACTTCTTTTATAACATAAAATGTATAAGTGCAATAATGAGACCTACATGCAGTGACTTCAAAATGACTAACGATAAATATGAATATTCAAGGATGCACAATTTTGATTAACATTTTATGTAAAAGGAATTAAGATAAAAACAGACTATATATAACAAAATATGAACTGTATTCTATTTATATCAGGTGATAGGTGTATTATATTCAACATAAATAATTGTTTATTATTACTTGATATAATTTTTAATTAAATGTATTGTTTATCATTTATAATTTTTTTTTTGATGACATGCTTTAAAAATATTAAGTAAAACAAATAAAATCCATAATAATATAATGATTATTAAAGAAAGTTCGTAATAATTATTACTGGTCAGTGATCACTATTCACCCCAACTTTAAGTGTTAAGGTTATCTATATGTTTATAAAATATATGTACTTATAAATAATTATTAATTATCAAATTATTCATTAACATTTGATATCGAAAAAAATATAATTCTTATAAATAATAATTTATATTATAACACATCTTTGGTGTATGAGAGTGACAAAAGTGTCAATATAGTAATGGATCCCAATGCCATTACACTACTTTAGTCATAGGTAATCATTTAAAATTAATAAATCATAATCGTGTACTTCTGTAAATAATATTAAAGATTTTTGATTTATCGATTTATTTAACATATATTATAGCTAGACGTGTATTTCAGTGATCGCGTGATTATCTTATAATGTTGTTGATGTAATATCAATAATGTGTGCATCTGATGGTAAGAATAATAGTGACGGTTAGAAATATGATATACCCTCGGCCTCTCCTGCACAGTTGTTGGAACAGAATTTATAAGTATCATCGTGAATACATCTTAAATTGTCTATTACTACCCTGCCGATAATGTCTACACACGCTTGTAGTTGTAGCTCACGCATTATAGGCAGTTTAACAGGTAACCTGTACCTGTTTAATATATTATACATATTATGGTATGAAGTATTGTATATTTAAAAGCCCCGGACACGTCCGAAGATGGTAATGATATATACATGTGTTTAGCATAATAAAATATAAGACGCACGTCGTCCGCGACTAAGTGATTATCGCAATGTAGTCGGTAGAACAGAGGTATATAGTTCACTACAGTTTACATTTGATAATGTATGAAAAATCGTACTCAATGTACTGCGATTGATATTTATACCCACAGTCTTAAGGTATTGCAATATTAGCAGAAAATTGCAACCTAATTGGAATGTCAGTTTGTTGTATTGTAATGGCGTAATGCCATTTTATTATTATATTATTAATAATGCAATATAAATGAAAAGTAATTTATTTTACCATTTAATATATAATAATCTCTATCGTAAAATATTAAGTATTATACATGGCTCCGTTACTGCGTGTAACGAATAAGGATACAAATATATCAATATATAAAATCTCAATATTCCTGACTTCCTTATGTGGGTAGGTACCAATCTTATGTACCTAAAGGTATTAATCCAATTTCATATGATAAATTGATAACATAAAAATCTATAGTGAACTCCTTAAATAAATAATATTTATTTATTTACGAAGAACAATTAAATAATTTAAAGTTTCATTAAAAATAAAAATATTAACTTTGTGTAAGTGAAAATATAATGACTGCAGTTAAGTTAAGTATAAAATAATTAATTATATAATATATCTAATAAATCGTTCATCATAAAAAAAATTTACATATTATTATAACTAATAATGACACGTCATGAATTAATTATTTTTACATTAATTTAGTGATTTTTAACTATTAAAGTATAATGAATTTATATGTGATTAAACAGATAATATTTGAATTAAACTTGAGTTTTAGGTAACCAGATTACCAGATGTTAGAACTTCATTCCCATTCTTAAAATTATAAGTAAGTGCTATTTAAATGCTATTTATGAAAAATTATAAATTATCATAGAAACTACTAAAACATAGTTCAAAATGTATTATTATTACGTAAAAATCATAGAGTTCTATATTATAATGTCACGATATTCTGCTAATAATACAAAAGATAACGCAAGTAATGTAGTCAAAAAATTCAAACGTCCTAAGAGTTACGAACAATGATATTAGATATTTTCCATTTTATAGAAAATCATTTAACAAGACAATATATTATATTGTTCAAGTTAAATTTGTCATTGACGTACAATTTTATTTTTACTCATATCAAAGTCACCAGTTCTATAACATTTGTTTGAATATAATTTTCAAACTTACCTATATGTGGAAGTTATTTATGATATTAATATATCGTTTTATATATTATTATGTATACATATTATATTCAAAACTATGTCTGTTGATTCCGGCGATACATAGGTTGTGTATGGAAATAATCATTTTGCAAGTTGATGTTATTATATTTTTTTTCATATTATACCCATAATATAATGCGCTGGTGATGCGGAGGAGCGGAAAACACGACCATTATTATATACAGAGGTACACATTCGCGTCGTCTCCGCCGCCGCCGCCGCCGCCGCCGCAGTGCCGTGAAATCATATTATTTTTCAATTGCACGAATGTCTCTCCCACGTGCCCTCGGGGAAGCGTTATTACAGTACCTTTGTGTAAATGGCGGCGGCGGCGGCGGTATAAAAACGCTCGCGCTATGTATATATATATATTAATGTATCTGTCTCATTGCGTTCGCGTCGTAAAAAATCACAACGTAATTACCACCAACGCCGCCGCGTATAAGGCCACAAACCGTTTAAGCGAGCATAATATGAATTATAGTTGTACATGAGTACATTTAATATACTTTTTTTTCGTATATTATTATTAATATATATAAATGTATACACATATAGGTATATATGATGCGCTTCGTGCAGTGTAATATCTCTCGTCCGTCTGTCATTCGGTCTTAATGGGTCTGTGCTCCCGTCCGTCGTCGTTGCGCGCGTATATATATTATATACAGAGTAGTGTGCGCAGACTTAGCCTACTGCGGGCTATATATAATATATATACATGCAATTATTACGTATGTAAGTATAAAACCAAACGTAATAATAAATCGGACAACCCCGTGTAATTACACTGAGAATGGACGCGAGCGGTCGCGCGCGCGCGCGCTCCTATACACATCACGAACGAACATTGAACACGATGTACGCCGCCACACCACAATAATAGTGCAGTGCCTATACATAATAATATGACGTAGGGATTGCCGCCGCGACGATAATTGTTTTTTTTGTGCTCAATGACAAGTACAAATAGGCTAGGTAATAATAATAAAAACGCAATAATTGTTTTTTTTTTTTTTTTTTTTTGGTCGATTTTTTTTCTTTTCCAGTCCACCGCCGCGGGAGCCGACAGATTATATTATATATTATGTACATTATACGTATGTTGATGTGGGTAAAATACGCGTTTTTCACCTTAAAAACGATTTTGCCCTCTTCTTGTTTGAGAAATAGCATAAAACGATTAGACGACGATATTACGTATACTGCACTTATTACATACAGTATTTCTTATGGCAATGTCTAATTATGCATAAGTATATACTCTATCAGTAATTCGTATTGGGTATATTATATTATGGTATATGCGTGCATAGATACATACGATATAGCTGGTATCTGCTAACGTGTGTAGTTAACAAGTTCAAAATTAATAAATGTAACGCTTGAAACTTGAATTTTGTCATTATAATTATTTTTATTAATTATATTACTGAGTAAAAGAGTTGAAATTATGATTTACACTTATTTAGTTAAACTATTTCTATATAATAACTATTTAAGGACTAATTTTAATATTCATCAATAATCTCCTCAATAAATATATAATGAATCGACACAATATTTCATATTCAGGGTGATCCATTTAAAATAAGACACTAACTTAAAAAAAAATACTACTTTAATATAATTTTAAATCGTCACAAAACAACATTTTTACAAAAAAAAATATTTTTTTTTATTATTATTATATAAACAATTTTCAGTCATTTGTACTTATCTCTTTTATGGATTCTAATATACATGTTTGTTGGTCATCTGATTCATCTTACGGACTGGAGAATCTGTAGTAAATAATTATAAGTAGTAGGTACTTACCTATAAGCTATAATTTTGTTAATTCATGGAAATATTTCAAAAGAAAATATTGCTGATAAAGAAAATGGACATTTTAATAACATATAGACATAGGATACTTTCTTATACTTGAATGAAAAGGTATACTTGAATAAGTCAGATGATTATTAAAGTAGTTATCACTTAATTTGATATGTAAAAATATTATTAAAAAAACATAACATCGTTTTATCGTAATATGAAAATAAAATATAAGTAATAAAAATAAAGTTACAAATAGTTATAAATATAGTTAAATAAAATATACTGATTATAAAAGTTGTTTAAATTAAATACTACTATCTAATAATAAAATATAAAATTATTAAATAAAAAATATAGATTTATTATTTAAACTGTTGGTTAATTTTAAGACTATTTATTTATTTCAAATTTGAAATAGATTAATGTTTTTGGACAAATATTCTAAATTATACTAAGTGTTGTAAGATAATATTATTATAATTTAAAGAAATATGGGTTTCGTCAAATCGCGTGAACATAAAGATTGATGATAGAAACTAGAAAGTTGTACAATAATCATATTTTTTTATTCTTCACGGTTAATTCGATATTAGTGAGTTATAATAATAATATATTTCTCGAAATTAAATATTTTTGATACTAGAGGGGAAGAGTAATTTTCAGAAATACATTTATAGAATAACTCCTTAATCCTTCCACTGATGTGTGCCACTGTCAGATAGAAATCATTTTTAGTATCTTATAAGTACAAAATATTAGTTAATCAATTCAATTTAACACGATAATTAGTATTAGAGATTAGACCTACTATGTGGTTTGACCAAATTGAGAAATTGTGGCTTTATACACCTAGGTAGTAAATGTTTCCGATTAAACAAAACGTACAATCTCAGGTTAGGCTCGTTTTTATATTTCTTGGAGTTTTAGACTTCAGATCCCAATTAAAGCAAAATTAGATCAGCAGATCGAGTCATTTCTTTATCGTTCTTAGTATGAGAGCATATTATATTATAAACACTCTTAAGGTAACGATCAATTTGAGTCGAAATATCCGCATCACGTGTTCTGTAATGGGTACAATTCGTGATAAGTAATAACTAATAACAGTAATAACCAATAACAATAACATACCTATAATAATAATAATAATAATATTGTTATTGTCGCAAATTCAAATATTTGCTCGGGTTCGCCGAAAGCCGAATGAGCGCGCGTCGATTGATGTGTATTAAACGCCGCCGAGACGACACTAGGGATAAAAAAATAATCGAATTTTTCACCGTTATTATCATTAGTAGGTATATCTATAAGATTCGCACGTGATTCGCTCGTTCTATTATATCTTATATTATGCGATAGAGTAATATTTTTCTGTAATAAGTTTAAACAATTATATCTGCGGCTATGTATATAGGTACACTGTATATATATACATCACGAGTGCACACTATATAAATATGTATAATAATGTATCTATACGTATTATAGGTACGTATGTTAACCTACGTATCCGAATCGGCTATTGTGTACAAACTCACAATTATTATATTGTACGATCAAACCTTACGCGTTGGTTCGGCGAATAATAGTAATCGAAAAAATAAAATTAATAATAACAATAATTTGTTTTCGTTCATTATACAACCAAAATATAATAGTAATAACAATAATATAAACCCAATCACCGTCACCGCCGACCGATAGATATAACGTTATGTTATATACCTACCTACCTACATACATACATGTACATAAGCATTATAATGTATTATATGGGTGTGCATATAATATACACTCGCGGGAACTCTCTGTCGGTGTCCGCGTTCGTTTGATCTCATTGTATATGAATAATTGTAATTTGTTTACCATTGATTATTGTTATTATTGTTCTATGCGTGCCGCGTATCTGCGAGCGAGCGCGCGCGCGCGTGTGTTTGTCTGTTGGTCTGTATGTGACCGAATAGTGCGAAAAACGATATTACGATTTTTTAAAACGTATATTTCATTTACCACAGTGAGTCGCGTATGATATGGCGAGTCGAACGTTTTCGATACGTCTAGAGCGGTCTAGGAGAAGGTGACGGCCAGTAATACAACTGAAGACAAGTCTCGTATTTTGTCAACAATTAGGAGTTAAGCAACCGAGATGGAGCATCAAAGAAGCGGAAATAAATTAGCAGGGGAAACAGGAGACAATATAATACCTTGCAAGGGTTACACTGACGGTGAAAATAGTATGGACTTACAGACTGGGGCCCATTTAATACATATTAAATGTTAATGGCGTATTACGAAACGGTGATTTACCATATAGTATAATGGCATATACGAATCAATTTCACTTCCACTTTGCACGAAGGCAATTGACGGAGACCTGATTAGCACTAACATCAACCATCAACCTTTTATGTTATTTAATATTTCATAAACATTTTTTAAATAAATCTGTTTTTGGATTGAATACGACTTTTTTTCATAATCGTGAAACAGTATAGGTTTTACCTATATAGGTTGCTACTAGAAACCTATAAATAATATAATTACGTTACCATAACAATTAACAACCAAATTAATGAAAAAATAGAATCACAAAATCTGTAGGATACAACCTATGCATATTATGGAATTTTTACGCGAAACCACTTTCTGACAAAATTGCTCTTCTTCTTATATTTAAACTTATAACCATTAACCATATTGATACTAAACATTTTTCACAGAATGTTTATATTACTTATTGTTATTACCTTACCATTTTTATTCATTTTATAATTTTAATTTTAATTATTATACATTTTGAACTATTTATAATTAATAGACTGAAGTTTTTGGAATTATTCTCTATAAACATCAATAAAAAATTTGCAGTAGGTACTAAGTAAATAAACTTGAACATTTCATAAAAAACTTCTCATAAGTTAAAATTTAAATTTAAAAACTAAATGATCAAGTAGGTTACTATAGATACTATCCTGTATTCAGATGTATTGTATAGGTATCAACTATATTTCGATAATGAAAAAGCCACAGTAAATTTGTATTCAATTATGTGTTACAATTTGAACTTTATTCGCTTATACAAATATTGTGACTATATTTTTAATAGTCCATATTCTATTTATTTAGAAGCAATTTATGAATGGCCGAGTACATATTTTTTAAGCTTTTTTTACCCAAAAAATTCTAATAGTGAAAAACCTTGAAAAACTTGAAAATTTAAAATACATACTTATAAATAATTCAAAAAAAAGCAAATTTATTTTAATAATTATTTCATATGTATTAAATGCTAATATATAATGAAAAATATCAAGTTTCTACAGTTATTCATTATTGAGTGGCAAAAAATAAACCAAAAAGGTTTTATCAAAAACTGGTTTTGTGTAAATATTCCTGTTATTCCATAGTTTATTGCCCCGATTATTCTGAAACAAAAATTTTAATTGATATTAATTGTAATAATGTAAAAATAATAGAATAAAAAAAAAACAATCATGAAAGTTAAATATTAAAATATGATGGAAATGTACCGATTATTCTTAGGAGATTTTTCTCTACAAGTGCTAGAGAATGTTATAACCTGACACTTACCACAAACAAATATTAAAATTACGCTATTGCATTCCTCCAAATATTGGAAAACTTTCAAAATTGTTTACTCGAACGACTCGAACATTTAAAAATTTGAATTTAGTAGGTGTTAAGTTATCTTAGATAACATTGTTCAGCACTTATATAATAGTGTAGGGAAGAATCCCCTAAAATGACACATTTGCTTCATCGGCGTTCATATTTCTCTTTTATTTTACGTTATTACAATATAAAAATTTGTACCAATTTTCATTGAACACGTTTTCTGCGGTAGGTACGGCCGTCAAGGATGTTCGGTAGTAAAATTATTTTTCGGGAGAAAAGAAAAATATTATACAGATACGTGTATGCTATGTGTATAGCGTATGCTGCGGTATTTT
Source organism: Rhopalosiphum padi (assembly GCF_020882245.1). NCBI lineage: Eukaryota > Metazoa > Arthropoda > Insecta > Hemiptera > Aphididae > Rhopalosiphum > Rhopalosiphum padi. Next base: position 29,038,165 of record NC_083600.1, read on the forward strand.
ATTAATTTTCAGAAACGTTCTCTATGATATTTATTACCGTTAACGAGAATATGCATAGATTACCGCCATATAGAATTAATAGCTGGGTTTATGATATAATGGCTGGTGTGTGAGGTGCGCGATGGGGTAAAATAGTTAAATGATTTAACACTATGACTCGTACCTATATATACAATATTATACACTGTACGAGTACGTTCAACTGACGCGTAATGTATATATATTTATACATATAGTCACCTATGCACCTATATATCTATGACGGAGATATGTTTTTCTACGAAGAAACGTATGAGAAACGATACGATTATAATAATATACATAACGTAATATACTCAACCCCATACATTACGTATACGCGTTGTCTAAATAGCGTATATAGTAGGTATATGCAGCTATAGTGCAGGCGACCTCTGCGGTGAATTATGTGCGTTCGAGTAATATTCGCTTTACCATAATAACCATTATTGTATTATATTGTAATGGTAATAATAATAATAATTGTCGTGCTCTTCTGTTGTATCTCGTGTTGTACGATAATATTTTGTCATTTGGGACCATACGCATAGTTAACGTCGTCGTACTTCACCGTGATCCGCACCGTCTATAATAGATGTATACGCACGCTTATCATTATTATTATATTATACATTATTAATAGTATACATAGTAATACTAATAAAACACCCCGCGCGGATAAACTATCCGTGTACTCCGTCGCAGCCGGTCACGATAATAATATTATGTGTGTGTGTTCTTTCCCGTGTTTTTCATATTTATGACGATTTTTCTTTGTGCGCCGTCCGCTCCGCGTTCGACTAAAGCGTGTTTAGTCCTATATATTACATACGAATACTATTTCACATAATACGGTATAACGTTTTTTTTTTTTTAAGTGATAAAACCCATTCCCCGGCGCCGTAATAATTGAAAAGGAATCGGAGAGAAAACGAGAAAAATAAACGACTCTAGATTCACCCGGACCGTCGCACATATATAATATTGTATATATAGTACACATCATAACGCGTATTTAATATATTATATTATATTATATTATGCTCGTTTCGAAAATTATTATTGCCGCTACCAGACGTATTCGCTTTGTATTAATCGGTTATTTACAATGCAGTTGTTGCCCTATAAAATACATATTATTTCGTATGGACATCGCCGACGATCGGTTAGGAAAGAGAAACCACACCGGCACAACAGAGCCGCAGATGCTGAGGGGCGAGGACCGTTTTTAGTATGCCCGGACGGAGAGTAATATTATGCACGGCGAGCACCTATACGCACAGAGCAGGTAATATATATAGAAGAAGAAGAAGAAGAAAACGACGGCAACGACGACGAAACGGTGGTAAACAACACACGAGTTTTCCTTTCGAATGCAAATGACGTCTGAATAAATTATATTGTATATATATATTAATATTATGCATATACGCGTATAGGTATATTACATATTATACTATAATATAATATAATACGATGGTAAGGCTATCAAAACCGTATTCTCGACGAATTACTCGCTTGTAAATTAGAATATATACCGTGCAGTATAATATATTGTAATTATTATATTATAAATTTCGGTAATACGAATATTTTTCATCGTTCAACGAAATAATATTCAATTTATCGCGGCTATTTGCAGGCAATAAAAAATATTTATCGACGCAAAAAATGTAGAACTGATATGATTATACATATATACAGGTATCACATACATACGTTTTATCTTCAAATTATATAGGTAGGTACATATTATTTTAACCTTCATATTATTATACATTATAACATCTTATACGAATGGTCACACAAAAATACTAAATGTTTATGTCAAAAAATATCTTACTAACTATAAACATTGATAATAATGAGCATTTTATACAGTATAAGTGGTAATATAGAAATAGAATAAATATAAATATTTTGATTTTGTTTGATACAACGATGACTACTGTCTATACTGCAGTTATATGAAGATACCATCACACTTGGTCGTTATTATTATATAATTATCAGAGCAAACTTGTACATGATTTCGGAGTAAAACTTATCATACTTCTCAGTTCTCATTTCTAAGAATTTATCATTACAGTTTTAATATCATATACGTATATTTCAGTAGGCATCTTATTTATAATTTATATGTTATGGTGGAATAACGTCACTGTGTAACAATTATTATTTTTAATTATGATGCTACTAACAAATTATATATTTTATTATTTCATTGTTAATGAGTTATATTTATTCACCGTGGTTTCTTTTAAACATTACACGTGACGTAAATCCTTACAACAAATGTTAAAAGTTATTTATCTAATTAATATAATATATTTAGTACATATATACAAAATATGCGATGTTATACAATTGTTTTAAGTATTTTTATCATAATTAGGTGTTGTCGGGTTGAATAATAAAAAACTGTATTACTTAGTTGAATATAAAAGCAAATATTATTTACGATGACTTTATATAGGTACGTGTGTTTATTTTGTTTGAAAAACTATATTTTGATGCAATTGTAAATTTGTATTGTTCATTTATAGCGTATCAACAATTAAACTGAATTAGAAACCCTGAAGTGAATTACATATAGTTATCAAATCACAGTGACCGTGAGTACATATACTTATTTTTATAGCTAGTACACAATACACATTATAAGTGGCTGAGTATAAGTGTGTTTATCGAGTTAAAAGAATAATATAATTGTTTTATTAATTATTATGTTTACGTATAGATCTATATCGTATAAATTTCATAAATCGCATAACATAACAATTATGTATAACTTTATAATGCATTAAGATATTCATTTTGACTATTGAGATATTTTTCATATTATAAAATTGTTTAAGGAATTGTAACGCAATAATAAAGGTTAAAATAAAAACTTTGATTAAATTATGTATCCATCAACTGACCGATGTTCGCTCATCATTACCTTAATTGTGCTTAAATTCATACTATCCTACATTATAAAATACAATCTGATATTTTAAAAATTTTAAAAATGTCCTTTTACAAAAAAATGTTAATACTAAATGTATTTATGTTTCTTCATTATGATAATAAATAATCAAATTATTGGTAAAATTTTAAGTTAAATTATATATATAGCTTATTGTATAAAATATAAACGGCAGAAACCAAGTATATTTCACATGCTCGCGCGCAAAGTGAACTTTCCTAACTTTTAAACTCCACAAATGTTTACAAAAAATATTTTTCGATTTATAGTAATATACATATCATTTTTTAAATAGTTTATTTTATTGTTTTAAACTTTCAAGTATATCAAATTAACAAGAACTTAAAACATTTGTCATACTATAGTCCACTACTGCAACTAAAAATATGATTATCATAAATCCAAACGCTAATTCAGTCAATTGAAAATATATATTATTTTTTTTAATTGAAAGTATAATATATTGTATAATAAATAATCAATATCATTAAAATAAAAAAAATTAATAGATAAACATTTATAGGTATAGGTACTATTGAATAGATCTATATGTCATTTACATAATAACATTCAAGAAAATAATTACAAAAATAATTAGATGTACATTATAATACACGACAAATATTATCTAGATTCTAGACTATAATCGTATTCAATAAAGAATTGAAATTTTCACAACATAGATAGTGATATTAGTTATGGAATATTTTCATTGTTTTGTGAAAGATATCATGCAAGATACCAAGAATTTAATAACATTCATCTTTTGAGATTTTTCGCTATTATGATGATGATTTGATAAGCACATTTAAAATAAATGCACACATATTAAAAACGAATGTGATATTATCTGAACATACAAAATGGTGTTTTGTAGGTCTTTCCTGCTAAGAAAGTTTTTAAAAACATTTATAATTTGAATTATAATAATTAGTGTGTTATTATTTCATATCATGCCTAGATAGATGTATATTATTATGTACACTAGTACACAGCACTGTAAACAGTTAATGTTTATATCATATAATATTTTATATGTTTATTATGATAAATATTATTTATAAAATATATTGAGTTCTATAATATACATATATATTTATTTAAACATAATTTAATGAATAGACAAATTATATAATTAAATACATCATTATATAGACTTTTAAATGTAAATCATATAGTTCCTGCTTCCGGTGTACAAGGTCACAAATTGTGAAATTTTTTTAAGTTTGAAATCAGACAATAAGTATTGACATAAATAGGTACAAATTTTACAAATAAAAAAATTTGTAATATTCATATACCTATTACCTAATAGTTGAATAGAATCAATTGGATATAACATGTACATACTAAATCAAACTAAATAATCAGAAAAACCCTATTTTTGTGTTACCTAACCTATATTGTGTACATAACAAAAAATAACAAATATTAACGAATTAACAACAATTGTCATATAATGAAACAATACTTTGCTAAGCACAAATACAGAATAAATGTAGGCTATCAAATGGCGTCGATATATATATATATATATATCATAGTGAGCCGCTAATTATTCGAGAAAAAAACATTAATTTAAAACGATCACGAATTTGACATTATAGTCTCAAAAAAAAAAATAATAATAATAATCAACAAAATTGAATGTACCTATATTGCGTGTTCGTAAATCATAAAAACTCTTGTACAGTACACGTACAAATAATATAACATAAATTGTGTATATTATATATATGCGCATAATGTAACGATATACAGTGAGATCTATGTAGTACGTACACTATATAAAGTCGTATAGTGAAATTGAGCGCGTCGGCCATTTACAACGGGCACGTGACAGACGTTTGCCCGCACGCGAACATTGCGATGAATACTATATAGTTGTGGCTGCGACGCTGCGGCGGTATGCTTTTACTGCGGTTGATCATAAGAACTGAGATATCCGACAGAAAAGTTTTTCCGATTGCGTAGGTACTTATTACAATATTATATCTATATAGGTGTTTCAGAAGGTGAAAAACTGAAATTTACTTTGTAGCGATATTAAATGAATCGCTGTACGGCTACGCTATGAAATATTATTATATACCATAACCATGCAAGGATAATCGAACTGGAAAGTGCCGGAACATTGGAAATTCCAAGACCTTCTTCAATACCCTTACATTACAAGAAAAATTTCAGCCAGGAGATTAAAATGAACAGGGTATTTATTCATGACGGATAAATCGCAAGGATCGATAATGATAATTTAACCGTAAAAAAAAAACAATAACACGACGGGAAAGCGGCCTTTAGGAAGACCTGGCTTAAAATGGGAGGATTGCAGTGTTATTATATAGAAACGCAGGAGCGGCGAAATCTAGAGCATAATGGTGATGTGGAAAGCAATGGAGGGTAGAAATAAATGGAGGAAAATATGCTTGGAAAGCTAATGTCTTAAAGGCCATTACTTAATTTTAAAAAAAAATAACCCATAACCCATATAAATATTCAAGTGTTAAATACCACAGTCAGTACACAGCAGCTGCAGTCACTTAATATGTCGGTTGGTAATATAATTGTTTAGTATTCATACAAATATTTGTTTTACATAGTTAGTTATATATATATATATATATAACATAATTAATATACATTTATATTGCGCTTTGCACAAAATCTACATTTCATAAAGTATATAATATGTAGTATATTAGTATATATCTATATAAAATTAATTGTCCAAGTATACGATTAAAGCTTACAACTTAACAATATTTTTATTTTATGATAATTCCCTTTACTAAATATTTTATAAAACTAAATAATAAAATCACTAAGTTTATAATAAACCTTATTTATGGAGTAAAATTGAAGAATTTCCATTCGCTTAAAATAAATGTAATACTACAATAGTTACGTAATTTAACACAGTAAATTAATAAAAACATATACTAATATTGTAATCATAATATATTGTTATTAAAATGTGAACATAATAATAAAATGCATACAATTTATCTGGTCACACCTATAGTTTTCATTCCAGATATGTATATACAACTGGTATAGTTATATGTGCACTGTAAAAGATAAGACATAAAATAAGTTAATCAAAAAACTATTATATTAATTATAAATGTAGATAAAATAATTTAGAAATTTGATGCAGATGCTAATTATAAAAGTTGCTAATTATTTTATATTTTATATATAACGCATCATAGTATAAATTTAAAAAACTATCATAAATTTAAATTTATACGTCTAAATTAATTTTTCAAAAGAAGAATTTTTAAATAAAATATGTATGATTAATTGTTTTTGTTTACGAGTATGTAATACATTTTTATCAATAAATTATATTCTTTAAAAAACTGGAAATAACTGTTTAAATAAATCTCATCTATATATACTATCAATATTTTCAATATATTTTATTAAAGCAAGTTTCGCTTCTTCACTTGTTATGATGAGTTGTATTTGTGCCTTGTGGGTCTTCAACTTTTTCATTATCATTATAATATTATAAGTATTAGGTACATATTAATTTAATTTAGATACGTAGGTTAAAATACATTTTTAATGAAATAACTTTGAGGTATTAAAAACTTTCACAACTCATTTTCTAGTTAACATAATTATTTAAGCATTAAATTTAAAAGGAAATTTAAAAGTGAATTTTAATTATTCGAGATATCGAATTACCGAGAGTCAACTATATTTTATTATACTTTGTTAAATTATTATTATAGTTTTAATCAACATTTATTTAACTAGTTGTTTATGTTTTAGTAAGCAGGTTATGATACTCAACCAAATATCTAAAAGACAGCAATATTATATAAACATTTTCAAAACAATGTTTATATTTTTAAATTTTTAAATAAGAATAACATATCTATAATAATGTTGTAGGATTATAATAAACAACTATTCAATATACCAAACTCTGTCACTATAAAATACATTATTTATAAGATTGTCAACTCCTATGATTAAAATTGTATCACAGATATTAATTGTAAAACTTTTTTTTAATTAACCTGGAAAAAAAACAAGAATAATAAAAATAAAAATAAAAAAAGCAAAACACTGTGAATAAGGTTCCTCAGCGATGCTCAAATATGTTACAATGGGTTGTAGAACAATGTGCTCACCCCTTTATAGAGTCATTAATGATTTTTAAACTATCGGAAGTCGTTACATCATAAGTCAAGGCTAATATTAGGTAAAGTGTGCTGATCAAATTGTGATTGATTACATACATTTGGAGGGCGAGAACGAAGGTAATAAAAAAAATATGTTTCTAAGAGTCTAAGTTTTTATAACATTAATTTTTCGTCCCCTTTCGTAATTTCCGTAGTCATTATTTTAATTCGACTTAGGCCGAGTCGGGCATTCAAAGATTGTCTGATGATAAATCGTTCCAAGCTCGGTCATGTTCGTTTACTGTAAAATTAAGCAAAAGGCAGCTGAAAAACATTGTACATTATAATAACAATCGATTATAAGAAGTAATTTTTATTACAGAATATATTAAAATATTACCCCCTATCCACCAGACCTACGCAAACAAATTCAAACACAATATTCTCGATAACTATTATAAGTGAATATGGAATAATAATGCGGTAATATAATATATTTTTTAATTTATAATATTGTTTCTAGGTATACCTATACTTATATATGGTAAACTATATTAGCTACAAAGTTCGATGGCACTGAGAATGCGTGGCTTAAATATATTATACTAATTTATATTATATAATTTTTGTAGTAAACTTTCAACAGTCGTAATTCGGTATAAGATAGTTCATTATTGATTGTATATTTAATCTGCAATATCCAATGGATATAGGTGTATGTATTATACTTTACACATTATCTAATAATGCGAAAATATTTATAGTATGAAAGTGTAATGAATCTAATGTATATTTATACAATACACCTATTATATGTTATTATGTACACATTGTACACAATATTTTATAACCAGACGGTCGGAAGTAAGAAATTGTTCGGGACAAATATGTTTACCTTTTATACGCAATATTACACCTGTAAAATAAATATATATCGTTTACTGAACTTATAATATATAATGGTAGTTCTACATGTTTAATACCTTATACCGCGATGGTAATTGGTTAAATAATTTTATCTGAACTGAAATTTACACACACACACATACATATATATAATATATAGACAACAATGTAAAGTGTACGAAATCGAAATGAATAGATTTTATACACTAACACGTATATATATATATAAATATAATACAAAATATAAAGTATAAACACCATTGCGACCGAAATCCATGTATATTGATATTATGGGACGTCGCATGTATGATTATACATGTATATATATATAAAGGTCATACGGATGACTAAACCGCAAACGTGGTAACTCCGCTACAGGACTATAGAATATTGAGGATATATAATATAATAAATAATGTAAAATCGTATATAAAAACGATTCGGTTCGGATGCTCGAAGCCACGAAACGTATGTTATAATATATTATTATGTGGATAATGTTATTATAATTAATGCGCGCGAGTAAAAGGCGCGACAACCACCGATAGTCGGCGGCGGCTTTGCGAATCAAAGTCCCGGTGGCTTGTGTGTGTCCTTTACAGCAGCCGCCGAGTATTAGCCGCCCGATGCCGTACACAATGGACCCACGAGACTATACAAGAGAGACGCTTTAACGCGCCCTGCTGAGCTAAACACACAAAATCCCTTTGGTCGACACCGACTCGATTGACTACCATATGAACGTATACGCGCGCACACACACACACACACACGCGCACGATTATATATACGTCACTGCACAATAATCGTATCATTTGTATTTTTGTTATTAATATTATTATGTACACGCACGCGGCGGACCCCACTGGCCGCCCACTATATTATATATGAATATATTTTATAATGTACATATAGTATATCGTGTATGTGTATATACTGATATAATACCTACCCGAAACACTATTAATACATGTATATATTATGTTTTTTTTTTTAATTGTATTTCTTTTCTTTGCGCAGTATTTGTGTAAACTATAATGCCAGTGTTGCTGGTCGCTTGTGTATATGCGTGTACGCAGCAATCGACAATTTTTTTGGTACGTAACATAAGACGAATGAGTTATATTTAAATAACTATGAAAAAACAGTATGTACGATAAAACCGTGTTAATTACAGCTATTGATTCGGCATAGGAATCGTCGGCAACGTCAGTTCGTCTCGTACAACGTTGGTTTATGTTTTACCTTGTATTTACCTAATTTTCTATAATGATCTTTCATGCCAATATTATTATTATCGAATCAATTTTGGTTTTCTGCGACCGAGTATATACATTATTATTGACGCGTTTACAACGGTTTTTGAGTCAGACAAAAAAACACGAATATCTACGTATTACAATATACATATAGGTACTGATAGAACGTATTGACTGATGTATTATATGTGTTTGAAATACCTAAGTATTGGTGAGTCGAAGGTAATGACACGATTGTTATCGATTACAATTCAAACGGTATAAAATAAAATAGTATAAACTTTCAGCGTTGTATATTATTATAGACAGAAATTGTTTTTTTTTCTGAAAATTAAAAAATATCATTATATTCATATGTTTTATAACATATGACTGAATGCACCGTAAACAATAATAATACGTATAATCGCGAATAAATTCACATTCGGCGCGATACAATAACAATAACACGTTGCGGACACGTCGATGACTTGAAACGAAAACTCTTTCGCCGCCAATACAATTCGAAAACTTTTTGTAAACCGATGACATTTTTCGTTTTAGGTGAACACATACAATATAAAATACAATCTCGACAGGTTGATCAAATCAAATTCACTTAATATAATATAATATAGTACTTATATATAATGTAGTATATAATATGTAATATGTATATACTAAAATCGAATCACAACGTCTGAATGCACCTTTTAAAGTCTGTAAAACGATGTTCAGCGTCGTCGGCGTACATAATTATAATACATTATATAAATTATATTTATGACGACAATACGTATTATTATATCGTAATAAAGAGTCGGTGTATATATAATGGTAAAACGGCGAAGCGAGTGATGGTCGCGGCCGTTTTGTCAGGCGCAAATTTTGATTCCGTCATATTATACCGGCGCAATACATATACATAATATTATACATATATATTATGGTATACGGCTGCAGCATGTGGACCTATATGTATATTATATATGAGTATTATACGCACGGGTTAACCTAATCTCACACATGGTTTGACAGATAATTGACAACCGTGTGTCCAGGTGATCCGAGACGTGTTTTCTTTTCAGACGTCGGTGTATCTCGACCCCTCACGGTTGTGACTTGTGCACCTTTATATATGTATGTATGAATATATGACACGGATCCGAATCACTGCAGTGGAGAGCGATGCGCGTAATTTATACCGGTATATTATTGTGTATAACTATATATATACTTAGAAGTTATGTTATTATATCGAAGGCGTTCGACCGCGATTAAAATTTTTATGAGGACGTCGCGTCATATGCAGTGTGTTTTTCTTTTTATATTATATATATATATATATATATATATATATACTAAAGACATGTATAGGCACGTAGTACATATATATATACAGAAAACGTCAAATGTTGGACACTGCCATATAATAGTTCTTTGGAAGTATATTTGGTACTACATATTATTAATGCGTATTCAAGTATATATATATATATATATACCATGTAGTATACAATATGCAGCGTGCTCACTGAAATCATCCAAAATCGATAACAATAAAAACGCCATGTCCTGCAAACGAAATAATTTGTTGTACGAGTAGAAACTCATTGTAAGTACAAATAACATAATAATATAAAAAAAGTGTACCGAAATCAAATACAATATATATATATATATATATATATTATATACCAGATTTAATTTGTATTCGGAATAATAAAAATATAATGTACAATATAGCACATTATTATAATAATAAAATAACGTGGCGGGAATATTAATAACTGTTGTAAGATATAAATAGTATATTTTAACAATCGAATTCAATTGCAATATATTAAAAAGTTATATGACAATGAAAATAGAAATCGGAACAAAAAATAAAAAATCCGAATTATTAAATCTTTTAATTTTGAATTCTCGAACCGTATAGTTTTATCTCAATAAACTCGATAAAGTATTCCGTTTATTTTTATAGTAAAAATTATAATATTAAATAATACGAGTATATCATACTGGAACAATTTTAAATAGAATATTATTTTAATTCGACGTGGTAACGACTTATATATTTAACTAACCATAACATAGTTACGAATACATTTTTATAGTGTTAGTGTTAGCGTTATCAGTTGAAAACTTCTAGTATAACATCGTCCTTTGTAAAAACACATACAATATTCACGTACGTCCTGCATTATTATTGTAATACATTATCCAATATAATATAAACCGGAACATTATCACAGGAACAGAACGATCCGAAAACCCGACGGACGTGAAAAGGGTAGTCGCGTAGCAGTATATATATATAATATAGTACATACATCAAACATCGTGTTTTATATAGGTATTGTATAATAGTCTGTCGTAGCAGCGAGTAGTGCGGCGGAGGTCGTAATAATTATTGTTCGTTTCCATCGCGGAACCGTGGCTAACGCGTTATACACGCGCATAGGGTGAACGATAAAAATTGTTATTTAATTAGAATATTATTGTATCTGTCGAGGGCGGTTTGTCGCGCGACGGCGGCCGCGGGGGCCCTTCGACCGGAACTTGATTCGTCGTACTTTATCGGGGTCATTATTGTCGTTATTATTGCCGCGTATATATATACGCATCTTCCGCACAGCTGTATTATGTATACCGCATATAACCACCACGAGATATATTTATATGTATATATATAGTTCTGATGAACGTTATGAATGGCCGATGGGGTTGGTGTTTGGTGGTGGCGGTGTTCGTTTTTTTTTTTCGCAAAATAAATCGGGTACACGCTCTGTGAAAAGTAAAATTATATTTCAAGCTCGATTTAAAAATAAAAGCCATGCCGTGTACGCGCACTGCAGCCTTTTCATCGTGCACGCGCGTCGTGCACCCTCATCATCCTATGTTTAGATATAAATATATATATTACATAATAACGTTTCAAAAATAATAATGAAAAGCCACTTTATGTTCACGGCGTGTTGAACACCGCCGCTCCGTGGAAATGAACTACTGAAGTCGTAGTCGTCGTCGTCGCCGCCGCCGCCGCCGTAAAGGCGGGAACTATATTATTATTGTTATATATGTGTATGAAATAAATCCGGAAAATATTATTCCGATTGCATTTAAAAGGGAAATTACTTTTTAGCGATCGCGCGTGGTTTTTTCTTTTGTCCAATCGATTCTACGTGACTTTTTGAATATAATAACATTAATATTATTGTATGTATACTCATATATATATATATAATATATAAAAAAATGTTCTCGTCTGAGTACGAAAACTCTGACGTTCCCTTTTCTCTGCCTCTTGCGAACAACCCAACCTACAGCATTGAGGCGTATAATATTATAAAACATTTCTCATGTATACAACAAAAATTATTTATAAAAGTATGAAAATAACTCATAAGGCCTAAACCAGGGTTAATTCTTCTAGGAAAAATATTTAGTTATTTTTTAACTATTCTGCTGTAGTTTTAATTTCTATTATACACATTAGTACATTATAAATACCTATATACCTACATATAATAATATATCATGATTCCCACATATGTGTATCCATGTTTAATCTGCAACTCTTATTTATTTGACTTATTTTTTAGTGCCAATTTCTACTTAAAGACAACGGAAATTCAAGCGCGACCTTGGTATACCATGACTGTATTAGTGTCACCTTTGGACCACCAACGCACTGAAGAAAAAGTTTTTTCCTTGTACCAGTTGAATACCAGTTGAACTCGAGTATTGCACTTCTTATAAGATCACGAGGCCTATCCAACCGCTTCCTGTTTTTGGCTACAAACAACCACAAATTATGTGGCTTTCTTTCATCAATAAGTACATCATCGGTTCACGGTTGAATATAGTTAAAACATGTTAGCTGTGATCTCCAAGAATTTAAGTTGTGTATACCAGAGCTTTTGGTCAGTTCGTCATTGAGAACTTACAATATGATAACCAATAACCACGATATTTTAGAATTGGGTTACCATATTGTTATCCTTTTATTCGTTTCTTACGGTCAAGAAGGATTTATAATGTTGCTAAAATTCTAGTATCCCAGCAACAGGGGTTTGTACATGTACAAACATTAAGCCGCACAAAAAATTCATATGAAGATAAAAAAATTTTGTCATTTCATAAAAACCCCCTCGTCATCAACACGTAAATCTTCCGAGTGCCAATCCCACTTATATCCTATAACGCACTGTGTATATACATTTCACGTTTTTTCACACGTGCCAATACTTAACAATACCTATCGAATAGAATATATACATGTACTGTATACATAGTTGGTATAGATACTATACAATATATTATTATACCTACAATCGAAACATTCAAAACTTAATTATTATGTAACTAAATAATAAATGTTATGTATAGGTATTGGAATTAAATTAGTAATATTTCATTAAATGTCACAATCGCATAACAAGTGTATTTACAATTGTACGATTAGTTACGTTCTAACTTCTATCATGCAATTCCAATATCATAAACTATAAACTCTAAAATAATAACTTTAAAAATGTATATAAAATCGATATAATATAATTATGACGAATAATGAGTTTTATACATAATTTACAGCTTCACAATAATTAGTCGTGCATAAATAGTAGCGAAACATGTACATTTCACACATAACCAACGAATCCGTTAACAGAATTCTAATGTTAATATATATATATATACATTGAAATCATATTAATTATAATAAAGACCACCAAGTAGAATTAAATGTTAATTACCTTGTATATTAAAAAAATTAGCTATCACAAAATGTATTTAAACGTTAATGTGTTTAAAATTACAAATATTGTTTATTGGGAAACATATACGTACGTACTAATATTATAGATTATCAGAGATGCGGTCAGATGATGTACATCATTTGGGAAGCGCAACACCGTTACACGTGCGCGGTCCGCTCCGGGCTCAGTCATCGGCGGCGAGCAAAAGGGAACCGTTTTGTACTCGCGGGTGTATAGGTACATATTATATTCATCATATTATACGTTTAGTTTTACCAGCGTGAAGCTGCTCCTCGAGCGCCCGAACACTTAAAATCATATATTACACGTAGATACACACTCATTTATATATATATACGATTATTATTATTTTTTTTTCAATAGGTACACGGATACAAGCTGTGCCAGAGTTGATTTTGGACGACAGAGTTCCGTGGTCGAGAGGCATATTATAATATATAGATATGTTCGGGGGTTGTGGTTGGAGGGGTGTTCTGGAACCGATTACAAATGAAATTTCCCATTGTTGTGTTTGCTTTGATTTCGTTACGTTTGAAGAGACGAAATGTTTGTTGTTTTGTTGTACGTATAAATATATATGTATATTGTGTCGTCTACGATTTCAATGCCACCGCTGTATATATATATAAGTAAACCATTTGTACAAACGTGTATATGTACCTACGTGGCTAGGTACATAGAGACTGTGAGAGAAACACACATCGCGGGAACAAAATATTATATTATATATACATATAAACAGAAAGAGATGGATAAGATGAAGAAAAAAAAAATTAAAGAATAAAATAAAATATAATCTTCGATTGTTATTACCAGGCGGCGACGACCATTATACGGAGTCGAGTAGGTATACGCAGTCGACGAATTCGACGACGACTACGATTGTTATTATTATTATTATTATATTGTATAGTCAGTCGTTATTGTTATTATTATTATTATTGTTGTTATTGTATAACTCTTTGTTGTGTGATTCTGTAACACCTCACACCTCATTACCTGTCCTAACACGGCGGGCTATCATTGTCCGTGTACAGTCTTCTGCGCAGGTGTCTTTATAAGCGTTGTTGTTTTATATATATTTATTATTATTATTATTATTTTTTTTTTTTTGTTTCTCGTCAAAAAATATACAGACGTAACGTATTTGTCTTTGCCCCGGCCGACTTGGTAAAATATTTGTCGACACGCTGCCGTCGTCGGATATCCGCCATGCCGCACACCACGGTTTGAGCAGGATACATACATTTCTGGGATACCCCGGCGCTCGGACATGACTACTCCGCTGTCAACGCCTCTACCCTCCCGTTCGCCATCGTCCTATGACCGCCGTTCCTATAATTCTTCCTCCAATATACCCACTGCTGCGAACGAGTCAACTGTATATACTGTATAGTGTATACACACGCGTAGATAACTGTATTATCGACTTCACTCAGTTGGGGAAAATTGGTTCTTTTCAAAAAAAAAAAAAAAATTGTTAAAAAAAATTTCACGATAAAATAGAACATTTATCGCCACAGGGGGTATACGGTATACCCATTTCATTGCTCAGGTTTTTTTAGCACAGTGGTTAAATATAGCCCATGTCGTTCTTTGAAGAAATTACATCCTGCATGCAAATTGAGTTGGAAATGCTATACCTAACTTGTATTAAAAAAATATTTATTGAAGTTTTATATACATATATATTAATAAAAGACAATGTGGGTGTTTAAAAAAGAAATTGCTCACACGGGGTTTTTTGAATAGTTATTAATATTATTATAGTTACATTTTAGACATGTTTTTAATATTTGATCAAAATCATCCAAATAAATGTGATAAAATTATGTAGTTTAAATTTGACGGAATTTAAGACAGAGGGTAAAAATTCACTGGCATTATTTAACGTTTAACGTGTCACGGGTATTTAGAATCAGCCTGTAGTGTATAAATAATATATATATATATATATATATATATTGTATGTTTTATCTTTATATCTGTATATTAGCGAAGTTACGAAGTCATATTGCGTGTACTTAAAATGTCGTTGTAATATTAAAACTAAATCAATTGACATATACATCAAGCTACGATTCAACAGTTGTCAACTAAAATCAATATTTATAAATTATTATGTAGAATATTTTGAAAGAGTATCAAAAAATTACCTGTTTTTACCCTAGTACAGTTTAAATATAACCTTTTTTGAAACCTATAGTTCAATTTAAATATTGTGGTTTAAGCGTACAGTTCGTCAATTTTCTATGTTATTACGTATATAATAATATAATATATACATAAACTAGATTTTCATTACAAGTGTTTACTTGGCGTTTACATAAATTATTCAATTTTTAAGCTCAAATCTCCGAATTAGTAACGATACGCTCGCAATGGTTAATTATGTTACTACGGTACACAATATAATGTCCAGACATTATTTAATGCAGTCGTTATAGTTGCATAACATCATAACACTCATAACGGCCACTCGTGCGTTTTGTAATTGTATTCGTCCGAGTTCAATTTTACGCAATTGTGTTAAATTGAATGCTTTGTATAAATATGGAGAAATTAGATATGGAAATTATAAGCAATTTGAGTAATAAAATAAAAATAAAAAACTTAATCACAAAACGGAAAAAATAATGAAAATAGTTCTATTATAATAAAATAACGAATATAACAAACTTATGTAATAGAAAATAATGAAGTTAATATTATTATTTGTTATACAATTTATTATTATAATAATTTCCTTATAATATATTTACTCAACCAGTGAACTATATTTAAATAAAACAAAATATGTTGTAGAACATATTATTGTTTATTTCATTAATTACTTAGAATATGTTATGGCAGTAAGTTCATAGTAAATTGAATAAATCCAAGTTACACGAAAGGCACTGATTTTAAAATTATTCGAGCGAGCTATAATAAATTTATAAAATAAATTTCCTATGTTGAACCACAGATTGCAAATTCTATTTAAATGATGCCAATAATAGTATATAAATGAAAAATAAAGTTAAAATTAAATTATGATTCCCATCAGTCATCATGACGTACAATATTGAATATATTATACGTAGTAACTAGAAAACGAAATAAGAAAAATTAATTTTGATCATCAAAAGATAATAATACTGCTAGTATTTTCTTCTTTGATTTGATATAGATCTCAAACAGCGGAAGAGGATCGGATAGGAAGAATCAAGCAATTGCAATAATATACAATATAACTCAGAAACCCAGGTCTCAGGCTTATAATAAATTAACACTATATAGTCTATTTAGATTGAGTTCGTTGCGATAGTAAAATTACATCGACTTAAATCTAAAATATCTTTTATGCAAAAATCGATTGAATCGTAACAATGTATACATACTGTTTGACAATTGAGTTTGCATGTAGTAACAATAATATTTAACTCTAGAACTAATATAATGTATATATATTGCTTTTTCTATTGTCGTATTTTTATTTGAATTATAGTATTTGCAATATAATCTCCCGTAAAAAAACTAACATTACAAGGATTTTTTTAATATAATATTCCATTGTACATTTTATAATAAAGGTAATATATATATATATATATATATTATTCAACTATAATACTACTTTTATTTCTCCGATAATAATGTCCCTTAAGAAAACAAAATTAATATACAACTACATATTATATAATATACGATATCCAGTCGTAAGTAATAACAAGACTACGAGCCAATATAAACTGTAGATATTGTTGTATGTGCATTTATGTATAAACATATTGATATGTCGTGTATGACTATGTATACTAGCTATATGCACAAATAATATAGATAAAAATATAGGGATACGTATAATGAAAAATTGTAAAATTGTTTTTGTTTACTTTATATAGTCTTACTTAACATATTTTGCAATAAGTAACGGTTAAATTTGAATTCTTGACCTGCAATTATAAAATTACATGCTATATGTTGTAAAAATCTGATTATTTTCCATTTAAATATAACCTCACGGTACACTAATTTATAAGTAAATATCATTTTTACCTTTCGTAAAGTCATTTTCCCTCTATGGCTCTATTAGACTTTACAGGCTCCTGAAATGCTCACTAATTAAGTAGGTATGTTTTAAAACAGATAACTCACTTAGACTCGACTCGTCGTATTAAAGTAAAGCGATGGCAGTTTAAACCAAAACCATTAAACTTTCTGCTTTTATTTGAATATAAATTCAAAGATCAATCTTACAATAAGTGTATCCAGTATAAAATATTACTATTGTCTATAATAATATTTTGGTACTATTCTTATGGAATCTAAATGTGGTCAGCCATCAAACCTTTAAATCTACAAAAAAAAAAAAATATATTAATCACTCCATATACTTTAATAACAGATGCACGAAGTCTCTAAGGATTTTATAGTCAGGCCTGAATTTAAATATCATATCCAAAACTCTATATCTTCCTTCTATAAACGTTTTCTAGTCTACTCTTACCTACAGCTTCTAACCAAAACTTTCCTATTTGCAAATTCAACACAGATAATATTTCTTGACATCCATCCAAACGTTGATGATACAGACACCTTTTATATCTTTGTCAATTATTAAACATACATTTGTATTTTTATTATGTTACAGCAAAATGACTTTATTATTTTATTATATATATATATATATATATATATATATATGTGAACAATTGTAATACATAGTACTCTTGAACTTTTATACATGCATACGACATACCTCGTATTTATCATACTGTATATTATGCCCATTGCTCTGCAGTAAGTCAATATAAGTGTTTTAATATTGATTAATAGCTCCATGTATTCTTTTCTATTTATTTTAAAATGTATTACATATCAATATCATATTAGTACCGATTGTACTAACCTATAGCCTAACTCTTAAAATAATTAAAACTTTACCGACCAAAAAGAAATCAGTCGCAGGTCATTAGTATGTCTTTAAAACATAATTTAAAAAATAGTATACATCTGGGAATGGTTAGCATAGTTACAGACACAGTAATTAGGACAATTAGGTAGATAATCATTAAAACTTCAAATTGTAAGTTAGCCATATTTAAAATCACTGATAATAATGATTTAGTTAAAAAGGACATACAACTTTTGAATACTATTTGCACTGGTGATAAAAACCGGTATGGGTACAAGTTACAACAACAATGCAGTGAAATTAATTTAATGGTAAGAAAAATAAAGTTAAAATTTACAACATATTATATATAATATATATATATATATATATATATATACCTGCGCATGTTTAAAATATACATATTATTAAACCATATAGGTACCTACACACATAATAATATGTAAAAAAAAAAAACCAATCGTAACGTTACTGTCAAATGATAAGTAGCAGTTATGAATACGATTAGTATAAATTGAATTAAAAAAATAATAATAATAAAGTGTACCTATACACCTATGCTACTCGTATATATACGTTTAGGCGGAGCATTCAACGCGTTTATATGAGAATATATATATTTTATATTCTATGATTTACGAATATTATATATTATATAATATATATGTGCACGTTGTAATAAGTGGACGAACAAAAAAAAACCGGACCAATAATGTATATAGTATATTATTATTATATTATATACACGTTCAAAAGATACATATCATTATGAACGAATAAATTTAACGAACGAAAATATTATAATGATAATGATACGCAGTTTACGCGGCGCGCACGTATGGACGAAGACTGGCATAAACAAACGGGCGGGCTCGCAGTATTATTGCATCGTGAAAATTAAAAATTCATTGCAAACCGTGAAATAATTTCCCGAGAAACGCGCGCGTAAACCTATTATAGCGGGTACCTGCACATATACACATACATATATTATAATGGCCAACACAACGCTAATAATAACAATAATAATAATAGGCACTCACCACTGTACGGCGTATAATATGCGCTCATTGCGCACAGTTAATCATCGTCCGCGCGATGATGTGCACAGTGTGATTCGTCTATACACAGCAGCCCCGCGCTCTATACTATACACGCGAGTCGCATGGAAAACCATATAATATACAATAATAATAATATGATATACCTACTCTGTACGGTTCCGATGTGCACACTATACGGCGGCCGCGGCACGTACATGTCCGTTATACGTGCGGCATAATATTTTTATATACGCGCGAGCTGAGGTGCACGAATTCTCGTCTCGTGTAGGTATACAGCGCATGTGTACACGGGTTATTTCCACGAAAAACTAATTATCAAATGTGGCGTAAATTATTTTTTTTTAGTAGTAATAATAATTATTGTTATTACAATGTGATCATGATTCCGTTTTTCTTTCGGCTCGAAATCGCCGCGGCGTGTACTGCACAAGCCACACGCACAATAACAATAAGACGTTACACGGATGGACACCTTTAGCGAAAACCGCTGCCACATAATACGACCGCGGCCGATAGCGATTTTCGCACGGTGTGCAGTGTACACTGTTGCAGTCCTCCTGTTGTACGTCGCGTTATTTTATCACACTAAAAATATTAATAAAAATAATAATAAAAAAAAAAAAGGAGGCGGACACCGCTGCAGTATACTCAATCATGTCACGCGTACGCTTATATTTTATAATAATATGTACGCGTACAACGGGTATATAATATGTGTGTTCGGTCGTCAGAACGCGGCGACTTCAAGCGCCTCTCTCTCTGAAAATAATATCCGCGTGTACGCGCGCACATATGAAAAATAAATTGGTTAAAATGAATAATGAATGGCCGTGGTAAAATATAAATAATATAATATAATATATGCCTGCATTTATATATTACAACATCGCAGTTCGAAAAATATCGCGTTTGTCGGTTTTTATACCGCGACTGCCGATGAATACATTGCAGGATTGCTGCGATTTGGAAGAGAAAAATCTATGGGTTTGGAATACATTTTTACTTTACCACGGCGAGTTTGAAAAATGGATTTTTGTGTGCTCAAAAAAATATTATGTGTATTACTTATAATACTATTACGAACGCTGCAGTTTTAGTCAGTAATATCTGCGGTAGTTGTTATCCTGTACGACAAATTGGCTCGGTATACATAGAGCTAGCGACTTTTTTAAAATGAAAATTATTTACCTACAATATTATACGAACAGTTAAATACATTTTTTATACACGCACACATACACACTATTATGTATCGTATTTTTCTATTATCTGACAACAATACAATAGTATATTATAGTATACAATATATATAATCGAATATACCGGTGGACACAAATCTATTTGAATATACACATATTAAAATATAGTTCATCAATATTTTACAAAGTATCTATAATAAGTGATTTTAATATCAACGCTTTCTATTACAAAATACCTTTACTTAATAGGCAATAGGCATAGGTGCAACTTGGAGGGGGGCTTGGGTGGGCCTAGCTCACCCAGTGTTTTATGTTAGGTAGTGTTAATTATCAATATTAGTGGTGTAGGGTCACTGATATCAATTTAGCCTACCCAGAAATAGAACATATATGTTTCTATTTATTGATCATATACATAATACTCGCGGTATAGGTACTGGCGTACTGCATGTCTATATAAAACCTATATAATAAAACTATTGAGCAAATATGCCTATACCAGGTCATTTCAGTCAAGAGATGGCCATCACTTTAAGTCTTTAACCATACTAAACACAATCAGTATTCAGTGCGGAACGGTTTCCAAATACCTTAGTATCCATTTATCAAATTAATGTGATTTTTATTTTTTAGAAATTTTGACGAAAAACACGAGTGGCAAATAAGATGACTGTCATTATACGCGTCAAGTACGAATAATTAGGTATGATTAGCTAAAAACCAATTTCCGGCTATATCGAATAAAACAACTCAATACGACTGATGAATTTTCCGACAACGTCAACAACAAAAATAAAATACTAATATAACTATATTAAGGTTCCAAGATCCAAATTCTAATCAATATTTTACCATAATGAACAGTATTTTGTAGATATATAATTAAAATATAACAGGTAATATGTGAATATAAATATTAGATATAATCTAATATGTCACTAGTGATAATTAAAATCGTATAATTGGTACCTACGTAAATACATATTTATAGATGCAATATGATGAAACGTAATATAGTTTTTATACTCTATAATGAAGATAACATTCATAAATAGTATTTATTAAATACATTATGATACAGTTGTTAAAGTTCGCACTCAATAAAATATATTCAAAAACAGCAGTGTAAGACGTAAGTCTTCATTATCATTTAGTCAAAATAATCTCGAAACAGAAAAAAAAACAAAGGTTATTTTATTTTGTGTTTCATACAAATTTGTGATAACCAATTCATATAGTGTCCATGAAAATGCTAAATCCTGTATAAATTAAATCACTTACTTTAATTTTCATTTATTTATGTTCGTTCGACTGGCTGGGCAATAGTCGTGTACTCGTGTGTACCTATTTTAAAGTTTATGAATAGTTAAAATGGAGGCGGGTGCATACTATTATTATAGCCACTGCCGCGAGGACAAACGCAATTATTCATTATACTAAGTATAAGCATTGTCGTGTATAGTATTATGACTACTGTGACTTGCATTTCTATATCATTTACACAGTCGTACATTGATACAAAACATGAAATTTAAAATATATTGTACATTTTACCTGCACTTTTTTATATTAGTACTTTTAATGTTCAAATACATTACAAATTGTAGCATGAAAAATAATTATTTTGTCGAATAATTGATAGTTTTATATCCGGTAGTTGATAAAAATGAAAATATAAAACCACGTATTAAGTACGCTTTATTACGGCACTGAGGTAAATTTCGAATATATTTCAAATATTTACACATATTCACAAAACCCGTACCCCTTCATTTCGTATGACATATACAGATTTGGTGAAATAGCGTTATTTTCCGTGTGTGATTTTTATTGCCCATTGACATGAATGCGTACATATATTATTACACATATAATCCAGATTTTGATCTGATACAATGTTTTTATTATTATTAAAACCGCTACCCTTGCCACTCAGCTTTCTGAAAAGAAATCTCGCAACGCAATAAATTATACGCTTTTGTCATTATTATATATTAATAAGTATAATAACATGCGGCGCTGCTGTAATTTCACTGTTATTATTTATTTTACTGTCGGTTTAAGGCATAAAGTATTTGATTTAAATTGCTTTTGCCCATGTTCGTATTTATTTTAAAGGTATTTTTTTTATTTTTATTTTTTTTTTGATTTTCCACACGTGAATAATATAAATTATATATTATAGCTATGAACATAGCAGTTATATATTTGTTCAATACGTTTTCACATTCACATGATGTATTTTTTATTTAATTAAAGTTTAAAACCGCAAACTTGAAAAATGTATACCTAATAATATTTTATTTGATACAAGTAATTTTATTATTTATTATTGTTGAATTCCATAAACAAGTTTACAATTTAAGCTGTTTGCAGTTCATAAGTTTTGACGGTGTTTTATAGCTCTAACATGTTTTGGGCGGAATAAAATAATTTCCAATAATTACCTCACGGATTCATTATAATATTACAATTATTTACAATAAGATCATTTTATTGAGTTATACACTGCGTCGTTTTTACCCTTCTTGTTAATAATTATGCCGTTTTGTTTGTTGTGATATGACACGTACTTTTAGTATATAAATTATCATAAAGCCATATAATATGTATGCCATATAGAATTGTTTCCAATGTTCGTGGTTAGCGTCAATAAATATTTTGTTAACTTAAAGATTTTTATAGTTAAAACATTTTTACGATACTATTAAATTAAACACATTATACACCTGCTGTAAATACGCTCATCATAGTACCTATAGATATTATAATAGTATAAGATGAAACAAAATGTACATAAAATAGATACCAGTAGTTTAGTATAATAGCTAGTACCTATTTATATCCATGTACGTAATATATATATATATACGTAATATTTTATATATATTTGTTTTTAATGGTTTGCATTACTCAGACCCACACATAAATACCAAATAATAAACTTTAAACATGACGTACCGTATTATATAGCTACATAGCTGGTTTATGTGATTTTACAGTAGGTACATATTTTATTTATATTAAATACCTAATATTATGGATGATTTTACTCATATAAAACAAGTAAGTATAACGAGAAGAAAACCCCAAATGAGAAAACAATACATCACATATACAATATACATGAATATAGATTTATTAGATTTATATATCTCCTGTAAGTGTATTGCTTGTGTACATAGTTATACTATTTAATAATAGTTTTTAAAGTATACATTTTTACATAGATATAATCAAATTATAATACAAGACATGATAGTTAAATACACACTGTGGTAAAGAAGAAATAAATTAAAGTACAAATCATAGAATTTTTTGCATACCTATTGTATTGTTATAAGATTTTTTTGGTTATTTTTTTATGGAATTGAACTAGGTAGGACCCTATTTAGTGCAAAAATCTTTGACCAAATTAAGTGTTAGTCTATAATACATAAAAAATATTTTTATTTATTTTCCTACATATACCTATACATTCTTAATAAATAATCAACCGATACACACCATTTTAAATAACAAATGTTTAGCCCAAAAAAATTCGAAGGAAGTAACACGATCATTGAGGCTTATCAAATATTAACATTTTTAATCAGAGCCTGATTAAGCGATTCGGTCAGTGATTTTATGAGTTAAGGTAATTTTATTTGATAATAATGAATTTATTTATATACAATGTTAACATATAGCAATACAATAATTAATAATTCTCTTTTTCTCTCTTTCTATTTGTGGATGATATGTTTGCAAACCAATAGTACACTGTACCAAAAATGCTGTTTGTATAAATCCATTAATATTCCATCATATCGAATAAAAAGTATAAAGGTTATTATAGTATTCACAACTATATATTGCAGTATATAAGGGTTCGGATGTATTATAAGTTATAAGTTATAATTTATAACATTAGGTAAAAAATAAACTTACGATTTGAAATAGGTCATTTAGGAAGTTACGAATTAGTGGCTTTTTCATATAATTCCGATGTAAATACATAATAATATTATATATTAATGTATTACAAACATTTGGTGATAGTATTTTGATAATAGTAAATAAAAATTATTTTAAAACACATGTAAAACTAAATGAACGCAACTGTTTTTGATTCACTCGTATAGTCGTAGGTATGTCAAATATTCATATTCATCATTCAATCATTGCTCTAAACAGTCTAAACAATACGTTTTATTTGGTTTTCTTTCATACGTACTATGCTAGTGAGTATAATAATAGATTTTCTATACAGTACAATTAATATACACGTACTATATTATAATATATATATATATATATATTGTAAGTGCGCATTAACTTGCACACATTTACACACGAATGATTTAAAACGATACACTGCACTCAAACACATAGTGTTGTGCCCAATGATGATGTTACTGAAGTCATCAAAGTATAATGGATATAATATAGGATACTTACATAATTATTTATAGGTATATATATATATTTTTTTACATTCTGACCACGTATATCGCTACCCTCTGCGGTTTAATCCAAAAAAAAAACCCAAACAATGAAAAGCCCCATTGGGAGTTATATAAAATTCCATTGTCGATTCGGTTAGCCAAATTGAAAACCATAGTATAGGATTGTTTTTTGTTTTTTTTTTTTTTAACGCGAATTGACTGATCGGAGACTGGGGTAAATACTTTTTATTATTACGTATTTTTTTTTTCATTTTGGGGTTTTTTTTATTTTTTTGTTTCAATGCACGTATAAAAACCTTACGGTATATAGGGTGGATGCGTGATTTATTCTAGGGTCGTGTGCGACAGACAAATTGCACGCATTGGTATACATAGTATATAACGCGTATATCCCATATAAATACATATATATATATATATATATGGGGTGCGAAAAAAAATCAACCCAAAACATTTGGCCATCGTAAAAAGACCACTGAAAAGTGTATAGATAGGTATTATAATGAAAATAAAAAAAGGGCACATTGTTAAAATACCCCTTGCAAATTGATTTCAAATGTACATTTGCAATGCATTATTGATTATATAATAAGTTCTTAAAAATTAATATCATATACCACACCACTATACCAACCTTACTGATTACTAACATTAATACCTTTTGACCTTGATGGATAGTAATAATTTGATCTAAACGTTATACAATTTCTCATTAATCATTTGTATCAACGTGATTTACTCATATATTAGCATTTACCCGAATTTCATATATCTTCAGGGGACAATTATTTTTAAATGGTTTTTAAAACAAAATATTTATATAATAATATAATCAAGTATAATTATCAATTTCACACACAACACTTTGTTCTTGTTGTATTTCTATAAAATATATATTTTGTACTTGAATATTATATGTAATTTCAAGAACAACTACATTGAAAACATTTTATATAATTATGTTTAATCCAATTTAAATTACGAAATAACTCAATAAAAATTAAAACATAATAATATTATATAACTATATATAAGTGGTACCTATATGGCTATATAATACTTATTTCCACAAAATACAAACACTTTTTACATCATTATAATCAAACATCAAACTATACCAACTCATACCGATCACTGCACTGTACAATGAATATTTTATTAGATTTTATTTTAAAAGATCAAATCGCAGTATGATGTATTGTTTTAACACTAAATCATTAACAGTTTATATAACAAATTTCAATAATTTATTATTAAGTATGTTATATTTATATTTATGTATATCTAAAATATTACATAGGTACATTGTAGTTCATAATCAAAGAACAATTGTATGATGTTATTGATAGTATTATTAAATATTATACCTACTATAGTCTATAATATTTTCTAATCTAAAGTTTATTGGCACCTCATTCCCCGTTATTGTATTATTATCTTTCAGATGAAAGGTTTAATTTATATTTTATAATAATATGTATTCTCGGCAACTTATTTAAAAAAATAAAATTCAATATTTACATAATATGTGTATTATTATGTTTCAGAAGTAACTTTTAGATAAAATAAAATATAATTAAGTGCAGTTGCAGTATTATTTATGTTTACTCGTATATATATATAGGTATAATTGATAATAACGTACCTAAGGGAGAGTCCAAGAGGCCTTTTGCTCTCTCTCCTATTAATCGTGTTAAGATATAAAAATACAAATTATTCAACATGAAAAACTTATATCGAAAAATCATATATTCATATTATATCTTAGGGCTTAGACGTTATAGGTACATTTTACTAATATACAATGAGGTTTAATCGGCGATAATGCATAAATTTGCAATATGTACGCTGCAACATAACTGTATGAATATATTTTATGAAATAATAAAAAAAAAGTAAATGAATTCTTCACATATACAGTGATTATTTTAACAAATAAAAGATTCAAAATTTCAAAAACTAAACGTTTTAAAGTAAACAGTTTTTAAAATTCACATTTGATGATACTACAAAACAAAATTTTTGACAAGATTACATTTTGTACAACTTTTTACCGTTATTTTTATATTATTTATTAACTATTTATTTTTAGCCATCCCCCTTCATCACACTGAAAAATCCCGGATATGCCGCTGCTTTTAGTATTTATAGTCATTATAAGTTTTAGATGAATAAAATATAAAAAAAAAACAGCATCAGCTTTTTAAATACTATATAGTACCAATCGTAACTTTTTAATTGCAGTCAACACGCCTACGGTCCAAACAGATTTTTTCGCGCATTGACTGTGTAGCGTGTGTTATCAGTTTATCACGTCTAATCGTTATCAATTACGTGCAGTCTATTTCCAACTATTTTTTCTACAAAAACCTCGACAAAATAAAAGTAGCTCGGAGGTGCTAAATGTCAAGTAAACAATTGCATTATAACCGCCTTGATTTCTATCCCGCGGTGAAATTCTGCGGTGTAAAATATACGTAGTGGCCGCTTATTAATAAATAATAACATACATTGACGAAAAATCGGTCAATTGACTGGACAGTGGGTCCGCCAAAAAAAAAAAAAAAATGTTGGACCACCCTATTCAGTCACACACACACACACATACACGAACGCACTAATTTACGGTTTTCGGACGTCATCCCCGAGAATGTTAACAAATTGCTTATATTCTTCGGTTTGCGCCAGCCCCGTCGGCGTCGTATGTGAAACGAACCGAGAAAAATTTTTCCCCGCGCGCGTATATATATATATTTTGTTTCGATTCACACGCAGATCCCTATTGTGCAGCATCCGCGGCATCGGGCGTGGAAGAGGTGGTCGTGGTGGATATATACCGGGCGATTAATATTCGTCGTAGGTGTGTGTGCGTGTGTTTGTGTAACACACATATACACATAATATATATGAACGGCGCGGCGGCGTATATCAGTGAGAATATTATTGTGCACGCAAAGAAATAATAAGAGAGTGGGAGAGTGTGAAAGAGAATCCCATCTTCAAAAATCATCAACACTATCATTGTCGTCGGCTAGGTGGTGTGTGTGTGTGTGTGTTTTTTGTATTAAATTTATAACAAACACCAAAGCGGCGCGCACCGACAAAAAGCCGATCGTACACACACACACACACATCTAAAGGCACGCAATAATAATAATAATGATAATAATGTAATGTATTATTTGTTATTATACGGTGCGAATCGTGTGCGGAGTGTTACTATAATATAACCCAAAGGATGCCGCGCGCGTGAGGTGTTTGTGTGTTTGTCGGCTATATTGCGCGTGGTGGTAGACATATATTCACCAGCCGATGTTTACCGCTCACCCCGGGGGGTTTCGTCGGGATTTTTATTTATTTCGTTTTATTTTCAACTCCTAATTTCTCGACGAAACGGCGCATACCTTCACGCGTATATTAAACATATACGCGCGTATATAATGTGTATAATACATAAAATTATATATATATATAGAGAGAGAGAGAGAGAGGTGCAATGCACGAGTTGTTATATAGGTATAACGCGTTATATTATATAGGTATATAGGTGTCAATGGGACGGGGAAATTGGCTGCTGAATATAATTATACGCATATATATTGTGAGTGTGCTGTGTGCGTTTCCACCCCTTTTGCGCGCGCCATAAGGTCAAAATCGTCGTCATCCTGCTGCTGCTTCTTTTATGATATATAATAAGTTAACGTGTGGTACCGCTGCGTCTCCTCCGATGGGCTTACATTACGATATATATATATATATATAGGTATTTACCTACGGCTGAACCTAACTCGTTGGTCACGCGCATGTTAATATTAATATGTCTGATGTCGACGGATGGCCCATTGGTTTCCAGTCTATATGTAGTTCCGAAGTAGACATACAAGTGTATACACGCCAACTGCAGTAAATAGTATATTCGTACCCGCTTATATATATATATATATTCACGTATAGTTCAATTTTCAAAAATATCGCAATTCTGTATTTTACATTAGGCCATGTAGTGTTGTCTTATTTATTTTTATTCATTCATAGTAAATACCTCTATTCATTATTATTGACATACCAGTTGATGGATACGAGCAGAATTATACTAAAAAATCATTCCTTCAACAACAGTGAAGTTTAGATCAGATGGTGAAATATCCATTCGATCTGTCAAACCGAGTAAAAAATAAACACAAATAGTATACATATATATATGCATTAGCAAATCAAAAATTACCCGTAGAAAAATGTGTAATAATTGTGATAATTATATCAACCCGCTCAGAACGCAATTCTTATAATTTCATGGACAATACGTTAATTATTGTATAGTTATAGTGTGCTTAACTATTTTAAATAATTATACGTACAATGAAAATATCGTATATTATATACATTTTCTTCACTTGAACGTCAATATAATCAACAATACAACGCATGGAAATGTATAATTCATGAAATGTACAAATTTAATAGAGATTTTTGTCGGTGAATTATATTTACTTTCGTGTAATAATAATGTATTATTTATTAGGTTTCGGTGTATTATTTTAACGCAATGGCCGATGCATCGTGGATAGTTTCTATAGCCAACCAACCAAACGAAATGAAACATTTCTCTTTTCTTGTAGATTTACTCACTCGTGGCTACAGTTTTTCTTGTATCGATAAATACTTTTCACACAGTTATAGGTACCTGCAGTAATAATGTTTCTACAATACATTTAGGTGTACTTTTCTAATATTTCATTATTTGTCTGTTACATAATTACCTATATTTTTTTGATAGCACCTACAATTTTATCTGGTTGCAATAATATTATTTTTTTCTTTAGTTTACTTGAAATAATTGTTTTTTTTTTCATATCTATACCATTCGTAATTCGTATAATATAATAATAATATTATGAAATCGGAGAAGTGTTGTCGAACTGCACGGACGATTCTACATTAAAAGAAAGAAAGAGTGAGACAGAGACAGACACTATATACAAGGTTGCGTATTATTATGTGGTCGATATTAGTGCACGCGATGATGCGTCTATCATCCTGTATGTTATATATTTATATGTACACAAGCAAGTGGCTTCGGTGTATTTAAAATGCATGTACAAGTACGAATTAAATCCGACACGCGAATCAAATATGTACATAATATACTATATTATACACCTCTGTGTCTATATGTGTGTAAGTATAGTCGGACATCGCTCGCGTACGCCTGTGGAGTGTATATACACGCATCGCCCTGGCTGTTTTTTCTGCACTGCCTGATGCATAATAATATAACATTCATTTAGACGTTTAACAAACACTAACTCATTATAACAATAATAATACGTAGTAATGTAGTATATTACATTTTATTTTAATCAGTCTGCGGGGCTATAATATTACGTCGAAAAAACATTCAGCGTACAAGACTTCCAACAATTTATGCGTATTATAATGCAATTCCTATTATCTGTATTCAATATTTTTATAATAATATGTGTGTATAGTGTATAGGTACCTTCTGCGCCAATGCATCTGGATGGATCACGAGTAGACGTCAGTTGCAGACACTTGCGCTATATTTAGTTTCGTGTAATAATATAGTGTATATAAGCCGAATTTTAATCATTTATTTGTTTATTAATCACAGGGTTTGAAATTGTTTAATGCGTTTCAAAAAATCATTCAACAATATACTTAAATCATATCAAAATAGAATATTATATATCACATTCAGGTGGCAGCCAATTGAAGTCAAATAAGCCAATAATAGTCGTTTAATTTACTCATATTTTTTTATAACAAATAATATACAAATAAAGGCCGTAACTGGAAATTCATTTTTGGGGGGGAGGGGGTGAATATACATGTATTATACAAATAAAGAACTGTAACACAACTACTAAACTTATTTATAAATTATAATACGTTTACATTAATTTAATGGCTTCTTCTTATGACCATGTCTTGTCATTGATATTCTGATTTTATAATTTATTATTTCCAATTTACAATACAATATTTTTTCCTTTTCAATAGGTGGTATAGATATATCGTATAATATATAACCAATATAGGCAATAATAGATTCGTATATAGTTCTTCCATGACCAATTTTTCAAACAATAAGTCAATAAATCAGTAAGCTTGAAGACTTTAATCCTACTATGGATGCCACTTCAAATAAAAAAAGCTATATTATGGTAACTATATATTGTATTACAATGTAAAATATAACCCCCAAAGTAGGTTCGATAAGGTAGTTAGATAGATATTAATATAATGTTTCGTTTACTCTTAAAGTTATTATCTAGATTCTAGATAAAATCACAACATATTATGAGTTATGACTATTATCAGTATTAATAGTATTTATAATTACGTGATTTGAACAACATTTCGTATTTCCATTTCGTTAATCGTAGGTATAGTAATAAGGACGAGCTGTATAGGCATATAGCCATATAAATTCATGTATGTAAAAAGTACCTCTTCCCCTCCATATTAACATAAAATGTCGCGGTCGTATACATTCATGTAATTTTCCAGTTGAGACCGGTTTAGAGAGGTTTCTGGTTGCTATGATTTGTTCTGATAATTTCTCCATTTGTGGCTTATCTACGTCCCAACCTTACTAAAGTTATTTCGGACAAGAAATGATGTGTAGGAGACTTCATGCACGGCTTAAATAAATATCGAAGTAACGTATTTTGTAGTGTTTACTGTTTAATTCATTTAAGATCTCCGTGACCGTGTGACTATCATATTTAAATTATTTAGTTTATAATTTATATTGTAAATATCTATTACATTACAATTTATAATCATTGTTTTTAATCACGTTTTTTAAATCTATTTTAAAATATATGATTTATAAATATATATTCATCAAGTCGCTATCTATAAAAGTAGGTAATTTTAATTATTATTAATGTTAGTATATTACAGATATAATTATTATATAATGTTAAATTCATATTTCATATCAAATATGAACTAGGATAATATACATATATAATTATTTTAGATCATGAACTTTAATGTTTACAACATCCACAAATAGGTTATAGGTATTTTACCTAGGTACTCACCATATTGACTATTAAACTTTGTTATATATTATCTTTTATTGCATTTGAACTATGAAGAAAAAATTAAACCCGTATTATAACAAAATATAGAATACGAAATTGAAGTACTGATACAGTGATATTGATATTATTTAATAAAAATCAAATATTACAAAGCTTTACGAAATAATATTACACAATTCAAAAACATAAGTGAATGCGTTGAATTAATTTGAAAAGAATTGTGCATATTAAAATGTATATAAAAATATGTATAATAATATTATTATATTATTAGTTTGGCAATTTAATAACATGTTATTAGAATGTCCTTGATTAGTAATAAATTGTCTTAACATTTATATTCAACTAAAATACATATAACGCCATAATGATTTGTTTTTCTATAGACATAAACTCAATAATAGGTAACATTATTTAAGTCCTCAATTAATGAATCTTGGTACATGGTTATTGAATTGAAAACAGGCTCATTCGTTATTATATTATGTTCAAATTTCTAGTTCCTTTTAAGTAAAAATAATAAAATCTATATTTGATACAAAGAAAAATTCAACTTAAGTACCTACACATAACTATATTTAACAACTGGTTAGAAATTTTTGGAAATAAAAACTTGTTTCAATCTATTCTTTCTTGAATCCTGGACATTTTCAATAAATTGTGTTCTTAAAAATAAGAGAAATTTAAAATCATGGCATTTTTATATTTTTATTATTTTATATACATATATATATATACACACACTTATGTATTATAGGTACATTTATACCACCTGTAAATTATAATATAATAATTAGGTATAGTGATGAATTTTAAAAATTTACAATATAAATATTTGTGTGGTATATATTCAAGTTAATTAATTAACCAAAAAAAAAAATTATTGCTCTAGATCCGTCTCGGACTGCCAGTACCAATATCGGGATATAAATTACAATGTATATTGTATACACTATACACGCATGTCGTACAACGATAAAATGTATTGGTATTTGATTGTATTTATAGTATATAGGTACTATGCTATTCTTCAAGACATCATACACAATAATTGTTTAGTCCATTAAAGAACTTTAACCGACAACATTCAAATTAACTATGTAAGAATACCACACGTGTTAAGATGATGATATATCACTCTTTTGATTCGAATTATTATTATCATTATTATTGTAGTTGTTATTATAATACCGGTGTAATTTCAATAACGTTCCATAACAAACCATTAGTACGCGGACGCTGGACCGATTGAACCCTACAGGCGGTTTTAATAGACATATGGTAAAATTCATATTATATTCATTTATATATTATATACACCAAGTTAAAAATCCATGCATCTCTATATACGCTTTTTACTCGCCTGCCTTATTATTGTATTTATCTTGTACATCGATAAATTATATTTGTATATTTTTTTAAATTATTGACACTTCATATTTGTTGAAGACTTTTAAATATAACAAAATTTAATAATTATAATGAAAGATTCCATTCAAAATAATTTTATTTAAATTTGAAAATGTTTAATACATCTTAAATAAAACTTGGTTCAATGAAGACAATGTCTTAAGTTTTTTTAGATACACGGAGTTAAGTTAAACCATAAATTCAATTCTATTAAGTATTTACTATTATTATTTCTCTCGTCGTTATTACAATAATATACATTATGTATTTATGTATAAAATCAAGACTTAACAATATAGAAATTGTATTCGTATACCTATTATAAAAATATTAATTAGTTATAATATGAAATGCAAAATTGTAGTAGTTCTTAAAATTAATGATTTTTAGTAATTATTTTTTATAAAGTATTGAAAGTATTAGATTACTCGAGGATTTACTATACTATTAGGTATTTATATTTTATATAATCAATATAATGATACCTATTTAAACATTTCAGAATTTACCAGTTATATCTTGTTATTGATATCTAAAATAACTATAATATTAAGAAAGAAAACGTTTTAACCGTTATAATATCATAAATCACAGAACTTCAGCACCTCCAAAAAAATTACAACAGGAACAGATTCGGTGATAAAAGGTAAGCATAATTATAAATTTCCCTCTGAAAACTGATTGGCACTTTCATATTTAATCGCTAATATTTAACTAAAGCAACGTTTATCTGTAAATTAATAGTGTCTATTAATACTTAATAGATATAAAATTACACAATCTCTATATAGGAATATAATTTTTAGTGTAATATAATTTAACTAAATAAGTGAAAGTAGTAATAATATTTTACGTTTTAAAACCCGTATTGAAATTTTTAAATGAAAAGTGGTAAGCATTTTCCTAAATTTTCTATTTATATCCTATTTATAAATTATAATTATATATATATATATATACGTATTTATTTATTTTAGCGGGCATACGTAAACTGCGCCCAAATGATCTTTTTTTTTGTAAACTGCGCCCGAAATTTTATCTACGTTAAAAAGGTATAGTGTAAACTGCGCCCGAATTTTTATCTATGTTAAAAAGGTATAGTGTAAACTGCGCCCGACTTATAAACTTATTAAATTTTGACTTATTAAGGCTTTATGTTTGACGATTGTGTACTTTTACAAGTATATTATAGAAATTTTATTTTCGTCAAGAAATACCAACACGTTATCGAATATCTATATTGCAGTAATACTAAAACTGACAACTGATGGTTATCACTACTTCCGGTATAGTTCTGCTAGTTACTGTACCTATCATATTCATTTTAATCAGTAAAGTCACGATGGCTGAACAATTCATGTCGCAGCGCGAAAAATGCTTAAAAATTATTTCTAATTTTAAATTTCGTAAAATTAATCGGCCTCTAAGTTCGGGTGAGGTTAAGTGGCGATGTACGGTCAAAACTTGCAGAGCATTTTTAAAAACAGTAGGGGATGACGACAGAATCACTGAACAAAGTTTAAACCATAACCACGAATCAATGAGTGATCAAAACCTTCAAAAGCAATTCGTGACTGGTGTCGTAAAACGCAGGGCGACTGAAGATATATAGATTTCGAAAAAGCTATTCATTTTGCATGTAAAACAGTTTGGCCTCAGATAAAGATACACGGATGTCGCTTTCATTTAGCACAGTCTTGGAATAGAAGTATCCAACAAAATGGTTTAAGTAATGACTATAAAGATAAAAATAGTGATATTAGAAGATGGTTAGTTCAATGTTACGGTTTACCATTTCTAAGTTCAGGAAGTGTATCTGAGTATTTTGTAAATTATTTAATGAAATCAAAGCCTGATGACGAAAGAGTGACACGATTTGCGGATTATTTGGTAGACATATATATAAGTGAAGAAGCTCAGTATCCACCTGAAGTATGGGCTCAAGCATCAGCAGAGCCAACTTTAACCACAAATGCATGCGAGTCTTTTCATTCTCACTTTAATTCCAGCTTTTATACAACTCATCCAAATATTTTCATTTTTATAGAAAAATTAAAAGAAATTCAATTAGAAGTATATATTAAATTAAATAGTATAAATGAACCGTTTAAATTCCAAAACTCTAAAACCAAAAAAAAACGTGAAAATTTAGAAAAATTAATCAATAAATATAATAGTAATCAAATTTCAATTGATAAATATGTATCCACCATATGTTATTGTTTGTAATATTTATAATTATTTTAATTTTTTTAATTATATCTCATTTTTTATTATTCATATTATAAATTTGTGACGAATTAAATATTTTACCTGTAATTTTACCCGGGCGCAGTTTACATGTCACCTTTTTACACTTGATAAAAACTCGGGCGCAGTTTACATGGGTGATTTTGTGTTTACCTGTATCTTGGGCGCAGTTTACAATCGCCGATTTTAGCTCATTAACTTATCTGTTATTATAGGTACCTGTTTTAATTATTTTATCGTTTAATATAAATTGATCATTATTATGTATTTTTTCGGTTTGTTTATACATGTATAACATTTTATATAATAGAATTATTCAATCATAGAATATTTTAGGTTTTTTAAAATCATTATACATTATAATTATTATCTTTTAAACATAAGTAATTTCCTTTTAGTTGATGAACTAAATAAATGCATAAATATTTAAAAAAATATTTACTCTGTACACACTAGGTGATTAATACTTATCATCGCTATCTCGATCTATAAATAGTTAGTATCAATTCCATCAAGACCAATAGAGTTTTATTAACTGCAATATCGACAAATATTAAATATAAATATGACGATCAGTCCACTTAACATGACCGATATATTACATAGGAATTTTATCGAGAATTTGTGTTTGCGGTGATGTTTGTATCATTACTGCAGTTATAAGGTTGTATAGAATTAATGCCATATCCAGGGGGGAGCTTTTGGGAAGCCCACCCCGAAATCTTTTATTTTAAATATTTGTATGTGTATAAATATATGTTTTTAAATTATTTCCTATTTTCCTATAGAATTAAGTATGAATGTTTAAGCCCCCCCCTGAAAACAAATCCTACGTACGGCACTGTATAGAATTATAAAATAATAATAAGTATATACATGCGACTTCTGCAAGAAAAACATATCTTATTGGCGAACGTAAAAGTCACAAAAAATAAATTATACATACATTGCATATACCCATATATATATATTACAACTTATATAAGTTGGTAAGCCTATCATATTATATATCTTATTTTACACTAATTTTACACTATTCCTTCCATTTACTCTCTTACAATACTGTCTCCTCCCATATGGCACAAACAAAATAGAACACGTATTAAATTGTATTAAATCTTCAATATTTGCTTGGTGATAATTTTTCCATACAGCCTAAAAATAACCATAACAATCGTATAAGAGTGGTCTCTACTCGACTCTTCATGAATTTCTGATGGAAATGTGGTTCAGACTTGCGCCACGTGATGTAGATTTCACCGTCCACTATAGCGGACTGTGGAGTATACCATGAAGTGAAAATCACAATTAATATCTCTTCTGTACTTATTTGTTATTACTTATATTCAGTCACTCAGTATGACGCTTTGTTCACAAAAAACTTACTGACAATCATCAAATACACACAAAATATACACATAAGTAATTTAACCAAATTTCAAAAATGTCTATCTTAACATATATATATATATATAAAATTTAATTTAATTCTTTAGACATGATGTTAGGTGATATAGGCAAATAGCTGACCATCACGCAATAGTTGTCGCCGTATTTACTTATTTTCTGAGTATATAAAAATCCGTAAGAGCGAGATAAAACGCGGGAACTGAGAATGTGACTTTGTAGTGGGAAATGAAAAATCGATTTAGTCAAACCACCGCTCTACTGCAGTATTGCTATACTACCTTCTACCCGCCTGCGCCGTCACCGCCGCGACTCGTCGCCGACATCACCTGCAGCGATGTTAGCCGCTTGTCCGGCCGCGTGGCGTATTTTTTTTCCACTTTTTATATTCCGCCCGTTTGCGTCGACCGGTCGGGAAAAAATACCAATCCAGGGGATACGCACACACGCGCGCGCGAGTTCGTTTACACGATCACAGAGATGTGCCGCCATAAAAAGCGGTTAGGTGCTATTAAAAAAAAAAAAAAAAACACAGAGAGAGAGAGAGAAAATAATATGTGTGTAGGTGCCAAACCGAGTGTACATTGTTATAGATATATGTATATGTACTCCGAATGCAGTGAGTGTGTGTGTGTAAAAAGATGATAGGTTATAATATTATGTGTGTGCGTGCGATGGGATGGGTAATGAAACAATCAATTCTGGACGATGAAGAATCGTGTCGGGCGGAGGGTGCCACGCTGTCTAGTGCCAGGTTCTCGGGAACGGCCGCGCCGCCGCCGCAGCTGACGCGGTTGCGGTGTATATATAATAACAACAATAATAATAATATTACGTATATTATATTATGTGGGTGCTCGTGTGATATTATATATTATACGAGTATATATATATATAGTCATAGCGTCTCTCCGCGGGAGTACCGTTTACGCCGACGCGTACGTATTATATATATACATATAATATATACCTATATATTATGCACATACACACACACACACATATATATATATATATGTATTATAGCGATATGCCTATAACGTTATACAGTATGTACATATTATTATCATACCTTTGTAAAAACCGCGGTCTGTGAGAAAAGTGTATATACAAGTACCGCAGTGCACGAATTCGTGGGCGGAGCCGGTATGGTATATACGGCTATTATTATTATATTGTATATTATAATATTATTCTGTGCGTGTGTGTGTGTAGATAGGTATGTGCACGAAATTCAATGGGCCATGAGTATGTGTAATGTGTATATTTATAGAATTTGTGTTGGAGCTGATATGACTTGAAAACGATTTTTATCCAGTACAGTTCGTGAATTTATATTAAATTTGAAGTATTTTAATATTTGATGAACGCCTTGTTTTTCGTGTATAATAAACGGATACCTATATAATAAATATGACTGCCAATTATTACGCTGGTCGCTGCACAGCCGTATAGACTGCAGCAGCATATTATATAGACACGGGAGTACAAGACCGACTATACACGTCTTCATATTTAATTAATCAATCATATTTAATTATATGAGCATTAAGACACGCATGTGTATATTATAATGATACTTCTTGAAGTCGATTTCTTTTTCTATATCGTGTTCGTGTGCTATGGTAATACGATAAAAATTATGTGAGTTTTTCGGGGTAAAACTTAATATTGGTTTTTTCAAAATATATACAGTACAGCATGATATATACCTACCACTGTACAATTTTATTATAATTCATATTACAACGCGAGAGTTCATGACATTACTACGACTGTATTGTTTTGTTTTTTTTTACTTAAAATTCCATGAGATGGTTTATCATTATTCATTATTACCCTTTTTTAAAACGAAATCGAGACCGACTCCGTTCAATTTCGGTGTAATCGTTTTGATAATAAACGTAATGTATTATGTACGAGCCGTAAAACGTGTCGGAACGAAACACTATTTTAATGTATATATACCGTCGACGAACACGAGCGTTATATTACATACATAGTTATAATATAGTCAGAATACTGGAATGCATTTTGCCGCCGTTGCACTTTTCACGATAATGATTTATCATTATTATACCACACACACGACAGCACATTTGCGTGTCAATTACAATTAAGTTTGTAAACACATGCATGATGTGTATAATTCCTATGTTGCTATGTGTATAGGGATTGTAATAATAAATTATATATTATTATTTATTATACACCCGTTTGAATTTAGATCAAAAATTATAAATTTAAAAAACAAACCTATACAATATGCATAGGTACACGATATAACAATATGTATAATACTATTGTGTGTTTTTGTAGGAGGCGATTTGAAGTTCACCTTTAAAATAATGCAAAATAAATGTGCCCTTAATCCCCATCGGCCCTATCTAAGTACGCATGGGTTTAAATGTTTAATAGATAAGTACGCAATATATAATACTTCGATAGTACTAAATACATATAATACCTATTATAATATATATATATATATATAGGTATGTACAATTTGAGCTTCCAAAATATATAGAGACGACGACGATTGTTGTTATTATTGTATCGATGACGGGGGCGGGAATCAAAAATTCATATTGGCGATTACTTATATTGTTAATGATAATGTTAAATAAATGGTAGTGTAATTTTATTGCTATATAGATATAGGCATATAGTTACAAATATTTGACATATTATGATGTTACCTTTCTATCTTTATAAATTACAAATAAACATGTATAGGTAGTTTATAAATTAGAGTACCTACATAATTATTAATTATATTATTACATCCATATATGTATATCGATGATCATGTTCGAGTATAGTAATAATCCATTGTTATATTCGCATTCGCCACAAAGAATAACGGTAAAACGGATAAAAATAAATGTTTGCAAAACATCGGAGTAAAATACTGATGAGCGTTATTCGTGAGAGCTCTAGAGAGATCAACACGCGACGGCGTGTCCGCGGTACGCGGTATATATATTGTATTTCCTTTTGTTGATGCCGCATCTTTGATCGTGTCGCGTTAAAATGTGGATAAAAAGGAAAATAACAAGGGTAATTATAACGTACAAACGTGTTTTATAGATGTTCGATAACAGAGCAGGTAAGAAAAAAAAATAAAAACCTAATCTAAACCGATATTGGTATTTTACCACCCACTCTAAATCATAACTTGCTAGACTTTATGGCGTCTCCCTGTGACCCCGACCGCACGTGCGTCTGTATGAAGTTTTTCGAACTCGAAGAGTACCTATCATAATAATAATTCATTGGATTATGTTAAAGCAGCCGAAGAACCTTCGCCGGAATCGATTAGAATATTTGTAAAAATACCAAAACAAATTCTGATATTATGTGCTCTGTATAATATGTATAATTTATATACATATATTGTATAATTTATTTATGGTTTTACGATGTATTTTTTTTCGACAAAAACAGCAACTAAAGTATTCAACATATAATACCTTTTTTAATTTCCCAGAATTAAATGATTTTATGTTATTTGTTAACGATTAATATTACATAATTATTTACAATTAATGTTGTATTTAAATAACAATATGATAAAATATTAATATTATTATATCATTGTAGGTACTACTGTATATCTATTTAATTTATTCAAAATAACATGACGCAATTCCAATTTGAAATTAACTAGCTAATCGATAAGTGTCTCGAGAACATTAAACATCTCCAAGATGCGCGGCTAAATATCAGTACAATGTACGAGTACATAAATGTATATTGCGCACTATATATTAAATATATTTAATATAATGGCTATATGTGGCTATACACAATATTAATGTATACCTATTTACTACATTATTTTACCTTTATCATTACATACAATTAATTATATCGAAATACCAGTTATGAAATTATTAGAGATCACAATTAAACAACAAATTTGTAAACTATACTGGTTAGTGGTTAGGCATCTTGGATAGCTCTGGATAACTTTATAAATACAGTAAGCCTACGTAATTTATTGTGAGGTTAAACTATAAAGCATCACAAATGGTAAATAAATCTATAATATTATGTTTAAAAATGTGGATATTCAAAAAAATCAATTCAGCAACTAAAGCTACTGGTTCTGAGCCCGCTGAATTGTGAGCAATCGGATTAAAATATAAAAGTAATAAGTAATAACATTATACGATTATTCTACAAACGCTGTTAGTTATTATATGTTGGAATTTATTACTTAAGACATTAATATATTTTCTATTCAAAATTAATTTTTTTAAATATTTTGATTATAAATTACTGAAATTTATATTCAAATACATAGATTTACACCACACGGTACTGATTTTTATACTTTTTTATTGACACAGCTTCTAATTTTAAGGATATTTTATAGTTTATCAATTATATACTACTAAGCATATTGCCCAAATTGGTAAATTATTTTTTTATTAGAAATGTTGTATGTCGAACTAATTTTTGATAAAAATATCGCATATATTATTATGAGATTATTATAATATTATTATTATTGACTTATAAATCAATACCTTTGTACCAAATAGAGTAAAGTGAATAGGTTTGTGATGTAAATAAACCTAGCTTTAAAAAAAACTCATCTTAACTAACTGTATTAACTACTATAACCATTAAGTATTTAAATCGATACAGACATAAGACATACCGCATACTGCAATTGAATAATATTGAATTATTAATAAGGTTAAGTTTATTTATGTACATAAGTTTAATAGTTTGAAAATATCAATGAATACCTATAGTTAATAATAATATACGACAAATAAATATTAACGGTTTCAAATCCTAACGTTGGGGAAATTTTTTAACAAAATAATTATTCGAATTATATTTTTACAGTTATTTGAATAATTTTTAAATATGATTAACAAATACAAAATGTATTCGAAAAATCTTTGAACGATCATTTTTAAGGAATAATTCGAATAACATTTAATTTGAATAATTACAAAAAAAATGTACTCAAATAAAAAATACTAATACTAACTTTTGTATTTTCTATGTTCTGAACAGCAAGAAAAACTATATTTATGAGAAATCTTGAATTAAAATTTTAAGCATTATTTTAAGCAACATTTTTAACAATAATATTGTTTGAAAATTTTCATAATTTAGAAAAATGTTATTAAAATTTTGTTTTCAAATGTTAAATTTTTACAAAATGTTGCCCATTAATTTATGAAATTTTAACGTTCTATATAATATCAACTTTAGTATGATATTGTATTGAATTTTCAAACTCCTTGACCAAACATTTAAATCGAAAAAAGGTTCACTTAAAAGTAAATCGTTGATGCAACATAATAGTTATGTATAGGTATTATATAATATAAATAATAAAATTGTATAAACAACCAAAATATTCATTGTTTCTTTGCAGAACGGCGGCGGCGACGCGGCGTGCGTATGTTTGATTTACAATAAGAGTAATAATGAGTTATGAAACCCACGATGAATGGACACGTTCGACATTAGTTTATGATTACGTTCAATAAATATATATACAGCGCATATTATATTTAATAATATGATAGTATTGTGTATATTTTATATATATATATAAAGTGATTGTGTTATTTCCAAAGGTTAGTAACCGGCAAAAACATAATCAGCTGGCAGTTCCCCGACCATTGTTTGAACGGTTCTTGTGTACCTAATTATTATCTTCTACAACCATTTGAAACATAATATATAGTATTATATTAAATATATAGATATATTGTAATACGAATAATATATGAAAAGAGAAGTATATCATAATAGTATTAATAGTACCTATTACTATTGTAATTGCGTTTGTTATTATTATCTTTATATCGACGACAAATCGCATACTAGGGGATACATATTATTATCATTGTATTATATACTTACGACCGCTGTAAGTTATTATTGTCTGGCGTGCGATCGGGTCCGAGTGTTTTGAAAATCGTTTTGTTTCTAAACCAGCGGCGACGGGGTGCACAGCGTGAGTGGATCGCGGAAACTTACAAACCGATACCGACACATAGAGGTACCCATGTGTACGTCATGATGCAAACAGATTACACACACGCGCGCGTAGCTCCCCGAAAAAAAAGAATGAAGCAATATTATAATATAAGCTACGATTATGTTTACACGCATATATACATAATGTCATACTGGCAACTAGTAGACCGAGTATCAGAGTGTAAATAATTATGTACATAAAATAGGTATATTATATAGCATGTTTTGAAAAATGTCAATTACCTTAACATAATAATATGTGTCGTCGTGTAGGCACATAATTATTATGTATTTAGAGCTACTACGCTTTTATATTCCAACGGTTAAACAATTTCAAACTGGAACGCATTCAACTTTAATGCAACCCAATTCATATATTGTATTTTTATTTTTTCAGTTAAACAGCCGAATTAAATATAATTCGTTTATAAAATGAGTAAGGAATTCAAATTCACAATTTTATTTTGCGTAGTTTACGGTTTTTGCTTATTAAAACATAGTTCGGTATTTTCTAGTTTTTTTTTAATTATTCTGCAAAAAAAAAACAATATATTATTCATAAAAATGTAATTAAAACTTAAAAATGTTTTTTTTATGCCAACATTGTATAAATATTTTGTGTTTTTCGTACTCGATATTTGATAAGCTTTGTGCTACTCGCCGCTGATGAAAATCTTTTAACCTCTATACTATATTGACTTAAGATTTTATTTTATGATGACCTTGATATGGAAACAGTATGCAAGAAGAGAAAAATGTATATTAAAAATAAATAATAAATATTTAATAAAAAATATAATAAAATTGATTCAAACATTTTTTGTTGTAGTATATTTTTGGCAATTTTTTAGG
The DNA here is from genome assembly GCF_020882245.1 of Rhopalosiphum padi. NCBI lineage: Eukaryota > Metazoa > Arthropoda > Insecta > Hemiptera > Aphididae > Rhopalosiphum > Rhopalosiphum padi. The sequence goes on from NC_083600.1 coordinate 29,082,836, forward strand.
GCGTATTTGATCATTTTTTGGTAAATATCTACATTCTACATGCGTATATTTTGATCTTTGTGTGTTTTTTAAATCAATAAGTTCATAAGTCTATATTATATTGAATATTTATTCATTGACAGAAATAACACCCATAGGTTATCTGTTCATAAAATCTTCAGAAATGGCACGTAGTATTTTTATATAAGTTTGATCTTTGATACGAGATGATATCAATGTCATTATTCGTTTATTTGTTCAATCATATATTATGTAAATAATAATTAAAATTTAAAATATAACTATATTTCAAAGGTTAATATTTTGTTTACTCCACATAAATACATAATAAGCTACTGATTAGTAAAAATTAAAATGATGTGTCTACAATAAGTTCTTAACGATAAAGATATTCCAAAATATTTATTAATTGGTTTAATTCTTTAAATAGAAAGAAGGAAACATCGATATTTAAAAAAATCCAATAAAATAATTCCTCAATAAATTGTTTTGAAGTTTGATTTTCCATTATTATTTTAATTTTAAAAGATGCGCTGAAAACTGTAGAATATATACAAATATACAATATATATATATTATATATATTTTTATTTCAAAATCCATGTTCAGACACTGCAGTTTTAAAGACGAGAAGAAATTAAGGTTTTATGTCAAATTTGCTAATAAAACTGTACTATTAAAATTTTTACCTAATTTAACGTGTACTATAAAAAAAAAACGTATTCAATTTTTTTTTATAAATGTGTGTTTTTAATTTTTAATGCCCATAATAAAGTAAAATATTCAACAATCAAATTAAAAGTCATTAGTTTGAATTACTTTGTCTTACCTTTACGGCTTTATCGTTGAACATTGTTTTTAAATTAATAAAAGCAATTACTACCTATTTTAAAGGTTATTATTTAGTTTACATTTTTATTACTATTGTAAAATTGTATACATGAACCGTTGTTTTAAATGATAATAATTATTAACTATCGTGATAATAATTGTTCTGACCTATTTCAAATAATAATAAAAACTAATTAATGTGATTTAGTGTTTTTTTCTTAATGGAGCCTGCTGGTGTCTATTCAATAAGGGACGAAATTCAGACAAGTATAAATTGCATAATAATTGCGTTGACACCACGACACCGGGAATTTGCGTTAGTGCTTAGTCGTAAATAATTATTAGTACGAATATATGGTTAGATATGGATTGCGGTGCACGCGTCTGCGTAATTAAATGTCAACGGCACCGTAAAATGCTTATGATTTTTTTACTCAAAACGCTCTTAACAAGAAAAACTTATATTTCGAAGATCGGTCTGATGTCAATAACTGTTTAATTATTAGGAACATTAAAAATACAGGGACCATAGTAGACTAAGATTCTTGGTTAGGTCGCTAAAAACAAAAGTGAATAATCTGGTCACATTCAAACACTTATTAGTTATTACTATAGGGTTTAGAAAAATAATTTTTAAAATCGAAGTCATTTTTGAAATCGCTTTACATTAACTATAATTTATAATCGTGTCGTCTTGCATAAAAAATCCTTTATGACTGCCGGTTATTTTCCATGAACTCACAGAACTCATTATCCGCCGTATTTGATCTGTTGCACGTTTATAGACCTCCTTAATAACAATTATTTTAGAAGTTAATTACGCGCTGCAAACCCAACCATACTTATTCATCTGTCCCCCACCACCCCCTTATATAGTATATAGGTAAATATTAAATACATAATACTAAGTATATGCCTATCTGTGTAAAATATCAATGTCGTAACGTTCCATTTGTATCCACTTTATAGTCTCATGCTCTTTTTCGGTTAACCCTAACTAAATTCTTTCCTTTGATCATTACCTACCTCCATAATGATCTTTAATAATTCTATTCGTCCTACATAATATGATACATCCAATTAGTCTTCATAACTTTTGTTGTGTTGTTACTATAAAATATCGTTGGCCATTTTTTTTCATTTCCAAACCCAACATTATATTTGTAATCTTTATTTTAACCTTTGGCCAGCGTTTAATGTTACAGACTAATAAAGAATTAAAACACTCCGGATTGTCAGAATTCTTCTATTGACGGTTTTATTTCGGCATTTCGTATGACGAAGATAAATTGTATATTTAATAGATTTAAATACAACAACTTTTGACGCATTATTATCTACCTCGCTATACAGCCCTCGAGGCAAACACATTTCGATGACTTTTTTTTTACAATCAATCACCACGCGTATACTTACCGAATGTTTAGGAGTTTTGAATCGGTGACTATACAGAAAACCTAATAATTGAACGTTTGGAAAAAAATAACTATACAGCATATTTGCACTATAACACATACCTACTATATATAAATAATAATATAATATGTTGACGCAAATATAGAGATTCGGCAGAGAATATATTTGCCTAACCGTTGTGTGACTCATTTTGGGATGAATAGACGGTTTAAAATTCGTATAGTAATACGTTCCTAATGATTATTAACAATATAATATTATTGAGCTGTGATCGCCGGCGAGTGTGTACAGTGGTGGCGGCGGTGGTGTAATCGATGTGAGAGACGATCGATTAGGCGGTGCAGTGCGCGAGGCTGCGGGTGCATGGATGCGTGTAATGCGCTGCCCCCGTACACTTAACACCTGCTGACGCCGCCAATGGACTATTAATCGTCCACAGACACTGTCGTACTTATTCTGTTTCTGTTGCTCGGGCAATTTCATCGGGGGTTTATTTTTTATTATTACTATTTTGATCATTTCGTTTGAGCTAGGGATTAAAAGGTATACGAGATGCGTATAGTACGTATACACAATGATAATACTATACACATTTTATATGCAGCGAGAAAAGGGAAGAAAATAAAAGGAGCACACCGCTTACACACATACACACACAAAGAAACAATCCATTCTCCTACATAATAATAAGAGAATAAGAATTCTGAAGCCGACACGGTGTGTTGGCCGTTGACAATGCAAAACGGATTGGACTACTTGTGCGTGTCAAGTGTGAGAAAACCAACGACGGCGCCTATAAGTCATATATATTTATTAAGCGACCAAACACTGGTAGACGGTAGTAAATGATACTTTATACGCATACACGTTGTGAACAAGTATAAAAAATAATTACATATAGGGGACAGTTTACTGAAATTTGAATACCCTTTTATTAATCCAACATTAATAATTTTATATTATATATAGTATATAAGAAAGGTAAAGAAAACATGCGTATTTTAATTAAAGTTAATTTGTCGTTATCATACAATATACAATATCAGTATTATAACCAAATGAATGTAAAATTATTATTAATATCATGTAAATATATAACACGCATAAAAATTATATTTTATATAGTTCAGGGTAGACTAAATAATTGACTTCACATAAATCGACAAAATGTAAATTCATTTTTAAAATCATTTATTTTGGGAGGGGGTCATTCTTTAGCGCTTTTTGGTCATAATTGCATTTTTTAAAAGATTATTTTTTTGATATCCGAGCTTAGACACCTTTCCCGGGTAAGGCATATAATCTGGGACATAAGTTATACTGTTCAAATTTATTACCTATACCTATAAAATGTATTTTTTAAAACTAAATAGTAGCAGGCTTTGAAATACTTGAAAAAATGCCGGTACAGTAAGTATGATATACTTATTGACTTAATACGTACTTATACACTTTTCAGGATTGAAATTCTAATATTATGCATGTATAACGTTTTTAATTTTTACACATAATTTTATGCAATGTATATTATATACGAGTTAATTATTTTAAGGACTTCGGAGATTATAATATAGGATAAGAAGCTAATGTGTTTTCTTCATAAATTTAGCACTAGAGGTCAATTAAACAGAGTCAATTATGCCACACGTCGGACGTCCAAATTAAATAGGTAACTATATGTGTTATATTATAATATTATGTAATAATAATAACGCATTTACTATAACGGTTATTCCTGGCTCTATTTGTTATCATAGATTATCATTTAAATTACAGGTCGTATAAGTTTAGACGGCAGTCACATACCTAATATACTAGTTCTATATAACACTATAGTAAACGAACAACAGGTGTACATTGTCATATACCTACTACTATATATTTTATATGCATATGTGATGTAGGTAATTACATTTTTGAAATATATTATTATTGCAAATAGACACATACAGTGGTGTATTTAGAAAAATCGATTGTGATGAGGTTTTTATTACATGCTGGATATATAGTCTTTTTTCAACTGATAAATCTTTCTACCTTAATTTAGTTATAGTATTATATTTCAGATTCTTTTAGAATACCCGCTAAAACAGAAGTATAAAAAGACTGAACTGTCTTGAATTTTTTTGTAATTCAATAGACGCTAAATATTATAATTTATTGGTAGTTATATATTAATAATTTATCATTATGAAATGTAATACGTCCACGTGATGAATAGGGGTGGTGAACTCCGTAAATACGTCCTTCAGCCATTGCCCATTGGACACTCACCTGTGCATATTATCATATAATAAGACTACGAAAAAATTGCATAATAATATAGATAATATAATTATGCTATTTCCACGTCCTATTATATTACACAATATATTAATAAAAGTACGTCAACTTGAACTGTGTACGTTTGATACATATTATAAATAAATCGAATACTCGATTTGGTAAAACTTGAACAACTTAAAAACGTTAATGTATAGCTATAACGAGCAATGGAGAATATAGATTCGAACGCAATTGTTTTTTAAGACAATTAAACTTCATACTGATTTTCAACCCTCGAATGACATTTTATAGTCCGGTAGACGGTAGTAAAGTATTTTATAATTTGTACTAATTTATATAGCCCCTACAGGTATAATTATAGTGACATTAAACTCTAACTAATAGGATTTTGTATGTGTTACATTCTTTTTACCTAGTTAAGTCTTAACACCAACATTGGTATAATTAAAATTTTAAGTTCAAAATTGAAACCATATACACATTTTCAGTTGATCACAATTCACTGTTTGATTGAACGTATAGGGTTGAGGGGTCATATTTTATATATTAGTGAACACTGAACGCCCATTATTATATTTTTTTTTTTTTTACATTATATATCATTAAGTAAAACTACATTTCGGGTGTTAGTTAAAATTCACTTATCTCAATGCACGTAAAATATACATATAGAAATAAAAAATAATATAGAAATAGTGTTATATAAAAGAAACGCCGACAAGGTTAGAATAAAGATTAGACGTTGGTAATTTATATTATATTATAGTACTGTTGCTTTGTTTATATCTACGTAAAACAAAGCAGTTGTATATTATTATATTATAAATACATTATACATTTAAAACGAATCATTGCATTCAACAAACGATTTTCGGTGCATAAAACTCGTCATTCTATTTACCTTTAATATCTTACGTCATAATGATACTTATACAAAGAATATTTTCAAATTTTAAACGCTCATAATATGACGAAAAGTTTTTAATAACTGCCTTTAAACGAATAAATAGAATAGTTTCAATATTTTAATAAATGCTAAATATTAAATGGTGTTCAATTTATAACTAAATATGTCATTATTAGTCATATTTGAGTATAAATTTCCAGCTGGACTGAGATTGGTGTTAAAAAACTAGTATAAAAAAGTTAAACATAGATAGTTTAGTATATATACTCAACACTTATAGAGGATAAACCATCGTTTAAATTTAACTTATTACTTGATTTGAAGTGAGAATCAAATAATTATGGTGATGTAAAAAAAATTATAAACATAGTTCATATTATAGCTATAATACTTAATACACATAAAGATTATTTTTAAATGTACCCAATTTGATTTTGACTTAGCACCAGTTAAGTACCTAATAGTACCTATACTAAAAATTTGAAATTTTGAAAAAATAAACATCGGAAATAAACGTTAAATTCTTAGTATTTTCTAAATTAAAAATTATTTATTTATTTAAATATTATTATATTAGTTTTGTATATACCTACTACCTATTGTAATAAATAATTATTAACGAAAATTTCAACCCCGTAAAATTAAAGTCACTACTGTTTATTGTAGTAGGTATTAGATTATATATATATATATATGTATTTATTATGATTTCTGGGTAAATGGAAGTATTATCGACTATTTTAGTTGCCCAGCAAACCTATGTATAGGACTCGGTATTTTGGAAACTATTTAAGGTGGTGAGGGGCCGGAGACAGAAGGGGAGCTCGATCTGCAGTGCGTTCGTTTCCCATGACCTACAGGTTTTTATGGGTTGTAGGTATATGTACGTCTGTCTGTCTGTCTGTCTGTCTGTCCGTCTGTCCGTCTGTTATACACGCGTTATTTCGTCGTCGAAATCGTCCTCGTCCGCACACACATCACACACAAATGAGACAGCCATTTTGTTTTTCTCATTTTTCCGTGTGCATATGCCCATAGCGGCGGTAGCGTAGCACGCGCTCGGAACAAATCGAAATCGTCGGACGTGCCACCGCAGACCGTTTTTTTCATATACGTTGGTATATAATATATATGCCCAGTCACGTCGGAACCACCATAGGTACCCACAATATATGTGTATACGTGCCCACGTCATCGTCTTGTTTTATATCTCGTCGCACGCCGGTCGATAAATTTGTTATTGCTTTTTTTTTAACCATCCCATTTTCTTCTTCGCCGCCGCCGCCGCTCGTTCTCGTGATCTAATGATATGCACCATTTCACTGTTGGGTCCGTTGCGCTCAAGCGCGGCCCATCATTCCACCGCCGCTGACGATGCTGCACCGCCGCGGTGTACGACAGTCGACGGCAGCGGTCGGATCCGACGGGGTTGAAATAACATATTATAATGGTAATGTAATATTATATATATATATATTATTGTGAGGAAGAAAAAAAAACGATCGCTGTTGGAAATTAAACGGTTAATCGCTATTGTTGTGCACGGAAACTGTGGTGCGATATATATATATATATTATGTTACATTATTATATAGGCGTGCTCGAGATAGAGGGAAAGGATGTGAAATGGGGAAAAAAAATACCGCCGACTCCGAGAACCATATAGTAGACCGCGGTGTCGGCGCTTGGTCGCGGGGCGTGCTCTGCCGCGCGGCGTGTTCGATTGAAACATACGCGCGCGCGTACCCGCGACCGGCAGAACTATATTATTATTATATAGCCGCATCACTGACCGGATAATTTCCGACGATATTCGTGGGGGTTTGAACGTGTCCGGAAACGGATGTGTACAAAATGTGTGTTAAACGTATTATTCTGTGTTTTTAACTATATTTAGGTGCACAACTCGTATATTATTACGTGTACCTATTAATATTTTAAAATCGAATTTAACCGGGTGATGACCCGTCAAGACAAATTAAAATATTTGATTATTTGATTTGATACATTTACTTGATATGTTTGCAGTTTAGGATATACATTATATATGCACGCTAGTACTCTACAGCAAATAGTTAATTATTAGGTAATTATGTATTTTGTTTTCAAGCTTTTTATAATACCTACGCGCGTAATGAACTATATATATATATAGGTATACAGGTAAAAGTGTTCCATTGACGAGAATAGGAAGTAGAGGAACTCCGGGAGATTTTCCCATCATATCCTTCGCTAAGTTCTCGTAAATTATAGGTACTTTATACTTATCATTAAATTTGTGTCAAGTAAATAAAGCTATTATACTATATAATATAAAATATGCCAACTTATATAAACTAACAAAATTCACAACAAGTTTAATCAAATCTAGTTCTATACATCATATAGTTCTTATAGTTTTAACATTCTCCAATTCGGTCAAATCGACTGACTGATAACGGTTATAAATTAATCTCTAAACTTTTATTATAGAGTTGCCATTATACTGATGTACATATACGTTATTTTTAATTTTAATTACATTTTTTAAGAGTTAATATAATTTTCTACCTTTCATAAAATAATTTTAAAATTTGACATGGTGTGCCGTACTGTAATAGTTATCGATTCGATTATTATTAATTACTATATTCATATTTTATACAACGGTTTAGTAAGTCATTATAATTTTTATTCTTGGCATACATATGAATAGTAGCGATATAGGTATATTGATATTATTTTACAAAAAATAAAATACACTAACCTATATTGGCGGTATTTATTGTGTTGTGCAGTTCGCTGTGCGTAAACAGTATTCCCTCACAGGAATCGATTAATTTGATCGCAAAAATCGTCGCGTCCTTTTCATTAAAAACGTGATGCGCGGTCGATCTATATAAAAAATAAAATAAAAAAGCATCCGCAGTGATGGTGATGGTCGTTGTGGTTTTAATTGTTTCTATCGTCGTTATTATTATTTATCATTCGTTTCAATTATACGGGAATCCGTTTTCACGGAAAAATCCATTCATTCACCAAATTTTACCACATCGAATAAATTATATACGCGCGGCATATCGCACGTACCCCGTGGGATCGCGCGGGCGCGCGGTGACGATCTCCCGGACCGGCCGCGCACGTCCGCGGGAGGTAATAGATCTGTCACCGTGTCGGCGGCTGTAGGTGCGCGTATAATTATGCATTACGTTGTACCGTAATACGATATTAATCGTGAACGACGACAACGACGGCTTCGTCGGGGAAACCGGCTGGTCACTATGTGCGTGCACGTAAACCTACAATAATATACGCGTATAACACTATATAATATTATATTATAATATATTTTATACAGTTTTTGATGATGCACGTGTTCTCTGTACGCGCACACTATGACATGGTGGTATAATATAATAATAAGAGACGCGATGCCGTTAATAGTTTCAATATCATAGTAATACGCACTAATATCTTAACAAATAGGTGAATAATGTAATAATAATACCGCGGAGGGTAGTAGTGGTGCCCCGTGGAGGATGTGACCGGTTCCCATGACGCGCGCGTAGGTACCTATACATAGAAGCCAAACTGGCAATAGCTGCAACCTACGTCGTAGGATTTCCGGGCCATTGGATTCATAAGAATAAAATATATTATAAGGCGAATGAGACGACGTCGTCGGTGACGACTGCAGTGTATACGCGTCGATAAGATATATATATATATATATATATATACGTCTGTGTAATAAAGGTGTTTGGTACGTTTAATGTATATAATATGTTTATAGGCAGTAAATATATATAGTATATAAATATGTACATGAACGGTGTGCGGGTGCAAGGTATAAGTGCTCGGGGAGAAGAGGTATGGAGATAGAAGAGTGAGAAAGAGCAAATTAGACCGTTCAACACGCCAATTAGCCTCCATGCTCCCGTGGTCTATTTCGCTTTGACGGGACCCACCAGGACAGCTGTCGATATCTTATGTTACTATATGTATATATATATATATATATATATATAAGTACGACCCACGACCAAGTCGAAACCCAAGACCACTGTGTATTGCATTGCAGCGTGTTAGAAGGAGTGAGATAAAACAACTAAAAATAAAACGCCGTCCGACCTGGTGAGCTCGTCGTTTCCGCCGCTCAAATGATCCGTTTCCTGTACTTATTGAATTATCAACACGTCACGTCAATTATTCCATCGTTCGTCTAAATAATATGATATTATATATCGCTAAGTGTATATATATATATTATATCTAAGTAGATATAGCTGATATAAACCGACGATGCGACATATTTTTGAACCGTTTCCCAGGCTGTCGTCATCATAATAAATTTCGAATGGGATTCCCCGACGTCTATCCGTTAAGACACAAAGTCACCCCCAGAACTGCGGCTGCGGTGTTGGACCTTCAATACGCTTACGTACAACAAATTTTACAAAATAATAATATGCAGTTAAAAGTTTTATGACGCGTACACACATATGATATATTAATACCTACACAGTTAAAAAAGTTTCAGTGATATTTCTTTCCTTCTTTCTTACTTTTTAAAATATTCAGGAAGTGGGTATTTTTTTAAACGACATACCCTATATATATATTGATTATTACCCTGATATAATATTTAATGTATAATTTGGGGTTGGTGTATAAATGTTTTTTTTCACTGTAATTTTGTTTAATTTGTAAGTACCTATATATATATATATATATGTGTGTGTGTGTGTGTGTATTATCACTATTATCCACAACTCTCATCTATATCCTGTGCGATATATTTGGTACGTTCATATATATATTATAGTGAAATGTTACTACCAAGGTCTGTCAATAATACAATTATATGTACATAACTCTTTGTAGCATATAGTAATATAATATATAGCCGTTTAAACAATATTTTCTATGGGACGATTAAATATATTAACGGTACCTGGTACTACACATTACCCATATATATAGTACATAGATAATATATACATAGTAAATATAATATAAACTAGCGTAGGCACTTGCGTAAAATGTTTAAACGTGTGAGCAGTTCATATAATATACATACAAGTATACAACGTTTATATACTTATATAGGAGTTATTAGGCCATCGGGCAAGCGAGCGGTCGGTGTATCATATTATATTTTATTGCGCCCGTGGACCTAAGCTAATAAGGAATTACAACGTCGCGGCGCGCAAGTGAAACCTTTACTATAAGAAATCCTCAGGCGTACATTATATATACCGTAAATACGTTATGATGAAATAAATTTTAACGGAATAGACCACAAAACGATTATTATTATTAATAATAATAATACCGTCTCTAAAAGTTCCAAAAACACAGAATTTTGAAACTCGTGATGTCATTATGCATTTAGGTATTCATCAGGTCCTCAGCAATGTACCGACCGAATATACTGGTATACATGCATATACCTAGGTACAATAATAATACATATAATTATAGTAATTACCTGCTATCACACATAATATATTATTTGTGTAACAATTCAGTTGAGCAGCTGTATTGCAGACTATATGGGTTTCAAAAGAAACGTAGTTTTGCTGTAAGACATTGTGGAGTATTCTGCGCAAACTTGTATTACAAATAGATACTGACGTACCACAACTGCAGTTGTTACAAATAATAGAAGGGCTTATAGTCCAGCCCCTATAAAAATATCTCTCGAGTTCTCTTCAAATATCTAGGTTCTTTATTCATCATTTTTGTCTGCAATTATTTAGAAAATAAATTAAATAATTATTATTAAAATATATAAAATACCTATATATACCTATAATTAATTTACATTTTTTAAAAGTAAGTAATATCAAATTATGCGCTTTTATCAACCTGTCTTGTATATAACAAAAAATAAAACAATTATTCAAAAATTATAATTAATATTACACAATGTAGCCTAGAAAAACTTTTAAAAAAAAGCTCTAGTAGCAATAAGTAAGAAATACAATATTATCAATTGAGGATATAATTACAATTCGATTTTCATTCTATGCGCCTACACGTAGGCGTATTTTTTCAGTCTTTTAAATCTTAATTAGTTTCTCGAAAAGACAAATTATTTTATTATATTGAATTCAATAACATCTATATGTATATATATATATATATATATTATTGCAGTACTGTAGACACACATCACAATACTATTATCATTTAAAAATTCACCCGACAACAGTACGCGACCACACGCGCAACTGCACAAGGTCAATAATTGTCTACTAAATATTCATTAGAAAAGGCACGCTTCCTGCGACTTTCTTATAGCAATATAATTCATTTTGATTATTAAGACAAAATAATGTTTGTTTAAATTTCATAAATATATGTATTATGCATGGATGTACCCCCATGTTATTATTTTTGGTCAATTTAATGGGGGATTAGTCTCCAAAAAAAAGTCAATGCTATTATTTGCGCTTATAGTGAAATGAGTAAAGTGTTGAAATTCGACGAGAATGATCCTTTGAAAATATTAGGAAACTATTGTTGCACGATTGTGCAACTGATACGTATTGATACATACATAGAAATTAAGAAAAATTTATTTAAATGTATTATTACTTATATTATATAACCAAACAAATAATTTTTTTCATTTAACCATAATAATATAAGTACGTCATGATGAATTTTCAGGTTAACCGATTTGAATTCGTTTTAAATGTTGATTAGTATGATTACACACATAACATTAATAATTACAGATTTCTGTTTAACAATACCTATAAGGCTATAAGTCTATAACAATACATATTTATAGACTTCTGATATTTAACAACGTAAAAAACTAATCTTTGGGACCGTGTAGTAGCAATAATAATACAATATAACTATTAAACACTATATTATATTAACACTTTACAATTTTACATTCCTTTCGTGATAGATCTATCCATTCATTGGATTAGTAATACATAGATTATTCTTATTAACTTTAATATTAAAAACAATTTAAATATTATACTTGTGTGTAATGTGTATACTGTATACATTATATGTATATTATACTGTTTTAAGCGAGCTATTTTAATTTTAATAATGAATTAATAACTACAGGTATAGATTTACAATAACATAAATCCGAGAAAAAAAGATTACGATTTCTAATCACATTAATCTTGTTTAATGACTGCGTTACTGTAAAACTTACATTTTATAGATAAGTGTTCGATATTGTTTTGGGTGTGATACATTATAGGTACATGCGAAACGGATTGTCGTCCATAAAAGTACTTATAGGAACATAATTGGCAGTACCGATGTATAGTAAATTACGATCTTATGAATTATTCGTGGATGAGAATAAGAGAAATAATAATTAAATAAAAAATATCCACGCATATTTTCTGGGCCAAGTTAATTGATTCTTTCGGGTATAATCATATAAATAGTGTTTATTATATAAATATCTATTAAACTGTAAGATTAAACGTCTATACTTGACCGTTTTAGATTGGATTATTTTATTACATAACATTTAATAGATGTGTTTATTTCAGTACTTGTGTCCAATCCAATAACTATGGAAAGTGTCGGGAGACGATGATCTTCAAAGCTTTTTTTTTATCATAGCTTATAAATGAGAAAATCAATAAATTGCGTAGCCTTAAAATTCTATATACCTCTAAGTTAAATATTATATACTTAGAACACAATATAATAAAGTAGATTATTATGTTTAATAGAATCATTGATACCTATATTAAGTTCAGTGTCATAATATATAAAATATTTAATCAAAAGCATTATTGCTATGTGTGATCACTGAAAGCATTATATATAATATTAAACCTTATTTACATAATTTTCAAAAATTCAAAAGATATATTTCAGGAAAAATCAAAATAAACGCTGATAATTGAATACCTGAGGGCTGAGAGATAAGGCAAATAAATAAATAAAATCTTGATTTTATTTATTTTAACTCAGATAGGTAATGTAATCAATACGGGCTGTACTTTATTTTAATACTTTATTGCTCTTCTGATTTATATAGATATACCTTCAAATGCATATATTGACAAAACATTAGTCACAGTATTATAAATACAAATTATCTCTGATAAAACATCCAAAGCTGCGAGAAGAAAATCGCTAAAAAAAAATCTCTGATCAGATAAATCTAAACGGCCTGTTATATATATATAGGTACGCGTATGCGTATATATATACCTAGGTGCTTACGAATAAGTACGGCCAAGGGCTGAGAGTCGATGAGGTAAATAGTCTGCATTTTTATCGAGGCACACGTATGATGTACCTATAATATAATATTATATAGTATATTAGTAAATATATAAATGATAAATTATTATACATATATACCAAAAAACCGCAAGTAAATATACATGTTATAATTTACCATGTATACGATATATTATGCATGTGTATTGTGTACCTATGTACAAGTTTACGTGCACACGAGTTGGTACACACAACATCATCACTTTGTGTATATAATGACATGACGTAAAAAAGTCATTATGTAGATAGGTATATATATATATATATAGGTATATATAGGTACATATATCATATTATCATAATAGATAATATATACTAAACACATTTGCTCATTTAGCAATGCACGTTAATTTTGTATTACTCATATTTTTTTAACCGGGTCTTGTAATATATACTATAGCTGTACACATCACTTTCCCGATGTCTTTAAGAAAAATCTCTGAAATTAATAAAAAATTGTGGAGTAATGTATGAGTCTATATTATAAGCAAAAATAATAATATATACTGACATTGCCTTGGATCGCACTTGAAAAATTGTTTTTCGATTTTTCTTCAAACGCTATATACCTACAATACGCTCTTCGTCGGTCTCGTTGACCCGATAACCATGTATATAGTTGACTTGCGTTGCGCTTATACGCTGACCGATATTTCGACGCATCGCTGATGCTAACGCTGATGGCAGCATTTTTTCCAACGAAATAAACCACGAATTGACCAATAACACGCTGAAGAATCGATAACTAATGACTATATTAGCTGCTGCCGGTTAACGAGTGATTTCTAAATGTGATTTCACTGAATACCTAAACTCGGGTAATTCATCATCTTATTTAGTTTTTTTTATTTATTTATTTATATTTTACCTTGGTAACACGAATGAAATAAATAAATAATTATATTTTACGCGACAATAAAACTTTTTTTTAACATTTATTTTTGAAATATAAAATCTGTAATTCTGTAGTTACTTTGAACATATGAGACAAAAATAATATAGGTACATTAAACAAAGCAAGAAAATTTTAAGAGAATAGCTACAAATTACTGACTTTTTTATTAGACTTTCCAAAATTTTTCTTTCATACAGACCTTGTCCTGACAATAATATTACGAACAACAAAGAACATTAGCCGGCCAAACGAATTTGTTAAAAACAATTAAATATAACCATATACCTATGTATACCAAAATATTAATTCATACAAAATGCCATGTACCTAACTATAACTATTGTACATTATAATTCATAATATTATACAAATACCTATATTATATCTATTGGCAGGAAAATTAATTTTGTTTGAATACAGTTAGGATTGATACGAGTGGAAATGATTTATTTGTAATAATGGACTATATACAGCTCAAAACCTAATTCAAGGGCATCGATAACTTATATAGAGAGACTGTTAACGCTCACATAATAGAATAGAACGTACGACTATACTTATACAAACATAGAACTGCAGTGACGTATACAATTTTTTTTTTTGATCGATTTTGTAGGGGCGGATTACAGGGCCCGATTTCACACAAGTATATATGCGAAGAATAAGAGGCTAACGTATTGATCAAATCATATTTTATCACGAAACTATGTACTTATTATATATAGTGACTATTTAGTATGCGAGACACAGTTCGTTTTCACAAGACAATTCGCGTTCATCCTCTTATAGACATAAATCAAATTATTTTATAATACGGTCTATACCGCGCCTATTCTCCACTGCACGGTTATTCAAATTAATATATTATATATATATACGTTTCACTAAACTATTCGACGTAAAATAAAAAAATAAATATTTGTAAGGTCGTTTCGGTGTGTAAATAATAGACGCAATATATATACATCCAATATATTATTGTATACAGCTGTGACACGAGATTTTTCTTATTTTTTTTTATATTTTTTTTTTTTACTATGCGGAAAAAAAATGTAAAAACAAATAATTGCATTTTGACCTTCACGGTGTGCAACTATAATACTATACATACCTACTATAACCATCCATAACGCATTTGTTTGAAAAAGATATTTTTCCCATCTTGAAGTTTATATATACACATCACATATTTTGTATTTTATATACAATACGATGACTATAGAAGATTTTCGCTAAATATAATAGTATATGTTATTAAAACATATACACACACACAGCGTGTTCGCTGTTCAATGTGTATAAGTCTATATGCAAACCGAGGAAAACACGTTTTTTCTCTATTATCGACAATGACGAGTAGCATAACATATATATATATAGGTATTACGCTCGAAATATAGAATTATTATATAGACATTTTATACACGAATGTATATGGCAAACGACGACCTTTTCCATTCGATTACAGATGATATAGCATGCAGTGTGGCTGCGGTGCAAATATTACACAGATAATCATAGTATTCAGTGATTATATACACATACATATATAATATTAAGTTATATTATAAATATATACACACGGCATATATATAGAGACGCACATAATTGTGAAAAAATGAAACGACGCCGACGCAATAATTTAATTAATATTGATTATACTCAATATAATATAATATGTAATATGATTTACTATAATATATTATACGAACGTCGTACGTGTTTAATATACATGAGTATTCACTCGAATCACAAACGGCACAACCATTTTCAATCGATTCGATATTGAACATTATTAACGTAGATTATTTTAGTATATATATTATGCTATAATATAGTATGTTCGTCATGTATGATACAATAAGACTAAATGTCGGAAATGGCCAAATAAAATAATTGTTTCGACAATTAAATTTCTGTATAGTTTCTTCCTCTGTTTGTTAATTAAATTAACTGTGTCAACACACTCAACGTTTTTGCCATGTCGAATTTCTGAACGTTAACACGACTTCTGCAGCTGCATTATTTATATTATATACTATGTTACGAGCTGCTAACGTTTTGCCTGCTGCTGATGACGCACACGACTGCAGTAGGTATATAGAGCTGTAGGTTAAGTATATGTATAATATATACGCGAATGTACACGTATAAGATAATTTAGCCAATTATATTTCCATGTATAATATGTAAACATAAAATAGCGTAATTATAATATCTGCAGAAAGGTATATTGTAAACAAAAAAAAATACAGGTATATATTATATAATAAAACAACATAGTTTTTTTTCTACGAAATTGCACATTTATTCGACAAACATTACACTGCACTTGAATATTATACATATAGGTTATATATAATACAAATTCTACGAATACGATTATTACAATCTCAAATGATAATATCTAATAATAATAATAAATAAATAATTATTCATTTTTTTTCTTCAAATTTTTACAACACGAGGATTATCGGGGTAACAGAGTTATAACATATAACTGTATAAGTCACATATATGAATATATATATATAATATATTATGAATAAAATAAAAACTAAAACAAATCATAATAATAATGAGTGTTTGCAGTATATAATATATATATATATATGTATTAACTATACCTAGGTATACCTATACAGGCTATACACATTACAGATGTATCAGAATAAGGTTAGGTTCCACGGCGTGGGCAGCAAACGATATCGCATCGATATACATATTATACGTATATATTATAATATAATATAAGAATTAATATTTTTCATCGAAAATATATATATGATAATATTATATTTTACTGCACATTAAAAACTACATCACAGAATAACGAATACTAAAAACTACGATTTAATTTTTCTTACATAATAAATATATTATAATGTATATATATATATATATATAGGTTCAGTACGTTATTATTTTATAATATTATATATATAGTAGGCATCGTGTGTTGTAAAGTCAACGCGATTAAAATATATAATATATGTGTATATCGTATAATAATATACAACATTATCCTGTTGTTTGTATTATATAATATAATATGTATATAATAATGATGATGGCTATATAATATTTGTACAGAACTTACAGATAGGAAAAAAAAACAAACAAACAAATAAATTATGTATATATAATTTAAGAACAACGGTTAAAATAATATATATACGGAAAAACATTACGCAAGTATCATATATTGCATATACGTATATGCAGTGCCTATACCTGTGTGTAATATGTACATAGGAAAATCTATACGTATTACGACGGGTATACGCATATGATATATTATTATGTCATGTTACAATATTCGACAGATATATTATACTCTGTACGGAATAATCGTCGTCGCGAAAGTGTGCGCGCTACACGAGATCAGATGATATTATACCTATTATATTATTATATATATATATATTATCGTCGACGTCGCGAGCGCAAACGCCGCGCTTATCCAACACATAATAATATAATATAATAATATGGTATAATACATGTATACGAATCCAAAGTGCGTCCGGTCAGAGGTCGGACGACGTATATACGACTTATTACCGAACACGTGACTATACACATAATAATATTATCACCATTATAATATATTGTTATAATCACCTACGCGGGCTAAAATAATATTAATATTGCGCTTGCGGAAACAGGAAACTCGTATATATACCTTTATATATATTATTGTACGCATTAGTTGTGCAGCGGAAAATAAGAGGCCGCGGCGTACCGTAAGTATTGCTGTTGCTGCTGCTGGTGGTGGTGGTGCAACTGTTGCAGCTGGCTGTGGTGCACGGCGTGCTGTTGGTGGTGGTCCTGGAACGCGATCGCCGCGGCCGCGGCGGCCGCGTGATGGAACTCGTACGGCACCATCAGCGGCGCCCGGTACGCGGCCGGCACGATGGACGGGAATCGCCGTAGGATATCGTCGTCCACGTCGTCGTCGTCGTCGTCGTCGTCCGTGTAATCGGCCGCGGTCAGTGGCTGCGGCGGCGCGGCCGGAGAAGTGGCCGACGACGGGTCGGGTCCGATCAGGCTCTCGATGTCGAACGGTCTCTTGACCGCCGGCTTGGTGGTGCACGCGGTGACCGCGTCCGCGGCGATGACGGCGTGCCGGTGCGGGTCGTGGTGTGCCGGCGCGGCGTTGCGGCTGCGGCGGCGTCGGCGGCTGTCGGTGCCCACGTCGTCGTAACAGTGCGGCTGGTTGTGGTGCAGACGGGGCCCGGTCGGCGCGCCGTGTTGCGAAGACGGCGGCTGCTGATGCGGCGGCGGTGGACTGCCGGCCGACGACGAACACGGCGACGACGACGAAGCGGACGACGCGCCCGACGACGACGGGGCAGCCGACAGCGACAACGACGATGCCGCCGACATGGCCGGATGGTTGCGCTGCATGTGTGCCAAATTGTTAGCCAGAGCGATCAGTTCGTTGTCCAATCTATAAAATACAAACCAGATGATAACCATTAAAATCGATGTGCACGGAAAATATTACATTAATAACTGTATATATAGACGTTAATATATATAGGTGTATACCTCGATCGCGGTTAGTGGTTAAAGCTGGGCGATTGGTTATGTTACGCATATACAATATATTATGTATATACTGTTAATTATTTATTTCGGATAAATGAGGAAATGTGTGTATATATACGATAATTTATGATATTATATATTATCCACTATATATATATACCTATTTAGATAATATTGGACCGTTACGCATTTAATTAGAGTATAATATATACTTGACGCACCTGTCTTTGTCGGACTTGACCAGCTTGAACCGTTTGCGGCGCCGCAACAGCGAACCGTTCTCGAACATGTCCAGGGCGGCCGGATGCAGCGCCCAGTACGCGCCTTTGCCCGGTCTGTCCGGCATCCGCGGGATTTTCACGAAACAGTCGTTGAACGACAGGTTGTGCCGGAGCGAGTTCTGCCAGCGTTGCGTGTTCCGTCTGTAGTACGGGAACTGGTCGCTGATGAACTTGTAAATGTCGGACAGCGGAAGCATTTTCTCCGGCGAACTCCATATGGCCATGGCCGTCAGCGATATGTAACTGTACGGTGGTTTTTGGTCGCCGTACGAGTCGCGACTGGGCCGCGGCATTTTTACAAGACTTTTATTCTGGGCTGATATTTTTGATATTATCGAATATTCCCGTATGGTTATACAGGTATACGGGTAAACACGTTTTAACGAAAAACACAATACGCGATATTCAAAATATTTCACCGATAACTGCAACACCGCGAGCGATAAAATCGGTCAACTGCGGTGTACAATGATATATTATACGGAAACGCAACGCACACAGTCTTCGAACGCAAATTGTTACGAATTATTATTACCGAAAACAAATATTGTTGTTGTTATTATTATTATTATTGTAACGATATTATCATAACGCGTGCGGCGTAACTAAACGACTGCGACGGCGTTCGAGTGCGGACTGAACGGTTGCGGTGCAGTCGCGGCGGCGTGGCCGACGGACGTCACGGTTAGGTCAGGTGGTCCGCCCAATGGCACGCCGGTGCGGGACTAATGGCTCAGGAGGCGGTCGCTGTCGTTGGCGCCGCCTTCAGTTCCCCCGCCGGACAATCGGTCAGAGATAAAGGTGACCTCGGCGGTGGGGACTGTTTATTTCCTCCTCCAACAGAAATACCTCATCAAAATTGTCTTCTCGTTTCTTTATCGACCACCACTACGAAACGGCGGCGCCGAGTACGTTTTTCTGCACTCTCCGCCGACCACTTATAATAATAATAATAATAAACGTTTCTGACGATTATCGCGTTGGATGCTCTGCTCGCGCACGTCTCGGAAACAATAACGCTTTACCGTATACAAATAATAACCACGATAAAAAAATATTGTATTATGTTTTATAATTATTTAGGTTATGGACTATATAATTTTGTGAATAGGTATAACTAATCATCGTAGGCGTGCTAGACGTTTACAATAGGTAAGTGTCGCAAAAGCCTGAAATGTTCCAAAAATAAGTCTTTAAAATAATGATATATTTATTAAATCGTAATAAAATGTTAATATATTATAGAAGCGCCCCGAGTCCCCAAAGACGAGTGTATATATAGATATACTTAAAATGTCCACTATATACATTTTTATATGATCATTTTCTATGCATGGTAAAAATTTCAAAATATGAATACAAAAAAACAAAATAACTTTTCGTTTGATGAAAAATTTGATTATAGTTTTAACAATAAGAAAAAATATTTAAATAATACGTATATATAGGCACAATTTATTCTTATATACGAGTATAAGCGTTTGTTACTGAAAACTTGACAAAATGTGTTAAAATCACGAAAATTTGCGTATTGCTAATTGTTTAGCGATTTAAAATTAATAAAAATGCAATTAATATATATAATGTTGAAACTTCTAGAAAATTGAATACGAAATTTCTCATAAGTATAGGCATTGATTATATAAATACTAGTATTTATAATCAATGGTATAGGTATAGTTGCTGCTGCAGATACTGTGAAGAGAAAACATTTATAAACAATAAAGCATGATTTTTTTTTATATATATAAGCAAAATTAAATTAAAGTACCTATATTATAATCAAATTTGAATGACGTGTTATGTAATGGCATATTTAAAATATATATGAATAATTACGATGATATTCATTATTATTTATTTTGTTATAATATAACTTATTATTTATAAGCCTCTTCTCCTACATTATATAATTATTTGTGTCATGAGATGTTACTGCGAACACCAAAATTTAGACATTTTATTTTCCAAATTATTTATTACAACTTGCCACTTGGCTCATTAATATAATATTTGCATCATGCATGCAATAAGCATCTCGATCGGTACTCACTACTCGGTATAGGTATTTATACTTGAATTTGGTAAGTATATATAGGACCAGCAACTATCTATCCTATAACTTGGTTTCTTACATAATCGGTCCGTTATACTAGCAGATTTCATTTGTCCGGGACATGTTATTAAGTCATAAAATAATTCGTCGCATAGAGACGAATATAATAACGTTGTATGACTTGAGCCGCTTCATCCGATAACGATGCGCGCAAATGGAGAAATTGTTGATTATATATCGTTACGTAAATGGTAAATATCGTTTATTCTATTGTTTGTGTGATGTACTGATTACCATAATAGCGCTCTAGAAATGTCATAAAACGTAGGCCATTCACTATATAAAATGTCAGGACACTAACAGCTGCTCTCCCAGTGGACATTTATATAAAGATTAATTTTGATATATTTTTTTGGGTTAAAAGACAGATATATATTTCACGAATATTACACGTTTAATAAACATTAACCTTATCAAGTGTATACGTTTATTAATCGTATAGTTTACGTATAGATTCAAACAAAACATCATGTATATTTTCTGTGTAAAACTAGTAGACAAATAATTTATACGTATATCTTTCGTATACGATTGGTATATAGAAACAAATATTTTCTACGTATTTTTTTCGTATATAATACTGCGATGGTGTATATGTAGAATCCAATATTTCCTACGTATATTTTTGGTATAAGACTGCAGGTATAGATACTTATCAAGTTTATATTGTTTTTATAAATTCAGTGACTGGTCACTGCAGGTGTAAGCTACTATTGTATTGGCGCATTAGAATTATTACAACAAAATCCACTATACAACAACTACAACATACTGCAGGTTGTCACTATAGTTGTACTACAGTACTATACACTACTACCGTAATAACCATCACGTTCCCTAGCTGTTTCATAACTACTAGTAGTTCTATACCTGTCTATACCTTATATATCTACCTACCTACCTTTTTTTCTAACTAAATTGTAACTTTTACAAGTTAAAAAAATAACTTTTTAATTTAATTATAATAACTTATTAACTTAACGAGTAAAAAAATAATATAGTTATAACTTGGATAGTCTTGAGAATATTACTCATAATTTGGCGATAAAGTCGAAATGAGGTAATAGTACCTTAAAAAAACAATATACCTATCGAATGTGTATAAACTGATAAAGTCAAAGTTGATAAAATTATATTTTCTAAATCATAATACGTAAATCTGGTAAAAAAAATGTCTCTGTTAATTATATAACATATTATTTACTAATATAATTTACTCGGGACATATAGATATAATAATATATACGTATCACGTATGGGTTGTTATCAATATATAGGTATACATAATTATAATTAATATGTTTACACATAATATTGTACATATATTTATTAATTATGCAAAACTGTAGGCAATATGTTATATAACACATAACATTGTAAGATAATGCCTATGCGATTAAATGCCATTTAATGTATAATGTTACGATAACCTTTTCTTCAATTCCTGCAATTCAATTCGTCTAAATTTATGAGCCGATGATACTCATATGATAGGGAGAAAAAAATGACACTATTTATACGTCGCAACGACCGCAACTGCTATGGTACTCAGTATAAATTACGTTGCTAAACCTAAGTGCGCGTAACTGATCAATAATCGGCGGATCGCAGATGAATGGTTGACGTATAATATATCAATATATAATAACAAAAGGTATGTACACACGAAGAATCGTAGTTCGAAATTGTATGCTTAAATAATAATAATCCATTTATTTGAATTCCGATTTTTAAATTGTTGAGTAGGTACTTACTCAACGGCCAAATTTTCAAGTATAGGTACTCACGTTTTTTAACTTTATATTATGACCATTAAACATATATTAAACGTTTATCACTAAGCATGATGCACCACATGCACAGTATTTAGAAATGTTTCATGAGGATTAAGGGTTTAGTTTTCCTAACAACGCTAAACAATGTACCGCCACAATAATATTAATATTTTATCATTACCTACCAACTTCTTATTATTGAGGCCGATTTTTTGTCACGGCATTTTTTCAATTTCTGTTCATTGTAATTTGTATTTAACTATCGTGATTTTGGATATTATTAAATAGGAGTAAATATCAAAAACATTTCGTAAAAACAGTATTTTTTTGCAAAGCCCCTCGATAAATTTCTGAAAAAACCTTTAAAATTATGTTTTATGAATAAGTTTTAAACCACCCTGTCTATTTATGATCTACGACTTAATTCAAACCTACAATAATGACTATTATTATCAGTACCTACAGACAATACCTACCGGAATACTCCGGATTATATTTTAGAACTATCTTTAAACCACTCGTTTAAATTTCCATTTAAATACATTAAACATTCAAATGGGGGATCAGGATATAATGTTATATCGTCACAGAACAGTCTTCCGAAATACCGTTAAATAAAACGTATAGTGATTATGTGTTTGAAAACATTGTAGGTATAAAGTACTTATAGTAGGTACTATGTATATTTTAAAATTCTAAAATTTCAGAATTTGTCCCGCAGCAGTATAATATTGTGGGAAGTATAACTGAAATATTTTTTTCATATACGTTGTATAACCCGCAGTAAGTATGCCTACATAATATAATTAAATCGACAACTGTAGTTTTCTATATAAGTGGGTACTTACCTTTAATGTAGATACCAATTAGTATATTATACATAATTACCGATTAGTGAAATGGAATGTGCACGAATACGATTACCGTCGTTGTCGATGGTTTTGGTGATGATCACGATGACGGCCCTACTCCCGAACCGTACCACAGCCGCTTTGATAGACCTGGGTCACAGTTACCGGTTCGGGACAACAACGTGCTGGAACCCAACACAACGATTCAACATATTCGACGTGCACACGGGACCCGGGCCGAACGGAGTGTTCATCACGGAGAGCTTCTCAACACCCGAACACTGCGGCACTCATCTGGACGCCCCATTTCACTTTAATCCGACCGGGTGGAAGCTGCAAGACATCCCGCTGCACCGGACGGTGGCTGAAGGTAACTGCTGTTTTCGCGAAAGCTAAAGAGGAAAAAAGGAAATCATATTGAATCGTACCTTTACAAAATATGTAGATATACTATATGTATACGCACCGCGATAAATTTCAGGCATACCGTTTATTGGTTAGATTATGTTAGTACCCGTAATATATATAGAGTGGTGATTTCCAACAATTTACGTATATGGTTCAAACATTTATTTTAGATTCTCAACGTGGAACGATGAATGTATTGTTTTTTAAATGAAATGATTTCTATTTTCTTTTTGCGAATTGAAATTTGAGTGAAAAATTGGAGTCGAGCTAATGCGCAGTAATAATTTTTACTTGTCAAAAGAAAAACAACTCGGCCTCATTCTTTAATTATTTATTGGTTTACATAATATGCCATATAGACATATAGTTAATTGAATACAAATTTTTCATAGGCGCGTATTATAAATTTCTAATATTATCCAACCGACAAGGTATCGATGATATTGTTATAACTTATAACAATATCGTAATATAATTTATATTTAAACCACGTAATTACGTTGTACCTGTGTATATATAATACAGGCGTACACGTGAACGTAAGTAGCGAGGTCAATGGAAACGGAGACTTTTTACTGACCGTTAATCATTTGAAAGCGTGGGAACAAGCCAACGGTCCGCTGCCCAGTCGATCAGTGATTTTGGTAAACTTCGGTTGGGCTCATAAATATGGCGACCGTCAGTCGTACTACAATGGATTACAGGAACCTTACAGGTATATATATGTACCTATTATATATATATATATATATATATATGTGTGTGTAACTTACTATTCCTATTTATATGGTCTCGAGTAAATGACACGTTTTTAAATTTTAATACTGAAAATAACCTACCAATGCGTGTCTGGTGCGACTAAAATATTACAGTATTTTTACTGCAATAATTATACATCTATTTTTGGAAAACTTACCTTTAATGTGAATATACCCACGATTTTATAAAACTTATATCGCTGCTCTTATTTTTCCACCCCGTACGCCTAAACACTCGTAGCGGTGAAACCTGCGCACGCTATTTTGTTATGTATAGGTATCATACATCGCAAATTATACATAATATTAGGTTTTGAAACTAACCATTAACTGCAGTGACTATGCCGCGGTCCGCGAAATATTGGTACATTTTTCGGTGATCTACGGCATCGGCATTGATGGGCTGCAGCTAGCTAACTGTTTATCATATATAATATGTACAAATAACATTTCGAAGCATTCCGCAGCTGCTTTTGACTGTGTAGAGACAAATATTATATCTAATTTTATATTGACATTAAAGGCTCTATTGACAATTTGTTAAAATTAAAAGTTATTTGCCGTGTACCTGCGTTTTGTTTTTTTTCAATTTATTATATTCCGTTTTCATTGAGCACGAATTACACGAATTATTTCTTGTATATTAATCAGAAAACAACAATATGAAATTCTATAAAAAAAAACCCTAAAATAGGAATACATTTATACAACCTAAAAATATACTAAATATTATATCCTGCAGGATGAAACGAATTTGAGTAAAATATAGTTTTCCAACACTTTTGCGTAGTGAAATGTCTACCCATAGGTATGTAAACCTATATTAGAACATACTGCAGTGGATAGAAAAGCTAAAAAATAATTTATTTAATTAAAAACCCGTATAACGACGCGTTTATCGCCTACAGGTTTCCCGGACTGTCCAGGGAAGCGGCCCAGTGGATCGTGGATTCCGGAAAAGTGTACGGCGTCGGTGTGGACGGGCCGAGCGTGGACGCCGGCCGGTCGACGTCGTACGAGGCGCACGGCGTACTGTCCAGGGCCAATCTGTACAACCTGGAAAACGTGGCGCTGAACGGGACGACGCTGCCGCCGAGGGGCTTCAAGCTGGTCGTCCAACCGGTCAAGATTGTCGGCGGCACCGGCGGCCCGGTCAGGATATTGGCTTTTACGAAAGGCGCATTTGAATAACGATCGCGACCGGCAAAGGAGGCTGGCGACAATGCGATTATCGCTTTTCTACTGCTCGCGCAACAGCTACTTGTGCCAGCGATATCGCACACTGCGGCCCACTGACACCACGTCACGCGTGTCGTCATAAGAAAAACTACACTGTACGCGTACGCTGTGATCGGATTATCTTTAATTTTATACATTACTAATAACTAATAAGTGATGCGTCACGCTTGCTCGAAATATAATTTAATATTGCTCACCAGTCACCACGCTCGTGTCTATGTGTGTATACATTGTGTGCATCATCATTATACATTATTATAACTTACTGGTAGCATAGGCGTATATAGGGGGGGGGAGCTTGGGTGGGTTACAGCCCCCCTCAGAATTTTTGGGTAAATGTATGTGTTTATAAACAAATTAGTATTAACTTTATTTTTGCCTACAAAATAAAAAAAATATAATGTTTCGTATAAACAAATAATCATTCGTCAGTTATAAACATCAATAGAAACAATAAATAATAATCTAATTAAAAAAACATTTTCATGAATATTAGACTGCCTTAACAGTTAACTTAAAGGACTAGTTACGCCTATATCTATATGGTATATGCTAATCATTATACAGAATTTAGATATACGCGGGTACTATGGATATTGAAAATAATATGATTTTATAATAATAAAACAATACCTAATTGCATTATTATCGTTGACCGTGCGGACAACTCTACTTGTCGATATTAAACTCGTTTTTATTTGTTGTCGGGTGTACGTCACAGTCGACATCCGTCTGCGAGAAGCAAATCCCAAAACAATAGTCCACGAACACCCAAATTCAATATGCTTGAGTAAAATTATTATTTGCAAAGGTGATTTTATAAAGTAGGTACCTATAAATACGTCGTGTAGGTAAATTTATTAGTAACTAGTAACTACTAAGAATTATACTATAAATATATTGGTACCGCTATACGTAAGTTATACTAATACCTTTCGACCGGAAAACCGTATACTTGAGTTGGTCACCAAGTTGATCATGCTCGTAGCTTCGGGCGGGAGGGGGATTTTATTGTCCCCCCCACAAGAATTAAATGTATATATATATATATATGTTGTAATGATATGTTATAGGTAGGTACTATAGGTATGCATTTTATTCCTTGATCATTTTTTTTTTATTAACATAAAGGCTTCAATTAAAAAGATTATTAGCCTATAATTACAAAAAGATATAGTTTTACAATATAAAAGGAGACATTATCTTATTATTGTAGGGGTGCAATGAAAAAATTGTAATATTTAGTATTTACAGTTTTTTATCTAAATCTATTTTTTTTTTAAATTTAAAAATGTTGACGGAGTTATGTTGATTGAGGGCTTCTTCGAGTGACCTTGGATCATTGAGAAGACAACGTGCGGTTGAGTATTTGGGGCAGACCATAATGATGTGTTCCATTGTAATTTGTAAGGGGAGTTTTACATATGTTACACGAGGGGGGACTCCTTGGTTATCAAATATGAGTGAGTGATGTGGGAATGACCTATTCTGGCTCTGTTTGACTGTTTATAATTATTTGTTCTTTCCTGGTTGCGTTCTCTGGATATGCCCATTTGGACACAGTTTTATTGATGTTTCTGAGTTTGTTGCTGTCGGGAATTGAATCCCAGTGATTTTGCCATGTTTTTATAATCATTGGCAGTTTCTACTGTTTAGTTATTAGATATTTTATTTTATATGTTATTAGCTTAACATAGAAATGAAACATCAAATGAATAAAATGCTAAATAGATTGTTATTGATGAATTTCAGATAGAAAGGTACAGCAGTCAAAATAACCAAATTAAAAATAGTATTAATATTGTTTTTTTCTAATGTCTCCTCTAAAATATGGTTGCCCCACTTGATGATTTGGTCAGCCTATGGACCTGAAGTTAATTAAACTTATATAATTATATGATATTTTAACACACACACACCCCTTCCCTTCCTTCTTAAAAAGTTAATTCAATTTATTTTTTATTATAACTATACTCGTAACATGCTGTGTGTCAGTATTATTATAGAGTATACACTATAGTTTAACTAAATATATGTTTTGTTGATAATATATTCTACATAGGTAAAAGGTAAGTACCTACTACACTTTAAATTTGTACTATTTTCTAAATATTGTGTTCATTTATATTATAAAGTTATTTGTTTTACATAAAACAAATTAAAATCAATATACCTAAAGTGTAGCCAGCAGGCTATCTGCTCCTTTATCGAGTAACTCGTTTCAAGTATTGTATTATAGCACATTTGATTTTTATAAAATTAGTTTACAGGTTTTAAGTATATTATTTACCAATTAAAAATAAAAAGATATATTTATTTAGTCATTATTTATAGTTATTTAATCAAAATAAAATACAAATTATAAAAGTCAATATTTATGCATGTGTTTATGTAGAAATAATAAAACCTGCATATGTTACGTAACTATAAAAGTAAATATTGATTTTTATTTCGTTTACTGCATTTTTATTCGTGCTTTTAAGTAGAATTTATATATTATTTTTGACCTCCCACATATATCAGTTAGATCTAATATATTCTTTCAGAAATCACTCCCAAAGTTAAAGGTCGAAGCTTTTTTTCTGCCATTATGACGATTCAGATATTTTACTTTTTTCGAATTAGAACGATACATTGAAAAGGATTTTTTTATAAAAGTAATCTTTTTTTATTCTGTAAAATTACAAAATTTGTGTATAAAAATGTATAATGACCTATTAATTATTTATATACTAATACAATAGGTACACTGAAACATAATTATGTAATATCTATAGTAACTGTAAGTTACTTTTACACCCATAATATGTTTTTTGGGAATAAACTATAAGATAATAATATAATAAATAACCACAGTTAAAGAGGAATCTACAACATCTGCTAACAGGTAACACCGAACTATAAAAAACGAGAAGGCCGTTAATTATATTTTATTCTTCAACAATAATATTTGTCTTAAAAGCGAAAAGACAAGACCATGTTATAAATGAAAAAATGAAAAATATTCTCATTTATGGTTTATTAAATGAATATTAATAAAAAATGTTTGTTTATAATGTTTATAATGTTATTCAAAAAAAATCAAATGTGTCAAGTCCTTCATGGTTTTAATTATTTATAGTATTATAATTTTAAGCTGATTTTAGACTTTTTAGAAACGATATATATCTATGTATATAACGTATATAATTTAAATTATTAATATCAAAGTTAATTAAAATATCTAAAACTATATAAAAAATCAATACCAGTGTTACCTCAATTAACTGCCTAAGTCTTATATGTCATACGGTTGAAATTTAATAAGTATAATTAATAAATTATATAATTTGTATTGGTTTGTTGATTTGAAGGTATAACTAAAAGTCTTTGAGGGGGAGATACCCTGTTATAACAATTAAATTTGGTATATTAGTAAAATAGGAGTGTATTATTTTAAATAACTCTATTTTTTTCCGAGTGAAGCACTGGTCTGCTGTTAAAAACTTTATTAATACCTATATAAAAACTAAAATGAATATCGTATATTAATTTTAGTATTACAATAAATAAGTTAGTTAATATATTTTTAAGTGATAAACTAAGTCTTTCATCCTTGTCAATTGGAGATTAACTTACTTATATTGTATTAAGCGTCTGTCAATAAATAATTTGTTCTGCAGCAATACAACATAAATCAAGGTTTTATTACATTGACTTTGATGGTAGACAAATTTAACAGGAAAGATATAACTTTACATTAACTATAATATCACTTAATGAATTCATTTCTCAAGTTCTTTTACCTCAATTGTAGACCATTAAAAAACAGATAAATAGATAGATTAACAATATAAAATAACAAGTGAAAATTAATTTTTAATAAATTAGTTATGTATATTTTTATACAATTACAGTAAAAAAAAATAAATAACAAGCTGAAACTAGACTTTCAAGTGTTTTAAAATGTACTTACAAACTAAGGAAATTCTTTGAACTTTGTACAATAAAAACTTGACGTACCCGTTCCTTTAACATACTTTTTGAATCATAACATTTAAAAAATTGATCTCAACAATCAACAGAAAAAAAATAATAATAATTAAATAAATACAAATTGTTGTGATAGATAAAAAAATAAAAATAATGCATAGCATACACAACTAAAAAAAATACTGCTTGTGAACTAACATAACTTAAAAATAAGAATCGGCCTGTTAAAAATGCACTTTTCTTTTAGTATAAAATGGATTTTTCATAGATTTTGTGTGTTGAAGTTTTCATCTTACTATAACAAACTGGTAACATTTTTTTCTTCTTTTTCGTATGTTTATAAAAAAGTATATTATGTTATGATGGTGAATAACAAACTTTTAATCAGAATAATTAATAAAAAAAAAAGTTAATAATAACAAGAGATTATCTGTGCATGGACCCGTTTAGAGGTTGTAAATACGAGCCGTTGTATGCTGAAGTTGGATACACACTATTTTGATGGTGTGGATCTTGTGTATGCGTCGTGTACTGTAGTTGTCCAGTTGTCTGGTTCATATAACTTGCAGCAGAAGGTGGTGGAGTGGATTGTGACGCTACCCTGTAACCGTTAAAAGGAGGCGGCGGCGCACCATACTGCATTGTCATAAGACCAACGTTTGGTGACGCCGGAGAACCGCGTGTTTGATGGCCATACTGCCTTGACTGATTGGTCTGACCAGCCTGTTGATACAATTTGTGATAGGCAACCGCAGACTGTTGCAGCAAGTGTGCAGCAGCTGCAGACGCAGCAGGTGGTGGTGGAGTCATGTTAGCAGGAGAAGAGGCTGGTGATGATGCAGGCGAAGAAATATGTCTGCGGTGATGGTCCAATCCATTTGTCATTTGTTGAAGTTTGGAAAGGTTACATGATGCGATCTGTGCAGCTGCAGCTGCTGCATGTTGGTTAGTAGTATGTGACAAATAAAAGTCAGCAGACGAACATGAACCTCCTTGTTGACCCATTCGGTGTTGAATCACAGAATGATGATAGGGACTAGAGGGCGATGGTTGTGGCATCATGTATGTAGCTGTTTGATGGTGATGATGATATGATTGTGTATGGCTAGGTATTGGTGGAGGGGTGGGTTGTTGGGTAGATGGTACAACAGGAGTTTGATTCTGTTGAGCCAATCTTCTTTGTTCGCTTTTTTTATTCCGTGATTTTGTTTGATGAATAGGAGGTGGAACTTGAGCTGGTACAGGTGGACTGTGATGATACTGGGATGAATGGGCCAAATGGTGATGGAGTGATAAGTGCATCATAGACTGGTCAGTGTATGGCGATTGTTGCATAACAGACGAATACAAAAGACTGTTGTCCATAGTCTTAGGCATGTTCATTACTTCTTTGTCTTTTGGCAAGTTTATATTGACGGCATCAGTTTTTTTGTCTGCATACATATCTTTCGTTGTTTTAGGAATGTCTGGATGGGCCATAGCTATTGAATTATTAATCTTTTGATAATTGAGAAACCCCATAGGAGACAAGTAGTCGTGTAAACGTGATTTATCTACTTGTGGCACTTCAGCAGGCAAACGATATGGCACAGTTTTTGGTGAAGGAGTTGTCCTTTTAGACTGTTTCTCTTGTTTGACATTATCATATTTAGGCACAGTTATTGTGTGATCAGTCACAATTGAATTAGAATAATTTTTTTCAGAAACTTTAGATTTTGACTGCTCCACAACCTTAAACACTTCTTGCGAACTATTAATAGGAGCTGGAAGAACTTGAGAATTTTTCATGTACTCAACAGAATCTTCTTTATTGTACATTTGCTTGTTTATTTCTGGCTGAAGCATATCCAATTTTCTATATTCATTCATTAAAGTCTCACCATATTGTTTTGGATTTGGAAGTACTGCAGTGCTTGTTTTACTGTATTCATTTGGCAATGATTCAGCACTGTACTGTTTGACATTTGACAACAGTGATGAATCTGACGATGGCTTACAGTAATCATTTGTAACCATCAAACAATTACTGTACTGTTTATCAGTAACAGAAGACATTGGAGACTGTGCAGTAACATCTGTTTTGGAAAAATTATTGCATGGTACTGTATTATTAAATATCTGTATATCAGTCTCAACAGAATCTCCTTTAAATTTACTTGATAAAACTACTTGGTCATTATATTGCTTTGTTTCAGTTTGAATAAGATTTGTCTTGTCATAATTATTTGGCACATTTTCATTTTGCTTCGTATCCAAAGGTGCAATAATATTGCAAGGCTGCTCTTTAGGTTTTTGTAATGTAACATCATCCACAATAGTTTTTTGAGACTTTTCTAAGTTGCATGTGAATTCTACAGCTTTGTCAGAAGATTCTTTTTCAGATTCTAATGGTTTTATTTTAGGAACATCATTGCACATATCAACTACATTATAAGACTCTCTATCATTTGGACGTTTAAGAACATCATTGTTACTTGTTACTTCTACGTTAACTTTACTATCCAATTGATTTTTAATTTGTTCAAATTCTTCCCCCTTGGAATTAACAATATTGTCATCATTAGTATTAGAACAAATTATATTATCAACAGTAATCTTGTCAGCTTTGAAATCTGTATTCTTTTTTGAACATTCAGCAATAGCATTCTTTGACTTTCCAATTAATACATCAGTATCAATTTGGTCTACCTTATCATCGATGAATTTTTCTTCTTCTAATTTTATATTTGTGTCTTCTTTTTCTTCAATCATGTTTTCTGGACCCCTATCATTATTTTCATGTAGATTTTCTTTTTCGTCTTCTTTATCAGACGTTTTGGATATTTCTTTTTCTCTTTCATCATCAGATGTTTTGGATATTTCTTTTTCTTCTTCGTCAGATTTTTTTGATACTTCGTTTTCTCCCTCAATTTTCTCTACATCTTTACTGTCTAACTCATCAACATCATCTAGATTATCGGTGTTCTCATTTTTCACCTGATATCAATAAAAATAAATATTTAAATTTGATTTACATTTATAAAACATGTATATAAAAAAATACTTGCACTACAATGTCTACTCACAGGCTGTAATTCTATATTTTCATCAATAGTTTCAATTTCAAGAGACTCTGGTTCAATGTTTCGAACTTTTTTGACTTTAGGTTCAGTGTTGTCATTTTGGATTTTTGATCTTTGTCTTTTACGTGATCTACCTCGAGGCAACTTTCTTTTTTTCTTTTGAGGAACAACAATAACTTTTGTATCTGGATTTTCGCGTTTAAGGAAATTTGAAATTAAGCTGAAACAAATTTTTTATAATTAAAATATAAATTAAAAGGCACACTTATAAAAAAAAAATATATAGTATGAATACTTTTATACCTTTGTTTAGTTTTTGCTTGAGATTTAGGATTTGGTATTTCAACTTTAATATCTTCAATACTCTCCTCCTTAATTTTTTCAATTATTTTATTTTCAATAGATTTTTCAACAGATTTTGATTTTGACTCAGACTTTTCATCAGTTGAATGGTCTTTAATAATTTTTTCTTCTATTTTTATGTTTTTATGTCCGTTTTTATTTTTTTTCACAGGTGGCTCCTCTTCTTCTACAAGACTTATGTTTTCAACAGGTTGAATAGAATTAGGTTTCTTCTCTGCACCATATAAACACCTACGCTTCTTTTTATCCATCTTCCTACGTCTCTTTATCATTGGCATTCTTCTTGCTATACGCTTCTTTTTTATTGGACTTTTGATTATTTCTATTTTAATTGGAAGAGGTTCTTCAAGATCTTGGTTATCCTAGAAAAAAAAAATGATTAATAATGATTATTTATTTTTGTTTCAAGAAAAACAAACTTTGTCATCTGGAGAAACTAATAAATTAGATGCTGGCATAAGAGGTGTCCATCTTAAACATTCTGGTTCAATAGGAATTTGTTTAGATAAATTTTTCCTCTTTAAATGAGCATCTACAATATTCCAGTCAATACAAATCGTCAGTTTTTCACAAATTTCTACAACCATGTTGAGAGATTGTAATGTATATGTAATATCATGTCTCATTAAACCTGAATTAAAATTATTAGTGTTACAATTATCTCGCAAGTTAAAAGTTAAAAATTAAATGTTTTTAAATTACCAGTTTTTCTACTAATATCATTAATACAGATAGAATCACTGTCTCTGTGTTTATCTAAATACTCCAGTATAACAGCTTTCCAATATGCATGATATGATACTTGACCCAAGTCAGAAAGAGGTTTTTCTGGAGTTCCTGGTTGTCCTTCAATTTTGGATAGGAGATAACCTAAAATAATAAATTAGATGTAATATTTGCTAAAACTGGATGCATATAGTTAACTTACTAAATTCAATAAGAAATCGTCCGAATCCTTGTCTTTGATACTGAGGCATAGTCAAGATACATGACACGTTATATTTTTGTTGACAATGTTTTTCTTTAGAAAAGTAACCGACTAAATGACAGCCCTTAAAATTTTGATTAAAACATTAGAATAGTAGACAACTATAAAAAATACAATGTTTTTTTTTTCATACGCGTTTAAGTTTAAATAAATTCAACAAATTTTTGTTTTACAATGATTTTAACAAAAAAATACAATGCAAAATATAGTTAAAATAGATATACTTACAAAACCATCATTTTTAGTCAAAACGTAAAATAGGAAAGGTTCTACATCATAATATAGAGTCTTATGATCCAAAAATAATTTTGCTAATAGACATAATGTTTGACAATAAATTTTGTTGGCATTTCCATCAACCTATGTATAACAGAAAAAAAATTGTAATAATCTACCTTTTATGAATTTTCAATATATAAGTAATTTACTTCAAAAACACTCAGATTTCCACGCCGATAGATTTCAGTAGCTGGCGGGTGTCTCCAGTTACAGTTATGCATATGTCTTTCCAAAACTGATTTGCTCTTAGTATATTTTAAACAAAACTCACAAAGAAATAATTTTGGAAGTCTAGCATACTCTTGAGGAAAAGGAGATGAAAACCACGTCTCTACTTCATATTTACCAAATTGAATTGCAGCAGGACATCTTACAGGATGGTTAGATGTAATGAACTCAGGAGCTTGTATTGTACTCTACAAGGCCAATTATCAATTTAAAATTAAAAATATATTAAAATAAAATAAATTATTTAAATTTTTATTTAACTCACACTCATTGCCCGTGTTCTTGTCTCCTTATAGATTTCAACATCTTCATGTAAAACGCCAGATGGTAAGTCTGATGCAACCAGGCGGCTCATATTTTCCAGCACTGAAAATAGTATTTAATATTTATTAAGACTGGTTAGTAAGCAAAAAAAGTTAACTGCAGCATTAAACTAATATAAACAATATAAACTGTTAAAGAGCATGGCAGAACACATATTATCTGTTTCAAAATATAGTAGGTATAATTCATTAATATGCTCATTTACAAATACCTTTTAAACAATTTGTAAAAAATACGGTGTTCAACTGATCTTATCTCTTAGACAGATTAAACTGTATTATTTTTTAAAAAAATTTCAACTTAAATAATAGTTAATTAGAGTAATTATTATTTATTAACAATTTGTATTAATATAAAATTGAGTATGTTCTTTTATATTTGTAAACCTTTGTATTAATTATTATATAAATTAAAAATAGAATTTAATAAATTTATTAAAAACTGTCTGATATGCTCTTAACAAATAATGCATTATGTGGTAATATATTACTTGGCGTCTACATAATATGTTCGCTTAAAAGAACAGAAATAAAAACCTATAGCATGCAATGGATTAAAATTTATATAAGCCCTTATGTAATATGGTAGTATTTTATGCAGCTGGCGAATACTAGCAGGATTTTGTAAGGAACTTGCTTACCGGAACGGGTGACTGGACGTATCGTCGGCACGGACAGATGGTCACGGAAGGCGGAAGGAGAATTGTCTAAGGATTTTTCATTATTTAGTATTTTATCACCCCCAATTTCTGCTACTTCTCTAGTTTCCATTAATTTAGATGAAACAGCTGACTTAACCAAAAAACTAGGAGATTGTTGTTTTTCTGATATTTTAAACTTTTTATCAGCACAAATGACTTTCGGATCAGTCTTGCTGGACGATTTTATATCTTTTTCATTTCTAGGTCGAGTACGAGATTGTAATGGTGTTGAATAGAAATGACTTAACCCATCAAATAAACCCTTCAATTGAATAAATCCAGCAATAGGTTTATCTTTTTTATTACAGACTTCAGGCTTTATAGGTTCAACAATGGGAGCTTTGGCAGCCAAAGCAGCAAACCCCCATGGCTTATCTGAATTATCTGTCAATAATTGTTTGAATAGCGAAATAGGTGTATCTGAATTATCCGATTTAGAATTTGAAAGTGGAAAAATTTTAGGCTGTGAACAATTAACTTTAGCAATTAGTTTTGGTGCTCTTAGTAAAACTTTAGGGGTTACTTTAGATTGATCATTTATTTTATCTACTTTTTTTATTTCACTAGGATCATTCTGCTTATCACTTAATTTAGAACGGTGATCAATTTTTTTAGAGGATTGAACAGATTCAGATGTTGAATTACAACTTTTAGAGGACAAACTTGAAGGACTTTCGTTAAAATCGGCATTCCTTGCGGCGAGACATTTCGGGAGAGGAAATATGGGCCGGCTTGGACGCACAGAAAGAGAACAAGCATGCGCACTGCTGCTACTACTGCTACTAGAGCTGTTACTACTATCACTAGAGCTACTGCTCGTGCTACTTGAACTGCTGCTGCGACTACGACTGCTCGAGCTTGAACTCGAACTACTAGAGCTATCGCTGCTACTAGAACTAAGGCGCATGTTTAAAGGGGCATTGACTTTCGGCACACCAGATCCTCTCCCGTTCACACCTCGCGCATTAAACGCAGCACTTTGCCTAAAGAATTTTGCTTTCTCCTTGGAGATAGCATTGTCCCGCCGCACACTGCCGCTAATCGGAACGGGAGAGGGGGGAGCCGAGGAGTCAGGAGAGGAGACATTACCGTCTTCCGTGACATCACGTTGATTCATTGAACTGGAAGTGGATGGTGTTCCAAGTTTAAGATCTTGCGCCTTGACATGTTGACTCCGACGACTTGACCTAAAAATGTGATATCAATAATTAAAAAAAAGCAATAACTATTAGATTTTATAAATTAAATCATTGTTTTAATATTATTTTCAGTTTAAATGTTTTCAAAAGATTATTTAACATTTTATTTATAAATGTTTACAAGATTTTAAAAATTATGCATTATTATCATATTATAATAAAATATTTAAACTATTTAAGATTCTGAGCAGTGAATAGAACAATATATTGGTTGATTTACAAAAATACGTTTTTTTCCTTTAGTGTGCCTTCAAACAGTTTTATGGTCAATAAAATGATTCAAAATGTTTAACTTTAAAGGAATTTGGTAATTTTACATAATATACAATTAAGGAAAATTTTCAATATTAAAATAAGGGAATATTTAGGCAAAACCTGTTTTAGAAATAATTTAAAACAAATACCCTGTAGCAACTTGATGTTTTCACTAAATATTAATATTATGAATTTCTAAACACTATAAATTAATAAAAGTATTAAGGTTTTTTTTTAAATTAGCTATAGATATCTTTAATTTTTAATTTTTTTAGTTTTCATTAGATTTATCTATGACATAATTTTTTTCATATTTTAACTTTAATATAGCTTGAATTTTATAGAAGATTCCCCATAAGTTTTTCTTACAGAAATTAAAAAACATCATGAATATAGTCACATTTAAATTTAATAAGCATTTGATTTTCAAATTTGTTTTTCATTGCTCACAATGTCGAGGTACACTCAACATCTATACACAGCAGAGCAACTTCCTAGGTTTTTTTTTTAATAACTAAAATAGTTTAAAAAATGACTGGGTTGAATTAAAATCATTCATAACAGAAGTATAATAAACAATAACTTTTTTTTTATTATAGATACAGATCTATATTTTGTCTACTGGTATCCAAATTAATGTATTGAATAATATGCAGTGTTAACCAACATGAATACTTCAATCAATGTTTTTATTAAATTACACTTGTTTAATTATATAGAAAATAATATTAAAATTAAGATTATTATGATATATAATAATTTCAAGAAATAGCATATTACAAAAATTAAACCCATACTCCTTTTTAAAAAAAAAATAGTATAAGTATCAATATTTCATTTATTAACATACCTTTTGTTTTTGAGACTAGACTTTTTCCTACCCCTGCGCTCTTCAAATGGTTCTACTTCCATATAAACATTAGTATCGTGATGGTCTAAGCAAAATGAACATCGCCATGCCGATTTTGGTTTTTCTACAACTGGAGGTTGAAGACATTGCATATGATAACCTCGATCACATGTATCACAATTTAATAAAAACATCTATAAATAAAACAAAGTTAGTACCTGCCTATGATTTTTATTTTCATTTGAATTTTACTTACATGTTCAGTCACTGTACACGAT
Organism: Rhopalosiphum padi; assembly: GCF_020882245.1. NCBI lineage: Eukaryota > Metazoa > Arthropoda > Insecta > Hemiptera > Aphididae > Rhopalosiphum > Rhopalosiphum padi. The sequence goes on from NC_083600.1 coordinate 29,121,916, forward strand.
GGAATTGCTGAACATGTTCTACAATCCTGACAAAACCATCGAGAACCACGAGCTAACAAGGTAGTCAAAGGACCCTTACATTTACTAGCTAAGCAAGAAGGGTGCAATGAAACACCACAACCACCTCGACATTGTTTTAACGGTTCTGCTTCGCCGCATAGGTTTTTGGCCGATGTACCTAAGCAATCAGCACAAATATTCCCGGAAGCCTGTTAAAATTACAATATATTAATTAAGACTGAAAGAAATAATATTAGACCTTTAATACTTTATTTAATTCTTTGTCACTGGCCTCATTATCTGTAAGTGAACTAGTATCACAAACAGATACTTTTTTCCTTTTTCTCCCAGCTCTACGGAGTGAAAGAGGGGTTGTTTCAATTTCATTTGAATCTACTTTAAGTAATCGTGTTTTTCTTCCAGAACTATATTTTAAAACTGGAGTCCCGATCAATGATGTTGTGGAGTCTGGACTAACAGGTAACCTATATAATTTTCCATCCAACACCAATAAGCCCTTATCAACTGCTTTGGTTAATGTTGACTTGAGTAATGAAGTCAAGTCACATCCTTCATTTTTAAGTTCTATAGAATAAGCATGCTGAATGTAACGATCAATGTTTTTATATGATGAACCTTCTTCATCTAATTGGCCAACTACTTTCACTACAATTTTAGTTAAGTCAGTGTCTGCATTAATAATCAATTTACGATTTGCAGTGCCACCAGGGTTCATATAAGTATTTTGGCCTTTGTTGAAGACTTTTAACACTGCGCCACTTTCCACACATCGTTCAATTTGTGTTTCAATATCCCCTACAGGATAACGGTGATGTTGACGTATTGCATTTACAATACGTTCCAAGGATGGCCGCTGCTTTTGGCCACGAATTTTATTTACAGCTTCTAAAACCCATGTCTGCCATTGGGAGAAGCTCACACTAGTGTTCTCTTTTTCCTTCATTTTTTCTAAAAAATAGAAAAAATCATTATAAGTTTAAAAAGCAAATCAATAATAAACAATTTTTTACTAGATTACTAAGTATGTATTAATAACTAAAACCATAGTTACGTTATGTGTTAATTAATTTACTTAACAAATTTAGAAAAATTCTTATATAACAATAAACCTATATAAAAAAAAATGTGCAATTTATGATTTAACTGATTATCTCTAATTTTTTGCAAGGACAATTTTATAAATTATAAATAAAAAATTTCAATTTGATTGTCTTTAATCTTTTGAGGTTATATATAGGTATAACCTTTGAGGTTAATAAGTGCTGGAGCGTAGGCTTTATTTTAATTAAATTGAAAGTACAAATTACAATTAAAAATGGACAACCACTATTAAGGATATGTACTTATAAATTACTAAATTAATCAGCAACTGATCCAATAACAAAAGAATAATATTATGTGATAAGGACCTTTTATAATAATTTATGAATTGTGTCATAACAAATGAGTGCCACTGGTAAGGATTGAAAAATACTTGTTCAAAACAACAGAATGATTAGGGAGACTGATAAAATTCTGAATAAAATAATAAACATAATATTACGTTAGAAAAACTAATAATAACCATCAAAAATGAAATGTATTTATATATTATGGACCCATTATCACTGTATTGATATAGTGTGATGGTAGATAGGAAACTTTATTGTCTGGAAATAACTTATTGATACATACTATGTGATATTTATGAAGCAGTACCTATATGAACATTGTCATATTCTGAGGCGTTGTTGTAACGCCTACCTATATAAGCTATCTTAAACAGTTATGATTTTAGTACGACGATAATGTAAAAAACGTAGATAAATGTAGAAAATAAAGATACAACTCACAAGCAAAACGTTTCGACGATGATGAGCAAATGTCCATTACGAAATAGACCGACGATATGATCTAAAATTAATCGAAAAAGTTGGGTACAATAAGACCGAATTTGAGGTATATTTTTTATGTAATATCGCGTATTGTAGTGTGTACAGTGTATGAGACGAACGAAAAGAGAGAGACCGACAACACGACGGCGTATCACAAAGAAATCGTATTATTATTATTATTACTACTAAATATACAGAATCGTACGCTACTATCACGGTCGCGAAGTGATAATCGGATTCGTTGTTAATGGAAAGGAGGTGGTGACCGGGGGATATCGACGCGGGAGATTATTAGTATATTTTTTGTCGTCTATCACACAAAAATTATTCAAAAACCAATACAACGATAACATCTATTTATTGGCTATTGATAGTAGAGACTGAAGCGGAATTGAAAAATTAAATCGATGAGTGACAACAATGAAAAGTCAGCGACGTGAACGGCAGTCCGTCAAGTCAGAAGATACGGTTGCGGCCATTTTGCGATGATTGCGGGTGTGGTGGGGACGGGAAGAGGGAACAAAACAAAACACCCCTTCACCCCGCCATAACAACACAGACGAGGAGAATGAGAACCGCTCCCTCCAAATATTTGACCCATTTAATGCACACCATACATGAATATTATTATTAAATAGTTACATACGACAGTACACGCACCACCCGCGGTCATTGGTCATTACTATCTAAAGGCAAGCTAAAAATGTACGTCGTTGTGAGGCGGGGGGACTGAGTATGGTGGAAAAAACACCGACGACGATGACAAATTAGGTACGAACAACACAACACTCACCTATTATTCGATGACGGATACTGCGCAATAACGATAATCGGATTTGTCCGCAACAACACCGCCGACCGTCCGCGTAGTTGAAGTCGCAGCGGCTTTATTGCACATAATATTAAATGTTATTACTATTATTATTGTCGCTTGCACGCACGCACGCACGCGCAAATGTGGCGCCGGCACATTCGTTGGTCGTTCGAAACGCACACGCTCGGCGGCGGCGACGAACCGGAAGGTCCGTTCACAGTCGTCGCGGTTTCCTTCGTCGTCGTCGTCGACATCCGCCGCGGACAAACGGCGAAGGCGGCGGTGTCCGACGCACTATCGCCTAACGAAAAGACGTAAACCTTGACCCAAAGGTATACTTATCAAAACGCGCGCCCAAAAACCGTTACACGACGCAGCTCCGACAATTTTTCGCGCGCTCGACACAGAAGGAGACAGCGGTGTATCGTAATGAAATCAATTCTAGTAAATTTAGAGAGATATTCCCGTCTTTACCGCACTTCTGCACATCGGAATTTGAAAAAATAATTATAAAATTGTTCGATCGTCTGGAGCGCGTTGGGTTTCCCGACAGTATTCCTCGTTTATAGGATACATGAACACGCGCGTGAGGAGTGAGGACATGCGCACGCTCGTTCACTGTTACTGAAGCTGCGGTTCAACGGAGTACGCGCAGTACGGTCAGTACGGGGTTTTTCGATGTATCAGTTCGTACTCCAGCGGTGGCGGGTACGGCCAGTACGGGTATATTAGACAGTAGTACGACTCTAGTGGCGGCGGTGGCGCGCAGTCGCATTTCTCCGAAGATGGCCGTTGTGGTAGTTTACAATTCCGGACGTGGTTAATAGTGGTTACTCGTCAGGTTGACCAACGTTATCGCAACCAGTCAGGGTCTGACGTCGTCGCACTGTCGCAGTAACTACTAACTACGGAACCGCAACTGTATATTATGATATAATAATAAGGGTACGTCGTACTTTTTGTTCGTACAAACACTACAAGCTATGGCATGTTTTAATTTTAAACAATTCAAATGTACTTATTGTTATTGTTTTCATGTTTTATTTAAATTTATTTGCCGCACGAAATGGACGACATATTTTTATCAAGTTCGTGTGTATAACGTAAAGTATAACGTGTGATAATGTCGCACGCAACAGTTCCCGCGTAAAATACCTCATCGTTTCGACTGTTAATGTCTGACATCTATTCTGTTAAAGTATTTTTCTATCAAACAGTTGTAGTAGTTTTTGTTTATCTTGTAGTATTTTTTTGTCCGTTATCAACCATCCTCCTTATTATTTATACCGTTTGTACAATAACGACATGTACAAAAACGATCGACAAAATAGTCATCCTCTGTTCAAAAAGGTGAAAACTTCGTGGTCAGGTTGCCTTGAGCAGAACGGTAACTTTCAGCCTTTCAGGGTGGGTTCTGTTTTCCGACAAAATAACCCTCGCCTGTTAACACCATGACCGTTTTCCGCCAAAAAAAAAAAATAAATTATTTAAGATACTTTTTAATGACCCCCGAACCTAAATCCATCAAATAATAACTATTACGATATTCGCGCCTCATCCTGTATCATTATCACGGATATTGATCATAAATAAATATCTATATTCTATACGGTGAAACCTCTATTAATAAAAAAGGATACCTCCCAATAATGGACCCGACACTAAAAACTAATACCAAAATAAATATATACCTATATAAAATTAAACGAATAGTAGATATAAAGAGTATAATTGTATTAATAATTAATAATTAGACATCAAAATTACAAAAATTAAAATATATTTTAACACAATCAATATTTATTATATGAAAAAAAGACTTTTTTGACAAACTCGAACATAAATGAATTTTTGAATGAATTCTTCATTTCTTACTTGTTTAAGTAGTTAAATTAATTGTATTTCATGGAGTTTTCGGTTAATTTACACTTGATATTTTACAATATAGGTATACACAAGGTTTGTAGTTTGTACTTCATTTATCAAATTACTACATATCACCATCACAAGCTGCAAAGACATTTTGGTGTAAAACGGTTACGCCCACCGTGTAAACATTGCCAATTAAAGTGCGACTAACATGAGTTTTTAGTCGTGTTTACGCCTAATGCCCTAATGGCTACTGGCTCCGATGAATTAGTATCGTTGATCTGTAATCTATGTAATATGACCCTATAAATACATATTACTATGATCGCGATGTACTTATCAATATGACTTATTACCTATGGCAGTATTTACTATTCACGCGTCAGTGGGTACCAGTGTACTACACGATTGCGTACGATGCACCTTTTGGCTTTTTAATTTTTATGAGCACGATTGCGTACCTACGTTAAACAATTAACTTTAATATTTATCTTAAACGTCAAACTTGCTGAGCAACGTTGCCACATTAAAATTTTTAATTATGATCAATAAAAATTAAATATGGAAAAAATGACCAAAGTCAAAATATTTAAAAAATAATGAATTATAAAAGTATGTATATTCAATTTAAAATTTTATACCTTAGTACCGCTTAAATAACTATAATTGTTGATAAATATGTTCTAATATTTTTATGAACTCTATACTTATTATATTCTTTTGTGATTTTTTTTAATCCAACCTTTAAATACTAATTGCATTTTCGAACACGTTTCCAGAAGGATGGGAGCTGTGGAATTGAGCGTTATAAGTTCGATAAAAGATGAGATTTTTTGGATTAATTTTAAATTGTACGTTCTATTAGTTTAAATCAAATGGCAGCAGTGCTTCAGAGTTACAGATAAAAATCGTACGTAATCGTAAACAATAAACATCAAATGTTCACGATTGCGTACTATGTCGATAAAGACCGTACGCAATCATCTTTCATCGATGCCAGTAGGTACGCCTTAACGCCTTACGTCGTGCAACCTGGTGATACTCGTTTGCGCACAATACACAATTTTTTACCTGTAAACTGACAACTCGTTTGCGTAGGTACATCGAAAAACGTGAAAACCTGGTTAATACTAATTTTGACCTGAAAAATGACGACTTGTTTGCGTACAGCTATTAAATTAGACAAGATAAGATACACGTAATTAATATCATAGTTGGTTCTAAACGATAATGTGATTTTAGATAAAATGCAATACAAGCACAGACTATATGACTACCTATATAGTCTGTGGGTCCATAGATTAGAATTTACTACCAGCGACACTAACCGCGACGGGCGATATTACCTTATATCCTATACCCGTCGTGATTAATTAACTTCAAATAGATTTAATTTAAAACGAAATCCTAGTAACAATTTCTTAATAAACCATCGATCTCAGCTCGATGAAATATATAAGCTCTAACAAATTTTTTTTTTATTTCTTGAGAAGCTTGGTAAAGTATAAGCTATATAAAGTAATTACTATATGTAATACCATTGATTATAAATATTTTTTTTTTATTATTATTATTATTATTATTATATTATTTACTATTTATAATCAATGGTAATACCTATTATCTATGCTCTTATTCTAGTATAGGTTGAAATTAATAAAATATGGTAAAATATTGATGCGTTTCTAACGGAGTTTATAGTAATTAAGATACTATCAACGATGAGTAATGAGTATTTTTTTGAAATATAAACTGCTCTAACTGCTCTAAGGCATCTTTATTTAAATTATCTGAAGTTTTTATAAATATGATACATTAAGTCCATTAAGGGTATATACTATATACATTATACATAATAGCCAATAAATAATGAATAGTATAATATAACAGTTATAGGTATTTATATATAACTATACAGATTAATATGTTCTTAATTTAAGTCGCTTAAATCAAATCGTCCAGCTTCAAGTGTTTCTATAATAGTAAAATGTCTTGCAAGGTGTCAACTGTCAAGCAGTTTTTTTGCAAATGTATCAGTGTGTAGTAAGTACTTAAAGTTTCTTCGCATATTTGTTAGCAAACTTTTTTATTTCATCCTGGATGAATGACATCTTTAAATCTAGCTGAAAAGTAATAAGCAATGAGTATATTTTTAAATCAAATAAGATGAAGAATTTGAAATAGTGGGAGTTATACCTATAAGATATTTGCATCATGCCATTATCAAATATATAAGTTGACACTTAAAGCCTTAAAGTTTAAAGCAGGTATTACAGATAAATCAATGGTATAGATTCAATTTTTTTCCTAGAGAAGAAAGTTACATGTATACATTTCTTCACATTTTTAAATACTTTTTTTTTTCATAATTATGTGAATTAAAAATGTACAAAATGTGCTTACAAAATGCATTTATTTATGTATTTAAAACCATTAAAAATGCAAAAAATAAATATATAGGTATATATAAAAATCAACTGCCGCATTTATGAAAGATCGTCATTATAGAGAACGGCTCGATCGATTTTGCCAGTTTTATTGTTGTTGTATTCGTAATTGGCAAGGCTAGAATCCTATGACACAACATTTTTGGAAATTCCACTACAAAAGTCAATAATTTGCTATAGTTTTGTTACATCAAATAAAATAATTAATAACTTTTTTTCATCCGTAGGTATTAGGTACATAATGGTACACTTTTACTAAGAAGTAGGTAACACACAAATCATAGGTCATTAATTCATCAGCGACTTAACATTTAGACAGCACTGACAATAAGGGGCATTAGGGGCTTCTAAAATTAACTGGCACCTGGGTCTCAAAATTGTAGTTGCGGCACTGTAATTGTACTATTATTTTATATACATAAAGTACCTACCTATTACCTATAATATAAATATATACATATAATATAAATAAGTCTGAAGTCATGACCAAAAGTATCTTCTAAATGTCTACAAATCATCTAATAGAACCAGTAAATATTGTATTGTTACTTCTTAATTGTATATGTTTAAATAGGTAACTAATAATAACTATTAACTATATATAGTATATTTCTTGTTGATAAAAAATATTATTATTTTTCAGAAATATAATATTATATACCTACAATGTAAGTCCTACATATACTTCACAAATATTATAGATAGTAGTTACCTACCTATACTTACTACTTACATAGTTACTAAGTTACATATTAATATATTATACAAAATAAGTATTTTTGTGAACATTTTTGTTAGGGTTTTTAAAATCTAATGATTAAAAAGAATTGATTATTTTGATTTGTATAGTTAATATACTATATTTTATAACGTTTGTAATTTACTTTTTATTTTGTATTTAATTTTTACATTATATATACTTACTACTTACTCATTTTGTATATTATCAGGGTTAGTGGGCTACTACTCATTACATGAGCACTTTCAATATAGATAGGTAATTTTGTAACTCAGAATCTCCACATTTAAAACGCATTTGTTAAATTGCATAAAAAATACCGTCATATCGTATATGATAGGCTCAATATCGTTTGGCTGGTGTAAAATCCTAAGTACCCCAAAATGGTATTTCTTGCCTACCCATTATTATTATAGTATTAACACTATTAACTATTGGACGAAGTTTTTTTTTTTATTCTCTTCAATTTGTTGTTTATTGGCTATAATTGTATTAGAAAAATTTTGGACTCCAGAAATTGTTTTCATTTATAACGACCTTGCCATGAATTTTGTTTTCTGTATTACTCACAAAAAAATGTATAATCTTTTGGAGGACACCAAAGGTTCTTTAATAATTGTTTTTTGATACTCAAATCAGTCAAATCACTAATTCTAACATTTAAAAATTTTCCAATATCAAGCATATAAATACTAACGGAGCAAACCGTTATTAACTTATTGCACTGACTTTCAACATACCATGATTATTAGAACTTAGAATAATTTTTAATATATGCTGTCAATTTTTCATTTTTTTTTTTTATTGGGTCAGTAGAAAACTGAGATGATTATATGGATTGTAAAGATGGAAAATTTTTCATAATTAATTTTTTTAAATTAACGTTCTACCTTCTACGTGTGTAAATATTTAAATAAAAAATGCACGAACTTTTAATGCGATAAAGCAACTATTGAACTATATGTACCAAGAAAACAAACGCCATGTGTATGATTGAAGGTGTTTCGACCGTTTTATAATTACTGACAATGGCATAAAAAAAATTTAATATACTAGTCTACTGGTTATATATATTACCAAAATTATAATATATACATATTAGATACCGTTTGGTATTATGTGAGTTAACTGAGCCGGTGATATTAAATTGAGTCCATGCTACTTTTATGTATTTGAATTGAGTCCAGCTTATTATCTTGATACCTTTGAATTAAGTCCGTATAGATAAAATGTCAGAACTACCTACAACAGTAAAATTCACTCAAAATGAAGTATGGTATGATGTACATTTACATTTAAAATCATTCAATTTCATTTTAAGAAAACATTTTGGGGGAGGTACGAACCCTTAGTCCAGTAAGAACGTTAAGATAAAAAAAACTTTGATTCCAATGAACAAAGGAATTAGTATTAACTTTCCTAACTTATTATTTTCTGTAATACCTACTGTGCTCCCGGCACAATTTTGAAATATGAAATGTTGTTTTATAAAAATTAGATTTAAAATATTTAACTATTAATATTATACAAGCAATTTGAATACTGATTAGTCACTAGTAGCTTACTTGCTTATTAATTAGTTTAATCATTAAGAAAATAGATAAGTACATGTAGTTTGAGTACCTATTTAAAAATCTTTTAAAATCTTTTTTTTTAATTAATGTTATTAATATGTATAGTGATTCACTGCAGTACTCCCAATTATTTTTCAAATAATGAATTCATTCATTTTAATTTGGAATTTTAAATTAAGTAATAGTCAATAAGTTTATTCGCTTGTTTCAAGAAAATATTATAATTAGTATTATACATATTTAATAGGTTTTGTCAATTTAGTTAACTAACAATTCCTGTATTGAAAAGAGGATTGACTTAGTAGCGTATTATGCGAGATTTTATCAAAAGCCTTACTGAGATCCCTGAATATTTCAATAATTGTGTTATTATTATCTAAACTTACAGTGTAGAATTCTTTATTTTGATAAGTAGGAATAAAGGGTGGAATACTATAATCAGTGTGTAATAGATACCAGCTGGCAGAATTATGTAAAGAACATATTATTATCGTTAATATTTATATTTTGTATATGATTGCATCGAATTTTTATCATTATTAAATTATTTACAAAAATTTTTAACATACCTAGTCTATAATCACGGTTATCTAGATAACCGTGTCTATAATGTAGATAAAAGGTATTAAATACTTCACAGTTATATATTTTATTATATTATTTCCGATTATTTTAAAAAGGTAGGTACTGGAGATTTTTTTATTTGACATCTTGAGTTGTTGAAAATCGATGCATCTTTTCTACTTTAAAGTATCTTCCAACATAAAAATAAAAATAAAATAATAAAATATGCTTCATTTTAAAATAAAATACATTCATCATTTTAAATAATTTACTAATGTACTTACTATGCCACATACAATATAACAATTATTATTATAATTTTACGTAAGTATAAACCTACATTATTTATTTGAAACCAAAAGTTTCTAGCTTTATCCCCCATAACTTAAGTCTCAAAACACGACGTTTGTTAGGTCTACTGCAGAAAGAGGCAATCGCATAAATTTAATTAAATACAAATGAATAATTATAAATAAATATATAACGTTGTAAAGCGTTCAATCATAATTTTTTTAATAATTATTATTGATTAGGTTCTATTATTCTTGTAAATTAAATAATTTGTAATCATTTACATTTGGATCAAATATTTTCAGATTTAATATTTCTATAAATATAAGAACAAGTTTGTATTGCATTTAGGTTTTTGGCATGCAACAAATAGCTTAAAATTGAAATCAAAACCAAATCACATAATAATATAATATGATTAGGTAGGTACACAATTCTATAAAAGAACATAATATTATAAATGAGTATAATGACATAACGCTATGAGGTTATTATATATTATGATATATAATATTTATAATCTAATTAATTTCAACGAAAAAAAAAATAGTTGACAATAGATGAATAGAGTAATAGACGCACAAAATCCATATGCCGGTAAACAGTATTTTTATTTTTATTATTTTAGGTACCTATATATAATAGGACATGTAGATGCTCAAAAATTTATTTCGTTACGTTTAGATTATTTTCATAAAATTTCTAAATAGTTTCAGTTTAAATTTCAAAACGCTATGAATAAAACGGACGAAAAAAGCTGTGCAATGTAATTGCACATCTGCTTTGTATGTTTATGATACAGCTAGGTTTCACCGGAAAATTCATATTGTTTCCTCTTTCTGGGTATTAAATTTATTTTTTAAACTTAAAATAAACATTTGTTATTGCCATGGACAATTTTCTACTCCGGTTGATGTAGATGCATATTTTATTCCCCGACGCGTAATACATACATTACGCTGCGATCTTGGAAATATATCGTCGTCATTTGTTTTGAAGAATAATTATAAAATATTTGTATATAGCGAGAGACATTTTTAACCGGCTCGACAGACCAATGCAGTTCACGTTTCCCTCTTATTTCTCTTATTAATAAGGCATAGACACATGGGCGCCCGGAGACAGGGGCATTTGCCCCTCCCCCTGGAATTCAAGTAGAATGTTGAACATTTTAACTTTTATTTTGATTTATAAACATTTCATCGATATTTTCACTTTAGTGTGTGGGGTTTGTATTTGATTTCATATAATTCGAACACATTTTGTAGTTTAAAAGGAATAAACTTTTTTCAATGTATTTTTTGGTGTTCGATTTCATTATGAGTCTCCTCTTTGTAATTTTAAAATTTATATTTTAATCTTCAGGTCTTTGACTTAATATCAATAATCAACTATGTATAATTATTTGCTACTTTTATTCTATTGTATTTCTGTTTTTTTTTATAAAATGTTTTTCACTATCTAAATTTAATTTAATTACTCTCTATATCTCTAACTCAAGCATTGCTTATAGGAGATAGATAATCATTTTAATTCTGTATGTCAAAATGTAAACTTATGCTTATATTATGATTCCATAAAAAAAAAAATATATGCCTCTCCCTGATAAATTTTCTGCGGGCGCCCATGCATTGACAGGTGTGCGAAGTAAAAATGATGTAGTTACTCGTACCATTAAATTATATTATGACTTTATGAGCACCTATTAATGTGCGCAGTGTCCCGATTTAACAAAATTAAATTATTGACAAATCATTACATTGCCGTAGCCAGGGGGGGGTCCGGGCTCAAGCCCCCCTCCCCACGAAATGTCAGACGACAATAATTTTATTAATTTAATTACCCGTTTCGGTGATAAAGCAACGCCGCTTTTAATTGATCTTGATTTGATAATATGTATAATATAATATAATTATATGAATTATATTGTCAGAAATACAATGCAATTACAAGCCCGGATTAAGATAATTTTGGGCCCAGGGGCCAAACAATTTAAGGGGCCCATACATCGCCGAATTCCGTTGTGGGCCCAGGGTCATAACCTCCCTTAATCAGGGCTAGAGTGCAAACTTAATTTGTTGTCATAATTAGCCATAAAAAATGAAGTCCCCTCCAACCCCGAAAAAAAATCCTGGCTACGGTACTGAATCATTATAATAATATCTATCATCTATGGTAATTGGCAATCAGTGCAGGGGACGGAAACTATTAACGATTCTAAAATGTCAATAAGCATAGTGAATATTATAAAAAAAAAAAAATATTGAGTTCCATATAGGGTTCTATTTTTTATAAATCACAATATTTTCAGTTCGGAGCTGTACCGTTTCTGCGTTCCCGTGTCAATAGTGATGCATCTGTATTATGTATAGGCGTATAGCTATATATATATATATATATATATATATGCCAGAAGAGACGATGTTTACGTAAGTTTTATTTTTCATATTCTTTTGGGGCTTAAATTCACCTTTTATATTTATTTGTTTTTTGCCATAGACAATGAGTTTCCAGGGTGGCGTAAATATATATTTTATTTGCAGACGCACAATGCATAAAATACGCAAGTCCAATAAACCCAAACATTGTCGTCATTACGCTGTGCTCTGCGGTCGAAAAATATGTAATACGAGTTTATAAATAATAACTATCTTATACGTACATACGATTGTACGTATGCCTTTTAAAATTCAACAATTATTAATATTTTACATATACATAGTTAGATACCTATTGGGCTGGGCAGTATCTTAGATACTAGTATTTAAGATACGTATCTTAGATAGGTACAATTACATCTTCAATCTTGTATCTTGTATCGAGATACATAATTTGAATGTATCTTCTATTGGGTATTTAAATACTTTATTAACTTATATCTAGTATCTTTTTATGATTAAGATTTAAGATACTAGAAACTAGATACATTCAAAAAATATGTTTCATATTTCATTTATACATCAGTTTTCCTAATTACCCAATAAGTAATAATATGTTTTAAGATTAGATTAAAGTAACTTTGGTGTCTGACGATAATATTATATCAGCGATATTTTATATATTTTTTATAGACAGTAAATCTTTTTACCTATTATTTCGTTTGTCTATTATTAGTATTATTATTTTAAGCGCATCTATAATGTCATTTTAAATTGTTAATGATCAATACATACCGTATTATTATACATTTATAAGCTATAATATAATATAAATGAATAATGATGTATGATAGAATTTAACGTGAGAAAATTGTATCCAAAGTAAATTAAGAAATTAATAATAATAAATAAATATAATGAGTATCTTGTATCTTGTATTTAGATACTTTTTTGAGGTATCTTGCCCAGCCCTGGCTACTATATTGGTACAATATGATTATATTCCAAACAGAACACCCTCCCCCCCTTCACCACAAATACCTCAACATTCGACGTTTAGTTCTGTAGAGTAACTTGCACGAATTGAATAACGAGTGAATAATAATATATATTAACACAACGCCTTCATCTAAGTTGAACGCTATAATAACAAACAACACAGCGGAGGCAATAGTGGTTTAAAAATGATTTATTAAACATTCAATTAATAAAAAAAATATATAACAGGGAAAGTCATCTATTTTAGCGCAGGTTTCGAGTGTACTTTATCATTAAGTAGACTTTAATTGGTGTGTTAAATTAAACGATAAATTATTGTCTATCGACTATCACTGCAGGGCCTAAATATGACACAATTCATTTTTTTATTTTAGTATATTTTGATTATATTACATTCTAAAGTGTCAAACATCACTTTCTATCAATATTTGTAAATTTGTTTAATATTTCTTCAGAAACAATGTCATTAGCGAGATCTCTCTCAATATTTATATGATTAGAGCCTGGAAGTTCATGCATTTGCAAAAAGTTGCTGGATGAGATAACAATTTGAATCACAATCTAACGAGTTCATAAATTAAATTTTAATATTACATATTTTCGCATATTTTGAGGTTTTTCTAAAAATATATGCATACTTTAAAATAAAATTACATTTTAGTGTTATTATTTTTTTATTAATATTTCATGATAATGTCGAACTTAGAGTATATTTCAAAATGTATTTATTGAAAAATATGTCCTTATAATAACGTTGCCGATATAAAATAAATACTTGATTAAAATTAAAGGTCTTTGCTAGGTCGGGCTGATAATTGTTGTTTATTTGTAATTGAAAACCTATCAAAATATTCAAAATTCCTAATTGTAAATTTTAATTCTTGAAGTAAATATAATATATTGTTCATATTAAAATAATTGTACATATTTTTTCCCATCTTTTAAATATTATTTTTACCAAAAAGAAAAAAACTTTACGTAAAAAAAAAATTACATATTTAGCGCATATTTGCATACATATTTTCATAGTTTTTAGTGCATAAACTTCTAGGCCCTATTAATGATAGGTACTTAAATTACTAATAAGTAAAGCGCTGCCGTAACATGTTGCTTCCCAATCAATTTTTCAACCTCCTCATTGAGGAAAAACTTCGTTCGCGTGTCGCAGAACTGACAGGAGGTATGGTTAATGAATTAACTTGCATGTATAAATTTAGAAATATTTCTTTATTTAGAATTTTTTTTTTTATGTCATCTAACCTGTTTTTTGATGTATTTCTGTTTTTAAGAACTCTGTGTTTAAATTTATTATATCATAAAAGCATAGAATAATTTTATTACGTTAGATACTTAATAACTTATATATATCTAATATGCACCGTATAATGCTGAATAAAATGTTAACTATTTTCATAATCAATATTCATAAAATGATCAATGGCTTTGGCCATAATCATTATTAATAATTGTTTTTTATGGCTAAAAAATTAATGAATTGAACACACAATGTCACTTAGTAGTTAGTCACTATAATTGTGATAATATAATATAAATTTTATCATTCACTTATTAACGAGTTCATATGTCAATATGTTTTATTAATTAGTATGCAAGAACAGAAAAAAAAATGATGATAACATCTTAAAAAATAAAATTGCAATGTAAAAACTATAGATATTTGAAATTACAGAGACGTGGAACTTGGGGGCGCTTAAAGTATAAAGCTGCGGGTGCTTCAGCACCCCCGTAGTTGCGTCACTGGTATAGTCATATATCTATTTTACGTTTTAAATGAAGGTAAGTACCTACTACCTATGTATAAATTATGAATTTAACGTAAAATTTATTTGCAATTTCTATTTTATGATTTATGAACATTATTAAGGGGATTTCGATAAATAATAAAACTATTTGGGACATCACTGCAGCGAAGTAACATTTCATAAAATTTGTGATGTTAAGTTAAAAATAAGTAGTTGGCCCAATTTAATAAATTTAGTCTTTTCAGGCCACTAAATATAATTATTTCATATATTGAAATAGGTATGTATCAAAATATCGTGTAAAATGTATTTTGTAAAAATTATGTTAAATTAATATTAAAAATTATAGCGAAGTTATAAAGCAAAGTTTCAACTTTTATTTTAATTTGACAATAAATAATAACCTGACGGTGCGGTGATCGATGTAGGTATATCTAAAACAGGCCAATGACCATTCCTAATCACCGTAATATCCCACCAGCCGCTACAGGTAGTTATAGATGGAAATGTGGAATAGAGATACTATTGTCATTATTGCAACCGTATGCAGATTATACTTTAGAGCAGCGGTTCTCAAACTTTTTTTTTACGTACCACTTAGGTATATTATCTATCAGTCGCGTACCACTAATGACTAAAAATAGAAAGATCCAAAATCCAAATTGTACAGTTAAATACATTTTTTTTTTAAATAATAAGGCAGTAAAATACTACAACTCCAGTATAATAATTTTTTATTTATTAGTTTTTTAAAAGAAGACAGGAATTAAATAATTGAATGGGTTTATTATCAAAAAACAGACCTCTGCGTACCACCATGTAGTCTTTCGCGTACCACAGTTTGAGAACCGCTGCTTTAGAGCATCGTTCCCCAAAGTGTGTTCCACGGGATGTATGTAATTATATTGAGAAAATTATTTCATACGAGTATTATACTTGAATTACCTATAGATATTATTATCTTATATTATTTAAAAAGGGGGTTCTAGCCGTTTTAGGAAACATAAATTATTTCTCAAGGGTGCCGTGGTCGTAAGAGTTTGGGAACCGCTGCTCTAGAGCATCGTTTCTCAACATATTTTAGTCACGGACCTTTTCAGAAACTTGAACATTTTGCGAAACACTATTTCTATCCGTCCCAAAAAAAAGAACCAACACTCATTGATCAAATCAAAAACGTTATTTTCTAATTTATTTTTTCCTGTTAAAAATACATTCAAGCTGTTTCGTATTAAAAAATAAAAATAGTAAAAATGTTCTTAGATAAGCATCATAAACTACAAGGTGCTTACAAGTTTGTATGATATATTATATAATGTGTACTTACCAGTATCGCACCGTATAATTTCAAATCCATATAGTTAAATCGAAATTTTCACAAAATTGATACCTATCCATTTCATGGTCTTTAATTATGATGTGCCAGTGGTTTTTTTTAAGTTCATGTAAGGGAAACAAATTTTATCTATTTTATCGAAAAATTGAGACTACTGCATTAGGTACCCTTTAAGTACTCGTAATTAATTAGTTAAGTTTCGTGAAACAGTCATCAAAAATTATTTTTATCTAGTTATATAAAAAAAAAAATACTCTAGAAATCTATCGATCTATACACAAATGACAAATATAATGAATACTTCTTAGTTCTTTGATTGTTGTCAACAATATTATATTTAAAAACTATAATTAAGTTTCAATAAAGTTATATCAACCTATTCATCAAAACTCGAAGGGTGTTAATAAACAACAGTTTATTTTTTTACCCCCTATAGATGACTAAAGACGTATAGAATAACACTATGCCTCTATAAATATTTAGTTTATTAGTTATGAGTATTTATGACATACAAAAATCGAAAATTGTGTTGTTTAATTAAATGGATATCATTGGTTACAGATTATACTTCTATTAAAATTAGAAAAATATGTCATAATATTATTGTATTTGTAATATATATTTAAACTAAAGTAAGTAATATGGAAAACTATAGAAAAACAGATCAATTGTTACTCGAGCGAAGTCGGGTAATACAGCTAGTATTTTATAAATTATATTGTAGATAAATGGTAGGTATGCGTAATGCGTATGTAATAAACGTGATATTGTACCTAAATTACATATACTTATAAAAAATAATGGAGGACTATTATAGCCGCTTGGCATCTTTACGATTATCATAGGAAAATCGAATTGTGTTGGTATAACTAAATAATATACTAATAGAAAGACATAAATGTAATGTATAAAATAATATTAAACATTAATATTAGTTAATTATTATGTCATAAATATACTGAATTTGTTAAGCAGATTGATGATTAATTATTAACATTCATAAAATACATGTTTTAATTTCATTGTTAAAATGTATATCCATTATTTGGAACACTACTCTTTTCATTGTATACTCTATTATTATTATTGATGTCCAATAATTCACTATAATTGAATAATAAATAAAAAAAATGACTCAATTTATACATTAATATTAATTATTAGTATAATATTTAATAATTTGTTATGCTTAATTAAGTACAAAATGCTATTTTCCGATGACTATTTCACGGAGGAAAAGTTACCAATAAATAAACAATAAAAAAAAAATATATTTTACACAGATGGAACATTGAAGTTGATGAAACAAATATCAATTTCCTGAAAAGTTCGATAACACTATATATATGAATATGTGACATAATATTATATTATAGGCATGTCAGCAGCGATTGGATGACGGTGAAACTGCATTGTAGTGGTTTATACAAATATTTTATGAGAATTTAATGTTAAGTACTTGAATTGAAAATAAATAAAAGAAATAACGTGTTACATGGATGTATTTAACATTATTATTATTATTATTATATATAAATGCATTTAAATAAAAATTAATGAAAAAACAATAAAAATACGTATAGCAATAGTGTACGTAATAATATTACTTAGTATTTATTAATCTTTTATTTTCTTAAAATGTAGACGGCATTGTAATGGTAAAAAAAAATAATAAAAATAATATATATACACATACTATACGAGAAATATAATTCAAATATAAACGTATTTAGTATGCGTAATAGTGATTTTAATAATAAATATTATTATGTACATATCTTTCACATACAAATTATATTTTGTACGATAATGAAACGTTTAAAACAAATCGTTTCCATCACTACTACTACCTGTAACCTTCAAAATATCCGAATGCCACTTTATCATAACCATTGAGAGCTGTGGAATTCAAGACTTGCTTATGATGTGGGGAGGGTATTATAATTTAAAAGCTTGTGTTTTACTTCTTATACTTGCTTTACTATACATTGATTGAAATATTCGATGAAACTCAGAACCGAAGAAACTCAAGAAAATGTTGAAGTTGCAATGATTCCATATTAATGATTATATTCTGAGATTCATTAAGATCGTCGGATTTAAATAGCACGCTTCAAGAGATATCTTTCAAGAAAGTGCAAAAAAACAATTTGTGTAAAAAATTAATTTTTAGATGGTTAATTACTTTTTATTATCAAATTGAATAGCTCATTAAAAAGTTCCACCTAAATCCGACCATGAATTTATATTATATATATTTCAACAATAGAAATCACTAATTGTCGCTCGCGTTTTTTAATCTTCGTCTTCATGTCCTCGAAGTACTGTAGTAGTCGTCCACGACGTGTTCGAGTTTCGGAATCTATCCACTTAAAAATATTATCGATGATTTTTGAATTTGACAAACGATTAACCAGTGATACATTGAATTATTATAAAACTTCACGATGATTGAAAAAAAAAATATTAATTTTTGTCCAGTTTGGCATAAAGTACACGTAGTCCTACTAAAATCGTGAGCGGGGCGAATGTAACGCTCTACAGATGTGTATGCGTATTACTTGTTATTCTTACTGCACTTCTGCAAGGTGGGTGCATATATACGTACAACACCACGTGTAATTGGCTATTGCCTATATAGTCTATTGGTGGCCTTATATAGAACAAGCGCCTTTTCATGCGATAAAAAATAATCGATATTTCAGATCGACTAAAAAACCGTGTAGTGACGGTTTTCACAATGCCAATTATATATATTATTAATTTCCTGTAAAACGGAGTCACGTGTATTTATTTATTTATATTTGAGTGCAGCAAACATCTAATATCGTCGACAAACTATGGAACCGGTGTCCACAATCGTTCAAAAGCCATTTTTGCATTAATTTTTGGCGGCATATGCCTCATGACACCGAGACTAAGTCATGACGTAATAATTGTTCTCGGTGTCGATGATATCAACATTATTGCGTAAAGTGATACATTTATATCTACAATAATAACGAATGTTTAACTTGTGAAGTCGAATTGTGATGTGATGCTATTAAAATTTGATTTTGCACGTAAATGAAAATATATTTTTCGTGCTAGTTAAGATCTATGAGACGTTTTGGTTAATATTTAAATATTTGTGACACTGCAGCAATCAAACAAGAATTACCTAATTTCATACAAGTTAACATTTATTAATAATGAAATGATCTATTTAACTTACAAGTAAAATAAATTTAAGTCATGCAGAATAAATTGTATTAACAATTAAAACAGCATAGTTATTTGTCAGAATATAAATAGGATCACTCAATACTAAACAAATGAAGAAAACTTCATTGAAAATTTCTTAATCTACTAAAATATATAATGCCAATTATTGTAACGTTTAATTGAATAATCCTGTTTATATAATATTATAATAATACAAGACAATTATGTTTACTAGTTTACTAAATAATACTACTAAATAAATGGTTAGGTACGACAATATTCAAATTTAATGTAATAAATATTTATTTTTTTAAATAAATTTTATTAAATTTGAAAAGATTTATATCTTTATACTTAAATAATTGAAATTCATTTCTAGGGAAATGTTTTCATTTTGTAAGATTCTATTGAAAAAAGAAATTGATTTACATGTGTGAATTTAATATTATTAATAGTTTAATATTGTTTATCAACTTATTTATCTAACTTACAAGTATAATAATTGGATGTCATGCTAACATTTTTGAAAACATAATAAATTTATTATAGAAATTTATACACATTAGATTTTGTAAAATTTTAAAATAACTAAACTTGGTAATTTTTTTGTCTATCAATGTTCTATATAATAATGTCACACACATATAACACATATACTGTCAATTTAATTTTATGTCACAAAATTAGTGATAAATACTTAAATTATACATTAATATAATTTAATCACGTCACACTATTTTTGTGAAATTATTAAATAACACATACATTTAAGCTAAAATTAAGAAATATCAATAGAAATACAATTGAAAAATAACTGTAAATCTAATTTTCAGCTTTTTTGACTGAAATATTTAATTTGATTTTTTTTTTTCAAGATCACAATAATAAGTATAATAATTAAAGTTTTAATAAATATTGAGTATGTAAGATAAAAACATAGTTATTATAATTATAAATAATTTCATATCAATAGTATGATTTTCAAGTATTGATAAAATATTAATTATTTGGGAATTGTTTTTATCATTGAACTCATTTTTTTTTTGAAATACACACACTTAAAAAATATTAAAATCTAAATATTCGTAGCCACTCCTTTTAGTAGGGGAAGTAGTATGGCCTTGGGCCTGTAAAAATATTCAAAATATTAAAATAACATTTAAAAATAAAAGAAATGAAATGTAATATAGCCAAAATAGTGTACACACTTAGTTTTATCACTAGCATATTTTTATGTTAGTGAATAACTTGGATGGCATTTGTTATTAACAACTATTAAATTAAACTTAATAACTATAAGTAAGACTGATTTCACAATAGTGTTTGTTAAAAGTTAACATCATAAGTAGTAAAAACTAATAATATAAGTATAATCTGATTTAGTAAGCTAAGATTTTTTTAATTTAATTTTTTGCATAGATCAAAAATAAATGTTTGTAAATACAGCCTAAAAATAAATGCCCGTTAAGTGCATGTTTTTCTTGGTGAAGCATATTTATTCAATAAATATTAAGCCTAGGAGTTACTAGTAATATTAATTTAATAGACATTTAATTAATTATTAGTTTTTATCTTAAATTTACCATTAATTTGACAAAATGGAAATAGAACAAACATAAATTAAAAAAATTAAAATAAAAAAATATCAAAATATCAAAATAACCAACAATTAAGGAATAATTTTCAAATGATATAACTATTTTTAAAACAACTTCAAGTAATATATTTAAATGAGTTTTCTACTTTTATTTAACAATTAGTAACTATTTGTGTGAAAATACAAGTCTATAGACATCAAAACTAACTTGACCCACCACAACTATAACCAAGCCAAATAGACAAATATGTATACAGAATAGTTATATTATTTTGGTAAACAGAATTTTTAATCATAAGAACAAATTAAATAATACAAAATTATAAAAAGTGTACACAGAAACGTAACAATATGTGAAAAAGTCGTATAATAAATTATTTTGAATTTTTTTTATAAAAATTTAAAAAAGTGGTTTTATTATTTAATATTTACAAATAGATTTTTTTTTTAAATTATCATAGATTGTTATAAATTTAAAGAAGAGAACTGCTAAAAAATTTGTCAAAATAATTTATTTCCTGTAGTAATATTTAGAATATTTTGGAATTTATTGAATATGCGTTACATATATTTTCAGTTATAAATATAATAATCAAAATGGTGAATTTTAATTTGCTTCTAAAAAATATGTGAAGAAAAAAATAATACTAGCATAATTAATATATGTTTTATCATTTAACTATATAAGTATTTAGGATACATATATGTCATATTTATATATTAAGAAAGTAATGATGATAAAATTAACATGCAAGTATAAGTATATATTAGCAATAAAAAAAAAAAATTATTGAAGTTGTAAATTAATTTATAATAAATTATGCTATCAAAGTCTAAGATTTTACATGCAAATATAAAGTGCTATAGCCTATAACAAAATGTAAATCGTCATTGGTATTAATGTTAGTGTTTTACTATCATTTCTTTAACAAATGAAAATAATAATTATTAAATATATTTGATGTTAAAAATAAACCAGATTAAAAACTTTACATTTTAATTATACTCAGCACTAACTCAAATAGCTACTTGTTTGTAATCATCCTGTCACCATTCCGTATAAGATTTATCACCCTGTTACTAGGTAATCTTACGCCAGCAGCTTGAATTTAGAATCAATAATTTTTCCATTTCTATGATATCTTACATGTAGGTTAGTTTAATATGTAATATATTTAAGAAAAAAGGGTAACTACCTTATATATATTTGAAATTGTATTTTATTATGTTAATTGTGTTAGTATGTTTTCAGCTTGTCACTATATTGTATGTAATAGTAAGTTTTCTCCTATTTTACAAAAAGTATTATTTTATTTTAAAATATTGTTAAAAATGAATTTTAATAAGTTATTTCCTGCATTATTTAATACTAGTATTACAACAAAAATTATTGTTAAAATAAATAAAAAATCTTTATAAAACTGTCTTTTATTTTTTTAAATATTACTATGAAATATTAGTTGTTAACTATGCTATTATTTATTGCAAATAATTTATTATAATAATTATTATTTACCATTAATTGAAAATTTTGTAACACTTAATAAAAAATATAAGTATAACAAACTATTAATTGGTAGCAGGGTGATACATTTTATTCGAGTTGATGGCAGGGAAATAACAATAAAATACTATCAAATATAAATAACAAATTAGTTATAACATTAGACAAATCAACATACATAAGTCTACTTTAGAACTGGAGAGCCAGGTTGCGGACTACAAACTGAACTTATAAGGTAGTACCGAACAGAACAGAATTAATAATTATACAATATAATTTATGAATTGGATCTGAATCTGGTGGGAAAAAATAAGGAAACGATAGATTAACTATAAAATATCAATTTTATATAAAAATAGAAAAGTTAGTAATTAGAAGTGAGGACCTAACTGTGGAGGATTATGTTTGAGAAATTCCAAAGCTTCAAGTAATTAGGATACTAGATAGTAACAAAAACTAGAGGCAGGCCAAAGAAACAGTAGATTGCTGAAATAAGACAAGTTAAGGAGAGATTGGAAGTAACTATTTGAATGGTAAGGATACAGGGTGATTATTATTAGATCTTTGACAATAGTAGCCAAAACTCTAAAGACTAAAGAGAGTAGCTGCATGATGATGAAAACTCTACAGTAAACACAGCACTAGTCAGGGCTAATCAAATGTGCGGTTGGTGACTTCCCTACTACAAAGGCAGTCGTTGGAGGGATATTTGAAAATCAATATTATTGTTAGGTAACCATTTTACCACCCTTTTTTTTTTATTACAAGCCTATAGATTATTCAATTACATTCATTATCGATTATATACATTTGAAATTCGCGCACTTTTTATGTGTGAACATTACTTAAAATATTAGGTTTAGATTAGCTGGCAGCTATAGAAGACACATTGTAGGCAAGATGATGATATATCTCATAAATTATTTACCTCTAATTTAGTCTCACTCATATTTATTATGCTAACACAATACCAATGACGTTTAGAAATTTAGTTATAATAATTAAAAAGTTGGTTCTGACTGTTGAAAACTCCATTGTTTATCATAATTAACATTATAGAATTGCTAGGTTGCACAAAAAAGTAATTTTAAAGACCATAATTCATGAGTTTTAGGTTAACTGTAATGAAAGTTTCTGCAATCTACCATAAATTTCAACTAGACACTCACATTTATTATATAATTTAACTGAAAAATCTGCCTATTATTTTGATGAGACATGTAAAAGGATATAGTTTGTTACATATAAAAAGTTATTGAGTTATGAAACTTACGTGGATATGGCCAACCAGAAGGAGGCGCTTGCATTGGTGGACGTGGTGGCCTCCAT
The DNA here is from genome assembly GCF_020882245.1 of Rhopalosiphum padi. Classification (NCBI taxonomy): domain Eukaryota; kingdom Metazoa; phylum Arthropoda; class Insecta; order Hemiptera; family Aphididae; genus Rhopalosiphum; species Rhopalosiphum padi. Next base: position 29,146,219 of record NC_083600.1, read on the forward strand.
GCTCCCATTGGTGGTGGGAAGGGAGGTGGTCGCAATGGAATCATCATGGGTCCTGGAGGGAAAGGTCTCGGTGGCATTCGAACAACTCCAGGAGGAGGTGGTGGCGGATACATAGGTTGTGGTTGAGGTTGCTGGAATGGATTTTGTTGTTGCTGATGTTCCTAAAAATAATAGTATAAATTCATTTAAACAAATAGTATTTTTAAGTATAATTACTTGTTGTGTAGCAGATTTTGGCTTGGATTGAGATCGTCTTTTTCTTTCTTTGGCTTCTCGTTTTCGTGCTTCCTGACTTTTATTAGGTCCTCGTTTTTTACCAATCTCTAATAATACAACACGTATGCAATATTAAAAAGTTAATGAAATTGTTAATATTTGAACATTTTTATAAAATAATTGATTTAAATAAAAATTTAAAATTCATAAAAAGTGGAATTACTTTAGTTCTATGGTGGATACCACCAATACAATTGCAGATTAGAATAATATAATATAAAATATATTAATAATATATTATTTTACTGGTATCCAATTCATGAAGATACAGTAAAACTTCTATATAACAAACTTCCATTTTACGAATTCCTCCTTATTACAAATTTATTTTGTTGCTTATTCAACTTCGTTGGAAATTTACATGGAAGTTTCACTGTATTTATAATCAACTAGTAAATTTTACTGTATTACAAAAATGGATTTACATTTATCTTATATCATTAATTATAAATACTAGTATTTATAACCACTGCTTATAATTACCTGAAGTATATATAATATAAATAATTAATAAAGAAAAATAATGAAAATACAATTTGTTGATATATTATTAAAAATGTAATGAATTATTATCATTTGTATTAACTATTAACTGTATACTAACCTCTACGCTTTATAGGTGAACGAACTGGTGGTGGTGTTCTTCTTCTAGGTGAAATGCGACGTCGTCTTTCTCTTGAACGATCCCGTCTAGGCGGTGGTGTGCGTCTTCTTCGAGGACGCTCATTAGGGTGTGGTGGACGATCTCTCAAAGGTGAAGAAAGCTCACGTAATGACGGTGGAGTAATTGGCAATTGTTGTTCATGATTAGGAGAAAATGGTCGGTTATTAGGTGACATACTTCTGTTGTACTGGTAATGATTCTCAAAATATATAGGAGATCCACTATGTCTGGGACGTTCTTCATAATGAATCGGGTCATCCTTTGATCGATGTCTATTATGATCACCTGGTCTAAAACGCATTTCTGGTGATCTAGGTTCTGGAGGAGGACCAGAAGAAAAGTTTTCCATCTTAAGTCTAAAAAGTACCATACAGATAAATTCCACAAACATGCAATATTAATCAAGAATTAATTATTTACTGTTCCAAAAAATGTTCTGGCCTTGGTGGACGATCATGGACATTTCTTTCTGGGGAGCGTTTTGGTCTATCTCTGCGTAACATATTGTTGTCAGAATTGAAATGGTCACGTTCAGGAGAATAAGGTAAAGGAGGAGAGGGTGGACGAACCATATTAACACGTGGGGATAAACTTTGATCGCGAGACATTAACCTGGTTGGACTCATAGGCATTCCATAATTTTTATCTAAAATATAAATATTCACAATAAAAATACACTTATAAATTATAAAAATATATATGTTTTAATTAAATTTTATACATAATACCAATCTATACTGACATACCGTTATCATAAATTATCTGTTGATTATTTTGATTAAAATGAACTTGTCGTTCTTCAAAATTTTGATGGTTTTTATCTATGATTCAAAATAAAATTAAAATATCTGTATTATTGTTATATTTTATTTACTTATAATAAAAGTAATAGTGAAAAATTTGTGCCATTAAATTTTGTAAAGAAATGTTTAAAATAAAATTGTTTACAACATTTGTGGCAACACGAATGCTAATTAAAACTATTAGAGCAAGTCTGAAATGTATCGATTATGTATTATATAAAACCTAGTTGATAAAAAAATGAAATTATTTAAATATTTTACGCTAGTGGGTATCACTCTACTATAAGTGTCGAGTGGGTTACCATTATAGGTGTGTTAAATTTAAATTCAATGATATATCATTATATACAAAAAATGATTCTGAGCGGAGATAATTAATTAGTCTATATCACTAAATAAATTATTATTATTGTGATATTTTTTTTATTTTGATATTGCTATTACATAAGATTTATTTAATTTTTGGCAAGAAGATTGAATTTATTATATTATTAATAATTATTATACAGTGAAACCTCCCTTATTGGACACTTTTATGGCATTTTAACTTTTGATTTTAATCATTTCTATCGTAAATTTGTGGAATTAAAAAATGCATTAACACATGAAATGACTTTGCGTCATGGTACAAAACCAACTGGTTTTTTTAATACGTGTTAGTTTTAATTTTTATTATTATCATTTTTTTACCTTCGCATTTTTAAAAATACATAAAAATAAATTACATTTATTATATACCTATGTATGTATATATGTAACTTTAAATTAATAAATCAATTTTTTTAATTATAGTTTCAATCTTTTATTACTCTAATATTGTATTTAGAGGTTTCACTGTAATATATTTATTTATATTTATATCAAATTATTACATTATTGTCATTACATTTTTAAGTCAATACCACCTTTTAAAATACAGAACATAAATAGGAAATTTCTTAAAATTAATCTATATATTTTGAAAAAGTCATTGCATATAGCAAAGTTCATAATATACGTAAACTTTTTAAGTTCCAAAAGTTAATATTTTTTAATTATAAAAAAATAATTAACATTATTTATTGTTAAAATATGGTATTTTTTTTCATATTTGAAATTGAAATGTCTATGAAAAAGAACTGTATAAATATATTTTTAAATTTTTTAGTTTCAGTATGAACTACTTAAGAGGAACACTGTATTACATTTTCAAATCTTAGCTATAAAAATGAAAATTTTATAAATTGTTTACTACAAAAGACTCTTGGTTAAAAGTTCTAATACATTTCATACAAATTCTTAATTTAAATGCTTTTAAAAAATATTGTGACTATGTATTTTTGATATTTTATAACTGCTAAATGAAAAACTTATATGAAACCATTTATTTTGACCCACATTTAATTCATAATTAAAAAACTAATAAGCAACAATTTTATGTTTATAAATAGCTAAAAAAATCTTAACTTTTTAGACAATTATTAATATTTACTCTATATTATACTATGTGTAGGAAATTTTCGATATAAATATTTGGTAAAAAATTATAAGTATCTTATTCATTTTTTAATTATACCAAAAACAAAACAAAATTTTTTTTATTGAAAACTGATATTTCTAATTTTCCTTAATTTCTTATTTGTTTTCACCGATTATTATGAAAAATATTGGGAATTTTTAAATATTATTTATCTAAAGCACAAACTAGATCCAATTTTCTGTGAAGAACCACCTTTAAAGGTTTGAAGCATTTTTTCAACTATTCGTGTGTATACAATACATTCAAATTAAAATAAATTATTATACAATTTATTAATTCATCGCTCCGCTCAGAATCTAAAAATCTATATAACAAGTCATAACCCATTATGACAAAGATTATATCAAACTATATTAGTAATATAAATATAAATTATATAGTTAAAACCTTAAGACATTTTCATTATGGCCTACTAATTTATTACATATTTATTAGCCCAATAATTTTCACTAAACCAAAGGTGCAAATTGTCTTACCTCAATTTTCAAAATTCCATCTTTAAGAAATATATTAAGTAAAACAATCATGGCTATAATTATCTCATTTGAATAGTAATTTATTGACAACAATCAACACATTAAGAATTTTTTGGTACATGCCAAATAACAGAAATGCTTCCTAGATTATTATAGACTGATATAATATAATATAATATTATAATTATAATTATAAAACAAATGCACATAATAATTAATGAAATATAGCAAAGAATTTAAGAAATTATATTCAGATATTCATATAAAAATCGGTAACCGAGTATATAATTTAAATTTATCACATTGTGTAAATGGATGTTAGTTTGAAAAAATATTTAATTTATGAGTAAAACCAATTATCAATCAAATTTAATAATATTATATTATCATTGAGGATTTCATTTTTTTAAAGGTATATATTTCATGTATGAGTTATGATATAAAAGTTAGCAACAACTAATTATAATATAATGAAAGATTTACTCGTAAATTCATTAAAATGATCCAATTTTTATGTAATATACAAATGTAAATATAAAATAAATTATTGATCTCATTTTCTAAAGATATTAGATATGTATACATTAAATATGTTTGTTTTATAAATTCTTAGGTATAATTTTGATGTTTTATTATAGACTATTATTTCTAATTAAATAAAAATGGTATTGATATGATTTTTATAAATTTATAAGATTAATTAAATTTGACAATAGCAATACTATATTTTTCAGTTTAACTGATTAATAAACTTGATATATTTTAATATAAATATTAGGGACTACTTTGAAATTTGAATATGATAGATACATGCAGGTAACATTTTATGTTAGTAAAAAAAAAAAAAAAAAATGAAAACAGTTTTCAATAAGTTTACAATATACAGTATTTATTGAAATAGACAAAAAAATGTATTTATTTCACGTAATAATTGTTTATTCTGTTGAAATATTGGTATAGACTACAATTATTTAATTATTCTAATTGGTTTAAAAATATATAAACAATTAATTGTTATATAAGATATTTAATATGATATAAGATAAGTATGACCAATGACACTAATTTTAAACTATTAATTATTATGATAATATAATTTAATATATTTAAGATTAAATTTTTGTTTAAATACACTACTAAAAGTAAACTGAGGTTTTAAATTATTATATATAAAGTTTATGTTTATAAACTAAAATAAAGTTGGTCATTAATCTTATCAATTATATTAATTTAAATATAGTTTCATATTCTACATGTCAATACTCAATGCACAACTTTACAAATAGTGTATAATATAAAATAAGAATGGTAAAATAAAATTTTTAAACTCTTTAATAAATATTGTTTAATGTACTTTTGGTACAACTAAACATATATTATAATGCTTTTACTTGATTTCTAGTCAAATTTAACTTTACTTATTAATTTTTAAAAATATATTAAATAAAATACATTTTATAAATGAATATATTTTGTTTAATAATAGTTATTTTATAAATAATTAATATATAAATATTATTAAGTAGTTTATTAATTCTCTTTAGTAACATTTTTTTAATCCAAATGTTATTATTTTTATCTTTTTAACAATCTTTTATTTTTCTTAACTTAACTATAAATTATAATTAAATAATAATGCACAATTCAATATGATTAATTTCAAACATATTATGATTAAAATTATATATATGAATAATAATTATGTATACATTTGTTAATTTAAAACATAATTTTAATGGAAATATAATGATAATTAATCAATTTGAATTTTGTATTATTATTATTATTATTATTATTATCAAGCATTGACAATCTGAACCATTACTCAACATATTATATGATTTAATGGTTTATATATATAGGGTAGGGCACTAAAAATTCCTACTTTCAAAGCTTAATTAAAAATTTAAAAAAAGCAAATGGAAATGAATTGTTATTTTATTAAAAAGAAGTACCAACATACCAATTATTTAAAATAAAAAATATTTCCTCAAATGACCTTCATCACTTCTTTCTATCATCTTCGTACAGGATATCATGCTGTTAACGTTTGAAATGAATACAAAATGAACACTAAATCAATGAACAGCCATATAACTATTGTTTGTAAAACAATAATTTATTGAAAAAGTTTGTTGTTCATTACTAAATGGCTTATCATTTTTAAACTAACAATATTTTATGAGCATTCTGATTTGAAACCATAATACAGAAAACATATTTATAAAATTTGCATTTCATGACTATACTATATCAAAATTTATTTCAGATGTCAACGCATTTTTGTATAGTCAGTGGTGCCGATAAACTATGTATAAACTTTACAGATGCAATATCTAATTTAGGAGGGTGTTAAAAAATTAAAACTGATATCGGTGCCAATGTTATAGCATTAAATAAAAATTCTAGAATTAAAATAAATTTGAAATAAGGATTATCCACACTAATAATTCTATGATAACACACTATTACTGATAACACACTCGTATAACATATATTGATCAGATCAACAGTAATTATTGTTCTATCTAAATACAAATAATTTATTTCTCAAATCACATTTTTTATGAATTATGATCAAGACAAATTGACATTCTTTAAACTATATTCATCATATAGAATATTATCCAGTAGATACATTATCTTTATATTGTATTTATGTAAATACAATTATATACAAATTATTTCTTTCTTTATTTAAAATGGGTAAAGGTATAATGAAATTTTCATCAAGTTAAGTTAACCTAAATTAGAAAATATTTTAACAAAAAAATTATAATTTTAATTTAACACGTTGACAGCCAGCGGATGACTTTATTTAAGGGCAAATATTTTTTTTTTGATATCATTTCGTTTTATAAAATTATTGTATAATAAAATTTGATGCATTGTTAAGTATTATAAATTTACAACATAATATGTTTAAGCAACTGATAAATCACTTGATATAAATTTTTCTCATCATCAAAAAATATTCAATATTAGTTTGATGCCTAAGAAAATATTCATGTTTACTAATAAATGTGATTATTATAGCCACGGTCATATGGGTTGTAGATAATATAAGGTGTGATCACTTGCATCCGTAAAAATTCTTTTATATTCTGATATTATGCGGATAACAGTAGTCATATAGCAGTGAACATATTAAAAATATAGTTATATAACATTGAACGGATCTCTAAGCATAAGATCGAAAAAAGTTGAGAACAAAATCACTAGTTTACTTCAAATTATATTGACTAAACTAGTTTTTTCAATACAATAAAATACATCATCAATTTCAAAAAAATTATTCTTAAATAATAAAATATAAAATCTTATATAGAAGGAATAGTACATTTTGATAAATTAGGAATTAAAAAAGGAGTAATTGTTTGTTACTTCTCCACAACCTCACTGTATAACCCATTCCAGGTCACAATTGTACTATATTTTTTATATACCGGTATAAGTTTCAAATAAATGTGAATAATAATTTATTTTTTACAGATTAATAGAAGCATAGTTAATAATTAATATTTCATGACACAAAAAAAAAAAAACTAGACAATTTTCTTAAATGTCACAAACTTTATTTGTTTTAACATTATGTTTTTGTTATATCTCATTAACATAATTTTTAACAATATTTTAAAATAAGGCAAATAAACAAATAATGATTTTATGATAAATGGTTTATACACACAATATAGAGACAAGCCAACAACTTACTAATATAGTAATATTATAAATTAAAATATAATAAAATATAATATCAAATATTAAAAGAAGTATTTACCCTTTTTCCATTAATAAATTATATACTTAAACCTACACGGAAGATATCGAGATACAGAAAAATGTTGACATTTTAGATTAAAAACTACCAGTGTAATGTCACTTAGTGATGGGACAATAACAAACAAGTACCAAAAAAAATAATAATAAAATATTATATTTAATTTTAACCCTTAAAAATATATATAATTTTATAGGATAGGTATAATAATAACACATTCAATTGTTGGTACTAAGTAAGCACTTGTAGTAAATTTCTTTTTCTAACACACTTTTACAGGTATGATCATAATTAATCATAATTCTGATGGATCTTATATTGCAGTATTGGATTTTTGACATCTTTGGAATCTAGTTCCTATTGCTTTCCCGATCAAATATTATCTTTTATTATCATTATCTCAATATAATATATTTATGATATTTACTAAAAGTATCACAAATTATAGCATTAAAAATAGAATGGGTATCTAAATAAATAGAACTATATTGTTAAAACCTGTTGTCTACAAATATTAAACTTAGGTGTTATTAAAAACATTGACATTTTTATTATGTATATTTGTGTTTTTTGTGGTATGTATTGTATTGCCAATATTTCATTAATAGAAATGGTAATATTTTCAAGGAAACAAAATTATATGTATCCATACATAACCACCCACAATAGGGTAAAATTTCAATAAGACCTGTATTCAACTAAAACTTTATGTTGATACAAACAGGTTGTTAATGTCTCCTTGAAAAGTTTGTTTAAAAATTATTTTCTATTTAGGTTTAATAAATTGTAACTGAAATTTAAAATTAAATTAAATATCAAAAGTATGTTTTGAACAAAATGTCTATGTAGAAAATATAATATGTATAAATAAAAAGTTGATTTAGAATTGATGTATAAAAATAATAATTAAAATCTAAAATTTAAATTAAATAATTGCTTATAGCGGAAATATAAGTTATTTCACACTACTTAATAAAAAGATAATTTACAATTAAATAAATATTATTGTTATATTATTTATTGTAAATAAATAAGTTATTAAATTAATAAAAATTATGTAAAATGTTTCATTTTAAATTATATTTTTCTTTACATATGTAAACATATAAAAAATAAATAAAAATTTAAGATTAAAAGAGACTACTAAAATAATTATTTGATCAATACACTGGGAATTCACATTTCTTCTTTAAATATAGATGCACTCTGATATAACATAGAACCTTTTGGATCTTTAATTATTCTTTATTGTAAATAGCTAATAGGATAATTATTTATATTTAAATAAATTTCATATTAAAAAAATTAATTTGATCTGTTTTTAATAGTATACATTACTTTTTCATAATTCATCAATAGCTGTGTATTATTTTAAGTAATTCATGTAAGACTCTTAACTCAATCTAGAGTATACAGACTTAAAAACACAATTATAAAATTTAAATACACAGCGATTAGAATATTCTAAACATGTGCACCTGGAGGACTTAGTTCCATGTAATAAATCAATATACTATAATTATTATTATTAATTAAAAGTAAAAATTACTAAGCAGTTAAATTAAAATCCAAAAAGTTTTTAACAGAATTCCGTTTGTAGAGAATACACCTGATACTATAATAACTAATCGAATATTTTGAGTGACTTCAGTATTCGAAAAGAATAATCCACTTTTCATTTTATTAACAATAAAACAAACAAATATAATTTCTTACCAAAAGCATTAAATTTAGATCCTAAATTAAGCTAGTATATCCTGAAAGGAACAAAGATAATTAATTATAAGAATTATTTAAACCGTGATGTTATTGATAAATACAATTTATCAAATTTTAAAATTAACTTATCTTTTATGACAGTGATAACAAAATTATTTTACCGTAGGCCAGGGTCGGCCTGGTCAGGGCCAGAGGGCCGGGATTCCTGGCAGAGCCCTTGCCGTATTATAGTTCTTGGGCCCCAAAATACAGTATTAAATTATTGAGCCCCAGAAAATAATTCCTGCCTGGGCCCTCAGGTACCCAGGCCGACCCTGCTGTAGGCAAATAAAAATTATTTTTTATGGCCAAAGAATTAGAAAAAATATACTCCTTAAAGTTAGTAGGATATTATAGAGAGGAGTATATCACAATATATTTAACAATAATTGTTGTGTTCCCTTAATGGCTTGATTTTAATCTATACAAATATAATAAAACTGAAGAGTTTATTTGGAAGTGATAAATCTCTGGGACTACCAGTTGGATTTGAAACATTATTTTTGCATTAATAGCCCAATCTTTGAGAAAGGTTAAAAACTATTGAACATCATACTACGACTGGGAGCCGAGCAATAAGAAAAAGTTAGAAAGAACACTAAACAAAACTAGGTAATAGCATGGATGGACGATACAACGCAATAGGTTAGACAGGGACTGAGAATGTCTAAATTATCAGTTAATGATGAAATACATTTTAAAAACTACAATATAAGAGGTGGTTTTTTATGGGCAACAAAGCGCACAAAGATAGCTATAAAAGTATCAAAGGAATGTCGTATTGTCTATGAATGATGAATATTAAATAATGAATTCAAAAACGATTGATTCACATACATAAGACATCATTTTAATAGGTAATGAAGTGCAAGAAGAAAGCTAATATATTATATAGAATACTTCTGTGGAACAGTTATTATAATATGATTGTGAATTAGATTTGGCTAACAGGCCATGATTGACCACATATCTTAATAACATATTATTATAAACTGTTTTTAGAATATTTTTTTAAATAATAAAATAACACAAGAAAGTTAATGTAAAAATTTGATTTGAATAAAATATTATAAAACAAGTTTTGTTAACATAAAACAATAAAATTTAAATATAAAAACAAAAAAAACCAATTTAAAAAATGTAAAAAATCATGTTTTCTTCGCTGTATTTTTTTTATATAATTTTATTGATAATAAATATTAAGTTATAAAATAATAAAATAATTTTTAAAAAACCAATATTTTTCATTCATAATGGATTTTTAAGGGTTTATAGTAATTTAAATTGATTGGGAATACAAACATTAAGATATTAATTAATATATATTAACTTGTTGCAGTAGAAAAATACCTTTTTTATCATAAATATCACCTACCTTTTGATCTACTTCCAGCTACTGAATCTTCAACTACATAAGCTTTACGAAATGAATCGTTTTGCTGAATGTCAGCTCGTATCATTTGGACTCGAATGATTTTTAATTTGTCATTTCCAAGATCATGCAATACATCAGTTTCTGGTCCTCTAAACACTGGTTTTTCAGGAGCACTCTGTGACATGTGGTACCTATTAATAAATATACAAACAGATACTTATATATATGTATATATATAAATATAATACTCATACACATATTATTATACACTAAAATATTATTTTTCACTTCAAAAGTATATATTATCACAAATTAAAAAGAAATAAAAACCATTATCGTCTTTGCAACAACTACAGACTCTATCAATTAGATTATGCTTAAATTGAATGTATAAATATCATATAATAAAAAATAATTAATACAAATTTTAATTTTTAATTAAAATAAGATTCAATAAATTATTTATCATCCTAAATTAAGATAGTAGTAATTAGTAAAAATTACATTAATATAAGTTACAAGTAACAGATGAGTTTTTCATAAATTATTAAAATAATCAATGTTATGCTTACATACCATAAACAGCACAGTACTTATCTTCTAACTTTAATGTAACACAATGAAAAAAAGGTTTAAAAGAACAAATTAGTCGATTTCAGATTATTTTTATTAATAACTCAAATAAAATGTATTAAGGTAAGTATTTTTTGTGATTATTTTATGTCTAATACCCCTGTATATTTTTATAATCCTAAAAATATAAGTAATTTAAATATTTTCAATAATTGTGAAGTATAAAAAATTGTTTTGCATTCCAAATATTAATTTTCATATGTACTCATTATAATATTACTATGTAAGTAATTTACATATAAAACAATTTATTTATTTACAAAGAATGAATTTAGGAAAATTTTAATATAAATGAGGTACATTTGAATAAAAATAAGTTCTGTAACTGTAAAAGTTATGGCATATTTTAATGAATCATATAATACTTTCTAACACCTTAACAACAAGTCAAAATGTAATTGCCATTAAAATCTGCTTTATCTTCATTAATTTTAACACTAACATTTAACTCCATAAAATCCACAAAAAAGATTGTTATTTGATTATAAGCTTTTAGTGGGCCCAGTAAAAACTTGTCCATGAACAATAGTTTGGATATTCATCCCATAAAAGATACAATACCGGATGATCAATGACTTAAAAGGGTATTGTTAATGATATATTTATATTAAACACAGATTTAGATGTAAAAATATAGAACCTACACTAGAATAATAACAAATACCAATAACAGATAAATGGGTTATAGGTTCTAATTTATTTTGCATCCACTAAACTAATTATATGAAGTTATAACAGACTTTAATATGAAAAAGCTTATTAAATATACATCATCAAAATTCCCTATTATGCAATTCCTACTTTTTATTGCAAATAAGGATATTGCATAGGTGTCTCCAAATTCCTTATAGAATTATTCAAAATGTACTAATTACCTATATATATAATTTAAATATAACAGTATTATTAATAATTATATATATTATATATATCCATAATTTCCAAATTTCAATAAATTTATAATTTGCTTTATTGTTTTTAGTTTAATTTATTATTATAAATTATGCCAATTTATGTTTTTCATATGTTAGGATAGCTAGTTAAGAAATTAAATAAAGTACACCGGTATCCACATTCTAGAGAATCTAGAATCTAGATACTCAAATTTGAATAAATTTAGATTATTTACCAATCAGCCTATAAATTACTTAAATATTATTAAAGTTCAATATTCAAATAATGGTTATTATACAATATATATCATAAATAAATATATGATTATTGATTAATATATTTATAGGTAAAGTATAACTTCTCTTTATGAAAAACCATCGTTTATAAAAATGATTACCATAGTGATGTATAGAATGTGATGCTTGCATGATTTTTGTTTAATTTTAGATACCTAATTTAAATTTTTTAGTATTAAACATAATATTTAGGTTTTTATTTCATTATGATTCATTTGTTTTGTTTTACAACATGTTATTTTATTAATATTTTGTTTATGATTTTAGCATTTAATTTAAGATATTACACACTCATTTTACACACAATATTATCATTTATCACATATAAGCCATACCTATCAGCAGAAGGTACGAAATGTTTCACAAGGCTTGCACCTTCGCCTGATTCAGGTTTCAATTTATTTCCATTTTCTCGAAATAAATTCACAGAAGTATCTAAATTCTTATATACATTGTCATCATCATCATCATCATCAGTTAATATGATTGGACTATTAACTAAATTCCTAAAGTGACACACAATATTAAGTTTAGTGTTAACAAAAACCCCTTAATGTTTAAAATATTTACTAACACAAGTATTCTGTTAGAAGAATTTCCAGGATGTACGTTTCCATTAGATTTTTTGTTATTATCTTTGGTATGAGGTGATCTTCTTCCAGAAGTAGAATCACACCTATACAAATATCAATGATATTATCATATTTAAAATATGATATTTATCAGTAAACATTTTTCACTATAACTTTTTAATGATAAAATAAATTTCAGTAATAATTATTACAAATTTCATAAAATACAAGATTTTAGTTTGTGTAAAACTCAACTCAGGTTTTAAAAAAATAATAATACAATTGTTTGCACCCTTTTGATGAATTGGTACTAGAGTACAATGATAATAATATCAAAATGATAAAACAAAAAAATAAAATAAAAATGTTTAAAAACAAAATTTCTGTTTTAAAATATACATATTATTATGAATATATAAGAATTATGACATTAAAAAATTGTATGTAAGTATTAAATAAAAAAAAATTTACACTGATCAGAAATGGTATTTTATCTTAGTTTCAATTCTTACAACCAAAAACAGATTTTTAAGTTTATACACAATTCATATAGTTGATACAAATTATATGTATATGTAAAAGTTATTTAATAGTAAATAGCATTATTTACTAATAATTAATGTTAATACATTAATGATAAACAATCAAGTAATATTTTTAAGTATTATAACATTATTTGCTAGATATACGGTAAATATTTCCTTTAACTACAAATTATGAAAATTGAGTAGAAGTATTTCTAAAGTGATGTTTGAGAAATTATTCATAAAATAAGTATGTACCTAACTCGTTTAATTGCCATACTTTTTATTGTAAGTTTGGCATTAATACATTAATAATTATGAATAATAAAAATAAAACGGGGTAAGTTCCTAAATAGTACGTTTTGAAATTTGACCATATATCGTCATTGAATTGGTATAATAACTGAGTTAAAATGTAATTTAATGATAAACATTGTTTGTAAAAAATGATTCTCAGTAGTATAGTAGCCTCTATTTCTAAGGATATTTGGATATTTTATAATTTATTTTAATATTAGAAATTTCAAATGTGGGAAGTTAAACTAATTTCAGAAAAAAATAAAATAATAATGCAATTCTATAATAATTATTACACATAATTATTATTATTACAATTTAAGCGAATTCCAATGTACCATAGAATAGTATAAAATAGCTTAAAATTAGGCTAAATATTTTTAAAATTTTTATGAATATAGAAATGATAATTTAACTTATAATGGAATTTTAAGTCCATATGATTAATATTGTTTGAATATAACAAAAAAAAAAATTAAAAATCTTTAAGAAAAAAATTGTTTATTTTATATAGTCAACTACTATATATATACTATATAATAAACAAACTATTAATACGGCACTTCCATTTATCCTGTTCATAACTGCCAGTAGAACACAATGGATACACTATTAGCAAAAATGTTATAACTTATAACATAATAAATTATATTGTTTATACATTTTTAAATTTATTTTATTCGGTTTTATACAGTATATTGCGCAAGCAATCAGAGTTGAGTAGGGTAGTCATGGGCGACTCATTGATGACCAATTAATTGTATTCTATACTAAGGCCTCAATATTCCTTTGGTCGCCGATGTAACAGTAGTACATTCCTGACGTTTGCATTTCAAACTTATTACACCCTCTCTCAAAACCAATAGTTTAAGTACTAGCATTGATGGTAACCTGAAAGTATAATCAGCGACCTCTAGGAAAATAAAGTAATGTTGGTCTCAGAAATAAAAATAAATTAAGTTGGCGTTACGAAAGAGTAATTTCAAAACCCAAATTCCTTCATGCCATCAGTCTTGTTAAGTGTTTAAATACATTTGACAAATTAAAAATGTTTTCTTTTTATTTATATTTCAGAATAATATATATTTTCTTTCATTTATATTATATTACAATGACCAATATTTTTGTATTTTACTATATTAAATTTTGTTTCTAAAATATTATCTTATGATGGCTAAGAATTAATATAATTTTATCAAATAATCAGATAACAAAATAGCTAAAAATTGTATCTAATACATATTTAAGCTTAACCAGATTAAGAAATAACTATATAATAATATGTGACATCTGAAATTCTTAAACTCATTTTAGAATGTTAATATATACTTTTTAATTTCAATATTTATAAAGAAGTATAAGAACTAAGTAGGTATAATTTTATGATAAAAATACAGATATTTCAATACCAAATTTATTGAAATAAAATAAAAGTATTTGTATTTATTTTCAAATACTTTTTAAACGAAGTAATTAAACACATATTTCAAACAGAAACCATATCAAGTATTTACATATTCTGAATACATTTGAAATATTCTCAACATGACTGCAAACCATCTATTAATAATAACTAGCCATCAATTTTAGTTATTTTAAAATTTAAACAGATTAAAATAATTATAAATATAGAATAACTTGCATGTGTAAAAAATATTAGTAATATAAATAATTTAAAAAATGGTTATTGATATTTTAATAAAATTTTCTTTAAACAAAAGAAACTAAATTTTTCTTTTGGTATAAAATTAATTTACAGTGGAGCGTCGATTATCCGCACTACAAAATTTTTGTGTACAAATTTATTTTTAGTTTAATTTAATTTAGTTTTATCATTCGTTATGTTCCTTTTATCATGTACATATAATGAAATGCGAGATTATTTTATTATCTACTATGGCTCACTTCAATGTACATAATCTTAAATTTAGCAACAAAAAAATTGATTGTTATTTCAAATAAATACATTACATATATTTTTATTATATTTTTTATGTTATGTATAAATATTATATTTAGTATTATATCTAGTAAATTAGTTTTTAACTTTATTTTTAAATTTTCTATGGTTGTTTGATTATCCGCATAAATCGATTATTCGCACCCCCTTCAGTCCCAATTAGTGCGAATAATCGACGCTCTACTGTACATCTAAACATGTAATGTTGTAAATCTGTATATAATTTCATGTTCATCATTTTTTTAACAGTTATGAATTTAATTTATACCTACAGATTTTTAAAATGTACTAATCTATTATGAATTCCAAATGAAATACTTACTTTAAATATAAAAATAATATTTACATTTTTAAGACTAGATTTCACTTTAAATAATAAATAAATCACAAATATCAACACAAATTTTGTTGTGACATATTTCTGGTAATTAATTTTTTACCTCTAAGACTAGACGATTTTCCAACTAGAATATTTTATCAATTCCATAATAAATAATAAAAGATAAAAAAAAATTTAACTAATAAGAATAACTATGTTCAAATATAAGTACAAAACAAATTCTACAATTTTAATGAAACACTGTTATTAAATATGTGAAGTAAATACGTAAAATTACCTATACTTGAAGCAAAAATAATAAAAATTTAAATAAAAAAAGTATGAGTATTTTCAATATATTTACGTTGAACGTGAAGATCCTGCAATTTGATAATCATTTCTAGATTGTCGTAGTGGTTGTGATGTTGGTGAAAAACGACCACCAGAATGACGACTGGATGGTCTCGGTTCTTTTCCTCGTTTAGGCATTCTCCAATGTTTTGTATAGCTCACAAATCAAATTCAGTTTAAATAGCACACAATAATCTAAAATAAAAATGTGATAAGACACATAACGACCATCAAGTCAATGTTAACCTAGTAGCTATAGAGCTAAATGATTTCTTAAATAAATTATTACATTAATTTGCTGAGTACAATATTACATAATTTACTGTACGCGACCAGTCATTAGTATTAAGCGTTCATAAAAATTAGTGCACGTTATGGGATACTAATAATTTATTAAATAATACGATGCATTATTTAACATCGTATTTAAAAATTATTATTACAATAAATAATAATTATGTAGGTTGGTATGTGGAGCGCAATCCAATGCCGGTGTCAGAAATTTATTTCTGAATCATTTAAAAACACTGATCTGACACCCTTCCAGATTGACCACCATATTAAAAATATAATATTTACAATAAAACGAACCGATAAAAATGTAAATTAATCTGAACTCACGTATTTTTTTTTTTCAAACTCAAAACGTCGAACAACGCAACGATCTATAGTTAGAACGGCACACGACTTGTTGCAGTCATGGGCACCGGACAATAAATGCCGCCATGTTGTTTATCAAATATTAGGCCTAGTAAGGCATCAGGCAATCGGATTTCAGATGTATGACCAGGCACCAGGATCACTATGCGCAGTGTGTGCCCTGAATCCGCCAACCAGGGTCATGCCGTGCGCAGAAGTTATTGATGTTGCTTTTAATAATTGGACAATTGGTAGATAGTAGATAATATGTCGTGTGAAACACTTTCCCCGCGCGACATTACTCCGTGAATATTAGTGTCTTGCCGAAATTCCGAATATAATATTATTATAATAATTAATAACCAATATTATGCAGGATTATAACGAAATAAACAATGATTGAGCAATAACCAAACATGGCAAATTAGATACCATAAGCACAATTTAATGTAATTTATCATATAGCTTAATTCGTGCCTCGTGATATAAAATATAAAAGCACTATTATTAGAGCCTTTAATAATGTACCTACCATATAATAAGTAGGTATAAACAATAAAAAGTTACCTAATGGCTTATACCTAAATAATGTTGATTAAACATTTTTTATCAGAAAAAATAAAGCCTTAATCATATTTCAAATTATGTGAAAAATAAAAAATAATCTACAAGGATTAAGTAGGTAGCTAACAATATAACTTTGGTTAATGAAACTCAATACTCATCCTTGAAATTGTAATGATATCAATATTAGTCATTGCCCATTAGGTAGTTATTGTAAGTCTTAAAATCCGTAAGGTAGAAAATAGGAATTCTATACATAATTATAAATATTTTAATTATAATTTAACGTACCTATATTGATGTGAAAGATAAAAGATTTACTTTAAAATTATATATTTAAATAAATACTTTAACTAGATAAAGTAAAGACATATAGAACAATGAATTGTCTATAGTTATCTACATACCAACTATATATCAGTTTTTTACACTGTATCAATACTATATATATCCAATGACTAACTATGTACTATTACAGCTTACAGCTATATATATTTTATTTTGTTTAGTGACAAAATAAAAATATTGGTTGGTACGTAGTCAGACTTAAATATTTATTGAAAACAGCATATTATACAGATGTATTATATAATTTTTTGTTATATAATTTATCTGCCAGGATAAATTTATTAGTTATTTCTAATTCACAATAACAAAAATTATTGTTTACAATTTTTAATAATTTTAATTTTTAAAAAAAATGTATAATAAACTCTTTACTTTTATTTGGCAGAAATGTAGGCAGCGCTCTCTTTTTGGTAGTCTGGGTGACTAAACACTGCACAGCCACGAATCATGCGACCGGCTAACTTGAGTCATCGTCTTTCTTCTCCAAATTTTGCTATATTGATCGGAATATTAAAGTGAATATATACTGTTTGCCCCGGGCCAACACAGCAAAACCAACATCGATTTATTTACCACATCCCTTATATCTGTACCTACCTACTTTAATAATATACAATTTAAATATATATTTTTAAAATCATATTATATAGGTTCCTATATACATAATAATAGTATAATATAATTATATACATAAACATAACACAATAGGTATAATATTCTCTTTGTATTACTGAGTAAGTACTCGATTTACATGAGGTTGCTCGTACATTGTTAAAAAAATTTAAAGACGTACATACATAGGAATACAGTGAGTTCACTTTAATATAATGTAATAATAATAATATTTGATATGTATGTATATAATATAATTTATAAGACAATCTATTGTAATTTGTAATGCTATAGTAATGTACTATTGTATATTATATATAAAAGAAAATGTTGTCTAGCTGTTGCTCTACCAGCTGATGTTTTGACAACGATTTTTTTATAATTCGAGTAATTCGACACAAACCAGACTACCAGAGGGTATAATTTTCAATACTGCGCGGTTCCATTATTATATAATTTATATCTATACCCTATACGTACTATAATTCTTGTGTCTAGTGTTTCTATACGGTATTTATAATACTCTAGTATCTTATAAAACGCTGATTATTACAATATATTTATAATTGTGAATTTAGTTGAATGGCACCATTGTCAGTATTTGCCATACCTAACCATTTGCAACCCGTAGATTTTTCAGCATAGCAGACAATTTCCACCCGTAAAACATCTCATGAAATATTACGATGAACATATGGCTTTTCCTTGACTTTTTTAAATTCTAGTAAGGTCATTATAATATGTTGTTGCGTATATTCATCTTTGAGCCTTCGAGGGTGGTTTCTGTTATAAAATTGGATCTAGTTTATTAGTTTATACTTTTATATAAGAGGTTAAAATTAAATATTCCTAATATTTTAAAAAATAATCGAAAAAAACGAATACAAGAAATCTAACAGTTCTATATTACTATATGGATTTTTAATTGTTTTAAATATAATGAATTATGAATAGCTAGGAACTCTTCGAAAATATCTACAACGACGGGAAAGTAGAAAAAAAGATATTATCATCAATAATATAAAAGGTTCAGAAAAATGAAAATTATTAATCCTTCAAAAAACTAACGAAATCTATATAAACTTAACATTAACAATCAAAATACACGTAGGATTAATAACATACGATTAGTAGCATGCTAGGTTATGGTGCACCAATGTCAGTTTCAAATAGTACCTATTACCTATATAAAAATAAAATCTGAGATAGAAGATACTATTGGTACTTAGTAACTATAACTTGTGTACCTATATTATACGGATTACAATCATCTACTAGTTGACTACCACGGTAATACCCACTTAAATTAGGTATTGCATCCCTCTACAATAAAATATATTAATATAATTGTAAAATATATTTAATATTTATACAAAAAATATTATATTATATTAAGTAGGTATATTATCGTATTAATAAATTTATATGTATATAGGTATATAATTTTAATTATTTTAAATATATTATATCAATTATAAAATTATGTAGTAAGTATTGGTAATAGATATAATTATATAAGTAACTAGTAAAATGTAAGGGTTGTGGTAAATAAATCGATGTTGCTGTTTCTGTGTTGGCCCGGGACAAACAGTATATTCACTATAATATTCCGATCAATAACCAAAATTTAGAGAAGAAAGACGATGACTCAAGTTGGCCGATCGTATGATTCGTGGCTGTACTGTGTATACTGAGTGGTGGGTGAAAAGGGAGCACTGCCTGCATTTCTACCAGATGAGATTAGAGAATTTATTATTATTATTTTTTTTTATTACATTTTAAGAATTGTAAACACTAAACAATGAGTTTGTTTTTAATACTAATACATGACGTATATTTTATTATTATGTGTAGTAATAATATGTAAGTTACATATAATAGGTAGATATCGGTATACAGTTTGTTTATATTTTACTTGGTTTTAAAACAGTTAAAAGTAAAAATATTTAAAATATACGAATAGTATATGAGTCTATACACACACACACACACACGACACATCTTCAAAGATCGAAGCATTTTTTTAATAACTCATCTTATATAAAAACATAAAAATAAATAACAAAACATCGTTATAAAATTGCTCCGCTTAGAATCTATAAAGAAGCTGAAATCATCACAAGACACCACTCCTTTAATGATTAAAAAACGAAGCATTTAACTAGTATTTTTAAATGTACTAAACATGACCCTTGAATTTATTTAAAAAATCTAAAATATCAGAATTTTAATAAATTCATTAATTTAATAGAAAAATATAGGAAAATTCGCTCTGTTATAAATAGTAGATATCAAGTGGATCTCGTCATTGTGTAGGTTACCACTCACCACTCGCCGAATAACCGAAAACGATTCTGAGCGATATACGGTCCGAAAGGCCTATATTTATTAGGATATTTTATATTTTTATATTACTGTTATAGTAGTTTATTTTACTAAAGCAATCAGTTAATCGACAATACCAATAATACCATTGATTATAAATTTATAATCAATGATAATACGCATCAGATTGAATTACATTTTTCTTTTTATTAAATATTAATATTTAATTATTAAATAATTATTTTTAATAGTATAAATATGTTTATCATACATTATTGTTATACGATTTTTAGCAACTTGCCGACGCTGTGTAGACCGGGTTGAATATAATGTAATCATACAGCCTACAGCCACGGAGGGCATATTTTAAAGTGAACTATGGGATCCTCTTCTTGGATATATTATAGGTATTTAGCGTATCGATTTGTGAACATAATAAAAATAAAATACTTAAAATTGTATCTTTATGTTTTTCTGTAATAAAACAAACATACATTTGTGTTTACAATTTTTAAATATTTCTTTACTAGTTATTACGTTTTATAAAATAAGAAGATTGGAATAAATCAATAGACAATTCTCTAGATAACGTGTTAAACTGTTATGAATGTTATGATCAATACAATTATTACATTTTATTATAACCACGTGGAGTAAATAAGGTGATAACGATAACACTATGTGAAAAAATGGCGGATTTTTGACGACACACATTTAGTAAACATGTATACCACCAGGAAGCACTTGATGTCATTTGGTAGTATTATGCTATGGCGTAGCGTTCGTAACATCATGCTTTACCATTAAGCTTACAACCACGATTAAAGATATATCTTTAATCGTGCTTACAACATCATTCTTGTCGCCCGAAATGAAGAAAATAAAAGTGGAGGGGTGAGTGTCGCTTCTACTGGGTATATGGAGTGTATAATGGACTATGGTGTAGTCCATGATATAATTATATCATGGTGTAGTAGTGTAGTCTATGTATATTAATAAGTGTAATAAATGTAACGAGAAATTAATAATTATACTTAAATTATTCAAATGTGACTTCTTCAAATTGCATAATAATTGATTTTTGCAATATGCTTATTGCTTATATCTCACTAGTACGTTGATAAAAATGTTATATTATAAAGGCACGAATTTCATAAAATAACCAGGTACCTTGCTTACATTACATAGAGAAATACTTACAATCATTACATTCGTATTTAAAATAAAAATCACTATGGTCTATGACTGTCCATTTAAATGTATTAGTATTTTATTAACTGTTCAGTTACTGAATTTATAACTTATATATTAAATACTGGATATACTATTTTTTAAAGTTAATCAAAATAAATTAAATTAAAATACCAAATAAATTACATTCCACAAACTTTGTATTGAACCAATATGATTGGGAATTCAGTGGCGTAACTGGGAAAAAATCTAGGGGGGGGGCAATGTATAATGAATGTAATATATTTATTATTATCAAAACCCTGACACCCCCCCCCCCCGGTTAAAATATATACCTTTAGCTTTCAAAAAATTGTCAGGGGGGCAAGTGCCCCCTCTTGCCCCCCCATAATTACGCCACTGATTGGGATGATATTTAAATATTAATTAAACAACAGTTAGTAATAAATCGAATCAGTACACTATTTATAATTGCATAATTTGTAAAAAGATACTACCCAAATTTGGATATAATTTATAAGTCATAAACTCATAACATTAATAACTATACAACTAATATACATAGGTACACTTGATAATTTTTTATGCATATGAACGTAGTAGACCAGTGGTCTACAACCTTTTTGGACTCTCGGGTCAAATTTACGAATTACAAAGAATTCGCAGGCCGGATAAAAATAAAAATTTTACATTGTTAAATTATTTACTATAAAAAAAAAATGCCATCTGAAACTGAAATTATGAAAAAAAATGTTTTAAAATTTAAAGCAGTCCGTATACAATAACGGCGTGGGCCGTCAGTTGCCGATCACTGTTGTAGATATTAGAGATTTGAGACAAACGGAACACTTAAAATTTAAATTTAAAAAAAATAATAATAAAAACCAAAAAAAGTTATCAAAATTCAAAATATCCAAAATTATAACTTCTTGTTTAATATTATATAATAACAATAACCATCTACTATTATGTATACTATTATTTTATATATTAACCTAGGCAGGAACATTATTTGAGTATTTTATTTATATTAAAATATTTATAAGAGTAGCCAGAACAAATACCAATAGGCTATAGTAGGCAAATGTTGAATAAAAAGTAATTAATAAAAGTGGTTTTGAATTTTTTACATTATACAGACATTTTTACTTTAATATACAGATGTGTATTTAGTTATCTGTGGACTGTAATATTGTAATAATTTCAACTGTCGACTTCTAGACAATTGAATAAAATACTTCATAAACCATTAAATCGATCCAATATATTGGATGTATCATGTATGAATAATAAACATTAAAACTACTTTCCGTTGAAATGTTGAATTTTATATGAATATATGAATATTATATGGTCCAAGGGTGAGTCTAATTGACGATTGGAAAATATTATTATTCCTAACGTTACGGTTACACTCACAGATGTATATAGGTTAGGTTGTTTTATATATCTGAGGTTCTATCGGTTCCATCCGTCCTTATCACGCGTGCGCCAGGCAACATGGTTTCTAGATTTAAGACAGTTGGTCCCCTCGAAAAAACACCGTATGCGGACAATTGGCCCCCATCAATCTTATATACGGACAATTAGTCCCCAGCACAAAAGTTAAATACAAAATATTTTTTTAGAATAAAACGTATTTTCAATAATACAATACTTCTAAAATAAAAGATATCGTTACATAAAAATTATCTATGTGTAAGTGTTTTCACGACTCGTGAGAATCATTACAATTTATGAAAGTCGAGAAAGTATTTATCTTAAACTTTACAAATAATTCAAAAGTTAATATCAAAACAATAAAAATAGATGAAAATGTTTTTTTCTCATCACTTGAAGATTAAAAAAAAAAATCTCAATTGTTCTTTGTCAAAGATATCATCATTGCAGAATTAATTATTTGTATTGATTCAATAAAAATATAAATATTTGGGTGTTTAATCCTGACAATATTTTGATATTTATTGTTAAATCTTTTAGATATGTTATTACTTTATTAGAGCGGGTATAACTTTGTTTTGATGCTATACACTCCATAAATGTGGTGGAAATGTTTGAAATTTGTGGTTGGCGTTTTAAATACGTGGTTCCAAATGTCGGTGTTGCTTTATAAATTCCATTGACGTACGTTACATAAAATAAATCTACGTCATTATAATTTATTGTAATTAAATGTATCATACAATACGTCATATTTTCCTAAAATAGTAATAATACAAATAATTAAATAATAATTCATATTTTATTACATTTTTTAATCATATTCAAATTCAGGGGTAAGAATACTAGGCGTTTATTAATTTGTAGACCTTGTTTAAATCGTTTATTTTCATTGTATTTATTATTTTTATGGCTAGTCCTAATTCTTGAACTTTTTTCCAAATAGATTGATTAAATGAAAATATCAAAATTGGATTTTTACTTCATTTTCAATTGCTTTTATCACAGCTTGTTGGAAATCAATCGAAATGACATTAACAATAGAGGAACAATAGTTTTTTAACACCAATAGCAGTTCATCTATTTGTGGACGAATAATATAAACTCAATAGAAATATTGGTATCTCAATTTAATTTTCCCATGGCTGGTTTTAAAACATTTTATTAAACACTCCGTTAATATTACCATCAAGAGGTATGCACCAGACGCAGGGGTGAATTTAGGCTACCTAGGCACGTGCCTAAAAATGATGTTACGCATCTTTCGGGGGCGCCGAATTTTTTCAGTATATTTCTAATTTTATTTATATAATATTATAGTGTTGTAATGCCTTGGGGCGGAATAATGGTAAGTCCGTCCCTGACTAGACGGATACACAGCGATAACTATTCGGCATCTCAGTAAACAGTGAAAATTGAAGTCGGTCAACAATAAAACATTATTATTAAATCTTATTATTTATCAAGGGAAATATTTAAAATTAAATAATTTAATATTAAAGGTTTCTAAAAATAGTTAGTATTGTAGTGCTATACAGAATACTTTATAACCCATCAAAATTCGCATATCTGATATTATTCAAACATATGATTAAACTAATGGTTGAAATATATTTCAATCCTGATTAAATTATGTCTGGTACATTGTTTGTTAATAATATTTAGTGAAATGTAATTAAAAATATTCATTATCTCAAGAAAAAATGGACGGGAATCATTGTACGTGTATATAATTATGATGGGGGCGGACATAAAAATGTCATAAAAATACAAAATAATAATGTGTACAATATACATAAATCCGTAATATGGTAATTCTAATAAGTAATAGTCGTCGGTCAATATTACAATAAAGGATTATTAAATACATTTGTTTTTCATAAATCATAATATAATATATCCCCCATGAGCTACTATGCACAAATCAGTTTAATTGATCAATTATATTTGTAACAAAATTATAATATATGTTAGAAATTTTTAAGTTATATAACATGTATGTAATGGTAAAATGTATGCAATTAGTCATATATTACATTAAAAAAACTGCACTAAAATATTTAATTAGAGCTACTGCATTTTAATTAGTTAACATACTGTACAATAAAGTGTATACACATGACACAATATTTTATATTTCAAATATTGCGCGGAAAATATAGACCAATCAGAATAGTTGTTTTCGTGACTCTGATGGTATAGTCACCAAAACTGGCGCATGCTTGATAAGGATTCGGAATGTTAGGTACTCTCCCGGCGGCCGGCGTAGATACTACATCCAATCGTCACAGTACTAACTACTAATTTACCATGACAAAATATATATTTATATATACTACATATTTTGTCATGTAACTTACTACTAATAGTACTATATAAGATAGAACATTTATATGTTTTGTGGTGCCTCTGGTTAATCACTGCGTTTTCGCCGCACATTTGCATTTGATATTTTGATTGAAAAAACTAGTTGAGATTTTTACAAGAATATTATCCACTTATTAATTATACGTAATACATATAATTATTTCAAATGTTGTGCTCCAACAGCCTTAACATAAATAATTTTTATACAATAAAAATATAGCATTACTTTACTGTAGTAAGTTGTTAAAATAAATATTTTTCTAATTTTACGTGAAAAAATGATTACATAAGTAGTATTGAAATTTTATTTCTAATTAAAATATTTATTTAAAATTATAGGTTTATTATTTGGAGACTTGCATGGTTTAAATGATACATCTAGATTTTCTCAAACCAGAATCTGTTCTGACCATTTTGATTCTACTTGTTATTTATGTAATACAAACCGATAAAAATTAAATGCGGCTCCAAAAATTCCCACTTCTGTTGAAATCAACAAATGAGACAATTATTGAGGTACCAAAATGTGCTACTCCTCAACCTTTTGAACATATATCTGATATTACAAACAGTAAGAGTAAATGTTAAAACATTACAATTTTCAAGACATGTGATTAATTAAGTTTTTGATTTTAGATTCTTTTTTAAGTCCAGTTGAATTATTTCCAAGAATACTTACTTAGGTGTTCAAAAAACTGTTCAATATGACATCAGATATTTCTTCAGCATCTTGTTTAGGTAGTTTATATTACTTATATAAATCGCTTAAACTCAAAAACTATAAACTATAAACTTAAATTCAAAAATTTCAATTGAAATCAGCTTTAATACAAATTTACAAGACTGATTAGATGGACCAGTGAGTAGTGAACATTATCTGAATTCTACAATATGTGTGACATATTATTTGCTGGTAAGTCAAAAATGTGTTATTTAATTATTTTATTACAAACCAAGCTTGATTGTGTATTATGGAAGCAAGATAGACCGTAGCCTGGGGGAGGGTTTAGGGTTCAGACCCTTACCCCCCTCCAAAATGTTTTCTTGAAATAAGATTTTATAATAATTTTATATTTTATTACATAATATAATATATTTATACTTTAACCCTCTCCCAAAATATTTTGCTGACTATAGCCTTGGGTAGAAGTTATACACAGGAAGAAAAACGGTTTGTTATAATGGTTCATTTTTATAGTGCAAAGGCTTATTGATTTCTTAAAAAATCATGGTTTTTACTAAGTTTGAGAACCTTGCAGAGGACTACAGAACGTTGGGAAATAAGTGTTGAACTCAATGATTTTGTTTTTAAAGTACTTTCCTTAAAAGCACAACCAACGAACAAAAAAAGAAAGAGATTGCGTATCATGTTGCTGATAAAATGTCATTAAAAACTTGTCTCTACTATAATTATGCTAAAGATGAAATTAATGGATTTTATGATGTAGAGACACATGAAACCATTGATGACGCTAAATATGTAATAGTTTTAATGATGAAAAGTATACATGATTCGTAGAAACAACCAAATGGGTATTATTTTTTTGATTCAACTTCTGCTGGGGTTTTTTTTATTAAAAAACATAATTTATAAGTGTATTTTTAAGTTTATGAGTATTTCATTTAATGTTAAAATCATAATATCTAATATGGATTCTTATTGTAAATAATTCACTAATAATGTGAGTGTAATACCAGAAAACCCTTATTTTAAAGTGGGAATACAAGAAATTATATACATGTTTGACCCTCCTAATTTACTAAAATCAACCATAAATAACTTTGTTAACTATAGATTAATTTCTAGAAACAAAATTATCTAAAGTAAACATTAAAACAATTTTATAATTCTGATGTCCAACAAACTCATTGCCTAGCGCCTAAATTGAGAGTAAAACATTAAAGTAAAATTTACGTCTCATTTTCACTAAAACTGTTGTCTAGTTAATTATAACATGCATGGCAGATGGATCATATCAAAATTCAGCTGAGAATACAATAGAATTCATAAATGCAATTGATAACTTACTTGATATATTTAATTTTCAAATAAAGCCATAAGAATCAGACATTAAATCTGACGATGAATCAAAACATTTTAGCATTTTAAAATGCTGAATATCAAAACAATTTCTTGTTAACAATGTTCAATTTTTTTTTAAATGTCGATGTACAAAAATTTATTATATCAACAAGATAATGGCACAACATTAAGAAAAGTTATAATATCAAATTACTAACAGATTGGATAATTTCAATAGCAAGTTTAATACAATTATATGATATATCAACAAAAAAATTGTGATGAAGAGATTGTTCAGAAAATTTATTTGGAGCTATGTGTATTTAGTATGATCACTGGATAATCTCCACAACTATTCAGCAACAGCATACCTTTATAAAGTTATTTATTTTAAACTATTTTGAATATAATGAAGGTACAAATTATTTGGAAGATTTAGACCAAGTACTCAATACTTTAAACAAAAAACTAATTGAAGATTTGAAAACAATATTCCCTGAAAACCATAAGGTAATTCAAGTTAATCTGTTATCTATTGATGCAACCAATTACAGGTTATTAGAATTGCCAGAGAAATGTTTATGCATATGTTTATGGTTATTTAATCATGAAGTGTTTTAACATGCATTCTTGTAAGATGTGCATAGGATGACAGATCTTCCATAAAGTTATCTGATGAACTTTTTTTTAGACTCCATATCACACCAATACAGTTCTATACCTATGTTTTCATCATTAATGACTCCAGATTGTAATTTTTAACAGTATATTTTTAAATTAGACACTATACATACTTTAGCTCCATCATCAAAAGTAGGGTAAAATCTTATAACTTTAATGTTAAATGTGTACTTTGAACATTCCTGTGAATAATTTTCCCATGAATATTTGTTTAAGTTATTTATATAAAATTTAGAATTTATACTACTTTAACCATAACCAACCAAAATTTGTAAGTTTTTCTTACAAAAAATAGAAAATTCAAAATTCAATATAATTTATAAATACTGTTATGTATATATTTTATTATAAATTTGTTATTAAATTATCTCATTATCTAGCTTGTATATTTTGTAAATTGCAACTCTATACCTTAAACACAAGCTTGGTTTATAGAAGATAGATAATTCATTGTACTTATATATTAAATAAGTATGCATAAATAAATTTATATCGGAAAAAAAACTACTTACAATATTATTGAATAAATATCCTAAAAAATATATAAAATCCGTGATCCGTCTGTCCAATATAATATATTCAATAATTCAATATGAATTTTCAATTTTGTCATGGAATATCGTATCATCCCTCATCACTCATCAGTCTATTTACTATTATGTAGATACTATAGTATCTTAGTTCGTGGTAAAACGTAAATAGTAAATACTTTTGACATCCACCGGAGGCGCTTCGAATCGTGGTTCAGTATCTGACATTGAGAATTGTGCTGCGTGCGACCAATCGAAAACCGCCGTCACGGCGCCGCCTGTCCGACGTTTCGCGCGTTTCGACTGAAGACGTAAATCGGCGTTTTTCAAAATCTTCGTCCCTGAGCCCCGCCAATTTTGTCTTTACCAGCGTTTTTCGGTTTTCCGTTGTCGTGTTGGCTTCGCGGGTACACACAGCGCGACGTTTGCGATCTACGGTCGATACGTGTATAAAACCGATATTCATAGTCAAGAATTGAAATGGAACACCAACAACAAGGAACATAGTTGAAGGCGAAAATGTTTTAAATTATGGGCATTTAATTCACTGTGGGTATACTTACACAATATGATGCTAATATTAATTTATTTGCTATGTGTCTTCAAATATCTGCATTACAAGAAAAACCCCATTAAGTTCATGGAACTTTGAGCTTTCAAAATAATATTACATGGATTGTATCCCAATATGGTTTGTTCTTGTAAAGTAGGTGCTAGTTAGACTTGTAAACATGTTGTTGCTACATTACTTCATATTAACAAATAACAGGTTATTTAATCATTTTTTAAGCAGGTAGTCAAGAATAATAGCAGATATTTTGTCTGCTACTATTCTAATTTTAGATCTGGCATAAATTATAAATATATTGGAAGAAGTTTCAGACTGATTTTAAATGCACATGGAATCAAAAAAAATCAGGTTTACAGTTATATGCACCTAAACCATTAAAGGACCATTCTTATTTTAATAAAAGTAAAATATCTAATACAATAGCTTTGTCTGGTGAAATACTCCCGACAATTCAGCATGTACTATTAAATAAAAATAAAGAATTAGCAATATCAATAAATAGGTAAAAATAAATTACAAATACAATTGAATATAGTTACTCAGTATTTATTTCACATTTTATAAACTATAAATTAATCAATATTTCAAAATTCTCTTTTTTAGTTACTATCTACATTTTACAATTTAATACATTATTCCAATTTTATTTACGTTTCTTCTAGGTTTGTATATAAATGAAACAACATTTAAACACGTTTGAATTTAACAGAAGTTACCAATAATTATTATTTATTAATGTAAATAGTATTATTGATGTTAATTTATTTAATCTGTATATTTTTAGTAGTGGAAAATATGGCACTTGCAATTATAATAAACAACCACAATTAAGTAACGTTAATGTAGATTTAAAAAAAATATTTAATATGTATTATTGGACACAAAAATAATTTAAATGTTAATAATGTATTTGGTCCTATTAGAGAGTGTTGTACTAAAGAGTTAGATTGAAATCGAGAATAAAATATCACACTCTATATTATTATAAAATGATGTAATATAGACAATATAGTTTATAAATCATATTATTATATGTAGTCTAATTAGTCTATGATAGTATATTACTATAATATACCTATACAATCTGAAATCAAGATAAAATAAGATAGTGCACCATAATAATTAAGTATTACTATAATTGCTGTCGATGGTTACCTAGTTTAAGTAAAAAACCATCAAAGAGCGTTCCAAGGCTGAGCAGATGCTAATATGAATTTATTAAAATTGAAAAAGCAACACTATTATGAAAAATATTGTGTAGTATGTTATGGCTACACTATTGAATCGTTCTACATTATTTGATACCATGAAAGTATAATAATTAAATTGATTATCATATCTAAGCGATTAAAATAAATCTAACATTTTTTGAACCATGTAAATTTGGATTTGCAATCAAACATTAGGGATGATGGTTTTATATACAAACAATTTAAAGAACTTAATTATAATTGACCCTATGGAAATAAGTAGTATGAATATGACATGTAAAGATTATTCATCTTATTATGAAGGTTTATTATCTAATACTATAATGAAAAAAACATCAATTAATTTATCTTTACCCTTGTCCAACTGTTAACGTTAAAACAACTGTATATAAATCTAGTGCAATCAATAGTGTCCTATGGTATAGCTTTTTGGGGTAACACTTTTGATACTCATATTAAAAAATTACATACAACATTAAATTGTCTTGTAAAATATATATTCAATAAGCCAAGACTCTATCCAACAACTGTTTTATACAATGAATGTAAAATCTTAAATATTAAGTCTTCATATAGTACATGTCTTCGCAGTTGTTTTTAAATATATTAACACAATTAGTACTCCTACTCATAATCATAATACACGATTTGTTAAAGATATTAATATAACTATACCTAAATTAAGAACTACTTTTTGTCAATCTGGACCATACTTTGTATTTACTAATTTTTGTTTAAAATATAAAATTTGTATTCACGACTTTGCTAATTTTAAACAACTAAAGAGAAAACTTCTGTCTTTAGATATTAATACCTAATATTTATAAATTATCTTACTGATGTTATTTCACTAATTATTGATTCTGTTGTTTAATGTTTATACTTTTATTTTTATTTTATTGAATAATTGTAAAATAACTATAATATTTCCTTCTTTTATGATATATTCTTGATATTTATATTTAATATTGTAATAATATGAACTCTCAGCTCCAGCACAGCCTATGGCTTTCGAGGTGATCCAACAAAATTTGTTATTTATGTCTTGTTTTTGTATATATGTGTTGTTGGAGAATTAAAAATATTATTATTATTATTATTATTTCTTTTAATTTAAATATTCCCCAAAAAAAATTCAATAATTATTATTTTTGGGACCCAAATAAAATGTAACAGCTCCTCTAGAATTATGAATAAATACTCCCTTGGATTTTTGTCTATGATATAAATATTAATCTAAATAATATTATATTAACAATAACTGGTGAAAAGTATTTCAAGTTGCTGCAAATATTTTTGGAATAATAACAATAAGAAATAAGTCACAATAAAATTAAGCAATTTGACGCACAGATATATCGTAGTGGTTAAAGGGAAATAATCATAGGTGGAAATCCATTGAAAAAGTTGGGGTGGGGCCTACGATTTTCTCATAAACCAAAGCCGTTAGAAATTTATAAATTGTATGAAATATGTATATATAATTTATTTTATTTTAATTTTCATTTAGTGAGATAGATCTCTAAAACCGGAGAGCGGATTTTGTTGTTTGGAGTCTTGTTAGATTCACATTGGCTAGGAGAAGTGCAGTGAAGATTTTCAGAATTTTATATTTTATAATTAATTCACTACAGAGCTTAAAAAAAAAAAATAAAGCACATTTTATTGGTAGTTTTTTATGTTTTTCAACTTTATAGTTTTGTAGTGAGTTAGCGATTGAAGATAAAGTTCTGAAAATCTTCACAGCACTTCTCCTAGACTATGTGAATCTAACAAGACCCAAAATAACAAAACCCGTTCTCCAGCTCTACCACTCTAAATGAAAATTTAGCAAAAAATAACTATTTTTTTTAACTGTGAAAAATTATTATATATTCTATTTCCAAATTAATATAATTGTATATATTTTGTTTCATTCGACAGACGATAAAATAAATCACTATAGGA
This sequence comes from Rhopalosiphum padi, assembly GCF_020882245.1. NCBI lineage: Eukaryota > Metazoa > Arthropoda > Insecta > Hemiptera > Aphididae > Rhopalosiphum > Rhopalosiphum padi. Next base: position 29,179,166 of record NC_083600.1, read on the forward strand.
CAGTGTTCCAACTTATAATTTTAATTTTCGTATAAAATATTATGTAAAATATTATACAAACAAATTTATAACATAAAAATTATTATATGTGTTATATTTCTTGTTTTTTAAGAATATAAATATATAATACATGCAAATGAAACTACAGAATTTTTATGTTTGCAAGAATGTTTGAGGGGGCTTTGTGGGCTTTTTTTTTTTTTGGGGGGGGGGGGCTAGGCCCCCTCGATTTCCGTCAATGGAAATAATAAAAACGAGTTGTTCATTATAGGACATAAAATAATTAGGAAAAATATCGAAACAATTTTTGGTATTGCGACTATTGCGATAATGCGATGTTTTCAATATAATTTAATTTGTGATTATAAGTATGGATATTATTCTAAAGACTAAAATCAATAACATACAGTTATAAATACGGTGCTCGTCTTTTTCAATACTCGCATGTTGTCTCAGTCTTACAAGTACTGAAGTATGTAAAATAATAAATTTGCACTCAACAGATCACGTTTAGTTCCGTTAGTTTAAAAATTAGTGATCGACCTATGATAAGAACATTTTTGTATTCGTATATTGGTCTATTTCAATTTTTTAACAAGTTATGCGTATTGCGTATATTGTATAAAATATATCCTAAATTAAAAATGCTCATAACTCGTTACGTAATACGTACTTGTAAGGCGGAGACCACACATGCGGGTATGGTATATTATATTAATTTGTAAAAAAAAAAAACCCCAATATGCAGACAATTGGTCCCCGTCATAATTTTATACTATTAGTCCCCGAATTCAAAAATCAAAGTTAAATACAAAATTTTTTTTTAGGTTAAGACATTATTTAAAATATATTTTCAATAACATAATATTTTTAAAATTAAAGATATCGTATATCGTCGAATAAAAAAATAAAAATGAATATTTCTATGTATGAATGTTTTCACGACTCATGAAAATAATAAATAATTATAATTTACGAGCTCGAAAGTGTTGATCTTATGCTATATAATTAATTCAAAAGTTCATCTTTTCAGAAAAGTTAATATCAAAACTATTGCAAATAGATACGATATTATTATTTATAATTTATCAAGGGAAATATTTCTTTAAAGTTTGCTAAAAGTAGTTAGATTGTAGTGCTAGACGCTAGTAGTGTTTTACTTTATAACCCGTTTTAGGTACCGTTTTCCTATTTTAGGTAACGTCCACACAATAAAAATGCACGCATTTCAAATATATATGATTCAATAAAATATAATCGATAATGAACAGAATTGAATAATCTATAGGTTTGTGCTAAAAAAAAAAATAGGTGGTTAATAAAGATTTGTTTTCAAATTTCCAGTCAACAGCTGTTTATGTTTGAATACCATCTTGTGTAACATCGCCTCGTGGTAGGCGGAGTCGCCAATCATATATTTATTTGGCCCTCTACATTAAAATATACTAAATAGAAGGTATGATCATAGAGTCTATATTATGTACAATGTGCAGTATACCGTTCTAGATACTCTGATACTATATTATCTCACCATAGCTTCTTCAGCTACTGAGCGTTCCAAATCATTTCGACTCAAAATGCTTACAATCATTTTAAGTTTGAGGTTGGTACGTTGCATAATTAATACCGGGGTTCCTCTCTCATAATTATAAGTACCTCGGCTTCAGTGTCTTCGGAACTGTTTATTAGAACTCTACTAAGTTCATTTATATGTCTCATCTTACTTCTTGGATGATGCTTAATGTTGAAATAAAACTCACTGAACATAGCAGCTCACTTGGCTACTTGAGGTTGTACAGTTTTCTATGTATTTAAATACACTATTTATTGACTATCTGTGACTATCAGAAATTATATACTAATCAAATATGGACGAAGTCTGCTTGTGCTCCATACCATAGCGATAGACCTATTAACTCCTGATTAATGGGATGATAGTTTCTCTCTGCACTGGTTATCTTCTTTGACACTGCATGTACCACATGCATCTGCCACACAAACCCACACTGCTCGAATCATAATGTAACTTTGTATAAGGCTTTGTGTCGGATAATTGTAGAACTGGCCTATTGACAAGATGATCCTTTAACATTTTGAATGACTGATAATAGGTAAAAATCCACTTAAATGGTACACCATCCTTTAACATTTCACTAATTGATAAAGCTTTCTTTACAGTTTGCATAATGTGGGATGAAAATTCTGAATAATTTTATGTTTGTTGTCCGGCTTTAGGAATGCTTTAACCGTAATAACTTTTTAGTCACCTGGTTGCAAGCCTTCCGCTGGTAACATAAAACCTAGAACCTAGTTACCTCTAAAATAATATTTACTTAATTTGAGTGTTAATTTAGCTCCTTCAAACTCTTTAACATATGCTGTAGTCGGTTTAACTTTAACATATATGGTATTGATGTAGATGGCATTAATATATATCATCAAGATACCACATGGGCACTTTATCTTTTATAGAAGGTGTAATACTTGTTGCATTAACCATAAAAACTCATACGAAACGTTGATTAAACCAAACACCATTCTTTCGAACTGGCCACACTCGCTAGGCGTGATGAAAGGTGTTTTCTCTTTTACAGATTTAGTCAACGATACCAAGCCAAATGCAAGGTCTAGTGTCGTAAACATTTTAGCACTCCATAGTCATTCTAAGTGCTCATCGAGATTGGGTGTTGGAAATACTTTTCGTACTGTCTGTGAATTTGAACTGGGATAATTTATTACAAGTCTTGCGTCGCCATCTTTTTTTACTGACTAATATTCCAAGTGACGCATATAGATTGGTCTCTGTTACTATACTAGCATTCTTCTATTCACGAACTATACTGCTTATAGTCTTTAGTTCGGAAACACTAGTCCGATATGGTTTGCATACAACTGGTTGACCATTTTCGACAATACCCAATGTCTATTTGTATCACCAGGATACAATCTAGTTTACCCAAATTAAATGCAAAACAGCATCGGTAGTTATTCAAAAGTTAAACAAGATCATTTGCTTCTTCCTGGATAAATTCTGGACCATGCTGCACCATTTCTACAGTTATTGGACCTATTGAAACCTCAGTTGTTAGCGTCGTCTGATGATGCGTGAGTATAACATCACTTAATCACCTCAATTCACTTTCACATTATTCATAACAATTACATTAATACATTTGTCCGTAGTAACCATTTTGGCACTTGTTGTCGGCAATTTTTCCACCTCATGTTTTATTTTCACTGTACAGTTGCTTATAAATTCCCTAGAAATATCTGACGTTTATAAGGAAATTTCATACCATAACGGCATAACCTAAGCTCAATTGGTTGGTAGTCTTGATGAAAGTGATATTTTCCAACTTAGTAAAAAGTGAAAGACCGCCTAATAATTATTTCATGTTGTTGTATCGTTGTCATTAAATACAACCAGCTTGACACGTTTCTATTGATGCATATAACTACTTCTGTTTCACCCAAACTAATAGGTTGAACAGTATACACACCCGTCGATTTTCTTTGTATTGATGTCTATACTTACTCCAGCCACTGAGAGAGCGCTACTTCTTCGCGCATACAAATGATTGAACCCCGCAGTTTTGTACTCAAATTTCTCCCACTCTACCACTACGGCGGCCAGTTTTTTGGAGGGTTTAATGATGGAAATGCGCAAGAATGAACGAATTTTGGTAACCCCCCAGAAGCGCTCTCTCAGTGGCTGGAGTATAGACTGAATCACACTGCAGAGGATATTTTTATTATAGAAACTACGCTACCCGTATCTATCAGTTCATATATAATGTCTAAGTGACTATAAATTCATACTGCTTATTTTATTAATGTATTATGCTACTTTTCGGTTGTGCATAGACCCGGTTTATGACTGAACTTGACAATACTTAGCACTGTGGTATGTGTCCTTTATATTTAAATATAGCTACACTTGAACGGCTCACGAGGTTGAGTGCTATCTCACTCTATATGTTCCGACAGTTGACAATTATAATAGCGGAGACCCGTCTTAGGCGAAGTAAGGTCCACAGTTTTACTTTTTACTTCTTTCTCCTGCGTTGTCACTGGTCCCTTCTTTGGCGTAGATTTTGGAACTCGTTTGGTTTGTGTTGTGTTACGCAATTTCTCACTGCAGTTATGTTCCATTTCATTATGCATCAACGGCTATTAGTTACAAGTTTCAACACACTAGTATGTCCATTGCTGAGTAATGAGAATTCACAGAAAAAATGAAACCCGACGCGAACCATTTAGTAGCTACATCAGTATCACTAGTTTCTCCGTTCAACATTGGTACTGTCTGGCCGTCTAGGTAATGATCGTTAACATTGAAGTAAACGATTTTTCTGTTGTTTACGTCTCCATTAACTTGTTTATAATCTTGACCATTTGTTGTTCTCGTAAACGACTTTGCTCAAGTAAAGAATGCACTAGATCGTTTGCATTAAACGCAGAATCCTGCTCGTAGTGTCGGATTCGGAGTTTTCAGACGCCATCACGAAATTTCAAACCCACGCGTCGAATTGATTACTCAGTAGTCAATACTCACAATTCTTACGATCTCGATTCAATATATCACATAAAGTAAACATAGTTTACTGATAGGCAGACAGCACGGATATAGATACTATGGTTGCACTACGGCCCATATTGGACCACGGCGTTGAGCGGCGCAGAATGTTCTTATCAAATCTGACAAAAAGTCGCGTACTACTAGTGCCCTCTACAGTCATTATTATAGAAATCTTGTACCATGTTACCACAGACTACATTTAGTTTGTGATGTTACCATAACTAATAACAATAATAGAGGCTATAGAGAGCGCTAGTATGACGCGACTTTCTATTCATTCTTGATGATGAGGAACATTCAGAGTCGTCATATCCGTGCTCGTTGTGCAACCATAGTATCTATATACGTGGCAGACAGTTGATGGCGTATTGGCGTGCTTGTTATCACATTAATAATTAGATAAGATCGATTAGACCTCGGTAATGGTAACCAACGCGAAAAAAGTCACTAACCTTAGAAATACAACGGTACGTACTTTCGAATGTCTAATGATACAACCATAACATAGGTTAGGTTAGGTTATAGTGAGGCGACCTCCGAACGCGGGCGACGTTGAGGAAATCCTGTGTGGTCCCCTGTCACATGACTTGCCAGAAGACACCCAAGCCCGAAGGAGAATTATCAAACAGTTCGAAACTAATCGTGTGGAGTTCATCCGCATGGTCGAGACGATTCTGTTGACCAAGGAAAAGGATGAACGCGAGGAACAGGCCCTGCGAAGGGCACAAGGGTACGTGCGACCGCTCTGATGGAGAACGGAACATCCAGAGTGGTGGACTCCGGTCGGCTCGAGAAGGTCAGGAAGAAGTCCTTCGCTAATGTTAAATTTAATTGTTAATGCTTAGAAAATGATTGAACGGGGGTAAGTCGGGGAGCTGTCCCGTCTGCCACCCATGTATATGCTAAATTTGATGCCGTCAATAAACGATGGCGGCGCCGCGGAAGCAATGCGAAAGCAGATCCCGCGGCGTCGTCGGTTAAAACAGGAAAAAAAAAAAAAAAAAAAAGGTTAGGTTATAGTATATATGATGTCTGTTTTTGGGAATTACTCCTATTGCGTCCCCCCTTCCCAACCCTATTCATATAATTTCTCCCCTTAGGACTATTAGTATATTGTTTCCAACGGCTTTATCCTTCAAAGTTTAAGAAAAAAAACGGAAAATTGTATGCTTAATCAGTTTTTGACAAAATTTGCATTTTTTATTTGATGACTAAATAACTAAATAGATAAGTATGATTACATCGGTACGTGTTTTCGTCCATTCTAGCGCACCACGCCTACAGTAGTTCTCGTTATTTCATTGGTCGTAATAATTCTGGCATTAATATTTTGTATGTAAACATAACATAATATTGTTATAAAACTGATACCGTAACAGTATACTCTTATTTAACTACATATTTGATTAATTAATTTTTTTAATTTTTTAAATATAGTCTAGTGTTGATAATATTAATAGCCAATGAGAAGCCGACAACTGAATAATTGACTGGGTCTGAAGAGGAATATGCGTACCACTGTATCAGTAAAAATGTGATCATATCCATAGACATATACATATAAATGGTTGTTTATATATGTCTATGACAGCGCTTCTTAATCTTTTTCGAATGACAAAACACTTATAACATTTTATAAAGTTTTCGTGGAACACAGCCGTAAAATACAACAGTAATTATATACGTTTTTTAATTTTTAATATTTTTCTTACTAATACACTTATACCAAGTCCGTGGAACACCGGTTAAGAACATGGGTGGACATTTGATTGAATTTTAAGGGGGGCTTTAATAATTTAATGTAAAGTGACCCCGCCCCCTTTTTATACACAAGTATAACATATTACCTTCGATTTTTGGGAGTCTATTGAAATACTTGGGGAGCTAGCCCCCCTAAGTTCCCCCCCAATGACCCCCCGATGATTTGTCTGGTCATTTTGCATCAGATCATATACCATTAATAAAATTATGAAACAATACTATTTTCCTCGTATGCGATTTCATGTAAAAGTAAATATTAACTGTTGTCCAAAATGTATACTAACAAAACCCTCACGAAGGAAACAACCTGAACCCTCTATCTAATCGAAGTAGGAAAGCGCTCCATTGAAGTCATTAACATGGTCCAAATAGATATAGGACCGTGTATGAAATCAACTAAAGGAAAAAGATATTTTTAGTGATGATTGATAATATAATTATTAGGACTCAGAAGTTGATGACCTTAAAAACATTAAAAATGACCTAAAAATACAAATATGACATAAAAATGACAAAAAATGACCTTAAAAATTAAATTAAAAAAATACAAATATAGTAGACGTTTTAAGTAAGTTATCAGCATTATGGTCGACATAAAACGATAAGAAATGAACTAATGTGAAATCAGTAAAAATGATTAAAAATATGAGAAAATGAGCTAAAGATGTCAAAATATGACTTAAAAAGTAATTAACACCAAAAAATTCAAAAAAAAAATTAGTTTTTCAAATTCATATGCTAATGATTAATGAAACATATTTGTGGCCAGGAGAGCATTGTCTAAAAAGTTCCAAAAATAATGCAAAATGCATCAACTTCCGAGCCCTAATAATTAAATATATGAAAGTGTTTGCAGTTACAAGCTGTGGGACTGATGCAGTGGTAAGCAGTCTCTGGAATTTTATATCAATGTATAGGTCTCCAAGACGGGTGATCAGCGATAGAGGGTCAGTATTCACAGCTAAGGCATTTATCATTTGAAGAATTTTGCCGTCAGTACGAGTTCCGGCATACTTAAATTCGGTACAACACCCACAATCGATCAGATAGGTTGAGCGAATAAACTGTATATTAATTCCATTACTGCACAAGCTAATATGGAATCCGACCGAATACAGAACAAAGATTTAATGATTATTGAACATTTGAACGTTATTTAAATAATGCTTTAAATAACTATTACCTTTTCATGTATTATATAGCTTCTATCTTCCTAGTTTTAATGATGGTGATTTACGCAATGTCATAACTACAGTTAACTGGGAAGATCCAACTCAATTATAGGATCAAGTTCGAGAAAAAATCGCGTAGGAGCAACAAATGTAGAATATTGGGTATAATTCAAAATATTGCAGACCAGCTGTGTACAAGATTGCTCACATAGTATTTATTTGAAAAACTACAGAGGCAACACGGTATTTAACCAAACTCCAAAACAAATATTGTGGCCCTTTGGTGATAGCTAAGATCTAACGCAATGAATAATGATGTATATAGAGTGTCAGCACTAAGGATTACAGAGGGTAGACGATACACAATAATGGTACATATATCACACATATCTAACCTTGTCACTAACTAACGAAGATTGACCGCCACTCAGTGACAAAGAAGTACTCAATGGCAGTGGCGTATTTAGAATTTTTTTTAAGGAGCACACGCTGTCTAAAATTTTATAAGACATATATTCATTTCATTATTCATGTATAGCGTATACAAATAAATATAAATCTTTAAAACAAAAAAATAGTAAATACGGCCAACGAGGGGAGGCATATATCTCTCCTGGATACGTCACTGCCTAATGGGTATGAAGTAGATATATTAGTAAAATCAACAACAGACATAGGAAGTGTAGTGGCACAAGAAAAAACCCAAAAATTCAAAAGAGTCACGAAACTTCCAGCTTGACTAAATCTCTATAAAATGTAACTTAATTAGATGAAGTAATTGATGTTATTAAAAGAAAATAGAAAATTTTAAAATTAAAATAATTATAATAATTAACAAATATTAACTAAAAACTAAAGTACTTACCTATATAAAAACTAAAATTAAATAATGTCAGTTTTTCATTTTAGGCTGATAATAACGTAGGTAGATATGTATAATTTTGTTGTTTATTTACTTTTTAATAACAATAGGTGTGATGGTATAGTATGAGTACATAACAATATAACATTATAAATTTATAACAACGGTAAATTGTAAGTGTATTAAATTCTACAAAAGGAATTATAAATCGTTGGCGATTCTAATTATCCGGCCATCCGGGTGAAAGGTTTCTTGAGTAATTGGTTGGGCAGTGAGGAATAATAAAACAAATAACAATAATTATTACAGGTGTTTCAATTTCAAATGGAAACTTTTATATTTTAAAGTGCAAGTATAGGGAAGGGAAGTCAATAGACCCAGAGAGCAGTTGTTGGAAAAATAAATATGTTTTAATGGTGATGATGATAAAAAAGAGTGGAGATTTAGAAAACAGAGGACGGATAGATATTTATGTGGTACGAACTACAAAGTTAATATTAAAAATGTAAAAGTATATTTTATAGAAATAATAACAATAAAATGTATTATTTATGCCATTATTTTGTTCATAGTTATTTTTAAACTGCTGTTCGAGCTAAGAGACGACGAGAATATCAATAAATAACTTGAACTGGTGTCTGGTATCTAATTAAAACTGTAATATCTACTTTGCTAATTTATCAATGCAGATTGAGTTGGTTTTTCTCGTTTATTATTTATTACTAATCATTTTATTCGACATAATAATTATATTTTGTACTTACTATTGTTTATTTCATTATTCGACTTTGTTCAGTATTCTTACAAAAAAATCGACATTATTAGTTGGATAAATGTATATATGAACCTGGTATTCCTATTTTCTAGTACACATAGATCAAGTTTAGGGTTGCCAACTCTTCGTTATTTGCAAAATACCAGCCTAAGGGTACAAAAGAAAAAATCATAATTTTCCACCGATTTGTATTTAAAATAAATTTACATTATAATTAGAGGTAAACATAGATACAGCCGTACAGGTAATTTTAAAATAAAATAAATTATATATTTTTAAAACTATATTAATTACTATTAAAATGTATTTTTTTGCAGCCTTAAATACATTCTTTTAATTTTTAATTTGTTTAAAGAACTCAATATGTATTATGTATATTGTATAAATGTATGTATATAATAAATTATTTACTTATATAACCACGGATTACATGTAGTACCTAGTTACCTAACTTATAAGTTATAACTAATTCGGCTTTAACCAGTTTAACCTTAGGTATTAATTCCCAAACAATTTTCTCGTCGGAACTCTTATCGGATTGAAATACCGGCCGGTTGGCAACCCAAAGTTTATTGTAGAATGTAGATACTATGCTAAAAGATTTCTTTTTGTTAGACAAAATTAAAACTTTTAGTGTCTAAAATTATTAACAGAATTAATAAATTAGTAATCCGACCGTTCTTATAGTATAAGATCTATTAAGGTCCATCATTAAATGTTTGTATTTTGTACAATATTCCATAACAAGTTGATGAATTTAATCCGTGAGAAGATTTTCTTGGCTGAGTGGATAGGTAGTAGCTATTAGCTACAAGCTATTTACTTTAATTTTTAACAGTACCTAATACCTATAAGTTTCTGTATACTTAGAAGGCTAGAACCCTAGAGCATACTTACAGAAAAATAAATTTGGGATGTTTTTCGTTCTGATATTTTTGTTTATTTTCAATACTTTTGTCTGTTAAACAAATCATCATTAGTTTATAGACTTTTATAGACTAAGATAGTTATTTTATCTCTATAAACTATAAAGGCGTAGGAGCAAAATAATTATTTTAGATTGTGCAATAGTATCATTTTACTGCGTCGTCACATCTGAAATATCATTCAATTTCAATAAACGGAAATTTCGTTCCTGGAAAATATTAAGATAAAATATTTTATATTAATCTTTTTATTATCGTTTTAAAATAGGTAATTATAAAGTTTTGAAATCAATTCAATAAATAAATTATTTTACAAAAATGATTATAGTTAGTAGGTGGTGATGTACAAATTTCGGGTCAGTACTCCTTTTGACCAAAAATTACCTTCCTCTTTTCAACCAAAAATGATAAAATAGTTTCATCTTTACGCCTAAAAATAATTGCATTCTTTTCGCCCACGGTTTCACGTTTAACATTTTAGAAAACACTGTCTCAAAATTAATTTAATATAAAACTATTAAGCATAACTCAGAAAGCACCACGAGGAGGCGGCTTCTAACGCTTCTATAAGATATAACTCTTCAAAAGTTTATACTTTATTGTGTTTGTGTAAAATTAATTAATGACAAGTAATCTGTATTATATAATAATTATTTTTACACAAGCACAATACATTTTTGGAGAGTAATAAAAGCCTACATTTAGTGTTAAAAAAAAATTGCGGAAACATGAGTTGGGTAGGTTGATAAATAATAGTACTTAATAGAGTTTATAGAAAATAGAACTAGGTATATGACATCGTATATGTTTACCAAAACGTCATCAAGATAGTCATCATTGATTATTCACAGTATTAAATCAAATCAATTATAAATGAATATAGGCACATAGCATAGAATATAGATAGTATCAAAAGTAAATGAATTATTAAACACAACAATTTAAAAAAGATTTAATTTAATATAGAATATATAGATAATACAGATGTATAAGTTAACCTAGCCTAACCTACTTACTAGTGTCTATTGGTTGTTGCACTATTATCCAAAATATACTAAAATTTAATTGCTAATTCTATAATATACAGTTTGCCACAAAAGTCTTGTATCAACCTTAATATCTCCATAGCAAATTAATATAAACATTTTTAATGTTTTAAAAAAAAATCTGTTTAAATAGTAATAATGAAAATATCTTAAATAATTAAAAACCTAAGGGTAATATATTTTTTTTTATATTTACTTATTACTGTAAAAAAAATCTGTATTTAATATATTGATTTGCCACTAAGATACAAAGAGTAATAAAAGACTTCTGTGACATACTGTATACTATCCAATTAGCAATTAAGTTTTAATTTATTTTGGATAATAGTGCAACAGCCAACAGACACTAGTAAGTAGGTTAGGTTAGGTTAATTTAACCGATGTGGATTTGTGATACTGTTATAATAGTAGCTAAATGTTTGTCGCTTGAAAAAAAATATTACTAAATTAGTGTATTAACTATTAAATATTTAAATGGATTTTAAAATTAAATTATTATTTTGTAATTCCAAAAAAAAAAAATCAATATTATATTATTTATACTTTGTTGTATACTATATCTATGTAGGCATGCAGGTGTGTAATTCATGCAAAATATCAATTTTTAGCAGATGCATACCTTTTTTGAAAACAATTATTTGTTTATTGTTCACTATACTTAATATATAAATAGTATATAATGTCACTCATTCTCTAATTACTTTAAATACCTAAGACCTAACTGACATTAGTAAAACAAACTTTACTTTAATCCCCTCTAATTCAATAATGCCATGATGTATGAAAAACATACCTAACACTCATTATGTAACTTTTTATAAGGTCATGTCAATGCCATCACAAGAGATATAATTTTACTAATTTAAGTATTAAGGTGTAATTATAAATCTATAATATTCTCTTCATTAAAATTATTGCTATAAAAATTAAAAACATACCAGTATACCACTGATGAATAAAATAATTTATCATTCACTCAATGTATTGAGTCCTACGTTAACATTAAATTATAGAACCAATAATTGTTATTGTATACTAACCAATTAATTATCAAACATAATAAATGTCTTCTATTATTTAAACTTGAAGTTATTATTAATTGATTAATATGTTATTTTAAACTTTAATTTAATCAACCAGATAGTATACTCCACTTTAAATTTCACAATAGGTCAATAATCAACATATTTACACATCAAATGTTTTAAATATGTGAAACGTTTTTTTTCTCTACGTAATGTACAAATAAATAACTGATATCAATTCACCGTTCCCTTAATTGCACAATGAAGAAAATATATACAAATATTCTATTATAAGTGTTGATATTTTATCCTATGGTATTTGTACAATAGTTCAACAATAAAAATTTATGTTGCAATTAATCAATTATATATAACTAATAGTTTATTATTTTTAGGAAAAATGTTGCTTCACAGTAATACGTTTTAAGGTTACTATCTCTTTCATTTTAATAAAAAAAAAAATTATTATTATAAGTCAATTGATAAAAGTTGACCTATGACACTAGTATTAAAAAATATTATAAACACTCAACCACTGGATAGACTGAAGAATCAGTTGCACAGCAGTGCGATAAAAAGTACTTAACTTTATATATTGATTTGTTGGAATTGAATCTTGCATCATAATGATTATTTTTGATGAATGATAGTGACAGAGGTTGTTCGACAAATCTTTAATTAGATTAATTATGTCATTATTTTAAAAATAAAATTGAACTAATTTTTTGAGACTTTCAAAATAATATTTTGTTTATAGACCAGGAAATAATTTTACTTATAAAAATGAATTACTAATCAACAAGGCAACAACCCTCTTTGTTGTATATTCTTGTATGAACTTTAACTATCCCCATTTTTCAACTCGGGTCATTCATCTTCTGTAGAAATAAAAAACTCATAATACAAATATTAAACATTCATTAAAATTTTTTTTTCAAATTGTACAATTGTTTGAAAAAATAAATATAAATATAAATATTGCACAACATACACACAATTAGACAAATATTAATAAAACCATATAAAAATGATTTAAGCTATTTTAAATCCATAACCTAATCAATATTAACAAATAAATATCTTTTTTTGAGTATGGGACAAAAATATTTAAAAAATGATTAAATCAATATGACTCATAACATAATTTTTACTTATAAAATACACTGTGCCCATAAAATTAAACAAATTATATTATACTTATGACGAAGTTTGAGGTTTTGCTAAATCATTATCCAAAATATCTGATGTAGTGTCGCTCAATAAAGTTTTAAGGTCAACGGATTTGGGGAGTTCAATTTGTGATGTCCCTAAAATATAATAAAATAAGCATAAATTTAAGTTATGATGATATACTGATATTATCATTAAATCTTACCAGCTTGTGCCATGAATAGTTCTTTTAAAAATCCTAGTTCTTTACTTAAAAGTTTAATTTTTTCTTCAAGTATATCATTCTCTGTTTTTAATTGATTCACACGTTGCAATGTTTGTTGAGTGCGCATTCTACTTTTGACTCGACTTCTTTTAACCGCCTGACAAGTTAAAAAAAAAATACATAAATATAGACAAAAAAAAATATAATGCAAGAATTTAAAAATACCTGATTGTTCTTGTCTCGTTTTCGTCGGTAATCTTCTTCACTGCTATCGCCTTCATCCCGTAACATGGTCGATAGAGCCATGTTTTTGTTTTCTTTATTTTTACGAGCCATACAACGCGACACACGCTCCTCAAATGATTCTAAAAACCAGAGTTAACAATAAATTACCAAAAGTTACAATAAGAGTGAGATGCCAATGCCACAGTAGTAAAAAAACCTTAAAAAAAAGTTGCGAAATCAAAATAATTGTTTAGAGAATAAAATGGCAATTATTGTAATTTCGAGGACACGGGAGAGAAACGTGTATAGATGTCTCTAGGACACTATTGTGTATTAATTATTGGGTCATTGACAATATATACAATTTACATATACATTATGTACAGACGACCGAGCAATGTCAAACTGGATTAAGTCCGGCGATCACACTTACTCAAACAGAGCACCCGATGTGTAATGAAGAATCGGATCCGGTGTTGTGAAAATGAATGAATTTTGCAATTGAATAAATTTGCATCAACTCACGGAATATTATTACTATTATTATTACGACGTTAGATATAGATACCGTATTTATACTGTAACTCTATGCAATAATAATAATATAAAACTTATAGATAACGGAGTACCATTATCTGGCACAATGTTTATTTTTCTGTTATTGTGCGCACAACCTTCCGTGGTCGAACCATGGTTGTTGTGGAGACGCTCATGTTTTGTGTAGTTGTTCATATTATCACGATGTAGAGAAGTCGAGCTGATCTTCTCTACATCGTGGTTCATATCATCTGTATAAACTTTATCTTTAATCACATTTGGACCGTCACCGCCACCGGCCAATAGAACAAAACGTCAGTGATTATTCGTGTTGGTTTAGTTGGTTATTTTGTCCTACGTGGTGGTTCACACTGATGATAACAATCGTGAATGTAATACATTTATTACAGAATGTCGTGATAAAAAATGAATACCTACACTATATTGATTGCAGTTTTAGTTATGAACTGCAATTTACTATTTAGTAAATTTTTTTACGATTTATTTTAATATTATATTTGAATAATATATATTTTTATTTGTAATATAAAATTATATACTTTGTGTTTAAGTATTAATAACTTTTTGTAGATTACACCGTGATTACCAAACAGGTACACACTTTTTGATTGCTTGAAACTAGAAAATATTCAGAAAACAAACATTTTGCATTTTATTTAAAGGTATATCAAAAATTCAATATGCATACCGATCAACAAGTGAAAAAAAGATTACAAGATGAATTTAACGACATAGAATCGAAGAATATGTGGAACATCACGTTCAGAGTAAGTACATTTAATGGTTGTGTAAACAATATAATGACTCAATGAGTATGCGTTATATTCTATTTATTTCATTGTATAATTAAATTGTTTAATCTACTATTAAGTTAATATAGATATTAGTACCTATGTATTTTATTCAAACGCCGTATCCATACATCAATAATATTATAACTATCTTTATTATAGTTTGTGGATGAATACTTACTGTATAAAATAAAAATAAAATGTTAATAATGTTTTTTAAACCAAATTAAAAACATGATATGGTATTACAGATAAATATATAATAATTATTAATTTAAAAAAATATAATTTTTAAATTGACAATATAAGTATAATAAGTAGTCTCAAACAGCTTTAGCTAGTGAAAAATACAAGATTTCATATTTTAAAGTAATTTATCATACCTAATGTATAACTGTTTCCTAGTTTAAATGGTGTAAACTATAATATACGACTTAATATCTAAAATGTGTACAATAAACTAAAAATAATAATTATAACAAAAATTATTTTGTTTCCAGCACGGTAATAAATTAATTTTACTTTAGAAATATTCAGACAAATATACAATCTCTTATATAGTTTAAAAATTATGATACATTGAATGTTTCATCCCCATCAAAAAATCGAGTTTACGGATGTTTTGCCTCCCAAAATATTAAGCAAGGATATTTTGTCCTTAGGAGTTATAAGCAATGTTAGATTGATTTAAATTATTTCTAATTTTATTATTATTATGGTTATTTATGTAAAATTCAAAATTAATATATAATTTTTTTTTTTTTATTAAATAATAATTTAAAACCGTCTGACCAAATGTCCTATAATCAATATTTTATCAGTGGCCAAAAGTCCTAAATCTATTTACTTCCAGGGGATAAAATGTCCTACCTTAATAATTTTTGGAGATGGAACAAACATTTACCAGTACAATTAAATTAAAAACAGTCAAAACAGATAATACACGTATTTATTTTGAACAAATGTGATGTTCTTTATTAAAAATATATTGAAGTGGTTAATTATTAGTTCGTTAATGTTTTAATTTTAGTTAACTTAATTTTGATGTATGATTCGTATTGGATTAATTAACTATAGAATTTTTTAATTTTTGATTTTTTTTTTTCAGTTTGTTGAAGTAGAAAGTTCAAAAATTAAGAAAACATCTGATGAAGCAAAGAAACCACAAAATAAGGCATTAAATAGATATCAAGATGTTTCGCCTTATGATGAAACTAGAATTATCCTAAAGAGAGGAAATGTATCTTACATAAATGCCAATCTTGTACAAGTAAGAATAACATTTATGTTAAATAATTTTAACAATAGTTTCATTGTAGTATTTACTACTATACATATTATACTTTGTTCGACATGACAAAACTTCTCTCCTTGTTACTGACAGAATATTTTAATGTAATCATATAGGGCAATCCACTATGTATGATCCCATCCCTTTGATCCATCTTCTTCTTCTTCTTCTAAAACTTATAATGGTTCATTTAGGACCATATTCTTTGGAAACTACTAAGGTTATTATTGTATAGACTGGTCCATATATTTTTCTCTCGAAACACTAGTTTTTCTTCATCTCTTTGAATATTAGTCCACGTCTCGCATGTGTTTGTCACTATGGGTCTGATGTACATATAGGTTCTCCTTTGTGCATCTTAACAGTAACTTGGATGAGAATATTTCTCTTATTGTGAAGTAAAATCTATTTTCTGCATTTGTCTCATCCTAATTTCATTATGTATTTAGTTTTTTTCGTTTGTATTAGGTCCCAGCATTTTAAGCCTACTTGCTCAAAAGTAAATTATTCAATACTGCGATTTTCCTTTTACTATTGCATTCCTAGTCATCACCATATATTTAGTCTTGTTTTTATTCACTATTAATTCCATATTATAGATAAATTGTAGCCAGCCTTTCCTAAATGGGTGCTTTTTGATCAAACCAAAACTGCTTATTCTGCTGTAATGAACACTATCTTCATTTTTGCAATTATTAGGATAGTAGCACTTGCTCCTCATAAGATTCTTATTAGTTTCTATATTAAGTTCTTAGTTTATACTGTAGTATTTCAAATTAATCTTAAATTTCAGTAATTAGTTCAATGTTATTCCAAAATACTTTCCTTTATACTGAACATTAAGTTCTATTTTTTAGATCCATAGACCTGATATTTTTGAGATTTGGTCTTAGGCATCATGTATAAAAATATCTATCTAAAATTTTTATGTCATTCCTTAGAACCCTCTTTGTTTCATCCTTATCCTTTGGTTCCTTTGTAGAAATGCACAATTTAAAAAAAATGGGGCTTAGCATAATTGATGAATCTAGTGTTTATGTAAAAATAAAAATGTACAAATAATTTTTATATTTTGTTGATTTAGGTATGTAATTGTGAAAGGCAGTATATACTGACTCAAGGACCCTTAGAAAACAGCACTTCTCATTTTTGGCTTATGGTGTGGGAACAAAGTTCTAAAGCCATCGTAATGTTGAACAAAGTTATCGAAAAGAAAAAAGTAAAATATATATTTTATACTATATTTCAATTAATTATTTATATAACATTTTTTTCCTTAAGCTTAAATGTCATCAATATTGGCCAAAGAAAAAAAAGGATAATGATAAATTTGTATGGAATGATGTTGGTCTATCTGTAGAATTTGTCTCTAAAATCAATCATGGGTTTTATGCACTAAGTGTTTTAAAGTAAGAATAAATCAGTTTTGTTTGTTTAAAAAAAATCATTAATTTCTTTTTATTTTAGACTTAATGACTTAGATTCTGGAGAATCTCGTGAAATTTATCATTTCCATTATACTGATTGGCCAGATTTTGGAGTACCCAAAACACCCACACCATTTTTACGATTTCTCAGAGATGTTAGACGTAGTGGTAGTCTTGATCCATCTCACGGACCGATTGTCGTTCATTGTTCTGCAGGAATAGGTCGTTCGGGAACATTTTGTCTAATAGATTCCTGCCTTATAAAAGTGAATAAATTAAGCGATTAAATTTTAATTTAAAGCATAAAATAAATTATGTATTTAATGTAGATGAATACACCAGAAGGCTTAAACTATGTTCACATACGTACATTACTAGCAGAAATGAGAAAATGTAGATTGGGACTTGTTCAGGCTCCCGAACAACTTCGATTTGTATACCAAAGTGTTATTGAAGCCCTTGATTCAAATTGGGAAGCGGATAATGAGGTAAATAATTTTATTTAAAAAAAAAATCTAATTTAATGTTATTATTTGAAAGTTTATGATTAAATATGTTTATTAATATATTTTACCTTTAATTATTGTTCTTTCATCTATCTCCAACTTAATTATATTTTTCTTCATAAAATGTTCTTTACTTTCTTTATTATAATAAAATAAAATCAATAAATAATTTAACAGTTCTTGATTTGTAGAGGTGGATTGTGCTCAGTGGGCCAATACCCTAATTTTATTTTTTAAACATTTAAAAAATATATACAGCAGAAAAATGTATTATTTTTATATTTTGTTCAGTAAGAATACATGTACTATGTGTTTTTAGTACTTTAATAACAATTTAACTGGTGCAATATATAATAGTGGTTTTTATAACACACAGTTTATATCATTAAACAAATATTGAAAAAAAAGTAGGTTAATATTTTTTTATTCGAGAAGGAGTATGTTAATATTTTTTTTTAATAAGTCAATTTAGTATTATAAAATATTTATTATATTTAACAAGTCCCAGAAATTGATATATTCAGTATTTGTATATTTTAGCTTTTTTGTTCAAAAGGTTCCTAAGTATAATACAAATTTAAATCACATCTTTTAACAGTATAAAAAATTCAAAAATGAAATTTTATTTTGAATTTTTCAGATAATAATATATATAATCTATATGCGTTTGTTTTAGGATAATTTACCTAGTTTAGATGGCTCACTGTTGAATAATATAAGCGAATCAGACTGTGAAAGTAGTGATAGCGAATTAAGTAGTGAAGCACCCCCCTTACCGCCCCCTCGTATGGAATCATTAAGGCAGCAGGATGAAGATGATTATGATGATGAAGAATCGTTAGTGTCAGAATCTGATAGTGATGAAAATGAATCAACTCCACCACCATTACCACCTCCTAGAGATCTCGATTTATCTAAATCTAATGAGTATGCAATTTCATTAATTATGTTTAAAATAATATTTTATGTATTGAATTTCTTACTTTATTTATTTTATTTTAGTCGTATGAATACAACAAATACCAAAGACGAACGTAACAAGAACAAAGCTGAAGGAGAGGCAGAAAAAACCAAAATTATGGCCGACAAATTAAAAATAATGAAGAGAAAACAAAAAGAGCAAGAAAAATGGGAACAAATCAAAAGGTCGTGGTTTTATCCATTGAGAAATTTAGGAATTGGAGTTTTAGCTCTTAGTGGTGGTGTAATGATTGTTGCATACTTGATGAATTATAAAAAATAACGGTTTTTCATTTAGTTATTTATACTCGGCTTTACAATTTACAAGGGCATTAACAGACATATACAATGTTTGCTTTAATTTAAATATAATAAGAAGTGGTAATATAGATGACGACCAAATATTTATCAAAATAGCTAAACTTCCATTTGAATAAAAAGAAGACTGAAAATAAGCATAATAAAAATAATAAAAAAAATAAAGCCAAATTTTACTTTGATTCTACCTTAGTTTTAATTTGTTTTATAATTTTAATAAAATTACATGGAATTTTGTCTATAAAACAAATTAAAATTATCTTTGTGAATTGTAGATGTCGAGCTTTATAAACAAAACAAGAATGTAAATAATTTCTAATAGCATAAATCATACCATTTTACTTAAATTTAGTCAGTAACACATGTAAGTAAATAATATATCTATTTTCTTAATGAATTGATTAAAATTAATCATTCCGTAAATTATATTATACTGTCTAATGAAATAACACTATATTATTGAGTTGAATTAAGTTTTATTTTAATAAAAATATAAAATGTTAATCTACAATCACAAATTGTGGTAATTAAATAAAAAACTAATTAATATGATGTGTGTTCTCTTATTTATTTTTAAAATTAAAATATGAAAAATTTAATTAAATAAAATATAAGAAAAAATTTAATTTTTAACTACCTACATTTATTATACTTTGATGTATTATTAGTTTTCTTTTAATTATTGTCTTTGGAATATGGATGATACTGTTAAGATCATTATTTATTTAAATTTGATATTAATAAATGTAATGTAATATTATGAAAACTTAACTCAAGGAAACAAATTATCAAAATATGTGAATGAACGATTTTAATTTGAAAAAAAATTAAGATCTAAATATATCTATAAATTATTATTTATTGAACTCTGCTTGAGCTTAACAATGAAAAATGTTTTTTTTCTATTCAACATTGTAAAAATGTATTATTCTTAATAGGTATCTAGTTAATAACTAAACAGTGTAACTAATATTATTAAGACATAAGCAATTAAGGTTTAGGATATTCAATTATTTTTGTTAAGTATTTTAAAACAAAATTATAAATAGTAACTTAAATATTTTAAATTATATATTGATCAAATGTACTACTGTCAGAATATAAAATTTATCCAAAATAACTATTATTGTTATTTTATCACAACTATGTTAATTTATTAATTATTATTCTACTTAATGAAATGTACTTTTAATCATTTTATGGAAGGTAAATAATGTTTGCTCATACCATAAAGACTGTTTTGAAGATTGCGTTTAAATTTTAAATATTAATTAAAATGTTGAAAATACAGAATTACTTATTTATGATTAGTGATAGGTAAACATTATACTATTTAATATATTATACTGTGTGTTATACATTTTTATAATATTTAAATTTAATCAATACTTAATAAATACCTTGAATACAATTTAATATTAGAAAATGTTTGTTTTAAATTTCTAGGCACTGCAACAATGGAAAACAAAGTAAAAATAAATGAAATGGAGTCATATTCTTCACATTTCTTGAAAATTATTTTTTTACACTTAAGAAAAATAAACACATAAATAAAATCTTTTTTTTGTCACAAAAAAAAGTCTAAAACATGTCTTACTATAAATATAATATACATAGTATTATGTAAATTTATTATAATGATGAAACAAGTTTTTAACACTTAATTAACTATATTAACTATGTCACTAATATTTTTGAATTATTACATAAAATGAATTAAGAATTGTTGTTACTAAGAATTATCTTAATAATATTAAATCTAAAAACAAAATGTATGTGCATTAGATAAAAATAGTTGTAATAATTGTTTTTTAAACTTTACTTATTCTTAATTTTTATAATTGTTCTGATCTTGATATACAATAAAATCTAGATAATTAATGTAATAGAATATATTAATTATTAGGAAATTGTTTTTTTTTATGCATTAAAATTGAAGTAAAAAAAAATGTTCTATTTATTATCTTACATAAGAATATACTCAACAGTGTTCAGTGTTTATTCGTATTGTAAATGAGTTTTAATGTAAAGAGTTAAATCGGTTTTTTATGAAGCAAGTTTACAGTCAAACACAGAGACACTTATAAATCATATTACCAAATAATAAAATATATTTTTACTTAGCTCAAGGAACAGGGAACTAGACTCAGTATACTGTTAGAGCTATGAATAATAATTTGAGATTTTTTTTTTTAAAATAATTTTGGTCATTTACCAATTTTTTGTTCTCTTAGCTTTTTTCTCCATCAATTTACACATAATGACTAACATTTTAGGTGAAAATCTTTATTTTTATAAAAGATAAATAATTTTAAAATAAGTTTTCTAAAATATATAAGTTAATAACATATTATACTATTTGTTCTTATATGTAACTTTTGGGTTTTTTTTTATATATTTTATAGCTGACAGGAACACAATAATAAATTAAATATCACAATTGTTTATAAATAAAATTTGATAGTTGATATTATTTTACCTTCAACATTACAAATAATTAATAGTTTATTAACAAATTAAAGGATACTCAATATTGATATTTAAAAATCATAGCTAATGAATATGATATTATTAAACTCCATACAAATAAATAATTTTTAAATTTTTGGCTATACAGTGTAGTACAAAATTTAAATATATGATGATATATAATGATAAAATGAAATGCTTAAAAAAAATAAAAATTGATTGTTGATGTAAATTTTGATAATATATTTGAAATGTTAAAGACATTGGATAGGTTATAAATAACTTAATAATTATGATATTCATACAAAAAATAATTCCATAGTTCAAAATTATCAGTATCTACTATACTCGATGAAATTTTTTTTTAAAATTGTTGTCCTGATAAAATACTAAAATAATATTAAAAATACAATTATTTTTTGTAAACATTTAATGTTTGATGTCGAAAAATCATGAAAATGTGCAAATCATTTAATTGTGAAAAATGTTATAAATTATTATAGCTAAATCTTATACATTTTTATGATTAAATATTTTTTAAATGTAACTCTACAGAAAGCTTAAATTAATACTGTATATTTTTTATAGAAATTTGAAGTTTAAATTTGTCGAAATTGTAACTCGACAATATTATTTATAGGGACTAGAAAATATTACTTTTATCATAGTTTGTATACACAAAATAATTCCAAAAATGTAGATTAATTTTAAGCTTTTACCAATTAACACCATAAAATTATTCATGCCAATCTAGAGGAATTAGGAATTAAATAGTTAATAACCATCACTGCAAGTTACTATAGTAAAAAGCAATGTTTGTGAATGTATAAGTAATTCACAGACCCAGTCACACTATTAATTTAGAAATTTAGTATAACTGTAATCGTAATAGTACATTGTTATTTTTAATGACTGTAATATTAGTTAAAATGATAGAAATTTGCTTTATTTTAACATACAATTTATTAATATTATACATTTCATCAAAACTAATTTTTGTATTACAACATATTTTAAACAAGTATTAGAATAAATATATAAGCGGTACCCAAGAACAAAAAATACCATTTTGAGTTCAATTTATTTCTATTATTAGAATTATGTACTTAAAGTTTTAAAAACATAATTAAAAGTTCCAGAAAAATACTTTACAATTTATAAAAGTACAAAATAATTTACTTGTAAACAAATAATATATAAAATATATGAACTGCAATGTATTATTGTAAATTTTAAAATTAAATTAATACTTGGATTCATTGACAGTATTGATTTTTAAAATTATTGACAGTAAACAATTAATTATCTTAGGACATACAAACTTAAAAGTGAAATGAAATTTAAAAACTTTAATATAAAACATACTACACTACATGTCTATTAATATTTCATAAATTAAATATTTATAATCAATTTTAAGATTTTAGTATTTTACTTGTGATAAAGCAGTCATATTTTGTACAATATATAATCTTTAAACATTGTAGATAATTTATTTTGAGGCAAATTATCTTTTATTATATTTGAAGGCAATACAATTGTATATTTGATTTAATAAATAATATTTAAGTTTTGAGCAAAAAAATAAGAAAAAATAGTAAAAATAATAATTTAACTATTACTATTACTGTAAGTAATTTTACAGTTGATTACAATGAAAATAAGACTATAGTCACAAGGCAGGAGAATATAACCATTCCCTTTATACATATTATACAAAATAATAATTAAACTTTAAATTAATCTTTAAGTATCACTTTTCCATAGTTTTATTGTCTTGTCGTTTTCTAATGCTGCTGACGCAATTATATTTGCTGTTGGATGACATGAAGTACACAAAACTACATCTGTAAACCAATTTAAAAAAATTATTAAAAAACAAATTTGATGTGTCATCATGGCAAATGTATGTTCTGGAATTCATTTTTAGATTCTATATTTTAAAAATTAAATGAAACTTAATGAGAAAACATTATCTGTATTTAAAAGTTAATGTTTTTCAATAACCCAATTTTTTAGTGAGTTTTGAGTACATAAAATATTGCAATTTAAAAATACTCATTAATCGTAACAAACCGAGTTATCATAAAAAATGACTTTCAAATACAGATAAAATTAACAGATTAAGTTTCATAATTGATAGATTCATTCTAATTTTTAAACTCAATAATTTAAACTTAAACTATTAAGCAACAATTTGTTAAGATATGTGCTTTTAACATGGGAACAAATGCAAATGTGGTATATTCTTAAAAGCTGTCAATCATTATGAAACTTAAAATTTAAAAATATATGAGCTTGAAGTCATCTTTTTGTGTTATCTGTTAAAATATTACTGCAATAATAATTTCTGTTAATATTTCATTAATAATAAAAAAATATATAAACTTAGGTTTGTGATCTGTGATTTTTAATTTAACTAAATTTGAAAGAGAGTTTATTGTATTTTTTCATAATAAAGAAATTTTTTTTTTAATAAGGTTTAGAGATGACATTTTTGAATTAAGATATGTTTAATAAAATGATACTACAAGTTCTTGTTTCAACAATAAAATTACATATTTTCATTATTAATTTAACTCTTCTTAAAAAGATAATTTTTATTTATTTAGTAGAGATAATCTAAAAATGTTTTACATAATTTTATAAAATAACAATGTCCTAGAGCCTAGATACATACTATACATACAATGGTTAAGTTTAAAAAGTAACAAAGTAAAAATGAAATACAAATAATAACTTTTATAGAGATTCAAAACATGTTTACCTGTATGACCTTGTAATTTTTGTACAATTTCTTTTGATTGTAAATTCCAAATATATACCAT
This sequence comes from Rhopalosiphum padi, assembly GCF_020882245.1. NCBI lineage: Eukaryota > Metazoa > Arthropoda > Insecta > Hemiptera > Aphididae > Rhopalosiphum > Rhopalosiphum padi. The sequence continues at coordinate 29,204,060 of NC_083600.1, forward strand.
ATTGTCTTCAGATCCCGAAACTATCCACTAAAATAATATAAACAATCAAAATTAGCATGTACTTAATATTGTAATAATTAAATTTTAACACTTACTTTTCCACCAGTCACAGAAAAATTTGCGAATATACAGTATTTCTCATTTTTATGGCCAACATAAGTTTTAAGACATTTGCCTTTTGTGTAATCCCATAATTTTAGTGTATTATCAAGGGTGGCTGCCAAGATGTACTTTCCATTAGGTGAGAATTTTACGAATGAAACAGGTGGATTGTCATCATCGATCAGTGTTTTTAAACATTGACCACTGGCAGTATCCCAAATACGACTAAGGTTAAAAACAAATCAAACAAAAATATAAAATATGTATTAGATATACATAAACTTTAAAAGATATTACCATAAACCATCGTAACTACTAGAGACCACAAGAGATCCATCTCTATTAAAATGAACAGCACTAACTGGATCAGAATGAGCAGGAAGTGTTTTCAGACACTTACCACTTTTTACTTCCCAAATTCTTACACTTTCATCAAACTAAAATAATAAATATTATATAAAAAATAGAATTATGATAGTTACTAAATATTAGTAACTTACAGATCCAGAAGCGATTAAATTTGATTGTGGATTAAAATTACAACAAAAAACATAGTTACTATGGCCTTTAAGCGTCTTGACACATTTTGACTGAAAAAATTTAAATAAAAATAATAATTAATCTTTTTCAAGAAGATGCCATAGTGTTGTCTCCAGCTTACAAATTTACAATAAACCAAAATTGTATTGAGCAGACTCAGTATTGGGGGTGTTCTCTAATATTACAGTAAATTAACCTAATACATACCAGCCATAAAGCTAAAAAAAGTTATCATGTTTGTACATAGACATTTTTACAATATTTCAATTTTTGTTCGATACTGAACATTTTTAAATTGTAATATTTTACTAACATAGCTTACAGGAAAACTAATATCTAGAAGAGCCAAGTACAAACACAGATTATATCTTTAACTTTAAACTATATAATAGGTAAATTATTATTATTATTTTATTATAAAAGATAAATATTTAATACAAATTAGTTCTTCTAAATTGAATAAGAAATTATTATTTTGCATGTTATTTAGATGGATAAAACACCTGCAGGTATATTCACTCAATAATAAATAAAGACTAAAATATCTTAAACCACTCATAATTAGATTACATAATATAATAACTACAAAATAATTCTTACCGAACTTAATTCCCAAACTTTTAAAGTCTTGTCATCTGAGGCAGATACTAAAAGACGACTATCTGATGACCAACTGACATCGCTGATTCCTAATTTATGTCCAGCAATAGACTTTTCAAACTTGCCATCATAAGCACCCCAAATCTTGATCAATTTGTCAGCAGCTAAAAACAATAATTAATAAATTAAATAAGTCATATATTATAAAATAATCAAATTTATTTTAATATACCTAACTAAAATTAACAAAATACATTTATTTAAGTATATTTCAAAATATATATTGAAGTATGTGACACCAAACATATTTTACCGGGTATTTTACAATAATGTAAAATGATTTTAAAAAAGTGTATAATTTTTTATGCCTGTATCCATAATGAGCACGCAAAAAATTATACTCCCTCCATTTTTAAAATTTTTATTTTACTGCTTTTACACTATATACACACATATAATGAAACAATAGTAAGATAAAAGTCTCTTAAACATGATTTAGTGGCCTACGATTGATTCATTACATTTTATCTAACAACTAAATTAATCAAATTTCCACACAACCCGGCATTAGTCTTTTATTTTACTATTTTACCATATTGTTCTCTACAAACTAAAGTGTATTTGTGTATTATATTAGGTATTAATATTATAAAATAAGTTGTAATATCCATTTTAATAATGATGAAATTTGTGGTATGTTGACACTTAATTTAGTAATTTATTAGTATTGAATATTAGTTAATACATTATTAATATTATTATACTAATATATTTTGTCTGTAACTAATAAACGTGGCTCGTGTATTTTTGAAAATTTGATGAATCTTAAAGAGATGAATGATATAATTAACAATCTGCAATCAAGTTCCTGTATCAACAATTTCCATTCATATAATGCATGTAAGAATTAGTAAAATGTGATAAGATACCTTAATTAGCTTATTTATAATTTAAACACTAGACATAAGGTTTTTTAGTATTTTTTAATTTTTCCTTAAGTTATTAATATATAACATCAAATATAAAACACAGTTCATATCAAAAATATATTACAAACTCTAAAATTCAAGAAAGTAACTTACATGAACTCGCTAGCCATTCGCCATTTGGACTGAATTTTACTGACGACACAGCTTTGGTGTGACCAGCCAATGTAAATTTTAACGAGTAATTGGGTTTCTAAAATATAAACATTTCTTAAAGAAATCTAAAGATGAGACGTGAAAAAACACAATTACCACATTGCTGGAGGATTTTTCTCGATCCCTGGCCGGCTGCATACTTTGGCCAACAGGGGATGAAGTGCTGTTTACAAATAATAACGAGTTCGTTCAATAACTCGATCCTGATCCAGAAATTTGGGTAATGAAAACCTCTTGGTATTATCTAAATGTCGAATAGGCTCATCAAGCAATAATATTCCGTCAGTCGGATTTGGTTAGAATTCGTGTTTGTTTATATTCGTAGGACACTAGGACCTATAAACACCGAGCTTTGATCACCGCCATCCAATCGCCACCGCTTATAGGTATACAACACTGAAGTATACTGACGGCGCCGCCTTTGGAACAAATATCAAACGAATCGTTCACTCCATGATAAATACTCCTTTGTTATCAGTTCATTATCAACGATGAGTAGAAAATAGAAATGTCACAATATAGGAACTAGGAACATTAGGAACCGAGGTCCACGAGTCACGACAGGTAACTTGAATTTACAATTTAAATATAAATTATTAAAATATTAACATTCCCCTATTATTCTGTGCTATTACTTTTATTATTATGTTATAATTTATATTTTATAATAGTCTAAGTACCTATATAATATGTACAATAATATTAACAAAATATATTTAGACTAATTTTAAACTAAATGGCTTTATAGTTATTTGAATTTAATTTTTAGTGTTCTTCTCTTTAAACGTTAATAACATTTTTATGCTAGCATAAAAAGCTTGACAATTTAATGAAAGATTACTCATAGGTTGTACATATAATTAATTTAAAATATCGTCATATAATAATATAATGTGTACAATTACTATATATTATATATATATTAATATTTATCACGGACCACGGTATAAAGAAACTATTTTGTCAAAAACCAAAATTGTGGATTCTTTTATATTTTAAGTTGTTATCATAGCAATTTACAAATATTAAAAATACATTAGCTTGGTTTTTTCACTAGTGTTATTTAAAGTTCAAATATTGATAACATTTGATATTTAAATAAAAATAAAGATTTTATTGTTATTTTATTGCACCAAATTCAAAAATATTCACGAGGACTTTAAAATTTTACTTTATTTTACTATAAACATTACAGGATGACATTTTAAAAATATTTTGATTAATTTTAGGTTAATATAACTTTAATATTTATTAGGCATAGGCGCATAACTCGAAGCTCGAATCTATTCACAATTAACTACACTGTTCAGGGACGTACGCAGAAAAAAGTTTTGTGGAATATTCTTGAAAATCAGTTATTGAAAAGTAGAACTTTTTTTAATAAATATACAAAAAAAATTTATGAAAATTAGATATACTTAAAATATTTTTTTTAAATACAAACATTGATATAACAAAATTAACATTAAAATTGAATAATAGTAAATAATTATGCAAAAACCCAAGTATTTGGGGGGGTGTTTGAACACCCCCCTGTGTACGTCTATGACAATGTTCTATGGCGGTAAGGCCATACCGATTATACGCGATTCAATTGAAACTCGAAAATTATTAACAATAACATATGATATAGATGTATACTATTATCATAATTTTTTAGATATAATAAATGTGATTATTCGCTCTTTTCTGATTCAAATGGAAAATTGTCATCCTTTTTCTAAATTATAATTTATAAAGCCATACTCAGACACATGTGATTATACGATATCCAAGTGTGGGGCTCAGCCAAACCTTAAAATCTTTGATCGCTTCAGTGTTTCAGACTTCAGTCCATTTGTATCTACAAAATTCTCTCTGCTCCATGCTTCCATGCAATATAATAAACAAGTAAATATTTTTTCTCATACACGTTAAAAAATATAGTCCCTAGCTCCAATATTTTTCTTTCGTGTAGCCATAGACAACTGAATGCCTTCCCCGAATGCGTAATATTCTGATATGTTTATTTTTTTATATATTTCATTATTATAAATCGATGTACAAACGTGTATAGAATTAATTGTTTGATAAAAATAAAATTAATTAGTTAGTCAAATCGGATTTGAAACAGGGATAGTGATTGAAAGAAAAAGTGAGCATGAAATAAAAGTCCATGCAAGTGCCATATAATTTTTCTATTTTTGATTAAAGGTATCTTCTATTGTAATATAATAATAATAATATATAATATACGGGGTGGTTCTTTTATCATAAAACACTCTTTATTTCAAAAAGTATTTATGTTTTTTACATAGTTTCAAGTTGTTAAAAAATAATGTTTTTATTAAAAAAATTATATTTTTATTTATTTATAAGTATTTAAAGTTTTGATTCGTGGAGTGGAGTGGTACGGGGTTACCCCTCAAAATTTTTGTCCTCTACTTCGCTTGTCTAAACTTTAAATACGTATAACTCATAAACTACTTACCCTAAATCCGATTTTTATGTATCAAAACACTTAGAAAATTATTTTGCTTTGGAATATGAAATTAAAACTATGTTGTCATTCAAAAAAGTAAAAACTTAAGAAAATATAAGGATAAAAAATATTTAAAAATATTATTTTTTAATAAAAACGTCGTTTTTTTAACAACTTGGAACTATGTAAAAATATGTTTTCAAAAACATGAATACTTTTTGAAATAATGAGTGTTTTATGATAAAAGAATCGCCCTGTATATATAACAGATGATAATAATAATATAATTAATATAAATAATAAATATACAATCGTGATGGGTACGTGATTTGTCACTCAATACTCATCAGTCTCTTTTCAATTAGTTCATAAAATAATAAAATAATCAATAATTTAATTATTAAAGTACACATAAATAAATAAACTAAATATAGTTAATCGAGTTGAATCCGTGTATAAACGAAATAAATTCTAAGAAATTTTCATTTGTTTTATTTTTTATTCCTTCATTGCAGTAGTCTATGCATAATCATTTTAATTAATTTGGTTTGATTTTTTACTGTAATTTTCTTTTTATATTACCTAGTTGTATTGTTCCTAAATTTTACTACCTTGTTTTGGTATCATGATCATCTATAACAACTTCTAGTTTCATTTCAAGAAACAAATTAAGTTTAAAGCTCATATGGCCATATAACTTAAATTTTATTTTATTGATTAATTCCTGTGGGTTTTTCCGAGATTTAGGGATAGTATAATGTTATAGTTATTGTTTATTTTCACACAAAATATATATATATGTATAATATATAATTGATTCCTGGTAAAAGATGAAATCAGAATTACCCAAGAACGTAAAAATTAAAGTGAATAATGTGAAACCTGGTTTCTATGTTTCAAATTTAAGTCAAAACCCAAAAATTTCATATCAGTACATATTATTATGTACCCTACTCATCAATAACTCTTATGTGCCGGAACTTGAATACGATAATATATATACGAAACCCAGATTTTAATTATTGATATTGATATAATGTTATCTGTTAAATTTCGACGTCCCAAGAATTGATTTATTAGTAGTAAAAGTTAAACTGTGTTTTAATTTTCAATTCATTCAGTAATTCCCGTAACACGTTGATGCACGTTTACATCAAATAAAATATTCTATCTAGTTTGAAAAAAAGAAAATTAACGAATTTTAAGTTGTATGTCTGAATTTTCATAAAATGACATTCACTCTACGACACCAACGACAAAATTTATCTCAATTATCGTATAGTGCATTTGATAATATGTATTTACCATTTTTTTAAAAGAGTAACAGGTCGCGGCTTTTCACTGGTGACCAGTGGAATAGTGTAGTTTCTTTGAAAGATATTTAGGTCGGGTAGGTTTCCTACACTGGATATTGTTTATACTCCGGAATCTGTAAACAACAATAAACTTCATGGTATATCGTAAAATTTTGTATACCTCAGTCCTCAGATAATAATAATACATTTATATTATATCTGTATCTGTATTCCGTGCATAGTATTGAAAGCAGCAGCTATTATAGAATATTAGATAAGATTTTATTATTAGTTTATAAATTGTTTAGTAAATTACTATGATTAGTATGATTTGTATTAAATAACTTTTTACGCAGAGTTCGTTTAAACTTAAATATTAATTTATTTCTTGTTCGTTTTAAGGGTACAATTGTGTTATACAATGGTACCTTCTCATTAATTAGTACTCATTATGTAAATACTAAATAACTGATCTGCCGTATTATTTTGTTGATCTTCGAATGTAGATATTGATATTTGGTACGTTAGATTTTGTTCCTAATCAGACTCTTTGGCTGAATTTTCAATAATCTGCTTGATTAAATTGGCTGAAATTTGATGTATGTACAATATTATTGTATTAAAGCGCATTTGCCCTCATAATATGATTAGCTTTATTAATACGCAAATATATAGTGTTCTAGCCCAAATTTTCGTCCACTTTTTTTCTTTATTAAAAGTACAAATATGTTTTGAAATTTAAAATGTATAATATAATCGTTGTAATGCCATAGTAGATGATTTGAATTCAGTCTATGAAGTATACAATATATAGAACTCGCATTTGAAATGTTATCCGGTTTCATAATTTGATAGAAAATGGAGATATACCTAATATATTTTATTCTACTCTGATTTTTACCTTGACATTGAACATAAATATACTTGTAATTATTATAAATGCAATAATTAGTATACTCGGGTAGTACAAATGTTAAAACTAATCATTTGTTTGTTGCTAGATTGATTTTAAATTGTATTATCTTATTTTCTAAATTTAATTCCTTAATGAAATATTTATTGATTCCTAATTGTTCAATAATATATTAATATACTATTTTTTTTTAATTTTCTTAGGAATAATTCAAATTATCTTGGGTATATAAATTTGATGTATTTAATCATTTAATGAGATTATATTATATTTTTTATACTTGAAACCAGAATTAAATTTGGGAAAACAATATTTGGATCATATTTTTTTTCCCATAATTTAAATAAAAAAATACTTTTAAAAATTTAGTTGTTTAAAATACTTAAATCCTAATTTATACAAGATATACGGAGAAATTACTTATTCATAAATTATGGAATGTAATTAAATTAATTTTTATTATATTAACTGATGTACATAATACAAAAATAATATAATATATATTTAAAACTATAAGTATAAATGATGTTACAGTTTTATAAATATTTTTAGGACTTTCAAATATGAATAATTTGCAAGCATCTAAGTTTTTTAAAGCCATTAAAACTTATCATACACACATTAATGATGACTTTGAACAACCTCAGATTATTATTCCTACACTTAGATCTTACCAGCGAAGAGCTGTGAAATGGATGGTCGACAGAGAAAAAAACAATATTTGTGAGTTAAAAACTTAATTTTTATGCTGCAATTAAATAAACAATAATCACATTTACAAGTAGGCAAGTATGTTCCAGGACCCAGATTTAATGTAAATGCATATTTTTATATATTTTACTTGGAACAAAATTAATTTACAGAACTTAGGTGGTGCATCATAAAAATTCTCCACCTCTATAAAAAAAAAATGAAGCTATTAAATTTTAAATTTTTGCTTTTATTTTGCTAAACTGATTTTCAAGTTTTTTTATATAAAATAACATAATAAATTCTAAACTAGCTTACATAGATTTTTAATATCATTTTTTTGTAAGAAATAAAACTTACTATTACCGATAATATACGCATACAGGCACAAGTCAGCACTGTAGACTAATAAAACACTTTTTCTTCACCTAGCTGCTAGCCTATGGGTTGCAGATAAAAATATACTTTAATTGTGTTAAAAAAAAATACAAATACAATAATATATTATAGTGTTCTATAGTGTATTAGTACACTATATGAAAACATTTAAACATATTTTTTATTTTAAAATTATTACTTATTATTACTATTTATTACTTTTTATTTTTAAAAAGTAAATTATTCAATCTTTTTCATTTTTTGGTAGATTTATATTTATTTATGTGTAAATTATGGGCAATGGCCCTATATTTTCATGAGGCCCTTTTGATGAGGGATGTATCAGCTCTCAGTTATTCCACTGCTTTACTATTTATCATATCTTTTTATTTGTAATTTGTAATTTATTATCCATTCCCCATCTTAATTATATACAGAAGAACTCTTAGAACACACGCAGTTTAAAAAAGTTTATCTACCCTTTTTTTTTTTTTTGTAAAATAATTGTGTTGTCCTACTCTACAATTATGCTTACAAAACATTTATTTAAATATTAAATATTTCAGAATATTTAAGTGTTCATATTTAAACAAATCAATATATCACTTTAGGTCACTGAGAAAAATACATTATAAGATTAATATAATCAATGCTTTGTTCAATATTTAAAAATATATATAAATCTGCTAACAAAACAATTAATAATAAGTGATTATTTATTTTATTTTATTTATTTGCTATTCATATTTTATATAGTGTTTTACGTATATATCAGTCTAGTTTTATTTATTTTATTTTGTTTTAGTAACAAAATCTGATGGATCTCCATTTAGTGGAGGCATTCTAGCTGATGAAATGGGTCTAGGAAAAACTGTCGAAATGTTATGTTGCATCATGGAAAATACAGCACCTCCTGAAGTATTAAACTTAAAATTTCCACATATATTTTTATTTTATACATTTTTTTTTTTTAGTTCTACGACCAAAATATTATAATCAAAGATAGTATTAAAAAACCATTGATTCAAAGCCCATCTAAACCATCAACAAGTAAATATATAGCATATACCAATGATAAAGATCTTAAAATAAAATCAACAAGCAGTTCACGTAGTATGCTAGAAAATTGGTATAAAAATATTCTAAGTGAAATGAGTACGGTACCAAAAAAAGCCATAGAGAGTAATTTTGATGAAGATACTCATATTGTTGCATGTTATTGCAAGGAAACACCACCTAAAAGTATCTTAGTGTATTGCGCAATGTGTGGTAAAGGCCAGCATGCACAGTGTGTACATTTTGAGCCAAAACCATTTCAAGAAGTGCCATACTTGTGTTCTAATTGTTGGATTTTAAATGATAGACTGCAGTGCAAGGCTACTTTGATTGTTGTACCACAATCTATTTTGAACCAGTGGATTGACGAGGTAATATTTATTATTTAACTATACATTTTTATTGTGTATTAATACTATGATTTTAAATTGTAGATAGAAAAACATATTGCAAAACCCGGTTTAAAAGTTTATGTTTACAATGGTGTGCATTCCGATGGTTATATTCAACCTTTTTCTTTTGGAGACTATGATATAGTCATAACTTCATATAATACTCTTTCAAGAGATTTAAACTATGTTGCAAATGTTGTAAGTATAATTATTGAATAATATAAACATAATAGGATCTTAGAAATTAATTTTTTATATTTAAAAAGAAGTTCATATAAACATGAATACAATGATTCTCCCAAAAAGAAGGTATACAGATTAGTAATTAATTAATTAAAAATATAAAATGTATTGTATTAAAAAAAAATGCATTTAAGTTTATAACCAACATTAGTTTCATTTATTTTGTATCATAAAATAACCTAATGTGAAGAATAATTGTAATATATTTGTTAAAGAATGTGGAAAATCAAAACAGTACTCGTTTGCGACATTCAAAAAGATACAATTATCCTCAGTCACCATTGCCTTGCATTAAATGGTGGCGAATATGTTTGGATGAAGGTCAAGCGATTGAGAGCGCAAGTAGCAAAGTTTGTGATATGACATCAAATCTAAAGTCTGTGCACAAATGGGCCATGACTGGTACACCAATACAAAAATCACTAAATGGTATGTTAAATATTATAATTTATAACATTAGTTAATATATTATATTTAGTATTTATTAATGTGAATAATAAATTATGTATATTATGTGGTCTTATTATGAATAATGAAAATCTTAATCATATACACTTGTATACCTTGTGTGCTGGGACAGACATTTTTTTTTAGATAGCAAGTCTTATTAAAATAAAACTTAATAGAAAAATAAAAAATATATTATAGATACAATCAATGTATTATATGACTTAAATGTGACAAAAATCATAAAAGTTTTTCTTTTTGTAAGAAACATGTCTTCTTAATGAAAATATTTTTTTATTTATCAATTTGAAAAAAAAAGTATATATATATATATAATAACCTATTATTTTCTAATAAGAAGTAGTAATAATAACTATTTTAAATATTTTTAAAGCAATGGAATGAACATTTATTTTGGGGGAACATAATTTATGTACATGATGCCTATGTTCTTAATACCATGATTAACTAACTAGGTATGTCAGCAACTTTACCGATTCTAGTATTAATACGCGCAGCCAGATTATTCTAATAGAATGTGACGTCAGCCGCCAAGGATTTTATTTTTGGCGGGAGTGTGGAAACTGATAACAAATCCTTGTCTGATGACGTAGCACGATGCGTATCATTTGATTGCTGACATACCTAGTTAGTTAATCATGCTTAATACAATATAAACAAATAAACATACAGGATGTATGTTGCTATGTAAATGGACAGTCCCCACTAATCATAATCTAATAGATAGTCTATTCTATAAACAATGCTAATACTAGTAAATATATATTATATATATACACCATGCATAATGTGTACAATTAAAAATGCTGATAGACACATATTAAATTGTTGAAAACATTATTTCTTTCATAATACATGTTATAAGTTACTATAATTTTTTATTTTTTAGATCTTTACGGTATTTTAAAGTTCCTAGAAGTAAATCCTTTCTGCCATCGTAAACAGTTCCTGCAACTAATGAAGGGTGAAGAGAGAGTTATGTACGAATATTTTTCAAAATTGATATGGCGTAGTTCAATAGAAGATGTCAATTCAGAATTAAACTTACCTAAACTAACTAATGAACAGCATTGGCTAACATTTTCACAGATAGAAAAATATTTTTATCTCAGCCAACATGATGATTGTGCTACAATTTTTTCTAATTGTGTAACCAGGTAATAATTTAATGTAATATAATTATAATACTTCTAAATTGAATTTATAATATGAAGAAAAAAAATATTTTAGTACTGTATTGTTTGGATCATAGAACTAATGATAGATTTAACAATAATTTAGTTGGCTAATTCATCTCCTCTTCTGTATTTAATACTGAGGACCACCTACATTATACATTACAGTAAAAACATTTTTTAAAAGGTGTTAAATTCAAATACCAAGTTTTGTTACTACTCATGAAGAAAAAACAAAACTCTTCTTATATTTTTGCTGCCAATTATTTCAATCTTAAAATATTTTGTATGACTTATTAATTCCATTAAATGTAAACATGAAATATTTGGACAAATAAGTATAAGCTTATCATGAGTTGATACAATATTTTCTAAACCATATTTGTATAGTGATAGCTGAAAGGATATGAGGGTCAGTGCTTTCTTGGTCATGGATATATATGTAGCATATTTGTATGTACAATTTTTCAAATCTCCTTAATTTTATAATTATGATTTATACTAGTTCAGTGGCGTTAGCTCAAACCATTATATCATATTTTAGATATCTTTAATATGTTTTGTTATTGAGTATTAATTAATTAATATTTTTATAAATTTAAAATAGTTTTAATGTCAGTATCTAAATCTAAAACACAAATAATATATATATATATATATATTGATGATATTTATTAAAAAATTCTTATTGCATTAAATAATTGGTTTTTTTTTAAGGCTATTTCCATCCTTAGATATATCAGTAAAAAATATTGATAGAAAAAGTATTTTTACTATCATTGGACCATTATATAAGCTTCGACAAGCTTGTGTACACCCACAAGTAATTATATTTATGAGAGATTGAAGTAAATTAACATTTTAAATGAAATTTAAATTATGTTTTAGGCTGTGAATGGACAGTTTTTAAAAATAAAAGGAACAATGACAATGGAAAAATTAATGGATGTAATGATAGATAAATGCCGTGTTGAATGTAATGATATATTACGTTCAGTTGTTTCTCAGCACAATGCCCTTGCTGGATTATATCTTATTCGTGCAGAACCAGATAACGCTGTTGAACAGTATAGAACAGTGTTAGGATTAATGGATAAATATAAAGATAAAAAAATTAAAATAGATACATGTCAGGTAGAGTATATTTATGTTTTTATGTTTTCCTTTTTTCCTTTTTTAATTTATTATATTGTTATATAGAAAATCCATGTTATGTATAATTTGGCCACTGTAATTGATGAAAATACAACCGTAAGTCGTGCTTTAAATGATTCAGACTTAAAAAGAGACATGGAATTACTTGAAAAAGAATATCTTGATGCTACTAAACAAAATGTTAGTGATAAGTATACATTTAATTTACATATAGTTTTTTATACATCTTATATAATAATATTAACAATAATACATATAATAATTATAATAATTATATTTAAACATGAAGTGATTTTGTTGTATAGCTATATCTTAAATTTTATTAAATTGACTTTCATGGTTTTTATTTTTAATACAGTGAAAACTGTCTAATGCGGAATAGCATGGGACCAACTATAAATTCTGCTTTAAGCAGGTTTTCCGCATTATTGAATAATAATAGTCAATAATTAGTTTTTAACATTTTTGTGTACAATTTTTTACAGTTTAGAGCTAATATTATACAATATTATAAGTTAAACAATTAAGAGGACACTACATCCTCGTGTGTTGTCTCTGTCTTACAAATGTAAAACAGCAAAAACTGTTTTGTGTGGAATAGAACCACTCAGGCTGATAGTTAAGATTTCAAATTAATATGTAATATAGTTTGAAACATTATCTGTAAAATATAGTTTTTTTTTCTGTACTATTAAAAATATAAATATAATTTAAAGTAGGTATATTATTAAATATACCTAATATATTAATTATTGATTTTAGATTGAATCAACTCGTAAAACTGTACTATTTTATTCGGATAAGGTAGCTAAAATTATTGAGAATAAAACTCTTGGCTATTCAGACTGGTGGTCAGACATGTTAGATTGGATTTTTTCACCAAATGACTTTTTAGCTAAAGTTCAAATGGAGTTGGAAGATTATCGTGTGCCTGGTGTTCCAAATATCGCAAACAGGTTTATATTGTTTTCTACTTTGTGCATATAACATAAATGCTTTATATGTTTTTGATATAATTTAGATTGAAGTCTGTAAATGATGTTTATAATATTCTCGGCGTTTGGCTTGCTGACCTAGATACAGCAAGAATAGATACAATATCTATACTAAAAACATTAGAAGAAACACCCATGAATGACTTAGTTCAAAGTGCATTAATTTGTCATCTACGTTTAAAATCAAAAAAGGGGAATTCAAAAAATAGGTATACATGATTTTGGTTTTATGTTTTTCTTTAATTTAATTATGATTTTATACTTAGGCGGTGTTTATTATGTAAAGCTGAAATGGAACTGCAAGTATATGAATCATTATTGTTTAGTGTTTCTAATAAACAAAAGAATACACTAGTTGATAAAACCGAAGAAAACGATCAAGAAACTTTATATGAATGTACTAGTAAAGGTCTTTGGAAGATGTCTCAAAAAGAATTTTTACTTATGAGTAAGTTGTGGTATTACATCACATTTTTTTCAGACTTCTTCATAGTTAAATATATTTTACAGAACTATTCCAGTATGGACAAGCTAAAATTATAAATAAAAGCTGTTTGGAAGATGCAGCTGAACACATGAAGGTACTAGAGTTGGTACGTAAAGAATTCCGTTATTTACGGCTGTTATGGACTCATCTCAGTGATAGTCTTTCTGCTCATGATGAGATAGTTATGGCAAAGTCAAGATTGAGACTTGGAGAGAATGGAGATAGTTTTATGCAGTCTGAAGCAGTAGATGGTCCACCTAAAAAAAAGTCTAAAAGAGAAGACGAAAATGATGTTATTATGGAACAATATGTTAGTAATTTATATATAAATAAATCATAGTTAGATTATACACAGTAAATTTTCCTGGTATGAGGCATTTAGTAATTTAAAATTATTTTCAGGTGGATTATCATGTGATGTCATTAACTGGAGATATTCCAATTACTAGTTCTCTCTTAGAACAAAGAATTGGAACACTACTTTATCTAGAAAATTTAAAAAAAGAAAAAGAAAACTCTACTGAAGTTGATACATGTCCAATTTGTTGTTTGAATGGTGATGCAGGAGTATGTAAAACACAAATAATTGTATGCAATTTTGTAATTATTAAATTTTAATTTTTGGTTAATAGTGGGCAGTATTATTATGTGGCCATAGTGTGTGTAACCAGTGCTTAGCAACCATGTGTAGTCATTCAGATGCTTTTGATATAGTATGTCCTATGTGCAGGAGCAATACCCCAATGGATTCTGTATCCTATGTAAAAAATAACCGAGAAGGTGAAGTGTCAAACATAGTAATCAAAGGTTCTTTTTCGACTAAAATAGAAAGTGTGACTTTAAAACTAATAGAATTGATTACTCAAGATCCAAATGTGAAAGTTTTAATATTCTCAAATGTGAGTTTTATTTATAAAATATTATATAGTGTAGCACGAAATTTTTCAATGTGTATTTTATTTAAAAAATTAATACATGTTTTTCTCCTTAGTGGGATAAAGCATTAAATCTTCTTGGAGAAGCTTTGGATCAAAATTCAATCAATTTTAGAATACTAAAAACAGGAAAAAAGTACAAAAAAACACTTAAAGATTTTAAAGTATGTAAAAAAAAAAAAAATATAAAAAAATAAATAAATAAAATAAATATGTAAATGTTGATGTATGTACATAAATATTAAATACTTATGAAAATAGTAAAGTATAATATATTATATTTGTTTGTTATTAGTCAAATAAGAAAATAAATGCATTATTAATGAAGTTAAGCCTGGGTTCAAAGGGATTGAATTTAACTGAAGCAACAAGAGTATTTTTCATGGAGCCAATAATTAACAAAGCTGATGAGCTTCAAGCCATTGGGAGAATTCATAGAATAGGACAAACCAAGTAAAATTATTTATTATTAAAATATTGAATAGATGTATAATTTGTATGTTTGTAAATATAAAATATACAATAAAATAATACATATATGTTTATGTACATCATTATTATTTTTTTAGACCCACATTTGTGCATAACTTTATTATTCGAGATTCTATTGAGGAGAACATCACAAATGTATTTTCTGGTGCCATGTTTGATAGATGGGATGATATCACACTTTCTCAGTTAATAAGAGTATTTGAAAGAAAAGAATCTAATTTAATATTAGAGCAAAATGATGACTTAAGTGAATAGTAATTTAAATATTTAATTATTATTATTATACTTATCTATTGTTCATTTTATTTTATATAATATGTAAAGAAGCCAATCCTTTATATGTTTCGTATTTCTAAGTCAGGTTAACTTTTTTTATTTATAAGTATTATATACTAAAATATATTTTGTTATTTATAAGAACGTTCTTTTTTTTTCTGATAATAGATTCAGAATACATTTTTTATGTTTTTTAATTTATTGATTATTATAATTCTTCATATTTAATAAAACAAAGTGATAATAATTTTTAAGATTTTTATATACATTTCTTAGTTGAATTTAAGTGTATTTTGCTTTTAAATTTAAAATAAATATAATTTTACATACTATTTAGTGTAAATAAATAGATGACAGTGATAACAAAAATTACTCTTTTTATTTTCTCCTATTCCATATGATGATAATTTGGTCGTCTTGGCTACAAGAGCTATTATTAAGGGGTTTGAATACTCTATCACTTAATATAGATAATAGTTTCGAAAACAGATATAGGTTTTTTAATACTAAAATTTGAAAAAATATTTTTGGACTGATTGCCGATGTTTCATGTAGAATTAAAAAAAATTTATTCTTAACATGTCAGATTATAAGTTAAGTTAAATTTAGAACGATTTATTACTTACAACAATAATTATGCAGATATCTCTTTTAATATTAAATTGTATATGTTTACCAGACAAGGGTTTATAGCCTTGCTCTTTAGACTGGTGTATCCTAGTACCTGTCTGTTTTCAGCAGTAAAATAAAAATGAATACAGTAAAACCCGGACACCTCCAAATGGCGGACATTTTTTTGAAAATGGGAACTCTTTCACTACTTATCTATACCAAAACCTCTAAATACGGGACCCTAAATAATGAAATATAAATATATAATATATGTTATCATTTTTTTTTATACATATTTTGATTTTGTTCATTTTTATATTTACCTTCCTTTCTCTAAATAGTGGACTAAAATAAATGTTGGTGACTGAAAAATGATGTTAAAATGCATATCTTGTCTTGTCGATTGCATTTCGGCTTTGCTCGTGTCCTTTTTTTATCGGTGGCCATCAAAACTTTAGTTTGATTGAACACTTAAACTCCATTATTTATTGTATTTATTTGTATTAAATTATAATAAATTTGTTTGTAAAAATATAAATTTATTTGACATACATAGCCTGATAGCCTCATATTTAGATATGTATATAAAAACACCCGTATAGGATGTCAAATTTGGTGGCCACTAGTTTGGACGTATGATTAGGTTATTGCATGAGGTGTGGGCGTGAATAGTGTGATCACTGATCATATTAAATTTTCAGTTTTATGAGACAAGGCATGATTTGGAGTTTGGACGAATCTAGGACAAAATATCCAAATGTATTCGTTTTTCCGAAAAAAAAATGCATTACACTTTACTTTCTAATAAATTTAATAAAATTTAAATATATTATATTATAATACATAAATTAATAAAATAATATAAAATAAAATAAATGTAAATTAATCTTAGTTATAAATAAAATATTCCGTTTTTCTGAAAATAAGTGCATTAAACTTTACTTGCTTATAAAATTAGCTCAAATACTCAAATAATATAAGTATTTTGACAAGAAAAATAAAATTCTATAAATAAAAAAAAATATAATATAATATAAAAGGGTCTAGGAACTGATCGGGTTTCTATATAATTCCA
The DNA here is from genome assembly GCF_020882245.1 of Rhopalosiphum padi. Classification (NCBI taxonomy): domain Eukaryota; kingdom Metazoa; phylum Arthropoda; class Insecta; order Hemiptera; family Aphididae; genus Rhopalosiphum; species Rhopalosiphum padi. The sequence goes on from NC_083600.1 coordinate 29,221,542, forward strand.
TATCCTAATCCACCCCTGAGGCCTGAGTTGAGCTTTTAATTGTTGTTTCTTGTTACTTGTTGAGATATATATAATATATATCAGGGGCGTATTTAGAAATATCTTATGGGGGGATGCGGCATGAAAATGCTGCAGACGAAACTAAAGTCGCACAGCGTCAACTGGGTACTATTGGACCACCAACGAAAAAGAAAAGAGAAGATTTATTAAAACATATTTGTGAAGAACACAATGATGGCACTAAGGGCATTCCAATTTTTTAAATGCTATTTCTAATTTTCTTCGACAATAAGATACAATTTTTTATTTTTAAAAACATACTAAATTTTTAGTTATTATTTGAGTATACTGTATACATAAAAACAATTATTTTATATTATTTGACTAATGCACTAATGTGTATAGGTACAGTATATTTTGTGATACTTTACTATTAACGTAATTTATGTATTATAATATAACATATTTATTTTTTATTAGATTTATTAGAAATTAAAGTGTAATGCACTTATTTTTGGAAAAACTGATACATTTGGAAATTTGGCCGATTACCCTATAATCCTATGTCGTGTGTGTGTTAGACAAAGATAGAAAATCATCGTTTCCAATCCCCTTAAAAGCAGTTTTTATTATTGATTTTCTCTATAGATTTTCATTTTACACGCGGGTTATGAATCATAGTAGACTATATACTAATACTTTATACTAATATACTGTCAAGAATGAGAATGTCAAGTTCAGGATCAGGAATCCTTCGCTTATGACACTGCCAATTTAGCAGTCATAAATACTCATTATTATGTCTTGTAGCCAAATCAATATAATAATATGAACGCGAGACATACGACATACCCGTCTGTTTCTGCCTTTCTACTGTGAACATATAAGTTTATAACAGTGACATACTGACATCAACTAGGACTGAAAAGTGAAAACCTTTAGGATTTAATGAGGAGATGAATGCATTTTTTAATTTTTGAGTAAAAACGTCAATGTGATCCATAAGTATTTAAAAATTAAAATAAAGATAAGTGTGACAAAACGTATATTGACCTATATAGTTTCTCGAACTGAACTTAATCAATAAAGACTACTAGGTAAGTAATAAGAAATAAACAATCATAATACAATATTATAATTTATAACTAATAACTATTGGTTATTAGTTAGTTTCATACATCGGCTTATAGAAAATTAACAACAAACATATTATATTATTATTTTAATATCAAAATATACTAATCAGCAGTGAACGTGTTAATCCGCTTAAACAAAAATAAATAAATAATAATAGACATAATATACAACGATAATGTAATTTGTATACTACTATATTTGTCAATAACTAATAGTGATGCAGGATGTGGGTGTGGACTGTGTACTGTGTAGTTAGTAGTTACTATAGTTGGGATAAGTTTTCTTTTAATCAATATCATGGGGGACTTGAGTCACCCCAGTCCCCAAACAATTTGGTCTATTAGCTTATTATGTTCGAAACAACCAAAATACAAATATACATTTGACAATAATAATAATAATAGTGTATAAATAATATTATTATATAACAATATTTTGTCATTATTGCTGTGACCTTCAACCAAAACATTTGTACGTAATGATCCCGATTATAGGTCATGCGGATAGTGGATAAAATAATAACAATAAAAATAATATGTAATATGTACAACAGCTGTTAAATGATAACAGTCCGTCTCTGTTTTTATTTTTAAGTTCTTTTTATTCTCTCACGCACGGATCAGTTGTTGGACACTTGGATCGCATTATTATAGTGTTTACTGATTACGAATTTATAGAATTATAGCTATTCTACTATACATCGTTACTCATTAGTCGTTTCCCTGTGACGACAAACGTAGAATAGAGATTTCGGATTAGACAGAGAAGTCCGATTTATAAAACATATTCGTGACTGCTCTACCGAACAACAATCAGTGTTCAAACAAACAAACGATAAAATACCGTCCACATGCACTGCTGTGAAGCTACTGCTTCTCCACAATAGTCTATACCTGTATCGAGTATTGACTAATAAGATTCTACACAGATCGTCCCGCGACGTGCGAGATTTCCAGCGAATTTCTACACACACACGGTACGTACCCATAATTGATTCATAGTATTATAGTATTATTAATTATTATAATGTATTTTATTCGGACGTGTTTTTCTGGTCGGTAGATAAAAAAATTATTCTTAAAACGTGACACAAGCGCTTTTATCTCCGCCTAGATTACTCTGCCATATTATATATAGGAATGTTTCGAATATTGTTTAATTATTTTCTGTGTGTCTTGTCAGGTCTTGAAAGCACACATTTGACTGTTGTGCGATTAATGTTCTAACTGCTGTAATTCACTACCACCACAGAAATCATGTATTCATCGTATCAACTATTGTTGGCTATCGGAATGGTTGTCACGGGTTCCATTAACACGCTTAGTGTCAAGTAAGTCCAATATTATTAATTAATAAATAATGACATACTTGTCACTCGCCACAATATATGTTTAAATCCTGTCGGGTTCACCTTGTCTGTGTACCATATGAATAAAAATAAGTCATTTGATATTCGGTTTATAAGATGGGTGTCTTGAGTTAGATGACTGTTAATAGCTGATTAATAATTTGCTTTGGGTGACTCTTGACCTATTATCTAATGATAATTGTACCATTATGTACACTGTACAACTTTCAATTTAATGAGAAATTATACATGATTCAACTTTTCAACTTTATAGTTCAGTTTAATTTATAATAATGATGTTAGTTTATTTGTTAACTCCTATAAGAAATTAGTTAATTAGTTTCATTTAATCATAATAAAATTCCCTTTTTTTATGATAATGATAGTCATGTTTGTATGTTTATTTTTATATTAAACCAAGTCTAAACTAATATTACAATTAAACATTTTTTTATGATTATCATTGCACAAAATATAATTTTAATAATTGTAAATTTATGTTATTAATTCCTAACAAATAATAATTTGTTGCTAATAATAAATAATAAAGTATTTGAGCACTTGTTTATAATTATTAGTACATCGCATGAATAGAGAAAGAATCCATTGATGATACTCTGTGGTATCCAAGTTCAAATTAGTCAAATAAGTTTGAAGATTATTTTTATTTTTCTATATTTATGTATACTGTTTCTACTTTATCAAGTTTATTTATATGTAAACGTTTTTATAATTACAAATATATAATATATACATGTCACTGAACTGGTTAACCTTGAAATAATGGTACAAGCTTGTAGTATGTTCTATTTAAACAATTGCACAACAGAATGACAAAGTATCTAATGTGCGTATAAAAATTATCAATTAACTATATATAAAAAAAAATTGAGATATTATATTAATGAAAATTACAGTTTTTACATTCATAAAGATATTTACTGAACTCAAATGTACTATCACATAATATTAAGGATAAAACTATAAATTAGTATTATATAATGCCTATTTTATTTTACTCACAAAATTATAAATACTGATTACTATATTATGTAGTATGACTATATGAGGATTAAACAGAGAATTGTTTTTTTTATTATTATTTAAACAAATATTTACAATTTCATTGTTTGTATTCTTTCATTTAAAACGATAATAGTTTATATTATTATATCTACTAAAATGAATGTATGTTTGTTAAAATTTAAAAACTGTATATATGTATTAGATTATGCATATAATAACTACAGTGTCATAGATATTTTGAAAATTGATAGATGTGTAATTTTACCCAATATATACACTCATACAGGGCCGGATTGGTCTGGCGAGTTATTTTAGTGATAAATTGGTAACACACATTGGTAAAAAATATAATTTATTCGAATTATTCAAACTGTACAGTAGTAACTGTAATCAAACGTTAGAAATTCTAAAACTCTGTAAACCAATATCTTTCCAATCCTGAACTGCTCTCATATGATGTACCCAAAAATTGAAAGATGTATACTCCCCAGTCCCCTTTCATATCACTATATCAGTATACTACAACAATACATTACCAACCAGCAATTCACACCTAACAAAGTAACAGAGATAGTTACTTCTAAAATGTTCCTTCTCCACAACAATTGTGTTACTTTTATTATATTATGTAATTATTGGTTTAGATGGGCTGATAATCTTAGAGCTAAAGGTTCAGATGGTAAGGAACGTTCCTTTGACCATCCATTTTTTCAATCATTAACCATGTTTTTTGGAGAATTTTTGTGTTTATTATTCTTCAAATTGGCATATAGATACCACATAAAAAGACAAGTAAGTATACATTTAAATTACAGAACTATTAAATAATTGTAATTATATTTTTGTCATAGTATCCCATTGAGGACAGTCCAATTGTTAAAGGGAACCAACAATTCAATCCATTTTTGTTCTTTGTCCCAGCAATGTTTGATATGGTAGCTACTACACTCATGTACATTGGTCTCACAATGACTTTTGCATCTAGTTTTCAAATGTTAAGAGGTATTATTATAATCAGCTAAATTACACCATAATGTTTATATAATAGTATTAAGGAGACATTACAACCAGATATGTTATTTTTATCTTATACGTTAAACGGAACAAATTTTTACTACAGTTTATTTACAGTTAATTTTAAATCAAATCTAATTATTACAAACTTTCAAGAAGAGTATATAAATTGTCCAAGTAGATTTTTTTTTTTTTTCAAAAACATTAAACTTGTTTTAAAACTACCTATATATATATAATATACATAATACTTGCTCGGACATCAATTTATTTATATTATTGTCTTCAAATGCAACATTAGGTATGTAAATTTGCTATGTTGCACATATGTAAGACAGAGATAACATAATTATATGAGTGTAATGTACTCTTTAGATTTCTACTTATAATAAATAAAATACATTGTTAATTTTTCATTAAGGTGCTGTCATAATCTTTACTGCCATATTTTCAAAAATTTTTGTTCATCGACAAGTATCTGTTCGCCATTGGTTGGGAATATTTACAATAATTATTGGATTAGCCACAGTTGGCATATCAGATTTGTTATCATCTGAATCAAACTCAAAATCTACTAATGGAATAATTATTGGTAATAAATAATAATATATTGATTCTGTTTGAAAAATAGGATATGTTAATATCAAAGAACATTTACTATTTATTTTTAGGTGACTCACTTATCTTATTTGCTCAGATTATAACAGCTGCTCAAATGGTCTATGAAGAGAAATATGTTGTTACAAATGATATTCCACCGTTACAAGCTGTTGGTTGGGAAGGTACTAATGATTATCCTTGTCTATATCTTTCATGTATAACCTTGTATATTATAAAATATGTTCAAGCAGATCAATATTAAATTATAGAAATGTACTTTTAAATATTAGATTTTTAAATGCATAGTATGAAAGTGAAAACTAAATTTTTGAAACTATTTTCTGTATTTTATTTTATAGTATTTCTAAATTTAATACTCAGTGCATAGATGGGTCTCAATTGATCTTGCATTCTTAAAAAATAAATTAGACCTATCTAAAAGTATTTTATCTTCTTTATTTTAGTTTTTAAATTTGTTGTTTAAATAAAACAAACTTGTACTTTTTTTATTGTATGATTTAAGTTAACACTTAATATTTTATTGCATTATAAGATTATTTTTAATAACACTTAAAAATAAAATATTTTTAGTTACTAGTAACAAATGATCATTTAAACCTAAATTCTTATCTGTATGATATTTAGTTGATAAATTTAAAAAAATTATTATTTAACATTAACATAGAAAACATTTAACATGATGCACTTAATAAAATAAACCATACAAATTATGACATGGTTGTTTATTTGGAATTTGGAATATGAGTTACAATTTCAATAAAAGGCAGTATTTTATAATTAATCAAAAAATAAAATTGTTTATATTTTATCTTTATCAATAAAAATCAGTGTATAATTTATAATAGAGTGTGCTCAACTGCTAATTGCTTATATATATATTATATATAGTACTTCATAATTGTCCTTTAAATAAAAGCATCAATAACTCATTATTAAGTCACAGTTCACTCCTGTTACATCTTCTGTATAGTCTTATGATAACAAATGATGATTGAAGTAATATATTTATTTATTTTTTTTAAGGTGTATTTGGATTCCTGATGATGAGTTTGCTGTTAGTACCATTTTATTACATCAATGTTGGTCCTCCACTTGCTGGTAATAATTCTCGGGGAGTCATCGAAGATTTTCCAGAAGCTATTACTCAAATAATGAACAACAAGTGGATTCTGATTGCATTAATCGGTAAATTTTAATGACTAACACACTAATATATTACGATTTATGATAGCTTGTATTGTTATTCTTATGTATTTTACTTCCAGGAAACATAATAAGCATTGCTTATTTCAACTTTTCTGGTATAAGTGTTGCTAAGGAAATATCTGCAACCACCAGGATGGTATTGGATTCTGTTCGAACATTTTTCATTTGGACTTTTTCGTTAGCAGTTGGCTGGCAAACATTCAATCCACTTCAGGTAATATTTTATTTTTTTAACTATTATTGTTGTACCATATTAAAAATGTTTTAAGTTATAGTTCATCTTTAATAAATAATAAAAATAATATTTATACATATATATATTATACCTAATATATATTTTAAATTATATTTTTATAGCCTGTTGGTTTCCTGCTGTTACTCATCGGCATGTGCATTTATAATAATTTATTAAGAGCTGTACCCAGAAGATTGAGAACTGTCGTACACTATCCTACAGATGAACCTATTATTGGCGGAGAACCGTAATAATATTTTTATTTCTGTGAATGTTTAAACATGACTACTTTCAACAAGTAATATCAAAATAAGGAGCTAATAGATGAACTGAACATTAATGCACTTAGAGTATGTTTTATATTATAATAATATAATATAAATAATTAAATTTAATTACTCATACAATACTCATTACATTGAATAGATTACTACTAAACCAAAATAATATATGGTAAATATATATATTTGTTAGTTTATTTATATTCAATGTTTTTTTAATAAAATATTGTATTAATTAGAACTATAAATTGTAGTTGAATTAGAACTGCTTTAGTTAACTCCAATATACCAAGTAAAAGGGTTTTCAATTTATTATACACAAATAATATTATAGTTCCTTATTATTATTTTAATTATATATTATTATTTTTTAGAATATTATTGTTTTATAACTAAATTATTATTACTCTTAGATCTTTCATTTGGTGATTTTGACACCAACAAGTAACAATACTTATTATAATATATTCAATAATGTTGTTCAAGTTATCTGTTATAGTAATTTTATTGAACTTTAAGATATATATTTTTATTATGTTTAATTTTTATGATTGATCTAAAATGGTTGTATTTTATTAATTATTAATACAATTCAAGAAATATAGTGCCAGACTTAAAAATAATATTAACATGTATATTTCATCTTTTTGTGTAATTGTGTAATTGCAATTGCATGACTTCCACAATATGACTACCTTTTGTAACCAATTGTAAAAAGATAATGACATCAATTTTTGATTAAAAAATAAAAAACATTATGAGTAGTATATAAGAACAAAAAAATGATTTAAGTTATGTGGGAGATGTCAATGAAGCGATTTATTAAAGAATCATAACAGAGCTAAAAATATGTATACAGTACATATTCTATTCATCAAAAAATAATTATTGAACTTAATTTATCATGTTATATACAGTTTATGGATCCCATTTACAGATTAGATAATTGAACAAGCAACTAAGAATTATAATGTTTTGTTTAATTATTTAAATTGTATAATTAATTATAATATATAATATTCAAATTAATATTTATATTAGTAATTTACCAAAGTAATACAGTATGTCGAACTAATTTTTTCTAAAAACATTTTATATATTAATAAATAATAATTATAATAGCAATAATCTTTATTTCTTGCAAAACAATTATATACCTATGATATAATAAATTACAATACAAGCTAAAAACTCCCCTATAAACATAATGCTTGTGGCAGGAATGAAGAATTCCAGTTATTTTAGAATAACTAAAACAGTAAATATTTCTTTTTAGAAAAAATTCATTGATAAGTTTACAATGATTGAATTTTTGAAAAATCAATTTCTTTAATAAATTACTTAAACATATTCAAATTAAAAAAATCATGGCCAATCAAACAATTTTGCTTATCATCTACATACTTGAATTGCAACAGAAATACAAAATTTGATACCAATATTTTGTTTTTTAAATTGTTGTATGGATAATATATTAACATTATAAATTGGTAATAATAATTAAAATATATGTATAAACATAAATAAGTAATAATTTGAAATATTTTAAGTGTGAAAGAATAATGTTGAAAGTGAATTTTTAATTTTGGTTTTTCTATCTAAGATAGTTTATACTATACACAAATATTCATTTCCATTTTTTTCAGGCTGAGGAGTAAGAAGGTTAATAACTTAACTATGGTATAATCCCTACAACAGGTATAATTAAAATTAAATAATTTTGTATTCAATTCAATTTTGATGTGAACTTGTGAAAAGTCTTCCATTAACGCATAGTCCCTCACTCATATACATTTTTAAGTATAAATTAATTTTAGATGCTGAAAGAATCAATTAATGCACATACATACTTTTTTATTTTACATTTGTGGTTTTTACCCAGAGTTTTACCACTAAATAATCCTTTGTATACACATCTGATCACTCATAACTTTTTGAAGCTGTAAAAATACTTCAACTTTCAACTTTTAATGTTGTTTCTGGTAGCAAATTATATTGATAGTTGGTACTTTACTATTGGTAAATGGAAAAAAGTCTCTCAGATAATAGTAACAGAAAAAATTTACTAAAAATAATATATAAAATTTATCAATTATAATTAATTAAAAAATAGTAAAAAGAAATATATATAAATATATGTTACAGGAAAAATTAATAAATATAATATATATAATATATGTATAACAATAATTTAAAAAATATTTTGAATAAGTTTCATTAAATAGAAACTTTAAAAAAAAATATATTAATTTATTTTAAAAAGATCTTTTTCTTATATGTTGATCTACCTATTTGCTTTAAGAAATTAGGAATAATTTGATTAACCTTAGGCAATACCTACGTTGACATAAAATGTTTAATCAAACATCCATCTATTTATCAGCTTTTGTTTTTTTTTTCTGATAAATCTCCTATTTGAGCCAATGCCATTCTTATCTTGCCGATTTCAACATTTTCGTTAGTAATTTCCAAAGTATAGAGATATTTATTGCCAACGAAACAGGGAAACCTATTGTTTCAGCCTCCATAAGCATTGTTAGTTCTATACGGATTTATTAATAAGGTTGTTATATTAATGTTCCGTGATTCTGATACAAATAAAATGGAGGTAGGTGTTCTTCTTAAAATCCAATTGTTTGTTTTTCTACCTTACTATAAATGTATCTCCAATTAGAAAATGTATCAAATAAATCATCCCTAGCTAACTTTATTTACGAGCTGAAATTCATACGAGTAATGCACTAATGTGCCCCTTACAGTCAATTTATGAAAATAAAGTACCGTAATTATTGTTATTTAAAACTCGCGTTTTTATGGAATGATGTAACAAAGTGGGCAGTTTAAAAGTCATTTGGTACCATAATTGTTTGTCCAGTTAATTCTTGAATATACTCATCATATGACCACCACAATTTAACTATTCAAACCTTACGGTTTCATATCAATCACATCATATTTTATTATCATATACGATATACCTATTACCTTCAAAACAAAAAATCTGATTTAACTTTACATCGTACGTCGGTAGTATTGATTACCTATTGAGTATTGAATTATACTATAATTGAAATTAACATAAATTGAAAATTATGATATAATATTATACAAAATATCTATATTTGATGTTTTTTGGCTAAATATTAATTCAACATAATATCGTATTACTAATAAAAAAATAAATTAATAATAGGTACAAGGTACAATAGGTACATATTAGGTAATATAAAAAAATTATAAAATATTAGAAATAAAGGCTGACCTACAAAATCGTTTTTGTAAGCAATGATTTATCATCAAATTAAATTTTAAAATTGTTAAATGTTAACATATCCATTACAGTGACTTACTCTTTGATGAGATACACCCAAAGGTCAAAACTCACTAAATATTAGAGCTAGTTATGATTTATAACTTATATTACAATTTACAATAACTGTTCTTTGCAAATTGTACTACCTAATAATATAAACGCATTTGTACTATACACTATTTCGTATTTCAGAAATATCAAAAGTATTTAAAATACGTATCTGATAACTAAAGAAATATTTTAATACTTTTATTCGAATACCTACACAAAATTGCTTATACCGACATATTAGCTATTCATAACATTAATTGATAAAAATACAAAAATTAATTACCTATATGTGGCTATATATATATATATATAGCATATAAAATCATACTGTCATAAATCATAATATATATCAAATAATTAGATTATATTGTTTTATGCGTTGATTTTATGAGTATAATGAATTATATATTTAGAAATTGGCTGAATGAAATAAGTGCATATAAATTAAATATAAACTCATTATCTACTATCTGATTTATAGTAGGTTGAAGGTAGACGTAGAACCAAATATGGTGCAAAATAGTGCAAAGGTAGGTAAGTGGCAAGCATTTTCTCAAGATTAACACCGATTGATACAGTACAAAGATCTGATGAAAAACATTATATAAATAAATAAAATTAAACTAAAAAATTGGCTAATCATATGAAATATTCGACGGTATTTTTTCAATAACTTAACCAAAATGTAATTAAATAAACCTGTTGCTGACTTACATTTGGGATTTGGGAATAATTGGGGTCTCTGTGGACTCTATAAAAATAGTTGCATGTTGCATGTTTTTAGCGTTAAAACGTAACAAAAATAATTAGAGTACATATAAAGGTATTTAGATTTTGACATACCTTGAGATGATGGGCTAGGGGAGAGGATATGTATTAGTTTTATAAGTTATGTTATACTAATAGTTTCAAGTGTTTCGCATTTGTTTCAACATAATTTAGCTTAATGCTTAACATAATCAACCACATACCTACCACTTGTAATATTATAAGATTGAATAATCTGCAGACGTTTAAGCCGTTTAAGGTGTAGTACACAAAATGACCACAACTGAATGTTTACTTTATGAAAATGTGCTGAATTTTGAAATCTATATAGTTTGGTAATAATAATAATATAACAAGCAAATACTTAAAACAATTTTAGGTTAGTAACATTGATTGATGTTTAAATACTTTAAATAAATAATAATTTAATTTTCATTAAAACTCATTTCACTATTTTCGTATCTATATTAAGTACCTGTACCATCAGCATACAATTATTTATCACGATTCAAGAAATAAATAAATAAATGCATATAACCTTTCATGACTTCATGTTAACTATAAAAGAGTTTAAGAGTCTATACATAAAACAAAAATGTATATTTTCAAAAAATATACATACTCTTCTTATAGTAATAAAATAATCAAACTTCATGATTTACAAATATATGAGATATAAATATCACTTAATTCACATTAATTAAAATTTAAACCGATCAGATTTGTAATTTATATGGGAAATTAGGAACACGTCATACACTCATACCTCATACAGTACCTACTCATATGCGTCAACTTTAATATAAATTTGATTTATTGATCAGTTCAAAAGAATATTACTGAAATTATAGAGTACCTACCTTTATTAATATATTATAAACTTATACTACTATCTGTTGCTCATGTAAAAATAGGTAATAATTTATGTATATATAAACAAAAATGATAGGTCATCCACGATCCACTTAAATGGCAACATAATTATGTTTTAATCTGCAACCTAGAAACATTTCAATAAATAATATATAAAGAGAAAGAAAGTAAGAGTCAAATTGGTACCTACTTATTGGTCCACTCTTTACAATGAATAGGTATTTAATACGATACCTAATTGATACTATGCTAATTGCTAATAGCTAATATAATGAACATTAGGTATATTATGCGTATACTATGTATGCAAGGCCGTAACTAGGGACTGAGTAGGGACGACGGAGGTTGGAGGTTTTTCAGTTTCTCACATTATACGAAAATTTAGAAATTATTTCACCATTGTTTTATACACCACTTACTTAGATTTGTATAAACCCCCCCACGTAATTTTTTTTCTGAGTACCGCTCTGTATGTACGTATACTGATATACATGCAGATACTTGAAGGTACTTACTACTTAGGTACCAATAAAACGTAAGACTTTTAATTAAACTTTAAATTTCTATACACTTGAGAGATCTTATTTACAAGCTGTTTGCAATTCACATTGGAAAAACTATACAATTGTTATTACAGTGTACTATGTACTTGTGATGTCATTATGTAGACAATAAACATAATATACTACAAACTTGTAGGCGCAGGCCGCAGGGTGAATAATTTTTATACATAGAAAATTTATTTTTGATTTCTATCTTCATCACTGCGTAACTATACCTATGAGGCTATGAAGTATTAATTAATATGTCTATTATAAATATTTCTGAACACACCTATACACCTATTTCGGTATAATTTTAAAGTTTTAACTTATATGGTAAGGCGCCACTAAGTCCGTAGATATGTTAGGTACATAAAAATATTTTAATATTTATGGAAGTATGTACCTATATAATAAGTAATGGCCAATGGGTAACTAATAATAATAATTTTACAGACATCAAGTGTAATAGTGAAATAATATTAATAATGATTGCTTATATAGCTTTTTATGGTTACGCAACAAATAAAAATAAAAAATGTAATAAATTATTAATTTTATATCATATTTAATTATGATACGAATACGTTAATTTGTATTAGACAGAGACTTTAATTGCTGAAATCAGAGCAATTGAGAGTAGTGACTACTAACTAGTGAGAATGCGAAATAACAATAATAATAATAATCATTATAATAATATTTTGCACCCGGTGTCCCGGTGTGATAACCAACCGATTGATAACGGTCGGAGGGGGCACCATCAGCACGAATCCGGTGGAAATCAAATAATATACCTACCTAGCTAATATATTATAATGTCTAAATCAAACACAATTTTTGGATTAGTCTTTCGATCACTTCCAATTTCGCCGTCGAGGAACACGTTCGTAGCTCGGACAATTCGACGCCGCACGTTCAACACCAGCTACAGCACCACCGCCGACGATATGACTGTTGACATACCCGCGACTGATGAAAAGTCGGAAACGACACCGACCCAAACTGCTTGGTCATCGAAAATGATTGCTTGGCAAGCTCACTCGTACAGCACCGTCGATGATTTGGTACTGACTAGCAACGCCCGGTCGCCGACGATGGTGGAGGCCCATGAAGTGTTGGTGCATGTCAAAGCTTCGTCGGTGAACCCTCTTGACGTGCTCATGGCCGGTGAGTGATGGGAAAACTGTGGTTCAGTGGCATGTTTTATCCTTTGCATAATGCTATAATCATTTTCGCTATTTCACGGTTTTCAGAGGGCTTTGGTCAGGTACTGTTGAGCACTATCCGTCAAGTAGAAAAAATGTCCCTGCACAAACCAGTTGAATTCCCGCTAACGTTGGGGCGTGATTTTTGTGGAGAAATCATAGCTAAAGGAGTGAAAGTCAAGAGCTTTAATGTCGGTGATATGGTTATGGGTGTAGTGCCTCCCTTCCATCAAGGTTGCCATTCTGAATTTGTCGCTGTTCCTGAAGGTCTGGTACGGTACAAAACAATATTAATCATAGATTTTTAACAAGTATCCAGTGTTTCATGATTGACAATTTTCTTTTAGGTAGCTAAGAAACCAGATCATTTGACTAATGAAGAAGCAGCAGGATTACTGTATACAGGCTTGACTGCATGGTCTGCTTTGAAATTGGTCGGTGGCTTATACATTCTGAAAGCTACTAACAAAAATATACTAGTCATTGGTGGATCCGGGGGTGTCGGTAATTGTGCTATACAATTATTAAAGCATTGGGGTGCTAAGGTACTTAGTAAATAGTCTCAATTTTGATTAAGATCTATTAATGTTGAACATAACTAACTAGGTATGCGTTAAAAAATTTTAAAATCATATTTAATTTGCAAAATAATTTAGTATATAATCTTGAAATTCATTTGTTTTACTTGTTTTAAAACATATCATTTATATATAAATAATTTTTTTAAGTCAAATATGTTTCTTATTTTATAATTTTTATTCAGGTAACTACTACATGTGATTCAACTGCCATAAACTTGGTGAGAGGTCTTGGACCTGATAATATTATAGATTATACAGCTAAAGATGCACAACAACAGTTAGAAGAACATGGAAAGTATGTAATATGTATACATTATATTTATAAATTAAAATTATGAGAATACCTGCATGTGTTTTCATTTTATTAATGTACAACCTAGCAATTTGTGTTCAGTAGAATCTATTTTATATTGTTAGCTATAATAATAAAATAATTTTACCTTTCATCAAACTTTAAGATACAAATTTAATTTAGGATATCTCTTAGTTTTATCAATATTATAATTTTAAAGTGAGTAATAAGGAGTATTTTAAAGTTATATTATTTAACACAACTATAGCTCACTTTGAAATTATAATGTTAATAAAACTTATGAGATGCCCTAGATTATATTCTTAAATTAAGTTTAATAATGAGTAAATTTACTCTTGTATTAAAGCTATCAACATGAAATGGATTTTTTTAAATGCAAATGTTCTCTGCTGTATATTAGTAAGATAGTGACAATACAATGGGTATGATATCTTATTATTATTAGTTATGATTATATTGAATTTAAATAGTAATATCAAAAATATAAAAAAAAAATATTAAAAACATTTGTTAACACTATTGTTGTATTTGAATTATTATGTTTGTAACATTATTTGATTATTTTTTAATTTAATTGCAACTAGACATTGCTAAAAAAAACTATAAAAATAATTTTAACTTTTTTTGTTTTTGTTTTTAGATATGACATAATCCTAGATGCAGCAGGAATATCATATAATAAAATTGGTTCTTACACACCTTTATTAAAAGAGTGGTCTTATTCTACGTTTATTACACTTAGTAGTCCCCTTTTACACAATACGGATTCATATGGCTTGTTTGGGGGCATGTTTAAAAATGCAATTGACCTTCTAGTTCCAAACATTTTATCTGGAGCAGTATTCAAAGGTTCTTCAATACGATGGGGAACTTTCCTTCCAGTTGAGTGTGGTGTAAAAGAACTTGCTAAATTAGCTGAAGAAAAGAAAATTTTAATTCCTCTAGAAAAAACTTTTAAATTTATGGATCTTAAGGATGCATACAAAAGAGTACAGGAAGGACATTTAAGAGGCAAAGTTATTATAACTTTTGATAAACCTAGTATGGATAAAGCTAGGTTAACTAATTAAGTGTTTATTTATTATAATTAGATTCTCTTTTGATGTTTGATTATGGCAACATAATGAATAATCATCAATCATTATAAACAATTTTGTTATCTGTTAATAGTTTTAAAATATATTTGTTTTCGTGAATATTATTTTCTAAGAAATATTCCTAATAAAAATAAATTAATACTGTTAAATTAAATTATTTCTTAAATATTGATAATATTACAAAATTTTATTTAGTTTTATAAAAAAAAACTATTTCAATATTACTTGTATTATAATTGTTGAAAATAAATTATTTTAGATTTAATTTTCTAGTTAAATTTCAAAACTGCTACTCAGACCACTTAAATAATAAAAAAAAATATGCACATTGCACAAAATAAATCAATTTTACAATTATACATACCTTGAATGAATAAGTTATTAGTAATTACTCATGTGTATATAAAAATAACATATCAGTTTAAGGTTGAAATTTATTTTGGACATAAACATTTGTTTTATATACATACTCTGAACTGTGATGAGCAATAATGGAAAATGTTACAAATTTTAAATAATAGTTCAGAAAGTATTAATTATGGTCTGATAAATTAGTTATTATTACTTAGGTATTTAATGTTTACTTTTTATTTTTATTATATTAAAATAATACAATAAATTATTATACTTTTCAACTTTTAACTTTTTAAGGGAATAAATATAGTCATAAACTCATAACATAGATTTAGAATGCCATTTTTTTCAAATCATAGTTTAGTTATAATAATTTTTAATAATTTTGAGCTGATCTAGGTAAATATTTAGGTACTAATATTTAATACTATTTAGTAATGGATCTACCTGTGCAGTTGCGCACAATATATTATTACATTATTTACATATTTTACCTTGCCATTAACCTTGAATTAAAAATCAAAATATTTTTTTCGAGTGAAAATAGTTTTAATGTGTTTTAAAATCACGTTAAAGAATATTTTTATAATAATAACAGTATTTCTTCAATCTAATTAATCGTGACTAGTTATTGGGTTAATCCTGTATATAATCCTGTAATATGCACTCTGCAAAGATATCTTCTAAGATCATGCTGCGTAGTGCGTACTGTGATTAATTTTATAAAAATGTTATCACACTTAATCGTTATCAATGTATATTGTATCATATACATTTTGAATTAATATTTCTTGAACAAAATAATAGTGTAAACACGAAATTAACGAAATTTAATTTATCGTGCTGGAGATTTTTCATTTCAACTTTCATGTAAGTCCGTTTTAAATCTTAAATCTTTCTCCAATAGTGATAAATGGCTAAAAATTATCTATCTAGACAATAATATCATTAAAATTATAAACTTAGGTACCTACACAATAATGAATAAATAGGTATTCATACGACCGTAACCGTACCCTAAAGTAAATAAATATTATGCAATACATAAATTATTGTTAGATAATATAGTTATTTTAGTTGTCCTTATCGGCTTATCTATCATCTAAAGTCTAATACTAGGTTGCATTTTATAAAAGCCAAAAGTGATTAATTTAATAAAACAATCAAGATTCATTGTTCACTAAATCATGTTTAAGTTTGACTGTTTAAGGGTCTATTATATTTTATTGTAGTTCACTAATGTTTCATTAAATATTCAGTGATTTATTTATGCAACAATTATCATTATTCATTTCGGAAGACGTACTGCAATAGTACAATAATATAATATTTAGTTTTATGAGAAACGAAAATATTGTGATAAAACATGTCATATTATAATATATTATGTAATGTTTATTTCAAAAATATCTGTATAGGAGTATATGGGTATCTTAATATCTAAAATCTAAATATTATATTATTTATTTTAGGCATATTAGTATCTATACACGAATAATATATTATTATATAGTATAATTGACAATAATTGTATTATAAATAGTAGGTACTTAGATAGTTAGATACCTTATTTCATTTTCATGGTCACGGCGACTTGTGCCCCTCATTTATACCTATAATATTATTTACCTACTTGTCTATATTCGCGTTACGTTCCAGCTTTGAGTAGTATTAGATTATGATTTATGTGAATAATATGATTGTTGAAATTTTTATTTTATAGGCCGTGTTTTTGTTTTAAAACGACATTTAGCAATTACAAATACACATAATAAATATATTACCATGTAGGTGTAGGCATACCTATTATTATTTATTAGTGTATTAACTTAATTTGTCTGCAGATGCTTATTAATTATTATATAGACATAAACTACTTTATGATATACAGTTTGTCAAAAACGTAACACTATACATTTTATTGAAAAATAACGAAATATTACGTAATATTTTACAAACATTCATAATATTGTTTCAGACATTTTATATATTTTTTAATTTACATGTTTCTATAAATACATTTATAACAATGTGATTATCATTAATTTTTGTTGCAATATCTTTAAAAAAAAAAATTATATTGTAGAGTACAAGACAGTGGGTAGTTATTTTATGTGTAAAATTGTAATTGTAGAGTAGGACAGGGCGAAATCATTAGGTGCCGTATATTCTCGTATATAGTCCATTTTTTATCATAACTTGGAAATATTATGAAAACTAAAATAAATGTGTAAGTCAGTGTTGAGTCTTCAATACAAAATGTTTTAATTTGTCTTAAATATTATCTACTATAAAGACGCATCATGTGAATGTGACGTCACTTATTAAAACTAAATTGAAGTACAAGCGCTGCTAGTTATATATACCTATTAATCTAGTAATCTATAATTATACACTAATTACAATATTATAATTTTTTGGTTCGCCGATAGCCGTGGGAGTGAATAACTTAATACATATATTATTAATGATTATTAATAATGATGTAGATTCGTGCACGAGATTTCATCACTATACCACTACCACCGCGGTCTGAACACAATTCGTTATGTGATTTGTTTTTGCTGTCGATCCGCGGTGTGAAATAATAATCGCGTCGTTAGTATCGCGTGCGACCTCTCGTTCGCAGTTCGACCTCAGTAAAAAGTTCTGTTGTTTGGTTAGCGCTCGTCTGCCGACCGCCAACACGAGCCATTATAGTTATAACATTTATAAGTACCTATAAAACATTAACAGTATGACGAAGACGGACGCTTCTGCCGCTGAGGGTGGACGGATGTGGCCCGACCGAATGACGGCGTGGCAAATCGACACTTACGCGGCGTTTGAGGACTCGGCCGTGATCAACGATAAGGCAGAATTACCCGCGTCACTCGGGCCCAAAGAAGTTCTGGTGCGTGTCAAAGCGTCGTCTGTCAATCCTATAGATGTGCTCATGGCCGGTAAGTAAGCAGTAAGTACCTGTAATATAGTCTAAACCTAATATTCCATTAGATTAACTAAATATATCTAGTGTTGGCCAAATTATGATTATAAAAGATATACCTATTACCTAGTCATATTATATTATATTACCTAAAACTATATCAACTAGCAGTCAGTTCAATTTCAGTTATTCGTCACGAAAAAAAATAAATACCTATTATTTTATACTAAAAAGTGTGTCCCAAAAGTATCGGATCGCCTTTAGTATTTCCGTGAAAAATTAATATAATATTTAAATGCAGATTCAAAGTATATCAAAATATTTTTTATGTTTTTTAAATTTTCAAGTTGGTTATTTTGTTAATCATATGTTTTAAAATAGTTCAAAAATAAAACATACACTAAAATTGAATACAAATCGATCAAGGTAGAGCCAATTATGTTATTGAATTTCTAAGAATACTACCTATATATAGTTATGTTAATGTTAATGTTATGTTACTTATAGCAAAACATGAATTGTGTAATTTAATTAATTTCGCATGGAATTCTGATTTTTTTTAATGACAATGCAAATATCTAATTATTAATGAAACTTTCAGATGAATAAAACATTTCAATTTTTAATAACCGTTATTTTCTATGGGAATTATAATAGGCAATTAAAAAAATAAATATTATTTCAAATTTCAATAATAAAATGTCTATTTCAGCCTGGCAATACTTATATAGTTATATACCTATACCCAATTAAAGTTTTTATATCCATTTCGTAATTTTAGGTACACTTCTTGATAATTATAATACTTAAAAATAGGTAACCAGTTTCGTTGTTCAGTAAACGATAAGACACAGCTATTGTTTTTTCTATACAAATCAAAACTTTAATTATAGTATATTATATCTGTATAGTTACATTAAACTATTAAACATATAATTATCTCCTCTGTTGAAATTGTTAGTAAAAAATAGACAACAAACAAATTAGAAAAATTTTTAGAAGAACTTATGTGTTTCGAATTTCTTTCTTAATTTAATTAGTCTTATTTAGTATTTAATTAATCTTGAACTTTGATAATTTGTGTAATTTATTATGTCCTTACACTTGGCGACATTTTTTTCTAAACTGAAACAAGTATAATATAATTCATTTAAAAAAAAACTAAAATATAACGAGAAAATGGTGTAAAGATTTAAAACGGTTGACTATAACGTGAAAATAAATACATTGCACATTTGATAATCCAACATAGCCAGGGATGGGTTTTTGGTTTTAAAATATATTTCATTCAAAGCAGTAGTTGCTAAAAATGTATAAAAGGTTATGTTTTATTCCTCCAATAATATTGTGAATGTCGGTATTTAAAATTTAAAAATTTGAATTCCATAATTAAGTATATCATTATTCATATACATATTACGGTATATTGAATAACTTTAAATAATACCAATATTATGTATAAAGTTACTGCAGAAATAAGTTGATTTGTGTATTATAAAAAGTATTTACCTAATTATATTAAATCATGTTAATCATAGGACATGGGATATAACGTCTTTATAAAGTTATTACTATATATTATACACCATCACTTTATGACTTATATGATTAAACTTTTAATTTGTTCTATTATAGTATCATGAGTAAATTTTTATTATTTATAAATGATTGTGATTTTTACTCGTAGAGGGTTATGGACAAGTGCTATTAGGCAGGGTCCGACAGGCGAAAAAAAAGTCGCTGTTCAGGCCCGTCGAGTTCCCATTGACTTTGGGACGGGATTTCGCTGGTGAAGTGGTTGCGAAAGGAGCTGAAGTCGGCTCGGAACACTTCGCTATCGGCGACGCCGTTCTGGGTGTCGTAGCTCCTTTTCAACACGGCTGTCACGCTCAATTTGTCACAGTTCCTGTAACTCAGGTAATATTGGCCAGCCAGTCGGTGGTATATTGGACAACTGTTGTATTTGTTTAAATTTTAACAGCAATTTATGTATACCAAACGTAAACTAAAATTATTTTATTATTTTTTTTGTATAGGTAGCCAAGAAGCCTGATCACATGTCCTATGAGGAAGCTGCGTGCTTATTGTACACAGGCCTGACTACATGGTGCGCCTTGACGTCGGCAGGCGGCCTAAACGCTTCAAACGCAGCCGACAAGAACATACTGGTCATCGGCGGATCCGGTGGTGTCGGTAATAGTGCAATACAGATACTCAAGTCGTGGGGCGCCAAGGTACTGTAGACGCGCAAAAATTAACACTGCACTATATTATAACTTATATGTAACGACATAGCTAAATTATTACTACATGATGTTTATAAATTTATAATATGTATACAAAGTAGTAGCCAGTAGGTATATTTGATAACAGATAACTGATAAGTGTAATAGCTTAAAATTAAAATAGTTTTATTTATTTTTAGTTGAAATTTGTACAATATTTTTATTTTAATAACTTATGCTCGAAAAATTGTTCATACATTTTTTTAACTGGAATTAAAAAAAAAATTGTCTAAAGCCGTATTATGAGCGTTTAAAATTTTTGAATAATTTTTTTTTTATAAATATAGATTCATTTATCTATGCAAAATAATATTAAATTATTAATATACTAGTAATGAATAAATAAATTACTCAAAGTAATGTAGGTAAATAAATAATTTATTCACCACTATTCACAGAAGCTGGATTACTAACATTTATATCCAGGACCAGCTATAATATCAAACGGTTATATTTTACAATATAAGTTACAGTAATATACTTCAAACAAATAGTTACTGCAATATTTTTAGTTTTCACAGTAAAAGCCTTAACTCATGCTGAATGCTGATAATTAAAGCCAACTTGCATTTGGTCTAATAATGATATTAAATATTTTTTAATACTAGTTTGGTCTCTTAGGACTGCCCTCTAATCATCTAATCAGTTATATAACTTATATAAGTAATCAGTATACACCATATTACACGATTTAAAAACATCGCAACCGATTAAATCATTTAAATAATTAACGAACCAAACGATTACAATTACAAACATAGAATATTCTTCACTACCTATACAGTTCATTATCTTGCTAGGAATACTGGACATATAGAGGAAATGTGTAAAAAATTAGGTATAGACATAATATATAGATATAATTAATCCCGATTAGGTTCATAATTTAAAAAAAATAATAACCTAATAATTTTATTTTTGCTAAGCTTATAAGATCCTTTAAGTTATAAACATTTATTATATAATATTACCTATATTAAATTAATATAATAGGTATATTATATTATGTTATAGGTATGTATATATTATACATCGATGATATAAATTCAAATCAATTTAATCAGATATTTATTTTTCGAGATTTTATTATTTTTGCACTTAATATTTGTGTGATGAATTTTTACCGATATGACATACGTAAAGATTTTTTAATTTTCTTTTTATTCATTTAATTACCTTCATTAAAATCATTCTTTGGTATACTTGGATTACTTGCAGTGTTTTCATGATCTACGTTAGATATTAATACTTCTTGCAAATGAGTTTTTAAAACATTGAGTGACTTTACTTCATAACTTAATAATTCAATGTTTTCTTGCTCTTCAGACATTGAAGTGAATAAATATTGCAATATATTATTGTTTTTTAAATTGTATTCTGGGAAGCAATTTGGTTGATTTCTTAATATTGTTTGACATTTTTTTGAACATTTTCGTTTATTATTAGAATTATTCATTTTTAAACATGAACCAAAATATTAAAAACAATTAATATAAACAACAATGCAAACATACAGCTTAACTAATTCTATAGCTACCAATAAAAACATTATTTTTTTTTATTATTATAATTATTAGAATAAGTGTAGGTGCCTAGTGCCTTTTATTTTTTTTTTGCAACTACATTGATCTGAAAAATACATAAATACTAAGTCAAAATACATTAGTTTGAAAATTTATAAATATTAAATAATATATAAATATTTTATTGTTCAGCCAAATGTGTATTGTGTATTTGTGTATGTATTAATGACTACTGTATGTTTTGTATAGATATAAAAATATGTATATTTTATTGGTTATTGTAATGTTATTTCTAGTACGTATATATATATTATTAGTTACGACTTATAAGTTATAATTTGGTAATTAAGACGCCGTTATCACTTAGCTATTATGTCTGAAGATATTTTATATAATTTATTCATATTAGATAGTATATTAGTACTTACTACTATGTATTAAACTATAAATTGTTTGTAGGTTAATATAAATATTAAATATCATTTAATTATTACAAAATTATATCAGAAACTGATCTTAGTCAATTCTGCAACGGACCTACCCTAGAACGGTGTGTATAGAATTGTGGTATAAATAGCTTAAAAATAATGTAAATATTTAGAGAAGTTAATCATGTACAAAAAATAATAATTTAAAGTATTCTTAATGGCAAAATGTTTCGAACACAGCGAAAAAGCTAAAATTTTTTGATAAAAATATAGTTATTTTTTATTTAAATATAAAATTATTTTGACTATTAAAAAAAAACAACTTACAAGGAACCTTATATTATTACATTTTCAAACTTTTTAACAGACTTTAAAAAACCAAAAAATATAAAAATTACAAATGTCTAAAATTTTTTTGAAAAAGCACAAAATTTTTTTTTTTTTTTAGTTTTATCATTTCTATAAAATACTAATTTAAAAATTAGTTGAACAACTTAAGTTTCTCTTATTAATTTTTTAATAATAAAATCAATATTTTCAAATAGCTTTACCCATTTGTTGTAATAAATTTAATTAATCTGTGAAAATGTTTTTGATAACATTGTTTTTGGAATTATTAAATTAGTTTATTTTTGTTACAAATATTGAAAGACTGTCGTAAACTCGTAAATATAGAACTATTTTATTAATTACTTAAAATATCAAAGACCTCTAAAGTATAGGTACAATTAAGACCAATTATTTTTCAATCTTTAATAAGGTATCCGTATCATGTATTTAGCTTTTATTATAGCAATTTGAAATTCGGAAGTCGAAATTAATTATAGATTCATAAATTATTTATAGTTAGTTAAAAAATAAATAAACAAATAATTACAGATAATTAGATCAATCGTAATTCGTATTTTATATTGTACCATACTTTTCTCGTTTAACCTAAAATTAAATATTTTAAAAATAATATTCTTTGAACTTTGAATTTTATTAAATAATTATATTTTCTATTATTTAGGTAACTACTACGTGTAGTACAAATGCCATTAATCTAGTGAAAGAACTTGGACCAGATAATATCATTGACTACACTACCGTAGATGCACAGAAACAGTTGGAACAATACGGAAAGTATGTAAATTGTAAACACCTTTTATATAATATAATGCTGGAAGCCTGGAGTATTATAATAATAATAATAATGCGCAGTATAGTATAGGATAGGAAATCGTTTGAATTTATCTAGATGTGTTAAATTTTTCCTATTATAGATAAAATATTAAAATGTGACGTATCACGTATATCGTATATGTAAACAAATTAAAACATAAAATAATTATCCGGTATCTATATGTATAGTAATAGTATGTTTATTAACGAGTTGTACCGTTGAAAATGTTGACTTAGGTATTTATGTATAAGGTACATTATATTATATTATTGTATTAAACTTTTATTTAATTCATTTTTTGCAAAATAGTTGTTAAAATAATAATTGGTCATCTATGATGCACTTTAGATTTAGAGTGGTGATTAAAATCAATATATGTTTGATGAAATGTACCTAACTTTTTGGCTTTTGGGGAAGTAAAAATGATTTGATTTTTAATTTTGGGTCGGTTTCTGACATCAAATTGGATTTATTTGGTGATTTGGAGGGTCGGTCGGTTCGGTCAGTCGAAGCTTGAAAATTGTATTCAAGATTCCCTATAATTTATTAATTTTAACGTATAATAATAATCTAACCGACAATTTTAATATTAGTATAAAAATAATAAAATTACTTAGGCAGAATTTTCATTATTAAATTTTAAGTGAGACTTACAAAATCGTTAAAATCCCAAAAATGTACAGACTGTATGAGGCTTTTATTTAGTAAACAATTTTTAAAATCTATAAAGATAAAATTCAAAAATATTATCATTGGGAACTTTAAACTTCTATATTTATTATGAATTTTACTATATACATAACGACATTTCTAAAATATGTAGATTTATTTTAATATATTATCTATTTATACAATGTACCTATTCTAACTGTTTTACGATAAGGTGGTGTTAAACTTTAAACTGTTAACTCAAAAGTAAATTACTATAATATAATAATATGGTATAAATAAACCATATTTATTTATTTTTATTATAAATTATAATAATACAATATTGTTTATGTTATAAATGCAATGCTTTCAAAATATTTAAATCAACCTACCGTATACTACCAATAGTATAATAGATTACTAGCAATACCTATACACAGGTTATAAACGTATGAAATATACATACCTACTATATAGTAATGTATAGAATGACTGACCATTCCCACTCAGAATCGTTTTTGTATCTTATTTATAATGATATATCATTAAATTTAAATTTAAATATTTTAAACATCTATCACTATGAACAACAGAACAATTGGATATCTAATGCATAGCAGAACGATACCCGTTTGCCCACCCTTTTCACCATTGTAGTATTATTAATATTTTGTAGGTACGACCTGATTTTGGACGCGGCCGGGATACCGTATGAAGACATCGGTGGCGCGTACACGCCGCTGTTGAAACCTTGGTCGTGGGCTAAATTCATTACTCTGCGCAGTCCCGTGTTGCATAATACTGACTCGTATGGCATGGTGTTGGGCATGTTGAAAAACGCGTACGACCTGGTGGCGCCGAACGTCTGTTCGGGCGCCGTGTTCAAAGGCTCCACGATTCGATGGGGATTTTTCATGCCCGTAGAGCGTGGCATAGAGGAGTTGGCCCTTCTAGCCGCAGAGAAAAAGATTACTGTCCCAGTCGACAGCGTTTATGGATTTGCAGACATGAAGAAAGCGTTTGGTCGGGTAAAAGCCGGACACCTCCGTGGAAAGGTGGCCGTCAAGTTCGACGAAAAGTAACGGGAAAGCCAGAGCTAACCTATAATAATTCAGAACATCAATGAAGTGGAACGATTATAATAATGTATTTGGCTTATTGTAGCTTGTTTTTTATAGTATAAAATCCGTTGGCAGTGTTTGCTTCTTCCCGATGAATGTATGAACATTTAAACGATTAGGTTCTAAATAAAATGTATTTATTTTTATACATTCAATTAACATATTTTGTAAAGTTTAATACATCATAGTAATCTGTATTGTTTAAAATAAAGATATCGTGTAAAAAATTAGTCCTTTGATCATCAGCGGTAGTACAGCAGACAGCAGTAGACTGTTTTAAAACCAAAATCGTCCAAAAACGTTTACCTATATTTTATACGTGTATTACGTGTATCGTGTATGTAAAAAATTATATAGTTCTAAAGTCTGAAATGTATTAAAGTTTAAAGTCATGTACGTCAACATGTTATTCATCAATTTTTTTTTTCTGTACAATTATTATAACTTTTAATTATAAAACTGCGTACCTAGTATGTTGTTTTGATAATTTTATTTTATGTTAATTTATTTTCTAAATAATAAAGATTGATAATAAAGGTATATTATATAATGTTATATAGCATTTTCAGTTAATTTATTATTTTAATAATACAGTTATGCCAGTTATGGATAATGTGATTACATTTTTCCATGATTACATAAGTTTTGTTTATCTAGATATTGCACATTATCTCAGCGATGATACAAATCATTTTTAAAACATTTCAGTTTGAGAATTAGATATTTTCAAATTGATTCATATTATCTTAAATTTGATCTTGAAAGTTTGTATCTAAACATTATTACTATAAAACTAAAAATCACAATAACAGTTTAATTCAGAAATATATACAAATTATGCAGATATCAATTAATTTTTTATCTTTATAATGTAACAGAAACAAAATAAATTTCAATAATAAAATTGATCCATTCTATACATATATATATATTATATATATTTAGTTTTAAATGCTGCTTACCTATCCATGTGATCCATTCTATACTGATAAATGATAATATTATGTTCTAAACTACTTTAGTTATATAGTCAATCAAATAAAATAGGAGGCTTGGCATAACAATTGAATAAGAAAGATTATATTTTATTTGGTATTTTCTAGTTGCCTATAAAAAATACCTAATGACATATTGAAATCCATAATTAATCCAATAATAGCAAAAATGTAGTAAAGTCCAAAGTCTGATAACACTTTGTGTCAAATGTCAATCTGCTATTTAGTGGAATTATTATAATTTGTAGTTAAAAAACTGTATATATTTGAAATAGGTAATTGAAAAAACTTAAAATTACTATCGACTTCACTTGATCAAGGAAATGCACAGTTGTGTATATAGCAGTTGGAAAATTGACAAGTATTACAATTTAAGATATACAAATAAACCATAGATTACCTTATTTAAGTTTTACCGACCTTATAATTGCATTAATGAAACTAAAATGTGTAACGTGTGTTATACCTAACACTGAGGAGGAATACATTTTATATGCTTCTGTCAGTCAAATAACACAAATATTTTAATTGAGTAGGTACTTTAAAAATAACTAATCTCTTAAACCAATAAATTATAGTAGTCAATATTTTAATAAAACATATGTATATTATGAAATATTTAAAAAAAAAATCTAGTAATTATATGAACAATTATTTTATATCAAATCAAGTAAACATAAAAAGTACAATTAACAAAAAAAGTTTAAAAAGTCATCTCTTTAAACTAAGTATAGACTAAATAGTAACAATAAAATAATTAAGTCTCAAAATGGTTTGCAGTTACATAATACATAATAGTAGTCAATAAATAATGGTTAACATAAAACATTTAAAACAGAAAAATTTAAATAAATTAATACAAAATCAAAAACATGCAACCATAATAGATTTTAAATATAATTAACACAAAACAATAAAAAATAAAAAACGAATCAGAGTCTTTTAGTTACGTAAAATAGTAATGTAATGATCAATAATAATACAATAGTTAAAATTATCCAATTGGTAAGTATAATTCAAGTGTCTTGAGCACTGAATTAATAACAAGTTAACAAAACAATAATTGTGAATACTAACAATTGAATATAACACGCATCATCCATATATATATATATAAATATAAAAAGTTAAGATCGTAAACAATGATATACATTTTAGATAAATAAAACAATTAGGTATATTAAAATAAATCAGATATGTATCAGTCACTAACAACAATATTAAAACTAAAAAAAAATGCATATGTAATATGAAGTTTCGATGGCAGAATTAAAATGAACACATTAGTTAAAGTTTCTAGGCATTCTGTGGACTTTATATTTTAAGGTTTCAGCAAACATCAATGATTTTTCTATTTGCTGTTTCATAAAAGTTTGATTACCAATTATTAATAAGACGCACTCCAAGTATTTATTGATAGACATTCCAAGTAGACTCTGGGCGACTAAAGAACGGACCATACCAAGTTTTTCTAGCAGCTGATTTAACAATTTCTCCATGACAAGGACTATGTCTTGTTGTAATTGGTCGCCAACAACACAATGCTTGTTCGGTATGGGATAATGCAATATGTCTCGCATGTATGACATGAATTCACACAGTTCATTTGGCGTTACTTCCAAATCCAAAGCCTGTAATCAAAAGTAATTTATTAGTTTCTTTTTACTCAAAAGTCACATATATATATATATGTATTTAAAATTACCAATAATAAGTTGTTCAACTTTTGTGGCCGATCCCTCAATGTCTTTGTTGATATGCAGATCTTTTTTTGTGCGCCTTTTGTAATGGAATTTTTGTTAACTTTAGCAATGAAATCGTCAATATTGTCTTCGTCAATGAATACAATTTCAAGATAACTGAGACTATTGAAGAACCATTGGTATTTATGTAGTTTTAAGTAGTGGAGCCATTTAGCAACTGCTCCGTCCATTTCTTGATTAAGGATTGTCAGGTCGATTAGTGACTGTGAGTCCCCCAAAATAGTGGCCCCGTTTGTCTTTGCGATCATTTCCAGATGGTTGTACCCAAAACATTCCACTAAAAAATAAATTGGGCATAGTTAGTATTATTTTCACAACAATTGCAAATCGGTCAATGATTAATTCTTACTGCTAAAGTGTGGAAGACCAGCAGGGATAGATTTATTTAAATTTGTTGGTTGCAGTACGTTTGGCCAAACAGGGGTATTCACGTGTTGAGCAGACTGAAAATTGAATCGTTCGAAAGGGTCTACTTGTGGTGATTTAAAATGATTTGTCCAAAAGTTTCCTGTCAAGGTTTCTGTTGGCATATGACGTTGACTTTTGTTCAGTTGATTTACTTGACGAATTAGATGTTTCAAATTCCTAAAAATTTATAAATCATTATTAGTTGAAAATGTGTATTGAAAAAAATCAAAATTTTGACTCACTCATGAATGATGCTTAAGTTTGTTGATTTCTCGATTAAATGGCATATTTTCACTGCTGCCTCAATATTGGTACCATTTTCAATTGTTTGATTTAGCATGCGCCTTAAATTATTCATATACTCCTCTTTGGCCATTATGTTGTTATTTTTAACCAACATCAATGCTTCGTGGAGTTTTACAAATGATTTAGATGACGGATTACTTAACCATTTAATAATTTTATTTGGATCATTAGATTCCAGTTCTCGTCTTTTCATCTCTCTAAACCACACAGTGTAGAGATCAGGATAGTTGAATGACAGATGATCGAGTGAATCACTTAGACGTTCTTGTCGTTCTTTGAACGATTTACACTGCATTAATGTCATTGCTAGTTGTTTCATTTCCTCCACTAGAAAAAATAAAAAACAACAATAAGAATTAGATTAGAAAAATCGCAGGAAAAAGACATATTAAATGAAAATAATAAGTTACCTAAATTTTCTAAATTAATATATTGAGTATATAGATATTATGAATGACAATTATTGATAATATTTTCGATTTTGTTTATTAATTATTGTTGATGTTTAAGTTATAGTTATTAAATCAGGTCAACATTCAACTGATTTTAATATATATATAATGTAATTTACCAATCCCTTAGTTACATTAATTTCTTAAAATTAAATCAGACCAACAGACGAAAAACTTTATTTGAATTCATTTTGAAAGGTATAGGTATGTTCAAACAAATATATAAGTATTTTTTAAAATCAACATATTTTAATTTATATTTACATCAATATTAATTATTATTTATTATACGAACCTATATTTATCACAAAATATAAGAATTTTTTTTATAATTTTTGATGTGGATAAAATTATCAACTACCTATTACCTATTTTGTTTAAAATATTTATGATTAATTAATTAATAGGTACTAGTTGTATAAGTATGTTCAATGAGGAAATAATTTAAACAACATCTATAACTTAAAATTATGCAACATACCTATATGTACATATTAATATTTTTGAACATAATATAAATAATAAAACACCTTCTAATAAAAAAAAAATTAAGTTTTATTGGTGGTACTTGTATTATTATTAGATGGGTATGTAATAATTAAATGTCAAATTGTCAATACTTACTGTTTAAATATTCAGAGTATAAATAAATTGATACTACGACCTTTGGTAGGTAGGTAATAAATGTGTTGGTATATCGGATGTAAAAGACGTAAGAATCATAAAATCTTTTGAAAAGTGCAACTGTTGATTCACAGCAACGTCTGAACACGGTTTGTTGGTTGATCACGTCTTGGTCTTCATCGTCTGGTCCGCGCCGGTTGTTTTTCTCCAATACTCCCTCTCTAAAAACCACTTCTCATCACACGATATTCAGGTAGACAGCAATTTACTGTTTATGTCTGCATCCCCATTTTACTTATCTATATACAAATAATAACGACGATTTTTTTTTTTTTATGTGTGTGTTTCAGATATTGATGATTTTATTACAACAATTCGAATATAAACAGTTTAATTCTGTTGTGTAGGTACCTACCTATATAATATATATAATTTGAGCAGTAATAAATAACAGTATAAATAAATATAATACCTATATTACATTATAAAATATAAATGCTATACAAATGTATTTGAAATATTAATGTTTGTTGCTTAAACTCTATATAGTCCTATAATCAATAATCTATGTATAATTCATAGGAATTAAATTAATTTTTAAATAAAATGTTAGAGCATTGATTGTTAAATAATACAATTTAAATAAAAGTATTCGTTAGTAAATTATTGTCTGTGTATATAACGATTATCACAGCTAGTGTACCACTTATAATAGGTACCTCTAATAGTCTAATGCAACATAAAAGGAATAAATTAGTGCATTTATTTTATTTATACATGCATATTTGTTTTATTCTTAAAAATATCTTTTATATAAATTACGCAGTGTTGATCTCGTTGTTCGAAAATGATATGTTCGATGTTCGAATGAAAAATGTTCGAAAAAGCATAATATGTTCGAATTAATTTTTGTACGAAAACTTTATAATGATTATACTGATATAGATATTGAGATATACGAGTATATAGTATATTAGATTCGCCTAATAAATAACACCGAAAAATAATAACCCCATATGAGAATTTGTAAGATTTTAAATGATAATAATTGTATAATATTCAAAACTAAAATGTATATTCAATAAATAAATAAATATTCTAATAAGTGTAATATTTTAATTTTTAAGTGAATTATGAGCATTTTCAAACATTTAATATTTTTGATACTCATCTAAAAATTAAAATATCGTAAAAAACCAACGAGAAAACACAGATTATGTTCGTACCTAAAAGTTTGATAATAGGTCAATTTACTCTAATATCAAAACTAAAAGCACACTATAGGTATATTGTGGGTGCGACGTCCTAACCTATGGTACCTTATAGTAATATCTATAAATCCTATATTTATATTGTTAAAATATGGACTTCCTAATCTGCCCATGTTACTTAGTAAATTAGTTGAAATATCAATAATATATAAGTAAATAAATAATATAATAATTTTAAACAAATAATCAATTTTTTCAATTACGGTCAATAATTTATAAATAAAAAAATGTATATAGGTAATATTTTTTTTTCTTTATTATTATATACACAATCTGTACCTCATGGGTACAATAAGAGTATTAGTTGAGATAATATAATACATGAAAAGGCTTGATAAAAGCAGCCACCCAGTGACATACTTCAATTTTTTAAACGCTAATTA
Source organism: Rhopalosiphum padi (assembly GCF_020882245.1). Lineage (NCBI taxonomy): Eukaryota > Metazoa > Arthropoda > Insecta > Hemiptera > Aphididae > Rhopalosiphum > Rhopalosiphum padi. The sequence continues at coordinate 29,253,811 of NC_083600.1, forward strand.
CAAAATTATTTATAATGAATTAAAAACATATAGATTTTAATAAAACAAAATATATCATTTATAAGCACAGTGTCATAATACAGTAATCGGTAATAAATGAAAAGGAAAAAAAACGACATGGAAAAAAACGTTAATTTTTGTTAAAAGTTATTAAAATAATTATCATCATGAATAAAAATTATTTTTAAATTACATAGAAATTCGAAATCATATTGAAATAAATTTTACATTTATATTAATTTTTTTAACATTTAAGTTATAAATACAATTATATATTTTTTAGAAGTAAGGCTTTAACATCACAGGTCATTAGCCTAAAGTTATATTTGTATAACCTATACAATGATGCAATTGATACACATGGGTTGCGATAAACCAAATTTTATCGTTAAAAATGTAATCGTATTTTATAACTAGGTACCTACGTAGTTTTGATGACCGAAGTCGCAACGATAATAATAATAATATAGAGAACAGACACCTATTACTATTATTGAGTATAATAAAAGTTTAAATTAAGACTGGATGTTATGGTAAATGGTAATATTATGGATATAAGCTATAGGTTCTACTATATTTTGTAAAACATTAGGCATCAGTTACGTCTTGATCGTTCGACGTGAATACGCGATAAATTTAATAATTAACTAAAAATAATTGACTTTTTATAATATATTTATACTTAATTAATATCTATTTGAAATTTTAAAGTTAACTGCATTTTTTGTCTTGTCGTATACTATTCGATATGATATATTGATACCTATATAATTTATTTATATAAGTATTTTCGTTTATAAGAGAGAATGTTACAACAATGAACAAACAGAACGATAATAATAATATTGCGCATTTTTTCTTGTACTATGTTAGGTATTTACTTAAATAACGTTTAATGTAATTCCTACTAGTGAATAATAGGTCTCGACGACCCGACTCTCTAGTCTATAATTGGTTTGATTTCAAATTATAATTATCATTCTGTTTGTTTTAACAACTAGTACATAACAACTGCAACAATAAAAAATTGTTGAATACTTTTTTAGGGTGTCGTAATTTATATTTTAGATTCCGAACGGAGTGATGAATGTATTGATTTTACAATGGTGTGTGTTATTTTTTTATTTTTTTTTTTATCTTTGGGTCTGTCATCACGTTTTGGAATAGTAATAAATAATAATGCTTCAATTTTCGACTTCAGCCCCTCTTTGAAAAGGAAAATTCATCTAGTTGGTACTTGGGGGGAGGGGGTCAAAATTAAAAATTTCCAGCAGTTTTCAAAAACGTCGGGAAAAACCCTGAAAAAATAACGGAAAAACGGGAATTTTTACGCATAACCACTTTTCGACAAAATCGATATTTTGATTTTGCTGTAACTCAAAAACGAATCATTGTAAAGTAAATACTTGAAATTTTCACCAAATGTTTATATTATGGTTATCTATTTACGATTACATTTTCAAAATAATTTGACCTTTTTTAAGCTACTTATAGACAATTGAAATTTTTGACATTTTTAAGTTTTTTTTCTTAAAATGACATAAAAAAAAAATTTGGCAATCCAAAAAATCTTTAAAATTTGATACAAGTTTTATTATAAGTTGTACTTATTGTAGTAAAAAAAAATCAAAAATCGTTTGTTACAATTTTTGTTTATAAGCATTTAAAGTTCAAAAATTTACAAAATATATCAAAATCGCGAAAATTTGCAAGGAATTTTAAAGTTGAAAATTCATTACATTTTTGTGATTTATACCTAAGGTTAAAAACCCAATACAAGGTTATCCATAAGTTTTTCTTCAAGTAAATGTAAAAAAAAAATTCCAGCGTCAATATAGAAAAAATGTTATGACTTAGAGCGTATGAAATGAAAAATTTTTTCGAAATAATGTAAAATAATGATTTATTACAATTTAAATATAAAGGTAATAATATAATATATCCTACTAATTATCATTGGCTGACAAATCATCTCCGTTCAGAATCGTTTTTCGTATACAATGATACCTGTCATTGCATGCAAATTTAACACATCCATTAAAGAGACCAGTGATCTACTCTCCATCTCTACTATACAGCAGAGCGATACCCACTTGCCCACTTTTTTTTATTATAATGATGATATACTATTTTTTTTTTTAGTTTTGTTTAGATTGACATTTTTATCTGATATACGATATCAGATATTTTACCCATGAATTTTTAGGGACTATTTTTCGGGGAATCTAGGAAATTGTAATCGTGATACGTTGTAATATATTCGATTAGTTTGGTAAATTTATGTGATATTTAGTTATAAAAGAATAAAATAAAAATAATAACAATCATATACCTATAAAGGTGGCGCAATGTATTAATTTGCCGTTATTGGATATTGTTAATAAAACCAAATAATAAAATTATTATAAAATCTATATGTACTGTATAATAATAAACTCTGCTACACTCTCTCATACGGGTAACTGGTAAACATGAAATTACAAAGGAGACCGCCGTGACTGCAAGATGAGGGTCGACCTTATCTTGCTGAATATGTTCTAGGAAGTACCTTTTTTTCAAATGTTAGGAGGTTAGGTCTACATAGAAATAAATACGTTTTTCTTTTATAAATGCCGGTAAAACAGTGATCCTTAACACTATTGTTATTTGTCATGTCTGAATATCTAAAATATCTATAAATATCAAAAATCGGCCATGCAAGGTGTATGACATTCGATAACTTTTGTTATGTCTAAGCTAAAGCATTTCAGGCAAATGGTATTGCTTATATAGGTACAGTTGTACAGTAATCAGAATCAAAATCCATGAGTTTTTTTTTTATATTATGATGTATGAAAAAACTATAGTAGTAATTTTATTATATTATGTTGCATGAAAAACTAGTAGTATTTTTATTATAAAAATATATACATTGTCAGAGCCGTACCGTGGGGGGGGAGCTAGGAGGCATAATAAACATATATTTATTTGTTATTAGTTAAATATGCAAAAATGTATTATTAATGAGATGAATGCGTTTATTCATTTTCGTTGTTTATACGTACTTTAGAAACTGGAAGGAAAGCCAATGCTGGTAAATGTAGACAAAATAAGTTGAAGTTTAGATCTTCAATATACTTGGTCGTTAATCCTTCCTTTTGTATGTGACGATGAATATTTTGCGAAAAATGAAAAAAACACGCAGAATGCATTGAAAATGGAAAAACATCATTGATGGCATTAATAGCAGCAATTTCAAAATCAGTTATAATTTCAAGATCTGAATTATCTTTAAAATTTATATTGTGTTCAATAGCAAAATTATTTAGTGCTGTAAACATTATTTTATATGAATTTTCCGTTTGATTTGTCATAAGGGCAAACACTAAAGGTAAACATATCTGATATTTTCCTCTATTAATAGATCTGCAAGCCAAAATTCTGATTCTCTTAAATATGAACAGTTTTGAACTGTTGTAAAAATAATGATTCTATTTTTGTCATTATAAATTTCCTTGATTAAAAAAACTTGACCAGAAATTGTTTTTCTTAATTCAAGAATCAAGAGGAGGGTTATAATGTTCAACACAGGAAGGTTCGGTTAATTTACCTTTTCTCTGTCTTTTAATAAGTTGTTTTGATGCATTTTTAGTATTTTTACTAATTTTCGAAGATACAACTGCAGAAGGAACTCCAATTATTTGTTCTTGGTAAAGGTTTTGTGGATTATCTTGAGATTGCAATGCAGCAGTTTTTATTTTATTTTTAATTATTTTGCATTCATTTTTAATAGGATTTGGTGCGTGTGAATGATCCATTAATATACACGATTCGTCTTTAATATGTTCATTGTTTTTAATAATTGTTCGAAATGTAGCACCACATTTTTTGTCACAGATCCAAATATCCAATAGTACATATTTTCATTATCGCGTTTACGAAAATTATTTTTATTAAAAATGAATTCAAATTCATTCACTGATAAGTAGTGATAACACATTTTTTTTATGTATAGTAAATAATAATTTTATAATACACGTCGACATATTCGTTCACTATTTCGTTATAACGGTCTGAAAATCGGGAATATACTGCAGTAATCGATAAATTACAGTTAGTATGTTACAAAAATCATTACGTTAACGAGAAGATTTAAGTTATTGCTCTATATTAGATATCATATAAATGCTATAATACACATCTAACCGTCTATCACTAGTTACCGGTCTAATAGTCGGAATATACGGCTATTAATATACTGGTACCGCGAAAAAATAACCACAGAAAACATAACCCCATATGAGATTTTAAATGATAATAATTGTATAATATTCAAAACTAAAATGTATTCTAATAAATACCTCAAATACCTGTATGTCGTATGTGGATATTTTATAAAATATTTAAATTTTTAAGTGAATTATGAGCATTTTCAAATATTTAATATTATTCATACTCATAACTCACCTACAAATTAAAATATCGTAAAAAACCAACGAGAAAACACAGATTATGTTCTTACCTAAAATTTTGATAACAGGTCAATTCACTCTAATATCTATATAGGTATTAATATATATTTTTTTTTATGTATTTTAATTGACATTTAATATTATAACCCTTGACTGTAGACTAACCTGGGTCCAACATACACGCGTGGGTAAAAAGACTTAACTAAATCTCCGACTTCGTATGCTTAAATCATTACTAGTCAATAACAAACACACCAACCTTAATAAAAAACTGCTAATGTATAAATCCCTCATCAAACTCATTTGGACCTACGGTCTCCAACTCTGGGGAAATGCAAAAAAATCAAATACAAATCGTATTCAGGCTTTTCAAAATATTGTACTAAGACAATTAACGAACTCCCCCTCTTATGTTTCTAATCATACTCTTCACACGGACCTGAAAATAAAAACTGTTAAAGAAGAAGCTGTCACTTATTATAAAAGATTCCATAATCGGCTTGCATCTCATCCCAATCCTTTAATTAAAGCTCTATCAGCAAATATTATTCCGTGTAATCCTCCACGGCGTTTAAAACGCAACTGGTGTAGAGATATGTTAACTTAATATATATATAAAAAAAAAAAACAGATACATAAATAAAGTCATATATATAAATTAATATATAACCTCAATAATTAAGTGTCAATAGTGTCATCACTGGGTGGCTGCTTTTATCAAGCCTTTTCATGTATTATATTATCTCAACTAATACTCTTATTGTACCCATGAGGTACAGATTGTGTATATAATAATAAAGAAAAAAAAATATTACCTATATACATTTTTTTATTTATAAATTATTGACCGTAATTGAAAAAATTGATTATTTGTTTAAAATTATTATATTATTTATTTACTTATATATTATTGATATTTCAACTAATTTACTAAGTAACATGGGCAGATTAGGAAGTCCATATTTTAACAATATAAATATAGGATTTATAGATATTACTATAAGGTACCATAGGTTAGGACGTCGCACCCACAATATACCTATAGTGTGCTTTTAGTTTTGATATTAGAGTAAATTGACCTATTATCAAACTTTTAGGTACGAACATAATCTGTGTTTTCTCGTTGGTTTTTTACGATATTTTAATTTTTAGATGAGTATCAAAAATATTAAATGTTTGAAAATGCTCATAATTCACTTAAAAATTAAAATATTACACTTATTAGAATATTTATTTATTTATTGAATATACATTTTAGTTTTGAATATTATACAATTATTATCATTTAAAATCTTACAAATTCTCATATGGGGTTATTATTTTTCGGTGTTATTTATTAGGCGAATCTAATATACTATATACTCGTATATCTCAATATCTATATCAGTATAATCATTATAAAGTTTTCGTACAAAAATTAATTCGAACATATTATGCTTTTTCGAACATTTTTCATTCGAACATCGAACATATCATTTTCGAACAACGAGATCAACACTGCGTAATTTATATAAAAGATATTTTTAAGAATAAAACAAATATGCATGTATAAATAAAATAAATGCACTAATTTATTCCTTTTATGTTGCATTAGACTATTAGAGGTACCTATTATAAGTGGTACACTAGCTGTGATAATCGTTATATACACAGACAATAATTTACTAACGAATACTTTTATTTAAATTGTATTATTTAACAATCAATGCTCTAACATTTTATTTAAAAATTAATTTAATTCCTATGAATTATACATAGATTATTGATTATAGGACTATATAGAGTTTAAGCAACAAACATTAATATTTCAAATACATTTGTATAGCATTTATATTTTATAATGTAATATAGGTATTATATTTATTTATACTGTTATTTATTACTGCTCAAATTATATATATTATATAGGTAGGTACCTACACAACAGAATTAAACTGTTTATATTCGAATTGTTGTAATAAAATCATCAATATCTGAAACACACACATAAAAAAAAAAAAATCGTCGTTATTATTTGTATATAGATAAGTAAAATGGGGATGCAGACATAAACAGTAAATTGCTGTCTACCTGAATATCGTGTGATGAGAAGTGGTTTTTAGAGAGGGAGTATTGGAGAAAAACAACCGGCGCGGACCAGACGATGAAGACCAAGACGTGATCAACCAACAAACCGTGTTCAGACGTTGCTGTGAATCAACAGTTGCACTTTTCAAAAGATTTTATGATTCTTACGTCTTTTACATCCGATATACCAACACATTTATTACCTACCTACCAAAGGTCGTAGTATCAATTTATTTATACTCTGAATATTTAAACAGTAAGTATTGACAATTTGACATTTAATTATTACATACCCATCTAATAATAATACAAGTACCACCAATAAAACTTAATTTTTTTTTTATTAGAAGGTGTTTTATTATTTATATTATGTTCAAAAATATTAATATGTACATATAGGTATGTTGCATAATTTTAAGTTATAGATGTTGTTTAAATTATTTCCTCATTGAACATACTTATACAACTAGTACCTATTAATTAATTAATCATAAATATTTTAAACAAAATAGGTAATAGGTAGTTGATAATTTTATCCACATCAAAAATTATAAAAAAAATTCTTATATTTTGTGATAAATATAGGTTCGTATAATAAATAATAATTAATATTGATGTAAATATAAATTAAAATATGTTGATTTTAAAAAATACTTATATATTTGTTTGAACATACCTATACCTTTCAAAATGAATTCAAATAAAGTTTTTCGTCTGTTGGTCTGATTTAATTTTAAGAAATTAATGTAACTAAGGGATTGGTAAATTACATTATATATATATTAAAATCAGTTGAATGTTGACCTGATTTAATAACTATAACTTAAACATCAACAATAATTAATAAACAAAATCGAAAATATTATCAATAATTGTCATTCATAATATCTATATACTCAATATATTAATTTAGAAAATTTAGGTAACTTATTATTTTCATTTAATATGTCTTTTTCCTGCGATTTTTCTAATCTAATTCTTATTGTTGTTTTTTATTTTTTCTAGTGGAGGAAATGAAACAACTAGCAATGACATTAATGCAGTGTAAATCGTTCAAAGAACGACAAGAACGTCTAAGTGATTCACTCGATCATCTGTCATTCAACTATCCTGATCTCTACACTGTGTGGTTTAGAGAGATGAAAAGACGAGAACTGGAATCTAATGATCCAAATAAAATTATTAAATGGTTAAGTAATCCGTCATCTAAATCATTTGTAAAACTCCACGAAGCATTGATGTTGGTTAAAAATAACAACATAATGGCCAAAGAGGAGTATATGAATAATTTAAGGCGCATGCTAAATCAAACAATTGAAAATGGTACCAATATTGAGGCAGCAGTGAAAATATGCCATTTAATCGAGAAATCAACAAACTTAAGCATCATTCATGAGTGAGTCAAAATTTTGATTTTTTTCAATACACATTTTCAACTAATAATGATTTATAAATTTTTAGGAATTTGAAACATCTAATTCGTCAAGTAAATCAACTGAACAAAAGTCAACGTCATATGCCAACAGAAACCTTGACAGGAAACTTTTGGACAAATCATTTTAAATCACCACAAGTAGACCCTTTCGAACGATTCAATTTTCAGTCTGCTCAACACGTGAATACCCCTGTTTGGCCAAACGTACTGCAACCAACAAATTTAAATAAATCTATCCCTGCTGGTCTTCCACACTTTAGCAGTAAGAATTAATCATTGACCGATTTGCAATTGTTGTGAAAATAATACTAACTATGCCCAATTTATTTTTTAGTGGAATGTTTTGGGGTACAACCATCTGGAAATGATCGCAAAGACAAACGGGGGCCACTATTTTGGGGACTCACAGTCACTAATCGACCTGACAATCCTTAATCAAGAAATGGACGGAGCAGTTGCTAAATGGCTCCACTACTTAAAACTACATAAATACCAATGGTTCTTCAATAGTCTCAGTTATCTTGAAATTGTATTCAGTTGACGAAGACAATATTGACGATTTCATTGCTAAAGTTAACAAAAATTCCATTACAAAAGGCGCACAAAAAAAGATCTGCATATCAACAAAGACATTGAGGGATCGGCCACAAAAGTTGAACAACTTATTATTGGTAATTTTAAATACATATATATATATATGTGACTTTTGAGTAAAAAGAAACTAATAAATTACTTTTGATTACAGGCTTTGGATTTGGAAGTAACGCCAAATGAACTGTGTGAATTCATGTCATACATGCGAGACATATTGCATTATCCCATACCGAACAAGCATTGTGTTGTTGGGGCGACCAATTACAACAAGACATAGTCCTTGTCATGGAGAAATTGTTAAATCAGCTGCTAGAAAAACTTGGTATGGTCCGTTCTTTAGTCGCCCAGAGTCTACTTGGAATGTCTATCAATAAATACTTGGAGTGCGTCTTATTAATAATTGGTAATCAAACTTTTATGAAACAGCAAATAGAAAAATCATTGATGTTTGCTGAAACCTTAAAATATAAAGTCCACAGAATGCCTAGAAACTTTAACTAATGTGTTCATTTTAATTCTGCCATCGAAACTTCATATTACATATGCATTTTTTTTTAGTTTTAATATTGTTGTTAGTGACTGATACATATCTGATTTATTTTAATATACCTAATTGTTTTATTTATCTAAAATGTATATCATTGTTTACGATCTTAACTTTTTATATTTATATATATATATATGGATGATGCGTGTTATATTCAATTGTTAGTATTCACAATTATTGTTTTGTTAACTTGTTATTAATTCAGTGCTCAAGACACTTGAATTATACTTACCAATTGGATAATTTTAACTATTGTATTATTATTGATCATTACATTACTATTTTACGTAACTAAAAGACTCTGATTCGTTTTTTATTTTTTATTGTTTTGTGTTAATTATATTTAAAATCTATTATGGTTGCATGTTTTTGATTTTGTATTAATTTATTTAAATTTTTCTGTTTTAAATGTTTTATGTTAACCATTATTTATTGACTACTATTATGTATTATGTAACTGCAAACCATTTTGAGACTTAATTATTTTATTGTTACTATTTAGTCTATACTTAGTTTAAAGAGATGACTTTTTAAACTTTTTTTGTTAATTGTACTTTTTATGTTTACTTGATTTGATATAAAATAATTGTTCATATAATTACTAGATTTTTTTTTTAAATATTTCATAATATACATATGTTTTATTAAAATATTGACTACTATAATTTATTGGTTTAAGAGATTAGTTATTTTTAAAGTACCTACTCAATTAAAATATTTGTGTTATTTGACTGACAGAAGCATATAAAATGTATTCCTCCCTCAGTGTTAGGTATAACACACGTTACACATTTTAGTTTCATTAATGCAATTATAAGGTCGGTAAAACTTAAATAAGGTAATCTATGGTTTATTTGTATATCTTAAATTGTAATACTTGTCAATTTTCCAACTGCTATATACACAACTGTGCATTTCCTTGATCAAGTGAAGTCGATAGTAATTTTTAAGTTTTTTCAATTACCTATTTCAAATATATACAGTTTTTTAACTACAAATTATAATAATTCCACTAAATAGCAGATTGACATTTGACACAAAGTGTTATCAGACTTTGGACTTTACTACATTTTTGCTATTATTGGATAGGATTTCAATATGTCATTAGGTATTTTTTATAGGCAACTAGAAAATACCAAATAAAATATAATCTTTCTTATTCAATTGTTATGCCAAGCCTCCTATTTTATTTGATTGACTATATAACTAAAGTAGTTTAGAACATAATATTATCATTTATCAGTATAGAATGGATCACATGGATAGGTAAGCAGCATTTTAAACTAAATATATATGATATATATATATGTATAGAATGGATCAATTTTATTATTGAAATTTATTTTGTTTCTGTTACATTATAAAGATAAAAAATTAATTGATATCTGCATAATTTGTATATATTTCTGAATCAAACTCCTATTGTGATTTTTTTAATTCTTTTTCAGTCTCTTTGGTTATGTATCCAAAATAATGTTTAGATACAAACACTCAATTGTATTCAAATTTAAGATAATATGAATCAATTTGAGAATTTCTAAATATTTGATGATAGATTATATAATTAAAATAGTATACAACATAATATCAGTATAAAATGGATCACAAGTATAGGTAAGTGTTATTTAAAACTAAATACTGCTTTTAATTGTATATTACATTTTTTTTCCATAAAATATTCATGTAACTATTTAAAGTATTATTTGATTAACTACTTAAGTTCTTATTTACCATTGTAGTCTACACTACAACAATTACAGCTTAAAGTGACTATAAGCTGTTTTAGTGTTTTACTAAAAATATTATTAGATGAAAAAAAAATCATGGACATATAAATTCAATTCAATACATAACATTATAGTATAATTTATTCAATAAAAATATAATAGCTCTATATTCCATCTAACAATGTTGAACATACCATGGTGTTTAACTAGTAACTACAAAAAGTATTATAATCAAAGTACTACAACTTAATATAAATCATTAAGTTTTTTATATTTTAAAATAATTTTATTCTTAAAAATAATGATATTTTATATTGGTTAATTTATATTTAATTCTAAATAACTTAAATTGTATATAGAAAGGCATTTGATGATCAATAGTTGGATTACATCTTAAAACTAGTTAATTAAACTGGTATATAATTCTAACAATTTTTATATTTTAAAAGCACCATATTAAGTTCTATATGCCACACATGGCACACTATGTGAAATAATAAATACATGTTCACTATTCTATAGATTTTGATCAACATATATATCCATATAAAAGATTAATATAAATTGTTATATAAATACATATTATTATTATAGTCTAATATCATATAAAGATACTACTCTAATACCTAAGAGTAAAATAATTTTATAAGCACTTACACAATAAATCATTGAATATTTTAAAATGTCTACAGTTTAGTTATATTGTTTTACAATAGTTCAATAATAATCAATAGGTAATACACAATTTGTAATACAATTATCCAAGATTAAAGTATACACAGGTTATCACAGACAATATGCAATTTGTTTTGAATAATAATTTTAATCTAACATTATTTAATATTGGACCAAATATTGGTGTTATGGAGTTACAATTAATGTAAAAATGATATTAACAGGGTAATATAGTTTATATCAAATGTACTAAATTATAAAAACTTAAGTATAAAAAGTGGCAGAAGAATGAATTTCAGTGTAAATGAAAAAATTGTTTTTTTGATAATTTCAAAGAGAAAATTGTAAATAGGCAATAGAAATAAAATTCAAGCACCTATATTTTTTCATCCAGAATTTTACAATACATATTATAAGTTTATATGAAACACTTTCATCTTTACTTCAGCGAACTAAAATAAAAATTGTCTGGATATATTTATAAAATTAAATTTGAACATGGCAATTATTTTATAAAAGGTTTTGATATATTGATTTATATTGCTTATCAAAAATAGTCTTTGGCGTTTAGACATTGAATTGGAACATTGAAGGAGTTGTTTTTTTAAGAACAAATAATTTTAATGGAAACCTAGAGTTTTGCATAATTTCTGGTCTAAAGAATGGTGGTCCGTTGAGACGTTCAAAAGTATTGTTACGTTTGGGAAAAAGATCTACTTTTGTTTTCAGATCCATAGACTTTTTCATAGGACTAACTGGTACAAGTTTTTTGTTCCAATTGAAATCTTGATTAATTTCTGGTTTGGGTAAATCTACAACACATTTTTTAAAAGTTAAAACTTCTTCGACTTGTAATCTTCTTGGAGGTAAAGGTGGAGCCATTCTTCTTGGTGGTATAGGGGGTCTGAATGATCCATCTATTTTACTCAGTCGAGGTGGAACTGGAGGAACATCATTACTTTTACCCAAAGTAAATGTCACGGGTGAAAAGACAGAGTCATCTGCATCTCTTTTATCCATTTGAATAACTAGAGAACTGGATGAACTAAAATTTCTTCTACCCTGAACATCCATGTCTTTGGATGATACTGATGGCACTCTTATTTTAGTCTTTAAGCCAGGTGACTTAAGATTTAAGTCTGGCCATTTTCGTGGATACTTTGGAAGTTGTTTGCAATTTCTTGGTTCTATTTCTAATGATTTTTCATACAAGTAGTTACTAATATCAGTATCTTTCATATCATTGAATGGATTTAAGTTCTCTAAAAACTTTTTTATTTTAGGCTCCACATTTAAACAGTAAGGTTGATTTTGATATTGCTGAATTTCTCCAATAATTTCTGCCACTTTTCTCCGTTTATTAAAATTAATTAAATTTGGGCTGTTTGTTAAACAATCTGGATTACCTTCTTCAATATGTAATATATTTGTTAAATACATACCAATGAATGGGACACATGGTGGATTTATACTTCTTAATTTATCTTGATATTTTCTAAAATGATTATTACTTAAGTCTCGAGCTTCTTCTAGAGCTCTTTCAAGTCTAGCATTGACAGATTGCATTGTAAATTTTAGGCGAAATACTGCGGCTGAACTCATAGCCGAGAGAACACCTAAGACACCATTGAAATTATTTAATTCATCTAATGCCATCATTACTTCAATAAATCTTGACACAATTGCTACTCTTTCTTCAAAATTTTCACATTCAACAACGGCTTTTTCAATCCAACGGCTAAAATTTGTAGTACGTTTAATTAACCGAAGTAAATGCGGAGAATTTATTTCTTTATCTTTTTTAGTCCATACAGATCCAACCAACTCTGAAGGTTTGACTGCCCTATAATTTTCAGATTCAATAAGAGTTAATTGTCTTGCAAACTCAATAGGATGTACAAGTAGAATATTAAATTCATCATTTCCATTAAAATCCATATGAACTTCAATTGCTGGTGGTGGTGAATCAAATGCAAACGTTATTTCTTTTTGAGCTTCAGAAGTTTTTCTTTGAATTATTTTAATCACTGAATCTGCCCATTTTTTCATTGATTTTCCATTAATTGAATCTAAAAATGCATGCAATTTATCTAATAGATATGGATCACATTGATAATCATAATAGTGATAATCGACCCAATGCCTAATTACATTTAATACTCTAAATTGAACAGGTACTAAATATTCTTTTTTAAATCGTTTATTTTCATCTCGAAGACTTACTGAATCCATAGTTATACCAAAAGGTTCAGGAATGTTGTACCTTTCAATTAGGAGATCCATCAAATCATGAGGTGAACAAAAACTGCGATATGTTGTTAAAAATGTTTTTACAAATTTTGGATCAGCATAAATATGATAAGTCAAACGTTCTATAAGTTTCAACAGAATGGCACCTTTAATAAGTGGAACACCATTATTTTCTTTTTCCTCAAAAATGATGTTAGATCGAGAATCAGGTTCAACAAATCTGTATTCTTCAATTGAAGGTAAACGTAAAGGAAATTTTTTATCTTCATCGAGTAGAATACTATTTAAAGTTCTATCTAACATACTTTTTGTGTTCAACATAATTAAATCGGCCATCCAATTAGCTTTATCTTGAAATGAATTGGCAACTAATATAACTGGTGGCTGTAAACGAGGGGCTATTTCAAAAAAGTGTTTAGTTTCTTCTGTATCTTCTCTATCAACAATTTCCACTTTTCTAATAAACAATTTTTCTTTCAATTTGAATTCAGATAAACCACCAACAAGTTGAGAGCTTACTGATACAGAAGTCCTTCTGCTATTTGATTTACATAATAGTAGAACACCATCAAATAAGATGGCTTTGCGCTCTGAACAACGCTTACCTCCACTTGAAACTTTTACAAGAACTCCTTCTCTTATGAACTCAGTACAACATTGACCCATATCTTTACCATCCCAACCATCAATAGCCTTTTGCATTTCATTCAGTTTTTCAATGGCTAATAATCGTCTAGGTGTTGCATTAATTTTAAGTCCAAATTCTTTGACATTATCTGGTAAGTTAACTTGATTTGCAGCTGAAGTCATTTGTAATTGTAAAGGCCTCAAAATGCCTTCTACTTGTTCTAAACACTCTTTATCAAGCTGGGAAGGAGAAAGTTGATGTAAAATTTTAATATACTCAAAATAAAGAATACAATGCCATAGGGGTAAAAGTAATAATTTTGGAAAATAATATTTTACTGCTTCTTTAAAACCATAACCAGCTGATTGAAGTAAATTTGAGACTTCTGGTTTACCAATTAAATTCCAAAATATATTCCTACACTGCTTTTTAACGATATCATTAGCATAGCGTGCAAACACATCAAATTCAGCAGCTTCAGCCAACTCTTCAATACAACAACCAACTGTAGCTGATTTATCCTCTGCAATTTCTAATATGTCTTCAATAGAACTTAAAAATAATCCGGTAGTCTTACATATGTCTGTAATATTGTTGAACATACTATCCAATTCTTGACTGCTACCTGTGGGTATGATACGATCGATTTCTTCTTTAAAAATTTTTAAAATTAAATGTAAATCTCTAATTAGTTGTCGTTCATCATGCATTAGGTCTCTTATAACTTCTTCATAAGTAGTAGTTCTCTGGATTTTATCAATACCTAATTCAGACAAGTTTAAATCACCGTTATTGTCATGCTGGCCAAACAAGTCCATTAATACTTTATCGCCACATATTGCAACACAAAGGTCTTGGTAACTAATTTCTACACGGTGTATATTATTTACATAATTACCAGCTAATTTTAAAATGTCTGCTGCCATGTATTCTAAAACAGCTGTTATATAAAGAGCCACTGGATAGTCTAATTTGTATTGGAGTATTTCTTTTTGCACTAAATTATGAACTTTATCAGCCGGTAAAAATAGGTGTCTTTTCTTGTTCTTTTCTATAGCCTCATTTGCATCTTTAATAGCCCACTTATCTATTGGCTTGGGAAACCATCGTTTAACTTGGTCTTCGATGTCGTAAACAGTGTGTGGTGGAGATGACCTTAGCGTAAGTATCTCCAGAATTTGTATAACTAGCATTTCGACACATTCTAATGCTTCGTCGCTGACTGTTAACGAAGGATGCACTCGATCGGCAACCTTTTTTAATGATCCCATCAACAGCCCCTTCCATTTCGTTGGATTACCTTGAATACACAAACATTTTTCGATTTCCGCTTTGGTGAACGAGTTGGAGACCATCTGCTGGCCAGAAAAATCACTTTATACTTACCTGACCGCCAAACGCGGATAATAAAGTTATTAGTTAACTTGTGTAGGTAATAATAAAAAAAAACAAATTTAATTTTAAAATAAATTACTTGTTTATCATTATTCACTGTTGTCTGTTGACTTTAATACATTATTATCAGATAAACTGTTTCATACTAATAAATAAACTATTGTTATAATATTTATTGTTGTTTACATTATTATCTATAGATTCCATGTGTGGTTATCATGGAGTAAACGGTAATTCATGGTGTTTTCTCCTCCATAAATGATTTTTAAAAAACCACAAATAATGTATATTAAACAGAAGACACTTGCTAAGCTATAAATACCTAATGCAGTAATGCCTATTATAGTAAGTATTTATGTTTGCAAACTGCCAGCTGATACTTAGTTTGAAGACTAATTCGAATAATGAACAGGTAATAATATTACAACATTTCATAAAAGTCAAAAATTTAAAATCTCTATAAATTGCACAAAAAGGACCTATAAAAATATATTATCTTAAGAAAAACTCTAAGTAAAAAAATATTTAAGTTTCTATAGTTAAACATCTTTGAACTACAAAAAAAAAAAATAATTGTAAAATAAGTAAATACGAGTAAAAGTGTTTTAAATTCAAAAACTCATGAAATATTAAGAATTTAGTCTCAATTTTTCTTTTATAATTCTTGTATTCAAAACTTCTGTTAAGTCGTGTACCAATTACATTTTAATGTATTCTTAGGTATGAATTTAACACAAAGTCATTTTTAAAATTGTCAATTAATATGTATAATTTCGTAGTATTAAAAATGGTATTATACTATTTATACTACATACACGTTTTGTAGTACCTAGTAGTAGATACAAGATACAACTTTGTAATTTGCTGCAAGGATTTTACCGTGCATTACAATGACTTATTAGGTAAGTATTCTTAAGATTTCTATACATTCAAGAGATCGTAGTCGGTAAATTGCGTCCCGCAAAAAAGGTCATAGTTATATACTGTGTAAATTGCGGCCCGAGTATATTTTATACATACGTAAATTGGCGGCCTGTGTATTTTTTAAATGTACGTAAATTGCGGCCCGGGATATTCCGATTTCCAATCGGCTGATTACATTATCTTTAATATTGATCGATAAGGAAATAATACGCTCACTTATATAATAAATATTATTAGCAGCCAGTGTGCATTTGATCGAAAATCTTTGCACGAGTTTTTACATTGGTCTACAGTATTTACAGTATTTGTAATTTAGTATTTGGTAAATTAAAATTTGTATTTTTTTTTAATTTAATAACAATGGAAGTTATGAAAAGCGAAAAAAATAAAACGTTGAAAATAGTTGATGGTTTCAAATTTCGTTTTCAAAAACTTCTGAATAACGATATTCAACGTTGGTGTTGTACAGTTAAAACTTGTAAGTGTTTTTTAAAATTTAATAATAATAATATATGTATAGATAGCTTTAAAGATCATAACCATCCACAACTTTCGGAACAAATTATAAATCGTCAGAAACTTAATAATACTTTAAAAAGAAAAGCCGTTGATATTTTTAACCATACCAATATTAATACAATTAATATTGCCAGTCCTAAGTCTGAAAAATGGGAAGGAATATATTGATTTTGTAACCCTTAAACGTAATTTACATAACAATAATAAAAATTTAGGTAGGCAAATATATAAAAATATACCCGGGCCGCAATTTACATATGTATAAAATATACTTGGGCCGCAATTTACGTATGTATAAAATATACCCGGGCCGCAATTTACATAAAAAACTTGAAACGGGACGCAATTTACAGCGATCCTAAGAGATACATCTAGATAATTTTTATATTTATTTAAATTATTTTACTTTTGCTGCGTTTTTATTTCTTCGTCATTTTTATAAAGATTCAATATTATTTTGCAATTTATAATTACAGTTTATAAGTTAATATTATAATTTATAAGGAATATTATATAGTAGTAGGTATTAAAATTAGAAGTATTATTGTACTTTATGAAAATTCCTACTTATAAAATACATCACGTGTCCACAAAAAAATCTTTTAAATACACACTAACTGTCCAACTTTAAATCAATCCTGCAGTGATTTGTACCACGGATATTTTATAATATAAATAATATTATGGTGTTTAAACTTTAAATGACTATGTTTTTCCTGAATTTAAATATTTCTCGTATAATTTAATAAATTAAATACCTGATTAAAAAACAACTAATATTAATTTTATTTATTTATTACAAGAGGATGTCAGCGTAATATTTGTTTTCTCTCTCAAACGCATGCTAATATTATTATACATTTTAACTGTGTTGTAGTTAAAAGATTAAATAGCATCAAAATTCAAAGTAATTAAGTATATACCTATATAATTAGTATTTATATTATATATGTGTTAAAGTATTACTTTATTTTCTGTTTTTTGTTTGAATATTTACTGGATTTTGTGTAAATGTTTGGGAAATTAATTTTTTAACTTTGTTAATGCTTTTTTATATACTTCAACGACGTTTAGTTTTATCAATTAGACATTTAAACATTGCCTAGTACGAACATTGTAAGAAAAAGTTAAACTTTGGCTTACACCTAATGGTCTTAATGACCTAATATGACACAATTGTATATGATATCTATTTTGTTAAAATTTTTCTCTCTTTTTAATACAAGTTGTTACTTGTTATACTATCTTTTTTTAATAATGTTAGTCCTCGTAACTAATAACTATATTTCTTTGCTATCAATGTACCTTTCATCATCTGACACCAAGATCAGTTCATTGCACGGTGTATAAATTATACAATATTATTGTGTAATAACTATATAATAATAGTAAATACTAAATAGGTAGTAAAATCCATATTTATAAGCAATTAGTATATCTCGCATTAAAAATTTGATTTGATACAAATGTGTTTTGTTTGAAAAGTGTAATCTGTCAATTATAACGACATTTTAAAATGTATGAATGTATCTATGATATATAAATGATATAATAATTAATAATAACTAATAAGTATAATAAGTCTATTCTATTATAGTAGGTATTCACTATTCAGGTAGTATAACATATAAAATTGAACTATTATATTATTTTATTATTGATAAGTATACCTATTAATTAAATGTAATTATAGAGAATTTTTTTTTTTAATTTAGATATTTTGTTTATGGATATTTTTACTTAGAATCAATATCTAAAACTTACGGTCTTATTTATTGGTTGACAAAGTTTTGTACCCAGTCGTAATGTGTACAGTCGATAAATTTTTTATTAAATATAATTGTGTGTGGAGTATTCAGGCGCAGCAAAAGTTGTGTATGTTAATGACGTTAATGTTTTATGTATGTTTATATACACGGCGGTGGGCGAATCGTGTTGCGTTTATTGAAGTTTGCATATTATACATAGGTACATCGTACATATATTTATGACAATTGACAATTGACCAATATTTGTTACACTATAATGATTAACTCACCTTTGGCAACACACACACATAGTTTTAGGCATCATGAAAGGATATTCTTATATAGTAGGTATACATGATTCATTCGGATAAACCTGCGGGACAGGACATTATTTGTGATTTTTAGTGATCGAGAGGGTCGTGCGCATTCGTCTGTATCGTTCTACGAGTATAGTACTATTGTAATATTAAATTGTATAGATCGATGCGAGATTTATGGTTATTATATGAATACTACTATAAAGAAATAGAGAGTATATAATTACCTACAATCCGTATTTTCGTGGCCCGTGGACACGGGCGAAACGATTTTTTATTGTATGATATTTTAGCGTCATTAAAATTTGTATCGCTATTCATAAGTTGTAGCCTCGTAAATCGGAAGTATATTTTATTTCAACAAAAATGTTTTACCTCGCTGGAAAAAAGCAAAGTAAAAATAAAAATGTAGCCATAAAATGTGATATTAAAGAAAAATTAAGTATAGATGAAATTCCATTTCTACTGTAATATATCCTTCTCAACAACAAATAATTGTTATGTTTATTTGTATTACATTTTTGATATTTTATTTTACAAAAATTATTATTATCTTATCTAGATAAGTTTTGGTTATCTGGACTAAAAAGTAATCACGGGATATACCTATTATATATATACAGTATACACGTATACGACGTACCTACAAGTAACTTATAGGTATTGCCAATTTTAGATAATTGGAATAATTTTGTACCCAATGATGCATTTCGAAAATGGTTGAAGAGGTAAGAGACTGGTTTTTGCTATTCATCTTTTAGGAATTAGAGTTATTATTTTGTTTGAATCTGTTATGTTGTATTTTCCATTTTGCAGAAAATGTATACTATCGAAAAAAACTTTATTAAAACAAATTGACTGCCCCGAGTATCATTTATGATACTCAGCCTGGGTTGGAAAAACTACTGAGTGCATATATGATACTCAAGGCGTTCGTGACAAGACCAGTGAAATTTACGAGGCAGTCAACATGTTAATATAGGGTTTTTTTTAAAACCCTATATACCTAAAATTAGATTTATTTATTTTTTTTATTTAATATATTTCTTTACAATTTACTACAAATACATAAAAAATGTTAATACAATACAAAGATAAAGAATATGTGTATAGTAAGCCTTATTGGCTTGTGGTGGAGTAGAGTGTTAATATAACGAACAATCTCGAATAACCTACCTAAAATAAAACAAAACGATTGAATCCAAACAAGTTTGATTTTAGTGGTTTATGTAGTATTAATGCCACCTAATTATTTACTATAGGTATTTATGCTAATTACTTTCGTAGACGACAAACACACTTTTAAAATAAATAGATAGGTATACAGTTTTTGTAATACATTTTGTACGTATTGTTCGTTTTTAAATTTTGCTTTTGTTTATGTCTACAAATAAATGAAATATGAATGATTAACTAACTAATTCAAATTTTTAATATCTAAATTAATACATTATATAAAAGTCGCAATTAAAATAATATTTTTAGTTATAGGTATATTGATATTGTATTGCGAATTTATTTTATCTCGCCCAAATAAGTAGGTATTTTAATTGAATAAATATATAATTTTTGTAATACTTGTTACTACCTAACCTGGTACCTAAAAAGGAGTTGTTAGATCCATGATTTAGGGAGTTCTCGGATCGATTATAAACAATTCCTACCAAAGCATGAAATTCATACCATAGCAAATGAAAATACGACTTCTCTCGAAACGATGATGTAATTAATATTTTCTGGGATAGTGGGACATGCATAGCAATAACAAACATTTTCATTAAACACTATACATTTTAATTTGTTGGGCTTCATAGAACGATTCTTGAAAAATCGATCTGACTAAGAATAAATGCTAAAGTATACAGTATATACTATGTATTATGTATACCACATTATACTAAATAGTCTATAGCAGACAGTCATTATATTAAGTCCATCGAATATTTTTAGTGAACAAAATCTTGCCAATAGAAAAGAAAAAGGCACAAATTATATACTTATTAGTTATTATTAAAATACATAGTATAGTTTATTTAAGTCTACACATGATATGGTATTATGTTATATTATTAAATACTATTAGGCAATGCATAGGCAGGGTTAGGGACATGGTACCGTTTGTTTCGGAAGACAACGCTGCTACACAAATACACAATCCTGAATCCATTAACCTAAATATTTACAAAAGAATTATTAAATGTATTAAAGTTTAAAATTCGGGTTTTCATAAGATACAAAATTAACGGAATTCACACAGAGAATATAAAAACATAATAAAAATCGAAATGTTACTTGAGACTTTAATTTTTTATTACAATTTAAAGAAGAAACATGACACGGATAAAAAGAAATACAAGTATTTTCTGTTAATGAAAAAAATGGGTTACAGAAAATTTCACTCTTTTAATTTATATTTTGTAAACAATGAACAAAGTATTAAGATCATGTATGAAAATGTGAAATGGTAAGGTAACGTTTTATAATAATAGCGTATATAACCAAATTTGGATAATATAAGTTGATAATCACGTTTTCATTATTTATTTACAATAAAAATTATTACCTAGATGTTTTGTATACTTAAAAAGATATATAAATAGTTGTGCCCGGGTGTTTTTTTATGTACATAAATAGTATAAATCAGTAATTAAAAAAAATTAATAAATAAATAAAAACAAAATGTGCTATTATTCTAATGTTTTTTTGCAATTTTTAAAAACTGTTAATATTATTTTTGTAGATATGTAAAAATTGTGTAAGCAAAGTTAAAGTTTTAATTAATAATTACATCTATAAAATTAATAAAAATAATAATATAATAATTAAAAAATTGTTTTATATAAAATTAAATTGGCAACAATTTGTGTTATAATATACAACTATTCATAATAATTATTAATTTATTGGTTTATAATTTTTTATTTCCAGCTGTAGTAATGAAGTAAATCTACATTTTAGATTCTGGACGGAACGGTGAATGTATTAATTTTGATATATGTTTTTTTTGTCTGTCATTACCTTTTAGTACAGTAAAAATACTTTCATTTTTAAAAACTGGAGTGGTTTCGGTAGAGTATTTGATCTGGTTGGTACTTTGATTTAAAGTAAAAATTTCCATTACTTTTTTTCCTAATCGGGAAAAACAAAAAAAAACATTAAGAAAAAATAATTTTTTTTACATAAATCCAATTTTTGATAAAATCAATTTCGTTTTTTTTTTCGTGTAACTAAAAATGAATAACTGAAGATACTTGAAATTTTCACTAAATATTCATAATATTATTTTATATTTAAGACAACATTTTCAATATATTTTAACTATTTTAGACGTAAGACGTTTTAGTTTTTTTTTCTATAAATGTCGATTAAAAATTATTCACTGGGTAGAAGTACTAACAATTTTAATTAAAAACTCTTCATAAGTTAAAAAATTTTTCACTTAAAAAATATTAAAAATCCAAATCCACAGTATTTAATTATAAAATTAATAAAATAATGTTTGGACAATGGAAATTTATAAAAATTGTTGTTCTTATACCTAAGATTTTAAAATTAAATAAAAAATTCTTTTTTAAGTTTTTAACCTATGTATAAAAAGAATTCTATAGGAATGCAAATGTAATTATTTATAAGCAATCATAAAATACTTATTTCTTCACAAAGAATTTTCGATACTTTGTTTATTTCACTGTATTCTTTTGTTGTAAAATAAATAATTAAAAATACTTTAAATTGTCATTAAATTTTTAAATTATTATTTCCATATACAATAAAATTGTCAAATGTTTTTAACTCTTTTTGAGCTATTTAGAGGTATGATATTTTTTAGTTTTTTTAGTTTTTATACTATAAAATTATTCACTGGGATAAAGTTCTTGAAAATTTAATACGATATAGTCAATATCTCACATAAGTTATTTTATATGTATATAAAAATATTAAAAATATCTAGCCATAATTATTTAATATACATTTGAAGTTATAATTTTGAAGAAATTCACCAAAATCTCAAAATATTGTAAACTATTTTGTAGTTAAGAATTAATTAAAACTTTTCTTTTTATATCTAAGTTTTGAAAATTTAATACAAGATTTCTCACGAGTAGTTCATACTGAAACCATAAAATCTAAAAGATGTATAAAGATAATTATTTTGTACTTATAGACATTTTAAATTCAATTTTGGACGAAATTACTTACGTAATCGATTACAATAACGATGTTAATTATTTTGATATAATTTAAAAACGTTATTTGTGGAAATTTAAAACATATATCTACGTAGGTATATTAGTTTATGTGTAATTTTACTATACGCAATAACTTTTTGATTTATCTTAAGCTATTATCTATTTTTACTTTTTTACGATATTTACAGGCAGATGTTTTAAATTTTAAGTTATATACGTTGATAATTGTTATAGTTGATATAATATGGTTTATTAATATTTGTATAAATATTATATAAATATTATATAATAATATAATAATGTAATGTTATAACTATTGGTTTTTTTTTTTAATTTATCGAAATTAAATGTTTATTTAAATGAAAATAATTTAATAAGCTGTTTGCTATTTTTTTTTAAATCCATCCAAATAAATGTTTTGCGTAATTTTGAAACTAAAAAAGTAAAAACTATAAATACTGATATGGTATACTATATATACCATATTCATAGTAGAATTCATCTACAAACATTCATAACCTCTAAATCGTACACGAAACTTAATTTATACATACTTAAATAATAACTATGGTCTATAATTTATATAATTTATTAATGGGTATTTTTTGGCAGACGTAACTAGTTGAACTATTTCATTAAGTTCTAATTTCTAATCATAGGCAATATTACAATTCATAATATAACAAATAGAATAATTTAATTTCTAAATTAACAACAGACTTTAGAAGGTACCCGTAGTATATCTTCCAATTAAAATTTAAAAGCATACGATGTACCTACCTAATTAAAATAAAATATTGAAGTTTGCTATGCGCATATAATATCATTATAATTTATAATCTATGTATCATATTACATAGATCATTAAAGATTAAACTAATATTATTATACGAAATTAATATCTGCCTAGTTATACATAATATAGAGGCAGGTGATTATTATTTAAAGTTTAAACATTTCAATGTTTTGTATTATATAGTTAATAAATGTCATCAACCCATGTCAATGTGGCATATTCTAGCTACCAATGTCCTATATATTAATATAATATATAGTATTAGACATTAGTATACGCCATTTATGTGGTGTTTGTTTATTTATTGATACAATAATAATAATAATAATATTATTATTATATTTTATATTGTCCACATGCTATTGGTAAATGTACTTGTTTTGAAGTTCAATTGCGGTACTGCAGTTGTTAGTTTACAACAAAATAAACAAAAAAGTTCAGTGACACGAATAATCAATATAATGGAAATGAATAATACCCAATAAATATTATTATATACATATAGATCATGTTGTTTTGTAACAGGGGCAACGCACTGAGTGCTACATGCTGCTCGGGTTCTAATAGCCACCCCATTTGAGTTTTTAACGGGCTCAACATATTCAGTTATATGAATCATCATTGATAAAAAATAAAATATAAAAATACAACGAATGGAGAAAGCGTTGATTGAGACTAACGCTACATTAGTATTGAATTTTTTTCCCCAAACTTTGAAAAAATAAAGAATAATAACTAATAAGTAATAATCGAATAATTTTAATAGGGTATTTTAGTGAGTATAAAAATTGTATAATAACCAAGGCTGTGAATTTAATGAATTTGCATGTTTTTTTTTTGCTACACTGTATAATAAAAAATGGATTCGACCAATATTTGTTTTGACTTATAGTTCAAATACCAAATCTTATTTTGCATATTTTTGCATATTTCATGGGTTAGGGGCGTTAGGGCACATAAATGCATGTTTTAACGATTTTTTTTGTATAAATGCTTTTTTTCGTACTATTCTATTTTTAATCGGGTATTTAACGTGTATTATTGACTATTGTACCCTTGAAGTCGAGATTAAATTAATTTACTGATATAAACTCGTACATAACGGATGACAAAAATCACTTGATTGTATAAGGCAATAACTAATTTTAAGTAGAAACATATTTTATTCTAAGCATATCTTTATTATAGATCTTGTACACGACGAAGATCAAGACTAGTCCTGTCCAATAAGTCATATACTCATGCAAACATACCATTTTGTAATATTAATAATATTTTAATTATTATTAATAAAAAATAAGAATAAAAGTTAAATTTTAATAGTGTTTTTTGCATATTTTTGAAAAATTAGAACATATTTTAAGAATTTTTAGAGCATATTTTTAAGCATATTTTGTCAGTTTTTAGTGCATATATGCATGTATATTTAATAGTTTTAAAGTGCATTAAATTCACAGCCTTGATAATAACTAATAAGCAGGGTTCGGGACTTAAAGTATTTGCTTATTTGTATGGATTGACTTAAAATATAGCAGAGTACTATGAAAGTGTATGTCATGTTACAACACGTTCAATTATGAAATTTGAGTGATTTTTTTGCTTTTTTTTAACGATTTTTTAAAAAGATGCTTATTTCCAGTTTTTGTGATAATTTTTACATTTTTGACCAGTTTTTCTACTTTTTATAGTTTTTTTCAGAAAATCCCTAGGAATATCTATAAACAACAAGGCAAAATGTCTCGAAAATGAAGATTTATTTTTTTATAATATAAAGATTTATTTTTTGATTTTTTAGTTAGAAACTTTTCCCAATCATTTTGTTTCAATATTTTTTGTAATATTTAATTATATTATTTTTATCACAGTTATAAATTATGTCTAGTACCTACTTTATCACGTAAAAAGATTTTTTTTTTTTTCTATTAAATATTTTTGCTTAAATTTATGTTTTTTAAATGCTTATTTGAGTGCTTATAATGATGTTTTTAAGTGCTTATTTTAATGATTTTAAGTGCTATAAGTCCCGAGCTCTGCTCATAAGTATCAATGAAAATAATAATCATTAGCGGCTACAGCAGTTATATCTTAAAAAATTAAAATACATGTTTGCTGCAATTAATTCCAATTATCAATTGTTATGTTTAAAATACTGAATGATGGCCATCACTTATATTACATTATTAATTGTTTTATTAACAGTTTGTTATACCTATGTATTAATTATTGTATTAAAGTATCGATATTTTAAGTTTAAATCAATTATCTTATTGTTATAAAAAAATAATATAAATAATTTAGGTAATAGACAATAGAAAAAAAATCCAGTCGTTTAATATAAATTTATACTATAACTTATAGATAAATATCTATACTCATTCCTACTATATTACAGAGTTAAAAGATATGTTTTTCGATTTGTTATCAAGTTAGTTGAAAAATTGTTATCTGTTAGGTTTAAAAAGTGTTGTGCAGTTATCATAACATGGTGGTGCCTGGGAGTAAGGCCGTACCTGGGGGGGTTTTGGGGGTTCACCCTCCCCCCGAAAATAATTTTCAGTTACGGCCTTGACTTCATGCGTATGTCTGGAATAACTTATTTGTGGTGGTTATAAGTTTAAAATATGTAAATATTATAATATTTTATTATTGTTATTTATTATGTGGCCTCGTTTGAAAAAGAAGAATTTTATTATTATGATTAATTTGTGTCAACAATTGATAAAATTAATTAAATCAACCTCGAATTATCTTAAATTGTAGATATTATTAAATAAGTAAGTAATATAAATAGTATAATACTAACCCATGATCATATTTAATTATATAAATTAATTTAAACGCATAAAGTACCAACTATTTGTTATAATGTTGTATGTTTGTCACATTTGTTAGAATAATGAATATTAGTCAATACTTATAATCTATATATTGACAAAATAAAGTATAAGCAATTTTTTTTTAAACATACACTATTTTATTTGATATTTTGTTATTAATTTTGAAATATTGTCATAAAAATGAAAATTTAAAATTTTTTTGATTTTTTAGTAAATTTATTAAGAATTTTTTCTTTGTTTAAATTCTTCAATGAATCGTTTTCTATGTTAAGTAAGCAATTAACTATAATATTGATAGAAATTTATTAAAATTTAAATGTCATTAAAATATGTTTTTCTGGACAAATCGAATTGAATCTCTTTTTTCTATTGAAAACACAAAATATAATAATAACAATAATAATAATTGTATGCTCGATATGCTGCTATGACTTATATTTAATTGTTAAAAAAACCTACCTTTATGGCATTATATAAAATATATAGTAAGTTTATACGTATTATATATAGGTACGCATTTCATGTTTTAAGTATTACACATAATACTATTGTACACGAGTACATGACATATGAGCGCACAGAGGAAAACTGTAAGTAGAACAGGTCACGCCCAGGTCACGCGAGAATTTCATAAATTATAGTAGGTACCCTCGAAAATATATTACACAAAGAAAAATATCTTATCAAATCCTGTAGTCTATCTGCCTGTAAATATTAATAAATTAATAGTACTTATATAACATTTATAGCACAGTGATAGTTCTGGAAAACAATTTAAAAGTCATAAAATGCTGACCACCGCATTAATTATTTGAAATGACCAACAATTAAAAACAATTATAGATTAGAAATAAATACGGACGTATCATTGAGCTTAAGCTTTTCAATAAACAGCTGGCACAGTAAATCACAACACAATAAACCGTTTAAATAGTATCCATAAACAGGGTGGATTTTGTATTGATTTACGTGGGGTAAAAACGGTAAAGTAAAGTAGGTACTATAATGTGCGTGTAATCCTACACACGTTACTGATTAAGACATCACATTACATAGCTAATAGAAATACTGAAATACCTAGTAACGCAGTTATCTGAAGCATCTTTGTTCAGTATCCACCCTATTTGAGCTTACCTCAAGAGTATACAAAGTAACTTCACAAACAGCAGACGCAGTATCAGATAATTGATACCAGAAATGTAAATACTAAATGTACATATTGTCATAAACTCATAACATAAATTGTCTAATGTGGCAGCTGGCAGCTGGGGAGACAGATCTCTTACTTCCGAAATGTTTAAAAAATGTAGTGCTTTTTATGCATTGGTATTACGGTGTATATTCTATAATTATTATTGCCTGTTAAAATATTTTTCCTTAAAACAATTTTCCCTATTTGATACTTAGGTGATCCTTTATCCCAAGACTTGAAGAAAAGTATTGCATTTTAAAGATGGGCTCATACAGCCAATGGTTGGCTGACGTAAAACGAATATTCATTTGTTTGTATAAAGGTTGCTGCTGGTAACACAAAAAAAAGTAATTGCATATAATTTTGGACTAGTGTTTAAAATTTGGTAAAAACCACCCAAATAAATGTGTTAAAAATATGTATAGTTTACATTTAGCAGAGTTTAAGAAGGGGTAAATTCCATGGGCGTTTAATTTGTCACAGGCAATGCAGTGCCGGATTTTATAATTTATTATAAATATACTCATTATACTATTATAGTTACTATATTTTTTTTTTTAAATTATTTTATCACTGTATGATATAAGTATAATTAGTTAAAATTCGACATCAACTCATGGAATATAAGATAGCCGTTTACCATTGATAGTTACTATTAATAAAAACCCTAGAATATTATTTAAAATGTATAATGATATATAGCATATGTTTAATTAATGAATAATACCATTTTAAATGCACAATATAAACTTTGATAATTTCATATCTCATAGTTGATTCATTGATTGATTTAACATTTAAGTATATATATTATGCATAATTATCCACTTTGATATTTTTTTGTATATTTGCACGTATTCTTTAAAGTTTTAATAATGTTATAAGTCTCTTAACCCAGTTTACACTATTATACTACTACACTAGTAATATGTATACAACGCATTGTTGTCAGGTATGGCTGTATCGTGTATAAATGTATAATTTATATACAGGCGATTCATCAATCATCCTCATTTTTTCCTTTGATAATGAATTAATTCAAATTACATTTTTTGTTGTGTACCAATTTAAATTACAATATATTATAGCCTATAGCTATTAGCTATAGAAGTATACTATATATTAATTGTATTTATTATAAATAGAATACAACTATAAACAATTAATAGATATTTATTTATTTTTATTTAATTATAATTGAATTATAACAAACATTCTTCAACGACCATACCACGTTTAATACACCAGTTCTAATCTGATAACTGAAGTTAAACAAGGTCGGACGTAATTAGTTCTTTGATGAGTGACTGCTTGGAAACACCATACGTACCATTGACATTTTTTTGTTTATCATTGCTTCAAACTGAAAATAATCGTATCTTACATACCCGCATGATAGTAACCCAATTTAAACTACTTCTGGTCTGGATACTCTTTTTATCGAATATTTAAAACTTAAAATATATTTCAAGTTTAAATTATATTTTGCGCAACGTATTTAACTTATTAAAATATAGATATTATTTTTAAGTCAATATAACAATCAGGAAAGTAGGCAAACGATTTATACAGTAGGAGTTGAGTGTACTTCATCGTCGTTGAGGAATAAATTGTTGTTATGTATGTATTAAATTTTAATTCAATTGTATATGAAAAATGATTCTGTACGAAGCAAATATGGTCAGCCTTCATGCTTCATAATTTGTTATTATATTGTATTTATTTATAAAAATAAAATGTGCTTATTATTTTTTTTTTAAATTTAGTTCGGGTGCCGCCATTGAGTGGTCAATCAAATCTCATCCAATTTACATATTGTATAACACGTAAATACAAATTGTAAATATATTAAATTTTGTTTCAAATAAAATAAAAAAATTAGTCATCATAGATATAACACAAAACAGAGGCAGGTGACGTGTTATTGTGGTGGCGGTCAAAATTCTTAAAGAGTAGTTTCGCCAAAGAAGATTAGTACAGGGGCGGATCCAGAAATTCATCAAGGGGGGATAATTAAAATATATCCATCAGATACTATTCATACCTACTTAATAACATACTTATTAATATAAACATTAATTACTTATTATTTACTTATTAAATTCACCATTTAGAATTTATTCTTACAAACTGGTATCAATGACAACATTTTTATACTTTTAAAAATGTATAAAATTTAAATATAATAAGCTCAAGCGGGGGGGAGGTATTTACCCTTTTACCCTTCCCTTGGATCCGCCACTGGATTAGTATTACTATAGGTTAATCGGTTTGCATTGCATTTATAACACATTGCTTTGATTATTTAATATTCTATTATTATTTATTAATATGTAATTATTATAATAATATTTAGATTATTTATTATTATTAGTTACTTTTGAAACAATACAGCTTTACCTGATATGTAAACCTGTATGAATGGGTTCGTAGTATAAATAATAAATAATAAATATTCGTAAGCAATAGCTTAAAATTAATCTAAATGTTTTGAAACTGTCATTGTGTATAGATATACAATAAATATTAATATTCGTAAAAGTTTCAAGTACCCACGAATAATATTTTTGAATTATAACAAAATAGTTAAGCCGTTCTTCATTTAAATATCTGATTTCACTATAATATATAAAAGAAAGTTGTGTTAAAATATGTTTTGGTTTCAGTATTAAATACTTATGAGGAATCGTGTAGGTATTAAATTTTTAAATATGAGCTATAAAAATTATACATTTTATAAATTTTTTAGCTGTACAATAATTACTTATTTTGTGATTTTAACAAATTTTGTCAAAATTTGAATTTCAAATATTCATAAAAAATTTTTATTTATATATTTTTAATATTTATAAATACATATGACAGAACAAAAAGTTTCTTGTATCAATATTTACAGAATAAAAAAAAAAAGTCCAAATGATTCTAAATAAATGATTCAAGGATCTAACATATTTTTTTAATTTGACTAAATTATTAATAAAAAATTATTGAAAATTGATAAGAAAAAAAATGCATTATTCCGTTCAATATTAAAATTTTATCAATATTTATCATGAATTAAAAAAAAATTGATGGACTACATCATGCATAAATATTATATACCTATATACTAAATCTCCGTATAAATACGATTATATGAATACAATTGCAGTATGGTGTGTCTATACGGCAATTATTTGCAAATAATAATAATTATTATTATTATACAGACGAAACCGTCCATCGCTGTATCCGGCGATGAGCTCTATACGACAAAATTAAACTCCACAGAAACAATAAAAACGCAAATAATGCGTCTACCCTCGTCATCTATAGCGTTCAGATGTAGGTACTATAATTACTATACGCTCTACGGACAAATACTATACGAATGTGTCCCACATGCGTGTAATATACTCGTCGTGTGTATGTATACTCAAACTATTATATTTCACGCCGCAAAGCTTCGTCCGAAAATCGCGGGCTCGACGTAATTAATACGACAGCGCAATATACGTGAACGGCGGTGCGCGCGTGCGCTCGTTCTGCGGCGTATCGACCGGCCTCGAGTGACGGCGGCGCGGGAGCGCCGTCGCCGTGAAAAGCTCCCCGGGCCCACCCTCGCACGCGCGCGCTTAGCTATCGACGGCCACCGCCGCCGCCGCCGCTGCCGTCGTTACACGCGCGCACCCTCACACACGTACACCCGCGTACACACCACGTACACCCGACGTCCGTTGTGTTGCGTACGCGGTCGGTGCGTGCTAGTCGTCGGCGCACTAGTGTGCTGCAGGGGATGACCCGGAATCACCACACGTCAGTGTCAGCCTCGTCTCGAACGCGCGACAATCGCGTACGGTAATATAATAGTTATCACGACGTTTGGCCGTCAGCAGCGGCGTAGGTCGTCCGCGGCCGATTTGCACGCGCTCCCCGTGCGGCTGTGTAACGGTCACGATAACGTTGTGGTCCTATACGGTGCAGATATCGCCCGTCGGTGTGTCACTGCGGGCCAGCTCGAAGTGCACGCCACCGAATGCGCTGCAGCTGCGGGACGGCCGCCCGCGCGACGGCTGCCGCGACGATGCCGCGGCCGCTATCGATTGCCACGGTGGTCGGCCGCAGTTAGGACGACTGTGCGAGCGGCGTACATCGACGACGACGCCGCCGACAGCGACAGAGACGTCGGCGAAAACGACGAACACGGTGAAGATTACAATCACAGTACGGATAGGACGTGCCGCCGCATCTGAGCAGCTCATCGAAAACCGCCGTCCGGGACCCGGGGTTGTGGCGGCCGTCGCCGCTGCATCTGCAGCACCGGCACTCGCGGCACCGCCTGCACGTCAACGCCTGTCCGCGCCGTTCCCAGCTCGGCTATCTGCCATGGGAACCGTGCTCAGTATCAGCCCCAAAGACCGCAAGTCCGTGTACCCGGCCATGGCTAGCAGTGCCAGCGCGGCTGAGTTCACGCTCAGCAGCTTCACGTACGAGCAACTGACGAAACGTCGGCACGCCGATGTCATGGCCGGCCGTAGCATATCCATGATGCTGCCAGCCAACATAAACATAAACTCCCTCAACAACAACATCATTAACAACAACAACAACAACAACAACAATCACAGCCATCACCACCACAACAATTCGGAGAACAATTGTAAGACGGCCACAACGGGCTGCGAACCGCAGCAGCAGCAGCGAGGCACGCTGGAAAAGAGCATGAAAAAACATTCGGCTCTGATCAACGCGCTCAGCTGGAAGCGGTTCAGCACGTCGCAGAACAAAAAGAAGCTGGACAACGGCGGCACAACCGGCGGCGGAGGCGGCGTCAAGTCGAAGCAACTGCTGGCGGGCCGGCAACCGCTGGTGGACACTAACGCCAACGTCGACTGCGTCGGCCGGTCCAACGGCGTCCGCCGGTCGGCCACCACCACAGGGTTGGACGTGGCCAACAACAACAGCAGCGGTGGCTGCGCCGACAAGCTAGTGCCCAGGGCCACGCTGGTCCCGTCGCACACGTGCCATAACCTCGTGCCGCGGAAGACCATCATACAAGCAAGCACGTCCGAGTTGCTCAAGTGCCTGGGCATCTATTTGCACCACAAGTGCTACAAGCTCAACGATTTCCAGGCGGGCGACGCGGTCATGTGGCTGAGGACGGTGGACCGAAGTCTACTCATACAGGGATGGCAGGTAAATCGCATTAGTTGCATATATTTTTATAAATAATAATATTATGTTACGGGGTGATATCGCGGTTATATAATATATAATATCGTATATAATACGGCAGGACGGAGGGAGGTTTTCTGTTTTTGTTTTCATTTTCCTTGAACTGGGAAATGCCGTGAATGTTGTAAAAAAAAAATGGTACACGATGGATTTGTAGCGAAACAATGTTTTCGAAATAAGGTGGATGCATTATATACGACGGGTTCGTGCATATTTTATATGCGTATTGCGTATGTATATAATATATTATGCTCTCGTCGATATACATGTATACATGTATACATATATATATAAATGTTCATAGCGCCGTCGCCACTGCCACCGTTTTGCAAACGATTCGACCCTCTCGCGTGCGCCCACCCACCTCTGACCCATCCCCTCCTACGGCTGGCACACAAACCCTCGCTTTACGCTCCACGTTTCCCGTCATACGACCATCATCCCCACCCATCTGCAACCCTCCCCCCGGTCAGTCACCCCCTGTATATATATACCCTATACCACCTCTTCTTCAGTGCCAGGCCGTGCGCGTCGCGTGATTTACGCGCCGCCGAGTTCACCGCCACCCTCGCGCTGCCACGTCGACTACTGCACACCCCCTCCGGCGCCACCAAGACTCTCTATATTATTATTATGGTATATACGCGCACGCGGCCTCAGTCGTTCTCCCCCATTTTATACGAATTTCGTAGCACTCTTTGCCGTGTTGATGGTCCGATGACGTGTACTATAACTTAAGAGAGTAAAAACGCAATTTTCCCCTTTCGAACACCGTCCCCATTTTTCGCTCACCGTCGCAATAAATTACTTTGTATACGTATATATATACGCGTACGTCGATTATTATTATGCAGCCGCGCTAGAAGTCGCCGCCGTAGTCTCCCGAGTATACACTATAGAATACAAACTTTTTTTCATCCCCATCCGGAAAATGAGGGTGAAATAAAATTCCGACGTCCGCGTAAAACACTTGTCGTTCCGGCATAAACATAATGCCGCTTCTAATCGATATACATATGTTACATTTCTATGAGTCCGTTGAGAGAATTTCTAATAACTCGTCATCGCGCGTAGAAAAATTTAATCAATAATTATATACACGTTTAC
This sequence comes from Rhopalosiphum padi, assembly GCF_020882245.1. NCBI lineage: Eukaryota > Metazoa > Arthropoda > Insecta > Hemiptera > Aphididae > Rhopalosiphum > Rhopalosiphum padi. The sequence goes on from NC_083600.1 coordinate 29,288,424, forward strand.
GCACACGCGTCGTTTATACAGCTTTAAAAATAAAATAAAAGTTAATTATGGTACATTAAAATTTTTCGAAAAAGTGTATTAAAAACTAGTCAACACTATAAATTACTTTAAAAGTTTTAAACACTAATTTATTGTATTTTAAACCATCTATTATTTTAAAAATTAATTATTGATAAATTGATACACAATTTTTAATTTTTTTTTTTATTCATAACCAATCGGTTTTCTGTAATAGTATTTGACTAAAAGCTAATAAAAAAAAAAAAAAAAAAAAAAAAAAAAACAATCGGTAAGTCTGATGTCTTTTTACAAATTGTATTTAAATATTATGAAAGTATATAATATTAAACTTATTTTTCATCAAATGTTTGTTGTTGAGTTTAATAACAATGACATTTAAAATTAATAGCAATAAGTAAATAATTTTTTTTGTTAATGTAATATTACGATTGTAACCAACAAAACATGAATTCGAATTCATTTAAAATAACCAAAATGGCAAAATGTAAATGCAAAAATGCTTGAATTCTTAAATATCATAAAAATTAAAAATTAAACAATAATTTAACAAAGGTTTTCTTAAGATATTCCAAACCTGTATACTTGCCCATATACTAATTTATAAATATAATACATATTAATATGCTTTCTAAATAACGGTCATCGACATGTACAAAAATGATTTTTTATACAAGCAATAACCTGTAAATAATATAGGCAACTTTGCAATATTTATCATCTGTAAACAGGTGACATGTCATGTTTTCAGACCGGAGGTGATCAACCCTATTTCATCACTGCACGGCACAATTTAGACATAAAATGGTATTATAGAAATACAATATACCTATACTATATAGGTAAAGGTTCATGAATTCGTGAACGGTATTGCGAAAACCGAGTTGGATCGAGATTTACGGCCAGAATTTTGTTTCTGTATTGACTGTATTGAACAACATTATTTTATACATAGTATGCACTTGTGTAAGTGAAAAACAAAATGTACAAAAACAGCATACCGCGAGAGTATACCGCAAATAATAATATGGTCGACGGTCGTTTCTGTCAACGATTACCACGGTCAGACCGTGTGCGTTTCGAACTTCACCGAATTTTATCAGTAAACATTTCAATGCCAACCTCCTGATCGCGTCTGTCCGTGTTTCATAGTAAGGTCGTGAAATGTGTAAGCCCGCGTATTCTATAAGCCGGCAACTGCGATAATAGCCATCTCTACGATTGTCCACTTGCAGATTCACAATATTTTTTGTTCAAACCGTATAAAGTGTGTAAAGTGTGACTTCTGACTATATCCGCGTATTTTTTGAAGATTACGTGCTTCGGTGGCTTGTAAAGGTAGGTTGCAATAGGATGTATATCAATAACTTTATTACTCACGAGTTCCTTGTGTAGAAATAACAAACATTTAATATATCACTACAGTGTTTATTTAAATTGTATATTATACACGTATAACGAGTGTATAATTTATAGATACTTACATAATATATGCTTGGATTATTCCAATCAAACCTTGGTAAAACAGTTACCAATTATATAATGTACCTATCTGAAATATAATTACATTACATTTAACTTGCACTCGCATTCGTCAAAAGTTTTAATGAAACGCAAAACGGTGAACAGACAAACAAGTAACAAGTGCACATATGAATAAAAGTTGCAATAGTCGACAGCTATAGCATATACTTTAGCGCATTAGCACTAAGTTACGTAAAGGAAAGAGACAAGTATGTACATGAATTTTGAATATATTTTAGTATGGAAATTCGTTGCTTAAATTCTAGCTAGTGTAAAAACAAATTATGCGCTACTACATAGAGAACATATGTTTACAGGATTGGCCTCATGTTATAGTTTTGAAACTGTATTTATTATTTTGATTTCTTTAGTAAAATAAAATTTGATTTTTATAAGTTAAACTGTTTTGGAACTATAGGTATAGGTACTTCGTGTATACATATATCGTGAGCTATTCTTTGAGTTGAATGAACTGCTTATAAATTGACAAATGTGCGTGATGCCAAGCCATTTCAAAGGCTAATAAATTGCATTTTTTACTTTATAGTACACATTGAGTATAAATTAATATCAAATATTTATATTTGTATATAATATTATAAAATATTGCAATATAAATATATATATATTACACACATCTGTCAACTACCAACTAAGTTCGGTGTTTAAAAGCCATAATTTGTATTTTAACTTTTAAACGAGATGGTTTTTAATACAATAAAGTAAACACATAATAATATAACATGAAAATTGTATAATATATTAATATTAGTATATATCACGGAAGTCCATATTATAATAAAGGAGAAAAAGGTTATATTTGATGAGAAAATGTTTAATATACCTAACTATAGTTCATACTTATAGTACCTATATTACAATTTTACAACATAAGATAATATATATATATATATATATATATATATATATATATATATAATATGTAAATAAGACGATGCGCTACAAAAAAGAAGCGATATTTAAAGGATATTTATGTAAATAAGTAAATACTTACAATGCGGATTTGTAAATATCGTACAGAGTTGAATAGAATTTGAAACTTGGTCTTATATTATACGGGGTTATTAGTATGATGATATCAGAAAATTAGGTCAGTGTCGTTATAAAGTGTTTCAGCAATGACCGACTTTATATTCATGTATTAACCTATCAAGTATTATTATTATTTATTCATAAATATACTACAACCGTATTAGTGTATTAAATTGATTTATACTTAACGCACATTTTGTAAATTGCAATAAACGCATGCGTAGAAATATTAATCAAAATACAATTTCATAGATGTGTGCTCAAAAATGTTCAATTTAATTTGTGAAATATAATAAAATACAAATTTCGCACATGATAAATATAAATATAAATCAATAAATTGTAAATTATTTTAAACATCACCTGAATTAAAAAAAAAACCAAATCGATTGTTGACTTCGACAATTCTTCGCATATGGATAATGAATGTAGCATATATATATATACACTATTATAAGTTCATTATGATATTATATTATAATATATGTTATCATTGATTATAACACACCTGCTGCATATGGCACATTGTATCAAAGTTGACATATCTTTATAATTATTCAATATATAGGATGCACAATAGGATTCCTCCAATTGAGGTAATAGAGGGTAATCAGATTAACGAAAAAGTACTGTGTCGTTTTGTACCAATATTTGTTTATGGTTGATATAGTTTATTTTATATATTACACAATACATCCGTATGGATGATTTATGAATCATTCGTATACCCTACCCCGCCAAGTAAAATCATTATTAATTTTATAAAATAACAACATAATATAATACGGTAAATTCTCACTTAACATTTCACCATCATCGTGAATCGTGACACATGACATATGCGTATCGCGTATGTACATGCATGCCGCATGTCAAAAAGTCAACATCAACAAGTTTTAATGATATAATAATAAACTCTAAGCGAAGAATATATATATTTTATATACACTCGAGTACCTATACCTCGATTTATATAGAATATGTCTAAATATCTTACATGCAGTACATCAGATAAATCTCAGGTTAGGACGTGATGTACCTGAAATGACACTTCTAAAACAAAGATTTGGAAACTTATCACGTGACGACCCCTTTTTGAAAATTTTTAAATTATGGCTACCAATCACACTTATTAATAATCTTTTATTTTTGCTCAAGAATAAAAACTAATTAAAAAGTACATTTTTTTTAATTTAATTTAAAAAAATAATTTTATTTTTAATATAAAGTAAGTATGTACCTGTTTTCCATTTTTACATCATTTAAACATCAATGTTAACTCTCAAAACGTGAATTGTGTTGTACATTTAGTATAACTTCGGTCCTAGGTTTTTTAGTTCTAGTCCGTTTTGCACATATACAAAAATAGGAAAATTAATAAAAATTATTTATTTGATTAGTATATTTTAATAATAATTAATATGAATTATTAATCATCCAATATTTAACAACTCAAACACCCATTAAATTGTATAAGTATTGCTGAAGCTACACATAGGCCATAGGATAGCTGCCACTGTTTTGTAGGAGTACAATTGTATTACCTATATAATAATGTGTTTATTCTTATACCCCACTTACGTGTGCAAATCAGCAACAGTGGCATCTCATGTTATTACAATATATTTTATGTGCCTATTAACAATAGTTCTACAATAATAAAAACTGCGAGGAGGGAACCAGGGTCGAGTTGACGTAGGGCCGTATACGAGTCGTTTCGTATTCAAAGATCAAGTGCAACTATAATACCGTATTTACGCCAATCTTCTTGCGTGTAAATACGTAATTTTTCGATTATATTATATAACACGAGTATAGGTTAAAGATATTTAACTAATGCATTGTGCGAGCAATGATAATGTACTTTTCGTATGGAACATGATGTATAGAATATATTGTGTGAAATAGTTGTGTTTGTGGAAACGAGTAAAATGAAATTCGTGCGTGAGTAGAATAGAACCGACCTCATTGATGGCGCTTAAATAATAATACATCATTCCAACACAACGGTGATTTGTGGCAGCTTAAGTCGACGCGAATGAAACGTATACATGTACGGATTTCATTTCTATCCACTTACTTCCGGAAATAGGGTTATGCGAATACGTATTCACAAGTATGAAGGCGCCAAGCAGTCACAAAAATTAAAAGTTGTAGATATGCAGTTTATTTAAATACATAATATTATTATGTTTAATAATTATATTTTAAATCATTAATTTTTACATTTATAATTTTATTTTTTGAATAATGCATAAGTGTTATCATTGTTAAAACCTTGAATGGCTTAAATAATTATATGCTACTCGTCTCATAAGAACTTAAAACATTATAATCATAGTTTTATTCTAAAAATAACGTACATTTAAGGACATTAATATTTAGTTACTTTAGACTTCTTTGTACCTAGTACCTGTAGGTATAATCTGTTCAATATCATTTTTTGTTTCATTTTTAAATAGATATATATTGTTTTGTCGGTTATTAGTGTTATTACTTAACGATTGCTTTTTTTGATTTTAAAATATATATTTAATTCTGTTAAGTTAAAAAAATACATTGCTGAGATGTAAAGCATATTAAACATCAAGTTTTAATTATCCTTGAATCTATTGCATAGTTGATAGACATATGTAAACAATTTACAAACTTTATTTTAATAATTAATGTTTTGTTTTGTAAAAAATAGACTCATTTATGTTATCAATCGGCTAATACTGTTTATGTCTCAGATTTTATTTTGAACGGACCAATAAATTAATTTTGACTAATTCATCACTATAATATGCTAAACAAGTGTATGAATATTTAAAAAAAACATGATAAGAAGTCTACCAATAATCAAGTTGTCGTATCAAAATTTAGATAAGTAGATTGGTTTTTTATTTTTAATTAATTACTTACCACTGTGTATAACCACGGCAAAAAATTACACGTTTAGTAACAATAATTTGTATAAAATAACGACATTAAATAATAAGTTTAATATATAGTAATATATATATATACTGTAGTATCATTGTTTGAATGCATATTGATATATTGTCTTCTATTGTAAATTGACTTCATCACTATTCTCGTATATAATATAATATGTCATCAAAATGTATTATAAAAAATGGAGAATAAATTTATTTTTCAGTACTCATAATCCCTAATTGTAAAATAGAGAATTATTAAATTCTGCTACTTCATAAGAAAAAATATATAAAAAAATTGCAGCGTGTTATATATATGTGTATGGTGTATATTTTATAAAGTCCCTTACATTATATACTTGTCATACTATATAGTAGCTATAAACATTTAACAGTTTTTTGTACCATATAATATTAATATATTAAAATATACCAATCGTTGAGTATAGGTAACTCAGAAAATCAGAAATGGTGTTTAAAAAGCATAAAAATCGCTTAAATATACGTAGCTATATAAAAAACTATAATACCATAGTACCGAGACCGTATCGAACGAATGAATGTTCTATTTTATTGGTAAAATATTATTATTTTGGAAAAAAAACGTTTTATAATACTAAAAGAACAGTTTTTTTGTAATTTCTTATTTCTTATACTCTCTTAATTGGTTTATAGGTTTTTGATTTTTTTTAACATTTTCGTTTTAAGTAAAATATCTGAAAATATCTACATAAATAACAAAAAGTAATTAATTATACCAGTTCTCGTGAAACATCCATTGAGATTTCAGTTTTAATGTTTTGACACTTTGTGCGTTAAGTGACCACTGTATAAATGGGGTGTTAAGTTATTTGAAAAATAAATTAAAACTACAATGAGTATTATTATAATTATATACCTATTGTTATGACGAATAGATATAAAACCCCCCCCCAAAAAAGTACATTCTAAAACATTGCTTTTCTATCATAAAAAAACATTTCCTTAAAATATTATCTTGTATTAATATACGTTAAGTTAAACTATAAAACATTAATAAATAATCATATTATAATAAATCATTAGCAAATATTAGCTCGTAACATTTTAAAAAAATGAGTACAATTTATTTATATACTTCAAATTATTCTAAGGATACTAGGAAAACGAAAACCAAACAGTGGGTCTAAATTGCCTACTCAGGACGCCGTCTGATAAAAACAATACAATATTTGTGTTATTAAAACGACATTTATCATTGAAATATCATAGGTACTTTATACTTATATGAAATACCGTAACGAGGACTATATAGTTATAGCTAGTTACTTCAAAACACAAACAAATTTGGAGAAGTCAAATACGTTATTGAACTGTTGAAATTAAAATTATGATGTACACTATAGACTTATAACAAATGTTAACTACAATGTTACAAATGCTACTAAATGTCACACGAAGAAACAAAAAAATCTAAATATTGAAATCCTCACTCACCCCTCCCTCCACATTGACTTTAGCATGAATTTAAAGCGGAGTTCGATTTATATTTATCCGAAATACGATTTAAACTATAAACTATATTGTGTTTTTTTTAATTATATAAATTATAACTGTCACTCGTCGTTGTTAAATAATAAAATCTGTATCGTTTATGCATTTTTGCAGGACGTGCCGTTCATAAACCCGGCAAATGTGGTGTTCGTGTACATGCTGGTTCGGGAGCTGGTCGACGAACGCGTGGCCACGGAACCGGAACTACAAGCCGTGGTGCTCACATGCTTGTACTTGGCGTACTCGTACATGGGCAACGAGATATCGTATCCGCTGAAACCTTTCCTGGTCGAAGACAGCCGGGACGCGTTCTGGGATCGATGTCTGGGCATCGTCCGCGCCATGTCATCCAAGATGTTGCGCATCAACGCTGAGCCCGCGTACTTCACGGAGATATTCAGCGAACTCAAAGCGTGCGGCACGCTCAACGCGGTGTTGCAGTCGGCGTGATGATCGCGCCGTCGCCGTCGTGCACAGTACCACCGCGAAACATGCAGTACAAACCGCGTCATCGCCGCCTCCGCCGCTAGCAGCAGTTGTAACACCTGTCAATTGCAACGGTAACGCGCATCGTCATTAATTCTGTTATAACGTCACGTAAATACTGTCGATCGTCCAAACCATGATAAAAAAAATGTTTATAAAACATAATATGTTATGTGTATTGGAACACGTCTTCCCACAGTGTCTACCACGTTATATAATATTAGTATAATAATAATTATTATTTTTATTTTTATTAAATACCACCCGCTCTCCCCGCCACCATTCGATGGCCATATCACCCTCTGCGAAACGACAACACATTTAAGGTTTGTTCTAAAATGGAATGCGAGGACTTGGGGACTAGTTTCTGACTGATCTGTGATTGATTCACTGAGCGTACGCTAATGAGATTCTGTCGGAACGCGTTTTGAACTGCAGTGTCTCCAACTCCAAGTATTTGTCTGAATCCACGAAAAAGTATATATGGGTATGTCAGTAACTTTATGACACGAGTCGTGTTCGTTGACCACTCCAAATACCGTCAATAAGCCTAATCCATAAAAACCTCTTCTCGTTGGTAGAATATATGATATGATGATGTTGGAATTGTCTTTTGACCAACAAGATAAGGTAAACCACGAATATATAACTAGGAACGGTGTAACCGAAACTCGTACTGTTGCTGACGTACCTATTTATTTTTAAAATACGTGGATAATTTTGACTATTAAAAACCAATTGCAAGAACTAGTCTACTAATGTGTTGAAAAATCCGTCAGACAGTTTAAGTTTGAATTTCTTCAGGCGTGTTGATACCGCAAAACTTTATTGCGCATACTCCCATCGCAATAGTTCTATACGATGGGTTGACTGCAGTGTTGGAACAATCTCGTTATGTACTGACGGTTAATATTATCATAAACCATCTATTTTGTATATCGAATTAACGTTATGTTTAAATCAACAAAATTAAATTATACGATTTCAGTAATATGACGAGGTATAATACTGTTAATAATAAATGCGTATACCTATATTATTATATTCGAGAAGTTTGTATAGCGAGTATACGGCTTGATTATGATATGTTATCAGTTTATCACGGTGTCGCATATACATCATGTACAAAGATATTTTGATTCTGCTTAAGCGGATATTACGTAGTACGTACGAGATAGCGACGAAACACCGTCAGCCGTATAACATTATTTATTATTGTAATATACTCATGCGCAAGGTGAATATAACGTTTGCGCGCACCCGTCCACCCGCCACCACCCATCACGTCCGTCCACGTTTTCGAATCGATAAATCCCTCTGTCCGGGGTGCGTTTACCCACCGCAAATTTTCCTGGATATGTTATATTGTGTGGGTGGAGTGGAAGTTTTATCCCCTCGTACCATTATAATCGTGCCGTTCGTTTACCAATACTCGGAAATGCGCATAATCGTATTTCACTCCACAACCACCTCGTCGGCGACGATAAAAATTCAGTGACTATTCTCAAAAATATATTTAGGCTATTTCGCCATAACCGTAGGCGCGGTTCTATAGACAGCATTTGAAAACATTCGCAGGCCTCTGGGATTCAAATCTAATCTTTCTGACAAAATAAAAATGGGGGCTGAAATCATATATAATACATGGGGTTCGTCGCGTGTGCGGTGTCAGGTTTTTTCGCGCCTCAAATTCAAAAAATCAGAAGATAGGGCGAAGTAATTTGTTTCTTAATACATGTGGGGTTGCGCCGTGTACGATTATTCAGAATATTAATAAACTATACAGAGAAACTAATCTATCGTTTCGCCTATAAATGTTCACCATCACGCAGCGCCAACTACAGAAAGCCATGTATCATTTTCTTCTTAGTTTATATTTTTGGAAACTGATAAATATATAATTCAGCAATCTGCGTATAATACAAATATATTTACGTATTCCAACCCCTAGTTAAGTATGCAATATACAAAAAAAAAATTTTTTAAAAAAGCATTGAGAACTTCGCCCTACCTCCTTGTCCTCTTTTACACAATTGTTTGACCGATGTTTGAAAAGAGTGCGTTGTGGTTTTTTTTACAGGCATTAAATATATATACCACGGTTACAATACATAAATTATACATTATTCAACGTATACTCTATAGTTATAATATACGCGTTTTTATTGTATTAATAACTCATCAACAGTTTTACGTCCACAGAGATCGAACTTGCAGAGCGATTGATGTGTATTTAGTGTTGATCTAGTGGTTTTTCTTATAACCAATATTATATTTTTTTATCGAAAGATATTATACTGAATAAACTATAAATAATCAAAATAAACAACAATGTATAGTGTAATTGATGATATTTCAAAAAAAAAAAAAATCAACGAATAGGTTTATATAATATATTATAATTATGTATTTTAGTCGTTTTAATTTTTTCAGTTTTTAATCCCTCGCCGTCACCCACCATGTCTAACTGTCGAATTCTCTGGCAATAATTTAAATTAGTTTTTCTATCGTGGTCGTGTTAATATAATAATATTCCATATTGATAAAATACATTATTATTGTTTGTCGTATAACAGTGATAACCCTCCCCTTATACAACAACTGCACGCACAACAGAAGAAAGGCATTTTACTTTTTCAATTTGAATACATTATATAATATAATAACGTAACACTGAACAAAATTATACATTTTCGAGGCGATTTTCTATTTATTTTGTGGTAACCCAAACGCGTGTGCGTGTGTGCGAGTGGGGTGGGGCACGTGATATACAAAAACCGCGGCCGCTCCGCCCCGCGTAGTCGTACTTACTCGTCGTTTGGACAACCGTAAAGCACGGGTTCAAAATTCCTCCATTTTTTAAATAAAAGAAAAAAATATTATTATTATTATTATTATTATGGTAATTAATATTTGTTTTAATATTATTTTATTATAATATTACACATATTATAAATATTATTATATTATAAGTAGACATAAAACGATGTTGTTATAACTTATAAGTGTATCGAATTAAATTTGAGAAGCCGTACGATGCAATATAATTATTACGACGCCATCATTAATAAAATAATACCTAAGTAATTATATAGGCAAATATAAAGCAATTTTTTTTAGATTCGACTGTTGTTAGAATATAATTTCCACCATATACAATTTCAGCATTCCATACAAAACATTCCATTTATTATAATATATAATATAAGTAGACAACACAATATCATGTTGTAAATGCATTGGATATATTAATATTAATTAATAACTAAATTAATCTTTGACATTGTTATTACTTATTATTATTATGTTGTACGTTTTCCCTTCAGAAGACTGACATTGATGAAATATTTTTTTTTCATATTTTTATCCCTACTTTTTTAAGGTTCTTTTTAACAATTTAATATTTAATCTAAGTTTAAATGAACATATATAGATTAATATTATTTTTAATGATAAATAAGTTATGTTGTATTATAAATATAAAGAAAAAAAATATTGAAATAAAAAACAAAATAAAAAAATGATTAAACGTAATTATTTTTAAGGCTGGGAAGATGCAATTCCGTAGGTTTTAAGTATACATTATACATCACATTATTGTTTTACAATAATCGAATATATATTATATACAATATTGATAATACAATAAATTAAATAATAATATTATAACATAATATAATATTATACTTTTTCTTTCCTTAATACACTAAGTTCTTATATAATATTAAGCATGTACCAATGATAATTAAATCGTTACCGTGACGAATGTGGCCATTTAATACTTCAAATATGATGTCCTCTCCCCGGGCGACTGCACTGCCATCTTCCACATGACAGCGTGGTGGGTGTGCAAATAAAATGCGGTCAATAGGCACCCGTGGTCGAGGACAAAATGTAGTTTGTAGGCGTTTTGCAATTTTTGTTTTGTTTTTACTATTCTATCTATTTGTTTGTTCAGTTCGTTTTATAGTCATAACATTATTATTATACGTTTATTATTATTAATATTACGTGGTCGTACGTGTATAATATATTTATATTATTACACGTCGACCGAAAATGCGAGTGGGGTCACTAGTCCTCGTGATCGCGATTTCGATTGTAGTTTCTCGTTTGAGAAACCGTCCAAATCCGACACGACATTTAGTCTATAAGAATGTTAGAACTTAAGTATTTATTTATATATTATATATAATATACATCATATACATTATATATACGTGTATTAAATGTTAGGTATATTTAAGATTTAATGTCATAGTCGTTTAATAAGATGTTCGTCATTTTATTTTTCTCGTAAATAACATTTTTCCCTGCTATTATTACAACTTTCCAGGGGTTTCGATAGGTTGGTTTTTAGTATTATTTAAAATAATACATGGTTTTCTTAACACACTCGGACTCTTGGTTAGTATTCATTACTATATTTTACTTCTCTCGGTACAATTCAAAATCGGCACAAACCAACATTAAAAACAACGTTAAAACCAATATTACTATATATTATTATAATATTATGGCTGAAGGCCGCAACAGTTTTTTAATAATATCTTAGTGTTACACATGCAAATTAAATTTATAATATGATGTTCATTATTATTTTACAATTTAGCCGAACGTCTTTAAACCGTTTATGTTTTGTACATAAATATATGTATAATTATTATAATTATATTGATATTATGTGTAATAATCATTAAGGCATTTACTATTAATTGGGCGAAAAATGGCTGTTCTGAGAATGGAAAACGAGAGAGAGCCAGATACCATCGAACGTTTATATTATTATACTTGGATACCTTCTTCCAATCTAATCTCACCGGATATTATATATATTTAATATAACACAATGCGATGTACTTACTTACGTTCAGTATTAATATTTGTGATACCCAAAGTACCCAACGACTTCATTTTTAATGCCAATATCGTATCGCAATATCGAATTATGTACTAACGAATAAAAACAAACATTTTCATGTTAAATGATTAATGAAAAAAAAAATAATAAAACTGAATATAACTAATACTAGTACCAATAATTTTGGTCTTAAAGGTATTTTGATTTTTCTCAAATAGTTAAAAATTATATTTGTTTCTGGATCAAAATTAAGCGTTCATTAGAATAAAATTTAATTTTTGGATTTAGCTAGGATCCAATGCAGACGCTTTCAATGAAACTGAATTCGATTCATCATACTATTTTTCAATATCGTTGACCATCACTTATTTATCACTTATTATATAGTCACTGACCATTGTATTATTATAAATATTGAGTGGTGCCCATGATTCAGAATGATCATTTTTCACCGCTGTTTTCTCGTTTTATTTTTATTTGTGTTAAATGTAATTTTTTATTTTGTTTATGTTGTTGTTTTTTTAAATGAAAAAAAACATAAGAGGCAAGCTTCAAATGATCTCATGTTTTAGCTTTTCATGACGACCACGTTGAAAAATGTCGTCGTTTAGTTTTTATCCCTGGGATAATCCAATAACGATTTCCCTCTCTCGCGGCGTGTTTACTTAAACAATAATATTACTTCATAAACTTTGTAACTTAAATATTATTATTATTATCACTATTATTATTATTATTATTATTAATATTATTATTATTATTATTATTATTATTATTATTATTATTGTTATTATTACGTTATGTTAATGGTATAATGACAATATTGTTATATAAATTAAACACTAGCTATGAGCTAGACTTTACCTCAATTTGTGCAATCAAATATTATTAATAATAATAATAACAATAATAATAATCAGTTTTGTTTTTTGTAGTAAGATATGTACCATTTCCCTTCACCGATCAAAAAAGAAATCATACTATACAGTATACACACATAATGATAAATAATATTTATATGTAATATGTATATTATAATTTATAATAAACATAATTAAATTCGCATGTTCCACGATTATATTAAATACTCTGTTTAATATGAACTTGAAAATATACGTGTTCGTTTGTGTACTTATATTTGTGTCTATATATTATAGTGATTAAAACGTTTTGTGTCTCGATGTACGAAATATTTGTTGGTAGGCTTATATTATTATAATTAAGTATATAATATTGTTTATTTGTAATTCTTGTCATTTTATAATGTTTTGTAAAAATTTTTCCTTTTATTTTATTATATTTTTTTGTTTTGTTAATTATTAATACTTAATAGGTGTGTTAATGAATAAGTGAATAATGTTTTTTTTTTGTATTTTGAACAAAACGATGAGAGAAAAAAATTATTGTGTGCTATTCATTATTTCATTTTTGTTTTCAGTCGCCGCAAAAATATACACAATATACTTATTATATTATAACATAAATCATAATATTATTATACAGCTCTATATATATTTGACGACCGTCGAGTTAAAAGAATTCTGAGAAAATATCAAAATTGTTTTATATCGTAAATAATATATTATTTCTAAACCGAAATAAATAATACAAATTATAAATGTCTTATATAATATATATATAATTTATATATGTATAATATATAATAGTACATAATGAATAGTTTTTCTATAGTTTTATCATAATTTCAAATTGCAGTTGATTCGTACTTGTCTTATTATAGATGGACATTGCGGTGTAAGTTTATAACAGGTATTGGTATGAGTTACCTGTTACCACCTAGTAACAACCTGCAGACTGCAGTACACGATACATTTATGTTTTTTAGAATGTGCTGTATACCGTGTATGCTGTATGCTATATAGTCTGTAACGAGTATACAATAAACATTGTATACTATATACAGTTATATTCCGTTGACATGATAATTTATTTTTCGGTAAGGAACACAAAATAATTGAAACTTATATTATTACTGCGTCAATGGAATGTATTAAATGGTTGCATAATACTATAATCATTTGATTAAAACATTTTAAAATGTGGCAACGTGTCGTATAATTGAGTAATTCCATGATCAAGAAGTACCTATAACTTTACTTATAGTTTATATTGCCTAAAGACTAATATAGTGAGGATTTCAAGAACGTTGCTAATTTATAATTTTTAAAGCATATTCCATATCATGTCGTATATTATAAAATATCACGATTGATGTTTTTGCAACGGTGCAATATTATAAGATAACTATATGCTAAATCAGGTATAATAAATTAAACCCTTATAAAACGAGTTCCATATTTTTTTCAAACATAAACAGTTTCAACGATTTAAAAATCAATTTAAAATAGATGGGTTAGTGGGTACCGCTCAGATGTACGTTGAACGAGTCACTGCAATAGATGTGTTAAATTTGAATTTGGTACAAAAAATAAAAAATAAATAAATAATAATATACGTATCTATAAATCTATAATATATGCTTCTATAAGAATATGTGTTTGTTTTTCCCAATTATTCTGATGTCTCTAAAATACAAACTAAATTCAATTTGCCATAAAAACCACCCTCGAAATTGAAAATCGAAGCATTCTCCTAGGTACGGCGTGTCATATGCAAATATCTCTTAACACGCAACCGATATTCGTATAATATATATTTAGATTTAATAAGTAATATGTATTGTGATAATAACATATACGCATAATGATAAATAATCATTATGAGTTTAACTTGTAAACAATTTAATTGTACATCACATTATAGTATATCTGAACCCAGAACCTCTGTTGAGGGTGAAATCGGTTTAAGGCGAATTCGCCGAATCGTCATTATAGATTGCTGCTTGGACACTTATAGTAATATACGTTTATACTCTATATACCTCGTAATATTATACGGTATGAGGTACGATCGTTAAATTATATGCAGTTTTGTCACTGTGTCAGCATTTCGATATCAATAATCGATTATGTAAACTGTACATTTGCGAAAATAATGACTCGTAAAGAAGAATATGATGTTATATGCGTGTCACAAAGATTATGTGCTTCGTCGCCGGCAGCACAAGGCGCGGCTGACAATATTATGTTGTACGCGATAATACATATTATCGTAATAATATGTAATAGCGCGTGTATACAATGCATTGCGTGTCACGCCATTTGAAATGATTGTAACGTTAATGGACTCAATGCCGTGGCTTGTAGGACAATGGCAAACAGCATAAAGACAATACACTGCAGCGGATTTGCAATATTATTATACCTATGCGTATTAGTATGTCACGTTATTAACTACTAGTTATAATGTATGATATACAGGATGTATCAACACTCGCCAATCTGTAGTAGTGTTCGTCCCCGACCATAATTATTTCGAGAGCCAGTCCAAAATACTATTTATACTCATATAATATTATATAGTGCATATAATGTTTATGGTTGATATTTTCACAGCTTGACTGTATATATATATATATAAATTGTGTACACCAATTTTAAATAAAAATGTTCTTTTAAATAGGTACCATAGGTAGGTATTCAAAAAAGTTATGCAAGTTGGTAATATATGTGTAGCTTTCTATTTATACGCTACCCCAAAATCCCCACAGTGGATTAGTATTACGCAGCGGTGCATTCGTAAAACATATTATTATCTTCTGTGTAAATGTTGTTTTGAAATGATGCGAAAAACAATATTTAAATAAACGATGTGACACAATAACAAAACGTAACAGTTTGTAAATCCATTTTCGAAATAATACCATACAGATGCAGACAGACGCGCCGTCAATCATTAAGTAACCACCATTAACTATTGCATATAATATTATTATAAATAACATCGTGAGTTTTGTAAATAAAATATTTATGATTGATGAATATATGTATACGATTTGAAAAACGAAAATAAATTTTTAATGTTTAAACGTAATTTATTAAGGGTCTAAAATTGTGTGTGGTACAAAATTCAAAAATGTGTAATAGTTCAATTGTTTTTTACAGATTTATCTTCATCTATTCTTAGTTGATTAATTCATATATATATTAATTAATTCAGACATATTTTATAAAAATCTTTTCTGCGCAATATATAGTTATTATGTTAGGTAAAAAGTCAAAATCGGACAAACCTCAGAAAATA
The DNA here is from genome assembly GCF_020882245.1 of Rhopalosiphum padi. Taxonomy (NCBI): domain Eukaryota; kingdom Metazoa; phylum Arthropoda; class Insecta; order Hemiptera; family Aphididae; genus Rhopalosiphum; species Rhopalosiphum padi. The sequence continues at coordinate 29,304,981 of NC_083600.1, forward strand.
TGCGTATACAAAACGCTAACTAAACCTATGAGCAAAATGTCATATTTTGGCTTTTGCCCGAGTAAACGTAGTTGTGACCAACCTCATTTAAACTTTTGCCCGTAACATATAATATACTAAGTGTTAACAATATGTATACATATATAGAGATGAATAACGTACTATATGTATATTATTCAAATAGAAACTTTCACTAATTCGTGTTTATTTTTATAGTTTAAATTCATGTTGGAGGGGTGTGATAAGCTTTGCAAAATTTAATATAATCTTTGTTGTATGAAAAAATGTATGTATTGGTCTCCGGGTTTATTTATTTAAGCTACATAAAAACTCCCAAAAACAATAAAGACTTTAACGATTAATTTAACTCACAAAATGTATATGATAAAAGTTTGACCAACTTAATAATTAAATCCAATATAATTTACATGAAATCATATGTTAAACCGCTCTAAATATAGAGTACATTTCATCCTTTTCATGATTATATTATCACAGGCCTCAACGAGCAAACACTGCACATAAAATAATCTACGTATAAGCCTATTGCCTATGCCAGTGATTTTTTTAAAATATTGAATTAAATACATTTTAAAACAATTACATTTTTTAAGGGCATAGTTTTTTCTAAAATTCGTTGTATTTTTAAATTTTGTAACAATGATGATCTGTGTTTAGATTTTTGGATTCAATACATTCTTTAATTAGGTCTCTATAGAGTCACGAGCCTGTCATGCCTCCATATCGATACGTCATTAAAGTAGTTAAGAAAAAATAAACAATGTAAATAATTCTATATATTTATATATTATATGGAAATGATAAAAATGGTGTAATATTTATTCGATTAATAATATAACATAATTATATATAACTTAATAAGTATATTAATAACAACTAATTGACAAATTTAGCATATAGTTTATTCATTGATAATTAAAAGTTTCTAAAGGATCAAGGTAAATATACTTAATTTATTGATGTTTTCAATTAAGTCTGAGATAAAATTATCAATGAGAATAAAGGAAACATTCTAATCAAATACAATTTCTGAAAAATTAAAACTAGATTAAAAAAATTATATTTTTTCATTTCTAACTTTTTAAATAACTGACGTTTGACATAGTAGTACTGCTAAACAAGACTTAATTTGATGATATGATTGTCGATTGAAACCTTTTCATCCATTTCCTTATCGTTCTGATCGGAGTCATGCTGAACAGCCATAGTGTACATGTTGTATGATAGCTTTGTTTGAAACATCACCAAGACTTAATGTCGAAATGAATAAATTCATAAAATGATAGGGAAACCGCCTGCACCTCAAGTCTGATCCATGCGCTCAGTAAGGTTGCACCTTATTTATAACTTTATAAGCCTTCTCAGTTCTCACTTTGTATAACAGAAATTTATTCGAAACACCTTGTCTTCCATTTATAAAACAGCAAGCTTTTAAAGCAATCCTAATAGTTAAATTTATATTTTATAGCATTTTTTAAATTACCGAGGTATATTTTAGTTGTTTAGAATTAAGTCTATAGTATATATCTGACGTCAAGTTTTATTTACCGTGGGCATAAAATTCACTTGAAAATATATAAGCATTAAACTCTCCGAAAATATATTTTTGAGGGTTGAAAACTTAATGCGAATGCAGTAGAGTAGATGACGACGAGGATTTTATTTGCACATTAAAATAACTACACGCGTATACATCTCACATACCACCCCCCAAATGGGGTAGATATTTCTGATGTATTTCCGTACGTGTAAACCGCGAATAGCAATAGCATCTATGACAATAGTATTATATTATGTATGTTTTGTTTTTGAACACCCTTATTGCACCCTTCCGTTGAAACCTTGAAAGTGTCATGTTGAAAGGGTAGTATTTATTATAGTAAGTTAAAACACATAAACACTAAATACATAAGTCATAGTATGATTTAAAGCATATTACTTATAGGTACCACATAAGATAAATCGGGTAATGCGGGATTGGTTCCCGGATCAAATAAAGTGTACGAATTGGTTCCCAAATAAAATTACTTTCCAGCGTACAACTATTACAACATATGTACAAATCGATAATCTTACATTTTATTAGGTTTTACGATGTCTAGGAAAGTTTATAAATATAATTTTATATCTAGTAGTATCTAGTAGTAATTATTTAGTTTCACTTAATTACCTGTAATTAAGAATTAACTATTTTTAATTTATTCAAATTTGTGTTATTAATTATTATGTGATAATATTATAATGAAAAGAAGATTGAAGTATTTTTATTGATCTTAAAGGTAGTGAAAAATACAAAACAGAAAATTTTCCTGTAATTAAAGTAAAATCTAATTATTTACAACCAATTTAATTAATACACCCTATGTCTAATATTATTAATCATAATACGAATTACAAAGTAATACATAATACATACGTCATGTGAATTTATATAATATAGAATAGAAAATTTTGAAAAATTATTTTGGTGATTACTGATTACTAATTAGTTATAACTTCTAACTTTTTTTTTAAATATTTTAATCATAGTTTAAGTTGGCAGTGCCAGCTGCCATGATGGATTTTGCAGCCAGGTACAGCATTTTGAAGGGCCCTATATATATTTATTTTATTTTTTAATGAACTTACTTTATTTTTTATATAATTTTACAAACTTTAAGGTCTCGTTAGAAATTTTAATTTTAATGTATAAATTAATAAAAGCCAATTTGTATATTTATATAAGACACAAAATTATATATACTTGGTAGGTATAAACAATGTCGTAATAAGTTTAGTATTACTTAAAATTATTTATTTTATGTAAGTAATTCAAATAGTAAATATCTGGTTATTATCGAAGCGATATATTATGTTGAACAAATAATAGCAGTAAATTGAGCAACTTTGTAAAGCTTGTATTCGTCATTGACACTATGAGGGCCTCATAGTAAATTATGCGAGTTGCCTATAGTTCCCGTGTAGCTCTTTGTAGGCTGTATCAAGATTATTTTCGTAGTTCGTCACAACAAAAGTATTATAAATGACGAATGCGAAATAACAGTAGGTATACTATTTATAATATGTTATAGACTATACAGTTATAATACGTACCGTCATCGATCGTAGTTGTAATAAAATCTAATTATTTATTCACTATCTATTAAATTAATACACGTATAATGTCTATAATTATTATTAACAATAAAAATTACAAAAAAATTATTTAAGTGAAATTATAGAATAAAGAACAAAGTATTTTAGAAAATGATTTAGGTGATTGTTGACTAGTGATAACTCATAACTTATTTTATATAATTTATAAATGAGAAAGAATTACGTTTAGAATACAACTATATAACTAGCATAGAATATAGATATATCATTAATAATTATAATAATTAAGAAGTCAACATTATGTTTGAAATTTTATTGATGTTATTATTTGTCTTCTTTTTATTTAGATCGTGTATTCAACATAGCTGATAGAACGTTATAGCATGTCACTATTACCTGAAATTAAGAATTGATTCTTTTTAATTTATCCAAATCTGTGTTATTCTATGATTATATATTATATTATTATAATAAATAATAATAATATATATATTAATGTTAATACGTATTACACTATTAAATAATTGTAGGTTAACAATTTTTCTCGGTGTTAGTTTAATCATAAATTCATTAGCATTATTCAACTGCATTGATAACAACAACATTTTTTTTGATCTTAAATTCATCGAAGTCCAATTACCACTATTATACATTCCAAAATGAACGGATTTCATCTACAAAAAATATTGCATTTATAGATTAACTAAATTAGAGGTTAACAAAATTAACGTCACTTTATTATTAATGCGTTCTAATAAATAGCAAATGAAAAATAAAACAATTAACATGTATCCAAACGCTGATATCAACTTGATTACACCAAAAATTGGCATAGATTCTGATGACGTGAAAACCTAAAATTATATAAACGTAAATTCGCCATAATCCGTTATCACCACTTATTTATATATATATACACACACAGGGGTGGATCTGGAACTGGGGGAGCGGTAAAACATTCTTACACAGAACCTATTAAACAACATTCCGCCTGTTTTGCAGGTCTGTGTTGACATTATGAATTAAAATAAATATATTATAATATATTATCTTAATTCATGGTTGACGTTTATTTTTGTTTAGTAAGAAATTATATTTTTTGTTATAATTTGTATCTGTTAAGCGTTACACACTCTATTGAATAAAGATCCACCCCGAGTTATACATTTTCAATTGATCTAATTTTGTTTTTACCACAACTGATGCAAATGTTAAAATCACCATGGACCCCGAATTTATTATAACAGTTGATAAAATAATAAATTTATACGTAGTATAAAATAATTTTAACTTCCTGAAAAATAAAATAAATATTTAAATTGATAAATTAATTTTAATTGGGTTTTCATAGGATATAGTAAAGAAAGAAAAAAATCTTAAATAAATCTCTTATAACTGATTTTTAAATTTTTAAACTATGTATGGACGACTATAGGTATTAGGCACTAACGCAAAAAGTTTTTGTTGGTCCTTCATAATTGATACCAAATCTTCAAAGTTGTTCACATTAAATTCATTTTTTTTTTCTGAAAATATATGATATAAAGGCATTACCATTAGTCCATGCATTTTATTATTTATTCTTCATCTTCACGTGATAAAGTTATCCAGTCAAATCATTCATTCAAGTTCAAGGTGGCAAATAAAAAAAATGTATAACATTTATTACTTACCATTATTATTTTCGGAATTCAGTTCACTGTTGACACTTTCGTAAGCTCTTTTGATCATTTCGTATTGAGCGATTATAACAAAGCAGATAGAAATAAAAAAGATATCAATTACTACGTTAATGTAAAACAGAAACACTGCAGTAGACGACTCCATCATATAAAATTTAACATAATTATTATTATAGTCGTTTATAGTCACCGGGAACCGAAAGTTCATAATATTCTCGAAGCGTCGATTCGATTGGTATGCGTTAAATTTTTGCAACAGCAGCAGAACTTGAGGATACAGGGTCCATTGGATGGTATTTACAATTCCAATGCAAATTATGGTGTTTGAAATTTTTATTGACTTTTTGCGATATTTAAGGAGAATTCCAATATGTGTTTGACACTGTGTACTCGTAAGAAAATGTATATTAGTAACACGGAGTAAATCCCAAATTTTGTTTGCTTTATATAAAAATGTAGCTATTTTAAGTAACCCTACAGAATAAAGAAGGTACATATATATTAACTGTATTTGATCAACGATGTCGATTTCATCTTCCATTTCAGTAAAATAACCAAAAAATCCGTAAACTACTATACAACCAATAACGCAATTTATGATGTACCAAGCTAGATGGTACACATTGAAATTGCAAATTGTTTTGCTTTTTGGATCAAATAGAGGAAAAATATATAATAATTTGAATAATTTCAAGTTTATGGAAACATCGTTTGGCTCCAATAAGCTTATATCAAATGTCATTTCTTACAGGTTTGATCTAAAAAATTAAATTAAATATTCTGTAGTTAATATTAATTTATGCAAATTTATAAGATAAATGAATAAAATTATTTAAAATATATTTTATGTTATAAATAACCTATACGTATTTTGAAATACCCCACAAAATAACAAAATAGGTACCTACAACTGATAATACAAGCCGCCACTTCTTGTTTTAGATATTTTAATTTTTTCACTATTATGATTAACTCGTATTATCAGTTGACACACAATAGTGCGCTGATTTTAAAATATGAGATCGAAAAATGACGTACGACACTATGTAGTATACTCAATTAGTTTGTCTTGCTCCGTTACTGCATGCAGTGATTAGGTACCTATTTACAAATACATTGGTATTATATGTATATTAATTAAAAATAAAGTAAACATACCTTATTTACAAAATGATTTGTTAGAGTAGGTATAATATTATATTTTATGTTTGTAAATTTTAATGTAATGAAATTTTCAACAAATATTTTTGATCATTGAACTTGATAAAAAGTAGTCGTTAGTTATTTTGAGTAACTAATATTGGTACCTTGTTGATTGTTCAGTATATATGCCGATACTAAACCATATATTTTGAAATATCTAACACAAGCTATCCGTAGATTGGGGTAGGTATAAAAAAATTTATTTTATTACATCGTGTACGAAAAAAAATGTTGTATTGTATAATTATTTCATAAAATAATAATTAAAACGTCAAATTCAAGGAATAAGGAATAAAATATTAATATCTCTATAGCTAGTGCGTGCTTGTCATTAAAACAATGATGAAAAATTGAACAGCTGTCAAGACCTTAACCCAGTATAGGTATATATAATTAAAAAAATAGACCTAATAAAATAACTAGATTAGAAATTTTTTTTTATTTTTAATAGAAGTATTCGATTTAACGGGATGAATTATTCGATATCCAAAGTTAATTTTATATTCCATTTCGGTTTGTTGTCGGTATATAATATCCTTCATCGTAAGTTTAAACCATTGAGCAGTAAGTATAGATCTTGTTTCACATATCAACATATATTGTTAATAGCTAATACTGAAAATTATTTATACATTATAATATATAAAATGATTAAATATATAATCATTTATCATAAAAACATCAGTATAATATCTTAGTTAATAAAAATTAAGTAGGTGTACGGTGTACTCAAAAAAATAAATAGATTATTATATCATAATAGAGATACACGCGTAGTCTAAGAGAGTTGATTTTACCAAAGACGATACATCTACTTAGGGGTTTGTAGATGCCAAATCTTTGGTAAAAATAACAACATTCAAAAACAGCACGTGAATAATTTTTTTTTTCTGTTTAAATACAAATAGGTACTACGCAATCGTATTATATAAAGCACACGTCGCATCGATTCAATTCGCCTCAGAAAAGAAAGTAAGAAGAAGGTGATTATATTAAATATATACATGTGTTTTATAAAAAAATTTTCAAATTTCATACAAACCTTCGTGTATGCCATAGATAATGGTCTACAAGGCAAACGGTTTTTAGTATACTCGTTTTATAACATAAATCTCTTTTATATAAATATAATATATATATAATATATCATAATATGTACACGTCGTCACGTCATGAGTGAGAACGTGATTCGTTGGACAGAAGTTGAATCGACACGGCGTTTCTTTATGGTAACAACCATATTTCAGGTAACAACGTTGAACGAAAAAAAAAATTAGAAAACGTGCGGGTGATGTTTACCGTAACTGTGTCGGGCATGGTCCGTTCGGTCGTTGCGGTCAGCTTCAGTGGCGTTGTACACGGCGTCCTCAGTGGCGTAGTAGTCGTGCGGCGGCAGACTTCCGTGCGGACCGCCGAGCGTGGACCGCGGTCGGAATAACACCAAGACCACGATGACCGAAACCTGCACCGCAATCGACGAAGTCATCCTGCAACCGCGGCCAATTGCTTATCGCGCTTAGCAGGCGGAACCCCGAGGATCGATGGGTCGGTGTGGATCGACGAAGACGGTGTGTACGGCGGTATAGGTGAGCGCGCCGCGTGGCAAGAAGACGTGCTCGAGATTTCTGGTCCGGCTCTACCGTAATTTGTACGTGCGCGTAGGTGCGTCGACGGTTTGTCGCTATAAAAATGAAAATCCAACACGATGTGTACGAAACGCGTATATTATTACTGTTGCTATCGCCATCGTCGTCATTTATATACCGTCGCCAAATTTGTCTCCGTTTCCACCACTTCTACCCGTTACTCCTTCTCCTCGTCGTCATCGACCTCTCCCGTTGTCCATTTGGTACACGATGTGGGATGACCGTTATCGCGGCGAAAAAAGAATAATACAAATATGTCCTTTCCTGTTTGTTTTCATTAATCGCTCGCGCCAACATCACAACAACGAGTTATTTATTGTTGTCGTATGTCAACCCGTAATAATATATGCGACATGCATAACATTATCAGCAGTTAGATACATATACGTACAATAGTGTACATAATAATATAGGTACACGCGTATTTTGTATACAGGGTGATTCGTTTGTCGTCCATTTACCGTATAGGTATACTCGTCCTATATCGTCTCGCTGGATTTTCGCGTTTATCAAACAGTGTTTATTTACACTGATGCAACTCAAATCAATAACAGAGTGATGAATAAGATAGGTACCTACAACGGTATATGAGTTTAGATACTATACCTATGAGTTTGATTATCGCCTAAGACACAAGATCCATTTTTTTTAATCAATTATTATTTATTACAGTATAAATAAATTTGGTAAATTGTAATTTGCTTTTTGGTAAGACTTAATTTATAGGAAGAGATTGCCCCTAGAATCGAATCCTTCTGGCTTGAATCTGGACATGTCTATTATAAATCTATACGTCCCATAAACATGCACTTTTTTATTTTTATTCTATGGTATTATAGTTTTTTTTATACGTATACAACAATATGATATCATCAATTTTGTTTACATGTATTCACATCACCAACATACTTGTTGTTACTATATACTAAGTTTTTTCTAATGGTCCTGGTTGTTTTTCAGAAAATTTTGGTGTGAAATGTTAATATCTCCAAGGAATTTACTGATACACATTAAACTTTTTCAAACCCTCATTTCTCGTAAATATATTGCAAATACTTAAATGATATAAGATAATAATATATTTATAGAAATTGTTTATAATTGGTATACTATTATTTTTCTTTGAATTATAGGAGATTGAAATAACGAAATATGTTAAATTATGGTTAACTGCGTATAATCGTAAAAATCGTAGTTTTTCTGCAAACCAACAAGAATCAACCGAGACATAACTGCGAGCAATCGCGACGTTAAAAAACATCGCCCTGTATGTACAATATTGCGATTAATCGTGTCGCGGTATTATAATATACATGTGTGTCGAGTGTTGGGAAACGTAACCGTAACGCATATATCGACCCAATTAATTTGTCAACACGCGGCCCGCGATGTACCTACCGACATTGCATAATAGATGAGCGCAAAATGCGTTTTCGATATAATACGCATCGTCACAACAATAATATTATAACCGTATACACACGGACACACGGCGCAGATTGACCCGGTGCAAGACCGAGGACGCGACGACGCGTGTCCCTGCGCACGGGTGACCTGCGTGATCAGCCCAGACTTTTTAGTGGTCGTTATCGCGAGAACTGCTGTGTAGAGTAGGTCACGGATAATATTCTAAATGTATAGAATAACATCACATATATAGGTACCATGTTTTTGGCGGCATTCGAAGCCACCGCCGTTGTTTTAATCGAACGACATTACGTATATTTTGATATTATATTATTATATATGTAGGTGCTTATTATTTTAAGTAGAAAAGTCGTGTACTATACATACCTGTCATACCTACATAATATGTGTATATTGGTTTTAAAGGTTTCAAGTACGCGTACTCGGAAAACACGGAAATTCGATTTGCATAAGCCATATTATATATACGACCTATGTACGATGCTACTCACACCTGTAGTAATGGTTCGCGGTGAATTGGTCGCGAACAATTGATCGCTGGTGAATTGGTCGCCAAGATAATTGATCGCCAAACGAACTTTTTTAGTTTTTTAAGTATTTTATTATCCTAGGTATATTACCGAATTTTATGTTTATTATTTTAGAATATTTAAGTATTTTTAAAATTTAATTAATTGACATTATTATTTATTATTTTATTTTATTCATGTGTAATTATTAACTATTAACAATATAATGTATAATTTTTATTTGATTTAATTTTAAATTTTCATTATCGAGTTCGTATCATTATATTGTTATAAAGTATTTATTATTGATATTATATACCCACACGGGCATTATCAGTTTATTTCTGTCGTTTCTAATCACGGCGGCATAATCTCAAATTGTTCGTCAAAAGCCAACGTCTTCTAATTTTAAGTCAAAATTCGAAGTCACGTAATTTTATTATTATATAATTGTCAAATTAACTTGTATTATTATTAACCCTTTTAGTGTTAAGGTGATATCAACATGGCCGTGATCAAATTGTTATTATTATTATCCACTATATACAATATACATAATCTATTTATTATTTTTTTTAATTAAAATTAGCATTTAACTGTACGTTATTTAAAAATAAAACAATAAGAATACTTAAATATTCTAAAATAATAAACATAAAATTCGGTAATATACCTAGGATAATAAAATACTTAAAAAACTAAAAAAGTTCGTTTGGCGATCAATTATCTTGGCGACCAATTGTATTCGCGATCAATTGTTCGCGACCAATTCACCGGATACCTGTAGTAATATACGAATAACGCGAGTTTTTTAAAACAAGACTTATAATAAGCACCCACTTATAAATTCAGGGACCTATATATAGAGTACTTGTATCTTCGTAATCCGGTCCTTATTTTTTCTCCGTCACTCCTCCTTACATAGATGTTCCACGGTATTCCCAATATCTTGCAAATTTTAATTATTATTTCATGCGTTTCACTTCAAATGGTAGCTCGTTAAATACCACCCTCACCTTGTAAGTGAAATAATTTTTTTCTGGTTAAAATTAATTATATATTTCCAATATATATTATTCTTCCTGTGTACTAATATATCTAAAATAAAATATTTATTATTATTCATATATTAAGTACGATAGTTATACATTTATACCACAAGCACAGTTCTACTAACTACTATCTAAGGAGTCATGTTATATAATTTGGATAATATTTTCTGCACATTTCCATTCACACAACCAATGTACCTACAAGTTAATTAGACAATTTCTATTTTGTCATTTTATAGTTTTATAGCTAGATATTTTACTTAGTTTATTAGAAACTATAATACAAATTGATTTAACATTGTTCCTACACCTATTACTTGGGACTTAGGTAAACATTAAAATATTTGAACACTGTAGTGTTACATAATTTAAACTTAACCATTATTTGCACAGTAGTATTACGTATTAAATATTAATGTACTTTTCACAATGTTGTGAAATTTTTTTATTAATTTATAATTTTAAACTTTAGTTTAGGTTTAATAATTTTCAGAAATATTTAAATGCAGTTAATTATGTTACTAAAAATGTATCAAATTATTACTAATTAATAACTTTAACTTAATTTAATTTTTTTTAGAGATGTCAGCTCACTATTACTTTTCTTACTTTAACTCACATGTAAATATGTAATAACATATTAAACAAAGTGTATTCACTCAATATCGTTTTTTTTCTATTTTTTGAGTAATCAATGTAAAATCACCTCCAACAAAAATTATGGAGAATAATATTTTTGTGGATTTACAGAACATTCTTTCTTAATACTATATCGAAAATATCCATTTTAAAGCTGAAAAGGTAGAGTCAAATAATAAATGAAATATAAATTCGACGTTAAAAACAAAAATTACTCACTACCTATCATTTTTGCATGGATGGGCGATTTTACTCATTGATTAAATTCAATTACAAACGTTTTTGACTATTTTGGGTGAATTTGTTTTATCTATGTTGCGAGTGGGTCGGAGAGACAGCAGTAATAGCATTCGTCAAAACTCGAGATCGAGAATGACATAATACACTAGTTAAATTTTATAATCAAGAACAGTCGATAGAATAAATAATAATAATAATAATAGTGATAAAGATACATTGGTAAATGACGATAGTTTCAACAATTGGTAGTAAATTGTTTTTCTACGAATACAGTAATAATTTACACATATTTCGACTTTCTATCGATCGATCCGAGTATCCGACCGATCATATACCGTATCAAATTATTCGTATACGACGTAGGTGTGAGTGCTGTACGGAATTTTCAAAATAAACAAATAATTATATTATTGAATATTGACAAGTTTAAAATTTGAGGTCTTTAAACACCCTCCCCCCACAATAAATACGCCACTGAACATATATATTGATCATTCGTTTAATTTTCATAGTACGTCGAGAGAGTTTAAAAAATTCGGAAATACTTATTTTTAAATATACAACAGCAATCGATTAACGTACAAGACTACAGTAAACAAAAACAATGATATTACTTTTTCGGGGCCTCCATATTTTTGACTAAACATAAGAAGTCAGGCAAATTTGCGTTCAGCAAAACCAACCAGAAATACAAAAATGAATATAACATACCTATTATCTAAATATAAAAATTACATATTCTTGTGATTAGTTTAATTTGTGTAATAATTCTTATGGTTTTTAAATAATTATAAATTTATATTTAAATATAATTTTGATTTTTTAATACGACTCCCACGGTAATCAACTTTTGTATTACATAGGTAAGGTAAAGCTATCTACAATACCTAGTTTTCTCGGGTTTTCCTCTGTTTTAATAATTTTCATTTTAAAAATGTTAAATTTATAGAACTCTCGCAAGAAACTAGAAACATACAACTCGTATTAACCAAGTGAAATTTTTTATAATAGCATTAGGTTTTAACGTTAGGAATAAGACTTAGGACGATAAACCATAAACGTACTTACCTATTAAGGCAGCGCCACCGCGTAAAACTTATCCGTGATGAAACTTCCATGGCTGCCGCTAGATAGAGCTAATGTATGTGTAACTCCGTTCTTGGTATAATAAGAAAATTGTATTTGTACGGTCGGCCATCGGCTATGATCGTTCTCGATGATATTATATTTTTTATTATCATTTATCCATAACGTCTAGCACGACGGATATAGTGATACTGCGATAACTCAAATTGGCAAGTTTCGTTGTGGCGTTGTTAAAATTGTAGCAATAGCAACTGCAATACTGCATTCCTGCCTGCACAGGCTATTCACGCACAGTGATCAGTTGCAAATTTGTAATACGAAATTTATTATTTCGTAAAATATTGATAGGTATCTTAGTAGTTTTAGTCCAAATTAACTACTTAACCCACGTCTTATAACTTAGTATCTATTGAACAGTCCTATTTTATCTATATTTTTAAATTCGGAATGAGGTGTAATATTTTCCAAGTAAACGTTATGTTATATTATTGTGACTAATTATTATTTGTACCACTTCTACTATAGGTGAGTTTTCATTTAAAATTATATGAGAAGAATTGTTGTTATATTTTATTATTGTTTTATTTTAGGACCTAGATCCAAAAAGTATTCAACAATTTACCAGTTTACATAGTTCATGTTTTGTTTATGTGAAAACTATGGCATCTGCTACAGTCATAGTGCGCCATTTTCCTCCACAAATTTCGTCTGAAGATAAAGAAGAGTTTCTCAAGTATTTTGGTGCCAAATATGTTAAAATATTGACATCTAAAACAAATCAGAGATCTATTGCATATGCAAGGTAATTTTTTCATAGATACTACCTATTTTTTTTGTTTGCTATATACTGTCTATATTTTTAGGTTTGAATCCCAAGAATTTGCTGAAGCTGTTATTCAGCGGTTGCATCAAAAAGAATTGTTAGGCCATAGGTTGACTGTTGAATTATCTGCAAACGATCTCGATGTCAATCTTATGAAATGTCCTAAGCCACTACCAGTTATTGAATGCAACACTGACGAAGTAAAACAATTACAAGAGGATTATTTAAAAAAATTAAATAGTTGGTCAGCTGCAATCGACCTAAACCAACCACCGCCACATCATCTGCACTATAGTTATCCTGATCCAAACCCATACATACTGTCAAATATTACCAATGCATTAGCTAATAATCAGAAGTTCTACTATCAAGTCTTACACTTGATGAATCGCATGAATCTGCCTGCACCTTTTGAACCTGTTATAAGTTATCCTCTGAATAAGTTTATGAAAATCGAAACTGCAGATAAGTACACCACCACTGATGAAACTGATCCAGATCTGTCAGAATCTGAAATGGAAAGTGATAATGAAAGTGATCATAATATAGAACCTAAATTATCTTTGTTCAAAAAGAAAATATGTAAAGTTATAAAGCCTAAGCGTTTAAAAAATATCACAGCTACAGTGTCAAAAAAGGCCAAAGTTGAATTGGCCAATGTTTTTGACACTGTTGAGTATGAGATACCAAAGAAAATTGAAGTCAAAGTACCAGCAGAATTAAAACCTGTCGAGGGACCAACTGCGGACACTGAAGGCGGATTTGGTGTAATATATTCATCAAAGAGTATAAACAAAGAAGAAGATAAAAAAGAAAGCGAGTCAGATGATGATATAACAGGAGATTGTATTAGTAAAGAAGAATTAGCTACAAATAGATTGTCAGACAAAGATATAAATAATATGCCTATTTTTAAGAATTATTATCCTGGAGCTCCATCCTGTAGGTTATACATAAAAAATTTAGCAAAAACAGTACTGGATAATGATTTAAAATACATTTATAAGAGATTTATCAAATCTGAAGATCTCAAACCAGGAACTATGTTAGTAAGATCAAATAATATTTATTTGAATATATAATTATTTAATATTCTATATTTGCAGGTTTGATATACGACTGATGCAAGATGGGCGTATGAAGGGTCAAGCGTTTGTGACATTACCATGTGTAGAAAATGCCCAACAGGCATTGAATGAAACCAATGGATATATTTTAAAAGACAAACCTATGATTGTACAATTTGCCAGATCAGCTACGGCAAAATAAGTATTAATACAATAATTTAATGCATAAAAACAGTTAATTATTTATACATATGTTTATATTCAAAATATTATACATAAAAAATAATAATGTATATAAAAAAATTTAGTTTCTTCTCCTACGCACTCTGGAAATTCTCCAGGAATTTGGTTCTTCATATTTGTTATAAAGTGGTTCTAGCCGTTGGTTCTTTTTGAACTTGCTCAACTTTGTTGGATCAGAGAATTTAAAGAATGCTGGTGCGAATTCAACAAGCCACCTTGGATCTATTGTTGTTACCTCACGCATATATTCTTTGGTGGTTTGAACCAGTTCATGATACATTACCCTGATAATAGAATACATTCAATTTTTATGAGTATTGTTTTGTGTAATATTAGTACATAAATAATTAATTTATCAAAATACAAACCATTCAGGTTGTCTGTTGAACAAAGCACTGCTAGGATGAATATAGACCGCCTGTCCATCAACAAGAGTACGGTAACCTTCTTGTGGATCTTTTTTAGACGCATTACGGAAAAATCCAGAACAAATAGCTTTTTGTATTCGAGCTGTGTTTTTACCGGCCGAAACGACATCCAACTTATGTCTACAAAAATTTAGAGGTAGATTTTAAAAATTAATTAGTTATAACTTATAAGTTATAAGTTATAAGTATTCATAATTTAATCATTACCGGTCCATGATTCCTAGCAATTGTTTACGAACATCTTGGGCTCTTTTGAGTGTACGTACTTGGACAAAATTCTCATAACACCAAGCATTACTAAACTTATTATTTTTCCAAGAATTGTACACGGCCAAAAGTGTTAAATGATCACCTTCAACTTGATTGAATTTTGCTTTTTTCTGATCAGCTAATGCTTGTTTATCTTTTGGTCTATAAAAAACATTTTGAACAGAAAGCATGGATACAATAGTCAATATCTCTTCGGAACATTGAAGATGAACAGACATAATCAACATTTTGGAGAGGTTTGGTTCCAATGGAAATTCTGCCATCTAAAATAATATAATACTTTTATGCATTAAACATTTAAATTTTTTAAAGCGGATACATACTCGTCTTCCCAATCTGGTAAGTAGACCTTCATCATCTAATGCACTCAAAGAATGCAATGATTCCAAGGCCATGATTAAACTTTCAACTGGAGGGGCATCCATGAAGTCAAAATGAAGTAAATCATTAATGCCCATAGTTTTCAGTTGCAATACCTAGAGTAAATAATTTTTAAATTGAAATTAACAAATACGTGAAATTTAATATTTAATAACATACTGTAGTTGCTAAATTTGTGCGCTGTATTTCAGGTACAGGTGTTGGCAACATTTCATCTCGATAGGCTCTCTCTGTATAAAGTCTATAACATTTACCTGGTCCAGTACGGCCAGCACGACCAGCTCTTTGTTTGGCTTGTGCCTAAATTGACAATATAATATTAAATAAATAATTAATTTTATGTAAGTAATAAATACAATATTTAAAATGTTACACTACACTAATATACAATGAATTTAAAACAATAAATTGTTTTTATATACTATTGTAAACTATGTATATATATATAAAAAAAAAAATATATATTAAATGGGTAATATTTCAATATTTTCTATGTACAAATTAGTACTATCACACTATTTTAAGCCAATGTCCAAAAAGTAATTAAAAAACATACTTGTGAAATTGGTGTGACAACTAAAGAGTCCATTCCAGTTTTTGAATTATAAACTTTTTGTTTTACAAATCCAGGATCAACAACATAATAGATACCATCAATTGTCAATGAAGTCTCAGCAATATTAGTAGCGATTACAACCTAAGAAATAAATATGACAATCAATGTAATAAATATTTACAAACAAATTTCTAATGGTTTGATAGAATACTGTTTTATTTATACTTTTCGAGATCCAGGAGGGGCTGCTTCAAAAATTCTAGTTTGCATTTCACTAGGTAGAGCTGAATAGACAGGTAAAATAATTAACTCTGGTATATCAGGTCCTAATGACTTCATTCTCTCATATAGAATTTCACAAGCTGTATCAATTTCTTCTTGACCCGTCAAGAAAAGCAATACGTCACCAGGTGGTTCTCGTAAATGTATTTGCATAATTGTAATGAGTGATGCATCTAGGTAGTCAGTCTCAGGTTCTTTAGTATATAACACTTCTACAGGGAATGTACGTCCAGGAATTGTGAATATGGGTGCTTCAAAAAAGTATTGAGAAAACTTCACAGCGTCTAGAGTAGCAGACGTAACAATTAGTTTAAGTTCTTTCCTTTTTGTGACAGCTTGTTTTAATAATCCAAATAAAACGTCAGTGTTTATTGTTCTTTCGTGAGCTTCATCCAACATGATTACAGAATAATTTTTCAGGTCAAAATCTACTAGACATTCACGCAGCAACATTCCGTCTGTCATGTATCTAAAAACAATAAGAAATATTTTGTTAGACTCTTAAAAAAATATTACAAATAAAATAAATATTAGTCATACTTGATAACGGTCTCTGGACTAGTGCAATCTTCAAAACGTATAGTGTAACCAACTTCTTGACCTAATCTGCATCCAAATTCTTCAGATACTCTTTTTGCAACAGACATGGCTGCCACTCTTCTAGGTTGAGTACATCCAATTTTACCTCTTGATGTAAACCCAGCCTCAGCTAAATATTGAGTAATCTGAGTAGTTTTTCCTGAACCAGTTTCTCCAATGACGATCAAAATTTGATTGTCAGTCACAGCCTATTATAAATGAATATGAATATAATATGTACATTTTTAATAATTTAAATGTCACTTAAAGATATTATATTAAATATAATATTTATTACTTTGATGAGTTCATCTTTGAGTTTATAAATTGGTAAGCTTTGTCTTTGTTCTAAGAGAGTCAAGTTGGTCTTCATTCCAAATGAACTTTTTTTACCACCAATAACATGTTTTTTCCATTCCGGCACATCTTGGGCAGTCAAACCAATTCCTCGCATGTTTGAAGCTAATTGTCTACTATCGTCTAAACATTTTTGAAAATTATATGAAGTACATTTTTTTATTTTTGGCAATTTAATATCACTTACTATCTGGTAGAGGATCAATCCAATTTTTAGTAACATTTTTAGGCACAGAATCCATTTCTTGTTCACGTTGTAACATTTTATGTTCTCTACGTTCTTTGGATAAAGCACTTTGCATCATTGCTGCTTGTGCAAGAGAGCCATCTGGATTTTTAACTATACGTACCTAAAAATTACAAAAATAAGACTAATAAATTTTTAATAGTTAAAATATTAAAGTAAAAAAAAGTTGTTGTATGTACTAAACAATAAATATTATTTTATAAAAGCTTATGACGTCTGGTTCTACATCTCAAACATTTTGTCATGGGATCCCATAATTTAATGTAAAACTATTAAGGCCACCTTAATCAAAATTATTTATTATTTTTTTTTAATTATATACTAAAATTACATATACTATTTCATACAGATAAATTATTGAAATATATTGTAATTTAATGTTTTTTTAATAGTAATAAACTTTAAACATGTATAAATACAAATAAATTAGTAATAACTGTGAAACTATACAAAAATATTCAGTAAAAATGTTGATAATTATTAATGTGATGGGTGGGTTAATATATTTTTGCACAACATATTATGTGCTGTGTGATATTTGAGACAGCAATGTGCAAGTTAGCTTCCACAGACTGTTGTGAAAAGCATGACGAATGCTTGGTTTTTATTATTTGAAATTATGAAAATGCAGTTCCACAGAGATATGTTGGTATCAATTTAATAATTTTAATAACCGAATGGGTTATTTTTAAAATGAAACATCTACCAGAAAACCAAAATAAGTTTTTTGGTCTCTCCTGTAATATTGGAATCTTTTTTTCAAATGACTCATTAAACTAAATAACCGACCTTATTTAAATTTGAGTCGAAAATAATTATGGGTTTTTCTTATTTTATATAAAGGCTTAAGGCATAAAGAAAATAGTTTAAATTAAATAAATATTTCACGGTATTCAAGTAATATAGCCAAGACTCCCAGTTTGAAAAGCACTATTCTATACAATAACCTAACACAAAATTCATTAGTTATAAAATATATAATAAATAAATTAAAAGTGAATTTAATATTTTGTTCCAAGTGTATTGCATACAGGGCTGAGATCGTGGAGATTTCTACCATGGCCATGTAAAAATGGAGGTTCGTCTTCAACAATTTCAATTTCTATATCTTGTTCTTCTTCAGTGTTGTCTTTGGGTAAAATACCAGTTTCTTCATCAAAATCGGGAAGTTCGCTTTTGTCAATACAATTGGCAGATAACATCTATAATTATTAAAAATAATAAAATAAGTAAAAAAGTATACCATTTTTAAATATGTTTAGTATTTACTTGTTTTATTTCCCAGCGCTCTGGAGATGAAATCTTATTCATTCGTTTTAAATTTGTCATTTCATCTGCATCAGCAATGGTCTGTAACTCCAATAAAGAAGTTGGTCTATCAGGGTTACGGCCACCCATCATATCATCGTCTTCACTAAGATAATTAAAAGAGAGGTTAAAAAGATATTGTGTTATTTAGATATTTTGTATTATACTCTAAATCTCCAGGCTGTATCATAGGGTTTAAGTCTTCTCCAGTGTCTTGATCAACGTCTTTCATGGATAATGAAATCTTTTGGTTACCACTTATAGATAAAACTTTTACCTGTAAAAATTGAATAACTAATATTTTAACAATTCACCGAATTTTAAAGCATGTCTCTGTTGCCAAATTATAATTACATACCATGACTTTATCACCTCTAGAAACAACGTCACTAACAGAAGTCACTCTTCCTTTTTGACGTAATTGTGAAATGTGTACAAGTCCTTGGGATTGACGGAACATATCTAGTTGTACAAAACAACCAAAATCTACAATATTTAAGACTTTACCAGGATACACTTTTCCCAATTCTGGAAATTTGCTCCTTGATTCAATTCTAAATGAAATAATAGAAATATATTAAAAATCAATTTTTACACAAGACCAATCTATATTAGAATAAATTGTAATTTTTTTGATAGCAATCCTAGATTATAGAAAATAACATACTCTTTATCATATCTTTCTTTTCTTTGTCCATCTTCACTCCTGCTTTTATTAGAATTGTGATGGTCATACCTATCTTGATTTCTGTAGCGATCATTATTTTGATCTCTTCGTTTTTCTTTACTTCTATCTCTAAATGATTTTTCTTTATAGTGTCTATCACTCTGTTTATTACGGCTCCTATCCCCCTGTCTATCACGACTTCTATCCCTCTGTCTATCACGACTTCTATCTCTCTGTTTATCACGGCTTCTATCCCTCTGTCTATCACGGCTTCTATCCCTCTGTCTATCACGGCTTCTATCCCTTTGTCTATCACGACTTTTGTCCTTTCGATGTTTTTCTCGACTTCTACTTCTGTTTTTAGAACTTCGTCTCCTGTGCTGCCTATCATGACTCTTAGATCGACTTCTGGACAAACGTTTATCATGTGATACATTTGATTTGTTAGTTTTGTCATCTACAGCGCCACTAAAGATAATTATTTAAATACAATATTAGAAAGATAAAGTTTAAATATTATTTTTATTCTACAAAATGTAATCATACTTGGTGCTAAGAATCGGAGCAAAAGACTCTAATTCAGCCATGACAGCACTAATGGGGTCATTTTCTTCACCAACAATATCATTGGGTATTGCTAAACCAGGAAATTTACATGCCAATGTATCACTTTTATCAGTATTATCATATAATTTATTTCCAGATTGTTTAGATGTTTTCGGTTGCATATGCTGTATAATACGTAGCAAATTGGCAATAAAAGAATCCTTGAAAAAAAAGAATTGAATACAAAATATGTTTAAAAAGTATATGTGATAATTAGAGTTAGGATGTTGACAGCTTTTACATTTTTTTCGCTTTAATCCTATAAAATGCTATCGCAGCTAAAAATTTGTTTTATATTTTAAAGATTTAGAATATACTAATTTTATTTTGCATTTTTTGTTTTTAATGTCATTTTTTATATTATATATTTTTGTATTTTTTGTACAATCTATAGCATTTTTTTAAAATTTTAGATTTTAGGACATTTTTTTTAGTTTTTTAGGCCATCAACATTCTATATCTAGTGATAATAATATTGACTAACCGAAAATTCAGCTCCATTTTTCAAGAGAGCCTTTTTGAATGTTTCTAATGTATCGTTCTTGAAAGCTAGGTCAATAATAAATTCAGCTAGAAATGAATACAATTTATAAATATTATATAAAACAGAATAAGTATAATAGTAATATGATAGAAAAAATATTATAAGGAAATATTAGGTTTAAATAATTATGTCTTACCCAAATCTTTGTCATTGAGTCCCAAATGGTTTTCTAATTCGGTACATATTTTCGATACTAATGACAAATGTTCTAATTTCGGTAATTCATCCATAGTTATTAGATGGTATTTACTATTTAGTATTTATAGTTTTAAAGTCAAAGGCATGATATGTTAGTTATATCATGGTCATAAGCATGAACACCGGGATAGTGAAAATGTACACCAACGGAATATTATCATTCATCAGTGAATAACAAAAATCTTGTTTTTATCAACTCATGTTTGAAAACAAATAATATAGACCGGGAGTCCCAACGTTGCGGAAACAAATTCATTTGGTTTCTGTTAGGTTGGCGTCGTGCTTATCATTGAAACGAGAGACTTTTCAATACGATTCTCAGTCAAATCACTATTATTATTATTATTATTATTATTATTATTATTATTATTGTAATTTATAATACCTACACATAAAAAATTCATATTTTATTTTTCAAATAATTGAGACTTTAGTCAATGTTATCTTTATTTCGTTTAAGTTTCCTTGTATGTTTTGTGTTTAGGGTTAATAATTAGTGTTAGTGTCAAAGTATTTATTGCGAAATTCAATAATTCGTAGATGCAGACTACCAAAAAGAAAATTAAAATAATGAATATCAACACAGATATTATATTATCCATCGGAATTCGCCCATGAATGTAATTATGTAAGTGTATTTTTCTATTATTTCACTAATTTTTACTATTATTGAACAAAGATAATAATGAAATAAAATCACATAGGTACCTTTATTATAGAACTCATACTTGATAGAACACAAAAATGTCTAGCACCTATATAGGTAGTCATCTATTGTTTTCCCATGTTATGTTTAATACATTCTGATAGAGTATTATTTGTTGTTTAGGTTGTTATATTGATGTAACTAAAAAGTTTTGTAAAAAGTTAAATAATTTGTTGTTAGTTTGTAGGCATGTAGTAATAAACTTCTTACCATAATTTATTACCTACTTCATAATTAGTTAGGTACATAAGTTTTATTGTATTGTGCTCAATATTTTGGCACTTGTAATTTTGTTTAAGCAGGTAGTTGGATGATGATTGTGTTGGGAGTCAAATACAAACATATTCAGGTGTAAATTTATTTATGTTTCAGGCGTTTGAATATATAGGTAGTTGTATTACTTTATTATTGAATTTAGTTAGGTGTCAGTGTTAGTGTAAGTACAGTATATAAAATAATGATAACTATTTAAAAACACAATGTTTGTAGGTATCATTGACATTTTGAGTTTATTGGGTAATAGATACAAATTAATTTAAAATTATTTAGTTTCAGAGTAAAATTATCACTTAAACTTTAATTATTAACTTTTATATTTGCATCTATTGAGAAAATTATTGACCTTGTGATTTGATTATTTTAAATAAGTATTAAAATCATAATATTTAAAAACTAAGTAGGGACTTAGCATATTTATACTAAATTCACTTTTTCTTCAAATACAATTTTTGTAATATTTAAATTTATTACAATAACAATGATAAAGCATTAAAGTATAGCATAGGTACCTTTAACTATATATTTTAAAGTTAACCTTGACCTACATAAATAATAATGATCATAAATGATTTCATTTTCATTTATTATGGAGTAGGTATATTAAAAAGTGAATTTGCTTACATGTTTTTATTTGTCAAATAATTTAACTTCTAATTTTAAATTTAACTTATACTTTTATTTATAGGCAAAATAATATAAGTCATTACATTATTGAACTAGTTAAATTATAAAATGTAATAGAAATATATATATATACCTATATATACACATAATTATAACAAATAATATTTACAATATATATATATTTATTTATATATTACAATTATTATGTATTTTTATATCATTCATTTTATTTTTGTTAATGTGTTCTACAATTTTGTTTATAGGTATTCATATTAATTTGTTGTTCTCATTTATGAAGTTAGATTAATAGTACTTAAAGTAGGAACTAATAATTGTTTTTATGAATTACTTTATTTTACATTTTATTATTTGGAAATAGCTAATTCAATTGGTCATATTAATTGAAATACCTATGTGTTGACTGTTGATAGAACAAACTGAAACTATACTATAATATTATATCTAGTTGTTTTTTTTTGTACTACACAATGTCGCAACTCATGGTTGATTATAATGTTAGGTGATAATAGTATTTTTAATAATGTTATAAATATTATTTTCCTTATAATTTGCTCTAAAACTTTTATCTATTTATCTGAAATCTGTTTTAAATTTTTTGGATTAGTTTGTTTAGTTATGATTGTTTACCATTTTAAATAGTAGTATCACACAATTGTAAAAATGTATTCTGTTTATTGTAGATATTGAGAATAAAATAAATTTAAATTTAATTAGAATTAATGTGCATCTAAATTTTGAGTTCCCAACTGTTTTTGAACTAATCATTTCAGATTCTAATGTGTACGTTTAAAGAACGGAATATATTGGCGCAAAATAATTTTTTAGACTATAAAATTTACTGGGACTAAATTAATAATATAATGAGTAATGACTATACTGTATAATGAATGTTGTATGCCTATTATATACGTATACTTATAACGTACTATTACGATATTACGAGCGTATACGTGGATTGCATTACTAAATACATCAATGTTTAGGTTTTTGAGGTACCTACATATATATTATAAATCTATAACCGCAATTGAATTTCGGTTTGTTTTGTTAATAATACAATTCGTAAGTTTCTATACAACCCTTAAGTTTTAACGAATTTGAAGATATAAATGCTTACATAAAAGTGACAAAGGAAAGAGACAGGTAGGTTACTCTATTAACAGTATTTGATATATCTCGTTATTTTAAAATTATTTAAAATTGTTGATATTAATATAATATTAAAAATATTAAAATAATATCTATCTATTAACTATTGTTAGTACGCCAGGAATGATAGGTAGCTGGTACCTCGTCTGTCGAGTATTGGATTATTAAAATATAACGATCATGTATTATACGCTTTTCTATAATATATAGTCGACCGCACGAGATTGTTATTAAATATTTTGCATATCTCATGGTTTACTATTGTACAATGATATAGTATTGGCATACGGTTACGGAATATAGCCATAAAGGTGGGTTGTTCATGAATTGTCTTATCACAGATATTGACCTAGCAGTGCACGTTAAATGTGAAGAGACCCGCCTACAGTGAAAAAGCTGGAAAAGCTAATCGTTTAATATTTTTGGGATATTGCAGAACCAAAAATCGAAATAGCTGCAGAACCTTTTTGGATTTTTCAAATGTTTTTCTCTGCTGTACCGAAGAGCATCGCCTCTTATGCTTGCTAGTGTCGACGATAATATTGTTAATATGTTTTATTTATTTTCGCATCTGCATACGTCGTTCGCATTTGGCCGCAAAACATCCTTAGTATATATGACGAGTATGAAATAAGTGTGCGCTTGCGCCCGTGTGCGTATGTGTGTACAGTTGTTGACCATTTTCTCTTGTCGACCAGCGAAACTTAACGACTATAAATAGCACCACCGGTCTGTCTCGCCCCCGCCTGCACCACGTTGCGGGGCAGCGGTTTAGAGCTTTTTTGTGTCATACGAAAACAAATGACTCATTTTATGTTTGGCGCTGGCACATGGTTTATGGCCTTATTTTATTATTTGGCTTAACTGGAACGACGCCGTATGCACGCGCACAAAGTACTGGTATTGGCATATATAATATTATGTACATCGACCATCGGCTTCTGCATATTATTATTGTTATTCTAATATGTTGTTTATTTTTTACAGTGCGTGATGAATTTTCATAAATTTAAAACGTATGGAGAGCGCGTATAGGGTGATGTAGTATTCTGTCCCATCAGGAGAAATCGTGTCGTCAGTATAATATAATATATCAAGTATAATAATTTGCTTATGTATCTACCATGTGCATATACTTTTCATTAGGTTTGTGCACGAGTATTTGCCATTTTCGTTTCCATTATAAATGATCAATTGTTTGAGATCTATATATGTTTAACTGTATGCGATTTTGTAATTTTTTTATTGTATGTTCTTTTTGCGATTAATGTATTCATACGTTACTATACATGTAAAAATTGTCATAAAACCATAGCCATTCTACTGTGCAGCTGTGCTGTTTAGCTGTACAATTTATATTACCGTAGATATCAAAGTTCGGGTAGTTGTCTTTGGATATGTCGTTATACGTGAATTTGGAAAATTTTAAGAGAGGTTTTAATCAAAAATAATCTTAAGACATTTAGGTGGCTTGTAAAATGCTTTATTCTAATATCTGTAATTATTTTATAACAAATTAATTTATCATAGCTAGGTAGTGATATTAAATTATTATGGAATAATATTAATAGTGTTATTATGTTATTGATGTTATATTACTTATTAATTAGCGTTTTATATAATATAATCGTTTCAACGTACTCACAAAAATAAAAACCATTTATATCCTTCGAATTTTGATTCTTAATATTTATAGAAAATGAAAATGACTGAATTTTACTAAAATAAATGAGGTAATTACTATTGTGGGAGAGGAGCAATCTCCTATTTGCTCAACCACCAAGTCCGCCTATGATATATTTGGTGTCCAAAATTGTCGAAGAACAAATAGATCGTCGCTACCGCTGGTCGTCGCAACATTTATATTACTGTATTTGATTTATTAGACATCTATTCGTCGAACCTATATTATAATTTATAATATTAGGTAGGTTTATAATATTAGCTATATTGTATGTGCGTGTATATGTGTTATGAGCAACTTTTGCGTAATAAGTTAACGTACCGCGTGTTTTTGAATGTGTGTGTGTATCTGTAAACGCGTGAATATGTTCGACCGTTACGTGGGTGGCAAAATGGCTTTTGGTCGAGTACTCGACAAAATATAAACGGCTTATGAATATTTTTAGACTAGAAAACAGCATTCTTCAAACTACCGAATTGCATATTTACTTAATGACGAGATAACAATTATTGCTGTCGTAATGTCATGACTCGTGTCTGATACGCACGTACAAATATAAAATATAATTATATGTATACATGTGTAATATGGATTGTGTGTGTTTACAAAAAAATGTCTTATAAAAAGTTGTTAAAAACTATTATGATTATTGTTGTAAGATAATTAAAATAATAAATAAGTACTTGATTAATTAATTCATTATGTTAAAATTTAAAATCTAATAGGTACAAAAAGTTTATTTAAAACACATTTTACAAAGAAAAATATATATTACCTATATAATATTTGTTTAAATTTAAGTTTACATTATGTTATGTTTTGGCGAGTCTAAAAAATCTATTGACCTCTCTCAGGTTAAGAATTGTTAGTAGTATAACTTTTTAGATGTACCTTTGGAATTACACATTAAAACATAGGGAATCGCGCTGTGGCGTTTGTCGTCGCGTGTACAATACTATTATGTTCCACTTTTTTTTTATCGACAATATGACTGAGGTTGAGATTTATACGTACTAAAAAATATTGATTTAAGTCTGTGTTCTATTACGTAAATGTACCCTCCACCGGTGTTATTTTGGATATTGTTTAAAAACCTCTCCAACCTTTTGTAATAAAGGTATGACCGATATTGTCGTTTTGGCTTTCCGTGACCGGAGTAATGAGCAGATAGCTTGGACCGTCATATTTTTGTTGCCAGTGGAAAGTCACACTAACAGCTGTTTCCATTAATAATAATAATAATAAATATTATCAATTATCATCATTATTATACTATGTTAATAATAATGATATAACCGTATAAATGTATAATTTTCATATTGCTTATAATATTTTTCTTTTTTTGTACAATATAAATAATACTAGTGAAAAAAAAACATACGTGACATTTGAAAATATTAACATAGATATATAGATAAGCTTACGGGAGTGAAAATATTTATGTAGATACTTATAACTTATAATAATATTAATGTATTGTACTAGTATTGCAGTTATTTTGGTTTAGATTTGTTAATAATTGTTCGCAGTGTATCCAGAAATCAATCATAGGAAAGTGTTATTAAATTTTCTCTTTAATATATATATATATATATATATATTTATTATAAAAGATTTAGCTCATATATAGAATGTGTATGTTAAATTAATATAAATTTAAATTTTTGATATACACATAAAAAAAAATCTAAAAATATATTAGCATATATACTATTTTTATATGTTTGAAGTAAAAATTTGGATCAAACTGCACATTTAAACGGAAAATAATGTTAATAAGTTTTTTATAATTCAAAAATATTATCATTGCGAGGACATAACATTTTTACGTGTTTTATAAATATTTTACTATTCATAATAACATTTTAAAAATACGTAGATTAATTATTAAGCTACCATTTATATTTTTACCACGAAACCATTTACACTTGTTTTATCGTAAGGTGATATTGACTCAACAGTTAAAAAAATAATATACATTTTTATTTGTTTTTGAGTTAAAAAAGGCAATCTAAATCAAGAATTGGTTGGTTTTGTGTAAAAATTCTCATTTTTCTTTATTTTTGTGTGTTTTTTCAATTACATAAAAAAACTGAACATTTTCAGTTTTGTCCCCTCAAAAGTACAAATTAGGTTCAATTTTCTATCAGAAATCACCCTCAAAGTTGAAGATTGAAATATTTTTTAACTAGTTATTGTGCATACAGACACAAAAAAACATACATTCATTACTCTGCTTAGAATCTAAAATATATTTAATGATTTATATATAGATTGAAAACCCGGGGTAGATTATTATTTGAAACATAATTTAATAATCAAATGATTGTTTATTATATTTTTTAATTAGTTAAATTAAATAAAAATATATAAATTAAATTATATAATGCCGATCGTATCAAAATAAAAATATTAATTTATGCTATTAAAAAAAAAAAAAAGTTAGGGATTCATTAAACAAAAGTGATACATACACTTATCTATTGTATGCATAGTTGATTTTGTAAGATCTTTTTTATATTAGCAGTTAACTAAGATTATAGGTTATTTGTGTCGTTTTTTATTTATTCCAATTTCCAGTCAGTTATTTTATTAAACCACTCTATTAAATATACAATATGCCATTAAAATGGTTTATGAAGATTATCATGTTCATGTATTCTGTATATCATGCCAAAAAATCTCAACCTAAAAACAAATGGTCTTAAATTATTAATTTAAATATCGTCACTAAAAATACTAAATATGTGAACGTCTTATTTAAAATTTGAATGAAATATTTAATTAATCCCCGTTGGTGTAGCATTATAATTGTACTCATAATTTTCTATTAGTATTGTGTATTTAATATAATCAGTCGATGAGTTGTGATAATTCAAGCCTCGATAAATAAATTGTAGATTATAGTGTAGGATTTAATTTTCTGGGTATATTTATAATAAATTAATTCTGTAGTAAAGTTTTTATATTGTTTCATTTTTTATATGCATGTATCAACATCATTTAATAATTTATACTTGAAAATTATACTGTTCATTGGAACTATAACTTTGAAAGCTCATTAAATATTTATTTCTAACAACAGTCAACAAATAATGGGAAAAATACATAGATTTACTATGTATAATGATTGACGATAAATGTACTAGCTGTTTTCACGAAGAATATTTACGATGTAGAACGATCGTTGTAATCGGGTTTTTCTTTACTGCTTCATATGTGATATAGTTCTGCATTTATAATGTGATATTATTAGGTAGGTTCTGTATAGTATACATGTTTATTTTTTTTTATTTTTCAGAATTTTGTCTTAATATGTATATTATGTATTATTATCATTGTATCATTTATTTATTTTGTGTATCATTCGTACTTATTGTTGTATATGACGTGTATCGTGATGTATATTTATTATTTTTCAATTCAGCTTAAGCTTCTGTTCCCTTTTTATAAGTGTATCCCATTAAAATGGTCTAACAGGCGAATAAGTTTTATTAGTTTTATTATAAGTATAATTCGTGTATATCTGAGTGTATATATATAACTAAAAGAAAAACTAGAACATTAATGTTTTTATATTGCCATTCGGTGCGTGTTTTAATGGGTTGTATTTTATTTTATTTTTATTTTTTTTTATCTTATCCTGTCCCTTAGGTACATCGCGCACTCTCATTTGTCGTACACTATTCTAGATGTTATACGGCGTGTGGCACATTGCAGCATTGCATCTGGGGCGTAAAGAAGAAAACATGGGTTGCGAACGTTATTTGCGAGTTTTTTTTTGTATATCTACTAGAATTTGAAATTCTGGGTTAAAAAATCTGTTGTCAAAATTATTAAATCATCCGACTTTTCGACTTTTTTTTATCTATGTCTACTCTGTCAGTCCAGCATACAGTCGATTCGTCGTCGTCGTCAGTAGATCTGGAATGACTCTTAGTGCGGATTATAGTTGACAGTTGGCACTCAGGCTCCATTTGTTTTTCCCTACTGTTTCGGTGACTTAAATTTAGAAATGCTGACTTCCTATGTTCAGCCTACATTTTTTTTAAATTTGCCCCCCATTTTTAATGACCGTGGGCGGAGTTTAAGCTATCTGAATTTGGAACTTCAATCATATATGACACGAATCTGTAGACGCCCATAAAAACGCGTCATTTAAACAAATAGACTTACATATCTTTGCCTGTCTAATTGGCTGAGCCAACACTGAAATAATGTAAGTGGGTCAACTGCGAGTAAAAGTAATTCCACCCTACTCCTACATTTTCGTTATTGACAGGGTACTTATTACACTTTTGCATAACTACAACTATAACTATGTATATTTGCGTTATTTTTTGGATGCATTGTGTGTATTACAAAAATATAATTACTACAGAATAATTTTTCGAATAACATTATGATAGGTTTAGTGTCTTATAAAATATTATAGTTATTACTTTTTAATAATAATTAATTATAGTTAACCTGTCAAGTTATTGTTTGCTGTTCTTACTAATATTTTTTTTTCGGTTTATTTTGCCTGATCCAATTTTCTTATTACCTGTTTCATTTTCATGATCAAATTTACTATGAAATCTAATAATGTCAATAATAATACGTATAGTGATAAATTTAGAACATATAAATGATGCAATAGTGACGTTTTTATACGTCAAATTTTAAATGTAATTTTTTGTTTATTTATTTTTAACGATTTAAATGTACAAATAAATTTATTTATTAGTTTATATACAATTTATATAGTCATTATTTAAATTTTAAACTAATATAGTAGCAAGTTATTATTATTTTAAATTTAGTTTAAATAAAATCAGTCAAGTATTAGTTTAAGAAGAATAAGTTGGTAAATTTTTTTCTAGGACAAAAGTAACTTAAGTTAAATTTAGGGTAAAAGTGTATAAAACAGGGGTGATTTTTTTTTTAAATTTCTCGAAAAGTTTAAATATTTTTGAAAATATTTTTTTTGGATAATTTAAAGTCAACATTATATCAACTTTTTTGAAAAAATATGTATAGTATAGGTAACTATTAAAAAAAAATATTTTTAAGGTTTTTACTTTTTTTATAACAGTATATGTTTTTAATTTCATACTCCGGAGCAAAATATTCTAAGAAATCTAATGTTTAAAAATCAAATTTTCAATTTGTCCAATTTAAACCATGCAACTTAAATACTTTATGAGAAAATTAATTGTAATAAACAAAATTAAATTTTTTTTCAATAATTTTTCAATGTTGTAATATGATTGGTATACGTTTTGATACTTAAAAGATACAATAGTTAAGTTAAATGTATCGAAAAAATGTTATGTTTAATTTAACTTTAGATTAAAGTTTAATCTTGAAACAGTTATTATTTATTACATTTAATTAAATATGATTGAAAAAATTGTTTAAATATTATTATTAATTTACTTACTTTGTTGAATCATGTTATTTATGAAATATGTATTAGTTTCATTAAATTTGGTCGGTTGGTCGCGGTTTGATTGACTTCTATTTAAAAATAATATATTTAGGATTTGTATAACAAAAAAATATTAACATCAACGTTTCGCTTTAGCGCTTTAAAGGAACAGGATGTTTGTCCCCTTAGATTAGATACACAGTTTTAAAATAGAAATTCAAAGCATTTTTTTGCGTATGTTCTCTCTTTTGCTCACATCAAAGCTAGGTATGTCTGCTTGTATTTGCGTATTTGACAATAAGTTAAAGAAACTAAAAAATGTCTAATAGAAAGGTCTATATTTGCTTTCAATCATTCGATGAAATTCGTTCAGTTTTAATAGTTGTAAGTTATAAAAGGTATAATAGTGTCCCTGAATACTGTTAGATTATATACATACATTTTCAAATAATATTTAAAAAGGTACAATACTATAATATAATTAAATAAATATTTTGTTTTTTTTCGATTCTATTCGTATTGAGAGGATAAAATAATATCAAAAAATGTATACTTTATAAACAGATATAATAGTTTAAAGCAATATCTGGTAATAACTTAGTAGCTGTAGTAGTTAATACATACTTTTTTTACATTATAAAGAGTGATCACTTCATGTATTTTTAAGCTGAAAATACTATGGGCTCTCTTACGCGTAAGCCTTTGGGATGTGACTCTCCTTTATCTGTTTTATTACCTTATTTAAACATATATTCGTCCTCTTTTGGAAAAAAAAGATAGAAGATATTCATTCTCCAGATAATTTAAGCAAAACAACTTATTAACAGTTTTACACTATAAATGTGTAGTTTAAATTGAGAGACATGTCACAATTAAACAACGTCTAATGTTTACACTTTACATAATAATGACCACATTATTTCAAGTACCTTCATAGTAAAAGTATAATGGTTGAAACATTCTATAATATTAATAATAATAATTCGCTAGACACTAATCTTTTTCTTTATTTTTTTTCTTAATATAAAAATTTTTGGCAGCATTTTAATTTGTCCAATTGTTCTTTAAATTCACTTTTGATTATTAACATTATTTAAATTGTATGTAAAGAATTCCTGCAACTGCTACACTACACTACACTAAAGTGTTGTTTATATTTTTGGCTTGCAACTCTTATCGTTTTGTTAAAGATTGCAGATATATTTCCCTTTATACAGAATTTATTTAAAATGTACGTGTTGTAAAATATACGTGTGTGCATTACATAACCCCGATGGTCGTTGCGCAATTAATTTTTTTACTCCTTCCAGCAATAACAATAATAATAAACAGAGAAAATGCTCGCCAAAATGTCCGCATCAGCGATATTTCACATCTTGGTAAAAATAGAATTATACACACTGACATCTTACAAATTTCTTGATGTTAATTTTTTCATTAAATAGATTTGAATAAAAATATAACTTTTTGAGGTTCTTGCAATTTTTATAGTGACCACGTGTTTATGCGGAGTAATAAGAATGATGCGTGGTAAATTACAAAATATCTTTTGGATTATCGAATCTGACTTTTTTTAACGAAGTTTTTTTTTACGTTGTCGCGGTGGTGTCAAAACACTTTAAAAAATAAAGTTATAATAAGCTCCAGTACACACGTATGAATTATATTTACATGTATATTATAAATGTAAATAAAATAAAATAAAATAAATTTAAAAGTTCGGGGAATTTCGGGCGTCAAAATAAATTACACTTGTGTACGTGGGGCGTCCGCACGGCAGCAGTGGGTATATGCATATGGTATATACGGTGTGTTACAGGCGTACGTGTCCTGATGTCGATGCCAGCAAATATGATTTGTGTGTCGGTGGAAATTGTCACGTTAAACGTCTGTAGAGACTTTTTACGTACGTATTTTACTTTTATATAAATAAGCACACGTTGTCAAAATCACATAAATTGTCACCCCAAAATTACAACTACATGTGTGCTTGTTATTTTTGGTGATTTATAATGTGTTGTTACCTTAGCTCAGAGTAGAAAAATATCCCTATTCGTCTTGCACTCGCAAGATGTATTGCCATAATCTAGTATATAATATGATTTAGTTGTGTAATCGAAGTATAGATGTTTATAAAGGTTCAGTCTATATCTGCTATAACTATTTGTTGAATTCAGATATTAAAATAGTATTACTTATGGTTTTGAATTCTACATAATTCGTCATAAAATTTAAGTGTTAGATAGGTTATCAATAGGATATCAATCAACTTCTTCGTAATACGAAAATTGTTCATTTTCTTTAGTTTTAAAATACAATGTTTTAAATTTATGTTGCATTTATATTTTCAACACAGTGAATCATATAAATAATATTACATAATTTATATAATATCTACTACATTTTTTTGTCGCTCATGTTTTATGAATTTATTATTATTCATCCTGTAGTTCTTGCTACATTATGTATATATATATAAATATTCGATGTGAATAAATAATAAAATATACTAAAAATGTATGAACATTTAAACGGGTAAAAATGAATAATTATATTGAAAATTAATTTTAAATATACAAGCAAGAAATTAAAGAGAAAAAAGTTTAAACTTATATGAAATAAATATAAAAAAGAAGAAATTATAATGAATTTATGATGTTAATTTAACCAAATTATTTGATATTTGTAAATAAATCGAAACAATTGTTTTTAGTGTATTTAATTAATAATTTTATAACATAGTTATTAATAAAATTTTTAATAAATGGGATGTAACAATATTATATATTAATACTATACTTACTTGAATGTATTATATTTACTAATAGTTAAAACTAGTTGTACGATTTTTAAATTTATTTATTTAAGAATTATATCTTGATTATTATTAATAATATGGGGTAATTATTCCTTTAAAGTTAGGTGGTTTTTATTGTATAAATTCATGAAAAGTTAATATTTTGAATGATATAATATGAAAAAGAACTAACAAACGCAGTTGACATTTTTAAAAATTAATTTTTTAGTTAAATTGTTGTTTTATAGAAATCCAATTTAGAAAATTATAGTTATAATCGGGCTATCTTTTATATACATTTTTTAATTAATCAATTAATTTTTTCATTAATTAAAAAGAATTATTTAATTTTCTTCAAATTAACAGCTCTCCTTTGTATAAAAAATTCGATTTCTCCTGGTGTTTGCTGTATTTAATTTGATTAATACACCGGAACACTGAAATCTAAAAATTTGTATGCCAACATTTTCGTCTGCCCGTCAACCAAAATTTATGTTTAACGAGGTTTTGCCAAATAACCACCGAGTTTAACATAAATAACTGAAGAAACCAATAAAAATGCTGTCCGTCCATAGCTCTACACCCACGGTTGGGTTGAAAGATAATTTCTTTTCAACTGGATCATTCAGCCAAAGGAGTCTTGTAGATCAGTTGTATTTTATGAAAAAATTATTTTTAATAAGCGTATTTGAAACGAATGAATGTTAATGATAATTTGGTTAAAAAATAGATCTACATAATTTTATCTCGAAAATAAAATTCTCGGTCTTATAATGAAATTTTCTAATGATATTTTTTGTTCAATTACACCAGTATTTCCTAAAAGTATTCAAAATGATTTTTTTTAAATTAACTATCAAAGATTGAAACAAACATTGATTCAAATATCTTATATGTATAATGTTTGAAATAGCAACGGAATCTACCTATATTTATTCTTTGATTATTTTGATATTTGCAATATTTTTTTTTTATTTTTTACCAAGCATAATATGTCTAATATAATATGTTATTATTTCAAACATCAAATTTTAAATTCCATTTTACATCTAATTTAGTTATGGAAAGTGTAGTATGAGGGGTATTCTACAAAATGTATGGCATACAGCCTACAGGAACAGTTTAAAAATATAGGTAATATATAGGTTTTAAATACTTATTATTGAAATAAATCATTCATTCATTACTCAATATTTGTATAAATATACACATTAATATATTATGGCAAAGAATATTCTGCTTTAGGTTTTAAAATTAAAAATATAGGTTGCTTTGTAAAAACCAAAAGTTTATATTGTGTTTATGAACAAACAAGGGTGAATAAGTAATGGAATGTAGTGAAATTGTAAAAATTGCTACTATGTTTTACAAAATAAATATTTAGGTAAAAAAGGAATATTTTTTTGTATTAATGTCATTGTATTCTTAAAAATAAAAATAAAATTGTTTTATGTTATTGTTTTGGTGATGGCAATAGATAGGTTTACGTTAACTGTTTAATTCACTTTAGTCATTTGTTGTCATGCACTTTGTTAGTTCTTTACTATATAGGGTGATTCACAAAGTATACTCTCCCATTTTTTCTTTTTGAATAATACATTTATAATCTCATTTTTTGAACTTAACCCTCTTAAGGGTATTGGAAGCGGTGATTTTGTTCAACACTCGCGCAGCATAGGATTATAGACGTGTTATATTTCCAATGTACCGATTGATATAATTAAGTGATAACAATTTTGAAAACAGATTTGAATTTGTTGTCAAATCTTTATGACAATTGGCTTTATCATATTTTTGATTTTTTGATTTTAATTTTTCTAAAAATTTAAATATGTCAATTTTTTAATTACTTTTTAGGATTTTTTTGCGGGGGAGAGGGGATCTATAAAAAATATGGGAATGTCTATTTCAAGTAAACTTGAAGATAAATTTGAATCTATTTTTAAAATTTTTATCGTTTCATTATATCAATTGGTACGTTGGAAATATAACATGTTTATAATCCTATGCGCGTGTGTTAGACAAAAACAGAAAATCACCACTTCCAATCCTCTTCAAGGCTATAATCTATAGAATATTGAGATTTTTTTCTATTTATGTCGTATCTAATGGCGATATACAAACTTCTAATTTTCAAATGAGAACCCCCTTTTCTACTGTAATTTATTTAGCAAATAGTTTTCTGAAAATATTTACGTGTCAAAATAAAAATATGAATGAGTAGTTTCTTGAGTTATTGAACATTGTGTAATAAGAATAATAAGTTTATGTTAATGGGTTTGAATGAAAGATATTGATACAATATTACAAAAATTGTATATTTTTATAAAATTATTCTTGAAGACTTGATCCTTTAATGTAAACATTAAATAATTGAAAAATTACTTGTTTGAATTTTGATTTAGGTAAAAAATAATCTACTTAATAAAGTATAGTAGAAAAGTGGGCTCTTATTTAAAAGATAAGAGTTTGTATCTCCACAGGATACTCAATAATTAGTAAACTTATTTTAATAATTTAAAAATAAAGTATTTAAGTATATTTAAAAATTCAAAAGATTGGTATTTGAAAAAATTCATTATTAACGGAATAATTGAAGAAATAATCACTTTGTATAATTCGTATATTAAAATCAAAATTTAATCATTTACGTGTTTTTATTGGATATTAGGTATATATATCGCTCGAAGTTGGTATTAATTTTAGAAGTCTTATTGTTTTTATTATAGCATTTCTAATCAAGTTTTACTGTAATAAAATATATGTTGAAAAAGTAAATGTCATTGTTTGAGAGCTCTTTAATTGAACGTGGAAACGACCACGAAATATACCAGTGGACAGAATAGTATAATGTATAATGACATAATGTCACATATGCACATGCATATTATTTGTGTTTATATATCTATATTTTATAGGTTAGGTATAAAATATTATATAATACATGCACATATTATACTCGAGTCACAAAATTATAAAGTCGTCAAACCATCAACGGCCGTGGGTATACAATGTGTGTGTTTATTTATTGATCTACGGACTTTGCGAGAACGAATTACCATCTATTATTGTGTGCGTGTGTTCTTATATACCCGTCGCGATGAAAAGCCGGAATAATCGCGTGGGTCCGACCTAAACGATGAGAGACGTTTTCGTGGTATAGCAAGAGAACTCATTGGGTAGGGGGAAACATTATATTATTATTATGTAGTCGCGTGAAAAGTTTTGTTGTGTCTCCACAGTACGCGGTCACCCAGCTCGTTTTATCCCGTGTCCGATGGTCTGTTGTTGTCCGGAGGCGTCTGGAACTGTTGTTTTAGATGAATGTGTGTGTGTGTGTGTGTGTGTGTGTTTGTGTATGTGTTGCTAGTTTCAAAAATAAAAAATCGCAATAATCGCTGTTGCCGGGTCGTGTTTTTTTGGCGGTGAAGAAAGAAAAAAAAATTTCCGTTACATGTGCCAATTTATGTGGGCGAATAGACCGTAAATGCACAGTAATTTGTTGTGCATATGTGTTGTCACAAACAACGTCCGAATGCCATCCCATCGTCAGTATGATTATGTAAAATCTCGTTGAAAAAATCGTTCTTTCTTTAATTTTCTCGTTTCACATTTTTCCGCTATGGGTAGTATATTATATTGTATATTATTATAATGGTACAGAATGATCGGCCGGTTGCCCGAGCGATTCTGCATAAGTTATGGACCGTTTTCAGTTTAGTTCCACGCGGCTACGTGGTGTCTGTAGAGCTTGAGAAGACTAGTATTATTTTTTATTTATTTGTTTCCCCCAGTCATAGTGACAACGAGGGTCATGACCATTAAAATATGTCCCATCGTGATCATCATCGGCGGTCCTCAAGAACACTTGAATGTTGGAACATTGCCCCAATAAGCTCCTAATTCGTATTGTTGGGTTCATACTGCTGAGTGTAGACGGTTGAGCATAGAATATATTGTTTAATCATGTATATTACGTCAAAAATTGCACTTTTCTTGCATTGCATTATATAACTAGTATGTTTTTACCAAGTCTATTAAATCGAAACAACAAATTGCCAAAAATATGTTTAGTATTTTAATTTTAACTCTGATACATTAAAATAATGCTAATGTGTTTTTTAGTAAGTGAAATATTGATAGTTAACAAACAAAATCTTATTTGACGTGCATTATATTATATTATATTATATTATATTATATGTAGTATAATATTTAACTTATACGTAATGTACCTACGTATGTTGTATTGTAGTTTCCTTGTCACTCGTTACAACTTTTACAGATTCATGAAACTCTTTATTTTTAGAATTTTTGCATACATACACTCCAACATGAGTTAACACTTCTCATTCGAACTTTTTTTTATTATTTAGGTATTGATAATGGAAATTATTGAAAACAATAGTTCATAAGTAATGATTAAAGTAATAGTTGATTTTTAGTACGTAATGAGTGATTGATGAAAATAACGTATATATTTAATTGCTTTTTAGACATAAAAACGATACACAATGGACATTAATATTTTAAATATTAAAAAATTTCATATTAAATGTCATTGATAATTTTTAAATTTTGGTACACGTATAAATACTTAATACTTCGTATATAAACAATAAATTATACCTATATGATGCATTATGAACATACATTTAGTAATAATAGCCTATTCATTTTTAGTTTCATAGTAACATTGTATTACCGGTTAAAGTTAAATTGTTTTTTTATTTGGCAATATTTGTAAATTTTTTTCTTATTTGCAATATTTAAAAATATTTAGTTGGTTTGTTAACTTAAAAAAAAATATTTTTCAGAATGTGAATACTAGCTTATACATTTGGCTCACAGTTTCTACGATTTTAATGTAGTTTTAGTAAACTTCCATAATTGACGTTTACTTTTGTATATAAAATTAATTTAGTTAACTTTGGTTAGTATCTAGATTCTAAGACCAAAGTCAATAGTTTTTGTCTTAAGGAGGAACGTGGTAGGTGGGTATATTTGCAATAATAAAATAACAGAAAATTATGGCGATTACAGCTTTTTACGTTTTTTTTCACATGCAAGGAATAATACAGTAATGATTGTTGTTCAAAATGACTTACTCTGAATATAAAAAATTAATATGTACACGAAAGTCTAATGGTCAGTTGGCAGCATTTTTTGTTTTAATTTATAGATTTGACAAAATAAAAACACTGTGTATTTCAAGTGCAGTGGGCGTCTTTCTGTTCTTATTTTGTCTTCGTAATTCGGATATTATTGCATTATTACGCCCATTGGAGTCGCCCACCTGGATTAAAACAAAAAATAAAAATATATTTTCGCTTTGGCGAACAAGTATACTGTTTTTCTCTTTCTTGTATTTAATATGTATATACTCATTCGAAATCGCGAAATAGCCGTATAAACCTGTTGATCAGCTGGTCCGATCCATTCTTATACCGACGGCGCCCACGATGATTCGCGCGCCCATGCGTCCTTCTTCCTGTTTGCTGCAATGCAGATTATTCACGCATATTATATACTTGGTGATATTTAATGCAAATACGGTGTTTGAAGTTTGATCAGAGTTTTGTGGGAAATCATTTCTGTAGTAGTCCATTTAGTTTAGCAAAGTTAAAATGTCGATGGTTTACATTGAAATATTATGCGTCTTCGTTTGGAAAGAGCATATAATTAATGTAGGTATGTATGAGAGTTTAGATCATGTATATATCTCATCCCTCTCCCCTCCTTCATAATAATATTGTTGGCATTTACTTTAATAATTAAACAAAATGCGTATTTTTAATTTTGGTATAAGCTCTTGATGGTGGACATTTATAAAATTAGTTTTTGGTATAAAAATAATGTATATTTATTTATTTATGTATTTTTTCGATGGATTTTTACCTTGTTGTATTAACATATTTTTATTGTACTCCAAGTTAGCAATTTACGCTGTTTTATCGCGTTGGTATATTAACAATAAACTGCTTTTTTTTACAATCTGAATGATTTACAATTGAAGTGTAGCCAATGTAATCATTGCTTATTTTGAGTATATTTCTTGTTTTTATACTTAATTATATTAGTACCTAATTTTATAGATCTTACATTGTGCTATTTGGAAGATCGAAATTTAGATTATTACTTGTATGACTCGTTGAGTAGTAAATGTCTTGGAGGTACATTTTACAGTTTTCATTTTTAGCTGTTTTTCTTTAGCCAATTTATATTTAAAAATCCTATTTATTACAATATCGTATTAGTATTTAACTGTTTAAAAATGTTGAATATATATAAGTTATAATAATATTTTTTATTATTTATAAAAATTCACTTTGAATTAAGTTGAAAATACTCATGAAAACTTTCTTACATTGTAATGTTATTTTGTAATAAATTAAATAAAAAATTTCCAATCGTTTTCTCCCCTTCCACCTTATAAAACTGTAAAACACTTCATGTGTTGAAATTATAATAATTATGATCATTTATTTGCCAACAACAGTTTTCATACTATATAATGTTTACATAAATTGTTTAGTTAAGTAAGTCTGCTATCACTTTAAGTTACATGATATTGTGCCAGGAATTCTTAAAATCTTAACATATTGTTATAGTGAAAATAATTACTTTCTAAGGAAATTAATTTGGTCGTTTAACATTTTTTTGCACAAGTTTATTGGACATATTTAACAATTTCAATCTTCTGTATGCTATAAATTTATTTTTGTTCATTCAATGTCGTCAAATATATATTTTATGAACGTTAAAAATGAGTTTTAAATGTTAAACAACAAATAACAAAACTATTGCAGTATTTCTTAAGTTAATAAATAAATGTTAATATATTTCTGTAATTATTAACTACTAAGTAGAAGCTTATGCTTTGGATTCAAAATATAGATCTGATTATATGATATGTGTATCTGCTTGGACCGTGAATTAATTTGATTAGTTATTAAATTATAAGGGTTTTAAGGATGACAAAATCAAATTTAAATAGTAACGAAAGAAGAAAATATAATTTTTAGTGCTTCAGTTATTTCATGCAACAGTATTTTTCTGGAATTTTGTTGTATAATAAACATGTATCTTAGATTCTGTTTGAAATATTCTAGTTATTTACAATAACTGCCTACCAATGTTTATTAAATCGCATATTTCGTAAACGCTATAGCAGTAGGTATGTTTTTATTTTATGTGTAGTCTGCAAATTGGTGTATTATTGCTAGTGTTTTTATGTACACATAAATCTTGTTTATTTTATTTTGAATCGATAAGGCCTGCAGGTATAAGTAAAGTCTGAAGGACAAAAACATTTTTTTATAATTTATATACGTGCGTTGGTGTTTTATTATAGATCGACAGTTGATATTATATATATGTATAATGTAAATGCCTATTATGATGTTATCAGGTCTTAATGAAACAGTAACAATATTGTATCGTACCAATAATGTTAAAAATATCAATATAAACATATTTTCTATCTCTGTTTTAATTATACACGTATAGAATAATGCGCATTAATATAATTGTTAAGTATGTATACCGTTGCTATACACTCGATGAAGTGTCTGCTGCAAGAGTAATACGGCGCCAAGAATGCAATTTTAATTAAACATAATCGAGACTTAGCAGCGAGTATAATACCGTGGTGCAGCATTGGTAAATAAACACAAACACCTCATCCCTTTCCCCTCCCCCGTTCAAATGTATGCAGCATAATATAATTGGGTTAGTCTCGCGTCGGTGGCATTTTTTTATAGCTCGCACATCTATCGTTTTCAATATTGATATAGCGAATTTTATAACGTGGCGCCCTTGGGCTCTGGCTTTGCACGTTCCCGGTCCGTTGAGTTTGTTGATGGCTGCGGGTTTTCACTACTCCTCCGTGCGTATGCAGCTTATCTTTGACCCCGACGCATGGGTAAAAGTGCGAAAAAGTGCATCGTTAACGGGCTGCTGCCCACACTGGGCCATAAATCCGCCGGGGTTCGCATCGAGTTCTAAATATAGATCTTCTCTAGGGTCTAGCTGCATATTTTCACGAGATTAATTATAAATTCCTAGTCGCCCGCGAACACATGAATATTTGTATGCTGTACTTACATAATGCATTTATATATTAAATATAAAGGTACCATAAAGATAATGTCATAATGATAATAACATTATTATTTTTCTTATGATTCACAGACTTGTATTAAAGGGGAGATAAATACGTGATGTAGGAAATAATTATAACCAAGAAAAAAATAATACTGATTTTTAAAATTAAATAAATAATAATGGTTTTCATTATTATTCTTGTTACTTCGATTTTATCTTGAATAAATTATTATTGTATCTATTATTACATTGTTTTATATTGTTTGATCATATGAAAAATTTAGGAAGTCGATAATGTAATAAATACACAAAATTGTACTAATTAAGACAAATAATAATGTTGGTTGATTAATTAATATTCTTAAAAATATTTTTAGTTAGAAATTATATCGTGTAAAATATAATAATTATAATCATGGTGATATATTACATTAAAAATATGTGCTTACAATTTTAAAATCGACGAGGGGTTTCCTTTGACTTCAAGTATGAATGTATGCATGTCTCTCTAATAACATTAATCTTGTTCTGGTAATACATAATATTGTATGTATGGGTGACAATGTGACATTGATTTATCCTACAGTTATTTATGGGGGTGGTATTTTTGTGGGTTTTTTACCACTAACAATGAAAACATAATAGACAATTTTTTTAATACTATCAAGATTTTGGAATAGTTAGGTGTATACATATATTATATTATAATAAGCGTAAATTGGCAATTATATTTGTTATATTATTTGTCAATAGATGACCCGGAAATCGCGTGGTCGTATAGTATAATATTATTGTCTATGTAGGCATATTTCGTACACGTATTTATACATCCGGAAGAGGGTCGTATACTGACGTTTAGGGGGGTGTGACCGCGGATTCTTAGTCGGGACCCGTCGTCCGTGAGTCACACGCACACGGGGGATCTTGGACGGGTGCCAAGGAATTCCGCGTCCGACTGATGCCGAGCGTGCTCGACGTCCCCGGGACCACGTTACTATAACGCATACGGCCCGCAGACGCCGAAACGCCAGCCTACCCCGCGTACAGTGCAAAACCGATGTAAACAGTTTTTTATTTTCTGACGAACGATCGCACATACAATTACATGACAAAACGGGCATACTTGCATATAGAAACACTCAACCACAATAGGTACACACACGCACGCACAAAAAGAAGCCGATAACAAGTTTTGGTCTTCATGATTCGTAGCCAGGAAAAAACGTATTCGAATTTTTCGATTTTTTCGCTCGTACTGTTATACACGTAGGTATAATACACACGCGTAAATAGTTGAACAATAATATTCTGATAATATTTTGTTGATCACACGAAAATTGATCGCTGTCGTCGTATCGTATCGTATCGTATCTTATCGCGTCGTAACGCAACGGTGTGTCGTGTGTGTACTATTTAAACTAACGTCGCCAAAACCTCTTTTCACCCCGTCATTGGGGTGCCTGAAACCATCCGCCGATGAACGCAAACCCTTGGGGTTGGCTTATCGTTGTCGTCGTCCCGACATAATCGCCATCGGAACCGGCGGAGGTACGGCGGCGGTCCCGGCGGTCATCGGCGGTGATGCGCGTGGTGGCGAGGGGCACGTGTTATGGGAGGAACGGCGAGCGTGGAGGTCGTCTCCCGTAGAGTCACTGGGTCATTATGCCGGTCAGCAGCAGCACAGAGGTACCAGATGCCAAATGCTGTTGTAAACACTGTCAAGGTACTGTTGAACAAAATATAATACAATATAAATATTTAACGTGATATGCTATGTAACCATTCGAACAACGATATAAACATATAGTAGGGCTTCCTAGTAAATTATAAAATGTAGGCACACGAGTTCGCGTATTTAACGGCGTAGATCAGTCGTACTAGTGGATTTCTAATCTAGCTGCACCCGTCGTTGCTTCGTTTTCTTCCTAACCTAACCGACCAACTGTTGCGCGTGGAGTCTACCATCATTGAACGATTTGTCGGTAATCAATGCATAAGATAAATTCTTAATACTCCTAATCACATCCGTCAGAATCATCACGTGTATATAGTTTTTCAAAACTCGTCCTAGATTAGTTTCGGCCAGTTTACGCCAGAAAATATTCCTGTCAGTAGATGATTACGAATGATAAACGTCGCATCCGCGCACGATACGCATAGATATACATTTTCGATGTGTGTGTAA
This sequence comes from Rhopalosiphum padi, assembly GCF_020882245.1. Taxonomy (NCBI): domain Eukaryota; kingdom Metazoa; phylum Arthropoda; class Insecta; order Hemiptera; family Aphididae; genus Rhopalosiphum; species Rhopalosiphum padi. Next base: position 29,349,103 of record NC_083600.1, read on the forward strand.
GTACATATATATATATTTATACAGTATGGTTTAAAAAAACAGGACGTCTGCCAAACCGCCTAGTCGACTCTTTACAAATCTAAATAATATTATTTTATTCGAGTCTTATCACTGGTAATTATCCCATTACAGATTTCGTAGATCAATGCTAATTGTCAACGTCAGAGAAGCAGCTTTATTGCATGCATACTAATGTAATTTATTATCCCAGCATATAAGGAGAATAATGTTCACGATGCGAAATTTCGTCATTTTGATAAATCATTTGTTGTCCTAATGTTTTGATTGTTCATAATTTATTTTCGCAATAAATAAATCGGTGTCTATGATTATCATCGTTTTAGCCATTACTTATATACGAGTGCAATATTTATATAATATTCTCAACCACGATCATCGCTCTGTATTTTGTAGTAAAAAAAAAATGTATAGAATCATAATTTTTTATTTCACTAACTCGCCGACGTTCGTTGACCATAATAATTAATTTTAAAACTCAAAGAAAACACACTAATGTAACCACTCTACCGTGTTTTTTGAGTCTTGACTTTTATTTATTTTTTCTCCGGACCAGAGGAAATATTAAATGCAGTCGCCAAATTGGCTCGGACTGTCTATATACGCGCGTGGCAGGATTATTCTGTGTAATTACGAGACACTGTATGCTGGTCGGCCGGCTGGTCGCCATCCTGCAGTATATCTTATAATATTATAATGATATAACCCGGAAACGCGATTGTTCTTTTTATAAATCGCTCGAAACGAAAAACACAGCCGCTTGCAGAATTCTGGATTGACGGTCTGAACGTACCTACAAAACACATGCATATAATATTGTATATATATATACTCGTTATATGTACATGTGGCCATTCGTTAATTTATTCTACATCAATCGTCGATGAATTGTTGCTTTTGCGTGGAGATTGTACTGCAGCAGCATCCGCGAGTGGGACGTTTCATTCAATAGCGTACAACCGCGTAGATCGAAATCCGTATAGTAAATCTGGGTGTAAAATATAATAGTATGATTTTTCGTTTACACACACACACACACACACACACACGCGCGCGCTCGCACACACACATATATATATACCTATGTAGTATTATTTGTCGCATATGCGTGGCTTTCTCCAGCATGAAAAGCAGTTGCAGAGCGAAATGCCGTCGTCCTTTTTATCCTTCGCGGTCGTCGCTAAACAACGTCCTTGACACAGAGCGGGTCCACCGGGTGCGGGCGGCCGAGTCTAGAAATACGACCGCCGCCGCCGCCGCTCCGCCGCTGCAACCGTGACGCCACTATATGACACTATATATAATATAATATATACCTATTCGTATACTGTTCACGCGAGTTAACCCTACGGCAGTCTTTTATGTACGCACCTGAACCGTGTGACCTAGTTAGCGTCATAAATAGATGCGTTTGTATACACGCACACACAGGGACGTTTCCTCTCGGTGTATAGGTTCCAAAAATTAATCGACCGGCTTCCGTTTAGACGAGAAGGGTAAAAAAAGAGCATAATATTCTGACGATTTTAAGCGGCCCGTTACGTATACGGGACTGTATAACGATCGGAACGAAAACGATGTATAATATTAATATTTATTGCTACAATTAAACTTCGCTTACAGATAAAATATCTGATATAATAATACAAATGGAACACATCTACTATCGCTGTTCACTGAAGTAAATATTCTTTTGGGGGATTAAAATTAGGTATCTATCTAAAGTCTAGGATAATAAGTAATTAGAAATAAATAAAAATCTTTAAATTGATAAAACATTTTTAGTTTAGAATACCTACGTACAATTGTATTGTTTCTTTCGACTTTTATAGATTATGTTAAAACCAATATTTTTGTTTATATATTTAAAATAAAACAAGTCAGTAGTACGAGTACTATATAATAATATATTATTTAAAGTCATATCAAGATACTGTAAACCGACTTGTATATGTATATATATAATTGATACTTAGTTACTTATTATTTTTACTTTGATACATTTTCAATGACGTTACAATATGGTTGCGACGTAGTGCATTATATTATATTATTATTATTACTATTATTAGGCGTACACATGAGAGTATCTCGGAAAATAGAATAATCGAAATTTTATACAGGTGTACATCTTATAATATATGAGTATATTATAGTAGGTACCTAATCTCGCGCCAAACAATTTATTTGCTCCCGACTCTGTCTGCAGTATATTTCTCACTCCCCCTCTCTCTCTATCTTTCTCTCTTTCTCTCTAGGCATTATTTACCGATACCGCATACGTACACCACCATCAGTAATAAATAATAATAATATGTGCCCACTACCTATATATTATATTATTGTAGTGCGTATTCGTGTGTACACGGCGAAGAATATAATGTTTATGCGATTGCGGGACGACGGTGCGCACAGGTGACGGTCGGGGTCGTTTGGCGATTATTTTGACGTTCGTCCTGGAGGCAAGGTGATCGCGGCGTAGCATCGGTCGTAATGGGGTTATAGACGGACCTATTTAGAGCGTATTATATTGGTGGTTATTGGCACACGCCAGCGCGGCGCGATTGTGTGCGATGGCGTTTTGTTGGCACCGGGCGGCCGGGCGGAATGAACGCTATTTTCGGTTCTAAAACATATTATATACATATAATACAAACGCGGCGGCCCGGAGAGGCATTGCGCGTGCGCGTACGTGCGTGCGTATACTGTACTACGCGCGCGAGTACGCGAGTTTTCTGTACGCGCTGTGCTATGCACGCCCGTCGCGTTTAGGTAGCAGATTTACCGCTGCCGCCGTGGTTCGGCATTCGCCGACTATAGTCGAGTCCCACATTGTCGTTTGCCAACGAATGCCGATGCGAATTTGTCACGACGATAAAGTGACGACGACGCCAATCACATACACACACACACACACACACACACACACACACACACACACACATGCACACCTCTCGCGACTCGTGCAGCTCCTCCTGCAGCGAAGCCTAATGGGTGGACTGGGTGATGATTGTGCGAGTAGGAATAGTTAAGGCCATCTCAGCAGCTATGATAATAAATAATAATTTCTATTATTATTATTACATTTTGATAACTGTGGAACTGTTGTTGACAGTTGGTCGACTTGTGTAGTATACGATCGTGTAATTTATATGTTACGCGTTGATTATTATATTTTTCGTATCGATCGAATGCGTAGGCTGCAGGTTGCATGCCGCGCCATTAAATAGTACGGTACACAGACATCCGACGTGAGAAATTATTGTGCAATGTCCGCGGCGCCATCGATTTGTATATTATGATATATGTATTTTGTATGATACACTTTGTATATGGGTATAATAATTAATAGGACCTGAAATTTAAGTGTCTATGCAATCTTTATTTCGAAGTTTTGACTTTTTCGAACATAAAATTTTACTTACAATTTGATGTCGTTTCAAACAATAGTTTTTGAAAAAGACTATATTTTTCATAATATTTTATCGTTATTAGTTTTTAGATTTTTGAATGACAATATACATTCTTAATTTCATCGTACATTTTTAGTTTAATTGAGCATGGTATAGCGTGATTAAAGGGTATTCTCGAAAAATGTTAGTTCATTACTAATTCTGCTTACATAAATATTTAATAATTAATTATCGTTCGAAATACAATTTATGTTAATCGAAATATCTGAGTACTTATGATAAAAACAAATATTTTGTACGAAATAATATGTTGTCATTCAAATGGTAACAAATTTAAAAAACTTTTAAAAAAAAAAAAATTTTGTTTGCTATGACATTTACTTATATTATAAATAATATTTAAAAAGAATTAACACTAACATAATGTCTGGAATTATAAATTAATATGGATTGCTTGTGAAATAAGTAGATATAGGTATACACATAATACAGATAATACATGATTTTTCAGTTTATTTTCAATCTTTGCGTAAATTTGTTGTTCCGCATTGTGTATACAGTAGTATTATCATGACGTGTAGTTTTGAAATATACCTGGTCTTAACCGCATTTTATTACCTAATTCATTCTATTACTAAAAAACACTTATTTGTTCTAAAGCATAAAAATTAATTAGGTAGGCACCTATAATAAAATTTAATGTATGTCAATTCTTTATATTTCTGTTTTAAATTCAAAAACATGTGTTGTTTTAGTTTCTAAAAGTATGTCTCGTACTGTACAGGTTTATTATGTTTTGCGATTGTATATGAGTAAGTAATTTTTTTTCGATTTTGATTCAATGTTAATTATTTTATTTTTCTGTTAAGTCGAGTATACCACTTTATTGCATATTTTACTATTTATAACATTTGATTAAAAATACATTTTTTTATAAGAGCGATTTGGAAATATTTATAAAGATTATCAATACATATCACGAACAGACGTTCAATAAAACTTATGTGGTGCACATACCTACGCGAGACGAGTTTTGGGTGTTTAAAGAATAAAAAAAGAATTTGGTGGATTGGTTTGGATTGCTATGTTTGTTGTTTATTCATTAATATTATTGTCTGTGAATAATACGTATAGGATTGTATTATTTATGCGCGTGCCGCTATTTTTTATTTTCCATGTAAACATTTTAAAACGAAAAAGAATAAATACAATTAAACTGAATATCATTTATATAAAGTTGCGAATTATGTAAAAAAAAAAATATAGAACCCTATCGTCTCTCACTTCCTATATATATATATTTATACGCACACACATTATACTATTTATACACATCTATATATACATATTTATAATAATATATAGTTAATTATTCGTATAGATATAGGTAGAAAGTGAACAAAACAAATCCGACATACAGCGATTAAAATTTAAAAAAACCACACGCGCGTGACTTTTATAAAACGCGTTGATCAATGCCGAGAACCAGTGTAAAAAAAAGAAAAAAACGAAATAAAAAACAACTTTAAATCCGAATCAGTGGTCTCGCGGCGCTAGCGCGCAGATAAAAATAACATCTCCCGGCGTTTTATTAGGCGTTTAATTCTCAACGCACGCGTTGTCGTCCGTCGTCGCCACCGCATAAAAAAAGCGAAGTTTTACGGGGACTTATCCCCCGTCCTGTTAATAATAATGTATATATGTGTACATAGTGTCACCCCACTGCGTCGTGTTGACATCGTAATCGTTGCTAAAATCTTAATCATCGGTGCCCATAATATGTTCTGCGATTTACACGTATCGCGTATGATATATCATATATAATTATGTATATGTGATTAATATGTCATAATAATATTGCGTGTGATTGATTCGATTTTAAAATGTGAATTTATCAAACGGTTGTTGGCAAACATTCGCGTCGCCGCCGTCGGTTGATTAATTCATCGTAGCCGCCAATATAACTCGCGATTGCCTGAGCGTCGACGAAGAAATGATTTGTACGAAACCTATTATACACGTCATATAACAATAATATTATATGATATTGAAAGAAATTACAATAAACCGGCCGGTCGACCAAATTACATATCGTTCGGCCTAATTTACAGTCATCGTATAATTCCATATTATTATAGGTATCGATAAGTTGTTTTACAAGAGATTTTCCTAGAGGAAACGATTAATTGTATTATTATTCTTAAATTTAATATAACATAATAATAATAATAACGTGCTTGTTTTTTATTCCTGTATTACATTTTTTATAAATTATAATAATTTTAGCTATATGTTTTGTTAACTTATACCATATATTTTTCAACTACCCTTAATTTGACTTCATTCGTTGTTACTTCAGAGACTGACATACACATTAGGTACGATATAAGTACAGTACGTAAGATGTGTTGTCAACATATACACAGCGAGTGCTCTTAGAACTAAGGCGATGTTTGACGGCATTATATTTACAGCGTTGTATAATAATACTGTTATCAGTCGCTGAACATAAAACATGATAGAAACAGTCAGCGTCAAACATAAGTAATATAAAAACAAAATTAGGTATAAAATAATCAAACATCAACTTTTAACATATTATTCTATTATTGCGTAGATTCATTTAAATTATTGATAAAATAAATGTTAACCAATAAATAGTATATATTATTATTTACAATATACACGCATAATCAGTTGTTACTGCATCTGATTTTTGCAACTATTGAACAGATTATTGTACAAAATCCAATAGGATGTGGCTAAGAAATTCAAGTGATTCTAGATCGATGGACAAACTGGCAACAACGCATCAAAATATGTTTCTCGTAAAACTATCGCAGAATTATTTGCTAGGATATGGTTAACGTGGTGTTTGCCATTTAGTAAAGCTCAATGCATATAACGTGTACGCTATATTGAGTTTTTGAAATGCGCTAGATTACACGTATATGTGGTTAACAAAACCTGTAAGTTGACGTAAGTTGAGTTATATTATTTTGAGATGCGCAATTTTTCATAAAACTAACTCCTTTAATTTTTCCAAATTGAAAAGTAATGCGACGGAATATCATTTACCATTGTCCTATATTAGTATGATTATTATTATCACAATTTTTTAAAATTTAAATATAAAGACACAACATTTAATTTTATGAGTTATGACAATATTACGAATCAGGTGGTTGATACACAGAATATTATAACATATGTTATAATGTATTATATTATGTAGTACGAGTCCATAATGCGTATATACACAGCATATATTAAATTATGTACATACACCGCGATGTTTTTCGTTCATTTTTCTTATGCCTGGACTCTGAAAAACCACACCGACCTCAGTTGTTTTAAACGAGGATAATATAATACTTTGCGCATATTGTATTTTCAGTAGGTATAATACCTATACGCTAGCAGAAGCAATCGTATAATGCTTATAAACATAATATACGTCGAGTAAACAAAATGCGACAACGCCGTCGTCATCGTGGCATTGATTTATTGTAATAAAACGTTTATTACATATATATGTAGTCGGTACGTCTTATAGACTTTCACATTATTATGACAGGAGAAGAGAACAAACATGCGTGCATACCTATATATAATACGCGTCGTGTCTCGTCTGTGCCGTATGTGTGATGGTCATACAACGACTTTATAATAATATATTATTGTTATTATCATAAAGTGTTTAGGGATGAGTGTTGATAGGCTAATGCGGGGAGGGGATATATAGAAAAATAAATTTTACTTGACTATAAAGGTAGCTTTTTTTTTTATTTCCAGCCGTCTTCCTGCGAGTTGCGTGTACAGTGGCGACGTCCCGTTAAGGTTTGGAACGTTTCGTGTTTGTTTTGGAGATTATATTGTACATTACAATCATATCAGATCATTATAATAATAATAATTAATATTATACTCGCGTCCGATTATGTTCGTGTGGACGGCGTTACACCGCACGATTGCGACGGTGAGACGCCGAAAAAAAAACTAATCTGTGTTACCGTTGGCACGAGACGTCTGTTTTTATTTTTTATCTTTTATTTTTTACTTTAAGCTACATTTAATATTTAATTAATTTGTTTGCATAAAGGATGAAAACACTTTTATTAGGGAGCTCTATAATACTTATTCTTATTACTAATATAATATGTTTTTCGAATTAGCGAGATGTATAAGTATAATATTATGTATATATCATTATATCATTAATATCATATGTACGTAATTATCTCAGGATTGGTAATCGCCAACTGGTCAAAAGAATTAATCCTTAGTTCAATCATCGTTGCGTCATACTATTTTAACCAATTATACTATCAATGCGGGCTTTTAGAAGTAAAATAAAATGATTGAAACTTATGCATCGCTTTTATACATCTTCTACAATTAAAAGCTGGGTAGTTAAATAAAAGGGTGTTAATTTTTTTTTTACTAACAATTCACTTCACTCTCCTGGAACACTGCCATTTTATGAGGTCATCCTTGTAGCCAAATAGATATTTCATATTTTCGCCCTAAACAGTGCACTACAAGGTATGGGTTCGTACGTATATTTTAACACCGCGTGTTGTATTAATATTGGTGTTCACTGTTCATGTCGACTTATGATATTTTAAATGTCGTTATTAAAAATAACGCCAGATATAGGAGCCTCTATTGACCTAGTAATAATAATAATGACAGTAAAAATAATATGGGATAGTAGTTTTTTCTTCTAAAAACGTTAACGGTGAAAGTCAACTATTGTTGTCGTGGCTATACGTTTTTTTCTCATGACAACAAAACGAATTCGCCATTGGTTTCCATAAATATGTATATAATGCGAATGGGCCAATTGGTTTTCATAATAATGCTATTATAACTACGTGTATCGTATACTAATTTACTGTCGATTCTTATGTGATGTAAATTTGTACACAGTAAACACAATAGACACACGTATATATACAATTGCATCGTTTGAGGACTTGAATAATTACAATTCTATATATTTAGGATAATAGTTGTAAGCATGATAGTTAAGGGTATTAATAATAATAGGCACTTAATATTACATTTTTGTACACTAAAATATAAATTCATGTTGGACTCAGAAACTATTTCTCAAACACTTTTATACTTAAATATCACATTTAACTATTTACTGCTTAATATGAATATTACTTTAAAACTCATATAAATTTACTTAAAACTTTTGTATAGCTAGTTAAATATTGATAATTCTGTATTCGTATGTGTTTAATTAAGAGGTACATAGTATATAATGCAAATGTCAATCATAATTTTTATAATAATATATAATTTTCCAATAGACAAATTTAATTTTAGAATACCCATATTATATTATAACAATTTATTGATTAACGTAGATAACGGTTGACGTAATCTCTAAATGTCTAAATTATGCGCGATTTTCTTCAAAACTATATCAAGTGAATAGCCGTCAACGATAAAATAAAAATAAAAATTGTCCGAACTCGGATAAATCTGTGAAAAACGAAAATTGTTTTCGGCGAATCTCTGCAATTTATAGTATTTTCTCTGATCTACATAATTATACCCAGTATTGTACAACACGTTACTTCTACACGTTAATATATTACGAGCTCTTGGATAAGTGTGTTATAAATATTATTTATTTTACGCACGTGACAATAATTTGTATAAAATATAGTATGTGCATACAAGAGAAATCTCTGTAACATATTATATCGGATTCATAATATTACAAGAATCCGATTTATCTCTATCCCTAACACTCGAGTATTTAAGGGACTACGCGCATTTTGATAATCATTGAGATCTTATTATATTATTATTATTATTGTTGTGTTATGCGAAACGCAAAACCGCTCGTTAGCAGTTAGCACGGCAGCGCGTGTGTACATTCTACGCACACGGCCCGTCCTCGTAATAGTTATGACGTCATCCGGCCGGGTGGCCGAACCATATGGTGTTGTTCTGGCCAGTCTTCCGTCCATCCGGTCGGCCACACCTGTAGTTTGTGGCCAATGTGCTCGTACGACGGCGACGGCTGTCGTTCTGACCACGACCTGGGACGGACCGGCCAACCCTTCAACGGGACCATGTGCGTTAGGTTACCACACACGCGCTGCCGTCGACCGATAAATACATATAATAATATAAAAATCGTGGCGGAGTCGACAACAACAAAATTTTTATTATTATTGTGCCGTACTCGATGCCCTTGTAGCCAAAAAAAAAGGCACGTTTGGCCTTTACGCTTGTTTTGCGAAAATAATATAATATTATTGGCTCAGACGGGCGTTTTTTTCTCCCAAATATTTATTTTCTTCGGTCTAGCAGCTTTCAGTATACGTATTATTACGTTAATCTTTTGAAGTGTACGAAGACCGTTCTCGTTTTTTTTTTTTTTTGATATTATAAGACGCACACCTACTGTGCGCGAAATTCATTACCGATGACCGTGAAACTCGCGGCGGCAACTAAGTGTACCCAAATCGTACGTGTCGCGACGCTTTGGGTGGACGACTAGCCATTGTAAAAAATATTCTTAAAGGTGATAAAACACACACGCGTTTATTATATTTGTGCGGTCGCCATCGTGCCGCGTATAAACTAGGTTAATGCGATTAAATGCTCAAAGGCGCTCGTGTGTGCGGACGCCAAAAAACGATGTCCTTAAGCGTGATTATAATACCCATATGAGCTTTTCGTGCACTTTGCTACCGCGCCGTGACTCATTAATAAATCGTGGCCTTTTCCCGTTTCGTTTGTAGTTATACGTGAATTGTGGCAAGGGTGGAGCGTACATCGTATATATATGCGCACCGCTACCATATAATAATATGATCACAGATTTCTTTAATTGCATAGAATCTATATATACTTACTGGATTATTATCTTAAATTATGACAGCTCTGAAAAAATGAATTTAAAACAATTGAAGCTCGTTTGTCATGTTTTGTGTTCTGATAAAATGTCAATGAATATAAACATTGTATACTAATAACCGAAGTATGTGAATACATAATACATATAAAACATGTTTATAAGACGAAACTATTTCGTAGCAATTATCACACGGCAATGGGTGGATCAAGGTGATGATGATAACGACTATTATTCCACTCGAATTATTATATATACCGGTTTGAGTTTTCCGATATGACTAAGAAGGAAATATACCCCCTAGTCTAAAACTCAAATTTTATTTTTTGTTCATATACTCACTTGTAGAGAACCACATATATAATAAACATGCACATGCATACACACACACACACACACACACACACACAGCTTGGCATTCTGTAAAGATGATGTGCGAACTATACGATTTCCAAGAAAAAACCTGTTCGTATTTAGTTTGATACTTTGAAACTTTCGTGTAAAGAATTTCCATTCGACAACATTTCTATTAACGAAATATTTTTGAGAACCAAATCAAATTACAACAAATTTAATGAACTATATTTAAATTAACGCCACATCGGCCCCTGTTTGTTACTCAGTTCTACAAATATAAGTATATAACATAACAAATTTGCTATCAGGATAATCAATTTAGTGTTGTTAAATTTAATATTGCAGTGGATTAACTTATGATTAAACTTAAAGGTATGAATATTATCTGTGTTCTTTCGTTAATTTATACGATATTTTATTTTTAAGCTAGTTTTACAGTATTTAATATATATATATATATATACATAAATGCTCATCAATAGGTATAATGTTCTTACTATTAAAAGTTTGATCATAACTGGTCAATTCACTCTAATCTTTATACAAGTAATAAAAAATTGGTTCTACTGAACTCTAATTTGATATATTTTAGGTTTGTTAGACGGATACTACACATGCGGGGCCCTTCTAACAAACTTTTCTATGATATTACATGTTTTTGTTACTCACGATACTTCGCGTTATGGAACGTACATCATGTTATACCATAATATTATTATGCGAGGTCCTCATTACGTTCCAATAAATGTCCTTTCCGCCGCAATCGGCACTGTGACACCACCCCTGCCGATATACGCGGGACCAGTAACCTCGTTATCTCACGCTTGCATTCACGACACTGTTGCGGATCGGAGTGGTGGGATTCGCCCACAGTTTTGCACGCACCGCTCGCTCTGAACTCGTACGCATCACGAACCGAAACGTCGCTCGAACCGGTCGTCGTGTGCTCGCAGTCCTCCCCCGACCGTCGTCGTACTGTGTATATGTGTCGTGCGTCCCCGCCGAAGTTCCGCTCGCGTGTGTTGTTCCCTTCGCCATCGGCGGTGGTGTGTCGCGTTAAATAGTGTTCTTCCCGTTCGGCTTTTCCGTCGCGTGCTAGTGTAATCGTCAAGCTGACCGGCAAACGCCACTGCCTCAGCCGTTGCCGCACCGGTTACCGTTTGCTTGCACGAATTCCCGGCAACCACCGCCGTCATGTACGCTTCGGGCAGCAGTCAAAAAGTAAAATCACACGTTGATGATGAATTATATATATACGTTATATAATAATAACCATATGGGCGCATCTGACCACGTAGAATATATTCGAAAAAATTTAATATGCTTAGAATTTTTAGTACTGACTTGAAATAAGGATACTTAGCTGAAATTTGAGGGGACTAAATAACTCTCTTACCCCTTCCCCGATATTTGTGCTAATATGATAATATCTATACGCATATTATATAATAACTTGGTAAATGCTTATGTATGTATTATATACACAATGTGTTCGTACTCGTCTCACGCTTCGCGTAACGTGGACTCCGAAAATCGCGATGTAGAATCATCATGGGAATCCAGTACAGTACCCTTTGCAAGATTTATACATCGTATATAGGAGTATATATAGTACTTATATGCGTTATCTAAGTAATTATATTTTTTGATATTTTGTATAGTATTATAAACGTCGACCAATATATGTTACATGATATTTCTTCTCTAGTTCAGCATTTCGACGTTCTATAGGGAACAATCTTTTTACTTTGCCTGCATCTTGCCCACCTATCATATATATTATTAATACGCACATATGTTATGCCAGGTCTAATGGATTGAATTCGCAGTTTGGATTAGCTAAGTTTTGAGTGTGGACACTGCTGAGCGTTAAATATACAACTATTTTCAGCCAACAGTTAAAGAGTGAATTTTTTAGGCCTAGTGCAGTAATTAACAATTTTTCTCCATGCGGCTGCAAGCCCAAAGTATTCTGTATAATAATATAATAAGGGTGATCATCTCGGTAGCAGATCGTTTCACCTATATGCGTATGTGCGTTTTTATAGATAATGTCAAATAGAGAGAATAGGGATTTTTTTCTTTCGCGTTTTCCGACAGTTCCACATGACCCGAGTGGACATCAGTCGACGAACACTCGATAAATCCTTATTGACAATCTGTTTTCCCGGTTTGCAGCAAACAGGTGTCGTTATTATAATATTACATACGTTATTTTGTCGTGTGCGTATACCTGTCGTATTATACGCATATGTTCGTATGGTTATGTATATCAATAGTATATTATGCGTGTTGGTTTTTTTCGCGTACGGAGAAGCTGCTTTCACCGTCGTCTCGTCCAAGGCTGCGTCTGGTTGTCTGTCATCTGGACAAGGCTGTGCATTTATTTCACGTTAGCATATACGTATAATATATTTTGATGTGTGTACTGCAGTTGTGGGAGGCGTTTGGCTGCGTATAATATGTTGTGTTCTAAATTTACAGAGCGTACGCATATATATATATATATATGTGTATATAAATAAATATATTTATCTAGAGGTGCAAGACACGTATATTATATCGGGCAGAGCCATCTATTTTATTTTAACTTTTATAAATGCCGTATGGACACGCATTATGAGTATCGTCTTTTTAAATTTTTTCGATTTCCGTTTGCATTTGACTATATGGTTTTCCCGCGGCCAGCATATGTTTAATACGTGTTGCTGTTGTATGTACGGGGTCGTGAGTTTCTCAATCAGCTTCGGATGTAAAACCACTGCGGCGCCGGCATTAGCGCGTGGGATGGACCGGCCGCTGACACCTGTTAGTCCAGCCGGGTCGCCAACGCGAAATTACGGTCAGCAATCTTCAATGGGCTGGCGAATAGTGCTGGCCGTTGGGCGACATTTATTAGTTTATATTATATAAATTACAATAGAATATTATTATTATATTATACGCATCTACCTAAAAGAAGATTATCCTCAATCGCGTCGTTTCTCACTTTTTTTTCTACACAATTATTATTGTTGTGTTCGTTTTTTTGTTGCAAGGAGTCAGGAGATGAAATTGTTATGATATCGTTATGAATTATAGTTCTGTATATACAGTTCTGATGCATATATTTATATATTTAACGGTGACTGATGTGTTTTTCACTGTTTCCAATCAAGTGTCTATCCCGTGTATGTTGATTCGAGTTTGGTAGGTACTGAGTATTGCAGTCTGTATATTTATTTCATTTACTATTGAATTGAAACGACGTGTGTAAAACTGTTCATGAAAATGCTTCGTGCTCGCTTCACGAATAAAGCATTAAGAGGACAATATGACATCCGTATAATGATGTTTTACATACGAAGGTAACACGCATAACAAACTTACGTCTGGCAGTTTCAATTGTATGTCTTTAGTTTTAATATTGAAGGGAATTGATTTGGTATCGAATTTAAGTATTAACGGTAAAAAAAATATCCGTTGTATTGCATCAGTATTTTGAAAATATTTTAATTTTTGATCGCAATAGTAATATATGAAATATAACAATTAAAAATGTTTACGTCTCGCTTAAAAATTAAAACATTGAGAATACCGCAGTAAAAACAGGTAATGTTCTTACATTTAAAAACATATCAACCGCCGTTAAATGTTATATAATATATAGAATCGTGCACAATCCATAGAATAACAATACGAGTAATATGATGCCGTCTCTTTGCCGTTCGCGCAACGACAAAACGAAGATATCAATAATCGTGTTAAAAAAGAATGATACGCTCGAGAACTCATTTTTGGGTCAACGTACATATTATAATAATACTATAGTAAGTTATCTCAAGTGGATGCCACCAACTTAATATTTTGGCTATACCTACCGGCACGTACAATATACTTTAATTTGTTGAAAATTATATTATTGTATTTGTATAGGTATACTTATAATTATTGAGTTCTGGCACATGATGTATGCAGTATTTTGAATAAACTGCATCACGCAATGATTAATTATTAAAGAATTTCAGATGATTTCGTTTTTTTTGAATTCTTACATTTCAGAGAAAATAACACGCGTGCGATAAGACGTGTATATTATATATACAAAGTTTATATCGCTGTTACATATAATATTATTTATTATTGTATCGAACGCAAAAACAATAAACGGTTATTGTTTATTTTTTTGTTTTCGTGCGTACACGTACTAGTGTGTAGTGTACTCGTATAAGTAATTTGACGTTAATTTATTGCCCGGCCTACCTCGTGCAAAAAAAAAAAAAATAATAAATAAATAAAATAAAACCATGACGCGATTTTTACCGGACGACGATGACGACTGGCGAGCCTACAGAAGCCTACGGTCGATGCATTAAACATTATTTTGTATTTTACTGTTACAGTGTCCTTGTTTTGCTGTTGTACACGGTACTCGTGTTTATTACGACTATATGTAGGTAAAAACATATCATCATTATTTTGTACATATAATATGTATATATCATTATATGTTTAATTGTCTATTCAGATTGATCTTTTTGATTTCGAAAATATTATTCTTGTACACTACACTTTTATGTGAAACAAAATAAATAACATACTTTATTGTTTCCAGCATATATACTCGTTTATACGCGAGCAGTAGCATTTCATTTAAAATATTTGAAGGTTTTTGTTAGTGTATGAGATCACAATTTTCAGTCCATTTCGCTTAGTCGTTTTTTTTTTTTTTTAATCACATATGGTAGGTACCATACACGATTTCTAGTTTGCTATGTATGATACTATCATCATATCGATATAATTTAATATTGTTTATACAGTATTGGTACCTCCTGTATATAATTTACGCGCACGTTGTACTCAATCGTAACATACTTGTTTATTTCGCTTATGATTATTTACGAGAGTACAAAACACTGAAATGGTTTACAGTATACCGCAGTATAATACTCACGTATATAGCCGTGTCTGACGAGCAAAATAATCGCGGGTAAACAAACAAGTCGAGTTTTGTTTAAAGTTTAAACGGAATCGACGGATGATGTGCGTATAATATAGTCGGTTAAAAATAATAATATATTCGTTTTATCGAAAACGATGTCTGAACGATTAATTTACGACGAACAGTTGGTGCGAATATATATATTGATGATATTAACGATTATATTTATGTGCGTATATAGTAAACGTCGGAAAGTAGGTAGTGTATATCATAATATATATAAATAAATTTAGACTATAATTTTTTGTTTTTATTTTTTGTTCACGTATAAGGAGTTATTTTTATATAATATATCAGAGCGAGTATAAAAATTATGTTGTGTTATATTTGTTGTACAGGTGGTTGTTTTAAGACTCTATATATTTTTTTCCATTCGCTCGTAATCCATACCTATATGTACTGTCGTCGATTACGACGACTGACGAGTATATTATATTACAGTGTGAATATATATATATATATATTGATTGTTATTTATATGTGGTATATGTATTATGTAGCATGTATGGTGTTACGCAATATATAATACGCTTGTCCACGAGGGAGGATCGATTGGGCGGGGGACTTGTCTAGGGGGCCTTTCTCGAATTGTATATTAATTTAACCTAATAAATATAATATGCACATTAAATGCATTATTGTACAAAACTATACGAATACTAATAGAAAATACAGTTTCGTCATAATATTATATACAGGTATAGATATTGTGTGTCTTAAGTTATTACAACTTATCGATTGTAATATAGAGAAAATCGACAAATGTTTAAAAAAAAACTTAAGACTTTTTAATATTTTTATCATTGGTTGTGTATATTTTGTTCTATATAAATGTAAATAATATTATTATTCGACCAGTGATAGCGCATATAATTATATACGCCTATTTGATACCAGAAAGTGCCCATCTATACCTGTATAGATCACGGGCTACGGCATGACAGTTTGCCGTATAACCACAATATACCGCGGAGGACGAACGGTTTTCTGTACAGTATATAGTATTATATATAATATAATATTATTATGAGATTACATAAACAAGTATATTATTATTATATTGTCATAATATCGTGTCATCGCGCCTGCCGTTGCGCCAGTGTACGTAATAAACGATTCACCCGCGACCTTTCGCCGACTACGACTCACAGTAGTCGGAATATAATATACTATATAGTATACATAGATAGGTGTATCATGTAATATATATTATATATGTATATGTACCTACTCGAATGTGATCGGTTGTATAGGTTATATTGAGGGTGGGTAGGCTTTCGGAACGGGTTTGGCACCGGAAATTCGCTCGAGTCGACCGTCTTCAATCATCGGACGTCTGAATTTCAGTGCTACGGCAAATGGCTATATAATGGGACGAGTAGGCGAGTGAGACACGAAGCAGAGATGCACGTGGGTGGCACTAGTGGTGGCGGCGGCTGCTGGTCGCCCACCAACGCCAGCCTTATACCTGCGAATTCGCGGTGCGCGTACGACAATGGAACGCGTTATTATAATATTTATATACTTATTATAATTATAACTTAATTACCATAATTTTCATTATAATTTTTTTTTATTAAATATACGTTACGTGTGTTTATGCGGTGGATTGCTCTCGTTCGTCGTCGTCGTTGTTGTTGTTATTTGTGCACGTCACAACGGTGACCTTCGTCCTATGAATTGCGAAACTTAAAAAATAAGCCCGTACTACACAAGCATGTGATACTACCTATATGAAAAAAAAATTATATGCCTACAGTCTGCTCTATAAATTGTGTATAATATAACGATATTATTTTATAACCGGTAACGAATCTTTATTGATTTTTTTCGTTTTTCTTTTTATATCATAGATCGCGGCCGCGGTGAGCTGTTTTGGAAAATTCAGCTTGACCAAGACCTGGTGGACACCATTTCGTCAATTTACCCCGAGTGGTTCCGCCAACAACAGCAGCAGCAGCAGCAACAGCAGCAGCAGCAACAGCAACAGCAGCAGCAACAGCAGCTGCAGCAACAGCAGCATACCAACTCGTTGACCATGCAGAACAATATTTCACAATCGTCTCCGCCCTCAGCCGAGGTGGACGAATCGCCGTTGCAAAAGTCTATGGACAAAAACAAAGAGTGTAAGTGACAATCTGACTTATGTTTATTAATATATATATATATATTATTTATATAAATGCAATTCTCCCAGCTGTATGGTATCATTCCTGCAAATTATTTTTGTGTTAATAATGATAATATATACCACTTGATAGTCGAAGAAGATGAACAAAATATTATAATTATGTACTTGCATTTTAATTATATATATTTTATCGCAAATACATACTTAGTGGTTAACGGGGTACAATCTATTGGTGTATATATATATACAGCTCGACTTGTGGTTTAGTCCCATTTCCTCGGGGGATAATATCGTGTTTGCCGATGAAAATCCCGTTTTTCCTTCTCATAATTTATGTTGTCTCTGACTTACTAATATATAACATACCAAAATGTATGTTTATCAGTGTAAAATTTGTGTTTTTAGATAAGTAATAGAGTAAATTATCATATAATTAAATTTAAAGATTGGAATATAATCTGTGTCCTCTCGTTGATTGTTAAGAATATTTTAAATTAAAATATTTAAAAATAACTTACGAGAAGCTCTGTAGATTATGTGCTTTTCTTTAAATACGATTATAGGTCAATATTTACTATTATAATTAAGCTATCAACACACAATTGGAATTGCTTTATATAAATAGCCCACAATTTAAAATTTGTACGTTTCGACCTGTGGTTAACCACAAATACGTACTTCAGTAGTGGGCGGGGTTACTATATTATATTGACGTGCATGCGTGACTCCGTGGACCAGCTCCCCTTCCCCTAGGATATCGCGTGGGGCGATAGAAATTCCGTCTACAAATCACCGGATATAACACCTATTGGCTATCTAGTATATGAGACAATAACACCACTCCCGTGCATAAATATAAAGTAGTAAGGTTTACACATAGTACTTTTATTTTTAGTACCCACTACAGCATCAGTTATGACTGTGATTACACTATACCATGGAGTTATTGCATTACTATACTTTATTGTTGTACATATTATATAAATTTAATTTTTTATCAATTCATACAATGACGAGGGAACATTGAGTCAATGATTGCATATTTATATGTATATGGTGCACAAATATTTTTTTTGTTTATATGAAATCGCATTAGTCTTGCATTGTTTGGGTTACGATTATATTAGCACTATAAAACATTATTTGTGTATATAATAAATATATGGTTCATCACAAAAGTCTTATATAAGTAAACACAATAAATATTTCTGCGAAAATCAATAAGTTATAGATTGAGACTTTCGTCGGCCTTATTCACTTTGGTCTATACTACTCTATAGGTTATGTTAGTAGTTAGGTATACGTATACCACAATACGAAAAATAGCTATCATTTTTTATGAACTATTGAATCATATAAATGTCTATCTAATCTGCGTTCCAAGTATATTCCAATAGCTTTAGAACTTATAATTATTTCGTAGTGGACGACTGTACTAGTGTACCTACCGCTAGTATTTACATTAATTTGTAAACTTTGCAAGCTTATGGTTTATAAGGATTTGCTGTTTTTTCATGTTTATTTATCGACATATTTCAATTATAAGTATATGTTACCTATATAAATTCAAACAATTTTGCTATCATGGTTGTGAATACCAAAATATCATCAAGTGTATAACTGATCGCTTCAAAAGTTTTCGAGAGCGTAGCGAAATTAACTTCTGCAAAAACGTTTACATGTGACCGTCATCATACAAAATCTATTCAGACGCATTTACAATATATTTTTTGAAATGGAAATAAAACCTTCATAATGTATATTTTGGCGGATGCGACGAATATCGCTTAAAAAAGTCAAAAAATTTGAAAATGATTTCATCATTCCGATCCCGAGAATAGCGCTTGTTTACGGAGGACGCGTGTTATAAACATATTGATAAAATTATTATCGTCGTGACCTGTTATCGCGAGCTGTTTTTCTTTTCTGTTGATTCGAGTCCGTTGAAAAATAAGTAAATAATATTACACACATTAAAATAAAAAAAAAAACACTCGAAAACATATTGTCGTCGAAATACCGTTTTGACAGATTCTTGTTGCTGATCGTTTATTACGAAAAATTTCAAGACGGCGTCTCTTTTACATAAACACACACACACACACACACACACACACACACACACACACACACACACACACACACATATATATATATATATATACACACATGTATATAAATATACATTACTCGTGTAGGCCTAGAACCCTCTGTATATAAGGCGCGTGTTTAAAGTTTAAATAATTATGTTGTTTATAAAACATTCGTTTTATTAGCCGACGCGTGACAAATCGCATTGTTTATGTCACGATCTGTCGCCTGAACTCCGCCTTCGAAAATCGAACCGAAAAAATAACTTAATAATAGTCGTAAGTGAAAAAAAAAAAGTCTTGGCCGGCCGTTCATCCCGTCACGGCGGCGTCAGTGGCAACGGCAGTGCAGTTGTATTCGAAAAATACGACGTGATAGGGTTGGGTCGCTGCTGCGGCGACGGCCTATTTACCGAACGATTAATGACTCTGTGCAACGGCGACGGCAACAATGTATATAATTATATAAGTGATATAGCGATAAATCGTCGTTGATATTATTGCGTTCGCTAGCATTTGTTTTTTATTATTATTATAACGGAAGCTAATTGTTCCGAGAAAAACTGCCCAAGACAGCGGCGGCGTGCCAGATCGCGAGAGGAACGTTCGCCTCGGCCTCCAGAGAGGAGACGACGGTGATGGGGTGGCACTGTCGCCATCGCCGCCGCCGTTGCTCGAGTCGATGACCCAAATAAACACACGCGACCGGCACGCGATTATTGTCACGTGCGACGATGTTACTTATACGCCTCCGCTGGATAAAAACAAAAAAATAATAAACAAGTATATAATATTATCATTTCGAGGAAAATCGTGTAAATACGAAAATAATAATATACGAACTCGTGTTGTTATATTATTACCACCGTCCGCGCGCGTGTACGTGACCGCGGATCGAGCCTGTCATACATACATTATTATTATACGCACCTATTATATATATATATGTGTGTGTGCGTGTGTTTATATTCAGTCGCTGAAGTGCCTGCAAATATACATATCATATATATATATATATATATATTATATTATGATAAAGCGATGTGATACGCTGTACGACGTGATCATCAAAAGAACTACGCGATTCTTGTGTCATTCAATGGCAATTACGTTCACTGTAAACGGTGATTCACTACCAATCATTATTTTCACCTCTCCTTTCATCGCCATTTATTCAAATTCGTATTTTTTGAATTTTTAAGTTTACTTAAATACCATCTAATATTTTCAAATACTTAGATTTCTCCAAACTTTTATGTAGAGCACTGTTGTCTATATGACGACACAGCAGAATTATTTTTTCAAATGATAACTTTTTTTTGTAGTTTGTTCATTGAAATCTGAATTAGTAGTTTTCGTTTATCGAAACATATGCGTACAAATTAAATAGTCTTTAATGATTATTTTAAACAATATATTAAATACATTTAGGTATAGATTAATACCTATATTATACAAGTGATAAGCATAGTTGGTAAATTATGCTGTGCAAGAAATTAAATAAAATGAAGTCCGTAGTGTAAAACTGTAAAGTATAGATTATACTGATTAGAGTATTTTATACTCAACCCACATTTATCTATTTTCAAATTTAAATGTTTTGAATATTTAAAAAAAATATCATTGAAATAGGAATATTTTTGTACGCTGTCATTTAGCAGTTTTCAAAATGGGTCATATAATAAGTTACGTTGGTCATTCGTTATGTAGAGAATATAAAATATAGTATTTAAAAGTTGTTTTTTTAAGTCTGGATTTTGACTTAAAGTTATTTTATAAAAATAATACTCGGCCGGGGAAAAGGGGATTCAGGATTAAGTTTAAAAAAGAGACTTATATTAGTTGTTGTGGCACGTCACTCTTTTTAAATGTATACTACAAGTATGAACCCAAAGTATTGTTCCAGAATCATAGAAAATCCCAGTATTGTGAAATTGTTTTGTTATTATATGAAATACAATTTTATCATAAGAAACAATACGAGACATTTCGTGGTCAGACAGTTCTCGGTTATCAAGTGTACTGCCAAGGAAGGGTCGTATTCGTGAGTCCATTGGTTCATCTTATCTTAACCTACGAAAAGCTGAGGAAACGAATATCTAGTCTAGTTGTTGGTGATATAATGGTATAAACATATTATACAATGGCTGTCATTAGGTACATTCTCTAACATGTCAAATTTTGCGGTTATATAATAGTATATTAATGCGATCGTTTACCGATGAGGTCGCGACTATGTTATATATTATTACGTTAAAATCGCCGTAAATGATGACAATTTAATTACGATTACTATTGAAGGCAATCAGCGTGGGGTCCATTCACTGAATTTTGCATCCTTGACAATATGTGTGTTTATATATATTATACATAAATCAGTCGATTAATGTATAAAACGTGCCGTTTGATTTGCCGTACCATTATTATACGATCGTAATGAAAATGTTATATCTATACATAATATTACATATTATATTTATGTATATACATTTTTTTTTGACGCGCAAATAAACTCACCGTCGCTGCAGGATACTTAATGTTTAAAAATTCTCATCTATCCTAATCTCTCGTCATCGATATAATAAATCTCTGTATAGTGCAACAGTCAGCTATTATTAATTATTACATATCATCCCAACTGAATTATAATATTATCAACATACTATATATTGTATGTAGATATCCAACGCAAATAGTGATAAACGATAAATTATAATATATACCTTAGTATATACATATTACAATCAATATATATTTGTAATCTTTGCTCGAGCAGACTCCCGCAGACGAATTATCGTCTAAAACGTTTTTATAGTGTGGAATATAAAATACCGTTTTGACAACAATAAATTGGAACTGATCGTCACAGCGATAAGGTTCCATTAAAGAAATAAAAAAAATTGAACCTTCGACTATAACCTATATATATATATATATATATACAGGGGTGTTCCCATAGGGTATACTACATATACGCCGTATACTCTCAAGATTTTTTTTCAATATTATGGGTAACTGCGTATACCCATAAATCCATAATACATGCGTATTTGATGATATAGTATACTCTCAAAAAAATTCATGGGAACACCACTGTATATATATATATATATTAATTCTACTTCACAAATAAGTGGATAGGTTAGTTTATTTACGCGTATGATGTACGTATTATGAATATTGTATAGTATACAAACATCTTACTATCGATTCTTAATTCACATAAAAACACAACACTAATTACAAAATAATAATTTGCAGAAGAAAGACGTGTTATGTTTGTGTTGTGATTTAAAATTCAAAAATAACGACGGAAAACTATTGTATTATGAAAATGATTTTTAGTAGAGCTTAGTTTAAACCACGTTTGCTTATCTATATCTTCGAATTTTTAATTTATTTCCCGTGTACATGTCGATCATATAAATAATTTGTGTGTTAGCAGGAGAAACTTAATAATATTAACCCTTTTTCTGTGTAAAACATTTGTTTTTGGGATTTTGTCGCCGGACTCACTAGGTCATGTCCAACTTGGAGGATTAATTTTGGCATCTTCCCGTGATTTAACTTTTGTATGTCAGTAGAATAATGTTCTTTTTCACATTTATCCACCATGAACACATTTTTCTTTTTACTATTAGGTACTGAATTATGCTATATTTGTGTTCACGACGCCTACCTTATTCAACGACGATCATCATTATATTATAAGTATATTATTCGATGCGCTTCTACGAATAAAAAGAACAAAAAAATATGTGGGTGCGTTTGTTTCTACTTAAATTTGGTCAGTTTTCATTTTGTACGGCGTCTCTGAGCGTGTGAAACACATTTGGATTTGTGGAAATATGTTACTACAGCGTAGCAGCGGTAATTTACAATATTATATTTATTAGATAATACTTATATACTTATAAGTTATTTATATGCTATTTATCGCGAAATATATATAATATACATTTTTTAATTTTTTACAACTAAATGTAGTTTGTTAACCGCATGTCCGCCATCATATTATATTGCGGTGAATCGTTTTAAGGTCTTATTCTAGGATCGTTTTTTCAGCCGTCGTAATCAGTTGTCGATCTTTTTGCGTGCCAAAACCGTCTGACAGTTAATGTTTGACCAATATATTTCGTTTGAAGTCTACGAGACAAACTATTGGAAACCAAAACGATATTCCGGGAAGTACGTTAAAAAAATATATAATATGTATGGGTATTTCGGGCACGAGTGCGTGTTATATTGGTTTCTAATATTTTTGTCTGATTCTGTAGCAGTTGAATCATGTGACGAAAAGTTATCGTTTTTTTTTTTTTTTGATTCATATACATTAAAAATGAGGTCGCGCACGTTTGGTATAATACGATTATTACGTACACGAAGAGCGTATTATACTATGTACTTATTTTATTAAATAAAAATGTCACTCTATGATCATATTTACATAATACTTTCAAAATTGCATCTCAAGTATAGAATATAATATGAGTATGACTATAAGAACCGTTCGAAAGAGATGTTTCTTTTGTAAAATTATTATTTTATTAATATAGCAAAAATTAGAATAAAAAATGGCATTTAGTTAGAGGACATTTTAAGTTAGACTTAAATCTTAAACTTAAGCCCCTCCTACGAAATCAAAAGGTCTATATGCCATATGATGGTATTTTGATACGAAGAAATCGTATGATGGTTTAGTTTAATGATGATGATCGGTGACGATTCCCGGCTACGACGACGATGTAGTGATATACGAATGGGGCGGCGACCGAAGCGGGTGAGCATATTATTTTATAATATGTTTAATATACACGCGTGCCCGCTGGCTTTGATGGCGGCCGTTTCGCGCGACACACTCGATGAAAGTGCTTTCTCGCATCCACTGCCAACTGTGTTCTGGCGTGATAAAAGATTCTTTAATTATCTTTATACATCTTTTAATGACCAACCCGCCGCCGCTCCTGCAGCGACATCACGGTTCTCCTATTTACACATTATTATAATATACGTATATATAATATCATTTTATTTTTCTCGCCCGCCTCCGAGACTGCCAATCACGATCACGGGACGTTTGTTGGCGGTAATTATTAAAATTAAAATAATGAAAACGGTATAATAATGTAATGCTATAGTAATAACGTGTATGCTGCAGCCGCGTGACCGAGAGAGAACCTAACCAAAGGCGAAATAATAATGAACGTACCCTTATTGTAGGGAAATGAGATAACGAAAAACTAACCCGTTTTTACCATTCACGCAATGTATTTACTTTAGTGTATAGCAATATTTACATGTTTATGTAATATAATGTCATATAGTAAGTAAATAGCTTTTTTTTCTCGTTATACATATGTATATATATATATATTTAATGCTTCGCGATTTTCGTCTGCTCGGCAACCCCAGCTAGAATGCTGGAAAGTTGCCTGTTTGAAACGTTAAAAAACATCATACGTTATATATATTTATACACATAACATTCACGGCATATACCACCCGTACACGTGAGTCTGGTGTCTGTAACGTCCGGCGGATTTCTTTAGATCGTAACAACAACAATAATAATAACACGGTTTCCGAAAACAAGAGGTGTTAACGCGATTTCTTAAACAGTCCATATGACATTGCCGACTCAAAGCTGCGTCCGTCTGTCTGTGCACACCCGCTGCAGCTGGCACCGATCCGGCGGCTTGTATATCCGCGTACACTCGTGGTACAATAGGTGTATGTGTATTATATAGTACTTGAGAATCCCACACTATTTTTAAATTTAAAAATAAAGCAAGTCATATTTTCTCGTTTTTTGTAATAGTTTAGATCCCAGTATGAAAAACACTTAGGTTTTTTGGATTCACAATGTTACTTTATTTGGACTGTATACAATTATAGTGTTGTATACCATTTGGTAATATGTCATTTTGAAAATGCCATTCGAGTGACCAATATAACTACTTTTAACAATTATTGGAGAAATTATGAAGTTTTAACCGAATACATTTGTTCGTATGTCACATTGCCATATATTATGATTTACCACTAACCCCGTATTATGAGTTGGTACTATTTATTTATTATACTTTATATACGGAGAAAACTTCATTTACAAATTATAATTAACAGTAGTAAATTAAGTAAATATTACACAATAGTATAAAAAAATATAACTTTCCTACTAACTAATAAAGTTAGGATAATTAAAATAGTAATAAATAATTCAAAATAATGTACAAAATATAATAGGTGTATTATAGCCTTATTAACTATTACAGACAGTTTTATTAATTCAAAACGTGGTGTTAATATCGTTAACTAAATAATAAAATAAAATATTTACATCAGTATACTTTTCAATAACTAATAACATTTTTAGCTGTAGAAGAAGCGTAAAATAATATTTAGCTTTAAAATTCTTTATAAAATATGTGGGTTTTTATTTCTTGTGATTTATTTTATATCATATTAAAATAATATTATAATATTATCTTGCGTCAAGGCATTATGGATAGACGAGTTCTTAAAGTCCGATATATAAGTAGAGGGTTCTACTTTTTTCAAACAACACTATAATTTTAAAATCTTAGTAAAAATAATTTTTTATATAATTTTCAGCCGAAAAAACCATGAAAAAAATTATATCTTAATATTTTTTATCATTATAAAACATTTATAAATCGTTATTCGTTATACAATTTTTTAACCTCTACTAATTATACTCTGGAGATTATGAAAGTAAAAATTTTTTCTTACAAATACCTACGTTAATAGACTTTGAAATAATGAGTATTGTTGTTAGATAAAAAAATCACTCAGTATAAATAAAAAAAAAATTGATTTTCGTGAATCAAATGGGTTCTAAATGGTATCAAATGGGTTGAAAAATTTAACAAAAAACATTCCGCGAGGCTTAATCAATATGTATGAAATGTCGTGTCTATTGGTTTTACATTTTCCAATTTTACGAGTCTCTTATAATTGTACATTCATTATTATATTATATAAGATATAGTTTTCTTTAAATCTATTCCGTCTGCTGAGTATACGTCGTTCGTTTATCAGCCTGCGTGTAGCGGCGCGGTGTTGTCATCGTTGTCGCTACTGCGGTGACCGGCGGTAGCGTGCGTAATGACGACCGCAAAATATAAAATCGTGTCCCGTTGATTCGCCACGGACGACACGTGCGATATTAATAAACCAAATATATATGATACACAGTCGTAATATATAACGTATATTATATACAAATAATATAATATGGGCCCGTGGGCGGTTAACGTTGCGTAATTATACTGCAGCCAGTACACGCGCACGTCAGTAATAATAATAAAATAATATATATTATATGCATTATATGCTCACAGCGGACTAATAACCGACGATTATTACACACATGTCAACTCTGTACCCGCGGGTGGGTGGATTCCCGACGAGAGGAATGGGCGGAGGGGGATGGTTTTGTGATTTTCTCGGTCCACTGCTGTGCGGCGAATAAAAAACGGTACTATTTTTAATAATAATACGATATGCAATTTATCGACGCATATCGTATGCATTATTATTACCTATTATTATTATTATTATTATTATAAAAGGACTGTTGCTGCGAAGGATTTATAATATCAATTGTATAATTTTATGCGACCACGACTACGGTAAAACGCGATGCAATGACGACTAAACGTGCATATTGCAATACGTGGTTATACAGTGTTTAGATTATAATAATAATAATAATAGTAATACAGACTTTCCGACGGCTGCGGTGGCGCCGTCATTATGCTATCGAACGAAACGATAATATTTCAATAATAACAAGTGGCCGTCGCCGTTCTACGAAATAAAAACCATTATAGTAATAATAATATTATATGATTATGTCACGCGCCCAGCGGCGTCGTCTGTGCGCTGCTGCGACATATGGTCTGTCCGCGGGCTGCGAAATCTGCGTGTACTTTCTTCCTCCTCTACACCTCCACTCAGACTTCTGGTCACTACCTTCCCCGTTTTCCATTACAGTCGGTGTACGTCATGCCTTATGACACCTCCCCCCCACGACTAGATGTGTTCACCCACCCCGCGAAGGAAGAGAAGGATTAGGATATTTCCATGGGTGTCCGGGTGAGTGGAAGGAGTGATGACGTGCAATGTGCATACACGGACGGGGTTATTAATTGGCTTTGCCCAACGAGTTTCGCGGTGTTCTTAGACCTCACATCGTCGCACGTACGACTTAAATGATTTCCTTCTTTCGGCGCAGTCATCGCAGCCTCGACGAAACACAAAACGTCTAATAATCGTCCATAATGACGTCCGACGACAATCGACGATCGCGTTGTTCTGTTATTGTGTCTTAATTATATACATATGTGTTAGTATATCTACATAATAATATTATGTACCTGTACACACATGTGCTTTCGAAGTGAATGACTACAGGATTTCACGAGCTGTAACTCCTTTCACCCAAAAATGATTTTTCTCTTATAGTCCTAATATGATAAAGTGATTTGCTCATTTCGCCCACGGCTTCGAGTACAACGTTTTGGGAAGTTTCAAAATTAGTTTAATTAAGCTATTTAGCATAAGTAGATAGGAGCATCATGAGATTTTTCGCGTATGAAATAGCTGAACCGAGTACAAGATTAGTGGGTGTTGGACGGGTGGGGTGGTGATGGAATTTTTTTTTGTAATTAGTCTCATAAATGTTCTCGGAAATTTTTTTTTTTTGCTTAAAGCATTTACAGTTTCTTATTGTACAGCGGTTAAATCGGTTATCGGTTAAATTTGTAGCATTTGTACCGCCTAACTCGCGAGACGACGGTGAACCATCTGCGAATAGGTTTAGGTTACACGATGTGTGATACGATCTGCATGTCATATTCAGCTATTTATATATATCGTATTTCTATATAGTCTAGTGCGTTGCGTGGGAGATGGCCTTAATGTAAAACATTCGATATGTCGTATATAATATAATACGGTTAATATGTTATCGTACGCGACGATTGACATGACGAAAATCTATTGTTTTTGGTCACAACCCACCAAAAATATGTTTGATATACGTTCAATATGCTCAACAACCAAACGGTTATGTTATAGAGAAACTTTGCCCAACTGAATGTAGTGAATATTATACGATGTACATAACAATGAACACTGTCGTCTTGTACGCATTATATAGTCTATAATATTAAACATTTTATAACATATTATAATGGCGTTACGTCCAGCTGCAATGTGAATATGTGTACGAGAAACAAAACACCGATTACAATAAAGTCGCGTCGTTGGGTTACGACTTACGACCGACTCTCGTGTGAGACGATGCTCATCTGTAAACCGAACGTTAGTAGTATGTGTCTGTATAATACTAAGATATAAAATATATATATATATATGTATAATATGTGCTGAAGTGTTTAATAAAAATAGACGGGCGTGTTGTCAACACAACCCTAAACAAAGATAAACAATTCATGGCATGTCGGCGGGTGAAAATATATATGTATATAAGGAAACATATGAAAATAGATATTAAAACCAATACAGTGTATTTACTGTTCACGCGATAAACTTCTGTAAATTATACGATATGCATAGACAAGATTAATTGTTTAAAGTGTGTTCACACGTTAATAATAATTATATTATTATATTGTTCGAAAACTCGAACGAGGTCTTCTTGGATAATAAACATAGCAATATCGTTTTTTTTTAAATTTTATTATCATTCGTTTTGTCATCGTAATAACGTAGTTGCGTTTGAATGCCTCATCGTCGCCTTGACAACCCATTACTGTACCATATTACAGGCACCATGGTGTGAATAAAATGCATTAAGTATGCGCTACGTGCTATACTCTACTTTATATTAAATACATTAATGAGTACTGTGTCGCGTGTAGGCATGGAAATATAATAATATTATATTTTTGTTGATTATTAATTATTATACTGTTGTGGAATAAATCGTTTGTATAGCATTTATTTTGTAATTTTTTTGTCCCTAATATTTGATATTTCTGAGTTACATATTAAACTGAAGTATACATATTGTGTGTGAAGGAAGTAGGTGTGATTTTTGATATTTTTACTATAAACTAAATGAATAATAATTTATGTGCTTAATTTATGCCATAGTAACTATTTATTTTATTATTCCGTCCCCTCAGAGTATTTATTGTAGGATAAAATTGTTGAGTTTAGTCAAAGTTTGCAGTGAATTCGTGGAAATTGTACCACAGATATGTATTGTACTATATTTTGTTTATAAAATAAACATTAGTAATTAATCAGCGGAATACAAAGAAAAAAATGATCTAAAAATAATATGGAAACTAATATTTTTTTAATAATATAAACACATTTCTTAATTAATTTGTTTGGTCTAAGTCAATGACCCGTAAACCAGAAAAGTTATCTCACGTTCATTTGGCCCGAACATTTTTTTTTTATATTTAGAAATAATGAATTATTCGATAAATATAATTAGGCAGTGTGGTGAAAATTTAAATCATTTATAGGTTCTGTATATTGTATGACCAAAGACCAATAATTTTAAAGTGCTCTCATCAATATATTTTTATGTAAGTGTGCAATTTTGAATGACTTGCTATTAGTCGAGTTTTCAATTAACGTTAGATTTAATAAATACCACCTGGAGCCACGAAAAGTGCATAAAAACAAACTAATTGCAATTATGCTGTTGGGTGTTATAATTTATACATGGTCTGCACAATAATAGGCATTAATTATTTTATTTTAATTTTAGGCTGTATACGATGGACCGGTAAATATGTATATTTTTATATTAAGAATTTGTTTGTATTTATCACTTATGGTACTTTAAACAATTATATTAAATATATTCTCTATTGGTCTCTGGTATTCCAAACTCGATTCAATATATTCATCTACACCCAATTTAGAGAGTTAATAAATTTACTTAACTTTGTTTAAAATTTAAAATTCATCTTTTTTCGGTGGCGGGGGGGAGGAGGTCGATTAGAAGAATTTTGGGTTTTGGGACTGACCACATTGATATATATTATACGTACTTACACCATGTATAATGTACATACTTTAATCAGCCGCTAGAGTAAAAAAACTTACGATTGACGATTGCTATTTAGTATTTACTATACGGTACTCGACCGAAGTATATATTATATTTTACCCAATACAATAATTACAGCCAAGTCTCGGCCGCCGCGCGGCATTGAATTAATCACGCTAATGATGACACATTTAGCGATTGCGCCGCAACTGTTGGTCGACAGTTGTTGACAGGAAAACATTTTTTAATATTGCCGCGTCGTACCGTTTCGTTCTTGTCCAGATGATTTTAATATCAAAACCATAATTTTTGTTGAAAAAAAATAAGTAATAAATAAATAAATACTCGTACGTACATAACATATGTATAATCACGACGAATAAAAATACAATATTATGATCGTTGTGATTGTACGGTGGTCATTTCACGTACAACCTATCTATGGAGAATAAAAAAAAACACCGATCGACAACCTCCCATTTATAGTTCTGTCGGTTTCGCAAGACCGTGTCGCCAAGATATTCATCTCGTATATAATAATGTATAATCGGAAACGTTTGCTGCGATCTCGACTTTACACACACACAAACAAGAATACATGTATATTATGTAGTATACTGTAATTGTACCGTTGTTCTTGTGCTATAATATATATATATATATACCTAATTACGCAAGCATGGTGTGTGTGGTGTCCCTTTTCGTAGACGTTGGCCCTTTCTAATCGTGCGGTCGACTCGATGGCGGCGGCCGTAAAGCATAGGCCATCAATCACGAACCGTACATATCTCTATCTGTGTATATATATATATATATATACACACATTATTATTATTATTATTATTATTATTGTTGTTGTTAAGTAATTCCGTTTAGCGGCGTGTTGACAATCGTTGCGGTAGTTGTGCAGTCGTGGTGATATGATCGTTGCGGACTTGACCCCGTACGAGCTGTTTTCGTATTCCATCTCTATATAGAAATTTAAAAAACGTACTCGTGTCCGGCCAAATTAATTTTTTTGTCGTCAACTGTCGTACATGAATTATTGTCTGGACCGACAACGGTGCGGGTAAACAATAGCTGTCTCTCCGAAAACGAATGTTATCTTATCCAACTGCAGCTGTCTTTTATATAATATTGTTCATCCTGCAAAGATGACGAAATTTTTGTCGTCACGTCGTTGGTAAAACAAAACAGTACCATTTTCCGACTCATTTTTTAATCCCGACGATGAAATCCTTCAGCTTTACGTATGGAAACGTGTGAATTATATCGTTTCTAATTTCCCGTAATAAAGTTCTAGCATTGTTATTCCACACCATATATGTTGTTTATCAAAACGTATATTAGACATCACCACAAATGAAGGTGCGAGGACAAAATATATTATTACTTTTATTCTGAATTAAATGAGGTTTTTATAAGCTTTCTTTTGATATTTGATTTTACCTTAGATTTATTTGAATGAACATGTTCATTGAATATGACGAAGACTAAGACTTCATGAATTTTATGGTGGCCAAAAATATTAATTGTTTATCCCTGGTGTAAACTATGTATATATTTTATGTATGAATGGTAGCAAAAAAAAAGGAAAAAAAAATAGTACCTAATTGTCTGGCACAGGTCTGCAAAGTATTTGCCTATATTTAATATATTTATATATTATGTGTGCATATTTAACCGCTGCCGCCGCCGCCTCTCTCTTCTTCGAAATAATTCTTTTGCTGCGACGGCCAAAGCCGAGATTTTACAATGTGTTGTTATCGGTTCAGCGGAAAAAAAATTCTATTTTTTGGCGTCCAACCGCCGCCGCCACAATGTCCACATAATGACACGTATAATTCATTCTGCCGCGCCATAGCCTGTAAAAATCTCAACGTTTTACTCTCCGCGGTTCGTGTTATGTAATTTTTTTCCCCCGTTCTTCATTTCACTCGCCCGCAGATTCAAATTAATATCCCACGACAGTCTTAACGTCTTCTTAAGCCAGCGCGCCGCCGCCAGCCGTACCGAAATAGAAAAACCCGCTTGTACGCTCGTAAAAATAACGGACGCGATGGAGATTATGATTTTTTTTTAACTACTTGATCCTCTAATACACACACATACACAAAAACACACTACTACTACTACTACTATAGTGACTATACATTACGCCCATTAATTTATGACCGAAACCATAAGCGTAATAATTGTGTACGCACGCGACACATTTATATTCTCTGGTTTATTCATCTTGGTTATAATTATTATTATGAATTCGTTTTTGTTTTTTTTTCAGCTCTCAAAGTCAAGTTGATGTTGAGGAGACCCATTAACCAATTGGTTGCCCAAGGAATTATGCCCTGTAAGTATACGACCACGCCCGACATATACTCGGCGACACGCAAGACGATTTTTTTGAGCGTTCTACCCTATGTTTTATGATGCACCACCGCCCTTTAAGGTTGAACGAAAGTTAACTATTAGCAAATCTCACATTCTGTGTTTAGCATGCATTTATTTCATTTTAGTCGCGCGTAATCTAAAAAAAAAATATGCTTAATCCGGAGCATTTGGTTGTTAATTGATATGTACCAGATGATATTACTGTGTATCAGTCATGAGTCTTGCGGTTGTTGTTTAATGATTATTTGTCGACACTACTACGATAGTGTGTCAGCATTTGTGATTTAGTCTTTTAACTATAATCTTCGCTTGGCGTATTTGCAGGTTTGAAAAGCCCACCAGCCTTCCATGAACAACGACAAAAGTTGGAGAGGGCCAAGATGGGCGATCTGTTGAAAGCCAAAATTCAACAGAGGCCTGACAAACAGCAGCTGGTCAGACAGCACATATTAGAGGACGTCGGTGACGTTGACCGATCATTAGCCGAACGTCAGCGCATGTTGGTCAAGTGTCGTTTGGCCGATTCGCTAAATACCCAACTAGCACATAGGCCAGGTCCTTTGGAATTGATCAAAAAGAATATACTTCATACAGACGAGCCTATTGAAAGGGCCGTTAAAGGTATGTGTATACATTGACCACAAATTTAAGTGAACATTTCTGAAATTTTCATAGTTGACAGTTTTGAAAGTACTATATAAAGGTGAAAGATAAACGTTAAAATTTACCTCTCTTTTTATGCCAGTAAATTATTATCTGAGGTAAAAAATTACAAAATGCATAATAAATAACATGGTTTATTTAGCTGTTAGTAAAAATACAATATTCATTGGCTATTGTGTTTGGCTCCTAATCTCGCTTCACGGGTGTGTTTTGATAGACGTGCATTCGTTTGTTTTGCAGAGGGTCAGATCGAATTCAAAGCCACCAGCGAAGGACAAAAGGTCAAACCTGAACTCCCCGATCAGTATTTGACTTTAGACGAGGACTCTCAAAGTTCGGGCGGTGCTGGAAGTTCGTGTTCTCCGCCTCCGCCACCACCGCCTCCACCACCACCGCCACCAACGGTAGCGCTGACCCACAGGCCAGCGTATGATATGATAGAGACAGCCGCTGCCAACGCAGGTATTGTCACCTTAACGTTACTACCTTCACCCTTGGGCTCGTCCACGTCCAGCTTGTCACCAATGAGTTCTGTTGCCTCACCGCCACCCCCTGCGCCTCCACCAATGCCTCCGTCAACTCTACCGCTACAGGTGCATGGGCAGCAGCCGGCACCGGGTAAGGACAAAAACCGAAAGAAAAGCAAAAGTAAGTCGCAGGCGAAGACCAGAACGATCAAGTTCCATGAGTACAAAGGTCCACCAAGTGCGCATAAATCGCAAAATTTAAATGCCAATTCGGCTGAGACCTCGTATGAATTGCTTTTGCAGCAGCAGCAGTTGTTCTTACAGTGGCAACTCGAATGGCAACAAAAAGTAAGAGTTCATCGTGTATACCTCGTGTCTTGGAAACATTAACATTAAAATGTTATCAATTATTTTTTTTTATCCATAGTATCCTCAACTCATACTGCCCGCCCCACCACACAAATCGACCTCATCAATCGTTGAGCAATCTTCTACTGTATCGTCGTCGTCGTCTTCATCGTCTTCGCCGTCGTCTGCGCAATCTTCTGCGTCGTCTACAGCGTCCGCCCAGACCATCAACAATCTACCGCAGATTATCGAAACCCGTTCATTACGAAATCTCGATGATTTAAAGGGTTAGTACTATATTAATATATACATATAACAAATTCGAATATAATTTTTGTTTACCTAACGTTTTTACTTAAATAATTATTAAATTTGGTTTTAGTGAGTGACTTAAAGGCTGAGCTGAAGAAACGTAATTTACCCGTGTCTGGGCCGAAACCACAGTTAATTGAAAGGTTACGATCATTTGCTGAACACAATTCGGACTTGTCGAACATGATACTATCACCCAGTAGTCATTCGAATCCAAACAGTCCTCCGCGGTCGTCGTCCACGCCACCACCGCCACCTCCTCCACCCCCACCACCACCCTTACCATCACCGGGATCCCAAAATACGCCAGAAGAAGACCGCATCATACGGGAACAACAGAGGCGCATAGAACAGCTACAAAAACAACTACTTAACTCCCAACTACAGCTTCAACAACAACAGCAAACCAGGGTACAAACATTCCAGGTATTTAAAAATAAAAATGCGTTCACGTAACATGCATTTACCAAAAAAGCAACACGTTTAAGCAAATTTATTATACGACATAGTAATAGAAATGCAGTTAGGTAACAGACTTAAATGATTGCAATATAATTCCACATTATCGAATTTATTACAAGTCAATTAAATGTAATCAACGGTATCGTCATCGACTCGTTTTTAAATTTAATGACCTAAATAAAAAATGTATTAACCCCATTTTAGGTTTTATTTGTTGATTACAACAGTTTATTATTTTAAGATGTTGATGAATACTTAATATGCATATATATTTATATTTGTACGTACTATTTTAAATATGTATTTGGAAAATAACCTAACCTCATGGTTAATTGTTTGATATTAGAGGTAACGAAATACCGTGTATACGTATAAACGACTATCCCCTATTTTGGCATTAATGTATCGCAATTATTGTCAATTAAGTTTAATGATTAAAACCATAACGTTTGTTTCATAATATTAATTTATATTATTTATATTTCAGCCTCATCAGCCGGTTAATGCGAAAGCAAATCTGGCAGCCTTCCTTCAGCAGCAACAGTTGAACCAACAACAAAAACAACAGAAACATATGATCTTGACGACGAACAACAATAATTCAATGAAGAATAATAACAACAATCTTGAGACAACCAAACGGAGGAGCAATACAATCGTATTGGACAAGGAACAAGCGGCATCGATTTTGAGTCAGTTAGACCACAACAATCAAAGGTATGTGTCAAATTAAACTTTGAAATTGATTCTAATTGTCGTCTATCGTGTTTATTTTATTATATTAAATCTATTTCAGTAGAACAACTTCTCTGCCGAATTTTTTGGGTACGTTCGTTCAACCCAACCTGACTACCACCAATATCAACAACAACAACACTAACATTAACAACAACAACAAGCCGACAATTACAGTCGTTCAGACCCCCTCCGGGTTCCACAAAGTGGTGGATGACGACAAAATCGACGTTCCCATGGTAGTAGATGACGTGAAATTGCAGCAACAAACCACCGTAAACTTGCCATCGCAGCAGCAGCTAGTAGAGAGAGTTATTGAATCATCGTCGGAAAATCGACACCAAGACACGTTGGAAAACAACAACCAAAGTCCAAAACAGGAGGACGTAAAACCACCATCACCATCGTCGTCTCCTTACATCGATATTAACAGTCTGCCAATGGTGTTCGACGACACTAAACTGTTTCAAAACGTGAGTCGATTCTTTAATATTCTAAATTATTGTACTCGGTATCTGGATAGAATCTCGTGATTGGTTTTCTTCTCCTCAATTTACGTGTTGGGTCATTATTATTTTAAGCATCACAAATTGTTTTTTTTATTTGCTAAATATAAAATCGTTAAACAGCTCGTTACCTACATGCTATTTTAATCTAACCCATATGTTCTGTTCAGGTCGATCTCTTATTTTAATCGTTTTTATAATAAAAATATGTTGTTGTGTTTCAGGACCATTTGGCTGACACTTGCCGGCATAATGTGTCCAAAAGTCAGATGATGGACGACGTCCTGGAGATATTGATCAGGAACGGCGAGTTGCCCGCGTCGGCGGCGCACGATCAGACGTCTGCGGGATCCGGAGTCGATAACTCGGTGGTAAATGCGGCATCCGACTTCGATATACACATGGACGATCCATTCGCTATGGACGTGGTGTGCAACGATGACCTAATGATGGACGTGGATACCGACTGGCTCGATTCATTGGATCTGCCACCACCATCAGCTGAACCGCTGGCCGACCTGTTCAATGGTGAAGCCGCCGACAATGACTTTAAACTTCCTGCCAATATGGACTTCCTGTGGGACCGAATAGACTTCGCGACGTAATTTTACTTGTAAAATATTATTATATCGTCGCTACGTATGTGTACACGTTTACTTCTATATACGTGCGTATTGCGCGCTATCGTTATCGCCATTCCCCTTCGTCTATTTTTTCTCTGTTTCTTCATCTCTTCTTCACTCGTCTGAAAATTCTCGTCCAACGTCAATAAATCAAGTATGAAGTAAACTAACGTTTGTTTACATTTACCAGTCATATCATCTCGAGTCGATTGATCGTGTCGACCGATTTGTATAAAGATTTAAAAAAAATTATTACATTTTATTTAAATAGTTAAAAACAATAATAAATTGACGAAAAATTATTATATGCTCATTTATTTACCAGGGTCGTGTTTACTTAAGGAATATTTATTTAGAGAAATTATAAAAATACAAATAATTTTTCTTTCTTTTTCATTGCTCAAAATTGTATAATTATTATTTATTTTTTTTTTTAACAGAAAATAAAATAATAAAAAAACTAACCCATTAAATCCATTATCTGTGGTTTACATTCCTTAATTTTTATTTAAAAGATTAAAATAAAAACGTCCGGCATAATGATATATAGTGTTTAATAAATAAACAAAAATATTATTTTAAATATCGTATTTTATTTGTAATAAGTATCTTGTACATAATATAATATGTTTGTATTAAACTATCTTTTTTTAAATATTATTAAGTATTACTAATTTCATAGTTAAATTATATTTTTATTTATTTTTAAATAAGAAGTAATAAAATGACAAAAAAGCGGTTGAAAAACGATATACATAATTATAATATCCGCTTAACCAATGAATAGGTGCTGAATAGTTATTAAAATAGTACCATAGTATTATATTGTATAGTGAGCGCATGTGAAACGGCATACGGCACACCTAGTGCCGTCATTTACCTCGATGGGCTGTGCGTCGTACCGGGCGAAAACAGAATTATTATTATATTATTTTTTTGTTTTTTTTTTTAGAAAATATTTTTCTCTCAAATGTATGTATTATACAAATATATTTATTAACCTTTTCTCAGCGTCTTACGGCTATATTATATTATATATTTGTGACTTTTACCATTTTCCTTTTATGCTTCCTTCATCGACATATTTTGATAAGAACGATTGTATACGTAACATTTTTAATCTGTTCTGTTATTACTTTTACTACTATTACTTATCTTTTATTTTTGTTTTTTTGTTTTTTTTTTTTTTTGTTCTGTAATGGTGCTCTTTACCTGTATTATGTAATAGTCCATACATAGTTATCTGTAAAACAATATTTAATGTTTGTCATCGCATTTGTGAAGTCAATCACGCATAAAAAAATTCATGTGTTTTTCCTTTTAATCAATAGATAAAATTATTTTAAACATTCCAAAAACACTAAACGAATATTATACTATGTAGAAAAATATTTGTAGGAAATTATTATCGAACAAAATCTACAAGTTTTTGCTAAAAAATTTACACATGATCATTGATGGTTGCTATTACAATATTTATTATATTGTGTATATCATAATTTATCATATAAATAATAATTCATGCCATACTGATATTAGTTAATTTTGATTAAATATTAATCAATTTAGTCAATTAGTCAAGAATATTTTAGATCAAAATTTGTTATTATAAACAAACAAAAAAAAAAATTAAAAAAAAAACAAAAATCAAAAGATCATAAAAAAATTCCTATATAACTTTTGACTTAACATTTATGCGTAGGTGTACCTAATCATAAAAGCAATAGTGTTAATTAAGTTCAATTTATTGTTATTTTATTTGATTATGTATTTTGTTTATGTACATTTTTCTGAATAATTATATATATATTTATATATATATTTGTGAGTAAATCGAAAAATGATTGTTATATATTTTGTATTGTTTTTTCCTTCTTCTTGTTTACTACTTTTGAAGCGATTGTTAAAAAGTGTCTTGGCACAAAATATTCCATATTTATCAAAGGATTTTTTAAATTTACTTATATGTAAGAAGAATTCATATAAAGTATGAACATATCTATTATTGTATTGTATAATAGTCCATCATTGCAGATAACTACTTTGAAGTGACAAGAATCCTGAATATTTTATTTTTTTAAATGCGTTACAAGCAATTTTTATTCTTTTTACACAAAAGATTTATGTTCTGTAGATTTATGTAAAATATTTTTTTTAAAAAAAAGGAAAAATTCAAATGCATCTTACCTGGCTTATCAACATTTATAGGTAACATTTGTTGGAATATTAAAAAATTTAATCGGTTTATGGAATTAAAGGTAAGATTTTGAACTACATTTTTATTATTTTGATTTATTAAAAATGTTTGTAATAAAATTAAAAACATAATTATTGCTATTTTCATGTTATTAATTTTAAGCGTTAATTATATCGTCTGTATAGATATCATCTATGGTAGTATAGTCTATACCGATAAACAACGACTGTGAATTGTAAATAGAACGTTAGACCACCGCCATGGTATCTATATGGCATAGATATTTTGGTATATACTATATATCTACCTAATATATTATCTATAAAATATAGGTTTATAACGTGCGGCTTTTAACTTTTCGTCCGATGGTAGACCATAAGCATTTATATAATTTATTATTCAAAAATCAAAATTAATCCGTGAATGTCCACCATGTGGATGACCTGTAAAAGCCATAGTACACATTGAAGTTAAAATATATTTCAAACGTTTTGGCACAGTGTTCGACCCTTTGGGACCTTTTATCAAATAAATGGCATTTGAAGTTTCATTATTGTTCCCCCATGGTAAATTATAAAATATTGACCTTATATCCCCTGTAACTGTTAGATATTACGTTTAGTTATGCATATTACATGGTTGGAGTTCAACAAGTACCTCACCCCTGCAGTAGGTATTACTTAGTTGTGAGAACTCTACCATACTTTTTTCAGGTGATATTTATTTTATATTAAAATCTTCTAATTCGAACTTATATTCTATTATAATAAAGGGTACTTATCTCTATTATATTATTTCTACGTACCTACCTATATAACTATATATAACAATATAAAGTCTGATGGTAGCTTAATTTAATTCGGCGTTTGCGTTCTCCGATAGTCCGATGGGAACATGCGTAGAGGACCATCAGTATTATACAAATTACAGCACAAGTATTATATCGCGTACTTGTGTTGCTTATCCATAATGATAGAGTTATGTTTTATATAATATTGTATATTTTATATGTTTCGTACGTTATTTTTACTTTATTTTCGTACATACATAATATATATTATACGGGTTATAGAAAAAATAAAATACAATAATTAATGCAAAACAACTCGTGATACGCGGAAATCATAACACGATCGAGTCAATGTAAGAATTGTAAGATCATAAACCATGTTGGAATGTTTATGTATTATACAGTCACTCAGTTCTATATTATAATCAATAGGTTCTTCCAGGTTTAATTCTGTTGTAAAACATGTTGATTAATATTTCGTAATATTTTATATTATTTTGAATGTTAATATTTAAGGTATTAATTTTATCCTGACATGATTTATTTTATAATCACTATATTAACTATAAAATATATTTATTTATTGTGAATCAATAGCCACTTGTGATATTGTGATAGATAATTAACTTCATTTTGTTCACGTGTTTTATAGGTACCAGTTCTTTTCGTCGGTTATTTTATTTCAATCACAGATTAAAAAATAACTATAAGTAAATGAGTAGGTATAGGTGTAGTGGTGTATGTATACTTAACTTTTGTATATGTCATTATAATAATATCTAAGAACAATGATGTCAGCTGTTAAGGAACTAGGAAGTCACAAGAAACTTATCAAGTTGCAATTGCCCCAGTATAGCACGATGCACATGCAATTGCAATTCCAAAAAGATTGATACAGGACAAATACTTCATCCTTTTCTTACATCATAATACCTATAATAATGTATAGTATCTATATCATAATATTTATTATATTTTATGTATGTTATATTTACTTTTTTTCGTTTATACATAATAATATATATTACGTATATTACAGTAAAAATAAAATGAAATTGTATATATTATATAATATACCGCAGATATTGCAGTGTCCGTTATGATTTTATTATGCGCGCCCATTGTAGTTATTATTATTATTTTAGATACGTTCACAAAAGGTTATTTTAAATTATTAAAAAAGTAATGTTGTGCCTCGCATGGTTAATCAAACTGAAAGTATGTATGAGTGAGCCCTTCTATAATATACCGTACTCGTGGTTTGAACGTAATGCTGTTCATGTTTTACATGGCCTGTGCCAATATAGGTACCTTGAAAAAATAAATAAATGTATTGATCTATTGTATATTATCATCATTAACATAAAATTTAAAAATTGTGAAATATATATTAGGTATAGATTTTAACCATGCGCATAAAACTTGCTCAGTAATAAGTAAATATTGTTAATAATCATATAAAATAATTTCAATCGTTTGTCTATAAAATGTTCAAGCGTTGGTTGAGTATATATGGTGTTCGGT
The DNA here is from genome assembly GCF_020882245.1 of Rhopalosiphum padi. NCBI lineage: Eukaryota > Metazoa > Arthropoda > Insecta > Hemiptera > Aphididae > Rhopalosiphum > Rhopalosiphum padi. The sequence continues at coordinate 29,391,062 of NC_083600.1, forward strand.
AGTAGAAAATTGAATATTAATTATTATCATTACCTTAAATTATGGTGACCATTTTTCAAAAAAATAAAAAATAGAACTTAGATCATTTCCGAATTCGTCAGTATCTTTAAAAAACGGTAATGCATTTTTTTTAAATTTGGAGTATATACACACCTTCACACCTCTTAAGAGGATGTCACACACTGTTTGTTTTCTCTCTCTAGCCCACGCGCAACATAGACAAAACGCATTTACGCAGTCTGAGTAGAACTCGCTCAATTTTGGTTCTAGAGTAAATATACCTATTATAAAATTAAATTTTGATAATATTTCTGAGTACAAGACGATAAGTTTTTTTCTATTATTCTCAATACATCGTTAATTATATCGTTTATAAATTACAACATTTTTAAATAACCTTTAAATTTTCAAAATTTTAATGTTTTTAAAAAAACTCATCGTCTTGTACTCAGAAATATTATCAAAATTTAATTTTATAATAGGTATATTTACTCTAGAACCAAAATTGAGCTAGTTCTACTCAGACTGTGTAAATGCGTTTTGTCTATATTGCGCGTGGGCTAGAGAAAGAAAACAGCGTGTGACATCCTCTTAAGAAGGTTAATTTAAATTTAATGTTTTAGTATTTTATTAGTATATATTCGAATATGATATATTACGTTAACGAGTGTTGTAACAATATTATTTATGAAATAAAAACAAAAAATAAAAATAAACGATTTCAAAGTCACATTTATTTTTATTGCTTGAATTTCCGATTGAATCACGATCGCCGCTCGACACAAAACTATATAATACAACCTACGTATTTTCATTTTTCACTCATTTAATAGATTCTCGTAGTGACGTAGTCGTTATTTATACAATAACATAATATTTTTATCAATAAGTTTTTTTTATTAAAAAAACAAAATTGAAAAATGAATATTTAGTAATGTGATATATATTATGTAGGTATATTAATAAAAATGAATAAGGCATAATTGGAATCAACAAAAAAGCAGGATAAAACGCATCCTCAAAGAAGTTCATCATAACAACAGCATATAAAGCTAAAATAAATTACAATCCTTTTTACTAAACGGGATGTATGGCTACCCTACCGTAACTGCATATTTTTATGTCCGAAATAATATTCAAAAATTATTAATTAAGACCCCTCACATGTAGCTAAATTGCCTATTCAAGACGCCGTTTTACTTTATGTAATTTTTATTTTGATATTTGAATAATTCGCGTATTACCTATAATATAAATAATAAACATTTTTATTATCTATAGTATTATATCATAATGTGCAGTCATGGTTTTGTTATTTAAAATAATATCATAGTCTGTTCTAAGATATTTACTGGTCAAATGTAACACAATAGTTATGTATAGTTTTTATAGCTGTAAATATATTTTTTTCTTGTGTATACGATGAATAATAAAAAAACAAATTAAATCCCCACTCTTCTTAAATTCTGTTTAAAGTAAATTACACAGATTTTTAACACAATTATTTGGGCTATTTTGGTCAACTATAAAATACAGATCTATCATTAAATTCAATCATAACAAATATTTACTTTTCTGTAAATAATGGGCAATAATATACAAATAAAAAATAATAGTTCTTCGTGAATCAATTATATTCGTTATTTAATGTAAACAGTATTAAGTAATAGAAGATATTCTATGATACTATGGATTTTGCTGAATATATATTGACGAAAATCTTATGATAACCGATCGAAGATTGTGGATTTGCATAAGAGCCATCTGTCATCCATTTAAGACCTTTTATTTTATATTGTAAATAAATATATTAATTTAATATGATTAGAGGTCGGATTTATATTCTCTTAAAATCCTTAAAATATGATGTTTTTATGTCACATAAAATAGGCAATATATTCTCTTAATATTATTTTAAAATACCAGATATATGATGTTTTATGTCTTTAAATATGCAAAATATTCTTTTAATATTAAAAAAAAATTATATTTTATTTATTATTTTAAATTATTATTTATTTATTATTTAAATTTATTTTTTATTAATTTGGTTTTAAATATATTTAATTTAATCTATTTTACAATAACAATTAATAACTATATATTGTTCCATGTGTTCCGGTGTCATTTTAGTACGCCGGTTTGTAAGAATGTTCTTGTAAATCATATAATTTATGATCGAGTCTGCATAGCGTAGTTGTCCGTGTTAAATTAAATAATATCAAAAGATTTATCCTACCTTAAATTCGGTTAAATATAAACTAAATAAATTAAAACACTTTAATTTGGGTAAATTTCATATAATTTAATACAGTTCAAAAATAATATTCAATTGTAAGAACTATTAAATTTTCTATTCCTAACCAATAGCAACCCTACACAAACAAAAATATTCGATTTCCGTTTGTCCTTATTGCAAATTTAGAGCATTAGAGGAACCACTATTTCATTTATCAAATTTATACTTTTTTTTTTATATATAGCTAAAATGCTTGACTGAAATTGAAATACGGTTGTTTGATTTAACTCGGATACAGAATGACCTCCTGTAGTACTATTGCGTTAATACATATTGCGTATATTCCGAGTATTATTCTTGCATTGTTCCAATGCATCCAAATTATTAAGTTTATTTTATTTATATATTGTGTATACAATTTACAACTTTTAATTCAAAATTCTGATAATGATATTATGAGAACGTAAAAATAATTAGAAAACTATTGTATAAATATTTTCACAACGAGATAAAATGTTAAATTGATAATTTGAATCATATATGTATTTATTATTTATTTATATTATATAAAAGTATATAAGAAAATTTATAACAGACATAATTTATATATATCCATAGTCCATACATGGATATTTTTTGTGTGTATTACGCATGCACTTGTTAAAAATATTTGATGTATGTCTGAATAATTAGAATTTATTTAATTTAGCGGTTTGTGAAACGTTTACAATTTTTCAAATATTTGTACACCAAAACAGCTGCTTCATAACAATTTCGAATTGCCAAATCATAAATAATACATTTTATACTTTCAAGATGACGTATGAAAGTAAAAAATAGAAATGAATACAATAATATGAAATGTGCCACGGACGACGCTGCCGGTCGTCCAAAACGTATAATTAAGTTTGCAGTTTAAATGTACATGCATACACTATGCACACGATTATAATTTATGAGCGTTTCTTATTATAATATAGATAATGATATAATATCATTGTATTAATACGTGTAAAATAACCAAAACGTTTAAATATAATAATAGCGATTAGCAACTGACAACGACAAGCGTACACGCAGTTAAATAAAAAAACAAAAAAATGTATCCAATATAGTAATATTTTACTGTATAGACGACGCTGCCGGTTGTCTTAAACCCGTCTATAATATCGCAGCTAAACGTACCCGCACGCACACGGTTGCAGTGCCTTCGCTTAAAATGTATACGTAGGTATTTATAGAATTGTTTTGACGACGCCGAAGCCATTGCAGGTTATATTATAGATTATAATATGTAGTATATCATAGTAAACGTAATATATCATATACGTTACATATAAGTATTTAAATTATAAATATAATATTACAATATTATAATGTATAAAATATAATAATATATGGTATATTATAACCAATATATTGGCGTATTGCGGATATTATTTGAATTATAATACATTTACTTCAAAATTAACTGTCACTACATATTGTAATTGTATTGAATTACACAAATAAATAATGTTTTTTTTAAGTCATTTAATTGGTTTTTATATTATCAATAAGCGGAAAAAAGCTATTGTAAAATTAATTTATGGCATGTTAGAATTGTGGACTATAATGTATTATGTACTTTAGATTTTTTTTTTGTATCCGATGTAAAAATAACTTATAAGTTACAAGATATCTTGAATTGAATATTAAGACCAAGAAACAAACATTTTTATCAAAATACATCGAAAACTAACAAAAAATACTGTGCAATTTTAAAAGGAGAAAGAACTGTTTTCACTTAGGGCGGTAGGCGAAAACTATCGAGAGAACATTTATGGGTTTTTTCCCGAGACCCGTAATTTTCTCTCTCCTGGGAGACGTATTAGGACGAGAGCTTTACCTTCATATCTATATGTTATTATTATTCTTTTGCTCTTTAGTTTATAGGTTTAAAATGTAAAAATATATTGAACTAGAACATATAATTATCATTTAAATACATAATATACATAATTATAAACTATATAAAAACACTTAGATCACTCATCCAAAAACAAAAAGAACAACATAAGATTTTCTGATGGGATATGATCAAATTAGTAAGTAGCAGTTAACATTTGTTCATTTATCTAAATTATTTTTCAGATACCATACACCATTATTCAATAGATATATTTTTTACTATATTAAATAGCGTTAAGAAAAATTATACGTGAAAGCTAACACAAGCTTTTAACACGAAGTACATTCAAATAACTAAAACATATTCAATTTACAACATAAAGTACCGACATATACACAATTAGCATTTGCATTATGTTTTGAGAGGCTTAGGATGGAATAAATTCAGCAGAACCCTAAATATATAGCGGAAATACAAATCCTAGAATTTTCATGGTAATTAAATTCATATCTGGTTAGGTATTTGGTAATATGAACATTTTAAATACAATAAAACTATACGTCATAATGCACTTAACAGCTATTAATAATAGTAGACAAAAGAAGATGATAAATATACTTTATTTCTTCAACATAAATAGCGTTCAAAGTTACAATATATATGATTATAAAATTCAAGGAGTGGAAAAAAATATTTTATTTAAACTCGCATAGACATGTCTGATTTATTATACAGAGGAATTGTTTCGAAAATCATAAATTATTTTCAGACTTGAGTGGAATAATAAACAAAAGATGATTTAAACAAAAGTCAATGGCATATTATTACATTAACTCAAAGACCAGGCATGTTTTGATTTTTTTCTTTTTTTTTTTTAGGAATAATAATATAGTTGACGAAATTATTAATTTTCGGAATGTTTATACTGTGTAAATACTAAATACTATATTAAACTGTACGCAAAAATTAATAATTGTAGTGTTCTAAGAACACTGATATATTTAATAATGTTCATCATATTGGCCGTACATTAAAACTTAATTTTATTATTTTCTGTAGTTCTTATTTTACTTAATGTATGCATAATAATTGTAACGTACGATTGACAATTCAAATAAATATTTTTTGTATATATATATATAATATTTATAGAACGAATCACCATGTTTTACTGTTTTATTACTTTAGTCGACACAGAAAAATGGTGAGCCACGAACGACGGGGTTTTGAACATCATCGTAAAGCATTATCACAAATTAACACGTATCACTTGCTGCAATAATTTTCATACAATGTATATTATAGTAGGTGCATACCTTGACTATGTTAAATTATACTCGTATAATGGTATACCAAATACCTAATCATCTGTTAAAATATAATTTACTAAAATCACTATTAAGTGTATTTAATCAATAATAGTTGGTATATTATCATCGTTATCGTACGATTACGTCCGTACGGTTGTATTGATTTTGTACACATCGAATAATTGTCCGTCTGTTTAATCGGGAAGAAATTAATATTACATCACGCATAAATAATAACGCGTATTCCACCTTTTAGTATGCAAAGTGAATAATCATCACGCCACGATATTCGAGTTAGAAAGTCTACAAGAATGTCTGTCTATGAGTAAAAAAAATCGCATTAGATTAGTGTTTGTCGTTATTATTCAACGGTGGAAAACAATATGACTTGAATTGGTAAAGTTAAGTCGATATTAAAAACGTTAAGCAATCAGTTTAAAGTTAACAAAAAATTTATTGAGTTTATAAATTCAAAAATAATAACTTAAGTTTTTAAATATGTTTATGATAGACAATTTAATTTTAATTACTGTAATTGTAGAGTATTTAAATTAGGCACCTATATAATTAGTGATAATAATTAAAACCTATAGTTTGATATTTAACTGTAGAACTAATATGAAAAAAGATATACATACAATTAATTATAAACTCCTGAGCGATTCGTTTTCAATAGATTCTTTATTCGTTTACCATTTGACTCGCGAAAATGAACATCAAGTTATTTTTGGATCAAACATTAAAGTTATACAGCATATTTAAAATGTTAGTTATGGCTAGTTGCGACGATACGTTTATTATATTTTAGTTATAGATTAAGTGTCGCGTGATCACTGTTCAATCACGTACACTCGAGCGGGTTTATCGAGATACGAGAGATAATGACGTAACCGTAAAATAGAGGTCATTCGGCCAAAATGGTTAGGTACGTTAAGTTCGCAGACGAATGAAGTTTTGCAGGTGTGCATACCACACTGGGAAAATAAGTGACACAGACAAGCTCAAGTTTTGTCTAACAAAACGTTTCGACGGAAAAATTGAACGCGAGTCGTTTGCTAAAGTTCGTTTGATACATACCGACGTGAGTACATTGTACGGAGCTTACTGACGAAATCGCATTTTCCACTCGACTTTTCTCATTGCAGGGAACGTCGTATACTTTTATATTTCAAAAATACATAGACAATAATACGTTATTAACAGCATACTATCAGTGAATGATAAGCGGATAAAATGTAAGCGCTCGGTGTAAGTTTTATTTTGTTACAATAATAATATAATATAGTTATTTATAAATTACCAATAAGTATCCGACGCATTTAAAAAAAATCAATATTATTGTAAAAGACTTTTAAATTGAAATTGAAAATAACAATAGGTATAATTTCCATTATACACGTTTATAATCCGTGTATATAATAATATTACAATATTAGTAACAACAATAAACGACTAGATTAAATAATATTACAATATTTGTTCACTGGAGATTTAATTGGCTCAAAATTGCGTATAATCGAAGTGGGAAAACTAGCGAAAAATAACGCATTTTACGATGTCGTTCTCTTTTATACACTGGGGAAATTATTGGTCGAACCACACACGTGTACAGCATTTAAGCACGTAATATTATTATGACTGGGAGTTAAATCAGTGGAAATATTGTACGCAAATAACTGCGGACGATAACGAATGTGAACATATGTCGTTGTGTATTATACATAAACATATTTATATTTTTTCTTTTAGTATAACCATTGCTACATCGAGGTAATCCTTTTACGTGCTTACTTTTTTCATAAAATTCATTATTTTATCAGGTGTATAAGTACAATGCCTGGTCATTGTTATGGATTTTGAAACACTAAATCTATGCACGTAACATCGCCAAACGTTGCGTTGAAAAAATACGAAATATTTGTGTGCACTAATATTATTATGCACATGTTATATATTATTATAAATATTGCAGGCTATGTATTTAACACGTTTCGCTTTATACAGAGTGATTCACCAATAATGCTTACCCCCTTTTTCTTTTTAAATTAAGAATTTATTTAAATTATGACTTCAAGAATTTTAAGGTATACCAAAGTATCATACTTTCTAATAATTGGATTTTTATATAATTTAAAGAGCTCCTTAGACATACGATCTTTTTTTTTTAAATGAGAATAATAATTTTTTCCCCCAAAATTGTTAAGCTGATACATTTTTTGAAATTTTTGATGAATCTAAAATTAAATAATGAGTTTTTGCGGTTTTAAATTGTGTGTTAGAATATGTATAATAGGTTTATGGTGACAGATTTGAAGATATTATGGATTAAGACTTATAAGAGCTACGATGATTTTTAAAATTATAGCTGATAATTAAATATTAATGAATTATAATTTTTAAATTGTTGAAAATTATCAGTGTAATAACTAATAAGTAAATTAAGGTAAATTAAATATTACATAATATATATATTTTATATCTTTGTAAGACAATTGTTAATGACTATTATCACTAGTATGTACATATTAATAACTCAAAAACAACTTGATAAAATTTTGACTTCGATACAAGAAGTGATAAACTGTATTTTAAAATAATCATGAAAATTTGCAAAAGTAGGATCTCATTTAAAAAAATGAAGTTTGTAGGTACCGTCAACAGAATACTCCTTAAAATAATATATAAAAATATATTAGTATTTGGAAATATGGTTCTTAATAGAGTACTTAGACATTTCACAAATCATAATTTAAATACTTTTGTTTTTAAAAGTAATGATGGGGTTGAACCTCCTTGGCGAATCACTCTGCATATTTAAAACAAGGAACATATTATCATATAATATTATGGTACAAGTGGAATGTGCTTTGCGTTGGCTATGAATACATATCCTGCTGACCATGTTGGGAATATTTGCCGAAAAGACCATTGTATATTGTATAGTTTAATGATTATAATTTTCAGTATTATTCTGCCAGGGTAGATTAAAAAATTTTCGTTGCGAAGCGGTTCACGGCTCATGGGAAATTGTGTTTAATTTTTCATCGTAACTTAAAACGTGGATAACTACGAACAAATACCTAGTATCTAAATACGCGCTTTATTGATGTATTTTCATGTTAACTTTGAGTTTTATAATTTGGCGGTGCATGTCAGCTGCAATAATTTTAGTTTTACGTATTATAATAATATTATTTAGGTAACGATGTTTAGTTTAAAAATAAAATTAAGTGAAAAAAATAATATTTGTTATTTAATTTGTGCATTAAAAATGTTTAACGGATTTGTTAATAGTGGTTTTATTAAAAAGTTTTAAGATAATACAGTCGTTTGATTTATAAACTTACCGATAGCCATTATGTGTAAATAATTATATGATGAAACAGGTGCACAGAGTATATTATACTATAATCAGTATAATTTATAGTAGTAACAAATTACAAATTAAATATTTATTTAAAAATTAAGCTTTAAATAATTTTAACAGTTATGCGTTTTAACCTTACGTTAAATTTAAAAAAAAAGGTTATACGCTTAAATTGTAATATAATAATAAATTATAACATTATGTTAAGAAATATAATATGTATTTTAACTTTTAAGCATGTTAAAAAGTCATTGTCTAAACTTTAAATCAAATGAACTAAATTTAGAATTAGAATTGAATATATTGACGTCGAGTTGCTTTATCCACCTTATATATCGTGCACGATAGCTACGTATATGGATTATTATAAATTTAATATCAATTATCATCAAATCAGAAAAACAACTATTCGTTTTCAAAAAAATTTTAATATGTTTTTTACGTTTGTTAGATTACTGGAAAAATGAAAAAATCACTCTATAAATAAATGAATAATTAATAAATTAATCATATGATGACATTATGATTAATTAAGAATTTTGAAGAATGTTTAGTGTCTGAAATAACGTTTACAGAAGAAAAAAAATACTTGTAAAAAAATAATAACCATGAATTCAAGGTATTCCGTTATAGTGTCAACACTATATTATTATTATGTTATTTTATTTTATTTTAAATTATAATATAATTCCATTGTAAAAGCGATTTTGAAGTAAAATTTATTGAGATTCTTATAATTTGTTATTGTTAATATTTTTCAAGTTCTTACTTTTTTAAATGCCAGCATACATTTTAAATGTTATGCAGAATATTTTTCTAAGTATCTTGATACATATAATTCGCAATTCGAAGGAGTAGTTAATTAGTTATAACTTATAAGTAATTAACTATACTTATTCAAAATATGTTGAAATGTGTCGTAAAATCGGCTAATTTAAAATATGAAATTAATAAAATATGATGCCATTAAAATAAATTTAAAGATGTACAGGATAAAAACATGTTTTTCTAAAACATTTATATAAACAACAATAATTTCAAAAACGTAAAACATTTTGAAATACTAATTATAGACATTAATGGATCACTTTACATACAAAAACATACTTTTTTTTAAGATTTTTCGTTCTAATTAGATTATAAGTCGAGAAGTGTTTTTAATAATGACTGCGTATTCATTAAAATAAAAAAAAGGTATTCTTATAATGTTTTAAAATAAATTATTGCTGCTATTCAGTTATATATCTACATCTCTACTGAGACTTAATTTCTTGTTATCTGAAGAAACTAAATTAACTAAATGAAATATTTACGTATACATAATGTTATTACATTTTAATAAGTAAAAATATATAATTAAGAATAGAAATAGGTACAGAAATATATGCCAATATATTTGATTCGTATGTATAGAAATAGAATGAATTGAAATATAATTAAAATTTAATATTTTCATCATTTTTTTAAATACAACACAGCGCTTTTATAACACCCATCAATGTCATTTTTGAACATGCAATTTTATAGAAATTGAGTTAATTAATGTTGTATATTATTTACAATATCAGTACATTATTTATTAGTAACTATAGCGACGAATTTAAACGATGGACAGAATAGATGAAAAGTGCGCGTAAGGTGTTTTCAATACACGATAATATTATATTGAACTTAAAAGCAGCTGTTATTGCATTTACGCAGAGCTAAGTAGGTAGATAATTTGATTTATATTCAATCAAAATTCAAACTTAATTTGTATATTGTTACGATTTCAGAATATTGTCTATTTTATTATTATTAGAGGTCATATTATGACCTACCTATACTATTATATCGTGTATAACATAATAATTCATGTTTTGGACGAGAATGTAAACGTATATACTTTATGTTACTTCGAAAATGTCCATCTATAATAAATGCGTTTATGACTTTGATACTTTGTGTAGTTACATAACCATCGTAATTATTAATATAATTTATATTATTATATTATACTTTATTTTGATGGTAAAGTGCAGCGCGGTGTCTGGCATGGCATGTGCCACTCAACCGCTAAACTAACTAGCAACTAATATTGTTTAAACGTTATATTCGTTTGGAGTTCTCGCCTCGTGTATAACCGACTGTGATTGTACAACAGGTTAATGTTTACCCACTATAAATATTAGTCTTAATTGCGATTTCCTACGTGTTGCTTTCGTTCGACGTAATAGCGAGATTAGGAATAACAACTACCTACTATAAAATGACTAAGCCCAAATGAAACGTATACAAACAAAATATAAATGGTGAAAATATTGGTATATGTGCGCAGCAAAACTTTTATTTTTTACATTTTTCTTGAACCCGTAAATGTGTAGAATGTGGATATTTGTACTGAATTTTGCAAGGTCTACACAGTGTTATAAAAATGTATAAAATATGTGTAAAACAATTTAAGCCAAATCCGACGGAAGCTCACTTTCACTTAGAACATTCAAATCATTGATGTTATTTGAAAACAGATAAATAAATACATTTATTAAACCTTTATCTTTAACATTTTAAAATAAAAGGTATAGTCACGATCTATACAACTTAAATAATAGTAGGTACTCAATATTTTAATAATTATTGTATTTATCATTTTGTTTTAAATAATTTTGAGATATTTCAATATTACATTTTAATTATTTTATCTGAATTTTAACTTTGTTTGTTCAAGTGAATACAATTAAAAACAAATTATATTTGTACTAGCAACGACTTAAGGAACCAAATTGTATTCATACTTTTATCGAGAATATCTAAATAATCATCTAAAGTTATTATTTATACAAATTATTATTTCAATTGAATAGTTTACGTTTCAAAATAATAAAACGATTACAAATCCTTTATATTCAGTTGGAAATCATTCGAAGTGATGAGTAATATATTATTGCATCGACTGATGTGAAGGTACTCAGACTTGGATACCAAATTACTGATTTTGGGAGATTCACTAGGGACGTTATAGTTTAATATGCTCAGCTTGACCATTGGGGACAACGTACTTATGTACGTACGTCCGGCTGACGCCTGCAGTGTTTTTCGTCAATATCATAATGGTCCATGATTACAATAATGTTCACATCGCTGAATTTTGATTAAAATTATAACAATATGGTTATTGTGGCTTCACACGTCTTGTTGATATTGCTCGCATTGTCATATTTGCTTATTATGATTCATTTATTCTACATAGTAAAATGCCAGAGTCCATTATACATGCCCAAATAAGGTTTATGTCCTTAAGACATAAATTATTCATAATTAAGTACAGTAATTTTAAATGTTTAAAAATATTATAAATGAATAGTGTACTAAAATTTAATTAATTTGAAGAAAAATTAAGTTAATAAATGACAATATATATAGCTATATATAATATATAATATACATTTAATTTTTTTACCAAAACATTAAATTCAATTAAAATATGAAATACTTGTAGTTCTTGGCCTGCGAGTCTTCAAAAAATAAACATAATTATGATATCTTCATTATTTCAGGAGATAACACGGTGGGTAAATCCTCATGGGACATTCTGTATATAGTTTGGTTAAAATATTTGATAATATTATAGTATAATAATATAATAATGAACAATAGTTGTTAATATATTATTATACATATTTTAACATTGAATATTATATATTATAAATATTTATAGCATAAATATGCGTAGGTATATAGATTTAATACTTATAGGCATATTAATATTATATTAACACATCAATGTTATTTTAAAAACAAAAGTATAAATGGATAATGATTATTTGATTATTGGGCGTATAAATGAATAGTTAACATAACACAGAATTTATTATGATATATAAGTTTTGGTAGTTACAAATAATTATTTACAATACATTATTAATTTTATTTATTATACAATATCTATGATAATATAGTATTATTATGAATATTAGTCATTGTACAATAAAAGTTTTGTGATTGGATTTTGGTTAAATTTGAATGAGAGTTTTATTTATCAGTGATTACACTGTTTATATTATATTACGACTTGTATATATATATGTATATATTTTTTTTATTACATTTTTTTTACTTAAAATAAAATTACCATAAAATTGATTTTTTAAAAGTTATTTGAAATTTCATAGGAGTTATGATATTGCGCAAAGGATATAATTTGTTATTTTCACTATAACAAGTGAGCATAAGTTTCTCTTTGAGAGTAGTTTGTAGGGATATAATATCTGACACCCATATAGGCTTCGGGTTCGGCGCGAAATGTTTAATAATAATGATAAAAAAAAAATTAATTTCACAAAAAGGTAAGTATAGAAAATTTAGTAGGGATTTTAAATATTAATAGGTAAATAATTATGACCAAGAAAGCTCAGACGGACACAATAAAGTAGAAAATTATGAATAAAAAATCATTAGATAACTGTGAAATTTACTGCGAGCCAATCATCAATCTGGAACTCAATTTAAGAATCGCCAAAAATCATAAACGTTGACGACGTAAGAAATATTTCGGGTCTAAGACATTTATACCATTGATAGAAGATTACCGATTTGTTCCAGTCATTTATCGGACTATTAAATATAGTTTCATTATATGACTGTTTAGGTCACATAATCCGAGCCAACGTCATGTCTAAGACCCGAACTTGTGAACGAGCTTGTACTTTTCACCCTAATTGCTTTTAAGTGTTTGAATATTTCTATAAAATATAATTAGTTCGATCTGGCGTTATTGACAACCCCGGATTACCGCCAGATCCGATCCCTGCACTGGTGTAGGGGCGTAGGTTTCATTAGATTGACTCAGCCTCACACTCTCTGAGTGTATAATACAAGGGTGGTCATCATGACTATGTACGCGAGCCACATATATTAATGCAATTATATTAAGAGCCAAATTATCTAATCTGTACTTTTATATCACAAAAATAATAAAGTTAGCTAACATCCGATAAACATATCAAATTACGAAATATGAAATTATAAAATAATAATAATAATAATAATAAAAACATTTTTTTTTTTTTTTATAAATGTATTCAAGAAAAATTAAAATTTTAGTTTTTGTAAATAAGACCCCGTATACGTCGATGAAGAGAGCCGCAATTTAGCTACCCCTGGTATAATATATATGTAACGTATATAAATATTTAATATATATACATATTATCTACATGTAGATTCTTGTTAAGAGTGTATGATGAAGAATGTACGCAGAAAATTCGGGAATAGGAAATTTGACAATTGATATAATATTATATACCTACCTAATAAGATTTAGAAAAAAGATAAAAACAATGATAAATGCAATTAAAAGAATTAACATATTATACGAGTACAAACGCTACAGAGGTAATGATAATAAATTATGAACCATAGGTACACATAGTGTATTATTTGTTGTACATTTTCACTATTAACTGACGCAATACGCATGCAAAATAACCACATTATGCATGATAATAATATCTGCATGAGTAAGATTATTGTATCCATACTTGTTAACACCTAGATTCTAGATAACTAGAAAGAAAATTAGCTATAATTAAATTAAATTTAAAATTGAATTTGAATTGAATTATGGTTATTCAACCTGGAAAAATACATGAATTAATCAAAATAGGTAACCACTTTTATGTAGAAGTCGAATTGTATTTATAACAATTCTTTTGATTGCTGGAGTTGAATTGATATTACATATTATATTACCTATATGAAGACCAATTCAAATTATAAATTAACAATATAATATTGAAATCTGAATTTAAATGTGCAATAATATTTATTAAGAATCAAACAGTATACTATACTTTCATGGAAACACGACTATATAAAGTTGTGAAATAACCAAAACATTTACAATATGTTCAAAATTTAAATTTGTACAACAGGATTCTATTATAAAAAGGTGCGCGGTTGAGTTATTCAAAAACCTAAAAGTTTAACCTAAAATTGCGAACCAGCAATAATAATAATAATAATAAACAAAAATATAAATTATAATTGAAAATATAAACATTTATGGTTATACTCAAAACTTAATATTACTACAATAGAAATTTATTCAAGGGTTATTGAATTTTGAATTGAAGAAGTAAGAAAAAAATTCAATTATTACAGAGAATATTAGTTCAAGTTGAAAAATCGATATATATTTATCGCTCCATTCAGAATCTAAAATTTTAACAGGTGTACTATTAGTAATATTATAACTCATATGAGATGAGCTATAAGACAACCAAACATGACGTCGTTACTAAAAAAATACAATTTTTGTAGTGAATTTAAATAAAAGTCTACGAATTATAATACTTATTGTGCATACTAAGAGTGATATTGAATATAAAAATAAAATAAGTAGTTAAATCAGTTGATAAGCTTTTATTTGATTCAAAATGGAAATTTCTACAATAACAGAATTCTATTGTTATAACATTTATATACTTAGCACCTCATATTTTCTTCTTTCTATAAAAGACGCCTTTTAAAGTAACTATTTCAAATTCATCTTACTTGAAACTTTTATAAATTTCATAAGCTACTGGAGGAAAATACTTTCCATTACCTTTTATAGTTCCACAACTAAGTTTTTTTTTTCCCGATATTTATATTGCTAAAAACACTATCAAACTAAAAATAAAAGTCTTTATTGTCATAAAACTTAAAAGGAAATCAAAGTAGCTGCTTCTCTTTCAATCAACCTATTGCCGGGTAACTTTATTTACCTTGATAAATACCAAAGTTCAATCAATATCCAGTTTCAAAATACAAGCCATTTTTCGAACTTTTATATCTCTTTTGATGGAACTCACTAGCATATTATTTCGTATCAGTAAGTTAGTTATTATTTTATCGACATAATTAATATGACATTATTTTAAAGTTATATTGTATAATCATAATTTTTAAAGGGTTAAATATGATATATATTTGTAATTTTCAGTCTATAATAACAAAAATGCATATTTTCGGTGACACGCAATTAGTTATTTGACAATTTAAAAAACAAAACACACTCAGAATACAATAATTATTATTGGTATATTATTAGTTATAATGTACAATATTATTCGTTTTAAGGTCCAATATTACTAAAAATAAAAAAAAATTCAAAGTTACTGCTGTCATAAAATAAAAATAAAGCCGCTTATTCTCTTTCACTAAAACTAATTCTTGACCACATTGTTTACTTTGATAAATATCGATATTCAATAAATAATCATAATTTTATTTAAATATAAAATTTATAACAATTATTTTATTATAAAAATAACCAAGAAGACAGACACAATTTTAAGTAAAAACTAAGGTCAAACAGTTAAACTAAATATAAATCAGCTGAAAATGTCTCATTATATTATGTATATATTATATTGTATTTTAAATTTTAAATTTGTTGGTGGTTAATAATAATATAATAGATATGACAATAAACTATATTTAATTTTATAAAACTGATCTGATAATAAATGAAAATGATATAAAGTATTTGTAGTTAAAAAATAAGAACTAATTAATCAGATAAAAATAAGTTGACCTGATGAAAAAACAAAGAAACAACTTTAATTTAAATATTTTTCAAACATTAAAAACATAATTTACTTCACACAATCACCTACGTGATAACATGTCTCTAAATGTATTGTAATAAATAAATGCTATGTACCAACGAATGTAGGTATATGCAAAATTATGTGTGAATGTTTTAAATAATGCAAAAGAATGCAAAACAAAACAACACACTTACGTCGGAAATATCACTACGGAATGAATTTCGACAAAGGCTTTCAGGTTTTTTAATTAAATAAAAACAATATGCAAATACATTAAACTCGCAACCCCGATAATAATTATAAAATATTCCCGCTGGGAATAACTCATTATGTGTTTGAAAACATTAATATAGAATTAAGCGAAACTTTTGTATGAAAAAAAGATCTGTATGTTAATATGCATAACTTTAGTTTCAGGACCGGTGAGTTTCACTAGGCATGTGTGAGCAAGAAAAATTATACGCTGAAATGAAAATATATTATACGGAATATATGTAGAATATATTCCGGCAGTGGTGATGTGCAAGAACCAATACCTATGTAATATTGGTTTGATTGTGTCTGGAGCCTAAATGTGCTCTATATAATAACACATAGGTAGGTAATACAGGGAAATTAAGTTAAAGCCAAGGGACGATGACTATAATACTTATTAGTTACTTATTATTTTTAAAAGTGTAAATTTTTATTAAGTTAGAAATAATTACAAAACAACTTTTATTTAAAACTATCATTGTTTATGTCTATGTTTTATTTTTACTTTTTGGAATTGCAACGCACATTACTGATTTAATATTCTGAAATTGACATTTTCTGGAAATTTAAAATATAAAAATCAAATTTTAAACTATATAAGTAGTTAGTTAATTATATTATTGTTTTTTATTTATTTTTTATCAGTGGAGTAGTGAACTAACAACTATAGTGGAATGTTATTCCTATGCCATACCACACCGCTCACGGTATACAATTTTAAATACATAATATTTATGAAATATAAATAATTAAATAATACTTTTGAGATTCGATTTTCACAAATTCTAGTTCTTAGGAAAATATTAAATATTTTAAATATAAAATTATGAAAATAATAAAAACAATTTTTGCCCAAAAATAATTTTATAGAATATAAAAAAATTGTTTATGGAAATAAAACGATTTTACTTTTAGAGAAAGTGATTAAAAAAAAAAAAAAATACTATTTTTTATAATATAATTAAAATAAATGTTATACTGTTGTTGCGTCTAGCTAATTACGCAAAAGCTGTATAAAAAATGTATTTGCTGAGCTGATTGAAGGCGGCTGGTCATGATAATTTTTTAAATTTAAAGATAACTTAAATTTAATCATAATAAAATTAACGACTATGAATTTTTTGTATATATTTTTTTGTGCATTGAATTTTCACTTCATTTTAAATTCTTGGATTTTAGTCCTCAAGAAAATTTTTTTTTTTATAACATCTTTTCGTTTTTTATTTTTTAAACCACGAATTGAATTATTCGTTGAGCTTTGTGCTTATAATATATATTTTATCACTAATTAAGAACGATTCGTAAATCCTGAGATTATTGTAGGTAATGAACGGTTATATGATATAAAAGTTACCCTGTTTGTTGAGCCATCTAATTTAAATTAAGGCGTCGAGAACATTCTTGACGTAGTGCAAGAATGACGACAAAAATAGCATTTTCGAGACTGTAATTTATTTTAACTTTCAACAGCATTACTACTTCTTCATGTTTATTAGGTAAACTTAATCAAACAAAAAATCATTGATATCAAAAATATTGTATCAAGACTTTTATTTCATTTTTCAATTAAATATTTTACTCTCATTGGCAGGTACGTACTTACCCCCTCCCCCAAAATATTTTCATTTGCGTTTCATTATAATTATAATTGTGTTATCTGCACATCTGCACACTCGACGGGAGTGTCAGTTTTAATCAACTGAAAATCTCAAAAATGGAAACATTACATAATATTATATGTATGTATTATATTATAATATGACGATAAGCGTAATAATAAATTATAGTGTTATAATATCAAAAATAATGATTATAATAGTAAATTATTTCATGAAACGTAATTCGTGATCAAATTGTGCCAGCCAATTCAGTAGTAAGAACGACAGCGACTAAATAAGAACTATTTGATGATGTTGTTTTGACCAGTTGTTGGTATTCGGACGAAATTTGATAATAATACGAACAAATGACGGGCAAACGTAAAGTTGATTAAGACATAATCTCTTACAAAGTAGATAGGTATACTTACACACGTATTATTATTATTATTGTTGTTGTTGTTACTATCGTTATCATTTTCGCGGAAATATCGAACCGGACAGACTGGTATAATATCATTATTATCGTTTGCTTAGCGGCGTAATCGCGTCGCGGATGAGCGCGTTTCGATTATATTGCACCACGAGTCAAAGACAGTCTTAATAATTTGGTTTTGGCGAATTTCCGTGTCGCGTCGACGCTGTTGCCCCTATTTTTCCTATCCGACGTACCGTCTTCGCTTTGTGCGCTCCAAATACACAAAACAGCCTTTAATCTCGCGACACTTCATTGCCCAGTTTCACTTCAAACACGAACAACACGGTTTGGAGCAATCTTCCAAAACCAAGACGAAACTCATCTAGTGAAGAAAACCTACTTATTAATTTGACGTCAGATTGTTTTTTCAAATTTATGACATGACTCATGGCATTTGCTTATGTGAGGTAGTCAACACTAGTCAAGTGTATCTAATCTTTTGTTTTAGTTCATACAATTTTTGATTTTTTCGATTCGACAATGATGCGTATCTATATCATATTATATTATGAAGTAAAATAATAAATACAAAGTGATTTTCCAAGCATGTCTAGCTGTCTATTAATTTTATAATGCAGCTATATGTATAAAATATGATTTTTAAATTTTTAAACAATATTCTTAAATATTATCATATTTTCGAATACTTAATATTTCTTAAAAACAATTATTTGCTGAATAGTGAATTGTATTAATTGAAAAAGACGGGATATTATTTTACTCTCCTTAAAAGTACTAGGACAAGTATAAACTATAAAGTATTCGAAAATATAATATCAATGTATTTTTAAAAATTATAAAAATCATATTTTGAATAACAGCATTATTTAGAAAAATATTGGATGGCAATACATGGTTAATCACCCTCTATTTTTTTTATATTTGTTGCCCTAAACACTTTGAATAAACAACTACTATTGTATCTATTACGCCAATCATGGTTGTTGACTAATTAAAACGCTTTTAGTGTACTAAGATATTTTTTTTCTGAAAGCGATAATTACTAAAATGTATACTTTATAAATTATTATAATATTGATTGTTAAAACTAAAACATTGATTAGTTGTATCAAAGGTTTTTATGTCAACGTTATAATATAATTTGTAATGATTTTAATAAATACATAATACATATTATTTGTATCATAATTCATAGTATATACTTACCTAGTGATTAGACATTTATCGATTTATAATCAAATTTAACAAAATAATGTAAATTACAAAATATAATATTATAATAATTTAAATAGGTACCTACCTGCCTATTTATCATCACTATATTATGATATTATAATTTTATTATTATATTGCTAATATTACTATTAAATAATTTCAATATTTTCTAAAAATTAGACGTTTTTAATAACTAAATTATAATATATTCTCTGTTATTTAGTAAATATATAAAAGATTTATAATATTTAACAAGATAATTGTTTAATTTCATATTTTTGGTAATAGACAATTAATAATTTGTATATTATTATTAATACGAAGAATTCGCAGTGACCATATTTCATTGATATTCAAATAAATTTGATTTAAATCGTTGAGTGCAGTTTTTGTCGTTATTACCTATAATACTAGGTTATTATTATTATTTTTATATCAAACATAACATTACTACGAATTTATGTTTTATTGTTGAATAGAATAGTTTAGTCTTGCACTATTTTTTTTTTTAATTTTCTAACAGTTTCTGAAAACTCAATACACTACCGACTTCTTATGATATTTATATATTTATTTAATAAAGCTATACATAATAATATTATATCTTCAAAATGTTCAATACAATGTTATTAATTTGACAAATTTGTTATGATTGCATTATGTCCTATAATATAATATGTATTTAATATTATACTTGACGTTTGAAAAATGTGTGTATATTAATTGTTAGGTTAGATTATATTCAATTTTTTCAATCTGAGTAATTAAGGTGAATTATGTATGTAAAGAATTTTGAGTGATGCAATTTTTAAAAGCTCATAGGCTATTATACTAAATTAGAATATGTGTAACAAATAAATAAATAAATAAATGACGCTTTTTAAAAATAGTAGAAAATGAGATCTTTCTGGTATATTTGAGCAAATTAAATAAATACTTCTTATGACCAAAACTGGGCTGTATAAAAAGGTAGTACAGTAATTTTGTGTAGATTTAATTTTTTTTTGTGGGTAGCATACCGTAGTGCGTGTCGTAAATCCACATGCTATACAAGTTACATGAAGAATGAAAACAGAATGATATTATGGATAAACATTCAACATTATCATGCAAATTTCGTTGTTTTAACCTATACAGATTGAAAGTTATGTGTAAATAATGTGCTAATGTATGGTAAAACTATTTTTGTAAGTATTTAGTTGCCACTTATTTAGCTAATGACGAGAATAAATAATATACACCACACGATGTATTCATACGTTTTGACGTATAGTAAAATATTCTGTTAAAAGAAACTTTATTATAATCGATATAGGCAATAAATCTTATTTTAATAATTAATATATTATTTAACATTTTAAAAGAATAAAATTAATTCATTAATTAACGTTAAAAAATAGATTTATTTTAAAATAACGATAAGTAGCTAGGGTTAGGATATTCTTTTTAATTGCAAAAACATTTTGATTTTCGAGGAGATGTTTTTAGAATAAATAATTAATTTTTATGTTACTCAGTTTCAATTTAAATTAAAATATTATTCTAACTCCTTATATATATATTTTATAAAATGTAGAATATCCTTTTTTTATTTTATACATCGAGTGTACACTGAATAAAATATAATTTTAAGGATTTTACAAACGGTTAATCAGATATTAACGGTCGTTTGCTCATACACAATTATATTTTTTTTAAATGGTTTGTTTCAGCCATCAACCACCTTATTTTATGTTTTAGTTCAACTTTTTTTTATATAAAAAAGCTTTGAAGCGTATCAATTATAAAGGTACAAACGGACACTGCACAAAGCGTGGTTCAATAGATGTCGAGAAATAATTTTTATACATTAACCGGTGTTTAATAATATTATATTTAAAATACGATTATGCTTACGAAGTTATTAGATTTAATACTATGTCAAATTAATTAGTTTTTATTAAAATTTCTTTTTTAATAAAGATAATTACTTGGTTAAAATTAACATTTTTATATAATAATTATTTATAAAGTACCTACAGCAGATTCTCGTGTGTTTGTGGAAAACTGAAAGAAATTAATTCATTTTAATTTTTATATGTTGTCTATGTTTAACTACCTATCAACTACTTATCATGTCTGTTTTGATTTCTTAGAAAGGTTAATTTTATTTTTGTTGTACTTATTAGTCATATTAAATTTAAAAACAGTTCACTCAAGAAATATCGACAGGTTCTGAGTATCCATTCTATCCAATAATGAATTTATTATTAAAATGAATTCATGCTTAATTTAGAATTTTAGTGGGGTATAATGTTAATACTGATTGCTGGAATAGTAATTATTTTTTTTGCGTATTACAATAAATACTTCTAGTGGCTACTATAGATGCTGGATTTAAAATAATATTATCTATAAAAAAAATATGCACTTATAAATTATAAACATTATACTCGTAACGTATTGAATCATAGAGAGCAAGTTTTATTCATTTGTAAAGTGTATACATTTTTACTGTAAATAAAACTATTTTGAATTTATTTGATATTAAGAATGATAAATATACCTACCATTGTAAAATTGTTCGAATTTATATTTTATTAAATCTTTCCTCAGCTGTAAAAACTAAAAAAGTCTGTATATGCGATACTCTAATAGTAATTATTAGCAAACACCATTTATATTACATATTATGTGTACCGAAGTATTACAACTATTCAAAAACACTTTTTATTAAGCACTCGGTCAATTACTATTGTAATTATTTAGTAATAACTATGAACATATTATTGTTCAAATTTAATAGTTCGACGATAGTATTACCAAAACTATATTATGTATGTAACTTAAAAAAAAATAGGTAGATGATATGTTAATTTAACGTCATACTAATATTAGTTAGATATACAATTTAAAAATCATAATATATTGGTATAAACATATTTTTATTTTTATCTTTTTGTTATTATATGAAGTTATATAATCTATAACTTCATATTATCACATATCTATAATATATCATTGACACATTTGAAATATTATAGTGAGTATTTTATCAAAAACGTCACTGTGCATTCTTATTATTGATACATTTTAATGATATGCACATGCCAAAACGGTTATACAGGGGTATGCACACATAACTCAAAATATATATATAAATATACGTAAGTTTCATTCTTATCTAAATTTTTATTTCTATTATCATTATTATCATAGTGCTTTATACTGCGATAAAGTATTGTATATAACATTACTAATATCCTTGAACTATTATACTCTATCAAAAGTTTATTATCTTTGATCATACTTGTTTTTGTCTAAGTTAGTTACAAATGATAAGTTTGTAACACATTCAAGTAAAAGACTATAGGAATAAAGTAGGTTATGGTTATAATACCTCTAGAGAGATTTTAAATTATCGCAATGACTATTGTTCTAAACTTTAGTGTTAATACTAATGACTATTTTTTTTATTTTTTTAGCTGTTAAAATAAATTTGTATTTATATAGAATTTGATACTGTATTAGTAATAATAATAATAATAATAATAATAATAATAATTCAAAGGTTTTAATGAAAATACGTATTACGCTGAATGTTGGAAGTTCGATCGGCAGAACGTAATTTCCGATTGCAGATTATATGGTTCACTTCATTTTTTATTCCATCCCGAGTACCTAGATATTATAAAAATAATAATCTGAACGAGTTTCAAAATTTGATGTTTTATGAGAAGGAAGTTATTTAAAAAAAGGTATCAATGGTTGTATAAAATTATTTCGAGGACAATACATAATAGTTAAAAATAATGTGAGCTGTTGGACGTTTTAAAAAGCTTCGCATTAATATATTAAATACAAAATGTTTCTTTTATATTTTAAGGTCTAATCATTAAATTCTAGTTAGTTAATTATTTCCCTATTGTTTTTTTAGCACTAATTGTATGTTTTTTTTTTATAATTATGCATATTCCTTAAATAATTATATACGTACTATATATTTTTTTAAACTTATTCCGTCAGTTTTATTATTTTGATATAAGTTTAGTTTTAGTTTAAGTTACTTATTTTTATACAAATGGGCTTTCCTCCTTAACTTTAATTATTTAACATTATTTTAATAAATTATTTATAAGTAGAAAGAAAATATTATGAGGGATAATAATTAGTTATTAATGTAATTGACTTTTATTTAGTTATTTTTAATTTAAAGATTTATAATAAGAGTATTCTGAATATTAAAATGAAAACTCTGACAGAATACAGGTATCCGATTAAATCTTCATCTCACGGAATAAAGAGAATACATTTTTATTATTTATAATATTATAAATTTTAAATTACTGATAAACCGTTACATAAAAAAAAAAATTCTAATTCAATTTGATTTAATAATGCATTTATTGAAATAATCATTAAATGTCACAATTCGAATAATATTTCATATTATCAAGTCAAATTATATCGGTTTAGAGAGACCGAAAAAAGATACAATATAGTTTTAAATACGAACAAAAATTGTCGTTAAAAATTAATTAATATTTCATAGAAGTTTAATAAAATGGTTTGAAAATTGTCATAACATATTTCGAAAAATATACATCATGTAAAAAAAAATAATAATCAGTGCGTTAAGATGACAATATGCTTATAGATAATAAAGTATAAAGCGCATGCGCGAGTTCTAATTGCGGAATGATGTATCGGTAATACAGGAGCTTGAAATGAGGCGGATTCAGTTGTCATTGTGGTCAGGGTAGTCGTGGGTGCAACGACGCAGCATCGGCTGGTTCCGACAGATGTCGATAAATTCGCGGTAAAAATGCCATGGCCTGCCCTGACCACGGTAACCTTGGTCATCTAGTCACGTTTCCTTTGGCACGGCGGTGTTGGCAAACGTGTTATATTGAATTGTCTTTAAGGTGTTTATTAAGATAATTTTCGGTCAGTACTGCGTGCTGTTTATAAGGCCGACCGCATTCTCACATGTAGCTAGACACTGGGCATGAAGCTATAATCCATCAGTGCCATCGGTTCTACATACGAAACCTTGTCCGAAACAGACAACGATATTGTAGATACGGTTATGGTGAGTTATCTCGGACCCATCCCACGATATCCGATCGCATAACTTTCATAATATTATCGTAAGACAACCGCGGTAATGGAGCTTAAGCTACAGGTAACCGACTGTTAAGTCGTGTCAGTACAGACTCGTACTACTCGTAGTTCTCCACTCGTCCGCGAACCACAGTATATAATCACAAGTAAACTACGAAAGTCCACCGCTATTTTGATGATGTTTGCAGATGAAGATACTTATACGCTTGCATACTAGTTATATATAATGGTATGTAATGTGTTGGAAAGTTTGTAAGTTTAATGGTGACGTCAACCCTGCACGCACTTCTGACAATTTTTTTTCGTCTAAAGTAATGGCTTCAACCAAATTCTGAATTTTATTTAATACGTTAATATATATATCTTGATGAAGTATAATATCGTATTATATATTATATATTTTAAAAATATTTACTACATTAATACAAAATATAGATTAATATATAATTGATAAAACAACAATAGTTGTATTACATTTATGACAAACCATTTACAAGCGTAAAAAATATGTTATGCTATTTAAAGCGTGTACCGATGTGTTGAATATTATATTAGGTTTTAATAATCTGTTTGTGATACCAGTATTAATTATATAATAAAAATGTCAGAAGTATTAATTAAAACATAAAAAATAAATGTTTTTTTAATAACGATTGCTGATATTGCAAAAAATACTAAGTACTTAAATTTAAATAATCCTCTGTAAAAAAAAATGAAAAAATAAAATATTATTAACTATTATTTATTAATAAAGGGTCTTATCTGGACATATAATTAACATTTTTTTAATGTGTGATATTGTTATGATAGTGTGGGTATTAAGTACACGTGTTAATGGTTGTAAACCTGTGAACTATCGTATTATTGTTATAACTGTTAATATTGTTATTTTTTGTTATTATTGTTATAAATTATCGGGACTGGGCGACTGGCGTCTAATCATCGATGTGAGAGTTGTCTATCTCTATTGTTTTTACGATGGATGGAGTTTGGTAAGATGCCAAAATAGACGCATTCATATAATATTGTTTTCTTTTATTAATTTAAAAAGATTCATTGGATTTTTACCATAGTTCTAAATGATTTCCATAATAACAACAGTATTAATAATATAGAATATTAGGTATGGAATAAATTATTGTTAAAAACATGACTATTTATGTACGACAATTGTCGCCTACACGCACTTATATGCATCACTTTTTCCTATATATAATGTCATTTTATAACATTATTGAACGCATTACACAGTCATAATAAATTTATATTAATTGTTGCGTTATTAATTAATTGATACCTATTACGTTTTTCACCAAGTTTGCTAATAGGGTTTTAACCACGAGTATAGACGATAGTATATAATATTATCTACCCACGAGAATTCACAATTTAATTTATGGAACTATTCCCGCGAAAACTTAAGGAATATAGGTATCCATAAATAACTGTTGATTATATATTAATCCACGTATCCATTTGAAATGGTCATATGTTATATGAAATCGTTAAAGTATTATACGTATCACAAAACGTTGCAAATTAGTGCGTTTGCGTTATATCAATGTGGTATAAACCAATATTCAGACAATCGAATAAATAATAAAAGATTCATTGACGTCTTAATACCGGTTATTTAATTGCAAATAAACAGCAGCCTCTTGTTTGACAAACAGTTTTAGTTTACGCTACATAATATGATCCATACATTTATGCGGTTCAATCGTAATAAGTAAGTAACAATTTCATGGCGAATAAAATGTATAAATTGTATACATTATTTCATATTATGAAGTACATATTGTTTCAAAATAGTCTCGAAAGTATGGTACTTTAAAAACCAAATTTAAAAAAATAATTTAATAATTTAAACTAAAACCACAATATTGTCATTATTCAATTACTTTTTATTATTTTTTAATTTATGAAAAATAACTTATTTTAGTGCAATATATATAATTAGTAGGTATAAATGTAAATAAATAAAAAATATGTATACATTAAATTCACATATAAATACAATTCTTTAAAGTAAGATTTTTATTCTTATTTTATACCATAAAGTTATTATTATTTTTTTTTTATTAGTACAATTGTATCATATATTAAAATGGCCAACATTATATTTTGTTGTCATGAATCATATTTTAGTTAGACTATATTGTATTTTTGTAAATAATTTTATTCAGGTATTTTGTTGATTAAAGTATAATATATAAACTAAAATTAATTGAAATTTATGTATAGTACTTAATTAATAATCACAACTTTACAAGCAGAACTAATCGTATATTTTGTGTTGGGCTTTATTAATTTATAATATAGTTGATGTAGAATATAGTCTAACAACTGCATAACAAATTTAAGCTATTGGTAAATAAATAAATATAATAAATGCTTAATTTTTCTTATATAAAAATAAAATCATAATTATGAATTTATATTTCTTTAAAATTAGTTTTAAGTTTAGTAATTAATCATTTTTAATGAGCATATTTAATGATTCATGTAACGTATTAAATTGAGTAAGTATCACATTAATGCGATGGTTTTCAAATTAATTGACTCTCACTTCACATTTTCCAACCAAATGAGTTATAGTAAGTTGTAAATGATGTTTCTATCTTGTAAATCAAAATATGAATGTAATATATTTTTATTTAAACGTAATTTCTTTTTTTACTTAAAAATATAACAGTTGTATAAAAAAAAACAAAAAATCATTAAAAACTATATACTCGTACATATAAAATGTTTTGAAGTATATAATATTTGTTTAATGATATATTCTACATAAAATGTAGCTTATTAATATGTAATTTCGAAAATATTTTCAAATTTAACTTTTTGGGATTCTTTTTGTAAAGACTCTAAGAAGAATATTATCATAGTTTACCAATTGCTTATTTAATTGAATATTTTAGATCCAGAGTTAATTAATAAAAGAAAACTAAAAAAAAGTTTTATGTCATGAATTCTATTTTGAATGTATAATTGTATTATTAAAAAAATAATGATCTAAATAAAAATTGTAATTAACATACAATTAATACAATTTATTGATGATATCATGATTCATTGAAAATATTTTTTTATGTTCAACTTTTTACAAATAATGAAATAAACTATTTTATCCACAAGTATGTAAGATACAATATTATTTATAATAAATTGGATATTTCAAATAAAATGCAATCATTGTCCATTATAATTAATTGGAAATAAATACAATAACATTTATATCAGAAAGTTAAGTTCTCTAGAAACTATAATAGAATTATTATTTTTTTTTAGTAATCTTTAAAATACTTAAAAAATAAGTTATTTCCTAAGAGAAAGCTTTTGTAACAATACCTATATTGTAATACTAGGTAGGTACCTATATTGTAATAAGAAACGTTCGATGTTCGAATTATTGTATAAAATAGTTCTCAGTACCTATATTAAATTTAGTTGTTTGATTCGACTCTCATTATAGTGTCTGTAAAGAATTTATAATTATTAATTTTTAATAATTATACATGTATACATATGTATACAATATTAGAGATTTATTTAATTATATTCTTATAAAGACAAAACTAATTACTTATAGAAAATTGAAATAGAAATAAAAAAAACTAACACAAAAATTATAACAATATTTACTATAATTTCCTAACTTTGAAGATCGCGAAAATAATAATGTATCTGTGATGATTTAGAATAAGACTATTATACTTCTTATAAGGATCCATAATTAGATATGCATGAACAAGAGACATGGTATATTTTTTAAGTTTCTGTGCGTTATTTTAATAGTTTTACGTATTTATTGCAATAGATATCCATGCAAAAAAGAAATAAAAAAAAGAACCATTTTTAAATTATAATTAGCAAGTAAATTTAGGTTTTAAAATCGTTTTCATATTTGGTATACCATTGTTGTTAGAGAGACATCGTTAATTTCAGGTTATATTATTATTATTATTATTTCCTATATTGTATTTTAGAAAATTTATTGTCATGTATATTATTACATTTTTATAAGTATAGATTTTATCATACAATCAACCGGTTGTGAACAAAAAAATGTATTATCCTTTACTATTTACTATTATTCACCCAACGAAAAAAATTGAATTTTAAGTCTTTCGCTATCACCAATAACATTTTGTAAAGGTTGGTATCGAGTGTTACCACGACGCGGTTGACAGCGGTATCAGCTGTTGTGTTACTGAGTACTGACCGCCCAGTCCCGGTGTGTGTTGGTATGGTAGTGCTGGACGCAGGCACGTTGGTTACTTTTCATATTGCATGCATGGTTTTCGCGGTAGTTCGGTTATGTTTTCTTGAATTTTCATTATATCCAGTAATAATTTTCCTCAGTGTTACAAAACATACGCAGCTCATTTATATTTTATTTATGTAGGTGACATTGCATTTTCGTTTCGTAGTTCATGTTCATGCCCGAGTAGCTCGTTATAAAGCGGTTGACTGACTGTATCGGCCATCTCGGGCCTCTTCCTTTTCGAGTTCGTTCGTCGTTGAACAACGACCTGAATTTTTTATAATCGTTATTCGTGGAGTATCTTCATTATGTACTTTTTAGTTACCTGCAGTTTCGTTCAAAATCGCGTTTTTGTTTATTGGTTTTCAGATAATTTGTTCGAGGTTTTTGCAACATTTATTCTTATTTGATTTTCCTAGTTATAGGTGGGTCATAAATTGTACCTGTGTAACCCATGTGAATAATCGTGGTTTTCATTTATGTTTATACCACGAATATAGCAGTCTTATTCGTATAAATTCTTGTGATTTTGTGTTAATCGGCCGAAACAATTTTTGCACTGTGGTGTCTTAGTACATATGCGGGGTCAACTATGTATTTTCATCGTATTTAAAAATTGTATAATTACAGACCCCGGCAACACTTTGTATCAAAACTGTACGTGGTGAGTAGTAAACTACATATTTTTTGATAGGCCGACGGGCCAAATTGTATACGTTTTTTATTATATTGTGTCAATGGGAAATGTTATTAAATTATTTAATATTGTATTTTATATAATTCGGATGCTTATTAGATAGTATAAATATTAAATACTACTAATAAAGTAATAACTAATATACAGTGGCATAGCCAGGGGGGATTCAACACCCTAACCCCCCACCCTTCAGCCGTATTTATATCAAAAATATAATGTTTATAATATAATAGGAATACAATCATTTGGTCGTGGTAAAATGTATTTTGTTATGCCGTATTCACATTATCGACTGCACTGGTGATAATAATCATTATCATTCAATTATTTTATCATTTTATCACAGTTGTAGATTTATTTTATTTTATTACAAAAAAAACCCTCCCCTAAAAAAAATATATAATATTACAGTACATCATAATATTATGTAAATAACATGGAAATATGTATTAATATCTATGTTATCGTTAACATGTTAAATGTTATAATGTTAAATGTGTCATAATATGAAGTACATTACACAAGAAGATTTGCACTGTATAGGTACTTTGACAACACATACATTTAAAATAAAAAAACGATTATGGCTATGCGTTTAAAATGTAATTTCTTGGTAGCAGCATCCAAGCTGCTACACAATACCTTAATTCTATGACAAAACAGCTCATTCAGCCCTTAATTTTACTAGTCAACTCCAACAGCCATGGATAAGGTTGGACTAAAACTTTGGCACAATAATGGACATTAATTGAACAATTTATATGCGACGAATCATTAATAATTTTAAACAATAGCGAGTACACTATCCGCCACACATATAATGGATTACTATATCCACCACATTATATACATACACCTACCTCACAATTTCTAGTACAAACTTTGCTGTCACGCTCTCTCATTAACTATAATAATATAATACCTGATACGATATACACTGACTGTTGTGGGACTAGTGGAAGGGTTGTACGGGGTAGTTAAAATAATACCGACTTATTTTCCCCACGTATGATACGATAGTGAAATGACCAAAACAACATCATTATTATAACATAATCACAAGGCCTTAATTCTGTTATTAACCAACATTGAGCCGTATCTGCAGTAGCCCAATTAACTGTAGTCTTTCTAATAATTATTAACCTATATTGGGTATAATGAAACTTAGACACAACCAAGAAACGAGATAATCAACGATATAACCTCTTTAAAACCAGTCCAATAGGCGATAATATTATAGATTGCATACTAACCTCGGACCTCTAACCTACGTGCCTCAGACGTAAGTCGCACCACTAGAAATTAGACCATTTTAAATAACTACTATGAGATATATTATTTGTTTTCAAAACTGAATACATCATTCCCTGGAAAAAAAACCATTATTAACGTGTCTGATTGATGCTCTATTTACGACACTGATGATTGACAATAAACAATTTTTTTTATTTTATAATTTATACATTTCGTATGAATCGAGTGAATACAATATATAAAAAATATAAAATTTTATTAATTAGAAATGTACCATCCATAAATAACTATACTACAACGATACCCTTATAATACACATCAAACAATGTTTATATACCTATAATTATATATCCAAAAAAATACAACAATATAATATAATATATATTCAATTTCAAACTATTTTCACACCAGCTTTAATTGACGCCTATCATAATTTAGTGATGTACGTTTTACTTAAACGTGTCTGATGATATATTTTAGAAATAATATTATCAACGAATTAACTTATTAAAATTTGTTCCACCGACAAACTTAGTGTTGAAGTATAAAATTATTTTACTATAAAAGTTTGTTGCCTGTTATCTAAAATTTTAATATCTCTTAAGAATCACACTTTGAGAATAACGCATTATGTCCAAATATTTCTTTGTCAATGATTGTATTATACATTATTAATTACTCATGCATATTCATTATTTATACTGTTAACTTTAAATACATAAATGCAATTTTCTAAAAGATGGAATATTAATAGTAAAATATTTTTAATTATATTTGTCAAATCTTAAAGATATATTTAAAATTTTAAGTGGAGAGATGAATGTATGAATGAATGAATGTATTGATTTTAAAGTTTATTTTACCGTATATTTATTGTATATGACTTGTATAATGATGTAGGTACTATGCAATCTTAATAAAGATATTTAAAACCGCGGGAAAAGTACGTAAATTTTGCGTCGAAGGCTTTTACGGGTAATTGCTGAAGAATTTTGAGCCATGTTTAATAATGTTATTTCTTTTTGTTTAGTTTTGAAATTTTACATATTCTAATCGAGCTTCGTAAAATATGATGAAAGTGTACCTATACTGTACGAGCAACGTTTTTATTTTTGTTTTAAAGATAAAATAACTGTTAGTAAACATAAGAAGATATTGATTCTTTTTTTCATATTGTTGAGAATATATTATTTCAACAGAAGTCTTGTTTATATACAGTAATGAGCATTGACCTGCAGTATAAATTCTACATAATACGTATTGTATTTTAAGAAATAGTTAAAACATTAAACACTAAACGTAGCAAATTGTGCGAAAAGAATCATTAAGTAATGCATAACACCGACAGGTACAATAATATAATAGGCATATAAACATTTTAAATATACGTATTGTGTGGAATGTGAACCCACGAATTATACTATAATGGCTTGCAGTTTACGTGTTTGTTAACTGACCCACTACGTCCATAAATATATGTGTGTGTGTGTGTGTGTGTGTGTATGAATGTGTGATACCTAAACCGGAACGACTATGAAACGATCCCGAACGAAACTGTCTTACATAAGTAACGAAGAGAACTCTACATGGTCGCTAGTCGAAAATTCCCGACGACATAACACGAACGAGGAAAATTTGCAAACATCGTCGTAAGTATATGAATTTGGACAGATTATTGACTCGATATCAAACATCAGTATGCTATGTAATTATTTCGAGTAAAACTGTGAAATTGTCAACAATTTTTCAAAACCACTAATAATTGTTGACAAACTAAATAATATTATAACCACGCGTCGTCAAGTAATATACCAACTTTTAAAAAATGGTAATAATTAAAATATATAAGCACATAAATGAAAATTGTACAAATTTTTAACTACAATATGATAAATTTGATATATTTATTATAAACATTTGTGTGTACCTCAATAACTCAAGTACACTATATACGATACATTTTAATTAATGGAACAATAATATAATAAAATATATCATAGTTTTAAATAGTACATATTTAATAATATATATATAAATATTAACTGATTAACATAGTGATTAACGATACCGATATAGTTAAACAAATGTCGGTAAATTACCAAAGAATCTTAGCTCATCAAATATAAATTTCATGAAAACAAATTAAAGTTTTTAATTCATTATTTTCTCTGACAATACGATCTAAAGAATTATTATAGCCATATAAGGTACGATAGAACGATGAAATGAATAGAATGACTTTTAACAATTTTAGACATGAATAAAATATCTATATTTTCTAGAACTAGAAGCAAGAGAATTTAGTAATAACATAATATTATGTTTGTGTTTTTGACGGATTTTTTTCAAAATTTAAACTTTAATACTAATAATGTGACAATCTTTTTTCGATATTTTTTCAGATATTGCCGTTAGAATGAAAAATAAATGAAGAACATCAAATTATAGTGATTTTTTTAAAACTCATTATTTCGATAAAAAAAAAAAACTGTTAATAGGTATTACATGAACCACTGGTATAGAGAGTATAGACCATAATTCTTGTTCATAAGCCACAGTTTTTTAAAAGTGAAGTAATCAATTTTAGATAGGTACCTACTATGTTGGAAATTAGTATAATATTATGTTAACATAATCAAATTGTATAATATGTCATATTATATGAGTATATGACTTATTATCTTCCACGTGTATATGTCTATTATGCTATTATAATATATATCATTATATTGACACAACTATGCACACGGAATAACTAATAAATCAATGAGTACTAAAATTAGAATATTGTCAAACAGCATTAAATATTAATATTTAGTAGTATGCAAATATTTTAACTTTTCAAAATTGTATTTCTTTAATGTCTCAATATATAATTATGTATTTTTTAGTAAAATCTATAGATTGTCAAAAAGTTCTTTAAAACCGTAAATTTTTAACTAAATAATATTATGTGTTGCCGAAAAATGTAGTTTTCTGGATTGCCAATAATATTATAGCAACATACAATTTTTTGTTTCTAGCTCTTCAGACTTCATAACAAAGTACCAACTGTCCAGAAGATTTTACATGCATATTATGGTTCAATGTAATACATTTTTTAATTGATTTTTGATTAATCTACGTATATTGAAATGTTCAAAAATATAAAAACAAGGTTTGTTATAGTCTGTATATTTACAATTTAAAAATAATAAAAATATGTACGCACATTAGTTAGACTTTTGAATTAAAATTATTTATTCAATTTGTCAATTAAGTTAAAATTAATAATTTTAGTTATTATATTATTCTAATTAAAAAAATATTAAACATAGGGACTTGAAACATTTTGCCATTATGCCCATTATGGATATGATTATTTTCTATACTTCCGCAAAGAAATATTCAAAATATTTAGATTAATTCATAAAAATGTTTACCTATAAATCTATTCACAACGGAATTATGGTACACAATATTTAATTATGACCAAAATAAAAATAAAAGTATGATATTATTATAATAATTTATTTTTTGCAAGAATATTTTCAACCTATTTATCACTTATATAATTTAGCTATATAAATGCATTTTAAAATTAAATTATCTTCAGAAATGGACTGAAAAACACTTTTACGCTAAATCGTTTTTCATATATTTATCAATAACACACATTCATTAATTTGACATACTCAATAATGATGTACTTTAGAAGCCGGTAAGTCATATCAACTTCCACAGTTTTTTTTTTATGTTAGTACTAAGTTATAATTTTTGACTTTCCTTACGTAATAATTATTGGTGTCCCGTCAAATTATCGCGACAATATTGTCACGATATTGCCACGATATTTTGACGTGTATCCATAATTATTGCTTGCAATGTGAAATAAAACCTTTAATTAACCTTGATATATAAAACGGCAAATTGGGTAAAGTACTGTTATTTATTTTAACTCGTTAAATAAAATAATATTTTTTTTATATAATTGACATGTACAGATAAATTATTTAAAAATAATAATTGATGTGAATAATTTATTGGATTTTAATAAAATTAAATATGTCACCATTGTTAGAAATGTATAATTATATTATGATTTCTATTTTTATTTTATTAATTAGAATATGTTAATAATATAATATATAATATTAATAAATAAACATACTGAATGTATATTATTAAATTGTATTATGTCATAAGTTAATACATATTCTGTTTAATTATTCAATTATTCAAATTGTATTAATTGTATCACCTTTATATTTTTACTTTTATTATTTTACTAAGAAAATAATGTTAAATATATAATATAACCTTTGAATTTTAAATCGCTTGCTCCCAACACATGCTACTCTTATTGTAGCAATATCAAGTATCTTCTTATTTATTTTGTACATGAACATTATTATGAAATATTAATTTGATGAAAATAAACTTTAGAAATAATAATAAACTAACACAATAATCATTTATGATCATTGAATAAAAATCATAGCACAAAAATACTTGAAATAATAACAAAAAACCACACATTGAAACATTATATTACGTATCTAATTAATTAATCATTATTGAAGTAATTAATATAATAATTATAATATCGAGTACGATTTAAGATAAGGAGTAAAATAACAATGTATTCTAATGAATTATTATTGATAATTAAAAGTCGAAGATAGAGTTATAATTAATAATTTTAAACGATGAAATATATATATATATATATATATATATTATATTGTAATGAAGCCGTAAAAAGGGAATGGGAAGGGTTAATTAACGAAGTATTGCTGGATATAAAGTTGGGATGATACCTTTATTATTAAAGGTATCATTTAAAATTAATTGTATATACCTACTTATAATATCATTAAACACATAAAAAGAATTTTATTATCGAAAAAATGTACGTTAACAAAGACAATATACCAAATAGACATATTGAATTCGTGTAGAAAGCCAACAATGAACTGAATTAAAAAAATAGAACCAATTCGTTTGACTTTTATGATTTATCAGTTTAATATTCCTTAAAAATTAATTATTAAAAATAGAATGTATTTTATTTTATTAATAATGAATATGTTTCTATTAACTAGTGTAATTGCGTTAGATTAATATTAAAACTAAATGTTTAAACTCTAAAAATTATATTATTAACCAATAGACAATAGTTATTAAAATATGGATACTTTTCTTATAAATGTTAGTCATAGTTTTCAATTGTCAATTTTATATTATGTTTCTGTTATACATTCTCTATAGGTATTATATTTTTCAGTTGAAAGCAGTGAGATAAAATGAAAGTACCACGATATAATTTGA
The DNA here is from genome assembly GCF_020882245.1 of Rhopalosiphum padi. NCBI lineage: Eukaryota > Metazoa > Arthropoda > Insecta > Hemiptera > Aphididae > Rhopalosiphum > Rhopalosiphum padi. The sequence continues at coordinate 29,427,581 of NC_083600.1, forward strand.
ATATTTGATTAAAATGGTATTTCAAGATAATACAGCTATAATAGTTATGAACGTGTCACTGTGTTATTGTATATTTTATGTTAATTAATATAAATTTACTCCCTTTTGATATCTGATAGTGAAAGTATACTTTTAATATAATGTACGCTCAACATACTGGATCAGAGTCCACAAATATCAAAAGGATGTAAACCCATATTATAATATTAACTGAATGACGTTTTATAGCACATATAAGTATAATATAGCGTAAGTATAGATTGTGTGCGTGTAAAATTAGTATGTACATTATATATAATATTTATAATAAAATAATATCCATGTGCAATGTTTAGGTATAATGATAAACTTGTATGTTGCAAGCTATATTCATGTTATGATATTGTATTATTGTGTATGGTGTTAATTATGATCGACTACGGAGTGAATACAAATAAAAATACACCGTTTCTGTGAAATTTGACTGGAATCCGTTACAATACTTGTAAAATTATACACACATAATGTATTAGGTAGTGTTTTATGGTTACTAATTTTAATACATATTTTATTTTATCAGCAAAATTTCAGTTTGCAATTATTAATTCAATTGCATCTAATATAGATTATCGCGATTATAAAACGGTACACACTTATATTTACAAATATTTTTTAATATACATTTTAATCGATGTTTGTATTCAAGATACTTTTATAATGTTAAACATTTAACATTAATTTTAATTATGATTTGTTTTCTTTTTTTTTACGAGGTAACTAAATAGGTACCTACATTTTTTGAATTTTTAAATGTATATTGTCGTAATTTTAAGTATAAGGCCATGAATAATATTTTTCTTATAGTATAATTTTAACATAGAAAATAGTATTTCTAAAAAAATAACTAATTTAACAAATTATAAATGATAAAACAACTAACAAGTTAAAATGGTTAATACGAGTATATAATATTAAAATTAATTTAATAATATAATTTTGAAGTAAGGTAGTATGTTTTAGAAATTATATTCCCACTATATACACACAATAATACATTATTTTATTTAGCGATATTGGGTTATAATAAAATAGTTGTTGATAGCATGGACATTATAATTTTATTCTTATTCTACGTATTTAAGATTTTTTTACTTCAATCAAATTATCAAAAATATTGGTATTGATAGACAAAAATCAATTTACATAAAATCGTATACCACATAAATCTTTTGATTTGTTTCATTAACTACAGCCAGACAGAAACCATGAATTGATTGTGAATTTTATAAACCTACTATTAAATGTAAATTGTTGTTTTTAGTATTTAACGAAATCAATAAAAAAGGTAAGGTAAAGTTTTGACATTTTAGAATACAATATTATTCCTTAACGTTTACTACAAAACTTAAAACAGAAAAAAATAATGAAACTTACAATAATAATAATATAATATGTTGATACAATATAGATAGTGTATACTGTATAGTGAACTTGTATGTACTTATATATGTACTAATATTTTAATGGGTATACAATGTGATTGTTTAACAGTAAATACTCAATACAAAGAAAAGTATTAAAATATATTTTTAATAAAGTCATAATTGCAATTCTTACTATTTTTTTTATTATTATATATTTTTAAAGTTTTTGTCGTCATCCGAAAAAGGAAGAAACTTAAAAATAAATATGATTAAAAAAATATTAACATACATTTTTTCAAAACATTTCATATTATAGTAACTGCTCATTATGTAAAAAAATGTTCTTTCAAAAACGTTAATACTTTTTGAGATAATGAGCATTTACTGTTTAAATAATTATAACTCTGCTGTGTATTAAATTCTGTTGAAAAATCTCGTCAGTGGAATTGCATATTTTTTTTTCTATTTGAACTCTCTTTGAGAGGTGTATTAATTTTTTGCCCACTTGATAGGATTTTCTATTATACAAAAACTGTTTGATAATTTTTTTTTATATGTAACAGAGCTGTTTTTATTTTTTAATTACTTTAATTAATTGTATTTTTTTTTTAAACTTTTTTTGTTCTTTTTTTCGGTAAACGATATAGTATTTATTATGAATAGCTATTTATATTGTATTACTTTTACATAGTTTTTGATATACATTTAAACTGAATTAAAATAAGTGACAACACAATAGTAAAAAACCTAACCTTAATAATAGTGACTGATAAATAGATACTTAAGATACTCATACATAGTATTCAACTTTTTACTTCTTGATTTCCACAAAAAACGATTAGAAAAACATCAGAGACCGTATCCAATTAGCTACGATTAGATTGCTCTGTCAACATTGATTTACAATGAAGATGACTGATAACTATAATAGTCTTTTAAATTCAATTCTCAACAAATTTTACACATTTAAAAATAATGTCTGACCACAAAATTATAAATTGACCGATAAATTATTGGTAAAAATGATACTAAAGTAAGTGGTAGCACCGTTTAGAAGACTTAGAATTAGAAAAATGCAATAGAGTACATATATACTGAATTAAAAAAACTTATAATGTTTTATTGCAGTATAGTTATTAGTTATAAGTACATACACAAATAAATATCAAATGGGTGTCCCCCCTAACGGCCTAACATCTAGTCTCCCTTTCTAGTATACACGCATTTACTCATGATGTACTATTTGATAAAATGTATCGTACCTTTATCAGCTAAGTTGTAGATAAGAGGTCATTTTTTAAGGCTGAATGACATATAATTAAAAAAAATCAAATGTCACTTTATAATAATACATTAATATATATATATATATATATATATATAATAATAAAACATAACGTTAAACTTCATAAGACATATTAATTTAGAGCTAAGAAATAGTATCCGAAGGACAACGGTAATGTAATCGATTGTTCAGCTACGATGACGAACATATGTCATCACTGAGAGAGCCAGTCTAGTGATATTACTGTCTTTTGTAAAAACGAATAGGTTATCCAATCTTCTTTAAGCGATTTCTATAGAAACGATGTTAATTGTGACGTAATGTTATTTTCTATTTTTAGGTCTAATATTTTCAGTTAATCTATTGTTCATGATTATATTATGTTATAGTATTAACGGAAATTCTGTAAATTGCTTTTTATATACACTGGACAACTAGAATGATGTATAATTACAACTTAAAATCAATCTACTTACACTGCCGATTAACTAATGTATGCGCTTACTACTAATCTGACATTACAATATACATTTTTAACATAACATACTTACATATCATAACATAACTATATACTAATATTCATAATATTCACATCTTGAAAAAGTTTTAATAAATATTAGATGATTTCTTCACAGGCTATAATAATATTAAATCCTTATACCTACTATGCGATAACATTGATGAATTAAATCTTGTTTGATTATTATTATAAAGTTTTCTCGATAAAGTCATCTAACTAATTAAATAAGTTTTTTTTTTGTCAATTTAACAACTGGTAATATAAATCGTTTATACAAAATAACATATATATATAAAATAAAATGATACATGGAATATAATATAACATATGATAAATTGATAATATATTTATTTATTTTTTATTGTTTTTAGTCGAGAACGTCGCGGGGACTATAATCTTGTTTTAAGCGTGTTATAATAATTAAACGCCCATCTACATATGTACCTAAGATATTTATGTGTGACGTATGTACTTATTGTATGTTCTTTAAGTTAATTTAGTTTTATCTTGAAATATAATGACTGATATTATATTATTCAACAATGCATAGTATATGAATATGTGTTGTTAAGAATAGATCTCAGTACTTTTTTCTTTGGCATATATGTATTTGAATATACATTTCGAAAGTATATTACTTTAGACGCTTTAGTAGAATTTACAAAAATAGAATATTTAGTTTTATTGAATCAGTCAGACACCTGAATGGAAAGAATGTTATAACACTTTAATAGCAGATAACAGCGTGTTGTAAATATTAAAAATATTAACACAAATTTCACTGAAAAAACTGCCAAGAAACCAATATGCCAAACTTACATAAATGTTACATTCGCTTTATAATGATATTTATGTTGAACATAAAACCTAAAACTAAAAAACATCTAACTGTGAATGTTCAATATAAAATATATCTTTAACATAATATACATATACATAATGTTAATTATTTCAACATTACAATTTCGTAGACCAGTTTGATAGTCTAACTTCATTTAAATTATAGTCTGGAAAACTTCTATAGGGAAGCCCTTTCAAACAATAATAGCAATTGTTTATTGAAGAAAATTGGTTAAAAGAGACCATATCAATGCAATCATCTAAATAAAGAGTCTACTAATATAAAACACTTCCTTTTGGTTTTTTTTTTCTTAATTTATCAGCAAATTTTGTCAAATTACTGTAAGTAATAATTGTTTCAAACTTTGTCAAAAATAAATAAAATGTTTAAATTATCAAATAAAATTCTCCTTTACCTAATACATTTTTTTAGCCAACTAAATCTTTTCTCTGGACTTACGAATTCTTATTTCCTGGAACATCAAGTAAATATTAAACATTTGTGGTTGTTATCGTAATTCGCAATTATTTCACCTACAACTGGGAAAAAAAATTAACTCAATATAATTTTATTTTATTACAGTGACCGAAAATGATCTTTTGTAGTACAATAATTCTCATATTTTCGTTTATATCAGATAAATGCGAAACACGTTCACAATGTAGTTAAATTCACAGCAAAATGTCTTCAAATGCTTACGACGTATACTAAGTCGTATGGCTTTAGGTATTTGAGATGTCTTATGTCTTCAGAGTTGTTCAAGCAGTTGATTGGAAATTGGATTTACTGCCTCCCTAGTTTTTCATTTTTGTATGCAAACTTGTGAATGTTATTTGTTACTGTAGATTAGTTTTTTGGATATAAAACCGTTGTGTTTCATCCCTTTCATCCTACCAGCTAGATTTACCAAAGTTTATTCGATATTTGTATATAGTGTTTAGGATAATATCGTATTATATAATGTAAAGTTTCCTTTTAAAAAATTTCGAGTAATTTAATCACGAAGAGTTTAAATATATACGTAGATTATTGTATATATATTTTTATGAAAACACAAATAGAAGTTAAATTTTTTCCGGCATTTTTCTTATTTCAACATTAGTAATTTATAATATCTAGTTAAATAAAACCTTTTTAGACATCATAAAAATGTATTTATACTCGAGTATAAATATTTTTTTCTTTTATAGAACATTTTAAAATTATTTATTTTTTAAATACACGTCCGGAGATTTTACAGCCATGAAAAATACACGCAATCGTATCTACATTGAAACCAATGCTTTATAAGCGGTACTACCTCTTTCAACTACACGAATGTTCTTAAATACGTCTTAAGAAACATGACGTATTTATTATTACGCCTGAAAAATAAATTCAATAAAAAAAAATACTGGCAACAAGTGGTCAATTGAGAACGTTTCTCACGATAGCCGTAATGGCATGCATCAATACCAGTGTGCGATTAAATAGGAACACAAACAAGGTACATGCGCGGAAAATACAATGAGTCTTAAAAGAAACAAACGCGGTTTCGGATATTTCTTTTACGAACGTTTAACCTCGAATAGTTTCTGTTTTGTTTGAGTTTTTATTTCATTATTTCTGCTGAAACTCGAAGAATTTAATTGAAACGTATTAATATCGGCCGCCCAATCATCACGCAGCTATTTAAACGTATAGGTATCTACCTACGTTTATACTCAGTGGCACTGATGGATTGTCGTCGACTCTCATTAGATAATAAATCGCTGAACCAGGCGTATCTTCGTACTCGCGCACACTATTTGGTACCCTATATAAGTTTATCACGTATAATCGCGAGGAATGTTTGCGTAACACGTGTTCTGGTGGCTGCGGTGATAGTGCTGGTCCCTTTTAACGGAGTCGGTGATGGCAACTATACTTGTCGTCAGGTGTAGGTATATACTGATAGTCCCATAAACAACGATCTGTAGTTTAAACACGTTTAAAAATTGAAAAAACTCAATTTTTCCATTACGATGTTTATCATAACAAATTCGTCGTTTGTTTCACTCACGATCGGTGACACGTGTGTTTGAGTGTGTGCACATAAATTACTCGGCCGATACTCTGGACAGATAATAGTAAATAAATGGAAAACAACTGAATGTCGAGATAGTTTGGGTGAGGGGTGCGGTGGATGCGATGTATACTACCGTACGTATATAGCTTGCGAGAGGAAAATCGGCGATGTCCCGAACCGTTAGAACCGTCGGTCCGAGAGGCGTGTGGCCGTGCGGAGATGATGATGACGACGTGGAAGAGAAGTGGTGCGACGGGTTCGCGCACGCGTGCAAAACTGCGTTTACCGTGCTCGGGCGATGATCAAACGCCGCCGCCGCCGTCGACGACGAGAGACGCGAAGGGAATCGATCAATCGGCCCAGCGCGTTTTTCCGCTTCGATCGCGACGTGCGGAAACTACTGCCACTGCAGCACATATGACTGCCGCCACTGGTTTGTATAATGAAATTATTTTATTACGTGATACACAGGGCCTTCATTCATTTTCCACCATTTCTTCGTATGATATTTAATGTTTTTTTTTTTAAATTATGTAAATATAAATGTTATATATACATTATACATTTGGGATATTTACGACTACTGTGCTTCGTGACAAGATAGGTATAAATACGACACACTATAGGTATAATATTATGTTATTTTGATTTTATTATTTTTTACCTGAGGCTGAACTGTGTGAGCTATCCAGTGTGATAGAATTTGCGCTATTCTATTTTTATAATAGACAAAACACTAAATATCCATTAACAAATTTTCCAACGTCATAATATTAGAAAGACACTACAATTCAATGGTATTAATAATAATAAAAAAAAACAAGTATTAAATGACGTATATTAACAGTTAACATACCAATACAATAATTGTAGTATTATTATCATTATATTTATTCAATTTGGACGTGATCTATAATTTATAAACGCTGGCCATAACCATAATTATTGTATACGCTAACAGCGTATTTATCTGTATTTATTTACTGAATCGTTTGTAAAGCTGAAAATCGATAACTAAAATTGAAAGCCTCGTACATGCGGTTTTTTTTTAGTATAATACCATTAAAATGTTCACGAATTTTGTGTTCAAAAATATTCTATATTATTATGATTAATATTACGGGGTAATTCAATATTATATTTTAATTAAGTTTGTATGCATTTCAGCAGTCGCGACTTAAATGTTACATTTTAAATTCGAAAACATTGATTTGATTAGCGGTAATGTAGCTGGTGCTTTCAAGATTTAGTACTACACAAAGTGACTGGAGGTTGTTGAAATGCTGATGTGCAGCGCTCTTTTTACCCGTGAACCGCCAATAAACAAACGGTCCAAAACTAATTTATATTTAGCAATGCACGAATAACTTATTAACACTGCGTAGATGTACGGATTCGAGAGTTCAAAATACGAGTAAGACTAAAATTCGAACTCTCCAATTTTATAATTTGTGTACAGTATCGCAAATGCATCTTATACACATATTTATATGCGTTACTATACGAGACTATTTACACATATCCACATTCCACCGTAAACCATTGATCGACAACGGTTATGCGAGTAAAAATATTTTCAATCACTCTAAATTCCGTTACTGATTAGCTCTTTTCTCTCAACGACAAATCGAAATGTTTTATAGTTCAGGAATATTATTTTGCATGTCTATATAGTAACAGAATAAACTAATTAATTCAGTAATTAAAATATATTATATGAAAATATATCTATACCAAAATGGGGCGGCTTTTTCTTTAACATTCATAATCATAATAATAATAATAACAATAATAAATTGAATTCATATTTAAAAAAAAAATTAAAAATGTTTTCGCCTTATAAAACAGCTATATACAAATATATTATATTATTAAAAATATATATTAAATAATATATTGCAAATATACAGATTTATAAAACAAAATGTATATTAATATTTCAATCAATTCATGGATAATGATAATTTTGTGTTCAAAATATTTCTCAATATATTTAAATCTTTGTTTATATATAAATACAAGGTGATAATTTAGAACACTTTATTTCAATCAATACTAATGATTTTTGAAAATATTTTTTCATATTTTTTCTTCATAATTATTTAAGTCGTAACAAAACTATATTAATGAAAAAATAATAATGACACATTTTAATATTTTTATCGTAATCATTTTCTAAGTTTTAATGTTGTATTTTTAGTTTCATATTCCTAACCAGCAGAGAATTAGAATAGGAGATTTTCGATACAAAAACCTTTTTTGGAATAGTGGTTAATTAGTTATAATAAGTATTTTAAGTTTAGATGGTTGTATAAAAGTGGATCAAAATCATGCGGGATAACCCTACATACCCTACAACCCTCATTCAAACTGTAAATACCTATATTCGTAACTAACAAACTACTATCACCTAATATTTAATTTTTATACACGAAGTACTCTAAAAAATATTCTGATTTTTAATAAGAAATAAAATAAAATATATTTTTATTTATAAAATTTAATACCTAGCTTAAAAAAAATATGTATTATAACTTATAAGGACAAAAGATAGTAAATATGGTATTTTGTTATACATTATTATAAAAAAAATAATATTTTTCTATAACAAATATTACACGATAGAAAAAAATCACCCTATTTGCCCTGTACATTTATTTGTATTTAAGTTTCAATAATACATATGTGTAAATGCTTGCAACCATTCAGCCAAACGTCGGCCTGTGTAAAAGCTAGCGAAAATTATGCATGGTTCTTCTTACAATATATTCATAAATAACAGTTGGAAATTCGACTTCAGAGTTCAACTTTACACAAACACACACTACAGAGAACATATTTGTATATTAAGAGTTGGAACATGATATTTATCGCAGTTGATGCTTGGAGACGTTTAAATACTTCGTACGATTAGCCATTTGAATAACTGGTGTTCCAATATAAACAAAAAAATAAAAGTGTAATAATACAATCGCGCCTAGCTTGATGTCAAATAGTTGCAAGTAATTATCTGCATACACGTAACGCTTAAATGTATAATATATTATAATATATCATATTATTATCATGCATATCTCTATAATGTATAAAAGTTTTTAAAATATTACCTATTATATGATTCATAATTACAAACATTATTTAACAACAAAAAATATAAATCATAATTACATGATACATTTAAGAGTAGGTATTAAAATTTAAAATATAAAAACATTTTCATGAAAATTAAAGAGTGACGAATGTTAGTGATTTTAGCAAGCTGGGGTTAAAGCCTCTCCCCTAATATCATGATAATAATCTTATGAACAGAGTTTCATATCCATAATTAGGCTGTTAAGTGCTTAGATTTTTGTTTCCTGGTCGTTATATATTTATTTATATAATAAACTCTAAACGGGCAATTACAAAAGTAAAATAATATAATAAATACAATCGCTCGTAACAATAATATTATGATAAATAATGCAATACAAACAATACTTATTGAGCTAAACATTAAACAGTATGAAGTTACAATAAGTTTTAAATGAATAGAAGTTATAGAGTACGAACAAATCAATTTTTAATTTGTTTATAGTTTTTATCATTTTATTGCAGTAGATATACATGTAATTAATTACTTTTATGTTCAGATAAAGTATATTTTTATACCAAACACTACAGATAAGAGTTTGTTAAGAAAAAACTATTTCAGAATCGCAAAAAAAGATAAAAAGAATATTTCAAATTTCAAACGACGTTGTATTCCAGTGTTCTGAGATTAATAATAGACAAGCAAGGAGAAGACAGAAAATGTGTTTCCCTAGGCGTGGATGTGGAAGAAATAAAAAGATTGTAAGAATTGTTGATGCATTTTTTCTAATTTACATTTAAGACCTAATTGTAATTGAGATCTTACTATTGAAACATATTCAGTTATTCTAAAATGAAGAAGAGCAAAATATGGCTTTTAAAATTTGAAACATGTTTTTAAGTGAAGTTATAGCACTTCATAAAATCTAATATTTTGTTTGAATTGTTAACAATGTTAACCAGTCAAGTTTGAGTTTAGAATCATACAAATTCACAGATCCTTCTTAACAGGCCCCATTAACTGATTTAGTATTTTAACATAAGCATTGTAATTAAAGTACGAAACCATTCGAGCTTTATTATTAATAATAATAATTATTAAACATTAATTTTATTAATATTTAAAATACGACGTATTTGTATTGTTATTCCACCATTTAAATCGAATTAAATGAGCAACCACTTGTCAGATAACTTAAGGAAATACTTAGATGTCATAAGCAAACGTTAACTTAGTGCGATTTCAAAAGGTAATGCCATAAGTATAATTAATATATTATATAAATAAAATAATGGTACTAAATGCGAATTATTATCGATCGACCGTCGAATCTGATCAAACTTCCAAAGCAACTGGCTTGCGATGGTTGTGCGTGTCCGCGCGTACAGATTGTATTTCCCTACATTAATATTTATTACCAAAGACGCCAAATTCTGTATGTAATTCGCGTGCGAGAATAATATAGTAAATTTATATATATTATTGCAATATATATATAATATATATATATATATATACATAGTGAGAAAGACAGATAGTCGCGAGGGACGTGCATGTACGATTAAGACGATCTCAATGAACTTCGCGCATTCCGATTAATTTCAACAAAACGTTTCGTTATGTTCAGCATAATATATCGTGCAGGAAACCACAGCAAAGATTTAATAATTTAAAACTGTAGAATTTAAGGATATGATGTATACATGATATATAATATATATACATGTACATTGTATATTATAAGAAGGTAATTACTATTATAAGAACAGAGATAGCGGATGAGAGATGTAGAAAAGTGTAGAATATAATATAGTCAAGTCAAATTAGTTAAAGTTTAAAGATTATTGTCTTATTCTGTAGATATAGTATGTGTTGTACTGATGTGTGCATTTATATTTATATATTTTTTTATTTCACTAAATTAAAATATTTTTTTTGTGTTTTACTTTATACTATCACGAGAATATACTATAATTTAATGCATCGTATACTCTATCAAAATATTTTTCTTTATAATATAACTAATACTAGCATTGAGTAAATTGATTTGATTTTTGAAACATTCTATACATTGCAAAAACAAAAATAATCACAAATAAAACAATAGTATTTCCATTCATGGTAAAACATTTACTTCCATTAAATACAGCAGATGATATTCAAAATTCCATATTTAAATATAACGATTAACATACAAATACATCCAATATTGTGTATATTTTTAAATTGAATCGTCTTTTAATATTTGAAAAAAAAATCTTAAATTTTATGTAAATATTGTATAATTTTTATCTTATTTGAAATCTAAAATAAAAAATAGAGAAATATGATTCATCTGAATACGACACTGTGAAAATCAATGTTGATATTCTCACTAATAATATATATAATGTTTGGAATAATTAAGTGATTATAATGATTCATGATAAAAATATAAAAATACCTTATTCGAGATTAGTTCTATCCAAATTCGTTGAATCTGTTGATTGGCTTGTTTGTTGTTTTTTTTTCTTTAGTAACTGTCGAAACTACGTGGAAACTTTTAAAAAAGCAATCAAAATAAAAACATTGTTCAAAATTCACACGTTTTTTGTGATAACTTGCTTATAAAAATTAGGTTTAACGTTTAAACACATCGAAAAATATAAATAAAAATAAAAAATAAATGTCGATATTATTTTTATTATATAATATTATTAGAGGAAATAACATTTACATTTTATATGGCGCTATGGATAGGCTATTCAGGGGCATTCGTGTGCAGAATACAAATCACTTATTCACGTACTGTGTCTTACATACTGTTAGAGTAGAATATAGTACATTATTAAGAGAATACGATATTTTTGACAAGAAAAAAAAATATGAACTTTATAAAACTATCTATATATATATTTTTTCTACCATTTCATTTAAATCAAATTGACCTTTATTTAATATTAAAATATTAAAATGTCATTTGTGTGTCGAATATAGTACTCACACCACAGTCATAAATCAGTTTGTAAAACAAGTAATTAATGTAGGACCCACTATAAATGCCTATGCAGTCTATCACTTTCAAATCCATTCATTGATATATTATTATTATTCAATAAGTTTAATCATTAATTATCATGTAGGTAATTGAATGATAAATATAAATTTAAAAAAAAAATGACTATATTATGTATGTATGAATAAACATTATACGACTTGTATCTAATACGTCATGTCAATGGTTTAATAATTTGTCATATTTTAATTTTATATAATTTATCCCAAAATTACAACAAAAATAACAACGATTTCGCTGAATTGCAGGCACACTGTTTTGTTATCCTATACATGCACGAACATTCATATTATATAATTATACATTTATATACTTATTGCATATTATGATAGTTATGTTTGCAACTTTGGTTAAATATTCATTGGGTCAAATTATCATGATCAGTTCGTACGCCCACTACATGTTTTCTGGCGTTTGCGACGTTTGCTTTCCAATAATATATTTTAATAATAATAATGCAACAGTAACTTATGACGATAATAAATGTTTACGTTATTGGTTCGGGTCATTAGAATTTAACGGCATTACAATTCGCGGTATTATGAAGAGTGATGGTATAATTTATAATTTGATGATTTATCAAAAATGTGAATTACGAGTATATTACCATCACTCTGTATATATCGCGTAAATAAACTATAAGTTATACACATTAGAAGAGTTGTATATTTCAATATTTGAGAGCTCATTGCGGGTGGGGAGTGGGGATGAGATGGCAATGGAATTCTATCCTTTAAAATAAAATACGAGTATGTACGTGATAAAATAAAATACAACTTTGTTTAAAAAAAAAAAATCTTTACTTGTTTTTTTGTTCTTGAAAATTTGTTAATAAAATCGTATTTGACTTAACGCTATACGATAGCGTTGTATTAAGTTAATGTATTCATGAGTAATACTCATAGAGTATTTTAGCTGATTAGATTTTTTCATTCGAGAATCAATTTTTTCTGCTTTTATTTGTATTATTGCTCTAGGAATCTGAAATTGTCGTCTCACAACCAAAATAATAATATACGAATTATATTAATTATATGAATACCCAACAACAGACATTCATTTTTGGGTATGTTACCATTGTGTTCACCCATTGACAAAATAATATTTATCAATTCATTTCTTATTGAAGTTTTTGAAATATAATTATTGAATATTCGTTAGAATTGTGTATAATATATATATAGTAACTGTCGTAGACCACGATGCTTATCGGACAATCCATTTTCGTATACCAAGTAAACATTCGACCACAAACTAATCAATTATTATTATGATCGAATGTCTGCGTAGCATACTGTATCGTAATTTATAAAATATAGTCGTAGAAACCTACCGTCTATCAAAAACTGTGACAAAAATAGTAAATAAATAACTGAGCATGACGACGTATTAACTGGGTTAATAAATATTATTAAATATTGGTAGGTCATGAACAAACGACCGTCGTTTTTAGTCAGTTATTTCATTGTTCTTATTGATTTAGTTAGATTTCAATAAAACAACTATCAACTTTACAGAATGAAAAATAAAATTCTCTGAAAATATACCAGTATAAAAATATTTTTTAAAATTTTGCTTATTTAAAAATTAATTTATTAAAAATAGAATAAAGAGAACTGAAGTATTGAAAGAATTACACGCGAAAATAATATATTCTGATACTAAAATGTATCATTTTCAAAACAAACGCGTACCTAAAAGAATGCATGTATTCAAAATTATTTTAATGACCTAAAGGTAAAAATTATTTAAAAGGTATTTTTTATTATTATTATTATTATTGAAAAATTTGTGAATAAAAGATTGATAAAAAAATAGCTATGCTAAATTAAATAACTCAAACATTTTTAAATCTATCAGTTTATGTCTATAACACTGGTATATGATTGAACAGGAAGTCATGAGCCTTAAAAAAAAGTGAAAGGAAATGTTGTATGAATATAAAGATTTTTCATCATCGGTAATTACGGTTTTAAAATTTTAAACTACAAAAGTTATATACTTAAAGTTATACTCTATATGTGGCCAAATTGTTTTTTTTTAAAAAAAGGTTTCTATTGCTTGTAAATTGTGTGAAAATTAATTGAATTTTAAAAGCGAGTAAACGTTGGTAAATGTGGGTAAATGAGTCGTAGTCGTAATATACGTAGTACAAATAGCTATTAATCAATGTTAATTATTAAGTGATCGGGGAGACGATTTTTCTTATTGTTCTTAAGACTAACCGATAAAATAAGATGTTTAACCACGCCACTGTCCATACCTTAACAGTAAGCGATGAGTCTGCATACATTACGATACACATCAGTTCACCTATGTTTGTACATCACCAGTAAATATTCAATTTCACAAACCTATCAATTATAATTATAATCAAATAAGATCCTCTGTCACTACCATTGGTACATTACAATATATTAACGGTGACACATCAAAAGAGTCTAAGCGACATAACTCATAGTTTTCAGGAGATTCAAAAAACTTTTTTTGATGATTTAATTTTGTATTTTTAAATAAGCAATAACTTTTTACAGTAAGAATAGGGTATTTTTTCGTTTCATAGAATACTTTTTTTGTTTGTTTTTATGTGTTCTTAATGTGTATTCATATTTTTAATTAGCTTTTGATTATAATAATTTACGTGTATCTATACGGCAATTTTAACAAGTTTTTTTTATAATTTTAGCGTTTATGCTTATCAATATTGGTTGTACTACAATCTTATTATTCCTATCACAGTGTATTTAGAAATACTATATAGTAGTACGAAAAAATCGGGTACGAGCACGTCGTGCATAAACGTCGCCCGTCCCCTTAAAAATTGTGTTAATGTCGTTTGTTCCTATTTTTGTTGTTTAGGCCCTTTATTAGAGAAGAAAAAATATTAAAGTGTTGCTTAAACAACTTAAAATTCAAATTGTCATCATAATAATGGTCAGTTATCAACTAAGTCGTGTCACTTGACTCTTTTGCCGTGTCACCGTCGATATAATACGATAAATTTAATCAATGATTTTACGTAAAATTTGTGATTTCTTTTGAATGAGTAGTATACTACTCCTGCGTTATTTTTATGATATATAATCTACTTCTTTAATATCCACTCATTAAAAGTATAATATTTGTTCAATATATTATAAGTAATAATAGACAATTCTATTATATCGTTATTTTTGTTTTTGTTTCTATTAAATTGAAAAGCAAATGATTGTTGAAATAAAAAATTGAAAAATAATGAACTGTTGTAAATATTATTAAACTGAAACTTTTTTTTTCAAAATAATTTGAATCATGTGAAAAAAATTATTATTGCTGCTGCAGAATTGTTGTCGTAAGCCTCTAAAGTTCACTATATTGTGACGCATTACATAGTAGGTGGTGACAGGTATGATGAAAAAAACTCAAAACTGGATAGCGGATACCGGTAACTCGATAATGTCAATCATACGTTGTAGTGTTGTACCATAGACATTTTTTTTTGTCATGCTAAGAACTACATGTCAGTAATTGAGACCTGTTAGCGAAACTGGAAACCTTCTTGATGAAAGATTTTTTTGTCTTTCACTTATAGAAAGAACAACAAAACATATTGGTTCCGTTTTCAGTGTGGTTCTTAGAAAAACAAAATTTCAATTGTACTGAATTTTCACCAGTTTTGATTTACATGCATGACTCGAAAATAATATAAAATCAAAGTATTAAAAATACATTAACATATCAAAATACCTTAGGTGTTATAAAAATGCAAGTTTCAGGTTTTAAATTGTTTAACTAAGTATTCCGGATCTGATATTTTTAAAGCATTCCAGTTTCAAAATCCATATTTTCCGTTTGGGTTTAGTAGTGACTTTTTTCAATTATTTTTTACGGGTTTAACAATTTAAAGATAACATTTGAATATTTTTTTCATCTCGTGCTCCATAATATCGTTTCACACATCGCTCTACGTACAATTTGTATGTAGTTATGATTGCACATATTTTGTACGTCTTTTATTTCCTCAGACAATAGTAAAGTAGACAAATGATATAAACAATTTATAAAATTATTTTTTATAACAATTATGTTTTTTATCTTTTACCAATAAGTACTGATTTTTGTCAAAACATACAATTTATTAATATTTTATATTCGTGGATCGTAGAGATGTCTAACTGGGTGAGTGAGTGTCAATCTTTACATTATTATTTTTATCTAAAAAATATTATGTTTTGAAATGCGCTTAATATTTAAATAGTAAAAATCATAGTTGACTTGTGATTGAGTGAAGTGGTCATATACATGCGTTCCAATAATACATAAACGCCGGTAAGTATAATTATTATTTTATATTGCCTTTAATATTAAATTATATTGTGTAAATTAAAACTAACTTAATACTACTACGTTACTTGGTATCTGAATATAATGTATTTGGGAAATAATAATATATTATTGTCCGGGACACAATGGGTATGGAGCTTTTGACGAAAAGTGGCCATGACCTTTGTCGTATCAACAATGCGGACCTTATGCTAATGTAGTAAGTAAAATATATTATAATGTGGTATATAATTCGAGGTCTATCCGTGCTTGTGACACAAACGAACGCCGTTCATCTGACTTGCCGTTGACGTCTGACTTGCCGTTGATGTCTGCGTAGAGTAATATTATTATTATAACAAAACCATCGGAATTAATCTATTTCGGGGCGTATTGTACGAATAATATATAAGAGCCTGCTTACCTGTTCAGCGACTCTCCTCTGTATTCCTCGTCAGCTTTCTGCGCCTAATGTCTGCAGTTACTAGGCTAATAGTGGACATAATATTTTATATACAAGCGCGTCTTATATTATCTCCTAAGCCTGACCAGCATTATACGAAAACCATCACTGCTGATGCCACAACCACCGCCGCAGCTATCACCACCACAACCACCACAATTGAATTGTCGAAACCCTCGTCTTATAGATCAGGGATGCACAATATAATTAAATCACTATCTTATAGTGTGTTCAACGATAAAGGTATATTTAGAACGCATGCCTCCAAATTTAATTATTAGGGTTTTTAACCACATAAAAATCGTAATATCACAATTATTTTTAATACTTATAAATATTTACTCCTCACTATCTTTGAGTTAAAATTCAAATTCAAATTAATGCTCTCAAAAAAAAATTGGCCTATCTATCTTAAAAATTAGCTTATTCAGAATGTGTTAAAATTTCGATTTATGAACGTTGTATATATTATATCATATTTTTTAACAGTTCATCTAAATCTTACTAAGTTCTATGTGATTTCATATGATTTTGTATAAAACTTATGTGTTTTGTCATAGGCACAAAATCACGCAGAACTTTATAAAATTATAAATATCTATATTATTAAAAGATACGATAAATAAAACATAAATAATCGAAATTATATAAAATATTAGTTATTTATTAATCAATATTATTATTAAAAATGACGGTCAGGACTGTTGAAAAAAAATTCGTTTGGATCGATCAAATGGACATGATAAAAACAAATTAATGATAGTTTTTAAAACAAAATAATAACCGTCAATGAATATAAATATACGACGATAATTCATTCCGAAATGAATGATAATGTTTTATTAACAAACATAATGTTTGTAACAATAAATGTCGATTGAAGCAGAATACGATATAGAGTAAAAAAGAAAAAAAAGGAAATTTCATATAACCATTTGTTATAATATTGGCAATATTACGTTAGTTATCATATTATGTAACTGCGTTAACGCAATACAATAATAACAATTTTAGGTTATAAAAACGAGAATTCGGGTACATTTTATTTTCATTGTTATATTTATAATTGCGAACAAAACAAAAATAAAATATGAATAAAGAATATTATTTATACATTTTAGTTGGGATTTTGGCAATAACATTTCGGGTGAATAAATATCTGCAGTGATGGTTATCGACATAGTCGTACAATTATCTGAAGTTGTCGTGTTTAAGTTTTGCATTTGAGTTGGTGTGTATGTGCCCTTGTGTATTTGTGTGCCAAAATTGAATAGATGTTAACTAAATTAGTGTAATAGTAGTATAGGATTATGTTGTTGAACTTTTAGAGTAAACAAGGCTCGATAGTAAGCCATTTTATAGTTATATTATATCCATAATGTTAATTAAATGAAAATCGATAGCAGTATCAATAGTAGAATATATTATGCATATTTTTTTTTCGATTTAAAAAGATAATTTGACAATTATGCAACGGGTTAAAATTATTTTATACAATATTTTAAAAATTAAATAGCACATTATTATTAATAAACAGGCACTGTCCAAATAAGTATTAAAAGTTGCATTAAATATTTTTATGGCATAACCTTAATTAATTTGATTTTTTGTTACCAATTACGGAAGCTACCACATACATTTTTGGAAAAGTTCAAATTAACCAATATTTTTTCAGTGTCCAAAAACAGTGTTTTTATGAACGAAGGCATAAATATATTAAGCGTATTATATACTTAAGGGCCATATTAATATGTTTAACATTGTTTTCTAATTCAAAGTAACTATACTAAGAACTGTCCTGCGCTAGTATAAACTTCTTTTGTTAATGAAGACTAATTATTTTTATCGTTTGTGAGTTTGTATTACCAGATAACGACGTTTCATAAATGGCAAAAGTAATTGAAAATTAAATTATTAAATATAAATGAAGACTGCAAAGTTCCAAGTTGGAACAAATTCATTATTAAAAAAAAAAAAAAATTCGGTGATTGCATAGGTTTTAATAATTGATTTGTATACATAGATAAATGATAATATATAGTAAGACAAATATTTAGTAATAATTATAAATTGTATTGTTTCAACTTGTATTTAAATATTATAGTTCGGTTTATGTTTATATATTATTATACCTAATACCATCAATATTAAATATTTTAATAATAACACAAATTTTAGAATATAATGTTATAATTTAAATTATAATCATTTTATTTAATTTTGTCTATACATTTTCAAATTGTTCATATAATTTTGTGGTTGAAGATTTTAATTTAAATTTGATTCATTTTTTGTAAATTAACACCCATTGTCGAGTTCTCATAAAGTTTATTAGGTTTATTTTTTGATATTTATTGTCAAAAAAACATGAATAAATCCAATTATTGGTTAGAATAATATGTATATATGATGGTTTAATGGAGGCGGAAACTATATCAATATTTAAATTACCACAGCATCGAATTGATGGATTATTTTAGTCTTTGAACATGTTTAACAATTGAAAGTATCGTAAAACATATTTTGAACACGATTTCGGAATTAAAAATAAAAGTGGCCATTTTTAATTTTAGAACAAATATTGGATAAAAATTCTACTGTACTTGATGAGTGGTAAAATAGTAAAAAGTAGTTATTTTTTCAAAATGGACATATAATACATAAGTTGTGTTTACATTTCTTTGTGGACGTTCGTGAAATTGATCGAAACGAATAGATGAGGGCAATAAAAACATGCGTGAACAAACATGAAAACCTGGAAACATAAAATATGTTTCTCATCCGTGTAATGTCCTGCGATAAAGTTAGTTTATATCAACTTGCGTCTGATAATATTAAAACTGTATAAGTGGTCATAACGAACACTATCGGGTACTGAACTTAGAGCTTTATGGATGATAATTTAAACCAAAAACAGTTAAACGGTCATCCGATGTCCACCAATTTTACGACGTCTATTGGAAATTGCATTGAAAAAATTTCTTACCAGTTTAAATAATATTAAAATTTGATTGAGTATTGAATTCTAGCATGGATACTTAAACGAAAGTTATGTATTATACATTATGTAAAATTATTTCAAATAAATACAAATTACAAAACAGTATCATTTTAGAGGAATATTGTAGAATTATTTTCTCAACAATTCTACAATATGATATTATACTTCATACTCTTCGGTATCATTTAATACAAATATTTATTCAATAAATAAATATTTATTTTATAGTCAATTCAAACTTAATAACAAAATGTCAATGATTTGTTTAAATCAGTCGGCACCGCAATAGAAATATATATAACAAATCCGAATATTGCTACATATTACTGCAAATAATTATCTTAACTTAAAGATAAATCATTTCAAATAATAATGACTAAACGCGTGTATAGAAATTTAGTTTTCACCGTGTGATTATTTGTTTCATCACTTGATTGTGTACAATTCAAACGTATAGTACGTATTTATAGGTTCGTTGTAGTGATGGATACCGCGATGAATTAACTTCGAATTTGGAAAATACATAAAGATAAAACACAATAATAACAGGAATTAAAATAATGCGATCACGAAATTATAATATATCGTGTTTTAACGGAGACGCTTTTGGCAATTGACCACGTTATATGGAAGTGACAACGTTTTTCATAAATCGAAAAAGGATATTATGAAATCGTCATTCGCGACAGTTAGATATTTTTACCAAACTCAACGTGAAATTTCGAATGCGAAAAGATCTCATAGTGAATCTATCTGAATGTGACCGACTTATTGACCAAAGCCTATAGAGTCGAATCTCTTATACAGTACAATATACATATATATATATATATATATCAAACCGTTATTCGAACATACTGATAATAATATATCATTTCGGTATGATATTTTAATGTCACGTAATCATTATCAAACACAATTAAGATAGAAAACGGAGATAAGACGTCGCTCGGCCTATAACGACATGCGGGGTTGATGGGCGAGTGGTGGGGGAGGTTCGAGTTGCCCGAGTGCGTACGAATTTTCGAGGGGGTTTTCCGGGACTCGGGACGGAGTCGAAGCTCAACGGATGGAAGGGGTTGTGGTAGTTTGGGAAACTGCGTGCGTATAAGACGGGCGGGTGTGACGGCTGCCGAGTACGGGTCTACGCGCAGTCGGCACGACCCACGGCGGCGGACCCTCTCGAAGTCTCCCGCGCCCATCCGCGCCCACCGGCGACCGGGCGGGAGCGCACTACCCCTGCAACTACCTCGCGCTCTCGCGGCACCTGTTGACAACCCTCGGCGACACGCAAGGCCGCCGCCGCTGGTGCTGGTGCTGCTGCCGCTGGTGCTGCCGCCGCTACCGCTGGTGCCACACTCCAGAGCCGCGGTTCCTGGCGAGTGGTGGTGATCCGTGTACGCGTCCTCACGCCACCGCCACCGACGATTCCGAGCGCACACGCGCACACACGTACAGGTGTCGTCGTCTATATCGCTGGCGACGCGCACAAGCAAACGCCGTGCACCGCTATCGAGTCCGAAGTTCGCGTCCGACACCCTGCCGACCAGAGCCGCCTTCACAATTTCGGAGAGGTAAACACATCACGGATTATCGCTATATTATTATAAATTTTTTTTTTTTATTTATGTTTTTGGGTTTTGGCGTTCCTTTGACGTCACACTTTTTCGATAATTGTTTTTTCGAATAGTATTTTTATTTTTTTTTTGGGGGGGGGAGGGGAGGTTGAAAATTGAGCAGTTACTCCGCTGCTTATCGGTTAATAATGGCACAGCATCATCGCGTGGTTCACAAGACGGCGCGTTGATTAAACCTTTCGAGGAAATAGTCAGAAGTGTTGATTTATTTCACGCGTCACCCCATCTTGTACCTTCAATATATTTATACAATAAAATTATATTAGTGACGTGGGCTCAAACTGACCGTTCAATTTCTATATATTCGTTCTGAACTATGTGAATAATGATATTAATTCTGATAGGTTTTTTTTTTTTAATATTTAATCATATGTATGCATTGCAAATGTAGAAATGAATAATTTTACTGATTAAAGACGAATTACGTTTTGTACAATATCTATTTTAAAAACTAAATAATCACGTTACAAAAATGTATTTTTTTTTTTTAAATGTATATTAACTGAAAACAAAAACCAAAAGAAAAAAATTTAAATAACTCATCAGCAAGCAACAGTCCTGTCAATTAATTTGTTATGATGAGTGTAGCCAATAATTTGATTAATGGAAACATATCTACTGTACAATTAAATTAATCATTTTAAATAACAAGTGAAACATAATAATATTATGGTTTATAGTATATTATGACTCGAGTAAAAATTTAATGAAAAAAAAAATAAACATATTAATATATACAATTAATAGTTGCTAATTACGTTAATAGTAACTGTATTCGAATACGATTATCCACTCATACAAATAGTTTTCGTTGAAATGTAATGTGTGTCATATAATATTGATATTGTCACAGCTTATAATTTTTAATAATAAAAAAACTGTCAAGTGAGAATTGTATGATGTAGCTGGAATAATTAAAAACTAGTTTGATTGTACATCATTTTTTTCCGCTCGAAATGAAATTGAAAAATAAAAACAACAACTAAAGAAAATAATAATAAACAACAAAAATATTATAGCTATTTACTATTGTTATGAAAATGTATTATTCATATAGCGATATATTATGAATATGTTTGTGAACAAGGTGACTCCTTATTAAACGAACTGCACACATTTTCTGTACAAATTTAATGGGGTTTTTTTTAGGCAAAGTTCTTAATGTACTACGTTTTTGAATGAAGAAAGCGAGTAATTGCTTTATCTCAAGGGAATATTCTTAAGTTTTATATTTTATTCCAATTGCATTCTAAATTATCATTATT
The DNA here is from genome assembly GCF_020882245.1 of Rhopalosiphum padi. Taxonomy (NCBI): domain Eukaryota; kingdom Metazoa; phylum Arthropoda; class Insecta; order Hemiptera; family Aphididae; genus Rhopalosiphum; species Rhopalosiphum padi. The sequence continues at coordinate 29,450,473 of NC_083600.1, forward strand.
ATTTTATATAAAATAAAGATGTACTTAATGAAAATTTACATACATATTTTCATTTTAAAATACAAACTTAATATTCTTTCAAGTAGTTTTATATTTTCTAACCTTTATTTATTAATAATTATTACGTATTTGTAGTTTTGTACAGGATTCTATATTTTCGATAAATAAAGTTATATAAAAAAAATAAAAATTAACACTTCAGTAATTATTAGTAACTTGAATTGAATATACGTAACTTTTCTTTTGTATTGTTAACGTCCCAATTTACACAAAACCCATATTAATGTTACAATGTACTGAACATGTAATAAAAGTTAATGTTGCTATTCACCGTTATAGTTGTCGTAACAAAATTAAACGGCCCGTAATACAATAATAATAATCAAAGCAGAATTATCAATAGTTATTTCATATTTGAATAGTAAAGTTTTGAACATATTTCCGTACTGAAATGATCACGCAACTTGTATTTCCTCATTAAAATATATTACTTAATGTGTATCATAGTGTTTAATTAAAAAACTATATTTCTATATCTGCTTAAGCACGCAGGATTTTTTTGCTTATGGATTTAGTAACTTAGTAAATTATAGTTATTAAAATCACATTTTCTAAAAATTAACCAGGATACACTCATGTACCAAAATTATATCAATTTATATTTTTCGGTTTATTAACACTATAGATTGGTATGTCCTTCCTATAAATTATATTTACGATAGGTAAACAACGGATGAAATAAAAACCTTTGTTTTGGGGTAAATACAAGCCATAATTCTTGTTTCTTGAATTCGGTTGAAAAGAAGTAGACAGTGTTATCATGTATACATTGGTTAAAGACATTGATTTTTTAAATTGAAATATTTCATTTTTAAGTGGAAATCTACAACGAATTGCGATGCTAAATTTTTTGATTGCTTATGCTATTTGTCCACGACACACTACACATTACTATATATCTGTACAGCGTGTAGGTAGATAGAGCAATTAAAGTTCTTTGTAATATTTTATATATTTACATTTATATTATATTTCACAAAATATTATATTTAAATATAATGTTTTTCAAAAGATATATAACCTTCTTAAGTCACAATAATATTATAATAATAATTTAGTCACACATGATTTTTTGAACTACTCGTAGATCGTATATCTTGTTTACTCATAGTATGCATGATAAATGTTCTTTATTTCTTCTGTTTACTATTTACATGGTGTTTATTGATTCTAAATTAGACCATATTGGTCACTGATTTTATAAAAAATATCAATTGTATGTGGTTTGCATATCATCGTAAAATGTGTTTGAATATATTTTAATAATTGTCACAGATGTATAAACTAGTAAAAATATAATATTTTATTAGATACGTTTTTATATTCTTGATATATAAAAATTACTCACCAAACATTACGTTGAAACAAAAGAAAATGACACTCTTTCCGGTAATATTTTAATTTCTACAGAAATGTAGAATATTTTAGACCTAAACCAGACTACACTAGGCATGAATTAATTTAATTCATGTCAACCATTTATTTACTAATCGTACAACAATGTAAATCCACTTATAGATTAAAATCTGCGTTATCTTTACGCATTTTAATTTACAATTTTCAGTAAATTGAATACTGTTTCAACTTTAATTAATATATTAAACTGAATACTTTTCCATACAAAAATGCATACATGCGTTTATTAATTATTTCATTATGTTCTGTATAGAATTATAGTGGGTAGGTACCATTATTTTTTCCCTGATTTGTGGCTTTTAACGCGCCAACGCTTAAATAATTATTAGGTATATGTATTGTGGAAGTTTATTACTTTTATTATCGTGCATTAAGTTTTTAAAAAATTATTTACATTTTAAATATAATAATTTATGGTCATTGGTAATTTAATCATATATTACCGTTATAATTAAAACAATATTCGTTTCAGAAACGAGTAAAAAATGAATTATGATTAAAATTGAACATTAAAAAAAAATGGGTAATACTGTTCCACAATAATATCCAAGAAGTACAAAATTATCGTAAAACGTTACGGTTTAATAATGATTCACATTTTTAGTGCTACAATAAAAGGATAAAATAAGTTGGTAGCATAATATTTATTTTTTGTATTTCACATTCTTTGGCATTCATTTTTCTAGATTATAATTTATTTTACTACATTTACTAGTGAAACAAAAAAACGTGGTTGAATATGGGTTTTTCGATTATTACATCAATAATTCGGTTTTCATATAGAAACTTGGATCTATAATAAGATTTAACGATGATGAAGTTCGTAGATTGTTGTTGTTGTTGTTGTTGTTTTTATTTTATTTTGTTTATGAGAAATACTGTTTTGGGTAGTATTACAATGTATGACAGTTACTACGCTATTTTTCAGTCATTTAAAAAAAACAAGTTTAGCGCAATAAGTATACGATGTATGAGTGATTATTTTTCTTCTGACTTATTAAGTATTTAACCATCTTCCGACTTCTGATACTTGATGATGTAAAAACCACGTTTTTCCATTCAAGTAGTTCATAATATAATATTTTATACATGGTATACTGATTAAATAAATTGGAATTTAAAAAATACGAAAAAAATGTGCTGGTTTTTAAATACGAAATTTAAAATATTATATTAACCCTTATTTATATATAAAAAAAACTAGATATATTTATACTTTATATATTTTCCATGATCAAAACAGTTAGTTTAACTCAGATGAAGCTGTTTATATGCATTTTCTTAATCCAGGAGTTGTTGTTGATTTGATTGATGGAATCGATATACGATAGCTTAGTTAGAATTAAAAAAGGAAATACGCTTAACTTATAAATTATCTTAATGCTTGATAATTTAATTTTAAATTAATACACAATAACGATCACATAATATAAATATGGTACAGTTGTATATCAATAGATGACGAGTATATAAAGTATTGTAGTTGTATGAGACAGTAAGAGTACCTATGTGTGTCATTGTGTCGATAAAACACGCAGTGTACAAAATATTAGATGGAACGATTTCATTAACCGAATTTCATAAACTTTGTGAGGTTTCTATAGGGTTTTACATAACTTTTAATATAAACTTAAAAATATACGTTATAATGAAAGTGTTGTGGTTATGCAATTAAGTTTAGAATCTGAAAATCATAACAATATAAGTATGCGATTTTATTACGAAATTATTTACTTCACATTCTACAATGGTTCGTATTACGCGTCTACACAATAACACTATTTTCGTAAACTTTTGGGTGAACCTTTTTTTTTTGTATCCATTATAGTATTTTAAAAATAATGGTTTTGAAACATCGTAGAAATTATATCTAGATATTTATTTATTATTGATTTTGATCAATTAAATGATTAATTTCATCTCAAGCTAGGAATTTTATTTATTTTTATTTTAGTAACTGTATTACTTAAAACAATTTTTATCATATAATATTGCTCCAAAAACATACATTATAGTAAAAATAAGCAGTCTTATTTTCTAGTGGAATTTTAAAAAAATGAACTTAATTTTAAATATAGGTTTTCATTGTCATACTTTATTCATTTTTCTAAGAATTTAACTGTCGTTGTCAAAGAAAATAATAATATTAAACAGCGTTTATTTTTGAAATGTGATACACCTAAGTAGCACGTACGTATGTCTGCAGTTGAAATGCCTTTCTAGAAAGTAAAAAATTGTTTAAATGTATTTACTATCGATCTGAATAATATTGAAGACTTTGATAGGGAAATGTAATTTTTTTTAATGTCAAGCTGATTTACTGCGCAATAGGTAATTCACAAAGTGTATGTGTGTATTATCTTCTAGCACATAAAATACGAATATAACTTGAGAAGCTTTTCAATTTATCTATTTTTTATTTATTTTTTTTGTAATCATCTTATCTTCTTTTCGTAATAATTGTTTTGTTTCTATTTTTATTTCTATTATTTTCAAAAATATTTCATCTAATATATTAAACGAAAATACATTATAAATAATTTAAGGCTTACACAAATACATAGTTTAAGGTTATTTTATGTTAAGCGGATAGTAATCAAGTGGCGTGGTATCATTATATACCATGTACTTAGATTGTTTCGCACTTTTTAAATTAAATTACACTTTAAAATGTCCTACAGATCAACAAGTCCATTGAATCTACCCTCGTGTAAAGTGCCATCTTGAATGTCATTGTTAAAATATTGCTCTCGCATTCTACTATAAAATATAAAAACACGTGGCAGAACCAGCTAGTAAAGTAAAGGTTCATTTATCATAAGCGGCACATTACGTCTTGGGCTTTTGGCTTTCAAAGCTGACACGTTATGTGAAAAACTCCAAATAATTATGAAATTTAAGCCAAACGGAACTTCTCAGTCTTTTACTTTATTAAGTTAGCCAAATATAGTTGTATACTTGTAACATTTGTGTTTAAAACTATTACACTACAATTGTGTATACGTATAGTCTTAATAAGTGTCATTACGAATCTATATGGTATAGTATAAATCAAGAATTATATTTTTGTGTTGCTCTAAATTATAACAATAATACTTTTATGAAAATATTTAAAGCGTTTCCGTTAATTTTCAAAAACTGTTGAAATAAATATTATGTACTTATTAGAATAACCTAATAGATAGTAGAAAAAGGAATTTATATCTTATTGACATATGGCTTATATAGATCCATACTATACATACACGTAATACTAATCAACATATCGTAAGTACCTAATAAATTCAGGGCCTTAAATGTTATTTATACATTGAGACCTGGTAAACGGTTACTTTGTACGGTTCATCGTTTAAAATGCAAAATGCGAACACTTTGTACGGTCTAGTAAAAATGTACATTTCAGAACACGGACACTTTGTTCTATCCTAATAATATATACATAGATATACATACATAGAAACCTATGAAGTAAATTATTTAAATAAATGAGTCTTGATAAGTAAACTAATACGGTTAATTTATAATATTATAGTCAAAAACTCAAAACTTTCCTTTACGAGTTCTTTGTTCTCGATTTATTCAAAATTTTATAAAATTGTAAAACATTTAAAAAAATAGTTCTCACACTTATTTATGTTTTAATATACACTTTATATCAGCTATCATGTATGTTTGATGTATAGCATATATAACTACAAAGTGTCCACATTTTGCATTATTCATTTTCTCACGATCAAATGGTGTCTACATATATCGCATTTTTAATATTAAACTGTACAAAGTGAGAATTTGATCCGTGTATTTTGTTATCTATATATAGTTTGTTAAGGATTAAAACTCCGATTCCAAAATGTTTGGGTTTGCGACTGTATTCGCAAAGCCAATTATTAAGTTTTGATAGTTCAATAAAATCAACAGGTCAAGTATGTAATAATATTATTCCGCCATATATCAAAACATCACGGTTTTTACTTTGATATATTTATTTCTGTTTTTATTTATTATTATTATTTATATTTTGTAGTGTTTCCGTTTGCAGTGATCGCGTGATAGTAGAGCACAGTCAGTCATCTTAATGTAGTACGGGGTGAAGTTTAAAGTGTTCTGTCGTGCGAAGGTTAGGTTAGGTTATATTGTACATCGTAACGCATCGACACTTCCGAAAAACAGTATTCCCAATGTTCGAATTAATACCTGACAATATTTCGGGGGAAAAAAAATCCGTTAAGTAGGGCACTCTGCTTAATGAGACCGCCCGCTCCGATGGGTTTCTGAAAGTAAACGATATGATATTCTATGGACAGGTAGGCAGGTATATTATGTGATATCGGTCACGTCACTGAATACGCTGGCCGGTTTTGGTTTCAATAACGATTCGTCGTCCCGAGATCCTTTTCAAAAAAAAAAAATAATAATAATAATAAAATGTCGTTTTCGTGTTAAAAGCAAATATTGACTGTCAACCATTCAAATGGAGACCGTCAATTACATCGGATGAATACAAAATACGTATATAATATATACGTCATCCCCATTCATGCTCAGAATCACGAGGGACTAACTGATGTTTCGATGTTCAGATTTGATGTACATATAAAAGAGCTTTACGTACAAATAGTACTGCAATTTGTTTTAATCGAACACAACGATGTTCAGTGTGTACAAATGTTCAGAATGGTATAATTCAGCACTTTTTTAAAAAAAAGGTTTGTTTTTTGTTTGTTTGTTGTTTTTTCATTATAATGTAACAAATATCATGTTCGTCTTGGATAAAAGGATGGTCATATTTTTTATCAAGTGTAGTGCTCTTTTTGAAAATCGAAACAATAATAATTTGTATTCGTCGAGTGCTGTGGAGGCGATAGTAGTTGGTTAAGCATATAGTGTATTATAATATAATAATATATACTTTTCGATTCATATTATCTTGTTCGTAATAATATGATATGAATATATGATCAAATTGATATATAACACAGATAGTTTAAACAGTTCTAGAATAAATCAAGCTTTACGACGTAACTTATGATATAAAAAATTAAACAATTACGTAGTTATACTTATTTTTTATATAATACATACTTTATAAGATTTTGTTTTTTCAATGTATTTATAAGTTGAGATATTTCTAGCTTGTTACTATCTAAGTCTAGTCTACTGATATCTATATACAAAACATTTTTCTTTTTTTTTTGCGATATTATAATTTTTTATAGGATAGTTCATATATAAATATATATAATGATAATATTTTATTTACATTTTAAATGAAATTATCAACAAATATAATTTAAAAATATATACATTTTTTTAGCGCGTAAATTATTATTTAAGAAATTAAGTGAATACAGCAATAATGATTACTTTTGCAAAAAGTTATGACTTACTTTTAAAGTATTTGGCAAACAATTTTTAAAATATCTATTATCATAATGGTACATTTATTATTCCATTAATGATAACAAATTATACACAAAAATAAATAAGTTATAATTTCAATTTTCAATTCACTACCACTATCACTATTCACTCAAACTTCTGTTTCAAAGATAAATAACTCTGGCTTAAGAGTCTCTAAAACTCTTCATTGGAATTATTTTGGAATTTGAGTTACATTTTTAACGATTTGAAACTTTTAATGAAAAGTTAAGCGCGTGTAAGGAGATCCAATGAAATTACAGTGAAATTTCTCCGAGCACATTTAATTAAGGGAATTTGGGACAGTACTATGTCAAAAACATTTCGAATTGTTGCCCAAATGTTCGATACTAAACGTTAGAAATCCGTGTCAAATACGGACAGGTGTATTTCGTGCTTGCATTAGGTTAATAATCCTCGCGTTTATAAAAAGAATAACAATTGTAAATAACAAATCTAAATTTAATTAAACTCCGGTTTAGTGTTGTGTCCTTTCTGCTCTGGAGACCGGAAGAGAACCAATTAATTCGTCGGTTCACATGTCCTGGCTGACGGAAGACCCTTCGCTGGCAAATTGTGATTTTAATACTATAGCACTAGGATTTTCCTTCAGGATAAGGTTAATTATTGCCATGTTCAAACTGATGGAAGGTCACATAGTGTATAATATGTATATAATATGGTGGATGGGCCGGTTTTTCGTTTCAGGGAAACGATCGCGGACACGCAACTCCCTTTGGCCCCGTTTCTGAAATGTACACCAACTAATTACTCACGTAGCCAAAGCGGACAAAATGGGTCAAATAATACTTAAACTTTCTTATCTTGGATATTTTATGTTATGATAAACTTGCGGAATCAACAATATGTTTATATGACACTATCATTTGATCGGTTATTATAGCGAAGGCACTCAGACTGTAATGACCATCATTAATCGGAATTTTAACTTGTGCGTGTTGGATTTTTTATTTTTAAATAAATTGTTACTGCTTGAAATCATGGTATGTCGGTAGCACATATAATTTTTTTTACACACAAATAAGTCTCTCAACTTGTTTTTGACGAGACAACTTTTTACTCTATACCTATCATGAATTGTATGTATATTTCGTTGTTTCACATGACCACCTATACAAATACACGAATATTGATGAAAGAGGTAAATACATAAAAGGGAAAAGGAGCGTTCGAAAATGACGTCTTAAAAAGGTCTTTTATGTCAAATCAATCACCTATACACTCGGTTCTCGCAATATTGAAACCTTTTGTTTTCGAGTTGCAAAAACGAATAAAATATAAAAATTGATTATACGTACTTATTATCAAATTCATTTTCAGTAAATTTCATAGAAAAATTATATGTTCTTGAATGGGAAAAATAATTGTCGTTAAATTTGGAAATATGTGAGTTTATAAAGTATTTACAATTTATATAATTAAAAAATATTGTATTGCGTGTAGTAATTATAGTTACAGGTACACAGAATGGCAAACAATTTCAAAATGGTATAATTTTATTTTACATAAACCTTTACATTTTTTTTAAACTTTTTTTTATGAAATGCTCGTTCAAAAGAAAACAAACATTATGTGTATATTTAAAAAAAAAATGATTTTCCAGAAATTGTTGTCCCTATAAAATAACAATAAAATAATCAGAAACAAGAGAATGCAAACATTTTAGACTTCTAGTGAAGTTCAGAATGAATTGATGTTTTTTAATTATTTTTTTTATTATTTAATTTTTCATCAACTATTTTTTGGTACACAGTGTGCTAAAGCCATTCCAAATATCGCCTTTTTTAGGTGTCTGAAAATCGAGACAGTAGGAGTTTTCGTTTCTAGATAAAAATGCATAAGTAATTATTCAAGTATTCTAATGCAAATAGAGTTTTATAAATGTAAAACGTATTTGGCCGTAAACTTTAATATATTATAGCAATTGTTGTTTTATCAAGGTTCGCTAAAAAAAAATCTAATTAAACGCGGCAGTTAATCATTATTAGTATTCTTATTATTAGTTAATTATAATACTAGAATAGAAAATCACCACTGAGACCTTCGATACGAAAAATGTGTCCAACGTCCTGTCTGTGTCTTGTCTTGATCCTGCATCTACACCATGCAGTTGTTTACTACGGGTTTCAAATATACTTTGCAAAGCACTGGAAAATTGCGTGATAAGTTCAATCGTTAAGATGGTCCTTCGGGTTGTGATGACAGATCTCAAATACCACAACAATGTTGCTATAAACAGTAAAATTGACGTTCCGATTGGTTGCTTTTGTGGTGACAGTATTACAACGGCAGGCTTTGTTTTCGTTTTTATTTTCAACTATGATATCGATGGAGATTTTTGAACTTGACATAACATTGTTTTCGTTTGGAGTTAATTTTACATTTATACGAGCATTATTTTTGTTAAACATGTGTTTAACTATCTATGTAAAATAATGACGTTCAAAGTATCCTTAACAAAAAAAAAATATATTATTTAAGTGCATTGACTTGATAACACAATAATATTAAAAGCTAAACAATTTTAATATTAAATTTTACAATAATTGTTTTATTTTTAAATTTAAAAATTTAAGGTACCTATATGACATATTGATATGATTATATGTCCAATAATAGTGTAGTCATTAACTATACATTAATATTAACCCAGATATTCTAAATAATTGATATGATGACCTCATATATTATAAAAACATAATATTATGTAATTCGTGAAATTAAGCCGAAGGAAAATTGACATACCTAAAAATATGATAAGTTTAACGAATGATAATAATATGCATAATAGTAATGAAAAAAAACAACATTAAAAACTGTAATGCCTACAACTATAGTATTGTTTTTGACAAATTGAAGTGAATTAATTATAATTGCGTTATCTTCAATGTTAATCACCCTTTTCCGCACTTAAAATTAACACAGTTTTGTAATTTAAAAAATAATCTTTATCCTAATAAACCCAATTAATTCACATAAATTAATATCATCGTTTTATCGGCACAACGTTTTATCTTTAAAATATATACGTTAGTAAATACAACGCTTATTCGGGAAACATTTTTAACCGTGAAACCGCCGAATTAATTGTTGGTATCCATTATAACTTGCACGCATTATTTCCATGCTTAAATATTTAAACCGCGCGGGAGTAACCGTTATGTGCTTCAGTTATACTCGTAAGGTATTACGTGTAATAACATTACTCGAGTAGTTTGATAACAATACTGATATTTTCGATAATATTTGTTTGTACGGCGCAATAATCGTGTATTACATTGACTAAACGCCAGAAATATTTTTCTAACGTCAAAATTGTATTCAACATTCCTCGGTAAAATTGTTGAGTTAATTTCTCCTTCGAGTCGTCGGTTTTCACAGCGGACCATTCTTCTCTAAACGGTATTCAAATAATTTATACTTCTTGCGACTTGTCGTAAATTAGCTTAAGCCTTAAGCCGTAAATATTCAGTTGACAATTTTGGTCACGGTCGTCTCGAATGTGCTTCGAATACGCTGATACGTTTTGACCGAAGGATCGTCATTGACAACGTTCACATGATCTAGAAAATAAAACTAAAACTAAATGAAAAATATTCAAATTTATTTTAATCGAGGAAATGAATAAGACGCGTGTCTAGCGTCTTAACGGAATTTATTGAGTTTTCGTAATTTCTTGATAGTTCAACGCGAAATTATACATCATAATATAATGTTATGTAGCATTAAAGAATTCTTGGCTTACTGGAAAATACTCGATCGAGGATTATGTGTGATTTATATGTCATTTTGCCGGTGGCGACCGAGGCGTAAACTCGAGTGAGTGAACTGTTATACAATCTGGGAAATCATTTTATATACTTCGTCTTCTTGCCATAAATGTTGTGCACCAAATGTTTTCATTTATACAATAATATAATATAGTGTTACGTATATATTTCACAGCGCTTATACTAATCATCATCGGTTTGTGTATACGTATTATATGAATTAAATAATTTATTTGTTGATATATATTTATAGATACTTAAAGTTTACACAGTCCTGTTATAATTTTAATTTATATGACGTAGTGTTTACTTGTGCAAATAAAATGAAAAACGAGTTGTCGTCACTGTACATTTAATATTGTGTAGAAATGAAGTGGAATCGGTAATAAGTGACCTCCCTCATCGAATGACGTTATATATTCAAAACGTATTGAAAATCGTTTTTCCGCTGTAATAATGAGGGTTTCCTCGGTTATCAACACCTTCAAATCGGTCGGTGGCACACGACCAAGAGTCAAACATTTATTATTTCGTCATGGAAAAGTGTACACAACATAAATAATTATTGTAAATTATTTACACCTTAAATCAGGTATAATTATAATATTTTTTTTTTGGATTTATACGATTTATTAAAAAATCAATAACATTTCTAACGGGTAGAGTTGTACGTAACTGTACGTATTGTAGGCCATCAAGGGTAGAGCGTTGTTGTATCATATTACATTTTGAATGTTTATTATAAACTTCAATCGTTTCGTGAATTTAAATAAGCAATCACGGTGTATTTTTAATTCAAGATTTTTAAATAATTATAATAGTCGTTTAATAACCATAAATTTTATTTAAGTTTAAGCGTTACATCTGACGCTTAAAAGTTAAAATATATTTTAAATATTTTACACGTCATAATTCAGGTATTTTATTCCATGATAACTACCACCTATTTATAAAAAAATTATAATCGTCCAAAGCATGGACATTTTGAAAAATGATCTACCTCTATTGAAATGTATAATTAAAAAATAAAATAAAAACTATATTACATCGAAAAGCCATTAAGTTTTACCCTTAACTCATAATGTAAAACATGAATAACTGCGATGATTTTAAAATATTACTACAGTCATATAGCTTTTTATTTTTAATTAAATGCTATTACTAACATTAATTTAATATAATAATGCATAAGTACAAACATAATATTACAATTTACTGCTATCATTAACTCAGCCTTTGTGCCCACTTCTGCTGTTAGCTAAAACTTTGTACATTTCTTTGATTCTGTGGCAAAAATATCATTTTCTGTATATTTATGTCCCCTTGTCAATACTTATCATCACTCATAAATGAGGTACACCCTTCTATCATTCTAAATTAATGATATCGGTATCTAGTCATTCCAGCGTACCTGATGAAATAAGTTAAATTATTCCTAAATAATAATATAGTTTTTTAAATTCAAAAACTTTGTAATTAATAAAGTCCAATATTTATATAGGATTTTATCTCATAAATTGTAAATTATAAAAAAAATATTTTACTTATGAATGCAATATAATATAACGATATTATATAATACAATTTTAATAACGATATTATGTGATATAATTTAAGGTTTTAGTGACGTACAGTTCGGTAAAGATATTTTTTGGAGATGACCTTAATTAATTTTCAATAAATATCTATTAAGTTAAGAAAATTAATTAAATAACATTTAGTACCCATAAAAGATGAAAACGATTGTTTGAAATTGTAAATTGTAAATACTATAAAAATATAGTATAATATAGTTATTATATTGTTGTCTGCATAAAAAATAACAATATATTCAATACAAATAACTTTGGATCAAAAGGTTTTATTAGTACGGATAACTTGTTTTTACCTTTTTAATTTAATTTTTGAATTTCGAGTCAAATAAAAATTATTACTTATCCGTAAGTATAAATGTTTGAAACTTAATAATATAAAAATGTTATGTTACGTTTTGAAAAGAAAGTCAACAGTGTGTAAAATATGACTATACTGTCATTAATCATCTTGTAAAATGTTTGTTTTAAATGGTACTTTAAATAATGTCCCTGCACACGAACTACTTTGTTGTTTACATTTAAACATAATTGCATAATATTAAAAATATAATTTAATTTATATCGATTGAATTGTATTTTATTTATTTATTAAATTTACATATTATAACGTTATGTATAATGAAGTATATACGTAAATATATATTGTGCTTAAAACGTATTAAAACAACTATTATTTTTGTAATATTTTCGTTTGTGAATAAAAAGCTTGAAAATGTATTACTAAATTTCTCATATGTAGTAAAATATATCAAAATTACAGTTTTTTAAACTTAAATTACAATTGTTAACGAAATTTACCGAAAACATGAGCTAATGGTCTTATCTAATCGAAGTGAAAACTAATTATTAGTTAAAAATGCATGCAATCTTAAATTTTAACAACTACGTTTTTAAAATTAATAGAAGACTCGTCATATTATGTTATTTATAATCACCATTAAAATATTTCAAAATACAAATTTGCATATTTTTTTTTAGATATTTCAAGTTCAAATTTTGATGAGATTATATATTTAAACGAAAAATTATGATTTTATATGAACTGATGTAGGTAATTTAAAAATTATTGCTTGTAGAGATTCTTGTGATTACATAGTATGTATTATATTATTATTTACAATAAACGATGGCATTTTCAGAATACTTCGATTAGTTTTAAACTATTGTTTCAATGAACTTATTCATACCGTTCTACGGTAAGTTACTAATAACTTACAACTTGTAAGTTTTAAGTTTATAATAGCTAGTAATATTATAATATATTAATATATAATCATATTATACATTTATAATAATTATTAAAATATGTATGTGATTTTGTTTAGAAAACAATCGGTTCTATCTACCATATTAATTATAAAAAAATAAATTACTAAAGCAATACAAATATAAATATGTAATATAAAATATTAAAATACCCCTAGAATTATAAATATCATATTTTTTTCGTAATATTAAATAATTCAACGTTGAATTAAAATTTTTATTCAGAATGTAAGCGATGTATATTTTCTTTGATAAAAAGCTATTCAAAAAGACTTTTTTAGTATTTCATTTATTTCAATTTTGACTTAACTTAAAATAGGTCATTTCTAGTATATCATTCAACTTTTATTTGTTGAGTACTTATTATTTAATATTTTATAATATTTTTTTTTCACTTTTCAATATTAATATAGATACGAATATATCATACGCTATAGATAATTTTAACTACACAATAAGTTTGAATAGTGCTAAAATAAAATATTTTATGAAATGACATTCAATGAATCGGGTTTATTTTGTACTATAAATACTGACTTTTGTATATGATTTATGTTAATGATATTTAAAAACATATATTCAGTATACACATACACACATACATATGCACACGCATATATAAATATATATTATTATAGGTGTGTGTATGTGTATGTGTGTGTATCATTAGTTATATTTTACCATTGTTAAATAATATTGCGTATGTCCCGGTTATAATATTCTATTTATATAGATACATCGTTTATAATATTTTATAAAATCGTGATTTAATCATATGATATAGAAACTTGAAAGTCTTTCGAAAACTTTAGATAGATAGAATGATACTTTTATCAGTATTTCCGCTAATTATTTTTATTTCACTGATCGGGTTGGGAGATATCTCGTCAAATGGTTAAACGATAGAAATAAATCCTGAAACCGGGTATTTGCACTGTTCTATCGGAGCTTGAAAAGAGATCCGCACTGAAATCATTGAGCATCAATCTTTCGATAGTTTGGACTAGAAAAATCCAATCGTCAAACACCCTTCAACCATCATCCAACAACCGAACCCTTGAGTCACTGTAGCCAAATAGATTACAATTTATTTATATTGATGGATTTTTAAGAATTTCAACAGCAAAAGTGGTAAAAAAATAATATATTTTTCAAATTACATATTATCAATCGACAATTTTATTAGCACAGTGAAATCGAAGATATTTGTATGGATTACAGTATTCAAACGTGTTAAAATACACTATGTTAAATTAAATAATATTTTGGTTTATTATTGCAGTGTATAAATAAATTGTAATTTTAAATTCTGAACAGTTCAAATGAATGTATTTGTTTTACAGTAATAAATTCTTTTTTTTAAATTTATTTTTAGTTTTAAGTCTTAACACCTAGTGGCGCAGTTAAAATACACCTCAATTTTAAAATTTAATGACAGTGTCTTGTAGGAAAACAGTGTTTAATTGGATCTAGTTAGTACTTTCAGGATGTTTATAGTTTAAAATTCCCAGTACTTTTTAAAACAATTAGGAAAAACTAACAACAAAATAATAACAAACACTAGTATTCAACAAATTATTTTTATTTTTAATTTAAAAACAAATAACCATAGGGCCTAGATAATTTAAATGTTCATCAAATATTTATTTAAGTATTTTCAAAACATTATATCGTTTTTATGTTTTATAAGATCTTTCATAAGCTGTCTTTCCTGAAGTTAAAAAAGACATTTAAAATATCCATTTTATAATTTACCTATTCCATGAAAAAATTCACCTGAAGCTTATTGTATAGTAGTAACTTGAATAGCTGTTAAAAATACAAAAATACATCATACTATATAATTTCTAATATATTAAATGTTTCATTTTTATAAAATTATATGAAAAATGAATGTATATACGGTAAAAATATTGAAAAATACCTAAAATGCACATGAATTTAATATTTTCTAATAAACTATAAATGTGTTCACTTAAATTACATTAGTTGTACAATAAAATAATGTCCTATAATATTGTCTATGCTCAATGGTTTATTATTGTATACCATGTTAAAGAATATTGTGACCAAATAATTTTAACGAATTGTACCTACTCGATTTTGTGAAATGTTAAATCTATACAATATAGTATATAGTGTCTGTACTATAGCTAAATAACTAAATAAATATTTAATCATGGTCTATACAGTAGAAAAACGTAAAATTATTATATACATGAGATTTCATGTTGTAGGCATTTATTATAATTTGTATATTCGTACGTTTTATTTTTATTTTTCAAATTTTAAAAATCTTAATAAGAACAATAATAAGAATAAAAATAAGAATGAAACATTTACAACTATTAAATCTGAACAATAAAATTATAAGATGTTTAACGGTTGAAATATAATATACATAATGCATTATACTGTAGGTATCTATCAACGCGTTTCCACTCACTGTGAGACGTATTAAATGAAAAAATCGTTTAAAAAAAAATAAGATAAAAATATATCTTATTGCGAAAATCTTTTGAATGACGAACTGTAATAATATTATATTCGTTTTGAATAATGTTTTCTGTTTTTGTGTGTTAAAAAATAAACGATCTTACTTTTCTCAAAAAGCGCATTTCTTCTCGATTCCTAGAAAAATTGTTTTTGAGTTAAGCTGTGATTCACGTGTCTTCCATGGTATACTTCCGCAGTATATAGCTATACCGGCCAACATAAATATATAATTAAATTGTATTTAACAGTCACTATTGTGCACAATTGCCATCGTTAGGTCACGACCTATTGTATATTGCAGGCCACGGGCTTTTAAATAAAATACTCAAGGTGTGATAACGATTAATCGTAAACTATCGCCTTCAGACAACTCGTGAGACAATGGTTTAGGGAAGATGGGTTTTTATGGGAGACCGCTTGTCCGACATTCATAATCTTGTGGTTAAACGTTTGTGCGATAAGCAGCCATTGTTATGATATCTTTCTAGGCGACGTTTTACCAAAATGTTGAATTTTAATCCCTTTTGTATACAATAAACATGGTAATTATATTTTGTAATATATTATGGTGACAACGATATTATTATATTATATAGATTTAATAAATGTATTTTTTCACTGATTCGTTAAGACAATAAATTGTGGTTGTCGGTTAAGGTAATATCATAATACTTTTTTGTTCAATACCTCAATGCTATTTCGATAACATGAGTATAATACATAATACGTTATTTTTTTAATTAAATACTTTTTTATGATGTTATTTGGATTTAATTGATAAATTATTTTAGTAAAGTGTATTATAATTTGAAAGAAAAACTTAACCTAACTATAATCTACTCCAATATAAAGCAATTTGTTTAGAAACCAAGTATTGATCCAACAATGCATCACAAAATTAAAATCATATACATTGATTATAATCTACAGCAATTAGGTCAAGTTAATGGCTTAAGAAACTTATAGAACTATGCAATTCCGCCCAACTTTGGCTCATGATCTAAGATTAACCCAGCTAAATTATCTAATGTTTTAAGGAATGGGACATTCAAACAACGATTATGCTGTGTTAAAAATTAATAGTATTTTAAGACATCCTTGTACAATAAGTAGGTACCTATGTAAAAAATATATTATGCTAAGGTATAATAAAAAGATATTATAAACAAAAAAATCAATTTATAATATATATGTATAGTTTAAATAAAATTATAATTGTAATTCTATACATACAATATAATATTTTCATAAATTCATTTTTACTAATATTTGTAATCATTGCAGACAGTTCAAATTTAAATCAACATAAAACTCAGGCTTAAGCGTTAGTGACCAGCATACATTTTTATTTGAACGTTAAATTTGTTTGCTATACATATAATTTTTATTGTGGGTTCACTCATGAATTTTTTAATCAACATAATCATGTATTATTAAATATTTTATTGAGTGTAATGTATAAATAAGACATCTCTGAACACATTCTCAGTAATAAAAATATTATACATTTCATATTCGTTAACGATAATAATGATATATTATATTTAATATAGGATAATATATTTCTGTTCCACATACACCTGTCGTGTAAAGCAAATTATATCTTTCTCCCAGAATAGATGGAAAAAAAGTCAACAAAGTTTCCATCTCCGAATAAACTTTCTGTAGGTACTTGCCAATTATACAGAAGTGGATGCAATTATGTTGAGGTATCAAAGTACTTCATAATTTCTTGGACTAGTTTATAAATAGAACTCGTTTCAATATAATAAATATTATTTGATATTACAGAGATATATCTATATATAAATATTTATTTTAATTTCCTTAAAAAAATATAAAATGTGTATTGAAAAATTCTAAAAAAATTATTTTTTTTTAAATAACCATCATAATACTGTACAATAAATAAAATTATTTATTCGATATAATATAATAAATTGGAGTAAAGTTAGTTGTAACTTAACCATGGTCTATCTTTTTAGGTATAAAATCATTCGTCTGGATTAATTTTCGTCGATTATCTCACTTCAATACATCGTTTTATATAGCTGTTTGTTAAACTGGTATGCAGCTTCTTCAACAGAAGATTTTTCACGTATCTTTTATGATATATTTTGTTGCCAATATTCCAATATTACCCGCTGCTGTTGCACATCGCGTGTATTTATATCGTTTTGTGACACGCCACGACTTACAATAGATACTTTCCGGGGAAGCGACATTGAATTTTGACCGCGGTGAATATACACGCTAACAGATGGTCATAAGTACAAACGAGTCGAGGCTGTATCAATTTTGGTATTCGATTTTCCATACGTTTGTATGATAATGCGAGTACCTACGTATTTTCGATACGAAATACAGAGTCGCTGCGAACGTTACGCGGAATTTTTTTTCCTATATTTTATTTCAGAACCCCATTTGAGATTCTGTCAACATGCAAGTGAATAATACGAAATGGATAACCAAAGTCCCGAAAAATGTATTCCGTTTCGTTTCCCGTATATTATACCTCAATAATAAAATACTATACACTCATGCGCACGACTGCCGTTGGCACCAGACATAATATCTCGTCGAAGCGATGTTCGTATTATATAATATTATAGCAGTATATACAATGTATTCAGACTCGAAACTACCCCCCCGCCATTATACACCCGCCCGTTACAGTGCAACTCACTATTGCACAACAATACAACCTCGAGCGTTATAACATAATAATATTATGATAAGGGCTGAGAATTCGATGTCCCCCAAAAACTAAGAAAATTTCATAATATATATATTTAAAAAAAAAAAAAACAATGATACTGCAAAAATATAAAATTATGTTTTTATGAAATGTACTTGCTAAAAAACTATGAGTGTTCAATGTTCATTCAAAAAAATATTAAAAAAAATATTACCAAAATAGAACATAATATTATGTTCGTATATCTTATAACAAACCGCTAGGAAAACAAAAATGCTAAGTGCAATAATATTCCAGCGATAATTTATTATTATGATAAACTATCTCTCAATAGGCGTACGTCTAATTAAAAGCAAGCACACTTTGAATTTTGTTTTTAGCATAGCAATATTTTTAATACAACTATTATTTTGCAGTTGTGTTCCCGTTACGATGCGTATCCCTCAATAGTGTGACGCTCTCTTTATGTTTTATTATAATTTTATTATTAAGTATAGTGCGTTATATCTGAAAATTGAGGTAAATAAAATCATCGTTTAATAACTTAATCGCTGTTGATTAATATTACCACGTGAAGAAGGAAGAAGACGAAGACTGACCACATAATATTGACGATTTTTTGATTGGTCAAATATTTTATTCCATCTATTTGTCTATACATTAAATTAAGTATTCAAATTAATTTTAAAAAATGTAGCAGATAATTGTACAATACATTGTAAGAAATACTGAGAACTTTAACGTATTTTAATAATTTAATGCAAATTTAAAACGTTTGATAATATAAAATGTCTCATTCTCTCCACAGTGTCCATATAATTGAATGGAGTAAACCTCCTATAAACCATAAAATACATTCAGCAAAAAATATTTTAATTTCTAAAATGTTTAATTTATGTAAACTGTATTCAAAACATTTAAATTCAAGAGGATACATTTTCTCTTAAAACAATTTATAACTTAAGTATTATTTCTTTAAATAAATTAAGGCATAAAAATACAGACAGTTTTTATTTAAAGTTAACATCAAAAAATTACCACATAACGTATACAATCATCGTATCTCTGCATAATTTTTTACGCTCAATGTCAAAATGTATTTTAATATGTATTATGGGATTTTTTACGATGTGCAAATTTTATTTTTATTAAAAATCAAATTATTCTATAACATATCAAGTTGATATTTGAATTTCAAAAACAGAAATTAAATTTTTTTCGTGTAAGTATATTATGTATAATTAATCAGTATGAAAACTGCAGAGGAACACGTAATATATAATTAAACGACATATTCTAACAAAATTCTTTGAATAATTTGTTATAAGCGTGCATCAAAGTATTTAAAACTATAAAATAAATAGTTCCAAAGTGAAACGTGTAATAATCTGAAATTTCCAAGTGTTAATGATAATCACAATGTTACGTTTCGTAAAAACGATAATTTAATTTTTCACATTATTTATTTTATTATGATAGTGATAGTTTTATTTAGATTGAGATCATTAATCCATCATAACCACATATAAATATGAATTCTCTGAAAAGTATCGTAAGCCGATCATTTAATCATTGAAATATCTATATGAAACAGCTGGATGTATAATTATATTTATATTTCTAATGAAATCATTCTTTATTATACAATAAATATACTTATGCAATTGGCGGTTTTCAATTTGTTAATTATAAATAAATAAATAAATATTAAATAAAGTGTTTACTTTAGATTTATAATTCTGAGTATAGTACATTTTCGAGTTGATATTGATTATAAACAAAAGAGTAATTTTAAATACTTACTACCTATACAAATAATTATACCTACCTACGTTTGTAATTATTGTGATCAGACATTCATTGTGTTACATTTTACGTTCGTTATTTATGTTGAATTTTGATAAATCGAATTATAAAATATTAGTTTGAATATTTGAATCCGTATAGGTAGTTTTGTATTCATACCCACGTCAAACGAAACCTCTGTGGAACAAGTGTTTTGGACACGGGTTTTATATCGATTGAATTGTTGGTGTTTGTCAGTGGTAGTTTGAGTTACATAAGTATAAAAAGTGTAAATGGGCCATTTCTAATAATCTAATTGTTGATAAAATTTAAACTTGTTAATATTACTTAGGCACCAATTAATTGGCTATTATATTTTATACACTATTCATTTGAAACATCAAAAAATACGAGTAATGTATAACTATTATATTTTTCTCGTAAAATCGAATAGTATATAATGTGTTGTTATTATTTTTAATATTTTGTGTGAAATTGAACTGGACGACTTTTGCAAAAGCGAGTACTTTTTTTTCAATAAATTTAATATAAGTTATGGTGGTTAATGAAAACGTTATAGGGTTATTTAAAATTGAAATTTGAAATGTATTGAGCAAAATGTAAAGGTATTACGATGTTTTACAAATCAAATGATTATAATATTATTTTAAATACAATTCGGCCACTGAAACACCTAGGTTTATTCTAAAAGCCTTTTGGTATTTTCGAGAAAAATATAGGTTAAACAATGGTTGCACGTATCTAATACCGATGGAATATTCAAACACGCGATGCAATGCAACATTAAAAGAAAAAAGCATAATGTTAATTGTATATGATAATAATAATAATAATAATAATAATAATAATATATAAAAGCATGAATGATTTAAAACCTTATCCGCAACATTAACCATTCATGATGCAGTGCAGTATAATAATATATATAAAAATCACGAACATTATTATTTTGTATGTGTACATTATCATATTTCACTATTTCAGTATAATGCTGTGGAGGGTATATATCGACTATTTAAGACATGATATATATATATATATATATATATAGATGTATATAGATTTGTGGAATGTGAATGCAATTCGGCGCACAAAAGTTTTCTTTCCCTCGCGTATACGCCACCAACCACTAGCGTATTATTACACGTCACCATAATAATATTTCGATTCAAATGCACTGTATTATCTGTAATAAATATAATTGTCTATTTTACAAGCGCCAAAAAAATCAAAAAAATTACAATAATTGAATAGTGTAGAACCCATTTTTAAATAATTGAAATTTTTTAAACACTTGTGAAATACGTATAATACACATGAAAAGGACACCATTTAAATAATGAAAATATTTAAATTCAACAATAATAATCTATATACATAGTTTATGTTTTGGACGTACACATAATATATTATAGGTATGTGCGGGCACGCGTGTTCGCGAATAAAAAAAAGGGTGTGCTAGATACGATAAATCGTTCTCGTGTATAGTTACTATTTGAAAATAAAAGCTGAATATTTATTAAATATTGTCGTATCTACCTGCCTTCCTGTTTTCAACAATACACATTTTAATATTTAATAATGATAATAATGAGGTATTTATGATTATCATATATATATATATATATATATATATATACAAATCCATTAATGATAAATCGCATTAAACTCCGTTGTCCTGCACAAAACTGCGTCAATGTATACCGTATAATACACAAATAATATAAGGATTAGGGATTTCATTGTATAATATATTCATCACTGCGGCTAAACAGAAACCCGCGAATTCGAACGTGTTCAACCCGTTACAGACCTCATCTGTTTCTTATAAGACCACACCGTAATGAAGAATATATTTTATCCATGTTCTCAGCGCTGAATAATTTTCTATTGGTAGACCACGGCCCGTAGTCCACGGGTATCTATAGTGTACGAAATAAGTTAAGAAAATATGTCATTATTATAAATGAAAAAAAATGTTAACAACATTTTTCAAACGATCCCATTACCGCAGCATGTAAAAGTAAAAACTACTCTGAGTTGACTGGGAACATCTTACTACACTTAAACAATATTGTTAAACATCACAAAAAGTATATCATTTTTACTTAAAGCCTTATTATGTTTCAGGTTTTTAAAATATTGTGCTTGACAGATTTATCAAGCTTATACTTCATTAGGTAAGTACGAAAAACAAAATAAAAAATAAACTTGTAATTAAAACTGATGTTTTGGTAGAAAAAAACATTATGATTTAAATAATGAAGAAAGTATATTTTTTCCGGTTTTATTCAATAATTTGGCATTATTTTAATGTAGATTTCAGCTTACGTATCTTAAAATTAATGATATCATTATAATAGTAATTATTAAATTCATGAGTTTAGTTATAATCGAGACCGAGTTGTATATATTTTTCTGTATTATTATAAGTCAAAAAAATATTTGGGAACTCTTTGAGTGTACTTAGTAGGTCACTGTAATGGATAATTTAATTTTAATATAACGATAAATATTCGTAAGACATAAAATTAATTTCCGTGAAAGAAATAGAGGATTCACTATTCAGCATCAATTTCTAAGTACATTACTATTAACAATAACTATAATATTATATGGTTATAATATATATTAGAATATAGCGATCATAACGTTTGTTGTTAACCTATAAGTTATTATATCGACTACCTATAAATTATTTATTACTTTTATAAATTTTAAATACATAATTTATATTGTTATAATTTATTATTTTTTCAATTCATTAAGTTGAACTTGTTTTTACCAAAAATATCGCATTTAATTTTTAAACCAAAACCAACGTAAAATGTTGTGAATTGATTCAATATATAAATTGCTTAATATTTGTTTAAACGTTTTGAAAATGTCATTGTGTAATATTATATACGTACGCAATGAAAATAAGTTCAAAATGCTTCAAATAATATTATTTGAATATGAAATCTTTATTTTAATTTTTTGTCCAAGTATCCAATTTCGTCAATATTTGAACTTTTACTGCAATTTCAAAGTCTAAAAAAAGAAATTATATGTAAGTACTCCGATAATTGAACAACTTATGAGAAGAACCTTGTCTTACATTTTTAAGCTTGGGTTATTAAAATTGAAAATGATATGCCTTTTTAATTATAAAATATTTTAGACTTGTAATAGCATGAAATATGATGAAACATTTTAAACTAAATAAAATAATTTGCTAATTTTCATTTAAACTCAGAAACATCCTCTATGTTGAAGATCAAAGCGAATTAAACGTTATATATGACACGTACAAAAAATATAATAAAATACACATCGTTGTCAGGCTACCATGAAATTCTCTTCGTTGAATACGAAATTAAACATAAAATCAATATGCATCATTTCTAAAAAATAATAATAATTAGTTTTGAAATCATATTATTTACCTAAGTATTTATATGATACAAAACGTGTATATTTCCGTGTAAAAATTACCATATAATTTACCATAGAACGAGAATTTGTATTCAAACAATTACATTTTATCTCCTCGCAACCCATATACGAGAGAACGTACGTAGAGAATTTCGAATTAATTAACCCGTTGTGTATACGAGTAGGTATTTTTAGTAATGAATCTTTTTAATTTTCATTACTTCATGCAAATGTTATCTATTAATTAAATGTCATATTCTACTGAAGCTAATTCAATTAAAGTATGACATTTGAATTACTTCTTTCGGGATTACATTTACATTTTAAATTAATAAAGTTGGCAAACCTTATGGATTTTAGTGAATGATTTAATATTTTTTTTTTTTTTTATGTATAATACAATATTCGAATGCGAAAAAAATTAACGTAATATTGTAACGTCAAGTCGTATTACGTGGTTTATTTTGTATATATATATTTTTTTTTATTAAATTATAAATATTCGTAGGTTCGTATACATTATGCGCATATTATGAAGCCACAAACGTTATATTACAATATAGCACAAGTCATTAAAAAATTGTGTTATACTTTTATTACATATATTACTGTTCAAACGCAGCCACCATTTATTAAATACATTTTCTTCTCTTTTAGATTCGCATGCTCGCTGTGCTCGAGTACTGCAATATATAATATTATATTAAAATGCAGTCCGACGCGTGCAGCATGACGCGTATTCGATGGATTTTCTTATTTTGTATATTTTTTTATGTAAACGCCCGTGCAGCGTCCGTTTTGGTAATAGCGTGTTTGGGTGATTTTATAGTGTTTGGTGAACATTTAAAAACAATTTGTTACACGATGTCGTCTGTTTGTCGTATCGTGATTTTTTCCGTTTTGTGCAGCACGTGCGTGTACCGTCCACGATGACACTATAATAATACATATATTCGCACACGTACAGGTGACGTATGTGTGTGTATGTGTGTGTGTGTGAAAAAAAAAACCGAATTAATCTCCGCCATCTTTTGACCCGGAACCTTTAATGCGTTCGCGTCAGTATCTGTCAGCCGAAATTTATGATGTCTTACCTCGTTCGCTTGGATACCACGAAGGAAATGACGTTTCCTTATAAATGTCTCTGTCACCCCGTGTATTTATCTATATATAATACTTACATTCAAGTTCGTATCCGTTTATCCTCCGGTCGCGACTGTTCAACTATTACGTATACCACAGTAGTAGATGATATGTATAGTAACTACACTTACATACAGAGTATTTCCGGGTGTTCAGTTCAAACTTTAAAAATTATTAATTTTTTCCTTTTTTTTGTTCAACTTTCCCAAGTCAGTGATTGATATTTAACGACCTTTATCGTATCTCAAATTTCAGATTAATTGAATTGGACTCGTAGTGGTTACTTTAGTGGTGAGTGGTAAGTCTTTAAATTGTGACTTTAATAAATAATAGGTAATAGGTTTCCCTTAGATATCCAATATTTCATTTTTAATGTGCGCACAGAGTTTTCGTCACGTCTATCGTCTGAGCTATAAATCACAAGATAAATTTCCAATCCCATCCCTTAAAATACTAACAAATATAATCATTCTCGAGATATCTAAGGAAATTTTAGAAACGCCTTGCGTTAGGATCGAGGTTAGAGGTTATGTGAACTGGCTGAAATGGTTGAGGATTTTGATAATATTTTGTATAACGCAATTATAATATAATGATGGCAACTGTAAGATGTAATGTTTGTATATACCACTATCGATGATAAGATAATTAAATATTATCATCGTTCGAGATCGTCAGACGTTATGATAATAGTTGCAGCTGATAATATTTAAATAAAAATTATTCTACTTGTCCGAATACCTTTGACAAATAAAATAAAATATAATTATATATATTATTTTTCCCGGCATAAGCAAGTATTTTTTGGTCTTTGGTGTGAAATGCGCGCGTGCATATCATAGCGTTTATTTTATAATATATAATAATGGACTGTTTGGCGTAGGGTAGTCTGACAACGATACTCATATTATACCTATATTACCTGCGTTTGATTGTGTGTTCGCGTGTTTCACTTTAAAAAAAAATAATTATATATATAATATATACTAATATACATATATTATGCATTTTTAATGATAATTTTGACGTATACGTTAAGAGTTTCGAAATGATTTATGCTTTGCCGTAAAGGAGTGTGAAGGGTAAACTGTTTATTTAATTTAAAATAATATGGTATAGTAGTACATAATTATTATACACTGATAAAATTGTTTTTCCAACAAAAATAAAATATAATAAAAAATACTCTATGAGTAAAATTTACTAAGTGTTACTATTTCTTATTTTAGTATTATTAAAATATATTTAAAGACTCAACGACTTAAAAACTTTTGTACATAATACAGTTGGAAATTTTAAAACTAAAAGTCTGAAAGTAGACTTTCAGTGTACTGAAAATATTATTAGACAAGTTAATTTTTTTTTTTAACTATTGAGGATGAAATAAGCGCCGTAGTACCCATTTTTCCTGACTGCTAAAACGGGATTTGTAAGGAGTATATTTCACGTTTACCTACAATATGCAAATATGCATAATATGCAGTTCCAATTACAGATTCGAGCAATAATAATAATCAAATGTTTTATTCTATCATATGGCAAGCATTGGTAAACGTGGAGTGTGCTCACTACAACTACAAAATTGTAACGTTTGGATTCTTTCAAGTGTCCATCGTCAGATATTTTATTTATTTTCACGATTTATTGACGTCAACCAAACGAATTAATAAAATTACGAAGCGTTCGCTCGACCGTACTTCTTATTATATTATTGAATCAACAACGCAGACATGATTGGCGCAGTACGGACGCGTCTTCACTTCGGACCGTTCGTGTATTATAATCTATAGACATATATTATATCATAACATCGTATTAGGTATATAATATATATTTATTATATATGGTCATTGGTCAGTGTAGGGCCACCGTATTTTTTATTTTATTTTACCAAAAAGTTTATTCGGGAAAACGCAGACTCTCATCCTGTATATTATCGTGTTATAATATATTATAACGAAATATTTACTGATTCGTCCCGACAACAATAACCTGTCAAACCACACGGTAACTTGCAATATATAATAATATTATATCGCGTTGCATGTGTGTAATATATTATTATTATTAAGATGATTTTTCTGCGGAACTCAAAGTACTTCATTTGCGCAATACAATCGCCGACGAAAATCGTTTCCCAATACATCTCTCCGCTATAATATTATAATGTTTCGCCGCGTTTACCGATTACCCCACTGCACGCTCCATAATATATTTCTCGGAGTAACGTTAATCTCGATACTAACGGATATTCGCATATTTTAACGTTATATTACACAATGTACCTATATATTTTTTCCTTCCGACGTTTATTGCTTTTCGTCGTAGTGCGCGTTGTGTAAGGGTGCTCTAAATATATATCCAACCATTAACGAGTTTAAGCAGTTAAACGTGTACGTTTTATTTCGTTTTAATTTTAAGTATTTTCAGTCGTCTAAGGAGGTTCTGTTTCTGTTTTTCGAGCCAAGCGGATTTTCAAAGTCGCTAGAAAGTAAAAATATAAAACTATTACACGCGTACCTATAGCATTCGATGATTTGCTACTGTTTACGGCGTTCAGATTATACGTTATATAATTATTCTAAGTTGTTATCTGCCTATATTATTACTATAATTGTTTGGTATTTATCACGATTCAAAAATGCTTGGAAATTAAATATACATATATTTGGAATAGTTTCTGGTTGGTATTTAAATTATGACAAATTACTAAGTTATAACTATTGTTGAATTCATTATTTTTACTCAAGTATTATAATATGCCATATTGAATATTATGTGATATGTTTATTTTTTTAAATAATAGTACTGAATTACTTCAACAATAAATTTATTTTTTATTTCAGTACATATATAGAGTGGTTATCATGTCTATAACAATAAGAGTAAATTTCCTGCACTCTACTACCGATTTATATTAACCAATTAGTAAACTGAAACGGTATTACCTAGTACGTATTCGGTTTAAAATAATGTATTTTAATTCGCAGCAGACTTTAGTGTACGTCATAAATAATTTATTGTATTTTTTTAATGAGATCAAAAAAGAATGATAATAATATTATATTATGTTGTTTGAAAAAAAAAATGCCTTAGTGATTTGTGTTTAATCTGCTAAATGTTCGCTTATTTCAGTATGATTTGACCAATATTTAAATTATAATGATGCGAATTTAATTTAAAATCATAGGTATCTACATCATTATTATTTTTATTGAAACCGATAATATTGTATTGTCATTACAAGCTGGATATATTTATATATTTTTTAATCTGTCATTTAGAATGCAGTTGAATATTTCATTAATATTTTATAATATTGTTCAATTTAAATTTTCTGATATTGTGCAGATAATTTTAGGTTTGCACGTACTCTGTATGGTATTAAAATGATAATATATGAAGGTATAAATTATTCTATATCGTGAATTAAAATAAAACAAAATATGTTTCAATTTGTTCATTAGTATCTTATCGTCATTTGAATATAATAATATATTGTTCATCTACATTCTACACATATTGAAAATGTGTTTCATAGAACACCGAAGAAGGTTTGGATAATAATATGCGAAATAATTAATCATATAATAATATTGTTGTTAACATGATATATTTAGTAATATTATTACAATATTATATTATTAATAATGTCAAAGGTCCTATAATATATAATAGAAACGTAGTCAGCGGGACTTCAAAGGATATTGAATTCGTTGTGGCTTACAATAATATCATTATGTGTACAGGACTGACGACTGTAATAAATTAAGAACGACTGGAAATTTAGCAATGCCGTTTATTATCATAGTCCAATGATAGAGATACATAATGTGAATAATACTTAAAACCGTGGTTTCGATAGCAGATGGAAACCGTATGTCAATATAATAATTAAATAAATGCATAGGTTACAAGAATCTACTAGTCTATACTACCGCTTATTTTTTTGCGGTTGTTTTGCATGTAGTAAATTTATTAAAAGAATACAATTTTTGTATTCCAATATTTTTACAATCAACGAATAAAAAGAAAATGGTAGGACAAAATTACATACACTGCAATAAATATACCTATATTAAAATTTAAAATGTTGTATAATTACTGTTGACGACGATGTATTCAATACGCTGATAGACTATTAATACATTTTTTTATTGGTATTTTGTTATTATAGTCGATTATTAATAATAATAACAATAATAACAATTATAACTACTATAATTAGTTATAGTAATATACTATATTAGTTGTGAAAAACAAAATATTTATTGTATTTAATTAGAACCTATATAAAGACTTAATTTTGACTTCCAAGAGTCGAATATATTTATTTTTTAATTTAATTTTTATATTTTACTTCAACTTGGTGTTTTTAGGAAGCAAAAATAATTTTATATGGTAGGTGTTGGAATTGTATGCTTTATTGATTACCTAATCTAACTTAACCTTTCTCGAAATTGTATTTTAATATATTATATTTCATCGCAAATATCCTAATCGACATCCAGTTTTATATTATGTGTTTATAATATTATATTTTATAACACATTATTTATTATACATTTTATTGCTAATCTGGTATTTTTTGATAAAAGCCTAAAGAATTTATATAATACCAGTTAGATTTAGTTGCACTTAAATCACCATCATTTTTGTTACATACAATTGAAAAGACCTCGATGACTGATGTTTACAGATAACTCTGATTTTACAACTAAATTTTAGTGCAAATATGACCCTATACATCTCGGAGTACCTATACGGGATACTTGTAATAAACAGTATTATGCATAATGCTTTTTTGTAAAAAAGTTAAATTTGTTGTAAATAAATACTTTAGACATTGACAACAAACGTATCGTCAAATATTTTAAAACAACGATAACCAAACATAATTTATTCAAAGAAAAAAAGTAGTATTCTAACAATATGGTGCGCCAGCGTGAACAAAACTTTGGTCCGGGGAATACCTAGTTCATGGATTTCTGGGCAACTGTTTTGGTGCTTTGCTTTTGAATTGCCTAAAAGATCAATAGATTTTCCCCCACTTTACTTTTTCTTTGGGGTATTTTAAATAAAATAGCATATATAACTCAAAGCTAAGACATGAACATATAAAACAGCAAATATTATGTAAAAATACTAAAAAAGTCATAGTCTAAGATATTTCTTATTAAAAAAAATGTAAATTAATTGAACATTGTGGCGCATTCGGTTTTATTAATTAAAAATAAATAATAAGACAAAACAATTTAAAAATATTTATTTCAATCCTTCTATTCGTTTCAAAAAATTAATGAAATAATAATTAAAAAAAATATATAATGTATTATTTTTTTTTTTATATTATATAATATGATGTATATCGTAAAAATGTGCAATCAAAATTGTATCATATCTATAGAAAAAAAAACATTTAAAAATTCGGTAAGTTTGTGTATGTTCAAAACGTATTCTTGCATTAAATACTCTAAAACTACTATAAAGTTCTTAAAATGCACTTAATCAAATACCTGATTTCTGTTTAAAAAAAAAAATAATTTAGAGACAAATTGGATACTGACAAACTTGATTTTGCTTAGCAGCTTTAATTAAATTAATTAATTAATTAATTCACTTCAAATAGGCTAGGTACGTCGCCGCCGTCGTTGTAATATTAAATTCATTAAATAAGGTATTTGAAAACACTGAGAAATATATACTTCTCGGGTACATTTTTAAAAATAGATTTTTGCTTCTAAGGAAAAAATGAATTTTTCATGAACGAATTATTGGAGCGTTACACTTCTAAGTTTTAAATTTATGTTAAAAATATAGGTCACAAGAACACAAATCACGTAGATTTTAATATCAAGATTTACATTTTTATTTAAAATAATTTAAAGAAAAAACACGGCGTTTAACAAAATAAGACATTCCTAGAGCTAATAAAGGTTCACTTATATTGATGGTATATTGACATATTAAAAAAATACAATTTAATCGTTTCAAATGATATCTAGTTTTTTTTTTTATCCGTCTTGAAATAATTATCATTTCTGCTTCAACAACTGTATGACCATTATAGTATATATATATTTACATTTTATGGTTTACCTATTCATATTTATTATTGATAGAAAAGAAGAAAGAAGAATATAATTAGATGGTTGAATATAGTTTTGAGGAAGTGTTTAGATGTGCATTATTAAATGTAACTTATATTAGGTTTATTGTTTTTATTGTTTTGAAGAATTCTATTATATTGATATCCTTGTTTGGACTAGGCTTGTTCGAATAAGGTGATTTATGTTGAGTTCCTCTTTTTGTTTACCATGCTGTCTGAATTTATGGAAAATATGTTTGATTGTGAGTGTGGAGCCGTACGGTTGACACATTGGCGGGTCAATTTTTGCCATCAGATATCCGCGTGTCATTCTCGAGTGTTCTATTCCGGTTCGATTCAGTAATTTTTCATCTGAAATACTGATATTGATACCTAGTTTATGATTCTATAAAAACAAATATTGTTATTAAGTTATAATAAATGGCTGTGCTATCTGGCTGTAACCATTTAGTTAGGTTTTAGAATAATTATTTTGTGTAAGTTAAGTTATTTTTTTACCTTATAATATTAAACTTGACATTGATTTTAAAGTTTCAATTTCATCTAATATATTACTGTTGTTGTAGGTATTTACCGAGAAGGAATAATGGTTATTTTCTCAAAATGTTAGTATACAAACGTTAAACTACTAATTTATTGTTAATAATACTATGTTTATAAACACGTGGCGGTATAACAACACTATAATAAATTTAAACTGCCTGTTCCATTCTTCAAAGCACAAAACTTTAAATATTCATAAATACTACACTATTTATTCAATAATCGATAGGTACTTATGTATAAATATCTTCAGAGAAAGGTTCTACTTTAGCATGTATTAAACTAATAAAATCAAAATAATGTTTGCTATTTAAAAATAAGTTTAAGCCATAAACAATTATTACGATAAAAACATAGTAAAAATCATTTTTTTTTTTTTTTGCAAACACATATGAGCATGTTGTGACCTCATATTTAACATGTTAACGTATAAGCATTTGACTTTATTCCACAGTTTTAAAACTAATTCGAAAATAATATTACAAACGAATAACTAACTAGATTTTAATTAATTAAAACATTTCTACAACTGATATTTTAAACCAAAAAAGCTACATTATGTTTGAACTAGGTAATGTTTATATTAAATTAGACGGCGACATATTACTTAGGAATCGCTTAAGGGAAGCGATAAAGCAACGAATCATAAACACATGACATCATCTACTCCAACGCCCGATTTAATGTTTCAAAAACTAAATTCGTTGTATACAATATTAAGTAACCACTAAATGGAATAGTCATTATTTTGAGTAGGTACATCGCCTTTGAAATCTAGATAACTGTTAATTGGAAACTGAAATATATTGGAATTTGAATTTTACGTGCCATTACAGCAGCTGCCTATCTAAAAATATGAATGTATTTTTCCAAACAAATATAGATGCTAAATACGTACAATATACTGCTATATAATTTAATAATATATTTTTATTTCAATTAGAGTATTTAGTTAAAAACTGTTTTTTTTTTTATAAACAATTGATTAAAAAAAAAAATTATGCACATATTAAAACTATAATAAATTTTATACTTACGTATTTTCTATTAACCACGATTTTCAAATACTGATATTATTTAATGGCCATAATATTATTATATATAAATAAATATATATAAGTATATTTTTTCTATAACATAAATAATAAAACAAGGAAGGATTTCGCTGTTATCCGACTTTCCCACGTCACTCAATATATATTTATATATAGAGTTAATAATAAAAAGGTAATAGTTAAGCATCTAAAACACTAGGAACAGAAAAACAAGTACGATAGTGTCATTTATATTCTTGAATTTCGTATGGATATAGGTACTATTAATGTATATATGATAATAAGGTGAATACATTTTGGGTTGGTTGATGAATTGTAAAGTTCCTACTTTAGAACAAACACGTGAGAGTAACATTTTTTTTGCCCACTGTATATGTTCTAAAATTATTTATAACTTATCCCGTAGAATTACCGTGTTTGTTTATTAAATCTATATCAAATTACCATATTATATTGCAATATAATAACTTAAGTGATTTACTTATTCATTTGAATTTACGTTGGTGAGATTTTTTTTAAATATAAATCTATAAGATTTGTATTTTAAGTTTATAAAAATTATGTTACATTATATAAGTATTCAGCGTGATTTGGAATAGATTGGATTTACAATAAAATGATTTATTAGCTATCTAAATGTATAATATATTATGATTTTATTACTTATGTTGTTATGTTTAATAAAAACCCTAGGTAAAATAACAAACTAAAGCCTAACGTTTAGTAAATATAAGAAATATTCATCAATACGACAATATGCGATTTATAACTTAAATCTGTAATCATTCTTAGTTCATAAAGATTAACGAATGGTAAAGAACTATACAATGTAATGGTGAATATAGTAGGTGATAAGTTTGAACTATATATTATGATGTGTTTATCAATAAAAAAAGATTGTTACTTTGAATACACACATTTAGCTGATTACTTGATCAGCTATTGATTATATTAATTGCAAATAATTTAAATAAATAATCATTGGATACATATTTATGTAATTATGTGGGTAAACAGAATATTATACTTATATTAACCATTGATTAATGTATTTTATATTATGCAACATGTAGATAAGATAAAATAGTTATTACAATTCATTTTGGAAAATAAAATTATTTTACGTAACTGAAAGCATATATAAATATATTGTCTTACAAAAATTATTAGTTTAATACTAATTATGTATAATTAAATTTATATTAAAATAATGCCAAGTGTTGTTGAAAATTATTCAAAATTATTTTAATTTATTAGCAAAATGTTAATAAAACACGGTTATTAATTAAGAAACCAATAAAATATCAAACTTTGGTTAGTAAGTTAGAAACCAAAAGTGTTAAATAATAACTTAATTTAGCTTATTATTGAGTTATTACAACGGCAGTACCTGTATATATTTTATATGTATACTGTACAAATTATAATAAAAAATATATGATTGTATTACAACCAAAATCTATATATAATTTATCCATTATTATATTATGCAATACAATGTATTATTTATTAATTTTTGATTCATTCTTTAATAAATTTCGTTTATAATCAAAGCTACAGGTTTCTTAATTAAATTTTCTTAAATATGTCTATAGTTATTATTTCAATAAAAATGTCTCAACTACCAAAGACTACTTCGTGACGGAATCAAAAAATATTATTATTTATATTTTAGTTTTTAAATATAATTAACTATAATATTTTACACATATTATATAGATTGAATAGATTATAGATTATATAGATTGTCAGTATAATACAGTAAAATTCCGTTACAACGAACTTCAAGGGACCGAATTTTATTTTCGTTATAATAGAAATTTCGTTGTAACGAAAATTTAAATAAGCTCTTTATGAGCCCTGCTTTTCCGCAAGGAACTTCTATGACTTTCGTTATAACGGGATTATTCGTTGTATTGGTATTCGTTGTAACGAGAATTTACTGTATTTAGATGAATGAGCAGTTATAATATTATATTATATTTATAATTTTATTGTTTTACTATATTATACACGAAATATTATTTAAAATGTTTGTACCTATAAACCATTTACGCATTTGTAGGTAGATAAGAAGATCTACTTTAATTTTTATTTATCAAAACGAATAGATAAAAGTAGACTTATATTGTTTTCTCTACACAAATAAATCCAAACAAAAAAAATTTAAAATGAACTACAGATTATTTAGTTAATAACCAATTTATGAACTCTAAATAAGTAAGATATTTATTCAAAACTTTTATTAATTGTTGTACATTTTTTTATCCTAGAAATGAAACTTTTTTTCCAGGAAAAAAGATTGTTATGCCTCCGGCAGATAATCCAATTTCTTTTTTAAACTAAAAATGTATTTAGTTAATAGTATTGGAAATAGCTTTTTTTAGTAAATCATTAAAAGCTATTTATTATGTATAATATATTATATCTTATATAACATTAACATAAACTATTATATTTCTTTTAATAGAGAAATAGAAACACTAAATAATTAATAATTATTATTAACAACAATAATAATATTAATATAACAATGTTTAATACTTCAAAAACATAATAAATCAAGGTATATTTTAGTATAATGATATATCAAAATCTAAACTATGACACTTGTAATAAATAATTGGTTATAACAAATATATATGTTGTATATAGTTTAAAAAAATGTTCGTTTTATCAAATAAATAAAAGTATTGGTGTAAAAAACATTTTTTGCAAACACAAAGTTACACATATTGCAATAATTTAGTTATAAAAAAGCAAACAATATGCGTGAAAGATTATCAATAAGTAATATGCAGATATTAATAAATATTTTATGGCACGCAGTCAAACCTTGTAAATGAGAAATGTT
Organism: Rhopalosiphum padi; assembly: GCF_020882245.1. Taxonomy (NCBI): domain Eukaryota; kingdom Metazoa; phylum Arthropoda; class Insecta; order Hemiptera; family Aphididae; genus Rhopalosiphum; species Rhopalosiphum padi. Next base: position 29,486,140 of record NC_083600.1, read on the forward strand.
TAAAACATTAAACAGATGTCTATGAAATTATTTTAATATTTGTATGATATTTTTGAAATAAACACATAAAATAATATAATTTAACGTCAAAAAGATCGATTGACAATTTATTTTGGTTTTTATATGGTATTTGTCGATTATATCAACTAGTATCGCGCTTAGTATTATAGAATTACGTCGGTATGTGATTGATTTATTTTTATCAACGAATGTCGAAAACCGTCACGAAAAAAAAAATGCTATACATTGGAGGTAAAACATTTTCGGGATACCTGTAGCATGTCTAGAGAGGAAAGGGTAAATCGATTTTATAGGTTCGTCTTGGAATCGGGTGTTTTTGTACATTTTTTGCATTCGATACATACGTTCTAACCCTTACTGAATAAACAGTGTTGGTTTGAAACGTAATAAAACTATTTTTATATACATTTATAATGTATACGTAACACTGAAATATAGGTCATCGAATAAACATGATGTGGACTGTTAATTAAGTTTCTTTACTCGAGCTAGAAAACTAAAACAATTCGATAATGTAAAATATTTCATAACGTAAAGGAATAAAGCATAATTATACACTTTTTATTCGTCGGTGTTATTTATAGTATAAGGTTAATCTAAAACAAAAGTAAAAATTTTATGAATAGTATATTATAATATATCCAAGTAAATAAATAAACAATATTCCATTGGGAATGATTCCGACGAGGTTATAATAATTTTATTTATTATAAAACTTATAACTTTTTCGCAAAGCTGTTGTTTTTGAAATGTTGTGAGACATCCTAGTCATTCCGTCATCAAAATTTAATATTTATAAACATTTTAAACATTAAAGACGTTTTTACTTTAGATAGTGTATATTTTAATGACTTATATAATTTTGTCATTTCACAATACCCATTTTATTTTTATAGTTTTCGATTTTTCTTTTCTGAGAAATAGTCTAAGACATAATATTGTTTTTTCATGACCAGTATAAAAACCTTTTAATGTATAATATAATTTTTTTATTCAATTAACTTACTTATCAAATTCCTTTTGTAAGGAAACGGTTTCTTAATCAGTTGTTGTAGAGATTATTAAGTGTTTTACACAACGCGTAGAGTTATTCAATAAATGTATTTTAAACTATATGATGGGAACTTTGACAACGACTCTTAATAAGAATAACTTAATGTAAGACCATGAATTAAAAAACACTTCTACAAGTGATAAATTTCGTTAAATTGCAGAAGGGTTATAAGTTTAATAGAGCAATTCCGTTATCCATTATCTGAAGTAAAACTAATCTATTTTCTGGGGCTCTGAAAACTTCTCGATCGTAAACCCTATTACCATCACTGAATCGCATTCGATTAATATATTCGCGTCTATTTAGGCTACCTTTAATAATAATTACTATATTTATGATTATTATTGATTAACAAATTAAAATATATACAATGTATTTTTGATGATTTTCTATGCTCGGAACTAGTATTGTAGTGCATTGCTACGTGGTTACACAATATATATTGTCGAATAAATTTAAAATATATATATAGGAAAAACGACTCATTTTATAAATTATCATTATGAAAAATATATATCGTATTAAGATATCTACTATAAACTGACATTATATTTCTGGACATTTTTATAAAACTTATAAAAGTAATAATAACTTATTACGTATAATTTAAGTTTGAGTTTTAGATTAATATACAAGAAAGCTTAAACTTTGCTATATAAGCCCAAACACCGATATTTGATTTATAAACATAATTTTAATAATATAACGATTTTTAAAATTAACCGCTTAAATATTTTATTCTTTTACAACTTCTGTTGTAGTCAATGTTATTCAAAAATAATAATGTTCAACATTTTTAATAAAATGGTTTAGTTTAAAAATACATAATTGATAATTTGTAAGACCATTTAAAAAAATTTTGTTTGTCTACTTAAAATGAAGTCAATTCACAGAGAGATCATCTCTAAGTTAAAAGCATAAATTAAATACATTTGATAAAAATCAACTATTTTATAAGCATATTTTAATAAACAAAATATAAAATACCGTATGGATAAGCATTTATTTGATATCAGATTTACTTCAATGAGCGAATACATTATTTTCACAACGATATTTTATTGTCCTCATCTTCTTCGCCAGTACTTACTCACCTCAAACTAACTACTAACTGTTTATCGGTCAACACACGTTTCTTCTAATATGATGAGATCACTTTATGGCAGGTGTGGCCACAACGACGTTCGCGAGTCAGTCACATGCGGCTCTTGACATCAAGCTTAGAGTAAATTTATTAACTATTTTAATTATTTTATAAACATCTCTTAACAACGGTGCTCGCTTAGGATTCGCTTAGAAAGCTTCATAAATTTGCGGTTCCCAAAATTAATGTTAGTGGCCTCCCCTGCTCTACACGGTGTCATGTTTATTACACTACGCTATAATTCAAAAACGAAAGCAAAACAAATTAATTATTATTAATGAATTGTTATCATGCAACAGACTCGTCATACTAAACTTGTGTGCAGAATTTAATTGTATTTATTTCTTAACAATGCCCATTCCCAGTTCATTATAATGTCCCAGTTATCGATATCCGCAAAAATCGTTTTTTTTTTATTAATATAGAGTTTACTTTTGTACACTGTAAAATTGTATGATAATTGATTTTACCCAGAGAACCTATTTAAATTTTTCATGATTTTTATATTTAATGCGGTCGTCAAACAGTTCAAAATCCCTTAGCAGTACCTAATTACATTATTATTCAATAAATATTATTTTTAATTTTAAATTGAAAATATAGTTTAAAGCAAATTATATTTGTTTTTAGATATTATGACTTATAATAATATGTATCAGGTAAACACTAAACTAACTATAAGAACATTTTTAATTTATAACGTCTCTGCAGTAGTACTTAGTCAAAACAACAAAGTGTGAAAAATAAAATAACCCAACGAAAAATGTCAATATTGATTATTTTACAACGTAAATGTAAGGTATAGTATACATGCATTCAGAATTTCAGAACGTACTTACGTACGTAATAAGTATATGCCTACGAAGACTGCATACTTTGATATATCATATATATTGTGATGTACCTATATAATATTCAAATACAGTTTCCAATTTGTAAGCCACATCTGGTTGGATTCTTTCTGAAACTTTTTTTCCATTGAAACTACACTGATATAATAAAGTATTAGCATTGAGCGTAGGTATACACGAAGTTTTAAATTTTGAACAAAAATATGTTTGGAGAATTAAAAGAGTTTACCAAAACCCCAGTTATTTTTTTTTTTTTTTAATAATATAGTACTTACGCTATGAAATTTAAATTTCGGTTTAAAGTTTCTTGAATGTGTTATTTATGCTTGTTACCAAAAGTTAGAGACCGCTATTGCGTCATGATAATTACTTCTTTAAGTACGTTACGTGACGTCTTACTTCAACTAAGAAAAAAAGTAAATAAACTGTAATACCAAATAGAACACGAAAGTTTTTATGTGCGATAATGGAAAGTTATAACCATCGCATATACTCAACAGAAAGTTATTGAAAATATAATTTAACGATCATCAATATTATTATTGTGTTGGAAATAATATTTTCAATGAGAAAACAAAACTTTTTTTTTTATATTTTCTTATTTTTATACAAAACCAGAAACAATAAATAAAATGTCGGTCTTAAAATTATACAGTTTGATAAATAAATATTGTATGTATGTCATAGAACAGTTTCGAGTAATATTATATTTTTTTCGGAGATACCTTAGAGTATATAATATTACTCACCGATTGAAATGCGAGGGATAGTCTGCCAACTTTCCATTTCCTGAATAGTACCCCGAGGGATTGTTAAGGGTTTGATTCTTAAGCCACAGCGATTGACCTCCCATGTTGTCGTCGACGTGATCAATTTTATTACGTTTTTACTGGCGTACATACACGAGAACCAAAAGATAGCAAATAATATTTTATTTATAGTCGAAGGAGCAAGAAAACAATTTAATTCCTTTGTTTATAAAAAGGCTTTTGGTCAGTTTTAGACAAATTTCCATTTATCCCGTGGGAGGGGGTGGTCATTTCTTGCAATCCTTTTTATATATTTTTTTTTGCGGTTTACTGTGAGTTAATTTAATCTCTACATTTTAATACGATCGTTGAAGATGTTCCTCACTGAAACGTAATCAATAATGCCTAACGCGAATTACCGTTTTAATGCAGTTGACTAATGAATAACAAAGGTAAAGTTGTCGGTACATATTTATACAAGTATTTTGTATTGTGTTCATCTGAGTTTTTTTAAGTAGTTACCTAATAGTTTAATAATGATAAAAAAAAAAATGTATAAATATTATTCTTTTTCTGCATGGGTAATAACAACATCATAATATATTATACAATAATAAGGTACTCGTTCTCCGATGACGGTCGTCGGTAATGTTTTCATTGGCTTTAGACGTACTCGAACCGCCGGATCGTAATGCGTGTATTTGCGGACGACAATAAATCGTGAAAAAAAATATGATTATATTATTATTATTATACTAAAGGCGAGAAATAACGCGGAATGGAATGGGCGGCGCGAGTAGATCATAAATAATATTAAGGTCAAGATAATAATTCCATCAGTGAAATAGGTATCTAAAACGTGCTCAATTCGGGCCCTAAACGTGCGGTGTTGTATAGTCATGAGAGTCGACGGTCCGATAATATTATCTACGCGATGCGTACGACGTCAAGCAGGTATATTATGGCGCTATCGGCGGAGGACGAGCGCGGACCGCATCTGTGGTGACGCCGCCGGAAAGGGACGTCATTCGGCCGAATTGATCGGCCGTCTCCGTCGCTATAGTCCGCCGTTCCACGCGTACCTATAATTATCTATGTACTGAGATCGAGAAATCGTTGTTGGTCTGTCGTCGATGAGCTACAAAAGCGTCTCGTTGCGTTTTTCTCGTTATTCTCTACCTCTCCACACCTCGGCCATTATAACGGTCACGAGGAGATATACTTAAAATATCAGCTATTTCCAAATTAAAATACGCGTTTCTTTTTCGACGAAAATTGCGGTAGTTTTCGAACCGCAATCGTCAGCGCCGCGCTATACAATATAATATATCACACCGCTGTTTCTCACATTCACTCACTCGGCACTCGGGGGGGGTGGTACGAAACAATAATAACATTATACAGCGAATCGAGTTTGTCGCGCACTGAGATCGAGTTCCCGCCGGCGATGATCGTTTAAGTACGATATATATACCGAAATAATAATAATAATAATACTGTCGTGGTATATACTCCTCAATCCCGACGACTGCAAACTGCAGCATACTGTTTAACTCGCCGACGGACTATTTGCAGCTGGCGAGAAATCACACGGTGTTACACACGGTGGTGCGTCGGCGGCAGTGAGTGGGCTGTGCTCGTTTTGTTTGATATAATATGTATATAATATATAATATTATAATTTATAATGATATCATATAGCACGCCATATACGATATTAATTATATTATATTCGTTATATCTCTCGCCGTTATAATATTCTATACTCTTTGCCCTTTGGCATACTCACTTTAGTTTGACGAACTTATTCTGATTCGCTTAAGTATTATTATAATAACGATTTCGATGAAAGTTTAATTTATGACTTAGGTCGTGTCATTAAAGTATAATATATATTATTTCTCGTCATAGGGTTTGAATATATTTTTTAGGTTTGTTATTCCCTTACGGAGACGACATTTTTTTTCTATACTAGTTCCAGGCACTCGAGAGGGGTCGCCTCGTCTTGACTTGAATGGGGTTCGCTTGAGCGTAGTTGGTGCCTCGTGTCCTTTGAGTCGCGACCAAAATACCGACTCGACATGGAGCTTGCACGAGGCGAGACGAGACACGAGTGAGCCAACTGTCGTGTATGCGCTGCTTCGCGTCATTTTGGCAACGAAGTCGTTTATTTTAAATAAACATTAATTAGCAGGTTATATTAACGGGTAGTCATCGTTTCAGTCAGATTTATTTCTATCTATATTATTGAGATGGAGTTTGAGAACCCCTAGTCTATCGATCATCAATATAATATGTCGGCATTCCCGATGAACCATTTGATAACGAAGATAGATAGTCTCGATTTTACGCGTAGGGGGTAGAGAACCGTGGTAATTTTGTACAACACTAAATTTGTCTTACGTATTTATTCAAATATTTGAGTAAGGTGTACTTTTATAGAATAGTGGATTTATTAATAATCTGATTTAAAATTCTAGAACTTTTCAATGCAAATTGCTTATCAAGTTATATACTTTACTGAACTCGGGATTTTATCGTATTTGAATTTCAACATTATACAAATAAATTATTCATTTACAATTATTGAACCATTATATTCCGCAAATTTGTATTGTATTGAAATCAAAATGTATTTTACAACTTAACGTGTAACAAAATTCTAAATAACTCATGATTATTAGAATAATGCGCTGTATGACACATATATTGTCTAACAACGCTGAAACATAGTAATGCTTTATAACAATATAGCCACCATTATCGAAGTATATAATAAGTATCTACTATAATTAATACACGTAATCAGTGCCAGTTTTAGGTAGGGGCAAGCGGAGCCCCTGCCCTGGGCATCGCGTTTTGTTATGACATTTCTGGTTTCGCATTCATGAAATTGTACATTACTATATACTATAATTTTTCGATTTTCTCCCGGCCTCGCTATACCCTACGGCCGGCTCTGCGCGTAATTATACCTACCTATGTATTTCCTCAGTTTAACTTAAGCTTAAGTCTGAATGACGACGAAATCTACACATCAAGTTGGTTTTCTTTTGAATGATTATGATCAAAATAATAGCGAAATCATTTTAGTACATTTTAAATAAATGTACGCTTAATATTATGTTTACATATTATATCAAAAACATATTTAATTTCTGCGATCGTATTATATCTGAAAGAATAAAATAATAAAAATTTACGACCAATCATTATATGAGCTGCGTTTGACAATCATCCCTATTCGATCGAACTATTGAAGGAACTCTCCCGTATACGTCGTAATTAATAGTTATAAATCTCTGTAACTTATATACACTTATACGTTTTATACTAGTTATATTTAGCTAGCCTATTACGTCCTATAACGGGACCTAATATCTCTCTTTATGTGTATATAGTCGTTTGTTTAACAATGTTTGTGCTCACATTATCCGATATCATTATTCTTGTGATATAATAAACATTGTTGTATGTATAAACGAATAGTCGTGTATTGAGGTTTTATAATACGTAGAAACGCATCGACAATGCACATTGGCTTTGAAACTTTCTTGATATTATTGTTGTCAATGTAATTTAATTTAAATCGCACCCGTCTGTTCCGCATGCACAAGAAAGTCATCGCATTGTTTGATTTTCCATTGCAAATGTATTATTTTAAACAAATCAGTATTTTCCGCTATTGAGATTTATGAGTCCATATCTAATTGACAGTTTACTTTGAAAATTACTTTTTAAAACCATAGTCTTCCACGGTTCATACACTATTCGTCAAGTTTGTTTGTCTATTGATGCTTTTATAAATAAAGCACTGTAACTTTCTCGTTCGAAAATTAAAAACATTTATCAGTGCCAGATGAAAGGTCGTTCAAAAACTTAAATTATGATGATGCAACGAGGGAGAAAATAAAATTATGTGTGGAGAGTCAGAAAAGTATTTGAAAGCCCAGCTATTATCTTCTGAACACCAATTTTTTTTTTTTACATATTATATTATATATTTAAATAATTCAGCATTTCAGCTGAATAAAATTTCGATTTCTCTAAAGTCCAAATATTTAAATAATACTGTATTTACATAAAGTAATACAATATAGTAAATCACGGGTACTAAACTAACGTGTCAATAACAAATGATTTAAAGGAAACTTATGCACAAAATATGTAATAGTAGATTTTTTTATTTCCAAAACGCCTATAGGTAGAAATACTTGTTTTAAACGTATCCAATGATGCGATTAGATATCGTTAAATAATAATTACAACGTTTATACTTTGATGCAGATCTGAATAGATAAACAAGTAAGACTTAACTGTAGATACCAAAGTTTTAATTATATTACACGGCGTTAGATTGCTAATTGGTTTCAAAAGTTAAGCTACCATATAGTAAGGCATAATACATATTAGTCCAATTTACGAGAATGTTAATTTCAAATGTCTAAAAAAATTGCACACTCAGTGGAATTCAACGGAATGTTATCTTCTAATTACAACTTACAACTTATATAAGTACCATGTACTACATATATCTGCCGATAAACTTTACAAAACGGTTGCAGACCGTTTTAGTTTCAGACCATAATTTTCTTTTAGGTAAACTTTTTATATATTTTTAATTTTTATAATAATATTTTAAATTTACCTTTTATAAATTTATTTATTATATTTTTTATAGTAAATTTATAGTAGAAATATAAATATATTCAAAATACAGTAGGACTAATAATATTAAAAGAAAACTGAAATGTAATATGTAATTAGTTGTGTGTATTAATAGAATAATATGTTTATACTTGAACACGTTTACAAGTATAATGTTTTATTCATAAAATAGCTTAAAGTATCCGTAATAAATGATTTACTTAGTCCAGATATTTGATAACAGAATTGACAAAAATGTGTATCCGTTGAAAAAAACCCAGAATTAAACGGAAGTTAAACTAAATTCGGAATATATAGAAGAGTTTTTTGATCATGAGTTAAGCTCGAATGGTCGACCAAAAACTGGTCAAATCTTTAATAAAACGATACTCGGATAAGGTTTATATTTTCAAAAATGATGAGTTTTTGTCATATAGTTATATTCAGGTCGGAACACATCACGGAAACGTATAAACCAATAGAGTAAATCGATTGGAACGAAACGGATGTGTGACAGAATAGTTGTAGAAAATCACATCAGGTTATGACGTTTATTGGAATAACAAACTGCAAACACGAGTAATACATTTTAAATTTGGAACAGAGTGAGCATTGAATCGGTTTTACAATGATGTTGTAGATATTCGATTTACTTGTAAAAAACCGTTCTGATGCAAGGATGGGAATACTTATAATAACCTTGCCTAATCTAACCTAACTTTCATTATAATATTGTGCTCCAATTCTATACAAACTGGATATCAAATACATGTCATATTACGTATTCCCATTATAGGCTCTATACATAGTTAACATATTTTGCTTTTGAATAAAGAACTATAAATAAATGTAGTCATTAAAAAAGAAAAATATCAAAAAAAGATAATACGATAAAAATAATAAAAATAAATAAAAATACATAATTTTTTTTTTTAGAAAAATATTAAAATTTAACGACTTAATTAATATATTGTAAAAAAAAAATTATCACTGTTTTTGATTTATTTTTTTTTTTAAATAGCGATGACTGATGAGTGCTATGGATCACTATATTATATAATATTATATGCCTATTAGGTACCTATTATTATTAAACCGTCTTTATTTATTATGACAAAGTATGATATTATTGGATTAATACCTACTTGACATTTTAATACAAGATTAGTTGGTAAATTCTTGTTATGTATTTAATTTTCTTTTTATAATCCCGATCATCGTCAATTTTGAGGTGTGTATTAAATGTAAAAACGCTCCATATCAACACTCGAATAAACAGAGCTCCGCTCAGAATTGTATTTCACATGCCACGATGGTTTATCATTGTTCTCGAATGTATAATAATAACACAAGTGCACTGGCTTTTACCAAGGTTAGCAAACCATGACAAGTGCCGACACTCTGAAATCTCTGGATCGCATTCATACACTTTTTTTCGTACGCTTGAGAATATTTGATTGCAATGCGATCTATTCGCATATATCAGGGTTTACACTATTATTCATAGTGCACTTCGGAAAGACAGAATAATAAAATCGCCGTATAATAAAATAGCGAAAAGTGTTTTGAATGCATTATGTTATACGTCATTACGACGATAGCATATATATATATATATATATATATATGCAATACATTTCGATTGTTTAACACGCATTTCAACAAATCGTGATTAGATTTCAATTTATTCGTATAATTAAATAGGTAGGAACGCGATTGGATTAATTATTTTCCTTTGTGGGCCTGCTAACTTCAGGGATTCGATTTGGCCCGAGTGATTATAAAATATACGATAAACACAATATTATTGATTTCATATTAAATCAATATAAAATTATTATTGTTGCAGTTTTATTCTTTTAAACGGAGCTTTTAAACCTGCTGCAACTCCTTACAAATAATATTATATTGTTAATAACAACCTGTTATGGCAATACTTGAAAGTCGTATACGTACGGAAAAGTGAATAAAATATAATATCATTATATTATGAGATTATTAACGTCATCGTGGTATTCTCGTTAGTTTAATAACCGCAATAACGGTGACAACGGAAAAACTTTATGAATTAAATTATGAATTTAAATAAACCAACGATCCCCTTACCAAGTACGAGATATAAACGTATTCAACAGGTCGCCCGTAATAATAGATCTAAAATAATAAATAAAACAGCAATAATAATATTATAGTGTTACGTACAGCATTATTTGTCTCCGTTCTGTAAAAAGTATTTTGAATTTGTTATATCAATATGATACATTATGGACTCAAAATAAAAATAAGATGTTAAATGTTTATTGTTTAAAAGCATTTTTTCTGGTGATAGGTTAGATACAATTTTCATAAAACAAAACCAAATTACATGGTATAACGCAAAATGAATATATTAATTTTTAAATTGACAGTCATAAAATATCGTGTTTTAAGGAATAAGATAATAATATTATAATAGTTTGAAAAGATTCTGTCATGAACATATTAATATTTTTAGATTGCACCTTTTGGTTTTGATATCAAAAAGTCAAAATATAATATAAATTCTGGTCGTTAATAAAACACATGTTTGTAATAATAATATATAGTCATGGCCACAATAATACGGTGAAATTAGTTTTCCAAGAAAAAAAAAGAAAAACATCGGCAGCGTCTAGTTTTCTTTTTACCCGACCCCTTCAACTGCATCCAACAATATTACATCCGATGACTTTCCGGAGGGCATTTCTGTCATGCTCCGAAATCATATCTGATTTATGATTCGCGGTATATCTTACGAGTGTTTACGTTCATTTCACTAACAGTCACTTTCGTAATAATAATACATCGTAGTCTCTTTATTTTTGTGCGTATTCCACTGCTCTCGTCGTTCACCAATTAATATATACCCGAAAAATGGACTCTCGGGTCTCAGCGCCACGGTAAATCGTCACCATGCAAAAATAATATAGGTACCTATTATATTATTTATATATTTCATACGGAATGAACTCCATTTACAATTTTTTATTATTTAGATATAAACAAAACACAAATGTTTAATATGTAACGCTTACACTCGTAGGTTTGTGCGGGAACGATAATAAAAAATGCACACTCGACGCGGTGACTTGGACGGCAAAATGGCGGTCGTACGCGTTCAAGCCTTTTGTACGACAAAGCTAAATGATTAGGTACTTATTTATACAACGCTACTGTATTTTACATTCTGGCTAGGTGCGCGTGTTCAATGATTGTTCAATAATTACCAGACAAAGCGTTCCTCTACAGATTAAACTGTTATTAGGCGTTTACATAATACCCCGCAAAGTGCTAATACATGATTATTATTAGCATTGGTATTTAACGGTTACCTGCAGCTACTTATTAATTTTCATTAAATCGGTTAATTTTAAATCACTCTTAATACATTTGAAAAAATTAAATTAAAAAACTAAGTAGCACAAAAAAATACTGTTTATTTTTGTTTTAATCAATATGCCGTTATTATTCAGAAATGCTTTAAATTTTACTATACCTATATAATACCTATGCATTATACTACGCATACATGGTAGTTTGCTAAATGGTAAGTGCCGGTTGAATCTGGGCATCCCAATGGCATTATATTTTATTCAGACACAACTAGTTAAGCCCCCGAATGGGGACTTCATATTTTATCTGTTGTTAATAAATAATATAATGTAACATTTTCCGAAATCTGGGGTTAATAATAACATTTTCCCGTGTTACGTCATATAATGTAGCGTACACAATTTTACATTTGCATATGGTAGATGGTTTACAACAATATAAGATAAATAGGTACCACAAACAAGGAGGAGGTGGCATAATTAGTTCTACTATTTATATTACGATATACCGTCTTCGTTCTTTTTAATCAGTAATCTGTAAATCGTTACAATAGATCAAAAAATGTCTTCAAATTTTGGTTTAGATTTATACTGATTTAATCTACTAGATGAATTCTATAATTTAGGTAGTAGTCTTTCATTATATATTTTTATATTATATCGTTTTTACTATTAAAAATATATATATAAGAAAGCTAATTAATATAAAATAAAATATCTATTACGTTCACAATAACTTATTAACACTACCTACTATCGCCTTGTTAGAAGAGAACCTAAATAAAGAATGAAACTCAAAATAGTTGTGGATATCGCCTAAAATTCTTGGATTTTGCTCTCCTATAAATTATGTGTAAAACATATTATAGTCTAATAATGTTCTAAATCTAGGTATGTGACTTTAATATGTGAATTTAAAATTTATTGTAATAGTTATAGTAATTGCAATGGTCTAGTTGCATCCATCGTCGTTCGCAGCGATAACACGTACGAAGTCATATATTTCAATGACCTTAATATATTTATAGGTTTAGTTATCCGTCTTGAAATGCCCAAATCAAATTTTAACACGTTTGACACTGTCATGTATTATGCTTTCAGTGTATTATTAATAAATAATGCGATCAATATTATATTTAATGCGTATTTAACGCTTTCCGAGTTGCAATAAATTATTTTATTTTATAATTCTGCAAAAAAAAAAAAAAAATGTGTCGTTTGTATACAAGTTTTATTCGAATAAGATGAAGACAACAATTTTACTTGTATCAGTTGAATCTCGCATTATTTATAATAATAATTATTATTATATTATATTATATTATATAGATACTAAATAATCATAAAAAATGCGTTTGGTATGACAATATTCATACTTTCACATGAAATTCGAACAAATGTTTTAATCTCGGGTATCAGTATAATAACCTGCATCTATGTTGTTTAATGTTTATTATTTACTAGAATTTACAATAATATTTTTAGACAACCTATAATTATTATTAAATGGCATATGCTTCTATAGTATAGCTTTTATTATTAAATTTAATCGTAATTTAATATTCTTTTGTTAAAATTGCTCTTATTCCTTTAAATACTATTTATAATATAATTCCAAACAGCTCCGATTGAATGAATATTACCAAGTAAATTTGTTTAATTTAAAAGTAAATGTGTGTGTATTCAGTCTATATGCATAATTTCCAGTGAACTAATCGTGTATAAAATTATAAAATATAACATTGAATAAATAATTACAGTTTATTGACTAGAAATATTATTCATAATACATGTAAATCATTGTTTTTATTTAAAAATAGTCGGTAGAATAATTGAACAATATCCATCACACAATAATTTATAGCAGTGTAATTAAAACTAATTACAGTAATTTTTAGTATTAAGGTTATAACATTCCATATAAGGTATTATATTTAATCTATTTGTTGAATAAATATTTGTTGAATCCTATATAAACATAAACCTATATTTTATTTATGGTGCAATAATAATAAATATAGTTTGATTTTTTTAATTCGCAAACTAAGCGAAACATATTTTTTATGTTTGGACATAATTTGTTTGATTATAAGAACTAGAATCAATAAAAAATAGTTAATTTAGATTTTAAAAATCTAGAATTTGTTTTATTTCACCATTCTTAGGACGAGGAGTAAATACGCTACATCCGCATATGTTTTCGCCGTTTTAAAAATGTACAACAGCACATTTTATGTTTACAAAAATCTATTTTCCTCTGTGATTTTTAGATTAAATTGACTTATCATAAAATTCGAAGGAATGATTATTATTTATTATGCATTGTATTTCAGAGTCTTATATTGATGTTTGTAATTAAAACAATTTAAGTATAATAGCGAGTTATGATCATTTTAAAACTGATATTTTTTTGTACATTTTAAAAAGATCAAAACTTAATTTTAAATTAAAATATTAATAATATCCTCCAAGATTCCCTGAATAATAATTTTGGATGTTTTTATCGAGTCAATTCAAACTTATTTTTAAAATAACATAGTAAAATAGATTGTTGTGAACGTAAAATTTGCTATTATAGTATTATTTTGTACGTTTGTAAGATGGAGTAAGCGCTCGAGGGTGTGGCGTTCTCTTAAATGTATTCGTATACGGGTTGAAATGTACATATGTTCCATAGGTAGGTGTGTGCATACATATTATATTGTATGCATACGGATGATCTGGAAGAATAGTACCTTTAAATAAGAAGTGAATGCCTCATATACTTTATGTGTAGTTATTCTTACATACCTACAGATTTAAACAAAACAAACAAAGTTATTTCATTGTATTTTTTAGGTTTTCTGAAATACTATTTTTTGCTACTTTGCATTAAATTTAAAACATTTTTGTAACTATATGGGATAGCAGAGCTTTAATAATAATATATAAATGCATACTATATACAAATAATATCACGTGTATTTAACGATATGTCACTCGTAAGAATGTAGACATTTTCTCTTTTTTTAATTTTGTGTGATACATTAAGGATCTTTTTCCATACTTTTCTTATTATTAATATATATTTTATTACCTGACGTATTATACAATTTATTAAACGTAAACAATCATCGATTTAATATATGTTACATGAATTCAATGTAATTTTGTGGACATAATATTATTTAAGTCATAGACTATAAGTGCTATAGACTAAATTTGTTCAATAACAGTTGTAGGTACGAGTATTTGTTAATATTCATTAATATTAGATTATATAATATAAGTATTATTAAATAGATACATATTATAAATTATACCCAATGGAAACGTACCTATACATGCATTGTATATTATAAATAAACGTTTATCTTCCTACATAACAGTTTTTGATAGGTACTTACTTTTGACATACTTAAAATTTTAATTTAAATGTTTTTGAATTATTATATACGTAAAAAGAAATAAATCTTGATAAGAATAACAGTAATAAATTACGAGGTGAGCGTAAGACAGTTGAGAGTATTTTAATCCAAACCTACTTCGTTTTAACGTTAAATCGGGTCAAATTGTGTTGCATAATTAGGTACATATAATATGTTTTAAGTATAATTGAAATAGACGCACGTATTATATTGTAGGTACTTTTTATAAATACAAGCTCATAATCGTTTATTCCATATGAAATCGAATTATAATTTTTACTTCTGATAGAGTGTTTTGGAGTATTCATAGTAGTCCTATAACATTAGATACATTACACTATAGAGGTAGGTACATAATTATTTATTTATTAATTAGTATGGATTTTGTTAAAACAATACCGCAAAAGTGCTATACAT
This sequence comes from Rhopalosiphum padi, assembly GCF_020882245.1. Lineage (NCBI taxonomy): Eukaryota > Metazoa > Arthropoda > Insecta > Hemiptera > Aphididae > Rhopalosiphum > Rhopalosiphum padi. The sequence goes on from NC_083600.1 coordinate 29,501,780, forward strand.
ATTTAATAAGTTACTTCAAACACTCGTATCGTAGTGTTCGGTGTTCAAAATATATTTCTTAGAGATCGCTAAGTTTATGTAATTGATTTAAAACAGCATATTATATTATTTAAATTAACTATAATATTATATAAATTTATAAATATAAACTGTGCAATGAGAATAGTGATAATCAAAAATATTTAACCGAATAAAGTTATAATTGTTTTAATAAAACTAATAACAACATCTAAAAGTTAAACCAAATTGTGCTTAACTTTAGTAGAAGTTATAATAAATTATATTTGGTCCAAAATTGAGTTTTTTTTATCATAATAGTGTAAGTAGGTTAAGTATCTAATATGATTACATTATTATAATTTTATTATACATGATTATGTATTATAGTAAATTGAATTAATATTATGAATTATGAATTTAAATAAAGAATATTGTCTCAAAAAACTATCAATGTCTATTTGAAACTTTAATTTTTCAGTGATTACATTTTTACCCAGGACTTTTATTTACATTTTCATTTACTTATAGAAACAAAAAGTATAAAAGAAAAATACCACGTATATATAGTATTGGTATTTATCGTATAGGATTAATAACGTTATTTTATTTATTTAATCATCAAATAGATTAAATCAATCTATTTAAATGTTAAATAATTTTACGAGGAAATTCAATGTTAAAATCTTTAAATCAGTTTAAAACATTTTGAGTTTTAAAATTTAAAATAATTCAAAAAAATATACTTAATCATTTCGGATTAATAATCCAACATTTTAATTTATCTTTAATCAATAATTATACAGGTGGTCTTTATTATATTTTCATTTTAAAAATAGCATTAAAAAATAAAATAAATTATTTTTATCGTTGTTGTACTGTAATTTAATAAAGTCTGAATCAAATAATATTTATTTTACGATAGAATACATGAATAATTCAAAGTTCTACATTACTGACATTATATACTTGAAAAAAACAGGTCATCTGCTGTGTAATTCATCAATTTATAAAATTATACAATATATATTATGCTAGTATTATTATTTTAACAAATTACATTGTAGTTTCAAATTAAATTGTTTTAATTTTTATTGAATAGTTAATAATATTATGATAACAATTTACAATTTAATTATTTCATAATTTATTGCGATGATGATTGATGACATAATATGAAATAAACATTGGCCCATAATAATTATCATAATTCAATTTAAATTGAATAAGATCTTAAACGATAAATTTATCAATATAAAATAATGAATAATTATAAAAACAATAATTTACTACTATATTATTCTAATGCAGGAAACCCTAAACGTATAACTTATGAAGCTTTGTACAACTATGAACAAGCTAACCATTTCAAAAATATAATCAAAAAATTGTCTTTAAATAGTTCTTCATATCAAAAAATAAGATTATTATTATTACAACACTCAAATCTACTGAACTATCGTTATTTCAAGTTGTGAAAATTACTATTTTATATTTTTATTATTAACCCTGTTAGATTTATTACTAAGAAGTATAAATTCAACTTTGAAAAACTTATAAAAAAAATAAAATTTGGAATTTTTGTATTTCGGGAAATGGTGCGTGAAAATTTGAAGTTGATTACAGTAATAATATTTTTGTTCTGAAAATGTTGGTTGGCTAAGTTTTTTATGCTACTTATATAATATTCCTACTAACATGCAAATATTTATAAATCTTTACAGTTATTGTAAAAACGATTGTACAGCTTAAGGAGGAAAATAGTTACATTAAATACCATCATAAATCGAAAAAACGATTTAGGGTGGCTACAGTTTTAGATTATCCTTTTTTTCAAATTTAAAGTATTTATGTAAATACGTGGATAGTTAAGATTTTTGGAATATTCAAAAAACAAATGTTCATAAAAAGTACAATTATTTTGTGTTATTTTAAATCAAACTTAAAGTTACACATTTTCTCAAATAAGGCATCAAAAAATATTTATTATTATAATAATATAGTTGTACTTCATGATAATACCAACACAATTTAGACGTAATTCAAAGTTTAAATTGATGTTGTATAACATTTTTGGTCCTTGACAATAAAAATATTTATTGTTAACTCTATATTATTATGTATACTTTAAACTTAAATTGATAAGCATTTTCTACTTCTTAAATAACATAGTATTTTTATAATAAAAAAATGTCCTCAATATGACAATAATATGTATTATTATTATTATTAATAATTATTACATATTATTAATTATGATATGTATTGAAATTTAAAATGAATCATAATATTTTCCATTTATTTTCAAAATCATTTCATAGTATGCGAGAAAAATATTAAATTTTTTAAAACCTTACATATCAATTTACAGTATAGATATTTACACATTTTCTATTTATTAATTATTTGTGTAATAAACAAGTTATATCACGTTGAGTATAATAATTTATCAAGCGAAGTAAAGTTCATTATTCCTATAGGAATTAAATGTATCGGTAAGTGGTGGTCTAAGACGATTAGTACAAAACCGCTTAAAATAATTTAATACAACATTTCGTGTTGATAGCTCTCGTAGACTTCAGCACACATTTATATTATGGATTTTGTACTTCATACTGTACGTTACGTGTATTGATATGTGTCGACATTGGCATTTGTACAACACAGCTTCTAGACGTAACTTTATCGTTTTATGCTATGTTATTGCACGAGAGAGAGAGAGCAGAATGGCTGTAGAAACTAGAAAGTTATATTCGCACAATCGAACAATTTAACACCTTTTGGAAATAATTCTTAACACTTTGAAACGACTTGTCATATTGTAAAGGTCGGTAACGCTAGGTAATTTATCCTTCAAAAAATAAATGTATCAAGAAGGATCAGCTCACTCGGATGGTTCTTCGTCATGCTAATATAATTCATAGAGACCCGTTCAAGTGCATCGTAATACAAAATTTTATTTATGTATTTTTACTGTCAACATTTATATTTATTCATGCATTTTAACGTTCTTTTTCACATAAGTGCGTGACAAAATTATTACTTTTTTTTTTTTTACTTCGAAACCTTTTACCCTATAACTACTATACTATGCTTTCATTTTTTAATTTTTATTTATTACGTGTTTTTCTATCATAATACATTCTTTATTGTTATTTTTGTAACGATAAAATTCGTTTTGAAATTGTTTTTTCAGCTTATGAAAAAATTATTTTTACCTTTCGTAAATCATACCAAACTTAATAATTACAAAGAAGTTTAAAATGTTATTTTTTTAAAGTAATTTTAAGCATTAAATTACACGTTTTTCGGGTCACGTATTTTTATGACCAAAAAGTTTTATTTTTACTTATTGTTCATTAAATAATAATGTGCTTTGTTGTGTATCTAAAATGCACACAATCATAATATTATTTTAACACTTAAAATAATATTTTGTTTAAATTACATTTAAACCATATATATCCACTTAATTTACAAGATATTTAGTTTTAAATAACTAGGATTGAAATTAGTAAACCCAATTACTTAAAAAAATACAGGATTCTTATTTAGTCAACTTATTTTTAGTTTTAAGGCAAATATATTTCTCTTAAAAAGGGTAGAATTAGTTAAATCAATGGTTTGAATACAACGTTGTTTGCATAATACATATATACTATAAAGTATATTTCATTAAGCATATTTTATGATTCCTATCAACGCATTGCATTAAAATAATGCATTCTATTATTTGTTTTAATTTTTACTCTGTTTTACATTTGTTTATTTAATTTAAGTATTTAAAAAAATTTAAATATCAATGAAAATCTTAATAACCTCAACGGTTCAGCATTTTGAAGTAGGTAATATATAATTACAATAATAATTATAATAAAACTATTGATTTAATTTATATTATTACTTTAAATGTTACACAAATAAATATATTTTTATAAATAGTTTATTTATTTAGTATAAATAAATTGTAATATTGGTGAAAACTGTGTTTGCATTCTATACAATATATCTATAATTAGACTCGAACGAAATGTGCGTACCTTAAATGTCCAACTTAAATATGTTTTTTAGTCTTAAACGAGTTAACCGTAATAATATATTTTATTTCATCTCATTATAATGTTCATGTGATTCCACTAAATGCTTTACGTTTAAAATGAAATGGTTTAAATAGATATCCACCTCCTGGGATTCGTGACAGTATCTTCGTCGTCTTGTACAACGTTTTCTTCTCGGAAGCAATATATATTTAATACCAGTCGGTAGAAAAAATGCAAAAATAATACATTACACGGATATACAAAAAAAACATGGGAAGTGTATTCGATTTATTTCCATCTCAGCTGATTTTCTTAACATAAATCTTTATTGTTTAACCAACCCAACCCCACGTAATATAATATTTTTACTGAAACATTGCATAATATCTGAATAAAGTGTAACAAAATATTATGTAAAATATAATACGTTCTTTCGAAAAACGTTTTAGAATTTACGTGCTGCTGAGTACTCATATTGGTATAGGTACGAGAAACTTGCATGCACGAGTGTATAGTGCCTATACTTTTAATAGTGTCGTTAAAACTCGACGATAATCCAAAAACTGCAATTGAAACGCGCAAATTTAACGATTTTTTTTTTATCGACATGCGTAGGAGAAAAACGATATTGTATTAAACAAATACGTACGTGGTTGAGTAACAGACTGGATCCGTTTCCGGTTAGTATTATCGTCGTAAACTATATGTATATGTCGATTTCCCTTACGAGGTATTCAAATGATGTGTTCCCAACGGTATTATAATAATATACTGTCGTCCGCACGTACCAACTTGCTGATGTCATGTGCAATTTAATCGTAGGTAAAATTTACACGTGTTGTACATAAACCTAGGATCCCACACCCTACCGGCTGTAACTACGTATATTGATATGAATATGTATATATTATGTTTAACGAGAATATTATTATACCACTAATCGGGACTTCTAAAACGGCATACCCACATATGCAGCATACCCGATTCGACGATAATTTCATGGCAAAATATCACGAGCAGCTGTGGCACGGGCAGTATAACCCGGTAACATTCCTGTAGAAAATTATAATAATATTATAGTAATTGTAATAATTGGGTAATAATATAATACCTGTAGTGTACACTATCAATTTATGGCAATTTAATATTCTTGACTGCGAGAAGCGTTCTATCGTATTATATCACCTAAGTACGAAGAAATGTGAAAATGCCTTTGAAACCTACGGAAGTATGTGCGGGTCAACGATTTCCGGAACAGCTCTATGGCAAATATATCTTTAAAATCCTAGTTTTTCGTATATAAACATAAGAAAACCCACCGAAAATACTTATATATATATATATATATATATTTACAATTTAAGAAATTCCATTAAACAATAATTGGTTTGTAGGTAATCATTGTCAGTGACTTTATTTGAAGTATTTAATTACAAAAAAATCCGAAAATGCATTGGGTATATAATGTATAGATACTATGAGTGATGAATCGTCTGAACAACTTTACGATAACCATTTTAAATAATAAAAACACAACTTAATAATAAAAAAAAAAAAATGTATATAAAAATATAATTGGATATAAATTATATTTTCATATTAAGTAACTAGATAATAAATCAGTTAGTTTCCCTTATGCTTATGATGATTATCATTATTCATTGATAAGTTTGATTTGATAGAACGCAGTTAAAACCCCAGCATTTTAAATCCTATGATTCAGATTTTAAAAAGCTCGACCCGGTTTATTCAAATAAAATTATGGTTTGGACCTTCACTACAATAATATTAAAATTCTCGGCTCACATTTGGACTTGTACAAAAATAAGTCCGGATTTAATTTGTATGAGTCCATGTCGACCCTAAGCACGTAGTGACTGGACCCAATTCTTTGTATATGGTTTTTATTATTTAATACAGTGACTGCAATTGAATCGCACAACACAATCACCGCGGAAATATGTTGTTTACTTGAACTTGTGTTCATCAACTGTATAGTATTGAATGAAAAACATGTTATACGAGTGCGAATAACAAACATTGAATTTGACATACACACAATAATATTATGTTATAACAATAATATTAATTATAATATAATATATTCACCAGTGGTTAATTAGTATCAAATCCATAAGCACACCATTACATCATGGTAAACAAAATATTATGTTGTTTAATTCCCTCCCCCCAAACTCACATTAACTACATACAAAACAGTTCCGCAAATAAGTAGTGGAACTAGCGGGAGTTGTTAAGGTTCCCCCATGAGAGGGCTCATGTAAACCTTTATTTTTGTTCCATAAGAAATAATAATATTTATTGTAATTTGTGAGTATGATAAATGTGTGAAATAATAACCATCGTAGCACTTCTTATACAGTAACCTAATAACATAACCACTAACTCAGAAAATAATACAATTATTATTCATCATAAAATTCATTAAAGCTGAACATACATAATAAAGTATAAATCCATGTAATACAGGAGTTTTTACCAAGAATGATCGTCCTCGTTTGTTTCCCTTTGACTGTAAATTTCACCAGATCTTGATTTTTACACTTTGTAAAGTACCGTTTGGCAATGGAAACTTATTTTTTTGAATAAAAACTGCATTTGTACATTATACCTACATTGTTATGTGAATGTTTTTTTATTGAAAAAATTTAATGGATCCAAATCGTAATTTCAGAGTTACTGACCTTACTATCATATTATCGTTTCGAAACTTTGGTGAACTCTGACAACATTTTGATTTTCATTAAAATATTCGTGCAATTTTTTATTTGACGATTTTTCAAAATAATTTTCTCATAATATATAATAGGTATATAATATATATATATATATATATATTATTATTATTATTATAAAATAAGAAATCTATCTATTACGGTTAGCAGATTGCCATAGCAAGTGTTTTATATTTCATTCAATTTATTGGCATTCTAATTTAAAACGTGTGTGCATAACAATTTGTATAATAACGACGTTGGGCAAAAAGTGCAACTACAGGCTGCATTAGTTGATCTAGTGATACTAGTGTAACTCCTGCTATATAAAGAAAATGGATAAAAAGTAGGACAATTATAACTAACTAATAATTGGTCGAGCGTAAATCTTTAACTATCTTAATGTCTCTTAGAACGTATACGGATACAGTTCACGAAATTAAATAATAAATACTGATAATGATTAGCCGTAGGACTACAACATAGACTGCAACACCGATCTCGCGTATAACCAAAGGGCCAATTATTAGTATTTTTAAGCCATATTCTATGTTTTTATTGCCTATACGGGAACTGTTTTCGTATTTTATGACTGCGGCGGAACTAAAACATAAACTATGAATTTTAAATATTGTATTCGTATAATACAGGTATTAAAAAGTTAATATCACGGTTTACGTTCAGCGCGGGGATCGGTTATTAATTTATATTGGATACACTAGTTCACCTATAACCGCGTGCAATATAATTCGATGTAAATATATTGCTAAAAATCGTATCCACTTTGCGGTGCTATACACTGCCAGGCACCTGCTTACTGCACTGTGACGTGGCGTCAGCCGAAGAGTAGTATAATATTATGCTAATAGTTTCAAGTGTCAGAATAACATAACCGTAAATGACGAAAATCTATACCACTCCGCGCGCGTCGTGTTGTTGTGTTTTTTCACCCCCTAAATGTTGTTTATTGTGTTTCGCAAATACAGTTATGTGTGTGTGTGTATACATATATATGTGTATTATATAAACGCATAAAAAATTACTACCACGAAAATCATCACTAAATTCATCCCAATAAAATTATAACAGAGTTTTCCCTCGGCTCGTCCTCGCATTGATGTTTTTGTTATATTTAAATAATTTCATTTTCGTTTTCGTCTTTCCGCGAAAACTTTCTCGTCGAAACTTTGTCATGAAAAATTAAGAGTTGATTGTTAAGCTTTTAATATCATCGCCGCCTTTGCCTTGGCTGTCGCCACCGCCACCATAAACGTTCGACTGGTGACAGTGTGCAATTATATACTGTTTTAAGCGCCCAAATGAAAATGATTTTCAATTGTGCACAACTATTTAAATGCAATACGTAGTGGTGTGACGCTCTGTGGCCGATTGTCGGTTTTGTCTTATAGTATTAATTGTTGACTGCGTTCGGCCGGTATTACGTATAATGCACACTGCGTAGATAAAAATATAGATAGAAAAATAACAGACTAGAGTAGGTACTACGGAGACCTGCATTCAGTGGGTAATGAATATTAATGTATTATTACATTTTAGAAACCATAGATTTTTACCGGAGTTCATTTAAGTTCATGAAAGATTTAAAAAAATATTCAACTTATAAATAATGAAAATGAATATTTATGTTAATTTTTTATTATTGAACGCATAGCAAAGCGTATACATTATAATATATTTTTACGGAATGTTTTATGTTTTTTTTTCACCCTAATAACGACGGTTAAACGGTGAAAATGTAAAATATGTATTAATATGATATCCCGTATTTACAACTCACTGAAATATTAAATTGACCTAAGTGCCTTTTTGTCGGTCGGAAAATCACCACTCTCACCGACCGGCACACTTCAGCCGCATAATTGAACCCCCGACGTGATAGTCGCCGAATAACGCGCGCACAGTGTGTTCCGGGCACAAATTTTTCACTTCCGGAAACACTATATTTTATATCACACTATACATGCGAACGGAAATATTGTCGCCGCCGCCACATTGACATGCTACGCGGGGGATATTGTTTCCGAGAGCCAACATACTGCAGGCCTCGTGCACATGCCCCAGACTAGAAATCGTAAAATGCCGTAAGTATACGTCACAGCGTGTATAGGGATATGCGTCTATTTAAGTATCAAAGACCCTTTTTTTTTATAGTCTATCTTGCTTGTGGCATTTTTTTTTTCGAACTTTAATCACCACCTTTTTGCGTGCAACGATAACTGTACCTGTTATATTGTGTCCACCGCTATAATAATATAATACTATATAATATATTAGTTGTAGTGATGACTATATGCGCTATATACATAGGCTTACATTTTTTTTTATCATCGCCATTGTGTACGCGTATATAATTCTGACAGCAAATAAAAGTCTGGTTGACCTCTACCGCGGATGTGTACTACTCGTCGCGTATAACTTAACAACGTGCAAGCGTATTATATATGTATTATACTTACGACGACAAACTACGCGGGTGTCGACTGTATTACATAAGTACCTACACACATACACACTCTGCGGACTTCCTGTATACATATATATATATATGTACATGGATAAAACAGTCTTGCGGATTTCCAAGACGTGCACAGAGAGGACAACTGTACTGGGGACGTGACTCATCCAGCAATAAATAATCCGTTAACTGCGGTGTGTTTGCCAAAAAGAAAAGGTTTTCCGAGACTTAACCGTACTCAAATGTACCCGAATACATTTATAATATTATCACAATAGCTGTTGTAGTATGGCCTTTCAGTTTTTTAGTCACTATCGAAACGATGTGCTTCAGTGGTGTATATTCTCGACGCTCGTTCGGCAACGACCAGTGTGAACTTTTCAAGGATCTACCGTACATTGCCATTCCAATACGCCCCAATTATAATATGTGCGACTTGTTTCGAGTACAATACGTTCCGTTGATTATTACGTTTTGTTGAACGTAGTTTACATTAAACTCATAAAATCGTGTTGTGAAGAAAATATGATAAGTAAAACTTTTAAAAATAGTCGAAATATACGATGACGACCAAAAATCTTTGGGGAATCGTAAAACGAGTTGGGTAAGTTTAATTATGAGAAAATACATAATGAATTTTTATGTTGTACAGTAATATAATATCACAATACATTTTGTATAAGTATAATAAGTTATCGTATCAACTCCTTAAAAGACTCTCTATAGAGACTGAGAAAAAAACTCCCACTATTGTTTTTATCTATTTAAATAATATAATTGTTTAAGATTAATATTATGAGTTATAATTATTACTTATATCATACTATGTATAATATTATCAACTATATATTTATATTGCATTGTTAAGTCCGTAGAAACTGAATAAAGTCTGTATACATTATTGTACTTATTCCTCTTCGCATCAGTCTCCCAGCCTCCCAACGTCATCGGTCAGATTATATTTTAGTAAAAAATGTTACTGTCAGAACTTGCTGTAGAATGAATAACACAATATTTTTAATATTCGTAAGCATCATAAACAACCTTTTTTTCAAAAACATTTGTTAGTAATGAAGCATAAATAATAATCGCTCGAAAATGTTGAATTCGTGTACAAATGTTTAAATTGTACATCTATTCTGTAAGCCCTAGTCGTTTTATTTCTTATATTTATAATATTATATATATATATCTTAAACTAAAGTTCATTTCAAATTAAACAAGGACCTTCGTAATAGAAAGAAACTCTCTCGATTTTCTTTTATGTGTTACTTTAGGGATTAATAATATTTCCATTAATAAAATAACATGAATAGAATATTTATAATTCTACGTAAGATACTTATAGTTCAGAGCTTTTTATGAATTGAAATACAAAATTGACATTTCATAGTTAATTGTCTTTGCAAAAACATTAAAATAAAATGTTCAAAAATGATAATATTGTGTGTTCTCGTTGTCGTTCACTGTATAAATAATAAATATGATAAAAATAAATTGTATGTTATATACATTTATTTTACTAAATTTTAAATCGATTATCATAACTATGCACACAAATTATAATAATATTAAAGTTATTGGTACCTAGATATTTTATTAAAATTCCAAAATGATGATTGAAAATACTAATATAAACGACGTAAAATTAAAATATGTTTCTGCATTTTACGCAAAAAATTCGGTGTTTGAATTAAATATTATTATTCAAAAGGCTTATTTATGTTATAATAATACGACATAATTAATAAAATATCAATATCGTTAAATACTACGACGCAGGAAAGCTTACAATAAAAATTCGAAGCTTTTCACGTGCGATCGAGGTGGAACGACCATTGAGGATTAATCATTGATATTATGATATTAAAATAATAATTGCACCGAAATGCGAGTATAACGTAATATTTCATATGTCAGTGCGTTAAGCCGGGGCATTGTGTAAATGCACATGCGTGAGGGAAACGAAAAAGTCGTGACAATAGAAAACGGGAGTATAGTGATCATCGCGCAATTATTTCGGTGAGAGACGCGAGTGGCTGTAACAGAGCCGCCAGAGCCGGTAATATTATTACAGTGCCGTGGCATTAATATATAATATAAATATAACGACTTTAAAAGCAGATTGAGATTAGCAAACGAAACAATTTTGGATTGTCTGCTGTATGGATTTTACGCGTCCATCAAACCGCGTCCCGAAGTTACACGAATGCTGAAATTTAAAATCAAACATTTTTTATTTTAGAAAAATATCAAGTCCTCACGTTACACGCGTACGAATATTCTGTATGGTATGCATGACGTACGTATATGCGAACGTATAACTTAAAGGTGTTTATAAAATGGAAATTACCGAAAATACACCTAATACTTATTACACGACGAGGGGTTATGTGTTCGAAAATAATATATTCAAATTATAAGTGTTCAATGAAAAATATTTTGGTATATAAATGACTGTTCGGATAATATAAAAATATATAATAATAATAATATAATGTTTAAAAAAACATATAAACTATTTAAATTATTTAAAAGTAAAAAAAAATTTGTATAAATGTATATATCGTCATGTTAAAAGTTTAAATTGTAAACAATGCCTCTTAAAAACACAATGTTATTTTGATTACCATTTTTAAATCTTAGAACAAGATATTTAATTCTTTCTTCGTATAGTTTTCAGGATACAATATTATTGTATAACTATATTAATGTTATAATACACGTCTAACCGTCTTTCACTAGTTACTGGTCCAACAGTCGGTAGATACAGCTATTTTAATATACTATATAGATATCTCAATATCTATATCAACATAATCATTATAAAGTTTTCGAACACAAATTTATTCGTACAAAACTTTATCCGAACATATCATTTTTGAACATCCAACCCGACACCTTATTACACATTACATACATCGGAAAATATATTTTACTACATAAGAACGTTATCATTTTAAGTTTGTCATAATCACATGAACAGAAAATCGTGTTTAAACAATCGAAGTTATTCGAACAAGTTATTTTACGATAAAAATGGTAAAACATTACTTATAAATTATAATATAATTATACCATTCGAATTCATAAAAATGTACTACCTTTCTTTATTATTTATACTTGATGATTATTTAAAAAATGGTGAATTGCAATTCTAAAAAATAGAAAGATAATTATGGATTACTTAAACCCGTATACTAATATATTATTACAGCCCTGCAGAGTATAGGGAAACTCCGACGGTTCGGCGCGGGCACGGAATTTTAAGTTTGCCTGCGTGACAAGATAGGTGCGTGTCAGCAGCAGTAGTACTCGGCAGTAGAAGTTGGGTGTGACCAATTTTTTTAATTTTAAATTTTTTCCTTCTCAATTAGTTGTTCCAATAATGAAAAAGGGCGTTATTTTTTCTCACCGAAATCGTATAATTCCCTTCTTTGTCAATACATTTGTTACAAAAAAAAAAAAGAAGTTTTTCACGAGTAAAAACTACAGAATGTACTGCGTACTTGTTGTGACTTTTAATAAAATAGAGGAAGTATCAATATATTTTGTAGAAAATAAATTAAAAAATATATCATTAAAAACAAAAATGCTGTCGAATAAAAAGGAAATTTAATTACGCCGTGACGGCTATATGTAAATCAAACAATTAATAACCAAATAACTGCAGACGTCCGCGTTACCAAAAATTGCTAGGTCAAAGTGTGCAGTACGCATGGTATCCATATAACTCATATATAATATTATTATTGTTTGTGTACACATGTCCACGTTTCCAATGTAACACGGATATATACCTACCTTATACACACATATAATATACAATATAAATTACATCGATCAGGAAGTCCAGTGACGGGTATTCGCGTCAGACTTCCGGCTGTGGTGTCGGGACGCAAACTTCCGGATTTGCGGGCACTCGCGTGGGCCGTGCGTCGTGGGAGCAGTTTCCATTAAGACGCGAGTCGAGAACAATGCTTTGTCCGACGTCGTTTCCAGTCCACGGCATAATACACCAAAATGAACGCGGCGCAAGAATTGTCGTTATTAAACAATTACGCAGCGGGTTTACTGCAATTTCACGTTAAATTTTCTGGTGGACGGGTTCGGTAAGCGTATCGACTGGTGGACAGAAATTTATAATATTTTTTATTGGAATAACGACGTGTATTGTACGAAAACCGACATAACTGTAGAAAAAAATTGGAGAGTATTAGGAACTTGCAGCGATAAAACCATCTAGCAGCAGGAATCTATTTAGTTTTTTTTATCGTTCGAGAGCAAAATGACACCGACATAATGTGAAAGACGAAAAGTCTCGCGTATTGATCGACTATTTATTCGTTGGGTATTGTTCAGAAAAAAAAATAAATAAAAAACATGACCGGATAGCTGACCGACAATTTTGAACGAATGTTATCATAGTGGTATCACAATGCATGTTAGCATGTTATTAGCAACAACTCGATTTGCTGAGACGCGTTATTCAATTCGAAATCAACTATGCCTCGTATTACTTACAATATTAATAATTATTATAAATATTACAACATTAGTAAGTTATTTATAAAAATAACAAACATTTTTTAAGTAAACTTATCTGTATGACGTATAAATATTGTCTCTACGTATGACTTCTGCCATGCTTCTGTTATCAAGATGAACATTTTTCTTTTAATTTTATATTCTGAATGAATGAATGTATTGATTTTTTACCCATGGTGTGTGTTTTTATTTAAAATACACGGTCCACAATAAGTTGTTAAAAAAATAGTTGAACGTAAATCAACGATGATTTTTATAAGTGTTTCTGACGGATTTGTCAAAATTACAAAAATTTAAAAATTATTTTAATGTATAACCATACAATTTTTAATATGCCTACTTAAGTTTTGAAAATTTAGTACCATAGATTCTTCATATTCTAGCAGAGCTCTATCAGTGGGTATTGTAGAGATTTCATATAATTCACATTATCTTGAACTACAACATTTTAATTAAAGTACTCGACAATCTATAAAGATGCAATGTTAGCTCAGTACTAAATAACATTATAGTGCATTTTTAATAACATTTTGATTGTAAATGTTAATATTCTAGATTTCCATATAAAAATGATTTTGTATTTTTTTGGAATTATGATCTATCAGTGAATTGGATCTTTTTTCCATTATTACCGTAAACCGATTTACGAAACGGGGTAAAAAGGTAAACATCCCTTAGTATGCTAATTGGATGTCGGCAGATCAAACCGGCACCAAGTATTATATTATTATATTATAATGACGTCGTATTATCTGTTTTTTAAATCCCATGTCATTACGTTGTATCCAGTTCCATACGTATAATATGTACTAATATATTATGGCAATAAACGTTGAATTATTATAAACACTCAGTGGTCTTCATAGAAAATATGTGGTGGATTCGATATGTGAGTGGACTTTTCACTGCACATACATCATATAGTACAATATTATAGGTATTCAATTAGTTGCATATTATTATGTTGCACTTTACTGCAGTATCATCAATTATACATTATATTATTTTAATTAGAGATACAATGAGTGTGATGTATTATTACATTAGCATCGACGTTTTTATTTTATATGTTTAATCGTATGGGTTTTAAATTTAAATAATTGAAGTGGTTATGATATTTGACAAAATATAACGATCATAAATTATATTGTAAAAACATGTGTGAAAATAAATGTAGTGTTATAATACACTGTAGATACAATTTCGGTCAATTTAATTACATGTCCAATAAATAAGTAATAGGTATACTTACAGGTAAATTATATTATTTATATTATCATGTTATAACCGTTAACTAATAACATTACATTTCGGTTTACTTTGTGACGATAATCGATTTTCATTCGTCAAAAGTCATAACTCGATATCTTGGCAATATCATTATTGATTGTCGATACTTTTCAAACCCATTACGTGTAGACATCGAACTCCCAAATATAATATAAAAGCTTATTATTATTACAATGTAATAACAAGGAACGTTTTTGATTTTATTAAACTGATAAAATTAATTTAGAATAATGTAGGTAGCAGGTATATATACTCACGGAGAGTTTAAACTAACTTGCTTATTCGTCCACCATTAAAATCAACGTAAGCAATTATTTTAAACTTGAAGTTTGATCTTCAAATTATATTTACTTCGACTGCTTGTAAACACAACTTACTTATACCATGCTTTCGATTTTGTGTTTCAGCGTTTTCACGATAATTATTCGTGGTATTAAGATATTTATTTGTTCAACGCTTAAAATTGCTATCATTATTGCTGTTTTGTTTTTATACAAGTTGATAAATATATTAAGTTAATATATAGGACAAACATATTTATATACGTTGGTTAAAATATGTTTGTTTATTTTTTCTCAAATATGCTCATAAATCATGAATATAAATAAATCGACGATGCATTTATTTTAATAGTAAATATTACATTTATTTTTTGAACATAGTATAATATTACTTTAATATTTAACTGTTTAGTAAGGATTAAAAAGGGAACTATTGAAATCACAATTAAATTCAAACTTCGTTGATTGAAAAAATATAATATAAACAATCATTTTTATTTTATTCATAGCAAATATTAACAATTCATTTTTATAATAATATCATATTTAATATTTATTTGGAAATTGATTTGAATAGGTATGTTTACATTTTTATTTTTTTTTTAATTCCAGTTATGGGTTGAATAAAAAAAAAATCAAAGGTCACTAATTATAAGTTAATACTTAAAATAATACATAATAATATATATTATAAACATTAAAAGTTATTTCAGATATTGAACAATATCCACGCCTAACTTCAGTAATGACTAGTTAATGTTGTATGTTAAAAAAATAGTACTAAAAATTTAATAAAAAAGTTTGATGCTGGTGGTGGTAGAATAAAATATATGAGATGCATAAGTGTTACCACATTAATTATAATATTTGTTTTTTAATATCTACAAGTTGAGGTATTAAAAATATCAGCGGGTATGGTACTATAATTTTTATATCCTTTTTAACATTATTTCTAAAACTTTATTCATCATAAAATAATATATAAAATTATTGAAAAGAACTATTGTCTATCGTGTGAATCGTTAAGTTGTTTGTTTATAATAACCAACGTATTACTTAACAATACTAATGATAAATATTTTTTTTTACCAATAATATTATTATGACGTACAATATGTACCTACGTGAGTCTGTTATAAGAAAATACGGTCATATAAAATTAATAATAACCAGTTGGTAAAAAACAATTTTTATTTTTATTTTTATAAACATGATTTAAAATGTAATAAATGTAGCACTAAATAAGTAAAGACCGGAAATAAGTTTCGAATATACTCTCCGGCTATTAATTCGCAAGTAGTGCATGAATAAGTCGTACAGTATACATTTATTTTAATTGATATAATTTCATTGTAAAAGTGGACACGTCAATAATATAATAAATTGTATTCATGTAAAAGTATTCAATTATATTCATAATAATATAACAAGTTATCATGTCAAATTTATAACAGAATAATTAGTTATTTTTTCATTTAAATATAATACACATAACTGTTGTATATGAAATAGAAATTCATTCTAACATTAAGAAAATCATAGATTTAATGGAGTTGTTCACGTGTGAAAATAGGAAAATGCATTACTTTATACGCTGCAATGACAATTTTATTTTAATGTTGACTTTTTTCAATATCTGTAAAGGGTTCTATTTATTTTTTTACCCCAAACCAGTGACGCAAGTTAGTGATAAAACATTATAATTTAAACGATATTTATCTTTATTACGTTTGAAGGGTTCACATGATTTTACAATAAACTTTGTTTGTATTAGACAAATAATGTCGTACTTCTCTTTAATAGTAGTCTCTTTTGTCAGGCTTGTGGATTTATGAAATTCACAAAAAAGGTACAAAAAATTGTCAAAGTAGGAATCTTACCGTAAGATTGTTTTTATATTTAAAATGTCGAGCTTACACCTACGTTTTCCGTTGTCTTCACTGTCATCTTTGCCGCAGTGAGGACAATAATATATGTCTTTGTGATGGCTCGGGACTACTGAAGAAAGTACTTACAGCCCAAAGCTATATTTCTTGTTGCTTTAATGGACTACTGGCTTAATAATAATTCTGCTTTTGTTTATTTTTTTTTTTATTTCGATTCAATGTTTGTAAGTATAAACCTTGCAACGTTACCAGAAAAAAAGTAACGATTCGGCTTTCTTTTAAGATTTCTTTACGCTCTAATGGATTGACTTTCTAAGTAAAAATAAATCACCAATTTAAAATATTATCTGCTCAATAGGACACTATTGTATATATAATATGAATTTAAACGTCATAATTTGCATAATATGCACACCGATTCAACATATTTTTTAAAATAAACATCATTTTTACTTCTTTGAATATCAGAAATACTAGAAATATTTATTTCAACAAAACTCTTACACTCAAAAAATATATTTATAGAATAGTCAATTCATCATTTTTATAATAAACTACTATTTTCATATAATATTGTCTAATTTCCATTATAGTTAGCATAATGATTTATGTTTTACTTATATGGCTTTTGATATACGTGTTGGTTGATAGTATATTTTATGTATCTCTCGACTCATACTTATCGTATGGAAAATATTAAAATAATTTTTTGTTAACTGAAAAATATACCAAAAGTCTGTACTTTTGTCAACTGTTTGACATTTACAAATTTTACTTTTTAATCAGTTTTAATTAATTTAAATATCACGGTGACCTGTTTCAAATTATAAAACTTTTTAACGCCGAGTACAATGAAGTCTTAGCTTACTCCTAACGTAATATTTAGTTGAAACTTGAAGGTAATTTAATAAGTTAATATGTACTAACTATGATTTATTAATATTCAATACAAGTATGAACGATGATTAATGGCTATAACGAGTAATGCTCGTTCGTACTTTTTGCAAATTCATTTGTTGGCCAGTGCAATATGTATCTTATATTCTAATACAGTAATTATTATATATAACTTAGAGTCACACCGTGCGAAATATTTTTGTAAATAAAAATACAGGATAGATACTAATAATATACATTACAAACGATGGATTCATTTTACTAGAATAATTGAGTATCTCTTTCGATTACATCGATCAGAAATTACGTTCTGAGCGTAATAGGTTTCATAAATAACTATCGTCAATATGTCATAATTTTACTTTGTTTTTGACAAAGTGGTTTTTAATTTTGTCACATAAATGTATTTCTAATTTTATCTAACAGACAGCTACAGCAGATATGTCACTCTTCTTGACTATTATAACGGTTCGGGTAAAACCAATATTGGCAATTTATCATTTTCATTAAACTTGTAAATTTGTTTGAATGTATTACTTTGAGCTTGGATTTTATTTTTCAATCGACTACGTCGTTTTATGTCATATTATTCGTAAGTATATGTAAATTATTTTAGCGTTGATATTTATAATAAATATCGTGATTATTATCGATTATACTACATGTAATATATAAATAAATGTTGTGAGTTCATACGACATATTTGCTTTCGATGTTTCAAGTACATAATAATAAGTTTCAGTTTTTTTAATTTTTTTTTTTTGTATTATAGATACAGAATTGTTCAGAGTTCAAATTATATTTTATTTTTTTAATTATTTGAGAGATATCACAAAGTTAGTCGAAATTTAAAATTCCAACCCCATCAAAAATGTATGTGGCTAATCTCTTTTTTGAAATCCTTGCAAGGAAAACTTAAGAGAAACTTTGAATTATATTTCTGAGCCTTAGGTATAAGAATTAAAACTTAATTAATTTTTTAATACAAAACAGTTTGAAAATGTACACAATTTTGTGTATTTTGTCAACATTTTAAATTCAAACGTTTTCGATAAAAAAATCTTGGTATAAATATTTTTGGTATTTTTCAACTTAAAAAACCCCTATGAGGACTTAAGTATTTCCCGTATATCAAGTTCAAAATTAGATAAAAAAAAAAATATCAAGCATATTTTTTAAAATAGTTACATATCTATAAAATTTCAACAAATTTAAAGTCATTAAAAATATTCTTTTTTTAATTAAAAAAAAAAAAACCATAAACTTTAAGTACTTATAAATAAATATATGAAATATAGTATTTATATTATTGATATTTTCAATGTATTTCGTGCAAAAATGCTTATTTTTGATCCCTAAAACTACAAATTAGATCTAATTTTCTATCAGATCTTCCCACTAAAGAATTTAATACATACAATCAACAATTCGTGTATAATACAGATCATTCAATGTCTTTCAAAAGGATCATTCTTCTAATATTGCCCACCAATTTGATATTTTAACTTTCTGACGTTTTCTGCAATGCCCGACTATACTGTTCTGTTCACAGTTACAATATATTTAATAGACAACCGTAGATGTGTTGATTGGAGGTTTTCCGAACTGTCGGGCACATGATTTGTGTTCTTTTTCGATGATAAGCAAAATGGTAGGTTTTAACTGTAAATAAACCAAGCCCCGTTAAGAACCTTAATATTTATATTTACTTTAAATTTTAAAGATTACAAATTATATGTTCAAATATTACCGAAATAATTTAAAGGTATAATACTTACTAATCCAAAATATATTCATTGTTTGAAACTTGTACATACTATATTATCTATTATAATATTATTATGTTATGGTTTTTCATACATGTAGTATGTATTGGAATTCGAACACACCTATATTTATTCATGCCAAAATTGAATATATTTCATTGTTGTCGGAACATTTGCAAGTTGTATATTACCCATTATTAAGTGCAACCTTATTGGGACACTTTGTACCTAATTACATCCCAAGAGTACGTAATATTCTATGTTTTGCTCGTTTGATGGGATTCTGTGAAACCAACAAAATTGTTAATAATACGTTATGATTAATATTGTTACTAAAACATATTATTACCTCGCGAAAATGCCAGTAAATTCCTTAAAAACTCAAAGCTCAAAAAATATGGTAACTTTATGGAAACTTTTTACGTGCCTATTATATTGTTTTATGAGCAAATAATAATTTGCTGGTCTTAGTAAAAATAATAATAGATTTTTGTCAATGTAAAAGTGCGTTAAACGAAAAACGTTAAAGAAATGTATTGATTAATTACCCCATAGTTCATCCATGCAGTCAACATTGAAGAGGTATATTAGTTTTCTTGGACCTCATATACCTTACGGGTCTTTGCAGTGAAAAATATTGATTTAGAAAGGTTTTCAAGTGTTATATTATATATTAAGCTATAATAACTTACAGTCTCCGTCCACATAATGGATATCCAAATAATATTGACACGATCGATTGTATTTTATCTACAGAAATACCATTTGTAACTTGCGTTTTTCGTATGATATTTTTATTTAATGTACCGTCGCTCAATATTTTTACGGACATTTACAGTATATATTAAACATAATAAGCCCTTCGTGTGAAATTAGCACTATTAAACGCGTTTATTAATATAAATACAACGTACTGGGTACTTTGAACGGAATAAAAGAAACGATGAACGTCATAAAAAAAAAAAGTTATTCAATTTTTAAAATTTCATTTAACGTTTTTCCTATGTCCACCCAGCCACTGTGTTTGTAGTACCACAGTGGACCGTTCGCCGAAGACGTAAACTCGACGGGCTTATGAACGAGTAAAAATACATTAGTTTTTTTTATCGTCCCGAGTTCTATAGAACTATAATTATATCCCGTCAATACCGCGTCGTCGGTCTACAGACTAAGGGAACATAATTTGTCGATAACGGCTGTCGTTTGAACGAAATAAAAAATAAATCCTCCGACGAGGTATGTTTACGCACCTGTTTATTATCATACTTCACCCAACATTGCAAATAATACGCGTAGTACAATCAATCGTGATTTTTAAAGTTACACGGATAGCGAATGCCTGCACCGTCGCTTAAGAAATCATCTTATTCTTTTAAACACGGGAATATATTATTTTATCTAAGACATTCTTTTTCAAATCATAAACAGTTTTTCAGTTTTCAGAGCCGAGCTTTTGTGACCGAATAAAGGTTTGAAAGACATTTTTTTTATTTTCTTAGGACCCAAAATATGATTATCGCCCATACTCCGGAAATCATACGATTTTAACTTAATTACAGAGACGATTGTGAGTCGACGGTGAATACGACCATAAATAATAATGAATAGATAGACCGCATAAATACGTATTGCGGACGGGGCACGGGATTGAATGCGTCTATTATCTATTCTTTATTATTTTACATTTTAATTGTGTTCGTATCACATGCTGTAAAATACAATCGCTTAAATCTACCAAATTGCGTATAACCAAAAACCAAATATTTATCATATACAGGTCTATTATGTTATTTTTACAGCTTATCCATTCTTTATTATCGACGAAAACGCGTGTCACCCGATGAGTGGATGGTAATATGTTTTGTTTTATTCGTATTACATGAGCTTAATGTCGTAACTGTTATTATTATTACGGTAATCGTGGTTTTGGTGCTCTGCCAAATTCGATTAAAACTATTCGCGATTTCTTTTCGCTTTCAAATTTTTTTTCGCTGTCTTCAAAGTTCCCGTGGGAAAGTGTAGGTACTTATATTTATGTCATATATAGGTGTTTAGCCGATTACGATTTTTCACCGACGACATAGTAGCTATCTTTTACGTTACAATCGAATATATACACGTGTATATATGACGTACACTGTTCAATTGAGCGCACACAACACGTGATCATAGTGTATGATATATATATATATAACATATATTATGTAAGTATACGTTGTAAACGGTTCACTGAGATCGGCCAATATAAAAGTGCAATATTTATAATACACTTTAATACAATTTATTTATTCATGTAAAAAGAGGAAATTCGTATATATATATATAACAGTATATAATATATGCTATACCATAATGGTATGTAAAATATTCTTCGCAGAAAATTGTTGTACTGACAACGCGGCGACGAAAGGTTCTTTTTACGACTTATCCGTATGCTTATCATATTATATTTGCGCGCCTAAATATATTATGACAAACGCATAACAATAATGTATATATTTATAAACGATTTAGAGCGGTCGGGTCGGTTGTAACGCTGTTCCCCGCAATTTTTTTCCGTCGCTACTTCTTTATTTTTGAAACTTTTTTTTCTTATATGAACCTTGTTTCGGTATGTCGTAGGAAACATTATTATATTTTAAACGTGTGTCAGCGGTGGTATATTGTATTATATAGGCAACCAGACACATTAAGGTTAATAGGATACGGCTCGAGTCTCTATATTATACAGACTAGCCACCACAAGGCATAGACATCTCGTATACGTGTAAAAATTACACTGCAGAGTACCCTGTCCTATGATAGTACGATATTTAGTTAAGTCGAGGTTTTTGAGAAAAAAAAACCAAAAATAATCACTGGCGATTTTAATCGGTTACCCGTGTCGCGTGTCTCACTGCGCGTGAGGCTGTTTAATAATAACACTCAAATAATCGTTTTCAGTGTGCAGAGTGTGTAGGTAATTATGCAAAATAGACGCCACCGGGTTGCGCATAATACGGACGGTAATAATAATTTTGTTTGCACCGGATCGAGCTGAACCGTTGGATATAATGCGGTAAAAGTGGATCGGAGAGTGAGCGGATTACGGCGATAAAGTTTTGTGTGCGTGATGGCATCGATGAGCAGATTCATCGTCATACTAACCAGCTGCATGTATATACTTGCTTTAGGTCAGATTTTTCTAACCATTATTCCATAGTACTACATTTTTCCATTTTCGCCTTTTTTTTTTCACTTAAATAATTTCAATATAGCGACATCCGTTCTATAATAATTCTTAGTTACAGTATCCATTCTAAAGTTCTAAAACTTGTCTAGGATAGCCGATAGGTAAAACTCCAATAAAAAAATGTAATAAAAAGTTAATAAACTTTAAAGAGCAAAAATAATAAACGTATAGTTATTAGAAATAATATGATTGTTTTATTTTATTCTAAAATCTATGAATAAAAAGTCCCTTGTTTACAAATAAGCAAAAAAATAAAACCACTTAAGTGGTTCATAGTGTTCAAAAGGTGAAAAACACGGTTTTAGATTTTTACTTATACATTGTTGACAGATATGAAGGTGCACAATGCTTATATAATTTCATCTTCAAAAATATATTCTACGGAAAAAATAATTCTGTCATAAAGTATAAATCATATTTGATTTTTTTTTCTTTAACTTATATAGCTAGGGAACTATTTTACAATTTTTGTTTAACTCCGTTTTTCAATATTTAAATCTCAAAACTTTATAATATGTCTTTTAAATGACAATTTCAAGCATTTAAAAAAAAATATTTTTCACTATTATTTGAAATAAAATAAAAAATCTGATTTCTTTAAAAAGTCTTCTTTTCACAAAAAAAAAAAAACTATTATCAAAATTCGACAATATTTTACGAAGCCTGTGAATTATGCCCGTAAAATAATTTTGCAGGATAATACACTGTCCTAACCCAAATACGAATCGGGCAATAAATTAGTGATAAAATATTAAAATTATAAAGTGATGAATAAAACATAAAAAAACAATATTAAAATTTTATAAGATTGCAGGATATTTGGAAAATTGACAACGGACATACCCCACAAGACAACCACAAAGCATAATATAATTTGATTGGTACCATCACATTATATTAATTTATGTGCCTATTACATTGGCAATTTGCATGCTCTTATATTTTTCTGACCCACGTTTTCAAAGAAATAACATTAGATAGGTACGTTAAATTTAATATCTAAACGTAAAAACATAGAAATATAGAAATATTTTATATATTATAATATGTCGATATGTATACATTATACATACGCGTATATATGGCTTTTCAGTTATCAGTTACTTTACATCTTATCAGAGGGTCAAATATGTATGAAATCTTTAGGAAAATCGAAAAATTAGATAGAGTTTCATTACTTGAACAATAGCTTTTTATTTTATTAACATTTTTCTTTAAAAATATAACTAAATAGATTTAAAAACAAAGAGAATTCAAAAAAATTGCTTAAGAAAATGACGGAATTATTATAATAAGCATTAACCTAACTATTGATATTATTTCTGTTTACGCACGAAAAATAAAAATAAAATAACAATCGTCTTAATTGGAAATCATCAATGATAAATGATAATATATGTAAATACAAGTATCTATATTATATTATATTTGAAATCTCGAATTTACCAAAGAATTAAAATGTATAATCTTTAAAATGTGTATTTATTATTACGAAACTGTTACTAAACTATACTTCGTATTAAGTATTGATTGATTGAACAATTGTCTACATATTTATTTTTCAAAACTTGTTCCTTTTATTCTTTGTTTATTTGATTGGTATGGATATATTCTAATACCAAGTTATATATGATACGAATCTTTCGTGTAGTATTTTAGAATTACATCAGAATGTAGCCAATTGTTGTATAAAAGTTTTTGTTTCATGTGAATTATCTTGTGTTACACTGTACCTATAACTTTTTCATGGGGATGGTAAACTATTTTTTGATTCTATAAAGCTTGCAAATTATTTTGAGAATTAAGAAACTCTATTTTATATTGTATTATATTAAATTGTTTATAATAAATATATTTGCAATTTGACTTAAGAAAAAACAAACTTTCTGTTAAATTGTTCTATTAGAAGGTATACATATATTGTAGTTCATAATTGTATTAATTATAAATAATTAAGAAATTAGTATATGTAATGCCTGAAATATTTTTGGTCTATTTAGATTACTTTGGCCAAGGTATTCGATTAATATAAAGTTTATCAACTAATATAAACTGGGTATTTCATGGGCAGTTTAATTTATTTTACCACAGAAGAGAATTAATCGAACATATTAAATTATTATTATACTATATAATTTATTTGAGGAAAATGACTTACAACATATATTTGGTAATAATTGTATATTCTTTATAAAATATACGTACTTTAATAAAATAATTAGAAATTGACTACTTCTTAGATATATGTTTAGACAGTAAAGCATATTACTCAATGAGTCTATGTATCATTAACATTTTGTAATACTAAAATATTTTAAATATCGTATTAATTATTTTTATCAAGTTTATTTTATGTACCTATATATGACATAAACAAAAGTTTATTTTATCTAATAACTATTAATTACAACGATATGCCGCTCCTTCTTTTTTTATTATTGTAAAGTAGTATTTGTACTAAAAAAAAAAACTGATTTAACTAGAATACTCACTAATTTATAATTATGTTTATTAAAACTTAATCCAACATTCCTCAGTGAAACGGCTTAAACAGATCAAGAGATTTTAATTAGATATCTTAATAAATTTTAAATCTTTCGTTTTCTTCATTCCGTGTAATATACATTTACCTTAATCTGATAATGCGAAAGAAAATGTTTGATTATGTGGTTTTTATAATTATTCGTACATCAAAGACCTTTGTAAAATAAACTAAATATTAATTACACATTTTTAACAAAATTAGTTTTTATCTGGTTATACGTAATATTCTAGTGTAAGTAAAAATTCTATAAATTTCACAAAATATAATTCGTTGTATTAAGTCTAAGACTTGACACTTTAATACAAAATTACTCATATATTCATAACCGTATCTTATAACATTTTCAAACTCATTAATCATTATTTATTTCTATCAGTAATTTAAAATGTATAAATAGTTTTATAATAAATCATTTTTAGATTTTTTGGGTAAGAAAATGTATCATCAAATTTAAATATACATGTACTATTAACAACAATACATCATTACCCTGCGCTTCAGTGAGCATAACAGGACAGTTGCCCTACACCTGGTCTGTATAATAATATATCCTGTCTGTTATTCTATTATCTTAGTATAATAATATATGAATACTGTACACACAGGTAATATTAATACCCACGTACGATGTATTTGATATTTTATTTATTGTCTTTTCTATAATACGCCTTTTGTATTTATTAAAATAAAACATAATAATACTAAAATGGAAATGTTACGGACTGTATTAATGTCAATAAAAAATGAATTCAAATACCTATTTTATTTAAATAAATAAAAACTAACTATATATTGCCTTAATGGACACCATTTATTTATATTATATCTCAAATATTATGAAAGTTTAGAATTATATTACATTTTTAAAATAAAATATTAATATAAAACATTAGTGGAACTCATAATCATGGAATATTAAACGTTAAGTTCAATTTTTGGAATTATAAACTTATTTTATTGTTTGTAAATTTAATTAGTTATAGAGATTAGGCATAAACTTTGTACACCGTAAATTGTTTTAAAATTACAAACGACATAATTAAATTATTTCGTAAATACAGTCATAATAATATATAGGTGGTATATTCCAGCCATAATTTTCTTAAAACGAATCAGCCTGGTCGCAGTATAAGTTTTGTAAAATGAACTTGGAAAAATGTTTTATGCACAATTATTGATTCCAATAGTAATTTCTACAGCCATATATATTTTGTACTTGATTCGTCGTGGGAAAAATGTTTATAAATATTTTATATGTACTCTGTGTGATGTATATCAATAAAAAAAAAAAAAATAAAGTGTTCGTCAATAAAATCATTTTTTAACAGAACAGTTGGTATAGATTGGTATTCTAAATAAATCTTTTAATTATAAGTCTACATTCAACTAGTGAAAACGTAAATTGTTTGCACTATGAGATTAATAAATTGTTATAGATTAATAATCGATCATACATAATAGAAATAATAAGAAAGTGTGTATATTATATTCCTTATATTTGCGTATACAAAATAATAAAATATAAGACCTAGCTATTAATTAAATAATTAATAATATACTTAAACTTGGATGTATATTTTGTTGTTCTATGTATAAAAATGCTTATAAGAAATATTAAATAATATATAATATAAACAAATATTGTACACAATAATATATTTTATATTATTTTTATGTGATTTTATATTATATATGTAGATAAATATAAGTACTATAATTTCTATCAAGTTCTAAACGTACTTGAATAACATTTTAGTTTGCATTTTTTTTTATTAGCTCCGTCATAATGTTTGTTGAGCAAAAAAACTAAAAAAGATACTAAGGTTTTTTAAAAATAAATGTATTTTATTTGGACATTATTTATTTTTTTAAATGCTGATGCAAGAAGTCTTCTTTGAGTGTATTATATTTGAATAGATTTTTATATTGAATTTGAAAGCAATAATAAATCACTGAATTCAAAAAATGGTTTTAGATGAACTACTTTTTTTTTAAACAGTCGTTAGTAGTTTTTTTACACCTATAAAAGCTATTAAAAATATGATGATATAGATATATTTCCTTTGATATACGAACAAAGTTCGAACCTAAAATAAAATGTAATAGATTTTATTATTTTAGTTGCTAATTAATTTTTTTATAAAAAATGTAAAAGACAATTGTTAATTATATGCATATGTATTATACATAAATATAAAATTGTATTATTTTGTTAACTACATTTATTACCGAATTGTTTATTCTATAGCTATTATTCTTAGTCATACATGTATCGAGTACAAAACTTAAAAATAAAAATTATTGTATGATGTATATACATAACATAACCGTTATAAACAATACATTTTTTTTTCCAGAATTATGTGATATATACAATAACAAACAAAATGAGCTTCTTTTCGTCCCTTCATCAAATAGTCACCAGTAGTGTGGCAAACTTGAATTTGAGTCCAAAGCGATTCTCGTTATCCAAAGAATCGGGACCAGATGGAGATGATGCAGCTACGGCTGTGGTGGTTGCATCTACGGCCACATCCAGTCGTTCAGCAAGTACGGGTAGCGTTAGTGGTATACCTCGAATCGTGACTCCTCAAGGTAGTGGTGGCAGCTGTGCCAGGTCATCGGGGCCCAGACGGACTGGGTCGTTTAGACAAATTTCTCAGCCCAGGAATCCGATGGCTTTCTGCAGGCGTAGAAACTCGTGGCCTGAAATCGACCAAACCGCATCATCGGGGTGAGTAGAAAAAAATATAAAATACCAAGCACGTCATAATATTAAAGTATATATTATACACCTATTTTACCTAATATATTAATTTTAAGTTATAATCATACTTCAACAATATTCAAATTAAAAAATAGATTAAAAAATTAAAAGGGTACATATATAATATTAATTTATCTTGGGTTGTACTCAAAGTTCACTATCAATATACTTATACATGGTATTATACTATTATACTTATCTGACGTCCCTTTTAGATTTAAAATGTATTAAGATATTGTAGTGTATTTTTCAAAGAACAGTTAAGAATGCGAAAATAAGTACCAAGCTTGCCGCTTTATTTTATACAAAATTAAATGTAGATAATAAGATATAATTTAATGAACGTACACAATATGTGTACACTGAATAATGTAACGCAAAATAAGATTTAGTAGGTACGGATATATTATGTTTAACAATTAAGATTATTGATTAACTAAGAAAATGTAAAGCAAGTGGATATGCGTTGAGTCTTATTAGTCAACTCTACTGAATTATGTATTTCGTTCACCGTTATTGTTTGTGTATACTACGTTTTTCGCATGCAACAAATTATGAAACACATACAAAGATAAATGTATATGCATGGTCCCAATTTAATGAATTTTTAATGTCAGGTGTTGAAGTTAAAAGTTTTTTTTTAAAAATTTTATTGAGCATTTGAATTTTTTACGGCAGAGATAATATTATTATGTCAGTTTTTATTTTGTCATGTCCATCGATGTTTCTATCTTAATATTTGATTTAGGAGAATAATATAATTATAACGAAACATATAATATTATATTATATTATTAATATTGTCTTATAATGTTAACGCAATCAATAATAATTAATAAGTAAACAGTCGTCGAGTTAACGACGCTTTCATACATTACCGATTAATAATACCACTGAAATTAAAATCGCGATTATCTGACACCATCTGAGTGAATAATGGGATCGACGATCTTAAATCTATACTGATTTCGACAAAACAACACAAGTATTCAATTTATTGAACGAGATTAATTTTTAGAGTTTATGTAGTTGTGGATGGTGCTTTTGTCAATAACTATTAAACACCTTATTCGATTATATGAACCCGATATGCCACGTGTGGATGATACAACCGTGTGTTACGAGTTTTGACTATTGTGTAGGTACAAAACACATTAAACATGGTCAATATTTAAACGGTAATAATACAGATATCTGTAAATAGAATAATATAGTGTATGCATTGATAGTATTGACGTGATGTAATCGATGTGCAGGCGATTGGCGTTTGCTTCTTTTTATTGAAGTACCTACGTGACTACACTACGAGTAAATTCCACAATAGGTTTACAAAATACAGTTAAACATCCCTTAACGGACACCTCTAAATAGCAAACATTTTTTGGGGGAACAGAAATTTTCACTATTTTTCTATAGGAAAGCCTCTAAATACCGGACACTTTTATGGCATTTTAAATTTTGATTTTATTTCTATCCTAAATTTGTGTAATTAGATAATACATTAACATACAAAATGACTTCGTGTCAAAATACGAAACAATCTAAAGTGATTTTTTTTAATATAATATGTTAGTTTTAATTTTTATATTATCAATTTAAAAATACATAAAAATAAATTAAATTTACTATGTACCTATGTATATTGTATATGTATAAATAACTAAATAAATAAATTCATTTTTTAATTATTATTTCAATTTTTTATTTCTCTAATATTATATTTCTCCTTCTAAATACCGGACACTTCCAAATAGCGGACAAAGTTTCAGTGACCTAGGGTGTCCAGTAGTTAGAGGTTTCACTGTATAATTATATTTATTTTGGTATTATTTAGCGTTCTCTATGATATATACATTATACCTACCTATAAACCCGATGATATAGATAAATAATTGTAATGTCTATAGTTATCAGTCATCATTCAAAATACTAGGAAACATCATCATTTCTAAAATCATCATCTGTCTTGATCACTCACAACACGGCTAGGGTGGTGAAATTCTACCTTTCCATATGTGACTTATCACCCTCAAGTCAGTTTACCTGTCGGATGTGTTTGTATTATCAGTTTATATATTGTGATGGTATTCTATTTAATGTCATAGATGTTAGTCATAATACATGACATTTTGTATGGAGAAATTTAATTTTCGTTAATGCCTTTAGTTTGATCAAATATTTTCAAAATGTTATTACAATGTGTGACAAGAGTAAGACATTTACAAGTTCGAACAAAATAATATATTGAATATTATTTTTAACAAGATACGCTATATTTAATGTCAGGTAGAGTTCAGTTGTGTTACCAGTAGGTATTTAATTTAGTCAATGTTCTCCCTATCAAATTACCTACAGGCTACAATAGTGCTTAATATCTTATTTCTTATTCAGTATGCTTAACGTTACATTATACTTAGAATTTCATTATTTTTTCTTCAAAAAAAAAAAAAAAGTTAAAATTGATCAAGATAAAACCATTTTAATTTATCTTTAATAACAAATAATAATTATTAATTTTATTAAACATTTTTATACGCATACCTCTCTATAAGATTTCATTCAACACCTAGATTTATAAGCTTTAAGCTTTGTGAAAATTTTTAAAATACATTGTTATTCAAGAATATTTTCCGAATGTAATATGCCAACTCCATCCCAAAGAATGTATCCTTTCATTCTCGACATTCAGAGGGTATTTTATTATATTATTAACTTAGTATATATTATTTTTATTTATTCGTCTTATTTTACTTATTTTTCTTATTTATCATTTTAGTAATGTATGTACACTGTGGAACAACCATTTAGTTAAATCGCTTATGTAAATTAATTATTGGAATTATTTCCTTTGAATTCAAAATGTATATTTATTTAACTACCTACGTAATAATATATTGAAAAAAATTATACTTATTTTTATCCGTACAAGTTGCACAACATACAATGTCTATAGCTTAAGTGTTTACCAAAAGTAAACAAATTAAATTTAATTGAATTATCATATTTCATATAACTTTCAACGATTTATACCAGTATATTTTAAAGGAAACTTATTTAATTGTATAGTTCGATGTTGAGAACAGAACACACACCAATCTTAGATATTTAACAATTATTTTATTTGATGATGTGATAGTAATTGTTTAGAGTTCTTGGACAATAACGTATTTATAGTTCCATCAAAATGTTAAAAATTGTCACGAGTCTTTGTAAGAAATGCATGAAAACTAGTGTACTTAAAATAAACATAAAACGTATAGACGAACTATTACTATATCCATAATATTACCCCATTTACAAAGCAAAGCGTTGCTTCGTGTAATTTTCAATGTTAACACATTTTCCTTTCATTTTGAACACTCATTATTCACTTTGATTTTTGTGCATTTAAATGTTCACTCAGCCAGTTAGTATGGCTCAGTGCATAATTACTAGTACGTATGCCACACTAAACTAAAATTGAATGTAAAAAATAAAAAAAACTTTAACAATACAATTAAAATTGACAAAAATACAAAGTCGGTATACGATTTTATAAATAGATATATCATGTACATAATTTGTGTTCAATATGCGATATTAATTACTGTTATTTGGTAGAATGTTCGGAATATTCATAATAATAACAAAATGAAAAATTACATACGGTTCAAAATATCATTATAAACATCATACCTGAGACTATGATAATCAACACGACTCAAGTGTTCTCCATTCTAGTTAGACAATACTTAATCTTCATTATAACGCCCTGGAACATTTACGAGGTGGTTTCAAATTTATTATTATAATGATTTTGATAAATGTTTATAGTCTAAAAAATGGAAAAAAAAACA
The DNA here is from genome assembly GCF_020882245.1 of Rhopalosiphum padi. Lineage (NCBI taxonomy): Eukaryota > Metazoa > Arthropoda > Insecta > Hemiptera > Aphididae > Rhopalosiphum > Rhopalosiphum padi. The sequence continues at coordinate 29,534,076 of NC_083600.1, forward strand.
AACGATTTATTTGAATATGGAAAATTTATTATTAACTTGTATACATATTTTAATGTTTTAATACGATGTTACAATTTTTAACACTATTTCACGAAATCGTATCCTATAAACATAAATATAATTTTTATTATTTTATCACATTTCTAATAATTTAACTTGAATGTAATGACAATTATGTGAATAAATATCAGTTGATTGGTAATATTTTGTAATTTGAATAAAAAAAGCCTGAAAAAATGTTGATTCTTTTTAATATCAAATAAAACTATATTTTGAGTTGTGATGACTTATTTTTTTATTGACATTTGACTGGTTAATTATAATAGAAAATAATACATAAATTATTTCAGTTTAAAATTTCACGAAAGTAATTTTTTTTTATGGGCAATGGTTTATTATTAAATTCGAATTTGACAATTTGACTTTTTGATCCATTATAATGTTTTATTTAATTATGAGATACACTTTAAGCTTACTGTATTATAGCAAACCAACTTTCTTGGTTTATTTTATCATATTAATGATACACACTTATCTTGAATCATTTTCTTAATTCCATCAAAAAACCTAAGCACGTTCAACCAAATATTAAAATAGTTACCAACTCTTAAGTATAGCAATTATTGTAGCCAATAACTGAAGATTATGAGAGTTAAAATATTTTAGGTGAAATAGACAAGACATTTGACCTTATATTTATCAAGAAATAACCTAGGGATTTACACTGTTGAAATCAGAGACGCCCTAAAAATTTCTAAAATAGGATCATGAATAATTTATCAAAGGGTAGTTCACGTATTTTTCATTCTTATGAATTTTGACCTGACCAGTATTAACTTTCATGAGTATGGTGTTCATATCTACAATAAACGAACGTACAAATAAATTCACTTTTAATTTTCTGAAATTGTAAGCTGTATACTTTATAGCGATATACGTACCTTAATACTACTGACTGAAAATATGCAAATTTTAACTATAACCATTTAAAATTATTTCTATAAAAAAAATTATCTAACTGTGAAGTTAAATCAAAAGTCAAATTGTGTATGCCTTTAATGAATTAAATATTAACATATTAAATATATTATAAAACTACAATTTATAATTATTTATGTTTATAAGAATATTAAAGAACTTATTTCTATTATTGTTTTCAACATTTGTATTTTTTTATTTGTGTACCATACAAAATCATATATATTATAAATAATGTAGGTTGGAATTTAAATTTGTCATGTTCATTAATTTTATTAATATCAAAACTGTCTGTAAAAAATCTATGGCCCTTCTTTTTTGTCATATACTTTCAAAACTACTGCAGAATTATTATGAATATTAAATAGGTACACTTCGTACAATAATAAAACATTTGAGATTTATTTTTAAAAACTCATTAAATCCAATACAAAATGTTAAAATATTTTTTTATAAATTACAATAATATAATAATTATTATAGTTTTAAAAGTAACGTTTTAATATTAATTTAACATTAAGATGTACACATTAGATCATTTGTATTTTTTTTACATAATAAATATATTCGACGATAGAATAATGGTAGATTTGAAGTAGATTTTGTAAGCATTTATAGAAATGTAGCTTCTTCCGTCAACTTTCATGAAAAAAACTAAATTTAAAATAATAAAAAATGATAGTCAATGATTGTAAATTTAAAATTACTATTATTGTTTATATCACGTTAAATATATCTAATAAAAGTTAAATACATTTTTTTTTCTATAATATGGTAACCACTTATTTTAACTTTTGATTCTTAAGCAGAAGATATTTTTTTAAATGCTGATGTGCTTAAATCATATTTTGAATAATTTTTAAATTATTAAAACGCATGTAGCAAGGATAGTTCATAGCTTTAGAAATTATCTATCTATGATGATTTTATAATTATAAATTATATGAATTTATGGAAATTGTATAACTTTGTTAAAATACTTAAAATGTTGTTTAGTATAATAAGTACTAGACTTAATAGTATATTCATCTTTTTTTAATCTAAAACTATGGCTAAAAATTATTATCCTTAGTACGTAATCTAAAGTATCTTGAATTTTTATATATTAGTTGGCTCAACATTTTCATAAAATTCAACAATTTAACGTAAAAATTAAATTGTATCGTAATATCGTAATAAAAAAAAGTATATGATGTTTAATAATAAAGTTTATGTGTTTAAATATTTTAAAAAAAATTGAATTTGAATGAATGCATGACTAAAGGAAAAAAGCGTGAGCATACTTGATGAATCAAGTTGTGATGAATGTTATGAAATTGCCGATTTTATGTACTTAAATCAATGAAAATCACATTTTATTTTGACACAATTGACGAATAAAAAAGTAGTGTTTCAAATTATTAATTTACCAACATTTGAAGGAAAGAATTAATTTTAGACAGTATATATATTTTTAACTACTTTATGACTATTCTTATACAGGTATTAAACCTATTTTAAAAAGTGTAAAATAATATTTGATTGGGTGTTATAAGAAAAAATTGATTTTTTTATTACATTATTAAAAACATAATATATTTTTTAAGATGAAATTAGTTTTGAGTAACTCAACAAGTCAACTAGGATGGTTTTTATAATTTGGTTTACTTCATTGAACATTTATATTTATAAAAGGGTTAGGATTCTACGAAGGATTTTGACTATGATAAAAAGAAAAAAAGGTGAACTGTTCAATACAAAATCAGTAGACTCTTTTATACTTTAGAAAAAGTATACATTTTATACATAAAAATAATAATAGTAATTACTTTAGGTTTAGTTAAAGAACTTTTGATATCTATATTATAATAGACTAGCTCAAATTTAATTTATATTTAAATAACTATTCCTAGAAATATTAATTTTGTGTGGTTGAAAAAAAAAAATTAGAATAGTATTATTATACAATTTTACGTATAATCATTAGTTTTAATATCTACACAAAAGTACAAAATCGATAGTAACGACAATAATGCACAGTTCAGTATTATAATTCTAATATTACTTCCTATGACATAATTCCCTCAACAGAATACTTAGTACTTAAACATTTTAATTCTGATTCATTCAGAATTATTTGTAAAATGAATTTCTAGAGAACAAATGAACTTCATAATATCCGGAATGACACTTAAACAATATTTGCACTTGCACATTTCTGTTACCCATCTTATTACATAACCTTTATATCAAACTATTCTTTTCTTCTGATATAGGTAATATAAAGGTATTTAAAACATGTTTATATTTTATTGAAACTTGTTGTATATGACTTGATAAACAGTAAACACTTATTTTCTTAAAAACAATTTAAAAAAAATATATTAAATAATCAATACAGAATAATGTTTTTTTTTTAAAAAAAATAGAAAATCACACTCATTCAATTATTTAAGAATAAAAACATTGTAATTATTTAATTGAATTTTTTTCAATTTTATATTATATCATATTATGTGTTATATGATTTAATATTGACAGCATATTATTATTATAAATACAATTTCAGCATTTAAAAATCTTCTCTATTTTCCAAAACATTAGTTTTATAAAATAATTTTTAATTCACAATTAGGTACCACTCGTATTATTCATTATAATCAAATTTTATTTTTATGGTACATATTATCTACGCTCAAAACTGTAACACAAAGTTCTTCATAAATCATGTTTTAAATTTGTTATAACAGACTTTTACAATATCGTTTCTATATTGTACGTATCTTATATTTTTATCACATTCTTAATAATTCTATTATAAATAATGTATTACCATTTTTGTTGACATTGTTTCTAATGCTGTTATTTATTTAATAAAAAATATTATTCTAAATACTCAGAGTAACAATTGATTTCAGATTTTAACAATGATATTTTAATTGTGATGTTATTTTTTTTTTACCAAGTAGTAAGTACAAATTACGTTTCTACAAATATCATATTTTTTGAAATTAAATTCATTATATTATTTTATATAGACAATTTTTTTGAATTTTCTTCCATAAAAATCCATTGATAAGTTTTAAGTGTATTCCTATATATATATATATATATATATATATATTATACTTTTTTAATGATATTTATTTGACATCTTTCAATATATAATATGATTGTTTCCCGTAGGGTGATTCTCTGAATTACCGGTAAAGTTTGACGGAAATCACTAGCTCAAACAACTTTTACCCATTGTGCAATAATTTCCTCCTAAATCTTTAAGCAAACTATTAAAAGTTTCGAGTTCTTTCGAATTTAAGACATCGCACTGGGTGAGTATCCAGTAACACTTTACATCATTGCAGTTCTCGTTCTTCTCGACCAATAAATTCTACATCAATTTGAAGTATTGTGCTTTTACTTTTCAACTGTGATTTTAACGCTTAGCCAGTATTGAACCAAAAATAAAAATGCACTGCACCATAGTGCAATGCTTAAAGACGTTTTTCTTCAATTTAGATTGTCAGGCCAAAATACATTTAGCAAAAATATACTTTCAGCATCTATCCGACGTCCGGCGTAAAATAAATAAATCATTTACCAATTTAAAGTCAATAAAATAAACTATCATTATTATTAGAAGTTTAAACATAAAAAAGATTTTTATTTTGTAAATATTTTATAAATATAAATAAGTAATCAATAATGCATTTAATATTATGTAAGTACAGATTATCGTAGAGACCAGACATTTTATGAAATTGCTTACCTATATATTTATTATCTTTATAGATTTTAAGCTATTTATAAGCAAAATGGACTTTTTACACCGTTCTATGCCAGTATTTATATAATGACCTACCTGTATAAAAATTAATAAAAATCAAATATTGAATAATATCATAGGTAATAGTTATAATATTTTGCTTAGTATATTTATATATGTTTTGTTTTTTATAAAAATTGCATCTATCAATCAAATAACTAGAAAAATAAGTATCGAAAGTAACATAAATACATTTTAATTTTTTTTTATATATTGTATACCCATAGACCTTATAATAATAGACTGGTCTTGCCTATATAATAGCTGCGGTAGTAACCTGTCAAACATACCGCAGTGGTGTATAATAGTATAATAACATCAATGTTGTAATTTTATGTCAAGCACAATGTACAGTGTTTCAGTCATTCAGTTACCTCTATCTATGACCGTTCTGCGTGTACAAAAGGCCAGTCTATTAGTATTAGGTCTATGGGTATACCGTCTCTGCTCAGAATCTTTTTTCATATGCAATTATTTATCATTGACTTCGAAATTAATACATTCATTACAGTTACCTACTGAGTACACTCATCAGTGATGACGTGCACACAAAACCTACTATAGGTAAAAAGCAGAGCTATCTCCTCGGTTATTTTTTTATCTTATTAATCAAATATTGATTTTTCATCTTGAATCGTGCATTTTATCACGCTTGTTAAAAATCAAAAATTCCTAACCCAACATTTTTTTTGTTAATTTATTGTTTGAAAAGACTTAATGTAACTATATAATTATACATAAAACGTAAACAAAATATTAATACAAAAACTTCAATTTTTATTTTAAATATAAATAACTGTGAGTAAACGTTGCTGCTAAAATAATTTGTTTAACCCAAAAAAATATAGACATATACGTTTATTTATAATTGGTATTATTATAATTATAAAACAAAAATATTGTTTCATGAATAATTTTTTCATGGTTTTGGTTTCCTTTAAAGAAATACTTTACTTTACTTTTTAGTAATAACTTTTTTTCATTATTAGTTAAGAAAATATTTTTAATCAAAATTGCCAATTATATTTATTTCATTGTCTAAAATGCGAAATGTATTTTATACCTACTTTATGTTTTCAAACAAACTGTATTATTATACCTATTACGTTAGTACTACTCTTAATAATAAAATATTATATTTATTATGTACTATAGTACATTCAATTATTTAACACAAATTTAAAATATATTAAAATTGATAAGTTATGGGTAAAACAATATTTCACACGTTTTTATTTAAAAATATTGTGTTACATTATTATTTATTATTCTAAAACGTATACATACAAATAAAATTTATAAATTTTGTAATATTATCATAATCTATTTTTAATTGTATATTTTAAATTGTGTTTTATTCCTAACTAAAATTCGTTAACAATCTATATTAACAACAATAGTATTTCTGTATTTCTGCAACATGCAATTTTCTCTCCATTGAATATATAGTTCAATGTGAAATCATACCATATTATTGTTGTTATTATTAATAATGCTCAAAACTTTTCCTGGAGAAAAATAATAAAAATAATAACAATAAGTGCACATCATTGTGAAAATCAATATACTGACTTTATTTCACTCAGATTTTCAAACTATTATACATATGCATAATAATAAATTGCGATTGTAAATAAAAAAAAAATATTTCATACGTTCAAAAAAAGGAACTCGATATTTACAATCATATAAACTCCTTTAAATAAATAAATAAATTTCGTACCTCTATCAAATACGTTTCTGGTCTCTGTGTATTGAACGTATATAGGGTGACTTTTTAAGTGTATCAAAACCATTTTTATGAAGTTATGCATTAGTTCAAGTATTAGTGTAACTTAAATTTAAACGTTAGAGATAACTTTTTCCGTGGAATTTGAGTACTTCTAGATATTACGTGACAGTTTTATCACGGTTTTACTTGGATTATTCGACAATAATAAATTCTAAATAAATTTTCATAGAGGCATCGTAACACAACCTTTGTATAATATTTTATATACATAAATGATATGCGTCTAATTTACTTAAAATTAGCTATAAATCCTCGGAAAACAGTTGACGTGTTATATAAGACCGGAAGATGATGAGGCTTCTACGTCTATTTACAAGCCTCGTTTTTACCGGAATATTATTGCGCTACACGACACATATATAAGTACATAACGTTCTAAAAAATGATAATATGACAAATTGTTGATCAATAATCGTTTAGTGTAGTTAAATTTAACGCCGAGAAACGGCTAACCGTAGATTAGACTAACCAACGGTTATTGATTCTTGAGTGTACAACGGAGGCATAGGATGGTGGTCGAATCAACCACGGTAAAATGTAAATCCACCATAACAGTGGTACAGTACATTGTATACCCATACTTAATCGTTAACAGGTAATCCACTATACTTTCGGTCGTTGGTCAGGAAAATGCAATGTGGCAATTGTCACGTAGGTAAGTATTTTTCTTTGCGGCACGTTCGTTTCTCAATTAAACGGTTTTCACATTTAGCGTAGTCATTTACATCGTGTTTCTGGCACTTTCCGCGTATTCATTGTAGTAGAGAACAACTAAATATTGAAATGTTACAATGTTTTTATCCCCGTCTCGTGTTTAACAAAATGCTCTGCCAGTTTACCGAGGATTACAAGCCAAGGTCTTTTAGGGATAGCGTAATTTAAAATGTATTTAAATGTGTATATATATATATATATATATATAATATTTTAACATAGACCTATTTAAAGAGAGATGTATTTGTATATCAAGTTAAAGCTCGGTGAAAAAGTAACGTTTTGCGGTTTCTGTCGGTTTTTAGTGGGTTTGGATTAAAAAAATATAATTTGATACATTTATAATACTTTAAATTAAGCGTGAAAAGAGGGTGAACCCTTGATAAAAAAAAATGCCAATTTATGTTTGTAAAAAAGTTTTACTATGGGAAACTTCCTAGATTATGCTCTAAAAAAATACAAACCTGCTACAATAACCATAACAACCTCTACGTTACCGTAAAAAAAAAAAACCACTATACTAACAATATAGATACCAGTTATACACTACCGTGTAATTTGTAAAATCAGATCATTAATGTTATTAATTGTTTACACCTATAACTGTTGTATATATGCGCATGGTGCATAATACTATACAATCACATTATAATAACAAAAAAATAATACTGTTACATATTTTATTATTATAAAAATACTGGGGAGTGAACACCACACCTATTATAATTATATTATGCTTATAACTTATATTAACTAACCAACTAAATAAATGATTTCAGTCTTTACGTTTTATGTTTTATTAATTATTGTTGTTACATGAAATATTTTTTTTTGTTTTATTAAAATTAGCGGCAGCTAAAATTATACAAAAAAAAAAAATGATTAATCAGTATAATGGTTGGTATGCTACTTGTTAATAATGAATCATAATTTTATTGACCGCATATATAAGGATTCGTAACTTTAATTAATCGGATTTGACTGTGATATTTTACATATTTCTAGTCTATATGACGTAAATACTATTGTAGTCAACATCGTTGAGGCTGTTAGAGCACTCAATTTACTAGAAAAAATTATGGTAAATAAAATCGACTAAATACCAAAAAAAAAAAAAAACATGTCGATCTACAATCAAAAATACGTTCGTATTAAATATCTTATTCTGTAGTGGTTAATATATAATTGTAGGCACAATAATACTACAAAATATGCTTCTTTACATTGTACACATCGATGAATTGAAAACACTTGGAATTTTTTTTTTATCTCTATGTATGTCTAAATTATAACTACCTACGCGTATACGGAATTTCGGTGCATTTATCGTGTTTGGTTGATCGGTATACAATATACGTCAGAAACAATTATTATACTTAGTTTGCATGAATGCAATAACTGCAAGTAATTACATATCATTCTAGTAGTCTAGTGTGTTCGTCACTTGTATATCGGACATTACTGTTTAATTCTCTGGGAAGTCTTATAATATATATGTGTACTCCGCCACAACGAATGACACAGATTCTATATGTCTATATCCATAATACATTCCTTCGAGCTATCTCCCAGTCACTCACGAAATTCGACATGTTGTTTTCTTCATATATATTTTATAAATCAAAATAGCCGGAACGAAACACCCGGTTTTAATGATATTGTGCCATGTTCGTTGTGTTTCCTTACTGAAAACGTTTAGCTGCAAATGCTGAGAAATGTAGGGTAAATAAGTACTAGATCTTGTTGCTGAAACAACATCCGTTTTGTTTCGATCTTATTTGCATATTCATGAGGACCCTCTTCATTTCTCCGCACTTAATACATCCGTTGCTATAATATTATTGTTTAAACGTAATTATATCGCTATTAACCTCAAGAGATAACTGACGCTATACAATATTGGCACAGGCTCTGATCTTATTATTATTATTCTGATTCACGTTTTCAGTGTTTAATACAGGCATCTATTATTTAGAGTTAATATTCGGGCCATACATATTCAATTATATGAACGATAATAATTTTTTTTTTATAATTTCAAACCATTTTAAAATATTATCACCAGATATTTATTTTATTATCATCATAATATATATATATCATAATATGTTATTGTCGACAGTTTTTTAAAAAGTTATCACATCATTAAGATATAATAAAAATTGATAGTAATATTGTAGTAATAATAAAAAAAACCCTTACAATATTTAATGACAATAAAATAATTTTTTCACTATTCATATATTTTAAACTATTCGTAAAACCAACATAGTATAATAAAAGGTAATTTGAATTATGCACAATTACAATTGTATTTTTATGTATATCATAAAAAATCAACAGTTTTCAACATAAAAAAAGTTATAGAATCTATATATATATATATATATATATACATTTTGTAACATTTACAACTAACGAAAGCTTTCCACGGCCATAATGTTCATGTGATTACGACCGAGTTTACCGTAGTAACCGTAGGTACCGCCTAAATATGGTTTGTTATACTACCGTATTGTAAGGCGTTTATAAAAATTAATAGACCGTCATATTTCGTGTCATAATAAATCGTTTTTCCGTCAAACACTGCAATATATATATATATATAATACAACGGCGCGCTCAAGTCTTGGCATCTGACCAGCCGACGGCGAACCATATACAATACTATAAAATATACGCGTGTAGCTCTATTACGCGGAGCAAAGTTTCAGTCGTCCGCGGTCGCAATAAACATATTATTATTATTATTATCGTTATTATTGTAGCCATCTTGGAACTATAACAACATACACAACGTATCCATAAACACGTGCGATGGAAACGATACTTCGTTCAGGACGATAAAGTTTTCTCGAGGATTTGGACGAGATGGTTCCGTATAGTTACGCGGCAAGGAATTCGCCCATCTCCACCTTACCACATCTCTCGGGGACACGTTATATTGTATATCGCGTATCATATATAATGCAAATAATGCAATATTATTATAGTGCCTTCGCCGCTGCGGAAACCATTTACGCCAACGGGTTGAAATCGCGTTGTTTGCGAGTCTATGTGCGCCGACGTGCAGTTATATTATACTTGTATATGTATATATATATATATACAGTTTTTTTAGTGTGTGTGCGTATCACTGAACTCATCATCCCAAACGGCTGGACAGATTTTTATGACATTTTTTGTGCGCGTTTGAGTGGGTTTCTGTATGGTGTAGATTCTCACGATTTGACCGATACAACGCACTGACCGTTAATGAATTTGCAGTTATCATATAGTCAGCGACGCATATGAACGTATAGAGATTACACGGTGCTGACAATTTGAGACAGTCGTCGTCGTTGTTACGACGTTTTATCCGTTGATATTTTGGAAAGGAGAAGATGGAAAAAGGACGGACTACCGTGCAAAATATGCATCAGAATTTAAATGCATCTAAACCACGTGCAATGGCACACAAAATGTCATGAGGAAAAATCATGGGAAATGTTGCCACGTTAAAACTACCATGACAAATTATATTATGTTACGTGTTATCGCATCAACAAATCATCAAGTTTGTTCGTTTATAAGCATTGGAGATTGACAAGAAACGTTGTTCATCAAAAAAAATAATGATAAAAAAAAAAACTTTGTATTAAAATTCACAATGTATTTCCATTACGTCTTTAAAATTAATAAAAATACGATTGACGAGGAAACTATTTGAGTTTTTTCCTTGTTTCTTATTATTTAATCAAAATGAAAATTGTCCTAATTTGCATTACATGCTATTGATAAGAAGGCGTCACATTCCTTTGAAATGACAAACACGGATGCATTTTGTATGGGCAACGAAGTGCACAGGACAGCTCGTATATATATATATATATATATATATATATACATAAATATAATATATACACACCATTAAACGATTACACCATTTAGCTGTCATTATTAGTCACTTGTTGCAGTCGTGATCATCATCACCGCCCAATGCAGGCGAGCGTTAACAACGACGCTAATAATTTATTATTGTCATTAATTAATAATTTTTTTTATGAAATTCTAAATTGTCATTTTCTCTTCACTGGTTGCACATTGTACAGCGTGTTTATTATGGATTTCAAATCACAAAAAACCATGAAAAATATTATTCTATAAAATGCGGTTAAAAATGACAGATATTCCAAATTTATTTCATTACTATTATTATGAATATTGACTTGTACCAATAATTATTGCAATGAAAAAGGAAGTCAATATTTTACAAAAAAAATTATACTTATCACACTGCTTCTGATATGAATACATGTCATTAACTGTCGATCTGTTTAACCGAATGATCAACATTTATCGAATTCTTTATTATTAATAAAAACATTTTGCTTAACTGAGACTAAATTTGTATTCAAAATGTAAGACTTAAATAATTGAATTGGAAAAATATAACATTATACAATAAAAATCAATATTCTACTTCGTTTATACTAATATGCCTATATTCTATATATTAAATATATTGTCTATAATAAGTAGGTAGCAATTATTCATCATCTAATGATATTTTGGGCAGACGTATACAGTCATATAAAAATGTTCTACAATATACATACGTATTTTTAATAATCTTATTAATAAGTTACTTTCAATATAAAATGCAATCTAAAAATAAGTTTTTTGAACTTTATAATGTTGTATATAACAACATTTTTTTAACTAAAAATGTTTTTAAAATGTTATTATTTATATATTTTATACAGCCTACAATCTACATATTATAATAAAATATAACGAAGTGAAGTAATTTAATAAAATATCCAATGATATATTTCAATTGGAAAAATGTGTGACTTGTATTCTATAAAACGTTATGATTGCATATTATTATTAGATATAAGCGAAATGTTATCTGAATAAAAAAATTTTGACCTAAATTTGTTGGATATTGTTAGACCATTCCGAGATTTTGTTTGACTTTTTTTATCCGAGAAAAATTTTACTAACATAATGTTATGCTGCCAACAGCACAAATTTAAAAAGCTCTATCGGTTAAAATAAAGTCAACGGAACCTCAAAGTGGTTTAACAATATCCAGCGATTGAGGTCGGCATTTTTTATTTATGTAAAATTTTGCTATGGTTTCGTATAAGCTGTATAGTAAACAGAAAAACAATTATAATAGCTCTCCCGGCAAAAATAAAGTTCATTGAACACTGGAAGTAATTAAATGATGTCTAACAAGTTACTAACCAATTAGTTGCAAGATATATTTCATATAGTTTGTCTGTTATAGTTGTGCTGCTTACTTCGTGAAGATTATATATTTTTATATAATAAATATATTATAATTGTATTAATTATTAGATATCTTAGAACAAACATCATACATGGTAGTAAATTCAAAAGTCAAACTCCATTGACGGAATTTTTTTATTATAATAATAATTACGTGAATGGGCCATATAGTTAAATATAAATACAATATTTTGATAATAACTAAGACACACAATAACTGCATACACAGTGTTAGAATGAATAATGTAATCTAATACATTAATGATACTGATTTATTTTATATTTCTTGATAAAATAATATTATATATAGATAGATGAAATACACTCTTATTATTATATTATGATCTACGTACGCTTTTTTTTTTAAAAAACCTAACTAAGTTAGTATTTTTTCCAACTCTAAGCTTACCTAGTGAGTTCAATTTATTATTTGTTAGCCACTCACTTCTAACTTACCTAACGATATTACGTTTACTTAACTTAACCTAACTTAACTGGAATTTATTGCTTTCATGAACTTGCCCACCCCTGCCCTAAAGGTGGACCTACAAATATGTAGTACTCATAGGTACCTATAATGCTTTCGTCGTTTCGGATATTTTCTCGTCGGAGATTCGGTTAGGCGGAAGATTCGTTTATATTACCTACTCGGCAGTTGGCAGTTATGATAAACTTACTGCAGTACACAAACTGAATTTGTAATCGCCGAAAACCGGCTTTACAGAAATAATAATTGTTTGGCACGCGCGTTTACAGCGTCGCTAACAATGAAATACATAATATATATATATATATATATTATATTTGTGTGTGTGTGTGTGTGTGTGTGTAAAATAATACACGCGTAGAACGAGGATATATAATTCACACGTACGTACATATTAGATATATATATATATATATATATATATTATGTTCCGACAGATTGTATATGTTTGTATAGTGCACACGTCACGCCCACAGACCGCAGACGCGCGAGTACTACAAAGCTCGTCGGCGCACGGCGGTGATGTAATTTACCCGCAAAGCTGATGGATGAAGACAAAATATTAATGCTCTGACCAAACATTTCCGAATGCCTCGACGTCTTCTCCACAATAACGACTGTGCATTTTAATTCTTCTGAATATCATGCAATTTTTTTTTAACGAAAATCGATGTATGTATATTTAATACACGAGTCTATGCATTTATAACCGGCTTGGCACGTGGCAGTACTTCGGGTAACATTCCACCTACATCTACTTTAACCCATGCATAATGTATTCGAGTGAAAGCAACAGACATAAAAAAGATCGGCATGGTAAACGTTTTTTTTTTTTTTGCGAGACGTTCGCCGTGAGAGGAATTTAGCCAAATAAATAAAACAACTAATGGATACATAGAGAAGTTATGTGGATCTCAGACCGATATTATTAAATTCGCAGACTTTTAACAAAATCTTATTTTGAAAAAAAAAAAATAATAATACGTTTTAACATAATATGTATTATAGGCAATAATGTGTGATTTTATGAAGGGTATAAGTACCTATAAGTACAATTTCTTGTAGGTAATTCATTTTTAAACTTGCAGAATAATGGTCTAAGATTATTCCAGAGATTATTTTCCTTGGTTTATTTTCATGTAAAAACAACATCTATAATAGTTACCATTTTCAAAAAAAAGAACTCATCATAAGAGTATAATACCTATCTAAAATCGAGCTGACAACAGTGAACACTCCTTCTGCCCAGCTGTCAATATAGTTATATTTATACACACAATTATGTGTCTATAACGAAATCCGAGCAATAAAATAACTATATGCCACAACAAAACATTTATTTTATATTGTTTTACTATACGTATAATGTAACAATATTCCAATGAGTCTTATTTATTTTACTTATATATATATAGGTATAAATACTGTAAACAAAATTATCTACCGAAATAATTAAGAGTTTATATTTTCAAACTGTAGACTAACTTTTACCATTAATTAAACAATAATCTATATTTTTTTCAACAGTGTACATGACACGGATGGTTCGTTTTTCGAAAAATACAGTAGTTTACAGTGGAAATTGGATCAGAGACGGTTGCAAATGATCAAAGACAGTCGGCAAGATGAGTGCCCTCCACCTGAACACAGCGTTGGAGTGATACCACCGCCCGTGTCCAGCATACAACCTAAAGAGGTAATTGTATTACTTAATACTTTTATATTTTCGCGTGAATTGCATGCCTAGAATGGAAATATTAGATAAATAAAATGATATTACAGTTTATAAGTGTACGCGTTAGTGTAAGTCCCATGGTTGTGACCAATTTATAGGAATATAATATCTATAATATCCCAGTAAGAAAAAATAAAAGTAAAAAAAAAATTCGTCGTACCAAAAGATATGTTATTCATAAAAAAAACGTTATAATAATAACGGCGCACGTGGGTCAATATTTGTACAAATAACACAGATACGACGTGTTTTTGAGAGGGCTGATTTGAAATTGGCTGCAAATTGCAATGTACATTGATATTCGATACCAATATAAATAACACGTCTTGAACGCATTCTGCAAAGCCTGTATTGGTTTAAAAAAAAAAAAAAAATGTGGTTTAAAAACGTGATGAAATTCTCTATGATATAAAACGTGATTTGCCTTATAGTGTAAAACGTTAAAATTGAACGTCTATACTGGTGCAACTAATTCAATAGACATTAATTTGCAAATTACTGTTCTTAACCGGTAAATAAAACGATCATATTGTAAATTTTAAAATAAACTATAAAGTCTTACACGAGCAAATTATGATGATTTTAATGTTGATTAAATACAAAATAAATATTAATAAAAAAAATACACTATTATAAACATTTGTATAAAAAGTGTTATTATTTTAATCATACGCGTTAATTGTTATTACAAATATTACAAATATTTATTTTATATTATTTTTTTCAAAGATCTTCTCTAATTACTAAACTTATATTGATATAGGCAACGCGTAATGTTATATGTTAAAATTAAATATTTAAAATTATAATTTTATATTTCACCTATGTCCTATGTATAAATGTAACAACTTGAATAATTTGTACAGAGCTGATTTATTTTTACCGATAATATATAATAATATTTAGTCAATAATAACGAATAGATATTCTATCGAATTTTAAATAAATAATTACTTATATACACAAATGTGTATATAAATTATACTATAGTATATTAGTATAAAAATCAATTGAAATTATTTATAATTTTATATGACTTAGAAATTAATATTTTTTTTATAATATTCGATGTATCTCGTCTCAGATAAATAGACAAAATTACTTTATGCTTTAATTTTTAGTAGAAAATTATTTCTTCTTATATATTATTACGTAGATATATATTTTAAAAGAACTAATGATCAACTGGATTAATTAAAAAATGTTATTCTTAGACGTAGCAGAGGTGTTTCATCTAGTTTTCACAAGGAAAAGCACTTTGGTGGGTTCTGGTTTGACATGTCGAAAAATATATACAAACGAATTAAAAAAACAATGTACTACAGTTAACAAAAATCACTTTTTCATCTTAATAACAATATATAAGATTTAAAAATAACCTTTTCCGATTAAAGTCTAGTACTTATAATACTACGAATAAAGTGTGAATCATTCACTGTGAACAACTTATAAAATACGACATTATTTTAAATAATCTTTTATTCGAGGGTGTAGATAAAAGTTATTTTTAAAACATATTTTTAGTTTAACTGTATATTATGTACAAGGAGTATGTAGCAGTAGCATACACAGTACACACATAATATTATGAACAATTAAAAATAACAGCACGCCCGGCAAACCCATATAAAACTCAATTTTTGGCCTATTACAGTTCAACTAAACCATTACAAAAAATAATAATATTTTCGCTTACATAAGTATATATTATTATTTTCATTCTTTATCAAATGTTTAGTAATTTACGAATCTTCTATATATTTTATTTATCTGTTTTATGTTATGTTTTCATTAAGATAATTTTAGATGTAGAATTACGAGTATTTTAATTATATTTTTGACTTTTTTTTTATTATATCTTCGATAATATCGATTATATTTACTAGTATAGGTTTTGTTCTGTACGATTAAAAACTTACTTATCTAAAAATACATATTAACTTTTTTATGCTTGTATAATAAATTCTAATGTGTAATTAAAAAGCTACAATTTTATTTTTTACTTTTAATTTAACTGATTTAAAAACAAAATATACAAGGCATTAAATGTAAAAACTTTTTAAACTTTAAGATGCTGACTATAAATCATAATTAAAAACAATAAAAGCAACACATTTAGATGATCCCAAAGACTGACATTTAACAGAAAATAATAAATCAAAAGTTTTAGTTCAATATAATATTTGAGTTGGTTCTTGTTTTATTGTATAGTTCAAAATTAAAGTCAAATTTACATTTAATATAAAATCAGTTTAGTGGTATGAATGAAAATAGCTTACATTTTCTAGTACCTCGAAATTATAAATTCAAACACAAATTAATACCAACCTTAAAATTGTTACCTATTAAAAAATAAATAAAAACTTAAACAACTAAGCCCTAAGGTACATTTAAATGTGAATAAAATGTCTAATAAAAAAATATATATATAATTTTAATTACCTATTTACATTAAAACTCAAGTAGAAACATATTTTATTATGTCTGTACCATATTTAAAAATATTTTTTTTCTAGATAAAATGTATGGATTTAAAAATCAAATTATAACTATTTATAAAAATCAAATTTAGCGCAAAATCAAATTTATTTGGTAAATTATATAAAAATCGTTCCTTAAAATATTATCGAAACCATAAATATTAAAAGCATTTTTCTTATCACTGTACTGTAATGTATAAAACAAATTTAATAATACTATCTTTATGTATATTTAACCAATTAAATTATTATTGTAAAGATATACATTTTTATATTATACTACGATATACTACTTTTGATTGCCAAAATATATCACATAAATGCGATTGAAATTAAACTAACTATCTATTATTTGTTATTTTATTCTAGATGGAAAACTTATACATGGATGTTTTATATACGATAAAGTACAAAGTTGGCGCTGATACAGAACTGAGTGCACATCGAGATCAACTATACGTTTACGCACAAAAAGCATTCGATGTCACACCCGAGCAGCACAGACGTTACATGGCCATCGTGCACGAGGAAAAAGTAATTTTTGTTTCTTTTGCCATCATTTTATTTTTATATTTGAATTGTATAATTTTACGATTATTTTCGCGTTGAAAACATTAATTTTCATTTGAAGTAATTACCTACATCTTAATCATTGACCAAATCTTCGACGAAAAAACCCCTGAAAACGAGTCATTTTAATTGGAGTGTAAAATGCGTACTAAATTCTTAAACGTACGTGCTTTGAATGGATTCTAAATTTTCCAAACAAAACGTATATTGCTTAAAACCTTTTATTTTATAAAGAAGTTTATAATTAATATGTGACATTAGTTTTTTATAGCATAAATAAATTCATCATTATGTATTATTTGTATGTAAGATAATTGATTTTGTCTTTTAATTGAATAATTATATTGTTTTATCTTATAACTACTTCACATTGATTGAAAATTAAAACACTTTTTTTATTTTAACTATGCTATTAGATTATTAGTATTCCATAATAAAATCAATGCAAATTTTGACATAATCGTGTAAATTACATTACTTAAATTCAATGTTCCAAACTTTGTAATGCTATATTGTTGCTTTAATTAGTATAAAAATGAAATTTATGGCATATCCTAGGCTTTGTGCTAAACTACTAGACCACAAAACAAATCATCTAAAAAACACGGATCTGTAACTATGTAAACTCTACATTCAAATACCTTATATTGGACTGAATCGCTTTTAAACTGAAACTACCTGAAATATTATTTGATAATTTTCCAGCCATCACTGTATTATAATATGCACTTACCACTATAGTATACTAAATCTTTATTAGGTATACTCACGTTTTTACTATAAACCGATTTACAAAAGGTTTATATGAGAAACCAAATTCTAGAATGTAACGAATTTGAGCTCAGACGTCCAGACATTAGTTGTTATTAAACTACTATACATATTTTAACTCATCATAAATTAATTGTATATACAACATCCAATCCAAAAAGCTTAATCGTAAATCACACAATCATTGTAAAGAGTAAGAACCATATATCGATCAGTGGACATATCATAAAGACTATAGATCACGCACATTTGTTACACTTAGTATTTTTAGCTCACAAAAAAGTTATTTTAAATACATTTATTTTTAAGTCACATCAACTTATACACCAAGTAATATCTATTTTAATTATGTATATACTCGTACAAAAAATACCAATATTTAAATTATTTATAAAAAAATTTACTACCAATACGTTATACATTATGATGATTTTGACATTATACATTTAGTTGTTAACTTAGTTATATACATTTCTGTCAATATAATATTGCGAATTGTCCAAAAACTTAATTATATTTAAAATATTGTAATTTAGTTATTTATTTTTATTCTTGGTACAGCATCATCAACTTATAGGTTATTAGCTTACAAAAAAAAAAAAAAAACCTTACTATACATATGAATTAATACATTGGTTTTCTTAAATTGAGTTATACAAATCAATAAGTTTGAGAAATAAAATATATTTATTTTTGATTTTATATTAAATTGGGCTAGAGCTTCGAAGATATTGTCTGGTATCACTAGGATACTTCTGGTATCCATATGGTTTCGAAAATATACAAGGAGGTGTTTGACTGT
This sequence comes from Rhopalosiphum padi, assembly GCF_020882245.1. Taxonomy (NCBI): domain Eukaryota; kingdom Metazoa; phylum Arthropoda; class Insecta; order Hemiptera; family Aphididae; genus Rhopalosiphum; species Rhopalosiphum padi. The sequence continues at coordinate 29,553,487 of NC_083600.1, forward strand.
AAAAGTGTTCTCCACAGCGGCTTTCTCATTACCATCAATTGTGCAACGACCTGGAGTCCATATAAACCGTATTTTTTTGTTGGTTTTTGCAATATTTTTATTCACCACTTATTAGCTTAAAGTAAATAGATAGTTTTGAAAATTATTATCATTTCATAGCTGCATTTCTACAATAATATAATCATATTTATAGTGAGTTGTTTTCTCGGACAACTATACATGATTGTTTTTACAAACTTGTTAAGCCACCCTGGGAATAATAAAAATGTCAAAATACAATGTCACCTAAGTTAACCCTGACGTTTTTTGTTTCAATTTATGTCTCAATCCACCCATAATTATATTTTTGAATTTAAGCATCTCAAAGCTAAAAATAAAATAAAACATAAATATTTCTGTCCACAATAAATATTACATGATAATATCACTTGTATTCATGTAATATAATTTAATAGGTATATCGTATAATTTTATTTCAAGACAACTTGATTTTGGTATTTTACGTAATTATATAGGTAGTACTTAAAATGTATATAATTAAATCAGAAAAAGAAGATAAAAATATTATAATTTTGTATTTTTTTTCACCAAGAATTTTATAATAACATAATCGGTTAATATTATACTTTAAATCAAATGCATTTTACGCTTTCCGAACATAACACGATCATTGCGAAGTCTCAAGAATTGAATTGTATATTTTGTGCAAGTTTAATGAGGGAATCTGAACTCCGAGACACGAATCTTCAAATGTCCCCGTTTTCCCTATTATACAATAATATGTTATGTGTAGTATTATAGAACCCAACACATCTCGTTATCGACTTGTTATGTGTTACTACAACACCATCATAAACCCTTTTTGTCGTCATTATTACGTAGAAAATGTACAAAAGATATTGTATATTGTAATGACAGTATACGTTTTTTTTTCCTTTAACAATATTATTATTTTTTTTTTTGTTCTTTAGCCTCCCATAGTGGTGCTTCATGTGACGGTGGTTGAAGCTGAAGGCCTGGAAGCAAAAGATGCTAATGGTAAGTTAAGAAATTAAGACATTATATCGTAAAACAGTACTCACCTTTCATGATCAAATTCAGGAAGTGTGTGGATGGCATAAGTATACACTATACACGCATAATGCATATGCATTTTACGTACCCTGTGCCTGTCAGTACTGTGAAATGCGATTACAAACAACAGCAAATATATATTTTTTATATTATTGTTATTATTTTAAATTAATTTTGAATTAGATTATATTCATAATTTTATCATACGTGAAACGACGCTTGGTTAGAAAATATCGGTACACTATTGTGTTTTCATCAAATACAATAAAAAAATATTATTCAGTCAAATTGAATGTTAATTTAAGTGCTTTTTAAACATAATTTTACAATGATACTTGTTCAATAAAATATTTTAAAAGTTGGGTTATAAAGATAGATAATCAGAATTTTAAATGTGCTTCTCTTTGATCATCTACTCTCAAAGATAAAATATCTACTCTTTATTGAAGTATTTTATGCACTATTCTTGTCACATAAAATATAAATATTTTCAATTTTTTTCTTTTATAAAAAAACATATTGAAACAGATCTACTTGTTTATCTGGCTAAATAATCAGGAATTTTTCTTATATAATGTTCAACCCGTTTTATAACACTCTAAAGTTTATATTGTATAAGCATATAAAGAATTTATTAATGTTAGCATCATATATTTCTGTGTATTTAAACTTCAAATATGTCTTTAAGATCACATTACAGTATTCATATAAATATTACAAAATACATAAAAGATAAATTAGACAAACCATTCCCGTTTTTGTTTAAAAATTAACTACACTTTAAAAACCACAAAAATAAAGACTTACAATTAGGTCATGTTTTGAACGATATTATATTTAATATTCTTCATTCTAATCTCATTACGGATTTAAGTTGTTATCAAACTTTCAAAGGAAGGGTTTTCTAGGATGTTATAATTTAGCTCTTAGTTGAGCTAACGTATCATTAAATATAAAAGTATTACAGAAGAAGTTTATTACTATATATTTTAATCATATTTTTCTGAATTATGACATTAATAACATCTGTAAAAATAGATTTTGGTGTTTTTTTTTAGTGTTAATGATTAATTAATTATTTATTTTATAAACAAGATTATTTCTAAAAATTATTTTATAATCAATTACAAAAATTTGAATAATTGTTTTATCGAATACGATACTTAATCAATTTTATTCAAATGTATAGTAATAATACTGCACACTATTATATGTAGAGGTGAGTGAAAAGAGGTGCCGATCAATACCTATCAGTTATCTATATCCTGTCAAGTTTTTAAATTCTGAGCTAAGTGATGAATATATTGGTTTTATAATAATCTGTGTTTGTATTATTATTTTTATTTTTTTTTCTGTCATCACATTTTTGAGTAGTAAAAATTCTTTAATCTTTTACTTATACCTACGGTAGTTTTTGATATTAAAATTTATAAAATTGATTCTAATTATTAGAAAGTTAAAAATTCCCAGTAATTTTAAAAACATTTAGAAAGGCTAAAAAAAAAATATAAGAGAACGGTAAATTTATACAACGCCGGAAGTGAAAAACCTTATTATGCATTACAATTTGTAAACTTAATTTATTTATTTAGGTCAAAAAGATTAAAAATATAACATAAGCTTCCTCGTTTTAATAGAGGTTTAAAGTTGCATATTTACAAAAAAATCCTTTTTTTTCCAAAATTAATTTAACTTAATTTATTGTAATTCAAAAATATTAACCATGTATTATTATACAATTCATTAATTTCATTTTAAACAAATTCCACCATGAACCAAATTATATAGTTATACGTTGAACGTCAGTACATTAACTTAAGAGGATAGATAATAATAATAATATACAATACGATATTTTTGACAAAAACGCTCAAAATATCACATTACTAATAAATAAAATAATAATAATAAATACTTATTGCAAGATAAATAAATTATAAAATATCTTTAGAATTAGAGACTAATATTCAGTATTCGCTCAGAATCTCGTTTGTTTGAAGTTTGAACCAGTAATCATAACTACAGTTTAAACACTATATATTTATTTAATATGAACTGAACCATTAGATTTATTTGTAACATTATTAGTTTGTCTTATCTTATCTGATCCTATATTTTATATCAATTTAATACAATTCCATTTTATTTTTTATTTTTTGAACAAATCACAACATTTTAAAGATTATTATAATATATATTTTCCTTATAAATTTCATTCTGAAATATTCACTTTTGAAATGACAAGCCATCTTACAAAATAACACGGAAATCAATGTTTCCGATTTGTTGATTAAAATTTCACGACACACACTTGGTATGAATGAAAGTTACAAAAAGTTTCTATAAAGTAAATTCGTTTAAAAAAAGAAATAAAATATAATGAGAAAAATTAACACAGTAAAAAAGAGTAGGTACAAAACAGTGATAAAAGAGTTCGATCAAAAGCCGACATTTATTAAATTTATTGAAATAAAAGTCACGAAATTTAATATAGTATACAAGTATATTTAGCAAAAAGGGGGAAAATGTAATTTCCTGCATTTTTCGAAGCCTGTGATTAATGGACACTATCCCATGTACAGTATAATCTCAATAGTTACACAATTTCATATCGAGTTCTTACCTATTTTAATTCATCCAATTACAATAACACTTTATCTTAAATCTTAAATATATACAGGAGGGGGACTTTTTGTGTAGTACAATTCTACAAGATACATTTTTATTAGTTCGTTTCACAAAAAACTATTTTTCTGCTGTAGTTTTTTTCATAAAGATATGTTATTTATACTTAGATACTTACAATTTTCATGATTTATATTCTCGATTACTACTTAAAGCTATTTATGATTTGAGAAATATATTCCTTAAACACTTTTAATAAAACGAATGTTGTTAAAAATAAAATTGCTCAACATAAATATTTATAATTCAACAATAAGACTAGAAATTATTAAATTGATTAATATAATTATTAGTATTATACATTCGCCTACAAATAAGATATTGTTTTATTATTTACGCATGACGAGTATTTATAGGTAAAGGTATTCCTGAATTAAAAATTGATTGATATTCCAATAAACTGTAATTCTTTTCACTGCGAATTCTAATACAATCTTGTATAATACACGTCAAAAGATATCACCATCCCTCACCTGACCATTCCAGTAGACTGATGATCTCATTTGCCAGGAATTTCATTTATACAGTTTTCAGCTACTTTAATATTTACGATGTAACGTACTTAACCGTTCCACTCAAGCGTGATTGATTGACCCCAATGTCACGGCAATAGCGTGGAAGGACTTCAGCATAGGTTGATAGAACACGCTAAACGCGTTTCGCCGTCAAGTCTGTGTTGACGTTTACGGTTTACGATGACGGTGAATACTGCTCATAATCAATTATTATTGGCATCATTTGAACAATGTTCTAGAATTATTTCAAGATTGTTTATCAATCTGCAAATCTTTGTTTCGTTAAAATAAAATATTATTATAATTAAATCATATTATATTATTATAATTTATTACTCCCTAACAAATCCTTTAACAGTAGATATACTGTATAATATTATAAAATAAACAAATTTTGATATTTTTTATTAATGGTTTAAATTAATTTATTGATAATGTTTATGTCATATCATTATTTTTTTGTAAACACTTAATTTAAACAAATATTTTTATCACCATATAATAATATAATAATATATAATGATAATATATATTATAATATTTTAATACATTTGCATGTTACTTGTGTATAACTTACCTATCATACAAATTATTTTATTGATACGTATTTCCAAATCACTAGGACTCGTGTGAATACTTGTTCGCTTAATAAATAAAATAAAAATAAAATGTTTGTTTTTCAAATTGGCATCATGTAAATAAATAGAATTCACCGCTCATAATATATTTTACAAAAAAAATACAAAAACATAAACAATTTATATTATATACCTTCCTCAATTTGTAAAGTCATATGAATTTATCGACAAAACGATAACTGCCAAAAAACCAATTATTTATTTAAATACTGTTCAGTGTCATTATTAGTCTTTATTATTTATAGATATTTTATCCATATCTTTTTACAAACCCGGATGACTATAGTATTTCATTATTTTAAACTATATTTATTCCTGTAATAAAAATATTTACTTTTTTTAAATAACATATTTTGTTAGTTTTAATGAAATACTACATATACTCGTATTTGTTGAATTACACAATACATAAACAAGATATAAATTCCTTTAAATTGTTTTTAAATTATAAAATATTAATAAAAATGCAAGTGAATAAAATATTAAATATGTATATTTACATAATTATATTAAGTATTTATATTGTATATTTGTATATAATAAAATATAAAATTAACAAGACACCAATCTACATATCTTATATTTACGAGTATTATAATAAAACTGAAAAATCTTCCCATGTATAAGAACTCAAAAATGCGAATTGTTATTCATATATTATATTTCTTATCCTGTTATAGTTAATAACATCTCTTTTATTAAAGAGTAAGGCTTTCTTATTAAACCACCTTTATATATTATAAAATGTAAACTGATATACTTATAGTTAATTATTTCGTTTTAATAATTTGTATTATATTAATTCATGTTACAGAGCAAAATCCTAATATTAAGTAAATTTATTATTACAAACTTCAACTATATTAGCTCTAAGAAAATGTAATAATAATAAGGTAATTAAACAAAAAACAAATAAATAATTTACATTTATTTGTTTTAATGTTATATTTTTTCTAAAACGCTTGAATACAGATATTTTTTGAGTAAATTCTTAACATACCAACATCCTAACAAATCAAACGAAACCGTTTTTTACCCAAAAATTCTACTGTTATTGGTCGGTCGGTCGGTTAGTCGATCGATATACACATATAATATAATGTATATATATATATATATATATATATATATACATAATACATATATTTTAGTCGCTTTTGGATTGTATATTTTAAACATTCCACGAGACATCCGTTCCGGTCCATTGCAAAAAACTATTTGATTTTCCATTATTCGGTCGTCAGTCGGTAATAGTGGGAGAAGAGAGAAAGAGAGAAATAAATATAAACAGAGAGAGGCGAAAGAATAATAAAGAGAGAAAGATAAAAAAAATATATTACTTATATTATTGTTATACACATTATCACACTTCAAACCCGATTATGCACATCGGAAATATACCATATATTAATACGTATCTTTTACTATACTAATCCATCTAGGTATGTATATTACATCATGATTGTGGAATTCCGTATTAAACTCCTTATGGTCGGAGAAAGATAACTCTGTTATAATAATATTACCTGTAATATATAATATGCGTACACAACCATATGATATATATATTGCTACCTGCACCTTGTACGATAATATTATAATATGATTTGGGCTATAGTTTGGTTGACCCGTTGGTTGTTGTCGTCAGGTTATAGCGATCCGTATTGTCTACTGGGACTGATGAGGAGAACAGACGAAAACGCCACCCGGCTGGCCGAGGGGTCGGCTGAAGAATGTTCCACCGTACTATCGCCGGTCGCTCTCATGGCTGGCATTATCGGTGACGTACGATTTTTCAACGTTTCGCACACCGCCGTCCGCCACCGCTCTGTGTCGTATAACTCAAAATCTCGAAAACAACCCTGTGGTCAGGTCTCTCGCTCGTCGTCACCCGCCCTTCCCGCCTTAGACAATTTAAAGTTCAATACATAACCCTCTACCCTGTCCCACCGCAATGCACAAGAATGAACCAATGTGCACTGAGCATGAGTTTAGCGTCGTCGTGCATACCATTGGCACTTTGTTTGATAGTTTTGAATATCCATCGTTATCATGTTGTTTTTGTTACTTCGATTTTTCGATTGTATTTGTTTATAAAAAATAAATCGTACGCTCGAATAATATTTTAAAACGATTTATAGGAAAACGCGTATTTGTTGATTTAGGTCTTGGATTTCGTGAGAATTTATAGAAAATTCAAATTTTTGTATGTTTTCTTGAGTTTCACGATGTATATATGCATAGATATTACATGCAGCAGGTATCGCTTGTAGTAGATATCAAAATTATACGTAAACGTGGGAATTATTTTAATGAACTTAGAAATGGACGAAAGAAAAATGCAGTTCAATTATGGATAAAAATGTCTATGGACCAAACGCACCGGGAGTATAAAACCAAATGTATAGGCACATTGTACGTATACATATAAACGAGTAATATTTTTTAAATTCTGAATAGGTGGATCATCTCAAGGGTTCTATTTATACATTTCAGTTTAACTCCCTCCAATCGATTTTAAACATTTTAATAAAATATATTATTTTAGATTTTTCGATATAAAAATATTATAGAATATGAATAAAGCTCAGAAAATAGTGATCAATAATAAGATAGTATATCTAATATAAAAACATTAACTTAATTAAACTTTCTTGAAAAAAAATGTTAGCTAAAAAATAAAATTTAAAATATATCTATCAGTTTATTTTTTCTCCGTTAACTTATAATAATAATTGTTATTTAGTTTTTTTTTTTTTTTTAGTATAGACAACATATAATGACATTGCTTTATCGATTGGATTTTATCGTCGGGGGATTTTAATTTTTAACTAGTTTCAGAATTATTAATGTTATGCTTAGTATCTATCAGTATTTCCAAATTATTTTATTAGAACAAAGATAAATTTTTATCTACCTTTTAACCACAACGTTTAGACAATTAAAAAAAGTTGGCTATTATAAATTTATCTGAAAATAAATATTAAAATGTAATATAAATTGTATCCTTATAATTCCACAGTTTAAATGATGAAAATAATCTAACATAATATTTTAATCATAACCATTATATTATAAATACAATATTATAATCTTCAATAAAACCTTTCACATATACCTTTAGTCATTATTATTAAATTTTAATTCACTCGGTCTTACAACACTTATATACATCCATATAAATTTATATTTTCATTGAATGGGAATAAAATATAATGTAAATACAATAATACAATACAGCAATAATTATGTGATTTTCTAAATCGTCTATACTAAAATATATTACAATAAAACTTATAATTATTAACAACAATATGAAACTTGTTAGGTTACGGATTTCGAGATTTATTTGAAGATCGGTAGAAAATTGAAACATTCAAATTATAAGATGATATAAAATTGTTTTTTATTCTAGTGATGTTAAATTCAAAATTTTAAATTTTAATTATTTTTTAAACAAAAGAAATGTGACGATTAAAAAAATCGAATAATTTGTAGAAAAACAGTGGTTAGATAACGGGATAATAATATAGGAGTAAAACCAACAAATCTTTAAATTGTATTTTTTTGGCGTTGAGAAAATGGAGGATTGAGATGAGATGGCTAGAGCCTAAAGACCGGAAAAGATAGAACGAGCAATTATTTACGATTCGCCACAAATCAGCAGAGGCACCGCCATCGGTGCTTAATGAATGATTTCGGGCGGCCGTAGATTATACATCGGTGTTAATGGGTTTTCAATAGAATTGCGTCGTTAACGAGCACTCCGACATTGCCAGCTTCGAAACGAATTCCGACTGATTAAATCCCCCGGCGGATAGGGGAAAAAATAATAATAATAAAAATAATAAAAACAATCGTAGAATAAAAATGTTTCATACATGTACACGGGGTTGAACGGACTATAGCAGAATAATATTATTGTCGGCGCTCGTAACTGTCAAATTTCGGTTATTTATCGACAAGCAAGCGAAAAAATAATAATAATACAATTAATTGATTACAAAATGAAACAAAACAGTATTTTTTTTATTTAAAAACCCACACACAAACCTAATATTATTACCGATTCACGATATTATGCATATATTGCACATTATACATTTATACTCGATTATAATAATATAATATATAAATTAAATAATTTTTTATTTCGTTTTAGAGTCACAATAATACAATTAATACATTAAAAATGCTTTCAGTCATCGTAATATTTTATATTATTATATTAATCGCATTATATAATAGGTCTTATGTATTAAACCATTTCTTAGCCACAATTTGCATATCAAATATTCCCAATATTTTCGTGCCTTGGTTTTTATGACTTAATAATATCGCATAAATTATATTAAAATTTATTAGGTATCAAAATATAATTTAATAAAATACAAAATTAAAATTTTTATTAAAAATAATTCAAGAAGTTAATTTTTATTTTATGTAAAGCTCCGGTCGGGAGTGCTCCCCGCATAAGATATTAAGTAATTTTAACCACTCCTCCTCACTCGTCACAATCCAGACATGTCCACTGTTAGATGTGATTTTTTTTTCTTTTCGTCGTACACAACAATAATATACTATGGTAAATATTTCATTTTGTTTTCTTATTGTCAAAAAAAACGGTACGCCGACACAATAGATTATAATAATGTATTATTATATACAAACGAAGACAATATTGAGCGTCACGACTCACGGGTTACGCATGTTCTCTTGTATACATTATATTATTATTCGCGGTTCGGGTCCAGACCACGAGTTTTGAGTTGTATACTTATCGTAATTTTTGATCGTTTGTCGGGGAAAAAAAAAATCGTTTACATTCATATAGAATCAGAAGTTAGAAAACTTTCGTAGAGCATATACAAAAGACACTCGGTCGGCGAGTGTATTACGATGATTTCTTCGCGCATAATACGTACATTGTGCACTGGCGGTCCTCTTCGACGCGTTTCGTTCATGTATAGGATTCGCGTCTGTTGTGCAAGCCAAATTGAATGTAAACTTTCCCGGAACGTCCGGACATTGTTCGGAAAACTATCAAACACCCGTGTTATTTTCTCGCCGCCCCGCAGTGTTTTCACAGGAGTGTCGTATGTATACGACCGAGCTTATAACATGTTCGTGGGCACATTGGTTCTCCCGAAGTATTGATTAGCAAGACCAGCGATTTAACGTGGACCAGAATAAGAACTGCAAAAAAAAATAAATAAATAAATAATACTCACTGCAAAACAACAACAACCTCCTACGGACCATAATAGTATAATAACATTATACAATATCGAACTATACATTCGATGTTGGTCGGATTAAATTGCCCGAAAGAGTCACCGTCGTCGCGCGTGGGCTAACGAATTATTGGTAGGTAATAATAGTTGCCCACTACTCGCCCAACAGCCATTGTAATATTATTCGGGAATTTTTTCCCGTTTTCCATTGCGATATCGTAACCAAGCGTCCAAGTACCATTTTTTTAATTTTATTTTAATACGATTCACGTAATATTGTTATAAACAATATCGGAATTTCATGAAATGTAATGCATAACGACGGCTTACAACCTACAAGGGGTATATTGTATGCAAATAAAATATATTTTATTATATTATTACCACCTGTTACAATATAGTTTTTGTAAGGAAGAAGAGCGGTTTCGGACGGAGGTAAGCAAAATAAAAAAAATGCATCCCGTGGTGTAATGTTGTGGACTGTTGCAACTTCTCTACCTATAATTTTATATTTTCTATTTCTTTCTCTCTCTCTCTTTTTTTATTTTACACATATTGTTATTTGTCATTGTATCATTTTTTCTTAATCGTCATTGTTGTTGTTATTTGTTTCACTACTTTTACAGCACTCTCTACTATATTTATACCTATTCAATGATAATTAAAATTAAAACGTTTTATTTCTTCAGATTTACGTCTTCTTTACACTTGTTTTTTGTGATTTTTTCTATACTATTCTATTTTATTTTATTGCTACATTTCTACCTCTTATTAATTTTACTTGACGACAATTTGTTTGTATATTTCCTTCTTCTTCTTCTTTTTGTATCATGCGTAGAGGCTATACGTATATGCTATATATGTATTTTTTTATATTTTTGCGTCTCTTTCTATATTTCTATTATGATCATTAACATATAAAAACCTCGCTTTGTAGCACTGGCTCTTAAAAAAAATACCTAAACATATATATATATATATATATATATATATATGTATAGATGAACAGGAGTTTAATACTTTGTTTTGACGTGCGTGTGGATAGGGATTTTTACCGTAATTTTTTCCACTATATACTCCCCGCCGACATCAATTTAAACGTCAGGCGCTCGAAAACCTGACTGGTTATTAACTTGTTTTTTTGATGATAAATGAGTTTTATTTTTATTTTTTGATGGTGATTAATTTCAAAAAAACTGAACGTACACGACATTGCAGACAGCATAGGAGAAATTAACTTTAAGTTAGTCTCCTAATTAGTACAAATTCAATGCAATCTACTTGGATATTAATTTCAGTGCAAATAATAATATTTATTTATAATCCGATTAAAAAACGACGTTATTTTTTTCTTACTCTACATATTTTCAAAACAAAAATTGAATTATGATGTTTTAGTGTTCCTAAAAAAAAGTTATGTTTTTATTCGGGAAACAATATTTTTTTTTTTTTTCAAAATAAAAATATTAAAAGGCATATATTTTATTCAGTAATTTGATTCCTGATAAAAGTTTTATAAATAATTATACTATTTTTAGGTATTTACGACTTACGTCGTTTTGTAATATTTTTTTAAAGCTGCATTCTTTCTTTTATTAATAGTAAATAATTATAACGCATTGTCATAATCATAAACACATAATTTAAAATTAATATATAAATAACATTGTTTACATTATTTTTATTAGTTAGTGGGATCATTATAATATTTATCGTGTACAGTTTCATTGGATATTAATTTCAAATTTTTCGCAACATAGGTTTCTTTATAAATGTCAAAATATGCAAGATATTTTTTTTTAACAGTAAACACTCATATTTTTATCAACATATTGACTTTTTTATATTTCCCTTATTTTATCACTCTCATTTGTACCAAAATTAATTTTGAATCTTATAATTCGTAGCAGAATATTTGACTAAATCTGTTAACACATTCGGAATATTTCAATACTTTTAAATACATAAACACAACACAACAAAATAAATAAAACAATTTTAAAATTGACTATAAATAACATATATACTCAATGTTTTTTAGTGTTGTAATGGGACAGTACAATATCTTCTTTTATACGAATCCTTTGCAAATAATACTGCTTTAACAGTTGTGAGATTTTTTTTAACAATTTATATTCTATTACTATAACAGTATATGACCACAAATATTTGTGCAAACATCGAATATTGAATGTATAGTGTTTAATTTATTAATGGACATTTAAGGAAAAATGGAAAACATATTGTGGTGCACCACTATATACGTATGATTTTTAAATACCCAAGTTAAAATAACTTAATAGTCATTATGCAGATAAAATAATAAGGGAAATATAAAATGTTAGAAATGATATATCTTAGATTTTCCAAACAAAACAAAATCAGTACTTTTAAAAATTACGAGTAATTTCTGATAAAATAACCACTGTGCTACGTAATCCCACTAATTATTAGCTTTAGATGAACATTGTTGAATAACACAATATTGTCTTCTTCCGCTATTTCTATTTTTCATATTCTCTTGTCATTATAAAAACAACCATATTTCTTATTCATTTATTATTTATTTTTCAAATCATCATTTCTGGCACCCAGTTGCCTTTGCTGTATTATTATCATTATTATTTCCTTTCAAGTAATATATCTATGGAAATATCATCAATCTTATGGTTTTACATGACATAGAAAATATAACTTTACAGGAGGTTGCAATCGTTGATGACAAAATGTCCACATTATATGTGGGAGGACGGGAATGGGTTCTAGTGGTAAACGTATGATAAGCCTGGTTAGCCCTAAATAATATCACAGATTTTCGATAGACTTTGGAGCACCTAACAATATATTATTCAATAAATAAACAGTATCAAGCTAAATTAAACATGCAATTCAATTTCAACACTCGTACGGACATAATATTGTATGAAATATTTTTTTTCTATTCCTATAGACATAAAACAACTCCTGTAACCTTCAACTTTTACGTATTTTGCAGCGTATTTATGTTTTTTTTTTATTTTTTATATTTATTTATAATTAGTTTGCGTTTATATATTTTTAAGTTTTTGAATGTTTTAAAATATATTAATATTGGTAATTTGATATATTAAATTTGAATACATTATGTATCGGAGCATGACATAAAAAAATATTTTTATTGTAAATATTTATATCAACATTAATAACTGAGAATGTGTTCACTATTTAAGCTGCACCGTTCTTACTCATAGCCCAGTTAAATGACGAACTGGAAACCATTTTATTAGATTAAAAATGAATTGATAAATTGTTAATACCAACTGTCCATCAGTATTCGATTATAATTAGTATAAAAATAAAATCGATATTAAAAAAGTAATGCGATTAACTCTATTTATAACCGGACATGACCAAAGAATTAGAAATGACATCAGAAAACCGTATCACAAACCTTAACGGCTGACGTCACGTCCCTAGTCAAATAACTAATTCATTGGTATTTTAATACGAAAACGCAATATATATAGTAACTTATTTTCGCCGACTATTGTACCTATTATTTCTATATTTCTTGAGTTTGTTATTTCTATTATTTGGTTTTACCATCGCCCATCACTGCCGTCTTCATTCGTTATAAATCGCATCAATAAAATATTTCTGCAATTAAACGGGATAGAACGAAAAACGTTACATTCCTGGTTGAGCTGTGGGATTTTCATTTGACGGTTTCAAGTAGAATAAAAATAATAGTACTATATTTAGTATAAATAATAAATACCTTTGCAGCCATTGTTGATTACACTGTTACGCCAAAATATTAATTCCGGAACAATGTTAACCAATTATAAATTCCAATCGGATGTTTGGGATTTTTGTGCCAGCGCTACCAGACGCAGTGGTGGTTAATATATTATTGTACACATATATTTTACATTGTACAGACCTCGCGCAATTTCTGTAGGAATTTTTTTGACGTTTACGCGTATATAATTATAGTATATAAGTACGTACATTGTAAAAAAAAAAATTCATAATTTGAAAAACGTTTTCATATTTTCCTCCGATTCAGTTTTGTCAATTGTTGGTGCGTAGTTACCGCAGTCTCACACCAAAAAAAAAAAAAAAACGATCGTCAACAGTTTGAGCACATTTTACCTGAAATTGTATAGAGGTTTGCGTTTAAACTATTATTATTATTATGTTAATTTCAATCTAACCACAATTTAATTTAATTTATTATTAATTATAATGTTATACAGAGTGGGGCGAAACAGACAGTGCAGTTTTGAAAGGCTATTAAAAAAAACTACACAACTTTCAGAAATTATATTTATTTAATTTTATTTAGTACATCATGCCGTTTTATGTATCGAGTTTTTAAAATTATATCAGAAAGATGATGGCCGCTAGCAGATTAGGTGATGCATGCGATTTTTCAAGTTTTCGGCCGCATTTTGACACATTTCGACTGGTATTGTGGTATAGCACCAATTTCCTCCTTAATTCGCTCTTTGAGGTCTTCCAAATTATGAGGCCGATGTTTAAAAACCTTTTCTTTCAGGTAGCCCCCACATGCAAAAGCACAAATGCTCAAATCCGGTGAGCGCGCGGGCCACCCCTTATCGCCCCTCCTCAGAGACAACCATTTCCAAAAAACGTACGGACGACACAGGTTGTTCACTAGACCAAACCATGGTAATGACTGATAATGGCCATAGTCTCCCCAACAAAATGAGACCATCATAATCGCACTATACCCACCACACGGGAAGTACCAACCTTTCAAAACTGCACCGTTTGATTTTCCCCACTCTGTATTATTTTTACCGGACAAAGTATATAAATATATAAGTCTTGTAGGTATTACAGGTATTACAATATTAATATTAATTAATTAACTAGCATTTTTTTTTTTAATTATATGTTTCAGATGTTTGCGTAACTTTGTGATCTATATTATCATTAAATAAATAATTCAATTTTTCATTAGTATAAAAAATAATAATATATTAATTACTTTTTTTTATCTCGCTTAAAATATTATTTTATTATTTTTTTTTGTGCGCAAACCATCTTATAAATTTCAGATAAAATTATTGAAATCTGTGCAAACGCGACCTTTTAAAAACGTGTTCCCTGACAGCCTGTGACGTTTAAGAAAAAAAAATTCGTGAAAACGGTTGACGCGATGATAAAAAAAAAAAAAAAAGAAATGAAGAAGAAACATATACATATAACACAGTTTATCGTCGATCGTTATGTCGCGGACAAAACGCGTGTGGCAGTCCACTAATCTTTTGAGTGCTCGGATTTAGTCCTGCAGAAAGGCGGCGGACATAGTTTGCGGCCGGCATCCAATGTCTTTTTTTCGGTTTGCGTGACTCGGTGAAAATGCGACTCGAGAACAGCTGCTGTCGGAAAAGTGGTCGAGACGTTGCGATCCGGCTCGCGTCGGATTACGTTTCAAACGGGCGGAAAATAAAAATGATAATAATAATCGAGGATTCTATGGAATATTATGTACGCGATAAACAGGGCCCGGATATACTTACGACGACAGAGTTGCGCGAACATTTTGATGCAAATACCGCTGCGCCGAACAATTCGCGTCTTGGTAACGTTGGTGGATTAATATTTCGAAAAGTTGCGCGACAACCCTCGACGTTTTACAAAAGTTTCAACGTTCCCATCATTGTACGGTGCACGTACTTATCTATATAAGTGTGAGTGTGCGTGCGTGCGTGTGTGTGTGTGTGTGTGTGTGTGTGTGTGTGTGTGTGTGTGTGTGTGTGTGTGTGTGTGTGTATGTGTGTGTTTGTGTGTGTGTGTGCGTGCGTGTGTGTGTGCGTGCGTGTGTGTGTGTGTGTGTGTGTGTGTGTGTACATACCATGCGTTCAAATAATGGTTAAGATTATTAAACCGTCAACAAACTTCAAATACAAACGATTATAATGCATAGGCAGTTTATTATAATACACTAGCAACCGACTACGTATATCAATGCCTCAAAACAAAATGCGATAATAATAATAATATGTTATTTGAAACATTCTTACGTATCATAACACGATATTCTATTCGACATGAAAAACGTAAATTATATCTACGCGATTCAATAATTTAATTTAATTTTCTAAATTAAAATTTAATACCATAAAAATATATTTCTTAAGGAGACATGTGGTTTTTGTATACACTATAGATAAATAAAATACATATTATTATAACATTATGTATTCAATTTTTAAACCTACGCAGTAATAATAATAAGTAGGTACTTATAATAGAATATAAAACGTAAAAATATTAAATTTTTTAATACATTTATACGATCCTCAATTTTATTATAAAATCGAATTATCTACTGTTAATTGCTTAAAATGATTAAAGTATGATACTTATACGTAATACTTTGTATACTTTGGCTCGTTTTAATATTTTTATTGAAGTATTTAATAAGATATCTGTTTGTTACTACTATTATTAAACAATTTTTATAATACAATTTTTTTGATTAAATATTTTACTCATCCAATCCTTTTTATAGTCTTTATCAAATATAATAATATTACTTATTAACGTTTAATACTTAATAAACTTTAAATATGCTTATACCGGCCCCTGTAGAAACCAATCATAATATCATTATATAATCAACATTGTACACTTGAAGTATACCAAACAATTAGATACATAAAAAAGATAGTAGTAAGAGTTTCAGTAATTTACTAAGTAGTAATAAAATAAACTTACATATTATATAACGGTGATAAATTATTAAACATAATATATATTTACAAACAATAACGTTTCGAAAATATGGCGCCAAAAAACGTTTAAAACGTCTTCACGACCATTTAATCTGCCAATTAATATAGCAGCTGACGTTTTATTACGACATAAAGATTTAAAAAAAAAAAACATTGCTCATAAAATGTACACGTTCAAATGAGCTTTGAATTGAATTTTTATCATTACATTCTAATATGCGCTGTCGATTAATATCGCCTGTATAGAAATAAATCAAACGGCTAATAATATTTGTCATCATACATCACTCCTCGTCGTGTTCGTTTATATATTAACTTGGCCCGACGTTAATACAATCATTCAACTGCAACGCATTGTTGATATCGTTGCTGCAGACCCCGGGGAACTTCACATTACAACACTATATAATTACACGTCACGCGATTACGAAAACGACGAAACAGTATTGATGACGATAGTTGATAAATGTTTACCCTCTCCGCCCTGCGACGAATTACAAATTGAAATGAGAATTTTTGTTAGAGCTTGATCGATGCTGTTGTACACAGTATTGTATTACTATAATACACCGAGTTCATCGATGTGCCACCTCTCCGCACCGACTCGTGAATCCACCGCCAACGCCACCATGCCACCGAAATAATTGCCAAATGTATTACCCAAAGTACTGTAGCATATTTTCCAATTTTTTCCCGTAAAGTCAAATACAGTTTATTTGTTATTCATTCGCGGGGTCGGATATCCTAAAAATAACATAAATAAACAACAAAGAGACATTTTTACGGTATCGGAAATACCACCTACTATGGAATGGCAGTACATTTTATGAATAATCGAAAAATTCTGCGTACCCCGTGAATCAGTTTATAATCAATAAGGCCAACAATAATGCGCCCTTAGAACTTGTAAAATTTGTATACAGTTATGCTCTAAAAATTACAAAAAAATTTTCCAAAAAAAAAAACACACACACACAATAACTAATTGTAATGTTTTATTTTTAATTAAATGATTTATTTCTCATATATTGCACCGTCAATGATTAATAAAAATGTGTGGTATTCTCTCCGTCTGAAAACCAAACAAAAATGTTTAATGTTTTTAATAAATAACGATTTGAACATTACAACACATTGATTAAAAGACAAACATTTTAATTTTTACCTGATTTTATTGCGTGTAACAATTAATGATTTACATACGTTTTTAGACAACATTGAGCGTCTATTGTCCGTTAACAGATTTTTGTAGCGTGAAAAGGAGCGTTGTACATCAACATATTTGCATATTTATAATGCAAAAAAGCGTTGCTTATCAAATCTTCTGGCAAACCTTTTAATGTGGGTCACCGGATAGTACTTTTAAAATGTTCGTATTAATATGAAAACCATTTTTTTTTTATAAAACATCTTCACGTTTTTGTTTATATCAGCGCTATTGTTTGTACCACTAGCTTCACGAATTTTACTTTGTGCAGTTTCTATTAATTTAATTGAGCCTGCTAGTAAAACATTCTGATCTTCTAAAGATGTTATTGTATTGGGTAAAAATCCTTAGTTTGAATGAAAAGTTAAATTTGCTTCAACTTGATCATTACTCATTACAAATTGATTTTTTAACTTTGTCCTTTGAAAATACATTTTTGGGGTTCATTTTCTATATTACATTTCGAGTAGCTTATGTATATTCGCAATAATACATTGAAGCACATATCCATGTATCCCATCTTGTTATTATAGTTGTTGGGGTAAATAGAATACCTGGAGCCTCAGTTTTAAACAAATCAATACGACTTGGAGTTTTTAAAAAAATAATTTTGTATTTGCGACAAACTCTTCAATTTTTGGAAATTATTAATTTATTAAGATTAGTAATCTAACCTTACCTATTTTTTATTAATAAGTTTAATTGCCCATAATAACTTATATAAATTAAACGAATTAATCAATAAGTACTACAAATCTTAAAACATTGAAATTAGTGTAGTTTAAAAATCACTTTCAAATATTTTTATTCATACGACATACACGTATAATAATTATAATAAATTGTACTAAAAGTCCCATAATAATATGGATCGCTATTATATTATCATGAAAAAATTACCACATAACTGAAGTTTTTCGAAAGCAACTCGTGATTAGATAACCAATATTTGAAATTCATAAATATCGAAACTCAAATGCCATCGGCTGATCTATATAATATATACATAGACGAATTATCATTCGTTTAAAATGTTTATCCGTAAATTTTTCCCAATTGTACGAAAGTATAAGTACCAATTTCCTTAATAGCAGCTAGTGAATAAAATATAATAAAACACATTGCAGTGCAATAATATTTATTGTTTTTAACCATTGTCGTGGTTCTTACTTTGCATGTAAAATACATAAATAAAATCGTACTCTATTCTTTAACTGCTTCTTGTAGGCACATCCAACATGTAGTCACCTGAAAGTTGTTTAGGTAGTATATTAAAATAATATAACATTTTTTAAAATACACTAATTTGATATTACTTATAAAAAAATATGGAATTATCTCTAAAATACGTATTCAGTTCTTAAAATTTGGTAGTACATATTTTCATCATTATATAAACCTAGACTTAACCATTACAATAATGCGGTATCACAATAGTCGGATGGGTATACAACTATAAAATAAAATGCAGATATCACAACCTCTTTTTAAACTTATTTCTTTGTTCCCTCTGATTGGATTATAAAATGACGCGTTGTCATGTATGCAGAAAGTATATCCTATTACAGGATAATTCACAAAGCACGTTCATCTGCTTTTTCCTTAAACAATGTACTTATTTAAATTCTTTATAAATATACTTCAAGACCCATTTTCAAATACTTACACTTTTTATGTCATTTACGGAGTTTTTTGTAGTAACAGACATTTTTTTTTAACAAAAACCATACTTTTTACTTAAAAGTATTAAGAAGATGATTTTTTTTTTTTAACATTGATGCTTTGATCAAATTAAACGAATCATACTCAAAATTTCCAAAAATTATAAATTCAACAAGTTCATCATAAAAGCTAAAATGGGGGTGAAAGTACTCGATGAATTATTCTGTATATTATACATAACAATTACGGGTACCGTGTAGATTATATGAGCCTGCAACAAGAAATTTCACACTGTTAAACGGACAACAAACACTCACTCTCACACCACACTCGATCACACTGTACTCACTAACTGGCACTAATACTGGCATTGTAGTATATACAATAGACTATTTCGAAAAACAAATTTATCAACACGACGGATAGGTCGGGATAAATGGATTTATCCAGCATTATAGGAGGTACTCTCTAACCGTAATCGATGAGTTGTTTATTCCGATATGCTCACATGGAATACTACCATAATAATACGTCTCTGTGGTTATCCCAAAGACCTAGGTCTTAAGGTGAAAACCAAAAGTCTTTCTTTTCTATAATATTCTTTTTTTTCATTTTAAATATCATCCAAATATATTTATTAATAATTCACGATGAAACTATTCCAAGGCCATTTTAGTATGTCAGAAATTTACTTTTATAAACAATTTTGAATAATCTGCAACAACTTTTGCTCGTATTTTTAACATTGTATGGTCACGAATAGTAGTGATAAATTACGGCTGTACGCATAAAAACTTTGTAGCTAATAATAAAACAAATAAAATAGATTGTAATGAGTCCAAAAACTAGGTAAATTTTTAATAAAAATATTTAATTACTAAACGCCTTAAAGATTTACAGTCTAATTTATTGTTCCGTACTTTATTCGTTGCAATAAAGTATATTATACAAATATAAATCAGAGGGTTTTTTTTATTTATTAAATATTTAGCAGTGAAAAGAATGAAATTGTATTGTACGAAGTTCTTTTTTATTTGTGTTAAAAAAATACAATAATTAAAAACAAAGAAAATCCCGTGAAAAAAAAAGCAAAAACCGTCGAAAACCTTTGAAACAATTTTAAATTAGTGATTAGTAAATTCTTGAACGTCTTAACGTAGTATCTTATACTAAAATAACATCTAACAAGACTTAAATAATAATATTATAATAAGATATCGACATCATACAATAGTATAATGCGTAGTGAAGATACAAAATAATCTATCAGTAGTTTAACGCAACTTGAAATATTTTCATGTATTCATATATTACTATATGACAGCATGTATTCTATGTTTACCAGCAAGAAAAATCCAATGTTTACACGAAACTGATATAAATTATTGACACTGTAGTATGTTTACTTTCTTATTTTCCCTGTAGTCTCATCGATTAGCGTCGATTAAGCTCATCGGAAATATCGGAAATACGTGGCAACCAATACAATATTAATATTATTAAGTCTTTAATCGCGCGGAGAATAAACATACTCTACAAATGTACGATTTATGCACAACACATAGTACCTACTACGGTAAATAGTTAATTTGACCATTAATTTGGGATGTCGAAACACCGAAACAATAGGGATAATTATTTTATACTTTATACGTTCGTGTTCGGGCAATAATCGATGAGCATTACTGTTTTATACCAGAGGTTGCTAAACTTTTTTTTAACTCACAGCACCCTGAGGTATTTTCTCGAAATCCAGAGACACACTTCAGTAGTTCGTATAATTTTATACGTTAAAAACTGTTTTCATTGACTAGGT
Source organism: Rhopalosiphum padi (assembly GCF_020882245.1). Classification (NCBI taxonomy): domain Eukaryota; kingdom Metazoa; phylum Arthropoda; class Insecta; order Hemiptera; family Aphididae; genus Rhopalosiphum; species Rhopalosiphum padi. The sequence goes on from NC_083600.1 coordinate 29,575,067, forward strand.
ATAAAAAACATATTTAATTATACTTGTAAAAAAAACAATAAAAAAAATAATAATTGATTAATACAATAATACATAACACGCTATATTAAAAATGCTAAAAACTTTGTATGATTGCTATATATTTTAAACGATTTCACGATTCCCAATCCAAGTTCACAGGGGTGTTCACGACGCCGTAGTTGATGCGGTATAAACGATCATCGGAGAATACATGCACTCACCGTATTTTTTTTGTTTCTCAGAACGTATATATTATTATTATACCTACACATTCCTGGAGTACTTTAAAACTCCGTTTACGCTAAAAAATACACACACACACACACTCACACATATTACTGGGTCTTTCACGCAAAACGACGCACGTCGACTTTTATTTTAATTTTTTAAACATTTATTATTGCATTACACAATCTGTTTTCAGTTTACAATAAAAGTAAGTGAAGTACGACGGGGAGACTTGTTGAAGAGCCTATCTCGTTGATGGAACTTTGGGTCGATGACTTTTAATAATATTATAATAATATGCGCCTTTTGAAACCTACTTCTCTGTACTCGGGACAACCCGCAGCTCGCAATTATAAAATCCCACCACCATCACCGCCGCCATCACATCCGTACATTAAATTAATGAGTTTGTATTATACACGGTATACGTCATATACGCTGTGTACGCGAAAGCCTAACCACTGGCACTTTGGAAGTGTTCGTCGATCGCACTGAATATTTTAGGACCGCCAAAGTATATAATGCCGTACACGCCGTTCGCGTTTATGCCGAAATAAAAAAACGTTTGGAGCACAGTCAAACATTTCGTTTTTATAAAACATCTCTTTTTTTTAAAACGATACGTAGTTTTACTGGTGTCGGCGTATTATAGGTTGGTATAATATCGGTCGATTTGTGTGCGCGCTGTGGTTAATGTCCACTTCCGGTAAGTCCTTTTACATCGGGAGCGCGTTCGACGATTTCGGCGAAATAGTTAGTTAGCTTTAGGTGCAGTATACGACAATAACTCGATAACTGTGATGCGATTACTTTAAATTGAAAAAAAAAAAACAAAATTGTACAGGTGATCTATGGAAATATTTGGGTTTAATAAATCGCGTTACCAGTCGGTATTAATATTATACGCTACTTATATACTCTTACGAGATAACACGCGCGCGCGTCATACGCCTGAAATATTATTATTGTAACGCCTATCCGACGCACCGGTCGCGGTATACATAGGTAGTGGGTAGGTATATTGTAAATAGGTATACATAATATTATTATATTATAATATGTGTACACGATAACATCATTATAACTGTTACGTAGCTGTTATTTTTTTCCCGATCGCGACTAATCGTCGTTAATTGTTTCCGTGTGTCACGTCTACAGGATTCAGCGACCCGTACTGCATGCTTGGTATCCAGCCGGGCATGGTGTCCCCGCAACCCGGATCGGGCCTGCCGCCGTCGCCGGCCAACAGCCCGTCGCCGTACCAGCCACCGCTATCGCCGCGGCCTGCGCACGCCACCGCCCGCACGCTGTCCGAGGGCGGAATCGAATTGCCAGACGGCCGGCACGACCATCACGACAAGCTCCGCAAACACCACAGGTAAGAAACGTGTGCGTTTGTGTGCGTTTGTCTGTGCGTATAATAACACAAGGGCGGCAAAACTTTTTCGGGTCATGTACCTGTGTACCGGAATTTTGTAGTCTGTTTTCGAAAAAAAAAAACACGTGCCAGCGATATTAGGTTGTTCGCGCCGGTGTTGTACGATTGAGAACGTTTTACCTTTTCGGTAATACGATTGAGAACGATTGCCGGCAGATCAAAGACACAATATTTTGTACCTTATAGTCAAACGATTGATAACGATTTTTCGGGCGACGTTGCCCTTATGAGCATTTAAAGTATACATATTATAGTGTAGTATCAAAACCGAGGATGAGGTAACCGCGGATACCTCTGACCTGCGGACGATCGGTTGCCGTTGGAACACTAGAATTACTATAGAGTTACCTACTCCGAGTTCCGAGTGTTCTGTTGATCGCGCGTTGCACTTTTCGCCGGCGTAGTGTATAGGCAATTTCGGTACACCACCGTACAACATACATAACATAACATATTAATATAATATTAAACAATATTATACAGACAATATAATTTTAAAATTGATTTTTTCACAATAAAGGTGTATCTATCTAAATATATAATTATAGATCCGCCTCGTTTATAGCGTGTAATGTCTACGGATTCAAAACGGTTCGCCGTATTATTTGGTAACGATCAAATTAGCTTTATACTATTTAAATTTAAATATAAATATTTTATACTATTAAGATTTAGTATACTTATTGTACTCGAGGTGTATAATACAATTATTTGTGATATAAATTTACAGCTTCTTTATTTTCATTTCAAAATCGGTTATTTATTACTAGTCACTACGTCATGTAATTAGTATAATTACTAATTACCTACATTTGTCAAAAACATAATGACTAAAACGTCATGGTTTCAGTAACGTACCGACTGTAATGTGTGCAGTATGTAGTTCAAAACAAATTGATTTCATTTGTTTTCATTCGACTAAAATGTGAAATTTATGAATTTTTTTTATCTCCAATATTTTATTAATGATAAAATATTAATATAATATTATTTATAAAAATATTTTATTTTATATTAATTAATTCATATGATTTTATTGTTGTTAATATTTTTATTATTATATATATATTACGGTTATAAATGCATTATGGTAATGTATATAGGCACACAGAGAGAATTGTAGTGGTTTTAAAAGCACCCGTTCCATCACATCGGTTGACTAAATTTTAATTGGATTTCTTGTCATAATCGCATTATTATATTATTTTTGTTTCTTTTGTTTATCAATTATTTTTAAGCGTACACCCAACATCGCCCCTAGATTGAAATTGTATTATGGGCTATGTATTTTATACGTAGGTTATTATAGACGACGATGAACCAACGATTCGAGATACACATACAGTAACGTCGAAACCGCGATCTTACGGTGTGTATAATGATTTACAGTTGTAATTATTTTGTAGAAATTATACCTAATACCGTGCCAATTTCAAAATGCGTAGTTCATTTTTCATAATAATTATCATGGTATGAATTTTTTTTGGATATTTGATCCGGATGGTGGGATAGAAGTTATTACCCTCCGTCTGTATCTGTGCATTGTCGTGGTAACAATGGCCAAGTACCGTAGTATTAGTTATTACTTTTATGTGGTTTTAATTTTTTTTTTTTTTAGCAATTTCACATACCGTTCGTATTTTCACTGGCGTATCGGTCTAGTCATTTTTTGTACGATGATTAACCTAAACATATGATAGCTATCAGATATATTCGAATCCTTTCAGGCTACTATGGGTTTACGAGCTTTCCATTTATCACTGTGTAACGTCTAACCTATATCAATTTCAGCTTGAATACAATCGATAATAAAGTAACCTTACCGCGTTTTTCTAAACAATCTTCTATTTACCGTTACACGCGAACATCATATATCCAAGGTTCTGTAATGAGCTTTCCTTTTTTTTTTTTCATTTTATCGTCTTGATCCCGACGTGGTTGGCTCAGCGGTGATTTTGGATATCCCCAACCTCCCATACCATGGTTTGCGTGTAATAATGTAAGATAATATATTTTTCATTAAACTATAAATTCACTGGGGTTTATTTTTTTCTTGTATTTAATTTGTTCACAGCATCTATACGCAATACGCAATAATTATACCAATTGTCTACTGTTGATTAGGATTTATTCTTATATGAAATTCAACTCCATTCGAAAATAGTATAATATGTTTTTTAACATAATATATAAATTCGTGAAAAATATAGATACAACACTATAAAATTGATCAAATGTAATTTTTCGAATATATAGTTTGAATAATCATTTGATTTAATTTATAATATTGTTTAATACACAAAACATAACTTTACGAACTACAATAAACTATTATTATCTGTATAATATATTATTTTACTTATTAAAACATAATATTACAGTCTTCACCAATACTATTCATTTACCTATGTAGTATGCATATCATTGAGATAAATTGTTATATCATTATATTATATTGATATATTATTGGGATTAGCAAAGACACGACTTAAATGTCCAGCGTTGACATACGCACTTATTTCTTATTGCAGTAATAAAATAATTACCAAATATAACAAAACCAGTGTGAAAATGATATGTGACATTGTACACCTTCACAGACTGTACGTTTTAATAATCACCGGGTGTTTTTATCAGTATAAGTAAAATACCTGTGTATCGCAGTGATATTCACGCAAATTAATGTTTTACAGTTGAACCTTGACCATAAAAATATATAGTATTGAGTTTTATATATTATGTTGAATTCTGATCGCGTCAACTAATAATTATTGTTCTTTGGAAATCATGCAATAATGTAAATAATGTATCGATTAAAAATGAACGAAACAGTTGTTTAAACCGAATAACGGTCGCTTGTATAACCACTTTGTTAAACTGTTATTGAAACACAACAAATAATCAATGAAATCTATGGACATTATACAACACAACCGTAAAGTATCGTTATAAGGCATGTAATATTGTATAGGGGATTTAAAATAACCCGGCGAGTTATAATCATAAATCTACTATAACCGTTTCCGAACATTGCGCCGTACAGAAAAATGCACGTACACGAGTAAAGAGAAGCCTATAAATGTTCTCCATTAAATGATAGCCAATTTTTCGTCGTAACCGAATCCGTTTCGAAAACGATTTCCACATATGTATTGACGTTAATGTCGCTACTATAATATGGGCCCCTTAAAAAAAGGTTCGCCGATATGGACTAGGTAGCTACATTATGCCATTCAAATTGCAGGACTTGAACGAGTACCCATAATTTCTACTGATGTTCGAAAATATTCCGTTGCCCGCGGGAAACCAATACCAACCAGTTCATAATAAAGTAAACATAATTAATTTCAGAGAGTCGATATTTACAATTTCTAGATTCACTTTATAACACATATAATTAATATATGATATACGTATAAACAGAACATCCGACATTTACCAAAATTTAGTTTCGTTTGATCTGCTGTAAATCCGTCGTGTTTTCACAAATTTATCAAACAAACTAGATATCACAAAAATTTGAAAAATATTCAAATGGTATTATTAATAGGTAGTTTACTACTACAACATATTTGTACGTATAAATACGAGATCATTAAAATTGTTTGTCAGGAAGTCTATTGGAATTGCATAGAGGTATAAAATACTTTAATATGATTCGCTTACCAGCTTCGTAGGTAACTAAAAATTTCAATTTATATGTTTATATAAGAATAATAACTATATCATATTATTATATAAGTTTTGTGAAAACATGTTGTTTAAAACTCAAAGCCTGTAAGTATGAAACACGTGTATTAACAATACAACACGTGTATAATAATAATATACGTTAGTTATGAACGTAACCCACTTCGATTCTCCCAAAACGACGTCGCATATTTATACACATTATACAATCGTCTATTGGTTTTACGATGATTGCCGAGAATCGTTCGCGTCGCACTACACAGTCCAAATACCACTAAACCGTACAAACAACCTTCCGTCAAAAAACAGAATCAAACTCCAGCAATTTTCGTTAACGGAGAAAATCCGAGTAAATAATAATAGCAGGCAGTGTGTAGCCTAAACGTTTGAAAACGAAAATAAATAATACACTTCCCGCCACCAACACCCCCTACTAAAAACCTACCACTGCCGAACCCTTAGCGGCTTACCACACCTCCGCTGCTACCCTCATCGTACCCACGAGAAATTGCACCCGCATGAGGCCATACACACACATACACACAAACTTCAGCCTGCCTACGCCGTCGTCGAAGTAATGTATCGTACGTATATATATATATTCCATTTATAATACGAAAATACGCGGTCCAATATATATTATAACGTCCAGAAGTCAAAACGTATAGTATTTCGAATCGTTCTATCGACAAATCATATTTTACCGTATAAAAGTCAGACCTTTTTTTATTTTATTTTTTATATTCGTTCCATAATTGTTCTTTTTATCAGAATAAAGTATATCTACCTGAAATGCGTTTAAATAATCGATGTTCACGTAATTTTTAATCGAATTTTAAATAGAATTTACGTTTTCCAGTTTTTTTCAAGTTCGTATCTGTTTGTTTTAATTTTTAATTTATTTCGACCCTATAGACACATTAAATATTTGATATCTTTTAGATACCTTCTTAAAATTCATGAAACCGTTCAATTACAGTAATAATTTTGTAGACGTTGAAAAATATTATGTGAACACTCATCAGTCGTTCGTTCTTAACTTACTGTGCGTGTCTTTTATTTTTAAATTGCAAGTTGTACGATCGTACCTCGTGAATTTTTTTTTAAACACTGGTTTTTACCTCAACGTCCTCAACGTAACAATGTCGATACTTATTGTTCACATAAAATTATAATATCTTTTTTGTTATACAAATCGTTAAGTAGATAACTTTTTTTCGTGCAGTTACATATTGTTCTTATTAAAACTGATTCAACCACTCCTTTTCGTTTATTGCAAGTAAAAACACACATAGTATATCATTTTACTAATGCGTTTTACCCAATCCACCACATTGATAGAAAAAATATTATTCAAGCTGAATAGTATAAAATATTATTCACCTTTGAGATACAGCAAAAATGTCCAGTCGATAAAAAAAGAGGTTTTATACTATTCGTACGTTTTTCCCCTCAAACACTCACCAAAAACCGAAAAACTTATCGCACAGCTCACAGTCACGTCTGATACACATTCGTAATGTTTTGCCGATTTATTATTATCTGCAGTAAAGTATACCGTGTTCACGTCAGAGATACACCTATATCATGTTTAAAAGGATTTTGTTCGCTATACAGAGTTCAGTGTAGTTTTCATTTCATTTTACAAGAATTCCAATAATCTTACTATAAATACATTAAACGAGTAATGAACACTAAAGATAAAAAATATAAACATATTAAAAAAGGACAACCCATTAATAATATCTCTCAGATATATTATTATTTTTTTTGTTGTATTAGTTATTTGTAATTATATTATTGTTGTTGTTAAGGCGTCTCTTGGCCATTTTCCTTTTACCATTCTAGCGGGATTTTATGGAATTGTTAAAAAGGATATTTGGGAGGATATAGGATTTTTGTGGTTATATGATTAGTCAGTATGTTGTGAAATCTATTATAATATTGGTTTGCTAGTTATCTGAATTTGGAGATAGTCATTGTGCTTATTGTATATAAATTTAGATTGAAAATACTACGGTCATACAATAATTAATCATAAACTAATCTTCTGAAATGTTGTCACTGGATGAATTTTGAATGATTTTGCTTAAATTTTAATGTTAGAATTCAGTAAAATTGGAGCTATGACCAGTATTTTGTTTTTGAGGTGAATTTTAAACTTAATGATTGGACGGAGAAGGTAAAGAAGTGAGATACATTGTTTTGTTTTTTCCTTTTGGTATGATCTTTCCAGGTGAATCTTGACGTAAAGTTAATTAAAAAAAGTGAATTAATACGAACGACAACTAAAGCGTGAATGTTATGCACATAAAAACTATACAAAAAATTATAATTAAGAAGTAGATTCCTACCCTGTGTCATATACGCATGCGAACTGTTATTTTTGTGTCATGTGAATATTTTTTTCGTCGGCTATTATTTCTATTTTTTATTTATCAAATGCGCTCACAACCGATCGGAAAAATTCAAATAATCAAAAAAAAAAAGGTGAAAAAAAAATACTTTTGCACACGATGATCTATTATTGTTTGGGTGTTGTTCATACTATAGTCTCATTGTTAATAAATTTAGTAAATATAGGATTTCACTGAAACAATAATATATATAATATTTGTTTAATTCTTTAATATTTCATTTGTTCAGCGCACGATACTATAACGATTGGAATATATTTTATACGCAGGAACAAGTGAAGGGCTGTGCAAGTGTCGGGTGGGTAACTCTCAATAATGTAGTACTTGGATTCCGTTTACGAGTATTGTTTGGTATAACTACCTGTAATGTTTAATACACGTTAGTATGACGCTGCATATTTCGTAATTTATTTTTCCACTATTATTATGTTGTTATAATTTATAGCAGGGCCTTGCAACCGAATTAACTAGAACCCATAACACCCCAGAAAACCCTTAAAAAATCCAACACCCAAAAACCCATATAGCACAAATGATTTTAATTTAAAATATTTTAAGTATATAACCGGAACCCAAACAAATCATACTGATTAACCCGAATATTTATATTTTACAAATTTAATGTGATAATATGTAATTTTCTGGGTATTTTTACGGTTAGTTGGATTTTTTGTTTAGTAACAATTATTAACAAGAATAATATTACAATCAGTTGGTATTTATTATTAAATATTTATCGTTTTCAACTTAATATTGTTTTAATATTTATGCAATAAACTTAATTTCATATCAATTTATTCTATGCATATTATATAATACATAGGCAATATTTTATGAAATTAAATAATATTCTAACTAATACCTTATAAAACCCTATTATATAAAAAATATACGTTTTTCCTTATTAACGCCCGTATAAACCCATATTAACTTGTGAATTAATGGTTATGAGCGCCCAAGCGTATATTCAAATATTTTACTGAACATCCTAAATACATAGAACATCAGAGACCCGGAAGTTAAACATTTTATTCCGGCACAAAAATCTGATTCAGTAATTATATTAATTCATGATTTTCACACATCGAGTATTAATAATTTTATTACAATATTCACTGGTCACACTAGACTATTATCAATTGAATTTAATTTATCTTTGAATTATTTCAATAATACATTGCTATGTATAATACTCGCTCAGAAATTCATTCGATTTTTTACGACTTGTAATCATCGTATTGAGCACACGAACTATCTGTAGAAGATATTATAGAAATATAGCTTTGTTGTACATAATTTATACAATTCTATCAACCATATGAAAACAACATAAATAAGACTCCAGTTATAAATCAATACTTTTCTGTTGTTATCACTAATCATACGCTATCAATCATAATAGGGTAGACATATTACACAACAAAATTATTATTATCATTGCAATTGAAATTTATGTGGGTTTTGATTACTTTATAACATCAAATACATGTAGTATTATAGTTTATAATATATTATGATATATACTAGCTGTTTAGGCATAATATTATAATATAATTCTCTACTCCGAGTATACGAGTATATATAAAGTATTCCTGTCATTCTGTTTGAATTGATAAATTGCGAATTGACTAATTATTAAACAGTCAAGAGCTTTATACATAATTCTGCCAGTTTTTTAATAATATAAATCTTGAAATTATACGTTTTCACGTATACGTCATAATCGGTTATGATGTTATGTACAGATGTATCATGGCCTACGCGAACTCATCAATATTCATTTAACGTTCGTGAACTTTAAACAGTATAAACATTATAATATTATGATAATATTTGTACTTATTGTGCTGAACAGTTTCAACAATATATTGAAACATTAACGACAAAGTCCAGTAAATAGGTAGGTATTATGTTTTAAGTTTGTAACAATAAATTTAAAATTTTTGTCAATACTATATTATAATAGTACCTAAGTATAGCCAACGTATTGGCCACCGTAGTAATAACAAATTTACGGGATAGGTTGAGTAAAACAGAATATATTTTACGTTTAAAGTTAAAAGTTTTTGTATAATGTAATTACTTGGTAGTAATTTCTAATTACACATTATTTAACCAAATCCATTAACTTATAAACCTATATAAACACAATATTTTCCATAAAATTTAAACGTTACATTTTAAGTCGTAATAGCATTATTAAGTCATGTTTTATAGACCTTGTTTATAAACGTTTTAATTATTAATATTGAGTAGCATTAACATGATTAATGATGTTTCTCAACTCAGTGAGTTAGTTTTTTCTTTTAGTCGACGAGTTTAAAATTATTTTTAAAACAAAAATAGCATATTTTAAACAAAATACAATATACAAACATTTTTAAGTTTTGTTTTTTGCCATTTATGTGAGATAATTGTTCACAATACTCTCATGCACCTTTTCTTACAAGGATTGCTCCGTAGAACACACGATTATTTTATGTTTTTTCTTAATTTCCTAGCGTGTAAAAATTGTAACAAAGTGGTTCACCCAGTTTATAGGAAAAATAAGTAGAGTACCTACCAAATTCAACCGTAACATTAATTTTAATTGAATTAAATGATTTGTTGATACATTTATGTATGGATAAACGACTTCTGTGAGCTAATTGCTATTTTTGTTTCCTAATTTAAAATGTTCTTTTTAAAACATTTTCATCTCTGGAAATATTGCTTTTTCTTTCATAACAGGAAAAACTATAAAACTTTCATAAAAAGTACTTTATCAAAGTATATTGTTTTATCTACAAATTATGTCTTTTTTTATAAATAATTATATCTGTATAATATTGTTATCACACGCAATAAATAATAAAATTGAGTGTTTAACGGTTTCCAAAGTTTATTGATAAAATTATTTTTAACCATAAAATTTTAATCTTTAGATCACTATTAGAGTAGTAAACTGAATTCAAAATTTAATTTGTTGATAGATTTTTTTTATTTAAAATGTATTACATAATCAATAAAATCTTTTTAATGTATACCTCTAACTTAAAAATTAAATTATAAGTTTTTATTTTTTGTCTAAAACTTTTAATGGTCAATTTAAAGATTTTTGATAATTCAATACTATATAACATTCAAATTTTTGTTTTTATTGATCATGCTAAAACCTAACATTTAGATTTGTTTATTGTGTACAATTATTATAAGAACTAAGAAATCAATTAAACACATTATTATTATTATGTAGAATAAAGTAAATTGCATAATATTTTAAAATGCCATGCTATTGAAACCTATTTGCCTATACGTTACGCCGTCTTACGTTTTTTCCTTGATGGTATTAATTGGTATAATTATTAATAATAACATCAATATAAAATATAAACTGTAGCAATTACACAACTGTTGATTGAATTAATTACAAGATAAATAAAGTAATCAAATATTATTGTCAAATAATAATTTCTTTTAAACGTTATTTAAAAAATAAATAAAATACGAAATTCCGTAAAAAATAAATTCAATAATAATTATAAATATATACTTTGTTTTATAAATTATTTAAAACCCTTAGCAAACAATCATTTAAATTTATACGAAGTAAACATCATCATTTGTTATTCTTTACTATGTTTAAAATTAATACCACGTTGCCTTTCAATACAATTTAATTTTGATAGATCTGTCAGATTTGCATTTGTTGAGATTATAAATAATTTAACTATAGTAAATAGTAATTAAAATTTAATTTTCAATTTATGATATTTTAATCGAATTTATGCGATGATAAATTTCGAAATAAATCAACCTTATTAATAATAATAACAGACCAAAGTACGTTATTAATATTTAACTGAAAATAATGTATGTATAATAATATTGGTATTAGAACAAAATTAAAAACGTATCCTAGAACTTTAGGGAGCAGATAATATTGCAGTGTCTTCATGTTTTAAAATATTAATGTATGTACTGATGTTTCATAATATTTTATGTATGTTACATTCATTATTCATAAGTAAAAGAATCAAGTACATTTATTTTAGAAAATGTGCAAAAAGAAATGGAAATTAAATCGAAGTTCTTTAAAAAAAACATTAAACTAAGTAATAAATTTCGTAAGAAAGTATACAATTATAATGCATAGCAACTTCGACGAACATACAGTCTACAAATTTACACCGTCAATCGTACATAATATATATATTATTCATGTATACGTTTAACCGATGACATGTGAGATACAGATATGTAAATAATTTATAAATGTATTTTTATAGCATTACTATTACCATATACCTAGTAATATAGTGTACACTGTACATGTTATATTATAATATCATCATATACAATAATAATTTTTGATGTCGATTTTTTAACGGAATCGAGACGCGTTTCGAAGTTGTATAAAATATAATATATTTACGTAAATAATATTTTTCAGCGCACGGCGTACTTAAAAATATAATTACACAATACAATAAGATATGTCATTACACGATTTTCTGATTAGAAAACGACACTCTCTTCGGAGTTCAAATTTCATAAGACACGCGTTACGATATTATTATTGTGTGTAAGTTTTTATTTTTATTTTGTTTTAATATATTGTAAGTACAAGTCATTTTATTCGGCTGCGTCGTGACGGTTGATGGGCTCCATAACACACGCGTACAACAATATATTATAATATACAGTGCACAATAATTTAATGTAATATTGTAATATATTATATTGCAGGCTGTGTAACGTGCATGAATATGTTTAGTGATATTTTAAACTCACGGTTCAAAAACATTGCTATACTGCCTTATTGGTACACTGCACTAACGCGCACTTATAGTTATATTATTCGATTTATTCGGACGTGACTGACTGAGGATTATGTCATAATGGTTAATCCCGTAAATGTACATATTGAAATATCTTATACATTTGCCGCTACGGTACTATAGTTCGAATGGCCACGCCAAACTTCGTCGACTTTATCACCTACAGTAATAATAATATATTGTAATGTATAATTATTTAGGTATAAATCAATACAGTTGAAGAACCAATAGAAGTACATCTCTTCGTTACCCAATGTATTTTAAGAATCAAATGCCAGTGTTATCACGGCATGGTTATATAATATTATACCACAGTAATCACATAATATATTATAGTAGTGCGATTTATAATAATTGGTCGCGGTCGGTCGACATTTACTACCTGTATGCGATTTCTTTATTATCTTTAAATTTACGGGCTGACCGTTTGTCCGTGTTAGTATAGTATGTATGCATTTTTGATGGTTATGTAACACATTTTATTATAATACAGTATATTATTTGCATTGGCGTGCTTTTGAAAGCGGAGATGTTATGACTTTTAAACTATTCAAGCCTTACCCTGTTTAATAATAAAGAAATTATCAATCAATTAAACTTTATGAAATATTAAAAATAAAACAGCAATAAATATTGAAAACACGAACTTCTATTACAGCAATAAATTATACAGTATTTTTCATGTGTTGATTAAAAATCAATAGACAAAAACAAGCCAATGGGAATAGTGGCATATTGCCCTCGTCATCCCGTGAGTACCTATAGTCCCTGGAGTGTAGATCAACTACTGTTCAAAGATATTTTAGGTGAGAAAAAAAGTTTCATGAGATCAAAAATAAAAAAGGCACATACGTAGTATCAATTTTGACGATCGAATTTAAACAGCATTGAATAATAATAATAATATGAGTATATCATATATGAAATGATATAAATTTACAGTTGTATTTCAAAAGCCATTGACTAGAATTTTAATTTTTAATGTGATTCCTTGCTGTTTCAACAAAGTGAAAAATACATAATTTTATTTAAGCTTTCGCTTGCAAATCATTATACCATTGAATTATATTGTATTGTTTTTGAATTTGAGACTGTTAATTGTAGATAATTCTTTTTTCAGAGCTATATTCACTTATATATATATGCTTTAAATTCATTACATTTTAAAATAACTGCGACGTCGTCCCGGTTGTATATATATAAATATTACGTCATTTCGATTGACGAAATCAAAATATGGCCTTTTTTGTCATATTTACCAAGGGACACGGTTTTTAGCACAATCTGAATGATGGCACTTTCCAACATTTCGGCGCATAGTGAGCGCTAAGTTTAAACCGTCAAGTGAATACTAACCCCAATACCCACCACAATATGACGTCGCATTAAAGGTAAATGTAGGTAAACGTCAAACTATCATCCGTCCGGTCGGCGTCACATTACGGAATTCTGCGTGGGTGGTGCGTCTACCGAAATGTAATAAAATATGCCATAATAATATTATATTATAGCGGATAAGTAACAACCAAAGTCCAAAAATACATTAACGTGATTGAACCGAATTTTCACGGAATTCGGTTGTATCGTTAAGAACTTGAAAATGGAAAAGGCTGACTTTATATTGTCACCGTGGTAATTGCGTGTTTTTATCGCCGTTGAAGAACACCGCGTGCCGTGTGCGGTGTATAATAAACACGCGATTTTATTTCACACGGTTTACATGAAAAATGTTTTAAAACTCTGCGATTCGTTCGATGATAAACTGTACAGTGTTCTACATAACAGCAACAAACAAACAATAAGTATGACAAAGACAAAACATCTCAGCACGTAAATGAATTGTAGTTTTTTTTTTTTTTTTCGTTTCTGAGTATTGCGTGCTTACGGGGTTTTAAGGCAACATTTTAAAGCTAACGAAGTATATTTATTTAATACGGTAATAATTATAATACTTTTTAATATATTTGATAAATATAAACACAAAAATAACCTCTCGCTTTTTATTTTTGTATAGCTAATTTTTAATGTCATATAATTTTGAAAACCGTAAACAGCAAAAGTTCTTGTGTTTTCCGTACTTTTAAATTACTTAAACTATTTTTCAACATCAATGTAAAAAAAAAAATACAGTTCAAATGGTTTTTTTCAAAGTATAAAAATAATAAAATTGTCTTATTTTTAAATTAACATTATTATCGAAGTGAAATTATTATTTAATTATTATAACTTTTGAATAAGTGGACAAAATAGTAAAGAATTTTTAACTTTGAAATTTAAAAACTGCAAAGATGAATTGTCGTATTTGAAAAACGATATCTAGATTTATGTACAAAAGAATAAACGTAGTGTACCAAGTACATATTTAGTTTTTAAAAATGTAAATGATATGGATCCATTGATACATTAATGATACGTTAATGGCTTATAAATTATAATAATATTCTAAACCAAACTCGATAATACATTATCATAATACATGTTTTACATATTGTACAGTATACACTATACAGATACTGTAAACGCCGAACATGACCTGGTATAATTTATGGACCTTATCGGTAACGGGTTTTTTTTTTTGCATCGACCAAAAACGTTAAGGAAATAATCTTTTAGGCTGATATGCATTTGTTGAGTATTTTGATTGTGTTTCAGTTTTCGGTTGAGTTTCAAGAGGAAAGAAAGAGGTGGTGGTTCCGGAGGTAGTGCTTATGGGTGCCGAGAACATCGGGATAGCATATCGGCTGTTCCCGCGCGGTTCATCCAAGCAACCAGCGTACGCAGAGAGACACTCAATCCAAAATGGGGTGAAAATTTCATGTTGTATGTATCACAAGAGTCCGGTCTATAATAATTAATATTTTATGTATTATAATATTGGATATCAATGATTTATACGGTAAATTTGTTTTTTTTTTTTTTTTTTTTTAGTGACATTGATGACGTAACCAGTGATATCTTACACTTGGACATATGGTATGATAAACATTGATATTTATTTAATAAATAATAATATAAGTAGAATTTCCTCTAGATAAAATATTGCATTTCATAATTTGTATATTTCATATTTTTATTTACTTATATGTATTTTGTATTATTAAATGATATCATTATAATATATTTTATAGTATACAATTTATAGTATAAATGTTACAAGAATATTTTAGAATGATCAAATAACTAAACGATTAATATATATTATTTGTTGACATGTGGTGTGCAGGGACCATGACGATGAGTCTTCGGTGTTAGATGCTGTCAGCAAATTGAACGAAGTGAGAGGCGTCAAGGGCTTAGGGAGGTTTTTCAAACAAATCGCTCAGAGCGCTAGATCTGGTAGCCAGGACGATTTCTTGGGATGCATAAATATACCAATTCAAGTAATACACACGCACACATATTATTTATATATGAGCTATGTTTACGTGTGTATATATATCTAATATTATAATATTGTTATCAAAATTGTACCGAGCAGGACGTGCCTTCTACGGGACTAGACAAATGGTATCAGCTAGAAGCCCGTTCGCAGCGATCTAACATCCAAGGTAATATACGGCTAAAGCTTTGGTTGTCCACACGTGAGGATCACGGCCAAGCTAGCACGCAAAATCATTTCGACAACTGGACCGACGTACGTCGTAACGAAAGACTGTTGACCATATTTGCCGATTACGAAATGTCACTGACAAAGTCCGTAAGTAAAATTTAACGTTATAGAAATTCGTCGGTTTTGACTATATATGCAGTATTGTTCTACTAAATTTTCATTACTATTATTATAATTGTTATTATTGTAGAGCCTGTGGAACGGTGAACTCTGTCACGAGGCGACAAGCATACTTCATCAGCACGCCGTACAGAGCGGAGTCTCCGAACTTCAATTGGCCGTGATAAGGTGGTTGGCCTTCAGCCACATACCGTCTATAGACCCACAGTTTCTCTTGAAGCAATTGTCTCAATTAGAAGCCGCTTGGGGAGAACAAACATTAACCGTCGAAGAGGTAAGTGGTCGTCGGCGAGATGTTGTGTAAACATATCCTCGTAAAAAAAGTTTGCTATACGATGTTTATAACATCAATACATGTATACTTATTTAATATTTTTATTAAATTCGCGTGACTGCGTCATTTTTATTGATATCCAATATTTTTTTTAATTATTTTTAATTCGCAAGAAAATATTGAATATTATAATATGTAATTAAAATTCATGATACTCATCGTAAAATAAATAGCTACATAGTATGGGTGTGAAAGTGTGATTAATAAATCCAATATCGTTAGTTATGTATACATATATAACAGTTATAATGACATAAAAATAACAACTGAATATTTTCTTCCAGGAGGACTGGTTAGCCGACTCTTTCAATGTTTTCTTAGACTATTCTATGCAACTGATCCGAAAATATCGCAAGCTTTTTCCGCCATACCATCATACATCGATGAACCGTTTGGAGTACATTCTCAGGTAAACAATTAATATAATAATAAAAAAAAATAATAATTAATATTAATTATTTAGCTCAGACTACTATTTCGAAAATCATTTATAGGTAATAACTAACATGAATTTCTGGTGGTGTTTTATATTACAGGTGTTTGAGCCGACTGTCACTATCAAAAGCTTACGGTAAATGTTGTCCTTTCAATAAGGATATCCGCGGTGAAATCGGCAACGCGCTCAGAGTTGGTACGAACGAGTGGTACGAAGAAAATAGAAAATTCATGGCAACCGGACAACACGACCCAGAAACCCGACTCAAAGGATTCGTGAGACTAGTCACTTCCGTGTTGATTGATCTACAAAAAGGCGTGGAACACTACAACGTTTTATTTGAAAAGTAACACGGTTTTTCGTTATATTGTTATAATCTGAAAATGTTTTTGGTTTGCTAAAAATTGTTTTTGTTTCACAGTATAAACGGTGTGTTTTATTACGCGGCGATCTACAAACAACACGAAAAATTAGTAAGTACTTACAGAAAGTAAACGTTATTATTGAAGTTCTAATAATTCCTAATAGGCCGATCGATAATTCAGTTAGCAGTAACAAATGATATTGTGTTTTCTCAGTTGGCAAAGGGATTTTCAAATCATTTGGACATTATCATAGAGGTACAAAGTATGACACGACCCCGTAAATGAATATTAGTGTTCTCGCAGTAGTATTCTCCGTGCTGCAATTCCATTGCCAATAAAATCATTATTATGTGTTTTGCTATTAAGGGCGAAGAATATTATTATATGTTTGTTAGAAGTGTTTTAACGCTTTATCCGATATGAACATGTTGTGCCAATCGATATATTTATAGAGAGAGTTTTTTAAAAAATTGTTCATAGATTTTAGTTTTGAAAACATATGATGCGTATAGATGTTTGTGAATTTATATATTATATGTATAGAGTGATTTTAGTTGAGAATGTTATAAATGTTTTTTTGATATTTAGTTTTATTTTGTAACTATTTTTTTTTAAAACTATACGATTCTATGATTGCAGTTGTCCAATGATCTGAGCCAAGAAATAGCTCCCATTTGCAAAAAAGTAAAAGGAGCCGATTTTGGTATGGACACTCCACTGTCTCCGACAAACTCCGAGACCGGAGAATCACTGTTCGAGCTGTATCTAGCCGTTCAAGAGTTTATCAGGTGATTATAGAAATAAACTACCTACCGATTAAATCAAATTAATGCTTGGTGTATACAATTAGTTATTGTGGTATAAAATATATTATTTGTAATCAATATGATTATCAGGTACCGCGAGCATCTCAATGCGTCCGATTACCAAGGCCTGTCAGCACAATGTTATTACCATTGGTTCGAACCAGCTTTGGAAAAGTGGTTAGACCTGGCCAAATTGAAAATCGTCCAACGTGCGAAAAAAGCACTAGAGTTGAGTATGCTCTGTCAAGGTGAAATGATCGTAAAACACTCGACGTCCAGTAACGACGTGGTAACAGCGCTGTGCCACGTGAGTAAAATAGAACAACACTTACAATAATGTGCCCCTTGAGACACCACGTGGTAGACATTTTTAACGTTGATTTATCTTGTATCGTGTTTACGCAGATGAAGGAATTCTGGAAACACCTCGCCTGGCCAGACCTGATCCAATCGTACAATTTCGTGTTGAAATTACTAGATGTAATTTTGTTTATATTATTATAATATAATTCAATATAATATAATTCACGCAAGACATAGGAAAATAAAAAAATAAAAACCTTTCTTTTTTCAGGCCATGTGCGAAGCGGTCTTGTTTTACGCCCAACTGGTCCACCAAAGGCTAAAAGATTCTGGCTTTTACGACGACGTTTCTGCGTTCAAAACGTCCGACGAAGTACGTAAATCACATATTAAATACACGTCTTATTAGTACCTATTATAAAAATTAATTCAATGCTAGTTATTAACGAGTTATAAACTGTAATTATTTAAGTTATTTTTAACTGAGTTACATAACGAGTTATTTTTTAGATGTATCTTAAGATTACATCTATAGGGTACGGATTGACATTTTTTTCACTTATAATATTATATAAAATACTAAGTATTTATATAATTGAATATCTGAACCAAGATAACTTAAGTGTTAATTAATTTTATCGACACGCCAAGTTATAATTTTTTTTTCAAATATTAACTCTATATATTTAAAGTACATGTTGTTTTGCAAAAAAATAAAATATATAAAATAATCAGAAATATCAAATATTATTTATAAAAAGTAAAGTAGCTTTTAACTTTAAACTTAACCTACATTTGTCTATATCAACTTAACTAAACGATTTGATATTAAGAACTAGTTAACTTGACATATTTGAATATTATATTTGTCAATTATTTTTATTCCTATCGCGTTTTATATACGTTTTCGCGTAGGTGTGCGCAGCGCTAAATGATTTGGAATACGTGTGGCGGACCATCGCTACTATGCCGGACGATCTGCACTTGGAAACTGTTGTGTCCGCGGTCGAAGCAACCGGCGAAGCCACCGCAGATCAGTGTAGAGCCGACGTTACCTCTTTACTCGATCCCGTGTTCAACCAATACGATACGTATTCAATGCTAATAGTCAGCCGAATCGCAGTGAGAGTAAGTGAATATGATATGCCTAATCGAAAACATCTTTAATTAGTATTGATTAGTGATTATGTATTATTTATTGTTTTTTACCACCACATGCGCCGCATAGGGAATTACGAAATCGTAAACACGATGACTACGAGTTGGTTTCCGATAAATAATTACTTATCGTATCTTAAAACTGTTCAAATTAATTCCTACACATAAAAGTATGTGGTATTATTAATATCTGATGACTGTTTAAACCAAAAATGAGGTCAACATTTCCACCTATTTCCGAACCAGCAACGCATAACTGTAGATCGGTTGATGGAAAACTTGATTCAGAATATTGTATTCTGTACTTATTATTAATTAAAAAGAAAATCTAATGGAAAACCTATCTAAAAGTTTAAACAAAGAAATACACTTAAAATTTATAAAAACAGCTGACATATAAAAGTTAGTTGGTTGACAAAAAAAAAAAAAAATTAAATGAGTGTCAAATTTCAAGATTACAGTTTTTAAGATCTCAGATCTGTATGTTTTGTAAATGTGGACCAAACATATTAAATATTTTGTTTTTATTACTTTTTGTTTTATATTTTATTTTAATTTAATATATAAAGGTAAATGATAATAAAAAAAAAAAAATTATTCATTATTCATATTTATAAACTGATAAGAGACAATGAATAACATACTTAACATAAAATAAACAAACTTAAAAGCGAAAGATCCTAATTCCTAATTTACAAGAGCCACCAATCATCTTATTATAAACATACATTTATTATTAATTATCATTATTATTATTATTATTATTATTATTATTATTATTGGTATTAATATTTAAATAAACATATAAAGCTTTTTACTTATATTTGTATATAGGTTGACTTTCAGCATAAACATGTTAACGTTATTTAGGTATTCTAAACACTCTTAAGTATGTGTAAAATGGTAATAAAACTGTTTCGGTCGATTATAAAATTATTTTTTAACAATAATTTAATAATTTAATTAGTTGTGTGTTATCAAAACGAATCGAAATCGAATTTATATGTATACTTATAGATTACCCGGAAGCCAATTCGGTAAATAGAAATCAACTCTTAGGCGCTTCCAAAAGTTGGAAACGGATATCCGTCCTAAACACGAATATCATGTCATTATACAACTTTTCGATCTTCTTTATGTCTTACATGACCGAATTTATACTGACACCTTTTATCGCATTCTGTAGATGCAAGCTCCTTTGAAGAAGTGTATTTTCCACTTGGCGTGGTCACCTGACACCCTGCCAACAACCGATGCCATCGTCCCACTTCAGGAGTACCTGGATAGTCATCTTATCTCGCTCAACATGAACCTCATACCGAAAAACTTCCACAAAGTGTTGAATGGCGTGTGGGAAGTGACTGTCTACGAACTGGGCCACCAGATGGACGGCGGAAGTGGTGACACGAAAATGTCCGGTTTCTACGAACGACTGTACGAGGCCTTGGAACTGCTCGTGGAGTTCTTTCACGCCGAGGGCAATGGGCTTCCGCCAGAAATTTTGACTGGAAGTAAGTGATGATCGCTGTCAAAAGACGTCACGTCTTTATCATTAGAATAATATTATTTTAGTATAATCTCACCATTCCTGATAGACGCTTTATCATCAACCATATTCCTGTAACAACTTCGTAATAATATTATAATTCTTTACGTAGTAATAGTTATTTATTATTATTACTTACTTTTCGTATATGACGTGATCACAATATATTATTATTAAAGGTTTTGTCAAATATCTTATCATCGTGACAGTCGTCACAAGATTTACTGACCACCTAATAAAAAAGACACTATATAATTATAAAGATGTATAATATAATATATATTGCATTTATTTTTATTACCCGATATTTATTTATAGTTTAAAGTTATAAAATATTGTTGATAACTTAGTTTATAACATTATAATATTACGTGTTTTACGTATTATTTTGTAGGTATTTAGAGCATGGTGATCTTTCTCGAATATTATCAATATGGTTTGTTAAATTTTGTGTTTAAAATATACCAATAGACAATAAACAATATAAACACTAATATAACTTATATTTTACTATAACAATTTAAAATAGAAGACTAATATAATAAAGTAGTATATATTAGATAAAGATACACAAAAATCATGTGACGGTTAAATTGTATTAAAATGAAACGAGTAACTTAAAGCGCACTAAACATTTTTAACAGACGTCTACAGGGCAGTGAAGCAGAGGCTAAAACTACACAAAACCGACACGGATACGTTGATCGAACTGTACTACGAAGACCGGTTGATGGAACAGCAGCGAGTGAAGGAAGCAAACTACGGTGTGCTGTCAGTGCGAGCGTACTACCATCACGATTCTCTGTGTGTAGAAGTGTTGAAAGCCCGTGACGTCATACCACTAGACCCGAACGGTAATCGTCTTAATCACCAATTTGAGTTTAAGACATTTTTTTTTTAGCATACCACTTACACTAACCTCTAATTTATATTTAATTATGAAATTTAGAGTATTAATTCAAATTTTGTTATCGTTTTTTATTTTTTATTTAAACACCGTATTTTCAAACACTTAAATTTTTGATATCATTTAAAAACTACTTTGATGAACAAACTTCACAAATCCATTTCTCTATGAATATTTTTCAATGGTTTATTTTTTAAATCAAAATTTGAACACTTGTAGGTAATCAACTATTCCCCTTTTGTACTAAAATATGGTCTCTGAGTACGGTGTGATTTATTTAATATAAGTAGTCCCACATTACTTCAAAAAACATTGTTTAATTTTTAATTTTATATATTATATACCTAATAAAAGTTATTACTAAACTACCTTTTTCGGAAAAAAATATTTTTTATATTTTTTATCATCATCATTTTTTTTAAGTATTTACTCTTTTTGAATAAAAACATACAATTTTAATTTTATATTCCTAATATTTTTATCTATAAAAATCAAATTTCTGACAAGTAGCTTATTAATTATCATTAATAAAAGTTTCAACGAGTGGAGTGGTCGACTAGCATTGGGTCGGATACCACTATATCACTCCAATCTGTCCTTCTAAATTTCAAATATTATTAAGTAATATTTATGTATATAAAATAACTATTCTGCGTAGTATAACGGTTCACGCATATACTTTACATGAAACTAATCTCCTCCTTATCAATATGTTGATGACAGGTTTCAGCGACCCGTTTGTCATCGTCGAGCTTTTGCCCAAGTCTATGTTCCCGTACAGCGCGGAACAGTACACCGATGTGAAGAAGAAAACACTGAATCCGTTGTTTGACGAGTGTTTCGAATTGTGAGTGCATCATGCGGCGGCGCGTGCCTAATATTATAACCTAACGGGGAGAGTAGAACGAATCGCGAGGAGTATCCGGTTAATTAATTTTTTTGAGACCTATAATCAAATCCGGCAATTTAATAAATGGGTGTAATTTTAAATATTTTAAAAGCGTTTTTCATTGAAATATCTTCTCGTTCATCTAAGTCGATATTAATTTACAGTAGTCATCACTTATTACGAACCTTATACATTTTAAAACTCTAACTCTAAAAAGTGGAAGAGGGGATAAATGCAATTAAAAATCACAGTGTCCCGGTACTATAATAATATATTGTAGCAGTTACACGATAATAATATTATGTAGTATATCGTCGAACGTTGAACACGTACCTATCTTGGATATCTTAGCATAACTGTTAACAACGATGATTTTCGTGGTTTTTCAGTGCCGTGTCGATGGATCAGTGTCGTCACGAGTCTGCCATGATCCTGTTCACTGTCATGGACCACGACGTGATAACGTCCAACGATTTCGCCGGGGAGTCATTTTTGTCGCTCAACTCCATACCGGGCGTTCTTGCCCCGCTACCACACGATATCAACGCCATCGACAGAGTTGATCTGATACTCATGCACCAACAGAACAAAGGTAAAAAAACGAAGAAAAAACAAAAATAATTCATTATTTTTCACAGTGATTTTTTTTTTAACTATACATTTGTTTTCATAGTAAAGAAAAAAAATCCCTTATTAGAAACAATCGGTTAATTGACATATATTTTCATCTTGGTCCAAAATCGTTCCTAATAAACAGCTTCTATTGTAGTTATAATTCGCCATCGTGGTTGATGACAGACCTGATGTGAACATATTTCTGACGTCCGAAATGGGTCGGGGTACTTTAAAAAAATTTCCTTAATATGGGACATCTAGTCACACTAACGATGACTGAAGATAACTCATTATTTCTAGACTTTACTCATTTTCGCAGTTGACTGTTTGAAATGTTCGCGAAAAATCGACCTAGCAAATGCAGATTTTGTTCACTCCTGTGGTATTAAATCGTGTAAGTCACGCACTACAGTCCATGGTGCTGTGACATATTCAGACCCAGTGGATTTTCCACCGTCGATTTCTTTTTATTTAATTGGGCACTAGAGCGCTAACTTGTAAATAATTAAAAAATTAAAAACCGAAATTGTTAATTCCTATTGAATGCATCACAGAGAATAGAGTTATACTTTTTTTGAATTAAAAACGAAATTATATACTACACTGCTTTGATCAGTGATTCGTATACGCTGTCAACCAAACAGCCTTATATTATAATTATTTTTTTTTAGTACTCAAACACTTTAATGTTCATGTTATTACATATTAATATTTATATATAATAAAAACGATGAAAAAAAATCAACTTTAATATTTGGCTTTAAATAAAAATATCATATAAATACTTAGTATGTTTAAGTCAAAAAAAATAAATTTTGAAACTTTTTCATAACATAAGAATAATAAACAAAATTCTAAATGTAGTAATTTTCCTAATATCTACACGTATAAAGGGTAATACACTAAGCATCCTTATCCCTTTTTTCTTTAATAATGCAGTTATTCAAAATTGAATTGTTAAAATTTTTGAAAACTGAATAAGATTTAGATACATCAAAATTAAAATATATTTACATATTCTATAGCTTCTAAAAAGTTTTAAGTAAAAAATGGTATTTCTCATTTAAAAACCAGAAGCTTATAATGTCACAGGACACTTCTTAAATTATACCAAACATCACAATCAAGTATAAGGTATTTATAGATTTATTTATTTATATACTAGGTATATTTTAAAATGCCTAAAACAAAATTTTTAATAATTGCATATTAATAAAGCAAAAAGAATTATCATGTCTGGTAAATTATTTTGTATGACACGACTCTGCGCCCAATCCAAACGATAGTCTTATATTATTTTATTCACCTAAGGCAATACACTTTATGGAACTACGAGTATAAAAATTAACAATGTTGTCTAGTAAAATTGTCTGATTTTTGTATTTTTATATATTTTTCTCACAATCAGGTCATCCGATACTCCACACCTTGGACGCCAGGCACGAAGATAAGGTGGCACAGGACTTTGTGAAAAAGCAGAGGGTCCGAACCACCAACTCATGAGGCCCGCAGTATATTACCGTGACGGCGCTTACAGGGTGTTATTGCGTCTCAGGCCTCGACGAATTGCCCGAGCCTTAATCGCCATCGTCATCATCGACGCCACGTCTTCTGTTGCGCTGTTGTCGAAATCCGACGAAAACATAACACTATTTTTTAAATATTATAAATTAATATATAATTACTTACGACTAGTACCTACGACGAATGTGACGGTAAAAAAAATGTTCTAAAAAAAAAAAAAAATTTCACGAATTTATTGTAAATTTCGTTCGCGAGCCTCATCATGATAATATCATAATATTGTACATTACGATTTTATTGTTGTATAAAAATAATAGTGTGCGGATAAAACTAAGTGACAATATTATAATATACACACGGGTTTCGACGTCAAACCCGAATCCTTTACTTGCAGTCGCTGATCTTCGAACATTTATTTATTTACCTACTAAACTATATAACTATTATAATATACAGCCGCAGTTTAGAATCTCCAAAACTCGGGATTTATATAACTTTTGGGAATAACAATTCGGAATATCTAATAATATACTTTCAAATCGAGTCGAAAAGGAGATAGTTCTATACGTAACACGTATGCTATAATAATAACCATACAAATTTACCTATTGACTAATTCAAACGTAAAATACGATCCGAATAATCCACATACATTATATAATAAAAATAGTATCAATATTATTATATTTTAGTTTACACATTTAACTTTTTAAATAGAATTAAAAGACAATCTATAATGGTTTTCTATCGTGCCTTGTACACGATGATTACAAGACCATCATAATATTATTTTGAATATACTTATTATAATAAACTTATGTAATAATTAATTATCTATCGGCTATACTTGCAAAAATAGTAATATTAAATTTGTTTTCTCTCATTATGTTATTATTATTATTATTATATTACAAACTATATAATACGCGTATATTTTGATTTCCATAATATTATAATTTTATCAATATATTTAATAATAATAATGATATATAACTACAGTATCATTATTATTATAACTGTTAATAATTCTATACATACAAAAATACAATACTACTGTAAGTTGTATTTTTATAATTATAAAACATGCTGTAAATGTTTACTAACTTAAAATATATGATGACCAATTTTAATATTATAACTATTTCGCAGCTAAAATATAAAAATGTAATGTTATTTATTATATACATAATACTATGATATAACATAATAATTTAACTACCAACAAATACTGACCCGTTCGCTCTAATTATTATTTATTTATATTAACATATTTATTTCGATGTGAAAATCTTTTCGTAAATTCTACAAAATCAAGTAAAATAATATAAGGTTTTGGGTTAAAAGTGGTACGTTGATTTTTCAACACACGCCTAATATTATATAATATGTTTATATATTACATGATTATAATATATGATTTAACAATAAATTACGATATTAGATCTACACGATTTTTTTTATTCGTTCTGATGCACGCCATATTATATTATCCTTTCTTACTCATCGAAAAATCAATAAATTATCTCGAATGTGTCATCAAAACCGTTCTGATAAAATTTAATTTTTGAAACAATTTAGAGGAATTTTAAATTTCTAAACAAAAAAATAGTTTTGATTACGTTTCGTACGTCTTATTATACTAGTGTCTGGTTACACAAAACGTTGATTAATTTATTAATAGTTCAATACAATTTAATGCTTCGATAATGGGCCACTAAATCGTGTTTAAAGGACCATTAATCATTATTGATTCATTAAATGTTTAGTGATTATTCACATGACAGGTGAGTAAGTAACAGGTATATTATTCAAACGTCCAGATCGGTCAATGTAAGAATATTTTTTAAGTGAATTTAAGTAAGAACTCGTCGTGTTAATGTATACAAATTGTAACATAAATAGAATAACTTATAGGTATAATTAAATACTATAATTTTATTTAATACATATTATATTATTATAATAAATATTTTTATTTTATTATTATAGGAAACAATTCGAGACTTCATGTTTCAAATAATAATATATCATTTGTTCGGGACACTGTTTAGACAATCTGTCTGTGTAACGATTTACAAACAAACGACTCTATAAAAATAATATACTCGCGTGACTGTTTGGTTGTCGGGCTCGTATTGTAAAATTAATATTAAATACGATGAATTGATGGTGTCGGGTCCGGTACACAATAGTTGGAAAAAATAAACTAACAACGAATCGGACCGTGAAATAAATAAAGACGAAAAAAAGTCTACGAAAAAGTCTGTAAAATGTTACAACGCGAGTGGGTGAGAACGAACCGCGTAAGTACGATATACACAACAATAATACTTTATACAAAAATTATTTTATACTTTTATGTAGTACAAATCGTTCCAAAAACACGGAAAATCAGAGTTAAACATATTCATTTATTCTAATAGTAATAATATTATAAATACACATGTATACATACATAATGTTTTAAATGTACGCTATGTAATACTATACTTATATATCAAATTATAATAATGTTATCATATTAATATCGAAAATAATGCTCATGAATTTCCTACAAATTTTATTATACAATATTTAATGATATCGCGCGTCCGAGTACAAAATAATAGTAATATTAAAAAAAAAAAAATACAGATGTATAAAATGAACACGTATACCATCAATAATATTATATTTTGCTAGTCTATATAAAATTCCATATAAATAATTGATAAGATACGCTTAAGTGTAATAATAAGTAGAAGAACGGTGATATGCGTCCAAACGATAACATATATAAATAATGTAATCATATATCATCGAACGATAAAATTATTTTAATAATTAAATTATATAATATCGAGCTTAATTGACCAGAACTTAATATTATGCTAAACAACGACCACAATATCATCTCTGTACTATATTATATCATAATATAAATATAATATTATCATACTGTGCGTCGGTTGACCAAAATGCACGCAATAGTATCGTTTAAATCACGATTCAATTCAACTCGTCGTGGTTACTCTTTTACGCGGTTAGGTACAGTGGTGACACGTCTAACGAGGGTAAAATATATAAAACGAACAGATAACTTAATGCCAATGTGTTGTGAACTAAAGTTGAAGAAAACGTCGTAAAACTTATAAAGACCGACATAATAATATAGACCATTTTCGTGTCTTCAAACAACGTGATTTCATTATGGTTATTGAATTTTGATGAAAAAATTGTGCCGAAAATGCGATTTAAAAATCTTTAAAATGTCAAAACTTCAACCGGTGATTTCATGTAATTCCAGTCGTGGCTTAAATATACATAAATTAAACATAATTTATAAACAGGGTGATTTTTTTAACAACAAACACTCATTATCTCAATCAATTTTTGGAGAAAAAAAATTAAATTAATTACTCATCTCTCTTCTGAACTTTCGTTAGTAAAATATAATTATTTTTTGACATTTTTATATAAACTTTAAAATACATGTTTTATATAAAAAAAAAAATATTTGAGAACCACCGCCATAAAAAAAATCATAAAAAATATTCAATCTACTTTTTCAAAAAACAATGTACCGAGACAATATGCGAATGTTCACTGTTAAAATCGTCCTGCAGCCGTATCTTGATCACTTAAATACCAGTATGAAAAGTGTTATGTAAAAGTAAAAAAAAAATTAAAAAAACAAAATCTAAAATTTAAAAACGATCGTGTACGAATTGAATCATGAATCAAGCGTCTATAATATGTATAAGAGGTTCTGTCATAATGGAGAAAAACAAACTATGTACAAAGATTTAAAATATAATCGAATATGATTGGACGGCGAACGTCAGTGCAGCCGACCCGAATACACCGACGAACCGGACGCGTAGGACACCGGAAACTTTGACGGTTGACCGGTGCCGGTATGGAGCCGGCCACTGCCGAACGCGTCCTGTTGCGCCGTCCTGTACTTAGACCCGATGGCCGCCTGCAGCCGGGACGTCAGGTAGCACAATATCATAGCGGCGACGAACAGGAGACAACCCAGGACACCGGACAGGGCAAGGAACGTCCCGCAATTGTTTTCAGACGCGGCTGCGGCACCGTGGTAGATGTCCTCGGGCATTATCACTGTGTACTCGATGTTCTCCTTAAACTTGGCGAAATTAGTCGAGTTCCGGTCGTCTACAGCGGACGTCTGCTGTTGCTGTAGCGCGGTCCCATTCCCGGTGCCCGGCACGTGCCTCCTGCGCCTGCGTCCGTGTCCAGACGGCTCGAACAAGTCCAAACAATATTCCTGAAAACCACAAACCACGGTTAATAGGTATAAATGTGTAATATATTACAGTGACCATGTTGGCGGAAACACAAAACGTTTTAAACCCAGCTAGACTGACGAAATGAAATGGTAGTATAATATACTATATATTATTTAACAGTGGTCTTCAACCGGTGGGTCGCGACCCATTTTTGGGTCGCGTAAACTTTAAAATTGGGTTGCGATAAGAAAAATAATTTTATAATTATTAAACTTAGAAAATTAATAAATTAAAATACCTACTAAAATGTAATTTTTATTTAGCCAGTTATAAATGTTTTATAGTACTACTGTAAAGCATTAAGCAATTTTAGCTATTTTACAAAGCTTACGTGGGTTGCGAAAAATATAGTCCTAAAAAGTGGGTTGCGAGTTCAAAAAGGTTGAAGACCACTGTATTATTTTATACTATAATATAATTATTATACTATTGCTGTAGGTGTATCTTTTCTCGGTTGCCCGAGAACTTTATATAAACATTATATACAACAAAGATTGAGCCCCAAAAACTCCATAAAAAATACGATCTTATTAGTGTTTAAATTTCAGGGCTTTAAAAGTTTATGACTACACTATATTACTTTGCGATGGTAATATTACTTGTTCGAAAAAGTACTGATATCATAATATTTAGATGTTCGCTACAGATAATATAGGTTCACAAAGAAAAGGAAACCATACTTGCCAAATAAAAGTAAAATTGTTCGATTTAAAAAAAAAAGATTTAGAATTGTGTTGAAAATAGTTTCATCGATAATGCTGAAAAAAACATTGAAATTTAACAATATTTAAAAAAATGTCATCTAAATTAACTGTTATCCTGCATGCTAATAACAACAGTTTATAAGCTGATTAAGCCTTCGTATTTTTATATATATTCTGTGTAATTCTATAGAAAATGGAAAAAAAAATTATAAATAAGAATGATAAATAAATAAAACAAAATTCACAAAAAAATATAACTGTAAGGAAAAATAGTAAAGATAACCCAACAGTAATTATTATCATAAAAAAACAATACTACATTATTATGATGGATTTCTTTTACCCAAATCTATGTAGAAAAATATTAAATTAATATTGTAATTCAACAATAATTTAAAACACAAATAACCAAAATATCGACAAAGAAATTTAGTAGCGAAGCCACTTCGTTAAACATAAATACAAACGAACTATGAAAGTTATAGCATAACTCATATAACCACTATGAATTGACAATCATTGTGTCTGTATCGTAGAAAAAAATTCATATAAACTAAATGTCAACAATAGAATCACGAATCATATTTTGACATTTTTTAACAGATATATTTAAAACATAAATTATTAGCAAACTCATAAATCGTTTTGCAATTTGTTTCCTTTAAATCTTGCATTTTATTCAAATAACCGATAGGGCTGTATAATATACACACGTGGTGTGAATTCGTTTTTGTGAATACAAGTATATATTATAGTATTATATATATTATGTTATTGTTAAAATGAAGTTATTTTCGAATGAATATAATATGCGACGAGTAGACTTCACCAAAGTCGTCGTCGTCTAATAAGTCTCACTTTAGATTCCACCGCAGTGCAAAATCGTGACGGTCGTGCAATTTTAACGGTTATTCAATATCATATTATTATTACGTCCGAATTCCAGACACAGAAGTGGCCACTCGACGAACGCTATTGACACGAGACTACGCGAGTCGTGCTGCAAACTAAATAAGTAGCAACTGTGTAATTTACGACGATCGCGTTGTACACACATCACAATATTATTATACATATACGTGTATATTACAACCAGACAGACGTTACGATCTGCGTGAAAAGTTAACTGCCTCGACGTATCGAAAAAATCGTAAAAAACAAACACATATCAGAACGGGTCGGAAGTCCGAGTATAAAAAATACGTACACGAGAGGATCTTGGCAGACCTCTGTGAGCAATCCGTTCGCCACACGTATTATAATAATTATAACGTAGCAGAAAGAAAAGGAGGTATTACTGAATTGTCAAGCTCTCTTTGTCACACTGACTCGGAAGACGATATAATGACCATAGTTATACACAACATACCATAGTATTAAAATGCGATTTGCGTGCAGTTTCAACCAATGCACTGAGACGTATGTTCATATGTTTACGATATGACATTAAAACGTATGTATGAACGTTAAACTATAATCATTATAATACGATAATATTATATTATTATTAGCAGAGGTGCCGCAAGTCGCGTGTAAACAACATAAATAATAATTACATATTACATGTAGGTATAATATTATTCAATTAAAAACGTAGGAAAAATTAAACCGTTATAAACTTGAAAGAAATAAAGGAAAAATAAGTTTTTTTTTTTAAATAAAATCTAATCTTTATGATTTCCAATCGTATTTTGTCTGACCCTAAACAGGTTAAAATAGCATATAACTGTGTAAATGGACTGGATTTAGATATTCCCAAATATAAAATATAAGATACAAATTCGGACCCCTGTCATATAAAATATCGGGAACCTGTAATATTATCGGAATCTACATATTCGGGTCTTTAAATCTGGTATTTTAATCGGGAAATTTGAAATCCTATGGTAAATCGAGGCTAGTTTGAGGCAATTCGAATCGATTAAGATGTCTCACCGGCTGACAGTCGTTGGCGTCCATGCACGCTTTAATCTGCGAGTGAATCCATAATGTCGATCGTTCTTTCATAGTGCTCAACAGGAACGCCTCGAAGTCCAAAAACACTTCGTTGTGTCTTTCCCGATATTTGGCTGGCTGGTGTGGGATGATTGTCGCGAAATCTCGATTCCGGCATCTGCAAACGTATGAAAAATAACAAAATATAAACACCAGAAAATTGTTCACGGTTATAATAAACAATAACGCCATCATATTATTATCGTACACCATATTGGCCATCGGTCGTATAGGTAGGTAGGTTTATAGGTATATTGGTTCCGGGCTGATGCATCTATCACTGGGTCACGGATAATTGTATGTTGTTATAAGTGCGTCTAATAATATGTCCGCGTCATAATAGTATTATAATATTTCGTCCCGATTCATCTTGAGTGGTTTATAGACGTAACGTTGAAAACGTCGTTTGAAAATCAATAAATGTATACAATGAACCTCCCACTTTAAAAGTAGTATCGACCACCTCACTTTCTTTTATTTAATAATACATTTATTCAAGTTCTGGTTTTAAGTTTTCTTAAGCACCATATTTTTATATAATTTTTAGTTTTTATTATTTTTATAATATTTAGCATTTAAAACAAGTGTTCTAGATTGTATACATTTATTTTTTCAAATGAGCATTAAACTATTTTCTATAAGTAAATTATAAACATATATAAATTATCTGCTCTACAGGCTACAATTAACTTTAAGAAACACATTTAAAAATAAATAAATTTCAATCTCTATACAGGAAACTCCTTTAATTTTAGAGAATATTCCATGAACATCGTTTATAATATATGTTATAATGTATGTTTGTGTGTGATAATTTATGTTTCCCTATTCGTTTATCTCGCCTCCTTACCACCCGCCCACTCGGCCTAAATAGTGGTAACTCTGTTATTGTATATTAATTTTATTACGGCGAGCCTTAACCCTAGTGAAAAAGTGGCGCCATCGGTCTAGAATCGTAAGTCGTAATTTATCAAACTTCTCCCGAAAGTTATTTTTATGTGTTGGCGTAATTATTTCGCCTTAATTCATTTTTTTTTTTTTGTGTTAATGTTAAAAACCACTGACAACGATTGTCCACCGCGCCGAATTAATAATATCCGTTCGGTAGACGCTGTAACCCATAGAATATAAGCCCATTATTAATATTATTATAGGTAATACTCGCGTGTTCTAGTTATTAAAATATTAGTAAGAATCTCGTAAATTACCGTCATTATTATTTCACGAGTATAAAATGTGTACCGCTTCTGGTATGCGTGAAACGTATTATAACGTATTATATGACGTTATTGTGAATTAAAGTAAAATAATATACTTCCGATGGAGATTGTAGAAGGTAGTATTAATGGCGAGGCGGTGAGGAAGATTAAAGGTGTAACTAAGTATATGAAATATGAAATGTGCATTCCATCCAAATAAACGTATACAGATAAGTTATTAAATAAATTAGAGTAAATAAATTTGATGAAATACTCTTTAAAAAAAATATTGTTATAATAAAATATATAGGTACCTAAATAAATTATCATTTAAATTTAAATTTACTGTAAAGATCGTAGTAGAGTAATTCAAATAAACTCAAAAATAACAAGAAATTTCACATATTGCACACAATATGTAATAATATGTATGTGCGCATGTTTTTCTTTTACAAAAATGATAAATATACGAATTATTCAAAAATGACTAACGATAAACCCACATTTATATCGGATTGACGTGAAAATGTATATTAATTTTGCTAATTTAATTTTTCATGAATTATCTCTTTACTGTGTACAAAAAGTATTAGAATGCATATTATGTTATACTGAATATAATTTATATGGTAATAAAAACCAGTGTAATTAAAAATGAAATAATGATAGTAATATGTTGAAAGTTGAGGTTAAGAAGGGATTTTTATTATTAATTATTATTTATTTTTAAGTTATAAAAATACAATTGAGTTTTATAATTAATATCAAAATGTATATCATGTTTAATTAAAAGATTAAATATTATTTGAATATTTTTTTGAATTGCCAAAAAATACATCAAAATAAGCTAACAATTGGTTTTTGGGTATGTATATCTAATAATACAAACTTTATATTATATTTTTATACATTTTCATATCGATAAAATTATTTTATGATCATTCAATATGTATTAATAAAGTTTTATAAATTTAGGGTTTTTTATTTTATTTTTATTTTATAGTATAGAAATATTATATTATAATAATTTATTATTTAATTATAATTATTTAGCTGTTATTCGTCGATTATTTCACATTATTTGTTTTAATTTATTTTTAAATTTATTTTACTATACTGCAATTTATCAGTAATTATTTTTAGCTTTTTTTTGGTCACTTATATATGTAATAATAATTAATATTGTTTTATCGTAAGCATCTTATTATTTCACGAAATGATCATATTTTCAGTGTTCACTAGTAAGTAATCACCCAAACTTTAGTAAAAACTAATCAGTCAGTCGGACGTTTTGTAGATACTTGTAATTTTTTTCATATATTATGCGTTTATTATATATACCTAAATGCTTTAAAATCTTATCTTTGACACTTACCCGTCTTTTACCAAAGCCACACTGCCAGATACGTGTGCGTTGTCCGGATCTGGGGACACAGACACTTCCATCAACTTGACGAACTTCCAAGCTAAATGGCAAACAAATCATTATTAAAATCACGTAAAAAATAATAAAATAGCAGCGCAATAAAAACTGCAAGACCTACCATACAACAAATAGTACATTTATTGTACACACAGATTGCATTATTATTTTATAAAGAGTTATTATTAAATCAAAATTCAAAAATAAATTCTTATCGTAAATATTTATTTTAATTTTTATAAAATGTTTGATACTAAAATGCATTCTATAAAATGTTTATATCAGCTTAATTGTTTAACTCTTATGTTAATTTGTGAATTTTAATCCAATATTTTATGATTGATAATTTAAAGTAATAGTGACGTATAATTATGTAAAAATCACATATTGAAGACATATTTCTCAGTTTAAACTATTTGAGGAGATGTTTAATAGTTTTTTACATGAAAATGTGCTAAGCTAAACTAAACTTACAATAAAAATTATTTATATTACAGTATTTTATATTTTTTTCGCTAAAGTCTTTATAAAACTACCTATAATAGGTACTATATTCTATTTAAAATTATGAGCTTTAGTTTAAAAATCCAATTGATAGTTTTTAATAATAATTAATAAACATATTAGTATAAATGTATGGGTAATTTAATTTCAAAAAAAAAATTAAATCTTTTAAGAAATAAAAAAACATACTATCAGACATAATTTAAGAAGAATTATGATTTATAAAAGAGCATACGAGAAACGATAATGATTTTATTTTCTTCTTGATTCGTATACATGTTATTTCTTTCGATAAGTTTTCAAAATATCAAAAATTAAAGTGATTTTATTATTACTATTATTATTATTGGGAATAGTTTTTCGCCGAATTAAGTACACGATGCGTTTACTTTCTACCCAATAATGAATTTGACCGGGAAAAGTAACTCTCGATCGTCATCGGTAGCCGCCGTATCAACCAATTAATAATATTAATATGCTAATTTGACAGATTATCGTGTAACGTTTTCTTTTTCTTTTTTTTTTTTTGTGTGTGTAATTTCGTGAAGCGTTCACGTCCGCGGTGGTGACATATTAATTTCGATCTTTGGCTTAACTGTAGGTCATCGTTCAATACAATTTCGTCGTCCATAACGTCGTAAAAAAAATATATTAACATATTTTATTGTTTGATATTAGATAAAATTGGTAACCACCATCAGATAAATTCACGAAATTACGGTGCACTTGGTAGATAATAAATCTTGATTGTTGTCTTAACGATTTTTTCACATGACGAATAGGTTTATCAATATCGTGGGCGAAGAAATAATAGGCAGTATAGTAGCGTGGTGAACTGGTGGACATAAGGTTTAAATGGAACACTAATCATTGCAACAATGTATATGTATTCTGAATGTTTACATGACGTTTTCATGATGGTATAGCAACAGTAAGTAAGAAGCACAACAATAAGAGTCTAGTTCACAGGTACATGGTCTGCTGTGTCGTGTATCTACTATCGCACTCTGATTGTCTGTTGTAATCATGATTTCATTTACTAACCATCATGATCTACCAGGCCCATAGTTAGGTCAATCTCAATTTTTGGACACAAAACGATGACCTTATCTACCAACTCAGATTTAATTACTTGAAATAACCAATTTTGCCATATATTTTGGATATCTATACATAAATACATTAATACTTCCATGGAGTATAAGCTACGTCACTATGGGTACATATGTGAAAGGGCCGGTGAAAAACGTAACTTTATGAGTTTTTATTAATCATATGTAATTACTGATTATAGAATAATTTTTTATTATAATTTTATAAATGTCACAATATTTGATTTTTAGCTCTCTAGGAGACTTGAACCTTAGTTGTCGATAAATCGCCTCGAAACTCTTTTTTTTTTTTTTATTGATCACCTATAATAACCCATTAAATAATATTATATTATGTTTTCTATATTAAGCTGAACACGTTGTACGCTTACACCGGTATATTGTCTTGTGAGATTTAGACTTTCTAGGTAACAACCGAAGAACTAAGTTACTATGATCACATATCAATAAGTAATATATGTATTTTTTGATTAAAACTAAATGTATAAATATTGAGAAAATAAATTGAATTTAAAAGTTATCCTATACAATCATCGAAAATGATAGAATTTACACAAATGTATATCGTCTAATAATATTTAAATATTAAACTATTACGAAACGTTAGAATGATTTAATATTATTAAATATTGTAAATTTTCCGAGTATTCACTGTCAATCGTTCTGTATAGTGTATACTTTATATATATATATATATATATATTTATACCTGAATGCGGATTGATTCTGGCCCGGAGTTGAAGTTTGGTACCGATGGGCACGGCCTGGTCGACGGGCAGTTCGCTGTTGTGGCTCAAGTTCGTCAATCGGGCTGGCGCTTCCTTGTATAACGCTACCTCGTATTCGAGTCTCCCGGGAGTCTCTTCAACAACTCCAGACACTCGCGCACCATGTGGGCTGTGGAAAAACAAAAACAAGCTGTTAAATCAAACTATTTCAACATTTATTTGACTGCGTGTACGATAAACACCGATGGTAAAATTAGGAATAATTGGCCGAGTTATATTTGTTCACATACAAGAGTGACAATTTACTAGTATAGCCATAACCGAGTATACACTTGATAATATTTTTCATCACTATATATAGGTACTATATTATACAGCTACAGCGCTTTTAAATCTTTTTAAGTTAATCCTATTGCTCTACAGTCTACACTCTTTGATAATCTATTGTTTTTTGATTTGTTTAATACCAATTATAATATTAGTTATTATTATGACGTATCCAACAACTAAAATTGTTTTAAGATAATCATTTGCATATAAATTGCTTACAATAATATTGAAGTACGGTAAACAGGATATTGTAATATATGAATTAGTGGAATTATTAAATTCCAATAAATACATACTTAATACAAATTTTAACCTATACAACGCTAATCAAATTTGTATAGGTAACTCATAATTATTAAAATGATTTGTTTTGTTTCCTTTGCCAAGCCTATAGGTAAAATGATGACGAACTCCAGTTTTGGAACCACGGCTCTATAATATATGTAGGTTTAATATATCTCTCGACGATAAACTATTATATCTTTGATAAATCATATCATATTGACGTTTGTCACGTCGGTATTTGACGGTACCGCATGAGATGTTACGTACGTCAAAACGTTTATAATGCCGGTGAAGCCAATCGGCAATCAAATAATAGAAAAATTTTCACACACACACACACACACACACACACATCATACTATAAATAATATTTCGCATCGCCGCGTTTAGTGTGTCATCTTTCATAGGTGTGTGGCAATTGGGTCAGTAGGCGAAACGAGCGGGCGCAAAAGAGATGTCCACGGAGAAGGAAGCGAGCGCAGTACCGTGAAAATGTGAATTTAGGTTTTATTTTTTTATTTTTTTCGTGATCACGTTCGTCTCGGCTATATTGTTTATTTAAATATCTTCTTCTTTAAATACGCACACGCGTACATACAACACACATGTATCGCATATTATATAGGACATGCGAATAATAATGATGATAATAATACAAATAATGATCGTTTTCTTTCCACTTATTCCGCCGATATGTCTATAGATCTATCGTAAAAAAACATAGAACAATTCTCGGTCTGTGTTGTATTGGCAATAGGTGGGGGTGTATGTAAATACCCACACATAAATAAATTCCATTTAATGATATAATTGTTGTATTCAATTTATATAATATGTATTATAAATATAATAAACGCACTGTACAATACACTACACTAAGTGCTGCACCGCGTTGATAAATACGATAAAAAAAAATGTAGCTGATTCTACGAAGTCGACAAATAATAATAATAATACTAGGAAAACGTCAATAATTGTTGTCTGCGCAAAAAATATTCTTCTATTATTATTTATCAATTGAGATTTATTATTATTTTCGAATAAAATATGATATTACAATGTATGTTTATTGTTTATGTATATATATTTTATAGGTTTATATTTCACACAATATGCATATTGCATAATATTTACGTCCCATCATACGAAAACAAACATTTTATTAGTTGTCGCATTTGCTTGTGAAGGATTCTGAAAAGAATGTTGGATAGCGCACTTTTAATGCAATCGACGTGAGTTTTTAAGATTGCACATAATATCATTGTATAATTCCTTCAATATGACTATTGAATATGGAACCGTTTTTTTCTTTCAAGTATGTATTTTTACATTTATTCGTATCAAATGTTGTTTTATAGAATAAAAATCGATTACTTTTCCTGCACATATAGAGCATATTAAAGAATTAGAAATCAATTTTAGCTGCAGTTATGCGAGTGTTGAAATAATAAAAGCTAAACAAAATTAGTGGATTTTAACGTAAACTCTATTTTTGTTTTATGTCTGTGACTATTATCGTACCTAGCATACACTATAGGTAAAACAATCGTTTTGAGTACTTAAACTGAACAACGATTATTATAATTAATGCTGCAATATCCAATAGTTTACTATACATCGACAGTTTTTTGGAAACATTGTAAAATAACACGTTTGACATTTGTATTTAATGTGTGAATTTCAAATACATAGCATATAGTATTAGATAGCTTGATATCACGTAAGACAAAAAAAAACGAAAACTATATCAAAATATCGATTATGTAGTATGAACGATTATCGTGAATATACGACCGTGTGGTACGATTGGTTTCGAAGATTGTACGTTAATTGATTAATCACTCGTCATCGATTATAATATTATTTTACCTAATGTCCGACGTCAAAAAATTATAATCGTATAGAACGCTGCAGTTTCGACGGCAAGTACAATGATAGATCGGCCGACGAATTATATAACGGCTTAAGTTATTTTCGTTATCACCGTCGTCGCGTGTAAACCTATTTTGTACAATATCACATCATCATCATCATATGGTCGAGATAAACTGGTCTGAAAAATAATATATCTACACTACCGACATCAATCTTGATCCAAAACTCGAAATAGTTATGGTCGCCGACCGTCAAAATTTAATTTGATTAATGGTTACAGCGACGGTCGTCGTGTATATGTTGTTATATAGACATTTAATATACTTATAGTCATCGGCGCAGTCTCTTCGTCGTTATTATTATTATTTTTATCATTATCGTCATCATCATGAGTAGGTATATCGTTATTCGGAAGTATCGTTATAGTTGTTGCAGTTGTTGTACTTATAGGTATGTACACAAACAAATATACACACACACACACACACACAATCGCCGTCACGGTGTGTACCGACCATAGAGTATAGAACATACCGACAGACTTACTCTACATACTGGCTAACAGTACTAATATTATTATTATTATTATTATTTAATAATAATAATAACAAAAGAAAAACGTAACAACCGAGACACAATAACCGAACTATTGATATCGGTCAGCGCACAGGTACATATATATATTCCTGTGCGGAATACTCGCATAAGTATAATGCACGTATCGCATCGCGTACGATATAGACACAGCGCCCGTATTACACATTGCGACGAGACCAACTACTGTTCGACAATACCGTTACGGAAAGCCATTTCTACGCTTTTTTCTGTCCTCTTCGTTTCGAACGACCGCCTATTTCCGTCGCTCCTCTTCTGTGTTACACCACTATTAATGTGATATGACATTATAATATCATAGGCGCAAATACCCGTGTGGCTGTGTGGTCCCTTCATTATTTCGTTTAATAGTAAGTTTATTAAATTTATAATTCGTGCAATTTTTAAGTCCGTTTATTATACTAAAGGTTCACATTTCGAATTATTTAGACTTTTTTTATTATTACTAAAAAGTGTCCTACCGTTGTAAACCCAACCATTGACTCATCACCAAGATACAATTGATAATAGTAATCAGTAATCACTAATCAGTTTAAGTAAACAAAGTATTAAATTAATTTAAAATGTACATAAAAAAATGAATGTTTCCTTCTTTGTTCTCTATAATAGACTAAAAAACTACTGGACCATTTTCAATAGATTCTTTTCAACTCAAAAAGGGCTTATAGCTTCATTCTTCGACCCATATAAGGGATAAGGATATAATAAATCTATTTTGTTTATATATTATGTACTTATATAACATATAAGGATGCTACTGGTTACAGATAACGAAATAGTTATTATGATTGGATAATGTTTTCTGGGTTGTGCTATATTTTGTCATTTTAGACAATTAAAGTTATTTTATATAAATGTAACAACGAATAACAGCTACAATTAAGAGGCAAAGAGTATGGTTGAGATTTATATATATCTACTAAAAAAATTCTCTACCGATTTTTACCAAAAACAATAGAGAATATTTTAACTGAAGCAAAACGAAAACAATACATATAAAATATTATAATTTTACAATAGATAATTACAGATATTAGAGTCAAATAGTTAAATCGAATTGATGCATATTCAAATCCACAGTTGTTTACTGATTGGCTCCAAATGTTGTACACAAATTATTTTGGATCCCGCCCACCTCGGACCATTCAAAAGAATATTAAAATAAAATTCACGAGTAATAGCAATCATCTATAATATGGGTATAGAAAACAAAGTTTATGGCTGAGGCTTACAAAAAAAAAATTACCGATTTTAATAACTCGAGGGAGGCTTAGATAATAGATCTAACTAGTTTTTTGGGGTGGCTTACTCGCTATTAATAATATTAAAATCATAACTACATAATATTAATGTATTGCTGCTTGTAACTGATTACACGTCATAAGAAAAAAAATTTACTTATTATTATGCGCCATAAAAGGATCGACCATCTCGGTTTTATTTATCCCCTGATTACGCTAACTTACGTTGGGTAATACAGCTAGTAATGCTAGTATATTATCAATTTATAGAGAATATTTAATAAAAATAAAAATATAACTGTGCATAGTATAATGATGTAAGTTTATCCTAATAATCCAACTATACAGATCTCGGAAATAAAATTCGTAATCGTTAAATCGCGGCAATAAGAATATGATCAAAACAATTTGTATTAATTTCATAAAATATAAAAAAATAAAAGTGTACTTAGTTTAAAAATTATATTTCTGTATAGTTGTTTACACTTTGAATCACATTGCCTGCATACTCTCTACAGGTATATATAATTATACTATATAACTTATTATAACTACTATATAAATTAATAACTATTCATCGACTAGATAGGTTTAAGTATATACATTGTGTCCTGGTATAATTATTTCAAAATGGCATTCTAACATTTTGGCATCAATAATTAAAAAATTGAAATTCTGTGCCTAGAACACACATTCTCATTATAATGATGTGTACGTGCGCACATGGCGTTGTTATAGATTTTATGATATTATAATATAGATCGAATGTGATCGTATTGGTACATATATATGTATAGGTCGGTAGCTGCGTAAAAGCACTAATGGCATACATGTACAGCGTTTTTCACTGAATTTATTTAATTTCTTTTTGGTACGCTCGTCCAATATTCTACGACAGTGTGTTTCAATATTAGGTTTTCGGTTACCGTTTTTTTCCCCATGTTATACACGCAAACGCGTTTTATACGGCTATTTAGACCGTATATATTCGCTTATTTTTTTTACATCCAAACAATTAGATAAAGTCGTCAAA
This sequence comes from Rhopalosiphum padi, assembly GCF_020882245.1. Lineage (NCBI taxonomy): Eukaryota > Metazoa > Arthropoda > Insecta > Hemiptera > Aphididae > Rhopalosiphum > Rhopalosiphum padi. The sequence continues at coordinate 29,617,609 of NC_083600.1, forward strand.
CACACCTCATGAAAATAATAATGTATTATAATTTCATAAAATGTGATGGGCTGACGCGTGTGAGGTATTTATTTCAAAAAAAAAAAAAATTTGCAAAACCGCGATTCACGATTACGAGGACGCTGTCATTTTCTGCGATTGATCGCATCGCAGCGAAACGGTGGCTTCCCGCGCGCGTGGACAAGACTTACCTATAAATTATAATTGTATTATATTATACATAGCATTGTGTGGACTTACAAACTTCCGGCGAAACCGGCGGCTTTGTTCTCGATCACAGTTGGTTCTGGTGGTTTGCACATTATGATCAGCTCTTGGTCAGACATCATGACGACGCCGGGAAACTGCGGAAACCACACTCGGACGTGTACAAAACCCTGAAAAAACATACGTATTGTAATCAAAATATTAAAAAGACGTCGTTCCCAAAACAACAATCAGGTTCGGGTTCCACGTGACATAAATTAATGTGTATATTATTCTATAATACAATTAGATGCCTGAAGGACTGAGAATTTCACTATCGAGATGAATGAATATAATACTACATACTACCTAATTATTTTTATTACCTATTGTAAAACATTCATTATTTCAAAAACTATGAATTATTTTAAAAATAATATTAACTCTTTTAAAAAAAATTATATTTTTACAATTTTTGTTGTTATCCTCTTTAAAGTTTTTATCAAAATATTATTTGGATTATTTCAATTTATAAATGATAATTCGGATGAGTATTTAATAAGCCGTAAATATTTTGGGTTACCTTTATAGTGCAACTCCACTACACTCATCAAAACATACCATACTTATAATTTATAACTTTTTGTATCAAAATATTCATAAAATGTTATCATTAAAAAGTAAAAAAAAATTTAAAACAATAATAATGAAAAATAGTAAAAAATATAATTTAAAATATACGTTTTTTTCAAGTTTTATTTTGCATGTTGGACTTCTATATGCTATCAACATTTACAATTTTATGTTTTACATTATTGAACAAACTTTTCACATTTTTTTCCTGACCTTAATAATTGTTCAATAATTTATTAGTAATCATAAGGGGTAGTTATTTTTCGATCCTTAGCCGGGTAATCTAATGATAATACTATTATCGTCCGTCAAATTATATGCACATATCCAGCAGAGATCTAATAATATTAAAATAATTGTATGCGATCCCCACTGACTTAATTGATCACGCACGACCTTATAGGAAAACATTACAGCCCAACTCGTATGTTCTTGATGATTATGGACAGAAGTAAAGTAATAATATTAATAGCATATCCAATATTTATATAATAATATACGAAAATGTGAGACTTACATTTCGCCTAAGCACGCCGCACCGCGTAAAGTCGGTGACTAACAGGTTGTAGGTCAGCAACGACACATCCGACAAGTCGGGTCGTATCTGACAGACTGGATCGATCAATGGATCGACGGTCCGGTCGTCGGCAAACAGCGGGTGGCCCTTGAACCCGTCGGGTTTCTTTAGCCGGGCGGATATCACATCTTTGACTCCCAAAAGTGCTTTGCCCACCCTCAGCGAGTCCGTCGAAAACGAACACTGTATTTCAGACACTAAAAATACGACAAAATCAAAACAATTTAATATCATATTATATTAAATATTATTAATAACGAGATCAATGTGCTGATATTTTTCAAAAAAAATCGGGTTCATTTCGAGAAAACGACTTTAATCCGGGAAATATTGCTATGAGATAAATTACACGTTTCATGTGCAGTCGTCGTACGTATTTATCGTTTGCTATAAAAATCGACATTGGTTTACGTTTACCTTTATATAATGTTCTGGACGTGTATTTATATTAAACGTTTAATAAATAATCAATATAATATACTCGTATAATATTTTAAGTGTGTAACGATTTATATTTATCACATCATTCGACCAACAACAAATTATTATTATATTTTCTTTACTTTCATCATACGATAAAGACATTATTATTATTATTTACGTGTTGGCTTATTGAAACAGATACACGCAAACAATACACACGCACAATATCGTCGTAGAAGACAAAATAAATGCTATAACACGACTACCGCCAATAATTGGGTGCCGTTAAATCTAGATCGACGCCGACGCCTCGACGTTTTCCACACTCATCTAATCCAAATGTCCAGATTAAAAGTGTATTTAGCGTGAAACGTTTTCGCTGGGACGACGACGATAATACGTTGAACACGTTTTAAAAATAAATATATGTGTCATATAATAATATAATATATATTATACTATATTAAATGAAAACGAAATTAGGACGTTTCCACGGCTGGACCAAAATGCAACGCGAAAACAGTTTCGATAATTTTGATTTCGTAATTTAGTGGGTGCTATTGAGCACAAATGCACAATTATAGATATTTTGTAGGAAATGCAGTAATATTTTAATGGCGATTTAACGAAGAATATAATAAAATAATAATAGGTATTATATGCGTACATGTCGTAAACACGATTGAACGAACGAAACGTGATTATTATCAATTATAAAAATTATATCAACTTACCATCGTAATCTTGAGTAGAAACCTCGTGTGTCTGAAAAATAAAATAAAAAAATAATTAAATACTTTGATATTAACCAAACTACCAGTAATTTATAATATAATAATATAGAAAATCGACGGATATCGTGATAATTGGAAAACTCGTTAATTGTTTTCTCATTATTAAAAATATATTGTTTTGTATTAAGCAAGAATCGTACTATAAATCGTTCATAGTAGATGACTGATCCACTTTTACTGTGGACACACAAATATATGCATACAATAATACGTATACAATAACCATATCACACCGATAAACTTGACCGTAATGTCGTTGTCTTCAGGCATCACACCTGATTGATTAACGTGAAAATTTCTCCGACGAAATTCGCTCTTTAGTTATATTCCTTTACCGTCTAAATATGAGTTAATGAAAACCCGAAAAACAAAAAAAATCGAGAGTACCTATATAACATCTATGCGCATTACAATACTCCGATGACTGCATGTAAATTATATAGCTATTATAGCCGGTTTGGTGTCGGCGACGTGAAAGACGAACGATTTATTTATTTTTCAAACTAGAGATTTAAACGATGTGTATACACTTTGATAGATAAAACGTCCATTAAATGAAAAAAAAAACAATATTTATTGTGAATAATATAGCTATATTATATTAAACCGATTTATAGGTTTTTGCGATGTGGTTCGTTACATTTTATAAACGAAGAAAGTATACAATATATTATATTCTTCGGAGGCGAGAAAATTATAAGTGTACCTAGTTTTAATTGAATAAACATTGAATTGTAATACCTACCGCAGAACAATCAAGAACCATATGGTCGACAATAATTATTTAATCGTTCACGCACCTCATTCGGGCCATAATATAGTACATTTATAATTTATTTGTGTACAGTATTTGACCGAGTTTCATTGGACACAAAATGATATCATAAGATTCTGTGTATTTATCCGATACGTTAATTATTATTATTTCACTCGAGAACGGGTTGTGATTGCTAATCACTGCCAGTGGTGCACGGAAATCTACGATTTGGGACACGTTCGTGCCGCGGAGCGGACGATAGGAAATGTCACAAAACATTTCCCATAGAAAACGTTGTCTCCGAGCAGCGCGGACTAATAAAAATCGTTGTTATTACAAGGGGAAAAAAAACGACGAAAATTAAAATAATAAAATCGTGTCCCGCTTGCCGGCGCGAACGGTGGCGGCGGCGTAACGACGAAATCAAAAGAAAACTCTTCCGTCCTTTATGCCGGTATACTTATAATGCTGAGTGATAATAACAACGACGATAATATTACATTATAATATTATTATACGCGCGTATCTCTCTGTCGATCAGTCGGAAAACGTCGTAGTCGAGCGGCCCGATACGTATCGCACTCAACTCACACACGCGCGTGCGCTCAAAAGGAACCCAACCGTATGCTCCGTGTGTGTGTGTGTGTGTGTGTTTACAGCCCACACAAAACGTAATCGCAGTCGGAATTAAGTATTATGCCCATTAATGATTTATACGCGGCGGCGTACCTATATATGAAATATATAACGTCGTAACGGGACGCGATATCCGACAGACGAATCACCATAATGTTAGGACGTATAATGTATATAATGATAATAAAATCATGGTTTACGGCGGAAAAAAAAACCATACCCGCGCGTATACGTACGACCCATACGATACGATAATATTATGTGTGTAGCCGCACGACGAACATATTATAATCCGTCGGCGCGGAGTTGCCGGAGAAGCGAACAGTTTTTCCGGGGCACCGCGCACGGGGTTCAGATATATTATGATAACGATAACGATACGACATCGCAACGGTCGACCAGTCGTTTATATCGTATACGTCGAGACTCGCTGTGCTGTTTGTAAATAATATAATATTATTATAACACGGTTATGGGTCAAAACGTATGAGCGTACTCTGCATATTATATATATATTATTATAATGTTGTGGAGATAAAATCATGTTAGTAATACTATACATAGTAAGCATATACATGTGACTGTCCGTCCGAATCGTGATTAGTGATATTTTTCTGTTTTCCTGTTTTCCTCTGCGTTCTATATTACTGGTAAAATGTATCATATTATACTATATCGTCCGTACACACGCCGACACACATAACTGTTCCCGCGAAAAACGGCTCGATCATCCCTGAACAATATAATAATATTATTCTAATATATAATATAACGCGGAATCGCCTCGACCGCACGTCATCGTTGTAACAATCATATTATTATACATAATATATAAATATACATACGTCCGCGGGCGATACGCGCGTTCCGTGAGAGTGTATTGAGCAATATATAAACGGTACGACCTAAACTATGTTATGTTTATTATTTCTATATACGATAGTAATGTCTTTTCCCGTTTGTTTACGTTCGGTATATTTGTCGTTTTTTCGGTTTTTGTGCCTTGGTAGGTCGCGGAGCGCGGAGGACGACGTTCTCGTTTTGGCTTTTTTTTTTACGTTTTTCGTAAACCGCCGAGTAACGACTGCGCGTGTAGTATATTATACGCGCGTTACACCCGACGAGACGCGTATAAGACGGATAATTTCCGACCTGTCGGGTGCGGGCGGCGGACGGACGGGCGACGGCGGCGGCGTATTCGTTCGACTAAATTCTTTGGTCCGCTGGATCAAAAATACGGTTCTTACGAGACGTATTCAGGGCGCGACGCATACAACCATAATAACATACCGCGTATATGGTACACCATTCGACATGTCCAATGATGGTGCCTCGACGTATAGCGATATCGTACTTAATAATAGGTATACACCTGCCGCGTCCTACAGCTACAGTATATAACTGCAGGATGATGCTAAGTGTGTGAGTGGCAATTGTTTTTCTTTCTTTTTTTTTTTGTCGCGCTTCCTTTTCGTGCAGATCGTTTTGTAAAAAAACTATAAAAATATATATGCCAGAGTAGTACAAACGTATTTAGGTGTATGGTTAACGAACGGATATGATGGTGCGATAATATAGTTAACAACTCTCTTACACACTGTTGTAATTGAAAAAAATATATAACGTAAGTCAAACAAATAGTACAGTACGAAAATTGGAAATAATTCTTTGATAGAAAAATCTACTCTCCCCCTCGCCCAAAAAAAAAAGAAAGATAAAATAACTATAAATATTAAGTTCGTCGGCTACAAAATAACATAATAATTAGAGAAAAGATGTTGATGACCTAGAAAACACACAAAAATGCACTAAAAAAAGAATACAAAAATGCTGTAAAAAAATGATCAACCAAATCTACTTAAATAAGTGAAAACAATTTAATTTTAAAAAAATAATTATAATGAGTGATTATGAGTATCAGAATAATTTAAAATATGAATTATAAAATCGTAATAGGCAATAAAAACTAGTAAACATTTAAATTTATAGTAAAAAAATGTATTTCTAATTAAAAACAAGAATTTTGTTATTTTGCATACATACCAACCGTTATACTGTGCAATTAAGATGTGTCTGATGTATCTGTCTATTTTATAAATGTATAACGCGCAAACGGTAAATCTTATGGGTATGCGATAAATTTAATCACAACAAAAACCCCACAATAATAATAATATAATTATTTTTTTGAATATTATAAAAAAATATCTTAAAAAATCTAAAATTTGAGAATAATTCCCCTCTCCCCTGTATTGTATAAGACTACAAAACCTTTTCTAAAATATGAAAAAATGTAAAAAAATGCAAAATAAAATTAGTATATTCTGTATCAAAGAAGCATAAAACAAATGTTTAGCTGAAATAGCATTGTATAGGATCAGAGGAAAAAAAATGCAAAAGTCATCTACATCTTAACTTTAATAATGATATAAGTTAAAATATCAGCGATAATCTCAAAACGTTTGTACTCCATATTATATATGCGTACGTATATTATAGTTTATATTATTATAATTTTATCTCGTACCCAAATAAAAAACTGTATGCTCAGTTTTTGGAAAGGAAAAGAATTTTTTATTCGAAGGTTGTTTTAGATTTTCGTACTAATTTACGTGATTTACGTTATAAATATTTTTTCATCATAGCACTGTGTACGAGAGTTATAAGCTATCACTGTCACGTCCGCAGTCCGCTCACCAACTATTTTATAAATACATCGACGACGACACGCTTAATACGTTTATATTATCTTTACAATATTTAGCTCGTTATATAGTGCCTAATACGTATTATAAATTATAAAGCAATAACCGACAATTTCGTTCGGAAAACAATAATTAACGTTCAATAATATATTATATTAGTCGTACCATCACGTGAATGCGATTCAATATTCCTATACCAACAACATAATAACATTCTAGTGTTTATTTTTGTATTGACTCATTTTTTCTCGGGGAGATGAGAAAGAATGAAACCATCACGTCGACGTTTTATTGTTGTTCATCATTGATTGTTGTACTTACGAAGTGACGCAAGCACGTACCAAAGAAAAAAAAAACATTTAACTGTCGATTCGATCGAACATAAATATAATAAACATTTTAACGCGAAACGTTTTATTTTTCAATCACTAGGTCGCATGCAGTTTATATAGTATATTCTAAACAACATAAAATTATTATTATTATGTTTTATCATTAACAATTATATTACTATACTCGTATGTACACGGTTTCGGAAACTCGTTTAAACGGTTTGAACGTATTTTTTTTTCTATTTACGCCGATCGTCTTTATCAACAACAACAAAAAACTCAATACTTCTTTACTTTCTTTTTTCGTCAAAGAAAACTTCACGTTTTTGCTTCCAGTTTAATTACCGCGATTGCAATTTTACAAAATATACGAGATGAGAAGTGAGTATGCGACTCTAACGTATACATGTACCGACGTCGTACGTGATGTCGATCGTTTGAAGATCACAATCTGACGTTTTTATTCCATATAAGAGTAGTAATATACTATTACTGGAATTCGACGAGCATAACATTTTCATTGATATTACACGGAATCTATGTATACATGATATAATATATACTAGGTATTACCCAGCTTATAGCGCTCATCGAAAATAATAAATTACTAATTCGGAACGATGTCACGTAAACATTAATGCCAATCAGATGTAAACTATTTGTTTTCAAATAATTAACAAAATATTAGGTATGTGTTTTGTTTCATTATTAGTTATCCGTAAAACTAATGAAACCGTTGAATTTGGGACGAATTTCGATTTTCGTTCGTCACGAACGTTTTCGCAGAACAAATGTAGACTCAATATCGGACTTTCGATACGATAATACATTACTACTAGTATGTATAGTTTAATGAATTTTACACGAATTGAATCGTCGTTTCCGTAATACTAAATTAATTTAAATATTGGAGTAAGAGTTAATTAATAAACAGTTTAAGATTAGATGAGAGAAATTGATTTTAATAGCTATAAGAGCTTATCACTCTATTTATTATAGTCATCTCAGATAAACTCAAATACTTATAATATAATAGTTATAATAAAAATTATCATAAAAATATCTTACTTATAACGATATGAAGTTATTGATAAAGTCTGTCCTACAAATAGACTCGAAAAATGCGTATTTAGCGTATTACTCTGTATATTATAATAATAATATATCTAACCACTAAAGTATTTGTCCGTCAACGTGTCTACATCTATGACAATAAGTTATAAAACATAATACTACTCGTATATCATGCCGGCCAGAGACAAACCAAACTGACCAATCTATTATTATTATATAGTACGAAGTACAACGATCGGCAACAGGTCCCGTAGACAGGCAAAATCCAAAAACCTCTCGTTCGCACTACTTTCGCGACACATATAATTATAACCCATGTCGCGGTCCATCCGACGTGATCGCCGAAATCCAATATAAAATAATTTTGATTATTATTTATTATCACCATCGCACCGACCCCTGCATCATCAACATAATATTATCGTTTTCTTAGTATTTGTTATTGGTATATCGACATATCGTTAACTAAATTGTGACGATAGGCACGATCGCGTGTCGACATCGATGACGACGCAACATATAAATAACATACCTACTATTAAAGGTATACTACTGAATATCAATAATAAAAATACTCTAATATTATACAACATTTGTATCTATAGAGACTTTTAGAATTCATGAAAATTAAGAAAATTTGCAAATTATTTTGTAGTTAAAAATGTGTAACATTTTCAATTTTAATAGCTTTAAAATGTAATAAAAAATTCCACTACAGTTATTCTTTAGGCAACCAAAAAATACCAAAAGTACATAGATATAATATGTGCAGTTTTTAAGATTTTCTTTTTTTGTGTATTTAGAAAATGAAAAAATAAAAATACATATATTTTTAAATAGGTAATAATTCGAATGTTTTAGATACTTCAAAAGTGTACTTATTATATATGCGCATAAAAATCAATACATCGACGATTACTTTATTTTAAAAATTTACTAAAAATGCAATCAAAATCAAATGTGCATAGAACCCAACATACAGCAAAAAAAAAAAAAATAGCACACAATTCGACCAGAATTTGAATTTTGGCACGAAATTCGTATATGGCCTAAATAATAAGTTAAATAAATGTTATTAGGTAGGAATGTTAAATCTAACACGAATCGTCGGTGGCCCCGAAAACATTACGGGCAGCAAACGATAATACATATAGCCATGATATAGGTATTATAATACGATCGACATGCGTATACAAAGTACCGGTGTGTATAATATATATTAATATATTATAAATATATATGTATAATATATTACAATATCGTATATTTATTGTAATGCAATATTATTATGACGTGGTGTCGTTCCCACGAATCCGGTTGATCGAAATATTTGTACAATATTCCATCGCGCCCGCGGCAGCGCTAATCCGACCGGAAAACGTCTGACGAGAAAATTGCCGTGCAACCATGTCAATACAATAATATTATTATTATGTATTGTATTACACTCGCGTTTATTAAACTGTTCTCCGGAAAACGGCAATAGGTATGTGCTATACCCCGATACATACCGCCAACGTAAAATATTTTTGGCGTAATACTAATAATAGTGTTGATGATAATCATATTATACTAATATAATATAACACGACGTGAATATAATGTACCTAAAAAATATAAAACGTCAAAGTCGGTAAATAAAAAAACAAAACTACAATGGAAATCCACTCGGTAGAATAGGTATATCAATCTGATGATTATCGTGCGCATGTCTGTATTTCTATAGTTTACCTACCATTAAATTACTCGAAGACTATTATAAATTATAATCATTATTTTATACTACCGAAATTATTATATGTTAATCACATAAAAATAATATTTTAATCGTGTGCATTGAATAATTTGTATTGACTATGAATTTTTGTAAGATGTTTATATATGGAACAATGATATTTGTAAATTGTAGGTATATACAAATATAAGAAATAATTATCTAGTATAATAATTTGTGATTTCAGTTTGTTTATCGGCCGACTGAAAAATGAGCTCAGACTGTCCGGCAAATAAAAAAATTAAGTTAAAACTTTTTTCAAATCATACTTACCACTATTAAACAACTATTATTTTTACGAATTCGAAAAATGATCTAACACGCTGTTTGTGAGTGCACGCTCGCATAATAACAGAGTTTATAATGAATAATAATGTACAACTTTCGGTGCAACCATCACGCGCATACATTACTGCAGTTTTCCTTAAACGACACACAGCAGCTGCAATTAATCCTTTTCCAACGGATCCGGTCTCCCGTGACCAATTTTATTCGAGTACGGCCACGGCACCGTGTTCGTTACTTAAAAATTATAATATTATTACTATAATAGACATCGCGGTATTATAATATATTAATATATATATATATATGTTCTACAGCACCGCATATATAATTTATTACGGGACTGGAGTTGTCGAAATTGTCCGTACCTACGCTAATTAATCCAGTCGTGGATCCGGCCCATTTGCCGTTGTACGCGTGGCTCACATAAGTTGATTGTATTTTAGATATTATGATGTGTTTGTATAATACACGAGACCAGTGGCTTGTAAAACATAAAAATATAGGCAATAATGCAATAATAATAATATATAGGTAGGTAAGGTACATTATATATTATATTATTATGCTTCGGCGCCGTCTCGAGCAAATTTTTATTACGCTCTAATTAGGTAACTGTATATAATATGATCCATACTGCAGTAAGTCGTCTCATACGCTCTTCTCGCACCCGGAGCACTTGCGTCAATATCGACTCATATAACACGCGATTTATATAAAATACACGATAATATATAATAATATCACGTATACACTCGTTTATATCACAAAATATATAGTCCTTTAGCTGTGATCGGAAATTTTTCCGATAACTCCGTTTAACGATATTTAACTTACGATATAATATTATATTATTATAATAATATAATACACTTATACGTCATATATTTTATATAAGTATTAAGGACGCCCATAGCTGTATAATGGTAATATAATATAGTCATTCCGGTAAAGGAAAAAAACATAATTTTGATTCAGAACATTATTGATTTTGACGGTCATTATATTAGAAAATATATATTTAATGCTTTGGTTTAGGTATTCAAAACTCCAGTTAACAATATAATACAACCTGTATTATATCGATAATAACCGTATTTTTTTTATCTGTGTTACATTTATATAGTATTATAATATTATATATACATGCGATGTGTAACGTTTCAAAACAAAAAATCCAAAATTTCCTTAGAATATAATAAGATTATCCGATTATTTTTATAATATACCCGTAAGATAAATATTCATTTAATTATACATATTACTTATATTTGGTTTTCGTCAATGGTCAATAATATTACAAGACATTATTTGTAATTATATACATTACGTTTTATACTTTATGCTCAAATGTTTATTTTATAAATTTAAGTAATATACATTTTTATTTTGTACTTGTTATAATAAATAGCCATAAAAGTAATAATTATATTGGTACAAACAAGAAATATATACTTGACTTAACATATTTTGTTTCAATAAATAAAATATGTCACCTCAATATTATTGAGGTATAGCTCGTTACAAATTTATAGTGAAATTTATCGTGGTATAGTTATTAACCAAAATTAGTTAGTAACTATTCTCGTCCTCATAACTATTAAAAAACCAACACTAATGAATTTTTTAAAGGCAAAAATATTTTAGACCTAGTATCTGATTTATTAAGACATAAAACTAAATATTCTAATGTCGTTTTTAAAGTAATGTATGGAAACTAACCTATCGGAATCACAGAAACAACGTTTACTGTATTACATTAACCTAATATTTTTTTTTATATATAAGTGGGTATTGCAAACATTTGTAACAAAGATTATATTAATTCTTCTATAAAATCCATCTTAATAATTATTATTCATTAACTGTACTATTTTAAATTGGATCACTGCAACAGGCCTAATGGGGAATTGACTTTACGATACACACTTATCGTTGTTTTCGGACATTACACATTATATACTATGTTATTTATATCATTGTATTAGGTATATAGAACAATTGTATACGTATTTAATATATACATATATTATAGTAGTCAGCATGAGTTACATCGCTGTTTATATAATAGTAATACATTTAAATGTTCTATTTAATTAATTGTATAGCTTAAAGAATTCACTATTGTTTTAAAGTTAATCCAATCGTTTTAACAGATCACATCGCTACGAATATTGTTATTGTAATATGAATCGTATTGGTTGCATAAAATACCTAATGTACAAGTGTAATAATATGATAATGATAACAACTACAATATATACCGATACGGGCAATGTGGGTCTTGCAAACCGTTTATTGCACTAATACCAATCTAAGAGACTTTAACGAACCGTGTACACTTTACAATTTACATAATATGCATGCGTGTATTCGAGTAGTTCATATAATATTATAATATGGTACACACATCGATAACATTTATAGTAAATACAGAATCGTTACCAATAAGACGCTTGAAACTATATATTTTCAATATTTTCTTATGTGTATTTATACATTTATAACGTACTATTTTCATATTTTGGTCGAAATATCATACTATAACTTCTCAGAAAAACAAATATGCCCAAGAATAATCACTAGTCGTTTAACCTAGTTTTTCAACCAGAACAGTAATTTTGATTTGTACGCTTCAGATATTGCGATTTTATTGAACTTTTAATCTTGAAAAAATATATATTTATAATATTTGAATATTGATTAGTTAGACGCACTAATAATAAACCACTATAAAAATATAAATTGTATAATAGTATAGGTTATTCGTGTAAACTCAGAACACACACACAGCCAAGTTATTCTTCTTCACTTTATAGCCAAGTGATTAAATTAAATATTATTTTACATATAAATTACGTTTAACATATTTTCATAAATAAAAACAAAAACTATAAGAACTAGTTTAAATAATTTCCCAAAATTATTAAAAATGAACAAAACTCATTGAAATGTAATTTGAACTAATTTCTCTAATTGCGTAGACCAAATTGTTCTAAATTTCCAGATTCGTGTTAAATATTTTAATTTTATATTACAATGGAAGTTGAAAAATCAGGTGTGGGAACTAAGATAATTGAATCGTTCGAACAATAATAACAAAACGATTAGTCCATATTCTTTAACCACAATATTTAAATAAAATTATATTGTGTTGAGAATATATATATTTTTAAATTTAATAACTATTAGCGTAATAATACTTGTACGGTGTTCGAATTAATGGATACTCTAATTCTTATTCACTGTATAGAAATAAAAACTATCAATAACTCGTTTCTAGACCAATCGAAATACATGTATATTGTATATATATCATTACCTCTAAGAACGTCGAAACTATAAAAATAGGCACAATAATATTATTCTCAATTAACTGAACGTGCGTTTATGAGATTCAATAATTGGCTAAAAACGAACAGACAAATTTTTTTTTTTTTGATTTGCCCACGAATAAAACGATTTTGCTCGTTCACCGGTAATCGATCGTAACTGCAGTTACCATGGTCAATCTTTGCTGCATCCATCACTCGCAAAAACAACAACGATAACAACAGTGGCACGTATATTATATACATTGTGGTCGATGTACCTGTACAGTAATAAGTACAAATTTGCTCGATCGACGGTAACCGTTCGTAACCGGGCCGCGCGATCATTCGGTATACACCTATACTGCATCTATTACAACGTCAACGAACAGCCCGTAAGGCGTTGTTTATTGGCATAAATCCAATGCATTCCGAGGTGGATCGGTGGACGTAAATGATTAAGACTTAAGAAAAACAAAAAATTCTGATTTTCCACTCACCTTGAATACCGCTACCATCAACAGGACGACGGCGCGAAAAGCGGTGCCATCCATTTTCGGGTGGGCGGCGACAGTAGCGAAAAAATACTCGAGAGCCAGTAGATTTTGGGACGACAAAAAAAAAATTAAAAATAAATAATCCCGTGAAGGATATTTTACAATACGCGAGATGAAAACGACGACAACGTGTCTGCACTCGACAACGAAGTACAATACTAATTAGGCACCGTATGCGTTTTTATGTAATGTGTCGTATGGTTGTACAGCCGATCGCGTGAAATTCGTTCTGTTCAAAAACGGGCGCCGTTTCGAGAAAATACGCGTGTCTCTTCAATATTTCTATCTTGGTGTTTATCACGCGATCAAACACACGAAATCCGCGGAGACGACACGACGATGGCGACGAACTATCGACAACGGCGGTGTTTGCGGTTTGGGCGCGACGGACGTTGTGGCGTGCGGAAGACGCGACCAACGGTGCCTTGTGCGATAGTTTCGCCGCGACTCGGAAACGCGCGCGCGTGGTGTGGAGTGGTCGCCGCCGCCGCCGTCGCACTATCTCCGCTGTCACGGGCCAGCAAATCAACGAGCGTTCTTGTTTGCTATTACTATAACTATAACGATTGCTATTACTATTATTGCTATTGCCCGTCTTCTTGTTTGCGCGTCGCTGACAACAGCGGTCGTTGTTGTCGTTAAACCATAGTACAATATAGTATATATACAATATATATATAATTATATACCTGTACTGCACGGATGGGATATCCCTGTATCCAATTTTACACATAACGTGTGACCGACGGGTCTATAGTGGTTACTATCGTGGTTATACATGGTTGTGGTGATCACTGTATACGCTTGTGGTGTAGAAAAAATTGTATCAATTATCCTATGTAGTAGGTATATACATATAATATGATTCGTTGTAAAGTTCTATCAGACAATATTTTTTAGATTGAAGAAATGATTTCAGTATGATTATTTTTTTAGATTTGAAGTAGTAAAATGAATGTTTTGATTTTACAATAATGTGTTTTTTTAATTTTTTTTTTTTTGTTTCTTAAAACATTTAAAAATAATCTCCGTTTGTCACCTATAAGGAAGGTTTCTCATAATGTATTGAAATAGTATTTTCAGATCCAAGGTACACATTTTCCAACAAATTTAAAAAAAAATCCGGAAAAATAATACTAATATTTCTTTTAAATTATAATATTATTGGTACAATAATTGATTGATTATCGATATTACTGTGGTACAAAAAAGCAGGACCGTCTCCGCTCGGATTCGTTGATAATTATTTACATTGGTTTATCATTGAATTCAAATTGTTCAAATCCTATAGTGACCTACTCAATGACAAGGTATTTGTTTTAATAAAATTGTTTCAAAGTACTCGTATGTATGTTTTATATTTTATTTTTCTGTTTAATTATTATTCACTAAAATAGTATACAAAAGTATTTATTGTTGTCCCTCTTCAAAACAATAATAGAAAATTGTCTTTTCATTCCTAAGTAATTATGGATTTAAATAATTAAACATTTAATGCAATTCGTAGCAGAAGTGGTCATAATAATAACCCAACTAACTTTTAGTGCACTTTTCTATCACATTTGAATACAACAGCTGAGCAACATATCCTGTTTAATGTCCATATATATATTACCTGTGAATTAACTAATATACATATTATATTTATAATCACAGCTGATATATATACGCGCTAAAAATATTGTCAAATGTATGGTG
This sequence comes from Rhopalosiphum padi, assembly GCF_020882245.1. Classification (NCBI taxonomy): domain Eukaryota; kingdom Metazoa; phylum Arthropoda; class Insecta; order Hemiptera; family Aphididae; genus Rhopalosiphum; species Rhopalosiphum padi. The sequence goes on from NC_083600.1 coordinate 29,633,351, forward strand.
CCTGTATTATATAATAAAGCAAATAATTGTGTTGTAATTACCAAAATACGATATCCATTTACTGTTGTGTAACTGATTTATAGTTGAGGAAAAATGAGATGGACATACATTGTTATTTTTAAGAGATCTTTCAAAAAATAATTTCAGCCCTGCAGCTAAAACATAAAAATAAGTATAATTCAATAGCAGTTTTTCAAAATATACACAATTTATAATGTAAGCAATTAAGTTTAAATTTTTTTAAATACGTAGTATGGGAGATTTCTGAAGAGAAATTAATCGAACAAGTAAAAAAAATGTAAATAATTGTTTTAATAAAACTATTGCGTGGTATAAAAATCGATGACATTGATAAAAAAATAACAATGATTAGAAACTTGTCAAATTACTTTTAAAATAACTATAAAAACAAGTGAAGTCATTTCGCAGTATATTAGGTGTTTTAGCTTTTAATTGAGTACTTTATACTTGAATACTATAATATAATTGACGATTTATTATATATATGTGCATATTTGAATGCGGTAATCTCAACTTCTACAGGGCCAATTTCAATAAAAGTTATTAATATTTATAAAACATAAACAAAATAATCTAAAATATAATTATAAACAATATTATAATAATGACATGAAAAAGACCATGGTCTAAACATATATTGTACGTAGCTTAAGAATAGGCACAATTATAATTGATAATTATATTTTTAACATCATTATACACATTATTTAAATTTTAATGTGAGCTTGAATTAAATGTTTTCGTCGGAATATAACAGCACGCGTGATAACACACAATATAACCATTAAGGGACATCCGAAACGTGCACACACATGTCAATCAATTTCTACGATTCAAAATAGTAAGAGATCACATGATAATTTTATGTAAATCATAGTAGTGATATGGAGAGCTGATCCTCAACCAACAAGGTTTTGTTAGTCGCAATATCACAGAGCTTGTAACAACGCCTATCTAGCTAATAGCTAGTACACTACTATATTTAATGTAATTTGGACTTATTTGTAATTTATTTGTGTTAATATTATTTCAAACTCCATTCACTGATCTGTACAACTAGGTGTTCATAATAAAGTATAGGGTTGGGTGTTAACTTCCAAAAATTAAAAATTAAAATCAAATAGAATGAAGATATTAAATTAGCGCATTAAGTAGATCACCAATATATTTTATTTATTAAGTAAGTAATAAATTAATCTTTTTTTAAGATTATCATTGACCAGTAGTTGCTTTCGAATACAACTATATTTATACAAATAGCACCCGATCTAACCTACAGTTAATAATAATGCCCTCGATAATACTATAGCTAGGTATATCCCTTTTTTATGTTAAATAAAAAACTGCACATTTAAAATGTACAATTGTAAAACGAAATCTTGTAAAGTAAAGAATTATAACTTATTTAGATTACCTCCAATACGGCAAAACCTTAATAATTTTTTTCAATCAGACAGCGGTATATTTTTCCATAACTAACCGAATCGGCAGTTACATAATTTTGTTTGTAGAAATAGGTAATGTTTAATCTATTATATTACTATCAGTCATATTTAGATAAATTCATTCTAAAATTTGGTTCGAGTCAGAGTTTAGTGTCACATGCATTTAACACGTTGGTAAGGAAATGTTAATAACATGGATTATTTGCAGGTTGAATGTACCTATTTAACTTTGACGTATTCATGATAATACAGAATACGAGTTGATGTTGTTCTGAATTTATTCTCTCGAATATTATTATCTATTTTCCTACAAAAAATATTCCCAAATTTAATTGTTTCTAAATTGAATAATATGTTAAAATACTCATTCAAAAATTGTCTTTATCATAAAATTAATTTATTGAAATAATTTATAACGGACAACCTAACAACATAAATAGGTACTTAAAATATAATAATCAAATAAACTCGCTTAAAGTCGGTACATAAAATCATTGTTTCAATGAAATTTTAAGAAATAAATAAAAATTAACTTAAGAAAAATAGACAAACCTATTGACCCAAAATATAATGCATAATATTATAGAAAATCGGTACATTTTCAATTTTTCACGTCACAACTAAATGTATTTATCATTTGAGGACAATTTCCGGTGTACCTCCGAATAACTGAAATATTATTTTTAATGTTGCTAAATCGTTATCATACTAGTTATTTGTAGAAAATGACCGCTTTTAGAAAAATATTGTCAAGTTCTACCTGTACCTATACAATATATATATTAATATATTTTATATTTTAAATAACTACATATGAAATGCTCGTGATGATTCTTGATTCTTATACTCATTTGATCATTTAAAATATCTACAAAAACATTAAAAAAATATATTTGTTCGATACTTATAGTATATTAATTCATCAACATTTTCATATTTATTTATTTTATTGATAATTGTCAGTAGTCAGGAATGGAGTCCTTGTCCAAAATTTTCAAATATTCAAATGTTCTTGTTAAGTATTAATTACTAATTAGTAAACAGATAAAGTATTAAATATTTAAATACTCTGATAATATGCAATAATAATTATTTATTTTCTATTACTGGTAATTTATTCATTCATTCGTTCATTATAAAATTAATTTAAATTTTTTTAAATCACAATTTAGGTTACATGTTATTGCGGATCATAAATAAAACAATGCATTATCATGATGTTATAATAATTTTTTTAATTCACTTACTTATTTTCCTTTTTATCATAAGGTAAACACATACATAATAATATGCTACGTAGCGTAATAATATTAACGTGTGGAAAAATGTATTTTATGTATAATTATATCATATAGATAATAACTATTAAACTCCGATTAATTTTTGGTAATATTAAAACAGTAAATTATTTAACACTATTGTCGATATATACGAAGGGATGATTTAGTAAACATTTAAGTTTCGTTGAACGAAAAAAAATAAATACAATATTTTCAATATTTTACACCGTTCAAGAATATAATAATATACATATAAGTACTAATAGGTTATTATTATATTATATATATAATATCGCTTGTATAGATTACTGGTTTGGCGTATAGCGTTTAGTATCGATAATATTGCCGTTCATCTAACATTCTTTGACTCTTTTTCAAACCTATAGAGACTATAAACAATATATTATGTACAATACAACAAAACCGTTGTCTTTTTTTCAAAAAAAAAAAAAATATGAAGAAAGAGAAGGAAGAAAAGGAAAAAATCTCGAGTAAGGTGCTAAAATAGATTAGTTCCATAACGTGTTAGCGGTGTTTATTTAATATGCAAATGAACTGTGGTGGCAAAATACGTGTGAAACAATTGTAATACTGCAGCGTCGCGGCGCGTATACAAAATAACATATATACCGCTACCCGACAAATGTAATGTCACTGGTTGTGTGTTGTGTCCGAATCGTATTCTTTTTGTTTGCACGCAAAATGTCGTTCGTCATTTTGCCGTGTACATATAATAAAATAAAAGCGGATTTTACCTATATATTATAACGTCTTCACTGAAATACGCTTTGAGTATACCTTGTTTGTGCTTCAGAATGCGTCCTCGTTCAGAATGTATCGTTTGACCATACGTTTTAACTTTTAACGATTTGTGTACAGTTACGTCCAGTTTGCGCACACTTAACCAAAAACAACTATAGTTTCCACAATTTTATACAATTTGAATCTTGGATGCGCATAAAAAAAATAACAATAGGAACCCAGTTTTATCCCAAAATTGGCACGTAGCTCAAATGTTTCTTCTCACCATGTCACTATTGGCAACTAACGATGTGCCAGACGCATTTACAGAACTCATATCTATTTTTCGTATAGATTACTGACTCAGGTTTCATTGATTATATTAAAATAACTATAAATTGATACTAACAACTAACCCCGTTTTGTACAAAAAATATTAGCAAGTGAGCTTAATAACTCTCAGAGAACAAAGAACAGCTTGAAAAGTGTCCATATTATGTAATTTAATAATCAATTACCTAAGTAACCCTCGTATTATATATCAGGTGTTCGAAACTAAATATTTTACAAATTCGAGCTGAGACCTACCTCAAAATAAATTTATTAAATTAAAAATATTTATATCAAACAAAAAAGTATTTTAATAGCACAAAAACTATGTACAAAATATAAATATAGTGATGAACAAATAAAATAGTATATATATGCACAAAACGAGTTTCATCCGTTATTACTTCTTCAGATGTATTCAATGATGTCATATTATTCATCCAACACGTATCACACCCCATATTTCTAATCATGCTTGGTGCGACCCCATTTTATCATCTAATAATTTATTTATTTAAATTCTGATTTTAGTAATGTTCAAACTTGATTACTATGTTTTAAATTTACTGATGTTTGTTCGTGCTACTTAATAAAATGTCCTGTGGTGATACAAACTTATATTTTTTAAATGAAAACCTCCCTTTTTTTTTATTATTTTGTGAATAATTATAGTTGAAAAAAAATCTCTGACTAATAACATTCGAATACTACCAACAAAGCATTTCCTGACATTCATTTTTAATAATAATAGATATACATTTTGTAAAATGATTATGAATCGTGTACAAAATAATATAAGGTACTGTACATAATATATACATCATACTTAATATGTACCTATATATTATGCTATATGTGTGTATCTGCTGCAAGTCTGATGTAAGGTGCAGCGTTGCAGATTTATCAGTATACTCGATATGAAAATTCTAGGCCGAGAGAAAAACGATGTCCTTCGGTCTAGAATACAATTTTATATAATGTATTATATATGTATTACAAATATTACCAAGTAAAATACTGAATATACCCATGTGTGTCTGCAAAAAATAATTTTCTCACCGCCTCTGGTGCCCTAAATAAATTCATCGTGACCATTTGTTAAAAACAAAAACAGTTGCGGCGGAAAAAAAACATGACTGCGCAGTGATCGAGAATTGCGCACAAAAAAAAGGCTACGATTAACGATTCCGCGTTAATCAACTGATGTATATAGATACGAATAATAATATTATATGGCTGTAGCAACGGCGACGACGGCGTTATTTCGATCGGTTTTTAATCGGATGATATATTTTTAATTCGCTGCGGCGGGAAGAACGCGCGCGGCTCAATTACGGGTTACGGTACTTTTCGGCTATAAATCTATATTATATATAGGCGTATATTTCTATAAGATGTAACTATTCATTGATAAAACGGAAAAGAACCCCCTGGTAAACGCTAAAACAATATATATATACATAATATTACTTTACCGGGAAATCTTCTTGTATATTATACACATATATATATATATATATTTATATTTACGGTGTTTTACACGATTCACATAGTGCAGACATCCGTTCTCGCGGGCCTACGGTTAATCGGCCCGAAACGGATATTGTTTCGTGTATAATATTATTGTTAGCGCTAATACATGTTGTATACGCCACTGCAATAACATTGTACTTGACACGGGATAAAGGATGTATACATATATACCGTATCGGTGCTGCTCGTGAAAACCTCGGAGACTTGAACGCTCGAATCACTCGCCGGATCACCGGACACGATCGGGTCAAAGTTCTCGTGTACCCACGCCCGCTCATCTACAGTTTCACCTGCGGCACGTCTCGTTTGGCGCCCCCGCAAAAACGCGCTTGCAATACGTTGCACGATAACGTCTCACCATAGTAATGACATAAAGGTATATGAGTATTAATACGCCATTGTTATTTTTCGGTACATCGAACACCACGACGACGCATAATATATAAAACGCGTTCTCGCGAATCCGTCGTGCATAGGTATATAATGTACATAGCTATACGCGAAACACGCATATACGTATGTATATATATATACAATGTAACTGTGCATAGTCTGAAGACGAATAAGTTGCGATGAGACACGGGGGAACGATCGATATTGCGTCTCGACAAGACGATATATTATATGTATCTACATAACATATCGCACGATATGCACGTGGCGTTTGAATTTCGTAGAAAAGAACATCGCATTTTTACTTAAATGATGGAGTATATGCGCGTGAAAAAATGCGTTTATCGGGTGTCTTTACTTTATATACGTCGCAATGTATGGTTTCATATAGAGCACGCCATCCTTCATTTAACTTCAAACGATTGTTTTTCTGAATTTATAGATTATGTTATAATCGTAGCACGCAAATTTCTAAAGTACCTATACCTACAAATAATACAGCGTCCGATGACTATAAAAAAAAATTTCAAACGATAAAAAATTTAATTTTTTGTTTAATTTAAATGTCTTGAAAGGTCATTGATTTTAGTTTATTCTTTAGATCTACGGTTTTAGGTTCGGCGTGCGTTATCCGTCGAACGGGGCTAATCATAGTGGCAATGAACTGTGGAAATAAAAAGACGTTTCGCGCTGCAGCAGTGGCGGGCGTATATATTGATGCGCGTGGGCCTGTTATATACTTTTGTTGTATCCTCATCGTCGGGTACGACACGCGTGTTTATCTATTTGCACGTATGTATGAATGCACCTATATTTACCATAGCTCATATTCGCATGTTAATATGATTATCGTGTTATTATTGTTATTATATTATTATACTTTATGAGGTACACTATACGTTATACAATGTATTGTTATGCAAATCGGGTAACGGAAAACTATACGCGTGTGTTCGATTCGTATGTTTACGCCACGATTATCGCACCCGAGAAAATCACCATGAGTAACTTTTAAAACTTGACATTATTTAGTCGTTTCTCGGCGACTAACATTATTGTTATTCTCTTGCTCTCGTCTCATAACTCCTCATGATATCGCTTTATAAATAAACGTTATTTAAACATCTAAATCATCATACAATGATGATCATTATTCGATGCTCGTAATTATTCATTTGTGACTTTAACAATAACACAATACTCCAACATGTCAAATTAATGTGCAATTTTAATCTACCATTATTTGGCAAACAAAAAATTACTAATACAAAATAAACTATATTATGTATACCTATATATAAACTTGAACTACTCAGAAATATATTATTGTAATCTTCAAAAATAAAAATCATTCGATTCTTTAAAGGTTGTTAGCGTTAAGTATAACTCATTCTAGACATTCTTATTTTATAATATAATCCATGGCTCACACAAAAACAATACGAGCATTGCGTGAACCATTTTCTATTCTATATAATCTATTTAACACTAATACAAGTTATATTATGTTTGTCTACAGCTATTTTTACTTAAGAAATATTGCAGTAAGAAAAATTTTCAAGGTTATAAATTATATAATAGGTATAAAAGAATAATATTTTGGCTTCTAAAAGAATTGAAAAATTAAAATGTTTATAAATATATCAAAATAAGTAATCATATTTTGAAAATTTTACAATGTCTAATGAATGCTTATTTCTATATTTATATTTATTTATAAACATTTCGTAGATTAAACGTACTGCAGAGTTCAAAGTTTCGAATTACACAAGTTTCACTACATAACATAATTTTATAATATTTAATTATACATTATAAGATAAAAATATACGATATACTACAATAATATTATTTGATGATAGTTATTATTCATACAAATACAATGTAATGATAGTATATAAAACTTTTTATCAGAACTTAATTATACGGTTTATACTATTATTTAACATACAATTACGTGGGTATAAGTCTGATGGAAGTTATAACTGCAGAGTCTCTGGCAAATATCAGCTATATCCAATTTGCTTTCAGAAACCATCCTCAAAGACCAATTTTGAAGATTATGGATTATTAAAGACATACAAATAAAATAATATATACAACATAAATCATTGTAAATCCTATAGGTACATTCATAGCAATACTATATTCTTAAAGCAATACAATAATAATTATATCTATATAACAACATAATAAATCACAATTTTTTCAACCAATTATGTAAACAAGACGTATATATACCTCATGTATCTGTGTTGGTAAACGATGATGCATTTCTTTATCGTAAATTGTCTCGTACCCATTCCTATACATACAATGTAATTATATATTTATTGGCATAGAAAATAGGTTGTATATAATTTTATATGTATTAGAAAGAATCGTATTATACAATGTCGTTTCACATGGCGTATTCAAACGCTTCGATCTAATGGACGGTCTAGGAACATCAAACGGCACATGTGTAAGTATATTGGCGACAGTAACTATTCCTATATAAAAGTGCATTCGCGACGCGCAAATAAGAAATAATAACTATTATAGCTAGTGATAATAATTAAGTTCTATTCCAATAATAGCATAAATGTATATTATAATATGTATACTCTCTATTATTGTTGATATTATTATGATATATATATATTATACGTATGTATACAGACTTTAATTTCTAGTACGGTGTTGGGTTAACACTCGCGATGTCTCGACCATTCATTAAAGTAAGTGTGTTTTTGATAAATCATGATCATCATTAGGTGTATAATATTGTACAGCAATATATTACGTGAATATACCTAATGTAAAAAATAAAAACGACAAACGTCATTTGTAGGCATATAATATATTGTATTTTATAATTATTATATTTCGTACTTATACTTGTAATTCGACGTCCTTATATTATTATATTATGCGAATAATTGCAATATACGTGATGTGTATATTTTCGTTTGTATGCATGTCTACTGTATTCCGTTTGTACTGTATGTAGGCAATACTATATCATGATAAAAATATTATTGTAGGTAGATAATAGGTTAGCAATAATTGTATTATTGTTATAATAACATTAACACTATTTCTATCGTGTATTTAATATATTATAAATTATACGTGTGTATGTTAGAAAGTGTTAAAAAGGACTGTACTGCTGTAGGTTTAATACACTTCCAATTGCGCGATACAAATTCGATATTTTTGATCTCATTATATTTTGATAAAATAACCTCTATGATTGATGTGTAATATTGTAATTTTCATTTTTATTTTAGTGTTACGTGTTACCGCACTGCGGATTGCAATGACAAGTAGACGTATCCGTATACAGACTGAAACTGTGGATGGGATTCCACGACCAAATCCGACATACCTATTATACAATTTAAACTACAGTAAACGTGTGGTATAATTTTCTTTATGAAAAAATAATAAATTATTTGTTCATTTTTTTTTGTTTTAAAAATATGTATTGTTTTCAAAACAGGTAATTTAAATATGAAATTGTTATTTTTTTTCGACCTCTGTGTTTCCCCACGAGTGTTTATTCTCTTGTGTAATATTTTTTATTTTTATTTAATATTTACTATCCAACAATGATTATAGAAAAAAATCTGTTTCCTAGAATGCTTAAAGTAGAATCACAAAATTAGTATAAATAACAAAAATAATACATACATACATACATACAATATAGTACAATTAAAACTTTTTAATACAATAGTATACTAGGTAACTCAAACATTAATTTCGTAGCTAAACTTTTCATTATTATATAAATAATTTTATGGTCACAAACTTAGAACTACAAAAATTATTACCTAACTCATAAATTATTGTAAAATATAGTAGCATATTAAAGATAAAAAAAAAGCAATTAGGATACAACTAGTGTAAAGGTGAAATTATGTAAATGTATACAATTTTGAAAGTTTTAAAAGATAAAAAATATTTTATATTATGCTTTATTTGTATACATTGTCTTGAAATTTTTTGATTTTCTTATTTTCATATTAGCGAAAATAAATTAACTTTAACCGAGAAGATTTCCCCTTGTAAGTGTAGGATTGATTTTATACTTTTTTGACGTGGTACATTATCGTTATTAGTAATACAAATATATCATAATATAGTGTATCATTTATTGCTATTATTATTTACGTGTTATTTAAGGTTCACCCGACTGCGCACGTGTGATAAAATCATAATATCAGGAATCAGTGACTTAAATATGATAATGACACTCGTTTATAAATATAAATTACAATGGATATACCCACGTATAAAAAAGCGTGAAACCATTAAAATGTGATTTTAATTTACTATACAATTAGTTTTAAATCTTTTTTCATATAATCGTCTTAAATATATGTGCATACACACATAATATTCACATATTTCTACATATGCAAACGATAACTAAAAACATAAAAATAAATTAAAATTGAGAAAAAACGTAACTTAATAGGATTTACTATTAAGGAATTTCCGAGTTTCAAATAAATAAAAAATGTTTAATAATAACAATAATATTGTAATTCAAACTTAAATATTTTGAATTTAATGACCCGTTGTAAAAATACATGTAATATAGGTACTGCATAATATCATCATCGGTTGAGCATGTCGATATATTATAATAATATACTTATAGGTTCCGATAATGGCGTCTGTGGTATAATATGGATAAACAGTTTTATTTCCGGTGGCGCTACACAATCCAATATAAGGTTAGATGTAATGAAAAACTCGTTTCAATCGATCATTAAACGGATATAATATAACGGAGAATTGTAAAATTTCGGTTTATAATATTATGTTAAAATACACCAAAATAACTGAGACTTTTACTACGAATAATATTATATTATATATCGGCATAGTAATTCGCGACAACCCGCGTATACCGCGGATACGCGTGGAAGACCGATTAATGGTTTATTTTTTATTGTTATTATTTTTTTTATAATTTTTTTACGCGTCGACGATCGTCCGGTAAATAAATAAACATTATTATAACTCTAGTGACATAGTTTTTGTTCGCCGAAAAATAATCACTCAGATGACGTCGGATTGGCCGTTACAATATTTACACCCGGTGACAACGCGTTTCGGACGATTAATCGACGTAAAAGTACAAACCGATCGTTTGACCATTTTTTTATTTATTTTTTGGCGGCAAAAAGTGCGTTTGGAATTTTTTTTTTTTTGACATCAGCCGTCGAACGAACATTACCGTTATTACGGCAATACAACAATATATATTATTATACATTGTATTATGTATATATATAATATAGACTAGCTATTGCGTTGGCTAGTTAACGTTATCCCATTTATGTGATAAGTGACTAGCCTATAATATCTGCAAAATATAGAATAAATAAAACCGTATACAGTAAAACCTCCCCTAACGGACACCTCTGAATAGTGGATAATTTTTTTGAAAATATACCAAAACCTGAGCTTTCTAAATATCGAAAACTTCCGAATAATTATCAAAATGTCAGCGACCGATAGTGTCTGGTATTTAGAGATATCACTGCATAGTAGTACAACTATAATAGTTATTTCAGAAATCGTGTCGTGACCGAAAGACGATGACAATAATAGAATAATATGGTCGATATCGCCAATAATGGATCAAGTCAAAATAAATATAGCATAATACGATTTTCAATCTCCAGTGAGTGAAATGCAATACAATCTCACTTGACAAATACACAAAATTCTGTGCATCAGTATTTAGGCCCGCGGAAATAAAACCCACGCGAGTCACATAATATACAATTTTGTTCTATGATATATAATATGTATATTCTACGAGTTATATACCTATTGCGGCTTATTCTACTTGGGCTCTTCTCCTAAGCTATTTTTCGTTAATCACGATTCCGATAAAAAAAAAAATGACTCGAGTTATTTTTAGCGTGTTTGGTAGCATTTAAATTTAAATACGTTTATGTTTTTCAATGTCCTCGAGAGTGTTAGCGATACATGGAAATTGATGCGTATACTGCGCACAGTAGTGAAATCGTGTCCGACACACACGCGTATCGTAAACGGGTGATGCGTGTGCAACACAATGTCGTATCATACATATATGCGCGCGCGCGTGTGTGTGTGTGGCTACTCTTATTTTCCGCCGTTTACTCTACATTCGGGCGCGGAAAATTGCAGCCTGTTGTTTTTTCGGTCGGTCAGACGTCCGCTAAGATCTCAATAATAGTAATAAATAATAATGCTGCATCGCTACTATGTATATATATACACTTTTAATAATAATAATAATATGGAAAAAAATAATCTGACGAAATCCGTACGCGAACATATTATATGAGTCGTTATTATGAACGGCTTAATATAACTACGTATAACCTTGGACGGCCGGCGTAACCGTCAACGTCTCCTGACCATCGCCGCGCTCACGCACGAGATAAATCGCCGCGGATGACGACTACGCGATGCTCTTGATTTTTTTTCGTTCTCAATACGGAGAATATTTTCGTTTTTGTTTATTATATCCGTCGCGTGTATTTATTATGTAGGTACGTGGTACACGGTTTCAGTGAAAACATGACTAATTTATCGCCACGATTATTTTCCCGTGCATTTTTAAATGTCCTGCAAACGCACGGCGTTCATTACATCGCGTTTACGCTGAAATCGTTCCGAATCCGCCGCGGACGAAACGAAACCGACAGCACACGCACACACAAATATATATAAAACGTGTGTATTTATATATATATATATAGTTAGGTACGCATACGAGTATATACTCTCGCGCGTATGTAAAGCTAATCGTTTTGCGAGCGAATAATTTCACGGCTAAATACTAAAATACGTACATATATATAATACGTACGCAGGATAATTCCGAGTATAATCGTACCTACGTGTTGTAGATATATAACAGTCGAACATATAAAGTGCGGTTGTTCGGTTCGTGTAGATATAATATAGTTTGTGTCGCTCAAAAGAAAGTGTCTGTGCATAATATAATAGACGCGCGGCATCGCGTAGAATAAATAGACCGCCTTCACAGTCGTCGACAATTTATTATTATTATTATACTACACACCGCGTAGTTGTTATTATCAGCACGCGATAAGGGTTATTTTATTGAAATCTGTCTCGTGTCGTGCGCAGATGTACTTAATAATGTCTAATATGATGATGCAGTTAAACTACGTATCCGTCATCCGGCCGTTATCTGCGTAGCCCAATATTGCAGTATTGTAAAAGATCGGTTTCTAAAAAAAAAAAAATAAAACATGGTCCATCTGCAGACGTGGTGCGACTGTTTTTATAAAGATCGTGCGATAGTTTTGGAGGTGGTATAGGTCTAAGGTCTAATAGCCGCGCCATTAGATTCGTATGTTACCGTATGTTATTTTAAATGTTATTATTACTTTTTTGTTGAGCATTGGCAAAGAAATAACATAAGAAATAAGTGATGCCCAAGAACGAACGGAAAAAATTGATGTACGCCGTTTTTATTACAAGGTGTATCTATATTAAATATTAAACTAAACACATGAACGGAAACCTCCATAGGTACTCAACATATACAAGCCTATACACTCAACATAATAATATATTATATAAAATACAAAATAAAAAAACCAAATAACCATGGAATCTTATAACTATAGACGTGTGCTTAACACGGTCTCCGTCTTTACTACAGTTTTTGAAACATACAAAAAAACATCATATGCACCAGTTAGGTCGACTTCCACCGACTGAGATTACAAACAACAATATAGACGCATTAAACACTCGAGTACAGCTTTTAACTTTACACTTTTCGATATGTTCAAAAAAACACTGAACATGCATCGGTACACCATATTCAATCCGATGGCAGAGGATTACTAACCAGGTTCGTCTTTTCTATATTATATTCATCGATGAAGTACACAACATAAACCGATTTGCTCGCATTAAGTTATTACACTTAAACCTAAATAAGTAGAACACATACCCAGCAACTACGGGTATTATATTCAACTATTACCTATAACCAGCTATCTCATAAATTATTATAATATATAAGTATTTTTTTTTTTTTATCAGTAATTATTATTATTGATTCGTAGAATCACTAATCATATAATTTTCGAAACTTAGTTTTCACGTTGATATAGTTACACATAATATTGAGCTAATATTTATTCATCGTATATATATATATATATATACATTATACACTATAGGTAGCTATAAGGCTATAAAAGAATTCCGGACATGCGGTTGAAGTAAAAAAACGCACAATACCCTGCAGGTTAATAGACAATAGTACATAAATGAATATCGCATATTCCTTTTGTATGCATATGAATACGCGTTTAATATGTAGGAAATGAATCGTAATTCAAACAAATTTTTCCTGATATTGTTATAATTTATTTTTATTATAGGCACATCTCTTATAAAATAATATGCATAGTAGGTATACGTTATATCGGTAACACAACAACAACGGCGCGCGTACTTTCTTCGTGAAAATAAACATTCTTCTTATTGACAATGACAGAGCGTATAATAATTCGTGTATATTATATACAGAGTAAAAACTAGAATATATTATTTCATGGATGTCAGAAAAGAATATTACTTTTGTACAAATTTTACATGTATGCACGTATATGTAAATATTTTTTTTAAACGTCGTTTAAACAAAATGTAGGTACATATGAATAAATTGTTGGTTGACGCTAATGGAACCGAATTTTTTCACCGTTCCGTGACCGCATCATATAATATAATACATGTATCGTTTTTATTTTGTTTTTTTTTTTTGTTTTTTTTTTTAATTACTTATTTAAAAAAATTAATAAATTTCGGAAACAATGATTTAAGTTTTGGTATACAAATATAGAAAAAATTAAGGTTTAAGTTTCGGTTCCTCGAAATACAAATAAGAATAAAAGGCTTCGATGAAAATCTATTCATTTTTAAGGCTTAGGAAAAAGTACATAATATTAAATTATATTAAACCATCATATATTAATGTAAGGTATGTATTCATTTCTAAAAATAAAAATGAATATGGTACTCTTTATAGGATATAAATTTAAGTCCAACCATTAGACCGACTACAGTAACCCTCCCTCGTCAGTTTTCGACTCGACTACTACAGACTACAGTTACTAAATATGATCATATATATTATATTTATATGACCCAATCATTCAACACGTAATACGTATGTTGCATATCATGATGTAATAGCGATAAAAATCTACACAATTATAAGTACGTCGGTTTTTAAAATTAATTCTAATATTTTACAATATATACGACTATACAGAAACCAGTCACGTAGTGTAATCTTGCACCAATTCGAATACACATAAGTACATAACTATAACAATTAATTTTTTTTTGTGTGTCTACAAAAACATGATTAAAAATGTTACCTACTAATATTTCTTAAAATTTATTTAATACCAAACAAAACCGATTATAGTTTTATAAATTCCCTCTAATAATAATATCTAAACCTAATACCAGTACTAATATTTGTCATGCTGTACCTACTATACCTACTTAAATTACCTGGTATATACTCTACTGTTGTCCCCAATTTGATATTTAAATAACTCTTTTTGTTTTGGATTTTATGTCAATGTCAAATTTTTATTGCTGTATTAAATAATAAAATAATATTAATAAATATAAAAATAACGGTCATATTTTTATTATTATTGTTCTGTATACTTGCCATAATAATTTCACGCAAACTTTTTAATTTTTTCCCATTTTTTTATGTCATCCAAATACAGATCACAAACAGGAAATCTATTTGAATCTCATTGCACTGAGTAACCTAATTTGTGCGAAATAAATTAGTTTTACTCCGTATTTATCATATACGTTGTCTTGATAATGCCGTTAAAAATGAAAATTATTTCAGATATTGAATGTGAACTGCATACGTTTTCACGGTTATACGAAATGTTTGGTAATAATATTACTTATATATAAATACAACACTATAGTTTGGTGTTTAAATGCTATTTGTATAATATGTTTTTGGTTAATTCTGACTACAATTAATATGAGTGGTTATTTATATTTTATTATGCAACATCCGGTATCCGGGTAAATTTTTAGTAATTATTGAAGAACAAATACGTTTCGTGACTGTATAATGATATAATATTTGGTTATAATAAGTGTATTGCATATGATACTATTTAACGCGTTGTACGCTTAGATAGTTATGTATAGATAAATACAGAGTAGATCTACGATAGATTTGTTATCTACGAAAAGTAATTATTAGCCAATGATAACGGTTCATACAAAATAGTCGATTATACCAATATAAAATAAAAAAATAAAAATTCCGTAAACGATTATCTTTTCAAATAATATAGCAAACTGTTTTATACCTAAAAGAATAGTTACATAAACACCGTACGGTCCGTACGAATTATTTAGTAAAAAAATTCCAAAATATGTGATTTTAAAAATATAATAACAAAATCCCGTTACAGTTAAATACAATACGTAGCTATATAGTATAATTATGTAGTATAGCTTTCAAGTCATTATAACAAAGTTTTAAAAATAATTGATCCATTATTAGTATTATTATATTCATCGTGGCAATGTTACACAGAAACCGACCAAGTGTAAAAATAAAATATAAAAAATAGTATATTTTTAATATCGTGGTATCCGAACAATAATTGTAGCTACTATTGTCTAAGAGTTGGAAAAAAAATATGCCGTCGGATTAAATTTATGTTATGGTTTGTAAATAATTAGTGTTTGCAAATGTATAACAGTTTGATAGATACTATATTAAACGAATACATAATTGCTTACTAACTGATAATTAACATCATCAATTGCACTATTATACATACGAAATCGAAATGGTTTCGTCTTTCAAGTTAACTAAGGACGTAGCTATACGATAGTATTATTATTTATGTGTTTTCTTTTTCACTGTTTTTTGGAAATCGCTGAGAAAAGGTCAAAAATATGTGAGTACGGCGTATACATATAGAGATTAAAAACCAATCCAACCACCACAGAACGCAGAAATAATTTTTTTAACTCCAACCAAACGGGTAATTTTTCTAAATTTATATCGTGTAACACTTCAAAGCATCTATATAAGCGCCAAGTACCCGTTTTTCGGAAGAAGAAGTCTTGACTAGGTTTGAAGTATATAATCTAAACTCCGATCAGAACCGTTTTTTGGATGCAACGATTAATCGTATCGAATTCAGTCGCCTGCAGTTACTACATTGGTCTCTGCGTTAGATAAAATATTATAATTTATAATATCATATACTGTTACAATTTACTGTTAAAAAGTGATCAAATGACGTGTCGCCGTATCGGTCCCTTTTGTGCTCACAATTTAAAAATGTACGGCTCTATACGATAATATATTTAAGTACTTACTAATATAGTAACATAGTATATTTTTGTGTATTAATTAGTTTAAACTTGTAAAATGTAATTTTTCGTTTATAAATAATAAATATACTGTACTTAACACTTAATAAGTTATAATACGTTAAGTTTTATCAAAAAATGTTCTATGAAAGTCGATCCTCAAAAGTGAAGTATATTTTTAGTAGATCGTAACCAAAAACAGTTTGGCCACCCCTGATATACCTACTTTACTAAAATTGTGATGTTTTTTTTTTTTTTTGGAGCAAACTGCAAGTCTCGTTCACGATTTTAATAAACAGCAATAAGACACGCATTTTATTCGAAAAATTAATTTTGTTTTGTATATTTATTTCATAAACGACCCCGTTTTTAATGGGTTTCCCATTTGTAAAGGTGGCGCCATAAAACTACTTTTTCCAAAACTTCAAAACCCTTTGACGCATGATTCGGACCTTTTTCGATGCTTAGACCCGCAAAGATCATGTAGGATTTATTTTCGTGCTGATGAACTCTATAACTTTAAGTATAGCAACAACTGCGTCGTGATGATGAGGTGCACGATTCGAACATCATATTATATATCATCGTATATGCGGTGATCTTGTGCAGGACCAGTTACGCGCGCGTGGTAAGAATACGTTAGGTTACGGTCGTCGAGTCTTCGCCATAAGTATGCTTAAAAAAAAAATAAAAATATTATTGTATATTGTATTATATTATTGCGGTCGTCCAGCAATCCGTTGGCGCACCAGCAGCTGTGACTCGCGGGCGCAGTGAACAACGAGCCGTGTCCTTCGTCACGAATGGATTTTACGACGGAATAACAGCGGTTTGCAAAAATATATCCTATTGACGACCGACAATATAATACCATATATATATGTACTGTGTACGTCAAATATAGTACGTATATTATATTATGCAAGGAATAGCAGCGGTATATACATTATAAGTATTATGTGCGATTATCGTGGCATCCTGCTGTAAGGCGTATCGCGATCCGCGTAACGCGCGCGTGTATTTCCTCAAAACGGTTTTATTACGAAAATTATCGTGTCAGATGGCAACTTTGTAAAGACGGTCTACGATTTACATGACTACGCGTGCGTTTTAAGACCCGTCGGCGGACCGCGAGGTGTGTCGACGAAATCGCTTTTTTCCGGCAAGCGCGTACGGTCTTATGGCTGACACTACTGCTGCCACTGCTGCTTTTGCAGACGTCTCTCGAAAATTATGCTATTATCATTATATTGTTGTCGTTGTTTTGCACCTGCTAGAGACGTGTCGTCACATTACGAATGGTATTATCGCGTTTATGGTTCAGCAGCATCGGAGGAAGACCCGTGATCTTCGAACGGGATAATTATACAATAGCGATCTTAGCGTGGATTTAACGGTATAAGTGTATAACGATCGCGGGTCTATTATTATTTATCATCGTTGCGTCAACGTCGTCGAAATTTAATCGCGCAAAACCGTCGTCGCCGTTTAGTCAAACCGTCCGCGTGCCATCTGTTAAAGTATTGCACTTGTGAATGGTGACTTTGGGAGTTTGAAATGGGTGGTAAGACGATCCGCTCAACTATAATTAAGTCAATATTTGCAGTGTTTGAAATAAACTGTTTTTTACAGTTTGATGAATTGGTAGCTCCTTGCTAGGATATTCTCCTGTTTTGTTTACGAAAAAATAACTGTTATATTTTTACTAAAAACTAAATAATAATAGATATATTATGTGACTATTTTCAGATTAATAATAATCATCTTAGCTTTAGATGATCCTCATGTTTAGATCAATCATCAGTAGTTCAACGCAATTGTTTGCATTCTAAAATGAAGACTGTGTACAACAGTATAAGGATGAACGAAAGGCCAAAGGCAATCTTATAAAGTATTCTGATAAATAAATTCAACAAAAATTATTTGAATATTATATTGGCCTAAAGCGTTTTAATAAATAACTAATAGTTTTAAACGACTTCTCAAATCGTACAACCTTTACATAAAACTTGATTATATAATATATACCTATTCGAACTAATATAACTGCGCTGTAATCGTATTAAAATGTGCAATTCAAAAGTGGTAGTAAAATATTACCATACGCGTTCGTCTAAAAAATGTGTTTACCTATAGTCGGGAATGTGCGTCGTGTTTTAGTAGCACGGACGATATTAATTCTATTGTGTATATTTAAGGTAGATACCTACGTATACAATCGTCAATCGATACGCGACAACCTACTTAGTGCTCTCGCCAAATAGAGTTTCGTTGTGTTATTTTTCGATTGCACCCGATAATGGTAATAACAATATAATTTATTACACACTCTCATAGTCTCATACACACATACTCGCAAAGCCTGTTGAATGATAGTACATATATTGCTATGGCCTGCAATGTCACCTATTCGGTGGCGGGCATACGCTGCCTACTATAAGTATACAATACAATATAGAACACATCAA
Organism: Rhopalosiphum padi; assembly: GCF_020882245.1. Taxonomy (NCBI): domain Eukaryota; kingdom Metazoa; phylum Arthropoda; class Insecta; order Hemiptera; family Aphididae; genus Rhopalosiphum; species Rhopalosiphum padi. Next base: position 29,652,986 of record NC_083600.1, read on the forward strand.
TCGTGATTCAATGGCAAACAATAATAATAATGTAATATAATCGACGGACTACAATACGAGTACAACCGACGGAATAATCAAATAGTATTCGTAGATAATATATATATATATATATATATAGGTATATTAAGTTCTCTAGTACATTACAGCGTACAGGACGATATACACTTCCGTCGTATAAGACATTACAATATTATGATGTATACACTTGGGTGAGTATTTTTTGCAAACGTTTATAGTCGTTTAATCGCTATTTCTCCTGTAATTTGATTTTTCACTTTCTTCTTGCTGAGCAATTGTTAATAATATATAATATTATAATATGTTAGGTAGATAGTACCTATTCTATACTGCAAATCTATCATTCATTACACTGCGTTTGTCGGTTATTCCTTTTAAAACTGATGAAAGCAATAGTACATATTTTAATATATATATATATAACAAGGAGATATATTTACTCGACGTCGATATTTTCGGCACGTCCTTCGTATTAAATCTGATGTTTTTCCCATTATATGTAGGTCTGTCGATGACGTTTGCGAAAAATTCTCGCGGTCATCACGTCGCCATCGTTTATGTCCACAAAATTGGAGAAATCGTCCACGGGAACACAATAGTAATACAAGCAAAACTGATAATATTATATATATATTAAACATAATATTATTACACCTATTTATATTATAATGAACGTTTACACGCGTTGTCGTATTTAACTATCGATTGCAATATATATATATATATATATATATATATATATATATATATTATTATATTATATTGAAGTAAAGTATAAATGAACCTACCAATAATAATACATAAATAAATATAATAATATAATATGTTGGGCAAGCTGCAATCAATTATTACATTTGGTTTATAGTTAGATACACTTCAATGAATTCCGCCGGAAACAAGGTTAATATCGAAGAAATGTTAGTTTGTTTTCTTACACACTTCTTCCACCGGGTATGTATCCTATCCGAGTTACTATTCAATATCCTACCATACTGTTGTAAGTATCACTGCGCAAAGTACTTATCAACGGATTCTCTACTGTGTGAGTATACACAAACTCATCGTGACAACGCAATAATACCTACTATAAAACAAACAGCAGTCTATAACCATAAGGTGGGCTTATCTAAATGTTTAAAATTAATATGGAAAAATATTAACTAAGTCAGTTAATAATAGATCAATTAATTATTTTTTCAAATAATACCTGAGTAATATTATGTAATGGTTGTACAACTTTAAATTGTATTTAATAATAATTACATTAAATGTAAACAAATTTTGTTGTTAAAATTAATTCTATATACTATTCTTTCTTATTAATGTAGACAGTAGTTCTCGTGTATAAGGTTATTATGTCAAACTAAATTATTAAATCAGAGTATTTATTTATTTAGTTTTAGCTATTTAATAGTATTAAACACACAGAGTGATTTAACCAAAAAATAATTAGTTAATTAGTTTTAACTACCTACGTCCTACAGTGTCTAAAAAAAAAGATTTAAATAAACGAGAAAAGCTAAATTGTTACAATAAATTCTTTAAGAAGTTATGTAGATATTGTAGATTATTTAGTTAATATTATAAAATTAACTGAGTTATCTATAACAATTTATTAGTAATTACTATTTACTAATATTATAGTAATAAATTTAATATTTATATAGTAATAACAATTAACAATTTAAAAACTCTGGACTAGTACAAAAAAGTTACTATTAATGATTAGTGTGTTATATTGTTATTATTAAACATTTTTGGAAATCATTCCAACAATATATAACCTTATATAATACTAACAAGTAATAACTGCAGTAGACACTTGGTAAAATAATTGAAGTTAATAAACAATGAATGCAATTCAAGATTTTTAAATTTAATGATAAAAAAAATGTTTGACGGCTTGATGGAGATATTTTATTTTAAATTTTAATCGAGTTACGTATACCTAGGGTTGGCTCTATTATGCATAAATTAATTAAAATCCATTTCATTAAACGTTATAGTGTAATATTACTGTAAATGTTCAATGTTCTTGAATTATCCTCGACAAGCTTAAAACACAAACAATTATAATATAAATATCAGCATAATATGCCAGTTGTAAACTTTCTGCATAATTGAAGTATTTTGTGGGTTATTATCTCAAGAAAAATATTCTAAGTACCTCAGAAAATATATTTAAACTCTAACAATCTCTCATTAAAAACTAAAAGGCCTAAGATTAATAATAGTGATAAATAAATCATGTGCTTAAACAAAATAATATGTAATAACAATGCGAGTAGCGGGTACTAAAAATTATATTTAAATTAAATTTAAAAAAAAAACACAAAAATGAATAGATGAAATAAATCGCATAAAAACGTTCAACATCACTATTCAGTATAATACACGTCTTGTAACTTATATTATGTACTTTGTAATGTAGTAAATATAACTATTATTGTATATTATATTATTTATATTTCCGCACAAATAGTTTTTTTTTTATACATAAGTTATTATACTAATGATTATATTAATATTTATATTTATATTAATGTTCAATTACCGTCACTTTTGGTGGTTTTGGCTGAAATGTATTGTTTTTTATAATATTGGCATTATAATTAATTATTTAAATTATAAATTCATCATCTATCTACAAATATATTATAAATTATCAAATAACCAATGGTTTAAATTATATATATATCCAATATATTTTCGTATGTCTTTCAAATTTCAAAATAAAACTATTTAGATATACTCGTGCATTTATAATATATTCATATAGAATCGATTTCAACGAAACAAAAAACGTTTACGGCGATAACCCCAATAAAATACGATTATAATATTAAAATATGTTGTCTCGAAATTCTTAACCTGGATTGAATTCATACGCATAAAGAGAAGCGATTATCAGCAAATCGTTATATTTTATAATAATATGAAACTGAAAGAATTGATTCATCTGAGTGCACTTCGCACGTCTGTGGGTTTACGGATGACTTATCACACATTCAACCACTCAACCATTCGGTTCATTTTTTTTCCTGAACAGAAATTTGGTTAAATAGTAAGTCTTGACAATAATTATTATAAAGTATTTTCGGTTATAAATGTTATAATTGAACTATATCTCGTTTCAGACATCTATAGCCTCTACTATTATTCAGCACACGTTCTACTTGCATATCAGTATATCACAACTATATTGTCTATATTATACAATATTTTAATATGATATAAAGATATAATATACTATAATATAGTACCTACCATCCTAACTCAGAAGTTGCCATTTGTATTGTGCGGTCAAGAACTGACTATTATAATGTTAAATTTGAACTAAAAATAAATTATAATACATTTTTGCGAAATTACGATTGCATTATTTTACACTTACAAAAACAAACTAAAGTATAATAAGCATACAGAAACAAAAAAAACATAACAATATTAATCAAATCGATGAATATAATCTTTATACATATAGGATTATTATTATTTATTAAATTATTTTCTCAATCTATATTATATTCGATCTTAGTTTTAATGGCTTAAATTATATGTTACTCTTCATCAGGTAGACATTCCATTTATTTTCAGCTACGAAATGCTTTTAGTTACGACAAAAAATTAATTATTGTCTTATTGTACAGTTTGCGTTTTGTAACTAACATTAATAACTATTATAACTTTAATACTATATGTCTATATTAATACCTCTGTAATATTATAACTGACTATAAATTATATACGCTGAATAAGTATATGCAATTAAATAACCATCATCATCTAACTGTACAAAAATGTAATTTAATACAATATATTTAACTATATTGTATATAATAAAATATATTATTTTATTAGTTAAAAATGGTAGCTATATTTTTAACTATTTTTAACTGGTCACGGTATACGCGATATAGGTACGTATATTAACGTGTATAATATATACGGCAGACAGATAATAAACCTAACACTATATAGTCACAGGTAACTGTTTAAATGAATAGATTATACTATTGGTGCGTAATTACAGCTGTTTTAATCAAAATTCCGATTATAATACTTTATGATTAGCTATAGATAAAAAGTAGATATATAATCTAAAGATATTTAGTTTTTTTTTTGTGATTGGCTAATAATTGATTAAAATCGAATTTGTTATATATTTCTATAGGCACAGGCATCGTAGGTATCCCGTTTAATCCATTAATTTTCCGATTGGATAATTTTTTCATAGATACCTATAAAAATATAGCCGGCGCGGGACTATGTTTAGTTAAATACATAATTCGAATTATTCTCCGTGTCATTTGGTCTGATGATTCGTCGAGGTTTAGCGAAACTAATAAGTAGCAAAGTGCTGTTTAGAGTTTGTTCAATCTTCGGCTTTAGAAGTCGTGTGAAGAATAATAAGAATAACATCCAGACTCGCACACCACACAGACCTTATTGCCTTTATATATAATATACATGAGGTAATGCAAAGTTATCCAGTGATTTATATAATTGAATATTAAATTACTTAATTTAATATTAAATTATTAAGAATTTGCACATCTGTATAGTTAATAAAATACGAGTATATAATATGTAAACATTATTGTTAACTGCAGTTAACGGATTATGCGAATTATGCTGTAGGTATACCTCCTATATTATAATAAACCTACATAATATAGTACCAATACCATTCATCGGATAATCGATTTTTTTATTACAGTTTGAATACCTACCTAATACTATTCTAAACTTATACGCGAGTCACGGCGCAATATTATACGTATTATAAGTACACGACACTTACCTAATAACAACCAGTGTTATCTATACGTACTCGTATGCGGCGTTTTATTTAGGGCGCATAGTTTACACGGTATTTGTACAAACAAACTTCTAATACTTGATTTTCACTTTTTGATCAACTATACCGTCTATACCTATATATATATATATAATATATATATATATGGTGTTTGAAGTAAACGCGTAGACTAAAACGGAGTAGTTTCAACAAATTCGTGTAATATCTCGGCAAAACTTGGCTTGTAGTTAAGACCCGAATCTGTGAGTGTAGTTAACTTTCAATATCTCTAAATGTTACTCTTTTGGCTGCATAATTAATTCAAGACTAAGAAAGTTAAAGAATACGGTTGTGATTACGTAAATTATATATTAGGTATGGAAAAGTGGTAATATACATAAAAAACTTACGGAAGTATCAAGTAGACGAAGAGGAGGATGTCTTCCTCGACGAATTAATCTTTTTTTAAACAGTCGTTAAAATTGCATATTAAACAGATTTGCGCAGAATTCCTATAAATGTCATCATTGATTGATAATAATATACAGATAAATTATTATACAATAATGTGTAAAAATTAGCGTGAAATTTATAAAATCAATAAGTCATCATGTACGACAATATAATCGTCAAATATATATAAGACAAATATAATTTGACAATTGTGTCAAATTTCATTATTAATATTTTATAATTTATAAGCAATACAATGTATAATTTATAGGTAAAAGCAATATAAATTTAAAAAATGCATAATATTATTTAATGTATCCACCTAACCTAACCTATACATCGTTTAATATAATTTAATACCAAGTAATACCTATACCTAATATACCTTTATTATAAAATTACAATACTCAATATAAATTAAGTAAAATTTGAAGTAATATAGTGTCTATTAATTTGTTGAATAAGATTATTGTGCATTTGGTCGCTTTTGAAAACAGTTCTAAATTCTTTGCATATCTGTAATGAAACGCCCACGCGAACCCCACCTAAGTCCTAAGATATTTATAAAATACTATTTATTTCCTTCTTGTTCTGTTTTGAAATTTATCGATAATCGTCGACTTTTATTGCGGCCGAGAACTATATAAATGTAATAAATAGTACCTACCTAATACTACGACAGATATTGAAACTGAACAATACACGAAGATATCAATTCATCATATCACGTACATATGTATATCGTAACCTTAATTATGAATTCTCTTTTGTAATTATTATAATAATGTTATTATAATTTATGTATACCAACGAAATAAATGTAACGAGACCGCGAAGATGAGTTTGAATAACGCGTTCGGCCGCGGCGACCCGTTACCAGTTGCACTGTGTCGGTCGGTCGGTCATTGCGCGCGCGAGACCATTACAATAATAATAATAATATTACAACTTTGCAGGTACAATATAAATATGACACAATTATTCTCATTATTTTAAATTTCGTATTTTTATTTAATACACATAAATAAGAATAAATTAAATATTATTTATGCGATTAATAACATTATATTATTATATATGCAATAGGCTGATAGATCTTCCTCGATCGGAATTGTTTTTTCGTTTTCGTATACAATGATTTATCATTGAATTCAAATTGAATACTCACATTACAGTGACGTACTTCTACGTAACAACTAACGAGGTACATTCAATACTCAATGTACCAACAGCGGAGTGGTAACAACTAGCCCACTTATTTATTTTTTGTATTTCACAATTATATTAAAAATTACAGGAAATTTTTACTTTTAACCACTCAAAGGAGTGTAAACTGTGTTTGTAAATTGACCCAAAATGTGGTCAGTTTGGGTGAGAGGGTTATTTCCCTAAAAATATCAATAAGATAAATAAGTATGAATATATTTATAAATTAATTAATTTATATAACTAGTACCTACCAGTAGCCAGTAGTAGGTACCGAAGTCTAGTATAATTTATTATGAATAGTACTTTTAGATAAAAAAATAAAATCACATAAAAATAATGGACTCTAATAAACTATATATTGACTTAGTAATATTGTATTTTAGTAATGTATGGTCAAAAGTTATGAAATAAAATCATATATGTGTCAAAATCCATAAGTTTAGTATTAGTTACATGGGTAAAAATAATTTCAATCACCTAAATAGCTTATTAATTGTTTAGTAAAAATGATTAAACTTGATGATCAAACAACCACCAAACAATCAAGATTCCAAATGGATTTAATTTTCTACCAAAAACCCCCTTCAAAATTAAAAATTTAAGATTTTTTTTTTTACTCCAAAAAGTGCCTTCAATAATATACAAAAAAATCTGTTCATAATCTAAAAACCCAATTGTAGACAAAAATAAACACCTTTTCTCCTAAGTAAAATCATATTACAGTACTTCAATCAAGTACATTAAAACCGTACAATTTTTCGGAAAAAGTTTTTTTTTGTTAAAAAATTAAAAATATAAATTACCTATTGAAATGAATAATAAAATGACAATACATACTTAAATAAATCAATACATTTTATATTATGATATAGAAATATTAATACAAAATACAAATATTATTCTTTATTGAATATGTTACACAATTCAAATTTAATATTTAAAATAAGGAAATAAATTTGATTTAATACATAAGAAAAAAAATATTGAGTCACTAACTAACCTATCAATATTCTTCATCTTCATCATCAGTTTCATTAAGACAATCTTTTACATTTTTGTTTGGTTTCATATCATAGTATTCTTTATGAAATCTGTAAGAATATAAAGTACATCAAATAGGTAATTTAAATTGTTTTGTTAAATTAAAAAGATAATAATAATTTACTTTTCAGGAATTATACCATCCTTGCATAATTTAGTTAAGTCATTGAATTTGGCACTTGAAATACCTATGTATTCTGTATAACAAGGTATTTTTGATTTTTGTACTTTTTTTCTTCTTTTTTTGAGTATCACTAATTTTTCAGGACAAACATCCGTGTATGAATTAGAAATCAATAACTTTATATTATTAGTCTGTTTTTGGAAGAATACAGATCTTAATTTAGAAGTTGAAATCGTTTCACCTATGTCTGTTTTAAAATGATTTGAAAAAATTGAATTTGAAACTAGTGTCCAATCAAAAAAAATCAGAAGTTTTCATTTCAACTATTTCTAGTGGCATTGAATTTGTGCGGGCATTTCTGATCAATGTAGGCCATTCGCTAGGTACCCATACTGTTTTTATTTTTAATAAAACGATCAATAGTAACAATCAAACTGTCTACAGGCAAACATGTGTGACCAGGGAGTAGAAATATCAGCTTGATTTCAGTTATAAAATGAAGTTCATACTCGAGTGCATGATACATCATCACCAGCATTGCTTTATTTTTGTTTCGTCTAGCATTAGAGTTACAAAGTAATATAACAGATTTCACAGATTTTCGTTGGTCAACTTTTAACAAATAGTCATGTATGCAAGATACAATTTCGTTACTACCTCTATTGCCAATAGTTTCTCCCCATAAATAACAAAACGAATTTTGTGTAATATTCTCGATGACAATTAAATTTGACACACTGAATTTTCGGCTATAATATAAGTTCTTATCGTACCCTATTGGCGTGCTTAAGGAGTTTTGAAGGTCAAAACTTGCACATACTGTACTGGGATCTGTTATTTGTAGATGCCTCATTAGTATAGCTTTACATTCATCCATGTCGTTCAAATGTGATTTTTGAATTTCTGGTTCGCTGTTAGAATTATATGTCTTTTCAAATCTAATACATAAATTACATTTACTGTCTTTTTTTTGGTACATGAAATCCCAAGTTGTATTGTTTTTTAAATGTATTTCTAAATATATACTTAGACAATGGTTCATCTCCATTTATTTTACAGTAATCTTTGTAAAAATTATAAAGCCCGAGAATATTCACAATCTCTGCTGGCAAGTATTTCTTGTTTGATGAAGTACTACAATAACGAGACGATAATGCCGGTAGTTGTTGAATAAATTGATCAAATTTAAAAATAGCTGAATTATCAAGTTGAACTTTTGGGATTGTCTTCCTACAATTGTTTTTTACAGAATTTGATTGAAAATAATTTTCAATGGTGTAAATTAAAAACTTTTGAGTTATATCCAACGTAGTCAATAAGAATTGTTGACATACTTGCTTTTGTTCAGACATATAAGATAAATAATATTTATTTGAAATGGAACGCCTACTATTTATTTTGTTCCGTTTCCTTTTTATTGGTCCTCTAAGTACACATTTTATTAAATATTCTCGTTGATTTGACTTGCTACCTAATTTCCAAAAATTATCAAATATATTTTTTCTGTCATTTTCTGTAAATTTCTCCCAACATTTATGTTGACATTTTTTGTTTAAAACACATGGATTTGATTTAACACATTTACCTCCTCCGAAAGTGTTTTTTAAACTATTCACTGTATGTAATTTAATATTATTATTTTTTAAACTACATTTCTGTTTGATAATCTTAATTTCTTTTGGTTGTGTTTCTTCACTTTTTAATAAGTCATCATTTAAATATGCAGATCCGGAAATGTCTGTTATATTTTTATCAACTGTAGATAACTCATGTATTTTAGATTGGTTATTATTTTTTGATGGTTCAATATCATTATAACTTTTATTTTCACTGACTGATGATTTAATTTCAATAGTATTATGATTTTCTTTTGTAGATATTAAACAATTAGTTGATACACGGCTTACATCTGAAGACAAACTATTTCCAGTTATTGTTTCTAAGGAAACATTGGGATTTTCTTCTTGTAAATCAACATACTTTGTTGAATTATCTAATTTACTTTTAGAAATGGTTTCACTATAATTTTTAATTTTTTCTGAACTTTCTAGAGAAAAATTTTTGATGGTGTAAGTTAAAAATTTTTGTGATATATCTAAAGTACTTATTAAAAATTGTTGACATACTTGTTTCTTTTCAGACATGTAAGATAAGTAATATTTATACGATATGGTACGCCTACTACTTAGTTTATTCCGTTTCCTTTGTATTGGTCCTTTATATACACATTGAGTTAAGAATTCTCGTTGATTTGATTTGCTACCTAATTTCCAAAAATTATCAAGTATATTTTTCCTGTCAATTTCTGTAAATTTTTCCCAACATTTATGTTGACATTTTTTATTCATAATACATGAGTTTGGCTTAACGCATTTACCTTCTCCATATATTTTTATCAATCTTTTTATTGTAATATTTGAATTCATTCTTTCACCATCCTGCCCAGTGGCTTCAAATGTTTCTGTCAACCAAAATATCTTTTACATTATTTTATCATGAAATAATCACCTAATTAGTTGCAAGTAAACTTTTAAAAGCAGACATACCTTCTTCACTATCTTTTATAACTGTTGATGGTATGTTATTATTTTTAAAAGCTTTTCCTATCAATGCAGCAGCAATCAAACTTTTTGCTCTATTTTTTGTTGTCATATTGATTTCTTAACACTAAAAATAGAACAAAAATAAAAATATTTATTATATTTTTTCAGTTCATTATTAAAGTATGGTATAATAGGATGATTAGTGTTGTTTACCGATGTTTAATATCCTAATGTACAAAATTAACAAATTAAATACTAACTACAATCGAGCCTCTAAAAGTCTAAAGTCTAAAGAATAGATACGCTAATGATAGCTGAATAGTGACTACAGTACCTACTACACCAACTGACCATTACTACTTACTAGAATACGATCCATAATCCAAGATTAAAAATATTATGTTAAAAGTAAAAATGTTGTTTTATAATCATCAATCAGTCACTGATAATAATATGAAACTAAACGATAAAACGATATTGTAATTTTTATTTTTTTATCACAAAACAAAATGGTCGTAACCTCCGTGTCGTAGTCGGTTACGGCAATATTAGCAAGATAAAAAAACGCGGTAAAAGTAAGGAAATTGTCGTAACCAACGTATAACGTAAATGTTGCTTTTGATTAGGTAGGTACTTTGTTTCACGCTTACCTATGACTTATAAGTTATATAAGTAAAAATATACAATAATATATGTAGCAATTTTTTATAACTACAGCTAAAGATTTTTAGTTTTATTATAGACAATTCGCCAAACAATGTCAATATGATGTACATAAATGTGTTAGGTACTTATGTGTTTCATAATATAATAAGGAGGTATTTACGATTATATTTTGCATAGGTACATATTTTTTTATTAATGCACAATATATTAAACAATATTAGTTTATAAAATACAGAATTTAGAGCATATGGGTAGGTACATAATTCGAAAATTGTGGCTCAAAATTTGGCATAGGTATATCAAATAAAAATTTCCATTTTTTCACAATGTGATCACTTGTCTTGAAGCAAGAAATATTCCTCTATTTGATGAAATTTACCGTGTATTGAAATATACCAATTAAAACTCGATAAATTGAAATAATCATTATTTTATTGCTCTTAAATAAATAAAAATTGTCAAATGCTTAAATGCTTTTATTGATACTTAACATAAAAAAATTAAACTTTCATATAAATGTAATTACATATAAAGTTATATCACATGTATACCACTTACACAGTCTTTTGGACAGTTTTTTTTTAATAGATAATGAACTTTGAACCCTTCTGTAGTACAGGCATCAAATTGTATACAATTGGGAGTTGTATCTAATTTTAGTTTATCGCCTAATTAGAAAGTCTCTAGGTTGGGTTAGATTAATATTTTGTATTTTTGAAGCAATGAACAAAATTCTAAAAGCCCAGTCTTTTTGACCGTGAAGCGTGTGCTCTAGGGTTAATGACATATAGATACATATACATATTATATTATATATAATCGTACTAGTTAGTAGATATGGGTCTACATCTTAGATCATATATATATGATCTAAGGTCTACATAATATGCAATTAAGCTATGGACCTACAAGTTATAAGCATACCATAAATATTAGGTGAATAGAAAATTCTTTCCCATAAAAATTGAGCTTATGGACATTTTGTCCTCAAAATTTGATTGACTGGTTACCAGGAACGACAGGAACATTATTAGCCACAGGGATAGGACTTTTGGTCCTAGGCGTACCCTAGGCTATAATATAATATATTGATTATAAGACTTCTGAGTTAGATGCCTTTGCTAATAAAACTTTAAATGCTTTATATTTTTACTAATTACATCTGTGTTCATATGTATGTTTTGACAATAATTCCGTTTTTAAGTGAGTTATAAGTATTTTTAAACTGTAGTGTTTTAAATTCGTAAAACTGAATAAAAAAAATAAAATCATCATAAAACAACAAAATACAAACACAAACACTGAGTATTTATTATAAATAATTTAATTTGTTTAATTTATACCCAATAGATAATAACATTGGTAGAAACTGCTCCTTGTATTTATAACCAATGCTAATTATGTTACTAATTAAATAGATTTTTTTTTTATAGCAATAACATAATAGGTATGTGTATAAATAACTAAAAAAGATGCTCTATCTTCTAAATTACAGGGTTATACAAAAAAAAAATAAGAGATATTATCATAAAAATAAATTTTATTATCAACAATATTTTGAAATAAGCAAATATAACAATTTTATAGATTACAGTTGTTAAAAAATTTAAAATATATTTAATTTTTTGAACAAAAACAAATTACGAACAAGTAAATAATACATTAATTACTAACTATTATGGGATGTGTTCTTACGACCAAAATAAAAAAAGCATTAAATGAAATAAAACCAAGTGGAATAATAACAATTTTTAAAAATAAACATTATGATATTTATAATCAATTAATTTAAGTTTATTTTATTCCCAGTTTACCATGTGATACTTATACACGATTCCAGGTATAAATTTTTATTTACAAAGCTGTGGCATCTGGATGTCTTTCCACAATCATGCCGACTCCCTAAAACACATCATAAAAAGTGTATAAATTCACACTCAATAATTGTTTGTATATGCATAGCATAGACATATAATATTCTATTATATGTCTATGATGCATAGATCAAATAGAATATTGATAAACAATGCTATTGAATTAATTGACAATAAACATATATTGAAGCATTGTTTTTGAAAATATATTTATTTTAATTTATATTTTTATAACATATTCTGTTCTAAAAAAGATTGCCCAATTTTTGATACGTCAAGTGACAAGCTCTAACAGCAGTACTGATCTAAAACTTTTTTTACTTGTGTAAAATTTGACACTAACATTACTTGGCAATTCTGTTCTAACTTATTTGATTATGTTAAATAGGGTTATTAAACTAAAAGATGGACTGGTTATTCTATTTTTGAATATAGTATATTCTATTTCTTTACATTTTGCTTGAAAATTTTAAATAAGATAAAGATACAAACATTGAAGGTATGTGCATCACCTCAAATATATGGGATTCTAGATGAGAAATGGGTAAGATTTAAGTAAGATTTCATGTTGAAATTATAGTTATTCTACATATGTAAATGTTATTAATGTTATTAATTAAAAAATGACTGCATAATCAATTTGATTTGTATAATACGCATAGCAGTTAACTTTTTTTTCTATGATCCAATATAGAATAACTGTTGATCATAGTTTAATTTATACCCCTTTACTTTAAATATTACACAATATGTAGTTTCAAAATAAATTGTATAAAAAAATATTGTTAACAAATAACAGAATATAACAATATTAATGTTTTTTGAATGGCATAATAGGGGAAAATAAAATTAGATTACACCATTGAATTAGTATAGTATCATTAGTATCTATGCATTACATGAAAATAGATTTAAATTACCTGTCCACCAGCGGCACAGGCAGCAATCAAACCAAACTGACCATCTTCCCTCACTAACCTATTGGCAGTGTGAACCGTCAAACGTACTCCTATAAATAATAATACAAATTAATAAGTAAAAAAATTGTTTATAATAATACAAATTATGATAAATTTACCAGTGGCAGCGAAAGGATGCCCAATACTCAACGATCCACCCCATTTGTTCCATTTAGACAAATCTGGAATTCCAACTTTGCTTTGCCTGTTCATGTATTTCTGGGCAAACCAGTCACTATCCATAGCTTTGAGATTTGCTAAGATTTGTCCCTGAATTACAGCAATAAATAAAATTAAAAATCAAATAATGCACTGACAATTGTTTTTGTTAGATACTTACTGCAAAAGCCTCATGTACTTCCCATACATCAATATCTTTGACACTCAAACCCGCTTTCTCTAATACTTTGGGTGTAGCATATGTTGGCCCAAGTAACAATTGATCAATGGGATCCTGGGCCACATAAGTAAAATCTCTTAAGTAAAGCTTAGGTTTAAGGCCTAATTGCTTGGCCTTTTCTTCAGTCATTATAAGACAAGCTGATGCACCATCAGTCTACAAAGTAAAATATATATATATATAATAATCTTATATAGTATAAATACTTGATATTTACTTATATTATTCATAGAAAACTTTTTACATTTAACAAAAATTATTCTAAATTTGTTGTTATGTTTTAATTTCTACATACCAAAAATGATGAGTTTGCAGCAGTTACAGTACCATGTGGTTTAACAAAAGCTGCTTTCAATTTTGCTAATTTTTCAATAGGAGACACTCTAATTCCATTGTCTTTATCAATTACTTTAGATGAATTTGGTACTAAGCAAAATAAATATTTTTAATAATTAAAACTGTATAAATAAAAATATAAAGCATACATCTGAAAGGTACAATATCAGTCAAATATCCTTTGTCTTGAGCTTCTTTAGCCATAGTGTGTGATCTAACAGCATATTGATCTTGTTCTTCTCGAGAGACTTTGAATGAAGCAGCCAATCTATCTGCTGAGAAACCCATAGTCTCACCAGAGCTGAATTCTGCGACAGCTGGCAACTATATGCATATACACTAAGTTAGCTTTAATTTTGAATACAAAGAATTATTAACGTGCCTCTGGGAGTAAAAAGTTTGGTCTAAATGTGGAGAGAAGTTTCAATTTGTCTAATGGTGTCTTAGCTTTGTTTGCCCTCAAAAGTAGACTTCTCATTTTACGAGAATGCCTAATGGGAACATCAGACATGAATTCAACACCACCTGCTACGACTACATCATATGCACCAGCAGCAATCAGTCCAATACCAGTTGTAATACCTTGATTTGAACTGATACATGCCATTGTAACAGTGTGAGCTGGGACTGAGTGTGGGAATCCAGCAGCAAGGGCAGCTTCTCGTCCAATGTTGCTAGTTTTTACTTCTTGTATCACTGTACCATATACAATGTAATCAACGACTTCACGAGGTATGTTTGTTTTCCTCATTAAACCACTATTTTAAAATAAAATAAAAAAATTTAAGTTTTTTTATTCACTAATAGGTAATAAAACACAAAACTAAACAAGAATATAACATTATTTTTTTATGCATAGTTGTATGGACTTTTTGAAGATCATATTTTTAAATAATAACATTAAGCATCAGAACAGTGTAATACCTATATTCTACTGAACTGGCTGCATTTAAAACACATAAAATATTTGGTATAAATAAGACATTGATTAATTTACTAGGTATTAAAATAAAAATAAAATGTTAGGCATATTTATTGGGAATATTATAAATAGATAATAGATATATTTTATATTTCTAAATATTATTTAGTAATTGTTTGAATATAAATGCATAGATATTTAGAATAGAAGTTTTTTAGGGCATTAAGTATTTAGCCATATTTATAGTAATTTATGCATACAATTTGATTTATAAAAATTAAAAAAAAAAACAGAACATGTACGATAAATGTGTTTACTTGGCATAGCATTGTATTCATATCTTATCTGCTTAATTATAATCAATAAAAATACTTTAATTTAATAAGAATATTGAAACAATACAAATATATTTTAAAAATTCTAAATATTTTAAAGTACAATAGAATATAGTAAACCAGCGGTTCCCAACCCATGGGCTGTAGGCAGCGTAGAACTGGGCCGTAGACTATATAATATTAACATTAATATCGTATTTATTTAAAATAATATTATTCTATATTTTTATTATATACCTAATAATATTATACATATTATATATACACGTATATAGATATGCTATTAATCATTAGTGGGCCTCAGAAATTTGTTTACAAAATTAATGGTCCTCACAATTAAAAGGGTTGGGAATCGCTGTAGTAAACAATAAGCTAAGTTATGGTAACGGCAAATGGAAAATAATTATTTAAAAAAATATATTCAACATATAAAGTAGTACAATATTGAATTGGAAAAATATAAAAAATAAAAATGATTAATATATTTGTCATTTGGTATCTACATGTTATTAGTTAATGAATTTTAGTTTTAAAAAGTTTTGTTGTTTTAAAATGTAATATTTATCTATTTCTAACATTTAATTAGCTTATTATTATTAGATCATTTTTAAAATTAAAATATTAGTCTTATATATGTGTGTAATTTATAAATTACTATATTATGTCTATATTATTACTTAAAATTAAATAAATACTAATTATTGTCAATAGTTTTAGGAATGATAACTGATAACATAAGATATTTTTTCAATGAATTGATCAAAATATTATTATTTTATATTAATGTATAAAAAAATATAGATGATTTTAAAATCTATACCTTGAATCTTTAAAAACATTCTGATATCAATATTACAACAATAAATATTAATGCTTTATTTATATTAATAGAATTAAAATCAAAATATCTCAATATTTTTTTATCGTACTATAAATTACATTACTATATTTAGTTCAAACTTATGTCATAAATTAAGTTTAGAATTGCCAGTTAAAAAGTTTGTTACTCAATAAAAATACCTTGACCTTCAGTTAATTTTACTTCCTGATGTATAAAAAATAATTTTTAGACACTAATAACAAGAATAAATTTGATTTATATCTATTATAAGTAAGCATGCACATAACAATCTTTATATTAAAAATCATCTAGAAAGTTTTACAAATTATAGAACAGTTCATTATATATAAGCATAAAATAATGCTTAATATTCTTCAACTCATAATCATATTGGTATACAATTGTAAATACTGTGAAATTATCTGATGTTATGACAAATCATTAAACATTTAACAGTTATATAAAATTTATAAAAAATAAAATCTTTATTGAAGTACTAAATGTACCTATATTTATAGTTGACCTGACCTAAATAAAAAGCTAAAAACTTGTTTAAAACTAATATTATCAAATGTTTAGATTTTAAATATATATTATTATATATTGTTACTATTAAAATACAAAAATCTATAACCTACTTCTCTTCAGACAATTAAATGTGGTTTGATTGAAATTAAAATGAAAAATGACAAACTAACTTACATTAGGGCTTCTTTAGCTAATTGATGAGGCATCAAAGGAGCATAGTCTGTACCCGATAATAAGAATGGAGTACGCACTCCATCGACAAATACTATATTCTTGCCGGTCTTATCCTTCACTCGTGGAGACGCCGTCGACAGACATCTGATCGGCACTGAGACAAACAGTTAAAAAACATTGACGTTTACAAATCATATTGACAGTTTTGTTTAATTTTTTTTGACAAGAGTTATGGTCTCATACTCACGGCAAATGTTTTGCGACACGGACACTCGGGTATCCAATTTGATAATATTTTTCAACAGATTGGACGCCATCGTTGCCGTAGGTCTGAACGTTATGGCGGTAGCGTGTGAGAATAGTGAGTATGCCGACCCGATTTGATGGATTGGTACGAACAAACGGAACGCGGAAATAGCGACACGTTCGAGTCGAAGAGAAAACAAAGGTCAGACTGGTCAGTCGGAGTTTTTCTGATGTACAAACTACAAAGTAATGATTATAGCGTATAGGTAATGAAGAATGAATGTTAATGTGTATAATATAAACAGATAACAAATAATATTACTATGCACGTATTAAGTCGGACGAAATCACCATTCTTATCAATCTACGAACGTGACGACAAAATTGATAAGAGACACTTATCACTCCTCTCGGCGGCCACTGACCATTAGATCATAATATTATATTTCTCCAAGTAGTCCAAGTAGGTAATGCAATTATGCAAGGCGACTAAATACTAAACTATTATAAATTGAAAAGTTAAAAGATTGAAGTATTTTTTTTAGTTTGTTTACAATTAAGTATCTTCACTCTTCATTAGTACTCTTCATAAAAATTCATTCAATTATAAAAACAAACATTATTAAAAAACCAAAACATTCATCGCCCTACTTAGGATCTAAAATAAATAACACATTAAAAGTCTTATGAAATATTTAATTTTTAATTTTAGTTTCTAAAAGGAGTGATAAATGTATTGATTAAACAATCTTTTTTTTGTGTGTGTGTGCGTGAGTATCATAACTCATAACCTTTTGGAGCAATAAAAACATTTTGACTTTTATTTTGAGGCAATTCCTAGTAGATAGTTGGATCTAGTTGGTACTATGAAGGTCAAAAGTAAAAAATTCTAAGTAATCGAAAAAAATAAAAAATAAATTAATGAAAAACGGAAAATTATACACTAACCAAGTTTTTTAAAAAATTGATTCTTTATTTTGTTATAATTCTAAAAGAAATAACCGTAAAAACTTAAACGTAAACTTGTTAAAATCCTTGAAAATTTACTCTAACACAAGGTTTCTCATAAATTATTATTAACAGAAATAAGAAAAAGTCGAGTTCTTAATAAGTTTTTCAACCTTTATAAAAAAAAAATATTTATATATTATATACTTTCGGAGTATTTGGAGTCAAATTATTTTCTTATGAGCGTATAACATAATTTTTGAATTTTTACAAAATTCCTGCATATTATTCACTTGAAAAGTCACTATTTTTTAACAAAACTATTTTTGTTATCTAAAAATTAATAGATACTTATTAAAATGTTAACCAAATGTTTATATTGTATATAACAGTGGTTTTCAACCTTTTTGGGTCCACGGCTCCTTTTGATTTTGGAATCAAATATACGGCTCCCATACAAATAATGATAATAATAAAAACATATTGTTTACAATGTTATTATTAGTTTATACTACGGACGCGGCTCCTTTAATAATAACCAACGACGCCCCTGGGAGCCGCGACGCACAGGTTGAAAACTACTGGTACCTATATAATATAACTTTCTATATAGACATATAGTAGGTACCTATAATTTTGAAACTTTTTGAGCTATTTATTATAGGCATGACACATTATAATTTTTTTTAAATTTTTTCCTATAAACATTTTGATAAAAATTATTAGCTGAATTGAAATTCTAGAAAATTGTATATAATAGTATAATTCCCTATATAGAGGGATTTTATTACATATTAATATATTATTAAGATATTATATGAAATTATGAAACAAGAAGTATTATAAAAACCGAAAACTGCTCAATTTTGAAAATCTATATCTCGTTAAAAAAATAGCCCTATTAATTTAGTACATTTAAATATAAGTTGCCGTTTTAAATTAAATAAAATTAAATAAAAGGGTGAAAGAATAAAAATTTCATACTACAGTTTGAGAAAAACATTAAAAAAAATAACTTTAAATGCTTATAAAAAAACTTTGTTTATAATTTTTTGATATTTTTTAATTGAAAAATTATCAATTTATGAGAAGCTTTGTACAACATTTCAAAGCATTTCTACCCAGCGGAAACTTTTTAATTCACATTTTGTAAAAACTAAAAAAAAAAAAATTTAAATATAAATACACAAAAAATCGCAGGATTTATGTAAAAATTCCCCTTTTATCTTTTACTAGTACTTTTTTCTTTTGATATCTCCAAAGTACAAATAAGATCCACTTTGTTATCTGAAACCACTCTTAAAGTTGAAAATCCAATCTTTTTTTGACTACTTATCGTGTATACACACACATTTTGATAAAATCAATACATTCATTGCTCCACTCAAAATCAAAAATAGGTAGGTATATATTATGTTAAAATCGAGATGTACGCTATTGTATAGGCTGATAGACTGTCCACGCTCAGGATATTGTTTTTTTATATTTTTCGTATAAATTCAATTTTAAAAAATTCAATAAACTGACCCATTTGATACCTAAGTAATGAACTGGTATTTTATTATTGATATTTATCATTTGATATTGATCACGAATCATGATTCATGATTCATTAACAATTAAATAAATATATATATATATATAAGTATTATTTGTTATGATGTCGATGAAAACATTTTAAACTAATGAGATTTTAGAATAAAGTAAAAAAAAAATAATGAACATTTTTTAAGTATTGGCGCATGTTTGAATGTTTGATAAAGACTTGGAATGTTGGAATTTGTCCCGAACTCCCGACACAGATGACAGATCCAATCATTCATACACTCATAGTTCATACCTGTGGCCGGGGCCAGTCAGCAAGCTCACGGCATTTATTTAACATTTATCACGGGCAATAAGACATCGAAGTCCGTAGTCACTACTAGTCAGCTGCTGTGACCGCGGCTACTGTTATTATACCAGGTAAGCGGTGTCCGTTCCGACCCGTCCTGTCCGTGTCGTTCCTGATAACATTGGTAGTAAATACTAAATTTATTGATCCGAAAATACTAGTATTGGTGCGCAGCAGATGATTCTGGACTTTGGTATAGTTGTTTTTGCGATTTTTTTTCCGTTTTCTCTTTTTTTTTTTACCCGTTTCGGTCATCCACTGACGTCCAGAAACGTTTCCGCACTTCCAACCGCGGGGCCGCACTCCGCGACTTCCGACGGTGTCTCCGCGGGATATGCGGCGGTGAGTGACGGCGTTACGTCGTCGTCAGACGTCTTCTCGCCGGTACGAGTGGTTAAGCTTGTAAGCAAGTAAGTACCTCTGTAAGTTATTTATTACTAGATCCGGCTCGATAGGACAGATTCAATTCGAATAGACTACGATTATCTCGTACCTATGATGTTTTTGTATGTTATGAATGTGCTGTTGTTAGTGTTAGTGGTGGTGGGGGGGTCGTCACTACAGATGTTGAAGTTTTAGTTGTTCTTGTCTTCTCAAGTAGTTAGGTATTTTGGGATTGATACAAGTCTATGAAACTTTACCGTTGATACCTATATGATTAAGTGGTTATATTATGGTTGAGAGCCGATGATCGTCGGAAAGTACAATTGGCGCATTTTTTTTTATTAGTATTGTTGTGTAGTTGTGTTGTCTATGTGTGTGAGAGAGTTGATAGGGCAAATTTGTTTTATAGCGCGTTATTATCTCTTCTTTTGAAGATTAAAACTTTACACTTTACGCTGTCGGCTGTTTGATATAATATTTTCTAGATTACTTAAATCTATAAAGTTATTGATAACAAGAAGGACACAAATCAATATAATACATTATTCGAGAACAATATATTTTTATATTGCACATTTGTACTCAGTTATGATTTATACATATTTAATATATAACAAAAATATACTATTAACCATTTGAATTGTTCCATAAAATATAAGTTAATTATCTTGGTAAAAATTAGGTGTGTATGACCACAGTATGAGAACATTAATCCAAAGACTGAAATTGTTTAAACAATGTTGTTCACCTGATAATCTTTTGATTTAACAGTTTAGTTTTACATAATTATTAGTAAAGTTTTTAGCTTTGTTTATAAAAATGTTGGTGGTGTTGATGTAATTCAAATTGAATTAAAAAACTTGGAATTTGAATGAGTCTAAAAATCAAATTCTAAACCCTATGAGTATTGTTTTGATAAAATGTATATAACAGTAAAGGCATTCTGTAAACTAAATAATAACCATATTTTTATAAGAATAAATTGGTTGTTATAATATTTGTTTATGTTATGTGTTATGTATAAAAACCAATAATTATATATGCAATTTTAAGATTATCTATAATGTTTATAAAAATATTTTAGTCATTCCATTGTATTATAAAATACATATCCTAAAATGTTGATTGTGTAATGTCAATAGATAAATCAAAAAATATTTTTAAAAGTCTTATAAAGATTGTTTTTATAAGAGAGGACCAAAGAAATTTACTAGGAATCAAAAACAAATTATTATTATTTACTTACTATAATTTATAAATACAAATCTCGATAAAAATAGATATTAAAATGCAATTAAGCTGCATAACAGTAAAGTAAGCAACCTTAAATGTAACACAAATTTTTCAGTTTATTACATACATTTAGAACCTAGATATTTCAATGTTTATTGTGTCAGTGGCGTAGCCTGGGGGGTTTTGGGTGTTGCCCCCCCCTTCGGCCGTATTTTTATCATAAATATAATGTTTATAATATAGGAATACAATAATTTATTCTTGGTAAAATGTATTCTGTTATGCTGTATTCACGTTATCGACTGCACTGGTGATAATAATCATTATCATTCAATTATTTATTTTATTTTATTACTAAACAAAAACCCCCTAAAAAAAATCCTGGCTACGCCACTGGTTGTGTGTATATTTATTGTATCTTCATCATTTATTTGTACCTATTGCCTGTTTACTGTAATATGTTACTTAATTATCATAATTCTAAAATCAAGCATAATAATATTGTTGCCCAAGCAACAAAGTATCAAATTTTTCATTTATATGAATTATGTTTATAAAATTCCTTGAATATATCTTTGATATATATACCTATTAATTATTAGAAAGTCATCAATATGCAACAATATTTCAGTTATAGACAATGACTAATCAATAATCACCATTAATAGCTATACCTTATAAATATTTAATCCAATTCCATTTAATGTATTTTAAAATATTGTCAATACTAAAGAATATTATAATATTCCTATGGTAGCTATACATTATGTTAGTTATGTAATATTATGTTAGGATTTATGTGTAATACAAAAAATTGTGAAATAAGCATTTTATTTTTTTCTCTAGGTATAAAAAAAAATTATAAGTACCTAATAACTCAATTGTTGACACTATTATTAAGTGTTAAGTTATTGATGAATAAAATTACATAAGTATATATTTTATATTAGACACCTATACTAAATATACTTGGGCAAAATGTATGTAAAATTTACTTATATTGGCTGTAACTTTCTTCTAACATCACATGTTGGCTTTGCATAATTGCATAAATAAAAATAATTAATTGTACTACCATAGTTTTATATTTAATATATATGTTTTTGGTTTTAACAAATATCTATAGTTGGTCATTACAATTATTTTATTATTCTTTCAATTATTCTTTTCATTCATTACTTTTAAAAATTGGGTTTTCTAAGTTAGTCTTTAAGTATCATCTTTTTCTAAATTAACTTTGAATGGGAGAAAAAAATAAGCCTTTGTTAGCTAGCATTGGAAAATGGTAATAAATAATAATACAAATTATTTTTGCATAAACTTTGATATTTTGTTACATTACCTACTATCTATATCATTAAGTGTGCATATCAATTTAAAATATGTGTTATTTTATTATTTTGCCAGAACTTTTAATTATTTTATTTATCAAAGATTTTAAAATAATTGTGTACCATCATGGCATTATACACCAATATAGATTACAAGATAATAATAAACATGTTTTTTATTATAATATTTTCATTGATTGTCATCATAATAAGCAATAACTTATAAGGCAACTAATTGTTTTTTTGTTACTATCAGTTTATTGATTGGGATTTGTGTATGCATTACACATTTAAAAATTGTTGGTTAAAAAAAATACTGATAACATTATTTAGTATCATTTAAGTGTTATGTAATATTATTTTATTTTAGTTAAAAAATTACTTATAACATTTAAAATTTTAGTAATTTTTTGTTTTTTTTAAATTACATTTTTTCATTTAATTTTAGATTCATAGAATAGTATTCCATGATGGACAATATGGACGACCCCTCTCAAGGAGCAGATATCTGCAGAGTGTGCCGATCGGAAGGCATGCCAGAACGGCCATTGTTTCATCCTTGTATTTGTACAGGCAGCATTAAGTACATTCATCAAGAGTGCTTGGTACAATGGATGCGTTACAGTCGCAAAGAGTATTGTGAGCTTTGTAGCTATCGATTTTCCTTCACACCAATCTATGCCCCAGACATGCCTAGACGATTACCTATTAAAGATGTTGCTGCTGGTATCACTTCAAGTGTTTTGACTGGCATAAAATATTGGTTGCATTTTACATTGGTTGGACTGGCTTGGCTATGCGTTGTACCTTTTACAGCCTGTAGGATTTACCGAAGCCTGTTTAATGGCTCTTTTGATGCTGTAAGTGATTTAATACATTTATTTATTAAATTAAAATAATTATATTTAAATTTACTTATATTTTTAAAACAAATTTAGGTAATGTCATTGCCTCTTGATATGTGGTCATCAAAGAACATTTCTGGTGATATATTTCATGGCTGTTTTGTTGTGACTTGCACATTGTTTGCATTTATTGGATTAATTTGGCTACGTGAACAAATATTGCATGGTGGTGGTCCAGATTGGTTAGAAAGAGATGAACCAAATAATCAACAACAACTTAATGTGCTCCTGCCTCCCATTCCTGAAGAAAATCCTGTAGAAGAGGTAAGATACTTTGTGATAAATATCTTAAATGGCTATATATTAACATTAATCTTAATAGGCTGATGGAGAAGTTCGCCAAGAAAATGGAAATCAAGTAGATGAAGGACATTGGAATCCAATAGATTGGGGTGATCGAGCTGCTGAAGATTTGACTTGGGAACGACTTTTGGGATTAGATGGTTCATTGGTGTTTTTAGAACACGTGTTTTGGGTGGTGTCTATGAATGCATTATTTATATTGGTGTTTGCATTTTGTCCTTATCAAATGGGTAATCTGGCAATTACTGCAATGGCTTTACAAGATAAGGTAGCTGCTTCACATTTTGAAGGTTTGGTCACCACACTATGCGGATACTGTCTCATTGGTATGTGTCTGTTGATCATGCACACCTTTGCGACTATTATTGGATTTAGACGATCCAAACGTATAATTGGACTTAGCTATATTGTTGTAAAAGTGAGAATATTAAACTAGTTTTCATTTATATAAATACATTTAAACGATGTATATTGATGATTACATATTTTGTTTATTTGTTTTATTAGGTGTCCCTGTTATCAGTTGTTGAAATTGGTGTACTGCCTTTGGTATGCGGTTGGTGGTTGGACATATGTTCATTGTCAATGTTTGACACAAGTTTCAAAGATAGGCTAGCAAGTTTCCGTTTGGCTCCTGGTACATCCATGTTCATCCATTGGCTTGTTGGAATGGTGTATGTGTATTACTTTGCTTCATTTGTACTGCTCCTCCGAGAAGTTGTCCGACCTGGTGTATTATGGTTCTTGCGAAATCTAAACGATCCAGATTTTAGTCCTATACAAGTATTATATACATGTTAACATTTAACGCTTACTGGATATTCATATATTTAATTTTTTTTAGGAACTAATACAACAAGGCATGTTGCAACATGGGCGAAGGCTCATTGCGTCAGCTATGATATTTGGTACAGCTGTCTTTCTTGTTGTTTGGCTGCCAATACGAATTCTGAAATTTATTTGGCCATCATTTTTGCCATATAATGTAACTTTACACAGCGATTCCGTTAATGAACTGTCCATGGAGCTATTACTTCTACAGGTTGTGTTACCAGCTCTACTGGAACAAACACATACTCGCAATTGGCTGAAAATGGGCATTCGTTTCTGGTGTCTTATTGTCTCACATTTGCTTGGAATAAAATCATATCTACTTGGTGATGGAGAAGAATTACCTCCGGTTGTGGCACCCATACATCCACCTGCAGCTGATTTAGGAGCAGCTCACGAGGGGTTGTTAAGACGTGGCGGGCCTGTTGGTTTTCGACCTTACACTCGACCCACTAATTTTGCTATACGTCTGATTGCTTTACTCGTCCTAGTGGCTCTATCTGTAGTCGTCATCAGTTTGTCGATCATAACCATACCCGTATGGTTGGGTCGTTTGGCCATGTCATTTTGGCCGGCACTACTGCCTTCTGCCCCAGAACCATCACAGTTGCCTAACATTCATGAACTGTATACTGCAGCATGTGGCACATATATATGTTGGCTGTCAGTGCGAGCTGTTTGTTTTATAGCAGGATGGCTGCCAGAAGGACGTACCGTCGTCATCAATCGATTAAAGTTTTGGCTTAAGATTAGTTCAAAAGCAATGGTTGCTTTTATCGTACTGCTCGGTATAATACCATTTCTGTTTGGTCTACTCTTAGAGCTTGTTATGGTAGTGCCGTTCCGAGTTCCCTTACACCAAACACCTGTACTCTGGGCATGGCAAGACTGGGCACTGGGGGTTTTATACATGAAAATTGCATGCGCCATCACCCTTATGGGACCAGATTGGTCTCTGAGGCGAGCCATAGAACGTACGTACAGAGATGGTTTCATGCGTTTGGACCTCAAGTTGATGATGCAAGACCTAGCCATACCTGTGATTGCCGTTCTCAGTTTGTTCCTAGCTGTACCGTATGTGATTGCATACTCTGTAATTCCATTAATCGTTAATAATCATAGCACACGATTGCTGATAGCTAGGAGAATATATCCAGCACTCATGCTCACGATGGCCATTGCTAAAGGAATGATGATGCAAGTGCGTCAATTTAAAAGACTCTACGAACACATTAAAAATGATAAATATTTAGTCGGTAGAAGACTTGTAAATTATAACCATACAAGTTCGGTTTCGGGTCAAAATTAGAAAACTATAATATTATGGTGAATTGTTTTATGTCTTTATTATTATTATTATTATTATTATTATATTATTTCATTTTTGTATAAATTTTTGTGTAAGATATTTGTTTTATTTTTTTTTTAAACTTCAATATATTTATATAATATATTAATTATTATGTAATATATATATATATATTTATTATATATATATTATATTATTATATTACATATTTTAAGTTATATGATATATATATACTCTAAAATAACCTATGATATTTTAAATGTTATTCAACTTAATAAAAATATAACATATAAATTAATAAACTCTGTACTGTATCCCATCGTAAAATGTGCGTTAATGTTATTATATTATATTGACGCTGTTGATTGACCTTACACTTGAAAGTCTAAAAGTATAAATGCATTTATTGATAAAAATCATATTAATAAATAACATTTCTTATCATCAAAAACTTGAAAACAATAATAATAATAAAAAAAAAAAAAAAATGTATTAATTAAAATATTAAATACACTATGTATTGAATCACAATAAATAGAAGTCTATTAGTCTCTGATTAAAATGGCTCTTAATTTCAAACAATTTTCTCTTTTTGAGAGCTTCAATTTGACTTTGTCAAAGAGTTGAAGTGTTTGTTTGTGTTCACCTTCAAGATCCCACCAAATGGTCAACGTGGGTTTATCATCAATAGTCGATAACCTGCAGAATTTGTGCAGCAAATCTGGGTTGTGTGGAGACTGAAAAAAAAAATTGAACGTTAGTACTCCATCTGATTGGTAAATTAATAGAAAATGGGACATTCAGTCCAATAGCTACACTCACAATGTTCACGTAAACTCTGACGTTCATGTTCATCGAGAGGACTGTGGCTTCAAAATAGTTTTCCTTTACTTCCATAACAGACGCATCAACCACTAGGCCTCCCAGTTTACCAATCAAACATGCAGCGTATATATCTGCACTAGCTTCTGACGCTTTCTTCGCATTATTCTTTTTGTCATTGCTGTTGATGGCAATCCTAAATTTGCAATAAAACGTGATTAGTTGGTTGTTGACAATGCAGTTTATTAAAATGTATTACTGGTGAATGAGTTTTGGGTCTTCGTATTCCTTGATTGGGTTGCCTGTTAACCACGATATTAGCATACGGTGCACGACTATGTCCGGATACCTACGGATGGGAGAAGTAAAATGCGTATAGTATGGTACGTTAAGTGCAAAATGAGACATGGATCTGCATGTATCGATAACACAGTATTCGGCACGCTAAAAAGTACAAAAAACAATGTTTGAATGCATTATCAACATTTTGTGTTCATTTCACAAATTTTTATAATTTTTTTTTTACTTACAACCATTGGCTTTGATAGTATATTGCTGATAATAATGTCCCAATGAGGATTTTCTGAATTTTCGCCTTGACAATAAGCAGCTTTAGACTTATGAATAGACCCAGCTGAAGTAACATCAATATCGATACCATGAACTTTCAATAGTTTCACTGCTTTTTCCATAGGAGTAACATCCGGTGCTTGATGATTTCTGAGCATAGCTGTTTTTGGGAAGTGAGTCTTCAAATGTTCAGCGACCATCGTATTAGCAAGAAGCATAAATTCTTCTATTAACCTGTAGTATCAAGTGAAAATAATTAATTTCCTAAGCATATCAATTGGTAAAAATAATTAAGTGTACTGTTCACAAACCAATTACTCTCGTGGAGTATGTACAACGAATACGATAATGGCTCGCACGTAGCTCTATCAATTTCAAAAGACAACTTAGGTTGATTGATTGCCAGCGCACCTGAGCCAAAACGTCTCTCTCTCATTACTGCCGCGAGTTTATGTAAATTGCTAATGGCTGTTGCACAGTCATTGATTGTATAACCATTATACACAGTAGGAAACTCAGATTCGTCCCAATCTTTTTTATTAGGATTTTCTAAGAATATCTAGAACAAACAGATTTTCAGATTATTGATCGTATATAGTATATAGTATATATCATACTTTATAATTTATATAGTTAAAACTAAAATTGAATACTTAAGCATTAATAATAAATAATAATATAGCAATGGAAACATACTTGAGCATGTGCATAATGCAATTGAGCACAAGAATGTATAATAGACTGACTAAAAGTGTGACTAATCACATTAGCATCAGGTGTCATTTCCAAAGTGATAGAGACAGCTAGTTTATCGGTTCCGGGTAGTAATGACGCCCTCATAGTCAACGCTGGAGGTAACATGTGATACACCTGTTATTTAATAATATAATTTTGTTTGAATTACCCAAGTGCAAAAACATATTATTTATATTCAAAGCTTACTTTTTGTACTAGATAAACACTAGTGGCCAATTTTTCTGCAATTTCATCTAGTGGTGTGCCTTGCTTAACAAAATAAGACACATCTGATATGTGAATACCAATTTCAAAATTACCATTCGGCAGTGGTACACAGGAAAGGGCATCGTCTAGATCTTTGGCTGTAGGGGGGTCAATTGAGAAAATACAATGTTTTCTATAAAAAAAAAAAATTAAATCTATATGCCTAGATTACATTCACGAGAGCAAGTTAAATACCTGAAATCTTTCCTGTGTTTCAGTTCTTCTTCCACAGAAAACTGTGGCGGAAAATATTGATCTATATCTTCTGGGTATGGTTGTTCTTGTATATCATGAGCGATCAGTATACCTTCAGTTTCTGCATTTATTTCTCCAGATTCGCCCAAAACTCCTTTCAATATTCTAGAAATCATAGTATATACACAAAATAAAGTAATCATACATTATAAATTGCAAAATGTTAAATACACAAGTACATACGCTTTTGGAAATTTAAAATTTTCCCAACGTGGTAAGAGAGCATAAAACAATTCTTTTGATTCCTTGGTTCCTTCCTTCAAATGAATAGGTAACGGCCAAATTGAAGTGTCTACCAGTAATTTGGGAAATCGACTGTCTCTGGGAACTAATGTGCTATATCGATGAAGAACACCTCTATCGACTAGCAGGGTTCCTACTACTATGCGGTTCTCTTTGCTATTTAATATATAAACCACCTCACCAGTCCTTTGACAATCTTCTGTATCTGGGTTCTAAAATCAACAAATTAAAATGCTAATATTAAGATGACACCATTTTGAAAATTAGTGTGGGTTATGTTTTTAAAATATCAAATAGAATACCCTCCATTCAGATTTTTGCAAAATCTTTACGGCAACTTTATCACCATCTAGAGCTCTATTCCGTGCCCTAATACTGTTTATTAATATATCCTTTGATTTATCCTTTAAATATAAAACATTGTGATTAGAATATTATATACAAAAATTTGATGATAATTATTTACTGGTGAAGGAACATATGCTTCTGTGGTACATTTTTGACTAATACGTATATTTCCTTCAAAAAGTTCGCCATTTTCTAGACCTTTCATCACATCATCTAACTCCATATAATCATGGTAATAATTTTTTTGACTAAGAAATGGCCTTCAAAGTAATATGAAAAAAACTATATTATTAATAAATTATTACATGTTATTGTTATTATTTGTATACATACTCCATAATAGCTACAGTTGATCTATTTTGTTCTTTGTAATTAGTATTTTGTTTATCAAGTAAAGATTTTAATTTTTGTTTCTGTCTCCTTTGTAGTCTTTTTCTTGTACGAATTCTCGATTGATTTTCAGGTGTGTCTTCGATATCTATACCATTCTCTAAGGCTGATGCTAATCTATTAGTTTCACTGTAACGAAAAAAAAATATGATTGTATAAATAAAAAAATACTTCAGAATTAACTTATTAGTTGATCCATATCAATTAAACTGACATTTCGAGTTTAAGACTTAACCAATATCATTACACTCTATAAACATTTTATGTTTATAAATAAACAAACATTTGCTTTAAACATCAACAATAAAATGTGTATACTTCTCAATAAATATTAAGTATATTAAATTAGTATGATGTAAAGTTTCAGTCTATTTATTATTATAGAGTGTACCTCTTAGAATATGCCGATATACCTAGACGTAAACAAGAAATGAACCAATACTTTTAATACGACATTAAATCCATTTATTAAATTACCTCATAGATCCTTGATGGTTGAGATATCGCAGGACCGACCGCGGGCAGGGGAATTCCGCTCTCACGTTAGTGCCGTCCAGCCGGATGTCCTCCAGTTGACGTGACAGATCTTCCAAAAAGTCCATGATGGATTGAGAATGAATTCGAGGGAAAACGGATACGAATTAACAGCGATGATCAAGACCGACGGATATAACAGTCGAGTACTCGGGTGTCATAAATATATCGTGTAGAACAGAAAGTAGAAACATGTAAACTCGCATTCGGTACTGCCAAAAAACCACAGACGAGTACCCGTATGATAAACGAAACGTTCTACTTTGAGTGCGAAGTGTTAACAGCCAACATTTACTGCTGTAGTGTTGTCTGTTTGTCAATATTGTTATCTCGTCGTGTCAGATAGGCGACGACACAGATAACAACTTGTTACGGGTAGTGGGGTTACGTACCACCTAGATCCCGCGACAAGTAGATCCACGTACGTCAACTGGATCCCTTTGGACATTTAGAACCTCAAAGACAATTTATATTCCATATTAACTATAATCTCCCACGTCATTTAGGTACCCAAAAATCGGCGGTAATTTAAAAAAATTGTCTAAAAAAATACTTAAATAACAATTTAAATTTTAAAAATATTATGAAATAGTATGAAGTATAAGTAAGTTACACGGCGTTAGTAAAATCTCTAATACCATTAATTATGATATTAGATTCGATGTTTTAAATAAGAAGTAACGTTTCATTATATTCTAATATACACGATATATGAATTATCGATTATGTTAATGTAGAACTTATATATAATTTTTAAAAGAACTTGCTCAAATACCTATTTATTATAATAGGTAAGTACATTAAAACCTAACCATTTTTAGTTAAGAACTATATTATGTATTTATAATGGTAGTTTTTCCTATGTATCATCTAAACATAATAATCACAGATAGATAAAATAGTCTTATCATTTATTGAATAATTCACGCAAAATATACGGTGAATTAAATTTACAAAATACAATACGGTATTAGTTGTCATTGTAAACTGTTGCGTAGTGAAGAGTATTAATTCAATTTTCAAGAATTTTGACCCATTTATTAATTTTTGCTACTAAAAAACATTAATAAAGCACGCAAATATAATTGTCTATAAAGAGCTCAAAATGAAATACAATTATTTGAAAGTTATACCATTTATAGAAAAAATTGATAATATAAATACTTAGTAAACATTTTAAATTTTACGGCTATTCGTTTTTGAATTTTAAGAAAATAAAAAATCATTTTTGTTGATAACTGGTTAGCGTAAAAGATTAAGAACAAAAATTTTAGAGGAATTGCCTATGATGGTTAATAAAATCCAAATGTGCACAATCACATATTCACATGCAAACATTTGTATTTTATTATAAGACACAAATGCCTACGTAACCAATGCGTCAGTAAATTAGTAGAATATGAAGTCTCAAATTTAATAATAAAAATAAAATCATTATCTTTATTCTTATATATATAAAAGAACAGACCATTTTTATGTACTCGTTTGTGACGACGCTATTTAACTTTTTTCTAATTTTTTTTACACAGAGTTGTTCCAAATACCTGAGTGTCTGAGTGTCGCCCGATTTTCAAAATTTTGAATTTAAAGGGTTGAAATCAGTGAAAATAAATGTTTACGTGTAATTTGTTTATCTATATTCATATAATAATAACAATAGCAATCGATAACATAAATCAGTACACATACAAATTCTAATTATTAGTTATCTCTCCATTGCCTTGCCACGGTGCCTACACACTAAACACGTTCATTTAATTTGCACTCCGTAGGTACTACCAGCAGTTCGGACACGCATAATATCTAAAATATTTAAGCTTTTTTTTACACATGTGGCTACAAATTTAAATACTATATAATTTAGACTTAAAAAAACCTTCTTCTTTTCGACAACGCTTCCACAGCGTTTTACACTTAAAAGGAGTTTTTCCGGGCAACGCCGGGTAATTCAGCTACCTGGTAAAATAAACAAAAATTAGTAAATAAAAATATGTGTAAATTCAATGTTTTAAGTAAAGTAATAGATACACACAATATTTCTGGCAATATTAAACTTGACCCGCTTTTGTTAGTGTATTTGTAAAATAAGAACTAATATAATAACTATACTTGGAAGTTGGAGTCTTTTTATTAACAAGTCAAAGAATATTTTTTAAATATTAAATATTATTTTATTGAAATACTTAATAAAACGTTAATATTTCTCGTTTCTTGATATAAATGATTATTTAAGTGGTATTTAATAAAAAAAAATGTATGAAAGGTAACTATAAGACAAGAATAACAGTGTTAGGTAATTTTCCACACCACCTTTATTATTAAACGACGAACAATAACATTGTCCGTATGGTTTAATAACTTTATGAGGTATTACACGAGGCGCGTTTTTTTATTGTGGTGTCCCCAGTAGGCCTAATCCACATTGTAAGCATTATATGCAGGGGCGTATTTAGGTAGGGGCTTTGGGTCCAGTTGTCCAGAACGGCAAATTTTTAAAGATTTAGAGGGGCAGCAAATTTTTATTTCGTACTTTATGAGTACTGGCACAGTGACGTCAATTATTAATATTTTTCACAACAAAACTGTGACATAGAGGTATAAAATACTATATAGTATTTATATAACATGGTATTCTATGGTATTAACAGTTTGACCAATGCGCGGCATAGAAGTTTTTTTAATTTTTTATTTAATGGGGGGGAGGCAACAAAATATGTGTTGCTCTTATCCTAAAATTTCTAAATACGCAACTGATCATATGAATGCATTCAAATAATAAAAAAAAAATATACAATAACTTAAACTATGTAGATATTAATAATTTTATATAATATAAAACGGGTAATGTGTATAATATGTGTGTGTTGCCGGCCGGCGATAGTAAATGTGTTGGATGAGTGGATGAGAGATGAGCGCTAATGCGTAAAGGGGGGGACAACTTAACTAAGATGAGCTTCTTATTGATGCTGCCAATCTTCCTCAGGGTTGAAACGAAGACGAGTGCCGACACATTTCCCATCAGTTTTGTGACAAATTCTTCTTCACTAATAAATATTATATATTTATATAAAATATACTATATCTACTACGATTCTAAAAATTATAATATAATATAAACAAATACCTTCGACAGATGATTATCGTCAGTTGAATTTCTTTTTGCTGCTGCCAGACGTCCTTCGTGTTGAAATACAGCCAAGTGCCGACACATTTTCCATCAGCTCAATGACGAATTCTTCTTCAGTAATAAATATTCTATATTTATTTAAAGTATACTATACCTACTACGATTCTAAAAATTATAAAATAATATAAACAAATACCTTCGACAGTTGAATATCATCAGTTGAATTTCTTTTTGCTGCTCCCAGACGTCCTCCGTGTTGAAATACAGCCGAGTGCCGACACATTTTCCATCAGCTCAATGACGAATTCTTCTTCACTAATAAATATTATATATTTATTTAAAGTATACTATACCTACTACGATTCTAAAAATTATAAAATAATATAAACAAATACCTTGGACAGTTGATTATCATCAGTTGAATTTCTTTTTGCTCCTGCCAGACGTCCTCCGTGTTGAAATACAGCCGAGTGCCAACACATTTTCCATCAGCTCAATGACGAATTCTTCTTCACTAATAAATATTATATATTTATTTAAAGTATACTATACCTACTACGATTATAAAAATTATAAAATAATATAAACAAATACCTTCGACAGTTGAATATCATCAGTTGAATTTCTTTTTGCTGCTCCCAGACGTCCTCCGTGTTGAAATACAGCCGAGTGCCGACACATTTCCCATCAGAAAAATGACAAATTCTTCTTCACTAATAAATAATACATATTTATATAAAGTATATTATACCTACTACGATTCTAAAAATTATAATATATTACCAACAAATCCTTTCGACAGTTAATTATCGTGAGTTGAATATCTTTTTGCTGCTGCTAGACGTCCTCCGTGTTGAATTGAAGCCGAGTGCCGACACATTTCCCATCAGAAAAATGACAAATTCTTCTTCACTAATAAATAATACATATTTATATAAAGTATATTATACCTACTACGATTCTAAAAATTATAATATATTACCAACAAATCCTTTCGACAGTTAATTATCGTCAGTTGAATATCTTTTTGCTGCTGCTAGACGTCCTCCGTGTTGAATTGAAGCCGAGTGCCGACACATTTTCCATCAGCTCTATGACAAATTCTTCGTCGGTGGATAGTCGTCCATGATCCATTTAAATGTTCCATTCCTATAAAACTTCAAATAATATGCAGATTAAATGTATTTTAAACTTATATTATAATGCAAACAAATCCTTTCAACAGTTGACATAAAGATGAGCTTCTTATTGATGCTGCCAATCTTCCTCCGGGTTGAAACGAAGACGAGTGCCGACACATTTCACATCAGCTTTGTGACAACTTCTTCTTCACTAATAAATATTATATATTTATATAAAGTATACTATACCTACTACGATTCTAAAAATTATAAAATAATATAAACAAATACCTTGGACAGTTGATTATCATCAGTTGAATTTCTTTTTGCTCCTGCCAGACGTCCTCCGTGTTGAAATACAGCCGAGTGCCGACCATTTTCCATCAGCTCAATGACGAATTCTTCTTCACTAATAAATATTATATATTTATATAAAGTATACTTTACCTACTACGATTCTAAAAATTATAAAATAATATAAACAAATACCTTCGACAGTTGATTATCATCAGTTGAATTTATTTTTGCTGCTCCCAGACGTCCTCCGTGTTGAAATACAGCCGAGTGCCGACACATTTTCCATCAGCTCAATGACGAATTCTTCTTCACTAATAAATAATACATATTTATATAAAGTATATTATACCTACTACGATTCTAAAAATTATAATATATTACCAACAAATCCTTTCGACAGTTAATTATCGTCAGTTGAATATCTTTTTGCTGCTGCTAGACGTCCTCCGTGTTGAATTGAAGCCGAGTGCCGACACATTTCCCATCAGAAAAATGACAAATTCTTCTTCACTAATAAATAATACATATTTATATAAAGTATATTATACCTACTACGATTCTAAAAATTATAATATATTACCAACAAATCCTTTCGACAGTTAATTATCGTCAGTTGAATATCTTTTTGCTGCTGCTAGACGTCCTCCGTGTTGAATTGAAGCCGAGTGCCGACACATTTTCCATCAGCTCTATGACAAATTCTTCGTCGGTGGATAGTCGTCCATGATCCATTTAAATGTTCCATTCCTATAAAACTTCAAATAATATGCAGATTAAATGTATTTTAAACTTATATTATAATGCAAACAAATCCTTTCAACAGTTGACATAAAGATGAGCTTCTTATTGATGCTGCCAATCTTCCTCCGGGTTGAAACGAAGACGAGTGCCGACACATTTCACATCAGCTTTGTGACAACTTCTTCTTCACTAATAAATATTATATATTTATATAAAGTATACTATACCTACTACGATTCTAAAAATTATAAAATAATATAAACAAATACCTTGGACAGTTAATTATCATCAGTTGAATTTATTTTTGCTGCTCCCAGACGTCCTCCGTGTTGAAATACAGCCGAGTGCCGACACATTTTCCATCAGCTCAATGACGAATTCTTCTTCACTAATAAATAATACATATTTATATAAAGTATATTATACCTACTACGATTCTAAAAATTATAATATATTACCAACAAATCCTTTCGACAGTTAATTATCGTGAGTTGAATATCTTTTTGCTGCTGCTAGACGTCCTCCGTGTTGAATTGAAGCCGAGTGCCGACACATTTCCCATCAGAAAAATGACAAATTCTTCTTCACTAATAAATAATACATATTTATATAAAGTATATTATACCTACTACGATTCTAAAAATTATAATATATTACCAACAAATCCTTTCGACAGTTAATTATCGTCAGTTGAATATCTTTTTGCTGCTGCTAGACGTCCTCCGTGTTGAATTGAAGCCGAGTGCCGACACATTTTCCATCAGCTCTATGACAAATTCTTCGTCG
The DNA here is from genome assembly GCF_020882245.1 of Rhopalosiphum padi. Taxonomy (NCBI): domain Eukaryota; kingdom Metazoa; phylum Arthropoda; class Insecta; order Hemiptera; family Aphididae; genus Rhopalosiphum; species Rhopalosiphum padi. The sequence goes on from NC_083600.1 coordinate 29,689,833, forward strand.
GTGGATAGTCGTCCATGATCCATTTAAATGTTCCATTCCTATAAAACTTCAAATAATATGCAGATTAAATGTATTTTAAACTTATATTATAATGCAAACAAATCCTTTCAACAGTTGACATAAAGATGAGCTTCTTATTGATGCTGCCAATCTTCCTCCGGGTTGAAACGAAGACGAGTGCCGACACATTTCACATCAGCTTTGTGACAACTTCTTCTTCACTAATAAATATTATATATTTATATAAAGTATACTATACCTACTACGATTCTAAAAATTATAAAATAATATAAACAAATACCTTGGACAGTTAATTATCATCAGTTGAATTTATTTTTGCTGCTCCCAGACGTCCTCCGTGTTGAAATACAGCCGAGTGCCGACACATTTTCCATCAGCTCAATGACGAATTCTTCTTCACTAATAAATAATACATATTTATATAAAGTATATTATACCTACTACGATTCTAAAAATTATAATATATTACCAACAAATCCTTTCGACAGTTAATTATCGTGAGTTGAATATCTTTTTGCTGCTGCTAGACGTCCTCCGTGTTGAATTGAAGCCGAGTGCCGACACATTTCCCATCAGAAAAATGACAAATTCTTCTTCACTAATAAATAATACATATTTATATAAAGTATATTATACCTACTACGATTCTAAAAATTATAATATATTACCAACAAATCCTTTCGACAGTTAATTATCGTCAGTTGAATATCTTTTTGCTGCTGCTAGACGTCCTCCGTGTTGAATTGAAGCCGAGTGCCGACACATTTTCCATCAGCTCTATGACAAATTCTTCGTCGGTGGATAGTCGTCCATGATCCATTTAAATGTTCCATTCCTATAAAACTTCAAATAATATGCAGATTAAATGTATTTTAAACTTATATTATAATGCAAACAAATCCTTTCAACAGTTGACATAAAGATGAGCTTCTTATTGATGCTGCCAATCTTCCTCCGGGTTGAAACGAAGACGAGTGCCGACACATTTCACATCAGCTTTGTGACAACTTCTTCTTCACTAATAAATATTATATATTTATATAAAGTATACTATACCTACTACGATTCTAAAAATTATAAAATAATATAAACAAATACCTTGGACAGTTGATTATCATCAGTTGAATTTCTTTTTGCTGCTCCCAGACGTCCTCCGTGTTGAAATACAGCCGAGTGCCGACACATTTTCCATCAGCTCAATGACGAATTCTTCTTTACTAATAAATATTATATATTTATATAAAGTATACTATACCTACTACGATTCTAAAAATTATAAAATAATATAAACAAATACCTTGGACAGTTGATTATCATCAGTTGAATTTATTTTTGCTGCTCCCAGACGTCCTCCGTGTTGAAATACTGCCGAGTGCCGACCCATTTTCCATCAGCTTTGTGACATCTTCTTCTTCACTAATAAATATTATATATTTTTATAAAGTATACTATACCTACTACGATTCTAAAAATTATAATATGTTACCAACAAATCCTTTGGGCAGTTGATCATCAGTCGAATTTCTTTTTGATGCTGCCAGACGTTCTCCGTGTTGAAACGATGCCGAGTGCCGACACATTTTCCATCAGCTCTATGACAAATTCTTCGTCGGTGGATAGTCGTCCATGATCCAGTTAAATGTTCCGTTCCTATAAAACTTCAAATAATATGCAGATTAAATGTATTTTAAACTTATACTAAAATTTCAATGTTTAAGAAATCTATGTTGGTGTTCTTTTATTTTTGAATTTAAATTAATTTGAAATTTTATATTCATAATTTATCAGTTAAAAATGTAAACAAGAACTAAAAAGATTATAGTATATTGCAGTTTAACTTTCTGTTCGGTGGCCACCTTTTTAATTCCTCACTCTCTTTTATAAGAAAGTTAAACAGCACAATAACTATAAAAAATATTAATTTAAACATGCACAAAGACGAACTTGCTTTGTGATAAGAAAAAAAATTGAAAAAGTTGGTAATTTTTCAATGTATTATTAAAATAAAAAGAACACCTAAAACCGTAGTACAGTATATTATCTAAAAAAAAACCATAAAAATTAAATATAATTTAAGTAAATATTCATAATATACTGTACTACTGTTCAAAAAATTATAGTATTAAACAAACACAGCCCTGCGACACTTTTTTTGTTATTCATCAGCTTCCTAATGATACTGTCAATCGTCCTCCGGGTTGACATTGTATAGCGTAATTATTTCATTTTTTTTTTGTTTTTCCGATATTATGGCAAGATCTGAAATTTTTTGTTTTATTTTATTACTATTTACCACCCAAAGTACCAAATTGATCCATATTTGCTACAATAATTTATGACAAACAAAAAGTAAACTACATAATTGTAAAATCTTTATACATTTCTCGCTACGTCCACGTCCAGGATCTAAGGTGTACTATTCTACTACTATTCTAATATAATATAATGCGAATAATACAAATAATACACGGTTGTTATTTTTCACAATTTTTGTCTACTATAACTAATGAGTAAAATAAGTAGGCATTGTGTACTATTTTTTCATTGGACCCTGGAGAATAAAATATGCGTCTACATCAACTACATCGTCTGACTAGCGCGGATTGTTCATATAAATTAATATATTTTATTTTAAGTTTAAAAAATAATTTTAATCCCAAAAAAGAATAATAAAAAAAACTTACTTAAGCGTCGACTCTTCCCGGGAAACCGAGTTGTCCAATCTACAGTGTATACGGAGTGGTGTGCCGCCGCCGAATAAACTCCAAATTTTCTTCATACGATCTTCATCATGATTCTAAATGGGAGTTTAAAGATATATTATGAAAATAAACAGCACGAAATGAAAAGGAGAGTACTTGTCATGTACTGTTGTTTAACGACTGTTTATTAAGACTATTATAGAATTGTTAATCGTCTTCGACGAATGTCGTCGATTGTCGTATGCCACAGATGACGAATATTATAATATGATAAATCTATGGTTTTTTTTTTATAGAACTCTTTGTGATATTATACGATCTATTTTTCTATCTTAGCTGTTTGACATATTAACGTAGAATTGAAACATATAAACTATAGACCAAGACCAAATCTATAAAGATATTGCAAAGTATTAATATTTTATTCTAATGAAGATGATTATAAATTATTTAATTTAATCTATAAAAATAGTAAACTAAACAAAAATAATTATAGTTATGTTTCTGAGTTATTATTTCTGCATTTTTTTGGTTTTAATCACGCAGTGCTTTAACTTAATTTTACATATTCTCAGTGGCGGCTTTGGTGGTGAGGCAAGTGAGTCACCTAAAATGTTGTAGCAAATAATACTCTAAAAGTGTATATTTCCGATAGCAAACATTTCGCTAATAATTTTTAACATTTTTATGATTTTATTTGAAATAAATTCTTCTTTACGAAGTTTATAAATAAAGTTTATAAATTATCATTTATTTTATTATAGTATAATATTATTCCGTGTTTATTACCAAAAATAGCGATAAACCGATAAGAAATGCACGAAATAATAATTCCGTAAACAAACGCTCATATTCAGCCGGCGGAAATATTCTGATGACGTCAGAATTGTAACTTATGTACATTAATTACACACACATGCGAATGTACGGACTACGCAAATGCACGTGACTGTTAATAAGCTGAATAAGCTGAATTGCGCAAATGATCATAGCGAGGCGACTTTTTCATCGCCTCTGATACTAAAAATATATGTGGTACTATGGTCAGCCCGCAGCCATTCGTTCAACAACAACATATTATTGATATTGGATAATCATAAATTCATAAACATTAAACCGTTATTATTGTCACAGCGCCTGATGAAACCGATTTCATTGTTAGTTTATAATGTTTATATCTCTCTTGTTCGAATCATCGCTCGTGCAGTCGTGCTTATTCGTTTAAATTTGTTTACGCGTGTTGTGCTTTGATTTAACATTAAAGTAATTTAAGTATATTATTATATTTTATTATAGTTATAATTATTTTTATATTTTTAAATTCCATTATTATGAAGTTTTATTTTTGTTATGAAGGGGGGGGAGTGATACATAAGTCGCCTCACCAAAAAAATACAACCAAAACCGCCACTGCATATTCTTACATGTAAACTTACATACATATATCTGAAGACACCTATCATAATAGAAACAAATTCATACATTTCCTTTATTATGGTTTCATGTAACAAATAGTACCTAGTCAATGCTTTGAGGAAATCAATTTTCAGTACCATTTTACAAAATAATCAAAAATGACATTAAATTAAAGATAAAGAAGTAATTATTACAGTGTTGCTTTATACATTAGTCAATAATGATTAGTGATTAAGTTTATTACTGTAATTAGTGTGTGAAATTTGAATTTGAAAGAGACAGTCAGTCAACCTTCGTTAATAAGTATAATTTTGATGTATTATGATTTATGATTTATAAGTTATAATATTATATGTTGATTGTCGATTGATATTGCTAAGTATTTTTTTTTTTTGTGTGTAAAGTTTGACAAGCTACATTTTTTCCGAAAACATTGCATTAATCATAATTATTATTATAATATTGTATAAATATTAAATATAATTTATACCGTATTATATTCTTGTTATATACTTTTGAGTCAATAGGTACAACCCTTTCGTAAAATAATTTGAATAAATAATATCTTAAGATTAATCTACGTATGTCAAAAATGTCCTTGTGTACGTATAGTATAACATGTACAAAAAACTTTTATGTCCCTACAAATAATGTTTTAAATAATAACAAAATATATAATATCGTAAATATACATCATTTCAAAATATTTTGAAAAAATACTATTTGTAAGAAATACTCTCATAAGAATTTAATTAAAGTTTTAAGTATCTAAGATTATTCGTTTTTGAACTATAACAAAATATAAAAATTATTTGAGAAAAAATATTTATTTTTAGGATGGGTGTATAATAAACATTTAATAAGTTATAGGTATAATACTGAATTTCGAATAGTCATAAAAAATAATGTGACTTTCCAGTAAACATATTATTTTTGTTTTTGGTAAAAAAAAACTAATGAGAATTCCAATATAATATTTTTAAAATGTAGATATAAAAATAAAATATTTATATGAATATCTAACGAAAAAATTAATTTGAACATTTTATAGATTTAGCCGAATACAATCAAAATTTTAATTTTAAACGTTTATAAAATAAACAGTAACTATATATTTTTTATTACAGTAAATAAGTGAACGATTGATGAAGAAACCTGTATTAAATTTTAAATCATATTTGCATATCTATAATTTTTTTCGGCTTAATAAAAAAAAAAAAAATGTAATTGTTTTAAATAATGAAAATGCTTTTAAAATTATACAATTTACCTATAGAGAAATCATAATGTAGATAATTGGTAAATTTGCATTTTTAAATTAAAATTAAATTAATTAATTAATTTTGTTGATATTATACAAGTATATAGCGTAATAATACATTCGTTTTTTTGTGTTTTCGATATTATGACAAGATTAGAAATTTTTTATTTTATTTTACTATTAACCACCCAAAACCTAAATAGATCATATTTGCTACAATAATTTATGACAGAAAACTACATAATTGTCAAATAAATATACATTCATTGCTGTGTCCAGGATCCAAGGTATACTTGACGACTTAATTTTATTCTTAACTATTTTATACGTTGGACCAGTGGTCAACCTTTTTGGACTCTCGGGCCACATTCACAAACTAAAAACTGTTAGCGGGCAAGAAAAGAATAAAAATTTAATATACTTAAATTATTTATTATGCAAAAAAATATTGTTTAGAACTTTAAATTAAAAAAAAAATTCGTCGTTTTAGAATTTAAAGCGGGCAGTAGACAATAGCTCACTGGTTGCCGGCCATTGCATTGGACGATTGGAAATAAAATATAAGTCTGTCATCCAAGTATAGCAGCTTGTACACGTCAATAAATATTTATTTTAAGTATAAAAGATAAATTTAATATTCCATAATTATGGGAAAATTAACTTACGTAAGTATTCTTCGACGCTGTTCGGCGAAATCGAGCTGCACCACATTTACAGTTCAAACGTGCACCATCACCGCCGAAGAAACAGCTAGCTCTTATTTCTTCATTCGTCTTCTTTGAGCTTCAGAATGAAATTATTAAAATATTCTATAAAAATGAGAGAACTTGTCATATACTAAAGGCTGTTGTTTAAAGACTGTTCAATAAAAATATTAGAATTATTAACGGACTTCTACGAATGACGACGATTGTCGATTGCCACGGATGAAAATGTGATAGATTATATGTTTTTTTTTTTATAAACTCTTTGTGATATTATAGGATTTATTTTTATATCTCTGTCTTGCATACGAAACTTTTGGTATTTAATTAATTTCGTACATAAAACCATAATAATTGTATATTCTGAATTTTTTTTTTTAATTATAATTTTATTATTTCAATAGACAATAGGTTTTGGTAAAATTTTTCACCAAAAAATAAAACCATATAAATATGGTAATATTTACAACTTTTTGTTTTTCCGATATTATGGCGAGATCTGATTTTTTTTTATTTTATTTTACTATTTACCAACCAAAGTACCAAATAGATCATATTTGCTATAAGAATTCATGGCAGACAGAAAATAAACTACATAATTGTAAAATCATTATACATTTTTCGCTACATATCCAGGATATAAATTCTAAGGTGTACTTATAACGACTTTATTTTAGTCTTGGCAATTTCATCATTAATGCATAATCGGTAACCTTTTTGAACTCTCAGGCCACATTCACAAATTAAAAACAGTTTGCAGACCAGATAAAAATGAAAACTTTATATTCTTAAATTATTTACTATGGAAAAAATATTTTAGAACTTTAAAATAATAAAATATAAATCAAAAAATATGTCAGTGTTTTAGAATTTAAAACGGGTCGTATATATAATAACCCGTCGGTTGCTGACCACTTTATTGGACTGGACGATCGAAAATAAAATATAGGTCTGTCATCGGGGTAACAGCTTGTAGAAGTCAATAAACATTTATGTTATGTATAAATAGTAGATTTATTACTACCCCAAAATTATAGGAAAATTAACCTACGTAAGTATCCTTCGATGCTTTTCGGCGAAATCAAGCTGTGCCTTATTAAAGTTCAAACGTGCACCGTCACCGAAGAAACAGCTATAGTTTATTTCTTCATTCGTCTTCTTTACGCTTCGGAATGGAATTATTGAAATATTTTATGAAAATGAGTGTACTTGTCATGTACTGAAGGCTGTTGTTTGACGACTGTTCAATAAAATTATTAGAATTGTTAATCGTCTCCTACAAATGACAACGATTGTCGTTTGCCATGGATGAAAAATATTATAATAATGTTCTTTTTATAGAACTCTGTGTGATTTTTTAGGATTCATTATTATATTTCAGCTGTCTTGCATACGAAACTTTTGGTATCTTATTAATTTCATACGTAAAATCATAATAATCGTATATTATCCTGAATTTTTTTTTAAATTATAATTTTATAACGGTTATTAACGGTTTTATACGGTTTGGCAGAACTAAATGATTAATAATTTTAAAAATATTTAAAAATTTAATCATTAAACTGATATTACATACTAAATAGTTAATAGATTATAATCTATAGGTATTACATATAATAAATAAGGACTTGCAAAATTACTAAAATTAATTTCTAAATATTATTCATATTCAACTCGTTATACACATATAGTCACATATCATTTCCGTTTCGGTACCGTCCTGTTTAGGAATAATACATAATCATACTATTTTTACTGTTTTTAAAATTAATCGATAAGTTCTAACTAATATGCTCAGATAATTTGCGATATTAATATATATATATAATAAATGCGTCTATTTATGGTATTATGCTATGTTTATTTTATCCTATAAGTGTATAGTTAAAATGTTTTGAAAATTATAATATTTATAAGAAATGCAAACATTAACATTTGTTAAAATTATCAAATAGCTATAGTAATTCGTTTTTAAATTACAAAAAAACAAAAATCGGTTGAGAAGAAATAGTTATCACAGAAATATGAAATGAATATCCAATGTCTTAAAAATTCAAAATTCAAACAATTATAAAAAAATATTAATGCGTCTTTTCGGAAAACTTTTTATTTTTGTTAGGGATAAAAAAAACTTATATTAGTCGGGTACTCGGCCGGTTAAAAATGAAAAATGCTATTTATAAAATTAATATAAATATAAATTATTATTCTATAAAATGGGTCTGGTAATATACTAATATGACGATTATGTATTTTCGGTTTCACGTATTTTATGCATTGCGCGTTGGGGAATAAAATATGCATACGTATACGTCACATGGCGTGAATAGTAGAATAAAATTTGTGCTTACGTCGATTACATCGTCCGAGTAGCCGATTGTTCATATAAATAAATATATTTTATTTTAAGTTTAAAATGTAAATTTAATTCTAAAAAAGAATAAGAAAAAAACTTACGTAATCGTAGACTGTTCCCGGGAAACCGAGTTGTTTCAATCTTCAGTCTATACGGAGTGGTGTACCGCCGCCGAAGAAACTGAAAATTTTCTTCATATCGATCTTCATCGTGATTCTAAATGAGAATAAAAATACAGTTTATGAAAATAAACAGCATGAAATGAAAATGAGAGTACTTGTCCTGTACTAAAGGCTGTTATTTGACGACTGTTCAATAAAATTATTAGAATTGTTAATCGTCTCCTACAAATGACAACGATTGTCGTTTGCCATGGATGATAATATGAAATATATTATAATTTTATTTTTTTATAGAAGTCTTTGTGATTTTATAGGATTTATTATTAAATTTTAGCTGTTTGACATACGTAAAATTGAAACACATAAACTAGACCAAATCTTTATAGATATTGCAAAGTATAAATATTTTATTCTAATGAAAATTATTACAAATTATTTAATTTAATCTATGAAAATAGTGAACTAAATAAAAATAATTATATTTTTAAGTATTTAAAAAAAAGAATTATGATTAATATCGTTATGTTTCTAAATTATTATTTTTGCATTATTTTGATTCTAATCACGCGCAGTGTTTTAACTTAATCTTACTTATCTATTACATTAGATGCAATTACCTCTGTCTGTAGATATTGTGTCTGAAGACACCTATCATAATAGAAAAAAATTCATACATTTCGTTTATTGTGGTTTCTTGTAACAAATAGTACCTAGTCACTAGTCAATGCTTTAGAGTTTAGGTAATCAATTTACTTTTTAAACTTAAAATAAAATACATTAATTTTTATGAAAAATCCGCTAACCGGATGATATAATCGATGTAAACGCATATTTTATTAATTTATATATAAATTATATAATATTGAACTTCAAACAGTCATAACTCATAATATAAGTTTCCAGTGAGCATTTTATTTTTGTTTTTGCATTAAAAAAACTAAAGAGAATTCCTATAAAACATTTTAAAATTATAGATATAAAAAGAAAATATTTATATGAATACTAATGAAAAAAATAATTTGAACATTTTAAAAATTTGTAATAATAAAAAAATAAAGAACATTGTTTATATATATATAGTTTGAAAATATTATTAAAATAATTACATAAATAAGAAATACTCTCATAAAATATTAGTTAAGACTTTAAGTTATCGGTGTATAAGATTATTTGTTTTTAAACTATGTATAGTATTATAGTCTATAACACAATATAAAAATCATTTTACAAGAAATATTTTTTTTTGGGATGAAAAATTAATACTCAATAAGTCATAAAATATTGAACTTCAGTCGTAAAAAATAATGTGATTTTCCAGTAAACCTTTTATATTTGTTATATTTAAAAAAAAACTAATGAGAATTATTATATTAAATTTGTACCTATATAAAAAGACAATATTATATAAATATATGATGAAAAAATACATTTTTTATTGCAGTAATTTAGTGACACTGTATTAAATTTTAAATCATATTTGCTATCAATAATTTTTATCGGCTTAAAAAAAAAAAAAATTAATTATTTAAAACTGTTAAAATGTTTTTATAGGAAATCATAATGTAGACAGTTGGTAAAATTTTCAACATTTTATGATTAGCATTTTTAAATTAAAACTTAGTAAACGAATTAATTTTGTCGAAATTATACAAGTATATAGCGTAATGATTCCAGTTTTTCCGATATTATGACAAGATCTGAAATTTTTTATTTTACTATTATCCACCCAAAGTACTAAATATATCATAATTGCTACAAGAATTCATAACAGATAGAAAAAAAAACTAAGTAATTTTAAAATCAATATATATTCATTACTACGTATCCTGGACGAAGGTATAATTGACGAATTAATTTTATTCTTGGCTATTTTTTAACTTTAACCTTTTAGAATTCTCATGCCATATTCACAAATTAAAAACAGTTTGCGGACCAGACAAAAATAAAAATTTTATATTCTTAAATTATTTACTATGAAAAAAAATATTATCTAGAACTTTAAAATAATAAAATATTAAAAAAAAAATTTCATCGTTTAAGAATTTAAAACGGATCGTATACAATAATCCGCCGGTTGCCGGCTGTCGGAAATAAAATATAGGTCTAAGTAATCGGGGTGGCAGCTTGTACAAGTCAATAAATATTTATTTAAAGTATAAAAATTAAATTTATTACTACCCTAAAATTATAGGAGAATTAACCTACGTAAGTATCCTTCGACGCTTTTCGGCGAAATCAAGCTGTGCCATATTAAAGTTCAAACGTACACAGCCACCGAAAAAACAGCTAATTTATTTCTTCATTTGTCTTCTTTACGCTTCGGAATGAAATCATTGAAATTTTTTATGAAAATGAGAGCACTTGTCATGCACTGAAAGCTGTTGTTTGATGACTGTCCAATAAAATTATTAGAATAGTTAATCGTCTCCTACAAATGACGACGATTGTCGATTGCCACGGATGATAAATATTGTAATAATATGATAGATCATATGTTTTTTTTATAGAACTCTTTGTGATATTATATGATTTATTTTTATATTTCAGCTGTCTTGCATACGAAACTTTTGGCATAATTAATTTCATACGTAAAACCATAATAATTGTGTATCCCGAATTTTTTTTTAAATTATAATTTAATTATTTCAATAGTTGTTTGGTAAAATTTCTCACCAACAAATAAGACCATCTTCGACCAGCACAATTTTACATTGTACACAATGCATTAATGCATTATACATTGAATTCAAATTGTATAAATTCGTTATAGTGACATACTTAACCTAGTCTACATGTAGTATTGTAGTAACCTACTATAGTAGCTATACAGCAGTTTACGGGTGGGTGAACTAAATGATTAATAATTTTAAAAATATTTAAAAGTTGAATCATTCAATTAATATTACATACTAAATAGTTAATAGATTATGATCTACGTATAATAAAGAAGGACTTACAAAATCAATAAAATCAATTTCTAAAGCAGTTATTCACATTCGACTCATTATATACACATGTGACTATATCATTCCCGTTTCGGTACCGTCCTGTTTAGGATTAATACATACCTACTTATACTATTTTTTACTGATTTTAAAATAATCAATAGGTTCTAATGTTAATATGCTCAGATAATTTGCGATATTAATATATATATAATAAATGCATTTATTTATATTTTATGGTGTTATGCTATATTGTTATTTTATCCTATAAGTGTATAGTCAAAATATTTTGAAAATTATAATATGTATAAGAAATGCAAACATTAACATTTGGTGAAATTTTCAAATAACTACAGTTATTCATTTTTAAATTACTACAAAAAAACAAAAATCGGTTGAGCAGGAATAGTTATCACAGAAATATGAAATGAATCTAATAATGTCATAAAAATTCAAAATTCAGACAATTATAAAAAAATATTAATGCGTCTTTTCGGAAAACTTAGGGATAAAAAAAACTTATATTAGTCAAGTACTCGGCCAGTTAAAAATGAAAAATGCTATTTATACAATTAATATAAATATAAATTATTATTCTATAAAATGGGTCTGGTAATATACTATTAATATGACGATTATGTATTTTTGGTCTAACGTATTTTATGCATCGCGCGTTCGAGAATAAAATATGCATACGTATACCGCCTACGTCACCCGGCGTGTAGCAGATTGTCCGGTGCAATAAGTATGTATTTATTTTATGTCTAAAAAAGTAAATTAAAGCTACTAAAGTGTAGAAAATCAAACTCACGTAGACATCGATTTTTTTGTGAAACTTAGTTGTGTCGTATTTAATGTCCACACGTTCAGTAACCACATCGCCGACCGAGGAACACCTTTCCTCGTCCGTCTTTACCACGTTTCGAATTGAAGATTTTGAGATATTTCATAAAAATAAGCTGAACAGAACGGCATGTGCGTGTAAAATATTATATATATTAAAGTATACGGTTTAACGATTTGTACGTCTATTTTTTTCTCCGTTAAAATAATTACAACCGTCAATCGTCTCCGACGAATAGCGAAGATTGATGATTACCATAGATGATAGATTAATATGATAGATCCATATCCATAGATTATATACTGTATTATTATGTTGTAATATTATTATTAGCCAGACATTTAAATTTATTCGGGAGTCTGCCGTTCGAGAGACTCAATTGTGTATACTTATACAAATTTTATATGCACGGCGGGGTAGATTGTATAGATGTTGTTCAGGACATTGAGACTAGACTCATTCAAAGTTTCTGCCATTGGCACCGCATAAATTAGTAATTAGTTGTTGTTATCGATATTTTTCGCCCGTATTATTATTGAATGACACCCATCTTCTCATTACTAATGTAAAAATATTATAATATTATCAATAATCAATATTAATATCGAAAACCATCATAATTATTTTCCAAATAGACAAAAATATTAAATTATAGGTACTACAATTTTCTTCAAACTTTTTTATTGCTTTACTATACTTTTTTTTGTGGTGAGTCCGCCGTCTCAAAGACCCCTGATGAGCCACCACTGTAGGTGTTAATAAGTTTATGGCATAAACAGCTTAAAACTAATCTACATAATATTTTGAATACTTCACTGTTAGTGTTAAATAATAATACACGAATTGGTGTCTTTAAATAATATTTTTGTAATAACTTAAAACAAAATAGATAATTATACCTATATAATCGTTATTTTTCGTTAAAATATACAGTTTTGTCAATATTCAAATTTGGTATATGTACTAACAGTAGCGCCGAACACGGGTATGAACTGGGGAAAATTCCTCAGAAATATTTATGGGTGAGTGGGTGATAATCAAAAATAGTTTGTTATGCAGTATCTTGTATGTATATAGTTAGAAATAAATATAGTACCTTTCGAACGTAACTAACTAAACACACCAAAAATCAAAAATGACTAATTTGACAAATACCTACTGGGTTTTTGTAAAAGTTCCTAGTTTTTTTTTAAATAGGTACTATAAATCATCTAATTTTTCAGAAACTACCCACCAGATTGAAATTCGAAGCTTTTGTTTCACTAGAAAGTGTCTCACACAAAAAATACTTCATCATTGTAAAATCAATATTATTCATTGTTTCGCACAGAATCTAAAATGATGATTTATGATTATTGTAAAAATAAATACTTACACATCAATAATGTCGATAATCACATCTAAATATTACTGTTCTATTATATTTAATACATACATATTTGCATTATTTTGATTTTAGTAATTTTATGAATTAACTATATAGTATTTTATCTGCACCTGATGGTAAATAAATAAAAGAGCTGACAGCTTCTCTTCATGTTAACACGTAACATTCATTGAGAAGATTATTGCTTGACAATAGTTTTTTTTACTTAAGTAATATTTTGATTTTTATCATTATATCTTCGAGAATATTAAAATATATATGTAAATCAAAGTGAGGTTTATACTTATTTTGACATACTGACGTACACACATATACAGTGGTGTGTCCAGTACAAACTAATTGGGTAGGCCCGTTTTGTTCTGTAGTGTGTTTAGCTGTTTATAATTATAACTATTAGAGAAGATTAATTATCACATGGGACATAGGTATGATAATAATATTAAATAATAATAATTAATAACAACATTTTTATTTGTGATAAAAACCAAACAGTCAAATAAAAATTGGGTAAGCCTTAGCCTAGTTTTTTAATACACTTTTTTTTTTTTATACTTCATTGTGAAATGTCACTAATAACTACACAATATTACAATATATTATCAAAACCAAATACAATTTTAACAGATTCATCTATTGTTATGATTTATAAATGGTTTACAATATAAAAAAATAAAATGCTTAATGGACTAAACAAAAATTCATGTATTCAAATTTCAATATATATTTAATTTTACACAATATAAGTAATGATGGTGATGATCAAAATAATAATATATACTAATATTAAACTTAGGAACAATCATCGTTTAACTAACTTGTGTGTTGACATTTGAAAATTTGACCAATATATTCAATAACTCTCAGTTCTCTTCCAAATCCAGTATGAAACACAAACTAATGTTTTTCACCCAGTTTTTTTATCATTTTCTACTTCGATTACAAGTTTTTCGAATCTGTACAAGTCTCCTACAATTGCCTACAACAAAATAACAATTTGATTAATATATTCTTTTAATGCAAGTTGTAGTCAATTCAAATGTTAATTTTAAATTTTATAAACATCTGCATTGAAAAAAAACTACATAGGTATTCTAAATACCTAAATTTAAGTATTTTGCAAGTCCAAATGTGAAATAGTTAGTCAATAATAATTGAATGAGAATACAATATCTTCTCATAATTAGTGCACAAACAATTGCTATGTGTTTTAATTGATTATCTACTAATCAAAAATTATGTTATTATATGAGGCATATATATTAAATTGTTATTAAATATACATTGATAATTAGTATTAAAAATAGTATGAATTTATACCAATGAAAATAAAATGGAAATACTATTACTAATGAGATAAATTTTAGTGACCATTAAACCTAACCTTTATTAGTTACAGTGAATAAATTATTACCTATAACCTTTACACTATATTTTTTTTATTATTATAAAATTGTAGATAACTTGGTATATAATTATTTATCAACTATTTATGTTAAGAGTGAATTGCCTGTTCTAAAAAGTATAACACAAACAATAAATATAATAATATGCTTAGAACCTAAAATGAGAAATTTTTAAATAATTGTTCAATGTTAATACGTTTTTATAAAATTATTGGTGTACATATTTTTAATAGTTTATACAATATACTATAATATTGACAATGTTCTAATGTACTATTAATTTGCTTCAAACAACAAACTGGTTTATTTTATTACACTTATTGTACTTAATTACAGTCCATAAACTGAACCCATAAAATATGATGTAATTTGTGACAAGTAATAAAACAATGGAATTTCTTGCTACATAAATATGCCTTTTCTCAGCCACAAATGCTTATGCAAAAAAGAAAAAAAAAGCAATATACAATGTACCTAATCATAATGATTTTGAGTCAATGAAGGAAAAACTATAGAAAATAAAAATAACTTAAAGGTCAACGTAACCCGAAAGCTTACTGGTTGAACTACATATATAAAAACAAGCAAGGATAACTAGCACATCTGACAATATGAAATTACTTGTCGTTTGATGATATCCAAAAACTTGTGTGCCTCGAGTAGATGCCGTTGAATTTCTGATGAGTCTTTGACCGCCTTTTGCTCTCTGAATGCATCTTTAACGCGTCTCACAGCATACATTCTATATGTAAAATATAATTACATTGAAATGGTGACCAGACAACTAATTCAAATAACCTTGCTTACCTGTAGTTGTAGAACGAAAACCTGGCACTTTCCCTCAACATGGTCTTGTAGATTTTGAGAACTTCAGCCCTGGTCGCTGAGGTTGCCATCGCGGCCAAAGACCGTTCAGGAAAAAACGGTGCTGAAAACGAACAGATCCTAAGGAATTTACCCCGGGACTCGCGACGTCTGACAACTTGATGGTTTTCTAATGAAATGAACCTGAACGTCCCATAATCCGTGATAACGTTTTCCGGTTCCCCGGCATAAGTGATAACGACTAAGTTGACAATTTGATAAGATAGTATTTATAGTATTATCAAAAAACTAGAAGCACTTAAATCTTAAATCGCACTTTCAAATTGTAACTTATGACTTTTGACTTTCTATGATTTATGACAACATTCAAACAAAAAACGGAACCAATTAGTCATATATCTAGAGGGGTATCTTAGACCACCAAACATTTTTAAAAATAAAAAATGTAAGATTTTGTAACTTTGTATATCAACAATAAAATACAAAAAATGTATTTAACATTGTTTAAATCCTTCCCAAAATAAAGTTCTGGCTACGTGCTTGGAACCATTCACAAAGTTCAAAGTTACAACTAACTGAGATAAAACTTTTTATGTATTTTATTCAGTTGCCAGGAATTGAGAATTATATCTTGCTTAGATTTGATAATAAATATTAAATACTAAAACAAAATAATTTATTTTTATTATACTTAACTATTATATAACTATAACATAAACTCATAACTCCACAGGTAGTTAGATAGGAATAAAACCACACCCATTTCATGAAATCTTATTATACCATTAAACATATCCAATTAAAATTATGATGTACAATATTTACATAAATAAAATTGTAATTATAATAAAAAAGTAATGCAGCCAACAAACAAACACTGTTTGATTTCAAAAATAAGTTTATCTATTCTATATATTAAAATACAATATTTAAGTGTAAAAATAAAAACATTAACACTAAGTACATTTAAATTGTATTAAGAGTACAAATTATAAAATATAATCTAATTTAATAATCTTACAGTTATAGAACAATAACTAAATTTATATAACTAAATAATACACAATCATAAGTTAATAATGACTAGAGTAAATATAATAAATATGATAGGTTTATACATCATATGGTAATAATCATTTATTGATAACTTTAGGGAAAATATCAGCATTTTCTTTATAAAATGAAATTACCATTTCAATTTTAAACTAGACTAAATTTTGGCATAAGTCAAAATAAATAATTCATTAATATATATATTTTTTAATTCTCTAACACAACAATATTATTTATGAAAGTATAATAATATATACTACACACAATATAAAATGTGTATTTCCAAAATTATATAGCAATAAAATTTATACACAAATAAAAGATTTTAAATTGTATAAAACATGATTAAATGTAAGGTTTATATACGATCAATAAATTATTGGCAGATACAGTTTTTTATACATATATATAAAACAATGTAAGTACTGATAGATCAATTTTATCAAACCAATAAGATATAAAAGTAATAAACTAAATTATTAAAAACATTTTATCAAAAAACTATTAGATATACATCAACTAAAACTGGTCAGATATTTCCAATTGGGAATCGCAATTATTTGAACTGGAGTGAAAAGAATCACATAAATATTTTAAATCATTGCTGTCTACATCAATATTAATCTGTCTTAAATATGAAAACATCTTTGAATTCCTCAGGTTTACAAATGATTGACTTGCGTGTTGATTTTGATACACAGATCGTATAGTAGATAAATAATCGTAACACGTTTCATTTTTGCGATTACAATAATCTAGGCCTATTTGTTGTAGTATGTCCTTGGATACATTCCATGTCCTTTGACGAAGACTAATAAAAATAAAAATTATTGTTTAATATATTTATATATATACATGCTTTGGTAGATAAACAAAAAATGCCATTCGGGATTTCTATTTTTATACTTACTTTAATTCCTCAGATGTGGGGTAAAGTTTTTCTGGAACATAATCCTCTGTTTTAACATGATTGTATATCCATTGAGTAATATCTGTAGATAGCTGAACAGAACTGTCAGACCAATGATTGGGTTCAATTAAACTAGAACTATCCCTTGTGGCAAGGTGATGCCAAAATGGCTGTGGGTCTAAGAAATTGTAACTCTAAAACGCATAAAAACCACAAAATATATTATATAAAAAACAATTTCTTCGATGCTGAAATTTAAACTACAAACCTGTGTTTTTGAATAGATTAAGTTTAATTCTGACATAATATCTAAATTTTTAGATATCGTTGCTATATCAATATTGCACTTTGGTTGTTTGTTGTCTTCGATGTTAGTCTTATGACAACCAATCATATGCGGCCAATTCCACCAAATAGAATTTAAATTCATTGGGGATTGGTTATTAAGGGTTTTCTAAATATATTTTAAATTTTGAATAAATTAATCAAGAAACCAATATAATAATTTGAATATTTAGTTTTATAAATATTACCTGATTTATCTCTCCAGTACTCAAAATGTATTGTAATTGAAGAGTACTTTGCCTAATGTCAGGTTTAAATGGATGGATAAATGCATTTATTTCGTCTTTTGTCATAATGACTCCTTCATTTAGTGCTATTAACTGTAGAAAACAATCTGAAACAACATAATATAATTTTAAAGCATAATATTAAAAATGTATTTATTACTTAATTTATATTTTACAATTACTCACTTAAATGTTCTTTTGGCGGATGTATAAAATTTAGAGTTATTTCATTGGATAGGCAAAATTTCAACATATGATTACTAAAAGGGTCATTTGCGGTTAAAACTAATGGTCTTTTTGAATCTGTAGCCAAAGTTGATATTGCAGATAAAAATCCATCATCATGATTTTCAAAGAGTATATCAGCCTACATATTATTAGAAACAAATGCAATAAGTCAATATAAATTTTAAGCAATAATTTTAAAAATTATAAAAATCTGATTTTATACTTACATCTTCAATTAAAATAATTGTCATTTTTTCATTCACTTTTTCTTTTTTGTGTTTTTTGATTTTTACCTTTTTTCCTAAAATATAAAAAATATTAATCAAATATTGTTTTATTTTATTTATGGAATAGACATTAAGAAAATTAATGAGTATGCTTACTCCCATTTTATCCTATAAAAGGAGTGTCAAATGGTGATACCAACATTTATAATATATTATAACAATATTTAATAAAACTTCAAAATAAGTATTAATAAGATTCACTATGTAGAATTTTTTTTAAATGTAAAATATCAAGGAAATTATAATTATTGTTATTAAATTGAAGCGCCAATATAAAAAAAAAATTATAAATTAGCAATAAACGCATTTATCTAACTATTTTTTGTAACTAATTTATGTATATATTACGTTTATAATAGGGCATTACACATTTCTAATACACTAGATAAATAAATAAAATATACTTATACATGATATTCAAAAAGATTAAACAATCTTTAAGTATTAAATTAATATTTGTAATATTTCATATTAATAAATTGGACTTTTTAGTTATGCAATGATAAATGAAAGGTGCATTTTTGCTAAGATGAGTATACGAAAAAAGAAACTACTTATGTTTAGCTAATAGTGTTACAAAATGATACCATACCAAGATTTGTAGCTTGTATCCATAAAATATCAATTCATATAGTAAATTTAATCTTTTTAAGGGTTCTTATGGGTTATAGATCTATTTTAATAAACTGTCTATCTCAGATCATAATATTGATTCACAAGTTCAGTCTAATATAAAGTCTATAACAAATACAAAACCTTTTATTAGATTTAATAAATAGTTTTTTTCCACTGCATGCGATTGTGTAGCTTCCATTAAATCAGTGATAATACGTTTTCCATTTCTGTTACAGGAAGCATTCAGCTCTATCACCTAAACAGTACATCAAACCAAATTATATAAAATTTATAAATATGTTTATGAATATAACTAAAAATTGCATTACATTTGCATTAAGTTCATTGGCTACAGCATAAACTGAACTAGTTTTACCACAACCACTGGGTCCAATTAAAATTGCTAAGTTACGTTGTTGTTTATAACTAGAATCACTATCACTATCAAAGATAAAATCATCATCATCATAATACTTTTGATCTAAAAAAATAAGTTGATCAATAATAATATTTTTAAAAACTGAAAAATTTATTTTTAATGTTTGTTGTATTATAACTAACCATTTTTTGACTTTTTAGAATTTTTCTTATTAGGTGCTAACCAATTTTTCAAATCCTTAACAACTTTACTATTCCCAAGTACTTCTTCCTTACACATTGGCTTATATTTATCAATCCACATAGATTCAATATCTGCAGCAGATTTCTTTGCCATTAAATATTTTTTCTTCAAATTCTTATGAAAATCTGAAACTGGAAAATTTGGTACCTGCAAATAAAAATCACCTATAAATTAATGACTATATATTTAAATGCATGTTTCTATTAGGATTTATGTATATAAAAGATTAAAATTGATCTGAGTATAAAATGTTTAGCTTAAAATTTAAGTCATCAAAAATGTTGTATGACTTTTTTAAATAAATTAAATAATTATTATAATATATATAGTTAAATTGTTGATTAATATTTTTTGATATTGAGTGGCTTTAGCTTGTTAGCTATCTGGAAACAATATTAAAGGTTTACACTATTTTATTTAGATAGAATGTAAAGATCACTTATCTTAAAACAGTTAAAACTTAAATATATATAATTAATAAGATAGTTAAATTTATGTGAAGAAAAAATTGAACAATTATTAGTAAAGAAAATAATGTAAATTAATATTCCTAATCTAATATGATATAAGATTTTTTAGAAGAAAATCTGTGTGTATCAATGGTTATTAGACACAAACTCGTATCAAAGTTTGAGTTCCATACAATTCAATACATATTACTCATCCATGTGTCTTTTCAAACGCAACATTTTGTATCAGATATGTATCAATACTCAACAATTCTTTTTTAAAAATCTAGATACTTACAGACGTTTTAATAGATGAAATCATGTATTGAAAATTAATTTCCATTTGGTAGGGCTCTAATACTAGGCGTTTTGGTAGAGAATGAACAGTTTGAAATGTAAGAATAGAGTTTTTATTACAGTTTTCATGGAATATTTCATCCTTCAAATGGAGAATACGATCTGAAGACTTTAAAGATTCTAAATGGTTG
Source organism: Rhopalosiphum padi (assembly GCF_020882245.1). Lineage (NCBI taxonomy): Eukaryota > Metazoa > Arthropoda > Insecta > Hemiptera > Aphididae > Rhopalosiphum > Rhopalosiphum padi. The sequence continues at coordinate 29,711,043 of NC_083600.1, forward strand.
GTATGCGTGATCTTAGGAAAATATCCTAATTCTTCTACAAAACTACTGATATAAGACAAATTGGCATTACTCCTGCAAACATAATTATAAGATAAAATGTCGAATAATAATAACATAGGTACAAACATTTTTTAAAACATATCATACTTAATGATACAAACAGCATCAGAGGGCAGCTGAATGATTTTCTTTTTTGTGTTGGCTACTGGTGTTTTTAAACTATCACTACGGCTGGTTTTGGTGAAGATGTTCGATTTAGTCACCTTACTGTTTATATCGGCAGTTTTTGCATTGCTGCCATTGCAGCTGGTACTGCTGTTTTTGCCATCATCAAAAGATTTACCAAAGTAGGCAAAAAATGCCTTTTTTTGCTTCAAGTCCCCATCGCAAAGCGTGGACGCTTTTTCATTGGGCACTGTCGCATCTGCCTCTCCTTTATCCTTGGAAATTTTCTTCTTCTTGGTGTCGACAAAAATGCAGTCCTCCGATGACCTTTTTGCCGTACGTCCAACCATCTCGTCTATATGTTGATTGCAGATGATGGATGACTATTCAAACGTTGTTGATAGAAATCGCAGCAATGGCATTGACTCTAACTGACCGATTAATGATTATGGATTTTATTGTTTAACAGAGGATTGTGACATGACAATTTTGTCAAGGGTTGTGAATCGAAACGGAAATAACACAATAGAGTCACAAATACACAATTGACACAACTTATTCATAACAAGTACGACTATCAAAGTATCAAACAATACTTTTCTCACGCGCAGTCTATCGCGTCCACAGATATATTATATCTGCGATCGCGTCTTATCGGACGACGTATTCCCGCCAATTGTTATCAATTATCATTGTTACCATAACTGCGGTATAAACATATCTGTAACGTTCCAGTATTTTGCGCGGTATAATAAATAAAATAATGTCAAATAAATCAAAATCAAATTATTTTCTAATGCCACCATTCATCACGAATCACGACCGATTGAATTCTAATGGAAGACAATTAAATTAAATGTCCAATTATTTATTTATTTTAATAAAACAGTATTAATTTAAAAGTTGTAATGATTAGAAATAATGATGTATATCGATTAAAGTGAAACATCTGCGCATGTCGTCGACCGTCGTATTAATCGTACATTTCTATACTAAATGATAGTTCTTACGGTTTTTAGTGTGTTCACGTAAACTTTTAAAAAATAATTAAATGTATATATAGATATTTGGAATTCGGTACACAAATGAATATTATTGTAACTGTAAGTTAATCATAAAACAAACAGGATATGAACGATGGTTTTTTTCTAATAATAATTCTAATAATAAAAGCGAATAAATAAAATTCATATTGTGAAAACAAACATTTTTTTTTTATATCAACTAAAATTAAACAATCGTAATAATAATAATACTGTATAAATAATTAGATAAATGTGTACGGCGCGTTAGGTAGGCAATTTAATGCCGTAATTGAATGTTTAAATAATAATTATCACCAACGAGGCCTGAAACTTAAATCCTGAGTACTATAATTGAATATACGATAAAAAAAAAAAAGCATGAAAGCATGTTTTTACAGTAGATTTATTTCTACTGTGGATGGCCTATTAACAGTTTAAATAAGTACTGATAGATTGTAAGATAATTTACAGTCAATCATTTTTTGATTTACACGGGGAGGATCCAAGGAATTTTTTATTTGACCACATCTATAATTAATAATATTTATTTTGGTCAAAACTAATGCGTTTTCAGTGTTTTCACGTCATACTTTTATGGTATGAATTAGATGCTTTTAACATAATAGTTTTTATTTGTTTTATATCAGTTAGGTACCTACTTCAACATTTAAACTGTACATAAATCGATGCGAATAGGGGATTTCGAATTTGTATGTTTTTGTGACTTATAGGTTATTTCTCTGTATTTTTAAATTAACAATATTAGTCATTGCAATACACAATTGACGTATTTAAACGCATTTCAATAGTAACACTTAGAAGCGTCTACAATGGGCTAAGCTAAGCTAATCCATACACTCGTATAATAATAAAAAAGATATGAACCCATAATAACCTTTTAGTAAAATTAGTATTTTTTACTAAACTTTAAAGTAATTACTTTTCGATAACATGTTGGGCACTTGAGCCGAAGTTTTTCAACGGCGAGTATACTGTCAAATAATATAAAGCAGGTTGATATTTTATATTATTGTAATGACAAATGCAAAGTCTACGATCACGGATTTTAGGCAAATACGACTAAGTCATACACATTAACTAATCATAAAAATTTAATACAAAGCACACGAGCTATTATGATAATAATATATACACATGCATAACGTTACATATTACGTATAACGTATAAAATATGATATGGTCGGTTCGCGGTCGTCCCTCGGACGCGGCTCGTGCTTGTCTGGTGAGATATGAGCGAGACCAAACGATACGTTATATTTATATACGAGACCTCCTCCATATATATATATATATATTCATATTCCTGTATTTATTTTTTCGTTTCGTTCCACTCTGTAATTACGGACATAAAAAATGATTTAGAACGTCCCAAACGCCTGCGGGACCTAACTCCGAAGAGACCCAGCGTCCGCCGCCACGCCATATCGCAGTCCAATACGACGCGCGGTCATACATAATATATATAAACTATACTTAACTATATACACACACACACACACACACATCACACACGTTTGTATATATATAGTGTTACACTCCACCAACGCGACCGATAGATAAACGATAGCTTAAACAAAAAATAATAATAAAAGTTCGACAAATATAATATTGATTAAAGTGTTTATTTTCATACAATAATATAACGTAATAAAAAAATAATAGTTTTATTATATACATTATACAGTATACGTACATTTCTATGATATTTTTTCGTTTTATTTGTGAGTTTGCACATTCATTTTTTGCAACATATATGTCCAGACTTCAATTGCAGCTCAAATAATACAGATAAATAGAAAACATAATATTATGGCTGTATAGGGAATACTGTTTGTCAATAATTAATGATAAATCATACTTTTGTATTCGATTTGATGATATACGCAAATATTGATTCATATCACGCAGACTCTCCAATTTATATTATATTATAATTTATAATATATATTATAACTTTATATATAACTTTTCGCCTATACATATAAAACTTTTCGATATTACTATGTATAGTATGTATATTATATTTCATATATGTTTTTGAATTAATTACCCCATTGCTAAATTCATCAATGGGTACGTACAATATACAAAATGTAAGTATACTGAGTATATTTTTTAAACAAAAAACATTAGATTACAAATCCCCCTTAGAAATCTGTCATCAATAATTAAATTATGGCAATATGGTATAATTATGTCAGCTGCAGTACCTATACTAGTTTTCATATATAAAAAATTATTAATACAATTATTGTAATTTGGTATTTATTTAAAAATAATAATTTTCCTACTCAAGTATACATTTTAATTATTCTTATAATATTTATTCATCAAAAATGATATTAGATACACTGACAATTTCATAAAAAAAAATCCCATTTAATACAACTCATAATACATTTTTATATCTCCACATATTATATTTTTAAATTTATGTAACAATAAGCTTAGTTATCCGTCTCATATTATGTTATATAGGTATAATAAATATTTAATACGTTTAAAAAAATCTTTTACTCGTTTTACTTTACAACTACCTATGATGGATATTTTGTAAAACAGCCTACGGGTTTACCTCGATAAAAACGTACAATATAATAATAAATTGTTATATACGAATTAAAACATAATATATAATATAATTATTCATCCCACTTAACAATATATTATATACATTATACTAATGGCTAATATGATACGATGAAGAGTAGATGAGTATAAATATATAATATGTTTTATTCGTATGTAACACTATTTAAACGTTGTCATTATGTTAATTAAACAAGTAATTATAACATTGTAGTTTGAGAAAAGTAATAATAACGAAAAGTCTGAGAATAATCGAAAACGATTTCGTTCATCTTTACCAATGTTGCGAAAATTAATTTCCAAACATCACACTGAGTCGATAATAATATTATACCTATTTACGTCGTCGCTCGAAGTCTATAACAACATAAACATAAATATTATTTAGGTATGCTGTGTACGCAGTGTCTATATTTTACATTTCTAGTGCTCAGCTAGGCGGTAGCGCGAGTGTATATAATGTATACGTGAATTCCATATCGCAATATTGCATACAATTTACATTTAAATTAAAATAAACATAATTATGTACACTTTTCGGTCGAAATGATGCAATTACACATAGGTAAACGACGCGAATATACATCGTCATGGATATAAATATGTAATATACTGTCTATAATATTATATCATATAATATAATATGTGTAGGTAAGTATCTATATATAGTATATACTATATGTAGGTAAATACGTCATCATAACATTATAATATAATATATATATATTATTATTCAAGTGGTATTTTAAACAAATAAACGTGTGTTTTCTATGTGAAAATATTATTGTCTGGTACATTATAAAGAGCGAATCAAAATACGTCAATATTTGTACGCCGCGAGATTTAATATACGGTAAACCCATAAACTATGTTATAAATAGGTATATGTGAAATGTGAATGTAATAATAATAATAATATAATATAGGAAGAACGAAAATGAAATTATTATTTCAATAGACTATTATGTTATTATAATATTATAATATTTGTTATGTGTATTGATGTGCAACAATAACAAACTGCAGACTGTATTCTACCCGCTGTGGGTGTTACAATATAAATAAATAAACAAATAATGAAATTATGCACTGGTTGAAAAATAAAATAAATTTTGTTGAAAACTTGATTTTATTTTTGTTTTTCACAATAATTTTTAAAAATCTAACAATTTCTAATTTTGACACTATTCCCCAAAATATTAATTAGATTTATTAGAAAAAAAGTATTGAAGTTGAAGATTGAAGTATTTTTACTGCTTCAAACTGCGATGAGTGTTGACAGATAAAAAACAGAATCATCATAACATTGAATTATAAACTTGTAAATATTTTTAGTTGAACAGAACCTCAAAGGCTCAAAATATACATAACTTTAACTTAAATTATTCAATGCTTTCAGTTTATTTTTCATAATATTCCTAAAATAGACTTAATGAATTAATATTTTTAATTAATTATTATTAATTATTACTTGAATAAACTATGATAAATATGCGTTATATCTATACGTTAATATTACTATAAAAACATCTGAAATCTTATTTAATATTTGTCATTAAGTCATAGAAGTTTGTTATTTTTGGACATCGTGTCTCTACTATTTATTACTTATTGGGCACTTATTTTTTGTCAAACGAGTCATAGTTTAATAATTTAAAGGTAGGTAAATAATTTTTTAATAACTATAATATATTTAAATAATATACGCAAATAAAATACCTTCCTTACTGTTTACATTTTTAGATTAACAATAATGTTATACTCAGTTATAGTAATATTTCGTGTTAGTAATTTATTCTTTTTATTTATTATAATTTATTACTTATTAAATTGTATATGGTACATTGTACATCATACGTTTAATACAGGGGCGTCATTTGGGGTATAGCAGGGTATGCATATGCATACCTAAAATTTATCAAGATCCAATTTGGCCTGACTATATTTTTCTGCGCCGGGCAAAAATTATTCTTTTTTTTATGTATAATTGGTCTCAAGCATCGAAATATTTAGCCATAAGTTGTAGTAGGTGTTAATGAACACATTTTTGATATATTTAATGTATTTGACCAGGCATCGGCAACCTGCGGCCCTCGGAACTTTTTGCTGCGGCTCACCAAATATATTTCATAGTGTTTAAAATTTCAATTTTATATCTTAAATTGATTTAAATATAATTTAATCATGACTATTATATATATAATCTCATGAGATAAACTATGAGCGAGAACGTAATCTAATGGTATTTAATGTATATATCGTAATATATATATATATATATATATATTTAAAAAATTATATTTTTTAATATTTTAATTTTGTATGCGGCCCACAATGAAAAACTGAAAAAAATTATGGCCCGTGTAGGTAAAAAGGTTGCCGACCCTTGTAATTGACTATACAAATGCTGATTTTGTTCATATAGAGTATGTTATTGTTAATAAGTTCTTAGACCACTACGGAAGTTTCCAAATCAATTCTTTAAGCCTGCCATCAGAATTTTCTTCAATTAAGGCAACATTAGAACTAAAAAACATGCCCCAATTAAAATTAAAATTAATATTAAATATTGTTTTAAATCTACCATTTGCATTTCCTGAAACAATAAAAATATTGTCTATAATGTTAACATTACCAGTGAAAACTGCATCAAATGAGCGCCTTTTTTCACTGAAAAGGATAAAAAAATTTAGTTTTATTTTCCATACTATCTATAAAATATAAATAAGTAAATTTAAAATAAAATAATGTAGATAGGTATTAACCTGGGATTATTAGATGTATATACAATAATGTAATGATATTATATTAAATCATATTATATTGATGAAGAATTACATTAATTATGAGCTTAGCGAGAAAATTTTTTTTTGTAATAACTAGTATATACTATATTATAATATATTGGCCTGCTGGAAATTTATTTGGCCTGCTTTGTTGTTAGCATACCTTTCAAAAAGTTGAAATGATGCCCCTGGTTTAGTTTTGTAATAAACATATACCGTAGAGATTTCAAGGAAATTTGATAAAAATGTTGAAAATTTTCAAAGGAAGTCTGTGCTTTAGAAGATAATTTCGAGAAATGATTTCTAGTTATTTGTAGCTGAACTTTGGTAATGCAACGATCTAATTATTATAATGATTGACGTAAAATAATAATTATTTGTTTTCCAAAGTCTGAAATGTATTTTCTCATGTTTAAGATAATATTATAATATTGTGTTTATGGTAAAGAGTATATTTGTGCTAAGTAAAGGTCACGTCGAAAGTAATTTGAAATGTTTACAGAATAAAATATACTACACCACTAAACCGGTGAAGAGAAAAAGTTTAAATTTGATGTGATCTGACTCCATATATTTTCTCATATAAACTAACCTTCTCCATTATATAGGTGCGTAAAATTACTTCGAAAAGAGAATTATTGAAATAATTATATGATTACGCCAAAGCAAAAAAAATAAAATATCGCTACATGAAATATATGAATATATACAAAAATAGGTTATCGTATATTATATTATGCAATGTTATTGAAGAACTAAAAAACATAACCACGCAAGATAGGGTAAAATCTATAGAGAGTTGTATTTAAGTAATAATAAAATGATTTATAAAGTATTATTTATACTACTACATTAAATGGTACTAATGTTTGATGTACGGTTACGATGAATTGGCACAATTACAATATAAATAATAGCTTAGAGGACCAAGATGCGTAGATATAGGCGAAGATATGTAAATATGTGGTCGCTTAGTCCTCTAGTTGAATATTAGTCTTAAAAATAGTGTAAATGAATCAATATTTTAAACAAGATTTTTTTATGGATTTGTCACAGTAAATTTTAACTCTGACTTAGTTAATCCAGTAGATAAATAAATAAATATATAAATATATATATATATAGATACAAAGATTAATTAATTTTCGTACATTTAAATTGGAAAAACCACTGCTATAAGAAAAAACAAAATAAAAATACTTACTATAGCTTTTAATCACTTCATCAACTTTTTAATTAAAATTAAGTTATTAAAAACCAACACATTTTTATTATGCTATTACAGTATTACCCGTATAATATTAATATTATAATTAACAACATTCATGACAAACAAACTAAATTACTTTAATCTGGAAATTGTTTTCCTTGCTTTTCTATTGATAAAACTATGAATATTATTATGACTGATTCTTTTTTTCTTTCATTTTTTAAACAAAATAAACTGTTTTAATATTCTATGGTTTATCGCACTCTGTATAGTATATATTGTACAAATTGTAATACATTATTATAAGTATTAAGTATATAATATAAACTCGTATAATATACCTAATATACACGGCATACCACCTACCTATTCATAATATTTACCATCGATGTTATAGGAAATAATATATATATATATATTACAGATAATACAAGGAGGCGTGTTGCCGATTCGCAATTATAAATATATCTACAAAATAGTATAGGCATAGCGTTTGATTAGAAGTAGTTGAATGGTGTAATATACACGCAAATACACTTCATAATATACCTAATACCTGTGTCCAATAATACACACACTATTAATATAATACTGCAGTATTTATATTGAACATTGTTTTTTTTCATTGAGTTATTTTACCGTTACGATACAGATTTAACCATTAACTTTTTACATTACTTATCGTAAATTTTTTTCTAAAAGTTATAAAAATTAACGCTGAACAACTTGTAAATTTTTAGATTTGACAATCATTAAAAACCATTCATTATGAAAGAAAATGTACGCAAAAGATATTGTGAAGTTTACAACGAATAATTGCTCTTCCAAACAATCCGATATTTTGAGAGAGCACATTTAGTTCCGAGTCCATGACATGACGATGACGACGATTGATATAATTTGATGCACACCGAGGCGGTGTGTACGGTAGTTGCGGCACTGCTATACGGCGACTGATGTAAAAAAAAAAATGTATTCGATCTTCACAAAAATTATAGGTACATATTAAGTATCGATGGTGAATTTTGGAGGGAGGTGTCTCATCAGTTATTATGATACGTATTTGTATTCGGTGAAGAGTATTCAGTCGCAATTGACCGTAAAGTAAATAATTTTTTTTTTATTTAAAATTATTCGTCGTATCGATTTTTAAATGATTACGTAATACAATTTTGTAATGGAATCGAATAATAATTATCGAACGAAATAAAATGTAATCGTTGTACGTAATAGGTACCTAAGGGGTATTGTTTTAGTCTTCAAAATTTCGAAAGTTAGCGGTGGCAATAAATGGGCCCCCCCAACCACTGCAGTTCCGATCCCCGAACCGCGTTAATGGCGCGTGACAACGGTGATCTTTGTGGCCGTTTAAGTTTCGCGCGTTCAATCCAATCGTCGTCACACATAGATCATTATTAGATGTCGCGATCGCATAATTATTATTGTTTAATAATAATATATCGCGGCGGACGTCTGCAGCGGTGGTAACTCGTATTGTAATAATATGATGTAATATCATAATAATATATATCATCATATTATGGTTGCGGGCGTTTAGCGACGAAAAATATAAAAAGGACCGACCGCGAAATATACGGGAGGACCACCGCGAATGTTGATAAAAGATATTATCATAAAATTATGGTCGTATTCGGTATTTATATAAATGTGCAGGACGGGGTGTCAGGTTTGACGGACCGCAATAATTATATATGCGCGCTAGTTGGGGCGGCGATCGCGCACGGTCCACGCATGCAATGTATACTTATATAAATGTCATGCATCTGGCCGCGTGTGTCGCGTGTGTGGTGCAGTGTATAATGATATGTGAGCGTGTGCGGTCGTCTCTGGGGACACTTTGCCGGGATCCGATAAAAATTCATGAGACGCCACCGCCGATACGACCGATCCGTTTAGCGTCGGTCGGGGAGAAAAAAAAATAAAAACAAATCGTATTAACTATTACACGGTCGTAACTGTGGTACATGCAACTTGTAAAGCGTATTTAGGGGAAGGGGGTGATGGGGGGAGGCGGTTGGTATGCGGTCGTGGTAGGGTTGAGGGTTTATGGTGGTTGTAGGGGGACGGTGGAAAGATGCACGCCAAGAAGCGCGAACTAAGGCGGAAATTTGGAAAATATTCAATATAGTTCAAAATCTTGCGGCACGGCAAAACCGCTTGTATATAAATGGATATTATTGAAGAACGAATAATCATCTTTGAGGCCGGGAATTTATTATGGTACACCTATTATGTTAAAATTGGAATGAAAATACACTTCTGGTTAGCCAATTTATAATTTTCTAGTATAAGTCAGTCTATGGTGTCATGTAAAGGTAAGGAACGTATTCGTTAAGTGAGCAAGGGGATAGCTACTGCCTTCACATTTAGTAGTTTTTTTTAAAAAAAAAATATGTCGTTAGTTTTTTATACGTAATTCTTATGTAACTGCTGAGTTTCTGTATGCACTAGTATGAATACACATTTCTATGACCAATAATGAGTTAAACGGTTGCATTTAAATACATTTATATTATATTTTGTTGTCTTAAAATAGTTGAAATGGTCTATTTATAAAATTGTAATATTTTTGTAGCACGTAAATTCAAATTTCAAAATAATATATCTTTCACAGATCATCGCTTTATATCCATTTCTGGAAATATAGAATGTTGGTAGAAAAAAGTAATTGGGGATCACATAAAAAAAAATAGATGGACAAACTGTAAATTTCATATTTTAGATTCTGAGCTGAGCGATTGCCAATTAACATATTACTTTGCAAAGATGTGTTTTTTCTGTCTGTTATCACAAATTATGGCGGTAAAAACTAAAAATGTTTCTGTTTTCAAATTTGGCGGTGGTTATACTGGTGGAAAATTGAAACTAATTGGTATTACAAGTTGTCAAAAATAAAGTATTTTCAGTAAGTAACAAAAATTTAAGAAAAATGAGCATTTTCACGCAAACCTAGTTATTGACAAAAACGATTTCGTTTTTTTGTATTCTTCAAAAATGAATATTCTTAATATTGCATATGTATTGAAACTATATGTTATTATAATAATAATATAGTAATCATATACGTATATACAATAGTATAGATACATTTAATAAATCATTTATTGTTCTGCATTCGTCGTAAAACTTATCCTAAAAAAAAAATTAATTTTAATATTATAGATATTATTAATTAATCTTTTTTCACAGCCTCAATAATATGTAGGTAATATTAAGGTATGCTACAAGATTAAAATACGACCTCAAAACCATGATTTAATTATAGCCGTTTAAGACTATACAAAATTATCCAACAATGGTTTCCACAGTGTTTTTTTTGTGCCTATAACATACAATACAATTAATCATATAACAAGTAGGCACACAAAAGTCCTTGTTCTTGTACTATAATAAGTAGGTAATAACCAATAAAAACAGTATTCATTATTCAGCTGCGACCAGTATTCAAACAGAGGCGTACCCAATATCGTATACTTAAAATATTATATAACGACTAATATAATATGTACCTATATAATTAATACGTTATACAGACAATTAGTTTCGTTATGTTATGCAGAAACTGGGAATATTATATAATACCTAAAAAATTGAAATTCGAATGAATAAGTCTATACATTCACACGGTCATTTTGTGTTGATGTTGTAATTATTGGAAAACTACACACGAATGCGTAATTAACATAATGTTTGTAATTCGTAGATATTTTAGTTAGTTTACAACGTTTGATCACACTTTTGAAATATAGTTTTGAATCTGCAGAGAAGTAAGCATTCGTTGATCTGTATAGTATTAAAAGTTAAATTAAGCTCTGTAAAGCTGCTTTTTCGACAGAGACGATGCGTAATATTAATGTAACCGACTTTTGGTGTTTGGACGGTGTTCTCAGACAAAATTAAACAAGATTATTGAAACTACGATGTATTATTATTATAGTTAACATACGCTAAATCAGAAGTAAACGTATATTATTATTTTATTTGTCTAATACGATACTTAACGGACTATTTATAGAATTTCCAAGTCATCTTAAACTTTTGCAACTATATACACTTTTAAGTTTTTCATCATGCAGCGCCTTTTATACTGCTATAAATAGGCGGTCCTAGTCCTCCCGCAACGAAAAGTTATATTTCAAACCGAATTTCTCAGAGAGATTTGTAGGTATTGGCGTCAAATTGGTCATGCAGATTTTGGACAGTTAATATAATATACGTACTCGCGTGGCATTGTAGGCCGTCGCATAATATACTATCATTTATATTAATATTATCCGACGGAGTCATCATCAATACAACACGCGTACGATATAATAATAATAATAATAATATAACGACATCACGACGACGATACAACGTATACGCATATTGTGTTTTACTAAATACTATATAATATTGTATGTAGGTACGGGCCGCGCAGAGTCGATGATGATGATGATGGTATCTCCGCGCGACCCCTCGACGACTATATTATAATATAATATTATACGCTGCGGAACAAGGGTCGTCCGGTACATAATATTGTACATTATATGTATAATACGCACACACGTATCGGCAGAGGGTAGATATGTGATATTAAATATACGTATATATACACTGCGCGTGTACATAATAGACCGTATAATAGTGTACGAGTCGTACTTTTATTTTATTTTTTTTTAAATACACACACACACACACACTGGGACACGCCCTCTCTTTGTAACGTAAAAAACCGGAGATCGCGTAACTAATTTATGGTTTCATAAAGATGTTAATATCGTATATGGTCTATGTACGACACACGTCGACGGCGGTGGGGCGAACGTTTGTGTGTGTACCTATGTATTATAATATATAGAGCCATCTGGTCGGAAAAATATCCGACCGTGACAAAACGGCCGCGGCAAGTGCACCGCGTTTTTGTCCCGTAATGATTGCATTACTTATTATTTGTATTGTATAATATAGTTTATATATATATACGCGTAATATATGTATACGAATGTGGAACGACAAACGGCGAGTCTGTCAATGGGAATTATTATCGTTTGGTATTATGTATATATATACGCCGTACACGCGATGTAACAGTTGATAAAAATATATAATATTGTATATTATGTCGTCGAAAGTCGTATAATAACAATATAGTCCACCGTAGTGTATTATATTGTATACGCGCACTGCTGATAGGTTCAACCCCGTGGTCTTTGTTGTGCCACAGCGATTATTTCTCAAAATATTTCGATTCGGTTAAGTATTTTCAGACTACCCGATATTTTTATTATATCTTAAAAAAAATTCCTAACCTGCAATGCGAGGCGTACCTACCAAACGGTCATTGATTATAATTTATAAATACGCTCTGACTAGCTGTATACTAGGATAATAAATTGTGAATGAAAGTTTGAATTTGATTTTTTATTATTATTATATTGTTGGAATTTACATAAATTTATTACTGAGAGTGTATACTACCTGAAAATCGGTGTCATTTTCACGCATCCCCGAATTCTTCGTCTGTTTACCGATAACCTAGTAATTCTATTAATCCTAATAAATTATCAATCGTATTGCAGTAAAATAATATTAATATATGATGTATATTAAATTAACTATAGTTAATATATAGACTATCATGTGATTTGCATTTGCAGCATATAATAATACATGGCACAAGTGTATATTAATTAAAATATATTTATTGGCGTTTTAATTTAAGTGATGTATATGTACTTAAGCGGACAAGAGGTGGTTAAATAAAAAACAAGTAGGATGTGTTCTTCTTTTAAATTCAAAGAAACGTGAAAGTTTTTAATTTCATTTTGGCTGGCACTACGGGGCTATAATATTGCATTATTTTTTATTATATATTGTATATTGCCGTTGTTGGCGAGTGGAGTGGAAATAAAACCGCAAGAAATAGCGAGTTCAATCGTCGTCTCGAAGTCTTTTCTCCTCACACCCACCATCGCTATAACTCACCGTTATTTTCGTTCGTCGTATATTTCGCCAGTTGATTAAATTTGTGCTTATTCCCTTCGTGGTCGCTATATTGTGTTAAGTTGTAGAGAGTGGCGGAGATAAAAGAAGGAAAATACTAAAAATTAGATCCCCTTGAAATAAATCCTGTTAAGATGTAAGCCCGTCCCCTTCCCATGGGGTATTAACACCCCGCGAAACAACTATGAATGAAAAATAAAAACTCCGTTTGTTTGAAGTCAATGAAAAAATGTATCACATCATGATAAAACTGTGCGTAAATATATTTGAAAGTCAGTAAAACTCTCTAAATTTAAATACTCAAGGGAGGCGTCTACGTTATAATAAAAATTAGTAGATAATATAGTATATGTATTTTATTTTATTATTGTGTTATAGAAGCGGAAACGAATGAAGAAAATGACGAATTAAAATCACTGTTATGATATATATATATAGATACGACGACGTATACAGAATAGATATTGTAGAGTTTTTATAAATAAATAGTTATGTTTTTATATTTACGTCAACGTGTTATTGTGATTTAAAATTCTGCAATTTCTTTTGTGCAATAATATACGTACCATAATGAAAATAAAACGTTTTTAAAAATAATATAACAGCGACGATATTTCTATGACAATTGTAGCAGGTACCTAATACATATAATATAATATTTTTATAGTGAGCGGAATACGCGCGTTTCGATTTAGAACGAGAACGAGTGGTACATAATAATATTATGTATACTGTACAGTTATTATAAGTTTTACAGAGCAGATGTGTTTTTATTTTCTTAAAGAAAATATACTTTTTCCCATACGACGATCATATTATAATTTATTATACATTTTGATAGTATAATATTATATGGTATGTATAAATATACACTTACAAAATATATTTAAATATTTCTCAACTGTGAGATGGAATGATTTATGAATTTTCAAAACCCAAAACGTCTAAAAAATTTAAAGCTATACGTCATTATAATATTTTATATGTACAGGAACCTGTACGTTGCAAAAACGACTTCAGCCGGAATCGTTTTTAGAATTTTATAATAATAGGTTACACGTACGAGAACGCACGCCTCTAATACACACCCACTACAGCAGTAGCCCACCTATAATACAGTGGCCCACCCAAAACAGTGGCCTACCCACGCACCGAAGAGCGCCTCCGCTAATTAATCATTACATTATACAGTTAACATTTACTTGCAGATAATCACGTATCAGCGACAGCAATAAGTTGACAACGGAGGAATATAGAGACAACAGCGTGTTCATCATTTTAATCAACAGCGATGTATAGCTGCACACAATCCGAAAATTAATTCAATGCTAGGTGTTATTTACATGTTACATGCAATAGTCATGTGATCTGTTACTAGTATATTGGATTAATAAAAGCACGATATAATCCAAAGAGCATTATATTTTTAGGATAATTGTTAAAATTTATAATTCAGATTGTATTTAAAATGAATCAATTTTTTTATAATTATAATAGAATTTGGAAGATTTATATATTTAAGATTTTAATATCACATTTTATGTTGATATTATTTTTATAATCTTCCACGATTAAATTACATAATATTATTAATGGTATGATTATACATGAAATATTAATTTATGAAGTACTATGAGTACTCAAGTAAAACAATATTATAAAAAAAAATATGGTGTACCTATTGTAAATGTGTGATTAAAATATATTTAATAACTTTGTACATATAATATTGGTTTATCATTTTCATTTATAAAACAACTGTCCTAGCTGTAGGAAATATAAATCTAAATATTGTTTGGTTATATGGTTATTCGTAATAATTAAAGTTACAAATTTTACAAATATTATGGTTAATTATAAATTAGTAGAAAACAACTAAGAAACTAAAGAAACACACAAAAGACAAAATAGGTAAAAAAAAAAAAAAAAAAATAGAATAATTTAAAGAGAAATAATAATTGTGGTTGCCTATCTTCTATATTTGTCAGTCATTAACTCGTGTAAAAATGGTGCCTGTAGTATTATTATAAAATGTTTATCAAAGTTAATGTCGATGGAGCTTTGACGTAGAGCTAGACACATCTGTTGTTAACAGTCGGTTTTTGTCATCAAGAGAATGCCAGGAAAACTAGTATAAAAGAATAGCAAAAAATAACTGAAAAAAATACAGTGGTCTAAATACGCTTGAAACCTTCCCATTTTCTACCCACAAAGCTATTGTTTATTAAAAAAAAATAAATACAAAATCTGCACAGTGATTATAATTAAAATAAAATCTCATCGAGATCCCAGTCATAAATAATTACGACAATAATGATTAATGTCTAACGGTTTAATGACAATATAATATAGGGTTATACACCAAGCATACGATAAGAAGACTATGGTAACTTGAAAATATTAGTCTATAAACATTTATAATTTGTAAAAATAGTCCAAGTATCTAAACACTATATAAAATGTTATATATATTTTTGTAAAACTATTTTTATGGACTTTTATTATCTTCAGTATAAACATTTTAATAACTAAGAAACTACTCATTCAAATTTTGAGCTGGACGTAACAACATTTTCAAAAAAATAAATTATCTATTTAATGATTTGTAGTATAAGAGTGGTGTTTTATTTTTTGAAAAATCACTACAAGACACTAAATTTAAGTAGAAAAAAAAATTAAGGATTTTAAAATAAGTATTATATATTTGAACATTTTAAAAATCAGAATTTGAATAAATTTATTATTGAACTAAAACTGGGGCTGTAAATATATACGGCGAATCACGCAGCATAACGAAAAACATACGTATATTGTACCTACCATGGTTATATAATTACTACGTATTATAATATCTTGAACCCTCGACCGCCTGTTTCTATCACTGTCGTCTCAGCAAGCGCAAGTCGCATATAATAAATTTATAATATCTTAACACTGAACGTATTGTGTTTAGAATTCGTGTCTAGTACAATAAATTATATTATAAATCTATATATAACTATAGAACATGCCGTAGACGTGATCAAAGGGCGAGTGCACGAGAAAGGGGAGCAAAAGTTCAAACGCGATCACCGGGCCGCCACTGTCCATGACGGGTCTTTGTCGGAGGATTAACGTCGACTAGGTACGTCGTCATCGCCGTCGTCGTCGTCGTCATCGTCCTTATTGTTACCGAAGTCTCTGTGGTTTTTGTCGTAGTGTTTTTCTGCGGAAGGTATACTTATTGTTATTACTTACAAACGTAAGCGTTATGTATAGTACAACACAAGACCATCATCCTTATGGCATATGGCGCCACGGTCGACTCACGGTGGCCTTTGCACTGGGCCCAAAACTTTAACAGGCCCATTACACTTTTTCTTATAATAAAATACATACATTTGCAATATACAATAATTAATTTTCAAACTGTGTATTTCTTTAATTATTTAGGTATGTTTTCAAACTTATTATGATGCTCATAAGTTGTTAAAAAATTAAAAATCTAAATAGCTTACAGAGGGGGGGGGGAGGTCTAGATAATATATTTTCCTTTAAATTTGATAATAGGTAAATTTAACCTGTGGAGTGATGGCTGTGCAACGATAATAGCAACAAAATTATTATTATATTATTATTAATGTATTACCTATATAATTAAGTTTATTGTTTTTCATGTTGATAAATACCCTATGTAAAGTATATAAATGATTCAATTTCTTTAATTTTGTATTATTTATTAATCAGATATATTTATACAAATAATTATCAACATTTTAATTTTTAGTCTGTACAATATTTAATTATTTTTTTTATTTTTCTGAATTTATCTATAATTTTTTATCATCATGGTCCACGGGCCTTGATATAACATTATATATATTACTATGATGATTATAACCATGTGGAGTATATGCATATATAAAGTCAGAAACATATTTAGCATTGTTTTAAAATGTGATGGAAAGGAGTGTTAATAAAATATGTACCTAAACATATTTATTATGGGAGAGTTTATATTAATAGCTTATTAATATGTTTTACGGTTCAAAATGGTATATAAAAAAAATAAAGTTTAGACAAAAAAGACTTTATTTCATATAAAAGTACCTAAATATCTCTGGGTAAGGGGTCTAATTACACTCTTCGTAATATAGATACGCCACTGCATATAGGGTGTATCTGTGGGTTTTCTTTATACAGTTGTAGCCCTTACGCAATTATGCGTAAACACCGCGGGCCGTGCCGTTTTTGTAGTCATGCAATTATATCGCTGCCACTACAGTCGCATACGCATAAGTTATCGATGTCACAAACAGCAACTTCACCTAAGCCGAAATTATAATATATTATATACTTTTCGACGATGTGTTTATCATACGTATTTCAAGTATCGCAGCGCCCGTTCTTGCATAGATAATACATAATATATTAAATTGATACTTGATTTATGGACCATATGGTCAATATACCTACACAGTGTTAAAAGTCTAAAATCGTAGTCGAGGTAAATTTTCTCAAAGGGCGTTTGAAAGAATGATATCGGACAGTTATTATGTTTTTTTTTTTAAAGATTAATCCGTACAGATGTGATTGGTTAGGCTGCAGTTGGTTTCCCTCTGAAAAAGAATACAATTTCGCGTATTATAATTGAACACAAATGAAAATTAAAAATGATGCTGTATAACTGTCAGTGTTTACTTGAAAAATAAATAATAGAGGTATTCTGGTGGCACAAAAACAAAAAAATACATCACTACAGCTAATTAATATACGTAATATACAACTGTGAGTGGTTTCAATTCACGTCACCACTCAGTCTTATTTATTACGCTCCTAAAAATATTACTACAAACTGACAAACATTTCACAGCTTATTATACTTATTTACCTACTTTAAAAGTTAGCTTAACTATAAGCGTGCGTAGTGGTAGACTTTTTCAAGTGATTAAGGTAATACTGGTATTTTTTTTTAATGTGCTAATAATACAGTTTAATTTAAGTATTTTAAACGTTTCTAATTATTGTTTTATCATATAGTTATATGCGTCCAAATTTAAAAACAGTAGTGATACGCCAAAATATTTGAAAATTTATTTGAGGTGCTCAGTCTCTATGTCCTTAAAAATCATGCATCGATTATTGTACAATATTATTCAAATAGGTACCCATAAAGACGAAAATCTTGAATTTTAAAGAACTTACATAATCGTTTATTCATTCTTATTTCAGGAACATTTGGATAGAATACTTGATAAATAATGTCTATATATAAAGGGAAAAATATAATATAAAAATACATTATTATTGGAGCAAAGGTATTGATTTGTACCAATAATTATTAGTTATTACTATTGCCAAATTATGTATAAAATTATCATTTACAATTTAACCATTATATATATATATATATATAGTATATACATTATACAAGCATACAGTCACACAGATACTATTATATTTTGTTTAGGGTGTGTGCAGGTGGCCTCTCACGGGTTATTATAAAAACACTCTTTTAAAAATGATCTGCGGTCGACTGGTCCCGCAGCTGCAAGGTTAAACGTTATGGTACTTAGTCAAATCGAGTCCGATATTTAGCTTATTTACAATTATTTATTTAGCATGTAGTTATAAAATATGTAAATAAGCTGACTCAAAATCTCGAAAAGTATTAAGTAATGTTTTTGAAATTATGTTTTTATATACCTAGTTTAAAGTCAATTTAAATTCATGTTTTGGAGCAAAAAAACTTTAAGATAAGTTGTGTTAAACAATGAATCATCCGGTACATAAATAGTGCAGTATCGTGGAGATATGATAATTATACATTTATACATTAAAATTGTATTGAATGTGTCAGATTTTTGTGATACACTCTGTATGTATTCATAGTTGTAATATTAGTTTTATAATTTTAAATAAAAATATATTAGTTACATAATAATTTAATTATTGTTAAGTACCAGTTAAAAGTTTATTTATAATATACTAATTATGAAATATCAATCCACGCTTAATTTACCACCGTATATTTACTGTAGGTTCTATAATAATAATATTATAATTTTGCATATTTCGGTGTGCGTTTAGTATATATTTATCTCTTTTTAAGTGCACGCGTACCTATTTCCTCGGAGTACAGTGCAATAAACTCTCAACCCTGATTAAACAGCGTATTTACGAACTATACATTAAATTACCGAGAAAATTAGTAAAGTGGTATATAACAGTAGTGGTTAATTTTATGGATCACACCACTACACGCAGACAAAGGAACAAAATTCGCACGCAGTTCAATATCTTCTATAATAATAAAAAAAAAAACATTTGTAAGTGGTGCCTCTATATACTTACTCTGAAACAATAACAATACAAATATATTTATATAACATCATATTATTATATTGCACGCACGTCGATCTGTGTAGATCAAATGGTTTGTACACAATACCTATATAAACGGGTTGTATTGAAAATGTTATGTCGGATTTTAACGTAGGTATATATATAATTATGTTATGTGAACCGATAGCACTCGATCGCGGGTGGCAGCTGATACGTTACGTTATTATTATATATTATTATTATACACTCTTTGGAGGATATCAAACGAATAAGAATGAAAAAATCGTCTCGTTTCGGGATTATCGTCCGGGTTCGATCTGAACGTTTCTCGTTATACCTACGACTGATACACACACACACACACAGTGTTTAATTCCACGTATCATCGCATGTATGTATTATGTACGACGATCGTTTTCGATACGTATTAAAAATAAAAATGATCTAACGGCGGCGGTGGCGGCAGTCGAAATATTATTGAGTATACGAGGACAGTAGTCGCCGTACAGTCGATTACCTGCAGCTATACACACATATATAATATAGCCATACGTATATTTACGATGATAATATTATATATTATGGTGACTATGAGATAAAAAAAAAAAAAAAATCCATTTAATTTCATCGGAAATGCGTTGCAGCATATTATAATAATGGTAAGTATATTATAATAATAATTGTATACGCGACGATCCATAAGCACGCGTATACGTATATAGGTATCGTATGTAATATCATATTATCAGAATACGCGTTGTTGCCGGATGGTAGCAGCGCGTTGTATGTATTTTATATCCTACACGATATACCTTACGCGTAAATATACACATAACCCCGTTTGTATACGAACGACTTATGTATAATGACACGACACGCATATACATACCGACGAAGTACGAACCAATATTATATATTATGCATTGATCTTCTATATAGGTAGGCACTCACTTGATTATATATTACACACACGCTGTTTAATGACGTACATTATATTATTGTGAGTGGTACCTGTACGCGTTTCAGAGACGAAATTTCGACTTCTCCGCACCGCATATTACCTATATTGTTTTCGAATATCCATTATAATATACCTAATATTATAATGATATCGTGTTACGCGCGGATAATTCGTTCGGGTTCGAATGACCAAATGATACCGTGTATGTGCGTATAAAATGATTATTATGCGTTCGATTTGGTATACGCCGTGTAGGATATATGTATAATATGTTGCCCATCACTCATCAATAGGTAGGTATACCTATGTACCGGGGGCGTTCTCTATTATTTAAATTTTCAACAATAACATATAATATACACAGAAGCTAGAACTCGCCGTGTTTTTGTTGAATAATATGTATACGAACGGGAAAATGATCGGTTATTGAAACATTTAACATTTTTTTTTTAATACGATCACGATTGGCTTACTGAATCATACATAGTATATGAATTATATGAACACGGGACGAATATTATACGTATAGTTTAATCGCAGTACGTATAATAAACGTCTGCATTAGGTACGTGTATAATATTGTAAGCCTGCAAAGTCTACGATACGACCATCCATCAATATCAAACTTATCTTACATAATTTGTAAATATTATTGTTAGTAAGTTTGTTGGTAGTCATTGAAACGTAATAATGACTGAAAATACAGAGCTCTTCTTATTTAAATAACTATAACATCTTATTATACCAAATTTTTAGTTGCCGCCATAAATATAAAAGGTGAACAAGTTAATGAAAATAGTTAACTCTAAGTTTTAAGTTAAGCGAAAATAAGATCGCCAAGTTAGAAGTTTATAGTTAATAATAATACCTAATAATACATTTATTATTTAACTCGATAAGTTTAAAATTAATATAGAAAAAATGTTAACTTAACTCAGTTAAAAAAAAGTTATTCTACGTTTTTAGTTTTTCTTAAATAGAGCATTTTGTGATTATTTATACATAACATAATTTTATCAAAAATCATAAGTTAGAGTATTGATTATTTTTATTATTATTTATTTTTATATTATATACTGTATAAATAGTTTAAAATATCATTAAATCCCATAATTTAAAAATACTTTTAATATAACTTGATGGAATATTTTTAAATCAACTGAAAAAATTAATTTTAACAGTCAATTAAATTAGTTACAATTCTAAGACGTTTAGTACATTTTTAATTTACTAACCATAGTTATGTTATACAGCTAAAAATTGTTTTAACTTTTTAACTTGTTAATACCCGTCTTTGGTAAATATAATATCCATAAGGGGTCTGAATACCATTTCTAAATAACTTACATCTTAACTGTTCATTCCCCACGTTACAGTTGAGCAAAAACCACTTCCGGAGACCTACACATATTATTGATGTATTTTACATGGTGGATTAGTGTTATTTATAAGCTTTAGAAAACACGACAAAATCGTAAATTACTATAGCGGTTCCAATTGATGGTCATCCACGACGCCCGCAGCAGCAGCCGGTCATCCATCGAGCGTTTAAATCGTTGTGACGTATTGTCAGCGGTCGAGTTTGTAAATCCGAAAATCTCGTCCGTCCCCGCGGGTGCTCTGAGTTTTGAAATCTACCATTGTCATTTTCGATTTCGCAATTGATTTCCTCCGTATTTTTCGATTTAAAAAGAACCGATTTTCAGATATTCCTCCGACAGAATACCATAATATGTGACATATTATCCAACATCGTCTGACAGATTTGGGCAAAGACACGAACGTTATGGCTTAGTTCGTGAATTAATGTACTCGTAATTTACTCGTATATGGTATATATTCATAACGAGGAATTTGTTTTAAATTATTTCAAAAACTGGTATAATATATACGCAGTACTGCCGTATTATGTCTATATTTGACGGTTTAATCAGCATCTCCAAGAATAGCCGAGACATGCAGCCACCGTCGTGATTGCTATACATGGATTAGCATAATAATAATATAATACAGTATTTTAGTATTTATTACCATTACGGTTCCGCGATGAGTGGTCAAGTCAAAAATATGACGGCAACGACAGTGACACTTTATCGGGATTCGGGTGGGGGGGGGGGTATAGACTCGCCTCTGAAAAGTTTCAAATGTCAGCTACGCTAATAACCGTATAGGTATACAATATATCACCACGCGGAGGAGGATCTCATATTATTATTATTATTAAACAAACTGCTTCGCTTCGTCCGCACATCACACGGGCACATATTTTGTACTATAATAATATACACGACAATGCGCATACCCCGCGAACGAGCGCGGCGTATACGCGTACAACGGCTTCCGCCCGCTGAAACAATAATCGATCTGCTGCGTGTTTGCGGTCACCGGGGACGACGAGAAATAATTGTGCGTGCGCGCGCCGCCGCCGGCCCGTTTGTTTGATTGAACGTTAAATAGACGTTGACGCCGACGTTGTTTGCTTGTCACCGTCGGTTTACTGGTTAATCTCTCAGCGCGCGCGAACGTCTGAAAAGGATTATTATTGTTGTCGCCGCGGCGGCGGAGGGGACGTCGCGCGAATTTTGCACCTCCGTCTCCAAACTGCGAGCCCATCACGATCTAACCGTATCGTAAGTATATATAATATATAAGTATCGAGGATTCTGCGATGTGTATTGCGTGTATTTATATTTTATTTATATATAAACACACGTATAAATATATAATATACTCGTATTGTATGTGTGAATATAGGCTGCCGATACCGCGGGCGAGTTGAACGCGAGAGACGAGGCGTTTTTCGACTTACGGCGACGACTTTGGCCGGGCGCTGTACAGACGTGACGGTTTTCCGATTGGCGTCGACATAATAACCACACACACACATACACACGTGTCTTTTCGTTATAAGCCCGTGCGCGAATTGTGTGCGATAATTATTGCTGACTCGCCATGTTGTGCGTCGGACCCGTATCCGCCGACGGGCGTTTTGTAAATAAAAACCGAACCGCGCAAAAGCTAGACTTTTCCGTTTATACAATATAAGTAGAACACGACCGACGACGCCTCTGCGTCTCCCAACCGCAATAATTGTATACGGATACTAGGAACAGCTGTGTGGTGACGTGCCGAAGTCTAAAGCGAAACACTTATTGGAAAATGAAACAAATTGAAAAAATGATAGAAGGCTACAAGTGCATTATTTAGATACTTTCTTAAAATTGTATACATTGTTTGTCGTTAAATTTATGATCTACTCAATGTTTCCACGATATAAATTAGAAAAAGTTTGAAAAAATAATTAATTTTTAATGTAAAAACTGAGTACAAAAAATAAATTTATAGATGAAATTTTAAACTTTGACAGCATTAATGATTATTCAATACATTTGAGATTTAAATTTCAACCGTTGTGAAACTTAATTTTAGCATCGTGATTATATCTCACTTTGTCATTGTGTACATTCTAAACGATAATTCAGGTTTTACATATTTTGGTTACTTGAAAATTATACCTATAAAAAACAAAAATAAATCAATCATATTATATTGTTGTGGTCGTTGTATATACAGAGACACAGCAATATAAATATATAATATACAGGTATGTACATATTATAAATACAATAAAAAATCATGTATACAGTATACGTATGCACTGTGTGTTTAATGGTACCACGAACATTTTACTTGTTGGGGCAAATATTGAAGCTACCCACATAATATAAAATTAAAACTTTTAAAACTTGTTTATTTTTATATTTTTTCATCATAGTTAGTATAAAATATATCAATATTATATTATTACAATACAAATAAACATTAATATTACTATTAACTCATAACTTTCAATAATAGTTAAATTGTCTACGCATACAGTATAATATTGTCTATCGAGTTCCTTTATTACGTACATTTAAAAAAATAACATGACGTGTTATCCATGTGCTGGTTCTTAGAGTAAATAAGTAATATTTATTTATTGTATAATTCTAATTTATTAGACTGAATTCAAATAAATATATTACTTATTAAATATAAATATATTTATATACCTACCCTAATAAAATTAGTCACCCATCTAAAATTGTTTGCTGAAATAGCTTTAAAAACCATTGTAATGTGATCTGGGTGACCAGTTAAATATAAGATAGCTGACACTGTAGATAAATAATTACTCTAGCTGGGGTAGTAAAGATATAATTATCTTCAATGTATTTCAAAAACCAGGATTCGATTACAACTATTATTGGTTTTATCGCTTACTAAAAACTTAAACAATTAATACTTATAAAGTATGTAGCTGAAGTTTTACGGTAGTAATAGGTCACTGTATCGCGATTGGTTCTTGTACGGAGTTCAGTGTAGTACTGTAGTCTGTACTCTGTAATGATTTGAGGTTTAATTATGTGTACAGTGAACTGCCGTTCTTACATGGTGTGTAAGTGTAAGTATATTGGCAATAAGCTTTACAGTTAATTTTGTGTAAATATTTATAGTATCGGTCAACAGTTAATCGTATAGTGTCTGTAATTTAAAGCTTATATAACACCCATAGGCGGAGGTATCATGTATCATAACTGTTACATGTCTGTGATGCCATTGAGGTTGATATAGTTCATATCAAAATTGATGTCGTTCGTGGGAATAGTCAAATTAAGTCTTAAACTTAATATAAATGTTGTAAAATGTATAAACGGTTGCGTGTATACGACGATCTTGTAGTTATACCGGTGCTACGTATAGTCTGCGACAACTTAAATGATACCCGCAGTGTCCAGTAGATGTCTTAAACTCCGTTAAATATAAGCTAAACATATTTTTAACACTGTAATTTAGGTGGTTTTTTTTAAACATAAAATACAGGTCTACAATTATAATATAATAACTGTTTTATTTTCTGCAACTAGTTATGAAAATCCTTAAAAAAATCCTTATACGAGCCCCCTTTAAAATACAAAATTTAAAATTTGGCTTCGAGACGTATTGGATATCTTTAGGTATACAGGATTAATTACCAATATAACAAATTTTAAAACCACGATTGCGATAGATTGTTGTTGTGGACCGCTTAGATACACTGCAAACACATAGAACTTTCCTTGTATTAATATAGATTTCAAGGTAAGTAATTTATAGAATTGACATCGCTTCTAATAATATTATGACCATATCATCCTACAATCTTTGTATTTATACTCACGATGAAAGTTGCAGTTGTCCTAGAATAATCTGCCGTTCAATTCACATCGATGAGCAGATAATAATTAGTGTCCACTGTAGAGAGGTCTCGCTGCCAGCCAGCGAACGGTATACTTATCCCGAATATATAACATATATTATGTATATAGTATATACGTATAATATATATGGTATACGCGTATAATGCTGAACGCGCTGAACACGACCGAGACGGAAACACGCGCTCGGGGGCCCAATTTGTTGCGGTTATAACGAGCGGTCTTACATATATATCGTATACTGTGTGTGTGTGATGTATTCGGAAAAAACGGCTACGACGACGACGACGACGACAACGAATGAGAAATATTACCATACACGCGGGGCGCGGCGGCGTACATGACTTTAACAAAAGAACCGGTCGATTTTTTTATTATTATTGTTGTTAATACGGTTTTTTTCCCGTTCATACGCGTCAACCACCCGCGAGTTTAAAGGGACAAATTATCAATTTTAAAACGACTGTATAATATGCACTGGGGTGTGTATACCGCGAGGACGGTTGTTATTATCAGATCCGCGTGCGAATTTGCCCTCCCGCAAACATGAGGTTTGCCTCGTTAGCCGATGACTCACACCCACACCAGTCGCATTGCATATCGGACATAATATTTTATACGCACGTGTATTTGTGTGCGTATATGCCAGCGCGGTGGCTCGCCGGGTACTATATAACCATTGTGGGCGGTTGTTTTTTAGATTTTATTTTTACTCCATACGGCTCTCTTTTGTGCTCGTGTCACACTTGACGAACAAAAGGACGGTTTTTTTCTATTATTATTATTGTTTGAAATGCGCGCTGGATAAGAAAAAAAAAATAGCCGCACACGCGAAACTACGGGGAACACCGGAAAAACGTCACGATCTGACCGAAAAGGGTAAATCTACCACGGAGTCCCGCTGCCAAATTATTTGTGCTTTATAATATAGGTTATTATAACGACATTATAATATTATATATCTACTTATACATCAACATTATCGTAAAAATCTTCAGCAATAATTACCGTTATCGATTTACTCTCAAGCAAAAAAACCGTAGGCAGTATCGATCACTGACATTATAATATCTTACTATTTATACACCCAACAGCTTTGCGTGTTGCGCCGAAAATTGTTCCTGTTTTATTTTTTTTTTAATGCAATGACGTGTGGTGTAATTTTTTAAATTGCACCCGATTATCGTGTTTATCTATATCACTTGAACTCTTGAAGTATATATTCTGCAGTAAATTATAATGCAATTATTGCTGTATTTACTAACACAATACCGCGCAAGATAGCCAGTCGTAATATTTGTTAATCTTCATTTTTCGATTTCGTTTTGCACGGTTTCAAATGTCTCGGTAGGTAATCTCCGATTCGTGTAGAAACCGATCGTCACGAAATTATGAACGATATTTTATTGCAAAAATAATATACTATACATATATCTATTAAAATCTAAAATATGTAACGTATTTGTTTTCGGTTTTTTTTTTTTTAATATCGGATCAAAAGAAAACGTCATGCTGTTATAACACGAAGACAACTTACTGCGCAACGGCACTATAGTCACGATGTTCATAGCGTATTATGTATATTATTATACGTCAAGATGGGTGTGGTGTATAATACGACATCTCGCGTGCGAATATTACTTATAAATGTTCGTAATCAACGGACATAATATCTACGCGGTATCGATACGTCGGTCTTAATGTTTGAAAAACCATCAATTTCTATTACGTAGATATTTGTACAAATTGAGTAGATATCTGTGGAATTTTTATTTTTGCCGCTGTACGTGAAAATAGACGTTCCTCTCCACTCTTGTAACTGTCAGGTAACTGCACTGCGAAGATGTGCGCTCGCGGACGTACTTATGGGATATAACTTATAACACGTGAATTGGTGCATCCGATCGATCTAAAAAAATATATAATATTATTATACATACAGATAATCTGCTACTAAATAGGTTATCGTTAATATTTGTTCTAAGACCATAATATCATGTTATTATCTTTTATCGAGGGTTTAGTAAATACGTTTAAAGGTTTAAAACATTTTATACATTTTTTAAAAAGTTTATGGTTTATGGCTGTGACGCTCCATAAACAAACAGAAATGTTTCCTTTTTGTTAGTCAAATTTAGTTAGTTTGGTGCAGAAAAGAAATAAATTACCGTACAATTTAGAAAAATTAAAATAATTTTGCTCAGATAACTAAAAATTAAGTGTTAAATTAATGAAGTTATGCCAGTTATGGCAACAGTTATTTGTGTATGAATCGTCGATTAATATATTTGGTTAAAGTGAGTACCCATCTGACCACATCTAAAATAAGATTAGATAGAAAATCCACTATCCAGTGCCTTATAAAGGTGAAAGAAAATATTATATAGGTCAACTTCTAATAATTAAAAATGTAATACATATTTAGTGTAGGTATATAATTTATTTACCGTACTGCATTCGATTTCATAGCTAAAGTTTTACACTTTTTTTTATACAAATATTTCCAGTAAAAGAACTTTCAGAATAAATAAACGTTGTACCTACTTTTAACTATTATTTTTATTTTTTATTTATACCTATGAAAACACAAACTATTTAAAAAATGGTAACTAAATAGTTAATTATAGCAAATTAGTTCTCTTTTTGGTTAATGTTTGCAAATGGGTTGTAACATAATATTTTTTCGGCATAAAAATGAAAAAAAAAAAGGTAAGCCAAAATATATAGTAATTTGTTTATATTATACAGTATTTTAATAGTATTATAAATTATAAATTATAATATGATTATTGTTTTTTTTTATTATAGTAATATGTTTACTAAACACACATGACTAATCGATATAGAAAGCGGACATAAATCGTATAATAATATATTACGGTAATATAATATATGGTAATATTACAAGTCCCGTGCAAGTTAAAATAATGATGAAATAATCTAACTGAAATTTGAAATGGATATCACCTATACATCTTGTCGTGGGAATGTTATATATATACAGAGAGAGAGAGAGAGAGAGAGAAGATACGGAGCCATCTAATAAAAGAAGTCATAACCGAACGAAAACAAAAAGTATTGTTATTATTATTATTCATACAGTAAACGCTTATATATCGATTAACACAACATAAGTATATGCCGTGATGAGACCATCATATTATATTAACTAAAAGCGCGAGAAAAATGTCAGTTAGTTTTTATACAAGGTGATTCTTTTAAAGGTTTATTAACTTATTTTCTTGTAAACTACCCAGCTATTAACGTTTGTGAAGATATTTTGTTTTACATAATATTTCTGAACATGATAAAATTACAACATAATTAATTGGTTCTTAGTTATAAGTACCTACCTAATTAAAGTTTAGATGAGCGGAGTGTATATTATAGAAAGTTTCTATTATTAGAAACGTTTGTGTTCACTATACACCCGTATAAAAATAAATATTATGTAATATTATTACAATTTACAATAACATTCATTAACTTTATGGTAATTGTATTTCAATATTAAACGTCTATGTAGAAAGTTAAGACTTGATCAACACCGGTTCAATGTAATTCGACACCAACGGGCAATTGACCTTTGATTTTAATTATTACCGGTAAAGTGTGCGTCTGTATACAAAACCAATAAGACTACTATCTAATTATTTAATTATGATCTTATATATTGCATAAAGTTGCAAAGTAGGATGGTCAACGGTTTTTATATCAAATACTCGTTAACCGGATTTTATTAATATTATTATTACAAAAATACCTATAGCTTATAAGTATGTAAGAGGAATAATCATAGACGAGCCCGGCTTACTGTAGTGAATATTTTGGTTCCAGATAAAACAATTATTTTTACAGTATAATTAAATAATATTTTACAGTATTTTTACTGCGTTATGAGATTCTATCGAAGACCATTGGTAAGTATTTTTCAAAATAAATACAAATTTATAGTTAATGTATTATATTACCCTATACCATTATTTCTCCCATCAGAATCAAAAATGCAAAATGAAAAATATGTTATAAAATAATATTATAAGTAATCTGTACTTCGAAAAAAATTAATAAAAGTTTATAATAATGTTATATGATGTATTAAAACAAATACGATAATTTAAAAAAATTAAGTCTCGATAGTGATAAAATCACTAGATTAGAGGGAATCACTGATTTGTGTTAGAGGTATTATAATTCTACTACGTATACTAGAATGCTATTACAGTATAATATTATGTAGATAGCTATATGTTTGAAAACAATAATTATATATTAATGATTCTCAGAATGTATATTATTTATGTAAATTAAAATTAATAATGATATAATTAAAACTATTTTGAAATAAATTGTAAATAATGTTATGTATATATTTATTATATAATATAAAAAGCTCAATAAATGTCTATTATTTACATTCTACGTCATAGTTATTTATTTTTACTCTAATCGTAAACCCTAATAAACTAGTGTTCGTATCTTAATGGATACCTAATGATATGTAGTCGATAATCTCTGAGATATTCGGAATTGATAATACCCGTGATTGTATTTCGTTAGTAGGTATATAAATACTAAAACTAGAACGATTTATAACAGAGAAGATTTTCATGTGCACCTCACTTGCTATAGGTCGCGTCCCTGAGTTGCGAATTGGGAAACGCCCAGCAGATGTGTAGGGTAGCTGCGATATAAGCCATATATTTCGGGATTGGACCATAAAAAGTGCGCCCCTAGGGGGAAAGATTGACCCCGGTCCCCGGTGTCTATGCATATCAGAACACCAAACGTTAGCAGAACAACCAACCAGAATATGGCTGACTCCGGCCACGGTATTAAAAATAATGATGAGTAAAGCGTGCGAATATAATATGATATGTTACCGCGATAGTCATCGGGGTGACCGGAGACTCGGGTGCTGGTGGTTGAGGAATGGTACTCGCTCGTAGTTGGTTTCATCAGCGCTTGCAAGTACCCAAAGTATAGATATTTGGAGGCAATCATCTATGGTCAACAAAAGCGTCTATAACTCTAGCGCTGATGGAAACCTGATTGCTATTTTCACCAGCACTAAAGCGATGAAAGAAAATACATTTATATATTATATTTAACACTTATGAAATTTAGTAACGAAGAAAATATTCGCACCTTATTTGGCAGAAGTCTCGTAGTCTATTACAGAAGCTGTCGTTACTGCATTAGTTTATTTACGATATATTTCAATATTTATGCAAGTTATATGATGTCTTGATGATATGTATGTACAATTTTACATTTGAAAAATGATCATGCTTTGCTTTATAGTTGAAAAATCCTAACAAACAAACATACAAATACAGATACTGTTTTTAAGTTTAAATTTTATGATTAGTCAATAATCAATTCACTTAATATTAAAATTAAAACACAACCAATTTATTCAAAATTTAAAAATAAAGTTGCTGTGATCCAATCGATAAAATAATGAGAAGACTAACGAATTATGCGGAATGACGTTATCAATGTCTTAGCGACACAAAGGTTTGAATTTGAGTGAGAGAATAAAAATATTCAATAATAATTCAAGTGGATGTATAATAGTAATTTGAGTGTACAAATTAGTAAAAATGTATTCTTTTTTTAATTTATATATATACTCTGACTTTAACTGAAAATAATGAGACTGAAAAGATAATGTTTTACGATAAGAGTATTTGAATGTAGTTATTAATTAACACAAGACATGACAAATTAACAAGTCGCACAAAGAGGTTAGGTTGGGTTTTGTATATTTTTATAATTTATTAGACTAAAAATAAAAAAGTAGAGTTTATTAATCCAATAAAAAATTGTTAATTAACTATATTGATGAAATTTTAATTCGTTAGAAATAAGTGACAATATTTTTAATCATTAATTTGTCTATAAAAAGCATAACAAAGTTTTCTTAGGAAGGTCCAATATTTCTCTACATGGAAAAATAAGTAAAATACATAATACCAACCTTTTGTTAAAAATTTGATGACCCTGAGTGACCCTTACAAATGAATTGATTTACTCTATACTTTAAATAAAGCACTTTAACACTTAAATAAATAACTATACTGAGTGATGAAAAAATAAACAAATCTAAAGGTGTGCGTAGTGTGTACACTGTACAAATACAAACAACTGCACCGATATAGAAACTTTTTATTCGCCATGGTACGAGAAACCCTACATTATTATGATATTCGTACAGACCAATAGCTAGGTGATATAAACGTAAACATTTTGTATAATATTATGATTAATGTCTATAATTTATTTTCAATGATTTATTACGACTGCTTGTACCATTTATTGTTAATATTAGATTAAAACTATTAGTAGTTAATGATAGATTTTTATTTGAATTTTCCTTTCAAGAAAGTGGACAGTATAGTTGTTGGCTTAATCTAATATATGATAATGAAAGACACAATAAATTGGGAATAAAGTTTTAACGATTTGTCGCTGTCATATTAATAAAAATATAATATATTCTATCGGACGATATAGTAGCTTAATGAAAAATAACTATACTAGTAATCGATGTATTATGTATTGAATTTTAACAATTTTTATTTTGAGCTCAATAAAAAATATTGTTCGTTTTGAGAAAATCAAAGTTCTGAAAGAGAATTTCCCGTTTGAAAAACGGTTGTTTTGAAAAGTCTTTGAGTAAAAACCCGACCTGATGGTTTAGACAATGTTTCGTGGGGGAATGAAAAAAAAATCTGAACAAGCATACTTGACGATTTATTTTGACTTACCAACCTCGGGCGCCTTTTTATTTCCACTCCGTTTTTCTGAGGGTGAATAAAATTTAATTTTTAAACTACCCTTTTTGGCTACAGTGGCAGAAATGAAATGCTCTCTGAAGTCCTTAAAACCTATAAAAACACGTTTAATATTTTTATTTTTATTTTTAAATATACAAATTACAAAAACTATAAAAATTAATGCGAAAACTTGATCAACTATTAAAGTTTTTTAAGTGCTACGAACAAAACAGACATTATAATATAATATACCTATGTATTCGTCATAAAATAAAATTACCTATTGTCTTACCAACCAATGAAACATCCTTCGCTTAACATTATCATGCCTCGCGAAAATCTAAGCCGCGTGCGATATCGTGCATGTTTTTTTTCGATCTAACATATTTTAATAATATATCGTGACCGCGTATAAAGTACCCTATAAATAAATTATATATAGCTTCGTGTTGTACAGTTTTTTTTGTTTACGCTTACGTCTTGTTGTCTTGTCATGAAAAATATTGTACCCAAAATTCGGAGATTGCGTTTTACCGATTATCATATCAACTATAGGTCCACATACATTATATCCGGGAGGAGTAAAGACTTAAAAAATATTGGGTGCTGTAGGCTCTAATAAAATAAAAAATTAACAATCTTTATCATTAAAAATAATCATTTGTCATCATAAAACAGTAAAGTTATAGGTATGTGTACATATTGTGTTTTAATATATCAATAGCATAACAAATTCACAAAAAAATTAAATTTATTAAAAGTAGGTAGGTATAATACAATTATAAATTAAATTAGTTTTTGCATTTACGTTATTGTTTTCTCCATCGCGGTTATAGTCAGCACATAAACATACATTTTGGTATCTTCAGTGTTGTTCTCGTTCGTTGTAATGATTATTAAATCAAACGTTAGTTTGAAGTTTTGTACGTAAATAGTTTATTTTTATTTCGCAAATATTTTCGTTTACGAAACAAAAAAAAAAAAAATAAATAAATTCACGTCTTCAACAGTCAAAAACTCAAAACATAAATAAATGTGTGTCTTCGGTCCTCGCAGGAAATAGAAAACAGACCGTGGGAATGCGATGCGCATCCTATACGCGTATTCTTATAGTATTGTATATCCCATTCAAGTCTACATAATTGTCGCAGCACTGATGACATATTGACACACGAAGCTCGCGTGTCGATCGTTTGGGTCGGAAAGGGTAAACAAAAAAAACTCTAAAACTAAATAAAAAAGAAAAGAAAAACCACCGCCCTGAGAGACCGCCTGCCCGAGCGTATTATCATTATATTATTATTATTATTATTATTATATCGACGGCGGTGGCCCGTGCTCGCGTTAATGACGTTTTTAATTTACTCGAACCACGCGCGTTGTTTGTCGTATATACAATATACATATATACGCACGCCCTTGACGTAATACATACACACATATATATATATATATATCACTCGACCCCTCGGCCGCGATATCACACACGGCCAATTTGTCAATACACAAGCACGTACGAAACGAAAAAGCATATAAAATATAAAAAAAAAGCGCACACCCATATGTATACACAGCGTTGTTTTCTGGCAGGACTTAGGCGGCGGCGGCTAATCCGATTCGGGTCCTCGGGGCACAGAACTAATATATAATATATATACATACGAATTGAGACGGAGACGACTGCCCGACGTGGCCGGGCAGATAGCGAGAGAGAGAGAGAGAGAGAGAGACGGAGACGGAGAGATAGAGTTGGTGAGTGTGAGAGAGTGAGAGCGGCGGAAAAAAAAGACCGTATGTATGTGCGGCTGAACATATACTTATTATATATATATATATGTATATATATTAAACGCGCGTATAAATTGTAACCACCGCGAAGGGCTAATCATCGGGAAAAAATCGAGAGAGAAATCGCCTAAAAGAGAGAGAGAGACAGAGACAGAGGGCGAGAGTGACGGCGAGAGGGTGAGAGAAAAAAGGGTCTAGGGCTCGCTCGAGCGGGCGCGTGTGTATGTGTGTGTGCGCACAACAAAAGAGTTTTATTTACATTCCCGGGACCTCCCGTGTCATGCGAAAAAGCACCCACGTCAAGTACTACCCTCCACTGGCGCACTGTTTTGTTTAAGACTTAACGGCTGTGTATACGTATATATATATATATATATATATGCATGGGCGTGCATGTACAAGTATATAAAATATAATGTTCCATTACTCGGTGCGGCAAAAATAGCTCACAGACAGTCGCTCCATACACACGCGTACATATATATTATAATCCCTCAAACGGTGTACTCGCACACCAACACAAATCCACTCGATTCAATTACTTATCAACTCTTTTTCTTCTCCGCTTATCCATTATATTGTACAGTTCTCTCTCTGACGACGGCGATGACGTCTTTCGCGATTCTATACATAATAATAATAATAATATACTACATCGTCGTTAGTGTCGAGTCTCGTTACTATATATACACACTTACGTGTCGCACTTACTGCTCGTCAAACACCACTGAAATAATAATAATATGCTGTTTTGGCCTGAGATATTATGACGCAATCCGCGGATCGGTACGTCGTGTTTCAAAGAACGGTAACCGATCGATCTATACGCGAAAAGATAAATAAAAGTAATAATTTAAGATTACGCCGAATCAATACTGGGAGCATGTATGATATTACGTCGTTCCCATTGGAAGTTCACAAATAACGCAACTGTACAGAATATTGAATTTACGGAAATGTGAAATTCCCAATGCGAAGTCGCGTACCGTAATCAAAATTCAGTTGTGAATTGACATAACTGTTTCAACACAGCACGCCGTGTATTGAGTTCTCGTCATTCTTCAATTTAAATTTTTATTCATACCTTAAGAGAATTTAAACCGTTTTGAAATATACCTATTTTATGCATCCAGATACCATTTACGAACCACCAAAAAAAGAAGAAAAAGACGCAGAGATTTAACTTAAAAGAAATAAAATACTTGTATGATTTTTAAATAGATAACTTGATGACGATTCTACCCCTGTAGAATATCACGCTATTTTCAACGCTTACTTTTAATGTTTCATACATCTCTACTGCAGTTATGAAAGTTTATTTCCACGATGATAATGCAGTACCTAATGCGATCAAATAGAAATAAATGAATACGTTAATACTCGTAGATGAAGTTTGTGTTTCATTTTAACTAACAAAATATACGTCTCATATTGAAAAAACATAATGACAACTTAGTGCTAGAGACTTCATGCCCTAAAAAACCTTAAAATATCCTTGCATTTAATGCACTTGAACATATTTAATTTCTCATTAAAAATACCAAAAATTACAAATTTATTTATTATTAAATGAGGTATTTTTTATTTAATTTTCACAAAAAAAAAAATCTAGAATATTATAAGTACTAATTTTGATACTAAAAATGATATTTATTTTATAATACTATGTATGTCTATATACATAAACGTGATATCGTGATGGTATTACCTTTGAATTTTGAGGGCACACATTGCCATTTTTAATACGGTTTTTGTAGGTAGGTATCAAATCGTACATTTTTAATGCACTATTAAAATGCTCATAACTTGACAACTCGCTGAATAAGTCCTGTGGTTAGTACTAAAAAATACTCCTATAGTCTTAGTTGGTCCATAATATTATGTGTATTAAAACTAACAGTTACGTAATATGTATGTACCTGGTTTTAGAGTCGATAGTTCAGAACCATGACACTGACAATTTAAAAATTAAATTAATAGCAAAATATTTTCTTGTTAAAATGATTTGATTTTTAGACTACAGTCTAAGAATATGATATATATATATATATATTGGCGATGTACTTACTTTAAATGAATATCGAATTTTCTTTCTTTTGGACAACGTAAATATTGCACAGAGTACAAAACATATAACTTATATGTTATAAGCATAGATAATATTAAGTACATCATATAATTAATTCGTTATTTATTCGAATGTGAAACGCAACAGGGGATTATCCACGAATAATGAAAAACCGGACCCCATATCATGATAATATAATACGTAGGTATATATTACAACCATACGCGTCGACGATATTATATGTACAGGGACGTGATTTGCTACCGTCAAACCACGGGGTAACCGGTCCATATACTACTCTTGGCATCATCATTACCATTTACTGTATATATATATATATGAGAAAGCTGCTAGTCGAGGGGTCTGATGTATCTACGTACACGTGTGTATTGAGTGTGCCCCACATTTAGTTGCGGAATATGAAGAAGGGAGGACCCTATAATATATTATAGGAGTGTGTATGACATGATAATAAAATATTACATATTATATAGGTAGGTACTCTGTGTGATGAGGCAGAGGAGCCGTTTCGCCCCCCTCCCCTCGAAAACTGTTTGAGTAAAAATATATGTATTACATGCATTTATTTACTATATAATACATTGTGCATGCAGTATCGTCGATACACTATGACCATAATACATAATATTATAGTTAGGGGAGCAGCCAATCTGCAGTGTGTACATTACATACGCATACTAAATATTATATAAAATGTGTATATTTTATCTTCCACCAAATATAATTGCAATGGCAACCAAATCATAAATAAATTACAACTATTTAAACTATTATTAAACACTTAACTTATATTTTATTTTCGGTGTATTTTATTTTTGAATAGTTTAAATTACAAAATATTAAATTTCAAGACAATCAGCAAGAGTGTATCTTTGATTTGTGAGGAAGAAGTTACACTTTGCGAGAGTCGGTGAACGAAGCGAGTGGAGGGCAGATCCCTGTAATAAATATGTAATAATATAATATAAGCTCGTTACAAACAATATTTTTAATGTGTAATGTATACATAGGAAAGATGTACCTATGTATGTACTTATATTTATGTATATTGTAAGTACATGCCTTTTTCTGCAATGGACACTTTTCGACGCATATAGTGTGAGCATAAATGTCGAGAGGATACTTGACGATATATATATAGGTACGTATAATACGTATTTGTATATTATATATTATATAGCTGTGGGCATGGTATTATTATATAATTATTTACGTATACAGGGTAAATCATGTCTTACGAAATAAATTTCTGTCAAGAACTCGTTCCACACGGATCTAATATGAGAGACTTGCTAGCCACGGTCAAATAAAATATAAATTGACTTAACAAAATAAACACAGTCGAAATGTGAGAGCAACTGAGAGACTATAATAGTATAGTATATACGTGAAATATACATTATTCATCATGACGTATTCGATTACAATTTAATATTGTTATATTAAACACGTTTTTTAAAAGTCAGAAAAATAATAAAGAATATATTTAAGACGAACGATTTTGATTACACTACTTTAAGATATGATGCGCATACGATGTGTATACTATTATTATTTATATATTTAGAGGCAAACACATATTGACATACGTGGAAAAAAGTTTGCATCACAAAATGTTTGTCAAAAGTAAACGATTAAAATTCGTATAAAAACAAAATATTAACTATTTACCACCGTGCACCGTATATAATATACAAGTACAATACGCATATTTAGCTCTCGAGTGATCACTGCAGGGCAAACTTTATTTAGTTTAAAACGTAAAAGGAAGTCTCCGTGTAATAATCAAAAAACAACGATCAGCTCGTTTTCATCGCGATCCCGAAATCGGTGACGCATTATAATAATATTATATATATATATATTTATTGCAATTTTACGTAGGTATATGTAGAGTACCACGCGTTTAGTGTAAAATAAATGATTTCAGAGTTGCGTCAGGCGCACGGTGGCTGTACAGTATACACGTATCGACCGAGACCCAGAGTTAAGCAATTGTTTTCGTACAAGACCCGAATACACATATTATATTATTATTATATATTTCGCGTGTGCAGCGTACATTCAAGACGAGCGGATAAACCGCGTTAAGGAAACACGCTCGCGACTTTATATAGATTCGATGTGTGTGCCACGCGACGCTGAGGGAATAATATTCTTGCCAATTAACATATTATGCGAGATAAATCTACTGACGGCGTGACTGTATAGGTTGGTGCTCGGGAGTGTCAATATAATATGGTATACAACGCATTAATGCCTATATAATATTATGTATATGCTTTTATTAGCCCCGTGCATATTAAAAATGTTTAAAAAATGTCTTTAATTAATTGGATCATGGTCCATGAATTCGTTTCTGTTTACGCCTTTCAACCGTTTGATTGCGGTTCGTCCACTATTTTCTTTCCCACGTACCTATATCGTTATTATTATCGAAATCGTTTTTCTTGCGATGGCACGTTTTTCGGATGGCTTTTGACGAAGCTGATTAAATATAATTTTACACCGGACGACTTTATTATTATCAGCATATTATGCACGTATTCATTGCACCCCCTATTTACTTCGGTGAAACCCGACAAAAGAGTACTTATCACCTTTGTAGTCCGAAATTAGAAGTTAACTGTACAGATTTGAAAAGTGTTTACAGGTAAATAATTGTATTATTTACACTTGTAGATTTAGGTACGCGCGTAGATATAATAGGTATTACTGCAAAGTTTATCATTTTGTTATAATATAACAATGAATGTGAATATTATTGTATACGTGTTTTATGTGCGTTTAAGAAAATATAGAGAGATAATGAAGAGTCAACTGTAGTCAAGTATCGAATGAATTTATTAATTCGTTATTTTATTGAAATTTTAAAATAAATTAAATCAGAGACTGCAAGCCGCAGAGACCTTGTATGATATAATATGCAGTTCCGGTTATATATTAATAATAATATCCACGTAGAGCCAATATTATTAACCATATAATCATTTCTAAAGAGAATATGAACTTATAATAGTAATTCCATGTAAATCGATTTATTAACAGTTTGATGGGAATATCATGTACTTACTGTATTCCCCATAGTGTTAATTTTGAATTATATTATAATAGCTATTTGATATTTCACCTTATTCGAAGTTATGTGTGTCCTAATAACGCATATATTCACGAAACAGAGGGGTTGCAAGACAGCGAAAATTACCTATTTCTTATACTTGAACGGTTTTAAATTGAACATTAAACGAATGAAAAGCTATCTCATGTAATACTTGCCTACAGATTTTAATAAATTAAATGTTAAAGATGTTCTCTGATTGGTTTTATAAATGATGATGTATACCTACTTATTCGTCAAGCTCTAACTTAACATGTAGTTAATTATCGATGCAATACAATATATAATTATATTATTGCTCATTCTATGACGTCACAGCTAAGTTAAATTTAAGTTTTATTAGTGGCGTATATATGCATATTATAATATATAATTATTTGAGTATATGACTACTTAATGTATATGTACAGTCTTATATTCAACAACTTTCATAGTCGAAGTCCTGGAGTGCACATATAACGCGTATTAATGTATTATTATAAGTTTTAACACTATTTGACAAGCAGTGGGCTAAATATATATATATATATATACACTAAACCGTGTGTAATATGGAACCTGTCTAACGTGGAACTGAAACAATATTTTGTAATTCATAATATACTGAATGAATAATGGAAATAAGTTAATATTATTATAATATAATTTGACACAGGAGTTGTTTAAAAAGCTCGAGGAAAGTTTATTTATTTCTGGACCAAGTACACAGGATAAGGCACGTAAAATCGCTGAAAAACGAATTTGAATATTTGAATTATGAAAACAATGAGTGTATTTTTCACCATTTATTATTTAACAATACAGACACTTATAATATTATAATATATTTTATACTTTATATCTACATTGGTATATAGTATATACTCTTGCTGTCGCAGTAGCATATGCACGTCATCAATATTTAATAACGTTCGGATGTACAAAGATGTCTATAAAAACGATTCACTGCACTTATATATTTACACCTATTGAATCAGAACTCAGCGACTTAAGTTTTGCGCGAAACACATGAATTCACATGTTCTTCGTATCAGATCTGTCCAAATTTCCTTTTACTGTAACCAATACTATAGATCTGGCACGTGTTGGTATCGTTTTGAATTTTAACGTAATCTCCGCCAATTTACGGTGATCGCAGCAGTGAAATAGATATAAATTTACTGACACCTATACGCTACCGATACTATTTTTGTTCGATCAGAACGTGATATGCTTACGTGACCAAACAAAACCACATTAATTGTATACATAGCGTATTTATCGTTATGATTTAGCTATTTTGTATTGCGTATTAATTTTATTATAATATTATATTCGATAATAATAACAATTATTATTATTATTATTATCATCACCTTACTGCAATGTACTTTTCGCTAATTTTTCAAACCATATTATCGATCAGCACCTACACATAATATACAATATTATACAGAATATATATATATATGTTGATACATACATTTTGGCGAACCGTTGTTTTCTGTAAAAAGTTTAAAATACGGAATTACCCATCATGTTCGGAAAGTAGAAGTTAGATACTCGTCTACTTACCAGTTATGGTAACAAATTTTTAAAAAATAGCCAATATTCCCTCAAGCTACAATGGTTTCGATAAAAGGCATGCGATGACTTTTCGTTCCACTATTGTGATAACTTTTCTCGTCTGCTTGAAATAAATAAAAATACATAATTTTTTGAGTATACATGCCATTTCTTTTTACATAATGCAAATATATTATACTATTTATACTGCATTTGCAGTAGGTACCGAGAAAATTTTTTCAATACCACGATGGCACGATGTTTGCGTTTATAATATATTTAATGTTATTATG
Organism: Rhopalosiphum padi; assembly: GCF_020882245.1. Lineage (NCBI taxonomy): Eukaryota > Metazoa > Arthropoda > Insecta > Hemiptera > Aphididae > Rhopalosiphum > Rhopalosiphum padi. The sequence continues at coordinate 29,752,988 of NC_083600.1, forward strand.
TTAATATTTGGTTATATTATTTTAATTTGATTAAAAAAGCGATTTGCTGTCAATAATCGCAAACTACATTAAATTGACTAATTAAAATTAATTGTATAGTCGTACCCAGACTATAATAATATATAACTACTTTTACTTAATAATCACTTAAACACGAATGAAATCTGTTTCAAAACGATTTAAAATTTTTGTTTCTCACGATAGTCATCGTGTGTATACTACACTATCATAATACAAGTATATTGTGCAATTCTAGGTCAAAATATCCAATTAAAAATATGTTTTTTTAATAGCAATAAAGTCTTATTAATTCTTTTTATTTTAGAAACAAAATAAAAAAATAATGATTTCTTAAATTTCTTAATTTACGAATGTTTAATCCACTAACAAACGTACATAATATAATACGTTTAAAAATCCAAAGCATATGGCATAATAATATTATGTTATATTTATTGAAACTTATAAAGGTACTTAGATACACAATTTTGAAAGTATTTAAAACTACCTATATTAGATTAACTATTATTTATAAACTCGGTAAGTTGATTTATAAAATTATACAGTAATAATAGTACCAATAATAGGCAATAATAACTACTTGCAATGATTATTTTTAAAATAATAATTTCCTATAGTACATATTTTGTTTTGTATTTTTTTCGCCCAAATAGCACGTAAATAGTAATTTATCATAATACGTTTAATAACTACAAATACTGATCGTTGATCAGATCATCAAGTGTTTATATCACGAAGTCATGACAGGAGCTGTCAATATTTGCACTACTTTACATTTATAATATACAACCATACATATTTTTAAATATGAACATTGATTGGTTTAAAGATCATTATGTAAATATACATATTGTATATGATGGTAAAACAAAAATTATAGACGGCATTCAATTGAACATAAAATAAATATGGATAGTTTAAATAATTATTATAAAAACAGTAATATTATAGGTACCTTGAATAAAATATTTTAATTTGAGTAGGTAGACATATTATATATTATATACTATACGTCATATGCCATTGTAAAAAACAATTTCAAGTATACACGTTGAGTTTAGAGCGGCGGCGACGAGTTTTTAACACATTTGTATACGTGATTTATAAACATTTCAGACTTTTAACAAAGATATAATAAACTACTGCAAATTATACGCGAGTAAGCATTAAAATATATTACGATATTTGAGTGAAAAACAAGTTGATGTAGTAAGAGCTTTGCTTATGTAACCTTTTATTTTGTTGTTTTCTTTACAACACGCTTAACAATTTTTCATATTTCCTTTTAAACGCAGCGTACACATGCAACACACGTATACACGCAAAAGTGAAACGTTGAATTTTTTGTGATACAAAAAACATAAAGGAAAAAAAATAGAAATAAATAAATAAAATCGAGAAGAACTGCGCGACTTGACGGCGGCGGCAGGTATGGGGGTGGGAGGAGCGTGCGATATGAGGGTCGAGACGGCAGGAAAAGAAGTATACAACAAAATAATAATAATAAAAATAAATGAGATATAAAAAAAAAAAAAATAAGAAAAACTACAAAAACAATCTTTGTGCAGTATACGAAGAGGGAGCGGCAGTATATTATACAGGGTGCGCAGACGCGTTTCGGGGATTGGAAACGAGAGATAGAGAGAGCTAAAACTTTGTCGGAGTTGAAGGGTCGGAATACGAACGCGGAAAGAGAGACGGTTACCGGCTGGCTGACGGGTAGTGGGTGGGTAGGTGGGTAGGGCAGTGGAGTGATAACAAAGCTTAAGTTTGAGGAGAAGAGATGACGGAGAAGAGACTCTCTCTCTCTCTCTCTCTCTACACACACACACACACACACACACACACACACACACGTATACACGTATACACTATACAATTCATCAGGTCGTGAAAGGGGGTGGAGGGAGGGCGCAAAGGACTACATATAGTGTTATATATATATATTCGACGACAATGAAGACAGCGGTGGTTTCCTTGTTTCATATAAGTATATATATATTATATTATACTTAGAAGGGGTGAAATATACGGTCGCCCCGGGGGCCAGAGCGCGTGGTCGGGTCTGAGGGGAATCCGCCAGGGTCCGGGCGCGCGAGAATATAAGGGACGACTGCGACTACGACGTCGGCGGCGACGACGACGACGACGACAACGACGGTCCCGGCGGGGTAGTGACGGCGGTTCCCCATTGGTCGGTACTCGTAAAAGTTTCACAGCCCCGGGCGCCGCACCCGCCATTCACCTCCTCCTGACGAGGCAACCCTCTGCACCGAATCGCGTCACGCGCATGCGCTCGTCGATTGCCGCAACGGCGGCGGTGGCTGCCTTTTCCGCGTGAGCGATATATACTTATGACTAATATCGTATGTGTTTACATATTATAAAATACATACATATTTTATATACATATATATATATATATTTACATATATATAGTACATACGGCATACACTATAGGCGAAAAGGGTTCGCTTCTGTTTTCAACGCGAAATTAGCAAAAACACAAAAACGATAATACTTGAATATTACATTATATTATACTAATTGTATGTATAATAAATAGATTGATGTACTTACAATAGAAAATTTTTTTTAGATATTTGACATGTGGTTGTGTAACAAATAAAAAATTAACTAAAAATTAAAAATCTATAATGACTATAATCACAATATTATATTATATACAAAAATATGTCCTTAGTATCATACAAATTACTGAAGACATGAAGGTTTGTAGTAAAAAGTCAATTCATGTCCACGATCAAGACTACTCGACTATTGATAGCTTTTATATGTATTTTATAATACTTATTACCGGAAAAATTTGACAAATGTTTGAAATTAAATTTGAATATATTCGTGAATATCCTTAAAAATGTTTTATCGGAGTAGATTATAATATATTATTTTATGAATTAATATATGAACCGCTAAGGCGCTAAATACCGTAAACTTTTCCATGGACTTTTGAAACCGTAAGTTGGAGAAGTAGGTGATTTCGATTTTTATTATCGCATAAAATTTAATAATAACATTATGTTTGTGATGAAGAAAAGACTCGAACAAATTATACAAAGCTCATACTTGGCATTGTTTATACGTACCTATGTATATAATGTGTATGCACTGTGTACACAACCCGCACTCTTGCATCAGTTTTGCGTTACGTTCTTCATTCGAGTGTTTCGAGCAGCGCTAAAATAGTAAATATAAGATCACTGCAAGCAGGAAGTCGCGTAGCCGGTCACCCTACAATTTTCTTATGTCCGACATTAACACAATAATTATTATTATTATAAATATAACCTTTATCGTATACACACGACGTGCACAATTTATAGTACGTTACAGTTGGCCGTCTTAATAATGCATGACTATTGACTATATACTAACACTGTCATGAACACATCGGAAGAAAGATGTTCAGATTTAGAATTTCCGGTTAGATTGTATTCTTACTAAAATATTAAAATATAACATTGTGTATTAATATTTTTATGTATAGACATATAATATACAATATACATATTACCAATATGTTAAGAGGCCTTGTTTTTGCTTATGAGTCCGTCGACAGTGGGGAATATTCGCAATCGTTTGGATCGGTGAAAAATGTACGGAGTTAACGATAATTTTATGATTTCGTCGTTTGTTTGAAAATCGCAGGTGGAGGTGATTACCTTTTAAGTACCTTTAACGTGTCTGTCGTCTAGAACGAGAAAGCGGACGAAATCGATTTTACACGAAATGAATATCATTTAAAAAACGGCGCCTGTCATTAAATCCCTATTTGTACTGTCGTGGTATATATTATTCACACGCATCGACATTATACGCGCCGTAACGCATAATTAGACGAACACTTCAACACTATACTATAAGGTCTTTTTGTATACTCTATAAGGACCGTCGACAATGCAAAATATTTAACAGATTAAAATAAACATTTAAAAAAGATTTTTTTTGTCTGCAGGCAGCATAATATACAAATATTTTTAAGACTTTCAACTAATTAGGGAAAAAAGACATTGTCAATTTATATTCAATAATAATAACTAATAACATTGTGTATGGTATTTTGTGAGAACAAATTATAAAATTATCCAGACGTTACCACGTGAATATATTATTATTATATCCGTCGACAGAAAAGCTATAATTTTTTTAGAAGTGTTGCGAGCCGAAATTCGCCTCATGATCAATTGTATACCCATATAGTATAATATATATTACATTGATATAATAATACGTTTACTTTGTAGATTATAGTGGAACGGTTTGAAATGTTTACAAAAATCGAGATCTCCGGTGGTCTCCTCGAGCCGGGTCCCCATGTATATATATATATGTTTACCAGGACCGTAGCGGCTAAAAAATATTGTCATTGAACAGAAAAAAAAACTTATAGTCAAATGCCGTTTGACAATGGTTCGATTTTTCCTGTTCTCTTCGTCCTGCGTGCATTTTAATCGCACGAGAAAATAATAATATATATATAGGTACGTCTTATGTCTCCGCGGAACCCACACACGTTTTGTTTGCTCTACTTACTTGTCTCGCCGCTATTATATATACGTACCTACTTATAACATTATATCGATTGAAGACGGTCTCACGTCTGTTTCCTCTTCGCCGGAGTGAGACATTCACGACAACGAAATAATAAGCGTATAAAAATACGACTGTGTATATTATGTTATAATCATACGTATAACATGATGTAATAATAATATAATGGTCGAGGATAAATAAACATAAATCCAACGTTGTCGGTCGCTGTCGTACCCATTATGTTATTCTGTACATCTGATGATCATCAGATGTGTATACATCGTGAAATACGTTCGCGTGGCCATTGTACACGATCGTCGCAATTATAATAGGTGCTGCATATTGTACAAATCATTGTGTCACCGGTCGCCTTTTGAATGCGTACAACCGCGATGCCCGGTGTAATTTATAATAATATGGCGAGCCGGCCTGCTAAATAAAAGTCGTCGTAAAAATACGTATATTATAGTACCGAGAGAAATGCATGTTTGTATTTTTCATTTTATTTTTACCTTTATTATTTGCTATTCTATTTGATTTAGTATGCAATATATCCATATATAAAGTTTTTTCAACGTGAAATGCTACGAAATAATAACATACCTATATACTATATTATAGATATCTACTCGATTTTAGTTTTTTCTTTCCCATCACGCATCGTTTCTCATCGTACTTTTCTGCGTACACGCGAATTTTAATAATGGTAATACTATAAAAAAAAACTTGGATTTATTTTCGTCCAATTTGTATTTATTTATTTTACGTTTTTCTCTTTTTTACTCGCGGGTTTCTACATAAAATCTCGGGCAAACCACAAAGGGGGTCGATATACGTGTTTTTTTATGCTTTATTTTACTGTGTGTACTATGCTTAAACGGAATTCGTATATAGTTTTTTTCACATTCACCAAAGCACAGTGAGTTTCCATATTCATTTTTTTTCCGAAAATATTATTAAATTGCATAACAACAATATTCCAGACACTGTATCGGCTATATATTTTGATATTTCGGTGTAAGTGTGTGCGTGTATCGTTTGCACCTCATCGCGGGTACAACATCTCGGCCCCGGAGGACATAACCTTCAAAGCGGTAATAAAACATATTATTATTGATAAACTGCGACTCTGGCGAGATTATATTCGATGGAAATTAAATATAAATCAATTCTCGCTGAACGTTATTGAATGTAATAATATAATAAAGCGAAGATAAATCACGTGGTATTATTAAATAATATATAGGCATAGAAGGGGTGATGATCAATATAACCGAAATCTTATTTTTCCATGGACTTCAAAATTTGAAGAAAATTATGTCTCATACATATTAATTGTAAACTGAAATATCAAAAATTTTATGAAATAAACGTTATGGTTTAAATTCGAAAAAAATACAAATTATATTATAATCGTCTATGATTTCGCTGGTTATAACTGAAACTACTAATACGTAATTATATATAATCATTTAGCTTGGTACTTGCTGATAAATCGATGAATAAAAAAATTAAATTAATAAAAATATAAATATTTTTCTAGTATCAACTAATGACATTTTGGCAGAGATAATGCAGTTAATACTTTGTATTAACTCAACAAAAGATTTGTATTTATTTTATCAATAAAATAATAATTGCTCAATAGTTGTGCATTAAACTAGTAACGAGTAAATATTGTTCTCAAGCAAATTTCGTTACAAAATAAATAAGTTAATATTGATCCGGAACAATTTATTTAGAAAAAAAAAAAGTATTTCAATAATGAAATAAACACGAAACACGTTTCTAAAACCAGTGATCCTTGATTTATTTTTTTCCGTCAGGAAACCATTTTGTCTTTAAATTTTCAAGTCACTCAGTGTCAGGTGCCCAGCCCGAGGCCTTCAACCACCCGCCAATGTATGATTTGTATGCGCTGGAAAAGTTTTAAATGAAATAATAATGAAAGAAAGTATAATAGGTATGTAATATTGCTATAGAAGGTTTATATAGTTATATATATATAATAATTTAAAAAAAAAATCGTCGATTACAACTGTCCACGGTTTGTTTTATTATTAAATAAAATACGACTCCGTGACTAATCATATATATACACATCAACAACAAACCGAAACAAAACAAACAATCAAACCGTTTGCACACAGTCTCGACAACCAGCAGCAGACTGTTATATATATTATATTCTTCGTGTAGCAATAGTCGCGAACACATCAAAATGATTCAAGATTTGCAACCGATTTAATCTGCGTATTATATCGCTATTTATAATTTTTTATTATAAACTGAAGGATACAGCAGCGATTTCACTTTATATATCGACTGTAATAAAACAAAGGTATTATAAGTTCCAAAACACTGCACGACAATCCGATAAGACGTCTGAAACATGCTGCTATAGTATACGGTGTAAACGTGTAAAGATTTATTTATGTTATAATATTTTATTGAAATTGTTTCTAATTTAAAAAACAAACGCATTGTCTTACTTATACCCATCGAGCTAAATAAATGTAATCAAAACGTTAGTTTTGAATCTCTTACGCTTATTATAAATGTTCGTGCGTCGTCGTATACCTCGCAGATCTGCAACAAAACGCAATATTGAAAAAGTATAACGAATAAATAATAACAATATATAGGCATCATTACGTGTTTCACGTCTATGTCATATTATGGTAATGTTTCTATAGACTTTAAAATGCACATTTTCGTAGTTGATACTATATTTAATACATAAAATAAAAAAAAAAATTACCAAAAAATTGTTACATAATATACTAATTTATACCTCGATACCCACTCAACACTTCAATAATTATTAAAGTATAGTTGTATCAGACTTTATGGATCTCTAGTCTGTCATCGTTCGACATGTAGAACGTGAGCATATTCTGTTTTAAACCATACTATAAGGTCGGAAAAAGACAAAAGTATAAAATATGTGTAAAAAAAAACATGACGTTTAACCAAATCGATGAACACGTGGTCTGTCCATAAACGGCAATATTATATTACTATTATGACTTATAATAGCGTATGGCGAGAATAAAATATTGTTTTTAATCGTGCGTTTGGAGGTAAACGCGAAGAGTATTGCTCGGGGCGAATGGCGCGAATGTGTGCGCGTGTGTGTCTGCAGTGAGTTATATAGATTACATATTTATACATATATAGGAATTATAATAAATATTACGTTCGGAGAGTTTTCGCGAAAAATTAAAATTTCGCGCGCGCAAAATCCACTACAAAACGAAAACAGACGAGACATTTCATCGTGGGTAGTTGTTATATATATATATAGGTAGTTGATAAAGTGTCGTTTTTGCCGTCGGCAACGATATAAAATATAATAACAACAGCGATAAAGGTGGTGCACGGGTATAATAAAAACATCAATTGTAAATACTCTGCCTGATCTTTTGCTGATAAAATTACGTGGGTACGAGTGTAGTAATTCAGCGATTTAATCTACGGGTGACCAAAATCATACGTTATCGTGTACAAAGTCAAAAGTTACTTAAAAAAACACTAAAAAAAAAAATACAAAAATAACGGATAATGAATATAATAAAAGTTAACGAATGCCTGCATACAATAAACATGGCTTATATACTTTTTAGCAAAACATAATTTAATAACTGAATTTCAATGTAATTTTTTAATATGAAACGGTTTGTACGGTATAATATTAGGTATAAGTTTACAAAAAACCTACTTAAATACTAACTTTCGTAAACCGAATTAAGTAAACGAAAAAGCGAAGCATTTCCAAGTAAATATTGGTACAATTGCAGCATATATTATAATGTTGAATGTTTCTTGATAGTCAAAAAAATTTCGACCGCATTAACCTTGTTGTAATTTGAATAGTTCGATCTAGTTTACAAATCAAATTTCTACGATCTGAGGAAACGGTTCACCTTAATTTATTTTGTTTTATCATTTCGTAGTCCATACGTTTCATCTGTATATAGCAAGATAAAGTGTGTTATGGTTTATTGTTATATTTGACGATAATCAATAATACCATCGGCTGATGACAACGGGTCGGACGCACTCGGACAGTCAATTATATACCTGAACCTAACCTTGACAATTTTGTTCCCGAGCGCCGAAAAGCTTACGAAAGGCTTTATGTTCGGTATACCGGACGCCTTTAGCTGTATCGCACTCGATGGGTTTCGCGGTATCCGTGTGCAGCATATAATATTATATTATACACCGAACGCGCGCGATCTGCAATGGGAGAAAGCGCCGAGCCACCCCCCCCCCCACACAGTGGACTCCGGGGGTGTATACCCACCTGAGGTAGGTAGTGGGTATACCTATATACATATAATATACGTAACGTTCGGTGGGTGACAATAAAACACAATATTATAGCAAACGCGCACCCGCGCCCGCACGTACACTAACTGCACCCTGCAGTGCCAACGCCGTCGTGCCCGCGGGGCGGAGATAGGCCGTCCCTTTGGCCTCGAGCACTCCGCCCAGAGCGTCGCGCAACCGCTACCGCGGTAGCCTCTCCGGCGGCGACCGGAAAACGTTTGTGTCGCGCAATTGTTGTGCCGCGTCCGTTCGTAGTAGCTCCAGGGCCGACGGCGTACAGTGTACAGTTGCAGTCCACGCATCACCCGCTGCCCGCACGCGCGATTTTCTCTGACATTGTAAACCGTATACCCAACATCTGCGCGGTTATCGTGTCATATCGTTGTGAATTTTGTTTTCCGAAACCTTCCGCGAATTTTTTTCCCAAATTTCTGTTTTCCGAAATCGTTCGCGAACGACATACAGTTTTTCACGGCACCGATGACAAAAACGTCATCAACGAACGACTACAACTGCTGCGCCTTCGTCATCATTCTGCAGGTACGTACCCGCCCGCTCGTAACGGATATATTTTCTCCAGCGTTTATACATTTCATAGGAAATGCACTCACTTAAATTGATCTATGTATTTATATATAAATGTACGCGTATGAGAACACGTTTTGCTTGTAAAGAGCTCCACAAGAGGTGGCTTCTGGTATTCGTCGATTAAAAAAGGTGTACAAGGGACATGTATATTTTAGAATTTATATTTCTCTGCCAAGACAGATTGCAATATGTTAACACAAATAATATATCACTCCCAAACATACAAATATTACGAAGGGGGTAAAAATTGTTTAAAGCATATTTTATATTTAAAGAATAATAACTTTGGTAGGTTTAATTTTTTAATGTAATTTATTGACAAAAGAGACAAAATATTTTCTTTTACAAAAAAAAAAAAAAATATCTAATAACAATGTTTGTATGTTTCTGTTAATTACCTATTATATTTTTTAAATAGCAATTTTCTAAATAAATTTTTACCGCCCCTGGGACGCTGGTTGTTGCGGTTAGTGCCTTATTGTCATTGGAATATTATTATCATCGTAAACATAGTCGACGATTTGACGCGCATGCTCGTCGTCGTTGATTTCGTATTTCTTACGATTTATACACGAATCATTTCAAGTACCGCGATCGATGGACAAGGTTACAGCGACGACCCCGATGGTGTATTTTTAAGCTCCTAGGCGTTCTATTACAATATAGGTCTCCATTATAGAACTAACTATGTACATATAATATATAATATAATATATTTATAATTATTAATTTATTCCTAACCTGCGAGTTTGAACCGATTTTTCTATTTTAATCTTGTGCATTAGTTTAAGATATATATATATATATATATGTATATATTGTATGATTTATAATATTATAAACACATAGTGCCCGACGTGCTTGATTTCGTACTCATATATTATTATTATATTACATGGTTTGTGTTGGGTGAAACGTTTTGAAAAGGTCAGTTTCTTTTCGGTTTTTGTCTATTTCCCAGGCTTTGTCGCCGCAAGCGTTTTTATTGATTTCATTTCGACCTAATAAATACGGCACGAAACGATATCGATTAAAATATAGATATGTAATAAGATAATATTATGGTTTTGCTACTTGTTAAAAAAAAAATTATAGAAAACGACTTTCCGATCATATTCAATAGTTTGTGTGACGACCGGTCACATAACATTATTTAAATAATATAGTCACGCACCAAAAACTGATATTTTCGAATTTCGAGGTCTATACCGGTCAGACTCATGGATTCTAGATATTTTTACAAATCGTGTTTTTTTAATTTCGACAAGGAGCGCAAAGATCGGGGTATTTCAGATATACAGTGGAACTCATCAAAGGCGTGCGTAGAACATTTTTGCTCGGGGTGCACAATACTAAAAAACAGATTTAACATTTTTTTTGATTCATGAAGTATTTTTTAACTCAATACTTAAACACTAAACTAAGCTGAACTCACTGGGGGTGCAGTTATATACCCAGCACCCCTCGTGCGCACACCTATGGTAGAACTTCGATAATTCAAACCTCTATAGTCTGAATTTCTCGATAAGTCAAAGTCCTTTGAGATGAATTTTGACTTATTAATCGAATTGTTCGAGATACATTACCGAAAATTACTGAAATATAATATTATATAATAATTACGTAATATAATACGTGTGCAAATAATTAGTATAATATGACGTACATTGTACATAAATAACGATAATCATAATCGAAAATTGATTAATTTTATTAATCTTTACTTAATGCTTAAAAGGCATGATTAACAACAGATTAACGTTTGCTATTTACGTTTATCTAATGTACATTATTGATTAACAACTTAAGTTGATCGAAATATACTCGATAAATATTTACGTAGGTCGATATTTAACGTAATGCTGATATAACAAAAGTTTAGTTTATTTTTATATAAAAAATATTTTCGATAATTCGAATTTTTTTTGCTCCGGACTGATTCGAGTTATCAAGGTTTCACCGGATATATTTTTAAAACGCCACGCGTATTATTATAATAAAATAGGTTGTGCTTAAACTTTAAACAACGACATTACAACAAAGTTATTATTGTTTCTTTATTGAATAATTCATTCCGTAGAAAGTTTCACTTATGTAAAGCGTACTTTATAAATTGTTTTAATGCATTGTTTATACATATGTATAGTACTTACGATGATTATATTATTATGTTTTGATAAAATTTAAATTATATTTCATTATATTTTCGGAAATTCGTATTTTTATTTTAGTTTAATTGTATGCGTTTCTATAAAACTAAAATCCATGATTTAATCGATTTGTATAATGTAGGTATAAGTAAGTATCAATATTCAATAATATGATTAATATGTTACATATTTATTATGTAGTTATAATGTATAATATATATGTTTTAATTTATCATAAAATATGTATAATATTATTATCATGTCTATTTTATACTTATTATTATTCACATAACCGTATAATATAAACTAATATATTGAACTATATTAAACTATATTTTTTAAATAACACCATAATAAAAGTTGTATTAATCGAAACTTCATCATGTTTATTTGACAAGTTATTTTTGAATAAGCATCGTCTGATTCGGTAAAATTTTTAGTATTTTATAATTTGTTAACAGTATATTATTTTGTGAATATGGCGCACCCAGCGTTGTATATATATAATACATTTTAATTAATAATATTACAATGTATTAGGTTTTTTTTTATCATTATTAAATATGAGAATCTGATTATTATTAATAATCATATCCTTTTTATATATTATAGCGAGTTGAATTAATGTCAAAAATAAATTGACTTTGTAATTTAATTTATAATGGTTTTTTAATTTATGTACATCGAAATTTTAATGAAAGAATTATTGGGTTATTTATTAATATCCTAAATGTAAATGTGAAATATTATTACTTATATCATATTTCAAATTATTATAAAAATAATTAAAATATAATTTTCAAATTTAAAAAAAAAATCATACTTAATTGCTTTTAGAAACATAATGTCTTATAGTATGATTGAATGTTTCGATATACCTACATAATATTATATAAATACTCATATATATGTATATATCATTTTATAATAATATGTAACAATTATTGTGAAACTGTGAAAGTTATTTGTTTAGTTTTGGTATGTAATTTGTTTTCTTTTCTTTAAATCATAAAAATTATAAGACTATTACCATTTTAATCGCTCCTGAACATTTTCATTTTTGTGGTTTACTTAATTTAGCTTTTGTGTCATTAATATTGTCTGATAAAATTTAATTTAATACTTGAAAACTCTTTTAATATTAAAAGAAATTTCGGTAGAAGTAAAAAAAAATTGTACTTCAATATTATTATATATTATTTGTACAATACAATATCGTAGAAAATAAAAAATAAAACGATGTTGGGTATAGTTGGAATTAATTAATTATCAATAAGATAATAACTATATAACTATATTGACTGATAATAATCTCAAAAACTTTGTCATTATTATTATTTTTTTTTTTAATAATAATTATTACTTTTTCCAATACCTAAATAAATTATTAACTTTTAATTTTATCTTATTTTATAATTTTCTACAAACAATAGTATATCATAACATAATATTAATAATTATAATCTAACTTACATGTTTTTTCAATGGTTGTTTAAATAGCCTCTATTATTTAAAAATATGTTAAGTTTTTGGGTATATACATATTACGTGCATGCAAATATAATTAAAACATAATCATCATTATGCAAGTTCACAAATGTTGAAATGCTATTTAGTTTTTAAAAATAAAGTTGACTTGTTCATTAAATAATTAAATCGAATTTATTATTGGTAAAGATGAATGATTATTGTTTATTATTTGTATTTATTAAATAAAACTCAAAATGTCAGTGCTATTTAGTTATACATATTATAGTTTTAGGATATGAATTATAAATAACAACTTTGTTTAAAATAATCGATAATAACTATTGAATTGCATTTATTCTATAAACTATGAATGATAGTAGTTTATAATGTTTTATACATTATACTGATAATATAATATATAATATTTATATTATCTTTCATTTATTAAATGGTACTTGGAATTTTGTACTGCAGAATTTTAGATTAGAAATATAAAAATGTGTAGATATTTTAAAGTGACTAGACCGGTTTAGCTTCTAAATTTGAGTATAAGAGTGTAGGTACCTGTAATTTTTTTCTTGACATGAAAATATATAATATAAATGTACTTTTATACTCATATTCCATATGATGTTAAATGTTATGTTATGCTATTTCCAACAAAATAGCATAAGATAATATTTCTTGAGTGAAAAGTTATTATTATTCTTTATGATATTAGAATGATTTACGTTGTATCAGTACGTACTACGTAGTAACTTATAGATATATACTTATTACTTATACTATATAAATTAGTTTATCATTAAATACAAAATCTATGTGTAATATATAATTATTAATATGAATAATTCATATCTCATTAGTTTTATAATCTAATATATATTATTATATTCATTTTTTGTACAATATTTGGCGTTCATACATTAGTACATGTTACATTCTAGGTATATATAATATTTATACATTTTTTTAATAAAAAAATTAAAAATTGTCTATATTATTAGCTCAGACCCATTTAAAAATAAGAAAATAATAATAATCTGCAATATTATTTTATTTATGTTGGATATATTAAACCTTACCAAAATCAAATATTGTTTATTACAGTACCTACCTCTATCATACCTTTTACTACAGTATCAAATTTCTAAGCTACTTATTAAGCATAATTTGGATAATAAATTTGATACGTTCATTCTTAAGTCCTTAACTGCATGACATAAAAACTTAGTCACACACACAAGAATGATTAGTCACATTCATTGGGCACGTAATATTGGCATATTTAATTTAAGATTGATAGTCCGGAAAATATGAGAGGGGCATCCTGTAAAACACATTCACGATACTTCTAAAATACGCGTGTACGTATACTTATATTAATATATGTGTGTACATTTCAAAGTAGAAAAATAATTTCACGCAGTATAATCAGTTGTTATACTATAATGTTAAATATTAACGTTATATGATATACATATTATATCTGTCACAATAATGTAAGTCTATAATAATACTATATAATTTATAAGTGGTCGAAATGGAATGTTGTTTCTTTTAATTTATCGGAAAATGACATTGGTGGAAACCGTCTGCAACAGTGTAAGTTTATCGTATTATAATATGATTTAAAATCGTGATGGGCGGAGAATTTTCTGAAAAGGTCGTATGGAACGATAGAACTTCATATATATATTTATATACTCAACTGTTGTCACATATACATATTACAATACATCGCGTATAAGACGATTGACGTAACCTAACGGGGAACTTACGCGGTTTGATATTCTACACACGTCAGGTTAATAATAATCATAATTAATAACAATAACGGACTGACGGGCGGTTTTGGCGAGTGAAAAGAATGTTTAAAATATTTCAAATTCCTCGGTACGGGGGGAAAAAAAATTCCGAAATCACTTATTACTATTTTAAATAAACCGACGCATTAATGTATACAATATACACATTACATATATTATTATAATATGCTTATACGAGAGTAGGTATATATTATAATACGTCGGTGGGGTATTAAAAGTATATACTCGGTCGTATACCTATGATATTACAACGTTATTATTTAGAGCACGTAGGTATATATATATATATGACGTGTGTGTTACTACTGGACGGCGGCGACGGCGCGTGTAATAATAATTATATAGTTTCGAGCGCGTGTTTTACATGACGTACACATTCTTGGGATGCCTCGTGTGGATACCGTCTGCGGATACTCAAACACTTATAATATATATATAATATATACCGGCCGGAAAGTCGAGCACGCGAGATGGGCTCGGTTATGAGATATGTAGTGCAGAGTGCGCGCGCGCGTACCTCCGCCTCCGCCGCGTGTGGGAGATTTAGATTTCTCGATCGTTTCGTGAAAACAAAAACTAAAATCTTTTTTTTTTTTTATTATTATTTCAACGAAATTCCCATATCGTGTCGATAATGACGCGACGAATGCTGTCCGATCGGCGCAATGTGTATATATATACCTATATTACATATACGTATAATACACAGACGGCGGCGTTTGTGTGTACCTGACATGGCTCGGAGGCTGTATTTTTTTTTCTTTTTATTTTGTTGTTTTTATTCGTATAATCGTATATATATATATTATATATATAATATTATGAAAAAAATTCGACTCGTCCAGAACCTTACCGGAGGGTAGCCGCGCCGTAAGCGACCGTAACGGGCCGCGCGGCGTATAATTTCGAATTAAACGGTTTGCGCGCGCGTCGATTAACTCCCGCTGCTGCGGATATATAACATAATAATATAATAGTTCAGTTGCATACCTATTCAACCCCGTCGGTCGCGTGATTTCAGCGAAAAGAAAAACCACCGTCGTTCGCCCTCTCCGCCTCGGAGGCACATTACGCATAGTATACATATTATATATTACGTACATCAGTATATTTACACGCCGCCACAGCAGCTCTCTCCGCGGGCGCGATCGTTGATTAACTGCACGAATACGCGTATATATATATATATATATATATATAGGTACGCGTGTGTATATATGAGCATTATTATATTAATATCACGGAATGTCGTGATATTGTACGAGAACTGAGCGTGCGATCTAAATATTATTATTTAGGAACCCGCGAGTGACGGGGTAGTCTTCAAGACGTACGCGAAAATACACAAATAATTTTCGTATCAATACAATGATTGTAAACGCACAATATTATTATAGGCATTTATTATTATTTCATATTATATTATATAATAATCTGAAAAAAACATCGAGAGAGAGACGACGAGTCTCGTCAAAATACGTTTAAAACCTATTGCAAGATTTTCATTATTTTCCTAAACGTTGAATTAAACCTGGTCATATTAAACTCGATAAATTACTGGTTTAAAGCACGCACTGGTGTACTTTTGTTCAATACGTGGGAATTATAAACAATTTTAAAGTTTATATTCAATCCGACGTTATAATATTTATTTTATTGCGTGAAATAATTCATTCATTCGAATGAAACGATTTCCTGTAATGTTCATAATTCAATGACTGTATTGTATTGTGGAACCAATAATAATCTATACTTTTCATAATGATAAAGTTTTATTATATGATGTTAAGATGTATGAGTATGATGTGCGTTTAAATTAATTAATTAAAATATACGATTCTGTTAAAAATTCGTTACATTCGTATAGCGAATAGCACTCGAGTAACGATTTCTAAAATATTTCGTAAATAAATGCATTTATATATTATAGGTGATATGAATAATTTATTTCATTTATATAACAATAAATTAATAGTTATATTACCTATGAGTAATAAAGTAACTACTATTCCCGATTTCTCGACCATCCGGCAACAAATACGAAGGTTAAACATGTAAATTACAATAACCAATAACTATGTATACTTTCTATAGCATAAAATATATTTTATATTTACCGTATACATCACTTACAATTTAAGTACCTAGTATTCTTTTAATCATATAATATTTTAACAATTTTTACCTTGATAATATACTGCGATCACCACTAGTGAGATCTATATATATATATGTGTGTGTGTGTTGAGAGGCACGGATCCAAGGAGGGCCAAGGGACCTCTTATAGACTGATAAATTCTAGGATGTCTATTTTCGACAACAAATTAATATGAATAAATAAATACAGTGAAACCTCTTAAAATAGCGGACACATTTATGGCTAGATTTTGATAATTTTTATCTCAATTATTATCTAAGTATATTTTATTACAATGTAAATTTTACACATTGTTATACTAATTATCTATAGTTTAAGTTCCCTATTATCGTACCTATAGGAAACGGCCGTCTTATTCAGTAACTGACTTTATTTTAAATTATAATAAATATAAGTATAATATATTCATACAAATGTGTATCATTTTTTTGATAACAATATATTTTATTTACCTCCCCTCTCTAAATAGGTGACTAAATTTCAGCGGTTGAAAGTGTTAGATATTTAAGGATTTCACTGTTAAAGATAAATTATTAAACGCATTTTCTTGCCGATTGTGTTTCGGCAATATCTATTCTTATCGGTTTCACTGACATTATTATTGACATTATTTAAACAAACACTTTGGAATTACAATGATAAATTAATTGTACACATATTTTCGTAACTAAGAATAGTTTTATTTCAATAGGTACTCATCTATTATAACTTCTAATAACACCCAAGTATTTCTTTATACGTAACTATTATAAATAATATAATACATATTATTGTAAATTATAACTTTTAGTTATAACTGTTAATTATTATTATTATTGAAGGGTATCAAAATAAATTTAAATGGGAATAATATTATACCTTTATAGTTGAATTTAATGATTATAAAATTTGCTAATCTCTGATTTATCAACTTCACTACATAATCTTGGAGGTGTAATAATAATCGTACTCGTTAGATTAATATATACATACACATATACGTGTATAATATAATGTATTAATGTTTATAAATGTATCGTACGATCGTATGTTTTTTATATATATATATATATATATATATATATATACATTTCCACCTTGCTGTGGCACATTCATGACGTTTTTGACGTTAATCATATATTTATTATTTATATATTGTTTATGTATGATATATTATATATATATATATGGTCTTTGAACCTATATAGTTATACTGTTTTATCGGACTACGAGATCAACGACGCGTGACGGCAAAATAGGCGTTACTAAAAACCTTATTTTTGAATACACACATGAATTATACACAGATTTTACAGACGTGCGCATATTCGTATATAGAGGTACTATACACTAGTCATCTGATTTTACCGCTGTCCTTTTTCAACGTATCTATGATATGTAAGAACGCCAAAAACCGTGAGATTTTTATTATAATTGTGTACGTTTTTGCCAACCTCTAATTATTGTACGGTGTCGTTATTTTCGACTTTTAGTACAGGTAGGGTCAGGTAGTACCTCCCAAAGTTGTGCCCACCTACATCTATAAAGAACTACCGCTATAAGCATCATCTCGTTCGACGACGCGATATATTATTATAATTTATATCGTTTTAATATTTTACAAGATAACGACGGACAAATTTTGCAAACTCTCAATAATAAAAAAAACATAGTATGAATCCTCGATCTGACCAAAAAAATCATAAACAGAAGAAATAAAATAAGTCTTTATTATAATGTACATATTATCTTATTATATAGTTAATTAATGATGAAAATAGTTCATTGAATAAATGTAAAAAAAATGAAAAGTATTAAAATATGTAGTTTAAAATTATAATATGCAATAGGTTGGTATTTGTTAATGGTAGATACATGAGACTGAGCAAAACATCAAAAATGTTTTACTCACAAACGTTTGCTTTTTCTCGGAAAGTTCTCATCTAGCCAAATGACTTAGACATATTATATATTTTACCGAGAGTGTCATCACATATGAACATTACACATATTCGTATTTAAATGTGTTGTAATTCCACGTATTTGCAGTGTGTACTGCAGCATATTATTATACAACTATAGCTAGATTGGTAATGTGTCATGTGGGACGGGGTGCAAAGGGTAAATAAAAATATAGATATATATTATACATAATATAGTATATGCGCACGGTGAAACGTAATTAAAACGTCCCGACCAAAGGGTGCATTTCGTTTGTGGAAAAGTGACGTACACAAACGCTGGCGGAAAGTGGGGTGGTGCGGTCGGTCATCCTTTTGAATTATTAAACCTTCCGCACAATCAACACGCGCACACACACCCGCTAAATACACACACACTCTTGCCCTCACCTCTTCGCGCGTATTTCATCGAAGAAGCAATTCAATTCCAAAACGGTCTCTCCGTTCCCCTCTTCCTAAACCAAAACTACCCCTTCGCCTAGCAATCTCTCTCTATATATTTATTTCGACGCATCTCTCCGTCTCTTTTTACTTACACTTCTCTCATTTTCCCCACATCGCTGCGAATGTGTATGTGTGTGTGTGTGGTGTGTGTGTGTGTATACCTCCCTTCGCCTGCAAGAATGTGCGGTCAATGAGGAAATTCCAATTTCCACAGGATAAACTCCATTTTACGGCCAATTTATTTCCGGCGCTCGTCCGCCGGAAACCCGGTGTTCGAATACGAACACACCCCTCTTCATAAATATATATTATATAACTTTGGTGATAAATCGTATTTTATGCGATGGCAAAGACGTGACCGAGGAACGATAATAATAAAAAATACTTTTCTATAATATGTGATACTATAATGTACCTACATGTAAGGATCATTAAGCGTTGCTTTAGTTTATTACATTGTATGCGCGCATTATATGTAAATCTAAAATTACATAATTTTCCCGGAATCTTATAGTTTAATAAAATAAAAGCATGCTGAAAAACTTTGTTCGAACATTTTTAAATTTTGAGTGGGACAATGAATGTATTTGTTTTTAAATTATGGGAATTAATTTTTTTGGTATCTGACGTCACTTCAACTTTGAACTTTGAGAATGGTTTCTGGTAGCAAATCGAATCTAATTAAAAGGAAAAATTCCCATTAATTTTCAAAATAATCCAAAAACTTATTAAAAAATTACAGAAGACGGAAAATGTATGCAGTTTCCTACTAAATCGATTTTTTTTTACTATAATAAATAACCCCAGACTTATAATGTACACTAAATATTTTCTAGAAATATTTTCAACATTTCTGGATCTTTTTGTGATAAATCACAGAGTTCTGTGGAACTGGATAAATAGTAAATTATGAGGAAAATAGGTACATTAAAAACCTACTAAATAGTAGAGCGTATTAGATTTGATTTTCTTCATAAATTTCCAAATCTGTACTATCTTACAATTTTTCATTCAATTTACCGAAAAATAAAAACGAAATTGAAACTGTAAAAATATGATTTCATTAAACCATTTTGTGTTAACACATTATATTATATATAATAATATAGATACGCGCGTATTGGTTAGGTAAGTATAGGTAGTTACCCCGTGGAGTTGAAACGAAACGATATAACTAATTATTGATTAAAAATTACCTTCCGTGTTATGGATTTCAACATAATATTTATTATTGTTGATGATTATTGTAATACAAATTGTTTTAAATATAAGTATTATCTTTCGATAATTTACTTCAAATCATCGAACATTATTTATTTATAATCTATAGTGTCGTTTTATACCCCATATTGAAGGAATCTAATTTAAATATTTATGTGCAAGACATGTTATTTTTAATAAGATATATTATGTAACGCTAACGCGCGTGTATTGTTTGTTGAAATAAAAGAAAAATTTCATCAAAACGAACGTCATATAATAATAATAAATCACGATTAAAATATTTTACATTGTGTATTAGCGATGACGGTTACACTCGTATAGCGTTATCCGGGCGCCGTTACACGACATTATATTGTATTATTATGTATTATTTTTATTATTACACGCGGAATCATTCCAGATTTTCAAACTAAGAAATAATTATATTTAATATCAATTACGTGTATTACTATACACACATAATATAGCATTATAACAATATATCATAAACAACGTCGTGAGTATATAATAGTAATATATAGGCAATAGCGTTCGGGTGATACACACAACTACAGATGTAGGGTAATAATTTATCTACGTACATCGCATATTCATCATTAAAAAAATAAAGCCGATAATAATTTACAATCGCCGTTTGTTTTTTGTGATCGTGTATTTTAATATAATGTAGTAATGTACAAAACATACAATTAGAGAGTTAAAAATAAACTGTAACACGCGCGCATAAAGAGTAATAACATTTCAATTTGGACAAGCAAAGTGAATCGGCCCGAGGAAATACAATCGTTTAACTTCTTAATGTTGGAACTGTTAATGAGATTTCTGGGGCTTCGAGCTATGTAAATTCATTAACGGTATACAATAATAATAATATGAAAACGGAATGTGCCATTTCGGAGCGGTCAGTGTAGGTTCCCTTAAAACGTTCATTGATAAAAGATTGTTATATATTGCCTTTCCGAGTGCGCGTTATACACCATATACATGCATGATACATACACACAAACACACATATATTTATGGATATATATTATAACCTGCGGGATTTAATTGAAAAATATGTATTTTCTAGTCCTTTCTAGACGAACGCCCACATGTTTCGTTCTTAATAAATCAATTATACTTTGACGATAAATAATTATCACTTGGCGTCATTTATAAGATAGATCATCACATACTCGTAGACGTGTGCCAACATCGCAAACAATATGCGTTGTAACTATTTGTAAGCATATAATGTGAATTATAATGTGGAATTATTAATCTAAGTTATATTACCATTATTATCGAACCAACTAAATCAAAATTATTACAACATTTAATGAAAAACAATAAAATATGATTTTGTTGTCAATTTGACATTCGTGTTCGATATGAAATATAAATAGTTTAGTTCGGTTCGGATCGGATTTGAATAAAAACAGCAAAATCATAATTCGTAAATTTGAAAATGTTTGGATCGGGTTGGAGACTACAAAATGTCGGGGTTCGTACTGTGTAATACGCTTATAATAGATTAGATTATTAAAAAATAATTACGAGCTACCTATGTACAAATTAAATTATATTTTTATTTCGCTTGTATCTCGTTCGGTTAGGTTGTAGTATAAAACTGGCTCATTATAAACGTAGAAACGTATCAGATCATATAATTAAATATTAAAATAAGTTACAGATTGATTTTCGACGTATAAACATAATCTAAATAATATAATGCATGAGATCTAAATGGAACTTACGCCAACACCGCGCATTGTTACCGAGTACAGAAACAAAAATAAAAGTGTTGTACATCAAAATTGCTGCGATATATTCGGTACAGAAAGACGTATGCAGCCCGGCAATTATAATAATGTAATAGTCCTAATACAACACACGATAACGCATATCGTATGACGCGCCACGTCGCCATTCCGAAAATGGAAAATCAAAAGAAAATGATAAAACACCCTAATTAAACTAACTCACACGTATTTCGTATAGTATGTAGGCGTGATGTCGTACACGTCATACTGTACATGTTATAATAAAGCAGTGTGTAAAATGTATAATATAATATAATATTATAGGCGGTAGTGCACAAGTACTCCCACACACACACACACATAACCACTCGTGTAGGTACCTATTATACACCTATATTTAATTGTTATCGTACGGTCGGACGCGGAGCTGGAGATGAGGATCTACCATGTACACATATATATATATATATATAAATCGCCCGAAAACATAAGTGAGATAAAGAAACGGATTCGCTCGTTATCAGAATCTTGGGTGCACATAATATATATAACGCAGTATGCCATTTATATAATAGGCGCTTACTCGTAGTGTACTAAACAATATATTATATTATATACGTACCGTAATAGGTTAATGGCAGCGTTTCTATATACGTGTACCCACGACGCGTGTAATATGAATAGGGCATTTCGAATAGTGTACGCATTTTCTAGTTTTCTATATCGACTATATTATAGGGTTTGAAATGCGCGTGTTAATTCTATTATTAAAACTACAGAGACGGTGCGTTACTTACTGGCTGCAATGGTAAACGCGCAGAGGGACGTACTGCAATTTTCACTGATATATTGAAAATATATAATAAACTGCATTGTTGACATTGCCGTCGTTCGCCACCAATCACTGTAGTATTTGTGGAACTTTGTATTTTTCTATGTATGGCAACTAAAACGTATCGATATTTTGCATTGCGCATTTAAATATGATATAGGGCCCGTTCGAATATATATATATATATATATATGTGTGTGTGTATAATAGCAACAACTAATAATAATATAAGAGCAAGAGCCATCCATTGTGTCTGCATAGCTAGTGCATACCATATAATATTTAATGGTACAGGTACCGACTTATTGCAACAGTGCTCTTAAAAAAATTGCTGATTTATCGAATTCACTGTTATCGTGATTTGTCGATCTATATTTATTACAGTATTATATAGATCTTTACAGACTATTTCTACTCGATTTATAATATATGCACGAGATGAATATATTGCATAAGGCGTGTCATTTTGCGCCCGTTTAGTATAAAATATATAAAATATTATATAATATATCGTAACGGTCGCACCAACGGATACAACCAGAATAGCTATAATAATATTATTGTTAAATTGTATTGAGCGTGTAATATTATGTTGTAATGGAAATAAATAGAGCCGTTTTAAACATGTATACATAATATGTATCACGGCGGCAGTTACAGACGCAGAACTATAAATTTGAAATAAGAGAAGAATTACATTTTTTCAGAAAAAAATATAATAGGTGTTAAAATGTTATTACGTATTATAGATTATTAATACGATTTTATAACATTATTACCAATTATGATTATATTTCAAATCGTTAGTAGAACTAAGGGCGCGTAAAAGAAAAAGAAAAAATAATATTTACTAATACTATTTAATAAGATCCACGATAGTCAGTTATAATTCATACGTATTATTTAATGTGCAATATACACACATGAATACGATAAATTCTACTTTGACCAGAATCACTTCGTACTCTAGTCGTACTACGAGTATAAAAACAATTGTCACTAATATAAAAATTATTAAAACAACGCAGAACGAGCGATCAAAAGTTTACACACATCGCCGGAATATTACCAACTAATAATAGGTAGTCAGGCGGCTCGGCGACACCGCGATTATAATAACAATAGATAGAAATAATAATAATAATAATTATAATAATACTAGCCATTCGGGACATCTCGTTATATTTTGGATTTTAAGACCTATGAACGATTTATATTTTATTATATAATATTATATACAATTTCCCAGGAGAGGACTAAAGCTCTTAAAAGGTTCTAAAGGACTTAGTCCCTTACCCGCTGGATCTAGTTATTATATATGCGTAGAATTTATACTCATAGATCAACCCTGTCTATATTAATAATATTATGTATTGTGAACCAAAATAGAGGGCGCGATTCAGTGACTGGTGCACAGATGCAGTTATACATACATATTATATTTTAATAATAGTATAATATTCTAGTTGTAGTTTAATTCAAAGGCCCGGACAAAGAGTATACTTACAGATAGAAGTCGGCTCGTTTGATACACACATATTTGTACACAACTATAATAATATTATATATTATACAATGCATCATCCCGCCGCTTCACCCCCTACAAACCAACGTTGCACCGTTAGCATTTTCATTTTTTTTTATTAATAATAATACGTATTTATCGATATTTATATAGTATTATACGTGTACAGTATATTATATACATACGGTGTATTCGTGTTGGACGATTTTGGTTTAAGAGAAAGAAAAAAAAGGGGTTAAATGTGAAATGTACGATACACATCGCGTTATTATTTATTGTTCCGAGGCGCGCGCGTGTGAGTGTACCGCGTTTTTTTCTTTCATATATTTATTACGGTTTTTTTTTCTCTCCCAAAGATATCGTCTCGTCTGTGCCCATATTATATACGCGTGTATATATAATATACACTCGCATCAATCATACGCTCGCCCGCGATTGTTTATCGCGACGGCAAATCCCCAACGAAATAATACAACGTATTATATATTATATTAAATATATAGGTTGTACGCATAGGTAACGCGGCAACAAATCCAATCACGTGAAAACGTTTTCGTTCCAATAATAATTGTATTGTACACACTACGCACACTCATACACGAATTCGGGTTACGGGTTTATAATGTAAAGAAGTACCTGACTGGCGTACAACACGCCACTATATATCATATTATCATAGATTATTATTATTGTTATTATACATTTAGACATTGTAGTTCTATGAGAGGTATGTAACAAATCCACGGACCACGACAAACGGTTGGCCATTTATCCAAAAATTTTGCGCCTCCAGTCATACAGTTTATGCCGTTTCAAATTATCAATAGGTAATAACTTATTACTAATAAGTATATATTATGTACACTTACCATTTTTAAATCTGATTGACTGGTATAGGTATCTTTAAGACAACCTATGGACATTTATTTTGGTTAATAATAATAATAATAATATGTAATAAAAACATTAAATAGTTTATTTATATGAATTATAAGAAGAATTTAAAATAATAAAAATTAATTTTACAATATTTTACTGTATGAGTATCGCTGAAAACACAATAAAAATGATATGTTACGATCAAAAAATACATATTAGTCAACTATTTTATACTTAAAAAGAGGAAATAAAATAATGTTCTTTTACGTTAAGTATAAAAAAAAACTTAGAATGAAACCATATAAATAAAAACATATTACCGTATCAATTTATATTATAGAAAAAATATATTCTAGCATAATATTATAATACTCATCACTCAACTATAATAATATGTGATGTAATATACCAATACTTGTAAGTATTGTAAAAATTCGTTTCCTGCATGTATTTGTCATTTATTACGATTCTGTTATATATGTTCTTATTTATTTTAATTATTATTTTATTATGCGGTTACAATTAATATATTTTCAAAATGAAATTAGTTAAAATAAGTAATACCACGTCATGCATAATATCGTATAAAATATGTCAGGTCGACTGGAAAATATTTACAAAATGTATTTGCATTTTGATTTTTGAATGCGTATAATATATGTGACGGTGTTCTACGAGTTATGCAGATGAAGCTTAATTTTACTTATAGACATAGACGAATAGAGGTTGTGGTGTGACTCACGGAATATGAAATGCGATTGGGTGTGAAAATGTATATTCGTGAAGTAAATAATATATTATACCTACCGAGCTCGGTTTATAAACTGCAGCCAGCGGCTACCACACCATCTCAAAGCGCCGAAGGTATCTCTCTCTGTTGAGCTATTCGCGATGTTTCCGCAAAATAAATCTATCTTTGCGTAGTTTTGAATACACTAGTGAAAGTGCCTTAATAAATCTAACCTATTATTTAATATAGTATATATATATATATTATATATAGTTTACAATGTTTACATACGTTTATAGTTTTTCAAAGAATGAATTCAAAATGAACCCAATCAGAATTTTTTTATATTCGAGAAAAAATAACAGGCTATATATTTTATTTTTAGATTATAAACGGAGCGATAAGCATGTTGATTTTACAATAGTGTATGTTGTTTTTCTTTCCATTATCATTTTTTTGAGGTAGTTGTTATTTTAACTATTTATAAATATTAAAGACATAGACTTGATTTTTTTAAAAAAGCATTCGAAGTTAAAATTTCAACGAAATAAATTATATTATAATATAATATTTAGTTATATTCAAATACAAAAAAAAATAAATTACAAATTATTCGAATTTGTATTATAACGCCATAAATATATGGATATTTTTATATAGAATCAGTTTGGCGGAGTGTAAAAAATTCAATAGAACGTTGCATAGACGATTTTATGCGTCATATGATATATTAGAAACTGATCGGAAAAACATCGTACCTATCGTATTTTACAACAGTTATATCACATCTGCCGGTTTCACAAAATATTTTCAACTTGTTTATATTCTTAAGATATGCACAATACACAAGGTTTACATTTTCGAGAAATTTATATGGACAATTTAAAACGATGAAAAAGTGACAACATCATAGACATTACGTAGATTATTGTTGAAATACGATTAAACGAAACAATAAACACTCTAAGTTAATATTATTATGATTGATTATCAAATAAATATCTGTGAATACAGTGTACCGTCATAAACCATAATATTATGGTTACTTTGATTAAACGAATTGTCGCATAGGTATACCATTGGTTTTCTCTTCATATGTGCCCGCCATTATATCATTAGTTGGTCATTATTATAATTGCCCGATTAGTCGCAAACATCACATAAGTACATCTTCTCAAAGTGAGTCCGTAAAATCTTTTGTAAAATCGCTGCTCTTACTGAAGGATTCATCACAAACGTCGCAGGGTGCTGTCTCTCCGACTACAAACAAGATCGTTCATTTTTTTTTTCCAATCGTAAACGCCAGCAGTAAATCGACAACTACGAAATGATATTGTGTATCTTTAGTATTAAAAACAATAAGATTAAATACATTCTACTCTAATGTATAAAACTGTATACCATACGGTTTGTACGCGGCGTTTTTTTAGACTGTTGAAATTAATAATTTTCTAGCCTATACATAAAATATAAGCAGCAGGTGAGTGGGATCGTATATATAGTGTTCATCGTCGCCGTGCGCGCGACGCGTCGTGTTCCATACATTTGCGTCGCTGCTATATCGTTATAGCCGGTGAAACGCCACTGCCGCGGCCGAGCCGCTTCGAAGGGGTTACTTTTTAATATTTTTTTCGTGATGGCTTCGGGGTCGAACACGTCTTGTACGGACGCCGTAACCGAACGCTGGACACATCATATTTGTTGCTCCGAATAAAAATGTACG
Source organism: Rhopalosiphum padi (assembly GCF_020882245.1). Classification (NCBI taxonomy): domain Eukaryota; kingdom Metazoa; phylum Arthropoda; class Insecta; order Hemiptera; family Aphididae; genus Rhopalosiphum; species Rhopalosiphum padi. The sequence goes on from NC_083600.1 coordinate 29,781,135, forward strand.
ACGTATACATACAACAAATTATGATGTGTGTGTGTGTTGTATAATATTATATATTATACATATAAGTGAAAAAAACTCGAGTAATAACAACCTATACTAGACGAAGGCGGCCACTCGTCAAAATCGCATTTAATTTATTCCGCCCACCCCGTCGCCGCTAAGCCACAGCAGCCGCTGCCCAAGGCGACATAATTTTTACATAAAAACAAAAAATTCCGAACAACCACGTCTACATCAGCTACACACACGAATCCATTACAAACACGATCGAAGTAAATTTTATAAGTAAAAAAAAATGTCCTTCAAAGGCCTTAAAACAAGCTGTAAAATGTATTTGCTATTACTTAACAGCATTACTGGCTATACATGTTTAATTAAAATGTTATAATATATCAACTATCAAAATACGTTTTTGTAACTCGCTCACATTCTGAAGAAATCGGTTGTCGTTTTTTCAAACAATTGTTGCCTACTTAAGACGGAAGAAGATTCCTTCAGAAAATTTCGCTTTTGGGTCTAAATATAGTGGCGAAAATCTGTTTATTTTAACACAACAAATATTTATTTTTATTATTTTTGACAACCTTTCAAATGCAAGTCGTATTAGTTCCGGTTTCAGGGTCAACAAAATGCATTTGCATAGATCACTATATTTCGTTGCTATACATAAGATATATGTTTAAATTATGATATAATATTTTAATTTTTTTTTTTAATTATTGAAATTTTATTTTCGTCAACTAGATGATGGGTACATATCAAATTGAATGAAAATAATAGGTTGATAACAACATTTAGCGGTAAGTCACATAACGCACCTGTCCCCAATTTTCGTGTACAAAATTTTAAAACCACTTCACGACAACGTTGATGAAATAGGGTTTGAGTATAATATAGGTACTTGTATGATACATGTATAATGTGTATATATAATATTATGCGTGTGTGTGCACCGTAGCTGAGTAGCAGAGTAGGTACCTATATAATAGCAAGGAATAAAATGGTAATTTTAAACCTTTTTTTTTTTATCGACGACGCGGGTGTTACACTATACTCAAAACCACCGTCGTCCCCTCTTTTATTTTTCAACACTTTAGATTGATGTTTGAAAAAAAAACATAAAACATATTATAATATTAATACGACTAAAAAACAAAATATATCGGCCGATTTGATTCGATAGTACTACATAATATAATATGGCTGGAATAACATGTATACGATAATAATAATAATAATAATAATAATAACTATTCAAACATGAAAATTGTACGTTCTGATCACCGATAACAATCTAAAACATGTTCCTGTGTAAAAATATAATGTGTATCGTCGTGGTCGTCGTGGTCGTCGTCTTGGTCGTCGTCGTCTTTCTTATATGTTATATGTACCTATAATAATAATATAATATAATAACATTTATATAGTGACTGCGCGCGCAGAGGTTTTCCTCGGTATAAAGTTCAAACGATTATTAAATTTAATTATACGTCTACGGTAATAATACGAAAAATTATCGCTACACAGGAGAGTGTAATGTGCATGAAACAAAAAAAAAAAAAATTAGAATACGATTCGTTACGTGATACAATCATCGGATTGTTTATTACACAGAGCACAGTAAAATATATTATAGTATAATAACCTATTATGTAGACGGTGGGTCCATTATTCAATAATCTTATTTTTTCGAAATCTTTATCTCGTTCGCTTCGATTTCACGAACCTAAACGCATAAAATATAAATATATCCGCAAATACGTCACATCGATCGATCGATCGAATGGTTGAGTCGTATAAAATATAAATACATACACGAAACACAAAAACAGACTTACCACAATATTCCTACATCGATTTATTGATATAATTTAGCTATATATATATATATATAGCATAATATATAATATTATATACATATCTATAGAGTATAGAGTATTGCACTATAGTTTCGGTTTGGATGAATGAAAAATTGTATATGATGGCTATTGTAGTGGTTAATATGTATATAATTTTTTTTTTTAGTAATATATTATAATAGCACGATGCACGAGATGAGTGACAAAATTAAAATTGTTGATATCGCTTATCACCAATGGTAATATGTATATTAACCATAGAACGCCATTTGTGTATATATAGGTACATATTATACACACACATATATATATATATATATATATATTATGGTGTTGTAGTATAATCATTGTAGTCATTCACTCAACGGAGACAATAATATGTATATAGGTACCTATAAATATCTCTATGTATAATATATTAGGTACTCGAATACTATATAGCCTCGTGTCATTATTATTACTATTGTTCCAGGCGCATGCACACGCGTTCACAACGATAATATACGAGTATAATATAATATCCGCCTGCAAGATGACGCGTGTCGGCCGCCGCGCACGGTCCACTTAACTCGGTACGCGAAAAAAGGGTTGACAGCGACGATACCTCAACGTAAACACCGTGTCCTATATGTGTCGGTGTGTGTGTGTTTATATACACAATAATAATAAACTCGACCGCCGCCGAGTGTTGACAAAACGGCTGCAGCGGCTCTTCTACGTGACGTGCAACCCCGTGCCGCGCGAACGGGTTGTTTCATCGTATCGGCTCGATATATCGTCCGTTTGAGTTAAAACGCATCATCACAATAACATAAATCCCGTCGGCGTCCCGCGGGCTATCGATTCTATATTACAATCAACCGTGTATACGCGATTCACCGTAAACACCGGCTTCTCCCGCCACCCCCGCAGCTGCTGCAGTCTGCACCGCAGGGGTGTTCTCGCTATAAATACGTTTTTCGCGCGCAAAGACAATAATTTGTAGGTTCATATAGTTCGTTAAAGTCTCTCAACTGCGTGTGCGCGCGCAGATAACCGTTATTATAGGCGTACATAGAAACGCGCATATAATATTATTACGAGACATAATCTTACCTATAACACATAAAATTAAATTCCTTATAACTTCCCGTCGGTGTCTCGTCCCGATCACGATTCACGTTTTCGGGTTTTGTTATTTTTTTTTGGTTTTCGAGAGTGCGGCTCTGGCACACGTCACGCACGTACGACGATGTAAAGTCGATATCCGTTCGCGTGCAGTATTTATAATATCGTAGGTTTTTTTTTTATGTATATTATATACGCACGTCGTATTATCGACGTGGCGTTTGATCGGTCCCGCGAGAGTCGTTACAAGCACGAGCCCGCGCGCGCCGCATTTAATGAGTGCGTGTGGCCCGACGACGACGCGACATTTCGGTCTTGCGCCCATCCAGCGCGTACGTTATAATCAAACTATTATTATAATACCACACTCGCCTATATATATACGCTTTTAATACATATTTATGTTATATACATATATAGCGCGTACAATTTCGTCTCGCGAATTTTTTTTTCCATACTCGTTTTGATATTTTTTTGCCATTCGTGCATCGCACAATTATGGATCATTATAATATATATACTATACGAATCGTGGCTACCGTATATATCGCATGGATTATGATAATGTGCCCGGGCCGAGTTATTAACTGCCGAAGTCAAATTCGTCCGCCTTACATTAAAATAATAACAATAATAATTATGGTACGCATACCTAAAATATTGTTTAAGCATGTGTACAACACTGTTGGAATGCGCGTGTTGAGATGCGAACGATTATCATATTATAATACATAAATACATAATATATATATATATATTTATAATATATTAAGCCGAAACTATGCGCGCGCGAGACGCGACGACGACGACGACGAAGGCGGCCGCGCGCGGACGAGCGGATCGTGTATAATTATCGCGTTATACACGCGTCCCGCACTCTAGATGTTTCTATTTCGGTGTAAGTATTATAATATTATGTGATTTTTTTTTCACTTCTACAAATTCCGATAGTCCCAAATACTAGTTTCGGGATCGAGTTTCGGGGAAATCGATTGCGTGCGCAAAGTACCTACAATATAACAACGTTATGGTTGGGACTTATAATATATAATACGTCTAGCACGAGGCCGTTGCTTCAGAATTTCAGAAATGATTAGTAAAAAATGTCGGCAGAAACGGCGCATGGCACGAAAACGAAAAAAGAATTAAAATATTTAAAATATGTACGTTCGGTGGTTTGCAAATTGGCTGATACACCTCATATATTATAATATATTCCGTACACGAAACACGTTTAACAAAATTTTCAACACAGTCAACATAATATACTTACTGCAGAAATAATCATAATAATAACAATATATTATGTAAGAATAGGAACACAAAAGCACATACTCGATGTTCTCGATGTTTCAATAAATAGTGACAACAGCGGTCAACCCCATACCACACCAAACCAAAATAATAAATGAAGATCTCAAACATTCATGTGGTCAACTGGAAATTTGTGTATCTAATTATAAGACATAACTATATTAGCCAAAACTTTAGAACTCATTTATATATTTGAATATTCAATGATGGGAACTATAGTAAATTAACACTTATAAGATATTTACACAACTATCTCTGATTTTTAATAAATGCAAAGACAATTATTTGTATATAAGATAATTATTTTTTTTTTAACAATACACATAATCATTTCGGCTCTCTATAAAATAATATTAGAACTTCAAAATATGTTTAAAAAATATTGAGAAAATCTATGACTGAGACAATAAATGTCGGTATGATGTGCTGCAGTTTAAAAAGGTTTTCGTTTTTCGGTTTATAAACGTATAGCAACGCTATGTAACGACGCTTTGCCCGTTCGCCGGTCGAAATTTTCGAAATACATAAATGTAAGTTAGTGTATGACGTATGTTGTACGGGTAGGTATATCACTCCGCCCCGGGCACGCGTATCGTGTTCATTAGTAAACGATTTTTATGGCCCGGTCTCCATATACGAGTATACATATTCCAGCACGCGGTCATTACCGAAGTTTGTTTATACACGTACCTCCTATATACTCGTACATTATAATAATGCGTACGTTTTGCTCATTATTACCACTAAGATTTTTTTTTACGTCATTTTATTTTTTTATTTTCTCCCTGACCCGCGCGCAAGCGTTACAGCGTGGTCATTGCAGGCAGGTATATATTATATAAATATATTCCCTCGTATTTTTCCACTCGTATCGCGTTCGTTTGTTCGACTTTTCTCGGCATTAAACACACGGGCAATATAATATAATATCGTATAATAATATCACGCATAATAATATGTAATATATACGCTGCGTACGCCACGACGTATCATAATATATTATATATACATACGTACAAGTGTAGTTAACGGAATCGATCCTCGGACAGTTTGTTTTCCCGTCCCCCGGGGCCGCGTCTCGTCGGAGAGCGTGCCCCGGCTGATTTAGGTGATTCGATTAGTGCGGAGTATACCATATTATATGTTGTTGTATAATAACGCTCGCGCGCTCATATTATAGCATGCGCCTGCCCAATACCTAGGCACAGCTATATATTAAAATAAATGATAAATGTATTGTATATAACAATATCGCATACTCATTATTATTATTATTATTATTAATAATAATAAAAGCGAATACGAAAACGCAATACGCTAGATACCAGAGACGACGCAAAACACAGGTGGTTCACAAGATGAAAACAATTTGTTCACGAATGAGTTGTGAACATTTTGGAAATATATTTTCAACGCCGAAATATTTGATTAATAATGAGATATTAGATGATTTTACGTCGAGAGTGTAATCTTCAATTATTTTAAACTATTGATGAAAAGTCAAAAAGACGCGAAATATAATAATATAATATATGTTATATACTAAACACTAAATATGTATAATGTGTGCAGTAATACATTTAATTAAATTATTAATAATAATTTTTAATCGACTGAAAAAAGCAGTTTGAGTTTTGATCCTCGTAATTTCAGTTTTTATCACAATTTTATGTATACCATTTTTACTAATCATCATTTTGAGAATTCATTTTCGAAATATTACGTAGGTACACTTGTCTGTTATGTATCTAATATTTAGACACGTGCATTATTTATACTTTGAGTTGGTAATTTTAGTTAACAGTTAAAAACAATATTGATTATGTTGTTTCAAAGGAAATAACATGAAACATAAGCAAATTTATAAAAAGAGGTCAAATAAACACACGTATCAAAATAAAGCGTTTTTGTTTAATACTTAATATTTTATATAATCACATTACAACCTCCGCAGTAAATTTACGCCCACCAGTTGGTATACGCAATATCCTATTAAACCACGGAGTTCCGATGATATTTTTATATTTTATTGTTAATAAAATATTATTAACGAAAAAAACTCAATTTTAAAGTTACGAATGTAATGATAATTTGATGAATTAAACTATAAATAGTAATATTTAGTTTTACACACAAAAGTTATTAATTTTAAAAATTTAATAATTTTTAAATTATATTATATCTAACTTAAAATATTTATCTATGTTTATGATGTTCTTATTGATATGAAAATATTTACGGAAGAATAATATGAAAACATTTTTTTAATGTTTATTAGTCGTCACGATATTTCAGATGTAATCACCTATCAATTGAAATTACAACAAAAAGAAGTTATCTCAAGATATAAAATAATTCAGGAGATTAGTTTTAAACTTCAAACTGTTATATTATGATTTTTCGTTATGATTGCCAAGTATATAAAAACAATGTAGTTTTGCGTATTGTTATTTAAGTTTTGTTCTAAGAAAAAGTTATAGTAAAAAAAAAAAAACGATAACATAAGCAATTTCCATTAAGGAAAAGTTTTTTACACAGAACCTCTAGCACGTTGTGATTTTGGAAATATTATACTTTTTGCATTTAGGTACCTTGTAGCATCTTCGGCTCCCAGTCCTCCTGATTTATGGATTATCGATATTAAAAAATCTCAACAATATTATATGTCAAATCGAGTTTTTGCCGTGAGGAAAATTGATTTTCCAAGAGATGATATCGATGACGACGACGACGACGACGGCGGCGGGTCCTCCTAATCCGTCTCACTCGATAATCGAAAATCCCCCAAAAAAAGCCCACACACACTTACAGTAGTTAGAGGTCACGATGATACGGTATCCGGTTGCGCATTACGTACACGGCGGCGGTCGTGCGGCGTGAGCGTGTGTGTGTGTGTGTGTGCCGCGCGGCGTACGAGTGATTTTTTAGCCCCCGACGACGCTCGTGACCGATAATATTACCGCGCGTCGAGTGGTCGCAGTGCGTATAGTCGCGTGTCGCGCGTTACGCGGCGCGTGCCGCCTCTTCATTTCGTATATAATACTGTATCGCTTAATGCACACATATATATATATGTGCGTGTGTGTGTGTCCGTACGAGAGTGTACGTAATTTTTGGCCTTTTGTCGCGGCTTTTTGTGCATTTTTCCACACCACTTGTGCCACACACAATAACAACATATACGCCACAGCGAGTAAGGTATATATATATATATATATATATATATAATGTATAATAATAGTGTACATATTATGCGGGAAAAGAAAAAAAACAACGTTACACAATACGTTATCATTATATTATATATCGTACACGGCGCGTACCTATTACTCCGAAGGGCGGATGTAGGTTAATTTAATATGTGGAAAAGTGATGGAAAACATAATGTGTGTATACGCGTGTAGTACGTACCAGACGCGGCTCTACACTCCTCCGGCGCACGCCCACTCGTCGACCGAGTGTGTGTGTGAGTGTGTATTAATTAACGACGCGCGCGCGCCAGCTCGTTAACGTTTCGCCTTTCAATTATTAGATTACACGTGATTTTCGTCTCTCGCTTATAATAATAATAATAATATATATGAGATCGCAGCCGCGCCGGTCACACATTATATTATTATAATACACCGCCTGTGTTTGCGTCGCCTATAACCGCGTGTGTTTAATACGTTGATGTTCAAACTATATATGTATATACCGTATATAATAATATATAATATATTATTGTTATTATATACGACTATACAGTACACGCGGAATACAATCGGTGCCGAATTCGTCGGGGGTGCAATGGATTGCAATACGCCGGAGCCTCGAGGCCGCAGCGCTAATTTTAGGGGGTCGATAGGGGTCTTAGATTTTTTTGTAAAACGATAAACTGTGGAGCATATCGAATAATGGTCAAGGAACAAAATATCTTAAGTGGACGTCGCAACCCACGTGTGTTGTCTCCGTCTTACACACGTCGTATACGACATTTACACAGTCTGAGTAGAACTCGCTCAATATCGGTTCCAGAGTAAATATACCTATTATAAAATTAAAAAATGACAATATTTTGGAGGGCAAGACGCTGAGTTTTTTCCATTATTCCAAATTCCACGTCCATTACAATCGTTTAGAATTTAGAATTTTCAAAATTTTTAAATAACCTTTAACTTTTCAAAATTTTAATTTTTTCATAAAAACTCAGCGTCTTGCCCACCAAAATATATAGACAACACATGCGGGCGCGACGTCTTCTTAAAAAAATTGTTCAAAACAGTTATGGATTCAGATACCCGTTTGTGACTCGATTTAAATGAACAGATAATGAGCTATGAGGTAACCTAATTAAAATGTGTATTCTTTTTTAAATCCATCTTGACTTTTATCGAATATCTAACAATATATAATCAATGCGTTAAATTAGATTCTTATTATAAATTTAATATATTTTTTAAGGGGCTTCCATCATTAATATTGCTCACTAAAACTAGGATCTGACACTGAATACAACTACGTAATCAGTTCAAAGCCACGAGCATCACACGTGAAATTGATGTTCAAGTTCTCACTTCCGGTATATGTATTCTATTATAGACTATAGGTTTTATTATCAAGTGACTTTCTTTGATTTTTTTTAAAAATATGTTTGGATTATTCATCAATCTCGTTTATGATTATAGTACAATCCACCTGCAGAGTAACGATGAATGGCTGTGGACTGAAAATTGTTAGCACAGATCGCATGATAAAATTATTACCTTAAATTTATTTCTTATACCTATGCTAATGTTTTATACGTATTGAGGCTTAGCGGAATATCACTGTCTTATCAGTAGCTTTATAGAAATTGACAATTGTTTACCTGGAGATGTAAGTAGAGCGAAAGAATTCACGTTATGTTCAACTCATTCCACACTACTTACGATTTATGTATATTAATAATAATACTGTAGACGATTTCTACGAAAATTTGGACACTGTAATACTTGTATTAAATTTTAAATATATAATATGTCAATTAAAAATATATTTTATAATAGGATGATGTTATACCTATATGATTGTATGGCCGTGTGTTTAAAGCCATTGTGGTCTGTCCCTGACAGAATAATAATAATTATTCAATTAAAAAAGGACAACCAGTGCTGGTTTTCAAAAAAAAAAAACCAGATATGCGTTATTATATGATTACACATTCAACCATCTATGTATTAATTTAATCTGGACCGTTATCGATTAATAAAATTGTTATACGATTAGCATATTATAAAAAAAAATCATTATGTTTTAAAATTACTAATAATTACATGCGTACATTTAAAACTTGCTCTATATAATAATATATACATTTATATGTAGGTTAGTACTTATCCTGCGTATTATATATGCGTATTCTGAAAATGAAACTTATTGTACTTTTGTATATATATATATTATTATACTTATATGAGTTATATGTACATTAAACTATTACAAAAATCATTAAAATATGTTATAATTTGAAATGTATAAGGTTATTATTATTATTTGTAGATCTTTTTCTCACTCAATTTTATAATAATTTCTATCATCTTTTCAAAAATATTATTCTCACGCTATCCATCCGTAACAAACATAAATTACCAATTATAATACTATAATATCTATTACGAAGAGCAAATGTAATAAACTAAAAGTATCACATGTTTAGTTTACATACGTGAAGTTTTTAGGTGTATAATAATTATTATAATAATCTTAATCATAGAATTTAGCTATACGATTATACGCATATATATATATATATATACATATTATATAATAATTTAATCAAACAGCTATTTAAAAAAAATTAGTAAAATTAATTATTCTATGGGCCAAATAAGAATAATCTGGCTATGAGTACCTACTAGCGTTTAATGATAGGGTTGATCATCGGTTCAATTTAGGTCAGACATCAACATGATCGCATCGTACATCACGCAAAGATCATGGCCAATCACTATATCATTATGTAAATGACCTAATCAGCAGGGATCGAAACTGATGGCACACGTGCGCTAGGTTAAACGCAATCCAGACTATATAAAAATATGGCATGTGAAAATATTAATACATTTTATAAATAAAATAATAAAATAAAAATAAAAATATAATTTAAAAAACACGGAACTCGTAAAATCTTTTTTGGCCATCAAAGTCAGCATCTGGCTTTTCTGTATTATTATTATTATTTTTTTTTTGGTGGGGGGAAGAAGAGGGGTGTTAGCAGCCTCTAGGACCATCTCGTAATTTATCCAGCCTTTCATCTATTCCGGTTAGTAGCTCATACCTTTCAATCTGCTTCTCTTCCTAGTTCTTCTGCATCATTTTCTGTCTTCCAGTGGCTCTTTTTCCTTGTTGGATATTCTCTATAGTACTGCATAGAGTAATGGATTTTTGGCTTCAACAAATTACCCCAGCCCATTGTATTTCTAATTGCTTCAAAAATATTCGGTTTTTGATAAAGCGATTCTAACTCCTCGGTTTCTCATAATCATTCAATCAGTAGTTAATAATATTATACTGTCCTTCGCAGGTCCGAAAATTCTTCTCGTTATTTTCCTTTAAAAAATAAGGAGTTTTCTCTCGTCGCTTTTTCAGATTTCCCAGGTCTCTGCTCCATATATATAACTATCAGTCTAATCAAGATAGTATTTCTGTATTATATGTATTTTAATTGATGTCGTATTGTATGATATTATATGTATAACTGTATTATACAAACAGGTCGTCGTCGTTTCATCTAAAAACAAAAAAACACTCGTAGGGTGTTAAGTGGCCGGCGGCAGCGTTCGTTAAAACGCGTTTAAATGCAGTTTAAAAATCGCTAACGACTCGGCTGGTTCGTCTTAGTTCGCGTGCTGCAGCAGTGCACAAACTCCGCAAACTGTACATATTATAATAAACGTACAATTATTATTATTTTAGCCGATGCACGCGACAGCAACGGCTCTTCTCCAGATGACGCGATGAGGACTTGACCCTCGTCGTCTTGATAGCCATGCCACCGCCGCCGGACAATGCGCGATCCACTAGAAGTGCAGCATCACTGTGTATATACACTAACATATACACATATATTATATTGAAATGCTTATGATATTATATATTTTATATATACACATTTTCCCGTTGTTTACATTGTTACGGATTTTTAATTAAACCCCATTATAAATTCGCGTGTTTATATTATTATAATAGTACTCGTCGGACGGCCTAGGCTCGTTATAAATTTTTATTATGCGCGTGTGCACCACGTTCGAGTGGCTTCCTCCGCGCGACTACCGATCCTTGTTGGGAGCTTTTTGTCTCTCTCTCTCTCTCTCTCTATCTTTGTCTTTCTTGCGCTTATAATATATTTGTTTCCTGCCAAAACAATGACCTCCTCGCTTCCCTTTTTTTTTTTTATACTGTACAAAAGCGATCGACGTGATGGTGTAACGTGTGTGTATCTGTGTGTGTGTATGTGTGTTGAAACATTGAACAGCAACGTACCTACTCGAGTAGTTGCAAACGAAACATGTACACACATAATATACATCATATTATAGGACAAAATCTCGGGTACACGCGAAAAGGTTATTATATTTGTGACAATTCTTAAGTTTTGAGTGGTTGAGAAACACGTACGTGTAATATACGCGTATTATAAAGTATAATAATATCATATATACGCCTGAAGTTATGTATTTGCCGTCGCCTTATACGTTGCACAGCTCGTTTATCCGATCCGCGAACGGATATAGGTATTATATTTATAATGTTTTTACATCATATTTGTATACTCGATTATACAATAGTTATTCAAATACGAAGTAGGTACGCTTTTGACACATTTTGTGGTTTTAACTATAAACCATTTACTATAGTATTAAATAGTATTAAAGAATATTATTAATGCTATAATAATGTTATTCGCGTTTACATATAGTTTTTTATATTATATAATATCTTATGGTGGCATTGGATAGTAATAACTACTGATAACTTTATGTTTAATAAAATCGTCTAATTGAGATTAACCATGGCTACATTTCTAATGAGTAAATTAATTTAGTGTTTAACTATTTATTATTTATGTCGTATAATATGTTATCTATATATTATTATAATATGCGAATGCATATACATATATATATTTGTAGGATTGTAATAATCCGTCAATCCGTGTATCACAAACCTAACAATAAAGTTACATTTTAAATTTAAATAATTAAGTGCTCAAACAGTTATTATTATAATATTTCAAATTGAACCTATTAATTATAATTTTATTCATCAAGTGCATTTTACATATAATTCACATATTTTTATAAACTACTGCATAATAAATTTACAGCATATTTACTGCATCAAATCAAAATTATATACATAATTATAATTTTATATTGCAATATACTTATTCACATTAAATATGTATATATATATATTGTATTGAAACATGACTTATAAAGATTATAATTAGTAATTACCATTATGGTATTATATAGTACCTATATCGAAGTGCAAGACATAATTTTTTTAACCGAACACTTTTTACTTTAATCTGGAAATGTATACCCTACGGCCTTGAGTAATTGATAATTTATTCAAATGTTTAGTGTCAAGTTGTATTTTATCAGCATTATATGTGTTTATTACAAGTTCATAAAAAATAATTAAAAGAATATAGCTAACATGTTTATTAAATCACCATACAAGCATTGTAGATTACTACAGGGATATTTTAATGCAGACAAACTGTATTTGATTTACTCGGCAATCACTGAAATTATAATTCGTATTTTAACCGAAACAATTAATCATTATTATATACAATAGTAAATAATAATAATAATAAATATACACTAAGTTCATGATACCGATACAGAAAAATTTCTGAGAAAATGTTGACAATATAAAAACCATTAGGGTAATTTACAAATGCGAGACCACAAAGATGTGATAATTATGTATTATAAAAATTGTGAAAGTCATACATATATATATATATATATACCTACTATTTCAAACGGTTTATAAATTAACTTTGGAATGTTACCACTATATTAAAATGCATGAACAATTTTACTGTAGAATTTATGTTTACATAAATTATAAATATTTGAATTTAGAACACCGTACAACTTTTCAAACCAATTTATATATTTTAAATTATTCTTAGTTTATTTTCAAAATATACAAACACTTTTAATATTTTATGAAAAACAAAACTATTTATTAAGGTAATACGTGTGGAAGTTTAAAACAAATATAGGTCACGATGTACTTAATCCTACACCGATAGCCACATTATAATCGTATTGGAATAAACAATAATTTATTATTACTAGTTAGGTAGTAGTTGTTAAACATATAGAAAAACATACTGCATAGTTTTTATTTTTTTGAAACGATTAAACAATTTGAAACTTGTCCTATTACTTTTTAAATACATTAAAATATTATATTATTTTATAGTTGTACATTTAAATTAATTTATTATAAGAATCGCCTAATTATAGCCCCTTATAATGTTAGTGTACGACAACTAAGACATCCTTTTCCTACATAATAATATTATCTACGATATAAAGTATTTGTTGCCAATAGCGCACGACCAACGAGTATAATATTTTGTATTTGAATCCATTAAACTATAATATTATAATTCGATTTTAGTCGTGTATTTTGTAAAATTATTAAAGTACTCTTATACCATAATAAAACACAACTGGTACATGTATGCAATATTATAATGTTACATTTTAAAATGTACATGTTTTATTGATAATAACATAACGATATATATAAACGAACGTCATTGATTTTACAAAAATATTACCTAAGACCACACAAAATCGTACACTCACACACATCATTATCATAAATTTCAATTACGTTATTATAATTTAATTTATTATATTGTCTGGCCCCGTGTTGTATGATATAAAAATATAACGTAAATATAACGGCGACCAAACCGGTGCAATATAATGAAACAGTGCGAAGAAAATGATACTTTTTGGCATTTGAGCTGGTTATATTGCGCTTACGCGTCTCCTATAAATAAAAATAGTCCTACTCTCTATTGCGCATAATTCGTAATGTTACATCGTAAAATAATTTATATTATACGTCATCGTAATATAATCGTTATGACGTGTAGCGAATAATTTCGACCGTTGGATTTGATGAGCTCGAGGGTGAAATCCAGTCGACTGAGGTTGTTATACCACGTCGGAACCTTGGTGGGGGCGGTAGCATACCAGATATGTCAGTACTACGCACGCGAATATCTTTTTAAATAATACACATGATATGTAAATCGTGATCGCGAAAATCGTATACGGCAAAAATATTATACCTATGGCGGTATTCCGCGGAAACACAAAACTGTGGGATATTATACAATGCCGCAGCAGTGGCAATGGCATGCATGCACGGTATATGTACAATGTACATAATATTATATTATTATAATGTATGCGCGGTGTGGGGTAGCCGCGAGTGGAGGTAAATAGTTTCGAAAACAATCGAGAGGTCGTTTCCATTTTTTTTTCTTCTCCACCGAAATACTAAAAAAATGATAATAATAATGTATTCCTATGGGAAAACCGAATCGTGACATCCCCGAGCTACCGATACACGTTCGATGGCTACCGATTATGGAAATTCAAAAAAATTTAAACACAGTGGTTTCGGGGGAAACGGGTAGGTATGTACGCCGCACGCGTATTTATTTATGAATTTTAAAATGTAAATCACGTGGGAACAATACGGACAATCGTATATTATATATATATACCAAACACGTACGTATATAAATAAGTGGTAAGTATAAAAAAAAAACACTCACACATATTTGTCTCGGGGCACATGCCGGCGTCAATCACACACACACACACACACACACACACAAGCCGACCGTGGCTACTGTTGAGCCCTATTATTATTGGCCAAACACGGAAATTATAGCAATCAGTAGCCGACTGGCTACTGTTCACTTGGACATCTCGGCACCCCGATCTGCGTGCGTAAATACGTATTATAATATTACACACACACGCGCGCGCACGCATTTACATATACATCAGAAATATATAGACGACTACGCGCGGTCGGTCTCTTCCGTCGTCTATATACGCACACATAATACATATATATATACACACGATAACAGCAAATTACCTACTACTGTTTAAAATAATAATAATAATAATAATAATAATACATAAATATATGATAATAAATTCGGTAGTCGGAGAACCGAAATGAAATGCGTACAATTAGAGCTGTAGTAGTAGTAGTGTGGCGCTGGAAGGATCGTGCCGACCGCCCTGAGGGTGTGTGTGTGTGTATGTATATATGTATGTATCGCCGCGCTGACACCCGTAATCATAATATCGTATTATGTATATGTATAATATACGTATAATATTGATATATACGTAAATATAATAATAATATCATACTCGCGTATAATATATACAATATACGAATATAAACTATAATATGTGGATACGTACGAGGAAGAGAGTTACGTATAAATTCGATCGAATGACGTCGAGTGATACGCAGTGCGGGTCGTCATTCGACATTCCGCCGCTGCCCACAATAATCACCATATATAGTTTTTGGTTTAAAACCCCGATTGACGACGATTGAAACTGCTCAAAAATTATTTGTGTTTTTGAATTTTAATTTTCTCGAATGAAAATCGCACGAAATTTTGACGTAGCCGACTGACACTCTATATGCAATAAATCTAATCTCGAACTAGATAGGTATGCACACTTCTAGTTTTGAGAGTAATACTATAGTATATATATATATATATATATATATATATATCGTAGTAAGACGCACGTATAACACTTGAATATTTTACGGACGTGTATTTATAATCAAAACTTGAAAGTACATCACGCACTACCGGAGTTTGACAAATTGCTGAATTTATATCGGATCGAATCTCAGCTGGTACACCGGGCGTCGAGAAATATATTTTTCTTTTAGACGCGGCACCCCAGGGTCATCAGATAATGTCAAACGGTCGTTTAAAAAATCGTTTGTGGCATTGAAAACGATTTGCACGTCGACCTGATTTGTTTTTTCCCCGAAAAGATGTATTGATCGTGATTAAAAAAATAATGTCTATCTCATATTTTCATCACATCATCATAATATATCTGTAAAAAATAAAATCTCATAACGGCGTTTCCAATTGAAATCCATAAAGTATAAAACGATCGTGATTATAGTAGGTAGGCTTACTACATTTAACTATATAACGTGTATTATAGTCGTATATAATAATATACTCGGCAAGATAAAAGAAATATTGTTCATTTGAATTTTTAACACAGCCATAATTTTCGTCACGTCGATATTAATCGAGGTTATACAAAATAATTGTTAATTACTGTTGTACCACTACACTACTACGCGTTGCATTCAATTAAATGTAGTTGTTTCACCGTAGTGTAAATACTAATTGACCGGATTATATTTACTTTTCTTGTAGTGCGGTATTTACGTAACCCAAACAAAAACTTTATGCAAACTATTAAAAACTTATATCTACGACTATGTTTTAAATTAGTTAAAACTCATT
Source organism: Rhopalosiphum padi (assembly GCF_020882245.1). NCBI lineage: Eukaryota > Metazoa > Arthropoda > Insecta > Hemiptera > Aphididae > Rhopalosiphum > Rhopalosiphum padi. Next base: position 29,798,019 of record NC_083600.1, read on the forward strand.
GCGTTTCACCTTAATTAATTATTATCGTCATTGACAGACGAATAATAACATATTATTATGACGATTATTTGCCGCTCATCGAGAACATTTGAATGATTGTATTTTTGACAAAAAGGTATAGTGTTGTTGCGTATTGTTATTAAAATATATATTTTCCTGTTAATAAACTAACTGCGAATAAAAACTCTTATACCGAGGGTGCTTTGTTCAGTTCAATTGCTCCATCAGTGGATTTATAAACAATTATCCGGATAAGACCTAATGGGTTGTAAAACACACACACACACACACACACACACATATATATATATATAAATACACCATTTGTATCACTGAAGGATTAAGAAGGGTGGTTTTTTGCACACAACATTTAAACGAACAAATAGCGAATCAAACAATAGGATTTTTATATGTATACATTTATTATATCATTTCGATAATTAATATAAACATTTTAGCATTTTATAGAGTACAGTTAGGATTATATTGTATTTAATATTATACACTATATATTATATATATTGTATGCAACTATTAATTCGAAATGAAATATTACAAAACTATAGCTTATTGTTGGCTTAAAAATTTAAGCTGAATAATTAAATCAGATAAAAAATCAATTTTTCAATATTCTTAAGTAAACTAGTTGAACCATTTCTATAATATGTACGTAATATGTGTCTACCACCCAAGTTTAAGTTTCGATGATATAGAAAATGGTATTAATAATTTATGTTTTAAAATAAATATTATTTAAGGTGTACGTTTTTTTTCAAGTTTACCTATACAATTTGTAAAAATAAGGATAAGAAAATAAAACACTAAGCATTAATGTTATGTTATTCTTATGTGCAGTAATGCAGTATTAAAAACCAACAACGCCATCGCCTACTTGACATTTTAGATATTGATTTTATATTTTTACGGTGACAATAAGGGGTTACCGTCATCTGGGACCTTAATGATATGTACGTGATGAAAATTGAATACTAAACCAACTTTGAAGAGGATAGGGGTGAGTTCAATCGGAGCGGACATTCGGAACGGAAAACCAAAGACGCCGCGAATAAAACGATTATGAGGCCATCAGTGGCGTCACCATCACCGACGAGGGTGCGCCGGTGTGTATTTTTTGCTCTCGCCCGAAATATTTCGAATTGCAAATCCAAAATTGATTTTTTATAAAACCAATTCGTCTGTGAAATTTAAATTTTATTCTGTAATATATATAAAGGGGGTCGATCTCACCGACTTAGAGGGTTGTTGGATCAAGGCCGTGTGTAAATGACATGTAAACAACCGCATACGTGTACCTACGAAATGAGTCAATTAACTATGTACAGACATCAAAAGATCTCGTGTTGTGGGAAATTAATTGAAAAAAGGCTTGTGGCAAAAAATAATATTTAAAAAAAAAAGAGATTAATGGATTTTCGATTTTAATAACTGTTACAGGGCAGATGGCCGTTGTCATTGCAATTAAATTAAATAAACTTTTTAAAGTGCACACAGCGGGACATTCAATCCGTTCTATTTATTTGCATTTTTGATAAGCTTCGCGTGATAAGTAAGAAAAAAACAAATAAATATTATTATATACATATAAAAATATAGTTATATAAAGGTAGAAAAATCATACAGTATTATAGTCGTTGTATTTTGAGTGGGTTTCAAAAATTAATTGTTGATATATCGCACTAGAGGACGATAAAAATAATACGTTGAATCGGAAATAATTATAAATAAGTATAAACAATATGAAATTTTAGTTTTCGCCAATCATGACCCACTTAAAAAAATATTTTTTATACAATATTAAAGATTTTTTTTCTTTTTAGAATCTCTTCAGACAAATTAAATTACTTTTTAATGGGTTACTAAGTAAGTAGTTTTATAATTAAATTCTATATTTTGCTTAAAAGGGATAAAATATTTTTAAACAAGAAAAACTTTTCTGAAAATAAAAACTACCACGATTAATGAAACGATAATGATAATCAAAGCTTTGTTTAATATTATATTAGATACCTATTGAATTTTAAAATTAATATTAAATCATTAAACCGTTTTTACTTTACGCACCTATCAATTATACGAGTATACAAAAATAATCTATAGTATCTTGTCAATATAAGTGTAATATATATTATGTCATATTCCAATTCTGTATGTTTCATTATTCAGTCAAATAATAAAAAAATAAATAGAACATGTTATATATACATGAGTATAATAAGATTCATCTTTAAACTATTTAAAGGAAATAAGGGAAACACACTATATCAATTCCAAGACTACAGTATATTTTTAATATACCCTATCACCTACTATATTTTATATTATTAATTATTATTATTTTTTTTTTAATTAGATTTCATAATATTTTATATTTTTATAAACATACTACGTTTAATGTTAATAAATTAAGAGTGGAGATTATAATATGCATTATCGTAACGTAAATAATGTTGAAATATTATAATTTATATTGTAAATTATTCAAGTGATTCAGTAGCGATTTAAGTTAATATTTTAATTTTTAAATTTGGCCAATTTACTCAAGTTGATAAGTAGAGAAAAAATATTTATATTATAAATATATTTCGTACACATTATGAGTTATAATTAGTATAAAATATTAATATTAATAATATATTATAGTATATTCGATTTAAAGAAACAATATATTTTAAAAGGAATAAATTATGATATATATTTTAAATTAGTCTCAATACTTTAAAAAAATTATAAATAGCAATCTTTTTCTGAATCTGACTAAAAATTTAACACTTTTCGTTTGAAAAGTGTATGTATGTATTCAAAATCTGTGGTTCTAGCTATGAATAAAATATATTATTTTAATAAGAATTGGAAAGTGTCTATCAAATATAAATATGTAAATTGTATTTTATACACGTACCTACGCTACCAATGCTTTTAAACCATCGTTATGATAAAATAAATTTCCGAAAGTCACGAGTCAAAAAAATAATACACCTACCTTCATTTTTACTAGGTATATTATAACCTTTTTTTATTTACTCTTAAATTTTTTTGTTGACCAATATAATAGTGGTGTTTCAATAAAGTGAGGTTTATATTTTTTTCCCCATTTTCAGTTTACTAATAAGACTACTCTGAAAAATGTGGTCGTGAAACACGCTAAAAGTATGAATTTCACTTGTACTAAATAAAATATTATTATGTCGAGAGCCTAGAGGTGTAGAGTAGGTAGAGACCGTATGGAGTATTAAGGAGTATTATGCGTTTGGTGTAACGTTCACTCTCGCCTCTTGGTTTTTCGTTTAATATAATGTATATATATCAATTTATGTTACGCATACCTAAAACTGAAGGTATAAACGGTCAATAAAAAAACAATGAATTGCTAAAATTGCTAAAATTGACATCGGCTAAAGTAGGTACTAAGTCATTATATGATGAAGTAATACTTAATATATTGGACATTGCTAATTGCCGAATATTGTGGATTTTTAAGGAATTCGATGTTACTGTGATTACTGTAGATATGACTTTTTTAAACATATTCCACCAATGTTCTAATAATAATTCTTTTTGTACGCATAAAAATTATTATTATTAAACAGCATTGATGCGGCTAAATTTGTATGCATTAAAATATTAAGTATTGTTCGATATGATACTATATACACACTCAAAAATTACAAACGGCATACGACGGGCATAACGCGACTATTCTACAACGGTTTAAGGTAGATTTTACAAATATGTAGGTACCTATATCGATGTGTAGCGTATACAGACATTATAATATGTGAATAGAATAATTAATACTAATTAATAATACCTATAACGGCCGAAGAAGCGTATGAATAACTGTCTGTGTCTACAGACAACCTGTGAATAATAAGGTAATAATATGAAGTGCGTCTCACCTTAACACCGCGCCCCGAGGAAACGGTCGGTATCATCGAACCGAAAATGATGACTGATGTAGCTCGCACAATATCGTTCCTATGGAATTTCGTCATACTGCACAAAACGTTTGATATCGAGAACAGAGGAGAAAAATGATGGCGATGACTGCGTGTTTTCATAAGACGCAGACAGACAGAACGCATAACCACGATATTTTCTGCGGTTAATTTGCTTGCTTCGAATCCGTCGTGCCACACAATTCTCAATCGAAAACCGTTTTCGTGTCGTCGCCCTTCGCGAGTGCTTGAGGTGTTGTATAGCGTGCGACGACGTTCTTATGAAACGAACATAATTTATCGTATACGGCATACGTATTTACGTATATTATATGATAGCTTCAACCTCAAAAATCGAAATAATTTTGTGAATTATTCTCGGCCCATCGAAACCCATCACCCGTCTCTCGAATGGTTACTAACTGAAGGCGGCACGTCGGGATGTAAAACGCACGTCAATCATCCGTTGTACATGGGTAGAATATTTGCAGGTTTATCGTACCTATACTAGGTCGCTTCAATGGCCATTGTTTTAAATCTATTTTAGTTGCACATAATCCAAATAAAACTCTGATAAAATAGTTAAGTGATAGTGCGTATATATTAATGATATTTAACAGACTTAGCAAAAAGACACCAACAAATAATTGAATAAATGACCGTCGACGTCTTACCTGAAACGTTTCAATCACTCATCAATTCATATTATGTATTGTACAATTTAACGCTTTGATAGTTTTATCGTAGATAGTATTGTTTCGACATAAAAATACTATTAACATAGGCAAGTTATTAAGTGTTTGATAAATGTTTTATCAAAGTTTTTCGTCGGAAACACATTTTACGAGAAATTTATAATTTATTAATATAACCCTAAACATTCAGCCTCGAAATAATTACCGATTACTTTAGGTATGTTGAATAAAATTAAGCCAATTTCTCAGATTTTCTGCTTATATTATTTAATAATTTATAAGTATCACTGAAACTTAAAGTTGACCACACTCTTTCCCAACTAAAAATAAATTATTATTTTGTCACCGTGGTGGGACATTGCATAGTACAATTTCTACTGTGGTAGTCAATGATTTTGTCACGGTGAACAATGAAGCTGATTTTATTGATCAGTTATATATGTCATGTATAATAATATGCATTCTCGTGTAATTTGGTATAAAATATGTTGTCCACGTTTGAGTGCTCAGTTGAAAGCACGTCAATTTACATACATTGTGTAACAATTCCTATATTCATATACTATATACATTAAAATATAAGGTAAGGTTAGGTACTTTAAATAATATAAAATTTAAAGGTTTTTGATGAAAATTACTTTCACAATTTTGTCGGTAAAATGTATATTTGGTTTTATTCACGAAATAATTTTTGAGCATAGTGGGACGCCCCGAGGCGCATTATAAAAGGTATATGCCCTGTTCTGTGCCTTGTTATTGTTTTTTTGTTATCGATTTGTTTTTGTTTTTATGTTATATTTATTATGCTTGTAAGAGTTTTATCGTACATTTTATATCGCGGTACGGACTATTTTTTTTATTTTTTATATTTTGTTACTTTAGGTCAATGATAAGCATAATCATAATAACAATAACGTAAATTTAAAAAACAACGACATTATATAGTACACTGGTCGACGTACGCGATATAACACCAAATGAAATGATAATATGCACAAACGCATACCTATTATATACACTATATTATTATGTCTATATAATACTATTACTATTCGGAACAACAACAATAATAATAATAATAAATATGCTATAACATCGGTGACGCGATATATATATATATATAGTGTAACAAAATGGTCGGTGGCGGTGAGGCCATATATATATATTATATGTCGCGCGGTGGCTAGCGTGTGTGCGTTTACGCGCGCGCGCGCGGCGCCCGTGGACCCGACGCCCGCGCGGGACAAAACGCGAGCGGGGGCCATATTGAGCTTTCGCGCGAGTGTACGCTAGCGCGCGGGCCGCGGTGCAAACTTCGCGCCGATCAATGCGCTCCGGGCGCAAACTCACCCACCGTCGCTACCCAATCGCACCCAATCCTGGCCAACCGTCGCGCCCCGAGCGGCCGACGCGCGTCCAGCGCACGTCAGTCAGCCCCTTGGCAACCACACGCCGCGCCGCGCACACCGCTCGCCCACATAACCCACGCCGCGCTTTTCCGTCACGCCGCGGGTCCCCACTACCGAGCACCCTCTCTCGACCATCCACTTTGTCGTAGTCCGCACCGCCGCCTGCGCCTCCCGCGCGATGGAAGGGGGTCGCGCGCCCGGCGGACCGCGTAATAAAATCTGCCGCCGCCGCCGCCGAATTGGATTGGCGTAAAAAAAAAAAAATCGCGAGTCCGATTTTATTAAAGCGAATACTTCGTTACCGCTGCAGCCGAGTTGCGTGCGGTGCGAGCGGTTTTCGCTTCGTTTTTCTCGCGCTCGCCCCCTCCCCTCACCAGGTAGCTAATATTAAATTACACGAATCGAAGTGTTTCGATATATTATCGTCGAATTATCTGTAAATGCCTTTATATAGTTTTACAGGTACACGTAAATTGAAATTTATCTAAAAATGTATACATATTCATATCTATCTCTCAACAAACTTAAAGTTTTTTTTTCTCATCGTCGCGGATCATCAACCGCGTGAACTTGTTTATAGAATAACTACTTGTCGTTTTTTTTTTTTTAAAAACATATTTTAATTTATTACTAAACCTACTTATACGTATATTGCGCATATAATTTCTAAAACGCATTTTGGATTCTAAGCGAACGATATTTATATTTTTTATACATAAAAATTGACTGATATTAAAGTAATTTATTTTTATTTTGCGTGTCTGTTATTATCACCTTTTGGATCAGTAAAAATGTTTCGATTTTCCACTTTGAGGATTGTTTATGGTAGAAAATTGAATCTAGTCTTGAATTTTGAATTTGGACGGAATTAAATATATATAATATATTATACAGCTATACACAATTACATTTTTATAACATTTAGATAAATTTACTTATTCAATTACGAGACACGCGACACCTACTGTACACTGGAGACGTTATTTTATTTACCTCCCTCACTCATATTTATAATTTAATACACGTCAATAAATTTATATCGCAATATTCGCAATATTTGACGTATCAAATTCAGATTAATATAATACGCATGGCTTGTAAATATTCAAATTAATATTTTAAATTGATCGATGATGAATGAACATTGGACAGCATTTTGAAAAAAAATGAATTATTTAAATAATTGTTTTCCAACTTACTACAGTAAAGGTACTGTAATCACTTTATGAAAGTCTATAACTATATCTATATCTATATTATTATATATTGCTAATGTATTAATTAGTATCATACGCATTTCAAATGTTAAAAAAATGTTTATTTTTTTCCGTTTTTTGTATTTGTATTTTTTGGTTCCATTTCTAATACTTTTCTTACACCTATAGGTACATATTTGTTATACCACTTATAGTATTCTTCAAATTGTTGAGGGTTCTGCTTAGGATATTTTAATATTATGGGCACGAACTCTGTGGGGTCCAATGGATGTTGCCTGAGTGTTAGCACCCGTTCAGTGGTCATTACTTCGGCTACAATGTCGGCTATCATCTGCCTTGAGTAACCGGCCAACATCGTGGCCAATGGTGTAACTGGAAATGTTCGGCTAACTACTGGATAGCTCATTAATAATTCGTTGAGAAATATAAATATAGTACAAGTGTCAGGTACGGTGAACACAATGGTCTCGAATATACTTGACTGAAAGTATATAATATATTTCAATTAAATGTCCAGTAACAATAATTTTTGGTTTAGTCACATATAGGTATAATGGTATTATTTATTATCATGTTATATAATATTTACACTAAACTAATTTTATTTTATATTATTAATTCGTTTGTTTATTTTCAACTTTATAAATCATAATATTATAATAGCAAACAACAATCATCGCTTTTTAATTATACTTTATGCTCGAAAATATAAATATTTTAACTGTTATATAACTTGTATAGTGATTTTATTTTAAAAATAGATTTCATATGATATGCAAATTTTACGGCTGCAGTAAAGATTCTAACTTTTTTATAATTTATTTTAATTATGCGTATAACAAACTAATATTTGAGTATGCATATAGAAATAACATTTTTATTTATTTTTGATATAGTTTTACAGGAGTATTAAAAACGATGACGTATTGTGTTAAAAAAATGTTTATGTAGAATTGATGAATATATAATTATATTATTAATAATATAAATGGTTATATTTAATTTTTGAAACATTTTACATGATCCGTACGTGACATAATTAACCCCTTGCGAACGGCGAGCGCACAAACGACTAGAGCAGTGAATCATATTTATTTCATATCATATATAAAAAATAAAAATAAAACATGAATCGTTTAATCATAATTATAATAACCCAAGCTTTATAGGTCCGTGTAAATGCCGAGACAATGGATGTGATGGGATGTGGAGATTTTCCGTGTCATAGGTATGCGGTTAATGAATGGAATAATTATATGGTATACGCTCTATACTCTACAGTGTAACGAGCACGTCGGGTTTTACAGGTTCCTCTATATGAGCATTTTTTTTTTCCATTATCCATCCCTCTCGTCCACCCGCCGCCGTCGACGTTTGGTAATATCACGAGTAAAAATCTCTGGACTTGGCACACACGCACTGTGTTATTATTGTTCTTTTTATACACTCTTAGGTGTACATTCACACACACACACACACACGGATGTGTATAATAATCGATAAAAAGCAATACAACATAAAACATTGTCCTAGATGCTTGTCGCGATTCGACTGAGCACGGCCTCATGGTTTGGTTCAAGTGAAATATCGATGGGCGGGCCTATACAGCACATAAGAAAAACTCACCAGAACAACGAATATATAATATCTAACGATATCTCAAAACTGTTGTATTTACGGTGATATCCCCTCTTAACCTTAACTTTTACCTTTAATATTTAATAATAATTTTTAAAACAACGATTTTATTATACTTCAAAATACATTCAACTCTTTATATGGCCACTTATATTTAGGTTATATAGATTACATCATTATTATAATATCAATAATGGTACATTGAAATATATTTAAAATATATGTATAAAAACATTAGGAAGTATTTATAAATAAATCAAAAATATAGTTTATCTTTAAAAGTGTTTTATTTCTATGTTTATAATATAATATTATATAAGTACTTATTATTAAGTACATTTTAATCAAAATTTATATTTAATACTGTATTAATTTTTTAATTTTATAATTTAAACAAATAATTAAAATAAATTTTAATGAAAAATAAATAAATAATGAATAAATAAATATTTGTATTAATATTTTTTTATCATAAATGTTCATAATTTACATCTTTACTTTGATAAATTGAATTAAATAGTGTATATAAGTATATAACTAATACACAGAACGGCTAAAATTTAAATTTAAATTTAAAAAAAGCTGAAAGTAGCTATAATGTATGTGTATTGCATGTATGTATAAGTGTAGGTATGGCATTGTAAGAAAACAAAGTACAAGATAACTTCAAGATTACATAAATATTTTCCAAATATTGTTATAAAAAAGACTCTTTCTAAATTTTAATTTTATTATTGTTCTAATATTACATGGGTATATCAGTTGTCTCTAGTTATTGTTGACAATTTAATACATTTCCTTCTTTATTAATAAATTACTATTATTTCACCATGATAGTTATATTAATTATTAGTGAAATCACTATACACACGTCCTAAATACTTTAACGTACTTAACCATAATTACATTTTCATGAAAGTTAAATATTGTTATTAACCTAAAACATTTATGAGTATTGTTTGAAAATTATTGAAACTTAATAATAATTAATGTATTGTTTTCTTTCTTACAATAAATATTGCACTAATTAATTATATAATATGCCTTATGGTTTGCGTATCGTGTTATATTTTGAAATAATAAAAAAATATTTGCTCCATAAGTCATATAATAATAAGTAATGCTATTAAATAATCATTACAAAACTTAATGCTTATTTTATATGTGTATTGAGTGTTAGATACATACTAATTTTTTTTTGGTTGTTAACCAAGGGCTTCTTGCTTTTCCTATTACTATGATACGATCAGATTTGCTTAAAGATTTCATAAGTTTTATCAACAACTTCTGCATCAAATTTGGTTTGTATACTTTTAAATCTTTTGGAATATTCTTATAAAATGGAACGTCTGCTAAATCCACTTCAATTACAACTGGTTGATATGTTTTAGCAAACTATATAAGATATGAATAATTGTTTGTATTTAAATAGACGTATCGCGTAATATTACCGTTATAATATTTTTAACTAATTGATTTATTTTTGGAAGTTCTGGATAATTTTCTGACACGTTTTTAAGTGTTAGTTCGATCTTTAATGATCCAGTTTCTGCACATATTGCATTTATTAATATTGATTTACCAGACTTTTCGGGACCAGCTATCAATAGTGATTGACTGAATTTAATATTTTTTAATGTACGAAGCTCCTCAAAAATCAAACCAATTACACACAACTCTTTGATAATCTATACAAATATAAATTAATATTTAGAGTTTCAATTTATTCGAAGTTGTTTTTTACATATGTACCTACTGTTAATATTATATTAATATGGTCTACTAATTAAAATTAAATGATAATAAATAAATAACTGCTTTATTAATTTTTATGCTTACCTAGTATTGTTGAACCGTTATAATTATGTAACTCTTTAAAGAAGTATTAAAAAAAAAGTATTTTAGTAAAAAAAAATATTATTATACATATATATATATATATATAATATTAGGCATATATTATATATGCTATATGTCTAACAAATTATATAGATTCAAACAATAGCAGTCAAGTTAAATTGACTTACTTGACGTATATCACCTAAACCATAAGGTGGATCAGAGTTATAAGGTTCTTTTCTTAATACATAAGCACTTAATGAAACTTCACCTTCAAAATCGATGAATCTAGAGGTTACAGATTTTTTAATTAGATTGTTTTTAACCAATTCTTCAAGGATTTCATCTGGATTAGGTTTTATTTTGTTTCCTTTACGTTTTTTTTTAGACTTTATTGTTTTCTTCTTTTTCGGATCTTTATATTTCTTTTCTGTAATTAGCTTGTATAGTTTATATGAAAAACTAAAAACTAAAATGCATATAATATTTTAATAACAATTTTACTTAAATCTCGAGCATATGCCATTTTTAAAAAAACTAATTCTTCCTTAATAGTTTCATCAACTATAGCTCTAAGTTCCACCTGAGCCTTTGAATAAATTTCAGATTTTATTAGATCTTCCCTAGGTTTATTTTCTACTCCATTATATAATGCCCAATTATTATCATATTCATTAAATGTGTCTTTAAACCATTCCATTAATCCACTTGGTTTTAAAACGACACCCAAAATTTTAATTGCTGCTATTAACTTTTCCTTAGTTTTCGCGGCTTCTAAATTTTTTTCTTTTTCCTACATCATAATATATATGTACAAATATATAAATTATAGGCATATATTTTATAGATATTGTTTGCTTTTGTATGCACACGAATGTATTACATGTATAATATGTAAATATATATTACAGCTTTATTTTTTTCTGCTAATTGTTTCATTAGTTCCTTTTTCTCTTTTGCGGGTTTCTTTTCAAATTCTATAATCAACATGGAAAGTATTTCAGCCATTTCTATGGTCATCCACCTTCCTGTTTGAAAAATAGCCGAACCTCCAAGCGGTAATCGTTGTTTTAATGCCGTCTTATAATGTATATCAGGTATATTTAACTCTTTTAAGATAGCTGGCGATAAAACTATAGATAATATATAAATATTATAATTTACGATATAATTGTGTATGCAAATAATTGACTTTACTTATCGGTGGTAATCCAATAATATTATTATTATCGTCAGAGAACATGATAGGTTTTGAATCTGGCCACGTTGGTAAATGGTGACACATTTCAAAATATTTCCATACGTACGCTCTAAGCTCATCTTCAATATCTTCTATTAATTCATATTTGTTGCGTTTGACAAAATTTTCTTCTAATTTAGTTATGACTTTACGGTACTCTGAGTCTGCTTCAGTTTGTTGTATATGAATTGTATCCTCTAGCTCATAATTAATATTAAAATTTAGTTTTTCACTTGTTATATGCATACCTATAATATAAAATTTAAATACATTTTTATTATAAACTCTGGTGTAACTTATACAATTAATTATTTTTTATTAAATAAAAGAGAAATAGCAAGTTTAATAAATATAGATTTGATATTAATATAATGAAATATTAATTATTTATTAACTGCAGCAGTAGATATTAAAAAAAAAAAATAATTTATTTATAGTATTCTTTTCATTGGCAAATTATAATTATTATAAATTTACCAAGTAGAGTGTGTCGTCTTTGTCTCCTAGCTTTAGTTTGAATCATTAATCGATAATATCTCCAACATCGTTGAATCTTGACTGCCGCTTCTCTACTTTTTTCTTTACTAGGTTGTTTATATTTCCCAGAAATTATGTTGTTTCTAGTTATTCTAGCAAATATTACTAAATTAAACAACAATTAATACGATTAGAAAATATCCAATAATATATTAATTTATTTAACACAAATTTATACAAATATATACATACATTCATTGACAGTTACACGATCTTTTACTGCTCTGATATGTTTTTGAATGAATTTTATAGCTAATTCTCTTGAATTGTCTTCAATTATAATTTTTTGAAATGTATGTACAGGTTCCACATCAAAAACAAATTTTTCTACATCAAATTGAGATTCCGACGATTGTTGACTAGTACTGGATAGCTTTGCATCTTCTGTTTGAATATTTTGAATATTTTCATTTTGTATTTCGCTTAATAAGTTATCGTTTTCATCTATCACAATACGGTTATTTATTTCATCAATCTTATTGTCCATATCATTTAAAAATGATCGTCTCTCATTTCGATTAAACCGAGGTATTCTTAATTCAAACTGGTCATAGGTTATTTTCATATTATTCAATTCTTCAATTATCGGTCTATATCCGCATAAACAATTAAAAATGTACAAAATAATAATAAGTTTTTCTTAAACATACGTGTATATTGACAAGTCTTCATCAATAAGGATTTGTTTGAGCTCAAGAATGCGACCAAAAGTGCACATTAATAATTTTTTTATGAAAATCCGTAACTGTGGTTGTATAATGCAATCATGACATACTGTTAGTTCGTTAATAGTCACCATATATCTTAAGACAATTAAGTAGAAAATAATTGAATACATATATATTTTTATAAAGTATACCTACTACCTACCTACATAATATACAGGTATATTTGTTACTTATAAGTACAAATGTATCAATAATTAATATTTTAAACGTTTTATTATCTTTGAAATTGTGTTTTCACTGAAATTCAATGTATAGGTACACAATCAAACCATCAGAAAAAATGTATTCTATCTAGGTACATATATGTATCAATATAAAAACATTGTGTTTTACGTAATATGTATTAATAAATATAAGGTCGATAAAAAAAAATGTAATATTATTACAATAAATAGAATTTTTTAAACATAACTATTTTTTTCGTTGAAAGTGAGTTGTTTCGTACAAATATTAGCACATACAATGTGTTTTTATCAAAATTAAATTAAAATAATACCAATTGTAATAATTAATAACCTATTATTAATAAACATTTTATAATGGTAAAAAAAAATCTTAACGTACTACAAATGACGAACAAAACTGTATTATTAACGTCAAAATGTTATCGACGCTATTTAAAATGATGACTATATATATAATATATGTATATTTTATGTTCATAATTTTAAATTTTAAATGTAATACTTAACTGACACGTTCGTATTACAGATTTTTTTTTCTCGACTACCGTTTTTATACAATTCGCATAATTATTAAATATTATATAAATATACTAAAGAATAATAATATATATAGCTATATAATATTATTAAATGGTAGCCATAAGCCCATAACAATAATAATTGTATAGGTATACGAGATTTTGCAACGACGACCGTCCAGTAGTTTCAGAGATTCAGACGGCTATCTAAAATTATTATTATATTTGAATAACGTTTGCGGCACTTTATTACGTTTGTTATATTATATAGGTGTGTGCACATCGCACGCAAAATATTAATTTTATTCGATCTACCGCCCGTTAGCGGGTACCCACCTATATAGGCAGCGGCCGCCACCACCGATGGACCTGTGGTCGTACACTACACTATACCTGCGTATATATATACCTATTTAGTATAACGATATATGCGCAATACAATATTATTTTGAATTATATCGTATTAACATAATATTATCATTGCCGATATGACGTGTAGATAGGTATACCTAACGTACAGCCTGGCCGCGTTCGCTCGCACCAGGTTTCTCTCGGTGTTCGGGGCGGCGTCTACGAACGCCCGGTCGTCCCTCTCGATCCGTCGCAGCTTCCCGACGGCGTCCTTCCACGCGGGTCCGGCGCTACAGCTGTGCGAGTCGCAGTCGACCATACCGGCAGCGGAGGCTGCGGCGGTGTAGCCAAAACGATCTCGAAATCGTCGTTACCGACGCGATACACCTATATACGAATAATACGTAGTGCATATTACCTATACTCGTCGTACACACACACACACACTATACCTACAGCTATGCATCGCGGGTAAACGTCGTATATTATTATAATATATAAGTAGGTACCACCTACCCTTTATATACGATACGGCGTGTTATTTATCGGCTGCAGACCGCTAAGAGGAGAGGACTCCGATCGAAGAATAATAAATAAATAGTCAAACGAGACGAATCCGTACGCGACCAATCGTGTGCGAACACAACACACCTCCTCCTATAATCGACGGTGATCGTAATAATATTATTTATTATTATATCGCAATAATAATATTAATAAGTATAATGTTATACGTTATTTGTGTACACGATGGTATAGTAGTGATGGCAATAACAATAATGCTCGCACAGTGGCGGCGGTGGCGGCGACGACGGCGTTACCTTGGCAACCGCGGATTCGACGGCGCGATGACGTCGGCGGCCGCGCGCGCGAAAAGCTCACCACCGCCGGACGCGGCGAAACCAGTTGTGCGGCGGCTCCCACTCCGAGACGGTTACACACGACCGCCGCGGACCAATACGCGCGGCGCTGACGACGGTCGTGTCTTTTTTACGGGCGCGCGCGTGTAATATACGAAATCGTAATAAATAATATAATAATAATAATAATAATAATAATAATAATAGCAACAACGAGTCGTACGAGTCGTGCGCGCGCGCGTGCATAATATATACCGTCATTATCGTGGCAAGCAGTATGGCTGCGGTTGATCCGGTTGTCAACCGGTACGCGTCGGTCTTGGCAATCGGGTCCTCCCGCTGGCCGGACGCCCCCGCCGTTCTCGGCCGTACGAATTTAAACGTATTCCATAACACGACCAATACGGTTTTTCGTTAACGTCCATTTATCAGAGTAGTTGTCCGTGTTGTAATAATTGTATATATATATATATATATATATATACGGTTTATTTCCATATTCGAATAATTACTAAATCCGTGACGATAGATCGCGGATATATAATAATATTATACTATACATAAGTCTTATAAAAGGTAAATATATATTATTCTGATATTCAAATATACGTATAGGTATCCAGATTTTTCACGAACGATTGCTATTTTTCTTTTCTTACTCGCTCATCCTTATGTATGAATGGAAATATTAAACTTATTGTAAAATTAAATTTTTTATATTATGTTCAAATATTACTAGGTATGTAATGCTTCCACTGATGCATTACTTCTTTTCTGGCACGTAACTCAGGCGACATAGTATTTAAGAACATTTTCTTATTGTAAATTAATTTTGACTGATTTTTTGATCATTAAAAACAAGTACAAATAAATAAAAATATAATTAACGAATAAATATGAAAAATAAATCCAACATAAAACCTATACTGTTGCAAAGAAGTTTGGCGTTACGCACAGTTATTGAGTATACCTACAGTACGGCAGACTACAGGTATATTAATGATTTTATTGTATATATTAGGCACCTAACGGATGCACTCAATTTGAATTTCATCTCAAATCCTATAAAACAAAAAATTCTTAATGAATGAGATGGGTGAATTAGATTATATTGCAAAGGATAATTTATATTTTTACTACTGTAAATTAATAATAAATTAGATACTTTCAAACAGATCACGTATACGTAAGTCAGTATACTGACCTACCACTTAGAATGGTATAAATAGATTTGTAATACAAATATCTTAAAATTAGTTCAAATATTTTGAAAATTATAATACAAGGCGAAAAGTTTCATGTTTCAACAAAAAATAACTAACATTCAATGATGAAAAAAATTATTTATCGTTTAAATATAATATAAATGACTTATTAAATTATATTTTCAAATTATCATAAACAGCTTTTGTAGTGTAGTTTATTTTAAGCCACTTAAATCTAATTTGTTTCCTATTATTCCAATGATGATAATTTACAAGAAATTTGGCATTAATTTTTCAAGTCTTTTAAGTATTTAACGTTTTAAGATTTTTACCTGTATAAGATGATGCGCAAACATTTGTCACTTCTAAAAATTTTGTCAAGCTAAAAATAATATAATATAATTCCTTACTAAATATCCTATATATATAATTTATACGGCTGATTGTGAATTAAATTTAACTAATTAAATATTTTTATAGATAAGAAATTGAGAAATAAATAATTATATTATATTAATTACATCTTGCGATTAATGAAATTTAAAGTTCGTTCAAAAGATTATCTTCTATTGATCTACTTAACTATAAACTCACGATTTTATAATAATAATGATTAAAAATTATTTTAATACGTTTTTCCTGCAGATTTGTTACAATAGATGAATTATTATTTTATTAGATAATATTAAGAATTATAAGGTTTCAGTGTGAAATCATATCAAATCATATTTTTCTATAACTCCAGAGAAAAATAAAATTAAAAACAAAGTACGAAAAAAATACATGAACAATATTGTAAGTAATAAAATGAACTTCTATAAAATTAAATAATTTATTATACACCCGCATACATGTATATTATATATATTATACACATAAATATGGAGTGAAAGTACTATGTTCTATATCGTATATTATGTGGTGAGTTTACGGTGGCAAGTAGAGTGAAAATATCTTAAAAACATTAATTGCACGCGTGCGTCTACTACCCAACACGCACTGGTTTGACGCCGCGGGGTAAACCACCCGAGTTAATGCAAATTCGCCGTTTTCCATTCGAACAACAGTGGTAGTGGTGACTACCGTTTTGAAATGTTTCTCCACCGTCGTTACAGATGTCGCAGTTCCCATGCTTGCGGGCCCGTAATCTAGAGTATAGTAGTGCATTACGAAAAACTTCAGCCGGCATTTTCTTAAAAAATGTATCGTATCGGCTAATGCTTTTCCCGGTCCCTGTTCAAGACTATGTCTGAAAACATTTAAATGCAATTATTTCCCAAATAATAGCTCGTCATTCATCAGTGTTGTATGTTACACTTGGATTTAACACTTTTATTCGAAATTCTAAACAGTCTAATTTAATTAGCACACATTGTAAATAATGTCTGTGTTACCATAAAAATTTGCATACACATTATCTTACATTAATTATCAGACGGAGTTTAAGTATGTAGTTACGTTAACATAGTACAAATACAAAACATGTGCTGAATAAAATAAAAATAAATTACTCATAGGTACAATAATTTGTTTATATAATGAAAAACGCAATATATACTTATTTAATGATTTTGTATTTTTATAAACATATAATATAGTAGTTACATGTTTACCTACATACAAAACAATAACGCATAAACACGAGTTAAACTTTATATACTTGAGAATAGTTTACATTAAAAATTAAAAGTTAGTCACACAATCATTAGTTTAAAATGAAAAATGTATACTTTAGACGTTTCAAGTGCGCAGTAAAACAATTAAATAAATTGTACATAAATATAACTTTTATCAAAATAATTTTCATTATTTTAAACAATGCTTGTTAAATCATAGAAAAATACAAAGTGTATAGATTTTAATGATTTAACTAAATTATTTTTAGACGTGAAAATCATTGGGTGTCATCCTACGGAAGTAGCATCGTCACAGTCAAAAATGTTCGGTGAGTTTGTACTAATTATTATTTTTAATGATGAAAACATAACTAAACAAAATATAAAACGTCAAATTAAGAAGTTATATTTTAAGTAAAAATGATGTATATAGGTATTATATTGGAACGCGTTTTTTTCTTCATTTTAAGGATGTATAATAGTAAATTATCAGTATCAATAAACGTACATAGGAAGGCGGCAATAAGTCCTCAATTGGGGAGACAGGTGAATTCCAGAAGGCGTGTCGTCTATATATGATACTATATATATATACGAGAATGATAATTCTATTGTACGAGATCTAAAGAGGATGTATATTGTATATATATATATATACAACGACTCCGTCTATTAATTATTGTTTATTCATAATCAAACAAAGCCGCTTTTTCTCCGTGTACGTGTATATATATACTATGGGCATTTGGGCCACGCAAATGATACGTTTGGCGGTCGCGCGGAGACAGTCAGATCGTACCGGGGGTGGAACCGACCCTTATAGACGGGAAATGATGATGATAGTCTTAAGTAAATGGCGTCAATTTTTTGGTCAGCTAGCCCCGACCAGCTATACACACCTAACATTAGTGCGTTTTATATAACGCCCATAAAGATAAAAAAAAAATAAAAATAAAAAACATTGCTCTATAACCCCGACGTGCTTATGTCGTTATGTGACTTTATACCTGTAATTACTGATACACACACACATGCACACATAAAACATAAATATACTAATACACGCGCAATGAACCCTGAAGCCGTGGGAAACGGGTAATGTACCACTAAATCTTCTGACACTCTTGTGGGTCGAAAGTCGCGCGTCTGTACCTATAGCACGTGTTCAAAACTATTTGCAATACATAATATTGTGTTCTATAACTCTTAAATGGTATAACATGTTATTTACTTTTTTTATGGAGTATTTTTTCCAAAAATCTAATACGTAATATATATATTATAGATATCATATAAGTAAGGTGTGATTTATATAGTATTTGATGCGAAAATTTCCAGCGTTTTCATTGCGGTACATCTTCAATTACAACGAATTATATATTGAAACGTTTTCAATCGTTTATCATAAAATATTAAATAACGTGTTGGTACTCGTAGATCAATCGCGTGTTCGAACCTTTTATATATATTTAAACATCGTTTACACAAATTATCCTTTTCAAAATATACTGTCTGTATAAAATATCTTTTTCTGATTTCTAAAGGGTCCCGAAATTATTAGTCTAACACATCAATTATTAGAATCATTATTATTATTATTTTTTTTTAAAAAAAAAAACGTTTTATCTACAATTGTTGAACAAATCAGGTACCTGTTAGTACTGGTTTGGACGTTTATTTTTTGAGTATCATGCTATTTACAGTTAATATTTTATTGTTAAGATCAATGATTTAGGTACCTAAATATTCCTTTTTTACAATGTAGCAACAGCTTTGACCATTAGCTGTAAAAATAAATAACTAACAAGGTCATATGTTTATATAATATGTCTAGATCAAAAAATATCAATATGTTTCTTATTCTTAGCTTTAATAGAGTTTACGTTATTTTATGAAATTATCAGATGATTATAGTCGGGTTGAGGTTCTCAAAGCGAGTCACGTAAAATGTTGAAATATATTTTTTTATACATACCTAATATAATATAATGAACTATATTTAATTTATAAATATTTGCTGTAATATTATATTATATTTCTGCAGTATACTTTTCGTTGACGACCGTTAATTTAATTTTCCGTTACTATTGTTATTTACCAAGATGGTTGTTAATGTACTGTGCAAAATAAAATAAAAAATGGAATATTAAAAAAAAAAAAAAATTAAATATAAAACAAGTTGGTACTAATACTTATTACAAAAAATGTATAAATCAAATTTATTGTACTTTTTATAATATTATTACATGTGTCATGTATAGTTTAAAAAAAAATCATTACCTAGTATTTATTGTATTGTCAATTTTTAAATATTTTCCAAAATGGTCATACCATTACAGTTAAAAAACCTCTATACTAGGGTACATAAACTGTATTATATAAATTAAAAATTTTGTTTTTTTTCTACACATTTTTATTCACACACAAATATCGTAACCGATAATTCCGTAATCGATAAACATTTTTACTACTGCAGTTATTCAAAAAAGTGTCAAAATTATTAAAAACAAACAAGTATTCAGAACGATTAATATATTGTAATTTAATTTTAAGATATATTATTGTTTAAAATATTTTAACTTATAAATTATAATTATTCGTTATGATGTAAATACTGAAATACTTTTTAAAATATCTATTGGAATTTAGATTCATATACAGTACCTATTTAAATATGTTTAGTTATAATTTAAAGACAGGTATAAAGATTGTTTTCAGTTAATTAGCTGCTATATTTTAATGTTTAAGGTATTAAACCTTTTGATCTTCTATACTGTAAACATATTAAAAATTGAAATTACTTACTAAAAAAAAGTGTACCTATAACTGTGTAAAAGTGTATTCTGTTATTCTGTAAGTAATTGATTGGGTAGAATTCCATTTTATTTTTTATATTTGTATACTGTAGGTACAGTATTTACTGCCGTTTGTCTTAATGTATGTAACAATAGAATAATTCTTACAAATTGGTAAATGTAATTATCATTTTAAAATATGTAACCAGCATGGGGTTGATTATTTAAAAGCGGCATATTACCTACACAGAAAAAGGGTGGGAAACCGCTACTCTGGCGGTTTTTGGACACTTATATAATGCATATGTTTAAGAAAAAATTAACATTTCCCTGTACCAATAACACTAAAATGATCTTCCTGAGTTCATATTTATTTTAATTATAATCTTAATTTAAGTATTTTGAATAATAGCAACAACAAAAAAACGTGAGAAGAAAATATAATTTTATATAAATAACTATTTAGTCATAAATAAATTAAAAAAGAATAACAATAAAACTATTTAAATGTAATAAATATATTATCGGGTCTGTGTTTGCTACATTAGGTTGTGCATGTTGGAAGGAGTCTGGATTTATACAGATTGTAATTCGAATATTTTGGGCATTTATAGTCATAATATGATTAATCGTATCATTTTCCTTGCATGTTTCGCATTTTAGAGTCCGGTTCGTTGGTGATGAAGAAATAGTGAGTTAAATTCATGTCTCTTATATTATTATTACTTTTCTTTTTAAAAGAAAGATAAATTTCCTCTTCGTATAATAATGGGAAGTTTTATAAACATTAATTTTAATTATAACTTATATACGTTTAAAATTATTTTTCTTTTCATAAAATAGAGAAAATTATAAAAAATAATTATGCAATCCATAAATTATTAATTATGTTATTTTAACTTTGTCACTATAGGTATTGAATAAACGGAAAAATATAATTTAATATTTATACAATTTTTAAATACAATTTAATATATTATAATAGCCTTGGTCAAACTAGTAGTTTACAAATATATTTTTTCTATAATAATGCGATTGATTAAATATTGTATAATATTTATTCTTGTATTTATGTTTGTATTCACCTTCACAAGCACTCTAAATCATTGTACATAAATAATATAATAATTATAGTAGTAAACTTGTAGTTTACGAATCATTAGGTTTTAATAAGAGCTTTGTAGTAAAGTAAAAATATTTCTCAGAAGTCTAAATCTAAGTGTATTGCGTTTATTCAAATTTAAATAGAATAAACATCATTATTATTTGAATACGTTTGTCAACATTCGTTAGTACAAATATGACTTTTTGTAATTTGTGTATACAACACCAATTAAAATACTTTAACCAACGTTTTTTTTTTTTTTTTTTTTTTATATTATTTACGAACATAAATATTATGGATTAATATTACAATTCAATTCATAAAGAAGAAAATACAATACTTGTATTTTATTAAGTTATTTTATTTTATAGCAAAAAACTAATGTTTTCAAGGTGATTTCGAATATTGTTGTGATTTGTATCTATTGTCTGCTTATTGAAATGAGTAATAACGTATAACAAGATAGCTGCTGTAAAAAATGTCGAACGATCAAAGATTTTGATTTTAAATATACTACAGGCTCTATAGAAACCAATAACAATAATAATTCCAACATGTTATTGTTCGTGATTATCAAAACTCACGCGAACGTGTTTCGACCACACATTCGTGCGGAATGCACTTATTAAAATATCATTAACTATCATTGGTCAGTATTGTACGTAATTGGTTAAAACGAATAAAATCTTTAACGCACGCTAAAAAACACGCATATAGACGGTTTTTGTATACAAATTATTGTAGTATAATATAGTATGTAGTTCGAATAATTTTCCGAAAAGCTTGTGGTTAAAGTCGTATATGAATATCAGTGAAAGTAGTGAGCATAGTTTTTTTTTTTTTTAAATCAGATGTTTTTTATATATTTTTTTTAATTATTCTTTGCGAACTGAGGTTATTTTTATTGGTTAGTATTTGTATCAAACATAAGCCGCATACTGGGATAATAGGATCGCAATAAAAGGATCAAATAAAAACGCCTATGTACAATAGCACAATATTCGAGCTGTTTTAATGGCAAATGGGGAGAATAATGCGAACACCTGTAAAAAAAAAAAATGTAAACGTCTATACATAAATCTATACACCTTTTTCAAAAATAACGTCTGAGAAAGAAATATACAATCATGTGCAGTGTGCACATTATATTCAATATTAATAAATAATAATATATCTATATATATGTATCTACCCAAATATATTGAATTATATTATAGATTGAAATTATTTCAAATTTAAACATAAAATATGGCTATTAAAGGAGTATTTTTCAGAGTTCGTTGATAATTACATTTATACTACAACCAATTGCTAAACTTCTCACAATTATTTAAAATTTAAAATATAACCAACAAAACTACTTGTTTATTAACAATAAAAAAATCTGGACGATGTTAAACAATAAATAGCACCGTCCGTACTTACATTATTGTATATCAAAATTAAATAATTTATTATACTTATAGATTATATATAGCCACTGTAAATTTTGTATTTTCATTAAACATACCATTATTTTTGACGAGCATTTTCAACCAAATTCTGATTTTTTTATTTTGATTTTTTTCATGTGATCATAATATTATGTAAATGTACTCGTATATTGATGTTTATTCAGTTTATTGTACAGTGTAACGACATATTAACTAATAATTGACACATGTTTCAGATTGTTCCGCACGAACGTACACACTTTGATAATTATCTCATGTCAGTGAATAAAATAGATAGCTTATCTTACATCTTGTGAATGCTAGATTTTTTAGAGTTCTAAAATAACTATCTTATTCAATTATAAGGAATGTAATACTAAATTTACGATATACCACGTTAGTGGCTGTAAATGGTATTAGGTACTCAAAAACCCCTATTTTCAATCATTTCAGACACCCGCATTAATTGAATTAAAGTAATTAAAGAACTAAGATAAATCGAATAAAAAGAATAATAGATAAATCCACAAAATTATTGTTTTAATCGAAAATTAATACCCCCACAAAATGTATCATGCTTGAGACCCAATATTTTGTCTAATATCTGCTCATTATTTTTAGAATTTCTGGCAAAAGAGATGTCAGATACGTTTAGAATTCTGTTCCCTGACATAAGATTATTATCAAAGTATGTACGGGACAATCTATGATGCTGTAAATAATTCTTTAATTTTAATTTATGTGGTTAAGTTAAGTAGCAATGACAGTGCGACACAAATACACAATTTGTGATATACGAGTTTTATTTCAATTATCGTTGTACATTGTAGTGCTCAATTTATTTGTGTGGAACATAAGTCGTTAAAAATACTCTATAATGATGTGTATTCGATATTTAAATGAATGACCTCATACAAATGTGGGATATTTTATATATTTAGTCATGAATATCATTTACACAATAGAAATACACTACACAGTATTTATACGTATTATAATATTGATAAGCTATACAATATACCACGACTACATAAATAATAAATTATATTATTTACTATAGTTTACTAAATTGAATATTTTTCATTGTTAATATATAGACATTAGACAAAAGTATAGTTAAAGAATTACGAAATATTTAACTACTGTATGTGTAATTTTAAAATTATTTGATGAGTGAGTATGTACAAAGTATTACATTTAATTCATTTTTCAATTTGTTTTAATAATTGTATTATAAAGTTAACTCACTTAGTAAAATTTATATTAATGGCATCTTAGTAAACGGTATTTCAATTTCAGGTACACATATTAAATCACATAAGCGTGATATAAATAACGTACCTAATATACTTATAGGTTATCAAACTCCTCTGGTTGTAAATTAACCCTTTGTGCTTTTAAAGTTTATGAATACAAAGTATCTATATATGACCTGTAATTCATTTAAATGTGTATACTCTATACTCGTTACTTTTAAATTATTCGAATTTCTTACGAATTATTTTGAATAAATTAAATTTTTAACAATTTTTAAGCACTTTTTTTTATCATGATCAGTTTTTAAATGGCAAGAAAAATTTCACAAAAATTGGGTTTAAAGGCCCACACTGCAAAACTATACTTTGCTCTTTATCTAGTTTCTGATAAATGACAAAGACTTATTTTCAATTTTAAATGTAATATAATTATACATTTTTGGTGCTTTTAACCATGCATCACATTGTTGTTATAAAATTATCAACTCTTATGTTCGAAGTATAATTTTACTTACCACCAAAATGCTGAAATCCAAATTTCTTAAATTCAAAAAAGTTTTCTTATTACTCGTAATAAAATATTTGAGACATTTGGGATTGTTATTGTCATTTGGCAGAAATCAAAAAAGCAAAATATTTAAATATAGTTGTATAGCGTGCGTCTTTATAAAATATAGACACACAATAAATGGAAGAGAGAAGTCATTTATATTATACTAAGATAAATATTTCAAACGAATCCCAAAACAACCATTTAAGTGTGCGTTTATTATTGTGCATTTAAATTATTAGCAATAATAGTCAGCTACCGTGGTAGTCACATACTTTCAAAATCCTTTCTGAAAACAGTCGAGAATTATATATATTCACCTAATAATATTATTATGTACAATAATCTGCCCGTGCGGTCGAACCGCTGAGAAATACAATATTATACCATTATCCTCTCTGCGGGTCGTTGTAAACATTTTTTTTTTGTTCCCGTTTATTTTGTTTCAATAATTTTTTAATTGGTCAATAAAAACCACGCGGCCCCAAAGATTTATTGTGTTCGGTGCTGGTATTGCGTGCGTTTAAATTGGTTTCTAGCCCGGTAAAATTTATTCATGAAACATACCGTATAAACGCGTTTGCTGCCGATGAGATGTACGCGTGTGTGTGTTTTTACAATGCATGTATATCTTATTATATTTATATGTATATATATATATATATATGTATGTATGTTTATATACACCTGCTATACGAATGCAATTCCGAAGGTTGTAAACCCATTATCAGCATAGGTATACTAATGGTACACATATAATGTATATATATATATATATATATATATACGTATTTGTGTGTGTGTGTGTGTGTGTGTGTGTGTGTGTGTGTGTGTGTGTGTGTGTGTGTGTGTGTGTGTGTGTGTGTAGTGTGTACATAGTATGTGTACGAATTTTTCATTTCATTTAATTGTTCTTCCTTTAAACTACGTAGTCTGTCTGGCTGCCTGCCTGTCTGCCGGTTCTTGTGTGTATTTGTTTTAAATTTAAATAGGCATGTACGGAAATTGGTACAAATCGTACTGTGCCGCAACGATAATTTTGTATTATAATATTATATTTTAGTGATTGAAGTCGCCGCAATGCTATATATGTCACGCAGAGATCTCAGTAAACAGGACATAGATCATAATCGCTATCGGGCGATGCTAATAGAATTGCATATTATATAGTGATTATTTATTTTTTACAGCTGTTGTAGTAGGTGTAATAAATTATAATAACTTCGTATTGTCAGATGCGTTTAATATTATTGTACGGTCGCTTCAAATACTAAAATCCAAATTAAATCAAAACAATCTTATACAAAATATAAATATATCATAAAAATTAATCGACCTCCCCGATAATTAATAATAAATCCGAATTCCATAATAAAATAACATTTAAAATAATCACCATTATTGTAATATAACAATGATGGATATTATAAGCGTTGTTAAATGGTTTCGCATGTAGTTTAATTCCGGTCAGATTAAAACAGCAATTATATAATTATACGTATATTATAGTTAATCACTCATCATTATATTGTATAGATAAGTACTTATTATTATAAAAGTGTAAACATACCTATACAGTGTAATTTTATCGTGAATATGCATTTGTTTTAATATATTATGCTTATTATTATTATTATTTTTTTTTTTACACAAAAACAAAACATTTTAACCGAATCGAATATATTTACTCTCGATGATATATTGTTTTTATTATAAAATTTGTTCTAAAAATAGTTCAATTTTCTTTTTTATCGTGTAGATCGTTTCCTATTCCTCTATCGTTACTCCTCCTCGTTTCTTCTATCGTTTCAAAACCATAATTTAAGCTTTTCGAGTATGGGCCTTATATTATAATATTTACGCTTAAAATCGAGAGAAATATTGTGCGTATGTTGATCAGTTTTATGCTATCAACAAACCTTAGACTGTTTCTTAGAATATTTACATGATTACTTGAGTGCACCATGTTTTCATAAAGTTTTGGTACACCGTTGCGTTTCACAAACTGCCGGAGGCTGTACACAGTACGCACACATACATAATATATATTTTTAGTTTTTACGCATACATTATATGATTTGTTACGCACCTCTAAATATGTGTAATATGTATTGACTATTGACTGTTGAGACTATGAGTATAGGAATTTCTTGGCATACCATTCAATCTTAATCATACCGAAAGACTATACATTTTTTACTGGCGTGTACTTAAACAAACATTTAAATGGCACGAATAGTACGTATATGATTAAGGAAGGAATTCCAATCATTATATTGTTTCATACAAATAGCTATTTGTGTTTATTTAAACCATAATTACGTGTCATACTCATTTCCATGAATATTTATAAAGATTCAATTAATTTTTTTTTAGATATTTATTTAATTTTGTTATTTTAGAACCGAACCAAATAAATCATTCTATATCATTTATTGTACGCGTGTAACAATTATTAATTATGTAACTCGTTTTTTTTTTTTTAACAGAACAAAAAGGACAAATCCTGTATAATTTATGCGCCTAACTATCTCTACATTTAATAACCAAACCTATAGATATTTAGTTTAAATTGTTTTATAATAAAAACAGTAGGTATGAATATAGTACATTAGATTAGTTACTTCTTAGTGCGTTGTGTATATGTATACTGTATAGTATATATTCTAAGTCTGTATTATATTGGTGTAAAGTATTTTTTAAATCTCACTATACACCATACAAATGTGAAATTAATTATATGTATGAATACTTTATTCATATACTATATATGTATAATGTTATTACGGAGAAAATTATACTAACATATTACAAGTTCACGAATAAAGTCATTTATGTGTTATAATATCAACTAGCCACGCTACATAATATCAAACTGCTTACCTAGGTATGTGTTTTTTTTTTTAACAAAGAATATTAATATAATATATAATAATTATTATATATTATCATATTATTAGTTATTACCTACAGCAAATATGGAATATCTTGAAGCGAGGTATACCTATAAGATATTCCAATAAACTAAATAATAATAATAATAATATATAATAACCTTAACTCCTTTTTATATACTCGTACTTATAATACGGCTATATCGTAACTAATGTCCTGGAACGCACGCATTTCTGTCGATCCGAGGAAACGGCACATAATTTATGGACTGCCGTTGAAATCGCCAGCCGGCCGGCGACGGCAGTGGCAACGGCGGCTTATCATCGATAAATCATCCATACCTCGGACAATATAATGTGCGATAGTAAATTACCGTTGGACCGGGTGACCGGGGGGTTGGGGAAGTATGCGAGGAGGGGTAGAGCTGCCGCCGAGAGAGATTGATACGTGAAGTATTCGGATCATCGGTTCTTGTGTAGTTGTTTTTTTTCCATGTTATACATTATGCGCCAAGATTATAATAAAGAACAATTTGAATATTTTAAAACCATAATGTCTGACCCGGGGGCACGCGTCCTGCACCTTGACGTGGTCTCGTAATTAGAAATTTAGACTGTTGTTTAAAACAAGAGAACGACGACAGAGACGGAGATAGTGTTTGCAGCGAAGGGGAACAGGGTGAAAAAAAAAACACCGAAAGAAAATGACGACGGCTCGTAATATATTTATTTATATATATATATGTATAGTATATACATTTTTTCGAGATAATATTATTATTAAGATTTTTCGTTGCGGTTCCAGGCACGGCGATAAATTCATTCTGTCGGTTGTAAATTAAAACTCCATTTTTCTAGATAGGTATAAAACGCGCGCGTAACCTGACCCTATGATGGACCTACTTTTTTATATATTTTTTCCAATTTAACTCACCGCCCGCGTTAGTTTTGTTTTATTTATATTAATCGTTTATGTCTTCCTGCTATAAATATATCTGCTGCTCTCATACCTAATTTCCACTTGGCAGCGAGTTTTTTTCTCGTTTCATATGTTGATAAATGTGAGATTGTCTACACATGTATATATAAATACGCCGCTATGCATGTTCATTTACCTATGTTAATTTCTGTAACCCCACAAATGAGCGCGGAAAATAAAATTTCAAACAAACAGCATATGAATATAAATGATACGACGAGCGTTATTATTCCTTCCACAGCCACCCACGTACGTGATGGGCAAATTAAATATATTATTATTTTCTTCGCCGCCGCCGTCATTTCATAATCAACGGTACATTATATATATATTATACATATATATTACATAAATACCTATACGTTTTTCCAATTTATTATAATTCCACACAAATTATATTATGCTTAGTTTATAATGGTTTTTCGTTTTAAAAGAAACGCATCTCATCGGTTTACCAAAGAATTATTACGCAAACTTTAAAAAGTGTATTGCAATACAACAATATCGCAGCCATATCAATCGTAAGAGTACGCGTAAATTCATATGTCTGTATACAAATCAATTTTCTGATCAGCCGTCGTCGTTACTACCACCGCGGTCGGACGTTCTAACACGTATACTACTGTGATGATACACAACAGCTATATAGCAGCGTGTAATGTCCACTGCGGGAGGTCGGAAGCGACAAACCTCCCGCAGTCGCCGCCGCAACAGGGGCTCTTCGGGCCTGTCCGGCCGACAAACCGACTGTGTGTATTCAAAGTGTCGACAGTAGTAAACGGGTGTTTGTCCGCTACCGTGTGACTACGACGCGATGGCGACGGTACTATATTTACATATTATTATTATTATCATCGTATATCGGTACACCGACGGCCCCCCGTGGAAAGTAAACCGGCACGTGCTACCGAAAATTCAAATAAGAATAATGCACGTTTGTTGTATACGTCGACTGAAGTCCACTATCGAACGATATAATAAGAGTTTTCCCGTTTAGGTTTAAAAAGGATTTACCAAACTGATTTCGGAATCGTTTTTCTGTAAAATCGACAGCATCATTTACAACAGGAGGTATTATATACAGTATAAGTATAATATATAATACTTTTTTTTACGGAAATATTTTAAACATAATGCTTGTAATACCTATATATATATATATCACAATAAAAGTAGCTTTTTAATTATTTAAAGCATTTATAAGTAGTAATCATGTTGGTTTCTTGTTAATATTATCTTATGAATTATGAGATGTCAGTTAAATGTAATTTGAAAAACAATTAAATTATTTAAATATATATATTTTTTATTTTAATCGTTTTAATCAGAGGTGGCCAACATTTTTTTTGTGGATCACAAAAGTAAAATGTTATTGCATTCATATGGTGCGCAATATAATTATAGAAAAACAATGCATAATAATAAAACAAATGAAGTGGCCATGAGTCACGGGTTGCAAATCACTGTTATAACAAATACTTGATTTCTATGTATAAATCAAAAAAATTTAAAAAATAATTTATAAATAAACATATGAGGTTAGTAAATATTGTAAGTACACAACAAACTGTTAAAACAAATTTCAATATATAGTAATATGCCTATATTATTATGTTCTTTATATATTGACTGCTTGAATACCAAAATACCAAGTAGGTATACAGTAATAATTATTGAAAATATATAATTCATTTATAAAAAAAAAATGTTGTATTGTTGATGTGACTTACCGTAACTAATTTAATTTTATCTGGAAAGAACATTAATTTATTATTATAATATCATACATAAACACGACAGCTTGATTAAAACCGCATAATATACTTATTTATTATTCTTATGTTTGATAATATATTTTTTAATTGGACTCTGTAAAATAATAAACAACCGCATGCTATAACCATTTTTTCTGTAAATTATAATAGTTTGTCCAGTATAAATTATAATATTACGTGTATTTAAATGTATTCCAAATATTAATTTATAACTTTATACAGGAATCGTAATCGTTTTTTACGAATGACTGGCAATCCACATAAGTACATAACTCCATATTTTATTATTATTATCATTGTTAGTTACCTACACAGATTCAAAAATATAATAGTTTATGCGATGACTTCAATTGGAATGCACGCGGTATCATTAACATATAGAATAGATTATCAATACAATTTATATATATATATATATATCTACATCAATAGAGAAAATGGCTATGGTAAATGTGCATTATTTTTACAATTTTCACAATGAAAAATGTTAAAATTAAAAATCAAATGTTATTTTCCATAAAGTTAACGTCAAGTTTAGATATGCATACTGTATAATATTACAATAATCATCAGGTATACACCTAGGGATATAGGTGTATGTATAATATGTATATTGTGTTTCATAATTTTTTTAATGTAATTATTTTTATCCACGTGATGACACTGTTTCTGGCTGTTATTTCCTTTCCACGTCTAGTATTATATACTTTTAATTTCGTAGTACTGATGATGAAAATAATATGATGTGTTTTACATGTAGAATTAAAAGATTGGGCGTTGCTGTGGTAATCACGTGGGCTGGTGATAGGAGGAAAGGAAACGGGTTTAAGGAATTTAACGTAAAACACGCGTGTCGTCTGTCAAATTTAACTGCTGTGGTATACACCTCTAATGACCTCAAGGCAACCAACCAAAATGGTCTATCAAAGCCAATAATCTGGCAATAACCTAAAAAATTATAATAATTATAATGTAAATTATACATAAAAACATGCGGACAATAAATAAAAACGTAATTTCACTTTAGTCATATCTGTCAGCGTATCACGTTAAATTTTATATAACTCATTTTTTACGTCAAATTAATGTAAATTCTGTAATTGCATTGATAAAACTATTAATATTAAATAAATAAAATACAAAGAATTTCGTCACTTCTCAAATAAACTATTATGGTAACATTTATATAATTCAGCTTATCAAATAATCACAATCTGATCAACCCCTATAACTATATTATTAATATATATACTTAGATAATTTATTTCAATATATTAATGTGTTAGGTAAATACATCCATTTATTTAACTTTATATTTGATTTTTTGCTTACACGGCTAAATATAATATGTTACACAAGAGGAGCCTTAAATAATAACCATTATGTAGGTATTTTAGGTATTTATTCTATCTAGTAGGTACTCAGTACTAGTACATTACCATTATGCGTACTATACGTATAAATATATATATATTGGTGTCAAAAAATATTTATTTTTTAATAAATGCTTCAATTACTTGGCCTAACCTATAAATTTACTCTATATAAATATCTTATTTTAACATAATTTAACTTGACTAATTAGGGTTTATGTCGTCTATGAAAACATTACTTGATATATAACTAATGTATTTTACAACTAATTAAATTTAGTATTATTTTTTTTTATCAAATATCAATTACAATGGTTTTAAAAATGTTATGTGTATAAGGTATAAACGATTTGCCCAAGTTGAGCAATTTTATGATATACTATACAGTTATTTACACAACTATTATATAAGCTCTGTGTTTATATCGTTAAAAAAACAATACACTTGATAATAATTGTATTCTTTATATTTTTCCTGAACAATCACTTATCATCGTTTATATTCAATCGTTTTAATTCGTCCATCAAGCGATATGTATATACCTATGGTTTCAGATTTATTATTTCGTCAAGTCATTCTGGTAATGGACAACATTATTTTTCCGTACATGCACACTCAAATAACCGTCAAGAGACAGTATATAATGTATAATTATTATTATTTAACTCGTTTTGTTTCGAACAGACGAAACGTCCACCTCCCCACCACCCCCCCCCCCCACAAACGCGCGTTCGAAATTATGTAGGTACCGTAACGAGTATTATACGAAGAAATATATATACATATTATTATAATATATAGTATTACACCACGCAATACTTACGGATATTGCTACGTTAACGCGTGAGTTAAAACATCATTAACGTAAATTAGATTTAGAATTGGTCGTATTTTACACTTTAAATATAGAAACGAATAATGTTTATACTATTATGATGTACAATGAGCATATGAATTACAAAATAATAATATGTTACGAGAGTTTTACCGTAATATTGGCATTATATAACCTATATATCCCGATATCCGACTGCAGTTATTGTTGGATAAAAAATGCGAGCACGAGAAAAACAATCAAAATGTAAACAGTGGTTTTAATCGAAAAAAAGTATAAAATGAAAAAAATCCAATTCCATACCACCTTCTCGTAAGTCGTTTTGTTATAGTTATAACTTATACACTGCATGTACGACGTATAATGTAAGTATACGCAATTATAATAACGCATATTAAACAGAAACTGGACCAGAATCGATTTGGAATCGACTTGTTTTCAATTAACAAGTCGGCTACGAAGGCAGTTAAAAGTGTACACTGTAGGTAATACTACATGTAGAAAAAAAACCATCACAACACATATAATATATGCTGTGTAGACTCGAAATGGAATATAATAACATTACGTATGTCGGGTCACTATATATATTATGTGTAAAAATACGCACGAAAGAGATGGTCGCTGTAATGGGAATAATAAATATTTTTAAAAAAACACGTTTGATGCACGCAGCCGCGATTTTTAAACTTTTATTTCATATTTTCTAATATGCGTCTGTACGTCGTATTGCGTACAAGTACGATAATAACAATAAACAATTTATTGGTAACACATAATATAATGTATAGAAAACCATAAGGCAGTGTGTAATTATTATATCGTTGTTGTTGTATTAACGATATTATACTATATAATATTATTACGTACTTATATCGTCTGTAAATGTGTGTCATTAACAGACTATATATACGTAGGTATAATTATACTAAATCGCGGTTATTGTATAAACGTTTATTTGAATATGCCTATGCCCAGAAGTTGAGTAAATGAAATAACAATAAAAACCAAAGTCCAATAAGTTATTGTATAACTTATTTTATGATTAGTATTTCTTCTTCGCTGCGACAGGAGATTGGAATGGACATATATATAATATTAATATATATAGGAAGAGGCATCTTAAAGTACCTTAAATACGGTTAATTCGTACACATTTTTTTTGCGATTTTTAGACGTGAGTAGGTATTACAGCAGGTATACAACGTGTGAATAAAAATAATATAATATTAATATTAAACTGTATGCTAAAAGTCGTAAAAATAACTATTGTTGTATATAGTGTTGCGCGCGCAGATTTATTAATTTATTGTTATAAATCATAATAATACGATTTATCTCGATCGTAATACGATTCTGGACTCGTGTGAAACAACATGTGGAAAATAAACATTGACAAAGCCTATTTAGTTACCAATTATTATTATTTTTTTTTTTTTTTGTTAAAGAAAACAGAGTTCAAGTTATAATTATTAGGTATTGTGAAATTATATTAGATATATTTATAATTTATAAATATATTATACACAGCAAGTGTATCTACATGAAAGTGAATGTTTAATAATATATGATAGGTATACTGATGTTATCAATATTTAATATACTAACCCTAATATGTCTTGTATAGGTATTAGGTACATCGTGCATATTATATAGCCGATATAATTTCGTTCTCTAAAATAATATGTGTACAGGTAGATACAGTATATAAATTAGAATAATAATATTGTATAAAATATTGAGTACATACTTTATACAGTTTACCGTTTACCATATACATTTGTAAACTTAACGGCAATAAATAATAATAATAGAAGAAAGATTATTAAAAACGTTGCCTCGAGCGTATTCGTCGATTTTCATTTTAGGGAAACGACACGGCGCGCCAGCTTGCGCACACACTGCAGTAACGTGTAACCACTAACCACACTCACACAATGCTTCCATACGCCATTTAAATGAGCTGGAGACGTTGTACTCGTTAATTATTGGGTTTTTTTTGTTATGTGTAATATTTTAAACACCTTAAATCCATTTTATAGTACGTAATAATAATTTTAAACGATTATTGTTCAACTTTTTAATCATAATGAAACCGATAGTGAAAACGAAAATACCCACATTGTAGTAACAATCGAGTGGATTTTTTTTTCAAGTTTTTGACAGTATTATTTTTAAATATTTACTTTAATATAATTCTTGTTATATTTTAAGATATTATAACTATTGAAACTTAATTACATTTTAATTTAAACGGTTATACCTATATATATTCATTATTCAGTTTATATACTGTGTATCTACCTACACCTAATTATATTTATTATTTCCTTTGATCATCAACGAAATATTTTTACGAGCTCTAATTTTCTAAAAATATCCTGCATTATATATACATTTTAAAGGATATTCAGTTTTACTAATAAGATCTAAATCCTTTTATTTTGTAAATAATTAGTATATATTTAGTTGAGTATAATATCGATCATATTTTACACATAATATATATATACGTCAACTAAAATATATTAAGAATCGTATAGGTACATAATTATAGTTAAGTTATTTTATGCATCTATTTCAATTTTCGTCGGTAAAAATATAAATGAAATCTCAATATAAGCAACGAAATGAAACTCCTCTCTAAATATTTATAATAACTTAATATAAATAATTAAAATTAAAACAAAATAAATAATATGGAATAGGAAATATAATATTTTATATTATATAAAAACTTTTTTTGAAAATCTGTTCTATAAATAATGATAAATACTATTTATCTATAAATCAACGTTGAATATAATATTTTAAAAGTCGTGCGGAACAGATAACAACTTAAAAATTAATAAAACATGCGTCCTTCACGGGGCCATTACCTTTTTATGTAACAACACACAAGTGTATGTATAATGTTTACTGTAGTCAGCCCACGCAATGCACAACATAATAATAATAACTATACTATATAGGTACTACCATTATTATTAAAACTTTTTTATATTATGTGTAGTAAATAGTGAAATATTATGTTAATCGAAGTATACAATTAAATTATGTCCTTATAGTAAAGCAGGCAACAGAGACATACCTAATGCGTTATATAAAAGAAACATATTACATCCCATTGTTATTTATTATGATATTAAATATAAAAACAAATTTAGATACATATAGTAATAGGCTACGTGTGAATTTTTCAAATTAAATCATATAAATTATTATTATAGATATTTGGTTACTTTATTATAATATTAATCAATAATATATGTTATTGTTCGTATAATTCTGTTATTTTAATATCAAATATAAATTGTTATGTATTAGGTATTATATAAGCCGAATATTAAATAATATATATATTTTTATAATTAATAATTCGGAAATTACCATTATAATAAAACTTCATATAGTTTAATTATAATCATAATAATAACATTATTATTTTTATTCTTACGAAAGTATTAAGTATTAAACAATTTGAAAGTCTACGGCCTACCCGTTATCACTACAATATATGTATCATATACTGCATTTTTTCAAATTTCCAAAACATTAACTGTATTTTCTAATTCTCCATACTTTTTTATTTTTGAAAATCTAAGTAGTTAAAAAAAAAACTAAAATTACAGAAATACATATCATTGTATAATTTAAAATAATTGTATAGTATGTGGACTTAATATACCTATATTATGGTATATACACAGAGTCACAATCGTCTGAATAGAAAACTCAATCTTCACGTCAGACACGTCAAAATATACCCAACAAAATATTCCCGTAAAAATATTGCACGGTAAAATATACCGCGTAAATATTAATTCAAAATGTAAACTTTTTTATAAATATTACATAGATATTAATACAATACAATTATTATTAACATTTATAAAATATAAAAAATTGAATTAAAAATGTTTTAAAAAATATTTAAACGATATTGTATTATTATTAGGTACTTCTAATTACAACTTTTATAATAAAGGTTAACATTTTAAATTATTATTTACCCGGAATAATTTGGTTTAGGTATATTTTTGCGGGGATATTTTGTCGTAGAAACGAAATTTGACATTCAAACAAAACAAAAAACTAACAATATATACACTAATGAGCTAACTAATTTTTATGTTTGGAAAATTTATTTTTTTGTAATAACCAAATAAATTGCGATAAACATTAATTTAATTATAATCATTAATAATATTACTGCAGTATTTCGTGCGAATAAGATAAAAATCGATACAATCCATGACTATATAGACAATCTTTGATTATTTTTCTATACTTTGTAAATTTCATCAAAAACACGCGACGTCAATATAAAGCGACTACACCACTCCTCCTTTGGACATGCAAGACGTCTATATAGACACCTCAAAAGATAAAAAAAAATAACGATAATTTTTTTAATGAATATTTTATAAAAAACAATATTATATATATATATAAGTAGTATTATACATTATTATTAAATGCATTATATATTTATATAGTATATTGATATAGAAGTATAGGTAGGTATTTAATAATATTATACTTAATGAGAGGTTCGTTTTAATAATTTTGTTATTTTCTAATTAGAATAGTGCCAAAGCATAATAAAATAAAATATAAATCTTTATACATTATTTTTATGTTTATTTAAATATAATTAACTAAACTATAAAAATAAAATTATAATAGACATCTATGAATTATGTCCTCGATACATTTGCTATAATGATTTTTATTATTATACCTACTTAAATTTTAAGGACAGCAATTTTTAGGTACCTATAAACCATTTGTTAGGAATACGTATTATGTATACTATATATATTATGATATGATTTGACTAGAATAATCCTAACTATTCGAAAGTAAAGGCATACATAATATAATACATATATTACAGCTTCTAATTTATTAATTTATATTTTTTAAATAATACCTAAATTATTTTATAATCCATATATTTATCATGTGAACCATCATTAACTATATTCAGCGTTACAAAATCTATTTGATAAAAATATTAAATAATATTATGATACGTATAAAGTTAATTATTAAATAATTAATGAACAAAATCATATTTTCTAATTATTATAGTAATTACCTAGGTCAATATATATATATAGTGTAGAATCTATATACTGATGGTCATTATCAAATTGGGTTTCACATAAAATAATAATTGTTATTTACACCATATACAATTAAAATATATATGTATAGGTGAATAGGTGTATATTATAGCTATATAGTATAGGTACCTATAGGTATACTATCATTTATTATTATTGTATTGTCAACAACGTATTATAATAGGTACATACAAATAATATACCTATTGATTTTTATAAAAACAAAACACTGCAATATAATATATTTTATCATATTTTTGTAGATGCTTTGTCCTATTATTATATTATTATAGGAACAATAGAAACATATTATAAGAATAACATAACAGCTAGGAATATAAAAAATAACGGTCTTGATAAAATGGCAAACGCTTTAGCGAAAGTTATTAACTAAAAATGTGTAAGTATTATATAGGTACTATAATAAAATAATATTATTGAAAATTTCTAAATATCTATGTGTTCTAAATAAACAAATTTGACTAATAGTCTTATTGTTATGAAACCCAAATTATGTTGTAAATAGGTTCAACTCATGAGTTGCACGATTTAAAATATTTATTACGACTATTGTGCAATTGTATTATAAAAATACAAATTATCAATAATAACATTGCTAAATTACAATTATATAGGTGTTGCGTATTATATATATTATATTAAATAATAATTTAAATTTATGTTTAGCCAATATATATTAAATATTAGTCTTAAATCTGTATAGTATTGTAACATTTATTATTAAAATATATTAATATATTTTGAAGTTAAACAAACTAATTTAAAAAATTAGATCTCAGTAGATTTCAAACATACCTAACTCTTCATTGAATATATATATTATATAAAGGTCACTGTAGCAATGGATTATGTTAAATTTGAATAACAATAATATAATAACGATAAAATATCATTGTATTAGTATTTGAAAAAAAAAAAATGTTTGCACAGAGACGATAATGGTGGTGTTTCAAACACTATTATAATATTCTAAGGATATTTTATAATACATATATATATACTTTATTAGTAATAATGTATGCGATAGGTTAAACTAATTTTTAATGAAATTATATTACTTATATAAATATTATATAGTATATAGAAAATAATTATTATTCATTATATATTATATACATAATTGTTTTTAACGTATATAAAAGTCATCATTAAATGAATTCTGCAATAATAATTATGTACCTATATTGTATCTATACAAATATAGATAGGTACAGTAGAATAAAGTGTAAAGATGATATTTGTGCTATAATAAATAGATTATAAAGTCAAAAAAAGTTTTAACTTGTCATTGTGTGTATACAAAATAATTATACGAAATTTAAAAAAATTTCAATTCCCCAAGATTAATATTTTTTAATAACAACAAAATAATTAAAAAATGTTATACCTATATATAATATAGGAATATTATATTATTTCTCATTTAATAAGTCAAGTAATATTTATTATTGTAAAAACCACTAATGAGGAATATTGTAGTATACCTACGAGATATTCAAATTTCAGTTTTTAAAATTACAATATTATAAATATTCAACCTCAAAATAATTTTAAAATAATTTTGATAATCTTTGTAAAAATTATAACTTGAAACAGTTATAAAAAAAAATGTGATTTTTTTCGATATTGTCTAATTCCTATAAGAACAACTTATGAAGAACAATGTTTTCAATTGTCAAGCTGTTTTGCAAACAAACAAAGATTCGAACATAAAAGTTCAAATGTCTATATAGTATATGGTGTTAATAATAATAAGCTATTTATAGCTTAACATTTGGTGCAGATATTTCTTATCTTTTTTCCATGTTTCCTTCATTCTCAACAATATATATATATATATTTACTACACGTTTACGCTTTATACTATTTATACATTGTTTTATATTTTGTCACATCATTATACCTATTTACGGGCTTAAATCACCACTTAAAAGAATATTATTATAAATATAATAAATACAATATAACCTGTATTAAATTGAGTTAAACAATTTTGAATTTTTCATCGTATACCTACCTCTATCTAACTGAAATCAAGGTGAGGTTAAAAATATTAACATTATAGTTTCTAATTATTATTATATTTTATTTTATTTGTTTATTTTTATTAATTGTTGTTATTATATGCAATACGCATTAAAATCTCATATTATATTTTAATGCCGGTGCCCGGCCATTCTGGTATAAAAGGAAATGAAATAGCGGACTCCATTGCAAAATCTACCTCCTCGTTCTGCTGTCCTTCTCCTACTCTAATTCCCTGGACCGATTTTTGTCCCTTATTAAAATACCATATTTATAATTTATGGCGCAACCAATGGAACGGACTAGCCCCCAATTATGCCTCTTGGTACAAAAATATCTCACCATCTATCCCCTCTCACCCTTGGTTTCACAACCTCAAATTAAATCGTAAAATAATTACCTCTTTTTCACGTCTAAGATTTGGACACACCTTACTACCTTCTCACTCTTATAAACTTTCTCTCAATGACTCTCCTTTATGTATGTTCCACGTTCACGATCCCATGATTTGCGATATCTCACATATACTTTTTCACTGTCCCTCTCTGGTTCCCCAACGCAATACCCTCTTCACCCTAATCCACTCCTTTAATGTCAAACTCGACACTCAATCCATTCTCTCTTCACCAAATGTACCAATTATTACCTCACTTATATCCTTCATCAACCAGACTGGTTTAAAAATTTAATTTATTTGTAATATTATTTTTGTTGTTAATATTGTTTTCTATGTAATATTTATAATCATAATTGTCGAAGCTAATTGTTTACAAAGTTTCTTTTAAAAAAAAAAAAAAAAAAAAAATATATTTTAATGACTTTTTTTCTATTGTACTGCAGTTTGCCTATTTATTATTGTTGAGTTATTCTATATAAATAAATAAGGATTT
This sequence comes from Rhopalosiphum padi, assembly GCF_020882245.1. Taxonomy (NCBI): domain Eukaryota; kingdom Metazoa; phylum Arthropoda; class Insecta; order Hemiptera; family Aphididae; genus Rhopalosiphum; species Rhopalosiphum padi. The sequence goes on from NC_083600.1 coordinate 29,839,076, forward strand.
CTTTTTAAAATTAACTTTTTTCAGTACAATTAAAGTTTATAATTTTATATATAGGTACCTATATACGTATTATATTTAACATTATTATAAACCATATTTTAATTGACTACGAAATTAATACGAAAACGATCTATATATATATATATACAATCGACTAGCCGAGTCGCAATAACTCAAAAAACTTGACAACTCGAATTTTTTTTTATTACTCTAGGAAAATAAATTATATATTATAATTTATATAAATTCGAGTCAGATAATATTTCGAAGCGAATTTTTATCTACCTTTAACTTCAAATGATCGCGACTCGACTGTAATTCAGAACAAATAACATCTATGGTATATTATATTTTATAGATGATCTATAAATACGAACGAACGATCGTTACGATCTGCAGTAGGTATATGTAGTTTTTCTGCTGCAGCTATCGCGGACGTCCGGCTGGCGGCTGCTTGGCCGACGGTGAAGTCTCATATTTTATTGTACAATAATACTATTATATGTATGTATGACGTGCAAAGGCGTCGTGCCTGAGCCGTCGTTGTACATAATATAATAATATATATAATATATATATATATACTATACGGACGACTGTGTTTGGCACGGCGCACGGTCGACGGACTGCGTTGCGTGCGCGTCGGTGGCGGGAGCGAGAAGGATAACATTATGCTGTACAAGACGTGTCATGAAGTCATTATTAATATTATTATTGGCGAATTCGTTTGTTATATTACGTAGTATGTTCCATAATATAGTGAGTTTCTCTCGCGAAAGAATAAAGCATAATAAATCGGCGCGTATATATATATATACTCACATCGTGCACGGTGTATTAAAATAATAATAATATTATAATAACGACCGAGTAGTACCTACCCGTGTGCAGGTACTACCTATAAAAATAACAGCGTATTGTAATTTATAATAAACGCGCGGCGAGTACATATAATATTATAATATTATTCTATACGATATGCGTATAATATATTATAATATACAATATTATTGCCGTCGTCGTGGTACCATAACACAATAATATAGTACGGACGGCGCGGCGCGAGAGACGGCCGTCGACGACGGGACCGTTGATAATCGGACGCGCAACCGGTCCGGGGGGGGCCAATGAGGCGTGGGCGCCGCGGCCGGCCGACCAATGACGGGCCCGTGGCCCCGGCGCGGTCGTGTAGTGGCTACGAGCCGCGGGCACCGGCACCGCGGCGGTGGTACCTGACCGTCAGTCGGCCACCTATACGCGCCACCGAACAACCGTGTAAACACACACGCGCGCACGCACACACTCACACACTCGCCCGCGCTATCGCTCGCTCGCTCTGTATTATCGCTACGGGCCACGTTTCCGGGCGAACCGCACGATACACCGATATATTCCGATACAATAATAATATTTATTATATTATCGCGCGTTGTGTTCTGTCGCTGCTGCCGCTCGTCGCACGCGGCTACGCTCACGGTTATAACGTTCGCTGCAGTGCGCGCGTATAATATCACACTCATTCGCGCCCGGACCCGCCGCCGCAACAGCCACCCTTGGGCGCTACCCTCGGGAATATTGCCGAAATGACTTCGTTTCAACCGTCATCGCGACTTTAACGCAACGAAAATATTTCGCCGGTGTGTGTGTGTGTGAATGTGCATAGGTATATACAGTGCGAAATCCCGTCGAGATTTTCGGAATTATTCCTGTTACACCGCGATAATAAGTATATAATATAATATACTTATCAATAATAGTTCTATCGGTTTATATATTTATAGTGCGCCCCTGAACACGTGATTTACTACGTTCTGCATGCGTGATCGTCTATATACTGTGGATACGTAAATAAATGGTAAAGTACGAAATCACATCACTATTCGGTATAATACCTATTAATAATATACCTATATTATATTCATCACGCGTTATAAAGGGATATTTTGATGTATTATTAGACTTTGATACGGCGTTATTGTAACCGTGGTTGTCAATAATACTATATATATATACCATGTACTTATACAACCACTTCCGGCTAAGGTCGCTGAACGTTCGTGCCTCGAGGCCGAATCCTCCGGATACTTAACCCTTTGGGGATTCGCCTTAGGCACCTACAACTTGAACGCATTATTGTTTTCTGCGAAGTTGAATAACATATATATACATATTAAGCGGTTATTTTACGTGTCATATAATTATGCGTATAATAAATTATATGTATATCAATATTATGATACCCATCATTGTTTATTTTATTTTACCAGGCATAATATCTTTATGAAATCGATAATTTGTAAATTTGTTTTTAGTAGGTAGATATAACCTTCCCTATACGTAGTCTCATTTCAATCGAATTTTCACGAAATTATTTTATAATAAATTTTCTGTTTTCATTTGATTAAATTATGTAACTATATATTTTACTAAGTATTAATAGGTTTATATTTTAAACATCTCATACATTTTTTTTATACTTTTATTATTTTATAATTAAATAATATACACTTATTACTTATAATTATGTGAATAATTCACATCATAAATTATTTTCCTAAATATACTATAAATTTAAATCACTCATTTGGTTATTCTCAATTTAAAATTTTAAAGTCTATAATTTCAATCTAAAAATGTTTTCATAATAATATATCCAAAGCTCAGAAACCCATCACTGCACACATTAAGTGCAAAATATAATATAAATATATATAGATAATTTATTTAAAAAGCAAAAAAAACTAAAAATAATTACTTTCATTGTAACATTAATTCATTTAAAAAATATTTAAAATAGTACTACAATATAATTATTTATTTTTCAAATTTTAAAACCATCATAATATAGACTTTATAAAGCTGTGATTTTTTATTTAAATTATTACATTATTAATTCCTTTATATGGGTAATGTATAGGTATAAATATATAAGCCTTTTTGTATTTCCTTGTAGGTATAGTAAGTACTTTATACTTGTACCTATATGTTAAGTATGAGACAATTATGTAGACTGTATATTATACAATATATAATAGGTATTAAATTGTAGAAACGTAGGATTAAACTAACTATTCTCAGAATTTTATCTATAACTATAAAAGTTGAAATAAATTATAATTTATAAATTAAAACAAAACATTTTTGATAACAACTATTATAATAATTGCATTGTGAATTCTTAAAAATAAGACGACTAACATACTTGAAAAATAATATTATGATAAAATATATAAAATGCATAATAATTTACAAAATATAACAATATATATTAGGTATAGATATATATTAGCTGTTAGATATAAATATTATATGTTGATCAATGATAAAAATTCTTATAACTATAAGAATACAAGTAAATATAAAATAATACAATCGCGCCTAATATTCCTCACATTGGGCAGTAGGCTACCTATATACTATACTTAATTTATATTTTAGACAAGTTATTATTATTTTATGATATTATACCTACCAACTCAGTAATTGATATCTCGAGATCTTACCTAATATGTAATATAATATGTAGATTGCATTATGAACTTAATATGCACCTATATGGCTATATATCTACTAATCCATTAGATTTTAATTACTTTCAGAATAATCTCAACAGAAGTTGAGTATTATACCTATTATTGAAAATAATGCATAATAAAATAGTAATTAAATCGTAATAAATAAGATAAAATTATAAAACCATTCTATACTTTGTGAGAGCCTGGATTCTTACTATTTTATTTTCACTTTTTCTTTATATTGTTTATTGTTTTTAATTATACTGTCATTGTAATACCTATAGGTTATACCTCTGATTAATAAATTATCAAACAAGACCCGCATACGACCTACACGTAAATTCAATATTATGAATAGGGTTTATTTTTATTGAATAGTTTCAGTGAAAATCAATCAAATTATGTTTGCGGTAGGTATTCCCATATGCTATGCATAATATATTTGTTAACTTTCGAAACCGGTTGCTATATAAAAAATTCATTTAAAAAAATGTCTTACAATCGCTTTCGATCATATACGCAATAATAAACATATGCTATTATCATTGTATGATGTCATATATGATATATGATATCACATATGCAGCCTGAATATTGTACATATTATACAATATTATGACAGATTTTATACTTACTTGTAGGATTGTCTGTACATATACATATATATATGCATGTTAAAATTTATCACTCATATGATGATAAGTTTTTTTGACAAGACCTACATACATATTTTATAAAAAAAAAAAAAGATGAACTGAGATTATAATATAACATATTTATATACTGTATTATTATTATGTTAGTTTCGTGTTTGTTTATATTTTCTTAAAATCAATCTATAACGAATAATAAACATTATAATTTACAAAATATATTGTTTTTTGATTAGGTACCTAGATACTATATAGTATAATATTATATACGTATAATATGATATCTCAGTTCTACGGGTAGGAATCTATGGTAATTGTGTGGTGTACCTATATTATTTACACTTAATAACGAGAAAGGGCAAAATCAAACTTACCTGTAGGTAAATATATACAATAGTTGTATATAGATTCTCGTATATTATAAAGGTACGAGGTATGGGCACCTATATATTTTCTTTTGTATACTTGGTGAGCGCGTGTGTAATTACGAGTAATTTCTTTTCGTCTTTTATTGCTGCCGTATTATCATTTCACAAGGTTGCAGTATCACATGTTCCTATGTAGACGAACAGAAGCAATGACAAACGCACAGACACACGTATTATATATATATAATATATAGAGTCTGGCGGTGTGATTATTTAATAATGCCACCGGTCCGCAGTCAAGTCAAAATAACAGGACGAAATGATAATACACATCGCGTGTCAGCTCCTCGGTTTTATATGTATTACGATGGGCATATTGTGTACGTGCAAGGGGTGTGTAATAAAACGAAAATGTGTCATTATATCGACAGGTCGGAGGCGACCAATTCGGTTGATTGAGAGTAACGAACACAGAATTACATACATGTACTGTGGTATGTGATGTGCGGCTACCACGCATTCGGCGACGCGTGGGAACTTTATCGCGCGATAAAATGTGTCATTCATACAAATAAATAAATTGTTGGATGATGATCAATGAGGTATCATTATTGTTTATTGATTTTTATTAGGTAGGTACCTAGTTTGGCAATTTGTATAATATAATATATATTAATATTGAATTGTAAAGGCAAGGTAATAGTGAATAAAACAAAATTATTCGTATGATAACACGATGATAATATATGACCATTAAAAATACACTTGACTTCGATTAGTACACAAAACATAATATAAATATAATATCGTGTTAAACTCTGATATATTTTATTATTCCGTAGACAGGTTCTTTACTATTCAGTTCATTAAATTGTAAATTACCACGGTGACAATAACGAATAACGTGATTAGTGTTTCATAGAATCTATACTATTAGGTACCTATCTATATATCATATCCTATACCTATACTATATTTTATATTCATTGAAACTCATAAAACCTATAAACTACCACACAAAATATATATTTATCTTTACGTCATATTATAATAATTTCAATATTTACCCAATTCAAATTTTGATAGTGTTCCGCAACTTTTAGTATTTAGCTATTTATAGTAATACGCCGTGAGGAAAATAAGTTTGAAAACCACACTAGCTCAAACACTTAAAGCAAATATTACAATGCGTACATAGTACATACTACCAACTATACCTATTTATACCTATTGAATAATTATTGATTTTGTAATTTTTGTTAACTACCCACACCACAAGATGTAATTAATAAAATGATTTAAATGTTCATATTATACATAAACATTTTTATAGATTTTTATTACAAATACATGTTTGATACACGACTACTAAAATAGGTTAAAAAACTTATAGTGTTATAACTGGATTAATTTCGTATATAATTTTACTATATTATGTATGTTTCAGTGTTAGTATATAAACCTGATAATAATTTTTATCTTTTGTTATGTGTGGTTTAGTTATAAATACCTGTTGAACGAGGTAATGAAGTTACAATTATCTCACGATATTAAATTATAGTAGACGCATATAAATAGGGCTTATGATGAGTATGCTTTATTATAATGTGAATTGTCATGTTTTTTGTATATAGGCATATTCGAGATTATAATAACTTAAGCTTTATTTTTAAATTTTTGAAGAATTATAAAAGTTATCTACATTAACAAAATTTGGTTTTTAATTTATTTCAGTACATTATTTCTATAGTTAAATTTACCCATTAATCATTAATAGTAATTATGGATATAGGTATAATATAATTAGTACAATTATTATAGTTCACTAAACTTATTTTTTAATTTATATTAAATTAAAAATGACTAACATAGGATAAGCGAACTGAATATGTATTTATAGTGAATGGGTTCATTTGCATAATTACTAACCTACATGATGTCATGATGTATATAAAATACTATGAAAATAGTATAGAAATAAAACATAATATAAACTAAAAACTTGTAAGATTTGATTTTGTGATTTTTAAATAGCATTGTCCTATTTTTCAACATTTTTATATATTTATTATAGTTATTTTTATCAATATTATGTTTTATATGTGATTCTATACATTTTTACACAAAATAATTTATATTTTTTTTCAATTTAATACACTTTTATCCAATAATTCATGTACTTATTTTAAATCTATTCCTAATTATTATATCTCTAAATCTGTGGTTATTTATTTATATCTTTTTGTTTTTTTTGTCACAAAAAATAGATATATTCATGTGTATCCTCGCCCTTCTTATAGTTCTTAATATTCGAGTATTGGAGTAGGTATATTATTATTATATATTTTTCAATGTAAACAATTTATAAATAAAATAAGATCTCGCAATAGTATCAATATAAAACTTTCAAAAAATATATTATTAACTTATTTAGAAAAAAATAAACTATTAACTGCATTTATATAATTTGTACTAATAATAATAATAATACTTCCATGCTTTGTTATAAAACATAATGGCAATGTTCTCTGTGTTATGCTATTATGGAGTATTGTGTCTCAAGTAAATCTCTCGTAATAAATAAAACGGCGTAATTTTCGCTTATATTCTTATAACGATAACGGCCGATCCGTATACTGCACGTGTAAATGTAAAATATTACGTATAATATACCTACTTACTAACGAGCCGTATTTTGTTTATTTAATTCAATACACGAAAAAAAGAAAACCGACAACCGTGTTAACATTGAAAACCTGGAATCAAAACAAATTCACTACAACAATAATATTCTCAAACGGACGAGTGTCGTAGTCATCATAAATATTATTATTTTGTATATTTTTATTTTCCCAGCCGAGTGGTTTCATCCACGCATCTGATGCGAATAGACTATAATATAGCCTGGGTTACTCTAATCGTACTCTTATGAAAAATAAAATAAAATAGTGCCATAGATCGCGTAAAATTACATTCTATTAAATGACCAGATGTACGTAGTTATATATATATAAATATAAAGTGTATAATGTATATTAAAGTATAATCGTACGGACATGTAGGTATACGCGCGCGACTAGACATGTACCTATTTTTATATTATGTAGGTACCTACCTATATAGATATAAACTTAAGACCTGGGTACAAGGTAGACACCAACTATATTATGTATTATATATATATATACGTCCCTGACAAACGATTTATATAATTTCTCTTTTACTTTTGTTTCTCGTTTGTAACGCGCAAGCATGCTGCTGCTGCAGCTGTATGTAGGTAAGTCGCAGTGTACACTGATAGAGTGGCTCGTCGCAACACCGTGTTATTATTGTTATAGTATTGTTTATTATATATTATATTGTTATTACGTTTTCGGGCAAAACAATCATTAAAAAGTCATAAGCGTCGTTACCTACCACCATACGTCTCATATACATATACGCGACTCTTATATACATTAAATTATACATTTAGTGAGAATATTGTGTGTGTGTGTGTGTGTATGCGTGCGCGCACGCTCGCGTTTATACGGTTCGATGCGAAACACCTGTAGTATGACGAAAAGACGAGATTGAATATAACAAATATTATACAGGATGATTCATCAAGCATGCTCACCTACTTTTTCTTTTTCAATAATGCAGTTATTCAAAATCTGATTTTTGGAATTTTAAAATATAGGTACTTAAACAAGAACATATTTTCGAATTCTTGAGATTTTTTAAAGTACACAATAATAAAGAGTATTATATTAATCTATCAACATTTATAATTTGTAAAAATGGTCCAATTGATATAATAAACACTAGATCCAATATTACATCTGATTTATGTTTTTATATAACCTCTTTTAAGAGTAATTATTCTTAGCATAAACATTTTAATGAGTTCTTACATTTAATTATTCACAATTATTCACTAAATAATTTACACAAAAAGGAAGGGTATTTGTTTGAAAAACAGAAGTTTGTATCGCCATCACGGAATTACATGACTCCTCTAATAGAACAAGACATCCTATGAACTCATGAAGCAGATATTTAGATATATATTTAAAAATTACAAGTCATAAATTGAATAAATTCATTTTCAAATTGATAAATAGGTGTAAACATACTCAGGGTGAATCACCCTGTACAAACATAATAATATAATATATATGGGACGGATCGGGCGATTTATAAAGAGGTCGTTCGTCGCCGCCACGTTAAATGATTATAAGAATTAGAGATGGTCCGACGCCGATAACAGTATACACACCGCCGTGAGTACGCTCGCGCGATTATTATTATTATAGGGCTTGGCTGGGCGCGCGGTTTTGATCGGCTCGCGATATACGCACTCGTCTGCAGTGCACTCCTCTAGCCTATGTGTATTGTAAATCGTCCGCCTCCCCCACGACCGGTCGACCGTATGGGCGTACCCGACACAACGATATATACGCGAACATATAGTTACCCGTATTTAACTGTACCTAGGCGCTAGGGTGCTAATTATTAGTATTTTTAGATATATACTAAATATATATATATTATAACTCAGGTATAAGTACGCGCTTTGTGTATGTGTTTTTTTGTTTCGTCGTCCTCTTTCCACGGATTTCAGGTCAGTTCCGGGCGTATCGTGTGAGCAGACAAGCTATGCACGATGGACTTATTATAGTAGACCAGGTAGTTATCTAATAGAGACTAATAAGTAATATTAATATTATGAGCAAAAGCTAAGTTTGTTCGGGAGAGAATAAGTGCAAATAACCCTAAAATATTGGAAGGAACTTAAGTACCAAACACATTTTAGAGGAAACAGACTCTCACCACCACTTTCAAAGACCGTATAGTATATACCATCTCTACATTACATTTGATATACCTAGTATTAATTAATAAAACTAAGTTTATTATAATAATGTATTTAAATCAATTATATTAAGTTAACATCCTACGCAAAACAATTCATTTATATATTTAATAGTAAGTAATATAATAATGATTAATAATCATACTAGCCATTCAATGAAAATGTACGCTTGTTTCAGCATATTTATTTAAAATAGTACCTATCATTATTAAGGACAACATCATCTCTTTCGATGCACGCATAAATGATAATTTACAAGTCCAATAGTCTATTCCTATATTGTGGTACGTGTTCATGATTTTTAATTATTATTATTTTAAGATAATCACAGGATTCGAAGTGTTAAATTACTCAAATTCATGAGATCTAAGCACCCTTATTAGCACCCTTGCAGCGATTTGCGCCAATAAATATACGTATACCGTATACGCCGTTGCGAAGTGTCGTTTGCTGTACTGTTAAACTTGAAATTTATAATAATATTATACGCGTTGTTATACACACTGATATAGTGGTATCATAATATTATATAGGTACCACCTGTAAAAACCAACGGCAACTACGACGAATCCGACGATTTTATACATCTATATATATCACAATATACAGTACTTATTAGTTATTTGTAGACGTCGGAAACGCGTGCGAGCGTTATGATTTAATGTATATAATTTCCGTTTTATTGCCGACTGGTGAAAAAAATACATACTTACATAGTAACGGGCGTCGTTTCAATTCGTTAGGAACTTTGGAAAAAAAAATAATGATATCGTTTCGGTGCCGCCGCGTACGATACACAAGCGCCTTGAATACTATTATAACACGAGACGCGTATTATACTTAGTAAACTACGCCTGTACGTATACGGGCGGGTAGGGAAGAGGAAAAAATTACAATATAGCGTTTGATTGTTTCGAATGATTCTCTTCGCGGGAACAAACGCCAAACGCTCAACACTAAATATCGTCGATATACTCGTGTTGCATTAATTTCGAACACAGCGCGTTATTAAAACTGTAATAATAATAATAATAATAATAATATTATATACCTACCTGTTTGATATTTTTTTTCTCCTTTTGGAATGCGGACGGTCCGCCGAAAATGTCCGTATTATATACCTGCAGTGTACAGACGGACGGAAAAGTAAAAATAATAACTCTTGTATTGAGAGAAAAAAAATTATCATTATTATTATTAGGATCGCCGCGGCCGGGGCTACCGGAGAACTGAATTCCAGAAATGCTCGAGTGAGTGTGTGTGTAACAAGCAATTATAAATATTTCTCGTTTTGCCGCGTCCCGCGTGTATAATATTATATTATAATAGGTACACGTCCTGTCCTTTCGTATGTGGCCGATTTATTATTACAGGCATACGTATTGTATACATATTATGATATACCTATAATATATGTGTATATTCAGTCCAGCCCCCAACATCACGCGCGCGCGTAATTCGGTGCCGAGCGCACGTACGCCCGTTAATTACAAAAAAAAAAAAAAAAATGGGGAGAAGGAAGGAAAGAAAAAAACACTTCATATATAAGCAATAAATGAATCGACGGAAACCGTATTTTAAAATATAAATTACCAATATTATACACGTATAATATATGCTGCGCGATGAATACGCGTGCCCGGCGTGTTTTTCGCTCAGCTTCACGTTAACGTATCAGTATTTTCATTATAAGATGATCAAAAATGGCATAAATAACTTATAACTTATAAGAACGTTACAATTACTTACATGATGAGTTTCTTAATAAAAAATATTAAAGTATTCCTACTTAAATTTAATTAACAAAATAACATAACATCGCCAATTATTGTTTATTACTTCTTTAGGTATGCCTTATAAGTATGTAAACTCATCGGCAATAATAATTATTATAAAAAAAAAATGAATTTAAAAAACATCGTACTGTAAAATTTTGATTAATATATTTTATATACGTCTATGTATGTACGAGTAGTACGTAGTAAGTATTGAAATATATTTCAATAAATTATATCAAAATCTTTAGTTAATTATTTTACTGCAGTATATAGCTGGTATATTATATTATTATATGATAATAGGGTGTACTTGGTAAATTATTTTTTAATTTTGATTATTGATTCGATCTTATATACCCTGATCTATATAATATAGTATAACGTTGTAAACAATGAAACAACGCAAATTATGCAATATTTTTGTAAAGGCAATAATAATATAAGCTAGCATACTATTATTATTATTATTTAAAAACAATTTATCAATTTTCGTGTAAAATGTTTGAAAAAAGCTACAATCGCGGCTTAGTACATTGGATATTATAAATGCTGTATATTGCCGTAAATATTATATATTATAATATTATGTCCTCTGCGGTATCTATATCTCTTTCCCCTCATCTCGATAATAATAATAATTAAATTGTTGTTATATGCGCGTCCACCCCAATTATTTTATTAATCGTTAATTAACTTCTACATATAATATGATGTATTATAAATGACGACGATACATTATATTATAGGTATAATGATTATCCGTAGAGGGTTTTAACACACACACATACACTTCTAAAGTGTATCGTAACGCGAGATTAGCTGTGCTTTGGTGTATAATATATATTATAATAAATATAATATTACAATTCACAATAATAATTACCACGTCGTGAAAACGATCGTAATTTCGAGATTCGAGTAAAATTCGTATATTATATTATATTCTTAAATAATTATTACGTTTTTCGTACCCAAATTATGTACCGTAGATATTTTTATGTATAGGTACCTCCACCTATACGTACCTATATAATATAAATATGTTTTTCTTACACGCTAATTATTATTATCGCCGCGTTAAATACCGTCGCTGGCCGCATTATACTATACGACGAAGCTATGTTATATTATAATATGTATATCATAATAATATCGTGTACTTACATCACGGTTGTTGTTTCACGGTCGTTATACCTATATATGCCCACAACATATACATATATATATATATATATATATATATATATAATATCATGCATACTATACAACCGCATATATACGACGACCGTAATTACGGGGTTTTCGACTTAACGACATGCGCTCATATACGTATATAGTCGCAGAGTGGCGTGGACGTGGCTAAATATTATTTTAATATTTTACTTTTTTCTCGCAGGTAACTTGTGACCGAAAGTCGAACACGAAACATCCCCACCACCACCACCTGCAGCTGTTGCCGTGCCGTCGACGAGATTGACATGACTTTCAGATGCGTGCCGGCTTTTCAGCCGCTATCGTCAGGCGCCGATTGCGCTGCTCCGTGGGTGAGTACCAGACTACTTATATAATAATATGACATTATAAAATGTTATATTGTAGGTCCGTAGGTGTTAGTATAATTTGTTCGAGATCATTGTTTTTTCATAAACCGCAATTTTCATTTGTTGTAGTAGCATTCGTATAATACCTAAGTCTTTAAGGTATAGGTCTATAGGTACCCTCCAATAATATTATAGCATGTGTTTTAAGCTGACCTTTAAGTGCAATAATTGATGATCTATCAAATTGTATAAATATTTCGAAATGGTTAAGTTCTACTATTTCTTTTTATTATGGTAGTCAGGTAGTATATAGAAGTCGATAAAGTGTGTTTTTTCTTATACATGGAATTAACATCCCACAATGTCGACAATGCTATATATTATATAATTGATTTTATTAGTATGTATATATACGCCGAATTTTAATATAATATAATTAAATTAGTCAATTCATATTTTTATTGAATTTTTATTTGAAGATTTGATTTTTATAATTTTCACAACCTTTAATAATTATACTATTTATACTAACAAAAAATAAATTGTATGATTAAAATTGTATGGACGTATATGGTATAATACTACTAGCTACTATCAGACTATTCTATATAGTAAACCACCAGATACACAACACCGTTTGCCTGATGTTAGCAAATATTAAATGGGAAACGGCTCGGGACTAAAATCTACTTAGGTATACACTATACAGCGCGAAAACACATTATTATTTTCAATCATATAATATATATATATATATAATATATTATTTATTATATATTGAATGAACATTATTGCCAAAAGTAAATCCGACCGTCGTTGTGATCTTCGCCTCCGCCCCGATGACGGCGGCGGGATGGATTCAAAAATAATAAAAACCATATATATAATAATGTAATATATTATGCCCTAGTAAGGTACTGCTGCAGTATATATATTTCTGTGCGTTGGCCATTTACGTCGAGGCGGCCGATATATAGACCCTATGATTATAAATCTGACCGAATATACGGTTTTTTTTTCATTTTTCGTTATTATACGTATATTATTATATAACATTATATTATATACACACTCGCGACTCGCCCCTCTTTTATATTATTTTGTGCACGCTATATATTACAATGTGATGTGCTACGCAGGACGCATCATATGTTATATTTTTTGCGTATTTATCACTCGTACGAATCTCCGAGTGGGTTAGATGTACGGCTGCTGCTGCAGTGTGTGTTCGGTGTGTCGAGCCCAAGGTCCCGCGTTAACCCACAATTATAACCCGTATAATGTACCCAAGTGTACATTATTATTATATAAACAGCTTTATAGCTATATATCGTAGCAACATCCATGTGCCCTGGTATTCGCGCGTGACGTGAAAATAGGTACACCACCCATGTATAATTCTAGTATATGGTACTACAGACTATATAATATAGTACCGTATAATCGTCCCGTCTGAAGAGTCGCAAAACCCATTATTTTGGTCATTGCAGGAACGCGGCGACCGTGTGGTTAAACGACCGAAACGATCTCAGCAGCAGCACTATAACGTTTATATTATATTCGAATTCGGTTGTTTTAAAAACGTATTACAAATGTTTACAGAAATTGAAAAATCTATTGCTTTACCAATATATATCATGCAAAAAAAAAAAAAAAAACTTCACCACATTAAAACGATTTAAAAATCTATCAAATTGCGTACACCGCTAACGATCATTTCGACCAATTTTAATAAAAAATCTATTATAACTATAATATAAAGACTATCTATGTTGTAAAAAATTGAAAATACACTCCCTTGCATCCAGAAAATAACGCCTGCACTGTTTTAATAGAATTGCACATCTATAGTGTATCAACAAATGAACACAATAGGTATACTATATTATACGTATTATAACTTTCGCCGTATTATACAAATTAGAACATGATTTCTTCGTCAATGGTCTTATAACTTTATAAGATATAACCCAAATTAATTTATTTTATTTTTCAAATAAACTCCAATTTGTAGTAACTATATATGTACATATTTTAAACGTTATAATAATGTTACGATGGATTATAATAAATCTATATGATATTTTGGATAGTATTAAAGACATATAATTTGTGCGTTTGTATATACCAAATTAACTTACCTGCAGTTACCAGTGTTACCACTATACATTTACATGATTAACAATAATAAGTACGGTAAACAATAAATTTCATCAGCATTAATTATAAAATTTCCTTTCAGTTTTATTTGTTTGTAGAAGCCCTAAAGGCTATAGGCAAGGGGTCTACGTGTTTATAGGTGTTGATTAACTTTTAAATGCATTAATGCTTATGTGATGACAGGTTATAACTTAAACTTTTTGATACTTCCATCATAAAAACGGATGTTGATGTAAAAATAAAGTTTAATATACTCACATTTTATGAAACAATAAAAAAATGTTCAAACAAAATACTTATAGATATACCTTTTTTAAATAAATTATCGTTATAGGTACGCATTTTGATCTTATATATGTATAATTTTAGAAAAAATATTTTATCTTATAAATAGATCCGATTGGGGTTTTTTATAATAAACTTCATAACTAGGTATAAAGATTTTGGTCCCAAATTTCAAAAATAGCATGAATTAAGTCCGGACATATTTTATCTAGGTATATGATGAGTTGAGTCCAGCCTATTAGCCTTACCTGCAAAAGACACCACGTAGGGGTTGGATAGAAAGTTTTCCATAAATTATTTTTTTTTTGTCACATAAATGTAACAGTCAGCTGATTTAAAAAATATTAAAATATAAAATTATTATTCAATTAGCAATTTTTTTTTTTACCTTTTTGTATGTATACAATTATTATAAAATTAGCTTTAAATGTTTTGTTTTATTCATTTTATCGTTAATAGTTAGTAAATATTTACAATATAGTTTAAATTATGGAAGAAATTTAAAACACGCTGCCCGGTTATGCCGTTTATCGTTAGATATATGACGTAATTAAACTTGAGTTTTGTAATTAAGATAAAATATTACCGTGAACCCAACTCGTGTATATTTTACACGATCAACTATTACGGGACCCAAATCAAGTTTTCCAAGATTTTATAATTTGTTCTTTACAGTGCGAAAAAGGTGTTATTTTGTGTTCATTGTTTGCACATTTTTTAACATTCATTAGATACGTCTCTTGCACGGAGTTGTGGCGCGCTCTATTTATAAGTTTATTCACTATTGTTTAGTGCTGCATTCAAGCGGAGATTTCTTTATATATATTAGTATACACATAAGCCCGACAGATAGCGCTTAATATCTATTTTTATATTTTCGATTTTGGATTCAATATATACAATAGATATTTTTGATAAATAATCTTGTTCTAAATTTTTAATTGACGTATCTCCATACATTAAAAACTTTTCAAGTAACTAGTAAGCTAATAATACCTTTAATATATTAATAATAAAAACAAATAATAACTATCATTGTTAAGTTATTCTTATCAAAATTCACAAATAATGGAGTTCAGACAATTCTTATTTTATCAAAAGGTTAATAATAATAAATTTCCGATTGAAGTGGTAATAATATTTAATGATAAGTACCTACCTATTTTTATTTCAATTAAAATACAAACACATCTACATTGGATTTTTATTTATTATGATAATTGCAAATGAGGCACATATTTTTTAAGCAATTTTTTTTATGTATACTATTACTGTAAATTTAAATTTTTTATCGTTTCAAAAACAATATTTTTTTGTTTTTTGTCTTTTATAAAAAAAATTTTAAATTATTTTTATGATCAATTAAAAATTATAATTTATAATAACAATAGTTACACCGATAAAAGTCATTGATACATTAGTATTCTGTGTGAACTTACTTCATAATTCTCAAAAAAAAATACGTCCTAAGGTTTGAGTGAAAATATAGTGCTAGCTATAATATAATACTGATTGTACGAGTATATACATGTTATATGCGTATGCCTATATTACTTGATTTCAATTTATATCTTAAGTATAATAGGTACTTACATACAAACTAGTTAAAATTTCAGTTTGGTATATTTATTATCAATACTTTCATATTAGTATTATATTAGATATTTTTAGTTCTTACCTGTTACCTCGTGCTTATACATAGGTAGAGCCGTAGTGGTAATCCTAGAACTCATCTTTACTTTCTAGTTTCTACTGTCTAGTTGTAAAATTTATTAGTTCCCATGTATTATAGATAAATCAATTTTAATAAAGATTTTCTGAGAAATATGCATGTATTTATTAAATGCCGTTTTGCCATGTCACTGCATAGGTAATTGGAAATCGCGTAATTTATTAATTTTTATTAAGAAAAGTATTAAAAACTACCAGACTATACTTAACTTTTCTATAAATTCTGAATACATTTATATAATAAACTTATTAAGTATATAGTCTTAATAGATCTATAAGTCATATAGACAACAGTTGACTCAATTTAAAATTTTTTTTTTTTTAAAAACTTTTTAATCTTTTATAAACAGAACAATAATATAGGTGCATTATAGAAAGTATATATTATATTATAAATAACATATATTCATCATTTAAATGTATCTAACCATTCTAGCCTGATAGCGAATATTTCTCAAGTATTGCAATAATAATGTTATAAATTAGAATAATATATAATAATATACACTATTTCACGTATGTATATTAGTGCTTTGTGTTAAATAGTTTTGATAACAAAGATATTGTGCTGCGGCAATAATTTTATTAGAATTAAAATTTATAAATTTATTAGTATAGTCTTTGACTTTTGACTAAACTTAAAAGTTACAAAAATCACAATTTGAATAATTTAATATTAAAGAAAAAATAGGGGTGGTCATGATTGATGAATCACCCTGTATACGATGCGCATAATATGAAGAATGCAGAATAAAACATTTTATCGGTTTCCATCAATATTATAATATATAATATAATATAGTCGATCAAGTATAAGTACGTATAAAATAATAATATATTGTGCTGCTACCGTCGTCGCCGACACACGTATTTATACCTATATAATGCCTGTATAAAAACAGTATAGTATAAATAATCGCCAATCGGATTTTCTATGGGAACTCGCAGAAGGTTCAGCGCATACAACTTTCTACTCTAAATATTTGCATGCGTAAAATCAATATAAATTATAATAATACATATTCGTGTATGCAGGTATAAATAAAACAACTTGAACGTCTATCCACGCGACAAACTAAAACAAAACTTGGACGGAATAATTTCGGTTTTTTTTTCGTTAATCATCGTTTCGAAAACTTTCCTACCTATCCAATATGATTTAAGTGATTTATATATATATATATATATATATATTCGTATAATATTGTCTCTATCACATCTAGAATACTTCGTACTATTCATTATTGCACCTCATTAATTTGCAGTCTCTGTAACTATATATTATACATTAGATAGGCTGAAATTAAAATGATTTATGTATTTTTGGATAACACGACACGAGACGACTGTAAGAGAGTATCAATTATTAAGGCGATATTTCACTGCTATTATACTTTGTAACATACGTCGTTTTTCGTAGTTTTGGTAATCTGGGTTTGGTAGGTACATCTATGTGTATTGAGTACTATGTTTGGTATTGGTTATGGATAAGAATATGTTTAGTGGTAGTACGTAAGCGCTGTGATTACATACCAATTGAGTTGGAATTTTTTCAATTTTACGGTAACCTGAGTGTTATAAATTGATGGATAACATGAATTAACCAATCACTGCGGAGTATCATTTCACATGGTCCACACGAAATACCCGAACATGGCAGCAGTAGATACATGTCTTAAAGTATTTATTAAGCCCATATTTTTATAATAATAAACATTTTGATTTGTATGGACACATAGAAAAAATGAAATATTAAATAAAGACGTTTATTTCGTTCTCAGATTGTAGGTATCTTAAGTTTTATTTTACACAGGTAAAATACGTATATTGTTCATTAATATGTTAAACACTTTACACTATAGAAGGTCCATGTCCTTGCCTCCTCGGCACCACCCAATCAAAATTTCTAGTTCAAATTCGGAGGGTTTTGATTGTGTTCTATTATGTATGCTGGTTTGTGCTACAATATCCTTTGTGCTCAATATATTCCAAAGTTATTATTCGCAATTTTTACTAGGTAGTCTTGAGAACACGCTGACACCGGTCAAATAAAATCTCATGTTTCTCATGTTAAGACACGGGGAGATTTTATTCGTATTTCATTTGTACTTGTTATGTTCCCGACACCAACCAACATCCGAGGTAAATTACAAATAACATTGGAAGGAATTGAATACAAAATAAGGAATATTCAGCACAAACCAGCATAGATGCCAAATAGATTACAAATGGAAGTCTTGTATTAGAATTTGAAGTTTCAATTGACGGAGACTGCGGACCTTGCTGTACAACCGTTAAAATTCAAAATAATTTTAAAGTTAAATCTGACATATAAGATAACAGTGGATTCGAGAACGGCGTCACCTATATATACGTAATAGTACCTACCTACGTGAACGGAGATTTTTTTTATGGAATAACATACGACGCACCTACAAAATATGAAGTTAGAAAATATACACTTAGATGATAAATAAGTTGAATTCTACCTATATAGCATTATCCAAAATATCGAGTGTTCTGTCAAAATACTCGCCCTGTATAGTTTCATCATTCGTTTCCGATACTCATTTCGTTTAGTGTGAGTATGCGACAACGTATAGCATCATAATTCATAATACATATTTTATTACACTGTTATTGTATTGTCTTGCGTAAAGCCGTTGTAGCGCCGCGTCGGTCAGGTAAGGTAAACCTCCGATGCATTTCCGTGAGCGAGGGGGAGAGCTTGAAATGTTTATGAGATGCAATCAATGTTCAAGTTATAATACATAATACATATATGCATATGTTTATGTATACATATAGTTAGGCACTTTGAGTGAAGATATGTTCAAGTATATAATATGTATATTGTTATATATATATATATATATATATGTGTGTGTTACAAGTATTGAAGTATATAATGTATATTAAGCGTGTACGCATGTTATAGATTATTATTATTATACATAATACCTATAAGTGGCAATACGGTGAGCGTTGTAGGTACGCAATAAATGCCATTATATATACGATATTATTATTATAATATGGTCGGTGTAAACGCGCGCACACGGATTATGCGCAAAACGCTATAAAACGACGTAAAAATATAATGTAGGTATTATATTATGTGCGTATATATATATATATTATGTTAAGTATTAAAAAAATTCTCGCGGCGCCATAATTTATACGGCAGTGCAATAAAAAAAATTCCATCGGTAGTTATCGCGGGTAGGCTGCAGCGTACTTGCATCGCGTATACCTATAATATATAATGCGTGATATATATTATAGTAGTTATACAGTGTGTCTCATCGCATTTGTCATCGTGCACATCCGCCTCCTACCCATACTTTTTAAATGTACAAAATTATATTTAAATTCCTATACATAACGGAAAATGAATATTATGGGCGGATTCGAATTTTGAAATATTTACATAAATTATACCCATATGAGATTTGTCTAATGTATATTATATATAATCAATTAATCATATATGATATATAATTATTAATTAATACCATTTCGATATTATATAGTATAGTGATTAGTTTTCTAAATGGTATTTCAAAAACGTAAAATAGAAAAAAAATTATCGAAGGGGACACATAACGCGGTGAGACACTGTATAAACGTATTACGTGATGCTTTGTAGCTGCTCCACTCTGACCCGGCGTGACGCCAATCCATGTAGATATAGACCCAGTTGTGGCGTTTTTAACGCACAGCTACTGTGCATTATTTACGTCATGTATAATTCATGCCGGTATATAATAATAATGCATAATAGTCATAATACACATATGCGTGTGATATTATTAGATTATAATATATAGGTACCTATAATATTATGTACTGCTGCCATTACAGCGCGGTTGGATATAGCTCACGACGAAAGTCGATAAATTAAAAAATACTAGATTTATTCGTTAAATTATTATTATTACTCGAGACATATAAGTATATGAGTATATAAATTGCGAAATATATATTATAATATACAAAATAAGTAACATAACTTACTAGATACGTATGTATACGTATGGATTTATCATCTATCTGTTTAACTGATGAACACGCCAATTTGTATTAGTCAATAATTGAGGTAATAGTTTCGACGGGAACTTTCCAGCAGTACTAAGAATTTTAATGAAGACAGTAACCTGCGGACTGCAATCATACCGCACATAGACAATAACCATGGTAGAAGCATCTTCGACCACGGTTACTGTAACATCGGCCATATTGGTTATCTGCAGGTACCATAACCTGTGGTATGTTGTAACGTAACCACAACATTTTTCCTCAGTTATATTTATACTTTATAGAAAAATTATTGTTGACGTTCGGCCATTTTCTCCACGTCCGTTTTCCATCTGATTCTCGATCAATCCATTTTTTCACTAGTGCGCGTAGTAAGAGTATAATAGTGTAGTACTACGATATTCCGATGATACTGTAATATTATCTTGTACGTTTGATTTGCGAGCTTCGTTTTTTTAATAAGACGAATAGCGTCACAGATTTACCGAAAATGTACTTACCGAAGGGGCGGTACGCCAAGGTAAGATGCACATTATACTACATCAGTCATCAATATACAATTATGTTCAATGTAGATAAAAATATAGGCTTTAATTTCATATACGACCAATCCACAATCACTCTTTACAGTTTATTGTATCTAAGTGATACATAACTACATTTGTATAAGAATATAAATACTTATGTAAAACCTGGAATCTTAAAACCCTAGTTTCCTAATTTCCTAATCGTTAAGATGCTTTTTGATTTAGCATAATATAATAGTTTCTAATACATTATGATTAATTATGATGATATTAGTTGCTCTCATTGTAATTACGTATAACTACTCGTATATGTTACGTGTATATTATATATTATAAGTTAGAAAAATTCAAATTTTTATTTTAATGCATACAGTCGTTTTTTTTTAGATTATGCTCTTTTCAATTTATATTTATCATTAAGGTAACCAAAAAGACTCTAAACATATAGGTATATTATACATTTTAACCCATGTACTGCATTTACATTTACTGTATTTTTCCATCTAGTGATACCTATTTAATAAATACTTAGTATTAAATACCACTAATTACTTAAAACAAAAAACAGTATAATATTGCTGTATAACATGCCAAATTTACAATATAGCTCAACTATAGATAATACCATCGATCGGTAAACCTTTGGTTTTATTATCTATGTATGTTGATTTTAAGCGCGAATTTAACGATACAACTGTAATCAATAATAATATTTTATTTACCTATTTAATTGTTTTCATCGTGTAGGTACCTACTATGGAATAGCATTTGTATTCAAGAAGCTCGTATAAAAACACGTTAACGATCATTTTTATCTGTTGACGACGGTCAAATTGCGTGTGCGATAAATAAATTATTATTTGATTATACCTATCCAGTACCACGAATAGCTCGTTGTATTCATGTTGGCAATAGCAATCATAATATTATTCTCGCGGACAACCATAATAATCATACTGTGTTGATATCAAAATGTGCTCAATCGGCAATTGAGTTTTTTTTACCTATATAGTGTTAGTGTATATATTATAATAATAATAATAATTATTATTTTACGTTTATCCATGTATATGTGTAATATGTATAAACGCTTTCTCTGCAGCCTTATTATTTTAAAATTTACATAAATTGTATAAATATTATATATATATACGTTATGGTCATACAATTCAAATCCACCTACCCACGACTTGAAAATATAGATAAATAGCTGACATTGTGTTACAGAAAAGACTGTTTTATCGTTTCAAATTTAAACTTACATTTATCGTATCGATTATAATAATTATTATTATTTTCTATACTCATACCGTGTATAGGTGGTACAAATATACCATAATAATGATATTATAATACTGAAATACAGTATTCGACGTCCATTGGACGGAATATAGTAATTATTAATGTTTGTGTTTAATTTAGCCAGGGTTAACGGTGCACCATCGTATACAACGGTGACGGGTCGCGCGAGTGGGGTTATGAAAAATGGGTGCACGTCAAAACCGTGCGTGGGCAGAGGTGGCAGTAGGTATACATGATTTGTTATAATCGTATATAATGGTAATAACATATAGATATATCATATATAAAAACTCCGCCGAAATAATCATTATAATACACTTCACGTGTATAAAATAACGTGATCGACTATAATATAACGGTTGAAAATGATCGCTAGCATATAAACACTGATTATTAGCAAACTTGTTATTAACAAAATTTAGCACTTTTAATAGTGAAACTAGTAAATTTAATTAATTCAGATGTTTTTCTCATGTTTTTTAATTACTACATAGAAAAAATCACCTGAGTTTGGTCGAAATATGTAAAAAAAAATATATTTATTTAACAAGTTTTTGCAGATTTTCAGACTGAGCATATAATACTGTGAGTTTTCTTAATTCAACATATTTTTTTTTTTTTGTAACTTAATAACTTATACAGTTATATTATGGACAGATTAATAATCCACCAATATGATCATACTGATCAAATAGGTATGATAATAACTAATAAGTATATGTTATGTATGTTTTAAGTTTTGATGATAAATACCAAATCACTGTTTTTCGTTATTATTATTTTTATAATAGGTAGGTACATTAAATTTGCTTTGTTTTGTTGCCAATCAGAAATAATAGAAATTTTTTACTAAGCCCGTAGTGAAAATTGAACTGTACCTATCATATCAACACTATTTATTTTTTTCGCCCAATGCTGTACGTACATAGTTATATTTATACTTGAATGTACTGTAGCGCCAGCGCTAGATGGTGCAAACATTGTATATTATGTTCGACCATGTGACATATTGTCTGCGATACAACAATACGTGTGCTTACATACTGTTACGAGATTCACGAAATTACATTAGTCGTTTACTAAATAAGACATATAGCAGTTATTACAACGGCGCGAAGATCTAAAGAACACTACCCATCGACGTTACTAGTTCACGTATATATCCACGAGATTATTGCGAAATTTGATGGGAATAAATCGCTGATCCTTTGTATTGAATCGATAAAAGACTCATATTGTCATTATTATTTGATAAATGGGACAAGGAAAATATACAGCGTGTAACCGGCGGCAGCGGCGGCGGCGTCGATGGCGGCCTAGTTTTGGCTTTCCGTGAGGTCATAACATGTACCATGTACGTACAATATTTATACGTGTGTATAATACGTCTCCACGAGTTCGTTTTGACGACCACTGAACGGCGGCGAACAGGTGAGCGAGCGCGCGCGCACACACACATAATACTTATATTGTATGTTATCATCTCTCCCTCTCTTTCAATCACTGCTCTGTCTCTGTATCTTTCTCGGGCCTCACCACATGTACTACGACCACCTCAAACACACTCGATAATGGTATCGTATGTGTGTATGCGCGCGTTCGTGTGGTTCCGGCGCCCGGGGTGGAGGAAGAGAATGTACTTGAGTGTGTGTGTGTGTGTGTGCGCGCGCGCGCGCGCTCAAACGTCGCCTACGACACGATACGTACCTACTACGAAAACCTGTTGGATGCTGTTTGACCTGGACCCGAACAAACATCGATAGCGCCGTGGCCGTCACCACGAGTTACTATGGTATAATCGTACGAGTGTGTGCGTAGTAGTGTATGGCATATTATGATACCCGACAAAATCGCTACAACTATCGATTGTTGTACGCGAATATAACGCACATCGATATATCGTTGCGGTTATACGACGGAGACAGGTAAAACCGCTTCAGGGCCAAACCGTACACATAGCTCCGAGCCTTCCGCCGGTGACCACTCTAGTTTTTTTTCTGTATATTTTTGTTTTTATTATTATTATTATTTTTTATCATTTTATCGTATCATATTTACGTATAACCACCTAATCTTCGTGTTCCGATCACGTTGTCAGAAACAACCCTCTTTCACTCATTAATCGTATAATATCATACACCTATAACCAGCTCTACCCCGGTTGATGGCCACGTGACATTAGTATAATGTGACGTCATAAGTCGCTATGAACATCAAAGACATACTGGTCATGGACGGCGACGAAGGTTCAATGGACAACCACGGCGGCGACGTTACCATCATCAACAACAACAATAACAACAACGAAAACTGCAGTGACAGTGACAACGCGAAACGGTGTAAGAGGGAAATCGTTGAAGACGGAGGGTCTCTGTCCCCGCTGCATTTGCAGCGCCATGAAAATAGCTTGTACTTGCGGCATCGACAACAGAACGATCGACTGGATGAACCGGAAGAAGAGGACCTGAGGCAATCAGACGACGAGGTACGTGTCGTTGCTGCGATGATCTCCGATAATCTATTATCGTGTTACGTGTGTATTATACACACATATATATATCACTCATACCGCCCCTCCAATTTATCTCAATTATATCCTCCCCTTCCTCTTCTACCCTCAACCACTTATTTGTCAATAGCGTTTGATCAGTGTGTGTATATACTATATATATTTAAATATATTTAAAACATTTGTTTGTAGTTCTAGCAGGTCGAATCACACTCTGTAAAATATAATATACTATAGAACTCGGGGTTTTTATTTTAAATTATATATATTTTTGTTTCCGACAGTAAGTTTTATGCAAATTATATAATGCGTGAATTCTTTAATACTCATTTATCGAAATCTAATCGCGATCTGCCGTTATTACTGCTGTTCCGAACTACAGTGAAAGGCTTTATATGCATGAACTCTGCACGATATCTCTGCCACCTCCGCCGTCGCGCTTGGGCATGCCGATGAGAAATATAAACTATTATCGTTTTTACATTGGCTCTTGTTGTAGAAACAAGTTAGTCGTTAATTCATTTTCAACATTTTTATTTTTAAAAAATGTTTATTTAACGTAAATTTTTCGTATGTATTTAGATTAATTCACGCCATCTGGTGCGAATCCGATACCTGGTAGAAAAAAATTATATTACGTATATTATTTATTCAAATCAGTAAATCGACGTGGTTTTAAAATAAAGATTTAGTCTGTAGGTAAATATCAATAAATAAGTAACCAGTATATTAAATGAACAAAAATAGTTATCAGGATTTGCTTTTTCTGTTGTTTCTAATGTATGGCCGGGAAACCAATTAAGATAGTTCAGCTACCAAAGTTATTGAAAGATCTTTAGCCGTCAGAGGTCTCTTTGACGCTGCTCGAGTACACTGCATGGAAGTGATCTTTTGTTGCACCCCAATTATTTTAGATTGTTATGCTTTATACTTAACTGCTGTTGGATATATCATACCATATGAATAATAAAATAAATAAATAATCTGAATATTACGCATATTATATCTTATGTATTTAACATTTGATATAAAAAGCTATACTAATTCTCGGCGTACCTATTCGTGTTGTGTTTAATTGCAATGACCGGGAGACTTTAACAGCCGGTGATGATTTTACGCATATTATTCAAATCGTTTTTATTTTGCAGTATTAACACATTTATTGTAGACACAGGGACCTAAATTATAATGCGTCTTCGTAAGTGATTTCATATGACTGTTATATTAAAACTATATTACATTTTTTTTAAAACATTATTGATGAATGACATTATAAACACTTATTGTATAGGAGTGTTATATTATTATGTTTCTAAAAAAAATTATAACTCTCGTTTGAAACGAATTTGCTATGCTTAACTAGCTAAAAACTACAGTTTATTCATACTTCATATCAAAGCAGACTGCATTTGGTTTTCTAGAAATCTTACAAACGCGATAGACGATAGTCTTAGAGGTCAGAGTTTACAGCCATTCCGTTATTTCAATATTCAATTATCGAATCGACTGCAGTGTTTACAGTATACCTACGTAGTACGTGTACACATATGGTTATAGGCATGTATATTGCTGATATTATACCTATTATCGAAAAACATGAAAAAATAATAGTATAAATTAGAAAAATATATATGATTTCTGTGTGGTGTTTTTATTTTTTTTTAATTGACAATTTAGGTCCTTAAAGTCCCCGCCCTTGTAGAAAGTCTGTCTCGTTAGGTTGTTGGCGCAAATATTCATCTGACAACGTCGACTTTGCTGTCCAACCATTAAATCTACTTGTGTGTATGTACGCATGTAGGGAAAGTTCCTGTTTTAAATTCAGCGCCATTTATCAAAACGACATCGTTCGAGTATCAATGACCGTTCTGCAACCGTAACGGCAATGAAGTACGAACTGTCAAGGTCTCGAGGTTCACCGAGTAAAATCCTGTGTATAACTTTATAGATAGTCTCCGGTACTTCTGCATGCATTTTTAAAATTTCAAAATAATATGTGTTCTTTGGGTGTCTATTAAATAAGTGTTTCCAGATTTGCATTAGATTTTTTTTTTATCTATACACGCACACTGCTTCTAAAAAAACAATATAGTTTTATTAAACGCATATAAATATGTTTGAAGTGTATTGAAAACACTTCATTTATAAATTGAATTGAATATATACATATATAATGCTTCAAGGTCTACAAATATTTATAACTTTTTTTAAGACCCCATTTATAGGTTACCTATTATAGTCCTAAAAAACCTAAAATAGATACCAACATTAAGTTATATAATATATTAGTAGAAAATAATTATGGTAGATTGAATACGGACCATTCGAATTTTTTTTTGTCGTATAAAACCATTAAGGCACAATAAAATCCTGTTGTATCCAACAGGGATACATAAACTCCCAGACCCAAAACGAAAAAATGTTGTCCTTGGACTGACTTCCGTTTCATTCAAAACAACAATGAAAAAATGCCTATTCTAACAAATTATCCTGTATGAAAAAATATATACAAGTAAATCAATGATGTGAAATCTTTTTCCAAGAAACATTCTTTTAACGTGGGTTTAAAATTACAATTGATCCAAGTAAAGTAAAATATATGAATTCTTATTGTGATTGTATTGATGATATTCTAACATTTACAACTGTATCGAGTATTGACTTCTCATTATAAATATTACTATGAATATATTATTATTTATTAACGCATTAAAAATCACATAAAATGAGTATTCTGTAATAATTTAATTTATTTTATATCATTTTTTTTAATACCAACGTATACCTACTACAAATCAACGACAGTGATATACTGGTATTATGTTCGATGTATCAGTATATTGGTACACATTACACCATACACTCGTATTTCCTTATTATACGTAATTTTTTTTTTCATGACTTTTTGGTGTTATTAGTGACAGTAGTCATATAACTGACATTTTTCCACATTCTTTCTGCTGTACACAATTGAAATAATTAAAATATTTCCTCTGAATAAAAATCATTCACGGTGTCATAAATAACGGGTGTTTAATAATAATGGGGCGTATTGAATTGCGGTGTGTACATATAGATAGGCACGCGCCACGAACTTATTATACTATATGCATCCCAAACGTTTGCGCACCAACGCACTTGTACACATTTACGTTGAAATTGAATACAATATTTTTTTTAAAAATGAGTACGGTCTTTAAATTAGCGTGTTTTATTTTTCTCTCCATATCGAATCAATTGCACTCACGTTCGTTCCCACATCATCCATTGCCGGCGGTGACCCTTTTACTGCGAAATCGACCTGAGTGACCTTTTTTGTGCGACCATGATCTGAAAAACTTCCATCGTGACATTTCTAGTCATCTCTTTTAAACCAACGAAACGTTCCATTATGTAGCGACGCTTAGATGCGTATATATAATTAACGTATGCTACCACTATAATATGTATATATATACGCGTATACAGGAAGACGAGAATATAAGTAATGTTGCACTAAGTACGTCAAGTACTATAATATACTATATTACACATACACACACAAATATATATATGGCAATGGGACAACTATACGTATATATACACATTCCAAGTGAACTGTGGGAGTGAATATCTGGAATTTAGAAAGCGCTGATGCGCGCGCGCGCGCTAGTTGCAGCAATTGGCGGAAAATCTAAAACGAAACACTTCGATTTATGTATAGGCGTAAAATAATATAAGTACGAGTGGTGCACGCGACTTTGACTTTATACGTTGTCCGAAAAGAAAACGTCAGCCGACGATGATGATTTCGCCTTATCGTTCGATGCTGCTAACGGTAAAACGGTAAACTGCTAACTCGATGTCTGGTAAAATGAAATTCTGAGAACACTGCAGACCATCATGCATCGTGGAATTTGAAATCACACAATTTTCGTCGACATTTGTTGATGTTTTTTTTTATCCGTTTGACTGTCCTATTTTCGGCTCTCTTTGAAAACTGCCTGGTCTGTAAGTGACTTTTTTTTTCGGGTTTCGTGTGTTTCGATTAGGGGAAAATGGCAGAGCGGAATCTTTGGCGTCTGTCTCGGACAACGAGGAAATCTGAAAGCACACGATAGAATCTGAAGAATGTGAAAAACGACCACATTAACCAATTGTTACCGTAGTAGTACAATAATGGCTCCTTGTTTCGCTGCCTGCTGCTTGTTCTTACATTACAATGTATACCTACTGGTCCTATATATATTGGTTTAACATTATCAGCGTGAACTTATGTGCGCAGAATTATTAAATGAGTTTAGCCATATAGATACAGTATCTATATATTAACTATTAGGTTGTTATAAGTATTCATCATATAATATTAGTGTTGCAATATCGTCCCATAAGTTTACAAGACCCATTAAAAAAACAAGAACAATTTGATGGCTGATCAGTTTAATGATTTGCACGTTAATAGGATACAACTATAGTAAATAATAATAACTATCAATAAAAGGAGAAAATATTTTTATGCGTATTTATCCTTCTCTAGGTGATTTTTAATTGTTAGTTAAACCTGACAGACTTACAACGAAAAACAATACTATCTTGGATTATTGCGTCATATTAACATGTACTTATTCATATACATACCTATTTCAAAACTACGAAGAATTTTATATTATTTCATGTAATACTATCTTTATCATAACTACATCTTATTTAATTATATCGATTATGTGTTGTGATATTTTATAATTTTAAATTGTGTAACAAATTATCAAAAGCGATTAAAGTATTATGAATCCCTTATTGATAATATGATGTATATAATATATATATATATATATATAATTAATGGACAAAAATCGTGTTGTAATATTGAACGTATTTTAAAAAATATTATTACGCGTGTTTAGTTTACAACAGACATAGCTAGTATTATGAAATTGATATAGTTTTAGAGAAGTATATAGGTAATAATTATTATCTGAACATTTTCGTTCAAATCATCACTAAATAAAAATCGACGGTTGTTCATGTTGAAGTTAACTTCTTTAAACAAACTCACGTATTTCATTATATATAACTTCGAGTCTTGAAGTTGAAGTCATAATGTAAAACCTCACAAGACGATAACCATTACATAAAGACATAAAGTTCACGCGATCACTTGTAATTATTATGTATTATAATTGTGTATATATATATTTATAATTCCAAAAGGCGTCACTAATTCTTATAACGAGTATTTTTCAAATACCGTTCTTCTAGTTTTTTTGATTTGTACAGCCTTTGTGTGTATACGAAAATACTACTGTTTTTAATAATTTATTCAGTATTATCTGTTTCTGAAGTCAACAGCATTCGTTTATATAAAGCAAACACTATCGACGAATATACATTTTTTAATTTATTTCTATTCTTATCCGTAATCACGATCCAAATTTGTTCAACTCGCTGTATACATAATATATTATGCACATATTATAATAATATAAATTATAATGCGTCGCGAAAACTTGCCTGATGATTAAAATAAAGCTGTATGCATAGATAGATTCCAATCACGTTTTATTTGTCAAAACGATCCCTTCTGTGGTTCTCCAGACTTTCTTAAATTCTTTTCCAATCATATCGTGTGTGGTGTCGTTTGTTTTACATGGTAAATATATCAATATATTATAGTTAATCGATTCCAAATCCTACACTCGGCGTAATATTAAAATGTAGTTTAGTATTTAAGAAAAAAATGTATGATAATAATATAAACATACAAGAGCCGCCACCACTCGTTAAGATTGCCTCCGTCGTCCGCAATTATTATTCAGATTCATTAAATACCGGTTTATTCGAGGAATGTGAACCAGATTTTTGCTTAAATATTAAAATGTAATCCACATTTAACGCGCGCGTCAGCATCTTATAATAAACGTTATTGCTTTTTTTTTCGTCGATTTCTCTCAAAATGGACTACCGGCGAGCGCGTATTTTTTCTTTTCGTTTTTCTTACCATACTCTTTTTCTCTCTCTCTCGCCGCTGAATCCTGACTCCCGTGACCCCGTTCGAAGATACCACCTGTATGTATATTTATTTATGTATGTATGTATGTACATAAATGTGTATATACGCTTACGCTTCGGGGGCCTGGCCTCTGGGTTCGCCTTAGGACAACATTCCAGACCACTCTGTACGCACACAAACACATATACTCTCAAACGTACACTCACATGCGCAAGTTTTACTATTTACAACATATATACAGATATGTGTATACATTATAATATGTGTGCACGAACGCGTGCGCGTGTGTATATGTATGTATAAGTGTGTAAATCTATGTGCGCGAGTGTACCTACGTACGCGTATTATATATATGCACACTGTACACATGTATATGTAATAGGTATATATATATTATATACATATGAGTTTTATAACCGGCTCGAAAAATAACCCGCCCACCGTACCCTCGTCCAGCCGACAAAGCCGCAGCATCACGTCATCTGTATAGGCGCGCGACGACGATTTTCGGGCTAGCCGGAGATCGATAACCGTTGATGATCAACAAATGTGTTGACCTTTCTCTACCAGCCGGAGTCGGCGAACCGATTACGTTCGGAATTGCTTCCAAAAAACCGCGAGTCCCGTTTATAACTACACTCCCGCGTGACTTTAATCTTCATTGATACCGCATGAGCGTCAATGTTTGATTATAATATAATATATAACTTTGATTACAAGTTGCAATATACTATATACACTGTTGATAACAGTATTCAAATTCTATAGATCTAGTACTATTGTTATATTCCGCGTTACTACTGACTACAATTTTGTTACGAGGTGCAATGTCATAATATAATGCTGGAATATAAAATACTCGCGAGTCAGGCACTCTATGTAAGTACACTGCCACCCCGGAAATCGCTTAAATATGGTGTTTTTAATTAAAATACAAATTTCGATTAAATAGCATTAGGCCGCAGACCTGTTTATGGTTTTCTGTTATACCTACTTCAATAGTACAGGCATAATGAATACTACATTATATTATTTATTCATCGTGGTTAGTTCGGTGTTAATAATGCGTGCGCGTAAGTCGGACAGGTAGTATAAATGGTAGTACAACAATAAAGTTTAAGATTACGATTTTTAATTAAATTCAATCAGATAACAATAGTGAATCGGAACGAACTGACTTTCCATTGAAATATATTCATCGCGTCAAAAGGAATCATCACTATACTATACGCGATTAATTTTCTTACTAATACTTTGGTCCAAAAAGAAAAATTAATTAATTCATTCCTATGTAGACAAAAAAATAAAAATACTGTTTCTAATAAAATGACTATGACGAAACCGTTTAGACTTAGCGTAATTAAAATATTTTGTCTTAGAAAATTCAAATACTTATAAATACTTGTATAATATAAGTTTGTATATAACATGACATGGCTTGGAGAAAATCGTAAACACTCATCTTTGAGATTCGTGGTAGGCAATAACGACGTTATCATTTCAGTCACTTGTGCACTCGTGGAGGAGAAGTGGCTTTCCGATCAAGGAATTTTTCCCCTCCTCCCACCGATTCGACTGAATTGATCATGGTAGTTGTAAATGTTGTAGTACGTTTAAGTTAAAACACAATAAAACGATATTGTAGTAACTGGGAATTTAAAGTCGGTATCTATTATTATTGATTGATAAAATAATAACAAAAAATTGTACATATAGATATATTATTTTAACTGCTATATAATAGATCGCACGTAGATCATATATTCAGTGTTGAGTAGGTAATAAGTTATTTTTAAAAGGTAACCGATTTAAGTCACTTGTTGAAAAATACAAATTGTAAAGCACTTCTGTCTACGATATGTAAATATAAAGTATTTCATTACAGAATTATTATTTTTGGAGATTTTATACCAAATTATGAATATTAGGTATAATTTATGTGCTGGTTTTATATCTATATAAATATAATCGTTCTAAAATAATGATAATTTGTAGGTTAGTATATGTAGGGTCGTAATGAGTAACTTACGTGTTACTTTAACTGCACTCAATTTAATATTATACTAGTAGTCTTTTGTCGTCATCAATCTATATAATATTATTATATCGATCGGTTATAATATTTTCACACAGCCGCCCTCACAATACACACACACACACTGACGAGCGCATTATTGTTATTTATTATTATTATCATTATTATTATTACTATTATTATGATTATCATATACATAATACGTTTCCTATACGACCATTGTTTCAATTGATTTTCGTCGCACAGGAGCCCGCGCGATCTCCGCAGCGCGTCTCGGGCCATTGTATTACCGCTCGCGTCGTCGTCGTCGTCATTATTCGTCGAGCCGCCACGGCCACCGCCGCCGCCACCACTGCCGCCGTTGAATAGACGTCTATCCCGACCGTGGCGACGGTGGCGGTGTTTGTTTTGTTTTGTTTTTTTTTTTCATGTTTTATTTTATTTTTTTATCTCGAGCGTTCGTCCGCCGTCCAAATCGAATTTTTACCACCTCCGGCACGCGCAGTCAGCTATTTTCCGTACGTTTTGGCCCGCGTTATTACCAACGTGCAGAGCGTCATTGTTTTTGAACCGCGGGGTAGCTGCTACCGTTTCTTTAATCCGCTAATTAACATCGGGCGCCATTTGATACGCACACGGCGATGGCGACGACGACAACGACGCGAGCCCGCAAGAGAGTATAATGATCCGACGACGAAAAACGCCAAATAATAATAATAATAATAATAATAATATAATGTATATAATGACAATAGACCAAAGGCGTTGACCAACGATGGCGGCGGCGCACCGTTTTTACAATAGAAAAAATAATAATAAAGAAAAACACCGCTGTAGCTATCATGCACAACACAACACAGTCTGTCGGCGTATAGTGAATATTATAAGTTATAACGCACGTCCATATATTATTATTATATTATGATTCTTATCGAAAATTCTTCACGTTTAACCCCGCAACGGCGGCGAACGCGATGGCTGCAGTATAGGTATATAGGCAAGCACCTACACCGATGTGTTTTTCTTTCCTTCGCAAGCACATAAATATTATTTTCTTGTTTGTAGACAGTGGAAAAATCACGACGAAAAATATAATAAAGGTCGCGTTCTCTTTTATATATAATCTCTTAAATCGGTACATCGCAGCGGATTCGTTCGACGATAAAAAATAAATAAAAATACGGCTAAGTGCTGTAGGTATAGATATTTTATCACGCGGAACCGGATACCAATTATTATATTATTTCCAGTCGGAATATGACGTTAAAATGGTGATAATAATTACATTCGTTCTGCGGTATGAGGTATAAAAAAAAGCAAAAATCCAAAGGTTCCGATAAAAGTTCGAGAATACATTTTGGATTTAATAACAGATATAAAGTTGTGTCTAATGTGTCTTATGTTAGCGTTACTAAAAATCTGCACGTGGCATGGCAGAATATAAAAATGCCTGGGATTAATCAATATTATGCTTCATTTATGTAATACATTTTCATTAATTGCGTTGTTAATAACTTATAATTTTTCATTTATTTATTTAAGTATAATATATTAGAAGTTAGATATAATACTAATCTACAATGCCAAATCGATTGACAAATTACGAAATAATTAATCTAACAATAACGGTTTCGATTGTTTATAATACCTACTGCATAACGATTACACTCGCATCACATGAAATTTAATAGAATACGCGTAGAAAGTAATTATCAAAATAAAAATCATTAAAATTATCATTATTATTATTATTACCTTACCATAATAATATAATATATAAACATAATAAATTATTAATATTAAGCAATAATACGTGCGGTTAACCCGCTCAACGGTTTGATTATTTACAAATAGTGAATTCATGAATATGTTAACCTTTTCTAGCGAGGCAACTATAATATTATAGCAACTTATATAAATTGTATCACGTTACCGCCCGCGTGCACCACTGCACTCCTCCACGGTTTTCCTATACCAGAACATTCTAAAATAATATATAGTGTATACCCTATAAGCTAATTATGAATACGTAAAAATATATTTTGATTTTAATTTCAAAAAAGCTGTTTTGGTCCAAAATACTTGATCATTTACATAATCACATTTTGAATAGAATTCTTAGAAATCAAATTAACAAGTATAATGTTATAATTTTATACATAAATATAATGTATATATATAGTCCGCATTTAATAGTTTAAAACGACTTTACGATTTGTGATAAACATTATGCACAACCTTATTTTAGTAATACATTCCATATATATACCTACACCATATAAGCTTTAAAGTAGATTAAATGTTTAAATAGTATGTAAATTTTAATTGAAAATATGCTTTAATGGTACATCAATAGTTATGCATTTATTTACTTGCGATACACGCGGATCATCACCAAATTATAATGTTTAATATGAGTCTTGAATAATTATAATATATTTTTATATAGTATATATTTTATTAAATAGGAATTAAGATAATTATACATTCATACTAATTAAATTTACTGTTACTTTTGATTTTAATTATCATTTATGTGACATTTGAATTAGATTGAAATTCGTGTTTATCACTATAATTATTTATTATATTAATTGTATGCGTGTAAATAATGCATAAAATATAATAGTACATGTATAAAGTTATACTATTGTCTTTTGTGTAATGTATATAATATGTATGACAAAACTATATATTGAACTTTTTTTTCATAATAAGATTAAGAAAATAATATTGTTTTAAAATTAGTTGGAGGTGTAGAGGTAATCAGACTCAACTTGAGAATAGCTATTATGTTATACGAGTTTACGACAAATAAAAATTGTATTCCTTTTTTTTAACGGTAATTTAATTTACGGTAGCTATCGACCTACCGTTACTCCTTTTAACACTACCCAAATGTCTGCTTTAATTTACAATTTAGCGCTAATTCATGAAACTAAAATAACCACTTAATAGGTATGGCACTCATCAAATTCGTTGAAGAAATATAGCTACATTGCTGATGAATGGTATACTCGTATTTATATACTCCTAGGTATATATAGGATATTATTAGGCCATTAATGTGCGAAAAACGGGTGTATACCTACATTTAGCATAACATTAAACATATTTTATTGTTAATAATAAATAGTTTTTTTCAACATAATAAATTTAAAATTTGTTTGCATTATAGAATGCCCATTCCCCTGAGAATGTGTAAGATTTCTTTTATTTTCATCGAGTTTTCATTAAATTTATGTTATATTTTTTAATTTGTGGTAATTTTATTTAAATTGTTTACAAATTGAGACAAATAATAGGTTGACACATATAATATTATGTAATTAAAACCATTTTGAAGGTTAACATCTTCCATTTTTGTACAAATTAAGAATTACGAATTTGTAATTTACATTTAATATAATGAAGTATAGTGTTGACCTATAATTAAGTTATATAAATTGTATCGATTTCCCATTAAAAAATGGTAAAAAATAAATGGGTACCTATAATACCTATATTCACCTCTTTTTACAAATAATATAATATAATATATCGATAGTCGTTGAAAATTAATACTTTTTTTTAATACACCTCTATAATATAAGAGTACAACGAAGCAATAATATAAAAAAAGACTAACTTTTAACGAGATTCTGACGGTGGTATAATGTTAACCAATGTTGCAATGGTTTTGGACTGACATCGAAAACCTGTTTTATATTGTTATTTTCTATTAAAAGGCGTCACATTACAATTCAATCAATTGTGAAAATGCGAAGAATAACACGAATTCGTAGAGATTATTATACTGGGTATGAAAAAAAATCACATCGAAATCGATATAGGTAGGTACACGGAATGTCAAATATCTTAAATTTCTATAATAACTGGTACTTACTTAAAAAATAATCCTAGCTACTTTAAAAGCAATCGAGACATAAATTCAATATAATACAAATTCGACTTTTTTTGTTCAATTAATAAAATCGAGTTACCTGCAGATAACCACTGTTATTCTAATTTCTTATTTCTGTGATATTATAATCGCTCACTTTTAAATATTACGTTATCAAATTTAATGGCAATCTGAACCATTCAACTATTTATGAATTTGATATATTCTCGTAAATTATAATATATTATTATATATATATATATATAGCAATATAGTATAATATTTTAATTTTAACTCAGTATCAGACATCAGTATTAAATGTCAATGACTTAATTTTTAATATTAGGTATACTTATGTGGTTATTGTAATATCTATAACATAACATTATTTAATATTTATTATTATAAATATATATATATTTAAATATCCTAACTATAACATTGCAATAAAATAAATAATAGCTAACTACTTACTTATTATAAATTAAAATATACAGTGACTAATTTTCTTTTTTTATAAATTCTAATAAAAATCTTTAATTGTATATATTGTAATAAGATTTTTCAGTTTATTATAATCCCTAGAATAATGTTTTCAAACAATATTTTATTTAAACATAAACAGAAATAAATTCAGTAAAATAATATTTATTTCTTGGTTTTAAGACGGTTTTTAGAAGATACATTTTTTTTATTTTGAGAGAATTTCTTAGCAGTTTTATTAATTTTATAGTTGATTTTTTATGCAAATTTCATGCAGTTTTTTTAAGCCTAATATTTCTATTATTTTGTTACTTTAATAATTAATTTAGTTGAACACATTTTCTTTAACCCTCGTTCAAATTTAAGTGCATTAGTCGCGTTTATATACCTACCTACGTAATTTGACTATTTTTAGTGTGAATCGTAATTTTAGCCCTATCTATAGTTTCAACAAATTATATAGATATAGTTATAACTTATAATATATTATTAAACTTTTCGTCACGTTATTTATAATAAACAACAAAAATAATAATTATAATAAAGTTATATACGGCGCGCGTGCGCGGTCAATTTTTTGCCGGGCCCGGAAGGTGGGACCCCGGATACGCGCTAGGTGGACCCGAGGCCCCACCAACGCGACCGAGGCCTGCCCAGTAACAACGGTTGTTCGGCGCGCATCGACAACGCCGCCGCCGCGCTCCCGTTTAGGTAGCTAGCACGCACGTACTGCATTATCCACCGGCAGTCGTCACGCGGCCCGCCGGATATGAGCACACTCGCGTCAGACACTAAAAAATTATAATATCGTAAATGCCCTGTCGTCGTCTTTGCGTCTAATATCATAATAATATAATATTATTATTAATAAAGTATAAATTGTTGTTGTGTTATTACGATCTAACATTGTTGTTATTAATAATATTATTGTCACTCGCGTTTCGTTCGAAGTTGGTCGTTTGGTTGCATCTCGATTTCGTTCGTCTGCCGTTTCTTTTCGAAAGATATATCGTCGTCAATTTATCGTTTCTATCGTTGTGGTGATACATAGCCACTACTCCCGTGTTCTCGAAATCGTCCTGTGCGTACTATATAATATATTATTATAAGTATAAAG
Source organism: Rhopalosiphum padi (assembly GCF_020882245.1). Classification (NCBI taxonomy): domain Eukaryota; kingdom Metazoa; phylum Arthropoda; class Insecta; order Hemiptera; family Aphididae; genus Rhopalosiphum; species Rhopalosiphum padi. Next base: position 29,877,848 of record NC_083600.1, read on the forward strand.
TGTCCGAATAATCGTCTCGTCACTGACCTGTGTACGATACCGTGTGAAAAGTGCGTGGATCGGTCGCATCTGTGAGCGCCGTGGCGTTTGCGCGAGCGCCACGTTTAGCCGGCGCGATACGTTGTAATCCCGTCGTGGGTTTCCTTCCGGTTTCGCATAAAGTGCGTAAAAAGTGTCGCACGCAGCAACGAAGCTGGCGGTGTGCCAGTATGACATGAACAATTTTATGGAGGTAGGATCGATAAAAATTGTTCCTATAAAATTATATATTATATTAATTGTTAGAGTCTATATACCTATCTGCTGCATGTTAGGCGTAGTATTATCGTAATTTTTTGTTCGTATGTGAGGTAATTAGTTAGTATTATTTCTATAAGCCCCGACAATTACATCGATATCTTCAATGAATTATCTGGTTCAAACACGGCTTAAACAATCTAAAATCGCAATAGTACTTAATATAATATATACGTAATCTACAAAATACGTATAGTAATAAAAACTCACCAAAGTTTTGCTTTGCTGTTCAATATTACGTCTACCTAATCTTCAATTTTAATTGAATAGTTTTCATGTACCATAATACTTCATTATAACAAATTTCCAAAAACGTGTACAATTTCTATATAACTATTGTATTTCTTCTATTAATTATTGAAAATATTATATTGCGATCAGCAAAAAATGCAAAAAACTTCAAGAATTTCTAATAAAAAATTTCATATTTTACCCTAATGTCGTCCACGCTTATTTTAATAAGTTATAAGTTATAACATATAATATAATTAGATTCGATCCGAAGATAAAATTCGAACGCGTGTGGTATATACCAATTGTACCTATATAGATAATATAATGTGCATATATGCATTTTACCCGCATGCATATATCGTGAGCGTGTGTGTACGAGTATATAAATGATAAATTATGTAGGTACGACATAATATATTATCATCGTGCCGTGTGTTTTAAGCCGTTCGAAAGACGAGAATGATATTCAAATTATAATAGGCATTTGGTTCATGTGTTAATCCGTAGTATTATAGATATAATCGAGATAGATCAACATAATGTTACAACAGTTTCGCGTAAACTACCTACAATATCCGCGTCGGGTATACTGACACTGGACAAAATCGCACGATTCATCCGATAAACCCGATATAGGTACTGTAAACATGTATATTGTATACAGCGCGCGCGTTCAAGTCATTCGTCAAGTACCGTACACACTTGTAAATAAATTGTATAATACGTACTTATATCTACCTTATATACCGTCGAGTCGGCAGCAAGGTCCTTATTTGCTGGAGACCGTCCAAAGATTATTATTATTTACTGTTATTGTAAACATTAGACCCGACTCTGCATATTAAATCAATATTTTAATAATGTCTTGTATATAGGACTAAAGCTAAACGTCAAATAGTACCGAAGAATCTAACGTAAATATCGAACGTTTTTAATAATATGTGCTAGAAGCTGCAATATACTGTTATATTATAGATTATAGGAAATAATTTATTATTATTAGTGAGATGATTGGATACTATAAAAAATAAAATACATTATCTTCTTCTTAGTGCCTATAAATAGATAGAATATTGTAACGGATAGTTTGTTTCTCGTCCACCGACGTGCGCCAAATTGTATATAATAATATTATATAGGTGAACCTGCGAGATTCCATCAACCGGATGATGCAAAACGCGCGGGCGCATTATGATATATATAAATAAGTAGGTATTATAAATACACATATAGAAAACCATTTGATCGATCTGTTTGTTATTATCGCTGATGTCATTGTTTACTTCGTCGATCGGATGATAAAAATGCAAATCCCACGGCTCGCGTGTTCTAACATTCACACACACATACACACAATATCTGATGTAGATCAATAATATTAACGTTTTGACAGTGACTAAACGTCGTGCGGTGGTCATGCTAACCTAACATTGCGGTACGGAGGCAAATTATATGCACTTGATCGAATTATAATATATTATTATATATATGTAATATGTATATAATACAAATACTGTAATATCAACACATAAACTATATTACAGTAATATGCTTATATTTATAGACAGAGTACCTACCTACGTTACTGGAGTTAGCGCATAGAAAATTAATAATATTTATCGGAAATTCATGTGGAAAAAACGATACAAATGAGATTTCTACCGTTTTATTGTAACTATTGTTTTTGAATCGGTTAAGTTATATAGGTGATAGATAAGTATATTATATATATGTGTGTGTATATTAGGTTCAATATCGATTATCCCCACCAAACGATTATTTGTCCGACGAACACATTTGGATCGATGGGAAGTTGTTAAAAATCGGCCTCATATTTCACTTCTCGCCCTGATCTCTCGTGGTGAGCCCGAAGAAATTGTATGCTAAACCTTAACTCGAAATTCGGTCACGATTCCAATAAGAGTCGAAATAATAATAATAATAATAATAACAGTAACAGTAACGACATCGATCGTAAATTTCTCGCCTACATTATTATACGGGCACCTTCCATAGATATATTATTATGTTGAACAAAAATCTCAAGTGGAAGATTGAAATAAATAAAGATTTATTGCTTCAGTTTGGAAAGAGAAAAAAAATCGATAACACACGCCTTAATTAGCCTGTACCTGCTGCAAAACGTAAACGACACGAAATTAGTGACGGCTGAGGACGACGATGATGATAATATTATATTATTATTATTAATTCTCCGAGTAACGTATATTATATTATATTAGGTACCTACCTATAAATAATGTAGGTAATGTCTGTGTGCGTGTATATAATCGACTCCTATATTAAAGACCTGATCGCGCGCGCAGCTCTGCGGATTCACGGTGCACGAGCTACCGATAATGATTCGTCCGCCGAGTGTGCTGGACCACTGTTGGTATAGGTTATAATTTATATGTAAGCGGTGCACTGGTGCACATATACGTAGGTAATTCAATAAATTATATAATGATATTATTATGATAGGCAATGAGATTCTTTTTTTTAGTACGTATAGTAGGTACGGTACACATTATAATATTTATTCGAAACGATAAGACTCCAGCGCAATAAAGACGACAAATATTTTATATACTCAATATTATAATGTATAAAGATTGTCTACTACTTTAATATAATATTCATTAACAAAATATTTCTAAGAAGTGAAGAATGAACAAATTAAAAGTTTACTTTTATTATAATAAGATACATCATATACTGAGTTTATTTGTTCCACACATAACGTTTCCTCACCACAAATAATTTTTTTTTGTACTAATACATCTTAAAAGTTAACAAAGTTTTTAAACGTTATAAAATAACGTTAATATGAATTTTTTAACAATGTAGGTATATGGTCATAAATATACTCGTAATTGTATAATTATCGTAATGTCAATACATTGATTATCAACACTATCGTATATTTTGATAAATGATGAATAGATCAAATGTGCAAAACAATGATTTAACTATATTCGATTTTTTGAATATATTAGCCATGTAAGTTGCAGGCTCCACGAAAAACCTCATTCTTCAGATAGACTCTACCGGCGCGGTACTCGCATTATTATTATGGAATTGATTTAATAATATGCATACAATGTACTAATAAACCTAAACGAACGGGTATTAATTAGTGTTCATGCAAAAATTTGTATGAAAAATGACACGCATCTACGTATCGAGTATTGATAATACCTAATATAATAATAATAAATTGTGCGGGAAACTCATCATGCATAATATATTATATTGTATTATTACACTGATGTACATATCGTTCAGATCAAAATTTAATAATATTAAAGCAAACAAAAAGTGTTCAAAATAAAACTGAGTTTACCTACATCACACGAGTATTTATAACACGGTGTTGTATAGTGGATCCGCGTGATGAAAGTCGAAAAGTTTTCTATTATTATTGTTATCCTTCCGTAAAAGTGGCAGCTGAAAACCGGTTATTGGTGACGGCAACGGTAAAACTATAATAAAATGCACTGTCGCTCGCTGCGATATCATAATAAATACAGTGTTTCGCTAAGCATATTTGTCGCCGTCAATAATTTTTTTTCTGACTATTATTTAGGTTGATTGTTACTTATTAGTGGCCATAAATCACCAAGTCTGGGGAGTAAATATTTATTCGAACTCAAAACAAGAAAATTAAATTATCTTTGTTATGTCATTATTCACACCTTATATTTATATAAATACATTTTTAAAGTTCAATTTTACTAGTAAATCCGTTGAGTGTCGAGTATTCAAATACAGTAAGGTAAACTGTAAAAAGCACACATGATGTAGGTAAATCAGATTTACAGATTTAGTTAATTGGGTGTGTGTACAAAGGGTGGCAATAATGACAGGCAAACAGCTTGCGACGACTATATGAGATGAACGTCGCTATACAAAAATATATAATTTGTGCTAAAATTCTAATATATTATATTTATCAAAATATTTAAAATCGTCAATAATTTAAAATATGTATAATATTATATTATACTCTATAAAGTAAAAATCTATGTATTTTATTTTTCATTAGCTAAACGTAATTGTTATTGTAAAATTAATTATCACTGTGACATTATAGATTATAATTCAAATGTTTACTATAAGTACCTACGTAATATTAACAATATAATGTTGGAATGACAAAAAGACTTTGATGCTTTATCGTAATCAGATGATAAATTTGTTGATGACAATACGAATAATACGATTAATATTTTTTCTCATTTCGTTTTATCGCAAATGTTTTCCATCGAGCCCAACATAATATGACGAATGCTTTAGTTATATGATGGACGTTTGTTGTTACTATTATCATTTGTTTTACTCTTAGTTTAGTTATACTTTTTCGAGTCCTTTATTTTGTTGTAAATAAATCCTTTAGTTTGGATTATCTTGCTATGTGTGAATAACGACTTACGCAGCAGTGCCATACCTATACGTCCGCGGCGCAATCGTGTTACAACGACTTGCGCACTTAGACATTATACAGTAATCCCAACAGTATACTATAATAATATAGCTGGTGCTTATAAAATATTTATTGTATATGTCTAGAACAAGAATAAAAATATCACTAAGAAGCTAGGACGGAGTATTTTTAACCTTAAAAAGATATCGTTAATTGGCGTACATCTACCGCGATAGTATATAAATAATATATAGTATACAATATGATCTGTATTGACCGTATGGATTAATAACGCCTTCCATGTACATTATTAATACCAATATAATTTATATTATAAGTTTGCGTGCGTCATCGTCGTTGTAGTAATAGGCACTCAATCTGCGCGAGTCCCTTTACAAATATATTTTGTATAAATAAAAAGGTTATGTCTCTTCGCATTATTTGAAATATGCATATATGCACGAAGCTGTTTATCATAAAGGCAGGTAGGCACGTAGAATACATATAATATATTTGAATAATATTACTATTTACATGTTTGTCACTATGGTACATATAGCGCGAGTTATGGTTAAAAAGTTATAGACTTATAGTCATCAAAAGTCATTCAAATAATCTCAATTTTTTTTCTATTTAAAACAACGATAATACTTTAATTATGCTGTATTAATATTATTATGCTATTCTCTCAATAAAAATGCATGCGCTCTATATATTCCTTTATATGTTTTTCTTAAATACACACGCTCACGCCGTAAACCGATTAAACCTATGTGTGCAGCGCACGCGTTAATAATACATATTATAATACACCTATGTCGATTAGAATGTCAAAATAAAGTTTTATTTTATGTTGCATGAGTATATATACTTGCTAAGTAGAATGGTATCGAATAATATGACGTTTTATCGCACTGTTTGATCGTTTTCGACAGCGATATTATCTACCCACCCGCCCGCCCACCTGTTATGTATGTATATTATCTAGATCGACGCGGAGAGTTCGTAGATCAGTCTCTTCATACACACGCATAGTGTGTGCAGCGCTACGGGATTGGTAGTTGGCATAATAATACATAATATAATATTATATTATATTATAATACCTACGCGCGCGTCTTCCTTCACGTCACATAACATTATTATAATATTATATTACGCGTATATACGGTCAAATCATTTTTTATAGAACCGAGCGCGTGTTACGCATGCGTGGGGCAATCTCGAATTCCGATCGGTATACGTACATAATATTATAACGATAATTGTCGTATATTATATAAAATATGAAAACGGATGAAAAACTGGCGGCGGCGAGACCACCTGAGCGTGTATAGTGTGTAAAAGTATGGTTCGAATTATGAAAATCGATCAGCCTAAAGGCACACGCCGCACCGACGAGTATTCGTCGTTCAAAATAATAATATAATATAAACGATTTGTTAATTGTTTTATTTATTATAATATACGGCTTGAGTATTTCTCGAGTGTAGCACATGACACGCAGCAGCACTACCGTGTTACGTAGCCACATAGTTATACAAATCGAAATAATAGGAATTCATATTATATTATAATACGTATTATTATTATATCATCATGCGCGCGCTCGACACACACACGAAAACGAAATACCCCCGGGGGTTCCATCCTGAGTTTATTTTTTATTCACATTTTTATCGATAAGTGTAATATGTGTATAGAAGGTTACTAGATGAGTAGATTTCTGTAGATATAAAACAACGACTATTGCACAGTTTAATACATTAATGACCATGGAAATATTTATACAAGAATGATCACTATTGGCACACTAATAATTATAGAAAATAGTCAAACAATACAGAATATACAGATATTTCAAAACAGATAAAAAAAAATATCAATCACGCAACATAGGAATAAACATAACATTAATTTGGAGTCTAGGACACGACAATATAATAGAAAAGTGATAAAGCGAACTTAAATGCAAAAAAGGTACTAAAATTTAAGACATTATTAATATCAAATTACAAATAAAATTGTATAAAAATAAGTCTAAATAAAAGGAAATCAAAAACACAATACATAAAAAATTAAGTTAATCTTAAGATAAAAAGTAAAGTAAAAACAGTTCTATAGATAGACTAAGAGTCTAACATACTTAAATAATTGCACATGGTGTTCTTACGATAAAGAAAAATCCACTTATATACTAAACCTACAAATATACACTAGGACAGTTAAACTCACCTGCTGGCAGTATGTTGTAACTTTGTAAGTACAAATAAAAGCTCAATAAAAAATGCAAAATACCCAACACCTTAGATGCGGCGGTAGGATCTTAGCCATTAAACAATCAAAACATTTTCTATTATTTATAAGAAAAACTAAATTAGTTTAAGTAAAAATTGCATTTAGCTATTTTTTTTTTATTACACAATATTATATAATATTATTACAAGTACACTACATCGACACATTGTACAAAAAACAGCTACGTACCTACTAACCATGCCTTTAATGTTGGCCAATCTACATTTATATTATTCTATATATATTATATTTTTAGTTCTGTCGATTTATGCGAAAACTTTTGGACAAGGCCTACACATTGTTTCTACGTATTATTATACTAGGTTCCTGCTTTTCCTCCCAGCATTTCGTTATATTATTAACTGCAAATACTGTTACACTTATTTTTACTGTTGTTGCATGTACGTATATATGTGTAAGTAATGGGTAGTTACAGTTGTACACATTTGGGACCGAACGAATTATCAATTCATCAACCCAACAAGAATATATAATATAATGTATAGAGTCTCGTGTGTAGTAACGCGTTCAGCTGGATGGGGGAAGGAGGGGAAACCGGTCCAACGGTCAGCCCCCGACGCATACAATAATTTGTCTAATGTACGACAATAATAATTATTACGACTCGTCGTCAAACACACAATATTATTATATAGGTAGTATAGTAAATACACGCCGTCGTATTATCGGGTCGAAACGTAGTTATATATGTACACATCAGCCGAAGACCGGGAAGATCGTTGAATTATTATTCGGCGAGTTCTTCTCTAAAAGGGTCTGGTGCCGTGCACTTTTTTTACCGTCCCCTCCCTAACCTCCCATGACCATGCACTCACTCGCGGTCACTTATAGAGGTACCTACAAAATATATGTGTGCGTGTGTGTGTATATAAAGACGTTTCGGCACGACTGATGTGTGCGTGCGACTCTATATATACAACTATACCTGCCGAGTATTGCAGGTCACTTATATACGCATTTACTTTATTTTTTGTCCTTTCATTCCTTAAGTGGCGGCAGTCGACTATACCGTAAGTCTGATTTTCTTCTTTTTTTCACCATCAGACGAGACACCGCCGACGCTAAATACTACCGGGGCTCTCGTTTTTGGCGCGTAGTATATTTCCTAGCTCTACTCAAAAATTTTCACATCGGCTCCTTAACGGTTTATTTTACAAAATCGACTACTTTCGTAATATGTACTCATATATTGTATAGGTACAAATGGTACAATGTATATGCAACATATAATACAACGTATGACGACTTGTTATGTATAAATTCGCTTTCTAGCGGTCCGATACATATCTGTATATTGTTCAATTAATTAAAATTGTCTATCACTATTATTATTATAAAGAAAGGCGATTTTGATTTCAAAACTTATTTAAAAAAAAAATAATTTTTTATGAATTCCTAATTTATTATAATTTATACCCACACTAAAAATATTGTTCGTACAATAAACAATTTATTAATATAGTAGTATAAAATATATTCTATAGGCTATAAAGTAACAATAGGTACAATATTTATATAAGAATCTATCGCGTAATAACGTTAAAACGTATACACGTATATAGGTACTAAAGGTACTCGTTGAAAATATCGAAATCGATAAAATAAAAAAAAATCCGATTCCTATACATAGGTACTTGATAGTTGATATTATATTAAAGGCGGCATAGCATAATTAGTAGGCATCGCATGGTATGTACGAAGAATTGAATAAATGTATCACCCGTCATCGATAGTTATATAGGCCGGGGTTGTTTTTTTTTTTTTTTTTTGAAACGACTCGAATGAATAATTCATATCATTAAATGCGTTTGTTTACAGTCTGGCGAGACAGTGCACTACGCATGTGCTCAATAATAATATGTACGCTACACATACTCGTACAACTAATATATATTACTTATGGTATAATGTAATAATATAATTACCAATGGCCAAAATTCATTTATGTTGACCTCATCTTTACTCGTTGCGCGAGCAAGCGCACCGTTATACGTATTTTTTTTCTAACAACGTGCGTCTCCTAATCATCATCTGAGGCAGTGCATTTCTGTATATAATTAAAATAAAATAATGATAATAACACAAGTTTGTTATTATGGTTTTCGTGTATGTGTGTGTATGTACGCTTACCATCGCATTCGCGGGAAAATATATATGATATTTTATGCATACATATATAATATTTATATTATATATTATATGTAATATACTGTCTGGGTCATATATATCTTTTATATACGACTTATTTCACCTCGAATTACGGAAAACTACAGTAGCAATGGTGGCGTCGATGATTTTTTCATTTTTCATTTGTAATCAGACATATAATGTTTATAAATCACGCATTGTATGAGAAATCATAGGATACGTGAATATCGATCAAAAGAGACATAATAAATGTGGTCTAATAACCACGTTATCTGTTATGTCGTATTCAAAAGCTGAGCTTTGTCCAACTTGAAATTTTCTTTTAAATCATTGTTAATGAATATAATACCATGATTAAATTGCTCAATCAGAATGTGACATAAGTCACAAGAACCAACAAACGATGCATCTATGAACTAGCGTATAAGATTTTTATTGTTTTTGTTTTCCCAGAAAACCGCTTAATAATTGTTATATACATACAATAATATTGTATAATATGTAGGTTGAAATTCATTTTATCGATATGTTAATGATAATTTATAATACATCGGTCATTTAGTTCTATCTTCTATAGCTTATTTGTATAATTGTATGTATAAGGACTGTGCCGTTACAGATGTTGGTTAGCCGTTAGATAGTATAGGTTAGGTTATGGTATAGTATTAGATAGTATAGGTAAAAAATGCTTATAGCTTTCATCGGCATACATTTTTGATACACGTTTAGTGCGTGACTCTTCTGTTCATAATTTTTAAAAAATGTTTTGAGATTCAAATCGATGGAAATATAAAACAAATCAACTACAATTTTTTTCCACTAGCTTGTATAAACGTTGAAAATTACAATATGATCATTTGAATATTGTAGTAATGGAGTATAATCTGTAGATATTTCAGTACCTAATCTACTTATGATGTGTATACCAGTATCAGTAAAATAATATAATATAAATTCACATTGTAAATGTATATTTAATCCATAAATCCATTGATTATTGGATTTAAATATGTTGTGGCGACAGTATATTAATTCTTTAACGCGTAGTCTGCAGGTGTCTTATATACCCGTAATAATCGTTGGAATCATACAAGTGGCAAACAGAAGTCGATGATCTCTGGGTTACGGTGCCCTTTTAACAGTGTTAAATGTCAAGTTTATTATTGATAGTATTTTTCTGATTATGGACCTTTTTTGGACAACGTTTTTTCTTTGTACGAGTATTACAATAATAATACATTTAAAGTTTTTAATACTCCCTCTTCTACTTGAAAAAAATCCTGGTTTTTCCACTGGAACATATTACAAACGATGGTTATATAATTCTTTTGACGCGTTAAAACTATAATGTGTTATATTATTTTATTCTGTGGGGTTATCGGGCGCAGACTGCATTTTCTGTGAAGTGCGTCGTAAACATACATATTTATTATTGTTACAAATAATAACGGTTAACCTCGATCTGGGAGTAGGTGATTATTTTAATATGCGATTGTATATTGTACATATTGATGTATGGCGGTTGCCAATGATATAATATATATTTAATGCACCACATATTACTTAGTATAATAATATGTTGTTCGACCTGTCGATAAATCAATATAATGTTTTCAATATTAAGTAGTATATTTGACAATACTTAATATGTATAATACTATTAATTGCCAGTCGGTATACTCACTGGAGTTGTATGATATGTTAGTATAAACTGAGTGTTAATAATTTAAGAGTCCGCATTGATTTTAGAAGTCAATTTTATTTACAATTACACATTTTTTTTAAATAATCTATATATTTTTACAATTTTTCTATAATGATGACTTATAAGAATATATTTCGGGCTCGATCAGTATTCTTCAAGCTAGTTGTCACATTTAAAATTATACATTGGTGGTAATGATTTAAGATCGGCTTACTTATGTTATATTTATATAACATATATTATACATATAAATAATTATATAAAATTCTATAATTAAATTCTAAAAATTTGATGAATTTCTACGCACTCACCTCATAAATAACAGGTGCCAGTTATCCAGTTATATATTTACTAACTTTTCTACTCATAATAATGTTCGGTGAGGAACGATAAATTTTTATTTTCGTAAATGTGGTACATAATATTATAACTATTGCGTTTTAAAGATTTACGTCGTTGATGTCTTGAGTGTACTGAATTAAATGATTGGTAAAAATGCGCGTATTATCTTGGCTATCATAATAATATTATATTTCTTATACCTGCGATGTGCATATTATATTATTATAACACGCGTATCTAATTTCACTTATGCAAATCGACGTAGAAACCTGCGTTAAATTCATAAAATCCAGATCAGAGCGCGCGTGTCGTCGGGGATATATACACACGCGCCCATATAATAGACTCGACGTACAAATTCGATTAAATTTCGAGAACGAGTTTATCGATATATGCGCGTACATGTACATACACTATATTATATTCTATGCGTTTAATGGATCGAAAACACGCCATGCGTGTGCATGTTAATTTAAGATTTTATTTTACGTGTACTTCTACTTATTTCATACGCGAACAGCGCGCGCTCGGACCGAAAATAGCTTATAATTTTTATAAATATATTATTATTTGTTTTTTTTCCTTTCTTTACAAACGACCCACTAATTATATTATTGCGATTCGCGACTATATTATAATATTATACATATCTACATACATGTATATATATATATATATATATATATATATATTAGAATATTATATTATTATACCTAATGCAATTGAGTGAGCGCGCGCGCGTCCATTATATATTATTATGTGTATATATTTTAAATTTTAATATAATATAATATAATATTATTATGTTATTATAGGTAGCCAGATAGGTATAATATATTGATCCGGTCTCGTTTTTACGAATTCGATTATTACTTATTTATCTTTACTCGGCTAATGCCACTTTCTACGGGAAGTTTTGATTTATTTTCGATCGAATTTCAAATCATTGTAATGCGTATAATATAATTTATTATTATGGTACTATGTATGTAAAATGTATATGTTATTAATTATTATATTATTATTATATGACTTAGTCTTATGATAACTTCCTAGATTCACCACGCGTGTGACGATAAATACAAATAGGTTGATAGTTGGTACCGTATATTTTATATTCCGATGTTTCCGAAAATAATATTTTTTTTTTAAATTATAATTGTTTTATCGATAAAATCTATATTATGTTTTCATTTTTGAACTTTGATTGAACTTGTACATAATATATTATGGATTAAACTATTTTCGACTAGTTATGGCCGTTAATTTGTAAAATATTGTAGTTTTTTATAAATGCCTTCCAAAACATCGTGACTGCAGTTATGCGTAATGCTATACGTTTGCTGCGATACCTACCCAGACATGAATTATTTCAATTCACAATATCAAAATTAACGCAAAATTGTATATAAACCTAATTAGTATGAATAGTGCAAGATCTGGACCACCCTTCGTGAGTCTGTATGATGTCAGGTACAAGGATTTCTGTAGATATATGGATGAAAGAATGCTAAAACTTAAAGGCTGCCAACTGCTTAAACCTTAAACAAATCAATATGCGATAATACAGACAATTATATTAATTTTATACGTGCGCATTGCTTATATAATATGATCACAAAATATTTCTGCTACGAGTTTATTTATTTTAACGATATAGATACATAATAGACATATAGTGTTGGTTTATTATTTAATTTTGGATTTTTTTTCGCAGGATCGGCTAGCCGGACATGGTACAGTCGCATCTATCGGCAGTGGTGGGGGAGGTGGTAGCGGCGGTGGAGGTGGTGGCGGGGGTGGCGGAGGAGGTGGCGGAGGTTCGTCACCGTTTAGCCCGCACCACCATCACCACCATCACCACCACCGGAACACGACGCCCACCAACGCCGGTTCCAACATGGGACACCACCAGGACTTTCAGCCACCGTACTTCCCGCCGCCGTTCCCACCGGCCCACCATCACCATCAGCCGTCCGCCGGCAACGCGTCTTCGCCGTCTGCTATGGACTACATCAACGACCCATATTCGCAGACGCTCAACAGCCTACACCAGAGTGCTCAGGCCGCCGCGGCAGCGCACCACTACAATCAGTTGACCGTGGCCGCGGTGTCCGTAGGCCAGCGGCATGACGCCCTCCGTCGATCGGACTCGGACTCCATACACGTGGTGAGTGATATTTCTGATTATTATTCCGTTGCCTAACTATCGGTATGATATAAGTACGATTCATACACGCATGTAACATTATTTTTGAGGGAATTTGGAGAGAGCCTCGCTAAAATAGTCTCTGTATTTAGGTTGCATATATCGTATCATAGTGGATGCGCATATACGATAATATTGATAAAAATAAAGGTAATAGGGGCTACAAAAATTAAATATTTTAAAAATAAGAATGCAAATTGAAAAAGTTAGCTTCGATAGAATAATATTATATATTTATTTAGTATATGCACTCATAAACTGTTCATTTTTCTTTTACTCCTTTTCACTTTTTTTACTAGTTTAGGAAAGACAAAAGTATCGTTTTGTCTTTACAAGGAAAGATAATTGAGCCCAAATGTCACCTATAGTAGGTGGGTGTACCTACACTAGCTATAATAGTAAGCTACAATTATGTAGTGTATATAATGTACATGAAGGAGGATAATAAAAAATAAGCTTCATACTATCCCTAATCAAATGCGTCTGCTATTAAAAAAAAGTACGGTGTTTGAGTGGTTTTTCTATGTGGTTTGTTTTGAAACAATTCTCAGGAAAACAAAAATCTAACGACTAAATCTCATGCAAAGTAATACATAGGTAGTATAATATAGTAGACATAATCTCTATAAGAATTTGTTGCGTAATAACAAAATTATATTTTAAATTTGCGTAAATATTATTGCATCTCAAATAAAAAATATATATACAGTATGATTTTTTTTATCATGTTTGCACTATATTTATGGCTAAATTATGCATGTATTCGAATTCTGGTTTTTGTCTTTTCTAAGTTTACTTAACAACAATATTTTCAAATTCAGTAAAATTACTTTGAATGATAACAGCCATTAATATTTATTAATAATATAGCATATATTATATAGTTATTACCCTGGACATAATTGCAGATAACCTATAATATAACCTATAATATAACCTACGGCAAGATGGTTGATATGGTTACCGTAAACGAAAATCATATCAAGTATCACGTATATTATATACGTCCATCGTGTGCTATATCTAAATACTATATTTTCATGTCAGATTCCATCACCGTAATGACCGTATATAAATAAACATTTTTGTGGTGTATGATGAATCTACGATTCCGGCTGTACCTATATAGAATAACTGAATAACCATCATATGATATAGATATCTACCATGAGCAATTATAATTTATAATATAATTTCGGTCATCCTGCAGTCAATTCCTTAATTATTTCGATTATATAAATATTAATTTATACACATTATAAGAACATGCACAGCTACGGGTTTTTGTAGTCTATTGAATAATTTATACTACATGTAAGTAAGTAACAAATAATGATATAGTTGCGAATCTGCAAAGGATACCTGAAAGCTTTTACTATATTTTTATATCCGAGTAAGAGGGCTACTATGGGTACATTTGGACCAAATTTGGCCCACACGGAAAATCGCTCCTCGAATCCACCGTTTTCTCAACATTATATCTCATACTACAGTATTCACCTACCCGTTCTATTATTATTTAATGGTTCAACACACATTTTAGTGATGTCTATAATATGATAAAATATCAGACTCGCGTTTACACATTTTATTATTGTTATCGCGCACTCTTGAATCGATTAATCATACGAGCCGTTTGAAATAGACAACTCAAGACAATCGTGGGTCGCGCGCGTATATACATTAGAAACGTGACCGATCCGATAAAAAAATCGCGAGTGACCCTCGCCCCTTGCAGTGTGTTTTAAATTCTTATTCACGAGCGAGCTGGTATTGCCAAGTTTTCATATCACAGTACGATGTTGTCCCGTCGTCAGAAATTCGGTTACTGAACTTGATGAAAATAATATTATTATTATTATATTTTATTAATTATTTCCACGATCTCGTTTACTTGGATTTATAAGCCTTGTACATACTATATAGGTATACTGTGCGTACAACCCTTACCGTGGTCCAAAATAAACCTCACGTGAAAAATGTATAATTGTCCGCGTAATAGTGCGACACAGTGGTTTTTGAGTTATGATAAATTATCACAAAATTTTGTGTACAAATCTATCGTAAATAAAATAACATCGATAAAGGTCACCGAACGTGCATAGGTACGTAATATATACACACACACACACACACATATATAGGGGCTATATACTATAGGGCCATCATTTATAGGGAGTGGAGATGAGAAGACATAAATCTCTTTTTTCGATGTATTATTCTCGAGTTAATTTCAACTTTTGAAGTAGTTGAACCACTACTCTCAACTTACTAAGAAACTGCAGCAATTGTCCACGATAACAAATACATATAATATGTCAACACGCTGCAAACTTTAAATAGTTTATAGAAATACCGTAGTAAATAAGAATATTACGAGACTTTGAATCCAGAGATGATACGGATCAGCATTGCGTTTTATAATATTAAACATTAGACAAATGTAATGATGGTTATCATCTGCAGTTACCGATAACCTTGCTGGACGTATATACATTGATTTTTCATCACAAATTATTCATTTTTTAGATTCATATTTTTGATATTTTAAAAAAGAATGTTATTTAATAGATTGTAATCCTAAGTGAAAATTAATTTTATACTTAAAAAAAATATTTTTTCTATATTCGATGTTTTTATATAATATGCCAAATCGTTGTAAAAAAATATTATTACTTTAGGATCTATGTGAAATTAAAATAATATATGATTTGTCATTACATATAAAAAGGTTCAACACGACAAGCATTTTAAAAATAAAAACATTTCCCAAAAATATACAATATTTTATAGTATGTATAGTAAGTACCCATATTCTTAAATAATTTATTTAATATCATATTATATTCATAAATCTTCCAAAATCACAAAGACTTAACTCATCAAAAAACCAGTTTAGGTACTGTTATATTAACAATCACACTCTGCGCTATACATATAGCTTAAATATATGCAATATGCACCAACTATAATTATTCCCCACGTATACACAACATTAACAGCGGCGCGTAACTCACGAGCGCGTCACACGTTGCGCGGGATAAATCTCATATTATAATATATTATTATATATCGGCACCGTAAGCTCGCGTGCGTGTCTCTCGCGCCAAATGACTTACACAATATGTGTCTGTATAGCAAGAACTAGTGGAGAGGTGAAATGGAAAATAATATTATATTATTATATTATATTATTGCGCGCACATCCATTTTCATTTCGCATATTATTATGTGTAATATCGTACGTTATAATAATATATAGGAGGTGTATACCTATATATTATATAAATTTATCAACCCGCTCGCTATTTGCACGCACGTGTAGTAATGTCGACATTATGTCTCGTATATAAATTTTATTTTGTATATTTGTGTATAATTTACACGAGTTTGACAATAATTATTTTATACACACAATCAAGTATTCTGTCTTCAATTTTTTTTCTTATTTTTAATATCCCATTATAATATTATAATATTATACATTTTTTCAGTCCGTGTTACCATATTATGTTATTATACTTGTACGACTACTCGTGCGCTCCGTTAGTGCCGCCGTATGTGCTCGCCTATATAATATTATAATATATATTATGTAACTTGTACGCCCGATAAATGACTTTAACACGCCATCCCTTGACCACGCCCCGAGATCGTATATATTATTACTATAATAATAATAGTAAAATTATAATATCTCTTATGCCTAAGAAATAAATTTTATTATATTTTCGTTTCATGCATATTATAATATCTCGACGCGTGTGTGCGTCTTGTCTCCGAAGAAACGTGACCCAGCCGGCCCCGTGATAGCGACATTGACCCATAAAGAGCCTGAAAAAAGCCGTTTAACGAGGAACAAAATCTTACTTATATACACCAATCTGCTACCTATAAATTATGTATCTATTGTATCTGTATTATTTCTGTATGTGTGTACGAGTTGACATAGGATTTTGTTTTTGAGATTCTTTATAGGTCCTCAATGTTGATACACATGGTGAATTTTTAAGAATGTATAACTACACCCAACGATTAAAGCATACATATTTATTCAAATTCTAATTTTAAGAATTTTTAAGTATACTTTAAGACCCTATTTTAAAATACATAATTTTGTATTACATAGGTACATACATAAGGACTTCTTCTTAACTTTTTACAAATCATTTAATATATGACTTTTTTGTGAAAAATTAAAAAGTTCGTGTATTGAAATAAAAATTCAAACGAGTACATCTTCAAATTGTATTTATATGCGAATGTACTAAGTATAATATAATCATTACATGAATATGAAATTAATATGTGTATTAAACAGGCGATTTAGAAGCAATGGTTGTATACTTGAATAGTTGTATGTCACATAATATATAATTTAAAAAAATAACTATTTGATCAACTTGACATCTTGATAATAAATTATTATATATTTTATATCTTATAAGTTATAACTATGTATTATGTTCCAAGTATCCCCTTGCATTTATTTTAAATATAACATTCAAATATTCCATAGACTATATAATCATTAACACATAGAGAAGAATAAATCAAATATATATATTATATTAGTTTGAGTTTTGATTTTTGATTTTAAATAAATATAGTTACTTACTTAAAAATTAAAAGATTGAAATTGGTTAGCAATGTTAGCATAATCTAATAACGAAAACGTTGTAAGCATTTATATTGTTTAAAAATTATATTGTACATTAATACTTATATATTGCATTTATTTGAATAACCATATTAATATATATTATTCTAGGCGGATTTGAGTTTATATTATAGTTGCAAACTTCTCACATTTGGGATCGTGGAGAGGCTGGAATTTACCACGTAGGTTATCGTACATCAACCGTGATTGAATACGTCATAATTCATAAATATGTGTATATAAATAATATAATTTTATGTAGTATAGTCTAAAAATTACGACATCGATGGCGTGAAAACTACGTCTTGCACTTTACGAGAAAATAATAAAGGTGTATCGTATTAGGCACGACGAAACGGGTCAGATTCTAATGCTGCCTGCTCACCATATAACGTCATAATAATATATAATTATAATTTGTCAGGGGTGTCTTACTGTGGGATTGTGTTTGCCAATAACTGTTTGTCTATAATCATAATTTTTGAAATATGATTTTGTATAATCAGATAACAACAATCAACTATTATAAACTGCAGTATATAAGAATATTTATATAATACTTTTTTATAGGTTATGCATAAATTCAAACGAAAATAATGAGAAATTGTATTTTATTTTTAGTAATACAATTCAATTTCGAATAGACTAAGATTTAATTAGATATTAATAAATAATAATTATTATTGTAACTTAATTAAGATATTTAGCAAAAAAATAAATATCTAAGTATAGCTGATAATTAAATTTCGATATTAATAACTTCAAAGTAATATTTACATATTTATTTGTTTGAATCCAATAATTATATTTCATAAGGATTGATAACACTTATGACGTCATATTTTATCACGCGTATTGTTTTAAGCCTACAGCGCTCTAGGTCTTAATCTTGCCTAGTACTGGTTAGTAGGTTAGGTTAGGTTATGGGTTAAGTGTCACTGAATATATAATTTATAAGTATATTATAACATTGCATATATTAGCTTACGATAGTAGTTATTCTTATTTTATTTTTATTTTTGGACATTTGCATACACGAACATTTTATTACCACACACGATTGATTTGACGTAGACAATCTAGAAGTGCTTGCATTTACCTGTATCAGCGCAAGTTTTATGAGACCAATCTTATTTACGTATACTGAATTAATAATATTATAACATATTTTATAGACGCGGTGTTGTACAATGCTCACCGACTAACCGCTATATTATAAATTATAATATCTCATTTTAATGAACTGCTTTCATGTAACATACTTACCTATATTATATAAACCTAATAAAACTTTTTAAATAATTATTTTTTATATGTGATATTCTAATCGCTCGGGCTACATTTAAGGCTGATTTCGAGTAAATAATAATATATATATAATAAACGATATATGTGTGGAGTAGATCTTATATAAAAACGTAAAGTTATAGGAAAATTTCATTCGAAAACTGTGATATATTATATATACGTCTGTTAGATTTCACTTGTGATTCATGTAAGAAAAATCTGATGGTTGAATTATATTTTACCAATTTTGAATCTAGATTTTCTTAACGGACCGCTTTCATACCCTGAAAATTATGAGGAGCAGAACACACCGTCCTATGAATTGAAAGAATCGAAATAACAAGCTAATAAGTAATAACTGTATTATATAGTATATACTGCAGATAATATTGTATACGTAAATATTTTTAAATTGCGGTCTCAAAAATTCCAAATGTGATAAACTCATCTGCATTGCTTTAAGACATAATATTATAACATTTGCGAGTTGTTTGGTCTTTTAATGTAAATTTACTTCCAATTTTTCCGATAGTATGTAATTGATTCTACTAATATTTTTGGGTTGTCGGAATACTCAGAATTGAGTCAAATAAATTTTTTGTTTGTTCGAGTTAAGTCTATCAGTCTATAACTTATAAGCATTTCACAGAAGACACGATGGTTGAGTAGTCTTCCAAAAATGTATGTGCTTGATAATACCTTGATTACACTGTTAAAAAAAAAAATTGTAAAAAACACAATTTTCGTTTTAACGAATAAACACCGTCGTACCGTTGATGAATGTATTTTCGTTGCGTGTGCAAGATTCGATGGTTCTAATATAAGTATAACTTCAATTACATATTAACATAATACAAATTTTCTAACAACAACAAATGGAATCATTAAATAAGCTCTGCTACTATTATTAATACTTGTGAAGTAAATATGCATAGGAAGTGCGTATATTTGTAATGAATATAATATCATCAACATAAAGAAATAGCGTAACACTAATTATAGGTAGATTGTAATTTTTGTTTTTTTTTTATACACAATCAAAAAATACTTGGTGCACGTGGACAGATCCACTGATGGCGAGCTCGTGTATGTATATATTTTTATCATTATCATTATTATTACCTCCGCGACTGACTACCGTTTATAATATATTACATTATTATCACGAGCGCGCGTTCGCGTCGACGAAGGCGGCGACGAGCGGTAGTCCGACGGCTGAGACTACGCGCTTATTATTATTATACCTGCACGGTTTTACGGACGGGATTTAATTAAAACAGGCGCGCGCGCAAGAATATACCTATATATGAATTATATTAGAAAAGCGGTGTGCGTGAAATCGTCCAAAGTATTTTTTGTTTTTACCTCTATCACAGAAAGAGAGAGAGAGAGAGAGAGAGACTTATTGAGTATATGTGTAGGTATAATTAATATATGGGTACGTACGCATTCGACCGTCCGACTCCGTTAATGGGGCCCGAGGAAATCGATTCGACCACTCTCGTCGTGAAAAGTGGGCGTCGCGTGAGACGTGCTCCTGCGCTGGTGGTGTCCGACGTTTTATTTTTTTAATTACTCGTCGTCTTTGAAATTTTCGTCAGTGAAAAAATATTCTGTTGCCAAAAGTCCATTTGTCCACCCGCAAAAACATAGTAAATAATATAATATTTTACATGCCTATAACTATTTTTTATATTTTTTCTAATTTTTGTAGGAATTTTATATTATTATTATTAATTATTCATAGAGTATTTTAGAGGAGACCATACGTAGTTAATAATATTATCAATATGTACCTTAGGTACCACAGGTATACTCAATAAGTAAGGTTGCGTTAGGTCTATCCGTAAAAAATTAAATAGAATTTTAATAACTAAATCAATAGAAGAAAAAATGAACTACTATGGGTCTTGAACTTAACTCGCTGTTACCGTATACGAAAAATTAATCACGAAAATATATATAATATAATATTATGTTTTTATCTTTAAAAATATGCGATAAATATTTTTGGAATTAAAATTTAGTGATTACGAAACATTATATTTGTATCGAATCTGTAGATTTTAAATATGCACTTTCCTGACAAATACCTATGTAAATGTATAAAGTTCCGAGCCTTGTTCATGATATGTTATGTATATTATATAATATGTGTATATACAATATTTTACATATACAGCACCCTCCGAGTGGATTATATGTACATATTATAATAATAACTAGGGTGGCGACGGTGGCGGATTTCTACGTCCAGAATTCCGACGTACGTGGAATTCCAAGCGTTTTAATTATGCCTGCTCAAGTCAGAAAAACGATGAGGGTATAAAGATGATTATTATTAGTATAACGGCGCTATCGTAACGCGCGTTTGTACATGAATAATATTATCATTATTATTAATATATATAATCGGGATGTAATTATATAACAATATACGAGAATGGCCGAGACTGAGATTTTGGAATGTCGACAAATTCGAATTTTTATGAGATGTTTTAATAAAATTTCAGTCTCGGAAGAAGACCGAGAAACGCGTTATTGTAAAATATATTTTACTATCGTATTAGTTATATTTTGTTAATAATATATTATAAACTACTATATATATTGTACATGTAGTATATACACGTATACGCCGAACCGTCTTGGTATTAATTTGGGAATCGCGTACCATCATCTTCGTTGTCGTCATCGTTATTGGGAAACCTTTATATATATATATATATCATATTATACATTATTCTATAGAAATTCTTGGGCTTTTAAAACTTTATCCGATAATATTTAATAACGGCAACGACTGTAACGAGGATGGTGGTGGCTCTGCGTAAAAGATTATTATTATTTTCCATTGCATAAAAACGAACGTTTGACGATGGAGCCATGGAGGTGTATAAATAAATAATGTTCAAAAACATCGTGGAATGAAATTATAGTAGAGTTCAGGGTGGAAAGCTTGGACCTCCAGAGACTTAAGATATTCACCATTTTTTTAATTTATTTTTTTAAGAAATGTATTTTCTAATAATTTAATTATATATATAAGATAATTGTATTAATTAATTTAAAAGCTGTAACTAAAAATAATAAAATCTGTAATTTTCTGCAAATGTAAGTGTAATTATAAACTGTTTATATAATATTAATCGAATGTCGTTTTGTAAATAAACTCCTTCTACGTAATTTTTGCGTATAATAATATAGCTTATACAGAACCGAAGCAGTTTTCTCGTAATATAATATACCTATGTATATAAAATCAGTCGTGTCACGATAATCGTAAAATTACGCGTGTTATCCGACTTGACACATTTTTTTATCGCTCAATAAATACCGCCTTCGATTTCATTCTCTCTCTCTCTCTCTCTCTCTCACTCTCTTTTGATTTTTATCTATACATCATAATATTATATTTCTTTACCGGGTGCATATGCAGATGATTAACGACTATACAAACTCGTGCATATATATATAGGTATATTTTATTATTATTATTATATGCCCTGTTCTACTTTTGTAGTTTAAAAAACTGGTCGAGAAAAATTCACACATTACACTGCCGACGAACTATACGATTTTTTGTCGTTGCACATAGTATAATATAATAATACGTGCATAAAAAAAAATTGTGAATTTTTCTCAGAAGTCGCATACGTAATATAGGAGTAAACGAGGGAGGTTAATAGAAAAAAAATCCGATCTCATTATATATATTATATTATAGTTACTCGTTTCGAATACAGAACCGTTATAATAAACGTTATACAGTTGTATGCCGTATTTATCGATCGCCTCGACTGAATAATAATAATAAAAACAATGTTAACTCGCACACACATACACACACACAAATACGGTGATTATAATATATTGTTAACTCACACGAGATCGCAAGTACAGGACGTAGACGAGTCTCTTGTATACGGTATCTATACGGTGAGGAGAAAAAGTAAATATAAATCAATATCGCCAAAAAAAACTTTCTCGGCCGACCGAGATCAACGAGGTTGCCGCCGCGCTCGATGTGCAACAGTTTCCGACGGGTGCCCTTCCGTCACGTATACGGAATGTAGTCGTATAATATTATTATATATGTGTAGTAGTACTGCCGCCGCTGCAACCGATCGGACATCGTTTAAGTATAATAATAATATAATACCTATACGTCGACCGATTTGGGCTTGGTATAAACGGGACCGGATCTGCGCAGCCCGCACTAATAACAATAATTATTATCATCGATGATACGCATACGATGACGACGACGCACATATAAAACAGTGTGCGGATTTTTTTTTCGACTACACATATATTATGCGCGAGGTGACTTTGCCGAGTATATATATCTAGGTTACGCAGACATATCGAGTGCGTATTCCTTAACGAGAGAGTATGTATAGATAGATACCTATATAATATATACACACACAGTGTGCGTTTATCGAAAACCTCTCCCATATCTGGTTACGAGACCCGTAATTATAACCGACCGAAAAATCGAAATAAATAAATAAAAAAAACCACTCATTTCGATGTCTAAAGCTGGTATTATAAACGTATAATATTATTATATACCGCGCGACGATTAATCAAATTCGAACGATCGTCGGCAATACTGTATTTTGTCTCTCTCACTCTTTTTCGCTCCATCAGTAAAATCGTCAATCTTAACACGCTTTACGACCGTAAAACGCGATAAATTATAATTATTATTTTGTTTTTCTCGTCGTTCGATATCATACTGCCGCTTCTATATATGTTATACGTGCGTATCTAAGCAGTATGTGACGTAAACGACAGTATAATATTATGATATACTATAAAAGAGAAAATCTCGCATTTGCGGTACGATATTTGCTGTTTGATTTTAATAATAATATAATAATTATTATTATTATTATTATACGTTTTATTGAACGATAATAAACCGTTTGGTTCACGTTGATAAATATTGTATTCGAATGCCACTGTCATCGTGTTTTACTCTCACGAACTCGTAAAGTGACATAATAACGGATGCAGCCGCGCGAAATGTAATAAACACTCGTCTAGATTGAAAATAACTGTTTAGAAACTCGCATGCATCGTGGTCGATAGTATGCGATTGAGTGTATCGGGCAGTAATTTGTACGTCATAATATACGCATATTTCAATACATTGTTCACGCTAGTCATATAGACTGACGACGACAATTATGTGACCACACACACCACCCCCGTCATATGATAGCGACGTCTACGATGATATAAATACTGAAATTCTTTTTTCTTTTCAATATGAGTAGCGGAAATAAGTGTTAGTAAACTAATAGTATTGGGAATTATTCGACATCCCAAATATTTCTGGTTCAAATAAATCGTCTGTAGATTTTTGAATATACAATTTTTAATTTATCACATTAAATAATATAATGTATTTACTATTTTCATATAATAATATTCAATTTCTTTTGGGTATTGCAAGTTAATATATGTAAACAACTTTTTTTTTAAGATATCAAATACTAAAGTTATATTTTTTACTATCATATATATATATATATAATATATATATACAATATACATATATCTAGTGTATATGTATTATGTACAATACAATAAATTATTAGTATCTCATACTCAAGAAAATCAAAATTTTTTACCCAACACTTTATGGTTAGGTATAATAGACATATCATTTGATATAAAGATGTTTGAATAATATATTAAAATGTATTAATATTAGGTATATATAATAATATAATAACGTGATTATTGTTATTATTCCATAGGGCAACATGCACCCGTCTTTTCCGTATGAGAGCGGTCGTTCCCGGGGAGGCGAGTATGGTTCTGGCGTCGGTGGAGTTCGAGGCCGTGGCGACGTGCTCGTTCAATCACACCCAGGCCTGGAAGACTCGCTGGTCCTACACAACGCCCTGTCCAGCGTGGTGGAAGAAGCTCAGGTGAGCCATCGATTTCCTATCGATTGATTATTATTTTTTATCGTGATTTATCACCACCATATTGGTACCACCATAATTATAATATAAAGCGTACCTGCAGTATATTATTTTGATATTACAAACGAGGGCTGTAGCAGCGCTTCGCCGCGGGTGTCCGAAGACACGCCTTATATCGTCCGGGAGAGGGTTGAACCGGTTGTCGTTAGCTGATTACCGGTTGCTTTTAATAAGTATAATATAATACATTATAACTGGTAAGTCACGCGGCAGAGGGTGAAAATATTCTGCTCGCTGTTTTTGGTATTATGCGAATCGTATAAGAAATTTCAGTTAGTCGCGATGCTTACGACCTCGCCTTTATATAATAACTAAAAAAAAAAAATAATAATAGCTATGTTATATATTGAGAGTATACAACGCGCGTATTTATACGTGAGCTGTAATAACTACGCTTGCCCATATACCTCGTACACACAATATATTACAGCCAAGTCTCAGTAACTCGAAGATGTGGATAAAAAATCACTAACCAAAATTAAATAATAATGAAATTTTTTTGAATTTTTTATTAAATACGTATATATATATATAAATTAAGCTAAAAATATGTAATAAAACATTTGACGTTTTATCTGTTTATTTTTTTAAATATTTTAATTTGTCTACTACTTCAAAAAAAGAAGTATTCTTTGACAGATATTTTCCTAGTAGTATAATGATTAATGATGACATTGCTTAGTTCGAGGTAATAATATTTTAAGTTTTTCTTTGGAATTCGTAATTTTCATAATTCTTGAAGTTATTACAATTTTATATATTTATATTTATATATAATTGTGTCATCAGTTAACATTCCGCAGATCAAATACTATAGATTGTAGCAAACACTTAAAATGTAGTTTGTTGTATTAGACTAGCAGCTGCATGTGACAGTTTTACAATCATCATGTCCACTGTCATTGTTTTTTAAATATATATTCCTATCACACTGATGTAGGTTCCTAGATATTATATAGATACTTTGACTTAACTATTTATCACAATTTCATCTCTGAGTTAACGAGACTAATAATACGTTGAGTGTACAATTCGAATATATATACCATACCTAGTCAAATTTTTCGAATTATTACTTATATAATAATATCCTATAACGTATGTACCATATGTAATAGACGATACCGTACCCAGCAAATGATTGATGATATATTATTCGAAACACGCGCATTGATCCGACGATGATCCGAAGATTTTTAATTACACAAACAAAAAGTACCGCCGACGATCATTGCAGCAGTACCGCGCGAGCAGGAATTTTTATAGCAAATGATATTGCCGCTGCAGTAGATTGTGCATTACACAAGTTATAACGCCGAAATATACCTATATACATTTTATTTGATTCTGGAACATGGCATAGATAGTAGCTAAATTTATCTTACTTAGTTATTCCGTCGAATAGGTTTGAACCACTTATTAATTAATTTGTCCAAGAAATAACGTTTTATCTAATTAATATACTTTATTAAATCCAATTTCAGATATTTATTAAAATATTTTATACTGATTTTATAATAGTCAGTGTTAACTTTCGGTTTCGTGATTATTGAAAATTTGAGATGGCTCCAATGTTTTACGCGTTTATGTATAATAACATTTTAAAAGACAAATTATAATCATTATATAATATATAAGTCTGATAAGTATTAAAATAGTCAGGTATCTATATTTCGTTTTAATTTTTAAATCTAAGATATTAAGGGCCATTCAACACTCATTATATACACGAGAATACTATAGGTAATTATTACGAATAGTACTTAAACAATATACCTATAATATTTACAGTCAATATTAATAATTAATACCACCATCGTCATCCAATCACAAGTAGAAAAGTAGTAGTAACTACGGCTGTCGTTGTAGCTCTCTTCGAAATTTAAATGAACATGTATATGATATCAATTATTATTATTGGCACATAGGCCGGCCATAGCTATATGTATACACAGGTACCTCTATGTATACTTTCTGATAGGTTTTACCGATCCAGACACTCCTCCTGCAGGAGAACCACCGCCGTTATAAGTACATTATTTTAATATATACTGCCCAATTGCCCCATGTATATTATATATTTATATATATATTCTTGAGCACATACGGAATATAATATATATTATGATATGTTGTATGGTAGACATGACAAGTGTAGTGGTAGCGTATAATGTTATATTATACACCAACCCATATGAGTCTGTGTGTGTGTGACGCGGCGTGTGTCGGCAGACTACGGCTCCCGAGATACGGCCGCGTTTTAATTTTTTTTTAATCGGGTGCGCCCATAACTCGTTACGTCCCCGAAATAATATTTAAAAAAAATAGGTAATATATTATTATGTATATATCGTTTGCGCGCGTATACATGATAAAATATAATAAATCCGAAACGCGCGTTTTTGTTTTTTAAGTGGCCTTTCGCATTCGATTTATCTTCCGTCGTAGTTAATAGTAATTATTATTATCGAAAATATAATAATATTATACTTACATCATGTAATAAAAATATTACATTAAATGTATACGCGCACTGCCACGTTACTACTATATATACTCGTTCTGATACTAAGACGATTCTTTACGTTATATTATATACTCGTATACACGATAATATTATTATCATGACAACGACGTATAAGAGTAATAATCGTAATAATATAATCTCCTGCGTGCGCCTTTTTTAATAATAATAATACCAGTGCGATCGTCGTTATAATAATAATAATAATATTATTATTATTATTATTTTATATACGACCGCAATCAAGCAGTAGCCCGTTCTCCACAATATCACGATATTGCAGGTACGCGTAATATGGGTACCTATACTTGATATATACACGTAATCGTGTAATTATATTATACTTATATTATATTACGACTGATTATTTATTTTTTTCTCCCGACAGGAGCACAATGTGGACGACAGTAGTTCGTTTATGAACGATTTGCCACTACTAAAACGTAAGTACTTTCGTACATTTAATATGCCTAATATAATACATTATTTATATAAGTTATATGTGTGTGCTAGGAAAAAAATAATTAATTGTATATTGTGGTATAATATATAGTATAAACGCTCGACGTCGAGATATTACTAAATACTCAGATAATACATATATTATATTCGAACGGCACACGCGCAAATAATTGGCCTTATACCGGTTACCAGTTTGACACGCGTGTGTCCAACACTCCGAACAGTTATGTGTAGGGGCCCGACTACGGTCCTCTCGGACCGAGTTCCCGTATTTTCTTTATGAGATTTAATTATATTTTCCATTTAAATTATTTATCGTGGTCGTGTAAATCGCAAACGTAATAATTAATTTCTTTACCGGAACGCAAATTACTTGCAACGTGCACCCGCTTCTGTACACGGTATGCTGCAATAGTTTGACGTTTTCATGGAAATTCGTCGTCCCCTATATATTTAGGTACCGATGACGGCCGTGACGAGTCTCGCTGATTGGCCGACTAACGGGGCCAATAAAACGAAAAGTTCGACGTCCCGCTGACGATGAAATGTCGAGGGTCCTTTTGCCCCCCGGGCTCGGGTTCGTTCCCAGGTGCTTTATTCCGACAAGCAGTCGTCACCCACTTCCCGATTTTCAAGCCTAATAAACCCATTCGAATAATTATTTCATTAAGCACCAGTGTGTGTTCCGCATGTAATCATATTTTTATAATATATATATATATATATATATATATATATATATACTTATTTATTTAATTTTATTACGCGTGATTTTCTTGTTCCAGTTGGACGGTTAGGTACTTTTATATTTATTTTACGCAGCGAGTCCCGCGACGATCTTCAAGCGCACAGACCTCGTCCGATCTATAACGGCATGAATTTTATAGCTCACCCTCAACACTGCACGTTCTATTTTTATATAATATGTGTGCATAATTCAATGCACCGGTACGGCGTCATATATGAATGTCGGTTAAAAAAATAATAATAATTTCTGTAAAATAAAAAATAATACGATGAAAATTTATTCGCTTGCAAATGGAAAAGGGGTTGCACGTCGAACGTGATTTCGTGCTCGTTATTACGTTTATGAGTCGATTTTTTCACCCCTCTAATGAGAAGAGACCGTCGCCGTCTGGATTCCTGGGCGATGACTTTGCGGGGGTAAGGGCGAACATCTCTCTCGTATCTACTCACACACACACATAATATATGTATACTTTTCAACGCACCAAGGCCACAAAATTCAGAATAATCACGTTTGCCGAAAATTCGAAATATTATGAAATATTATTTAATACGGTATAAACTGCCGCAACAGTAATGACGCGATGGGAAATATAATATACAAAACAGATTTTGGAGACGTTCGTCATTATATTATTATTATTATACGTTTACGAGTTGTACTCAATATCGTGTGTATAGGTATATATGCACATAGTGATTATGTATAATATACTTCTATATGATTATTTCATATGCCACCGTGCGATATTTAATAATAATTATTATTATTAATATAATATAACAATCGGGCGACACTATACGAGTATAATATGCATATAATACAGCATATATAGTATTTACATGTACGTGTAATTTTCGTATATGAATAATATTGTAAATAATGAAAACAGTGTTCAGTTAGTATATAATATTATATTTTTTCTTTCGATTTCCGCTTCCCACCGTGCGTTTCACACCTCTATTGTACAGTTTAGCTATAAGAGAACACCTATATTATGGGACATTTGACAAAGTAGTAAGTGCGTTCGGAGCTCATATTATATAATAATATACAGCTCATATGCGCACACGGTTTCGTAGTGTTATTTTTTTGTGTTTTTTTACGTTTTCTGGGGGCGTTCACCGGGAACGGCCCAGAAAAACACAGCACCCCCTCGACGAGCAGCGCGTATACACGGCTAATTTGGGGTGTGCCACGTATGACTTGACGGGGGGCGTGCGTGGACATCTGTTGTGTTCGTGTTAGCGAATTTTTTTTTTATTTTAAGTCCCATTGTCGATACTTTGTGTAAAAGCACACACACGCTGCACACAATCATTTCGCACCCTCCCGCCAGAACCTGAGACGTTATAATATTATTATTGTATCCGAAGGCGGATTTTCATTCGAGTGGACGTATACCCATATTATATTGTGTTGTATATATATATTTATCGCGTGTGTTCGATAAACTTACAGTGTATTACAGTTACCTCCGGCTAAAAATGTTGACCAAATGTTCGTCTAACACTATAATGTCTATATTAAATTATGACTATATACTCACCTATAATTTGGAAATTTTTCGACAATAGTCTGAACATTTTTGCGCACTCATTCACAATCACCTCCTACATATACATTTTTTGAGCCAATAACATATTGTAATATTATGTTGTTGAAACTATTGAATATAACGATATTCAAGGGACTGATAAAATATAGGCTTCAATAAATTATTATGTAAATATAAAAACTAAATGAAATGAAAAATATAATGTAATATATGTTTATAATAGAACGATATGTACTTCAAAATTATTTAAATTTTATTAAATTAAGTATAATGATGATTTAATAAATTAAAGTAAAATAAAATATCCGATATGTTTAATAGCCAGTGCTTTAGACAATTTACATTTACTTATATATATTATAAAGTAACATCATTTTTACTTCAAAATTCTGAAAAAAAATATTTAAATACTAATTTTGTTTAGTTACATTTATGGATGTATTAAATTATATTGTATTCAAGTCATGATATTTTATAAGTAATTATTGTCATTTTTTTTTCTAGGTATGTCTACTACCCCATCGGACGTGTTTTGCAGCGTACCCGGACGTCTGTCGTTGCTCAGCTCTACGTCAAAGTACAAAGTAACCGTCGGCGAAGTTCAACGCAGATTGTCACCTCCAGAATGTCTGAACGCATCTTTATTGGGCGGTGTGCTAAGAAGGTAAATATTATATTATTTTCTACCTAAAAAAAAATCTCTACGATGTAGCTTTTTCATCGTATTATTATTTTAATAATTCCTGTGTACATGATGTGGTCTTGAATAAAACGTGACTGAACAATTTAAGCTAACTACTGTGTGTGTGTCTGATCGTGTGTGAGTTTTAAAAAAAGTGAAAACGATTACAAATTGTCTTAAAAATTGGATACACCTATTGGATATAACCAAAACACGGAAGATTGCCGTGACAAAAGTTACTTCTGCAGTTTTGCAGAAAAATATTGCGACCATATCCACAGTGATGTCGAACAACTAATTTTATTTAACCGTTAAAAACGACCGTGAGAGATAATCAAATACTATAATAAATGTGGTGATAAATAAAAAATAAATACGCTAAAAATTTAATTGTATTAAACTTTACGAGCGCAGTGACCCCTAGTCGGATGAAGGGATATTATTTGTCATGGGTACAAGTATCTATATATATTATAATATATTATTACGCAGTGTTTGTGTGTATATTATACTGCGTGTAGGACATTTAACAAGTGCAAATCGGTAATACTCGAATCAGCTGCGAGTAGGTTGTTTGTCTCATACTTAATGTCTGTTTTATTTTTATTATTATATTAATATAATATAAACAAGGTATTATAGTGTATATGTATACCTACCTATTTTTCTTTAGTTTTATTATTATTATTAAACGCAATAAATTCTTTAAGATCATCGTTTAATTTACTGTCGGCTTTAAAAAAGAAAATATTCCGAACGATCAGCCAGTGATGTAGGAAATGAGGAGCTTTCTATATACGTAATAATATTACCTATATAGGTAAACACCGTATATCTACGAGGGCGTGAGCTGCAGCGCATCGCGCGACGGTCAGTGAACACCTGTTGTGTATACCTGAATAACATATAGTTATAAGCACTTAAAAACATGCACGATCGGGTACACCCTAAAAAAGTCACTTAACGCATTTTTATGTCTAGTAAAATATATATGCGTTTCGTCAATCGTAAAGTTTCAGCGTTTTTACGACGCTTGTCGTCGTCGAGGGTTTTAATCATTTTACGCCTATATATAGGTACGCGACATGACACTTATTATATTATATATTATAATAACACATATAACATAATAATAATACTATTATATATTATATATAAATACAATAATGTTGTAGTCTTTGCATGTATAAAATACTTGCTATCGTTGCCACGATGCTTGACGACTTGTAATAAAAACGATAATAATAATAATTTGTACTAAAATTAGAAGCATCAGTAGCGAGGATGAGTAGCGTACATTCTCATTATTTATGTTAGGCAACATCCAAAGCTGTTACATAACTAAATTTTTAGTTCAAAATCTACAGATTGAGAGCACTATTTCACGTGTTTGAGGAAGACAAATGTTCTTGTTGTCCAATTCTAAGGTAGTAAGATAAACTCGCGATACGACAATCGCTTTTACTTCGAATACAAGGAAATTCATATCTAAAGTGTGGTGTTTAATGACGTTGTTATATTCTCAAAATTCGGAAGTGTATCCGGAATATAGATACCTACAATTTTGTCAATAACGACGACGATGTCGTTGGAAACGCTATTTATGGTTTATGCCATTATACATACGTGTAGACGTATAGTCTGTATAAAAAAATGTGATTTGTCTTAACAGTGAACAACGAATACATATGTTTTGGTGTATCGTATAACATAATATTTGCAGTACAAGCAGAGTAGGTATAAATTATATAAAAAGTCTTTATTTTTGTTTACCTAACGGCGCCGCCACCTTTCCCAGTCATAAATATTCAGCTATTTATATAAATTAATGAAATTTGCGAAATAATTATGTTTTGACTGATTTCGTTCATTATTACATGTATCGTTTCGAATAAATTATGCCGGTCTCAATAAAAATTACTACACTATTTTCCGAGATGAAGTTGAATAATTATTGTAAATTATATAGTTACAACAACTTACAACACTATACTGTAACACTCATTCTCCCAGTATTAAGCTATAGTCACTCATGTATGTGGATATATCATTTTGCCAAAATCAATTGATCACAATAGTATTGTGGTCATACCAAATAATAATTCGTGGTACAATATAAGAACCACGGTTAGTGATGTTTGCAGGTCAATACACAAATTTCATGATTTGTTTATAATAATTAAAATAATTATTATAAACACGATTATAACATTAAAACAATACATTTGTTTTGGACTTTTTTTAGAGCAAAATCCAAAAACGGTGGACGGCTATTACGCGAAAAACTCGAAAAAATTGGTCTAAACCTGCCGGCCGGTCGAAGAAAGGCCGCAAACGTAACGCTGCTCACGTCGCTTGTCGAAGGTATGTAGTAACCCGATTTATATATTATTACATTAAACATTATTTTCTTATATTACACGATTAACACTTCATGCAATACACGAGCTCGATCTGCCGAACAAGACTAATATTTTCCAGCCGTGTCCGTGCGTAAACGATTTATGCATGCTAAATGTGCGTAATCTTATCTCATCTATACATTTAATAGATATATAGGTATAAGCTTTGGTTAAATGCAAAATGGTGACGGAAAAACGGCCGTCAATCGACGAAATGGAACGTTTCAGAAACGTCCATATTATATAAATATTATATTATTTTTAAATGTTTCGAAAACTTATATATTTTGTCGTCGTCGACGTCCGATGACCCACATCGATATAACCGTCACGCGAACCTTCGAAGGATTGCGGCGGCGACGACTTCATATAATATGCGTTTGTCGTGTTAAAGACGTCTTCCCGCGTGCGATAAATCTCATGGTACCGTATATTGTGTGTGACGTCATGCGGTCCACTGTCAAACTGAAATGTCGGCCTAGGGTTAGGATGGAAATGCATATATAATTACGTGTTGGTATAGGTTATACTATACAGGACAGGTATATGCTGCAAAGTGTCCGTTGATGTAAGGAAGAATTCCGACATTTTTCAACTTTCATCAAATGTGTGTGTTATATATCGGTCGTATCGATCCTGACGTAGGTATTATTGGATAATTTTATTTCCGTTTCGTATTTATAAATCGATGAAAAAAAAAGTATAGCCACTTAGAGAAATTCGTTACAAAAATTATAATATGATATAGGCATTA
This sequence comes from Rhopalosiphum padi, assembly GCF_020882245.1. Lineage (NCBI taxonomy): Eukaryota > Metazoa > Arthropoda > Insecta > Hemiptera > Aphididae > Rhopalosiphum > Rhopalosiphum padi. The sequence continues at coordinate 29,912,610 of NC_083600.1, forward strand.
GTTTTCATATTACATTTTATTCAGTTCGAAAGGAAGTTACGTGAACACAATATTTAAAGTAACTATCACAGCAGTGAAATTTTCACCCAATTTTAAAATATGTAAAAATCCAAAATAATTCGAAATAATACACAGACGAATGTTGTATAGTAAATAGTAATTGTTCCGATATATTTCAGTATACTCATAGGTACCTTAACTTTAAAAATTTTAAATTATATAAGGTACTATTTTAATGTTTTTAATAAAAATAACTTTATACATTTTTTAACTATCTACGGGGAATATTAAGCCATCTGAGATTTAAAAAAAAAACACGAAAATAAATGTTTATTAGTGTACGAACTCGGGACTATATTTTACCGAAAGCACTCTAATTTATATATTTTTATGACCATACAAAATAATCATCATATTACTAAAATATTAATTATAGAATAATAATTAAATTAATATAATATTTTAATAATAGGGACAAACGCCGTAATTTAACACCCTGTATGCACCAATTTCCGACTATCCTGCAAGTATTTCATTCATCGGCGTGTACCTATACTTACCTAAAATATTAAACGGGAATATACCGACCGCAAAACGTGTGCGCAAAACGAAGAAACGGGCCAAAAACGTGCTTCATTTATGTTCGCGAAATTAATGTTTGCGGTCGTCGGCGTCGAGCTATGCACAATAATATTATAGCCATATATTATAAAAATATATGTGTTGTGAAGCCCAGACGCGGACAACGTAGTTGTTCATTTCAATCAAGTGTCACGCCCATAGCCTGAATTTTTCCCGCATCCGGAATTTCGCAGTCCGGAAACACAGTTACAATATTATGTACTGCAGTGTATTATATGACCACGCGCGCCAAATAATCAAAAAGAAAAATCCACTACCTAGTGAAAAACTTTAATATTATACTATAATACTTAATCCTGGTTGGAACACGATGTAAAATATTTCGCCCGACCACCGCGCGTATAATTTACGTAAATACCTATAATATGTATTACTATTATACAGACAAACCTATATACGTATTATTATAATATAATTACGTGCCGCTGCTGCAGGGTGGCCGAAATTCTCTCAGTTTTTAAACACACACACACATTAAACATATATATACGTTTAGTTATAGATCTATAAAATAATATAAGTTTTTGGAAACGTTAAAGTTGTCCTGAAAGTTTTTAGCCATTATATAATTAATAACATTTTGTATCATTTGTTATCCCTTTTAATCTTTTATTCTCGACGTTTTCAAATCAAAAGGTAATACAGCCTCCAAAACTAAGAATTTTTTTACTGACGACGAAAGCAATCAAAGTACAACTCAGCAACTGTCATCTGCTAGACTTACGAGACAACTTCGATTTTTATCGAAACAATCGCGTGCGCACGCCGAACAGTCACGGGATGACAGACCGCGGCCTGTTATCACGTGCAACATCGCGTCGCCGATTGACTTGTTGCCGTCGACGCATTCTTCAGAGCGGTAGTGTGTGTGTGTGTGTGTGTGTGTGTGTATTTAATATATATATATTATAATTTATAATATGTCGTGCTTTATATATACCACGTTATATTATTATCATACTTTGCAAATACGTACAAAACCACCGCGGCTGCCCCTAACGCATAGCTCTGTTCGGACAATTGGATACTATTTGCAACTATCGGACACGCACTGTCCACAGAGGTGTTACCTGGCAGCGGCGGCCAGTCGCGAGATATTATTATAACGCGGTTTTGCATCTCGTAGCATATGTATATACTTGTATGAGTGTGTGTGTATGTGTAAGCATATTCAACGCGGCCCGACGACGACGACAACAGGTGCCCCAGTCGGCGTCGGCGAATAAGAAACGGTTTTGCGGCGGTTGATTTATGGCCCGAACGGTCGGCAACAATGGTCTCTTCTCAGCTCGGCGCAACGGTCGAGGTGTAAAAGGATAAAATATATTATATTATACGCGCGAGCGCGAGCGCGCGAATAGAAGAATAAAAATAATAATAATAAAATAGAAAAAAGGCAGCACTGGTATGTATATAGCGTGTACAGAGAGAGCGATAGAGACTTGGCGGTAGATGAAATAGATTCAACCGATCGCAATCACCGCCAAGTAATATACATGTATAATAATATTATATATATAGTATTCACGACCGATCAAAAAAAAAAAAATAGTTCAAAAGAAAAGGAAGTTCTCTTGCGGTATATACGATTGCTGCGTATTGTATTCGTAAATCGCTTAAACAGTTAAACATATATATTATTCTGTCCAACATTTCCAGAGGTTGAATTATCTCACAATAATTTTAACTTTAAAAATAATTATTAAAACCAAGATACGATACGAATGATACGATAATAACGATAAGTTGGCGTTCGCTTAAAAAACATTAATTGACACGCTATATTATGCTGCGTATATATAATAGCTATATGATTCACGATTGTTTCCAAAATTTGATTTTTTTTTCATTGCTTTTTGTTATTCAATAATATAATATCCTTAATATAATAAATTAAGATAAATAATAATATCGAGTATGTCATGAATTAATATACTTCGTTTATTCTACTACCAGAATAAGCATATTATGTAAAAATAGCATTTTCGATATAAAAACGACATGATATTAAATGATTCTCTGATCATACAGATCACCGACGATGTGGTCTAACATTCGTGCGTGGATTGAGAATCATTCGCGGATTGTTTACTTCTACGGGAACGGAATAATAATATAATGTTTAGACGGTTCTCCGATCAATTAAGCGTGAAATTCTAATCGGTCAAAACATAAGATCGCGCCAGTATAATAATTACTATAATTATGGTTCATGCCATTATATAGACGCATTTCGAGTGTATTTATAAACATAAATAAATAATAATATAGATATTTATGTATGCACACACATATAACCGACGACACGCCTAGCGTACACATTGTGTTATTCTGGAACGTATACAAAAATTATAATAATATACTAAATGTCTAAATAGTAGCAACAGACAGTAGTAGTTAATGAGTTTTGATAAACATTCGGAAGTGGACGTTTTGTCACGGACGCGCGTTCAGAATATTATATTAATTATGCTGCAGCTGTGCAATAAATCGCACATCGCCGCCGTGGCGCTCTCGTGCCGTGTATGAACGATCATACAAAAATATGCGTAGTGAGTGATATAGAGAAGGAGGAAGGTGCGAAGACAACGCATCATTAAAAAAAAATAGCATATAACTTAGTCCATGTACGCGCGAGTATACTCATTAATGGCGAGAGAGAGATAGAAATTTAACAACAAATATATCAATATTTTTGGAAAAATATAGTATCTACGCATTAGAGTTGTCATAATATGCACAGTTTATAAATATCTCTTAAAGAAAAAATATTTATTTACCTAAGACTTGAACTGAATTTATTCCGTGCACATATATATTATATCATTTATATCGTTATTTTCGTGGAGTACGAAAATATTACGACGTATTGATTCGCGGTATTTTAAATATATATGTTCGCGCACATTAAGCGTTGATTATTACTCATACAGTCATACACCTAAACATATATAATAAACCAAACAACGATGGATAACATCATATTTAATCGTATATATACTATATAGTATATATGATGATGATCGATGGCCGCAGTCGTCGATCGGATTTCCCGTTACGACAATCGTCGTCTGAACACTAGGCAGCATATAGTCTCCGAGAATTATTAACCTACTTTTTGTCGCCACCGTCCCGACCTCGCAGCGGCTGTTATTATATTATTTCGTTATAATATATTATACGTAATCGCCTCGCGTACATATCATTATTATTATTATTGTTGTTGTTGTTGTATTAGACGTATATTATATTATTATATATTATAGCTGCTGCAGATAATATAAAAATACCATTATATATGTCTTCTTAAGACTAGGTGGGAGTAAAGGCCACCACCGTTCGCGAGAGGCATCGAAATTAGAATACATTATTTTTGGTTCGTTATCAATTGGGTTAGAGGCTGCCTGACTGCTTATTATTATATTTTAGAACAATAGGAAACCGCACACAGCTGAATAGAAAGCTGCAAGAATATTATATGTATCTTTTATTATTATTATTATTATTCACACAAACACACACACACACAAGTTCGATATATTTTTACGCGTGTACACCTTGGGCTCTTGTGCACATTATTTAATATTATCACAGCTGATAATCCGTTTGTGTATATGTATATAATATTTATATATATGTATAATATATATGAGTATACTCACGTGTGAGTGTAGGCACAGCAGTGATCGTTGCGCAAGAATTGACTACCATTGTTTTGACCAATGGCGGGAAATTCGTCACGGATAACGCGCTTTCCGAACGCCCCCCAGTGGCCCTCCTGCTTCTATAACAAATTTTAGTATTATTATTATAATCATTATCATTATCATCATCTTCATCATCGTGGTTGGTCATCGAGAGTAGATATTTTACATGGTATATCGAATATACAGAGGGGCACGCGCTATAGTAGCTCGTATATGCGCATTATATAATATAGATACGAGTATATTGTGATCGACGCGTAAACATAATTGAAAAACGCCGTCGCCTAAATGATAATAATAATAATAGCAATGACTCGGCCCGAATTAAAATGGCCGCAGATTGCGGGCACCTGACTCTAAGTTGCAAGTTTTTTAAAAGTTCGTATATGTTTACAGTATTACCTATATAATTTATTTTATTTATTATAGTAAACAAATTTTTTTATGTATAAAAAAAAATATTATATTGCTTATTTTTAATATTAGACGAGAATAATATTATATTTTATTAGCAGTAGTATCGTGTATTACAATCAATAATCGTTTATATTAAGTAAATAGTACATTCAAAAATAATATTTTTATAAAAATAAATTATTTTAAAATTATATTATAATTATTTTGAAGCGAAAATTAGTCCACTCAGTTTTTATTAGCTTAAGTTTATATTATATGATACATTTTATTGTATATAAGTTGTTTTTTAAAGGTGGGAAAAATAACCGTTCGGAGTGTAAAATATGTGGATGGGCTCTTCCTATAAAATATTATTATTAAAACTCGCAAATGCCCATAGGGGTTAGGTATATACCAATATACCATAGACATGAAGGTATTGATATAGCAATTTAAATCAAACACGCAAACATCATTTGAGTGCTCTCGTTTAACGTACTTTCAGTGAACCATTTTCGGTGGCAGGGAAAGGATGTTGTTATGCTTATAACGACTCAATAGCACTCGTTACAGTCCATTCTGAAGGGATCCGACGTTGGACGTCAATATCCACTTATATAAAAGTTAACTTGTAACTTGTATAGCGAGGGAATATAATAATCGATATAATATACGCATGATTTAATCATCTAGAACTTAAAGAATACGAAATGGCGTCATATACAAATGGATTGAAATATAGATCTATATAATGTTTTAAGAATCGCTTGGTTAGTGAGATATGGCGAACGGACGATAAAAAAACTTTTGATTTAGTTATACGGATCTTTATGATTTAAATATTTGATAGTTACAATAGTTACATCCATACGACCATACATCATAATATAGTAATGAATAATTTTCCTCAAGAACATACTAATTAGTTAGTACTATCAAATTGTAAATACTTAAAAGTATCGATATCGACACTTAAAGAAAAAATCGCTATACTTTAAGCCTGCTTATATCCATTATAATATTAATGCTCATTCGTTGATAGCAATATGCGTATACCTTCTCACGTATATTAATATAATATTTTTCGTTTCTCGACATCAGTTTCTTTTCGGCGGAAGCCGCGCCTTTTATGCCGGTGACGCGCGTGCGTGTGAAAACGTACCGCTCACACACACACGCACAATAATATAATATACAAGTTGCGTCGCCGACGCTAAAAACCGGAATTTCCGGACACGGATACGCGAAGCTTACGCGCGGATACCTATTTATATATGTATATAATATATATATATATATATATATATATATATATATATATGTATGTATAACGCACATACACATGCGTATTTACGCACGCACACATGCGACTTGAATGGGCATATATATTATATATAATATAAATATATCTACGCGTTATCAATGAGTTCGTGCACACACGCCCACGACCACTATACACACACACACACATACACATACAACATATTATAATGTTATGAGCTCGATGCCCGGTTTTTAGGGTCACCTGCCACAATTTGACCTCCCGCAGGACCGTCGACGACTGCTGATGCAGTATACCAACTACATATATGTATATACAGTAGAATATAATATAGCAGCAAGTCTCCTTCGTGTAACTTTCGCCTCGAGGGTCCCAAATATGCTAGTAGAATTTCACTCGATCCGCTTTTTCGGTTTTTTTTTTTTTTATTAATATTATTATCCAGCTTCTCATTTTAATGGAGGATTCAAATTAATTTCCATCTTCCATGTAAAAATCCAAAATAACACTGCATTCATGTCGCACGTCAAATGATTTGTATTAGAAACAACTTCGAAAAACATCGGATCTTATTTTATCATACATCTGTCGGTGTCACGGACTCCAATGCGTTATCAACTCGTATATATTTTAAATATCACAATACACAGTGTATCTATTAAATAATTTAAATGAAAAATTTAATAAAATGACGGGATATCATAACGTAATTTATTATAGAGATAGGATTAATTAAAAAATAAACACGTGAACTTAATAAGTTACCCAACTTAAAATATGTGAATAAAACCCTTATATGTCTAATATCCGGTCTGTATGAGCTCGCCAATGCACTGTCAAATTTCTGATATTATTGAACGATTTTTCGTTAGTGTCGCATAAGTATGGTTTCTCCTCCGTATTTATCCACTAGAGCTTTTTCAAATCATCATTTGTACTAAACCACTTGTCACAAATGTGACTGCTCAGTTCTCAATCATATGTGTCCGCCGGTGTACCGTCAGTCTGCAGTTTTGATTGGAGGATTTTTGCAAACGTCACATTGGTAAAGTTTCTGGCTTGTATACGTGTGCCGATATACCGTTAGATTTCTGTTATAATTGAACGACTTATCTCACACGACACACGTGCACTATCTCTCGCCCACGTGCGTCTTCCGGCTACAGGTGAGGTCGTTCATTTTAATGCTTTTAATCTCTAACCAAAATGGTAACCGTTATCACTCGTATTTTCTCTGGGCCTGTCAAATAAATAATAATACACTAATACACGGTACCAATTAAAAGTAAACAACGTTTGACTTTACATATATAACTAATTCGTATTTGTTTTTCGTATAATAATGACGCAGTGGTAAATGATGAATAGACTATTTTGTTTAATGTTTATGGTCAATTTAAACAAAAAAAATTTTTAATTTATCGTCATCACCAAGTTTTCAAGCCAGTATGAATTTTAAGTATAATTATAATTATACGATATGGCTTCTATATCGTGTGTATCAGCTCAATCATATCAATTTTTCACGGTGAATATATCATGCGTTTATATTATATAATAATTATAATATTATAATATAAAGCCTGTTATTTTGTATGGACGAATGCAAAATAAACAGTGTTTTTGTTTTGTGCATAAATTATTGTACAGGCACGATTACAGGTTACGAGTTACGACCCATATATTTTTATTTTCTCCGCACCCAAAACGGAACCGTCAGATCAACGCCATTTAAACGTGTCGCGAACGCTCGACGCTCGTAGTTATATCAATTTTGTTAATCGATTTTTTTTCCATTCAGTTTAGAAGTATACCTCTTTAAGATCTCTATATTTTAAATTGATCCTTAAACTACGCCGCCCGTCGGATGTATAATATTATATGTATAGTTTCATTTTAATAGAAAAACGAATTTTGTACTCTGTGCATAAATAGTTATATCGTATTATTACCATCTAAATATTATACCTACATCTTGTTAGAAGGTATAATATATTATAAACGAGAAGTGATAAGATTTGCATTTTTCCTGTACGTTTTACATACAAATTTCACAATATCACGAGTTTAAATATAATATTTCTATGCATATTTTGGTGATGAATTTATCGATAAAAATGTATATTTAGTGGTTTTAATGCATATTTTCAGTTATTTTTTAAAAATATTTGCATAATATTTTATTAATTTTAACACCTTGGACTTCCTGCCCTAATGTTATAATTGTTATATTACATAATAGGTATATAGTAGAATTAGTAGATATATGTGAAGTATATTATAACTTATAAGTATTCGTAGTATATACAATATTATAATTTATAATCCGCAAAAAAATGTTTTCTCTTCCTATTAATCATCTATATTTTTATTGACAAATATATTTTACATAATATTACATAAAAAATTAAAACGTTGACCGTTCTTACTTAAATTTTTGTTATATTACTGAACTATGTCACTAATCAGCACCTAGCTATAACAGGAATCAGGAACCTGCGACTCCTTAGCATGTAATTTGTGGCGCTTTAGAATAAGCACCAATATCGAGACCAATAAATTAAAATTAAAATTAAATTATATTATAATGAAATAACGTTTTTTTTAATTAAAGACATATTAGTATGTTTTTAATTTTTGATGAAATTGTTTAGTGAAATATATCAGTGCATTTTTGTACTGTGGCATACTGTTTTATCTTAACCAATGTGACTCTTTAAAAAATCATAGTTTCGTAATTATTTGAAAAAAAAAATGGCTCATTTACACGAAAAGATTCCGGACCACTGCCCCATGTAGTGAGAGTTATTCCCATTGCTATAACACACAACCATCTTTTTGCTATTGAGACTATCACGACCCTATGGAATGCAAAGACGTGTGGATTTCTTTCTTTCTATCTGCAAACCACGACGATTGTCTGTGTAAAAATGATTCGACCACGGATTTCCGTCACATAGTTCCCGCGGTCGTTTCCGTCGCGGAATTCGGTATTATAATAGCGGACGATACGCTGCGACGCCGTCGAGTCGACTACTAATTGGTTCTTATTACTATACACACGATGGCGCATAATAATACAATATAATATATATCTATAATAAGTGCACGTGGACAGTTAGACATGCCGACCTATAACAACACCACTACACTGCATCACGATCAGATATATAGGGTAAAAACCGCGATAGATACGCGAAAAACGGTGGCGGCGAAATGCTAACGTTTTGTCATCGTGACCGGACACGGCGTATATTAAGTATAATAATATTTTATATCCACCGCTGTTTTCTCATTTAACTCAAGTGCCTGTATATACCTATACACGTGTATACTATACCGGTCGTACTGGAATATAATAATATTATTTATATACATATATATATAAACGTGCCGTGTGTCCGTTTTATTCTCGACTTTCTGTGAGCGCGTATTCGTGACTTACCCGGTTTAATATTATGCTACCACCGTCGTACGCGCGCGCGGTAGAAATACACATATTATATATGTGTCTGTTTAATAAATATTATGAGGGAAAAAATAGTAGGAAATAATAGTAATCTCTTCTACACAATAATAATAATTGACGAATAACCCTAGCTCTCTTATAGCATCGGCTTTCCATTCTCTCTCTCTCTCTCTCTCTCTCTAATAGGCATAATATATATATATATATGTGTATAATATATTTCCATGCGCGCTCGCACACACACACATACACTCACATAGACACTCGCTTACACGCACATTATAACGCGTAGAATATTATTTATGATAATAATAATTCTCTACACGTCCGCCGCTGCTTCACAAGCGCACGTCAGAAAGTTTGGATTTATTATCGTATTTCGTATCGACCTCCACCGCCGTTTACCTGTATTTGCTACAATATGCACATAATATATATCATATAATGTATCCTACAGAATATAATATGCTCTCACCTGCAGCGAGGGAGGCGGTAAAAAGACTCAAATAGAATAATATATAATATATATATTATATATACCTACTTACTTATAAATATATGAGCGTCTATACGAATGCAAGGAAAAATCGACGGACATCTTCATCGTGCGGAAAATTTAACACGGTTGAGCGACCCTGCGTGTTATATAATATAATAACGGATCTCCTAAGTTGCAGTACTATCACTGACTATTAAACACGTTTTCCAGCGACGATGACTGCTGCAGCTGGTAAAACTATGCGCGCGGTACTACCTAATACCTAATCGCGATTTATTTCTATGCGTTTAACGTATTATAAAGATATTTATTTTCTTGTATAAATATTAAATATAATTAAGAAATCCATATAAAGCCTGGATTTCCTCTAAAAAAATATTTTCCTAGTACGTGTGCGAAAAATACAAAATATTCACTCAAAAGTGTTAAAAATAGTTATGTTATATATACGTAATACGTATATTATATAATAATACAACATGAATAAAGACATAAAAAGTGGCTATAATTCTAAAACTATGAAAAATTAAAGGTATGTAGGTAAAGATATAGGTGTTATAAACTTGAAAATGTATTGTTTATAAAAAAAATATATGTATATTAAATATTAATTAAAATTGAACATTCATTGTATAACATAATATTATCCTAGATCGACCAGAAAAATATGCAAGTGTATTTAAATACAGACCCTATCAAATATTATAACTGCATATCTGTTTCTCTTTAAATCGAAAAACCGAGTTATTCACATGGTGATATTATTGAAATATAGTTATTACACATAGTTCGTGGTTTCCTCTTACATCCAACAAACCGACTTTGGCAATCTCCATTTTTTAGATTTGCAATCGTAATGTTGTTTATATACAATTTATACATAGAAGGGTTTACTCCGGATACTGCGGGAGAACTATATTATCGCTAAACGAACGTCTCACTAATCGCATAATATAACGGACCGATTTTTCTAGACCGAAAACCGCTCCCTACTAGTCGGAAATAATACGATAATAATCATTATTTGACGTCGCGACCGGCGGAAGAAATTATACAGAATCGACCGTTCAAATTATTCGTTTCAAAATCTATGTAAAACCGCATATATTAAGGAATTAATTGAAATCTCCAGTTTTATAACGCAAAAATTTAAACGATTCCGTGTTGGGTATATCAAATTACTCTTGTTGTAACCGTTGAATTGTGCAAACAATACAATAATTGTATTGTATCAAAGACCAGAGTATAGTATATTAGTAGGTATATAATAATTAATTGATGTTTATGCGCTCATGTGTGAAAAAACACATATTAATAATATTATTATAGCAATATAATATAAACTCAATAAGAAATCTGATGATGACCCTCAAGCGGGAGGCGAATTGTTGTCATCGACATATAAATATTATGTATATCATGTTATTATTATTATGTACAAAAGGCACTCGGGTTCGGGATAATCTTAAGAGTGGCTCGTTCGTTTGTCGTCGTCGTTTTGTATCCTTTTTATGTACCTACCTACGTTATAATAATATAATATTATTGAAATAATAACCCGCGCCATCGTCTCGGACGATTAATCGTGCGTGTATATATATAATATACATTATCATATACAGGTGTCGATCGAGTATGTAATATATAATATACTATAATACCTTATACATATATATAATATATACACGCAATATACATGTGTATAGAGGGACATTGCGAGTGCACGCATGTGAGTGCGCGTACCTTTATGTTTCTATTTTAGTCTGTCCGCCTTTTCTTCGTGTGGTATAGGTATATATTGTATAGTTTTTTCATTTTATTCGTTTTTTTCTCTTCGCCGTGTAGTAATAATTAGCGGCGCCCGTCGTGAACGCGTCTTCGTATCCCCAAGAGTCAGCCAAGACAATGCTACCGGTGCCCAACAATAGAGGAAAACCAATTTTCGATGGCCGATTGTGTATGTGTGTGTATAATCTGTCTTTCTCTCTCCTCTCTCTCTCTTGTACTGTGTGTATATAATGCACGTCGAGCTCCTCACGTTGTGTATTGAAGTCGACCGCCGCCACCGACCGAACACTGGCGCCGCCACGCCGGCCAACAAAATAATTATTATATATATATATATATAACATATTAATTGTGTGATGACGAAAACACAATATTATACGATGATTTGAACTTTTTCCGTCGCTATATATTGCGCGTATATTGTGCCTACGTTATGATTAGGTATATTTAAATATATATTACTCGGGGGACACTGCGAAAAACCTAACGAGGTTAATTAATATAATGTGTTAATACAAAATTGCGCATAGGTAAGCTATAGGTATTTGATTTTGACGCAAAAAGTTGTTTAAAAAAATATATCAAACTTATTAGGTATTTTGTGACAAAAATAAAGATCACCTGTCTTAATCGCATGTGATCGCGGTCTTTGAAAATAAAATGAAAATATTTTGTTAGATATGATAATTCAGCTATAAAAAAAAGTATCGATAATAATCAGTTATTTTTAATAGTAACAAAAATGTATTATAATTTAATGTATATTACCATGGATCCATGGGATATGAGGATTTAAGGCCTAATCATCTATTACGCATTTTATCAATGGTTAAAAATGTAGAAACTTAAACTATAAACTATTTTTTTTTTAGTTAATAGTTATGATGCATGAGTGGTGGAAGGTGTATGAAAATATTTGCATAATTCATTCCGTCCGCGGTTGTACGCGAATTTAATTCGGTATTCATTTGCGTCGATTGTGATCCATCGCTCGTTATTGTGAGAAAATCGCATTAATTTTTCTCATTTCTCAGCAATTGTTATTATTGTCTTACACGATTGGATGGTTCGTGTTATACTGTCCCTCCTTTTTTTCCATAGAGCAAGAAAAGATATAAAATTATTATTATCCACAAAAAAAAAAATATTTTTTTCGTAATTACATTTTTTTTATATATAGTAATAATTATGATTTAGTTTTTGATTTTATTGTTCTCTGTGAAATTGGCAATTAAAATAAACGGCAATAGGCGAGTGAAAGCGACTTCTTGGCAAATTGTTTTGGTCCGCAGTGGTATTTTTCTTCTTGGTTAACAAACTACCTATATAACATATTGTGATAATATAATATATATTATAATTTATAATATAGTATATTCTTCTGTCTGATGTACATATACATACATGAATATAACGAGCGTGCGAGACTTGGATATCTGCCCTAACATCAATCGGGTTTCGATAAACGCTAAACATCGAATAAATCATCCTAATTCACGTGGGTCATTAACGAAGGCACTATTTTTTTATGCGACATAAAATATATATCATGAGATATATTATGCAATGTCTTTTAGTTTTTTAATATATTATTTGAAACTGTTATTAATAACCTAATTTTAACTTTGCAGGCGAAGCGATACATTTGGCTCGAGACTTTGGGTACGTATGTGAAACAGAATTCCCGGCCCGACAAGTGGCGGAATACCTGAGCAGGCCGCACACGAGCGATCCTACAGAGTCGTACCGAAGAAAAGAGCTTATACATGCCACAAAGTGAGTATCTACTTAACTACCAATGCCCAATAAATATGATTAAAAGTATTTATAAACGTAATTAATTTATAGTTTACACTTATTTTTAAGTTATCTTCAAATATGAATTCGTTTTTACAATCTTTTAAACACTTAAAATCAAAATTCTAATTCATGAAAACTGTATTAGCATCCTATCAAATTATGGGCCTATATCAAGGATCTTTGCGGGTTTTCTACAGCATTTCGAATTGAATATATATATATTTTTTTACTGATTAAAATATCAAAATGATAATATATTTATATATATATATATAGCAAAAAAGTTTAATATAAAATAAATATATCAAAATTTCAAATATTATATATTAATTTCAATAAGACATTGTACACCAGGTCTAACGCTCCTTTGTGGAAATCCTGGGTAGCCCATACAAGTTAATTTAATCTAATGACAATCGTCAATCACTCTAAAATATGAGAACATTTTATAAAATTATATGCAATCTAACAGAATATGGAAATTCTTAAATAATCGAACTATTAGAATAAAAACTGTATAAACCCTATAATTTTTTAAATTATAATACACGATTAAAGAGGCCAAAAAGTCGGTTGAAACAATATTTTATTTTCGCAAGCAATATATGTTTTTAAAAAACGTTAATAATATTTTTATTTGTATCATAAAAAATACATGTATTCAAATATAGTTATGATGTATTACAATTACAATTCTCTAAAGTAGGTAGGTATACTCGAATTAATTTTCAATTTTCATATTACTAATGATTTATTACAAAATATAATTTATGAAAACATCCATTAGTTAATATTTTATTCTAAGCTATAATAAAAATGGACTAACATTTAAAACTCCAAAAAAAAAAGAGTCTTACAAATAATAATAAAACGCTGTACAAAATGGAATTTTATAATTTAATGCACATGGTATATTAGTATGTTATTATTATATAATATTATCTATACTATAATTTATAATAATATAAAATGGTTGATTTACATATTTCAATATCAATATATATGTTTTTATTTTTCTGCAGACAAGTAACCAAAGAGCTGATGGACCTTTTGAACCAAGATCGTTCGCCGTTGTGCAATACCAGGCCACAGCACATTCTCGACCCAATCATACAGCGTCCACTCACACACTTTTCGCTCATATCGCACGGATTTGGAAGTCCCGCAATAGTCGCTGCCCTTACAGCCATACAGGTAACAGTTTTTACATTTTCTTGTTATTAATTATTATCATTATTATTATACTCAAGTCAAATTTATCCACATAACTAATACAATACCGCTATTCTTGTCTTTATAATATAGATTTTTTCTATATCATCTCTTCGTGTATAGAGAGCCGATAAGCAATAAAAAGTAATCTCTTGTTATAAGTTATCACGCACTTGTATCAAATTACCTATCTTTAGGAGTTATAGGATGTAGACACTAGAGCATCTTTTCAGTTGCATTCGCCTTATTTTTATACATTTATATAAATTCATACATTTGGAATTTTCGTATTTTTATGCTTATGATTTATAGACCACACATTGAAATACTGAAATCCTAATTCGAATAGTCATATTCTACTTAATAGTTCATATTATGCTAAGAACATAATATAGTTTATACTTGAATACCATAGTTTATTTTAAATACACATGTGTAAATATAACATTAATAAATGATAAGCAAAATAATATTTTATTTTTAAAAATTTGTTTTATGTATGTGTCTTTAAAGATTCTTAAGTCTAAATACTAAAACACTACATATTTACATTTTACAATTATATTATACTCGATTATTCAGTAACTTATTATCCCCGCTACATTGTGCGTAAAATTACTCAACAGAATCTAGAAACTACTTGTTTGAATTTTGATTTTAATACACCACCACCATTATATACTAAGTATATAGAAAAAAATCAGTGTGGAAATATAATCAATGTTACGAAATATTTTTCTCATACCACACGAAAGCACCAACACGAACCTCATCCCATATGTAAAATTCTCAACCTTCGGTGAACACCGTTGGTACCCTTAGATATTATTTAAAAATTTCATGGCACCCTATAATAATAATATCAATTTTACATAGTTTCTAATTTTTGTGAATTAATATACGTTGCACTTTAAAAATATTAATTTATAAATTAAAGCTATTGATTTAAAACGGAAAATAATTATTTTTATTCAGTCATAATCTATATATTAAACATATTTACTTATACTGCTATTGGAAAATATGATAAATATTATACTTTCAGCTCTATATGTTTTTCATAATTTCGTAAAAATCCTTGTATAAGTTCACGCAGCACTAAGGTGGAGAATCACTGTCTTAATCTTATTTGTATAGCATGACTCGACAATTTATTCATACTTTTTCTCACTATTTCCGCAGAACTTTCTCTCTGAGTCGTTGAAGCACTTGGACAAGGTGTACCCATCCGGCAACAACCTGTCATCGCAGCAACAGCAACAGCAGCAAAACAACCAGTTGCAGCAACAGGACCAGAAGCCCAAAGACTTGGTGGGATTGGAGCTGAAGAAGTGAGCCTGGTCGAGGCGGGCGCATCGCGAACCTGCCGGCGGCCCGCAGCAGCATCAGCCGCCACCACTGATTCACCCGAGGCTACAGCTGCAACAGCCATACGGCGGCAACCGCGACGGTCGTTGTCAGTGATTTACGGCGATCGCGCACACGGCGTATTAATTGTAATAACATTATTGTATACATTATACAATTATTATCGATCTTATGCCGAAACCGCGATTTTTAATTTCCGTATTTTTCTCATTCTGTGCTCGATACAAAAGATCCAATACTGCACTTTTTCTCGGCGCACTTCGGAATGTTTTAAGTAACATTCAAAAAAATCAAAAACAAAAAAAAATTGACAAACTTACAAATGTTGTATAATATTATTATTATTATATAGTGATATTACGACGTTCTGTATAAGTTTTATTAGATTATTATATGCGATATATAATAGTACTTGTAAATAATACGATAATATATTATAATATATGATATGATATGATATATATTATATTTTTTTTCGGACAATCGGATTTTTTTTATTATTATTATTTTTATTTACATATATAGTTTACGAATTAGGACTTAAGCGCGCGTACCTGTCGCGTGTTTTTTTTTTATTTATTTATTCTTGTTTTTAGATTATATTTTTATGTTTTCAAAACTTGTACAAATCTTGAATGATTTCCCGCCCCTTCATGTGCCATCCGTATAATTACCACGGAACCCTCTCGATTCGTCGATAAGAAAATAATATAAATATCAAAACATATATAATTTATAATTATTGTATATTATAATTTGTGTCGTTGTCGCGACTTGTGTTTTATTTTTAATTAATTTTTCGATTATTAATTATTATTATTGTTATTGTCTTGTACGCGAACGTTACACGTCATAAAATATTATTATTGTGACGTCATTAAGACAAAGAATCAAAATGAAACGTTAATTTAGAAAAAAATCAAACTTAGTTCATAGTAAAATTGACTTATCCCACGATATCATTGCCATAATATTATTATTATTATTATTATTTACTCATGATCATGAAGCTATTTTCGTTATTATATTGTATGTTTTGGAATTATCATAATGATTCAATGATATTGTGTGTTTAATTGTTTTTGAATTGTGTACATATTAATTTTACCAGAGATGAATCATTTTTTTTTTAATACGTATTTTATACGTATTGTAAGTACTTAGTGACAGTATTATTTACTGATTGACGCTTTTTCGAAATTATAAATTTAAAAAAAAAAAAGGTTGATATTTGTATTATGCACAAATACGATACAACCCAAATAATATGTAGTATGTATTTATGATGATGATAAAATAATAATAATAATAATGGTTTACATTATATATAAGTATCATGTGATATTTAATTTCGATATGCGTATCATCCCAACGATAATAAATAATAATAATGATGATCATAATAATTGTTGTACAGCGAGTTTAATTTTATTCTTATATACGTGTAAGTATTATTATATTATAATATAGACAAACGCGCGTATATTATATATATAACGGGAATATTATTAATGTACATAATATATTTATAAAAACGAAAAAAAAAACAAAAAACAAATAATTGTATCATATTTATATTGTGTAGTTTTTCATTACAATGCTCAAAAATATTACTATAAATGTTATTAAAAACGTCGTGTGTTTATTACTATATATCCATCCTATATAATATATACTCATCAACAAGCATTTGAGGCGGTAGACCTATTTCCATCATTCACAGTTCATATCACGCACGTCCTACAAAACAATAACAAAATCTATACCAAATTATATGTTTACTTCAGATTTTATTTTTTATTAAAATCATGTTTTTGTCTCCCATCTGTTCAATAAAACCAATTAACAACCACAGAGTGTAAAAGATTATACCATATTATTTTGTCAATGACTTTGAAAGTTTAAACCTTAAATGGGCGTTATAATATTATTATAATATTATATTATGAAAGTACAAAGATCAGTCATGTAAATGGTGAGGTGTTTTTTGAGTATTCAAACATTCAACGGAGTTTATAGGTTTTTTATGGTTATCAAATAAATTATATTTATATATATATATATTATATACATTATACATATTATATTAAATATACTTTTAATCTATTTCAAATATTACTATATTATAGTATATAGATAGGTAGTGACAACTTTCAGTATATGTATATACTTAATTCTGTGATTTTTATTTTTTATTATAGTTTTAATATTATATTTACATTTTATAAAAAAAAAATTAGTATTGCAAATATTGTTAATTTTTATGATGAAAAATAGTACCTAAATTATTATTATATTAAAAAAAAAATATTCAGGTATCATTTCTATAATACCTGATTTTCAAAAACTAAAAGCTAATATACTAAATACATTATGCGATATGAGTATATCATATACGTATCATTGACCGATTAAATGATTTTATTGTGTAGAATATTAATAAATAGACTGGTAATAATATCGTAACCAGCTAGGTATATACGTAAATTATGCGATGAAGATGCATACAATTTAAGCACTTACAACAATTTGTAAACCGATAGATTGCAATATAAAGATATAAGGGCTATATGTGATATTTTATCAAGTGCAATTATATAAATTTTAAAAAAATCATCTCTTTTATTCTAAAATAAATATTTTATTTTATTGTCGATGTAAAATAGGAAGGTACATTGAAGAAAAACATTATTATTGACTAATTGTTTTAGGTGAACTAATTTTGACGGAATGTATTTTTGAACAATGTCGAGCTATATAAACATCAATCCTGATGAATGATGATTAAGAATTCCAGACAGACTATAATATGGTATAGTCAGGAGACCATTCCTGAATGAAAAAGTAATACACAAGTATACACATTTTACTTATACTAAAATAATGCATACATATATAATATTATATCAACCAATAAATTCAATGAATATATTATATAATTTTTATATTAAAAAATAAAAATCATTGATAGGTAGATCTAAGCCAAATTCATGTAAGCCCAAAACCAAAATATTAGGGGTTGTTGTCAATGACTATACTAAGTTAAATAAATAAAATTAAATTGTCTTACAATCTAAAATACATTACTCTATATTATACCTCAAAATTGGCTCAAATAAATAGTAAATACAGTAATGCAGTATCTAATATTTTGTATCACATTATCGCTGCACACGAATTACGTCCGGCGATATTTAACGACACACGAATTTCGCCTCAACCAAATTTAATGACTATATACGAATTGCGTCTCAACATTAAAACATTATTTTTCTTCCATTTTATAAAGACTTGAGACTATCAATAGCAAATTATGACTATCGGTAGGTTAAAAATATTGATTTTTTTGATTTTTGTCGCTTTTATGCAATAATAAGTAAGTAAAATAAAAATGTGTAGGTTTAAATTATAGGAGTGTAATATAATAATTATAAAAATAATAAAAAGTTATAAATATAAAATTAAAAAATTAAAAAACTTGAGTACAAAACTTAACCTTTTTTTTATATTCTTAACTCAAACAAACTGTTTGAATTTTCCTCCATAGCTTTGACCTAAATGAAATCTGCATCCTTTTATTTGAACCGATGGCTACATGATTAATAACAATGAGAAAATGTCTTTTTCAAAATCGGCAAATAAGTATTATTTTAGATTTTAAAATTTTTTTAGATAGGTGTAGGTGTAGCCCACATTATACTACCTATATAATACATTTTTTCGAAAATATTGACTGCATATTGTATAGTTGTATTCTATTTGTAGGTATTTATTGTAAACAATGAAGTATCCATTATCTTGTACTTATTTTTAAGAATTATCAGTTATCACGTGTCACGTAAAGTCCGATAAAGCTTCTGGTTTCACCGTCCAAAATCCCAATCGGTGCCTGACAGCCGCCCATCGGTGTCGATACAACGTGGCTCGCAATTTGACTTGTGTGTAAGTAATGTTTTGACCTGTGATATCTCCATCTTCGGCCAACAAATGTCGGCACGCGTCGAGCAGCGACTTTTTGCACAGCGCTGAAGAACCGGACGCCTTTCCGTCCACTGCCTTTTTCGTCGCGCCCTGTTTGCGGCCGTTCACTAACACTTCGAGATGACTACGGCAACACCGAGAAACCAAAAACGTTATTACAAATTTTGTTTAAGATACATATTATAATATTATAAGCGTTTATTCGAATTCTGATTTTTAGACATGTATTATAATAAACACCGTATAATATCTCTTTTATAATATAATATTATAATTAAATTGGTTAGTAGGCACTTGGATTATTTTTTTCCAACTAGTAAAATAGAATGAGGTACCTAAGTCTAAGTGTAACATGAAAATGTAAAGTTTATACAAAATATATCAATAAATAATATTTTTTAGTTACACGAATAATTTGTGTACCCTTGCACAGCTTTAAATGTAATGAATAAAAACATATAGTACCTATTATATTATGTATTTAATATAGAGATAATATATATATATTTGTTTAAACGTTCTATAAACTTATTGGACGAATGCAAAATTTAATAATTTTGTTTAAGAGGACTCTCGGGCTAAAATACAGTACAAAAACATGCCAATTTTGTTCCAATAATACAGTTTATTACTGAATGGTTTTAGAGCAAAATACCTTATATAAAAGTTACCAAGAGTATTTTTACAACATCTTAAAAATACAAACATGAAAATATTGTTAGTAAAATTAATGAAAGAATGTAGATGATTTTACAGTATAAAATAAATAATTGTCATTACCTATTGATCATAAAATATAGTTTTTACTCACCCATTTGACACGCTTATGCCTCCTACAACACCACCACCGTAATTGTCTTCCCACCATACTACACTGGACGGACATGGCTTACAGTCAATGGGCATTCGGTGTTTGGCGTATTCGAACTCCAAAGCAGAACGCGCCAGTCGTAGCGGTGAGATTGACGGCGATCGAGCGTCTTCGTCATCAGAGTAGTTGGCCCGTTCGATGACGGCTCGGCGCAAGGCCGATTCAGAGTATGGACAGCCACCGCCAATAGTAAGTGACGACAAATACACTGGTTCGACGAACAGTGACAACAAAGCTCCCTAAACAATTTCACACACAATATTATTAAAGTACACCAAAATACAAACTTTTAATGTAAAATATCTTCTGTAGAATAAAAGGTGAAACTTCCTGAGTCTTACTAAATGTTTTTAATTATTACCTAAATAATCTTTAGCTGTATAAATGTTACATTCTATGTCAATATTACATTAAGTTTTCATTGTTATACATTTTTATTTTGTATTTTTAATGTTTTCTTTCAGTGAATTATTTCAATCATAATTTATTGTCACAACATCACATTTATTATACTTAAACCTAACAATTTATCAATTATATTACTATCTATATTGTCGTATTATATTTAAAATTGATCAGTATATTGTAGTAATAACAAAATATTATGTAAATCCTAGACGTATGTCTATAATAATTGTAACTGAGTTCACCCGTTTAAATATACAAATTAATTAATTAATTAATTAATACACTGCTTAGGCCTTATAGGCTATGGTTTTTTTTTTTGCTTAACGCTGCTGACAGGTCAGCATGAATACAAGTGTACAACTTATGGGCGTATAAGTCCCGTACAGAGCGTAAAATAATTTTGTAATAAATAGAATATTTTATATATATAAAAGTTAATTTCAAAAATCATTATTTAAACAGCCATAATCAACCGTTTAATTAGCGTAGACGTTGCTTAAACGGATCACCATCTGCATAATAAATGTTTTTCTACTATTATTATATATATATTGTTACCTGTATACCCGATGAATACCACCTAAGCAATTTGTCACTACACGAGACGGACAGCGTTCGGTCTCCTCGGCCCGGCTTGGTTCGAACCGCTCCGACCGTGTGATACGCAGCACCTGGAAGTCGAGGGTCCTGCCTTGTCTCTACACTCAGACATTTAGCTCCGGTCCTGTGTATATCATTATCATCATCGTCGTTATCGTTGATTTTGCGTTTTTTTGCTTCCGGTCCTGTGCCGTCACCATCCACAGCCAACCGTTTTCCTCCGTCTTTTGGAAATATTGACGCGTCACCGCATGGCGTGTGACTGGAGAAAAAGTGGAAAGTCACACCTGGTCGCAACTTCATAAGACTAGAGCGAACCAAATTGTTTTCTGGGCCACAATCGTCGTCTGCAAGCGCTGCACACACGAATATTGACGGACGGCCTTTGCGAGCAGATTCGATTTCCTGGATGAAATACCGCAAGAGAGCTCTGCGCGCCAAAACCTGAAACCCTCGTGAATATCAAAATATGATTGCATAAGACATTTTTAAATCCATCACAAATAACTTCAATTATATAATATACAAGAGTACACCAGATGATTATTTTAAGACAAACAACTCATTCTTTTAAAAACTATTAACGTTTTTTTTTTTTTGAATAATGGTAACTTTTTTGTTGTAAGTAATAAAAATAACAATTTTTTTAATTATATTTTTCTTTTGCTATTTTTTATTGTTGTAATCTTAAAATTTAAATTATTTACTTTTGTTTGCACGAAAACATACATTTTTAATTTCATACTTCAAAACAGAAATACCGGTATAATGAATAAAATATAAAATTTCGGCCAAGTTATATAATAGTCATAAATAATAACTAATAAGTCATGTCATTTAAAGTTTTGGAGAACAGAATAATGGACCAACATTTCACGGGGTACTCCTTTACCACAATCCTCTTATCAACATTTTAAATACCGATTACTCATAAACTACTCATCGACGACGATCATATAATACACGTTACCACCCAATATATATATTGTATACTAGCACAAAGAGCTTAGCAACTGCGCAGACTATTAGATTTAGTCCACCAATAAATACTTGATTAAAATAGTTTTATATATATATATATTATCAATTATCATAGTATAAATAAATAAATTTGTATTAGTCTAATGAGTAATGAATGTAAGAAAAAAACAGTAAGATAAAAGTGGTGTATACTGGTAAATGTATATAATAAGAATTTGGATAAACCATTTCGATGATTGGCTAACTTGATAGTGTCAAGTACATAAAAAAAAAACAAATCGTAATATAAAACCAATAAGATATTTGATGCTATTAGGAGGGCCGAAGGGTGACTACTCACGGATTATTATAAGTTAAATGCAGTTTTAGTGAGGGCTATAGCCATCCCAGCATTTCAACCCTAATTGCACCTATATAAGTAACTATACTATATAGTAGTATATATCATATTATACATATTATATAGGTACTTGAAGTCTTTATTTGTCGACTCACCTCGGCGTGACTATCGTTGACCACGGTGCCTTTACCACAGAGCTTACCGGCGCCGATGCACTTGGTGCCTGTGGCCAATGAGACGACTTTCGGCGGACTCGAGTCATCTGTTACCTGTACAACGCCAGACAACAGCGTCCATTGTTTACCGGACATCGGTTTGCCTTTGCATGGCAGCTGGTCAAATTTCTCCAGGCATAGTCCAGCTACACGGTCAGCGAAATCTTCCGGCCGCTATATCAAACAATTAAAAAATATATAGGTATGATAATAAATTAGTGTTATGTATTATTTGTCCAAAAATATACAGTACACCTACATACAAAAAAATTATAATATAATTAAATAAATGAATTTGGTTAGTAAACATGTCATTTATAGGAACAGAAGTTAATAGATGTTTTTAGAAACATTTATTATTATTCTAGAATTGTATATTTTATGTGTTTATTTATGAGATTATTTATGTAATCATGAAAATCAAATTATATAAAAGCCATTGCCAATTATTTTATATTTTATCATGTGTGTAAATTAAGTTCATTTAATGAACACATGATATACATTATTATCTGCTAATAAAAGCAAACTTCAATTTACTAAAAAAATTATAATATAAATGGATAT
Organism: Rhopalosiphum padi; assembly: GCF_020882245.1. Taxonomy (NCBI): domain Eukaryota; kingdom Metazoa; phylum Arthropoda; class Insecta; order Hemiptera; family Aphididae; genus Rhopalosiphum; species Rhopalosiphum padi. The sequence continues at coordinate 29,936,736 of NC_083600.1, forward strand.
ACATATACTGCTAAAATATATGCTACATTTCTGACAATAGCTTTAGAATATTTTTAAATATGCACATTTTATTTTTAACAAAATTAAATCGGGAAAAATTAATTGGGTAATTAACTTTTAGATTACCTAGCTATATATTATAGTCGTATAGTAGTCGTATCATATTGTTTCGTCTGTATTAAAGCATAATATTATTATAATGCCAAATACCGATTCTAATTTTCTATTGTTAATATTTTTAGAATAAATTAAACTATTATTATCAAACCTTAAAATAATTAAGTATATTATGTGCTTTCTCATTTATTTTTACGATATTTTAAATTTTTATAATAGTTGTGTGCCCCTTTTCACGGACACACATGGTCCCAAATCGATAACTACACAACAGCCATTGGCGTGACACAATTTGAACAAAATCAATGAACATGTACATGTTCTACGGTCCAAATCTAATGTACCTACCTAATATTTAAAATACATTATAATAGTATATTAATGCGGAATTGCATGAACAAATTGAACAATCATGGACATTTAATGAATCAAGTCTGCTAATAGTCCCTAAAACATGATTTACTGGCCCATGATTGGTCCAATAAATTTTAGTGAACTATAATATTATTAATGAAATCCTGCATAATTTCATAATAAAAATACTAAACGCGCTTATTGGCTTCTGTATCAATAACAGAACACTGATAAGTAATATCATGCTTCCACGGTAACCCGGTAACACAAATGCCAAATAATATCTTAAATCATGGTTAATGGTTTAATACGTTATCGTTATCGCGTACTGCAACTTGCAAGAGCCAAGAAAACATGCCACTAAAAAGTAAAAACGCAGAACGCTTTCAGACTACAATCTATTCAAATATAAACCTTTAGCGGTTTGAGTTTTTTGTACAGTGCATTAGTGAAAGACAAACAGTTTAATATTAAAGAGAACATGCCGTCGTAGTGTCATGACTATTGAGTATACATACCATTATTTGCCGAATAGCTACGATGACTAACAGACTGCTGATAATAAAACACTCGTAAAATCAATCAGTCCGTACGATTTAGGTAAAAACACCAGTCGAATTTCACTTATACATCCTCCAAAGGCAAGGCACTATGATTATCGATGTTTATATAATAATTTAAAACTGTTAAAGATAAATCTGTTGATAACCAACAGGCTTAGAGCCACCAATCGTATGATTTGTATAGTGGTGAATGGTAGCGATCGGACAATCTTATCACTTGCCACACGTCTAGCCGAGAGCGGACTAAGATGAGAAACATTTCCACCTGAATTTTTATTATGTTAGTGAAACCATTACTAAATACCACGGACTAAGATAGATCTTAGTCCGTGCTAAATACTTTTTAATAATTATTTGAATAAATGAAGGAATCATCATTATCAAACCAATCTAAGAAAAATATATGATTATTAGCCTAGATTGTAGATTATGGTAAACATAATTTCGGTGTATCTAGTTTGAGAGTTGAAGTCTGAAGATTATAAAATTTATTGTAATTTATTGACAATTTATGAGGGGAGGTGAGAAATTTTACTAATTAAGATAAGTTGTAAGTATAATAACATAAATAAAAATAAAAATTATCTAATCAAAAACTCATAAATACATAATACTTTGGTATTTATTGAAATATATTTATTTCATTTCTAGGTTTTTGATATAATTTAGAAATAAAATATTGTTATGAGAGAAACTTTACCAGTTAACTTTAAATGAGAAATAAATTATAAGATATGTGACCTACAATTTTTTGAAATCATCGGGATACTCGTACAACGTTTCTATGTCATCAGTTAGTAAGCTTTGCCCAGAAGTGTTTTATGCCAGAAATACATTTCTGTGAAGTACCTTGAATTAATGAATACTTTTTTTATGAAACCTTACTTGGCTTACTTATTATAATCCTTAATAATATTAAGTTACCAACTAATGAGAATTTGTAATTAACTGAATTAAAACTAAAATAGACAACAGCACCAACAAATTATAAAATTATTCATGTTTAATAATATAATTTGTATATAATTACTGGATAACTAAATAAAAAAACAAATCTTAAAATATGCATTAGAACAATTATTATTCAAATTAAAAATAGGAATAGATTATACTTTTTCTCAATTAAAAGAATACCTAAAGTTATTCTGTCTTAATGTCTTGTTCAAAGCTATTGATTATTTCTTAATATTTTATTTTAGAACCCTATAGTGTAGTATGTGGCTAAACCCTTTATCATACATGATATCTTGTGAATTTTCTCATGAAATTAAAATTTAATTTTTAATCCTATTATTATTATTATTAAAAGTCATTGAATAATGCATATATTATCATCCGTTGTGTTTAGATGAGCGCTAGCAATCATATTTTTAATGTTACTTGTACTAATAATTTAAATACTAATATTTATTTTAAATTATTATTTAATTTCTGGATTAGATGTTTTAAGTTTCATCAAATATAAAAAATGGAATTGAATTAATTTGGGTTTTAATTTAATGATTATCACAGTCAATGTATTTCTATTATAAATTTACATATTTTAAGATTTTTTACACAATAATATGACTTTACAGTTCATTTTTATCAATATTGATAGCTATTGCTTTAATTTAGATACAGTGATTTTGACTAAATCAAGTTTAAGAAAAATCATTGAAAAAAATTAACTAAATATTTCAGATGAAGGTGTTATGTAAAATGGTGAGAGTTTAGTACTTTATAAAACGCTGATCTGAGATAAACTAGTTGCACTTACTGCCTAACTATTTGATAGTAATTACTAATTAGTAATGAAAAATTAAGAATGATAATAACAATAAGCAAGGTATGTAGAGGTGTAAAAACTTCCTATCTACTATCATTATAATAGCAATATATAGCTAATCAAAATCCATCTAAGTTGTTCATTATTTATTATTTAATATTAATTGATATTATGTTATGTGTTTATGGTTTTGCAAGCATTGTACTTGTACGTCGTATTTTGAATTTTCGTATAGGAATATGAACCTTCATCGGATAGGTAGCGCTCTTGGTGGCAATCACAACTGGTATACATTTTTCAATCAATTTATAACCAAAATGTTTACACCTTGACAATTATAAGTATACAGCTATTAATATTTTGATAATATTAAAATATTTAGTTTATTTTAAGCATATTTTATGATTGTTACACGATTACTGTCCTCTGGTTGGCCAATTCAAATTTGCGCGGTTTTATATTATAATATAATAATATTATGATACCACATTATTCGACTGATTCGTCTGATTCTATTTATTTGTTGTTATCTGTCTTGTGACCGTCTTCTATTTTATGTTTCTTGTGATTTGTTGATAGCACTACACAGATAACAATTTGTTTATTATTATTGTTTAAAAAAATGGTAAGATTGTATAAACTTTATATATTTATTATTTAATATTGTATATTAACCGTCGTGTTAATATTATTTTGATTGTTTTTGCTTAGTGTTCGGAAAGCACAAAAATGGTCGCCAACGAAGAAACGTTTGATGAAAATAGTTTGGCAGAGTCCAATCACAAGGAACAATATAAAGAAATGAAAAGAAAATTGAGACTTTTAGTCTATGTGAGTATCTTAGAGTATCACAATGTTATTGTTCACAAATTTATTTGGTTGTTTTGTGTTGTTTTCAAGGAAAATGAAATCTTTCAACAGACCCTAAAAACCACCCAACGAAAACTCTTAAAAGCGTCACGAGATAAAAATATTCTATTAGACAGGCTGATACAGTATGAAAGGATAGACCTAAGCAGTAGTGATGATGAACTAACGGAATCATCGGACGAAGGCGATTCTATCAAACCGGAACCTAAGAAGTAACTTATGATTATTTTTGTATAGAAAACTACACATTAGCTCACCCACTTTTTTATGAATAGTATATAAAAATAATCAATTACACAACAAAAATAATTTATCTATACCTTATTCATTTTTATGAAGAAGGAGAATAAACAACCAATAAAATGTTTACATAATAAGCTTAATGAATTTAACTTTGTGTCTTGAGAGAAGAAGCTGCCAAGTGTGTGGTTAAAATCCCAATAAGTTAGGTCCTCTTAGACACCATTTCTCTTCTGATCTTTTTGGATCCATAAGATTAAATCAACGTTATCGTTAACCTAGAATTTAGTGTTTTGTTTTAGGAAAATTAAGTTTGGTATAGCAAAAGATAACAAATTAATATTTGGTGATTTATTATGTTATTTAGTTATAATTATAACTTCAAAATAGAATCTTCAAATTCTTACTTAAATTTAAAATAATTGTTTTTTTTTTGTAATATTTGTTTATTACAATATTTTAATTTTTAAATGAATTATGACTATTATGAGCATTTTTAAATATTAATATTTTACTACTCATAACTTGCTTAATATTTAAAATATATTCAAAAAATATGTATTCTTATTTACTCTTATGTATTCTAGGCGAAAAGAAGCACCAGCCAACACATCTTCAAGTGGAATTAGTAAACAGTCTATCAGTCCTCAAAGGACTACTCCAACTCCAGCCAAAAAACGAAAACCTTCTACTCCAAAAGTTTCAAAATTGGCACCAATGGTATGTAATTCTTTTTATTAGTAACTTAAATGTGCTATTTAGAAATATGGAACATATTTGAACTATATGTGATAACTTCTTGGCCTTGATTTTCATATTTTTCTTCAATTCTTTCAAAACGCTCCTTTACCCCTAATATATCATATATATTTTGAATTTAACTTATTATCAAATTTATTAAGATGACGCTATACCCACATGTGTAGTCTCTGTCTTATACACGCGTAACATAGTTAAAAACTGTTTTTCGCGGGACAATTTTACTCCCTCGATATTTATATCAAAATTACCAACATTTTAAAAGCATTGAGAAGAACTTTACCTGTGTTGTAATTTTACAGTGTTTTAATTTTTTTGATAGTGGTAACCAATAATTTTTAGTAATTAAATGAAAAAAAACCTAGTTTTCAAACCGATAACTTTAATTGCATTCATGTTATCGAAAAAATTAAAACGCTACGACACAGGTAAAGTGTCCCGCCCAAAACAGTTTTTAACTATGTTACGAGTGTATAAGACAGAGACAACACATGCGGGTATAGTGTCCTCTTAATTTAAACCTTTTTATTTTATAAAATTTTATTGTAAAAACTGTGAATTTGTTTATCAGCCACTTCAATCAAATGAATCTCATTCTAACAGTGTATTGTCAACAACTGAAAGTAACAAAACAATGGCTGAACCAAAATCAGGGAACAATTTCAGTCAACACAGCTTATCAACAGACATGTTTAATGATACTTTTTCGGGAAAAAGTGAATCGAACAGCATGTATGACATGGAAACATCACCTAACAACATTGCTGAGGACATGATCAGTGTCGACAGTATAGGAAAATAATTTACCAACAATTTCATTTTTTTGTGAACTTATATTTTATTGTTAAATATTGTACATTACATCTGTAACAACATGTAGGTTGTATAAAATAAATGTAAAGCATTTGAAAAATGTTTGTTTTACTTTCAGTCTATCGACCATTATAAAATTGCATGTTTTAATTATTTATACTCTCTGTATAAATGTATCTGACATTACTTAAACCTATACCAAAAAATTTAATTTAATACATAAGCATTATTATGTATATTATGTAAATCTGTAAAATGGTTTCAAAATAGTGTTCAGACTTTACTTGGTGTTACAATCTTATTTGTGCAAAACTTTTTTACACAAATAATATTATAATCTTAAATTATTGACTTAAATTATTAACATAATTATAAATTAGGATTACTTTTTATTTTGACTTATGCTAAATTTGACAATTGTTTTCATTTCTTCAGGCACTTTCACAATATGATGTTGGCAAGACATTGTGGTTTACATGATTAAGCATTTAGGACGTCTACGACGACGATCTTCAGACAATTCTTTAGGATGGTTCCGTATGATGCGCACTACCTGTAGAGAAGAAAAAATAGTTAGTATTTTGAGATGGAAAATTAAGCTTTGTGGTCAATATTTTTTCAAAATATGTTTATGATTAGCTAAAAACTTGTAAAAGATTAATATTTAAAAATACTTATATAATAATTTGAGAGGAAATACAAAAAAATTCCAAGTTGCCAGAAATCTCATTGACTAAAACAAAAGCTCTTTAAAAAAATGTATTATTTCCAATGTTGCCATATTGGTATTAATGTATTATTATTATGAATAGATCTAAGTTCCTTAAGTTTCTACATAGTATATAGAAACCAATTTCAAAGAATAACTTAGGATTGATAAGTAATATTTGATGAAATAAAAGACTTGGCTGAACGGGCTTGACCTATACCGTATTCGAATGCACATATTTACATTTATTTAAAATTGTTAGATACAATTATACAAATTGATAACTTTTGAGAAGCAGTGGATTTAGATAGACTACGGCAATTAAAAAAAGTGTAATTGCAAAATTTAATTTAATAAATATGACTATATCACTCAAAATTTTATAGTAGTTTGTGAAAATAATTTAAATAATTATTTATTTGGTCAGTATAAAAATATTTGCCTCTTTTCTATTCCATTGCCTGACAAACATTATCCAATAATTTCCTTTATTTATTAGGAAATAATATAAATTCCTTTATAAGATGGGCAATTTCTTTATATCTAGCACATTCTTGACAGTTGACACCAGTGTCGTATAATTGTGTGTGGGAGGAAGCACCTGTGTACCTGATCATGGCACATAATACAATTTCGGGTTCAATTAAAACACACATCAATTAACATCATAATTATGAGTTACAACCCCCCCCCTGCACCATAAATAATTTAATTGGCCACAGTGCAAATGAATACTATGTATATTATATGACAAGCGAATAATAATAATAAATTAATAACGCTATCATGTAGACCTCATGGAAAGCGCCGTCGATGTTTTGAGGCGGATCTTTGGCACTGGTCTCCATGTACGGTAAATTCAATCGGTCGGCCATTGCGCGACCTTCACTCTCACTGATCTTACGCAAGTGCACCAGGTCCACCTTGTTGGCCACCAGCAGTATTGGATATTCATCTCTGACAAAGGGAAAAACATTTTTATATTTTACGACTCGTCGATGGCCGTTTGTCTCTGCTGTATACACTCACCTGTCTTTGACCCGAAGTATCTGAGTGAAAAAATTAGGAACGTTTTTGAAACTGTTCGGGTCGGTGACCGAATAAACAATCATGAAACCGTCTCCTTTTCTCATGTACTGCTCTCGCATCGCACTGAACTCCTCTTGGCCGGCCGTGTCCAACACTATGGATAAAACAAATACAAATATGGATGAAACATATTATATAATGATGATTAACCGAAAGACAAGAAACGATGGTAAACGCTGGATCCATGAAGTTGCTCTAAAATTGAATAATATAAGTATTCCTTTTAGAGCCTTAAAGGTCTAAAATGTAGACCTTATATTCAGCATAGTTTTTAAAGAAAAAATATAATTTTTTTAGTAGGTATATTTCATAGAAGTGACAATAATGTGACACACTACATATTAAGGTTTTTAAACAGTATCTCATAATTTTAATTTCATACTATAACTCTTAGAAATCCTTGGTATTGGATGAAAAACAGAGCTTTTATTAGTGCTTTATAAGTATTCAGCAATATATCAAGATTAGTGATTACGTATTTATTCAAGATTATTAATGATTATAACCAGCCAGTGATGTGATTTTATGAACTTTTTCAAATTATGAACTTTAAATTTTTGTTATATTCTCAAGCTGACGTATGCGTACAAAAATATCCTATTTCTATACGGGAAACAATGACACAACTGTATGATAATGGCTGTAAAATATACTTAAATTTAAAGTTTTATATGGTAATTCTATAATAAATTATAATTAATAATAAAGAATTGACAGAGGACACGCTCCAATTGGCTGGCATTAATTATGTAAATAAATCTTACAAGTTTAGCATAAAAATAGGACCTTTTCAGTTATTACTTATTAAATTGGGAAAAATAATTATTAAAAACTAGAAAACTAGTTATAAACTGTATAGTTCATTTCAAAAGTACCTTCCTTATTGAAGAAAAGGTCACTATAAATTATTTAAAATAAAACAAACTTATGAATCAACATCGACATCGTTCATAGAATAAATAATTTAAAATTTGTCAAAATACGAGGTACCTATGTCTAGAAAGTAAGTTTCGTTGAGCAACAAAATAAGTTAAATAGGTATATATTTATAAGAAAACAAATTATTAGAACTATATTATTAATAACAAATATTAAGCTATTTTTCAACATAGTTCCCATCATTATATATAAGCACTTATCATAACGGAACACTAGTTCCCATGAAAAATCCACAAGAAGTTTCAGTGGAAAACGGAACTTACTTTCTAGATATACTTGGTGCTTTGAAAATTTCATCGCGCAAAGAAAATAATAATATATTACGCAATGGCGAATAATTTCAAGTCTCTGTGATTAATATTTTTCGAATTGTACAATAAAACAATTAAAATATTGTTATTTTTTGTTTAACTATCGAATTTCGTGGACATTTTCATTTCAAATATGTAGGTAAAAAAAAAATTATGCCCAATAAATGTATTAGATAATCTTAAACGGATGCAGTAACAAAAAAGTATTATTGAGCAAGCTTGTATTTTAAATGAGCTAGTCTTATTAGGTATTCAAATTTAAAATTGTACATGATTTTATTATTATTTGTAAAATTTTGTGGTTTTTACGAACTTTGGACGATTGGATGCTTACCAAAAACAAACAGTCATATACTCATAGAGTCTATGCATTTTCAATAATAAAACACGACACTGTAAGTTGGCCAAGCATATGGAATACTATATATGTAATATAATTGCTATAATATTAGGTCTATATATGATAAACTACTAAAGTACATGTACCTATATATAGTCATTAACGTGTCCTCCGCACGACACCGCACGTGATGAAAACTAATAATAACAGGTAGGTACATTTATATACAAGTAGCATATAATACTATAGCAACAACTACCTATATAGTTACAGTTGGCGCGCACACACCGCGTATTTTTTTAATGCACGGGGGCCTATACTGCGGCGACGACTTGTTTAAGTCGGTCATAACTCATAATATGTTCGTATATTATTATACATCATGTATACGATACCTATAATTACAAATACGTTTGGTGACGTGCGTGCTGTATAGGCGCGCGGAAACTGTGGATACAATAAACGCGGTGCGACAACACACATACATACATATATTATATAGAAGGGGTAATATAATAATAATATAACTCATTTATATATATATATAGGTATGATGTACTGGGTGTAATGGGATTTAAACAATATAAGTGTGTGCGTGCGCGTGGTTCTGTTTTGTTTTGGTATAGCGAGTATCATAGCGTTTCACACTATCGGAGGAACTGGCTTGCATTTTTTTTAATTTTTAAATTAACTTCCATTCGCATTTCTCGGTTGCATGTTATATAATCGTACTGCAAAATATTTTGTCGGACGACTGCAGAGCAGCTGATGCGGCTACAGTTATTACGGTGAGTAATAATTATTGACATTAATTCTAAATCATAAATAATATTATACATATGATATTGACACAACGGCAAATCACGAGTGTCCTAAATATCGTATGTTATTTCAGTATATTATGCACACGCGTCAAGTTACAAAAATTATTTTAAATACATTATATTGTAGTTTAAATTAACCACGTAGTACTGTAATACAAATTATAATTTTGTAGGATTTTCAATGCTTAATAAGCATTGCTAATAATGTTTATAATTTAATATAAATATTCGAACTGCGGCGAATCCCCGTCGATACTTCAAACAAAATAAAAACGCTGTATCGAAACGTTTCACAATCGGCAACTTTCTCAACAAATATAAATACTCAAAAGCAGTTTATATTACGGACTACGGTAGTTGTTTATAACTGATAATTTTCCCTTATTTACAAACAATTTGTAAACAAAATATGCAAAACTAACAAAAATCGTTAAGAATTCTTCACTTCTTAGTTAGTTCCTACTCCGCAAAAAAGCTCTTCTATGTCTATATCTTATATTTTTTAATATTTTAAACAATTTGCGCATGTACAATGACGTACACCTAATCGCTATTCACAAAATATTATCTTACACGATTTGCATATATAGGTATGAGTCCAGACACTGCAGTTTTCGAAGTCGATTAACATTGCGTAATACAGTAAATATAACATATGTATACAACAACTAGTTTACAAATGTGTTTTCCACATTACTATATAATATAATACATGGCGTTATTATACCGTTTTAAATTGGATTATATATACTTACCGTGGCTAAAATATACCAGGTTACTGTCGCAATTTATAGCTATATCCCCTTACTATGACGTTGTATCATGTAAAGAAATTACAATGGCAGCGTATATATGGGCTAAAGAGCGCAGTTATAATTGGTTGCAATCTCCCTACGCGTTTAACTAAACTTTAAGTGTTGTTAAAATATGTACAATGTATATGTTATTAATACCTTAAGTTACATTTTACTTGTACTCGTGGTAACTATATATACAAATTGTAATAACCTAGTATATTTCAAAAAAGGATTATACTAAACTTATAGATACGTGTAATAATAATATATTATATACCTAATGCAGCTGCAGTGAACCTAACCTATATATATTTCAGTACGGCCCTTACATTTATTAATTGCGACAATGCGTGATCTCCTCCAAATTAAAAAAATATATAAATCAAACTAGTATACCAAATATAATTATTATTAAGTAACTACTTATTATTTTTTCGGAACAAAACCTAGTGTAATAGGTAATTAAGTAGATAAGCCAAGATGATTTTACGATTATGTGTATGCTCGACACTTGTCAATTGTTTACATATATTTTCTATTTTTCCAACCATATATTTAAGATATTAATCTTATACATTAATTATATCACATATAATCAAGCATAGCATAAATAAAGTAGGTATACCCTCGTTATTATTACTTTTTTACATTTTACTACAATTAACAGGCTTCTGTAATCGATATGATAACTTAAGTTATAGGCTATAAACTATAACCTAACGACTTAGTTGTCATCTAAGCATGTTATATATTGTAAACAACTAATAACAGAAATATATAAATAGGAATATAAAAGTAATCATAAAACATTTTCGAGGGCTGAACAAATCTTAGTAAGTGGTGTATAAAATAATTTCTAAGTTTACGTAATGCGAGAAAATTTTGAAGTGAAGGGGTTTGAACCCCAACCCCTAACCACAGGTATGACCTTGGAAATATATTATAATAAAATACCCTCAGCTATTGTGAATGATTCATGCAGATATTGATTTATATATATAGACCTTATAATACATCGTTAAAAATTACACATATAACATGATATAAATTATTAACTTCATACTTCAAAAACACTATAATTTATTGTGTAAATTAACGAGTTGCAGACCGGAAATAGAGTTAAAACAGAAATTATCAGCTTTTATCACTGAAATACTAACAATAAAAAACCATAGTGCCTAATATATTAATATAATAATGTCTCAAATATATATATTCAGTATATTCTATTATATATAGTTTATATCAAACTCTAAAAAATAGTGATTACTTTTAGACTATTGCGTATTTACATTGGAAAAAGACAAAAAACAATAGATAAAAACGTTGTATATTATATTATAATATACTTATTACAATATAAGCACTAAGTAATTTATAAAATATATATTAGGTAATAGTTATCTAGGTATATAAATATATCTTTAATTTGTTTAATTAAGCCACCATATTCAAAATTATTTTAAAATAAATAAACCTCGTAAAAATGAGCAAAAAAAAAGAAAATAATGTCTTTCATTAAAGGTACGGTTTCCCTGCAGCGGCCAGACGCCGCGTCAAATACCGATCTGGAGTATGGACATAGTAAGCGTCTAGACGCGGCGTCATGACGCCGTGCTGTTCCACTCTTTGACACTACAGGGAAACCGTACGTCATTACGAAATTATTTTAAGCGAGACTTGAATTCCTCTTTTCAACCTTTCTAATGAATAAGTTCGATTGCCGGCATAGTAATCGTACAGAATATACTTCGTACGATAGTAACTAACTATACAACCTACTATAGTACTTCAGACTTCTTACAATTATAAATAGATTATGTTAACAAAAAATATATCCGGTTTTGTGATTAATTACGATTAATTACACCGCCACGTAGTATAATAACTATTATGTACCCACCTAACTATTATTATATTATAATTTAAATTCATAATTATTTACCATCAAGCACGCAGAACTCATCGTCGACGCACGTGTGTTGAATATAGCTATCTTCGATGGTTGGATCATAATCAGCTACAAACATTTTCTGAAAAAATTGAATGGTGATCGCGCTTTTACCCACACCACCGTCACCGACCACCACCAGCTTGTACGTAGGCAATGGATGGTTGGGGGCCTGGGTTATGGCGCGTCGATGTCGAGTCAACTCTTGTTGGGTAGTGTACGCGAACCTCGACGACAGTTTGTCTGAAATAATAATAACTTGAGTTATGATAATTATAAAAGAAATATTAATACAAGTAGTAATTATAATAATTATGACAGTAATAATCAATAACGGGAGGTGCGAATTGAAACAGAAATCGACTAATATTATTTATTAATAATTTTTACTATTTATAAGGGTGAATGGGGGTGGTGTTAGAATTTAACTGTTATATCTGTACATAGAAAATGAACATTTGACACTCCATCAAACTTTTAACACTTGATACATACTTTAATAAAATTAATCTATGTACCTATCAAACACTCAATATCCATCAAAAACTGCTAAAAATACAATAACATAATAATATGTTAACTACAACTCATTCTTAGATCACCATCACTCTCTATATCATAGCAAATCAATTCTTACAAATTTACATTAAATTATTTAAAAACAATATTAACTGATAATCTGAACTGTACAATAATAATTGCTGGTGCCTGGTAGCATAAACAAGAAAATTGAAGAATTATTATGTGATCCACTATTATAGTTTTATCAATCCCAGTAAATTTATATTTAAAAATACATCATTGTAAAATCAATAATATGTTCATTAATATTTGTAACAATTGCTATCACGATACTACCAATCAATTGTCTATTTGCGGTAAACACCATAGGTGTTAAATTTCACTAGCTTACTATTACTTACTACTAAGTAGATAATATAATTAATATCCAATTTAAAAATTATGTGAAACTCAAAACCACCTCTTTTACTACCACTATAAAATTTAGGCCAAAACAACCATATCATAAGTCTATATAGTATAATATTATATTATGAAAATTCCTATAACTCTTTACTCTTGTCAGCAATAATGACAATTATGCTTATGAGTGCAGGCCGCAGGGTGACACAATTACCTTACCATCGCCTTTTATGAAAAACCCGTTAATATTGTGTACATAATTATTAATCATATTACTATGTATAAAATTTGTTGGGATATAAATTACTTTCCACATGTAAGCTACCACGATTATAGTATCATGTTACAATAATAAAATTAAAAAACAATTAGTAAATTAAAAGGATAAGATTCATACAATAAAATCACATTTTTTATTTGCTGCTGATTATACTTAGATAAATTGTAAATAAAATCTTGAAATATATCTGCATAATATCTACTTTATATAAAATAGCTGTTGAGTTTTATATTATTTCTTATTATCTGCAACTGTAAATATAGTGATTTTGCTTTTATCATGTGTCATATGTCTTGTAAATTTATAAAATTATAAAAACATGAATAATATATTAATTTAATTTTTGTATGCAAGCAATTAGATTAAAACATTTTGTTTTTATATTTATATTTAAAGCATACAATTTAAGATAAAAACTAGCTATCATTTGTTTTTTATATATAATAAATTAATTTAACAACAGAAACATAAAATAAAATACATTAAACATGAAGTAAATACATACTGTTTATTGTTTTGTTATTGTTCAGGTAGGTAAGAACCAACTAAGAACTGGTAATTGGAGTACTTATAATATCATAATATGATATACAATTTTTGGTATTAGTTATTTATCTTTTATAGACTTATTAAAAAAAAGAGGAACTGTATTATTTTTATATTATTTCTAATTAACTGGATAACTATAAATTTAATATAACTTTTTAAAACTTAATTTAGATGAATAAAAAAGAAAACATAACATTTTCAGTATGCCCATAGTATAAAACTAAACAAATTGCAAATTGATTAATTTGATAAATTTTAATCAATTATAACTAATTATGTACACAGCTAAGTGTATTAATCAAAAAAGAATTCAATAAAGTATATAAATTTTACATTTTTATATATTTCAAAGAGTTATACTGTTATCAGACTTTTGTCAAAGAAAACAAATCATTTCGGACTTAAAATATTAATTCATTCAGAACGACGTCCTATTATATATATATATATATATTTTACTTGTTTTCCAAAATAATGTACATTTGAGCAGCCATGTACTCGACATTATTTACTAAATGCACATATTCTTACCGACAGCCGGATCTGATCTATGTGACCGAACTGGCGAACGTCATTGCCATGGCCTGGGTAGGGTCGACGGCGATCAAACGGCGGATGGACCGCAAATCACGGAGCAGCCAGTGGAATCCTGACAATTTCAGCCAAATTCGGCGCCTTTGGAATTCAGAAGACGTCCGACCGCATTTCGTCAAAATAAGCTGTTGGAGTGTTGGTTGTTACGTAGTTGCACGCTGCACAATGCACAGATCTCACGTCGTGTCGTCGTCTGGGATTTGGCGATATAATAGTAATAATAATAATAATAGTAATAGTAATAATATTGCGGGTACGGTAGACAGGCGTAAAACAAAAATCGAATAAAACAAAATAATAAGATATATATATATATATATATATTATATATGCGCGTGCGTGTTTTCCTCCGTTATCAGTTGCGCCGTCCAGAGTGCCTGGACCGATTGATAAGACGCGGTAGCGCGAGAACGATGAAGTGCGCATGCGTGTCGACTAAAACTCAAATCTCCATAGCCACCGCCACTGAGTCAGATAACAGAGTCATTGAGTCATTCCTACAGGCTGTATTGCGATAACGTTTCGCGGTTCCTAAGCGGCAAACACGTCCTTCCGCGTCTTCTACAGTTTTTGAAACTCGATATAATTGTATTGTTGTTTTCGTGTTGTTGTTGAATGTCATTATTATTTATTCAATTTGTCCAGCATAGCACACACGTCCACGCCATCCGACAAATGCGTTTTCCAGAGTCTGGCGACGACGTACGATGACCACAGTAGCCCCCGGCGCGGGTGCCGACACCACTGCCGTACCAATCGTCACCACTGCAGCCTCCAACGGCAAGGGACACATTTTGCACGACGGTCCAGCGTATTCGTTGGCGCTCAATAAAGAGCACACGCACGTGGTGGTTGCCGGTAGAAATGGTAAGTCGTTTTTGTTTTGTTTTTATTAATTTTTTTTTTTGGTCGACAATCTTTATTCTCATCGCTAATTCAGCGCATTAACTATTGTTTTTTTTTTTTTTTTAGTGTTTAAAGTATTTCTCATCGAACAGGGAGGCTTCAAAGAATGTGTCAACTTGCGCTGTGGCAAAACATCAAGTGTGCAGAGTTCGTCGAGCATGGATGTAGCTTGGAACCCGGCAGATGGTAAGATGGACAATGTCCATTTTTATTTACAACATTATTATTATATGCCACAGAATTTAAGAAATCTAAAAAGGCTAAATATGTACAAATTGTTATAATATGTAGGTTCATGAAAAAATCAAAAACCTTTTTTTTATACATTTGGCTAACTACCTTTATTTTTTATTTTAAGAAAAATTCAAATTGTAATTGAAAAAAATATATATATAATAAATAGGTATGAATTTAAAAAAAAAATATGGTGGAACTTCGTATTTTTACTCTTATACCTATCCATGAAATACATCTGTAGTTTGGTCTACTATGAATGAAAGTATACAGAAAAACATGCTAATCTTACAACTTCTAAGCCCCAATTTTATTAATTATATTATATCTCATTTACAATACAGCATTATTAAATAATTATTTTATTTATTTAGATTTTGACTAACTTATTTTCTGTCTGTAGACAATGTTTTGGCGACAGCTACGACAGGTGGTGCGGTAGTCACGTGGAACTTGAATAGATCATCCAGGAACAAACAAGACCATATTTTTTACGACCACCGAAGAACTGTAAACAAGGTTACATTTCATTGTGTTGAACCCAACCTACTGATGTCAGGTTCTCAAGATGGCACAATAAAATGTTTTGATTTGAGACTAAAAGAAGCTCCTAAAACTTATTCCAGGTAATTTAATGATTGAATTATTTTTAGTTGAAACCTTATGGTATCAAATAAATTATTGTGTTATAGCGATTCAGAAAGTATTAGAGATGTTCAATTTAGCCCTCACAACAATTATGTATTTGCTGCAGCTTCGGAAAATGGCAGTATTCAAATATGGGATACCAGAAAAGCCGAAAAATGTCTAAATAAGTTTTCTGCTCATAATGGACCAGTATTTTCTTGTGATTGGCATTCGGAGCTTCAATTTCTAGCAACTGCCAGTCGTGACAAGACTATCAAAGTAAATTATTTGGCTTAACCTGTACTTATGATAAATAAAATAAAATTCTTTATTGATTTAGGTTTGGAACGTTACAAATAAACCTATTGCTGAGTACACAATTAGCACTATTGCCCCAGTCGGACGAGTTAAGTGGCGGCCATATCGTAGGTATCATTTGGCATCTAGTGCTTTAGTTCTAGACTCTGCCATTAATGTTTGGGACGTACGCAGACCTTATATTCCTTATGCATCATTTGCTAAACATACAGATGTAGCAACTTGTATTGCTTGGAAAGGAGATCCTTTTGTACTTTTATCCACAAATCGAGTAATTAACTATTTGACACTTATGAAAACATATTTACTTATTTTTAATATAAATTATAATATTAGGATAGTACTTTGCATCAAAATTTTATAAGTGAAGCAGACTTGCCTTTAGAAAGTGCTAATCAACAAGGTATGGCTATTAATAGAGATGGTGATCTTGTATTTTGTTGCCCAGTTAATTTAAACAAAGTAGAAATTCAAAAGTCTAAAGAAAGTTCTAGGTAATTTATTTGGTTGAGTTTAAAAGTAATTTATTTTGATTATATTGTAAGAAATGTATTTTTATAGAAAGACTTCAACTACAACTAGTGGCGAAGAAGAATTAAACACATCTAGTGAGATGAATGTATTCCGTGATCCAAAAATTGTTATGTGTTTATCTGATGAAGCAGAGTGTATCCAAACATGTGCTATCCAATATAAACTTATAGGAAGATCAATAGGAGAACTCTGTGAACACAATGCTGGTGTTGCTTCCAGTGTTGGAAGAACAACTGTAAATATTTTATTATTATTATTATATATATTAAATAGCTTACAGGATATGAATTAATATTATATTATATTAACCTAATCTAGGTTTTTTTGCTGTGGAATGTCCTAAGAATACTGTATGATCACCGTGTGTCTCTCATTGCTCTAAAAGAAGATATTATGAGCAGCTCAAACATTGATAGCAGCTTTGATGGAGAGAACCAAATTGGTTCCCTCAGCGATGAAGATGGTCTCAGAGGAGATAGACCTTACCAGCTAGGAGATTTCTATTTTGGCAATGCTGAAATTGATCCTTTAGATGCTGAACATGATCAATTTGACTTCATAGGTTTACAGATGGATAGTAAAACTGTGGAAGAGGACAATGATTGGGAAGTACCTGTAGAATCAATAACTTTAAGACATGAAATCATACATGAACCAATTGTTAATGATCCTTATATACCTAACTCAGCACCTTTAGCAAACAAATTAAGTAAGAATTACATAACAGTGATTAAAAATTGATACATGGCATTAAAATTTGGAATTAATTATTTTATAGATAATCGCATAACCTCTGCACCGCTATTGCGAATAACTTCTCCAGCTAAATTTGACATGTGGAATCCTTCAGAAATTGTTGTTAAAGCTCTTCGTCATCATGTTGATGAAGGTGATGTACAAACTGCAGTTTGTGCATTAATTGTTTTAAGTGATGAAATCAGAAGTGAACTAACTAATCCTAGACATTCTTGGCGTCTTTTACATGGTGAAATAGAATCATGGTGGTTAAATTATCTTGAATTACTAAAAAAATTCAAATTGTGGTCATGTGCTACAACGGTAATTAAATAAAAATTAATTTAATTTATTATGTTTTACAATGAAATAAAAGTAATATAAGTTATTTTTTTATTAAAATTAGGTAATCCAACTCTCACGTATTCGTAGCATATTACAACTGCATCGAACTTCCACTTCAGTTTATTTGACGTGTGGATGGTGTTATAAAGGTTTGACACGAAACAATCGACGCTGCTACAATTGTCAACATTCTGAATGTGCTAGGTGTGCATTATGCCAAAGGATTGTACGTGGAATGTATGCATGGTGTAGGGGATGTGCACATGGTGGCCACATTGGACACATGAAGCAATGGTTTATGGAAAATAAATACTGCCCAACTGGATGTGGACACAAGTGTGAATATTGATCTCAATACAATGTAAGTGTTAAAGTTTTTCTGTTGTATTTTTCAATATTTTAAATGTTTATGGCAGTGTTTAGAATAATATATTATTATTTGTTATTTTACAATAATATATATTTGCACTTATTATGTTCTGCAAGATAGATATAGGTAAAAAAAAACAACTGTATTTTAAAATGATATAATAAAATTGTATAAAAATAATACATAAAATAAATATATGTGATTGGATTTTAAATGTTATATTAAGTATTAAGCAATAATATATATGTAATACATACATACACATACAATGTGTTCAAGAAGTTTGGAAATTTCTTTAATAATTAACCCGTAATAAATATTTCTAGACATTTGGAACACATTGAATATAATATAATATAATATGTATATATTAAAGATTAGGAAAGAAGAATCTTATGTCTGAGAAAAAAAGATAATACACATCTTACTATAAAATCATATAAAATTAAAATCCTTGATATATATTTAGGAGAAAGACATTATAATCAAAATCAAAATAATTGATTGCATATTATTAAAAATTATAATAAATAATAATGAATTAGATTTCCAGAGATGTTGAGGGTTCAAACTTTTCACACTATACTACATTTCAACTTCTTTCGTCTACCTTTGTCTTTACCCTTGCCATTTGCTCCTTTTACATCTTCTTTCTTACGAGCACGGATCTCACGCATCAAGTCAAAAAATACCTGCAAATAATGTTAGTAATTGTTTATCTCCAAATAAAGCATTTAGTTTGATGTTTATTTGTTATGTCACTCACCTTATCAACATTATCTCTTGTCTTAGCTGATGTTTCAACATATGGCACTCCCCATTCTTGAGCTCTAGACTGAGCTTCATTCAATGACACTTTTCGTTTATCTGTCAAGTCTCCTTTATTACCCACTAATAAAAAGGGTATATTTTCATCATTTTTCACTCGTAGAATTTGTTCTCTAAAAAATAATTAAAAATGTTAATTATCTTACATTAAAATAAACTTGTGTTTTTTGACAATTGTTACTAACAAAAAGACAAAATGAAATTTGCATAATTGTACTTTCTAAATGTAGGTTAGTATTTTTTCTTTACAAAATATGTATATAATTAAGTTAAATATAGAATAATAAAGAAATTAGTAAAACTAATCCTATATTATATTGCATAAATTAAAATAGATAAAACTATTTTCTTTTTAAATGAATCCTTTTCAGTTATCTGTTTTAAATTATTTATTAAAAACAGTATCAAAATGATAACTTAATACATATTAAGTAGTTAAGAGGATGAACGTAATGTTTCATCTTACAAACCTACTATACAACAAATTTTCTTTCAAAAGAACTGATGATTTTGTAATGTAAACTTTAATATTAAAGTGAATTAACCTATTATCAAACTTAAAGGTAAAAACATTATCTGTTAAATCAACTGAATTTTTAATAATTAAATTTTTAAGTAAATAATGAGTATGTTTAACACTGAAATAAAAAAATGCTCATAATTTGCTTAAAAAATAAAATATAAAAAATCAATAAAAGATAATGTTCTTACCATTATGTTTGATAATGACTAATGAGTCAATTCACTCTTTTATTAAAGATTACAACAAAAAAAACAATTTTACTGAAAGCAAATTTGTTGTAAGTTTGTAAAATGGAGACAACACATATAGGTATAGCATTCTCTTAGATAAAATTATACAAATCATTTATTTCTTATACAGAATTATTACTTAACATACAATTTTTAATAATTTTCAAAATGATATATCTATATTTTTTTTTAAAACGAGGTTATTATATGAGAAAGTATTGTAATTTAAACCTATGTTGTAATTATTTAGTAGATCCTTATTATACTTCATAAATATGTATCAAATTATATAATTCACATGGGTAAGTGAAAAAAAAAATTATTGATTAATTCAAAATAGGCTAGTAAATGAATGATGTATTGTGAATCTAATTGTGACTTTATGTTGATGATAGGTATTGAATCTGCTCATGCAAAATCTAATAAATAACATACCTAAATTCCATTGTTGATTGGAAACTATCATCTTCTGTTATGGAAAACACACACAAAAATCCTTCACCACTTCGAAAATAATTGTCACGAATGGCAGCATAATCTTCTTGGCCGGCTGTGTCCAATATATCAATTTGGACTTCTTCACCATCCAAGACTACTTTTTTACGGTACGAATCAGCTTTAGTCGGTTCATAATCTTCGACAAACTATATTGGGGCGTGTCAACTAAGGTTATCATACTTTGAAATGAAATTTTATACTTATACTTTAATTGTACATACCTCATCATACATAAACTGAAGGGTTAGAGCAGATTTACCAACACCACCGCTACCCACCATTATAACTTTATGCAGAGCTGGCTGCTGTGCATTATTTTTCTTCATGGCTTGTGATAAAAATATGAACTGTTGGTGCTGAAAAAAAACAAACCAGCTTGTATTAGATTTAATTGTTGTACCTGAATGCAATAAGATTCTGGCGGCGGGTCAAGTGAAAACTTCTTAGGGTCACAGCTTTCTCACAAATTACATTCAAAAACAATCATGGGAAAAAATATATGAGCAATATAAAGTAGGTGTTTACAATCGTTTTCACCGAATCGTGTGTAAATGATTACGAGGAGGGGGAGAGGTTTGAATTTTCGATGAATAATTAATAAATAATAATCACCTTGTTGATGGGAAAATAATTATTTTGATGTATAAAGTATATTACTAACACTAAATGTTTATGATTAATTTTAGTCTTGTACGGAAATAATGTTAATTGATTTTTGAGAGATAAATATTGTTTACATTTCGAGTGTCTTATCAATGTCGATTGGGGTTGGTTAGTGTTACCGACGATGCAAAATTGGCAGTGTGACCATGCTGAGAGAATATTTCCCGACATCCGATAAAGTTCGATTGCTAATAATCGTCTGTAGTTGATGTTGAATGTTGATTACAATTTTTATTAGTTTTAAAGCCAAGTTCGCGTTCACAGCATTGCTTATGACGTCTGTTTATAATCGTATTCTGATTTCCTATTTTTAATTTGAATTTGTAATTATGGTAATATACTAATATGGTATGATTCACTAACCCTTATCTATCAGAAAATATCCAGTTGGGTTGGTTTCAACTTATATACTCGATACAACAAACGACGTAGCTGTCAGTGATTATTTTACTTGAAACACAAAAACGGAAATTATTCGAATTTTACCTATAGTCATTAAGAAATATTTTGGATACCCACGAAATATTACCAAAAATTCGCCACTTTAATTTATACATCACGATTGGAATATGATTTCTATTACAAAATAAAAACTGCGGCTCGTGTAAAAAAAATAATAATAACAAAATAACAATAAAATTATTATTTTTCCTTGAAAATCACAAAAGGCTTAGACGGTAGAATTAAGTTTAATTACAGTATAATAATGAGCTCTAACTGATCATTAAAGATAAATAAAGATATTATTTGTTAATAATACAAATAAATAATTAACCATAGGCTTAGGTATGATATATGGATTGTGCATGGTGTGTATGATTTAATATAATGTATATTTACACTTAAGTATTCATTTTCAAGTGTTATATGCAAGATAATTCACCAGGCATAACTATTATAAATTTATTAAAAATTATATTTTTAGAATTTAAATATGTCGATATTTATTTGTTTTAAGACCAATTTTGAAATATTCCGTATTTCTTGAATGACATAATAATGCTAAGTAGGTAGGTATATATTTGAAAATATAATCTTTATAAGAATACTACAATGAACACTCCAGTGATTTAACAGTAAAGGTTTTGTTTACTTTTATAAAGTAATTATAAATTGGCTTTTTATTTCATATTTATACAATTTTGACTGGAAGATATGCCTGTATATTTTAAAATTATTACTAAGAAACCAAGATAAAACCAAATTACTCTTAAACATATTAGACATTAGTTATAGTTTAAAAAAAATTGAAATCCCAGTGATTGAAAACATCGTGCTAGTGTTTGAACTTTGAACACTTCAAGCCCAGTGTGTGAACTGCTAACCACTAATAAGTTAATAAGTAACAATATTATCTATTAATTTTTCATATTCGATACATAATTTTCTTAAAATTAAATCATTTGTGAGCGATGTTCAATTACTGGAGGGTGTTCTGCAATAACTGAATGGTTCTCAACAATGGTTCGACAATTAGATACGATTTTAAGATTGAATAGATCAACTTTATTAGAGGATAACCAATGTTTGATGGTTCGAACGTACGTACGTGGTGAATCATCATGTGTGTAAGTCGTAAGGAATTTGAATACTTTGACTAATAGGTAATACAACATATTTTTTACGCTATAACGTTAAATTAAGTGGTTTATTGTCGCTTTACAACACATGGCGATCTATTTAACTCGATTTAAATATTTACGTTAATTATTTCGAGAATCTCTAAAAATGTTGAAAATATTTTTTTTACTTACTTTGACCGACATTATATCAATATACAATATTATTATATAATTTTTTAATTTCATATTCTGTTTATTCTTAATCAGAATATTTTTTAAAATATTTTAATACATATAAAAATTCAATTACGAATCAGTATTTAGTTAATAATTATAGTGTTATTGAAATTATTTTTTTTAATTGTGTATAATATTATATAATAGGCTTATGATGGTTTATACATTTATCGTTTCATCGATATTGAAATGCATGATTCAACCATTTTAATTGTGGAATATAATGGAAATCGTCGAACATAATTATTGTCATGCTTTATTTTTATTTTTGGCATTATGATGAAAATTATCAACATTTGTGATTTCTCATTAGGTATCACAGTTTAACTATTTGTTAGTTCGTTCCTTGTCAGTTGTCACCGTAATAGTAATTTTTACAAGTAACTACATTGTACCATGTAAAAATTAACTTTTCATTATTATTTTTCTTTTCAATAATACAATAAATATATTAATGTTATTACTTATTACTTATCTCTTATTTATTGATAATTGGTCCACAGCTAATTTATATTTGATAAGTCAAAAATGTATAAAATACGAAATACCGATTCCATATCAGATTTAAATCACATATCGCATTATTGCTGTTTTCGTCTCAAAAAAGCATATTATTATTGAAGAGAAAACATTTTAAAAATAAAAAATATATAAGCGTGAATGCACATCCTGCACGGCTGCACCCTTATTTTACAACGTATGACTCGCATTATTTCAATAATTATATTGCTTATATTTCTTATTCTCTATTACTATTATTGCTATTGTAAAGACGTATAACTCTTAATACGTTTATCTTTATTGCGTATTTAAATATATGATAGTAAATATGTAGGTATAAATCCACTAGTAAAAAGTATCGAGCAAATACTTTTTTAAGACGATATACCTACCTGGTGGTACACGTACACTTATTTTATTAATATTTATAATAATAATAATAATATTATTAATTTATTTATACATTTGACATATGGTCATCGGGTCATGCGACATGCATTGTTGAATATATTGTACATTATACCAAGTTGTTATCCATCATAATTGTAACGTCTAAACACAAACTATTTACAACTTATACTCGAAAAAATGTCCAGTTCGCTGAATGATAGTCTTGTATAATTTTCTACTATGCACAATGCACTAGCTGTATTGTAATTGAATAAATTTATAATACGGATTTTATAGCACCATGAAATGTATTTAAATCCTAATATATATTTGAAAACATTCAACAGTTAAATTCGATTTATTTATACACTAAAGAATACAAATTGAAATGTTATTTTTTTTCTATGGCTATATTTTTATAAACGCCACAACTATTTTTTCGATCATATTGTATTCATGTCACATACACAAACTTAAGTTAATATTGGGAAACAACCTATCTTACACGATAGGATGGAATGTTAATTAAGGACATAATTTGTAACTTAATGGACAATTTTCAATCCTTTTCTCTAGGTATTTGAAAGGTTATGATAATTTTATATGACGTATCTCTACCCTACTGACTTTTATTAATAGGTTTATAAACTGTGTTTAGGTGCAAAAGCAAAGTATAAAAGGGCATACGGTGCTGTAGTCCGTGCCTGCATCTGCAGTGACAAGCTCAGAGACGCACTACTAGTCAGCTCGAGCCTCGGAGTGATGATACAACCACCATACCAATGATATATATTCATATATATAAATATATGCCTTCGTGGAAGTACAGTGGGTAGGTCTGATTTTTAGACAAGAAAACCATTTTTCACTATTTGACGCGGCAAAATCTAAAGATACAAAAATTTGTTTTCTTTACTATAACTAATAATTAATTTAAATTACATTTTTTCATTTGTAAAATTGAATTGAATTATTAATTTTGGTTTAAATATTACTGTTAAAGTTTAAAGTTTACACTGTAAACAATTTTGATTATTTCAATCCGTTTTGATTTCTTGAAACTCTATCACTACCAGGGTCATAATTTTTAATTAACTGCGTATACTTTTTATAACATCAATATGACATCACATAACATTAAAATATAATTAAGTATAGGTACCTATTTATATTACAGTACACGGAATAATTAATTTAACCTACACGCTAATTTCTTCGCTCAATTTTTTGTGATTGGTTGAGTATGTTTTTGAACAAAATTAAAAAGTAATAAAATGTTTGATATTGAAAAAATCTAGTGTTAGTTATTTATTTTCGATTTTATATAAAAAAAAAATCTTTTTTATAGAAATCACATTGACAGACTGAAAGAATTAGTAAGCAGCCTATCGTATTTATTATTATTGACCTAATATTATATTTTGATTTTTGATACCCATTTATATTAAGTCATAAATGTATTTACATTAAACTAATAAAGCACTGTTATAAATTAATCACAATGTATATGGTATACATTGTATACTATACAATATACATATATAATAATACCTATACAATATCACCTATACAATATTATGTTGATTTGTTTATTAAATATTATAATCAACTTTTAATATTGAAGAAAATATTCCTTTATTTTCACTTAATTTTTAGAATGAGTTTTTTCTATGATAACCGATTTAGATATAATCGAACGGTTCAACTCGAACCGGATGTACAGATTTATGACTCATCATTGGATACAGTCATGTTTAATAAATATAGTATTGTAAGAATATCATTTTTTTAACCATATATCCACACAGTATATGTAGGACGTAGGTATATCATATACATATGTTCTAATGTACTATACTCCTATGTTTATATTATATATTACTGTTGTATTAATATTAAAAACAGTGGTATAGATACTATAATTTTAATAACTATTCTGTTTTCGGAAGTAGGCCAAACCGTTATAACAATATATTATGTGTACTGTACAGAGTGCGGGCGTAACGGTGAAATTTTCCGTACGGATATTGTAAGTATAATTATGTATAGCCGTATAGGTAATATGAATTTTAAACTGTGTCTGTTTTTTTCTTGTTATAATATTATAAAACTAAATATTTTATTTCCATCAATAAATAAAATAATTTATATATTGAAATATATTATGTGAACGACATTTACTCATTTATAATTATACATTTTTTTATTTTTGTTAAGTATATATTATAATAGTACATAGGAAAATTTATGGAAGGGTTTCAGTCTCTCTCTCAAGATTTTTTGGGGTAGTTGCACCAGTGTGAAGTATTATCGTTTCATCGTTTGCCCCATATATTATAATGCAATAATGCAAGTCATCGGTTAAGTAAATATGTTAAATTGTACTCGATATATAAGTCTTGTTTAATTTAACATAAAAATCCTCTTGAATTCCCAATTTGTTTGGTATGAATCTGTAGTCACTGAGATACGTACACCGTATACCGTATCAAGCATCATAGACAGTGTTTTATTTTCAGTTACTACAAATTGCCACATTATAAATTATAAATAGCAGTCAACGGCTAATAATTAATAATAAATATGCTTTCGACATTTATCATATCTATAATAAATAATAATATGTATACAAAGTATATTATATAGAATCTATACTTTCTATACTAAAGATAGACAGAAGAATATGCTTATATATAGCTATAAATTTAATAATTATTTTAATTGGAGTATAATAACAATTAATTTTCTCAGAACGTGTGCCTAACTATAATATTAATTAATCTTGATAATCGGTTTGTATTAAACATTTTGTTCGCTGCGTAGGTATATAACAAAACAATGACACTGAAAATGAAAATCCTATTTTATCATAAAACAAGATAGTAATTGTTATTTTTTGCTTTAGTATTATAAGTAATTTGATATTAACACTGAAATACGAAGATTAAAGAATGTCGTCAATGTCAACTATTCATTAAATCCAAATTAAAATCTGAAGAAATGCAAAGGATTCAAAATAGTACATATTATATATTATTTAAAAAGGTACAGCGGCTGCTCCCTTACTGCAGTGTTTGATTCTTAAAAATATGTGCATATTTTTATCGAGTCAGTACAAACACACATAATATACACACGTCTTACCATGAATTATTTTTCAAACTACAGTTTAAAACATTTTTTACTGAAAAACAGTTAATTATTTTATTAGGTACCTGACGATTAATTAAAATGTCACCGCATAATGACATTGATTAAAAACACATTAATGTACATATATGGTTAAACACCGGCGCCATTTATTGGGTTTTATATGGTAAGTTAAAATTTTTTAATTTTATATCACAAAAAATTACTAAATGATAATAAATATTAAATTAATATTCTAATAATTGATAGCGTACCTATACATAGATATTTATATTAGGTATTCTTGATCTATCCGCATTAGGTACCAATAATAAAATGGTTTTACAAAAAATCATTACAAGAAGCCTACCCTGATTTTTAACCCTTAAGTATACCTAAAATATGCGCTTTAAAATTAAAAACAAGAATTGTTTTATTTTTTATTTATATAAGCACACTGAATAATGAATGTAACCAGGCCTGTCCTGAATTTTGGTCCTAGACACGCCTCTGAGCATTCCCAAAGATTTTAATTGCTCTTAGATTATATTTAACTACCTACTATATTTCAATAATGGTGAATTTATGAATATTTCGGCGGCTCCACGGCGGTAGCTATGAGACAGAACTGAATTCAGTTAATTATCAATTATCAGTGGTGTATTAGAGGGTATACGGGGGTATACGGCGTATACTTACTTCTCAATTTTTTTGCTTAGCGTATACTCTCTAAATAAACGACGATACGCGAGTATACGGCCGTATAGCCCCGTATACCTGTTAGAATTTTCAAAAATGAATAAAATGCACTAAAAATACAAAATAAAAACTGTACTATTAAATTCTATATTTGATGAATTAAATTTCTGTAAAGACGACGACGAGCCTCGAATGTAATCGTTAGAATAAAAGACGCAAATGCATCAAGTTTCGGGCCCTAGCAATCATGGTTAGTGCACTAATCACTAAGTTATTGGTAGTTAGTAACCATTGTAATCTCTTAGACTGTACTATTTTTTTTAAGTTAATCTTTGGTCAAAGTAATAGGTAGTGATAATTAGAATAAAGATTGTTAGTTAATTCGAGCGAAGCGAGAAAAAATTTTTTTTGATTCAATGTTATAGGTATATCATTGATACCTAAGATCTAAAAGACGTATACCCACGAATATTTTTAGCAATACACCACTGTCAATTATCAATACCTATTCGTATGTATATATCTGTATTAATAAATATAATTAATATAAATAATATAATCCAACTACTATACGTGCCCAGCAATATGTCATAGTACTAACTAGTTATACTGCTGTAGGTTACATTTGTATACTTAAACTTGACGAATACGATTTTCAATCGGATTAAAACCGCGATGGCTGAATATTCCGTACCCGGAAATTACTTGTCTATAATATGCAACCGCGGTCGTGTACAATACTGATCGACAGTATTCACAAATCAATATTGTCATAATCGTATCGCACAAAACAAAGAATGTATAACATAGTTAGAGTATGTATTGACGTATTGCTGATGTGCGTTACGAATGTGTACGAGAGTGCACGCGATGGAAACGCGTGAGGCGTGAGCTTTCTTTTTTTTTCTCGACAAATATTTGTGAATATTTGGCCAATAATAATTTATCAACAATACCACCGCGACTATACAATTATATTTTATATAATAATTATTACCATCATAAATGATTGATTTTGTTATATTATTATTATAATAATTATAATAATAATAATAATTAAAATAATACATATTATAATATTAAAATAATTATTATAATATAATATTATTAAATAATTACAATATAATATATTACAATTATAATATTATATATTATAATATTTATTATGATTATATTATAATTGTCCATCACGCTGTCGTGTCATTCTATTGAGCAGAAAACGGGATATCGACATGTATGTAAATTGTATATCGTTATACACAAACACACTCGATGATGGTATATTTGTATATTTTCTGTCAGTGTCTTCAGGCTTGTCGATCTAGGGCCGTATCATATGCACACTCGGGTTTCGGTTTACATTCAATGTTTTCAGTAGGGCGGCGTATAAATTTCATATAATATTAAACCAATATAATTTTAACGCGATTGTACCAAACGGGCCTAAAAATTATTTCGATCGTTAATATGACTCTCCTTCAATGGCCCGAATATAATTTATGATGCCATAAACAAATGCTTGTACGTATAGCTTATCGATATAAAAAGATGCGCCTACAGTCCCTTATTGAGTACGCTATAAAGTTTATAAAAGCGTCGCGAGTACCCTTCCCTCTGAAATAGATGTATATTTAGTTTTTTTAGGTAAAAAACGGTAAAAAGTAACCGGCAGCTATAGTAATAAAAAAAATGTCGATTGTTTGCTTTTTTTTTTTGCGCGTAAACTGTTTCGGCAACACATTTAACTATGCGTGCAGAGTTTCGGAGTTCAAAAGTAAATCCTTCACTGCGAAAACTTGCATACGAGCTTTTTTCAAAAAAGTGCTTATTGGGGGCGCTAGATATTAAATATTGGGATTTTTGTGATATTATCGATATAAAAAGATGCGTCGATGGTCTCTTGAGCGTTAAGCACGCTTTAACGTTTTAAAGACATCACCAGTACTCTACAGTCTTCCCTCTTAAATAGATGTATTTAATCGATATTTTTTTTTTATCACTACAGCCGGAGCGGTTACTTTTTACCGTTTTTTTCACCTAAAAAAGTTAAATATACGTCTATTTAAGAGTGAAGAGTACTCGCGACGCCTCTAAAGTTTGTAGTGTGTACAAGGGACCATCGGCGCACCTTTTTTCATCAATAAAATCACGAAAAACCAAATATTTAATACCCAGTGCTTCTAAAAACCATTTTTATCAAAAAAACTTGTAATTAAAAAAATGGAAAAGTTCAATTTTCTATAGATAGCTCTAAAAGATTAAATATTTTTTTAATTATAATTTATTTAGATACTGATGATACAGACATTTGGCAAAATGTTAAGCTAATTCGTATAGTACATTTACAAATAAAAATAATGCAATTAATAAGAACCGTGTAGTTCTTGTGGTTCGATAATCGTAATAAAATATAAATAAACACACAAATATACAACAATATACGTATATAAAATATAAATAATATATTTTATAGATAAAATTATAAAAACAAATAATGTATTAAATCAGAATCTTGCGGGGTCACTTAAACAAGGATATAGCGCATAATCTCTTCCGGTCATGTATGTTGCCTAGTGTAAATAAATTATTCGCTTAAAATAAAAATTAATAATTCGTTAATATACGCGAGAAATAGATAATTTACTCTTGTCCATACGTGTATCATGTCTATGTCCGGTCGCCATCGATGCCTTGCACACTTGTATCGTCGTATCCGGATACTGAGTTTGCGTCACCGCAGCTGACTTTATTCCGTTCAACTCACTTGTACCATCTCCGCCACGCTAATAAATCACCACCGCCATTGCGACATCTGAGCCTCGTTGCGCCCGCACACGTACCTACAATCGGTTCTCAGCTATCATCTGCCGTGCTATGTTAACGATATCTCCGCCTTACCGTTGCGAATCCTATCACTCGACCAAATATGCGACAAGCCTCAATTATATGTCACGTATAGTACGACATACACAATACACACATATGGTATGGTATTATATTACAACACTGGTGTCTGGTATTATCATAATTTACTCGTTATTTTTTTCTTTACCGTGAGCAACCGAAAAGTTTGCGTGACGGTATTTTAACTATCGGAAAACGACAACAGTTATATTATTTTTATGAACAATACTTGTATTATTCCACTATTATTGTATTATATTCTAAACACGTTAAAACAATATTATTTACTTTTACGAACATTTGAAATGTGAAATATTATTTTATGATGTTATATTATATTATTATTATTTATTTGATAGGTACCTAATGATATAACGCAGAACCCACAATCAAACAGAATTAATAGTAAGACAAATGATGAGATTTGAAAGGGTAGAAACTTTTAATTGTCTTGAAGTAGGACTAGGTAGACATAATCAATGAAGTACACGATAAAGTAAAAAGAAGAGTAAATGCTACTAATAGATGTTTTTGAATGCTAAAAAAAAGTCGAAAATATCAATGTATAAATTACTTATTAGCCATTAGGCCTATTGAATTGTACGCATGTGAGGCATGATAGCCTTCAACAAAAACTGACGAAAAAAATTTAGCATTATTTTAAAGAAAAATACTTAGACGAATATTTGACCCCAAAAATAATGAGAAAATCAATGAACATGAGCGTAGAACTAATGATGACTTGAATAATTTATACAACCAGCCGGACATAGTAGCAGTAATGAAAAGCAAAAGAATATAGGATGGACAATACATGTCTGGCGCGCGGTGAAGGAAAACTATTTAATAAAATAACTTCATGCGTAACCATAATATGTTGTCCATGTACCTATATCAAGATCTAAGTTTGATATAGGAGTAGAGAATCCAGAAAAGATGGCAAAAATAAAGAACGATGGAAAGAAGTGGTAATTGCGGCAAAGGGCCCTAACACTTAACGGCCCATACTAACCAAAAAAATTGATACTTAACATAAATTAAACTTACTTTATTTGAATATTTGGAAAATACGTATATTAATAATTAATTTAGTATATTACTATTTGAATACTTTTTCCAATATATATATATTATATTTTGTGATATGTGTATATACTAAATATATTATGTAATTTTAATACTATTTAGTATTTACATTATTGCGTGGCTGCAATAACTTGGCTGCAACTAGTACGTACCTCTCATAAACCCAGGTAGCGCAACTCATAATTTATTGAGGGATTTGGTCACAAATCACCAACACCGTACACCGAGTAAAATAATTATATATGCGTATTTGTTTATATTTATAGCCTTATAGGTATATTTAGTATTACTGCAGTGTTAGTATTGATTTAAATTAGTAATTTATAACAAATGGTTATAAAATATGTATTATGTATAATATTATAATATTATGTTATGTCGCGCCCGCAGTTGTTCGTTGTTGTTTTGGTCTTACATGTACATCAATACATCATCATCCGCCGCGGCTGACGGATATGCGGGCTCGGTGATCGTGGCCCAACGGACGCATTGGCAGTGATGTTGCGACAGCGGTCTCGTCTCCGTGGTCGAATCCGTGAGTTCAGCGGGACCTCTGACGGCCCGTCGGTGGCCATCACGATTGGAGTAGCGATTGCGACGGGCGCGGGCGGCCACGCCAACAAAAACACGGGACGACGACGACGACGCGTCATACAACCGCTGTTGTGGAAAATAAACACACGCTGCACGCATACGGCTGTATGAGAATAGGGAAGTATCTATAATTATGTCGACGATTAAACGACTGTATAGGAATCACTAAAATATAACAAATATAAATTTATTATAATATAATATAATATGACTCTACTGTTCTACTAAACCAACTACTAAATCCAAAACCAGGGTCACTGTTTTAGGTAACGCAGGGTATACCTTAGTGGCTCTATTTTTTTTCTGTACCGTATTGGCCTGCCTCAATTGTATGTTGCGCTAGTACAGCTAAAATGTAATAAATATACTATAGAATAGCTATTGAAAAATATAATTTCTTAATTTGTTTTAATCTATATTATAGTTAACATATCTTGACAAATAACTGTTGTAATATTATAATCATAGTTAAAAATTTAAAATATATTCATCGCTATCTTATTATAACTTCTTAATATTGTGATATAATGACAATATAATCAAGATACAATGTAACATAAATTCAGCGGCGCATCTGGGGGGAGGGGTGGAGCGTTAAGGAGTTGTAACCCCTCCAAGGCCTAGTATAATAACCTATGTACTTATTATATGTATATATATTGTAATAATGTAACCCCTCACCGAATTTTTTTAGTTGCGCCACTGATTACATAATAGCCAAAAGGAAATAACTGTAATTATACTATTTAATATAGTATTTAAAGGCTTCCTGATTACTGATTATTTATGCATAATCTGGATAATTGAATAGGCGTTGCATTTCGAAACTTCAAAACAATGATTAAGTGTATTGCAAAAACTTTATATGCACATAAAATATAAAAAAAAAAACAATTTTATTTTCCATATTGGGACCACAATCACCTATTGACTGTTTTTTTTTCACCTAAAAAACTAAATATACGTCTTTTTAAGAGGAAAGGGTACTGGTAGTGTCCTTAAAAACATTAGCGTGATCAAGGGACCGTCGGCGCATCTTTTAATATCGATAAAATCACGAAAATCCAAATATTTAATGAGACCGCCATTTCACTAGCCATTCACTATACGCAAAACGCAAATGCTTTCTTCGTTGCTGGACGATGGGTTGCTTTAGTATAGGTCTACGACATATCTTCATTGAACCCAATGTCCCAGTGGCATGCTCAGCTTTTTTGAAAGGGGGATATTTTTGAATTATCACAGACCCTAATTCCTAATTCCCAACTAAATTGCCGGTAAATTTATAGAGAACCATGTAATACATTTTCAATCATTAATTCCGGATTTACAATGTTTTTTATCTACATTGGTAAAGAAAAACTAAAATAATGGAAAAGTTCAATTTTCTATAGATAGCTCAAAAAGAGTAAATATTTTTGAAATTATAATGTGTTTAGAAAATGATAATATAAACATTTCGCAAAATGTTACGTTAATACGTATAAAACATTTATAAATAAATATAATGCAAATAATAAGAAGCGTATTATAGTTCTTGTGGCTCAATAATCGTAATAAAATAAAAATACACACACAAACATACAACACTATTATAAAATTATAAAAACAAATAATTTATTAAATCAGAAATAAGCGGGACACATAAACAAGGATATAGCGCACACTCTTCCGATCATGCGTATATTGCCTGGAGTAAATAAATTATTATTAGCTATGAATTAAAATAATAATAATTAATATCTAATTCGTTAATATACGCGAGAATAGATAATTTACTCTTGTTCATATGACATTGTGTGTTCGATAATTTATAACATCGCACTGTAGTCGTCCATCCGTCGGTCATAATGTCTATGTCCGGTCGCCGCAGATGCCTCGCACACACTTGCATCGTCGTATCCGGAAACTGCGTGCTGAGTTGGCGTCACCGCAGCTGACTTTATACCGTTCAACTCACCCGTACCGTCATCGTCACGCCAAGAAGTCACCATCGCCGTCATTGCGACACGTGAGCCTCGTTGCGTCCGCTCACGTACCTACAATCGGTTCTCAGCTGTAATCTGTCACGCCAATGCGCCATGTTAACGCTATCTCCGCCGTACCGTCGTGATTCGTATCACGCGACCCCAAATATGCGATGAGCCTCAAACGTAGGTATGCGTATATGACGCGTCCACACATGGTATTATAATACGACACCGGACACAGGTACAAACATTACGTTATATTTTCTTTGTCGTGCGCACTGCGCAGCCGAAAAATTCGCGCCACAGTAAAATAATTATCGAAAAAAGAGAACAATATTATTTATTCAAATACTTTTATTTTTGTTACCATAATTTTATTATTATATTATATTCTACAATTTAAAAAACCTGAGAAAAAAATATTATTTATACGAAAATTTGAAATATTATTTTATTATGTTATATACTATATTATTATTATTATTAATTTGATACCTAACATATTTTATTTACTTTATTTAAATATTTATATTTCATAAACATGGCCGGCAAATCGTACTTTATTTAGAGATTATGCCTCAAGTCACCAACCCCAAGTTTATATATACATATTAGTATATTTATAACAAATGGTAATGAATTTATACTATTATACGTGTTTTATGTCGGGGCCGCAATTATTCGCAATAATTATAAGCAACAATGATTGCTTTCGTCTTACAAGTGCATATTAACATAGACAAATGATTTTCAGGGCTTTTTCGATTAGAGTTAGTAGTTAGTATTGCTGTTATGATACATTATTAAATTATAATTTATAATTTTACATAAATGTAACATTGTAACATAATCTATTGGAAGAAATGTTTTTTCAATAATTTAAGTTTACAACGAGATGTGTACATTTTTATACGAGACTACTTCGACGTTGTTACACGTTTATTACATAGCAGGCCCGTGGATTTTTTATTATTTTACATGAACTAATCATTCAATCGGATATGTATATAATAATATAATATAAAAATATTAATAAATATTTTATTATGATTTTTTTACTGCGATTGCAGTACTGCATACTTTTTATATAGTTTTAAGTATAGTATATAATACACTTAGCTTCTATATATACGTCGATGACAGACGTGAATCATTATAAAAACATGAGCTTTTGTATACGCAGTGGCAGTATAGGTATTAGTGGTATTACCTATTATTTATAAATAAGACATAACATTAGATAAAAAAAAAATACAAATAATAATTAAACAACAAGCTTTATTTAAAAAAATCCAAAACTTATCATAGTATAATTTAATTGTTGTATGTTAAAAAGTATGTATAGCCATAGAACCGACAGACGTGTAATATATATTATTTGTGACCTATATGAGATATAATGCCGTTTTGTTTTAACTAGTAGGTTCGTTCGTTGATTTATCCAAATCCATCTTATCAACATTGAACGATAAAAATTGTACCTCGGCCACAAGCCTCTCGCGGACCACGAAACGTAATGCAGGGTCATTGGCTGACGCGCCACCGCCGTGAAACCATGTGAGCCTTGTGCCGGTGCAGCCGTCACACACAATGTCCACAGATATATTGTGACGGCTATCTACTCGACGTCTCTTTTCCGCCTCGAATTTGGCCATCGTTGCGATAGTTGTAAGTCTGTCGATGTGACTACGAAGTTCATAGTATGAACGCCGTGGCCGGATATCCATTTCTAGGGTATAGGCACTCCTCATAACTGTTAGACATTTATACTCCTGCAGCCCATCGCGAAACTCGTACATTGCATACAAACCATTGACCATCAGGCATCAACAACTGGTTTAATGATTTTCGACAACCAACATTCTTATTTTCATCATTGTCAGCGAAACGGCACTACATCATTCTGTGGCTATACACAACTCACGGTCCGGACAGATACATTTTGAATATTTCAGCACTACCGCACGTAAGAACACATTAATATTATACTAAATATGGACGTATAAATTGAGTTTTGATTTTACAGTAAAAACATATACTTATTTAAGTTGTAAATTATAGTTCGTAAAGTTACATATTATTTAAACCCGATGAAACGACTTCGGAATTTCAATTGAATTAAAAGCGTAGTGGCTGAATATTCAGTACTAGGAAATTACCTGTCCATAACATACAACAGCGTTCGTGTACAATATTGATCGACAGTGTTTACAAATCGATTGTCATAATCGTATCGCACAAAAATTATGCATGTGTAATAAAGTTGGTGTATATTGGCGTATATTGCTATATAGTGTGCGTATCATTTGTGCGAAGGTCCACGCGGTGAAAACGAGTGATTTTTTTTTCACAGCAAATATTTGTTTATTTCTAGCCGATTATAATTTGTCGACAATACCGCCGCGACTGTACAATTATATTTTGTGTAATAATTATTACCGTCATAAATGAGTGATTTTGTATTATAATAATATAATAATTAATATTATTATAATTACAATATATATTATTATAACTACAATATATATTATTATAATATTTATTATGATTATATTATAATTGTCCATCACGCTGTCGTGTCCATTATATTGAGCAGAAAACGGGACATCTGCATATATTTATCGTCAACCGTTACACACAAACACACTCGATGATGGTATTTGTATATTTTCTGTCAGTGTCTTCAGTCTTGTCGATCTAATCCCGATTTGTTCGTGCGCGTACTTTTGCATTTTCGCTCACTCGAGTTTCGATTTA
This sequence comes from Rhopalosiphum padi, assembly GCF_020882245.1. Taxonomy (NCBI): domain Eukaryota; kingdom Metazoa; phylum Arthropoda; class Insecta; order Hemiptera; family Aphididae; genus Rhopalosiphum; species Rhopalosiphum padi. The sequence continues at coordinate 29,974,167 of NC_083600.1, forward strand.
CATTCAATGTTTTCAATAGGGCGTATGACGGTTCATATTATATTTAACCAATATAACGCGAATGCCCGCCTAATAAAATAATTATTTCGACCGTTAACGTGACTCCTGCAACGGCCCAATTATAATTTATGCCATAAACAAATTCTTGTGCGTAGCTCGGTGATTCTAATTTATTAATCAACAATAGATACCCGTACTTTATTTGCATTATATTTTTAATGGTAACTCAAACGACTTATAATAATATATACTCCTACAAAACCTACGACTAATTAGTTAAAATGCATTATTATTTATTTTACATTTTGTTCGACTCGAACATTTTATGCATTAATATATTATTTATATTTATACTCACAAGTGTATAAATTGTATATGGCACGGTCGCATAATTGTCCTGCTCTGGCAATGTGGAACGCCATTTTAAATAAATAATTTGTTGTGTGATACTTCTTATTAAATATATTATTATTAATAAGTAATGATTAAATAATATTAATAGGAATAGTATTCGAATATTATGTAGGTACAATTGATAAAATAACAAAAACAAGTTAACTAATACTATATTATTTTATATTTATTATAAATTATATTATTGTATTACCTATAACTTATTTATTTACACAAGAATTACTAGAACGACACTTGGAATTACGAAATCTATCTACTTTGCTACACTTGCATTTATTTCATTATTTGTTTTTCATAACTGTGTACAAGTCCATCAATCATAATATCATATCCCTATTTGCTATCATCATAAATTAGAAAAGGAGCGTGCTGCTTCTCACAGTGAAATTGAATTATTCGGTACGTGTTTCGTTCTGTATACATTTTAATAAGAAATATTAAACAAACAATTATTTGCTTGTATCCGCGGTTCACATTGCCCATAACATATTTAATTGGTATAAAAATACAATATTGTTGTGCTTGTGCAGCTAGTGTATCTTCGTGTATCATTTAGTCGTCGTAACTACTGACACGGCCGTGACACACACAGATTAAATGCGTTTGTGATATTCTTCAATTTGGGCCGTCCACGAAAATGTATAATGAAGTGATGACCATTGGCCACAAAATATGTATATGATTATAGTACATATATATACAGTATACAAAAGCGTTTATACAATGTACATTGTAAATATTATATAATATTTGTTTATCGCTATTAATATAGCCATATCCGGATACGTTTTTACGCGGATTACAGTGGTATAAAGTAATACTTGTTAAAATCAATTTAGACCGGTACATACTATACTTAATGTTATAGTATATATAATCAACGCTAATGTTATACAATTTAATTGAACAGTGAAAGATATTTTTAGTAGTAGATAACTATAATAATATACACTTTGGCTGTGTGCCTGTGTATGACATTCCTTAATTCTGCTTTTTATACTGCAGAAAAATATTTTGTATTTTAATAACGTTTTACTACTTATTTGTTATGCATCAAAAATTATTTTATATTTTGTTAATAATTTTATTTGATATTAGATGGCATGATTAATTTTCATGATCGATTAAGTTATGTTCTGTTTATAAATTTTTTAATGCATTATTGTGTACGTGCACTTAATATTAACAATATTACAATTAAGTATTAATTAAAAAACTAACATATAGAACATAGGTGTATACTGTCTAACTTTATTCATTTCTAAATTCTTGAACAGCTAGTTGAACTATAATTTACCAATACCTAAACAAAAATATTTTTTATTGGTTATATTTATAATGTATGAATATAATATTTGTATTAATCGTTTCTGCTAAACTATTTTTTTCTTTTTGTAAAAAGGCAGCAAATTCATGAAAATCCTATATCCTGCTATATCCACAGTAGGTTTCGACTGTCAAGCACCTTAACATAAAGTAGGTCACTTTAATTTACCTATGTGTTTAATTTAGATTCTTTGATAAGCCATTGTAAACGATGCAAAATGATTCTGAAGGAAGATTGGATAGGATACTAAGGATATTCTGGTATAAATTAAAATTGCTATCACAGTAATATTGTAAGTTAAGCTAATTTTCTCTAAAAAAAAAAAACAAATGTTATAAATTATAATATTATTTCACATAATTATAATCATATAAGCTGTTATTAATTTTTAGTTTATATCAGGGACTATAAATTTATATACCTAAGCTTTTAGACAATGAAAAGCAAGTGTAATCAACGGCAATAAAATATTAAGTCCTGTATTTTAACTGTAGTAATAATTGAAAGCTGAAAATCATAACCACGCGGCGTTATAGATAGGCTATTTCACTACACGAATAATGTGTGTTCATTTTTTCGGTAGATCAGGTGAATTATTACAAGAACGATTGTTTGCAATTAAGTAAAAATCCTTATTATTACAATTAAATGTATAAATGAAAAGAATGAAAAGCTCCTCACACTGAGGTAAAAACTATTTAAAAAAAAAACAAAAAATAATACGTTCATTTTTTTGTTTAGAATCTAAAATATATTATACAACTATGTGGATGTAAATTCATCATTTTGTTCAAGATTGCTTAATTGCCACTGATTCATCTTACTCATTAGTCATTAGTCATTACATTATTACCCAATGCCTTTTAAATATTACGCTGCCGTCCATAATAAATATTAATAATAACTCATCCAGTGCCGCACTTTCTTTTTAAGTAAACTAGGTAGATACTTAGGGACCCTTACCTTCCAGAGGCTCAGGCCCCCGGCCAAGTACCAAAAAAAAAAAAAAAAAATGTCACACAAAAGAGATCAACATGAATAAATATTTTGTGTATAGAATATATTATTTATTTATTTATTTTAAGGCTTAAATAAAAATAGGCTTATAAGTGAGTTATAAAAATATTATTATGAGGAAATTAGTAATTTGGAAATTAATATTATGTTATATTGTTATGGATGTATAAAGTGATAATGTGTATTAGAACCATATTTTATAAATTTTTAAAAGCAAATTAAAAGCAGTTTTTATTAATATATTTTTAAAAGGCCCCTTCTTTAGAAGTTGTTTTGGAACCCTGAGATCCTTAAGTTTGCATTGAATTCATAATATTTAGTCATAGGTAGCAAGGTAGCTAAAATAAAGTATATAAACTTAACTTACAAGTGATTTTTATTTTTAATAATGGCGGATTGACGGATGATGATTCTTAAATTTAAAAAAAAATAATCAATCTTTGATATGGTATTTAAGGCGGGATGTATGAGAGATTTAAATTCCCTTAAAATTATTTTTTTTATGAATTTTTGTATTTCTAGAAAATATTTACCAATAGATGGTTATTTTTTAATACAGAAAATACATTTTTTCTTAGTAGTTTGCCATTCAAATGTTTTGATGACTAATATCAAATATCAATAATAGTCATTAGTCAATCACATTGATTCAGTGTAAGAACTGTCTAAATTAAGTTGACCTTATTGATATTTAACATTTATTAGAATATCAAAATTATGCCAAATGAAGTCATAAAAATTATGTCTAAAAAATGAAAAGTAGATTTTTAAATAATAGATAATAATTGCAATGGTTATATATTAGTAGGTATTTATTTATTATTAATATGATAATATTTTTAAGAAAAGTACCTAATCTAATGGTGAGACAGACAGCATAATAATTATTAGTTGTAAATTTAATACATTATACATTCATTGCTTTTCTCAAAATCATAAATAATGATAGCGGAATATAAATTAATATGAATACCAGCTACATCGAATAAAGCTATATGTTTATATAGCTTACAATAGCACACATGGAAGGGGAGGGTTAAAAGTACTTTCTGAAATATTTTTCTTTCGTGAAAACTATAGACAATTTCTCTTTAATCTAGTTACTATAGTAGTATAGTATGACATTTTGAGAAAATTATTATACACAAAATACTCTAAATCCTAAAAAATCTTATGTATGCTACTATATGGCTTACTGTTCAAAAAATAAATATTTTTACAGGTAACTAATTTATTATTTACAAAGAATAAAACAAATTTGAAAATTATCAAACTTAGAATGTTTATAACTCATAAGAATTTATCATTTCATAAAATTATAAAAAATAAATCATAGTTGGAAAGTAATAAATAATGGGAACTGTCTAATCATTGCAAACTTGTTCATCAAATAATATTAAATTATTCTTAAAAATAAAAATAATTTTGCCCCAACTTTGCTGTTTAATTAGATAATTTTTATACTACCTAGTACCTACATTTCATCACTGGGTACAGAGATCTAACTTATCATATTGGAATTATATATTTTATTAAATACATTACATAGACAATAGATTTATTCCATAAATAATTAAATATTTTAATTTTGTTAAGTTTTTCTTAAAACAATATTATGTTATGTTCACATTATCTTTCCCTTTCTTTTGTAAAATAATATTTATATAATTGAATTGTTATAGTTTATTTTATAAATAAAATATTATGGTATTATTTTTTCATATCCCAATTTGTTATCAATTCACAGTGTCTTTTTTTCATGTTATCAATTTTTTTTTATGTTCATTGTGTAACTACAAGGTCAAAAAAATAATGTTAATGAGCAATATATTATACAACATCGATAGTGTTCTTTTTTATTTTTGACACAAAACAAAAATGTGTTAACAATAAAAATAACTTAAAAATATAATAATATTTATAAATAGAAATATATGTAAAAAAAAATAATGTTTATTATATTATGATCAAAATGTATATCCCACTAGTCAACAAAGACAGGCGTGAAAAAAACTAAACATTATTAGAATTAAATTGGTGGAAATTCAATTCACTTGGTAGTGGTAGGCGGTTCAATGTCTTCTATATCAAAATCCTTGACCCATTCGTCTGAACAAAAAACAAAACAAAAATAAATTAGCTTAATATTACTAAAAAACTGCTTTAATCCCAAAGTCTTATTTAGTATTTTAGTCTGTCTTATATTTGAAAATATGTGATATTTGATAGTTGTTCACCTAAAAACTATAGTAATATCTTTTTATTCAACAATTACCTTTGTCCAAACTCGAAGTGGTAACTGAAGAAGCATTTGATGGAATATCTTCCTGTTTTGATTTTGAATCCTTCTTAATGTCTGTAAAATTTAATAAGAAAATATAATTACTACTTTGATATAAAAATCATTGCAAATACTTTATTAATACTATACCTTCTGTAGGACTGTTGGACTTTGATGATACTCTTCGTTCCTGATCATATGATGATAATATTTCCTCTTGTTCTTTTTCAGACAACTCTATATCAGACAACGGAGTTAACTCTGTAAATTTAAATTTACCATTGTAAACATAATCTCCACAAGATATGGTATAAATAAATAACCTACCTTTATTGAAATCTATTCTTTCGGCTTCTTGATTTTCTTTTTCTGATCGCCTCTGCTGTTTAGCATCTTCATCTTCTAACAATGCCTTTCGAAACAAAAATCGATACCAAAAGTCAGCATGAGAAACGGAACCTGGCACAAGTTTCTGATAGTTTTCACGTAATGGAGTGCATTCATTTAATATCTTGTTTAGTTTATCATTAGATAATAAACTACTATCACCACTTTTAACCCAATCCAACCAAGCTTTATATCTTTTATCAAGTTGGTCATCAATTTCCATTACAAATGTATTTGGATCATTGGCCAAAGTATATATTTGTGCCTAGAAATTACCAAAATAGGATATTATAGATGACATAAAATTGAAATATACACAAATTATACTAATTACTTGTAGCCTAGACAAAGTAACTGTGTCTGAGCCAACAATCATTATTGCTTCATCTTCGTCATCAGGCAAAGGGTTTAATGCACTCGACATTTGATCCAGAAATGAACTTACTGATTTCTTCATAGTGTTGGCAGTAGATTCTGGATTTTCCAACTAAAAAACATATGCTTATAAAAATATAACAAATACTAGTTTAAACTAAGTTTAAATCATTATGCATATAATAAATGGGCATACTTGTAATGTTTCTTTAACGACATTGGTAGTGTTTAAAACAATATTGCTGGTTTCAGTAGTGACTATTGTTGTTAGCTCACCAAGATCACGTTTAACCGATTCCAACACTTCAGCAGACTAAAATGGATAATTATTTTATAAAATAAAAATATATTTACTTATAGATGGAATCATTAAATAATAATAGAAATATCAAAATGTACTTTAGACTTGGCTGCAGAGTATAATGAATCCCACCATCCACCACCTTCATTTCCCTTTGACTCTGAACATACTACAGCTTCTTCATTGACATTTTCAACATCATCAGGTTGTCTATAATGAATAATAGCAATAATAATTAAACTATGTTTCTATATAATAATATATTATATAAAATATAAAGTATTAGATGTAATTAAGTTACAAATAGGTTTTCATTGAAGGTTTATACTTAATCATTAAAAATAGTTATTTCAAAATAGGAAATTATAAAATTTAACAAATTTTTACCCAATAATAAAACATAATAAGGTTGGAAATCTTAGTCTGAAAATGAGTTTAAATTCAATTTACTCATTATTTAATGCTATAGTTATTAACTTAAGGTATTATGGTAATATTTCTATGGTGTTTTCATAAATATCATAATATATTTGATTTTATCCTACAAGAATGGTATTCTTTCAATACATTTTCAACATCTACTTTAATATGTATTTACTATTATAATTTATAAGCATAGGGGCTTGCATTATACATAACCATTATAATATCCTTCAAAAATTGATGCACTTTGTTTTTCATATCAATAGTTCTGTGCAAGTTTTTTTTTAACGTATCTGCATTCTGCTGACAACGTACAACAGAAAAGTAAACGTATCTACTAAGACCTAAAAATCATGACTGGTTACTCACTTGTCAGCCATGGCGTCGCTGTCGAACTTGTCTTCCACAAAAGGTGCCTAAGGAACAGTATATCCAACTGCTTGGCACCTAGAAGTGGGTAGACGCAGATATATGTTCGAGCTGAAGCTAAATCACAAGACGGCCATACGGCATCTTTCGGCGAAATGCGCTACAGCGCGAAATAGCTGCAGAGTCTAATCAATCTTGGTGACACGATATAGTAGACCGCGTTGGCAGCGGTTATACTTGGAAAATATTTTTCAGCGCCTATACAGTAAGTCAAAAGACAATTGAGAACGATCGTATCGAAAATATAATCAGTAATGACGCTTCCACAGACCCAAACGACAAACGGAAAGCAGGCAACAGCGACAGTAGTCTTAGTCTTGTGACTTGCTATAGAAGTAGGTATAGACTATTATTGTCTATGGACTATACTATTGCAGTTGTTGATGCAGTAGACACTAGACAGTAATCGCCCAGTCCCCTTTACACAATCTACGCAGAATAAAATACGTTATCACTAGTCGAACTTGCTTAATGATAACGTTATTATTACCGTGTTCGCGGTAACCGTCACACGTTCTCGTCGCCACCAGTCGGTCCACTCAGCTGATAGGCGATAGCCACCGTTAGTCGTTACGACGTTAATCAAACCGACGTCCAACACATGGCAATGGCAAGTAGTATTATAATATTATAATACTCACCCGACAATATGACAATATTAACCTTTTTCCTGTGTGTTCCGTTCACGGGTGTATGGACAGAGTACAGACTGTGGTGGTTGAGTTGAGGGTAACGACGACCAACGAATTTTAACAAAAAAAGTTTAACAGGCCTTCGGTAACTAGTACGTCATTTGAAGCAAATCCATAGGTTGGTCGGTGGTTAAAATCCTCATTGTCGTCCACCGCGTGCCGCGACGGAGGGCGTCGTTTACGTTTATTGCAAACGTCCATTCACGTTTATGCACTTTGTGTTGAATTCTTTTTCTACGTTATGACTAATGAAGCTCGGAACAATCTGATTCTGGCCATGAACGACCCGTCGAACGTGCTCTATTCTGACGATTTCGTCGTGATCATTGCTGACCAGTTCCCAAAGTCTAAATATCACTATTTAGTTATGCCCAAGGAAGACTTGATGGACGTTCGATCGCTCAAAAAGGACCACATACCTAAACTCATTTACATGGAATTCAAAGGCCTGGAATATGTGATGTTTAGGACTGGACTGGTGGCACAAGATTTACAGTAAGAATCTGACTACTCAGGTGATATAAAATTCAAAAACTTGGGAAAATTTGATTTGATAGTCATTAAATAACAACAGTCAATTAGATATTTTTATTTCTTTTGTACATTAGAACTTGGTTCTTATTATTTAATGATGTCAAACAAAATACAGATCATTTTTATCTTTTATGATATACCTTTTAAACCTACATTATATGGAATTATAAAATATTTTACATAAGGTTAGGTAAATATTAAAATAATAATAATTTTAAAAATTATACCCACATTTGTGCCTTCCTATTGAGCCAATACTTACTCAGTATCTATTTGGTAAAAAACAGTTAATTGTTATACTATTTCAATAAGTTGTTATTTTACATATATATCTATATTTATATACTCCCATTGAATATCTTACATTTTCTTCTGAAAAACTGAAATGTTTTTAAATGGGAGTTTCATCACCTGACTATTAAATTTGATACCCAAATCAATAACCTCTTCGTTGATTGGTAACTATTTACTATCATTGATTGAGTATTTAAGTATAAATAATTAAAACATTTCACAAATCCAGGTCTGTAGAATGATATTGAGCTACAATTTGAGAAATTGACAATCTTAGAAGTTAAATTATTTTTATTACCTATTAAAAAGTATTATTTTTAATTAATATTAAATTATAATTAAATATTTTTTTTTTTTTCTAATTTTTGTTATCTAAATCTTTTTTGGAAGGAAATGTTCTATTGTTATACAATATATTGTGTCAATAAAATAAAATTTTCAATGTTCAAATTGACCTCTTATATTAGATTTCAATTATCCGTAGGCTAGTCTATAATATTATATAATGTTAGTTTTGTTTTAAATGTTATAGAGTTGGATACCATGCTTTTACATCTATGAACAGATTACATTTGCATGTGTTGAGTAAAGATTTTTGTGGCAGAGATATGAAACAGAATCACCAGTGGAATTCATTTAATACAGAATTCTTCATACCTACTCACAGTAAATATAAACAAAACATTAACTACTAATGTTTAGTCCTGTTCTTAAATATAATATTTTATGATTGTACATATTATTTTGTAACTTATATTGTTACAATCATCAAAATGTTAATCAAATATATTAAAAAAAAAAAAATGAAATTATCTACATTAATAATTTAATTCAGTGCAACAATTACTGGATGTTCGAGGTGTACATCGCATATTGGCCTCCTCATTCTTAATATTTATAGCTCACTTTAAGATATCTATTATTCAATTTTTGTGGCTTTATTAATCTGAGAAAGGAATATTATTACCCAAAATAATCATTGTTGACAGCTGAATTTCTAAGAAGCAAAAGTATTCAAATAATAAAATTGTATTATAATTATACATTTTTAACCATAAACCTCAATTATTTTCAATATTATGGTTACTGTTACTACTATCCATTGTTTTATAAATTAATCTGTTAAGAATAAACTCTTTGTAATATCTAATTGCATATTATTATCATAATGTAATCACAGAAAAAAAAACCAAATAGATTTACTTTATAATTACTTATGTTAGAACAAACAATTTTAAATTAAGATATTATTTTTATAGGAAATGTTATTTTATTTTTATTAACCTCATAATTAAACAAATGTTTGTGGTGTTAATACTTCCTCCACTAAGAGTGATAAGTAAATTTTCTTACACTTGTGTAAAAAATATTTTAGTTTCCTATTATTTATTTAGTGAATTAAGGATTCTCTTAGAGTTTAATATAACTTAAAAATATGCGTGATTACTTTATTCCCAAATAAAAAAAATAAGTCACCTTTTTAAAATACTTTGGTTACTTTTCCCACTTTTTAATACTAAATATTCAGTATTGTATATGATATATGTATAGCAGTTAATTTATAAATTATAATGACTTAGTGGTAGTTGGTTAAAGACCCCCTGTTATACTCTTGCAGACAAGCCCTTAAACAAGTAGTATCGGCACTGATTTTATTATTTTCATATGGATTAATAGATTGCTTAAACTAAACAAGGTAATATTTTCAACTTTAATAAACCACCAATCTTAGCTTTATACATAATAATTTTCATTAAATTCTTGATTGGGAAATATTAGATTAAAAAAAAAAATCAGTTGTATTTTTTTAGTTAATAGTTTGAAATCTAGGTATAAATAAATGAATTTATAAACATTTTGTTTTCTGTTTTAATATTAAGAAAGAATATTTGATCCTTGTGGATTATTAAACATAAGACATTTGGTTCCTGGTTTTATTTTTCATTAATTTCTTCAGTAACATTAAACAGTAAGAAAATAATAGGTTTAGAAATAAATTCAATATTTTATATTATTTTAAAAAGCATAATTGAATTGACATAAATATTAAATATACATTTATGAGATGTGACATACTTCAGGACTTCATGTATGTTACTTTAAATTATTTATAAATTGTATTTGTATCTTGGTAATTTTTGTAAAATTAAAAAAAAAAATGAAAATTTAAATATCTTATAGACAATAGCCAATAGTTCTCCAAGACCAAATTACCTATTTTAATGTTTATTGGTAACAATAAACTCAATATTTTGATGTGAATGAAACATCCACTTATCCATAGTTTATAGTAGTTATTTTATGATAGATATTATTTTAAAAGTTTATATTTAATTTAAGTCAACCAATTTCAATATTAATATTTGTATAATGGGCAGTTGTAATCTATTACTTAATTTTCATACATATTACATTCCGTTATTATAGATTATAAAATCACTGATTGTATATTATAATATCATGTCAATGTTTGGTATATTTTAGTTACTACTACAATTTAAGATCTTAAATTGTGGTTACTACTCAGCCCATGTGACAGTGTATGGTTAAGATTTTTATTGAATTCATTTTTAATTTGCTTTCAGAAATAATTTCTGAACTACAAACTATGGGACATATAGTATTGCCACCCAATAAGAAATTTTTGCATCAACCACTTCAATGCAATAAATGTGATTACTTTACCAATGATATTAAACAATTAAAATCACATTTGAAGTTGATTCACAATCTTCCTCAAATTACTTGATATTTAACTTTTAAGTTGTACTTAAATATTGATGTATATATTATTTATTTATAATTTTATTATGTAAACCACTTAATTTTGACATGTATAAATAAATGCAAACTTTTGGATCCAACATTATTATTATTTATATATTTTCTCAGTTAAAAAATTGAAACAAGAAATACTACTTACATTAATACAATTAACATAAAAGAAAATAAACAGTATAAACAACACATTGTTTGATTCTGACTATAGAGTAAGGCTAAAGTGATATTGCCTAAGCTCTAATAACATACAATGTATTATGTACTCGTAAAATATTCTTTTAAGTCTTTTTCACAGTTCTCATATGCTAAGCCCAATCCAAAACCAGAGCCCATGATCATTGGCCACTTCTTACCTAGATAAAAAAAAAATTAAATTTCTTTGTTTACTTTTAATATATCATTAATATTAATAGTTCAATGCTGTATAAGGACATAAGGTACATCTATAAAAGTTATTTTATTAAAAATATTGTATATTAATATTAAACTTACGTTTGAAAAACAACAGGGATGCCACAATGCCTACACTCAAGCCGCCACCTAAAATGATTAAAAACTATTTATTATAATCAAATGCTATCAGTTTTTAATTATTCAGCATTTAACTGTGCATTAATTTCTACTCGAGGATTTAGAACTAGTTTCCGGATTCAGCTTATTTATCTAAAATTTAAAATCACTAATAAAGTTATAACTTATTAGTTAGTATAAAATAGAACAGACCGAGTAGAATATTATAATTTATATAATTTATTACAAAACTGAAAATTGAATAAAGATATTTAATTAATCTATTGTATACCCCACATATGACTTATACCGATAAATATAATGCTTTAACTGTAAAAGTACAAAATAGGGTTTGGTGAAAAATCAATAATTATGAAGTACCGTCATAGTGCAGTTAAATAAAATGTTAGTAATCAAAATTGAATTTTCTGTTTGAATCTCACAAATACTTAAGTATTAAGTCTTGATAATTGTAAATATTTACAGGTACATTTAATCAAGGGGCTAGGTGCCATGCCTCTTCCACAAACTTGTATTTCTAAAAAATTGTAAATTTTTAAAACAAAATTTAAAAAAAAAACATACCACTGACGACACAGTGTGTAGTTAAGGATATACACTAATTCTGTCTGATCTGTGAAGTATGAATAAACTATAGTAATATAAAGTATACTAGTATGATATTATTTACTTAGTCATCCCTTCAACCAAATGTTTGGAGCTCCCCCTGAATCTAATAAATAATTACATATTTTGATTTTTAATTAAAATTTTCTGAATTGTTGTTTCATTAGTGATAAATGTTATACAAAGGAATTTTACGATAGTGAGTATATGGTATAGGCTATAATGTTAAAAATGGGCAAATTATTATAACTTTTTATTCGGATTCTCAGAGGTCGATTTATCATTTTTCACTTACCGAATTTGATCACCGAATCATACAGGCACCGATCCACTCGGACGCTGATCTCGTCTTCTTTGTAAACCTTACTCATTTTCACGTTCGTGCCGTCGAGAAAATAGTAATAGACCGGCACGAGCGGTCGGATCCGGAATTCGAAATTTTCGAATATTAGATACAGATATCAAGTGTTAGTGTGCTACTCAGCACCTACGACCTACACCTACAATAATAACAGCCGAAGCCCGAAGATAAAAAATAATAAAAATGATAAAATAGTGAAGAAAAAGGAATTTGCAATTAAAATTGCAGCACTGAGCGCCGTGATATCAGCAGCTGATATCAGTATATCAAACGTACGACGATGATGCAGTGTCAAAGTTGCTTCACGGTAATTATTATTCTGTGGCTGCACTGGACGGCAACTTCAGTATTGATATTTAAAATAATAGGTAATAAATAGGTAGGTAGATAATATTATATACAATATACATACATATTAGTATATTACCACAGAACTATTACATAGTACCTACTACCTAGATCTTTAAAATCTATTGGCTATAATAAGATTGACTTTATTGTGAATGTAAAATAATATCAAAAATTATTAAATGCAATGATTTTAGCAAAAATTAGTTCAATTTACCTCAATATGACTATATCTCATTAATAATAGAAAAATGAATTACAATTTACAATGTTAATATAAAATATCTTTAGAAATGTTATTAGATAGACCATTTCCGCTCGGAATCGTTTTTAATCGTAGGTATATTATGTAAATCAAAGATGTTTTTTTATATTTATCTTGTAAATTGTAGATTATTATTTAATATTGGACTCGGAAATTTATCACGTCCATTTCAATGAAATGTACCTATAGACTTATACTAGGTGAGTAGTGGTTCAATCAGTAAGAAATCGTAAGTTATTTTTATTTTCAACGATTTAATTAGTCTTTAATTCAGTAACAATAGATTTATATCCTCCAAATAACAAAAAAAAGAAACAATTTTTTTTTTGTCCCTTTATACAAAGTAATTTTATTAAAATTTTTAACATTTACATTTTAAATTTCATAATAATTAAATGATTTAAAAAATTCAAAAGTATAATGAGAATTGTCAATACTGAACAGTCTCACTCTTCTAATTAACCTACTATATTTTACTATACATATTTTATGTTTTCTTTGTAGTTCATTGTACATTTTTTCTTATTTTATCTTTTAATTGTTTTATAATATTTTAATTATTAAATGTTACTTGTAATGTAACCATTACTGTTGAGATACCAGACCCTATTTTTAATAAATACATAAATAAATATAGTTTGATATATGTTGTGAATACATTTTTTGTTGCTTGGTCAAAAAAATTGACAGTTATTCCACACAAGATTTTCTATGCGTTTTTTACAATCCAAAAATACAGTCATAATTTTCATATTGTATAAATTAATTTTACAATACCATTTTGTAATTTTTTAATAATATATGAAGAAAAAACTAATATGAAATAAGTTAACAAAAACATTTATTCAAGATAGGTAATCAAACAATATTATATTATAATAATAATATATAAACATAAACATAAACAAACATAAACATTATTATTATACATATAACATATATATATAATATTTATACGTTTTTCAACAACGACTGAAACTGCTTCAACTATGCGCAGCACAGCATAGCAATCGTCTTATAAACTTCTTAGTTCTACGCCATAAAGTGTTGTGTTTACGACATGTCGTGTCCGTTATGGGTGGTGCCGGTGCTGGTGTCAGCTCCTGCGCACCAGTTAAATCACTTTGCTTCTCTTGGCCATCGGCTACTATTGTATATAAATTTGGCATTGAAACCGCAGTGCGGCGTAGGCATTTCATTGGTTTTAACTCGTCAGAATTTATTGATGTAGTAATTTTGGGTAAAGACTTACATTTTATTAGGTTTGTTTTGGGCTTATCCGACCCATTCGACAGACCAATTGTAACCGGAACATCCTTCAGCAATCTGCTAGAGTTTTCCGTTTCCATAATAATAAATATATTTGGCATTGAAAATGCGGTACGGCGTAGGAATTTCATTGGTTTTAACTCGTCAGACTCTATTGATGTAGTAATATTGGGCGGCAAAGACTTACATTTCATTAGGTTTATGCTACTCATGACTGTTTTCGGCTGATCCGACTTATTTGATAGAACAACTGTAACGATCTCGTCCTTGAACAATCTGCAAGAGTTTTCCGTAATATTCGGTATGGGAATGGCGTTACGATACAAGTATTTCAATTTGTTTATTCCTGACAGCTGCAGGTTAGACTCCGATGAGATGTTAGGTAAATTTGCAAAGTTAATTTGGTTCATTGTGACCACAAAACGTTAATATAATTTTAAATAGATACAAGATAAAAAAATAAACTATAAGATGACGATTCAAAAATATTCGATTAGGCAGTTAGTAGATATCCAGGACACTTCTAAATTGGTAATGAGACATTATTTGTAAATGTTCATATTTATATACTCAAGAAATAAACAATAAAGCTAATCATTTCCTTGGCGACAGCAATTTTATTATTTTTGACAAAAAATGCAGGCTAGTATATAGGAAATACAAAAAATAGTATCATAATAGTATAACACATATTATTATTTTGTGTTTATTTTTCTTATAAAAATCAATTTATAATACATATGTAAACATATGATAATTTATAGTTTTTGGAGTATGTTTTAAGACCATATTTTTATTATATATATATTTGTTAAATATATATAAACAGTGGCGGACTGGGAGAAAAAACAGTCCAGGAAAATCATAATTTTAGAGGCCCTCAGTATACTTACGGCCTTATATATATTTATAAACACAATTTAGCTTTTACATTTTTAAGTATTATAAATTGATATAAAACAAGATAAAATAACTATTGTATATTGTATAATATACTCTAGTAATTGTCATGTATATAATTTAAATTACAATCAATTTGATTTTAATGAGTAAGTTTATTATTTGTATTGTACTTTTAGGTGTTTTATTTTTAATTATAATATTTTACTTATTTCGATTGAACTATACGTGAAAAAAACATTTTAGACAACACTAATCATACCAAAATTAACTTAACAAACTAACTTCTATATATTATTATATAAGTTCAGTACAATATGACTGCAATAGGCACCAAAGTCAATTACATATAAATTATATGATATTATATTCTAATTTCTAAGTAAAGCAATAAATAAAATAATCTTTTAAAATAAATCATAAATCAGTTTTATTTCGTTATTGTATTAGATAACCGTATTGTATAATATATATCTGATTTTTGAAAAACATGCAAACTCCTTTAAGTCCCTGCCCTACTTATTAGTATTATTATTACCTGCAGGGTTGGGATTTTATAGCATTTGTATATTTCTTTTTCTTATGAGATGCTTAAGAAATAGCAGTGTAAACTACGTAAAAATGTGCTTCATGACACGGAGAACTTAAATTAAAAATTTTATTTTGCATATTTTTGCATTTTTTACGATTTTTTGGATTTTAGTGCTTTTTTTGTACTTTTTGAGATGTTTAGCATTTTTACCTGTTATTGAATCAAAATTGGTCATATTTTATGAAATTATATCTTGGTAAATGTGTTTTAAAATTGTTGTCAGTTAAATTGTCAAGTAAATTGTAAACTTATAGATTAAGTAAACATAGACCAATTACGCTGATGCGACTGATTGTACGACGTTGTACAATTACGGCAATACGCCGATAATATTTAGGTATTATATAATATTACGATTTACGATGATTTCGTATTAGGTATTTGGTTCTAAAATCTAATTTATGTTATCTGGTATTTTTTGTTTGGTTTTTTTGTCTATTTCTACTTTCTAGTATTTCTACTGCGATTATTTAACGATTATCAACGAACAAGCGTTGAATGCATTGTATAGTCAATTCATTTTGTACAATCTACATTCGTCTCGTCACTCTTGTGTGCCCGCGCGTACTCGAGTGTTACGTTTTAATTTCGCCTCCCCATTAAACGTGTAGTAACTTTGTTTTAAAAATTTAAAATACCAAAAGTTTAATCATCATCTGTTGAGTAAAAATAAAATTATAAATTAATAACCTTTTTTTTTTTGCATAATTTGTTGTTTTTATTGCATATTTTTAATGTACGTTTCCGCAGTATATTATAACGAATACCTATAGCATGTTTATGCAATTTTAACTGCTATAAACTCCCAATCCTGGTTATTACACTAGGCTCTGTGTTTTAAATTACCTTGTAATGTACTAATACTAATAATATATGTGTTAAATTAAAATTAAATATTTTAATAATTTTTAATGTTATATCACATTTTTACGAAAAACGATTCTGCATGTATCATAACGTTTCGCATTATATTAATAAGTACTGCCAGTACTGGTATCTTATTAATTTATTTTTCAATTAGTAATATACAAAAGGTTTGACATGTTTAAAACTAATTAACAAATAGTATATCGGTTTTTCTTCGTATATAATGATGTATCATTGAAATTTGAATTAAAATTTAACACATCTATTACCTACTGATTACTCTGTAATGACGATATCCACTCAACGGTATTCTACCTAAAAGTCCTGCGAACAAAAGTCCAGTTTATTTATATATATATATTTATTTATAAGTTAATAATATGTTTATGTACACAATATTATACTTTTGTATGAATTGGTTACCAATAAGGTAAAAAACTATTTATGGTTTGATATAAGATATAACATTTAACTTCACATTTGTAAGTTTGACCATAAAAAATAATAAATAATTAATGAAAAATGTGAACAGTAAAATTTGTTTCCTGACCCTATGCAGGTTGTTTTATGCTACAGGCGCTACAGCTATCTATATTGTCAATCTATTATATTAACTACATGATTATAATATAAGCAGGGCTATAGGATTTATATGCAACAGCATGTTTATTTTGCGACTTCTGAGTTCTGATTATTTATTTTGTCAGTAATGTCCACGAATCACCTTATGATGGTAGTATTTTTATTTTGCATGTTTTTGCATATTTTGGTTAAAATGCATATTATTGCATATATTGAATAAAATGAATATTAATTGCCTATTTTGATTTTAATAAAAATACGAAAAATGCATGTTTTATAGTATATTTTCAATTTTGTAATTAATATTTCATATTTATTTAATTATATAGCCCTGCTGATTAAAGTATAAAAATTGGTTTCTTTGTCAAACATAAAGTTTATTTTTATAAATACAATCGTATAGTACAATAGATATGCGATAAAAGATTGAATATTTTGACTAATTAAGATAAACACAATAAATTAGCCAATCAATTATAGGTACTCGAAAATTTAAAAAACATGTGGTCGTAGCCTATAACATGTATTTACATACGATTGAATGTGAATTATAACTTTTATTTCGAAATTATTTTATTTCTCAATGATATTATATTAAGACAAACACCCATTACTGATGTATTTCAATAAATAAATATTTATTTTGTTACTATATTTTTGTGTATATATCTTACAAAAATGTCGACTGTATATATAACAAATAAACCGGACTTTTTTTAGTACTTTACCACTCGATATAATATGCTTTCCGGATTTTTTTTTTTAATTAATGTAATAAATTATTTTAGATGTACCAGCCAACCGCGCCATATGAGCCGCCCGAGATGTACCAGCCGCAGTCGTACCAAAAAATAAAAATGATTTATTCAACTTTAGTTAATATAATGTACCAAGATTTTAATTTTAATTATAATTGATTACAGAATATCAAATATGTAACCATATTTCAATTCTATGAAAAAATCCATAGAGCCACAAGTATAATTATATTTAATAATGTAAGTTGTAAAATACAAAATATTTATTTTTTAAAACGTAATTTCATAAATTGTTCTTGACTATTAAAATTAAGCAATTTAAGAGGAATGCCAATATTTGATATAAATTGGGAATTAGAAAATTTTAAATTTACCGATGTTGGACCAAGACTTAGACTTAACATAATGTCAGCAATAAATGTTGCTAATTGGTCTAGACATTTTTTAGTTGGACTTACATTTCCTTCTGTCAACCTTAAAGCACATAATTACTGAAATAGTATCTGTTTATATAATAACAAAAGTATTTGGCTAACTTACCACTGAGGTGTTCACTTTATTTTGTGAACTTGATTGTGCAGTGATTAAAAATATAATATATTAATATGTTAATCTATAAAATTGTTTGGTTATTTAAAAGTGGCGCAAATTACATATACTTATTTATTATTATTATTTGTTTCTTTTTGGCCCTTAATTTCCAGCCCGAAGTGTCTACACTCACCTACTTAAGTTGCCCATGATCTTTGTTACAATTTAACCATAGAATCGGCACAGCCGACTTCGATTAACAATTGCCAATTCGATTATTAATAACACATAAGTAATAACAAAACACTCAGAACTAGTCAAGTGTTTATATTTTTATTTAATTTTTAGATTTTGAGCAAAGCGATACATGAATGTATTATTTTGTAAGTTTTCTTAGCACTACCATTGATAATTTACATTGCAATTTATTGTATTATTTTACTATTACTTTATAATTAAAGAATAATTAAAACTCTTTCAAAACAGAATATCTTAAGCACACAAACACTTTAACTATTAGCTGATCTAATTCAGGACCTTTTTCCCCTCTATATAAACACTATAATATAATATACAAATATAAATTATAATATATTGTTATGAAAATTATACATGTATAAAATATCAAATAATTGATAAAAATAAACAAAATTATGATGAAACATGTTCTTATTGTTCAAATTACTTTATAAAACAATTTTAATAACAACTAGACAACTAAATGATATATTCTAATTAGAAAAAAATATATACTGTATTTGTACATGTTTATGTGAATTAAAAAATTAACAGAACACAAATATTAGTTGATTGTCTGGACTCGCAGTTTTTGAGTGCTTGTTCCTGTAGCTGGTTCGTGTGGACTATTACCTTTGATAATATTACCAGCTAAATCTAAAGCATATTTGTGATCAACCACATTATCTAATGCTTTTTCAATAGCTTCATCTATGTTGTCAATTGTAATATAAGTTTTTGATTTTTCCTAAATAAAAAGTAAATACATTTAAGTATAATAATCATATTCTTACAATTATTGAATTCTAAGTGCATATATACCTTTTCCAATCTGATAATTTCCTCAACCGCTTCCAGTTTTTTCTTTTTTTCTTCTTCTCTTTCTATAAGTTGTGCTAAAATTTCTTCTCGTCGAGTCTCACGTTCATTTGCCAACCTCTGTTCTCTCTCTATGGCCACTTCAGCATTCCAATTATCGTTGATATCCATACATTTTGCCCATAAGAGCTCTTCCTTATTAGCGATTTCTTGCAACACCTCTTGACCTGTAAACGATGTCTCCAGTTCATATTCCAGTTGTTTCCTGAAATAGAAATGTAAAACGGATTACTGAGAAATGTTTCATGTATAGTGTACAAGTTGAGCGAATTACTTTGAACACACTCACTGTATCGATTTCATGGTAGTCCTGTAATTGGTGAACAGTTGAAACAGTTCATTCTTCTCATCGGTGGAAATCTGTGGTCGAATGGGTACGCGGAACATTTTAGACGGAGCTTTTGGCAACCATCTAGGTTTTCTAGTGTATCTAACCGGTTGTTGGTTTATGGCCTTAGTCTTGCACAACAGTTTGCCGTACAGTAATTCAACTTTGCACAAATTTTGCATGGTTTAGAAAATTGGGAAAATATTAAATAACAAAAACTGAGTAACAAAAGACGATAATATACTCGATATAACGCCGGGAACAACCAAACACGATTCGATAAAACTTTGATATAATATTAAATTCGAACTCTGTTTGAGATATCTATCAGTACATCGTGATCATATCACAGAATTTATTCTGTGATTATATTTTATTACCAACCGCATGTCTGTTTGATAACTGAAAATAGTGAGAATGTGGGTTCTATTTTCCGTGAACGGTCACATAGATCCCTCGACAGCTAGATCCCGGTGACTAACTGACGCAAGAGGATCCAATTGACGCATGAGGATTTAATTGTCGGGGTATTACAATAATCATAAGGATCTTACAAATTAATTAATTTTGTAATTAGTATTGTTAACTTTTAATTATTAATTTATTTAAATGCTTTTACGTTATTATATCGTAGTAACCCTAGTATAACAGTTGTTATCTAGCATAATCCATATAATTTTTGTTTAATAAAAAATTAAAAAATATTTTCTATTATAACCTAGGTAATGTTTTAATAATACACGCATAAATTATTTCATAAATAAAGCTTTCATAATGTTAGGTTTCGTTTATACATCTAATAAAAATTAAAATGTAGTAACTGAAGTTACTGAACATTTCACTTCTCAGTTACAATAGCCATAACTCATGTCTGGTCACCATCTTATAATTTTTTTCATATTAATCAGAATAGTACCTATATAACTTAGTACACAACTATATAACTATAGCTACTATTATATTATCATTATTGCTTAAAAGTCTTAACTCAATTCATATTCTCACTCCCAGTCTCAGAGGTTAGTCGTAAGTCCAGTGGCGCCGATCTATATTTCATGTTATGGGAAAAAAATGCTGGTGTTAGACCCACCTACTAAAAAAACGTTTAGTTAGTCACGTTCGAATGGTACTATATTTATTTCTAACTATATACATACAAGATACTGCATAACAAACTATTTTTGATTATCACCCACCCACCCATAAATATTTCTGGGGAATTTTCCCCAGTTCATACCCGTGTTCGGCGCTACTGTTAGTACATATACCAAATTTGAATATTGACAAAACTGTATATTTTAACGAAAAATAACGATTATATAGGTATAATTATCTATTTTGTTTTAAGTTATTACAAAAATATTATTTAAAGACACCAATTCGTGTATTATTATTTAACACTAACAGTGAAGTATTCAAAATATTATGTAGATTAGTTTTAAGCTGTTTATGCCATAAACTTATTAACACCTGCAGTGGTGGCTCATCAGGGGTCTTTGAGACGGCGGACTCACCACAAAAAAAAGTATAGTAAAGCAATAAAAAAGTTTGAAGAAAATTGTAGTACCTATAATTTAATATTTTTGTCTATTTGGAAAATAATTATGATGATTTTTGATATTAATATTGATTATTGATAATATTATAATATTTTTACATTAATAATGAGAAGATGGGTGTCATTCAATAATAATACGGGCGAAAAATATCGATAACAACAACTAATTACTAATTTATGCGGTGCCAATGGCAGAAACTTTGAATGAGTCTAGTCTCAATGTCCTGAACAACATCTATACAATCTACCCCGCCGTGCATATAAAATTTGTATAAGTATACACAATTGAGTCTCTCGAACGGCAGACTCCCGAATAAATTTAAATGTCTGGCTAATAATAATATTACAACATAATAATACAGTATATAATCTATGGATATGGATCTATCATATTAATCTATCATCTATGGTAATCATCAATCTTCGCTATTCGTCGGAGACGATTGACGGTTGTAATTATTTTAACGGAGAAAAAAATAGACGTACAAATCGTTAAACCGTATACTTTAATATATATAATATTTTACACGCATATGCCGTTCTGTTCAGCTTATTTTTATGAAATATCTCAATATCTTCAATTCGAAACGTGGTAAAGACGGACGAGGAAAGGTGTTCCTCGGTCGACGATGTGGTTACTGAACGTGTGGACATTAAATACGACACAACTAAGTTTCACAAAAAAATCGATGTTTACGTGAGTTTGATTTTCTACACTTTAGTAGCTTTAATTTACTTTTTTAGACATAAAATAAATACATACTTATTGCACCGGACAATCTGCTACACGCCGGGTGACGTAGGCGGTATACGTATGCATATTTTATTCTCGAACGCGCGATGCATAAAATACGTTAGACCAAAAATACATAATCGTCATATTTATAGTATATTACCAGACCCATTTTATAGAATAATAATTTATATTTATATTAATTGTATAAATAGCATTTTTCATTTTTAACTGGCCGAGTACTTGACTAATATAAGTTTTTTTTATCCCTAACAAAAATAAAAAGTTTTCCGAAAAGACGCATTAATATTTTTTTATAATTGTTTGAATTTTGAATTTTTAAGACATTGGATATTTATTTCATATTTCTGTGATAATTATTTCTGCTCAACCGATTTTTGTTTTTTTGTAGTAATTTAAAAACGAATAACTGTAGTTATTTGAAAATTTCACCAAATGTTAATGTTTGCATTTCTTATACATATTATAATTTTCAAAATATTTTGACTATACACTTATAGGATAAAATAACAATAGCATAATACCATAAAATATAAATAAATGCATTTATTATATATATATTAATTAGATTCCAAAAGTTTCGTATGCAAGACAGCTGAAATATAAAAATAAATCATATAATATCACAAAGAGTTCTATAAAAAAAACATATGATCTATCATATTATTATAATATTTTTCATCCATGGCAAACATCAATCGTCGTCATTTGTAGGAGACGATTAACCATTCTAATATTTTATTGAACAGTCGTCAAACAACAGCCTTCAGTACACGACAAGTGCTCTCATTTTCATAAAAAATTTCAATAATTTCATTCTGAAGCGCAAAGAAGACGAATGAAGAAATAAGAGCTAGCTGTTTCTTCGGTGGCTGATGTGCACGTTTGAACTTTAATATGGCACAGCTTGATTTCGTCGAAAAGCGTCGAAGGATACTTATGTAGGTAAATTTCCTATAATTTTAGGGTAGTAATAAATTTAGTTTTTATACTTTAAATAAATATTTATTGACTTGTACAAGCTGCCACCCCGATTACTTAGACCTATATTTTATTTTCGATAGCCGGCAACCGGCGGGTTATTGTATACGACCCGTTTTAAATTCTTAAACGATGAAATCTTTTTTTTTAATATTTTATTATTTTAAAGTTCTAGATAATATTTTTTTTCATAGTAAATAATTTAAGAATATAAAATTTTTATTTTTGTCTGGTCCGCAAACTGTTTTTAATTTGTGAATATGGCATGAGAATTCTAAAAGGTTAAAGTTAAAAAATAGCCAAGAATAAAATTAATTCGTCAATTATACCTTCGTCCAGGATACGTAGTAATGAATATATATTGATTTTAAAATTACTTAGTTTTTTTTTCTATCTGTTATGAATTCTTGTAGCAATTATGATATATTTAGTACTTTGGGTGGATAATAGTAAAATAAAATAAAAAATTTCAGATCTTGTCATAATATCGGAAAAACTGGAATCATTACGCTATATACTTGTATAATTTCGACAAAATTAATTCGTTTACTAAGTTTTAATTCAAAAATGCTAATCATAGAATGTTGAAAATTTTACCAACTGTCTACATTATGATTTCCTATAAAAACATTTTAACATTTTAAATAATTAATTTTTTTTTTTTTTTAAGCCGATAAAAATTATTGATAGCAAATATGATTTAAAATTTAATACAGTGTCACTAAATTACTGCAATAAAAAATATATTTTTTCATCAGATATTTATATAATATTGTCTTTTTATATAGGTACAAATTTAATATAATAATTCTCATTAGTTTTTTTTAAATATAACAAATATAAAAGGTTTACTGGAAAATCACATTATTTTTTACGACTGAAGTTCAATATTTTATGACTTATTGAGTATTAATTTTTCATCCCAAAAAAAAACTATTTCTTGTAAAATGATTTTTATATTGTGTTATAGACTATAATACTATACATAGTTTAAAAACAAATAATCTTATACACCGATAACTTAAAGTCTTAACTAATTTTTTATGAGAGTATTTCTTATTTATGTTATTATTTTAATAATATTTTCAAACTATATATATATAAACAATGTTCTTTATTTTTTTATTATTACAAATTTTTAAAATTTTTAAAATGTTCAAATTATTTTTTTCATTAGTATTCATATAAATATTTTCTTTTTATATCTATAATTTTAAAATGTTTTATAGGAATTCTCATTAGTTTTTTAATGCAAAAACAAAAATAAAATGCTTACTGGAAACGTATATTATGACTGTTTGAAGTTCAATATTATATAATTTATATATAAATTAATAAAATATGCGTTTACATCGATTATATCATTCGGGTAGCGGATTTTTCATAAAAATTAATATATTTTATTTTAAGTTTAAAAAGTAAATTGATTACCTAAAGCATTGACTAGTGACTAGGTACTATTTGTTACAAGAAACCACAATAAACGAAATGTATGAATTTTTTTCTATTATGATATGTCTTCAGACACAATATCTACAGACAGAGGTAATTGCATCTAATGTAATAGATAAGTAAGATTAAGTTAAAACACTGCGCGTGATTAGAATCAAAATAATGCAGAAATAATAACTCAGAAACATAACGATATTAATCATAATTCTTTTTTCTAAATACTTAAAAATATAATTATTTTTATTTAGTTCACTATTTTCATAGATTAAATTAAATAATTTGTAATAATTTTCATTAGAATAAAATATTTATACTTTGCAATATCTATAAAGATTTGGTCTAGTTTATGTGTTTCAATTTTACGTATGTCAAACAGCTAAAATTTAATAATAAATCCTATAAAATCACAAAGACTTCTATAAAAAAATAAAATTATAATATATTTCATATTATCATCCATGGCAAACGACAATCGTTGTCATTTGTAGGAGACGATTAACAATTCTAATAATTTTATTGAACAGTCGTCAAACAACAGCCTTTAGTACACGACAAGTACTCTCATTTTCATTTTATGCTGTTTATTTTCATAAAATGTATTTTTATTCTCATTTAGAATCACGATGAAGATCGATATGAAGAAAATTTTCAGTTTCTTCGGCGGCGGTACACCACTCCGTATAGACTGAAGATTGAAACAACTCGGTTTCCCGGGAACAGTCTACGATTACGTAAGTTTTTTTCTTATTCTTTTTTAGAATTAAATTTACATTTTAAACTTAAAATAAAATATATTTATTTATATGAACAATCGGCTACTCGGACGATGTAATCGACGTAAGCACATATTTTATTCTACTATTCACGCCATGTGACGTATACGTATGTATATTTTATTCCCCAACACGCAATGCATAAAATACGTGAAACCGAAAATACATAATCGTCATATTAGTATATTACCAGACCCATTTTATAGAATAATAATTTATATTTATATTAATTGTATAAATAGCATTTTTTATTTTTAACCGGCCGAGTACCCGACTAATATAAGTTTTTTTTATCCCTAACAAAAATAAAAAGTTTTCCGAAAAGACGCATTAATATTTTTTTATAATTGTTTGAATTTTGAATTTTTAAGACATTGGATATTCATTTCATATTTCTGTGATAACTATTTCTTCTCAACCGATTTTTGTTTTTTTGTAATTTAAAAACGAATTACTATAGTTATTTGATAATTTTAACAAATGTTAATGTTTGCATTTCTTATAAATATTATAATTTTCAAAACATTTTAACTATACACTTATAGGATAAAATAAACATAGCATAATACCATAAATAGACGCATTTATTATATATATTAATATCGCAAATTATCTGAGCATATTAGTTAGAACTTATCGATTAGTCTTAAAAACAGTAATAATAGTATGATTATGTATTATTCCTAAACAGGACGGTACCGAAACGGAAATGATATGTGACTATTATATGTGTATAACGAGTTGAATATGAATAATATTTAGAAATTAATTTTAGTAATTTTGCAAGTCCTTATTTATTTTATGTAATACCTAGATTATAATCTATTAACTATTTAGTATGTAATATCAGTTTAATGATTACATTTTTAAATATTTTTAAAATTATTAATCATTTAGTTCTGCCAAACCGTATAAAACCGTTAATAACCATTATAAAATTATAATTTAAAAAAAAATTCAGGATAATTTACAATTATTATGATTTTACGTATGAAATTAATAAGATACCAAAAGTTTCGTATGCAAGACAGCTGAAATATAATAATGAATCCTATAAAAGTACACAGAGTTTTATAAAAAAAACATTATTATAATATTTTTCATCCATGGCAAACGACAATCGTTGTCATTTGTAGGAGACCATTAACAATTCTAATAATTTTATTGAACAGTCGTCAAACAACAGCCTTCAGTACATGACAAGTACACTCATTTTCATAAAATATTTCAATAATTCCATTCCGAAGCGTAAAGAAGACGAATGAAGAAATAAACTATAGCTGTTTCTTCGGTGACGGTGCACGTTTGAACTTTAATATGGCACAGCTTGATTTCGCCGAAAAGCGTCGAAGGATACTTACGTAGGTTAATTTTCCTATAATTTTGGGGTAGTAATAAATCTACTATTTATACATAACATAAATGTTTATTGACTTCTACAAGCTGTTACCCCGATGACAGACCTATATTTTATTTTCGATCGTCCAGTCCAATAAAGTGGTCAGCAACCGACGGGTTATTATATATACGACCCGTTTTAAATTCTAAAACACTGACATATTTTTTGATTTATATTTTATTATTTTAAAGTTCTAAAATATTTTTTCCATAGTAAATAATTTAAGAATATAAAGTTTTCATTTTTATCTGGTCTGCAAACTGTTTTTAATTTGTGAATGTGGCCTGAGAGTTCAAAAAGGTTACCGATTATGCATTAATGATGAAATTGCCAAGACTAAAATAAAGTCGTTATAAGTACACCTTAGAATTTATATCCTGGATATGTAGCGAAAAATGTATAATGATTTTACAATTATGTAGTTTATTTTCTGTCTGCCATGAATTCTTATAGCAAATATGATCTATTTGGTACTTTGGTTGGTAAATAGTAAAATAAAATAAAAAAAAATCAGATCTCGCCATAATATCGGAAAAACAAAAAGTTGTAAATATTACCATATTTATATGGTTTTATTTTTTGGTGAAAAATTTTACCAAAACCTATTGTCTATTGAAATAATAAAATTATAATTAAAAAAAAAATTCAGAATATACAATTATTATGGTTTTATGTACGAAATTAATTAAATACCAAAAGTTTCGTATGCAAGACAGAGATATAAAAATAAATCCTATAATATCACAAAGAGTTTATAAAAAAAAAACATATAATCTATCACATTTTCATCCGTGGCAATCGACAATCGTCGTCATTCGTAGAAGTCCGTTAATAATTCTAATATTTTTATTGAACAGTCTTTAAACAACAGCCTTTAGTATATGACAAGTTCTCTCATTTTTATAGAATATTTTAATAATTTCATTCTGAAGCTCAAAGAAGACGAATGAAGAAATAAGAGCTAGCTGTTTCTTCGGCGGTGATGGTGCACGTTTGAACTGTAAATGTGGTGCAGCTCGATTTCGCCGAACAGCGTCGAAGAATACTTACGTAAGTTAATTTTCCCATAATTATGGAATATTAAATTTATCTTTTATACTTAAAATAAATATTTATTGACGTGTACAAGCTGCTATACTTGGATGACAGACTTATATTTTATTTCCAATCGTCCAATGCAATGGCCGGCAACTAGTGAGCTATTGTCTGCGGCCCGCTTTAAATTCTAAAACGACCAATTTTTTTTTTTATTTAAAGTTCTAAACAATATTTTTTTTGCATAGTAAATAAATAATTTAAGTATATTAAATTTTTATTCTTTTCTTGCCCGCTAACAGTTTTTAGTTTGTGAATGTGGCCCGAGAGTCCAAAAAGGTTGACCACTGGTCCAACGTATAAAATAGTTAAGAATAAAATTAAGTCGTCAAGTATACCTTGGATCTTGGACACAGCAATGAATGTATATTTATTTGACAATTATGTAGTTTATTTTCTGTCATAAATTATTGTAGCAAATATGATCTATTTAGGTTTTGGGTGGTTAATAGTAAAATAAAATAAAAAATTTCTAATCTTGTCATAATATCGAAAACACAAAAAAACGAATGTATTATTACGCTATATACTTGTATAATATCAACAAAATTAATTAATTAATTTAATTTTAATTTAAAAATGCAAATTTACCAATTATCTACATTATGATTTCTCTATAGGTAAATTGTATAATTTTAAAAGCATTTTCATTATTTAAAACAATTAAATTTTTTTTTTTTTATTAAGCCGAAAAAAATTATAGATATGCAAATATGATTTAAAATTTAATACAGGTTTCTTCATCAATCGTTCACTTATTTACTGTAATAAAAAATATATAGTTACTGTTTATTTTATAAACGTTTAAAATTAAAATTTTGATTGTATTCGGCTAAATCTATAAAATGTTCAAATTAATTTTTTCGTTAGATATTCATATTCATATTTTATTTTTATATCTACATTTTAAAAATATTATATTGGAATTCTCATTAGTTTTTTTTTACCAAAAACAAAAATAATATGTTTACTGGAAAGTCACATTATTTTTTATGACTATTCGAAATTCAGTATTATACCTATAACTTATTAAATGTTTATTATACACCCATCCTAAAAATAAATATTTTTTCTCAAATAATTTTTATATTTTGTTATAGTTCAAAAACGAATAATCTTAGATACTTAAAACTTTAATTAAATTCTTATGAGAGTATTTCTTACAAATAGTATTTTTTCAAAATATTTTGAAATGATGTATATTTACGATATTATATATTTTGTTATTATTTAAAACATTATTTGTAGGGACATAAAAGTTTTTTGTACATGTTATACTATACGTACACAAGGACATTTTTGACATACGTAGATTAATCTTAAGATATTATTTATTCAAATTATTTTACGAAAGGGTTGTACCTATTGACTCAAAAGTATATAACAAGAATATAATACGGTATAAATTATATTTATTATTTATACAATATTATAATAATAATTATGATTAATGCAATGTTTTCGGAAAAAATGTAGCTTGTCAAACTTTACACACACAAAAAAAAAAAAATACTTAGCAATATCAATCGACAATCAACATATAATATTATAACTTATAAATCATAAATCATAATACATAAAAATTATACTTATTAACGAAGGTTGACTGACTGTCTCTTTCAAATTCAAATTTCACACACTAATTACAGTAATAAACTTAATCACTAATCATTATTGACTAATGTATAAAGCAACACTGTAATAATTACTTCTTTATCTTTAATTTAATGTCATTTTTGATTATTTTGTAAAATGGTACTGAAAATTGATTTCCTCAAAGCATTGACTAGGTACTATTTGTTACATGAAACCATAATAAAGGAAATGTATGAATTTGTTTCTATTATGATAGGTGTCTTCAGATATATGTATGTAAGTTTACATGTAAGAATATGCAGTGGCGGTTTTGGTTGTATTTTTTTGGTGAGGCGACTTATGTATCACTCCCCCCCTTCATAACAAAAATAAAACTTCATAATAATGGAATTTAAAAATATAAAAATAATTATAACTATAATAAAATATAATAATATACTTAAATTACTTTAATGTTAAATCAAAGCACAACATGCGTAAACAAATTTAAACGAATAAGCACGACTGCACGAGCGATGATTCGAACAAGAGAGATATAAACATTATAAACTAACAATGAAATCGGTTTCATCAGGCGCTGTGACAATAATAACGGTTTAATGTTTATGAATTTATGATTATCCAATATCAATAATATGTTGTTGTTGAACGAATGGCTGCGGGCTGACCATAGTACCACATATATTTTTAGTATCAGAGGCGATGAAAAAGTCGCCTCGCTATGATCATTTGCGCAATTCAGCTTATTCAGCTTATTAACAGTCACGTGCATTTGCGTAGTCCGTACATTCGCATGTGTGTGTAATTAATGTACATAAGTTACAATTCTGACGTCATCAGAATATTTCCGCCGGCTGAATATGAACGTTTGTTTACGGAATTATTATTTCGTGCATTTCTTATCGGTTTATCGCTATTTTTGGTAATAAACATGGAATAATATTATACTATAATAAAATAAATGATAATTTATAAATTTTATTTATAAACTTCGTAAAGAAGAATTTATTTCCAATAAAATCATAAAAATGTTAAAAATTATTAGCGAAATGTTTGCTATCGGAAATATACACTTTTAGAGTATTATTTGCTACAACATTTTAGGTGACTCACTTGCCTCACCACCAAAGCCGCCACTGAGAATATGTAAAATTAAGTTAAAGCACTGCGTGATTAAAACCAAAAAAATGCAGAAATAATAACTCAGAAACATAACTATAATTATTTTTGTTTAGTTTACTATTTTTATAGATTAAATTAAATAATTTATAATCATCTTCATTAGAATAAAATATTAATACTTTGCAATATCTTTATAGATTTGGTCTTGGTCTATAGTTTATATGTTTCAATTCTACGTTAATATATCAAACAGCTAAGATAGAAAAATAGATCGTATAATATCACAAAGAGTTCTATAAAAAAAAAACCATAGATTTATCATATTATAATATTCGTCATCTGTGGCATACGACAATCGACGACATTCGTCGAAGACGATTAACAATTCTATAATAGTCTTAATAAACAGTCGTTAAACAACAGTACATGACAAGTACTCTCCTTTTCATTTCGTGCTGTTTATTTTCATAAAATATCTTTAAACTCCCATTTAGAATCATGATGAAGATCGTATGAAGAAAATTTGGAGTTTATTCGGCGGCGGTGCACCACTCCGTATACACTGTAGATTGGACAACTCGGTTTCCCGGGAAGTCGACTCTTAAGTAAGTTTTTTTTATTATTCTTTTTTGGGAAATAAATTATTTTTTTAACTTAAAATAAAATATATTAATTTATATGAACAATCCGCGCTAGTCAGACGATGTAGTTGATGTAGACGCATATTTTATTCTCCAGGGTCCAATGAAAAAATAGTACACAATGCCTACTTATTTTACTCATTAGTTATAGTAGACAAAAAAAATTGTGAAAAATAACAACCGTGTATTATTTGTATTATTCGCATTATATTGTATTAGAATAGTAGTAGAATAGTACACCTTAGATCCTGGACGTGGACGTAGCGAAAAATGTATAATGATTTTACAATTATGTAGTTTACTTTTTGTTTGTCATAAATTCTTGTAGCAAATATGGATCAATTTGGTACTTTGGGTGGTAAATAGTAATAAAATAAAACAAAAAATTTCAGATCTTGCCATAATATCGGAAAAACAAAAAAAATGAAATAATTACGCTATATAATGTCAACCCGGAGGACGATTGGCAGTATCATTAGGAAGCTGATGAATAACAAAAAAAAGTGTCGCAGGGCTGTGTTTGTTTAATACTATAATTTTTTGAACAGTAGTACAGTATATTATGAATATTTACTTAAATTATATTTAATTTTTATGGTTTTTTTTAGATAATATACTGTACTACGGTTTTAGGTGTTCTTTTTATTTTAATAATACATTGAAAAATTACCAACTTTTTCAATTTTTTTTCTTATCACAAAGCAAGTTCGTCTTTGTGTATGTTTAAATTTATATTTTTTATAGTTATTGTGCTGTTTAACTTTCTTATAAAAGAGAGTGAGGAATTAAAAAGGTGGCCACCGAACAGAAAGTTAAACTGCAATATACTATAATCTTTTTAGTTCTTGTTTACATTTTTAACTGATAAATTATGAATATAATATTTCAAATTAATTTAAATTCAAAAATAAAAGAACACCAACATAGATTTCTTAAACATTGAAATTTTACTATAAGTTTAAATTACATTTAATCTGTACATTAGTTGAAGTTTTATAGGAACCGAACATTTGGCTGGATCATGGACTACTCACCGACGAAGAATTAGTCATTTTGCTGATGGGAAATGTGTCGGCACTCGGCTGTATTTCAACACGGAGGACGTCTGGCAGCAGCAAAAAGAAATTCAATTGACGATACTCAACTGTCGAAGGTATTTGTTTATATAATATTATAATTTTTAGAATCGTAGTAGGTATAGTATACTTTAAATAAATATATAATATTTATTAGTGAAGAAGAAGTTGTCACAAAGCTGATGGAAAATGTGTCGGCACTTGGCTGTATTTCAACACGAAGGACGTCTGGCAGCAGCAAAAAGAAATTCAACTGACGATAATCAATTGTTGGAGGTATTTGTTTATATAATATTATAATTTTTAGAATCGTAGTAGTTATGGTATACTTTATATAAATATATAATATTTATTAGTGAAGAAGAATTTGTCATTGAGCTAATGGAAAATGTGTCGGCACTCAGCTTCGTTTCAACACGGAGGACGTCTGGCAGCAGCAAAAACAAATTCAACTGATGATCAACTGCCCAAAAGATTTGTTGGTAATATTTTATAATTTTTAGAATCGTAGTAGGTATGGTATACTTTATATAAATATATAATATTTATTAGTGAAGAAGAATTTGTCATTGAGCTGATGGAAAATGTGTCTGCACTCGGCTTCGTTTCAACCCGGAGGAAGATTGGCAGCATCAATAGGAAGCTGATGAATAACAAAAAAAAGTGTCGCAGGGCTGTGTTTGTTTAATACTATAATTTTTTGAACAGTAGTACAGTATATTATGAATATTTACTTAAATTATATTTAATTTTTATGGTTTTTTTCAGATAATATACTGTACTACGGTTTTAGGTGTTCTTTTTATTTTAATAATACATTGAAACATTACCAATTTTTTCAATTTTTTTCTTATCCCAAAGCAAGTTCGTCTTTGTGTATGTTTAAATTTATATTTTTTATAGTTATTGTGCTGTTTAACTTTCTTATAAAAGAGAGTGAGGAATTAAAAAGGTGGCCACCGAACAGAAAGTTAAACTGCAATATACTATAATCTTTTTAGTTCTTGTTTACATTTTTAACTGATAAATTATGAATATAAAATTTCAAATTAATTTAAATTCAAAAATAAAAGAACACCAACATAGATTTCTTAAACATTGAAATTTTACTATAAGTTTAAATAACATTTAATCTGCACATTAGTTGAAGTTTTATAGGAACCGAACATTTGGCTGGATCGTGGACTACTCACCGACGAAGAATTTGTCATAGAGCTGATGGAAAATGTGTCGGCACTCGGCTTCGTTTCAACACGAAGGACGTCTGGCAGCAGCAAAATGAAATTCAACTGACGATAATCAACTGTCGAAGGTATTTGTTTATATTATATT
Source organism: Rhopalosiphum padi (assembly GCF_020882245.1). Lineage (NCBI taxonomy): Eukaryota > Metazoa > Arthropoda > Insecta > Hemiptera > Aphididae > Rhopalosiphum > Rhopalosiphum padi. Next base: position 30,008,255 of record NC_083600.1, read on the forward strand.
ATAATTTTTAGAATCGTAGTAGGTAAAGTATACTATATATAATTATATTATATTTATTAGTGAAGAAGAATTTGTCAAAAAGCTGATGGAAAATGTGTCGGCACTTGGCTGTATTTCAACACGAAGGACGTCTGGCAGCAGCAAAAAGAAATTCAACTGACGATAATCAATTGTTGGAGGTATTTGTTTATATTATATTATAATTTTTAGAATCGTAGTAAGTATAGAACACTATATATAAATATATAATATTTATTAGTGAAGAAGAATTTGTCACAAAGCTGATGGGAAACATGTCGGCTGTATTTCAACACGGAGGACGTCTAGCAGCAGCAAAAAGAAATTCAACTGACGATAATCAATTGTTGGAGGTATTTGTTTATATTATATTATAATTTTTAGAATCGTAGTAGATATAGTATACTTTATATAAATATATAATATTTATTAGTGAAGAAGAAGATGTCACAAAGCTGATGGAAAATGGGTCGGCACTCGGCTGTATTTCAACACGAAGGACGTCTGGCAGCAGCAAAAAGAAATTCAACTGACGATAATCAATTGTTGGAGGTATTTGTTTATATTATATTATAATTTTTAGAATCGTAGTAGATATAGTATACTTTATATAAATATATAATATTTATTAGTGAAGAAAAAGATGTCACAAAGCTGATGGAAAATGGGTCGGCACTCGGCTGTATTTCAACACGGAGGACGTCTGGCAGCAGCAAAAAGAAATTCAATTGACGATACTCAACTGTCGAAGGTATTTGTTTATATAATATTATAATTTTTAGAATCGTAGTAGGTATAGTATACTTTAAATAAATATATAATATTTATTAGTGAAGAAGAAGTTGTCACAAAGCTGATGGAAAATGTGTCGGCACTTGGCTGTATTTCAACACGAAGGACGTCTGGCAGCAGCAAAAAGAAATTCAACTGACGATAATCAATTGTTGGAGGTATTTGTTTATATTATATTATAATTTTTAGAATCGTAGTAGATATAGTATACTTTATATAAATATATAATATTTATTAGTGAAGAAGAAGATGTCACAAAGCTGATGGGAAATGTGTCGGCACTCGTCTTCGTTTCAACCCGGAGGAAGATTGGCAGCATCAATAAGAAGCTCATCTTTATGTCAACTGTTGAAAGGATTTGTTTGCATTATATTATAAGTTTAAATTACATTTAATCTGCATATTAGTTGAAGTTTTATAGGAACAGAACATTTAACTGGATCATGGACTATCCACCGACGAAGGAAGAATTTGTCATTGATCTGATGGAAAATGTGTCGGCACTCGGCTTCGTTTCAACCAGGATGAAGATTTGCAGCATCAAAAAGAAATTTAACTGACGATAATCAACTGTCGAAGGTATTTGTTTATATTATATTATAATTTTTAGAATCGTAGTAGGTAAAGTATACTATATATAATTATATTATATTTATTAGTGAAGAAGAATTTGTCAAAAAGCTGATGGAAAATGTGTCGGCACTTGGCTGTATTTCAACACGAAGGACGTCTGGCAGCAGCAAAAAGAAATTCAACTGACGATAATCAATTGTTGGAGGTATTTGTTTATATTATATTATAATTTTTAGAATCGTAGTAAGTATAGAACACTATATATAAATATATAATATTTATTAGTGAAGAAGAATTTGTCACAAAGCTGATGGGAAACATGTCGGCTGTATTTCAACACGGAGGACGTCTAGCAGCAGCAAAAAGAAATTCAACTGACGATAATCAATTGTTGGAGGTATTTGTTTATATTATATTATAATTTTTAGAATCGTAGTAGATATAGTATACTTTATATAAATATATAATATTTATTAGTGAAGAAGAAGATGTCACAAAGCTGATGGAAAATGGGTCGGCACTCGGCTGTATTTCAACACGAAGGACGTCTGGCAGCAGCAAAAAGAAATTCAACTGACGATAATCAATTGTTGGAGGTATTTGTTTATATTATATTATAATTTTTAGAATCGTAGTAGATATAGTATACTTTATATAAATATATAATATTTATTAGTGAAGAAAAAGATGTCACAAAGCTGATGGAAAATGGGTCGGCACTCGGCTGTATTTCAACACGGAGGACGTCTGGCAGCAGCAAAAAGAAATTCAATTGACGATACTCAACTGTCGAAGGTATTTGTTTATATAATATTATAATTTTTAGAATCGTAGTAGGTATAGTATACTTTAAATAAATATATAATATTTATTAGTGAAGAAGAAGTTGTCACAAAGCTGATGGAAAATGTGTCGGCACTTGGCTGTATTTCAACACGAAGGACGTCTGGCAGCAGCAAAAAGAAATTCAACTGACGATAATCAATTGTTGGAGGTATTTGTTTATATTATATTATAATTTTTAGAATCGTAGTAGATATAGTATACTTTATATAAATATATAATATTTATTAGTGAAGAAGAAGATGTCACAAAGCTGATGGGAAATGTGTCGGCACTCGTCTTCGTTTCAACCCGGAGGAAGATTGGCAGCATCAATAAGAAGCTCATCTTTATGTCAACTGTTGAAAGGATTTGTTTGCATTATATTATAAGTTTAAATTACATTTAATCTGCATATTAGTTGAAGTTTTATAGGAACAGAACATTTAACTGGATCATGGACTATCCACCGACGAAGGAAGAATTTGTCATTGATCTGATGGAAAATGTGTCGGCACTCGGCTTCGTTTCAACCAGGATGAAGATTTGCAGCATCAAAAAGAAATTTAACTGACGATAATCAACTGTCGAAGGTATTTGTTTATATTATATTATAATTTTTAGAATCGTAGTAGGTAAAGTATACTATATATAATTATATTATATTTATTAGTGAAGAAGAATTTGTCAAAAAGCTGATGGAAAATGTGTCGGCACTTGGCTGTATTTCAACACGAAGGACGTCTGGCAGCAGCAAAAAGAAATTCAACTGACGATAATCAATTGTTGGAGGTATTTGTTTATATTATATTATAATTTTTAGAATCGTAGTAAGTATAGAACACTATATATAAATATATAATATTTATTAGTGAAGAAGAATTTGTCACAAAGCTGATGGGAAACATGTCGGCTGTATTTCAACACGGAGGACGTCTAGCAGCAGCAAAAAGAAATTCAACTGACGATAATCAATTGTTGGAGGTATTTGTTTATATTATATTATAATTTTTAGAATCGTAGTAGATATAGTATACTTTATATAAATATATAATATTTATTAGTGAAGAAGAAGATGTCACAAAGCTGATGGAAAATGGGTCGGCACTCGGCTGTATTTCAACACGAAGGACGTCTGGCAGCAGCAAAAAGAAATTCAACTGACGATAATCAATTGTTGGAGGTATTTGTTTATATTATATTATAATTTTTAGAATCGTAGTAGATATAGTATACTTTATATAAATATATAATATTTATTAGTGAAGAAAAAGATGTCACAAAGCTGATGGAAAATGGGTCGGCACTCGGCTGTATTTCAACACGGAGGACGTCTGGCAGCAGCAAAAAGAAATTCAATTGACGATACTCAACTGTCGAAGGTATTTGTTTATATAATATTATAATTTTTAGAATCGTAGTAGGTATAGTATACTTTAAATAAATATATAATATTTATTAGTGAAGAAGAAGTTGTCACAAAGCTGATGGAAAATGTGTCGGCACTTGGCTGTATTTCAACACGAAGGACGTCTGGCAGCAGCAAAAAGAAATTCAACTGACGATAATCAATTGTTGGAGGTATTTGTTTATATTATATTATAATTTTTAGAATCGTAGTAGATATAGTATACTTTATATAAATATATAATATTTATTAGTGAAGAAGAAGATGTCACAAAGCTGATGGGAAATGTGTCGGCACTCGTCTTCGTTTCAACCCGGAGGAAGATTGGCAGCATCAATAAGAAGCTCATCTTTATGTCAACTGTTGAAAGGATTTGTTTGCATTATATTATAAGTTTAAATTACATTTAATCTGCATATTAGTTGAAGTTTTATAGGAACAGAACATTTAACTGGATCATGGACTATCCACCGACGAAGGAAGAATTTGTCATTGATCTGATGGAAAATGTGTCGGCACTCGGCTTCGTTTCAACCAGGATGAAGATTTGCAGCATCAAAAAGAAATTTAACTGACGATAATCAACTGTCGAAGGTATTTGTTTATATTATATTATAATTTTTAGAATCGTAGCAGATATAGTATACTTTATATAAATATATAATATTTATTAGTGAAGAAGAATTTGTCACAAAGCTGATGGGAAACATGTCGGCTGTATTTCAACACGGAGGACGTCTAGCAGCAGCAAAAAGAAATTCAACTGACGATAATCAATTGTTGGAGGTATTTGTTTATATTTTATTATAATTTTTAGAATCGTAGTAGATATAGTATACTTTATATAAATATATAATATTTATTAGTGAAGAAGAAGTTGTCACAAAGCTGATGGAAAATGTGTCGGCACTTGGCTGTATTTCAACACGAAGGACGTCTGGCAGCAGCAAAAAGAAATTCAACTGACGATAATCAATTGTTGGAGGTATTTGTTTATATTATATTATAATTTTTAGAATCGTAGTAGATATAGTATACTTTATATAAATATATAATATTTATTAGTGAAGAAGAAGATGTCACAAAGCTGATGGAAAATGGGTCGGCACTCGGCTGTATTTCAACACGGAGGACGTCTGGCAGCAGCAAAAAGAAATTCAACTGACGATACTCAACTGTCGAAGGTATTTGTTTATATTATATTATAATTTTTAGAATTGTAGTAAGTATAGAACACTTTATATAAATATATAATATTTATTAGTGAAGAAGAATTTGTCACAAAGCTGATGGGAAACATGTCGGCTGTATTTCAACACGGAGGACGTTTAGCAGCAGCAAAAAGAAATTCAACTGACGATAATCAATTGTTGGAGGTATTTGTTTATATTATATTATAATTTTTAGAATCGTAGTAGATATAGTATACTTTATATAAATATATAATATTTATTAGTGAAGAAGAAGATGTCACAAAGCTGATGGAAAATGGGTCGGCACTCGGCTGTATTTCAACACGAAGGACGTCTGGCAGCAGCAAAAAGAAATTCAACTGACGATAATCAATTGTTGGAGGTATTTGTTTATATTATATTATAATTTTTAGAATCGTAGTAGATATAGTATACTTTATATAAATATATAATATTTATTAGTGAAGAAGAAGATGTCACAAAGCTGATGGAAAATGGGTCGGCACTCGGCTGTATTTCAACACGGAGGACGTCTGGCAGCGGCAAAAAGAAATTCAATTGACGATACTCAACTGTCGAAGGTATTTGTTTATATAATATTATAATTTTTAGAATCGTAGTAGGTATAGTATACTTTAAATAAATATATAATATTTATTAGTGAAGAAGAAGTTGTCACAAAGCTGATGGAAAATGTGTCGGCACTTGGCTGTATTTCAACACGAAGGACGTCTGGCAGCAGCAAAAAGAAATTCAACTGACGATAATCAATTGTTGGAGGTATTTGTTTATATTATATTATAATTTTTAGAATCGTAGTAGATATAGTATACTTTATATAAATATATAATATTTATTAGTGAAGAAGAAGATGTCACAAAGCTGATGGGAAATGTGTCGGCACTCGTCTTCGTTTCAACCCGGAGGAAGATTGGCAGCATCAATAAGAAGCTCATCTTTATGTCAACTGTTGAAAGGATTTGTTTGCATTATATTATAAGTTTAAATTACATTTAATCTGCATATTAGTTGAAGTTTTATAGGAACAGAACATTTAACTGGATCATGGACTATCCACCGACGAAGGAAGAATTTGTCATTGATCTGATGGAAAATGTGTCGGCACTCGGCTTCGTTTCAACCCGGATGAAGATTTGCAGCATCAAAAAGAAATTTAACTGACGATAATCAACTGTCGAAGGTATTTGTTTATATTATATTATAATTTTTAGAATTGTAGTAAGTATAGAACACTTTATATAAATATATAATATTTATTAGTGAAGAAGAATTTGTCACAAAGCTGATGGGAAACATGTCGGCTGTATTTCAACACGGAGGACGTCTAGCAGCAGCAAAAAGAAATTCAACTGACGATAATCAATTGTTGGAGGTATTTGTTTATATTATATTATAATTTTTAGAATCGTAGTAGATATAGTATACTTTATATAAATATATAATATTTATTAGTGAAGAAGAAGATGTCACAAAGCTGATGGAAAATGGGTCAGCACTCGGCTGTATTTCAACACGAAGGACGTCTGGCAGCAGCAAAAAGAAATTCAACTGACGATAATCAATTGTTGGAGGTATTTGTTTATATTATATTATAATTTTTAGAATCGTAGTAGATATAGTATACTTTATATAAATATATAATATTTATTAGTGAAGAAGAAGATGTCACAAAGCTGATGGAAAATGGGTCGGCACTCGGCTGTATTTCAACACGGAGGACGTCTGGCAGCAGCAAAAAGAAATTCAATTGACGATACTCAACTGTCGAAGGTATTTGTTTATATAATATTATAATTTTTAGAATCGTAGTAGGTATAGTATACTTTAAATAAATATATAATATTTATTAGTGAAGAAGAAGATGTCACAAAGCTGATGGAAAATGGGTCGGCCCTCGGCTTCGTTTCAATCCGGAGGAAGATTGGCAGCATCAATAAGAAGCTCATCTTAATTAAGTTGTCCCCCCCTTTACGCATTAGCGCTCATCTCTCATCCACTCATCCAACACATTGACTATCGCCGGCCGGCAACACACACATATTATACACATTACCCGTTTTATATTATATAAAATTATTAATATCTACATAGTTTAAGTTATTGTATATTTTTTTTTTATTATTTGAATGCATTCATATGATCAGTTGCGTATTTAGAAATTTTAGGATAAGAGCAACACATATTTGGTTGCCTCCCCCCCATTAAATAAAAAATTAAAAAAACTTCTATCCCGCGCATTGGTCAAACTGTTAATACCATAGAATACCATGTTATATAAATACTATATAGTATTTTATACCTCTATGTCACACATTTGTTGTGAAAAATATTAATAATTGACGTCACTGTGCCAGTACTCATAAAGTACGAAATAAAAATTTGCTGCCCCTCTAAATCTTTAAAAATCTGCCGTTCTGGACTACTGGACCCAAAGCCCCTACCTAAATACGCCCCTGCATATAATGCTTACAATGTGGATTAGGCCTACTGGGGACACCACAATAAAAAAACGCGCCTCGTGTAATACCTCATAAAGTTATTAAACCATACGGACAATGTTATTGTTCGTCGTTTAATAATAAAGGTGGTGTGGAAAATTACCTAACACTGTTATTCTTATCTTATAGTTACCTTGCATACATTTGTTTTTATTAAATACCAATTAAATAATCATTTATATCAAGAAACGAGAAATATTAACGTTTTATTAAGTATTTCAATAAAATAATATTTAATATTTAAAAAATATTCTTTGACTTGTTAAAAAAAAGACTCCAACTTCCAAGTATAGTTATTATATTAGTTCTTATTTTACAAATACACTAACAAAAGCGGGTCAAGTTTAATATTGCCAGAAATATTGTGTGTATCTATTACTTTACTTAAAACATTGAATTTACACATATTTTTATTTACTAATTTTTGTTTATTTTACCAGGTAGCTGAATTACCCGGCGTTGCCCGGAAAAACTCCTTTTAAGTGTAAAACGCTGTGGAAGCGTTGTCGAGAAGAAGAATTTTTTTTAAGTCTAAATTATATAGTATTTAAATTTGTAGCCACATGTGTAAAAAAAAGCTTAAATATTTTAGATGTTATGCGTGTCCGAACTGCTGGTACTACCTACGGAGTGCAAATGAAATGAACGTGTTTAGTGTGTAGGCACCGTGGCAAGGCAATGGAGAGATAACTAATAATTAGAATTTGTATGTGTACTGATTTATGTTATCGATTGTTATTATTATATGAATATAAATATACAAATTACACGTACAAATTTATTTTCACAGATTTCAACCCTTTAAAATCAAAATTTTGAAAATCGGGCGACACTCAGACAGGTATTTGGAACAACTCTGTGAAAAAAAAATTAGAAAAAAGTTAAATAGCGTCGTCACAAACGAATACATAAAAATGGTCTGTTCTTTTATATATATAAGAATAAATATAATGATTTTATTTTTATTATTAAATTTGAGACTTCATATTATTCTACTAATTTACTGACGCATTGGTTACGTAAGTATTTGTGTCTTATAATAAAATACAAATGTTTGCATGTGAATATGTGATTGTGCACATTTGGATTTTATTAACCATAGGAAATTCCTCTAAAATTTTATGTTCTTAATCTTTTACACTAACCAGTTATCAACAAAAATTATTTTTTATTTTCTTAAAATTCAAAAACGAATAGCCGTAAAATTTAAAATGTTTACTAAGTATTTATAATATCAATTTTTTCTATAAATGGTATAACTTTCAAATAATTGTATTTCATTTTGAGCTCTTTATAGACAATTATATTTTGTATATAATATATATTTTCCTCTACCATACTGTCTAATCTATAAATTTAGGTATTTTAAAACAGCAAATCAAACAAGTCTGTTTGAAAATGCTTGAAGAAAAAATAACATTGTATTTAACTATTATTAATAGTATACTTAGGAATATTTTGTTTATTCACATTAATATATCATGTTATTACATGTCTTTAAATAATATGCACAAATTCAATCCTTTTAAAAATAAAACTAGCCTTGACATACTATATATTACAAGTTATTAATAAAATAATTGAATAGTATTCTTATTTAACACATCACCGTTGAAATTTAAATAAAATTATGGCCCTAAAAAGTTAAAATAAAAATAAAATTATTTTGCCTTAAGAATGATAAGATAAAAATCTTGTTTTTGAGTTCTTCAAATAATCTTATGTTTTATATTTATAATTTCAAAGACAATTAAACATGAATCATGTGTTAGTAAAGCAGAAAGTTAAAAGAAAACCAAATTTTTAATTAAAAATATCTAAAATAAATAACTCTTTTTCATCTCAAATTAATAATTTACATTTTTTATTTTTGTACAATGTACATACATACAGGTAAAATTTGTGTTTATACTAAGATAATACAACATTAAAAAAAAAAAAAATAATGAATATAAAACATTTCTTATGCGTTAGACTTTGGACATTTAAAATGAATTGTCATTATCTACAATTAAACGAAAAGATGGATAGACCAAATAAGTCTAATCCAAACAAAGTACAAAATACGTAAAATTTCAAAATTATACATAATAAATTTGTATATTATCACAGTTGATGTATTACTTCATTTTTAAAATCTTATCTTACAAGAACTACACTTAACAAATTATGTTTATATAATATACTATATAATTACAATGCAATGTTTCTTCTTTAAAATTAAGATGGTACAAGTATACAAAAAAAATAAATATAATATTTACTTTCTTCTAAATTTACATTAATATAAACAACAATTAATATAGTTAGCGTGGTGAATAAACCCTGTCTGAAAATAACAAAAAATCAATGTATTTATATATATGTATGTAAAATGCATATGGTTTGAAATACAAAAACTATATAATGTCTTAATATTACACATTATAATACAATGTAAAGGTTAAGTAGAAATATAACTATTCATAGCTATAATATTTTTTCCAATAGTTGTAACTCCTAGACTTGGATTTATAATTTTCATCACCTCTATAATCTCTGTAATCTTTGTAGTCTCTATAAGTAGGTACTAATCTGAAAAATAAGTTGAAAAAATGTCTTATTAGTTCATGCACAATAATAAATTTTTGTGTCTTATAAAAACAAATATATAACATTGTAAAGTATATACCATTGAAAAGTAATATGAGTAACTTATTTAACTTTCATTGGCTCATCACATATTATACAATTTAAAAAATCCATAATAATATTTTTTATTATAAAAAGTACTGTGATATTATTACATTTAACCTACCTAAGAACAAACTAGGTTCAATTTACTAACCAAAACATCATAAGCGCAATTTGAGAGGGGCGTACATGCAAATTATAATAGCCCCCTCCCCTAAAGTTAAAACTCAAATTGCGCCTACGAAAAATATCCCACTAAGTTGATGATTGGAGCATTTTATCTACCCGATAAAATAACAACTGATATAAAATTGAAAAGTAATATCATTACATTAATTTCCCATATCAAAATCTATAAAGTAATCAGGGAAAAATGAAAAATTACAAGTCTCAGATTAAACTTACAAGGAACCTAACCTCTAGTAACCTGATTTGAATCTTGTTATACATACAAAATTATTAAGTTGTTAACATACTTGTTATTGGTTGATGATTTATGACGACGATATCCCGAAGAACTAGATGAACCAGAGGATGAACTTGAATATCGTTTACGACTTTTATTTGATTTTCTATGGTGTTTATGAGTTCTTCTATCAGATATTGATTTGGAACGAGATCGCTCATGACTAATCAATACAAAACAAAATTATAAATTATCCTTTTAAACACAACTAAATAATATTTTTCTTACTTTCTTTTTTTGGATTTCTTTAAATGTCTTGGACTTCTACTTCCAGACTTAGTTTCTGAAGGTGTTCTACTCCTACTCCTTTTTTTAATTGGTTTTCTATAAGAATTTAATATAATTAACACAATAATACATAAATTTCAGCAAGAAAATGAAAGTTAATAAACATACTTATTTGGAGTGGTTGAGCTAATATTTTCAGGGGCAACAGTAGTAATTCCATTACTAGGTGGAGGTACGACAACTTCTGTTTGTACTACAGGATGAACAATAGCTGCTCTAGCTTTTTCCTTAGCATGATCATATTCTTTCTTCAACTCTTCCACTCTCCTTTCTAAGTCTTCTGTGATAACCTGTAAATGATTATAAACAAATATGGTTATACTGAACATAAAAACTATGAATCTTTACTCACTTTAGGTCTGATATAAAGTTTTAGTATTTTGCGACAGATGTCCTGGATGTCCGTTTCATTCGAATTGAATAAAGAGTACCATGCTGGACTTTTTGGTAATGGTATTTGTAATTTCCTGGCCGACAAATATATACAGGCACAAGCAATAGTTTCTGGATCGAATTGAACAAAAACATCAGTTTGTAACGAGTCATTCATGTAGTTCCAGGACATCTGCATTATTGACTGGTGTTTCTCAAATCCAAGTGCCTGTAGGTACATGACAATGAGTTTATGTGGGTGTTTAACATGCACGCAAAAGCCAAGCTCCTTGAGCACGCGTCGTTCCGCTTTTATTACCTGCGTCTTTTTCTGTACATAATTTTGATCAAGTACCAACGGCGTAATCAATCTGCAACAGGGGCGGGGTATTTTTGGGTCTTGTTTTGGACTAGTGATCACATGGCAATACCATGGGTGAGACAAAATAAAGAATGATAGTATAATCAACCACAACTGACTATTTTTTTTTATATTAAAATGAGGTATTTAAATAAAATCTTTTAATTACTGTTTATATTTATATTTATTTACCGTTAGTGGCATTCAATCCTATTTGTTTTTTATTTAAATTTTTATTACAAAAATTCTTAAATTATAAATATTAATCTAATATTTACTAAATAATAAATTAAGTACATTGTACTCAAATCTATTATAATTTATTCTAACGTTAATTTGATGTTTTTATTAGTAATGAATAATGATTGTTATATAGTCATAATTTTCACCGAAAAATTTAATGATTAATTTAAACGAATATCATATTATTATATATACCAATATTAGTAAATAATAGAATGTTGTAATTAACATAATATTATTTTCATTAAAAAATAATTAAGTTCCTGGTAGATACCACGAATAAAAAATTGTATAATACAAATAATGCATTGTTTAATGCCATATAAATCCTTAATCCAAAACACATTTATTATCTTGAAACATAAAAATATTAATTATCAAACCATCAGGTAATTCAACAATTATAAAATTTGTCCTGTTAATTAAATGCTTTAAATTCTTGGCTTGATTCCACGCGCATTTAAAAGTTCACTAATTTAAATACTTAAAGCATGGTTTGTCCATATTTCATTAACTGTTTAAAACAATTAACATTCACCTTCAAACAAAAATATGAAAAAAAAAAAAGAAAGTTCACTTCAACTTCTGATTTAATCCAAGTCCATTTAAACGTCTACAAATAGAGTAGGTACCTTATGAGATGTAGAAAAACCATCATGTGGCACATATGATATCTTCACACATGATTTGCTATCTTGAATTCCGTTGTTTGCCATTGTGTAAAAAAGAGTTCTTAATTATCTGTGAAATTCTATGTTGCTTGATACAAAACTTTTATGGTTAAGTATAATCACTAAATTAGAGCACATTATGTTACAATGTTATGCACATTAGTTTTATACTATACCTCTCTTTTTGATAAATACATATATACATATATATTTTTAATTTTTTTTTTTTTTGGACACAGACCCTAACACTTTTTTTTTTGAGAGAAACCATATAGCTTATTTTTGGTTAAATCATGTTACAATATAATTTTTTAAGGGGTCCAACAGTGTTCTTGACGTGACGACCATCAATTTCAACGTGAATCCACCACGTTCGCTTTCCTCTCCACAATTCAAACCGAGGGCAACTCACCCGGCGGTCAGCTGTGGAAAGTATCTGCGAAAACGCAAGTTATAAAATAAATTTGTGCGTTATATTTGCACTCGGATTAACATTAACAACCACTGACTTTGTTGCATTAGACAATTTACAAATAAAAATAAATAAGAACAAAACAATTGCAACAAAAACAATGGATTTCTGTGCACCCTACAGTTATCGCATAAAGTCAACACATTGTAATTTTAACTAAATAATAATAATAAAAAAAAAAAAATAGTTAATATTAGATATAAATAAATAACAGAATAAAATTAATAGATATTAACATTTAATATGAGTACAAGTTATATTAATCTTTTTCTATGTGCAGGTACAGTATGCATACTCGTACATTACTAATGTTTTGTTTTTTAATTTTGTAGATTAACATAAATAACCACCCCAGTATTTGACACGTTTTGCCCATATAGCTACTACTATATATTGAATTCGGACTGCCATGCAAGATTTAGAAAAAACAATTAAATAACAACATAAGAATGAATGTTACGTTGATATCCGTTTGTGACTATAAAATGTATTGACATGGGAGCAATGCTACAGTTCTCTATTATTTAACTGAGACACTTAAGTTAAGTTAAAATAAATAAAGATTCTTTTTATCAATATACTCCAAAGTACTTTATAATAGCATTAAAATTTGTTATAGAAAATATATTGTTCCTTTTCTCAAATATATAAATATTTTTTGTTAACAAAACTTGTACAAATATAAAATGTCATCTGTAAATCAATCTTTTATTTTGTATTTATCATATCTATAGAAATATTAAAATATTAAAATATTTAATGAATGTGCATTTTGCGACTGCTGTAGGATATCTGAAAGTAATTAAACAACTAAATCAATTTAAGTAATCTTAAATTAAGTGGACACCACACTCCAATAAAAACTTAATTAAAAACCTTTAGTGCGGACAAGGACCACTTGGTCTATAGTCCTAGTTTAAACTTAATTTTCACCATAAAAAGAGAAGAACTTTAAAGGTGCTGTGTGATCTTTTTTTTTCAATAATTCTAAATGAAAAAAGTTAATATTGTTTTAAAATTTGTTACTTTCAAGTTTGACTAACTTGATAGAAAAAAAATAATAAAACTATATTGTACAATAAAAGTTCTCTTCTTATAGAAAAAATTTGTTTCTTACTATAACTGTAGCGTACACGGTATATCCCACTCAAAATCAGTTTTTATTTTTAAATGATTCCATAATCATGTAATGTATTCCATAATGTAGTACCATAGTAGCACTAGTTAGTTTTTTGAAATAAGTATTAAATTACAGTGAAACCGCCTTATTTAAATCTTAAAAAAGCAAATGCATGACGATCTCTTATTATTTAAAAAGTAAAATGTAATTAAATTATGAGGTAAAAAAAATATGTATGAATATAGAATGTTTAAGAAGTTGAAATTATGGATATTCATTCCACCAATCTTCCATCAAAATGAATGTTCATACATTAACATACTCAACTATATGCGTAGTTATACATTTAAGATAAGGATTCAAAACAATAAATAATTCAAATTATGCTAACAATATAATTTTAAAGTTAATAAATAGAAGATTGAATGAAATAAAAATGATAACTATGAATTATTGGCATACATATTTAAACTGGGTTACAACTTAAGATTAACTTAAGTGTGTATGCTAAGTTTAAACCTAAATTAATATAAATTGGTAAGACAGCACACGCCTTATAAGATAGACAGGCAAATATTATATATTTTTCAAATTAAATTTGACACTAACTTACCTTAAACTAAAGTTAATCAATTAATATATCTACTTTTTATTTAAAGACATATTGAAAAGGATTTAAAGAATATTGATAAAATTTACATATTTACTTTCTGGGTTAAAAGAAGTGTTGTTACAGGTTTACCTAATTTGAGTAATTTAAAAAATTAAATTTGGAAAATATAACATTTATATTATCTTTGTCTAAATAAAAATGAAAAATTTAAATATGGAAACATAAGCTAGCAGATTAGTCAGTTGTGATTAAAAATATTTAAACAAGATTCAAATGAAAAAAATATATTAATTATGAAAAATAAAAACCACTTCAACTTACTTTTGATTTAAAACTTGACGGATATGATGATAAACATTAATAACATCACGAATACGTCTAGGAGATTCTTCAACTTTAGAGGCCAAACATGTGCATGCCATTGCAGTTATTTCCATTGGGTGACGAACAAAGGATTTTGTGTAGTAAAACCGCTGAAACAACACCTGTCCAGTTGCCATTGCAACCTGAAAAATCAAAATCATGCTGTAATTTTTAGCATATAAAAAAATTAGTGACTCAAATTAATAACTTAATTTTTTTTACATAAAAGGTAAGCAGGACATGAGTGTAATGATTTTGCATATTGATTTAATTTATTGTAAATTCAAAATAAGTGATATACAAATTGTATTCAAGGCATACCAATTCTAAAAGGTGTGTATTTTTTAAATTTTATTTGTGTTTATAGTATTTTTTTTTAATTATTAATACTCAACATATAGGATATAAAAATAAATTAATATTTTTAGTTACATAAGATATTTGAATAGATGTCATAAAAATTATGATTCAACATGTTAATACATTTATATTTCTTAACATACATTAAATTATTTAAATACAGTGAAACTTGCTTAAGACGCTTTCCCGTATAAGACGCTGTTTTTCGTTGATCCCTAGACATTTCCTATACTAGATTAAGAAGAAAAAAACATTAAATTTAATAGCAAAAAAAAATATTTGTATGTTATTAATATTAATTTATTAGTGTATTGCCAATTAAATTATATTCAATAATAAGAAAAATTAACTCCATACTTCAATCACTTATTTTTATTTCATTACCGCTTAAGATGCTCTAAAGAGCTTGTCCCTTAAAAAGCGTCTTAAGCGAGTTTTACTATATTTATGTATGTAGATTATAGCCTATAGGTAGTTATACCACCTAATATATTCTTAAATTAGTTTAATAAGTTATATTAAATGAATATAATATTATTTTTAGTAGCTCATATTTGAAAAAAATATTGAATAGAAGTAAAATAATAATTGTGAATTAATGTTTATAAACACATATTTATTTATCATAGTATAATAGTTACATTATGAAAAATGTTGGTTAAGTCATATACAAAATTGTTGACTGGTTAATCTCTATTATAAGCATAATTGATTAATGAAATCACAAAATTAATTATAAAACTAGTCTAAAAAGGTCTAATTTTTTCAGTGGTTTAAGTAGTTAGATAAAGTACCAAAATAAGCAACAAAGAATGTGACATAGTATCTATAGCAACAATTTAAAAAGGCAAAATTTAAGCCTATAAATACTACAAATAGTAGTGCTAGATCTAGTATTTTTATCTAGGGCAAAATATAAAATTAGTTCTCTCTCATAATTTAGCCCTCTCTCCCTATTATTATACTTTAATACCAGTTACTACATATCTAAAAAAATATATATAATATATGATTGTCGTTCCGTAATAATTGTTAGTGTGACTATGTTGAATTAAAACTATATAATTTGTAAATATTTGTGTAATAATAATCAGATTTGTTTAAAAAAAAATTAAAATGTAATAAAAAAGTATGAGTTTAAAATTTGTGCCTGGGGCATGAGCACATTCGGATACTGATTAACAATATAAACCACAATACTGTAATGCTGATGTATGTTATCTAGTTATCTAAAAAATGAAATTATGGATTAAATAACATAGTAATTGGAATCAAAAACAAAGGGAAAAAATCGTGAAAAATAATAGTTGACATAAGGTGGGGGTCTTAGTCCTTGGCGCACGACGCGCGGATATGGTCTATAGTTTAATAATAACATTATCATAATATTTGTCTCGGTGGTCGCCCTATGACTACCGTTATAATTGGAAAAAAGAAAACCATGCCAAAATATGAACCCGATGGACGTAATTGTTACGATAACAAATTTGCGTAGCCGAGAGTTGGGACAAGTGTATACATTATGCAATAATCGCACCCGTCATTATAAGATGTGCATAGCGGGTACTTACGATTTATAATTTCTTACCTGGGGCAGTTTGAGTAGAATGCCAGCAGTTTGAATCCACTCACAGCCAACAATTCTTAGGTCGACTTCGGTTTCGAAATCTAACCCATCGATCATCGACGGTGTGGATGTGAGTTTTTCCTTGGGCAACAGTACGTTGCTAAGTGTCAATAGTACCTTGGTGGGTTGTTTTAATACATGGCGGTCGTGGTGTACGTCCGCCGCCGTTGTCGTAGCAG
Source organism: Rhopalosiphum padi (assembly GCF_020882245.1). NCBI lineage: Eukaryota > Metazoa > Arthropoda > Insecta > Hemiptera > Aphididae > Rhopalosiphum > Rhopalosiphum padi. Next base: position 30,025,388 of record NC_083600.1, read on the forward strand.
CAGTTTCCATTTTACACATCACCCACTACGCGAAGAAAAATCGTAAATTCTTCGTCACAGGGTTTTGAGGGAAAACACTAAACACGTCCTGGACAGAGGAGGATTAGGAGCATAGAAAAGAGATTGCAACTTGTGACGGTTGAATGAAAATTACTTCTTATTTCGCATTTGCGAAAAAGAGCAGAAGGTAGGTTACTTACCAGACGAGCGTGAAGTGTAAACAACAAACATGGCTGCTACGACGTTATGGCGGGTGCTCAGTGTTGCCAATACAGGAGTCATAAATATTATCTAAATGTCTGGCCATTGTGGTCATGGTCATATCTGTGATTGTGCGAACTGCGAGTAGTGAGCACGATTTAAATTGTGGTAGTGAGTGATTCATTACTCTAAGCCCTATAGTGATTACTGTCTTACTGTCTACTGACCTATGGGCTATGAAGTATCAATGAGTTAAAGACTATATTTTCTACTTAGTACAACAGGGGCGAAATTTCAATGAAAAAACTGGGGGTTCTGAAGCTCCTCTATCTATTTTTCATAATGTTATCTTAAGGTTATGGATACCTGTTACTTTTGAAATCTAAATTAACATGAAACAATTTAGGGGGGAGGGTGTTAACTGTTAAGCACACCAAAGCCACCCCCTCGAATTACGCCTATGGAGTCAGGAGTACAGTCGTGGCGTCGAAGTCCACGTTAAGGTCGGGCCATTATTTTGCAATGATTCCGGAAATCGTTTGGATAAACCTTTGGGAGGTTTATCGACTGATCTTAGAAAATATTTTTCAAAATAATGGTAAAAAAACAATCAAATTTGATTTTGTTTTTACCAAAATTCAAAAAAAGAATTATACCCAGAAACTAAACACCAATTCTTTTCTAATATTTTGTTTTATTATTTTTGATCTTTCTTCGTAATTAATACGTTTTAAATTTCTTAAACAACGAAACTCATTTAAAAACTAAAAAAGAAAAAAAATCGTTATTTAAACTATCAGTAATCAGAAAAAAATTAGAACAAATAAAATTATATTTTTAGGGAGAATACGAGATCACGCAATGTATATTATCAAACTTTACATAATATGATGCAACAATAAAATCTTTATCCTACTTTAAGGTTAAATGATGTCACTGATCAAGAATAGTTCAAACTAAATTAAAAAACTTTAGTTTTGATAGGTATTAATAGAATTAAAGAAATAATCCATATCAAATTATTATTTCTCTATATACTAGTTTTTAAAAGTAAAAAATTGATTAGAAAAATCAATGTTTTGTAGTAGATTGTTAATTTCAGTTATTGTTAACTTATAGGTCTAATATTTATAATTGGATAATAATAAAGGATTTAAATTAGAAGTAACTTCTAATCCCCATTCCCCATAGATTAGTAATTATGAATATATGCTTAGGTATAAGTTATAGGTACCAAAAATCACATTGAGGATTATACATATTTTAGAATTATAATATGTATTTATAAATCTTGATAGATATTCCTAGATTAGTAACAATGAAATGCTAAAAACGTATTGTATCTATTGTTAACTTGTATGAGTTATCAAAAGGGGTAAGAGAAGTTTTTAAAAATATAAGCCAGCATTGACAATATCTCTCATCAATCTTAACAAAATGTTACTAAATAGTAAATTTATCAGCTTGGTTCCTATTAAAAATTAAGTAGATTAGTAGGTCATTGTCAGATCATTTTTCTTGAAATCCACCTCATAGTTATTGAGCATTTGTTGAATGCTTACGAGCATAAGCTTTTCTTCTGTATTACTCTAAAAACATCATCAAAATAATTTTATTAGCACTAGGCTATAAATATTCATGTCATATCAAATAAATACAATTTATATCATTATGGTTGTAATTAATTTTGAGTTGAAAAATAAGGATAATGAGTAGTATCAACTATTCAGTATTATTACATAATATATGGTAAAATGATAGATAGAAAGTATTTGATGAGTAATTTGGCGTTTCTGTAAGTAATGCAAGTATGAGTCATTTGGTATTTACTCCAAATATGAACTAATCATATGTGTTATGAATTAATGATGTATGATTAATTAGCAATAATCTATTATTTGATTAAAATTTCTAGTAATGACAGTATATAAGTGAACGAGAATAGATACTTAAAAATAATCAACATTAGATTGTGTAGTCTTCCCTAAAGGTATGTTTGGAACAAAAGTAATTAGAAAATTAATTACTAGCATCTAAATTTTGAAAACAAGGGGAATTCAATAGTGCATACATTTAATTATAGAGAGAAAACCAGAAACTTTAATTTGTATTTGTTATGGTAATTCAGTGTATAAAAAAATTTAGAAAATTAAAGTAAATAAATGATGTTGGAAGAAAATTTCCAAAATTTTAGAACTGAGAGACAAAAAATGTGTTGAAATCTACTTTTGATTCAAAAATTGGTTAAATGAATATGAAATTAACTGACTTAATTAGGTTGAAATATATATATAAAAAGCATGTTTACCAATTATTAATAATTGCATAATTTATAACTGAATGAATAAAAATAATTAAAAATAAATAACTAATACATTTAGTAATGAAAATGAGATTATCTTTGTTGAGATTCTTCTAATAAATTTGTCAGCTTTTGTCGTAACCGTTTATTGTTTTGACACACACAGTTTATAACAGCTAATAGTTGTTTATGTGTGTATTCCTAAAAATTTAAATGCGTACAATTAGTTATTTATACAGTTATATTATATATACTGTTTATTAATTAAATACATTAATAAATAATTATAACCTGATGATCTCTTGTCCATGTCTCCAATGATGTTTCAGGTAAATAATAAGCCTTGATATACACTTCAACTAGTTCTTTATGCGGTAATGGATTGATAGGGCAAATTGAGTTTATTTGTGACATGAACTGCGTGAAATCAAGTTGCATTAATGCTCGACCAGCATTTGAACATTTTTTGGCTAATGAAAATCTACAATAACAATACCATTGAATATAACAAAAAATTTGAATAATTATATTACACAATTTTACCCTTCGATAAAAACAGACGACACTAGAACAGCTATAGCTTCCCAAATAGAATGTAATACCTGCTCATTTAAGTAAATATTTGATGTTGATGTTTTAAGAGTTTTAAAAAATACTCGTAATTCCTAAAAACATTATTATTTATTGAATAAGAAAAAAAATTTGATTTTCATAACCAATACAACATAACATACTTGGAGGAAATAATCAACATATTTGCTGTGTTCACACATGATATCTTTTACCTCCCAATTGACTTTGGTCATCATGCTAAGTACTTGATTATAATCAATAGATTTACACACCACACGACCATATACTGGCTTTCGTAAATCTACAGCTACTGCTACAGTCTTAAACAAATATTAAATACAATTTGTCTTTGTAACAACTCAATAAACAAATGTTAGAAATTAGAATTAATAACTATTTGTACTTGATTATAAAATTGCTGCAGTGAATAACTGCTGGTATCCGATGTTAATAATGTATTTAAATAAGTATGTAATAGCTTGTATTGCTCTCCTAAAAACATTAATGATTCTACAGCAACAATTCGTTCAGAAACACTATATAAATTATTTGCATCTGATAGACTTAACACGTGAAGTGCTACAGGTTCACGGATCTGAAATCAAATACAAATTTTTTCATACAAATATTAATATACATAATATTAAACATTTTCCTGTACAAAAAACATTTTTCATTTTGATCTACTTAATGACAAACAATTATGAACAAGAAAAACTATACACTACAATAATATGATTGTCTATCTTGTTATATTCATTTTAACAGATACATTGTAATTGCAGTATGCGCTTTACCTCAAAATATTTAAAATATGTTTCTTTTCATATATTTTTTTTTGTATAATTTTATTTCATTATCAAAATTAATTAAGAGATTTTTTCTGATTTAAAATTAGTTATGATTCTTCATTTTCAATAAAGCGTGAAATTTTTAAACATGTTCATATCTTAAAATGACACTTACTAATCCGAGCAATGTCAACAATTTACTAAATATAACTAAAAGTTATAATATGAGTTACAATTGATGGACAGCTTATCATAGATAAAGTATAGCAAACAGTTAAAGGTGTGACTAATTTAATTTGAAATTATAAATGACTATTAATTGTCGAGCTGTTTTAAAATATAATATGCAGGCATAACAATTGATAAATTGCTATCAAGAGTAAAGTACTAAAGTACATAAAACAAGATAATCATATTAAAAATATGCATGTTATTGAAAAAAATATCATGGCCTAACCTGACAAAAGGTTTTGTATAAGCTTAATTGTAATTTGTATCTAAAAAATATATATTTTAATATTTTATATTAATTTTCAAGATTGGGCATTAGTAAGCTTAAAAATTAAATTATTTTTAACTAGGTTATACATTTTTTAAATATCTAATGTCTAATTTAATTAATTTGTCTGGGTCCCATATATGCAGTAACTAATCAGTTAGATTTATAGTCAATTGTTTTCTTAATATAAATTAATATTATGGAATTACATGGATTAACATATATATATTTTTTTTTACAAATGAATATTTTTATATAAAACAAAACAAAATTAATAAATAATTATAAAAATGATTTATTATAGTAATATTATGAATATTGTAAATACTAAATTTTAGATTATAAAAATGTTTAATGCATTACTTCTAGGGTTAAAAAGGTATCAAAATAACAAATATAAAATACAAATACTTAAAATAAATATCCATAGATTACAGTTTCATCTAAACATATTCATTAATCTCTTAACAATAACACTACCTACTAGATATCTGAGTTTAACATTAAAAAAAAAATAATTATGCCTCTTGGTTCCTTAAAAATTAACCTAAATATTTAAAAATTTCTGTTAATGGGGCCTAATATTGGATTTTTATAAAATATACTATTTTTAGTTACATATTTTTTTTGTGTTAATACTTTATTAGTTTTACAAACAGTGGTTTAGTACGGATTATAAATATTTAGTTTAAAAAATAAATGCTACAAGTTTGTACATTTTATAAGTTAAAAAATAGTTACTTTAATCTTTAAATATAATTTATATTTTTGTATATTGAGTATTGACTATTACAAATAAAAAACATTAGTTAATTTGCTCAGTAATGATTAATTGTAAATCAAAATGTAAATACTTACAAATGGATCTTGATTTTCAGAATTACATTGAATCAGAGTGTTGCATATTCTTGTTATTACTGATTGAAGCTTTACACTATTTACACCACTACATATTTGAGGCTAAAAACCACATATAAGGTATTTATTTAGTAATTTTTTGATTAACATTTAGTTTATTATAAATATTTCGTACAGTAACAATAAAACAGTAACATTTAAAATTAAATTAAATTTAGCTTATGCTTTTTGAACTTACCAACATGTCTGATGTAAATAACAAATGGACAGAATACAAATAATATTCAAACAGTTGACATAAGCAAGTGACTACATCTTCTGATATTGATTTTAATATATTACATATTTTTAAGTACTTTCCACAATGTCTCATCACTGTTAATGTTGTATTTGTAAGCAAAGGTGGTTTTTCATAGTTATCTGCTGTTATATTATAATTATCTGTGTCTTCATAGCTGTTATTAGTATCATCACTACAAACACTATTTCCATCCATCTAGAGAATACAAATAAACAACATTAATACATCACAAAAATTGTAAAAAATATATTTTAATATTAATGATATACTTAAAAACAAAGTTTGTTATTACTTCTGTATCCAATATATCTTCACAATATGTAGAATTTAAATCAGTATCAAATGGTGATTTTTCTGATGAGAAATGAAAATATTCACATGTACTAATAGAGCTACTGTCCATAGACGAATTTCTACTATGACTTAGACGAGATGAATCACTTTTTTGGATATGATTTTTAATTGTTCTAAATTCCTTATGGTAAAAATAAATAAAATATAATATATTAATAAAATCATTAAAATCAAATATTTCATTATTTTCTTACTTGTAGTTGAAATAACTTAAATTCACGTTTTACTGGACAAGGAGTCCAACTTTCATTTTCAAAAAATATTGTTAGCTCATCCAGACAATTTTTATGATAGGTATGAAAATAACTGATACAAGACTTTTTGGTATCATTTTGTAATTGTTCTGATTTACTATTGCAAAATTCTTCACCAATTTTTATATGCCTAATATATAATATAATAAAAATAATAGATAAATATAAATTATTGCTTTATTGTTATAATATAACATGGTATAATTGTTATCGTGTTGAGATGATAAGTAAAAACACAAAACTAAATAAAGAGTATTAATAAAAATGAAAAATTGATTAATCTTCATGATTAAAATGAAGTATCATTTCTTAAAATAATTAATTTAAGTTTAAATTAATGTTTAAACCTACGTAAATTAAAATAATTTAAGAAAAGAGTGTTTAGTAAACTGCATTTGTTTTTAAAATAAATAATTTTTAATACTTGTTTAATATAGACAACACTTGAAGAAAGTCGTCAAATTTGAATTTTGTCATATTGGAATTGAATACTAAATTAGATATTTTAGTAATGATGTCACCCCATAATCGTGTTGGACCTATTTCAAATTTTTTACTTATATATTCTTGATTAACACATTCTTCAATATCATCTAAAACATACACATTGGTAAATATTATAACAATAAGTAATTACCATTATTAAAATTATATTGCAATATTTATTCAACCAAAAAAGGTTTAAAAAGTTATTTACACAATACCAATATTTATACCTTCAATATCTGTACTAATATCTTTAAATTCTCTATGCCAATCTGCCGCTTTCTTATAGCTTTGTAAAATATTCCAAAATATTTTACTCAATGCAATAAGACACGGAATTAACTGTTCATCAGGAACACACTATTTTAACAATAATATAACATTATTTCAATAATAATAAATAGTTTAAGAAATAAAATATAATGGATAACCTGACACAAAAGGGCAAATGAATTTTTATTGTTTTCCACCTTATCTGCATTCACAAATAAATTTATTGTATCAAACGAAGCACTATGGACTGCTGATGTATAATGCATATGCAATTGGTCAATAGCAATTCTTGTTTTACCCAGGCGCCTATAAGCTTCTTGAACAGCTGAATACTTTTCATTATCAAAATTGAAACACATCTAAAAATATATTTATATAATTTAATCACTTTTAGCCAATGTAAAAAACACTATAATAATTTTAGTTAGTAACAATTATCACAATTATTATTATTTTTAAAATATATTGTCTAAGTAATTATTTGATCCAACATACATTTGATAAGACAATGTCTAATTGCTCTTCGGTCATAATTAATGCATCTTGGAGTTTAATAGATAACGCAGCAATGCAAGTAAATTGTTTAAAAGCAGAAGCACCTTGTGTGCATTCTAAAAGTAATGCTATTCCTTTGGCATAATTAGCTTGAGAAACTAATTCTTCAAGTTTTTTTTCAGTTTGTAACTAAAAATATACATTATTTTGAAGAAAATATAAGAACAAACTGATGTATTTTATCTTACCAGCATTTTGATACTATTTAAAGAATTTAATAAATCGAGGATTAAAGATTTTTTTCTGCAATTACCCAAAAGGCCCAAACCAGCTGTAGTGATTTGTCTTTTAGCTAGTTTTAAGCGATTCTTAGCATGTTCACAGTTTTCTAGACTAGATTTTAAATTATTTTGTAACATGCCAATTCTGAAAAACAAAAAAAAAAATTATAATAATATAAATAATTTATATATATTATAAAAATTAGTATACTTGTCTAATTCATCATCACACGCAGCTTGATTTTCAAGAATTAATTGTAGCAGTTGTTTCTCAACAATTTCATGTTGTACCCTTAGTTTTTTTATATCATTGGCAATCAATTTTTTATCAAGGATTCTTGGTAATTTCTAGAATTAGTAATACATTTATTTAAATTGCATGCAAAATAATTGGTTCACTGAGAAAAAATAATGATAATTATAAAGCAACAATGTACTTTCAAAGAGAACACATATACAATTTGTTTTCTCAATGAACTGATTTTATATAATAAATTATTTTTAACAATAGCGTACAACATACTTCTAGTTCAAATTTAGTAAAATCGAAGTCAGAACTGTTAAAATATACTTGATCTATATTTGATACAAGTTCAGCATCACACTTTTCGACAAAATTTTCATTATTTACTGCTTTTAATAAAAGTGAGTCACTTTTTCTTTCAGGAATGTCCCAAAAGTCTTGTGATCCTATTAGTGGAACCTTCACAGCAGTCTATACAAATATAAACAAAATATAAGTAATTTATTATTATATAATATACATAATAAAAACAAAATTGACAGTATGTAAGAAATAAACAAAATACAATTTTGTTTTGCTCAATTAATTTATTCTAATAAATGGTAAAATTAAATAATAATATTGTAATTTATTATATAAGTGCAGAAAATTAATAAAAATAATTAATAATGTTAAAAAAAATATATTTTATTTTAATATTATTTATAGAAATAAACCTAAACTTTCCATGACTTTCTTTTACAAAGATTTGTTTTGTAAATAATTACAAACATTTAAGTTTATGAAAAGAAGTATAAAACAGTATATACAATATGTTTTGGTCCAATGGATAATTATGATTTCAGATTCTGTAAACTAACTATAACACATTTTATGTAATTAGTGTATTCAAAAATAAATAACTATAGACTTGAATTTTTCACTAAATATTTATATTTATTTGATATGATATAATTTTTGCTTCAATTTATATTTAATACCATTTTTGATTAAAAGTAAATAAGCTTGAAAATATAACTCAAGATTCTTCAATTGACTTAATTGGATTTTGTTGAAATGACAAAGTGACAAGTGATGTATATATAAATTATCTATATAGATAGAGGCAGATATACGGTCCTCGATTAGTATAATTTTTCTGTATTTGAATTGAATTAAAATTTAATATATACATTACAATGACCTTCTAAATACTATAAGATGTATAAAACAGAGTGTCTTTTTCACAGTATTTTAGTATAATACCTAAAATTATGTTTAATTGAATATGTTAACTAAATTGATATTTCTACATAATATACAAGGATACAGATATCATTAAGAGTGATTAAATTCATACACACCTTAGCATCTAAGAGATTCTTTAGTTTTTGTTTGAATTCTGCCATGCTGTTTTGGTTTTAATAGAAAAAAATTGAGATTCTTCTTTATTTTTTTTTAATTCTATTGACATTTTTTATCGTAAATACATAACATTAAAAATATTTTAGATTATTGTATTACACACATATGTATGCATATATATATAAATATATCACATAACGCTTTATATACCAGCGGGTATACATTTTTAACAATATAAAAATAATTAAACAATAATATGAATTTAAATCACAATTAAAAAAATACTTATAAAATATAACATAAATATTAAATTATGATACGTATTACATATCTCTTTAATCTTGCTTAGAAATTGTACTGATAAAAATTACTGATTATAAGTGATAAGTCACTCATTCATGGAATAAAATGAATAATCAAAAATATTGAGATTTTAGAACAACAACGTCCTGTGTCCAAAGGTACCTATCGTCGATATGTCGTTTACGCTAGCGAAAACAACCACGGCCGTGGTTCCACCGTTATATTCACAGAATAACGAATATTGGTCACTAATCTTATCTCTAAAAGTCTGAACTTGTTTAGACTTGAAATACCTTGTTATTACATGCTTCACAATTACCCGGAATTCCAAACTTTTAAACTTGTAACAATTTTTTGTATTTTAAACAGTCTAAAGTGCTATACATGTAATGGATACTATTAAATTTGAAAAAGAGGACGTAAGTGAGGTGAGTTATTATTTACGTTTATCTACACATGTATTTTTTTTAGCTTAATCAAAAAGTTATTTACCTATAATTATAATTTAAATTTTATTAGGTTAATTTATTAATTATTTACGTACTACAAATGACAATTTATAGGTGGACAATAGTGAAGCCGAGACGGAATCACCATCTTTCAGTGAAGAATCAGAATCTAGTTACCAACATTTAAGACAAACTGGCTTACAAATTTGTACTGAAGATTATCCTGGGCAATTTAATTTTAATTTTTATTTAGATGTTACAGAAATGTCTAAAAGACATTGGATGGCAAGTATTTTTTTTAACAATAAATATTTGTTGCTTTTGGTGAATTAAATTTAAAAAATATTTTTGTTCATGCTATTTAGCTATTTTCTTGTGTAATATTGCTTTTACTAAGGGTAGATAAATAAATGATTTTTATAAGCACTTTTAAAGATCTTAAATAGACATCTATAACATAACATTTGATGTTAGTTATGTTACTTAGTAATTTATATTAAATTGTAAATTTTCTTTTATTACAAATTATTTACTTTAATAGATGATTATTTTAACGTAAAACACTCATTATTTTATAAGCTATTAACGTTTTTAAAAATAAATTTTTTTCACAAATTATTCACAATTATTTTTATATACATAAAAATAAAATCAAAATAGTTAAATAGTCAAGTGTACTTTAATTGTTTTAATTGGCCATCTGAAATAAAAAAAAATATATATGTGATATTTAATTATATAATTAGTTAGCTATAAATGATTTTCACTCGTAGTGTTTATAAACATGTTATATTTATTGTTACTACCTAGATCCAAATTTTAAAATCATACATATTTATATAAAATAAAAGTTTTGATGGGTAGGAGTGATGGGCCAATATTTACTGGTGTACACTTGACTACCATTCCACTCGTATAAATCACAAATAATTATAAGTTATCACTCATTGACTACTCATCCAATAAAATTTTTGTATATCTAAGCATTTTAAAAATTATTCTACTTTGAAATAAGAATTTAAAACTGTTTAATAGTGTATACTGTATTCTATGAATACTAGTATTGTCATTAAATACAAGAAGTAATAAATATAGAATTCTTTCAAAGATGTTTTATAACTTCTTAAAATTATGTAAAAATAAATATTTCCAATAACACTAATAGTTTTAGAAATAATGAATGTTCATGGATAAAAGTATTACTTGGTATAAAATAATGCATGATTTGTGATTTTCTGTAAAAATTGTTAATTTTAAAAACATGTAGGTAATTATTTATTTAGATATCATTATAAAAATTTATATTAAATATAAATAACATTTTTTAATTCCTCTTATAATTGTTGAAGTATATTTATTTGGATATTTAAACAAGATACATAATTAAATCCATTTCTGGTATTATTTTGAATAACAAAAAAAATGTAGTAATTTAATTATAATTTATATCAAATTTTTTTTTTGCTTATTGTTTTATGTGTTAGTTGTAATTGTTGTTTTTTTAAGCTAGGAATTCATCTGATCAATTATCTATGTTTTAGTATTCTGAAACTTTGAATAAAGTATACATTGATATGAATAGAGTACTGCCTATTCAGTTCCAATGGCAATTTGATGATATTGGATTAGTAGGACTAAAAAGTCTTCAAATTCGTGCTTTACCAATATTTGCAGACTCTGAATTTCAGCAGTTATCTGTCAAACGTTGCCCTATACATATTATGCAGGATAAATTATGTGGTATAAAATAAATTAAATAATATTTGGCTGTAAATTTACGTATTCAAATTTAATTTTACTAAATTAATTTGTTTTAAATTTGATTTTAGATAGAAAAAAAAAGGAACATATACTTTGGTGTGAACAAAGTGATGCCATATATGAACAAAATCACATAAGTCAAAGGCATAGTGTTATTGCCATTGTTCATAATTTTATTCCTTGTTCAGATTTTAAAACTTACAATGTATTATATAAATTTATGTGCAAATCTAGTTGTAGTATGAGTCTTAGTCGAAGACCCATTTATATAATTTTTACTTTAGAAACATTAAAGTAAGATGTTTGCTATGCAATAATGGCTTTTTGAACAATTTAACTAATACTTTTTTTTATTTTGTTTTAGTGGACAAGTGTTAGGTAGAAAAAAAATTGGTGTAAAAGTTTGTAGTTGTCCAAGGAGAGACATGTTAAAAGAAGAAGAAATAGAAAAAAAAAGAATAGCAGGAGTAAAAATTTTTAAAAAACGTACATCATTAACTGATGATAATGAAATTCCGGGAAAAAAACTGAAAACTAATAATGATAATACTGAAGATAAAATTTATGAACTACCACCAGTATGCATTTTTATTATATCAATCAATTTTAATATTAAAATTATTAAAATGAAAATTAATTTTATAATGATTTTTAGTTACCTATTCTAGGAAAAAGGTTATATTTAAGCACTTTAGAATTATTACATGGTCATTTTTTGGGTAGTGCTGTTCGAGAAGATTGCTTAATAGACTCACATCCTTTGATTAGCATGCTTTCTGATCTTATATCTCAAGTGAAATCTGAAAATAATAATCATGTAAGTTATTAGATATTGCTTGAAAATGAATATAAAGTTAAAATTACTTTTATTTTATTTAGAATAAAGCTGAGTCAGAAAACCCATGAACACAAACAAATTAAAAATTAAAAAAAAAAAAAAAAACATTGATGTGATAATAATGACAGCATTATAAAAGTAATTTAATTAAGTTAAGACAATTTAATTGTTTCTTCTAGAATGTAAAAAAATATTTTCATCTTCTGTAATCATTAATTTTCATTTTGAATTGTGATCGTTATCTGTATAGCCTTCATATTTTACAACTGCAGAAATAATCTAAAATTAAAAGTATAAAAATTTAACTGTAAATATATTTATAACAATAAAATTGTATACATAAATATTTGTCTAAATTTACTGTAATATTATATGTAAAAGTTTTTGAAGAATTCTATAAATTATAACTACCGTCTACCTATAACTGAAAACTAATTAATTTAATTTATTAACTGTTAGGTGCAAACAAATTATGTTATTCAAACTGACAATACAAAAATAAAGTGATGTTACAAAAGGTAAATTGTATTGTTGTACCCACTTCATTATTAAAATGTTTTTACAATTATTTTACTATTTCAATCACTTGTATTATTATTACCTGAATGACCAATACAGCATAAAATAAGTATGTTGTGAATGCAATAGAGTTAATTTTATTAACTATTATGGAGGAACAACTATTTTGATAATATTTTTCTGGATCTGGTAGTTCACAATCTGTGAATGTATTGCAAATAGCATTAGGTAAACAACAACTTATTGGTGCAGCTGGTATAATGAATTTTCTGTTTTTTTGTGTATATCTTGAATAAAGTTTTAAATAATATCAATCTAATTCATAAATTAATATTATTTTGTACTTTTTTAATAGAGAAAATGAAGATAAAATAATTGGTGAAACCCAAGCTGTTTGGAACCAATCTGTATTTTTGGAACTACCACAGCAATAATAATGTTGTTGAAATTGATTCCAAAACAATTGCCAAGCTCTATTTGTGGAATATTTATTGAGACTAGCAGTCAAAATGTTTTCTACCTCTCCAGAAATTATTTGCAAAGTAAATTGTAAATTGGCACAATAAGAAATAAGTACTATGGCTTCGACTGTAGTTATCACAACATAAGATCTCAGTTTTAGATTTTTCTTTGTTAATGCCACTTTTCTGAAAATTAAAAAATAATTGTTGATTATTCAAAATGTATACATTTTACAAATGAAAATTTAGTTTTAATATATAATTGTGGGGAATCTATTACTGGCTAAATTTATTTAAAACCCTGGCTAATGAAAATTATATTAAATTTTGATTTAAGGCCATCTTCAATATTTTATAATTTTTTATGTCCACATTTATACAAAATTATTATACGTCCTCTCTAAAATGGTCTGATCAGATAAAAAAACAATGTGTAGATTTTTTGAGATTTTGAATATTTCATCACTATTAAGTATTATTGTTGTCTTGTAAATCTGAGGATATTTATTTATCACAATGAAAGTTTACATACCTACATATATGTATTTGTTAAGTTATAATTGTGTTTTATTAATATCAAGATCGGCTTTTTTTTTTAAGGCTTTACATTTTGTAGTAAGTGAGATTTAACTAATTTTATGAGAGGCTAGTTAGAAGTAGTTTTATTATTTATTATTATTTAGTCCAAACAAATTGAGTTTTAGAGTAATAATTTTACATGATTATTTTATTCTTGTTACTCTTTTACTATTACCCAGTACCCTTGTCCCTTTATGACTAGATTCGTTTTTGTATTTTCTACTGATAGATGATTAGTATGGGTTCTATTTTTACATCTTTATATTTTAGACTATTATTAGAATATAATGTTAGATATTTATTTAAGTTTATAACCGCGATTCATTTTCAAAATGTTTTCTATGTAGTGTGTGTCAGGCGTTACGCCGCCACTGTGCATTACGAATTTACGAAAAAACGCAACGGTTTTCAGTGGCGACACTGGCACCAGAACGCTTACAACGCACGTGTATGGCTGACGAATGTTGGCACTTCTGAAAATTATGTACAGGCTCAACATGAGTAGTAATAATAATACAATTGTTTACAGAATAATAATCATCATATTATTTAAACAGAATCCTGGTTATCACGATAGAATTTAATATTAATGGAGCCTTATTTGTAATAGTTGTTAATAATATAATTATTATTGTTCGTTTATAGTAAATCATCGTCATCTGAAGCGGTTCATAGCAGTGTTCGTCGTTCCCTGCGGTCCATCTACCGCCAGAACCTGACCATCGTGCCATGCACCGGCAGTAGACGTATTCGTCCGCGCAGACCGAGTGGCGAATACCATCCCCCAAAAACCGAGGTAATAACATAGTAGTAGTCATTTAAGCGAGTTTAGTGTAATTATTTATTAAATATCATTCTCGGGGCTGTTTAGGAATTGTTTCGGTTGCGTACAATTTTTCTAAAGCAGTCTCGTTTGCGGAAACGCGTATTTGCGTTAAAGCGTTGCCGGCACTAAGCCACCAACGTCGCCGCCTCTGGGTTTGACACATGCTGTCAAACGATCTTCATAGTTTGTTCCTAGCACCGTTTTAATGATATTTATAATTGTTTTCAGTAGCGACTTATTTGATAATATGAAGTTTTATACACCATGTGTACAATAATGTTTAATGATTATATATATAATAAATATTTGTGGACTCGTGGTCGTGATTGTTATTACTATGTGGTCCGACGTCGATAATAGCAAATAATAAATGTAATGTAGTAAATATACTGTGGTAAATGGTAATATTGTTGAATGTTGTATTGTTGTTATTCAGTGGGTAGAAGTGGGGGATGTGTAATCAACAGGGAGAAATTGAGAAACCTGATAAGCGTATACCAATATTACCAAATACCAATTAGACTTACCGCTATTGAAAATAGATAACCATTAACCTACCGCCTGTAGTGTCTGTATTCAGTATATCAGTATATTTTGTAGTTTGTTTAGTCTGGCGTCTGTATAGTGTTTACTTACGGCATGTTTCGTTTCTGTTCGGTTTTTATTTTGTAGTTTTTATTATGCTGCGACAACTTACGAATCAGTTACTTTTTAAATACTTAGGAAAGTGTGTAGACAGTTTAAAGTTCCAAAAATAATATGACCCAATAGATATTTCATGCTATTCAAGGCCAGTTCTGTAATATATTTTTAACATTGATCTCCTTGATGTTGTCCTCATTGCGTTCAAATCGAATAAAATATTAAAATAATATTGAAATTATTTAAATTAAGTAAGTTTTGTTTACTCTTATTTACACATTATTTCTATTTAACTGGTTAATTTGGTAGTAATTAACTTTTTGAATTGATTCAATAATATTAAATTTAGTAATTTTTCTTAGCTTTATATTGATGTCAGTAAAGGCTTCTGGTGGTACCAATTATTTTGTGAGGCTAAATTTATCCTCCCCTTCTACCGTTTTATAAGTTAGTCATCATTTTATTAATTATGAATTATTTTGTTTTATCAATAAAAAAAAAAATTAATTTGGAATTGGATTGTTTCTCACATATAACAAGTGTTGTCTTACATCTGTGTTCAGCAGAAACAGATTTGCATTGTTATTTATAATACTATAATAAATTTAATTAACCTATTTTCAAACTTAAATATTAGTATATTATTTGTGTTAATACGTGGGATTTTTACTTAATAAAGTTGTTAGTGCCAAATGTCCTAGCATTTTATTACCTACGGATAAAATGATAAATGAAAAAACATAACTATAATCATATAAATATAAACAAAAAAAATAAAATAAAATGGTGCAAAGGGAAGAGATATATTTTCTTATCTCCCCCGTAAATATGCCACTGTTCTTACATTCATTAAGATGTACCTACTACTCATAACTTGTTTATAAATTGAAATATTAATATGATCAATATTCAAACACAGATAATGTGTTTATCTTTAATTTTGACTAGATATTTACTTCAATTCACTAATATTAAAGCAAATAACTCAAAACTGATTCTGGTAATTTACTTTGTTGTACATTCTTAAGACAGAGACATATATATGTAAAGATCTCTTAGGTCAAGCTTATTAAAGTTTATTCAAAATTTGAGTTTCTTTTAAAATAAAATTACAACTGATTACTGAATCATTTAGAAAATTATTTTTAATGTATAGAAATTCTGCGACGTACTAGAATTTAAAATTAATAATATTTATATGATAATTAAAACAAGACAAAATTAGTTTGTTTATTTAAACACTGCTGTCCTGTATTATTATTGTAATACTGCTCACTTGATATTTATTTTATAATTTTTTTATTTTTATAATGGAACTTGTCTTATTTATATTTATTATGTTTTTAATGTGTACTTCTGGTGTACATTTATTAATTAAGAATTATTGAATAAAACCTATAACGGCTATAACAATTAATTCTGTTGTATTTTTAGTATAAAGAATAATTAAAATAGTATATATTTTTTCCAATCATTCCATATCAATTAGTATAAAATATACTCTGTCCAGCAAGAGAACGCGTTGCAGACTGACCAAAATCAGTTGTTCTGTGCATTTCCCAATGATACCCAGCCAAAAGCAAACCAGTTTTGATGTGAAGGGTTGCACAGAATCGGCGCGTTTTCTCACTGGACAAAGTATAGAAATATATTAGGTTCAAGCTGGCAATTAATGCCATTGATGAATTCATAATTTTTTAATTTATATTTTTTGTGTAATTATTATTGAGAATTAATATTTTTAATAACTATATTTTGAAAATGTTTGTTTTCAGAAATATTGAAATTTGTTTGAACTTCTTCACAAATTAATCATGGCAGATACAAAAAGACCTAATTTAACGGCATTGAATGGTCTGTCATTAAATGCATCATTAAAATCCAATCCTACAAAAAAACTAATAGTGAAAAATCTCAGAAATAAACCAATGTTACCGGACAATTATCAGGAACAAACATGGAAGAAGTTACGTGAAGCTGTTATTGCCATACAAACCTCAACTGCTATTCAATATACTATGGAAGAGCTGTATCAAGCTGTAGAAAATATGTGTAACAATAATTTAGCAGCAGCGTTGTACAATAATCTTATTGAGCTTAGTGAAGCGCATGTTAAAAAGCTTTTATTGAATTTTACTGAAATAACAAATGATAAAATTATATTTTTAAAAAAAGTAAACCATCATTGGTCATCACACTGTCAACAAATGTTAATGATACGCAGTATTTTTCTATATCTAGACCGAACTTATGTACTTCAAAATCCTAATGTTAATTCTATTTGGGATATGGGTTTGAATTTGTTCCGTCATCATATTATGCTAAATACTAATGTTCAAAACCGAGCAGTTGATGGTTTGCTTCTACTCATAGAAAAAGAAAGACAAGGTGATATGGTAGATAAAACATTACTCAAATCATTGCTTAGAATGCTTTCAGATTTAAAAATATACCAAGATGCTTTTGAAGGAAAGTTCCTACAGGCCACTGAACGACTATATAATACTGAAGGTTCACGATTAATGCTTGAGCTTGAAGTTTCCGAGTACTTGTATCATGTTGAGAAGCGTTTAAGTGAAGAAAATGAACGTCTCATTCATTATTTAGATACATCTACGAAGTGGTCATTAATACACACAGTTGAAAAACAGTTGATAAGTGAACACGTTAGCTCCATATTACAAAAAGGATTGGAACAATTGCTCAATGAGAATAGACTGGACGATCTAAAGTTAATGTATAGCTTACTGACTCGTGTAAAAAAAGGACTTACAGAACTCTGTATAACTTTTAATGGTTACATAAAAAAATATGGACGAACTATTGTCATAGATCCAGAAAAGGATAAAACTATGGTACAGGAATTATTAGATTTCAAAGATAAAATGGACATTATTGTAAAAAAATGTTTTCAAGCAAATGAGAAATTTGGCAACAGTTTAAAAGAAGCTTTTGAACACTTCGTTAACCAACGAACAAACAAACCTGCTGAGCTTATTGCCAAATTTGTTGACTCTAAACTTAAAGTTGGTAATAAAGAATCTACAGAAGAAGAGCTGGAGAAACTTTTGGATAAAATTATGGTTCTGTTTCGGTTCATTCATGGTAAAGATGTTTTTGAAGCTTTTTATAAAAAGGATTTAGCTAAAAGATTGTTACTTGGGAAGTCTGCAAGCGTGGATGCTGAAAAAAGTATGTTGTCCAAATTAAAACAAGAATGTGGTGGAGGATTTACATCTAAACTTGAAGGTATGTTTAAGGATATGGAGATTAGTAAAGACATAAATGTGGCTTACAAACAGTATTTGGCGCATGTTAAAGATATCCAACTCTCTGTTATTGACATGACCGTTAATATATTGACTATGGGACACTGGCCAACTTATGCCGTAACAGAAGTGGCCATGCCCAATGAAATTATTGAATATCAAGACTGTTTTAATAAGTTTTACCTAGCCAAACACAATGGTAGAAAATTACAGTGGCAGCCAACTTTAGGTCATTGTGTATTGCGTTCTCAGTTCAAGCAGGGTAATAAAGAGCTACAAGTTAGCTTGTTCCAAGCAATGGTGCTGTTATTATTTAATGAATATCAAATGCTCCCCTTTAAAGATGTGAAATCTTTGACTAACATGGAAGATACTGAATTGAGGAGAACACTGCAGTCATTGGCATGTGGTAAAGCAAGAGTGTTGATAAAGTCTCCCAAAGGACGGGATATAGGTGATCTTGATCAATTTTCGGTCAACAATGATTTTTGTAATAAGCTATATAGAATTAAAATCAACCAAGTGCAAATGAAGGAGACAAATGAAGAGCAGAAGGCAACTGAAGAACGAGTATATCAGGATAGACAGTACCAAATGGACGCAGCTATTGTGAGGATCATGAAAATGCGCAAGTCACTCATGCATAATCTTTTGATCAGTGAACTATTCAATCAGCTCAAGTTTCCCGCCAAGCCAGCCGATTTAAAGAAACGTATAGAGTCTCTTATTGATCGAGACTATATGGAAAGAGATAAAGATAATCCTAATCAATATAATTATATTGCGTAATTTTTAAATTTGCAAATATGTTGGTTTCTTTATATTTTTAAATATGTCGAATGTATATTTTCAAATTTATATGTGTGTATATAATGTATTTGTTTATAGAGAAATTACTGGTAAGACATAGATAGTTTTCTTCCAATATATTAGTGATGTGATTGCGTTATGATAGCAGTCTGGCTGTTAGATTATAGTACTCATCTTGTTTTTATATTAGTAATTTAATACAATATGTTTTATCTTATGGAATATGTTTTCTTTTTTTCCATTCTATTTTAGCATCTTATCATTCTTATCCATATGTCAACTTGTTTAATTTGGATGTTTTATTTTTGCATAGTTCACTTATTTACTGTGTTTACCTCTGATATAATGAATACATTTTATTAATGTAAGGAAATCATGTATGTTTGTGAATATTATATTTTATATTGTTAAAATTTAAAAAAAAAGTAATTAATTGCTTTTTGTATGAATATTGTAAAGTTGTAAAAATATGAAAAATTCATAGTTGATTGTATTGTTTTTTTTTTTTTTTTTATATATCATCTTATTAAAGGTAGGAGCCTCTTTTTGGTATAATATCAATGAAAAAAAGTACAATATTTGTAGTAACTAGTAGTACCTATTTAGTTTAATATTTTCTATTATCGTTATAAATGTTGTGTTCATTTAAATATACTAAAAATAAATGTAATATTATACATAATATAATATAATATCAACTATCAAGGTTGGGCAAACCAAAGCCAATGATTGTTTCTACTTCAGTTTGCAAACTATGAGAAAATAAAGTAAAATATTCAACATTTTAAACAAATGTTCTTTCTAGTTTGAACTTTATTTATTTTATAAAACTATCTTAGCATTATTTTTCTTCCAATATTATATTATTTCTGTATTTGACTATTGGAATTGGATATCATACATTTTAATTATAACGACTCAATGACTGCAAAATCTTAGTTATTTGATAATTTATGATGATAAATATTTTTGTTTATCAAGAAATGGTTAGGTATTTACCCTTTATTAAGTAGGTTTTTAGTAAGGTCTAAGTACTATAATTAGCATATATGTTCTAATTCCAAGAGATATTTCAATGTTACTTTTAGTCAAAATTATTTTCAGTTAATCCAGGATCGGTTACCATCATACAATGTCTATTAACTGTATTTAAACATATTTATCTGTATTAGGTATCTATTTGTTGAATAATTGCGTTAATATTCTGGTATTTAATAAAATAAATATACCAACAAACATTTGAATATTATATTGTATACTAAGTAGGTGGGTATTTTTATCATAAGTCTACCTACCTATTTAATATTTATAAAAATATAACTTTCTGTTTGTAGCTATATACATTATTGTACCTACATAGATGGATGAGGAGTAAAATTACCAGTAGTTCCTAAAACAGTCTATTGGTTTTACATTTTCATTAGGATAAAATTGGGAAATTGGGAAACATCAATAATGTTTTGTATGAAACTATTAATATGAAAATATGTTTCTTGTACCATTATTTTTTTTCTTATTGTATTGTTGTTATAAATGTCACTACATAAAGTGATTTTTCAAATATGCTCACTCCATTTTTATGTTTGAATTATGCATATATTCAAATTTTGATATTTTTTAAAAATTTTAAATGTAATTATAGACGATATTTTCGAGTACTTATATTTTTCACAGCATTTAAGGAGTATCCTGTATTCCTGTGGCGATACCAACTTAATTTTTTTAAATGAGAACATATATGTTTCATGTTTTAAAGCAAAATGTGAATCAGGTAATTTTTCTGAAAATGTTGACGTATTGTAATCGAAATTTGAACGAAAACTTTCGGAGTTAGTTATTATACTTTAAATACTAAGGAATGAGGATAATAGTCCATGTTTTGAAAACTGTCAGGTACAATATTAATCTATAAGCATTTAGTAATAAGTAGTAATTATTAACGAATAGTTTATATTGCATACCGAATTATAATTATCGAACTCGTATCCATTTACAAATAATTTTTGTATAATAGATTATTATCCTTAATTATAAGTATTTAAAGTAGAATAACTCCCGAAGTTTTCATTCAAATTTCGATTATAATACGTCAAAATTTTTAGAAAAATTACTTGATTCACAGTTTGCTTTAAAACATAATATATGTTCTCATTTGAAAAACTTATGTTGTTATCGCCACAAAATACTTCTAAAATGTTGTGAAAAATCTAAGTACTCAAAATTATCGTCTTTAATTACATTTAAAAATTCCAAAACTCAGAATTTGAATGTGTACCTACATAATTTAAGCATAAAAATGGGGTGAGTATGCTTAAAAAATTACCTTATAATAATATATAGTATACTTATATGAAACGTGTTGTGGCGGGTGGCGTGGTGCGATAAACTATTTGACATATATTAATTTTATACAAAATCCTTCTATTTTTAGATAATAAAAAAAATTAATTTAATTTCTAAATACACATAATTGTTATTATTAGCATTATTGAATAATAATGCTACTATAGTAGTATAGTCTAAACATTTTTCATTCTGATCAGACGTATAATAAATTGTAACCATAATATTTAGGAAAAAAAGTTCCAAATAATTCAGCCATAGGCCTATTATTATGAATTAATTTAGGGCCCGGGGGTTTTGTGCACCCCTCGGTATAGTTGCGGCACTGCAGTAAAAATTAAATCCCTCCCCCTAAAAAAAATATGCGATTATGTTATAAACTTATAAATAAAAACTCATTTTAATAATAAACAATAAAATATAAAATACACCAAAATTGTTATTACTTAGTATTATAATATGATAATTAATAATAAACACGCCCCCTAAATAATAATATTGCTTCAGCTTCACTGAACACAATATTGTGTATGGTATTGATATTTATTATTTATATATACAGGCGCGAACGCAGGAAAAAATGTTGTGAAGGAGGGGGGGGGGTTGATATATGTTCATTAATATTATACTTTTCATTTGTAGGTCGGTAATTTATTTTTTGTTCCTAAATTTCGTGGGGTTAAATACCCAAAAATCCCCTGCGTTCGTGGCTGTTTATGTACGTTGTTGCTTACTTGAACCGGTGTATGTTTTTTTCCGTGTAGTCTGCTAAGTTGATGACGGTCACCGAGAGCACGAAAAAAGAGGACAAAATCGAATAGAAAATTATGTCAGATAACCATTCTTGGAGTGGACTGATCAATCGGTTTTTCATGTCTATTACCAAAACTAACTGGGCGATTGTGCTAAACGTTAATAGGCATCTAAACGACGCAACGAAAGTTCCGAAACGTATAAATGCTTTTTTGTCCATTTTTCGCATTCGTTCCTAAAATGATGGATAGGTATTATCTTTATGTTGTTCAGTAATTACCTAATTAAATAGTATTAAAGTATATTTTATTTGTATGTTCGTGTATTTTTAAAAATCGACGGAACAGAGTCGACGGAATTAGATCGAATATTAAAGTCACATCATAGGAGGAGACTGTTTTATTGTTATATTTTATAGATGGCGATCAGAGCGTAGTAACACTAGTAACTAGGTAACCCACGATCATAGTTACTCACCAGTCACCACGTCACCAGCTATGTCAGCTGTCTTATAAATGCAATGCAATACTATACCTTCTTTTTACATTTTGTAATAGGTTAAAACCTAAATCTAGAACCCGTGTTACGGGACGTTAAGTTAAATTTTATCTATTTGTTGTAAACTGTAGATATAGCTAAGTTATAAATGTTCTAATTGTCTTTAATTTTGAACATTAATAAGAATACAAATAATAATTAATTAAGCTTTTGTTTTACCAATAACTCTTGGTCTCTTACAAATTATAATTAAATTAAATTAAGTATATGGTTAGAAATAGTATGATATTCAATTTTGTATCTGCAGTAGTTTGATGGAATATAGTGGGGGCAAGATGAAGCCGGGTATGGCCAATATAAAGTTTATAAGGATTTTTGTCTAAAGTAGGTTAGTAGATACCTTTATAAATCTATATATTTTAATTGAGGAAAATTCAGTATTTTATATTGGGATCATTCAAACTTGAGAAATGATACTGACATCGAACTATAACTGTTTTACGTACCTATTATATAAAGTTCGAAAACAAATACAAATTATGTTATAACGCATAACAATGTAGGTATCTGTTTTTATTAACAAACAACAAATAATTGAATTAAAAAATTGTTTCTCTTCAACGAACAGAGTTTCAACTTTCAAGTGGTACTCCCCCTAATTGGAATAATAATGCATTTAATTATTTTAAAGTAGGTACACACAAAATAATATTTGAAATTAATTTACCATATAACACAAAATATTTTTCTCCGTTCAATGGATTCAGAATGTACACATACTGTTAAAAATTACACATATAAGAAATCTTGGGAAATTGTAGCCAGCTATTTATTATGGTGCAAAGATGCAGGTAATTTCTAGTTACCTAGCGCATGCAGTATGTAGCTTCTCAATAAACCGCATTTTCTTTACAAAATCAAATCTCGTAATTTACCGTTATTTTAGTATTCTAATATTGTTCTCAATGAATGTAATCATTTTCTGATTGAGCAATCTAATTATTTGTATAGTTTTTTGATAAGATGATTGATGAATAGACGTTTTGTATCAATTAAATTTTTTTTTTATATTTATAAAATTGAATACTTGTTCTGGTGAGGCTTATAAAATGAAGAAGTAAAAGGAATAATACAATTAAGGTCGTACTTGGTCTATTAAAAAGGTATAATGTCGAAAATAAGATTCACTATTGGGTATTATGGCGTTATGACATTATAAGATATTTTATAGAGAATTGCCTATATCAAACTCCTTAAAAATAGTTCTTTAAAATTCTAATTATGTTATTAAAATAAATAATATTTCTATATAATTCACTGTTGGGTTTTATAAATTTCATTAAAGTAAAAATTAATTATAGTTAGGACAAGACTACAGAACAGACTAAACCATAAACACTATACCAAATACCAATAATATGAAAACATTTACACAGAAAATTCACTGTAACGTGTTTTATCAAGAGTTTGTTAATATGGTGTACTTAGTCAAAGTCGAAAGTCTCAAGGGGTATACCTAACGGGTTAGGTATTATATTGCTTAGCTATTCTGAACTCTAAATTCGCCTCCTAAACTTGTTTATTTCAAACGATTCCTATCATAAGAAACTCAGAATACGAAACTTTAGAGAAGACCTACCTCTAATTTATGTTTTAATCTGAGTTTAACAAAATTCATAAATATAGCTTATAAACTTATTATAACTAATATAAAAATTTTAGAGGTAATTGTTTAAGTATTTTTGATTTATATTTTATTATGATAATACTTTTACAAATATAATATAAGCAATAACGATAGTTTTAAATGAAATAATTGCAAAAAAATAAAAATGTGAACATTATAAAAATCATAAATTTAGACAATAATAATATGATTCATTAAAAGAAAACAAAGTACTACTCATAAGTACTTAAGTGTTGATAGGTAGAGTGAAATGGATCAACGTAAATGGTATCTAGACATGTTGGACTAACACTCCCTTCATAGTTCATATATAAAACTTTAAATTAATTTAATTAATTAACTAGACGTTTGAAATTTGAATTTAATATATTAAAACAATTAGAAAAATATAATGTTTTGGAACATTAATTAAACAAACGTATGCTGTTGTTCACAAAAGTAAAAACATGAAAAATATTAATGATGAAAAATAGTAAAAATATTATTTTATAATAATTTGTATCTAGTATCTAATGAATTCAAACTATGTTGTAGAAGAAAATATTTTGATAAACATTAATACTTTTCATATTGCATGTTTACCAATGAAATAATAATCATTTGTATGGTACATACGAGTATATACATTATACATACATAAAATGTATAGTTAACATACAGGGAAAATTTAATTATTTACTATTGTAAATCTTTTAGATTCTGAGCGATGAATGTATTGATTTTACAATGGTGTGTTTTAAACACAATATACATGAAGGAAGTGTAATTCCCAATCGGAAACGTCAATGTTGTATCAATTGTATTTTCTGTGGTCTTACCAAATAATAGTTGTTCCGATTAAAAATGAACTAAAGGTATATAACTATTATAACTAATATAACTATATAATTCGTGTTTGTTTTCCGTACAATGATGTAGTAACTATATAGTCTATATAGACTATTCTGCTGATTATTTATTTATAATATGATGGTCGATTCTAATTTAATATCATTGCCAGGTTTTCAAGCCAGTATGTGTTGTACTTTGTATTATAATTTAAATGATACAATAAAAACAATAAAAATATAATAATTAAAATGGATTTGGAAGAATTTTCAGATATTTGTATGACCATCGACCATAACTGAGGTACTTACTTGAATACCTAACTATCATTATCAAAGAATCTAATATGTTGAAAAGTAGTTTATTATTATTTAGTACTGTGTGTGCGCCTATTGCCTACATGTAAAAAGTATAACTGATTTTATTTTATTATACCATGTACGTTTTTATAAAGTTATAACACATGACATGTGAGAACTTAAAATTTTATAATTTTTTTCCTGTTAAATGTTCAAAAAAAAAATGAAAGAAAGCCAGGAATACATAAATAAGATACTATAGAAGAATGAAGAACAGTGTTTAAGAAGGAGGAAATTAGGATTATTTAAGAGTAAAACAGACTTAACATTTTCGATTTTTTGTTTAAGTTTTTTCTATAAATGTCCTTAAAAAATGTTAATTTGGTTAAAAAGCTTAAAAATTCAATATGATATAAGGTTCATCATAAAATGTTTTAAATGCCATTTAATAATATTAAATACTAGCAGGGATTACCCAGTCTTTGCCCGGGCCCCGGGCCAGATATTTTATAGTTATATTTATTGACCGTCAGTTGTTAATTATAATAATATATTATTATGTTAGCCCGGGTCGTGACTACAATAATTTAAAGTAGAAGAATTTTTTTTTTAAACATAATGATTTTTTTTTCTAAATACTCGTAACAAAAGTTAAAGTAGGCAGTAAAAGAAGTTAAATTACGTAGTCTTTAATTAATATAATACATTTAGTATTATAAATACAATCTACAAATCTTTAATTAATATTTTTAGAAGTAGATGGTTTTGGACGTTTTGGTTCTTCTATTTTTTCCGCTGTATCATATTTCAACGAGTACCATTCATGGAAACTGAAAATTTTAGCAATAATAATTAATAAATGTGCCAAATATATATATATAGATAACAGAATAACTATTATCCCATCAGAAACCAAAAGATCGACATGATCTGTCGTGCTTGATACACCGTGTTTCGACCATAGTCAGTTGTATGTGGCATGTTCAAGAGGGGGTGATCCAAAAAATCTTTACATATATTGTGAAAATGGCAAAACTATGAACATTGTATATGCAAATGATCCTAAATGATTGCTAATGATTTTTATTATTATTATTAGTACATTATTAATCCGCTGAAGCGCGCCACAAGTTACGATCTTGTTTCGTTACACCCTGAGCCCGGAAGGGATGTTGGGTTATTCTCACATAGACACCTTTCCCAGATCACGCTCAATATCCATGTTAAATTTCAAGTGAATCAGACGAGTAGTTTTAAATATTACGAGTGCAGAAAAAAACAACATTAATTTTTATTTATATAGACAATTATTTATATAATAATAATATATATAGATAGATATGGATATAGATTATTTATATAGATATAGATATAGATATAAATATACGAAAGCATGATTTTTTTTTTTATAAGAGTGTATTTTGATAGAAGTCGTGAAAATTTGCAAATTATTTTGTAGTTAAAAATGTATAAAATGTTCAATTTGTATAAATACTAAATAGGTTTAAAAATAGATTTCTCAGAGGAATTTATCATAAAACAAAAAATTCTTTATTGTTTTATAATATAATCCTATTTATTATTTAATACTACTAATTATTAGTGTAATATTTATGTGATTAATTTATTAGTACTTATTTGTAATTAATACAATTATCAATAATTACTTATAGGAACATAATTAACATGTTTGATACAGATGGGCTAGAAAAATTAAAATTAAATACCTATCCACCAACATGCCTACAGGAAAATACCATTCTTTATTCTTTTATTATGTAATATTTTTCAAAATATTATTAAAAGCATAATTATTTCGTAGAAAGTTTGTAATAGGTTTCAGTTATTTTTAATTATCTTACTAAAATAATTTGAATACCGTATTAAATATGTATCATTGAATTATCTATAAACGATATCTTTCGTGATTTTCGTCTCATGACTTTGTTATCATGGTGAAATATTGAAATTAATTATATGTTTAGGTATACAAAATTTAATGACTATTCATTAAATATAAACAATTCACAGTATTATCGAAGTTAATAAGTTGCTTATTTTTTTTAAATATTCAAAATGATATTACAATAGAATATAGATTGTTGAACACTTAAATACTCGACACAGTTTTATCGATAATTTAGATTTTATTATTAGATTGATTCATTCAGGTTGCACAAGTATAATCAAACATGGTTTTGGGATACGTATAAGCTCACGATAATGACGTATTGGTATGTTTGATGCTTATCAAATGTTATCTTTAAAACACCTTTTAAATTTCTTATAACTATTTAATGTAATATTATATATAAATAATATATGAATATTTTATGCACCTATATCCATATTAGTTGTTATTTTATCTACATTTTTTAATCATTTATATGACGAAAATTATTAAGTTCGTGACCGGTTATATTAAAATAATACAGAAATATTTAATAAAAGCTTAAAAAATAATTTTAAATTTTATGATTTATAATATTAATAGTATTATATATTTATATACATAATATAATATATGAAATACTTGATATTGAGAAATTATTGATGTTAATTCATCTATTCTGATTATAGTTTTTGATCGAAAACCGTTTGATATGTTTGATAGGTTAGTAATATATAGTATTCTAATGTATCCTAGACCCTAGTACATATATATGTATTCTATTTAATAACAGTTATAGTAGGTAGATGAAGTAGATAGCTGGGTAATTTTAATAGATGAGCAGGGAAAATTTAATTTGTACAACGCGTCAGTAATAAAAATAATAATATAATTTACGAGTATCATACTCTCATAATTTTTATAAATTTATGAAATTCTTCCCCGACCAATTGATTTAAATAGGTTCCTAATATAGAATAAAAATATCATAAAATCCATTTATGACGTGATATAGTATGTGTAGAGAAAAAAAATGTATCATCGATTATGTACCTACAGGATACAGATTTGCATAAGTAGATAACGAGTAAGGACTAAGGATCTGTATACAAGTTAATATTTTTTATTATTGTAGACCACGGTGTCACGGCCAGATATGGTGCTTAGATACGCAGTTATACCTATTGGATTTGGGTTATTTTACTGATCTAAGGTCCATTCCGCAAAATTGAAGGACAAATAATATTCATTCCTGTTTTTTAAACAGTTTTCAAAAGAAACATTAGAAATTTAAAAATGTTTATTATAAGTGTCACATATATTATCGGGGAGTATATTATACATTCCTAGTCATACAAAATATAAGTGAGTTTTTAAATAATAATATATCCTTGTATACTATATACTTGTAGTTTTATTCTAAGTGACTATTCGATAGATGGTAAAATATTATTGACCACTTTCTGTTTTTATCTTCAAACGTACATATATATCACACATTATTGTACCATATAAGATGAAAACTTTAATGAAATATCAAAACAAAAAAAAATAGATAATCTTCTATATAATAAACTTACAATATTATGACATAATGCAGTATGCAAGTAATCATATTAGTCATAACTCATAAATCATTGCTTATTATTCATTAGTCACACATCCATATACCAAGGATATAATAACAATAAGATATATTATAATTTATAACTGGTAAATTTTTAACGATTTAATGTTAAGTAGGTACCTATCTATATGACACATATGCGTAACATTATTATTATTTTACGTATATTAACACACAATATAATACATTACGAACATTTTTAATTTTAATATCTATAGCCTGAAAAAGTATCAAGATTCTTAGGTATAAAAACATTTTCTTTGCGTTCGGGGTGGTTTAAAAAATTGTAAAGACATATAATAATAGAGTATTTGATTTTTCTTCTTTTTAATTGACAACTGAAATTCCCCGCACAATACATTATATTATTGTTTGTGTGATTTTGATTTCTATCCATGTTTTGATATTTTTTTAATATCAGGTGTATAGTTTGTTGGTTTTAATGAAACATCATTTTATCCATCAATGTATTGTTTTGTTTTGATTTGATGGTATTCATTGTAAAAAAAATCTCACAAACTAGATGTTGATTTATTTGGAAGTAATTTCCCAACATTAAACGTTTTATAATTAATATTTAATAATAATTGTATTATTTATAAATAATAAAAGAAATATTTTTATTATTATTGTTTATTAAGTGCAAGATTGAACAATGAAATATGAGTATTTTTGTGTGCTATTAAAATTTAGTACGCCATGCCAGTGTGCTATCATATTCGTTTGTCACCTCTGAAATAGATACTATCACACTTCGGGTCTCATCACATCACTCAAAATCAGCCATAGGTATGTAACGATTTATATATTAAGTACAAATTTTGTACAATATAATCTATAGCTCAACGACGAGGTATGCTTTAAGTTTATTATAATATAGTCAAATGATCAAATGATTATACCAGATTTTTTTTTATACAGAATTGAGGATTTGTGATTTTGGCGAATTATAGACTTCTCATTTAAACTCAAGGTTATTATTTTTAAAGCTTTTATGCTTATAATATACCTACTCATATTTTTTTTTATGAGTATTTAACATTTAAGAAACGTCTTATAATAATAGTATGAGCTCTTTAATATATAGTATATTAGTATGGCACGACCTCCGTTTAGATTTCAGAATCATTTTCCGTGTGTAATGATTTATCTTTACTTTCAAATATATAATAACACAACAACACTGACTTGCTGACGTGTAACAACTGTTCACCTAACACAATTTTTGAAAACCTCTGTACATGCAAATACACTGGTACACACTACACTGGTACACATCTTACATCTTATTTAGGATAACTGTGTTTACTTATCTAAGCTAATATCTCTTTTAAAAGGTATATTATGTAAACAGTAACACTAAGTGGTATACTTATAACATAATATAGGTAGTGTAATATAATAGTTTGGTGTTTATGCAACACAATGATTAGAGTTTTAAATTAATTTTACACCGGAATAAGTGTGAAGAGTCCTCATAGTTAAATACCTAACGCATAATAAAAAAGGGTCGGTGATCATATTTTTTTAAAACTGTCTAAAAAGAAAATATCATATGGTTACTCGCTCGTGAATAACATAATTAATTACAATAACGTATTACGTTATATACGGCGATCTATTAGACTGGTTGGTTCAACGGTATAAATTCGGTAATCAAGTCGGCCGGGATGATCCACATTGTAAACGAAAAATTCACAAGCTGTTGGTATTTACGATATTTTCGGTCGTCAGTAAGTGAAATTTAGATAAACGCGGTAGTCACCGACTTTTTTTTCACGTCTGTCGTTCCGTTCGATTATCGATTAATTCATTCTCGAGTTTTCGTCGTTCGCGAGTACATATTAATATGTATTACAGCATTTTAAGTAGTGTGCAGTACGAAGGAATTTCAGAAGAGCGATTCCTGCATACGCGTATCTTTGCGAGCCTCATTAATCCTTATTGTCGGTCCAACAAAACGCGTCGCCTGTTATTCGAAGATTGCGAGTCGACAACGGAACGAACGCACACAATATATGTCATCTACATTATTCACATGTAATCCTTGTCAATTGTAGAGATATTATTTTTATTGTTTTTTTTTTTTTTATGGCTGTTATAGCTCAACCTGAAATTACGGTCTATCTTTTTTGTATTTAAAACAATGGAGCAATCTGTAGTCTGTACACTGCGTATATCATATTTTAATATTTACTTTTATATTTCACTTAACGACGAAAAAAATATATTCGTTAATATTACATGGTAACCATCACTATAATATATTATGAATTATGATCAATGATCACATAAATGGTTAAATGATATTTGTGTTGTGTGTTTAATTTTAAATAATTTTTCTCCGCAAAAGTATTCCATAATATACAAAAGTCGGAGTGTATAACAGTAATGATATATAGTATTGCAATATGACAGTACTATTTTATTATTACCTTCAGTATTTAATATTATAAATACATTTACATTTGCACGGGCCGACACTAAAATCAATATAGCGTTGCGTTTGATATTAGGACGTCCTTAGTGCAGAGTAGGTTGACTGTAAATAATTATTCGGAACAATGTACCTATATATGTACGCGAAATCGTTGTACCTGTATCGGCGGCGAACGTATCACACGTATTATTATACGACGTACACGAGCGTTGAATGAGATATAATATTACATCGGTACACTACCTATACACACATATATATACTTATATATATATACATATATTTAGAATATTTAATAAAAAAGAAAAACGTGACGAATAAAACCGTTAGGTTCTACTCGGGAATCGGGATTTTGTTTCGGCGCACATTGTACACTTATTAAAATTCGGCTAACGATATAACATATCGCCGAGTTGTCGCACACAGCACACGTTCGACTGCATTTTTATTATTATGCGCGTGTTGCGTCAAAAATTGTGCATATACGCGTACACCTACGACCTACGATATAGATGTATACGAACTGCACAATCGATCAACCTATATATAAAGGTAATTTTACATTTGAACCCACGTGTGTGGTCACATTTGTATTTGATGGCGCTCCGTATGGGTATGCGCAATACAGACATAATATAGCTCTGAGATTGCACATACGTAAACGTATATTCGCACGCAACCATAATAGGCACACGTATATTTATGTACACAAACAGTGTAAATACACGTATTGACGCGCACAGATATACAATTTTAGCAATAACGCGAATCGCTCTAACAATACCGAGTAGTATTTATCATTGGCGATTCATTAAACACAATAATAATATCTATAAAATATCTCTTCTGAAAGTCGAAAGAGAAAGTTTCGTCAGTCGATATTTAAACCTCTTTAGTGTAAAGCATGTAGCAGCTACCTGTATTGTAATACTATTATGTACATACAATTATGCTATGTTTTAATCTGTACACTCGGTGCTTATAAGTTGGGTACCTAGTATGCCAATAGTATCTATCTATATATATTATATATAATATATATGTGTGTGTGTGTTGTATATAAAATACACATTTGGATTCACTGATGCGCTAATATTATCTTATAACAATAACATAGTACGGTGAATTAGTAAGGATTTTTGTTTGTTTGGTTATAATAATTATTTGGTATATAGTTACAATTATTCTATAGATGGTTTCCATGTAAAGCGTGTGAAAGCCGAAAGGTAAATGTGATAAAAGTTTTAAGGACGTCGTAGATCGGATCGCATTTATAATATTATTATACACGGATCCGATTTGTTTGGTACTACTCGTATTTCGTTTTCATGGTTTATAGGCACCAGGCGGTCTCTTAATATTCCGCACTACGTGTGATTATTTTTTGATCGGGAATTTTGTAGATTTTTGCCATACGATAAATTTAATGTATGAAAGGTATAGGATAATTGGCTGAAAGTTACCTGTTTTTACGCGTTGTTTTTGAAATAGTACATAGGATATCTGTTATTTTTTTTAAAATTTTTGGATATTCTATTTAATACGACTTAAAATAATTTTATTGGTGTAGGTACTATAGAATTTTGATTTACAAAATTCGTTGTTAATTGCTTGTTGATTATTTTAAATAACCAAAGTATACCTTTTAAAATAGTTTTACTTAATATTATTTTTATTGAATATAATTCAAAACGTAGAAGTTAAATATTTAATATTAACGCATTATATAGGTACGCATGTTTTATACGGTCTTACAGACCACAAGGTGTTTCACCGTGTTTATTCCCTACATTCTATCTGCGTACTTTATGGAATAATTCGCCAAGTTTACTCACCTCTTTTATATTCTTTATTACTTTAGTAATATATTCATTTAAATTATACTTTTTAAAATTTTAAAATTTATTTGATGACCATATTTAAATGTCTTAGATTATTTAAGGAGTGTGTTCTGTGGTGATACAAACTTCTTTTTTTTCAAATGAGCACTGCCCTTTTCTACAGTAAATTGTTAAGCAGATAGTTTTTTTTTTTTGAATGGGATGAATCTAAATGGAAATTTAAACAAACAATCTCGGGCATGTACCCTTGTTTCCACCAATTTAAAAAAGGTTCAGTTCCTGTTTTCTCTAATATACTTGGTATGATAAAATTATAATACTTATATATTTTTAGAGAATATTTTGTACTTTCATTTACATAAGTGTATATTTGATAATATTATTATTATTTAGCTGTATTTTGGATTTAAAAAAAATATGTATTATAATGTATCATAATTATATAACTTAATATTGAATTATCGTATAATTATATAAATTAATAATATTGAAATTACTGTAAGACACTCATCAACAAGAGTCTAACGTTTAATGGATTATATATCGATATATATATGTATACATATATTATACCTATACAAAGTATATTGTTCATATAATATATTTAAACTTTATAATTTTAAAATTTAATATATCTAGCTTAGAAATAATATTATTTTTAAAATTCCAAATACTACAAAATAATAATTATTATTATATCAAATATACACATTACACTTATGTAAATATAAATTTTCCTTTAAAAATATAAAAGTATTATAATT
This sequence comes from Rhopalosiphum padi, assembly GCF_020882245.1. NCBI lineage: Eukaryota > Metazoa > Arthropoda > Insecta > Hemiptera > Aphididae > Rhopalosiphum > Rhopalosiphum padi. The sequence goes on from NC_083600.1 coordinate 30,060,072, forward strand.
TTACCATAGCAGGAATATAGGTAGAAATGGAAATCAAACCTTTTTCTTTTTAATTGACGGAAACGGGTAATTGCCGTGATCTTCGAGTTATTAAACTTTGTATACATATTATAGGTAAGGATAATAGTTTTTAATAACGGTTTTCTATAAAATATAAAATGTGACTATGTAATATTTAATCCAGTATACCAATTAATCATATTTAAATACATTTTATAAATTAAAAAAATATCAATATAGTTAAATAAAATAAAATATAGTCAATAACTATAATATTCAAACTATTATAGCCCACACGTTTTCTTAACATTTTATGTATTATTGTCATTTGTTATTCTTAGTATGTACACGCGTACACAAAATATCTTCAAAACTATTCTTTAAAATTTCAATTTAAATGTATATAAATTTAAAAAATAAAAACATATGCCTAACAATTTACAGTAAAAATGGGCGGTTATTCATTTGTAAATAACAAGTGATGTATACTGTATATAATATGGCATTTAAGTATATTTAAAAATTATAAATATTTAAATAGATGACAGATTAAATAAAAAATAAGGGTATAATACTATAATGTGATCACTGAATCATTCTGTCTAATATATTCCTTGACCAACATCTAACTAAAACTTATCTCGTTATTTCAACATTTAATGGAAATAAGATACTCAACTTTGAAACAACAACAAGCACACCAAAAATAATATGAAAAGTTATAATTATTAGTATCCAATATAGTAATAATTTTACGAAATAATATTTCATAAATATAAATTGGATAAAAATGTATTGACTGATTGACTGCGGAGACAGTTGTGACGAGACTCTTTGTGTAATTGTATTTGTGTTTCAGAAACAGGTATAATTTTTAGGCTTTAAAAGAGGTTAGTAATAATGTGCACTCGATGTTTATATAAATTGTGTAATATTTTATTGAAAATCTTTATAATGGTGTTATAATCTAGTCTCAACGACGAAGCCATTAACGCTAAATGCAGGTTTTAAACTTTTAACTACATTTTAATAATTTCTCAAATCTCAAATGTAAATATAATTAATAAGTTGTACTTGAATAATTATAAATAAAATCAATTATACACACTTAAGATTACAACTGCATAGTTGTATGTTGATAATATGGTTGGTTCAGTTAGTTGTTTCTAAAATCGTATTATTTGGCCACTGTTTTATTGAAAAATTAGGATATCCTATCTACAATCACGAGTAACTAAATAAACAAAAAACCACGTAACACTTATCAAAAAAGGATAACTTTATTTTGAGGTGGATTAAAACCATTTTAAAATATATTACAATGTATTTGGTAAAATACGATCGAGCACGGGTCCTTATTAGTTATTGGAGCTCTATTTTTAGTATTTTGATTGACTACTCTTTTTTAACGCTAGTTAATTCAATATTTTTTATAATATAAATTAAAGAGGATTTGTTTTACTGATGAATACGAATTTTTATGTGCACGGGAGTGGGAGGGTTGCTATAGGTTGCCTGGTTTATGTATATTAATATAAATTGAAAAACAATTAAATTATTAATATCTAAATATTTATAATAATTTACTTAACTTTGTATAAGAAGTCTTAAATAAATAAAGAGTGCTAAAAATGATGTAATAGGCATTTCCAGAAATTCAGGCTTACACGTGACTATGTATAGTATGTCTATATTTCATGTCAACATAATAATATGTTATAGTTTGCCATTTGAAGTTTATTTTTGTTTTTGTATAATTTATGCATATAATAATATTATCTTACTGTATACATTAATTATTGTACATTAAATAATATTTTTAAACCAACATTTTAATACATTTCAATGTTCATACTTTTGAATTTTAGTTACGATTCGCATAATATACATTTTTCTCATTAAACATTGCATTCGAATAGCAGAGTTATTATTTTCTTAGAATAAACTTAAATAATTAAGTAACTTGTAACTTTAGATGTGACTAAATTACTGACTATTTTAGTGAGTAACTGCCACTTGTAATCAATTACAAATTTCCAAGTTACAGTAAAGGTATTGTAACTTTTAACTAGTTAAAGCTAATTGATTAATATGCTCATTACCGCTTATTGTAAACCAAAAATATAAATAAAAAGATTCTTCATAAATTGATAAAGTTTGACCTGTGACATTTTCATAAATTGTATGGCAACGTTGTACTACATATTGTGCTCAGACTTTCCTATTAGTTTTTTGGGTATGCGCCGAGTTTTTTGTGAAATTTTAAGCACATGCTCAATTTATTGTTTGACTAAAAAAGTATAACTTACTCAATCACTTGAATTTTCGATTAGCCAATTTTTATTTTGATATACATAATAATATGCAGTTACAATTCAAAATGGTAAAGGTGCGGTAGCATTATTAGTATTTTGAAATTAAAATTGAATAATAAATTATAAAATGTAAATTTAAAACCTTATTCTATATTAATGTGACCTATATAAAAATATAATATAATAAATATTTTTTTGTGAAGGAATGGATCAAATTAAATTTTATTGTGTAATATATATCTATTTTATAATGTTGGATTAATTCTATAATACGATTACGTCTTTAATTATAGTTTATTATGATTGACATAAAAGTAGCTCTCCAAGTGGTTTTGTTTTTATTCAAATGCGATTATAAACAATCATAAGTATATACAATCTCAGAATAAAACTTATTCTTTCGAATGATATTAATATGAATATATATTATATAGAATTTTAATTTTTAATGACGACTAGACGAATTCCGAAGAGTGTTCAACACTTAACAAATTCCTACACGGTTCGTCTTATGTTTTTTGATATTTATAAATCTGACACCTTTATTCATATTTAAGCTAATAATAATTATTGATTTCCTGCTAGTTACATAATTATTATAATATTTCCGAGGTCTTCTATTGTGTTTATTTAATCATTTCACGGTACCTTTGTGGCTGTGTCAGTAAAGATATGACAGAATAGCATTATTTTTTCTCTACCTACACTAACAATAGCTATTAGTTGTTTATTGTGACGAAACATGTGAGTCTCTGGTTTTTAAAAAAATACGTTTACAATAATTTAAAATCGATTTTGTTATATAATATTCTTACTGAATAAATTTAATTTATTTCTGAAAAAAATGAACATTATTTGTATGATTTTCATTTACATTGATATTTAAAGTATAATGTGTATAATATTACCTAATAGGATGATACTCAAGTACAGGTTTCATCCGACATTTCGCTGGGCGATAAAAAAAAATGCGTGCATTTTGGAGGACGACGTCTTTAATAACATAAATACACGATGTTGTTTTTTATCTTTAGTATTTTTTTCGATCTTGCAACATAACATACTTACTACTTTTTTTCATTATCTCAAAATCAAAACTAAAATTAACTACGTTAAACAAAAACATTACGAACATATATTTCATTTATTGGACATAATATAATATGTATACTACTTGAAATTATTCATCGCATCATCCAATCATTCGTTGTTAAATTTTCATTGCGATTTTTTCAAGTTAATGAAACATGTTTGAATTTAGGTATATAGAGTATAGAGTTCACGAGTTACAACATTTTTTTTGTATTTGTTTTAAATTAACTTTGAACGTTATTTAGAATGTTTGTCTATACTATAGACAGTATAGACTATACTTTGAGTATAACTTATGTGCACCACCTTCGGAGAATTCTTGACCTTCGCCACTGAACTGAACTCGATTCGCTCGTCATTCTTTGTATATTCATATTCTTTTCCGGCAGCTAATTTCCGGTTCATTTCCGATGATATCATGTATGACAAACTGTCAACCATTGCAAGCAGCTCGGTGACGAGTCAGTTGATTAGCCTGTTTGCTTATTAGCTGTTATTATCACCTTTATGTTCCTTGATTAATTTTAGATTTTTGTTTTATTAATGTTATTACCTATATTTATTGCTTAAGAACTTCAGAAAATGAGAAAATATTTGTGAACGAAATTTTAAATTTTTAAAATGTTGGGTGTTTCCTTGTTTTGTCATGCTTTATGCTTATTATTACAAAATATAAATCCTTCTAATTTACCTCCTGATAAAACTTGAAACTTACACAACAATTTGAATAATTAATGGAAATTAATTAATTACCAATCAAATATTTACATTTATGTTAAATTCTCAGTATCAGACTCTTAAATACATGTAAAGAAATATTTTACATTACATGTAAGTATACACTATACTTAAATTCTTTATCAAATTTTCAGTTTTCACTAATCTGTACTAACTAATATTTTAAATTATAAAAAGCATAATAATGATTTATTATTACACAAATATAACACATTATGTTTACACCTACTAAAATTTGAACAAAAATATACTCTTCACGTGTTGATACGTCGTTATTTACCAACGCCGCAAACCTAAGGAAGTACAAGTCCACGAACCCGAAACTTCTTAATAAAAGATTTTCATCATTCCCTGTTGCAATACTGTTTTACAGGCGCAAACGCAGGGGGGTCAAAACCCAAAGGTGTTTAAACCCCCTCCGAAATATCAGGAACAGAAAATAAATTACCTGACCTACAAATGAATGGTATGATATTTATGTACATTTTTCAATCCCCCCCCCCCCCGAAATTTTTTCCCGTGTTCGGACTTGCTGTCTTATAATTAGTTAATACCTGCATGAACGATGTAAATTTTAAAACTATGTTGCTATAATCGTATTAGTCAAAGTCCATGGCTAACATCAATATTATTTCATTGATAACATTACTGGTAACATATTGTACAACTCTTAAATCACAAACGTACTCGTCGGTCGAGTTACTATATAGGTACTATATGTCAATATACATAAATATGTCACATTAAAAATACTTTATTGTTTACCCTCAAGTTACGACGAACATGGTAAATATATGATTGGTGATTGGTATAAACGTAGTGTGTAACAAGAGTGTTTAAAATTAAAACTATAATATAAAAGAGGTGTTCACGCGACCAATGATTATAATTATTGCAGAAATATTGTTTCGCCATATTAATATATTATTATAGATTATAACTTAAAGTTCTATCATCGGAATTTATTGTCTCTGATGTATCAGCTGTAACGACATATTACTGAATTAGGTATTTTCTTGCAGATCAAGTGAAAATATTGTTGATCATTATGATCAGTAGTGGTGAAGAATACATATGGAATAGACCACACCATTAGATTTTTGATAAGGATTACGTAATTATATATTCAATAATTAACAATATGTTTATAATACAAAAATATGACATTTATTACACATTATTATATTATTATATTAAAATATTACATATAAATTATATTACAAAACAATATTGGTTATAGTAGAGATAAAAACAATTATTTTTAAGAGGTAAAAAATGTATAACATTTTATTTTTAATTACATATAATATATGTATATATATGACATGGCAAACATTTTTGACGATGAGAGAATTAGAACACTCATCAGTTCAATGGAATATAATTTGGCTGTGGGATATTTGAATAATATTTCCGTCTCATATTTTCATTTTTGATAAGTTTCTGATACTTAGTTGCTGTGAGTGGGTATTTTTCATACTTCGAATAAGGTTTTTGGAACTTAATTTTCATTGGTACCTGAAAAGTATGTACATATTACATTAGCCATTAGGTAAGTATGTATAATGTAATAAAAGATGAATTTTTATAAGGAAGTAGGTACTTGTATTGTAATCAATATCTTTAGTTAGTTTTAAATAGTAAGTATAGAATTTAAAATTAGTTGAAAGGTAGAAATATTAATAAAATTGGCCGCTGGGTCATAGTAAAATTCTTCTAATACGTGATTATTATTGTAGGTAAGTACATAAGATAAAGGTCGAATACTATACTATTTAATAAATACTATTTAACTATACTTGAATTAATTATAATAATGATAATAAGAAAAATAATAGGTTACATAATATTAATGACATTTCTATATTTACAGAAAAATTAGAATACCAAAATACTCTCTAAAATGGACACATTTAAAAATATAATAAAATAATAAAAGTCGCTTGTAAAATTATCTTTCCTAAAGTGGACACTTTCTTATAACTGTTTATTTTTTACTTAAATTAAAGTTATGGCTATTTGTTTTTATTTAAAATAAACTGTCAGTGTTTAATGAGCTTCATTTCATTAACCTTATGCGGTGAATTTAAAATTATTATTTCTGTATAATTTTTGGTAACCAATTCATTAAAACTATTGTAATTAGTTGAATTTTTTTATTATTTGTAATATAAAGCTAGTCCATTTTTATATATTTACAACATATATTTAATATCGTAGTAAATAAAAGTAAATCTGATAAAAGAGATTGAAAAAGTAAAAAAAAATAGTTGTAAGGATGTAGGTGAAAGGAAATTATATTCATTAGTAATTACTAATTATATCTAAAACTAGGTAATATTGTAGAAAAAAATAAAGGATAATAGGCGATTTAAGGCGTCTTTAGGTTAATTTTTTTCAGCTTTAAATCGTATCCTAAAATTTTTTCCATAAGATTTTTTTTATCCGGCTAATTAGGTTTGATGGTACTTCCTAATGGGAAAAATTTAACCGTAAGCGTGTGATAAATAAATTTGCATCTAAAATAGGTGTGTAGTATCTATTATAATATATAGATAAGTTGGTTAACTTTGTTATTGTGCAATATTATCATAGGTATTGATTGAAAATTCATAAACAAGTCGCTATAAGATCATTATAATCAATCGTAATCAATTATATGTCAAAACGTTTTCAAACTGCTCTAAATTAATTATTGCATTACCATGTATCGCTGTAAAATAAAATAGTTATTAATTATCATTACCAGTTGAAGACTTTGAGGTGCCAAATACTCGATGAAGTTGTATGGGATTGGCACATAAGACGGATCCAACGGCGGTGGTTCGGGTCTTTCTTCCGAATACTCATGTACGGGAGCCGGTGGCGCGAGATAGGAACCAGGCACCGGAATTATTTTTGGCTCGGGCACAGCGGGTTCAATGGGCGTCGTCTTGCCCGTTGGCACTGATATCGCCGTTCCCAAATCCATCATGCACAGGCACTGTGTGCAATAAAATATTGGAATATAATTTAAAATATAGTATAGAAATAATAAAAAAAAAATATGTCCTGTACGTCATGTTGTCCTAGACTTATAATGAAATGGAAAAATCCCTAATCAAGAAGTGTTGTCACGGGGTGTAATTTATTCTTATACACAACTTATTTACAAACACAAGTAAAATAATTTAACACCATAAACTTAATATAATTGTAATTAAGTATCTATAGAGAGCGCTAAAAAACCCTACTTTCCGAGAACAGTGCGATTTAAACGGTAGCTGTCTGAAAATGGTCAACGTTCCTCGAGAGATCTTCTTGTTCGCATAATGCTGCCGTTGAAGCAAGCAACAGACGCCTACAATTATTTTAAAAATACCGGTTTTTTTATAATTCATTTTATTTGTATGGTAAACTTATGTTGTTGAATTCGTATGAAATATGAGTGATTTTTGAGTTGATATTTATTCATTGTTTTTATCGTTAAAAATATGCGATTCCAAGAAAATTGTTATCCGCTGAACTACTTATAGGTACATGTTTTCAAAGTAAAGTGTAAATTAATAATACGTTTGGTTTATCCATGACGCATTTAATTATTTATTTATGCCCAAAGTTGAAAATAGCACGCAAATAAGCAAGGTCAATAAAAACATTGAATATAGTTTTTTGTACTAACTATACAATCAACTTTTTTTGTAAACTAATTAAGAATGTAATATGTAGTTTTAATTGAGTTTAACAAAATGTGTTTGAAAGTTGATATATGTATAGGTATTTAATATATTAGGTATATATATTACGGTTTATAATGATAGTATAGTTTTAATAAATATTTGTGGTTGAAAGTATAAGTTTAAAATGAAGTTTTAATGTAAACTATTTTTTTATAATAAGAGTTCTTTATAGTGCTAGTGATTGGTGTGTCATATTAAGAAAATATATAAAATGAGAATTTAAAAACAACATTTTTCGTTTCAATTTCTTCGTGTTTTTAATAATTGTTCTAAATTAACAATAGTTAATGAAACAAATAAAAAATGTTTCTCATATAGGATTGATATATAGCAAACAATTGATATATAAACAATATGTGTTCAAATTTAACTTCATGTATTTTTTTTACACAGATTGTACATAAACTTATTATAATGGAGACAAAAATAGACATTAAAATATTTTGTTTTTTATGCAATATACGTATACCTAACGGCTATGCATAATATAATAATGTTCTTGTGATTTCTTTTTGACAACGATATTAATTATCATTTGATATCCAATTCAAATAGTAAAATAGTATAGGTATATATGTAACCAATATTTTTGGGACAGTTGTCAATATAACATTGAATAATAATAATATGTACTGCCTGTGCTGTCTATGAAGATCTATTTAGGTATAAGAAGTTTTTTGTTTAATAACTAGACAATAGATAATAGTATAATACATTAGAGTTGTTGAACCTAATACGTCTTCATCAACACTATTGTCAATTTGTATGGTTGTACTTGGGGCTATAGGACTTAAAGTAACTCTCATTTCCAAAATATACAATTTTTCTATTCACAAAAATGCAAGTTAACATTATTATTAACATTTTGTGATTGTGTAAGAATGGCGTATTTAAGATATTTATGCTTTTCACGAATCATTTTTTTTTTAATTTCGTATTTTGGATGTACTCGGTAAAAATACTAAAATGCGTTAAATTGTCTGTTTATGATGCTGTAAAATATTATTCTCGTGTGGTGTTGACGGTCGCACCTACTTATTGGTAATCACGGTCGTTGGGCAATCTAGATAATATTTGTATTCATCACCAATAACGTTAAACTGTAGTCAACATAATATATTATTTTATCGATGGTATTAATTTATACATTAAATAAGACACGAGCGCGTGCATACGCACACACACACACACATACACACTCACAAGCGTGCACACACTTTGTGTACAAAAATGATTTCTGCATTAATTGGCAAGGTTAATTTATTGTATATTGTTCAATAGATGTTACATTATATTACATTATATTATTATTATGTCTAGGTAAGGTATAGATAGTGTAAACGCTGTAAATATATAAACATTTAAATAGTGCGCCAAATAAAAATGTACTACCTATTCATAAATGTCCATGCATTTTTTATATGTAGCAATGGTTTGGCATGGTTGATGGTATAACTATTAAAATACACTATGCAATATTTTGTCGTGGACATAGGTTGTTTAAATTTCAATAATTTTTTTTAAAATAGTCTGATAATAACTGATTTTTTTTTTTTTTAATACGTCATTATGGAACATCAAAAATTTGTTTATCGTTACTCCCGGTTTATTGTAGTAAAATATTTAATAACTAAACGACAATCTAAGGCGGTGTTGTAAGTTATGATGAAAATGTGGGATCAGATTTTATTTGCATTACTTAACATTTCTGGTATGATTATTGATACAAAATGTGAAAAATTAGTAGAGCATTTTTATATCTACAGTGGTTACCGGTAAGCTATACATTTTAATAGTGTCTATTATACATTTTAGTGTATGCGATTAACTATTGAGTTGTTGACATTTCAAACAGTAATTAGGTATTAAAACTTGAAGTAATTATAAATGCCTTGGTATATACATTATTTAACTTGGTATAACTATGTGTTTATCGATATAATAATATGTCTATTTCATGTCATCATTAATAATAATATCACAATATTAATTAATAATTATGGCAGGTCATTGTAAATACAGACGTCTCGTTTGTGATCGCATGCGTGCCTGAATAAATTTGCGTGATTTCAACAATAATTATTATGTATTGAAGGTAACAGTTGATATATTTTCTCCGAATTTCGGCGATATAATAATTTTCGTGTACCTAACCAATAGTCGAAAATTAAGTATTCTTCATTAAGTATTCGTGAATATCGTTTTTGTCTGGAGCAATATATACCTAAAAATATTTAATTTATTTTCTATAATATATACTAAAACCTATTAAATTGTATTCCGTCTGATTTGTTAGTGTATGTATATGTAGGCGCCATACATACATTTTGTCTGGCAGTTGTTACTTAGAAAATAACCCAGATACTATAGGTACAAAGTACCTACTATTATGAATTGTATACTAATATAAAATAAATATTTGAATATAGACGAGTAATTTAATTTCAAAATAATACATTTACATTTTTTATCAAATTATTTAGTTATAATTTGCATATTTAAAATACACAACGTGTTGTGGAATTCTGAACTCCTTTAGAGGACGCTTCACTTACGTTCGTTGTATTTGTCTTACAAACGTATAACATGGTAAATTTTACGTTCTATAATATAGTCCATTTAACTTTGTTATATTTAATATTAGAGTGAATTGACTTATTACAACATTTTAAATGAAGAATATCATCTAGTGAATCTTATATATTTTTTTTTATATTTAAATTTAAAACGAATTATGAGCATTTTGAAACGTACAAACTACAAAAAAATAATAAAAAAAAAATAAAATGTTTGTAATATCCTCTCAAGAAAACTAAGAAGTCACTATAAAAAGGAGACTAATCAGCCACACCAATACACACCATGTGTAATGTGCAGTACATGGTAATTGGATTTTTAGATATAACACAACAGTAGTTATCACTATTACTTATGATAATTTAGACAATATGATTGTTTTAGATTTTAAGGAAAAATACACGAAACCAATATTCAACGCAAAAAAGAAAAATACATTTTTATATATACTATGTTCACATGTATATAAAATAAAAAATTGTCGTAATAAATAACCGATGTGAATGTTATTAAGACTGACACTTTATACAGGTAGGCAGTATACGACGTGTTAATACGACGGAATGTCAAAAAGAAAAATAATTAGTTAACAGTTATTAAATGTTATAAGTAGTACACGTAATTGTATAGTATACAAATATACAATATATGTGTATATTATATGTATATACCTATAGTAAACACATTGATATCGTGTGGTTACAAATAACTATACAATTAAATGTAATCACTAAATACGTACGACTGTTTACAATTTATTGATGTCAATATGCCTCCAGAAATATAATATGAATGGTACATTTTTCCTATACTGACATAATGACAACGGTAAACTTGAATGGAACGACGTTTATGTATCAACGTTGAACATGGCTATACTGAATCATTCGAGTCAGCGTGTAACATCAGTCTAATAGTACTAACTACAAACTGCTCGGTTATACAATTTTCACTATAACTAATCGCGCGAAATTACTTTACGACTTGCAACAATGGATTTGGAGATTTGAATCACATCAGGCATTCCATCGTATTATTATTGTCGGTAAAAAATATAAAAAATAAGTTTATACTTTAAGCTCTAAATCGTGTGTCGAGCTATACGCTTGGATACATTGCCGACATGCACTTGGATTATTATTAATGTATACAGTTTCGACTTGTTGACCATATATTAAATATCAGCTATTCGTTTATTTTTAACCTACCAAACGTGTTTCGAGATGTGTCACAATTTTTTGTCTTCTTGAATTCTATATTTCTATCTCACTTTTAAATTTCAATATGTGAGTGATCAACACTATTTCGAGTACTTACACATTTTACAGTGTTATTTTATCACGTATCATGAACTGTTATTATAAGTCTTCAAGTGCTTACACTGCATGTACTATGTACATTGTACACAGTTTTCAATATTTTGGTTTTTACCTTCATTCTTGAATATAAAACGTTTCCTGTTACAGTTTTAGAATCTCTTTTCTATCAGCCGATTACAGTGAATTTAATTATAACTGACATTGACGACTATTTGAACTGCTAAAACCCCAATAACAAGTTCTATCATTATTTATCAATTTATTACGTGCCTATGAAGGACTGCTACTACGTAACAAATCTGAGATCTCCTTTATTTTAATCATAATATTGTTTTATAAAAAATATTTTACGAATTTGAAAAATAGGTCAAATCATACTTGAATTAAAGTGTAAAATACCATTTGTGCTTAATAAGCCAATGATATGTTAAATGTAAAATAAAAGAGGATTATTTCTGTATTGTTTTTTTGCAAAATATTAAATAAATTTTTAGTTTTATTAGGTTTATCATTAGTATTAACTATTTACTATCCTATTAATAGACATTACATTTTATCCTACATTATTAAATATAAAATATATACAAAGTTTTTATTTTATGATAATAATTATCATTATTATTTTGATAACAGTCGTTGTGGAATAGACAATTACTCCACTAATGATTGTATTATATTAATAATATTTAATATATTATTTTGATTTTAATTTTTACATTAAATTTCATTATTACCTTCGATTGAGCGAGTATAATATATAATTTTAAGTACAGACAGTATACAGTATGTATAATTTAAATCTGAAATTTATATTCTATTTTCATAATTTATCACAATATTAATCTATCAATACTTGCTTAAATTGTTGTTTAGGTAAGTTAAATAGGTACAGTGAACCTGGACACCTGGTACATGTTTTTTTCAACTTTTATTATTTGAGGTGTCGCCACTGAGCGATTCCTTCTCTCGTGAAATGTAATTATTGTGCGCGTTGTATATTTTATACAGATTGTAATTTTTATATTTCAAAAATAATAAAAAAAAGCTTTTATCATATTTTAACTTAGTTATAGAATTTCTATCAGCACGTTACAATATGTCAATATGCAACAAAAAAAAGTTGTGGTGCTATACATTTTAGAAAAAAATGTATTATGTTAAAATTGTTATATCTTATTATTCTAAGCCTGAATAGAGTAGGTGAATAAAATAAAATAATTTTCATGTGATGAAGAGATATTCAATTATCAAATTGTATGGAAACACGTAGCTATTAGTTTACCCAAAAATGTACATAATCGTTGTTGTATACTACACCTACTTGATTTTGAATTTAAATTATGTATTATGTGTAATGATTGTTATATAATAAATTATTAATTATTTAACAAGTAAAAATATCATTATTCATTATATTGTTCTCTATATGATAAATAATATAAAATGTTTAGAATATAATGATGTCATGTCTTTATCCTTAATCTTACATTCACGTTTACGCATTCTCTTCCGATATCGAGTAGGTATCTATAATAATAATTTGACGTTTTATGCCCAATAGAATTAAAGCAGAACGAGAACTTCATAAAGAAATTATGACTATTAAATATCGCAGAAGCAAGGCCGGTATGATAGCGCTAGTGCGTCTATCACTATATAAACATAAATATCATTAATAACGATAATAATACTATTATTAATATTGTAAAAATAATAACATGTGTATTATTATCTCCTCTCGGCTTATTCATATCATCGACACCACACTTGTGTGTAATATGTTTTCCCTTAAGTACCTATCATAAATTCGTTTCCACCGGAGAGGTCACGACAACGATGACGAGGTCGTGTACATCACATACCGGAACGTATTAATATCTTCCAGTCAGAACTTCCGTAGCTCATTATATTATATAAATATACTTATATATACTCGTACTAACCAATATCGTGAGTATAATGTACCTACACAGGTGTGCATTGTATGCACAACTGAAATCGTGTATCTATTTGTGATTTTGTACATCACGTTGTTTTTTTTATGGTCAACGGATAAAACTATGAATTTAGTCATCCCGAAGAGTTAATGCTGATTTTTAACGTCTTCTAGAGTCCATGAACATAATATTATGTCTATAGTTTAGCGTAAATTATTGTTATTATATATAAATTATGTGATATTATACTATTCTATTGTATTGTCTATCAAAATCCTCGTGACTGCTAGAAAATCCTCATGATTTTATAGTTACATAAGTCTAAGGTAATCCTTATTAACCTCATAAAAAAAAATCCGTACGTGTGAGTACCTTCAGAATATTAAAGGTCGGCACATTTACTTTAATTATTTTTCTGAATCGGAGAAGAAAACAATCATAAAAAAATATCATAAGATATCACAATATCGCAATAGAAAATTAATACTGGGTAAGCTAATTTTTCAAATTTAATATTTTTGCGTTATAATACACAAATGTGATTCTTTTAAAAATCAACACTCAAAAACTAAAAATTATTAGAAATTAAATTTGTATGTATTGGAGGTTTTAGAAAGATATTTTGTATTGGTATATGAAATTAAAAATGTATTCTAAAATTTAATTTTTCGTAATAATTTTTAATATTTTAAAGAACCTAAATAAATACTTTTCAAGATAATGACTGTTAAAAAATCTATCGTGTTTGCTCGTAAGAGTAATAATAATTATTGTTTTAAACAAACATTGTATTATTTTTATTTTTAGCACATTTGTATTATTGTATTTTAGTTATGTAATGATTATTTCCGGATTGCCAATAAATATATATACTATTTTTAGACTCTGAGAGGAGCAATAAACGTATTGATTTTATCATGATGTGTTTTTCGTGGATGAGTACAAGATAAGTTGTCGATAAAATGCGTTGATTTTAAAAGCTAAGGTGGTTTTGGATACAAAATTGGATCTGGTGATTGGCTTGTACTTTTGACAGATTAAACATAAAAATTCCCAGTTCTTATTTTTAAATTTTTTTTTATGTAACTCGAAAACGAATAACCGTTGGTACTTTAAATTTTTGTCAAATGTTTATATTATCGTTTTTTATTTATAAAAACATTTTCAAAATATTTCGATTATTTTTGAGTTGTTTGTAAGTACCTATGAGAAAAAATTCTTGAACATTTAGTACAAGATCTAACAAAAGTTATTCTTTCACCTATATACAAATACATAATAATATGCTTCATTTCTTTTTATACACATTTCAATTTAGATTTTTAACGAAATCCTTAAAATCACAAAATATCACAAACTATTTTACAGCTAAAAAATCATAAATTTTTTATTTTTGTATTTAAGTTTTTAAAAATTTAATACAAGATTCGTTATTATAATGAACTGCTTTTAAAGTTATAAGTAGTTTGCATTAAAACTATAAAATCTAAAAGAATTATAAAGACTATTATCTTTAATAGATATAAAAAAATTATTATATCAACCTATTATAATATTAAAAGTAAAATAAATGACTAATAACTATATCTAAAAAAAAACATATCACCCCAAGTGATATAGGCTGATATAGACTTTTTACGCTTAGAATCGTTTTTCACATTCAATAATATATCATTCAGATTTTTGAGACTTAGGTATTGAAATATTTTAAGTATTTGTTTATTTTTATAGTTGTAAAAAAAAAAATGAAAAAATTGTAATCATTATTTACGTGTCAACAAATAATATAATTTTACAAGAGAGTAAGAAACAATCTCACACGGTTCAATTATACAAAATTTACCACGGTGACTTGTAGACCTCGATGGTTATTTTATGATTTTATGTTTACTGCACCGTGAATAGTTTTTAAATTTAACAGTAAGACTTCTGAAAGGTCACTTAACGTTTCATACATTTTTAACGTAGAATTGTAATACATGTGTAAGAACTAAAAGATTGGGATTTAAAGGAAAAACGATGATGAGATGTAGAGATGAGAGATGTGTATTGTGTAATAACTAATAATTAATAAATGAAAGTGTTCATCTATACAAAATACAACTATTAACACGTGCTAAATAATTATTACGGTAAGTATACGTATCATGGAACTAATTAATAAAACAAATTATAATAGTAAGGCTGAATCAATCGATATTTTATCGAGCTGTGGTTTCGTTGTATTAATTAGCCAATTAATATAATTACTTAACTTTATACTTAACTAAATAATCACCCTTGATACTTGTAGTAGCTACTTATTTATTTTTAATTCAATCATTAATGTTAAAGTAAATTAAAAATCGTCTAATCTGCAGTATTATGTTTTATGGACATATGATATATAATTGAACTCAATGGTACGTCAAGAAAAAAATGAAAAATAAAATGATATAATAATAATAAAAAAATATTAATTGCGTAAGGTGAATACAAATATTTACTTTAGATTTCTAATTTTGTGGACTTATACTAAAGCCATATTGCAATATGGGACAAACATTAAAGACAACATTTTTGATTTTTCTTATTTTATTAATATTTATTTGTTTATTGAAGTTAATGTATTATGAACTTTTTATGAACAATAACTAAAATTGTTAATGTTTTTCCCGTCTATGTATTTATAAAAATATAAAATATAGGTAATATTTGTGTAGTGCGTTAGTGAAGGGAATTCTGCAGCATGGTAGTTAAGCTGATAATATGTTCTGTGCAAAACGACTGCGGAGTAATGATAAGCTTTAACTGGATATTTATGGAAGTTTTAGTTTAAAATGCATTTGTATTTTATTTTAATATAAACCGACATGTTTTGTGCGAAATTGCTGGAGTAATGATTAGGTTTAACTGCCTATATATGAAAGATTTACTTAACATTTTAAAATGTATAATATCATCATCATATCCAATAGGAAATGCCCCAAAGGATACCTCTGAACTAAAGTTTTAATATTAGTATAGGTAATTGCTGTTTCGTTTCGAAATTTAGTAATTATGAATAAGAAATTGTATTTCGACATAATCGATAAGTATCCGAGTAAGGTCAGATTTGTATGTATTGATATTATATACTCTTCAACAATATGTTTACCGTTCCGTAAACATGCGTTTTGCAGCGTTTTACTTATCCCGAATGTGTATACAAATATTTAAAAAGCTGTTGAAGTAAAATAAACAAGGGATTTTAATATCCTGACAAGACTTGGTTTGGAAAAAATCACAATTGCTAAACCCACATAAAATATATTATTTAGGATGTGGGTATGCATTTTAAATCTATATCAGATAGTTTGTCTAACAGAGCATGACATTAGTTGCAAATATATGAAACATGACGCTTTCTTAGACTTATGTTCTACGTAGTATTTACTGCTTCAATTACAATATTATACATGTGAGTTTTTGATTCAATACATTTGTAATGTAATCATATTTAGCATTGAAACGTCAAAATACAAAGAAATACAACTTACTGTACTAGTGCTACTAATGTTCAAAAGTATCGTGTGAATTTAATAACTAAGTGTTTGATGTTTTTACTTGTGTAACCCGAGTGATAAAATACTAAGAGAATTTGATAAAATTAGTAATTACCACATAATTTATTTCAAATTACTTTTATTATGATAAATAGTAATTTATTCAGACCGTTAGTTATAATACAAGTTTGAAAATAATTTTATAATTAAAAACTTATGCGATTATAATACGAAATGTATTTAATTATAATAAGTACGTTGTTTTTGAAAGATACTTGAAATATTTACTTTGTTTGAAATATCAAAATATATTAAATTCGACACAATGTAATGATAATTTAGCCAATTAAAACTATTTTAGTCGACTGTATTAGATAATTAGAATAATTAAAAATATTATTTTTAATTTTTGTATTAGTTTTACTAAGATATTTTATGTATCTCAAATAATAATTAGAGATGGGTACTTACAGATATGACGGTAGTCAGAAGCATCAACATTTTGCAAGGGCGCGTTTGATCTTTGATATTGTTACTTTACGTTACCTGTGATTATATAAAAAAAAAAAAAAAATAATAATCAATAGAGTTTAAGTCATGAAAAAAAAAATTAGTACGATGTTCAAAACCAACACTTATTGCTTATATTTATATTTAATATGTTATATTGCTCGCGCAGAGGTTCCTGAACGTTTGAACTGGAAAAAATAATGAAAAAAATAACATCATAGAAGAAGATTGTGACAATGTGTTTGTGTGCATCAAAAGAACGTATAACTCAAGGCCGTTAACTGTCGACCTTCAACTCGATCAAGCAAAAATTGAAAAACATCAGTGACTACACTGGAGGAGGGGACAAACTATATAGCCCTTGGCAGAACAGTAAGCACGTCTGCTGCTGCATTGTGTTTATTTGGTATATTTCAATCCCAATACTCGTTTAATATGTAATATCTTATTTTAAACACAATATATCTTATAATTTAAATTAACAGCAGTAAATTAATAATATTATATAACCAAAATAATATTTTTGTTTTTGTTTACACTTGTATCATGCATACATACATACATGATACATATATTTACAGGTTTAGAATATGTACATAATTCATAGTATATTATATATTATTATATTATTCGCTTACAGAATCCTTAAATTTGAGAAGGTTTATTTTTACGATTCAATTCGCAGAAAAAATAAATAAATTGATATTATTTATTATTAGCGTGGGTGTGATTAAATTTTCCAATTTATTTTTAGTTTTTAATATCCTTGAAATTGAAAAATGAACATAAAACTAATGCACTGATCTCTGATCTGTATTAAAATTCTGCGAAATCAAAAAGAAAATAATTAATGTTTATGCTACTATTATTTATCTGAAAAAATATTACATGCTGGGTAAAAAATACTCAATATTTTTCGATTTATTAAAGAAGTTATTATTAAAAAAATTAATTTACCATATATTTTTATTTTATACAGTTAATCTATCATTTTTTTACTTTAATTATTGCAAGTTAAATATTGATTGAAAATTATTTGTAAAACTCCTTTAAATTACGTATTTCATATTTTTTTTTAATTATAAAAGCTGTATGTTAAGTTTCGCATCATGATTATTTGCACAATTTAATTTTGTGCTAATATATTACATATTTTTTACAAGACCGATGATATTAAACAGACACTTAACAATGTACACAACACAATATAATAATAATATTATTATTATTATTATTATTATTATTATTGGAGTTGTTTAAGAAACTGCGTACTTGGACTCACATGAAATTATTATTTAACATTATAGGTAACAGCTTCACATTTTTAATTCCTTAAACATTTTCACAATTATTATTGAAACTATTGAGGAAAATTTTTTTTTTTAATTCCGTTGTTTTAAATATTATCACCATCCTATTATTATAATTATATAAGATTATTATATGTATTCATATTTAATAATTATTTATTTAATTTTTGTTGTCGAAGCATAATGATTAGTTGAAAAAATTATTTTAATGAATTAAACATGAATATTATTTGTTTAATTAGCATCATTATATGTTAATTACAAAAAAAACAGTAGGCAATTAGAACTTTATCAAGTTAAATATATTTATAAGACTAATTTATTTACAAATTAAACTATTGTAATTATTACCAAATAAAAGAAACAATGAATATACTTAATATTATATAACATATTATTATGGGTAATGGTTGACTTGATGATAATGTTTATTAGAGTCATCACGAGTCTAGCTTTTCGACATTGATTAATAGTGTTATTGTAATAATTATAATAGATGATTAATTTGATATAGGTATTGTTTTCTTATCGATTTCATATTATAGATTAAAGCAAATATTACAATTTGAACCATTGAATATCAAAAAGTACATACTATAAGGTATTATATAGAATATACTTATAGGATAATACGGTGTCCTTGAATACCTATACGTGTTAGTGTAAATGACACATTATATCCTGTCAATTTTTGAACTTGTCATAATAAAACGTATTTCAAACTGTACCTATGCTAGCTATTAGAAATAAATACAATAGTATTATTAATTTTTAGTTTCAAAGATATTCAATGATTTATTGAATGTAATATTTGTATATGTAAACAGTATAGTCACTAAATAGCACCTTTAACTTGATGAATTAAATTATTCGAAGACCGTTACTCTTAGAAAATATTTATCACGATTTTCTACTTTTTTTAAAAATTAAAAAGTAATTTGATATTTTAATAATAATTAAAGTTATTTAGTATTTTTTATTAGTTGAACAGTTTACCGTAATAAAAATTTAATACAACACAAGGATGTATTAATAGTTTTTTAATATGTATATTCTATAGGTACTTAATTATTATTTTAAATCCCGATAAAAAAAGGAAAGTGATCTTTTGTTTAAATAATATATTATGATGTAATTATATATGTTTTAGTTATTCATATAATATTTGGCATAACTAAGTCCAGTTATTATCCTAAAAAAAATCTTTAAAAAAAAAAATTACTGGCTTTAAGTTATATATATATATGTCTTCATAAGTATATTGTGAAAATAAATGCTTTTAGCTTTCGTTCACGTTCACGATGATTACAATAACCCATAGACCTTATAAGTAATAATATATATGATGGCGTTAAAGAGTATATTTCGATAGGATAGTATGGCGCATTATATTATAAATTATATATTATAATATATAATATTATACAACATTGAGTAGCATATAGGTTCAGGTTTTACTTTGACTATGATACTGTATTTAAAACGCCGTGTGTATTGTCGAATTGCGTTGTACTCGTGTAACATAATGCAACCAAAAATTATATATTTGCGAGGTTTAGTTTGTTTGAAATAATAATTATATAATACTGTTATATTATTATAAGCATGAAACTCGAGAATTGAGTAAAGTGTAATGCGATGTTTACAAATGAAGAAACATTGTATTTGGAAAGGAGTTTGTGCAAAACGGTGAAAAAAATAGTATAAAACATAAAGGACTAATACTGGTATTTAGATATTATTAATAACATATATTATGAATGGAAGATAAATGGCGAAAAGGAAGTCAGAAGAATCAAAAATGCGTGTATAGAAATGAAAAACAGTAATTTTCTTCTTTGCGGGATCACTTATTATTATCGGGCATAGATTTGAAGAATCGGAAGACCCTCAAAATGGTCTGTATGAATGCAGGCCCAGAGTATATATTTGAAAAAAAAAGCATTGGTCTTTAGTTGTGCATTCATCGGGGATGCGGGGCTCATAGACATATTTTAATATAATGCGCTAAACATAATGGGGAATGATCACAGGACAACCGGTAAGCTGCAATTATACACGATTGCACGATCTCTTAACCTCAATGACGGTGTTTTTTTAATTAAACTCTAAGAGTATATTGAATATTTATAATACTATTGTATACGAATATGAGAAGAAATGTAATTATATTTTTCGTAGGTCATGTTGACAAATTCTCCGGAGGAGTGTTACAAAGTAAATTAAAGTACCTACCTATCTTTAAAACACTCAAATTATGTCTTGTTCTGTTGTGCAAAAATTTAAATTACGAATCTTACATAGGCGCAATTTGGATTAAATTTATGGGAGTGCTCCTATAGTCACCTATATAGATTATAGTTCATAAGTTATAGTATCAATCTGTTGTTAATAATAGTGTCGTAAACACATGACTTTTCAACAGCACATAAATATAAGCCATATTTTATACCTACTGAAATGTTTGACGCGCACCTTGATAGATAATTTATCATCGATTAGCATATAAATATTATATGAATATAATATATTATGGAAAATTTTCGTTCGGTTTTCATTCACTCTATATTATTATGATGATAAGCTAAATGTGAAATTTAAAATGGAGCAAGTAATTCGTTTTTGTTTATATTCACGAACCGCGTGTGACGAAATGGATTCACGTCATTCTTACGCCCACTTATACATATTATTGTTGTTATTATAGGTATTAAAGATACCTACGTACAATATGCTGATGATGTAGGACGCATACACTGAACATAGTTATACGTACAAATATGGTCAATTCATTCTATACTACGATTCAGAATATAACATTGTATAAGACGATGAGAGCGAATAATTACTGTTCAAATATCTAATGCACATTAATTAATTAGTTATTAGTTATAAAGTGCTCGTAATAATAATAAAAAACATAATATTATGATATTACGTACAAAAATACTTTTATTCTGCTCTATATTTATAAAACGAAGACCAATTTATATTATTTAATACGTACAACTCTGTAAGTATATTATGTTACATTGTTGCTAAATATTTGAACAGTATATTATACTACTGGCACCACTGTAAAAAATATTCAAAATTTTAAATTATGGAATACATTATGAAAAGTCATTATTTAAATATTATTTATTACTGAAGAATAGTTAATGCCGAAATTTTGTTCATTGTCAAACATAAATATAATAAAAACAAAAAATGTTAAATTATTAATGCATTCACTCGGAATATCAAATATTTAAATTATATAGTTTTTAATTAATAATTACCTAAATGTATATTTATAAATAGATATGTTTAAATAATTTATTTTAGCTAAGTAGGCACGGACTTCCATAGTCATCATAAAAATATATCGTTATACAAATTGTTTATTAAATTAAAAGCTCGTAGTACACGTATAAGTAGTTACCTACATTTTAAATGTATATCTATACCTATAGTATACGTTCGTATGCATTTTAGTGGTATACACTACACACATACCGTACTTTAGTAGTACAATTAATGATTGATTGTTCAATGCTAATACCGGCCATAGCACACAATGTATAAGTAACTATAATAAGGTCCGATTATCCATTAGATTTTAAAGGGAGAGCGAAATTGTTTTTATAATTTATTAAATTCTTATAAAGTTATAATATACTATTACGATCGCACTTTGATTTTAACTAATATTGTACTTGCTGTCGTTATTTAAACACGAAATTTAAACTATTTACCAATCTCCAACCACTCGGTAGGTAACATAATAGTCAATAGGTATACCTATTTCTGTTACGATTAATGCGATATAATATTATTTGCATATGTTCAGAAATATATGGTATAGATTACAATAATATAATGTAATAATGTGTAGTGTGTACCATTGTCTACTACATAATAGCTACCTACCTATGTATTCAGTATTATAGAAGTGACAATTTAAAAATTATTAAAAAAAAAATTCGACATTCATGCTTTATATACAGTTACGTACCTACATTTAACGTATGAGACGTGAGTGCATATACATACATATTATTATAATTTAAATACAGAATGTATAATATAATATACATATGAAAAGTATTCTATAGTACAATACAAATAATATTATATATTATTATGTTATTACATATTTTCCGTTGTATTCGTGTGTCCGACTGAAACTGAGAAGTGACAAATTAATAAAAAATATTGTTTACACTATTGTGTAATACACAAGTCGAGTAGGCATAACCAAATATATAATTCTCGAAAAATCAAAAACTGCAATGATAATATTAAATGTCTGTATAATACACACACACACACACACATATATATATAACAACGTAATATCGACAATTATACAACACCTATACGTAAAACCGGTATTTGTGTGTGTGTGTGTCGCTAAAACCTATTTTCTGAAGACAATAAATATTAAATATATATATATACACACACTAGCAGCCGTACCTACTGGTTTTCATTTATTTATTTTCCGTGAAAGGTACTTATTTACTCGTGATTAAATAGTTTTATGTAAGTATATAACAGTATAGGCACGCATAATGTTAATGGCGATCCCAAATATATTATACTTGAAATCTGTATAATTTACTGTTACAAGCACCTGTAATGTCATTTTATAATGGATAGAGGATCAATCGCGTGCGTAATACGCGATGTCCAGTGCGTTTTTGAACGGTTATAAACACCAACGTTTCTTATGATTATACATATAATATTTTGAAATAAAATTACAATCCGTCAGTGTCACGAGACGTTATTCCGGTCGTCCGACCACTATCCACGAAACATATAAATTGCACAATAATAGTTTTAAATTAGACATCGCACTTTTATTATACATTAAATGCTTTCGGCAATTATTATAATTATCATTACATTTATTTATTTATTTTTTATTTTTACCAACGATTTAGTTTGATAATAATAGCTCTGCGTCGTAACATCATCATTTTTAAAGGTTATTTAATTTTTATAGTACCTAATAGATACATAATATAGTTAACATTTATAGTGAACCGGTTTTAAAAAATTGCTTAGGTACCTACCTACAAAAAAACGACATAATTAACCCATTTATTAGTATCACCAATATGTATCGAATACTGCACATCACAACAAAAACCGCATTTATACGACTATAAATATAATATTGTATTATTTATTTTCAATTATTAATGGGATTAATATTTTTGTTTAAAATCGTATCCATAATAAGGTATGAAAAAAATATTCTAAACTAAAAATGGATAAACGAGTCTTCGTTATTTAATGGATTTAATATTTTAAACACAATAGTAAAATAATTTGTTATTGGGAATTAAATACAATTAATTAAAATTCATAATGTTAATTTGCATTTGGAAGAAATTTTTTTCATTGATTTTATGTAAATTAGTCTTATAATAAATTATATTTAATGTATGTAGAAAATATAGGTTATATTAAATATTTATAATAAAATTACACTTAACAGAGTAAAATATATAGCACAAAAATAACTTATAACAATCATTAACAAGTCATTTAATTTTTTTTTATAAACCTTTTTATGGATCAGTATGTTGTAAGTAATGTTGATTTATTAAGTATTTTAAATAAAATGTTTTATGAGTTATACATTTTAACATATAGTATTTAATTCAAATTATTTATAACTAGTAATTATTATATCTGTACCAAGAATTAACGATATAATTGGTACTGTATAGCCTAAAAACATTTGATTTTTATAAAAAAGATGTATTTTTTAAGTTTATCTTTTTTTTTGTTTTACATATTTTATCTTTATATATATATGTATTGTAAAGAAAAGTATTTAGAATTGTTATATTAATATATTTAAGATTAATAATTAATATTTCTATAAGTACCAAACAACTTTTTACACAAATACCTTTAGTACTTGCAATAACATTTACAAAATTAAAATTATTATTGAATTTATAATTGCTATTGTTGTATAAATAAGAAGCCTACATGTCTTATATTTTATAAGTTTAGTGATAAATGTGAATGGCTGTGTGTGTGTGTGCGTCTTTTTTTTAAGAGTTGTTATCATCAAAATCATTTTATACATAATATATAGTGTCATAGTGTTTTGTATTGTGACTGCAGGTATTTCACGAATAATACGCAACTATACCTACCGTTGTTTTAGTAATTTCACTGTTTATGAATATCACTTACGTGATATGATAATAATAATATAAAATGATAATTTTTCGAAATTCCTAATGAATCGCAAATGTACACTTTTTACCTGTACTATATAATAGTACTTTACTCTACTTCTTTATGCAACGGATAGCTAATTGGTTTTTAATCAAATTAAAATTGTTTGATGTGTCCCACTACTTTGCTACATAACATGCCGTACGCACCGCTTCCTATGCAAATTATTAATATACCTAACACATTGTTTATTGACTTTTGCTGTGTTAGTGATGGACCTTATATTGTCCATGAAATAGAAAGCGAGTAAACCATACTATGGGAACAAAAATCGTTTACTTATTACATCAAGAGAATCGTGACTACTTTCGAGAGAAAGATAGTAGGTAATATTATGAAATCTAGTCTAGATTGATAAAACTGTAACGATGTAAATTTTAAATCTAAAGAGCGTAGGTTGTAAGATTGTCCGAAGAAATGAAACCAAAACTGTTTTTAATAATTTAAAAAAGTCCTAAAAAGTGTTTTAAATCAACGTACCTAACAACAGAAGCCGTTCTTGTTTGGATGTGATACTTTCGAATCGTGACTACACAATATACATAGATAGGTAAGTATGGTCTCGCGGCAGAAAAAAAACCATAACATTATAATAAGGTGTATTACATTAAAAAAAAAAAATCATATTAAAATAATGAACATTATTTTAGATAACTTATTATTGTTTCATTTATTTTTTTAAATACCTATAATATACATTCTATTAATTGCGTTATAACTAATACTCACTAAAAACTTGTTAATATAGATAATATATAATTATGGTTTTTAAAAAATGGAAGGTAATAGCAATCATCAAGTAATGAAAGGGCAGAAATACGTTATTATTAATAATTGTATAATTTAAACCAGTTTGTAAGAACGCAACGATAGTAATTTTGCATCGTGCATGAAATAGATTGTTAAGTGCTTAATAAGCTTTCAGCAACAGTGATGATGGGTATTTAATGGCTAAATAAAGGTATAATATTATGTATTGCAGACTGCAGTTGCTCAAGACGATACTCGAATAATATTTTATTGCGACATTAAACTAAAAAAAAGTTGATTTTGACTTTCTACACAAATATCGTAGTTTTTAAAAAAGGTTCTTTTTACATTGGCAATCATAATATTATACGATAATACACCATGAGGAGCTATGATGATTTTTAATTAATTGATGGTTCACATTTTTGTATAGCACCTGTTGGCATGAATATATCTAGAAGTCCATTGGCAATTGGTAATTCGCTAACAGTCTATGGAATCTGAAAATGACATCGAATGAATTTAGATCACCATTTACCAGCATCATAGAAGTAACTAAGGGTGATTTTTTTTGTGTCCAACAGACTAAAAATCTGTACATTAGTTAAAGTGAAGTTAATTGGAAGTTTGTTTTTTTTCAGTAAAGTCTTACAAAACTAGTAGTTATCTCCATCTACGATCAACGATTAACAGGCTAATAACCAATAATTTTCATAACTTAGAAGTATTTAAAATATTGATATAACTATTGATATTATATTATTATTTTATATACTTGTGGATATTAAATTTATGACAAGTGTTTTTTTTTCCAGAGCTTGGTTTAAATGCTATAAGTTGGGGTTTCAAATCGTCTATTGGGGACTAATTTTCCCACTTGATGAAGTATTTATTACAAATTCAGAAATTATTAGGGTAAATCATAGAATTTATTAATATAATGTATTTCGTTTTTACTAGACCGATCATGAATCAATAATAATTAGTGTAATATTCCAAAACACTACCTGTCAATATGTATCATTATATTACACAAATGTTGATTCTGTTAATAATAGTAATAACTTATAAGTTTGTTTGCCTAGAAAATCAATTAAAATATTCGATGGATATCCGAGATTGGCGAAATTGTATAAGTACACTGTTGTTATAAGTCGACTACGATCAACCTTACAATGTGCATATAGTTATAAATTAAAATATTCATTCTATCCGAAATTGTGATAGTCGTAATTTTTGTTCTTGAATTTTGATAAGTAGGTTATGTTTTTGATAAGCCGACAATATAGACAAAAAAGTAATGTATAAAAATTTGTCGTTGCTGGCGCCAATCTGTTAATTGCATAGTCAAACCAGTTAGCTGCGCCCCAGGCTCGACGTTCAGCGAATTTTGTAGGCACGAGTCAATACCGTCCGAACCAGCGAAAGAGAACCATCCCGGAACGGGTTTCGCAAGATTTTTTCAATTGCGCCGCTGTATACATTAATATTATTTAATTTCGATGATTTTCTGGTAAGAAAAAAAAAATATAACAGCCACTTTATTAAAAAATCACAAATACGCTACGCTATTAATCAATCTCATATTAATTGATTATTATTATTTTTTAATCTAATTTAAAATAATGAATTTTTAATTAATACTTTTAAGTATTTTTTAGTTACAATCTCATGTTGTACAAATGAATTAAAACGTTGATTGGGTAGGTGGAAGGGGTACTACAAAACACTAATTTTTAGATTACGTTAATTTTCCCAACATTGATAATTTTTAAAACGAAAAAACAATTTATTTGTTTAAATATATTTAAGTACAGCTAAATTTTTAAGTTTTTGAGTAGGTAACAAAATAAAACATATGTAAAGAATAAGCTAACCGTTTGAAGTTTTGAAAATGTTTGATTCGTGAAATAAATACTACCTTTTGAAATCGATTAAATAATATAAAAATAGATTACCCTTGGTAACATCTTAATATATTTATGAAAATAAATAGGTCATTGAACTATCGTGACATGGCCATTGATCAAAAGTTTACATTTTTAAGTTATTTTAATGTGAAGGGCATTATTATTTTTAATATGATTTGTTATTCCATAAAGTTTTACAAACTATAATTTATCTTAAATAATATAATATAGATAATAGGCAGTCATGTGAATTGGTCATCATAATAAATTCAAAAATAAATCACGTAAGGCAAAGATAAATATAATTTAACTGTTATTTTTATTACTAAGGAATAATGTTATACAATAGTAATCGTCGTACAATTATTTTATCAATATAATATATAAATATATTACATTAATTTTACAAAATCATAATTAAAAAAGTTATTATGATTCACGAGTATAGTTTATAAACAAGTTAAAAAAAATATATGATTCATATGGGATCGAGTAATTTAGGTAAAAAATGTCGTTGTGAATTTACTATTGAAAAAATGTTTATATTGTTCTGTTATTTATTAAAATATTATAATTTAAAAACACTCATAAGATACAAAATACTTATAACGGTGGTGTAAGTTAGTAATCGTGACATGAGTCATCATAATGTAAAGAAAACAATAATTTGTAGATTATGGATTGTTGACACGAGTAGCACAATACAAATAATACGATCAAGAAGAGAATCAAACAATAGCTGGTTGGCAATCACGAGTGGACACTTTCTCTTCAAGGACGAGTATCGTGCCAGATTGCAAAATATAATATAATACAGCATAACATTATTAGAATCTTAAAGAATTAATTATTAAATGATGTAGTAGGCTTGTTCCGATTAAGAATCATGATACCTACAGTATATCATAGTAGGTATTTTACACTGTATAGTTGTAATAGGTATTTAAAAATATTGTAAAATTCAATGTAAATAGAGAATATTTTTTAATGTTATTCTATTCACAAGTTATTATAAGTTATTTCATATTGAAATTCTTAAAGTTCACCGATAATTTGATTATAATATGAGTTGTAGTATTCAAATTATAAATTGAAAAAATATTTAAAAATCTGAAAAGAAAATAAGATAAAAGTATTCACCTACACATACAATATTACTACGAAAATAATAAAAATTGTAAGTATATTTTTCCATTATCAAAATGTGTAAATACCTAGTGTTTATGTTCATAAATGTTTGGAATAATAATTTTGTTTTTTTTCAAAAGTTTTATTGATTGGTTTATTAATTATTATAATATATCAATAAAGTTATTATTAAATAAAAACAAATGTACCTATTTTTACATACATATATGTTATATACATTACATAGTCCACAAAATAATATATTTTTGCATTTTTGCAGTTAATAAGATATTATCTAAATAGGTTTCATCAATTCATAATTTTCTTGCTTAATAAAATACATAGAATTCATTGAAACATAATAATATAAATTGTATCAAACGTTATGCAAAATTTTAAAAATCAAAATATTTTGTTTTTGCTTAATAAAAATTTAGTTTATAAATAACTACTGATTAAGTTTAAAAGCTAAAAAATTTCCATCTTGAAAAATAGATTACCGAATAATAAATATCAAAAGTATGAAAATACTTACAACTACGTATGTAAAAAAATGTAAAATATAAATATTACACAATAACAGCTGTTACGACTTCGTTAATAATTTAAGTCAATTATCTTTAAATTACTTATAATTTTTCAACTTGGTAAAGAAAATACTGATACTTTGATAAATTATTAATTAATTTGAAATAATAAATGCGCTTCCAAAGGAATACAATATACTAGTACGTGTATGTTAAAATAAATATAATCACAGGTGCTCTCCGAGGATTTATTAAT
Organism: Rhopalosiphum padi; assembly: GCF_020882245.1. Lineage (NCBI taxonomy): Eukaryota > Metazoa > Arthropoda > Insecta > Hemiptera > Aphididae > Rhopalosiphum > Rhopalosiphum padi. Next base: position 30,089,933 of record NC_083600.1, read on the forward strand.
GTGTAAACTTTGTTTTGTATAAATTGCCTCGTGTTTTCGTGACTTCTATATCGGTTTTAGTTATTCAGAAATGATCTTCAGTATATCCACAAACGTGACTGTTTTTTAGAGCAGACTACAATAATATAACCACGAATTATGCTTTAAATTATCCTTGTGACGGATACCTTCGATTTATGAGAAATTATTGCGTTTAATTGAAATTAATTGCTGTCTTCAGTCAGCCTAAACTGTTTTTCGTGTAATCGTGAAAATCACGGTTGTAATTTAAAGTAAGGCAGATCTTTATTGCGATTCATTTAACGATAGTAATTATTTATGATATACAAGATACATTAATACAACTGTAAATTTAAGGAAAGCAAATATTCATCCTTCAGTATTAACATATCTACTGTAAATCCTTGATAACTTCCGAATATATATTATTATACATATTATAATATGCATTCAAAATGTGATAGCTTGGAAATTAATATAATATATTAATATAATGGTTTGATTTATTAATAATATCCATTTGTATATTTATTATAAACACTAAAATATCTAATCCTAACAAGTAAAAACTATATATTTTTATATGAACATGACATTTTGATACTTTCAAATGTGTACTGTGCCAAATCAAAAAAAATAAAAATATTTTCAAAGTGATATTACAATTTAATATTATATAAATATTTGACGTATTTGGTATTTAGATGAATATTTTTGATTAATATATAAGCGTTATTGTTAGAAACGATTATTATAAATTTATATAATATTTTTCAACATCAATTACTCTATTTGAGTTTAGTTGTACAACGCTGAACATAATATCAATCATATCACGTATTTTTGCTATCGACCAAACAATCATAATAAATCGATTTGATATCTGAAAAATACTTGCATATGCAATTTAGAGTGTTTACGACTCAGCAATAACAGTGGCATTATTATTATCGATGTTTTATAAAAAAAAATCGTAAGCCACAGAACTGCCCTAGGACATGATATTACCTATGTCAAAATATATTGTATAATATGTATTTTAAATGAATAATGATTGATGCGATGATTAATAGAATGGACGAATCATTTGTTTCCTCCTGGTCAGTAAATCGGTCAAAGTTTCACACCGATAGAATCTTGTTTATACTAATACAGAGAACAATAATATACTTTTATATTTATATACATGACCGCCGGTGGCTTACTTTCATTTTATTATTTTTCATTATTTGTGCTCCGAGGGGTAACACGTAACATAAAAAAAAATGATGAACACAAATAAGTGTATATAACATTTATTTACTATTATAGCTTAGACATGGACCCATAATCGATATTATTGTTTCGCATTCGCGTTGCTGAATGTATTAAACATCGTGAATTTTTTTTAAAAATAACTGAGAGAATTTTAACTAACAATATTCGATGTCAAATTGTTTAAGAAAGCATTGTTGGTTTTTTAACATATAGTTTAATATATATTCTTTTTAGTTTTTTATAATGTGTCTATACGTTTTTGACATCCACTATTTAACGGCGTATATTTTGTTGAAATTTTTTATTCTATAAATTAGCTTATTAAAATTTTAATTCACTACAAATTCAAATTTTATTTTTTTCTTAAAGATAAATCTTAGTGAACTGTTTAAGTCTGCAAACCTTTATCTGCAGTTACAATATTTTTTATTCGCATGTTTACATTTTTTAATTTTTTGAAACCGTTAGAAGATCAAAGTTTATCATAACTTATTTTAGCTATTATAAACAATTATTATCTACATCATAAATATTTGACTTTTTATGATTAAAATAAATATGTACAAATAATATTTTGCACATAATGCTAATTATTTTTGACACGGTTATATAAAAAAGTGCATTTTTGTTAAAAACTTGAAAATATTTAATTGAATCATGAGTTATCGTGTATGTATGAAATATTTTTTAAATCAAAAACGATTAAAATTTAAATGGTTAAACTTGAATAGAATTTGTCATTATTGCAATGCCACTACTCGCTAGTATTGATATGAATAAAATATTCATTATACCTAAGTTATAAAATCAATATAGTGATATAATATTGGTCATGACGTGTAATAAATAGATCATTGTTCATTTATCTTTCTTGAAATTATAAATTATAAACTATGGAGGAGAAAGTTGTGAAGGAATTATTTGATATTTCAGTAATGGCAAGTCGCGAGCTAGTTAAATATATTTCAAATAATTCTTTATGTCAACGTTAGAGTATTGAAAAGATTAATATTATATTTGTATATAATATTGCTTATATTACACATAATAGTTTTTTTTTTATGTATTTAGAGTCAGGTTATTCTGCAATACCTAATACTCGCAGTAAATATCTATAAAATTTTTTTAGAAAAACAAAATTATATGGTATTATTAGTTTTTAAAATACAAGTAAAATAGTATATTTATTATTTCAACTAGGTACCTATTATACGATGATATATTTTAACAATATTCCACTTTACTTAGTAACAGGGATATTGTTTTGCATTTTCAATATTTAATTTGCTGATAATAAGTATATGAGCTAACTGCGAACTAGTATAACTACTATAATCAGGGAACAACTATCTAATATTATAGTAACACTATGATTATAAATCACTTCAAAGATTAATATCTATGAATAATGTGTTTGGTGTATATTTTTAGTAAAATCGTTGTATAACTATTGAGGATGAACAAATGTCTAAGAATAAATGTTATAGATATTGCAATTTTAATTTAGGATTTTTAAGCAAAGAATTCATTATTTTATACTCGAACCTAATCATAATCTGAAATTTATAATTTTTTTTTTTGATCTATAATAGAAAAATTATAAAATAACGCAACCATTATAATATAAATAATTGTAATAATAAGTAACATAAACTTCGAAGAAAATTACTTAAATTGTTGGTTATAATAGATCATATACGTGTTGTCAATTTATTATTTACTCGTTAAATTTATTTATCTAAACATTTAGCTGAAATATCGATCGGTTAGGGACCATTGAAACGTATCTCATGGAAATTTACTTCGTTTTATATGTATTAAAAATAGCACAATATTTAAAACGCATTCGTTATAATAATAATGTCGGTTGTATTATATTATATTCAGTCACAACAAAGACATTGAGAAATATACATAAACAAGTTATACATCTAACGATTTTCGTCATTTAAATTTTAATAATAATGATAACTGTTGATAATATGACATTGGGCCTGCACAGTCTCTTCCCTACAATAGCTAGCTATCCAATTTCGGCTGCCAATCCCATGAGCGTTCTTGAATAAATGTCACATTGTATTCCACGAGGATAGCATATAAAATACACCATACCATATTATGATACATATTATTATTATTATTAAGTTATGTATAAATACATATATAATGTAAATTTTAATATCAACACACACGCCCGTTGGTATAATGATAGTTCGAAAATATTACGTTCTAATATCCATTTCTAGCACCGTATTAATTCACGTATGCATCTATGCCCATGTATTATATGTTTGAATGTACTGTAATTTGCAATAATTCGATGGTTGTATATTTATGGCTATAAGTAGGTACACCTGTAAGCATGTATAATAAATAATGACGCATACCTAGGTATATTATGTTCGGACACAATGCAACTACATTATTACGATGAAAAATATTATGTTCAGAACTGTCAACCGGCTGAACGTGTGAAATTATTTTAATATTCTCAAAAAATCATTAATTAATGGCATCATAGTGATAGCAAGAAGTTGAGAACAAGGTGTATCATTACACCAATATATGGTGTATTAATATATCAATTGAACATCACATTTATACTATAAATTATAACTATAATACGGAATATAGGAATAATACATTTAAAAAATTTGAGCACTTAAAAATTGCTTGCGAACGATTTTTTTTTTGTTTGTTTTTTTTTTATTCAAATTTAATTGCTGTACTTTTTATTCAAATGCATAACATGTATAATATATATTTAGTTACTTTATTATCCATTTATATTATCTTTTATTGTATTTTATAAAAATAATTTGTCTTGGACGGTCTTATTCTCTCTCTCTCTTGCTCTCTTGTTTTTTTAAAAAAGATAGTCTTTTTATATTATTCATGTGTATTTAATCTTAACAATCATCAACGAATTCAAACATAGATTTTTGGGTAAAAATCAATTTATTTTTTTGTATTTTTACAACCATTATTTTGTTCAATAACACATATTGCGAATAAAACATAAATATTTTGTAGAATTGTACAAGCTGTTTGTATATGCAATTTGACTGAATAATAGATAAAAGACCTAATGTTAAATGCTCCCAGAGTAGCATCTTACATTTATACGTAATTGTTTTGATTAGGTAACCAATTACAATATTGTTCATAATTTCAAAGCTCAGTTGATCAATAATGAAAAATATATATTTTAAATTCAAAAAAAAAGTTAACATAATAACATTAAATAATATTCAATAAAATAAAATTGAAAACATTACGTACAAACTTTGTTCTTCTAATATTAATATTGTCGCTTATGACTAATAAGAATATACTTTTTAATTAATATCACACTTTATCTCAAATCATTAATATTTATATACTAAAATAAAATCAGAGACGTTACGGTTACGTAGTATAATAATAATAATTTTTTTATTTACCTACGGAAATAAATTTCAATTACAATATAAATGAAAATGACAATATGTGTGTTTATATACATATATGCGTATTGTCATATGAGATGTTAGAACTTAATAAAATATAACATTCACTTTGTACTTTTTAATTTTATATCTTCTATATTAATATTTAATGTTATTATAATTTATATAATTTTTTATTTTCCTTCTGTAAAATATTAATAATGTAATATAATGTGTAAAATATCATAGGGCATGTTCAATTTTTAATATATATCCCGGATAACGATGAAAAAAAAAATAGGATTAAAATAATAAGATTAATTATATAATGTTATATTTTATTGACAAATTTAAAATATAATATGTGCAATATATGTTTCTACAATTTATTTTAAAGAAAGGGAGTTGTCATTGTTACATTTATTGATTAATGAAATATTGACATTTACTTTTGTAGTTTTATCTCTACTAACAACTCTTATATTATATATATATATAGAAAAAAAAACTAACTTATATTGACTAACAAACTCATTGATGTAAATATATTTACTATGGGATTAGATGAAAATTTTGTTAACAAATAATTCACGTTTCTCGTTGTATGCGCGAAACTCTAAATAATAACACGCAGAATAGCAACGTAAAAACAACTAGTTTTATAGATCACATACAATTGATAAAAAGGTAATAAATACATTTTTATCTGGGAATAGATCTCATGCAATGACAAATTAACAAAATAAAAATATTAACGTTAGAATTTTCATTATACTTTGTATATATTATATATATAACTTCTATTCAAATCTAAAATGTTTTAGTGCTTGTGCGATAGCATATAATAATAGATATCTTTACGTCTCTTCCATCTTGTATTTTATCAAGTTACTCGGTGTCGTTATATCGACCTTATCAATTATAATTTTAATTGCTTAGTTTCATTTTAATATATTATTATTTATTCGTATAAAATAAATAAAACAATAAATAATGACTACTAATGGATTCCAATTATAAAACAATACTAGATTTTTTAAATATTTATGACTTAAAAACATTCGTATTAAAATTATAAGCAATTAAATATATATATATATATATATATATATATATATATATATATCCATTTCAAATTGTAAAATAAATAATTGTTCTTGCAATATCATTAATAAAACAGAATATACGAAATACCTACTTAGGAATAATTATTGACCAACACTTAAAATGGGACATACATATCAGCACCATAATCATGAAATTACAAATATTACAATACCTATATATTAATGCGAGAAAATTATTAAATATACAAACACTACGCATGATCTATCTTGCCATGACACAGTCAATCTTTCAATATGGTATATCTGCGTGGGGTGGTTTAGGTATTGTTGCAAGCAATAAAATACTTGGAGCTTAAAAAAGCATAATAAAAATAATATTAAACAAACCTAAGACATATCCTTCAACACAATTATTTAAAGAATTTAACGTTTTGTCAGTACAAAAATTATTCCAAAAAAATTCCCTTTATTTCGTATAAAAAATGAATCTAATTAATTTAAAACCAACTTACTACAATTAGTACAAGGTAAGAATAAAATGTAGAGATCCTTATTACCCGCTCGAATAAAGCAAGTCTATGTTTTTCCCATGTAGGTCTTAACCTATTGAATAAAGCACCATTACATATCATAAATTGTAAATCCTATAATCAATACAAAAAGCATGTTAAAATTTGGTTAATAAATTTATAACCAAATATTTGAAGCATAGTGTATATGATGTGAATCTAATTAACTTAAATTAAATTATAATAACAATCTATAGATTTTTTTCTTTTTTCTTATAATATGTGTATAATATATTTTTATTTTTTGTATTTCATATTAATTTTTATACTTTGTATTTTAATGTTTTAATTATTATTCTTAATTTTTTAATGTTTATACTATTTAAATATAAATACATGTAAGTACCTATAATTACTGTACCATCCATATTCTCGTGTAACTGGCGTTCGACCGCATAATACTTAGCGATTTTAACACGCAAACACTTGTGTGTTGAACCAACTGCGAGAAATTATTCTCGCACATTCAATATTATGTGTGTCGCATTAACTAGTGGATAGAAATAACATGATCGACCGTCTCGGAACCATCGTTTGCGCGTATTTAGATGTAAGATATCGTAACTACAATATTGCGAAATCTTATTAGAATTATTCTACTCATGTGTGTATTAAACACGTATATTCAGACAATATTGTGATATGTTTATCTATGTTATTTTTCACTTTGTATTGAAGAAATGAAGACCAGTTTATATATTTTGTACAATGTAGGCACTATATAATATGTAAAAGGACATTCCGATTAGATTACTGTATTGGCTTTATTGCCCGGTTTTTTAGCACACATTTTTGTATATATATATATATTTTTTTATAACTTTTTCCTATCGTTTAACAACAAATGTGTATAGTGTTCCTATTATTTTTCCATTACTTACAATAAGTGTAAATATACTATAAAAGACAAAATTAAATTACATTTCAACTATATGACGTAAAAAAAATACTATTATATAACGAAGTATATAGTAGGTACCAACAATATCATAAATAGAAAAATAAGTATAAACGAACATTCATTTAAATAGCTGACTTATAAATTATATAACGATGTCGTATTGTTTTGATGTAAAAACGGAAGTCTATATTTTATACTGATATAATTGTAATAAGAATAACTATTAATTTTAATAAGCATATCCTTGTTCAGAGAATATAATTTTTTAAATAATTTAAATATTATATATTAAAAACAATCTAATGAAGTCTATAAGTTTTAAAATGAGGTAGAAAATGAAACATCTCTAGTATTTTTGTACAAGCTATGTATATACATTTAATAAAAAATACAATATATATTTTAAATATTGTCTTGAAAAATAAAATAAAGTGTAATATACAAAGCATATAAGAATATAGTTATTTACATTTAACAAATTTTAAGATAAAATAAATGAATAAAATTTAATCAATACTAAAAAACTATTATAATAATTGTATAAGTGTTTATGATACGGATATATTTTAATAAACTTTGACTTGTATTATGATGTACCTACCTAGTTGAACAGAGCATAATATTTATGTATAATTTTTATACAACCGCTGTGCGGCCCTGTGTCTAGGATACTTAAAACCATGAGTATTTTTCGACATACTGGATGCTAATACTATTATGCACCAGAACAATGAGGCTCATTGGAGATTATTGTGTAGGATAATATATGGGTTCGGTTTTAGATGGCATTCAGATATCAAGGAAACGGCTCATAGTTAAAAATCTATTGAATATGAGGAATTACTATATTATGACGGTTTGGTCCGTATAATACTGAACAATGGTGGCGGACATCGATAGTAATAGTAATTATTTATAGCTAAAAGTTAAATTTCGAAATTAAATAATATTCATAACTAGATACATTTATTATTTTTCATGTGATCAAACTTATAATCTTGTAAAAAATTGAAGTAAAATTGTTGTTATAATATTTTTATAATCTCCATGGCTTATAAAAATGCAATAATGAAATTATTAATTAACCTATAGTGTTATATAGAGAGATTTTATTAACAATAAATAGTTATAATCTCTAAAAATATTTAAGTTAAAAAAAATATTGTTTATTCATTTATAATTTATTTATATGTATAGTAGACATTCGGTACTGTCGCATTCATATGTGTACTAGTTTAGTATCATTGTCTTTAGTATTTTTTTCACTCTCATAGTTAAAAATTTAAAATGTTAAATAATTTCCAAAAAATTTAATATATACCAATGTGATTTTATCATATAATTTTTAAGTTAATTTTACTGATACTTATTGAGGAAATCGTCTTTTGGATTTAATAATTACAACATAGGTATATAGATAATATGTTTGAAATTCGAGTCGTCTTTCATAATTTAATCATTTATCAGTAATTTAGTGATGTACACAATGCGCAAAAAATATTAACTTTTTATTTTTTTAACAATCTAGTATTTAAAATCATAAAAATTTAATTTAACTAGAGTACCATTAGTTATTACTTATTATTAAAAATTACACTGATTTTTATAGTGCGCAACTTATGTTATAACTTTATAAAAATGTAAGAACAAAATTGACCGCTTTTGCACATATTTTTGGCTTTAGTTTTTTAATTCTAAAGCACTGTAACTTAATAATCACCACTAGGAAATTATTATTTATTTAATAAATCATGAATAACCTAAACGTAATAACATACACAAAATGTTGTATTATACATAATAATCATAATATTATAGTGTTTAAAATAAATTTGATTTATTTTCAGAATACATATAGTGACACTTTGGTGGAATCCACAATTAGATATTATAGAGGTATACATAATGATGCATATAAGTTACACAAAACAAATTATTAATTTATTTTATTATATAATAATAGTGAGTATTTTATCACAGAATTGTATTTAAAAAGTATTCAATTAAAATCGTATTTTAACGGAATTTTAAGTAATTATTAAACGACTACATCTAAATTAGGTTAGTTAAGAAAAAAAAATAAGCATACTATTTTGTCACAACCTAGTTGCAAACTTATTAATCTATCAAATAGAAACCAGTTATGTACTTGTTTAGTTATAGATTATATAAAATGGTTAATATATTAATATATTTGTTACGGCAGGCAAGGGAGGTAGCCTTGGCTTTTATTATATCATGCATTTATTTTAAAAAGATTTTCAAAATGGACATTTCAAGTTGAACAAATGAACGATAGAAATATATTGAAAACAATTTTTATAAAAGACTATACCGCCTATATATGCCGCCTATACCTAAATAAGTTAAGTGATACCTACGTCAAAACATGGTTCGAATTGTTGAAATGTTGGTATGCGAAATTTTAATTACAATTTTCAATTAAAATTCTGAAAATTACCTATATTACGTATATTATTGTATTCATTATATTATATTTTATAAGAATTTATAAAATGTTAATAATTAAAAAAAAATTCAATCAAATTATTTATAATTATTAAAAAAAAAAGCAGGAGCATAATTCGAATGTGTTTCTTAAGTTAACCACGCACAATTTTATCTACTGAAATATTGAAATACCTAACTATAAAGTACACGCAATTTAATTTGTACTTAACAGGATGCTACACATACCTTTGTTGTCTCCGTCTTAAAATTGTAAAACATTGCTTTGCGTGGTAACCACTCAGGCTGTAGTGATAATTAAGATTTCAAATCAATATACAATATAGCTAAGAACATTATAATATGTGAAATATTGTTTTTATTTTTTAGAAATCATTTATAGAAAAAAAGTTTTTATCCAATATTTTTGTGTTTTTCAAACTTGAATAATTCTTTTTTGTAGTTTTGATAAATAAAGACGAAATTTTCCAGCAAAAGTTTTCCTTTTTAGGTGGTGAAAATACTGTTTCTTAGTCATTACTAAGACAGTTTGTAAGACGGAGTGTAGCATCCTCTTACTTAAATGTTGTTTGGTAGTAAAATTTGAAACAACAACAAAATAAAGATTTCGACAAAAGATAGAAAATAAATAAGCAACACAATGCTTGGTATATATAAACAAAAATTAATACTACCTACACATAATATAAACACTGAGAATATAATCCACATATGAGGTATACTATTGTTTTAGCCTATTGTTAGTTATAAATAAATAGATTTTGAATCAAGGCATTATTAATAATAAAATTCACGCTTAAACATAAGTTCATAACAAAGTACGTATTATTCAATATTTGCTTAGTTATAATTACTAAAATATATTTCATACCTAAATATTTTAAAATTATTTGTGTTAATACATTAAAATTTATTAATTAACGAGAATAGCATGTTTAAATATAACCTAAATAAGTTATATATTTTATTATATTATTTTTTACAATTATTTTTTTCTGTAGTAAGCTTATTAAATGTTAAGCATTAGCATGAAATATCTTAATTATAATCAATATTAGATGTATCATTATTATAGTATTGTAATATATATTTAAACATCGTTAATATTTTTCAATGGGAGAAAGTAGTTAGTATATACTCTACATTTTACACACATACACAACAGTGTTTTAACCGTCTGGTTTGTTTGTTATTTATTTATGAAAATAATTGTACACATTGTTCTTCATTAAATTACGAACATTGCATACCTTGTAGATTTTCGAGGTTAAATTTATAAAGAATAATTACTTTTGCTGATTTAGTTAGCGTAATTGTAACAAGAAAATGTGAACATTTTATCAAATTGTCATAAATAAATCCACATAATAATAATAATAATAATAATAATATGTATGTAAATAGATTATTTACAAATATTTTCTGTATAGTAAACTAAACAAATATAATAAAAGTTTTCCATTTATAGTAACGTTTTTAAGATGATTTTATGAACATTAATTTTATTATGTAAAAATAAAATATGTCAATTTCTTACAGCATAATACATAAAATGTATGTTTATTACATTGTACATAATATATGCCTAGTAAATTTAGTAAGTAGTTTAAAAGCAATGTAGTGTTTACGCAATAATCAGGTTTGAAAATAAACTTCCGACAACAAGTTAACTCCCCCGCTTGACTGACTCTATGCATACTCTACTGCCTTGTACTCTATTGGTGTACAGTAGGACATACTCACAATTTTATACGCATATTTCTCATGGCAAAAATACGGTTAATTGTCACTTGTATAAAGCTATACGGTCATGTGTTCTACTGGAGATGTTTATCCGAGTTTCAGAAACAAACACGTGGGTAATGATTATTAAATTACAACTTGTTTGGGGCATAAAACCGTCAACAAGTCACGATAGATACGTCGGATTCATTACAATAAAATTCGTGCATTCAGAAAAATATGGACTTAATAATAATATAACTTAAGTCCATAAGGACGAGTTGGAAAAGGTTTTATCGTGACTTATCTAAATATCGCTATGATTATTATTTTTTTTTTGAGTATTATGCACACTTTTGAACGATGCTGATGTGTATTGTCTTTAAATACGTTTGAAGAGGATCATCGTAAATAAAACAATACAACACAACGAACTGATCATTGTTTAGTGAATTGCAAGTATATGACAATAGTGATAATCGTAAAGTGAGATTAACATGAACACTTGACCCATTCTTGATTATCGCACAATATGAGGATAACACTAAGACAGTCATATAATTCCTACATGTTATATATAACAATGTGAACAAATTACATGTAAAGACGATATGAATAAATACTTGTATATAAGGTGCCTGAATAAGCTATTTGTTAAGGACATCTAAATAATAATCCTTTACCATTACCGACTCAATTGTACCCCAATGCAATGTTCCCATATAATGAAAAAAAAAATATACATTTGTATTAAAAAATAAATAAATAAAAACAGAATGCACCAGCAATACATTATTAAAATATATTTTCATCGAGTGTAATACTATATATTATTAAATAAGTAAATTAAAGTAAAATATATAAAGCTTATGTTATATTTTTAGGAATCTTAGATTTATTTTATACTGATTGGTGGAATGACTTGCATTATAAGAATTTTGGTTGATATTCTAATAAGTATTGAACTGAAATAAGATTTTTTTAAGATATACCAATTAAATTGCAGTCAAAGTTGTATTTGCTTAATATTAATAAAAACGATGGGCCCATAACAAAAAAGATAGCTGCAGGAATCCTAACTGTACCTTTGTGGTCCGTCTGCCTTGGCCACTGGCCAGACTGCAGCTGATTTATTATAAAGTCGTTTAGAAATTATTATATAATTTAAGATACTAAGAAAAACTTATAGAGAGAATAATCGTGTTTGATATATAAATGTTTATCAAATTGTATTGTGTTTATTTGATGAAAATTATAATAATTATTATTTTTTAACAATATTATTATTACCTATTAATTACTTGGGCGTAAAATAAATTACGATAATGCTACGGCTGTCAGCACAAGGTTCTCAAGACCTCTGTACTCAAGGTGTTGATGTTAAACTAAATTACATACGTTTACTAAACTTGCAGTGACCGCTCGTCAAGGGAATACGAGGGAATATGGATGATTCAGGCCACTGATAACATATAATATTATGGTCATTCAGTACATCAACGTATGGACCGAGGTCAAGGGATTTTTACTTAACGAGAATCAGTGATGTCTATTACCTTAAAAAGTATTCACACAATTATTATTTTACACGGAGGTCTAAACGAATTCATAAATCGCGTGTATCAATCTTAATCGTTCTTACAGCTTATGTAATAATTTTTTGTTTCACACAACAGTATCGGGAGATTTAATGTATGTTTCCAACATTTATGTACCTATAGACATAAAATTATAGAAGGGAACTAAATCCGTAGTAAACTCCATATTATATATTTTGTATATTAGTGTATAATAATATAAATATATTCGTGTTATTTAATTAATTATACTTCAATGAAGCACTTCGTAAACGGAACGTATGATATTAATAAATAGATAACTATCCGGAGAATATTTACTCAATATGTACCTATTGAGAAACAACGTTTCAGATAACAAAAACATGCTCTGTCAAATTCGTGCACAAAATTATTGAGATAATCTTATATAACTCATAAACGATTTGATGAAAGTCGTCCATCGTTATTTGTTATAAATATGTTGTAAATTATTATACAAGTACCTATATAAAATCGTAAATAAATTTTCATTTTAAAATATATTACTTATTTATTATTTTGACAACATAAATTATTAGCCAAAAATTGTATAACCTCCTACAACAACTAGGTACATGAAAGAGTTAGATATATAATAAATTATATAATTCAAAACATTATTTAAATTATTCACGCTTAAAACGTATACGTATCGTATATATTTTATTATAATATGTTATATTATAAGATTAATAAATGTATTATAAGTAGTTTTTTCTTCGAAATTTCGAAATAAAAATCTCGAATGCTGTACATTATTCTGTATTTTTAAACACGTTTTGTGGTTTCATTTTTAAGTCCTAGTATAGTAGTTGGTATATTAAAGTAAATATTATAGTTAAGTTAACTGTTCGTATACATAGAAGACATTAGATTGCAGCATCAAACATAAAGAATGAGCTACATATTTCAAACAAGAAAATATGTAATAAAAATAATAATATGGTTTTAAGCTTAAATAAAATTTGAATAAGCTAATTGGACTCAAATATTATAGTGAATGACAAGATATTTTTTAATGAAATAAAGTTATATCATTATACCCTTTACCCTTTCTACGAGTTGACATACTTATTGTTCCGTAATAGTGTTAAATGTAGGTATGTACTTATGGGATATATATTTTATAGTTCTTAAGAAAAAAAAGTTATTTCATGTCAATCACAACGTGTATAAATCCAAACCTAACAATGCAATTATTCATAATAAAATGTAAAAATAAATTAAAAATTAAGTGTAATTACAGCTAGTCTGTTTAGGGCTTTTATACTAATTATATTTATTATTATTTAAAATTAGTTAATAGTTATATTATAAATTATAGCTATTAATAATAAATATTTTATATTTTTATTTATTCATAATAAATGTCTATGCAAAAATAATAAACAAGTAATATACATTATATAATATACAAAAATAAACAATGACTTAAGTACATAATTAATAAGTGATAAAATCAATCGATGAAAACTTTTTTCAATTTTAATACGTATATACATAATATAAAAATGCTTAATATATTTCAATATTTGACTGCCTCACATTTATATAAAAAAGTAACAGAGGTTTATATTATTTTCAAATAATATTATTTTGGTATTAAAATATAAACGTAAAAACTCAAAAATGTTCAATATTCTATTTAATTAACATTTGATTAAAAAAGTTGTTCGTGTCAACATGTAATATTTTAGTTAAATACGATTAGAACATTTTTTATTTATGTAATTTTACAATAATTTTCTAAATAATTATTTAAACACGGAAAAAAAGAATATATAATATACATTCATAATCTACTTAAATATGATATTCATTATTCAGTCATAGTGGCCATAGGTGCACCGCACACATAATATAATACTATGGTAAAGTAAACTACTTATAATATATTATTATAAGTTATTACATAATAAGGATTAGTATGCAAACAGTATGTTATATTATAATTTACGAAACGTAGACTCTCACTATAGTTACTATTGATCAAAAATCAAAATATAATAATAATAATAATAATACAATGTAACGGTCATACCAATGTCCGAGCCAAACAATAACACTACGTTCGATACGATGTGTTTTGCTGATGTAAAGAAATACTGATTGAATTAGACTAAAACAGTACATATAATCATAGACATCGTGATCTAGTTTAACTGTATAGTAACTAGTACTGTATAATTATATGAATTTTGTTAATTAAATTTAGAAAACACGAAATTAAAATATCTTCAACATAATTTTGTGCTTGAATAACTGGGAACTTGGATAACTCAAATGTATTCGTAATATTCGTATGCTTTTTAATAAATTAATTTTGAAATAACTGCAGCGTATCACGTATCAAAACCACCTAACCCGATCCTGCAGTAATATTGCATAGTACACATCGTATTACCTAAATGTTTATTGTTATTTCTTGTAAACACTCATACGCCGCATACTAGTATTTGTAATATGATAAAATAATAATTCATAGTTTCCTATTACAGTGTCTTACTCGGATAATCATAAATATTACTTCTTATTACTTTAATAAATGAAAAAATAATTTCGAATGGATCTCGGAGGACTTAACGAAATTTTTTTTCAAAAACCTTCCAACGTAGTTATCGTTTTTCTTCGCGCATAACAAAATTATTGAAAAATCGAATACTACACTTAAATGAACAGACAATAGAATCCAATTTATTTATTTTGTAATATTGTTGGACCTTGATAAATTTTCAGAGCACACCTTCCATTCGAAAAAGTGAAGATAGCAGAAAATGATATATAATACAAAATGATAACACATTAAGTACGTATAATACGGTACTAATATATACCTATACCGACTACACCCATAGATGCAAACCGTTTATAAATGTATGTTTAAGGAGCAAGTAACATGTTCGAGCTTAAGTATATCTGAATTTTAAATGCTTATTCATAAAAAAAAAAACTATTGGTACAATTTTATATTTTCATTTATACTATATTTTGTACGCCGAAAAGTATTTAGAGTTTAGACAACGGAATCAAAAATATAGACTGTATGATCATCTAAAAGTAAACAGATGATATGTGGGATAATCTGGATAATAATACGAACTATATACGAATTGCCCGTAACTCATAATTTTCAAAAAATATGTTACAAGCGTATAGTGATAAATAGTTGACGGTTCGCGAAATATTTGTCGTCGCAAACTGAAAATATATAATCGACCGATACAATAACAACGATACATTAATATGATATATTAATTCTGTTATCGGAATCACGGTATGTTAGCAGCTCTAAAATCCAGAGTGCTAAGCGCACTTGATATACCTCGGCGATTTGAGCCTATTGCCGTATAATATAATACTCGATGTTATAGGGGAACACAGGCACACGTTACAATGGGCCTGAGACGCGTGTATCGATATAATACACATATAATATTATATTAACTCGATTGTACAATACAATATAACAATAAAGGTATCTCAAATCTCATATACCACTGACAAATACATTATAATTGTACGACCCTTGTCCGCTGACCCGTGTTTTTTGCCGTTTCAATAACGATAATAATAATATAACAATACGCACAACCCGACCGACTGCGGCATATATATATATATATATAATATTATTATTATTATTATATTATGTATTATGAAAAACCAAAAAAAAAAAAAAAAAAAACCGCTATAGAAATTCCGAAACGGCTCGGCGGCCACACTTACTTTTGAGTATCGAGTCGAGACTTGCGTACAACGCGCGCGTGTGCGTGTGTGGGCGGTATTCGGCGTGTGTGTGTGTGTGTGCGCGCGCGCGCCGGCGAAAAGACGATGACGACGACGCTTTTTTTATTTTCCTGTTAAAGTAGCGTCGATGGTATTCGCGACCGGCGAGGAGCTATTGTCCAGACGTGATATTGTAACGGACTGCGGCGAATCGGACTGAGCGGCTTAGCGTGTGACACGCGCCCGGCACAGCGCACGCACACTACGTGCGGTTATAAGAGGCGGCAGTGTGTACGTTATTGCGATTCGTCCGGCGGCAGTGGACGCCGTCTGTCCGTCCGTTCGTCTGTCCGTCTGACTGTCTACACGACGTAAACGTCACGGCGTTGTTACGTGGTGGTGGTGGTGACGGTGGCGGCACCTTCCTATACAGGGTGACTTGCCGGGCGTTCTTCTTCGACGACGCGTGCAGTGCGCGCGACAACCACCCTCCCCACCACATTTACGGGCTGTAAATTATTTGGTGGATAATTTTTCTGAAAACGTCCGCGTGTCAAAAATCGTGATTCCGACGAGTACTTACCTATTATAAGTGGTGGTTTTAAACGCGTATACTATTTTGTGTATACACAATGTGCGTGTATATAGGACAATGTAGATCCGCGATAATGGGTTTGGGAGACATTATAATATGTCCTGCAAGTATTATATGCATTAGATCCGATAATACACATAATATTTTATGTTTTTGTAAATCCAATTTTAAGGACTGCCGTCCTTAATATTTAATTACATTAATAACTGAACAACTATACTAGTTTGAAATGTTTGAATTTTGAATTAGGTATATAGTATATTACAATTAAAAAAAAATATTGTGGTATACAGTAAAAGAGGGGGGTTTTCTCGTTTGAAAAACAGAAATTTGTATCAATATAACACATTCCTCTGCAAGTATTACGAACAATTCCTCGGATTTTAAAATATGGTATAAGTATATTTAAAAATTTGAATAAATAAATAATTTAATAATAAAAAATGGTGGGGAGCATGCTTATTGAATCACCCTGTATAATATTTTATCATATACGTAACATTTATGGTTTACCGTCTGTATGGTTATATAGTGGACCCTTAGGCGAAAATCCGCTGACGTTTGCCTGCAGGGACTGAAAATATATTTCGGTCAAGCACCTCACACCGTCAAAAATCTGTAAAAATTAACCACTGCGTTTCGAAACGCGTAACGAAGTTTTCGACCGTCATCGAGATGTCCACAGACTGGCGCGGTGTGGGGTTACCAATTGCTCGAGTAATGTCACGCAGACAAAATGTGCATGCCATGTAATAATATTATGTCGGGTACGACCACTCCTCATTCGCAGTCTTGTTAAGTACTTGAGTAAAAGTTTTCAAATACTTTTTAAGTACTCCGATACGTATTTTAAATACTTCATAAAAATATCTGCATATTTAAATTCAAAAACTTTTTCTTTTTAGTATGTACCTATATATTTCTTAATTTAAATTTAATCACGTAGAATAAAAAAAAATATCGATAATGTAATAATATACACTCATATTTTTTATGTGACTTATGACCAACAGAAAATTCAAATACTTTGACAGAGAAAGTAGATGAATAATTTATAGTTGCACCGAATAATATGCAGTTAAATACTCTACAAAATTAATATATAACATAAAAATGTTAAAAAAATTGGTATTTTAAAGTGTCTATATATATAAATATTATATACTTTTTTAAGTATTTATATTTCTACTCAAATATTTTTTTAGTTTTTTAACCAAGTAGTTAAACACTTTTAAAAAATCAGTACCCTTTACAAAATTTCCAATTCGTTCGCCGAGACAGTCAGACCCATGCCTAAAATATCGTTGTGGTTTACTATGGTAAGCACGCCAACCCGACGATGCCTATTATGTCATAACCTCGCCGAAGACGTAGGGTTACGATAGGCCTGGGGCGGATGACCGGACAAAAATAACTCATCAAACGATGTTGGCAATATAATATGATGTTTATTATGTAATTAGACATATTATATTAATATCATTAGCTCTTATTACGATTTTTTTTATTTGAAATCCATACGTTAAAGTCTTATTTTACCATAAAAAAGAACTTGTTCCGAAAATCCGTTATTGTTTTTAAAATAAATTCGTTCTTACTGTTTACAGTCGTTTCGAAATAGAGCAAAAAATACGATCATTATAGGCTACTTTCACTAGATAAATGCAGAATATACAAAAAAAAAAATATGATCAATTTTGTAAGATGAATGTTTTGTTTTTAATATGTTAAAAAATTTAATTTTGAAAAACAGGTGATTTTTCATACTTGATATTATGTTTATATATGGTATTAAAATTAATTTAAAAGAATATTGCAATACGCGATCATTAATTTGTTACACAAAAATTTATAATTTCGGGAATTTATTATTTTTTTGAAAACAAGTTTCTTATAATGTCAATGATTTTATCTTTAAGCCCACTCTTTAACAAAAAGTGATTTGACCACGTCGTTAAAGTGCATCCCACTGCAGTGTATCTTCGATCCTCCGAATATACGTAATGTAATTTGGCACACTGGCATATCACATAATATACTATGTCACCATACCTATTTTAATAATATTGCGTAGATACTGGATTCTATTTTAAATTAAATAGGAGTAATCAAAGTAAAATATAATATAGAAAAGTATAAAACACTATCAACACGAATGTGTTAATTAATCATACACATTAATATCTAAACTGTGTGCCTCATAAAATTCAAGTAAAATAAATAATAAAGAAAAACGAACAGAAATTTATTGATAACGACGTTACACGATAAATATAATGGTGGGGAGAGGATATTTTCCAATTTATTTATAACGTTATCTGTCTCAAGAAAATAAGTACTCGGCTACTTGTCTTTATTTTTGTGTTGACAATTATTACACGCGGAGCCTCAAAAGGATCAATATTCCATTCGCAAGCCAAAAGATAATTCCAGTGAGTCATTATTTATTTACAGTTCTTTGAAAAAATGTAATGTAAATAAATAATTTTTAAGATGATTAAATTATTCCACTGGATCAATAATAATATATCGTGATTACGAAAATAAATATTATATAATATAAGGTATTTTTTTTTTTTTAAAACAAATAGTCAAAGTTGTCTAATTGTATACCAATAGTATATGAGGTTTCCGTTTTATTTTATTTTTACTATTCGTCCAATTCGTATAATAATATAATATTAAAACTGTTGTAGGTACTTAAAAGCATAAGAGTACAGAAAACTTTCTGAGTAGTACGAAAAAAACCTCAAGAATTTGAAAATGTGGTATTTTTTTTAAAAGATAGTACAAATAGAGTTGAAAATCCAAAAATCAGATTTTGAACAACTGAATTATTGAAGAAAAAGGGGAGGGGCGAGCATGACTGGTGAATCACTCTGTACACAACATACGTCAATTATTATATAAATAAATGACCTATTGCGATAGGTTATACGTATATATTATTATTATTACACATTAGAAAAAAAAACACGACTATACGTGCCCGACAAATTATTATCGTAGTTGTTGTCGCGTTCTCGTCGATTGGACAATACGCCGCGTGCATTTTAAATATGACGACAGCCGCCGAAGCCCGAAGGAGACAGTCGCGAGTCGCGGTCCGATTTGGTATTCTACTCTGTAAACTCGCACGCGTTTCGTTATTACTTATTGTATTATCATTATTACAACGACCATTACAACTATTACTACTAACAACTGTTATTAATACACGGCCGGAGAACGTGTGCAGTGTTATAAATACGTATTATATACGAATACGAGTATATTATATAGGTACACATATGACTTACTGGTCGACGTACGTACTTATATCGACGTTTACGTAACGGTACAATATATAGGGGTGTGGATGTATAACTATAATAATATAATAGTATCATTATTATATTGTTGTAGTGTCTAGTGCGCATAACGCGGATTTGCGTTTTGAAACGGTTCATATTTTGTTCTAATTTCTTAATCATAATACCACTGTAGTATACACATGCAGTTAGGCCAACTGGTAAGCATACGAACCGATAAATGGCAATATAATATAATAAATTAATAAGGCATTAGGAGGGTAACATTTATGCACTTCGATAATCGCGCGTACCTAACATTTACCCTGGTTTCACATATTATTCAGATTCAAATCGTTCTTTAAACGAAGTGCGTATGTTTAATTTACGAACAGTAACCATATATAATTATATTGTATATTAAATATTTTTTTGTACACAAAATGGATTATCGTTTTCATCCATGCCCCATATACTTTATGCATATTAGTTTTGTACACTTTATAACAGTAGTTTTTAAACTAAACACTGTGCTCCTCACAACAATTTAAAATAAAATATGCATGTTAAACTAACTACTTAACGATTTTTTTTTTTGTTCAATATTTAATTTTTTAAACAAATATCGCAGGATACCTAGAGAATGCACACGGCACCCAGTTTCAAAACACTACTGCATGAAAAAAAAATCTTTTTTTATTTTTGTATAAAATGAGACTACTTTTCATGATTTTTATTATTATTTTTATTTTATTGCTTACTAATCATTTTTAGAACCATAAGACTCATGTTTAAGAAAGTAATATAACAATATTAGGTATTGAATATAATATAATAATCAAAATAGGTTTATTATATAAAAAAAATCACTCAACACCAGAAATTAGAGTAAAATTGAATAAATTATAAGAAGAACAACAATAATAATAATCAAATTAAATCCATAAACGTTTTTTTCTTAATCATTAGTTGAGGCAAGTGAATCAATATTTTTTCTATTATTTAGCATATTAATTAAGTAGTGTAAAATCATTCAATCTATTTTAACTTAAAGAATTTCTCAAATATATTTTGACACACTTCACATTAATGAAGTTTCTTTCACTTGAAACTGTTGTCACATTTAAAATTAAGTATCTTCTTATATTTTTAATAATTTTTTAACATTAGGATTAGGAAATATATTTTCAAGATAACATTTTAGTGCATTCTAGAGAATTAGCTGCTGCTACCTTTTCTCTTTTCCACTTAATTTGTAGTAAAAGGTACTTAACCCAGATATTCCTTTTAATATGAATATATGATGTATATATAATTTCATTTAAATCCTCTTTTTAAAACCATAATATATTATCAAATATACTATACCATTGTATTTGTATACTTTAATAAGTAACAAGCAAGGGAGTGAAGTTAAAATGTCTGAATTACATTTAAACTGTTTATTAAAAGAATATTGTGCATCATATAAATGTGGTATATGTATAAACAAACGGAATCTCTGTTGTAGTTATTATATTTTATGTTACCTACGAACGCGGATGAGGTGATAATTTACTTATTATTTATTATAGTTTTTCCTGATATTGTTATTATAATTTTAGTTTATGTTATAGTTATTATTACAATAAAAATAGCAATATAATGAATAATTAAAAACAAAAATGTCGAATAGGTGGGAAGTGCACGTGCTCGGCGTTTCCTACTGCCTCCCCCTAGCTACAGTACTATAACAATATTATATTGTACGTGTAACTATATATTATATATTATTATTCTGTTACTTTCTGCGTTTCTCGAAACAATGTTGAGCAGTGAGCACCCATTACGTCGGGCATCATATGACGTATATTATACGTTTACCAGCTACCCCCCGCCGCCGCCGCCAGTTTACTGCAAGCCTGTTCTAGATATCTTGCGATAAAACACCGACAAACGAAGACATTGAATCCTTGCACGCGTATTATAATACGTAAGTATAGATATTTTATTCTCATGCAACGAGTAGAGAGCAATGTGTAACCCAAACGAGACAGTATCCACTATCGCGGGTTTAATGAAATCGAGCGGGTCGGATAATGGACGATTTATGATACGTATAATGACTGCCGTTCGGCCGTGGAGTTTGCGTGCGTATTTATCACGCAGATATAGAATTACTACGAAGATACGAGTACGTTATATTTTAATCCGACAGACGGTTTTGAACACGGTAAAAACGATACGTTAATTGATTTATTACGTGGGAAAATAATTTTGCGCTAACCGTCGTACGTCAGCTGCAATTGTGTAAAATATTAAAACATACCAATTATAAGTGTTCGTCATAGTAATATTTAGGTACAATACGGACGGCCAAAATAATAATCGCACCTAGGAAAATAAATAAATAATCTGATAAATGGTAACATAATCCCTAAATGGTACAGCAAAGCAATGTTCTGTCATTATTTTCCAGAATTCTTCTACAAAAATAACGGACTGTAAATACGCGCGTGCGTGATATTTTGTGGGAATCTGACTTTTACTGAATTACTGTACAGTCCTATACAAAATCATGATCTACTTTAACATCTTGTGTTAATTGCATTTGATGGATATGGAAAAATTTATATTTTTGAATTTATTTGTCATAAAAGTTTGTTTTAATTATTATAATATTATTTTGTTTTATTAACATAATATTTTAGTCAATCAAGTATCTGAATGACTCAACTCAACTAGAAGACGAGAGGAAATTGGCAATATTAGCCAGTAAGTTTATAAGAATGTGGTCAGAAAACGAATAATACATTATGCGAAAAGGAATACAATCATTTTATGAAGATTACTATTTTATTCAGTTATTTTTTAAAATATTTTATTTAATATAATTTTTAAAGATATACTTTATTTGTCCATAGGTACCTGTGTAAATATTTAAGACATACTAGTTTTTATTTATACTTATAAGAGTTCTAAATATAGTTAACGTAACATACAACTTAATAAAATACTAAAAAATAATATTAAACAAATTTACATTATAATATGTATTTTAAATTATGATATTATTACGTTGATTTCATTTTTAACGTCTTTAATTCAATAGAATATTAGTTTTAATTATGTTGTAATATTTCTTATTTCAAAGTCCTCAAAGCATTATATAGTCAGGTATAAACATCAGCCATATAAACCAAACACGCATTTATTAAACTTAATCAATTACTAAATTTAGTTTTTACTATTTTTAATAATATTATTTATTACATGATACTATTTTTTAAACTAATTTGCTCATAAATACAGATGATAAACTAAGCTTAGCTTATAAGTTCATTATATAAGTTACGTAATAAAAAGTTGGTTATTTTTTTAACAAATTTAAGTTATAAATATAATTTATCTTCTATATCATTACTATTTTGTTGTAAAACAATAATAATTAATTCTCAAGTGCTATTCAAATTAAATTTTCATAATACTTATTACCTTCTGTTTAAAGATCTATTTTGTTTTATTTAATGGTGTGATACATTGAAGTGATTTTATAAATTAGTTATTTGTTCATAATGGCTGAAAATAGATAAAATGTGTCGTCACTAGTTACTATTTCAATCTTTATTGTGAAAAAAGGGAGTCATAAAAGTGTAAGTATTTTGTAAGAAAGAAAGATATACTTAACAGTTAACATATTAACAGAGCTTGACGAAATAGGTCATTACACGTGATTGGGATTCGTGATACAATTTATACAATACATAGCTCATGTACGAAATCAGAAAAAAATACTATTATAAATCATCTTCACACTTTCACAGAATAAAGATAATTAAGTTGTTCAATGAACACTGAACATTCAACCTAATAAATTTTAGATAGAAATAATATTTGTTTTAATTGATGTAATTTATACCAATTAATAATTTCTGATTCAATACATATATGTATATTGTAAATATATTCAAAAATGGTTGTTGATTGTTCACATAATAATGTGTATTTTAGTACCTTCAACTACAACTATGTATATTATCAAACCCTGAGTGTTTATTAACAAAAAAAAAAAAAAAAAAATTACAACCAATTGATCAATATTTAACACAATTTAGTATCATGGTTTAAAAATGTATTAGTTATAACTTAAAATACGTGTTTATAACTATTTTAATTTGTTTTATGAGTATAATTTTAATAATTATGATGTATTTTGATAGAACCAAAACAAGTTTTTAATATAAAATAAAAGCTATTCTAAGAAACTTAAAAGTTGTAATATTCAATTTTATAACATGTTACAACTAAATTTTGTATACATTGTTATATACGTATAAAAACTAAAATAATTTTAGAAACAATCTCTGATAAGTCGAGTTTAAAATTAAAATTATTAAAAAAATAACATAAATAACCAAGCATATTGAAACATTTAACTTTTTTTTTTATCTTGGCATCGAGTTCAATTAAAAAAAAAAAAAAATCATAATGTTTAATTATTTTTGAGAATTGACATTCTCTCCATAAAAATTAACACGATAAACTTAACGAATATTGCTTAATAATACGTTGCAAGTAATTTTGGTCAAATCACGCTTAGTAATTAGATTTTACTAATTAACCTGACGCTGTGTTTTAATTAGATAACTGATATTGACCTTTAAATATGATACAGGCATCTGTATGTATCCCAAACTGCAATTAGCTTATATTATGATACGTAATTATTTATTCTAGTGGTAGCTCGTGCTTTATTATACATACTATTATTATTCTTAATATATACATATTATTAATTATTATTTAGTACAATCATTTTTCATTAAAACATATTATGTTATGTAATATTTAACATTAATATTATTCGTTTCATTGTATATACTATTATTTTGTACACCACCCTAATTCTAATAAGTAATTACAAAATAAGTCGCTACTGATATATTGAGAAAAATCGTACCACATGAGTGTTAGCAACTAAGTTTTAGCCGATTGACAAGATTCTCATATTTATACATATCTCATACATATCTTTCTGTTAATTAGATATTAGGGTTAATTAAAGTTGCGGACAGAAATAAATATATTTTATAGAATATAATAAGATTAAAATAATAACGTATTAAAAACCTTGCTACAATAAATAAATCAAACCATTATTTATACTATTAATGACCAAAACAAACGTTTTTTGTCTTAATGTTGACATATTTAAAAAACAAATTAATATAATATTTAGTACTAGATACAACATACAATATATTATGTATGTGCTTTATTATGCGATGAACAAAAACAGCCATGTAGCTAAAAAATTGGTTTAGCAAGCATCTAAGAACCCCAGGGAAAAATATGTTTACATCATGCTAGATGTTTTTATTACATAATAGTTTTAGTTTTTTTATTCTAATAAATATTATAATTTTATTGACTTCATAATTACACTAAAAACATTATTATTAAAACGTCCACTGGGTACAACTAAAAAGTAGAAAAATCAAGTCATGCGATTGAATACATTAATTACCAATATTATAATTACGTAACAATGTGAATTTAATGGCAAGTAAGTACCTCACATTTTTTTATTATCTGTATGAAATTATAATATAATTTTTAAGTATAGTGAAAATAAAATAAAATTTATAAAAATTATCGAAAAAAAAGTGTTGACCGAAAGCTTGTGACAATTAAAAATAACAGTTTTGCATGCACTCTTTAAGTAGTATAAAAAACGTGAACAATTTGAAACAGGACTCTTAAAAATCCTATAATTCAAAATTTGAATTAATTTTGTATTATATACATGGAGATGAGCTTTTTTGGTGAATTTCATCATTGGAGATTTTCACTGTATATATTTATACTCGTACAGTAGAAAGCGCTAGTAAGAATATTATTATACTATAGATGTCATTACAATTAAATTATATTTGCAAAAAGTCTGTTCTCTAGCATTTGTATTTATATCGCAGCAAATATTATACGTATAAAATGTTTACATGACTTATGTACAAATAATAAGTATAGATATAACTTAAAACATTTGATTCCATTTTGTACTTATATTTATTAAATTTAGTAAACATTTAAGTATTTGTTCAAGGCTTAATAAGATGTTTATTATCAGTTCGGTTATACGCACGAGTATAATCTTTCAATATTGTTATTAAAATATTAATGATATTCATTATAATTGTTTCAGATTTAGTAACAATATTATTATCTTCAAATCGTATAACTATTTTAACATCAATATAATTTTCATTAAATGAGTAATATAGATGGTTTTCGATTGAATAAATAGTATTATAATAATTGTGTTAAGAGGCAGCCACATTCGTATGTGTTGTCTCCGTCTTACAAACATAGCAAATTTTCATTCTGCAGAACCAAGTTTGTGTAAATAGTTTGAATATTATATTGAAATGACCTATTTCAAAATTAAAGGTAAGAACACACACATATTATCTTGCTACAAAATTAAAATATCGATATGCTTAATCACTGTTCTTATCTTTAAGTTTGAAAATAGGTAATTTTAATCTAATATTTATGCTAAATACACAAAATTGGTTCTACTGCACGAAAATTTTTCATTTACGTTTGTATGACGAAGACAACACATATAAGTGAATGATAGGATACAATTTATCCACTGATATTTCAGTTTTTGATTAACTCCATTAAGGAATACGCTTGAATTCAAAATTTTACATAGTTCATTAAAATGCTACCATTAAGCAATAAACAGGTATTCTATTAAATGTAATTTTGACTTTAATTTAAATATGCTGACAGTTGTCAAATTTCGATGTGATATTTTTTATGATAAATAATAAAATTCATAAAAAATACAAGTTAATCAATTTAATTACTAAGAGAAACTCGAACAAGTATGTCTTTTTCTCAAATACGGATCACAAACGACCACAATAATAATCACCATAATAGTCATATCTTATATATTTACCTACTATTGTTCAATGTTATCGAATATATAATTATAAAACATTTTAAATATTTAGTTTATTACGCAGGATTAAAATATTTAAACCTGATTTTTCACTTGAAATGAAAATGAAAAATACCAATATATGATATTGTACATTTAAAAATAACGATATTATTTGTTGTTTGATGAGTAACGTCAAAAAACATTAACACATTTCGATAATGTAATGTATTATTTTCAGACTAAATGTCGGAATTCATTTACTTCGTTCATAATACATTTCTTGCGAGCCCCTTAACTATACTCCTGTGGCTGATAAACTGAATTTAACGTCTTTGGCCGAGAGTATAGGCGTGTTGCAGCTATATATTTTGTATATATTTTGTGAGAGGTCTCCTGAGTAATAAAGTTGATTCGTCCTTCATCTTTGTTTCCCTGCTCTGTTTTAAGGGTCCTCAGTGCACATCCAGGAGCTAGGATTGCTGTCCTCTTTTCAATTCCTCGTGTTACCACTAATTACATGTGTAATGAACCTATTAAGCGGCTAATATCTCGCGCTTATAACGACTATTCGTGAATCATTGTAATTGGTATATATATTATTTATATTCATTTATTGTAAACTTGTATTTAATATGATTTTCTTTGTTTTAATTAAAATATTATAATCCAAATATATGTATTGTAAACAAGGGCCTGTAAATTTGTTAAAATAAAATAATAATATAATCGCATCCAATGGGGAGTATAGCTGTTTGAAATTTCAACGGTTTTATCATTCTCCGTCGACCACATTTTCGAAGGAATTCAAACCGAATGGCATAAAAGCATTAGTATGTACCATGTTGATTATTGCCTTCGTTGATCCATGAAGTCATTGGAATGCGATGTCGTTCATTGCGCGAGAGACGCTTTCAATAATATATTATCATCAATACTTTCTATGTACATAATTGATTTGTTATAATGGATCCAATCCGTTATTTGTTTTTGAGGTATATTCAATATTTTGAGATTATTCGACTACTATTAATATAATGCATTTGGTTCGAATGAAAACTTGGAAAACAAAAGTTTTATTGTTTGTTATTATCAATATTGAAAAAACTGATTTTGAATCTATAAAGTCAGATAAATGCATTGCATTTCTCAAGTTTAAAATTGTTAAAGTTGAGCTTATTGTTTTATAAACACTGTCGATATATCACTACCCTTAGTTTAAAATTAATAAATTTCTTTGTTGTATACTTTTAGCCATTGGTGTAAAATTATTTCTTGTAAGTTGCTGATATGAGTACCAGAAATAAATAGTTTTGTATATTTTAACTGAAAAATATAAGCACAAAAACAACTGGTATCTGACATTTACCATACATACGTATACATTAGTAACATTTTTGTGTATATTTTGAAGTTTATTTTAAATTGATATGCTTTTATATCTAATTTGGATAAAAATATTTACATAATTGTTTTATACGTTTAGAATCTATAGACGCTTAAAATGTTTATTACTATAATTGAAAATAAATAAACATTATACTTAAACTATATTATGTGCTATTCAAGAAACACAGGTGCACAAGTACTTATAACAATAAAATACATTGTTTATTAAGAAGTACAAGTCAGTGACCATTTGTGGCTGCGCGAAGGCATAAATTCTTATTCTATTATTTGGCTTATGGACAAACAAGTTTTATTATTTTTACTTTTGTGTACGTATTTGCACAAGTCTTTGGCGTTTTGACACCATATTGTACAATGTCTGTAAAACGCTTTAAATAACCCGTTTTAAATCAATGAACTAAATTGGATTTTTTTTTTATATAGTATATATAGGGTATAATTATTGTATTAGAGTATTGATAATAGCGTTATATTAGAAAAATAGACAAGTATAAAAATCAAATCATCGGTAAAAATATAATTATTTAAAATATCTGCAAATTATAGGGAGTTCAATTTTATTTTTATCTATGATCGAAAAATCAATTACTTTTTTTTTTATTTATGTCATAAAATATTTGTATAACACTTAAACGTATATAAAGTTACAAAGTTCCATATTTTACATTAGAAAGTTAAGAACCGTAAGGTAATTGTTTATATTGTAATTTCTATTTAAGAAATAAAACAATAAAAATAAAATGTTATTATTGCGCATATCATCACCCATTGTTTATAATGAAAGTTGTATAATGTACGATAAAATTACGTGGTGTATTAAGAATTGTTCTTTAAATATGATATATCTACCTATCCTAATGTCGGAAAGTGTTAAATTTTCGGTACCTATCATGACTTGTAAGCCTCACAGAAAACACGATGTTAATAATATTACACAAAAATAGATCAAAACACAGTTTAATGGACTTTTCGTAAGTTGTTGGTTAATATATTATATAATTTCATAGTTAATAATAATTTTATTGAACAAAACCTCCGTATTTTTGAACGTGTGAAACACATTTACGTCGCTTTTATAACATCCCGAAGCTAATTGACGAATTACTTTTATTTTCTTCAAATTATGACCACTTTATAATAATAATTATTAATAAAACCGCATTAGCCGTCAGAAAATAATAACACAATCATGAACTCGTTGCTGAAATTAAAATCTATAATGTAACGCAATACTATCGATTAACAATAGTTTCAGAAACCTTGTGTTAGCCAATGTATGCTGTAATAAGTGTAATCATTGTACCAGTAAGTAAAATAAGTTAATTTTAAGTCTAAATGCTTTCCTGTGTTGACTTATTGTGAAAACTGGAAAACAAGGGAGCCCTGTTTATGAATAATATATATATGGCATACATATACTATTGTCATGTATAACGTATTGAACCACTATTACTTCGGTTGTGATAATAATATTATTAGAGTTAAATATTTGAGGGTTAAGTATAAAAGTTGCATATAATTGTATTGATGTTTTTATTTTATAAAATATATTATATAAATTAAATTCTGAATGGAATGAAGAATGTATTGTTTTTATAATGATGTGTAAACAATTTTGTGTCTGTCATAATCATTTGCCTTTTGGGGCCGTTAAAATGCTTTATTTTTCAACTTTTGGAGTGGTTCTGTTAGAAAAATGGACTTTGGTTTTTCTAAGAGTAACCAAAAATCTTAAAATATAAACAATAGTTTTTTTTATAAATATTTTAAATTACATTTTTGTCGAAATTTATAGTTGAACAATAAATTATGATACTATAGTTAAAAAAAAAGCATTATTTGAGAAGACTTAGAATTTTGACATAAATTATGAATTTTTCTATACGTAATGATATTAAAATGCAATGTTATTGGCAAAAATTAATTCAACCGTTTGTATTATACCTAAAGTAAAATAAATTATTTTAATAACAATATCAAAAAATGTATCATGAAATATTATAATTAGTGATATTATGTATGAGTAGACTGACAGACCGTCTCCGTTCAGAATTTATTTTATCGTATAAAATGGTGTATAATTTAATTTAAATGTATAACATATATATATTGCAGTGATCCACTCTATAATTAGTGCACTACTGTACAATAAAATTGTATTCACTTGAACACCCTTCTTTTTTTTTATAAACCACGTAACTGTTAACTGAGAATGTATAATGAATTTAATATTATGTTGTATAATACAATATTGTTGTACCATATTGTAAATTTTAGAAAACATGTTATAATATAGTTAACTATTGGGACTTACAGAAAATGTTTATTTTGTACTTAATTACATAACTTAGGTAATAACAGAAAAAAAATGTTTTACTTTGTAATTATTTTTATATTTTTAAAGGTTGACCATTATGAATTAGGCAATTTTCGAGCAGGCGCCATAGTATTAAAAAAATGTATTATTTAAACCAAATTCATATCTTAAAACATAAAAAATAATCTTTGTAAAACTACTTTGACAATATTATACTTACACTACACTACACTTTTTTGTTATTTAAATAGAACTCCTATAAACAGCATTTTATTAAACTTCTATAAACTGTCGCTGTTTAAAAATAACGGTAGCAATTTACTGTCATATTTATATTATGTTAACACATATTCTTATTTGACTCTAGGGTATAGATGAATGCTATATACTATATAGCTTGTCAGAATAAAAAAAACATAGTGATATATATATATATATATACAATGTTATTATAAAATGAAGATGATGTTTGTATGCTAATATTTACAAATGAAATGGAGATGAATAACGTAAATAAAATGACGTAATTACAAAAACGCATGACAGTACTTAACCATGCGTGTATCCCACACTCGGAATATTTTAGTTTTTAATGGGTTTTTGTAAATAAACAGTTTAATTATAAGAACGATAAATAATAAAAAATATAATATGCATAATATATTTATTATATAAAAATGAAGCATAGATTTTATCAAATATTTTTATAAATATCAGTCATGTGTACTGTGCAGTATTTACTATATATAATGTTTAGTTAAGGCAACACAACATATAGTGCAAATACATGCATTTTAAATTATCTGCAAACAAAAGTGCCTTTATTTTTTTGAAAATAAGAACAAATATACCTAATATTAATAAACACTAATGTTGTTAATGATCAACAAACATATTTTGATGACATAATACAAATTGGTTGGTACATCAACCAATATTATGCGTTCATTTAACAATGTTTTGTCTGGAATAACAAAAAATATATTGTTTATTTAATAATAGCTCGATGAAAAGATATTTGTGTAAGTGTTATGTACAAAAAAAAAAACTTTATATCTGTGCAGCAAAATTAAATTAAGTAATTTAGTTTGAATATATATTGGGTAAATTAAAAAAAAATCAATCATATTTTTTTATACCATAAAGTTTTTTGGCCGAAACTTTATTGGAATATGAGTAATTAATATTCGATGAGTCTACAGGTGTATATAGGCATATCATAGATATTTGTATTAAAATAATTACTTGAAAATTTAAATTCAAACTTTAATAATTTTAACAAATAAGAGATGATTATTATTATAATTTTAGAAAATAAAAAATTTCATATAAAAAATATTGTGTAGTAATATAAAACATATTTTAATATATTAAGCATAATGTACTTACATACATTGTATTGAATCATTTAACTTTTAATATTTCCCGAGTTTTGCAGCATAATATTAATATGCCATATAATAATTTGTAATATTTATTTAAACAATAAAATAAAATAAATTATAAACTTGTTTTAATTTCTGTAACAAATTCAACCAAAGTGAACATTAATAATTTAATTTAATATAATGTAGTTCAATTAAATTAAATTCTGTTTTGATGTCAAATCATATCGGTATTTTATATCAATTTATTATTTTATATCGATAAACATTGCATTGAAAAAATATATTATAATTTATATTAATTTATTATAAGTGGTTTTTATTATGTTTTGTATCCACATTATAAAATTATACATAATATTTAGTTTATTTAATACTTTGTATTTGTATAAAATATTATAATTATCTTAATGGAAATATTTTTTATTTTTTATTTAATTACAATAAAAATAATCGCATTGATTAATATATATATATATAAGTTATAAGTATGTATAAACAGGATGATTTAAAAAAGCATGCTCACTGCATTATTATTTATTTCTATAATAATGCAATTATTTAAAATGTGATGTTTTGATTATTAAATAAATTTAAAAGTTAAAGACCGTATTTAATAAATTAGTCAAATTTTTGAGATTTCATGTACAAATTAAGAAGTGTCCTGCGGAGATACAAACGTCTGTTTTTCAAATGAGGACTGATGTTTTCTCAGTAAATTATTTAGTGGATTATTTTATAAAAATATTGACACATCAAAATCAATATTCCAATTAGTAGTTTTTGAATTATTTGACTTTGTGTACTAAGGATAATAGTTAATAAATCTATGATAATGGGTTTGAAATTATGGAGGCTATATTGCTATAATGAATTGGACATTTTAGTAATTTCAAATTTGTATTAATCTATCATCATTTACAGTTTGTAAAATATTATAACAACAAGTTCAATAACAAATGCAAGTTTCAATATTACAGAATAACCACATTTATAACTACTATAATTATACTTTTTATATACATTTTAACAACCCAGAAATTATTCCTTTAAAATTTGAATTTGGTATACTAAAATTTTCAAAAAAATATATCTATATGTATAATAATTTATAGTAAAAAAGGGCGGGTTTTTATTTGAAAAACAAAAGTTTGTATCTCCGCAAGACGTTATTGTTTTAAGTATTTTATATATATATACATTAAAATCTCAATAACTTTGAAACATGGATTTGAAGTATATTAATATATTTAAAAATCAGAATTTGAATTAATTCATCAAAATAATTCAAAAAATATAAGTTTGATTTTTTAATAAATCATTTTTTATATTATACTAGTTAGTAGTTAAATTTAATTTATAAATAGTTTTAGAATGGAGGATAAAACTATAATATTATAAACTGTAGGTATCATTTCGTGTCGATTTTAAGTAAATTAAAATTTATTGCTAAAATGTATACATGTCTAGAAATATTATAACTCATATTATAGTGTTTAGGGAATGTTAACATTATAAATTTATAAATGGTTATTTATAAAAAAAAATTAAATAGTGGACATCCAATATTTGTTAATTAATATTACTTAAATATTATGCTCTAATAAATATTTTGTTTTTATCATCAGAATTACATATTATACAATTGTATGAGTATTTTTTTTTTTTACTTACATTAATAAAATAATGCATGTAATGTGTGTTACATATGTATATATTATACATTTATAAATACAAAATTAATAATATTTAACAGTCAACCATATGATTGCAAATTGTATATAATTTTAACCATGTTGTCTGAGTTATTAATTGAGAATAAATAGTAGTTATTTGATTAATATTATTTATTTGAGAAGTACCTCATCGTACCTATACTATTATTTGTACGAAACACAAAATTATAATGAACGATCGAATAATATGCTATATTATTATGATTTTAATAACTAATTTGCATATAAACTTATGATTTTTAACGTAGACATGACTGTATAGTGATCTATATTGACTATTTGAAACTGGTTTTCAAATATTAATAAATTGTAATTTTATTTATAGCTTTTAAGATACGTTTTAAATAATACTTTTTTTTTAGTTTTAATATAAAATGCACCAACGTTTTTAAAACAGATTTAATTTACATAAGCAAATTTCAGAAAATCAACGAAGTACACTAAATATGCAAATGTATGTAAAATATATTTTTGTATTTAGTTGTGTTCCATATTCAATCTATAATCTATATAACAAATATGTAGTTCAATATAAGTGTTATAATATGATGATTTACTTCTTTACAATATATATAATATGTAAAATTGAGAAGTTCCTCGAGCTCAAAACATGATTATGAAACGTTAGCCTTTCACACGCAATACTATGAAAATAATTTCAATTTTTTTTTACATTCTAGAAAAAATAAAATTAATATTAAGGCAATATGTAACTGATCAAAATATATGATTATGAAATTATTTATCGTTTACCTAACTTAATCTAACCTATTGGCTATTACGGACCCTTAACTTCATAAATTAACATAACTCAACGTTTATCAATTCCAAATTTTAAACATTTTTAAATTACTAGTTACGAGTTTTCTTTCTGGTTCTAAACAGAATAAATAGACTC
Organism: Rhopalosiphum padi; assembly: GCF_020882245.1. Lineage (NCBI taxonomy): Eukaryota > Metazoa > Arthropoda > Insecta > Hemiptera > Aphididae > Rhopalosiphum > Rhopalosiphum padi. Next base: position 30,125,235 of record NC_083600.1, read on the forward strand.
TAATTATCTACCATCGAACGGACCATCAATATTGTAACTAACTAAAAGTTAGCACACGTAATACACATTGAATACATTAAAAAATATGAAAAGCGTTTCGTGGATTATATAAAATAAAATTCAATTATATTTACTATGTTAAACAAGTTTTCGTTTTTATGTAATGACAAAGAACTAATTTAAGAGTTCACTTGTGAGTTGAACATTAACAGTAGCGCACTATGATATAGCACGCCTCGAAGGCCGCACGAAATCGTAATTTATTATTATTATATTAAATAGGTATTCCTATCATTTTAATTTTAAACACTTAATCAATGTTTATAGTAATCACGAATTGAATTCATCACAAATCTTATATTTGCTCTATTAAAAATTTAATAGGGTATTTAGTGAAAAGGAAACCATAACGTTTTATAACGAATCAAGATTACAGTTCGTGTTTCGTAAACGCACATTTCAAATAATATTTTTTCTAACACAAGTGACGGGATTAAAGTTTTCTGATGTTGAATAATCCTGTCACCAGTGACCTCCCTCGCGTTATACATTTACACAAATTTAACCATTTATCGTGTACCGCAAGAAAACAAGATGAAAATGAAAAATCACACATTAATAAATACTGACAGGCAAATTACGACCCGGCGGACTTATAATAATTATTAAAAATACATAAATATTCGAGTGAATTTAAAATTTGTAATTATGTTACAAGAGTGAACGTACGAGTTTCACTTGAATTCGTAACAAAACGTAGTATGAATTTATTAACTGCCTTTAGTTAAATATACATAGAATTATAGCAAGAATAAATTGTTATAATAGATGATTTAGAAATTGTGTCAATATTTCATAAATCGATGTTAATTTGATTGTAGTCGTATTTTTTCAACTTATTGATTACATAATAATACAGCTAGTTAATTTTTTTTAATTGTTATTAATATTTAGAAATTATAATTTATAGGCTTATGGAAATTACGCTGTTTTGAATTTCATTGTTTTTTTTTTATCAGCTATATAAAATAAATATAATATAATATTATATATTATAGTGGAAGGGGCCTTGTATTTCCCTACAATTGCTTTCTTATTGAATTCGACATTATATCGGATTATTATTCATTATTATTATCATACGTTATAACTTATAAGGATATTTTCAAGATATTTTTATTGGCTCATTCAATATATGTATGCCTATTATACAGAGTTCGTAAAGTTGTAAGTTTTTATATTATTTAAAAATTTTAAATAAATTGGACAGAAATTAGGGTGCATCATAAAAATATGATTAATTAGTTTAATTTTGTATCCAATAATTTGTAATTTTATAGTCTTACCCGATGGTATTACATTCAAAATGTTGAGGAGCATATCATAAAATAATTTATGTTTGAAATTCGTTTATTACTGTTTAATTATTTATTTTACTATCTGAAAATTTAGTTCAATAAAAACAGTAAGCATCGCATGAGGCGGGATTTATTATTAAAACGTTATTACGTTTGTGTTAATTAAATGTTTATAATAAATAATAATATTCTATATTAATATTTGTTATTAGATAATCATTTGTCAATGATTTTTTTGTATAGTTAAATGCCATAGATTTAGATTTATATTTTATACTGAATAATTTTCATTCATTATATTGTTGGATTGTATCTTAGTTTTTCAATATACGTTCTTTTACTTATCTATATTTAGAGGAATGTATTGTAAATAGAAGCAATTTAATTTAATATAAACATCTGTTTGGACTTCTTGAATTACAGCGTTGGTACCACGTACCTATTAGTGTAGAATTACAATAAAAACTTTTATTATTCAATGAGTGAAATGACGCAAACGTATTTGTTGTTATAACTTCCATAAAGATAAAGTCCATAAACATTGTTACATAAGTTATAGAATATTTTTTATTTATTCAACATATAATTACTACAGTAGTTGGAAGATTTGAAAATAATTTGCATAAATAAAAATAAATATCAAATATATCAAAGCTCTGAGATATTCTTCCCAAAATGTTGAACCACGGATGAAAATAATGCAATTATTACTGTGCCAAAAGAAGAAGCTACTTTATCATGATAATTGGACAAAAATAGTATAGACTAGAAATTAATGAAAAGTAAACTACAATTTTATCGTTATTCTAGTTTTGGTGTAGCTTAGAAAATATGGTGATACCATATTTTTTAATCTGTCTTCTGAAATATGAATAAATTTATAAAAGTTTAGCTATAATACATCGGGTTTTATCAACTCATACGAAAGCTGTATTATATGCAACGCAATATGAGTACAATAATTATAATATAGGTGCAATGTGACTCCTACAAGTATGAATATAATTGAATTTCGTCAAAAACTCGTTGAGTATATAAATATTAGGGATGTAATGATGTTTTGAAGATAAATCCACGAGCAAACGACTATATTGAACACATCGTCAAAATATAGATGAAATTGATTTTAAAATTTATTGGGATAATTAAATAATATCTTATTATATTTTATATAATATGTTGTAATGTTTAAAAAAAAATTGTTAAATGTGGTTGTTAGAAAAACCAAACCGGCATATTTTGCCACAAGCATTGTAAATCCTAGTTACGCCACTGTTAAATTATGATGTAGTTTTTCTTACATAGGTACATTCAACTTATATATTATTATACCTACGTTTTGGGTTCAATAAATAATATTGTACATATCATAACCAGACAAATAATATTAATTTGTCTAAGTATATATATTATATATATATGAATTATAATGGATTTTTTATGTCAAACTTGCGTGAGGTTCTGAAGCTTTACACAGGTTTTGTTTATTGTAAAGAAAGTATTTTTCAGTTAGATCTTTATAAATTTTGATCTATTTCAAATATATTCATTAAATGCAAAAAATTGTTTAAAAAGCTAGCATGCCAAGCTAGTTGCTTATTGTTTATTATTTGAATTAACGAAAAAAGGTTTTTTTCGGATAAAAATCTATCTATTTAAAATAACTACTGTACTAATAATAATATGTATTCTAATAAATTCTCCTAAATTATACTAACTAGCTAATAGTTATTATTCAAATAAGAATATTTTACAGTATGAAAAATAATTTGGTTTAACATAATAACATGTATTCAGTTATTTTGTTTAACCTTTAGGGTACTTATTTGTTTCTATTTATTTTGTTTTTGAAATAATATAATTTATTATTTCGATAATAAATGCATAATCGAATCAGCAGAATTTTTATAACAGAAAATATAGGCTTTTCCATTCACTGTTCAGTTTGTTTGCATACATACGGATGGCGTTGGGAAGATTAAAATGTAGCACGAGCAATAAGTGCGTACCTATGAACTATTTTAATTAAAAATAAAATATTCTTTCTTTTCAATTTCATTACATCTATACAGGAACTATGGGCTAAGATTGAATTCACCCTAGTCTGTACTATAGAGTAAATATTATAGACAACGGGTTATGGATAAAGGGTATAAAACTACTAACTGGATGAATCTTGTTTGCATTTTTTTTTTTTACAAGCAAATTATGCGGAAATTCCAGATTTTTTTTATAATTATTTAATTATTTTTACGAGTTTGCGAGTTTACGAACTAAGATTGTTTTACTTAAAAAAAATCGAGGTAAGTATATTTTCTACATTTTTAATGTTTTTATACATAATATGTAAGAACAATTTAGGTGTATACATTTTTTAATACATTTTCAAGAATTTTGACTGAGTAAAAGAATTTGCGTAGATAATAATATAATATACATTTTTTTTTTTAATTACCACGTTTTGCAATATTATCGTCAACGGTTAATTCAGTCCACCGATCTATGTCCACCAGTGGCACCAGCTTATGTCTGTCCGAAGACTTCGATACTTGATCAGTACAACGCAGCTTGTGCCTTGTAAATATCTGAACGATTTAATAAACTATCTCTAATAGTACTAAGACTATCATATAAATGAATAGCAGGCCAAAAAAAAAAATATTATTGATGGGGTTTTTTTTTCAACAGATTGCAGTATCAGTAGCAATAAAAAGAAATGGCTCGATTCGCTTGCAAAATTGTATCGCAATTTCCTAATGTTTAAGACAAACAAGATGTAGGTATCAAAAAATTACGTGTGTTTACATTTCGTGTGGTACCATAAATTAATATTTTGAAGTTAAAAGTAAAAATATAAAATACCCATTTAAATAAAAAAATAGATATTTAGTAAATTAACATTTTTGTAAAATGTAAAATTATTGTCAGATAATATTTAGATACAAAAAATTGACTTTTTTACGTTTTTATACGCCTATATTGTTTCGGCAACAAACATAATCGTGTTTGTGAAGTTTTGATGAAAGTCAAAACTAGTTTCTTCACCACGATAACGCACAAAATATAATTTTTAAAAAACGGTTTACGATGAATTTCGTATTAAAAAATTTAATACAATATGATTTTAAAATATTTATAATTTGTTTTTAAATTAAAATTCGAAAAATCTTTCCGGGACCTTCGAGATAATGTTCTTAACTATTTTTTCAAAATTTTTATACGTATGCTATCTGGTCATCAGAACATCCGAAGACGTAGACTTCTCATTTTTCATATTTATTTGTTAATTATTGTAAATTATTTGTTTTTCTGTGGTTTTAAAATATTAAAACATACATGTATGAGTGGTTAGAATAAGCAGAAAAAAAAATTAAACAACAGAACGAAAACAATAATGTAGCAAATGTTTTAAGTTGTGGATTAAAAAAACAGGTAAATATTTATAAATTACAACTATACTATTAATTTTGTAAATTTTACAGTTTATTTATTAATGATTTAAGAACCAGGGTGTATATAATTTAATTATAAGTGTTCGAAAATTATTATAGATGATTTGTTAGTATTACAAATAATGGTAATTTTAAATTTCTCTTGAAATGAAAAGGATATAGTATATAACGTCGATAAAAAAAACGAAAACGTGTATAGAAGATTAAAAACCATTCAATCAATTGCTTCATAGATGGATCTAGTAATTGAACTATTTAATTGAAAAGGCATTATTATAATCACTACATATATTTTTTATTTTATTTAGTTAGATATAAATAATAATTTAATTATACTTCAGAACATGTCTACAGGGATTCAAGTATACAGAAGTTACGCAACAAGTCCAAGTGTGTTTGGAAAATATGCCTCCAGTGTAACTATAAACAACATTAAGTATGAACTGAGGGATATATGATCACATATATACGAGATGAGTAGATTAAGACATAGCATTGAACATTATCAATTTTACTACAAGTAAAATAATACAAAATATAATCAGGAACTTGTAACTAGTAAGCGACATAAAGTATGAACTGAAGGATATATGATCACATATATACGAGATGAGTAGATTAGGGCATAGCATTGAACATTATCATTTTTATTGTAAGCAAAATCACGCAGGAACTTTTGACGGCTGAAAATCTAAACCTATGCCAGTAAAAGGAAATGCAAGAATACCTTCCGAATTTTTAATATACACAATATAATATTAAAACATACAGGTTATTGACACAAGGATTAGATTTTGTATAAATAAAGTTTTACATTTTAATTGTATTCATCTTTAAAACTAATAACATTTTTACCATACACATAGTGTATACAAAATAATTAAAAGTGCAGTAAGTGAGAACTAAAAATTATCGTTAAATAATTAAATTATATTATGAAGAAAATTATTGAATACAATTAAATTAAGATATTTAAAATCCCTTTAAAATCACGGTCTAAAAAATTAAAAATCCCAAAAACCCTCGAATATTTTGGCGAAGGACACAAAATTTTTAAAAAAAAAAAACCTTAAAAAACATTAAAAATCCAGATATTCGAGGTTTTTTTAAAGAATTTTTAAATTAAAATTAATAGTTTAGGGACGTCGCTCTTGGTTTTATAAATATACTCTGTCGAAAATTTGTTTATGTTTTACATATATAGTGTATTAAATTCAAAGCCCTAGTTATCAAATACAAAAATCATATTTCCTATTACAAAAGTTGAGCTCAAGTATATTTCAAATTTAAAACATCTTGAGTTTTTCACAAATAATATTGAAGTTATTTAGTTGTAAGTTGAAACAAATATAAAGAGCAAAATGAAAGTGAGTTTGAGACGAGCTGACAAACACGTTTGTAGTGGGCCCACTAAGATTATGCGTAATATACTGAACACAAATAAACTATAAGATTATTGATGGAATCAAACAATGAACTCAACACTCTTCAATACTAACTACTACTAACTAAAAATAACAATAATGATAAATAAAAGGATAATGATAAAATATTATTATAATAATATATACTAATTTTATTATTATTTTTAGTCAACATTTTGATTGGAGTACAAACATTTCACAGGCATGTCCAATGTTTCTGATTTTAGTAATTTAAATATTCTTTATAATAATTTGAGTGTTGTACGTAGCGTGGGTTGATTTCATAAGGGTGAATGGCTGTTGCGTCGTAGTATTCCTCGTATACCGGTGCAGTGATTGAAAAGTCTTCTTGTACATTCTTTGGGAAAGCTATAATGAAAGAAAAAAATGTATAATTAAAAATGCGTTTTAATCTATCGGACATTGAATTTTTATTCTGTAATATTCATTTGATGTACCATAGGAACGTTAAAATTAAAAAATACATGGATAACTATTAAAGCATGAGTGGTTATTATTATTTAATACTTAATTACTGCCAAGTCAATTTCTTCCTATTAATCGACATTTTAATTTTGCTTTAGGACGTTGAGCGATTGTATATTATATGTCAGAACTTATTTTAAATACAAAAATATAAGCTAAACATGATAATTGTTTATGAATAATCGTGCATTAACGAACATTACCCGTACATCCAAAATACGAAATTTTATATTTTAATTTTGATGATTAGGTCTTATTTAATTAAAATATAGTTTATTCTGGTATTTATATTTATTTATTTAATACGATTATATTGATAAAGTTGCGTTTTCAAATATTTACACGTCAGTCTAAATTTTTTCCTATCGGTGCGTAGGTCACATTTTCAAATATTTATTTTTCAGTTTTCATATAAAACTAAATATTTTTAACGAATCAATTAATGATAAACATAATTGAAGTATCGTTATGATAAACAATTCATAGCTAGTTAATATTTTATCATAAACCAATTATTGCTTATATGAATGATACTCGTATTATCATCATACACATTATTTAAAATGCGTATAACGTAGGTTTCTAGTGGCTACCTTATTTTTGCTTGAAATACAACTTTTGTATCAATTAAGCTACCTACCTACCTACATTCCAATACTATTTTTTTTTTTAATTATTATTTTTAGTTTTTACCAATTAACACAGTTAAAATATAATTTCAAACACACAACGGTGAGACTTGAAAGTCGACTTTCATTAAACATCATAATATTTTTATAACAATAAAAATAACATGCGTATTGTAAGTTTTAAATATAATAAAGATTGGAATAATTATCGTACGTGTCATCAAATAATTTAAATGTCTTCAACATACAATTTAGTGAAATCAATTTATGTTGACGTTATACATTTGAAACCAATAAAAATCTTTTGTCAATTAGAGTGTTCACGTCAAATTTAAACTAGCTTATATATTTCAATGTCAGTAATTGTTAGAATTAAACAATCATATACTGAAGTAATCCAATTTGTCCCAAAAATACAAGTCAAATAATTATTATTATAGTATGCATTAAGGTAAAGGATGATAAATATCAGTTTCATTATTAACTTGACTCGTATTATTTTCAAACAGCATCCGGCCCGATAAATAATAAATGATTAGCAGTTAGCACTATACTATAACTCTGTACAACTGCTATTGTGAAACAACATTCTTCTACAACATACCTTGTGTTTTACTATTGATAATTATTTTAATATTATATTATACGTTATTATTGTTTATTTGTAAATCAATACTTCTATACTGTAAAATGGTTTAAATAATAGGTTCGTACTTTCCTGGAACAAAAAAACCTGAATAAATTAGTCGAAATATTTTGAAAATTATACTATGTGTATAGAAAATTATAATTTTGGTAAAAAAAAAATGTTTTGAAATGTTAACGGTAATATTTTTTGAATTTCAAAAAAATAAGTAAATAATAAGATACATATTATGTGATGTTTTTAGAAAAGTTATTTTAACAAAGAGACTACTTAAAGAAAACGTAGTCTCTGATTTCCGCTCAAAATAATTTTCTATATCTTTATACATTAATTTTAAATTTAACACACCCATTAAAATGACCTTTATAATGATAATATACCCTTAATTGTATCTTACTATACCTACTATTAAGCAAAGCAACTTTTCCTATATATGTATTTAAAGTGCTGGAAATTGTCTACTTTTGATCCTTCAAAGTACCAATTACATCAAATTGTCTATTAAAAAACCCCTTAAAGTTGAAGATTGAGCTATTTTTTCTTCTCCTAAACTTTTATTTTAATAAATAGTTAGCGTGCACTTGCATAGTTGACCCTATACTCTATAGTTTTACCCATTGTTATCCATTCATTTGTAAAAACAATTTTCATAATATTCATATATATCTCCTCAGCCATTTCAAAAAAAAAAAAAAAAAAAATGGTAATATAAGGCTTCTCAAGAAATAAATTGAAATTCAACTTAAGAAGATACTGATAACTGACAGTGAATTGCCGAATTGTATCTAATTATTTTAAAATTATGTATATTTCTGTCAAAGTGTTTTGAATAAATAAATTACCCATTGTCCATTGGCATCATAACTACTGATATTATCTAGTCATAACCTATATTGCCGGAGTTTTAACCATTTATAATAAAATATGTACCTAGTATTACAATAAAATAATAATTATAAATATTCTTAAAAATTATATATAAAAAAAATCAACAAAAGTGGACGGCGTAATGCATACTATAACGATCTTATTCATTCAAATACGTGGTAGCTTATTTATATATTTTTTGTAATTATTGAATGCATTTAATTAATAATTTTATTCATTGATATTTTATTTTTGTGTACTCGAGTGCAAATTATTACGACGGCGTTAAGTATAGGCAAATACTTAAACGTTTATTCCTTATCCACAATTTAATTGAATTTTATATTGTTCCACGGCGTTTGTAGAAATTAATGTTTGTCTTAATAGAGTATTTTAATTAAACTTATATAACTATATTATAATGGATATCGTAATGAAGTTGTACAAGTTTAAACTGAAATACTCCTAAGTGTTCAATACAATTTAACATGTAAGGAAAATCACACTACAAGATTGTTCTACCATCGAAATAATTGGTTTCAATACAATATATACGCCTTTATTAACAAATCTGTGACAAATTTCGACTAATAATTAAGTAATTCATAGTTGATTTATATAATCCAATAATACAGTATACTTTTTTTTATTTAAGTTCACTAAAATAGTAAAATGTCAATAGATACTTCATTCAGACATATTAGCTGACTGCTTAAATTGTATGTTTAAATACAAAAATATAACGTTAAGCAATATCATTCACGGTGGATTTGTTTTAGAATTAAAACATTTTTCAAAATTATTAGGATTTCGATTTCAGAAACTATATATTATTATTCTACAATATGACGAAAAAGTAAAAGTCGAAACTCAAAAGAAGTGTAATTTATTTCTTACCGCATCACATATTCACATACCGATTTCTTACGGTAACGTGAACACAATTTTATATAACTACCATTTATTCGTATATATACTATTGGGCTGCAGTCAGTACTCAATTTTAGAGACCTTTGACCCTTTGAAAAAAATTGATGATGCAGAGTTTAGGGTAAACTACTGGGTCGGGTTAATTTAAATTTAGACAATTTAATTGAAATATTGAAATAACCGAATTCAAAATACAAGCCCGGGTATATTTTTTTTTTTTTTTGATCACGGTACCCGAAAATATTAATAATGTTACATACAAAACGAGTATTTGTTTACGTTTCTTATTGTTATTTTTTTAATATTTCAATTAACTAATTGTAATTACTTTTACTTTTATAACATATTTTCCTAATCAATATATTATATATTATATATGCATATAAATGATTCATATTTATTTGCGATTTTGTCTCATCTAAGACCTATGTATGAATGATGCGGAATAATTTTGAAATAATCAATCTGATGCTCACTTGTTCCTAATTTGTTCCTTTATATAATTAGATGGTTGTGTTGCACTATTACATATCATAAAGTGACACGTTACATGAGTTCCGTCAGTTCCGGTAAGTTAATCTCAATAGTAAAACAGGAACTTTTTATGGCCCAGTAGTTACTTGAACTTCTTTCAGTTTAAAAATAATAGGGGTTAAAAATAATAGAAATGCTATGTAATAGCAGGAGCATTTACATATTTAAAATAAAATTTGAAACTATTACGTGATTATGATCCGTATTTTAAAGAATTTTTGTCCATACTAGTGTTCAGTACGTATAATGTACATAATATGTTTTCTAATATATTATAATATGCTTTTCGAACATAATACATACATAATCATATTATATCTTGGAAACAGTTTACAAATTAAATATTGTGTTTTTGCATTCCATATTGGAAAGTGATGACGTGTATTGGGCAAGATTGATATCTTTTAACACCAAATATTTTTAAGTAGTTACAATTATTGATCAGTATCACCAGAAAATTTAAGTTTTTGTTTTGTTAAATTTTTAATATTTTATTAATTTTTAAAAATTATTATTGTCAAATGTATAAATAGTATTTATATATTAGGTTAATAGGTAAATATTATCATATAAAAATTAATTGTTCGTTCAATATCATAAAGAATACTTAAAACTTAAAAAATAAAAATTGATTATTAATTTTTATCAACATCTGATAATTGATTAACTTCAAAAGAATGCTCTGTAAACAATCTACGCTTTTTATATCGTATTTACCGTTGAATATCTAACTAGATTGAAAGAGAAATAAAAACAGAAAAATAATGATTTATAATAAACTAAAAAAAAATAAATGTTTTGATTTTTTAGTTCTTTTAATATTTTTTTCTGAGAATATCCTCACGCTCCTCTTTGATTCTGTTTATATATATATAAATACCTGGATGGTAAATGCATCTGTTTCAAAAACTATAATTCATATTGATTTTATTTTACTGTAAGTATTATAAGTGTAAATTAAATTTATTTTTTTTCATAGTTTTAAAACATGTGATACTTAATATTTTTCCAGAAAAGTGATATGAACGTAATTAGAATGGTAAACCATCCTATTAACGCAGTAACGCCATACAAATATAAATAGGTAATGTTTATTATTCGTCATTCTTTGAACAAGTTATAAAATCACAGGTAACAATTATAATTACTATACTTCAAATCATTACGTAGGTACACATTAAATCAGTTATAGATGAGTTAAATATGATCGGATCAATTGAATACGTTATATTATCATTATCGCGGGTTAATTTAATCTTGAAAAATATAATAACAATAATTGTAATACGAATTGACTATTATATTATTATGTTGTCATATAAAATAGAGACGTTTCTCGAATCCTCTGCAAATTAATTAAAAATTAATAAAAAAACGGAAGCTATGCTTAAACTTATGAAATATATTAAACATTCGCCTGCATTTCCGTCATTAAGTTTGAACACTATAATATATATTGTGTATAACATAGTAGTATATGAATATATAGTGAAGGCGCACGTGATTACGCGGCGTGTACCTATACTTAATGCATCTTTGATTTTATTTGAATACATATGTACCAGATAGTTACTAAGAAACAACTTTACGTAGTACGAAACGAAGCTTGCGCTGAGTTTAATTCGGTGTGTGGCGGAGAGATACTGTTGAAAATAATGAATATGTACGCCACAAAAGAAAAGACCGGGAGTTTTTTGAAAGCGTATTTTGCTTATTCAAAAAAATCTATAGAGATGTGACGCTCGCACACGTCTAAAAGAGCAGTTTATACACGTTGAGTCCGTGGGATAGGTTTTCTAATTATTATTAATTAAAAAGTTTCGTGTTCACATTTTGTTAATTAACCAAATGGTGAAAATGACTGAGAAATTTCAATATAATGGTTTCAGCTGTGCATATTAAAATATTTTTACAGAAAAAAAAACTTATCAAAGATATACTTTGAAACATCCCGATTTAATATATTAGTGTATGGAAACCCTCGTGGCCATATCATGTCTTTGTGTAATTACATTAATAGTAGGATCGACAGAACTATAATTAAATGTTTGTAATAATTAGACGACCGTTACTTTCACAATGCACTCGTTGTTAATCGAACCGTTTTAAAGTTGAAAGGTATTCAAGTATCTATCATTATGGATATGACGTGGTCAGTAATTCACGGTCGTATATTCACGATCGCAAGGGATTATGCTTTTAAAAAAAGACTGGAAAAAATATCAGATCGTGGTCTGGTTTTAATGCCATATTGCAAAATATTATATGAATAATATCTATATAAGTTTGGATTGTATGGTACGAAACGAAATAAATTGTTATTATTTTGATAATGTAAGTTAGTAATATATAATATTACACATTATTATATAATTAATAGTATTATATTGTTATGTAATTTTAATTTTAGAATATGTAAATTTTTATGGGTTTTCAATTAAGAATAATGAGTCGTGTTTAAATGTTTAAAATAATATAACTATGCGAGTGTCATTATTCATTCTTGAAATCTTAATTTATATAAATTGAATAAATATAATATCGGCCCCCTGGCATCTATATAATAATATAGTTATATAATATCATGGAATACGATTTATTGGTGATAGATATATTATATTAAAATATTAATATTAAAATGATATTAAAATGTTATGAGGGGATTTCGAGCATGTGTAATATAAAATATAAAACACCGTAATATTATGGTAATTATAATTTAGTTATAGGTACTTACTACTTTTCAAATCATTTATCACAAATTCACAAACTATTGTTTATAATTAATTATTATTTCATTAAATTTGAATAATTAGTAATGTATATTTATAACTATTAAACATGATATTTATTAAATTCTGATAAATTTTATATTTACTAAATTTATTGACATGTAATAAAAAATAACTAGAACAATTCGAGAAGTCGCTATAATTACTCAATATAATCGAATATAAAAGTTTAAAAATTTCGAATTTGCAATTGTGTCAGTTTTTTTTTTTACTACCTATCATTATAAATGATTGTGTGTAATAAAATTATGCTACGAAATAAGTTAATCAACCTTACACTTAATATATTGTTTGCCATACTGGTGTAAAACTAAATTAAAAAGTCTTTGATAAAAAAAATTCAGCCTATTTTATGGATTTGATATTGTTAATAAATCGTTTGATAAAATGTATACACGAATCAAATTCTATGAGTCTGGTAACAAAAACCGGATATGTCGCACTGATATAGGTATTGTGTGTTTGTTATTGGCTATACAATTTTTATGAACGCACATACCTATTGTGTTACATTTTAATTCGATGATAAACTATTTTATATGAAAAACGATCCTGTACAGGGACGATCTGTCTATATAAAATTATTTCTAAGGGCTTATTATAATATATTATATTGCCATAAATAATTAATTTTTTTATTAGTTGTATACTTACATAAAAGGTTGAACTAATTTTTACCAAAAACAAAAAAAATAATCGCATATATTATAATATTACCAGCTATTAAAGGATTTATTGAAAATCATTACTGACGTATGTACTGTAGAATAGTGTAAATAGATACATGGTATAAATAGCTTCAAATGTATGTAAATATTTTAATGTTCAGTTGAGGATAGTAAATAATAATATGCGTATTCAAAAATATATTTTTTAATATTTTTTTATATATTTTTATGATTTTAATACAATTCGAAAAAATTAACTTTATTTTTCAACTTTATTAAACTTATTTTTATTGGTTGTAACAAGAAAACAATAGGGTGACACACAAAATTAATATACATATTATTGTAAAAATAATATATAAAGTTATCACCTGATTAGAATCTAAACGCCAATTTCTATTAATTGAAAAACAACCGAAAAAAAACTTTGTTCATAAAAATATTTTGTTTGAAGCATGTACTTATAGAATTTCGTATACCTATACGTTATAGGATATCATTTACTTAATTATTTATAAGAACATAAATTGATGTACTTTGTATAATCTTTTAAATATCTCAAGGGACTCATAGGACGTAATTTGTTTTTAATATACGATATAATGTGATATAATAATATTACATAACAATATAAAAATTATTAACTATTAAGTTGTATTATCATCACGCGAACAGTTTATATTAGTCATTTATCTAATCATAATGTAAGATTTATTACTAGTAAATCATATTTTATAAGCTATCATAAAAATAAAGTCCATAATTTAAGCAAATTTATAACAAAATATTGTTTCTATATCATAATATTATTGTAAATATTTAAAAAAAATTATTAAATATTGTTGTTTATTATTAAAGTATAGAGGTCATACTTATTGATAATTGAAAATATGAAAATATTATCTATTTTATTAACCAAACTATATTTATGGTTTCTAAGGGAACCTCGATCAAGATTTTTAAATCTTAGACTAGTGAGCAGTGGCGAACATGATGTATGTGGTATGTTAACCCTAAATCAAACCCAAATTAAAAAGCTTAACACCAACATTGCATAGCAAAAAAATGTGGTTGATGGTCAAACACAATTACGAACAATACCTATTTCAAATTTTTTTGAAAGACTAGGATTGATAACAAAGTAATTAAGTAAATAGATATATTTATATTTATAGTAAATGGATATTTACTCATATATTATACTCATAGTTATAGCTTATAATAATAATTTACAAATTTACAAAAAAAAAAAATTCTTGAATTTGCTCAGTCAGGATTAACTTCTCTAGTCATCTTATTATAACTCGTTTCTGTCAGGCAGCCACACTACAGATTATAGTTCACGATTATTAATGGATCAATATCGTTTCAGTAATTTATCCGTACTAAGTATTAAAAGTGTTGTAGAAATTCTTCCTGAACCACATTTTACAACAATCTATACTATAATCTATACTCATAAATTAAAAAAAAATGAAACTTGAATAATTTATAAATAACTATTTTTTGCTATATAAATATTATTAAAACTAATTTTGGTAGTTTTGTAGTGATTTACATTTTAAAATGTGTGCTGATCACTACGGGTAACTTTTGCTGTAGCCCTCCCGAGGGTTTTGTGCTACTACTCGTGATACATATAATACTAGATTAATTTATATTTTCCATTATAATTTAAAATTTGTCGAAAGACATTTTAATTAAACATCCTATTATTTAAATCATTATATAAAATCACAATTTTCCGAGCTGTCTACTCTAAATTAAAACTGTCAACTAAATATTATACCAGACAACATTCATATAGGTACTTTTGAAAGTTAAAAAAGTATAATATAACGTATCCAGATATAATAATGTAATGTCAGAATGAGTTATTATAACTAAATATCAGATGGCGGAAGACTGGAAGACAAAGCTATAAACTCATTATTACACATGCTAAAAATACCTTATTTGTTACTACTTTGGTATATATTACATTTGACATTTTGAAGTGTTATAAAATGTGCCTGTTGATCACTAACCTGTCTTTGAAATAAATAATAAAAATAAAATAACAGTTAATAAGATATTAATATTATTATAAATTAAAAATTTATAAATTCTATTTAATTAGCAAATTATCATAATTTATCAACTATCGAGGTGTGTGGTTAAAATTTAAACAAACTCTTCGGTTTGTGTCTTACACAGTTAAATTATACACCCATATGATGTAGACCAGAGGTCGGCAAGTAATTTCTATTGGAGTCCTAAAGATTAAAATAATAAATCAATGAGGTCCAGTGAAAACATTTTTTTCAAATCTTTATACATAATGAAGTAAGTACAATGTGTTGATAGGGTCTAAAGTTATGCCTTCCGCGGCCAGTTGCCGACCCCTGATGTAGACGATTAGAACTACGAACATCGTAAAATATCACGATAGGTCAACGTTTTTATCACAACTCATTATTTCAATCATCGATAATTTATATATTTTATTTTTCAAGATATTTATTCAATTATTATCATAGAGTACCAATGTTATTTTTAGTTTTCTTTTTATGATTTCTTGCAGGTATGTATACAAAATCGAAAATCGTGACGCTTAGATCATCTAATAATAATATTTATATTATCTAAACATTCTAAACCATAATGATGTATATAAATCATAAGTGTATAACATATACCTAAGACAAATAAATACGCGACTACCTATTACATTCCAAGTTAAGTTAGGTCTTATTTCCAACAGGACAGACGAGTAATGTTCACAAAATATCTCGATAAATGAGTTATATATATTATATACAATTGTAAACATTTCTCTATTGAAATATAACCAGCTGACTTCAATAATAATATTCTATAGTCAACCTATTGGTTGTTTTATACGTCTATACTTATAAATTATAATAACCACAGCTCGGATCACAAGATCAGCGTCCTCCTCACGTGTGCATGGTAAATATATCACTGCACTAGTGTGCGTGCCATTCGTCAGTGTCCAACTCACTTATTGGTCCTCTGGCCGAGTGCGGATCATCCGCGATGTCTACGGCAGTAGCAGCGGTGGCGGGCACGGTCCTGACGACGTATCGTGGTTTCTTGGGCTTACCGGACTTGCTGACAACCGCGTTGAAACCGTTAATCGGGTCGGCCGTGTAGTCGACCGTCCGCACGGTGCCGTCGGGCTCCACAAGACTGTACTGACCGCGAACCACATCGCCTGTCCGCTCTTCAGATTGGTGTTTGATGTCCCCCGTGGCAGGATCGTGGACGCCATACTTGTAAGCGTAACTTACCGGCACCTGCAAGTTAGGATAAGAATATTTTTGTTTGGTACATGTTATTGGTTGCGCGTACACGATGAAATTATTATCGCTTTGGGGGACGAACATTATTCCAATGGGCAGATACACAAGCGTTTCGATGACGTGTTTTATATGTATATTTAGCAGTTGTATGCATTTATTATAGTCGGTGCTTTGGACGAACGAACCGTTTTTGTGTTTCTCAGAATAGTACTTAAGAACTATAGAGTAATAGGACGAAAATAAGAACATGTGGCTGTATCAGAGCTTAGTTCGTAATACCAACAACGTTCTACCCTTCTTTGAAAATGCAATATCACATGTATTATAATAAACCCACTTTAGTAGGCTAGTCAATTTCTACATCAGCATTTTTTATTTGCGCGGTTCACCTGGAAAAGTGATTTGTCTATTTGCACAATACGTCATCCCACCCACCATATTTGATCTTTATCCTCCAAAGTATTATCGTAATATCATGAATACAAACATGTCAACGCAAATATTTTGAAAAAAAGATTGTACACATATTTATACTTTTTAATAACATATATTATTATCCACTTATCGCGAAGAAAAAAAAAATATATATTTGTAAAAAAAGTAAACAGAAAATGAAGAAAAACTGTTGAAATACTTTTTATTTGAGTCTCTGGGGAAATTTAAGACAATAGACATTCGATTTATAAATTAAATATTTTGTATTAGAACGGTTTTTTTTAAATTAAAAAAAAAAAAAAACGAATACCAAGTATAACGAAAACCTTATCAAATTAATTAAATATACATACCTACATATATATTATACAGTGATTCTGTAGTTATTTTGACAACTTTTTAAAGTTAATTCACTTACCAAGAAGTGTATTGAAGTTATTCGTTCACAAAAGAATCATTTGTATTTTAAAACACTTCATAAGTTTACAAAGAACGTTGTTAATTATTAATGTTTACAAACATATAAATGACTGTTTTGACTTTAAAAAATTGATGTGATATTGTTTGACATTATAAACAGAACTTCTGAATCTGAATATATGATTAGTTGTTTAACTATTATTGTATTGTATATGTATAAAAATATTATTTACAGCAGGTATCTGGTCAGCTATTGTATAATTTACTATATTATTGTACGAGTTGTTGTGAACTGTGAAACAATCAGATGTACTTGCGTAAAATGATACATTACAAAAACTATTAAAAATCGAATACGATATAGTAATGACCTATTCTCCGTTTTTATTATTTCTGGGAACATGTATGAATCGTGAAGTTTAATTGATTATAATATCAATATATTTTCATTTAGAAAAAAATTGTCATAAATTATAAAACTCGCAAAACAAATAAACAATAATCATATAGTTTACGTTGAGCTATAATAATATTCTAACTCGACTATTTCCATCACCGGTTAATACATAATTTGGTGTTCTTACGTAATAATCAATATCCGGTTGACCTGGATATCTTGACCTCGACAATGATATGCTTACCATTAATAATAAGCACGACAGCACCTGCAATTTTTTTTTTTTTTAGTTATTATCTTAGTAATGCTATACATACTATTGAAAAGTTCTGTTCACGAATAGCCAATATTTACGTTTTTTTTTCAATTGTGAAGCACTCGCAATAATAATAGTAATGTACAAAGACTGTATGCATTGTCTTCATTTTCAAACATTTTTTATTAATAATTGCTCATTAATTATTAAAATATTTTAATAATCGTGTAATTTTTTTAGCTAAAATATCCACATAAATAAATGCAAGTTTTTCTATACATCCTTGTATACAATTTAATGTATATAAAAATGTGCAATTAATTAAAACAATATAAAGCTATAAAACTAAAACCATCATCGTAATGTAATTCTTATAAATGTATTATATTATGTTTATATTTTGATTTTGCACAAGCTAAAGTGTGTAAATACTTTTTTAGGAACTTGAAAGAGTTACTACTTTTAATTTATAATTATTATCATTCATTACACTGTGATTGACATGCCATTTAAAAGCGGAGTCTTGATTAAAGAAGATGTGATACATTTTGTTTATTTAATATTGTTTTTTTCGAAATTTTTGTACTCGTAGTTTAAATACAACTACGGTAAACTGTTAATTCTTTTTTCAATACAAAACATTGAATAACAATCAATTAATGGGATTCTAAATTTATATAAATGATATGTGTATTATATATTATATATTGTAGTATTTTAAATTTAATATTACGCATCTATTATATTAACTAAATTAAGTTTCGTATTAATTAGTTATTTAAACGTTTATACACTCAGGCTATAATATAGGCAAATCAAATTACACGTAGGTATCTTTATATCTCACCGAAACATGTCTGTTAAATAAAAATTTTAATTTATTAAGGAGTATAAATCAAATAATACGAATGTTTTTGGTGAATTAAATACGGTATATTATATTATACATCGATTTATATAACAACTTAAATTTTATAATAATTATATTACATATAAGCAATAACGATCACGAAATCTTAAATTCATCATTTTTAAATGATAGTTACTAATATTATTAAATGGGCAAAACAAAAATAAAATTATTAACACTATTTTAATAATTATTCATTTATTTATGAAATTACGGTTACTAATACGAGTATATACATCTAATGTAGGTATATTATTTATTTTACAACAATAATATAATATACTATGACGATTTATCAAATATAAAATGTACATTTACATAGATACAATTAGGGTTCTAAATTTGAAATATTTCAATGAAATATTGAAAAATATTTTTTCTTTTTTTAAATGTGTTCGATTATCGTTGATTAGAAATAATATATTGATTATATACAGAAAATATTGATAGTAAATATGCAAAAATATGCACTATATATTTTTGATATTTATCACTTGTATTATTAATTGGATCCTTATTGGTTATTATTATTATTATTTATTATACATATTTTCTTTGTTTCACACAATTAACCAACTTTTGAAAATTTTCACTTGCAAGTTGACGTGATTATAAATTTTAAGATATAATAATTTATATTTTATTTTTCATTACAATGAAATATTTCATGAAAATTTCATGAAATTTTAAAACCCTAGATACAATAGATCAATAATATATACTAACATACATAAAATTGCTTTATTTATAAGATTTAATTTAAAAAAAAAGTCTACTTATAAATTAATTTATGAATTAAAAATAATTAAAATACTCTATGGTTAACTATATTAAAATAATAAAAGTAAAATTTAAATTTAATACCTATAAGGAATTTTATCGATCTAATATAATAGGATAAAACTATATTAATTTCATTAATGATGGCATGCGTACAATATAATTTAACCTAATATCGCAATACTAGCAAAATATTATTTTATAATTTGTGGGAAAATGGTGATGAGTTTTTAAGAATAGTGTGAGAAAAATGATTTCTGTATGGAGTATTGTTATTCAAATTATTAAGAAAAGACAACGAGATAAACGTAAATATTAGCAATAGTATATTAAGAATTCGTTTGAAATGTCAATTTCAATGTCATTATTTCTCATTTAAAAACAAAAACTAATCGGGACACATCTGCGCTATTTTATCATTTGTTATTCAGAACGTATAGTTAATCAGGTACCAATCATATTAAATTAATAGATTACTAACACAAATAAAATTGAACTTACACTGTTTGCTATTTTTAAATGTTATAAGTTATCAGTAAAAAACAGTAATTTTTGAGGTCTTGATATTACATTTTAATTTTTAACAATTTTATGGAGAAAATATGTTTAGAAATCGGATTAACTCACAATAGAGTCACAAGGTCGACGAGAATGATTTCTTTTGAGTTAAATTATTAATACCTAGTTCTGGTTTAGTTTTTGTTCTGGATTAGGTTAGAAGGCCATTTGACAAAAAGGGACAATGTAGAAGTGAAAGATAATTTTTGAATTAAATTAATATAGACATTTTATGTTAATAAAATAATATCATAATACTCATATTATGTTTCATACGATTAGCGTTATTATTATATAAATATATTTTTTTTTGTGAAACTGTTGATATGGTTAACAATGTGTTAATCGACCGTATAAATATGTCTATAGTCTGAATGATTTTAAGGAGATTTTTTAAATAGATATAATATTTAGACGTATTAGACATTATATATGATTAGCACGTATTATTATAGGTTTCAAAAATAATTTGACATAAGATTGGTAATAAACGATTAAAATTATTATGCATTTTTTTATAATAGGTATTAATACATATAGTTTTTCCATTGTGTTAAAATGTGAATTTTATTTAAATTTATCCATAAAAAATATAAACTATCAATTTATAAAAATTAAAGTCTTTTTAAAATTTATAAGTAATACTATTAAAAGTTTATTTTAAATAAATGGTATATTTATTTAACATCATTTTTTATATTTTATATTAATTATTGTGGTGTATTAATATTTAAAAGTATGTATTATGTTTTTATATAAAATTAAATCGAAAAAATAGTTAAGTAAATATATTGTTGATATTAATAATATTTTATTAATATTTATTGCTGTAGGTATACCTTCACATTTTTTAGTTGAACTTATGACCTAATTTATTTTATTCTCTTTTGTAATCGTTTTTAATTTATTGCTTTTGTAGGTTTCTTAGAATATCTCAATATGTTTATTCACTGCGAATGAAGTAAAAATGAAAATTATTTATTTAGAATTTAAAGAGTATACAAAGAAGTTTTAAACTTGAAGATAACCTAGAAGTTATATATTATTTATGTTATTGTGTAAATGCAGGACAAAATAATTAATAGACAATTAAAAACAAAATCATGAATTTTAAACAACTACTGTTGCATGGTATAGGCAGTAGGCGAATGTTATCAATGTTTGTGGAATACATCAAAAACTGTAATGGATATTGCCAAAATCGCCTTTACGTAGACATACACCGGTGATTGTTGATATTTAGAATATTAGTGTTTTGTAAATGTTTACCATACTTAAAGAACATTGTGTGCTAAATGATAATATTTTCGTTAATAATATCTATGTTGAAACGTTATCGCTCTATCACAATATTCCGGAACACGTAATCTGTGTTAAAATTTAAAATTTATGTTAATAACAACTAACGTTATTACCTGAGATAGTAAGTTAAAAAAATCCGAATTTGTAACGTTTCATTGATGGATATACGTCCTACCTTCGTTAGTATCTACGTGCATATTTAAACCTAGCGCAACAATATGTTTTTAATGGTAATATTTTAAATTTTGAAAATGAAAAATATTTTCTATAAAAATTGTAGTGCGTACTTTTAATTTAATAAAGTAATGATAATTCTTAATTTTTTTTTAACAAATGTAATACTGTTTAAGTGCGTGTTTCAGATATTGACCGAGGACGTATGAATTATTAAAATATCTCAGCCGTAATAATGAACGTAGATAATTACTTCTACAAATTTAGAAACAAAACATGAGATTATCAGTAAACTATATTATACTCGTAATACATTAACAGTATACAAAGGAAAATTGGAATCTATTACTAAACGACGTTTTATCCAAATAGACGATTTCATAGAGACAAGTATCGACAGCTGTTTTTGAAAGTGTTTTTGTAACATAGAAAAAAAATTGAAATTCGCACTTGAAAGAAAAATTATGAGTCATATATATTATGTTTTTAGGTTTTTCACTATTATTTTTAAATTATAGGTTTCTTAGGATAGATTTAATACTTAAAATCTTAAGTTTAACCAAAAATATAATACAGTGTAGATTTAGGTTCTTATTATGTCGAACGTCGATATCTCGAACTACATTTTAATCTCCTTGAAGCTACCATTACACTAGCTTAATAGCGTTTTTCTCTCGATAACTTGAAATAAAATTAATCGTTTTTCGCTATCTCGAATACACAAATAATATTTTTATTGCGGTATAAGACCAAAAAATTATCAGTGCATTCAGTATATTGATTGTGATTTCACGCGTTGGTAGTCAATATATTTTGTAGTCATTTGTAAACAATATAATGAAATGAAAAATAGGCGTTAATTAATGTTCCTTCTGCAGATATTTAATAATGTACTTATATTATGAAGTTATATTTAGGTTATTAACTAATGATTTTATAGTTAGATTTAGTAAAAATATTTTAATAAATATTCAAAATATAATTTTAAATTCTTTAAATCAAATTATTTCTTAATTTAGATCGATGATTAAGGTGACATTATTATAAGCTTTAAGTATTTCATATTGCACAATATTGTGTTTAAAAATATGCTTTACACACGAAAGTATTAGTAAAATTTAGTAAATTTAATAATAACAATATAAAATACATAATATTTAAATGGATTAAATAATAGGCAACTTTGTTGATCTCTTTTTAAAAGAATTACCTATTACGTATTAATATTTAATAATAACATATTAATTTGTAAGGAATCTAATGATATCTGTTAGTGACTTGTAATATTACTATTTTACTATATATGTAACAATAACTGATGATTAAGTAAAAAATAAAATAATTATAAAATTTATAAATACGACTTACTTGTAGTATAGATCTCATCATTTTGATATATTATAATGTTTGCCGATTGGAGTTATTAACTATTAATTATTAATTATTATACATACACGCATAGATGTACGAAAGTAAACGTTTTACAAATTTGTTCCATCAAGTCCGACGAGTACTAACCACAGAAGAATACAAACGGTATTTTTACATATGCAAGTCGTATTTATATATTATGTTTACTTATTATGCAGTTTACAACAATTTAATATTGTGTCAAAAAAAACTTATGGTAGTCGAATATCATAACATTACGATCCCATGGTGAACACTGAACAATCGGACAACGGCTACAAGGTTGACCCATGGGAACTAGAATAACCCAAGTTTCCAGCACTTTACGTGACATGATGTAATAATTAATATCTACATTAATGTACCATTTTGCATAATATACATGTATGTGCATATGTTTATTTTTTGTTTCCGATGTTATGTGGAAATCATTAACAGGTTAATTGGTGGTAATAAGTTCACGAGTAAAATATATATTTTAACAGTTTCAAAACATACTGACTTTTATTTACATATGTGTGAAACTAAAATATTATTATATGATGTTTATTGTAGCCTTTATAGGGTTTCACAACACGAGGAGTTGATATATTTTTTTTTGAACCTTTCCTGTCACACAAAATTTCACTCACTATTAATTTTGTGACGTACCTTATAGTTATTTTTTTACCTCATTTATTTAGGCTATCTATCATGTATAAGTATTGAACAATAAGCTTAATTGATAGATACTATCAGATACAATAATAATAAGTGCTCAATGAAAAAACCTTCCAGAGGAAGTACTTCGTCGTGAAATAGTTATACATACATATTACAAATATATTTTAGTATTATTGTTATTACTATTACTTCCAGTAACTATACATTTTTAATCGTAATCTATTATCCTATATTTTTGTTCTCTGTACAGAATAAGCTTTAAATAGGTATTAGATATATAAAATAATAGCATTTGTATTCATCTTAGTTTAATTTTAAAATAAATAAATAAATAATTATGGCCTATTATACAAAATTACAGTGTAATAGGCAATATAGCTCGCCGCACATGCCTGGGCATTTTAGTGCTTAAAATACCTATCTTATATTATTGAAAGAAGCGCAAGGAGACTTAAATAAAATATTTGATGTTATACTGCTGTTAAGGCTCGAGATAATGTGTGCAGTATAAAAAGCAAAAATTCAGTAGAAATTATCATAGAAATACAGAGCGCAAATAATAGTATAATATACGAGTAATAACAAATAAAATAATACTATAATCATATCATTAAATATAACAGATTATACATCTGAAGTTCATCGTTTGACCATGTAGGTACTTATTACTTAGTGGCATCATGGGGAACTTATTTTTAACTTTAAGGACAATGTTTGTCTATTAGTTTAATATCATATTATATCATATTACATTATTATATAATTTCTCAAATTTCTATACTTTTTGAAAACTTCCACATATATTTAAACATATATTATATGATGCGTAGTATAATTATTTACCATTTCATATTTTATTATATTAATACTACAAGAACAGATGTATTTAAAAAATTTATTTATTTTCAATATGTTTAATATACAATATAAAATAATTATTATATATTATTTATCATTTTATAAAGCAGGTACCTATACTGTATAACACGTATCTTTTAGTATATAAATATTATATAGTATATAATATATTGTGATCGAGAAGTTTCTAATGATCAACACTCATCGTTGTTACATATACAATACAATCATGCATTTTTCATATAATTAATCATTATTACTACTTTTTTAAATTAAAACTTGTTTACCTTTGTATTTCTCTCTTGTATTAGATTTGTTTCTTTTTAAAAACCAGAAAGTTTTCAACTAGGTACTTTCATATAGTATATATAATGTTTTCAAAAAACTTTTTTTTATATATGAGATTTAAATTGAACATTTATATAGTGTCTTTTATTCTTAGTACCACGTCATTATAATATATTTCTGGACAACAACATTTATTTGTTTTTACACACTTATTTGTTATTTATATGTATATAATGAAATGGGGGCAATATAATATCATTACTATTCGTGAAAATATATTATAGAACAAATATGTAATATTTTATTTATCGAAAAAATGCATATTTTTAGATCAAAGAATATTTAGTAGATACAGTGTAATAGTATTTGATTTTTGGATGTAAGTAATGCCTTTGAAAAAAATATTAAAGATTCAAGAAAAAACTAAGAAAGTTCTTGAAAATTGTAGGACAATTTCTTAGAAAATATTTAAATAGAACTGGGGGGGAATATCAAATGGAATTTCAAGATATTATTTCACCAACATTTTTTGGCTAATATGTTATTTACATAGGTTGATCTTGAAAGGTAATTCAAGATTTACGAGTAAAACATCGTAAAACATAATAGTAACAGATCGGTGTACAAATATGTCTCCAAGCTATACGAAAAAAATATTGTTATTCACTATAAAATAAAATAAAAAACGAATTATTATTTTTATAAAATCGACTTGATTTATCTTTAATATATTTTTTATGTAAAATTTAACTACTATGTTTTAATACATATTTTTTTATTGGTTATAAATATGTACGACCTTATAAAATTGCTAGTAATAACATACTCTAAAATTGAAATTAATAATTGTTCTATTGTTTTATAAAAATGTAATACTAGGTATACCAATAATCTTTATAAAACAACAAATATATATTTTTAATGTTGTTTATAACTAGTATTGTTTCATAAAACCGTAAATAGTAATAATTATTAAGCTATTTAAACTATATAATATGTATGTTCTAATACATGCTAATGTTATAGATATTTTTAGTTATTATCATACATATTGCATTCATAAATGTATAAAGCAAACTCAAAAATATGATTTGAACATAAAAATATTTAACAAAACAACATGGAAAAATATTTAAAATATATCGCTAGTTCAATTACTGCAATGAAACATAATAATTACATTCCTCGGACATTCTAATTATATGTTCAACAAGCCAGAATATTTGTATTTTTTAACAATAAACTTGGCTTCTAATTAATTAAATATAAGTAACAAATTAGTATAACTCTGCTATAGCTATTTTCAAGACTGGGCATTAACGAGTTAAAAAGTTAAAGTTATGTTACTTTTAACTAAATTACTTAACGAGCTACTTTTATTTTCATAAGTAACTTCTAACTTAACTAGTTTCTTTTTTTTAGTTAACTTGCCCAGCCTTGATTATTTTCAATATTTAATACATATAAGTATTAAGTCATAATAATATTAACGCTTTTGCGTCAGTTTTAACACAACAGGTGTATTAAAACTGACGCAAAATCATTCGTTTCTGATTAATTTAAGAGTTGAATTTATCTATATATGTATATTTTGATGATACATATATATTGTATTACCGCTATTAGTAGTATAACATAATGTTATTACAGGAACAAATAAATATTCAAAAACAAAAATGCTAAATTAAATGACTATGTAAAAATATACTGTGTCATTTTATCGTGGACTTGTGTTGCTAACATGATGGTTTATGAAACCCTACAAACCACCTACGTAGAAATGGTTTTTAGTGAATATTATAATGACATTATTATGTTATAAATTTAAAACTATGTTTTCGGATTGATACTTTATGTCTTTATTATGGAATACGTTGAACTATACGTTTTTCTCTCAGAGTGGTTTCGATATAAAATTACAAAATTGAATTTTTTTTTTTCGTGAGACTATTCGTAGTCGTATTTTATCGTGAAACACTATCCAGTTTTGCATATTTTGTTTTTTATTTCATCGCTTTAGGTTAATTTGAAACTATCTGGTTAAACGATAATTATTATTATGTATATATATATATATATATATATATATATATGTAATACATATGCATGTCATGTAGATAATAAATAATATACATTTTTACTCAGAACTGTGAAAATGTCCATCTATCTTTTTTTCTTTTTTTTTTTCAAAAATTATAAATAAATAATAGCCATTTAGCTTTAAAAAAAATGATAATTTAAAACTTCTACGAATTTAACAGTTAAGATTCATCTTAATATTGTATTAAACATTTAAAAATAATATAGATGATAATTTAACAATTTTTCACCATTAAAAATACTTTTATTGATCTCATGTGGTATCGATTACTAGTTAGGTATTATAGTTTAGAAAACCATAAAAATGTATTACATAAATAGGTCTTGTAATATGATTTTAATACTATTTTTACATTTCTTTAACAACCGTACAGAATTCGGATGTAACTATTTTGGGCAATAATCATCATGTATATGGAATAATATGAATAATATATCAATGGTAACAATATAATATGTTATGGCATTTATTGTTTGTGATTTTTTTTCAATTGTATTTAATCGTGGACAGAAAATCACAAACGTATTGAATCGTAATCTTGTTTTATAATGCACCACTATTATACAACACAGTCTAAATACGTGACCGGGTAACCAGTAAAACTTCTATTGTCGCATGATTTTGCACTTAATTGTGACGTTGACTTTAAACGTGAGAGAATTTCAAGATGAGTTGCCTACAGGAAATAGAAATTTGAACAAAAGTACGTCAATCCTAGTCAACTAAATTTTCTGAATGTTTGATGTATGGTATTAAATTATACATATTTTATTTAAACTGTATACTTAATATATATATAAAACTATTGATTGGCCTGATTATAACTAATCAATATCCAAGGTTATACCAATAAGGAGTAAAGTAAATATTTATAAAATTAAAATTATTAAAGTAAAACGATATTTTTGTAAAAAGCTTAAAGTGGTAATTTAAAAATTTAAAAACATATTTTATCACAGTATTAACGAAGATAAGATCGATCAATAATTCATCGTAATTTAACCTAACGATGTGACATCAACAAGAGCTGGTTTAATAGAAGCATTAAAAAAAATGAATCGCATACGGTAAAATTATATTCTCAGGTTACGTCACTGAGAAATAACAGAATTTAATCATTAAAACTACAACTAACGTACGAGAAAAAACTATTCTACGAATAAAAATGAAAAAAATTCGATGATTATAAAAAATATAGAAAAAATTATATAATAATGTATCTACTAGTGCTTACTGAAAAAATAAATAAAACATTTATTTTTCAATAAAAAATTGTGATGATTTTTAATTATTGTAATCTATCCGTCAGACTAACTTGATATTATGAAGTAGCTCATTGATCAAAATAGTTTTTTTTAACTCTATAAATACATTTTATTTCAATATGGTGAATAAATTACATTAACAAGAAAAAAATATTACAAAGAGAAAAGACTTATTTTAAAAATATACGGTTTACCATTGGCACAATCTAAAATTGACAAAAAAATAAACCATTTTTCAAATATTTGTGTTGTCTATCAATTCGTAGATACGCGAACTACCGAAATATCGTACTGAATCCAAAGTTTAGTCTGTCCTTTACAATTTTAAACTAAGTACAATCTTATTGAATATAATATGGGTAATCCACGGGTAGTTGACCATTATTAGTGAAGAAATAATTCCAATTAAAAATATAACATATTAGATTGTATGGTATATATAATAATATGTATATATTACAATTATTGCTCTATTGTTACATTATAACATAAGAGTGTTTCTTTGGTTTTTACTTTTCAAAGCCTAGCAAATTAAACGGTTATGTTTGTGTGTCTATATGTTTAAGGGATCCACTGCTGAGTTTATCGCACTTATGGTTCAGAAATGTTGTAAATTTAAAAGTAATCTTATACCCGTCGATGTGCACCTTGGAGCACTTATTCTTTTTAATTTTACATTTAAAACAAAAAATCTCACAAAAATATTTATTTTTTTTGTTTATATACGGTTGTCATTGGTTACAGAAAATAAACAAATAATTATAAGTGGATATAATTTAGAATTGTATTTTATAATATAAGCCAAATCACTCATTAATGTGTTAAAAACACGTGTAATTTATATTTCAACGGAGTTTAAGACGAATAAATCCACTGGCATTATTATATATGTCACACGCAACGCCGTGCAGAATCCGCTAGTAGTAAAATAAGATTAGCATTTAACGAACACGGTTATACTTAAGGCGTCATGACATAGGCAATTTTGTCGTTTGTTGCGAGCTGATATACAGTATTTGCGTATATGTGAGAGAGGAACTATTATTAATTTTGTTATGCAACGCGCAATTACATGGAATAAGTGTGAAAAAACAAAACCAGTTATCAAGAGCAAAAATATACATTCAATAAACTTCTGACGATAATTCGTTAATTCGATGATTTTGATTTTAGATAATATGATAAAGTGTACAAAAAAATAATTAATTTGACAACAAGACTTTACTACCTACTTATCAGACTGCTCACTTATTGTATTACTAAGCTTTATTCAGTTATTATTTTCCATTGATAATGTTTATAATTTACTACTTTTTGGGATATTTATATAATCGTAAAACAAATAAAAGGGTGGGAAGTTAGTGGGCATCGCTCTGCTGTATAGTAGAGTTGAAGAGGTGATCACTATAATGTATGTGTTAAATTTTAATGCAATGACAGGTATCATTGTATACGAAAAACGATACTAAATGGAGATGATTTGTCAGTCTAGAATAATTAGTAGGATATATTATATTATTAGTTATATTTAAATTGTAATATTATATCGTTATTTTACACGATTTCATAAAAAATTAATTTTCATGCGTTCATAAATTTTTTTCTATAACACTGGCGTTTTTTTTTTTTTTACAGTTATTTGAAGAAAAAGTTATGGAAAACCTTGTAGTATTGGATTTATTAACCTTAGGTATAAATCACAAACATTTTATGAATTTTTCACTTCAAAATTACTTGCAAATTTTCCCAATTTTGACACATTTCGTAAACATTTGAACTTTAAATGCTTATAAACAAAAATTGCAACTAACGATTTTTGATTTTTTTTTTTTACTTCGATTTATAATAAACTTTCTATTAAATTTAAAAAAAAATTTGGAATGCTAAATTTTTTTAATTATTTAAAAAAAACTTAGAAAAATCGATAACTTCAATTGTATATAAATAGTTTAAAAAAAAGTCAAACTTATTTAAAAAATTTAATCGTAAATACATAACATTAATATAAAAATTTGGTGAAAATTTCAAGTTTTTACAATGATTTGTTTTTGAGTTACATGCAGCCAAATAAAAAAAATCAATTTTGTCTAAAACTGATTATGCGTGAAAATTCCCGTTTTTTCGTTACTTTTTTAGGGTTTTTCTGATGCTTTTGAAAATTATTGTAAATTTTTTACTTTTGACCCTCCAAAATATCAATAGATGAACTTTCCTTTTCAAAGAGGAGCTGAAGTCAAAAATCAAAGCATTATTTCTACTTCAAAACGTGATGACAGACACAAAAATAAAGATAATAAAAACACACATCATTGTAAAATCAATACATTCTTCACTCCGTTGAGAATTTAAAACAAAGTATTCTAACTGTAAATAATAATATGTAAGATTGTAAAGTATGACAATTCAGCAAAAATAATTTGTTTACAAATTACGATTTCAAATCGTTGAATTCTATAACTCGTCTCAACTCAGATATTTCAGATATTTTCAGGGAGTAATAATATAATGTATTTAAATATTATATTATAGTTTACAGAGAAAAATAAACATTATATTACTAAATTAAAAGGAAAGGACTTGAAATGGTTAAAATGTTGAAGTTTAGTCAACAATTTTACTCATTTATTTTTTATTTTATTAGTTAATAATTTTGTAATTAACTTAAGAACTTAAATATTTTAATTTAGTTTTAAAATAACTTAGGTTTTTTAAAAATAATACATTAAGTTGAAATTAATAGTATTTTTGAAGTTTTTGGTTTTATAAATTAATATAATATATAATTCTGCGCGTAAACGTGATTTTAAATAAAAATAATGTAATAGTTTCTGTTATGTTACTTGCTAAAATAATGTTATATAGAGATATATACAAGTACCTACTTTTTATGTGATCCGTATACTAATTTTTTTTTCATTTATTTAAAATAATTTACAATCTATAAAATAATTAGTATGGTATAATCAGAAAATTTGATAGTTAATAATGGCTAGCAAGTAGCAACGGGAAATTAACATTTACTGACTGGCATTCAGCAGTACCATCCGGCAGCGTACTAATTAAAAAAGTGGATTAAATTTGTATGCAGTTAAGTTAATATTTTTTCCACATTAACTCAAGATTGGCGAGTTGATTTTATTATTTTTTTTTACTATTAAATTCTAACTCAATAACGGTCTTGTGTCAATTTAACTTAATTTGAGTTAATCATTTTCATTAACTCGTTCGTCTTTGAATCGTCTACATCCGATGTGCTGTATACATTGTATCCGTAGGATTCACTCCGGCCTATAATGTATGGCATCTATATACACCGTTGGTATATAATAGGTGGTACTTACCATGTTGATTTAGACTGAAACGAATGTCTTGTAAACGGTTTACGAAACACTGCGAGGTGGTTATGGCGGGCGGGCGTAGGGGGGAGGAGGAAAATAATGCAAATAATTCAAAAAATAGTGGCATTTTGAAATTGCCTGGACAATCAGCGCGCAATTAGACATGACCCAGTAAACACGAATCTTTGGCCCGTGATTATAATAGTCGGCTAGCGCCCCGGTAACCGGTGCAATTTTTTCCGACAATTTTGCAAACGACCCGTTGCCCGCGTTAACATAATCTGCAATGCAACAGCCATGTTTAGCGAACGGTTTTAGGCACAGACGCGTATTACGTGCTGGGGTCACGCACGGCACACGTGTTTTCCTGTCTTAACACGCCGTGTCCGTATAGACAATGCCGGTGGCGTGCCGACGATTAATCGACATTTAAATTCGCCGTGTACTCGCGGCGCGTGTAAGTATAAAACTAAACCGTATTATAATGTTATTATTATTATTATTATTCTCGGGACACGACCACGGGGAATCGTAATGTTATTGCTTGTACACACTTGAGTATCGCCTAAGATTTACGATCGTAGTACAGCCGCGGTGTGCGATATGCGCGATCTCCAATATTGAGATTGACATGGTCCTAATGATCGTGTCGTTTGACAGGTATACCTATACCATACCTATAACAGGTATATTAAGACGATTTACTGCAAATAGTTCACGGGTGTGTGTATATAGTCGGGCACATTTTTTTGTATACGAACAGCATGCGGATATCATGGATATTGACCAAACACGAAATACCGTATTTGTGTGATTGATTAACTGCACTCGGTTTAGTCCGTTTTTCAACTATATATGTATTATTGCTGCAACAAAAACAATACTTAATATATTAATTAAATACGTGCGTACCGCCTTCAGACGAAGTTGATAGATTAAATTGTCTTTGTGTCCGATGTGTATTTTATTTAATTCTTGTTTTGTAATAAACCCTAAATTATCCAACCTACACACAATAATATGTATTGAAGTTTGTAAAACAAACAATTCGTTCAATGATTTGATTTTGAACTAATCGTGAATTAAATTGAATTGTTGAGCAACTGGTTACGCTGTTGTTCTTTTGTTTCTACGCTGACATTTCGAAATTATAACAATCAAAACAGTACAATATATTTGTATAATATATAACACACAACATGACATATATAAATACATATAGGTAATAGGTATATCTATTATGTATACATAATAATATGCATGTAACATATCAAATACTAAGACAAATTGACGTTTTTTTAACAATTATTTTTATAATTTTTAAGAGTATAAAATGTAGTAACTACTTAATATTCTCTCAAATGCCTTTTATTTATTTCTATATATTGAATGTTATTTTTTGTTATCCATCTTTTATTAGTTCAAACAAAAACAATCTCTCTTAGTTATTTTGTTTTGATGGAATCCACCTCTGCTTCCACAATCAGCCAGTTTGCTGTCATCTTAGCAATCAAGTGTATAATGAATACAGATACAGTTGATGCTTTTCTTTATCCGAGTTTTTTTTTTTTTGTCATAAAGTGTTGTTTTATTTTCCTTTATGTTGTCTCTTTACAAAATTTAATATATTTTTTCATCAACCATTTCGCTTTTAATTTTTTATAGTAAAACTCGTACCTTTCCATAAACATTAAAAAGTAAGATTATTTTAAGTAAATGCATTGTAAAATAGTAGCCGTACTGTGAAACTTGAGAAATTCATTTTTGAAAATTAAATATAGGTAATGTGGGTACCTACTTATTAAATATTTTTAGCTCATAAATCATATATTTTAACCATATTAAGACATTATATTGTAATCAAATTATAGTTCCTGCAGCAATGCATACGGTATTTGACTATCCGCAATTTGATGTTGTTTGTTAATTAATTAAGTAGCGGCGTGTGTTAAATACTATTTATATCAATTTAACGTGGTACCGTAATATCGAGGAGCTACTGCAGCAGCCCAGCTAGGACGCTTAAATTTTAATGTACATCATTACTTGTCATCAAGTAAATAATATTAAAGGTTTTTTTTTTTATTATTAAATTCATTAAACGTATTAAATCTATCTGTTATTCTACTGCGCTATCGCATATCAATGGTAATATCTAATTGTCATCATCATTATTAGTTCATATTATAGTAATGCAGCAATGCGTGCAGAAAACACGTACACAACTACACTACCGAACAGCAGTATAACATGACGTTCGCACATACGTAGATAGATCATATATTTATAGATACATATATTATTATATTATTGTTGTACCGTTCCGGAAAATCGATTTCATTAATAAAATAATAATATTATATAGGCACATCTAGTATAGGTACACCTAGTAAACACCGTAACTATATATGATATGTACTACCTATATTATATTATATTATGTTATGTTATGAATGTTATGATATTCCTACATCCATTGTAGACCAACCGACAGCGCACACGTCGGTAAAATAAAATATGTATGTAATATATATATTATTATATATTAGGCATATTATAGTAAGTGGAAATCTAGGGTATTTATAACAATGTCAGAAGACGTAACTGCAGGATAATAATAATATAATATCACACACACACGCGGCGTACAACTCCCTCTACCTATAAATCCTACTGCTGTTTTTTTTTTTTTTGTTATCCTTTCGGTTATTATGTCATGACTCGGATCTGGTGGCAGAGAAAAACGGTGCTAACAGTGAAAAATGGAGGGAAACTAAGGCGATACATAATTAACGGTCTCGAGCCAGTGTCCGTCATAGACCACGCCACCATCATACCGGGAAATCGTAGTTGTTTATTAGATAAAGTACAGAGCTGCTGCATTATCATTATCATTATCGTTACTATTATTATACTTTTTATTTTTGTTATTAGTAGTACCTATAATACCTATATTATCGTTGTGGTCCATGTTCTAAATATTATTACTGTCAGTTCCTCCGGACAGTTCAGTCGACGTCTACAAAAATTCGAACGGTGGGCCGTTTTCAACTCTAATACCGTCGTCGTCACAGACAGAACTTCTAGAGATACGCTGTAATATTAAAATATTAAGGAATTCTGAGAAAAAAACATTAGCCGATCTGCTTGCAAAACATGAACTCCGCACTACCAAACCGAGTAAGTTCCTGCATATTTATAATACATAATATTATAATATTATATGCGTACATAACAATAATATAATATTATAATCTCTTTTGAATATCGACTGCAGCTACTGCGAGTTATAACTCGCTATCTTCTAAGATATCGGACTTTTTCCACGAAAATCATTTCTCAGCGAATGTTTTGAATATTTTTACGAACGATTTGTGAAACGTGGATACCTAGTACGTGGTACATAATAATATAATATGATTTTATGCCACAATTAAGATAAACTTAGCGAAAAATACATCACTTTGAAACGTATATGTCTTTAACATCAGATAACAGTTAAGTGTTCGTAATATGTATCGTGTTTTTCATTATAAATTCAAGTACCCCCATTGCTGGGAAAATCGTAAATTCGCATGTAAGATAATCATTTTAGTTTATATAAGATATAGGTAAGTAGTTGTATTATATATAATATATACATTATTTCGATACGTAGCAAATGACGTGAATGAAATTGGAGATATTTTACAACTACTGTTGTTTTAGTATATTATTACAAGGTCATATCGTATTACATTATACTGAGGAAATATTTCAGAGTGATTTTTTGTATGTTTATTAATAAAATATTTAATATTTATACATAATAATATTATATTATATACTATCTAAATAAAATATTTATTTTTAATAATATAGAATATATTAAATATACTTTTGGTACCAATTATCGAGACCTTTTATAAGATTCATTTAGAATGATTAAACCTTTCAATAAAATAATTTTTTCCAAATAAAATTATATTTCCTGTACATTTTTTTAAAATGGAATAGTTTAGCTTTATATAATTACTTAAAAGGGCCCTTTGTATTCTAAAGCTTGACAGATTATAGATTAAAATATCAATATACCAGATAACATGTTAAAATTATTGTAGTTTAATGTTTAATCTGAATTTTTTAAAAAAAATATTGGTAGGTATCTAATATTTAGCACAGAGAACACTATACATCTTAAATAGAACTTTTTCATATAATTTCAATTTTTTACGAATTATGGCAGGTAATTAGAATTACTATTAACATAATTTAAAATTCTAAGATCCTGTATGGTATACAGATAGGTAGTTTCAGACATAATTCATTCAGATTAACTACCTACTATAAGTTTTGTCTTAAAAATGTATACCTACGGTATAATCATACTAAATTGTTTGAAAATGTAATCTAAATTCATATTTTTTCTCATCACATATAATGGCATGTAGAGGTGCAAGTAAAAATTACACTTTTGTATTATGTTTCTCTCTAGTCGATTTTCTCCTCTTACGTAGATTACGTTCACTATACAATAACTAAAGCAATGGATAATATTGTTATTGAAAAATTTTCCTATCTAAAACTGTCAACTATGTTTCGTTAGAGAGTGACCTAATTTGTTTTCAGATCTTCTGATACTTCCAACCCATTTAATTTTAACAATTTTAGTAAATTTTATTTTATTTATGAATACGTTTTGAAAAAATAAATAAAATTAAAATAAACACGTTGGTAATTGCTGTAGATTATATTTAGTTTTGTACAAACTTCCTGACTGACAATATTGGGGATAAAGTTTTAAACAAGGACTTATTTTGAATATGAATTTATATTAAGATATATCAAATCTATTAAAATTAAAAACTTACTTTTTAGTTGGTATTATATAAATAATTATAAAATATGAAAAAATTCATTTCCATCTTTTCAGTCTGACTTTATAACGGTAGAATGGTTTTGAAATTATAAAAAATCTTGTTTTTTTTTCTAAATTATTTAAACCGAAGTCAACCAATCAAATAAATTATTCGCTATAGTAGAATTTATTGTTTGAAAATATACAAACTATTTAAGAATTATTTATTATTTTATTCATTTAAAATAAACTTTAATTAACATATTATGTGAGATAACGTATCATAATATTTAGATTCCTTCATCAGAAAGTCAACACTAAAATAAAATTGAAAATTGATTTACATCTATTACTCGAGTGTTGTTCACTGTTGAGTAACGTAAGATTTGAATAATTAACCTCAACCTAAATAATATACTACTTGGACGAGCTGTTTACTTGGAATAAATGCACGACATATCCACACTCCAAAATTGCCATAAATGTGTGTCTATAAGTATTGTACTCAATAAATATTTACTTACTAGGGTATAATGGCAATTTGTTTTGACCGATAAAATAAAAATATCTTTAATATACTCATACTTACACTGAAATTTCTATGTAAAAAATACTTATTATATAAAAATATATATATACTCGTATAATATATTGTTTTTCTTGCCTACTTTTGAATGTCAATACTCGAACAATAATATGATATGACAGCTAGTGATTCTATTAAAGTTAGAAATTATATTAATATTACTCTTACCCACAACTTGCAATATCTACCATAACCATGATATATATAGGGCAAAAAATCATTATATCGTATCAAATTTATAATTTAAAAATAATATTGTACAGTGTACACACATGCATTGTGACTTGTGAGTACTGAATAAGGGGCACGGATATTTAGTTTCTAACAACAACCGTAATAAAATATTATCATTGCAGATACTAATATGTTTAAAATTTTTTTTTAATTTTAAGCATTAAAAATTTGAATTTCTGAATTTCACTTTTATTCTTATTAATTTTACAATTAAACAAAGAAATCAAAGCGAATAAGAATAATACTCGAACAGAGGCACGACGCACGTTGGTCAATGAATCGCACCAAAATAAAAACGATTGTCTAACGATTTTTGTCATCTGTTATGTACGAGTTAATATTAGTATATTAATTTAATATCGACTTCAATAGTTCAATAGTCAATAATACACATTAAATAACTGACTAAAAATAAAAATAAAACGGTATAAAAAAAAAGCATTTATACAAAAAAATCATTAAAACATGGATTTATATGCCCTGACCCATGAAATATGTAAAAATATACAAAATAAGATTTTGTATTTGAACTACAAATAATTCAAAACAAATTTTGGTCGAATCCGTTTTATTATACAGTATAGTGAAAAAAACATGTAAATGCACTTAATGCGCAGCATTGGTTATAAGTAAATATACATTTAATTGGTTTGATTACAATATATTTAATCTAAACTTAATTGACTAAAATGTTATGTTTGGATATTTTTAAAATAATCAAATTCCTTTTACGTGTTTAAGAAAAAAATATGATACATTATGTGGGTTGACGATTTCGAATTTAACATTCAACGTTAATACTAAATTTAAATTATAATATGACTTTATTGGTTACAAAATAAGAATATTTTAATTTTTAATATAGAATACATTATTGTGTGTACCAATCAATATAGTTTCTATGTACTTAAATCTATAATGCCATTCAAACGTTTGTTTAATAATTAAGATTATTGAAGTTCTTTTTCTCCTACACGTTAAATTATGTAAACGTCTTTATGCAAACCTTCTCGGCAGGAAATGTTTATTGACACGATTAGATTTTTATGTAAGCTTACAGAAAATCAGCTAAATTAAAAATGTTGTCATAATATTATACGTATATGATAGAACTCTGGTTCTATTTAATTTTTGAGAAAAGTGGAATATTCGTTAATTTTTATTTTTGCTAACTATCGATGTGTCATAGGTACCTAGTATTCGATCGTAATAAGCCACTAATGATATTTAAAACATTGAGTCAACGAGAAAGACACCGTAAGAAAAACGTCAAAATAATTCGTAATAATAGAGACTTAGATAAACAAATATTGGTGCATTGTATATTGGTCTTGAATTTGAACGTGAATTAAGATTCAGGTGTTTTTTTTGTTCACATATTATAGCGTGTTTAGCAGTGTTATTGTAAAAAGACAAAACGGGTGGAGCAAATGCTTCATGTTCAAAGTAAATAATAGATTACCGATCTCCGTTGTGTAGAAATTGTGTATTTTGCAAATAAAATTCCACATGTAATAATATATGCGTATATTAATAAAAAAAAAAATGAACGTGAAATAAATTCACGGATTTATGTGTAGTTAAATAGAAACAGTGCGTTGTGTTCGTGGGAGTAAAAATGTGTCATTTTTCGTATTTCACAAAAGAAAAAAAATCGATTTATTTTTTCAAACGTATCAAATTTCAACTTATTACATCCATAAATAATTTATTGTTATTCATGAACTATCGTATGTAATTATTGAGAATCCAAGCAAAACAGATATAGATATACATTTAGCATATATCAATATAATCTTATTTAACATTATTAACATAACACACTTGTCTCCAATAAAATACTAACATTTAAATATGATTATAATTATTTATTTTCATGCCATGGTTTAATTACAATTGATGACCAAAACCAAAGTAAATATAAACAACAAAAATATTTATGCGATTATTCACTGCATGCAATTTTTATTCTGTAGCAGAAAAAGTGTATTATATTGTAAACTGTAGTCCCCAACTGCAATAATGATATGAGAAATCCGTTTTAGGCGTTCAGAATATTAATTTTTGTGACATGGGCGCATAGAGTTGTGTGGTGTCAATATTTCGGTGAGCAGATAGGGGACGGACGTGGTCATAACGAAGAACATCATGAAGATCATCACGTAAGTATATGAAAAACGAACTTAATATATTATTAATAGTAGTGGTAACTGGTGGTTGCAATAACAGCTTTACTGCTTTTTGTGATGTGAATAATCGATTCAATATTGAATATTATATGAAAATAAAATGAGTTTAAATCATGATTTTGAAAGGAGAAAAATGTAATATCAAATTGACAAACCAAAACAGAAATCAAATTCAGGGTACGCAATATGCGTGGGTGTCAACATTATTCTTGATTTTAAATTAAGTCTTAAAAATTATTTTCTGCTCACACTTTTTATTTTTTTCATCTGACAATAATAAATCAATAACACCGTAATTTATTTTTAACATAAATTTACCATTTTAAATTCTATTTAAACTGATGTCGTTACTTCATTTAATCCGACAGTCAGTGACCAATAACACTGTGAATAAGTTTTAAATTCGAACTTTCGATCGGTTCGCAGGTGAAACCGTTGTACAAGTACGGGTATTGGGTGCACGATCCCAAAACCAAGGATGTCAAGAGCCACTGGGAACACCGGGACGGGGACACTGTGCACGGATCGTACTCGTTTCTTCAACCGGACGGGCACATGCGAGTGGTCGAGTACACGGCCGACAAGCACAACGGATTCAACGCTCACGTCAAGTACATGTACGAAGGACACGGAGAGAGTAGCGACGGAGGTGGCGGGGATGGGGGTGGATTCGGGGGTAGTGGTGGTGGATTTGGGGGAGGCGGCGGAGGCGGCGGCGGCGGCGGTGGCTTCGACTTTCATTTAGAGGACGCGTCGGGAAAACAATCGGCGCATATCGGAGGTAGAGGTGGCGGAGCGAGTGGCCGATCGAAGCAGCCGTTGCAAAAGTTCTACAAGAAACCGCGGACGGAAAAACAAGGCGGCCAACCGGGCCAATACAAGAAGCCCCTTCAGTTCGACAGCCGTCCGAAATCGGTCAGTGGCTACAAGAAACAGCGGCTGTCGCCGGTGGGCGCGGAACAGTCGGCCGAACACCACGTCGGCGGCGGCAGACCCAACGGCCATTTCGATCAGTTGCCCAAGTTCGGAGCGCCCGGACATTATCACGCCAATCCGCTGAGCGGCGGCGGCAGCGGTGGCGGTAGCCCCGAACGTTATCACGCGAATCAGCTGAGCGCGGGCGGCGGAAGTCCCGAACGTTATCAGGCGAACCATTTGGGCGGCAACAGTCCGTTCGGGTATCTTGCCGAGGACCAGGGCGCCGAACAACCGGCCGAACACTTCTCCCGCAAGTATTCGTCACCGGCGACGGCCGACACGTCCGCTTATCTGACCGGCATCCAACACCTTTCGTCCGAACACGACCCGGTGGTGCACCGTCAGCCGGACGTCGCGCCCGCAGCGTCGACGGAACGCCAGCACCACAGGAGTTCGTCTGAGGAACGACAGCAACAGGTGCCGGGCTCAGAGCTGGAGCCGCCGCGACTGCCACAGGAGGACGGGCTCGACGAAAGGCCTCGCGACGACGGCAACGCACCGGTGCAGTACGACGACGACGAAGACAACCGTTCGCGCGAACGAGACGACGGGGACTACCGAGAAGATCACGCGGCCGATTCCGCAGACGAAGCACCGATAACCGTACAAAAGCAACCGTTACGAGAATACCGTTTCGAGGAGCCGTATCCGTTCGAAATTCCCGAAAACGTGCGGATCTCCGGCAAATACCAAAAGAGACACTCGCCGCA
Organism: Rhopalosiphum padi; assembly: GCF_020882245.1. NCBI lineage: Eukaryota > Metazoa > Arthropoda > Insecta > Hemiptera > Aphididae > Rhopalosiphum > Rhopalosiphum padi. The sequence continues at coordinate 30,167,015 of NC_083600.1, forward strand.
GCCCTCGCTAGTAGACTCGCACCGGTATACGGCCGCATCGTCGTACTTCCCCAGCTGGTACCGCGGCAGCAGCGACCTGAACGAACACTACCATTAGAAGAGACACGATGACTGCGGGGAGAATTCGGGGCCGAGTTCCGACTCAACGCCGGACGACTATTTACCAGCATTAGCATTAGTATCACAGTTGCGATTTGTTATGTTATTTGTTATTATTGTTAAACCGTTTTAGTTTAATATATACCGATATTTCCGCGGCGAGAACTGCGTATATGGGGTATAATTGTCTAAACGTATAATATGACTTATTGTTATACACGCATGGAGGTACAGTCGAATACAATTATAATGTATCGTCTTCGTCGAATCGATCAGATTACATGTTTCATATTCGATACAGACTGTTATTATTTTTGTACAGACGCATGTGTTCGGCGTTTAGCTACAAATTACAAATAAACCACGGTTACCATATTTATGTGTTAGTAAATTTAATATTATTATATGCACGAAGTTACCCCAATTAAAACTCTACTGTCACAACAACAGTAAACAAAGTCATTATTTTGCACGACCATAAATTAACCTATGACGTATCAAAGTTGCAGAAATTCAATGACAACGCCGTTGACGAACACGTTACTATATACGATAACGAAACTGTAGCTATTGTAATAGGCATAGTGTTTTGTATCCATTCCTAAAGGTTTTGTGTACGTACTCGTGTCTTATTTGAATAATATTATTAAAAAAAAACTTTCAGCGTTCGTCATCATCTACTGGGCAAAAAAATATGTCTAGCAGTGGATTGAAAAACGTTTCGGGAAATCATTTTACTATTATAAACGAATATCATTCAGATAGTAGATAGTCGTTTGTATTGAAAAATCACGTAATTCGAACAAATCAAAAACAGTTTTCAAACCCAGAAAAACTTTTTATCGAACCTGAAACTCAAATTACAATATTTTAAAGCCCTTTTTGATTTATTACGTTCTTAACAATTTAATGTTTGATTCGCAGTGAATGATATCGGTCTAACAAGGACGTATCTTAAAAACTTCAAACGGATATTTTCTACAAAATAAATATTTAAAGTGTCACTTTTTATTCATAAATACCTCAGTAAAATGTGTATTGTATCAACTTCTTGCAAATATCTTGTGTTTAAAAACACTTTAATTTTTGCTTACTATCACATATTTATGATAATAATATTTACTTATTTTTTATTTTTTTTCTTCTAAATTTATCGTACGAGTATTGTTAAATTGTACTTAATTTTTAAATCAATTCGATAAAAATTACAGTCAATATATATTATTACTATGACTATAAGTATAATAAATAAAATATTAGGTACAAAATTATTATTTGGGTACATTATTTTTAACTAGCAACTATAAGATTATTAATTATAAATAATATTATTTAGGTTTAGTAAGGTATTATTGTATGTATATTGTGTATTATACTATTATGTTAATTATTCCTATTAAAATATAATATATTATATTATACATTTAGTTCGTTATTCACATAATTTATAAAGTCGTTTCAAAAAATATATAAATGTATAAAATAAAGCGAATCAGACGTTTAAAATTCAAAAACAAATTGGGTAACAAAATAACTTTTTTTTTAATATTAATTTTCCTTTTTTTAATAAAATTATAATTTATAGTAATATTTTATTATCTTAATAAATTAGTATAACTATTTTAATGAGCTGTAATATTGAATATTCAAAATTATTACTTATGTCTTATTTGAATAATTATACATTATTTTATGTATAAAACATTTAATAAGTTTAACAATAGTTTATGCTTAGTTTTTAAAAATTTAAACTTTATATTTCAATTTTATTACATCTTCTTTGACATCATACTAACATCATTATACAGCACTTATTAAATAATTAAACTTCAAACTGTAGATATCTTGTGGAGAAAACTATGAATGTCTAATGTAAAATAAATAAAAAATATTTAAATTTTAAAATTTAAAATTTATTAATTCGATGAATATAATATCAAATTAACTGTTTAAACAAGAAAAAAATGTAATAAAATAATTCTCATTTTTATGAACAAATACCAATTAATTGAAAGAGTAACTCGTTTTGAAATTAATTTCTTAAAATTGTATTTAAACAAAATAAACCATGTTTTTAACTTTTTTTATATTTATAAATTGGCTATTGGTTTTCAGTGATCACACACGTACATATTTATAAATACTTTAGTATTAAATATATAATTATTCAAGTATACCTATGACAATGGTTTTATTATAAACTATTATCGTATATTAGTTTTATATTAGTAATGAAATTACTTTGTTGAAGCTTACAGAAAAAAACACGGGTAATCACATGCCCGCATTTTTATTGAAAAAAAATATTTATTAGACGTGTTATAAAACGGAACGTTATATCTAACTTGGAAAAAAGTAAATTATCATCATTTGTCTGAATGTCTACTGCATTTAGAAAACTGTTTTTTTTGTTCCTCTGATGTGCTTTTGTAAAGTTCTTCGACTTTATCTGCGGATATTATTTGTACTAAATATGTGTATGTGTGGTCTTTATTATAATGAACAAACTAAAATAATAATATAAAGTTTAATCGGAAAATAAGATAAGGACGCCATATTTTAATTAAATTATATTATATATGAATCATAACTTAAAATACCGACGTACACGATAGCATATCGTAAAAATTAAAGATAAACAACAAAACTCTTCAGTTTTTCTACCAAACTTCTAAGGCAATTTTGGTGTGTTTCGAAAAAAGCTACTACTGCATGCGTTCAAGCGCTAGCAGATTGTTCAAATTTCTAAAGTAAAAACGTGTAAACTTAAAAGTAGTCAAATATTCACCAACAGTACAATATACATCTTAACATTTCGAGAACCAATTTGAATCCCAAATATACGGATAATTTTGTGAGCTAAAACGTTACCCAATGATCTCTACATTATTTATTATTATTTTTTTTTTTTGTACAAAATATTCAGTCAGTCACGTTCGTAGCAAGTCTATATATATAGTAAAAAAGGCGTTATATATTACATGTCTTTGTCTCTGGAAATGGTGCAATCCACCGTGGATTTTACATAAGTGCATCTTAGAATTTTGATACTTGAAAATAATTTTACTCCGATGACGTACAACTGAAATTTTTCGTTCAAAGAACCGTATAAACAATTAAGATATTATAAATTAATAAGTATTTTCTCTCGCAGTGAAATCATGCTGAGCAATTTTTAATATGAGACTCATTGCAGTGATAAATGCAATTTATAAAATTGCGTAAGTACATCAAATTAAAAATTAAAAAAATATTAAATTTAATCAACTATCGTTATAGTTTAAACATTTCTGATGAGAGATGATTAAATTTAAAAATAACTTCTTAAAATATATATATATATATATATATTCATGAATTAACTCCAGCAGCTTGCAGTACATTTCACTAATTGTTAAAACCTTAGTTTAAAATCAGAACACGTAGACACAATTGAATTATATAATTATATTAGGTTCTATCTTATTTATTTAAAATCTATAACTTACGAATATATAAGAGGCAAATAATTTTATCCACACAATTATGTTTATCTGTTATTTTTATACTGTTATATATATATATTTAATTTCTTTAAGTTAATCGGAACTATTTTGTTAATTGTAAAAAAGTTAATTATTTAATTTGCGTTTTGACAGCGGTCGATAGCACTGACTGGGCTAATTTATAACATTTTCTTTCAGACGAACGATCTAATGTAAGATATGCCAATTAGGTTCAACTTCCTAGATGCGTTCTAAATAAATAAATGTATTTATTTATCCAGTTATTTCATTCTACGTCACACTAAGGTCACAATTCTACATCAAAATAAAAATAAATATTTATAAATAATTGGATAGACTTTAAGGAAAGAAGACACTCATTAATGACACCCACAAAGACCAACATGTAAATACGAGAATAGGTATAATACTACTAATTACATCTCGGTTTTTCTTTTTTAGTAACTATATCCGGGTTACATCCCAAGTTACCCATCATACATGACTTAACTAAAAATCCGTAACAAACTTACTATAGATACGAAATAGGAATTTGTTATAATTATTATATAATATAATATTATGAAAAAAAAATAATGAGTAGTAGAGATATACAATTTACAGTAAAAAATGTTTTTTGTTGGGTTTTGAGCTTTGGATTTATAGAAAGTGTATTCATGTTATAAAAAAAGTACCTATATTATAACGGTGTATTATTTCAGTAATGATGCGTTAAATAATGATATTAATTAAAATCAACTCTAGAAATAAATGCTACTAATGAGGTAAAAAATATCATGGCTTTATACTCCAAGATGTTTTGTAGTTTCGTACAACTGAATTATTAACAAATAAATGCTCGGGTCTTAGACCTTAGTACCATAAGCCTTGACCGAAAAATGTCTATTGACGCTGTGAACTATAAATCGTAATGAGTAATCAATTATTAATATAATACTATTTTAATGAAAAGATATTATAATATTGTATATATAATAGTCGAGTTCATTAATATAATATAAAAATAATATAACATTATTTACATCAGAATAGCGATTTTATATTTAAATATGAGGTATACGATATATTTACGTATATTGCATATTATTACAGATCAAATGCTGTGGGCTAATATGATAATAATAAATTGTAGTACATTCAGTATTGTATTGAAATTATTCATTACAAAATAAAATATAATACCATACACCTATAATAATACTAATTTTGTTATATATATCTATTCATTAATAATGCCACCGGTATCATATTTTATAGTATTTTAATACTGTTGTACCTATATCCATTTTTTTTTTGTTTCATAGAAATTATTTTAATTTTTCTTTGATTAAGGCTTTTTTTGGACTTAACAAATGTTTTTAATATTTTATTGATGTAATCTTCTTTGAACTTCTATTAATTTAGTTTCTATATGTTTTATAATATTTGAAAACTATTTGTGTGTATACAATACGAATAATTATTTACTATTGATGTTTGTACCTAATTTTTTAAATTATTAACTTAAATTTTTTTTTTTTTTACATTTATGTTACAATTGTCTATGTAGTAAATATTGAATAGTAAGAACTAATAATGTTACAGATTATAAAATAAGCTAATTAATTCATAAATTGAAAACATTTCTGATGTTCGAATTTTATTTACAAACGACGAACGGTGGCCGTAAAATTATTTATGAGTATATCCATGATATTGTGTTCGTGAGTGGATAGGTACTTTTCGAATAACGATATGCATTCAATTATTAGAACATTACTGAATTCTATTTAAATAGATACATAACAATACCCTCAATGCTAATAATACGTGCATTCTATAAGATTTACAAACACAAGATAGTCAGACAGACGAGGTTATCGTTATATGATAAGTGTTCTATGTATAAATTCATAACTATCATATGCCATATTTTAGTAAATACGTCTGCAAATATGAACTAATATTAAATGTTATTGGCACACATGCACTGTTCCCGGCTAGAATTATATAGAGAAATCAGTATCTACGCGTGTACACAACACTCGACAATATAAATTGTAATGCAAACTACCCGACAACCGTGCGTATAGTATACCTATATAACATCATATATTACTATATAATGACGGTCCTCGGACGACTAGTACTTGGTTTATATTATAGCCCAACGATAACACACTCACGTACATATACATACATAAAGATATATGTATATTGTACATATGATATTATTATATAATGTACGTTTACATAAATTACTTACCACGTAATTGTTTGAGCCAGTGTTGTGTTTAGACATTTTTTTATGGAGTCCAGATAATTGTTCAAAGACAGTACCGTAGGATATTTTGTCCTCTTCCATAGACTCAACTTCAAAACTTGGAATGGATCAAGCCGTACAGATAGTTCCATAGCACTCCCCTTATTGTATGATGAGAAAAAATAAGTAAAACATTTTTTTTTCTTTGATGCACATAACATTAGCTTAGAACGAGTAGAAATGCTGCGATACTGTAAAACTATTTCTTAAATTTAACTGTTTTAAATATATTTAAGTATGACGGTATAATATTATTAGAAATATATGATTTAAATTTCCAAAAATGTATTTGAATAAAATGCATTGATTAAAATATAATACATATTTATGTGAGGTATAAAATAAATATTAATATGCGTATATATTCATTACAAACCATTTACAATAATCAAACTAAATATTAGAAGACATTTTTATATGGATTTAAAAATATAAATCCTGGAAGGTTCCATGTTAAATCGCTGAATCACTTCCCTCATCTTGTGCTTCTTATGTTACTTATTATGCTATATATATGTTTATGTACAGCCATCTCTTTTGTAAATTTTCTGAATATAAATTAAAAAATAAATAAAAATATAATTTACAACCTCCCCCTTCCCCAACAAAAATAATTTTTAAATATCAATGTTTCCCATCAATAACAATTTATTTTATGCTCTATGTTTTGATTTTTTTTTTTTGATTTTAGATAGCTAAGCTCCTAATATTCCACGTGTTATTGCGTTATAAACACAGTACGATTATAAATCTATCAACTATAATCGTAATACACGGGTATGTATACATGGATGTAGAAAATATTTTTCAAAATATATTATTTTTATTGTTTTTATTATTATCCTGTAAAATATAACCGAATACAATTCACTGCTACCAAGCTGAGAAAATATAATTTTAAAAGCATCATTACACCTTTTTTATTTCTTGATCATCTATAATGCACGAAACTATGTATGATATTAACTACTCTATAAATTACATTAAATATGGTCTATGCTCTGTTGCATATAACACAATATTATGATACAAAAACATAATATTTTGTGTATATTATACTCGTACATATATTTTTTTTTCATATTAACACACAAAAATACAAATTTTAACTTAGTTGTGTTGAATATCAATTTATGAGCGGGGGCTGTCAAGACTTCCCTACCTCTAATCGTGCCACTGTGGTTCGAGCAACAATAAATCACACACTTATTGTGTGACGGGTGTAATTATTGGATTATTATTAAGGTAAAAGTATATAAATAGTACAATGTAAGTACAAATACATCCAGCCGTGGTGGATACCGTATGCGTACCATTGGCTTTGACATGATGCCCTAATATTATAATTAGGGTTTCATGCACTAAAAAATTTATGAATATGCATACACTTATGCACTAAAAAACAGCTAAATATGCATGAAAAATTTGAAAAATACGCACTAAAAAATAAAGAAATGGGGACAAAAAAAATGCAAAGAGACAAATTGAATTATTAATATAATATAAACAAATTGGTTCGGTATACTAGTTTTATGCGGTCGTTATATTAACTTATAATATTGTCAATTACATTTTTTTATTTTTTTATTTACGAAATATTTATATATAATATAATATTCTTATTTATATAATTAATAAATAATAATAAAAAAAAATATTTCCTAATAAAATTATATTTTTCTATTTTTTTATATCATTATAATTTTTTAAATCTTACTTTTTTTGTACGATATCACATATTTTTAATTTTATAATCTATAGCAGAATATTATTTGAAGTATTTGATACGTGAAAACCAAATATCGGATAAGTATTTTATGAGTTATAGGTAGGTATTTAAAGTCTTGATGACCGAAATAAAACGGCCACCCATCAACTTTAAATACCTATAACTCATAAGCTGCTCGTCTGAAATTTGATGGAAATAATGTGAATAATATTTTACTTCGGAATAGAAAATTTAAAATATAATTTATTGTATAAAAATTTAAAAATTTAAATAATTTAGATGTATTTATTTTTTTTTATAAAATAATCATTTGATTTTTACTTAAAAATTAAAATTATACAAAACATATGTTTTCAAAAACATTAATTTTGAAATAATGAGTGGTTTATTATAAAATAATCACCATGTATATAAACATGTTGAATTTTATTATTTTATTTTGTGAGTAGATCATGTATTATTTATTTCCGAAGTAATATTTAGATTTATATAGATATTATAGATGTATTTGAAATATACAAATGCTTACTTATTTAGAAAAATACTCCATAAATTCCAACAATCATGCATAATGATTGTATGTTTTTCTTTGGTTTATTGTAACTGTTTTTTATAATCAAACACAGAGTGATGTATGTATTGATATATTTCACATTGAGTAACATTGATTTAAAATAACCAAACATCAATTTTCGTAAATACATAAAACAAAGATTTGTTACAAGTGTACAATGAATATTTTCTTTAGATAGTATTTTAAATAAATATTTACAATTGTATTTTGTGATTTCTATTGTTACCTATATAGTTTTTCAGTTTCAAAAAATAATTTGATGTTCTGATTTCATTAATTATAATTCGTTTTTTGTCAATAGATTATTATTATATTTTATATTCTTAAATACAAAGACAATGAATTTCCGTGCTTGAAAAAAAGTAAATTATGTACACAAAATAATTTTTCTACCATAATATAACAAATAAGGTAGGTAAACGGACTGCAGAATTTATGTAAAATAATTAATCTATAGTTATAGATATTATAGGTTTTTATTTTAACATCTATTAGATATTATAGTAAATATTAAATATTTATGTAATATTTATATAATAATAAAATATCATAATATAGGGTACGTGATTTAATCAACTTACAATGTTCGGTTTTGAAACATAATGTATAAATTAAACTTTAAGCTATTGTCAGTATAGAATTTTAAATTATATTTAACATTTAATAAAAATATTGATATTTAACATCATTTTTCATACGAATAAAATAATATTAATAATACTATTTACTATTTATTATTAATTATGTATTAACTGAGTTTTTTTATTTTTTTTAAATAAACTTGGATTATAGTCTATAATATTCATTTGAATTTGTATGTTCTGCGCAGAAAATATAATTTCTTTTGAATAAACATTGGACATTATCTTATATAATATAGAACATAATACACAAATTATTGTTATAATATAATGAAACATAATTTATTTACTTAGTTTTATAAAATATTATGTTTAAATTATTACAAATAAAACATTGTTAAATTAATATATTATATTGTTATATAATAGTTATATAAATCATTGATAATGCATTTAAGGGGGATTGATTGTAATTTTTAACATATTGAAATATATATTGTATAACACACATGGTATAAAAGGTATCTAATTGTAATTCGAGAAATGCATATTCTAATTGATTCGTTATTGGTTATTTATGTAGAACAATATATTATGGTTTCAGATTTCAGTGTTTAAATAATGGTACACGCTCGAATTACACGATAAAACAATGTCATCGATATACATATATAGTCACAATAAGAATATATTCTAATATTTTATTATTATTAAATTTTACATTAAACTAGTAAACAGTTCAACAAAAACTGATATGTTTGAAAAATCGGATTTTAAAACGAAAGTAGTGAATTGTTATTAACATTGAAATATATTATATTGTCATATCGAGAAATTACATAATGATGAAAAACGCTCATTTATTTTACTTGACTCTTATTAGTTTTCAACATTTTCTTATATTTTATTAATGCAGTCGTTTTGGTAAACAAGCGCATTTACACAAGAAAATAATAATCGAGATGATAATAAAAACTGTTCATTCAAGCAGCCTAATTGAAATAAATTTATAAATCCTCTATTATGGGCCGAAAAATTCTTTCGGCGACACTGCTGTTACTTGTTTTTTGTTGTTGTTAGTGTGACCATCGGTGTTTTACGAACACCGTAGCAAATGATACGAATCATCGCCAATAATATTTATAATATTTCCGATAGGAAAGCCATGTAAAATTATTATATTATTAAAATTAATTAATTAGACCACCGCTGGTTCTGGAAATGTAGATACATATATAATGAGCGTAGTTTAATTTATATGGTACATAATAAATTATAATAATATATTATATAGCTTATATTCAATATACTGGATAATTTTTTGAAATTATTATATAGATGTATTAGACATTTTTTTTTTTTTTTACCTTAAAGTATCATCACTGCTTAAAAATAACGTGATGATAAAACTTAAAAACTTTAAAATCAGCTGTTTCGTAAAGTTATTCTTAGTAACTTTAGACCACTTTTATTTCGAATATCACAAAAATTCAACGAGAAAAGGTAAAGGTAGCAAGATAAAAGGATTACCATCTATTTTAAACACAAACAAAGTATAGTAGGTATATAAATTGTATTCTTTGATTCTTTAAGGTTGGCGTTGAATATCTCATGGTAAAAAGTTTCATTAGAATGCGTTTTGAGCGGAACTTTGTAACGGTGCACGTTTTTAACTACTCCACGCAACAATTACGTGCTCTGGCAGAAGTCTAAGCAAGAAAACCCATCGTTTGAAGTAATATAAAGTATAATAATTCACTTAAACATTCCAAACACTGTTTGAACAAGTTTCGACGCCTCGTGAAGTGATTTTATATAAAACCAGATGAACGAATACCTACCTAATATTAAAACGACAGCCCTGCTGCAACTGACAGGCAATCGGATTACTGTTGTACGAGTTACATTATTACTACTAATATATATATATATATATATATATCTGTGGTAGGTATACTTATTTACCTTATACAATACCGCGCTCGTACATAATACTTTAATACATAGGTATAGTATTGTCGGTGACTCGTATAAATGAAATTGTCAATGATATTGGTCATTGTCGCCGACGACCGAATGCATTCATATAAAATATAGCAAAACCGATACGAAAACAACAATGATAAAAATAATAATGATAGAATACAAGGAAAGCCACCTGTAGTGGGCAATATTCCTTCGTGAGTCGGTCATTTTATCGACAAAGTCCTTCTCGATATATTATACAATAAAATAAATGTATCATACTATCTACAGTTATATATTTTTCAATACTTTTATGTAGATTTACGATACCGGAAAAACGGTTGTCCTATTTTTCGCGCCATTTACGAAGTCAAAAACGGACATGCGTTACGAACTTAAATCGATATTTTTTACTCAAACAATTTTTATCTTTCGACTGCAATGACATAAACTATATTCAATTTTTATGTATTTATTGTTTTTTTTTTATTATTCAAACTTTTAAAACATAAGGGTGCATCTCGAAAGACGTTACAATAATGCAATATAATATACTTTATTATAAAGACTTTAAAAGTTTATAAGGTGAGGCGTTTAGTTATGTAGTATTATAATTCGTTAGATAAATAACTATATCAAATATTTGAGATAATGTAACGATTAAAATTTACTATGTGGATCGATTATTTGATAAGCATTATATATTTATATAAACATTTAATGTGGGTACAAAACTATAAGATTAAAAAAAAGGAGAAGACATTATAAATCCTAGTAAAAGGCATATAATATTTATTAAAATCATCTAAAAATTATTTTTAGTCTTTTAGCTTAATAAACATAATTATATATATATATATATATTAAATTATGTTAGCTGTAGCAGCCAGCTAAGCTACAGCATTGTACAGATTGTACTCGATTTAAATTGTAATATTTGTTAATTTATGATTTTATATTTAAGAACGACAATAAACAAAATTAATAATTTTCTCATAAACAATTATGATTAAAAGAAATCAAATAACTCAAACTGCTGTTTAGTTGTAGCCACTGTAGGTATCATTTTATCATTGAATGGGTCACTGTAATCAATGTGTTAAATTTTAATTCAATAATAAGTCATTGTACACGGCTAAAAAATGATTCTGATTGGAAACGCTATATCAGTTTATACATTTAAAGATATTTTATTTCACATTATATTTCAGTTTACAATTGATTTTTCTATTAGTAATACACGGCAGGCTGAACTAATTTTTATCAAAAACAAATTGTATATTAAGTTGATAGTGATTATTTTAATATTATTTAATATAGCATTATGTCTATAAAATATTTATACAAATTTTTGGTGAAAACTTCAAGTCTATTTGTACAATAAAAACTGGTGATTTTGTTAAAGACAAAATTTTATTATTGTTTAAATATTCTAATTTTAAATATTATTGAATATTTCTAAATCACTAGAAGATACCAACTAAATTCAATTGATACCAGAAACTACGCTTAAAGTTTCAGATCTAAGCATTTTAGTGCTTTAGAAAGTGATGACTGACACACATATTATATATATAAATAAATAAACATATATCATTGTAAATTAAATATACATTCACGATTCACCGCAACGATTGCGCATTTTAGCGCAACGTTCAGATTCTAAAACAGCCAAATAAAATTGTCAATAATATCCATTATACGTTCAATCAGTCGATTATAATGAAAAGCGCCTATGTGACTACGACATCCACACTAGAGTGTGCGAATGGCTGTTGCATTATTTAAAATTACCCTATATTGTACCTACTTCTGAACCTAGGTTATAAACCTAGATTTAATATTATTAAGTTTATAACCTTATAAACCAAAAATATCCTCTGAAAAACTAAAAAAAATATTTATTTTTTCAAGTCTTAAAAGTAATAAATAAAAAAATAACAGAATATAACAATTTGGCATAGTACGTCTTCAATTTTTATTGTGTGATAATATGATCGTGACTTTTAAAGTATACCTATAATATTTATTTATTATTTCAGAATGATGAAATATATTTATAGGTATTACATTTTATAGGAGAAAAGTTTAACGAATTATGTATACAACCAAAATTATAAATACATAAAAACTTGATATAAAAACTTTGTTTTTAGTCATAAATGTATACGTAATTTTTTATAATCAAAAATTAAATTATTTTAAAATTGTTTTTAAGTATATTAATATATAATATAATATACAAAAAATACAAATGTAATATAAGTATTCATCATATTTATAGATAAACTATAGGGGTGAGTAAATGGAAAATATTCAATAATAAAATAGATATAGATCTATTTAATTTTTATTTTTTATTGGATCTGTAATAGCTAATTAATTTATTTGTTCAAGTAGGTATCTATTATTAATGTGGTACATTATCATAAATCCGTGGCTATATACCATTTATATGAATATTTAAAATCTATCCGATGTCACATTTTATGAGATTCTTAAAATTTTTTTCTCTAATTATATAATTTTCTTTATTTGTATATATAAATTATATATTTTTTAATAAATTTCACCGTCAGTATTACGAAATATTTTCAGTTTAGGTCATGATTTCTGTAAATGGCGATTACAAATGGCCTCTCGAGTTACAAACAGGCGCACTTGAACAGATGCCATACCCATAATAATTACCGGGACGTGATACAAGAAAAACGACATAATAATTGAAAGTATTTTATTTGCTTTCTTCACAATAGCTCACAATCTAGTTTTCATTGTCGTATATACAGGTGACCGAGAAAACGGATAGTCATAGGCAATACAACAATAAAGATAGAATTATATGGTTGGGGTAACAGACGTACCTATAGACATTTTTTTGATTGATTATCTACAACGTCGTCATCGGCAATTTGTTCGAAATGTCAAGTACGTCTTGTGCATTTAATTCAAAACATTTAGTCATAATTTTGCCATTTTCAAACACAATGCTTGTGCAGTAATTACGTTAAAATGTATTTTCTTGGTTAAAGTTCGTACCAATACAATACTTAAACAGTAAGCAGGGACTATTAATGTTTTATTTTATAATTATGAGATATTTATGAAAATTAATGTTATAACTTATGTCTTATATTAGTATAACGTATTACCATCTTAGAAAATTAATTTTTACTTTTAAACCAATAAATTCCTTTTTAATGTATAACTACCTTAATATTTTACACGATATTAAAAAGTTATTAAAAACAGTCGTTTTATGTATTTTAGACGAATATTCATAACAATTTTAATTATAATTTATTTTATTTTATTTTACATTGATCACAATAATTGTAATAATTATATTATATTATATACGCATATATCTCAGTAAATATTGTTGGAATGTTTCTGGAAATTCAAGGATTTAATATTTGGAGTATATACCTTATAAGAAAAATAAAATTATGGCTATTTTTTTTTTAATACAAAAATGAGCTAGTTAATTTTAACCAGTATTAATAAGTTGGCAATGACGATTGATTAAATATAAATTCATAAAAAATGTGAGGAATTTGCCAGTAATCATTTACACACAAGGTATATGGTTAGTATTCAAGGCTGGAGGATGAATTATTATTATTATTTTTTTTTTAAACTAGTTTGAGTTGAATTTAATGTTTTCTTTTTTAATATTGGAAAGGAACTTAATTAAGATATAGTTTTTTAAAAGGAAACTAAAAGTTTAGTATTAACTATTTAAGTTAATTAATACAACCTAGGTATGTGATATTTTTTTTCACCATAACAAATTTATTAAAATTTACTGCGGCTTACTTTGATCTCAAATTTCAAACTCAGCTAATACGTTGAACGCTATATGATCCTAAAATAGAACTTATTTTTACTGGTGTGAATATTTCAATGCAAAAATTAATTAATCATAGAGCAAAATATTCTAACTGGATAAAATAATACATTTTCCTATTTATAATTCCATTTGATTAATTTTGTTTAACTGAAACATCCAAACAACATATTTAATTTATTATTATTATTATTATTATTATTATTATTATTATTATAGTAAATTAAATATTTTAAACAACCCTGTCACGTTTAAAATAAATCTGTATAGTCTTAAATCACACCGAGTCGTGTTATTGTAACTTGAAAAAAGACTAGACTCGTCAATCGTAGTAATTCTTTATTACTTACATTTCAAAAGTCAGTTAATTAAGTCAAAAGCATTGCGGGGAAAGAAAAACAACTTTTAACTCGTAAACTCATTAATACCCGATTTTCCTGTTAACAGCGGATAAATACAATAAGTAATGACGTCTTAGTATTGTTGCAATACAAATTGTATGGTCGCGAAAATCGGCCGGACCCACTGTTGCGCGCGCCTTAGGTAGATACCTAAAGAGTTGACGTCGTCCGGACTCGTCGTTGTTGTAATTGTTGTAATAACAGGTGCATATTAATATTGTGATAACCGTGATATTGTGGTCCACACATAACATTGTAAACGCTGTTGAAACGTGGCGTACCAGTGACAACCACTCGCCGTGGGTTGTCGCAACAACATAATAATAATACGGTTATTAAACGTCAAACATGTTCGTGGTAGTCACTATTATGTTTTAGTCATTATTATTATTATTATTATTATTATGTTTTAATTTTAATGCAATCTCTACTTATTGTTGTTACATAGATTTACTTGTGTATTAATTAGGAGTTTAAAGATTTCAAATATTGCTTAAGTAATTTAAAGTTAATCTTTATCACCTTTTCCTTTTTAAGTTTTAAATATTATATTGTATACTATATCAACTCATCTACCTCGCCACAAGCCCTACTTAATGAGGTAGATTAAAAATAATAATATATTGTTACATTTCTAGTTTTAACTTATACATTTTTTATGTATAATATAATGTATTATATTTTCTTAAAAAAATAAAAAATTATAGATCTAATAGCTGCACATATTCGTGCACGCCTATATCTAAATCTAATTCTATTTATATATATATATTATACAATATATATGTATATATACATAATACGAGCATCGTGCATACATTGAATTACCGATATCGGAATGTAGGCAACTGCAGAGTATAATACGTATACAGAGCGATTCACTTAACGCCCGGTTGCACCAAATATTTACACAGATAAACTCGTTTAACTAAAGTTAAAATAAAATCTGTTGCGAAAACCATGTTCAAAATTTTATCTGTTAAAATTTTACTTTATCACCAGTTAAATTAGAGGGCGATTTATCGCCGTGTAAAATTTTATGTATGGTTAAATTTCGTTATCAATGTTTTGTCTAATATTGATAAATATATTATTCTATATTTTTATTTCATTATAATATTATATTGTGTTTTGTTATAATAGATTTTTAATTAGTTTTTTTGTGTTTCTAATTTAAATATTTTATAAATTAATTTTTGTTCTTTATGAGTACTTCATTAGTATGATTGGGCAACAATCTTAAATTTAACAAACGTAAATTAATCATTAGATTAAAATTTAACACGAGGAAAATAATTTACTGATAGATAACGACTAGGAAAATAATAAAAAAATAAAAAATAAATAAATAATGATTTATCAAAATTATTTAAAGACTATATTTTTACAGATCAAGCGTTTTATTATTCTCGAAAAATTGTACAAATTAAAACAATATTGATAGATATTAATATAAATTACTTAAGTTTTCAAATCATCATAGCCCGCATATTATCTTCCAGACCTATAGTTAAGGTTAAATATCTCAAAAACTACTCGTTTGAATTTTGATCTAGATTTATCAAAATTTCCAACAAAAAAATATCTTTTCTTAAAACTGTACAGGAAAATAGTGATTCTGTGGAAAAATAATTAATTTTAATAGCATAAAAATGTAAAAGTATTTGAAAATATGGCACTATATGTTTCAATTTTCAAAAGTTCCAAAATCAGAATTTGAATAAATTCATTATAAAATGGAAAAAACTGGAGTGAATCGCCCTGTATAATAATAATAATAATAATAATAATGATATGTAATATCTACCTATTTTTCATGTGTGTGTGTGTATTTGAACTTGTTATATACATATCGCACCGATTTCGCCGGCCTGAGCACTTAACACTTGACACGGATCTTTTGGTGTCAGGAAAACCGTCTATAGGTCTTACCAACCGGACAAGGTTATACAAACGCGGCCGGCCACGTACACTCATATACTAATATTGTATTTTAGTAATATTATATTATTATGTTATACCTAATATTATTATTATTGTTGTACTGTTTCCCCGTTCCCGTCGGATTTCGTCACGCCGAACATAACGCCCGCGCCCAAGACGAGTCAGCGGTGTAAAATATTGGGTTAGGTACACAACCGTAGATATATATTCCATAATACCAATTATAGTATTATTATGTTATAGACATTCGGGTATCTCTAAGTGGTATTCAAATCAAAATCGGCAAATCTACTGGTCCTGGAGCGTATAATTTGTTAAGCTAATTCAATTCGATAAATTCTTGGTAAACGAAAAATATACAATTTACATAGTTCGAATGCTTCAACCAAAGTTTTATCATAAGTAATCTTTTAAGTTTTAAATTTTTATTTTTACAAAATATTATTAAATTTGGTTATTACTTTTATTGAATGTTACTTTTGTTATTTGTTTCAAGTATTTATTGTAATTAATATCGGTTTTAGTTTGTCTGTTATTAGTTTTTAAATAATATTTTAAATTGGTTCCAATCCATTTATAAATTAATAAATAAATAAAAAATTGTACTTATACGAATAGAAAACAAATGTAGAACGAATATAATTTTACTAGTTTTATAAACTTATAAGTAAAAGTATTTCAATTTTAAGATTAGAAGAATATAATTGTGTTAAAACATAAATTGAAGTATTACTGATCTAGTACCTAATTAAATTATAATAATTATTATTAAGTATTAGTATAGTGTAGACGACTGCAGGCTGTTATTTTGTACTAACGACGAGTTATCGTATTATTTCGTAGTATTTTGCGTTACATATTATTTTATATTATATATAATAGAATTAAACCTAAAGTCGTAAAAAACTTTTTAATTTTGTTATATTTATAGAAATATTGCGTATTTATTATAATAATATACAAGGTTAAAAATGTAATATTTTGTTAAGAATCTTTAAAACCGTCTATAAAGGAGAAGAGACGTATCTACCACCACTACTCTCCAGTCCATGTACTGTAAAAATGAGTAAGATCAATATTATTTGTGACTATATACTCATTTAAAAAAAAATATATGAAACACTCAAAGATACTTTATTTAATTTACTTAGTTGGTTACATTTTAATTTATAATATAGCTTCTTAAGAATATTTACAATAATAATAAATGAAACCAGCTCAATTCGTAAAACTGTGTTCCAACTTTCAAAATTATTTATTTTTTATAGGAATATAAATCCTAATTTACCAAAACCCTCATAATATGTTATCAAAAAATATATAACTTATTTTACACATTAAATCATTATGTTTAAAAAAAAGTTTTTAATTATTTTCATTTGGTCAACATTATACGTAAATATTAATTTAATATAATATTATTAAAAGAAAATATTACATTAATTACTTAAACAAAATATTATAAATAACTATACAACATTAATCTATATTCTGACTCAACTGATCAACTATAATATTAGTGTTAAAGTAAAATACTGAATTAGTTAATTTAAACTTAAAAGTTCGTAATTTTTTAAAACTTTGTATATTTTACATTAATATTTATTTATTGATGAAATAATAAAAGTTCCACATTTTACTAATATATACCTGCTAATTAAGATTATTTTCAATGAAATTTTTATTTTTAATACAATTTAATATAATATATACTATGATATAATATAGAGTATAACCGTATAAGTATGTTTTTACTAATTAATATCAATAAAATGTATGATTTTGAATTCTTAACCATAGATTGTAGGTGCTTACCCACTTATATGGGATTATTTTTTTTTAAATATGATGTATACTTTTATAATAAAATAAATGAATAATGATAAATTAAACTATAAGCAATATTAATTGGATGTACACAATTGTATTTTTTTTTTATTCAATAAATATTTAAATATGATATAAAAATCAATAATTTAATATAACTAAAAAAAAAATGGTTTTAGAATTCTAATAAAATGATTAATGAGAGTATTATTTTAAGATACTATTAGAATTATTAAGTTTTTCTTTTATGAAAATTAATAATATAATTTCCTAGTCATATAATAATACTAAACCAATTTTTATATTTTAAATTTAAATTATGGTAGTAACGAGGTTGTATCTATTTGATAATTGGGATGATGATGAGATTGAAACCACTCTTTTTTATGAATTAAATGTTTAAGTTGTATATTTTCTATGCATGGAATGGTTATAAACTTCGTTGTTTAGCAGTCAATCAACATGTACTAATATCAGATGGATGGCACGTTATTTCTCAACTAAAAAAATTTAATATTTTAAACTGTAATATTATATCAAGAAATATAGAATCATTTTAAACCATAGAAAGTTTTCTTATTTTAAAGTTTACTAACAAAATATTATATTGTAATATTACATTATTCGATTAGGGTTATTTTGTAATTTTGTTTTGAAACTCCAAAGTAGTTGATAAATATTCTGATCTCAATATGTTTTCTATTATAAAAATTAAAAATTATTAATATCACATAATTTTGTTTTTAGTAAATATTATAATCATCGCACCCGAAAAAAATATTAAAACTGAATTTTAAGTTTTACTTTTCTTTTTTTTTTATTGTATACTAGTTCTATGAAACATTATAATAATACAAAAAAAAAAATTTTTATTTTATTTCTTTCTTTGTTTTGAAGAATTCATATTAACACTAGAGTTAAATTTCTATTAAGGTCCATAACCTATATTATTATAAACAAAACCATTTTGACTTATTTCATCAAATAACTTGAAATTTTTCGAATACTTCTACCTTAAAAATATATTTTATAAAAAAAAAAATTAGTTTATAATATTAAAATTGAATAAAAAACAATCAATTATCATATTGTATATTCCAGTCATTTGATTGATCGTTGCATAAGCTTTCGTTACTTGAACTTGATAACTCAAACGCTACGCGTCTTCTCAAAATCATTGATAATTCGTTGGACACTTCTTGCCTTTTTGGCGCAAACTGAATGGTTTTTTTTAGACATACACCTATTAGAATTATCAAGTAAATGAAACGCATATTTTTTATGACTTGGCTAACCCTTTATTATTTCACTCATTAGTTCTTTATGCAAATCTGCAGTTGATGATCGTTTAACAAACGCAGTCTTCAATATTTGGTCAAATTTCATGGTTGTAGGTGGTTTATCTTGGCTAATAGACATTAAATCATTAAAACAATATACTTACTTTTAAAAATATTTTACAAATTGCATTAACATATAATATTTGTGGTTTATAATATAACGTTAAAAAATTAAATTAAATATCAATCAAAAATAGTCATTAATGTATACTGCAATATCTATGTTTAGATACACATATTTTTGGCCAGTTATATAACCGATATGTTTATATTTTGAATTCTCGGAATATTATTTCAGAAAAAAAACATACATAAATATATAACAGTTTATATATGACATAAATTAGATAAAAAATAAAATAAATATATAATTATATAACAGTGCTAAATACAGTAGTTATTATTTTTTGTAAAATATAATACAAATTACGGATTTCCATCACAATTTTATATATTTCAAGTATAGATAATGTTTAATGTGTAATGTTCCAGATTACGTAGTACATATATCAGTGTAAAGTACGAGATGTTGTGTATGACAACTTGTAAGCCTGGCTGTATTGTTTAAAATAAAAGGGCAGCTAAAATATTAAAAATAACTACCTACACCGTGTAGAGTTTTTGAAGTCTCTTATTTAGAACACATTTAAAAATAATACTATGGTACCCGTAGGTATATCGTATATTATAATATTATTAACCTCTCCATAAAATCTCTAAATGCTTAACAATTAAAATTATTTTTTTAACCCTTTCTGCTTATACTTTGTTAGTAATATAATCCTTGATAACATTTTATTTCCGTACAATGCTTTGAACAGCTTAAATACATGATTATATAATAGATTTACAATAAACTAAACTATTCCTTTGACAGAATAATTAAACGTGGTAATTGTTTAAAATTTAAATGAATTAAAGTTTATGTTTATTGTCAAATGCAGATAAAGACGTAGATGAAGCAAACAATTATAATTTCAAATGAAACGAAAAATATTGGCATAAAAATAAAACGATCAGTCGACTGATATTTATTATAATATAAAAATAATTGAATAGAAACTAATTATTTACCCATGATAGATTTCTTGAAATTGTTGAACGATATTATTTATAATCCTATTGAGAAATATTTTTCATAGTTGATTTATTTTACAATGGCTATTTATTATTTTATTACTAGCCGATGTTTTAGATTGTATACCTATTTTATTTTTATTTTTTTGTTATTTACAATTGTTTCATTTAATTTATTATTTTACTAGAGTATTCATTCTACCAAAAATATACGATCAAAATGCCGATTTAATATATAAACATTGATATTTAGATCAATAATATCATTCAAAGTTATTATGAATTATAATAAACGTTTAATATGTCCAAAATAGTGACGAATCAACTCATACCTCATGTTTTTTAATTACCGCACTTAACTTTAACGTTTAACTCTATAATGATTAAAAATAGAAAAATTAACATTTGCTGTTCAAAAACGGAATAATAATGAAAAAAAAAATTAAAAATTGCAACTGAAAAACGATACAAACTGTATATACTACAGAAAATTATGCTTTAAAAACGGATCAAGTGAAGAATGTAATAAATCAGTCCGTCCAACGAATCATTTCGTTGGTGGAATTATATAATGACAGCGTTAGCGCACAAATTTCCACATTTTTCCAATATATACTTTATAATTAATTAGAAATATTATATTTTCAAATTGTCGTGAAAATCGTAATTCGTGATTGTAAGAATAAAAAGAAACCCCTATTGAAGTTATAAATAAAAACCGATAAATATCACTCGAATCTTCAGTATTATTTCGTGTTTGCGCGGTGGCTTGTGGTGTGTACAAAATATGTGATCGATGCGCAAAGTCATCGGCGTAGAAGCGCGGTCCGAACGGCGTTGCGCGACTGCAGCTGCGGGTGTCCGACGGTCCTGATGCTGTACAGTGACGGGCCGAAAGACGTTCATCGGTCCGAGGTCGCCCGCCCGCGTACAACATCGCGCGTCGCCATCATTATCACAACAATAACATCGCTCTGATGGTCATCGTATCGATATATTACACCTATTTTTACAATCATAATAATATGCCTATACTTGCGTCGACAACGTCAATAATTGTCATGTCTGATATACCTACCTAACCTGACGGCGTGGCGTATTGTGTAAGCGACCTCACGAAGTCCGACTCGCCACCCCCTCGCCTCCCCCCCCCCGCATCATGTCAATACCCTCTCCTCCGCAACCAGCCGCCGTCCGTCCGACCGGGTGCGGTGCACGTTTTACTGTTTTGGGACCCGTTCGAGTCGACTTCGACGACGATGGTATGTCGATCTCGTCCGACTTTGCGAAATCGTTCTGCCGGGCCGGTCGTCTCGGAGAAGGGTCGGTCGTGGGCGGGTGGGGGCTAAGCGACCGCGGACGGGTATAAAAGTTGTGCGTCCGATGTCCAAAGTCATCAGTCATCAACAGCTCGTCCAAGTCTCCGACAAACGACAACCACACTTCAACCAGTTCAATCGTATATTATATACATTACCAACAACCGTCATCATGCAATTCACAGTGAGCGACTTACCGCAGTAGCATATTTTTATTGTTATTATTACCGAATTATCTCACCTTTTTTTTTTTTTTTGTTTTTTGTCGCCGCCGTTGCAGGTGTTGATCGCCTTCGTGCTCGTAGCCGCCGCCGTCGCCTCCCCAGTCGCCGACAAGCCCGCCGCCGACAAGTCCGAATCCGTCAAAGACAAACGCGCCATCTACGGTGAGTCGCGGCTTCCACATCACTCGCATCGCCGCCGTTGTCGTTATAACCGTTGTTATGCGACAGTTACGACGGCCATATTGCTTGTATAATTTGATATGTGACAGCGATAGAAGTATTTCGTGTCTCAGCGCGTCGTCGTTGTACGATTGTTATTATTTTTTTTTAATTTCTTCGTAAAACCAAAAGACTTTGTAAACGCATACAAATCGCATGATGATCTCCCGCAGTCGTCGTCTAACTCGTAACATTATATTTATATTACCTCTGTTTTTTTTCTCTTTTATTATCATCAGCTGTAGCCCCGTCAGTATACCACGCTCCGGCCGTCTACCACGCCCCGGCCGTCTACCACGCACCTTCCGTGTACCACGCACCAGCCGTCTACCACGCTCCGTCCGTGTACCACGCACCAGCCGTGTACCACGCACCGGCCGTCTACCACGCACCTGCCGTGTACCACGCACCGGCCGCCGCCACTTCTTACTCCAGCGTGAGCATCTCTCACCCAGCCGTGGTCGCCAGCGCCCCAGTCTACGCCCCAGCCCATCCACTGTACTACCACCGTCGCTGAACGGACGACATGACGACCAGGTAAGCGAAAACCAGGGACGACGGGCACACCGCATCCGCGTGTCGTGTCGTGTTTCGATTCGTCGAACCGTACTTTCGATACCGTTCGCGCGGAACCGGTAACCGCGGTGAACTGTTTCCGCGATTTTCGACTAGCACTTGTATTGTGACGTCCACTGGATTTCGATAGACCGATACGTCGAGATCTGAAACGGTATAAACACACGTCACAACACGACATGCGAAACGCGAAAGCGACGGTATACGGGGTTGGCTCGAGTCGACTCGGTTACCGGTAACGCGACGGTCCAAGTCTCGGCGCACCCGAAACTCGCGCGGACACACTTGTTAACCACGCTGCTCTTATCACTCCGTCGGTTCGTGTCTGACACAGATAATATCGTTTGCATCTCTTTTCCAGATTCTGAAAACATTTCACGTGCCAGAGACAGACCAACCGTCCGACTACACACTGCTGCAGTTGATGTGCCCGTCGAAAACTTCACAATCTTCAATCATGCATAATATATAATATAATATACATCAATATGTGTATATATGTAATTAAATTATTACGGTGTTGAATTCATCCACTCAATAATAAAAATCTATATATTTATACGCACAATACACGTGTTTTCTTTTTTTGTTCCGTTACCATCATGTATTCCTGTTCAGATAGTACTCGTATATACCCATTCAAATGTACATGCTATATCATTATATATATATATACACCTGTATAGGGATTTAAATTCGACCCGAACAATACATTAATTGTAAGTCCAAATTTGTTTTGGCAACTTACTTGTTCGAATCGAAAGCGAAAAGTGCCTATAGTTCTATAATAGATCCGCTTCAACAACCCTTGCGTATAGAACTTTAAACGCGGTTAGCATCTCTTTAGTCGCTTTCGCGATTGTTAGGTAATTGTTTTAACGAAATGCCTGTTTGTAATGTTTGTATGTCAAAAATATCTAATAATATAGCTAGAACAATAATTTAACGAGCAAAGCAAATAATTTTCCATTTCTTAGAAGGCTGTAAATTAAAAAAAAATGTAGATTTTTAATAATACGGATAGTACTTATAGATCATTCATACGGCTGTATGGGTGATGGTTATTTGAGTGAGTGTAATAATTCTGATCAAAATATTAATAATTATTTGGGCAATTTTATACCTATACTAAAACCCTTTAGGTGAGTAAAATTAATTTTTATCTGTGTGAGCGATATAGATTGTAGGTGATTTTATTTTATTAATTTTTAATTGTATATTACTATACTACAATATTACTATACCATTAGAAATGCATTTTTGGAAAATTTTTGGCTGGTTTTAGAGCATTCTTTTACAACAATAAGGATATTTAAATCCGATCCTTAGTGATATGATATATTGATATTAGTTGTCCATATTACTCGACAATGTAATTAATTGAAATACAAATCAATTCGTAATGAAAAGACGTGTGAAGTACTATTTAGCCATAATATGTATCATAATTATTATTATTTATTATTAAATACAGTAAACAGTAGTTAGTTTAAACTGCATGGCTATTATCGGCAACATAGACGAGTTACCAGTAACCAGTTCATATATGGCAAAAATCTCATTTTATCCTAATTACTTCTAATGTATACGGTATTTATTTAATATATAACTGAGCAATCGCGAGGAATTTATAAAATATCTACGAGTAGTTTAATTATTTATACGGTTTATCGTCTTAATTTGGTTTAAAAGTACGCAGATATTTCATGAAGCGACATAGTCATTTCATTATCATAACATATCATATTTAACATTAACTATATAAAACTAGACCAATACGTGTTTTGTTAAAATATTTCTTATGAAAATAAACTGTTAATGTAATAACGGGTTGTATCTAACGTTTATTTGTGCACGAGCCTACGCCTTACACGTCTTTGTAGCGGTTATATAAATACGTGTAGACGACAGTTTACCTCTACTACGTTATTGTTCGTTTTTTTCTGCAAATGAAAGCTTAAACTACGCGCTACGCTCACGTGCGCATTTCATTTATGTGCAGTCATATATTTTGCAATTATCAATATTGGTGCTCGTCGCAATATCCCTGAAACAGTGAATAACGGCAAAGCGACGAAAAGACTAATGTTCGTTGGTTTTTTTTTTCAACCGTAACGACGGAGTTTTACATTATACCATACACAGTATGCCGCCATTCTTCGTTCCACCTAAAATCATGTTTAATTTCAGTAAATATACATTATAGACGTTTAAATTTGGAATATTAATTACTTGTTGTTTTATTAAAATACAATATATAATATATAAAAAAATCAATAACAAAAAAAACGAATTGCCTATAAAAATTTATACAAAATCATAATAAACTTTAAACGATTAACGGTTGTTTGCAATTATGCGATTCTATATTACTTACGCAGTTGAAAGTTGTTTATATAAAACATTTGTAAAATTAAAATATACATTTTCTTTACATTAAATGTATAATATGTTAAATATATCGACGTACCTGCACGGTATGCTTACATTGTATATTTGTACATTACCGACATAGCGTGTATTTCTGAAATTACAGTACGCACTCGTCGATTTATGATCTCGGAAGCATGTAGCTGCTATATACTTTCTGTCAGAACACAACATTTCGAATGACAATGGCACAGCAGTATAATAGGTTTTATCTTATGTTTATTAACTTGTATTGGTATTTGGAGGTATCTATTCAAAACGGGGTATCCGATTGCCGCAGAGACAACAATATCGATGATGTGATAGTACATATTATTTTGTGATTGATTATATGGTGTGCGTCAATAGATTTTAAATTACTTAACGTTAATCGAAAATGGTGGCTATTAGTAGATAGGTATGAACAATTATTAACTTATTAATCGGACGACGACAGTAGAGTTGTGCAACAACAAGTGTTTCAACTCAAGAATGATTTCGTTATATTTTATGATAATGCACATTGTCCTGTGATAACGGTTCAGCTTAATGGCCGCTGTTGTAATGAAGATTTTTATAGAGGCCACTGGGTTTCTTCTATAGTATTATACCTACTTAATACAGCATGTCTATATGGGTACACCTATAAATTCCTCGACCAGGCTCCGTCAGTCATATAAGTAAAATAACTTAACACTTGTATAACTATTTGAATTCTTTGTGGAAATCGATAACTCGATTTTAAAGATACATTATTTTTGCTAATATACTATTATACATTTTATTTAGTTTTGTATCTTATTATTATTATTGTAACGTACAATTTTGGGTTACACAAAAACGGATTCATGATGTCATGATGAAGTTCTTTATTTCATGTACCTATATACGTAAACCTAAACACATTATAATTTAGTATTGACGCGTGGGGATCGACATATTTATGTAAGTCACCTTTACCTATTTCTACAAACACGCACGAACATTTATCGAGTTACGCGAATTGTGTAATATTATTTATTTTAGAATATACGAAATTATTCTAAAATCAATGGCAATATTTTAAATATACTTTATATGAATTAAATCGCACATACGATCTCTGTTTATGATAAATGAGTTACGAGTTACAAAATTCTCCCATAGCGCAAACACTATAATATAAGACGTCACCTAGATGTTTTTTATACTTTGTAAGCATCAGCACGTAATAGAGTCTTTGATGCATTTTATATAAATGCTTATACATACCGTTTTCACATAGGCATTCATATTTCATATAAACTATAGCACAACACATATAATGTATAGTTCTTTACTGTATGCCTCTATTCACACTATATTATATATTATAAAAAAATTTATGATTATTTAAATCAGTTTAAATAATATAAAGGTCTACAATACAGATGTATTACATTATTCAGCAATACAAAATGCATACTAGTATTGTAACAACTACATCTACCTAGTCAGTCGATACTCATATGGCTATAACCTATAGGCCCTTCATGCGTTCACGAGTATTAAGTGTAATTTTATTCACGTATTGTACCACAAAATATGCAAACATACGTGTCAGTCGTTAATTGTATTGGTAAAATGTATGTATATATATATATATTCGTATTTTTACGAAAACTTTGAAGTTTAAAATCGTACGTGCATTTTTATAGAGTTATGACAAAATTACACTTATATGTTAATATAACTCCATCTAATTGCTTCAATCATTCACATATATTTCGTTTGTATACTGTATATGTAGAACTTTTTATTATATACTATTTAGCATTATACGAACTAAAAGTAGACGCAAAATACTCATAGTATCATTATACATATTATACACATCAACCATGTGATAATAGCACTGGTATAACTAACAAAATGTAACATTTGTGTGTAACATTTTACAACTTCCTGAGCACTTACGTTAATATATAATAAGTGTCTTATTCGTATAACTGTTTTTT
The DNA here is from genome assembly GCF_020882245.1 of Rhopalosiphum padi. Taxonomy (NCBI): domain Eukaryota; kingdom Metazoa; phylum Arthropoda; class Insecta; order Hemiptera; family Aphididae; genus Rhopalosiphum; species Rhopalosiphum padi. The sequence continues at coordinate 30,194,933 of NC_083600.1, forward strand.
CCTTTTTGATCTTTACTTAAATTTTATTGGCTAAAGACACGATTTTTAGACGCTCACAATTCAGTCGACTGGTTTCTCGTGGGTTAGTCGTTTAAGTTACTGTATACGCGCAAATGCATGCGTTTTTCAAATGCCTGAAAAAATTGATGAACAATCGTTGTATGTATGTTTTTATTGTAAGTACCTATTTACTTAACTATAAACTAGCATAAAGCGTGTGGATCGTGGTTTGTACTACAAAACAATAAAAGACTGATTTAGGCTCGTAAAATTATAATAAAAAAGTGCATCATCACTATGTGTTATTGTTGTGTTGGTAGTTATAATAGATAATATGATTTCAATATCGAAATTATCATTATCAAAACCATTTTTAATTACGATTGATACGGTTCATATCAGTATACTATGCAATAATCAGAATATTCATAACACCCGAATCTATACTTAACTACTGTACGTATGCTGAAATGTGATCATAGCAACGGTGGCGTCTGACCGGTATAGGTACTCAGTGTTGGTTAACCAAAGGACAATGGACGCCAGACACCTTATTCGCACCCACCGTTCGTCCACCCCAAAATTGTTAATATTATTATTTTAGTATTGTTACTGGCATTACACAACCAACAATTAATATTAATTATCTTCGGAAACCCCGTATGCGTGTATCGGTCAACCTGCGACAAACACCACGAACTATATTAGGTCAAAGGACTTTAACTTAAAAAACATACAATAATTTTTCATTGGAATAATATTTAAGGACATTTATTATAATAATACCTATAGAAAATTGTGCGTTCACGCACGATATATAACACAATATATTGTCTAACTATGTAAATGTGAAATGAAAATCTTTATACAGGATAAGCTCTGGAATACTTATCAGATCTTCTTGATTTTTTTTTTTTAACAAAAGAGTATATCACGTAGAAGGTTTTTTTATCGCAATAGCATTTGTCTAAGTCAAAAAACCTCTGAGTTATCTACTAATAAAATAAACGTGTAAATTGTATAAATTGTATAATAGCTACCTGCAACCTTTTGTGTGTTTTATCTGCGAGCGTTCCGAGAAGTTTATCAATGAAAATAATTTATATTATAGATTAGTTTCTAGTTATAAGTTTAATAATCTCGAGCATCGTGCATATGCCAACAATATTATGGACACCGGATTAGTCTATATTATAGATTAGTTCATAGTTTAGTTTAATAGTCTTGGGCATCGCGCATACACCAACAATAAGATTTTTGCGCTTCACTGAGTTTCAAGCATAATTTATTTATTTATTTATTATTTATTATTTTCGCATTTTTGCAATATTCATAAAGTCTACCAAGAAATATTATAGTTTACTGATATAAAACATAGTCTATTGTGTCTTTTATATATTTTCATAGGTCCATTAGAAATCTAACTATTAATTTATATGGCAAAACAACGTTTGTTGGACCAGCTAGTATAATATATTTATATATATATATATATAGACAAATATATACGTTTAAAATTTAATTGATATAGGTGCCTATCTAATAATAATATCATATTACTGTCCTAAATAATATTATATACGTCATAAATGGCAGAAAGGGATCGAGCGATCTAGGTTGCCGCGGGGGGACACGGCACGGACGATCGCGGTGGCGGGACCCCGTTGTCCTATATCATAATTTATTTACGATATCACTGGATTCCGTAGGAAAAAGAAATGCGTAGTAATTATGGGTTACGGTGGATATTATATACGTAATATACCGCTGTATAATATTATAGACGCCCCAACCGTATCCAATACAGTATTCCACGCGATCGTCTAAAAAATATACCACACTTACGCGTGATAGGATCCTTGAAATTCTTTGACCGAAGAATCGGTTCACGTGTATTGCGCCAACCAAACGGCCAGTAGTAATAAGTCGGTCGGTCGGTCGGTCGGTGCTTCAAAAATTTGAGTAGATTATCTGTCTTGGGACACATAGGTTAAAAGTTGAAAAAAAATCCACAGTGTACTGCGCAGTGCTATCATTCTACTGCAAATATAATTCAACGGATTCACTGATTATTTCGTTTGGTATGTAATGCACTTCAATAATTTCTATATAAGCCATATTATTTTTATTAGCATACTGGTTTTATTATGAAATCATAATACTATAAAACTCTATTTATTAATAGTTCAAATTAGCTTAGTACCATTTGATAAGACCATGTGAAATTTTAAGACGACAAGTTCATCGTAACTTGTGTATTTTGGTTGCCAAATTTCATTCTTAACTCCATGATCGGCAAAACGTATCTAATTGCAAATAATTAATTGTACGCCATATTATAAGGGGCATGTAAAATTACAGTAGAATCGACATTAATATTGTTATATTATCGTATCGATTACGATTTCGTGATGAATAGTCCTTAATACCTACATATTAACATGATTCATCTCTCTAGACTGTTACTCTTTATATTTTGTTTATTGTCTAGATCTGCTATATACATAACTGAATATCTTACGTGACAGAAACCTTTTATTAACGCGTCACATTTGCAAGCGACTGAGGATTGTATATTTGGAGGCAACGACTAATTGTATTCAGTGACGACGCCGACGTTATTCTATTAATATGGGAGCACCGACGACGCTTACCGTTATTGGTATCATATTTTTGTTGTTTGGCGTTTTCGTTGGATGGTTCGCTTTCCCGAAGATGTTACACAAAAAAATATTAGAGGTAAGAGATTATCATAATAACTACAATAAAAAAGATAATAATATTTCCATAGGATTTATAGGTATTATTTTTTTTTTTTTTTTTAGACAAGACTTGTATTTTTATTTAATATTTCAAAATACAATAAAATATTGTTTTGAAAAGTGTTGTTTGAAAATCAAATATTGAACTAATAGTTTCTTGTTTACAGCTTCTAAGAAAGTTCTTCAAGCTCAGATTACTATGGTATAATACCACAATATTACAATTGATATCCCTGTTACCTTATTCCTTTTATCTAAACTTTACATTTTTGTAAATAAGAAACTATTAAGTATGTGTATAAACATATAATTGCGCCCCTGAAATTATATTATATTTTCAAATTATTTACCTACAACTTTAATGTATTATTTATTCATCTACAATCTATATTGATTTAAATTCCAACAGATTTTTAGTATTTATGAGAAAATATAGATTTTTGAAAGTTGATTGTCTCTTTACTTAATATTTTATAAATAAATACTATTAAGTAGTAATTAAATAAATCACTTAGATATTATGCTATAATTATTGTGAACTAAATTATAAATATCTTTTTTTTTTTAAAACTTCTCATCGTTGTATTAAAATAAAATATAATAATGACATATTAACTTACGTTGCATAAACATCTCTTCTAATGTGTTAACAAATTTATATTAGACTTAAAAAATATTTCTACTGCGAACCCACCTAGCTAAATATAACATAAAACTATTTCTGACAGTAATGTATTAATAAGTGATAAAAATATTCATTAGCTAATAATAAAATATAACCGTCATCATATATATATTCACGTAGTTTAAAAACAAATTTTGACATTATAATTATGTATTGGAAAAAAATGGACAAAAAATAATGTTACAAAAATCGTGTATCAGATAATTATTTGGGTTAAAAATTTGAAATATTATATATTATTTATTAATATGTCATGACACACAAAACCATAATCGAAAAACAAATGAGTTATTAGTACTTAAGAATCAGTCAAGATGCATTATGAGGATCAATAATTTTTACTTTTACTTTTCAGTTTTCACACATCATATGAATTATAATAAATGTACATTGATATATTGTTTTAGGTATATTCTGATTAAAGCGAGAAGTATATATTAATTATTCAGTAATGTTTCATGGCCATTATTTTTGTAATTAATATATTATTATAAATGGATAACGACTGGAAATGAATTCTACAAAATATCTCTATATTATTACTTTGAAAAAGTAATTTTTCATTTTCCTATTGGTTATCCTTAGAAACTAGCTAGTATGAAAAATAATAGAGAACTGTAGGAGAAATGAAAAAAAAGTAAACAGACGTGTATTTAAACAAGCTCTACTCATAATAAATTTTAAATTCGATGGTTTATTGTCGTTTTCAAATGTAATATTAGAAAATAATATTTCAAAATAAATATGTGTCAAAGTGATCGAGGTTGGACAATAGTCTAACATCCGGTCACTGTATAATTCTTATGAATTAAATAGTTTCTTAGATAATAATTTCCGATTTACTGCATTTTAAATTATCGGTTTGTAAAATTACATTATTAATATCATATATTAATTAATAAAAATCGATTTTAAAATTGATGGATCTTCACTTTCAAAATTTGTATTGGCAACATGACATTGTAGACTTAAATCACAATAGTGCCTATACTCACATATATTATATAAAGTGAAACTAGGTATACCTACATGTTTTTGCGCATTACCAGTAATTACTATTATTATTTTTAATTGTGTAATATGAACCAATGTCATTATTGAAATTGAAACGGAAACTAATATTGTTATAACTTGTATATAATCATATGTTATTAGCTTATTTTATTTTATTTTGGTAAATTACATACAACGATTGTACGAAAGAAGCATTGTGATTACCTTAGCACTAATTTGATTTAATTTAATTTTTCCTGTTTAAAATTTTACTTTGGTTACAAGTTACAATTTCACAGAAAAAATTAAGATGTATGTCTCAAAAAAATAAACTATCTAATACTTTCAATTATAGTTCAATAGTTTCAATGTATCCAATACACGGCATGTGCTCTAAGTCCACTAAATGGTGTGTAGGTACTTGAAGGTTTAAAAAAACAGCAAATTTCATCAATTATAGTCGTGTTATTACTATAATCAAGTATATTTTAAATTTAGATGCTAGGTGAATTTAAACAAATACTATTATAATCGTTATTATTATTTTTTATTATTATACTTCAAATGTATCATCATTTTACGTCTTGTTATTAATACATAATTTACAACTCAAATTATAAGCTAAATATTTTAATCCACATAATATTGACAATTTTAATTAACTATAATGCGATGGGAAATTAATGACTACATCAACCATATAATTGATAATATATATTATGTGTACTTCATGATGTATTATGAACGTTTTCAAGATTATAATATTATACTTATATAGAACATACGTGCATTAATATATAAAATGAGTCCCGTTCAATTTTAAAGTTAGGCAACTTTGTGTCCATCAAACGCTTCAGTAACCTAATCTCCGAATAGGCAACTAAACATTTACATGATTTATTTGTACGACATTTTTATCACCTATAAATCCTAAAAAAAATGTTCAATTAATAAACATAGAAAATGTTTTTACATATTAAATTAATTCAATTTCATTTCATTTGAAATTATATCTCAATTTTGTACCGTACTGTACTGGTCTTATAATATTTTTTAATTAACAAAGAACACTCCTGACTAAAGTTGTTTGATAAATTATATATTATAATTATTTCTATCATTTAAATAATATTGTTATTCGATAATTTTATAAGTATATGAGAAATATTGCGATGAAAATAGATTACTTTTATGTTGTTTGAATTACATCTAGACATTTTCGTCAACTTTATAATAATACTATATATTATAATATAGTTACGGCATACGGTCGTTATAAAGAAGTTGAATATTGCACAAAACGTGTTTTTGAAGTAGGTATGTATGCTTTTTTTTAGTTATTACGAATTCGAACCTTAACAAATATATACAACTGTTCTTTTATTTAAAAAAAAACGTGGTCTTACGCCTTGTAGAATTCAAGTAGTATATGCTTATGCTTGTTCAAAGTAAACTCATGTGAAGCGTGTCTACAATTTTGGATAGAATTGTTTTTATATGCATACCTATTATTGTTATGGTTACAAAAGAATTCCCGATATCATGTATATTTTAACTGAAGTGTCATATCAATGAATAAAACGTATAATTGTATGTGTGTCTAAGTGTAAAACACGATGTATAAATTTAAATATAGGATTTTATAAATCAGTATATTATTGTTTAAAATATTTTTTCGGTATTAAATTAAAAATAATAATAATGGTTTTATGGTAAAAATTATCAGCAATTCTTCTTTCTTATAATATTATATATTACGAGGTGAGCTAAAGAAATAACTAATAAGGGAAAATTAAACATGTTTTTCTAGATAAAACTTCATTACACATACAAAAATTCACTTGGAAAAAGCTCTTGGTATCACTTTTAAGCTGAATAAAAATATAATTTAATTTTGAAATTCAAAGAAACTAAACTATAAAGTATTTAGAAGTTTTTAAACTTTAAATATGAACGACAAAAGGCATAAACAAGAAGATACATTTAAATACTAAATATCAATCAAATATAATCGTTATTAAACTGCTACCTACGTGTACCAACTTACGTAACTATTCTATAAAAAAAAAATTACAATACGTATAATATCTGGCAAATATCGTATTAATGACGAAAAAAATATTTCTGAATAATTGAATTATATAATTTGTATAACGGAATATTATTATAACGGTACTATGCAAATTTATCGATCGTGATATTAAAAAAACCATGCAATAAAATCAGAACATTGCCATTATACATAATAGGTCCATTACACTATGACTGAACTCAAACACACTTTTTTTTTTTGAAAGTATATAACAAAGTACAATATAACAATTAAAAAGGTAGGCAAGTGTATACTGCTCTTCTATATACATTAGGAGTCTAGTGGTTTACAATTATGAGAGTGTTAAATCCGAATTCAATGTTATATCATTATACGATTCTGAGTGAAAACGATCTATCACTCATCAGCCTATATCACAAAGTATATTCCATGGTATGTTTTTTTTTTTAAATTTGTTAAAATAATATACGTGTATAATGTTAATATTATATTCATTATTATATTGTATGCCACTAAACTCCGCTTATCGTAACTTTAAATGATTAAAATAAATAATATTATTGAAAGTTTATCTTTTATATACCCAATACTTTTGAAAATACTTAGCTACAGAATAAAAAATAATGTATGTTGTCATTTAAAAAAGTTAAAACGTTAAAAAATTAAAACAATAATAAATTTTAAAAATACATTATTTTTTGTTTTGCAATAACATCATAATTGATGTTTACGTTAACATTAATATGTAAAAAAAAAAATTAAAACTTTTCGAAATAATGAGATGTAGACGCTTAAATAAATCATCTTCTATATAATACATAATGTGTATGTGCTTTTTATCTTTTTCACAATCACAAGACATTTTCCTCGAATAGAAATTCACGTCGCAAAATATATTTCGTATTAAATAGTAGATTGCTGTACCCTTTTCTGTCTCATTTTTTTTTCTATTGTGACAAATTAATTTGTCACAGGTAGTAACGTGGACGATGCTGAAAGTTATACTAGAAGTACCTGGTGTACCGAGTGATGATTTTACATAGAGTATTACCATAATTTGCTGAAACAAACGCAGGAAGGCTATTATACAGTTATAGCGCTCCTTTGCTCGCGAATTTTCCAAGTAGACACACAATATAGGTTCACAACACTATTAAAACTCGTTTTTAGTAGTATATAATGTTATTCGTAATAAAATTAATTTTTTCCTTCATATAATAATTTTTCCATCGTCGCTCTTTTAGAGTACCCTTCGTTATAATGCATAAATAACATTGTTATCTATTGTACATAAATTAACGAACCGTTTAATTGTACGAGTTTGATAAATAGTTCTTTCAGACTAGTGGTTTATGGTAAAAAATCACATAATTATTGTAAATTAAAAATAATTGCCATTTTAATTTATTTTTATAAATAAAAAAACATTTTATTTACTTTTAAAAGTAAATATTTAATATTATGTGTTTTTTGTTTTTATTGTTATATTGTTAATATATTACGTGTAATATAAGTCTTATAAAATTGTTTACATTCTACATAGATCTTTTTTAATTTAGCAAAGTCAATTAAACATCCAATTGTAAGCCACTGACCTGAAGATTTCTTTAATAACAAAATATTATTAATAATAAACTTATTGTATGGCTATATGAGTTATATTATAAATGTAATGAATACCATAATGACTACTTCATTTTTTTTTATTTTTTTTTTTTTTTTTATTCTATAAAGCTTGAATATTATATTCTAAATTACATTTATATTATTATTTTGAAAATATATATTTTATGACCTACATTTCCTATGAAAAAAAAAATCCTATCATTTATACAGTATATTTTAATATTGTGAATGTTATGTTTTTATTTTTGGAATATTGAGCTTTGGTCGTTTATCATCTATACTAAATTTTTAAGTTTCTTATAAAAAAATTACTAATTTATTCTCAATATTTGACAGTGCAAGTTTTATAAATTAAATACAATCATACAAGTAAATAATATAATTTTTACAAACTAGTAGTATATTATACATTAGTAATAGTAATAATTGACACTTTGAAAATATCTTTTCAGCACTGTGTTGTCAGAACGCGGTGATGTGCTTCAGTCACGGACAACACATTTTCATCTATTCTATTTTCATCTTTTTTTTTTTTAGTTACCTAGATAAAGTATAATACTGGAAATACGCTTAACTTGATCCTTTCATCTTAAAGATTTACATAAGAAGCTGAACCATACTTCACTTGTTAAGGTTGCTTCTATATTCAATCTTAATATTATCTCTTAAACTTATTGTATATAATTCCCCCACGTCCACTATGAACGTATAAAATTATTAGGTTCTAGTAAGGACAGCAATAAAAAAATTATCCGAACTTTCCAAAATACATGTCCTTATTATCGAAACTCTCTGGTTTGTTCCAAATAAATCATTTAAATCTAACTTTAAAAATCTACTCGATCAATGAAACTGCTTTATACTTTAGATATACTTTATAAGTTTAGTGAGTTAAGTAATCCAAATTATATGAGTGATAAAAATTTAGTTGGTATGTTGCTAAAATTCTGATTATTTCTTAAACTTTATAAAAATATATTTCTAACATTTAAGGAAAAATATTATACAATATAATCATTAATCATGAATTAAAAAATAATTACGTATATTCTAAATTAAAATAATATCTTTTATTGAAATTATTCAATAATTAATATTTATTTATTATATTTTTTAGTTGCATTTATTATGTATACATTTAAAAAATATATTTGGATAAGACAAATTTTATTTGAGTATATTAAACTAAATTATTAAAAAATATAATAAAATGATTTATCTTATTTCAAGTATAATGAATCATTATACAAAAGCATTAAATCAAAATACAATTTGAATTATTGAAATGAGGAATAAATTTGTATTATTTTTACTTGTCTTCTTAACAAAATATTCGTGGTAAGCTTTTACAGTTCATAAGGTTCAATCAGGCCCTCCTCTACTTGTATTCATATTTTAATATATTTCGTATTTTAATGTATTATGTATATATTTTCTTTACTTAATTTATTTCTCCAGTAGAGGTTTCCAAACTCACATATTATGACACTCAGCGAAACAAATGAATATGTATAATGATTAATTTAGTATGAATAGTATGTAAAAGACTAAATTTTTGTTTATAACTATAAAATATTTAATATCATATATAATTAGAGAAAATATATTTTACTAAAGCTTATTTATTAAAGATATTTTTAATTTTATTAATATGTATGGATTACTTCAAATATTACTGTAGACTATAATTTATAAAAACGGTGAAAATATTTTTTAATTAATATAGTACTAAAACTAATATATTATCTGATTTTTAATTTGTTTCCATTACAAATTTTATATTTTATACATTTCAACGTTTTAAAATATGATAAATAAATAAACAATATTTTATCTTAAAATTAATATAAATATTTTAAATACTATAGTATAAATAGATAATGATTATTTAAGCAATAGTAGAATTTTTCAAGTATCTGTCATTAATATTTTTTTAATTACAACCAAATAACTATTATTTTATAATAAGAAATTATTATTTTACTTTTGAATTCCCCAGTTTTGTCAAAATTTAAACTTAGTCGTTAATAAAAAATGTATTTACCTCTATAGTAAACTATTTTTTTAAATTTTTAGTTAAAAAGTGTGGATACATTTGTCAACAAATATTACAGAATTGAGAATTTAGATAGATACAACAAAAGAAAGTTAAAAGCGCAGAACATTTCAAATTCATAAAAAATAACACAAAACGTGCTAAAATATTTTTAAATTTGTATTATGACTAGACAATTTTGAAATAACTATTTATCCGAGCCACTCTCAAAGTTAAATATTGCAAAACATTTTTCTGTTATAAAGTAAATTTGAACACAAAAATAAAAATATAAATTATTTTAGAACCAATATATTCATCGTTCCAATGAACGCTCCAAATCTAAAATAAATAGTGAATAAAATATATACAAGATTTATAAATTTATGACCATTATAATATATATTATAGACTCACGTTTTGCCTACAATACATCCTTATAAAATAAAATATTATTTTATTTATATTTTAATAAGTGAATCCAATAAAAATGTAATATTTCAGACGTTTCAGATGTTTTGTTTAATAATGTTTAAATATAATTGAATTCTTGGTACAAATACATATAAATTGTTTATTAGTGTCTATAATATTTTTTTTTAAACATTAATTGTATTATTTGTAATTAAAATATTCATTGGTGTATAAAATAGCTAAATTATGTATATTGATATTGCTTTAAACATCAAGTATTTTTGTGTGATTTTTCGTGTGGAAATAAGTATAATATTTTTCTGCATTAAAGAGTAAATGCATTATAAACTCGTCCAAACCAAAATGGCAGAAGAAATACAATAAACAACCATTTGTTCTAAAATTGTATTTTCATTAGTTATGCATACATTATACATTAACCATAAAATCGATATAGATTATTTATTACAAACATTTTCCACACCTATCAATAAACATCATGGTGATGCATCTTATAGTCATTATAAACTATAATACTTCAATTATTAAGCCGTTTCTACTATAATCAATAAGATTTAAAAATCTTAATTCACCTCAAAACCCGTCAAATTCATCTTTGTCGGAGTAACTTTAATGAATTTATTTGCATTTTTGTAAACACAATTTATGTGTATTTAACAACAATCGTCACATTTTTTTATAAATTATAAATAACAACAATCAAATTCATAAAAATGAATTGCCCTAATCAGCTAGGTACCTACTTTATATTGTATTCTTGGTATTTTGCGTTTTCACTATTAAATGTCGACTAGTTTTTCAACATGATAATATATTAGTTAAAATAAATAAACCTTTGACCGTATCGTTGTGTTGTTTACTATTTGTGAACTACAATGGAAGATGGTTCTGTTTATCTAGGTAGTTGGTTTATACTTTTTCCTTGCACTGTACGATTTATTAACGGCTGGTCGTTTTTTTCATATGCGCCAAGCTATTTGGATGGTGATATCTTCACAACTTTGGGTTCCGGTGAACTGACTTTATAGGTTCAATGTAGACTTCACAATTAATTTACGCTCCGTGTACGTTTATTTCATTTAATATGATTAAGTCGGATCTATACGTCCATTTATCCAATAGAATGATCTAGTTTCGTATTTTATTTGTTACGTCTCCTGGCAGACGAGATACTATTGTTGCAATTTATATTTTATACGAAGTCGAGGCATATGCATATAGAGATGGATAGCGCTTTTATCGCCATAAAAAGAAAATCAACTATTGAGTAAAGCTATAGTATACAAAAGCACTTTTTGGAATAAATAATATTCATGTATAAATTTTTCCAACCACTTTTTTACGTCACTTTTATTAATATTTTCGAAGTCTTATGTAATTGATTATTTTTAAATGGAAAAATAAAGTAACTTTTAGTATCTATCTTTTTCTTTTTAACAATAATGACATGAGATCTCTTGTTCAGATCTCTAAGCGTATGCCATCTCATATTATATCTATGGGTTAAGGTGAATTAACATATTTCACTGAATACTTATGAAAAATAAACTAATATTGAGTGGTGTATAATGTATATATGGATCTCGTTTAAAACCATTTATATTATCAATGGCAAAAAACAGATTTATTTTTAAAAAAATAGTTCCTTTTGCAATATCTTAGTTATATTCAAGAATATAAATATAGATTATCTGACTCTTTAATTAATTTCGAATTTATTCATTTAATACTTGAGTTTTTATATTTTATATTTATTTTTTGATAGCTTAGAGCTTTTAGAAGCAGCTAGGATATCATAATTATTTTTTTTGAGTGCATAATTGTATTTATTAAATAGTTTAACGAAAGTTGAAAGACAAGAGTTAACATAAAAAAAACGTTACAAAAGATTCATACATGAAATCCTTTGTGTTACTAGTGAATGTAAAACGTTATCCATTCAAATAAATAAAAAATTTATGTTTTTATAAATATGTTGTAATTTATAATATAAATTTAAAAAAAAATACGATTATATGTATACTGAAACACAGACACAATATCACGGATAAATGATAATACTTAAATTGATTTTATTTTTAATTTTAATTTTTACTTTGCTTTTTCAAAATATTAAATTTTCAATCGGTTCATACATTGCTTAATGCAATTTTAATATAAAATTGTGAGGTGAATGTGTTGTTTATATAGTATTAAATTAAAAAAAAATATTATATACTTTAGGGATTTAAATAAATTACGTAATTCAATTATCAATGTGCTAACTTGTTATGTTTAAAACTTTTAAATTATTTAACGAGACATAAAACTTTTGTTTTTTTAGAGTAAATCATTAAACCCGAGATCAACTATGCGTCAAATGTGGTCACATCCTCCAATATCTGCCGATTTTAAAATTTATTTATTTAATGTAACTAATCCCGAAGAAGCCCAAAAAGGTGAAAAAATCATAATTAAAGAAGTCGGACCTTATGTTTATCAGTAAGTTTACCAATTTATATTTCACATAAATAAAACTAGCGAAAGCTTTATAATATACATTTTATAATTTAGTGAATGGAAAGAAAAAGAAAACCTAATCGACGATATAAATGAAGATACGGTTGAGTTTAGTTTCAAAAACACTTTTGTATTTGATGAAATGTCGACACTGCCATTAACCGGAGATGAAATTTTAGTTATGCCTCATTTGGCTATGCTAGTATGTTCAATGTCGCATTAATATGCTATTACTTAATAGTAATTTACTCGTAAGATTACTTAGTGAAATACAATATTTATTTATTCGTCAAAATAATAACTAATTACATAGGTATATACTAATACACGAATATCATTCTTTTAATGCGATTTAAATGTTTAATTTTTTATAATACCTATGTATGCGTATGGTATATACTTAAATTATTCTATAGATTATGTATATGTAGTAAAAATTAAACTTAAGCTTTAAGTTTTTATATATTTACAAAAAAACTAAAGTTAACTTTTAATTTTGTGCAGGGAATGGTAACAATGACTAAGATAATGAAACCGGCTGCACTAGGTTTAGTAAATAAAGCAATTCCTTATTTGTATCCAGATCAAACTAGTGCATTTATGACGGCGACTGCTAATGATATCATGTGGAATGGATTGGATATTAATTGTACGTCTGGGGAGTTTGCAGCTGTTGCTATTTGCTCACAGATAAGACAAAATTCGGCTAGTTTACACAAAATCAGCAAAGATCATTTCAAATTTTCATTATTTGGAGTGGTATGATATTAGTTATTTTAATCAAATATGATAAATTGCAAATTAATTGCAATTAAATTAATGAAACCTTAAAAAATATTATAAAGCATCTTTTATAATACTATTTAGCATAATACTAATGAAAGTACCTACCAACTAACCTATTTTTAATTTAAAATTCAAGTAAAATAAAATAAAAATTAATTAATTTTTGATAATATTAATACTAATGTGGCAAAACGTAATTGATCTATTTGTGAATTCAACATTATTGAGTCAAATAAGATATCAGAGTTTTCATAAAACGGTTGACCATTTCCATACTACAAGACGTATGTGGTAGTACATTTTATTTTACTTTAATCTTCTTTGTACTTCTTGTTTTTAGCGGTATCTACCATGCATCGGTTTTATCAGTTTAAATTCAGTCTGAATATTATTAAAATAAATGCACGTTAATAAAACAAAGATAAAAAAGAACTGTAAGTGTAAATACTTAAAGTTTTGAACTTATTATGTATTTTTAATACTCTTAAAATTTTAAAATACATAAAAAAACAAAAATGATACATATTTGTGAATTTTTTAATATTTGGTTTTGAAATGTATATAGATCAATACCGTTATAAACAGTACGTAGTATATAAACTTTTTTACTTCTGCTATTATAGCTATATATACACAATTCAGTATTGATTGTCTAACGGTATTGTTTATTCATTACATTGAACATTGTAATATTTTACTTATCGACTTTGTGTTAATCTAAATCTGAAAAACAAATTAATAATTTCCAAAACCACACTTGAATTGAAATCCGTCAAAATAATAAATCAGTACGCTATTCTCTTTTTGACTAATCGTGTACAGATTTAAAAAAAAAAACAATAACACGTAAAAATCAAAGCCCAAAGCGGTGAAGGGGTTTGTCGGTATGCACTGAATGCAGTGGAATATATCTACGGAAATCCATGTAGCAGCTATTGGTTCGAGCAGCTGTGTGACAGTTACGTTATACTTATCATGATTATATTTTTTTGCATTTTGTTTTTGTCCAGAAAAATGGAACCGTCGAGAGCAACCGATACACGGTGAAACGTGGCTACAAGATGTCACCGTTAGACGTTGGACAGGTGGTCCGATTCAACGACAAACACAAAATGGAAGTATGGCCTGGCGACGAATGCAATCGAATATACGGAACGGACACAACGATATTTCAACCATTCATTACGCAGGACACCAGCCTGGCCAGCTTCAGTGGCGACATTTGCCGGTACAGCGTACTTATGCTATTTATTATACCTAGTGTATGTCATGAATATGTTTTGGATAAAATACTTTAATTTTAAATGTATATATTATACTCAAAAAATATTACACTCAAATCAAACATTTAAAAATAAGATTCCGGCATACACGCAGTATTACTACTAATTAGTATTTTTTAATTATTAGTTTAAGATATTACTATTAATAAACAATTATTTCAACCACGTTTTAGATCATTAGTTCCAGACTTTTTACAAGAAACAAAATATAATGGGTTAAATGTTTTTGAGTATTCGGCCATATTAGTAAAACCAGAAGAAAAATGTTTTTGTTTGAACAAAAAAAAATGTCTGAAACATGGGGCATTGGATTTGACAAATTGCTCAGGTCAGTTTTTATATTATATATATTAATATTATTAAGAAATTTGTAATTAAAATATTAAAAACATTCAAAATGCCTGAATATATTATTTAAAGATTATAAGATAATAATAAAAAAAAAAAAAATTATATATATTGGAATGGCATACAATTAATTATTGTGTTGTATAGGTGCTCCTATAATTGCAACTCTCCCTCATTTTTATAAATCTGAAGAATATTTGAATAATATTGATGGATTAAATCCTGAAGTTGAGAAGCATAGGATTCAAATGTACTTTGAACCTGTAAGTAAATTTTATTTGTACTATATTGGACTGGCACAACAATGAAATTAACATTATCTATACCTAGCTATAGTGTATACACTATACTATTAATAGTACCGATTATATAATATATATATTATAATATTATTTAATAATATTTTTTTATAGATGACTGGTACTCCATTATTGGGTTATAAACGTTTACAGTTTAATATTTTTTTGAAGAAAGAATCGAAAATAAGCGTTATGAAAACGCTTAACGAAGATGAAAAACTAATACCACTGTTTTGGGTTGAAGAGGTAAATTAAATTATTTATCAAAATTATATAAATACTTATAAATACTACTATAAATACTTGAGCATGTTATAGATGTACAACTTTAATTTATTTAGGTGGTTAATAAAATCTAGATTTACAACTTTCTCCAATGATAAAAATAATTAATGATTCTGTTTCCGGAATATTATATTTTACAAGTATAATTATACATTTATTAAGACAAAGTTTTATTTATATAATTACAGGGAGTCGCTTTGAACAAGACGTGGACTAATCAAATAAAAAATAAATTATTCTTGCCAATTACTATCATGAAATACGTTAAATACATATTTGTGGCTTTTGGTGTTGTTTTCATTATATTGGCAGTGGTTGTCAACTACAATAGTGTTAAGACCATGGAAGTCACACCAAAATACTAGAATGCAACGATCGCTAAAAATAAATAAATAAATAAAATATACTTTATATTAAGTTAGATCTCACAGAAATAAGCATGTTTTTATTGTTGTACAATATATTATGAATACTGGTGTTCACTTTGTAAATATATTTTTAGTCTCGTGATTTTAGAGGAATAAACTAAAAATGTTCTAATATAACTATCATCTATATATTTTACTTTTACTATTTATTTTAAAATGTACTTCATAAATTATACATACCATAATACAAAAGTAGCTACACATGTATAAAAACAGTATATTAAGTTATGGGTAAAACCTACTTGTAATACACACCACTTAACAATAAAATATTTAATTAATTAAAAATTGTTTAAATTTTAAAGAGGTTTTTTAAAACTTTTTACGAATATTATAATTATAATTATAATATTCTTCGGTTCAAACCAAACATAAACTATCAAAAACTTTATTCCTTAAGTATCAGTATGTGTTCATATCTACGATCTACTTCTATAAGTAATTATATTATTATATCTAGGAAAGTATAAAAATCTACAAACAGTATAGATATATTTTACTTTTAGTAAATCAATTTATTTAAATTAGATATTTTAAATACAATATTACTAGAAAATATACATCACATAAAATAATTAACTACTGAATTAGTTTCAATTGCGATATTTTTATTGGATTTCATTATTTTTTTTTGTACCCGCATATTATATATTTATTACTAAAAACTTTATTGAGAGTCATGATATTATTAAAAAACCTTGTAGCACAGATTTCTTGTATCAATTGAATAATTTGATTTTGTTTTTTTTTTTTTTTTTGTTGTACATTGAGTCAGAGTATATTATTATTGTGATAGGCACTCAAGTATCCATTAGTCAAACTATCGTGAAAAAAAAAGATACATAGGTATGAATGAGTCGGTAGAAACTTAAGCTTTATTTTAACAACAATGGTCTTTTGGTCAAACTATTGAAAAGAAAAAGGTTCATAGTTATAAATGAATAGATACAAAACTTATATTTTATTATATGTACAACTATAAAACGCGCTCGTGTACTTCAATGCAACCTACTAGGAAAATATTATTTCCAAAAATCCCAACTAAACATTGAAGAAATAAATATCAAACCTTATAATGTTAACATTTATTTTTAGGTTGCTAAAAAAAAATACAGTAAATAAGTTGCTTATTTAATATGTATAAAAGTAAACATTTATTATTTTTATATTATAAATAATTATCTACCTAACTTGGTCATATTTTTAATACACAACTATTTTTTTTCGTTTCTCTATTATTAAAATAATTAATTTTAATAATAAAAAAAAAACGATTATTTTAGTAGATGAAATAAAATAACGTTAACGTAAGAATATGAGATGATAAGTCTAAAACCCGATTTGTTCATTAAAAAATGGAGTGATGATGAACAATTTTTAATAATATTTAATTATTATTCGTTTAAGACTTAATTGAATACAAAAAATAAAAATTATTATTTGTATTATAAAATATTTTTAGATTTTTATTAGCAATATAACACGATGAATAAATTAATCAACAAAAGCCAATACACTGAAACACCTAACCTAATATATACAAGTTTTGAGTAGGTATTGAAGTTTCTTACCAAAGTCCCAGTAGTCAAAACAAGACAGATTATTGATTCATTATATTCTAAGATATTTAGGGGAAAGTTTCAATTTAAATAGTGGTTTTAGGAAGTTAATTCACAGGGAGAAGCGTCATTTAGGAGGGTGAAGAGAGGGTAGAGGGGTTTGCATTCACACTAACTTTTACTTTTTTTAAAACACCTTCTTTGGACTGTTAAAAATAAAGTATAAAAGCCTATGTAATTAATTAATTTAAATCAGACATCAAGTTATAATTTTGTTTTATGACAAAACATATACCTCCAAGGGTATTATTAAATTGAATTTAAGTAATTAAATGAAAATAGTAAATAAAAAAATATACAAATCATGTGTATTAATTAACTATATACTGTGCCGTTTTAAGCAAGGGTAGTCATAGAATACATTTCAGGTTTTATTTAGCTAGCTATAGTCTATATTATATATTTGAAGTTAAGAATGAACAATTGTATAGAATAGACTGAGTGAGGTATTTTATTATTAAGGTGCTTATACCCATAAATGTATTTATCAAGTGTAAATATCACTAGAAACCACAAAATAAACACAAATATAAAAACATTAAAAGTAGTTATAATACACATAATTATAGATAAAAACAATTAATAATGGTGATATTTCCATACTAATATAAGTGATAATATCTTAAATAAATTACACAAATATTCATCGGTTTTTGAAATTCTACAGAGTGGAATTGTTCACTGTTTAATTATGAGTAGAGTCCGGATTTTTATACAAAAACATATTTTTAACAAGTTTATTATGCTGTTTGATGGAAGTAAGAAATGTTTGCATTTTATAACCTGTAGAATCTGTCAAAAAAAGTATTTTTGCATATTACTGCATATTTTGACTTTAGAGAATATTTCAGAATATTTTAGTTTATGGTACATATTATAGAATATTTTAGCATATTTCCGTATTATTTGATTATATTAAAGGATATTCAGCATATATAAGACAATAATCACGGACCTCCGTACTAATTTTACTCCGAAAAATTTGGAAAAATATATTATTGTACATTCCTTTAAAAACATTGTAAAATATTTATTTTTTTTTATGATAATGTATTGCATAATGTAACAAGATATAATTATATAAATAATGATAAATTATAAATTCATAATCACATTGCATTTTTTTTTTTTTACTTATTAGTTAGTATTATCAATATTTTGAGAATATTAAGAATATTTCATCAATTTTAGCTGCATATAAACATAATAACATAATATTTCAAACGTTTTGACAGAATGTAAATCCGGACTCTAGTTATGAAGAAAAACGATTACAAAGCATTGAGAGTGAGTATGGAAATTAATGTTGAAGAAAAAAGAGGAAGACCAAAGAGCAAAATAGAAATATTGAATAATCGTGGCAACCTCCTTAAAGTTGGCTGAAAAGGCAAAAAATAAAAAAACGTTGAAGATGTGTCCCCCCCCCAAAAAAAAAAAGAAAAAAGAAGTTTCCGTGATTATGGCCTGGTAATGATTTTTAATATCCTACGAAAATGTTGGCAATTAAAATAAAAAAAAAAAAGAAATGACACCATTGATGGGCTGTTTTTTCACTTGAGTTTAAGATGTTTGTTCTAAATTAGATGTTTACCTATTCAATTTTTATTTTTATTATTATTAATTTTATGGATTTATTTAATATTTAATTTCATGTACTATCTAAAAAATTATCAATTTAAATAACAAAAACAATATTTAACCATTTGTAAAATTATTAAGTATAATATAATTCATTGTACTTAATCCATAAATAATAAATTATAATTATTAAATTTTGAAGTATTTTAAATTTTTAACTAAAATGTATTTACATTTTCTTTTTATGTTTTCTATAAGAAATATTTTTAAAAGGAAAATAACCAGCACATTATAACTTCTAATATTTACTTTCAAGTTAATAATACAGGAAATTTCGCATAAATGATTTTACAAAGAATGATTTGAATTTATTTAAAAGGATAAAAATAAAATTATGTTATTATTATAACTGTTAATATAATATGTAAATATCAATTGACATGAACTATGGTAAATAGTTAACCTTCTATGGACATAAATATTATATTTTAATCAATAGTTTGTATCATGATATAGTTTGGATAGTTTGGAATACTTTAGGTAATTATTATATTATATATATATGAAAAGTTCAATTAAATAACTGCGGGTGCTATGCTCCAGACGTTGGAAAATTCTTTTAAAGTATTACCTGCATTGCAAAAATATAAGGTTAAACTTGTTTCGGGTCGAGTTCGATAGTAAATAAATAAATAAATTTATGTTTACTTTTATTTGTGTACAATTAACCAGCTTTCCCTTATATATTAAAAGTATTATTATAATTGATATATTTTTTTATTCCAATATGTACCCCACAAGTTTTATCTATTATTTTTTTTTCATGCCATCTGTATCAAATGAAAATTTAAAACTGTTAAAATTAATAATCTCGCATCATGACACTTATTAAGTGACTCAAATGCTTTGCAAAAATATACATTATTCTTCTTTTTAAATATCATATTGTAATAAAAATTATTAAAAATTATTAATTTATTAAATGTGAATAATAGTATAATTCCAACATTATTTAGAGCTTACTTATATTTCTAAATATAAAAATACAATTTATACATATAAACAACTATAATTAATTTAATTAAATAACTTTTAAAAGACATAAACATCATACTTAGTAAACCACAAAAAACTACAAAATAATAAATGATTTTATACAAATATGTGTAATTAAATTACGAAATAACAAGAAACGAAAAATGTGACATAGTTAAATAACTAAATTATATGCAAATTGTTTTTGGGTGCAGAACAAGAAATGTTTAGCAAGCTCAATTATGCCAACTTGGGGATATTTAAGAACCTAATAAAACTAATTTGCTCGTAATAATTAAATATCCAAAGGAAACAAAGTGTCTATTATTAACTATTTCTTATATATCTGTTTTAAACATAGCCTCACTCAACCACAAGAAATAATTGAATATAGCTATACTTAACACAAAATTCTACAATATAAAAACAATATATTATAAAACTACTAAAATAGTCTAATATCTATATATTCGTACTTCAATAATACCTACTTATCCTGTGTATTTATTTATATCTGCAAACTAACTGATAAAGTATATAACACATGTTTTTAATATTTAGTTGATCATTTAGGATTTCATCCGATTGTCTATTTAAATTTGAAGTAAATTTATGTTTATTTATAAATATTATAAGAAAATAAATAACGATAAAGGTAGTAGGGAGTTAAAAAAAGTATAATGATTAAATTTTTATAACTGCACTTATAATAACCGATTACAAATTTCACTCAAACAAGTTGAAACAAATTACAGTTTTACTATTATATTGATAATGAAGAGATTAAAAATGATAATAATTTTATTCATAATACTGATCAAATTTGTTTATGAAAATTATTCAATCTATACATTAAGTACCAATATTATATGATAAAAACCATACAATTTGATGCGAGTTAGACTAATTATTAAAATAATTTATAATTCATCGAATTCCATTACTAATCGTAAAATTGTATATTATGTTTCTAAAATATTGTAATTTATACAATTATTTTCTTTTTAATAATACAAGCCAAAATTTATTTTAAACTCGAGATATTGGCTTAAAATACTATGAAAATATCAAAAAATAACAACTGATACCAAAGATACAATTTTATTATTGTTAAAAAAAGTAACAAAGTTGTTTTAAAAAACAATTTATTAAATTGCAATAAATTTATCTTTTAAGTACGTTTAAAACCATTATATCAATTTTATTTAATACTGCAAAATTAAATTATTTAAATGGTTAAAAAAAATATCAAATCCAAGACTAAATCCAAGAAGGGATCCAAAAATAAAAAAACAAAGAAACTTAAAAATATTATTAAAGCCGTTGACACAGTCATACCAATTTCTACTCCTGTAGGTTCAGTTCACTTCGACGAATTTTTAAAAATATGCAGAGAGCCAAAATTAATTCAAACCATAGTTGAACCTGCTAAATTAACAAAAAAAAAAAAAAAAAAATCAAAAAAAAATAAAACTAAGAAATCTAAGAAAACTAAGAAACCTAAAAAACCTAAGAAATCTAAGAAATCTAAAAAATCTAAGAAATCTAAAAAGAAGAAGAAGATAGGAATTGCTAAGGTGAAAGTAGTCGTAAAACCAGATGATGTTCCTCTGTCACCACAGCCGACATTATTTCCGCTGATCAATACTTTATTACTTCCTTCCAATGACAATGCTATTGACGGAAATACATTATTCTCAGTAAGTTATACAAAATACATGAAAATTTATAAAATAAAAATATTACGTTGTAGGAATTTGTTGTTGGTAAACCTGAAACATTCGTTTTAAAACAATCATCAATTCGAGAAATAACAATAATTGAGCAACAGGCAAATAACACTGTCGACGAAATAAATATCTTAGAAGAAAAAATTAAGACCCTAATGGAGGTTGATACTAAATTTAAAAAATATTAATACATATTACATAGTAATTTCCTATAAAATTTGAGATTATTGTTTAATTTTACAGAAACCTAAATTGAAGGAATCCGAAACTATTGAATTAGAGAACCAACAATTACTTGTTATGAAGTTATTAAAAGATTTTGAAAACAACTTGGAAAAAATCCGAGATATTTTTAATAATGACAATAATTTGGAAAATACTGATAAAATTGATACTGACGGAGAAGATACCAAATGTCATATAACCGATATAACTGAATCACAGCAGATGGTATGAATGAACTAATTTAATTTTAAAAAAACTACTAATTTATTGTTCAATACCTATAATATTATCACAGAATGTAGATAAATGGTACGAAACCAATGATCTATCATACCTCCTATCACCAAATGCGTCATTTGACAAAGGTGTTACCGTATCGGAGGGCCTATTAGTAATATTTGAAGAATTAAAAGGCCAAAAAACATCTCCGAAAACTAATGCAGCACACAATGAAGTATTCAAAAGACTTAAAAATAAATTCAATATATTATTGCCCCCACCAAATTTGGACGTAAGATTGGGTTTAGTCTATATATTTAATTTACTTTATTTTACATAACATTTTATTTCCTTGTAGGGCAACAAAGAATATTTGACGTGGGTCGATACAAAACTTCACAGAGATCATCGGGATATGTTGAATGGTACCAAAAATCTGAAGATATTTCAATGTTGGAATGAACTAGAACTTAAATATAATATTATCAATGCACTTATGATATCTTTGAAGGACGCTATTAAATCAACATCGCCGGTTTGTTTTAACAACTAATTAAATATTTATTAATAACTTCTAAGATCATCAGCTATTAGTGCATTATAATAGTATCATATAATGAATCTAAAAGTATAAGTACATTACACCATGATTTATTAGGTAGGCAATTAAATTATAATTTTAACAATCGAGTAAATCAATACTACATAGTATACTTAAAATGCCTTCATAGATCTTGACGTCTTGTTAAACGATAAATCATTGCATTTAAATGGATCTATAATATAAATAGCTTAAAATTAGTTAAATATTTTGAAAATGTCACTAATTGTTGTAGGTACATGTAAAAATTTATAATTAAGGTAAAAGTGGAAAGTTCAAATTTGCTAAACGAATATTATATAATATACAATGTTATCAAAAATTAACTTTAAATGTATATAAACAAAGATTGTGACAATGTATTTCCGATGTTTTTTTAAATTCTGTAAGAACAACTCATCAAAACTATTTCAAGCTTTTAAATAAAAAATAAAATTTCTATCAATACAAAACTAAAAATAAATACAAATTTCCATTTACAACATTAAATGAATCATAACAAAAATAAATTTAATTTTGTAAAAAACTTGTGTTACGGTAAATATTCGTGTTTATCATAATTATTTATAATTTTTTCAGATTTTATTAATATTTATCATTATTTTTTATCATTTTTATACACGTACAGTTCTAAAATGACACTTTTCGCATTAAAATGTATTACAATGTTGCTTCAAAACCAACTACCAACTTAATTAATAACCGTATTATATTATTCTGGATTATTTTTTATAATATTATATTTATGTTATATAGTACAAGTACAATATAATCTCCTCTATAATGTTCAACTTTTCATTTGAAGATGACATTACCTACTCACATATCAATACTAAACGTATATACGTATATTTTGACTAAAGGTTAAAAAAAAAGTGGCATATACTATAATATACAATATGATATGATGATCAATAAAATAAATTATTTCATACCAATAATTTAATTTAATAAAATAGTAGTTTTATTTGAAACAGCCTTGAGTTTTTCTATCAACGCGTACCTTTGTCTAAAATTATAAGATACTTAATATTAACATTTAATAACAGTTTTATTATGCAAGTAATACCACGAAATCACAGTTTGCGGTTGATCAAAGTATTTTGGTACAAGCATTGGATGAATTCAAACGAAAGACAAGGGATACTTTTTTACGTGCTGGTTTAGAGAAGTATTGGAAAATAAATCCTGAATCTATAAGGCTTGGGTCCAGACCATGTTTTGATGTTACGATCTGCCAAAAAAACACGGCCGTCGACAATATCGTTCCATTAGAT
Source organism: Rhopalosiphum padi (assembly GCF_020882245.1). Lineage (NCBI taxonomy): Eukaryota > Metazoa > Arthropoda > Insecta > Hemiptera > Aphididae > Rhopalosiphum > Rhopalosiphum padi. Next base: position 30,219,734 of record NC_083600.1, read on the forward strand.
AAACGGACATTTTCATTTTTACAACATAATTCGATCACAATAAACGACGAAGATTGTAAAGGTATATATTATATATATTTTATATTTTTGTAAAACAGTACACATTTTAAAATACTATCATCCTTAGTAGGTAGACATTTTAATAATTAAGAAACTACTCGTTTAAATATTTGAGACATTTTCAAAAAAAAAAAAAAAATATATCCGCTAACACTTTACAGTAAAAAGATGTGGAGGTTTTCATTTTAAAAACACAAGTTTGTATCACTACAGAACCCTCTTTAAGTATTACAAAGAAATATCTGAAGAATATAAAAATATGGTTTTAAGGATATATAAAACCAGAATTTGAATAAATTAATTTTTAAATAAATAGGTGGATTGGGTAACTTGGTGTATGACTATGTTTATGTTGTATGTGTTTATATAGATTTATACGCATTTTCAAGAGTATAATTTGTATTTTTTAGTGATCGAATTTTTAGAATTTACCAAATAAATGTAATTATATTTAAAATATAATGTCTATATAGAATCAAATATATGTTATAAGCATGTAAATTGACTTTATTCTAGCAATTGCAATTTATTAATGCGTAAAAGTAATTAGTGCATATAAATACGTGTTCTAGGTTATAATGAGTTTTAGAATTATATACATATATAATAGGTATATTAAATTATTTAAATTATTTTTACAGACACAATAAAAACATCAAATTCAAAAACCAGTGAAATCGAAGTCGGTAATACCAACTATAACTAATTTATAAACAGATTAAGTTTTAATAAACATATTATCTACATATTTTAATAAACTACCAATTTAAGAAATATTGACATTAACGCTTTCAAGTTAGAAGTTTAAGCTGAGATACCAAGTAATTACCAACTATATTAACATAAATATAATGATAAAATATAATATAATATATTTTAGGATGTACAAGTGATGTCATTCGAAACCCTTTTCCTTGATAATTCCAGATTATATAATTTTTTATGAACCATATAATAGGTGTTTTGTATTTTATTTGAATACAATGATAACTCGTTATATAATTTATGAATTATTTTATTTGTATAACTCTAAAAGGGGGAGGGTTTTGAATAATATCACTTATACATCCTAAAATAAATTATAATATTTCTAACTTAAAAAATTAATTTAAGTATTTATTTTCTAATAAAGATAATATAATGTATGCGTATATTTATAAATTTTATTTTCAATTTTCAACATTCGTTGTGAGCGGATTACATTGTAAAAATAAAAATATCCGTTCATCAAATGAAACAAATTTTTTTATAGTTGTATTTCGTTTGACGGATCGTCAAAAAAACATTGTCCGGATTAGATCCAGTCTTATTCTATTCAGGATTTATTTTCCAATAATCCTCTGACTAGTGTGTAACAATGTATTCCACGTTTTTCATTTGAATTCTTGAATGCTTGTAACAATACTTTTGTTAACCACATAATATGAAATATTGGTATGTAATAAATGAATATTTTTTATATTGCATTATAACTGTTTTTATTTTAAAATAAAAAAAGTCATAAATTATACGTTATTATCATTATAAATCATCAAAATTAAGTCGATGAACTATAAAATAAATACAAAATTGTATTTTTAAAGTAACTTTTTAACAAACCTAGAACAATCCGTAGAATGTTTAAGAAAATCAACTCTAATATATATGTGAATTTGTATTTATCATCAATAATAATATATTTTAAGCGCAATATTTTCTTTTGTTTAAAATATTATATATTTTTATCGATATACAAAACGACGTTTAACTTTATAATATATTTAAGTTGTGTTAGAAGTTTATCATTTCATTATAAAGTAATTTTTTTCAAATTTCATAAAATGTCATTACAATTATAACATAAACTTATAATTTTAAGCGTATGTGGTTTATGTATAAATTATAAGATCTTAAGATGATTCAAATTTTCAATATTAGTTTTTAATTATTATGAAATTCAGAACTATTTTTTATTGTAATATAACCGATATTTCATTTATTTCATAATTATAATATTATAAAATACTTAATCAGTGTTTGTTTTTTATAAAATATGAAATCTGTTGATTCTATTCAAAACTAAAACAACAGTAGGTAACTATTAATAACTATGCGATAGATTTAACAAAGCGTTGCAAAAAAAGTGCAAAAGCATATGTACTTATGAGTAAGGACGATGTATCAAAAAATCAATGATATACCTAATAACCTAACTATATTAAATAATTTTGTTTATTATTTCGTATCTGTTTTTCCACTCGACTAAATTATTCGTGTATCCGTTGTCATTTCCATTTCACATACACGCGAACAAGCATATTTCAATATCGTCGATGAAACCAAAACATCACAGAACAAAAAGAACTCGGAATTCGTTTTGTGATTCTTTAGAGTAACATAAAATGACAGGATTTGTATGTTTGCTATAATATTTTGTGCATATTCGATATATTATAATACTATCTTTTTTCATGTTTTTTTATAATCTAGGCCAGTGGTTCCAAACCATTTTATATCCTCATACCACTTAGCACTTGACTTAATAACATTTTTTTCTTTTACTTATAAACAAATAAAATTACAGTAGCTTACATAATACAAGTATATAGCGGTAAAACTGTTCGGACTCGACAGGGAAAATATTGCAGTGTAGATGGGCCCTTACATAGGTCAATTTATATTTAGGTATATTTTTATACGGTCTATTAAGAGTTATTACCTATTGGTTTTCACAAAATATATAATATGTAAATTTATTTTATTTTTTTAAAACTTCATACTATATAATTTATGTTATATATTTTAGTTAAGTTCAAATAGTCCAATTGTAATGCATAATTCAATTACAAATTGACAGTAAACAAAATAATAAACAATTATTATTAAGAAAATTATATTATCTTAAAGTGATTTTTTCACGCTCCAACGACTATCCTTGAATATTTAAGTAAATTAAAAACTTGGAATATTTAAGGAGTGGGCTTCTTAAAAACATTTTAAATGTTTTTTGTCAAATGATAATAATTAACTATATTAGTTCAATATTCTACTTCAAAAAGTTTTAAAAGGAAAATATTTTCCCTTTAAATATAAAATTAAAAACTCAAATTGAATTTAAATAGTAGAACTCAATGAAACACGATAAAATTTTTCTAATTTATGTAAAATTGATGACACACGTCATACGTGGAAATACACTACGTCCATAATAATTTCTAATGCCCTTATAAAATATTACATAAAATGTTAAATTGAACGGCGTATTGTATAGGCAATATAGGTACATTATTGCGTAGAAATATTCAATCTACTTTGTTACTCATCGCAGAATATAATATTTTTCTATTATGTTTATTTCTATGTCAGGAGTTATATAAAAAATAACAAAGCCATTGCTTTTAAATAACTATAAAAAAAAAAGTAAAATGGTAAAATTTGGATCAGCAATTCAATAACTCTAAATTCTACCTATGAATATGTCCCAAAATACATATTATTAAGATTCTCGATAGATGATTATTCTCAACTAGATAATTTATTTTGTGAAATGCTGGAGTATAATATCATTGGAAAACATTTAGTATAATCATTCAAATTATTGTTTTTGTTATTTTCAATATTATTATTTTTTTGCCGTGTGGGATTATCAGTGTGTCGTAGCTGTATCAACAAATAATAATTGGAAATGTTTAAATATATACTTTTAAGAACGATAACAGTATTCTGTATATTTTTTACCAATACGGTTGATTGAAAAAAATTGTTTGTCTTGATATTATGATTAAGTTGTATTGTAGGTATTATTAATTGACTTAATTAATGTTTAACGGTCGTAGTTAGTAAAACAATCAAATCAAATAGTTTAAAATTACAAATTAAATACATGAAATGTATATAATAAAGATGAATATCAATGAATTAATAATTATGTGTATCATAAAATTATATACGCATACGTAAACTTAAATGTGTGAAAAATATGGAGTAGGTCGCCTAAACAATGAAACACATATCTATTATTTTATTTTAATGAAATTCACATTATACATATATTTATTACTGCACAACATGAAAAAAATCTTGCTAATACAATATAATATAATATTTATAACTACTCTCGCAAATCAGTTAAGCGGGTTTTTTTTTTTTATTAATTTGCAGCCCCGTTAAAAATAATTATCATAATGTCCTAGTTACGTAACTTCAGGATGCACCAGTCGAGAAATATTTACAAAATATTTTGTAATAGATAATAATAAATAGATGTACAGTTAAACAAGAATAATGGTCTATAGAAAATAGAATGTATTATAATAATAAAATATTGTATGGACCAATCGACAACGGACAACCAACTTTCATCACTATAATATTATTTTTATATTTTTACTATTATTATATAGTATATACAATACATATACATTATTATGGATAAAATATTTTTAACTGTGTTTTCGCCAAATACAGTTCGAGAAAACTACATATTATAGCATTTCTAACTCGGTCGGAACAATCATCTTTCGTATTACTTAATTCCTTCCTTCCCCTAATTAACGGCGAATGCAACAATTCGAAATATAATATTATAAATCATACGGAATTGTTGTCATCGGTGCGTGTTTATCATTTTATCGTCTATTCCGCCGTTGGATGTTTACACGACCGTCGCGACGCGTTCTCCGCCACCAGTCACTAGCGGATATTAGCGCTCCGTTTTGCCACCACTCAGTCCGCGCGGTACGCCAAGCCAAGCGCCACTGCTGCGACTATACAGCAGTCTCCCAAGACTTGAAACGTTTATAAGACTGACAGACAACGACGGCGACGGTGGTGACGACGTAATGCGCGCGTGATCTTCAATTTGTCGTCGACAATCGTACCGCTATATTTGATAGGAAAAAATAAAAAATTGTTTACGACGTTACTTTTTGACCGGTCGGTAGTCACCGCCGATAGTCGCTAATATACGTTTTGTCTCACGTCGTTATCTCAATATTAAAAATAATAATCATATTAGGTATATCAACCATTAAAACAACTATTAATTGTTTTATGACAGTTTCGATTTCGATTTAAATATTATTCGTATTTACGGGAATTGTTCCAATACTTGCGACTTCACTGTCCGACAACGACAATTCGTGAGTACCTATATTATGTGTATAATTTTTTTTTTTTGGTGTAATAAAAATAAGGTTGGCATAACAATATCTCATTTTTGGGCTATTGTATGCAATGGAACTTTTTGCTGTGCAGTAGTTTTCCGTTTCCCTCAACAAATGAGTATAATAATAATAATAATGTATTATAATTATCAATAATAACGTTTCATTATTTTCTGAAATAATAATGTAAAATTTCTATAGTGTTAATTTGCACAAGAAAATAATACGTATTATTTAGTAACTCATGTTTTAAAATTAAGTATAAAATAATATAGTGCATTATTAAGTACTTATGTTTAATGTCATTAACTTCATTTAAAATTAAAATATGGTTAAGATAATAAAACTGACATAAACATTATTACTATAGATAAAAATCTCACATTTCAATCTCATACTGCACTTAAGACGTGATTTTTTACTCAAAATTGAACCTGAGATGTGAAAAAAATACCAAATAAAATTTGTTTTTGTAATGCTAAATAGAAAAATCAAATATTAGTAAAATGCTCTCTTAATGATAATAAATAAAAAAATCTAATTGTTCAATATTCATACAATGAATTTTCACTGTCAGCGTTGTAAAATTGGATATTGTAATTTTATATTCAGTTTGTACACCTTTTATGATGTGGATTTAGAGTAAAGTTACTATAAATGTGGTATCAACAATGATCAAATTTCTGTGGGATGAGTGCGACAAAAAAGGATTAAAATATTTCAAGATACGAAAAATTGAATGTGATTATAGTATTAAACTTTTTTTCAATAAACAATATACATATCCAGATATAAGACTTTATCAAAACATACACGCCATAAATATGCTCATTCATTTTATATTAATTAATTTATTTGTAATGATGCACACTGGATGATACTTTATAAGTATATTTTGATATATAATCATGTATAACATGTTCCACCTCATGTAATGACAGCAAACTTGCTTTTAATCTTGCATAATTGTGGCCTAGCTAACATACACATTGTCAAATTGACTTCTATTTACAAGAGCTTAAAACAGAGAAACATATAAGAAAGTTAACTTAATAACAATAGCTACATTATTATCATATAATAATATTATAATAGGTATATTATTATATAAGGTTTCAGTGGCATAAGTAAATTTCCAGCAATGGTTCACAATCACTTCGTTGTAGTGATATTCACTTTCTCGTCTTAATTATCCAAATTATTAACTAATAGTAACCAAATTTGCAAGTTAAGTATATATTAAAAGCTTCAAATTTCTTTGTATACAAATTGTTAAAATTTAAAAAAAATAGATGCAGTTACATTAGAAAACTTACCGACGTGGCTTTTTTTTTTTTCAAATATTCCTCACCAACTTGACTATTGGCTGACAATAATTTGTTTTTCTAGTAATAATAATATTTAAATCGTAATAATATAATATGAATGATTGTTAAGGTTTAGTCTTACAGGTTTTATTTTTTTTTCAATTATCGGACTTTTATATATTATATAATAAAACTTTAAAAATTTAAAAATGTATAAAAATAAAAATAAAAAGTATAAGAGTTAATTACCTAATTAACAAACATCGTTATGAGTTGTAACTCGTTATAATATGACGTACTTAATATAATGCCTATTAACTATAAATTATAATAGCAAAATAATATTGATATATTAATCAGCTCATGGAGTATTCCAGCTGTTATTATGTAATTTGTTATGATATAAGAAAGCGTATTGAAAAGCTTTTTCATTTAAATTACTAGGTAGAATTACTTAATTTGAAAGTAAAAATATTTAATAGTTGTTTGAACATTTTTTGATTATTATAATGAAAAATGAAAAATATTGTCTTCAATCGTTTGAACTTTTCACTTTGGGGAATACAGTTATCCTCTATTCCCAGCTATAGGTATCATTACTATATAATTACGTATATAACCACAATGAAATAATCGCTGGTTAAGTTATTCTTTCCACAGTTATAATAGTATATACCTACATAACTTTGTAGCCTTATAGTATTTTGTTTTATCATAAAATACTATGAATACAATGTAAATTAAAATAAATAATAATATAAACATAAAAAATAATTACACTAAAATGTATTTTTTTAAATATTACATTAAGTTAATACCTATTATTACTCATAAGCAGCTAGGGCACGGATGTTGTTGCATTTGCAACTTTTTTCTACTTTTTCAATTAATTGCTAAGTGAGTTTAAAATGTGTATCATGCAAGTACGAACTAAAATCTAAAAGTTTTAAGTGCAATTTTCTGAAATTTTCGGATTTTTATTGCAATTTTATAGAATTTACTCATTTATAAAAAAAAATTTAACAATTTTTTAAAGTTTTTTACATAATTTTACTTTTTTGATACTTTTTAAACGGTTTTATAAAAAAAATCATGAAATAAAATTGTTAAATTGCTTTAATTCTGAAGTACATAATGTATTGATATATATTGCAGTTTAAATGACTGATTGTCTATTGATATTATTGTATATGTATAGTCAAAACGATAGTTTGATTAATTTTAGAATCTTATCGGTTTCGTTATACTGCGATTGTCGTATTTGCAATGCGTACAGATAAGATTATACATTTAACACAAAAATAATTTACGGTTCAATGCAATAATATTTTTTAAGTAATACATATATTGTTTATAATTTTTTTACTAATGATTCAGTGATATATAAAATATACAATACATTAATGAATTAATGATAAATAAAAATAAACCTAAATTTATGAATTATAACAAAACGTTGTTATTTTTAATATTTTAAGTGCAATACTGCAATCAAATTTACTATTTTTTTAGTACTACGACATCCATGCCATACTTATAGGTATTTACTTATAGTGATTACAATGCAAGGGTAAAGGCGTGTACTTTTGATAATATATTATAACTATAAGTATAACAACCATAATATTATAACAATAATTAAGATACTATCCGTGAGTAATAAGAAATTTCATGGAAAATATGTCGTTAATGTCGTACGAAAACGAATAATTGGTCGGTAGGTGGACAAAAAAGATTAAGTCAAAAATACTACTTTCATAAATTAAAAAAAAAACATTTAAAGATTCAAAAGTGTTTAATATTATTTTAATCATTCCTTTGAATGATCCATTAAACGTGAATTCATTTTAAATCGAAAAAATCAAAATATTTTCGATATTATAATATGATATTTTCATAAAAAAATGTTATTTTACTTATTCCCTTTTAAATATGACTTATTAGTTATTATTTTTGAACTAAGTTAATTTATACATGTTTTCTACTTTACTGTTTTCTTCTATTATATTTTTTTGATAAATGTGCTGTAAGAAAAAAAATTAATTATCCCTTGATCTTTTTTTATGGCATTTAATAAACCATTAAGTGATATATTTTCACAAATTTATCATAACTCATAACCAACAACTTTAGTAAAATATATTTTTTTTTACTTTTACTTTTTTATTACACCATGTAAGTGGAAGAATAATAAACTGTACAGTTAGCGTTGGGTTAATTGTGAATGGATGTTAAGAACTTTCATTAAAGGCACTTTGGCGTGGGTAAGTTGACTTTTTTTTAAATGAATAATATGACAGTCTCATCAATTATTTTATTTAATAATGTTTATTTTTAATGAAATTGGTAAAATGTAATAAAAATAATAATAACACAACAGTGTATAATAAAGTATTGTTAATTGTTTAAATCAGTGGTGGCCAAACTATGGCCCACCATCATTTAATATCTGGCCCACAAAAGAACTATAATATTTTATATTTACGTAAAAAAAAAAAAATTTTATGGCCAGAGGTAAAAAAAAGTTTGGCCACCACTGGTTTAAATAATAGGATAAAAATAGTATCAATATTTAAAATTTATAATAATAATAATTTATAATAATAAACATCACTTTTGTAAATTATCTTAGTTATCGTAAGTAATATTATTGAATAAAAGTTTTATGAACGTTTCTATGTAATTTTTATACTATTATTAAGTATAATAATTTATTATGAGAAAATTAAAAATTAAAATTACAAAATTCGTTAAATAAATATCAAAAATATGAAATTAAATCAGGTAGGTTTATAGACAGTATCAGTGTAAAACTAGACCACAATATTTTTTAAAATTGAATTGAAAAATTAAATGTAATAGGTACCAATAAAAAATAATAAATGTGCTTACCAAGCTAATAATAAAATATATAACTCGAAATACCTATAGTAATCGTAGTTTACAATTTTAAAATAAATTTGAATGATAATTAATTGTATCATTATATAAATGTTATTTGAAAAAAAATTGCCCCTTTATTACCGGTTATTATATAACCTATAAAGAGTATTAAACATTGATCCATGATATTATTATCTAATTTATATAATTATTTTTAGACATTTTAGTATAATTTCTCAAATTTATTAGACATTATCATAATAATAACTATACTAGAAAATAATATCAATTCCTAAATAAAACAAGGAATTTTGTTCTTACCTATCCATGATAATTCCTTAGGTAAATTTATATCTTATATTTCTAGTTTATTATTAATTAAGTATATAGATCACACTCAAAACTTTAAATAAATATTTAAAAAATTTAAAAATTCATAAGTGAAATAATTGCTGTAATAAAAATAGAGCTAAATTATATAACAACCATTAATATAGGTATTATAATATAACATAGAAATAAAACATAAATAATTTATCATATTTACAATTTTGTAACAAGCATAATAAAAATAATTAGTTAATATATATTTACCATCTGATGTTTTAATAAAATTAAAAACAAAAAGCGTGTTTTATATTTTAAACAAAAAATGTAGACTTTATGATGTTTTTAACTTCTAGAAGAACTATAACTTTTGAGTTTTGACCCATATAAGTATGATATATTATATATTTGTATGATAAATAGACTTATTATACAATTAAACTATGTTAAAATAAGTATAATTTAATATATCTTATATTTTTGTGTCGTTTCATATTATTTGTATATTTTATTACTATGTATTTGTGTAAGAAATAAACAAAAAAAAAACAAGAAGGATTAATGTATAGCTTAACGTTATTAACTTTGACTCATCTTAACAAATTCAAGTTAATTGTTTTCATATTAACTCGTTTATCTTTGAATATATTTGGGGTAGCCAAAAATCTTTTCTAATTTTTGTTTTTTTTTTTATCCATATAAAGGTACATTTTTTTTTTAAATATTTAAATTTAACATGACGAGCATTAAAAAATGCACATAGACAGAGTTTCACCACTCATACGCAAAGGAGGAGAATTAAAATGTAGAAGTTTTACTACTTGTATATTTTATACTGAAATCTAATGTGTTATCTAATAATATGAAAATAATGATTCATATTTCATAAAACCACATGATAATAATAGTTGACCATATTTTAATTTGTATACAATACTATATAAAAATATCTTAATATTACTACTACAGACATTCATTCAAAAGAACTATATCGTCGAAAGGAAAAACAATATTAAAATAGCTATAAACCCATTATGCAATATAATATAATTTAATTCTTCGATAAGGATCCAACACCGGCATTTAACTTATATTTTATAAAAATATATAACGGCTAAAGCATTATATCATTGAAATATTAAAAAAAAATCTAGTTTAAAGAGCTTAAATGTGATCCTCCTCATCACCACCCTCCTTAAACTTGTCCCAACAAGATTAGGTAGTCAATATTACAGCCTTAAGAGTGATTACTATATGTATAGTACTTATATTTTATTAATATTGTATAATATTATTTATTATATTATATTAAAGTATTATACACAGTTATTTTTGACAGTCTTTTTATAATCGTCATAATATATAGAACGTCACCAGTACCTTTTTACACTAAACTTACCATAAGTCATTTAAATTCACTTTTTAATCCGTTTGAATAAATAGGTACCCTTTTTAGCTTTGAATCGCTGTAGGTCATTCGATCTTGATTTTTATATATTATAGTCTGTTTGAACGTAAACTTTAACTGTTTCGTATAAGACGAGAATCATATTGTAAAGAAAAAAGCAATTGTTCAGTATATTTTCACTCATTTCTGAGTGTATCAATGTTATAAACAAAATTTTTTTTAATTTTCGAAAAACAGTTATTAAATTTATTCAATTTAATTTTGGTATTTATTAATTAAATGCTAATTAATTGATAATATTATTTCAACATATTATTTTATTTTAACAACATTAAATTAAACATTTTCTGATTTTCTCGTTGTTACTTAATAAGTAAATAATTCATAATATGTTCATCACAAACTTAATATAAATACTTATCAACAAAAAAAACTGTAACAACAGTTGATATAATTAAACTAAACTAATTATATTTATATATTTATATATATATATGTGTGTGTACGCAGGTATATACACTTGTATTATTTAAATAATGTAATTGAACGATAAACGTTCGAGTTAAAGAAATTAAAGGATTGAAATGATATTATATATTGATATTAACAATAATACCTAATAATAGTGAATTAACGAAATAATGTTTTTCTATATTTTCTAAATTTAAGACGTATTATTATGTTTTTAATGCCTACCAATTTCTCAATGAAATAATAATACTATCTTTATTCTAATATTCTATATAATCTCTACTAATAACTACAACTAAAAAAAAAAAGGTCGTTCAAACCTTGTGCGGCTCCCTGGACAGTGGACATCATGGTTTAGTATTTTTTTGAAAAAATAGCTCTTTCCTACGAAAAGATTCCCGACCTCTGATACATGACATTCGTGTGGGGATGAGAGTTGCAATTATATATGACCAAATTGTTAGGGTACTGTGGTACTCATATATTTGTTAATCCATATACAAATTGTATATGTAAAAATGTACCGTATATGCATCTTTACTATAAGTTTATATAATAAAAAGAGGGTTTTTACAAATTCAATTTCACATTAATTAATAATAAGTATAGGTATATAGTTCTATACATACTTATTATAACTTTCATTTTTTGTAACAAAAATTGTCTGTCTTTTAATTATAATTAGATTCCAATGTAATGTTTTGATAAATTGATAACACACATCATGCAATACCAAAGTCTTATTTGGTCAAATATGGGTAGATTAAACTTATCCAATTTTTTGTAACATTGAAGAAATTAGTTTTTGACTCTTGGTACCAATTTATATACTTGGATTTTCGATGAAAATATTTGAGGAGGAGCTTAGCCATAACCATAAATAATGTATACAAAAAATAGAAACATGTAGAAAATTGAATAAATGTAAAAAAATATACGAGGACAGCCAAACAGAACATCAAATTATATGAAAATATTTACTTTACAAAAACAAATAATATAAAAATATAGTCGCGTATTCAGTGGTTGTTAGATAGTTAGCAGTTCATCTCCCTTCCGAAAAAGATGACAAATGTGTTCGATCATCTTTTATAGCTGATATACATACACTGTATATAGTATAATATAGCAAAATATACGCCAACCCATATGATTTATAATTTATAAATATTATTTTATATTAGATAATTTAATGTACTTTTTTTATAACAAATATGGTCTGTATCGGTAACATCATAAAACATACGAACCTATATATAATATATATATTGTATACGCTAAGCATTTCCCAAATCTTTTTTGGGGCACCCCTTCCGCCGCTCACACTCCAATAAATTCTAGATACAAGACTGAACAAAATGTATTATAAATTATGAATATAGTGGTGTTTATATACGAGATATAATAATATATTATATTATGTGCGAGTATATATTGTACACCTACAATCTATATATCTGCACATATTATTATTATTATTATTATTATTATGACTACATGAGAGAATATTATGTTCATTATATTATTATTTTGTAACTCCACACTGCATTACATTATACTTGGTAAACCTATATTATACGGTTATGGGAACGTAATGAAATTATAATAAATAATAATATGCATACGAGTTATGCAAGTACACGTCTTGTTATAATAATAATAATATTATTATTGTCATGAGCTCAAATTTTTTTTTTTTCATTCGCCCGCATCGCGCATCGTGAATCGGAGCCAGCCGGCTGGTATCCTGTTGCCTGCGCACGGGCAATTCGGTTGCGTGTGGCGTGCGTCCGCGGATACGTCTGCGTCGAGTTCATGATCCCCTGATTAGCCAGACGCGCCGGGCAAAAATTTATTCGCCGAAATCAATTAATACTGTTTGTTATTACTATTATTAATATTTGCCGACCCATTTCGGCGAGCGTCAGCGTCTGACGGTGACGACTGCGTTTCGTAATCGAAACGGACGACGACAAACAACAACGACAATACAGCAACAACAATAATAATGATTATTACGTGCCCGTCATTGGCCGTCAACGACGTCAACGACACAAAACTAACGAAATTCGGGGGAACTCGGTACCAGGACCACAGAAAGTGTAGAGCGTCGCCGCCGCTGCCAAAACCGCCAGTTCCCGCGTTGCACGGTTCGGTGGACGCAATGCGAGATTTCGCGTTTCCAGTCCTACAAATTACAATCAAAATAATATATTAATAACAATAATTTATATAATATTGATTATTAATTAACATTTTCCAAGAAACCAAGCGCACATTATCGGCCTCTGGTTTAATACCCTTACTAGGCAAGGCTAGGTACATAATATTAGTATTAGCTTTAATCAAAATACACAAAAATTAATGTCCGCATTTCTAGAAATGTGGAATGAATTCCAATCAGTCTAAAATAAACAAATCACCGACAGGGAAAATGTTGAACTCTGAGTAAAAACATATTTTATGGTCCCAGACGTTGAGAAAATGTAGAGCAATATATTTCTATAGCTCGGACTGAGGAATCTAAGGCTGGTGAATATTTTACATATAATGATACAGCGGCATTCACGCTGGTTTAGTTATTTCCGATTTAAACACGGCGGTCTGGAGCAAAAAATGACATAAATGATACTTTGAAAAATATCAAACATTTATACGATGATTCGATATTATTATATTATTATATACCAATATACCATATAAATAATTAGTGCGCCTTTTGTTTTCTAAACAGAACTTATCGTGGCTAGTAATTTATTTCCGATTTTATGTTTTTTTATTATATCTATATACTAGACGATTTCCCGGATTAAAGTATAACCATCATCCAGCTGTCACATATTTTCTACTTACGCAGTTACGCCATGTAAAATAATTTAATATAATATATGGGTTCTATATCTACAGAGAAACAATATGTTGACGTTCATAAACCAAAAAAAATAAGCCAGTATAGTTTACCAACACTGACAACGGTATATATTATTTAATGACTCATAATATTACTATTTACATTAATTTAAAGTATGATTCTATTATTCAAACACAGATTATCACCATGATCTATGAAAAAATAATGGTTGGTCATATAAAATATTGCCTCACAAATTAACCAATAGAAATTCGTTTACATAAATACATTAATCGCTCCATGCAATATTGCAATCACAAACTAAATTATTATTCAACAATAATAAAATAATATGGATATTATATTATATTTATACAGAAAGTACAAAAGTAAATAATATAGTTACAAATAAATTATGAGCTTCATTGGTATTTAATTAACACAATTTTTTTTAAAGTTTTTAACTATAAAACAATAGAATAAATAATTTATATTATATACCATAACTATACGTTTTTATATATGTACAATTTTTAATGTCTATTGGTTATTATTAAGTATAAAATAAAAATAATATAATATACAAGATACTATGCCGTTTTTTATACATTGCTGGTAAGGCGGTAACATCATTGTATACGTATTATTTTAATATTATACGTATGTGTAGTTATACTTTAATGGTTAAATAAAAATATAATATTTATAAAAATAAATAATTTCAATAACTAACAATGGCATTTATATAATTTGATAAGTGTAAGTAGGTATACCTTTGTGAATTTAAAATGTGTACATAATAACATATATATATAGACATTAGAATAGTATGCAACCATATACATATTTGTGAATATATATAATATATAGCATATATATATTTATGATATATTAATACAATAAACATTTTGTTTTAAAATAAACACTTGCAGATTCGTGGTAAAAAAATATTTTCAAGTCTTGGTCAAATAATCATATTTCAATCTTTTTTTTAAAAAAATAAACAATTTATGCACTCACATTGGACTCCATTTAAAAAAATGTATTTTCAAAAGTTATAGTAAACGTTTATAGATTATAAATTATTAAAATATATTTTTCTGTCGTAAGTTAATTAATAATTTATTATGTTTGATTAATTAGGTTACTTTGCAAAAATGTAATCCAATACGTTTCATTCAAATTATTATCCTCTTTCAAAAAAAAAAAAATAAATAACAATAAAAATTACCAGATTCCGAATACCTATTCTACGAGGCATGTTTTTGTGTAAAGTTAGATATTATATATAATCGTTGAAATGGTTTGATTTTAATTTTCTATAGAACCATGTAAATAGCAATTACTTGCATTTTTTCTCTTAAAATTTGTGATATTTGTATTTATCTCTAACAATAAAAATAAACATTTAGAAAATATGTTTTACGAAATAAAAATATCAATATACAATTTTAATGATTTATTAAAGTTGATATATGTATATACAATTATTATTATCATACTCTATGAGCCCCTGAATCCCCGATGAATCGCAAAAACTTGTTATATTTTGTCCGTATATGAAAAAAAAATATATTTTCGCAGAATATTATATATTATCAGATTTTTGGTATAGTAAGCTACGAAATCGCAGCTCTAGTCGCATGTTGCCCTGGTAGCCATACTTACCGGATCTACCTCGGTGAAAAAAAAAGCGTTACGAGCGGAAAAAAATTTGTCCGGCGTGAGAGGTAAATAAATAGATAGGATGGAGACGATTCTATAACCTATAGGACATAGCCAACATAGGATGAGACCGCCGCGGTAATTGTGAAAAAAATACATTCCAATCACGGAGAGACTCGTCGATGGAATATTTTTTTTTCATGTGTATGTGTTTTTACCATTATTTCCAACCAGGCGCGGCGGCGACGTCGTCAACTACAACACGCGTGCACGAATGTGTTTCCCTCGGATTTTCAAAAACCACGAGCTACACCCGTATGAAATGCATACCGCCCGGACTTGTACCAGGATCGCAGAACGGTCGAGCGAGCGCCGACGACGCCGTCGTCGTCGAAAACATTCTGCCGAGTTGCGTTGTGTCGGCGAACGCGTACGCCACTTACCAGGGTCCCAGCAGGTGCGACACGAGTTTGTACGATATAAATATTGAGTACGCTGTAGGCGACGAGAGTCGGGCGCCGGTGTGACCGGCACCGGCCGTCGGCTTACCGAGACCAAGTCGACCTCTAGCGGGGGGACTGGGTTGGGGGCAACTACGACGACGATGTGGCGTACGAAGAGGAGGTGCACAGTATTATTATAGTCGACGGCCCCGGCACCGCACGCAACAGATGATCGGCGGATTTTAGTGGCGTACAATCTGAACTTATTTGAATTGTATTCCGCGCACACCGAAATGTCCACGTGGGCGCGTGGCACCCTCTTTGTAAACGTCATCATCACATTACACTCGCCAACGACGAATTGCATCGCACCCGTGAAACGTTTCATACGAAAAATGTTTACCTAATATCGCTCATATTAATGAGATACCTCGGTGTTCTTGCGTCCCATACCATATGATAATGATATAATAATATTTTGACATAAGGGGTAATTATTACTAATTTAATTTCGGCTTTAAAATGTTAAATAAATCAAGTTGATGAAACTTTGAAACGTCGACATAAAACCCTATTATATAACCACAGATAATGATACTTAAGATTTGGCATGTAAAATCAGATCATGGTTGTATAAAAAAATGTCTTCTATAACATTAATTTATAATAAATGCGATAATATTATATAAATTTAACCTTTGCTAAAATAATAACATTATCGTTTGGCGAATATTAGTATTACACTATTAAACGAGTATAATAAAAAAAATATCAAGAATTATCTTATTATAAATAGCGTTTGAAGTCTGAAATATTTCATGTGAAACGTTGAATTTCTTTTAACTCAACTATTGATGATAATATATTAATGCATTTGATAACATGATCGATGTTACTATATTTAATACTTAAATAAGTATATATAATAGTATTATAATGTAAGTATTTTGTATTTTTTATTGTCACTACAATTTTAAATACTTTTATAATATTAAAGAAAACAATCACTAATCACAAATGTAAATCAAAATAAAGCGTATTAAAAAAAAAATTGTATGAAAAATTGAAATATTTAATTTTCAATCAATAGTTATTAGCAAAATTCATAGAAAATTTCCAAAATATTATGATATAATATAATATTACATTATTACATCACATATAGTACCTATTAATTATTATTTTGTTCAATCTGGTATCCAAAATTGATTCAATTAAGCAGTACAATTGTACAAATTGTGTATATTTTAAATAATAATAAATATAACGAAGGTCGATAGTTACAATCGTACTTATAACGTATATTTGAGCCATAATAAATATATGTTGTGCGGTTCCAATGCCGAGGAATTCGTCATGCAAGACATTCTTTTTTTCATACACCGCCACTACAACTCGGCTTATTTTACTGCGGCGGTGTTCGCAAATGTTTTTAGCGTTTTTGTTTGCTCGTTTTTCTTCTTTGACAACGAGGAAACCGTGTACCAGAATAGTATAAGACTGGTTAACGGTAGCCACGGTTTTCCCGCCGCAGCGCGATCGACATCATGCACTCGACGTCGTCGACATTGGCGGGATCATGGCCGACTGCGGTCCTGGTATCAGTGCTGCTCTATGCGAAGCACCGACCGCAGTTCAAGTTGCCCGTGGCTCGCTGGTGTTTCCCTGAAACATAATATACCTTGTGCTTGTGTAATGACGTGTATCCCAATCATTTGCTTGTCTGGCCTTTTCATTAATTATTCTAACAACAAAAACCGTTCGTTTTAATTTATTAAAACAAAAGGATTTTTTAAGAGCGCTTTAAAATGTTTTAATAAACTTCGATTGAAATTATTTAATATATAATATTCGCAATAAATTATATATTTTATTTTCAAACGACTTCATAATCATCGTCTTCCGTTAAAAATTAAAATGTTGTTATTGATAATGATAAATCTAATCATAGAAATTTAATTTATTAAAAATTAAAATAACTAATAATTAATAAGGTAATTAAAATTTTGAGTTTTTCTCAAATAGACAATATCTATACAATATAATTTCCATCAGGTATTTAAGCTATCCAATCAAATTGGTACATGTATTATAATTTATAATATAATTGATATTTATTGTACACATTATAAAAATTGTAAATAGTCATATTTATTTACTAAAATAAAAATATAGATATATTACATTATATCTATTATGTGTTAATAGGTAAGTACCTATAATTCTTTTACAATGGTTAAATTTCTCAGCCAAGCTAAAAGTCGAGACTTAGATTGACTCCCTAGTCTTTGTATCTGTAATTATAATAACTATTATAATATACTTCATCATCGGCCACTGCCTATTAAGTTAAGCTATTCGTGACTTTTATGTATTATTTTTTCACTTAGTCATACACATTAGCACATTGCAGTTAATGTTATAATACCTACCATTTAGTATGACATAAAAGCATTTCTATTATTCTATTCTATTTTTAATAATTTATAAAACAGTTCCCAGCTGTTACATCATAGAATGATTAAAACATTAATTACACATTACACAATATAATCCAATAACTGCCACCATCGTTACAATACCAAAATTTAACATTTAACAGTTAATTATTTTTATAATTGGAACACAATTAATTTTTGTTGAAGTTAAGAATCGATTAAACATTAAGCTATATACAATCATTGAATGCTATGATATTTGATAATAGATACATTACTACATTAGATTATTATTTATAAAATCTTTTAGCTTAAAAATGAATTGTCATTTATTACATTGTCTGCATTTATAACATATAAATACATATATCACCACATCGATATTCAATCTTATATTAAAATGTAATTAAATATTTTATTTTGTACGATGACGAAAAATATATCTCATTTATTCATAATCAGTGAACGTAAATGTGCATGACGTATTTTTTAATTAATTGATTTATCTGAATAGTATAACATAAAAATGCACAATAATAACACAAATTATAAACAATAATAATTATAACAAATCAAAATAAACTTTTCAGCAAAAGCATCAAAAATAAATATTATTGGAAGGGACTTGTGAAAGGGTACTGAAGTACCCTCTATAGAATGTTTTCAAGTAGTTGTACGAGTTGATTCTCAGGTACCTAATTACCTAAATCGAAACCTGTAAATTGATCTCGGAGAAATTAAAAGGAATGCATGAGTTGATTTTCTGTGTAATGAATATCAGTGGACAATTTAAAAAAAGAAGTACTTATGAAGAAATTGGCGGCAATAGCGTACAAGTACAACAAAAAACATCATTAGTAGATATCAATTTTTGTAAGCAATATGTTTCACATTTTTATTCCTAATTAGTAATAGTCATCTAGTTATGCAAAAAAGCCTATACAATGATTTACAACATTCAATAACTTGATTAAATAATTTTAACCTAATTTTAAATAGACATGATAGCATAATGAATTAAAATATTACGATTGAATAAATTGAATAACTAAAAAAAAATGGGAGACTTGTCAGTCTGAAATCTTCCTATGGTATTTTATGGGAATCAACTATATGTGTGCTAGAAATCAATTCATACTCCTTCAAATGAACTTGGGAATCAATTAAAATAAAGTAAGTCTCTGGAATCAACTCATTCACATGGTTTTAAAGTCCCATATTATTGACCAGTGACCATCAATAATAGCCAATAAGCTATATTATATTTCATACAGTACAATATATAATAATATATCAAAATGCGTTTTATTGGCACCCGACACGTGACGTACGGAGACTATTTATTGCATCGGCGAAACTAAAATTGAATTTATTGTTTACCTATACCTAAGTTTGGACTCGTTTTATCCATGGATTTCTGGCTTATTCTCGAAGTCTGGGTAGTGGGCAGCATCTGCGCATTAAATAACAAAAATTATTTGCTTATAACATAATATATGTATATCGTATGACCCAATAATAAGTATATACAATTACGATTACCTACTCATAATATACATTAAAAATTAGTAAATTAATTTAATAATACAATAAATTATAATTATGTTTATTAATAATAAGTTCTATTATAATACTGGTAGAACCGTAGAACACATACTGCATGGTTTCCAATAACTAATGCCAATAACCGTATAAATTGTTATGACTTTATAAGCTTTATATTATTACTTTCCCGATAACTACCATATAGAATGCCATTAATTATATTGTAATTAGAAATATTTAAAAATAAAACAAATCAAATAACAATTATAATAAATAAATTAAAACTATTAAGGTCTATACTATATTAATAGTTTAAGGGTCTAAATAGTCTATTTTCATTAATAATAATAATTGTGTAGGTAGAGTATTCACAATGTTTAATTTTCTATTTTTGATCATTTGTTTCTATTGTGTAGAATGATGCAAAAGATAATATTTTATAATTTTTAGAGTTTATTTAAAAGTTAAAATTAGATACCAGGGTTTTTTTAATGTAATATTTAAATATTTTGACTCATTTAATAAAATAGTATAAATCCCAATGGCTGCTGACAAGCACGGAACTATAATTATTTTCCAGGGGGGGGGCAGAGTGGGGCAAATATTTTTTTTTACTTGGGCTAAGGTTTTTCAACAATCAATGAGGTTATTTAAATAACATAAATATTTTCGTATTATATAACATAACATAATAACATAATATAGCTATTAGCTATATATAGTACAAACTTTTGAATAGTTAAAAATGTTTTAAGAATAACGTCAAATATATTTTTATGTACCTTATGAAAGAAAAATTTTAATCACAGACCTTTTATATTAACTATATTAATAATGATGTACAAACATGATAATTTCTTTATTACTTTAATATTACATATACCTTTGTTAATGAATGATTATGTTTTTTTTACTTACATTTCATAAATATAAATTAAAGTATAATTGTGTTTAGTAATGAACAGATGAATTTGTTTGACTTAATTTTAATGCAATAATTTGGGGTACATTTGTTTATTTATTTATTTCCAGTAATTAGTACTCAATAAAGGTAATAATAAATAAATAAATTTTCTTATTTTACAAATTTGAAAACATATTTTATTGAAATTGTAGTACCTTACCCCCTCCCCTCTTTGGCGCCGTGTCTGAGTCTACTGATGCCGAGGATTATAATAAATAATAACAATAAAAAATAATAAAACAATTATTGCCCTATTTATTATTTAGGCTTTAAGAAGGGTGCCCTACATTTGTAATATTAAACAGTAAGTTCATAAATGGCACTATAACTTTTCAAATGCTAGATATAAACAATATATAAGATGGTGAATAAATAATAATTATATGTCTGAATAAGAATAAATAATGTATATCTGACAAGTAAAATACAATAATCGCACTAATATGAAAAATTCGAAAAGTTAAACCATATTATTTAGTACTTAAACACGAAAGTTCAAATCATGTTATGTTATAGAACATATAGTTGAAAATCATACAATATACTATATAGGCATTAATATTGTATATATAATATAAATATTTTTATTATATAATACATAAGTATATAACTATAGTATGAAAACATTATATAATTACTAATTTTTTTTTTATTGAATGTTAATGTAAAGGCTTCAACAACAATGGTAATTAGCCTATTTCAATTAAACAGATAAATATAGAACATAAGAGTTATGGTTTATAAATCTGTACACTAAGTATTAGTGTATTACAATTTTTTAAATATATTAATTTTACGAAAAAAGATACAAATGGCTTTACAGGTATTGTCTTCGTTGAGGGTTTGATAAAATGAAGAAGGGTTGCTGAGGATACCGACTGATTTTGAGAATTTTGGACAATGGACAGTCGATCATTATAATATGTTGGATTGATAGGTTAATTTCGCACATAGGTTTCAGTTCTTTGCTGATTAGGTAGAAAAGGGTTAAATGAGTTGTCCTATTCTCACTCGGGTAATAACTACTTCATCTCTTCTTATTCTTCTTCTTCTTCTTCTTCTTGTCGTGTCAAATTATAAAAATGCCAATAACAATATTATATAAATAAAAAAATTAAAAAATAAAATAAAATAAATCAATTTGGTACGTCTAATAAAATCATATTTTTGGTAACGTTCTATATTATGTTGTGTTGCGACCAGTAAGCGGCCACCTCTATTGCATTTGTGTTTGTCAGAATCAGATCTTCCCTGGTGCATTGTGCTGGACTCATGGTACATGACAAAAGGTGTTCATCGGTCTGTCATTCTACACAGTCACATGTGTCATCTTCTCCATTAAATTTCCATTTTACCATGTTAGCTTTAGTCCTCGCTGTTCTTGAAATGTCTGAATTACAAAATTTAAGCAATAATATTGAATGTTTTCACTTTAATTTTTTTTTAATGTAAAATTATATAATATTTAGTTTTTTGTATTATATTTCTAGTATACCTGTCCTTATTAGAGTATTTAGAGTATTATCTTTGCATAAAGAAATTGATAATTTAAAATATAGTTCTTTATAATATTTTTATTGCGTGTTTTTCATCATTCAGTCGTTATAGTATGTGTATAATGTATACCACAAATATTATGCCTGATTTAGTAGTCAATAAACTTCGAGTGAAATGTTTATTGTATGTTTATAATGTTTACAGTAGGTACGCAATTTAAATTACCATTTGGATGGTCATAAAATGGACATTGCTCATATTGCCATCGTAGCATATTATTAGGTATATGACATATAAATAATATAGCAGTTTCATTTAACTACTATGACATATTACTCATATTATAATCGTGCGTATGTTACTCAAATTATTCAATGGTTTAAAATATTCACATAAATAGTATTATGACGTAACGAATAGTCCAAAATACTTGGATACTCAACATCTGTATGTTAAAAATTGTACAGTACATGTCAAGGTATAATACTATATAGCACTATCTACCTTTTTTATTATTATTCCTACTCATAATAATACTCATTTTAAAATTAATTTTTTGGCAATATATATATATATTTATTATATTTAAATATTTTTCTGAACAGATGTGCTGTCAAATTTATATTTTAAAAGTACGAAAGTCTATAAATGAAATTATAATAAATTTTTGATTCAATAACTTTTTATTTATTTAAAACTTAGGGATTGGAATTATACATATATACGAATCTTGAGTCATAAAATTAAAAATATACATTGTCGGTAAAAAAATATTAAAACACAATATAATATATAAATAATATCAATATTATCAATATTATCATCATTGTAATTCAATAGGTATTTTATTTCTTTACTAAATTTATATAAAAAATCGAGCCAAAATACCGTTCCATATAGATAATATTAGACAATAGTAGAATACATAGAATTTGATCTCAATTTATTTGAAGTTTGACTGATCTTATTTAATAAGTTTTTTAAGAACTTTGGTTTATCCGCCATATATATCGTACACGGAATTCAAACAATTCACTAATTGTACATTCCAGCAAACATCTCAAATCTCAATAACTTCTTTAGCCTAACCAAATGTATTGTCGTCCCTTATTCGTTTATATGAATGATAACATTATCAGCACATTACAATTATTGATTTTAATTCTTATCATAATATAATACTTAAATTAAATTTAGCGTATATATTATTTATGAGATAGTATTCACATTCGTATTCACATTTTCCGTTATTTTTTCAGGGTTTTCCTGACGCTTTTAAAAACTACTGGAAATTTAATATTTTTGACCCTCCAAAGTAGTACCAACTAGATGAATTTTTCTTTTCAAAGAGGGGCTGAAGTCAAAAATTAAAGCATTATTACTACTCCAAAACGTGATGACAAACACAAAAAAAAAAAATAAAAAAAAACACACATCTTTGTAGAATCAATACATTCATCACTCCGTTCAGAATCTAAAATATTTCATAATTGCAGAGTATCTATAGCTAAAATTAATACATTCTGTCCATAACTACATATAAATTCAAATATTGCAATATATAATATTAATATATTGCGTTATTTATTGATTATTCTATTGTTACCGGTTACATATACTAATTAAGGTTAAAAAAACAGGTATAATATTATTATACTATTGATATGATTATTGATTAAGTAATTATAAAATTACTCACATTTTTTTGATAAATATAACTATTAAAATGTAAGTTATATCATAATTTGTATTACTTACAAAAACATAAAATTCCTAAATATGGTGATTTTTTTAACCATAAATACAAATAATCATTGATATTTTCACAAATGATACACGCATATATAATTAATATATATTATAATTTCCCTTTTTTAAATTATGTGTTAAGGCTAATTTTACAACTATGGCAAACTTAAAAATTAAATATGAAAATTAAAATTTAAGTATTTACAATTTGTGACTTAAATTTATAATAGGAAAAAAAATTATATATTATTGCTATGTTTTTTCTGTTGAGTATTTGAGAGTATTTACTATCCTTCGATGTATTTTAGACATTTTTAAATATAATTTAATTTATAGAGAGGCTTTCATTGCATACTATTAAGTAAAATATTGGTAATAAAGTATAAGTGAGTAAACAGTTAACAGGTTAAGTGCGTGTCATGAATGTCTTATTCTCACACTCACTTGATGCCCAGTTGATGGTTAATAATACTCATCTCTTATTTTATTTCCCTTTTAAAAAGGGAATATTTCCATTTTCATTTTTACTTTTTATTTTTATGCATTTTAAATTCCTTAATGACTTAATATGGTTATGATGTCATGTTGTTCCAGTTTTGTTTTTCATTCATCAATTGTATTATTTTGTATTGATTGTATTGTATGTGTCTTTGAAGTTGTTATTAGGCTTATTTATGTGAAATTTTGATATAAGGTGACTTTTTTTACTTCTCAGTCTATAATTTTGTTCCCGTGTATTTTTGTGTTGCAACTAGTTGCATTCCGTGGTAAAAATTTCTACCGAATCGCGGGCCACATTTTTTAGGGTGCATATACGAATTTCGGCTCAAATTGTATTACCTAATTAAACATTTTTGAAAAATAAAATATATTCTAAACTTAATTTTCCTTCTCATTTTTGTATAGACTTAGGACTGTTTGTTGTATCAGTGCTACTGGTTGGTTAAAAATGTTATTATTTTTTAAAATTAATAATATAGTAAAAACGTATGTAATATTTTTTTGATTTTATTTAAAATAATATAATATTATCATATATATATATAAAGTATTTTTAATTAACATTATGGCACTGATAAAAACTAATATGATATTATTTTTATATATTCAAGTTTGTCTATTTGGTTTTCTTCTAATTATTTCATAGTATTTCTTATAAATGTTTCTTTTTCAAATATAAATGTATATTATGATTGCTAACTGTTGTTATTATTGAACGAGGAACGATAATAATATTAGCCATTAGGTTGTGGCCATGTGGGCAAAAATTAATCGGGTCGCAATTCAGATTAGACCTTTTTTTAAACATCTTTGGGACGCAACTAGTATGCAAACTGTATTTTAACATGAAAGAGAACCCACATGAATGGTATTTGTAATTGATTTAATAGCGCTCCAAAGAGCCACTAATAATAATGCAGATATCAAGTTAACATTTTTAATACTTTTTAAACGGCACATATGATATGTTTCAGTTATTACTAGATGTATTTTTAAATTATGGTTTTCGTTTCTCAACTCTATAATAACTCAAAAATAACTCCATTATAGTTTTTAGACTAGTCAGTGTATATTTTGATACAATTCAGTTACTCGTGCAGTGATATAATGTTACATTATTTCCAAGAACAGAGTTTATCATAATATTTATTGTTGTACTGAGTTTAATGTTTACAGAACGAAAATGCAAAATTTCATAAAATGAATAACCCTATGTTCTGTATTTTATTGTACCTATAGTCCTTTATAAATATTAAGATATTAAACTTTTACATGAATAAATAAACTTTTGCTTTGTAATATATCATAATAATAAGTGTTAATCAAATCATACATTATTAGGCTCATTGCTTTATTTAATGCGACCACTCATTAATATCAGTAATATTTAATTTAAGCATTTTTTTCTATATTTTATAAAATAAATAAAGTCTATCAAATTAAAATAAAATTATAGTTACATATTTATTTAATTATACAAAATTTACTTCACCAATATCTACAATTTCTTTTTACTATTTCAAGAACTTTAATTAAAACACATTAAAATCATTCAATATTTGTTTAGTATTTAAAAATTTGAAAGTATATTAACAGAAAGTAAATTAGATAACATATTTTTTTTAAGAATTTACCAACATATACAATTCTTATATATTTTTCTAATTACTAAAAAGTAAAAATATTTTGGAACCAACTCAAGTTTGCAAATAAAAAATAATTTTTGTTTTTAGAAAAGTATTGTTAATTTACAAATATATAATATTTATGTACTCAGTGTAACTACTCATAATATTTTAAACTGGAACAACTTTTTTTTTTAATTAGTATAAAACAATTTCAACTTAATTTATATCAACATCATAAATTAAATGTTTAAAATGCAGCCTATCAACTTTTTCATATTGAGAGTACTTTTAAATATTATAAGAGTAGAAATTCGGTTTTTGGAATGTGGCGTGTGAAAAACCTATCAAACGATATACTAACAAACAAAATTATGATATTGACTTTCATTTACGGCATACTTCTATTTTAATCAAATTAATATTGATTATATATTTGCAACACAAAAAATAGGTCTTTATCTTAATTTATCCTAGCTAGAGTTCAACAATATAGTAAAATAGTTTTTATTTTTATTGTAGATTATTTGATTACAGATTAGGTATATATTTTACTAACGTAAAATATAGTTTTTAAAAACATTTTTACTGTGTTTATTTTTTAAGAGTTTTGATAACATACTCTTAAAAAGTTAAAAACGACCGGTATAGATGTTTGCAACCATTAATGTGCACAGATTAAGTTAGTTTGAAAGTGAGAAGCATATAAATGCATTTTTAATTCACATTAGGTAAATATGCATTACTTATTTAATACAATTGATGACATCCAATTAACCCTAACGTATATAAACGATCACATATAAGTATTTATTGTATTATCACATCGTTCAGAATCATTGCTTTCGAATGCAAGGAGTAATTTAGTAAAAAAAAAAAAACACCTAATAATAATAAATTCCCAATACACAACGACTGTTGAAGCATCACTTATATTCACATTCATTACAACTGATAAATTACCTGACATTAATTACTTATGTACACAGTAGAGTATTAATGGTGAGGGTAAGTGCACGGTGTTACTCACCTCGCCGCGTGCACTTTCAATATTTTTAGTGACGTAAACATAATATTTTAAATTATTTGCAATTATTCATAATCATCAGATGGTACTTAGTAAATATTAAGTGATTATATCTAAGTTGAAAATCCATGATGTCCATAATAAAAATATATTAATTTTTACCCATTTAAAAAATATCCAACATGTACATATTATATACTATAAATATTAAGTACCTACTTACAAATAATAAACTATGAAAATCACAAAAAGTTTTAGTATCAAATAATTTAAATTTCTTGTAAGCTCGTGCAAAACGTACAAATTTTATGATTGTTTTATGAAAAGTATTTTAAGGAATACCCAAAAGGGATATTTTTAAAGTACAAACTATACTTATACTTAATTAGTATAATAAGGGCTTTATGAAAATATAGTGAAGAAAGGAAAACTTTATTTTTGACTTTATTATTTTACATTATCTACTTGAAAAATACAAACAACCACGATTTTTTTTTTTTTATTGAGGGAATATATCACTGCTTGAATGATCTAACGTCTATAGAAAATAGGAGCCTAGATTGCTTGTGTTTGAAAACAAATTTAAAATTAATTTATATTTCTTAAAGAAGCTTTATTAATTGATTAAATCTATTTATTGTCGCTATTTTTAAATGTATTCATTGATTTAAAAAAATTCAATGACTACTTATCTATTTTATAATTTTGAATATTAATAGTAATAATGTATCTTTATACGCCATAGCTGTATAGATTCTAGGTAGTAACTATGATAGTACATCGGGGGTAGCTTATAGGACATAGGTTACAATCATTGATTGAACTTACATATATCAATTGAAATACCAAATACCAATAATTCTTAATAACCTTATTCTTTTAATCGGTAATTTTTATAAAATGAAGTGTATATAAATCAAGAAGAAACCTTGTTTTTTTCATTTTTTGTAAAATATTCTATACATTGTAAGTATTAGTAAATTCAAACACAACGAATAAGTATAATTTGAATTTATAAATAGATCAAATACTTCTTGAAATATATATCATACAAACAAAAATTTATATCAATCCACTGTAATACTAAAAGTAAAATAAATGGCTGTAAAAGCATATAGATTTATATATAATATATATATATATATAAACATATCATGAAATATAGTTTGTGATATAAGCTGTAAGCTCTGTTTAGAATTGTTGTTCGTATACAACGCTATATCATTGAATTCAAATTTGACACAGCCATGATAGTGACCCATTCGACACTTATAATAATGTACAGCACAGCAGTACTTATTATACTTCATACTTCATACTTGCCAACCTGTTTTTAATTAGATGTTAAAAGATATTCATATAATATAAAACATAACATTATTATATATGATTAAAAAATGTTAAGTACTTTAAAAATAAATGTATAATAATTAATTTTTCCATACGATCGTAGTTCATATTTTTTATAATGTTATATATTAATATTATACAAATAATATTAACAATTTATTTGTACAATCTAAAAGTATAGTTTACAATATTGTATAATATTGCATTATATAATAGCACACGGTGTAGACAATGTATAAATGACTCTCGCAAGTTGATTTTTTGTTTCCTTCACAGTTTTTATAAAAAAAAAAAAAGGATAGAAAATAATACTTATAGTTATCTGTATATAATAATTTTTTATCATTTTTAGATAATTATAGCTCCATTTAAAATGTCATATTTAAAATGTGATTTTATTAATTATCGCTTTTGACTTTGAAATACACCATCTATGTAGTTCAACCCTCACAAGTGTAACTAATAAATAAAAAAAAAATCAATTGCACAATTGTTGCATATAACAACATTGTGATTAAAAATTATAATATTATACAATCGTAAAAGTTTAATAAACTTAATTAATTACAAACTTAATTTTATCTACACCAATTACTCAATGATTTTCTGCTGTAAACTTATTTTTATATCAATGTGTCTTATAAAGTTATAATAACTCATCGTGGCCATTGACACATTAAATAAAATATATAGAATACTTAAATAATAAAAATAATTGTACAATATACAATATTACTGTATATTTTATACATATATTTTTCAGGCACTGTTAATAACCAAATACGTTGATGTCAAACATTCAATGTGGTCTTAAGATGTGTCCTTATGAACGGAGAATACGCTCAGCCACAGCACATTTCAGATGCCATCTACCTAGGTGCTGCCATCGCACTGAGTATTATCGGAATAGTTGGATTTCTTTTCAACACCTGTGTAATTTTCATAATGATTAGAGATCCCCGGGTAAATAATTTAGTTAGTTCAAAAAGCACGATATAAAAAAGAATGATTATGTTTAAAATGCTGTAATATAGTAATATTAATATGATATACTTATATTATATTATAATTACATAAGATTTTAAAACATTAGTTATCAAAAACAGTGTTCTTTGTAATTTCAGTATTCACGACTCTATATTAATATAATTAAACTCTAGTTATCTACTACTTTGTAAATGTTAGTTAAATATTAAGCACTTTGATTATAATTCATTATTTAAGACTTATTTTATTGTGTGTTTTAAAACAAACGTTTATGTATATGAGGATTTCAATCAAACTCAAATAGTCAATTATTTATTAAGAACATTATTATAAATACTCAATTAATTTAAAAACATTTATTTCCTTAGCTATGGACCCCTCAAAACGTGATAATATTCAACTTAGCAACGTCCGACTTAGCCGTGTCTGTATTGGGAAACCCAGTTACTTTAGCCGCTGCCATCACCAAAGGCTGGATTTTTGGTCAAACCATATGTGTTATCTATGGATTTTTTATGGCATTATTTGGTAATTATTAATTAATAATACAAAGTTTTAAATAATTAATACGAATATAGGTATCACATTTAATATATCTTTTATAAAACGTTAAATATAATTAATGTAAACGAAAACAAAAAATCCCGCTGAAAAATCATTTATGAAATGACGAGTACCGTAATATAGTATTTTACTAATAATAGTTAGAATATATAACGTAGTGGAATGTGGAGAATAAAAATTATCGTTACCTTCAATAGAAACTATACAGCATACAGGATGATTCTGATTCATTGAGTATACTTACCCCTTTTTTCTTTTATATTGGAATTATTCAAAATATCATTTTTAGAATTTTTAAATACATTTTAAGACTATATTTTTGAATAATTTAGATTTTTAGTACCACTTAAGGTTTGTCCTATAGCAATAAAAATTTCCGTTTTTAAAATCATAATCCCTTTTTTCCTGTAAATTGTTGGATAGATATTTTTTTTTTAAATGTATGTATCTAAATCTAAAATCAAACAATTGGTTTCCGGATTATTAAACTTTAAGTATAAAAGATAATGGTTTAAGCCTGGCGCCAACAATCGGTACATTGTTTATATTAACAAAATAAGATAGATAATAGATTCGGCGCCCAGAAAATAGACAAGAACTATTATCCTTTATAATTAAAGTTTAATAACTTGATAACCATTCGTTTGTATTTTGATTTAGATACATACATTAAAAAAATATATTCACCCGACAATTTACAATTAGGCATTATAATATTGGTATTTAAAACATTTTAAAACTTTTTTACGAACATGACTCCGTGATTTTTCAGACAAAATAAGTATTTTTATGTTGAAAATTTCAAATTTGCATACAATCTGTAATATACTGCTACTATTAAATTTATACCATTTTTTTTTTACTACGTGTGCACACATTTTACATTTTTCTCGAAAATCCAATAGAATCCGAGCGACGTAATCTATCGCTGTTGGAACATTTTCTTATCACTATAATAATATGGAGTGTGGAGTACTAATATCATAACATATTTACTGAGCAGAGAATTTCAAATAAAACATAAACATCTAACACTTTTACATAAAATAACACAATATATTATGCTAAAAACATTTTATGTATATTATAGCTAAGTGATATAAACTTAATTATCTAGGTATTAGTAAATTGTTTTTCCAATGCTGTAGAATATTAATACTTGGATACTCCTATCGGTCTATAAAGGATTCTATCTTTTTACCTAAACCCGAGTTGAGTGACACAAAATCGCTGATGATAGTCTCCTATACATTCTCTATAGTGTGATCTTGTAATATAATATTACTGTGTTCCGACGATAACAACTATAATAATTATTAAATGTATTCATACTACACTTTTACAGCAGTTATTTTATCATTACATAAAAACTAGAAGATTTACTTATATTTTCAATAATCTCCATTCATTGGAGTACGCACAATAATTCGTTTAAGTATGTTGAAAGTCCAAATAAATTTCCATTTGAAATACTGTACCATTTTATATGAAATTGCAGGATAATAATATCATAATACAATAATACCTCATTCCATTACTTATTTTCAAGATTTTCGAAATAATAAAAATAAAGAAAACTTATTACATTTACTGAACACATCAAAAGTTATTAATTGAAATCTAAAAAACTTTAAAATACATGTACATTTAAAATAAATAGTGTTTATTTAAAATGTACAATAAATTAAAAAAAATTAAATAAAAATGTTTAGTGATGAGTGATAACTGTACCTACTTTAGTTTTTGCATGTGCACCCATACGAAGAAATTTTATTTTTTCACCTATACGTCGTATGTGAGATGTCTGTTTTCATTACCCGTGTAATTGCATAGCTCACTATTGAAAAAGCTTTTGTGCATAAAAATGAAAAAACAATTAGGAACAATGAAAAGAAAACCATTTCGACTTTCGACAACTCGATGATTTTGATATATTTGCGACACGCCAGGCCGTGACATGTCAGTGCACTTTTATCGTATATTCTATAATATAATATACTTTTCCATAAATAAAATAAATACACACCTCTTATGAATTAGGTACTGCTATAAAATACGTTTATTTTTCATAAGTACGATATAAACTCGACGGCGTCGTAAACAAACGATACGAATGAGTAAGTGCACATTAAAGTATAAACTTCGTACAAATTTGACAGGTGTGATTGCGTAGGAATTTCCCATGTAGTATACTGTTGTTTAAACCCAAATGTCATTGTCTAGTACTCTAATGCTTACATGAATATACAGTATTCTGTATTCAGTATACATATTGCACGCTGCAATGTCGTAGGACTTCTATTCTGCCAATAATACTCTTTTCCAAACTTGAGTAGTTGAGTGTTTGTAAATAACTAACTATTAGTTCTATATTATTTATATAGAAAAATATTATTTTGCTTCACAATACGATCAAATTAAATCAATAATAATGGTTTTCAATTAAAAATGTAATGTTACAATGCATACTTACACCTATACTATACACTTACTTTAAATTCTACAAGATTAATTTGTTTTAACATTTAAAAAAATTGTTAATAAACGATTGGATTTCTCTAATATCTCAGTGAAGTGAAATAATTTAAAATCTAGAAGAATATATATTTTATATATTAATATTATTCTATCAATATTATTTTTGCAAAATGTCGAGTGCACACAAAATTCCTTCTTTCAATTCTTTAAAGTTTGAAGATGAGTATTATCTAGTTAAATAAAGAGTTAATAATAAATTATTTACAAGGCTCTTTGAGAGCCAAGGCCCTATAGTTTTCGAGTCAACTACTATTAAAATGAAAATACTTAAGTGTAAAAATTATACATAATAAATATGTGAATAAAATAGAATATATAATAATAATAAAAGTTACTTAAGATATTTACATAAATCAATAACTTACACGAGTTAAATTATATAATACTATATTCATAGATTATTACACATCCTTAACTAGGTACTGAAACACAAGAACAATTAAATAAAATATCAATAAAAATAATAATATTTATTACTTTTTTTCTATTAAAAAAAAAACTAGTTTGAATATTATAACTATAGATAGGTACACATATTATAATAGCTGAAATAGCCAACACAAATAGTCACCACATTAGAAAAGAATTTATAATATAAATTAAATAATGATTTATGTATTACAATGTTATTAATTATTTATATTTTAAAGGGAGATAATTATATTATTTTTATTGTGTGTTAACATTTTCCATTAGTCTTAACGAAGTGGATGGGAGTTTAAAGTCCACAGATTGAATTGTGTACCTAGTCTCAAAATCGTTAAATGGTGCCTTGCATATAGTAACAATCAACAAGCTAAGTGCTACACGATGATTTACAGCATTGACCTCATAATTTGTTTTACGTTTTAGTTGATAATTCAGTTCTTTAGATTTTCACCCAACTCTAAATTTTCTTCATGCGGTTAACGAAAATAAATTTAAAGTTATTAAACAAATATGTATTATTTATATTTATCAAAATATGAACTTATTACGTATGTTGTTCATAGAAGTACAGAAATAAATTGTGTTTTTATGAAATTGTCAACTAAAACTGAATGTGTAGTATAAATAATAGTTTGTTTATGTAAATGTTTTAAAACTTCCTATAAAATAAAAGCAAATTAATTATTTATTACCAACTGGACTGATATAAAGTAATATAAATCTCTTAAAATCAGTGTTTTTTTAACTAAACATTATTAATGTTTTCAGCATTGTTATTTCAGCTTTTATCGATCAAATTTAATTAACGTTAACATAAAGGAAGATTATATTTACAAACAAAAATCTAAATAAAATAATCAAATGTATATTTTAATATTTATGGAGTCTAGAATAAATTTCCCATAAACTCATGTTCATTTGATCTTTACTAACTAGTTTATTTATTACTTTTAAAGTATCCTTAAAAATATTAGAACTATTTAACTTTAATATTGACCTATAATAATAATAATAATATTGTATTTTTGTAGGTAGAATAAATTATCTAAAGCTTTTCGAACCAAATAATATATTTGTATCATATTATGAGCACATTAAATCATATAATTACTTTCGTCACCAACTATTACTAAAGTCTAAAAGTACCTAATAAAGATCTAAATTGTAATATGTTATATGGAAAAGTGAAAAACTACTAAAATTTGAGTTACCTATAAATATTAATTAATTATTGATTTTAATGATGTTATAAATAATAGTAACATTTAATTTTAATATTCCTCACCAACAAGGTTAGGTTAGGTTTTTAAAGGTTTTACAATTATATAAATTATAATAGATTCAATAAACTTAATATTATTAAATACAGGCTTTTAAGATCTAAATAATATTAATTGTGAATTT
Organism: Rhopalosiphum padi; assembly: GCF_020882245.1. Lineage (NCBI taxonomy): Eukaryota > Metazoa > Arthropoda > Insecta > Hemiptera > Aphididae > Rhopalosiphum > Rhopalosiphum padi. The sequence goes on from NC_083600.1 coordinate 30,254,911, forward strand.
ATAAATATATCCATTAGGTTAGGGTTAATACATATTAAGTACCTATATATAATAACTTATAAATCAATCACATTATTATACATTACACTTATTCTAATTTATTTAATATTGTTTTTTATCAAAGTAAATAGCATTACATTTTAAAATCCAAGTTACTTATATGTAGTATAAAAATATTTTTTTAATTAATTATGAATTAATACGTTTATTTAGGCTAATAATGATTGTTTATTGTGATAGGTATTATACCAATGTTTGTAAAAATAAAAAAACTGATAATACTAACAAAATATAATAAAGTTTTACATTTTTTGTTACAAGTTATAAGTATTATAAATTACAATATTTAGATACCACTGATACTAAACCAACTGATATGACAAAAAATTAATTTCTGATATATAATTTATCCACGTCTATTTTATTTCTGATATTTTTGAGTGGTTAATATTAAGAGCAATTAAATTTAAGTATTTTATATTTTAATTTTAACGTGTATATACATATAATATATGTGCAATATTAATTTCATAAAATATATTATTATATTATGATGTAATAAATAAACAAACTTAAAAATATTAATATCTAACATTTAATATAATAAATTAATAACTTTTAAATTATATTTGATAAACAATTTTTTTTTTATACTTCAATAAAAACAACACTTTTTAATATAATTTTTTTTTATCAAATAAATTGTTGAAGTTTTTGGATAATTTATAACTTTTCATATTGTTGAGTTGACTAATTTTCAATATTTTTAATTAGGTATAGCATCAATTACAACTTTAACTGTGTTGGCGTACGATCGGTATTTAATGATACGCTATCCGTTCAGCAGCAGCAGATTAACCAAGGAAACTGCACTATACGCAGTAGCTGGAATATGGATATATGCATTTGCTGTAACAGGACCTCCGTTGTTTGGATGGAATCGTTACGTCAACGAATCTGCAAACATCAGGTAATACTGAAACTGACAATGACGTAACTAGTGGCAAAAAAATATTTATAGAAAATCAACGATGATTGTCACGGATACCTATTAAATTCTTATCGTTATGGCATTAATCTATGTTTACATATATTATACTGTAGGATATTAATAATGAAATATAAACGTTTCATTTTTTTTAATCAAGAAGTTAAAAATATATTAGAAATTAGAATTTAAATGCAAACTGATAATAATTATATTTTTGAATGTCTTCATACTGGCTTATTTTCGATCGACAAGAAACGTTATATAAAATATAAATATAACAAATACCGTAGGTCGATGGATGGCTGCAGCCGCTTTGTTACGAAATCATTTTTATTCATCGATAGAAATTTACTTAAAATAATATTTCAACACTGAAATATACGAGTATTATTTAAAAAATATTAATTTAATTATTTTCTACGTATTTTGAATAAAATAATACACCTTCCTTATTGTTAAGGACTATCAAAAAATGATATTCAGTATACTCCATGTAACATTATATTCATATATTATACTAATAATGGTATCATTTTTAAATAAATTCTAGTTTATTTTAATGTATAATAAATAATAATTATAGCTGCTGTTGTCGTTTGTTTTTATTATTATGCCTACAAAATATAGTATATTATTATATAAGTTAATAATATTGGTTTAGTTAGTATATGCATAGGGTGATTTTTTTAACAGTTAACACTCATTAATCGTTGTCTAAAAAAATATTAGTTTTCGAAAATATTAAAAATTATAATTCATAATAATTATAACGTTCAAAAATTAAAAAACTTAAAAGGATTTATTTTTGTTTTTAATGACTAAATTAAAATAATAATTTAAAAAACATAAATAATTTTGACAATATATATCGATCATATATTGTAAATCATTTAATCACGTATAGTTTAGTTGTAAATTATTAATTTAGTAAAGTTTATTAATATTTTCTAGTTGTTCAGTAGATTGGGAGAGTGGCGAACATAGCAATTATGTCATTTACATATTTGTTTTTGGACTATTTCTACCAGTTACTGTGATAATCTATTCTTATGTGAGCCTCGTCGTTACAGTAAGAAAGGTAAAAAATTATAAATTCAAGTGTATAATTGATATATGTATATATATATTATGTGTGTGTGTGTGTGTTTGTTTGTGTATAAGTATACTGTATATACATTTTTACTCAAATTATTTAATTTAAAATATAATACACTACACAAAATTTTAATTTTATAAAATATTAGGAAATTTGACAATGATGTAGCTAATTAACCTATGCAGAACGCCGTTTGATCGTAACAAATTTTTTATCATGTAAATTCAAAAATCTCATTTATTATGAAAGACTAAGAAAATAGTTCTAATAATGGTACAAATACAAATGCCAATTAAAAAAAAAAAATTACATCGAACGCCTGCGCTGAGATAAATTTATAGTCGAATCGTATAATTAAGCGTTTTAAATTTTATAGGGGAAAAAATCTAATCATATCTACTATAAATTAATATATATGTATAAATACATTTTATAATTAATTGTAAGTAATTTATAATTTCAGCTTTACTGTCATTATAGGTCTAATTCTATATGTGTACAGTGTACATGTGTAACAGTTCCTAAATAGTAGAATTTTTTCTTTTTTCTATAGAGATGCACTCAATATTCACAATTTAATGACAAAAAAAAGGGAATTATGATAAATTATTACTCTAACATAATTTCGGTCATCTGACAATTCGATAGGGGACTAAGCCCGTTGGATAAAGTTATTACATTTAATCAATATCAGTATACCTATGTACCAAAAAGTATTTAGTTTATAGTTATGGTTGACATTGAGTCAAAAATAAACTAAATATGATGTATGGACTGAAAGTATTTCGTTATAAATGCGAAAATGTAATGAAAAACAATTTTACAGCTCTTGATGAACGCAATTGTAATCGGAACACAGTTATACTTAAGTACTGGATTATACACGATTATTGGCTTTTAATGCCTTAAACTTATTTTTCACTATAAACTTAAAAAAATAAGTTTAAAAAATTAAAAGTATAAAACCTTAAATTGTTATTGTAAATATTTCTTTTGAATAATTTTCTCTTAATAATTGAAGTATTTACACTATATGTAATACTATAGTATAATATGTACTATAGGCGTAAAACAAACTAAAATAATACATTTATACTGCCTCAATTTTTTTTGTGTATATTTACTTAGATACTTAGATATAGTAAACCTATATAGCACATTGTGTGTCACTCCGAACAGTCCAAACCACACGTACGCTCTTTTAGTAACACAGTAACACGCGTAACTGTCCAAAAAAATATCATTCGTATACATTTTTTAAGTTGAACAAGAAAAAAAGTCTTAAAGTTAAAAATAAGGTCACATGATAGTTTTATTGATGGATGTTGAACGGACATCGTTTTTCTAGTCACACACAGTTAGGGACAACGTTAGTTTCCATTGAAATGGATGACGAAGAGGTTGCAACTTTCGCTTATGCTACCTTCAAAGTTATTGGTAAAAATAAACAAAGTCAAATAAATTGGTTGGTGTACTACCCAATTAATAGTGAAAGATTATTGTATGTTGATTTTTACACTTTTTATAGTGGTCTGATAATATAAATTTTTTCATTTGTTTTCGTATGTCTTTAACATCATTTGATGAACTTTTTGCCAAAATTTAACATAAAATTTTACTCCAAGATATGAGTACTGTGATACCACCCAAAGAAATTATAGCTGTTAATCTAAGGTAGGTAAGTGAAAAAAAAATTCAGTTACTATTGATAATCAATAATTTATTTTAGAAAATCAGCATAAATGTACATAATAATCAATACCAATAAATATACTATTTTGTGTATAATCATTATTGAAATCTTTAAGTCAACACATAAAAAATTTGACTGAATTCGTGGCAGATTTCTATCTTCTGGAGAAAATTGTGTAAGATATGTCTATACAGAATTAAAAGATGATGCCGAGTGAAAATACATAAAAAAATATACTTATACTTCTAAATATATATTATTTTTTTAGATACTTAGGAAGTACAATCTTCATATTTTACATTATGCATATATAGAATTTATCGATCTACTTTAAGTAACAATTAGTACGAAGAGTTTGCCAACAAATTTGGGAAGTTATGTAAAATGAATCTATGTCTAGAATGAAGAAAATTGGAGAAACATAGCAAAAGGTTTTCAACATCAAGCAAATTTTCCACACTGTCCCGGAGCAGTTGATGAAAATCATGTACAGATAACCAAGCCCGCAGGAAGTACTTCGTTGTACTTTAACTACAAACATTTTTACTCAATTGTTTTTCTCATAATAGTTTATTAAAATTACCGTTTTACCTATACCCATGTGGATTTATTCTGAAAAATCACTGATTTTACCATTTTTTTTTTAAACTGTAGTGTATAAAATAAATTACAAAATAATTCTTTCTTTAGTATTTCTAGCCCAAACTCATACCAAGTATTAATATTTATATTCTTTATATGAATTTGTGAGATAGGAGACATTTGGATTATCAACAAACGTGTTTAGGTAGTTAGACTTTTATGGTAAAATATTTAGAAGATAATAAAACAACTTTTAGTTATAAATCATCCCGGGTGAGAGGTTACGTAAAATGTTTATGTTAATACGAGTATCTGTATTGATATTATTAAGTGCTGTTGTGTGTTACATATTTTTATACGCGACCGTGATGGTTTTAAATTTGGAGATACTTTGACTGTCATAGAAACGAAAGAACTTGAACATTATAATACGAATAATAACACGTAAATAGGTCTGTAAATAGATATCAGGACGCTCTAGCCAACTATTTTGTTTCTGATCGTGGACAGTTAGCTTAATAAAATGAAAAAATTTAAAACAATTTTTTTTATTATTCTAATAACATTTTCCTGAAATTCATATCATATAGACAGTGTTAATAACATTTTATCAACCATTTATATATGTTTTAAATTGTATCGTGTAAAGATGTTAATTTTCAATAAATAATTTTTATAAAACAAATTGTTATTAATTAGCAAAACCAAGCTTAATTTTTTTCGTTTTCATCTTAATAAGATTCATCAGAAATGCCCCTCACAATACTGGTCGTTTATCAACTTCAGTTATTAATTGTTCAATTTCTATATTTGTAATGTACATTTTTTTTTTTAAATACTCTACCTATTATACTATTACCTATGAGTGAAAAATATGTACTATATGCACAAAAACGGATGAGTTAAAATAACATTCGTCTGTCTTTGTCAATTGAATCTAATAATAATCTAAAATACGATAAGCAAATTATAAAGGACGTTACAGCATCAACGTCGAACGGACGATAAATCCAATGGACATCGTATGCATGGTTGCTGGGTATAATTAAAATATGTTCAGCCAACGGACGTCACGACTACTCACGACGTCCGTCAATAAAACGCTTGTGTGACCTTAGCATTAGTTTACACGCAGAGAAAATAAAATTCAACCAAGTTGACACTTGGGTACAGAAATGTTCACTATTCCTGACATAACTAATAGGTATAGGTACACGTCAAACCAAAATAATGTTTTGAAGTTGTTGTTTCGTTATAAATTCAAATATTATTATGTAGGTACACTTATTTTAGTCCGGTCAAAACGAATTTTAATAATATAGTAAAGTAAAGGCGAATACAAAAACTGTAAACAAATAATAAAAACTTCAAATACACTATTGGTGCAACAATAACGATATAGTGTTTTGCATTTCAACAGAGAGCTGCTGAAAAAATCATCGGTCAAGCGACCAAAGCGGAATGCAGGGTAGCCATTATGGTGGCCGTGATGATATTGGCGTTTTTAACTGCGTGGATGCCGTACTCAGTGTTAGCTCTCATGATTGCATTCGGCGGCGTCCACATCAGTCCGGTGGTCAGCATAATACCGGCTTTATGCGCCAAGTCAAGCATATGCTGGAATCCAATTATCTACATTGGACTCAATACGCAGGTAAACTACATGAGCCTATACCAATATTATTGTTGTATATAAAATATGTATTTTAAACGTTGACCGGAAAAATAACCACAGTAAAAAATATTCGAAAAAACGGATACCCGTTGAATAATAATAGTTAATACTCCAAAAAACACCAATGACCCGAGGAAATAATGTAAAATTAATCACCGCATTCAAATGTGGTTTAACATTAACATAATATATGTAAACACTTAATATACAGTTGTAACTGCGATAATTTCTCTGTGCACACGATTGCGTACCAAATCAGGTAAACGAACTTTTATGAACGAATAGTGTCCCGGGCGCAATTTGTGTTACTTTTTTTTGAAAAATTTTCTTTAGTAGTTTTTACTTGTATAGATTTTCAATAAAAATAATATGAACTACATGGACTTCCTAATCGATTAGTAACTATGGATTACAAGCAAAACACTATAAGATAACAACGTATGGTGTAATCATTTTAATACCACTGCAGTGATTAGGTGATCGATTATTATGCACTTTTCAGGCATAACCGATAAAATAACTGAAACCAGAATTTTTTTAACATTAAGTACTTAGATTAACCAAAATCTATTGATGATGTTCATTCTATTTTCAACTCTATAGAAATCAAAACTACATTTAACGAAAACATTTATATTATCTCAGGCAGTGGCAAGTTATGTTTTCATGTCAATCTAACTTAAGCTTTTTTAGTAAAATAAGTGTATTTTATGTAGATAGAAATATTAAAATGTCAATTTTAATGATATTGTACTACATTTTTCTGTCAGTTATTCACAATTCATGGAATACATATAATGGTTTTATATTCCACTTATATTTTACTAAAAAGTAAGCAAACATTGAATTACTTCGAAGAATTAAAATCAATTAATATTAATCACGAAATGACTAAAATAAATCCATAATTTTATTCAAACATTTTTTGAACCAAGTCTCTCTTAATTAACAATTATAAGTAATTATAATAGTAACTTTTGTTTTGATATTTAATAACCAATAACCATACAGGGTTTTTGAAGAATTAATAAAAAAAAACATATTTAGAAAAGTAAAAACTATAAATTCAAAATTAAAATATAAAATTATTTATCATATCTTTAGAAATAAAAATATAATATAACACGCGTCATAATACATAATATACAGTACGTACCCACTCTCTCCACCGCTGAAAACTTTTCCCATTGAAAATTTACCATAATTTCAGTTGCTGCAAAATCCTACATATTATTCATCGGTAAAGTCAAATATTAGGTATTCTGTAGATACATATATAGTTGTTTTATATAGTATGCATATTTAGTTGTTGGGAATTACATATCATTTTTATAATAAATAGTTATGGAATGTGATTTTTTCGATAATTACGTATAACAGTACCTAAGTACTAAACAAAAAAATACATATTTTCGTATATGTGTCAAACTTCATACTCCGAGATAGCTCAAAGTCATAGGGTTAAATTATGTATAAAAGTTTTAAAAGAAGGAAATACTTTAAATAAATTAATATTGCTGTCACATTTTGTGGGTATTAAAGGCTTAATAAAAGCACTGTGTGTAGGAGGTTGGTAAAGGATAAACAAAATAAGAATAATATGACTTGATAAAAGAATCAATAGAATTATAGAACTCTTTTTGAATTTGTTTGGCTCTCATATTTTTTTCCGTTATATTACTTATATTTCTAAAAAATAATTTGAATAGAATAATATTATAATTTTCTTTTAATTTTATTGATGACTATTTTATTTAATTTTTTTACTAGTAAGTACTTTGTATTTTGGAAAATATTTCACATGGGTAATAGGCAACAAATCACGAAAAAAATTGTACGCTTATAGTATTTTGTTCTTTAACTAATAATTATGTCACCAATAGTAGTTAAAGAAATAAAAATAAAATGCTTGAACGTGTTTTTGGCACTTTCATTTTAAATACAATATACTGGATTTTATCTCTCAGATGTACTATTGTTGTACCGTTTTACAATGGTCTTAACATTTGTAATGACTTATATTATTATAATTCAGTTATTATGGTTTCATTTCAGTTCCGGTCGGCGTGGAAACGGTTCTTGAAAATCCCAGGTACGGTGTCGGAAGTCTCGCTGGATGCCGACATCACCACGGGCATGACCAAGCTGATGACCGGTCACCAAGAGCTGCCGGTGCATCCCGGAAACAACGTCGACGCCGACCATCCGTCGGGTTTGATAATGTGCTGTTTGGCGCACGACGAACACCGGCGGTCCGCGACATACGTCGACCAGTACGAGTGTAATCTCGAAATGAAGTCATGCAATCCACAAACTCTAAGAAAACAAACCGAAACAAACCTCGGCGACGTTTCTTTGTGAATATAATAATAGTACCTAAATAATATCAAAATACCGCGACAACCATCAAAAAAAAAAAAATTATATATATTTAGTTACATTATAAGTTGGCTTCGAATTGGTAATACATTATATAATACAATTTTTGACATTTTTTATGTCTGTAGTTAATTCTAAAATATATGAACAAAAATTACATTTAAAAAAAAAAATGGAAAATTTATTATAACACAGTAATGCTTTATGATTTGTAACTCTATTAAAATATAATACGATATATAGTTGCTATATTTGAAAATATGCATTAGCATTATTCTACAAACATATATAGGTAGGTACTAATGGCGAACATAGGGATAAGGGTGGCTGGGACATGACCCATAGCCCATAATCTAACCTAGGCCATATTGAAAATAATATATATTCCTATATACGCCATTGATCAATACTTACCTAATATTATATACCAATCTACAATAATGTTCCTCTTTCGTTTTTAACGCATAGTTTATCGTCTAGAATTGCTATTGTTCGCTTACTCGACTCTGTACAGAGATAGCAGGCCGTTCCAGTCGTTCCACACATTAATCTGCGACGATGTTTTGCATAATACGTTTTGTTAACGATGTTTATGATCGTAAATACTTTTCTATTTTATAAGACCACAATAGTTTATATTTGAATATATACGTAAAAACTCACCGCAGTCTATACATTTATATTTATATATATAGTAAAACTACTGCAAATCCATTGAATCGCTTCAACTATATAATTGTAAAAATGTCACAACTGAAGATTAAATTTTATAAAGCGTATTCCGAATGAAAATTCTTGTAATTCTGAAGAAATATTTTATAACTCCTCGATTTCTCGATTTAATAAATATATGTACCTATTAATATTATTATTGTTGTGTTTAATACGCTTAAATAACAAATTCATTACCCACCCAATTGATAATTACCGAGTTACCCATATCTGCGAAATGACATCTATAAAATAATAGTCGTAGGAGTCACTGTTAGGATAATAATTGTAAAAAAGATAAATGTTACTAAAATATTATTATTTATATATTCTACAATCTAATTTAATTATGTTACTTTGATGTCATGGCTGCCATACAATTTAGGTCAGTATATTATAGAATATAGAGATTATACTTACAATTTAAGACACTGTTTAAGTATCTCTTATTTTTTTCAAGTAACATAATAATTATTATATAAAAAAAAACAAACAAAATTATCTATTAAATCGTAATATATTAATAGGTATTTGGATAACTAATAGTCTCAATTAGAATTTATAATATTTATAATTATATAGGTTCCTACACCTATGTTCAATTGTATAAAATTATAGTTAGTATAAAACTAAAAACGGTCTAAAAGTTATTAATAAATTGTTATTATATGTTTCATACTGACGGAACTTGCACACGATAACTTTTGAATTTGTTATTTTCAAAAATATAAAATTATTAGATTGTACATTTATGCAAATATAAGTAAATATTGTAAAGTAGTTTGGCATCAGTTTTTTGAAAAAAAAAAAATAATAATAACATTTACTTTTTACGTTTGGTGCATAATGGTAACTAAATAATATATTGCCATAGGCCATAGCCCATAGATATGTATTATGTACAACATAAATTTGCATAATTTACTAAACATTTTACTCAGATATATCGGTTTGAATTAGAATATAAAACGTCAAAACAAAATAAATTTTTATCATCATTGCAAATATAAGAATAATTATATAGGATTATGTATAATTTAAAAAATAGGTATCGTACCTACTCAAATGCAAACGATTATATTTTGTTCAACATTTAAATGTACCTACAATTTAAATGTAATAATTTCAGAAGTTTTTATTCAGACATTCAAAATTAATTTCTCTCAGATCAGTTTCAAATATTTATAACTAAAATTTAGACATAATTATATATTGTTCGTAAGAATAAATAATAATTACCTAGGTATATATTATGTAATTAATATTTAAACATAAAAATAGAAATAATTACGGTCATATCTAAATAACTATTTAATATAATATTATATATTATTATTTATTAATAATTACTAATATAAATTGAGTAAGTAATAATAGACAATTAATTAATATATTAAGTCTTAATAATTAAGATATTATATATTTTCAAAGAGAATTGCCTATATACGTCGCCAAAGGTCGTGGGAAGGTATTGTAAAATAAAAGATCATTTCTGAGTGTGTCACCTTATAAGGAAATTTTAAAAACTAGTACAGCAAGTAGGTATAGTACTTACCTACATTTTAATCGATACATTAGATATATAAGTACCTAAAAATGTTTATGCTAAATTAGGTACCTATTTTAATACAGAGTTTAAGTAAAATCATTATTATAGTCTCTATAGGTTATGATAAGATTTATAATGTATTTTTCTGAATTATTTGTAATTGATATTATATAAAATATAAAATATATTAAATTAAAACTAAAAAAATTGTACTTTTCTTTGGACGATTGCTAGGTATTTATAAAAATTAAATTTTATCAACTTTTTCGACTATTGATTTCTGAAATAAAATTCACGAGAAAGTTTGAAAGTGTTTGAAAGTGTTTAGAAATTCAGTGAATTTTTAGATTGCGAAAAATAATATTTTAGATAGGCTACCAAATTATTTGTTCCTAGATTATAGAGAACGAGAGAAATACCAACTATAATGGTTATGAATTATGATATTATTGATGTTGAGATTTGAGAATTAATATATATAGAAAATTAGGAACCAACGCCAATAGTAGACTACCTATCTATAATAACTGCTATTACTGCTGACATCAAACGAAACCAAAAACATGAATAAAACAGTTTTTAAATAAATATATATATATAAATATGCTACCGTGTATTTATTGAAATAAAATAATCGAATTTTGAAATATTGTATTTCAAAGGTATTATATTTCATCCTAAAAATAAAACGACGAATAATTTATTTATTTAAAATTTAAAACTACAAAAAGGGAATTGTTTTATGTACACCTATCATTATATGTATTGCCTATTTTGCTTTATTGAATTGAAATTTTATAACTGAGAACAATATTCTTACTGTACTTATAAGTATATGTAGTATATGTTGCACATTTTATCTTAAAAAATGAAAATTAGTTTAAAAACCTATTTTAACTTATAATTACTTGTATCTAACGTATGATGAATATCTTAATTTATTTTTTTATCATATTATGTGCTTTAATGATGTTGATTGATACTTAGGTACATTCAATTAATTTCGAGTACCTATGTTTAGTTAGTATACATTATATTATAATAATATTATACAAATATTTTATTTCATTACCTCAACTATACTTACCGTCCTATATAATATATAAATACAAATAATGAAAAATCTAATAAAAAAACCAATAACATTTAATTCTTTTACAAATTTACCACGTTCAAGAGATATCATTTTTATTTACCCCTCTATTACTTAACATTTTTGCTTCTCGCTTAAATATTTTTATATTTATATTCAAAAATAACTATTTTTCGTTATTAATAACCCATAGGTCTTATATTAGGTAGGTGTACTAAGCAGGTGATCTGTTATTCTGTTATGTTGATCATTAAGATATTTGAATTAACAAAACACTAAAAATGTGTACAATATTATAATTTATTATAAATAGATAATTAAATATGCTCGACATATTTTTAAAATTGATGATTTAATGATGTAAAAAAAATGATATTTTAATTTTTTACAGAATTTTAGAGTAGGTACTAAAAACCTACTTAAAATAGTCGTTATCGTCCAATGAAATGAACGGTGTTATTAATTATTTATCAATTAAAATTAGGTAATTAAGATGATAATATTATATACTAACCTAGTTGCATTGTGTTTGTGTATACTGTGTATACCTATTTGTTGTAATAAGTAATTTATATTTATTATGTACCTACTGTTACTGAGCGATGTGTTTTAAATGTTTTAATACCTATAATTATTATTTTATACATTTTTTTTGGAGAAAACATGGTAGAAACCTATAAGAATATGAAATTTAAAAAATGGAAAAAAATATTTTGATTTAACAAATTAACTACTGTGTACACCTATTTTAATGAAAAATAAATAATTATTTCCATATTTAATAGGTACCTATAAGTACCTATACTTGATACTTATTTTTTGCGTTATTTATTAACTATACCTACAACGGCTACAACCTTTAATAATATATATTAGGTAGTAGGTACCTAATGTACCTATGGCTATATTCAGTATATTCTACTTACTAATATAGTTACTTCGTACCTATTAGTAAACTCAGTAAATACCTTTATACCTTATAAGTTTTTAGTTTTAACAATTTTCCTTCCAAATTTTACAGGCTTAGGACTGGCTAAAAAATTAAATTGTTGGCTAGGTTAAAAATTAACCAGTGAAACTGTGAGTTATAATGTTGGTGGAATTATTCTGGTCCATGGGTCGTTCTAGATTCCTCTGAAGGTTTATCGGCCCATTAAGTTGATGGAAAAACCACATCACGGCATAATACATAATAATTGTCAAATATATGACCCGTAAAATTAAAGTTATCGGTAGGAGCATTTACAATTAAACATGAAAAGGCATAGCAATTTTTGGGTAAAAAACAATAGCAAAAGAGCATTTTAAACAAAGACCTATTTCTGACTTAGAATTTTATTTTTTTAATAAAATATTATTGCTATGGATTTTTCTAAACTAACTTTGATTTATGACCTAAGTAGTATCTATTATTATTATTATAAAACCTATATTATAGACTCGAATGCAATCGTAGTATGTTTTTTGCAGTTAAAAAGGTAAAATGGGCTAGATCTAGCTAATTACGCTGCACACGAATTGTGTCCCAAAATTCCTTTTCCACGTGAATTAATGACTACACGAATTGCGTTCCAATGTTAAACCCGTTATTTTCCTAGCAAATTATGACTAACGGTAAACTAAAAATATTGATTTTTGTCGTTATTTGCAGTTAGAAATAAGTAAAATGAAAATGTGTAGGTTTAAATTATAGAGGTATGCGATATAATAATTAAAATAAAAAGGGAAAAATATAAAATTTAAAAAAACTGGTAAAAACTTGAATGGAAAACCTAACCTTTTTTTTTGTATTCTTGTCACTGACTCAAACTAACAGTTTGAATTTTCCTCCACCAACTTTGACCTAAATGAAACCTGCATCTTTTCATTTTAACAGACGGTCATCACACGATTAATAATACTGAATGAATTGCTTTTTCAAAATCTGAAAATATTATTTTATGTGAAAAATTGATATTATTTTTTAGACATTTAGATTTGAGATGAACAATCTTTTAGTATAACTAGTATAAGTATCTATATTTTTACTAGGAAGTAAAAAAATACCAGTGTTATGTATAAATAAATATATAATTATTCTTCAAGCCATGGATTGTAAAATATTGGGTAAACAATTTTGGGCAACTTTTAAAAGTTCCATCCACAAATATTGAATCAATTTCACTTAAAAATTTTAAAAAAATGGACGCAATTTGTATGTAACCGCTAATTATCATGACGCAATTGTGTTGTTTTTTGGATGTAAAAAGATCCATAACCTAAATCTAGATAATCTAGTATTAAACTAAAATCTCTCCAACATAAAAAAAATATAAATATAATTTAAAGTGTAACTGATGCCAAATATTGAAAGTAATAAAAAGTTTAAAGTTCATTTAATTAAATAAGTTAGTTTCTAAAATATACTATTAACATATTATAGAATTACTTTGTGAAAGCGAACAAGTTAACAGGTGAACCATGTTAACAATTTATTTAATTTAGGTTAAAGGAACTTCCCAAGTACTGTTAATTAAATGATATAATGCATTATGTATGGAAAAAGATTTAAAAAAAAATACAAATAATAGATAATTAAAAATTACTATTTTAACAAATAATACAAAAATATAAATAATTTATTATCAAATCTTAATATTTACATTACTATATAAATTTAATTCATTAAAAATTACTGTTATAATATATGACATTACACAGAACATCCATTAAGTTTTGCGACGGTTTCCTGCTGTAGCTACAGTATCTTCACTGTCTATTAATGAATTATTTGCATCATATTCATCGTCTGGTAAATTACTGTCCTCAATTTGACGCTGAGCAGTTATGTACACTGAAAAACTATACTTATTTTTGGAAAACGATGACTGAAAACAAATAAAAATATAAAATATCAGTTACTGTGAAATGCGTAACTAATGTTTGTTAAGTTAATGTATTTGTATTTGTTTTTCTTTGTTAATAACTATCTATACATATTAAAATATATGAAAAAAAAAATTCATTTTAATAAACCAACTTTCATTGTATTAACAAATAAATTTAAAGCATTAATATTTAATGATAATTACTTTTATAAAAATATTATATAAACTATAATTATTTCAATGAATACAGGTATCATATTATTTAGAGCAGCGGTTCCCAAAATTTCTTAGCCTCGGAGTCTAGTAGTTTGAGTAAGTAGTTTGTCGTGGAGCCCCCAAGAAATATTTAACGTTAATTTTTATCTGTGTTTTCTGTGTAAATTTATTGTGGTATTACGAACGGAGCCCTTTATAATCCATTGCGGAATACAGTTGGGAAACGCTGATTTAGAGTTTCAATGTTTCTAATTTTTTATTTTTTATGCATAATATATCTACATTAGTATGTAAAAATCTGTCATTATCTTTATATTATGTAGGATATTAAAATGTATCGGTAAACTATACTATACTCTATTCAGCAAAATAAAATCACTAATTGACTAAAATCAGTTTTTCTGCGCATTCCCAAGTGTCACCCAGCCATGTTAGCAAAAATGTTTACCAGTTTTGATAGTAGGGTGACGCAGAGGGTTGCGCACAATCGACACTTTCTCTGGACAGAGTACCTATAGGTGATACTTTAACTCAACGCACACATTATTTCAAAATTAATAATTCCTATTAAGATGATGTCACACACTGTTTGTTTTCTCTCTCTAGCCTACATCCAACATAAACAAAACACATTTACGCAGTCTTAGTAGAACTCGCTTAATTTTAGTTCTAAAGTAAATACACCTATCATAAAATTAAATTTTGATAATATTTCTGAGTACAAGACGATGAGTTTTACCTAGGTGTATTCCATTATTCTCAATACAATGTTAATTATATCGTTTAGAAATAGCTATAAATTACAACATTTTTAAATAACCTTTAAATGTTCTTAAAAAAAAAACTCATCGTCTTGTACTCAGAAATATTATCAAAATTTAATTTTATGATAGGTGTATTTACTTTAGAACCAAAATTGAGCGAGTTCCACTAAGACTGCGTAAATGCGTTTTGTTTATGTTGGACGTGGGCTAGAGAGAGAAAACAAACAGTGTATAACATCCTCTTAATGCTTTTCAAAATAATTTTTAATTGTTAAAAATATTTGAAAAAAAATTTATTTTTACAATTTTTTAAGTATTTTACTCTTTTGAATGAAATTTTTGTTTCTTATTAAATCTTTAATATTCATCTAATTCTGGATTAGGCTCTGACCGCACTCGTTTCATGCATGTAGACTGAAAGCAGATAACTGATATCAACATTTTAAGTATGTGAAATATTGGAAAATATGTGAGTTTGGGCGGATTTTGGTTTTTCCTCAGGTGCGTTTTTTTGTGGGTAAGATTATAGAATTTTATGGGATAACTTAAAAAAATATATAATTAAAATACTCTGAACACTAAACCCATTATCATTATCTATTAAAAATATAAATTATAACATTTCAATTTCACAACTACATTAGTACTTACTGGATTAAAAAATATGCAGCCTGTAGATGATGATATTTTTGAATTAGAACTATTGGAATCATTAGAACCTACGGTACTATACTCTGGAGCATTGGCATCTGCTATGCACACTAGATCAGGCATTGGGTATAAACTCAAGGAATGTGATGCAAGTGGCCAGTATGTGGGGCACACGTCCAAAGGGACTGTAATTAGATGTGACTGGCTTTCCAAAGTTTTTATATACTGTATGTCCACAAATTAAAATAAATAATATTAATTAAAAATAAAAGGTACTAATTTTGTTTACTTACATTTTTAACAATATCATCATCAGACTCTGGAACTGTAGGAGATTTCTTTCGATCCATTGATCCGTGTCTGATATCATAGTTGGCAGTTTTTTTCATTAGACCATCAGCTCGTATAATGTGTATTTGTTGTGTACAATATTGCATACGGCACGGGTTTGTGGTAAATACACACCGTGGCACCAAGCGGCGAAATTCTTCAGTTAAGAACTCAGGTATAAAAGGTCTAAATAATAAAATTTAAATTCAAAATAATTAAATAAGTTTATTTAAAATAATAAAATATGTATCTTTAAACTTTAAAATATATTAAGTACCTTGGCAAGATACTTGCACCTGCAGCACCACTATAACGATCTCCAGGACCAGATAATAACACAAACATAGTGTGTTTGCAAAGTCCAGGCGTATTATCATGTAAAAAATGAGCTAGTTGAGTTAAATGAGTTTTTAATTCCTGGGCATATGCATGTGAGGGTACATGACAAGACAAGAAGTCACCCATCATCACTATGGCTACTGGAGCAAGATCATTGAATGAATTTAACAACGTATGGAATTTTCTTAGAACCTATAAAAAACACTTATAGTTTAAACTGTTATATAAGTCAATATATTATTATAATATTGGTCATATAATTATATTACAAATTCAAATTTTAAATTTTAAAAAGTGAAAATATTTTAATAATGTTTTTGAACTTTCTATTTATTTTATTTTAATAATAAATTAGTTGATGGTATCTAAAACTAATATGTTATAATATAATTAATTAACAACAATACAACAGTAAGTAAAGATTACTTATATAACTGAGCTAATGGAATGAGGAAAAATGTATATTACTCATTTATTAACATGTAAATTTTGTATGGCTGAATGTAATATATTACAAACATTTAACATTTTTAGAAATATGGGTTAGAATTTTACTAGAAAAATCCATGGTTGTAAACATCTGAAAGGTCGCCAAATTATAGAATTGATTAATTAAATTAAGTTTTCATAATGACGTATAAATTACAATTTAATTATAAATTATTGTAAATAATATCTATCAATTATAATTATAGTGCACATTATGAAATGTTTCACTAACCTTTGGATCATCTAGAAAAACATCAGATACAAATATAATCATTCGGTTTTTACGCTTCTCGTATTCCAACAATTTAGGATTACATGATTTTAAGTTGAGATCATTGTTGTCACTAAAATTGTTTGATTCTCCAAAATAAATTCTGAAAACAAAAACGTAAACAATTAAAATAACACACATAATAAGTGATAATTATTCATAAAGCTGTACATAATGTACGAGATTACATATTTAAGTAATAAATACTTAAGTTAGATTCAATTTTATAGATATAACGAATAATTTATAGTTGACATTTTGTCATACTTTTAATTAAATTCATTCAACAATAATTTTATACTTAAAACAGTTAAAACATTCTTAGATAAAATCAATAAAAAGATAATCAAAAAGTAGTAAGCAACTTTTATATCAATGATTAATCAGCCATTTAAAATCTGAAATTACTAAGAAATATTAACTTATATAATAGGTAATATATTATATAGTACAATTTTTTGATTTTTACTGTAAAATGCATAATTTTATCAATTGAACAACACACGCAAAACTTAAGTATCTTATTTTATTGTAACAATAAAATTTAAATATATTAAATACTTAATAATATTGTTCATAAAAGTTTTAACCAGCTAAAGTTATGTATTATAGATATTTAATATATAAAATTTCATACTTGCTAATTTCTGTACGTTCACATGGCGGTAAAGCCATATTAGTGACAAAAAAAACTCTGCGATCAGTACAATAATTACCTTCTGCCAATACACAACAATTCTCAGTAAAATAACCCCTTTGGAAATCTTATTCAAGGTTAAGAAAATTATTTAAATATATTTGAATTGTAAACCATTGATAAGCTATGTTATCAATATGGCAAAATTTTAAATAAATGATTTAATTGTAATTGACTAATTATTATTATTTTTTTTACTATTAATGCATTAATATTGTTACTGTCTTGAGTTAAAAGGATATTGTTGCACAAATATCAAGAGGTATAGCTCCAGTAGGATCTTCTAAATGATATCGACCTCCTTCTTTCAATTGCACTAAAAAACCCAGCAGTAGTATTGAATTACTTTTGGAAATGCGATCAAATTTCCTACAGGCTCCTGAACTCAAAAGATAATCGACATCTCGTATTTTATCACCGATTGTCAATGGTTGATTGAGAGTACCATCAGCTATAGTCTTTATTCTAGCCATACGTTGTCTAATGACAGTGTATCTATGAAAATAAAAAAATAATAATAATAGTAAAATATACATTAATATATCAATATAATATGACGTATAATTGCTTACCTGTCAAAATACTGGGAGATTTTCGACTGTGCATCGCCAAACATGGATGTTTCTGATATTATTCTTTGAAACTTTTTTGTTGTTGGACAGTATCTATAGCGAGGTAATTTATAAGCAGGAGTCACATGTAATATGTCTTCATCATTGAGGATTTGTAAATTACAGCAGAACTATTAAAATCATGACACAGATGTATGTTAAATGGAATGATACAATTCATTTTGTATTAGAATGTAATTTTGACAATTTTGTAATATAAATTAGAATGGATAGTCTAGTAAACTTACTTTAAGAGCTTTACTCAGTAACTCGTATGTCACTATGTTTCCATCGTTGGTACTCGAAACACGTACATAATCAACAATTTTATCTAACCATTGATCACGATCTTCTCTGGACTCCAATGGTTCCAATTGTTGTACTAAGTATGCACATGCTCTCCTTATAAAGAAAAAAAAAACCGAACACAATTTTAATTAGTAAATAGTATGTTAACATAAGATATTCATAAGGATCACCAATTGACAGTAGCTCATCAATGTACTTTATTTGAACCGCAGACAAGAATAAATTAATTTCTTTTATAGTGAATTAAATGAAGTTTTTTTAATTATAATTTTATTTTTATAAACAAGTATAATTATTCGTTCAATTTTGATGGCACACTTAGGACGTGTGTACCTAGTCATAGAGATAGACCATAGACGAGAACATTTTTGTACATATACGCGCTATGCAAATACGTAAGTTGAGGTGTTTACTTACTCTTGAACCGTAAAGCCATTGAGTGAGAATGTGCTGACTATGTACTTGCGTAATTTAGTAGTTTCACTCATTTTGTACACTGTTTCTAATGTAATTTTTTCTATTTTTCTATATTATTTAATCATTTTAAACGTAATCGACAACTGATAAAAATATGAAGTATTGAAATACAAATGTTTTATTATAATTTGGCGCGAAATTATTGTTGTTATCTTAATCTAGGATTTTTAGGTTAAGTTATTACTTATTATCACGGACTAGGATAAATATATTTTTGTCCGTGATAATTATTATCTTATTCTAAATTCAAATAAATTTTTTATTTTTTTCGTCATCGACTTGATTAAGTTGATCCACGAACTATAATCATAGTTCGTGAGTTGATCATACGAGTAATTATTTACTAATTTCTTAAGACGAATGACTCTTTGACATATTTAAATAAAAAATAATGTATTTGATTTAATCACGATGTGAAGGAGCTGAGTTTTATTCTCTACATCGTGGATCTAAATTCTAAACATACATCTAGTAAAAATCCCTCCCACTTTGTCCAATCGACATGTACCTATATTCTATTAGTGATTACTGATTAGTCCTTACCTGTTATACCACCAAATAATTGCAAATCCATTATCGTATTTTTATGATTTTGTTTTTTAATTGATTAACAGCTTTCCCTTATTTCACTTTGGTCAATCGATTTTAAGTCTAAATATAAATTCATGTAGGTACATAATTATGTTAGGATAGTAATGATACAATTAATAATTACAAGCCTTTTACCTTGGGCATAGTCGCAATGTCGGCATGTCGCATTACAACTAAGAACAACATACTATAATATGTAATATGTATCTTAATTCGCGTTTAGTATGAACTAAATAATAATAATAATAATAATAATAAAAATAGTACATAGTTTATTTAAGTCATAGTACCACCTATACATTATTATTTATTACTTTTTATATAACATGTAGGTAGATAAATATTGGTCAGTTATAGATAGATTGATTAGGTAGTAGGAGGTAGGAAGAGCAGTTAAATGTTGTTCTAGTTGAACGATAAGCTAAGCCTAAATGCACTACTGAGTACCATGATTTAAGATAGCTGTTTGCCTGTTTGATAGAATATCTGATTAGTTATTATTATCGATAGGTAAGGTATCCTTCTAATTAATCATTACCTATAGAAATTATTCAAAAGTTTAAAATATACAAAAAATAATTTTGATGCATTTATAGGATATAGGAATACATCAGTTTGTATTATGTACATTGCACAACATTGTCTTATAAACAATTGCTATAAATCATTTAGAAACTTACCAAATATCTTAAAACAAACATAAATATACTACAGTAATATTATCGGGACCTACAACCTCGAATGCAAAATAAAGAAAAATCATTGTATATGATTATTGTAACCTATCATTATAGATGGTTAATTCAATAGATATCAACTTAGAGTTGTCACCAATTTTATTACATTATTTATATTCAAGTAATTTACTTGAAGTAACAACCACATTTTTGTATATTAATATTTATTATTGCCTAATAAGCAGTGACGACACCATATATTTTTTATTGGAAGGCGATACTGCACCAAACTATTTTTGTCAAGGCATTTATATATGGCTACACATTTTTTGTACAATATTTTAGTATTGCTAAAAATGTTTTGAGTATAATATATTGTTATATTTTTCAGTGGCGCCGAAATATATATTTACCTATGCAATTGTCATAGGTAAATCTAATAGGTAGGGGATCACCTTTGTCATTGCCCATTGGGTGTACAAATTTACATTAACCTAACCTAGGTGGGTGTCAACATTTTATGTAGAAGTGTCTAATGTCTTCGGTAAAATGTTGTACTTCGGAACCACTAATATTTCTAAATAAATAATCAAAAAATATACCTATTATTATCATCACAAATGTACTACAGTAAAACTTCAAAGTTCCTCTGTTTTATTTTATTGATGTGTAACAATACATAACTTTTTATTTATTGAAGTATGAGATTTTAAAATGTGTGCAATTAGTATTTAACTTTATTGAGTATTTTTATTTTTAAATGTGCAAAAAAAGCATATTTAATTTGAATATAACAGTCAAACTTAAAATAATATAACTTAAGTATAAAAATTCTTTAATATTATTTTGTATATTAATAATGATTTACAATTTTTTTGTTTACTTACATATTTTTAACATTAAATAATAGGTGGGGCAATGGGGGAAGAGGCTAAATCAAATGTTAGAGGAGCACTTGCCCACCTTTGCCTCCGTGTAGCGCTGCCCTAACTAGTAAGTTATTTCAGAATTAAATAAATGTGTTTTTAAAAATGTTTTTTGAGTTATTGAAAAAATATAGAATGGGAGTTAACCGTTAACCTAGAATTAACCTTGGTTGCTTTGTGTTCCTTCAGTAAAATTGTATAACCTTCATATATAATTTTAAATTTTTATATAATTTTAATTTAAAATTATGAGGATTTTTTCATGAAATCAATTATTATTTAATTATTTATTCAAGTTGTAATAATTTTGAATAATGTAATTTGCAATTTTTTTTTAAAAATTTTAAAAGTAAGTTACAATGACCAATGACATATGAAGTGGTATTAAGAAAAATTAAATACAAATTAAATTATGTTTTAATTTTTGAATTTAATTATAATTCAATTACATTGTAAAACTAAATTGTTTTTTTGGTTAAAAAATATTATAATTCATAAACTACTATACTCTGTCAAACAAGAGAATACATTGTGACCCGACAACAATTGATACATCTACATATCCCTCGAGACACCTTTACATAGTGGAATTATTTTTATTTTTATAGTCTCTATAGCAGAATGTCAAGTAGAGATAAGCAGAATCAGCGTGTTTTATCACTTGACAGAGTATAAGTACAACAACATATTTTATTATAATATACAAAACTACAATTCACTAGAAAAATTTACTTATTTAAAAAGAGTAAAACTTTGAAATTTTAAATTATAGTAGATTTTAGTATGTATTTAAAAAGTATTGAAATTTAGATATCCAGTTTTGTTGCTGTAGTTTTGATTTTGGAAATGTATTTATTGACCACAGGCTGTACTTCTTCTCTTAGAAAATATGTTACCTATTTATAATTAATCATGTTATTAAGTTTTAAATAAACATCAAATTTATTGATTGAATATTTACTTGATCGGGTGCACACCCAATGAAAGTTGATGGATCTAAAATATGTGGTAGCTCATCTAATACCGGTGCAAAATATGGATCTTTCACAATTCTATCCAAAAGATCATTGTCTTTACCTTCAAGACGAACTGTACTGGCTGCCTCTAGTGATAAAACTCTTATTTTTTCATGACACACCTGAAATTTGTATTTATTTATGTATTAAATGTTATAAAATAAAAGTTATTAACAACAATTTTTAAAATAATTTTGTTCTATGAATTAATTAATATACTTTATTAGTAATGGCTAATGGATTTTTTAAAAAAATAAAATTTAATTAATAATGATATAAGTAATTTTAAAAATAATAAATGTTTTCAGAGTATTTAAGTTTTTGAGTTTAATTATAGTCTATTCTCTATTTACTAAAATACTAGGACTATGTATATAATTGTTTGGTAACTCTGTCAAAGCCCGCTTTCACAGCTTAATTATTTTGTACATATAGTGAGTTAAAATAAACTTCCATACCTGTCATATGGATTGCAATCAGTACAAAAAGAGTAAACTTACTATATAAATTATATATTACACAATACACTAGCTTTTCAGGATTCTAACTATACATAGTTATGAAAAATATTTAAATGTAACCATTTATATGTTTTGTCAAAAATTTGACTTTGATATAATATGTGACTTATTAAGTATTAACCTAGAGAGATTAAATAATTTTAATTTTGAAAACATTTTTATTTATATGAATATTTAATTATTTATTAATTAAATAAGAATACTTAACAGTGGTGAATTTAAGCTTGAAAGAGAGGTAGACCAGTCACCTCCCCCTCTCTATACTCTTATCCTTGTATAAATATTAAATCACAATTTCTTCCAAGTGAATAATATTAATTACATACAATAATTTAAAAACAGCTTACATTATAATATATATTAGTATGTAATTTAATACAACAAAATGGTATAAAATGTA
Organism: Rhopalosiphum padi; assembly: GCF_020882245.1. Classification (NCBI taxonomy): domain Eukaryota; kingdom Metazoa; phylum Arthropoda; class Insecta; order Hemiptera; family Aphididae; genus Rhopalosiphum; species Rhopalosiphum padi. Next base: position 30,278,832 of record NC_083600.1, read on the forward strand.
TAATAAATCGACATACATATACATATGATTCAATGATTGTTAAAGCTTATTCATATAACGGTTATATCATACAAATTTGACAACATCTTATTTATCTGTTGTAGTATTTTAATTTTAAAATTAAATTAACAGTTATAATTCACATATTATATATATAGTGATTGGTTGGATTACATTTTATACCATAACCAAAAATATTAATGTTTATATAGTTTCTGATGCTTACTTGTCTATCTCCGCCAGCTTTGACCATTGCAATAATTATATTTTCCGTTGCCATAAAGGGTAAGACTTTCTCAATATTTCTTGATATAACTTTAGGAAATACAGATAACCCTTCAAGGATGTTTTGCACTGTTAACATTACACTATCTGCAGCCAAAAATGCTTCTGATAAACACAATCGCCTAAAATGCCAAAAATATTGTTTAAATATGTGATGTCTTTCAAAAAAATAATTATGGTACAAAAACATTAACACGGACCTATTTGCACTGTCATCCAATGTTCGCTCTAACCACTGTACAGAGGCAGTGGCTAAAGGGTTGTTAATCAGATTCATTAAATATCGAGCAATAGAGCAAACTCGTTCACTCCTCATTGGATTTTGTTTATAAGCCATTGCACTTGAGCCTATTTGAGTAGGTTCAAAAGGTTCTCCAATTTCATTCATGCCAGCCAATAGCCTCAAGTCTGTACACATCTTTAAATATACAATACATAATAAATCCATAATATTATAAATTTTTATCAGAATAAAATACATACTATGGGATTGCATTATAATATTATATTAATATACCTTATGAACCGCAGCCCCAAGCATACTAAGGGATCCAACAACTTCTGTGTCAATAATGCGAGGATATGTCTGGCCCGTGACAGAGTATGACGATGGGAAACCGGCAAGCCTTGTTACCCTGTTATCCAATTCTCTAACTTTTTCGTAGTCACCTGTGAAATATTGAAACATTCTATGTATACAGACATCCAATGCAATTGACAAGTATACTCAGTTACAAAAAATAATATACAAGGTTAAGTTAGTGAACGGTGGAAAGGGATAAATGTGTGGACAACTAATGTATTCTTTTTAAGAACGGAGTATAGTTATATATCACACAGTACAGGATAAATAAGTGAAGAAATTTGGGCATTTTTTACTATTACTAGTATTAGTAGTATTACTTTATCATTTTACCAAATTAATTTTGATCATATAACATTATGTGTTCAAAATTATACAAATTTCAATAATATAGATAATTCCCATTTAGTAACATTAATACGTGGTTTGGTAGTAAGTGTGAATGGAAGGTATAGGGAATGATTAAATTACCATTGAAAAGTTGTAAGAATGACGCTTGAGTGCCGGTGGTTCCTTTGATACCGCGAAACTTGAGGTCAGCACGAACACGACTTATGTTTTTTTCGCATAAAATCAAATCCTGTAGCCAGAGACATGCACGTTTGCCAACCGTAGTCAGTTGAGCAGGTCTGAAAATAAAAGTGTAGAATTATTTTACTTTAAAATTAAATATTAAGTGCCCAAGATTGTCTATAATACCTATATGTATGTAATATAAATATATTCTTACTGAAAGTGTGTGAAACCTAACGTGGCCAAATTCTTGTGTTTATCTGCAAATTCGCCCAAAGTTTTCACACAACCCGCCAGTTTTGGTAACAGTATGTCGAACGCGTCCCTCAAAACTATCAAGTCCTATGAATAATAAAAAATAATTAAAATTCTTCTAGATTCTATAAATTTATTATTATTTTTAAGTACGACGAACTGCTGGATTTACGAGATAATTATTGAGAAACTAATAACACAAAACATTCCATTCGGATTCTGAGCGATCATTTCACTAACCTATTCACACCGTTTTACCAGTGGCGTACAATAATTCACGAAAATCGCGTATAATATTTTTATAATATTACAATAATTAATAAATGTAATTATTATTATTATATTTACGCCAAATACTCTGTATAATAACACGACTACTGAGGATGATTGGATGTGGTGCAAATTAAATATTTTATTTTAGAGTAAAATTAAAATCTCCCAATAAAATACGGACTCCACGCGTATAATATACGAGATGGACAGCGTGAAACTGCTTAACACTGCGGTCACTCGCGTCGGAGACTTCGGGACTTACGGCGTTGTCTCCGATGTCGCACGAAGTGGCGCCCAGGTGAATGATGGGCCCGGCGGTCGGACAACACGCGGCATACGTATGCACGTGGGCCATGATGTCGTGCCGAGTGAGCTTTTCTTCGTTGGCGGCCGCCTCGAAGTCCACATTGTCCACGTTATCGCGTAGCTCTTTTAACTGTTCGTCGGTAATTTCCAGTCCCAATTCCTGAAAATCATATAAAAAAATATATATTTAATTAAAAATTGCGATATTTAGTGATGTATAGGTACATATAATATTATATATATTATTATGTGGTCACTGGTAGGTAGGTAATTATATACGCAGACAAAAATACATTCAGTCTTTCTATATAGGTAATAGACTCAAAAGCTGTACTACACGTACGCCACCACAAACGTCCAACTATTTAGCCTCGCCACAAACAAAATTGTATGAATATGCATTGTGCCTCGATATATTGTAATAATTTTTTTTAATTATAAACGTATAGGTAGTTAAACTATAAAAATAGCTCAGAACTTATTAATAATATTTTAATTCCTTTAATGTAAGTAATACAGATATATTATGGGTAGTATATATAGGTAGGTAGGTTTTATACAACTGTAGGTATTTCCGTTCGTCAGGTTATTAGATTAATCATAGTGTAGTGTAATGTTGCCAAATTTTATTATTTTTCTTATGCAATATTACGAATAAAATAGAATAAATCCGTTGAACACTAAACTGCAGTCCAATAAGTTGCCAAAAAAAATTATAACAGCCAATTTCATATAGTGCTCATGGCTCATCCGCCAACAACTAGGTAAGTACCTACTTATAATAGTGATGTTATATTATTAAAAGAGATATAAATTGGAACAATGACAAATGTACACAAAAATTATTTGATATATTTTTCATTGATTAACTTTACTAATCCAATTAAAATGTTTATTTAAATTTATGTTATTTAATTGTAGTAATATAATATATAAAACTGATAATCGAGTGAAAATGTTTACCTTTTTAAAATATTGTTATTATTATTATTTTTTTTTTTAACTAACAAAAACCATTTAATTTGATCGTATTATTTTGCGAATAGTATAAATATTAATTTGACAACGTTTGGCTTCTTTTATTATTTGACAATACGTTTGAATTCAAGGAATGATGTAATATAGTATATATATACCATACATTAGCTCATTAGCATACATCCGGGACATCCCCAAGTACAACAGATATATTGGTACATAAAGGTAAGGTATGGTTAGGCAGTACGCCTAGTACATAAACTATGTGTATCAGAGGCGCATATAGGAATTATTTCCACTATGAACCAATTGCATTTTTAAGGAGCCGGTGGGGGGGGCGAGGCGGGGTATACATAACTGTAACATATAGGTACATATACATTTTAATTTATCACAATATGACGCACTAATTGAACCTGAAATACTCCATTGAAGCGCATGCGTTTGTAGCCGCATGCACTATGGTCGTTCGCACGCGTTACATATAATGCGCCACCAACGATTTTATGCCACCCGAGACCTGAATATCATATATCCTCATCATTCAACGGGTTATATATATAATTTAGGCATACAATATATATACACATGCAATATTAACGCAATGTATATAATTAGAGTCGTATATCAATTGTCTGTGGAGGGAAATATATAGGTACACATATAGTGTTTTCTACATATTTTGAATCTTATAAAAGAGTTATTGATAGTTTTAAAAATTCCTATTAACATTGCAAACCATATAGTATTGTGTAACAAACTAACAGTTGTAACATGATATTATATATGTGTATACCTATCATACATTAATGCATATTTCATAAAATTGAACATCACAAAAATATACGCTCAACACTTTTCTACTTAGTCCAAATTATTATTTATTATTAAAATACTACACATCAGTTTGACAGTCACCATCAACACGAGCGAAACTACCACTTTCCGGCATACGCACAGTTAAGTATTATTTAAAATAACTAATTATAAATCAAACATACGTTTATACGTTTGTCTTTTGATTGATAAAAACTTTTTTGCACGAGTACTCAAGCCCCCCAGTTATGGAAAACTTATCCACAAGAAATAGAAATTCTTCACTTCAAATGTAATAATAACCTTTTTTCGATTAGATTACAATTGATAAAAGCTTTAACTTTCTTTGGGATTGGAAATTTTCACCGCAAAGAAATATTCTGTCTATTTTTGATCCATCCCCCCCATCCAATAAAAATCACGTAGGTGATAGGGATACATGTTATTCTATTTGTACCTATATTTTACATTTTTATATTACAATAATATGTATCATGCTAGACAATTATCACTAAAAAGTGAGACGAAATCTTTAATTGTTACCTACAAAACGTTTATGGGTGCAGCGGTAATTAAATTCCAGTACCTCAGTATATCATTTATATATATATATTATATACCCATTACACACTCATTTTATAAATTAAATGCGATTTAAAAACGTCATGTTATTGCTCACTGCGAGCCTATTTAACACGTTAAATGAACGTAAAACCTATACATGTATAATATACACACACACATAGGTACATATATATATATATCATATTACAAACACACAATCATACATATATATCATATTACACACACACACACACATAGCAGGTACAGGTACGTAAATATTTTTATGCTTTTTCTTACGCACACAAATATCTAATCTGGTATTCCATCGTTTTTACACGCATACACGCATACACATACACACACACACACGCGCGATCAAGTGCTAATACCGACAATACTTATAGCGCATCATCATACAGCAGAGAGAATTTGGAGTGTCTATATAAATACGTAAAATATATTATTATGATATAAATGTACAGGTGCCCATCCTATATATGTAATGTGCACACATGAAGCCACTGACGATAGGTATAGGCAGGTCGTCAAACATACCGTCATAAAGATAACGCTCTAACGTGGAGAGGCGTAAAGCTCTCATCCGCCGAATACAACACAACGCACAATAGACTGCAGTGGCAGCAAACTGCCATCAGTGGCAATATACTTGTCGTGTAGTAGTGCGCGATTTGTCACACGACTAATACAGACTATACGGTGATTGTATTGTTTAATATAGGCACTAAACAGAATTCACGATGGTTAACATAGCAAGCGTGGGCACGGTAGTCATCAAAGTCGTAAAATTGGTAAGTGATTTACTGCAGAAATACGTAGACATAATGAGCAATATGAATTTCGTTTGTATAATATATATAATATAAGTAGTAACGTTGAGAAATTGAAATTCTTCAAAGTCTATAATATATATGTATTCCATTATCCCACCGCCAGTACCTCGATAAAAGCATTTACTGTTGTATATTTGTAATCATACCTGTTTGTAACAGTAAATACTATAGCCACCCCATCCATTAAAAAACACAGGCGACTGCCTCTGGAATCTCAATCACCCCGTTCGTCGGATGCATTTTTTAAGGATTATATAATCATACTATGTTTTTTAATTGGATCAGAAATGTTTCTATACATGTCATGCAGGCCCTGCCTATATTATACGCTAGCTACTGCTATACTAATTACACGCAGAAAAGTTATATTATACTATCAGGGCCCATATATATATATTAAATATATAATATATAAAATGTAAATATTAGGTGTTGAACATAATCATTTTGGTTCTGTACCGGACCGGATATCGAGGAGGATTTTTGGGGGTCGGCGGCACATGGAACTTGAACGAAGAGAAAAACCCGGATGCGGAAATCGTCGCTTCTGGCATTTTCGTTGGTTTTTTCATATACACTGTCGTGATACTCATTTCGTATGGATTCGGGTCCAACCACCAGAAGAAAACGCTAGTGGTAAGTGCACAATATAATATTATATACTTCACATCATTTATAGAAAAAACGACAAATTCGTTGTACCTATTATATAGGTTAGCCATAATTAATTTACTTCTTTATTTTGACATAAAAAGTAAAGACGAGCGATTTCACAGGTGGGCGACTTATTATATTCCACAAAAAAGTTTGTTGTTTTAATTTTGCGTTATCACAAACTGTAATAAAATACCATTATACATAAGTACTTACAAATTATATTTAAAATATAATATAAAATCCTGAGAAATAAAAAAAGAAAGGGCATATAGACAGAATATAATAATAATAATAATAATAATGAATTTTAAGCAGACCTATGTCTATTTTATACAGTTTTTTTTCCAATAAAAGGGATTTAACGCGCTGATTAATAGTCATCGCTCATCATACTATGTTACATTTTTTTAACTTCTTTTCTAGGATATCATAATGAATTTCGTCGGCATGTTTATGTTTATCGCCGTCGGTGGTATAGCGCTCCATTATTGGATTGGTTATCAGAACGAAAATAAATACATCAGCGTGACTTCCGAACGTGCCATAGGTATCACGGTGGGCGTGCTGTGCGTTCTTTCCGGTGCCGTTTACCTGGTGGACACCGTACTGTCGTTTATACATTTTGCGAGAGAAATGGAATTTGATTAACAGTGACTGCGACAAATTTAAGTTAATTAAAATATAGTTACTTTATACATATGTTTGACGATTTTGCTCTTCAATTGGCACAATTAATAAAACACATAAACATAATAATATTATGTGTGCGTGTGTATACTCTGGAAATCTTTCGGTATAAATATGTATAATAATATTCTAATGATACCGTGAAATGTATACACGAGCAGCTGCAGGTCTACACGAGTGTGTGTATTTCATAAATATTTTAAAATCGTTCAAACATAAATGATATGCTTTGTGAAATAATATCAAATAATTAATAGTTAACTTTCTTTTCTACTAATTTTACTACTTCTTAATTTTCTATTTCTATTTACTAATTTATTTACACACCTAACGACTTCCATCCACAGATAAGCAATAATAGTATTTTGTAAATATAAATAGTCTTATAGTTATATGTTTATATATTATGTTATGTTTATAGTTGGTTAGTTGTGTTATAATTATGTATTTAAATACTTTATATATAATTACAAATACATTACACCAGCGATCGTTCGTATTTGTAAAGATGATTATTTTGAATATTTTTTTAACACGCATATAGGTTCTATTATATATTATATTATCTACTATCCACATTCGATATAGACTTAAATTGATAGCTCTAACTGCACGAAAACGTCGATTTTAAAATACTAAAATACAACGTACCTACGCATGAAAAAAAACATTAAAAGCGATCATCGTAAGAAAACATTAAAAACTTTTACTAGAGTACTATAAATATGTACGATCTGTAATAAAACAAAAAGATAGTTGATAGTTAATCTGTAGTGTTGCAATATTTGTTTTCTATTGGTATTTGTCATTGTTAGGTATTTTTTTATTTTTTAGGGGCCGGCGATCGTAGTACTAAGCAGGTAATATTATGATGGTATAAATAATACATAGAATAAAATACTATTAAGAAATTGTTTAAATATTTTACCTATAAAAACGCTATAATTATCAAGTAAAAAATATCGTGTAGATTGAAATTTTAAATCAAAACAGCTGGAAATCGTTTGAAATTAACGCTCCACTGAGTATCAATAAACAATATACATAAACATATACCAAGGACTGCGAGTCCGGAAGGAATACCGGAGGAAATTGCACTAACACTGCTATAACATAGGTATTATAAAACAATCGTAAAAAACAAATAGAATATATGTAAAACAAAAATATTGTTTTATCATATTGTATTTATATATAGTTGTATAGTAATCAATAGTTTCATAAATTTATTATTAATAAATTGAAAAATATTGCTTATTTATTAACGTACGTAAATAATGAATGATAATAAATTGATAATGTATACCTATGTGTAAAAAAATTATAGTTCATAATAGTTAGGATAAATTGTTAAGTAGATACCTATTATAAACAATATAGCAATATAGGCACTAGCTAGAATATGTTCAATTTAAGCGTCCCGAACCTGGTGTACAGACACTGGATCCAAGATGATCTATAATATTATTATTATATACTATATTTTTTACACACAAATTAAAACAAATACGTGTTTATTCAATTATATTTCTACCATATGTGTTTTTACACAGTTACCTAAATTTGTAAAAAAAAAGGTCCAGGCCGTATATTTCATAATAAATTAATAGGTATATATTATTTAAATGAATTAGAAAAAATAAAACCTCAAATATTTTTCATACAAATTTCCAGAGATAAAAATCGTCAAAACTTAAGTATCAGCACAAACAACAATTATTACTCTTTTATTAGTGTATTAGTAATAAATAAAACGATTGTAAAATAATCACGAGTTTAGTCGCTTAAAATATTACAATATCGTAGGTATAATGCTTATAAGTCATAATACTATCTATAATGAACGCGATCATATAAATGCTGTTTATATTATAAAATATATTGTGTGCTGATATGAGTAATATACAAATACAGAGTAACTCACGTGAATATTAAAGTAAGATTATATTATTATTATAAATGATGTTTTGGAGCACATGAAAGATTATAATATATATTGACTAATAATTACTACAATACCTACCTATTGTCCTATATATATACACACACACACACACACACACACATACGATGTCGCCGGTGTGACTATATAATATAATATATACTATACGACGTAATTATATCACTGAGCACATACTGACTGCAATGAATCATATAATAATAGTGTACTTATAAATCTATATATTACTATTTATTATATTATATACTTATACACACCACGCATGCAACTCAGTACAACATCGAGGAGGCATTTAATACATTTATTAATTCTTCCAAATGTTACATTTTTATTCATTCGAGTTGTTGGAACAACTGCAATGATGATTCAAAACAATAATACAAAAATAATATTAATATGATATAACATAATTTTATCATTCGATGGTAGACGGTATATTACAAATTGTACGAATATTTAAAAATATTAAGATGTTATATGGCAAACAATTAGATAGGCATACGTTGTTGAAGTTCTTTGACAAATTAGGTAGGTATACGTTCTACATACATAATATGATATCTCGTATAACATCATATTTCAATAAACAATATACTATTGCTTATAAAGTTATATAATATTATTTATATTTTACTGTGACACGCGATGCACGTACAAGACGATAACGAAGAGTTATATAAATTAAACAATAATATAGATAGGTATATATCTCTTCTATAGAGCCTGGAGTCTAGATTAATTGTTTACATTTTTTTTTTAATACACGAGTAGGTTTATACGGCAAAAAAGATTATGATTATCAATGTATATATACAGTCGAATGACACACAAACAAATAATAAACTTAAACAAATAAAAAAGCGATTAACCAACGGAACGTTTCAATAAGAAAAAACCGACGCAATAATCAAACTAGGTAGTGAAAAAACAAGTTAATAATAATTGAACAAAACTGTTAATAATCGGAGAAAACGATTAGAAAATCAGAAGAAATAAAATTACACACTAGAATACACACTATATAGTAGCACGGAAGGGGTAAAACGAAAATCCGACGATAGTTCGTATATCCATTAGGTACTATTTATTATATTTAAATATAATATACGTATGATCGTAATATTATATAAAACTGGCGTAAGGGTTTTTAATTGACATTTTATATAAAATAAATAAATTCAATAAAATATGTGGGTATAGGTTAGGTAAAGTCACCTACCTATATCCTATACTACAGACAATCCACTTAATATTATTATTTTTTAGGTAGGTAAATAATGAAACTTAATTAATAATAAATAACGATAGTGATACAGTTAATGTGTAGTTGCCTAGCCATACTTGCTGTATGCCTAGCTAGATAGTATAATATATTATTTATACCCACATCCTGCTTAAACTTTAAAAATTATCGAACCATTTGAGTTAATAATAGATTTTCATATTATGATTAGAGAGGTTGAACAATTATACGATAATGACGGCTTTTCTCTAACAGAATGATTATTAAAAAACAAAAACTTATTGACTACGAAAAAAACAAGAGAAACACCTCGCGTTTATAGCATAAATATAGAATACTAAATAGCAATACCGCATTTATTTTATAATGTGAGAAAATTTGGCAATTACCCCATTCACTGGCGAAGAACCTTGAGGGCAGTATACATTTAACGGCCCTTTCTTGTGTATTTAGCTAACTGTCTAAAACAAATTATAATATAATGTAAATATTTTTTTGGTATGCATTGTATTTTGGATTCGCATAAGCATTCAAGCATATAAGCTATTCCAAGTGGTGTGAAAGTAAGCATATGTATAAATGATACCGTTACATTATAGTATGTACAATTTGTATAAAATATTACAAGGGTGGTATTATACTTTTATACATTTATAATTTTTATTTGTTTAGCACAGGACATCCGACCCACCCCTAAAAGAGGGGGAGGGAATTTCCTAAGTGATTCGGACACTAAATATACGGCCCTGCAAAATAGGTAAAATGTCAGTGTTTTTATAGTATATTTTTTTTTCAGGGTAGGTAAACATTAATTTTAACCTGAGTGAAAAACAAAAAAGTCCAGCGAATACAAAAAAAAAATCCTTTTAAAATGTTCGCAATTCCGATAGATCGTCGGTTTCGCGGTTAGCCGACTTCGACTATAGTGATAATAATTAGCAGGTTGCGCGAAGGCGGTGGCGCAGTCGTATGCCTATATAATATAGTATATTATTGTTGATTTGGTAACGAAATAATAATATAACGTTTTAATGGGTTTTTGCTGCTTTCTGGTTTTCTCGCAACGTCTGTCGTCGGGAAACATCTCGCGGCGGGAAATATGTGCACGACGCGTACACGCAGACCTAGATTTACAATATTATGTGCTGCTAGCGCGTCCGATCGATTCGTCTCGGGGAAAACTCGACCGGATGATATAGGTATAGATATATGAAAAACGTTCAGCGGGCGACGTTCACACCCAGACGGATCCGAGACGTACCGAAACGGGAGCGGGGCACCACGGTGTCGGACTACAGCGATATCATAATAATATATACCATATCAAGTATAATTAGTTTATTTATCTATTGAAATGCACGGCCGAAGGCTTATCCACAGTATAGCCATTATATATATATATACATTAAACATGAAGACATACATACATACAGTGGAAATACATAGGTAGAATACTTATATATATATATATATATGCTTCCTCTTTCGCGACCTGTGTCGTGGCGGTAAATATATTATGTAAACGGAATACGACGTAAAAAACAAAAAACGGCACGAGCAAGAGTAAAACGCGACGACCGCGAAGAAAACAAGTAGGTCCGGAGGTAGGGAGCGGTGTTTTTTTTTTTATATAAGTAAATTTGGATCAGCGCAACAGTGGCGGTCGCGTTCCATTAGTTCCAATTAAGTCGTTTCGCGCCCCTGCGGAGGTGCAGTACGCGACGTGTTTGTCGCGGCAACAGGACCAGTCGGCAGTCTACAGCAGTCGGCACGCGAACATGGCCAACGAGAAATCGCTTAAAGAGTCCCTGCTGGCCGCCTCGCCGTTCCTGATCAAAGTCGTGGAAATCGTGAGTATACCATTAAAATGAAACTTCAATGTATATGTGCGTACTGCATACCTGACTGTATTGGCCGTTATTATATATTATTACCACATACAATTGTACACACTATTAAATAGTTTAGTGTTCCGATCAAGAGATACAAGTCGTTTGCTTCTAAGAGTCCATCGTGTAACGTTAATTTAAATGATAATATTGTACGTAGATAATGATAGTGCACCTGCCGAAAACATTCGATACTTTGCGAAGAATTTTAAACAACGTCAATAGCAATTAATAGGTACAGATCATAAGCACACTACCAGATTATACTTATGTAGTATAGATAATACCCACTGTTGATTAAATCGGAAAAATACTTTAAAATATAGGTCACGCGAAATATATTTTGGAAAGTCAAACGAAAATGGAAAATTTGCTTTAGACAAGTCATTTTTCGATTTTTACAGACTTACAGTAAATATACAGTTTCCGAGGACAAACAAAAAACAGAATAAATGTAAAGCTACGAATGTATTTGCAGTCTTTTTAAAATATCAAGACGGGCTGCGAGGCGAATTCCTCTATTTATCATAAACATTAAACACGCCAATATATTATTTGCATAAAGATTGATTTTTTGAAGTTTTACCGTTTATTTTGTTTGATATAACATTATGTGTATTGAAATACGTATCCCCCGGAAACAATCTTTGCATTTCCTATATTATACAATATTCGAAATCATTAAAATGTATAGTATAGACGCCGCGAAAATCAATAATGCGCTCTGAACGTAATTTATTTGTTGACTATCGTGAATATTTATATAATAATACCTACAGTCTACAGGTGGTCGTAAAATTCACAATTTTGCTCGTATTTGTTATTTCAGATACTGGGGTTGACTAGCATCTGTCTGATAATCAGCCCGTACTCGTCGAGGCTGCACACCAGCACAGGTAGAGCGGGTTTCGTGTACTCGGCTCTATCTGGCGCAGTCTTGGTCGACCTCCTCATAGTGGTCAGCCATTTCTTACAACAAAAGATACCGAAAAAGCCGGTAAGTTCGCCGTTACCGTTAATCATATTGGTGACCACGTAAGGATTATATGAATGCACAAAAAACAGATTTTTAGAAGATTTAATTTTTGCCTCGTCGTCACTTATTGGCTACAGAATATAGACATAACTAAGCAATTTTTTTTATGGGAGCTAGTCTTTATAAATATTTTTTTTTTTTATTAATCTGGATGAACATTTTGCCTACAACTAATAATTCAATGCTAAGTTTATATATTTTTAAGTGGATTATAATAAATTGAAATTGAAATTACTATATTCAATATACATCGTATCTACATAACTATAATCTTATATATTTTAATCAACTAATTTAAATTTTATTTTGAATGTTTTATCTTTAAAATGATACATAGATTTCCAATTTTACGGTACTTAAATGTTTAATAAATTATAGATAATATCTTAAATTAAGAGGACGTCGTACCCGCACGTGTTGTCTCCGTTTTATACAAATAAAATATAACGAAGACTGTTTGGTATGATGGGAGTGGTTATACTTAGGCTGTAGTGATAGTTAAGACTCCAAATTAATATGCAATATAGTTGAGAATATTATCTGCAAAATAATTTTTTTATTTTTTTGATATCACTTATACAAAAAAAAGTTCTTATTGTTTCAAAATTCATTATTTTTGAACTCGAATTACATTTTTGTAGTTCCGGTATCGAACAAATAAAAAGGTATTTCACAGAAAAAGTTTTCCTTTTTATGTGGTGAAAATTTCGTTTCTTAGTTATGACTGAGCCTTCTCGGTTTTTTTCCGCGAAAAACAATTTTTGCTATATTTTACATTTATAAGACGCGCGGAAACAACACATGTGGGTGTATAGCGTTCTCTTAATGTTAGAGTCAATTTACCTATGTCGGCTATATTATAAAACTTAGAAGTAAGAATATTATGTAAGACATCACGTACACTTTTATTGATATTCTAATTTTAAAATAAGTTATGAAAATTTGAAAGTTTTAACATTTTACATAGCTATAAATCACTTTAAAATTAAAATATCAATAAAAACCTACGTGATACTCTAGATTTTTACCTTCAAGTTTAATATCAAGTAAATTGACTTTAATATTAAAACAAACAGTATAAAATGGATTCTGCTGAATACAAATTTGATATGACGTACGTTAGTATGAAACGCACATATGTCCAGGTACTATGCATGTCTTCTTAATCGTTCAATATTGAGAATAGCCAAATTTCAGAAATAGTATTGCAGTTCTTTGTTCTTAGCTAATTTCTTGCTTAATCGAAGAAAACATTATTTTTGACTAATCAATATATTATATTGGGAAATTATAAATTCATTCGATGGATCAGCTCTCCCGTGGAATCACCACTACCCATTACATGGTATTCTATAGTATACTAGGTATATTACTAGGACCTAGTCACATTATGTTTAATTATTACAATATTGTATTACGATCAACTATGGTAAACGAGCTGACTATAATATACCACATGATAACACGCATCGTCGTCTCGTTTATCATATAGAGTGTAAGTTGTATTTTTTGTTTATATTTTTAGTGCTTAATTGTGTCGTGCTGGTACGGCTTGATGCTGGCCATAGCCGCCGGCATCATATTCTCGGACTGGAGAGCCCTCCAATTCGCCCTACAGGTGCGTCCGTCCAAGAACAGAATGGATCTGATGATATCCTCGGCGGTCACAGCCACGCTGACATCCATCACGTTTTTCGCCGACTTTGTGTTGACATTCAGGTACGGATGAAACCGCACACAAAAAGTATACGAGTGACTATCAATACCTATCTACATCGTATGCTCTCGTATGCCACAGGATATAATTTTGAATCGGCTCTTAGAACATGTTTCTTTTTCATGATAATTATTTTATTGATTATCGAACGTCACAAAAATTCACAGTTATTCTTTATATCATAAACACGGTTTTTCTCACGTTAATTGCACTTTTTTTTATATATAGTAAATAAATAATAGAATATTATTTTAATATTAAATCCAGTAATCTTACGGTTCACAGATAGATAATACATAATAATATTAATACATTTTATACATTAGTATGCAAAAAATACAACTAGGGCTCGGTAGTTAATGCACCAATACTGCCTAAAAATACACATGCATCAAAATTATTTTTAAATTGTAACCAACTTTTTTATTATAAAACACATGGATACCTAGGTCCTAGGTATTAGTATACAAAGTTTTGCATTATTGTATGTGTTTGTTAAGTACCCAGATTTTAAGAATTTTAATTCAAAGCTACAAGATTGTACCTAATAGTACTCTCAGGCTATGATTCTAATTTTTACTAAGTTAATCCAGCTATTTTTTGGCTATTTAGCATAAACTAAAAATATACAATCTACTTCCTGGCCCTTGTGATAACCCCATTATTATATCTAACAAGCATATATTTATATATTTTTTACACTTTAAGCTATGTCATATATGTTAACTATATTTTTAAGTGATATATTAATTTTTACTAACTATTTATACAATTCATATTATTATATAGGTAGTTTGGTATTTGTATCTTCAATAAACATAAATTTAATATTATGTAGAATATAGATAGAGACCTACTTACATACTATATGTTATTTTTTGTTTTAATAAAACAATACCTCAGTATACATGTTTAATTAAAATTACATAAACATTTTTCTACTTATTAAATAGACATAATCAATTTTATTATTATTAAAATAAATTATCAATTTAATATCAAGTATTTCATAAACATTTTTATTACACATAACGTCATAAAGTATTTATAATAATCAAAAGTTAAAAAAAAAACATATATTTATACATATATATTTTCATTATACACAAATAATATTAATTCGTCAAATAACACTTAATATATATTATATATTATACCAATATAAATATATAAAAAATATTATTTATAATGTTGATAAATTTAATTAAAAATTAAGGACTGATTTTTGAATATATTAATCATTTTAATTACCTATTTAAATAAAGATAAAAATGAATGTGTTATGTAAAACCTAGAGGAACGTTTAAGTTTTAAGGTTACTAAGTGGAATCATTTGTTGGAATGTTCTATAGGTTAATGGTTTTTACAAATATTTTATATGTTAAGAATTTCTGTAAAATGTATTCAATGATTGTTAAAAATTATTTTTTATATTTTTGCACTGTATTTCAATTTTCTAAAATTAATCTATGGTATATAAAATAAAATAATTTCACAAAATGTTATTATTTCATTAATATGTCTTAAGATATCACAGACAAATTATATTTTATTATATCTAAATGCTAATGGAATATTTATGTTACACATCTAAGCTTATAAAATCATTTTTTTTTAATCATATCTTAGTTTTATGTACCTAGGGTATTGACATTATTTATAACCAATTTCAGTAAAGGAAAACAATTAGTCAATAAGAACGTGGGACATTGTTAATGTAATTTAAGTACCTATATATCTATCACATTCTTGGTGGTTGATACTGATTATCTTTCCATATATCATCCATGTTAAAAGGTTGGTTAATACAACCTAAAGAGTACTGTTCTAATGTATTGATGTTCTGACCAATGACAGGAGATAGTTTTTCATTATCCACAGTAAAAAATGTATCCATGTTTTCAACTATGGGATGTAACTTTTGGCCTGAATACGATGATTTAAAGTACCTTGAGGTGCTTATGTTGTTTGTTATAGTTGGTATTACTTGAGATTCATTTTGATATCTAGAATTTAGCATATAGTTTGTACTCTGTTTAGTAGTAGATAAACAATTTAAATTTGATGAAAATGGTTTTTTAAATGTGTGGACTTTTGTTGGTAAAGTACATCCAAAATCTTTTGAACTGTTGTCATTAGTCCAAATAGTACGTAATGGAAATTTAGGTAAGCTATTTTCTAATTCATTCATATTATATTTGTCTACAAAAGAATTTAATGTGTTAAGCTTTTTTACTTCTTGCTGTTTCTGAGATAATTGTAGACCGACTAACTTTTGATTATTCATATTAAATCTGGGTGGACAAACAGTAGTATCCATAAGCGTAACTGGTGCAATCATTTTATATTCCTTGTCGTCATTTTTATGTTGCGTCAAGTTAACATTTTCTTTACTGAAGCAATTGTGTATGTGATTTGGTTTAAAAGGCTTAAACGATATGCTTTTGGGCAAAGTTGTTGGCAATACATTAACACGTTGATTATTGTTGTTAGGAATAATAGGAACAAATCGTACTCTGTTACCTTGTGGGTTTATTGAAATATTCTTCTTTAAATCTTCCCACCTTTCCTTCAATTGAAAATTTAAAAACGAATTGTGTATTATTACTAAGTAGGTACATCTAGACAATAATAATATATGCTTACATACTCTTTCACTACTACAACACTACAGCTACATATGACAAATATTCATCTACATAGCTAAAAATATTTATTATGTATTTGTAAAACTCCAAGCAAATATTTAAGAGGTACCTATAAAACAACATAAAACAACTACCCCATTGAACAATACAATATTTTGATTACACATTTCATGTTAGTCTAACCTAACTTAACTTATCTCTAACAATTAAAGTTGAGTTTAAAGATAATTCAATATTAAATTATACCAACAGCTTTAAGGTTATTATAACAATCAAAATCAATAGGATAGCCTTATAATAGCTTAATTCTTTTCTTTTGATACAATATACAATTTCCAATCTATAATCAAATTAAGTAATTGTGAGGACAAGAACTATCAACCTCAATTATTAACATATATAGTTACTTCAATAAGCTAATGTTTTAAATTTTGAATTCTCACAGTCATTAATTATAAATACTTCTTTGGTATTTGACATTTTATAGTACTTCTTAAATGTATTTAATAGATAAGAAGGTATTTTCATTATTAAATTTAATATCATAAGTGAGTATCATTTGTATATACCTAACTTAGTTTGAATATTGTGCATGTTTTAATATAATCATACAACTTTTGGTAGTCATGGGCCCGTAACATTTTAAGGGGGAGGAAAAATAAAAATCTCAAATTTAAGCTAATTAAAGACATAATGTTATTTCAATATATATATAAATATAAATCTGCTTTTATTTTATGCTATATAAATTTAGTATAATGAAAAAATAATAGATAAAATATAATCAAATCCATTATTTGGTATCGGTAAATAAAAACGGCACATTGCTTCATTTCAATGTAGTTAAATAATTTATTTTACAATGTTCAAGTTATTAGGTAATAATATTACTAATATTTATTCAATCATGAGTTAATAATATTTTTCCAGGGGGGTAAGTGTCCCGTTTTGCCCTCTGCCAATGAGCGACCATCAACCATGATGATAGGTAACCATCTATTTATGAGGTAAGACTTATATTTTAGTAAGTGTAACAAATATACTGAATGAAACAACTATACTTACAATAAACAATGTATCTGGACAACACATTGTATACCATAATGGGAAAAACATTTTCTTAGAGAAAATTGATGATACCTACCTAACTAAAAAAAAAGAATACCTATAAATATGTATGTATCTATTTTAGATTCTAAATAGAGCTATAAATGTAATGATTTTACAATGTTTTTGTGTCTATTGTTACTTTTTAGGACATTATAAATGTTTTGATTTTTAACTTTGGGGTAGAACTAGTTGTTGTTTAATTTAAAAGTAAAATTTCCCAGGATTTTTTTTAATAATTGGGGAAAACAAAAAAAAAAAAAAAAATTAAAGAAAAATAGGAATATTTACCTATAGTAAAACCGTTTTTAACAAAATGTATTTCTTTTATTTAGTTTTAATTCAAAAACAAATAACTGTAGAAACTTAAAATTTTCACAAAGTATTTATACATGGTATTATTTTCAAAATATTTTAACTATTAATAAGCATGAGCATTTTTTTTTAACTTTCAATAAAAAATTCTTGAAAATGTAATACAAGATTCCACATAAGAAGTTCTTATATCGGCGTATAAATATTAAAAGTTCATACACAAGAACGATTTTTTTTTTATAGCAAGGTATACCATCTTCACTCAAAAGTTAATACTTAATAGTTATATAGTATGGTATAAATTATATTAATTATTATTATGATAATAATTATTTTAATAATATAATAAAAGTCATGTTTTCGGCAATAACTGAATCAACCTACCGTAATACTATAATAGTAAAATAAATTACTTTAATGGCAATATCAAAAACCATACCATAAAAATGTAACACATTTAATGTACTTAGTGATATAGGCTGACAGGCAATCTTTACTCAGAATCATTATTTGTATACAATGCTTTATCATTGAATCAAAATTAAACACATCAATACAGTGACTCGTTCAACACCTAGGTACTATACAGCAGTAGGGAACTAGCCAACCTTTTTTTAATTATGATTTATAATTTGAATGTTATGTTTGAAATTAGAATGTTATGTATATGACTGTAGATGAAATAAAAAAAAATACCTGTTCAGCTTGGGCTAGCAAAGTCCAAAGACTTCTCCATGTAGTAAATTTTTTCTTGTCACTAAAATTGAATTTCATTTCTGTAGACGCATATCTTGTCGAAAGAGGAGATACATAAGTATCATATACAGAGTTAGACATGGTTCCAGTAAGAATAGTTTAATTTTAAACAATAAACTTAAGTCGAAAAAATTATAATACGATGATTATAAAATATTTAAATTGAAACAATATTGAAAAAAAAAACTATAAGCCTATACGCAGAAAAATGAATAGAAAATACAGATTAAATTATGTTAAAAAACGTGTTTCAATCATAGATACGGTCTATGGCTTATCGGCTTCAATAATGAATGTTGATAAGTGTTATCTATTTTCAATAATTATTTCTTATCATTATATTATTATTAGCTTTTAAAATTAAACATTAAAAATCTTTATTAAAATATTATCAAGAGTCAACACTACAAGTTCAAATACCTACTAATTAGTAATTTTCAAATAATATTATACTAATATTAATTTTCAGTTACTATTAAGACTTTAGAATAAAAATAAGTACAATAATTTAACTTGAAAACTTCTGTACATATATATCATGATTTAATTATTCTAAGAATTATTATTTTATTGATTGCTTAAGTTTATGTAATATTCATAGATAATATGTATAATAATGCATTTTTATTAATAAAAGGCAATTAACTATATTATACTATTTAGTTGAAGTGATAACGTCAAACAACGCAATTACATAATAATAATTAAAAAATAACTTGACTTGTACAATGTTAATGTTATTAAAAAAGCTAACGGTCCAATATGTGGTCTATACGTCATATTTATCATCCTACCGATAAAATTGCATTGATCTAACTGTTTCTTTGTTATAGTAATTGTCATTAAAGACATGATGTATACTATTTTTTTTTGTAGGAAAACAAAATCGAGAAACTCTTCTACCTTTATAATAATAAAATCCAAATCTCCTTTATTAGATCCACTACTTGAATTTTTGATTCCAAATTCTTTTTTTGAAGACTAATAGACTTGAAAAAAATGTATTTAATGCAGAAAATAATTAATGTCAAATTTTTTAAATTAATTTAAGTAGGTATTATCTAATGAAATTTATTATTATATTAAATTGTAAACTGTATATTAAACCGTAAATTGATGCACTTATATATTACATATTGAATTATAAATTGATGTAAGTATAGATCACAAATTGAACCATTGGGTAGATTAAACCTTAACAGGTTTAATTTTAAATATTTTTTCAAATTAATATAAATTAATAAATTCAAGGTTGGTTAATTTGATTTTCATTTCTTATAAGGTTTTAAGTTATAGACTTCCTCGTTTTGGATATTGTTGCTAGCATTAAACATTTTTATAATATTTTAATTAAATTTTGTTAGAATTGTTGGTTAGTTAATATTTTTTTATAGTTTTGTTTTTAGTATATTTAGCATTATTATTACCTACCTAAACAAATTCACATACAATAGAATTTAAAAAAATACAACCTACTAGTTTCTACAAATAGAGTTTTAATCATGTAAACATTGTAAACTACTAAACCTAGGTACCTATTAGTTAAATTTATACCTATACATTTGTTTTAGTTTTTCAAATACTTAACTTATTTATACATTTTTTACAACCAAAACTTAAGAAAGCCCCAAGTTTTCCGATAATAGTGTATACTTTATAGATTATTTTGTTCAAATTAATTATGATAATATTACTGACATAATAAACTACTAAATAATGTAATTTTGAAATTTTTATTGATATCTTAATTAAAATATTAAATTTTATTCTTTCAAATATTTAAAAAAATTATCAAAAATTAAAAGTTAACAGTACTTAATGCAATATAGAATAATTGCTAATGCCTAATAGCACTATAAACTATAACTCAAAGATTTTTTTATGCCACATTGAGATTTTTCAGTAGTATAAATAAAGTTAATATTTAAAAACAATTAATTCAATATTCCAAAAAATCCTTAGTTTTTAGATTATATTCAAAATTTACATACATTTTTGAACCTGTAAATCATTATTGTAAATTAATTTACTGTGTACAAATATTGTATATAAATATTATTTAAATATAAGCATAGGTATTTAAACTATATATTGTTCAAATGGAAGTATAACTATTTTAAAAACGAATAAAAGTAATCCATAATAGGTTAGCTGTTATACTACTTTAGTTAGTGATTACAATACTAATAATATTTTTTGATATCAAAATACAAATATAGTTAGTATAAATAATAAACTAAGCTATGACTCTCTTTTTAAAAGGAAGAACATTATTATCATTTTTTTTAAACTATGAAAATGTAAAAATAATAAATTAGCAAGTAATATCCTTTAAAAAAAAATTATATAGGTAACTAATATTTCAATTTTATTTCTATAATATTGTTATTACTTTTTTTTTATTTTGATCAATTTATATTTGTAATTAAAGTAATAAATTAAAAACATTTATTTAATCAACTTTCTATTTATGTTAACTCTAGTATCTATTAAACTAAAATATAGGTACCTTTGAATATTTATTTGTTTTTAATTTATAACTTACCCAATTTTCTGTATCATTAAAATAATACATTTTAGCTCCATACATATTAAATGCATCTTTTAGTTTTTTCTTAAAAATTTGTGCTGCTCTAAATTGAATAAAAATAAAAAAACTTGTTTATTACATTTTTAAACTCTCTAAAAATAAGTTGCCATTTTTTACTTTAATGATTTAAAAGATATGAATAACTTTGTATCATCTTCACATTCAAATTTCAGTAACAGTGATGGATGATTGATAACAAAATAGTTAATTTCCTAAAACAAAAATAAGTGGGTATTAATAAATGAATAGCTGAGTAAGTATATGTAGTTAATAATATTAAACTCCTACAGTTCTGATATAGTATTTATTGTTATTTCTCTGTGATAGTCCATAGATCATCATAATTGTATTACGTAAGCTCTTTTGTACAATCAGTGGCTTATTAGTATCACTTTCTGTCAGGAATGTTCCATTATACGTTTCTATGGCAATGTCAACTGCAGCTAAACTTCTATACATTATATAACCAAAACCTTTATTCAAACCTCCACTGCCTTTCAGTAGTCGTACGCTGTAAATTGAACCACATTTTCTGAAATATAAAAAGCTGATAAATATTTTGAAGTTTAAATATGTTTCAAATTAATATCATGTCAATGAACATAAGAACATTGAACTTTTTTGTAGATTTTTTACACATCTAATTAAAGTGAATTTACTTACAAAATTTTCAATTAAAATTAAAATGCACTTAATACAAGTTGAAGTTTTCATTTAATATAATATTAATATTAGAGAACTGTAGTCAGTAAATTACTAATTAATGAACTAAATTGATAATTTGACTTCAATATTTTTAGTAAAACATGTAGATAGAAACCTATTACTGTCTAGGTAACAGAATCCATTACAAAATAAAGTTGATTTTGTTTTTGATACAAATATTGGATTGCATACACATACTTAATTAGTTTAAGAATGTCAACTACTTTTTAATTTTTTTTTAAATTCAATTTATCATTCGGTTATTATTATGAAACAAAGCGTATATTAATATTAGTTGTAATAAAATACACCTATACATTATACACAGAGCCATATTTATGCAACAACATAAATCATAATATGATATAGCCGATATAGGTAGGAACATTTGCACTGGGGTCCACTTAAAAGAACGACCCGCCGACAACAAACAAACAAAATTAATCGTATTTGCAACTTTTTTTTACACAAAAATCCTGAATTTCGACGATATTATTGAAAAGATTTCTGAACAGAAAGCAAGAAAATGTTTGTGAATACTTCAATAAAGTTAGACTTAAAAAGTTTTATTTTATACAATTATTATAAAATTAAAAATATAGGTTGACAGGTTGTTTAAAAATAATATAAAATACTTTCATTTTGTGTAATTGCAATTTAAATATTACGTTATAAAACGTAAGTACCTACTTAAAAATGTTTAATACCTATTCTCGTATGTTAAATAATTGTGTGTTAACCAATACAATTTTATTTAAGGATCTAGGGTCCAACATTTTAAATTGTACCTACTTGACCTACGAATTGGTAAATCTAAGCCTGATTAGTGATTATACACTATTATAAGCATAATTTATATCATATATATATATATTATGTATTAATATAGATCAGGAATGGCAAATTATTTGAACGCTATACATCGCTACATGCCAAAAATTACCTTTTTTATTTCGAATATACCATGAAAAATATTATACATGTATATAATAAAAATATTTTAATTTTTCGGGTGCAATGGATTTACTATCCGTGATATAGATCTATTAGACCTACTTATTAGATAAACATTATTTAACACACATAGTACCTAGGTATAAACAAATAATAATATATACTGTAATATTATGCTTTTAAGTTCTAAACAATCTAAACTAACAAATTTGGGAATGTCTGCAACTATAGTAGGTGTAAATAGTAACATTATTTTTATATGGAAATTGACGGATATAGTATTGAATTTCGATATTATAAATTAATGTGCATTCATTTTTATATCTCGTTAAAAGATAAGATATAATGTTATCGTTAATAGTCAATAAGGACAATAAGACAATAAGATACTCAATTTAAAACAAGTATCTGAAGTATCACGATTTTCGGGTGAAAAAAAAAATTGTATCGTACTAGTTAAAAGATATTACCTAATAGGTAATAACATAGCATACATTAAATTAGTTTATTCTGTGATTAAAATAGCAATAAAAATAATAATAATAGTCTATCAAAACAATATTGCGGCACGATTCCGCATCATTAAAATTTGCAAAGTGCGAAAAAATCGAGAATTCATCAACAACTTCAATGTACAATTATTATTGTTCAATAATATGATGAACGGAAAATGATATTTAACAGTATTGTATAAAATTATGGTAGGCATATCAGCTGATGAATGAGGTCATTATGCTTAACAGTCAACGGTGCTGTCTCCTTGGAATTAAATCATACGGGACAAGACAAGTGAAGGACTATTATTATACCCGTATATGTTTAACAAAATGCATTTATTTCAGCAGATTGTTTTTGTAACAAAAAAAAAAAATATCATTACTAGAGCCCGGGTTTATATGTTCTAAAAACATAAAAATATGCCAACAAAATCCGTAATCAAATTATTTTTAATATCTTTACATAAAATTATTTTATATCTTGATAAATTAAATTAAATTTTCAATGGTGATGTCGAATATATGCAAAAATATGCAAAATAAAACTTTGTATTTCTGATCTATTGACGATAATTCCAACTAGCTACTTTTTGGACTGTTTGAAAATAACATACAAATGCATATAAATCCGGGTCCTAATCGTTACACATTATGAAATACGGACCAATCGCCGTAGAATAAAATCCAAAACGCTTTATTCGGTCATCTACAGTGGAGAGAGAGGTCTCTGAATCGTAACTCACAAAGTTTTACGAGTTGAACGATAAATAATCTTAAACTCATCACCGCAGGGCGCAGGGACAAAGTACAGCGTCTCTCTGTACTATATAACAGTATAATAATATCTTTCTGTCCGGTGTATACTTACTTAGCAAAGTTGACGAACTTCTCAATGGTGTAGTGTTGCGGCAAGTTACCCACGTACACCTCGCGGTCATTGTCGGGCTCCGGGTCATCGCGCTGGCTGGTCGGCTTGTACACTATCTGCGAGTTGATGGTCATTATAGCGTAGTCCATGTCCACCAGCAAGTCAGCCATCACAAAGCGTTACGATTTTTATTGAAATTTAAATGCAAAGGACAGTGCACAAGTCGTATGTGTTGGGCTGTGCTCAGTCGGAAACCTTGCGACCAAATGAAGACGACATGTCGACGTCGAGCGAATGCGAATCCCTTGGACGGCGGCTGACCATCGGACGAGCGCAGATACGAGAAGCGGTTGACCTTGGCGGACGCAGTCGTCGTCGCTATGTCTGCCACGTCTGTCTGCATCGTTGCTCGGGGCGGCGCGGGGGACATCAGACGTTTTTATTTATACATTGCATTTTTATATATATATATATATATATATTAGTATTGATGTTATCATAACGGAATCGGCTGTCGATCGTATATAATATTGTATACTATTTTACTATTGTTGTTATAACATAATACGTATTAAAAATACTACGTAATCAACAATAGCCTACTATTATAATATTATGTGTAAATGTATAAATATTATATGATCATTATTATTGTTTTTGTTTGGCTTTTGGAGTTTAGACATCTGTAAAATATAGTACGCGTATTTTAGTATTTATACATTTATAACTCTATTACTATAAAGACAACGGTGAACGATTTTGACTTATCGTTTTGCGGTACTACACCTAAAACCACTCGATTACACGAATGGCAGGCCGGTGAGGTCATCTACCCGGTGGTTACAGATTTTTTCTGAGGGGTAGTCAGAAAGTTGATAGTTACTTTACAGTACTATACCAAAACAACAGCAAAATAGCTTAAAATTAGATATTTTTTAAGACCAAATTTCTAAAATGTTTTCATACTGTTTTTTTATTTATTTATAAGCGGTATTATTATTTATATTATATTATAAGAGCAGGTATAATAGTACTATATGCTGACGATCATCCTGTTAATTTATAGTAGGTAAATAAAAACTACACAATAATGTACAATATATTAAAACATATTATTTTATTGATAATTAATTTCTATATAAACATTTATTGAAAAATTGTTCACAATTTTAAAGTTTAATAGTATCTAAGTAAGTAAACTACTTAAAAGTAGATAAGTATATATATTATTGTTATACCTACATGGAAAAATGTTTTAATTAATATAGATAAGTGTTAAATAATTTTGTGACTTTTGTATTTTGTATTATTTTTAGCGTTTAAAAATAGTTAATATAATAAATAATTTACAATTACCTACGGATATCTTTAATTACACAAGCATGTCCAATAATAAAATAAAATAAAACAAATTAATAAATAATTTTAAATTATACGATGTATTTGATTATTTCTTATGATAATAAAATAATAATGAATAATAAAATATTCTTTCAATTAGTAAATACATTTTTTGTACAATAAATAAATGCACTATATTATATTTTCATTATAATATTTTGTAGATACCCTACTTAAAAATATCAATTGATTGTAATTAATACATTTTTTAATTAACAATAATTGATTTATTATAATGTTCATCGTAATGTATTTGTGTATACTGTACGTACCTATAAGGCATACCAAGTACTAAAGTGAATACATTATGATCTATTTTCAAAACATATAATTTAATTTAAAAAATACCGTTTAAATTGTAAATAAATTAACTATAAAATAGTTTTGTTAATCATTATTCAATTATTAATTTGGCGAGATTTAAGGTACCTGCTGTGTATATAATAAAGTTGTTGATTTATAATTTATTGGCGTAATTTGTAGAAGCTCTTTTCAATTCATCTCAAAACCCTTGAATTGTTTAATGTAATATAAAGACGACTACGGACTAGACTCTAAAATACATCATCAATTTTGTGTAGAAAGGACAAAAAATTCTGGCAAAAAGTCAAACAATATTCTCTGTAAAATCAATATAAATCCTATAATAATCTGAACTGTTGGCAATGGTTTGGGTTTTTACTACTATTTTTTTTCATTTAATTTGATTTCCAAAAAAGTAGATAACTAATCAATATTGAATAAAAAAATATATATATTATATTATGACTGTTTAGTTTCTATAAACTATTGAAATAGACTCAATATGTTTAACACACTACGACAAAGAATACCAAAGTAGATAGTTTAAATAATTTACCTCGTGAATTACTTAAAACGTACATCATTAATAAGCTTTAAAACAACTTTGTACACTTTCAATTAATATAAATAATCATAATATAGTTTAATATATACCTAGTTTCTTTTATCTAATATACATTATATAAAATATAAAAATAATAAAATGTAAAAATAACACAAATTTTACTTACTTCATAAAGATTGCTTACATATTAATATATTTTATAAGTAATACTTGCAGCTGTGTCAACGAAAACGATAATAATGTATTATTATTTAGTGAATCGATAATTTCTATAAGAAATAATTTACGGAAAACGTCAGTGATCGACTAGTGCTCAAAAGGTTATTATTTGTTGTGCTTTTGGCCCTACGCAGTAATAATATATTAAACAAATTCTATATTATAGCCTATAGAGTATAGATAGGTACTTATGTTATGTAGTATTGTTGTATTTTTTTTTTTTAATTTCGATTGTAATAATTGTTTTTATCATCTGGTTCGATATAATATAGTATAGTAAATATTTAATATTCTGTATAATATACTAAAGAGTAATAATCAAGATTATTTTTCTTTTCCATATTTAAGTAAAAATGTTTCCAATGCTTGAAAGTATTTTTCTTTTTATGTTATAACTTAAAATATATCCATATATAGGAATTTATAATAGATACATTTATAAAAATAATAAAATAAAGAATTGTAATAATATTAAAAAAAAGCAATATTTAATTTTAATTTTATTTAATTAGATTTACGAGTAGATAGCTATATAGTACATGAAATAACGTATATTGCATATATTATGTATTAGGTACATTTTTTTTTAAAAAAAAGAAACATTTGTTGAAAATATATTAACATAGTTATGAATTTTCATACAAACGTTGACATTAAAATGCGTTTTATTTAACATTTACATATATCCATGACAAAAATCACGGCTAATAAATCGTCAAAAAAGAGACGAGTATGGTTTATATTTCATGAATTGTACAAAAAAAAAACATAATATGTAACAATATTATCTGATAATAGAAATATGCGAATTATTTTGAATTTTTATCTGTAAGAGTGTTAACTGTGTGACGTATATTATGATGTATGACATGTCATGTTATTAATTCTATAAGCTTGTAATAATAAAAAGATACCGTTCTGTTCGATTTATATAATGTATATAATTAATACTTTATATGTGAGGTAAACGACAATGTTCGTTTACTTTTATTATATTTGTATTAGTAATATTACTATTTTTGTAAACTGTTTACATGACGGTATCGCGTTTGGTGTTAACTAGTTATAGTCTATAATAATTTGTACATACTTATTGCGAATTAAAAAAATTGAGCTTTAACCAAAAATCTATTAGTTTAGGCGGTAATTAAGGCGAAGAAAAAAGTGAACACGAAATATTTTAAATTAAAATATTAGCGAAAAAAGTCATAAACTATAAAATAGTATACTATAACTATAAAATATTATAGTTTATTATTTTTTAGAGGTTCGTTATAATCTATATAATTTGTACTTCCGAGTTCCAATCATTTACTAACAGCTAGCAACGTCACCAATCACGGCCGTTCGTAGTATGGACACTTATTATAGGGCGCAGGTGATTGTATTATACCTATTCGGTACAATAGTGTGAGACTATTACGTGCGCAGAACACCGACATGATACTTGTACTTGTATACGTCTATCGGGAAGGGATAGCAAACCATATTATTATTAAATGATTATATATCGTCTATAAACAGAAGACTACGCGGAGTCGATTTTATAATTAATATTTAACCGTGTGCCGTATTAATAAAAGTATATGGAAAAAAAATAACAAAATAATGTAATTATTACTTGTACGTGCGTATAAGTCGAGTTGAAAATTAAAAATTAAATTCGTTTTTGTCGTACCACTATTATATACAGTATAAAACGAATGTTTTGTCCAACGACCCGCACCGCGACGGTCGATTTTCGACTCCCTCTCCGTCCACTCCTGAAAATCTTAAACACGCCAAAATCGTCGTTCATATATTATACTGCAATAGTGTGCAGACGAGTAGTGCGCCTATACACGCGCGTGACGCGGTCACCCGCACCGGCGGCGGCGCGACTACAGACGGCTGCGGCGGACCCCGTGCACGTTGTTGGCTCGGCGTGTCGTCTGGTCGCCGTACCTTTTGGCGTTCTTCAGCAACGCGTCCCTCAGCCCGTCCGGCGTCGTCGACACTTCCACGCCCGTCTCGCAGTTTCCCCAGTGGTCGGTCTCGCATCCCGGACGGTCCGTCGTCTTGGGCAACACCGTCAGCTCCACCGACAGCCTCACGCATTCCGGCCGCGTCGTGGCGCGGACCACGGCCAACTGCTCGTGGCCGGTGCACGGGCCCCGCGTGCCCAGCTCGTAACACTGTCCGTCGGTCCAGCGGGCCACCGAGGTCGGCTGCCCGCGTTGTTGTCGCATCATCACGCCCGACCGTTGCGACGACGTATCGGCGGCGGCCCACCGGCGGCGTTCCTCCGCGCAATCGTCCACCGCGCAGACGCCGTACCTACAACGCATAAATTATGAACGCGAAAATTAATTATATATATTTTGTTTTTAGTAAGTAATTAACGGTAACGCGTTTACAAAATACAACACTACGACATGTGCAGTTATAATATAATATGATATCTCCTCGTGCACAACTATACCGTAATGTATAAATTACTATAAAATGTTTAACGTGTCGTATAATAATCTATAGAGAAATACTTTTTGGAAATCGTTTACTTTTAATATATTATATAAATATAAACGTCGTATTCATAAACCGGTAGGTACGCAGTTCAGATATATGTATATTAATGTTTTTTTTTTAAATAAAGTTATTATTATTAATATATATACTATATTTTATTGAAATATTTTCAAATTTACGGTATATTTATTATATAGTTGTTAGTTCCCAGATGGGTGACCGCGTGGGAATTTTAGCAACACACGCGCTTCGTCTAACCACAACCGTCGAGATAAAAATAGATAGATAATAATAATATCTCTCACACATAAAAAAACATGGGTTTATTGTTATTTGTTTTTTAATCGAGAAGATTGATCTCAGCAAAACAGCCCGGATTTTCTTTGCCGACACAGGTTTATATTATATAGTTGTATAATTATTTTTTATTATTAATTGCACCAGGACCAGTTCTAATACGAGCTAAATAAAATAAAATTTCATTAAAAAACAACAAATCGTATTGCCGAAGAAGATCGAATGGCCGCGGCTGCTTAGTAAATAAATTTAGCTGCATTATCGAAATGAATTGTTTTGATATTCCGCCCCTTCGGACTGTAATAAAAATATATCTGGCTATAATAAACTATAGCTCTAAGTATATATTTAATTATTGCCGTTAATACATTTGTTCGTATTTAATAACGCGACTAAATGCGATATTATTGTAGCTATCAATTTATTCTCTAATGGTGTCTATTATTTTAAACGTTTCAAAACAGGCGGTATGCAGACAGGCCGTGGCGTTCACAACGACCGACCTTAGGGAACACAAATATTTTAAGGGCACATTTTAACGGAAATTGTATTATCTAAGAAAATACGGATACGCACTATAATAAGTTTGTGACATCTGCAGAGTGTAATCGGAATAACTACTATACACGTGAATTCCGTGGATTATTATGGCTGAATACTGTGACATTACTCGTGTACGCACGTAGCAAAAGTTTGAACGTTATGGACGACGAAGGGTAGGAATGGTAAACAGCGCGCACAAACCCAGTTTGTGAACATGTATATCAAGAGAAAGAGACTAATATCTATCGTGTGGGATGCCTAGTGCCGCCGTCACGTGTATATATATATTGGCTAACATCCTCTTTTAGTTTTAAAGCTTGTTAAATTAATAACAAATTAGATAACGAACATGAGAATAATTTACAAATAAATTACACCCTAATAAATTTTTGTCTTATATTCTACAACTATGTTTGGACCATTATACCTATCGGAATATATTTAGACCTTATACATTCCATTGTTTTATATGGACATTGATTTACTTTCTAAGTTACGAAGTAAGAATTGTACCTGTTATAAAAATTAAGAGTAAACGCATATTCATCAAGTACTTTTCAGACTTTAGACAAATCAATACCACGTATATTGTATATTTGTCTACATATTTATTTTAATTAGTTTTAACACATTTATGAATTGCTTGCAAAATATCTTTGTTTAACAAAGTTTAAATATTATTATTTATAAAAAAAAAATAACTTCTGAGTAAAAATTTCCGCGTGCAGTAGAAATAAATGTTTTATAATAATTTAATATATTTTGTTAAATTTACAAAAAATATTCAACAAGAAATCAGTCTATTAGCATATAAAAGTGCTTACAATCAATAAATATAGCTGCTTATATGTCAGTGGTGTATTTATGAAGGGGTCTAACTAATTATCTAAAGACATTAAAGTGGGGATAACTGTATATTTATAGACAGTCTATAGTCTAAAGGTAAGTCTAAAATATATATATATTATATACTAAATATCTTTTCATGGACAGTTACTCCACATACCCTACCTATTCGTGTCCAGTCCTGTATCTTAGTCCATGTTCCAAAAGAACCTTATCGATTTTAATATGCCACTGTTATATTTTAAAATTTAACTTGATGGTTTTATGACGTGTGTGCTTCCTTCATTTCGGAAAAAATAGTACAATTTATGATAAAACAATTTGCACGCAGATAGTTAAAATTCAAATATAATAAACCAAGCGTATGTAGTAATTGTTTTTGAAATAAATGGCTTATATAGTTATATATATATTGAATAAATCATGTGCTGAATTTAAAGAGAGAGAGGTATATATTATGCTACTGCTACACAGTATAGTATTATTTTGTATATAAAATATATGAGGGGAGTTAAGCTTAGGAGTGTATTCGTTTGTGTATTTCCCAAAGGTCATTAATCGAATAAATGGCTGTTGGGCCAATCAATTTGAGGACAACCACTATGCGAATATAATATGTATACTGTATATGTATTAGATTAATTATAATATATTACAAGTTTCAATAGGTATACCCTTTTAGCCAAAATTGCCACTAGAATTTTTTTTTTTTTTATCTAAAATCGATGAAGCTATATATTTGTCCCAGCAGGTTTTTGGTTAATGTTAGTGTATCTAGATTGATTTTATCTAACCTTGTAATCTTATTATATTTTAGGTATATCAAACTTCACTTTTGCAAAGTTATAAGGTTTTAATATGGCATTTATAGCGACAACAGTTATTAACTTACATATGATGGCGTGCATACTGTATATTATACAAGAATTTTTGTAAACGATTTTATACACGTAATAACAAGGCATTATTTTACTCGTGCAAAATAATTATCTCACACATACTAATATGTTATTATCTTCTTGAAATTGGAATTTTTTTTTTTTGAAGATTTATTGAGTTTGGCCATAAGAATATTTCTTTAAAATATTATAATAAAATTTGATTGCTTGCATTCGTTCAACTAAATTACTAAAAGTATTATATACATATACTTATAATATAAATATCAAAGCAGAGAAAGTTAATCATTTTTTCAATTATGTTTAAGTTAAATTACTTTAATATAAAAAATAACTAAGTCAGAATATATGTAAGTTGTTTCTGAAATTTTCCAAATTTCTAACTTAGTTTGTTAGAAGTTAGTCGGTGAAAATAATAATTTAATTTAGAAGTTATAGAAAACTTGTTCGTTCAGGTGTATATAAATGCAGATACATTACTTTTCAAAGTAAGAAAATCTAGTATTTCGACCTAAAACCTTTAAAACAATCTAGGAACCTCGATGTCCCGATGCATTACGCTTCCTGTTGCATCTCCGCTAAATCCGGCACTGATAGTATGCCGAAATAGTAAAAGCGAAACGAGAGCAGGAAATAAAATAAAAGATCCAAATTGGCCGTCAATACCTACTATAATATCATAATAGTAATTGTACTCACATGTCTCCATAGGGCGTTAGCACGTGATCTCTGGGACAAGGACCCTTTGAGTACACAGGATAGCAGGGCTGCGAGTCGTTGTCATCATTTCCGGAACTGACGACGCGTACGTAGGGGACTTTGCCGCCATCGACGCACTTGCAGAAACCGTCGCCGTACCCGTCGATGGCCAACACGGTGTTAGCGCTGGCGCACAGCCGTTCACGTCGAGCCGTTTCCTCGTCGTGGCAAAACCCGTCACGCGGCCAGTACACGTCTGATTCACTGCACCGACGTAACTTGCATTTGGCTGTCAAGGGACGCGGCTCCTGCAATTGCACTTCGTCTGCCACTTTGTCCAATACCAACCACTGTCCTATACACACACTATTGTATAATAACGCATTATGAATATATCAATACAGTACTATTAAGACTTAACAAAAATATACTGCTGATAGTTTTTATAAGTAAATCGATTTAAAAAATTTCGCTCAAAATCGCTGTTCTACAATTTAGGTGCCTTAATTATACCTAGATCAACGGTAAACTGCAACAGAAAATTATAAAAGTACGTGCTTTGACAAACCACGCAAAAACGATGTGTACTATGATCGCGTGGTAAAAACTATTATAATAACGCATACATTTTTTTATGTTTATATCACTGGAATTCTCCATTCCTCATAATTTTCATTCCGAACCAAAACTGATCTTAGATACAGGTATAGACAGTAAAGTACCAATAGTACTTCTTGAAAATGAAAAAAAAAAATAAGAACTAGAAATTAAAAATTGTTTACAAAACCACCAGAAATATATATTATAATATACACACAACATATTTACACACGTAAATCAATCGACATTCAATGTCTTCGCGATCAACGCCCCTAACTAGCTATAAACATAAATAATAAATTAGCGCAAACCCTTCTCCTTCAAGTCCACGTATCTATACCGCGCCACTGGTTGTCCTCTTATGTCTTATGATATGCGGTTAGGCGTGTACCTATAATAAATTGTTTGAAACGTCTATACTATAACCTACTACGAAAGTGTCATAACGTGTGTTCTTTTTATTTTTACACGAAACGTTACCGCCCATAAGTTACGTATGATTTTTAATATTATATTACCTCCTCCGCATATCAACCATATCATTTAATATTCGCCTTCGTACTATAAGACTCTTCCTATATATAATATTACGAACGTATATTTTATACATTAATTTGTTTATGAGTAAATAGTGTTGCTTAAAATATTTACCTACGTATCATTACAATATGTACGTATACAATATATATATATAGATAATGATTAATTTCTGAAGCTTATAATATAGGCGCATATATACTTATGAGAATCAAATAATGTTATTTATTCTTAAAATTTGTCCTTGTAATTGCTTCGAACGGATTTTTAATTTATACACCACCTTTATTGCACAGTGCTTTGCGTGTATTTAATTAAAATGATAATATATTATTTAATTATTTTTATTCAGTGCGCTGTTTAGTTTCACCCAAAGCTCATCTATGACTAATTGGAAATGTATATTGGGTAACAATCGTTCAACATGGTTTATATTAAACTGCGGTATTAAAAGAAAATACAATAGTTAGTAGTCTTAAATCGCGCTGTTATAAAATATGATAAAATAATAATGTTATTAATACGATTTTGGGTTGGGAAGCGAATAGCGATTTAACGAAATAGTTTAAATAAAATAGTTCACGTACAAAAAATAAAACGTCCAAGTATTGTTTTTTAGGCCTTTATTGTTACACGATCGTATTGACACATATATCAAATGTTCATTGATATTGTACCTACTTTTACGTATTAAAGATAAAAATATGTATACAAATATCCGACAAAGACTTAACTGTACCTACCCGTCCTACCCATATTATAAATAAGCTATAAACTAGGTAAAAGGTAAAGCAATTAAATTTAAATACTTAAATATTTTAAGACGCTAAGAAATACATTTTTCTTTGACATATTTTGTGTGTATTATTTAGATCTATTAAAACACAATGAATTATTTAATTATAAAAACTTCAAATATAATTTAAAACAGTTAAATACATTTATTAGAATAAGAACAACTTTACGGGAATAATTAAATAAAAACAATTTTTAAACTTCGAGTTGTTATTAAATATTAAATTTTAAAACAATCAAAATATTTTAACTAAAAAATATCATTGTAAACTTTTGAAGTTTACTTACTTTGTTATAACCATATAATAACCTGATTTATTTTTCGTAAATACCATTCTTCAAATAAAAATTTGAAATAGTTAACTATTATTCGTCATAAATATCTACGCATAAATAATAATGTGAAATAATAGTAATAACGGTTATTTTGTAAAGTTTTGAACATGGTTATTAAAAATAATGGTTTTAAAATTAAAATAATAATAAAAAAAATGATTTGATCGACATTAAAACCTTGTAGATTATAATATTCTTAATATTTAAGTATATTTTGTCGGAGAG
Source organism: Rhopalosiphum padi (assembly GCF_020882245.1). Classification (NCBI taxonomy): domain Eukaryota; kingdom Metazoa; phylum Arthropoda; class Insecta; order Hemiptera; family Aphididae; genus Rhopalosiphum; species Rhopalosiphum padi. The sequence goes on from NC_083600.1 coordinate 30,314,658, forward strand.
TTTTATTTCGACAAAGTTTAATCAATAATATAATCTATACAGTAATATAAGAATAAATTACTAATGGTATGTTGATAAATTATAATTCTGTCAGCTTCAAGTATACATATTATACTATATAGACTTAAGAGTTTGAGTTTGATAAAAATATTAAAATAATGTACATTTATTGAATTGATTTATTATTTTTCTTTACAAGTATTAACGATTTATATTAAATCGCAGTAATTAAAACTTTAATATCACGTTATATACTGCAATGAAAAAGTATATAAATATATCGACTTTAATTATCCACCACTTTATCATAATATTTAAAAAGTGAACGTTTTGTTTGTTTAGATACATTCATGAGATTTTATTGGGTAGATATTTTGAAAAATCCAACTACTAATTTAAATTAAAATAAATCTCCTCTCTGTATGGGAGATTTATTATGCATAATATGGTCTACCTAAATTGTGTTTTGTTGAATTAAAAACAGAAATACGTTACGTTATTTAATATTTTCTGATTACATTATACAGACTACGGTTTACATAATTAATTACTCGGTAGTTTTAATACCATAAATTATAATTAAAAAATAAGAGTCAATAATAGGTGTATTCTCGTTGGATTCTCTTGTAGCTGTATAATTATTAATTGACGGAAATTGTTCAAGAATCAAGGTACAAAATATAAATAATTTATTTATGCGCAAGCTCTTAGATTCTTGATTATTTATCTTCACGTATCCTTATTTACTACACGAAATTCTCGCTTTATACTTTACAGTTATATACTGACGAAAACAATACCCTTGAACTATGTTCAAATTTGGATTACTAGAATTACGTATTTACAGTTGCAGGGCATGCACGTGCAATTTTAGATTGTTTACTGTATGATGTATATACTATATTGAATGGTTAAGGTGTTTGGATTACCTTTAGTATTACAGTAGTTACTAGTTATGTAATTTTCATATAATAATAGTAATGAACAATGAGTATATGTATATTGTTTTTAGACTTTGTAACACAATATATTATTCTGGGACAGATGATTATAACTTTAAATGTATAAGATTCATTTTATCATTTAAAGAAAAATATAAAGACTATTTAAAATTATCGATTGAATCATTTCTAAAGAATTTTCAAATTATTATACTAAACAACAAAACTATGTGTATTTATTATTAAAATAACTAAAATAATTTATTATCTAAATTTAATAAATATATGTGTCTAGTATAATTCTTTCTAATTTTTGTAAAATGTATTTTACTATGTAATAAAGTATTATGTATTATGTAAGTAATCGTACCCTGTATTTATAAGGTTTAATTTAATAAAATTTAATATTTTATTAGATGATTAATACTTTTTATTTAGTTATAAGGAAAACTGAATGTTGGAAGTGGTGATGGCCCTTAACGGACCGATAGAAGAAGTATTGAAAAACAGTTTTAAGAATTAATTACTAAATATTTTACGCATTTAATTTAACATTTTTTAACCATTATAATAGCTGGTAATAATAATTTTCTAAGATTTATATCTTTATGTTCCATATTATTATGTTATTTAAGTCTTTTAATTGTCTGGAACTCAGGAAATGTTCAAGGTCTCAAACATTTTAATTGTCTAATTGTTAAATCATGTGCTCATCTTTTTTTGCAAAACATAATCATTGTTTTTATATAAATTTAAATTAATCACAACTATAATTTTTTAATTAGAAAATAATATTATGTTTATTGTACTATAGATTTTAATATTTTAAATAGGTTGGATTTCAGCCTAAGACTGTGTTACATTTTAGAGTATTAAAGATCAAGTATGACACCAAATTTCAGTGGTGAAAATGTTTGTTATTTACCATAGTTAATAATTATCAACTTTATAAATAAACAAATTATTTAAAATAAAATTGTTCATGCAATTTATTTATTTATGTATTATAAAATAATACTGTATATAGTTGCAATATACGTGTAGTATATATTCATACGTTTAAATATATATTAGTATTAATATATTATCTATCCTTTTTATAGCTTTTATCTAGTAACAATTAATAAATAATTCAATAGCGATTTATCTACTATTTTTAAGTTATTTTTAATCAAAGTTAATAGATTAGATATAATTCCAACCTCCAACTACATATATATATATATTCATTAATATATCGATGTTGTTTATTTTTAATCTTAATATGATCAAACGCAGAAAATAATAATTTGTTTAAGAGGTGTCAATATTTTTGATAAGAAGAGATAAGGAGAACGTAAAATTGAAAGGCAATAATAATTGGTCGATCTTGTTGTCATAGTAGGTACCTAAGTATATTTCAATTTCGTTTTTATTTAAATGAAATAACAATTTTTTTAATTTAAAATTATTAAGCACATTTATATAAATTTAAAATGTTAGTTACTTAATATATTTTTTTGTTTAAATGTTTCATTTAATAATATTGAATGGTCATTATTCTTGATGTTGACTATTGGTCTTTTATTGTTTGTTTTTCAAAGTATAAAATATAATACACGAAGAAATTTCACGGACCTATATTATCTACATATGTTGCTCCATATTATTACTCGTTTAATTTTTTTATTTAGGTAACCAACTTTTTTTCCATACTTTTTTAAATTATCTTTATTTATTAAAAAATATAAGAAACAGGCATGGCTTAGCGTATTATAAAAAAAAAAACGTGTCTTGTCACTAACCCTCATCGCACGGTCCTTTAGTCAATAAGTCCCAACAGCGGTCTTCGTAGACAATTTTGTTCATTGACAAACACTTTTTGTAAATGTATTCTGACTGTTCGCGGGGGTTTGGTATGGTCAAATCAGCTAAATAATAACTGAAAGCATCCGTCAACGACGCGAATATAAGTAAAGAAAAAAACATAGTGTTAGGTATATTCATAATATTTTTCATCGTTTGCTGCGATATCACTTGTTCTACTCTGAACTATCATAGAATTACTAGCAAAGTATAGAATAAGTATTTATTAAACAAAATAATCTTTAAACTCTTATCGTAAATATTACGAAAAAAAACCGTATACGAATCGCACCGACAGCTCGCTGATTCGAAATGAACGAATTTAACGACGAACCGCCATTTATGTTTTATATACGTGAATATCACGCCGTTATATTATACGCGCATTATATTATTGTAATATGGCCTATGCGTCTCCCTCCTAAACAATTCAAATATCAGTCGGTTGGGTTATATACAGCTAGTGTACGGCGTATGGGGCCTTGAAGCTTTCCCGGGTTATCGAGACGATTACTCACCATCGTGTGTACAAAATTGACCAACCGTACTCTCGTAGTGTATCCGGATAACGTATCCCAAATCCCAGCCTATATATATATAATATATGAGTCTCGTGCACTATTTCCTGAAGTATATATGAATATACACGTGTAGTCCCAATATGACTACAATATTATCGTTTTTAGATATTATTTTCTTCTTACATACCTAATATATGTTTTGACGTAATATTTATGTCTCGTACCATTCGTACCTATCTGTCAAGCGTAATCTGTGTACGAAGCACAATAACCTCACGAGTCAGTCACGGCCACGGCAATGGGATGTTATTTTCCGTTCCGCCGAAATTGTTGAAAACCCGACTGCAATAGAGAATTAAATTATTATGTATAATATTACATCCAGTAGAAGTAGACAATTGTTATAATACTATGCGAATATACAGTGAGTAAATATCAAGTAAACATAATATAGTAATACAGTGTACCCCATAATGTCTTAAAAGACACCTACTAGAAGATAATGCGCGGTGAGAGTATTTTTTTTTTTATTAATATACCTGCTAGGTACCTATAATGGTTATTAAAAATAATATCTGGTTACAAAAATAACTTGTTATTTTTTATCAATTTTACAACATTAAATCATTTTTGTCAAGAGGTTTTAATTTTTTTATCAACAATTCGTTGAAACGTAATATTGTTTTTTTTTACTGTAAGGTACATCTAAAAAGTTTATAAAAGTTTTATAGTTACATATTATATGCAATTTAAAATGTTAAGTTGTAACATTAAGAAGTTAGTAAATAGTTATTAAACTATAATATTAATTACTAAAGAGTTTAAAACTCTTTAATATTTTATTTTAAAGTTTTATTTAATATTTCGTTTCGGATTAAAAGTTGATGGAATGCCATGGAGTAATATAAACTGCTAATGTTATTATTTTGTTTATGGTTTAAATATCTTAGCATTTTATACATTATAAATAACCATCAAGATTCAGGATATACCATGAATAATATCTTACAAATTATAATATTTCATTATATCAATATTAATAATTCTTAATTTGAACATTTTAAATCATAATTTAGAAGTATTATTATAATTACGTGACCATATACGTATCGCTTTCGAACTCTGTGTACCGCTGTCCCCAAACAACCCAAAAATGTCCCACTTTGAAAAAAGTCACAACCAACATTATGTTAGTAGGTATATACCTATACTGTACACTGATATTCATATATGTTTTATACTGTAAAGTAGTGGTCGGCAACCTTTTTGGACACTCAGGCCACATTACCGAATTAAAAAGAGTTCGCAGACCGGACAAAAATAAAAATTTTATATTCTTAAATTATTTACTATAAAAAAAAAAATTACTGTCTAAAACTTTAAAATAATGAAATGTATAAAAAACATTTCGTCATTCTAAAATTTAAAGCGGGCCGTATATAATAGCGGGCGGGCCGGGTGTTACCGAATACTGCTGTAAACAGTTTAATCTTCACAGACAATAGTCTATACTTCAATTGTCTAGAAATAAAAATAATACAAAACAAGTACTTAATTTAAGTCATTATTTCTGATTTGTGGATCCAAAAAATATGAAAACTAGCCAAATAATTGAATCTATTACAATATTTGTCTGTATTTTTATTTTGTCATTTTTAAATAAAAATTAATTTTTTTTTCTAATAAAAATGAACTGTGAATTTTGGTAATCAGCTTTATCAAAATTAATCTGGGGGTTTAACAATTATTAGTACATTTCGTATTCTATAAAAATATGTTTGGTTTTTGTAATTTGTTAAAGAAATATAAAAAAATCTAATAGGTAACGTACAATAATTATTAAAAATTGACTAATTAGTAATTAATAAAGCAATTATTATAAAATAAATTATTTATTTATATTTATATTTTCAATTTATATAAATGCATTTTTTACTATAGTACTATGGTATTCCTATCAAACATATTTCTATTAAATTAAATTGTCTTATTTAATAAACTGGTCACACAATATAATATGTTATTTATTTATTCAATGTGATTTTTAAGATTAATTTAACTAAATAAGTAGGTCAAAGAATTCGAGTTATTTACTCAAGGAATTTTACTATTTTATCTGATAAGTATTGTATAATGTAATATTATCTGTATTAGGTACAACTATTTTTTTTAAAATCATATATTATTGGTATTTTGTAAGATGATTTTATTATTTATCTTTTTATGTATTTTTGTTTAGAATTGTATGATAAATTAAGTAAATAACCTAATCTATCTAACATATAATTTTAAAAATTTTATTATGTAAAAATTAATTTATTGACGTCATATTTAATATAATTAGTTATCCTAACAAATGACACGATAATCAATCGTAAAATAATAATCTGTAGTAACGAATTTATCATTGCTGGTGTCATTTAAAAAATAAGACTGTGACGAAATATTTCAAATATGTAGAGATATATTTATAAATTCTATGTTTAATAACAACTTTTTTGGTAAATTCTATTCTAATGATAATATAAAACTAAATTCGGTTCAACAATCTTAGTCATATATATTTTTACATTAAATGAATATGTACATTTTTTTAGATGACTAAATACAGATCAAATCCATATTTACGTATGATCATTGGACTACTAATAATAATATTTACTGCACCCTTCATCCATATTTTTTTTTTTAAAAATTCTCGTGCAAATGTATAAACTTTAATATGTGAAATATAATTGGATATATTTTTTTTATAGAATAAGTTATGAGGCCATTTATTGATGTCATAGTTCATACAAAATCACTATGAAAACGTAGAATATTAAAATAAATTTCTCATTAAAACTTGAGTTGAATTTTTAATTTTCATCTAAGTATATGAAACTTATTTTATCAGTCATATTATTATTATTATTAGTTTATTTTATCAGTATTACTGATTATATCCATAAAACTTTAAAAGAGCGCATCTAATACTCAAATAAAACAAAATGGTTTTTTTTTTGTTTCAAGTCGAATACAATAAAATAATGTGATTTGTAGTGATAATTGTCAGGGCGAATATGGGTTCACTCCCCTTAATGATATATTAATTTTTAATTTTAATTTTAATTTATAAAATGCATTATGTTAGTTTTAGCAAAGAGCCAAGAGCACATGTTAATATCAAACGCCGCATTAGCTATTAATACTGGACAGAATTTCCCAACACTGGTATATATGCAGTGTCGTAATCACGGGGGTATTTTATGTTTTTTGAAACCACCCACTCCAACAACCGACCGTTTTTATGTAAAAAATTATGTAAGTACTATATAATTCAGATTTCTACGAAATGCGTTGTCGTTTATATGGTTCTATTTAATGTTTAATGTTATTAATATGAAGATTGATGACTGTAATGGCTAGTTTGTAACACTCCCCCCCTCCCCGCCACACGGTTTATTTAATATAAAATTACTGCACTATAGAATAACTTGTATGTAATTAATATGTAATAACAATCAAACCACAGTCGTAACTAGACTAATTATATAATGTACATTATGTCCTTACGTCATTTAACTTTATCTGTAGGTAACCCTCGATGGAGACTCTGTGGTAGGCGTAGTAACTGTATTACTAATATTATGATCGTTGGAATTAGTAAACCCACCGCATGAATCTGTTTTTTTAATAATTATAATACATATTATGATTATATTTTTATTAATGAACGACACACATGCAAATTAACCATATTGAATAAATTATTTAAGTATTATTGCAATGCACCTGTAAAAATCTTCATCGTCAAAAGTTAAACGCGAGTACGCGACTCTTAAAATATTGAAAACATTTTATCAATCTTATTTACATTTTGATCATTTGATACTCTGCAATATTCTATTAAACATTGTGAATTCCATTGCGGTACCTATTTTATAGAGTTCTACGAAATTTTTTATTCCGGTTATAATATACCTATAGCATGTAACTACATATCGAGAATCATATTACCAATAAATATAAATTAATATATTTCAATATAATTTTATGTAACTAAAAACTCAAAACATGTATTGATTTGAAACAAACGTTTTCTCAACTAAATAAAATTACCATTTAAATTTAATATTGTTACATGGCATAGTATACTAATATTTTATTATGTTGTTAAACAATTAAGTTTATAAATTAATTTATAGTAATAATTATATTTTCAATTTTAAAAGATAGTCGAGGATTTTAAAAATGATGTGATGTATAATTGATTGTTATTTATTTGTGATATAAAAAAATACCTAAAAGTTCAGAGAGCTGTTCTAACTTTGAACTTTTTTTATAATAACCCTTAACTAACCAAAAAAATGCGTGTCTTTTCTTTCTCTATATTTATGGTAATTATGATGACGATAGAAAAATGTTCCTTTCATTTATCGTTAGTATTTTATTACAGTGATTGGAACTCAGGATATTGTCTCTCTAGTCTTTTAATTTTACAAGTATCAATTTTGATACTAATTATAAATAAATATACATATTCATCTTATTTATTGATAATATATTATTATAATAAATTTTATATTCATATGGCTCAATAGTCAATGTTTATTTTTGAATTCTACACTAAATTAATGTAGTGTCATTTTGAAAATTTCTGAGGATTAAAATTAGTTATATTTCTATTTTAAATTAAAATGTGAAATATGTTCTTTATGTAAAAAACAACATTGTTCTATTTTTTTAAAATTAATTTAAGAAATGCAGTGAACGCTGTTTATAAAAGGTACTCACATATATAAGATTTAGTCACTCAATCAAAACTGTGTAGCACGGTCTGGACGTATCAAAATACATTATAAATCGGTTATATTTAAGACTCATCACTTCGGTTAGATGACTCAAATTTTGTAAATAATTTTTTTCTTGATAAAATTTTAGAATAAATTAGTTTTGAAAAATCAAAAATTTGTATTAATTTGAATATAAAATATGAGTACGAATAATAGTATATTTCTAAAATACTAATTTAAAATAAAAAAAAACTGTAAATTTTGTTGATTTAAAATTATTTAGTTAATTACTTTTTTTAAATTGTAAATTCACTTATAAATGGTTATTTGTGAGGTAAAATTACAGTATGCAGGATATTAATAATTATATTTATAGTTAAAAATCTAAATTTCAAAATGAATCAATTTATAAATAATTGGATCTGAGCCATTTGCAATGTGTTCTAATTATAATAATATTAATATCATATGAGTGTACAAAATAATACAATGCTATTTTGATGATATCTTCTTCAAATTTGAATAGCAACATAGTTACTAACTAAGTTTAGTCACCTAAGTTTCTAATTAAAATTATTTTGGATTTTATAGCCTATAGTAATAACAATATTTTTCAACAAATCTTATTTTAGCAACTTAGAATTATTTTTTAAATTTATAAAAAATGGAATAATGGCAACAATTTAACAAATATTGGTGATTTTTCGATCCCCGTTATGACACAACCTACAACCCCTGCACTTCTGGTAAATTCAATGCAGTTTTTATTGTGTAACATTTGTAGTTTATTGAGTTTATTCAGACATGTATTTTATAATTAAATTTCAATAATGTATATTATACTGCCTAACCATTTCGCCTAATATTCTCAATACAGCATTTCTATGCTGTAATATTTTAGGTATTTTTTACTAGGTAACATGTTCTATATTAAATTATAATATTGTAACTTAAAATATATTGAAATCATTAATTTGTAGTTTTCATGACATCATTGTATTAATGAATATTATAAAAGATTTCATTATATAACACATGACATGGTGACAAATAAAGAACATTTATATTTCAACCTTGCATTGTTTATAGGCTGATAATTTAGTTTATAAATTATATGCTTATAGCTAATTAATTTTCATTTATTCAAATTTTGGTATATGGTTTTCAGTACCTAATATCATCATTTTTATAAGAAAATGAATATTTATACATTTTATGATTCGATTGATAGATGTTTTGGGCATATATTATTATTTTTTGTTCCCAAGTATTAGCTTCGATTTTATTGTTTTCTTAAATAAGTTTAACAAATTATACACATATACATTTTGTTATCCACGCCAATAAGGTATATACACATAATATAAATAATTCATAACATTTATTTAACCACCCTTACATTATCTATACACAATGTGCTTTTTTTATTTTTAATTTGATAATCCTTATTAATGTGTTATATAATATTCATAAACATTATTGGTTACAGCTCTCTGGAAAATAACTTATAAATAATAACTATATATATTATAATTCGATACTAACCGGTTGTTTTCCACAATATTGAGTGATCGTTAGAAAATCAAGTAAATGTTGTTTTAAATTAGATGGTCATCGAGTTATATCATTAAATAGTTATTGGCGTCAGTGTCCATGAATGTTTATGTAGTTTTGTCCTTTACTCTTAATTCATATTTTACTACTAAGCCCAAATGTCACGGTATGGTTTCTTAACTTACCCTATACGGTAATACTTACATTTTGAATAAGTAGAAATTATACTTTTTTCATTATATTTGTTTTATTTGCTCAATTTCCAATTTCCAATTTTATTTTTATTATTATTTTTTGTCATCTTTATCATCATTAAAGCTTGCAATCATAAGCAAGGTCACTAGCTTACAATTATTTACACTAAGTGAATTGTATATTACATAACATCGAGTAAAATAAAATAGTAGAACAAAGAAAAATAATGTATTGATTACATATATTTGTATGTACAATAATATAAATTTGAAATTAAATATTATATTTTAATGGTATAATGTTTCTATTTCTTATTTATTGATATATAAATTAATACGATTAGTATGTCAAAAATAAATAACATAAAATTATGAATAAATACATTATACAAAATTAATAGTAATAGAAATAAAAATAAATATTAATTAGATGTAACTTGTACTTAAACATAAGTAAGTTATTAATAGTAAGAAGAAAACATTTACATAAATTGTAATAAGTGAAATAATTTGGTTTAAAATCGAAATTGAAATTTTTGATTTGATTACATTACCACTCTATTATTTAAACGAATAGAATCCTGGAATTTGATTATTAGAAATTTTAAATGTACTTAAGACGAATGTTACAAAATTCTTAAGAAGTGTTGTACCTGATTCTTAAGGAATTCAACTTTACAATTTGCATTGTGGCGATACAAATTTCTTTTTAGCAGAAGATAACCTCATTTTTTACTATAAATTATTTTGTGAATATTTTTTCTGAAAAATTTGAAGAATCAAAATTAAAATTCATTCAAGAAATTGTTGAGTTATTAAAATGGTTATACTAAGGAACAAAGTCCTTGAAAATGATTTTACAAAAAATATACGTATGACTAATGTAATATTAATAATTGACCAGATTTTATTATACTTGGACCATTTTTAATATTGGTAGATTTATATAAACATAAATTATTAAAATTATCACAGTCTCTATATCAAAATTATCGAGTAAATAATTTACAATTGAAAAGAGAAGTTTTCTTTGAAAAATAAAATTTTAAATCTTTATAGGACACTACTTAAGTATTACAAACAATTTTCAAGAATTTTAAAATATGGTCTTTAAAGATATTTATAAATTCCAAAAATTAGGTTTTAAATAACTGCATTATTGATGAAAAAGAGGAGGTGAGCATGCTTGGAGAATCACCTTATATATTATGCAGGTAATGCAGATGATTTTAAAAACACTGTTTGTGATGTATTAAATTGAAAATAAATTATAAATCACATAGTAGAAACTCAGGTAGGTACTCAGCTCGTCTCAATCCTGAAAACGAATATAAATATTCTTGTTTTTTATAAGAATCTAAACATTTGATAAATTACGGATAAAAAATAATAAAGTATAATAACCAAAGAAATACTACGGTAATCCCCACTACAATTATCTTGATATTATCTTTATATGTTCTATCAGTTATATCCACAAAATATATAGTACTGTAGCTGATATAATATTTTAAGGTAAACCTGTCTATACAATATACAATTATGCGTAAATTGTATATTCTGATATCTTCTCATTTATAAATAAATATAAATATTTATTTATGTATTGTACTTAGGTATATTATAATAAAGAAAACGTATCACGTGGAAATTATTTTTTCTATTATACCTACTAGAACATAATTTCGGGGCCATCTTCTTATTTTTACTTAAAGTTCACCGACGTTACAGCATAATGTTTGGCTTTTACATTAAAAAAAAAAACAAACATTATTAATTAATTTTTTTGTATTTCTTTTATTTTTAAATAAGCATTTTACGAGTACCTATATATTAGAATTATAAAAATATACAACATTGTACTTGTACATATATTAAAAACCAGTCAACGGCTTTAACACAATAATTTAAATAATAAAAAATGAAATTAACATATTATTAAGATTATAATTTCATTAAAAATTTTAATTCGCGTAATATAAAAAATGTCGTATTAACTTAAAATACCTATATATTTTACTATTTTTGAAATTCCTGTGCTTGCAGGCATATTATTTTGAGGCTATCTGTGTTGTTTATTATTCTAGTATCTATATCCTCTCTAAAGTGAACATCACGTAATCCATAGATATTTTACTTTCTGAGTATAAGGTCTAGCTATGATGCAATCACCATTTAGACTTTTCGTCTGACGACTACCTCACCTCTCTTTACATGGTACCAGAATATTGCAAATGTTATGTTGGAGAATTTTTCAAACCAGTAACCTAATATGATTGATTTTTGTATTTCAAAGCAGATCAAATCACTTGCCTTTACTCCGTAATACATATACCTATACTGATACTACTGTAGCCATATTTGTACACATTAGTTTATACGAAATATTAATAATGGATGAGAAAATAAAAACCAGGTAAGTCGCTCAGCTGTACCTATCTGTATTTTAGGTTTAGTGTGTATCTTGTCATTGACTAGATCAATAAATTCCAAATTCAGTTTGAATTAAAAAATAAATAATTAAGCAAGAAAAAAGGTTTTTGAGGTTGATATGGTGTACCAACCTCTATTTTTAAGTATAATTTATAATTTGTGAATGTCGCTATAAGAAACTTATTTTCTATTAGTTAACTCGATTGGTAGATTTAATTTTCGCAAAAAAATCTTATTTAATATAATAATAGTACATCGTAATTCGTTATAATTGTTATTCAGGGCCAGATCAAAGGTGGAAAACCATGGATTCCTCCCCGGGCGTAATATTCTGTTCATGATTTTAGGTTTAATTTCATACATTCGTTTAATTTTCTTTCATAGTTAATATTTTATTGACACACCACATATTGTAGCAAACCAAATAAACATAGTCATCATTAAAAATAAGATAAGTGAATTGCAAGACTGAGTTTCACACAGATTTTAACTGAAAATGCTTAATCATACCAATATTGTCGAAATTTTTAGGTCTTAATATTAAAAATAGCTAATTCTATTAACAAAAACCTTGAAAAATTCAACAAATATTAAAAAGAATTTATCAAAGAATTTTCATGCCCTAAATTTATATAAATGATTTTTGTACAAGAAATTATTTAATTTAAAATACCATTATTTATACTTTGTTAATATTACACCGTGGGTTTTGTTTTATTGTATTTTAATGTAGAGGTAGATAATAAATCATTTTTTTACACCTCAAATTATTTTAATATTTTTTAATACTTAAATATCAGCTTTAACCTACTTTTGACAATTTTTGGTCAATATCTCTAAAATATTTTATAACTGTAAATAATTGGTACTTTTTGTTTAAATGTCCAACTTTGTGAAAGTTTTAACTTCAGATGTTTATATAAGTATATATACACAAGTAATTTTGATATTTTTTTTAAATATAATCAGCAGAATTTGAAGGCAGCTCTTGAATTTATATTAAATTTCAAGCTTATTGACTAAGAATTTTTTTCAAAATTTATCAAAACAGTTTAAAATTTAAAATGTAAATAATTAATAGAAAAAGAACAAAAATATTTTTAAAAAAAACTATGTCTATGTCAACACTATATCATATCGAAAATGATAACATAAATATTTGATGAAAATGTTCACGGTTATTCATTATTATTTATTATAAATAATATTTATGTCAATACATATTATATTAATAAATCATACATGTATTTTTAATTGTAAAATAAAAATAAGAAAATTATTAATTACTATATTAAACTAATATGATTAAAAAAAGAGCTAATAGGATAATAATAAAATACAAATTATTCTAATTTGCTGGTATTTAATATGATTTATTGTCCAACTATTTAGTATATATTTCTTAAAACTGTGTTTATAGTTTATAAACCGCGACTTTTCCCTAAAAATATGTGTTTGAAAAATAAACACATACATAAATATGCTTAATAATAAAACTGTTACATATGGATAGAATTAATAACTTTTAACTTATATAAATATAATCCTGTTAATTAAAAGTACTTATTAACTTAACTCATCTAATAGCTGGATTATGATAATTAAATGTATATTCATTTTAGCACGCATTTAGTTACTATAAAATAAAGCAGAAATCATAAAGTTTATTCAAAGAGAATAAATAATAAGTTACTATAGCTACAGACATTTTGAAACAAATGAATATCTATTAAAATTCAGTGTTACTAATTTAATTTGTTATTCAAATCATAAATATTTTTATTTACGAAAATACCTAAATAATATGACAATATTTACGGCTGGAGACTTTTCATTTTCAATCATCATGGCCAAGACACTGTTATTATTATTTATTTTAAATTTACTACTCTATAAATAGGGATAAAAGTTCGTCGAAATCATTCATTAACTGTATGTAATATGAAAAATATACAATTATATATTAATATAATAATAATTTACAACTAGAAACAACGGTTTATTTGGCATTGATTCTAATAAGACGTTATTATCTTTTTTTCGATATAGGTATTCAATATCATTTATCTATTAAAATGTATATGGGTGAGGATTTATTTAATATTTTATATGACAATTATTATTTTAGAAAACTCTAACAATATGATTTTTAACAAAAATCTTAATTTAAAGTAATTATTAAACAACATTTTTGGGAAAAAAAATTATAATTTTTACTATTTTTTATCATAACAATTTTTAATTTTTGAATGAAACGTACATTTTTAATTTAATATTCCAATGCAGAATATTATTTGAAATATTTAGATGTTAGATCTATAAAGTTATACTACTTTCACTACGATTATTTAAACTTTGAATACTTATAACTCATAATTCATAAACTACTCGTTCAAAATTCTATTCGTATAGATAGAACTATTAAAAAAAAAAAAATTGTTTTGTTATATAAAAGCACGTTTTCAATAAAAATAATAACGTTAGAAATAGTAAAATATAATTTTTTTTTGGTTAAAATATTTTTAACGACTTTAAATTATGTAAAAAAAATTATTTTCAAAATTTATTTTAGTTTTTGAAATAATGTCTTGTGTAAAATGATCCGACAGGTACATATAGGTATCTCTTTAAACAAATATTTATTTATCTTTAGTCATAGGAAATATATAAATTAACTGCAATATTAGTAAATATTGAACATTCATACAAAGAAATTAAAAATAATTATATGTTGGTCTTGTGATTTGCTCCTATAGATATACTAAAATATATAAGATTATTTTATTCAATTATAGACTATAGATAAATTATAATTATAGTAGGCACTCAATCATTTAAATTGAAAATAATATTATAATATTATATTTAAATAATACATACAGCAAAAATTATAGGTCGAACTATTGCCATGTAATTGCAGGGATTACATAATAAATTGACTCGGAATAGGCGAAATAATATTTTGGAATATTAACAAGTAAAGGAGAACAAATAAATAAGTCCAAACCTACTTTAAATTTGTATGTCTTCAAGGTTAGTTTTATTTAATTCTAATTTCTAATTTTCTTATTTTTCAATGATTGTACTTTTAAGTCAATACTATGTATGACGTAAGGTCTATATTAAGTAATTCAAAACACACATTACATATATGAATATTTGAATAGTAGGTAGAGATTCCCATTACAGTTTATTTGGTTTAAACAAACAATCATTATTTAATTATTATTCATATCCTCTAATAATACGAAATTCCACAATACTTAGTATAATGTATTAAAAAATAGGTACCTATATAATAGCTATAAATTATAAAATTTTATTTTTTCTTATAAACGTTTATAAAAATGTATATATATATACATGTATATTTAAATGAATATATTTTAATCTTTGCTATTTTTCATGCTTTTATGGCATATTATAGCGTTTATGCGTTTATTTTAAGATTCTTCATATTAAAGCGTATATTTCTGAGCCCTGATTGTAATATTATATTAAACATTTTAGTGATGAAAAAAGCGTTTTTTTTTTTAAATTTTAGAATAACTCAAACTTGATTAAAAGAAAACACAAAATAGTTACATAAATTGTATCGTAATTATATTTTGAATGAAATAGTTTAAATATTATTTTATATCAGTAGATTTTGAGAGATATTGTTTTAGTACCTATTCATTATGTATTATGTAAGTAGAATTATTGTGTTTACAGTATACTTACGCCACTGCCTATATTTGCTGCAGTATACTTTTAAGTAAACCATATACGTATTTATTATATCCATTTGAATAAACGTTTAAATTTATGGATGTTTAGAGTAATATATTATACCAATGTATAATATTATTGTTTCAAAGAATCTCCTAACGTGCACTTTGATAACAAAATCTATGATACATAAATTAGAACTGTTAACTTAATAGTTAATTTTATTTAAATTTAAATTTAAAATCAAAATTACATTCTTAATTAAAAAACATGGTTTATTTTTTATAAATGAACATTGTTTGAAATGTTTAGAGTATAATCAAATAATTTTATAAAGAGTGATTCACCAAGTATGGTTACTTATTACTCGCCGCCCTATTATTCTTTTATTATTGTAGTTATTCAAAATATGAATTTTGGAATTTTTAAATATACTTTAAGACTATATATTTTCAAGGTTTTAAGATTTTTTTGTACTATTTAATGAATGCCCTATGGAAATACATATTTTAGTTTTTTTTTTTAAATTAAAAGTTTTTTTTCTTCTGTAAATTATTTAGTGAATAATTTTTCTGAAAAGTTTGACATATCTATATAAATTAAAATTTGACTGATTAAATTGAGTTATTGAAATATTTATACTAAAAGTAAAAGTTCTTAATAATGGTATTACAAAAATATAAAAATGACGTATATGGATCTAATGTTTATTATATTATGTACTTGTACAAATTATAATATTAAATATTAGTAAGTGTTATTTGTGAAAGAAATACAGGGAAAAGTAATAGTTATAAATTAATTTTAAAAGTTATTATTACTTACCTAGAATTTATTGGTATTGCTAATCTATAGGTACTTATAAACTTTGAATAGTTTTGATAAATCTTGAAAATGTGTTTTAAGTATACGTGATGTACGTCAATTTCCACATTTTTAATATTATAACGTTACATAGTTAATACAATATTTTATGGTAAATGTTTATGTCTCTGCTATAGAATCAAACAAATAATTATTGTCAACTATTTATATAGTTATATTTTATTAACGCGACAAGCAAATTCTTGTTGTATATTTTTTTTATCTACTAAAAATTTAAATTGGAATTTGTAAAATTTAAAAATGTTTATTCGTGTCTATGTAGCGAGTGAAAATAGATGTGTAAAGAGAGACGTTTTCCACGTCATATTCACATACTGGAATAAATTTTGTTGACAACCCTACCATACATATTTATAAATTTTTATATTTTTAACCATCATAACAATTAATTATAGTTATACTACATGTTATATATATCTAAATAAGAAAAATCAATAAAGAAAATAAAAACATTTCATTATTAAAAGGATATGATTGATAACCGTCAAGACACAAAATAGTTCTACCTAAGCAAACTTCCTCTAAAGTCATATAAATACATCTCTTGACTCCTCTTGAATTAAATTTTAGTCTGTTACAAATTAGCGTAAATTTAATGAAATTTCAAAAAGTAATATTTGCTTAAAAAAAAAGGGATAACATATAAACTAATACATTTTTATTCTCAGACTAATGTATTATTCGTAACCAGTTTTGTATGCTTAACAATAATAAGATAAATATGCATTCAAAAATTCATTGCTTTCTACGTTTCTGAAAAATAAAAACAATACATTCAATACATTGGAGGTCCATAAACTGGTTCTTATTTACTTATAATAATTGATTCATATAAATTTAATTCATTGATACTATACAAACATAATGATGAGGATCAATCTGGATATTATTGTATATATTATATTAGTTTATTATAGATTACTGAATTATATAATTATAAGATAAAAATTAAAAAAAAAAACAGGGAAGCCATTTTTGCGCATGATGTTTCTGGTCATTTAGTAAGTCAATGCAGTGGATGTGTTGGATTGGAACTCAATGATAAATCGTTTTACATAAACAGACAAAAAAATTCGGAGTTGTATGTTTTCAATGTCATACATAGGTACTCGCACTTAGAATTTCACTTGCTATACTGAAAGACAGTTGTTTTAATATTATATAATACTCGCACGAAAATTTTAAAGTAAACTTCTTGGAGTTAATACAATACTAGATTTTGTCTTAAATAAATATATTTTAATGGTCTTTTTAGTTATCTAATGTTTATAGTACACTCTATTGAAGGTTGAATATTTTTAACCCTATTTTAATGTTCTGATGCATATATAATTTATGCAAAAATTATTTTGAGTGTGCTAGCCTCTATTTTTATAAAGATATTTTATTATGTATTTGTATTGCTATAAGTAATTTATTTTTACGATAATTTGAGCTAATTTTAGCCAAAACAATAAAAAATAGCATATATTATATTATTATAGCTATTATATTATACTAATTGTAGATAAGTATATATTATCAACACGATGGAAAATGTTTCAAGTATCTAAAAATTACATTTTTTTAACTACAAAAAATAGCCAAGATCGTTATATTTTTTATTTTATTATCCAATGTCATAAACATTTGAATTTGAAATATCTATAAACACATTTTGCATATTTTTTTTTGCAATAAGAAAATCTTGTTCGTCATCGAATACATTTTTCAATTCTTAGCTATGAATTTTGTTAATATGAAAATTATGATACTATAATAAACAGTGAGTAAGTTCCCCTATATTATAAAATTCCAACAACAACAATAAAATAAACCGGGTTGCGCATTTAAATACCATTGTCACTCCAATTTATTAAAATATTAAATAATATATAATATATATTGTGATATAGAGAAGAATCAAATATTTTTAATCATTCCCACCATTTCTATTCAAGGTTTTTGTAAAATATTTAATTTTATATTTATGTTGTTTGTATACCACATTATTTTTAAAAATTTTAAGTCTAAGTATGGAGGAAATCACAAGGATGGGAATAATAATAATACCGTAGTTGAGGTGGGGATATTACTCTTGAACTTGGTCTTGATAATTGAACCGTAACCAGTTTCAGTGAGTCGTAGTCCAGTCGCCTTAGTGGACAGATCAGAGCGGTAGTCTCCTAGATAAGGATACGTGGTAAAACGGGAAAACAATTTCAAGTAAGTCAGGCTTAATAATTGTACTTAATATTTATGTCAATTCAATTTTTTTTTTTTTTGATATTTCAATTATAACATGAAAAATACAATAATAATTAGCGAATTTCAATAACTGTAAAATATGATAATTAGATACTAAATAGGATTGCATAGGTATTGCGAGTAATATGTGTATATCATAAATATTCAACCAAAATACTTAGGAAAATATAATTATATTAAATATAGTGATATTATTGAGTACGATAGATTTAACAATCAACATTTTTATTTTACTAAACCAGTACAGTATTTTTAATTAAATCAAAATTACTAAATTAAATTCATGTTCATTTTTTAAATTTATTTATATTGTTAGATATAACAAATGTATTTGACAAATTTTTGAATAGGTACTCGATTAACTAACTAACACCAAAATACCCAAAATATGTACCTAATTATTAAACAAATATAAAAGTAATTACTTACAGTTGCGATTCGAAAACTTTTTATTTTTAATTTATTTATAATTATACGACTTTTAACGGTATTTTCATTTTACTATTGAAATTTTAATTAATTTATAAATTATAAGTCAACATATTGCAATGAAAAAAAAACAATAATTTGGTTATATATTAATTCGTGTTTGTAGAATTTAAACGTCAGTGCTACACCCTAAACATATTTAGCAAGGATTTAAAAATGTGTTTCTTGACCTTGGCATTGAAATAATGTAAAATAAAAAATATACACAAACTTAGTTAGATTATTAAATTGCCAATAAAATAAAATAATATATATTATTCATAAATCTAGATTTGTTATTATTACTTATTTTTAACCACTGTTAGATATATATATATATATATATATATATATATATATATATATATATATATCATTTATATATAAATAATTATAGTATATACGTATAACATGTAATTAAATTAATATAGTGTACAATAATAACAAAAAACATTAACTTATGGTATGCCAATAGAATTATAATATATTTTATTTATTTTAATCAATACGATCTTTATTAAGTCTTTATATAAATACGTAATAAATACGTCACACATTCTACGAAACAGACAATATGAAAACTATAAACAAAATGTCGATGTTTAAGTTATGAATTTGTTTGAACTTCTTAATCAATATTCACACAACCGTTAATCATGACGTAGGATTATTAATTATTCAATTATAAATAAATACGTATGTGTGTATTTAAGCCAAAAACAAAAACAACTTACGGAAAAAACATAACAAATAACAATATAGGTACTGAAACATTTAAAATTTGAATTTAAATTTATTACGTAGGGAAGTAAATCATATTTATGGCATTTTATAATATTAGACACGTTTAATTGTGAATAATTTTCGGACTATAGGTAACTGAAACCAGTGATCGAATAGATTATAACTTATATTCTAGAAAAATATTATTATAATAAATATGATTACGTAAGAGAATTATATAAATTTACAAATGTCCCAAGTCATTTAAATAATAAATATTTATATTACAATAATTTAAAATGTTTAAATTTATATTTATTCACATAATATAAAATACGAAAAACAAAAACAAAAATAATAAATATCTTTTATAAGTACGTATGTACCTATAATATTATGCACAATACAGAATAATATAATGTTTGTCATGATTCGTAGATTTTGCGCAGTTATTATTTTTTCAAAATTCAAGTTTAAAAATATATTACAGACTGTTGAACTGTAGAATATTGATATTTGATATTTATAAATTATAGTTTCAAGAAAAAAATGTGATAGAACTGCGCAAAAGAAAACAAACAGATTTCCTACAGTAAACATTTTTTTTTAAATAATAATAAACGTCGTAATATTAATATTTATAAATTATTATAAGTGTTAATTATAATAATCTATAAGTGATCAAGTTACATTGTATAACAATATATTTGCCATTTTAGTAAACCTGAGACTTAAATATTGCATTTATTTAAGATGCTTCTTATGTATTTTAGACATTAGTTACCTATATAATAAATTAATTTTTCTGTTTGTCACACCAACGTGAATTGTAAAAGAATTTTACAAAATTATAACTTTTTTTATATGTTTAAAAACGATAAATGATATGTTCACGAGTATTAAAAAGTTCGTTTTTATAATTTGGTTTTGATATATTAAATATTGAGATTACTTTTTTGTTAAAGTACATACTCGTACTTATATCTACTTAATATTATCGATTTCCTACTCACGTTTTCTAACTAAGTACAAAACATAATAATAATCAAGGAGAAGACATAAACTGTATAATAAAATCAGTATTAAAAATGTTGATTACCTTATAACATAGTTATAGGTAAACGTTATCTAACCATATAGGGTTCTATATCTATGTATTGATGTTGTTAATATTCATTAAATGTATTGGTTTTTATCAATTGAAAATCTGCAACAAAGTTGATTATTAGGTCTCAAAAACTTTAGTTAACGAATTGAAATTAATTAACTGATATATTTAAGTTGGATAACTTTAGAGTCACTATTTTTGTGTAATATGGTACCTATTTCATAATATTTTTATAAAATTTGATAACTCTTATGACAGTAAGCACTCACTATCTCAAAATGTAATAACGTTTTAAGAAATTTTTGTTTTCACATAATTTAAAGAAATTACAAAACAACATCTTTGAAAAATATTGTTTTTAATATGTTTTATCATTATAGTTTTGTAATTTGTTTTTTTTTGTTAGTATGTATAAATTTAAAATTTTATATTTCGTGACAGAATATAATGTAAATATAAATTAAAATTGAATTTGTAACGAATAGTTTATTAGTTATATGTTATAACTTATAAGTATTTAAAGTTTAAATCAAAGAAATAGTAAACCATCATTCTACGGGTACATCTGTAATCTTTAAATAATTATAATAGTTATCATAGGTACTAAAAATAACCTATCTATATTCTGATTTAAGTTATGAAATTAAAGATATATATTGTTATTTAAAAAGTAAAAACTTAAAAATATTGTTTTAGACTTATTTTAAGAATATAATATATAAAAAAAAACATTTTTATAATCGTATATTATACTTTTCGATATAACAAGTTTTAAGTGTTAAAAGAATATTACACAGTAATATTATACATATAATCACCAAAAATGAATAAATAATTTGTTAATTATCTATTTCTATATACTCGTGGCTATTCACAGATAGACATTTTTGCTTGCTATATTTACATATAATTTGCTAAATGCTAGTATGGTCGGGTTTTCTATTATATAATATAATGTGTAGACAAAGTACATATTACAATAGTAGTAGTTGTGTTTGAGGTTATTTATTATTTTATTTAAATACTTAACGTGTGATGGCCCGATACAACAATTCATACTATACTTAAGTATACTTAAGTCCATAAACGGTTAACCTTAAAATTTCTAAAAAATAAAATAATAATAATGATTAGATATCATAAATTATATTTAAAAATGAATCAAATGATTAGTGTTAAAAGTAACTTAACAATATTCACGACAATTGTCAATGAACTATGAATACCTATGTAATATTATAATACGTATTATTATCAGTTATCACCATATGTAGTTGTGTACATATCTGGTATATTATATCACCCATTTAAAATTAAAGATAATATTATAAATTGTAAGGGACCTAATAGTATACTTCATAGTTTATGTGGAAATCAGAAAAAATTCCTTTCAGATCACTAAATTACAAAGGTATGGATATTATAATAATATATTCCAGAAAATTTTAGGAACAGTATCATCTCTCGGTTAATAACTATTTACGGTAGCTAACTAGTTGTATTAAATCAATATTGTATTAAAAATGTTAAAAAATGTAATGTGTAACATACACACTAAAACATTTAAAAAATTGATTCTTTATTGTCTAGTTGAAATGGAAAATATTTTGTTCAAATTTTATCAAATGTCATCAAGGATTTCTAGGATTTAAATATTATTTTTCAAAATTTAATATGGATAATAGTTCACTGATTACTTTAATAAAATTTTAAATAATACGAACTGTTTAGCTTATTATATTAAGATAACTTTATTTTTAATGTGAAAAACTATAGGTTGAGGTCATTCAAATCTATTTGAAATATATTTACATTTTATTAACTAATATCTAAAATAAATCTAAATGTAAGATATGTTGAATACAATTCTATGTCTTAAAGATTCTGAACAACGATCGATATAACCAATACAATTATTCAACTTAAGTTTAAAATAAAAAAACAAATAATATATATATATTTACAAAAACTGTAATTATTTTATTTTTTTTATAATATAATACATTATTTACTTTTGTTTCAGAAACTCACAACATTGACCGATGAAATGGTGTCCCGTTTTGCAGTATTTTCGTTATTCCTGATGGTGATGGTCAGTGTCAACGCATCGTTGACAGGACCCACAAATATATTGCCAACTCTACCAAATGCAATTATAAAATCAGAGAATTCTCAATGCCAATATGATAGTTTAAA
Source organism: Rhopalosiphum padi (assembly GCF_020882245.1). Taxonomy (NCBI): domain Eukaryota; kingdom Metazoa; phylum Arthropoda; class Insecta; order Hemiptera; family Aphididae; genus Rhopalosiphum; species Rhopalosiphum padi. The sequence goes on from NC_083600.1 coordinate 30,338,259, forward strand.
ATTACAATCGGGTCTGAAAAATATGACACTATGGGCACAACAAAGTAAGTTATTCATAATTAATGTAATATGATAGACATATTTTTTTCAATTATTTTATTATTATTTATTAGATTTAATAATAATACAATACTACGTATGTTAGACGTTGGTGATACATAGGCATTTTGTTGTACCTATACAATTAAGTTTTATTCAAATAATATAGGAAACTTACAATACTTCGATTTATTATTAATTATAAAAATAAAACGACAAGCAAATCATTTTACCATATTGTAATCATTTCTTATTTATGAGATGCCATTTATTTTAATTTGAAATTATTTATTTATTAAATTTATTTTAACCATATATTTTATTTTTGTTTGTTATACTTACTATTTACTACAATTATTGGCACTAAAATGGCCCTGCCATGGTACCAGTGGTCAGCTTCAACGACTTGCGTTAATAAAAGAAAATAGATAAATAAATAATATAGGTATTTTAAAAGCATCAGTACATTAACTTATAGGTATATTATATTATATCCGTCACAATTTCTGTTAACTCGTGGCCACAATTATTAACACCATTGTTAGTTTTGTATAATACCTATTGTATATATACATGTAAACGTATTGATTTTATTCTATTATCTCGGAAGAATACGTACTGTATAGTTATTATTAAATAAAAAAAAAATTTAATTAAAGTAATTGTTATTAATTATTTTTTAGATGTGTTTAATGTATACAATTATAACTTAATCAGATGTAATTTCATATTTTTAACTACTAGTTAGTTGGGTATATTTTATTTTTGAATCATAATAATTAATTATACATAGAAACCTCTTTGTTTAAGACGTTTAAGTAGTCGCGAATTTTAGATTTTTTTTTTATAAGAATTTTTATTGTTTTACTTGACTATTACTTGTGTATATTTAGTAGAATTTCATTAATTTCTGTATATTAAGTGTTCGTAGGTTAAAGAGTAGTCGGGTTTGTCTGTACAGGTGTATTTAATGTAAAACCATAAAACTATAGTATTATGTACAGTGATTATTTTCTCACGAAATAATCGTATTATGTAGTTTTTGCTTAGGTTTTAAATTATTTAATTCGGAATAATTAAATTACAAGACAAACGATAAATTGGGTGGAAATAGTTTTATTTGAAACGTACGTTGTGTTGCTTAAAATGTTTATAAATATCATAAAAATTATGACGAATGTAAATGATGAATGTTTTAAAATTATTTATTTGATCGACGATTAGCACGAAATAATGACGCGGTTAGGCCCCCGACCAAGTGGCCTGTAAAATTGTTAATTGATGTGCTAATCGTTGCTGAAAATAAAATCCATAATAATCCAAAATAACTATAGGGGGCTGTGGAAATATATCTACACTCTCTCACGTTATTTTTAATTTTAAACAAGGTCTGATGCCAAAAAAATTCCAAAACAGGTCTCGCCAGTTAACGATAATTGTATGCTAAACGTTTTGCAAAAAAATGTTTTAGAAATTCATAGTTTAGGGACGTACCTACGACAGTCTGTGTCATCGTATATCGTCATAAATCCGTACCCTAAACCGCGGGTTTAATGGTGATCGTGCAGAATATCGTGTCAACGTTTGAACGAAAAAATGTATAATTTTGCGAAAAAAACCTATTGGTACACATGTACCTATACATTATGCAGACATGTGGTTTTCCCCGGTGTGTGTGGTAGGTTATGTTGGATTGGGTTAGGCGGCGCTCCGGTAACACGCCGTTACATTACATTATTATACAGTGACTTCTATACTAGTCAGACATCTATATATTATAATGGCCGTCCACTCGTGAGATTCCGAACACTTCGAGTGCCTATTTGAATAGTTCCGAAGTATTTTAAACTCTAGTGTAAAATACGTTTTATAGTAGGTAATTTCCAGAATATTTAAATAGTGAATTTTAATTGTAAATTCTGTACTCGTGTGTTTGATATAGGTACCTACCAAAAACTGTTACCCATATTTTGCGTACGCTACCTCCTAATTAATTCCGTTTTATTAAATTAAAACTCACTTTACGTGTAATTGCTACACATGGTTATAATCGTCGAGTATTTTTGTTGCTCTTTAATGATTATAAGTGGTTTTTATGTCATCCTAGAAAAGTTCGAATAAATTGAAATGTATCACTACCATTCATCTTGTAGTTGATGATTTAAGAAATTTATATTGCTTTTCAATTTTATATTCCATACATTTATTTGTTGAACTTATGTTTTAAGAAGTGTTTTGATTATATTTTGAATATTTATTCCATAGGTTTAATGTATATATAATATATTTTGAACATATTTTGTGCGAACACAAATAATATTGTTTTCAGTATTTTATTGAGAACTGACAATGATTGTATTCGGTCACCTGGGTACAATATTAGTGTATTTTGATTGAAAAATAAAATTGTCAAAAACTAGTTTTTTTTTATAGGCGACGCTGTCTACTCTCCGTTCGTAGATCGCAACGCAATCAGTTGATACCGAAATCATTTTCACGCACCATACACGTAGACTCTTATAATAATAATCTAATCCTGTTATATCTGAAACTAACCTTATTTCACGAGAAGGCGAGCTCAAAATTCCACATAACATTTTTCGATCTCACGCGTTCTTGGCAAAAATCCGAACAAACGTAATTTATTCCTAAAAGTTTCGGGCTGTTTTGACTTTTTATCAGACCAATTTTCTCAGCCAACTGTTGTGTATTTTGTATATGTAAAATGAATAGCAGTTATCGACCTGAAAATACTATATGTGTAAAAATAACTGTAATTATCTAAATAGCTACTACCTATGTTTTTTTTTATTATTTGGTTTTTGCGTTTTGTTAAACGTCAACCAATATTATATTATTGATAGGCATAAATTTTACAAGAACACAAAGATTAAAAAATAACATTAAAAATCACGAATAACATCTGTCCAAACTTTTTTTAATCGAAATTTCAATACTGCCAATTGACAATTATCGTATTATAGTAACGATTTAAATCAGTTTGTATGCGCACTACATATACCGTAGAAATTAATTTGTAACGTAATAACGTCTACAAAATGATTATCTGAAACGCGGAAAAAGTTAATAAAAATAAGTGGCTTACAGTAATTATGATATTAACATTTAAATAATTATTCAGAAGGTAAAAAAAAACACTGCCCATATATATAATTTGAAAACTGCGATATAACTATTATAGGCACCTGCTTACTTATAACAATAAACTGTGTAGCACAAACATTTACTGTAACAGGCGCCACAGGTTTCGTCGAGGACGCCCAAATTTAAATATCCTTTATGTACTGCAGACAAAGTATATAATTAATCATGTAATAATGCAAATCGCCAATATGTTGTGTAACCAATGTACATGCATATAATGTATAATTTTATATTATTGATTATTCGATTTCCTTAGGACCTCATAATGACTTTTTTTATAATTTTTAAATTTCAGTTTCAGATTATGTGACCATTATTTGTAGATCAAATTATTATCGCCTTGATATTTTATGGTTGTTACGTATCAATGCTATCAATTTTGGTTTAAGCATTTAGCTTTTATAAATATAATATATTCGATACGGCGGTAGTCTAAATAAAATAATGTATAAATTAACTCCACTTAATACAACTATAATAATAATAGTGGTATAATCCCAATAGGCTGCTGGTTAGGTTAGATTAGCAGGTGATATTTTAATGCAGGGTTTTCATTCTAATTTTAAAGAGTCGTTTCCGCATAGTAAATCTTCCCAGAATAAAATATTATTCTACAGGCACTTACTAGTTTTCAATTTTAAAATGCGATATTTAATTGTATACGTAGAACAACCCTGAAAGTTGAAATCAATGTAATACTTTTTAATGTTAATGACATTCGTGACACTTAAACACTACTATAATAATATTAATATATACTATGACCAAGACATCTATAATAGTATTTGATAAGTATTTTAAATAGGTACGTTGGAAACAAACGTTTTAAACTTTGATCGCTAATTATTGTAATTATTATTAAAGTCGAAAATATTTTATTGCGTATAATGTATATTATATTATTTGACTTAGTATATTTAACTATGTATGGATATTTACACTCTAAAAGTAGTGTTAAGATGAACTAATTTTTATTTAATTGTTCATCCAGAATATTGTTGAATTCTATAAAATAATTTAATTCAATATCTTTAAAGGTTTTATTTACATATTAATTGTATGTTATATGTATAAATGTTTATTATAATTATACAATCAAAAAAAAAGTAGGTAATAATAAATAAATAATTTATTTTATACATTTGAAATTTGGAAATAGTTTTGAATACTTTAATGTGCACTATATTTAAACGTTTATGATTAATTATTAGTGAAAGTATAGTTATATAATAAACTTATATTATAAACGATAGTAATTTTATAATATCGATGAAATTTTTTATTTTTATGGTTTTTGCATTCAATTTGCATAGTTTAGTAATACAGATTGCATTATTATATTCCCAAAGAGAGACATAGAAAGAGAGAGAGAGAGAGAGAGTGAGGAAAAAGAGAGCTAAACTTCCACAAGGACACAGACATACGAAAGGTATAGTCGGTAGTCAAGCAGTTGTTCCGTTATTATTGAGTATTATTGACAGGCGACTTCTGAAAGGAGTACTGACTACCGAAGTGCCGACCATGTTTCAATAATATCGTGTACAAGATAAACCATTTATAAGTAAATTAAAATGCTGTGAATTTGCATATAAATATAAGTGCATTCAAAGTTGAAAGTTGGTTATTCGCGAGAGTGATAATATATTATTTATTTGAAGAGTTAATTTATGCTATGGCTCATTATTCATATTCAAATTATTGTATTACAATTAGTAGATATATAATTTTTTTTATCGACCAAACGGCGTTACATTTATCTTCGCACAACCTCTGTAATACTAATAACATATTCGTAATCCGTAATTTATCATTATTATATCATAACGATTTTAGTAATACGATTATGGTCGATGATTCACTTGTCCCGTGAACTTCTCTAAAAAAACGGGCAAGATGAAGATCCGGCCCAAACCAGTTGTCACTTGAACATCTCCGCGGTTAAAACACCGCTGTGAATAAAAACCGTCCTACTAATTATTGTATTAGATGTGTACCTACGTATACGGTTACCGATTTAAAAGCGAACGTAAAATTTATGCACATAATAATATGTATTTAACGAAATTAACAGTTATTAAACAACTATAGATATTTGCGTTGGCCAAACGGGTCGAAATACCACTCGTTTCGATCTCGCAGAGTCGCAGACTTTCTGTTTTCACGCCAACGGCATAATCCGGTTAAATACGTGTACGAGGTGTCTATAACATATTATTTTCGTACAATTTTCTCGGCGGATTTGGCAAGTCAAATATATCGGTTTAGCGATGCCTTAAAGTCGTTTAATCAATGTATATAGGTGTGTTCTAACTTCTATTTTCGTTAAGAGTTTATATTCGTAGACGATGTATATTGATGAAATGTTACAGGTAAAAATAGCGCAAGTGTAGTGTAGGTTACCATGTTATTAGTATACATTATTGTTCTGCAGCGTTCTTAAAACCACATATAATTATCGTTTAAAATAAAATTAGCATACATAATATTATTATTTTTTTGATCGGGATACAACATTTTTTTCCTTATCGTTACAGTTTCCATAGTAACAATCAAACAATAAAAACGACGATTAATCAATTTAATAATGTTTCGATTTCGCGTTATAGCACAGAATTCTGTGGTTATAGTACGTAAAAGTTGCTCATCTTAGAAGCTGATAAATAATATAATATAATAATTACGTTACCACAACGACATCGTTTTTACATTTTTTTATAACACATACAACACGAATACAACAATTTGTTTTCCATCGTTATAATGTTTATATGGAAATCAAATAATAACGAGTTATGTTAGGTTAGGTTATAAGTCGTAGCGTTAGTATAGTACCTAGTTTGTCTATTCATAAACTCATTACCATAGCAACCAACCTCCCCTACTAAATATGATTAAAATGTATTTTATTCATAATCGGTTTTTTTTTATAAAGTTGGCTCTTGTAATCGATAATTTATATAATTGCATTACTATAATTGATACAATTTTAATCGTAGTTTTAAAAACGCGTTAGATATGATTTAATGTTTTTCCGTGCAACGAAAAAATATCGAATAGCACGGCACGTCTATCATCTATATGTACCTCTCATGTCAGATGTTGGGTCCTGTTCTCGGAAACGTGAAAAGCCTTGCACCTTTAATTCTGAAAACGGGATGGGCAATTACTGATGAAGGTCAGTGAGTCTAAGAGTTCGTTTCCGCGACGTCTATTCATTACCGATCTTGCCCCTCAAATGAATTTTAATAATATTATTATCAATGTTACACATAATATGAATATCTGGTTAATCTATGAATATTGAAATCAAATACATTTTACGTTTGTCTAATGAATTTATTATAAATGGGTATTTTTTTTACAAAATATTAATATAATTTTTGTTGCCAAAAATTTGAACTTAAAATTGCTACTGTGATAAAGTATCCATTCTGTGCATCGTCACATATATATATATATTAATAAAATAACAATAAATATTTCATAGTTTTAAATGTTTTAATAATTATAATAATTATATTTGCAGATACTTTAGGTTAGTTTTAATGTTCCCTAACACCTCATAATATAATAGTTTATTAATTATTGGTAACAATAAATTACACTTGTGTTGTATTATTGTGCGTTCATTTTTTTTTTTTTTTTTAATTACACCACGACAACTACAAATGCTATGGATTATTATTATTATTTTATCCTAGAAAAGATCACTCTCGGAATTGTGGTGATTGGCCATTAGGATTTGGGAGTTATTTATTTTTGACAGGTTTATAAAAGTTAGGTTAGGTTAAATACTATTTTTACATCTTTAATGAAGATAATTTTTTTTATTAAAATACAATAAAGAATATAAAATATAATTATAATAAAAATATAAATATAAATCATCATGTTATAAAGTTTCTTTAGAATATTATTTGGTTTACAAACTTGTGTGTATAAGTTTTTGTTGAAAATAGTAAATACTTTTTTCCAATCAATTCAAAATATGAAAAAGACATTGTTTTCGTATTTTGTAATTTTTAATACAGTGCGTTCTGCTAATTTGTACTCAAACATATAAGAATAACATAATTTTGTTTAACCCAACAACATTGTATTCTTTATAATTATTATTAAAATTTTAGTTAATTTTTATTCAAAGCAAAGCGAGTATTGTACATAATGGTTTTTAGTTATGAATTTTTTTAAATATTTTATGTGAACATTATTTTGATCAGAGCGAATGTTTTGAAACTTTAAAATAGTTCCTTTGTTTTGGTAGAAAATCGAATTTATTTTACACTTTGTTTTTATATTTTCTTATTATAGTTTATTCTTAAACATAAGCAAAAACTAAAAAGGAGAATGTGTTTTAGAAATTTAAGCAGTGGTGTTTAACCAAGCTCCTTTCAGAATCGATTTTCAAAAGTGATGATTTTTTATTATTTATACATGTATGTAATACGCTCGGGACCTACTTGGGACGGTCATCAAATGTTCGAGCGCTTTTTTTTTAAAATTTAATTTTAACTTTTAGCTAACCTATTTAAAGTCCATATTATAATATTATATTGTTATAAGTATTATTAATGATACATTAATATTAAAAATATGTAAAAAAGAAAAATAGAAATATTATTTAAAAATATTCAAATTATTGTAAACATTGTTTTATTTAGACGAAATATTATATTATAGGGTTACGAAAAGTAAATGAATAATAATTTAATATTTCGATTTCACGCACGAACTGTTTTATCTGTAAAAATACATCCATCTTATCTCATTTATAAACAAAACCAAGTGTAAAAATATTCATTTTACTTATTGATGTGCATTAGAAAATAGAGCTGTATTTCAATAAAAAGTAACGTTATTTATACAATAATAATAAGGATCAATTGTACTTTGTAAGTATGGGCGGTTTTTATTTTTATTTATAGGACGCAGTTCACGAGTAGTTGGTGGGAATTCGTTTATTATTTTATGTACCTAAAATATTGAATAATATTAATACTTAATATTCACACAACCGTCACAACCACACCATACGTGGTATTTACTATTTGCTATTTACACAACCTCGTTAAGAGTATATTGTACCCGTTATGTCTGTGATACTTACGCATAACCAAGAAATTTTAAAATAGTATTTATTTTGTTAATTTTAAAATGATCATAACTTGCATTAAAATTGAAATATCATTAAAAGCCTGCATAAAACACCAAATAATATTTTTACCTTTAAATCATAATGTTATAACTCAATTTACTCTAATATTATAAATAACACAGCTTATCGGATTCTTCTACTCGTAAAATTTGCTCTGTTATATGTCAGTTAGCGGAGATAATATTAAACATTTAACGACATTATACGGTAATGAAATTGTTAACTCAATAATTACTATATAAGTTTGAACTTTTGAAGCTTTAAATATTAAAATTAAATATTTTTGTTAAATACTCTTCACATCGAATTATATTAATTATATGACTATTATACCTATACACATGTAAAAAAAATACTAGACTTTGTTCTCTTCAAATATTAAATACATAACTTTATTCTCAGTAGTTAGTAAAAATACAATTTAATTTAATTAAACTAAAATAAAGTTTATACTACCATAATAAACAGAAAAAATGTGTTTAAAGTTTTGATTAAACTCATTTTTGATACTTAAAATAATTCATGCAGGAAATTTGTTGTATTATTATAACAACCAGAGGAAACATGTTTGTGATATTTTTAAGTATCTCAATTTTGCGGATTTTAATAGAATTTTTAATATATTTACTTTGTTTAGATGCCTAATTATTTTTTATCATTATATCTTTATATTAAATTTAATAAATAAATCAAGGTATATTTATTTATATAATTTATCAAAATTAAATATTACTATTAAGTATTAATGTTATTTTCTGAAAAAAGCTTTTTTGTCTTTGAAACAAATTTAAAAAAAATTATGTTTACGTTAATAATTTAATAGTACAAGCGGACAATATTAGGCTATCCGTGAATTCGGGATCAAATTCAAATGCATATAAACAAACACATGTCATATTATTTCTGATTATAAATGTTTAAATGTCAGACTATAAAATATTTTAAATATTTACCTTACCATATTAAATAACAAAAAACGTCAAAATAAATATAATTCAAAACGTAGCATCATAATAATAAGTTACCATAACAACGGAATATCTGCAGGGTGGACAAATGAAAATTACGAGCGTATAAAAGGTTTCAGTTCATAATGTATGGAAACCTTAAAAAATCTAATCACACTATTATTATATTATTTTCTAGTGTGGGATGCATCAGCGAAACAAGCAGTGGGTTTGTTGTCGGGAAACAGATTCCAGTTAGGAGACTTTGACGAGTGCCTGCAGGTAGCTAAACCAATTAAGGCCCAATACTGTCTTGTTGATGTCAAACTCGATGTGCCGTCTGAATATTCATATGCCGATCCACTTGCTAGAGAGTATGATCCGTTATTACCAGCTTGGCACAAGATTTACGTAAGAACATTTTTTTCTGCCTTAATTGGTAAATTTAATCCACCTTTATTATTTACTATTTTTTGACACATACTCTTTTCAAACAATTATTCGTAAAAATGAACATTAATGATAAATATCTTCGTTAATAATGTAAGAAACCTTTTATTTATTTCGTATAGACTTTATATTTTACAACAACAGCTGTTGTTATTGTATCACAGTATATTCAATTTATTGAATTATTAAATTAGTAATATTAAATTTACTTATTCTTATGAGGATATTGTAAACGTACTGTTTGTTTTTTATCCATGACTCAAGTGCAATATATTATCAAATTTTCGTTCAACAGAATAAAACATGTGTTGATAACTTTAATAATAATTTACAATTAACTGACATAATATCAATCTTAAATTTAAAATATAGTCTACGGTACTTAATAGGCTTTTATTACAATTTTAGTTTTAAATTGAGTTATGAACATTTTAAATCGTAATATTTTTCAGTTATAATTTAGGTACTTTACAATTAAAATATAAATATCCACTATTGAGCTGCCCTAGATAATATTCTAAGCTTTAAGTTTGTTTATAAGTCAATTCACTCAGATATTAATGCTAACAACATAGGGTTAGCTCTATTGAACACTTGAACGTAAAGCTTTTATGTTACACGTGGGTTAAAAAGAGAAAAATAATAGTGACTGCAGGCAACCTCCACTGAAAGAAAACCAATTAATTCTTATAATTTTTACTAAAGTAGTATTATTGATAAATCGAATAAAAATTTGGTGGTTGACTAGGTATATAACATGTTTTATAATACAAAATTATGAAGTTTGTAGGAAGTCATAAAAAACCAGACTAATAATCATGTAAAATTAATGATATATCATATATCTAGTATCTCATATATTTTGTATATCAGCTGTAACTGATTTAAAAAAAATATATGTTGTATTTTCATAGATAAAAAGAATAGTCATAAAAAAAAAGTTATTGGATAAATCAAACTTATTTTAAATTTAAGTCCTTGAACACCCTTGTTCGATTTATAAAAGAAATATTGCTAATAGTTGCTCACCTCAACCTTCTGTCGTCCTCGAAAAGAAATTCCTGTTTTCATCACAAACTTTACATAAAGTGTAATCAATCTATTGAAAAACTCAACAATGAATAACGATAATAAATGTTATATGTCATGTATCTTATCAAACATAACATAGCATTCCATGAAAGATAAATAAATAAATAATTGATATTTTAATATTGTTTAAGTCAAAGTTCTTCCACTTGAAGGCTTCTTTATTCCGTGATGTGTCTTTTTTCTTTCATATTCACTTATTTTTCTACTTATTTGAACAGATTGTATAATAAAAATCATATTTAAAATTATTATATATATATATATATGATATGTATGGCTTAATAATCAGGTAATATTGGCATTGTTATGGTACTGCTATACATAATTATTATTCAAAGTCTTAACTATGGAGTCTTGATTTTCATTGAGAAAATGACATGTCTCTGGTTGATATTCGTTGAATGTTGTATTTAATGCCGTCACACATAACGTGTATTTGTATTGATTTGATAAAACAATAGAATTAATCATTTTATAAAAGCATACAATCATTTTAACTGAATAAGAAATTATTTTGAAACGACATTATATGTTTTGTGCATTTTTCTAGACGACAAGCATAATTTGTCCAAATAAATAATAATTAGTCTAGTCGGTGCTTTATAATAATACTCTTCGTTAATTGTACCAACCTACCCTAAAATAAAATCCCAGATACGTGTCTGCATTCCTCGAATTTTTTGAACCTAAACTAAGAGCAAGTGTAATAATATTTTTTTTTGGTGAAAAGGTCATTGACATTGACTAAGATAGAAATTATTTCTCATCCCTTCTTTATTTTTTCGCTACAATAACTAGCAGAAAACCAGTTTTTACACATTATACACGTCAGTATCATGCAAAACTCTTTTAAAATATAAGTGTAAAAATAAAACAAAAGTCTGATGAAAGATTTAATTAAACTGGTTAATCTTATATTATGTAATAGACAAATAGGCGATTAACTAATATCTATATAGTACATGCTATCTTTGTTTGATTATCATAAATATAGGTACCTAGTAAAATCTGATAATAATATAAAATATTAATTCTTATTCTTTATTTTATATACATTACAGTATAAGAACAGTAATTTTTTTATTTTATTTAAGTAATTTTAAATGTTTTTTTTTTTTTAAATTGTTACCACAAAATTACAAATATAAATATAAATAATAAAGTAATAATATTTCTTTATAATTATTGAGATTAAAGATGAAATATCAGGTGATTGAAAATGTGTACACATTTAGTAGTATTAACAATCAATAATAATAATAAAACAATTAAATATTATATTGTTTTTAAAATTATGTCAGTATAGCCATTATAAAATATTTATTTACATATGTACATATATTAACATATATTATACTATGTTGTCTTTCTTGCGCTGAACAAGGTAAAGACAAGTTCATAAAGTAGATCTGTGTTAAGTTACAAATAATTAGAAAGCGATTCATAGCCAATACACTAATTTTAAAATCATGAAAATTTTATTTTTGAGTGTTGCTTGTAGCTTTTTCTATAATTTTCCATAATTAAATATAATTGTTATTCATAATAGTAGATAAAAAACAATATAATTCGTATGGTATATTTGATATAATAATTTCAAATAAAAAATATATCGTTGTTGATACAAAAAAACGTCTCATTTGCTAAAACCTACAAAATAGTTTTAAAAAAAATACCTACTAATAATAATCATAAAAAATGCATATTAAAACTATATTGAATATTATTTTGAAAAAATTGCATTCAGAATTCAATATTTATAGGTATATTTATTGATATTGTATAAATTGCCAATTTTTCCACGTTAAAGGTAATAACTTATTTTTTTTTACCAAGCTTACATAGAAGGCTTTTCTGAATAATAGCTGGTGTCATAATTATAAATGTTTAATGACATAGAAAGTATTTCAATAATAATTTATTGTCGGTACCATATAGGAAGTTTTATTTATTATTTTTCATTAATTCTACGGAAATATATGATAGCACATGATAAATAACAAATTATAGCTTATTTTTTTCGGTATCTAAAGACACCAAAACTTCAAAATCTTAAATTTGGTACATAATAGGAAGTTTTGTCATGTCAATGACGATGTGTATTTTACATTTATAAATATTTTATTTTAATTCTTATTGTGTTGTATAATATCTTACTACGTCACAGTATGTTAATGAATGAAACGTTAAAAAATATAAACATAAATTATCAAACTTGTAATAACATAAATATGTTGAAACATTTTAAATAAAATTGAAAAAAAAGATATTATTATAATAATAGTAAAACATGAATATTCCCTCGAAAGTAAAGTTAATTCCTCATTTTTATTAGTAAAAAACGTTTTTGCAGTTCTTAAATCACTTTCTAAAGATTTTTGATAGGCTATCAATAACTTGTTTTTGTTGTATTTAACCTGATGTGTTAGTTAATATATTAATCAAATAATATGCAATGTGTTTTTTATGTGTTTTTTACACATTTCAAAATTAGTTTTTTTGTTTTTTATTGCTACTTATTTTAAAAGTATTTTTACATAAAAATAATTGTGTTATCGAAAACAAAGGTAATTTTCTAGTATTGTGGTTCCTTTGATTTTCTGGTATACACAATTTCTGTTTTAATTTAAATTTTCGATTTAAAAAAAGATTTACTCAATTGTATTGTCACGATAAACGTTTTAATCGTAAAAATGTATGTTTATTAAAAATATGAAATAGATATTCTATACCCACGCACTATTTATAAATTTCGAATTAATATTTTTTATTATAGTATGGCGGGGCAAGGTTCAAGCAGCGTTTGGATATGATAAAATGGGCTTTGTGTGTGCCTGCTTCATGTTCAGCAATGGATGTTCAGACGTATCTCAGATCGTATATCAAAGAAAACAAACTAGACGTGATTGAAAACGTGTCGGTTGCTGACAATATGTGTACTCAAGCGCAACGTCCAGGCGATGAATATACTGCTTATGACATAGCATTTGTGTAAGTTCTTGAACGATTCAATTTAAACAAGCTTTAGGGATTTTAATCATTGAGATAATATACGGGAGACCTATAAAAAAAAAACAAACACGAAATAAACGTTTTTCAACATGATTTTCGGTAATATATATTGTCTAAAGATCCGGTACCTACTAAATGCAAGATAAAAACAAATGTACCCAGTCGTTATTTAAAAAAAAAAAAAGCCTTATAAAGCAAGCGTTGTGTATTATTGTACTCAACAATCTCTCTGGTAAACTAGTTTATATTTTGCATGTTTAATGAGATTTAATGCGAAATTTGCAAACCTATAGAAATATAATGTCACCCTCTGGAAAGTTATACAGTGAATTTGTCTCAGCAAGACCTATTGCACTGCGAGGGGTCCCATTTCTTGATTGCCGTTCTGAAGTAGTGTTTTGTGAGTTCGTAGTTTTTCGTGTGAAATAATGGGTGACGAGGGTTACCTGCAGTGTTTCGGAGAAAGACCGGGTCTCGTGGAGATATACGAAAAAAATCATCTACAACTTTTTAAGATTTTTTAGAATATGTTTATACAAATATACCGAAATTCAAACGAGTAGTTTCTAAGTTATTAAACCTTATTATTTACTAACTAAAATAATCCTTTATAATGGTTTTACATAGAATATATAAATTACTTAATGTGGTACGTAATTTTTTTGTCTTTTGTCTATACTTATTACTGAATATAGATATTCAAACAATATTTAAAAATTGTAAAATGTTAATATAATAATATTATTACTATAATTTTAGGACCATCATAGCATCCGTATATTTCAAACCAATAAATTATCTAGTTATGAACTATATAATATTACCTATAACATTTAATAACTGAGAAACTACTCGTGACCTTACTTTAAGACCTGTAAGTTACAGACGCCTATAAAATGTTAAATTAATATATATTTCAAGTTTATGTTTATAACATATTCTACCTAATAGCTAATGGTTAAAAAAATACTTATAAATATACATAATATATACAATATATTTGTAAAAATTTCGATATATCTGTAATATAAAATATTGTTAGAAATAAAGTAATAATAACAGTTTTAATATTTATGTGGTAAATTCTCTCTTTATTTCAATAGTAGGTATTTTAATTATTAAAATATAAAATAAAATAAATAATAAATAATTATTTTACTTATATAGATCATTTATTATAATATGACACAATCCGCTACATAATCATTTATAGATTTATAAACACTTGTTTTACGTGTTTTAATCAAATTAATTATACATTTAGAACAATATAAAATATCAACATGCCAATGTATAAGAATGATATGCTTAAATCATTTTGTAATGATTGTTAATTACATTACATGTCACGTGTTATAACATAAATAAAAATTTCATCATAAGAATGGGTACGGTGACTTTTGTGGAAAAATACTAAAATAATTATAGAAATAATTGCATTTATTACACAATGTTTAAGAAAATATTATTCAAGAATAATGATTTTGTTGGATCAAACTACATTATTATATAACTCTTCCAATGAAATCTACGTACATTTTTGATATTTTGTCCACGACTTCCAGAAGACCTTCTATCCCTAGTATATTATATACTGAGTACTGACGATACACCAATATTCTCACAAATATCACATAATAGTCGGTTAATTAAATGATTCAAAATAATTTAAATATGATAAACCTGTGGACTAACATGAGGTAAATCAAATTAAACTAATCCAAATCTATTAAAGTACTTTTTTCACTAAGAAAATATCTTGATTCACTGTTCGTTTTGTTAAATAATCAAACAATTCCAAAGGCAAATTAAATAAAATATCTAGATTTATGCCAAACCTGCAGGGTAGAACGCTAAAGGCTAAGTTGGGTACCTTGAGAGATGATTTTATTCAAAATTATTAAAGGTTTAACTTTTAGAAGCTTAAAATCTAGTGAGCCAAAGAGTATAGGAACCAAAAAATAGGTCAATAAAATTTAAAATTTAAAGTTAACATTTACTTTTTATACTTATTTATTTGTATTTTTAACGTTTTAATATTATGTTATGCTAAAATTTTATAAAGTAATTTGAAAATATAGCGATAACCAGATAACAAATGTGTATGGGCTGCCAGTTGCCCATACTTGATCTAAGCGATTTTAAGTAGAAAAAACTGAATAATTTGAGACAGAGTGTAATGAACAATAATTAAATATTTCCATTTAACATTATTTGTTATCATTACAAGTCATAATGTAAAATTATAATAGGAGAAAAAAATTATTAATTTTAAGTTTAAACTTATCAGATAGCACTGCTGGAAGCTTTCTTATTTCTCCTCATCTGTTACGTAAACAATTTGTACATTCAATTTACATATTATATTTTTTGTATAAATTGTAAATAATATATATTTTATTTAGAAAAAAAAATTTTTTTAGTTAAACTGAATTATTTAGGAACAGGATACAAATATATAATTTATTTATTATTCTATATCGTTATTAAAATTTTATTGTTTTTGAAATTCTATTCAAAACTGATAGTTTTACATAATATTACACGGATATACAAGATGCTCATGAAGGTTTAATTCAAGTTTTAAGGAAATTAATTTAAAAGGTACCTACCTTTTTTACTTCATGGTAGGTATCTACCTAATTTATTAAATTATTTATTTATTATATAAAAAAATTAACAACTTCAACAAGGACAAGAATTTAGTACGCATGGAAAAAAAATATTGAAGTTTGAACTAAAATAATAAACTTAACTTATAAACATAAGTAGGTACCAATTGAGTATAGATATGTTTAAAGAAAAAAAATAGGAGAAGCTACTCTGCAACCTGCTTTACAGTAGGTCCTATGGTATAAATTGAATACCTAGGGAATTTTAACGAATAAATTGATAAACAAACGATAAATCATTGCATATATTTTCAGTTATTGCTTAATCCTTTTTAGTTATTTAATTTAAAAAAATCACCGTATTGAAGGTCGAATATTTAAACACTATTTTCATAATTATCCTTACTAATTTTTCGTAAAATTTTGGATAGAGACTGTCAGTCTTTATTTTAAAGATATTTTATAATTTATTTACAAGTGGGTATATTATTATTAGACATTTAATTTATATTTTAAATATGGTAGGTGTCGCTGTGTCAGTAATTTTTGCAGAAATACCTCATATTATATTTTATTATTATTAATTATGATATATATGGTCAAAACGACTGACTATATAACGTATCGAATGATGATGTGAATTGATTAGTGGTATAGATATTTTTAAATATCAACGTGTATACAAAATAATATATTATGTTATGTAAAAGCTTGTAAGCTCCAATAAATACATTTTTTTAAAATTATAACAAAGTAATTGAAACTTGAAAAGTTGAAACCTACAGAGGAAAAATAAAATTGTTATTTTTTGTTTAAATATTAAAATTTACCGAAATATGACGTTTAAATTTCTGTAAAAAATTGTGATTATGTTCTATAAAAACAACTTATACGAAACTTTGTATTGATTTTATAAGTTTTTTGTTTCTGAAAGCACACTATATTTATTCATTTTTATCATTCTTTTATCAATATAAAAAAAAACTAAGATTCCATCGAAAATGGGCTGTGTTATATAAATATTACCGTTTTCAGTCAATATAATATAATCATTTCTTTCTAATCCCATGTGTGTGATATCGTACTCAAAATTGAAAAAAATGAGTTATAAAATTATCACAATATTGAAAATGTCCAGACTTTGTAGATAACGTATCTACTCTATGGTATTGCAATAAATTTCCTACAGCGTACACAATATCATCACAACACAAACAATTACAATTACGTATAAGAAACAAGTTTTACGTATGATACAATTGTTTTGATATTGTTTTCTAAAAACAAACTCTACTAATATAATTAGCTTTTAAACATACGACTATATTTTCCTCCGGAAATGTTCATATCATATTATAACCACCTCTTTACTACAAATCTATTAAACTCTATTAAATGTTCAATGCGGAAACATGAAATTTATTAATTCGAAAACCGTCCATTCGACAGTCGTATATTGAAACTTGACAGTGATGAATTATTTTGACAAGTTCGATGACCTAGAAATGAAACCAGTTCACAGACTTTGCTCCGTACTCTTTACACGGTTCTAAGTCTTCATATTTATTTCAAAAAATTATATACTGTAAAAACGCTGATAAACCTATTTGTTTTTGTCTTATTTTTAACGGGGAACTATTTGCATTCTTCCTTACTCACACATACGTACCTTCCTGTTTAATTTCCATTTGTACACAGACATCAGCGCTATTTTGTTCATCTGGTATGCTCTATGCATATTAATATTGCACTATAATACTGGAGGATCGGTCGTAACTGTTATAGTTGTTTTTTATGCTGTTTGCAGGAAATTATAATGAAGTCCCTGACATATAATAATACAGCGAGAAACCGGGTCATCGCGACCAAGAGTGATATGGACGAAATAGTATTAATATACTTAATCCGTTAATATCGGAAAAATCCTTTGCAAAAAAATTAACGTAATAATATTTGATGAGGGTCAAAGCGATTAGATATTCTCGTCAAAGGTGTCATTGATAATTATGTTGTTCCTAGATCTCCTTGGTTTAGTATTGTGTTTAAGACCTAAACGTTACTGACAAATTGTGATATTAAACTCGGCTATTTTAATTTAAGTAGAGTTGAGTTTTTAAATGATCGTATTTATAAAAATATAGTTTAAAACGGGTTAGGAAAAACAGTAAGCACATGCATAACGCGCGTTTATAGTTCCTGGTTTTTGTACGTAATTTATGAATCTGACGAAATTAAACATAAACAATATTATTAATGTCATGTTTCCCAATCACATTTATTATGTTCAAAATTAAAATGTACATTATTAGAAACAGTGAACACGTGTATAAAACACCTGATCAATACTGATTGTAATATGGTAGTTGCTTTATTATATGTTACGTTTATTATACTTGTCTTTAGGACTGCACCAATCACAGTTTATAATTACGAAATATGTGTACAACATATAAACAAATATTTATTGATATCAAATATTAAATTTAATAAAAATTCAATGATTATGAAAGTATAATATAGTTAAAAAAATATATAGTATTATAATAGTGAGAGTTATAGTTGTTGACCGACACACTATAATGCTTCAAGAATATTTAAATTATTTTATACATAGTACTAAAATAATTTAAAGGAAAAATTTTAAATGTGTACATAGGTTCGTGTTACCTACATATGGCTTAATGGTTACATAATTTATTAAAAAACCATTTTATTGTTTAGAAAAATATGAAATTTATTCACAAATATGTTTACCTAT
Organism: Rhopalosiphum padi; assembly: GCF_020882245.1. Classification (NCBI taxonomy): domain Eukaryota; kingdom Metazoa; phylum Arthropoda; class Insecta; order Hemiptera; family Aphididae; genus Rhopalosiphum; species Rhopalosiphum padi. The sequence goes on from NC_083600.1 coordinate 30,357,489, forward strand.
AATAAATATATGTGATGTATTAAAAATGAATTATCTTAGTCATGCATTTATGCATGAAAGCGGAGAAAACCATCCATTAACTGTACTCGATTTAAATTGTTTTATGTATATTTAAAATTCAAAGTTTTAACATTATTTTCTGCATACATATTAATGTATTAATGTTTTTTGTTATATGTGAAATTGCTTGAATATATTATACAGTTATATAAAATAAAATCCATAATATGGTGATGTGTATTAAATTAAATTATAAAGGTAAATTGAAAATGTATAAGCTTGTAACATAAAAATATATTATTATTGACACGTATTTTCTTTAATTAATCATAAATATATTGAAAAATAAGATACTCAAACAACAAAACTTCAATATTTTTTTTTTTAAATGAAATTGACATGGGCAAATACAATGAGTGTATTTTGTAAATTATGTCGGTTTAGTGCATTATGTAAACACTGAAATCTATATTAACTATATCGACTGTCAATTATAGTAGAGCTTCATTAGAAACGTATTGTTTATACAACGAAATATGAATCCTAAGAATTGGTTATTTCATAATAATTGTGTTCGTAATTGACTTTTGCTTGAAAACTTTTGAGTTATTAGTAGCACCTTACAGTCAAATAATAATTTGATTCTATGAATTCAATTTCAAAATAGACCTTGCCTTAACGTGTTGTACTAACTAAAGCGTTAACTTTCGACGTTCATTTTGTTGCTAATTAATTTATTGGTATACCTACACGACAGTATTTATAACCATAATAATAAACATGTTTCTATAAATATCACGGGCAACATTACAAGTGTTCTTTTTGTAATGATTATTACTATATTTCCCAACAATTTTCGAGTGAATTCATATTTTGTTCTATTTTTTCACAGATTACTCATTGTGTTTTTGGTATTGCTTACCATAATCGCTACAGTTTTCGATTACACTGTGTATTCCGAACAAGCCGCGTGGCAATGGAATCAAGGTATGTTAACAACTGCTGTACTCACTATAATCATCTATTATTAGCAATAAAATATTAAAAATGTCGGTTTTATCGGTTCCGCGTTTTAACAATCGTTTATGATGCAAATTTTCAGAATCTAAATCTGTGGATTTGATCATGTGTTTCTCCGGTAGACGTGCTATGCAAAGCTTAAAACACAAAAATTGCGTAGTCCGAGGATTGGATCTTACCCCATTATGTGGAACTACAACTATTTCAATGATTCTTATCATAATTGGACACAGATGGGGTTTCCGATTACCCGGACCCTTGCAAAACTACGAAGTTAATGAACAGGTATTAGCATTTTTATATTATTTTGAAACAGTTTTACACAATATACAATATGCATTGTAACATTTTTTTTTCACAATTGTCAGGTGTTCTACAATTATTTCATTTCGATATTCACCTCTCACATGGACTTATTGGTGGACACATTTTTCGCGATTAGTGGAGCTTTAATGATCCTAATCCTACTTGACCGCCTTGAACGTTCATTCATTAATCCCTTTAAAGTATTGGTATTTAAATATTTCAGGTGATTTTCATAATTCAATTTTCCAGACAATATAAATAATAATTATAATAACAACTATGAATAATTGCTTTATTCCGTTATTTAGGTTAACGCCTGTTTATGCAGTGATCATATTCTTTTTTGCTACTCTTCAGTACAAAATGGGATCCGGCCCCCTCTGGGAAGCTTTTATTGGAACAGACAAAAAAAATTGCCAACAAACATGGTGGTTAAGTTTGTTGTACTTGAACAATTACGTCGCAACCGATAAAACGGTACGTTATTTACTATATACAATACATAAGCGAATAAAATTACTTTTTATTAAATTTGAACTTAATTTTTTTACTCAGTGTGGATATCATACGTGGTTCATGCCTTGTGAATTTCACTTCACAATAATTGGTATTCTGTTAGGATATGCGTTGCATAAAAAGCCTAAAATTGGAATGTATTTAACATCCTTACTTATGGCTATTTCTATTGCTGTACCATTTGCACTGACTTTCATTGGACAAAAACCAGGAAATATCCAATTCAACATGGAGTAAGTAATCAATCTAATAAATATATTATGTGAAAAATAATAACAAAAAACCAAAAAAATTTTTTTTTCACTGTTGCTGCCTTTTTTTAATTAAATTTTGTATTGATATTAGTCAACACTAAGTATACTAGTTGGAGAATCACTATGAATATAAAATATAAATCGATATCAAAAATGTTCTTTTAAAGAAACAATAATTATATAATTTCACGTAGAGAGTATTATTAATGAGTAACTGTAATTAGAAACTGTGTACTAAATTACACTTTAAAGGTTTTCAAGTTATAATTATTAATAAATAATAATTTTTCAAGAACCGGTTTCAGAGAAGTACCCGAAAGGCTGAAGATTATAATGTTATATTTATTGTATATTATAATTAAAATATCAATCCAAATAATATTTTGCGTTTAAAATTAACAGTATACATGTTTCGCCTGTACCAATAAACAAGGTCTTGGCGTTTTTAAATCCCTACTTGTGTAGTAAAGAGAGATAAAATGGTAATAACATGGTAATAATATTATGTTCTATAGTTATTTACAAATATCCAACATCTTACGTATTTTATTAGTACATTTAAATAATATATATAGTTATATGTTATTGTACACGTCAATGATGCCCACTAATAATGAAGGATTTAAATACATTTTATACAGTTTACATGATGTTAGACATTTACGAGGATTTAAGCATAAAACACGTAGTGTGTTCGTCCAATAACAACTTAAATGGACGTTTTAATTTAATTATATTTATTTTAAACCTAATTCATGTGTACACGGTACAAATTAAATCTATCCAAAAACAGGAAAATTGATTTCAAGTAGTCTTTACGTCTAAAACAGGTTTAATTAGATTTTCAATATTCTTACTGCGTATTTAGGTTAATTGGTAACTACCACGATTAATATAATTAGGTACCCAATAACCTACTACTAAGACTAAGTACTAGCTAATATAGTAATACAATAATACATACGATAGATACATTGCACCAAAAATGTACCTACTTATAATATTAAATATATCGACACATATGGTTTGGTCATTTAGGTGCCACTAGAACTAAATTTGGGGGTGGTACTGTAGCCCTCAAATTTTTGCTGTGCATGAGTTGATTTTCTAGTTTCCAGTATCAATTCACACCACCATATATTTTTCTTTATGATATAAACATTTCTTCTTACACTAAGTTTGTTTTGATTTAAAATTTAAATGGCTTGTAATACTTAAATCAAATTTACTTTAATATTTAATATTTACGTATTAAGTATGCACACGCCCATTTTTCCTTTAATAAAGTATTTATTCAAATTTTAATTAGTGGAAATTTTAAATATACTTAAGAACCATATTTTTAATGATTTTGAATCATAAATACAAAATCAGCTTAATATTTTACACTAAAAAAGTTAAGTTTTCATTAAAAAAAGAAGTTGGCAGAGCCATAATATACATCTTAAATGGTACAACAAATATTTCTTCCAGAAAACTATGCTTAACTAATTTTATGCCTCATTGAAGTAAAAAAAAATACTCGTAAATTATCACCCAATATACGTATATTAATTTATATATAATATAATATAAGTCCCCATCCCAAGCACCTACCTAATTGCGACTAAGTCCGGTCGCTCGCGGAAACTAGTGTAGGCGTGTGAATTTGAATCTATACACACTAAAAATAATTCCTATCACACGATATGAACACTATATTATACACAATTATAAAACGAAAGAATATTGCCTATACATAACCCCTTAACACATTTTGTTTCTCTCGATTTTGTATTATGTGCCATTTTTTAATGCTTTAATTTTTACAACTCGTAATTTTTAATGATTATTTGGAATTACGTGTATTGTAATTTGGTAAATTAAAAAATATGAAATCGTTATAAAAAACAATATTTATTTTTTTTAATAACAAAAAATAAGAATTGTAATATAATTAATAACAATAATAATTTATTATAGTACGTATGTAGATGATATATTATTATGTTTTTGTTTCCAATTCGAGAGAATATTTTTGTAACATTTACTATATAATATTATGATGAATCACATTACATGTTTATTTACATCATTTATCAAGTGTAATATAACTATAATAACAAATTCATTTTTATTTTTAGCTTCACAACAAATCCGACCAATGATGATTATTTTATGACAATTTACATAAAATCTCATACTCGTGCTGGACCTTACATAGTTGGTGCTATTTTTGGTTATCTGTTGTACAGAAGGAAAGAGAGTACAACTAAATTAAACTTGGTAAGATACGCAGTTAAATTTTGTAGGTACAATTTAGTAAAATATGACATGACCTTCTATAGATATACTTACTAAATAACAAAATATATTTTAAATTACAAAAAAAATGAAATAGGTATAAATTATTTTAAATTTGTTTCAAACTAATATTGAGTTTATAAAAAAATATTTAATTTAACAATTATTTTAATATGTTTTATAAACTACAAATATATTATTTTTTTAATTCAAACATATTTTACGACATTATTTTATCACAGACACAGACATATGTTTTGCTGGCAATTTCTACTCTAATATGTTCAGCTACATGGTTTAGTGGAGCTCTACTTTATCACCCTTCCTATGTTTATGATCCTTTGCAAGCCGCTCTTTATGGTTCAACAATAAGAAGTGTTTGGGCTGCGGGTCTAGTCACAGGACTCTATGCTCTTATAATTGGACCACCAAGTAAGTAATGTAGTTGGTATAGTGAATAATAACTGTGAAGATATAACGTCATACATATTATAATATAATGTTTATAAAAATATGTAGATTGATATAATGCACTATTTTATACAGTAATAGTATTTTATATCTTAGGCTACCTTTTATTGTAAAAAAAAAATGTACTTCAAGTCACATTGATATAACTCCTTATTTAGTTCTAAATACGTTAAGATCCTGTAAAATCTCCCCATAAAGTTCATAATATTTAATGTTAAATAAATCTTAATTTTTTATCGAGATTGACAAAAAACTATTTTGTGCATTAATGCTTATAAATTTAATTAATTTTAATAATCAATAATGGAACAGCCATGATTCACTTAACTTTTTTAAATGAGAAAATTAAAAATATTTTTAACATTTTATGAAAATATCATTTTTAGGGAACCTCTAAAAAATCGTTACTACTGCAGTACTTTCATAAATTAAATGGTATTTTTAATGTACAAGTACATAACTAATTCTAAAATAATTTGAAAATTACAATATTTTATAAAACGTCAAATTACTTTGCTTTTAATAGATATCTATTACATTTTGTAATAATTTTTACCATTTATTCATAATGTTCCATTTAGAAAACGAATTCCATCAAAAGTTTACAGGTGACAAAAAATATTAAGTATCAATTTAGGTAATTATTATTGTAAAACTAATACCTATACGGATAGTGACCGTAGTGTTTAATTATATAACTTTCGGCCTTCGGGAACTTCATTCATAAATTGATTACGTTTCACGTACCTACATAATAACAATCGATAATCTTATAATTGTTTTTTTTTTATCTGTACACTAAACGCACTGAAGTATCTAAAAAAAAGAAGAGTATCTTTTGTTTAAATAATAAATGGAACAACCACCACAGTATATGTATAAAAGTTTACGATATTATCTGGCGCACGGGAGATGGAGTGTTTAGATTATTGGTTTTCGAACTTAAACATCATGTCATTTTAATCCTTTTATAGGTTATTTACTGGGAATTGTTTTCTGAAAGAACTGTGTGATCAGTTTATGTTTAACGAAACGCGTGGGTTTCTAAATCAATTACCTACAACTGATATTGTTTCAGTCACGTATACAAAATAAATAACGTGTTTTCTTCATTGGTGTTTTTTTTGTTTTGTTTGACGAATATCATTTCAATCGTAAAATTGCACTGTTTTTATTTACCACTTTTATTTCTTTTCCAGATTTTGTGAAGAATGTGCTGTCGTGGAAACCGTTCATACCATTGGCCAGTTTAAATTTTAATGCGTACATGGTTAATACTATACTACCCGTAGCCGATACGGCCAGCAGGCGGAGTCCCGATCACTTCGACATCAGGAACTTCGTAAGTGTACATTAATATTATAAACGACGAGATACAAATATCATAATCGACGCAGGTGAAGTAAAAAAAAAAAAAATTAAACATTTCTGTGATAGTCTACATCAGAAAGGCGTAATAATACCAAGGTTTTACTAAAATAAATTGGAACGTATCGTGGTTTTAATAATTTATTATTAAATTAATTGCTGGGTAAATGTAGTTAACGCAATGAAAATTCGTATGGTAAAATATGCAAACATTGTTTGTTTTTAATCATCTGGATTGTACTAAATATGAAACTAAATATTTTAACACTCAAAGACGAAATTAAATATTTAAATATAATTATTATTGTCACGATAAAAACGCTAAAATTTGAGTAATATTGGTAGGAATACCCGAATACGTTTAAATTAAAAACACTTAGATTTAATGTACATTTATGGGGTACGTTGCTGTCACTGCTGTAATGGAACTTGTATTCTTTTAATTATACAATTTATCTCACTTGGCGGTATCTGCTAATAAGTATTTATAAATGTTATAATTAAAATGGTGATGGCGTCTAGTCGTTGAGTCGTTCTGAAGATTGTTGAAAAATGAATCGTTAAAATAACCAAGGAAATCCAATTATTTATAGTTGTATTACATACCCGGTTTAAGTACTTAGTAAAACCAGGTGCGGGGTAAAAACTAAAACGATTAAATTTCATTGAATCCATTTCCTACGAAAATTAAAGAAATGATAAAAAAAAATTCATTTTTGTTTACTGTATTTTATTCTGTCGATGTATTTTAAGATCGATCATAATATGTAATGTTACGAGTGGTAGTTGAACGTTGCTTATTTGATTAAAAAAAACTCACACACTTTTTTCAATAATGACTTATAGCGTCAAAACATAAATTAATTTTGTGCAATTAATTAACGTAGATATTATAATTAATATAACAATTAATTGTATCGTTAGTTTGTTTGTTTGTTTGATTTTAATTACGTACCTACACTATTCGTATGAATATTATGTATTTTATATTAATTTATAAACTACTAATATTACGTATATACTTCACGAAAAATCGGTATGCAATACCGAATTGAAATTATAAAATACTCTCTGATATGTGATGGGGAAACTGTCAGTTAAATAGTGTACAGAATAAATAGCACTTTTGAAAAAACTGACGACAAAACTGTGAAAACAAGAAAACAAATAATGTATGTAACATGTACCTAAGAAAATGAAACTGTAGTGATGGAGGCTTAGACGAATTGATTATTTTTGTTATTAATACATAATTAAATAATTGCATCAAGTTTAGGTTCGTCATTAATTTGTTCGAGAAAATGCAATATACGTAATGCTATCACATATTATACGCATATATTAGTAATGTTTATGTGAATATTCAAAATTATTAATTGTTCATTTGATTATTTTCTATTATTAATGAAAATATTGAATTTCTAAAATTAACGAAAAATATTATGATACAGAGACGTTCGAACGGGAAATAAGAGACGGAGACTTTTATATTTTATTTTTATTCTGTAGTTATAGTAACAATAAACCGAATTACTAAAATTTAATTAAAGTTGCCTTTCGATATTTCGATGAACGATGGCAATTTCTTTCAAGATTACGAACTATTTAAGTTATTATATTGAACGATTGAATTATAGAAAGTCTTTTATGTTATTATGTAACTACTTTTTTGTTCATGATAATTGATAATTCAATAAACTTAAATTATTGTAAACGATGAAAAAACATAATTTTCGCAAAATAATTCACATAATATTATGTGGATTAAATATAATATTGTATTTGTGTATTTGTTGCACGACGGTATTGTGCGGTGTTACCGTCAATTTCATAATATTAATACTGCGACTCTGTGAGATTATAGCAAGCAAACACTACTACAGTACTTCGTCAACTTACAATATCGCTGCCAGGCTACATTTTACCGTAACGTGAATATAGTTGCTGAAATAATAATAATAAAACTTAACGACTCCCTTGGTGCCCGGTAAAAAATCGACGAAAATATAAACTTTTACGCCTAACGAAACTAAAATAAAAGCAAAGGACTGCTAAGGTCTTATATGTTTTTATGATAGGCTTGACGGGATCAAGGTTAATGCAGACAAGTAATATTATACTCGTAAAAATAGATATTGAAAGAATTATGTGATAAAAAACGAATCAATAACAGAGACATAAATGCATTAAGTGTATAATAATAATAGATACAATATACCTTAGACCAAATAAACAATTACATAATTATATTATTGCTATTATTTCTTTTTTAACGGTATGCGATTGATATTTAATAATATGTTAACAGATTAAAATTATTGTTAATTGTGTACAATACTCGTTTAAAGAATCGTCAGCGATTAAATTCAATTAAATATAATATTATTTTTATAGATTTGGAGATATTCCAATACATTTTAAACGTACATTTAACATTCAAATAAAATAATAATACGATAGGGTATACAAATACGTAGGTACCTATATACAATCTAATTCACGTTGTGGATTCGGTCGATGAAATTAAATATTAATATATTAATTATTGAACATTTACAATGTTAAAATTGCATAATACCTAATTTATGTGTTCATGTATTTTTCAGGTAACTGATGCAATTTCAGACACTGTAATGTGTTTGACAGCTGGTTTGTTCCTTTACTTATTAGTAGAAAGACCGTTCAGGCTTTTAATCACTCAGCTTTTTGCGTCAAAATCAAATTCAAATGAAAAAAAGTAAATAATTGTTTGTTTATTAATTTATAAGTTTATTTTAAGATTTAGATACGATTTAGGAATTAAGAGTAGTATAGAACAGTCATCTGTAAAATATTAAAATAATATCAAAAACAATAATATTATGCTTATGCATAATAATTAAGTTTAATTAATCAAACAATTTAATAAAAAAAAACCTTTTTAAAATAAGTCTATGGGTACTATTATGAATTTTTACTATTAATTAATAACAACATTATTGTGTAATTCTAGAACGCGAGTATTATAATAAAGATAGATAGACAGGTGATTGTTCGATTTTTAATAGGACGCGATGCCCGCATATTATGTTGTCATCGCATAACTTGGCAAATTGCGTTCAACAAATGCCATTTAGTGTTTTTAGTTTTAATATTGCAGTGAGTTGACCTATTTTTCAAATTTAAAGGTAAGAATAATAGCTATGCGCTCTCGATGGTATTTTCGTTATTTCAAAGTAACTAACGTGCGTCTTTAAATTTTAATATTTTACATACTTATATTATAACTCATGGCCTTAAAATTGAAATATCAAAAACTGAAAACCGACGAAAGAACAGTTAGTTTTACAGTTTTACATTTAATAATAGATACATTTACTATAATAATAAAACAAATAACACTAAGTGGATTCTGCTGAACGCTACTTTGATTAATATGTTGAACGGAGAGGGATTCGGGTTAGGATTCGGTAAATACCACGTCCTATAAAACTTAAACCATACTTTATTATTATTATTATTATTATGGATGTATACTGTTACACATATATATTATATATTATACCTATACTTAGAGTAATGAATGACATTTTCAGGAATATATCTGTTTGTTGAGTGACAAATCTATTATAATAAATACATTTTATAATATTATTGTTTGTTTTCGCGTGTTTGCAGAAATTATGTTTCACAAGCAATAGAATCGAGTCGAGATTTCGACAAAGTCCTACCAACACATCATCGAACATAAAAAGACTCGTATTTATATAATTTATTAATTTATATAATATTTTATTATTTTTATACTACAAAGTATTGTTTATTTATTATATTGTGTAAATATTATTGTATTTTATAATTTATAAACACGCCAAATTGGAGTATTTGTTAAACCAGACGATATTAAATTTGGCTATTTATTATTTTTACATTGTGTTCTCATTTATATGATATTAACAACTATTAACTGTAGATTGCTACTAAAACATTTAACATTTAAGACATTATTTGAACAACAATCGATACTCAACGGACGAGTACATTATTATTAAATGTTTTAAAAGGGGCATCAGTCACCGGTCATTAATCATCTATACAATTCGAAACACGTATATTTACTACTTCATTAGGTACAATATTACATGACGTATACGATTTAATTGTATAAATATATTATATTCTCTACTAGTTACTAGGGCAGCTGTTTCCAATCTTTTTGGTTGTGTGGACACCTATATAATATGTATAACACAATATATAAATCAATTATTTATTAGGCAAAACATTTCATTGAACCCAATTACAAATCAAATAATTTAATGAGATTTTTGACATTGCTTGTCCCTTACGCGAGAGTCAATATTTGGATTAAAACTGAATAATTTATTACGTTAATTGTATAGCTATTAATGGTCAAATATTAACATAATCAGAAATATTATTATATAATATAAATGTATAATTTAACTAGAAATCTACCTCGAAATTATATTTTTAGTGGAAGCACCTTTGAACACACGAATTTCCAGCATATTATCTATATTACAATAATTGAACATTTAGATTTCCTTTGAATAATAGCTTTTAGTAAGTACCGAATACCAAATTATTTCCAATGTTGTAATTCTCAAAAACATGTTCAATTACAAGTTACAGCCATTGATAAATATTTTAAAATAAACTTATAGGTAATTGAAATTCCTACCTACGCATATTTATAACTAAATTCCAAACATTATATTAAATAAAATATGTTATTTTTTATACTTCAAAAGTTTAAAGTATTAATATCCTTTTTCGCAAAAATAAAATTATGGATTATATAATATATAATATTGTTTTTAAATACACAAACGTATTATAAACTGAGAACATATTAATTAAATTGCATTTTTGCAAATAACCTATAACCTAGATGTAGAACTACACGAATGTCTACCACGTTCCGTTATAATACATTTTCAAAAAAATCGAAATTACAAAAAAATTTATTATAATATTCAAAATTACAATAGTACCTATTACTTATATAAACATAATACATTTTAAATATATTTTTTTTAACCTGCAGTAGTCTAAGGAAAAGGTACCTACAAAAATATTTCTATCAACGCCTCCGTATCAATCCATTTAGTTTTGTATTGGTTTAAAAGTTTGCGGAACTCTTCGAAAAAACCAGCAATGATCAAGTCCTATTGTTTTTATTAATAAATAAATAAATAATAAAGTGTTTTTTTTGTTTATTCAATAAACATTTGAAAGCGTAGGTACTATTGTATTTTGTAAATTATGAAAACGCCACCCAAGCGAGGAACCCACGAATACCACAGACAGAGACCGATCTCGGGGTGATGGAGGAATAATTTTAGAAATTCAAGAGGAAATTGCGTACAGTAAAGAGGTACTTATAAAAGACTCCAATCATGACGACAATCCGCTAAGGAACAATATTTTTTATGTCACCTCAACCCTAGAGTGTGTAAATCAAATATATGTCTTCAACGATATACCTACCTACCCAATTCAACTTTTGATATTATATTGAACTCGTGATATGTGTAAATATTACATTTTATATTGCTCTTATTTTTAAACTCATGTATATCCACAGCAGTCGGGTTTATTATTTGAATGTGTAATATTCGAAAAATCAAAAGACATAAAAATCCGGTGAAAAAAATATTATACATTACACACGTGTGTGAAATAAGAAAAAATACCAATGTATCTTATACAACAGAATAATAACAATATCGCATGTTCTTGATTCCATCGATTTGTGAGGATTGTTAAAAGACAAAAAGGAATAGCTGAGTAAAACAAGATGTGCAATTATACAAATATACACCAATTAGTTATTCTCGGAATCGAAAATATATCTCCCGGGCTCGATGTCCTTTGATTTAAAAACACCATAACATCTAAAAGAATATTCGACTACTGAAAAAATTCATATTTTGTGTTTGTGCCTTTGAATACAATATTATATGGGGTAAGACATAAATTATAATAATATATGCAATTATATGATGGGTGATCGTAAGAGAGAGCAATGACTACAAACGTGACGGAAAAAAATGTAATGTTGTTATAGAAAAAGCGAACAATAATCTAATACTAAATAATAAATGTATATAAAAAATATATTTTTTAAATATAATATTCCTGGAATCCTGAAATCGTAGTAAAAAAAAGCCGTGTATTCTTGAACTAGATCGTTGAACTAAATCTATACACCGAAACAAATAATTATGATTAATTATAATTATAATAATATAGTATAATTTATACTTTTTTGTTCGTCTATGTTGAATAATGTATATAATCTAAATAATTTTTTTCCACATAAAAATTAAAAATTGATTGATGTAATTGACGACTTTATTGTAACTTAATATTTATATTGTAAGATAGTGCGGACTACAAAGAGCAATAATAATTATGGTAGGTTTATATCAATACATTTTCAATTAATTTAAGAAGCAACTGGACAAACTTCGCCGCCGGTCAATACTGAAATGGTATGACTGCAAACGTAAATGTATAATATATATTTATATAAATATATATATACATTTTCCGTACATTATGCCACATCAAGTATAAGCTTTGAAGAATCCTATAGGTTATGGGGGCGGATGTGAAACGAGGAAGTGATTGGATTTAAAACAAAGTGTTTTTTTCCGGTACTTAAACACCATTCCAGGTAGTTAAACTTGACGTAGTAAACACGCTCTAAAAGTTTCATGCAGCGCGCATATATATGTACAACAATTTACCGACTTCGATTAGATGTGAGTATTTGTTCACTGACAAAATTGATACATTAACAATATATGTGATAAATATATATTATGTTGCATAAATAATTTGTACAATAAATATAAAATATCGCTAAATAGTCCATTTGGAGGTTGATACAGCCGCACAGTGGACTGGATGAGAAAAAGGATATCTTATTTGTTTCTCACAAATGCCCAACCATCATCGTTAATTTAATTATTCACACTACCCTTTAGCTTCACAAGAATGTTACGCAATAATGCAATTTTTAATCATGTATTTTACATAGGCACATTAATGCTGATACCCTCGTCCCTATAAAAGACTATATAATATACCTTAAAAATAACTTAGTACTTAAACGTTATTTGTTGCTAGTGGAGTGACCGCTTTACTAATCAGTAATCAGCTTCCAATAATAGGTAATTCCAATGAAAGAACATCGTTCCTCTCGCCCTAAATCGATCTTTCTGGAAGAAAAAAATAATAAGACCGTCGAAACTATTGTGGTTTAACTCCAAGGCGCATTACTAATAGTATAGGTACGAATTACGAATAAATAAGTACATTACTGCGTACACGTTTACAAATTTTTAACAAATGTTTAGCTTGATTAATGAACATTATAATTTTTTTAAAGGCTGTTAAGTATAGTTTGATGAAAACTTAATTTCACATTTTTTAAGTGACCGACGAATGATAAAGATCGTACAGCTCATTTAAAATGCACTTAAATAGTACTCCTGGATCATAATATTATAACAATAATAAAATGGGTACTAAATTCAAGTTATAAAATCTTAAAATATGAACTACGAGCATTAATTTTGATTGTATAATTAATTGGAATTTAAGAATAAAAATTTTTTTCACCCCCCCCCCCCAAAAAAAATTTAATTTCTATTTACGCCACTGATAGGTACATGTATCATAATGTATGTACTATTTAACACAAAGTTACTAATTTAGCTATAGGAAATAATATTAATTAAAATTGTTAACATCAAACAACTATTTACTAATACAAATTCAGTATCAAAGTATGAGATTACAATGTTTGTGATTTGTGAAATATTTCTGTAAAATTAAAGAGTTTTATATTTTTGTAAAACTTAATAAATATACAATTTGAATTATTCCAGGAAAAATTAAAAGGCAGCGACAATCTAGGAGGTATTTAGAATAATTTTTCAAAAAATTGTAAAAAATTAATAATTGCCTCCACAGAAAATTTAAACATATATACCGTTATAAATTATATTTACTATTTTTTCCTATTTTATTTTACAGCTGAGTTTAGTTTTTAGAATTAGAGCTGTTTGATCTAACATATTGTGACGTCCAAACTTTAAGTCCAGTTTAAATATCAAAACGTATAAATTGACTTTAATACCAATGGCTTGAAAATTTAATACCAAATTCTTCAACAGTTGATCTTACTGGAATTGGAAAAAATGTCTTACGTTAAGCCATTATACATTAGACACGTTAACATTATTATTGGTTGAGCATTTTTCACATACAAGTAGTAATATTTCCACTATTTCTGAAAACCGACGCGTAGCAATCGACCTACATATTATATTCATTGAAAATATAAACTTATTTTCATTTCACAACAGCAAATAATTGGAAATTATTATTCAATAATCACGTGGACCTGAAAACATTAACAATGAGTAATGAAATAATATTTATCGCGGTAACATCAATAATGTGTACATTATGAAGTCAAATGGAAGTTTAATTGAGTTGATATACCTACTATGAATGGATATTTCCTATTTATCCAACGTTAAAATTAATATTTTATTTGTAAAATCTCGTAAGATATTACAATGTATTTAATTCATAACACGTTTATATTATGCATTTTATATTTTTATACAACTTTAAACCGATCGAGTTTGTATTATAACTATATACTTACCGTTTTTTTAATTAATAAATCGACAATAATTATGTTGACTTTTTTAAAATATACTTATCAGATGTAGTCATGTTTTTATTACAGACCACATTGCGCAGTGAAGAGAGTTTCAAAAATTCTTTCCCAAGTCCTGTAGCTTGAACTTGTCAACATATTGATGAATAGCCATAATTATCCTGTTAGTTCTGTTTCTCACTAAGTTATTTTAAACTCAAATGTTCGATTTAAAAAGAAAACTACAACTCTCGCAGTTATTCGATGTGAGTTTTGGAAACACTGGTCATTTGACTTGGGTGTTATCCAAAAATCGATTCCCGTACATAAGGACATTTTTGTTTCCTCCATTGCATTAAACCGTCTTTATTAATTTAACCGTATTATTTTCCGTGAAAAGTATACGTTTAAGGTCTAAATGTTTTTCATTCGTATGTGGTACATATTATTATGACAACAAGAAAATTCCAGTTGTTTTTATTGATAATATTTTATTTAAATATAACATCCTACTTTCATGACTACAATATTATATTACGTATAAGTACTTAATGAATTGTACCTATAATAATTAATAATTATTAAATCTTACAAACAAATCACGGTAATTATAATTATATTATGTACAGGGGAATTACATAAAAGTGCAAGAACGGGCAGCATACAAAATGTTAAGTATTATAAGACAATATAAAATATAAATAGGATTAATATATAGGTGGTAAACGGCAATTTAATTAATAATATTTAGAGTAAAATTAATACTTAAACAAGAAGCACACCGGCTATTATGCTTACAGGTGATAATTTGTATTGTATTTTTTATAGACACTATAAATGCACGTATAATAGGTACAATGAATCGTTTCATTCAGTCTTCGCTCTTAATGAAATTATGTTATTAAAACAAACAATATTATGTGGTATCCAACAATGAGTGTATTTTAACGGATAAAAAGAATAAAATTAAAAAGTGCATACATGCTTTTAAAAATGTAAATAAAAAAGAAGAATGATTAGGAAATTGAATTTACACGTAAGCAAACGTATTGAAAAAAAGAAAATTTATTATTTACACTACTATTATCATATAGTTTTTAGTATACTCCGATTTGACGAAATCAACAAATTTTATTCTTCATACAGAAAGGTCATCTTAATTTTTTCGAAGCGCACCAAGTTGAGCTGCCAGTGACGTCTCATCGGATACAAACGATCTTTTCTTATTCACTTTGGCATCTTGTGGAAACTGAAACAGAATAAATAAAGCACGTTAATATCATCGAAGTTTTTGTCTCCTATAATAATTAATTCTTATAAAAATGCGGAAAAAATTATTCTTATTTTAAACTATTTTATTATTATAGAGTAAAGACCAAAACATTCAAAATTAATTGGCCTTAATATGTTACACTATTATTAAAATTACCGAACGTTTTACGTATTTCCAGTAATTTATATTTTTTTATGAACAATATTTATGGCGATGAAAATACATAAATTTTTATTGAACTGCAATTGCGTCGTTTGTACAGAATAATAAAACTAAGCACGCTGTGAATAGACTATATGCAGAGTACATATACAGTATTATTCCAAAAACAACGTAAATACGTAATTGGTGTAAATAACAACTTTTTTTTTGTTACTGTCCGTGTGCTATGTATAAATTCGTCAGTGTCGTAAAATTGTAACTTGAAACTTATAGCAGCTCGTTTGAAAACTTATGTAAACAAGACAGCTGCAGTCATCTGATACTGTTTACGAACAGTAACGGAGTCACCGATGGGGTGTGGTCGAGGTGACATTTTTAATCATCTCTCCTAAATATCTATACGTATATGCGCGCGCGCCTGTGTGTGTGTGTGTTAGGTTAAATTAAGTTATATAGGTTAAATCGACCAACTGTTTATATGTATATTTTTAAAAATACAGTGCTTGAATAGAGAGAAAGGCGCAAGGATACAGAGTCACTATCAATTTAACATTTATACACGAATCAAAACGTACCTCATTCCAATTTAATTAAAGAAGAAACCAAGAAAACAATACGGTCTACATTGATTTTTATTTGAACCTTAGTTTTTTAATTCCATTATTAAAGAAAGAACAATAACAAACATAATAGCAATCAATTATGATAATATAATATAAATCGCATACACCTATAGGATTTAAGATTAAAATAAATTTTAAAGGGTCTCAGGTCTTGCCAGCCAGTAAAAAATCGATGTTCAAAATCCAATAACCAATAATTTATGTTAACTCTACTAAAAATATATGCGATAATATTATATTAAAATAATCTTAAATTACTATAAATATATAATATTTTAGAACAATACATTTATATATGGTGATATCAATGATATCATATTAACTATTAATATTATTCGTCTACCTATACATATATATCTACAAAAAAAATTAATATAAAATATAGGACTCCGTGAAAATACTGTTTGACGTTTGTAATTTTAAATATAAATATATATTGTAATATAATATCCACCAGGAGTAGCCAATCTTTTTCTATATTGTGACAAAAAAAAAAAAAAAAATTAGAGAATGAGCCACACAAAATTTAAAAACTTATATATTTACTTTAAATTAATGTAATAGGTACTTATATTATGTTATTTTATCTGACATTACTTAGTCACTTAACAACATCGATGTGTCGCAAAAAGCACGCATGCCACAGGTTGGCCACCCCTGATATATACACGGAAAGTATGTATGAGGTGCAAATCATGCAATATGTATTCTGTACTATAATATGTAGGGACCGGGTCCATGGTAAATGCTGTCTCTAAGGCGCACGCTTATACTGTAAATCTCAATATAATATACTCGTATGTCTTCAGCACAGAATTATTATATAGAATATGGCTGTTTTCTGTGTACGGTTTTACATTTTTATACGAAAAAAAATTTAACCGCGAATGAAAGTTATCCGCGTTATTATCCGTGCCCTGCGCTCGATCACGGGACGAGAGTCGTGACGGGTGAAGTGGATTCGTGTACGTAGAATGGTGTGTGGTGTGTTGTGTGGGTGGTTAGTCACAGTGTTAACCTACAACTACTCCGCTTCATTCCCAGAGGAAGAGAGAGACGGAAAGGATGAAGAGAGCCTCATAAATATTCGGAGCGTTACTCTTTCGGGGGTTTGTTGGGTTCGTGTGGGTATCACGGGGTCGCTTGTGCGTGTATGACGTCAGGCATGGCATTTTTGCAAATGGTAGGTGGTTAGGGCGGTAGTGGTGATAATAATGTTGGGGGGGTGGGGATTCGGCGAGAGGAGTGGAAATTCGGCGAGAGTAGCGACAAGGGGTGGGGTTTCATTCAACGGCGTGCGATATACAAGTTTCTATTTTCGCTATTGACGTCATACACACAGTTGCCGGCAAATTTCCGACCTCCATTCAAGAATCCGAGTGCCGCCGCCGCCGAGAGGTTTCGTATCGATTGTACCAGCGTTGACGTCACAGCTAGAGAAAAGTAATACAATTTAAACGCCGGACACGTAAACCACCCTATAAAAGTATAAATTATATGATTTTATTCCCTAGCGAGTAGCTGGCGGTTTTGTTTTTTAGTTCATTTAATGTTTTATTTTACCTTAATTCGTGACTGTACTAGTTTACACTATAGGATATAAACTAGGAATTAAGAATAAAAAATAGATATGAATCAAACGAAATAATAATGTGCCCAGACTTTGTGCTTGTCTACAAAACCAAGAACTGTACATTATTAAATTGTACAAAATTATGGTGATGTATACTTATCAATTACCTGTTATTTTGTAAGTATAGTATATTATTATTTATATTGTCTGCAGTTAGGATACTGAAAAACAACACTTTTCATAAACCTTAAACAATTTGGTACAAACAATATTGTCACCTAAAAATGTAAATTAAAAGAAACTATTGAAATTAAAATATGTAACATTTCTTACATAAATATAAGCTTGGATGCTAAATAAATAAATTGTTATTATTGTTAGAATAGAATACTAATGCAAAACTTATTTTTTTTGTATTTGTGTAAATAGTGTGTTGAGACTTTTATAAAACAGTTAATACAAAGGAAACCAAAAAAAGAAAGTTATCATATAGTAAATAAATTCTTTTAAACATGTATTCAAAGAATAATTTTACTACCACACTTTATAAGTTATAGGTATTTAAATTTTAAAAAAAGCGAACTTCTTTTAATACAAGGCAATTAAATAATAACTAAATTATGTAATATTTGTACAACCCGAAACCATATTATATATTTTATATGGCTTTAATTTATTTTTATTTTTTATTATATTGATGTAGTACAATATTATTATTAAGTTTAATTACTTTTATGAACATTGGTAAACGTAAAGCCAATGAATACTCATAAGCTAATAGTTTTATAATCATTTATTTAAAAAATATTCTGGTATCGTGGGCATGTCAATTATTAAAGGTATGATTTATATCTCGATAGACATTCTTGTACACCATCGTCATCATTCAACTTTGTAACAAATGTAATATATTTAATGTATTGAATAAAGATAATAGCTTAGGTTAAAAAAACAATAACTAGAACCATTTTACATTTTAAAAATATACTTAGATCTTATACAAAATTAATTAATTATTAGAATTTTATTGTTATTTTTATTTTCTTGTATATTTATGCGCACTTTTATATATTATTTAAAAAATGTTAATAGCATGAATGCGTTATTTACTTAGATATTTATGATTCTAAAAAAAAAATGGTAATATAGGTAGATCTTTTTTTTAATATGTTGTATGTTATATTAAATCATAATATAATTTCAAAATCTTAAATGTTAAGCTTTTTTTAAACTTTTATAAAGTTTTAATTAAATACCTATTAATAAAGACTTCGTTTTCTAGCCAGAATAAAAATTCCAAAAACATAAAAATATTAATAAAAATATCATAAAATAAATATAATATAAATATTTTAAAATATTTAAAAAAAAAACAGATTAATAATACATTAAGTACATACTATACTTTTGTTCAAACTCTGATTTTTTAAATTATTATATTCTTATTAATAAATACGAATAAATTAATGTAAATTATTAGACTATTGAAATTTTAAAAATATAAAAACTAATGCGCGAGTGTATTAATAATTTTCTGTATTTTCTGAAATAGTTTTTATACGTTTAATTGTTATTCATATTAAACAAACAGGTTTTATTTTTAAGAATGTATGTTTACTTAACCTAAATACAAGTATAAGTATAAATTATTTTTACTTAGATTTCAGTTTTCAAATTGTTGTCTTTAAATTCAGTTAAAATATCTAATGAAAATATTACCACAGGATATTTTACTTGCTGTCTTCTTTATGCCTTAATATTTTTGAATAAATTAACTTCATGAATATTCATTGATTATAAAAACTATTCGTTATGATTATCAAGGTATTCAAAAATCTAAAACTATTTTTCCACAAGGCATAAGTAATGTAAACTACTAAACGGTTAATGGATTTGATATAAATTGGTATATATATTTATAGATACAATAATTAATTGGGTACTATTAGGTAAATGTATTGATAATAATATAGACATTTTAGAAATAATATTTATAGGTCAATGTAAAGGAATATTATCTTAGAAATTCAAATTTCATATAAGTAAGTCATATCGATATCATCTCGTTTATACAAATATGGTTAATTTAATTTCAATGAATTTCTGTTAAAGCGATTTGGATAATAAATAGATTATAATATGTTTTAGACTTACGTATAATAACAAAGTATCCTTTGAAATATAAATTATAACATATATATAACACTGTATATTAAAATTATCAAATCTGTAATGATCAGTGGTATAGGTATTATATATAAATGTAAAAATGATATTTAAATTTGAATTGTATATCTCTCTATCTCCAATACAAGCAATGCGTACAGGAGATAGATAAATCAACTTAAACTTATATATATTATACATATATATATATAGACAATAATAAATGTATAAGTTTCTTATTTTAATATTAAATCGTCGAAGAAAAAAAAATATAAAATGTAGGCAATCTTTAAATACAATAAAACACATGAGAAATATGCTTATATATTTTAAATCACAAAAAAGAATAATCCCATATAGACATTCAAGTGCCGGTACATTTTGGTTTTTGCATTAAACAAACTCTCATTACGCTTTGTCGTTTTTATCGATCAATTTTCTTCTAGTTGTTAACTATTCGTAAATTCAATAAAATTGAAAAAAATTAAGATATTATTTTTTATTATTTGTATAATACAGTCTACATAATACCGTACAGTGTCCAATGCGTAGGTACTGTCATAAAAATAAAAATGAACCGATGTCAAACGATCGGTAGACTACACTGAAAGCACGTACGTAGTACAAAAACGTATGTTGGTTGTAATAATGAAAAAAAGTTTAATTTTGAAATTAACCACAGTTTTCTCATAATGAAATCGTCGATGCTTGAACGTTTTTATAACACAGAACAACTTACGGGTTATTAACCAATATCCATCAACCATATTGTGTTGTAATGTTGATTTGTCTAGCCATACAGACGCATTTGAAAATAAAAATAAACTGTTTTGGTACAAAATAGAATAAATTGAAATGAAATATCGGATAAAATTGGTATTTATATAAATGGTATTATAAAAAAAAAAATCAATTTATAGTACTTATCTATATTTTTATAATATATATAAATAGTTTATCATTATATTGTGGCATTGCGCAATAAGATTTCTTGTAGTACATATTAATTAATAGTTGTTTGAAGTATTTTTTTTTTAATTAAATTTTAAGTTCTACCTTCCTCATTTAAAAGTTTTTTTTTAAAAAAACTTTAAGAATTGGTTAGTTAATTTATTCCGTTGGAGGATCATTTACTGTAATATATGTTGCCTAACAACGGTGGCTAACTAATTACTCATCGGCTACTTGTTGATATTAAGGTAAATAGCTTTTTCCTTATTAATCACCTCAAGAGATGTATTTTACATTTATCTAATATAATATATATATATATATGTATAATACGACTCGGTGAATATTATTTTACACTTCAAGATAACTTATCAAATATCTACGGAAACTTAATCAAAGGTGTTAACCATTCTACATTTATAATATATGAATAATACATTTTAAAATTTAATACTATTCTAGAAATACTTTGACAATAATTTCCCAATATTACTTAAGAAGACTCTTCGCAGACACTTTCATCTGTAATACGTATGCCAAATTTAGAAGATGATGAATATCATGCTATTTTCACGTATAGTCAATAATATTAGTTAAATAATGGTATTTAAGTAAATAGTATTACTTGCCTTCTGATAATATGATAACATAATTTCATGTTTAAAATACGAATTATGTGTAATTTGTAATATCTGTTGCCACTCTTTAGTCTTTGTTAATATGTATATCATAAAAGAATAGTGCAAAAATTGCATACTTTTTCTTTCGACTTAAAAATGAATTGCAGCAAATAACAATTACTACATTTTTACATTTTTACAATATTATTGTAAAATATTTATATATCCAAATTTTTTTCTCGACTATGTACATCAGTACATGATACTAACTATAATATGTACCTACGTACACAGAATTAGTGTAAATATTCAATGATTTTTCACATAATCGCAATTTAAGAGAAAATACATTTTTCGATGATAAAACTATAATTTAAAGATGTCTAGGCACTAAAAATAAATGTTCTTTATTATAATGCGTTACTTGGTCACAGAGCCATTTCAGTGATGTAGTTTTAACTACTCCCGGTAGTGACATTATTGCAGCTTGTTAAATCGTACATAATATACAGTGTACAATATACACACACAAGGTAATACATTTGTAACGTGTGTGTATTAGTTTTTTTTTATATAAAATACCAGTATATATGCTACCATTTTATCTTGTTAGTTAAATATTGAATTAAATAAGACTATGCAACATTAATATTATCTATGTTTAGTTGTTTCTAGAAAATTGCCGGCATATTGAGTATTATTATATTAAAATTGTTTGACAATGAATAATTGGATACGTTATTTTGTATAATATAGCACCAATAATAATTTAACATTAACCTAAATTAATAAATTATTAATTAGTAACCCTCAAACTTGGTCCTGTCGCTTTTTAATACTTTTTGTTTGCAGTTAAAAAATAACTTCGATCGTCGACGCACTTGCATGTTTCGACAAAATAAATAAAATGGACATTTTTTGATTTCAGTTAACCGCAATACACTTACTCAATGGTTTACCCTTATGTGACGGTTTACAGAAGAATATTTATAATTTCCGGAGCCCAATGAGTGCGTTCTAAACACGCGATAATGTTAATAATCTATAGTTTCATTAATCACAATTATTATTTTTTCGAGCCTTATACAGCCTTTAACAGATTCTAATCAAGCAAACGTAAATTTTATATGATATAGTATGGAATTTTTAAACCATATATTTAAAATAACAATCGTATGATCTTTTTTTTAATACTACACGAGTGTTAAATATAGACTATTCGAATGTTTCATTTTTATATTTCTAGTTAATATTATCAAGTGGCGACGGCTATTAAAAGAAAAAGCGAAAATCGTTTTTGAGTGGAAAGCACTAAAACGGAACCGCGTATCATGACGAAAATGGAAAACTGCAGTAATAATATAATATAGCGCACTATGTAGGTTTAACCAACATCCACACACAGCGGGATTTTTACGATTATTGAACGTAAAGTGTATATACTCACATTTCCGTTATCGCCGTAGTTTCCACGAAGACCACCTTCGGCGATTACCTCCAATAGACTCTCTAAATCCGTTTTCTCGCCTGCCGGTCTGGGCAGCACAAACTCTCTCTGCCCTCCGTCCGCCATGGGTAGCGATGGTGCACCCGCGGTACTCGTACCGGCGACCATGGTAGTGGTTGTTGTGGTCGACGTGGTCATTGTTGTCGCCGTAGCTGTCGTATTGATAGCGCTGTCGTTAGATTTAAGCTCTTGCAACTGCCGTACGTCGTCGTTGTCCAAAGTCGATGATGATAATGATGACGATGTTAGAGACGATAATGGTGACACAGCCCGTTGGACTCCACCGACCGAAGACCTCTTGATGAGTGGCGATCCGTTTGCCCACTGTTTGTAGAAATTTCCACGTTGTACGGTCTGCAATGGTGACGACAGAGCCGAGTACGATGATGAAGGCGGAGATGGTGGCGGTGGAGGTGTCTGTTCGTCAACTGACTTGTAGTGCTGTTTTAGTAAATGTTGTTGGTTCTGTAATTTCTGTTTCTGCTGTTGCTGTTGCTGCAGCTTGAGAAATATCGGTGGCAGGTGTTGATACAATAACGAACTGGGGGACGCATAGTCCAGTGGCGACTGAAGCTGTTGACGGTCCAGACGTTGTTGCCCGATGGTGTCGTCGGTTTGCTGCATGTCATCCAGGTCACCGTTGATCAAGGATTCCCAAAAATCATACAGCTGCCGTTCTTTGGGTGACTTGAACGCGTTGGACGGTGACACGAGGTTTGACATGAACACCTTCCGGAAATTGTGTATCTTGTCCGTCATCGGATATCTCGAAGTAGCAGACTCATACCTGTTGATTGTTGCCGCGGCCATTTGTCCGGTCCGATCTCCAAACAACGAATCGTCACTGTCGTCGTCATCGCGGTCGCGGTCACGGTCGTCATCGTCGTCGTCATACAACAGATCGTCGTCGACGGCAACGCCGCTGCCACCACCCGGCGCTGCCAGGCTGGCTACCGGATAATAACCGTAACCACCGTAACCACCGTAACCAACACCGTAACTCGGGTACCTGACTACAGCGTAGTCCAATCGGTCATACCGTCTAGGGCTTGGGTCGTATGCGACCGATCTGACTTCGCCATCGTAATAGTCGTCCGGCGATAGCGTTTGTCTACCACCGCCCATTATCGCTCCGTATCGGGCCATCGACACCGGATAATGCCTCATCATGTTTCCGTATGACGATGACGCCCAACCACCAGCCCGGTTAATTCCGTTCGCCCATGTCGGGTTGCCGTATCGATATTGTTTTTGGGCCAACTGCTGTTTGCCGTACCGGTTCATGTTATGCACTTGAGTCGTGGCGGGCCACGCTAAGCACGCTACCACGGTCACCACGATAGCCACGTTTAAAGTTGTGAACAAGTTCATCTGTTATCGACAAAAAAAAAAATGAATAATCACTTACAATTCGTTATTATCGTCCATCAGTCGTAAGAGCACTATGAAGCAATAATTTTTTTTTTGAGATTAGATTTTAAATTTTCATCGTCCCTCAAAAATTGATTAAAAAAAAGTAATTTATCAATATCACATTGTTTTAGTATGGTGTATTATTTTTTAGGTACCTATCTAAAGAAATCAAACGTTTTATTGACTAAAGAAAAATATTGTACAAACCACTATTATAATAATGTAATGTATACGAGATACGATTTATTTTTGTTTATGTGAAAATAATATTACATTTAGAATGTTCGTATTATTTTTGTTAAGGTTGTTAAAATGCGTTAAGATTTCGTTAAGTCGGTGCATAAATTTTTGTTGATTTTTGTTGAAATATTTACTTTCATTTATTGAAAATCTGAAAATTGAGACTAAATATTTTTTAGTATAAGTGTAACGTGTTAGTGTAGCAAGTTTTTATTTTATTAAAGGTTCTTGTTATCAAAATATTTGCGGGATGTGTAAAGTAAACATTAACCCATATAGAACTTAAAGTGAAACATTATATTTTTTTCAGCAAACAATTTAATTTATATTGAACATGTTGTTATTAATCAATACAAAATGGTAATTTCAGGGACACTTGAAGATGGGGGCAGGTGGTACAAATGGCATCACCGGAATAAATATTTTTTAATAATTTGGATTTTTCAAATAAATAATTAAGTATACAAATTCCTTTTTTGTTAATTTATAGTCAATGTATATTATGAGAAACTGTGATTCTTTAGTATTTACGTAGGTATACAGTCGTTAAAGAAAGAAAATACTACGCGTTTAATATATTTATTTTGGTCACTAATGATAATATTATTTGTTATTAATTTCTTCATCTGTGTGTTATAGGTTAGGCTATATATTATGTTCAAGCAATTCGTTATAATAAAATATTGGTGTACCCTATATATAAATAAAATATCATAATAGTATAATTAATATTAATCGACAAAGGTATGAAAAAACGTAATTTTTCGAATAGAAAATAAAAGAAATTATTGGCAAGTTTAAATTAAATTTTAGGCGGTGGGCATTTTTTTCATTAGTTGGTAGTATGCATAATTTATAAAAAAGAAAATACATTTTTTTAGCACTAATAAATGAAATTAGTTATGGTTTCAAATGTATATTGTCATACCGATCATTGATGTACACAGATTTTATATTAATTTACGGTTAGATAGTATGAGGGAGGGATTACAAGACCCCACAGCCTATATTGGCACTAAAAGTATTTTGCATCTAGCGAGTTACTTTTTTGCGGGTGTCCCTAGATAATTTAAATTCTTTTTTCTGTATAAAATAATGTCAAAAACCTATAATATTTTATAAAGAAGTTTTTTAATAATAACTTAAATTACATTTTAATAAGACATTTTAATTTGTGTTTATGTATTATTAATATAGCAATACAACATAGATTTTTTTCCAAATGCATTTTTATCAGAATATTATTATCAAACAATCAAGGTAACGTTTAATTGGTAGTTTAAATTACAGTTAGAAATATAAATATAATCAATACATGCAGATATTAGGTTTGATAATTACTTAAAACTAATTATTGCTAGATTTAATATACTTGATACAAATATGTTTTTGAAGTTTATAAAATCGATATTGTTACTGAATTTAACTAAACGGGTTTTCTACATTGACTCAAATTATGCGGGAAAATCGTTTGCGATGACGTGGGTCGTTTGTCGAGTGTTTAGCTATAGAACACCTCTCTCAAGGCTTTCCGTGACTGCAAAGTGAGACTTTTTATTTATTTAAAAATGTTATCACTGCTATAATGTAAACTATAAACTGTAATGATTCAATCATATATATTCATAATAATATTATGGTATTATTTTCATTTACAATATAATATAATTATTACGTATTTAGATATGTGCTTAACTGAACAGTATGTGATGTTCAATAATAATAATAGATGATAATTGATAGGTACCCATTCGGGAAATACAAAAGCAATACCATAATGTCTCATTAAAATAGTAAAAATGGCAAAGAAAGCTCTAACGAAGTAAAAATATGTATTATAAATAGGTGCTGTAAAAATAGTATCAAGTAAAATGTATCGTACAGTATAGTATATTATTATCGATGAAAATTACTTACGGTTCGCTTTCTGGTTATTTTATTTTTTTCGGAAATATTGTCGTCTCTTCTAGTCGCCGTGTAAATATTTTTTTTGCTTCTTATTGGTATCGTGATCGCGCCAGTAGCGACGTGTCGTGTGCTCGGCGTTTGTTCCGGGACTGTCACGATCCGCCCGGCCGGGGTGAGGTTTTATAGGGGTCTGTCGCGACGCCCACGCGTCGCACTCTGAATGAAACCCTCCGTGCTGCCGACCCCGCCACCGAGCGGTGGTCCGATACTCCGATCACTATTTACGCGTCTCCCGCCCGTGCCCAAGCCACCGACAACTGCCCCAGTACCCACCATCCAACATTACCTATCCCTTTATCCACCGGGTGCCAATTGTGTTTCGTCGTCGTCGTCGTTATTATCATTATTTACCTCCGCTTTTCCTAACAGGTCCCTAAAATCCATATATATATATGTGTGTGTGTGTGTGTGTGTGTGTGTGTGTGTGTGTGTGTGCGTGTGTGTGTGTGTGTGTGTGTGTGTGTGTATGTGTGTATACTATCTATAAGTTTGTGTGCGTGTATATTCCATTGGGAATATTGTGATAATCGTTACAGAGTGGCTCGATAATTTAACGCGAGAACGTGTAGTATCGGTTAGACCTTGAAAAATTAAAAATAATAAAAACTACTACAAAACTATACAATATATAGTATATACCTACTACGATAAACTAAATAGTTTATGTATTATTCGTGTACTATATTATATATATATACATTAAATATTTTATAGTTGATGTTACCGCTGTTTGCCCGCTTTTATTTTACGTATAATATACAGTAATACGTGTCGTCGAAAATAAAATAAAATTCTTCAATATTAAATTTGTGTCTTTGTTAGAAATATTTTTTCTATATTTACAATTTATAATTATATAATATAGAGCCACAGAATTGTTTCCAAATGAGAAATGGTTCTAACAGCTGTTGATCCCGTGTTAGGATTTGTGAAAAGTGATATGAGTATATAATATTATGGCTAAACAATTATAGACTTAAGCCATCAAAAATTATTTAATAATAAAAAATAAAATAAATGCATTTTTTACGACTTAGGTAAAATATAATTCTTTAATTTAAACATAAATTTAAAACATTACGATAGGTGGTGGTGATACTGAAAAATGGGTGGTAAGCTTTAATTAAATCTTTGCAACTTTAATATTAATTCGTTATTATTGTAACTAGTTAAACTAAAATAAACAATTTTATAGTTAATTATATTTTATCGTGAAAGTGCCATGCTACTGATGTTTTTAAGTAGGTAATCAGAGCATTTTGTATTATATTATTAATCTATTTCATAATATTAACAGTACATAATTTTAAGGTACAACGATATGTGTTATCGATTTAAAAATTATTTTTTATAAAAACTATTTTTTTAAATTTTTAACCTCGTTTATTTTAATTTTTTCACTGTCGACTTCATCTTGACGTATGACGATTCTTGTTAATTTCCAAAGAAGATTTGTACATTTACATGTCAACTGTTACAGCAAAATATACGGTTTGACTTGTTGTGCGCTGGATATGTCTAGTTAAGCATCAAATCAAATTTACATCAAAAATAACGAGCACATATTATATACGACATACGTATATATATTACGTTACATATACATATTATGTATGTATAACAAAAAACAACGATCGATGAAGTATAACTTTGTATTTTGTAATATGCACGCACATAATTTAAATAATTAAATAATTATAGAGGTATATTTATAGTCTGTAAATCTATGATTTGAGTTATATCTAGTTTACCTTGTATTTATATAAATTGTATACAATAAAATACATCATAATTTCACGTAGCCATTTATTTTATTTGTACATAATAGGTAATTTTGTCAAAGACTTTCATGTTATATTTTAGTTTCAAAACAATTTTCTGTTTGTCTTCACAACGACATTTTCTTTAATTGGTAATGTTTTGTAAATGACAGCATTTCAGCATGTATTTTTCTGAAAACATATTAATAAATATAAAATTGTAATTATTTTTTTTTGTAATTTATAAGTTTAAATCGAAAAAACTGGGAATCATTCAGCTGTATAATAGGGCAAGGTAAATTATTGTATACGAAAAGTAATTTTAAGCGGAGACGGTATTTTGTTAACATCTATTTCTAAGGATATTTTATAATTTATTTATATGACTATTAGTAATATAGTAAGACGCAAATTGAATCTATTTTTGACAAAAAAATTGTATATTAAATTACATTGTAATTTTTAGTATTGTTTTTAACTTATAAGGCAACTTTCGTACGAGTACAGGTGTACAGTAAATGGCAATGATTCGTGGTTTAAATAGATAATAAGTCTAAACATTATAAATAATTTAAAATGTGTAGAAAATAAAAATATATGTATGTTTTTTTTTATATTTATTATTTTATTGTATTAAGCAGTTTATTACAATTAAGTCGAACAATAAGTGAACTTGATAGTACTATCAATAGATTATTGAAATTATATGTGCATAGGGGATAGGGGGGGAAATAACATGACAAGAGTGACCGAGTGAAAAGTTCTCCGATTGAAGGAACTTCTATATAATTTTAGTAAATATTATTTAAGACTAAAGGTGAAGAGAATGTGGACAACAGTTAGATAGTTATGGGTAATATTGTGTTTATGTATATGTATGATGTAATGGTGTAGTGTTTCAAGTTCCTAAGATTAATTTATTTTATTGTATTTATTGTTTTCGAATCACAATAATATAAGTAAGATTTTTATTAAATGATAAAATCGTTATTTTTCGTTTAAATATCTAATTTAGTCAATTATTGAATTTTAAAATTAGGTACAATATTATTCCATCAACCTTTACTGACCATATCCAGTATAATGTGTACAATACTTACGGTGGCTTTGCAACCGCGATATTTTCTGTTGGTCATCAAACCGTGTTTACAATGCATTTTGTCGTGTTGTGTTTATATTACGTTTAATAGGTACGTAAGTAAAACAGTGGTCGTCGTCCTATTCCTGTCGATTTTTGATTGGACAGTTTTAACGTCGCATGCCAAGAGGACGTTTATAGTGATATGTTGTGAGTCAAAACTTCATAATACACACATATATATTATATATAGTGAAACCAGTTTTGAACGATCATCCATGCCGTCTCCAGCTAGACGAAATAAAAACATATACGTTATACCAGTGCTAACAAAAAGGAATTTTTAAAACTGCCAACGTGTTTTTGCAAACACAATTAAAAAAAATTAAAATAAATGTTCCGTTTATTAATACTACCTATATATTGTCTATACAAATTACGATTTATCACT
This sequence comes from Rhopalosiphum padi, assembly GCF_020882245.1. Classification (NCBI taxonomy): domain Eukaryota; kingdom Metazoa; phylum Arthropoda; class Insecta; order Hemiptera; family Aphididae; genus Rhopalosiphum; species Rhopalosiphum padi. The sequence continues at coordinate 30,388,178 of NC_083600.1, forward strand.
GATTAAAATGCTTTATTTTTTTCTAGAGCCTTTTTTTTTAATTAAATAATATTGTTTGCAGTTTGCTGTTAATTGAAGCTAAATTATAATAACATATAAATCTATCAAAGTAATTAACCCAATTTGATAAAAATGGAATAGAATAATTCACGATGATATATAAAAAAAAAAATAAAAGCATATACATTTGTTTTAAATTAAACCAAATACATGCGTAAAATAATGATACATAGATATCTCTGAGAACTAACTTATTTTAGGTATTGACCAAAATATGTTTATTTAGAACTGCCCATTTTGGTTAGCACTATCCGTAAGTTGTATAATGTAACTATGATTTCTTATTCTTTTTAAAATTGCGCCGAAAGAGCACTAAGAACTGTTCAACTTTTATAGTTACGTGGTGAGATCTACCGGATTGCTTTGAAACGTTTTTCGCTTTTTCCGTTTTCGTGATTATTTACTTATCACAATAGGTTTTATAATATAATAAATGTTAAAAGTCTAAAAGTTTTTAAGCAGCGAGCATTGCATTATTATATATTAATATTAAAATTTTTTTTTACTGTTTTCAGTATCAAACAAAAAATGTTGAAAAATGTCGATTGAAACTTTAGATAATACCACACAATAACACAGTGATTCTTGACCTTTTTGGAATGACGGAAAACTTAACATTTTATAAAGTTTTCGCGGAACACGGCCGTAAACAACAGTAATTATATACATTTTTTAATTTTTTTATATTTTTCTTACTGATTTTAAGATTTTTGCGGAACACCGGTTAAGAACCACGGCTATAATGTATATTGTATAATGACATGATAGGTACTGTCGTATAGACTTGAACGCTAAAATTATCCAAAATCTGTGATATTACCTAGATGGCTAGATGGCAAGATAATTTTGATATTACGATAAGTAGGTAGAGTATGCTGAGTATGATGTAGTTATGTATCAGTATTGTATTTATTTGGTGCAGTTGGTGCAACCTCTTAGCAAATGATTAGTTTCCAATTAAAAACATTGAAATTACAATACAGACTATGATACAGGTAGCATAGGTAATATTTAAGTAATTTAGTCATAATCAGGGATTCGAAATCAGAATTCTAGAACAATTGTGAATTAGTCAATTATTATAGAATACGAATAAAAATAGCAGGGTAAGTTATACATTTGTTATTTGCATTAAAAATTCCAAATATAATATTATATTGTATTGCATATTTTTGCATAATTTTGCATATCGTAAATATTTTATAGTTTTTTATTGCTTTGTTTCCTCAGTTTGGTATATTTTTTATTTACTTACATAGGTACATTAAATATAATTTATTTTGTGTTTTTCATAAATAATCTTGTTATTTTAATGAAAATAGTAGAAAAAATACTATGAGAATATATAGATAATAAAAATATCCATAATTCGTTACATTCAATCGATGTCTTACTAATTGTCTTAGTTCAAATTATTTTTTTTTCTTTCTTTTTATTAATCTAAAAAAGAAATAATAGATGAATTTTTCATGTTTTTATGGTATATTATAGCGTACATTTTAAAATTTTTTTAACTGATATTAGTGATATTATAGCATATATTTTAGTGCCTACTTTTTATAGTGTTATAAAATCCTAGCCCTTGTCATAATAGTAAATATAGCAATACAGCAACTTTACCTTATATTATATTATAACACTACTATAAATTTCAAATTTGCATTAATAATATAATTTAACAAGTGATTTGAATTTCTTATACTTTCATTAAATTATGTGACAACATATAAGTTGATTTGCATTTATTTGTACCTATAATTACATAGGTATGATACAAATAAAATAAAAATCTTTATAGTTAATATTTCATAAAAAAAAATATCTAAATCCAATCATTTATATTTTTTATCATTTCTTGTATTATCAATGTCTTATTTATTTATAATTCACATTTTTAAAGTATTTAAGCCTTTTATAGTACATACATTAATTAGATATTAAATTTTAAATACAAATATAGTTTATCTACATCTGCGGAATTTTTTTTTTGTTTTACATTATGGTTTATCGTAAAAATTTCATACTCCAGATACTTTTCATTATTCGAAATATTATATTATTAATATTAAATTTAAAGTGTAGGTATATAAGTATCTGTGAAATCATTTACATAATTAAAATATACATGTAAATTCAACTTAGTTTTAGTAGTGTTACTGTGCCCCCTTCAATCGTCATCACGTCATCAAGTTTCTTTATTTGTTTCTTATTTACTTACATTGATTTTAATTTTGCCGGTTGTAAATGCGCAATTTATTTATTTATTTTTAATGAAAAAAAATTGCCGTATTCCAGAGAAAAAAATGATTATTCGTGAAACTATTCAAACTGTTTATAAATCACACTTCAATTAGTTTTTTTTTTTAAAAAAAAATTATAATATTCCTAACACAATATTGAAGATTGCATCTATTTTATTACCTTGCACAATAATTTATAAATTGAATCGATCTAAATGCTAAGCGTTATCGAACGGTCGGTTATTTTTAATAACAGTTTATATCCTGTAGTAATATAATCATAATACATAGTAGTAATAATAATATGGTATGCGTGCGTGTTTATTAAGATTTTTACTCCCACCGTTATATTATCATACCTACTGTAGTCGCCGTTACGTAACATGACGGTCATTCAGAGTCTGTTGTAAATATTTTATAGTTGTTGATCAGTTCAGTTGTTCAGTATTCCATCGGCTATCAAAACCGGCTGTTGTCCGCAGTGTGGTTTGTTTCGTATTTCTGTTTAGAGCAACAGACGAACCATGAGGATGTTCGCTCTATCAACAGCGTTCTGCAACACCGTAAGTATAATATTATTATTACAAAAAATAATTAAATACCATTTCTTATGTATGTTAAACAGATGATTCAAAATGTATTTAAATACGATCTTGAAAAAACTAAGTACTTTACGAATGGTAAAAAATTTATATTTTAAAACGTAAATTTCGTCTTATAAGTATTTTGTGCTACCATCTAGATTCTAGACAATTAAAAATTCATAATATTTTACAAGGAAATGTGGTGCCATCTATACTATTATCTTTAAGCTTGGTGTGTATCCAAATTGTTAACTTAACATAAGTACTACGCACTACAAAGCTGATAAAATATTTGAAAAAATATATTACCAATCAATACTATATATAAATTATTACCATTTACTGTCTCCAGTATCTATTCACAGTCTGTTAATAAATATGTATTTAAATTCGTATACTCTGATTTTCAATATTTTTTAAGATTACACAATATATTATAATAATATGATATAGTAAAGTAAAAATACTACGTTTTATTTTATTTTGATATTATATTAGTATTAGGTTCCTACAACATTTTTATTACGTATTATATTTGTATTGAACTATAGTCTAATTAATTGTTGTGTTATACTTACAATGTATAGATTTTATTACATGTAGGTAGTAACAGCAGATAATATTCAAAACATTTATAATAATTTTTTTTTTTTTTTTTATTTTTTTACAGTGATAAAAATAAAACAAACAGGAAGTTTTATGTTTAGTAAATATTTAATTGTAAATATGTAGTGACTTCGAATTGACAATACATTTTAAAACAAATAGGTAGTTAATAAATGGTAATTAGCTAAATCAAATATAAATGATGGCCAATGACCAATGGATAACAATTTTAACAATCACCTATCATCATTCATCATACTTGTGTTTTTTGTATACAATACAATTGCATATAATTAAATTGTAAAAAATATTATTATATACAGCGTGTTTATGTAATATATGATTGTATTACATAAATTCACATCGTCCATCAACATAATATATCGTATTTTTGTAGGGAAAAAATCGCTATATAATTTTACTTCTATTTTTATTTCATTTTCATTTTTAGATGCAGCTGTTGACGTTGCTAACATTGTTGTTGTTTGCGGTAAGATCGTCCAGCGAGGGACAGAAGCCACCAGTGAAACAATTGAGTATACTGGCGTTTTTACCGACCGAAGGCAAAAGTCATTTCATGGGCTTCAAACCGTTACTCGAAAATCTTGTTTCCAGAGGACATAATGTCACACTGGTTGCACCGTTTCCACTGGACGGTGCTAAACGGCCGTATCGTCACGTCAAAGTGGAGAAGACGATGGCAGGTAATTATTAAAATATTTCGTAGATTAGTTAAAAGCTTCATTTTCGTTTTCGAAACAAAGCACTGTCGAATTTTATAAAATAAATACTATTTTATTATTTAACTTTTTGGATTTCAATCTTTTTGGTTATTCAATTATGTTAATTATTATTTTATTGTTTAAATAATAACAATTTATACGACGTACAATATGGTATATTGCTTATTATAAGCAACATAAACACATAGGGCAGTAATATTATGTTCTTTTGTGTACTTTTCTATTTAACCTAACCTAACCTTTTATCTTTTAGGTTGTGAACTAAGTGAGGAATGTAATATATACAAATATTGAATATCTTACGTTGGTTTTTAGAAAATGTTTACAATTACATAATTATATACAGTTTTTGAATTCCCTCCGCTTTCACACTGCTTACTGTGTATAGTGTATAACATAGATATAAAATCTCCCTGTGTGTCAATATAATTATTTTTTGTTTAAGCAAAATTGCGGGTATGTGTTAAATCGAAATGCGATATAATTCACACGTATTAATGTACTTTCTGTCGGTATTTATGGACTTTTTTTTTATTATAAGTGGGTTATAGTATGATTACAATTTATAATTTATAAGTGTTAAGTATTTTGAATTTATTTGTAATATTATGTGGTTAATACAATTTTTTTGGAATTTAAAGATGCATATTGTGTATTGTGAGATATTTAACATATACTAAGGAGTTTTATAAGTCGATAAGATAGAAGCATATTGATTGAAGGGAACGAAAAATATTAACGTCTGATAGTAGCTGCACTCTACAATTTTTTATAGCTATAGACAAGGAAAGTTTGGTATTGAATGGCATTATTGGCATTTATAGATTTGATAAGAAATCAAAGTTTATCAACAAGTCATCATAAGACATAAAAAACGTTATTAAAGGTTATTATTAACATTATGTGGTCAATCCATATTCGAGTTTTTTCGTCAAAATTAGGTACCCGTGACTATATTTTTCCGTGGAGTTGTGTCATTGTTCACTTTTTTGTTTCTTTATATTCGACACCACATTCGAAAGCTACAAATAAAACGTATAATTTATAAAGAATTGTGGGTATATAATTGAAGACAGCGCGAGAGTATAAGAGGAAAAATATAGTAGGAAAGCGTAAGCATATCTACACGGATAATCGGTGTACGTTGAATAGTATATAAATAAAGTATATTTAACTATATCATATTATATGGTGGCCGAAAAACTAAAACAATTTGTTAAGCTAATTAAGCACTCTGTGTCTATACGTAGTGATCGTGTATTACTCGTGTATTTTTATTATATGTTCAAGACTTCGACATGCTGAAAGTGGCGAAATACGTGAACCTCGTACCGACGCCGGTGCACTTGTGGTGGTTTGGGCCGCACATCAGCGAGACGAGCTTGGACAAACCGTCGGTGGCGGACTTCATCAGGACCGACCGGTCGTCGTTCGACTTGGTGATGTTCGAAAACTTCTTCCACGAGTGTTTCGTGGCCATCGGACACAAGTACGGCGCCCCCGTGGTGCAGCTGCTGCCGTTCTCCGCCAACTCGAGGGTGTCGCAGTGGCAGAGCAACCCGTACAACCCCGCCTATATACCGGACCTGGTCAGCACGTTCGGGTCGAACATGACGTTCGCGCAGCGCACCACCAACGCGGTGTCCGCGTTCTTCTACACGACCGTCTCCCGGCTGGTGTACATGCCCCGGCAGCGGGCCGTTGCCGAAAAACACTTCGTTTACCCGGGACACGAAAGCCGGCCCGATCTCATCGACATGCTCCGGAACGTATCGCTGACGCTGGTCAACAGTCACCCGGTCGTCGGTTCGGCCGTGCCGATGGTGCCCAGCTACGTACACGTGGCCGGCATGCACTGCGTGCCCGCCGGTCCGTTGCCTGAAGTAATAATAATATAATATTATATAATATATGCTTTGACGATAATCTACCGCGTATTGAAGTAGGTATAGCCCAAGCACTGCGCGCGTCATCGATTTTTCCTCATTTTTATTTTCTAATTTAAATATAGATAGACGATTTAAATTACACCGACATTTCTGTCCCGATATTCACGACACTCATTTTTTTTTTTTTACGAATACAGACACTAAAATATGATTATGGTTCTTATTGCGGTAAAAACCACACGAGGTTATTAGCAGAGATAAGATGTCGATGCACTAAAAAAGTATCAAAACTGTTCGTAAACAAAATTTAGTATAAACATTTAAATTTTAAGTTTAATTTACAGTAAATATATATATATATATATGAAATTATTATAAATAAATTAAAAAGTAAAATATAAATAAAAAAAAAATCAGTTTTCATTCAACTAATAAGTAATAACTAATGACATTTGTTACAACGACAAAACCCACCAATAATAATAATACAATTTTTTGTTTGAAAAAATTTCCTTTAAAATCTAAAATTCGAGAAAAATGTCCCACGCTGTACAAATACTACTAAAACTGACTTGTATGATATGAAAAAAATGACATAAAATTATACTAAAAATAATAAATTAATAACTTATTAGATATTATAAAGTTACCTATAGGTTAGATTACTTGTAGGTATTCTGGTATTCGTCAGTTGAGTATAGTGCTGTAGTTTGCCTGTGTTTAGTTGCAGTTATCATAAAGTAGAATCACGTGGATCTACTTTCCAACCATTGAAAATTAATTCCTCATCTTCTGGTGTGTCTTACAGGACCTGAAGCAGATAATGGATAATTCTAAAGAAGGTGTAGTCTATTTCAGTTTAGGATCAGTGGTAAAATCATCCAAAATGCCCAAGGAAACAGTGTCACTATTACTGTCAGAACTCTCGAAAATCGAACAGACTGTCCTATGGAAATGGGAAGCGGAAGACGTACCGCAACTACCCAAGAATGTCATCATTCGAAAATGGTTTCCCCAAAATGACATACTAGGTACGTATTTAATACTTATATTATTGATTTCCCGTTCTTGTAAGAGTTTGATAAGTAAGACGTACTGATTTTTAATTTGACGTAAAATATCCGGAAATACATCAACAGAAATACAGAGAGGTGTAAGTTCTCACAAAAAAAGAAATTACTGTGACATTTTATTATATTATTGTTTGTAGATATATTGACGTAAATATAGGTAAAAGTCAATTTTTCAATTTCAAAACTGAATTAATTTAAAACGTTTGTTATCGAATATTTGTTAACATAAAAAATATATACACAGCACCCATACGTAAACATATGTCTTTTTCTAATAAAAAAAAAATCATTTATGTCTAGTTAGATAAGTTGATTTTTTTAAAAGAATTAAATTAACAGTTTTACAGAATATAAATTGCTTTAAATATATTTTACACCATTTCAGCTATCCAATATAAATTGATAAGTATATATATATATATATATATATGCATATTTAAATTCTGAATTGCTTTTGTGTGTATTGAACATTAATTATTACTTACTATTGTATTTTGATAAATAATAATTATTCAATATACACTCAAGCTGCAAAAAATGTATATTATTCATATAAGTAAATTACACAATACACATTGATTAATGATTGTAAATTTAGTGTTATTAAATACGTTTAATAAACTATATCACTATAAAAAATAATGCTCGCGCTTAAAAATTGTTAACTCATATTATTCTTTTTATATATTTTACTCTGTTAATATGAATTTAGATAAACAATCATTGTTATTAAACAAAATAACGTTTAAATTATTACGATTTATGTAATGTATTCAAAGGAAGGAGAGGAAAGTTCCAATAGACTTTAACACCGGGAAAATAGATAACAGGTAGTAGGATCACGTAACCGCTCGTGGCACTGCAGGTTGAGACTTTAAATTACAATGAACGCAAAAAAAAAACATAATAATATTATAATATTATTTATATTATTTATAATTACTAATTACTACTGTTCATAGGTTACGGGTAAAGTTTAAAATAAGGAAATGTATTAGAATAGTTCTCAAATTATATAATACTATATGGATAACGTAGAAATGATTTCAATATAATAAATATATTATTTAACTTTTGTCATAATGATGATGTGTCAACATGATAGGTAGTAAAATAATAAAATAGTATAGATTTTATTATTAGATAATATTGATTTTAGTAGGTAGGTATTAAAGATATATTGAATTTAAAACTGCCCAATCATAGTTTTTTACGATATCTGCAAACGTGTTTCAATGCAAAAATTAGACTTATTATAATGCTAATTGCATTGGAGATGTTTGTAAAGAGAGTCGAAGAAGAAAAATGTTTATTCGTTATTTATTTTCAGAAATTTCCAGACACTATTGAAAATGCTAGGATTTTTTATTTCCAGCAGAATAATAATATTTTTGCTTAGGTCATCCAAATTGCAAATTATTCATCACGCACGGTGGAGTACAAAGCACCACCGAGTCCGTCTACCACGGAGTGCCCATGTTAGCCATACCCGTTTTTGGTGACCAAAAGGGTAATTCACTACGTGCACAGTACAGAGGCATAGCTATACAAGTGCCGTACTTTGAATTGACACACGAAGCGTTTGGCAGTGCACTGCACAAGCTGCTCATCGATCCAACGTGAGTATAACATGTGCATAATACCATGGATAAGTATATAAATATAATATAAAAAACGTACTTACAACACCCGGTTGTGGCTTTGAGGGAAGGCAAAGTTAAAAAAAAATATAATATGTTTATTAGTGAAAGAAAAAAAAATTTGGTAGCAACAAAAGGCATAGTCTATACTGACCTCGCTAAAATTATAACTATTGGTAGTTCATTTATAACTTAAATATAAACTAAGAAATCATTATCTGCTTAACATATCAATAAATGTCAAAGATATTTTATGAATTAAAATGTGATTGTATTTAATTAAATAGATTGAATTATTTCATCGATTACGCAGAGCAGAGTAACAGATGAAAAATATAAACAGTATATGGCATAATAATTATGTTTTCTGAGACCAAAACAAAATAATATGTACCTACCTATGTATTATGTACATAAAAAGTATATAAATTTTAAATGTCTGCAAAATTTTCATATCGTTCACTATTTTGTGCATGTTATTTTAATTTAATGTCTATTTAATTTGTCAGCATTAAACAACTCCAGACGTAAATACACTGCAGTTATAGGCAACACGTAGTGGAGGGAATAAGTCCCACACAACCTATACATACCTATATAACCCACCTTGAATATGCATATAACTATACTTATTTAATTTAAAATATACTCTAATATAAAATATCATTACACGATTACAACCGTGGTTTAATTAATATTAATAATATTATAGTATACGCTGTTGCATTGTCGCTCAATGTACTTATCTCTTATCGCTCGTCGTTGAAATTCCGTTTCATTTATCATTTATTCGATTTCATTTTAATGTCCTCGGCATTATATTATACATTTTTTTTATGAGAATTGTGTGTATATGTGTGTGTTAGGTAAAAATATTGGATAGAACTAGGTGTATTAAACTCATTTAATAGGGTTTTCTTATTCTTAATATAATGAAAATTCATCATACATAGTATTTTCATTAATAAAAGGTAAGGTTTTTATTTATTTTTCCAACAATACATTTTGAAGAAAACATAATGAAAAACTTGTTCGTTTTATTTTTTGATTGGTTACGAGTTTAATTTAAAAGTTCCAGGACTAAGTTTAACTTTATTTTTACTTCTTAAGGACCTATCTTAGAAACTTGTTTGGTTTATTTGTTTTAGTATTTTATAGATGTGAATACAGTGGTTGGTCTGTAATTTTAGAATTGTTTAAATATTACGTAACTTATTAAATTTAAATTTTATAAAATTTGAACATTTAATAGTAGGTATATATTTTTATAATATATATAATCAACGATAATTACCTATTATATGTAGGCTTATATTCTATAATCGAATCTATAGTTTTCTAAGTTTTCTAACTATTTTTATTACTAAAAAATACATAATATACTGATATTAAATTGGTATAATATTTAAATTAAAATATTTATAAATTTTTTGTATTTTCCGATATTGAAGCTTGGACATAAGTAAAGTTATCCATTTACCCATTAAACTCAATTTTTACTCAGTAATGATAAGTAGTATATTACGTATTATGTATAAATAGTTAACCTATACTTTAGAATAGAGGGTTGTTTTTACAAAATATATAACTATTTAATACTTTTTTGTGCATGAAAAATTTCAATTGTCTTCTAAGTTGAAACACGGATGGATGTCTATAGTAAATAATAATATACTTTTCGATTGATCAAAATGATCAGTTTTAGACTTATTTGAAAATGCTTTTTTTTTTGTTTTTTAACACAACGCAACTTTAATAATTATACTCACATTATACTTATAGATATAATAATAATATGATTTTGGGTCAAGGCATTAATTTACGATCGAGACTAATATAATAATTCTTTGGCTGACTATAATATTCTCAAAGGAGAGGAGAGTTAATGAAAATATTTAACTTGAGTAAAGATGAGTAAACACAAGATCGTTAAGTTAGAAGTTATAAATAGTTAATAAATAATCAATTTGACCTACGGAGTTTAAGTTTACGCCTATGGCAATAGGTTCTAACTTAACTCGTGCAGTCCGAAAAAAAATCTACTTATTTTTAATCAGTTCTACGTGGACCTGCACATAGCAGTTCTATTCAATATTTCTCAAACAATTTAAACATTATTTCTATACGCGAGATTCGTTGAATATATTATGTAGTATAAATATATGTGATTAAAGTATAATATTATATCGTACCGTTTGTTCAATGCGACAGGTACCGGGAAAACGCCAAAAAGTCGTCGGTCCTGTTCAGGGACAACCCGTTGCCGCCGCTGGAAAAGGCTGTATTTTGGATCGAGTACGTTGCCAGGCACGGCGGTGCGAAACATCTACGGACGGCCGCCAACGACCTTTATTGGTTCCAGTACATGCTTTTGGACGTCCTGTTGCTGGTGTTATTCGTGATCGTATTGATGGTGTGGATTACCAAAAAAATGCTTTGTTGCGTGTTCAGCCGGTGTTGTCGTCGTGGCCGAAATGTTGCCTCGCCGCCAGCAGCGGGGAAAAAAACACAGTGATATGATAATGAGCACAGCCCAATATGCAGTCGACTATCGTTCCGCTCGAAGTTCAAAAAGAAAAAAAATCGAGTTAGTAATTAAAAATGTCAGTGTCAAAAAAAAAATCAATCTATATATATATATATATTATAATCTATAAATAGTATACCGCGTTATGCTGAAGAATAATTTTTAATATTCGAAATAATATTGAAAGTCGACTTATCGTATTGTTTATTGTATATACCAACCTAATTATCAACATTGCTTGAAATCAAATTTAAATATTGATAAAAACCTTCTGAGAAATCGAAAGCAACATTAATATCGACATTTTTTTTTTTTGTATTTAATGTTATTTAACATTTTTATTGTGATTGAAACAATTAGATAAAACCAATAATATTTGTATCAAAATAATAGTTATTTTATAGTTTCCATTTACAATCCATTTAAAATTTAAACGTCTATAAACCAACATGCAAAACGTCTAATATTGTTCATCAGTAAGTATAATAAGTTAACTAATATTTCATTTTCTTAGGTTTATTTCACAGCTATACGTTACGACACCGCGCAAACGATGACGCTCCTATACGTAGGCTTATTGTGTGTACAGATAAAATTAAAATCGCAAAAATAATATTTTAAATCGAAAAACAATGGTATAAGTCTACTTAAAAATCGTTAAACGATAATTAAATAAATCGGTATTGTACAAAGATAAAAATAATATATAAAATTATAAAATCGATGTATCATTTTTTATTTGAATTAGAAAAGAAAACGAATATCAAAAGTGAAACTGAAATTAAAATCAAAAAATGTAATTTTGATTCCAAAAGCCCTGATCCATTATTTACTATAAATTTCGACGAAACCATGAACGTCTTTCCATTACATTTATTACTTTTACACGATATTATTATGAATTATAATAGGTTAGGTTAAATAGGTTACATTACGAATCGCGATAATAATACGTACTACACGTCAATAATCAATATTACTTAATACTTACCTATACCGCAGCGTGAGGCAGACATATAATTCATGACGGTCGCGCTTTGTCGCCAGTTCGCCTACACGAAACTAATACTTTTCTATAGTTAATAATCGTAATGAATCGTTTTATCTTATTTTGTACATATTACATAATTAAATGTTTATATTAAATTTCGGCCACGTAAAAAACATATAAAAACTAAAAACGAAATTTAACACAACTGCATTTTACAATAATAATAGTAGGTACTTTATTATTGTATTAATAATTAATATACATCTGTCATAAACAATATAATGAACCCTGGTGTAGTTAGTACAGCTCAAAATTATTTAATACTTATTTAATAAAATCATGTACCTTATATATGCATATTGTGCAAACCTATTATGAGATAATATATTATTAATTTTCCTCGAGGTTTTGAAAATCAAATATTTAAATTATTATTAAATTTGCGATGAATAAAAATTATATTTCATAGGATACATGCTGTATTGTTGTGATGTCGTCACAATGTTCGAAAATTTTTCTTTACGGATTGTACACGCTTGACACTTATCTGATGCATCTAAGCTATAGGTACCTATATGAAATTAATAAAATAATGATACAAGTTTTTATTTTTTTACATTTTATTTATTACGATGGTTTTTAAAAATATTAATTCGTTTATAAATTCGTAAAAGGTGATGAATGAAGACTGAAAAAGTAAAAAACATTATTTTATACTCTTCCAAAAACATTCAATTTATATAAAAATTCAAAACAACTTAAGGGTAGGTATTTGAATTATTATTCAAACGTATTAACGTACGTATTCTAACGTACTATTGTACGTGAAATAAACACAATCAACTATAAATATAGGTATAATATGTATAGCAGATACTAATTACTAATTAAGTAGACATATTTTTGGATTTATGTATAGTAAACACATTTTGTCTATGAATTGTTATATATTTACTCGGATAAATAAGATCAGTTCATAAATATTCGCTTAATATTTTCTGAAATTGCGTGTTCGTAAATTTAATTACATCTCCAATTATTATACTTTTTATGCAATTTAATTGAATTTTTTCTATTAAAAAAGTAGGTACAAGATATTTTTAATGTTATTACCTATTATGATAAGATGATGTACCTACCTTATATATTTTATGTCTTGACATAATAAGTTATGAATATATAGTTCGTATATTTGTTATGTTCATTTTATTTACTATAATATTACTATGATGATAATAAAACTAAATATTATATAAATTTTTACAAATTAATTGTTATATTATTTATGAGTGATTTATGTAGTAGGAGGTTATGCGCTTCTGCTGAATAAATACTGCAATAAAGCTGTAATGAAGAAATACATTTTCACTCTTACAAACCACAATACTATACAATAGTAATAACCATATTATTATGACTGCACGTATTAAGGTATTTTCTCTTATTTTTTATTTGAAATTTCAAACGAGTCGAAACAAAAAAAAAAATAAAATAATTTTAATGATTTTTAATTAATCTATCGTCGTAAGTATTAAAAGCATTTTTTTATTACCAATAATATCATTTTTTTTTGCACTATATATCATTAATTTGTTAGTTTTTTACTAAATTATACTAATTTTGATGTTTAAGTATCTTATGAAAGCTAAATTGATTTGACAATGACCATGTCTTTTATGATCTCGTTATTTATCATTTTAATGTTGCTAAATGCTGTTGGTTAATAATTATATGTAAAATAAAATCAGTAGAGTTTACACATGTAAAACAACGCATATATTGGTAATATTAGTATTGTAGGTACAGTATTTTGTTACTCATATTTACAGGTAAATCAGTAGAAAACTTGTGTGTGCCGCTTATGGTTTGTTTAGAAATCTAGAATAACGATTGTAATAAATAATGCATTTATAATAAGCATAGGCGCAATTAGTGTAAAAAATTTGGGGGGGGGGGGCTCCAGCTCCTCCTATATATTTTTCAATCACTGCCTCTTAGAAACTTTTTTTCCACCCTTCACCATCTATAAAAAATGTGTTTATTGGAAAGCAAGTAAAACTTAAAAATAAAAATAAAAAAATAATTCACTTTAAAGTATAGGTAACAGATTTAATATAGATTTTTAGATTTTAGTTTTTTATTTTTCTATTTTATTTAGCAAATGTATTTAAAATAATTTCTGCAGTATCAACAATTATACCTTTCTCAATATTAAGTATTGTCAATTTCAAAAACCGTTCTTGTGACATATAATTAGACCTGAGATAATTATTAATTCTTCTCATTGCAGAAAATGACCTTTCACAAGTAACCGAACTGACCGGAAGAGTGATTAATAAGCTTTTATAGAAATCTAAAGTGCTATCTAAACTTATTATATAATATTATAATATTTGTAAAAATACACATGACGCGTTTAGTTTAGGTATAGGTGCCTAAATAAAACAACAAAGATAAGATTATAGTTCAAAGGTTAAACAACAATTTAGATTTATTTGGTACCAATAAATTATATTATTTTATATGGATTTGTCAAAATCGACATCGGCTATATCTATAAAATAATATATTAAGTTTTCACCATAATATTTATTATTAACTCTAATCTTTTGCAATTTACAGTCATTGCACATAATATTATATTATATTATAGTAAATTGAAATAAATTTCCAGCAATAAAGATTATTATTATTATTATTATTATACTAAGTAAGTACAGGTAAACTTTGTGTTATTGTATGATGAAAATGAATACCTACTCACCATAATCAATTAAATATGGTAGATAATAAAAAATATGAAACTTTTGAAACATATTTTTGATTTGTGATGTGAATGTTGAAGTGATACGATGAATGTATTGATTTGAAAAGATGTTTCAAGCAGAAATTGCCTATTTTATACCAGGACCGTTAAACAGTAACTGATAGGTCATTAAATTTAATTTAATACTCATACCTAAGTTTTGAAAATTTAGTATAAATGTTTCTTATAACTTATTGTTAGGATTTAACAAAAAAAAATTGGGTGTAAGATCACAAATATTATTAATAAGCGTCAGAAGATTAAACTTCCCAGAAAAAAAAGTCTAACTGTGCTAGTATTGTATAATAGCGTTACAACCACGATTTAAGAGGGACTGGTAACCTCTTTTACTCTTTTTCGTTAGAACAGAGAAATTTTAAAATTTCTATATAAGAAAATATACTATAATATAGGTAGGTATTTTGATCATTTGATAAAACAAATTGTTCAAAGTGATTTGTTTAAATATCTATTAAATTTATCGTATTCATGAACTTCATCTATACTTTTAGACAGAGGTTGCAATATTGATTTACGCATATATTTCTCACATTTCGTCTAATAAGTATAATTACGATATTAGATCAGTTGTATTTAATTATAATCATTTTTGGTTTTTTAGCTTTTCAGTTTCAAAATCATGTACTCAAGTAAAAATGTTGGAGTGTAGGATATTACCTGAATTTTTTTTTCAGGTAAAAAGGTCCATGTAGAAGATTACAATATCTTTTATTTGCAGGTAAAAAGGTTATTCGTTTGGGAGTTTACATTGAATCCATTTAAAATATCTTATAAATCGGGGATAGGTAAATTGGGTCCGCGATTATCTGAGTTTATTTTGAAAGCGGTAAGTCGAGTCTCGGATATAAAAGATAATGCTTTAATTAACGCAACTAGGTCTAAAATATTAACAACTTAAAACTTTAATATTTAATATTTATACAATTTACTTTTGAATAATTCTGTTACAATACCGATAGCTAAACAAACATTACATAATTTTCAATTATTTATTTAGAACATGACATTATAAAAACCACATATATTTTAATTTATACCATTTATACAATATTTATACCATAATTATAAAATTTGACGTACTATATTTTAACATAGGTACGAACATTTTTTCCCGGGACTTAACTTACCTACTACCTTTCTTTACGGGACCCAATTCACCAATCCCGCTTACCTAAATCGTGTTTACTATAGTTTAAAGTGTTTATACCACACGTATTTTTTGCAAACTGTGAAACTTAAAATAGGATATATAATTTTAGTAAGAAGGATGATAAAGATACTTTAAATAGCGTACTAACTACTAAGTAAACATGTTGTAATTAATGAAAAAAAAAACTATGTATTATTATTAGATGAACATTCATATGATCAGTTATATTAGAATAAATAATAAATATTCTTTAAAGATTAATATTTTACCATAAATATATATTATTATTATTTAAATAAATTTAATTTAAGTCTATAGTAAATATTCAAAAAATAATTATATATGATTAAAATGCTTTATAAGTACCTATTAAGAGGATAGACAAAATTGAAGGAACCAGTTAATATACTTAGCAATAAAAGTTGACAAATCATTATTTCCATTCAGAATCGTTTTTCGTATACAATAATATACCTTATACCTATTATTGAATTCAAATTTAACACATCCATATAATAATGAACCCCACTCGACGCCCAATCTACAGCAGAACGGTACACATTTCCTATATTTTTTGAAATTAAAATTATTCCAAAGATGGATTTTTAAATGCATATTTTGGTAGGTACCTATTGATTATTTTTACTACTTCTGTACATGATATATTAGCTATTTTATTACAAGCACTACAATCTAGATACATTTTCTATCATTTCTTATTCTTGCAGGCGACATGATCATAAAACGTATCATATAATGTCACCGTATTAATTAAACCATTTTGAACTGTTAGTTGAACAATATCATTATGAGTGATTTTGTATTCAAATTGTATTACAATTAAAACAAATCAGTCGTTAATAATGAATTATGCAATTGATATTTTAATAGTTCAAAAAAACAAATAAACTCAGCAGCGCCTTGATGTTCCTGATTAATAAAGAGATGTCCAATCTACTTCTCTTATACTCGAAGTACACGATAAGAATGACAGTAAGAGACATGGCTCATGAACAATAGGTTTGAAAGAAAGTCGTCCATAGAATATAGATAAAAGAACAAATCACATAATATTGATGTGCCGCTATACCCGAAGTTCGTCCGTGTGTTCATAGCCGGTTGTCACAAGTTGTCACTGGCCATACGTTATCACCGCCGTGACAGCGTGAATAATGAGATTGATAAGAGACAGATCTGGAGGCAAATTATATTTTACGATTTATTTTCGTCGTATATGAAAAATCGGACATAATCAGTGTTGAACATTTTTTATTTAAACTCTTAAGCTATCTATTCAATTTACTTGCGAATTACCCTATTCCTATCCGTTCAATATTTCTGATCGAATTTTCCCAGTTTTCAATGGAACAAATCTGGCTTTTCTTACGTTTTTTTTTTTTTACTTAGCAACACATTTCTATGCCAAAGATGTGCAATGGCATGAATTGTGATATTTGATAATAATCACTCATAATAAAACTTATAATTCAATATTAAAATAAAAAAAAAGAATATGAATAGTTTAATCTTTTATTTGCATGCTTTATAATATGTAGAATTTATAGACATTCATAATTTTAAAAGTTATTACATTTTAACACCGTTCAGCTTATATTTATAATAATAAAATCAAAATTCTTCCGTCGTAGAAGGTAAAACTTGAGGAGACGGTTAACTGAACAGTTTATTACAATTATTATTCCTAGCTCAGAACTGGAGAGCTAATAATAGATGGTTATAGCTGTTTTAGAACTTCTTAATATTCATTTAAAAGAATAGTATAATTGAAAATAGATTTAATTATTAATGTTTGCCTGGGTTTCATTATCTTGTTCTTTTTCCAACTCAAACGATGGTTTTTAATCGTCCAAACAATATATAAATACGTCTTATTTGCCAGTAATTGTACAGAAACCGTTTGGTTTTATAATTATTTTACCAATTGAACCGGTTTTAATTATCGGATTATGTAAAATAGATAAAATATAGTCATCTATCTTTAGGTCGTCATAAAGGCAATTTAAATTGCAGATTGGACACCTCCATTTATTATAATGTTTGTTCATTCTGATAAACGCCCAGGCATCAAAACATTCTAAATGTTCGCACTGGCTAGATTTTGCCGGTGCGGTCATTTGCATTTTTGTTATTGGACATATCAATGAAAGCGTAAAACTTGTAATAACCAAATCCGTATCATTATTATTTTGAAACATTTTAATTATATCATTTCTAGTCTCTTCTATATTTCTTCTTTCTTTTCTCACCAGCCTCTCATACAAAGTGTTGGCTGTTAATTTATTAACAATACACATTATCACAGCATATGTTTTTGTATCAGGAGTCCACTTTATGCTAATAGTATTTTCAGTGTTGGGAGTAAGTTTAATAAGTCTAGTGCAATCAATTGGGATTGCAAATTTTTGTCCTGTGCCAATTCCTGATATAGGTCTAACTTTTGTTAATAAACAACGTCTAGTATTAACATGAATATTAAGACCCTGAGGAAAATAATCTGTTACCTCATTTAAAGACGTGACCTTACTTTCCAGCTGACAAATTCTAATTTGTAATTGATAATTATTTCCATTTCCACCACGGGAAAAGTAACGACTGGCAGTAATCTGGCTGATGTTTTCATTTGATAAAATAAAATTTATTTTTTCTTCATTTGTATCTGAAATAAAATACATATTATAAGTATAATTAACTAATGAAGAATTTTCATAAAATATATTTTGTTGAATTACTTAGAACTGTTGGCTTGATAACTTCATAAATAACATCATGAAATGGTAACTTTTTGAACTTGAGATAGGGTGGAAATTCGTTGTATGAATTGTTGGATTGATCATTATTCTGTATATCATTCATTATCAAAGTAATATTTTGATCTGATTAATGAACCCAATGATTATAAACTTTAAAAAAAATTGTACCAGTATCTGAAAAAAACGAAATTAAATATCACTCATTAGTAATTTATGATTATGGTTGTACTTGCTTTAAATAGTTGTATTATTATTATAGGTTTATAACATAAAAAAATTAAAAAATACAATTTTATTTTATACACTGAATTTTATGAAACAATAATATTTTTTAATTCTTTAAATTATTAAGTCAAACTGAATAAGTTGGTGTGAAGCCCATAAGTTTAAAATTTACTAATAATACAGTTTTTTTAATAGTACTTAATCTATAAAGAATAATATGTGTCTAACCTAACGAGATAGAATATTGGTTTTTAAAAGTTAAATAATAAATTATTCAATCTCAAAACAATTTATCTGTATTTATATATATATTGTTTATTGTGTCATAACAATGTAAACAAATGTATCAAATAAAAAATAAAAAAAGGTTGAATAACTATATACTTCTAATTAAGCAGATATTTAAGAGTCAATTACAATTTTAAACTTACAGAATATTATGGTATTTAACTAGATATAACTTTAAAAATATGTACATAGATCAAATCAATATGTTCAATTTTTTTCATTCTAAAATACCAACTATTAAACAAAAGTTTGAAATTTCTATTAAGGCTACAATAGGTATCAATTATTTTGGTTTATAGGTGGTCTATAACCTTCATGGTGATGGAAGCAGTAAAATTCAGTCTAACACAATTTACTAACTACCTTCATCACCAACACAATAGACTTTTACCGCCACAGTAGCTGTGTACGTGTATAACACACACATCTTACTTCAAACGTAAATAAGAGCAATAATTCTTTAAAACACATCAGTGCTATGCTAACTATCAGTGGTGCCCTAGTGGCTTTTTGCCGCCCTTTAAAATATTGTTACTTTTACCGCCCTAGAACACTTGCCCTGATTCACCCATCTCCTTTGCACGGCTCTGACTTACATATTCAGTGCCTTTAAACATACATTTTGGGAAATACAAACAAAGAACGAGTGATTACAATGACACAATAATGCCATAAATTCCAAGAATTATAATGAAACATTTAAAAAGCGTTACATTTTAGTTACTTACCTCGTCGTTTCACTACTGATGAAAACTCAAAACTTTGCGTGGTTGATTGCTGCTGAACGTTGGAGTGAACGTGCACACGATCTACGGATAACGATTATCGAATAGGAAATAAATAACAGTCATCAGATATCAACCAAAAACTAGAAATATTTTAATACAGAGAAGACTCTCGGAAGACCAACACTTGAGTACAATGGTGAATGGAGTCGCGGCGTCACTACAAGGATAACCACAAAAAAAAATGACGATGACGTGTCGAAAACAGGGGAAGAACTGATCCCATCAGATTGGCGGCCGTGACTGTGTTGGCGTGTACTGTGTACCACTAGGGTATAAACAGTTGTAGACACTGTGTGCATTGGCCAAACCGGCTAAACCTTGTACATTCAGGGTGGATGCGGGTGGGTGGTGCGGTCTTCCTAACTGTGATAGTACCCGGTATGAGTATTGATTTGGCGCACGGTTACAATGATTGTACAATCCCATAGTTCATTTCGCATATTGTGCGGTGTACTTCCTTGATCAGCGTCCTCACGTGTGGACGCAGGAACTACTACCATGTACCGTCTATTAGTATAAGGTCCACGATGTAGAGAAGAGCTGATGTAATACATCGTGATGAGGTCTATGCCTGGGAGGCATAACATACGTTATCACTTACATAAACCATATCAATATTATCACAGAACAACATATTTTTAAAAATTTATAAATTGTTTACTTTACAACCATAATGAGCACAGCAAAACAATGAATCAACAATATGCACTATTGCAATTTTTCAATTTTTATGACAGGGCACTACAGAGTATATAGGTGGTCCAATGTATTGTTTCCGTTTTTTTAAATATCATAACAAATAGGGATAAATGTTATCAACAACTTATTAGATTACGGCCACGGTTTTAACTTTTAAGAGTCCAATGCTCTCGAATAGATGTGGCTACGCCCCACGGTCCACAATTAATATTAATCGTTCTAAATGCTCTTGTGAATTGTGAAAATGAATTTCTTAAATAATTTTGTACATACTTTGAGTTACTACGATCCGTAACTATAACATTTGTAATCATTTGTTTATCGTCACTTTTATCAAGAGAAAAAAATCCAGTTATTTTATTGCACTTATAGAAGCGCATGTCATTAAAATATCATTCTTATATTTTTTCTTTTGACTTTTCCACCCAAAAACTTTTTGCGGACACTCATATTCGATTTTGATATTAGCCATTAGGAAGGTTCAATAATTATATAGTTAGAAAACGTTCTACATTATCATGTATTATTAAACGCAGAAGTATTTATTGCATTATTAATTAATAATTATAAGCAAAATACCAATAAAATAAACCAAACTGTAAATAGTTCGATATTACTATTATATAATTATTAAGATTTAAAATATAAAATACAGTGTTGAGACTAGGGGTCCCATAATTTGTAGGGACAGGGGCCCACCTGGAAAATCCCGATTTCCCAATAGGCTATCTACCCATAAACCAGCTGGCAGCTGCCTTTACCGAGCATGACTCCATTCTACCAAAAATCAAGTTCCATGATTTACGCATAGCTCTTTCCGCACAAAAATAAAAAAGATAAGATTATCGTTTCTACCTAAATATTGTACTATAAAAAAAATAATTTTTGTGATATTGTTCTGCCAATTATTATTTAGAAACTATCATAAGAGATGTACACTATAGCAAATAATATGTTCTTACATAATTATTAAATAAATGTAAATTACATATTATCATCTCCATAATGTTTTTCTTTTCTACTTTGTTCTAGTACCATTGCCATTGTACCAAACGCGGATCCAGAATAAATTTGCGGGAGGGGAGAGGGGTAACACCATGTGCATATTGTATTTTATCGGCTGCCAAAAACAGACATCCTAAAATTTATCTATGTGGCATGCCAAAGTCTACGGGGGAGGTAGTGATGTAAAATTACCGTAATTATCTTTTTTTAATATAAAGAATATTCTCTAAGATAGGCATCAAGATCAGACATCAGTAATCATTATGATGTATAACTTTCGGTGGTAAAATTCTAAATATTATATAATACAGTAGCCAGTAGGTTCCACTATAGCAATAATTACCCGATAATAATTTCTAAAAGAATATTCTCTTATCGCATCACTAGGGGGAGGTGGGTTATCGCCCCTTTCCCCCCTTGAATCCGCGTCAGCATTGTATACTATTTATTATCAAATGTTATAATATTTAAATATTAACAGAATCTATCCATATAAAAAGGCATAGTTCGTAAAATATATCAATAAATAAATATAAAATACCTAACATGTTTATTAATAACTAATAAGTGAAGATCATAAGATATTTAAAATTTAACTGCTTGGGAATGATTATTTAGATAATAAACAATCCATGATAAAAAATAACCACTAAACCAAAAACCTTTAACTAATTTATTATTATAATATGGCCAATATGGATAACCTTACTGAAAGATTTATGGAAATCTATAAATATTGTATCTACCTATACTTGACAATTTTGATCGATTAAAATAAATCAATAGATTCGTTAGATTTTAATGCTTTGATACTATTGATAGAAACCATGCTGAAGAGGGCAATTACGTATATCATTTTTCAGTAAGGTTGTCAATTGTTTTTAGTAATATTTACTTTAAACTGAAATGATTGATAATTTTAATACATATTAGACAACAATTGCGTAGATATTATAATGCTTCTGTCACTAGTTTTATACATTTGTGTGATAAATGATTTCATTCAAATATATCAGGAAATTTTAGATAAAAGACTAAACAAATAGAATTTGTATCATTTTTTATGATCATGATTATAGTTTTTCTGATAGGTACATCAATTTTAGTTTTGACTTATTTCTGTGTGAAAATTAACCAAATTTACCAAATATCCTAGTTTAACAATAAAAAATGAACTTATTTCATCTAGTAAGTTCTCATTTCAACTTTACAAAAAATGCATTCAAAATTTAGATTTCTAAAGAATTAAATGTTGATAGGTACCATTTTTTTCTATAATTTCTAACTTATGGGCGGACATAATATTTTTATTTTTGTTGATTATGATTTTATAAAGAACACAATTTGAATTTAACAAAAAGAAATTTTCAAGTGTTTTGTTAAAAATCGTATGTATTTTTTTGGAAAACATTCAATCTACAATGAAACGTAAAAAAAAATTAAAACCAAATGCAGAAGAAATGTATCGAAAACTTTAATATAGGCATTATTTATAAACATTGTTTTATTAGAATCATAGTTATTACAAAATATTTTTTAAATTATTTTTCAATCTAACAATAAGGAATCATAGATCATAGATATTATAAATACACAAGAAAATGATTATAAAACATTCATTTTATAATAAAAAATTCCTAGTTATTTTGTACTAATGTTCTATATAAAAATAACACCACCATATTTTTTTACAAATAATATACTTATTTAAAATAAATTTAATAAACAAAATTAATAATTGTATTTATAAAAATAATTTTCAAATTATATTTCTAAACATACCGTACTTATTAGTTAATTAAATTTTTATAAGTAATAAGTAAAATATTCTTGTAAATGTTATATGGCACAAATCAGAATTGATAAAATAATACTTACATATTGATCACCTAAACTTATTTTTATAATTTTAATGTTAAAGAAAAATTGGATAAAGCGCATTCCATGTTTAATGCTAAGTAGACCAATAAGAAAGACAAGGGAGCAATATTAAAATTAATTTAAAACTTCAAAAATCTATTAAAAAAAAGAAGTATTTACCTATATATTTTCAAAACTTCGAATTTCATTAACAATAACTTATAATAAAATCATATATTAAATATGCAATGAAAATACAAAATAATTTTCAAATTTTCGTGATTTGTTAAAACATTTTTTAATTTTAAACACTTATGTAAAAAATCGTATTTATATATTTTTAATATTCTTAAATTACTAAAATATCAATTCATGTGAAATCTTACATTACATTTTCGAGATTAGATATTTCTATCAACGTTTTAAAAATTTAATTAAATTTAAAATTTCTTTAAATAGATTGAATTTATAGTTTAAACATTTTGAAAATTGCATTGATTATAAACAATAATAATTATTCATATATATTGTATAACCATCATGGTATGTTTTAAGATTTTACAATTAATAATTTTTGAATCACAACAATCAAATTAAAATTGTTTAACAATAAATCATTATTTAATTAATTTACATGAGCATTTTTATGAATATAAAATTGTGTTACAATTTAAGCTTCCAAAGCTGGTAAAAAGTATTCGTAGAATTTCATTCTACTTTTTTGTAATTCTTGCAATATAAAATTAAGTACTTATTTTCAGTGAACTCGAAAAAACCTGAAATAATTTTATTTAAAATAACGTGCGCGTAACGTGTTTTTTGTAGATTTGACTATGATTTGATTGCGCAACAATATAATTACTAATTGGTAATATAATGATCATTTAGTGGAAGTTAGGTACATTTATATCTAACGTCAAATTGTAATTCCGAATGACCGCGGTGAAGCAAGCAGTGAATTTATCAGTCGGTGATTTTATAGAGAAGGGGAGATATTTAAAAACTTACTTCATGTATTTTTTAAACATTGTATCGCAAATAGTAATGATACCTATTATAAATACTATAGATACTTATTAAGAACAAGAACTTCCATGGCCAAAATAATATTATTATAATGATAGGCTCATTATAACATAAAATAGTTGACCTTGCAGATTACATGCAATAACAATTACTTATAGGTGTACCTATGACTGATTATGACAGACCAACTCATCACAATAATAAGAACGATGGTCCGATTGGTCCATAGATATATTGTATATTTCTATATTTATTCTATAACTATACCTACTTACATAAAAGAACACATCGTAAGTCGCATGACCTCCACGCAAATGTTTGTATTGGTTTTACACTGATGCGTGTGTGTGTGTGTGTGTGTGTTTGGCTTTACGGAATTTTAGATTTGAAAAAATGTTTTAACATGTTTTTCAACTTCGAGGGGGATTTATTGTAAACATTTGATGTATAGGTAAAAGTTTCTAACACTTTTCAAAATATTCTTAGAAAAATAATATAAAACGGGAATCTTAACATTAAATCATAGACAATAACCATTTTTTGAAAACATCGAAATTATTTATTTGTAGTAATTCAAAAATTAATAAACAACTATTAAAATCTTTATTAAATATTCATACTAATGTAATTGAAGGTTTCTTATAAGACAGTCTTACAAAAATTTATAAACACCAAAAATACATGGTTACTATATATTTTTATAGAAATATTTTAAGTTAAAATTATAACGATATTCTTTAAAACCATGAATATATGTTAATTATTTTGTAATTATAAAATGCATTAAATTTATTATTTAAACAACTAAGTTTTAAAAATGTAATACAAGGTTCCTTAATAATTTTTCATAAATTCATATTATATATTTGTATATGATGATAGTTTAAAATACATATTTAGATGACATTATATTATATTCAGTGTTTATAATAACGATAGATCCATAAACAATTATTAATATTTTGTTATTATTAAAAAAAAATATTAATCATAGAAACTATTTAAACATTTCACTAATTAAACATTACTTCAAGCAATTGTTTTTTTCAATATACGATACTATTTCAAAAACATTTAGACAAATATTAAGGTATTAATAAGTAATTGAAATTTTCAATTTTTTTATCTATATAATATGTTGTACGATAAGTCAAAGTTTGAATATTTTGAACATAGTTTAATTAAGTTATATACTTATATTGATTTAAAAATATTAAAAATACATCGGCTCAAAATCTCGAAAAATTGCAAATTATTTTGTAGTTGAAAATTTATAAATTATTTTATTTTAATAGGTTTAAGCATTGAACATTTAAAATAAGGTTTATTTATAAATTTTTCTTAAAATGTAAAAAATACAAACACATAATTTTTGTATAAACATTTCAAAATCAAATTTCAACAATGTTTAAATGTAAAGTAATAATTTTAGTTATTTTTTTGTAACTTATTCCAAAAATATTATTTGTTAGGACTGTAAATGATTATTTACTATAAAAATAATATTTTAAATTATTATAGGCTATTTTTTTGCAGACAGTTCTACGATACGTGGTAGGTATTACCTTGGTAGGTATTAACTTACAAGTTAATTACAGCTAGTAATATTATCTGAAATAATTTTTAGGATTATTTTAATTAAATTAATAAAATATAACACATTTATTACTATTACCTATAGGAACTCAATGACGAAGTACAATCGACAACCGTATAATTATACCATATACAGTACACTGAGTTTCCAAATTTTTACTATGAATAAAAGTATTTTATAATAATAAATTAAGGTCACCATACTTATTCGTAACCAAATATTATTTTTAATTCAATTTTCAATTTATTTTAATAACAGTTGGGTTTTTAATTAAATTAATTTTAAATTGAATTATTTTTTTTTTAAATAAAAATTTGGAAATTAACTTTTTACTCTTAAATGTGGATAATTTGTGTAAGCCAAAGGATTACTGTTTTGAATAATAATAATAATAATATTAATAATGTCTTTAATTTAGCATCAAAATATAACCATAAATACATTAGATAATACATTGCAAAACTCAATCAAAAAGCAAAGCTGATATGCAGCTGGGTTGAGTTTTAGTATCTAACCATAATAGTATATTAACAATAGCATAATAAAAATATTTATTGATCTTACTATCTATATTAAAAACAAAAGTAACAATACTAATATAGTAATATAATTTCTAATTTTTTTAATACATAAAATTTACTAGAAATATGTTTTTATATTTCTTATAAATTTATATAGCTAATGAAGTTATTAATTTTAATATTTTAATTACAATAATTATGTAACATAGAAAGGCCTTTATAAATTGGACTTTTGAAGAAAAAAAGAACATTTATATTACAATTTTGATTTAATCTAGTACTATAGTTATGTTGTATACGATAATCTTTAATATTAACTTTATATTCGTGTAAATTAAATTAAAATGTATAAATAATACTGAATAGATCATGAAAATTATAAAAACGTTGATGATGGTTTCAACAAGCAATCGAACGAACTGTCGATATTACTGTCAAACAATCGATATATCTACCTCTAATAATTCGATAAGTAGCGCCTAACCGTTTTTACTTGTATAACCAACCATAATAATATTACATGGACTTTCGATCTTTGATCTGATAAAAACACCACGTCGCTATCACTTATTATAGGTACCTACGGGCTACAGCGACTGGTCCGTCAGTTTAATGCCGTGATCATAAGCGATAGATCGCGTTATCCTTGTGTGGTGAAATATTTTCGTTCATTTTTACGTTTAACGGATAGTGTGAATGCAAAGTAAAAAAATGGATTACCGGTTACAGCTTACCGTGAGTATACATATTATTAAAATGTGAATATAACATACGTACGTCATTATATGCGACTATTCGATAAAACTACTGCACTGAATAAATAAGACGAGAGAAAAACGTAGTCATTTTTTATTTTTCATTTTGTAATTTTTTTTTTAGACTGTGATCGTGAAGGTTTTTAAAATGGGCTGCAAGTGCAAAATACACATATTTTAGTATAATTTTTATAAATATTAATAAAAAGATATTCATAAAATAATAAAATTGAACAAAAAATATTGAAGAAAAAAATCTATTTTTATTCAATTTTTTTTCATTTAAACTATAACTAGCAGCCCGTGTAACTCGGTGTAAGTGGGTACCCTAAGTCGGAAACACGACTTGGCAGATATTTTGTTAACTAAACTTATCTTTAATTGATAAGTTCAGTTAATTAAAAAAGAAAAATTCATTGAAAAAGATATTAAAATAAGTGAGAATTATACTTGTATAGTAAATAGTAATATACCTATGAATAATAGTATAGATGCATATAATTTAAAACCTTCTGCAAGACTGTTTAATTGTATAACTATTTATACTTCACTCAGAAGTCTGGGTTGATTTAAATTTAAATTTGAATGTAAATGTGCTTACTTTATTATTTAACACTTACAATTTAAAAATAAATAACTAAACATTAATATTTTAAATTTTAAATTTTCTTAAATTGAAATGGTCATAATTCATGATAATCAACAATCGTACAAATATTATAAATTAAGATATTATGGAATATTAAATAATAAGTAATAAACTAATAACTATTGTCTATTTCTAAAACCTAATAAGCCCGTTATTGACTTCGTATGGGCTCGTGGCTATTGATGTCTTACATCATAGTTTTATATATAATATTGAATACTGCTGTATATTAAACAGTAATAATACAAGTAATTTTGTATCAAGGATATCTACTGTATACCAATTACCAATACGTTTTTTTCAACATAATATTATATATATTATATTGTACATTAAAGCACTTTAATTCAAAAATCGGTATAAATGTAATATACTATGTGTCTTTATGTTATACCTATATATAATTGACCATAATTAATGTTTTACTTAGTTTGTATTTATTAAATAAATAACTATAATAAGTTTATAATTATTAATTATTTACTTATTCGTAATTTTTTATGTTTCTTGTAATCTTAATACTTGAAAAACGCCCTTAGTTTAAGTCCATAACACATTTTTGAATAATACGAAAAATACAAAAAATATTGTTTTCAAGTTTAAGTTCATATAGTATTATTTCATAAGGTATATGAATTAAAATAATAATAATAAACATAATTCACAATAATCAAATCTCCAAAGAAGCCTATTACACCTTAACTAACTTACTACTATAGTACTGCCATTAATAAATTAGTACCTACTACTTATATAGATAATTGAAAGATAACATTGATAGAAAATATTGTATAAAAATAAATTACGTTTTCCACCACTGCCATCCATGTGTATTATATACAAATTTGATTATAATTTATTTACAACATACCTCATGAAAAATGTTGTTTTTTTTTAAAGATATTAATTTTGGCTGTCTGTTGTTGCTGCGGTTTGCCGAATAACACACGTCCGTACAACATTTTGGTGTTTCTACCAACCGAGACAAAAAGCCATTTCATCGGTTTCAAACCTCTTCTGGAGACATTAGTGACCAGAGGTCACAATTTGACTCTGGTCTCACCATTCGCGTTAAGTTCGTCGTTGCCACACTACACTCACATCAAAGTGGAAGTCAACGAAAACGTCGCAGGTAGTTGTACATAGGCATTGTGTATTTTAATATTTATACAACAATAATAAACCTATATTGGCTAAATACGAGAAAACAAATATTCAACATCAAATATTCTGTATTCGTCACCCTGAAGGTATTTTAAGTAATAAACTAACAAGTAAATAAGTCGTACATCGACTACGAACATATTCAAAGTTAATGGTAAATAGTACAATAAGTTTATACAATATCATTATATTCGTGTGCGCAAATACTTCAAATATATTTACATTTGAAGTATAATATTATATAGTAGGTATCTCACTGAAACTACTGCGACATTTACTCTTAAGAATGAGCGTGTTTGGTAACAGTGCGTAAACCGTTCAGTCAAACAATATTATATCATAACATGTATACGATTAAACGAAGTTTTCCAGCTTATTGTATAAGCAAGGAATTGTGCGTGGTGTGGGTGGGAGGCTATAGTAAAGTGTATTGATCTTACAAACCCGATATGTCCTTAATTTATTTTAATTTCGTATGATTTTAATTTGTCTATAAAAATATCAATTTTATAGTTTCGTACATATTATGTAGCCATGTAGGTATGTATGTACTAGGTATATATATATATAGATAATAACTATAGGTATATATCAATTTCTAGAAATTAGAATTTCAATACACTTCGCTATTCATATAAAATGAATACCAATACAATTTTAAATTAATTAATCAATAATGATCGCGATATAGAAATTAATTATTATTATATATTATTGTTACTTTATACGATTTCAGGTAATTGTGTAATGTTTTAAAATAAATTATCGTACTATTTTTTACTTTTTCCATAATATAATCATTATTTTGACTGGAACTCCGGCTTCGAAGTTCGGTTGTGTTCACAATGGTTAATGATAACATTCAAATTGTAAAAAATACTTAGTGTTATGAATTTATGATAGTTTTAAAATTACATTTTATTTTATAATAAAAATGTTTTAGTTACCAATAAGTATGTCAACATCTTGATTATTTTAATTATTTTCTATTCTATTATATTTTGTTTTAGTATCGCGTAATCTTTTTGTTTAGTGTTTTATCATTATTCTACAGTATATACTTATAATTTATAAACAACTAGTTCAACAAAATATTATAAGATCCAATATCACATTGAAACATATTTATATATTACTTACTGATTATAGCTGTAACCGGTACGAACATTTTGTATACAAAAAAAAAAAAAAACGCTGATAACTAATTAGTTAATTTTTTTTTTGAACTTCTCAATAAATTACTCAACTTTATATTAAAAAAAAAAAAACATTCAAATAGAACCTATAATACCTGTATACCAAACCGGTAGTACTTCAGATAATAATATCACTGTGTTAACAAATCGCTTCGAATTTTAATAATATTATGATATAAGTAAATACATATTATTTATATACAACAATTGTACTACTATTATAATATTATACATTTATTATATGTAACATAATTATTTGTATTTGGTACTTTGGTAGTAATCTATCATAATATTAGTGCAACAAGTTTTATGCATTAAAAAATCATGAAATATTTTTTTGCAACAAAAAATTAAAAATATACAATTAAATATGCCTTAAAATAAATAACACGCTAATATTACACTAAACAATCACATTTTTTGTATAAATATTTGACCTTTTTTAAATCATTTTAATTATTTTACATTATTCAATTTTCTATTAAATATTTAAATTGCACATATATATTTTTAGAGGGGGAGGGGGGTTGGCATAAATTAAATACACCAAAAACCTTGCGATTTTTACTGATTGTTTATATTAGTATTTCCCACACATGGTATAATTTCAAAATATTTTGATTATTTATAGACATTAAATTTTCCATTTTTTTTTTTTATAAATATCGATAAAAAAAATATTCACTGGGTAAAAGTAGTTGAAAAATGTTTTGATTTCTTATAAGTCGTTCATAAATCAATTGCAAAAATTTAAAATCTATTTATTTCTTAATATTTTTTTATAAGCGTTTATTTTAAAATTCTTAAAATCTCAAAAATGTTTAGATTATTTATTTGTAGTATAAAATTCATAAAATGTTTGATATTAATATCAAGATATTAGTACCTACATATTGTGATGGTTATTTAAAAATATTTAAAAAAAACATATGCATTATGGCTATTTCAAGTTAAATTTTTTCCAAAAATGTATTTAATATTCAATTTTTATTTGGCATGAAAATTAAACATAAATTTCCTATTAAATATTTTATGTACTGTAATTAAAAATATATAATTGTTTACACAATTTTTTTTAATTGATATTTTTAAAATTTAAATGAAAATAGATATTTAAACGAAGTATAACGATTTTAGTTACTTTAAAAGTTATTTCAAAAATATTATTCGTGTAGATCTACTTGAAACTTTTAACCTACTTTATTATATACACAATAACATTTTCAAATATAATTTTTTGGGTAAAAATGATTCAACTTACCGTACAATAATTAGTAAAACAATTTACTTTAATAACAATATAAATTATAAACATCATAAAATATACATAGTAATATAGACTCACGATGAGTTTTGCTCAGAATCATTCTTCAATGTTTTATAAATTTAATTAAAATTTAACATTTCCATTACAGTAACCCAATGATGAGAAGATATACTCGACACCTATTGTATAACAAAGCGCTTACATATTACTCACTTTTTTTTTAACTCATATCAGTTGTATCAATGACTAATTTATTAAAGCTACCTAGTTAATTTTCTAATTAAATTAAGAACTTCATAGACGCGTATTGACTTAAAATTATAAACGTTTTTGAAATTGAATGGTTTTATACTTAAACACATTGATCAACGCGTAAATAAAATAAAAAATACTTCAGCGAAAAATGATTTAACATAATTATAAGACATAACGACGCCCACATCTATAATAATAAATTATGATTACCGTCTTCGGTCCGTTGCAGACATGAACTTCCTGGACAAGAACTCGCCAATGAATCGAT
This sequence comes from Rhopalosiphum padi, assembly GCF_020882245.1. Taxonomy (NCBI): domain Eukaryota; kingdom Metazoa; phylum Arthropoda; class Insecta; order Hemiptera; family Aphididae; genus Rhopalosiphum; species Rhopalosiphum padi. The sequence continues at coordinate 30,420,842 of NC_083600.1, forward strand.
TTCCGCTGTACATGGTCACGCTGTGGATGGGCCCGATGATCACCAAGAACGCGTTGGACAAGAGGTCGGTCCGGGACTTCGTGCTCGGCGACCGGTCCGCGTTCGACCTGGTGGTGGTCGAGAACTTCTTCCACGAGTGTTTCGTGACGCTCGGCCACAAGTACGGGGCGCCGGTGGTGCAGCTGCTACCGTTCGCCGTCAACCCCCGAGTGTCGCAGTGGCACGGCAACCCGTACGCGCCCGCGTACGTGGCCGAGTTCACGGCCCATTACGTGGCGCCGATGACGTTCGCGCAGCGCGCCCAAAACGCCGTGGCCACATTGTTCAACACGTGGGTCAATCAGCTGCTGTACATGCCCCAGCAACGGGCAATCATGGACGAGCACTTCGCGTACGCGGACCACGAGGGCCGGCCCGACCTGGAGACGATGCTCCGGAACGTGTCGCTCACGTTGGTCAACAGCCACCCGATGATTGCCCCGGCCGCGCCGTACGTGCCCAGCTACGTGCAGGTGGCCGGCATGCACACGAAACCGGCCGGACCGTTGCCCGCGGTAGATACATAATATAATATTGACGATATAATATATTATACACATTTAATATTACGATTAGGGCTGTGAATTTGTAGGAAAGTGTATTTCTTTTTGGTAATTGTGAAATGTAGCTTTTTGTTAGTACATAATTTGAATTATGTACGAGTAATAGCAAATCCATTTATGAAACTTTTATTTTGCATTTTTTGCCTTATTATAGGTCATATTTTCTTTTTATAAGTTTGTTTTCCAGTATTTTTAATTAAACTTCGTCAATTAACATATTTAAAAACCTGTTTCAATCGTTTCAAGCGAATAGCATTATTAAAGAATCAATCAACTTCAAAATCAACTTTTTTATAAATTTTTATTTTTATTAAATAAATACACTTTTATGCATATAAATCATATAATATACTAATATTAATATAAATGTTAAATCAAAAATCATTTTAAGTGCATTTTATACCATACTTTTTGGCATTTTAAGTGCATATTTTATTACACTTTTTTGACATTTTAAATGCATTTTTTAAGGTCTTTTAGTGTATTAAATTCATAGCCCTAATTATAATAATAAACTCTTCCCCTATGGGCATACCCAGTGTGTGCTCCGGAAGTACCTTTTTTGCGGGGGTGGGTCATGTGCCAAAATTTTGTTTTAAGCAAAATTGCACGTGCTAAAAAAAGTGGCCAGTGAGCACACGACTATAATTGATGGGGGTCTAGGCCGCGTTTCCACGATATAATATAAATGTGATAAACATCATGGGAATATCCGTTAGCAATTTCAAAAACAATAAATAATCTAAATACAAATTTTAATTAATTTACTCGGCAATCTACATATCTACAAGTTGCTATATCTATAATAAATTGTTGTCACTGCCGTCCTTGTTTCTAGGTAAAATAAACTTATTAATTGTTGGTTAATAACATAACTGTTGATTATATTATTTGTATTCTATAATATTACTGACCTATTTATTATGGTGAAATGAAATGCCAAATGCGTGGTATTAAAGTACATACAATTAAAAATTTCCAGGGGAACAATGACCCTTTTTGGGCACCTCTGGTGAGAGATTTCGCAGATTCGATTAATTTTAAAACAAATTGTTGAATCTGCTAATTTGTTTAAATGGAAATCTAACGGACTACGTTTGATTGAGTATTTCTTTGCGAATTTTGTACCTACTAAATAACATTTTTCTCTAGTGATAATCGGGTTTAGAACTAGGTATTTAACATTTATTCATATGTGCAGGACGTGTGCATTATATTAAGATTAGGTTTGTTGATGGAATCACAGACTATATCTGGTTTAAGAACCTGAATTTAATGCGCGTTTAATCATAACGTATTATAATACACGTTATTGTAGATTCAAATTCATAACAAGGCATTTATTGTTTGTGTGCAAAATTAAGAACAATAGGTAATGGGGATCACTATTCATTAAAAAATATTGCCATTTACGATTTACAAACCTATTATTATTTATTGGATCAAATGAGGACTTACCATAACTAATAAAAGTGTAGTCCTATAGAAATAATATTATAATATAAATAAGCGTATCACATCAAATTTATTTAAATAATTATTATATAATTTAAATATATCTATTTAAATAGTTTTAATCAAAAACTATATATTAACTATTAATTAACTAGTAATTATATTATAACAATATTAGTAAATCAAAAATAAATAAAATATATATTTTGTTATACGTTCAATATTATTATTATTATACTTGGCCCTAAAAAAAATCATTTTTGCAAACCTTTCATAATTATATTCTTTTTTAGGATCTAAAAACCATTTTGGACTCAGCTGAACACGGAGTGATCTATTTTAGTTTGGGTTCGGTAGTCAAGTCGTCAAAAATGCCGCGAGAGACAGTATCGCTTCTGTTGTCGGAATTAGCCAAGCTCAAGCAAACGGTTCTATGGAAATGGGAAGATGATCAGCTGCCTAACCTGCCGAAAAACGTCAAGGTCAAGAAATGGTTTCCGCAAAACGATATATTGGGTATGCATGCAAATATCAAAACATATCTATAATTTCTATAAGTAACAAATTTTTATTTTATTTTTTTGAAGGGGGGCACTCTAGAATATAAATTACATTATGTGACTTCAGTATGTCTCGTATGATTAGCTAACCTACTTACCTTTATACGCATTAATTAACTCATATAAAATACTAATTACAGTTAAAGTTACAAATTTACAATAAGTATCAAAAATACGGTGATGATATATTTTTGATGATGATAATAATTATTATATCGTTTATTATGTTAAAAGTTTATACAGAACATTTAATCTAACCTCTTGGACTTAGGTCAGGCAATTTGATTTGCTGTTCTATGTGAGTTTATAATTTTAATTAAAATAAAGATATGTAATTAGAATCACCGTACATAGCCGAAAATAGTATTTTTAACTTTCATTAAAATAATATCTAGTTTACGGACCCGATGCATACAATATTAATACGCACGCATCAACGGATTTTTAATACTTCTTGCACACCTACCTACAAGATAATTTCCAGAATTTATATAGGTACTTAAATCTTTTTAAATATGTATCTTCATATTATATTATATTGATTTGATACAACTATAATGTACAAACAAAGTTAGTACAGACTCGGGCGAGTTAACCTTAACAGGTCGTTAAAATCGGAAGATTACAATCAGGGATACATCCATAAGGTACCTACATATAATATTGTAATATTTATATACTATTAACCCTTTGTTCAGGTCACCCAAACTGCCGGCTGTTCATCACGCACGGCGGCATACTCAGCCTGATCGAGGCCATCTATCACGGCGTGCCAATGCTGTCCATACCGGTATTCGGCGACCAGGCGCACAATTCGATGGAAGCCGAGAGTAGGGGATTCGCTTTATACGTGCCCTACTTTGAACTGACTGCAGAGGCTTTCGGAACAAAACTTCAACAAATTTTGCGAGATCCAAGGTGAAGTGCGCTCGTATATTACTAATAATATACTATCTATATGATTAATATTTTAGATAGGTACCTACCCCCTCATTGTTAGATGTCCGAGAAAACGACAAATAATGGTCTTGTAATCATAATGTGTAGTGATATTTTTCTTTTTGAAAAACAAATTTGTATGGATTATTTAAAAAACAGAATTTCAACAATGTTTACCCATACTAATAACATAGGTAACAAGGGGACATAAAAAAAGTGCTATTTATATGTAAACATAAGGTATACGACGACGTCATAGATTTTAGCTTTAGTGTAGGTGGGGGGGGTTCATAATGAGGGTGTAGGATAATGATGACTAATCATATATAGTTATATATATATTAACCTATAAGCAAGGGCGCCCCCATGTGAAATTTCAGGGGGGATAGCCAAAGCCGTATCTGAGGGGGGTCCAAGGGAACTGAAATGGTTCTCACACATTGTTAAACGTAACCAGGTTTTAATACGACGTAATGTGCTGAATGTCCTTTCTATACTACAATAAGTTGTTGGTGGAATAGTCATATAAATAATAATACTTCTCTTCAAAGTTGGATAGAATTCACAATCTTTAAGAAAAAAGAAATATTTTCCTATAGACTATATGATTACCTATATCAAATATCAATACAATACACCTTGGTATCAATAATGAATTTTGGAATTTTAGAATATTTAATTTGGATATAATTATTTTAACTATCAGGAAAACTAGGGGGCAGTTGTCCGCTCCCTGCTCCCCTTTGTGGGCGCCCTTGCCTATAGGCAGAAAAGGTAAATAAAAAGAAGCAGACATAGAAAGTATAAATTTATGTACCTCTTTACCCCACCCTCCCTCACACAAAAAAATGCTCATGATTGTGGCTTGGTAATGATTTTAAATTACTTGCAAACATTTTGGTACCAACAATAAAAACATTGAAATGACACTCCTGTGTAAATGTTCAAATATTTACCAAAGATACATATATGGCATTTATTTTGGTATCAAATAAAAGGGGAATTTAAAAATCTAATTTATTTATTATAGCTATTAGGTACATTTCCTCATTACTAAAGAGTCATTACATTTATTTGTTAGTTTCAACATATACATAAATATTATAAATAAATATTGAATAAACGGTAGGTACACGATACATATATATATATATATATGGTATGTTAATTAGGTTTACAAAAACAATAAATATGAAAATATTTTTAAAAAATCCTATAAAAAGATATGTTATTTGTTTTTGAAAAAAAAACGCTTGCCGAGTCAGAGATCAGCATTTAAATTTTCATGATTTTCAATTTTTAGAAATTTATTAATTGTATGTAATATTTATGTATAATGTGTTTTATTTTCGTTTTCATTAAATGAGATAGATCTCTGAAACCGGAGAACAGATTTTGTTATTTGGGGTCTTGTTAGATTCACATTGGCTAGAACAAGTGCTGTGACGATTTTCAAAACTTTGTCTTCAATCGTTAACTCATTACAAAGCTATAAAGCTGAAAAAGATAAAAAAAATACCCAATAAAATGTGTTTTTAATTATTTTTTAAGTTGTGTAATGAATTAACTTTAAAAGCTAAAGTTCTGAAAATTTTCACTGCACTTCTCCTAGCCAATATGACTCTAACAAGACCCCAAATAACATAATCTGTTCTCCAGTTTCGGTAATCTACCACAGTACCACGCTACATGAAAAACTAGCAAAAATAACTATTTTTTTTTGTGAAACATTAAATAATTTTTTTTGAAAATTTTTAATCACACATTTTGTATCTATTTGATAATCCCTTTTTAATGAGCTATCAACCAACTTTTTAGCTATAATAGTTTTGGGGAAAAATTAAAAAATAGAAATTTTGGGACTGTTCACGCCGACGTTTTTATGGATTCAAATCGTTACACCACTTGGGTGTGATATTGGATCTCTTTCAATAATATTTTATGTTAAATCTAGCTTAATTATCCACCTACTCAATACAACTGAGTAACATTTTTATCATTTTCCTATTTAACAAAAATTCTTGAAGTTTTAAAAATTCAAACTTTTTTCATTTTAATTACCATACTTACTTGATTAAAAATCAAGAAAGTAAAAATAATATTATTAATTATTATACTCTGACGAGGTTATTGATATAGGTGTCACATATCATATGATTCAACTATTTTTATATTTTTGGATTTAATTGAATTGGAAAGTCAAACATCTATTAACATCATAAACCACTTGAATGTTTACATAAACATAGATTTACTGATATTTATTTAAAAGAACATTGGATATAATTTTTTTAGGAAAAACTAATGGAGTTGCTTCATATTTAAAAGAAAAATATTCATTAATATTTGGTTGATATTGTATTAATCATAGGTTAGAATTGGCAATTAATGATGTATTAAAAAATATTATAGCAACATATCATTTCAAATAGGTATTTTCTTGATACATTATATTCTTTGTATAGACAATCAACTAAGAATCAAAACAAATAAAATTTGTATTATATAAGTTTAAATGAAATATTGTTAAAAATTGGTCGAGTACTAGATGTTTGTTAGGTTAGGTTGCTAGCAAGTAGCAGCTATATAACCGTAAAAGTGGTTTGAAAGATGTATCCAGCTTTATACAAACACCTTAAAGAAGCTTCTAAGGATAAGTATTGTGATAAAAAAACTAAATCCAAGTATAAAGGTCTTAGTAAACGGTTCAAAAGCTTATTTCTTTCAGACTTGGCACTTAAGTATGATGTGTTGTCTGAATTATCTCATTTGTCTTTAGATTTACAAAGTCGTGATGTAACTTGAATACAATCTAATAAAAAAATTAAAAGAGCTATCAGTGTATTGATTCTTTAAAAGCTATCAATCGTGATTCCCTTTATGTAATAATATTAAATTAGTAGATATCAATAAAAACCAATTCATTAGGTACAAAAAGAATCATAAACAATTTAAATATGAAACTATTAGATTATAATGAAGAAGATAAACTAATCATACTAGATATTCAAATTTTAAATTAAAAAAAAAAACATGGCCTACTGATGTAAATATTCATTTTGGCGAGGAAGAAGTAAAACAATTTTGTAAGAGATTTCTTTTAAATAAAGAAAAAACATAAAGAGGATAAAGAATATTAATCAATAAAGAAATCAATAAAATTGAACAGCTAAATAAAATAAATAATTTGATAAAAACGATCCATACAGCAGAATTCGAACATAGATTTAGCCTGATGAATATTATTTGCACTGATATATGCTCAAGATTAACTATTCACTATATTTCAAATCTAATGCTGATTAACATAAATGGTCCACCATTGAATATGGAACCCTGAAGATTATGTTAAAAGATGGATTTAAACCATAGGACTAATGGCATTAGATTTAGAAAAAAATAAATAGAAATGAAAAAGAAAGATTCAAACAAAAATTGTAGAGTATTCTATAAGCTATAACCTTAATTTATAAGTATTATATTATATTTGATAAATAAATATATTTTATAATAATATTAATTACATTTTTGAAGTTAATATAATGTGTTATTAATTTATATAATTGAAAGGAGGTGAAGAGGGAGGATTGATGACAGAAGCATCCCTAAAGCTGCCACATATTTAGCAAACGGTTTTAAGCATACTTACAAATACCTTATTAGGAATACATCTTAGGAAATATCAATTTTAAATAATAATGTTAAAATTCTATCAGTGCATAAAATATCTTAATTTAATATTAGGTAGTTTTAATTTTTATTTTATTTCACCTTATTGATTTAATAAAATTAATTTTTCTATTCCTGAGTATATTCAAATGGTATTCATTTATTAAAAAAAAAAAAAAAAAACATTTTGCTGCAAAATTTCATATAAATTATTTCAAAGAATGTACCAAGTTAAAAGTGAAGTTCCTAAATTATGATACATTTTTGAAAAATTTTCTAGCAATATTTTTCAAAACTGATAGTAAAATGCTTAATAATATTATATTTTGTGATCAATTTTTTCAAAATAAATATTTTAAGTTGAATAGAATCTAAAATACTTTTTTTTCATATTTCATCATTTTTTTATTGTACATAACCTAGCTTTGATATTAATAGAAAATGATTATTCATGATCCAATAAGAAATAATTAATAATCATTATTCATTATAAACTCATATTATTAAAAACAAAACACATATCTCTCTGATTACTCACTTTGTTATTGAATCAGTTGATGTCATTAATAATTGTATAATTTATATTAACGAATTAGATGAATCAACTAGTAAAACGTCTACTGGTCCTGGCGGTATATCTTCCTTATTCTTGTATCATTGAAGTTTAATCATTACTCCGCTCTTGCATACAATTTTTACTCTTTCTTTAAACAATTGAAACCTAGGAATTGTCCCCTCTTATTATAAACCAACTTTTATAAAACCTATTTTTAAAAAAGGTTCAAAATCTCTAGTCTCTAATTATTGACCTATATCTTTTACTTCAAAATAATTTCTAAAATTATTAATTATATAAACTAACTCCTATTTTTAAAAAGTTACTTATTTCATAACATAGTTTTAAAAGTAATAAACCAACATTGACCAATTTTATTCATTTTAAATAGTACTCAAACTGATATTATTTTTACTGACCTTGAAAAGACTTTCAACAGTATTGATTAGTTAATTAATTTTAAAATAGAAAAAAATTGGCTTCTCTAATCCCTTATTATCTTGGTTTTCATCCTATATTTCTCAATGTGTGTAATTTGTTAAAATAAATAATTATATATCTGAAGAGATTGACGTCACTTCAGGCGTTCCACAAAGTTATCACTTCTTTTTTTTTCTGTTAAATTTATTTATTAATTATATAATTATTTTTATCAACTACTCTAATATCTTAATTTTTGCTGTTGATACAAAAATGTTTAATGTCATATATTCATTGTCTGGTGCTGTGGATCTCTACAGTTAGAGAACAACTGATATTTATATACTAATATACTATATACATCATTAATATTACGATATAATAATAACATCAATAAATATACAAACCGGAAAAAATATACTTAATTATACATAAATATCATACAATATTTCTAAGAGAGAGAAGAAAACAAAATAAAAATAAATTATTCATTATGTATTTGAATTTAATTATGTATTATGTAGATTTATCAACAAAAAAAAAATCAATATTTTTTATAGAACTACAAATAGACATTAAAATTTTGGCTGATGAATTTTTTATTTAATTTCTGTAAGAATACTTAGTATAAAATAAATTAGAATATTGCCAGTGCCCAGTTGATTGAATTTATTTTAAAATTTATAATTTGCATTAGTCCAGGACAATCAATCAAATTATTATGTAATTTCAAATGTGTATACATTTTCAATTTTAATTGTGTAAATTGCTTGTTCTATCAATTGTATATATTATAATAAAAATAATTATAAAATTATAGTAGAATGAGACGCTCCATGAACAAAACATTGATTACATCATTTACATATTGACAAATCATTTAAACTTTTATATTTGCATTACTAAATATGAATGTTAGATTATTTGTACAGGTGTGTTAAAACACCTAGCTTTTTAAATGTTTTATCTCTAATAAAAATTATATGGTCATTGAGAGAAGTTTAGAGTTTACCCCAAGATTGTGTACCGTTAATACTCGTGATAAATAAATCTAACTGTAGTTTTAGTTATGCATCATTATTAATATAACTAATATTTTTGCATTGCCAGACAATAGTAGAATTGTAGAAAGATTATATATTATTAATAAAATAACAAAATAATATTGGTGATAAATAATCTCCTTGTGGAATGTCAAAAGTAACTAGTATTTATTCAGAAAGATATTTTTTTTTTTTTTAATTCGGGGTTATAAATAAGCATTTCTATTGTTCTGGAAAAAAATATCAAATGACAATATTAAAGAAAAAGTAATAACTAGACTAAATTAAAAATAAAATACATGCTCTTTTAAGAATATTGCGGAGAATTCATTATGGCCGGTTGCTGTTTTATAACTAATTTAAGTAAATTAAAAATAATTATTTGTTTTAATTCAATTTTATTGATTTAAATGACTTGTGGTCAAATTATATCATTAGAGACTTATGTATTAAAAAATTATTCATTAAATAAGTTACAATATCTTTATCATTGTGAACTTCTTTAATTATATATGAGTACAGGGCTCGGATTTTATAGCACTAAAAATAAATTAAATATTATGCACAATAATATGACCTAAAAAATCTTAAAATAAGCGCAATAATATGCTCTGAAAACATAAAAAATAGCAAAAATAAAAATGTATTCTGTTCATAATTTAAAAAAACTCATATTTATTAACTAAAAATTATTTATGAATTATTAAGTACATTTATAATTCATTAAAAACTCATGTTTGTTCACACTTTTTAATTACTAAAATTACTTGAATTAATATGGTGACTATTCAAATTTATCTGGAAATAAGAATAAAATAGAACAAATTATTATTTATTAATTAAATAATATATTAAATTATTTTACTCGAGTTACACTGTAAGATTAAATGTTTAAATATGAACAAAAATGTGGGTATTTTTCATATGTATTGAAAAAAAAAAATAATTAAAACAAATGATAACATTTTTATAATTTTCATACCACATAATATAAACTAGATTTATGAAAATACAAAATAAAACGTTATATTATACGAATTAGCAAAAAATAGCACCAAAACTTGAAAAATAGCACTAAAAACCTAAAATACTTCAAATATGCAGAAAATAGCATTATAAAATTTTATATTTGGAGTCCCTGGTGCATAAAACAAATGTCTAGCTCACTCTATTTTTATCTGTATCCTACAATAATTAGCAAATGCTATAAAACCCGAGCCCTGTATACGACATAACATTAGTAATATAACTATAACCATTGATTAAATAAATACTAACATTTATAATTAATGCTATAAAATATAATCTTAATTTCTTAAATATTTACAATTAGTAAAAATTATTCACAATGCTTAAGTGTTTATAAAGATTATAAGCTCTTTTTTATATATATTATTAATTTCTAATTCTATAAATATTATATATTACATATATATTAATCACAATTATATATATGTACAGTGAAACCTCCACTAATGGACACCTCTCAATAGCGAGCACCTACTAATAGCGGATGTTTTTTGGGGAACAAGGACATTTTCACTACTTTTCAATAGGAAATCCTCCGAATAGTGGACTCTTTGAATAACAGACATTATTTTAATAGGGAATTTTTAAAATAATGTTAAGTCCCTAATCTTTATTTTGAAAATAATACTTATTCACATTTGTATGTACTCTCGTATTACTGATGAGATTGCACAGAGACGGTATAATTATAAACAGACAAAGCTCACCGATATTTTCAAACAAAAATAATTTTAAAATACATGTACATGATTTTGATTTTGATTGTAAAAATATACTTTAAATAATAATAATTAATAATAATTTGTAAAAATATAAAAATATAATAATTTATGATAAATAATAAATAATAACATTATACATACATAGTAAATTATTATAAAAATAAATTTCAAAAATATATCCCCCCTGAATAACCGATAAAATTTTGGTGACCGAGAGTGTCAGCTATTCAAAGGTTTCACTGTATATATAGTATGATTGTCACAATCAATGAGGGTTATCAACAATTCTATTTAAATAGGTACCTTACTCTATTGAATTCTCAACAATAAATAAGTGATAATTTGTCTGTATATATTGAATATAAAATACAGATAAATAAAATTAGATTAGATCTAGATAATAAAATATAAAATGACAGTATTTTTTAGAATTTTGCATCAAAAACTGTTTAATATGCGCTTAAAAACAGAAAAAACACAAAATATGTATTTAAAATTATTAAAATGGTAAAATATGCAAGATGCAAATATATGCAAAATAAAATTTTGATATTTTTAAAAATCAAAATCAGAATATTCTGTTAATTGCTTCAATACATTTTTTGGCTGTTTCATCTTAAATTCAAAAACAATTTTAATATGGAATATGTATAACTGTTATACTGACATATTTATTATTTAGATATATTGTAATATTTAATTATATGACAATTTAAATTAATTAATTTTAAATGCAGTCATTTAAATATTAGAATAATTTTATTGTATCTGCTATAGAGTAGAATTATGTTTGTGCTACCAATTTTATTTTGTCATTAATGAATTGTGATTCAATATTCACAGTCAAATATTTCATCAATCTTGTGATCGAAGCTTTATACTCTACTTTTAATCAATAAGAGTATCACTAATATACATCATTTATTTTCAATAACAAAACTTTTTGTCTAATTTAAATATTATAAAAATGATAGTTAAAAATATTTGTTGTAAATTTAAAATAATTAATTATACATAAAATATGAAAAATATACCTGTATTTAAATTCTTAATATAAGCCCAATTAATAACGCCATAATTGTATTCAAGTTATTGTTATGTAGCAAGTGCAACGCCAGCTAGTTAAATATTGTGACACACATTGGGCTGGTAATAAATCTAGCAATAAAATTTATTTAGAAAATTCATTAATATTAATGTTAAATTTAATTTAATCAATTATTACTATACTGTCTATACTACTTTCCAAACAATCCTTAGTCATACTAAAATATTCAATTATCACACAGTTTACACTCCAAGTATCATAGTAAGCCAGTTGATTGTAGTTCCAACATATATGCCACTTAAAATTCAAGCTTCTGCATCATTAACCACTTTAATAGTCCAGCTTTTATTCGTTTGTTAAAATCATTGGAGTGTGTTAATATTCTTTTAATTTTTCAATGATCTGGAGTTAATGAATCATAAAAAAAAGGTTGAGAGCCACACGTTTGACATATCTGTTCTATTTAGAAACAAGTTTAATATAATACGTACCTAAGTCCTAAACCATAAACAGAACAAAAAGGCTAGAGCATGACAAAAAAACCGAGGGTTATAGGACCACATAAAAGCTACCACTGAGATCACACAGTATGTAGCAATAAGTGGAAAATTTGTTTGCAAGCAAGAGTATCTTCAATTATTTGGTAAGTCACCAGAAAATTCAAATTGAATATACTTTATTACCTACTTTGTTAGTAAAGGCAATCTTAAGACTCCATCAGATAATCTTTTTAATGCCGTACAAATGATGGAAAAAACACTTTAAAAACTTGCACAAAGACTGTTAAATTGCCTGTTAAATGAAAAACAAATATTCAAGAAACAAATATACAGACACCACATATCAAACATCTTATTATTTCAACAGAGATTGTTCACTATTCAGTGTTTAATCCAAACTCGTACACTCATTCACCTCAATAATTCAAATAGATAAAATATAGACAAACAATTACAATTACCTAGTGATAAAAATTAAAAAATTAAAAATTATTAAAATGAAACAATTTTTAACTACTACTGCGTACTGCCTATAATATTATTTATTAACTACCTATATAAGTTATTTTAAATTAAAATTGTTTACATTTATTTTATTTAGAAAATTAGATGTTTTTTATCAGAACGTATTTACACGATAAGAGTAAAATTGATAATAGGCGCAAGCCGACCGCCATTTTATGCGTATCAAATATATTGCTGACATACCTGATTTTTTGTCATTGACTTGGGCTAGAATAGGTAACATCTACCTACCCTTATTTAAAAAAAAAATAAATTATAAAAATTATAAAAAAAGTTTAAAAAGTAGTGTTTGGAACAAGGGCACAAGGCCCAGGTAAACATATTTCTTGTATTTCTACACCCATACGCTAAGCATGCCACTAGCTCCACTGACATAATTTAATAATTTAATATTAAAGACAAAATGTAGAATGTACATATAATAGATATATAATTAAATAGTGCCAAGGCTAATCCGCCTATGATAATAATTTATTTAAATAGAAATAATCAAATAAATAAAGTAATAGTTTTGTATGAACTTTCTACTAGGGGTGATTTTATAATTTTTTTTTTAATATTATAACTTATAAGGCACTCATGTAAATAATTTATATTTGCTATATAATAAATAATAATTAATAGCTAGCGATACTACTCGATATAAAAATTAACATTTACCAGAACTCAAATTATTGTGGGGGGTAGGGTGGCTGCAGCCCCGGCCCCCTGTTGATGATTAAATATTAATGTGGAACTGTGAAATTGAATATTATTATTTTTGTTAGACATCATTTACATGATGTATATCAGTAAACTTAGTTAATAATCATATATTTAAATATACAAATATACAATTATTAAAAACTAATTTTTGTTCATTAATTCAAGTTTTATGTTATTTTAATGTTCACTGTCTTTTTTAAATTACATTTAACAAATATTAAAGGTTCCTAAAATTATATTGCCCCGGGCCCATATTTCCTAAGTTAGGTTCTGCCTAATATCGGCAGTAATATACCTATCAAACGATAGGTGGGGTGGCGACCCACTTGAAAACATCATTTATTGGGACAATAAATGTATAAAATATGTTCATTAATCATTATATAGTTATAATTAGGGCTCGGAAGTTGATGACCTTAAAAACATTCAAAAATGACGTAAAAAATGCAAATATGACATAAAAATGACAAGAAATGTCCTTAAAAATTTATAAATATTTGTTTTAAATTAATAAAAATATATATTTTTTTTAAATTGTACTCTATTTTACTATAAAATTGAATATACATTTATCAAAGCTTACAAATTACTCAAAATATGACATAAAAATTACCAAAAACGTCCTAAAAATTAAATAATTTTTTTTTTTCGAAATTTCGAAAATATTACAAAAAAACAATAAAATTTAGGTATTTAATATTCACTACTACACGACAACGACGACTGTAATCGGTGAGATAAAATCGGATAGGTACTAATCTTAGTCCGTGGTAATTTCAAAGTTCAAAGTAAGTTATCGGCATAATGATAAAAAGTGATCACTTAGTAATAATACATCTATTTATACCTATTAAATTGTATTAATAATGTTATGTATACTGTAATATATGTATATACACATTATATACATGTATAATATATATGTTATGTTCATTTTTGTAATATTATATTTTCTATAAAAACTCGTGGATTCATATATATCATATTAAATATATATACAGTCGACTCTCGGTAACTCGAAGTTCAAGGGGGAATAAAAATTCGACTTATAAAAATTTCGAGTTATCAAAAACTTTTAAAAAGTATGTTTATTTTTAAATTATTTTACATTAAAGAAATAAAAAAATGTTTTCTTACATTCCTACTTATATATATTATCATTTTTAAAGAATTGGTGTAAAGTTAATTGTTTTTGTTTATTTAAAACATTGTTCTCAATTCTATTTTCTAAAACACCTAGTGGTTTAAATAAATCTTCCATACCTTTATTGCCTTCTGTATATTTTATTATTGTAGATAATGTACTCGCTGGAATTCCAGAATCTTTGGCTATGTCTTGTTTTTTTTCGCCTTTTTCAATAATTTTGGCAAGTTCACTTTTTCTGCAAGTGATAATGTTATTAATTTTCTTTTTTGAGCCATAATAATCACTGTATTAACACCACGAATTAAAATACAGTAGAACCTCGATTATCCTAACTAATTGAGATCGCACCTAGTTCGAATATCCAAAAGTTCGGATATTGGAAATTAAAAAAAATTCGGATAATCGAGGTTCTACTGTTTTAATTAAAAATTATTAAATTTAATTCGTGATTAACACCGTCACACTCACACGATAAACGATTAAACGAACAGACGGCCACGAATAAATAGATCTATTTAGTCACGCAGACGGCATAGAACTAAAACTGATATCTATTGTATAGAGTTATCAAGGTTTAAATTTCAAATATGTAGTTGACTACAATGGTCGGGTTTTACGAAAAATAATCGCCTTGATAAACTATTTTTAGTACTAAATTTGGATAAGAAAATTCGAGATATCGAAAACTTGTCTTGTTCGAGTAAACAAGATTATTTAAACATTAGATAAGTGTTATTGTTATTTGAAGGGGAATTTTAATTATTCGAGACATCAAAAATGTCGAGTTACCAAGGTTCGAGTTACCGAGAGTCGACTGTATATTATAAACTGATTTAGAATTTCACATATTTATATTTAATAACCAATGTAACTTTTTTGTGAAGTCACATACTCATAGTATCAATAACTGCAGATAATTAATTGATATCAATTAATAACTATTAACTTCTACAAAACTATATACTTATTGTATTCACATATACCACTGTTGTGTGACGTCATATAGATATCGCAATATAATACTATTTTACTCTAAATCTACATTTGATGGCACATTGATATTACAATGTGATGTCTGCACTTTTGAGAACAAAAACAGACATCGCATAGATTTCATTACCTTCTTAGTGCACGTAGGGCGAAATAATATGAAATCAGTAAAAATGACTAAAAATGTGGGAAAATGATCTAAAAATGTCAAAAAATGCAAAATAAAAATTAATTGTTCAGATTCACATGCTTATGAAACACGTTTGTGGCAAGGAGAGCATCATCGTCTAAAAAGTTCCAAAAAAAAAAATGCAATATGCATCATCAACTTCCGAGCCCTAGTTATAACTTAGGTTAGGTTATAATCGTGTGCTCATTTACGGTTTATAGGTACATGCGTACGTAGTCACTAATAAATATATTATGGTATCTATTATATGGTTGCTATTGGTTTCGAAAAATAGAATATAGTTATTATGAATGGATATAAGTAGGTAATTAATTAGTAGAGTTATGATCGGACGCCTTGATGAGGTGCAACGCAATGGCCCCCGCGGGTGTGAAAAGGGGCCATTCCCCTCAACTGAGAAATTTTAACTATACGTCTATACATATACTTTGATATCACGCATGTGGCTTTCCATTTTACCATAATAAATATAAAATATTTTTAGATTAAAACTTTTTTTAAGTTTATCAGTAATTAAAGGGAAATTATATAATCAACTGATGGTTGGTTAATGAATGTTATTAATTAACAATTATTAATAGGTTTATTAAGTCGATGGCGGCCATATAGATTATAATATGGCCGTGGTCGATGGCAAAAAAATAAAAATTCTAGATAACAAAACAACTTACAGATATTATATTGACCATATGATATTATGTTTTTCATACATAAAAATTCCGTTATTATACAGGTAAATCGAAATGCACGTTACTGTGATATAATGCGTTGTGAATTCGTTATAATATTAACTTTGCATATCTATCGAAATATAATTATAATATATGACGATTTTATTGACTATAGGTACAAATGTCGAAAACAACATATATCATATACATATTATAGGAAACCTTAACCGCAGAACTGTTTTTATTAACGCGGCGGACGGTTCGGTTTCAGGTTCGGCGAGGCGGCAGCGAAAGCATCGTCGATAATGTGGGACAACCCGACGTCCATCATGGATAATGCCGTATTTTGGATCGAATTCGTCGTCCGGCACAAAGGTGCGCCCCATCTGCGTACAACCGCCAACCAACTTTACTGGTTTCAATATTACATGTTAGACGTGATAGCAGTAGCCGTGGTTGCTTTTGCTATCGTTTCGTACCTCAATTTCAAGTGCTTGTCGTACTTGCTAAAGAAAATAATCGGTGGCAACGCTAAGCCCTTAAAAGTATCAAAAAGCAAAAAGAAGAAACAATGATAATACATAACAACTTTATATATAGGTACTCATACAGCTGATCACCGCCACTTTATAGCCTTATAGGGGTATGAGTTATGTATCGCGTACTGTTCAAATTATTAATGAAATATAATTATATCTGCTTATGTATAAATAGATTTTATTTGTACCTACTCATATTTATATTTACCTAGATACCTGTATGGCTATAAAAACAAACACGGGTTATTGTAACTTCGTCCGTAACACTAAAATAATAGACCTCCATTTTTATACTTTTGTGAGAAGTGAAGTGTGATATACTATGTACTTGAAAAGTAAAATTTTATATTCTTAATACAGAAGCCATTATATACACTTAAATTTCTGTTTATTTTTTTCCCTCTAACTTCCCGTTGTAACTTATATAATAAAATTTTGTTATTTTATTAACATAGATACTATAGAAATTTAATGATTATGTTTAAGGTAGGTATATAAGTTCAAAATATAACTTCTCTTGGACTTAATTTTTATTTTCCTACAACAACACATTGTAACATCTATAAATTGACACTTTTTAACTAATCTGCTGATGTAATACATACATATAAACATATATATATATTATAAGTTATTCTTAATTCTTTTACTTTCTCAATTCTAGTATTAAATTTATCATCAAAAACTCATTTTTATTATGAATAAACAAAGAAATAAATGTAAATCTTGTAATATATATTTAATATTTAGTTATTTGATAGTATATAATTTAACTATCTTGTTTATTTTTACAATAAATACATATTAAATATTATAAATAATTCAAAATAAGAAGAATTAGTAAAAATTAGTTAAAAAAAAAAAATCATATACAATAGGTACTTATAATGAATAAATACTCAAAACCTAAATAAATTGATAATATAATATAAAAATTATGAAAAGGTGTCCATTAGTCATGTGTTATTAATATGTTTACAAAAAATAACAGAATACAAATACAGTTGAGTCGCGACAACTCGAAGTAGTCGAAGTTGAAGGAAGATAAAAATTCGCTTCGAGATATTATAATATATTATTCGAGTTATCGTGACTTGACTGTATAACAATCCAGCAATATAATCCTGAAATTAATAAAAACTAAAAAAGAAAAAAATACTTAACAATAAATCGTTACATCGATATCTTCTTCTTCTTCTAGCTCGAAAAATATATAACGCACTAACATCATTAGAGTCTTTTATTATAGAAACAGGTATGGTTTCTAATTAATCGACTACATACAAGGCCGTACTCAGATCATATTTTCTGGTTGGAGGGGGAAGTAACGCAGGTGCTTGACCACAGGTTAGGTAGCACCATTCAGTGTCTGATTCCAAACATCCCGCAACGGCCACACCATGTCTCTATATTGTTATTGTTTGAGCTAAAATGCTTAATTAAAAAATGATATTAAATTTCTAAGTTTGCGTAATGTGAGACAATTTAGGGGCGGGGAAAGTTTGAATCCCCTCCACTTCAACCCCCCACCCCCACCACCAACTATCTACGGCCTTGACTACACATTTATTCTAAATTTTTCACTACGACGAATTCATACATTGGTTCAATTAAAGCTATTGTATTTGATGGGATGAATATAACTTTGTCATTTTCATTTAATTAATCTATATAGATGTATAGCATAGGATTTTTTCCATGGAGTGGCTGTGAGTTTTTTTTTATAATTTTTATATTAATTATAGATATTAATAAGGTTTTTTAAATTATATTTATTTTTATATCTTCAGGGAGGAGGCGGATCCATGACTGTATTTTATACTTCAAAAAAGCCCAGAAAAGGTTAAGAATCTACGATGTATAGGATGTAATGGAACATTATCAATAACTATAATAAGTAGTATTATTTACTAACACTTACATTTTATTTTTTACAATATTTTTCCAGGCCTAAATAAAATCAGTCAGTCGATGATTGAAAAAAGAACCATTAATCCACGTCTTTTTATTTGATTTGTAAATTGCTGGTAAATTGTCTTTCGAGCAAATTTTAAAAGTTCGTGGATTTTCAATTAAATGAATTAGCAACGGTTTCATTTTAAAACACTAAAAGCATTATTGCTACTCAATAAAACACTGCTACTTGACTTTTAGCTGATTTAAATCCTGCAGCTGATTTTTTTTTTTTGATTTCTTTTCCTAATGGGTGTTGACCAGTTGTCCTCAACCGAATGTACCATTTTCCCTCACTTATTATTATATACATGACTATAATACCAAATACCAATGCGTAAAATAGAGGTAAATATGTAACTAATAATCATTTAATTACATTGTATATGTCGCTAATAATTATTATTGTACCTATTTATCCTTTTTACTATAAATATTATTATTATTATTTACATATTTACTTCCCTTATTTTATGGATTCGTATTATAATCATATGTATAATTTAATAATATGCGAGGGCAACTGGTGCATATTGTTCTAGGTATGTAGTTTGGGGAAATTCGGGAATTGGCATAAAAAAAAGTACTTTTTGAAGGCAACTGGTAGTTAGTACACACCCTTGATACCTAATTAGGATAATAATACATAGCAACGTCCTCTGCTCGTTTACCTGATTTAAAATGTTTTTGATGTCAATTTTAATAAAAGAAAGCAGGTAATTCTGATTTTTTTTTACATATTTTCAGACATAGAAGACGAATATGAGCGTTTTGTCGCCATATTGATTATAAATGAACAAAATATGTCAAACATGTATAAGAGTAAAATAATATTATATATTGCATATACAATGCAAACAAATAATGTGCACGAAAACCTTATAGTTGACAGTAAAAATGTCGTTGAATAACTGATTATCAACACAACGATTACGAAATACATTATATTACCTAAAATTAATAAAAATAGTAGATACCTACCTTACCATACGTTACGTATTATAGGTATAGGTACTAGGTAGGTAGATACTAGGTATGTGATCATGTCAACCAAAACGATTAACAGTATTTTCTGAAAAAGATCGACGAAATTAAATTATTTCATACAAACGTTAAATGTAGGTACCTAAGTATAAATATAACTATAACAACGACTTGATGAACATATTTATTACCATTGATTTTATAATATACCACAAAAATATATTTTATAATATATTATAAAATCAATGGTATTACTAATGACGTTACCTATATTGAAACCGTTGCAGACTTGCAATGTTGAACGAAACACTAAGACTTGAACTTCTGTGATGTAATAGTGAAACAACGTAAACAACGTTAAATGAGGACTTGCTGTAAATAATTAACAAAATAATTTTAGGTATAATATTATTATTATTATTATACCTAAACCGTGTTAAACCAAACAATAGTTAGAACCATACATTAATACATATTATTATCTTTTAAATTCATCATTTAATCCACTCACGTTTGTACAGTCTTTTCAAATAACTCTCTTATTATTACTATCATTTGTTCACTTTACCACAAAAGTAGTGCCCGTTTGTGTGTATCTGTCATATATACATAATATTATATATCAAATATATTATGTAAGGAATTTTTACTAAACCTACAGTTCATTTATAGTTATTAGTTAATATTAGTTAATTATTGGAACATATTTATATACTATCGGATTTGTAGAGAAGAAATAAGAATATAAGCTGCAGTGAGTTATAATTTTAATTATATTATAATATTTATCCAATTTTAAAAATATGTAGAAAATCTCTTCGATCGAGCATAGTTAATATTACAAATTTGATCTAATATCACAAACTATAAATTAAATGCAGTAAGAATCAGGTATAGAAATTTGATATGTCAAATGTGTATTGTGTAACATCACTAATAACTAATCTTACTAATCTACCCTATGACAAATACAATACATGTGTGAAGTGGGTATGAGTGCATGACTTCATATTTTTATAATTTAAAATTATACACAGTATTTCCTCAATTTAATATTTCACTGGTTCTTAAATTCAACATTTTAAGTTTTAAGTTTTGTTTAATTTTGTATTCAAAAATATATGTAATAAAATTAATGATTAATTTGTTTTTATAAAATAGTGTTATAGTCTAGTGGAAAAAATAAAAACTCAATCTTTAAAATTAATAATCTAAGAAATTTATTTGAACACTTCATAACAATAGAGTTCTCACAGATCCCTCTTAACGACCAACGTAATTTCATAAATTATCTACAAAGAAATAAATTCATGAGATGATAAAGCATAAATATATAAGACATATAAATATAATCATGAATATTCGTCCAAATTACTTTTATTTATTTAAATATCAGTAAACTGATAATATTAAATATAACTCTCCTGACAAATTAGTAATACATAATAATCAAAAAAATATAGTTAGATGATACTTGTTTATTAATATTTATTATTTTTTAGTAAATAAGATTAACAATACTAGATAAATAATATAAAATTTGTTCTTAACAAAGATAAAATTCATTATTTTTATCACAGTAATGTAAGCGTACAAAAGTATTTAAAAATAATTACTTTGAGAAATACAATTTTTTTATTTAATAAATTCTTAAATTAATAAAATATAAATGTAAATAATACTAAATTCATTAAGTTAGCTTAGTAAGTAATTAAAATATCACATCTTTATTTGAAACACATTAATAATTCAACAATTTTAATCTTTGTAAGATTAATTATTGATATTAATAAAATAATAATGAACTTAATCTAAATAAAACAGTTAATTACATATTCCATTTTAATTTATGACTTAAATAATATAAGTTGAATGTATAAATACAAAAGATTATAAATTAAAAATGAATAAAACCTGTATAGCGTATACATAACAAAACTAATTTTGAAAATATTTATTTAACAATTGTAGTTCAATTAATATTAAACAAATAAATAATAAAAATTATATATATTTTTTAAGAGTTAAAAAATTAAAAACTAAATAGTACATTCTAAGTAAAAATTTAAAACAACTAACAAATTATTAAACCCAAAACACCACAGATAATCCATTTTAGTTTAAAAAACTTGGATATTTATAACTAATGTAGATACTCGTATAAATTTAATTAAGTTTAAAAAGAGTAAAAAATTTCCATTGGTTCCTCTTTTTTGGTATTCCAAAATTTATCTCTAACATATTGAAGTGTTCGTTTGCCATTAAGGATCCTATATAAACCAGCAGTTAGGGAAACGTAGATTAAAACTTTAATTTGGTTATTTTCAATCTCATTATCATGATCTAACTGGATCCGCATAGTTAAATAACTACTCAAGTGTTCAACTATAAAAAAGTAATAAATATAAAATTATAAACATTTTTAAAGTATGTTATTTTATTTTAACTATATCCTGTATCAAAAGAGAATAATTACTCTTCGCACATACCGACTGACGGTTCTGGCAGTGGTGAGCCGAAATTTTCCACATCTTGCTAGCCGGCGTTGTTTAATAATAATGTATGAACACTTATGACTAATATTATTATATTTAATTTGGGGACCACCTAATAGTAAGGGGCATAGGTAGGAGATGCATGGAAATAAACAACAATCGATGAACCAACTGATTATTATCTTTTGAAACAGGGTGTAATGTATAGGGCAATAAATTGCTTAAGAATTTGTGATTAATTCCTAGCATTTTAATTTTTAACAGTTCATCTATTAATTTAGTTTTTTCTTATAGTATTATATACTTTGTCTAAAATAAGAGTAACCTCGGATGGCAATCAATTTTTTTTGATTCAATTATACTAAACTATACTATATTGTACTACACTAAACTTAATTAAATTAATTTCCAACAAACTTTTAATTCAGATAATTAGAGGTTGAATAATCGCTTTATTATGTTAAGATGATGTTATACTCACACGTGTTGTTCCCTTTTTATTAACTTATAATATATGATGAATGTTATATATGAGAAATCCATTTTACTTGTTAGTTTAAAACATATTATAGTGAATTGTCTTACTATCAAATTCAAAAGCAAGAATACTGTCTAGGGCACCTCAAAATGTGTTCTTGACATTTTTATTTTGAAATAAATTGTGAATATTTTAAAATCATACATTTTTAATTTATAATTTATGTTATCTTAGAAAAATATAATCTAGGTAGTACTTGAAATAACATGGTTATACTCTCAAGACTGGGACACTAGGTAAACTTTAGTTACATCCATTTCCACCAACTGTCATGTGACTATGTGAGGTCACTATTATATAAGACAAAGTATAGCATATGAATACAACTTATTATAAAACTATCAAACATAAAGTATGGAAAAGTTTTAACTTTAAAGATAAAATCTAGAATTCTTAATAAAATTATAAATGTTAAAAAACAATAAAAATATAATTAGTTTATTTCATGTTATTTAATTTAAAAGACATACCAGTAGCAGAAGGTGGTATTTTTATATAACGTAGATCAGCTTTTTTTAAGTCCTTTTCTAGTTGATTATTATTAGACATTTTTTTAGGATGAGGTTTAAGCACCAGTTCCAAATCATTTAATGATACACTTTTAAACGCACCATCACTTTCAATAATATTGGGGATTACTTCTGTAGAAGATGGAGAAGGTCTTTTTATCTTTTTCTTTATTTTATTTGTTTCTACTGTTGATTCTTTCAGTTTGACGCCGTCCGCTTGACTTGATGTTGATGGTGTCAAAGCATTTGATGAATTACTTTCAGTTTGCTGTAGGCTTCGTTTCTTTTTAGTCTGGTACTCACGCTTTTGTTTTTGTACTTTTAATCCTTCAGTTATAGATTTTATCAAATTATCTTGACTATGATTCTGTTTTATTTTCTCAATATAATTGCTTTGATGTGCATTGTATTCTTCACGATTCGGATAGATTTTAGAAATTAACAAATCAAATTCTGGGTTAGCTCGTAGACATCGTTTCGATTTTATCTTTTTACGACAAGTAGGACATTCTTTATTACCTGAACGAAGTGCAGTCACAATACATTCATTACAGAATCTAAATAAAACAGATTAATTTTTCATTGCTAGCTGCATAATTGTGAAGACATAATAAATGTAATATTATATAATATGATCCTATTAACACCTACCTATGGAGACATTTAGTCGACACTGTCTTGGTCAACAAATCTAAACAAATCGGACACATAAATTCCTTTTCGAGACTTCGGCGGGGTACAGCAATTTCGGTATTGTCTGTAATAACTTTATGGGGAGTTCTCTGCAATTCGTATGATGTAAGATCCCATTCTCTGCCGAGTTTGCTCGAGTTTGTAGAAGCCATGTTGGTAAGCGATTAAATTACAGTCTTCATCACGTAAAAAAAATAAAATTCAACGTCAGTACTACAATAATACGTCATTCAGTATATCATGTAATAATAAAATCAATACTCACATAATGGCGGCGGACGGTGGCTGAGTGATGATTAAACGCGTGTACCCAATTACGACACGTGACGATGAAGCAAATGGCGTAACAGAAGCTTTGGCTTTCGCGGTTTGACGGTATTAAGAAAACTGCGAACAACGACCGTCACAACCGACAGCACAAATGAAACCGACTTTAGCTTTTTAGTTTTTCCTAAAGTGGTTGCAGTTTAACGTGCGAAAATCGACGGCGAAACGATAATGCGTTATGGAACCATGAACAGTATGAACTATGAACCGTTTAACTGTCCGATAAAAAAAAAAGAAAAAAATCATTCAACAGTTGTCACGACTTGCGATACTACGGTAATACCGTAGAGATAGTAAACAGGTGTTTAAATGCTCATACACAGAATATGTCTATATATATATATATAATAACATAGACATCTGTGTACACATGCATCATTCGTTATCAGGAATCGACGGGTTATCACTAATCGTTGTGCAAACAAGTGAATGCGGCTGATATCCAAGACGCCCAGACGCGGCGGAAAAGGCCACGGAAAGTAGAACGGCGATGTGCCTATATCGATTATTATAATTCGTGACTTGTACAGCATCTGACGATTTAATTTTGTATACATTTTTCGCCATCGCTGTGATTGAAAATAAATATGTTTTTGACATTTTCAGTGTTCCGTTTTGTTATCAGAAACAGAACGTAAGCAAAGACGACCACGTGAGCACGTCGCCGTCAAACCGTTACGCGGTAAAAATATTATGAACGTACATATGCTTCGTGTTATCTATCGTTTGACTTGCATACCGCGGACAGTTTGTATTTTGAAGTAATGAATTAAAAACGAAAAATCTTCAAAATGATAATACATGATTGTAAATTACGTTACTTGAGGATTTTTTTCAGAAAATCATGTTTATAGAATATTTATGATTGTGTCTAATATACTATATATACAATAATGAATTTTCGATTCTATAGTATGTTCAGTCAGTGGCGGATCCAGGGGGGGCACAGGGCCATGCCCCACTCAAATGGGCTATAGACCAGCATTTCTCAAAGTGTGGTCCACTAGTAGGTCGTCAGTAAACTTTTGGTGGGTCACGAACAATTTTTTGAACTATACAGATTCCAAGAAATTTATGTTAAATTAATATTAAATATATTGTTTTATATTACTAATATTAAACATATTATTATATTATTATAGTATAATATAGTACCAAAAATTACGTGATGGTAATAAATAATAATGGTGGGCATCAAAAACAAACAGCGAAACAAGCTATATTCTATATACATATACAATTATCGATCTCCTTGCGTTTGAAAATAAACTAAGATTGACGTTTGTGTCAATGCTGTTATTAACCATAACAGAAAACAAGTACATATTTCGCATGCACCTCGTTATTAAAAGTACATTAGTAAAAATATATTGATTATAAACTTATAAAATACTAATTACATAATAAAAATGTATATACATATTTATGTAATACAAATTTTGTTTTTTATAACTACTTTTTGAAAAGTGAAACCGTGTGGGTTGCAAAAGATTTTTCGGGGGAAATTTGGGTCACGGTATTAAAAAGATAGAGAACCGTTGCTGGCCAAATGTAAACTCCTACACAAATAACCTTTTTACCTGAATCATCATTAAATGTAAACTCCTACACTAATAACCTTTCAAAATTTTTACCTATAAATCAAAGATATTGTAATTTCCTACATAGAAATTTTTCCCCTTTTAAAAATAGGGTAATATTATTTAAATTCACGATTTTGAAGTTGAAAAGCTCAAAATTATCATAACTTGAAAATAATAAATATATATTTAACAAACAAACGCTTGAATAGAGCGTATTTATACGCTGTATGATGATTCTCAAAGGTTAGGTTATATCCATATTATATACTATATTATACGTTCATATCGACACTTGCAGTACAAAATGTTAGATCAGCGATATGGTATCGAATATTGTCAAATAACGATAGAACATGAATCTCGTCTATATAGGAAATTTCCGAACAAATTGGCGATAATTGCCGATATCGTAGTCCGCTCGTAACTGCATAACTGTGTATTGTTTGAGTTTAGTCTAGTGAATCTTTTGCGTCTTTCTCCGTTTTGTGCAGTAAAGTTAGTCACAGACAGAAAAACAATTTCTAAATATCAATTTATACTTAATCAAAAAAACAATTATATACGAGGAGAAATTTCACGTTTTGAGCTTATCTCCAAAGTGTGCCATAAAAATATACGTAAATGATTATGACTAAGTATTGTTTTATTGAATTTTTTATTATTTTTTTAATTTATTTTAAGCTTAAATGATTTTGACTATTGTTTTATTATATTTTTCAAACAATTTGTATTTTATGTGTTAATATATTGCAACTATATTGACTGATATTTTTTTACAGCAATACGAGCGGTATTATTTTTTGTAGGAGTTAACACTATATTTTGTAGGAGATTACACTACATTTGTAGGAGTTTACCATTCCCCCCCGTTGCTATAGACAATTTTTGAAATAGTCATTTTTTTATTTATATATAGATGTGATTTTAACAACTATATAAACAAATACCTATATAATAGTCGGACAGCTGGTGTTGAAACTTTATTCTTATACTCGTATTTTACTCGTATAATAAATTAATAACTTTATATTATATAATTTATAATTAATTTACTGGAAATATAAATAATATTTATACCCCCCCCTAAAATTTCTGGATCTGACACTGTGTTCAGTACACTCACTCATAACTACCTCTAGTTGATGACAAACACAATCATTGAGGTAAATTTTCTTTTCATTTAACTATAACCAAATTAACCAAATGATTAATGACAATAAATTATTAAAAGACAATTGAAGTTTAAATAATAAATAATAACAATTTTATTGCAAGTATTGCAAAAAAGCTTAACGAGAAATTTCATATTTAGCAGTAAATTTAAACATTGCATTCCAACGTTTATTATAGGAAATATTTTCAAAATCATGATTTTCTTGTAAAGTTGTAGTAATAATTACACTAATTATTAAATATTTTGAATGACTCGGAGTTAGATCATAAATTGGTAATTGGTTTGATATTTTATTAAATTATGTTTAATTCTTAAGATTTAATTTAATATGAAAAAAATATCTATATATTGTAATATAATCACACTAAATTGTTGAAATAACACAAATAAAAATAAGTTCAATAGTTTTGATAATAAAATAATAGGTATACTTATTTTTCATTTCATATTATAATTAAGTGTTTCCTTTTTTTTTTGAATATTTTTCACGACATTATACAAGCACATAATATTATACATATTATGTTAATAAATATATTACCTATTAAATATAATAACAAAACGTATAGAATAACAAAGACATCATGTATATTTCAATAATATTTATTATTATTTATTTAAAAATTGTTTTTCTTGTTTTATAGTGTACTTATCTAAAATTTACTTATTTTAAGTTATTAGTGAATTGTAATAAGGTATCTAGTATCTAGATTCTAGATATCTAAATAATATTTAAATATTGTTAATAGATAAATTTGTAATGATAGAGAAAGAATAATAGTAAGTTGATTGGGGACTATTATATATTTCTAAATTATTACTTGCTAAATAATTATATTTTAATGATATTACCTCTCTGCTTCCTGTATCGACTTGCTTGTTGAAATCGTGGTTCGCGTTCAAGATGTAATATGAGGTGATCGATTTATATTTTGAAATAATTAGACCTTTTTTCTTTGAATCACAATTGTAATTTTATTTAACTTATTTTTAACACTTTTTAATATATATATTTTAATCAATTACAAACTTATTATTATGTCTTATTGTATGAACGATCTGCGTAGTCTCTTACACTCGCTTTTGACCATCCGCACAATAAGATGATAAAGACTCCAGTGCTTAGCGACTACTAGTCCCCTTATATATCTAATTCTTTTACATATAAGAGTGTGTGCGTGTGTATATGTACATATGTGTGAGTTTTATCTTATATTTAAAGCTATCAATTATTATAATTATTATAAATATGTTATTACTATAATTATTATATATTATTGTATTTTATTGAATATTACTTATCATACAATTAAAAATTTAAGATATATGATGGCTAAGTGCACATCATTACATCCACCCTAGCCTTTTTTTTGATGCGTCCTCGCATAAGAATGTAAGCATATCATATAAAACTAAATTAGTAGAAAAAAGTTATACAGTGAAGATTACAAATTATATACTGTAATTTTTTTTTTTTTTTTTTTTTTTTTTATTACATTTAGAACATTAATATAACTTATATTAATATTATATAAGTTAATATGAAATTATGATAATAATAAAAATTATAATTGTAGTTATTGTAATTATATATATATATATACAAGATAAAATGGTACTATATTAATATTACAAATGACAATGCATACATGTTTTCAAAATAATAATGAATATACAATATAACTAGGAAATAATTACATTTTTTTTATATTGTGACCTGGTAATTATGTTCAATGTTGACTATATTTTTTTTTTTTTTTTTGAAATTATATTGCATATGACTGTTAAATTGGATTTTGAAATATTTTAATATGTATTCATATAGATAATTTTCTGATATTTGGGTATAAGCTTTTTTGCTTTGAGTTTGTGATTGATTTATTGACTTTGTCTCGTGAGTTGGGATTTCGATTTAAAGTCAGTAGTGGTTGATTTTGTTGCTTTTTCTGTTGTTGTTGTTGATTTTGATTTGCGTTGTGCATAATGAAATGAGTAATGCTTGTAAATACTCCTGCTACTAATTTTATGCTTAATCCAAAAGTTTGGTATAAAAGAGAAATGTTAAGTCCTGTGTTAATGCAGGTTAGAATTATTTTCCATATAAAGAATATTCCTAATAATCCGGAAATAAATTCACCAAAAATGGTAAACCACCCCCACATTTTTCTTAGTTTATTGTCAACCATATTACTAATGGTGTTTTCGTCAATTAACGTGTTTAGATTTATCCTGTGATCCATTATTGTGAAACCCATGGTTTGTCTTGCTAAATTTTTTTGCGATGCTTCTATTTCTTGAGGTAGTATTAAATATTGTTGAAAATTTTTCATAGTGTCATAATTATAAATTCCTGCTGTCATTAGATTTTCCATACTTTTGTATGTCCATGTCCATTTCGTGGAAGGCTTAAGAGTCTGTGGTTTTTTTATTTCTCTAATATTTTGCGATGTAGTATACCATTCTCCATCAAGTAAAAATGCAGGTGGTAAAAAGTGATTACAATCTAATTCTGTGCCAAATTTTTGTAGGGTTCTTGTTTTAGGAGCCATGAAGTATGATTTATTATTGTAAATAACTGGTAATTCATCATAACATATTGCATTTTTTTTTGATGATATTTCCACTTCTACTGGTTTACATTTTAGTAGATAAATGATTTCCCCAGCCTTTAATGCCGTATAACCGGGTCCTTCGCCCATATGGTATGCGAATTCGGATAAACTGTATGTGGCTAATGATAGTTTGTGTAACAGCACTTTACGTTCTAATTCGCATTGTTTTTGTATTAGATCTGTGTATAAAGTTGTTATCGATGCTTTGAAACGGTTGTCAATGTATACCAATTTAGTATTTATATAAGCCACTAAATCTATGTTTTGTGGATGTATGTCTTTGTTTTTAAAATAATTAAAAAATAATGAATCTGTAATTATGGTTAATTGAGAATGATCAGTTTGTATAGCTGGTATATTACATATATATGTTGATCTTATGTGTTGTAACGCAAAAACGATTTGGTCCGATTCCACTAGGTATATGTTCGAGTGGTTTTGTCATTGTTCGAAGTTATTAATGAAACAGGTCCGTCATATAAAATAATGAACTCATGAGTTTCACAATCATAAGTATTTGCGTTCCACACTACCTCTCCTTTATAAATATCCAAACCGTATTGGTCGGATAATTTTAAGGTTGAACCAGTTGGGAGAGTTAACGTATTTTGTTTGTGGTTTACTATGGCTAATCCTTCGGTAAGAGTGATTTTATAATTAGCTTGAACTATAACCTCTTGCCATGTGCCTTTCTCAGATGAAAATGTAGAGCCTTTGCAGTTACCATGTCTATCTACAAAACCGGCTACTGTAACGGATGATAATATAGTCTCGTTAACTTTTAAACCTGTAATTATTCCTCCGTTTGGTAGATGGTATGTTAGTCTCTGGTGTAATTCAGAGCACCGGGCACTGCCTAATTCAGTTATTTCTGTAAAAAAACCATTTTCTACCATTTGGGCATCTTCTAGAATTGAACACCTACTTATAAAATAGTTTATTATTATTGAGCATGTTTTATAAGGTATTTGGTAGGTATCTGTTTTTTGTAGAAGTTGAATTCGTTGAATTGATTGGGTGTGGATTTCTGATGGTGGTTCACATGGCTCCACAGACAAGCTATTAAATGCTGTTATGTTGAGCTTGGGTCCATTACAGTCATATGCAATAAATCCATGTACCATGTGTAATTGTAAGACGATGAGGAGAGGTGTGAAGTTCATTATGAATATGTTGAAAGTTAACTAGCTATAGTATGCTTGTCTTACAATCTTATAAATGTATAATATAAAATACAATGGCTGCTAAAACAAACATAATATAATGTAAATAGTTTTAAAGTTAAAACTAATATTATTATTATTTATTTTATTATTAACCCCTTTTCTTTTTGTGTAATAATTATTTATTATTTCTGCGTTTTCTTCTTTTTTTTTTATATTATTCAAATCATGTTTTTATTTAATTATAATATGATTATTAAATTGTTCTGTATAATTGTATGATCTTATTATTTATAATTTATTTGTTATATATTTATTTAAAAAGATTAGTTTATTTTTTTTGTTAAATAATATCTGATATTTAATTTATTATTATTTATTCGTGATAATTAATTATTAATGTTTTCTCTTGAGTGATATGGTTTAAGACGCCTAACGTGGATTATATCTTCAGTTACTTTATTATCTAAAATAAGTTCGACTTTATAATTTAGGTCATTGATTTTTTTTAAGATTTTAAAAGGACCTCTATATTTTGGACCTAATTTTGGAGATTTCCCTACTTCTGAAAATGGAAATTTAATAAGAACTAAATTTCCCGGATTAAAGCTTATTATTTGATGTGATTTGTCGTGATATTTTTTTTTGGTTTTGTTGAGCTATTGAAACTATACTGGGGATTTTATTACGTATTTCATTTAATTCAATTAATGACTTTTTTATATCGTATGGTAGATTATCTGGAATTAATTTATTGTCAATTGGAAAGTATGGTTCGAAACCATGCATTAAATAAAAAGGACTATATTTTGTACTAGTTTGTGGGTAGCGTTATAACTTAGTGTTACGTAGTATGGTAAATAGTATGACCATCTAGATTGATTATTATTTTCTATGTAATTTTTCAGTGAAGTAGAAAGCACACCATTAATTTTTTCGACCAGCCCCTGTGATTGGGGGGAGTAACTTGTAGATAAAACTTGTTTTATACCTAAATTGTTACATATATCTTCCACGAGTTTATTTTTGAAATGAGTACCTCTATCGGAAGAAAATATTTTAAAACATCCCCAATGGGATATTATTTGAATCATAAATTTAACTGTCGATTCGGCAGAAGCTGAAGCGACAGCTTTGGTAAATATGAACTTAGTATTATTACATGCGGCCACTAATATGTATTTTTTTTTATTACTAGTGGTTAAAGGACCTAAATAATCAAATGTTACTCTGTCTAATGGTCTATTTGATAATTGTATAGGTTGTAATTGACCTATTGGTTTGCCTTCTGATTTTTTATTTATTTGGCACTTATGGCACGTTTTTATAAAATTAGTGGTGTCTTTAACCAAATTTTCCCAATAATATTTATTTTGTATTTTATGAGTTGTTCTTGTTATACCGGTATGACCTCCCGTAGGTGATTCGTGATATGATTTTAATATATTATTAATTAAAGATTTGGAATTACTAAAATTGGTACGAAATTTTTAGGAGGGGTAAATTGTTTGTAGTATAAGATTGCATTTAATAGTGTAAATCTTCGCGTTTTTCTTTTAATATTTTTAGGAATATTTTTATTATTTGGTTCAATTATTGCTTTAATTATATCAGAGCAGAATTTGTCTTTAGCTTGTTCATTTTTTATATTATCTGAATCTAGATTTATTTCTGTATGTTCATCTTGAACTATATCAATTTTATTAATTGCATTCCTAGATAAAGCATCTGCAATTACATTTTCTTTACCTTTTTTGTAAACTATATCAAAATCAAAATCTAATAATTTGAGCGTTAGTCTGGCTATTCGAGCGGAAGGGATTTTTAAAATTTCTATAATATTGAAGGCTTATATTGTCGCAGAAAACAGTAAAATGTCTTCCCCATAAATATTCTCGGAAGTAAATTATTCCAAAACATAAACCTAAAAGTTCTAGGGTGGTTGAAGAATATGTTTTTTCATTAGCCAATAACTTACGCGATGCATAGCCTATTGGATGTAATATATTATTATCATCGGGTTGTTCAATATAGGCTCCTAATCCTGTTATTGAAGCATCTGTTGTTAGAAAAACATGTTTATCGTCATCAAAGTGTTTTAAAAGTGGTTCAGAGATTAAATAATTTTTTAATTTTTTAAAAGATTCTTCATGTTCTACTTTCCAGTCTATTTTTTTATTATCTCCTTTTATAAGTTCAGTGAGGGGGGTGTGCTATTTTTGCAAAATCTTTTACGTGTTTTCTGTAATATGAGCACATTCCTATAAATGACCTAACTTCTTTTTGAGTTGTTGGTTGTTTGAACTCAGTTATTGCTTTTGTATTTTTATCCATCGGTTTAATACCTTCACGAGTTATTATATGGCCAAGTAATTCAATTTTGTTATTAAAAAAGAAACATTTACTTGTTTTAAGAGAAAAATTTAATTTATCCATTATTAATAAAGCATTATTTAAATTGTTTAAGGCTTGTTCAAAGTCTTTGCCATAAGATGCTAAGTCATCAATGTATATTATGAGAGATTTATATAATAATTCTGAAAAAGCTTCATTCAGTTTTCTCTGAAAGATACTTGAGCTAATTTTTAGGCCTTGTGGGATTCTAGTAAACGTGAATAGTCCATGACAAGATGTAAATGCAAGTTTATATTGGTCTTCTTCTTTTACAGGTAATTGAAAAAAAACCACTATTAAGGTCAAGAGATGAAAAATATTTTGATCCTTCTAGAGATCTTAATAAATCTGTAGTTCTAGGTAAAGGATATTGATCTGTTTCGATTCTATCATTCAATTCTTTATATGAAACTACAAGTCTATAAGATCCTTTTTCTTTTTTTTTTACTAAAAAGGCTGGAGCTGCAAATTTTGATATTATTGGGCGAATAATATTTGCATCGAGTAATTTGTCTAATTGTATTTTTAATTCTTCTCGTTGTTGTGGAGATACTCTGTGTGGCGCATTAAATTTAGGGTCCGTATAATTTGGTTTCAATTTTATTTCGCAAGGATCTACGTTAGCACATTTTATGTGTGAAGTGTCTGTTGTAAAGAGATGAATGAATTTTTTTAATAACTCAACTACTTTTTTATGTTGATATTTATCGAGATGTTGAGATATATTTATTATAGTTCCTTCACTATCCATAAGTATTTCTTTGTCATCGGAATTATTCGAAATTGTGTTTGATATTTTTGTATTAGTAATTACTGGTTCAATGTTATCATTATTATTAAGAGGTTTTTTTATATCTATAGACTCGTTTGGAATTGTATTATCAATATGTTTTTTTTTTTATGCTATTTATTAAATGTTCTAAAGGCGGTATATCATTAATGATAATGTAATTAGATGGTATTTTATTTGACATTTTATCTGCTCTTGTTCCCGGAATCCAATGCGTGTTTTTATCAACACTATATAAAACGATTATGGACCTATTATTATAATTCTTATTTTGATAGATAATTGCCGTTTTATTAGTGTCATTGTAAATATAAGTATCGTGATTATAATAATCAGAGATTGCGGCTAGTTCGTCATCAGACATCCAATAATTAGGCAGCTGTGTAACATTCAATAATTGTAAGATATCTGCTATGGAAGTAATTTTATTTAATTTGTTGTCGTTTAAAGCATTGCATACAGCATAAATGCCACAGTTTCCATCTCCCGCGACATTTTCTCCTGGTTTATAATTTACAAATACTGATTTTATTTTATTATTATCTTTTGTATTATTAATGTCTATATTATAATCATAATCTATTTTTTTTTAATTCACTTATGTTACTCATATTTTTATCATTACTTTTAGTATTTTTAAGGTTATTGATGGGTGATTTAATTTTATTATTGGAATTATCGTTAATATTATTTAATTGTTTTAATGTTTTATAAAAATAGTAATTCTTATGTATTAAATTTATGACATTTTGATGTTCTTGAGTTTTCCAATTATTCGTTATGTGTGTTTTATCTTTATGACAAATGAGAAGATTGATATTTGTGTTAAGAAATTCTGTAAAAATTGTTTGTTTGATGATTGTCCAATTACATTTATCTATACCTGAGGCAATTGTAGGGATAGCAATTTTGAAATCGTGTAATTTTTGCATTGATTTTTTTAAGTTTTGTATAGTAAGCTTTATGTTATTATACTTAGGTTTATGAAAATATTTTTGCTTTGTTACTAGGTGATAAATTATTTTATTTCCGATTTTTATTGGAATTGCGTCGCCTATTTGTGGGTTTAGCTTTTCAAGTTGAGGCGTTGTGTTTCCAAATTTTGTTTTTATGCGAGAAGCTATTCCTTTAGACATTTTTAAATCTGCAGATATGCAATGGGCAATCGAGTAGTCAGAATCTACAAGAAATATATCAGCAATTTCCTCTTTAATATTATTAATATTTGTATTAGATAGATTAGTGTAAGTTTGTATTGTAATTGAATCATTTAATAATAAAGTATTATTATGAAAATTTATAATAGCCTTATTTTTGTGTAGAAAATTATTTCCTATTATTATATGGCATGTTAAATTTTTGACAATAAATACCGATGTTTCAAAATCCTGAGAATCGATTTTTAGTTTAATCACTGTAGATCCATATACAGTTAAATGGTTGTTATTTGGGCCTGATAGAATTATGTTTTCTTTAATTATTTTATTTTCAGGGGGAACAAGCGTGTGTCTAATACAACAAATATTGGCTCCTGTATCAATAGTTATTGGTACATCAATATTATTAAGTTTAGCACGAATAAATAAAGGTTCAGAAATATGATTAATTTTGTAAGTAGTTGCTGGTTTTTTAACTGACAATGAAGGGTAACAGCGAGTGTCAGAAAAACTGTTTGACCTATTTATTAGTTTTTTTGAATTGAAAATTTTCTACAAGTTATTGCTGAATGTCCTATCATATCACATAATTGACAATTAATCGGGTTTTTTTGTAATCGACAATTTTCTGTGAAATGATTATTTCTATTACAAATTGTACATTGTATTTTGTTGTTATTTTTTTGATGTATTTTTGTTTTTAAAATAGCAAAATTCTGTGATATGATTGTTTTTAGAGCATATTTCACATTTTTTTGTATTTATTTTATTGTTTGAAAAAGATTGGCGATTATTTTTAAAATTATTGTACATATTAGAATTGTTATTTTGAACTTGAGGGTTTATAATATTTTCTATGTCGGTTTTAAATTTATTGTTGTTTTCGTTAAGCAGATTTATTTTTTCATTTATTTCGTTTGAGATTTGATTTAGTTTATGAGTGATTATATCAGTTTTTATTTCGGAAGGAGATTGATTTATTTCGCCCGTTACCATAAATTCTACCATTTCATATTTTCTTATATTGTCTTTTAATAATTTTAGTGTTGAATTATCTAATATTCCAATGTATCTAGTAATATTTGGTTTAAGACCGTTCATTATATGTCTAGTTATTTCTTGTTGAGCCATTTCAGAATCTATACGTCTACAAAGTGATTCGATTTCATTAATGAATGTCATAGGTAGTTCATCATCTAATTGCTTTCTTTTTTCGAGTAATAATCGAAGCATATCTTTATGAGCAATGTGTTCGAATTCATTTCGAAGTTGTTTTTCTAAATCAGCCCATTTATTGAAATTTTGATTTTCGATGTTTTCATAAAAAGTTAGTGCTGGGCCCTCTAAAAATGCAGGTATGAATTGTAATTTTTCTTGTTCGGACCAGCCATTAATGGAAGCTGCTCTTTGATATTTTTTTAAAAATGCATCTATACTATCAGATGAAGAATCGGAAAATATGTCAGGTTTGAAATAAAGTTTTTTACTCTCCATTTTGTTCGTTTTGGTTTGATAATTTTCATTTATTGTCACAAAATCGTCCGGGCAAGATTCACCGTTTAAATATTTTAATAATCTATTTTTAAGTTCTGCAACTGTTCCTACACTATTTAAATTTCTTTTATTTAATTCTAAAATTAATTGAGGTTTATTAACTTTGTTTATTTCATTTGGCAGTGAAATAAAAATTGGTTCTTCTATTTCATTTTCCTGATTATTATTATTTTGTGACATTTGTTTAAAAAAAATATGTTCGTTTTATTTGTAATTTAATATTTGTATTATTATTTCGGGGATTTTTAAACGCGGTAAGAGCCACTAGTTGGGCGCCACTTTGTAATGATAGAGAAAGAATAATAGTAAGTTGATTGGGGACTATTATATATTTCTAAATTATTACTTGCTAAATAATTATATTTTAATGATATTACCTCTCTGCTTCCTGTATCGACTTGCTTGTTGAAATCGTGGTTCGCGTTCAAGATGTAATATGAGGTGATCGATTTATATTTTGAAATAATTAGACCTTTTTTCTTTGAATCACAATTGTAATTTTATTTAACTTATTTTTAACACTTTTTAATATATATATTTTAATCAATTACAAACTTATTATTATGTCTTATTGTATGAACGATCTGCGTAGTCTCTTACACTCGCTTTTGACCATCCGCACAATAAGATGATAAAGACTCCAGTGCTTAGCGACTACTAGTCCCCTTATATATCTAATTCTTTTACATATAAGAGTGTGTGCGTGTGTATATGTACATATGTGTGAGTTTTATCTTATATTTAAAGCTATCAATTATTATAATTATTATAAATATGTTATTACTATAATTATTATATATTATTGTATTTTATTGAATATTACTTATCATACAATTAAAAATTTAAGATATATGATGGCTAAGTGCACATCATTACAAATTATAAACGGCCAACAGGTATTACACATAAACATATGCACTTGCATACTCTGAATGTTTGTTTAGAGACATTTTTAGTTTCAATTTACCAAAGTTAAAAAACATTTATTTTTAGAAGAATAAAAATATTTATGTAGATATGATAGATATTTATGGCTTAGTTATGTGAAAAGATTCATAAAATTATATTCTTTTTCAATAAGTATATGTTTTTATTTTTCAACATAAAAAAAATGTTAAAAAACTAATAAGTATTTCTAAAAGTAGCAGTAATAATAATAATGTTACCTATATAATCATAAATATTTAAAAAGTAATGGTATGAGCATTTTTATTTTTGGGAAACACTAAAGTTTGCACACGTCTATACAGTATATGCTGTTGTCATATAATAATTTTTTTATTTGCCACGTGTATGATTGTATAACTATGCTCATGTGTTTTAAAACTTACGTATACTTAAATTATAATTTGAAATAGTTTTATACAAAATAAGTAAATCTTCTTTTTGTATGACATTCCATAAGGTATAAGTATAATGCCATAAATATTACTGATAATATCAAGTGTCAAAATTGTTATTTCATTTAGTACCTATAGTTTATGCTTAATAATGCTATTGATTATACCCTGAATTAAACCTATAATCATAAATCAGAATTATCTCTATGTTAATATTATCGTGATTTTATATTAGTCAAGTAAGTACTTTTTAGTAATAACTAATAAAATAATATAAGTTTAAAAACAATTTTTTAGGAACAAATTTTCAAAAATGAATAGACTTTTACTATTTAACAATTTACTAGATTACATTAAATGTATAATATTTATAGTTAAATAACGTGGATAATTTAATCTAAACTATATTAAGATTTTTAGTTTCTTAAATTGAAAAATCAGTTTTGTTTTGTTAAGAGATGGAGCCGTTATAGCTTTTTTTATATAAATTAGAAATATTATGTAGATGGTACAATATTCATTGATAATTGATATATAATAAGGCATTTATCAATAATGCAATTATATAATAATTAATATGTTGTTTATAGGTAATCTAATTGCAATATAAAATTAGATAAAATACTAGTTTCCTCCTCAAGTCACAAAGTTTGATAATTGTTTTTTGAATTTCCTCTCAATTTTATACAAATTGCATACCGCCATACCGGCGTGCTTTAAATTTTGTCATAAACGAAAATGTCTAGCACTAGATGTCCCATTATTTCAGGTGAATGTAGTTGTTGATGACATAGATTTGTAATTTATTTTCAATAATGTTTTAAGTATTAATCAGTATTCAGTTCTTATAGACTCAAAATAAAACCATGATTATAATTATGAAAATCATTCAAAAATAAAGATAAATAGAAAAATACCTGCGTACATCTAAAAGACTAATGTTTATTATTATTATATACAATTATTTAAGATTAAAGTTTTTTAGTTTTGTTAAATTCTTTACAATCAATATTATATTATAATAATATTTTTATCTTTTTATTACACTATTAGAAATATACGCTAAATACTTATGATGTCTTATTAATTATAATAAAACAATGTGTAAATAATTCCATATACTTAAGAGGTATTATATTTTAGTTTAAAGTTTATGAGTCACCATTAAATTATTTTTAGTTGGCAGCTAGTATCAAAAATTTTGGTAGGCAATTCGTAGGTGTATAGCTATTAGTTGTTACTTATTATGAACTAGGTAGGTACTGACCATCAGAGGCGATTTGCTTGTATTGACCTTTTTTTTTTGTAGGATACAGATGCTAAGAAATAGGCATATTTTGGAAAGAGAATATTAAATTAGTATTGTTAATTTTGTTCCGAGAAATTACAAACCACAGGATACATTATACTTTCTACATGTGTGTACAGGTAGAACCAGATTGGGTCATATAGTTTACCTTTTTGGGAACGCAGTTCCCTAAATACCTATATCACGTATTTGTTGAATAACAAAGACACGGTCATCCCACACGTGCCGCAGTATGCGCAATTTGCATGTAAGAGAAGATTAAAGTTTGTCAAATTTGAAATTGTATGATTTTCAAAACAACGTAAGTAGTTAAATAAAGTGTTTTTTTTATCTACATATATTTAATTGTATTTAATGATTAACTTCATAAGATATAAGTATGTCAAATGTTGATGATTATTATTAATTATTTCTAATTTAACTTTAACCATCATAACAATTATCTATAAAAGAAAAACTGTTAAGTATTATATATTTGATTATATATCTGTGTATATCATACTGATCAAAACAATATTTAAAATAAACATTTTTCTTAGAATTTATAAAATATGTTCCATATGAATGGGTAACGCCATCTGGTAGGAAGTGTTCAGATTTTGTTGACGCATTTAACCGCAACGATAGAGGTCGGTGTGGATAATTTTAAACAAACAGGAACATATTATTATCTAGATTTTCAAAACAATTTATATTTTCTTCATACACGTATTTTGAATTTTCGACTGTAGAAATTAATTTAATAATACAATTATTATTTAATTAAACAGAAGCACCGAATTTAACAAATAAAAATAAAAATAATTTGTTATCCTAAAAATGATTTAAGTCATAAAAGTTTTAGTACATTATGCTTTTTAGAACAATACGTACGTAATAGGTACTATTGATTAAAGATTTTATAATAAATATGTTATATATATAATTGGAATAAATAATAATGAGATTTAATAAAAAAAAATAAAGTTTCTGACAACGTAACAGTATATTTGTCAATTTGTCATCGAGTCAAAATGTAAAACATACATGTTCATAATATAAAAAAAGACCATCCAGGGTTGTTGATCTCCAAAGAATAAGTAGTTCTTATACATTCATTCTGATTATGAGTTTCATGATTTATGTTCATATTATTGTCAATTGTAAACATCAACTATAGACATTAAATAACTTTGAGTTGGAAAAATTATATCTTATTTCATTAAAGTTGGTCATGATTCCCGTTCGTTACCGACTTCATTTATCTGTCGTTGGCCGTCGCATCATAGTTGGAAATAGTGATTTGTCTTTTTTTTTATGGGGTTGAGAAGAGGGGGGGGTTGGAGTGACTGGAGTGGCTTGAATTCAGTCCAATATATATATTGTAGAAGTAACAAGGACTTAACCCAAACCATAATTTATCTACTTGTGACCGACACCCGTACAAACCGTTTCGGTTACAATAGGTAAGTCCTATAAATACTATCGATTGTCACGAGTCATGACTTATTACATATCAGACATCAATGGTATACGGGAATCACATTAATCGGCGTACAACTTTAATGTACAAAAAAAAAAAAAACAAACAGAACACAAATCTTTATCTTTTCGGGTTGTATCTAAAGCCCACCCTTAGAGTTCACAAAATAACAAGATAATACTAATCACCAATACCTATATATATTATATGAAATAGAGGCGTATTATATTCGCGGGAGTCGTTATTTCGAAATGTTAACATTTCGTTTCGGCAATTTTCCTCTAACGAAGCGTTTTCTTTTTGCTATAATAAATTAATACCAAATTTTGATTGTAAATAATAAATAACAATAATAACAGAAAACTACTAGATTTTCGTTCACGTCGATCGTGTCGTTGATATAATAATAAAATATAATATAAAATTATAATGTTTATTACGAGATTTTTACCAGATTATACTATAATAATGATGAATTGGACGAAGAAGATATGTTCAGGGTGATACAAAAATTACAAAAACCACTAAATAAT
The DNA here is from genome assembly GCF_020882245.1 of Rhopalosiphum padi. Taxonomy (NCBI): domain Eukaryota; kingdom Metazoa; phylum Arthropoda; class Insecta; order Hemiptera; family Aphididae; genus Rhopalosiphum; species Rhopalosiphum padi. The sequence continues at coordinate 30,462,722 of NC_083600.1, forward strand.
AATAATTAATTTCCCAATAAAATCCTCCTTCCCGGTTCCCGTGAAATAAATATATAAAACGGCTTACAATGCTTACATGGAACTAGAATAATTTCATCGGAAAACAAAACAAATACCTAATATTTTATTAATATAGGTTATATAAATTAATAAAATAATAAATATAATATTGCTTATAGTAAATTACACATGAGCTACACGAGTAGAGTAATAAAATAAATGTATTAATTTTATAATTATGTATGTTTTTTTTACATTTTTGAATTTTTGTATCTGTTTTGATACTTTTTGGAGCAGTAAAAATGCCTACATATTCAACTTCAATTTAGTTTTTTGGGAAAAAAAGTTGATTTAGTTGGTACTTTGGAGGTTCAAAAGTAAAAAATAAGTACCCAATACTTATTATACTAATAGAGGAAAAATAAATTAGAAAAAAAACAGGAATTTTTAACAAAATCGATTTTTTTATTTTGTTTTAATTGAAAAATCGAATTAGTAATTAAATAAATAACGTAGATACTTGGAATTTTCACTAAATTTTTATACTAACATTTCTGTACATAGCATAATTTTTAAAAAATTTGATTTTTTTTTAGTTATTTTTTTATAAATATTTATAAATAATTTAATACAAAGTTCTTTATAAGTTTTTATTTAAGCTAAAAAATACTAAAGATACATAGGCATGACTTTTTATAAGCATTTAGATTTCAAATTTAACTATGATAAAAATGTTTATAAAATATCCAATTTTTATAACTAAACTTTGAAAATGTATAATACAAGATTTCTCGTAAGTATTTAAAATTATTTCTATAAACCTAAAAAAAATTAAAAATATTTTCAAGTTAAATTGTTTTTTAAAGACATTGAAAATCAATTTTGAATGAATGAAGAACGAAAAATAAAATTTTAAACTTTTATGTATACCTAATATTATTGAAATATACACATTACATTTTTAAACATTTGTCATTTAGGTTAATTTTAAGCTGTAGCCTATAGCAAGAACCTATTGGCTACTCAGAGTTCAGACTGATCTACAGTAAAATGGTAGGTATTCACTTAAAAGTTATTAACAACAATAAATTATATAATTATTATATATTATTATATTATTGATTATTATTTACTATTATAATAATTAAATATCAACAATCATAAATGTAATGTTTTTGAAAACAAATAAATTAACCTACCATAATATAAATATATTATAGGTAAATATTATATATATAATATATTAATATAAATATCAAAATAAATTACTTTATTAGCAATATAAAAAAACATAACGTGAGTAATATACAAATACTTTTTGGCTGACAGACCGTTTTCGCTCTGAATAATTTTCCACATGTAATGATATTTTACTTTGAATTTAAATGTAACAGTAACATACACACTACAGAGTACACTGTAATGATTCAGTGATTTACTTAATGACGAGTTACACTTGACACTTACTGTACAACAGAGTGGTTACTGTATCGTCTGTATTCCCCTACTTTCCTCATTTTTTTTTGCATATTTTACATTTTTTTCACGAGCAAATTAGAATATTTTAAGGGTTTTGTGCGTAATAGTATTGTGTACCTACTTATCATAGCTTTTTAGAACAAACAATTCTTTTGGCAGTGGATTATTATTATTTATGTTAGGAATTGAGGTATAATTGTCTGTGTCAATACTTTGTATATTGTTTATTATTAACATTAGTATCAACAATAGATATAAAGTACTACAAGTATCTATTAAAAAAAAAATAATAATAAATAAATCATTTTTAAACTAAACAGAACATTGATAACATATAAATATATATTAATTAGTAAGTATTTGAAAATTTTATTGAATTTACTTATATATTTTAATCAAAATAATAGTATCATCATGTTACGATGCAATATCGTTGTTAACGATAACAATAAGCTGAGAAGTAGAGAAAGTTTTGCTATAAATATTCGAAAGTAAGACCCTAATAAACTATATGTTGTACTTAATGTATTTATCAAAGGACAGTGATTATACTTACAAACTAACGGATTATATATTATTAATTTTCAAATAATTATCGTCAATAAAATAAATTAAAAAACGCAGTGTTTTGCGTTTCAGACTCAAAACTAATATTATAATGACCATAAGTTAATATGACAAAAGTTTCATTTATTTAATCATATTAAACCAGTCATACACACATTTTTATTGTTATCCGTGAATTTTTATGTTTCGAAAATTTAAATATTACAATATTTTCATTAGCTTAAGATAATACATTTTCAAGTCTTAGAAAGTTTTTTTACAAGAATTAATAATATTCACATATTTCATTGTTCGATGTTGACCAAAAGATGAAATATTACTATATAAAGTAGAATTATGCCGTCGACACATTTTTGGTAAAAGTAAAATGCAATGGTTACATTTACAACGAATAAATCACTTTTAATTTTTCTAAAACTCAAAAGCCTACTGGTATAGTTTTTTTTTTAGTCTTTTATAATGAGATATTTTTTTCTGAACGTGTTTCAGTCTACACAAATAATTTTTGTAGTGAGCTAACCTCTTATGACCTTAGTACTACAATTAATTTTAAAACAAAAACGTGGTAACATCATATTTTTATAAATTTCTGGTATACTGGAATTTAGCCACAAGACATATTAATTGCAAGACATTTTATAGCTACAGAGAATTTCGTTGTTTAAGAATGTCAGCTTTTCAAACTATATAGATAATATATATTTATGGGAGATATTAATTTTGCTTTTGAAATATTTATTACCAAATTAATTCCATTAGATTTTATTTTTAAGATTTCTAATTCATTTGGTTTGAAAATAAATAGCAATTTAATTTGAATTACATTAAAATAACAATAATTATATGAAGAGAAATCATTATTAATCATAACATTTTTTTAATGTTTTTTTTTTAATCATAATTAGTACGAATTTAAAGAAATCTTGTAATCAATTTTAATAGGTATTAAAATTAAAAAGTTATGTATTGTAATCATTTACATATTAGTATATTACTGACTTATCGTTTATGTTATACACTCTGTGAATTTACTTAGTTTATCGAAAAACTGAAACGTTGAGTACCGGTGTATTATGTATTATTTGTATGGCCTGTAGTCGAGTTTGAATCGCGAAGAAGAGATCAACAAGTAACAACACTACATTTTTAAAATATAATTTTAAATCTATTTATTTACTTTGTATACACCTATAATATTCTACCTTATTGACAAATTATTATACTTTTAGCCATTATTATGTGTTGGTACTCCTTTGATCTTGAATATCTCATCCAAGAACAGAGATATTTAGGTAATAGTGTGGTGTACTATATTATTTTATATTGGCTAAATCTATGTATATTGTATGGTGTATACGTTGTTACATCGTGTTCGATTGTGTACGTTTTAACACAGGGCATAATTATTAGTTTCTAGGCCCTAGGGTTTGTAAAATTTAAATTAAATAAAATTAACTATTTATAAATTTTATTTATATATTGGTCCAACAACCAGGTTCTTGTCGTAAGAATAGCTAACTTACTACTCCCTTAATTGTATAAATATTGACAACTTTTTGGTTTGAAAGAAAGAAAGTGGTTTGTTGTAGTATTTTTAAGTATAGAACAATTTGGAAATGTCTGTGATTTTAACGAAATTCGTCAAACTGCTAAAGTTTATAAAAAGAATTGTGACGATGTTTTTTCGATATTTTTTAGTTGCTTTAAGAACTTATAAAAAACTTTTTATTAAATTTTCAAGCTTTTTACTTAGCAACAATACGTATCATCATAAATTCAGAAAAAAAGTAAAAAAGTCGAATATTTCAAAATATAATGTATAGCTTATTAAAAACCAAAAGTGTATAGTATTAAGAAAATATTGATATTAATATTTAGTGAATGCGTCAAAGTTTTGCATAGTTATTGAATTTTGAATTACAACAAAATAACAAAATTCGTTTTGTCAAACACTGGTTTTATGTTGATATATATTTCTATTTACTACTTTTTTTTTAGTTAGTTAGTTTAAACTTATCTGAACTCTGAAGTACCAATTTTCTATCAAAAAATTTACATCATAAATATTTGAGCAACGAAATATTTTAAATATTGATAATTTTCTTATAATTTAAGAATATTATTTATTAATATTGTGATTTATGAGATTGGTTTCCGGGAAAATATTCATTCACGAAAATGGTGCATCGGAATAGCCTATACAAAACGCCGTATTACACAATTGTTTCATTGAAATCCATTATATAAACATAATATTATATTATAATAATATACCCCACAAAAAATGGATTCGATGATCAGTGTAAAACCAAAGATGGAGAAAAGAAAAAAGTTTTATCCATAGTATAAATTATTCGTTTCGATACTCCACGTATCCAAAGTCTCATCCACAGTTTTGCCATGAAGTGAAAGCGGTTTACTTGTTTAGTTACTTACGGCACACGCAAGTTGTCACGAACATGATTATATTATTTATTCAGTATTATTATTTTATATTTTAGATAAGGTAATAGTGATTTTTTGGATTTTTTTACTCTTAAACCAATTTTTTGTACGACAATCCATCACTGGATGGCAATATTATTTATCAATATTATTTGGGTGCTCGTCATTTGCAAACTGAAAAACCACTTTTGCTTTTTCAGCGATATGTCATATTATTGTTTTATTCGTTGCAGTTGTTTCGTCGATGGTTTCAAAAACCTAAACAAACAACAGAAATAAATTTAACAACAATGAATAAAGCAATGTATCGTTTTAATAAAAATAAAAATATTTACACAATGTTTTATAGTTTTATACAAAATTAAAAAAGAAAGTAATTTTATTTTCGCTCTCATAAATATTGTATTCAAATAAGTTAAAAACTTGTTTAAAATTGAAAATGTGTCAACTATTAGAAGGCATCTTCTAGTTAATATTATATATGCATTATCGATTCGTTTAGAATTTAAAATGTGATAAGGTTTTTTTGTTGTTTTATATGCGTACCTATGCTAATCTAGGCTGTAGTAAATTTGGTTTTTTCGGTTAGTTGATTATAATCTGTTTATTTTATGGTCATTGATAACACGCATGTGCGTAAATAAGGGTTTTAAAACATCGTGTCTGCCGGTTAAATGTAAATGTTCAATTCTAGTGCTAGCACAGAGCATATTGTTATTATTAATTTGTAGCTAACCTATTAGTTATAATTCCAAAAGTAATGTGGAAATGTGGTTTGGATTTCAACTTGAGTGTTTCGGGAAGCTTTTTGTTTTCTATTCCAAAACGGATTTTATTGGAATTACAATTAACAATTTATAATTAGGATATAATATAGGAATTTGGATTTATATCATACTACTCACGATATAACTGTATAACCGTACGCTTTTCACTCCGGGTGTGGATAATCTTATTTTGATGACACTGGAACTCCTTTATAACGCACAATACGAGAGATTAACGAATATTAAAGTCGTATTTTATAAAATGTTGTACACACATCAATTATATTTTACTGTTTCGAAATTTGAAAGATTATTGTTTTATTTTATTTTACCGGAAAATGGAATTCATCTTACGCTTTACTTATTAAATTGTGTACATTTTTTTGTATAGCTGTAGTTTGTACAAATCTACAAAATATTAGTAAGCTAACATAACGTTAAAAACGAACATTGTAAATTTTAGACATAAAAAAAAAATGTCAAAGAATATAATATAATCAAGTCCTCTTAAAATACAGTGAACACGGAAAGTTGTAGATTTATATCGAAGACGGTGCATTTTTGAATCATAAGCTTAGAGAAAGGGTGATCGTATGGATGCACATTACATATAGACACACACACACTTACGCACGATTTGTTGGCGAGTGTTTGCGATGTATGCAAGTACGTCGAGGAACTGAGGAAATCGTCTAGTACCACAACAGCATTGCCACTACCGCTAAATAATAATATGAAATAGCGGTAGATTCAACGACATAAGTCCGGACATGATATACAAATATAGTTTGGTATATCGGTATATGGTATAATATTTCGAGACGGTATTCATATTTAGCGCAAATATTTACCCTGTCCTCGGGTCATTCCCGTCACCCACCACCATACCGTACACGTCTAATGCTTGTATACTCGTAGTGCGCGTGAAATTAATAAACACGTCCCCGGGCGATGGTAAAGAATATATACGGTTAAACGCGGGGCGGGATTAAAACAGGGTGAAATGAGTATCTACCTAAGATGTTTCAGTCCACGAAACGGGAAGTTTATAATGTTAAAAATGTAAAGGTCAAGCACGCCATACTTTTTTTGTAGTTGTATTCGGATATGAAAAAAATGACGACTTTTAAATTTCACCTGATTTGAGCACTCGATTGGACTGACTTAATTGATAGAAATATTATCATAAAATTCCTATATACGAATACATAATACACAGATATTTGCTCATTTTATTATCGCACAGGATTTAATGGATTTATAACAACATTCATAGATTTTTTTTATCAATTTTGTTTTTTGAAAACGGAACGGAGAACGGTGAAACAACTTTACAAATATTTCGGGTTAGAATGTTCTTTGCTGATTGTTAAAATATAAAATAGGCCTCGGTTATATATATTTCAGGAACAAGAATGTTCATTAGTAAAATATACGTCTAATATTGTAAGAATGTCCATAAAATAAACGGTTTACTAAAGCTGCTTGGTTCCGGGGACGGTGAATAATTGGACTTTTAAGAGTTTCGATTAAAGTAAGAAATTCTGATGACACTTATAATAATTTTAATTTGGACTAATAGTTTTGAGGACATTTTTATTGTTGGTTGCATATTAATCTAAACGTAGAATTTTATTGCTTGGACATATTGTATTACTTCTTAAGATAGGTATTTTTCCTCTGTCTTTCTAATTGCTCCAGTGAGAGACACTATTCGATAATACAAATACCGTTTTATTCTCAATGGACATAATATATATATTCATTAGCAAATCGATACAATGGAAACTATCTTTTTAATCTTTTATATGTGTAATACACTCGCATTGAACAGAACGATTTTATTTGACCATGTTGCCCGTATGTGCAGCATTTACCTATAATACTTGTATTGTAGATATTGTTGTGTTGGTTATATTGATATATTTTACGAGTTTAACTTGTACACTGTTGTAGTTGTTAAGTACATTTTGCGGTGGTCGATGTAAATAATTGTTATTTGCACGTCGTATTGTATATTGTTCGTACACACGATTTCTTCTGTTTTAACAAACGCGCGACGCAATAAGCTCCGATGATTCATTTCACAATAACTTTAATGTTTGTCCGACATCGTTTTCATTTGTAACTGACCTGAAACTATGATCGGGCACGATACGTGTAATCTCTAGGGTTTAATGTATATTATGAGTACATGTTAAATGAGATAAAATCATTGACATTGGTTTTTTGAACTTCGGTGTCCGTTTAATAGTAGAAACGTTATAGTGTTTAATGTGTAAATATAAAATATACGATTACGCTGCCCGATACTTAATGTGGCGTATAGAGTTCAATTTTTTGTATAGATATCTTTTAGATTGAAGTTAGCTCCATCCGACGTTGATATAATATACACACTAACACTCCAAACTTGTGCCAATATTTAAAAACCTTTTTGAAACTTTAAGCAACCAGCATTAAACAATTTTCAACCAATGTCTTTGTAGCCAGAGCCCAAAAGTAACATTTTAAATCCCGAAAATCTTCGACTATGTATACTACCAATCTCGGAATTGTGCCAATATTTAGTCGAGTTAGGTGCTGATTTATAGAAAAAATCTCAATTTATCGGGCAACATCTTTTGCTTCAATGGCTGTGCCATCTGAAGAGTGTAAGTGGTTTTGTTAGTTGTACTTAAAAAAAGTTTCCAAAACGTATAACCGATTAATTTATGAATAGGTTGTGGTGTGTGTAATTTTGCCTTTTATTGTTTTTTTTTATAAATAAAACGTAATAAATAAAAAAGTATTTTTGACTAAATTAATTGGACAAACATATAATATATATATATATATATTAATATTATATTATACATATAATTTATAAGGTATATATTATAGTTTTATGTGTTTTGTACTATACATTGCAGTTTATCATTAGCTATCAATTGTTAGGGGGAATATCATAATATTGTCGGTTCAGGGAACAGAAATGTAGGAACGAAAATGAGACATAAAATAAGGGTATAATAATTTTAGAGAAGCTAGTCATAAATTTTCTGAAACATTCGTGTTTGATCAACAAATAAAAAAATTGTTAGAAAAAAATGTATTCTAATATAAATTAATTGTTGGTATATTCATCTATATTTTTCGCAACGACAAAAAAATCATAAAAAAATAAAAAAAATTAGAAATAAAATGATTAAATTTGTGTAAATAAAGTGAATTAATGTTTTTGGGATATTTTTAACATATGGTATTTGGAATGAATTTAAACATTATGGAAATAATGTATTTATATTTTTCTTAAAAATAGCATGATATAATTTTAAAATTGTTTAACATTTTTATTTTAGTTATTATTATTAAATTGTAATAAAATAATGAATAATTCGACATGCATTTGAATTAAAAAAAAAATGTTTTATCTATTTTTTCTTTTATAGTTGATTGGGAAAAAGAAACGTTTGAGAAGTTTCTGGGTTCTGCGCGCACTCTCCAATAAAGTTATCGGTTTAAAACAAAAATCAAGTAATCATTACGAAACTCTTGAGATGTGTATAAATACATGTTCTACGACTTTGTGGAACTATTTTTTCTTTTAACAACTTTGTGACTTTGTACATATAGGTGTATTGAAGATGACGCGAAATTACATAACGCGAATATTACGAATAAAATATAATCGTATTTTTTGTTATATATTACACAGAACTTTATTTTATGCCTTCAAAGTAAAGTGTAATGGTTATACATATTATTAATTTATATTTATTCGATGATACATGGGTAGTCGAATTAGATTGATTTTTCCGATTTTTTTTTTTGTTGTAATATTAATATCTTTACCATTTGAATTTGATTTTTAAATTTTAAGAAATTCCCTGTGCAAATAAAACGAAAAATGAATTATGATAGTGACGATTTCTTGTACATAGATGTTTTGTAACGAATATTGAATTGTCTGATCATAATATGTCGATTAATCTGTTAATAAGTTTCTTATATAATTACTTAGTTGATTGATACAAACGACAAAACGTAATAACAATTAGTGACAAATATTACTCGTTTGTGTGTATTGCTGTGTGTTAGTGAAATAGTGACTGTTTCGTTTTTGCTAGAGCAACAATAGATAGTAATTTAGTGACGTAGATAAGTTACACACACACACACTATACGATAAACGGACTTGTACGAATAATTACTTACGTCTTTAGAGAATTGCCTCCATAAACTGCTTACAAGATCATTTAGATATATATTTTAATTAATATTATAATTATTTTTTTTTTGTTAAAATATGATATAATATAATCAATAATTTAAAATTATTGTGTATTTTTATTTAAAAAAAAAAAAAAATGAAATAATATACTATAAATTATAAAACACAGTTTACTTAATTAAATATTATAAAATTGGCTATATAAAAAACTATTAGTTACCTATATCTGTTACTGGTAATTTTATTGAGGACCTAATAATAATGAATTGTTTTATTTTTTAAGTCATTGTGTTTCAATTTTCTCATCTATGATGCTTAATGTTTAATGTTTATGAAAAACAAATTATAAATACATTCTAATATTCTAATAGTAATAATAATAATAATAAAAGGTAATTTTCAAGATATTACAATACTACGAAATAAATTAAATGAAATGCTTACGTCAGCACGTCAGTTTATGATATTATATGCGTCACGTCGTAGTATGTCTTTCTAATGGAATTGAAATATACCGAATTTTTAAAAGCATAAAAGGGACTTTATTGAATACGTGACCGTTTACTCAAATCACTCACACGCTGTCTTCTATCGGGATAACTTTTATTTTTAAATTTTGGGAAATATAAAATAGGTATATATTTGTAAAGATATACTCGTTGAAAGACGAAAGCTCTCCATAGTTACATTTGTACAGTTCTTATTATTGAACGCGGTGGACACAACAATGTCGCACACTAATCAAAATGTCAGCCTTTGTGCACCCTTTGTAAGATGAAAAATCAATCAACAAAAGTCACAGTGGCGTCAACACATTTGTTAGTAATTAATAATTATATTATATTATAAATGATTGCATTCAACGAACAGGCACTTGGTCGTTTATATCGCATTTATATGTTATGGTATTGAATAATTATATCAGCTCGAGTAAAATTTTTTTTTTTTTTTTAAATATAATATTATGTTATTTGATATGGTATTATAAATGATAATCATTTAAATCAAAGAGAGTTGACTAAAATGTAGCTAATGTACAGGCACAGTCTTTTTTTTTTATAATTTAATACACTAACAGAGGGAATCTTAAGTCTGCAGATAATTAATTAGATGCGAAAATTCTGTGCACGGTATTAAGACAGTGCGATTTCATTCGAACAGCAGCAGAAGAGGCGCTCCGTGAAACTCGTAAAGATTCACACACACACACGCCGTCGTAAAAACCTGCAATAGCTCCCACTCCGCTCCGAATCTAAAACGACGCGCATACGTGCGGTAAACCTGTCGATAGGGTTTCGTACGATGTCTGAACGTCATCATTAGGTATAAAGTTATAAAAGTTTAAATCGCGCGTAGAGAATACTCTGGAATTCGGCGCAGGCTCGTTTTCGCGTACGCATAGGACACCTGCAAACAAGGGCGTTTGCGTGAACAAACTAAGATTATGTAGATTATTGCAGGTATATTGTTATGATATTTTTTATATAGATATCTACGCCGTATATTATCGGGTTATACAGAAGACGCTAGACAGTGTTACATTGTTAAGTCATGAATACTGTGAGGGGTTTAACGATTCTTTGTACAACGTATCCCGTTCTGTCGTAGATCACACAGCTGGTTATAATAATAAAATATGTGATTGTATTTTACGATTTTTTTTTGCATTTAATATTCGATTTTTAAATAGCCAATCGAATCACATTTATAATTTGTATTTTATTATTATATTATTTGTACACGATTGACCGAGGACAATATAATTATTGTTTTTATCGTATAACATCATGGACAGCCACGGAGCCGATTGTATATTATATTTATCGGCTTAAACATAATATAATATATTAGGTTTATATTTTTATAAACATACGGTTAACAACGATGTTTGAAGTAATTTTACTCACAAAATCACACGAGAAAGATAGCAGATAAATGCGTTGTATTAATACTATGCAATCACCCAGATCAATAACATATGTAAAATATGATCTATCAGTTTATCGTATCATGAGAATAATTAAAATAAGCCAACAATTTTATATTAAAGTATATAAACATTATGTTTGTATTTATGTTTCATATGGTCCAATTATTCTGTTTGTTTTTGACTATTTTTGAGTAAGTGGTAGAGGTAAAAATCAAATTTCTCCCTAGCAAAAAAATTTAATTCACCGCCCCTATAATACTACGATGATTAACTCATCTACTCATCCAATACCATAGTTATATATGTATCTATAATTCAAAAGAGATAAATTATTTGGAGATTCATTCATTAAAGTGTTGTCAAATCATATATGTTATTATATTATATTATCAAGTAAGATATATTAATATTGAACAATGTAAAATTTATCTGTTTAAATTTAGTAATGAATATAAACCACGAATTTTTGTCGATTTTCTCCATTGTAAGTTAGCAACTCTTAGCATATATCATGTATGTGTTTTAAACAAGTTAACTCAATAAAATATTTAATCAATTTCGTTCAATGACCTGTCACGAAAAAGGGGAATTGAATTTTTGTGAATAGAATATGTGCCGACGTGCATTATAAACTATAACTCAACATTTGTCGGCCGCTAGACAAAATATAATAACAATATTAATAATTATTAATAGGTCGGAAACAGTTTTGGAAATGTAGTAGACTGAAAAAATAAAGATCAGCAGCTATAACATCATACGATAACAGTATATTAATACATATTATAATTATTTCTGACTCTTACTATTATATATTTTTAATACGACTGAGATTTTTTCGAAATAAAAGTGATTTCCAAAATACGCGCTCTCCTTGTGTGTGTGTGTGTGTGCGCGTGCGTGCGTGTGTTCGCGATAGAGAATAATCGATCGATCATCGTAAATCATTTTGCTTTTGTTTTCCAAACGCCAATCATAAGGCCCGTTACGTCACCACTGCCGCACATTATTAATTACAACAACATAATAATAATAATAATACATTTGTCCGCGCGTCGATACAAACAATCGCCGGTAGTCTTTGGCAAAGCGATTTTTCGTTGGAGATTCGGCGATAAATCATTTACGCACGACAAACAGTCGGGAAACAATATATATACAACGATGTATATATGATATTATATATACGGACAACACGGCGACACGGGCGCGCGGAGACCTTGGTCCGGGCTGGAAGTGTGCGGCTCCGTATACAGAATATCGAATAATATTAATATTGTTCCGTCATAGAACTCAAGTGAATTTCGACACGGTACAAAATTAAAATTAAATCTGACGTCCCCGATAACATCGTTACATGTGAAGATTTCTGAGATGCCTATCTCTATAATCATGATATTATTATACTCGGATTATATATATATATATATATATAATATTATAAATACAGCTATAACGCCGTATATTAATATGTATTATTATTATGTCGTACAAGTAGGTACAGTATATTTGGTACATTAAGGTGTGGATTTAAAAGTGAAATTAATTTTGCGTTGGACGCTCTTGAGCCCACTTTTGTAAATTTTTCACGGACCATTACTTAATTCTATCGTTTCTTTACCAATTATTTTTTTATAATTTATATATGCACAATAACCTCAGAAATTTAGTGAATATCTGTAAAGAAATGTACTATAATATAAATTGCTTTATATACACACGACAATATTGGATTCAAATGTTAAAAAATACAAAAACGGCTATTCAACGTAACAGTACATTACATGATGTAGATATTAAGACATAATATAGTTGTATATAGATTAGTTAATAATGGTGATAATTGTTTACGTGATCGTTAGTTATTTAACGAATTTTCTGAATTTGTTCAAACATTGTTTAATATATTTATTGCATTAGATTTAAATAACTTTATAAATGATGCGTATCTCGCTATTTAGAGTATTACAAAAATCCTCTTAAATAATATGATGTATCAATAGTTTAACCTAACCTACACTTAAAAGTAAATAGCGATAGTCAAACTATAGGTATTCTCTCAAATATTAAAATTTAATATCATACAGTTCGAGGAATATGTAAGTAATTTTACTCTTAGTACAGAAAGTTAAATAATTCAAAAACTATTCATTCAAATTTTGATTTTGAAGTATCAAAATATTCAGAAAAAATTATCCATTAAATAACATACGATAATATAGGGGGAATTTCATTGGAAAAAAAAAAGTTTGAATTGCTACAGGAGGACACGTTCTTAGGTAGTACAAAAAATCTCAAGAGTTTAAATATATGGTCTTTAAGTGTATTGAAAGTTCCAAAACTCAGATTTTGAATGACTACCAAGAAAAGGGGACGAGCATGCTTAATGGATCACCGTGTATACTTGTCCATTATTTCTTTCAATCTTCCTTTCAAATAAAACCCTGAGTATGGTACTGCAATATTTAAAACAGCTTACTATAAATAAACCTGTCATGTTCCAAATTTACTATTTACTTTAATCCAAACTCGACCAATAATATATTATAGGAATAAAAAAATATATCCCACCAAATAGGTAAACCTATCACTATAATAGTGATGGTATACAATTCCAGTGTTACATAAACATATAATTATATATATATACTACAATAATTATAAACAAGATTTTTAAGGAACTAATAAGTATTTAATTATAACGAATTTTCACGGATTTCAATGTTGCAAATGTTTCCACAGTTAATCACAGAAATTTACAAATAATAACGATCCAGTTTTACATTGTCTAAAATTTTTATAAAATATAAAACACGAATTTTATTTTGTCCACGTTTTTACAGTCCAGTAAGTAGTACTACTTATCCAGACTTACACTGTTCAGAGTTTAACGGATTTAAAAACTTAAAATTTCGGTTTTGTACTGTCTAGATTTTTACGTACCAGATTTTTAAATTCCACTTTTCTGTAAATATTCATTATGTTTTTTTTTTTACTGTAGTTCGATTACTATTGCACGGATCGAAGACGCAAACGGTGTAACCCTGCTGCAGGTATCGCGCAGTTCAGCGTTTGGTCGATATGTTATTATTGTCATTATATTAAAACAATCCAATAGAAAACGAAAAACAGTAGAGTAGGTATTCGATGAGGAGGGCAGGATTTTACGTGTGCAGTCTACCGAGAGTGGGACAAATTGTGTAATATAAACACAGTGTATATAAACTATACATACATACATACATATACATATATATATATATTATATAAATGCAAGTTGCGTTATCGGGTGGTGGGTATGGGGATGATGGCGATCGCAGCACAACATTTCCATGGCACGGTTGCACGTGGATGGTGGTGGTGGTGGCGGCAGCTATGGCAAAAAAGGGTAGAAATGCAATAACGTTCTCGGGGCGAAAACCCCTGCTTACAGGAAAGGTATATGAAAACGCGTTTTATTTCGTAAAATAACACAATAATATATTCCCCGTCATTCAGTTCATCATTATCGTCGTTGTGTCTCGTTTTAAATCGCGTCATTCGGACGCGTATTCAAACGCGGCGAATGTATAGGTTAGTTTATAGTGAACGTTCATAGTTATTAACTATAAAGTGTGCGTGATCACAATATATATTTCACATAGACATTGCTTTAATAAGATGATTCTCTAAGCTTGCTCACCTCCTCACCATTTATTAATTTCAAAACTAATTGAATTAATTTATTCAAATTCTGATTTTCGGAATGTTTATAAAATATATACTTAAAAATCATATTAATTTCAAATCATAGAAATTTTTTGTACAACTTAAAGGGTATTTTGTAATGATACAAACTTTTGTTATTAAAATAGAAACCACCTTTTATACTGTAATTTATTACTTGGATGGTATTTAAAAAAATTTAAAAAAATTGATGTACCTAATTTAAAATTCGTACCAGTAGTTTTTCGGTTATGTAAATATTTATATGAAAGATAAAAGTCCATAAAAATGATTTTATAAAAATATAAAATAGGTTTAGTATATAATATAGTGATCTAGCTAGTAATTTTTATATTAGAACCAATTTTATAAATTATAAAATAGTGATAGATAAATGATTAAAATGTTCACAAACTGTAAATATTAATAGATTAATATAAAATATTAACATTTTAAAATTGCAATAGTTGCTGTATCTTCCAAACCTATTATTCTTAAAGTAAACAAAATTAAATAACTCTTAAATAATAAAAAATATTTATTCAAATATTAATTTTAATATGTCAACATTTAAAAGAAAAAATATGTATCTACTAAAAAATGTATTGTTTAAAAAACAGAATTTTGAATTTCCAATGACACTCTTTATTTAAGTAGTATACAAATCTTGATTATTTTATAATATGGTCTTTCGGTATATTTAACATTCCCAAAAATCATATTTTGAATATCTGCATTACCGAAGTGAAAAACGGCGGTGAACATGTTTAATGAATAACATTGTACATTGAGACGAATGCGTTTATCGCGTGGCTCGCATTCGGCTTGCATTCGGCTATATTGCTATTATACCTAAGCTAAAGTAGTTGGCGAATTTAAATAGTACTTTAAACGTGTTAACCATACGCTCCCTCTCACTAACATTATATATACCACAACGCCAAGTGCTGTAAACTCTTTACAATAATAATAGGTACTATAATATTATTATTTTAAACACCGACAACGCGCGTGCCACTTATATTAAAACGGATTTTCCATTTTTTTTTTCTGCGTTTTCGAATAAAAAATGCCACGGCCACGGATCGTTTTATCACCTATACTTATTATACATGCATATTTTATTATTATAATTTCCAACAATTTTAATAATACGACGCCTATACCACGCGAGACTCGCGCGTTAACGTTATTATAATATTATACTGTTTGTACAATACGCACATATTTTATGCTCTCGCCAGATGATGGAATAATAACTATAACGTTTACGACCGTCCGACTACATGTATACAATATTGTAATGAAAATAACATACCGTATTCTACATACCGATTTTATACACGTACCTACTACCGTTTTATAATTACACACTCGAAATAATCCAATTGTTCGTCGTAATTTTTTTTCAGGTCTTCTTTAAAAAGAAAACCCTCGTTCGTTATAATTGACGTAATAATAATATTACATTATGCATGTACAATAATTATAATTATGTTTTCGGTAAAAAAAAAATTAAAAAAAAAAAAAACAATTTAACGCGTTTACATATTACGCAATATGTCAAATCGATAAAGTGTTTAGCGTCGAAAGAAGATAGGTAGGCACGGCTCGTAAAAAAGCCTTACGCATTATGCATCACCTATTACGATAGTGTATAGTCTGTGTGCCGTACGACCGCAAAATTCTTACGCGAAATCCGGAAATAATAGTTTCGTTATTAATAATAATTATATCGTGTGCGCGTGGAGCCGGAATAAGAAAGGAATTTCGATTAAACGAATAGAATTCAGCCGACAACAATACCGTAGCTCGGTGGGATGGTGGAGAAGGTGAGTATATGAGAGCGAAATTTCATAATATCTGAAAACGATTTTTAATCTAAGACCGTAAACGCAAAAATGTAACGGGGAATTTAATAAGAGCCGCGGGTGTACACACGTACACACACACACACACACACACACACACACACACACACACACACTACATTCACCCTGCATTCGTATGTTAGTGATGATGGTTGGAGGGAGGAGTGGGGTGGCTTACTTTCGGATCACCGATTGTTGCAGAGACAAATATTATTATACACCAGTGTATATATATATATATCATATAAATGCGTACTGTTTGTATCCGACAAATTCGGCGATAGGACGTTGGAAATAATGTTCAAACGACAATCCGGATAGACTGCGCGAGAGCGACTGCGCTTTGAGCTCGGATTAGTGTTGTTGTTTTCGTGCGATTATTTTCATAAATTCACATTGTCGTTATTAGCTAATCGGATTGCAATGGGCTGACTGCTTGACTCGTTAAGCTTTTAAAATTCCAAATTAAATCAAACAAATTAATGTTTAAGGTGCATTATTTATGTATTATAGGCCTGTAGAGCATTAATATTCGAGCACTAATTAGAAAGGGCTTATCGGATGCACGCATCGATTTAGCATTTTAACAGATACTTCAAACCGGCCAAAAGTTTTTATGTTTCGACAATTACACGATTTTTTTTGATAATATGTAAGCAGGTAAAGGAAATGATGTAGACGATGCTTTAAGACACAGTAGGGACAAAAATCAACGACGTAATATAATATGGTAATATTTTTCAAATTTATTGATTAAAAATATTAATATAGTTATGACGTTTTGAACACGTCCACAAAATATACTCTGTTGTCTTTTTACTATTTTTAAATGGATGTTTAATATGTGAGAGTAAAAGTCTAATCACACATATCTACGCTGGAAATACTTTTACAGGCCATACCGTGTAAAATACTGAAGTATATTCGATGTAAATTTGCAATTATTATATTTCATAAATTATAGTTGGATGAATTATACAGGTGTAGGTTGAGGTTTGTCAAGTGTAATGGCTATTCAATAGTATATTTTGTTTTCTATTAAAAACCATAAATATTTTATTTGGTATACTGGCATGTACAGAGTAATTTATCAAGCATGCGCAGCCCCATTTTTTATTCAAATCAGAATATTAGAATTTGTAGAAATATCGAATTTTTAAAATTCTTGAGACTTTGTGTACTACTTGGGGAGTATTTTATAACAATAAAATCTTTTGTTTTTTTACATGAGAACATAACGAACTTGATTCTAAATTTTATAGGATAGTTATAAAATGTTTAAACTAAGGATAAAAGTCCATAGAAATATAAAATAGATATAATGTATATGATCTAGTATTTTTTAGGCCATTTTTTTAAATTATAAATAGTTATAGATTAATATTATATAAATTACTAAAATTTTCACATTCAATTTTATAATAATGTACTATGGTATTTATAATATAAGTACATCAAAAATCAATTGGGAAAACAAGTTAAAAGTTTCACGTGTTCAAAAATAAAAACCTAATTTTATGTATATTGTATTATAATAAAATATTATTATACCTACATGAATAATATAAAGCTACAAACAAACAAACACAGATAACTCCATGGTAATATTATATTCGACTTCGCACCATAGTCATGCGTGGGTTGTGAGGGGCGGGAGCTATAGCTAAATCGTTATTTCGGTGGCATTGCAAAACGTCTGTCGCCTGTGTAAGTTCTATTTTATAACTATACATCTATTATAAAATGTATAGTACTATTATCTTTGTTATTATAGCATGAATTTTAATTCGAAATGTAAATTTTTTGATATTTTAATTGTTTTTAATGACTTATTCAAAAATTACAATAAGTTAATAACTATTAAGTAATATTATTTAATTTTATTTGTGTTGTTTATAATTCATTAAAGTTATATAAAATATATTTTTACCACGAAAGTAACGTTATTTTTAAGATTTTAACACAACTCGTGAATACAATATGTATAATAGGTAGTTGTATAATATGTATTTAATTCAGCATATAATATGAACGTATATTGTAGTAATCTGTATTTATATATAATATATATATGTGTGTCTGTTTTTGTTATATGTAGGGAAAATTACTAAATGTATAAATAATGACATATTTAAATAGTTTTCTATAATTTTACCGAGCAAAAGAATGCTGCTAAAATGGTGAAAGTAGTGTTGCATATTAATCGCGCCCGATTTAGTTGTAGTCAACAAACGTTAATTTTGAGGAGATTAAATTTATCTCCATTAAACACGCGGAATACCAAGTACGAATATGATAATATGGAAGACCATAATCTTAGATCGATTTCATTATAGTTCATATTAAATTCAATAAGATTTGAAGGAACAATACCTTAATATCAAACAAGGAATACTGAGTACAAAATATATCGGAATATTACTATGCTAGAGATCATATTTTTCCACCCTTTATATTGGTTTCATTGCGAGTTCTTCGTATTACGTTTTCTCAAATATTCTTTGCTTTTTCAGACATATTCTGGTTTATTTTTGATATTTTAGGTATATTTCTTTTTATATTTTCTTTACTTAAATAACGTTTATGAAAACGATAGTCAGTATACCATTTGATTATTTTAAAGTTTCAATATGATTTGCTGTGGTGGTGGCGGATCGATTGAATATCGAAGATACACACGATCCAAATTTGGTATTGTCCGTTACTTAATTAACGTAATTTTTATTTTAGACGCTATTTGTTTTATTTATTTTTAATATTTATTACTTGAGCCACTAGATAAAATGTAGTACATATTTTAAAGTTTTCAACTGCATTTAAGCTTGCTTTTAAGTTATATTTCCTCTACTCTAATAATTATTATTTATTATTAAATAGCGTTACATGATATGTACCTGTATTATGTTTTTTTTTATCGTAAAATACGATGAATTTCATTTCAATAATACAGTATTATGAAGACACGGCGTTATGGATAGGCATTTTAGGTACATCCTCGTGACAAATAATTATCTCGGTGCCTCATTATTATTAAGGATAGTAGTCTTAACACAATATCTACAATTAATTTAATTTTCTGAAAGCAGTTTTAGGTTTTCATATACAATTATTATTAGGTGAAGTATAATATCTCTTTCGTTGCATTAATTTTAAAGTTCTAACTTCACGTAATAAAATTTCTTCTTTTGTTACAATACACAGTACAAATTATACTTCTAATCTCTTCTTTGCAGGGATGATGTGTATTATCAATGTAGAATCAGCTTTCTCTAATTCCTAACAAAAAAGTTCTAACTTGATTTTTTCATAATATTGTGTTTAATAATAATATATCTTACTTGTTTATTTATAATTTATATTACTATTACTTACTACTTTCTGTTTGTAATTGTAACCATTGAGATAATTTTTTTGTATCGTAATCGACCGGTCTTTTTTAATCTAAACTATTAAAATAATTGTTAAAAAAATGCTCATTGTATTTAAATTAAGTATTTAGACCGTACCGATTTAGAAAGATGCTTTTAAACGCAGGATTATAGCAGTTGGACAGATTGTCTATAAGATGATTCCATGCTGTATAAATCGATATTGTATCCAAATGTTATGAGTTAAACACGTCCGCAGTTTGATGTAACAATAATATACGCTCGGTAAATATGCGTGGAAACTATATTTAAAAACTAAAACAATGTATCTAATAAACCACGTTTTCATTAATTAATTAAAATAATTAAATTTAATAATAAGGTTTTAAAAATTAAAATAATATGTTCTACGTAGATTATGCATAGTTAAGGACTGATAGGTAAACCGGAAGTCCGGGACAGGTTGACCGCAGGGTGTCCAGGTCGAACAGTACGCCTACTATATAACCGACGGAAAAGCTTTTTGTGGCAGTCAGTGACCGCTAGTATTAAACCAACAATACATTTCAAACATAATGTATAAAATGGGTACAATGTACATTGTACATACATATTATATTGTTTGCGTTCATAAGAATTTTGTGCATAAGCATTAAAATGTATTTATTTATTTTTAGAAAATAACAATAATTAAATATGTTTGTTATTTTTTTTTTAAAGTAGTTTTATAAATTATATTATATTCTATTATAATCTTATTACATACGAGTTTACGACATACGTATTTATAATAATTCAGTAGATTCTGTTATAACCTGGATGCATTTTTCTAAAGATCAATCATGTACATAATATATGGTTAGTAAAACGTATAGAACTTTGAATTTTTCTTGATGGCAAAAAAAAAAATTATTTTATTTTATAAAATATATTTCTAACCTGTGAATCATATATTCGTATTATGTTGTGTGAATTATACAATTTAATTATTATTTTATATAAGATTTTAATTTGAATAACGATATTATTATAGGAAATGGTTTAAATTTAATTTATCGTTGCTTTAGATACTATAATTATTAAGACCTAAGATTTCAATAGACTAATTATAGCTGGATATACTTTAAAATGTATTCATTTCTATAATCAATAAATTATCAACACGTTTAAAGAACTTATTCGCTATAGTAATTATTTATTGAAATGCGATGATTTGTTCAATTGTTCACTATTGATGAACGAAATGCTCAAATGAATTTAAAATTTGAGAAATAGGTAAATGACGATGACAAGTATAGTCAATGAAATAAAAAAATAAATCCCAGCCTGTAGACATAGCACAGAAATTAATTTATTATATAATTGGTGTTTTTGAAACGCTAGATTACACGATAAAAATGTATTCTTTAATATGTTAACAATTTGATCATTTTATTATTAATACACATTACATATCGAGTAGTGTTGATATCTTTTAATAGTGAGATAATATGCTCAGATTCTGCACGTAGAACATTAGTTTATAATACGAATTGTAATTTGTAATATTATAATATTTCAAGAAAAATGTTTGTTCAAATGTTTACTATGTTTGTACTTAGCTAAACATAGATTAATACTAAATTATGACTAATGAAAGTTACTTTTATAGTAATAATATACTTTCCATGCACGAATTGTCTAAGGCGTATAATATAGGTGCATATAAATAATTAAACTATGAAATATACCTACCTACTTCATTCGATCATATTTGATAGTATCATATATTATGCAGGTTTTATAAATACCACACGTATTATACAAGTGAACCTCAAAAAAAAAAAAAAATGAATGGAAAATTCTGTGTCTCATCATTAATCATGATGAATTAAAAAAAAAAATTAAACGAACAATTAGTTTAAAAGTCTACAACGTTTCACAATTTTATTTTAAATAAGTAAATTTATATTTATAGAAATATATTTTATAACTATAGCTTACTGTTTAAAAATATGCCGTGGCAGTGTATATTGTATTTATATATACACTTTAACAGTCATGTAACGATGTAACAATAATTATATTATGATATAATATGAGTTAACACAACGTGACGAATGATTGCTGAAAATAAAACGGTCAAAATGGCAGACGTGAATGCTATAAAATAATAATATATTGTATAGTATAACGACGACGCGCCACGTTAAAAATAAGAATGAAAAAAAAATAGTTAGCATTTTAATTTGGTTCAAATTATTATAAAACATATTAACCCCATCACCGAGCAGCTGTCACTGCTAGTTAAGAGTATTATTTTTAAAATCAACCTATTAAACACGCATCGTGTCGTTAAGAATGATTTTATTCTCCAACATAATATAATACAATTGTTGTACGTGTTTAAAAAGAAAGACTATATAATATATTATATTGAGTAGCGTAGACCACTAGTCCTGCAGTTTTCCATTAATAACGATACTTAAGCATTAGGTAAAAAGGTTCTCAAGACGGCTGTTTTTCAAATAAATAGTTGAAGAGATTTTAATTTTTTTTTTTTATAAATGATATCTATTTTTGAGCTAAACATTTTTTTTTTTTAACTATTTATAGTTAAATATTTATAAACGATAACTTAAACGTGAATTTTTCATAAGTTTCTATTCCAGAATAAAACGTCCACCAAAAGAAATAAAATCGGTGTTGAAACACGTATATTAGTTGATATCTAGAATCTGATTTACTTATATATTCAAACAATATATTTAAGTACATATTTAATTCACTATTATCGTACGAAAAATTTTTAAGATAAATAAATTAAAATTTACTATAATAGCTTCCAATAATAGTAATTGTAGTGATGAAGAATTTACAATAGTGGAACAAAATATGAATAAGCATCTAGTAGTACTAGCGCAAACAAGTTAATCGTGAATAAATACAGTTGGTCGCTAGAGTAGCGTTTCTCAAACTGTGGGTGGCAAGTAAATTATTGGGGGGCCGTGAAAACTTTTTTTAATTATATAGATTCTAAGCTATTTATGTTATTTTATACTGTATAAACATAAACTTTATAAATTATAAGGTGCTGGTATCAGCCACAGCAGGAAAAACAAGCACACACTTCGCATGCCCCTTATTATTAAAAATACGTTTGTAAAATTTAATAAATTATAAATCTATAGGCTATTATAGTATAAACTAGTAATTAATAAGTAACAAAAGTGACAGGAAAATTTTTATTTTTTAGTACTACTGATCGATCCTATAAAAGTGAAACCATGTAAGTCACGATAGATTTTATAGGAAAAATTTAGGTCATAGTCCTAAAAAGTTGAGGACCATTGCGCTAGATCGTCCATTTGGATTTTTGGGGATAGTGTGAGAAGAAAGTCGTTTAGTTAGTGGATTTTAGTGATTTTAACTCTTTGGTAACGTGACAGGTAATGCATTTTTGCTAGCTGATTTAGTATTAGAATTTTGAAAAGTCTTTGTTGAGATTTTTATTTTTTTTATACCTGTACCCAGGCGTGGAGTGAAGACAACTTGACGAAGACAAATGAACTGATAGCGTTCTAAGCTTCTAAGATTTAAAAATTCAGCTGAACTGGGTTCTTTAAAGTATTATAATACGATTCGCCGTGCGGCGGGAGATCAGCTACGTTAAACGAATTAGCTATTATATAGATAAAACGCTAAACGCAAAACGCTGTACCTACGGTTAGACTAAAATGTCAGTTTAGAAACGTCGCAACGAGAGTTGGTGCGAATATAGACAGACAGGTATTAGGTGTATCGTGTATATTATTATAGCAACGTCGTTATTATTACGTCCGAGCACAGTAAATGATAGGCAATCGTCAACTAATGAAAACACAGAGGAACAATACAACAATATAATGCGGTGGATAATGGATAGGTATAATAAACAATACATAAGCTATAATATATATATATATATTTATGTGTATGTGGCGAATACCTTCTTATGTACTTTGACGTGCAATCGGATCTATTGGTCGACGGACCACCACACCAAAAACACTGTTGTCAATGATTCAGCTATAATATCATTAACGTTATATAAATAACAACAGCGATGTCGTGATCGATCTCCGTTATATTTATTCAAAAACTGTCAAGCTGGTTCAATTGTTATGAAAAAAAAAACATAATAATAATAATAATAAAAAAATAATAACAATTAATTTTATAGTACATCTAAACGTAATTCGTATATTATTATATTATGTGATTAGTATTTTTTTTTTTAATAATTAATTATATACATCACAAAACATTTAAAAATTATAATTATCAAATTAAACACGCTATGACTATGATAGCGTATTAAGTAACAGTTGTTGATTTTTTTACTTCGCAAAGACTTAATGACGTTATAAATATATATTATATATACTTAATTATAATTATAGTTCTAAATATGTAATTATATTTTAAATATTAACAGAATATATATATATACATACTCAATGAAATTAAGATTAAAATGTTATCTTTTTTTGTTTATTTACCTACTTTTACTGTTTATATTGTGTATGATTATTATTGTATGTAAATACTTAATATGTTTATTTTAAGTTATAATTATTTTGTTTGCATTTGTAAAACTCTCTATCTTTAGTATAAACAAAACTTTATGAACAGATAAATCACAAAATTTGTGTAAGAATATTTTATATTAATTTGTTTCATTTTGATTAAGAAAAATAATACTTCATGTCTAAATGATATTATAAAAAATAGTTAGTGACAATGACAATTCACTAAATTACGAATGTGTTGTGCACTAAGCAAATTCCTTTCAATAGCTCAACAATTGTATCACATATAATATACGTTAGTATGAATAATTTTCAGTGAAGTCTAATGTTAGAATATCAGTAATGAGCATTGAACGTTAGACCATTATTTAATATTTCCATTACCAGGATATCTATAAGTGTGAATACTTTTAAAATTATGAAAATGTATCATTTATAGATAGATGAT
This sequence comes from Rhopalosiphum padi, assembly GCF_020882245.1. Lineage (NCBI taxonomy): Eukaryota > Metazoa > Arthropoda > Insecta > Hemiptera > Aphididae > Rhopalosiphum > Rhopalosiphum padi. Next base: position 30,488,065 of record NC_083600.1, read on the forward strand.
AATGTAGTTTAATAACTTAAGAAATATAATTAGATAATATAATATTAGATTAAGGTACCTATGCTACTAATGGATTTGATTTTTTACACTAATAAATGACGGTGTACGACATCAGATCAAATATTAAAATTTTAAAATTGACTTCATCTAAATGTTTGAAAGGGTCTTGTACTTTCGCAAAATCATAGCTATATTCAAAAACTGAACAATTACTACAATTATTGTATAAATTATGTGTTAACCCACATACTTTTGTCAGTGTTGTATATTTATATAAGGAATGACCAACATAGGTTTCGCTAGAGTTAAAATTCTGGAGAGTGGGTGCTGTAACTATCATTTAGGCAGTTGACTTTAAAAAGGTCATCTCCATATAATATTAGACATTATAAATTCTGAACAGAGTGAAGATGACCACATTCGTCTTATAACAGTTTTTTTCATGTATGTGACACAATTGTGAGGTGAGTTAGCTAATCATATAAATGATCAAATAACCGATGAAAATATATTGTTCATCTATATCATGAGAAAAAAAATATATTATAAGTGTTTTTTAAGCAGCTTATAAGTTTGGCCAGGGGGTGCTAGCTCCTGTAATCCATTAATTGGCAACAATTGCTCCATTGAATAACTTTCTCTGATTGCGATGATCAAACCGTAATTTTTTATCCTTCAGCTCTCATATATTGTACGTAGAAATTGATAATATGTGATAATGATTATTATAAATATATTGAGTAAAAATTGCACTGTAAAATAATAATAATTGTTTTTTTTTTACGTTAAACTAAACGGTTACAATCAACAGATCAACAGCGTCTAGTATTTATATAAGTGTTTATTATATACTGATATACAATTGGTTATTAAGCTGTGAACTTACAAGTAAAATTACGTTTATGACCTAAAATAATATGCAATTTAAACGAGTAGCAAAAATATAAAAATTTACATTCATAAAAAGAATTTTTTTATTGATTTCCCAAAGTTTTTTTCAGTTAGGATTTGACGAATTCAACAATCTAATTAGGGTGAACAAATAAGTTAATTTAAAGTTTTTAACTTAATTAAGAATTACTTTTTTTATTAACTTAACTTAACTTTAACAACATTCACAAAAATAAATAACAAGTTAATTTTGAATTAAATTTCCGTTAAAATAAACAAATGGGTCCTACCCGGAAGGCATACCGCTATAAAAAAAAAGAGTAAAAACTATACTAAAATTAATGTGGTAATTAAAAAAAATAATATAATAAAAAAGACTTTTAGGGAGAATAAAATTGTTTATACTCGTAATACTGGATAATGTATTTTTATTTTAATTTATTAATTAGGACATTGAATTTAGCAAATCATCTTTGTGTTTCTAATAAATTAGCATGTTTTTTTATCACAAATAAAAGACAATCAGTAGATAATAGGTATTAATATGATGTAGCGTTATTTATCAATAGCACACATGTATTGTATACACTTTATTAGCTTAAGTTATTTTTGTTTGACAACGATATATCACAAGTCTATACAATATAATTACGAGTATTATATAAATATTTTTCTTTAAAAAATCGTTTATTAGGTACCTGTTTGTTTTAAATATATAAATCTCAAATACGACGTCTTCTCAATGTTCGCAATGTCGATCAAGTAATACACGGTACCCGAAGACGTGCAGTTCGTGTTTATTATCTTAACTAACAAGCATAATCCACTATATATTACGGTATTACGGATCACAGGTCATGGTTATTCGTATGTTCATATTAACACAAATACACAATTGCATTTAAATCGGGTACACTCATCGTGATGGTTGTTTTAAAATTACACCGTTCTACTTTTAGTACATAACTACAAGTGGATCTATATAAATTAAACCAATAAAAGAGTATACCAAAAAACGATCGTCACGGAAACATTTAATATTCTGGTGATAAAATAGACTACAATGGAAAAAAATAATGTTATCATACCAAAGAATAAGTCAAAAAAATAAAAAAATCCAACGGTCAAAGGCATAATACGACTCGGGAAATTCCACACCACCGATATAGGACGGTATTATTTCTATCGACCTGATGTAACATACATAGGCATCACAAAAATATGTTGAGTGGTTGGCACTTCAATTTAAAAATGAGCCTTTACTAACAGTTTTTTACTCTATTTCAATTTCCTGGTTTAAAGTTTACGGAATTTCGAGTATTCAGTCAAAGGGATAATGTCCGTTTACCATTTCAAACGGTAAAAACGCTTGAAATGTCGTGAAAAAAAGGTTTTAAAAATAACGTTACCTGTATGAATAGACTGCTCACATTTTAAATCGTTTAGATTTCACTGTGTGCATGTTGGTATTATGTATTTAGAGTTCTATCGTTACAACGAAAAAAAACTGTTTAATGCATCTATAAATTATAGGTAGCCGTATAGGTACCATGATAATATTGTATTTCTTTAAGGCAGAATTCATATTTTAGTCACCTTAATGATAAATTGCAATACAAGTCTATATTTGTATTATATTTATTACTTATAATATATACTATAAGCCTATAAACTAAAAAGCAAATAAAGTGTTTTTAACATAAAATAGTATGTATTTTAAAATAATATAAAATAAAATAAAGTTGTAATAATATATTATGATTTATGATAGATAATAAATAATAATAATTTAATACATAAATATAATAAGGTAGTAAACCTATATGGAGTAATCTCTTTAACGTAACATTTACCTATTATTATTTTAGAAAACACTATCGTTTTTAATAATATTTCTTTAAAATAATTTTAAGTCATTATAAAATCTAAATTTCTAAATATAATTACATTTTTTATTGTTATAATTTTTAAGCTTTTACTATTTTGAATAACTACATATTTTTAAATTCATATTTCTCGAAATTAAAAAATAATTCAGAGTATTTTGGTTAATATAAATCAAATTTCGGATAGTATAGTTTAATAATAACTTAATCAGTATTTAAAGTTTTGATGAGCGAAATAGTGGACTAATGTTAATTGGGTTAGGTTAGTGACTCCATTTCGTTGATTTACATTTAAAATAGGTAAACCTACCTATAACAATCCTATAATTCATAAAATGTTTGTCCATAATTCGATTTTTATGTATTTAAGTACTCCAAAAAATAAAATTCTTTGGGATAAGGAATAAAAAATACATGTTGCAATTAAAAAAAGGTAAAAATTTAAAAAATAATAGCACTATAAATATTTCTGAAAATGTGTGTCTCACGTTTCACTGTGTACTTATACCTGCTGTAAGCTGTACAACAATACTGACGTTATCCATTGCGCGGTTATGCTGCAACTGCACGCTTCGACGATTTTAGTCCGATCTCACTTACACGCCTGAAACTTTGCTCACCTTGATGCAAATGTACTTAGGTCAAAGCAAGTTTCAGGCGACATGTGGACGGTTAATCCGTGGAACGTTGCGGACGGTCGTCGGAAGCTGATCTCATCCGGTCGGCGTCGTTCAGCGTGTATTGTTCGCAACGTTGGCACACCTGAAACTTTGCTCACCTAATAACGTATGAATAACACAGGTTGAGCAATGAGTCAGGCCCGCCAACATTGTGAAATGTATTCGTATCCACTTGAGATGACACACACACACACACACACACACACACACACACACACACACATCAACGATTACAAGTTTCCGTTTTGGCGCGCGCCGTTGAGCACGCGAGGCGTGTTGGACGCGAGATAAAGCCCCGTCCCGGCGGCACCGTTCCCTCTCCGCGACCATTCAGCCGTGTATAACGGACTTATTTCAAATCGATTGCTCTGCCTGGACTTCAAAGATATTACGCTCATCTGTCTGTGCGTAATATAATTTCATATTATAGAAACGGCCGCAATAAGACGTATACGATATCGTTATGGTCGACTGGTCGCGACTGACGGACGGTGCGGTAGCGGCGGCGGCGTCGACGACACGATATAATATTAATATTGTAGGCGACGCGCGGTGCCGGAGTCGGTGCACGAGGGATGAAACGGCGATGCATGTGCGAGAGAATACGCCACCGCTCACGAGAAAACCGTTCGATTTATCGTGATAACGTTTTCACCGTATGTATTATATAGGTAAAGACATAATATCGCGTAACCCGTTTTTCGCGAAAAACAGTTGATCAGACTTTACAATGAAGATATTATATCTAAGCTAAAATACACTGAAAACTTAATATCTAAAGTAATATTAACATTAATAATAATAATAAACGGTAGGTACCTATACTATTAAAAACTTACAATGTAGGTATAGCCATTTTTTATAGTGACATTAGTATTTTATATATATATAGGTACATACAAAAGCGCTCTCTTACAATTTATACAATGATGAAAATTATGAGAACGTTAAACTACCTTACGATTTAATTTATATCAAAAATGCGTACATGTAATATCTATTACACATATTAGTGTACATCATTAAATGTAAATTATAGGTTATTGACTAAAAAAAAAAATTTTTTTTTTTTAAATTTGAATATTAAAACGAATTTACAATATTCAATAAAAAAACTGTCATTATCTTTTACGCAACAGAAACTAATTAACTATTTATTATATAATCATTCTAATAATAGTAATAACAATAATAATAAGTAATAACAAACAAAATAATTTTAATAATGTATAATATTATGATATAATCTAGTTCCAGCAATCTGACTCGGATAACCGAATAAGATATTACATGGATTTAATTGGATCGCGTCTCGACAATATTCCGAGTAATATATAGACGTCATGGAGTGATATTACTTGTCAGTCGTCGCAGACATAATTTCCGTTGAACCCTTGGCTAACATGCAATATCCAGGGTAAATTAAATGGGGGGATATATCGGTAATAGAAAATAACAAAAAAAAAAATAGCAACGTCTGTCATCGACAGCTTGTGGAAACTTTTACAGCCGACAAGCGCGAATATTTTTAAACTTTTAAACGTCCCTATACCGTTAAAATAAAATATCGCAATAATAATAATATGATTATTGCATATTAATATCGTTTGATTGCTTCTCGTTTCCCACTAATTTACATTTTTTCAACCAGATGACAATAATATTATTAAATGGTACGTCTTTGCAAAAACCACCAAAGGCGACCACAAAACATAATATTATTATATTATAATATCATCCGTTCATTATATTATTATCAATAATGGGCTAAAGCGACGATCGATGTTACAAAAGTTGTACGTTAATGTACTTGCATACACATACTCGTACATTTTGATTAGTAGATATAACAACTTATAGTGCAATATATATCGCTGACGATATAATTTATAACAAGATAATTTTCTGTAAAACTAAAATCCCAATGGTCAACGCTGTAGTATTTTTATAATAATAGCACAACGAAAATTGCATATTATATTCAAAACTATACAGTTCATTGAACGATCACGAATGATCGATATTTAATGTTTTAGATTATTATTGTAGAAAGTACTTATGTGTATAGACAGTATAGTATGATTAAATAGTTTTGCAGAAAAAATATGTAACACTTGTCAAACATTATATACCAAGTTCTTAATACACCAGGAAATGCATTAAAATATCGCCGGACGGCGATGAAATGTTTATAGTCTTACACTACTTACAGAATGCAGAAGTTATATTTGCAGTACACGGAAACAGTTCTATATACTGTCCGAGTTATGAGTTTTGCACAACGGAATCATCGTGTCTGAATGATGTTTCTTTCAAGTACATCGGCACAGTAAACAAAAACAGTGTAACAGTTGCTGTGCGTTTAATCGAATTAGTGCGAAAACCACGAAATACGATATCAAAACTTTTGCTTTTGAACTCTTCATACAGAACGAAGGATATTCGTGCATTTAACTCTGTCGGAGGTTTACGCACTAAAAAAATTACCTATGCAAATGCTATACTATAGGTCCCGAGCCTATTTCATTGCGTAATGTTTTTTTACGGATCATTTAATATGGCCGTTAAACCATTGCTGCAGTTATACGGTTATTGTTATTGTTACACACCCGTATTAGGTGCTTATAAGTACTATTATGGCTATACCTATCATAATTGATATTTGAAATTGGTATATCTACATTTTCAATTCAAAAAAAATTGTACCGTGAAATTACCTATTGAATCGCATATCAAAATGCGCAAAAGATTATATTACTATTATTATTAAGTACAACACGAAATTATTATTGCGTGGTGTTCCGACGAGACTTTACGAGAGAGCGAATAAAAAAATTCGAAAAATTCGACTCAATTTTTGCAGGCTATATACTCTCCGGACAGCGGTGGCGTTTCACTTTCACGACTGTACGAATCGCCAAACGTTTACCGTACTCCCCTCGCAAAATCTGCGTACGCTACGGTCGTCGTCTCTGTCAAACGCGAGGGGCGGTGGTTTCATTTCCTTTTTGAAATTACTCGAGTTATGTACACACACGCGTGTTATAATAATAGTAGTAGTAATACAAACGATGCGTAAAAGGGATGCGTTTTTATGAATTTTCATCGCACCCGTCTTTCTACTCCGGACCCATATAATATATATACATACATTATAAGTGATACGCCATGCTGTATTTCAGTACCAAAACCGACGAATCACACACGGTGTGTGATGTCGTATAATTGAAGAAACACTCGCTCGGGGCCAGATTATTTTTGACGCCGGTCTCATGACGGATACGCTGGGTGAACTGTAGAGAGAGAGAGAGAGAGAGAGTCTCAGTATAGGTGTAGCTGGTACGTGATTAGATTCGCAATGTTTCCGACGGCGTTAAATCACAGGGCCGTACGCGATGCTAACTAACTACATCGCCGACAGCAGCGACCCGTTGGGTGGAAGGGTAACCGGGGACGACTTTGGGAAATTGAAAATTTAATCCTATTTATTGCTTTTTCCGCATTACGCGTACATATATACCTAGGTATCTACTACTTACATACACAACACCTATCCATATAGTAATATATATATTATATACATTATACATATATAAAGTGAAATTCGTACAGGATTCCAAGTCACGTCACCGCCACCGCTCTGGTGGACTTGTTAACGTTGCTGAAAATCAATTACCGTACACACTGCACCGGATTAACCGTCCAAACGTGATTCCGCCGAACGGAAGAATAACGTTACTCGAAATACGTTTAGTGTGGATAATTATATTTCTACTAATTGAAAGCGGCGGCGTATCGCCATTTTTATATCATTCGAAATTCGTTGAGTTTAAAAATCCAATTGTCATGTATCCGTACTCGCAGAGCGGAACGGCTTTATTTCAAATGCATCAAGTGCTAAAACTGAAGTGCGTATATACGATTGTTTGAAAAAAATTAATGGACTTGACATGGAAAAGTATATATTATGTATAATAAAATATATAGGATGAAGTTTATTGGCTTATCTTTAATCTACAGCATATTGATAATATGGATTTTAGATTTTGTATTTTTACGTAGTGATGACGTCGTTGTTTAATTTATTCATAATAATAGGCATATGTAACGTGCAAGTGCAAAACAAACGACGAAGGCGTGTTATTTTAACTGAAAAACTGTAAGTAGTGCAATATATAAATTGAAATAATTTAACCAGTGGTAAAACGCAAATCCATGGTGATTTGTTTTTATAAGCAATTGTATAATAATGAAAGATCACTGGAAATATTCATCCCCATCAGCGCTTTCGTGTACGTTATAATTATACAATAACCGCAGCGGCATTATTATTGCTGGAATCATACCGGCACGTTATTTTGCAATTGAACGTTTAGGCCGTTTAAGGAGTCGTATAGGTTATATTATATCTGCGGTTACCATATCGAAATAATATTATCATATTAATATTGTGTAAAAAATATACTTCGACATTCTACCTATATACTCCTTTGCTCCGACGCACTATTAACATTATACCGTTAAACTTTACCACGAGTGGAGATAGGATAAAACCGACCGGATTTATTGGCAAACGTCCCTGTCTACTATAACGGCGGACTTGCAGTGTAATAATATTATTGTGGCGTGCATCGTCGTCGCGGCTAATACGCCGTGCAAATCGATTTATTAAACTCCAGGGCCGGGTGAGCAAACACACAATCACGACGGTTGATAGTCTGTATACAAGTTGTAATAATAATAATAATAATAATAGTAATAGCGATCGCGCGCGAGCTAATGCACTTTTCTGCATCGGCCAATCTGCAGTTATATATATATTATAATATATAATATATTGTATACCGTTACGATATTATGCGCTACACATCGAGACCTCGAGGCGTTGCATTGTCGTGACCAGTCAAGTTCACGATTATAATATTACGTGCACGTGTATGAGTATAAACGTTATGTATAGCGTAAAATGTGTTTGTTGAGTGTGTATGTGTGTGTGTGTGTGTGTGTGTGTGTGTGTGTGTGTGTGTGTGTATGTGTGTCTGTTGTATACTTTTACAGAGAGCTGCAGTTGTGTTGTCCACACACACATACAGTTCATAGACTTTTGTGCGGAACTCTATATATTTAATACTATATTTAACATAGTGTTGTTATGATGAGGGGGAGTTAGTGCCCGCAAAAACTAGTTTGTCAGTGTTATAAATAAAAAATAAAATAAATTAACCAGAATAAAAGAAAGCTTTACGTCGTACACAAAGTGCAGCGCCGTTCAACGTTTTCTCGGTTATTGATGATCCGCGTGGCGTTCAGACGGTATTAACGATATGGCATACACAAATAATTTTTATTGTATTTTAGGTACGCGTCGTTTAAAATAGAACAAAACTGATGATCTGTTATCATCGCGTCGGTCTGTCGGTTCTCTGCAGCGCACGAAGTATTACAAATGCGCATGTACGAACGTCTTGTGAGGATAAACTGACAGCGCACGTAATAAGAAAAGATTTTTGAATTGATGTATTAGTTTTTGCTAAAAATCACTCTAAACGTAATACGAACCACATGCGTTTTTGTTTCTTTGAGTAAGTTATTCCTAATTTTTAGAAAAATAAAAAATTCGATGAGAGCTTAGATTGTCCGTCAGTCATACTGTAGAACTCGCATATTATTATTAGAACCAACCAAACTATTCTGCAGTATAACGTTAGTGGGAAGACTTTATAGATTTTTAGATATAAATTATTTTTTCCGCATGAAATACCAATCGCAACAGAATCAAGACGTTTTAAAATAATTAAAATAAGTTCACGTTTACATTTATGTTTTGAAAACTACAACAAAGTCGGTTTTTACGGTCCACGATGTAGTATTCTATCGTATCGTATAATGTATTTTAGAAAAACTCTTCGAAAAAAGACCGGGTGATATGACAACAAAATGAAACATTCATGAACTCCCTTCCCAGTAGACCACATCTGTTGTGGTGGGTGGATAGGGAAGGGTATTGTACTTAACCGAATTGCAAAACGTACAGTCCGTCACTCCACCGCCGGCCATATTATAGCGGTAATACTATACACGAGGAGTCTAGTATATTTTTTCCATGATAAAGTATAGTGAGTGCGTGTGTATTAAAAGATGAAGTTGAAATGCGTCCATTTGTTGTGCGTGCAAGTTTCTGTACACACACATACACACACACACTGACGAGGGTGTTTTTCGGGATGGACCTATGTCCTATATACTCCAATCGAATAAATGACCACGTTTAGAATTATATTATTATTATTATTATTATCACTATTACGTATATATGCTGTTGTATATATGTATTATGCGGCTGCGGATAAAAGGAAACGGAAGTAACTCCGATGGCCAATCGACCGAAAACTATATCGTGTTGGGCATGCGAGTTTTTGGAGATTTCCACATTATTATTAAATATATCGCACCGCCACTGTACGAATACGATTATTACTACCATATATATTCTACTGCCTAACGATGTTCGGACGGGTAGTTTCTCAAAGGGCGTTGCAAAGTGTTTTCAATCTTCCTGCGATTGCGGCAAATGATGCAACACGTATAATGGTATTTGCGCGTCGCTCATATATTTAATGCTTATAATATATATGCTTTTATATGATATTATATTATATAAAAACTACGCAAAGGGGATTTTTTTTTTAATTTTTGAAAGCACAAGTCATGTTGGATCTATTTATGATACTATGATAGCGTTTTACTTTTATATGCGTATAATTATCACTGTTCAACACAATAGCTTTAAATGTATTTAGGTGTATATCATGTATTCCTGTGATCTATTCATAGAAATTCTACCCAATCTTTTGATTTTTACAGAGTAGATTCTACTCGTGCCGTTAAGTTTTCCACTTACTACGATTTTATGTTGTTTTGCACTCAAAAACAATTAGTAATAGTATATAAATTATAATATAGCTTTTAGATATACAGCGAACCATCATATGAAATGTAGAAATAAAATGAATTTAGTTTGACTGTAGGTATATTTTCTTATGACTACATATTATAATTAAATTATAATGCAATATTCTTAGATTTTATCGAAACACAATTTAACTTCTGAATACCGAGTACAGACCATGTTGATTCATTGCAAAAACTGCGTAGTGCATATATTTAATTTAAATTGTGTATTTATCATTTTTTTTACATTTTTTCATTGAATCCCGTTTTACTAATCTTTGTTATTTAAATGTACAGTGCACCTACACAATATTAATAATAAGCAAGAGGAGAAGAAAAATAAGAAAAAAATATAGACCTTTTGATATTCTTCGTCCTACTCAAAGAGTTAAATATTATAATCATACAAATTATATATATATAGGTATAGGTACTGCATAATGCATATATTTATCTATCCATAAATAGTAATTTATTATTGAGTTATCGTGAGAATTGACTGATACTGTTTATCGTTATAAACACACAGCTCTTGAACGTATATCTAGTACATGGGTAATTAATTTTAACCAGATAATCATTGAATCATACATCATAATAATAATTATAATAACAAGACCGATAATGATACTATTCAAGTGGGCAGATCCGGTTTGATTAAAACCTACTGACGGGCAAAATGTACTCAGTGTATAATATTTTTATTTTATATACGTGTACGGGTAATTTCGTTACAAATTAGATAACGTCAATGTAAGTACCTAAATATAATTTAAATTCGTATTCTTAAAGGGTTTAATTATGTTTGGACACAAAAGTTTTTTTGAAGATTCTGTGTTACACTTGTATAGTATATAATACTAAATTAAATAATCGAAAAAAACATAGTTTTTTCCATTAATGATTTATGTAAGTAATAAACATAATAAACTGAAAAACGCATTTATATTTTCATTATTTTGAATAAATGTATTCTACTTACTGAATTTAATTAGATATTAAAATGTTATATATACATCTGGGTTGGTAATATTTTCAAGATGCATTTATCTTAATAATTATCTTTATCGTCTGTTTTCGTTAGATAATAAAATACTGTAATTTGCATTTAAATAAATTTCGTTGGTAAAATATTATTATTATATTTTAGTTAGAAAATATAAATAATATATATTTAAGATATTCGATTGTTTTAATGTTAAATAAATTTCAATCTTTAATGTAATTTTTGAGAAAAAAAATGTAATAAAACTAAAATTACTAAACAGGGATTGCCATTTCAGACACAAAATCACCCAATCACAGATAAATATGTGTATTTCTCATATTTTAATGTAAAACAATGTATGAAAACAAATGTTTAAGAAGAGTAGTGCATGTTAGAGAAGATAAAAGAATTTCTACTAAGGGTTTATTTATGTTTTACAATTTTCTTGTGTTTTTTTATGCTTATATATAGATATGTGGAACAACACAGTTGTTTATCGAAAACAGAGAAAATAGGGTTCTATATTATTATTATAATGAAAGCTGTCGGTAGAGAGGTAAAACGATCAATTTTATTCTTGTCGGGACTACGGGAGCTTGCGAAGGGATGGTTGGACGGTTTCTTAATTTATTTTATCAAATACAATCTTGTAGAGCGGTAAGAGAGAGAAAGAATAACTGAAATTCCGAAATAATTTTTCAGCAACAGAGGCACAGACCAAAATATTTTGTAGTACCTACAAAATGTATATATATCTACAGAAAACGCAATAATTGAGTTTCTTTTTTGTTATCGTTAATAACAATAACATGGTGTCGTATCGTATACGTTCGCCACAAACAACACCGCCATCACTAGGTAATTTCATAATAATATGTTCAAGCCATCGCCGCGTGCTACCATATACTCACAGAAATACCCCTATCACATACTTACCCTTGTTGTACATAACATAGTATTGTGATAGCGACGAACAATATTAATTGCAATTTATTATAATATCTTAAAAGGAGATTCGGGAAATGGGAAATGCAATCTTCATGCGTTGAAATAATTTTGAACGGATGTCTTGTTAAACAAAAATAATTCGTCATGAAACAACGAACGAGTGGGTAAACCTCTGCATTTTCATTTTGCTGTTATTTTTATTATTTGAGTGTATTTATCGCACAGCGTGAATATCTACAATCCTATAGTGCTTTTCGTTATCCATAAACGTGGCGCGAGCGATTCGACTTTATTTCGCGATATAAATCAGTTTATGTTCGTTTATATATTATCATATATATATATGATAATATATATGTGTGTACATTTCACGTTTATATTATAACAACATGCTGACCGTCGGGAACGGTATCCATTTTAACGTACCCACCGGGGAATAAAATAATAATAATAATAATAACATATAATATAAAGTATGAGGCACGGTGCCCCGTCGTTTGGGGCATAAATGAACGTAAAACGTCGATAAAATCCACCGCGGTATGAGGCGCGTAAAAATACCGCGGCCGGCGCGTACTCGACGACTTCCGGAAAACGAGCCCCGGCGGGGCACGACCGAATATATGTATATAATATATTATGTTCATGGATCGTAGTGGTATATATTATTAAGGTCTGTATATACCGAATAAGATATATGTATAATAATACGTATAGTGCAATAATATAGTTTACGTTATGTTATATACATACGAACGTGGCGTATATAAAGACATTTTTTTTACGACTTGTTGATGTGCAGTGTACACGATTTTTGAAATAAAAAAAATACCACTGCCTCGCCAGATCCGATACCGGAGTCATGGCAATATATACACGAAACGAATGCCACGCGCGCGACACATTCACATCGGAGATTTTTATGTTTTTTCCGCGGTCGGCAGCTGCAGCAGTCAGTGGCCGCGGGATATCGCTTCGGCTCCTGCACAAAGGGGAATATACGCACACTAAGTGTAGTCTGGTTGTCGTATTGTTTCAGGGATCGGAAAAAGGTTTCCATCCCTCCCCAACCTACCCAGACTTACGACCCCGCCACTCCTTTTAATCTCGTATATATGCATACACACACGCGCGCACACACGTCAGACTTGTAGAAGTATATAAATATATAAATATATATATATATATATGCATATACATATACAGTATATACCACTCCGACCATGCATATATATATATATATATATTATAGGCCATCTGTCGTTTATCACGCACACTCTCGAGTATAGAATTAAAAAAAAACATGCCTGCCGTCGATGTTTCTTCAATTATTTTATAAGTGGTCAGTGTATATTATGGAGACACTATGATCAACGTACTCAATATAATATTATAATTATAGTTGTAGCAAGGAATAAATATATAGTTCTACGAATCTAATGATATATTTTTTATGTTGTATTCTTTGAAGTTTTTGGTCATTGAAAAAATTATATGATTGTGCAATTAGAAGCGAGCGTCAGAATATTCATTAAATGTTTTAATAGAATATTTTACTCTACCGTAGGTTGAAGAGTCTTTGATGAAATTGTGAAAAAAATATCAAGGTAGGAGGTGAATAGAAATCAACCAAGGGTTCGATATCGGGCGAAGCGCAGTAGCCAATTTGAAATAAAAACGGAGATATCGTCTGAAATAAGAGAGAATTTAAATCAAGATGAATGTACAAAAAACGGCAATGCAGCAGTTGGCTTTAAAGGTGCGTACCTACCCTACTGTGTAATATAGTTTATATGCAAATGGGAGATGAATTGAAGGAGTTCTTGCAGGGAGCAGTTTCCTCAGACCAAACCGAAGACGAGAGAAAGAGGCAGTATCTCTCTACAAGGAGACCGAAATGCCGGTATCAGAGAACAAGTTGGGAACGTAAGGAGAAATAAATGTCATGTAGGCATATAATATGTCGTTATCGGGGTTTGAGAGTTTTAGCGCTAAAAAATAAGCTTGTTAGCGATTTTATATGCAAAATTTCAAAACACTCGAAAATGCGCTTTATTAACATAAAAAAAATAAATCGTAAATCGAACTTTATATTTTACAAACATTGAAATTAATGAACTAGCTGAAAATTCAAAACTTTTTCAATTTTTCTATACAAAGCAAACTATTATTATTTGATATTGGGCCATAAGATATCGAAATATATTAAAAATATATTAGAGTTGAGTAATAATAATAAAGTAATAATAGTATAGTTATTATTTTTTCATTTATGTGTCAATAATACGAATTGACTAAAAAAAGTAGCACAATTGCGTTAAAGGCCATATAGAATACGTCATTTACTTATCGCCAAGTACGGAAATAATTTTTTTCACAATCTTCTAAGCCATCTAAATATTATATATATATATGTGTGTGTGTGTGTGTGTGTGTATTAAAGAATTTTCAAATACGAACTCAATATAAGTACTTACTAATTATTATTAATTTGAAATGCGTCAAATCGACTTTGTATTAGACCTTAAATAATAGAATATTGTACATTTTGACACTGCGTCATATAGGTATGACACACAAACAATTAAGCGCGTACCATATTATTATGGAATTACACGTGGTTAAACATACGTTTTATCGATCTCATATTTGTTTAAACCCACGGCAATATTATAATATATCATCGTCACGGACGTAACGGGTTTGTGTGCGGGGGATTCGACCGCGCCAGATAACGAAGAAGAATAATAATAGTAATAATATTATAGAATCCAACGCCGCCGCTTGTCACTGTAATAATAATATATAATGTTACATTCGACAGCCACGGACCGACGTGTTTGTGCAACGCCGTTTGACGCGTTGGCAGCTGGAACGACAGTGGCCAATAAATTATACCGTTTTGTACATTATACGATAATATTATTATAGCAGTTTTATTATTACTCACTATATTATATATCATGTTGTACGGCTGTGAGCGGCTAACCCGCCGGATTATATGCCGCAGTGGTTGTGTAGTCGCGACTCAGGTGCGGCACACGCGCCAGTCGGTCGCGTGGGCGGACTGACAGGCCATGTGGGGAGGGGGTGGAGAGCGGGTTGAAAAAAAAATAGTATAACGTGACGCGCGCGGGCGGTGTCGACGTCGCGTTATCGCTCGTACATATATATAATATTATACGAATATATAAAATAGTATACTGAACAATATACATTTTTATTTTTTTTCGAAGGGCTTTTGGACGATACGAAAACGTTACAACTATTAACCATATTATAATAACATAATAATATAATATCTATTTTCATGACACGTTTACCGTAATAAAGAATATTTTTATTTTTAAGTAAAAACGTTAGCCATAATATATTATATTCTGTTTTCGTTACAAATTAAACCTCTAAAAAGTGCGCCCTGCATAATATTTAGATAATAATATAGTTATAACCGATCGTATCCAAGGGAATAAGCTGAACCCTAACCCGAAGCACACGTGCTACGTCAAATCGACAGTTTATTTTAAGCTACCTATTCTGTTCAACGCCGCAGCCACCACCGTCGACCAGATGGATCACATGCACAAATATTTATCAAATACTTTATATATTATGAAAACAAAAACAATCAATTTTCTGGCAAGTGTACGAGAGTCAGTTCTTAAAATATCCGTTTAAAATAATATATCATAATGGACTTAGCATACACACACAAATTAAAACACACTGCTGCATCGAAATGCTTGCTGCCTCGATCGAAACACCTGATAAATCATTTTGTACGGTCCGAGAAAAATTTAATTTTGAATATATTCTGCAAACCGTTATGATGGCTTTATTATAATGGGTAAAACGCCTACGTATCACAGCAATACCTGCCTACAATATGATAATATTATAAAATATTAATATACAGTCAATTTATATACGATATTATTAATATTATATTCTAATCGGAATTTTGCAATCGCTGTTTGGCCATGCTATCGCGCGTTATTATAACTATATGTCTGGCGACGATGCGATTTAATTGTACAGCAATAATAATGGTAATGATAACAATATATAAACATATATATTTATAATTACTATAAAATATAAATTGCATTGTTCTATTGGGTTCCAAAACCAGTTAATAAATAAATAAATATTATCGTTTGGCGTACGACTATATTGAAATAGTAATATTAAATGTCCAATCGTTTTTACTGCTAGTCTTGGTCAGAAAATTGTACACTATAATAATAAATAATAATATGAAGACAAGGAAGAAGGCTTACAAGATAAGACTGGGATTGAATACACGTGATGTCGATCCTCTTCGTCCCGGAAATTTGGTTAGTCCTTAAGCACCGTTATGCTGAGCGATTACGATTTACGATAACACAAAAATGAAAAACCGACAGAGCTGTGCTTTTTATCATAACGTTGTCGTCTTTGCATCGTCCGAAAATGTTTCAAATTGGTCGTCGTAGCGTGACGTATTTACACACAACGTCATCTCAGAGTCTTCAATAAAAAAAGTTCTTTATATTAGAGATATATTATATGGAATTCTTTACTGGTTAAAATACTCATAGAGAGTATTATATTATATATAGAGGAATAAGTCGTTAAATTTTACAGCAGTTTTGACCGAAAGCCATTCACGTGTGATATAACATAAAGAAACGAGCTTAGTCTAAGAATGAATGTTACCGAACAAAGGCTATGCACGATACTGAAACATACTATCGCACACACGTATAGCAAAAAAACATTTTAATGAACGCCTTTGCAGGAATTTTTAACACTACGGCGAGTTTCATTTGTGGCAAAATTTTCGTTCAACAATGTATAACATATATATATATATATATATACGATATACATATTATTATATGCGTATGCGTGTGTGTATAGGGGTGTCGGTGCGATTATTATTATTACATGTTTTTTGAGCATCGCATTTTACGCTTTTTTTCATTTCTTCCCCCTCGGCGTCAATTCTCTATAATCGATCCCTTTCTGTTCTTTAAAATTCCACAAACGCGATTCGATAACTTTGCCATCAATGAAGAAACATTCACGGCATGGACTATATATATTAATATTATTATGTATATACCTCTCGATAATATCGTACGTTATAATACAATAGGGTATAAGATGTCATTTAAATATTCCATTATTAATCGACAGCAGGAACAACGACAAGAGGAGGAGCGACGAAATGCATACTAAGCATAAATAATAATGAAAAAAATTAAACATCGTTCCACAACGAAATAATTTCCATTATGTAAATGTAATAAGCATTTTGGTTATTGAATTAAAACGTGGACTTTCGCAAAAAAAAAAACAAAACATAAAAATGTTAATAAAAAAAGCATTCGTGGATTAACTTTCAGTGAATTTCAAATTTGTTCTCGTCTCCGCATACCGAGTATAAGAAGATTTTCGGATAATAAATAAAATGCGCGAGGAGGAATAAATAACAAAAAAAAAAAAACATTAGGTGATGGGGCACTCGAGAAAACCGACAAGCAAAGAAATAACAATACTCGAACGTATATTTATATATTTACAGTTTCTTTTACGTAAAAGTTTTATGCACGTTTTTCTGGAGAAGAGCAAAGGAAAAGAAAAACAAAACAAACAAAAAGAGGTAAAACAGTATTATATACTTGAATAATAGAAAAACTTTTCGTGGACCGGATTGCTTGCGCGTATATTATTTTATATTATACATATACATATATATATATATAATATGTATATATACACCGTGTTTTAATGTATTACACTTAACCATCACACAGTCTCTGCAAATTATATAATACTATGGTAATACTCGTAATTAATTAATATTACCGGGATTACGTTCATGTTGTTGGTGTATAATAATAATGTGAATTTTCGGACGCGAATATCATCCGTTAAACCCGTGCGTGGAGGGCACAATATGGTCGGTTCCGGAGTGGGTCTGCAATAGAGCTAGTAGATGTGAGAAACGAACAGATCGCGTTAAGAAAATAAAACAATATTCGCTTCGTACATTTTATATCAAAACATCTATCGTAAGACTATAATAGTATAAAATAAACAAGGGTTTAAATAAAATCCGGGTACGCAATTGACGTTTTAGTATGAAAATAAAATTGTCACTAATGGTTTTTTTTTTTAAAAAAACTGAAAAAAATATTCATAATATATAAAATAATATTATATTACCCAAAGTAGTTGCACGGCTGCCGACGTTCGATGGTGACAACGACGACTGAACACATGGTTTTCGCGGCATGACGAGCGTGCTTGACGACGGCCAGACGGCGAATGATCGACGATGGACCGGCGCGAGAGAGATTTAGAGAGAGGGTGAGAGAGAGAGAGAGCTAGATAGATAGAAAAAGAGAGAGGGCGTGAGTGTAGAAAGAGAAAAAGGGAAAAGTAGAGAGAGAGAGAGAGAGACCACGAAAATCGTGTACTATGCGCGCCTCGGCGCGTGAAAATATGGCGAAACGCCGCACGTGCGGCGATCTGTGCGCGCGCGTCTCCGCCGCGAGCGGATGGTGGGACCAGCAGTGGCTTCATTTGAATTTCGTGTTTGATCGACGCGAATTCTATCGGACGTTTTTTTTATCGTGCCGCGGATGGCAGATATAGGAACTTATATTGGAACTATGACAATAAATGGGAAGACAATATTTTAATATTACAGTATAGGTATAGCCACATTAAGAATAAAGATAATTATTTATATATCGGTTAGCTTCGAAAGAGAACGCGAATCGAAATTCGAATAGCTACATACTATTATTATACTGGTGTAGTAATTCGGTCGTAAATAATCCTATTTGTATGAAGTATACAAGCGCTTAATGTTTAAAAGAAAAAAGAATTACAAAGGCGTCTAACAACAGACCCATAATAAATTGTTTATACCTATTATTATTGTTACACTTACAATATGCTATAAATTACTTTATACGAGTGAGCTTCGATCAGAATGGTGTTATTTAGGGTGTGATCTACTATGTAGCCTTCTTCTTCACCTCTCAATTTCAAGTTTTATACGTGTATTTAATTAAAATTATTCTAACTTAATTTCCGATCGCTACTATATTGTGATTTCGGTTTTTATGTTGTACGGCCCATTTGAAAAAATATAATTAAAAAATAATAATATTTGATTACACTTGATTAAAACCTTATAAGTACGTTATACATTTACTTTTTTAAGAAAAAATCTTAAAATTCAATCGTGAAATTTTAAAAATACCACATTTTAATGTTAAATATTCTAAGACTGAAAATACTCTAAAAAAATAGAAATAATTCAAATACGCAAAATAAAAACTTATTTTTTTGAATAAAAAATATATGAGCATTTTATAAAACTAGCATCGCGTAATTATCAAGGAAACAATGTAAAATGAATTGAATTCCCAGCTATAATCACAATCAACACGGCTACACTATTATAACTATTATAAAGTTAATACGTGTTAATTGAGATTTCTAGCTCACCATAGATTTTTAACCATAATATGCATTTATGTACACTATATCCTATGCCAAGTCTAAACAATCGGTACGATGAGTGCTCATAGGTCTCCCAAGATCGCGGCTGTTGTATATTATATTATTAGACGTTTCAGCAGTTAGCCTAATTTCATTTCACTGCTCTATGATGTTTTCGACGATCACGATTATCCGCACGAGATCTAGTCACGAGTCCGTTGTAGTCCCGAACGACTCGTCCGCGGCGGCAGCCTCTCCTGCGGCGCGCACAGTTTCTCACATTGCAATATAATAATATTATAATATATATTATAAGTATACTATATAATATATATAAGCAACCACTCTCGGGGCGACGAAACAATAAAATGAAATATCGGAAAACGCGACCACCGTTGAGTGTATTTATATTGAGTGATACATTTTATATAAGATATTTATTATTTTAAAAAATATCAAGGGTTGAATATACTTTTTTTTTACATAATTTATAATTGTTAAAAACAAGGTTTTTCTAAAAAATATATATTTTTTTACTATTTTTTTTCACCATAATTTTTTAAAAAGCTTTTACCTTTTTTAATGACAACATAGATTTTAAGATTTGATTTTCTTATTCTGAAGAATATTTTTTGGACTACTTCAATGTATACAATTCGAAAATGTTGGAGAGTACCTATATTATAAATTATAATTAGATTCTAATTAGTGATAAGCGGAGTGAAATAGTACAACAGTGGTACCCTGAAAAAAAATTGGTTTTCTACATTAAATATTTACTTATAAGTTAAAACCGATAAAATGTTTGATAACAATTTGGTCTTTATATAGATCAAAATATTCTGAATAATATTTTTTTTCGGAATATGAAATTAAATATGGATGTTGTCATTCAATACAGTATAAACAGCCATTTTAAAAATTGTGAAAACATGTCATTTTCCCCCAAAACTGTATTGTTTGGACCTGAAATTATAAAAAACATTTTGATATTTTTGAAACGACGAGTGTCTTTCGTTAAACAGATGACACCGCATATTATACATGATATGTATAATAGCTGCTGCGTCAGTTGTGTGTAATATCATACACCATCATCTACTATAATATTTTAATAGTGACCGTATAGTGAGTGTGATATCATATAGTAATGGCATTGCGCGTACATTAAAATGTAGTATAATATTATTATGGTAATGCTGCAGCCTGGTCGCGATATATTAGATTACCGGCGCACGCACCGCCGCCGTCCGCGTTCCACTTGCGGTGGAAATGCGTATATTATAATATTATACGTCTTAAAACGAAACGCACACGGTCGGTCGGGCTCGCGATACGAGATCTGCACGAAACTGGAGCGTGATGATGACGGCGTTTAATCAACTCGCGGCGGTGGCGTAGGAAACGACCGAAACTATTAGAACAACGAATGCTGCACCGGGATGCGATGAAGGTTATTCAACCGCCGCCGCACCGCTATGGTGCCATATTATTATTATTATTATCTGTCGTATTTCGTCGTTTGTGTAGTATTTACGAAGACGGCGATGTGAGATGTCATTTTTGTCGTGATATGACCCACGTGAACGTAATAATAATTACCGCAACACCGCTGCCGAAATCGCGCGCGAAACAGTGTCTACACAATTTCACCTCTCCCCTTCTGTAACTACAACCATTACGCTCGCACGTCTAATGGTTGAAAAAACGGGTTTGAGTTTAAAGGAAATGGTTTGAAAGGTTTCTTTCGTTTCTTGTCTTCGTCTCCGAAATATAAGATATTATTGTAATATGCATCATGTACGTTAGAATGTTCTACTTATTACAATTTATAAAGAATAATTAATTTCGATGAGGTTTTTATGCGTCGGAACTGTACGCGATAGTTTAATGTAATCTCTTATGCATCCATTGTAGTGTATTAGTAGTAAACGATCAAATTAACAGAAATCAATTTAATTTTCATACTAGCTGATATCAATTCTAATTGAATTCAAAATCACATCATTTTTATTTTACTTATTTTTAAAAATAATTACATTATTGTATTAGTCAAAATTATAGTCTATATTGTTTATTGGATTGATTTCTTCTAGTTAGACTTAGTTAGGATATATTTTTATTATATCATTTAGCTATTTAAAATAAATTAAAGAACGTGAGATGACTATAAAAATAGTAACACACAGCTGCAGTGGAATACGATTTTATGATAATGTGTTTTTTAAACGTGAAGTTCCAAGACTTACGAACGACCAGTTAACACGTAATGCCATTATATTATAATTAACGGGAGCGGGAAAATAACGAAAATTTAAAGAATCTATATGCAAACTGAAATGTCGAACAAAAGTTTCGTGTCCATTATTTGAAACAGCTTCATTATTAAAACAAAAACGTCGTGGGCGCAGCGCCTCGACCATTGTGTGGACGAGAGGTATGCTTTTGTCACGACCCGTTGTCTTTATTTTTTAAATATTATCAAAAACCGAAAACGTTTTACCTGTTTGTTCGTTTTTGAAAAGTTCACTCCTCTCTGACGGGAATTCATCATCCATTGAACTCGATGACAACAATAGTTGCAATTCTAGAAATTTTTGTCTCCTGTTTTCCGTACTGCGTTGTATTATTGTTGTTGTTGTTGTTGTTGTTGTTGTTATTATTATTGTTGTACTCGGTTCATACGAGTTTTTCTGCAGACCACGGAAGACGACATCAGTGGAATTTCATCCGTAAAATGTAGACCGTTTATTTTGTTGCGGCGCCGAGTGGAATGCAATTATAATTGAGGTCCAGAAGCGTTTGTTTAGCCTCCGAATTCCGCGAGCAAAATGTGATTTCCGTCTGCGAAATTTAAAGAGAACAGAGTTAATACGTGGGTGTAGTCACACACACACACAGATAGACAAGTATAGGTATATCATACACGCCATATAGGTATTTACGTTTTTAAAATTTGTACTTATACAATTATACGAAAATTGTAAATTCTATTTTGTATACGAAATGTCTCCGCGGTACAGTCTAATTCTTTCTCTCTCTATCTCATTCTCCCCCGACGAGGAACGAGTTGTACGCATTTACTTGCTTTATAGTCTGGGCTAGGAAATTAATCGTTAGAAAATCCATTTTCAAAATTTACAATGAATTGTGAAAAAACGTTTCACTAAAGTTATAATATCATTGTAAAGGTACCTATTTAATAAAATGTATAAGAACAGTGGTTTAATATTATAATGTTTAAATATGATAAAAATATAATATACATAATATGGACTATGAAGTTTCGATTGGATACGAATATATTATGATACACATACATACCAGTATTATTATTGATAATATAGGTACGTGCCATATCTATAATTATGTATTATATAAATATAAATTATTATAGATATTTAAATTTTTAAAACGTTTGTGTTATATATAATTACTTAAAGGGTAAGACCGCGAAAATGTAAGTAGATGTGTTGTAAATTTAGATTTCTTTTCTTATAAAATACACGTTATTCAAAATACGAGTTGAAATTATTTTGAATTTACAACATCCATGGTTTTAAAATAACTACGTTAAGCCACAGTTTTGGCTGGCCATTCATATTTTGAAAAACGTTCACGCGCACAAGAGTATATATAATACGAATATTATGCTATGTGAGCAGGCATATATTATAAAAAAATAATACTCTCTCAACGACGGCGCCGTCGCCCGTGTCACATTCGACAAAGAAACGATAATAGTAAAAAAAAAAGTAATAATAATGAAAAATAACAATATATAATACATATAGGAATAACGATGTAGGTACCCATATAAACGGACGCGGCTGTCCTCCTCCCAAGTTCATATGACGCCGCCGTGCATATTATACCGCGTGTCAGCCGCGATGTTATCTGACGCACTCGGGGACGGGGTTAGACGAGTTTTAAAAATGATAAAAAAATTTCCACGCAGTCACCGCCGCAAACGAACAAGAAATACGTTCGTCCGATAGCCAGAGATACACAATATATATTGTAATATACAACGACCAAACGTACGACGACTCGATAGTGTGTGTTTATAGTTTTTTTTTCGTTATGTTCTGGTTTTTGTTATTTTTTTTTTCTAATCAAACTCCAAACGCGGTGGCGAACGAGATGCAACCGCGGTCGCGGTATACAATAATATACCTACACACCATGAACAGCTCGCGTCCGTCACGAATACAGATTTGAAATTCAGATGGTATGGTGGCCGCGTCGCTCGTGCGACTATAGTATATACATTATTATTATTATTTTAACGAGTTGGCCGTGCAGCGATGTTCAATGGAAATGGAGAGAGAAAACGGAATATCGCGCGCGCGAGTCTGCAGAGAACATAATATTATCTAGCCCCGTCGTATATATTAGGTATATACATATATACGTTAGTTTGTACATTATATTGTTTATACCAGCCATGGACAAGCGGTACGATTTCATTGTATTAACGTTTCCGGCGTCTTCTTCGTAACTTATAAATTAATATATTTAATATACACAGAGTGATTCATCAAGCATGTTTACCTCCTATATTTTTTACTTCAATAATGTAGTTATTCAAAATTTAATTTTTCGAATTTTCTATTATATTATGTCATATTTATTTTCAAACTCTTGAGATTTTTCGTATTACTTAAAGAGTGTCTTGTGAAGATACAAACTTTTGCTTTACAAATGAGAACATCTAATTTTTAAATCAAGTACATCGCATTTTATTTTAAATACCCACAAATAATTTACAGTAAAAAAGTTCCGATATGAAATATGGTAATAATTCCAAAAAACAAAATATTAACAAGCTTATTATTAAACTAAAAAAATAGATTAATAATTATCATAAATTTAGGTTTGGAATCTGACATTAGATATTAATATATTATTGTGCGATGACGACAAGTAATACGGATTTTGGCGAATACATTTTTTTGTGTAATGATTATCGAAATATGTACTTAGTATATTATTATTGTGCTTGAATGAGTCGAGTATACCACAGTGGCACAAGTGTCGTCAGCGGTGGTCTTGTTGACAGCGTTAAAAATAAAGGTTCTGCTCAACAACGATCTATATATGAGGATAGCTTCGTTGTAAAAAAAAGTTTTTTATTTAAAAAAAATGGTCCTTAGGCGTTGGTGAAAGACGGCTACGACGAGTGTTTATCGATTAATGTATAAACCCATTATAAATGTGTATAATACATTGCATAGTTGCCCACGCACGCCACTCAGAATCATAATAAATCATTTTAGCAGCATGAAAATTATTTAACCAACACACACACACACACACACACACACACACGCTACCGAATTTGAAGATTGACCCGTCAAATGAAATAAACACGATATATTATGTAATATAATATCGTATACATTACATTTTATTGTTATGTTATTATATCCTACAAATTTATAGGCGTAAATATTATTTTTGGTAAGTACCTATACCGGTTTTATCTACTTAAAATATTAGGTATATTTTAATCTGCTTCTTGGAAAAAGTATATAGCTTAGCAAGGAAGAGTTCACTAAGGAAAAGAAATTATAATAATGATAAAAGATCCACTAATATAATATTTGCCGAGTATTTTATTATTACGGCTTATAAATTATAGTTAATTAAAATCGGTTCGTTTCGATATTAGTCGTACGTATGCTATGAGTATACTAATCTTTTACGTATATAACTTATTCAAGTCCGATAGCCTAGACATTATACTTTTATATTAATTTATTATGATACTTATATTATACATTTGTACGACCATCAATTAAAACGAATGCGTTCGAAACCCAAGTAAGGGGACATGCCTCCTTGTCGACGTAGTTGTCGCGATAGTAGGTGAATAATATTATTATTATTATCGTGCATTGTTAAAATAATATGCAGTACAGGAAAAAGTTGAGATTGTACCTTATATATAATATACAACATATACATCGGATACCAATATACACAAGTGTATGTATATAATGTACAATGCAAGCGCAGGGTGGAGGGTGTGCTGGGTACTGCTGTTTTTCTCCCCTCGACGACGAAGAAACAAAAAACGTTATAAGAAAATAATATAGTTTACGATTGAAGCTCGCACGCCCGCCACGCGCAATTAAATTGCGGTACGTGACTTTTGCACGAGAAGTAAAAATACACACACACACACACACACATAAATATATATATATATATAATACACCTCTCCCCTATGCATATATATAATATACACTCTCCATTACTCGGCTATATATACCACGTTATATAATAACAATAATAATATAAAAATATATATTATATTATATATACCTCACGCCATCCAATCTTGTTTCGGATTCGCAACGTGGTAGCCTCTCGATTTAACTGGCATAGGTACTATGATAATAATAATAATAGTAATAAATAATAATACATAATATACATTCCGCGGTAAAATAATATTATTATTATTTATTATTATAGCGTAGCACAGCGTTGGACTTGATAATAATAATGAGACATTTTTAATTCAAACATCTATATATCTTTTTATCGGAAATATTATAACTTGTAACCCCCCCCCCTCCTCCTGTAGACGTATGTACTCGAATACTCGATTATTATGCCATGGTCGTCCGCTATCGAGGCGTTGATTTATGCCGGGTGACGACTGCTGCTGCTTTATCGTCGTTGCGCGTTCACACCGACCACCGCGTATTTTACGAACAATCGTCCGTCGTCGTTCCTATTTTTCTTTGATTTGCATATTTTTTAAATAGAATTTTCTGCTTATAGTAAATATAACAGTTAAAAAAAATTACAATATTATCTATCCTATTCAACCGATTCCTAAAGCGACCCTCGCGCGATTCCTCACAATTGGTAACGACTAGCTACAGCGAAAAAAAAACGTATAGTGCATATTATATTATTGTAGGTACGTCATATAGACATATTATAGTTGGATCAAAACACTTAAAAAATAATAGAGTTTAAATAGGACTTTAAAGTTTAAGTTGATAGTAACAAAGGAAACAAAGGAATATATTATGTAATTTTATTTTGCTCATGAAGGTGTTAAGCTAGACCCATTAAAATTATATAACTCATCGATTGCGGTATAATGTCTACTTAACTAAATTATTCAAAAGTATTTGGAAGGGCTTCGTAAACTTTTGGTTGGTTTAAGTAAAGGGGAACGACTGTCCATCTGCCGAATCGCAATTATGACGTCCCTTGCGCTCGCAAAATACGTATTTACAACAGGTATATAGTATATTATAATCACAAAATGTTACTTCGAGCCAGTGCGTACTAAATACAGTGAAACGAGTTAATGCGTGATACAAAGACGAAACCTTCGCTATGTCAAAGATTTTCTTTGAAACTAATATTATATACATAATATATATTATATTCACAACGCGCGACCCATAAAATAATGTTTTCGTCGTTGGTGCGATGAAATCGTTATAATGTTTACGGCGACATTATTATTACATATATTATATATAGTCCACTGTTCAGCCACCACACACTATAGTTTCATATAAGTTTGTTCGGAGATGGGTTTTATCTCGTTAACGGAGCCGACACGGAGAAACCGGAAAACCTTTTGGCAGTTCGCGAACCGGAACTACTTCCGCAAAGTCTTCAACACTCGCGTGTGCAACGGTGGCGTCAACTCACACGCGTCCCCCCACGGTGGCGGAGAAGCGTTGGATAATTTAATTGAATACAAACACACACACATACATATGAGAGTGTATAAACGCCAGCGGAAAACTAGGGTAAGATAAAGGAAAAGAGGAGTATATATCTACTTAACTTTTGGCCGGATGCCGACGCGTAATGAAGTTTAACTCCAAACCGTCTGATTTCTAAACTTTTAGTGGTCACATAGTGACATCGATTTTGCTCTGTAATAATATTATATTATTATTATATACTGTTTAATACCGAAGAAATTCAAAATGGTATAAAAATTAATAAAATATGAGAAAATAATTTTCTAGTAAATTAAAATAAGACTTTTATATGATGCCTTATTTAGAATGATTGTTTGAATTTTTTTCACTGTTTTGATCTATGTTTCTCTTAATGAAACTCAATAATTGTTATTTTTATCACCTGTATATATTGTATAATTATTCGTCTATCATAATATACCATAGCCCATAAGTATACATTTTTATTAACGAATAAATTAATTTAAATGTAAAACTCATGATCGGTTTTGATCCTGAAACGGATTTCTTCCTATTAGGATATAGGTAAATCAAGTAACAAGTAACGGGTATTTGTTGATTAATAACATCATACATTGTGTGATCCGATACATGTGCTTGTGGTCAGATCAAATTTAGATACTCTGTCAAATTTATATAAACCTATATAATTTATATATACACTATCGGGAAAATTTGAGATATTATATAATATGTATATTGTATAATGTATATACAACGGCAGCAATATTCCCTCATCATTATTGATTTACTATACTATACCTACTTATGAAAAAAAAAAAACATTCAGTAAAATAATAAGGGATCGCGGGAACTCTAGGGACTACTAAACGGGGTATCTTGATAATGATCGAGCCAGTCTGGCGACACTGCTTTTATATTAATTGGGAAAATAAGAAACTTTTCGCACGCGCACATACAAAGCATACAGTGCATCACGGCGTAACACTTTATATATATATATATATATACACTTACACACACACACACTTTATACATCGAAAGACCTTTTTAATTAAAGATAAAGTCTCGGAACACCGACGGGAAGATAGAGATAGAAAGAGTAGTTGGCGTCGGTCGGGGCAAAATGAGGGTTGCGTGACAAGTTTTAACTGTCGGAGCTCGATTTTTACCACGTTCGAGTCTTGATTGATGAGAGCCCTCGATAGAGACTGCTGGCGTCGTACAAAATGAGAAACCGTAGAATTATAAAAGAAGAAAAAAAAACGGAAAAAAAAGTCGATGAGTTGTATTGAGATGGTACTACTACCATTACTACTACTACGGTTGCAACTAATAAAATATACTACCACTAACATTACATATTACCGTCAAACACTACCACCATCACCACCACCACTGTAACTACTAACTACTCGTATACTTTACCATCACTAAGACTATCGCTTTATAATATTGCACCAGATTAATAATAAATTAAATTGCCGATGATGCACCGAAAGCTAAAAATATGAACGCCAGATGATAAATTTAAAAATATATCATAATAACGTATACAAATGCAGTTTGGCACTCGGTGAAATGTTTATACGTGCATAGCATTAGAACTCATTTTTAAATTTTTTTTCCAGTGCCGGGCACTCGTCCAGCTGCGAGGACCGATATACTATGCAACGGCTAACAGTGTTAAATAATAATAAAAAAACTCAAAACGTTGAGCGCGAAATACTTGTTTACACATGAAAAACCAGAACGGATGTCATTTTATGTACGGCCATTTCGTGTCACACACTTATGTTGTTCGCAATTAACAAATTTCAAATAAACACTGTTGCGAAACGAATCTGACGAATGATATGTCTGCGAAGTTCTATATTGTTGTGGGGGGGGGGGGGGTGGTTAAAGGGAAATTATAATTATTATCATATAATTTTATAATTTACGATGTGCTGCCTACAATCAAGTTCAAGTACTTATCATTTTTTATTGTTACTATCTATACGTTTGATGAGAACAAGGTTTAAACAAAAAAAAATATTTCAAAACGTTAATTATATACGTATATAAAGAACAACGAATACTTTATTAATATATAAAATAAAATATTAATATTATGAGCGTGTATAGTATGTACCGCATAATATATACTATCGGCAATGATGGGTATGTATATATTATACATATTTTTTTTAAAACGATATTTTTTACGCGTTGCTGTGTGGTCGGAGGAAACGAATAAATAAGTTTCCGAAAATAGACTATACCGTAAACAGTTACAAAATCCTGATTGGTTTTCGAGAACGGTCCTATTTACGTCATATCATCATCAATCATCATTATAATTTATACATGTGTTTACCTCCTAACAATAATAATATTGTAACAATAACACGACGAGAGTGCCAGAATGATGGTTCAGGCTTGGCTAAATATTGAATAGTTTGCAGATTTACTGAAGTCTCCAATAGGTGGGCACTGGGTAAGTTGATGAAAATAATTAACTCAAGTTAATGTAAATTAATTAAACATAATACTGTTAAGTTAGAAGTTAATAGGTCACAAATCATTAATTTAACTCGACGAGTTTAAAGTTAATACGGAAAAAAGTATTAACTTAACTCAGTTTAAAAAAATACATTCTACCTTTTTAATAACTATGAGGATCACGTAAAAAGTATTTAATATATTATGTTTAACTATGTATACGTATATCGTATATATTATTATTTTATCAAGAAATAGAACAGAAAATATAGTATATTAGATTATTTTCATTTAAAATCATATTTTATACATCGTAATATTATATATTTATTAATGTATAATACCTTTCAAGCCAATTTTAAAATGAATACATAATGGATTATTTTTGAACCAATTGAAAAAAACTAAGTTACCTAATCAATAATCAGTAAATTAAACTAATTAATTTCTGAAGTTGAAACGTTGAAAATCAATAAAATTGTTGATTTTAATTAATGCCAATGTTTGAAAATCGCCACTAGAAAATCATGTCATAGTAATAATATTATCATAATATATACATACCGATCGTTTGCGTCGCAGCATTCTGGCATGGAACAATTCGTATTAGGTTATGAGGAACAATATCGTTTTTTGTCGTCGACATTCAACGACAATTCGTGGGAATAGCTTTGACTACTGGGATCCTGAAACAAAAAAAATAGCATCATAATAATATAATATTATAGTAGTATAAACTGTAATACAAGTCGCGCCAGACGCGAGCATGATAATATTTTCTCGGAAACCGTACAGCATATTATTATTATTATTATAATATAACATTGTAATTTGCAGACGACATTGGAGTTTCGTGGAAACGCACAGGGTTCTATAATAATATAATGTTATGAGCAGAGTTCGTAACGTATTTTTTGTTATGATTTTTTCACAGTTGACCCACAACGTGACGTAATTACGCGAAAACCGTCAATGATAGCAAGGATCGCTTAATTATCGTAAGTATTAGCTTAGAACAACATTTAAAGACTATAAATAATCATATCGCGTTAAACAGTCATTTTTAGACCACCCCTAAGACTTCTTTTGAAATCCAAACTATCTCTATCCAATAAACTCATAATATATAAATCAATAATACGTAAACGTTTTTGTATTCTCGTATCCTCTTTTACTTACAAACAATGATGATGTATATTTTGGCGACGTTTTTTTTTTTTGAATTTCAAGTTTTACGGTCGACCCCCTTTTTGACCGAAATTGTTATTTGTACGCATATCTTAATTTCAGTTGAATTATTTCCAATAGAAGTTACGATTGTAATATTATTATCACCGTTCTAATTTAAAAATAATAACAATAATAATAATAAATATTGAAAGTCATAGAAATAATAAAAAATACAACTGTACATGTATAAACAATACGTCATCAAAATCTTGGAATGGAATCGTAAAATAAATCGATACTATAGATGTTTGTAAACTTCATATATAGTAGGATATTTTAATCTATTTGTCTAAATAATATATAAAAATAAAATGTACATTTTTATGGAGCTCATTATACTTGGAAACCATTGAACCAGTTGGCTAGTTGGCACTAAATTTTTTGCACGTGTTCTTTGACTCGGGGAGTATTCATTATATTTATTTATGTATAGGGTTGCTATTTATAAATCAAAAATAGTATAGATTTAGTATAGATTTCCAATCTGCCATTCGTTTCTAAAATAATATATTTAATTGATTGTTTGTTATTAAAATGTACAATGTCAATGTCCATATAAATATATGATTGTGGCTTATAGATTCAAAAATTACTTAGACCAATTTTGATAAAAGTTTTAGAGATTGTTCTTATATTATTGTAATCCTAATATTATTTCTGTTTTCGGAGGACATTTTTGAAAACGATATTTTTAACTTATAATTAATATTGTGTTCTATAGGAATAAAAGAGGGCTTTTGAGGGGAAATTAATAGGCTCCTCCTTGGAGTTGTGGAGTGTGCAGTAGTGGTTTTACCTCGCGTACTCAATGCGCGCGCACGCCTATGGTCGATACTTTCTCCCACTACGATCCAATGCAATGTGGTCTCTCAGCCCCTATCATGGACTGCATGCAAACGTCAATAATATACACATGATGAAACCATATTCCGTATAATAGATAGGTATTATACGGATACGTATATTATGTAATGCTGATAGTTCAGCAGGGATAGCAAAATGGTTTGACGGAATTCGACTTATTTTTATCACATTAATTTAAGAATTTAAGAATCGTAAAATTTAAATTAAATCCGTAATAATAAATCCTTATTACGAGTACATACGTTATTATTAGGTACACGTTGCGTATACATGCGAATATTGATCAGAAATGTTCGAAAATAAATAGCGGCCATCGTGGGGGTATATTATGACGATCAGCCACGAATCTTTGCAGGAGTGAATACCGGATGTAAATATGGTGGCAATATTTATATGAGCAGGTCATACATAGATTTTTTTCGCCGACGTGTGTAAAAAGTATGAAATATATCGTGGACTTCGGTGGCACCACCGCTGCCAGGGGTCGATGGAGAGGCGACTGTGGTATGGGTGGGGATTGTGTGTGTATGTGTGTGTGTGTGCGTGTGTGTGTTTATTGACGGGTGTACGAGAACGACAAGAGGCGTGTAGGTGCGAGGGCGAGCCGTCGCGGGGGATATAGCCGGGGATGATTGATGCCCGAAGCAGAGTCGCTGACAGCCACCGCCACCGCGTCCCCGGGGTTTTCCTCACGCCCGGCGTAGCGTGCGCGGTTTAAACGCCGTGACGCTCCGGACCGAAAACAATGGTTGTGACGCGGAAACAACGTGATTAATGGTCGTCACTGTGCGTGCGGGGGTGTGGGTGGGTTAGGGAAGAAAGTTTGCGGACCGAAGAGAGCCGCCCGTACGGCGCAGCGCTGCAGTCGTACGTATAGCGTTCTCTATATATATATATATATAGTATATACATATACATATAACGTAGTGTGTAGGTAGTATGCTGCAGAGGTGGTGGTTAGTGGTGTGTACAGTACGACCAAAAAGCTTTTTCGATAAATCAAATAAAAACGCAACGGAAACGAACAAGACCGTCGACGGTAGATATATACACGTACACACGAAAATATTGAATTACTTCGTGAGCGCGTATGTTATGGGCCTGAGTTGCAGAGATGACGATAAATTGAATGATTCAATCGTCGTTTTTGTTTTTCAAAATTGCACAATAAGGATAGGAATGAATCGTTATTTTGTTTTTTAAAATTAATAACACGTGATTTTAATAAAACGCGATAGGTCATGTAAAGGTTATGTTTTGAATTAATTTAATATTATCAAAAAGTAAATAATTATTATTATTTATCAGCTGAACGATATAATATAAATCACAAACGACTAATTATTATATTAGCGAATTATCAAAAAAAATAATTATATAGGTAACAAATAATAATAGTTAATTATTAATTATCTTACTTTTATAACAATGTTATAGTGAATTGACGACGCGTGTGCGATATATTGCATCATATTTTAAGTACCTACTCAGTGCATACTGCATACAGTATTTAAGTCTATGGCATTAGAATTTGTGGAATTATCTAAACTGAAAACCGACTGGCGTGTATAACAATAATAAATTATATTATTGCACTGTATATTGATTCGAAATGAAATAATCTCAGTACAAAAGCACTGTAAAAGAAGACTTAGCAGTTTGGGTTTCGAGAAGTTAGTTCAATGTCAGATGTTGTTCGATTAATTACGTTTTCAAGGGACAAAAACGTTTGTCGGGGAGATTAATGCGGGTTACAGATCTGAGGAAATGAGGCCTGGGGATGTTTTAATAGGAGATAATAACGTTGACTAATCGTCTCGGGAAACAAACTCGGTGCAAACAAAACGGGTCTCGATGACGAATTCGGACCCGGTAAACCGGGACAAGGGAGCAAGCGGATCAGGACAGCGGGAACAATTTCACTCCAACTCTTGTAACAATTAGCCAGATGACTCGTTCAAGTTTTATGTATAAATCACGTTACATTATCTTGACGTGACAGCGAAATGGTGCAACCCTGTTTGCAAATAAATTTCGCGCACAAGAAGAAAGACGACGCTTCAAAGCGTACACTCTAAAAACAACAATGGTAAATTATAGGTGTACCTACTACCTGTAATAGTATAATAATGCATTTATTTGGAAAACTGTAGTGGGGACATTCAATCAGAAACATTCAGCTGTAAGCCGCGTTCGCGTGTATAATAAATTGTAAGAAGGAATTTGTTGCGTTTGAATACACGCACACGCACACAAAAACAAAGGTACTGAGAAAATTGAAAAATTCCATAAGCAGACACGATAAACAGTGGATCGTTGTCAATCATTATGATGTATTTCGTTAAAACTAAAGATTGATAATATTTCGAACAATCAATAAACCAAAAATAGGGAATAAATTAAATTAAAAAACAAGCAGAGAGAAGAATATATGTTTATTATTAT
This sequence comes from Rhopalosiphum padi, assembly GCF_020882245.1. Lineage (NCBI taxonomy): Eukaryota > Metazoa > Arthropoda > Insecta > Hemiptera > Aphididae > Rhopalosiphum > Rhopalosiphum padi. The sequence goes on from NC_083600.1 coordinate 30,522,644, forward strand.
AGGAAATATTAATTTGTCAAACAGGTGAATAACTATATATGGACGAGTATCAGAGTAGGAGATAAAACAGATTTCGGATAAATATTTAAATAATATAATACGTACATTGTAGTCTAGGTATTGGTTTAGTGAGCCAAGCCGCTCCTAAAACGATTAGAAAAAAGAAAGAAAAAAAACGCAATTACCGGAAACTGATAATTAGTTTTGCTCCGTCATCATTGTTTATTTATTTTTTTTCCATTATTACCGACGAAGGTTTACTGTAATGCGGCTCTAAAGGATAGAGGAGCGGCTTTCCTGTATCTTAACTAACAGTCCGCATTGTATCTATTTCCGCCCAAGACACTCCTTCCGAAACAACCGATTATTACACTGTCGTCGTCACCACAGCAGCGAGTCTGTGTTATTTAACGATCAGTTAGTTTTATTGAAAAAGTTAAAAATTATTGTCGTAATTTCCATAAAATCTGGCGTAGGCGTCGATTTTATCGGTTTTAAATTACACACATAATATTATTAAACATTTTTTCCATGAACGGAAACATTACCAGATTTCGTTAAACTCCAAACCATCACCACATACGAAAAACAAAAAATATTTTTTTGTCAATTAAATGATGGTATACTATATATGGCAGTTTCACATAATAAAAAAAAAGAAATTGAATAAATAAAAAATTGCCAAGTAAATGTATCCACAGTAATGGTATAATATTATAGATATAACTAATAATAAGCGTATATCACGGGTACGCTCTATACCTATACGTTTCTATACCTATATTATATACACGTCGTCGTCTATATATTATTATTATTATTATTATATGTATGACATAATGATATTATAACAGCTATACATCTATATGATGTCGTAATGTTATAACATTTTATAATATATATATCAGGGGTGGCCAAATCACGGCTCGCGAGCCGCATGCGGCTCTCGTCACAGTCGTATGCGGCTCGCGGTCTTATTTACAAAAACCAAAATATTTTAATTTTTTTTGTATACATTTATAAAAAAATGTTTTTATTGTATTTATTTAAGGCTTTAGTATTATAGTGGATAGAATATAGATTAAATCAAACAAAAAAAAAATTAATTAATATGAATAATAAATTAAAAAATTAAACATAAAGCTAATTTTGTTTGCGTGGTATTTTTTTCGTGTCTACTTTTTTAGTAAGATTCTTAAGATCTGGTTGAATTGATGTAAAAGCAGTTTTTAGTAATTCTATAAGATGATCATCAGTCAAATTTGAACGATATTTTGACTTAATTATTTTCATTGTTGAATAAAGTGATTCACATGAATACGTTGTTCCAAAAATTGATATCAATTTTACCGCGCAGTTTTTAATATTTGGATATTTTAATATAGAAATATGCTTCCAAAATTCCAATATAGAGGGACAATTGTTTATAAACTGCTTAAGACCTTCATCTTCTAATAACTCCAAGAGTTCTATTTCGAGATCCGCTTTATTTGTGATGATAATTTGGCTCTTGATATAATTTTATTAATACATGTGGCTCGCGTACATAGTCATGTTGGCCACCCCTGATATATATAATATGTATACAGTATATTAGGACGATTACAGACCATTATCCGAGAGCAAAACATCCGTGACAAACTACGATACGTTTATAATAATTCTTATATTCATAATATACCTACCTACATAATATAATAATATTATATTTAACTGTGGTGGTAGTATACTAGTATGTATACGAACAACCGCAACAGTATTATGCACGTATACTATAATATCATTATAATAATATTATAAGTATACGCCGATTTAATATTATACAGGGTAATTCACCAAGTGTGTTCATTGTTCATTCTCATTTTTTCTCTTGATAATGAATTTTCAAATTCAATTTATGGCATTTTTAAATAAACTTAAAGTTTATATTTTCAAAAGTTGAGACTTTATTGTACAACTTATATAAACTTATGTTCATTTAAAAAATTTTTACTGTAAATTAAATAGTGAACAATTTTACAATAATCAAAATATTTGTATTAAAGTTAACAGTTTTTAAAAATAGTTATACAAAAATTATAAAATAGATAATGTATTATCGGTTCTATTATTTATTTTACTTGGGCCATATTTAATAATTAAAAATATATGATAGATTTAAATAACTCAAATGCTACTATTCAAATTTCGATTTAGAAAAAATCTCAAGAAGATAAAAATAATGTTTTTGTGTATAATATTTGAAAATTTCAAAAATTAGATTTTGAATAACTACTATACTTTAGAACAAAAAAGGGAAGAGCATGCTTGGTGAATCACCTTGTATTACGATATCTATATACTACTTGGAGATTTGGTTTATATATAATATAGTAATATATATTATAGCAGTGTATATAGATCTCTTTGGATAAATATGAGTTGTATCTTCACGGAGCCGGGAATAAATGAAAATCAAGTGTATCGAACCGTGCACAGTCGTAGCAGTAAGTCGTCGTATATTTACAGAGCACGGTGCAGCCGGAAACGCGCAATAGAAACACACACAATGACGACGACTATGGTAAATTATTATTATTATTATATATTTTATAATATAGCTGAAGGCAACGAAGATTCGCTTGTGGAAGATGGTATCGTACGCTGACTTAGTTTTTCGCTCCACACACGCGCGTAATTGTGATATAATTGAGAATATGTTAGTGTGTGTGTACTGACCGACGCGTTAAGCACGACGTCGTATATACAGTCGCGGAGAGGACACGGTAGAATAAATGCGATAATCGAGTGTAAGCCCCGTGGACTTGTCATCATAGTCGTTGTCGTCTGAGACGGTAACAATAACAAAATACATTCGAGGGCCGTGTGTACATTTTATATACGACAGTGTTTTTAACTGAAGAATGACTGGAAAGCGACCAGAGCTATAAGTACCCGCGGCTTCTGCGGAACTCGACGAGGATGAGGTATATTATTATTATAGTATGACCTTACGTCTTTATTTTTGATATCAATAATATTATAATATTATACTAGGTGATATTGCCTCTGATCGTTTTTCTAAGCAACCTCCTAATTTGAGGAGGAGAGGGGGCTCGTCAGCCATGCTCATTTCGTGGGGTCTCGTGATTCAAAGATCTCGTTTTTTATTTTGAAATTAAATTTTTGTAATCCAAAATATACAAAACTTTTTTATATAATACAAAACGAAGACAATACAAAATACAATATAAAAATACAAGATATACCTATATTATTATATTATATAGGAAGCGATGTATTTGTGGATAAATCCAATAAACCACCCCGTCCTTCATGCTACGCTGCTTGCGTCGTATTATTTGCAAGGAAAAAAATCGTCAGAAAAGATAACGGACCCTGCTTAGTATACTGCTGCGTGCAGAAAGTTTTAGACGTAATAGACTGATCGCTACATTTTCACACGAAACTGATGACAATTTAACTTAATCGATGCAATAGTTTTTTTTTAATTTTTATATTCTGTTATTCAATTAATTTATTCGTTATAACTTATAAGCTTGTTTTTAAACAGTTCGTGTTTTAGACATCAAGACATAATATTTTGTGTTACGAAAATACGTATAGCTTAGCTACTTTTTGTACATTAAAATATTGTTATATCTTTTAAAATTTGGTTGACTCTCGAGCATACTTGTATGGAGTTTTGTAGTTTTTTCCAGTAAAAATCAATAGTTTTCCATAAGTATATCGAAATAACATAACACAGCATCTACTAAGAACTGTCTATTGAAATAATATCAATAATTATAATTGAAAATTGAAAATTTATTATACTATATTTAATCAATAGACATAGTTTATATTTTTTAATAATCCAAATTGCCTATATAAAACTCCTTAAAAATATCAGTGATCAAAATGCATGATAATATATTATTATTCTAATTATTATTATTAACGAATACTAGTTAATCTAACTATTCTAACTAATACTGTTTATAACTGGTACCTTCAGAGCTTGTATATTTATCTGAAATACCAATAATTCTTTTGTAAGTCAATTAAAAATTTAAACACAAAAATACAATAATATTGGTCATTAGTTATTACCGACATAATATTGTGTGCAATGGTGTACTGATTACAATTTTTGAAGATATATATAGTTAATTATTGATATTACCATAAACAGTAAGTTATTCACAATGTATTTACAGATATCGAGTGGATTGATGTTATAAACACTATACGTCTATACCTAGTCGCGGACTTTGTATACAGTCTCGTTACGGTTCTGGTGGCAATTGAACAATGTTGGCGTTAAATATTTGCGGAGACAATACTATAGTCTACAATCAACACCACCACTCTATTATTATTATTATTATTATAACAGTAGCACACGAATTCCCGACGGACGCGGTATTGTTGGTTTAATCGCTGGTAAATAATATTATTACTCGCGTCGTCATCCGTGTACAACTGAGCATTAAAGCGCGTGGACGTCTTCGACAAGTGCAGAATATTATTTACTGAAAGGTACAGTGGACGAGACTGGTAGGGAGCTAGGAATATAATATAATATATTGAAATAGGTGCTACGCATGACGCAGAAGATGAATAAAACGTGCATTTTATTTCGATACAGGTATAATAATATTATATAACATTATATTATTATGTGATATATCGTATACCATATTATTGAGCGAGTTGATGAACCGATGAATAAAACGATATATACGAGATAATAAAAAAAATATAAATATATCTATGTAAATAAAAATGTATATGGTGGGAGTGAGCATGCATAAAATAAAATTATTACAATGATTCATCTTTAGATTTAAAAGATCTAAAACGGAATGAACGAAAACGCATTATTACGAGGATATTAATTCTTAATGGTGGATAGTGCTCTTTCCGAAAAAATAATTTAAATGAAAACTTTGAGGCCATTTTTAATTATCGCAGACGTTTCAACAATCATAAAATAATATACAAATGAATGACGATAGGTATTGTTATTAAACACGATTTCGCTGGCGCCGGAGTGCCCGTGATCAATGACCATATGGGTAGCGGAAAATACGCACAGTTTTCGTGGGGGAACAATACCTAATCGTCTTCGGCAAGGAGACCTTTCCATTGTTTTGGCGTTTTCGGGGGGGAGGGGGGATAAAAAATGTAAACCTACATAGCTATAATATCGCACACATTTGTTTTTCTCTCATCCCTTGTACGACCCATGACTGACGTTCTAGCACCCATTGTTGTCCGCCGAAAAAACGGCTACCGTATATTATTATTATGTTATTATCATGAACGGTCGTCACGATTGCCTGTTCACTCACTCACGCGCACCCGAGATGACGTGCACGAGCAGCAGTTGTATATAGTCCTTTTGTAGTAACAAAAATCGGGACCTTCGTGCGGCGTCGTAAAACGTCGTAGGTACGTGTATGGTTATATTATATTATAGGTGTGCATATTATTATTGTACGCGACGGCGATAGGTATATATAGGTACATCGCCGTCGAACAAAAAAAAAAATAATAACAATAAAATTATTATAATACCAACGATACCAGTAGCACTTCAGTTCGTTGATTAATGACAAAAAACAATATAAGATTATTTTTATTATTTATAAAGACACGAGTAGAGTGGAGAGGGAACCGGTTTATGTAATTATAATAATATCAACATACATTTTATACCGCATTCATATACGATAAGTGCCTCTCAATTATTATTATTATTATTAGTATAACTGTTTTACTTTTTTAAATTCAAAGGTTTTTTTACAGAACACCATGGTGCTATTGGTAAGAAAAAATATGATAATATATCGAAATATCAAATATTAGATAAATTATAAATATATTAAAACGAATCAGTTTATTATAATAAATACTTTAAGTTGAGATGAATACTACATAATAGTGGAACGAGAATTCATAGAGCATGAATTTGATTGAGTTTATTTAATTTTTGATATTTCTATATTGTACAACATTATGAATATAAATTTAAAAAAAAACATCTTATTCATCAGAGTATGAAACCAAATACAATAAAAAATGCATTTTAGACGATTGAAAACCACAAAAACAAATAAATCTAGAAAATTTTCGAAAACATTTATAGATACACATAAATAATATTATATATGACGATAAATATTAATTAGGTATGAAAAAAAAGTTAACACATTTACCAAGAAATAAACGAGCGTATCAAGTAAAAAAACATAATAATATAGGTATCAATATTCAATATATCATAAAATATATTCAAGTAAGCATCAGCGGCGGGTCGCGGTCTCCGGCGACCGTCGAAAGAATCACGGAAGTTTCTCACGTTCGCCTATCGCGTATAAAGCGGTCACGACGTCCACTAGAGATGTAAATATTATAGTATTATACGTATAATATAATCTCGGACGAAATATTATCGTTCTCTCCGGACGAAACAAAAAAAAATGTTTTCAATCTCGTTTACACGCATTTTTTTATTTTTGAATGTTGTTACAGTAATATTACATAATATATTATACGACATCATAAAAATATAGTGCGTATATACTTATCTACCCGACGACAGCGTGTGCATCACAGCGGAAATGTCGACGAAACATATACAGAGTGTATCTCAACGCTTGCACACCATAAACTAGACACAAAATATGACTATACTACACCTCCTCTACTACTCGCTTTCTGAAAGTAAACTTTTAATCTCACACAATACAAGAATGCTTATTGAGAAACTGTATAGTAAATTTTATAATATTTATCCAAATTCAATCTATAAATTGGCTTTCATATATACATAGACGGATGTTTATGAAACGGACATTTTTAATTTTATAGAGATTGGGTAAGTAAAAAAAAAAATGCTAAGGCTATTCCTGTGGGTATCCAACATGGAAATATTTTTTTAGAAAACTGGATTTTGCATATTTAATAATAAATTACGTACACTGATATTGTGGTTGCGAAAAGGTAACTAGAGTCTAGAATACTTTAATACAGTGATAATCAACATTAAAAATCATAATTAGATGTATTCAACTGTAATTTACATAAATTCTAAATAGATTTTAAATATTATACTACAGAATAAGTGATGCATTTTAAAAGAATATATTACATATTATTGAAAAATGAAATAAACATTATGTAGGTTATACATTTTACGTGTTATTATAATATATTATATATATATATAATATTAATTTAAATACTGTTTCCTGTTTGTTTTCATCGCAATATTGTTTTTAATCAAATCTATCTTGTATTATATTATGTGTGAATTAATGATTTTATTCTAATGGTAAAAATGCATTTAATAGGTACTATAATGACAAAAACCAGTATCGTTTTGAACAAGATTTAACTTATTATTTATAAGATATATAAGTGTATAATATGATATATATTATATGAAGATGGTATGAAAAAATTGTTTTAAATTTATTCGTTTATATTACCGTCCAGATTATTATGTTGGTAGACTCACTTCACATAAGTGTTAATAATTGATATATTATACTGCACACTGTTTATCGCACATCGTTTTTATAAACGACAAATCGTGAGAAACCATATAATAATAAATATATATATATTTATTACAGTCGGCTGTATCGGGTATGTAACACACGTATATGTTTATACAGGTCCTGGAGGCAACTCGAGTTGTTGGCCAACACTTCTTTTTTAAGTATCGGTAGGTATAATATTATAGTATAACGCCCGTCTCATTGTCGATGACATCGCCTCCTTGCGCGTCATCGGTTTGTACATCCACGCCGCGGGGGCACACTGGCAGAGAAGTCTGTACTCCGTAATCAACAGCGATAATATAAAAGTTAGAAGGAAAAACGTCAATCCGCTACAGTGACACGCGGCGTGGGCGACTTGACAATACCACAACGACCAGTGACGTCCTTAATTCGAGAAAATTCTCGACGCCCGCCCGCACAAATCATAATATTATTTAGAGATATATTTACATAACAACGTTAATCGTACGTTAAGTGGTCAAATATTATAATGCTAAAGTCGTGGCCCACGAATTTCTATGGACGCAAACAGAGCAAAATTCGTAACCTGCAGGGCACTAATTAATCTAAACTTTTATAGCGGGTTTATTATAAAGAAAATATCAGTTCAATATCGTCGGTATTTAGAAGATTATTCTGCTTTAGATGACATGAAGTTAAAAATATAGAGTATGATTTAAAAACCAAAATTTATACAATGGATAAACTATAACATTTTAAGGTAACACGAAATAACATAATTTATTATAACTTTGATTTTCCAATACAGCTAATGTATCATTGTTAAAATAATTATTCTGCATGGGCTGCGTACAATACATAGTTATAATATACCTATTATATAATATTATTTTGTTGTTTAATGTCTTCTGTAGAGGTCATCGTGGATGCGTCTATTTTATTTTGGTCTAATACAATAAACTATATGATTTTCATCGATTTTAATCGTTGCGAACTTTTATACCAAACGACATTAATAATGTAATAAGTTAAAAAGTGATCGGACGTGAAAAATTTATACACCCGACAACGATGATAATGTCTAACGTACACGCCAGGAAATCGTTTTTCTTTGCTTCTTATCGGCCAAATTCACCGAACAAAATACTCGAACTGGGGTCTTCCATCATAGTCAAAATGATGGATGAACGTTGCAGTGACCTCCCGTCGGACTTTCCTCAATTTCATTTCCTACCTCCTATATAGTATAAAATATATATTATTTTACCACCGTACGACGACGACCGCTGACTTTTTATTTTCGAACGGAAGGTTTGTTTGCTGTCCCAACTCATTGTGTTCGACAAAAAGTCTGGGGTTGGTTTTTTTTATCCGCCCATCCCGTCAGCTTTTATTTTGTTCCTGATTTTTTTTCACCGAAATACTCGTTATGTCGATGTAGATAACAGAGCACAATGCCTTTAATACAGCCATATTCCCTCCTACTTTTTAATGCACGCGCCAAAACGAAAAGGAAAATATGTTCTTTTTTTGAACCTATACATTAGTCACGTACTCACGTGTGTATAAGATAACAATAATAATAATATGCTATTTTATGTAGGTACATAAGATAGTGATGGACTTTATATTTAAATAACAAACATTATTTTATTATATTTTGGTGTTTGTTTTTTGTATGCGCCAACGTAATTTATGATTATTTCTACATTTTGTTTTGGATTGAATTTTGAAGACGTATATTATAATTTTTTTAATAATAATTATATTTTTATTTTTTATTAATCATGGCTGAAAAAATCGATGTCGTAAAGTATTATAAGGTATCGCCGTTTGTTTTAAACACCTATCAAATAATTTATGAAGCTGTTTTCAGTTTGAAAAATTAAAATAAAATCTGATAATATAATAGTAGGTAGCTATAGGTAGGTATTATTTATTTAAAAGAGTTAGAAAAAATTCTGAATAACGGTGAACAGTTCAAGTAAACTAAGAACCTATTATTATGTATTATACATAAATTGAAATTTTAGTTACTTATAAAATTATAAATTACGAATAAATGTTCAACATTGAAGTATATTAGCTTAGTTTATTAGCTGTATTGTATGTGACGAAACGCAATGCAATTTTATCAGTATTTTTACATTTATAGTAAAATTATGAATAATTAAAAAAAAAAAATAAAGTGAAAGGAATAAAGCGTCTAAACTGAAAACGCGCCTATATATATTTATTTTTTTTTTTGAATACTTAACCTTGGGCATGAAAAAAATATATTTATACGTATTTAAGCTGTAATATTATACAATTATTTTTACGTTTAATTTTTTGGCATTACTCAAATAGTAATAATTCTATAACGAATTCTAGTACTAAAATATACTTTAATCCAAAAATACCATAGAAGAGTTTTTAAATAATTGCATTTCAATATTCATATGGTCGAGTTTTAATTTTAAAAATACGTTCATTCTCTTTGTCGAGTTTCATTAAATCGACTTAATTTAATTACACAAGCTGAGTAAATATTGAATTTGTTATGTCCAATTACCGATATCCAATTATAATAGGGTTTGAGCATTAATTGGGATTCTCTCCAGTTTTATTATAATATTTTTAATGAAGTTCAAAACCGTTATCGTCCAATGTTTTTATTATAACGAAAATCGTATATATTATATTGCTGTGGAAAGCAAAAATTAATAACGTCCACTTCATTATTATTCCGGTTGCGTTTTAGACGAATGCCAACAAACTATATATTAATCTATTCCCACGGGATTACACCATAAACATTTCCGTAGAAAAAAATATTAATTAAAGAAACCGCCAGCGGGAAAGACCATATATAAACGCATATTTTTAAATAATGTGACATTTTTTTAAGTTCGTATCATTTCGTCAAGTCAAAAATATAGTACAAAAATATAGTATAGTATTTTATTCTTTGTATGGGCGCTTCAAACATAAAAAAAGAAGAAAATATAAAAATATCAAAGTCGGGATACGGCGTAACCGACTGTAATATTAGAATACGACATTTCGCAAACGAATCTAGGAATTTACATTTTAAAACATAGTATTAAAATTCGGAAATCGTTTCAATTTAGTTTAACAAGAAACACACAACAATTGTACCTATCTGAGCAACGTAGAATAAAAATATGCGCGTTTGGGGCAGGTGTTTTTTACACCGTTAAAATTCCGTTTTAGAAAATAAAACGTGAATTGTAGTACTAACAGTTTTTTTTTATGTTTTCTTAGTATAATTTTAAGGACAAAGCAAATATATTTAAATCAAAATATCCACATTATTGTAATTTAAAGATTAAATTATTGATGATAATATTATTGCGATACCGTTCACAGATTTCTAGCATGGTAGTTGATATCTTAACTCAAGAGGTGGAAAGCTTATAGACGTAGGTACCTATTTAGGTATGTAACTGGCGCATATTTCGCCATGTCACCGACTGGGAAAGTGGAAATATATTATCGTTACAGGCTCGGAAGCGGATTTTGTAATAAATATAGCATCGAATCGAAAAACCTATCAGTGAATTATATTAATGCTACTAACATAAAAGGGAGATTTTCATTACCAGGGGTAGGTAAAAAACTAAAACCTTCAACGGCTTAGTGAATAGTAATTAACTACCACCGCCTTCCTATGTGTGTGTAGTATCGACGAAGGAGCCCATTATATACAATATACATACTTGTGTGTGTGTGTGTGCTCGCGCGCCATAACAAATACGACGGGGACAAAAAAAGGACCCCTAATTGGATGGAATACATTTTACTCGCATTCAGTTTTTAAATGACCTTTAGCGAGATGAGATTATGTATTACCTATATAATATTGAAATGGGAGAGTAAACGAATGAAATTCTTCGGAACTTTTAAAATAATATATAGCTAATATCAATATTATGTAGTATAATATGTATATTTTACTAATGCTTCTTATAAACGTGTCCTCGATGTAATGTGCTGAATAAATATTATTGTCACTCGGGTGTTACTGTACCTTAAATTCCGAATCGAATATTAATTTAATATAATATCATTTTAGTTATAACAAAAAGTAGCTTGCTGCGGTAATTTGTCATATTTACAAAACGAAACGATCCACCGGTCTTAGAGGACGGAGAATGAAACGGTGAATTACATTATTATCGTCATCACTACCCCACCACAGCGCTTCGTGGGTTCCATAAGAATACGCGTCACGATTGATATGATATGGTATATACTATAATAATTTAATATTATCGACGTCGTCGTCGAGGCAGCAATCAATCGGTATTTAATCGGAAACGTACAGCGACCGTATCGTCGTGTTATCGTTACAATAATACAACTCGCACGTCGTACGCAAAGAGTGCAATAATAATAATAATAATAATAATAATAGTAAGAATAATACCAATAGAGCGTTATGCGTACCACACACGCACACATAAATTTAATAATATCACATCATAATAATGTATGGCACACGAATATAATAATATACGCTATCGCGGGGTCACGCGCTGCATTCGACGGGTAGCTCCCGACCACGTCGCTTGTGTGATTATATTATAATATGACGTAATGTTGTCTCGCGAGCCATGTACATTTTACCAACTACTTAATATATTACAATAATAATATTATATTGTCATCGCAGCTGCTGCCATTGGTATAATAGTTCAACGATTTTATGATAACTGATAAGTATTAATATTATCATTATTTTAATGCTGGCAGCGGACGCTACCGAAATGACCGCCGCCGCTGCCGCGCGCGTAATATATAATTTAATTGCGCGGGTTCCTGGCCAATTAATTATTATTACAATATATGCGTTTGCTGTGTCGTTTTTATTGCACGTACGGACGAGCTGCAGTGGCGTCTGTACAAGGACGTACACGATTAACACATATTATTTTATATAGTATATAATAACAAGACATACATTAATTCATTAATTTATTATAATATCATATTATATAATATGTGTAGCGAGTGAAGTGCCGTTGACCGTCCTAGTAGGAAGAAAACAACGAAATAATAGGTGATCATGGAGACTTATTTTAGAAAAACAACAAGGAAAAAATGTAACAGATGAAAACCATTGTGCCAAAAAGTTCCGATTCGCTACATTAATAATAATATTGTCGGTGAAACCCTTACGTCCCCAAAACCGTTTATCCGTTGCGCCCGTTTGCGCACAAAAAATGATAATTCGTTATGAACTATTGCAGTATGCAACCGATTTAAAACTAAGCAAAGCCGTTGAAATTTATTTGGCTAAAATCCCAATTGACAAAAATAATATTGTTATGACTTATGATACTCAAATAGCTTATAATATAACCGTTATATCATTGTAATTTCAATAAATAAATAAATAATTTATTTTATCGGGCCATATAGATATGTAAGTATAGTAAGTATAGAAGTTAAGTATTGAACCAAATATTACGGTAATGTCGTGTCTTCCAAATATTATATTATGACGACAGAGATGGGTTGTGAATTTAATGTTTAAATATTACTTGACGGTATCGTCTAACGTACTTACCGATGATATTTTGTGTAAAACAGGATATCTGATTATTGATGTCATCATTTTTGTTGCTCGTGTGAAATTACGACTCGTTCGATTGTATTGTGATGTATTATCTGACTAACCTGCAAAATAAAATTTAAAATATTAATGTATGCCAATACACACCATATAAAAAGGGGTTAGTTACTGTCAGTTTTATAGGTATAATATTTATATATTTGTGTGCGATTGTGAAGTAATTATGTTTTAAATAACTTTATATAGGTACCAAAGGCTAAGCTTTAAATGATTTTGTTTGAGATAATATCTACAACATATATTTATAAGCAGAGTTTGATATTTTACACTGTTAATATAATAATATACTGTGTATCGAGGTATCAATTAATATACAGACATTTTTCCTAATAAACTTTAAAATGTTTTTAATGAGCCGTTCGTAAATCGATCAGCTGCAGTAGTGATGTGAGAAGACTTTAGTGGTGTAAAAAAGGGTTATATCAGCTGGCACTCTTCCAAGGGTTGTTTTTCAGTCCATTGTTTTTAAGCAAACAATTGGCTTGTTCTTGGTATGTACACACGCACAAACATACAAACGAGCAGTCCGTGGTTGGCCAGGACTGCTCTCTTTCTCTCTCTCTCTCTCTCTCGTATGTATAATGTATAATATAATACATAATAATATAATCCATATGTGAAATATAATAATAATAATATGCTTTATTTGTCCGACGTATGGTTATTTACAACCTCTGCGAGCCGATTGGAGAAGACGATTTGACCGCAGAAATGTAAAATAACACTATACACATAAATACGGTAAAATGGTTTTATTATTTTTAATATCGTTATCACGTCGTAACCCCAAGTCTGTGGTGGACTATAATATATAGTGTATATAATAAATAAAATCCGCAAATAAATCGCCATATGTCTGAACACGAGGAGACTTTTATTATTATTACTATGCTATTATTATTGTCGTTATCGTAGTCACTGTAAGCTCTTTGTCCTATATCCATGTTAGTTTCCATTCACACAGCACTCTTCGAGTCCACGTGAAGCATTAATGCTTTATGCGCCCACGCTGTACTACACATTTGATAACACGAACTCCAAGAAAACGAAAAAAAATACAGAATAATATTACTTTTTAATAGTGATTTTGATTTAAAAAAATTACATTTCATTAATCCCACGAAGTTTAACTGAATTTTTGTCAGTGGAAAAGACAATTTTCAATATTAAAATCAACTGATTTGTTTCAAGTTTTGGGTCGAAATTAAGTTTTAATATTATCTAGTGGATTAAAAGTTATTTAAACTAAACGATTTTTACAAATAAATTGAATTGTGGTTAAAATGATCTTATATAATTATTTAACTTTCTCAAAAATTTTAAAGATTTTCATCTAGCTATAATGAAGAAAAAAATTGAATTGATTAATAAATATTGGTAGTTGCCTGTTTAATAATTGTAATTAGGTCACCGATATTCATAGATTTTCAATACTATTGAATCTTAATTGTTTTTACAAGAGTCTTATACGAGTTCGATGACAATTGTTTGACCTGCCTCGTGTGTAGGTCGTGGAAATCACAGCTCAAATTAATCGTGGGTCACGCATTCGTATACAAAAGTTATGAAAAATCAACACAATAGATACGTTGTAACTACTAACATATTTTGTATGTATAACGCGTAAGCATATACGATGTACTACAAACGTGGAACGTATTAATATATTATTATATTATTGCCAATTTTATGTTCATAATAAAAAATGTACAATAGTATGAGTCAAGATTCTTTCTATAAGTATAGAAATTTCAATGTGGATACTGCTGTCAATCGAAGGCCAATAACATGAACACAGTTTATAACGTATTATACGTGATTATATCGTACTTTGGGATAACTTATAACAGTTATAATAATAATTCTATAAAAATTAAAAGCATATATTTAATATTTATACATAACAAACAGAAAAATGTTGATGAAAATATATATGAGTATGCCACTTTATTATAAAATAATGTAAGTGAGAATTTTCAATATTATTTACTTATTGCGAATGATTATATATAATATAATATATGTACTAAATAATGCATTTTATTCTGCAGTAGCATATAATATTATACTCTAACGTCGAGATAATTGATTTTAATAACGTTCAAATATGCAATTAAGCGAGACCTATTTTAATTAAACGTTGTTCTCACACATTGACGACATTAAACAAATTAGTTTTTGCAATGTAATTTAAATAACTCGGAACATAATAAATTATCATACATAATATTATACAGATGCGATTGAAGGTTACAATACACTTGCATAAAATATGTGAATATATTATTATAACGTTATTGACAAATTGCATTTATGCAATTTTTCTATTGCACTCCTTCTAAAATATAAATATTTGCATAGTACATATAAGAACTGTAACAATACGATGGTTTTATTTGAACTCAATGTAACAATTTTGAATAATTCCATCACGCCATGATGGCTAAGTCATTAATATTTTATAGTCGAGCGATTTTTTTTTTTTTTTTTTTTTTTTTTTTTTATCTTGGACTCAAATTCAAGGAGACCAAGTCCACAAATAAATTTTAATATTATTCACCAGGAAAGTTAAATAAAAAATAATGTGTAATTTGCACGATTTGAATCTTTACTTGTGAAATATTATTATGATTCATTTGCCCTTGAGGACTTCAATCGACAAAGTGTCTTTAAATAACGATTTTTTTCAATAACGAATTGGCTGTTAGTACTTTCTGTTTCTAATTTTCTGCGTACTAAGTTGAGAGATATTTACGATTTTAGACATTGATGGGCCAATGAATTTATATTGTTAGATTGTATAGTTACTCCGAAACAGTTTATCGATGAGTATTAGTCAGTTTTACTTATAACAGTTATGTATAATATGCATATATATGTATTTTCTTTTCATCACTACAAACTACAAAGTCAATAACGAATTCAACTAACATAAAATAAATAAAATTACACTAAAAATACATTTTCGGTCTCTCTAAATAGTCTAAATTATTGGTGTTCAAAAATTATGGATGAATGATTATCATAAATAACATACAAGAAATTAGTAAAAATAGTGTAATACTATTAAAAAAAAGGGTAAAATAATTAAAATAAAATATTTATAATGTATTTTAACGAACCTATATTTCCTTACTCATTAAATCAACTTAGTCCTGCTGTTGTTTATAATGGTGATTGATTCTATTTAGTTATTATATGTTTTGATTTTCAATGAATTTAAATTGGTAGGTAATTTATTATATTCAAAATATTTCAGTTACTAAAGGAACATTTTATAATGATTTCCAATAACAGTTTTTGATTTACTTGTGCAGTAAACAAAACAACATATTAAAATATAATATTTATATTTACTATAAAAAAAAAAAACTATAACTTATAAATTGAAACACTATTCATCTACGCGATAGAGTATTGTAGTATTTAAAAGAAGGAAAAGTTTTCTCTGAGATCGAAATAAATTAAGTACACAATTTAATTTTTTTTTACCTAAATAGTTTTTGGTAGGATTCTGAACAATCCAGTTTCGTAGTAATTAAATGAAAGTTCTAAATTCCTAAATAATATATATCGACACAGTATATACTTATATATTATGTATATACGTAACCGAATACAAGTCCACTTATGAGATTAGAATTTAAGAACAATATAGTCTCATTACTTATTTTCATTCGAAATCACGCGAAAATGCTTGGCATAGAACAGGATATATATTTTACCCAGAATGGATTTTCACCACAGCATACCTGGAGTTGTTATAAGACCCGTGAAATTTACGACTCGTGCACTATTCAATCTTTATTACACTTTCGACGTAACCGCACGCTTAGGTACCTATATATATATATTATTCCGTGCCCATATAAATATATATATGATAAAAGCCGGTTCGTTTTAAAGCAAAACTCACGTGCCCTTAAAACACTTTGGTGAAAACTTTTTCGATTTCCCGAACTTTTTCACTGGGTCAATATTCGATTGTAGTCTTACACGATTGATCACCGTATTCGTGAGCTCGCTGCCTTTATACATATTATATAGTGATATATAGTGTTTAGCGTGTATAAGTGTATATAACTTCGTAAACTTTTACACGGGTGGACGCGACCGCTAAATTATAATATACGGCTTTTGTTTATAAGTCCGTTTTAATGTTCCATATCACGATATTTAAGTTTCTTATAGCTTTATTGTTTGTTGTTTGTTTTTTTATTTTTAGAGGCGTATTTGCGGTGACTCGCGATGGCCCGAGAAAGAAACGTTTTGTAAAAATTACATTCGACAGATTTTTCCTACTGTGAACCAATGTTTGGAATAAATTAAAAAATATATCGATTATACACCATCATCATCACGGTTTATTCGGTTTATTATTCGAGAATATTGTGTCAGAAAACCGCATGAGAAATAGAAGTAATAAATAATATATATAGTATAATTGATTATATTATTATGATGATCATTATTGTTGTGGGCGAAATGTAACTGCTGCAATTAATGCAAGTCCGTTACAAATTCGTTCGGCTGCGCAGCTTGTAGATATAATATTTTAACACCATGATTTTAAAAGTTGAAATTTTCAAACATTATCGATGGTGCGCACACGTTATAAATCACAATACGATGTTTTATTCATTTGTAAAATAGCGATGGAAAAAATAATAATATACACAGTATGTATTATACGCGTGTAGGTATAATAATTTACTATTCAAATTTTTGACCAATTTACAGCAAAACGTGTATTTTGCCTCTCATTCTCTTTTGTCGCTGCGCCGAGTTATAATCTGCCACAACAATAACAATTATGACCACATTGTATGAAGAACGAAATTATCACGCCCCGATGATGTCACTATATTTACGTATATATACATAATATGTACCGTATTTACAATGTGACACTGTGTAGATGATATTAACCATGTCAGACTGTTGTTCCTATAGTGGCTGCCAGCACGATATTAGTTATAATAATTTGAGTGAAGGATGCTATAATGTCACAGCAATTGCGATTTGTATTCATGTATATTATGAACCTTATATACTTATATAATAATATTGGGTTTCGATAAGCTTTTTTATTTCGCATACTACCGGCGAATAGCGTAGTCAGGTCAGATCTATATAGAAATTGAGCAAAATAAATAATACATAATAGTAGCTCGTATATTAACCGTAGCAGTCTATCTACATATAATTATACACTTCTAAATGTATACTGTGTCTCATCGCATGTCGGTCCTCGAACATAATATTATACACTCACCCTTCCACGGACTGTCTAAACTTTGATACCAGCTGCATTATTATTTGAATATTTAATGAAAATCAGTAATTCAGCTTTTAACACATTTTCCATAAATTAGTTCCTATATAATAATATGCATTAGCCGTCGCTGATTTCTAAGTAACAACCAAATAGACATTTTAATCTGTTAATGTTAAGTTTTTATTTTTTATTTTTATAATTTTTACTACAGTACCTATACCTAACAGTTTTTGAAATCATGTTTCAAAAATATTAACTAATAGGCTATGGTTAAATTTAATATTTACATAATATAATCATCGGATATTTACTAAAAACTTTCAATTTATGTTATTTATACTTTAAATTACAAAATATTTAATCAGGAACTACAATTAATAATAGTTTGTTAATAGTTATTTTAACTTTATATTAGTTTACTATAATATAGTTGAAACTAAATTATAGTGATCGGGTAATATAAATAATATATATTGTAATATTATACAGTAAAGTTTTAGGTACTTACGAATTTTTATTTTCGATTTTTTTCGTACTACATATTGGCTCGGTACATCGATATTAGATAGGTACCCGCCATCAATTCCTGAAAAATATAAAATAAAATAAAATGTCTGTCTTGTGTAATAATTATTGTACAAGTGATGTTTCTAGAGTTACACAAATCGGATACAATTTATAATAATAATATTATGTTGTGCGTTCAGACATATAATATATAATATACATTATATTATTGTATATAATATATTATATATCCGTAAACGACATAAACGTATTGTACAACATTAAATTATCATACGTATTATATTTATCCGATTATGCGTACATAATTAACGCTATTTTTATGTATGAATACGATATAATAATATTATAATATACGATCAGTTCACGTGCACGGAATTCCCTGATCTATGAAATCCTTTAAATACCATCGTGTATTCGACGGGATATGTAATAAGATAAGGTTATGATTTCATTATTTTGGTATGTAATAAAATATAACATATTATAATAATAAATATTATAATAGTTACTAGTTTACACAAGTAAATTTATAAAATACGTAAAAGCGATATTATTCGAAAAAAAAGGAAAAAAATGTGTTTAAAATATAATTGAAAAATCAGAAACAAATTAAATAGATATTGTGCAATCTTGCGATATCATAAAAGTCTAACATTTATTATATTCATTTTAAATTCAAAAAAACTAATATTTATTGAAAAAATTGAAATTAAAATCGAAAATGTAATTTTTATTTCAAGTCCCGAATGTAATTTATAATTATATTATATTATTTTATATTTATAATTTATAATCTATCACCTATTTTTTAAACGACTGAACTCAATCCGTATACTGTACACGAGACTACGAGAGTGAAGCGCAGCCGCTCGTGTACTGTTATTATTATTGCTCTAGCCTCGTTTACCCGGAGATGCGTATCTACACACTCGTAAGCCTCGGAGCCAGAAAATACCCCCGTGTTCACGCTAATGACGAACACTCGACTTGAACCTGACTGCAGCAAACGATTCCCACACCGTTCGTGTCACGATCTATATTATTACAATGCGTGCCTATATATAATATACTACGACGTCGCAGAGGCAAGCGGTGAACTGCGATCACGGACTCGATGTATAAATCATGGTTTAAATATATAACTATAATTGCAATACAACTTATGTATGTACGTTTCATCGGATTTGTTTATCGGAACTCGATGCTATAGTTATAGCAAAAACGGTCGTTTAAAATGATTAGTGTTAATTTAAATAATTTGATATAAGAATTAAAAAATATTGTTTTGTATTTGTTTCATACAGGTTTTTTTTATTTCTAAAATGGAAATAACTTGATTAAAACAAGACTATTTAAAAATCGTCTCGTTCTAAGTTTGTCCGGTCAAGGAGATGAGATGCTGAAAATGAAACCGACCCATTTTAAATGCAGCGTATAATATGTTACTCCAAAATGAAATTTAAATATATACGCATAGGTATATATTTTTGTTTTTTACGAACACGCGTTAACTCCTTGTAAGTTTAGGCCTGAGTCACACAGACAGTTAAAATCCAATGGCGATAACCGAAACTACGGGATTCGTGTACATAATATAATGGCTATTGAAATACGATCATACCAAAAATCGTCCAATGAAATATTAAAATAGGATAAATAGTTTTATGTATTATGCTTATTGTTTATAAAAAACAACTATAGAGTATATTAACTTTGTTGTCGTGCTGCTAGTGAAGAGGATGATCTCCGAGAGTGTTGTTAAATTTGTTTTATTTGTTTGTATATAATTTCGTGTAGATACGATGAATTAAATTATTTTAATTAAAATAGCGTGCAAAGTACGATGTCACTTTGTACGACAACGATGAATAATGTAATAAAAAGTACTATTTTTGAATTAAAAAAAAAAAATACATGACTTTCGATTACAGTTACATTCATTCTTTTTTTTTTTTTTTAATTGTATTTTTGTTTGAATACAAAGTATAAGAGTTATTTTTTCGTCAAAAACATATAATATCCATGACGGGATATCTAAGCGGGAATAATCTAACCAGAATTTAGTGCCTAAATAACAGGCTATTTTCATGTATTTCACTATACAAAACAATTTAAATACCTACACATTGGACGAACATTAACGATATTATTATATTAACGATACAGCGGTATTTGATAAATATATGTATTTAAGTTAATTAACGAAAAAACTTAAATAAAAAAGAAAATTAAAATCTGATCCAACTTTTGAGTCCGGATGAGATGACGTAATCGAACCAAACGTATTACATATTAGTATATTACCTATACTCAATATAGATATTTATAAAACAATGACTAATATTACATATATGTAAGTAAAGTTAATAGATTTCGAGAAAATAGTGGTATTTTTTAGAGGCACCCATCGATAAATTATATATTTGCAGTACACGTCAAATTGCATAAGATGCAATCTAAATCGTAGACGCTATAGACATCCAATTCAGTAGATCTTGATATTGAAACAATCATAGGTGATGAATAATCGTAAAGGTCATACATCGTCAGTAATATTAGTATAGGTTATTAAAATATAGGTATAAACGTTTGGTTACTCTGTCGATGGCAAAACTCGCCCAAAAACAAATTCCAGTCAAAAAGAGTGCGAATAATTACACAAAACACGATAATGTGATCGCGAAATCACTAGTCGATAGAAAAAGAAAATATACGTGTCCCGTGGTAATAATAATATATACGTACATAAATATTTTACTCTACGATAACTATTAAAGTTAGAAAATGGTGACAAAAACAAATCGTCCGGCATATTATTATAATAAACTTATACCGTACGACTATTCAATGTATATCAGCGTTACTGCAGTTGGTTATTTTGTACATAAAAAATATATTATCATATAGGTACACGGCTGCAGTTGTAAACACGTGCGCGCGATAAATGACAAAGCATATATATATATATATATATATATATATATATATATATATACAGGGTGATTATCCGCAAGCATGTACACTCCCATTTGTTTACTTTAATTATACATTTATGGATATAATGATTTTACATTTTTTAATAATACTCGAAGATTATATTTATTCAAATATTTGAATGCAGTTTAAGAAACTTAATTTTGTTTGAATATGAACGAATTTTTTTGTTAATTTTTTAGGAAAAAATTTATTTCTATATAAATCGAAATGCGAACGAATATTTTATGAGTTATTTAACTCCAAGTATCAAGAATAATCTACAGTCCATGTGATAAAAAGTTTGAACGATATTAGAACACGATGATTTAAAAATTATAGTAATTAACAATAATTAATAATATACATTTATCAAAACTGTATAATTTATAAAAATTATTTTAAAAACTATTTTATTTTCTAGTACGTAAATTTGGCCAGAAACTACTCGCTTGTATTTTTAATAAAATATTTAAAGAAAATCATTAAATTAATAATATTTTCAGTAGAAAAGGGTGGCTTTCATCTGATAAAAAAGTGTTTATCGCGTCACCGGATAATCCTTAAATGGTATAAAAAATCTGTGTTTTTTTAAATAAAAATACTTAAATTGAAATTTGATTCATTTTCATTATTAAAGAATAAAATAGGGTCAGTGTAAGCATGCTCGGTGAACTGCTCTGTGTAATATATTCTGCTGCAACATATACCCATACTTAAATCTCTGTTCCCAAATGAAAAAAAAAAAATAAGTATTTAATAATCACAAAAACATGAATGCTATAATTGTCTGTAATACGTATAGGCGTATAACTAGGTTCATACATATTGCATATTATTATGATATACATAGATCATAGCATCTGCTACAATATATATATATATATATCATATTAATATCTGCATATATAATATACAAATACGGTAATCGCACATACTGCCATATATTATGAAGATAATGAAGTTATTATTTTTATAAACCCAATATATACGAGCGCGTGTATCGTGGTAATATTATGTGATGCGGAACGGAAAAAGTCGTTTGAACACAATAATATTATTTAAAAATTACGATTATTAGTTATTATGCTATTCAAAACGCGACGTGTACGTGCGCACGCGCGTGCAATTTACAGCCTTGCATTGCGGTTAACCGCTCGTCATCCGTTTAATTAAACAACCTTGACCGTCCTAACCGTACGCTATACGCAACAGTACAAAATTTAAAAAAATATGTACTGCGAAAATGAACGGAGTGAAAACCAAAAAATAAATTGTGCTTCGTCGTTATGCAACGAAATTCGTAAAATTCTAACTTCGTTCCGCTGAGCATTGATGGCAATGAGTAGGTACTTATATCGCGCATGTGCTAACGACGGTGGGCACGTACCAAAAAATATAATAAATGTTATTATGTACGATACCTACACCGCGTAAAAGATCGAATCCTCTCAGGTCAATTCGCCACTATATAATATGCTATTATATTGTATTTTATTTTACGTTTCTAAAACGAATATAATACTCTCGAAATTCGAACGATTTTCGAACTGCATTCCCCAAAGTTTTATCGTAATTCGAATCAAAATGCCAAGACCGCTTTATACAGTGGATTTTAATGAAATATTTCGTGAAAGTTTCGTACAAGTTTACGTGACGGTTCAGTGTACAGTGATTCGCATCAAGTTGTAAATGTAAATTTTAAATATACAAAAACTTATAAGCCAAATTAATATTACGCCTCCGTTTTTCGGTCAAATAACACGTTACCCAGTAAACCCAAAGAATTGAAGCAAGGTAATTGTATTTGATATTTGACTATATCAAAAATGAATATAGGTACGTCATGGTGGGTTTTATAATATTTGTTTAGTTGTTTATATACCTACCAGAATTTTGATCATATTAATTATAATAAACCGTATTATCGATAAGTGTGAGTGTATAACATGGTATCGTAAAAATATAAAAATAATAATAATTTAACAACACTTCTGTAATGTGATTAATTATAATATGCTGGAGTGACTTTATATAATATGAAAAACTAACCACGCACGTGGTTCGTTATACAAATAATGATAATAATAATAATAATAATAATAATAATAATAACGAATAACGAGAACGATACATAATATATAATATAGTACCCGACCGACCACGTATAGTATTATAGTATAATGTTGGGACGACGCGCGCGATTTATAATTTATAATAATATAATAATATTACGACAATTTCACGCATTAATAGTATTATGTGACTTCACTGCGGCGGTGTCGGCGTGTTGTTCTGTAGCAGTTGTACACTGTACACACTATACATACACAATAATAATAATAATAATATGATATATTTTACTGTGGGTCTGTACATGCGTTAGTGGATACAACGCGGTCGATTGTGCGATCATTAACCAGCGTGAGATCGGTAAATCTGTCGACGCGCGCGCGGGTAACGAGTATGATATATATCTAATATTATTATATAGTTGCTGCTGCTGCGGTATAATATAATATATTGTATAATATGCGCGGTCTTTTTAGTGATTATTATTTGTTACGTTTCGATGGCGAACAACACCACGACGCGCGTAGTAATATCACACGGAATAAATGAAATTATTATTATTCATTTATTCCGTGGTAATGTACCGTGCAAACAATGCCAGGCGACGAACGCTGCCGAGCTTGGCGTTTTCTTCGTTTTTCTGCACCAAAGTAATATTCCGGCCGGTCTCCCGCAACGCAACCGCGACCGGAGTAATTCACCGAGCAAAAAAACACGATATTATAATATTATCGTAATATATAGGTGCAGTCGTCAGTCGTCAGTCGTATTTTTTGTTTTTACGCGTATATTTCTCGTGTACTGTTATGCGGTTATAATATATACACGCGTTGTTTTTTTGTCCTGCAACGATCGAATTACCTATACGGTTTTCGTGCGAAATGTCGCCTTTTAGACCGAAATCGTACACCGCGTTCTCGACGTTATAATATATATAAGAGGTATAGGTACGCTGAAAATCATTCCGGCGACGTAATGCACGTATGCCTGGTTCTTTTTTTATTATTATTACTCGTAAAACACGACCATAATAATATAGCACACGTATTGTATATATGGGACGCGCGTATACAGCGGGGGAGCGTGAGCGCGGCGGAAAACGTCGGTAACCGGAAACCACGCGTATACAGACGACGTGTTGAATTCAATTTCCTGACGATGCTGCGAGGCGTATGCCGGAAATATATATTATTTGTTCATCGGTTAGACACGTACAACAGCGACGAGCGCAAACAAGCGGGCAGCATCTTCGATTAAAAATAGATGGGGTACATAATATATAATATTATTATACGATCGAACTGTGTGTACCTCTTTTGGCGTATATGGCGTGGAAAAGACGGTGAGCGACTGTCTGCCGCCTCTGAATTTTCTAAAGGATGATGAGTTTATGGCAAACGCGGGTAATAAGTAAGTATACTAACTATGGTATTTATTATTAATAACTACGATAGGTAATTAAAAATATAACAGTAAATATCATTATTGGATTTTGAGTGGGTGAAATATAATTAGACTAATCTGAACAATTTCAAGTACATCACACCTCTGCACGTATAATACATCATACATAGCAAATTAATAATGTGCACAAATTTTGCGCAGCTAATAGCTATATTATTAATTATTATTGGCTGGCCAGTCCTCGCCACGAATAATCGATGTCGCGTAATACCGGTAGACGATTTACGAACAATTGTCGTGATGCGCCAATACTAATGATATAAATTATACTAATTTACATTGGAGCGATTAAAAAAATAATAAATGCAACTATTGAGTGCGGAAACAGAAAGTTTTAAATCATTTAAACTAATACAGGTATTATAAATATCTATTTTTGGTATTATAATATAATATGATAATAACATACAAAGATTGATGGTCATCTCAGACTAGTCTTATAATTATCATTATAACTGTCGATATCGATCTAGAAAACAATGGCTTACGAAAAGTATTTATGAGATGAAAGTTAACAAATTTTTAACGATGCCAATGAAGTTAAAATTTTACTGGCCTGCCTATATTGTTCGAGGTTCTCGTATTTAAACCACAACCATGAACATAGCTGTTAATAGTTTAAGGATCTTTTGAAAATCAAAATCTAATCGTATAAGCTTTTTGCCGTGCTTCGTATAATACATCGTAAGGTAATAAAATGTTGGTAACGCGTTCAATATATTCAACTGTACATGGTACAGTGTAGTGAGAACCCAGATTTATAGTTATTATAATATAATATAGTATTAAGGTTTTGTGGTGCATTACAATTTAAAATTACTTACAATAGCATTGAATATTAATAAACTATAAACTGAGTACTGTATAAATATATTCAAATGCGAAATTAATATTTGAAATTTGAATACGTATTACTAGTTAATGTTAAGTTAATTAATAATTTATAATGATCGTTTCATATTATACAACTGTTATTTACGTTTAAAACAATATGATAACATCGT
Source organism: Rhopalosiphum padi (assembly GCF_020882245.1). Lineage (NCBI taxonomy): Eukaryota > Metazoa > Arthropoda > Insecta > Hemiptera > Aphididae > Rhopalosiphum > Rhopalosiphum padi. The sequence continues at coordinate 30,549,119 of NC_083600.1, forward strand.
CATTCATGTCGTCGTCTAATCATACCGATATACTATAATACTGCATATACCTACATGGCTACATATACTATATTTTGTCTATATATCGGTTAATAATTATTATACTATTTTATAGTGAACGGTGAACAAGTGTTTTACCTACCTACTCAAGTCAACAGAGTTTATAAACACGTCATTTTTAGTAAGGTATGTTAATCATGCAAAATCGATGCATTAATACGCGTTATTGTACATAATATTTTTATGATCTATTTATTATTTAATGAAATATAATATTGTAAAAATAATTGATTAAGTACATGAATTAAATAAAGAATTCTAACTATTTTTTCTATCGTATACTATACTATATAGTTATTACGTATTTTAATAATGTGCAAAACAGATTTGAAATATTTGTGAATTATTACACATTATTTTTGTTTTATCTCAAACACAGAAGTTGACACAGCTGTTCAGTATTCAATTCGAATTACATAAAAACTAGTGTTGAATATTCATGTTTTGGTTTGAAATTTGTTATTAATTTATCGGCTATGTGCACTAGTGAGTTATGGTTACGCACAATGATTTTTAATAATTTAAATGTTCATATAACGGTCAGTGATAGCAAATCATCAATCATTATTAATCGAACGTTAACGTGGTTTATACTCGAAGGAAGTTATTGTTACTGTTTTCATTGCTATGCAGTAAAAAGCAGAATTTTTAATACCTACAATATAATAATATTATATTATGTGCGTGTGTTTAAAAAAGTGCTGTTCGTTTTTATATACTAATTTATCATACGTTATTAAAATGCAGATATACACGCGTATTATTTGAATTGTATTTTTTTTTATATGTGTCTGAATAATATTAGTTCGTAATGGAAACCTCGACGTTTATACAAAACAGAAATAAGGTATTTTACCATTTTGGTCGCTCACACATAAATAATGTTGGACGAAAACGGTTAACGCGCGACACGCAAGCACAATATTATACAACACACATACAGGACTACTTGAGTATATACAGGTGTAATTAAGTCAGGCAAATTACGCGGGTGGCGGTGGGGCTACGCCATTTGGCGTCATTAGCAGCCGCGTTTCTATGTATTGCCGCCACGAGAGTATCAATATAAACTAGACGCGTGTAATTACACGTGGAATCGCGGAACGAGCGATTAAAAAAAAAAAAAAATGACTATAATAATAATAAAACAGGTTTTAACGACGCGCAGCTTAAGCGATTTTTAAACGAAGACGGGGAGGACGAGCTCGAAAAAAATAAATAAATAAAAAGAAAGAAAGAAAGAAAGAAAAGATTATCAAACGGTAGCCGTTCACTGACGACGATGGTCGGTTCGTTTACTCATATAGTATTATTATTATACTGTATAGTTGCTGATAGGTATACATATACATTATTATGGTATAATAATATTATAGGTGTATGCGTTTATTGCTGCACACACGTGGTAATAATATTATGCACACGATAGTGGGGATGGGGACTGTGACTTACACGCCGCGAATGCTACCGAACATTAAAAGAAAAAACGTATTTATTATCACGTTATATACATTTATATATACAGCGGCGGCGGCGGGTCGTCTACAAAATTGTTTTTGCCAACTCAGCGCACGGCGACGATTTGCGACATTACGCTGTTCGACTGTATAAATGTATAATATACATTATTATATAGGATGATTCATCAAACATGCTCACTCTCTCTGTTTTCTTCAACAACACAGTTATTCAAAATCTAATTTTTTAAATTGTATAAAAAGGTAAATATTTTTAAAGACCATATTTTAAACTTCTCGAGATTAATTTTAATACTTAAGTAGTGCGAAGATAATAACTTATGTCTCTCAAGTAAGATAACACCTTTTCTGTTTTAAATTATTACAAAATATTTACAAATTTGATGTATCAGAAACAAAAACAAAAATAAAATGTATTCTAATTTTTACTTAATCTTAGTTTCTAAACGTGTACATATTCATACTCGTTGGGCAGGACTGGTGTATTAAATTTATAGTTTGTTTCTATAAGATATATAATATATAGTTATATGTAGGCACTTAGCTTACGTTTAAACAATGATTCAACATTTTTTGTCGATCGTTTATGTTGGTGAATTATGCAGCCCCGCTACGAGTGTGTACGCAGCGTACAGAATATATTTCATCTATATATATTGTATATAAGTATAACAAATTCTGTGTGACAACACATCTATATTTTCACGGTATAATAAAGTGGAAATATATTATCAAAACGGTTTATCTTCGCTCGCGAACGTGATGGGGAGAGTATTTCATGTGTACACGTGTATCATCGTCACACTGATATTATACACACTGTTGTACCTGCATTATAACATTTCATAAACTTCCGGATAACGCCACCGTCACCGTCACTTTACCTCCACGACATATTACCTATATGCTGTAATGTTACAGTATAATATAATATAACTGTTATATTATTATGAGACTTCATTCCCATTTTCCCAACTTTCCTCATTTATTGTACGTCTTAAAATCACGTAATTTCGATAAGGAACGTTAAATTGTATTTAATCGTTATTATTGTACGTATACAGACATTCGTATACAATACGACCTAATTGTTTTTTTATCGTCACAAATAACAATATTTTCAGTGTGGTAAAAAAAAAAAAATAATAATAATAGTAAAACGTTAATTACTTTAATATGGTAACTACGTTTGTGATATATTACACAATATTGTTGTTAAAGTGGTGCAGGGAAAATAATAATATACATAAAAAAGTATACTTACAAACTACTATACCTATGTTTAACATTATAATATAATACAGTGTACCGATCTAAACGTATGTAATACCAATACAGTATTTTATCAGTTAAGTTCGGTCAATTTAACATACATTGTGTTGTTGCCTTATATTCGCAACAAAAAAATTCAAAACAGAGAAGAAATATAAAACACGAATCGCCATCGATTTGAAATTTTGAACGTAATGGGTTTTCCGTTTTAATGGATGGTGGTGGGTAAACTATATCGACACAATATAAATATAGTGACAGAAAAAACTGCAGTAGCAATAGTAGTGGTACGGTATAGTGGAAGCGACTGTACGGAAGCGGTATAATACAGTATATCATGTATAAGAAAAAAATACCAAATACACACTATAAATGACAATATAATATAATTTATATTTTATGTATATGTATGATGTATCGTTTAACTCTTAATACGGAAACATTCTACCGGAAATGGAAATGCCTATGAAAAATGTTCACAGTTCATATTATTTTATATATTTATGGTATAATATAAAATAATATAATCCATAACGAATAATTGCGTTTTCGTGTTTCCATAGAAATTGATTTAGCTATAACGTTACCGGTAAAATCATTACTGATTTCTATATTATCTATATTTTATACGTAGGTGTTTATAATGTATTATATTGTACAATAATACTCCATAATATTTACGATGACAAGTTTAATGGACTAAAGGTCGCGACGTCCAACGCTTTTTATAATAGTTTAATAATACTGCAATGATTTGAATATTTTTCGATAGTAGAATCTAAAATCATATACATTTGTCAGCACGCACGCAATATTTAAGATATTATTTAATTTGTGACTGTGTCGAATATTGGCACACATCAATATTGATTGGGTTTTAGAATAACAATTTTAAAACACTTACACCTAAAAATAACACCCTGCACAAATAACCTTCGAACTCAACATAAAATCCAGGATTTTAAATTAAATGGTATTGGATACATTTTTATCGTATAGCTTTATGTTAATGATTCCGTGCATATTGTATAATTAATATAATAGTGTACCTAGTTTAACGTTTTTATGGTTGATAAATAAATACATACATTAATATTTTAATAAACAAATATTAAAATGCAAATATCAGAGATAAGAGTTCATGTTGTTTTCATACATTAGAAATATAATTTAAAAAACTATAAATATAATAAATTATATTTTATTTTTGTACGACGCGTCAAATAATTTAAATTGATAAAAATGTGAATGCACGTGTGCAGCAGTACAGGGTTAATATATTATTTTATTATAAATATTACATAAATATACATATAAGGACTGAAAGTTATATATTATATAGATCCTGAGTTGTGTTTCTTATATATTGAAAAAAAAATGTATTTCCACAAATTTTCAAATTATTTGAATATATATTATATAGATAGAATCTAAATAGATTTATAGAACCTTTAGTATTTTACCTATATGGTAATATTCTTAGGATTACATGTAGTTTTTTTTTTAAATTTTGGAGGTGCAAGATGTACATCACCCTCTAAATAAGTTTGTTCGACGTAGAAAGTAGTGAGTAAGTATATATAAAAAAATAATCTGTTAACGATATTTGTATAACAGGTATTTTTTAATATATCTCGTAATATATTTCACATAGAAGTTTAGTTATTTTGATAAAAAAACATAATTTCAATAGACGATTAAAATATAAAATATATAGATTTTATTTTATTGTGGTTTAATACTGTTCGCGACGGAGTGAAAAACTTTACTGGTTTTTTATTATTATTGTTATCGTGCTGATGTTCGCCGCTCGATTACCAGAAAACTGATTAAAATTATGCATTTATCACGTAGGATAGAATATACAATACGATTGTGAATATTGTATCAAATAATTCTGTTTATTCGACTTTTATTTTTAAAATTTTATTCATTTGGTTTAATAAAAAATCAAACGTCTCGTATATAATATGCTAAAAAAGTAGGTATATAAGTAGGTATACGTTTATTATATAATATAATTACGAAGACTCATTAAATATTAATGTTTTACTCTATAGTCTATATTATAATAAGTAACAATAAATAATAGTTTAATATTAGTCAATAAGGATGTTAAATATGTATAAATATATTTGTTTTAAGTAGTTACCCTTATTATAATTATTTCGATATGATATAGCCATATAATAATATGTACCTCCGTAAAATACGAGTACCTATGTAATATTATAACACTATAGCATGTATAATTATCGCATTGATTTATTGATTCATATAGGTTAGATGTGCAGTGTGAAACTATTAATCAGTATAACGACTAAAATTGTTATTTTAATAGTTTTTCATACGTTTATCTCTATGTGACGTATAATATACCTATTATATTATGCACACGCGTGCTGGTCATCGAATACAGTATTATATTACGTCCAGAAGCCGTTTGTTTTTCAGCGCGCATCGCTAATCGAAAATGACGCAATATGATTTCGGGCGTTTCAAATGGGACTTGAATATTGTTACAACGTTACATATTATTATTATACAAAATGTATACGAGTCTACGCGTCATTGTATTATATAGTAGGCATAATATGTAGGTACGCGATACATTTTTGAAAAAAATACTCCTCGTTATCGATAGAATATTTTATTTCGAAAGTTACTTATATTCTTACCCCATTATATTATAATATCATATACATTTGACAGTACCTTTATACGGTCGAAAAGATTCGAAGTCAGCGGTCACGTGCGGTGTGTTCAAAAGAAAACGTTGTATCGACATTTTTTGACGACTCCGCGTATATCTAACGCGGATGACCTAATACTATAGAAATAAACTTACCGCCTATAATACTCCAACAAATGAAGGTATCAGAGTGAAGTTCGTATAAGGTTTGTAAATTTTGCACAATTCCTACCGGATAAGACAAACGACAATGGGTTATTGTATTAAATTTAATTTTCAAACGCAGCTAATTAGCTACTAATAACATTTATACCTACATCCAGTAACCACGTATATTTTGTATTTGTCAAAATATTCATAAGTAGGGGCTAAAACCATAGACATGCAGCGATATCAATATCAGAAAATACGTAGGGCATAGAATGATTGAAATAGCAGGCTAATAATGGGACTCGATGAATATCTAAGATTATTTTCTATTCGTCACGCACAATCAACTTCTTACGAACATACCTATAATATTTATTATTTTTATTCGGTGTCTGCGCTATAGCATAATATATTATTATGTATACATGTATAATAATATACGGTATACTACGTGTAATCATCGACAATATTCACAAGACTCAAATCGATGATTTAATCTGAAAAAAAACCTCTTGAAATTGGTTTTTTTAAGAAGAAAATAGTATAGCTGAATGCGACTGTTACGATTTATACATGTATATTTCGTATAGATACAAATTCGCGAGTAAAAAACTAGGACGCAGCGTTATCATATAAATGTAGATTATATTATTATATATTGGCACGTTCTTATGTATAATAGAAAGATGACTAGATGGCTCAAGCATGAACACGAGCAATGAAAAAAAAAATGTAAATATATATTACTATGATATTAATGTAATAAAAAAATATGATCGTCGTCTTTGCCCGGAAAAAAACAGCCGTTTCTGTCACCGCTACCGCTGCGGTTAATACACCAGCATTGTCTGATTGGTCTCGTGCCAAATCGCATTTGGATCCCGCGAGAAAAGTAAATAAACCTCTGACTGAGCTTCGGCAAGTGAAACAAAAATTCGCGAGCTGATTGCGGCGGCGCTAGTGTGGCGTTTTTTGCGTTTTCGAAAGTCATTCTTTCGTAACATATACAATTGACAGTGGTGTACCTCTCTACAGACACATACACGTATTTACTTATGCATTGTGTCTTAATTTAAATATATTAACAGTTTGTAAAAAATAAAAAGGACAAATATTTTATTTGTTTTTAGGTTTGTATGTGTTTACAAAAAAAAAAAAAACAGATAATAGTAAAAAAAACTTGTTTCGTACAAAAATGTGGCGAAAATTTTTATGTAGCTATATAAAATGTGGAGCATACAATGTATTTTATAGGTTAGAACTTCAAGTTGTACACAAACGTTATTTTTCAAAACACTACAATAATTGACTGAGTGTCATAAGTTAGAAAAAACGATTTGACAGGTTTGACGTTTAAAGATTATTTTTACATAGAAACTGTAGAGTGAACGACCTGACAGCCGAAAATCCATTTATGTCGGTCGTACAGCATAAACGCAGTGCGCCTCGAGAAACATATAATAATATATTATGCGCCATTTTATCAATATCTTACCCACTAGTATATAATATGCATACATGAATATAATTTTATTTTATTCCAAAATTTTATATATATATAATATATATATATTTTTCTAGTGTGTCGTTCGATCTCATTCTACACAATCGATATTGATTTTTAACGCCAAGCAGTACCGCAATAATAATAATAATATAATATACGATTACAATATATGCGATGATGATACGAGCCGGTTTTCGGATTATTATATTTTTCGTATAAAAACGTAATAATATAACAACCAATCATATATAAAATGAACATTCGTAATTTGACATGACATTGTATATTTTAATACAAAATCCGATCGGTCAATATATAAAATGTCAATATTATGAAGGTATATATAAATATATAGAGGTGTATATATATATAAAGGTGTATATAAATATACAATATGGGTAGATATTCCAGATAAATTTAATTCACGTGCGTGCGACACTATGCATACTATTTAGGTTTACCTATTATTATTACACGGAGTTTTCGGTCTTTATGGGAATTTAATAAAATATCGAAATTGTCTTGGAAACGAACGATAAAACACAAATGCATTATTCATTTGTTCAAATAACCCGTAATCTGATTTAAAATACTACCCCGTGCAATAATGACAACCAAATTTATACCAAAATATAATACTATTTACATACTAGTAGTTTATTTATAAATATAGCTACTGTCAGTCGAAGTATAAAATTTGATTTCACGTGTAGAGTGCATAGATACGATTTTTATTTTTATTAAAATATATATTTTTGTATACACCTCAAATGTGTCGAATATGTGTCAAGTGATTGTTTAATTTAAAAAAATGAATAATAATAACTGTTTACATTTATAGAATTAGTTTTACAAAAAACAAAAAACAGAACCTTTCTTTACAGGAGGATAGGTTTGTTAATTGTTATATTTCATTTATAGTGTTGATAATGATTGATAATTACTCCATAAAAGATTCAACTGTTTTGTGAAAAAAAAATGTCATCAATTACACAGTTAACAATTATGGTTCGTTTCGAAAAACGATGGGAAAAAATCAAAAAAATGATGACAAAATTATTATTTTAACATATTACCCGACAATACAACGAAGGCACATGAGATAGACAATCTAGGACAATTTTAAATCATTTTCAAATGTTGTATAGAAAACCCATACCGACCTAAATCTGAGGAATTCATACTTAATGATATCTATCAAAAGAAAACACCCCTCTAAACGGTCTCGGAAAAAAATAATACTAAAAATAAATACAATTTAACCCGACTTATTATTATTATAGTGGAGGAGGGTCTCTGTGGGTTGGTATGCTAACTTTTAACGATCTCTTGAATAATAAATGTTCGTGACCGTTTGATAGGCGCGAATACCACAACGTTTATTATTTTTTTTCTATTCAATTCTTCCTACGCTTTTTTCCCTCTTGGCTTTTAATAAATTCGCGTGCGTACATATTATAAATAGCACGTGAAAATGTATACGCAAGCTCGAACTACTGGAGTACGATAAAAAAAATTGATCGTTATTCAAGACACGATGAATAGTCCATATTAAAATATTATAATATTTTTTCTTAGTAAATGAAAATAATCGTAAAAATACATTTAAAAATGATGTATATTATTGTATGTACGGCGTGTATAGTGCGCTGTAAACGAACCGAAACGTTATATAACTACTAACTTGGTAGGTACACGACGACTTTGTAACAGTGTTAGAAGCTTATTCTGTTAATGTTAGTGCAGGTGTTATCGGGGCTCGGGTTCCACCTGTGTGTTTACCCACTCGCACGAAATTGGTTAGATGACACCGCGTGTAACGCACACCGGAACAATCGGTGCAGCTGGTGCTTTTTGTTTTCGTATTTTCGTTTTTTTTTTATATAATATTATAATAATAATAATAATAATATGATGTTACGTATGTACGTTTCGTGTGTAATATGCGGGGCCCTTACAGACCGCGATAAAGAAAACTAGATACCGTAATAACATTATTGTCGCCCACCTATCTATATATATATATATATATTTAATAATATAATTATGCAACATCGTGGGTATACGACGTTCGGATAACGGTGTATTTGAAATAATATCGTACAATACAGTATACATAAAATGGAAAATTACCACTGGTAATAGATTAAAAATTATAATATTTATTATTATTGTTATTACTTGCTGATCATTACATACCATTGAAATAATAAATTGTGTGACGTGTATGTACGCTGTGTGGTGTTGACAAAAACAGTAAGTCATCACCGACGTGCATTATGGGGCTTTATTAGCTTTTATGTTGAAAATATAATAATATTATACTAAACTACCACAAACTTTTATTATTGTTTGTGATTATGACTATTATTATTTTACATAAGAATGGTCCCCTTACCGTCACCGAAACATATTAGGTTTGTATAGGAAACCAAACATGTTTGGGCACTAATGATGAATCGATGCAACGAAATACTTATAATACCCATCCAGGATTATAGCACGTTTGGATATATGAGCTCGTTTCAAGAGCAGAAAAATTGTAGGGAAATTTAGAAAGCCAGGCGAAAGCGGTATTTACCTTCTACAATATTTAAGAATAATCCTTAAATATATGTAGATAAATCTATTAGTGTGAAGAAATTCGATAAAATATATTTTTTTATTACGTTGGACAATAATTATTTAAAAAAATGGATGAGCGTATTACACATGCACATTTTAGAGTTCACGTAGCTATAGGGGACCGTATGCGACGAAAAAGTCGTACAATTGTATACAGATCATCCTCGGCATAATATTATGTTTACGTGCACAGCGGGAGAACCATTAATATTATTTGTTTTGACATAATCACCACGTTTATCGTAACGAGTATAATATGATAATAATTAAACAACGGTCTTAACAATACTATAATCATACTTAATTAACGCTGTAATATATGAGTCCGATGAATATTATCAATAATGCGTCATCATAATATTATTATACTACTTAAAGAATATTTCCATACTGCGGAACGGTCGTCGCAAGAGAAATCGTTTTCAACGGACAAGACTGCTTAAAACGTTGGCGTCATAATAACGAGCGCTGTATTTTAAGGCGGCTGTGTACCTAATATTATAGGTATCTTTACTATCTATACCGAAAATAGCCGAGCCCACGACAACCAATCGTCACAAAAACCATAGTCATCGAACACTACATCGCGCAAGTATCGCTTCGTTACGGTTAAAAATTCAAAATCAGTAATTGTCGTGTTGATAATCGTTCGTCGAAGTAGTGTCACACTTTCGGTCCGTTCGACGATTGTAATACGATTTAATACACACAATTATTAATATATTACTATAATATTATAGTACATTATATATAACGACCCGAGATCTCTGCCTCAGTGCCTCGGGATGTGCGTCTTTCTGTTCACGTATAATATTACGCGCCGTCCGCTGCAGTTGTTAGAAGTCCGACGACATTGTATTATACTATTATCCGTTTAACACACACAAACAATGTAAAAACACACACACACTAAGACGTAATAATGCAATATATATATATGAATACAAATACGAGTATTACGTAATTATAATAATTCAGCGCGTTAAGGTAATTACGCTACGGCCGCTGCAATAGTTCTTCGACGTCGTTGTATATTATAATACACGTCCCGTTCGCCGATATTATTATAACGGGTTGTTTGCGTGGGCAGTACGCGATCGCGCGAACTTTACAATGCGAACGGCTCGCGTGGGAGATTGAAAATATTTTTAGTTTTGGCTCGGTGCACGCATGCACATGCACATGCGTTGCACATGCACGTCATGCAAACTAGGCGGACGGGGAGTACGTACATACATATTATTATCCGACAACGACGACGGCGAAGACGACGATAATAATATAATATGTATAACTATAAACGCGTTTATATTATATGTATTATATTATAATACCGGTCAGCGACGAGACTATAAATCGTTTATGCGAGTGGGCGCGCGGAAAAGATCCTATTCCCGGCAGATTTTCTCGCGTAACTTATACACTACATCGCTGCAATTGTATTATATTATAAGCACGTATTATTATTTTGCCCGTACACGTACACGGCGGGTTAATACTATAATAATAATAATAGTAATAATGTACTCTCACTCGATCGTCCGAATATACATAATATTGTTATCGTGATGTGCCGTCGGATTCGCCATGTCGACTAACTAACCGACGGGATTTACTGACCAACAAGTCAACGGTCCATCGTCGTGCGAACGTACCAGACCAAACTTATCCTGGCAATTCTAGGTAATCTTGCTTCGGCATAAACGCTCTGGCTGTTCCTCCGTTTCACATCATTGCGCGACTGTAACTTTCTGCAATATCTCGTATACACTATAGTTGATACATTTTTTTTTAAATGACGACAATGACGTTTAGATGCCATGATAGGTATAGATTATAAATTTAGTTTTATACCTTGGTTCAGTTTATTGATAAGCGCTTCCTGTTAAAATTACAGTTTTTGTGATAACACATTTTTCGCCGTGATAAAGATATTATACACGTATAACAATATTTACCAATCTAAAATATTTGAATTTAAGCAACATATATATCTCAACCTTACTGTATATTCATCGTGTTTCCGATTTTCTCTGTAATACATTTTAAGTAGGTGCTTTTACACAAATACAATAAATGTAAAGTGCATCGCATAAATCATAATATTAAGCTCCTTTTTTTATCATTCTAAAATAATAGAATTGGATAATTATTTATCAGCAACAAACTAGATAGATTTTTATTTTGGCTCTTGAACAATTTTTAGCTTTCTGTTATTCTTTGTAGTTACGTGGTATTGTAGTAACAGTAACGTATTATACATGAATGTACACTATCGTTTTGCAATGATATTGAATGTCTTTGCAACTTTGCCCGTCTTCGAATAGTTGTTAATATTTTATTATACCTATAATGATAATAAAATCATATTTTTATCGTGCGCCACTTTTGTGAATGATGTAAGTTGATCGAATTTATCGTCAACCGGACGTTATGTTGACTCTATACACACTATTGTAACTCTAATGCGGTTAGTGACGTAGTGTGTTATACATAGTGTATATCGTGTATATTATACACATCCGTGTCCCGAGGTACAGTTGAAAAATCCGTTGTAGCGAACGTGACCAGCGTCCAGATGGTCCCGCACCGTTTCCACCCATTCACACTTCTCGAAACATCTCTGTAATCAGAGTTTTCTTGTGAGACGCGGTGCGCGACGTATTGCAGGTCTTTTTCTCTCGGCCGTCGCCTTATTTTTTAAAAGCGGACTAATTAAGTACAATGTAGAATGAACATAATATTATTTTCTTGGAGCGGTGCGAACGACCATTGTTCGGTCGCGGGTCACGATTCGCCCATAAACAACCGTTCTCAAAAAAGCCGTGTGTGTATGTACTCACACCTCCCCACCTGTAGCATACATTCCGCCGCGTTACCACACGTGTGAGTATATTTTTGTCTTTCGAATTACCTGTCTGAAACTTCCCGGACAATAATAGTCCTAAATACTATGCGCAGTATAATAATGTATCACATTAGTATATACAGAGGTACTCGGTATACAGACCATACCGGAGTTATTTGTGGAACTTGTATTATAATGTTTATGTGTTTTGCCGATTTCTCCGCGAGTTTTGTCTCTCTTCCGTCGACTCGACACACGCCACGCGCACGCAGTCGTTTATTTTTATACAATATAATATATAATAAAATAATATACGTTTACCGCTGAACGTCGATTTTACGGTCAGTTTAAAGCTCACGAGCCACAGTCGCGCGCGCGTTACGATCGTCGGTCTCCGATACTACGATAGTAATATATAGAGCTGCCACGCCTCAAACCAACCAATGCCAATAAATTTGATGGCCTTCTTCCCCGTCGCCACTGCGTATATTTTCTCTTATTTCCTTTATGGCAGTTCTCATTGTGCTCCCGAACATTTAATGCGTTCCATATATAATATTATTCTCGATAAAGTTTAATAGATCGTAAAAGAGGAGACTTTGGCATTAGCGATCTGTCGCCCGGCCAAAAAAGAGTTATGACAAGATATTATAATACAGATGGCGCTATTTTTTCCCGGCTATATATCTATTGGTGTACAGACGCGCATCGTACCGGATTGCTTTGCAGCGGTATTGGTACAATATCGTCGGGCGGCGGACCTGAATAATAGTAATAATAATAATAACAACAATACAGGATGGCTGCGGGAAAACAATAGCGAAATAAAGCCGATCTGGTTTTCATTGTTTGATTTTTATACTGCTGATCAGTGGAGTGATGGTGCTGGGAGTAGAGGGGAAGAAGTGGCAGAGCAGCAACAGCAGCAACAGCACGCACCACCACTGGCGGTCGTCGTCGGACCGGCTCGCCCAGCTCGGGCCGCATAACCCCGTTACACTCGGTGTAACACCACGACGACTACACCGCGCGACAGTATACGCGGCGTACCAAAAACACCGGGCCGCGACGAATTTTCATATTGTCAAAGTCTTCGACGACGACGAAATACGTCGTTACTACTGTCGTATTCTGCGATAAACCTCGTCAAAACAAGTCACAGGGGTCGGACGAAACGATAGAATTTTTCGCACAAATGTGCATACAGCCCGGCATTGCACCGGTGTATAACACGTGCACTCGTTTCAACCTGTCACCGCCGCAGTTTTGTACGAATCTGTACTATTATTATAACATATATATACATGTAATAGTATGGTAAAGTGATGGTAGTATAACACGGCACCACTGACTGCCGCTGCGGAACAATTCCGTTTTGTTCTTTTCGAAATACGCCGAGGACGGAGAAACGAACCGTGGCCGGATCTCCGGTCGTTTGAACACGGTGGCATCGTCATCGCCGCCATCGGGTTTCCAACACGGCCAGGGTCACCGGCGTGACCTTGCTACGCGCGCAGCCAACTCCCACGCGCTCTTTCACGTCGTTTTGTTTCTCTCATTATATTATAATATTGTGTATACCTATATAATATTATATATATATATATATGCGTGAACACTGTACTGTTTGTATACCGCGTGGCAAGTATAATAATATATAATAATATTTTTATATACGTTTGTAAAATAATATATATATATATATATTATATTTTATTCCCTCTTCAGTAGCATCAGTCGCCATCACAGTCATAATTTTTCCCTTCTCGATCGAAAAACGCGACTAATGACTTTTCTAAACGACAGGTTTTATATTTTTTTCCTTCTCTTCTTTTCGTCTTCGTATACCGTCGTCGCATCGTGTAGTATTTCTCGGCTGGTGGCGGCGAATTTGTCACCGTTCGAGTGGAAACGACGACGATTGCACACTAGATAGCCGCGGCAGGTCGTCGGCGTCGCCGCTTCGTCGAGTGCGAATGTCGAACGAGAGAGTTGGTCGAAAAATGTATGTACGGCGACCGCTCGACGAGGCAACGACCTTCGACGACAAGTCTTCTCCGCGCGTCCGTTAAACGAACGAAACGCGAGATATCGTCTGCAGGTTTTGGGTTACCACACTGACCATGACCATGTGTCCGGTAAACACATATGACGTAGGTAAGGATACATGATGGCGTTCAGCCGGATGATATTGAGTCAGTCGATCACAAAGTCGAGTTCCGAATGTCTTGTTTTCTTGCAGTTCTATATACAACATTTATGAGTACCAACACAGAGTAGATTATTCTTTTAATCTTTCCGTATGGTTTAATTGGCTCAACGACACACACGCACACACACACACACACACACACACACACACACACACACACACACACATACTTACTTACGATTGCGCGCACACGCCACTCGAAACAATAGTCCGTTTGACTTTAACAGCGTACATACTGCTTAAGACGCGTATCTGTCCGTCTCTCTCATTTTCTCTTTTTCTCTGCGTAAATTATAAACGTATTTTTTATTTTCTCTCTCATTTGGATCGAGATGGTCTACACGCACATACACAAAACACCACCACATCCTTCTAGCCCCACCAACCACGGTAACGATTACGATTACGACTACAACGGCCACTATAACCGACGTATATGCAACGACAACGACGACGTAGTCCGACAACACAAAGCCCGTCACGCGTGACCCGTGCGCACTTGGGCCAGATAGCTGCTCTTTGTCTCTCCAGTCGGCTACAAATAATACGGCTGTGAAGACGACTTGTATATAGGTAGGTACCTACGTATTACACCGTGTATATACGGGAAACGAAGAGAAGTAGCGGACAATGACGATAATAAAATTATTATCAACGGATAATAAGAATTTTTCATAATCAGGTTTCAGCGCCAAACGCAATAATACGCACGTTACAGTGGTAACACTATTTATATACACATTATATACAGGGTGATTTACTAAACATGCTTACTCACTTTTTTCTTCAATATGTATTATAGTTGTTCAAACTCTGATTTTCGGAATATTTAAATACATTCAAAGACAATATTATTTTTAAAGTTTTGATATTTGTTTGTACTATTTAAGGAGATGCAAACTTTTGCTTTTTAAATGAAAAAATTATTATACTTTATTATATTCTTAATATGTAAATTAATTTGTGGATGTTTTTTTTTTACACAAAATTATATTAAAAATATTTACTCAAAATTTCAATGCGTAGTTTATATTCTATTTAAATTTGTGAGCTAATGCTAATTGATAGGTCAATGATAATACGCTCGGAAGACGTTGAAGCTATTCAATTTAAAATTTATAAAAATGGTCCAAGTCTAATAAATAATTATTGTACTAGAATCTATTTTATATTTTTGTGGAAACATTTTTTAAGGTCAATTATTTTTAGTTTAAAAGTTCTTATAATTGAAAAACTACTCATTCAAATTTTATACAAACATTTAAAAAAACATCCACTAAATAATTTAGAGCAAAAAATCGTTTTCATTCATTTGAAAAACGGAAGTTTTTATTGTCACGGGACACTTTTTAAGTTCAGGAAAAAATCTAAAGTATTTTAAAATTTGGTCTTTTTGATATATATTTAATAATTACTAAAATCAAATTTTGTATAACTGCATTAGCAATTGAAAAAATGGGGATGCGCATACTTCATTACCCTATATATTATTATATTGGATACAATGCATGATAATAGATAGCATGTACGCATAATAGTTTACCCATTGATATTTCGTTGGTCCACCGGTGAGCAAATAATATGAATTCCGTACATATAGATTAACATCGTATGACATATATTATATCATAACCTATAGCTATAACCATTGGGAACGAGCATATATAATATATAACGGCCGTGTACGGTAACTATAATGTGTAGCTGCTTACAGAAGATTACAACTATGTATCATTATTTATCATATCGACCGAATGAATAAAATATTGTTCGAGCCACATTGTTCGCAATGAAAAACTCGCGGTCTTTTCATGTAGATATAGATAATAATATATTGTGTGCCTATATATATTTATAAATATATACATTATGTAGGTACCCTGTGCTCGTCATTGTACCTATATAGTCGTCTCCAAAAGTCACATGCTTCATTATTCATTGGCGAGTTTGTATAGCTGTGCCGTATATATAGTGGGTGGACAGCGCGGGCGTGCATAGTGTTTTAGGATAATATAGTATTTTATTATTATTATTATTATTACTATTATTTTTTATACATTTATATTTACCAGTGGTTCTCAGTGGCACAATAGCGTCTATTCATATACATGTAGGAGTGTTTGACCCCGGCAATGGTAATTATTAATTGCTCGTTATGCGCCACATTTGAATATGAATGCGCCGTGTAAACGTAGAGCTCGTGACTGTGTACAATGCAAAGAGAGAAATGTGGAGCGATGTACATGAGGAGTATCATACAGTTACTGTACGTATAATATGTTTGTATAAAAGGAAATATTTCGGAGACCATTATGTGTACGCGTAGAGAATTTGTGTGTATATATAATGCGTGTGTGTATGTGTCAGGCAAACTGTTTTTTAATAGATAAAGTCATCTCGTTGGAATATTCTTTAGCTGTCTCCGTCACTCTCCTATCCCCTAGTCTACATTACCAACATAATCGTCTTACTGATGGTAATATTAAGCCAAATATATATTTTCATAGTCTGGGGTGAAGTATGTTTTTATAATACGTAATTATTATTAGTAATAATATTTCAAACACGAGATATTTAGACCTTAAATCTCCATAATAGAGATAACATTCAAATGTATTTTATTATTAGTAGGTAACTATATAGACATATAATATATTAATATCATTAAAAAGTATTCTATTCCAGTAATCTTAATCATATAATATAATAAATGTTGATTATAATCAATTTGTTAAAAATTAAATAAAAAAATTCATGTATTTCTTTTTATCTATTAAAAGTTACTTAAATGTACTATTACTAAATGTTTTTATATTTTATAAAATATGTGTAGTATACATATATTTATCATAAGTATGTATATGTATAATGTATATAATAAGTATTAAGCACTCAAAACCTATTTTAATGTTACTATTGCTATATACATTTATTCGAAAGCAAATAAACTTTAAAAATATAGTTTAAACTTGGGTGTATTTTTTTTTTTAGTGTAGTTATACGTTTTAAACAGCATAATATGATAAGAATAAAAAAAAACAATGTTTATTTTATTAGTAATTATCATGAAAACTAAAAAAATTCTCATAATAAATGATACGTGCATAAATTACACAACTCTTGAGTTATTGTTCCACAAGGAAAAATATAGAAATGACTAAATTACGTGTCATGATTGACTGGTAAAACTGGTTCTGTAACGCTTACATGGACGCTATAATATGGATTCAGGATTCAGTATTGTCAACGTCAGTATTCTTACATACGATACTAGGTCTAAATAAATATTAAAATCAGATTCGATAATAATATATTATATTCTATCGGCTTACATACTTCTAAGTAGCTATTTTATATTATGAATTTAACTGGGTGTGTTTTAGAGATTTATGAGAGACTTCAGTTTATCGGACTGATGGATTCGTTCAGTATCAGGTAAAATGAAATAGCATATTTATGTAGGTACTTACGTCATACAGCCTCTTGTCTGTATTCGTACATGAGGAATTTGGATAGTGTTTGACAACAGTGCGGTGTTTGAAATTTCCATATTACCAATGAGAAAACGACGTAATTTTCAGTCTGAAAAAAAATACAAACACATATCTTAATTTAATGTTTGTATCATCAACGGAAGCAGCATCAACACATCGTAACTATTGTGCATAAAATCTGGCAGGTTTTGAAACTGGATATAATATTTTAAAGCTTATAATGTATACTCGTATTTATAAGTGTGTGCATATGTACATTTACGATTTATCCCGTAAAAGAAGAACCCACATACACCAACATGCCACAATCATTTTGAACCCTTTTGAATTTTTCCGCCCACTGATGCGGTTTTACATCATTTTATGATGCATCGTAATTCTTTTCTTAGACTATGAATTATGTTAAAGGGACAATTATTATACATAAGGACAAGTTATATGCACATTTCGAACATCATTGCAAGTACCACATTGTAAACGTCTCGCGTATAAATGATATTAATATATAATTGAATTATTAAATAGATAAAACTATATAATTTATATTTTTAAAAGTATTTTTATGTATGCTATGATAATTATAAATGATGATATTACTAAGAGTAAAAATGTAATTTTACAGACATATATATATAAAGTATATTACATACATGTATATAAGTGCGATTCCAAATTACTGTAGTATAAATGCGTAGGTATGTGAGAAAATCGTTACAAACAAATTATCCGGTTTAAATATTAAAAATTCCCTAAGTTTGGTGTACCACGGTAGTTGTTTTGTTACTTAAAAACGCATGTGCGCGCATACATCACACACACGCGCGTATAAAATTATATTATAATAGTGTTTGAAGTCGTTTAATTTTTGTTTCCGACCACGCAGACACGACGCACCGCGAAATTATTGCCGTCGATAATCGACGAGTGGGCTATTCGTGGCGTTATGATGGATTACGTAAATAGACGTTGATCGTTTGTCGTGTAGACGGAAAGAAAAAAAAATGTTATTTATTCACGAGACACACACACGCGTGCGACCGCGCACGCACAAATATAATGTATAGATCTTCATCTGCGTATATTAAAATAATCATAAGGAGGAATATTAACTCGAGATGAACGTCATCATCACCACCATCGCCAGACGTACCACTTGCGTTTAATATTATTGTACATACTTAAATTATATTTTAAAAAACCGAACGGCAGACGCAATCGATCGTCGTATATTAATAATGTCTGGGAACATCTTTCGTCCATAGCTTGCCAGAGGTCAATAATTATTATATATACAGGTACCCATACGAATTCGAATCCGCCCGAAACTAATGACGACGACGATGATGATAATAATAATAATAATAATAATAATGGTGCGCACATGAGCGTCACCTCGGCGCACATAAAACTAATAATGAAACGATTGAAACGGTTTTTTTTATTGAGCTACGAGAATATTTTATACAAGTCAGACGTTTCGTCCGATTATAATATATATCGCATGGGACAACCGTCCGATTATAGCCGTACACGTCGTAATAGGGGTAGGGTACATGTAAAACGAGGCCGCCGACAAAGAGTGAACGCTGCTGACGTTTGGCATTGACTTCGCAGTCAGCCGTTATAGAACGGATTCAAAGTCGGCGGAATGGCGGTCGGTACGAGTGGTTCGGCCTGTGTTCGTGTCGTGTTAGAAGTTGAAGTGGACGCGGCTCAAAGACCACTGCTACAAGTAAACATGGCCAGAATACCCGGATGGTCTTTGATTACTATCGTATAGGTACCGATTGTCTTTTTCACGTCGACAACTTACGTTAATTTATAAAAATACGAGTAAACAATAGCACTATTATTTTTACTATTTTACTACTACTACTACTACTACTACTACTACTACTACTACTACTACTACTACTACTACTACTACTACTATTAATCGTAATAAAAACCCACCTGGAAGAAGGTTAGGTAGTCGTGTATTATAGTTCCAAATAGTACAATATTTCGTATTTCGACTTAACATGTGTGTGTACTGTATCTGTACAACGAGTACAATATGATATGAGTGACAATAACTGCAAAACAATATAATATGACATATTATAGTACATGTAAAAATGGAAAAGGATTTTTAAAAGACAATTTATATTTTGATAACATAAAAATGCAAATATATAAATATTTTTCAAAATTATCAGTTAACGGATATTAAGTTTAAGTATTCTAAACACGAAATACATTTAATATTGCTAATAATATATAGGGACGTATATATATAACCACTAACCATATTATATAAATATATTAATGATTACATATTTTAAATGATGAATTATCAATAAAAGTCATCATAAAAACATAGACTTATTAGCATCTGGATTCTCAAACAGTTTGTTTCATCAATGCATTGTATAAAAAAAGAAGTTTATTAAACAAGACAGGCTATAAATTTAACTGAATGAGCCTAACAAAAATACTAGTTTATTTTTAACTTCAAAAGTGCGTTATTTGTAAACGTGTTAAACGAAAGAATATTTGAAAATTTAAAAGACATAATATTTGGTTCGTAACTAGGTATCGAAAAAATATCAAAGGCTTACAACCTTACTAACATAACTTAAACATATGACGTTTAGTCAATACAACGGAATATACACGTATAATAATTAGCCTAAATGTAATATTATTATAAACCAAAGTAATATGTTTAGTTAAGGGAATTTTTAATTAAAAGTTCATAGTATGTAGATAATCAATAATATTTATTCAATTAAAATAAACTGAAGATGATTTTAAGTAAATTCTAGCCTAATATTTAATATTACGAGTATATTATAATTCGTAAGTATGACTATGGCAAAAATTTCAATGTCGCTATATTATTATTATTTCTTTATTTTTATTTAAAGCTTGATATACATATTTTTATATAATTTATAAAAAATCACAATAAATTAAGTCTTTCTCTTGTCCAGTGGATGATATTATTATTATATAAACGAATAATAATATTATAGACATGTAAGGCGCCACATTAATGACACATGACCATATTAAGTATTTTTTTCACATCATCTTCGTTTCAATGATCAGCCATTGTCAAGTGGTTTCTAGCAGTAATTACCGTTTGAGTCACACGGCCGTGTTCATCGGGCCGGCTGGGAGAGATGGCGTCACATAGACGATAAATATTATAACAAGTCCAATGGTTACGTCGGCTGTCTATTCGCATGCGATATTCAACCACTCACGGGAAACACGAGAATCGAAAACTGAGTACATGCCAATCTCGGTGGTATATACAAGTAATGATCTAATGAAACCTAATGAATCCATAGTATCGGGTTACTGGTGATTTGAATGTAATTCGAATGGAAATAAAGAAGGAGAAAAAAATCAATCTGCATCGACAGAGCGTGCATGCTGGTACAAAAACGCACACGGCACACACGTATTACAGCAGTGTACCGTCGTTGGCTAGCTATAGTCCACTACCGTCGTCCTAACTAGTCGGTGGTCAATATAATATAAGAGATAGATAGAGAGAGAAAGGTAGAGAAACTATAGAATCTAACAGACACTTTGTACGTTCATAAATATTGCACACGGAAAACGATTGCTCTTCGCGAGTCCTCGTAAATAAAACCAGTTCGGGATCCTTTGTGATGGCTAACCATAAAAAAAAAATAAGAAAAAATAATAATAATAATAATAAATAACATCGACCATGAGCAATAAAGAGGAAAAAACAGTAACGATTTTCTCTTGATCTTCAATAGACGACGACGCTGCTGAAAGCTATGCGCCGACAACGTTTTAATTGTAATAATAGGTACATGGTGCGATAAAGACTTTTTATTGCATTAAAAACATGTCGAGTAGTTGAACAAAAACCCGAGGTGAAGTACTGAAGTGTTTGAACAATTATAATGAGTAACAATAAAGATTAGAAATGAGCGAGTAAAATATAACGTCATTGCATGTACAGTGTATACAAATATCTACATAACGTTTTTGAAAAAGGGTTTTCATTTTGCACAGTTATTAAAAACAGCAGTTTATATTTTACATTTTTGGAAATTTATTTTTACATAAGTGTAAATTTAAAGTATAGTTTGAAACATTTGATTCATCAAATTCGTCTTATACTTAGTATGAATTTGTAGACCATTACATAATATAAATAATATTAGGTATTTGTCGGAAATTGCCAACGCGTTTATTTTTTACTATAAAAATTGTGCATTTATTTGAATTGAATATGTCCATGACGTAAACTCATTTCAAATTCCTTGAGACAAAATTTGATATTAGAAAATAATATACAGCGAACATTGTACGGCTATAGTATTATAATATTATGAATTTTAGGAGATCAGACGTCATCGTACGTTTTTTGTTTTGATGTTTATTATAATGAGAACGCAGACAGTCGGTTTGGTGAGGTCATTTCAATAGAAACCATCCGAAGAAAAACCATCAGCCTCGACGAATCGGCATATTATATTATACTCAACAGTCAACGCTAGCCATTAAATTACGAAGAATTGATTTTGATCCCCTTTGCTGCTATATCAATGTATATATATATATATATATATTTTTTTTTTTTTTTTGAATAATTCAACGTTTTATAATTTATTTCTGCAGATGAAGGGGTGTTAGTGAGCATAATATAAGGGTCATCGTTGGTTAGTTCCCATAGGATACATGTCAAACATTATTTGTCACTGATTGGCGGTTAGAAAATACAATAGTCATAAAATGTTAAGATAAAAAAGAAACGAAGAGAAATTGCATAAAAGTAAAAAAAAAAATATATGTATAATATGTTTAGGTATATATGACGTATTTTATTTATAAACACGACCGCCATGCCGCTGGACCGGAGAACTTCGGGCTCGCATCGTTGGCTTGAGTTTAAAAATAAATTTCAACTGTAATATTAAATATCAGCGGTTCAGCAATATTGTGGGACAGCTGTAAATTATAAATAATCATTTCCTCTTGTGTATTTTCCTTGGCTAGGTGTATCGGTGAATATCGGCTATGTATATCGGCCTGTGCACCGGGGCGGTGAGCAATTTTAAATTTAGCCTTAAAGTGTTAAATGATCACCTTGTTCAGTATTTTATGGATTATATTACCACTAAGAAAATGTCTTATCAACACCCAATTTGAATTTAATAAACATAATTAATTTTTTAAAGTTCAAAAATCATAAAAGGTTTGTATTGCCTATACAAATATATTACAAACCATTCTCATTATATTGAACTTCATATTGTACAATGATAAGTAGAACTTAATTTTTTTTATTTTAAGTAGTTAAAGTTAAAAATTGAATTTTAGTTTATAATATTAAACAGGCATATTATAGAACAAATGGTTTCCAATTGTAACAATATATTATAAATATATCTTTTTCTAATTAAATGTATCAAAATAACAAAGACATTTTTTACTAATATAGATTCAAAAATATTGATAGAATAAACCGCGGGGAACTAGAAAAATTAATGGTTTGATATAATATAGATTATAAATATATTTTTGAAAAAAATTAAGTCATAAACTTTCTTTAATGCACTTAAAAAAATAAAAAAATACATTGAAGTTGTTTTCATATGAATAATAAGAAAAAATATTTATTTTCATACTTAAACATTAAAAATGGATTTGTAAAGAAAATTAAACATTACAACTTTTTAGTCGCAGTTCAAAATTATTATTACTATCAAAGGAGATATTTTGAAGTAAATCCTATATTTTTTTTTCTTCATTACATAGTATTATGTTATGTCTGTAACAAGATTATTTATGTTCATGTATTTTTTGGTATACTACGTGTTCAATTGAAAAGGCTGGATGATTATAAAAGGTCGTGATATTGTTGAAACAAAAGCGATGGTAAAAAATGATAGGGTAAGGAAAACGAATTTACTAGCGCTAAAAGGTCGAATGACGTTGCTAAAAGCTTTTAACAAAGATGTATACACAAACTAAATTACATTTTCTTCTGGCCTGTTTACTCCCTTAAAATGTCACCATCGGAAAAATGGTTATGGTTTAATTTCCAGTACTTGAATAATGTCATTACGCATTGTAATTTAAAAATGTTGGAACAACTAGTTAAAATTTACTGTCAGAAAGTGTTCACTTACAGCCTAATCACAAACAAGAGTATTTTAATTTCCTACAAAAAAAAAAAATATAAATATATATACCAACAGAATGCTCCCGGGAATTTATAAACAGAAATACGATTGTAACTGGCTTTACATGCATGTAAATTATCAATAGTATTCTATCCACGAATCGGACCTTTCAGCGATATATCGTATGCATATCCAGTAGCTACCGAATTGGTCCCTTCTCTCTTTTGCGAATTTATTCAAATTACTTGTCGTATATCAAGGGTTCACATCGACGTTTTATCGTAATGGTCTAAAGGGAAACGTCAAAAATAACTTTAGCTTTTATTTGAATTCAACGTGATTTATGATGGATAGTCTTGAAAACATACGGGAACAAATATATTTTCCACTAGAATGGAAACATTGATTATTATAATATGAATCATACGGACAGTAAAGTTTTAAGAGCCTATTACAAGGGTACTATTTGTTCATAATAATATATGTTTTATTTATATGGAACTCAAGAACTCAAAGTACATAAAATAAATAATTTTATCAACATTTTTAAATGTTCATAATATAATGTTTAATAAATCATATTTTTTTTTTATGATAAGTATAACCTTTTATATTTATTTATAAGAAGAAGAATGCTAAAATTTTTTTCGTTAAATTAGATAATAATATGATAATGAATTTATTCAGATAAATACATTTTATTCAAAACGCATTCTATCTATTAGTGTCAAAATATTCTAATGATTAGTGGTCACTCGTCAATGTAACTAGTCCCACGCCTTAACATGCGCCCACATATACATTGATAGTATATACCTATATTCTTTTACATTAACTTTGTATTAAATAAAAAATGTATATTTCACTTAAATATTATGCCTAAATAATACAGAAAAAATGATAACCATCAACACATAATTATAGTAGTGTCTGATAATAACTATATACTTCGGGTATTACAAGTTAATTTTGTATTCCAGACGATCTACCAGATAGAGTCAAATAATATATCGTCAAAATAATTTATCATCTACAATATGTATAATAATACAATATATTATTGAGACTTAAAACGTTTTATCACCCACCCTCATTTACTATAAATTAAAACACGGCAAAACCTTCGAAATTTTAATACAAGTACTCCGTAACTGAATAATTTCCACTCTCCAATCAATTTCTTATTATTAACTATTGAATTGACAAATCAACAATTTTATTGCAAAATAAAATGTAAGAAAAAGGGAGCATAAAAATCAAAATAAAAACAATCAATAGTTCATTTAAATTTTAACAATAACACTCACAAGTCACAACATACCGTATATACAATAAAATTTGAATACCTATAACGGTTGAGTTATAATTTTATTTCAGTTTGGTGATAAATGTATATCACCCGAACGCTAGGAATGCAAGGAAGATAATAATTTAAACAGGCCGGGGGGTCCAGGTTATAATAACAATTAGTAATAAGCGATGTCCGTGACCCCTACTAACTTCCAGTAGAACAAATTAAAACATAGTATGTGATGTGCCATTAGTGTGTACAATGTATAGCGCATAGGTTCTATTGTTTTTATGACTTAACAACCCAACGTAGAATGGTGGGGAATGCCTTTACCCGTTAGAAAGACATTAATTCTATGCGTCACAGAGCCAAAAGTAAACAAATAATAATATTTGGTAAAATATAAGCTATTTTCAAGGAATAATCTAAATTCTGAATGTTTTAAAGTAAGCGTTTTGGTAGGAAAAAAAGATGAGTGTAAATGATCGTAAACATAAACACACACATAAACCTAGTAGAGTGCCCCTTTCACACACATGTGAAATGATCAATGTAAATGTTTAAAAAACGTATTCATGAATAATGATCATGTAAACTTTAAACGAGTAATGAAAAATACATTTACATGGGTATTGATCGTTTAACGGAAGCGTTTGTTGATACTAAATAAACAATACAAAAAGAACAGTGCAAAAAATAATAATTACGAATTGTTTTGGTAACGAAAAAAATAGTGTTTGATATTTTTTTTCTAAAGCTTCAGTAATGTAAATATTTAAATTGAACTGGCTATTATGCATCGTGGACAATTTTGGGTCATTAGATATACATACATTTATCCTAACTATTGGTAATTTAAAATTTAATCATACGATGTAATATTTAATATAAAAATTCATGAAAAACGAATCGTAAGGTAAATAATAAGGTTAAACTTTATTCTTAGAACATATTAGTACCTACCAACACGACTTACACATAAAAAAAATGTACGGATTTTATTCAATAATATTACATGTTTTACTATTACACATTTATAACATAATATATTCTTTTTAATTTTAAAATAATTTGTTTTTTTATTCTTATTTTATTAACCCTTGCTCAAATCTAATTCCATTTATTATCTGACCAAGTTTTAAAAAAATCAATATTGTACAATAAGTAATAAACCAGTGTTATAAAAATAAACCCTGCATGCATGTTTTTAATTTTCAGGGACGTAGTTTCAAAAAAACAATATATATGTATGTATACCATACATATGTGCACACATCCTCCCTAAAAACGCTTATTCAGTCGAAACCCTTCTAAATCGGACAGCTGCCATGGGAAAATCTCTCCCCATTGCGTGTTATTAAAAAGTGGTATAGTACGTCATATTTTGTATTATATTATTATTTCATTGTATATATACACATTTTTATTTTTTATGTACGTAATATATGAAAACACAATTTCGATATGAAATAGAGATAAAAACAATGTGCATGTTATTTTTTAATATACAGTATTTTTTTTAAAACAAATGTACCTTAATGCATTTAATAAAGAACAATAGCTGTTAATGAATTACACGTAACTAGTAAAAAAATTTAGAATGTGCTGTGACGGAAGGGTCCTCGTTAATCGAGTTTCGTGTATTTTATAGCATAGCGAGAACCAATTGATCATATTTAATAAAAATAGAAAAAAAAATATAATATGTTATAAATCAACGATATTTAGTTTTTAATTTATTACACGAGTTATATAGGTAAAAAAAGATGTTAAATAGGGTACCCTTGAATTTTATGACAACCTATAATGTAATTATCGGGGAAAAAGAGAAAGAAAAGTTTGTTTGACAAGTCATACTTAATTTAATATAGAACATATATACATAAATTGTGTAGGTAAACCATAAATGGTATTATTAATTTAAAAATTATATTTAATCAATCAATTATTATCAGTACTTAATATTTTTTTATTCAATATTGATGCTTACAGCATAAAATATAATATTAATTATTATTAACTACATTAATTTTGTAATGGTCATCGAATAAATGTCATTGAAATATAAATAAATACAAATATGTATTTATTGCTATTTGTTGAAAAATTATTTAGTAGTTATATAATGTATTTCCATTCAATAAAATAAACAAATAAATAAATAAAAATTAGATAAGCACGTCATATATTAAAATGTTTAACATAGGAACAATTTTTTTAGTATACTGTTTGATGATTAAAACTAGTTTTAAGCTCCACAGTATAATGTTATACTAAAATTGTTATTCTCAATCTAAATTGTATTTCAATATTTCAATTGCTTAATTTATATTGCAGGTATAATGAAATGTAATTGCACAAAGATAATTCACGAATTTGTTTATCAATTAAAATATATGATAATTCACCTATATTAATGTCTGTCGACTGTCACATTCTTAATTTTATTTTCGATTAATATACGGGTTAATTTTGGTGTCACATATGGTTAAAAACTCATTTGCACAGTCCATCCCTCCTTTTAATGAACTATATGCAGACAATGTATGCACGTTGTTAAAAAAATATAACAATAATAAAACAACATAAAATATGTATTTACTATTGTGTAACATGATCGAGAAAATAATGTATTGCATTAAGTATATTTTTTTATAAGGTACATATAACAATTTTTTAAATCCTAAAGATTTTGAATACGTATATTTAAAAAATGTTATTACCTGGATAATATATTGAAATTAATAGTCCAATTTAAAATAAGTTGACCAAATAAAAAGTCACAAAATGTAAAAGAAATATGTTTATTAGTTTTTTCTGAGGTAAATCGGTCATTAAAAATAAGTATATAGCTAGCTCATAATCAAAAAACTTGGCTCGAAAACAATTTGGGTTAAAGATATTTCGTGTTGGCGATGTCAAGAAAATTGCAACAATTTGAAATACATGAACTTTGGTTTTTTTTTTAATGTTTTGAATGCAATGAGCCATACATAGAAAAAATTAAAAATTTTAATATTTTTATGATTTAAATTTTTATGGTGATGCATTCTAATTACATATTGTTGTACTAAAAAATATTTATTATTTTAAAATAATATAAAATGGTATAAAATGGTAATTTTATTTTATTCAAATCTATGTATATTTAACATATGATGGTTAACAATTTACATATTATTATTCCTATACTTATATAATTTACTTGAAAATTAAAAACATACTATTACGTTTATTTTTTTTATACTTAAAAAACAACTTGAAAAAATATATTTTTAAAATAGTCTTGACTTATCATAAACATATATTATACAAAATAATCACACGAAAGTACTTACCAATTTCGCCGGTTTACCATCTTCGATGATGTATCGGAGGACTGTCTGCAGCCTGGCAATGAGCGCGAGTTTTTGTTAGTATATCGCGACCGTTTCTTTAACTTTAATTACTGAGGGTTTTGATTTTTGATAAAATAAAATTAAAAAAAAAAAAAAAAACGGAAAAAAAAACAAACACAAAATAATATGTAACCGTGATATCGGCGCGAGAATAACGATGAATTCAGTTTACCCGATTGACGGACGAAAAGAATAATAATGATAGAAAAAAAAAAAAATTATAAATGTAAAAATGATATTTTTATGGTGCAGCGAGTAAGTGTGATAATATTGTCGAGAATCGTAAACGGCAACAGAATACATAGTATTATGATATTATTATAACGGAATAAGAAATGAGTGTGTTTTAATAATATTATGGTGGTGGTGAAATGAGAGAACTCGGTGCGAGAACGTTAGTTGTTGATTGCAGCAGTCGTACGAATGACGGTCGACGGACCGGCGAGCGTTCGCGTCTGGCCGCGGTTCCGTTCCGCTCGACCGTAGCGCGCGCGGTGCGATACCTGCGCGCGCGCCCGCGCCGGCGTGCGGGCCGTAGCCGGTTTTTGAGTTTTCGACGGAGCGCTCCGAGCGGGGCCCGCTCCGACGACGACGACGACGACGACGGCGACGCCGCCGCAGCGCCGCGAGCCCGAGTGCGTGACGCGACGGCAGGGGAGAGCCGACCGGCCGGCTGGTCGGTCGGTTCCAGTGCGCCGCGGTCGTGGTCGGCAACCGTCGGTCGCGGTCGGCTCACCGCCGTCGTCGCCATGTACCGAGCACACATCAATACACACCCGCGGCCACGTGCGACCACACCCTTCGCGCCCGCAACCCTTTTTTTTTTACAATAATAATATATATTATTTTCTTTCTTATTTCCATCCTTTCGCCGCCGTTTCACCTCGCACGGGAAATCTAATAAGCGATTGAGGACCTACGCAGGTATACGATATTGTAATATTATCATCCAGTATTTTTTAATACGCATACGAATATCACGATGATGTACTTATCTGCACGACTAACGTCCGCGAGGCGCGCAACAGACTCTCCCCGAGATTCGAACCACCGCACCGCGGTCTACATAATAATATTGTTATATCACTCGGTATAAATTACACGTATATTTTTTAAACGACTGTTGTTATCATAATCGCGGAATATTATAAAAAGGAACTCGCCCATTGTATATACGGACATGTTTGCTTATTATGATATTTGTATAATAGCGACGTATACAATACCACCGACGCGGCAACGCCCGGCCGTATACTCGGCCGAAAGAGCTATAGTGAATAAACGCATCACGTATATCATTATTATAATAATATGTGGGTATGGTATATTAAAATAATTTTATATAGTTACGAATTATTGAAAAACATCGATTCTACGATTCATTATAACATTATATAAATATACTTCTGAATAATCGTTTTTTTTTTTTTTAATTTGTATAACTTTAATAATATTATTTTAAGATTATACAATAAACTGCTAGTAAAAAAAATATAGACCCCAAGGTTCACCCGAATAATTATACTGTTGACATCTACTATAAATCTAGTGATATTAGCCAGTATCAACCGCAACTGTATATATTATATTGTATAGGTATTATATGAATATATAATATCATAATATACCTACTGTTATCTATATGATTTAGTTTCTTTGAACTATATATGTTCAAGCCTTCAAGGTGTCATTTATTATAATCGATATTATTGTACGTATAAAAATATAAAAGAATGTCAAGCAGGTAGGTATTATGTATTTTATTTTTTTTTTTTTACATTTATTAACTATCGGTTCTACGCGTATAACTTCGAAACACCAACACAATTTGAATAGCTTTGATGAATTTTTCATTTATGAATTCATTCAATGCGTATAGCTTAATTACCATATTATATTTATATACTGAGCAGTACTTGTATTTATTTAATGAAGAGAATAATAAGCGTAATGAAAAATATCAAAATGTATTGTAAGTGGAATTGTACTTGTTGATTTTACATACATCCATTTTGTTTCTCATTGAGACATTTTCCATTATACACACAATTCGCTGTTTCGTAGAGGTAAATACAAAAAAGTTAATTTGTGTGTATATATTTATATATTCGTGCATATTATTTTAGAGGTTATGATACTTTATTTAAAGCAAATGTAATAACATATTGTAATATACCAACTGATAAATATTCTAGACCATGTAAAAACGGATAATTAAACATTGTAGGCAATCCTGCTAACATATTTTAATTAAAACACATAATATTTAAATTTTATGTTTTATATGAGAATTAAAAAAATATAAATATAAATATTAGTTTTTTATAAATCCATTAGTGTACATTTTATTATATTTGGTGTTTTTTGATCGTCTATGATCTAACATAATATGTAGGTTATATAAATTATTAAGCTTATGGGAATTGCAGTGTTTATTACATAAAATGTTTTTAATTTCCAGGTTTCTATAATTTCACATTATTCACTCAAAAAAAAAATGTTTATAATATATAAATAACATTCATGAATATTCAATTAACAATTTATAAAATATATTATTCAAAGAACTTTAAACCAATACTACAAGCTGCCATTGATTACTTTTAATAATGTACATCATACACACAATTCACTCCCCATATTTCTTTTACTGTGAATTTTATGTTAAATTTCAGCGTTTCATTAATTATTAAATGTAAAGGGAACACTGGACCTACTATAAATAATCTTTTATGTCAGTTTTTTACAACTTTTTAATTTTTAACCAAGATGTAAAATGTTATAGTTGTTATTACCATTCAGTTTTTTGATTTTTAATATCGTACTTTAAAATTGTAACATTGAAAAATGCGACGTAAAATTCTAAAATAATTTTCCCTTTCTATTTTATTATAAGTTATCCTACTCTGTAGGAAGTACGAACGTGATTCAATTTATGTCATGAGTGATTTTGAGTTACATTATATATATCGTGGGAGAAAAAGTCGACCTCCTGCTTTTTTGACAAGAGTTGAGTATAAAATTCTAATTTAAAAATTATAAAATGCGTAATTATGTAATATAATATACATGTACACAATGTTATTTTATTTTTTCACACATAAATTATCAATATGTGTATCTGTAGATGTACAATATATATGCTGATAATTTAATAAAACTTAATAATTTAACACAGAAAATACATTTTTAAATAGTAATCTGGAATTGAATTTGGGTAAGAATAATGGTCATATATTTATTTAATTTTTTTGAAAGATAATAATTAATGAAATCTTCTTATTTTAATTTATGAAATAATACACATTTTGTTGACCGATTTCTTGAGTTAAATAAAAATATGCCTTAGTTGAAAATAAAAAGTTTAGAATAATAGTACGAATTATGTAATTGTGCATGATAAATATATGATTTATTTCTCTATTAAAAAATTATCAACTATTCAGTTTTTTATTTTAAGTTTAAATAATTGTCATTAACTATTTATTTTATTTTTATTTTATTTTTCCTTGATATCGGTACTTAAAAAATAAATCAAAACTTTATTTCTATTTAATACATAGTAATAAATGTCAACATTTTTTTTTTTATATTTTAAGAAAATATATAGCGATAAAAAGAACAGTTAAAATGTATAAAATTACAAAAAAAATATATTATTAATTTTCAATTGATTTTTAAAATATTATTATTATATAAAAATGCATTGATAATTTTAACATTAAAGTTTGCAAATTGAAATTCATTTTATTTAATGTTATGATTAGAATTTACTATTAAAAATATACCTACCTATATTATTTTATTTCAGTTATATGTGGATTATAATTATTAATTATTATTATTATTATTTTTATAATTTGATATAAAAGATATTGCGGCAGTAATATATATATTTTTTAAAAATGTAATTTGAATCATAACGTCATATGTATATATCATTAAATATGAATAAATTATGTACGTAAACGTAATAGGTGATTTGAATAACTGTCTCTTGCGAAAAAAAATCCATATCGGTGGGACGTGGATCAGATCATTAGGAATTGGTCGTTTATTTTTTTCAAAAAGGTGTGGTTGATTTATTTTAAGACCTATTGAATATACAACTGAACATTTTGGAAAATACACAAAAAAATACTAAAATAAATTTACATTATTTTATTGTTATTCATTTTTATTTTCAATATTATTTTGTCATAGCTAGTTTTTACTGTTTTTACTATGTGTTAATATCAAATATTTTATTTAAAACTTCATACTATACCTAATCTATAGTTAAATTATTTGTTTGTGGTATTGTGTTCTGTAATAGATTAAAATTTGGCAAGATTCAAATTCATGTTGTGTTCGAAGATTACATTTTAATACTTTGCTACCTTTCCTATTTATTAGATATTATATTATGTTTTGGATTTTTTTCGATGGTTTTTTGTTAGTTATCAAAACTATTAATACGACGTGTTAAATATTATTTAAATTCAATAAATAGTATTCTATATCTATATAACAATAAATAATCAATGAAACACAATAAATCAAGTTTAAATAAAAGCCATCTTCGAAATAAAATTAATTTATTAAGCAGTTAACAATTTTATTTCAGAAGATGTAAAATTGATTTGATAATAAAAGGTTTAGTTTATTTATTTATAAATATATAATTATTGTATAATTAAACATATGCAATACAAGTATTTATTATTATTTATTTTCCCAATATATACGACTATATATATATATATATTTAAATATTATATTATAGGTATTTATGGGTTAACTATACATCTATCTGTATTGTTTCTTCAAAAGCTTATCTTCCATTTATTTTATTTTTGTATTTTTTATCATTCAATTATAATAAGTATCTATCTGTTATTTGAAGTAAAAATGTTTTTTTTATAATTTATTTAATAATATATGATTTATAGTTATTTATGAAATTTTCTTTCATAAAGCTTGGATTTCTACTAGTCCCTTGGTACAGATTATATATGTAATAATATGTCACGCAGAAAATTATTAAGAAAAGTTCAAATTTATTAGCTTCTTAAAAAAGTTTCAAGTTATATAATAATTAATTTCTTGGATGAAACTATTTCGCAAAAAAAAATAATAAAAATACTTTAACTTATATTATTTCAACCAACACATTTACTTATTAATTTAATTTAATTATGTACAGTAGGTGTTAGGTGTTTAAAATATTGAATAGAGTTATGTTAATGATATAGATCTAATTATTATGACACTGCACATATATAGTAATACATACGAGTAAAAAAAAAAAGTGCTTATATAATAAATTTATTAGGAGTCGGCAGTTGTTTATACCAACTCTATAGTTGTTTTAATTTATAATAGGTGTTAGCTATACCTATGCGTGTAATTTCCAAGGTCCATAGAGGCAATAAAAATATATCATAGTTACTGTAACATAATATTGTATTATATTTCAATTTTTTGAATTTCGATATCAGTATTATCTAATACGATCATAATAATATTGTCTATTGATATTTTTTCAGTTCCAATAACTATAATAATGATTGGAGACCATGTCATGTAGAGTATAAATTGTATAACATAAAACAGTTGTCAGTTATATATCTAGGCATACCTAGAATAAGAAAATAGTTATATGTAAACTTTTGTTTCATTGTTGCTAAGTTGTTTTGTATAATTAAATAATACCACGTGTAGTACCTACTATATATTTTTTTAGTTTGCTGTGAACGATTTGCTTTAATTTGGTTTGACTCTTTATTATTTATACTGTATGAATGGATGTAAGATGAGGTGATGCAAAGAAAATGATTAGATCTAACGTTTAAGTGGATATGTGATTATTGATTATTAGTATTGTGATAAGATTTATTTATATCCTACAATACGTAAGTATATAGGTAAATATAGGTTAATCATACAACTCATAATAGGGTATTGTGATTTATTCGCAAGGTTTCAACTCTCAAGGGACTCCAGTTAAAATGTATTCTCATGACGAATAAAAAGTTCTTGTATCAATACTCAGAATACTCTAAATATATAGGTACGTGGTGTAAATACATTTTTGGATTAAAAACGTGGTAGAATACTTTTTTAGAATATAAGATTATATCGTAAGAAATATATTACCTTAAATAGCGTTTACATCAAATAATAATATTTAATACGTTTAACAACATTATTTAGAGATTTTTTAATTTAAAATTATTGTTTTTAGGAAATTCTAACAAGTCTACATTAGTTATATCAATATTTTTTTATCACAATTTATTTTATTTTAGTAATATGTATACTTAAAAGAAATTAACAATGGCATTTTTTTTTAATAACAATTCGACAAATTTTAATTTTTATAGTATCAAAATAAAAATAATTGAATATTAATTATGATAATATATCTGTACTTGAAATATAATAAAAAGTACAGATTTTCTGCTTTTGTGATATATTTTCCACATAACTATACAGTGCGTACATATTAATCGTTGAAGATTTAAATAGTAAATTTAAAACGATAGCTTTTAAAATCTCCATGTAAAACTAAATGCAGGAGTATCAAATCACTTTATAACTCATTTTAATTCATTTTATTCTTTTGTCGTTATTCGTTTTAAAATTTTGAAAGGAATCAAAAGGTTTTAAAATGTTTTGTTCGGTATTTGAAAAAAGAGTAATTCCATTAATTTATACTAAATTAATTATAAAATATTCTACGAATGTAATGATATTATGAGTTAATAATTCACCATATTCTAAATGTTCTATACATTTTTACTTTTATCAATTATGCGATTTGTATCTATATAAAATATGAATATAGACATGAAATCACTGGTTCGTATTTTAACACAAACTGCGGTCTTGTAAACAATAATGAAGCGTTAATAGCCTACTCTCCAACTATTTGATCTATAAATGATTGAAAGTTAACTCTACTTAAGGGTCGTAATTATAGTACAATTATAATTGCCTACTAAAATGTAATGATAACATTAGTATATTGGAAATTTGGAAACGATTATGATTTATGAATTTAAAACCATTTAAATAAAAACGTATTAGTTGGCATATTAAAGTAGCTGATAAAGTAATAAAAATAATCATAATAGCAATAACATTAATAATATACCTTCTCACATGGTCGTATTAATGAATTATTAAAATTACTTTATCGAAAGCAATAATTATTAGGTTTGGTGATCAGATTGTGTTTTATTGAGTACTGCAAATAAGCACGGAATACGCGATTGCGTGCAAGTTTAACCTCAAAAAAAAAAAAAAAACAATTAATTTTGAAAACAATAAAACGCACAACGTCCACACTCGTGACCCATGACACATTTTTCCACGCGGCTTTAATGTATAAAACTGTTAAAGACGTAATAAAAAGTTCACGACTGCAAAAACTTGATGCGCTAAACATACGATATCTACATTTTTAGGACGTCGATTTTCCTTAGCAAAAAATCATTAAAAAAAAGATCGATAAAAGTTATTTATTTTTTAATCCTATAGTATCTATTTTCCACTCTAGACCCCAAAAAATCGTTAAGTCCTTAAACGTAACTCGATGTTATCATTATTACGAAGTTATATAGAGCTCTATACCCATAAAATAAAATATAATATAATATCCCGAAAACGACCAATAGGATTTAAAGT
Source organism: Rhopalosiphum padi (assembly GCF_020882245.1). NCBI lineage: Eukaryota > Metazoa > Arthropoda > Insecta > Hemiptera > Aphididae > Rhopalosiphum > Rhopalosiphum padi. The sequence goes on from NC_083600.1 coordinate 30,585,975, forward strand.
TATAGCTTATTAAACATAATAATATTTATATCACTAATATATTGTTTTTATTTTACCGTGCTTATCATATTTAATCGAGAAGTTACTTTACAAATCAACACCGTGTTTTCGTCCATAATCACGACGATTTATTTGAACACGTTCACATATTATTATTATTATTATTATACACGGTTGACGTAACGTGATACGTCCACACGTGGCTACGAGTACAATTATATTTAACGGTCAAAAAATCTACCAGAAGAGTATTTACAAGCATAATACGGTTTCCGAGACAACTAAAGGTTTTATTTATATTGAATTATTTAGTATACGTTTTGTCTGTAGGAAATGAAACGGCAAATCTGGGTACGTGGTAGTCCCACGGGAGTTGCTGCATCCCGATACGTCGTGACTGTACAATCATTTATTTCACTTGTCACCTAACTATTCGCTTAACTCTAATTAATGTTCACGTACAACGTGTTTTATTGTTCTCGGAACTAGGTGTACAGTTATAATATGCACATTACGCATCCACGATATCGGCATCCCGATGAAATGTTATAAAACGTATAAGACGAACAAATAATACTAATGATAGAGATAATATATTATTATATTATAATATGTAATATAATATTATCATATTACGCGATTGAAATATTCTATTATATTAATTTGTTTCCAATAATATTGAGTAAATAGTGAACATGTGAAAGTTTACCACTACACAATAAATTATATATATATATATAATATCATGTCTATAAGTTAAAATCGTTTAGATTGTATTCGTATAATTATATTATTTGATAACATATTGATCGAGTTAATTATTCAATATTCCAATGGTACATATACTACAATATTATACAAACATATTATGTAGAATTGAACGAATAAGCATTAAAATTAACTATGATTTATAATTTAAAATTGTATACGAAATAAATAGTATTTCATCTAAACAGATAGCCTTATGTGGTTTAATTTACTCAAAATCCACATAAATATAAAGAGTTATAGATATAAAAAGTGTGCATTTTATTTTAAATAATAAATACTTTTAGATTTCTTTAAAAATGTATTATACTAAATAATAAATTATGTAACCAATAATATAAAAAAAAAAATTAAAACGATTAAATTTAAAATCTCCTCGGATGGTTTTGTAAATGAATCTAAATACTATTATCATATGTTATCATTACGTCGATTTGTGGTACATAATTAATTGTTTTTTATCATTGCTATTTCTATTCTCTATGATCTCATACCATGCTTAAAATTATTTAAAAATATGGCGAATTAGTTTTTTCCATATTTAAATGTGATATTATTATTTAAAAATGATTTAAATATGTATTCATAATTTAATAGAAAAAGAAAAGAATAACACAATCATACTAATATTTTCTATCGCATAACGTTCATATAATATCATTCATAAACATTACTGATGACGTATGCACGCAATGAGAATGGTTGATAAATGTTATTAATTCGTCCCAGAAAATATTATACTGAAACGTTTTTGTTAAGTCATATAGAGAATAAAAGAAAAAAATCGCTAATCATATTCAGATTCTCATTCAACAAATGTAATACAATTAAAAAACAAAACAAAACAAAACAAATTAGTATAATCTGTTACTAGGTCAACAGATTCGGTTTTATATAGCCGTCTAGAGGTAAGTAGTTGTTTAAACAATCCATAAAAAAAATCGGCGAATATTTATCTATAAGTAGTGTTGTAATAATAATTAGCAGCTATAATTTTTTATAAACCAATTTTTTTAAATCGATGAATATTTAGTCACTAATAACTAAAATTAATATTTATTGTAATATTATAATTTTATCGTTTTTTTTTTATATATAATAATATCATGATACTGGAACTCTGCACTCGCGACGGTAGTGTAGCTATATAGCCTAACCAAAACGCCGCGAGATTAAGTTAAAGCTAAAAACCATTCTTCTTATAAGAGATACTGGAAATATGAAGAAAATTGTGGTTAAAAAATTGAAAACAGGAAGGTTGCATTAGGGTGTTCAGCGGTTGTTATATTATTAAGTAATGTATTATGTTATAAAAAATATAAAGTAATAAATTAAAATACAATGTTCGGTGGTTTTTTTTTTTTTGATTTTTGGTCTATTTTGTATATTATTTTTGTTCAGTTTTATTATATAAAAATAGAAAATAAATATCACTTACGAATACATCTGTACGTAGGTTTGACATGGAAGCCATAATTTAAAATGAAAAAAAATAATAAAAACGTATTTTTTATTCTGTTTATTGTTGTAATGTATGATGCTATGTCGTGATAGATTACTGTTCAAAGGTACAACGCTTTTATCTTAGTGTAAATTATTTTTTAATAATACTAGACTTTATTTAGGTGATATTATGTGGTATTATTTTTGTAGTTATTATTATTTAGTATAGAAATAATACGCATAGTAATAGTATATACTCGTAGTTATTACTTTAAACAGTTTAAACAACAAAATATCGTTAGTTTACCAAAACTGTATGATACATTTAAATGTTTACTATATTATATTAGAAAATAATATAAATCATACATGTATTAATCAATTATGCTTTTACGTCACAAAAAATCTTATCACGTGAATGAAATATACTGATAATATTTATAAATTATATAGTTTATAATACTGTAATATTAAATATTATATACTCTAGTATACACTTGTATATTTTTATAATATTTAAAGAAGCATCACATGCATATTATTTCAACACGCACTAAAGTACTATATAATAATTCAAGCCAAAATAATTGTATATCATTTGATGTAGTGATTTTATTTTCAACGAAAAGATTAACATTCCAACAATAACACCAATCAAAAAAGCAATTTCTCCTTCCTTTCCACCGTGGTTATGGAAAATAATTATTATTAACACTCGAATGCTCGTCGTTCGAACACGACAAAGAAAATACACAAAATTAAATTATAATATCGCGCTCACTACCTCGATATAACAATATTAAAATCTAAGATTAATCTCTCTCTATATATGCCTTGATAGACACACTCGGGTAGTTGCATATTAGACTGACGCATCCAAGAGCGTCAAAGCGTGCACATTACATTATGATATAATTGAATAACAAAATAATATAAGCTACCAATTCATTTCGCCAACATCTTAGTGCATTTTAAACACGTGCCAGCTCTACTAGAGGTTTGAGAAGGGGTGAGTTACTACTCACCCCTACTCAAACCTGTGCCAAATTCGCGTATCGAATGTGACTGTTCACATTGTTCCAAAATCAAGCTACAGTCTGCTTCAATAGCGTGCACGATCGTACGTCACTGATGGACGGAACATTCTTCAAACTTGCGTAGCGGCCTTATGCTGTCGTCGTCGTAGAGAAGTGTTCGGAATATTATACTGACGAAAAAGCCAACACTGTGACAATAATATGTCTACATTTTCTATTATGAAATGCAAATAAAATGCTGACACGTCGCAGTTTGTTAAACGATCGAGGAGGAAAAGATTGAATCGCAAAATACGAGTCAGCGCTTACGAAATGAATATTTTGGAAATTAGTATCGCGGGAGAGGGTAGACTTTACTGCAATTTCAGTAACCCGAGAAAAAAACGGGTTTTTTTTTTAAAGGTGTAAAAATAATTAAAGTCCGTTTCACGAAATGAATAAAAATGATCATCAATATTACCGTAAATATATTTGTGATACAAATTAATTATTCACGATATGGACCCCATTTATGAAGTCGATGTTCACCTCACGAAAAGAACAATTCGACTTATCGGACAAATGTTATAAACAAAAAATTAGATAATTTTATAAAACCACTTCACGTCTTGTAATTTTTTTTTCGATCTTATAATAATACGTATTACCTAACTGACTACAATCATTACAAAACATTAAACACGTTTAATGTAAACGCAAACAAAGAAATTCTTATACACTTTAAAACTTCTGCTACAAAACGATACTTACGCTTCAAACAAATGCTTTGTTTAAGACATAGTTATATCTAATAGATAACCGTGGTACATATAATATAATATTTTCGCTTCGTTACTCAATTTCAAACAGAGTTTAGAGTTGCAGAATTGTATATTGAGGTGTGTTTGGAAAGTTTATGCCGATGCTGTGATGGAAATCAGTGAATCAAAGGTAAACGTTTATATTTTATAAACAATGTTTTTATATAAACTATTTTACTTATATTTGTTTGTATATATATATAATATGATATATAGGTTTTAAGTTGTTCTTACAAATATATATATTTTTATATATTAAACGAAGCGAAGATGCGTTCATTTTACAATGTTGTTTTTTGTTTCTGAAGAAATTTTTCTAGTAGAAGAAAATGATCTGATCATTAATTTCAAGGGTAGTTAATTCGATCTAATTGGTACTTTTAGAACCAAATTTTTGTTTAAAATTCTCAGTATTTCTTAAAATTTATGGAGAAAATAAAAAAAAATCTTTAATATTTAAATTTATTGCTAAAATAATTATTTGACAATCAGTAACTTTTTCTTTTAATATCTATGATTTGAAAATATAATACAAGGTTATTTATAAGTTTTTTAACCTATATTATAACATAGTATATTCACATATTAATTCCGTTTAAAATAACTATTTCTCCTCAAAAAATTCTTAATATTTTATTGTATTTAAAAAAAGAATGAAAAAATAGGCAGTAGATATTTGAAATTGTTATCAACATTTTCTATAATAATAATAATTTGTATACGTGATACAGTTTCGTAAATATTTCGTCTCTTTTTGAGTTATAGATAATTACAATTTTCAATTTTTATAACTTTAAAGGTTTATTATTACAAATGACGATTTTTTCGCTGGTCAAAAAACTTGAGATAGGTATAATTCAAAATACCTCATAAATGATTTTTATATATAATATGTAAAAATATTTAAAATAAAACAATCGTCAAAATCAATAAAAATCATGAAAGTTAAAGATTTATATAACGTAGAATTTTAGATTCTGAACGGAACGATGAATATATTGATTTTACAATGACGTGCACTTAGATCACCTACTGTACAGTAGAGCGGTACCCAATTACCCAATTGTTTTAATTTAATTTAACAATTTTATTCTCGATCAAATAATAATGGTACCTAAATATCGATAGTAAAGTAAAAATTCGATTAAATATTATTAAGTATTGTGAAAGCGAAAGTCAATATTGTGTTATTATTATCATATTTTTTATCGAAATTCAGACCTATAGCCATAATTTATTCACAATATACGTATACAATATTCGAATGCAATTCAAATAAACTGGGATTCTGCCCGAATATTGTGCATAATGGGTACGTATTATATATGATATTGTGTATTCATGTTTTTACCATGCATCCTATTCATTTTAGATAACATTTAACTGACAAGTAGAGTAAAACGTTCACTTTGTATCAATGTGCTGTCAGATAACTATTACCGATCCACGAGTAATTTTGTTCAGAATTTAGCAAACCACCAACAATACTTTTTAACCAGTTGATAATTAATATTATTTATTTTGTATAACTGTCAATTTCATACATTACACATCAAATACACAAAAAACATTATACAAACAAATTATTATCGTTATCTTTCAATTTACATACATTATTAATTAAAAACGCGAGAGGGCTGTTTGAGCACATAATATTTTTTATGATTTTTGACCAATAATAATTTGAAGGTTAGTCTAATATGTACTAAATTTCAGCATTTTTGATTATTGTTATGAATGTATGTATGCATTTATTAGTTTTTTTTATAGGTTATTCAAGAAAAATAAATTTTGTATTTATTTTACAAACATTAAAATAATTTTTTAAAAAAAAATATCAAAAAATAAGAAATATCTTTTTCAATTTCATGTACAATATATTAAGTTGTAAATATTAAATATGTTTCGATGTTTCCTATAAAACCTAGTAAAAAGGTTAAGAAGCACATATTGTTTAAAAAAGTTTAAATCGGACCACTGGTAGTACTTTAACTAGTCAATTAGTAAGTTAAAATCGTAGTTTTAAGAAGCATTTTTAAAGCATTTTGGAGTTTTAAAATCACTTAAAACTCCAAAATGCTTTTATACTAACGTTTATTATGTATACGTCATATTACACATAGATATTTTATTAAGGTATAAAATAAATTACCTATATTTTAAATTTTCTACTCCAATAGCCTTAACAGGAATCCATGTAAAAGGTATATCAAACGATAAAATAAATATGTTATAGGTTGTTTTTATTTAAAAATAAAGTATTATACTACGATACTACTATACTACATTTGTTTAAGAAGTTTTGGATTTCACAAAATTCATAATAATCTAACCAACTTTTTATATAATTAAATTTGTTAACTACCGTTTCCCGTGATAATAAGTTAAAATTTATATATTTTTTAGGATATATTGTAGGTATTTATATTATAAAAAATCATGAATATATTACTATATTAAATATCACGTTATTTAATGATGAGTACATTTATTATTCGATAATTAAGAGTTGTATTCAAAAATATAAAATATTTAAACTACTTGAATGGACAAAACAAATAAGTCCTGAAAACATGTCATGTCAAGGAAAGAATATATTTTAAAATATGTTATGAATTCGTGGTAAAATACTCGAGTTACATTCAAACAACATTTTACTTAGGTATAATTTAGGTAATATTGTTAGTTCAGTTATGTAGCTTCAATACAATAACCATACCCTTCTGTTTGTAAAACACCAAATAATTCCACAGAAATCTTATTTTTAACTATCATAAGCTAGCAGACAGCTACATATTAATTGAATAAAATCATCCAAAATTTTATTATTGGAAAATGATTTTATTAGTCCGTAATTGTCCCATGTTTCCTCCGGATTACTCTTAAATCGTTATAAAGAAAATGACAACATGGAGTTTTGAACTAAGCTTTTAAAATTAAATAGAGTACCATTAAATTTAAATACTTTTTTAATGAATTTAAAAAATTTATTATATTGGAAATTGTTTGTACTAGATTATTACAATTTTTTTTTCTGTGTGCAAAATGTCAATTATTTCAGAGGACTGAAACGATATGGTTGGCTGGGGTCTTGGGGAAATGTCCTTTTAACAATTACGGTATCCTAAAAGGGATAAAATAGTGACATGGAAGTAAACGTCCACAGCTGTAAGTAAACGCACAGTTTGAGCGAGTAATCGTGTACATTTTCAGCACTGCTGCGTCCTTATAATAATAATAATAATAATAATAACAATAATAATATTATAATTTTAGAGCTGAGTTCGTAAACGGAATAATTAGTTTGAATTCGTATAAGCCGGACAGACATCGGTGACAATTGTTATTATCATTTGAAAACCGCTGAAATATCACTTTAAAGTTTGTCGCCTGACTAAGACGTGCACAAGCTGCACCGTGCCGCGGCGGTGCGGTTATAATAATAATAATAATTATGGCAATTATACTGACGTCCGCCATCGGCGTCGGCTCGGGAAATTGCCGTTTGATTTATTGTCACGGAGGAAGTAAAATTCGTCGGTGGCGGTGGCGGACACGGTGTTTTAATTCGACAACTTCGTGGAGGTCCGACTCGGAGAGTAGTGAGTACTATGTGCCAACACAATATTGTTATTAAAATACGATTACCACTGATACAAAATAATGTGATGCGCATTTACCCGCGCCGGTAAAAATTTTAGGACTCGACTTAACCTAAAAACTTAACAGTAACGATAATACTGTTGATATATTATTATTTTCAAACGGATAATATAATATTATTATCGTGTCGTATATATATTATATTATAGAAACGTGTATGAAAATGGCGGTGCCTCAATCGAACGCAGAACACGTGTGTCTACTGCCTGCAGAGTCAGCGGTGGTCATGTGAATGTAAACGTCAGTTTCAAACAGTTATCAATATATTAACTCGGATTGGACACCATCGTCGGCTATCACATTTAAACAAAACTTCAATCAGTGAATACGAGACTTCACGCGCTAAACAGTTACTCCGTTCGTCTACACAATCCACTGAAAATCAGAATTTCCATCTACAAACAACAACTATAATGGGTATACAGTCCAGAGCCATGGACGTTCAATAGAAATGTACATTGTACGCGGTACATACAACTTCGGGGCGCAGCAAGAAAAACTCTAAAGTAAACGCGCTCTTCAATCATATCAATCGACAAATCTTCGTCTAATTACTGTACAAAGCCCCCCGCGGGTATATTATACTATAGAGGCTGTACGTGCGTTCTATACACACAAAGTTATCGCCGGCCGTCCAACATTTACCAGAATTAAAGTCTGATATCACGAGCAAATAATTAAACGGCTCTATTCGACAAAACCATGCAAATCCATTAATACTTCTCAACAGTCGCATTGGTATCATCACCGGTATAGTAATTATAGGAGACGTATAATAATTATGATTCAAATATATTATGCGGTTAACTTCGTATCAAATAAAAAAATGAAAATTCTGAATACTTATTCGTGGGTTTTCAATAAAACTAAAAAATCTAACCGATCTGAATTGTACTATAAAAAAAATTTATAAAATCTAAAAAAGAACGTCTCGTGCTTACCGATTGTATTTGGAGACAAAACGTCACGCGACATCCGACAAATCTACATATTATTGGAACTTTAATATGATATGACATTATATCCGATCGTCAAACGCAAGAGCTCTGCAGATTTGTTGCCAATCGGATTAGACCGGTCGGTTACAATCGCGGACGCGTAGAATAATGACAATAATATAAGCCGACTACTGATAATTACGATATAAATATCGACGTTACACCGTACGCCAACTCGGCCGATTGTCGCTGCCGACGCCAGTGACAGCCGTCACTTGGACCATTCGACTGCGGGGCTTTCTGATATATGCCAGACGGCGCGCATATTAAAATATAATTTGTTTTATTATTATTATTATTATTATTGAGACCCGCGTGGCATCATATATTCATATTATACATTGGTTACCGGCCATTCGAAAACCATATTTTGTAATAATATCGCAATGCTTGTATTACTAAACGGTAATAAAATAGAGAAAAGATATCATAATTTATTTTATAGATTTTTTAGTGTAAGCTAATAGTACAATAATTAATGAGATTTATTTTATACGCACCAATGAGTCTCTGGACCGTGTAATATTGGCCGCCTTGGTGCTCAGTCGAAGCCGACACGAGTACAACTATTACGTCGTCGGCGATAATATTATATTTCCCTGCAGTGTATATATGCGCTTTGACGTTTACCAATGTGACGTGCTACGAACGTACCGCGCAAACGATAACAATTATAATAATGTGAAGAAATATAAACGTTTTCATAATTATAGCGACGTGGGAGATAAAGCGATTCCGATCGGCGTGACGTTATATACCGTATAATAGTAATATTTTTTTTTCGTATAGTAAAATAATTGCAGTACGTACTACGTATACTATCAAGTCGGATATATTCGAACGGCGACGTCGCATTTTTATTAATTATTGTTTTAATCGACCGCGGTTAAGCGGTTTACACCAATAGCGTTTTTCTCATGGAAAAAACGAGCCACCGCCGTCTCGAAAAATGACTTCAAATTTCACCTACTAATCTCACGCAATCTCACGCAACGTCCGAATTTTTTTAAAGGTTTTTGTTGCATCCGTTTCCGATTTCGTCGTATTACTACAACTGGATAAGTTCCGAACGTGCTGTTTAAACCAATAAAATCGAACCCAATTAAATAAATAAATGAAAAAAAAAATACACTTAGGTTATACGAATCAGACATTTATTTTCTCGACCACCTTGCGCAAAATAATACCCCAGAATTAATAATACGTATTATTTATATATTTTAAAATCGACTTAAATCTAAATAGTTTGTTAGGCTGCCTCTGTGAAAATAAACAATTACTAATATTTTATATTAATTAATGCGAAAAACAAAACTTTCATCAATAATAACGGAACTCTCGTTACGTTACGACGTCGTAACTTGAGGTCGGGTTTGTTGAAAATTCGAACCTTTGAGAAAAAAATTTATAGATTTGTATTACTGGAAAAACTTACGACGACTCATCGTAGCCGAATGATTTAATTAATAAATTACAACTGTGTCCAAGTTTGTCATACATTTGACCCTAAAGTTCCCCAAATTTTTAACTCGTAAAGAAATGTTACCAAGTTAGATTGTATTACGGGACATCGTTTTAGAAGTTCTCTTGTTAGTAAGTTTTAGTTGTCAGTCGTTCGTGCGTACACATCTCAGAAGACCCGAATGATATACCTTGTATATTTAGAGTAAGAGTGGCATATTACACTTCAAAGAAATAATAAAAATAACGAGATAGTCGCTTCGACACCCGTTAACGAATCTCAGAATGTTGTCACAAACTCACAAAGTACTTGTTACTTTGAAACAATATTGATGTATTATAGATACGAGTATTATGTATTGTTCTACTATACCAATTTTTTTTAATTTAATTAAAATTTGATAACTGTTATCTTGTTGATATATTATTAGTATTATTTTATCAAAATGTAAGTTTTATTTATTTGAATATATTCTAAATAATAATTATATCCTTAATTCAAAATATTAGTATATTTCGGCTGGTATTTTTACTCCAACAAAAATGTTATTTACATCACAAATAAAAGTTATTTCTTTTGATATTATATAATATTATATATTTATATACCTACTAATTTGGAATCATAATAAATAATTAAAATACGTTCAGATTTTTACGATTAAAATATATTCAATGATATTACACGATATAGTATTTATTTATACCTATTATTTACTATTTAATACTTACTGCTGTTACCGGTCTGTTTAAATGTATAAGACACATACTTTTTTAATTTTTATTCCAAAACAAATTATACAAGTATATAATGATTTAATCCAAATTGATTGTGTGACTTTATAATATTATAATTAATATATTTAATCATTAAATTAGTACGTAATTTAACCATTTCTAGTAAAACGTATACAATGATTACTCCGTCGTAGCCGTAATATCTTTATGTTATTTATTAATTAATTTTTCAGCAAAGCTACGATTTCCTAAATTCACTAAACTAAAAGGCACTATAAATCCATTAGATAATAAAAGCACGTTCACACTTTATTTGATTATGATAATATATTTAAATTTTTTTTTATTTGTATCACAAAACCTTTTATAATTCAAAACACCAATTATGAAATTATAATAAAAAAAAAAAATTATAAATATCAATACACAATTTTATTCTCGAGTATAAATAAATTAGTACATAATTTTTTATGTCGATTGTTGACCGTAGATTGTCGCGGTCTCACGTATACTAAAGTTCTAAATCGAGATATCGACGGACAACGGCCGTATCGTATTATATTATTATCTAATTTCTTAAATCCTAATATCATTTTCACCTTATCAGTTATCGGTATTCTGAACAATTATTTTAATTTTAGTATGTTGATGTAAATATAGGTACATATATTTATACTCATATCAGTTGTTTTCTTAGAAATATCCATTTAAATATTCAATATTGTTTTGGACCCCCTTCCAGGAAACTCTAGTCAATTAGACACAGAAAAAGTCTTAGAACTATATAAATAATGAAATTGAGTTATAAATATCATGTATATTTTTTAAAATAAATTACAATATCATCTATAATAATTGTTATTATTTCAAAAGTATTGTATAATCCATCTATCTATGGCCTATGTTATATTATTAAAAATCAAGAAATAGGTTATTTTAAATAAATTATACATTAATACATATTATAATAATATCACTTGTGTTTATAAAAATTAATTGTTTTTAGTACAACTCTAGTAAAATATAAACGCAGTCTTAGACAATTAGCGGGATAACTTTTTTTTTTATATACATTTAAGACGGCGGAATTCAAGCGGTAGAATGAACACTGAACAGTAGCCAACGGAATCAATAACCAGTTGAGTCGATATGCACATAGTATTTACAGTAGCCGGTCGAATCGATACAAAAACCCCTGAAAAAAAAACAGGATGTTTCGAAGGAAATGATGAAACCCCAAGATTAATTGATTATGCAAATCACATTTCAGACTTATTTAAAAATATAATATATAGATATATTTACAAGTAGATGACTTCGATGTATTGAATTCGCGAACTATAATATAAGACCTCCGTGGAGTCATTCAAGAATATTATATAGACTTGACTAGACAAATATAGCTTCTAGATATAATAACTAACATTTAAGTTGATCATTGACGGAATACCAAAACATAGTTTTCTTACATCGCGAACAGCATCGCAACAAAATAACCTCTGTAAATATGAACAAAATAGTCAACATTATACTTCACGGTTAATGTAAACCGATATTTTATTAGCTTAAGACAGAGCTAGTTAATAGTGTGTAAGAAACATAGCATTGCATCTCTTGGGCACATTTGAATTTCAAATACAAAGGTTTACTGTGCGACATTGTTTCCATAAATAACAATATACAAGTATGCCGTGTATATATAAATAAAATCAATATTGAAATATGAGTGTGTATTTATAAGAAATATGTTTGTTTAGTAAATGGTTATTTTTGTATTAAAATGCATTATTCATTGTTACGATATTATTATTTTGTATTGAGCACAATTAGTTATCATGACAGCAATAAAATAAAAAATTATATGCGATCATTTAATTTTTCTTATTCAAAGAAACAATATTTTAACAACAACAAAAACCTATATTTTAAACAAATTCTGTGATGGATTCAAATCTGAGGTCTCAAATAAACCAGATAAACCTCATGGTTAACAATATTAAAGTTTAGGTAATCATAAAAAATATAAATATTATTATGTTTAACTCATGAAATATCAATATTTATATGTGAAAATAAAAGTAATATAAGTTTATTTGAGCTAACGTCTACTCAACATCCGCAGTCGGAAATTGAACCATTTATGATTATTAATAATAATAAACTAAAATACATTAAATTTAACGTAAATTTAAATACTAAAATAAAAATCTCTGCTTAAAAATTGTTTTTTTTTTCTAAAAAATATTTTTTAGTGAAAAACGTATCATCGAAATATGTTAAAAAGAAGTAGCTTTTAGCAATTAATTCAACTAACGAAATATATTTTTAATTAAGAACGGAGTTACAAGAATTAATAATCCCCCGTGGAAAACTATATCATATTTCTTTATATAAATAAATAAAAACTTAAGAATTTTTTCTCATAATTTATTATTCAATTTCCCTGAAATGTTAGTTACATTAGATAAAAAAATAATTATTATTTACGTCCGTCTCTTAAATATTAATTCTCCCAAACTTTAAACTAAAAAACCCCTGGCCATTAAAATCAAATTAAAAATTAAACTTTTGCTTGGTTAATTTTTTGCATTAACTTACTATTAACATTCTACATAATAATTATTGTACCTGATTTAATATGTAAATATCAAAGATAAACCAAATGTGAAGTAATAAGGTAATATGTTCAATTTATCTTGACGAACAATTATCAAACCCTGTATATTATGATGGGTAAGGTATTAGAGTTAGAATATTATAACATTAGCCATTAATTGAGTCTAACGATGGGTGTTATCATTTTAGCAGAAAAGATCATTCGATGAAAAGCTAAATATATAAGACGTATATACTATATAAATGTAGAAGTAAGATAAAAATCAAATAGTAATATTAAGGAAAAGTTCTATATATTGTGCGTGTAAAAAGGATGTGATTTAGAAGTAAATGAACTAAGTATTACATAGATTAGATTTGGAGTGAATGTGGGGGAAAGAATGATAAGTATATAGGTAGATAAGTTTAAGCATTTAGGGTCAGCAGTGCCGAAGAATGGTGATTCTGAAGCGCGTGTATTGCTCGGCTCAGACTGTAAAATATGAGTATAATATAAGAAAATGCCAAGGGAATTTCGCGATAAAAGGTTCTCAATTAGGTGGAAAAAATAAAATATTTTATACGTGGTTGTGGGGTCATCAGTTCTATGTAACTAAGGTGTAACTAAGGTGTTTTAGTTAAAAAAAGAAAAAAAATTAAAAAAAAAAATATTGAAAATCAAATCAATGAGATTGATAAAAAAAGAATTATGATATAAAAAACGATACTAGTGAATACAAGTAAAGGTATGCATCACAGATAGAAACAGTTTCAGTCAGTTAAGATATACTATTATTATGAAAAAATAGATTGCCATACGTCGGTTAATATTTAGATGTAGAAGAAATTCAAAAAATCTTGTTATTTTTTAGATACATGGATTTAAAAACAAAAAAATAGTATTATATTTTGCGAAATGATTGGAATAAAATAATAATTGCATGGTACGTGGTACTGCAACTGTAATATTAAATATAAATATAATCGGTTCTACGCTACCGAAGACGGAGATCCAAGATATTAAATATATAGAAAGGAGATATTATAAGTTTATTATCCTTCTATATTGGTTTTAATCAATAGTTTGATAAGGTTTAAATATGAGTAATGATATAATTTATTTTTAGTTGACGCAGTTTTTAGTAAATACATTTAAAAGGTTTGGTTACATTTATTTGAATTATACAGTTTTAAAACACTGAAAAAATATTTGTTAGTATACTACACTGTCATATTTTTTCTTGGACTTACATATTAATAATATTGGACAACCGTATTTAATGATAATAATAAATATAAAACCAGGGAACTATATCTACTGTATATTTGTAGGATTTAAGTGTACCTCGTCAGTCGTCATTGGGTAATGCGAAGCTGTAATGGATGTGCTTAATTTGAGTTTAATGATAATTTATTGTACAATATTACGAAGAGATGGGTAGATCAGTATCGATTTACAAGGATAGTTATGCTAAAAAATATATGATAATATTGCAGTGATGGTAGTAAAATAGTACTTTTAATATGATGTCACTGCAATAGCTATAATTAAATAATTGTGTTCAACTAAATTTTACCGCTGTACCTTCGTATTGCGTATAGAACTATTACACCTTTGCTCAGGATCTAAAATACGAAAAAAATAATTAGAGAGTTACGAAAATCGATTTTAAAGTCAATAATATACATACAGTGTTATATTTTTAGTTTTACATTTAGATAAACACAAATTAAAAATATATACAAGGTTTGTTGATTATATTAATATGATTTAAGCTAAACATTTAACTGAATGTTTTGGTACTTGTTTTTTTTATTTAGTAAGATATTATAGTTCTGACATAGTAGACTTTTATCACTAGTAAGTAATTATTTTTAAAAAAAGCAGAACATGAAATAAATGTAATTTAAATTATGAAAATCGCAAATAAGTAAAAAATACTATCCCAAAATAATTAATAAACGCAAGTGCTTTAAGACAGAAACTTCAATAGAACGGGTATAAAACACAATTATGAAAACTAATTTTTGACTTACAAACAAAAAAACTAATAATAATCATACATAAAACAAACAAACAATCAAAAATACTAGAAAAGTAGAAGATTTTAAATGTCTTTAAACAAAGAAGAAGAAAAAAGAATCATAATATTTTTATAATATTGTAATCATCCATAAAATATTCAAGTAATATGAAAAGTAACGACTTAAAGTATTTATGGATGTAATTTTTTAACTTCAATGCAAGTCTTACATTTTATTTTTGAAAACCGGTTTTGCGTAAAAATCTTTGTTTTTATAGTTAATTGCTTGTCTTTTTTTTATTATTTTGAAGAGTACTGCGAAATTATTATTCCCTTCCGACGTACATATACTACGTCATGCGTATGTAAAAAAAAAAACATTTACAATATTTACAAGCTTATTTAATTTTTCGTTTCTTATTTTCAATTCATTTAATTTTAAGTGGAAGACAGAGAAAAGTATAAACTATTTTTATGAAAGCTGTTAGCTTTTATACTAGGTATGTAAATCTAAATTCCAAAGTTATACCAAACGCATTTTATAGTTTAATTTAAACGAATAAACAAATATCTTTGTATTATATTATAATATATAATATAAAATATTAGTACGCACCCCAAGAGAAAGTTTTATGAAAAACATCTGTGACTTTCTGGGACTTTTGCAGTGTACAGTATACTACAAAAACCAAACAAATCTCATATTTTGTTGAACTAAATTTGAAGAGAATAAAATGAATGTGAATTGATTATATTATTTCGGTTGTCCTGATTTAAGCAGCTAAATTTGTAAAAAAAACTTAATAAACCACATGGAATGTTTATAAGTATATTTAATTTTTATTTTATACTGTAATAATCGTTGTTTATTCTCAATTTAATAATATAGTAGAATTCAATATAATTACAATTAGGTAATACAATTTATCGTTAGTATGTTCGTTAAAAATATTATTTATTTAAATGAAATTAATTAACATATTCAATCGTGAAAACGTATTTTATAAAAAACAATACAGATTGTATACATATGTATAGTTTAAGTATATTTTATTAGTAGTTATAATAAACATAAATTTATGCAAAATAACATCAGCGTATAACGAATACAATTTTGGATTTTTCCATATCAGTTGAGTATTAAGTAGAATGGTTATTTTGTGAACGTCTAATACAATATAGAATATAGATATTGTATTACTTTAGGTAATAATATTATGTATTCGGAATTAAAGCATCACTCATAAAACGAAAACTTTCATGACGTACCTATTTCGAGATGTGATGCAATCGGATGGATTCACACAAAGACCTTCAACTGGACATAAACATATATACATCGGATTGAAATTACTTATGCAAAATTACAAATGCTACTTAATCTTGTCACACTTTGTCGCTTTTCGTCGACTCTTCTTTGTCTTCACTTCTAATCCAATAATGTAGCTTACATGCTCAAATATATTACAACAAGCCTCTATTTATCAATTTCGAAAAAAAATACACGATACATAATGGAATATGAAATGCCAATAGTTATATATGTGATGTGTGTTTATATAATGTATATATATATATATTCGCATCATATATTCCTAGTGATTTATATTGTCACTAGATTTTTATAACATTCGATATTGTTATCTTTTCTTTTTTTTTTATCATATAATTTATATAATTTAAAGAAAAAGAATAAAATGTATTGTTTTGAGGTATTTGGATCGTTTTATTTGGGAAATCCGATTGCCGATACTAAATGAAATTACTAAGAACACAATCTCGTTACGAATCAATTATAAATATTACGTTATTCCCATCATAAAAATATGATAACAATTCTGTTGTTGTTTTCCTTTTAACAACCCTCTTTGTTACGATGATTCTTTTCGACGTATAGATAACACATTTTTATGAAATATATCACAGAGAATACTGAGCTACGAACATTTCATCAGTTAATACAATAATACAATAATATATTATGTTATTGATTAAGCAAACGAAATAATACAATATCTGTTTTTTTATTTAAATTTTTTGCCAGAAATATTACTTTGTACCTAATATTTTTTCTCACTTCGATTTACTCATTTTTCATGTACATCATATTCACATGTTTAATGACTGGATATACGATAGCATTATATTATTATTATTAATATAATACGCGCCGTGAAAAAATAACACTGACCCTTGTCAAACGCGCGCACGCATCGCTAAACAAAAAGCCAATTATGTATGAAAATCTCACTGTGTCTTTACACGGATATTTCTAATATTTTGCATCCCCTCCCCCCCCAACCAACCTACAACCTGTCGCCGGGTTTATGGATACAACTAATTTGTATACAATGCTATTAACGTAATAAATTGTCTAGGAGACAAAAAACAAGCTATCCCCGCATGAAACTTTGTTCATATATTTATATACTGAGAATATATTGCGAATTTTTAATTAAATTTCTATTTATAAGTTACATTGACATAAAATATGCTCGCCATTTTTATTGTTACAGTACAGCTAGTGATATCGAACACAAAGTTTAAAAAACAGTTTTTTTTTTATATATATAATTATTTATATTTATACATTATTATTATACACATATTCGTGTAGGTATTTTCGATTTTCGTCAAATCAGCATTTATTATAACATAATTTGTTTAATAATTTATTTTTTATATTAAAATTATTATAGATTATGATTTATGGTTTAACAAATATAAAATATAATTTATTACATTGTTGCTAGATTAAATATGATAGGTAATTACTGTTTTTTTTTTGTTTATAAAATATTTTATTAATTTTTTAATCAAAATTAAATGCCTACGATTTTACACTCAAGATTTAAAAGCTTTGTACCAATAATAATAATTATTATAATTGAAATACAATATTGTAAATACTAGACATAGGAACATTTTATAGGCAACTTCTTATACATCGGCCTGTAGGCTATACGGTTGTGTCGGTTGTAAATTATTATAATAATTAGTATGCGTCATACTTGCATTATAATTTACAATAGTAAAAGTTCAGGCGACTATTTTATGCACTTTCTTGAACAAGTATTAAAAATTTATTCTGTGACCATGAAAATTATTACCAAACTATTATTTTTTATTTCACATTGAAAAACGGATAATTCAAATATTCAATAATACGTCAAAACAGTTACTCCGTTATTCATTTTGATAACAAATATACGAATTTTACATAATATCAAATTCCGATGAAACGATGGAAGCACATTTTTTAGCTAATAAAATATTTTTATCGGAGTTTCAGGCTTCAATGACAGATTATTAGCTTAGTGTTAACGATGTTAATTTTACATTTATTTAAATTATAATTTTTTTTTTAAGAAAGTCTGTAATATATTATTTAAAAAGCTTAAATATATTTTTAGTGTTGCGTTGTTCAAGTGCTTTTTCTGACGTTGTTGGATTGTTTATGATTAAAGATTATAGTTTGAAATTCATAAAACACATTTATTGTACTTTGAATTATGGAAATCAAAAAACGTGGCACAGTCATTCCCTCGTAAATTTTA
The DNA here is from genome assembly GCF_020882245.1 of Rhopalosiphum padi. Classification (NCBI taxonomy): domain Eukaryota; kingdom Metazoa; phylum Arthropoda; class Insecta; order Hemiptera; family Aphididae; genus Rhopalosiphum; species Rhopalosiphum padi. Next base: position 30,605,059 of record NC_083600.1, read on the forward strand.
TGTAAACTTTTAATATATATTTTTTAATACTGTAACGAAAATCGGTAAAGGCATTGAGACGTACTGTTAGAATTATTAGAATGAGAAATGTATTTTTTTTACTAAAAATACAATAGTCAAGAAGACCATTTACATATCATGTACAATATTATTGCATAAACGTATATAAAATGAAAATATATAGGTAAATATGAATAATAATATGTACATAAACATTTCTAAAATCTATAATTAATTAAAAATGTATTATTATTTTTTTAATAAATACAAATCACAACTTATTTAAAAATTTAAATTGATTTTAGTTATCAAGATAAAATTAATTTCTTTAACTTCAAGTTTTGCATTACCTTTTTGATTCAAAATAATTTTTTTAAACATCGTTGTTTGTACACATTTTATCTAATTGCAAAACATATAATTGATTTATTCGATTATATGTTTAAAATAATAACCATTATAGTTTGTATAGTATAGAAAATAATTAATAAAATATAATCATTAAATATTATACCTAAACATTAACTATAGTTGATAGATTATATATTACATAATCCATAAATATTTTATGCTGTGCAAAAGTTAATTTTAATTACTTGATACTCAAATTACAAACAAATGTGTATCCAACTAATCAATAGTTGTAAAATTTATCTCCTTTATACATTAAAAAAACATTGTTCAATTTCAGATTAATTAAAAACCTGCAATTATACTACGACAGTAAATTTCAATTTTTTTTCTTTTAAATACAAATTATTTTTTATTTATGCAATCTTATACATACATTTTTGCACATGACTGATTATGAACACAAAATGTATAAACCATTACCATTATATTTTAATGAAAAAAAAAAAAATAAATTAATTAGCCAAGGTAGGGTATAAATTAAAAAAAATATTTTTCTCAAATAGAGTTTAAAATATGTGAAAATGAATAAAATGTTAATAATAAAAATAATAAAAAAATTATACGTTATGCACCACAGATGATACCAACATAATTTTATTTTTATGTCGTGGATGTGCTTTTGATTGCTGTTTGTGGGAATAGCGCTTAAATATTTCAGTTCAAATGCAAACGAGTTATTTCCCACTACTATTTTGATTGTTATTCTATTTCTGTATCTGAGTTATACCTTTATATTTAAAATAAAAAAAAATAAAAATTATAAATTTAAATTATTTTTACTATGTAATAATTTATTTACATATTGAACCTGATATTTTATCTTTCATCACGATACTATGTATTATGTTCAATAAATCATATCCGGTTTTTGTATTAATTCGGAATCTTATACATAATAATGTTTTCTGAAACACATTGTGACAATAATTTTCTCAACGAAATGACAAACATTTTGACGTTTTTTTTTTTTTTTTAACTTTTTCTGTCTCCTAAAAAAAATAAAAACGAAAATAAAAAAAAGAAGTTTGTACCCAACAGAAAATACATATCCGTTAGTTAATGCTATGCTATTCGTACAGATGACGGAGAAGGGAACTATAGTTAAAATCTCTCATCTCTCCATTATATATTTTATTTATTTTGTTGTTTTTTCATACCTCACGGAAGACATTTCTCGGGTTCCTTTTCTTCCGTAAACATTTGTATTCAGCCATCATTTATGATACAACGAAACTTTAGAGCTTAAACTTCATCCTCGTGCTTTACTCTCAGAGTTTTTCATCACCTGTCATTATTATAACGATGACGTTGCAATGTGATTTGTGTCTCCATTAAAATTAATTTCACTCTTTCTTTTTTTTTATCGAACGAAATTCTGTCGGAGATGTACAACGTATATGCAGTGCTTGTTGAAATATTTCTTAAAAGGCGTACATAAATATTTAATCTGACGTAAAAAAATATAATACAATTTGTAAACAGCATTTTAATATTATTTTACAATGGAAAAAAATACAATTAATTGTATCAATTGTTTATTGTAAATACTAAATTATACTTTCAAATGGGTTTACAATATTTTTCTTCGAAAAATCAATATAATGTTGTACATCGGTATATTGTGATATATGCTTGTTAATTTAGCTATTATGGATTTATTTTATTAGTTATTACTTTCCGAATGTAATTATGCATTATAAATAATAGTATAGTTATACAAACGCATCATAATATTAATATAGAAAATGATGAACCGAAATATTGCTGCCACACGTAACTAATCGTAATAATATTATAATTAGAACTGCAATGTAAAATATGAGCTTTTTAGATAACCATTATGTGGTCTATTAAACTTCAAGTTATTGTAAGTCATGTTTTTTTTTATTTCTATCAAATGACTATTGCATATATATACGTCAGATAAAATTAGGGGAAATATTATGAACAATATAATGAGCTATTATAGATATGCGACGATATTATTATATACGATGTACTCATTCCAGGTTAGTCCAATTCGAATTTATAAAGGTGGTTTATAACAAATTCCGATGTCATTCAATTTGCAGCATGAATAGTCAAAAATCGAACCTCAGTTTTAATGACCTCGGATGTTTTTCTTTTGTGTAAAATATTTTTTTAAATTATATTGAAATTATGTGCATTATTAGGCGGAAAATTGGAATTTAAATGAGCACTTGTATATATGACTATAGCGTGTGCTATGCAAAGGTTAATTTTATCTAAATAAAACAAACGACTATGCTTTGAAGATTGGAAAAAAAGTTATTAGATAGCAATGTGCTAGGGAATTCACGCGGACTTTTATATAAAAATCAACTTTTCAAACTCCATTTATTTATACCGCAATCTCTCCTATCCCCAAGTGTTTATTTACGAAATCTTTTTCTCTTAGTATTACCACCGTGTAGAAATTTCTTTACAACTACATTCGACAGTGATTTATACGAATTTATATCTATGGATGACGGAAATAAAAAAAAAATTCGATTTAGTCACACAAGCACACACACACATTATATACACACGTCACAAAGACATTCTGTAGAGGAAAATACAGTTTTTGGCGATCACGTGTAATTTATCAAACCGAGCTGAAAAAAATAACTATTAGTAGTTGATTCTTTCTTGTACTACGATATATATTATTTTAAAGTTATTATTTTTTCCATCTATGAAACTAGGAATACAAAAATGTGGTTATTTATTGTCAAGTTTCTTAATATTTTTCTTAGCAATTTCCTAGATAGAAAACATACAGTATAAAATATGTTGACATTTTAAACAACGACAAGTAACTATATTGATTTTGTAATAGTACGAATATAAAGAAATATAATATACATAAGCATATTAAATATTTTAATGAAATTGAGATTCAAATGTACAAAAATATATCAAATTTATAAATTATTTATTATTTATTTTATTTTATCGATTAAATGAATCGTTCAGAACTTTTTTTTAATCATTTTAGATTTTTAAATAACAATTGTTAACTGTTTTAGATGCATACTGGTACCTACCAACAAGCTATAATAAAGTGTAATTTTAGTAGGATATCATCACGATATTATCATACAATTATTTATGTTAGCAATATTATATTTTAATGCTATTTTCAATTATTTATAAAAACATAGTAAATACTAATTTAAACCAGTGATGCATACAAGAATATCAATTTATTTTTAATTTTTATGAATATAATATTCTTTAAAAACTTTATAATAAGAGACAATTACAATGAAAAACCAGCAAGAAATTTCGTTTATTAATTTAATTTGGGCCTTAAAAAGCTCATACATAAGTATCTCTAAAGTCCTGACTTTAATTCGCATTTTGTAGGAATGTTTAAAGTTTAATAAATATAAAGTTTTCCAATTAAAATTATTTTAAAATCAAGGATTACGCGGTGCAATATAAATAAAAAAAACAGATATCATATATACGTATATTAACAATTATGTATTATTTCAAAATTGATTCATAAACAATAATATAGCAATAAATTACATTTTTGTACGACAATTTTGAAATGATGAATTTGACATTTTATTATTTTTAAAAATAGTGAATGCATTCTTTGTAGAACATCTCATAATATGTTGAAAATAAAAAAAAATATTGTTTATTTTTTAGTATTAAGTTGAAAAAGAGATACCGAAATAATAAAAATATTGATCATATTATTATTATTATTTTCGTTGTTCACTGCGAATTGCTTTGGTTTGTTATTTAGTTAGTTTAGTTATTAAGTTACTTGAACTGTATGAAAATGAAATCGATTGAAAAACAAAAAAAAATCTTTTTCATATTTCTATCGTTTAGTTGAATTATGTCATAAAACAAAAATTTAAATCGAAACTGAAAATGTACTACTACTATATAAATCTGATGTAGTGTTATTGTAATAGACAATTTCATAAATTGTAAATAATTTTAAATATTCTATAATATTATACGAAAACCGATTAAAAATATTTATCGGTTTCGGATGTTCGTTACACGGTAATTATGGATTTATACATTAGAAATTCATCATGTTAGTCTTAAGCATTTATTAATTACAGTACGGAAATTATAGTGTATTTATTGTAGTCGTGTACTGCGTGTACAAAAAAAAAATAAATAACAACTAAGATTTACAAAAGTCCGCTAAAATCAAAGAAGTTCGAAATGAAGATAATATTATTCTGATATAGTTATCATAATTAGAAAAAATTTTCCGTCGGTGATGTTTTCATTTTTCGCATTAGAGTAATTTCATTGAATATCCAAATATTATATATATATAGGTATTATAACGGGCTATATAGAGCTATACGCGTTAAAAAATAATACATTATCTGTTTCTCGGCGATTGAAGAGGTCGGACGAACCATTTACATTAATTTGGCCGTTTTAAATTATTTACAGGGAGTGTTAAATTGTATTCGATTAGCACTAAAATAATTGATTACGTATTAATAAAGCTACCTTTTAGACATATTCTGTTCCATTTGTTTCGTTGTATTTATTGGTTTTTTTTTTTCGAAGAAGGTATAGTAATAAATAAATTAACATAATAATATATAACATTATGTTATTCAACGCACATATCACATTATCTACACAATCACACCAAATTAATTTTAAATAATGAGTTCAGCGAATTCCCTTCAAATCCAACTTTTGTATTATGCATGACGCATATACATAGCGAATAATTTATAAGAATGATACCTACCATTATTAAATAAAATGACAATTCGTGTATCGCGTTGAATACTTTAAGAAATGGATTATATGTTTCACGTTTCACAACACATAATATGTATAATATTATTATACGTCTGCGTAATATTGTTCTCCCTACATGATTATTATGCGCAAACATATTATTATATTATACCCTACCGGCCTAACACTTCACTTTGTTTATTGAGTTTGGAAATAACATATTGACGTATAATTAAATATTCCATTTCTATATTAAATTTGAAAATTTTTAAAATATAATCAATATAGTGCTTATCTTATATAATAATATCATGTAGTATTATGGTCGTCGGAGAAATAAATGTAAAGTTTATGCTTTAGTGTGTTATTTAAACGACATGTGATTACATTTTATAATATTATGTAGAATAATAATATATAAACGTATAATGATTGGTATAATATACAGAGCGATTCACCAAGCATGTTTACCCTCATTTTATTACCTATTTATTTATTAATCAATTTATTTAAATTCGGATGTTTGGAATTTTTCTACATACTCCTGAACCATTTTGTTTGGAAATTCTAAAAATATTTGTATGATATTTAAAAAGAATCTTGTGGTGAGTGGTGACACATAATTCAGTTTTAAATGAAAACTCATCTTATTTACCGTAAATTATTTATCAGATAATTGTATTGAAGGTTTTGATGTGCCTATAATTAGAAATTCGAACGAGAAGTTTTTGAGTTCTTAAAATATTTATATTAAGAATAATAGTCCTTAAGAATTATTTTATAAAAATATAAAATAGATGTGATATTGGTTCAAAAATTTTAAATTTTAATATACTGATATTAATTACTTAAATTATCAAATTATCATTACCATATCTTCTACCGTTACACCGTTATAGAAAATTACTATTTTTAGTACACAAAGTTAAATAACGACTCGTCCGGATTTTGATTACGATACATCAAACGGTTCAGAAAATATTAGTATTATTTTTTTTATATTATTCATTATAAAATAAAAAAGTCTGTGTCTTCATAGTACACTTGAGTAAAAAAATCCAGAGAATTTGAAAATATGGTCTATACATATATGTAAGTATAAATGAAAATTCTAAATATCGGATTTTACATAAATGCATTATTGAAAAAGAAAAATGGAAAACGGATGATCGGTGAGTCATTCTGTATATCTTTAAAACTAGTGAATACGTTAGAACATATATATATATATATATATATAATATGCTTCAATGAAAAATATTATTTCACAAATAAATATTGTCGGTTAAAACGTATTTTTTTGTCGTATATACGCACCCTCGCCGAGAAAAGAAAAATCGGTCGGTGTAGTATATCGTTAACGAAATTATTTGTTGGTTTGGTAAATTCAATAATGTTATATTATAGTGTATGATATTTCTCTTTGAAACGGGAATTTATCAGATCGAGTAAATGCGTTTTCTGGGCTCTCATTGTCAACAGACGTTTTTCCATTGTGCGGTGAAATAGTCATGTTTTCGGGGCCCGCGGTGCGCATCGAATTCCTCGTTTAATCAAAAGTTAAATTGAACGGCCACCGCACACACGCAGATAATAATAATGTGCAGTATACAATAATGTACTCGCCGCGTATAATATCATATATAGACGCGTTTTATTATTGTGTATACGTGTAACTTTTCGTCGTCGTCGAAACCGCGTGCCCTCTCAAACTCGGTGATGTGCCGCGACGCGCGGGCGGGTCGGAAAACGTTACTTGTTATACGCAGTCGGGGTAGGTATACCTCGCCTACCGTACTCACTGACACTGCGACTCGTCGTCGGTACTTTATCAACCGGTGGCGGTCACTGCGGTAGACATCACGGCGAGAGATTGGCGTCCGACGTTTCTCGATATGTATACGGCCCGTGCAAACGGATGGTCCCGGACAATGTTTCGCACGTGTACATTATTATTATATGTATGTATATGTTTCGCGGGCAAACCGCAGGGGCGATTTCGGCGGCGGCGGTGGCGTGTCCGGCCGCGCGAGCGGAGGGAAGTGAATTTGATTAGAGTCATTTTTCTCGCGTTAACTCGTGTACGGGAAGCATTAAGGTCGCGGCGTCGTCGTTGCGCGCGCGGAGCGGTCCGTTCGTCGCGCGGCGATCCGGCAATATTTTTCACGATTATCGGCCGGCGATAAGGAGATGACAGTGAGAGCGTAATTTAAAAACAATATATTATTATTTCCGCGGCGCAAAACGGGCGTGGTCGACCCGCTTATCTAGTGGTAATATAGCTGCGAGCCGGAATTACACAGCGCGTCCGCCGAGACACATAGATAACCGCAAAAATAAATAAATAATAATGGCGGGGAAAAAATAATAAAAATGATATCACTATATTGTGGTGCGCGTATGGCCATACCGCAGAAAATGTCCTGCGGGGATGGCACTGAAAGCGCATATTGTATATACAGGGCGATCCAGTAAGTATTATACCTATACAATACGCGCCCGCACCTATTATATATTTTTATTTAATAACGAATTTATTCAAATATCAATGCTTGGAAAGTTCGAGTGCACTTAATCCAATGCAGTTTTTCAAAATTAATTTTTGCCTTGTACTACTTACGGAATTTACCGCGGCAACATGAACTTTGGTTTTCATACGAGAACCTCAGTATACTTTCAGTATTTTACTGTATTTCATTCAGGGCATAAATTATTGTTTGAACAATTTTAAACGCGTTAATTATTTCACTTTTTATAATAATATTTACTAACACTCGGTATTATTTAAAAAACAAGCGACTTTATACTAAATTAATTTTATAAAAAGATAATATTTCGCGAACGAAAAAACCGTCGGAAATCCGTACATAGTTTGTACGGTTTTCCCGTAATATAATATTATATTGTTTTTTTTTTTTTTTTGCACAGCGAGCGTCGTGTATTTTTATAATATACATGGTATGTTTTAAATTTTGAATTTTAAACAAAACAATATTGTTCGAAAACTTCTATCAGAGACGCAGGCTACATGTATAATATAATACTATAATGCCTGCTGTTCAACTGAGCACAAGCTTTCAGTCGATTACGACCGGGTCTGTCTCGCTTCTATTATTTATCAGTGCACTGCAATTCCTCACTATGTAAACAATGTAAAAAACTCGTTTGTATATTTATTCTCTTTTTAATAAACGTAAGCGCGTGTATGTGTGTGTGTGTGTGCGTATTTATTTTTTTTTTAAATAGGAAATACATTTGTCTCCGCGTCAGAGCAAACTCGATATATTACCACGAGTCAATTATTTGTATATTATGTGAAACGATGGAACGAATAGATATATTATTATCGTTATATTATTGTCAGCATACGCACAACACATTATTATCATAATCTCAGTGGTCTACTTTATGTAATATTATACAAATTTATAAATTCAAAGGTAAAACGTGGACAATATGCATAACCACTATAGTTCGGATAATTTATTGTATAGTACAAATCACTAATAAGTATATTATAATATTGTGTACATGTAGGTTTTGCTTGCTTGTACAATATCTACTGTAAAAAAAATAATATAAAAATATAATGTTTGCTTTTATAGAATAATCAATATCTACGTATGGAACGCGTTATATTATATTATGTTATCGACTAACGTGTATGTGTTGAAATTGCGTCCGTATAGAAATCAGCATAATAAAATAATTATTACGGTATATCATAATGCCATATTATTATATCAGACGTACGGTGGTAGAGTACCCTAAGGAAAAACGGAATTACTCTTAGACCGCGTCATCCAGCACTTAACACTTGCGCCTTACTAAAATAGTTATATCGCTATATAATATTATAACATTACACTTTTTATGCGTTCTACAGAATATTTAGTGCACTTTAATTTTTAATATTAGAGTGAATTGAACTATATAATCAAATTTAAAGGTAATAAGAATGTCATTCAGGGTCTCAGGTTTTTTGTTTTGGAAATTAAAATGTTGAAAAAAGTCGTAAGTATTTTAAAATTGATTAATTTTATAATCATTCAATATAATTTTATTAAATTTATATTTTTCGAATTGATTTGTATTTACTTAAAATATTATCGATTTTTATGGAATTATTTTTTTACATTATTCATCAGTAACTGCGACACTGATTCTATTACGGATAATAAATAAATATTGTATATACGTAGTTACATAAATGTACCTAGTGCTTAAAAAAAAAAAAAATAACAATTTAAAATAATAATACATTAAGAGGTATTTTTATTCAAATAAAAAAGAATATAAAACGTTTAAATTTAAAAATACTCGTTAAGATTTATAACTGATCATAAAAAAAAAAATAATAATAACTAAGAAATTGTTGTGAAAATTATTTTGAAATAATTAATTAAAATAATGGATTTAAGTACAAACAGTAAAAATAATAAATAAATAGATACAATTTTATTATACTTGCACATTTTTTTTTTTACAATTAATTTTGATACTTGTATTATTTTAGTTTTGGCTTTTTTTTTTGTTATAAGAGATAAAAATAATATATATATTACAAACACGTCATTACGAAAAAAAAAATAGTTGAATCATTTTTACACGAATTTATAGTTAATATTATAAATTATAATTTTATACAATATACAATATAACTAGATATTTTCGTAGAATTGCTGAAGTTTTTATTAAAAATAACATTAATTAAAACCACAAAGTCATTAGGAGGACGGAAACAAAAATATATAGGTATCTACGTTATGTCGTCCATCTCTTAAGAAAACAAATGTCGGTAATTTTATAATGACAATGACTAATAACTAATAACAAATAAATAATTAATACTGTGTAATTATTCGGAAATTTATTATCTAATTGAAATTGTATATTTTGATGCCTTGACATTATAATAATTACTAGAATTTAAAAAAAAAAAGTAATAAATATTACGTGTGTGTAAATGTATCGATAAAATATAAAAATTAATTAAATTAGAATTTGTAAAATAAATATTAAAAGCCAAAGTAAAAGTGATTTTAGCAAAGCCCATCACGCAAATATAAAAGTTGATAAAAAAAAATAATAATAATATTATTATGCAATTTTATATTTCTGAAAAAAAAAACAACAGTAATAATACGTTGTATTATAACTTAATTTCATGCTACTCAAAAGTGATTTGAAAATCAAATTTTCAAATGGCGTACACTGAAAATAATATAAACATATAGTACATAATACAGTACTGCACAGTCATATAAATACAATAATATAATATTATATAATTTATAACTTGTGAGGATGAATTGTGTTTGTCATTTTGAATCAGCTTAATATTACATAGCTGTATGAATAACTAATTTCGTGTGTTGGAAAAGTTCTCTGTCATTTGCATTTCTTTTTAGAACTTTCAGATTTATAATATAGTCAACCCTATTGACGACACGGCCAATTGAATAAGGAACGGTGATTCGGAAAGAGCAAGTGCTAGCATTTGATTTGTTGATAAACTACTTCTTCTCTACACACGTGACAGAATATATAGTAATTTTCAAATTGAAACTGCACCATGTTTATATACGGTCGAATAATATAGGTAGTTATATAATACATAAATAACAAATATGGGCTTAATTTCGGAATGACAAGACTATAAACGAGGGTAGTTTTTCCCCTGTTCGAATTAGATGTAGATGTCTTGTACTTCGTAAAAAAATGAGAAAAAATAATTTTTTAGATTAAATAAAATATCATGTATGTATAAAATGTTATACGATACTTACATAACTAGCGGCGATTAAACAAGGTTTTTAAAATTTAAATTTTTTGTCTTTTCACGTTTTGGATGCGCAAATAAGTTCAGTTTAATTTTTTTTTTTTTTGAAAACTAGCATAAATCTGTGAATGAAGACAGTACAGAGTCTTGTTGCTTTATACTTCACTTTCATTAAAAATATTTAAAAATAATGTTGAACAAATAATGTACAAAATGCCGTATAAACAAAAACTGACAATAATATGTGTATTGTAGTTCACTTTGAGACACTTTGATTTTGTTCATTGGCTATAATAATAGTTCTATAACGGCCAGAGAACGTTCAAAAAATTATTCAACAACAATAGGACTCATAACATTAGTCACAGTATTCGAAAACCAGTTTTAAAAAAGATTATATTCATAAACCATTATAGTGCTAAATAAATAATTTATTTAAAATACCTTCTTATTCAACTTAGTAATACTATTAAAATATTATATGTATGATAATGTATTGGCATTATGACAATGGTTTTCAGAAAAATAATATACTGTAAATATAATCCTAAAATAAATTATATTAATGTAATAATGTTACATAATGCAAAATAATAATACAGTATTTTGTAATATATGTATAATGTACAATTTTTACAATTTTATCTATCTATTAGATAGATATAGTAAATTAACATTGTATAATTCAAAAAGTGTTTAAATAAAATATTATGTACCTAATTTCCTCATTAAACAATAGAGAAATAAAAATATTATTATTTTATTTACGTCTAATATGTATATCATATTTATGTATAGTTAAAACAACAAAATATACTGGTAAGTTTATAATAATTATAATACACTCGTAGTATCAATTGTGGCTACTAAAGTAACTTCCGAATAAAATTAATAGCAATCCTCATCTGTTACAACTCTACATAGGACACCATAAAAATGTCTTCATTGAATCAGTCTAAGAAGAAAACATCATATTTTTTATATCTTTCTACTTGAAAAACATTTAAAAAAAGAAATGTAAATTAAAAGTATAGCTAATGGTTATTATACAATTGAAAAAGTCGTAATAATGACGATTAACTAAAAAATGTATGCATATATATATATATACCTACTAAGATATCTAAAAAATGAATCTAACTATAAGATTATCTGTGTTTACTTTGAAACTACAACCTATATGCTATTGGTTATTATTAATTTTTATATTAAAATTTCTCGAGAAAACCTCTATTGTTCAGTTATATTATATGAATAATTTAAAAATATAAGTTTTTGTCTGCTTTATATTTAGTTTTATAAAGATGGTTATATTGTTTTCAAAATATGATCATTTTGTGTATACACAAATATTATTATCAACAAGTATTTAAGATTGACAGCCCGCAGGGAATATTGAGGCTTTATTCAATGCATTTAACCCCCCATAAATTAGCTAAGTTTTATACAATATAAATCCACGTACTCGCAGAATAATTTAAATTGAAATTTATGAAACACGAGACCTGAATCGTAATTATCTGTACAATACTGTCAATAATATGATAGTGATTCTTTAATATCTTTGATAATAAGTTTTAGATTCTAGGTTTTCATAAATATAATATATAATATATAAATGTTTTATATTATGGACAGGTATGAGAAAATAATTGATTGATAAACGAGATATTTGTATTCAATTCTGAGTGAAACGATAAAAGTGTTAATCTTATAATATTTGTATTTGTATTGCATATTTTCTAATGTCACCTTAAGTATGAGTAGCCGTGAAATGGATTCAATCTTTAATATTAAGAGTGGATTGGATCAAGCTGATACTTTAAGAACGAGAGGTGTAAAAACTAAATCATTTTTCGTAAATTATATTATGTTATAAATCTGGGAAAATTAAAAATAAATTATCGAAAAACTGAAATTTTTAAGCAGCGACAGTTTTTGATAAAACCAATGTTTTATTGTTATTCTAAAATTAATAATTTTAGATACATGCATATTTTACCTAATATTTATTACAGGAATTTTATGAAATTGAAAATTTGTAAAATTATTTGAGCTTTTTGAGAAGTTTATAGACATTTTAAATGATTGACTTTTTTTTTATACAATAATGATACACTACATCTATCACTATAGTTATTAACAATAACTTAATAAAAAATATCTCATTGGTTTTTCCACAAGAGTTCTAAAAAAAATATATTGCATTAAATTTTTATGACCGTTTGAAAATTAAAAAAAAAAATCAGATATTTATTAGAAAAATAGGAAATTTTCGTTAAAATGTTTTAGTTATTTGATTGTAATTAAAAATAAAATAAAGTTCAAAAAGTCGATACCATCCGCTGTAACTTAAATTATTATTTTTTTTAATCAAAGTATCGTTCAAAATACTTAGATTAATTTCAAATCATTTAATACAAATTTTTCGTTTTAATATTTAACACATCTTTACAAATAGGTCATTTGATGATACTTCAAAACATACTGCGACGATGAACGCGGTAACACTATATACATATATTATATAACATCGTATATTTACGGCGAAACATTCCCTAACGGTCACCTCCGGATGAAAAAAACCACTACCGCACGCTTTGCAAAATATTCATACACGGACGAGTTGACTTTCGTTTAAAAAGTTGTCCCACTCGGGAACAAAATCGTCCGACGCTTTGCCGCTCAACTTGCCCCGTGTGTCCGCCTGACCGCGCATTTTACCGATAACTTTATACAGTTCACCGTGCCCAGTATTGGCCCGTGTGTCAAATGTCACGTGTTCCCGCGGGATACTACCACTGCTGCAATAATGGAATAGGTACCTATAGTATTACGAGCGGCGTGCGTATAATTAGCACGTCGCTAACTCACCTATAATACCAGACGGGTTTTTTTTTTGTCGTCTGAAAGTGCGCGTAACGGGAGGGCGATTATATAGTAATTTCCGTTGCGAAAAACTTTCGTAAACACTCGTACACAGTACACTACACAATATATTATATTTGTATATATATATATATAATTTGAACGATGATTATTATTACCATCAAGAAAAAATAAATAAATAAAATCGTAAACGGAATTCCAAAGAGGTTCAACCGTATTATTATATTTAATAACATTCCGATGTCGGTATTCGAGAATACCGATATTCGCGATTGGATTTGATTAAACCAGCGTACCTGTAACACAAATCGGTATGAGCATTTCAATATTGTATGTTGTAAATATACCTAAATACATACATTTTATATGATATCATTCGTAATATCATAATGATATGTAGGCAGGTACTTGTGTATTATATTAGAATGCGCGAAACAAATAATATTTTGACCGATGATATAATATTCGAGATAATAATATTCTTATACTTATTATAATTATTGTTGGGTGCAGAAAGGATAATTGATTTTCAAACAAAGAGTTTTGGATCAATGGTTACATTTAAGAAAATATTACTACGGCGACTAATATTGGGAAATTATTTCTTTATATTTTTTTATATGGAAATTGGAGGCGCTTATGATTTTGATTGTGGTGGCCGTTGAGTTCGGCTGAATAACAATAACTATAATGGCCTTATGAATAATCAATATTAGTTATTTACCAATTGTTTAAAAATCTAAAAGGCGTTAACGATTAAATTCAGTTATAATTACAAATTGTTTTATTTAACCGTTTTAAAATAACTGTGTTTAATAAATAAAAAAATGTATAATATCTCGTATAGAAATAATATTCGATAAAGCACACTCAAAGTAATTACTTTTACGACTTTAAAATTATTTCACGTTAAGGTTAAAGACTTCAGTTGATGATCATCGGAGAATAAAGGTTTTGGATGAAGTATTATGAATACACAATAATACTGAAATACGCGATACACATATTATGAGAACTGCAAACAAAAATCAATGGTTTACAAACATAATATTTTTGATTTAAACACATTGTTTCCGATTCAAATTACGGTTTCGTTGCGAATATTACGTTTTTTCTATTTAATTAACTATTAATAGTCTGCAGCTACCGCGAAACTTAATAATTTATGTTGCAATTTAAACCCAACGGCTAACGATTTTATAATTATATCTTATTTTAATACATCGCACACAGTAGGCAATTAATAATCATTCAAAATTGTAATTATAGCGTTTTTCAATAACATAACTGTTTACCTTGTAGAAAATATTTATTACTTTTGGATAAAACAATATTTGTATAATACAAAAATAAAAATAAAAAGTTTCATTCATTTATTTAATTAAGCGGACTAAGAATTTAAAACACATATCATAAATTCATAATGTTAGTAAAAATACGTAAATGGTTTATGGAGAAATGAAATATTTTTAAAATTATTTTTATAATTTAAGCTACAGCCTGTAATAATACAATATAGACGTTACTACCTACTCCTTTGATACTGGCATTGTCAGTATTATTTCTGTATAACAATAACTTCAGATATTTTATCGGGTTGAAATATTTCAAATGTATTCGTTGAGTACCTACCTACATTAGTCGTTTTTGGGTTTACTTGTCGAGGGTAAGTAAACTTCTGTTGAACATTGTTTTTTTTTTTGTCTACTGAGTCCATAGTGTTTCACAGCAAAACCAAGAGACGTATTTCCGCAGTCCACATAGAACTTGTATTGTGTATAGGCCACTACGATGTATACACCGATATTTATTAAACAAAAACATGACATATAATTTAGCATAAACTTTATTTTAATAAAAAACGCGCAAACGTATCTCAAGACCAGCAAAAAAATATCGAATAGTGACAACAATAGGTTATTAAGATACAGAACCTATTTTTTTTTTTACTCTGTCAAAATCTATGCTACATCATGTCCCGAGCAAAAAATAACTCACTGATACCGTACACCGATTTTCCTTTAATGTTATCTGCAGGAGGCAGATAAGGTGCATCCTTGGTCTTCTAATAGTCGATTGTCACATAAATAAGGACTGTTTGACTATTATTTACTCGTGATAATATACCGGTGTCATTATATTATAATGTAATATGAGTTACGATTAATATATTTATTATGAAATAAATAAATTTGTATTGTTTTTGATATACTGGTGGTGACCATTTATATACTGGTTCTATGACAACTTTCTTAATAATGAGTATAACATACAAAAACTTCATGAATCGTTAAGAATGAAGACCTTATAAACTTGCTAATTAGAATAGTTGCTACAAACATCTCGTAGTATGGTAAATTGTATTAAAGTAATGATAAACAATTTATAAATATTATAAATTTATATATATATATATATATATATATATATATATATATTATATTTATTTATTTGTTTTGACATATCGAAGCAAAAAAAAAAAACTTAATAGGTATACAGGAATACCTATAACATGACAGATGTAAAAAAAAAATATCTGATTTACCAAAAAAGTCGATGAACAGGTGACGATCGAATACACAAACGAATTGGGATATAAAATTTAAATATCATACTCCACTGTTAATTTATTTGATTTGTTTCCGACGATTACACACAACCAAAAATATAATTTTTCTGAATATATTGTCGAGGTATACATTGTACATAAATCTAAGATAAAAATAAGAATATTACATTATATTACTACACGAATATTATATTTATGCAAAAAGTGTTTGTATCCTTTCTTTGCACCCGTATGGACCACTAATATGACGTCACTAATCAGTTATGACTCCTGAGGATAATACGCGGATCATCATCTTTTTGATATTATTTAATGTTGTTTTACTCCTATCTAAATAATTATTATTTAATTTTCGTTATTTTTGTTTCTCATCGTACATATAAATAAGTACTAAACTTGATGTTGTACCTCTGAGGTACAATATCGTTATATTGATATTACACATGTGCGCCGTCGGGCTATCTATACCAGTATTTTAAATAAATAATTCAACATCACACGTATTCCCATACTACGAATAGTTACTTTATTATATTTATTCAAAGGTATATATTCCGTTGTAGAACTCGTTTGGTCTTTTTTTTTTTTTTTTTGTATACAAATTCGGAAACCAATAACATTAATGCCGAGCAATCAGCCAGTCGCCGGTTCACGGAAACGTCGTATTACTATATACTATACGCACTGCTACAATAAATAGGTAGTTCGTAGAATTTCATTAAGCGTACACAACATAATATATTATATTATACCGTAGTTCTTCGTGTGTATAAAAAGCTACGGCAACAAATCCGATGGTTCTTGCAAACGGAGACTGAGATAGATTCGTTCTACACGAGTGAATCCGCATTTAAGGTGAAAAAAGGAAATACTACCAAAAGCGCATAACGGCCCTGCCAAACAGTTCTATATATAATGCACACACGCACACACGCACGTGCGTTACACAACTCGTATAATATGTAAAATGGTGATAAAAAAAAAAAAAAATGTACGCCTTTTATAACCGATAGTAAATTTAAGTGTTCGGCGACGGCCACTGGACCGTAAGACAATAACTCACGAACAACGCGTATATGGACGATATGACTTAAGTAGGTGCCTATCGTCTAGACGCGGAAAAGCGACAAAAACTCAGTAAACTTTGGCGACTAGTCTTACTTCGCCTATAATATATCTAATATATTTGCTTTGCCCCACGTCCCGTCGTATATACAAAGCGATTCACTAAAAGAACGCTCACTCCTTTGTTTTCGATATTGCAGTTATAAGTTATTCGAAATCTGATTTTTGAAATTTGTAATCATAATTTAAGACCATATTTTAAAATCACTGGCATTTTTTTTTTTTGTTATTTAAGAAGTGTTCTATGGAGATACAAATTACTTTTTTAAATTGACAACCTCCCCCTTTTTTTACAATAAATTATTTAGAGTATATATATATTTTTTTTAATTTTAACGTATTGAAATCTAAATTGGAACTAATAGAGTTTGAGTTATTCAATTGTTTGTACTAAGAATAATAAGTCCATGATAATGATAACCTAACTTATTTATACAACTCCTTTAAACAGTAGAATAAACACAAGATATAAAATTAAATTTACTCTGTTACTCTATATTTTGTAAAAATATTATTAAGGATCTTGTTCTGTATTGTAATAACCAAAAAACTACTCGTTTGAAAATATTAAATTAGGAACATGATGATCCTTTTAAAAAAAAAATAATAGTTTACAATAAAAAAAGAAAAAGATCCTCAGATGAAAAACAGAATTTTTTATTGCCACGGAACACTAATTTAACACATCCTGACAATTTGAAAATATAGCTTAAGTATTTTTGAAAATTCCGAAAATCAGATTTCCAATAAATTCATTAATAAATGAAAAATGGAGGTGAGCATGTTTGGTAAATCATTCTGTGTATATATTTATTTAGTTTTCCCAAACATCCGGTTTTTCGGTTGTGTATTTTTATTTCTCACACCGCTATCAGGAAGAGGAGTCAGCGTGATTTACTGTTATTGTTTTTAATTAGATGCGGTTTTATTAGGCAGACTCCGGAAACCCAGCCGGACAGTGCTGATTTAGCGACGGGCAATGGCCGCAAAAACAAATTGCCAACCTTTCGTAAAATCTCGGCATTTTTCATTTATATCCTATGTACACAATGCGAACGGAATTATTTAAAATATTTGTAGTCCCGGCCCCCGGGAGTTTACCAACCTCAAAGTGGCCCAAGATAAACAAATTAAACGTAAATGGAATGTCTATATGTGTATATACCTCCTAATATACCTATTAAATTATTTACATCATTTTCTTTTGTACATTCACCGTTGTATTTATAATATAATAACACAATTTATTCCGAAGAACTAAGTAATTGAAAAATAATTACATGTTTTTGAATAACGTTCTTATATCACCGGTTTTTCTTTACAATCTATTTTTTAATAAAAATGTAAAGTGCTCTAAATATTGTTCCACTTTTTATGCACTTTATTGCTTATATTAATGGATAATTCACGTTTAACGTTTTTTTTTTACCCTTTTAAGTTGTAATATTTAATACAATTTACGACTTGTATTTCATAAAATTTCTAGTCTGAAGTTTAATTCAAAATAGAGATGATGAAAATTAATAACAATTGTTATAAAAAAAAAAACTGTAAAATTTACATTAAAAAAATGTTTTACATTTAATTATTCTTTCTTGTAAATTTCTTAAATTCCACTTATTTTATACGTTATCAAGTTTAAAAAATATGAAAAATTGCATGTATTTTTAATAAAATTTTTGAAATGTTTAAAGTAAAATATTTTAGATTTTTTTTATAATAATTTCTTAAATTTGTCAAAAAAAAAATCAAATTATAATATTTGTACCTAAAAGATTAAATTTACTTTCTATAAGTTTTTTTTCAAATTTATATTAAAATTATAAGAAAAAAAGGAATTTTAATAGGTAATGCACATTTGTAATTATATCCGAAGTCATTAACTTAGTTTCCCTTAATCATTTTTTACTCAATTGAGCAAACCTTAAATAATTATGTTTATTATGTAGGTACGTTTACAAATCAAAGGCAGCGATCGACCTATGTTTTTTTTAAATCATTTATTCAAATAAATTTGAGATTTAATATTTCCTATAAAATGTATAATATAGTCATAGAATATTAACTATGTAATTTATGAACTGTCAGTATTTTATTTTAGTATATTTTTCTTAAAATTATATTGATTTATAAAAATATGTTTGTTAAAAATACAAATAATGATGTACCTACTTCACTCTACTTTTATCTTATATTAGGAAAAAACTACAAAATCGTTTAAAGTATATTTTAATAAAACTGTATTTTATACTATAGCCACTGAGAATGGCTTATTGAATTAAATAGTTTAATAACCATTTTTCAAAAATTAATTTTTTTATGAAAACTTGACTTTATAAGCGTTTGAGGTTAATTTTTTATTATACAGTTAAAAATTTAAACTAATTTCTATTTTTTTATATTTATTTTGTCAATTATTTAAAACTATAAAATATAAATACATTGTTATTTCAGTAGAAATTGAAAAATTATTATAGTGTTAGCTACTACTAATATTAATATAACATATTATTCATAGAAATGGTACTTGTCACATCATCAGGTTAGGCCATACATGAGCTTGGAATAGTTTTTCGTATACAATGATTTATCACTGAATTGCATTCAGCTCATCCATTACAGTGACCTACATAATAAAAAGATACACTAGAAACATATTATCAAAGCGACGAGTTGCCTTGGTTTTATTTTTTTGAGTAAGACGCGTATAACAACTAGAAATTCAATAGCTCTTACTCTAATTAATTGTATATATTATTAAATAAAAACTTATTTTTTATTATAGTTTTCTTCAATGTACTTTAAAACTTATAAATATACCTAACTAAAAAGTATCACTATTTTGTTATAATATAATTATTATCTAAAAATAAAAACTACAATTTTAAATTATTAATTTGTTTTTGGAAATATTAAGTTGGTATTAAATTACCTTCAGTAAAACTTATATTTTATACATTAAAATAAATAAAATATACTTATTTTATGTAAATTGTAAAGTATATTAAAGCATTGCAATATGATTAGTTATAATAATATATGTTAAAAAATAGATTTAGTCGAGGATAAAGAACAAAATAATAAAAATAATAATTTTCTTTTAAAAGTATGAAAAATGTATATCTTCAAACCAAGATTGAGATGCTATTTTTTAATTATAATATTATTTTGAAATTAAATATAAAAATACAAAATCAAATATTTTTTGATATTAAAATCATTATTAAAAATAAATTTTATAAATCAGAAAGTTATTAATTATTATTATTTTAGTAGTTTTAATTATTATACATTTTTTTTTAAGTTTTAGTTTATTATCGGTAAATACAGAACTTATTATTATTTAAATACAACATTGCAAAGTTACATTTCATGGATAATGGGGTTTAATACACTGCCAAATCTACCCGATTCATCAAATAATGTTTTATAATATCCTCAAAGAAAAAAACTATTTTCCATAAGCTGCTTACAAACTATCTATATGTTACTTATTTTTGATCTTATTGTTTAAATATTTAAATTAAGTAGGTAATTTTGTATCACATAAAATTCTAAAAAGTGTGTATTTAAATAAAATATGTATATTACACTGAGATCAATAAGTATGATAATCCGTAATCAACTGTACAACACTATACAACTATATATATCTATAAAATAAGTTCTAGAAAGTTCACACTATATGTACCTACATATTGTATTGAACAATGAAACACGGTAAATTTCATTGTTATATAAAATGCAATACTTGAAAAATCGAGGAAAAAACTCGAACGTATCGTGTTATTTTAAAGATATCTGCATGTATAATTTAAATGCTTGATTTTTGAACAATATAAATGCAAATATTGTCTACAGTTAAATATTATTCTAAAGTAAATACATATTTTTTTTTATACTTTATAAACATGTAATATTGTATGTGCTAAAAATTACACCAAAATAGTCGAAGTATTAGTAAGTTTAATCGTTAAATAATAAATTACAATATCCAAATATAAGCAATAGGCAACACAACTATAATTAATATATTATATACAGTGATAGTTTCTAGTTTCTACGCAATCGATTATAGATTAAAATAGTAGATTATGTTTATTGAAATATAGAATTTAATCGTATCGTAATTTACTATACTACCGAGTGAATTAATAATTATCGGAGAGAATTTTGTTTGAGGATATTTGAGAGTATGAATTCATATTAAAGCCGGATTTTGAGTGAAACCTTTTGTGGCGTACTGTATAGTCGTACCGAGTAGTTGGGCTCTTAAATGAAATTATATTTTGAGAAGTAGGTATTCAATATAGAATATTTGCTTAAAGCTTTTAGCCACAAATTGATGCGTAAAGTGAATTTTTTTTAACAAATCGATAAACAACGGATAAGTTTTACATTTTTGGATGATAAAATAGTATTACTACCCCTTACCGAAAATAATCAACCAAATGGCCATCTTTATTTACTGTAATGCGTGTCATACATTTTTGCAATTTATAAAACAAATAAAAATATTAAATGTTGATGCAAAAGTATAGACAAGTTTGGAAAAACTAGAAAATCTGGATAAATTATACAACAGTTATATCGCTAAACAATAAAATTATCAATATTAAAAAGAAACACATAATAATAATATATTGTGCATTGCGCAGTGTTCATTTTGAATATAGGTATGATATTTTATGATGAAAATTATAAATTTATATGTAAGATTATACTGTATAGTTTATAATAGTAAAATACGTAGGTATACAATATCATATTTAATAAAGAAATAAATTTCGATTAAAATAAGAACAAAATATTGTGACTAGGAGGTTTTTTAATACATATTTGCCCTTTATTCTTTTTATTTACTTCATGCCTATACATTCTGTCTTAATGCGAAATATTTATCAAGGGATTTCGAACTAAGTATCCGTAAGACTTTTTATTCTTTTTTTTTTCTGAGAAAAAGATTAAACGAAATAGTTTTTTGTCCGTAAATAGTAATAACTATACGGACATTAAAAAAAGAAAAGAAAAAAGAAACTCCAATCGAAATAATGTACAGATTTATAGAATCTCTTATTTCTTGTTTTGTATGCTGCTCACACTATGTACCAGCCTATCTTCGCAGGTCATATTATTGAGGTTGAGAGTAAATATGTACTGATCTCTTCATACTTCTTCAAACACAGCTTCCAAAAACCAATACGGAATGTAAATAAACATTGTAAACATACATATATAAAATATAATTAATTACAATATAAAAGGAAAAAAAAGGTAAATAATTATTTACTTTTATACATCAATGCACAGGCAGGTATGAGTGCATGATACATATTGGTCGTGATGTCAAAAAGATAAATAATCAATGTATGTAACTATTTACATAACGCATATTTGCGAATTGTAATGGCTAGTAATGTATTCGTGATATAATATACATGTGACCCTGAATTTAAAATCAAAAGTTACTGATTCTTCTATTACATATCTTTATTTATTTATGAAGCTTGTACTTGAATCAAACTGTATAGTTTTGTGTTTTTGAGAAATGTATTTATAGCATAATGCAAAAGACAAAATAGATAAAAAAAAAAATCAGTAGGTAAATAATAATAACTAATAACATAAATCAATTCAGATTCTGAATAGATTAAATGAATCGAATTAATAATTAAAATTGATACCTTAAAAAAAAAAATAAATAAAAACCATTTTCCTAAACTGCATCCGGTGACAAGAAAATTAATGTGATTTTGAGTTGCACAAATAAAATTTCGATATTGCTTCAATGCCGATGTTTTGTGTTGTAAATAAATAAAAAAGAAATTCATTGCGTTCACTACCGGCGCTCAATGAATTCATTTTAATTTGGCCGATAAAATTCAGCTGGGGTTAGGTCCATAATTGATTGATGGGAATCCTCGCGTACCTTTTACATGCCGCGCGTCAGCCTGCGCTTTTCGTCCGTATCCGGAAATTCGCACCCAAAACACGTCCGCGCCGTATAAAATATCTCCGCCGTACTAAAGTCAGCGTATATTATAGTATTATAGTCTACATATCGAAAATTAAACACAAAGCGAGTGGGCGGTGTGTGTGTGTGTGTGTGTGTGTGTGTGAGAGAGAGAGAGAGAGAGAGGAAAAAATAAGTAGAAATATAAAAACCCCTATAATCGTTTTTCTTTTAAACAGACGGCATGCACGTACGTCGGAGAAAAATAAAATTTAATTGTCACTAAAATCCGACGATTTATGCTAGTTCCGAGGAGCGTAATACGTAATAATTTTGCTTCTCTAGACACACCGAACTACAACGGTTATTTGCACTCAAATGAACTAACGGTTGTGGCCATGACAGTTGAATTATAATTCTATTTCCACCACACGACGTACATCCTAAATAATGATAATGCACTATTATACTAATCGTATTTATATTTCATATTTTTTATTTAGTAGGTACCTTCAACGATTTTTGCTTATTTTGGATAGAGAAATCTGTCTGATTTGCACATTTTGTTTGGGTGCTTTTTGATTTTGAGAGCAACGATGAAATGTTGAACATGTGATGATGATTTTATAATGACAGATGTTTTTCATCACGTTTTAGTGCAGGAAAAAATATTTTAAGCTTCAACTTATAAACGCAGTAAAACATATTTTGATCTTATTGGTATCATTATTATTATTTTTAATTTTCTTAGAAATGCAGTATAAAGTAGGAAGCTTTCATTACTTATAAAAATAATCGACAAAACGAAAATATTTTTGAATTATAAATTTTCAAACAAACTTGAATTTGTGGTTTAATGCAAGTTGAAAATAGATTACACTAGACATATATTTGAAATTTTCACCAAATATTTGTAAATATATTTGAATATTTTGTGGGTGCGATGTTATCTTAAAAATATTATTATAGCTTTTTTTAAGCTATAAACTACACAATATTATGTATATGAAATATTAAACGGTTTTTTTTTTTATTTATCTTATGACAGTTTGTTTAAAATGTAAAATTAATATTGAATACGTAGATCCTCAAAAGAATTTGTATATGCAATGTTTATTTAAAAAAAAGTATCAAATTTTTTTATAGGCGTTTTAAGTTTGTTAAAATTACAAAAATTTACAATCTATTTTGTTGTTAAAAATCCATGCCATTTTAAATTTTAAAAGCTTCATTTCTGAAATACATTCCTCATATAGTAGGTATATCGACATAATATTATATTTATAGGTATTTATACAATTCATTATTTGGTGAAAACAGATGTTTAAACATGAATGAAAATTTTACTCTGTCGATATTAGTAGTTATTTTGTTGTAATAAAAAAAAATAATATTGATTATAGGATTAATTTTAAGCTATTTATAACACACCGCTATTCACATATCACACTGTTTTATGGTATCTATATCGGTATAAATGTATACATTAATAACGGCCAATAATATTAACCGCAATAGGTAATATTATGGTTATTATAACATTTGTGGCAACAACAAGTTCAACCTACTACCGCATTCCTAACAGAAAAATATTTACTAACGACTAGTTATTATATAAATAAATTATAAAATATCCTTCAGAAGATTACTTAGAATCATCTGTCATATATGCAATGTCATATAATATCGTATTCAAATTGAACACTTCCATTACAGTAACCCGATGCTACTTAATAAGCGATTTTTATACGTATATATTATATATATTTTTTTTTTTCGATCAAAGACTATATTATATGTTTCAGTTTTTAATTCCTAATCTAATAACATTAATTAATGATGTCGTAACGTAAAATCAATAATGTGATTTAACACTGTGTATACAAAATTATTGAATTATATGCCGATACACTTATTGGAGTATTAGATTACAAACTTAAATATTTATATATAAGTAATATTATTAAACTATTAATACAAACCACACGGTTACTTAATATTCAATAAATTAATATAGTGAGCTAATAGTTTAATAAACACGATTTAGTGCCAATGATTGGTTTATTAAATTTTAGTTTACCATCAAATTAATTAATTCGTTTTGTATCTTGACGTAAGTATATGTATGTAATTAAATACACTGATAAAAATCACAAAAAAATTCCATTTATTAGATTTTAGATTAAAGTATTTCTTTTAATAGTAACAGCGTAGCAGGTATATATATTATTACCTTTCACCAAAATATATTTACAAGAAATAATTATTGTAAACTGATGATTATTTTCGTCTTATTTCTTCGTATCAAAAGTATTATACATAGAAAAGGTTGTTATCGCAAGAAAAATATTATTTGCATAATTAATAAAACAACAATAATAATAAAATAAACCATACGTGGTAATGATGTATAAACATACTAATTAATACCTATGACCTTATTGCAAGTTAGATTATAATATTAAAATGCAATACTAGGTAAGCCTCATTTTCGATGTAATGCTAAAAGTAGGAACTTAAAATGAAGTTAAAAATAATAATATATTGACATACTATAATATGATATTATATTAATTTTATTTTAGTCGGTTTACCTAGGTGTTTAAATACCAACCCGATTGTTTAACATTAAGTATTTCATTAAATTATTATATTTTGTTTTATCATAGCTAGGTAATATGATCACTACTCCTATAAAACTGTTTTTTTTTTTTAATTAAAATATTAAATAACACTGACATAAAAAATAATTATGTTGAGTATTATTTGAGTAAAAACATTATTTAAAATAAATTATTTTTAACACGGCGTTTAAAGTAGGCATAATTTAGTTAAGAACTGCTGTGTGTAGAATGATTTATAATTGCATAACGTTACCGTTCATAATAATAATAATAATAATTAATTTTGAAGTATAATTTATTCGTAGCTTATAATTAAGTTATCATACACAATTAAAAAATAAACGGTAAATTAGTTATTAGTAAATTAAACAGTGAAAATTCCAAAATATTACCTTTGTATTAATATACTATCACGAAATATATCTGAAAATTGCTTTTAATAAATGTAATATTTCTGAATAATAAAATGATAGATCTGTACTTACTAAATTGCGTTTATAGACATTTTTTAAATTTTTAAATAGATAATATTGTCATTCGTATCTGAAAATAAAAATAAATATTATATTACACGATTTTTACTGAAATTAGAAGTCTATATATTTTAAAATTATTATACATTTATAATAAAAATCTAAAAACAATATTAACGTAAAATTTAAAGTGTAATTATTAAAATTTTAAATATTTAAAAGGAACTACTAAAACTGTAAAACGGAATAAATTGGTATACATTAAATGCATATGAACGCAGGACAGTATTTTTTACTAAAAATTATAGTGCTGCGTTTTTTATTCCCAAAAATGAAATTAATAAAATATAGTAGTGAAATTTAAACCTTATAATTTTACATATTACTTTATATTTTATTTTTTATATTTATTTGCTTATTATGGTGAACAAAAGTTAAATTATTTCTATATACATGTTTTATGTTAACTTGGCTCATTTAAAGCTAGTTATTTTTATCTTTCGCATTCACTTATTCTGATAACTATAGTTACACTAAAAAATAAATATTTTCAAATGTGCTATCTCTTATTGTATCTTATTATTGGCCATACAATACAAATGTCATAACGTCTAGAACAAAAATGGACTGTTCTCTTTATACTATATGATTTATTTAACCATCTGAAAATCATCACTGTATAGTGAAACAATACGTGTTACTGATATACACTTATATTTAAAAATAAAAATGAAATAATTCGTTATATATCTATTATATAGAACACTAAAAATAATTTAATATAATCCACTACAGATATATTTGAATGTTAAATTAGTTCAGAAAAATCGATGTATTAAAGAAATTTCAATTTTATTTGATTAATTGAAACTTATTGTTTAAATTAAAAATCCAGTATTTTCGACATTATTATACACATAATAGGAATATTAGGATACATCAATAATTAAACGGAAAAAAAATATTAAAAATTTATTTCAAACAATAGATAAACATTTTAGTGAAAATTAAAGGTACATATTAACTTTAAAAGTGATTTAATTTGAGTATAACTCCTAAGAGCTGATTCGTCAACTAAATATAGTTATTACATAGTTCACACTTGTATGAATTATGAATTCCTTAAATAATAAAAAAATTGTATTTGAAATGATATTTTAATTAAGTATTATGTTTTTTTTTTAAATATAAATAAATATTTTTTTTTTCCAACGTATAATAATATATTAATACGTGTCAGTATGTGTAATGTATGTATAACACAAACAAATATGGCAAAATAATTATGTATTTCATGTAAACATACATGCATTTGCAGAATTTAAAATGTTAATCAAAATTAATGTTTTATTATATTCTTTTAATGTAATTTTTAGTAGGCAATTTAAGTACTATTGTGAACATAAGTATGTAGGAACTCACATTTCTTACATACATATTATCATATTTGATAATTAGAGCACAATTATTTTTAATTGTACTACAATAATTAGAGAAACTAAACGCAAACAAATATATGATCTACCATTGTTTTACCTCATAAATAATATAAAAAATTATGTCATGTAAATATTTTAATTAATAAAATACAAACAAATGGCTTAAATAGTTATTTTTAATTTATCTGAACAATTTTAATTGTAATTATCTATACTATTAATAAATTATGTAAGTAATTAAAAAAATATCATTTCATTTTTATGATTATTAATAAATTATTATACGGATATGGTTAAAATAAAACGGATGATAAATTAATGTATATATATTATATATAATATATAAATAAACAACTAAATGAATACATTTAAATAGTTACCTACTTTTAAAGAAGTAGATTATGACGTGTGTAGTATGTGCAATTAAATTTTTGAAATTGATTTACATCAGCAAATGAACCTTTCAAGGATAAACAAATTGTTTTCCGTATTAATAAATAACGGGTTATCATCGTATTAAGTAGAGAACTGTCGTATTATATCATCTCCAGCTGGCCATAATTTGTGCAAGACAACCGACCAGCTCTATTTCTCAGAGTGTTTATTAAATAATGATCTGGACTTGTATTATACCCAGATCCACATAAAATATTGTTTGTCTCTGTAATGGATTCTGTCGTGTAGCAAAGGCAATGGTTTTAGAAAGGCTGTCCCATTCAAATTACCAGTCATAGCTGACTTGTGTGAAGTATAAAAGTATTCAGTCGTCGTAAAACGTTATGGCCGTTCTTGATTAAATTGTACACAGCGTACAGACAGCAGCTCAAAAATAAGAACCTTTAAATTTATCCATAACAGATAAAAACATTGTCAGCGACAATCGTGGAGAGTAACGTTTTACTGTAATAATATATAAATGCAAATTTAATTTGTTCCAATAAGAATATTATTATTGTGACATGAAAAAAAATAATAAATTTTCTTAAACTCTGAGCACAAGTCATTATTATATTTTCATTAGGATACATGAAAAACTAAATAATTTCCTTTCTCATTGTGTGCCTAATGTAGTGATTATTTTAATAATAATAAAAACTAAAATGACACTATATAATATACTCTTTTGACGCCATTTTATAATTTCAGATTTTTCTTCCGTCAAATAGTCGAGTTTAATATAGCGGATATCCCTCTATTGGACGACCCGTGTAATAAAATAACAGTAACGAGATAATACAATAATTCTTTCGTAAATAAACAAAACGACCAACAAACAAACAAAGTATCACTTTTTATTATTATTTCCAAAAAGGAAAAAAAATCACGAAGCAATAATGGTCTAAAAAATATTTAGCTTTTCATTTGCTATAAAAAATATTGTTATAACTTCTATAAACATTTTACGATAATAGAATTGTAATTATACATAATGATAACGGTGGCAAGAAGAGTGCAGGACACATAAAAAGTAAAAGCCTCGGGGCTAAAATCTGATCCAGTTAATACTTATTACGCAGAAAATTAGAATTATACCAAAGATAATATTATTGTTTAATTCTGAAATTGTATTCTAAACTTTTACATTTAATTGTGCATATCTTTTCAAATATAATGTAGAACTTTGGAATTATATAAAGTATCATATGAAGAGAAAAATATCCGGAGAATAAAATGCAATAATAACCCTTATGAGAAAAAAAAAGTTATAAAATAAGAATAAGAAAATCCATCTATAAACGCATGTAATGATGATTTTTATTTTTGTTTGTTTCGATGTTTCTCGCACTGAATACAATACAATACAATAGGGTCGTTTTAGTACGTAATAAATGCAACACTATTATATTATTATTATTATTATATATAGGTATTGTAGTGAACCGTTAGAAAAAGGTATTAATATTGGTTAAATATATATTATATAGCACAAGTCCAACGAGCGTGTAAAATATAAGATTAATATTAAGATAAATCTATTTCAACGAACAATACACAATTTATAGGTAAACATAAAATTAAAATGTTGTAGGATTATCTCCAAATGCATTTCAAATGATAACATTTTTCAAAATTGTTGTTTTTAGTTATGAAAGATAATTTTTCTTGTTTTTCAAACCGCTTAAAATTGTTATGATAGTGCTAATTTATTTTTCAATTTTAAACAAAAATGAAAAACTAGAAAATGAGGTCCAAGTTGACTACAAACGAAATAAATAAAGCAAAATATTACTGTGGTTAGAAAAAGGTCATATTTAAATATTCCCTATTTTAATTCATAAAACTTATTCAATGATTTTGGAGCATATACAAATTAGTAGGTACTCATAAAGTAAAAGCACTATAAAATACAAAAATTTGTCAAGACAGATTGTTGACGGAAGTTTCACTCAGTTTTATTCAGCTGTGCCTGCCTACATGTAGTTGTAACCAGTTCAACATCGTTTGATGGTCTTTACTGTCGTCGGAATTGAAATCGATATCGTCCAGCATTCGATCGCAGCAACCCGTGTGGACATACCAATTAATTAATACGTCATCGAACTGTCTGCGCACGTATGATGCGTGTGCAGAGGAGCTGTCAAGGTCTTACGAGTTATCGTACAACTCTGTATGACAGAAATATCAAACTGTAACAGATATGACAGCTAGTGCTTAAATTTGGCGTTTATTACTTTTAAAAAGTTATTAAGCAACTCTACCCGTCACTTAAGTACAATTAAAAATTGCAATGAAATTACTTCACTTTACAAATAAAATAAAATTAACTTCTTCACTTTCGCGTTAGAAGACAAAACAAAACATTACACATATGGATTTCTCTCAATTCTCATCAAACGTCAAATTACGATTAAAATAAGTGGAAACACTGTATAGGTATAATTTTGATAAAATACCAAAATGTAGAGAGAAATTGTATTTTGAGAAGAGGGAAATAAAGTATAAACTGCGAGTAAATATATTTCCCAGAATATTGAAAACAGAACAGTGACGACTGTGACGATTGTTATACATTATACATAATTGCATATCATGATATCTTTTTCTGTTATCTGATTGATATTTATTTATAAATATATTTTAATTCTTGATATTCAAAATGATAATGATTTCCATTACATTTTCGTTACTAGGAAAAATAATTCTAACGTCATTTCAAATTACGTAATGAGTTATGCTTTATAGTTACTATATACGCTACTACTCAACACAACAACGTTCTATAGTAATAACGACAGAGATTTGTAATATACTAACAGCCGTATTATTATATAGTAGTTATATAGTAATAGCAGTGTGCTATAGGTAATAACCCGGTTGGTTAGCATTGGCTACTGTCCAGATGTCTCTCACATTTCTCCCCTTTCGCCCTTCACCGGTTTCCGTCCTATTTTTCTGCTTCCCTATCGCCGCCTCCACTACCCCCCACCACCATCCATTCGCAGAGGAGTACCGCCTCCACACAGTCCCGTAATAAAATAATCTCGGCGACAGATTGCACGTGCTAGGTACACGGTCTCCGCCTGTGGATAACTTAATAAGCCACTGCCTGCGCTCCGATTTCCTTTCCGACATAATATACACCGGCGAAACGGAGTGCTGTCCGCGGAGAACGTGCCAAAAACAATAACGGACGCACGTACGCTCCGTAATAATGCACTCATCGATTCCGACCATATCGACGACCACATATACGGCACACAAGCGGGTCGTCCGTTTCGAAGTCACGCCGTCCGACAAACGGAAACCTCGCGCCCGCCGATCTGCACGCAATAAATAATAATATGTTCGAGTGTCTACTTAAAAAGCACGACCCTCGGGCGATGCTCAGCAATTATTATGATGTTTAAAATATATTTCCATAATAGCGGGTCGTACTTTATTTGTAAAAAAAAAAATCTACTTTCTACGCTAAAAAACTTTTTTTTTTAAACTTTTAATGACATCGTCACTTCTCCAATGCTATTAAATTAATTCGGTATATAACTCCTCGACATACTCTAATTCGTTATTGCGCCATGACATGAAAAAATGAATATATATCACCAACTTTTCGTAATTTCATTGGAATAAAATATCTTTATTAATCATTTACAAATATTAAATATTTGTGAAATTTTACACTATATACCTACAGAATTATATATACATTTCAAATGGAAATAATCGAAATACACTCTGAATATCAGCTGATTATTCGAACTTCACTTATTTGCCATTTTTTTTTCTCGAATTTAATATTATATTTGATAGATTAAATAATTTATACTTTTTTTCCATTTTCATTAATAATAATTAAAATAAACGCACTCGTCTAAATACATAAACTAATGACGTTTTCAATAAAACTATTAAGTATAATATTAACGTTAGAATTTGTTATAATTTATAGATTTTAATGAGTATAATATATTCAAAACTTAATTTGTACACTAAAAAATTAAATACAAAAATTCTTCTAATGCATTCATTTACAGAAACATTATGTAACAATAAACATAATATTCTTGTATTATGCAAACATTTGACGTCAAAACAAAGTCAAAGGCCGTCGTATAGTATCATAAACTTACATTTGAACAACGCGTGGGAGTAAAAATAAATAGTAGTAGAATTTATAATGGCGTAAATGGATAATGTCCCGAGAGCGGCGGACGTTCGTAATAAGTTGAACATATAAGAGGGTTACAAAGACTCAGGAGGAATTTAGATTGAACTTAATTCCGACAATAGGACGACAACGATGCCGGCAGCCGGGCTTATGTGTTTCAACGTAAATGATTAGCTCGATCGTTAAATCCTCCAAGACAACAGAAAAATAAAACGTCGGTGGATAAAACGGCGAGGGGTTCGAGCTACTTGAGCGAAATGGTTTTGAATTGCTGCGCGGGCGTGGCTAGTCGGAAGTTAGGTTACAGACTAGATCGTGGGTTAAGGAATTCAGCGATAAGGCTGTAAGCGATTGATTAACTCGATGTTAGTTGCAAAAAAACATAATATCAGTTTAAAAATAAATATTTCACTCGATTTTTAGTTATCGTTAGTTCATTTTAGTAAAAATACTTAGTAATGATTATTAAAGAAGTCTAATTTAAAGAAGTAAGTATATACTATAAATTGTACAAATTAATTGAAATTATCTTATATTATAATTTATATTACATTATATTATTTTTACGCAAGAAATATTAATATGTCATATTATTATATTTTATATTATGTTATGAAGTAAATATTAAATCTTCAAACTTCATTACGAATATATTTAATGATTTTTTTTTTAATTTTCAACTGTTTATAATAATGTTAAAATACTTGATATTTTACGTTATTTGGTTCGGTTCACATTGTAGAATTTTAGATGTAACTTAAATATTATAACACGGCGTCTTGGGTAGACTATATAACTACATTATTGTCATTATAATTTACATAATATTGTACTATATAACATTATATTATAGTATAATACTAAAATATATACATTATTTAGTTTAAACATCAAAGTAAGACGTAAGTGAGTAAATATTTATATATATAAGATGAAAACAGAGTAATATATTACTTATTATATTATTTATTATGTATACAACGACTGAATGAAACTTTGGATAATTTATTGAAAATAAATTTAGTACTTGACAATAGGTGTTATTTTTTATGCCATCATTATATATTATCATTATTATCATCATTATATTATTATTATATACATTAAATATTATATTATATTATTAATATAATATTTATTCAAATCAATAAATTATTTATTCTACGAAAATAATAAAAAAAAATTCCTAACGTTTAACTATATAATTATTGTTGAAAAAAAAAACTGGTCATTAAAATTATCGAGTACGTACTAAATATCAAAGTATATAAAAGTTGTTTTAAATATATTTTTTGATGGCTCAACTCATTTGTTTCATTGGCCTAAATTATACATCTGAATATTTAATGATTCAACAATATTCATAGTTAATAATATATTTTAGTATTATTTATTGGTAGTACAACAATGCTAAAAAGTTGACCAAATACCGAACAATCACCAAGTATTCGAAACATTCATAGTTAAGCGAATTTCTAAGACCAATACCCGACATTCCGACTACATCTAAAACTTAGACAGTATCGATTTCTATCTTAAATATTATTTCTAATAGTATTATTAAGTTTCAGCTATCGGTTTAACCACCATGGCCTGTCACGAAACAAACTGTACCTACTCAATAATACCAAGGATGCTGATATAAACTTTCATGTTAAGTTGGTATCGGGTCTTTCAACAAGATGGCTAATCATCACATTCACTCTTATCTATCATCGTGTTAGGTACGCTATTGGAATGTTCTATATACATTTGAACTATCATTGACCCCCCAGTACACAACTTTGACGTCGTATACAATCGAATATGAAACAATATGAATACATATTAAACATATTTTATAAAGATAAGAATTTTAAAAAATGGAAAGATTTACACTGTTCTTATAAAGAACTTCACAGTTTTTTAATTTATAAGGTTGTAATAAAATTTATTTATACATAATAATTATACAGAGAAAACCCCTACACACAATATTTAAAAAAAAAAAAGCACTCGTAATTTAATAAGAATATACAATAATAAATACATAATACTATGCTGTTAAAAAAAAAAAATAGTTATCGACAAGGTATGAGTTTCTACTCATTAAATTACTATATAATATGCGATTAACAACTTATTCTAGTATAATTATTAAAAGAAGACTATATTTTAGAGCAGTATAATTATATGATTGAGGTGATCGTAGAAACATAAATACAATATATATTTTATGTAATAGGTTAAAACAATTCTTACAAATGTATTCAATGAAACATACTTTTTCGAATTTAATAATTATTTTCCTGAAATAACAAAAGTGTGTATCAAAGATCAACTGATATTAAAGAATATTGAGAGTAGAAATACAAGAGAAAAATACCAAAGTACTTAGATTCTTAAATTATTTAGAGCATATCAATCAATATACACCACAGTACTTATTTTTACTATAAATATACTTAATTATTTACTATTATTTTTCTATTTTATAAGATTTTTTTTTGGCCATTTATCATTATTATTGAACATTAAAATGTACACTTTTATTGAAAAAATGCCACATACGTTATACTATGATTAGACATTATAATATTTTAATGATTGTTTTATTTAATTATTACTATTTATTTATAAACGACCAGTGGGCAATGGGCATATAGAATAATACATAAATTGTTGAAAATATTGATTAAATATGTAAAATAATAATAAAAAAAAAAGTCGAATGCATTATATAATTATGTTATGTTTACAATACATTTTTTAAAATAACACGTGAATAAAAGTACAAAAGATTAAAAAAAAATTAAAATTGAACGAATCAGCATAAGCTTAAATTTGATCTATTGTCAATAGATGATTGTGCTCAATCGAAAATCAAATCCTGTTTATTAGAAATAAAATGTTTTAAATCATTAAAAATGATTATAACGTTTTAGTAAATTTGCTAAAGAAATAATATAAAAATAACCACAAAAAACACACGATTTAATTATTTTTAAATAAAGTATATTATTATAATTTACCAAAATCAATTGTCAACAATCCACTCTCATTTTAATATTATATTTAGATTTATCTTGTATTTTCGTTTATCAAATATTCTTTTGATGATTTTAATATAATATTATAACAAAATGTTCGCTGTTGTGGGTTTCAAGTCTCAAAACCGATGTAAAATTACGCGTACATCCTACAAAAAAAGAAAAAAATGTGTATAAATATAATAATGTCTTGGGAGGTGTGTGAAAATACAAGTGATACGAGTATTTTACGACATCTATATAATATGTTTCCTGTCGTAATTATACGCCTCTGGTCCCAAATAATAGATATTACACGCAACGCCGGCGTTCTCGCGCAAAAAACGTCCCGGAGACTGACGTGTCAGAAAATTAGGATTGTACACCGCTTTCGGGATTTCAGCTGTTATTTCGATTTCCAAGGAGAGTCGTAATAATAATAATAAAAAAGAAAAGCCCCACAACTCGTCAGGCTTGTGTCGGTTGGCTCAAGATATAGTCAGATCGTAATGTTATATACCTACATTCCGCACACAACATCGGTTGTTATAATGTCACGAGAACTCCGCGAACACAACACAATAAAGTGATATTATTAAATCGTTTTCGAAAATCGTCTGCCACAACGCTATCGTTATCGCATTTTAATGTAGATACCGTATGACGCACGATGACATATTATTGTTATTGTCGTATATAGTATCATATTATTATTATTATTATTATTATTATTATTATTATAACACACGACACTCTCCAAACTGTATTCGATCAATTCATGTTTATCGCGACACACGAATCTATCGCCCTCAATGACTGACAAAACCTTTAATAGACTATAATATTATATATAGGACTGTATGATGTATACGCGTCGGCATCATATATCATAAACGCGTAGTAAGGTGAAATTCTGCGCATTAAATGTACACTGCGCGTACTTATTAAAAAGCTTATTTGTATGTTTGTTTTTTTTCGTAAATATATTTACGTGTTCTAATAATTAACTAATAATATCGCACTTAATTTAATAATTTTAATTATTCTACACACATATTATTATGACGTACGTCGTACTTACTCACCAACAATCATTAAAATATATTATGTAATCATACGCATTGACTATTGTAAATATGTGCATAAGTTTTGTTTTTTTTTTAAAACATTACAATTCTGATAGGTTTTATAATCTAAATATGTACTTTAATTTATTTGAGAACAAAAAAAAAAAAAAAAATAGTATGATGTTTTATTACTAGCTCTTCATTTTTAATTAGCTTTCAATATATATTGTATGCACACTGCTCAATAAATAATTATTAACAAAATTGCTTTCTTCGTGAAAACAAAAATTAAATTTAAAATAGGCACATATTCCACGTGGTTAATTCAACAATACTCATTAACCTTAAAGCGCTGTAGAACACGATTATTGTTACATTCAAACAATTAGAAACCAGCATTGTTCGGGTGTGAAATTGTATTTGTATTTTTATCTAATCATTTCTGTAGTTCCCGTGTCTTGTACAGTCCATTTATCTAGAACACGTATACTGTAATACCTTTACAGTATTATACACATTTATTTTAAATCATAATTTATTTTGTATTCATGATTTATATAATAAGCACATTGCATAATATATCTAAATGAAAAATCCTTGCTTATTTTAAAGTCAAGAAGTTGGTTTTAATAATATCCCTGGCAGTCCGAACGTAATAATTTATGTTTTAATAATATAATATGCGTTCCATTATAACTCGGGTTTAGGTATCCATAAATCGATCATTATACACTGTAGGAAACTCTAAAATAAAATAAATATTAAATACATTTTCTGAAACGCTAATGTTTAAAGCCACTATTCGTAGTGTTATTTTGATACGTCGATTATGATAGAGGTATTTTGATGTTGTCCCAAACATATCACAATTCAAAAGATAACCAGTATGTATGAAAAATCTTCTTAGATATTACTGAAAATTTAAAGTCGGATATGTTAAATAGTGAGTTATCTAATAGTCCTCCCGTCACTGGTATATTTTGAATGGTAAATAATAAAATAATTAACTAAAATCAATAAAACCACTTCAGAACGTAAAATATGACTCGAAATCAATCTTAAACATTATAATTTAACAATAATATGAATGAACCAACGTAAAAGCTGGACGATTTTATTGTACTCATTGACCCTTGTTTAGTTAAATTTAAAAATAAAAAAGATAAATAAATAAAATATTTCAATTCTTGAATGACTTAAGTATTTAAACAACATTTTCATGAATAATTAACTAATTTATGTATTATAACTGATAGCATTGTACAAACTATAAATATCTTTTCAAATGCTAATAATATTTTGTGTGCTAAATTGTGAACATTTACAATTTTGAAACTTTAAACACAGTACACGTAATAAAATACAGCGAAGTATTAACAGTATTAACACGCATAATTGAATAAAAGAAACATACAGACGTTCAATAAAATATTCGCAAAATAAATGTACATAATATTGTACGACGTTGTATCACATAGACGAGAGTTACACTAGCTATTGCTTTTGTTTGTACCTAGTTACAGGACGATGGTTATGGTTAGAAGTGACCTAACCTAACCAAATGAAATCAAACGTTTAATCATTCTTAATATTTTATTGAACAAATAAATTTACCGGATAATCCATTTAACGTAAGACGCTTATAATAAGTGTCTAGTGTCTTATGCTAAATGGATCATCTCGTAAATGACTGCAAAATAAAGTAATACACGCGACGGTTTAAAAACCGTTTCTTGCAATATAAATATAACCGACTGGTATTGAATTTAAGAAACGGGGAGATAAACAAAGATAGTGAGAGAGAGATTGATTAAGTATGAAAAAAAAAATGAAACTTTTCGAGTTTATTTGTAATGGCCCAGAAACCGTAGACCGTTATTTTTAAGTTAAAAATGTAAACGCTTAACGGACCCTTTTATCGACGGTGGGACCGATGAAGAACGTGGAACGACGATTTGTTCTCGTACAAGGAAGAAGAGTATTGTACTCTCGGGGATGTATTATTTTCAATCAGAGCGACCGATTGTTCCCGGATATAGGGAGAGTCTGATTGAATAATTGAAGATTATTTTTTTTGTCTTCAGAAATAAGTTTCTAAACAGACCATTACCAACGACTCAACTCATGTGGCCTGAATAGGGGATGTATAACTAACTCCCTTAATAGCCTTAACTATAAACAATTCTTATATAGATATAGATATATATTTATTTCAGAATGATTGCCAAATAGTATAACGCACATTTTAGACACTAAGTGGAACTACGGAGCAAATAATGTTATTATTATATTATTATTTTATTTAAGTTTTGAGTTGACATATACGGTTTCGTGCAACACGTAGGTATTTTTAAATTGGAGATTTTATTTTATTTTATTTTTACTTTAAACGTGTAGGTTTTATGTGTTTTTGCTAAAAATAGATGAAACGATTTGATAAAAACTGGAAGTCATAGATAGTTGTTTGTGAAATGCCTATTATTTTGTATGACAAATATAGAACATAGATGAGCCAATCAATATCATTTTTTGAATATACGCAATTATTCATTAGTTATGAACCATTTTGGTTGGACCTGAAGTAGACCTGTTGTAGTAGTATTTCCAAAATAGTTACGTGCATCATTACACAACGTAAGACAATTGTTGTAGTTTTAAAAAAACTTTTAGTTGAGATATTATATTATACAATATACATATTATCTAAGTGGTACAAGCTGCGTGGTATTATCATGGGAAAAGCCACAAAAATGTTAATTCTCCGCACCGCTATTCTAAACCATAATAATTGAGTATAAATAATACATTGTTGGTTCAATAATCGATGTTTGCATACCAAACTTTTACAAACATTATTTTGCTATTGCGTAATGTTATGATAGGCATATTAGATAATTACTATTCAATAGCTGCTTAATAAAAAATAATTTAATCTAATAAGTTCCACCACATAACACAAAAGCTAGGCGTTTTATTGTATACTTTGTATTAAAACACTTGAAAAATGATTTCTGTGTAACTTTTTGCATTTTTTTTTAAATAATACAAAAATTAATGTCTTAGAAAATAATGATTTTTATTTAATTTATTCTTTTATTATTATCTTTTATCAAAAAAATTACCGTAGTTAATATAAAATCACATGCTTACGACTAATGTGAACACTTAACACTGGATAGTGTCATAATGATATTAATTTATTGTATGCTATTGAATAGCGTTTAGCCAATGCACACACGAACATAAACTACATTATTATCTATTATGTTACATACGCCACGTACTACACTAACACTAAATCATATCCCATGATTTATACCTACCTATTATATTATAGCAATCTGTTTCACTGTCTATTTTCTCTCCGTCTCACTGTGTCTTTTTCTATCTTCACACACTCTCTCTCTCACTCTCTCTTTCTCTCTGTCTTCCCGTTTGACCGTCCACGCTACAATCATCCGATCGTGTCCTTCGCTTATACCTCTTGGCCAGTGTCACACTTACTCGAAAGAAAGTCCTTCTTTCTGTACTTTCATAAAGTTTATGAGTTGAAAAAAAATATGTAGTAGAGCTTAACCCAACGATTTATAAACTGGGCTTGTGCAAGTGCAAAACTATTAAACATTTTACTGGCATATCTTTCTTATACACAACGATAGATTTTTTAAACATCACATCTTTATAGTTAATGTATTATATTATATGAAAATATAATTAATGTTAGTGATCATGGATTTATGATCAACAAAATATTTGTCTATAATATTTGATTGTCACTTGAAAGCAATTGTATTATAAAATTACAACTTCCATTTTGAGAGAGAGAGCTAAGAGGGATTGTTGGACAGACGTAGTGGTCCGCCGCGACACTATAGAAGTCGTATTAGACATGTTAGAGAATTAATTAATTAGTCTAAAGTAAAATCAAAAATTATGTATAAAATTAATTACATTTTTCAAATAATAACTTAATTTAATGAAAAACGAATTCGGCCTTAGGTCCCTTCATTCTAGCGAAAAGAAAAAAAAAGAAAATTTAGTAGTGGAGTTCCGTCATCCCCCATGCACCCCTCCTCCCCAACATAGAACAATTAGAGCACTGCTCGCCTATCAATATATTATATCATCATCACGTATATATATGCACGATATTATTTACCCACCTAAAACGCACTGTTGTTTAACCGCGCGGTGGACGTTGCGACGACGGCGTCGGTGAAACAACAGCGTAATAGTTTTCCGAGTTTGGTCGCTATGGCGACAATTGGCTAGCTCCGCCGCCACTATACTCTCGTAGACGTATATTATATAGTCGCGTAGTATAGTGTTATATGCGGTGCGTGCGGAAATTTTCCACGGCGGCAGATCGAATTTGCGGTGGCAAGAACACCCCCCCCCCCCCACCACTACCACCACCACCACCCTCACCACCACGGTATTATGGATAGACTTGTCAGCCGCCCACGCACGCCTATGCCTCTGCACACGCGATGTGATATATATATGCGTAATCATTTTACACACATACGACCGTATAATAACGCGGCCGTTTACTGTGCAGAACGCAGTTATTGTATAATATACCGCGTGATGGTTACTGCGATATTCGAGTATAATATGGACGAACGCACGCGCACCTGAGCTCGACCGTCGGAAACAATAATTTGGACTTGGCGGCGCGCGCGTCGTTCGTATACGTAGTCGTACAGATTAATGAATAATTAAGTGCGGTGAGGAAGTGGGCGCCGGGAGGTAAACGAATTTTTCGAAAATTGCTATACGCGGAGTTTGATTTTTCGTTATCAGCTGTAGCGCAGTTCGCGCACGTATCGCCACCGCACACGCGACACACGCCCACACGCCCACACGCCGCACCCGCACGTACGCAATAACGATATTATTGTATATTATTAACATCATCGCGCGTATTTGCGTAAGTGTTATACATTATTGTAATACGATAACCGGATGTTCATATTATTAGAACGGTGTTGTCTTTGTCTCTCACGCGCAGTTCTCGAAGACGTAATCCAAACACGATTTACACTAAACCATCCCCATCGACGCCCCGAAAACAGCTCGAACGGACCGTTCAATTTGTCGACGATGTTCGATCGACACGTCATCGTCATCGTTACAGCATATCCTCCCCCCCCCGGTGAGCGTTATCACACGGGACGGCGTATATTATTGTGACAGATATATAATATTTTGCGCGGTGACGTATGATATTACGGTTTTAAACGAAAATAATACTATTTGTAATACGTCCATCGGTATGATGCGCGACCGACGTCACGTATTGTACCTATACAGAGTGATTCCCCAAACATGCATATTATAACGAATTTATTAAAATTCTGATTTTTTGGATTCTTAAATGAATCCAAATACCGTATTTTAAAATTCTTGACATTTATGTGTACTACTCGCGAGGAGCGTGTCCTTTGGTAAAATTCTGTTTTTTAAATGAGAACACTCCCCCTCCACCCCCTCCCACGTGAATTTTTTATCGGGTAACTATTTTTGTAAATGTTGATGTAGCTATAAGTTGATTTTCTCTTTAAGTGTATTTAAAAATTCCTAACAATCAAAATTTGAATAAATTCATTAACAAAGGAAAACTTGAAGTAAGCATGCTCGTTGAATCACCATATTGTATAGACATTTTCAGTCTCTCGGTGCTTATTTTGTGGTTGAAATCCTGCTGCACTGTTTATGGATTTCTATTACTCAATATCACTGCATAGTACGATATTACCGTCTTGAGTTTCAGTTTAACTCTAACAATGCAATAGAACGGAGAAATGTAAACACGGCTTAAAATTACCTTTATTTTTGATCTTGGCTAAATTTTTGGATAAAATTACGTAGATTAACTGCTTATTAATTATTATACACGCCTAGATTTAATCTGCAAGCATCAAAAAATAATATCGTGAGCAGAATTTAAATTATTCGAAAAAATATGCATATTATACATATAAATAGTAAAATTTAAACTAATAAACTTAATAATATATGTCGTGCTATTTAAAAATAATTAATCTAAATATTATTAAACAGTTAATATTTTGAAACGAAAATTCCGTATAAAATGTACTTACCCACATAATACACTATGCATTTACATAAATATTATATTATACTATGAAAACTCAAATAATATTACAAGTAAACATGTAAATATATTAAAAATAAAATTTCAAAGAATTTCGCATGAGTAAAAAAACATGCTTATACTACACCTCATATGATTTTTTAAAAATTGATTGCTTGTTAAAAAATTAAAAGATAACAATTAATAATAGTAAAAAAATAATAATAAACCTGTTTTTACATAATAAAATATATACTATCCCAGATAGAAAAATGAGATTTTTTGATCATTAATTTAATATTATTTTTAGTACAATATATAGTATTTATATTACTTATTATTGCTAGGTATTTTAATGTTATAAGTTACAACAAATGTATTATTATTTTTTTTTTTTTAATTTTTTTTTTTTAAATAGCTGTAATAATTTTTAAAGCTGGATAATATGTCACCATATTCAAAATATTATTTATTTTAAATTATGTAAATAGTACTTTTACGCTGAATTGTAAAATTATTTGGTTTTGTCTATTAAGGCGCGTTTTTTCAACTTCTAATACTGCCGTGTATCTTAAGCAATATATAATATAAAAATAGGCACAGTTTAGTTTAGAATTATCACCCAGGAAATGTAATATTTTTTACGAAATATTTATTAA
The DNA here is from genome assembly GCF_020882245.1 of Rhopalosiphum padi. Classification (NCBI taxonomy): domain Eukaryota; kingdom Metazoa; phylum Arthropoda; class Insecta; order Hemiptera; family Aphididae; genus Rhopalosiphum; species Rhopalosiphum padi. The sequence goes on from NC_083600.1 coordinate 30,648,516, forward strand.
CACTATTATTTTGGTAGGGCGCAATTGATAAATAAATTACGGATATTGGATTTAAAATTTATATCCGATGTAATTGTTTATTATTAATTGTGTCTGTTCAGTTAGAAGTTTTATGAATCCCATACATTAACTAGCTATATTGTTATTAAGGTCACTACCAAAATAATATGAAATTTAATAATAATAATTGTTTTTGTTTTTACTGATGCGGTAATTTATATAATATACATAATATATATATATATTTTAATTGCATTATGTTGATTACTTTATTAATTTTAATTGTATTTCATATGTTATTATTCAGGTGTTAAAGTTAGTTTACACATTAATTTAAATGTATTTATTTTATATTCAGCAATTATTATTTAACTTTAATTATCTCTGCGTGTATGTTAAGAACATAGTTAATTAATATTAAATCAATTTCGAAAGATAAATAATCCTTTCATTCAATACATTTGTATAATTTATTTTGTATATATCATACTCGTACACTATATGTATAATATTGTTCATGTGTTTCGAATAATTATACCTATGAATGAGTAAATAATTTACCAGGTATATATATATAATAGAATAATATCAATACATCATATAACATTAGTTACTCATTAAAAACATGTTTTTATTATTATTTTAAATGACCCAGTTTAACGGTTTTATTTAAAAAAAATTTAAATGTAAAAACTATAAGCTAAAAACAATGCTTTTTAGAATCGTATAGCATTTATTTATATATGTGTGTGTGTGTGTGTGTGTGTGTGTGTGTACGCGTATTGTATTTGTGTTAATCTTGAAAATTCAAAATTTTCTTCTCGTAAAGTATACGTAATTAATGTTGAATAAATAAATTAAAATAATTTTACTTAGAAAATGTAGGTAATTTATACTATTATTTTGTTAAGTTAAAATATATATATTACATAAAATGTAATTCGGTATTTATACTGTTCCACATTAAACGATGCCGGAAGAAAGTTTATAATTCTTATTTTCTCGGGGGGATGATAATAATCCTTATACGAGTTTCGGCTCTAATATTTTATCACATGCTCCCGATATACTATTTCGGTTGTCAAAACTGATCCGAAAGAGTCCGATATCAATTTCATCGGAGTTTCCACATCCCACCCCCCCCCCTCGCTGCAGTGAATATAGTTTTTTCACCCGAAACTATTTGCAACGCGAAAACCGAAAAAGTGAAGTTTACTCGGATTTACGAGCCCCAAATAACATTATATTATCTAGTTGAAAATGTTTCAATTTGGAGATAATACCTACACCATATAATATACATTCGAAACTTTAAATCCTAAACAATATAACATTGTATAGTTGAACAACAAGCGAGTTGTGCGATATTTATCTTTGATCTCCAGAGGAATATTGATAGCGCGCGCAATACACTATATATTATTATTATACCGTTGAGGTTTATCGAGCGTTATGAGCATCGCAGCATACGCCCCCGTTCGTTTCGAAATCTAAATAATACGCTGAACTCGACCAAAACGGAATGACGTTTTCACAATATATATATATATACGCTCGCGCTTACAAATATTATAATATTATTATTATTATTATTATTATTGTTATTGCATTGTATACCGTCTGCAGTAGTTATTAGCTCGTAAAACGTTTTACGTTCAGCCGTTAAACAAATCATACAAAATTCCGGTCGTTAAGTTTTTCCGCGCGTGAATCAGAACGTAATCGTATATTGTATTATTATACGAAGTCTAATGAAATTATTTAATGAATAATCACAATCATCGGAGCCCGTGAGCGAGTGTATCGTCGTCGCGAGGTCACGTCGTGGTGTGTCGTACAACAACAATATAATATTATACCTATCTGCGATGACGCTGTTTACTCGGTGCAATACAACAGTACTGACATAATATAATTGCGCGGTATAGAAGTATTTGAGAATCATATTTTACATCGAAATAAGTAGTATATTATAATATGTATTCGATGATTTCGTAGGTACTTTCGTTAACGACGACACTCGATGGATTCGAATAACGATAATAATTTTTTGGTTTTTCTAATCATTGGTCATCGTCTTATATGGTCCTGGTTAAAAAGTTTGACTTCCGTTCCGTGTAATCGAGTTAACTACATTTATTAAATTTGTTGACGAAAATAACGCCTTTATTACATTGTTATTATACAGCTTTAAATATTGACGTATCATAGAACGATCTGAATAGGTTTGTGAAATAAGTGTTCATGAGTAGATGAGCAGAATCTAAAATAAAATGTTTTGTGCGATTAGCTTCTCATAACTCAAAATCGTATACTTTACTATCGATACACATGTACATATTATCGAAATAATAAACGATATCAATTATTTTGATGCAAAATGCAAAAAAATCGGTGTACGTTATGTTGTTGATTTGTTAATTTTGTATTTATTTTGGTTCAAATTTTGGCTATACAGCCAAATAATTCGCTCCGATCATCGGTTACGGGCAATGCACAATTAACGATATTATTATATTTATGTTTGTTTTTTGGCGTTTGCGTAATGACGCAGTTTTACGTCCGTTTGCCGGCAGACAATATATTATTTCATAACGAGTAATATTATTGATGGCGACGATGACAATATTAATGAGATTTATTATTCATGACTTTCCAAATTTCACACGTTTTCAAAATAACGATACTCTCGTCAAATATACGCGTATATTATTACTATAACTTTTCAAACGATGATATACCGACTGTTCCAATGATGCGACGAGTACAACAAATATATAAAAATATATCTACACTATTATAGTGGCTTTAGCCGTATATTATAATATGCATTATGATATTACAGTCGAAGACCACCACGCCGACAGATTCCGTGGCTTCGTCCACGCTCTCTCTCTCTCTCTCGGTTATCATTTCGTGTAGGCGATCGGACGACGGACATATAACATCGTAGGATTTATAATTTTTAAGATACGACCACCTGCCTCGGGCCGTTCGTCGGTAACGCGTACAAATGGGTATTATTATGTTTTCAATTCGCGGGATCGCGGAGTACGACTGAAGCGTGATGGACGAGAAAACCGCTGAATTCGTGAAACGCAAGTAGAAAATAACTCCGATAATAATAATTCTTAAATATGAGACTGTACTGTGTAAACGAAAACTTTTCAAAGAAAAAAAAAACCATCGTGATAAATAACGTCACCACGACAGAGGATCATATTTTCAACGCATACACCGTCCATCAATCACTGCGCCGACGACAATTATAACGGGTCGCTGTGTTTCGACCGCAGAACGATATCGGCTCCAAGGGTGTGATGGCGTATAATATTTGTGAGTGCGCGTTTGTCTATACGCGTTTGGAAAAAAAAGTGTAAAAAACGTCAAGTCGTGTCGTTCGCGTTATCGGCGAAACGCTGTTCGTCGCATGGTTTGGGATCGAAAAGTAATTTTAGGCGACTCGTTTTTTTTTTTAAAATTTTTTGTAAAACGATGAAATAACATCAAACTCCGATCAATATTATACCTCCAGAGTTGAACAAATACATTCAGTGTCGCTTAGAAACTGTCTGATTGCGACAGTTGAATATTTAACATAATATTATAGTAATCGTTTTTCAAACTTCTTCCAGACTGAAAATCATCAATAACGTATTTTTACTGATGTTATTATCAAAGTAAAAAATAAAAACCATTTAAAAAGTATTAAAATTTTCAAAATTAATGGAAAAAAGACAAGAGTCTTACACAAATAATAAATGTGTTTTGAATACATAGCCATAACAGTATTATAGTAATAGTATTATATGGTTTCAAGTTTTTGAGCAGAATATGATAAATCGTTAACGATAAAACGCTGGATGAAACTACAAGGCTACAACCTATCTATTATATCATAATTCGATTAACGTTACAAAAAGAAAATATTTTAACCAAAACTATATTTTTAAGAGCAAAATAAAATAATTACTATTTCAATGATGTTGAATTTGCAGGTTTTACCGAGTCATACTACAACAGTTTTTATTTCATTTAAAAGCATTAAAGTTAAGACGAGCGAAGTATCCTTAGGAGGCTATGCCGCAGCTCTTATCTAAACAGTAAACTTTAAATATTAATTTAAATAACAATTTTAAGTTAACAAAATGTGTTATCTATATACATCAACATTTTCATAAAAATATTTTAAGACAATTAAAAATAAATTATTACAGTTTTGTACCTCTATATATAGAACGTAAAATTATTAAAAATTTAAACTTCTATAATAATCTATATATATTTACAAATAAGTGGTATAATTATATTATGCTGTTGTTGATATGTATTAACCTAAAAGCTCAAAGACAGTATATTTTTGACTATCATCAGTTAACTTTAAAATACACTGAATTAATTCGCACATTATGGCGAAAATGTAGGAAAAAATTATGATTTTTAATATTTTAGACATTTACTGATTATTAATTAAATTAATATAATGTAGTTAAAGGATTTTGCTAAACATTATGAAATTAAAAAAATATATATCAGATATTAGTAGTGCATTTATTATAGTATTATTTTAATAATTAAAAAAAAAAAAAACATTACTTATTGTAATATGACAATAACAACCACAAGAGATATTTTGTATTACAGTGGGCACCTTTTCTACAGCTGCATTGTTTAGTGGAACATATATTTTATTTTTTAAACCACAACGTTTATAAGTAATAACCATAACGTCTCTCAGTTTTTGGATTCCGTCTTATCTAATTTATTTTTATCTCATATTCTCATATATATTATTAATTATACCCGTACAGTATAATATTAATATCTATTTTAATGTCAATACGGCGATAGCTATACCAAAATAATTGTACACCAAACCAATTTTGTTAGTGTCGACAATCGCAGGTGAATGTCAACATACATCTATTTCGGAATTTCACAGTAACATATTTATTATATTATATAACATTAAATAAATAATAAAAGAAACACTTTATCGAATAAGATTACGAGTGTCCCATGCTTTACATATCAATTGATCTATAAATATAGAAGGGAACATTTTGTTTACGAATTCGTGAAAAAAAAAATCAATATTTTAATAATAATATATTCCCAAGATTCCACTTGTCACGTCGGCTATCTACATAACATCATATAATATTATATTAGGTGTATTGGCACGTTTGTGGTGCGCACGACTGTCTATGCTGTTTGTGCGAAAAGGTAATTCTTATATATTTTGTACCACCTTCGGCCCGGTATGGGATGCGTATTTTTTCTGGAATTCAATTACTGCAAATAAAATTATATCGATTGCGAAAAATAAAAACAAGAACAGACGGCGGCATTTCCGGGAATTGTAATACTCCTTCAAAGTTCTAGTAGGTTTTCCACTTGCACTCCTAAATATATAATAAGTAAAGTCATGTTCGAGAAAACCTAATATTTGTGATAATGACGTCAGAAAATTATAGTTAATAGTTAATAAATTTAGACGAGATGTAATACAAACATTTTGATTAAAAAAAAAGCGAAAAGAAATTATTTAATAGAATACTTATATCAATTATATTTAATATTTAATGAAAATGAAACTGTAGATAATTTTTTTTTGAATTTCATGTGGGGTCCTTAAAAATCCTTATCTGGGCTAGAGTCTTAAGCGTGAGATATTGTAGAATTTAAAATAATGTTAATTTCCCGTCGGCTAATTAATATGTGTGATATATGGTCTTGTAGACCAATTTTTTTATTAAAATACATGTGATTCTGTTATAATTCAATATTTTATTTCATATTATAATGCGTACGTGGTCGTAATCGAACGTTATAGCGTAACCTGCAAATCTTTAAAATGCGTGTACGAGAGCAGCATAACAGCTTAACACCAGCAAGGCGAAATTAAAACGACGAATTCTTCGTCACATTCACAAAAAATAAAAAAGTTAAGCAGTAAAAAGTAGAGTGCAAATTATTCATGCTCGAAAACGATAAATCGGTCGATCTGGAAATTATATTAAAACTAGTACGTACATGTTGTGAAAACGTATACGAGTTTAATGCGGTTTCGATGCGTGTTCTTATGTCTCTGCGGTTTTTGCTAAAACCTTTGAAAATAAAATCACGTATTTTTTCTCTTTTTCCTTACAGAGTCATATAAAACTGAAGAATTTTGTTAAATTATCAAAATCATATTTGAAAATCTTCCCCTTTACAGTCCGTTTATACTTTTTAATATTTATCTTGCAGACAGATTGATACGGATATGTTTCAACAGACAACGAGAAAGCTGATAATTATTAAACAATCTTAATTTTTAATACATAAAACTTACATTTGATACATATAATTTAATGTTTAAAATTACACGGAGATCATAGTATACAAAAATGTATTAAAACAACTATTATACTTGACAATTCAAATTGTGTAGACATTGCATTTTTATATTATACCTATATCATATATTATTCGTAAATAAATGTCGTTTAATATATTATTTTTACCTAACGAACGAATTTGATTAATTTAGGTGGTCAATTTAATTTGGTTTATAACAATAATAATAATATAATATATAAACTTTTGAATCGTTCTAAGACATTTAAACGAAAAAATACGATACCTATACGTTTGAATATATGTGTCTTGTTAATCAGTTGTCAAAGAGCTTTCGCTGTAATCTAATATAAACCTGACCCGTCAAGACCCTCGTTTGGATTTAGTTGACACATAAAATAGGAGAATGTTTCAACCATATGTATCAGACATATAGCTTAATAATAATACCAAGATCCAGGAAAAAATCATTCTTAACATTTCAAAGCAACTATATAGGTAGGCACTGACGAATAACATTCGCTACATAGTATATAGTTAAAAACTATATATTATTATATTTTTTATATAATGACGTCGTGTCAGGAGAATTTGTTTATGGTTTTTATTTTTCATTTTTCAGTGACTGAAAATTACTATGATTTCCATTGCATTTTGTCTAGTGGTTCGTAATAATACTCTTACACTAAATCTAACTAATTTGAACCTGCCCCTATACTTTCATAGCAACGCTCTCTCCGATGGGACTTCAAACTTCGAAGTTGTATGGCAAAAGTACTCAAACAATAAACCGACCTTTCATCATTTTTAATAAAGGATCACGCGTACGTATTCATGTTCAAGATCTACGGGATAAAATTTTTCAACGCCACCACAAAGAATGCAATTTACAATTTAAATTTTTCCATCCCGGGCTTCATGCTATTACGGAACAATAGAATTAATATGTAGGTGCATGTGCATTGTGTATATTGCGTGTATTTTTTTTATCTAAAATCAAGTAAAGTTGATTTCTATTCATACATACTACACACTACGTTACTAACCCTCTTCTAGAAATAACTGCAGTTTTGACATATGATAATAATTTATTATGTACGTCCACTAGAAATGTGAATAATTTATATACATCAAATTTAAGGAAGACAAGACAATAAAAAAAAAAGATAATTTTTAAATAAAATAATCATCAATCAAAATAGATAACGACGTTTCAATTATACTTAATATTATTTGAATACACAAGAAAATAGTACATTGCATCCCTTAATGTGTAAAATAAGCGTTATTATAGAATAAGAAAAAGTATATTAGAACTAAACAGTAATCATTAAAATTTTACGAATTTTATTAGGTATGACATATTTGAATGCGAATTAATTTTTACTGCGATATTTTACGTCATTTAATTATATATTATTTTATTTTAGTAGGTAATCAATTTATTTTTGGATAATATGAATTTATTATAATGACTGAGATTATTTTGGAAACACGTCCTGATAATAAGCTGTTGATATTCGAATTGGAAATTAAATAATCGAGTTAAAAAAATGAGTCAAAGACTAATACTAGGATTAACAAAAAAATATAACTACATTACGTTACTGTTTCATTCGTTTATTTGAGGAAAACTATGTTACCTCTTCTCCTCTCGTTTATAACTTACTCACGAATACATATTTTTATCGTTCTCATTTTATCTGTTATGGTTATTTATGATCACTAGAATTATTATTCTACTACTAAATATTTGTATATTTTCTGGTTCCCTTACTTGTGACACACTGCCACTTATAACCATTTTCTATTTCGGACAGTTCAACGGGACAATAAATTTAACCACATAAAATTTAGAATTAAACCATTATTTATTTTGATGTCATTTTATTATAAGGATGTGCCTTCTATACTACAAATGTACAATAAAAATACACGATATGAACTACTATTATGAGATTATGATATGCAAAACGTTTATCGACTAAACATTTAAGAGACTTAAAAAAAAAAATAAGAGAGAATGAAAATAATTTTGGTTTTTGGAGTGCTTTATAAGCCCCAAGATCATCGTTATCATATTGCTTAAAATATTTCAAGAATTGTGTTTCTCATCAACTAATATATATATATATAAATTGTTTTTTCTTTCGTATACATAGTAGACAATAGTGATTTAGTCTTACGTCTTATACATAATGTTTTGTTTTATCATATAACTAGAATATTTGATACTAAATAAAAAGGTTTACATATTATTGCTTCTGTGGATACATTTTATTAGTATTTAAATCCCAAAAAAATGAGCTAGAATTGTACGCCTTCAATGTTTAATATTGTCTTTATGCATTTGTAATCAGATTAGATTATGTCAACCTAACAATGGCTACTATTCTATTTTTGAAAATACAATAAATATCTTAAACTTAATAGCTTGTAGAATTAATTAAAACCAATACATTTTAAATGATTATTATTTATTATTTATCATATAAAAATGATATTTAAATCAATCAATTTTCATGATTTATTTAACGAACAATTTCTATGATATTAATTACGTATTATTACATTTTATTTCAACACGAGCTAACCAATATTATTTGAAATTCACTTCAATGTAATTAATAAATATTTATTTATATTTTGCTTTTTTTTTTAAACGTCAATAATGGTGATTTAATTATATTAATAGTTAAATGTTCAATATATTTTTAAGTTTGAGAAACTTATGGTCTAAGAGAAGTGTACTAATATCGTAAGTACAAGGTACTTTCGCATTAAATGACGAAGTACTTAATTTAAGTTAAAAGTAAATTATACCAAAAACGAAAACTTTAAATTGGATAGTCTGTTTTATATTTTATTTATTTGATATGTCTACAGTAGATGTTTTAAATACATTTTCTACGTACCATATCATATTTATTAGTAAACTGTTTAATAAAACATATTATTATGTCATGTACACACAACTTACATAATGTAGGTACTATATTTTTAGAAGTTTTATTTGATACATTAACAAATAAACAAAAAATATATTTTTAAAGATTGGTCTACAAAAATGTCCAAATATATTAGGACACGTTATTGATATAAAATAAATATTATATAATATACATAATCAAATATTAATGATATTTTTAAATGTAGATTACCTATATAATAAATGATTCGTGCTTGTATGAATACAATCTATAAACTATTATGACATTATTATAAAATATTTAGTAGGGACCCTCACTATATCAATATTTAATGTTATTTAAATTAAATAAATTATTATGCAATCGTATTTTTTTATCACAATTTACTACCCAACTATAGGTAAGTACACTTTGTTAAACGAGTTTAATGTTTTTTTTTTTTTTAATTTTGTCATTTAAATATTTATTGTGGTTTTCGATATTTAAATATTAAATCTATAAAGTTCTAAGAAAACTTAAAATATGATGAGAGGGTTTTTTTTTGTCGTTTAGTAAAGTTTACGTTTACCGTTTTTACAATACGCCCATCAAACGTCTCCATTGTTCTCGTGTATCAAAACTAAGAGACGTCGTCATCGTCGTCGGCGGAGTTGTTATGAAACACAATACACAATATTATACCTATTCGAAAATGTATAATGTGTATTGCGCACATATATATTATATTATGTCATTTAATGCACACACAGTAATTGATGACTATGTACAACATCGTCATATTATACATATTATCATTTCATCGGCGATGACAATAAAGCGCGGCACATTTATCTGCACACCCGTTCTTGCCGGAATCGGCACGATAACGTCCCACGGAAGACAGAATATTGTATAAAACAAGGCGTAGGCGGGTATAGTCGTCGAAGGAGACTATATATATATATATATATATTATATATATAGAAGGGTGGTGGAACGAAGGCTCCCGAACGTGGTCGGTGTCGTTGGGCGCAGGGGCGAGGGGTTGCTGTGTTTTTGCTTAAAAAGACGAGAGAACAAGCGATACAGATTACGATTCACCCAAACTATCCCACTCACCGCCATCCCATTCGAGAGCCTTTGTTTGCACACGGCCAAAGTCGTTCTCGGTGATAAAAGCGCCCCGATGCCACCACACTCGACAATCCCCATACGTGTTTGATTGTGACATTTTCAATTTCGTAAATTTTTCCCCTCTTACACACACAAGGTTAATCATTACTAATAGGTACTACTAAAGTCCACAGGTAATCGACTACTTAAAGTATAGTAACAGTTATTTAGATATATATATACATATACCTGAGATTCATATAACGTTTAACATCCATTGTCTCAAAAAACATTAATGTTTTTGAAAATATAAATGTGTAATTACTTTATATCGTTATAAAGCAACATTTTTCGAAAAAAATATTTTTAACTAATTTTTCTCGTTATAAATTATTAAGTTTTTTTTTTCATTTTTAATGACCTAAATTTTTAAACTCATATTACGAAACAGTATAACATTATTTAAAGTATTTAAGTATTATAAGTATTTAAATATTATAAGTACCTATTAAGTATTATTGAAAATAAAATTTCGGAAAAGTAGCTTATTAGTTATAACTTTAAATAGGTAACTACTTATTATTCATAAATTAATCACCCATAATTCGATTTTTATACATCTTAGTAAAATAAATTCTACTTTGGAATAAGGAATACGAATTCATATTGTAATTAAAAAAGTTAAAAAAAAATGATAACAAAACAAAACATGTTTTTTAATGACTTAAAATGATAAATAAATCACCCGGTGTATTGTAAAGTATACACGATACGTACATTTATAATATGATTCATTCAGGGATTCAAGTATGTCCTAAAAAAGATCCTTTAACATTTTCATATTTTGTAATCAATTACAGAAATGTTCTTATGATTATAATATTATATTACCTAATATGATTGATTGTACTAGAAATATGTAATAACAAACCTACTGATGCAAAAGCTAAATATTTTCAAAACATATATTAAAATTTAAGTCTATTCATTTATTGGAACTATTTGAACATAATTATACCATTTAAACTTTTAAATTAGCATTTTAATAGTTATAATATAAATAATTATAACCATATTAAAATTTAGACGTAAAATAAAAAAATATGTTTATCAATGAAAACTGAGCACAGAGTTTTAAAGGCATATGGAGTATATATCACATCATGTTGGTATAATATATTTTTAAAAAAAACTTTTATTTGTTACAGTTTTAATTTCAAATCTGATGTAATATATTTTGAAATGTTTTAATAAGTGCATACAAATTGCACACTAATAGTAATTAATATGTTATACATTAAAAGTATTTTAAATTATTACGAAAGGAATGTGAATATACATCATTTTTCAAAAAATTATGTTTTATTTTATTGGAAATAACAAATTACAATTTTAATATCCAAATCATTACAAATTTTATAATTTAATAGGCATTACGGATGTCAACATCAAACACACAAAATAAATTATACGAAACGATTATTTTATGTTATGAACAAAATCGTTAAACCCGACAAACGGTTAAAAATATAATGACGTGCAGAATAAACTGACGATGGCAATATTCAACGACGTAAATGTATCCATTATTCGAACGCAAAGGAGCGTGTACGCCCCAATAAGTCGTCGGTTTTCATCAGAAAAACCAGTCGATCGAATATATTATTATATTTGGATTGGCCAAAATTCGCGTGTACGTCATTATTTCTTTGAACCATTTCACGTAACAGCAGTAGAGTTTGTGGACATATATTAATATATTATACATCAATATTCCCATTACAATAATGAATCATTATGAAAATTAATAATGATTATCGTACATGACTATCTAAGTATATCATATTATTATATTATAATATAATACACAATAGTGATTCTTTTATTTGTTAAATTATTAACAATATACCATAATAATTATGAAAGAAAAATATATGCACGTTCCACTTGAATATTTAACAACATCACAAACACACACACACATTAATTTATCGTATGCAAATTAATAAATTGCAATAGCTTATAGTTATGTTTTAAACAAAATTATTGAAATTTAAAATAATACTATTTAATACATTTTATTATTTATCATAAATCTCTAAGCCATAGAGAATACAATATAGAAATGGATAAGACAAGCTTATCACAAACGATCGCGAAACGTTTTGTGATTGCATATTTTAACATTATGTAAGTTATATTTTACGATTATTATTTCAATTATTTTCTTAACTAGTGAAATTTCTGATGAATTTTGAAATTCTAGTTGATCCAATTTCTGAACTTTTTATCATTGTATCAATATTTCAAACAATCCGTGTTGGTGTATATATTTAATATAATATTTAGATATTTTTGAACTGGTAACAGTGACAAAACAAAACGCACTACCTACATAATTTTCTTCTATGCATCATCATATTTTTAATTAAAATATACTACATTTTGAGGACACAATTAGATATCCGCTGAGAAATGTTATTGAGTAGGTATTCAAAATGAGGTAGGCGTTGAGAGATATCTAACAAATTCATTTAGTGCAATATATTCAGTGTTATTATTCATTTGTTATAATTATTGAATAGAATAACGTTCGAACTAGAACGCAGACCAAATTTGAAAATTATATCATTCATCTATTCAAATCAACGTTCATCAAATACGTTATTAATTTATCATAAAATAATATTATATAGGTAATACATCACAGAAATAAATTAGTAGATAGGTATGACATCTATAATAGTCGACTTATGATGGACATATGAAATATCTATTTCGATTTTATACATGATTAGACCGATGAAAGTATTAATACTACAGTGATGTGTTTTATTTTTATTCTAAATAATTGTTTTATAGTAGAAAGAATGATGCAAACAGGATATTTAACTTTTATCCAAATAAATAATTAATAAATATATAATAAATTTATCCACACCGAACAATTTCTCTATCACAATAATGTATTTTTAAACGATTTATTACATTTTTTACTGCATAATAGTGTATAGAATTATTACTGAGTTACACTTTTTAGTATATAAAAATGTAATGTTAGTTTTTTTTCAAATCATTTGTTTGTGTTAATTTTAATTTAAAAAAAAAATCTAAAACTTTTATATATAAACAGATTAATAGAATGTATATATTATTATTAAATTTATTGTATTATTGTACAGTATGATATTACACCGCAATAATTTAAACCATTTTAACTTAAAACAATTATAACATATTAGATATTTTTTATACACGTTTTTTCATCGATCTGTAATTTAATCAATACTTGGTAAATAGACAAAAGTACGCACATGATATAGAAGATCATAACTGTATGATTTTAGTTTTCATATTATACACATTTGACCGATTGGAGTAGAGCAATGAAAAGAGTATAATGTCAAGGGATGCCATTTTCAGTGAATAAAATGCCGAAAAAAAAATATTATAACAAGCAATATGTGATATTCGTTTATTTATCCTTTTAAATGCATCGCAAACTATAAACTTCTGAACGCGATCCTTGTTCCACAAAGAAAATTGAATTTAGAAAATTGAATTGGTTTTGGAATTGACCATCTAGCTGTGTGTTAAAAATACTGGCGATTAAATGACGACTATGATTCAAAATAAGGCTAGCAGTCTATAAGTATGATGTCTTTGTGTAAGGACTACTATGAGTTCCCGCGCGTTCTGATTGTATCTTACAAAAGAGGTTTAAATACATTATATTATATTAGTTATGACTCGTTTGATCTATATCTTCAGACATTTTTTTTCTAATAATATTGTTTCCATTATAATTGTACTCATAATACGATAACGATAGTTATAAGAAAGCAATGATTTGACTTCAATTTAGTCAGTGGATACTGGATAGCTTATTCGTTATCCTTCGACGAAATATTTTAAAACTTAATAATCCAATATTGCTTATATAGTTATATTTATAACTCACGTATGTATTTTAATGTTCTATTTGTAAGTTAATATTTTATTATTTATTATTATTACTTTTATTTTAATGGGTATCTATGCAACTCGTAGTCAACACAATTAATGTGAATATCGTAGTGATTTAATGCATATTGATAGTGATATAGTTATAGAGACTGTATAATTAATCATCATGAATTCCTCTACAGAAAAATACAGCACAAAATATGAATATTTCTACAAAAATATCAACAATACAACATTACAGTTAAATAAAAACAAAAGCATTTTTTCATTACAATATAATATATTATATGTATATATATATTATACACGTATTAAAATGTTTTCGTTTCAACTCACAAATATGCAATATATAAAATATATAAATAATTATGTATATGTACGCTATGTACGCACGATGAATATTGTAAACTTATTTTATCATGTTTATCTGAATTTTGAGTGAAATTCAATCGAACTTTTATTCATATTACCCTTTTAAAATTTATATATTTTATTTAAAAAAAAAAAACAGAACAGAGCTGCTTGTACATTATCCCATCTGAAACCTATTCAACCATTTCACACTTTATCCATTATACTTAACTCAGAACGTCCATTAAAGACAATTAGCATTATCGAAACAATCGTTATGGTTAACGTGAATAGATAATGTGAGACTTGCACTACCATTATTTAGTATTCAAGAATAAATTATTTAGTCCCACAAAGTTTAAACTGTATTTTGTATTAGTATATATTCACTTGGAATTTTTCGCATGATCAAATTTTAAAGCAAAAATATGCATTGATGTATACATAATATAAAATATATAAGTGTAGTACAGTACATGAGGTTAGTCATTTTTACAACGCGATCGTGTGGAAACAGTTGTAATAATGTTATTCGTATATATATATAGTTTATATTTTCTATTTGACTTTATCCGAAAATTGGTAATGTACGAAAACGTCCAATTATATTACTCGTGTGTTACACACATTTGATTAGAGGACGACGCTGTTTTCCCGCACAACAAGATAATATGATCGTTCGGTCGAAGTGATAAATTGCCTCTTCACGTGATTTTCACCGCGATCGAGAAAATTGAAAAACGAAATAAAACACAACGAGAGCGAAAATTGTTACGTAGGTACAGCTATATAGTATTTCGTCGAGCAATTTTTGTCCTATACAGCTCGAGTGGCGGCGATATCTTTTGTCCGTCGGTCGACGGCTATATGTCCACGAATAATTAATGAGTTGTCCGCAGACGTTATGTGTCTGTGCAGTGCAGGAGACGCGCGGGCCAGCGTGGATTTTCCTGGACGGAATAAATGACGTTTTCGGTGTCCCGGGGAGAGACAGAGACAGAGAGAGATGCGTACACGCACACACGCCCGTGCGGAGGATCTGAAGTCGGGAAACATCGCAGGATAGCTGCGAAGGACAGAGACGGCGGTGAGCCGAGTGAGAGGAGATAGCCGAAGTAGAACAGAAGAGACGGGAAATAATAATAATAATAATAATAGAAAGACGTACACCGAAGGGGCTTTACGAGAGATAAGAGGTCGTCGTCGGGGCGTTGACGTGTTAATACTGTACGGACGACGGCGGCGGCGGCGGCGGCGGTGTATACAGACACACACACGCGCGTGACTATACAGCGTGCGCGTATCGTACACGCGTATTATTGTGCCGTCCTCTCGCCGGCTCGGTATATATTTCCATGTCTGAGCAGGTGATCTATTGTCGCACGACGTGACCTCTCCGCCACCGCCGCCGTCGCCGCTATCGTCTTCGGCACACACACGCTCCGCGTATCCTACCCGACACGCGACCTTTAACAAATCGGTCGCTGCATATTTTACACGCGCGGGGCGCCCGTCGAGTGCGGGTGTATATTATATTCCTCGCGTTTCGGTTATATTATATAGGTAGGTGTATTTTTTTCATTTTTTTTCCACGACTACTGCGGCACCCGCGCCAGAGACATGTTAACCGCGGGTATACAACTACACTATATACTACTATCGTCGTTATCTATGTTTCTACAGACAAAAAAAAAACTCTCCCCCCCCCCCCCCCGAGGTAGGTATATCGTAATATACGAACGCGGTGCGTGTTTTCAAACGAACAAAAACCGAAATTGAACGAGAGGCCCGTCGTAGGCATCGCTCGCACGACGACGATAATAATATCATAATCGTTATAATACTACACTACCTGTTAGACACTATCGCGTCACCTGTGTAGACAATGAATATAGCTGCTGCAGTGATGTGGTCCGGCAGAGAACAACAATGAAAATCGTGTAACGACCGCACCGAAACGCCGACCGACGATATCGATATTGTAATTTTAAGTAAATATATTATTGTTATTATAAAAAAATCGTTAAACGCAATAGTAATTATTACAATAGTGAGTACACATCACTATACGCGCAGCACTATTATAATACGATCGTTCTTACAATAAGCGCTTTTGTGTGTTCGTGTGTGTGTGTGTGTGTATGTGTGTGTATATATCACTCTATTATATCGATCGGACGACGACGGCGATGACGATTTCAAGTGTCGCTGGCGTTTGAAAACAATCTGTGATGCGGTGGAAATGCCTAAGATGACACTGTGTGTCTGCCCCGCGTCTCCTATATTATTGTATACGAGACGTTTTTCATTCCACACATTTCAGCGCAAACGTTTTGAATTGTATTCCGATTCGATAAACTCGCCGAACTCGCGCATAGTGGTGGCCACTGTTGTTATAGCATAATATAATATAATATTATAAACGGACGATTTAAACACGACGATTGATATATTATAATATTGTATCTCACAGTGTTATATTATGATATAATGTCGTATTTGCATATCATACGTCATTGTCGCCAAGCGACGACGCCCTAAATAATAATGATAATATATGCTTTTACGCGACCATGCCTAATCCGCGACACAGCCCGTCGCAATGCGAATAGAAACACGGTAAACTTCAAAGTTCTACAAAAGCTCGACAGATCCGTAGCTATTGCTTTCGACGTGTACCGTGTGTCCGTGTTTGAATTCGTGTACAGACTTCAAAATTGTACTCAAAACTTACGATATTGTCATTAAAAAAAAAGGATATATTATATGCGTATTATTAGAAATGATATACATTTCAAAAATCATATTAAATAACTGAAGACATACTACAAATTTGAAAAAAACAAAAACTAACATTTTAAAAATAAAATTCATAAAATGTATTGTAAATCCTTGTGATTTTAATATGACGATGAAACGTTGAAGTTTCTCAGGATCAAAAGTAATCCGAAGGGGTGTGGATCTGCAGTGTTCAGATTTAATAACGTCTAAACACCGTCCTCTTAATTTTAAAAAAATAATCGAACCGAATTAGACTTCATACACCTAAAACTGACTTACTGCATTGCGTCGTTGAAGACAATAACAAATAATTTGAAACGAGCGAAGCCGTTAAAAAAATAAAAATAATAAATACGTATCTAATAATTAGCGATATGCGTGTCAGGACTCGTCGTGTCGACCGATGTGTGTATAATTATGACGTGATGTCGGGAGAGACATTCATTATGTATACGATTATTACAATTTAGAAATGTGATGTATTTATTCGGGCCGCCACAGCCGTCGCGTGACACGCCGAAGTAAACCGCCGCGTCGCAGTTGTTAGTATACGCGCGCTGCGCCTGGTTGTTTTTATTATTCAATAAAATAATTTGTTTAATTACCATTGTTCAGGTGTAAACACGAAAACGTGTTTTATATGCGTTTTTCTCGTACAATGTACACATACCGATCGGCGGGTGTGAAGTGAGTGGTGAAAAAATTTCGGTCGTTACAATATGAAACAATGGTCGGGAATGGAGACTACCGTGTTTTTTATTTTTTTGTTTATAATTTTTAAACGGGTTAAATAAAATCCCTGTTAAACACACGAGCGATGAGGTCATGGTGACATATTTCAATTGCCAACAGTGTGTAGTTTTATAAAATTATATTATTATCTATTTTCTGATCTGAGTGGAGGGGATCAATGATAGTAATTCTAAAATTAGGAAATAAATACTAGGTTATACAATATTTTTATTGTATAGGTGAACAAATATATTTTAAAACCTTAAAAAAATTAATAAAGTCTTTAATATTAATGCATTTATTACACTTGGATCCTTAGACATATTTTTTAATAAATAATATTTATTTAATTTTATTTACTTGCTTATTTTTTGTTTTTCTATCATATAATATATGCAGTGATTCATCCAAACATGATTGGGGTGATCATTTTTTATCCCCTTTTTTCATTCAATAATGAATATATTTAGAATAAGATTTTTGAAATTTTTAAATATATTACACGACCATATTTTTAAATTCTTGAGATTTATTCTACTACTTAAACAGCATCTTGTGGAGATCAAGCTTTTGTTTTTTAAATGAACATTCAAATTTTTACATTAAATTATTTAACGAATATTTTTCTCAAACTGTTGACGCATTAAAATCAATTTTCGAATGAATATTTTTTAAGTTATTTAACTTGGTGTATTAAGGATAATAGATCCACGAGTCCATCATTAGTCCAATGAGTTTGGAAAATGTTGATGATTTAATCATATTAGAAATTAATGTTAATTTATTAATATATATATATAAATATATATTGAATATTTAAAATATAATAAACACTAGATAAAATATTTAACCTATTTTATATTTTTATAAAAAACATTTTTTAGAGAGTAAGAGAGTCCTGCATTTCTTACTTTTTGAAGAAATTGGAAACTTGTTTTTGGAAGAGAACGATTATGGCTCCCCTGACTTTTTAATATTCGATGCACGTGTTAGAGGGATCTGTGACGAGTGCATACGCATAAAATTATGAAAAGTACAAGCACGTCTTTGGAAACGCGTGTTTACAGATACTGGGAACAACACACTATAATATTATCAGGATAATATAATGGATGCAGCGATACGAGTTAAAGGGATGCAATGGATACTGAACAAACGTTGGTTGTTATCTTTGTCACATTAATCCACGCAGATCGGTCAAACTTTTAACGATAAATGGTTTATGTGAGCAAAAACACAAAATATATAAAAATGTAATTAAATAATTAACGAAATATTGTTATACTAGTTTCAGTATATTAAAATAATTGTAAATAAATAATAGGTTAAACAAAATATAATATGTGCACATTACAAACATAAGAGTTTTCATGAATAATTTAACGAAATAAATACATAAATGATATTTTAAGAACAATTTAAATATCTTTAGCTATCAATTCAAAGTACTTCACATAAAAAAAACTTGAAATATAATTATTAATCACTTATTAAATAATATTGATAGAGGATAACATTTTTGATAAAAACAAATTAATTTTTGTATGATACTATCAGATTAATTATTATTAATTGCATAATTATTTTAAGGTAAAAATAGTACAGTTTTATTTTGAATTTTTTTAAACAACTGTAACCTAACTTTTTTCATGTCGTTATATACAAAACATTGTTTATTTTAAATTATGTACATTGTATTTTTACTCTAAAATCTAAATTCAATAAAGAATGATTAATCACTTTTCTACATAGGTGTGTTTTTAAACTAAAAATGCTTGTGTATATCTTAATCAATAGCATATAAACATCAACGGATCGGTACGCGTTACGACCCACATGTAGTCCAGAAGTGCCGCCCGAAAATGTAATTATTTTCCGGCAACCTCTATGGACACATATGGGCTGAACTATTTAAAAAATAAATCACTCAATTTATGGTACGTCGCAATTGATAAATTATGGCTATTGGATATATTATATTATATTAATATTGTAATTATTTTATATTCCCGTTCGGTTAGAAAAGTTATTAATCATGTAGATTATCTAAAACAATATTATTATTAATGAAAATATTGGAACAATATTAAATGGAATAACAATATTTTTACTGTGTTTACTAATGATAATTTATTTAAAACGTATATTTAGATTTCACAATTTTTAAAGCTAAATTGTTTTATCTTTTTTTTAATTATTACATCTGAATAAATAATATTGTTAAGTAAGTTTTGAATCGAAGTTACTTTTTTTGAAAATAAAAAAAATGATTATCATGTTAAAAATAATATGTTAATATTTTAAAAGTTTTTCTAAAAATGTTTTTAACTTTTCATTTATAATCACACTTAAATACGTAATAGACATTTTTGCTGAAAAAACTTTTCTCAATGAAAATGATGATCGATCAGTGTTCACTATAAAAACCATATTATATGTCAGAAGAACTCAAGAACCTTAATATTGTAAATGGGTGGTGGCCCGTATTACAAAATATACATACAGCTATATGATTATCAAATTTCTGTGAATTACAAACCATAATTTTAGAAAATATCAATTTTTAGTAGCTTTTATCAAAAATTATTTTAAAACAATTTATGCAATTTAAAATGTAACAAATTTCTCTATTATTTTCCATTAAACATCCTCGATAGTTTTGAATTTTTAAAATCTTATATGCATGATATTAAATATATTTTTTCTCAATTCTAAACATATATATATATATTAACGAAATATTTAACATTAATATACAATGTAATTTACAATTAGTACTTGTTATAGTTCTTTTATAAAGCTTTAATTTTTGAACAATAAATTAATTTGACGCTGACAATGTTGTCGTGAATGAACGGATTAAACATACTTATAAATGAACTTCTTATATAAACTTTTAAGTGTATTTTTAATAATTGAACGTACCTATATATGAATATAGATTTAATAATATTACAATATAAAAATGCTTTTTACGGAATTACTATTTCGTATCATAGTGTTTTTGTATTGATTATAATTATCATATTGTCATAATATTATAATAGTCTCTTTGTAAAATAGGAAGTGTCACCGATTGCTAGCTTTCGTCAAGATATCTATTGTTCTATATTACTCAACTCATACTTTCATTTTACGCGCAAGTATGGAATATGTATTTAATGAATAAAAATAACTTTCATTTCTAAAATGTTTAGTAGATAGTGTTTTACACGAAACAACCATGAACAATTAAAATCATTATTAGTATTTTATTAATATTTAATTTTTCAGTTATTATATAATATACTGGTATTCGACACATCAATGCTGGTTAGATCTTTTGGAATTGATTTAACCCCAAAGATCAATACATTAATGCCACATTAATATTTCTCCGGTTAAAAGTCAAACAATAAGAAGATAATATCATATCATATTATTTATATTTTAAAGATAAGTTAAAATTTAAGTCTGTACGTTGTTCAATTATCCAATCTATGAATAAAAAAAAAAACACACTTATTTGGTGAAATATGGTTTGTAATAAGTACATATAAAAAATGATCGATTTACAAATTGAATAGGTAACCTTTAAAACAGGTGGTATACAATATGTTTTACATTATTATATTTGATTTTAACGCGCTAGTTTAAAATAAAAAAAAATATTCGTATAAGAGTTAAGATTATTAGTGTTAGCTTAAGTATACATTATAATATATGCGTGATTATACTATATTAAGAATATGCAATTAGTTTGTCACATATAATCATCAGTTAGTTTAAATCAACTGTAATAGTTTTGAACGTTATGATTATTATAATATTATTTATATTTTATTACAAATATATTATAAACATATTATATTATATTATTATACTATGAACGTCATCATCTTATATTTATTCTATTTATCACGGAGTAACACATTTCCTTTACTATATTATTTAATATATCATTTATAAGAATAATAAACTATTGATAACAAAAAATCTATACAGAGGTAAAAATAAAAATAGTAGTACGGTGCACTTTTCGGAATAATATAATGTAATCATAGTGTTTGTACGCATACATGCGGAAACAGGAAACTATTTTTTTTTACTTTTTGTGTTCAAATAAATAAAATTCCAAGTATTCCCAAATGATCGATAATCGCAAATTAAAATATACATATATTATTTGTATGGAATGCTATTATACTATGAATAATATTTTATATGAATAGAAGTTTAATAAATTAATTTCAAAGAAATTGTAGGTACCATTATTCGGAGATGATTTTGTTAAAAACAATTTTTCAGGGCACTTAGCGACTGAAAACATTTTATAATAATATGGTGTGGAATTCGTATTACTTTAGCAACACGGCCTCGCTATATACTATCGTAATATTTTAGTCAAAAACTACTCATTTTAATAACTTTAACAGTGCGTCGCTATGCTTACCCCGATTTTCATTCCGTGAAACATTTTCCAACTCTCCATGACATGTACGAGAAAATTATCCAGCCATATTATTTTTTCGTCCTTTGAATTGCAATAAATTTAGTTTAAAAATGTCAAGTTTATACATTTGTTCAACTAAAAATATTTTTTAAATATGCTTCTATATCATTGCCTTGTAAATATTGCGAATTCGAGTATTTTTTCCAAAACAAAAATAGGAATAATATTTTAACGTAGTATTTAGAATATTAAAATCAATTATTTTAGTGAGAAATATAACATTTTTTTTTATATTATATGATTTTATATGATTTACATATACACATGAGTGTGTAAAATAGTAATAGTTGTCAGTATAGTCTGGGTGAATTATATTTTAAAATTTTTAATGATTATTTACATTTACATAATACGGCGACATTGCCGATGTTAAAATGTACACAAAGTTGCCATTTACACTGTTCCTCACACTCTATATAATAGTGGCGATAAGGACTTTTAAACGCATATTTACAGTAATATATTACAAAACAAAATTTGAGAGACCTTGATTTAATATTAAAAAGTTAATATGAATTAAAATAAATCTTACACGGAAAAAAATTATATAAATATTGAACGTCAAAATGTTTTGGAAATTTGATGAGACTTTAAAAATTTGTTAAACTTTAATTTAAAATTTACCAATCGTTAATGCTATAGTTCTATAAATGTACGTAATATAAGGTTATTGTATAGTTGTATAATATTTACTATACATACAAATTTATAGGTCTATGTCTATAACTATTTTCAAAAGTTTCAAGGATTTGATTTTCATTAATATATTAATTATTAAGATTAACTTTCTAAAGTTAATGTGTAAACTATATTAGAGAAATATGTCGTGATGATTGGTTCGATGTGTACAATTTACGTACAAGTTAAAGGATATGACTTTACAGTTTTTCATTCTAGATCTGTCCCTAGGTATCACAATATAATAGTTTACCAATCTAATATGATCATTAATTAAAAAAATAACTATAACTTTTTATATTTTATTTTTATAAATGTCACGCAGCGAAAGTTTTATTATACCAAAGAGCTCATACTACGCGTGCCATCTCGTCTATAGTATTTCTATTAATAATTCATTTGTTTTTATTCGTCTCGCAATACGTATTAAATTATATACGGACGAATACTATTTTTTTACCCAAAACCTACTACGCTATTATATATATATATATAAGTGTGTTATTATTTTATTGTTCATGTGTCAGTTGTTGCGGCGGAATTACTATATACTTTATATATATATACGCTACAAAACCGTATAGTTTCAATTTGTCGGTTTCGGATCGAATAAATTTAACGATCGTAACGACCAAACTTTGTTCGTAAATCTCTAAACCATCGATTTCTCGTTCCGTTGTTAAAATTAATTGGTTTACTTTACACATAAAGACCGATTTAGTGTAGAATTATTATGACAAAAAATAAAAAATAGTAGGTAGTAAGATTTATATTTTTCACATTGTTCCATGTGTAATAAATATGAATGCATTTGTGGAAATCGAAAATATTGTGATATTTTCCAATGTTTCGTTTGAGGAAAAACTCACCAAAACCCGAAATACTACGTAAAATCATTGATTTTAAATACTATTATTTATCATTATTTATTTGTCATTAGTTTAAAAAAAAAATGTATGGACAACGTATAGAAGTGATAAGCTGATGTCGTATAGTTCAAAAATTTGGATTTATATGTTAGTACGTGGACAGTGTTGCTAGTGACGAGATGTTGCGAGGACCGGTTATAAATTATTTTCAAATTCAAATACAAACTACGGATTAGAAAATATAAGTACGAAAATGTGAAAATATTGAAACTAAGACGTACGAAATCGGGTAGGTATAATTATAATAAACGTTTATAATTTGATTTTTGTACGTGAAATTTTTGGTCGATGCGCTTATATTATATGTTGTTGTAAATGAATTCGCATCGAGGAATTGCATTTTATCGATACTTTAGTCATACCGACGTCCGACCCTTCTCGGGACTTGTACAGTGTAATGCCGTCTGAGTCATTGAACAATGAACACGCCGGTGTACTTGACAGGCAAAACAGACCGGACGTTTTGTGGTCGGGACACGAGCGCTCGCAGCCTGTGTTTTGGCCAAAATATTATATTATTATTTTTTGTCTCGTTATTGTTATTACTATTATTATTATTATTATTATTATTATTTTCAAAATATTATTATATGTTTTACAAGCTCGTTTGTACGGCGCGGTGGTCTTCATTTTCTGGCTCATCGTCGATAGTCCTACACATAATTATTTTCCGATAGGCCATAGCAGTAATATTGACCGTTTTTAATTCGCATCATCTACCTGCCTACGCCAAACGCACGTTTGACCATGTTCGGTCCAGTGGTGTCCACTACGAGATTTTTTTGTATTTCCATTTCCACGGTCTAATACCAATTATATTATTTTTACAGTAGATATACGAGTTTTGTCATTTTTTCATCAATCGTTTAATTAGTGATTCGTTACTGTATTGACTGACATTTTGTTAGCTACTCTACTGGTAATATATTATAACGGAAAAAACAAATAATAATAAAAAAAAATAGTAATTACATTTTAGTAAAGGTATGATTGAAGCGAAGCTGATTTTTTTTTCTATATTTATCCACTCACACTATTTTAACAACAAAAAACAATACGGTTACACAAAAATATGATACACACTTTTGTTATGACAATCAAAGTTAGCACAGTAAATAATAATAATAGTTAAAAAAAAAGTATTTCATGAATATTTCATGAATATTGCTTGCAATTTTCAATTATAAATATCCACGTACTTAATCAAGTTTTACATAAAACAAATAACAAGTAAAAGTCGGGTTGATTTCTAAAAACCAATCTATCATGTATAATATCGGTATTTTATAATAAAAACTCAATAGCATGTTTGTGTTTGAAGGAGGAAGGGCAGATTAAAATTATGCAGTATTATATATACTAAAAATGAAAATAGTATTTAAACGAATTCAGTCGAAATAATAAAATATATTCAAAGCTAACGTTTAGCCGTATTTCTGTAGTGGGAGTTGATTGTGGTCCTTCTTTACATTAACAAACATTATTGAAAATTTGAAAACCATATTTCGAATAATTATTATGTAGTCAATTAATTAGCTATACCCAGATTTATGACAAATAAAACATATATTCCGATGTGACTTATTTTGCATACAACTCGAAATATTGTGTACAAAAATTGTAGCAATAATTATAAAAAGAAATCATTGAAAAAGACAATTTTAAATTATTTCTTTGCCTCACAAGTTAAATATTATATAATATTTATAGTACCTAGAATATTCCATAACATATCTCGCTTTTTTCCAAGATCATAAGTTTTTAGTAATATTAATGCAAAAATATTTTACTTAAACATCATAATATTAAAAATGATCAAAAATATATTATTATTTTTTTAAATATTATTATCTAACATAAATATTATTGATCGCTTAGCTAACGACCAACCATTGCGCCTTAAAAGGAGCATACATCTCGTTCCTCAAATGTGAAGATACAAATCGATTAGTATTCTAGGCGTTTTGGTCACCCGAGATAATATTCTTTAAATTGAGTGATTTATACCACGTAAAGTTGGTTTTCCTTAAGACCGAATCTGAATCCAATTTATTGTGCCCGTAGTTACATGTCAATGATTTATTACTGAATTATAATTGGCGGTGGCTTATATTTCTACTGTTATTGTACTTACTGATATTATATATATTATTTGAATATAGTTAATATATGATCAGCTAGTTTAAATGAAAAATTATGTGCAGTTGTGAAAATAATATGCACACACTCATTTTCTCTCTCTATTTTTCACTCACATACATACACACATGAGCATACAGTTTACTGTAAAATGGGTTTGTTTACGTAGGTCAACCATAATTTTAAATGATAACTCGAAAACCGTTCCAAGTTTCGACGGGTCATTAGCTGCAACAATAATGTAAGTGTTATAATATTTAAACACTATAAGTTTATAGATATAATATTTTTTTATGGAAAAAACGTTGTCATCAGTTCAAATTATTATATTATAATAAAGAAGAACATAATTTATTCATAGTTTTAATTCCCTTTTACGGCAAAAGTTTTTTTTTTTTTCTATTTAATCGTCATCCTAGTTTTACCAGTAATAATAATTATCGTATTACACTATTATACATTTATAAATCTAACTGGTAAGTTGTCGTATTGTTATAAACACTAATAATAATTCCCTACGTGTGTTGAGATCGTATCGAGGAGGAGAAATCGTCTGGGGATTTCTGAGGTCGGCTATTACATAATCGCGTTGTCGCTCGGCGTGGTGTGAGGCTGTTGCGTCGAATATGCGGTGGGTTGGAAAGATAAAACGGAAGTTGAACAAAAAAAAAAACAAACCAAATATATAAACATGCCGCCGTGTTCGTCAAATAACCACCGCCGTCACTACAGTTATAATGCAATACCACTATACCGTGGTATGCGCTATCGCGTTGTGGTAGTATAAGTGTTGGCGTCCTCTCCGGACGACCGTTTGCGAAAGATGGCAAGAAAGAATACGATGTCGATGGAACGAAATAAGAGACGAAGAGAAATTTTTTTCCGAATTAAGAAGCCAAACGTTGCGGTGGAGGCGTTCGTGGCATAGGACGATTTCCCGGGATCCCAGGGTTTGAGTGGGGTGAGGCGGTGGGTGAGAGAGAAATATATATAGTGAAAGAGAGAGAGAGAGAGAGAGAGAGAGAGAGAGAGAAAGAGATAGAAAGAGAAAGAGAATAGAGAGATAGAGAAAGATAGATAGAGAGAGAGAGAGAGAGAGCATAGAGAAAGGGAGAAAGGAAGAAAGGGGAAAGGGAGAAAGGTAGAGAGTGTGGAAGTTGCAAAGGAAATGATGAGTGGGATGGGGATGAGGGGATCGGGTGACGAACGGTGGTAAAGAGGATGGACTCTGCGGGGTGGGCGCCCTCCTATAATCGATAGGACGTGAGCCGACGGCAGCGCTCTGACATTTCGTAACTTAACTAATCGGGATTTTTGCGAGCGCGACGCCTCACCGCCTCAATTAATTTTTTTTTTCGGGACGATACAAATTATAATTTTTTTTTCATTCTCAATCACCCCCCCCCCCCTCTCAAACTCACCCCATGCATAATATACTATATATTTTATGTGAACATATAATATTAAAGTAAGTCCCCAGCCGACGCAGCAAGATCTGTGCAGATATTCGAGTAATCAATCATCCTAACCACCTTCTATACATAATTGCACGTATATATTATATATATGTATTTGCATATTCCGTACGTGCGCACATCGAAAATGTATATATTATATGTATAGAGTTAAGTACATGCTATACATACTTATGTATGTATATATATATATATATATATATATATATGAGCACTACACACATCATGACGCATTCTCCGATAAGTAGGATTAAGTGAAAATACCAACGCTGCAGCCTCCATCACCCATAATTTCTGATGCGAGTCGACGATATTAGGTTTATTAATATTGCGTAGGTATTAATTACTATTCATAATTGCTAATAGAGTGTAGACATTTCGAACAAAATCTCAATTGGCATTACAACTATGCTTTTAATATCACTATAATACATGCTATTATAAGCTATATTCGTAAATCGCGGATGTTGCAGGTACGCGCAGCCAAAAGGGATATATTTAGAAGGAAGTTGAAGTCCCGTGTGGCCACTAACAAAAAAATCTAGATAAAAAAATTGTTTAAAAGATCGTCATAACAGTTATTTAAAGGCGTGGAGGATCTAAAACGTATATTATTTTCCATGTGTAACAGTAAGCAACAGTGTAAAACAAATAAATGCAAATTTAAGGATGGAGGAAATGTACATTGTACATCTAAAAATGTCACGATAGCGTAAATCTCAAAAAATAAATAGAACAATAATTAATGAAAGTCTTAAAACAATAATTTAATTAAAATGTCAATGTATATCATTTTTGTTTATATCTTTAATATTATAAAAAATAAATAATTATAAATTATTCATTATAAGTAAAAGCCGTTTTATAACATTTTTATCGTAATATTATTGCCCCCTGTGTTTTGGTCATTGTACAGTGTAGAATCTACACAATGTTCAGGCAAAATGTGTAGGCTTCCACTTTGTCCAATGAGAACGTTGTACAACAAACGCCGGATTATGCGCTTTGTCCGTAATAGCTGATAATAATATATCAAATAATATATTAAGCCATACGGATAGCATAATATAATAATATATCATGTAAGCACATTAACCGACCATACTGCTGCGAAGTTCGACGAAAAGGTGTTGCCTACGTTAAGTTAGGTTGCCTATCTCGAATACGGTTTACGCCTTGTTGTCGGTATAGCCGTATAGGCCATCACGTATAGTGGACATCACAACCGACGGTGGTCAAGTCGTCTGGTGATAACCAAGTACGGTTAATTAATTTATAATATATAGAGCAGTGCGTTTAAATAATTATTACAATTATTGTTATATTTTTAGATCGGATAAGTAGGTTTGATCGCTGTTGATATAATAATATTATATTGTTTACGCGACACGACAGAACGATTAATTTCGTTCCAAGTAACCGATTTATCTATCGGCATTCGGTCACGTCTATACTTTGTACTCGCAACACACTATTATTATAATACACATAATACGTGGTGCTATTACGTTAAAATTGTGGTCGTGATTTAATTTATGCGTTCTGCGGTTATTAATTAACACCATTTGTTCTAGTCGAGTAAAATTAGCGTTATACGTTAAATTCGATTACTAATAATATTACATTCGTGTGCACACGTCGAGTGCTCGAGTGAACTCAATATATAATTATACTCCATCCACATACGCAGTTTGGCGTTTAACGTGATACCACCGCTATTAAACGAGTACCCACCCGTAATGATTAGCTTGTTGGCATATTATTTTTGTTTTTAATACGTTCATATCGATAAGATACGCGATGATCGATTGGCTCCAATAAATATAAAACCGTTAATATCGATAATTCGTTACATATAGTAGAAACTATATAATATTTTTATGTTATCATCTATAATAGTCACAAATAGAGTAGGTATAGGCACCTGCTATTATAAGATTTAAGAGTATAATGAAAAACAAAGATTTATAACATGTCATAATGTATAATACGCATCGGTACCGGGAAAGCTTGTCTTTAATTTTCCATTATGTGTTTTTACTATCATTGTTTTTAAGATGAAAATGCTATTATTTTTTTACACTTCAACGGGTGAATGGTTTTCATGATATTGGCGAGTATAATGTATATGGACCATAAAACGAATACGGTAAGTGTAGTAACGAGTAAGTATTATTATGTAATATATAATGATTGTTCCAATAATCAAATATAATATTCTACTAAGTATAATAATGTTTATATCTTGCTGGTCTTTAAAAGCTCTTTTATTCTCATACTAAAACTAACTTATATAATATTATATGTATATGTATGTGTGTGTGTGTTTCAGTTTTATTTCTACAAGATATTTACGACCTTTTCAGATGAGAATAATAAGTAAATAATTTAAAGGCAATTACATACAAATGCATCTTTTTAATGTAAAAAGCCAATCATTGCTTATACCTACTCTATCTATTTGAATTAATTATTTTGTGCTATTAATTTTTTATTATTATTTAAGGAATTTAAAATATTATCATATTACCGTTATGCCTTATGCGCCTTGAAAATTTTTTCTGACTGGAAAAGGAGGATATTTTTTTTTAGTAAAAGAGTTAAATAATCAGGTAGTTAATAGTAGAATATTTTAGAAAATAAAGTTTCTTTGTCATACAATGACATTATTCTTAGATTTTTACAGAGGATATAATTAGAAACATAGAAAAGATTGTTAATGAATTGTCCATTAAAAAAAAAAAATGTATTTTTATTATCGTTGGATTTTAAGCACTTTTGTGTAGTGATAAAAATTCTCAAAATATTTAGAGTACGAATAAAATAAAAAAATGTATACACAACCATATATATATCAAATTTGGATGTTTATATTTCGTGTATAAATATAATATTATTTATTTAAAATTGTTGTTAAAATGTAAATAAAAAAAAAAGTATGGGAATTATTAAAAACCGTATTTTATATTTATATTTTCTTTTTTTTTTTTCTTTTTTAAGTAACATGGTTGAAAAAGCAATTTACTATCAGCTTCTTAAGGATTTTATTTTTTATCAAAAGACATCCCAGCTTCAATTTCGTTTTATATAGAAATGAGGGTTATCTGGAAGAGTATTCAATTCAAAAGCGTACGAACGATGTGAAGATTTGAAAGAAAATTTAATTTTGCGTGAAATCGTTTTTTATACGTACTGCTTTTATAAGTTGGAGAATTCAGATTTTGAACCAATTTTAAGTCACACAAATAAATAATTATATAATATCATGACAAATATATAACAGTATATTCATTAATACAACCAACGTAATCACATAGCCTGAGTATTTCTCTCTCAGTTACAAAATATAACTATATAATACATCACTATCGTCTATCACCACCAATAATTAAATATATTTTCCTAATAATTTTTTCTTATCCCTTAGGAAATTTTACCATTTGGCAATAATTTTCAAACCTCTTGCACTATTAAAAAATATTTTAATCTAATGTCCTAAATATGAATCAACACACATATTAATAATGTAAATAATACTCATTTATAAATTTTAAATTATACCTAGTATATTTGTGTATAATATTATGTCATTATTTATGTTAATATTATTATTGTACCTATATACATTTAAAATATAGTACCTAACTTTAGATTTAAGATTTTAAATAAAATATTACTATTTGTATAATATACCAAATATTAATATATTAAAGTTACCATTTGGAATTTTTAAGTTACTTATATAACTATTAATAAAATAAATAGTTTTTTTTTTTATTTATTAATGAAATATAAAATTATAGAATATTTTACATAAATTAATTCCATATAATAACGAACACAATTATAAAGAAATCAATCAGGTATTTATTATATTAGGAGCTTGAACCAAGAAATAATTTAAAGACTACAAGGGTTAAAGTTTGATTGAAAAGTGTATACATACTATAAAAACATCATTTAACACATCGGTAAAATCAAAATTAAAAAAAAATCCAATTAAAAATTGATTTCAAAATGTAATAAAAGTGAGAAAAAAGTTATTACAAGTTTATAATTAGTACAAAATATTTTAAAAACCGTTTTTATTTATTACTACAACATCGACATGTCTACATCGTAAAAATATTATAAGTATGTGATATATACAAATTTAGTATAAAGAACTTTTCATTGTTGAGTAAATATAGATTTGGTATATTTTTCTAAAATTATATTAGGCCATAGACTGTAGAATGATATTTTTAAATATATAATATACATACCTATGTATAAAGTGTAAAAGTATTCGACGTATTTTATATAAAATAAAATATAAATATCACTATGTTCAAAGGATCTTTTTAAGTTATTTCGTTGTGTGGTTTAAAAGACTATTATATTTATTTTGAACGAGTATTTTGTATTTATTTTTTTAAAAGAATTTTCTTGATAGCTATTGGTTAGTTGGTTAGTGCAATTGTGCACAAAGAATAACTTTACAAATATATAGCATAATATAAACTATACTATAATCAATACAAGTAAATTGTTGAGTAATTTATCTTGGTTCGAGTATTTTTTAAAGTAAAACGATATAATCGTAGAACACGTTGTGTACGAAAAAGATTGAAAATGTAAGGGAAATAGAATTCTTATTGAACTTTTAAAATTAAAATAATAATATTATACAGATTCATATATTATAATGCGTAAGTATACATGGCATTAAGCAACATGATCAGCATACAATCGTATCAACTAATCGATTAATGAAGTCACACCCTATTAAAATATTAATATGTTTAATTTCAAAATATAGCTTATGTTTGCCCAATTTTTTTATATTTTTAGAAGTATCATTGTACTTATTATAAGAACATTACGTTTTGCAAATAACAAAACTCGTTTGTATGAAATTAGATTTACTTAGTTTTTCATATATTTAAGACAATTAATTATAAATTTATAAATTATAATATACTAAATATAAGTGCTCAAAGAAGTTATCTACTCCTTCTAATATATTCACTGTATTTACATAATATATTTTTATATTCTCCTCAAGCATAATAATCTCATTGGACGTTGTTTACAAAAATTATATTTACTTTATAATACAGAAGTGTATGCATTGTGCAATCATAACTTCACTATTTAAAAATACAATTAAACGATATCGTTCATATAATATATATAGAAATATTTATTTGATTCATTTATATAATATATGTATATATATATTTACTGAATATCGAAATTCTCTTACCTCTTTAGTAATTTTTATAAATATATAATATACCGTTTTCATATTTAAATAATAAATTGAAAGCTTTATTCTCATTTTGAACAATAAAAGTTTTTCCCTCTTTTAAATCCGAGCCAACTATGATTTTATTATTATTATTATTATTATGGTTTCGTTTTGAATCAGATATTACTGGAAATTAGGCTAAGTTCATTTGAATAGAATCGATAACAAAACCAATGGGTGATGTAATTAAAAGCAAAGCGCGGTCGTTTTCGACTCTCTCGCAAAGTTAAAGTATTTACCGAAAGTTTATCACACAAAAAACATCTAAACGGAAATGAGAACCGTGTGTATTCCCCCCCACTCATTTCAATTCACGTGGCGCATTGTTCGCGAACCGTATCTGAAAAACACTGGAAATATGTGGTTAAACGTATTTCATAAGGACCGCGCGCGGAGCGGGTGCTTTTGTTCGGCGCGCGTACCCGGTCGGGCATTACAATAAAGAAAATAATCACAAAAGCTATACGCATTTCGTATGATATTATAATTACCGATATCATTTACTACCATTATCGTCGTCGTATTGCTTTCGCTCTAATCCCGCGAGGAGTATACAAAATATTTATATTATTTGTATATACTTTTAATGACGATGCCGTTCCTCGCCCATAGTTATACGTACGTAGTATACGCGTGTGTACACGTGAAGTGCGATCATCATTAATTCCCCATAACTTCCGCAAACTTTAATTACGATCGTGCCGTACTGTATCGTCCTCCGCCGCCGCCGCCGCCGTTTTGAAATGCAATACAATATGCACCGCTGTGTGCGATTATAATTATTAATTATTATTATTATTATAATAATATTGCGCGCGATATTCACGTGCATCGTCATCGTATTACGCGTCGTCGCGGTAGGTATCTGTTGTTATAAGCGATCGAGACGCCGAGAAAACGACGAAAACGAAACGATGAGACGACGTCCGAATATCATCGTTCTACGATATTGTATATTATATTTTTAGTATTAGAGAAAATATCGTCCGGACGGACGGCGCACGTCGTCGTTTTACATTATCATATATATATATATATACGTACACATCATCATATAGGATATGAGGCGTAGAGATGAATGTCCTTTGCTCCGGGCTATGGCCTATGGTATATATATCGGAAAAATAAATTGGCGAAATTCCAATACGTTATGGATTTTGCGACAACAATGGTCCGATTGAATTAATAGCGGCGCGGCGCTGTCGGTTCGGAGACGGAGAAATAATAAAAATAAAAAAATAATAATAAAATAATAATAATAATCGCCGTTCAATAAATTATAAAACGAAATGAGGACTTTCGACATTTATTCAAGCGGAAAACTCCAATCGGAACGAAAATAATTATATACAACTTTGCAGCGTTTGAACACCGACGGCTATACGCATGTATATATTATTATATGAATTATGATTTATATGTATATATATATATATATATATCATTATTACACAGGAGCAAACGTCGCCCGAGGGGAAAAAGGTATAGCCAGATAATAGAGTCGCAGCGTCGGAAGCATCGAAAACAGCGGCGACGGCGGCGGGTGTGCCGCGGAAGAGGTTATAAACGAATTAACATAGGCCGATAATTTTGCGACAGGGTTGGTGCATCGATAAAGTCGCGCTCGACCACATCTAAAACGATAAACTTATATATTATATTACGTTTTGAGGATATGACTGCATCCGGAGAGCGTATCGTGTCTTGGGCTCGACGTGCAACTGACTCGACGTGTGTGTGTGTGTGTGTGTGTGTGTGTGTGTGTGTGTGTGTGTGTGTGTGCGCGCGCGTATAAATGTACACAACGACAACGCGGTGAGTTCACAGAGCTTACCAGAATTTAATTATAAACAAGAACCCGGCTGAAACTTCTCCCCGTCACTAGAATCGAGAAGATTTCGGCGTAAACGGATTTCGAGGTTTTAGCATAAATATTATCGTTTTGGAAATTGAATGTTTTCCTTTGACACCGCGCAAGGCTGTTTGACTAGCGCCCGGTAAGAAAAGCTAAAATACTGTGCTCCGGCCGAACAGTGTACGTTTATTAGTGTACTCGTGTCATCATAGACGTGGTGTTCTATAATATTATATACACTGAGTGAAACTGGTGCGGCCTGCGAGCAAAGGATTTAAATCAAATCACTTACATTTGTATAATGTACGCTATTTGTAAAGGGATTCGCCGAGCATGTTCAACACCCATTTATTTCTATATAGAAATAATGCGGTTGTTAAAAATATGATTTTTAATTTTTTTTAAATAAATATACATACTAACGATCGTATTATTTTCGAACACTTGTGTTTTTTTTTTCGTAACAGTTAAGGAGTGTTCTGAGACAACAATATTGTAAATATTATGTGTTTACTATGAGCTCATGACTTTTGTTTTTATTTAAAAGCAAAATAATAATAATATTTTATTACACAATGCGTGTAATTATATTTTATATGAAAACGGTAAAATTGAATAAACATATTTGCGTTGTACATAATACAAATAATTCAAAATATACTGTTCATGTATTATGAATATTAAAAACTAAAACGGTAGTATTTTATACAAACCAAAATAAATAAACATAATTTGTTAATGAAATGTATCACCAATATTCAATAGTAGTGTTTACCAAAAGGCGTGATGAGAAAATTTAATAAAACGCGTTTAAATCCTAAATACGTCTTATTTTTGTAAATAGATAATGTTTATCTAAACGGTGATTCCACGACTTTTAATAATATTGTGTTGTGATGAAAAATATTTTGGGAACCACTGTTTTATAGGCAATATATAAAACAAAATAAATAAAAAATATATATTTATTCTTAAAATAGTTTACATTGTATACATGCTATGAATAAAACAGATTTAATACGGGATATTCGTTATGCTAAGACAAAAAAAAATACACAAAAGTGGTCGTAAGAATATTAACATTTAATTGTAATATAGAAACACTAAACGATGTTATAAAATATAAAATAATTAATTTAATTTCGAAAATTAGACACTTAAATGTTATATCCAGAAAGTAATAATTAATAAATGACAGTGTTTACAGTGTATAATATGATTTTATTGAGTATTCGGAATTAATATAATATAATTAGATAAAATAATTTACATCTGTTACGTTAATATGAATTTATTATATTATATACCTAACAGATAATTTCAACATAGCCCGAGTATCGTTAATAAAATATATTATACAAATTTATCTATCTTACTGATAACATAAATAATGTTATATAATTATATCATATGATGTATTAATTATATATCGTATAAATAAAATAATCAAAAATAGGTCAGGTTAAGAAATTTTCAATTTTTAAGTATTGTGAGTATTATCATTTTATAATTTCAGTATCGTTTATATTTTGTAACCAAAAATCGGACGTACTAAAATAGATATTTGCTTATAACTTTAAACTAATAATCAATATTTGTTACATAATGGAAGGTGATAACGGAACAACGAATTTAACAACTGATGAAAAACTATTGGTAGCTGATCCGACGACGGGATTGCTCGACGATGAGTTTGTTGATAAATATACACACACCACTTGTCTTCATCTGTTTCTACGGACGACAATGATGAAGACCGGTGCCGATACCTGTCCTCAGATGTTCAGTTCGAATCTGCGACTGAACTAGTAGCGGAAAGCATGAGGTACATTCACGCGGATAGCGATAGTGTCATCGTAACTGCGGTTATGATTTACGAATCAATGGAAAACCTCGACGAATTGCAGCCGACGACGCCGTTCTTAATGGGACTCCGTCCGGAGCTGTTGACATCCGATGAAGAGGAGCAGACGTGGGCGTCAGAGTTGAAGAAGATGTGCCCATTAGAATTGTAGCAAACGCATTCATCGAGCGATAAGTCATTTTTATTAAATATTACAGTTTTCTTAATGTTAATATTCTAATAAAGTCCGAATAGGGCTGGTGCTAGAAAATATTGATAGGGAGGAAGGGGGTATAAATATATGAATTTACATTTTAAAATCTAAAACAAAGTCCGCATGTTTTGTCTCCATCGACTATCTCACACAGAAGTAACATTGAACGTTTTGCGTTCAGAATAATCCATTTAATTATATTATTTTAAAACTAAAGTAAATGTATATAATATTATATTGTAAAATTTAAAGATAAAATTATTATCCGGATATATTTGAAAGTTTAATTGTATTTTAATTTTGAAGAAAGTTAGCATTTTAAAACTGTAATATTTTTGTAGATTATCAAATCAACATAATTAGCCTCACATTATTTAAAATATTAACAAAACACTCCAAAATGCCCTCGATAGATAATAATCTTAACTTTAAATTGTACACTAATCGTATGTACATTATTGATCAATAAACTCGAATTTTAAAAATAACAGAGTAAAATGTGTACTGAATTTGATATGTTACACATGTGTAAAACAGAGTCAACACTCAGCAGTCAGCACATACCTGTGTAGCGCCTTTTTAAGAAGATGTCAGCGAAATATTTGTTTTCTTACTCAAAACCACCCGCAATATAGATAAACACTTTCACTTAAAGTTATTATTATGATTTGAGTAGTCTTAGAGTTAAATCACTTATTATAAAAATTATAGAGGATACTATTTTTGAAGGAATGATATACCGGTTTTATATTTTATTGTTATTTGATGTTATATTCAATTTTGAAAAAAAAAATGTAAATTTTCAATAATGTTTAAATTGTTTGAGACAATATTTAAACAAATCAATCAGTCATACCCTCAAAAATATTATTACTTATCGTTTTTGTTATGGGTGATTTTACTCTAAGACTATCTCTAAGACTATTTATAACTGTTATAAGTACTAAAAAAAAAAAAAAAATTATTCTGCATAAATGCGTTTTGTCTATGTTGCGCATGGGCCAGACAAAGAATACAAACAGTGCACCGACATCCGCTTAACAATTTATTGGATATTAACAAAGTAAAACAATAAAATAAAATGTATAATATTAAGTATAATATTCTATAAATTGAATTCTATATTAAATAAATCAAATTTGAATCTGACTTTCCATTAATAGGTTTTAACGAAATGAAACTTTCTGTAGTTTACAGTTGTTCCTATACATATACTGATATACCTACATATAAAATATAGATCTATATATTATGCATGTATACTCATAAAAGTTCTAGGAATTATTAAATCATAATTTTAAGTATGTCTTTCATTTAATTTATAAATAGTTATCATCGAGTCATCAAAGTTTAAATCTAAAAATCAAGAATTTTTATATTGACTATTTTATAACGAACATAACGGCGCATTGTATATGCAATTTTATTACAGGAATATTACAATAAATAATATTTGAGTATGCATAATATTATTCGAGATGCTAAGTTGTGATAACTTGTAGTGTTCTGAAGAAAAATATAACATAATTTAAGCATAAAAAATAAAATGTAGGGTTTAACATAGGTACAAAATTAAATAATAAAATAATCTTACATATATTATTTCATATAATATATCAAAATATTCCATGAAATTATAACATTATTATGGAACATTTTAAAGTTCACAATGCTGTAAATAGTTTCGAGCAATTCTTGATATTAAAAAAAAAAAATGCTGTGATTTAGGTACCTTAAACAGATTTAAACATAATGTTATATATTTATTTATTTATGGTATGCGTGTATTATTAAATTTCGAGTATAATATAATATATAATTTACAATAAAAAGAATCTGTAAACGATTTTTTTCATAAAATATAACCATTTTTTTATAAACTATAGTTTTGTTTTAATAAAAATGGGAAATTAAATTGACTTGATAATAGCTATAAAGCTTACTAATAATTTTAAATTAATCTTTTATTATCAATAAAATAGGCGTGGCTTACACATAATTTGATGTGTGTGAGTGAATATTATAATAAGTATTTATGAATCTATTTCTAAATAAAATTAAGAAATAATATTGTGAATAATGAACATACATTACATTTTTTTAGAAATACTATGATTGCGTGTTACATAGTAAAGTTTTACCTCTAAGGTAAAACCTTAAAGAGATGCATTCTAACTTGAACTTTAGAATTCTCCCTCTAAATAGGTGCTGTCAATATACAAAATATACATTACTTGTGCAGTTGTGCGGCATGTCACGTTCACTTTAAACATCAGTCATTCCATCGACGGGCAAACACACACACGGAAGAAAATTTGTACTCGCGCAATGTCTGCAATAAGTTGTTTACCATAAGTGGCAGTCAAATGAGGCACCAGTGAACACAAGAAAGACGAATAACTGTATACCTGGATTGCCAGCAGAAGTGTACAGGAGATCAACCGCAGCCGAGAAAAAAAATACTTGTGTGATAAGTCAATCGCACGTGGCGGTGCTTAGATTGAGACACAAGAAGATGAAACACAGGAATCGGCAACCGCCATTTTGTGAAAAATCATCATGTCCCGCTATCCGGCGGGGAATGATTGCAAATCTGCAAAAATTATTCGTTCGATATATTTTATAGTATTATACTACTGAAGTATGTTCAATATAATTATTTTTTACATAACCATACAATTATTTTCGTTCGTTGATTGACAGTTTATCCTGCTTAAAAATATAACTTAGATAAGGGTGATATATGAATGCGACAGCATATTTTTTTTATACATGGCTTAGTAATGATTTGCTAATTGTTCAAAAAAAAAAAAAATATGTATAAATAGTTTTTCGTTATTAAAATATTAACGAAACATGTTTAAAAGCATTCAGAGATAATTCTTTTTAAAACATATTTTTTTAAATATTAAAACAAATTAAGTTTATTTAAAAATAAAACAAGGGGTTCTCTACTTTTTTTTTAATGTTAAATATTATATTGCTCGTTACATTTATAAGACATTGATAATAATATTATCATAACATATCAGATCCTTATAATTATTAATTATTATTAGTATTAGTAATATTATTCAACAAGTCGTATGAAAATATTATTATTAATTTAGAGTCCTGTGTATATGTTTTACTTTTTTAATGGACTATTTAAATTGTGTAATATGGTATAAGATATAAATAAAATATATTTTGTTTTAGACAACGACGGAAATTAATTTTACCATTTTATATACATTCAAAGACGTATAATGCGTTTCAGTAGCTTATAGCTTCATGAATATTTTTTTTAATGAAGAAAAACGATCCCGTTGCAACGGTGGTGCAGTATTATATTTATAAGATATTAGAGGGAGAGGTAGATTCATATATTTTTTTATGTTTTCTCATTATTTTCGGGGAAGAAAAAAAATACCAGCGTCGATATTTTTATTGTTTTGTAATTGAATACCACTAAAAGAAAAAAGGAATTCTCTAATGGCCAAAATCATTAAATTTCATACCATCGAGAATGGGTATATACTAGCTTTAATATACAGCTGGACCTAGCAGAGCAATAGAATTATTTAATAAAACACAAGAAAATCGTACAATGCTTTCATTCGGATTAAAAAGAAGGGGAAAAAAAAAGAAAAACCTCGCTTATCGTTATTATTATTATTATTATTATTACTATTTACCGTCGGATCACGAGCAAGCACGCAATATTACGACACACGGACGTCAGACGGCTTGGAACTAATCCGTTTCCCAAACATTCCGTGGGCGCAGCAGGTTGTGACTGACTTCTGTCAACATCTACCGAAATCAAATTTTATTTCGAGAAAAATATACTCGAAAAAATGGTTACTATTATTCCGTATAACTAGATCGATAAGACGTCCGTTGGGTATAACGATGCGGGACAGCGCTACACTGTAACCAGCAAACTAGATTTCTAAATAAATTACATAGTGAGATTAGTTTTCATCCACCTATTTCGTGACCGTTGTAGCCGCGCATATCACTGTGGCCTTTGTATTCTTTTTGTTTCGACATCACAAGGGTTCGGATTTATAATATTATATGATATTATGCAATATAACACTATAAAATATGCATTTAGTTTCTTTAAAAATTACGAACATATCAATAATTTCCAAACTATCATTTAGACGAATAACTTATTACTGTTAGTGTAAGTCACATATGACTTTTGTTTGTCTTATTTTTAAAACAGCGGGCAAAGTTTATATATCTACAAAACACCTCTCTTCAATATGTGTTCCCTAACGACGAGTCTGTAGAATTTTAAAATAATATTATGGTCTTTGGGTATATATTTGAAAATTGCAAAAATAAGAATTTGAATAAATTCATTATTGAACGTGCCCGAACACAATTATTTATATAATTATATATACCTACATATATTGTATAAAATGTTTGGTATCTATCATATTGTAATATATATATATATGTGTGTGTGTGTGTGTAAGAACAATATATTATTTTGAGATCGGACTGGTTAACCCACGAGACTGTCGACGCGACGTGTACGCACGTCATATACGTTTGTATATTATAATGTGACATTAATAGCATAGTAGGTATAATGTATGACAGCGTCGTCGCGCTCGAAGAGAATGCAAATTCGTTCAAAACGGTTTGTTATAATATAATAATATGTATTATAATCGCGTTCGGCATAACCGCAGTCGGACTAAACGGATTATATACCGCCTCAGTGTCGCCGCCGAGCCGCTCATCTCGTGGCTGCGGCGGTGCCCGTGTCAGTCATCGGGTCGTAATTTCCGAGATTTTCTGACGGTTTTAATATTATAAATGCGTTCGAAACACGACCACTGGCGGCGGCGCTCGGGGTTTCGTCGTTCCAAATCCTGCCGAGTAAACGTGATCGCGGTACGAAACGACCATTTCCGTCGTCCGTCGTATTATATATACATTAAGTGTATAATACTGTATATACTGTATATATATATATATATATACTATACCGACACCCTTATCTGCTATAATATACTGCGGGATGGTCTGCAAACGGTGTAACGACG
Organism: Rhopalosiphum padi; assembly: GCF_020882245.1. Classification (NCBI taxonomy): domain Eukaryota; kingdom Metazoa; phylum Arthropoda; class Insecta; order Hemiptera; family Aphididae; genus Rhopalosiphum; species Rhopalosiphum padi. The sequence goes on from NC_083600.1 coordinate 30,690,679, forward strand.
TTTATTGATTTATATATTTTTATTCATAATATGAACGTGTGGACGGGTATATACTATATATATACCGAACGAAATTTTCGATTACCCACGCAATTTTCTTTCTTTTTTTTTTAAAGTAACAAAATAAATTGATTTATTTTTTGGATATTCTTTCGTGTACCGCCCATTACGTGTTGTGACGTGTAATAATAATATACGAGTTTGCAGTGCAATTTATAAACTACTGAAGGCGAGACGCCCGCAATTTACTTTCTTCTATTTTATTTTTTCTCGAACAATTTCGACACCACGTGAAGCGGCAACAATTATTTTTAACTTTGTATCTCGAGCAAATGTTTATCTTGTATTTCAACTCAAAATAATACGCTAGACCATGAATTGAAATTTGACGACGACGAGTATAATATTATATATTATATTAAAATTATTTTAAAATACAAACTATTGCGTGTTTCACTGGTACGCTATATTATATAAAAGCACAATAATCGATTTTGGTGTTTTTGCCATCCAATGTGGCTACAATATTTTAAAATATTTATATTTCTTTTTCGGAAGACAACAGCCGATTGATAAGAACAGGGTGTGCCGTGTCGGTCAACTATTATATAGGTAACTGTTTGGACGTAATGCTGACGGTCGATGTTTTTCAGTCAATATTCCGCAGCATCGATTATCGTATCATTACAATATAATTTGAATATATATATATATATATTCCCAGATAAATAATTATCGTTCTGGCGAAACCGTACCGGTACACATGGTGTGGATACTATATATACTCACACACACACTCGCACACACGTCTCGCCGGCATTAATTAATATAAACGCGTGTGTATACATAGTTTATACGGTATGGACGAACAATAATGCAATTTCCGATGATTTGATTTACGATTATTATGGTACGCGTCGCTGTATGTAAATACGCGATTTCGGCCAGCCGTCTGTACGTATACATATATTATTATGTAAAACACACTCACACGCACACACACATATACTTGCACACAGTCGCACAACATCATATTATATGGAACCGAGTTCGGTGAATATTTACTAATTTGAAGTGGCCGAATTATTATGTGCAATCTAAACTACACACCCTGTTCGGCGTACGCGATATATACACGGTGTACGCGTTCCGGCAGCATCTACACTGAATTAGTAAAATATTCAAGGACCGAAGGACACCCCCCCCGCCCCCCGCCCCCATCTAAATATAGCATGACGTGTCGGACATGTATTCTGCAGCGGCGTATTCCGCGTGTACGTACAACATAATATAATATATAACGTTTCGTGTGTGTATACACTGCGCAGTATATACGCATAATATACTTCCATAATAAAACAATATTATTTATTATCGTACGATGATATTATTATTGTTGTATCGTTAAACTATAATAATAATAATAAATTATTTATATTATACTAGTAGAGACGGCGAACAAAAAGTACGAACGCGATGTTTAACACAAAAACAACAAATACATATTATTATCTGATAACACCGCCGACAACATTGCAATAATATAATATAGTGATTCGGGAGGTTAAAATTTACCAAATGCGTTACATACGTATTATTATTTATTATCGTCCGTATAATATATTTTGTAAACACATAACATAATATGGTGTTAAATATATCTTGGTCACAGGGTACTCAAAATATCGTCGATACAATAATATAATATTATATAGCTACTGTCGAGGCGTTTTTGCCACGTTCCGTACTCGGCTGCTGTGAAATAAATTGATTCTCAACACGTTTGTCTAATAAAAAATTGATTAGGGTAAGATTCTATGTAATAATATAGTTGTTATTTTGAAAAAAAAATTTTAATCTGCATTTTATACATTTTCAGGATAAATTTCTTTTAAAAAAAACTAACAAAATTTAGTATCTGAATAAAAAGGAGCTTCCTGCAGTGATACTAAAAATTCGAGAAAATCAACTGAGAATTTATTTTTTCATTTTGTAATAATATTAATCAATATAATGTGTTAGATTAGGTATTTTTATGAGTGGGCATAGTAAATTATTGTCAATAACACTAATAATTAAGCTTATAACAATATAACAATAATTAACAATACGCACGGGCCGTCAGTATGGCTATTGGCTACGAATTTACGCGTTAACGACCATGTAATTAATTATACGTTATCGGGATTGATAGAACGATACAGTTTCGCCGTTGAAATTCATCACTTGGTACGTTTGATCAATTTTTTTTATTTTTAATCACGTTTGTAAAAAAAAAAAAAAAACAAAAAACGATAAGCTACTTAAATGTATTAAGAAACAAAGAACTATTAGCTAATGATGTTTCAATAGCCACGACAATGAAATATAATTTTCATATTAAAAAACCTCTCCTATTCGATTCAAGTTGCATTAATAAAACTAATAAATATAATTTTTATAGGTATATGTATATCATGTTATGTAATACATAATGTGTTTAGTCATTATACTAAAAACGCGATGAAGTTTTCACATTATAATGCATTATAAGGCATTATTATTAGTTTAGATCTGCGATAAACAATAATAAATATAACCACAGCGCACGTGTACCTAATTAATGAAAAACTTTGCTTACTAATAACATGCACTTGGTAATCACATATCATCGTAAGTATATAATTATATTGTGTTATTTTGAAGGAAAAAGTAATTTAATTAGGAATTCAACCATTATGCCCACTTACTATTTAAACTTTAAAGTTTAAATCAATGTTTTTCTGAATTTCTTGTACTTATCTAGTGAACCCGCCCATAGCCCAGTGTAAATTGCCATACATTTAAAAAACGAAAAATGTATAGTAAGTGCCTCATCATCTATACTCTTGAATAATAATTGTATATTATAAAAAAATAACTAAAATCGTTTTTAATCGTTTAAATATATAATTTTGTCTATATTTTAATTTCAAATGTCTACAAGAAAGCTGCGTTTATAAATGTTTTTTAGATTCGTTAATTACAGAAAAAACTGCGTATGCAAAACCCTGTAATTTAAACTTCAATACTTCTATAAAAACAATATTTTTTTAAGGGAATTATTGATGTTTGTTTGATAATACCGATAAAACTATTTGATGAGCTGGAAAAAAAATAATGATAAAAACAGTAAAGTACAACCAGTGTTTTAATTTGAAAAATATAGTTAAGGAATGCAAACATAAAGTGCATTTCTAAAGATTATGGATTGGTTTAGAAAAAATAAAAAGATTAATGTGATAAATTAAATGAAAAAACAGAAAATGTACCCTCACATTTCAAATACTGCAGGATACCAATTATGTGACTAACTTTTAAAATAAATAACTGAATGTCTGTGTACTTGTGTCTTTTACGGGTAGATAAGTTAAATGGTAGAGTGGATATGCCTTCTGTAAATAAATGACTAATAATTTAGTATAATTTAAAGAACAAAAATACTGAACACAAAAGTGTGTTTGGATTGATATAATATTATATAAGTGTGTACTGTGTATAAAAATATAAAAAATATATGCTTGACGAGTACAGTTGGATTTATTATAATTATATTATTTATTTTTATTTATTTTATCATAATATAAATTCTAAACCGTCAACAATTTCCTGGGTTAATGATATTCTATGTTTTTGTACAATATGTATAAAAATACATAGCTACATACCTAAAAAGGCAATTTTTTTATGAATAACAACAACCATCATATTATAATAAATTTGAACTAACCTAAAAATTATAATATCAATATGTATTTTATCGGACGCAAAACGACGAACCCAACTTATTGATGTCGTATAAGAGTGCCTTCAAGGGGAGGCTTTTCCTCAAACGAATTTATTGTTCTCTGACAATTAAATGTACACTGTTATGATATCAAACATTTGTATTGTAAGTATTTACAGATTTTTTTTTAAAGGCGAGCAACTGGGTGTTGCTTTGTACTCTGTTAGACATTAGGTGTCAATGTAATAAAAAGGTACGTGAATATAGTGTTAAATTTAAGTTGAATGATATAAAATTGTACATGAAAAACGATTATGAGCTTGTCAGCGTATATTACAATAAATACATTTCAATAATTGAGCACCAGCAACATGATTATTTTCCAGTCCTTTATTCTCTGAAATTATCGACGTTGACTGATATGAGAGTACAAATGAATTTAACTTTTCTTTCTAATTTACTCTCAGGTAAAATTGACTCCCCAGATCTCCTTTCTTTTGATTTCAAATATTCCTGCTTCGGCCAAATGTAATAATTATTATCGGTTTTATATTCCTTTTGTATCACAAACTATACTGCTAATGAGCCACTTATAATAATGGTGAAAATTGTCAATACTGAACCGACTCACTATTCTAATTAACTTGCTGTATTTTATAATACATATTTTATGTTTTCTTTGTTGTGCATTATATATTTTTCTTTTTTCTTTTTTCATTTATCTTTTAATTGTATTTAATATTTCCACTATTAAATGTTACTTGAAAGGTAACCATTGCATTACTATTGGCTACCAGACTGTATTTTTAATAAATAAATAAATATTGTTCGATATATTATGTGAATGTATTTTTTGTTCCTTAGTAAAAAAAAATTGACAATTATTCCGCACAAGGTTCTCTATGCGTTTTTTTTAGAATACAAAAATACAGTCATAATATTTTCACATAGTATGAATTACTTTTACAAAAGTATTTTGTAATTTATTAATAATATATCAAATAAAAACCAATATTAAATAATTTAACATAAACATTTATTCAAGATAATCATAAACAGTAACATAAACATTGACATTAGTAATTTTATAGACATTATACAATATTTATAAAAACACACAATTTAATAATATAATATGCAGTTATATTATATTGATAGCTTTAGGTATATTATAATAGTTATTTCATATAACTTTGCGAGATGATCACATGAGTAGTGTTGTGTTGTAGATGAGTGTTATATTATATCATATTTTTGTTGCTGATTGTATAAATATATGCACGATTTATAATGAACTTATGTGTGTCTCCGTCTTACTACCTATACAATATAGCAAATGTTCGTTCACCAGATTCAATATTGTGCTGTTAGTTTCATTAATATCAGAGTGAATCGATATAATGTCAAACATTTTGGATAGAAAATAGATAATATTCTTTCATAAGAGTTTAATAATAATAAGACAATTCACACTCTAATACAAGAACTAACAGCGCACTATTAAAACCGGTAAACGAATAATTATTGCTATGGCGTACGTGCGCAAGACAGACATACCTGCGACAATAGTATACAATATTAAAACCTATTATTGCTAATAATGGTAGCATAATATGTGATTTGATAATACTATTATATTATTATTAGCTATCGCGTGTTTTATAAATATTATAATACTATAATGACCTGTTAGGTGTGGCGTCTTTCCAACACCTCGTGCGTACAACATCGGCGAAACAGATCAGACTAAGCGCAGCATCACAGCATGTGCCTCATACATTTTTTCGTCCTATACCACAACGATTTTCGTTTAAGACGAATGTTCGTTGCGGGCGTCGGTGCACGTGATTGCTCCGGCGGATCAGCAACATCGCCACACGCTTTTCCGTCGTCGGTTTCCAACTGTTCTGATTCAGCTGGTAAAACGATAGTAACTGGCACGTCCAGCGGTCTGCTCATCGATTCTGTTTCTACGAACGAGATGTCCGGCAAGACGGTTAATCCACGCTGGTATTTCGATGTGTTCGCATCCGAAAGCAGTTCATCAGGTGTTGCCGAAACGTTAGGTACAGTCTCATATTTTACCGGGTCCGTGAATTATTTGATGTGTTGTTGTTATATTTAATTTAACACGATTGATAACAATATAAGACTATAACGATGGAAAAATAAACGGGAAGTATAACCGTAAACATGTGTTGCTCAGTACAATTTTTAATTGGTAATGAGACGAAAATAATATTTTTTTTTCACATTTTACCGACAGCTCTGCTTGCATAATACAAAAAAAGAAATATTTAATTTAGTAGCTATAGTTATACCATTAAATCTATAAATAATTGGTTCATGAAATTCTAATGTCAAAATATTAAATCTCATGGATTATTAGAAAGTTTTAAAATATTGCAAAAAGTTTCTTTTCAGGCAAGAATCGAACAAAAGTGTTGGGTATGATCGTGGTTTGGGTAGTTTTTCACTTTTTTTCTGGTAAACTAGTGAGAATAAACTTTTGTAAACTCCTTTTCACCATAAAATTGATTACATTTAAAAAATACATCATTGTTATAGAGTTTATCTTGACTCCATTCACAATTTAAATTAAACAAAAAAAGAAAACTTTTCAGTAAGTTTATTGAAAATGTATACACAGGTGTATTATAATGTTTACGATTGATTGGACAATTTTAGACGCCTTTTTAAGTGTCAACTTTTCAATGGCGATTTTAAAATACATTATTGTTATTTTTAGTCAAAAAAATATTTAATCACATAATATAATACGTAAATATATTTTATTATTTCCAGACATTATTAAATCAATAATACATCGTATGAATTATTTATGATAAAGCATTATTATATTAGTTTAATCTGCAAAGTAGTATTTATTTATTAATTTAGTAGATTTATAAATGTTTTTTTACTTGATTTTATTATATATAAATAATGTTTTGCTGTCATTTATAAAAACTAGCGGTGACGAATAAGGGTGGGTCTAGAACTTTGATTGGAAGTGGGGTTATTGAGCCGGGTAGATGTGTAACAAAAATTTTAAAATTAATTTTCTGACTAAATATTATTAACAAATACAAACATTTGTGCAAAAATAGTGATTTAATGATTTACCGCAGCAATATTTTTTTCTACTTGAAATGTTAGCCTTCTCAAATGTACGTTTGTTTCAAAAAATAGACAAGTATTTAAAAACATATAGAAATATTTACAGAATGTTAACCAATTAAACCACCAATAATATGAAACATTTAGCTTTTAAATGTAGTAGTTGGTAATCATATAATTTAAAGTTGATAACAATATTCTAATTTATATTATTTAGATCTATCGTATTATAAGCACATTATATTTTTGGTATATTTCTGTGCTGGTAATATAAATATTTTATTTATTTTAATTATCATCAGTTTCAACAACAAAAATATTGACTGTTTTACAATAGTTTTAAATTATTTTAATTTTAAATAAATAACTCAATTTTGAGTAGATACCTTATTTTTATTAATATATATATATATTATTAATTATTATATTATACTGGGCTTTATTAGGAAAAGGTTTAATTAAATTAAGTACAATATAATATTGTAACGTTGAAAAAACACATAAAACTCAATAATGAATTTTTTATAATGACAGAACTTAAAAATGCAATTTAAATTATTTTTAAAGTTTAATTTATAAAAACGTAATGGTTTAAAAGAGATAACAAATAAAAAGTATTTACTAAACACACTGCTTTTATATTCTGATCGCATGTCCACGTTTTTCACTCGTTATAGGAACAAAAAATAGCACACCGAAATGGTAGAATGATATGTGAGGGAGAACGTCCAATAAAAAAAAAAAAAAACAAAACACGACAAAGCTAGGGTAAAATACCGATTTTTATCACTGCAGGTCATTAGTGGCACGGTATCATGGTTATATGGTTGATTAGAAAAAGAAATAAACAGAGACAGAGTATGAGAGAGAGATGGATAAAGGATATAATGGTCGAAGGCAGGACTAGTGTCCGCCCGTGACTATGACTTATGACGCCAATTTGACTTGGACAACGATCACGCGAACAGATATCAAATCGACCATTAACGGACACGAAAATGGCGGTGGTTATAACCCGTTAAAGTCCTGTTGGCGATCATTTTTGACAAGTCTAATACCACGAGGTTGTTCTTTTTTCTACAACCATTTTTAGACACCGAGCCTGTAGCAACTCAAGTTTTTGAAGTATATGGATTTATTGGACAATTATTATTTGTTTGTATTTTATTATAATTTACGTAAAACGATTGGGAGTCAATGTCACGATTTATGGTTCTTGATATCATATTCTAGATGCTGATTGGAGCAATGGATATAATTATTTTACAATGATTTGTTTTTGTGATAAGTAATTGATTGATTCGATATTCAAATTAATGGATGATTTCTGATTGAAAATAGTATCTAGTTTGAGCTCTATAGAGGTTAGAATTAAAATTTTTCAGTTTTTTTAAAATAAAAATTATAAGATTTAAACTGTTTGTTTCTCGTTTCTGAAAAAAAAAATGATATAATAAATCTTCGAGTAATTTTGTGAACTATTGAGTGTGACAACATATACAATAACTGAATATGACAATATGTACTTGAACGAGTTCAATTTAAAAACAGCAAGCGAGGGTAATAAGAGTGATTGGATTTTTGACGTTTACGGTACAACTATTTTTGTGTATGGGGTTAGATTTCACTATACCACGAGGGATCTAGTTGTCATCGCATCAGAGTTGTCTCCTTCCATAAAATACATTTTTAATTAACCATCCTTTATATTATATTTAAAAAAATAAATATAATATTACTTTATCAATATAAAACGATCAATTGAAGATAATTACTACAGAAATATTAAAGCAGATACGAATTACATATTACAAAATTACACAATTATTAACACTATCGTTTATTTCTTACTAGCTGTCCCCATGCACTTCGTCGCCCGTACAAAATGCACCCGCGTTAAGTTTGGTTGCCTATAACTGTTCCGCCTATATTGAGTTGCATTTTTTCAATCGATTAACCGATGATGTATCATTTGTTAAAAATAATATATTATTCGAATAATCTATTAAATAATCGCACAGCCCTAAACATAATAAAGAGGTAATATATTGAGGTCGTTAACCGGGATAAAAACTATCCTATCTAGTATCTTATGACGGAGATAAAATTACACACATTGATCATAATTTCATCAAAATCGGTTGAGTAGTTTCGGAATGCATCGAGAACATGTATATATTTATGCATGGTCGTAAAATTGCCTTGTTAGAAGAAGGGGGGGGGGTTAAATTATAAACATAGAACAATTTTATTGTAACATTTATTATATAAGATATTAAGATGTAGATATTTAAAAACTTCAAAATTATTTACTTAACAGCGTATAAATGTATAATACATAACTTTTTATCGTTGTTATAATATAATATTAACGTATAGCTCAATCATTTTAATTTTATTATAAATTTACAATACAAAATGCATACATGAAGCTTAAATGTCCACTTAACACATTTACACATATACCTATCGGATATTCTAATAAGGAATTACGTTTTACATTTTATAATTTTCTCTAATAAATAATCTTAAATTTCTTGAAAAACTTTAAAATAAGTAGGGGGGCTAAGCTCCCCTAAGTCCCCCCCAATTTACGCCCATGTGTATATGTACTCGAATATTTATAGGTATACGATTTATACAATTAACACGTTTTTAGTAAATAACTCAGAGGTTTTTTAATTTAGACAAATGCTATTGCGATAGAAACCTCCTCCGTGATATACTCTTTCTTTTTAAAAAAAAAAAATCATGAAGATTCATAATATAATTAATTTATTATTAGTTGGATTGAGAAATTTTAGTTTATAATTATTTATAGTTTCGGAGTTCATCCCGAGTAAACATTGTGACACATGATTTCTATATATAATAAATATAATAAGAATATATTACGGAGATAGAAGATAGTATATAGATAGATTGTCGAGTTTTACTTCTTGGAACAATTCATACCTACATGCTGCTGACGACAAAACACACGCAAAAGAAAAAAGGTCAGGTTACAGGTAGCTGGAAACCTACTATTGCGGTCGGTCACGGGAATATCCGAAATACACCATGCAAATAAGCATGTAAATTTAAATTTAATATTATAAAATTAATTCCGAACATTTTCATATTCTCTCATCTTTTAAACCTTCTCTGGACTTCCACAAATAATTTAAGACCAAAATTAGCTAAATCAGTCTAGCCGTTCTCGAGTTTTAGCGAGACTAACAAACAGCATTAAATTTTTATACATATAAATATTAACAATAAAATTTCAAATTTTTATTGAAATCAAAAATTATCCAATTGATTAGAAAATGAGATTGAACGATTATATTATATTAATATGATATAATATGACTTAAAAATATATATATATATATATGAGGTAAATAAACAAACTGAGATACTTTCTGACAACGTATATAATATTATACTTACTGTAGTGAGATTAAGTTTTGTAAAATTAATAAATTTGTATAAAATATTATTTTTAAAGTTAATCTAATCTTAAATGTATGTATAAATAGTCTTAATTAAACTCAATAACTGAAACACACATGGCTTGTAGATCACACAGATCAAAACATATGGTTTGACACTTAAATAATTACTAAATATTATCTATGTTATATTATCAAATAAGTAATATTTTTTAGAACAAAATTTCCTATATAATGTATTCTAAATTTATTTATCGAGAATGAAATGTTAAAATAATATTTACATTTTATCCAAAATTAAAAACAGTATAATATATTACAATATTTGTATATTTTAGTATATTCAATTTTTTATGAATACCAATAAATACAAATTTTGATATCAAAACAATTTCTGATTGCTATGTCATATATTTTTTTATTATTATTGTTTATTTCATTTTTTTTTTTTATTACAACCTATAAAAGTTATTTTAATATGAAAAATATTGTTCTTAGTTATTTTATTATAAACGAGTTTTGAAAAATATTTTTGTTATTGATGTAATAACGCAATACATCATACTTATTTTTAATTTGAATTATTATTACGTAATATATATATATATATATATTGCTACAGAAAAATATTGCTATATTATAGTGGACTATGAAAAAAAAAAGTTTCTACAATAAATAAGAAGAAAATAAAATTGCAAAGACGATGGTTTTCTATCTATAAACACATTAAAAAGTCTACTTTATAACTCAATTTCATTACACATTCTTCGGTAACCATGAATTATTATTGTATACGATACGAGTTACTTTCAGCACATACAATATAATGTTATACTCAGTAATCAATATGAATATAATTGTTTTGTATTTTAATTTTCCAACGAAGTGTAATATGATTCGTACAATTCGTAAGTCTGTAGATTGAAAAAAAATGTTTTTAGACAAGTCACATCAGTATGATCCGTGAATATGATATTTCTGATTCGTAGGCATCGTTGTACTCAATATCAATCGCGCTATTTTATTTCCATTATTATTTAGGCGTATTTATATAGCTATAATATTATAGCTGAAATCTCACGTAGCGGGATAAACTCATGCGTCGTCTTGTCGTCGTCCCCGTAAGTAAAAAATATTTACAAAATTAATGTGTTTTTGAGTTTCGCTCAGTGGGTTTTTACTTTTCTCCGATTCGATTGTTGTTATTTTTATTTTAAAAAAAAAAGTCTATTACGGTGTTTACGCTGTACAACGATAATATTATGTTCATCCCGTCGCATTTGTTTATATTATGGTTTATACACATTATAATATAGAGAGGCCGCACTTCGCCCGTAGCACTCTTACACGCCACAACACCATTGAACCGTGTACGACCGGGATACACGTTTTATGCATTCGGGTTGCGGCGAATAACACCGTTGACCACCACCGCCCGCCAAACGTTTGCGCGTACGTGCAACGGTCGGAAGGCGTCTTGGTTATGCAATATCAGCACGTCCTTGTCAGCGGACTAATCTTTCGGTCGATACGCAGCGCGTTCGGGAGTAAACCACGTTGTGGCACGAAATTATTTGGTAGCTATATTTTAATGTATTAAAGTAATATTAAAAAGTTTTATCGAAAACGCATGACACGTGATCAAAGATAAGATATATTATGCGTCTACTAAAAAAATACTTTATGTATGCGCTATAATATACCGCTAAAAGTAATCAAGATGTGGAAAAAAAACTCCATTTTTGTGTAAAAATCGTCGATTTCACGTTCGAAAAAACCAGCGAAAGCTTAGTTTTTACCAATGTCGTCATATAACATAAATTTGAATTCCGCGTAGAACATATGAGAATAATATGAAAAGGAACAGTTAAGATATATGAATTTTATGTTCTATTTATATCGCGCTCCCTTTATGACCGAATTGTTCAACGATAGAACGACGTCTCGGTTATGAAATATCGCTACTTTGTAGTAGACACTCACATTTAATTGTTAGTTGGAACAATGAGACAGCGAGATCAATTGTTACTATTATTATTATTATTATTGCATTGCTATAACATAATATAATTACCATTTTTATCGCCTAGACGATAAAACGTACTCTGAAAAAATATACACACATAAAAATGATAATTGATAATATAGTATATTGATGTACTCAAATGATGCCGATATGAAAACAATTTTTTTTTAAATTGATTTTGCAAGATTTTTAGTTTATTATTAGTTGACATATTTTTTAAAATCATATTATAATTATTTAATACACTAAATTCGTCACGAATTATCAAAACATTACCTCAGTAGTCAAAGTATACGATACAACTTCTGGTTAGAAATATAATAAATCCGTTTAAAACTAATTATTTCTTTTAATATAATTATTAATTAATCAATGGTATGTGATAATATTTTAATATATTATCTTTATGATAAATTAGAAAATAATAGTGATCAACTATCATCCTTTTTCACAAACGCACTTAAAAACACAACTTTTACGTTACATTGATTATTTGAAATAATAATATTTGTATGATTTAAAAAGCAGAGGATATCTATTTAAATTAATATAAAGAAATTATCCAAATTAGTTTATACAATCCAACTGAATTCAACATAATATATACCTATTATGATTTAGATTGTTACAATATATGCATAAATTCAATGACACATAGTTTATTACCACCAACAGTATCAATCAGTTAATTGTATTTTTTATTTTCAACCAAAATAGAATTTTTTTTTTTAAATATGTTTCCCAAAGTCGGGTTTATATTGTTTATTGTATATTTACCGTAATCATAACAATTGTGATGCAAAAAATACAATTTATGTACAGTATGAGTTTTGTGATATTTTTATGTAGATTTATAAATATAAGGTAAACAGCTAGTTCCGCTATAGTTTACGACCATTGAGTCCACCATAACTGTTTTTTTTTCGTTGGGTAAAGCAAATATTGATCGAGAATTAAAAAATATTATTTAAATTTAAATAATTTATTCAATACGGAAATACGAGTAAAAAATATATTACGACGAACATCATACAAATAGTATTGAAAATAAAAATTTCACTTATTGGTTATAGTATATTTACTATATTTATAGTTGTCAAAAATAAACATTTGCTTTTTACTTTTTTTACAAATCATAATCATAATATATATCCGATATAATATTATCTTCCACACGCGTGTTGTTCAAAATCAGCCGCCCAATGAATATTTATTTCGACGAAAATATTTGTAACAATATAATTCTGGCAGATCTCCTCCGTTTCTCATGTTGAACCTGAATATTATATTTATCGAAACTATTATTTATACGTCTGATATTCTCCAGTAAATAATAGTTATGAAATCTCCATTTTATTTTCTGACAGAAATTAATATCTTTATCATTTGCGTGCGTTTTATCGTATTTTTTACCGTCAACTCACCTATTCACAATTGAATCGAAAAACATGATCCCCGGGGACTCGGCAAACATAACCGAGACATGAATAATATTTTCTTAATGACGGGGAAAACGTCTAACGCAAATGACAAAAAAGAAACGAGCCCGATATAATTTACAAATGCGTGTGCACTGCACTACAAGTATACAGGTATATCGTGTATATTGTATTTGCATTTACGTTTGCGATGATATCACGACCGTGGACTGACGTTTAAATAAACGATATTATAATAACATTAAAAAATATTTTGTATATACCGTTTTAATTGGCTAAGAGCAAAGCAAGCGTCTCGGGGGAAATTCGAAGAATATTGCTGTGCATAATACTACTGCTATGGCTGCGTGTGCAGGAAACGGTTGTATCGCAGTGTCGTTATAATAATATATATATATCGGCCAATGAAATATTATAAACATAAACATTCGATAATATTATATTTTCGTCTTGCTCGCCAAAATTCGCAATTATGTGAAAATTAAGGCGTTTGAATTGACTGAATGATACTTCAACACAATTAGTCGGCTTCTTTAACTGTAAATGTATAAATTATCGTGTTGTCGATCAAAAGGCTTGGTAAATGTTATTCGTTTTTAAACATTTACTCGTTCCATTAGTACAATCTACCGTATAGTTTGTGTAGCGATACTGTTAGTATAAAGTATTAAAGTACTAATACAATTTGAAGTTATCCAACAAAGACATTAACTATACGTGCAACGTTGTTGATGTTGAGATGAAACGCCGCTCTAACCATAAAATAACTTTTAAAATAATCGAGTTATTGATTTAAACTTTATAGTTCGTTTATTCCATTAATCAAATTTTAGCAGAAGCCGCCATCACTCCTATTCACCCCACACAATTATTAAATAAATTAAATAACAAATGCGTAGACATTTAATGCATTTGTTATCTATAAAGGTACGTTACTATTAACATAATTAAAAGTTACGTATATCGAGTAAAAAAAAATATACATTAAATCAAAATTAATTGTTTACGTAAAAACAACACGGAACGTGTAATATGAACATATTTCAACGAATTTTTATGGTTATTAATTTGTAGTGCTTTTAATAAATAAATAAACAGAAATGAGAATTAAATCGCACATTTTAAATTCACATCAACGTGATTTATTTTGTACCAAAATTACGATGACGTCAGTGTTGGCTCGTAAGGATTGTACTGTTCATTTATTCATAACGAATCGTTCGTTCGGTATTAATACATTTTATTATTATTATTTTTTTTTTTTATCATAATATTAACTCGAAAAGTGCCACTAAATTTTAAACCACACAAGTTGTTCTCCTACTATTGATCGCACATTTCTGTTCTTCATTGTTAAACATTCAACTATCCCGTCTTAACCCGTGTCTCTGCGGTTGTACCTGACACGCGCACATAAGGGTCGATCGTGTTACTGGCGGCGAAGAAAAATCCAAACCACTATTTGTTCCTCTCGTTTCCCTCGAATTTCACCACTAGGGATGGTGGACCGTCCATTTTTCACCGCCCTCGCTAGAACTCCCCAGGTAATAGGGTCCACTTATCATCGAGACCAAAGAAATACTTGTCCCGCAACTCCTTTTACCCCCGGCAACCGAAATTCTACACTGTTTGCAAATGTGACCATTTACATTGTGCGCCCGATGAAAATTGACAGAATACTTTGATATTTTTAGATGAAGTTCTGTTCAATATAATACAATATAATTATCGGAAGCTATTAAATATACAATTTCTTTCAATTTAAAACAATTTCTTTCAATGAAATGCAAAAAACATCCAAATAATTTAACGTTAGCTTTGCATTATAAAAAATATAAAAATAATTTCACAAAAATTATAAGACTAGCTAAAAATAATTTTTATGAGCAAAAATTTAAAAGTGTAAGTTCTAATCCAAAATCGACATGGAATCTAATAAACGAAGTTACAGGTTCTAAATTAAGGTTTAATGATGACATTGTGAAACTAAAAAATAATGAGTGTGAAGTAAATGTGAAAAATGATCCAATAACTGCATCTAATATGTTTAATAATTTTTTTATAAATATCACTCAGAATAATATAAAAAAACCAATCAATTCAGAGATTAGTCATGTTCCTTATAACGTTTCTTTTAATGATGTGTTTCAAAAAAAAATCAAATCGTCGGACATACTTGATATTATTAATAGCTTTAAAGACGATACAGCAAGTGGTTTAGATAAAGTGTCCGTAAAAATGTTAAAATGTATTAATAAATTTATAGTGGATCCTCTTGTATATATATATAACTTAAGTATCGAACAAAGTATTTTTCCTGATACCTTAAAAGTAGCTGATGTTAAACCTTTGTTTAAAAATGGTGATAAATCGATTATGAGCAACTATAGGCCTATATCCATGTTGAGCAATTTTTCTAAGATATTTGAAAAAATTATCAAAGCCAGACTAATTGAGTTCTTAGAAAAAAATAACTTATTATCAAAAAACCAGTATGGCTTTAGACCTGGGTTAAGTACTGAGAATGCTCTTTATAAAGTCACTCAATTTCTATACAGTAATCTAGACAAAAGCAATAAATCATTAGCAATATTTTTAGACATAGCTAAGGCTTTTGATACAGTGAATCATCAAATTTTATTTAACATACTACCTAGCTTTGGAATTAATAATTCGAGCCTAAACTGGTTTAAAAGCTATTTGCATAATAGAAAACAGTCAGTGAAAATTAATGAAGTAAATGGTAACACATATGGAATTAAAAATGGTGTACCTCAAGGTAGTGTTCTTGGACCCATTCTATTTATAATATATATTAACGAAATTTGTAATATAAATTTTGATGGATCGATAGTTACCTATGCTGATGACACTTGTCTTCTATTCTCACACAAGTCATGGGGTGGGGTATATGAGAAAGCCTGCAGAGGTTTCAATCAAATAATAAACTTTTTAAACAATAGAAATCTATCTCTAAATGTTGATAAAACTGTGTTTATGCCATTCTCAATTAATAAAACAGATTGTAACTTCAATACTATAGCAGTACATGGCTGCGTCAATAATAAAATGTGTAGTCAGGAAAACTGCAAAATAATTAAAATGGTTGGAAAAATTCGATATTTGGGTGTTATATTTGATAACAACTTAAAATGGAATTTTCATATTAATAATTTGTTAGGAAAGCTACGTTTTATTACATTTAAATTGATCAAACTTAAAAACATGGTACCTAAACAAACAATGAAAATAGTATATTTTGCATTATATCAATCAAATTTCCAATATGGTCTATTGGTATGGGGTGGCCTTCGGGATAACATATTAAATGCACTAGTAGTTAATCAAAACAATATAGTCAGGATTTGCCTAAATAAATTCACTCTAGAAGGATCTACGAAAGCCAACTACAGAGAACTTGGTGTTTTGCCAATAAGGTTATTGTATAAAAAATTGCTATTATGTACTTGGTTAAGAAATTTAACTTGGATAAATATCATAATAAGTTAAGCAATAAAAGAGAATTGAGGAAATATGACTTGACTGTTAATTATACAAATAAATCTTTTGGTCAGTGTTTTGTAGATTATCTTGGACCAACGTTTTTCAATTCTATGCCTTTTGAATTTAAAAAAAAATTACTTGGGGATGAAAGGATTAATATTAAGGGCTTGGTATATAAATATCTATTTCTTGAGTTAAATAATGATTTGATGTAATTTTATTTTATATTTAAGCTTTATAAATTAATATATGAGGTTTTATTTGTCGATCTTAGATTAATATGTTTATGTTATATTTCTTTCTTTATCGTGTATATTTTCTTGATAATATGTCTAAACTATTTTTTGTTTATTTAGCTTTATGTGTACATAGAACTTATACTCTATCCTTGTAAATCTATAATTATAATAATTGTATCTTATATTATATAATAACTCTCTTTCTCCAACACAAGCTTCGCTTAAAGGAGAAAGATAATCGAAAATGTTACTCAATAATAATTAATGTATTTATGTCTTTTTCGATTAATAAAAAAAAAAAAAAAAAAAAAAAAAAAAAAATACTGCTTTACCATTAGAGCGGTTTGTTTTGATGGTAGTGGATTTTTTTTTTTATTATTTTTTTAATCAACAAAGTCAAGTTTAATTAGAATTTAAGAATGTTCATTAAATTCGTGCACAGTATTTCTTATTTTTACTTCGATAATATAATAAGGTTTTTGAAATTTAATAACATTGATTTAAATTTAAATTTAAAAAATATTGTTTACATTAATTAATTAAATATATTATATTGCCTATATATAACAACCTTAAAACACTGGTATAAGAATATAATGTAATATTATGTTTGTTGTTGATATAGGATAAATATAAAAACAAAATGAAAAGGAAAAATAATTTTCAGATAAAAATAATATTAAATGCCAAAGCCAACAAAAGGTGTAAAGCTTTCTTATATTTTATATGCTTTCTTTACGACCAAACGTTTTATGGTTTTAAAATAAACTTTATTAGTACTTAAATAAGAACTTATTTCAATTTCGTTGAAAAATATACCATAAACACACTATCGTATCTTATGATATCGATAATATTATCTTCTATAGACTTTAATTTATATAACTGTAAGCCTTATGGGGATAAGAATATAATGTAGAATAAGTTTAGAGTAAAATTATTCTATTAAATATATCAAAATGATGCTTGAAATTGAGAAAATGTTTAACCAAATATTATTTACCATACTGAATTTATTATTCGTTCCGAAAATAAAATAAATTATTTTGTTTGCGATAAAATTATGCATTTTTCTTTGTATAATATTATATATACACATCCTAGGTATTATAATATGTAAACAAAATAATATTTTAGAGTAAACACAAACTCTTGACATACATTTATATTTATCAGTTTGTATAAAGACCTTAATATGAATGTAGAATTGGACTAAATAAAAATTAATTAAATCATCTATTTTTATAAATTAATATATATTTTTTTGTCATTTAAATACTATCTACTGAAATAAATTATATGATTTAATTATATTAAAACTACTTACACAAATTAATATCATATAGGTATTTATTTTGAATTACATAATTGCTTTAATTCCAGTAAACAGCTCGGTAATAAAATAAATAGTCAACTAACACATCGCTGAAAAATACTTGAACGTTATTTTATTATTTAGGACTGATTAGGTATGGTCGTGGAAAGAAACGATTGTGTGAATTGATCTTACACTTAATTACGATAGTTGTTGATACAAATAATATAAGTGTATATCTTATATTAAGATGGGTTTATCGAAACAAGACAGTTTGTTCCTATTTCTATTATTTGATTTCCGTTAATATTTGAGTAGCTTTTTGAAAACAACTTAAGATTTTAAAAATAACGATGACAAAAATATATTTTGTGACATACAAATAGTAGTACTCTAAAAATAAAAAAATGACGAGAATTGAATATGTCAACCATTTTTGAGTAAAGAACATGACGTGTAATACAATTAAATTACATAAATTAAATTTAAAAAGTAAAGCAAAATAAATGAAATTGCACATAACTGTACTAAACCCACCTGCTCGCTTGAATAAAATCACTAGATTTTGACAGATGAAACTTGAATATCTTATTAAAAAAAAAAAAATTACAGTCAGAAAGATTGTAATACGATTCTTCTCAGATACATAATTAGTAACCTGATATATTATAAATCATTTGTTTGTTTAGAATTAAGTCTTTCATATACGTTTTTACACAGTTGTTTAAATCGAAATATGTCTATAAATATTTATTAATATATTAAATTAGGTTATGCAAAATAAATAATTCAAGGTTTGTGTTCAATTACAACTTAATGATTTTAAATACTATTTGTTTATGTAAAAATTAATAAATATAATATATTATTTTATATAATATCTTCTTGTACATTGGTATATTTGTAATTGATAATTTAATAGATAACTGGTAATTATAATATATATATACACCTCAAAAAAAATATTATATTTACATAACTATTTTCAACCGAATATTTATAATTAAAATAAATTTAATTGTTACTCCAGAATTATATAAATAAATTTAGTAATATATTTAAGAAATAAAATATGTAATTAAAATACTTGCCATCAAAATCCCAAAATTTCAATAATTTCTTCTGATTAATTGTATTTGTATTCACAGCATTTAAACACAATTCTTATTATAATATGCATAATATGAATGAATACTTATGTAATATTTAACGTAATATCTATACCGAAAATTATGCTATATAGGCTGTTTACTAGTTGTAGAATTATTCATAAAAAAAAAAATTATATCAAATACATAAAAATATAAACTTGTTCAATTATCATCATTATTAATCTACAATTAATACAATAACTAAAACAATCAAAATATTTATAAACCATATAACGTCTGATTTTTTGTAGCTTAAAATATGAATTTATAAATTACAAATATTAACAAACTCACAAAAATAAATTTCAAACAAGTAGGTAGTGAACTTTTCGACTACTGTATTTTTATTAAATGATTTTTTTTATGCACACAATTGGGATTCTACGAGTTGACATTTAAGTTAATGCCAAACACTGACATTTTCTCAGGGGCTTTAAAGAAATTACGAACAATGCTCTACAATATTCCAATGGCAGTGATCGAGTGGTTTTATTTAGACAGAGGTATAACTATAATCCAAATGCATTCAAATTTCAAGGTTTCTAATAAAACAGGTTACAACTGCAACATAATATTTGTTTCAATATCTGAATCACCAACATTATTAAAGAATATAAATAATTCACAACACATTATGTTATAATTCAAAAAATATTAATCACACAGGCATGAAACATTTAGTCATTACGTATATCATTATTTTGTACACAACAAGGAGATAAACAAAATATATACACTTATCATATGCTATATATTTATACCATATTATACCATATTATTATATTTTATACTTTTTCACAGTTACACGGTACCTAAAATTAACTTTTGAAATTAATAAAAATAATATATCATAATAATTGATAAAATAATGTGATGTTTTTGGAGTAAAGTTAGTTAAAATACACTATAGCACTATAATAGAGACATAAATTACTTGTTTAGTTAAATAAAATAATAATACAATATCCTTAAAAAAAATTGTTGAGTATGACATTGTTCTTCAGTTATCGGTTAAACTTGTTTTTCGTATTTAACGATTTATCATTGAATTCAAATTGTACCCACCAATTATACAGGTTTTATACAGTGATATACCTAATGGCAAAGTAAGTACATTTTAAAGTTACTATACAACAGAGCTGTTTTTCTGAATTTTTTTTATTTGAATAGTATTTAAAAAATATATATTAATTGATAAATCTTTAAATTTAAATATTACGTTTTTACGATAAAAGAGGTTTGCACGACACATAGTTTAACGCAATAAGTGAATTTATTAATTTAAAATGATAATAATTTTACACGACATGCATATATAAATTTATAGCGTTTTAGAGTGTTGTTATTCATCTTCTACTTTCGGTCGTGATTTCAAAATATTAATTCACGCCTTCGACCAAAAAACGTCTGCTTGTGAATTATTATCGGTTTCGCAGATGCTCCTTTTTTCGCGTTACCGCGTTACCCTCCCATTTACCATTAATAATTGAAACGGATTAAATCGTGATTCATTTTCATCCCTTGCTCGGCGAAATTACCCCAAATTAATTTATAATTTGGTTTTTGTTAGGTATGGTAAAAACAAAAAAAAAAAAAAAATCGCGAATAAGCAGATATACATAACATTTATTATACGACTACGGACTAATATTGTATATATATATATATTATTTTTTTGTTGCGCTTTTTTTTCCATAGCCACAGCCATGGGCATCAGAGAATATTGCAATAAGGACCACCGCGGTGGACGCTCACGCGCCGCCGGTATGGTCTCCCCTCGTTTAAACATCCGAACGGAAACCAATAGCCCGGTGACCGATAAATAACCGACTAATTCCGTAAAACGCGGCCGGGTTATAAATATTTATCCGAACATGTGTCCCTTTCACGCCCACCTTTGGCACCCGTAATACGCTATTCCTACCTCCTTCCCCTCCACCATCGATCTCACCTCCGCCGCCGCCCTTGCCGCCGTACGCGCTTACAGCGAGCTGCCGGGGTCGCGCGTTCAGACTGCTAATAAAAATACTACTTCAGCCTCTTTTCCTCCGCAGTAATGTATTGTTTTTCTCTACCCCTCCACACCGCGTCGCCGTGCCGTGTTTGTCTCCCACGTTTTTTTTTCCAACCATTTTCAATTCATTCCCGCCCGCTCCCTCACATCGCGCCCGGACAACCGTATAGTCCTCTGCTCCGTGTAAAAATAAAATGAAAACCAAATACAACAATGCTAAGTAGTGTTAAACAAACGTACTTGCAGCCGTATATGAAACACTCCCTTCGATTTTCGAGCAATGTACCGGAACGACAATAACAACGGAAGATTTTTCGTTTATAAAAAAAACATTAAAAACCAAAAAAAAAACCTGAACAAATTAAATAATATTTCTGTCAGAAACATAAGTCGATTTTAACTTTTATATCGTACGCTATGAAATTCACATATTTTCTGGGTACTAAACAGTAATAAGAATATTACTGTATTATCTATAATACTGCAATTTAAATGTAATACCGAAATTTAAATAATATGCATTGTGTATTTGAAATAATTTCCGAAATGATTAAAAATAAAGTAAATTTTGATATTTGTAGATTACCACAAACGGTTGTATACAATCAAAGCCGAGTAATAAATTTAAATTTAAACGTAAAATTATTATTTTTTGTTGTCGTACAAAAAAATAATAATTATAACATTATTCAAAATTAGAAATTTGAATACATTTTATCACTACCACACCATTCAAACTTAATTTTATTATCATGTCCTTCCAATTATTTTACTAATAAAGCAATCGTATTTGTTAGTTTAGGTTAGAAACTTTTCCACAGAACTTTCATTAACTATTGAAATACGTAAGCAAATCAAACACAAATTAAGTATATAAGACAGGTAAGCTCTATAAAATAAATATAATAAAAGGTAACTAGATTGGATATTACATTTTGGAAAATAAAAATGACCCAACAAAAGAATTTACTGTATACGTATACATAAAAATAAATATATTTTTCTAAAATGTTTTTATGAAAACAACTTTACTGCTATTTCTATTATAACCGTTGCAAGTATTTTTACATTTTTAAATAAACTAAATATTAAAAATCTCATTTGATACAAATATTAAGAATTCTATTTGCTAAATTCCGAGGTTGTTAAAGCATATTTTTGTATACTATATAAGTTGCTAAAGTATTACATTTTCTGTATGTAATCTAAAGAAAAAAGATGTACGTTTTCCAAAAAGTTTATGTTAAACATTTTTTTTTTCTTTTAAAGACGACGCTACAATAGTGACTTTTTAATAGGATAATAAAAGAAAATCATCGAATTTAAAACGGTTTTTATACTCAATAATGTCAAATATTTTGTGTTAAATAAATATTTTTATACTAATCCACAGTGTCTATTATGGAGATAAATATTTTATTTTTATTAAAAAAAGAATAATTTTTTTTTATACAACAATAATATGTATGTGTTAAATTTTGTAATTAATTAACGGAAAATTAGAACATTTTTATAAATGTATATACACATTTTTTCATTGATGAAATTTACGATTATTCGGATATACTATTATATTTCAATGATAGACGCTGTTATGTTATGAATAAATATTATTGTTTTTTATTTCTAAATTTAGTTACTTGTCTAGAAAATATAAATATATTAAAATTTATTCAGGTAAAAATGTAGTAAAACGTAAACGCATAATTACCACATGTGTACATTACCGTATTAAGTAATCGATTGTTAGTGTCCATGTGTAAACATATTTAAATATTTGATGATACTATTCATACTATACTATTATATTGAAAAAATAAATAAACTTACTAGTTGGAATGATAAACATTGTTAGATAATCAGAAAAGTCAGAAAGCAGCCTAACTGCAATAAAATAAGAATAAGACGATTTGAGCAGCATTTAATAATTAAAATATTGATTTTCATTTAGAAACTAGTAAGAAAAAAATTGTCTTTGTGAAAACACAAAGTTTTCAATATCCTAACAACTGGATCGTGATGTCTCAGTGTGTCTTTTAAAGCGTCCAGTTTCCCCTTCTAAAATGTCCCCCTCAGGTATAAAAATGTTGGAATTGTATTTTTTCTCTTATTTTTCATCCTTCTTTTTCTTTGCTTCACCACCCATAAGGACTTAGACCATGCCATTGTCCCAGCGCCGAATACTTGCACTCGGATTTTCCACTCCGCCTGCCGTCTAACGGGTTTCCCGTCCCCGCCGTCATAATATCCTCACAATCCAATGACATTTTCTACCCCATTGAAAAAATCTTTTTTTTCATCGTTCTGACCTTATTGCCACTGCTTGCTCATTCTCTCCACTCACCACCCGCATTCACTCATACCAATGGTGCTTTTGTTAGCGCCAGAATAAGCCTCCTCCCGTGCCTTCCGGCGTTCTTTGCGCGTAATCGGGACATAGTCGTTTGGTTCATCTCAGAAGCACCATTAACGCTAAGTGTCCGATGAATACGGTCCGTGTCTAGAGAGAAGTGAGCGAGTAGACTATAACGAAATATTCTCATTTCACCTCATTCTTGTATTCATCGTAGAAACCCATTTTTAGCAGATAACTCCTTAAAGTTCGTTCGTTTTCAATTTATTGATTGAATAAAAAAAAAAATGGCTTACTTTTGCGTGTAACTAAATTGAATATTTTGAAGAAAAACTTACAAAAAAAATAATTTGATTGTAAATTATTGATTTTAAAAACATATTAATTTAGACATTATACTCTTTTAATTATTTCCTGTGATCCGTATGGAAACTATTTAAGTATAAATCTCGAACACCTGTGTTAGTTTGCAATTTAATTATTTTGCCAATTTGTGATATTAATAAATCAAGTTTGAAAATTAAAACATTTTTTTTTTGTTTTGTGATGGTTGTAGAATATTCTAAGTAAGATAATATAAATTTATATAAATACAAATTATATTTTGTAAAACAAATACAAAGATAATAATATCATATACATATTTTCATACTTTTTTTGTCTTATAATTTTAGCTGTATGCTTAAAAGTATTTTTGGTAATTTAATTTGTCTATTTGCATCAACATTTTGAATACTTTTAGTGAAATTTGTAAATAAATAAATAATTTATAAATAACAGTAGGCAATACTAATTCTAATCTATAGTAATCTTATATATTACAAGCATATATTTTATTACTTAATATCCTAATATATGTATAGTACGTCAATATGTATGTTTATATTTCTTCATTTTTTTTTTTTTTTTTGACAGTAATTATTTATTTAGTATCACATTTACTACTCACAATAAGCTTTCCCACTAAAAATAATCAAAGTTCTTTTTCTATGGAAATATGAATATTTTATTTATTAACGAATGCTACTAAAGATTTTTTTTAATTGACAAAATAAATAATCGACCACCGAAGAGTCTTCTTTATTTCTTATAATTAATTAAAATATGAATAATTACATAATATATAATATATAGTAATAATAATATACACTTTTAAGTTAAAAATTAAAACATCCTTATTATCCTTAAAATCATCTTCAAAATTTAAATCTCAGTAATAATAATATAATTATTGCTATTTATTTATTAAAAAAAAAAAAACTAAATAATTATTTAAACTGTTTTAAATATTTTCAAATCATACATAATTAAAATGTTATTTTAGTTAATTCATTGTTCTAAGAATACCTAAAAGAGTTAAACTAAGCTCTTAATTTCTAATCTTGTATTACTGGATGTATGAAATGTTATTATAGTAATCAGTTATACTATCAAACAATTAAAAATTTAAACCAAATAAAATTTTTCTTATTTTCCTTTTATTTAAATAATAACTGAATAACTTAGTTAAAAATATAATATTATGCTATTGTTGTCAAAATAATATAGACATTTTCTATGTAATTTTTCTTTAAGGACACAAATATCCTACATTTCTAAATATAATCGGTTTTCAAGTTTAATAGTTTACACAAATAAAATTATTAGGCTTATATTCGTTTAAAATAATTATAGGTAGGTAGATACCTATAACCTTTCACAAAACGAATATTGTCTACGATTATTCATAAACAATATTGAAATATGCATAAGTACAACAGTGTTTTATCAACCCTCACAAAGACAATAGTAGTTTATAACTATTATTTGCATTTTAGTTCTTAAAAAAAAAAATACTATTATAACATAATAAATGAAAAGTAGAATCCATTAATGATCTGTACAAAAGTTTAAAGTTAACGACCGACTTAGTTTTCTTCCACGATTATAATTTCTAACGAGAATATTGTCACAACTTTGGCTAAATTTATTAAAATATATTCGTTCAGTTAGAATAAACAGTAAACACATTCCATGAAGATTAGTAACTTTATTAATTAAACTTAAAGTCGCTAAGGAATTATCACTAGCTTATTGAGAATTAAGTATACTTTTAAAAATATAATTAATTTTAGGGTTATAAATTACAACAAAAAAAACTTTTGTATACTGTGGCTGATTTTTTGGAGAATAAGTAAACTGTGTTTGCCAGATTATGATATCATCTACAGCTATCAAGTAAAATAAAGTTTTAAAATTAAAAACTAAAAACAATTAAAACATAACTGTAAATATTAATTAGTAGACATTGCATATACAAATTAGTAATTATCATAACAAAGAATGAATATATTATAATATTTCAAATTAATTAATGTGAGTTTACTGCACATAATATAAGAATAAGATACATTTAGGTATAATAATCAATAAATTTAGGATTTTGGAAATTTGGCATGAAGGGTTTAACGTGAACCAGTTTTGGCGTAGGTGATTTTTTAAAAATAATTTAATTTAAAAAGATATAAGTATTATACACTCGGCGTTTTTTATCAGTACTTAATGCATCAAATAAAAATATAATATTACTCACTAAGTCATCTTGTACTTGTGAAGATGCAATTGATTTTGAATACATACAAATAATAGTGTTTATTAGGAATTACTATACGTCGGGTGTTGTGGTTTTAAACCGGTAGCACTACTCATATAAGCCGTGTTTGGATTTTTCGATACAATAACAAGTGTACCTACTGCTTTATAAATAAAAAATGTTATGTTTACAACTAAAAGTGTATGTATAAATTATGAATGTGTTACGGTTTATTGTTAAGTGCTTATAGTATGGTATATTTTGTTTGGGCCAGAATAACATTTTCAATATTATATGCATCACCCAAGTAAGTACGCTAAGATATCGCAACAATATTAAAACGTAAAATAATTGTATTTCAGTTGGACAATAATTATTATAACATGGGTGTATAGTTCGTAGTAGGTATCTATTTTACGATACATCTGAATTTCCATGTACAATCAACTAAACTATATTTAATTTGTAAAATAGTTTTTTTATAAAACATATAAAAATGTATTTATTTTGCTTTATATTAAATCCATACAATTGTATTTATAACAGATACTAATGAATTTAGACTTCATAAGATTACACTTATAGAGTCAACTGTAAACAGTATTAATAAACCTATTATTATTTTATTGATAGCAAGGTAACCTACTTTCATGTTTTACTTTTATTTGTTGATAAATTTCTCATAGTATATTATTACCAAGATAATACTGTAAATACTAATTTATTAATTAAAATATATTTTATAAGTAATGTAACAACAAATGGATAAAAACAAAGCTAAATGTATGTACATTTCGAGAATTCCATTATATAAAGATTAAATTGCCTATATCTTCTTTTATATTCTATTCAGTTACGTTTATACATTTTTAGCATTTTAATTAATGATAAAATATAACGATGGTTCTTTAGAGTTTACATATTTTCTTTGGTATTATTATAAATTCAGCTTTATAATCTTTGATATATATATATGTACTGTGTACACATAAGTTGTGAAATAATAAAGATTTAAATTTCCAACGTCAAAAAAACTAATTCTTGCGATTTATTCATTTAAGTTTATCTTAAAACTTAAGTATGTCAACTAGTAAAATATATAATATATAATTCATATTCAAAACACATTTTTACAGTTCCTATAAAATATGATTATCTTTATGATAAATATTAAATCTAAGTAGATCATTTTTAAAAATATATTGTTAACTATTACATTTAAATTATTTCTAGTTGGTTTATTTTTATATAATATACGTTTAATAAATGTTTTAATCAATATAATTTAGTATTATTTATAATCATTATACGTATAACTTATTAATATTTTAAATTTTTAAAATACATGTTTATATAATTTGTCAATAAAAAATACAACTATATAAAATAAATATTTAATGAGATAATAAAAACAATAGTATAATATTGCAGTTCAGTAAAATATACTTGATAAAGAAAACAAATGAGTTTTTAAATAAAATGTTCTCTAATTCAATGAAAGATAAAAAATAAATTTGTTTTGTTTTTATAAAATGAGATAAATATCTATTTATTTATATAATATATTGCATTTATATTAGTATACGTAGTTTTCAAATCTGAATTTTTTTTTATGAATGGTGAGTCTATTAGTGAAACTAAATTATGGTATATCATAAGATACTACTCTCATTTTGTGTCACTTTATGTATTATTAATGATTTTTATATTTTATATGTGAAAGAATCTTTTTTCCTTTAAACAGACTTATATTATATTATGCTAAGTAATAGTAATACTTTAAGTTGTGATAAAAATGTAACTGAAAAATTAGCGCACGCAAATATATACAATTCAACGAAAACCATTTGTTTTCCTTATATGTAACTTGAATCACTTAATAGGTGAACACAATGTATAAAAAATGACACTGATATCTTTCATATGCAGTTGCTTTTATCTAGTACGCAATAGTACCGATCACGTTATAAACAATGCATAAATTAAAATCATACTTTTAAATGTTTATTTTAATAATAGTATAATAAAACTATGTACTATAACAATATAATATGAATAAATACAACTTTATAACTAAAATAATAGGTAATTAATGACAATTGTTGTCGTTGAACATTTATGATATATTATTTTTTTTTTCAACTCATCCTAAATAAATATAACGAAAATGTAGGATTTTTTACATATATTAATTGAACATTGTATTTACATACAAAATATATTTAATTTAATGAACAATACCTAAAGTAATCAATTTATGAATAAATAAAATAGTTACACAGATTACCACTTTTAAACCGACTTTAAACATATTCAGTATACATAAATCAACAGCTGAGTCATACATATTTCAGTAAAATATATTTTAGTTAACTCAAACAGTATAAAAATACTCTTGTTAAAGATTATTAAAATATAAATTACATAAATTAGGTTACTCGGATTTAATAATATAAACATTTTAAAAGATAACATAAATATCCCTTGTGTTAAATTTAGTAAAACACAACCTAATTACTTATGATAAAACTAAACTGTTCAAACTACTATATCAGCTATGATTATAAACATTGTTTTAATTTTATTTATTACATTTTATGCATATCTATGTTCTTGTAAGCAATAGCTAGTATACAGAAAATCTAAGGTTAATACTAAGGTTTATAATAATCTATAATTTGTAAAATATTTATAATAATAAAATATTATTGTAGGTGCATATATATTAATAAAATAACTCTATACGTTACTCTATTTTACATGTTTCTTATACATAATATATTTACTATGAATTCATACTTCATCAAGTTCAAATAGAAATTATATTTTTACTTGCACAATATACTATGCTAAAAAAATAACACACTGATAATGGGATTATTATGTTGATTTCTGTATTAGATAAATTGGTATCTAGAATGTTTTAACCATTTTAGTTATTTTTATCACACTTTTTTTTTAAACAGACTAAATGAAGAACCCGTAAACTTTTACAGAAACTCAAACATTAATAAACGCATTTTAAGGTGACATACAAATGTCAACAGGCATTATTGTATCAAAGTTTCCAAGCAAACAGAATCGTGAAAACGATTTCCTCTTAGTTGCGCAATCCCAGAGGCTATGTTTGTTATATATTCATCAAAACACGAATAAGAAAAACGAATTTAAAGTTTTTTGATCAATATAAATGGTTTTAGTTCTAAAACATTGATTTCTTTACAAAATCAAAATGTTCATTAAAATTGGAATTAATAACTATCAAATTTGGTAATTGTAATTTTTAATTTCAGTGCATAATACAATTAAAAACTTAAGTTATATTAAATTTGAAAGGTTTATAAAAATGTAAATATTTTGAATTAAATCAAATTAATTATAGAGACAAAAAAGAATAAAAACTAAAAAAATAATTAAAATTGTTTTTTATTTTTATTTTACTAGTTTAATAAATTCATTAAGTGTGAAAGTGTAAAATAATGTATTATATTTTAATATAAACTAATACATGATGATAAAATATTTTCATGGTTTATATAATTTATAATAAAAATATAATAATACCACCTAACCGTTAGGTTGTAAAAAAAATCAACATGAGAAAAAAATAACTATTAATTAGGAATTGTAATAATTTTATATGATGAACATTAGTTTTTTTTACATAAAATAATAACAATTATTATTACCTATTGTAGAAAAACCTTTTACAAAATAAATATTTGAGAAAATTATGGATATTATAAAACATTAAAATCAATTATAGACCAAACATATTTTGATTTTAAGAAAAATAAATATTACGAATAAATGTAAATTATTTT
Organism: Rhopalosiphum padi; assembly: GCF_020882245.1. NCBI lineage: Eukaryota > Metazoa > Arthropoda > Insecta > Hemiptera > Aphididae > Rhopalosiphum > Rhopalosiphum padi. Next base: position 30,721,415 of record NC_083600.1, read on the forward strand.
TTTTTCTAAAATATAAAATTATTAGGTCCTTGACATATTAGATTATTTATATGATATAACATTGGTATTATTAAGTTTTAATTCAAGTCATGAGTATAATATTATGTTTAAATTTGAATAAGTAATGGCTTTAAAATACAACTTAGTAATTTTTTTTATAAGAGTGCAACTAAAAATCATATTTTAGAAATGGAATGTTTCAAATGTTTCAATGATAAGAGTTACATATATTTTTTTTATTTTATAATAAAATAATATTTATAAGAGAAAAATCATGAAATAAGACACACTCAGTAGACACTAGACGCATCAACATATATATATATATATATATATATATATATATATAATAAATATATAAATATTGTCAAAGATATAATCTTTAAATTTATGAACAATATTCATTATTACCAAAGAAAAATTAATTCTGTTAAAATAATCTATATAGGTTATATTTTTAATTATATTTAAGAACCTCAGATTTATAAAAATAATTAAATAATAAAATAAAAATCATAAAAAACCATTATAACGCAAACACTATTTTAAACTTGATAATTTATAATACCTACTTATAAATAGAATTTCTTTCATCTTTTTTTTATTATACCTACATAGATTTTACGTTTATAATATTATAGTATTGTGTACATTGAAAATCATATCGAAGCTTAAATGCGGACTTGTAAATATAATTTCGTTTTTTATTATATTTTGAGAAATAATTTTTGTCTTATAATGATATATACATAATATGCAATTATAATAAACGCTCAAGTGGTCAGATGCAAAAAAATATCAATTTTTAACGGTTTTCGTCTAATGATCGCGTTATTTATTAACGAATTGATAATATTGTTATTCACGTTAGATCGAGTACGAACAACTTAATATTATTATTTTTTCGGATTAAACGATCGAAACGGCATGTATATATATATGTATATATACTATTGCCATATCGATCAGTCGTCCAACCATTTTGCCCTCAGTTCAAGACAAATATTCAACGTGGAAGTTTTATTTGTTTACAACGCGGGATACGACTATAACGTGACCGATCGCTGTTAAGTTACCTTAGACGGGCAGAACGGGCGAGTGAAAACAACTCGAGTTTTGTCCATTTGGCCGAGTTCTATTTATTGCCGAATCAATTTCTCAAACAGCTCGAGTGCTCTCGACCGTCCCCGGCGATATACGCGTACCCGTCCTCTATGTATAGTGGTAGTGACCTTTTCATTGCCTATCGTCCATCGCGCGCGTATATACAGCGGGCGAGCTCGTAGTGTACGGGACTTTACCACCCCCTCCCTTCCTAAAACCACCACCACCGCCGCCGCCGCCTTCCCCGCCCCCTTTTAATGCATTACTTTAGCCTTGCATCGCCGCGCCGCGCCACGCCGTCGCCACCGCCGCCGATATCGAACTGCTCCGGTGACTGGCCACCGATATTAGTGAGTTTAATAATGAATTCATGGGTCACCCGGGTCGATGTCTTCTTCATTAACTTAAACCCTTTTACCTGACTGCAAACTGAAACGGCGAAATGACCCCAAAAGCTTACGAGTTGATTATAATATACTGCTGCTGTGTATATAATATATATACACTATGTACATACATACCCGCGGATTTCCATCTCTTCTGCCGCGCGTATACAAACATCGGACACACTGCTACTTTGGCCGACCAAATAACATGCGGTGCGCACTATGAAATATATATTATGTACCGCACAGACGTACGGCATCTGTTTCTGAGGTCTCGCAATGATTTATCTGTACGGCCTACGTTCGACGTACATAATATACCCTGCAAATGCCGCCGCACCGCCGTGTACTGGTGGTTTGATAGTGTAGTAAACACAAATTCGGTTCGGTTTTATATACACACGAATCCGACATGATAATATACCCACTGCGCCTGTATATCGATACTTCCGGACGCTGTATTTCGGTAAACATCGTGTGCGTAACACTACAACGGTAACGTCATCGTGATGATGAAAATCGCACCGGTTATTGTATAGTGTATCTATATATTATACTGATTAAAAGAAAAATACTACACGTCTGCTGTATTATAATATTATGTATACGTCAGTAGATTTGTAATATCCTTTGTACCAGCTATAATATTATATTATATTTAATAAGTAAAAAGAAACATACTCATTGTGGTAGTAGACGACCAGATAATAACCAATTACAAGGACTGCGATGTACTAGTGGTCCGCGGAGCGTAATATTCAGATACAGTCAAATATCAATTCGTTATATTTATGATGGTGACCAGACGTACAATTTTTGTAGGACAGTACCTTTTTTTTTCTGCATGTCCTAGTGTCCTTAACAATAGTGTTTAGTACATAAAATTGTACTCTTTTTTGAAAACATTATGGGTTAATACGTGTTTATGATTTTTATAATTTGGTATTAATTTATATTTTATGGTTCGAGCTAATGCGATCTAATATGTTTGGTAGAATAGTTAATTTGATTTGTTATCTGTTAATATATTTCCTACATATTAACAAAGTTTTGTATTTATTTATTCAAATTTTACACATGATATTTTTACCAAAAAAATGTACTTTTCTAAATTTTTATATCTGGTCACCATAATTACGTTATACGATAACACGAATATTATTCCATTCTCGGGCGAAAATAAACAATACAAATAAATGACTTAGCGAAGGGCATCGATTACAATAACTTATAATATTAGAACACCATAATGTTTAAACTGAGCACAGCATATTTTAAATCAAGTATAGCTAACAAATTACAATATTATGGATCAATTTTTATTAAATAGTATTTTTTTTTTAAAGATTCTAAATAATGTGCATGCATTTGATAGTATTTTATCACGGAACACATGATACGATTTAGTGAATTTATAATGCTATAGTAAATTAGTATCTACCAATCGTCATTAGAAAAAAAACAATTTATTTCTAATTATGTACTCTTTTTTGCTTTTTTTTTTTTGTATCTAGGTAACAATTTGTTTCTCACTCATTTTTATCGATTGTAGCCATAAATTCCATTATTTATCTAATCAAAATATATTTCAGGTAACTTTGAAATATTTTAAGATAAATAGAAACAGCTTTATGACGTTGGACAGCGAAAAAAATAAAAATATGGTGATATATTTTTTTTGATAAGTCCTTCGTAAGTATTAAAATATATCAATTATTAATTTACTTTGAACTATTGACATGTTTTAATTTGATATTTTATATTCAGGTCTAAACGTTACATAGGTAGGAACTGCTAACACATCTTCCATTGTTCTATAAGGACGCTTATTATTTAATAGCATCATTGCATATTATTATTTTGATGTAATTTAGAAATTTTAAAAAATGCAATATAATTGTACATTATATGGATAGTAAATTTGAAAACAATTTTTTGGTGGGTTTACCAGGAACTGTATATTTTATCTTTTGTACCTTTTCAAAAAAATGTAATAAATTGATTTAAATTTTGAACATATTCAGCATACAATAAATTACTTTTTTAATATTTTTAATATATATTTGTTATTTATTAAGGATAAAAAACGAACCATCACGTTTTAACTTGTAAAACAATTAAATAGTTCGTAAATTATAATTTAAATTTAATATTAACTCAATATTTCATATTCACATAATTACAATCTTTAAAATATTGAAATTTTACAATAGTTATAAAACTTAATAAAAGATTTTAGCGACGTTTAAAAAAACAAAAAAATACATATTTATTGTATATTTAGTTTTTTTATTTTACAAAAATATAGTAGGTATGAGTTTATGAAGATTCACTAGAAAAAATACAGTTTATGAAACTGTTTTTTTTTTTATTTTGAGTGAAGTGATTTACAATAATATATTTTTTTTCGTCAGATCAATTAGTTGAGTATTGATTGTCTGTTTTTGATGAAAAAATAACAATATAACTGTACAACAATTTCTAGCTATTTTTAAATACTATCCAATGAACAATTGTTTAACTGAAAATTGATAATTTTAGCAATAGCAAGTTTTGTTTTCTCTTAAATACTCATCTTGATTATTCGCAAAAATACTTCTGAAATTATTACCAAACATTTAACAAATGGATATATTTTTATATTATCACTATTCACTACCAACAAGAATTTTTATTTTAAAAATACAGCCTTAAGTTATTAATAGTATTTTACTTACAAAACAATTTAAAGTGTACACATTTTAAATAATTTAATATATATTAATATGGCGACGTGTTCATAGTGAAAATATTAGGTGTTTATTTCGCATGTGGCACAATATTATAGTCTGTTGATTTTACGTTATTTAATTTAAATTTAATAAGTAACTTAAGTTATTTTATCATAAACAATCATAATACATTATAACATCCGAATAAATTTGCTCTGTGTGCAAACGCCTATTGCCCTTACCTAAATCTTTTTTTTTAATGTTCGTTTTATTTATTATGTGTTGGAATTATGCTAATTATCATTATATTATACTTATATAATCTATACAATTTTACGATTCATCAATATTATCTACTGTTTTCATTTTAATGTTGTTATTAGGTATTATTATTATTTTATAACTTTGGGATTTACGATTTTTGTTGTTTCGTGTTATATTTTTATTATTAATATTTGGTAATATATTTTTAAAAAATACAACTTAAATTGTTTTTCGTTTATACTAAAGCCATAATTATACCGCATATTACTAAAAATAATAATACCTTATTGAAATAATAAACAAAATCAACGGAATGGTTAGGTAATAAATATATTTAAAAAATTCATTTATTATCTTAAGATTTTTAAAATGTAAAAATAGATGATTTCTTATAGCCATTATCATAAACATTTAAATTCTAAGAATAACACAATTTAATATCGATGAGTTGTATTATGATACTCATTTTTACAATTATTATAAATATTTTTCACTCCTTTTCTACTTCTTCAATTGCAAAATTCCTTTGCCTTATATCGTTATATGTTATGCTATATTATACGAAAACTACTTTTATTGTGTTTCGTCGTAAGAATGTGGAGTGTCGTTTATTTTGATGGTGACGTAAGTATCAAAGTATATATTAGGTATAAGTCTATTTTTAATAGAACCCAAGTTATATATTGACCATAATATTATATGGTCAAATGTTACAGAATGGTTGAAAATAAACGCGAGTAGCTTAAAATAAATTAATGAACTGGTCTTAAAAATTTTACTTGTTTATCTGTCTGAGATTATTTTTACATTGGTATATTAAAATGTTTGTAAAAATCAATATTAAGTAATAAATGTAAGCCGTATTATAGTAATATTGTACTAAAGCAAATATTAGACAGTTTGATTGAAAATCATAAAATACAATAATTATAACATGTACCTACCTACGTTAAGTCTAAGGAATTGTTGTGATAATTGAACGGTTATCCTTTTACATTATCTTATCATAATTTCCACCGATCTAATACGTTTTCAAACAGTATTAAAAACATTTTAGTATATTTTTTACTTCGATAACAAAAGTTATTTTTTTTTAAATATTTTGTGCGTGTAATGTTATCTAAATTTAGCCATCATATCAAATTTGTTAAAATTACACTGGATACAATTTATTTTTTAGAGCGTAATTTGTAAATTAATGGGAGTTAGTTTTTTTGAGTTGTGTAATTATCATAAAATGTGGAAATTAATATAAATATTTACTTCCAATTTTTGGAAATATCTTAAAATTGATGAACCTAAAATAATCACTCCAACATAATTTCTATAACTTATACGGTGTTAAGTGACATTTTTCTATGTCCTCAGTTCATTTTCTCGTTTTTCTCCTCTTTCTCCCTTTATCAATAACCACCATCAATAATTTATCGACCAAGGTCTAAATATAACTTCTTACTCTAATACAATTTCCGTATGATCAAAGGTCATCAAAATGTACTTTATGTTCTTTTAGCACACGCTTGGAAAAGCAACGACATTATTTGTTTAATGTGTGAGCTGAAAATAAAATGGTGAAAATTCAATTAATTAAACGATACGAAATTCTGAGGTTTGATTATTTTTCATGTATTGCATTGCACTCCAAATATTTCAAAGCAAATGAAATTTGGTTATTGAAAAATAATTTAATTCATAAAATGTATTATAATCTAATGATTAGTTATGTGTACACAATGTACATTATAATAAGTGTATAGAGATATAGAGTTAATATATTATATACATTTTACAAAATTACATTATTTTCACCGATCATAATTTACATAATTAATTATTTCATAACCTGTAATGTTTGGTCTTATCTAAAAAAAAAATTCATAAACAAATAATTATATGTTTAATCGTTGTTGTGAATTATTTAAATTTACGCAGATAATTATAATATTTTATCTGGTTATTTAATTTACGTATTAATAGCTAAAACCATTAGTTATAAATCGAATAGCCTCGATACTAATACTATAAAATTTAAGTTAATATCAACTGATTTAAATTATTAAAAAATGATTTAATTATATTGAACTTAATGATTATTGTGTATTTGTTAAATATAGGTCGTCTGAATATCATAGAGTTTTGAATACGGTTAGTGTATATTATATGGTCAGTCGTCATCAAATACATGAATAAACTATACATTTTTATCTTTTTGGTTTAAATAGCTACTACAAATATATTTTTAGAATTTAAAACTATCATATAAATTATAATGTGTAACTATTCTTCAAATATTTTCAATCATTTTTTTTTGCAATAACAATAAAAACTATACAAGTTTTGTTCAGTTTCACAATGTAATAATATTATGATTTAAATCAATATTTTACTTTGCCACCATTGTCTTGCTACGTAACTGGATGGCTATAATTAATATACAATATTAGGAAAGAGTCATGCAACTTTATGTAGATATAATTCTTATATAGTCAGGAGTAAATATGTAAATATATTTTTTAATGATCATTAATATATTTAACAGAATTTAAGACAGGATTAATCTATTGGCATTATTTAATTTGTTACAGATAACGCCTTGCAGGATTAGCTAGTTCATAATATTATGTTTTTTGTTATTAGTTAGGCATATTATCTATTTTAAATTTGTGATAATTTATTAATTTAAATTGTATGTATCTATTATCTTTTACCATAAGTACTTTAACATTATAGTTACCATGAGAGAAGTTGTGGTCATACTTTAGTACCACATTATTTATTTTTTTGCTTCTTATTATTGGTCTGCTATACGATTTAGAAATTCACCGATTGCCTATGGATTATACTTAAAAGTTATAATATATATTTGAAAATATAATGCAAATTATAAAAAACTTTATAAAGGTAAAGACGTATATTATTTATTGTTTATAGGTGTATAATATTGGACATTGGTATGCGTAAATGCATGACAAATGCTATTTTAAATTTTGAACTTTTCATTTTGTTTTTAATTAATTAAAAAAATGTTATTTAGTTATATATTAAACCTATTCATGTTATGTATGATTGTATGAATAAATACGTTTTTCAAGAAAAAGTGGACTGAAATTTAGTCTGCTTATATTGGCACACCTAAAAACTCAAATGGTTCCACTGAGGACGCTTTAATATATATTTACCACAATAAAACACAACTATATAAACAAGTTATAATACCGTACTGTTACTCACTAGTATTGGGTTTGTTTAAATTATACATTTATCCATATTAAAAAAAATCCTTAAATTAAAAATATAGATGATAAATCTGTATCATTTTATGATTTTGATTCTAACGAGTTACGAAGTACAATACAAATATGCTTAAGCGAGAGATAGCTTATAATATGCAAGATTCCATATTTTAAAGTGCCTACTAAAATATGTCTAGTCGTTTCCAAAAAACTTACATTATAATAGCAATACAAACTTTTAGAATGAAAATCTTATTTATGACTGCACATTATAGTTAAGTGTATTTTTTATGTTTTTGGTTTATTACAATCATATTTCGGATAAACGGTTTACGCAAGATACTGTCATTTAATGATTCCACAGAAGGTTTGATTAATGTTAAGTAATAGTAACATCATTTATTTGTGTATTAATTTTTCTTTCTTTTCCATAAAAAAATATAACTAATCTATAATGTTTTATAACTTTTATCTAAAATTAAATTTTATAATAACCGACAATTTAATAGCATATCAAGTCTTGACTAATACGGATACTAAATAATGGGTACTGCAACATATTTTACTGACTTATAGTAGAATATGTTTTACGTATAAAAAATAAAATTATATAAATTATTAGATATAGTTAATTGGTAGGTACTGAGAACAATATTGTTGTATGTTTTTGATCCACGTGACTATACGCTCGAGGTAGATTCTAAGTATACTCATGACTCGTGTATATTATTATACAAGATTTTTATACGTAGAAATCGCAGAGTTAACTTGACGCAATTTACTGTTATAACATGGTATATATTATTATAAAATATACTAACAATATATTAACTAAGCTGCACAGACAAACACTATCTACAACGAGTACAAAAACTGCATTTGGCAGATTGGTGATCATTAAATGTTTTTGGTTCGAAGGATATCCCAATATCGGCATTGTATCCACCAATCACCATTCACGCACGCACATACACGCACTCACACACACATACACTATGCACGGGTAGTTTTAATACAAAATCGTGGGCCATGAGCTGGTATTAAAATATTTGTATAGGTTGAACTAATTTATACTACAAAGGATTTATTATTTACGGTGCAATATTTATTATTATTATTATTACCGGAGAACCCCTGTTTATAATAATATTATTATACTAGAGCAACTCGGTGTAAGATTACGCATAATTAGGTTTTAATTTCATATTAATGAAATCTTTATAGTTTCGTATGCCCCTAAAAAAATCTCATTATTTTATAGGTAGGTACTAGGTACCTGGTATCAAAGGTGTAAATAGTATACAAAACATAATAAGCATCAGCGTAGCGTGATCAAATGCTGTTCGGTAGAGTACATATTATTATAATATACATAAATAATATTAATTACCTACTCGTGTACTGTGTCTTGAAAAATATTGGCTTATAAAGTCCGCCAAATATAATTTTATAAACCCATATAAAAGAACGGTAATTAGAATACATTTTTATACATCAAATCGCAGTAAAGGAACAATAAAAATAATATAATGTGTCTGAAAAGTGAAAATTATTTTTATTATTTTTTAATTACAACAATAAATAATAATAAAAAAATACAGCAAAGATTTTATTAATTATTACCATTGATTTTTGCCTTTATAGTTTATTTCATTGCTTTATCATTTGAGGTATGCATGTAGTTAGTTAGCAGTAAGTTGTTTAGATAAATAGGTACTACGGAACTCGTTATTTTACCTCATTTCTACTGAACGCATTTGTTATGTTTTCGAAGTATATGATGCACACGAACATATTTTTGTTAAATTAAATTAACAACACATAAATTGTTTTATTTTTTAAATTAATAACATAGTTTGAGTAATATTCTAACAGTAAAACATTTTGAATTTAATAATTAGAATTTTTTTTTTTAATCTTGTGCAATGTGTGGATAAAATAATATCAGTTGAAATAAATTACAGCTACGACAAGCATTATATACTTCGAGAAAACCTAAATTTTGTTCGTATCAATCTTTATAATAAATGTCAATTATACTTAGTGGAAACATTATTTTTAGTATAATGGATTCCCATTTTATGAAATATACCTATCCACATCGCTAAATTGACATTTTATTACACAAATAATAATAATACGTACGCCATATGATTTTTACTCGTAATACATAATAGTAATAATTTATTTTATAATATATTATTATGTTTTAGAACTATTAGAACTTTAACAGAATTAGTTCTCGTGTATACCCGGCGTAATGTTTGGTCACGTTTTCGTCGTGTATGTTCTATATTATATATTTGCATATTTTTTATATCAAGCCATAATGTCATATAAATACATGCATATTTTAACGTTTTATACCGCACACGTTGTTATATACGTATGTCGTAGCCCTATAGTTATTTTAATACAAGTAGGTACTGCCCGTGGGGAATGTCTTGTGTTTCGTCGGCGACACTATAGACACGAGTCCACATATTATTACCATAGTACTATGGTGTACGTCGCAGGGTCGGGGAATCGTCTAAGCCCCGCGACAGAAACGCGAGATAATGTCATTAAAATCTCGGTGCAAGCGCGTGGAGACCGCCGACCGCGAATTCCAGTGGCGGCGACGTTCGCCTCGCCCGTCCGCGACCGTTGCAGGATAAAAACCCGCTCGCTCGCAGTACAGAAGAGCAAAGGCTATGGCGGCGGCGGCAGTTCGGTCGGTATATGATGGTTATGCGGGCCCATAATATACGAGTATAGAGTAGATATGCGCCGCGTGTCGTAAACCGTACTTTGGCCGCGACGGTGCAGCGATGCGTCGGTTTTCGCACGTCCGCGACTGCCGACGAGTGTATAGGCAAAGAGTGGCGCGGGGGGGAGGGGGGGTGGTTTTATGATTTATGCAAATGTCCGTGTATTATAGAGCAGGAGAGTCCGCAGCCGTTCTGCACACGGGTGTGTCGTACGTCTCTGTTGAAACGGCGGTGGAGGGTGGTGGTCGTGGTCGTGGCGTCGGTGTACGTGTCGAATTAAAAGGTGACGTGCGCGGACGGAGGAAAAGTATATACGAGAGGACCTTTGGCCGGAGCGGACCTAAACACGTTTAAACGGCGGCGGACGACCGCGGACGGCGGCTCCGGAGCAGCAGCGGTCGGCGAGACGGACCGTGACGGGACGACGACACGGGCAGAGAAACGGGAGATGTGCGCGCGTATAAATATTGTATGTATACGGTTTTGGCGCGCGGAGGAAAAGGACTTTGGCCGTCGCGCCCTTAGGGAGGTACGTGTGGGGATTACGCTGCCGGGGAAACGGGACGAGAGGCGGACGCGGCGGCGTTGTACCCGCAAAGACGTTATTTTAATGCCGTCCGGTAACGCGTTCACCCTAATTTATATTCAAACTTTTACTCGTAGGTACACATAACAGATGCTCTCGTCCCGACTCCCGGGCGTACGCGGCGTTTTCGGCCTTAATAGTATAATCAGCTCGCCGTAGTAGGTGTATTATATAATACCGCGGCGACTGCGCGGTGACGACAGATTTCTAATACGTTTATTGCAGTATAGTGACCGCCCGAGAAAGTGTATATAATATGCGCATGGCCACTTAAATAATAATAATAATAATAATAACAGTAAGGTATTTGGTCGTCTGAATTATTGAACTACCCCACCGCAGCCACTATATACTTTGAAATGCTCACGCGGCACGCAGAATAATAATTACCGTGATAAAATGATAGTTAACAACGCCCGAGTATAGGTATTTATGCTTTGTAACAAATAACGATCTAAACTCTAAAGTATAAATTATAATGTATATTTAGTATGATGTATGATATTATGATGCATATATACCTACTTCATAGGAATGGCGTAATGAACGGGTTGCATCGGTTCGGAGAATTTTCCCGGTTTCCAGCTATACACCTTTAGTATAACGCCGTTTTTGTACAAAGTGCATAATACAAAATAATAATGTGATACAATAATATTCTCGTTAGCGTTCAATTATTCAATTGCGTTATTAATATTTTATATATCATCATTCGATCAACGGTGATTTCTCGTCCATTTCATTCGCACTATACTGTCGGGGGAAAAAATAGTAAACTGCAGTATTTTGAATTTTATACCACACTTAACTGTTTTGACATAAATTACATTAAAATAATATTTGAGTATACCGCACACTACAAATAATTTCAAGTTGACAACGACCGTTTTACTTAACATAATAACTTTTTTTTTAAATATAATAATTAAAATCATATTAATATGTATATGATGTTTTTGTTATAAAAAATAGTCCAACCAAATCTAATGTATATCTAATAGAAAAATAAATACAAATATAAATATTATATACTAATATCTTTATAATAATATTAGTTGACGGTCTGTCTCCGCTTAGAACAGTTTTTCATCATATACAATAATATATAAAATTTAACACATCCATTCAGTGTACTCAGTAATGAGTTACATTCATTACTTGACAATATTGTTACACAGCAAAATGACTTCTCCATTTTTAAAATTGTAACACGTGATTTTTTGCTATATAAACATATTATACATGTTTATTTTATTAATTAGTAATTCTAAAATATTATATTGTTTTATTAATGGCTATTAAAATGTTTGAACTTGAACATATTTTTTTTATTGTTATTACTTAATATGTAATTATACTTAATTTAATTTTTCATATTTTCGTATTTTTAAGAACTTTGAATTATAGATGAATTACTTTATTTCAAATGATATTTTTTCACACTATAAGTCGTGTCTGTGAATTGTATAAATTATATTTTATTTTTCTTAAACTAAAGATTTTGAAGAACGTTTTAAAAATTGTATTACATTACATTTATCATAATAATGTATATCCGTGTATCGTATAGGTACTGTGTTTAGCAACTTTTACAGAATCGTGTTATATATGTTTTTATAGATATACGCCCATAATAGTGATAAATAATAAATTAATACCTAGCTATATTAGTGTTGTTGTTGAGATTCACGTAAAAACGAGAATATTATGCAACATATTCTATAAAATATAATCTATTAAAAATGTGCATTATGCAGTGTTTTGAACGAACAATAATATTTTTTAACGATTTTTATAATGCCATATAATTAAATACTTTGATTTTTTTTAAATTATATTTTCAGGTATTTTTAGAGTTATTAAGATCATAAAACAAAATATCTTAACCCTAGTTATTATACACGAAATAATAAAATCATACCATTTATAGTTATCATATTATGTATTGGATTATTTTTCTAGTATTTGCGAACAGTTGGGGCTCAAGTAATATAATTTCAAACCACTTTGAAATGTAGAAGTTTATTTAAAAAAACATATTTTGATTAACACCAAGTAAGTATCCAAAATTTTCGCTACGCTGAGCATATATTTTTTATGCACTATATAGACTTTTGCGATGTTATAAATAAAGTGCAAATAATAATAATAATAAAGTAAAAATAAAGCTTGATACTGTAGCTTCGCTACATCACCCCCTTCTTCCATACATACAACTAAATATTACCTTTGTTTGGATTTTTTAATGAAGTTATTTATAATTAAAATATAGTCATTGTTAACATATTTAAGTATCTGACATATTATGTTATTAAATTAATTAAAAACCTATTTTATTAAAAATTAAATTGTAATGTGTCATTTATATTAAAATATAATATTACAATGCAGCGCTTTAAAGATAATGAAAAAATAAAAATTTCCATTAAATTCTAGTATTATTATCATTTTTTTTTTTTTTAGTATTAATCCACAGATAATTAAATTTTGGAATTTATGCGACATACTATAATCACTTGTGAATACTATTATTATTCGTTTTTTTCTTTGAATACGATATACATATAAAATATATCTGTATAGTATACAAAATATATTATCAATGAAACCTACATTATGTTTCAACACGTAATACCACTATTAGATTTTTTACATTTACTTAATATTTTTTATGCAAATATAGAATGGAGACACTATATATTATAATATTGTAAAATCAGATTTATGCGAACAGGGAAAATTGCATATGCCTGCCTAATTCATAAACATATATTTGATTCCGTAGTAATAAATTATATAATATTACTATAGTAGACAATAAGCTCCATAATAATAAAATTGTTGATGATCAGAAATTTTTATGTGACGGCCAATAATGGCCATATGACCACTGATTTTTATATAAATAACAATGGTATTACCTATCGTCTTCACTATTATTATATTATAATTGTTCAGATTCATTGGAAATGGTTATTAATTCATAATTCTTAGAAGAATCGTATCAAACTGCTAAATAAATATGTTTATAATAATTATAAATTGGAGTTATCTTGAATAGTTAATTTATACACAATATATTTTTTGTAATGTAATGTTTACATTATTTACAATTCCTTATTTTATTTTGTTTATCAGTATTGTTATGGTACCTGGTGAGTGGTTACTGTCTATAACTCTGATGGGATATTTGAAAATTATTAATATATATAAATAGTAAATTCTTATATTACAACAGTATCATAAATTACGAGTTTATATACTTCAAGTGTATTTGAACAGCGATAAGGTATAAACAATAATTGACATTTGATATTTATAAATATAAGGGAAGTATATTTATGTAAATTAACTATTGTAAAATGAAGAAATTCGCTTGCATTATCCTCTACGAAAAAGTATAATTTTATTGTTTAAAACAATTTAATTTTTATATTAAATTTTTTAGAATTAATAATACATATCACCTGGTTCAATATCAATGCTAATTTTATGACTTAACTCTGTCGTGTATCTACGTTTTATTATAGCGCTTTACATAAATATCTATGTTATATATAGTTTTTCATTAAATTAGAAAATGCTTGAATTGTTTTTAATTTGATTTCAAATATCCCTATTTATAAATATATTACATGTATTAAATATTACTGAATTTTAAATCGAAATTTACATTTTTAATATTTTTCTATAGAGAGACATGTTATAATAATATATCGATTTCATTCCCTTTTTAAAATGTACCTCTTAAACACAACCGTTCAATCATATTATAATTTATGATATTATGTTATGTTGTTTAAATGATATTATAAATTGTTTCTGATAGTTGGGTAGGCCATTGGGTTCACCAATGAAATATAGTAATTATTATTGAAAGTATGTGTAACTAATAAAAATTAAATCGTGTTAGTACTTACATAATTTTATTGCTATTATTGTCTTATACTATCGAAAATTCATCTTACTAGACTTTCCATTCTACTACATTGAATTCAAATGATTAATTGAAGACACTCTAAAATTGATTTTTCAAACAAAAAAAAATGTATTCTTATTTAAAGTGATAATGTTTGAAACTTGTTGATATTTTATATAATTGTTGCCGAAACGTGTTGACCGAAATAAAATGGTTATATCACCATAGAGATAATTCCAACGAATAGTGAAAAAGAGAACATCAACCTGTAGATACTTTTTATGGAAGGTTTTATATGTCTCATTAAATCTTCAATGACTTGCAAAACTATCTGATTTTTCTATTCCATTTTGTAGTTAAATACAATGATATTTTTATTTTACACGATACCTCGTGTATCATATTTCGTCGTACAAGTAGTTTTTAAATGATAATAAGTCAATAATAATATTATGGAATTTTTAATATAAAAACGAAAAAAGATGTGTTTCATTATTTTTAACGTGCAATAATAATTATTAACCATGTTAATTTTTAAACTTTTAAGCACTTATTTGTACTAACGGCAAAACAACTTTTTTTAACGATTTTTAATAGACAATGGTAGTGATTTTTTTTTTTCTTAATGTTGGTGATAAAATCATAAATATTGTACTTACTGTACCATTTACTAATTGGAATTAAAATAAATAGTTTCAAAACTCATGACAAATATTTTATAAATCAACATATTATTTAAACTTAAAAACACTCAATAAATATTTTTTCATTTCAATATATACATATTGTTTTTAGGACTAATGGACTAATATAGGTATTTAAATTACATTATAGAAGAAAGTCAATCAATGTTAAATCTTGTGATTTTAAGAGTTATTCGTTATTAGTACCGCAATGACCAATATCCACTAAGTACTGAATATTCATAATTTAAGTACTCTTTGTAATAATTAAAAATTAATAATTTGAAGAAAATATTTACATAAATAATAATAAAAATAATAATAATAATAATAATATTGTCATTACTCGCATTAGTACATTTTATTAATGATGAATGTTCAATATTGTTAAAATAATATTTAAATTATCTTATTAATTTGTCCACCTAATTAAGTATTTTAAGTATTCAAATTTAAGATATTTAAGTAATTAAAAATACAATTGAAAAAAATATTACTAATCAATAATATTTTATAATGCGCACTTATTTTGTGCATAATTTTATGTTAAAATTAAAAAGATCATAAAAGTCACCTGTAAAAAAAAGGTATGAAATGTTTTTACTTGTATGTATGTTTATTAGATTTCCCATAAAGTTTTTAAAAAGATAGTTTAAAAATACATATTTAGATCTAGTTAATTAAATAAAATGTTTTCAAATTATTTCAATTATAACTATTTGAGACAAAACTTTAGAGGATAATAATAATTATAGCGGTGAATCAGAATGAACGTTTCAACTATAAACAATTTAAGAAAAATAAGCACAACCAAAATCCAATAAAAAAATTAATTTGAATTTTCTGTTGGTACAAATTTAAAATGTTTATAAAAATTGTTCGTTAATAATAAAGAAATGAATAATTTTTTTAATTATTTTATATAAAAACAATATATACGACGACACAATACAAATCCTGTAGGTGAATTCAATCTTGTAGTTTTTAAATCACATCAGTATATTCAGTATCCTATATTAGGTAATACGTTTAATGTAATATAATGTAACTCATAGATGTCTTTTTGATTTAATTATTTTGGATTTTATTACCATTCGTATAACATGTACGATGTTGGAGTGAAAATAAGTTATGAAGTAAGTCATATAAATATAAATTATAAACTTTTAGGCTTTAATAGTTATAAACTATAAAGCAAAAACATATAAAATATTGTAGGACGTATATTCAGTAGGTATTACAATTCACAGTAATGATGAAACATAATCACCTACATTAAAAAGGTATCTTTGGAATGGCATCTAAGGGAAGAACTTTAACCACCTAAGTCCTCTTCTCTTGTGTGTATGTGTAAATGATGGTTCATCCCAATGATGTTAAGTATTATTATATTTAATAAATTTATTCCGTAAAATTTAAAGTAGACAGTATTTCAATTAAAATAATTATTTAATCAAAAAATTAATTACTATCATTATAGATTAAATTATGATAATTTGTGTATCGCTTATTTTTAGTTAGCACCATTATCTTATCCAGTATTAATTTGTGTAATGGCGCCGTTTATATTTTGTTATAAATATTATCATATTTTTTTCCATTTGATAAAAGGTAAATAACATCGTTGTACACTTATATCAATCCCACGACAAGCATTTATTGGGTGTAGAGACACAACTAACGCAGTTCACAACAGTCGAAAGTACAAAACACAAGTATTCCAGCGTACCGTAGTTAGTTCGTTCCTATTGGCCGTCGTTTCGGGACACAAACAGCAACATTCGTCCAACTTTCCCGTCTTACCCGATCACTAAAGTGATGGGACGCGAGACCGCGAGCAAGCTGTACGCGCACATACGAACCGATGGCAGAGGCCACAACTGCAGACTTTTGTAACATTAGACAACTTATTAGGTCCGTGACGACCACCACGAGTGACAGAGTGTAATTGATATTAATATTTCTATCTAATAAAATCCGATATCTATTAAGCACTCAATTTTTCGTTAATTATAGTGTCATAGTTTTTTCCTCACTCTTCACCACTCTACACCAATTTTTACCAGACAATAACAAATAACGGTCGAAATCATCGAAGTCCGCGTCAACGGTATTAGAGAGAATTATTCGATAATAATACGTTAAATTATAGTCTAAATATGAATTAATTTTTCTTTGTTTGTCTCCTATATATAGGTAGACTCAAAACTAACTGGACTGTGAACTCAATAAAAGTTATATCAATAGATTTCTTGAGATTTATGGGTGTTTCAACATCTACAGGTTGCTATAGGTTGGTTTGTATGTATATTTAGTTTCAATTCACGAAAATTGAATATTTTATTGTTCATTTAAATGGTTGCCATTGGTTACAGATTGTATTATTTATGAACATAATATTGCCAACAACGATTACTATTAAGATTTACTTTCTTAAGTCTGGGCATATTTTTAATACAAACACAGAAAAACAAAAACCAATGTTAAAATTATTGGATTTACATCGACTTTTAAACATTAGTTGAACCCGTCTCAATGATTTATATTTACAGCAAAATTATTTCCATAACCAATAAATTTAAAATCAAAAAATTGGTTATTATAATAATAATTGTATTTGTATTATATATTTGAAGCGAAACGGAAATTGATAGACAAATACATTTTATTGTAACATGAGCCAAATCGAATTATACAGCTACTATAATGATGATAGTTAAACTAATATATCTAGTAATAAATTTATATGTTTATAACTATTAGGTATGCATACCTCATATTTAATACTAATCATGTTTAAGTTGACATAATTTATCAATTACGAATCATTTTTACTCAATTTATTAAATTCATAATAATTATATAAGTAATTACATATTATGGTATCTACAATGTAAGTTTTACATCTTATTACACAATATGTATTTTAATGTAATAACTAATAATATAATACGGTTTATCAAATATCCACCAAATCAATGTCTGAACTTTTCAAACACTTGTATTTTGCCGATTCTTCCTCGCGGTGTTATATGACCGTCTTATTGAACATTCTTAGTCAAAACACGATTATTATAGACAATAACATATTAACGATATTAAACAGTTACGTATGTTTAAGGCGGCGGTGGTCTCATCAGCGTTTTGACAGTGCGTCATGTAGCAACACAAATATCGTGCACAATCATCACGAGGAGCGGGAGCGACTGCACTCACTGTTGTACATGTCAACCAGAATTTCAAATCTGAATGATCGCATTTCTCGGTCACTGGCTTGGTGACATGGACAATGATGATCGTCATCTGTTTCTCGAAATAAGTATACCTTGGTAATCTCACTTTACACGCATTCGCCGGTTCGGAATTACCGTCAACGGGACTACGGGAGACTATCATATACTCTGTTCAACAATGTTGTTGTATATCCGCGTTACAATACTCTATTATCCGCGAGAATAATATTATATAAAATTGTATACACACTCTCGAGGGTGGATCAAACTTCAATTTTCATGAACTTAAGTCCGAAGGTGATCAAAATCCTCTTAAAGTTTAATACGTCCACAGATCGAATATTTTAAGACACAACCTTAAATGTACCTACATTATAATTTCTCTCGGATGAAACTTCACTATAAAATTACCATCAGATACACATCGAATATGTATTACACGTACATCGGTGAAACATATCTTCTTGCAAGCTTAGCCGTAAAAGTGACTATACAACTATTGTACAAGAGGCTAATAGACTATAGACTAAAGACAATAATAATATAGGTAAATAGCTATAACAATGATAGTTTATAAGTGATAACATCAGCAAATTATTGTATAGAATTTGGTTTACACGATTTTTTACAACTAAACGATAATTTATCTAATAATAATAATTTTTACCAACGATAACGTTTTATTATACGATTTTCAGTGCGTTATAATTTATTGCAAAGCTTTGGGCACTTTGACAATTTAATGCGATTGTTGTTAAAGAACTGGAAAATTGGTAGTGAGTGTTTTAAATTCGATTACAAATAATCAGCTTACTCGCATTTTAAATGCTACAAAACGAATAAATTATACTTTATAGTTTATTTTAAAATTATGAATCATAATGGATTTATAAATCATAAAATAAATAATATGCTTAATTTGTCTTTTAAACTACCCATGAATACGGGTTAATTGTACTCAAATTTGAAACTCTTTTTGCTTACTAATAATATCAATGTTTGTTTCTCGAAAGTTTAATATTTATTACCTTTATGTCTAATTTTCTCGTTGTATTTCGAAACTAACTTGAACCTGCAAACGTGTTTGCTAAAAACTTTAACTGTCAGGCGTAATTTAAGTTTATTAATAATTATTTGCATCCAAATTAAACATATTAGAACTATACGAAATACAAACGTAGCCATATTTCTTCGGATTTAGTAGAAACACATCAATGACAAAATACATGAATAACCTTAGTAATTAGGTACTAACTTTGACATTAAAACAAGCATTACTTATCTTTTTAATATATTATAATCAAGAATTTTGTCTAACTTTACATTATCGGCATCTAAGAATATTTATTTTTATATTAATTGTTGTTGTTCTAAAATACAATCATAGTAAGATTATATTAAATCATTATGATTATTCTTAAAAATATCCAAATCTTCTGAAATGAGTTTTAACACTGGTTATAAAAAAGGCGTTTAAAAAATAATTGAATACGTCATAGTTTTTGTTTTATTTAGTTTATTTAGTTATATAGCGGTCGTTGATTTAAATTTGGTAACGATATTATTATTATTCACATTCTAACAAATTTACACATCATCGGCGTGCACGTACAACAATAAAACCATGCATTAAATTAAATAAAAACTTTATCCCTACACACATAAAATAATAAGGTTAGGAAATTTAAGGGTATGACCGTGATATTATTATTATTATTATTATTATTATACGTAGAAACTGTATATATATATATATATATATATATATATATGTATAATAACATTATGTTTCACCGAAACTTTGGTCCCTGCGATCTGACCACCGTTCATTACTCAACATCAACGCCGTGCGACGTGTGAAGTTTTACCAACTCGGCCGACCACCTATACGTACACGCGAATGTATAATAATAATAGTAATAATATGTTCCTATATATAGTGGGTCTGCGCGCGCGAAGTTGTTTGTTTTATCGTCGGACAAGAACACTATACGCTGCCCGGACAGTATCGGGACTTTGCGGATCGAGGGATTCGTCAGTATTTCGCCGGTGACCTAAAAAATAAACCCGCCGAAAAAAAAAAATTAGGGTCGGTGTGGCCGAAAAGTTGTGGGCCAACGCAAGTGCTTTGGGATTGGTGGGTTAGAACGGTGGAAGGCGATCAGGTAGGTAGGTCGGAATATACAGATATGTCTTTTGTGGGAGGAATTTTTTTTTTCACGTCGAAGCGTAATAAACGCGTCTGCTTTTAATGTCGTTCGTTATTTTGCCGCGACCGTAAAAGGTCGACGACGGACCCTTCTCTTTTAATAATTCAATTCGACGCGCTCTGCGGACCGCCACACTTTGAAAATCGTATATGGACGGACTAGAAGCGATAGACAGCTTGTATAATATATTATAATACCGTATTATGGTCATTACAGCAGTAGGTGTTGTAAGATTTTCAATTATTATATTATTATTATTATCATCATCATCATCATCATCCACGTATCTAATTGTGTATAATGACAGAATCGCAGGAATGATGTAAGTATAATTAGTACCTGTGAGACTTCAATATTACCATATTATCGTGATAAAATAACAATCAATTTTACTTTCCATCACTTTTCTGTGCTCTGTTCCCCGTTAAAACAAATAGATATTTTACAATTTACGAAATTATACATATAGCTACAATACAAAGTTCAAAGCTGCAGAGTACGTTCGCGTTCATTTATGTCAAAAAACAGGACTCGTTAGAAACATCTTACATTTACATAATATTATATTTATAAAATAATAATGATTAAACATTTATATACACAATAACAATAGTTATTACATAAAATATACAAAATGCACAATAATATAATACTTTACATAGGTATTCATCAATTTCGTAGAAAGAAGATTGATTTTGAATATTAAATTATATTTTATACTCACGCACACTGACTTAGCCACTTATGTACGTGACGACTGACGAGTGCCATATTATAGATATATTACAGTTATAATATTACTTATTTATTTTTCATGACAAAGAAAGAGTGTGAGGGAGAGTAAGTCATGGAGGGATGATTAAGTGTATTATAATGTATGATGTACGGTATATGCACTTATCGTGTAATATTATATACCTTAAATTAATTTCATTCTTACTTTCTTTTGTTTAGAGAATTATAATTTTACATCGTATATATGAGTTCACGACAATAAACGATAAATATTATAAAATATACGAGACGAAGCTTTTCATTTTCTTTACGCAATAGTTAATCTAATAATATGTCTGTGTGTAATCATCACTACTTGTTGCAATGAGAATGCCAAGACATAATATATTTTTATTTTGCTGCAGTTATTACTATACTGAAGACATACTCATACTTATTGTTTTAGAATTGAATGTATTAGTTTGAAAATATAATGAAGTTTTTGTGTTCTTTTCCATATTATATTTTAAAAATAATTTCACTCGTCAATTATTTTTGAGATGATTTTCGGTAGTAAATTAGAAATTAGATATAGCTGAAAAATTTCAGTATTTTTGAAAATGACTGGAAAATAATTATGTAATAATAAATCAATTTTATTTTTTGTTTTATAATTTCAATAATTACAAAATCTTAAAAAAAAAATACAATTAAACAAATTCACATATTGAATTGTTCAAAATGTTTAGAATAATAAATGTCAAGCTATTTTCACTACGAACCTATTTATGCCGTTATTTAGTACCTACGTAATATTGACTTATAACTTATAAGTTATAAGCATAGTTGCAACTAGAGCTCTATTTCTGGGTAGCCTAAATTGATATCAGCAACCCAGGGGGCTTTACCCCTACACCACTAGTATTGATAATATATAATACTGGGTGGGCTTACCCCACCCAAGCCTCCCCCCCTAGTTGCGCCTATGGTTATAAGTAATAATAATGATGTGTTGTGATATAATATTACAATAATTATTAATAAAATAATACATGTAATATTTTTGGTAACAATTAGCTTAAATGACGTAATACCTACTAAAAGAAAAATACATTATTAATAGAAATATAAATATTCAATAAATTATCCTTAGAAATAAATTTTAGTAAATCATTTTCGGACAAATCGTTTTTATTTATGGAATGAAACACATCTATTATAATTTATAACCTATTCAAAGACGATTTTTACACTCAATACTTATCGCGTAGCAGAATTAATTCTCTGGCATTTTCTTTTATATAAAAGTATGTTTTCAAAAAAAAAAAATTAATAATAATAAGATAAACACTGCAAAATAATCATTTTCACTTTTCAAACTGATCAACCATTTATTTATTTTTTTAAAGGGCACGTTAAATATTAATAATTATTTTAAGGTATACTTCAAATATAATTTAATATGTGAAGGGGACGTGCATGGTATATCTACATTAAAAACTGTCGTTAGAAAGAAAAACCTATAAACATGAGTTCAACAAACGTTTTTAGTGTAGTAATAAACTAATAAAAATGAAATAATGAAACAGGTACATCAGTGATAACCGTCGTTAGACAAAGTTTTTACGTTTCTGAAGAACGTTCTTAGAGCGACAAAACAAAATTAACGAGAATAATTTTTTTCTTAGTCGCCAGTTTCGAACGTTTTTTTTCAGATCACTTTAGACAATCAAAAACCTTTCAATTCCTTAAAACAAATTGAGTTTTTTTTTTAACTAAAGGAATTATTTTTGTTTAAGTGCTGTTTCACACTGACAGCGAGTATCATTAAACATTAACTGACAAAGAGGTAATGTTTATAATATTCTTCTTTAATCAACAGACAAAAATAATACAAATGAATATTCGTTTAGGTATTTTTATTTTTTAATGACTGATATATTACCCGAAACATAAAATTGTATGCTAAAAATAGTATTACCTATTTTGAATATCGTATAATTAGTATAATTAATAAATAATGACTAACTGTGAATGAACTTACTTTAGTTCTGTGATGGGTTGGGAACCGCTTATTTCGAAGATAACATATTTTCAACATAAAAAAATTAATGAAAACAATTTTTATGAAAAAAATATCTTTTACGTTTGGATTAGGTTTAACTAACTATAACGTATACGTTAATACGGTATATCATAATATTAAACCTACGAGTAAAATCAATAGGTTTCAATATCATTTAACTTTGATTAAAATCTAAAAAGCATATTTTTGTATTAAAATTCAATCTGATTTTTATCGATCATTTTTTAATGTACCGGAATATATATATAATCCATTAGCATCCAGTTATTTATAACATTCAAAAACATTCGTGTGCGCTCAATTCAATATACCTATCTGTTACTTACAATAAACAATTTTATACAACATAATTTTGCGCTAATTTTTAAGAACAACTTAAACAAGTAGGTACTTTTCAACGTTCATAGATGTTTTTATGTCCAAAAAGTAATCAGGTTGAGACAACAATAAGTGCCGCATTAGTAAACATAATATCTGAATAAATGTATATTATTATTATTATTATTATTATTATAATTATATTATTATTATCTCGTTGTTATGAGGCCTACTACACTTTATGTTAGTGACTTACGGTAAAGATAGAACAGATAGAGTGATTTATTTAGCAATTAAGTTAATCGCTTGCTTGAATTTATTCTGCGAAAAGGGGCAATTAATTAAATTGTCTGTAGAAAAATGAATATTTATAACTTATAATTTTGTTTTGTGTACAGCCAGCGTGTGCGTTGATGACGAATACATGTGTTTGCATATTTTATTTAAATAACAAATTGTATTAAATATTTAAACGTCCGTACAGAATACTTGACTGTCATTTTAAACGTATAAGTAAGAAATACAATATAGTGGTTGTTATAATTATAATTTTTCAATTGTACAATGATTGTTTTTTCTCGAATGCATACACAATATAATTATTCTCATATTTTAAAGTTATGTACCTATATAATATATTTTTTTTAAATAATATAAAAAAAATGAAAAAATTAGGACCGAATGATTGATTAATAATAAATCAATTTGTTTTCGTCTGACTTTCATCTGTGACGAAAATATGTATTTTTATAATTTTTTTTTTTAATTTAGTTTTATAAATCATAATATCATAATATTCTAATATCGTTGTTTGATTATACATTCAACAATATTATATTGGTCACTGAAGTGTTTGCTGCAGAAAAGCTATAGGTACACGAATAATAATAATAATAATACCATTCTCTTATCGATCGGTACGAGCCGCAAATATATTATAACCTATCCTTATTCACAATAATAAACAACATCTGGTTAAATTGACCTAAACACGAATAGATTTTACGTAGGTACTGTTGTAATACTTGGAAATAGCCTAGACACACACACACACACACACGCACAATATTATTAATAGCAACTGATGTATATTATAATATATATATATATTATTATTATCATGGTTGTGGGGACGGGGTGGCCGAGCGGTCTAATTCGTCGGCTGCGGAGCAGCTGGATCCGGTTCGATCCTCGGCCACTGGGCGGCATTTTTCTCCGGGTAAGTCACGGTGTCCGGAGAACAAGTGCTGCCATCCCCCCACCCCGGGGCATGGCAGAAACCTACGGGTGCCCCATTAAAAATTCTGCCAATCAGGCGTCGGGCTTACTCCCGAACTGAATACGCCATACGAAAAAAAAAAAAATTATTATGGTGCTGGCGCAGTGCTGTTCACGACGACCGATTTCCCGGATAAATAAATTACGCGAAGTGTGAAGCGTTTCCTGGCCGGGCGGTGCGTCGAAACTACGGTTTTATTCCGGTAAAACGCGTCGACATTGTTTCGTCCAGGGCAACGTCAATCACCGTTTACCGGCCACTGGTCCGAATGTACCGACGAATCACGCTGCTAAACACAATGGATTCATTATGGCGTTCGTGGAAATCGTAATTATAATAATAATAATAATAATAATATCGAATTCAAAGGTCGCTCCGGTGATTGCAATTGTTATTAGCGCATGTTTTTAGGGGAAAACGACGTGACGAGGCATCGCCGGTCCACACATAATATATTGTTGTATAAAAATCGAACGGCTAAATAACAATAGTTCGCATATCGTTTTAAAAAGCGAATAACAAAGCGACCGACGAACGCGCGTATTATGCAACGTTTTTATTATTATCACTTGCCAGTGGCCCTGGTCGGCGCGTCTATATTATACGGTGGTGACCAGTAATTATTATTATTATTATTTTCAGAGAGAGCGATGGATTTTAAGGTTTCTACTTAAATAATTAAAAAAAAAAACTTTTCACTAATAATTAGTTAGTGGAATATATCACTAACGCGATCGTTCGAAAGAAATGGGGGTGGAAGGACGATGGGAGGATTATAAATAATTAATTACACTTAATGCAAGTATAATACTTAGTTTTGTTTATACCTACTCGCTGTGATTTGTACGCCAGATAACAGTAAAAAAATTGTCAAAAACTGATGATTACTTACAATATGTATGCATTTACAACGAAATGTTTGATTTTCATTATTTTAATTAATTATTATTTTGTTAAGTTGGAATTTTTTAAAACAATTTCAATAGCCAAATCTATCAATCGGAACGTTCATCTTGTTGATATTTTAACCTAACCTTCAGAGAAGATTTTTTTTACTTTCCTAAGTGGGAAATGAACAATTTTTACTTGAATAGCATTTTCACATACATATTGTACAAAGATGTGTAATAATAATTAAAGACACCGTATGGACAAGGAAAAATTAGCAAAACATGGTCATTGTACTTTTTTCATACGGAACGTACGTATCGTTTAATATCGTAGGAAAAAATAATGATTTGCCTCTACGAGACTGTTGATGACGTTATGTCGTTATCACAATTAAAACAGTTAAAACCAGAATAACACATTTTTTCTTTTGGTAAACTATTTATTGTAACATATTCATTTTTTTACAATTTAATTCAATTTTTACCACAGGTAAGTGGAATTTAAATTATACAATAACTCAAGTATATAATTATACATTTGTATTCTTATTTAACACTGAATATTCGTATTTTTGTGATAAAATCGTTGTTAGGTATATGTTGTAAACTATATTTCGGGGCACAACGGAACGGGGAAATTTGAAGTATTATAAAGACATGCCCTATTCCACCCCGTTATTCAATTGTAGTACTTTTTTTAAAATCTTTTATAATTATATTAAATATATTATATTTAAGTTATTTATGTGATCAATGAAGAGAATTTGCTATCGGTGCTATGAAACATTAATTTTTTGAGAATTGAAATCTTTGAAATGAGTAGAATACTGTAAGACTAAATTGGAACATAAATTTCTCCATTCTACTCAAGGTTTGCATATCTATTTATTATTTTATTATTTTGTCTGTCAAATTCATAGGCGCAACTAGACCCCTAAAACGCGAGTGCTAAAACTGTTGACAGTTTACCAATTTATGGTAGGTATTTCACTAAAATAATAGTTAGGTATGAGAAACAGAGGGTGCTTAATTTGAACTTTGGGGTACTAAAGACCTTTTTTCACTCCTCTATTTGCACCACTGCCGTCAATCGGTATTATAATACATATATATACTCGTATATATTGATATCTTAAAATGATTTATATCAATATTGAAAAATAATAGAAACTATAAAATTATAATTCACCGAACGTATTATTATTTTATTCGGCCAATAATAGAAATATAGATTTTGTCTGTGGGAGTCCGTGTTTGGTGAGTGTTTTCGAACCACGTATAGGTATTAAAACCATGTATTATTTCATATACATAGGTTACCAACGCACGGCTACGCGTTTATATTTATTATTTTATTATAATAATATAGTGTGTTCGTTATGGAAACGAAGCGGCGTGTGACGAAAGAATATTATGCGCACACCGCATTATGGGAAGGGAAGGGGAGGGGGGGTTGTAAAATTCAACTGGCTGGTGATTTTTTTTCTTCTGGACGCGCGCGCAAAAAAAAAAAAATAAAGCCGACGCAATCTGTTCACGTCAGGCCAAAAGGTACAAATTTGGTATACAAAACGTATAATAACGACATTCCCGCGGTTATATTATTTTTTCGACATTTTCGGGTCATACATCAACTGGCGACCTGCACGAGCGAGCACTATGTATACGTATTATAGGTACGCGCGGCGAAAGAACGTAGAAAATAAAATAAAATATAACCACGGTGGTTGACGCGTACAAGGGTCCTATCGAATTATATACGCGTATATTTATACATATTTTACACAAATATATGCAATCGTTTTGTTCGGCCGTGTGTTTATAACGTATATGATGTATATTATATATATTATTTTTTTTCTTGAGTCTCTCCTCGTTAATAGGCACTCGATCGTGAGCTGTTGACATTCGGGGAAAATGGCGTTTGAAAACCGCAGTATATATACATAGTTATATTATAATGTAAGTGTGCGCATATCGCGTGCAGTAAACCAAGTAACTATAATATTATAATACAACGGTATGTATTGTGTACCTATCTCCAGCTTATTTAGCAAAAGGGCGTAACTCACAAAAAATGATTTTTTTTTTTTTATCATTTTTTAGAAAAATCACGCATAGGATTCCACGGAATTCACGTCAAACTATACACATAATATTATTAATTTTCCCGTTACAGATTTTATAGGATTTCCTGTGTCAATACCTCGTGGTCGTCTGTATAATATGATAGGACGTATAGAATGTATTTTATCTCTTTGGAACATTTTGTTATCTTTGTCATGAAACTTATTCTTTCTGTCTCTCGCTATATTAACGGGTATATAGATGAATTGAGTTGTATGCTTTCGCTCTTACTCGACGATAAAAGGTAATGTACAGTTTATTTTTTAATATGTCTATATTATGTAATTCTATGAAATAATTGTATCTCTGAAAAAATATAGGAATTTCAGACAAAATAAAAGACGCGAGTAAATTTATAAAGTGCGTCGCTTGCACATAGCTGACAAATTTACTATACCTACTTAATTCTTAACTTTGAATTTAATATGAACTACAAATACATTTTTGGTCCAAATACTCGGTTGAAAGGAATACATTTTTTTTTTAAGGATTTACGTTCTCTGCCAATTAAGCTGACGCTATATATTAATTGCCACCCACTGCAGCTGTGCGAATTCTGATGTGTGCCTTAAAACGTTTCTCCCGACGCCCGGTCGGTCGGTAGTCGTCGTCATGCGTCGGCGATGTAATGGTATTATTATAAAATGTACAACGTAATAAAGATTGATGGAAAGCTGCCTATGTAACGCTTTTTGTCGGAAAAGCCGTCAATATAAATTCGATTCGTCTATACACGCCAAACGCTTACGTCCGATTGGCAGCGGTATACGCGCACGTTATTCATTATTCATTAAAACGATGTTTGGTTTTATTTTTATATTTTTTATTTTTAGGTACCAACGAGGGGGCGAATAATATTCAAACACTACTGCGGTGTACACAATGATCATGCGTTACCTGCCATTTTACTATTATAAACGGATAAAATAGTGTTAACCACGTGTCCACGTTTGACCTCGTGCCATAACATTATATAAGGACTAGAATAGGTACTTTGCTTGAATTATACTTTACCCTTTTTCATGTCGATGATTTAGTGTTTGAAATACAGTCTCTTGATATTGTAGCAGTAATTTTTTTTTTCATTTTAATCGATCGGGTAAAACACGCCAAGACCACCCTTATCTCATACAAATACATAATAATATTGTACCAATCAATAATAATGTCCATCGAAGTAATCGTATATTATACAATATTATATTATAATAATACGGTAGACACTTCGATTTAGACGGCGTACAAATTGAAATTGTCTTATTAAAATAATATGGACGGACAGTCATTACGCATAATATAGTAAAACAATATCCCTAAAAATACTGTTGTATTTTTACTCAAAATAAAAAGTATTCGAAAAGTTACGAGCGTGCATTATGATAGCACAGAACATAAAAAGTATACCTTAATATAGACACAAAATATTACTATGTAATGGTTCGATTGTGAAATTAACACTAACATTTTGTAGTAGTTATTTAAAATCAAATATGTACTCTTCGACGTTAAAATAAATAAAAAATTAAATATTTACTATACACAAATAGTTACTTTTTTATGTTATATATTTAATAAAAGTGTTTTTTTTTTATCCTTTTTAGTTCAAAAATTTACAGCAAGTTTACTGAATTTTTTCTTTGAATCCTCGTAAGTACATATTATTTCAAAAATTAAAAATAAATTAAATTAACGTTGTATATGATTTTCCAAATTACGATAAACTGTTTAAGGCATCAAGAAAGTTTTGAAATCTTAAATGTATAGTAGGAATCACATAAATATATGTGTATTTATATGTATAACGATTATTGGTGATTATAATTTAATTTAATTAACGGGTAATTTAATGGTAATACTGTTCAAAGTTATCGGTTTATGTTATATTTAATCGTTACTATACTGCACGTTATCGTATGATATGATCTCCGCTACAAAAGCAGTGTTTTCAAACTTTCTTGGAACATTTGCTATATGTGTAAACACAATATACTTAATACTCACCATACATTTAAATATTTACAATGTTAAGATTTAAACTAATTACATAATTCTCAGTTATTCCATTTTAGACGTGCTGAAGCTGAATAATAATTATTAGTAAGTTATCGTTGTTCAATATATACCTACATATCTACAAAAATTCTTATCTGAAATAACGAATTCAAGTTCGAATTAAATTGCTTCATTTTTAAAAATAACGCAATCAAAATATACTGTTATATTCTACCTATTAATATAGTGTACTAAAAAAAATTCTACAAAGAATTCTACTGCTATAATATAATACATATTAGGTATTTGCAATAATATACCTATACTGGATTCATACAATTTAAACTACCGTATGTTTTCGAAAGTTTTATTCTGAAACTTTTTGTATAATTTTCAGCTACTTTTGTCCTCTTTGCTGTCATGTTATTATTATACTATTAAACAGAAATGTCTTGTTATCTCTTTTCCCTCTAAAAACTCTAATAATATTAAACCAATATAACGTTATTGGCACACTCATTTTAAAGTTATAATATTGAATAATATATATGGTTTATATTATAATGAGGTTTTTTACAAATTTTTATATTTTTTTATGATTTATACAACATAATAAGATACATTTAGGTATTTTAATACCATTATGATCTGAGTGGCTCTTACAAATGGTTAATTAAATACTCGATAACGTAGCTTTCGTAGCTATATTAATTATTAAGTAAATTTATAAAATAATCGAAATAAATATAGACTTAAATTTTGTTTCAACTATTTTAAAGCTAAACATTTCTATTCTGACGACCGTTTATAATATAAGTATTTAATATATACATATATATAACCTAACCTAATCTATAAATATTTCTATTTACAGTGCGTATTTATACTATGAAGTATGAATTATTATTATTCAAATTTCAAATCGACTTCGAAAAAGTATCGGTGAAATCAAAAAAATACAGATATTTTCAATAAAAGGAAGGATTTTTTATATTGACTTTTATTTAAAAAAAAACCAATATCTAATAAAATAAATTATACCAGCGTTTATAAATTTGTTTTAGACTATTAATTGTAATATATTACATGCATATTAGCTGTGACTAATTATCTCGTTTTTAATAAAATAGTATAATTTTAAGCGGGATACGATTTTTTTATAATATATTTATAAATCGTGATAAATATTTCATTATAACGTTATAATCTCACATTACATACAGTACCTAGGTTGTCCATATAAATCAATACATAAAATAATTAACTACGTTAATATAATAATATTATAGCAACCAAAAAAAATTGACCCGCAAAATCCGGCTATAGCATACAGCTACGCGTGAATTGTATTTTTCGTAAGAACGGCATAATCATTGGAAAATTATACATAGTGTAATTAAATTACCATAGCAACCTCACTATACATTTTTTAACCATAATTAAAAAAAATTTATATTTATGATTCAATTTTTTTTTTTTACATACCTACTGAAGAAAATATATCGAATAACATGCTGCTCTTTAGCCATATAGGAATAGATAGTAAAATAAACATTAATTAAGAAGTAGTTTAATCAAAACGATTGTAATTTTTTTAATAAAATATCCAAAGATTATAATTGTTTATTTGTACAATTATCTATTATTATTATTATTTTATATTTATTAAACGACAGCATTGACCACACGGGTCATTAGCTGTACACGATATTGTATCTAACGCGTCATAAATACAAATTTGGTGAATATATAAAATAGAGCTTATGAATAGGTACTAAATTCTTGTATCGTATTATTCGCGTGAAATGTATTTTTCTATTTCAGTGGTTTTGAGGAATGATGTGATGTTTTCTGTTTGGCAGTCAGACCCGATTATTTCGTAGAGGTTCTCTGGTATGTTGTGCTCAATGTTCTGTTTTCTTTCTTTTTCGTTGGATCTGAATTCCGTCATTGGGTCAAGCTACTTTGCACGATGAACTTCATTCTGATGATGGTTGATTTTGTATGGTATAGACGATTTTGTAAGATGAGTGTGGCTGATTCTCAGTCGGTTAATTGGAATTATTATTATTATTATTTAATATAAAACGATGCGGTAACAAAAATCAACTAATTTATCTATAAACAATAAAATAAATGATTTGGTTATTTTTAATTATTTATTTTTAACGCAATAACACGGATAAAAAATCCACCACCTGCAGGCCATTAACGTGATGTCATAACACTCGGCGTATTATGCTTTTGTCGGTGTTTTAACCCCACGCTACAATGCTCATTGGCACTATACTATAAGTACGCGTGTAAATAATTTACCGAAATTAATATTCCACGTTTGGAGTACGATTTTTAATACTAAACACAATAATATTGTGTACTACGAGGTTGTTTGCGTGTAAACTACTGCAATACTACACCCTTACCGACCACACGTTTTATTTTTTACTCAACCGCCCATACCTGCATACACGCACATCCACTCGCTTGTATTGTGAACAATATTATTACCATATTATACTCCCCGAATATGTCTTGTTGAAGAGACATTGGCTCATCTAACGGACGATAGAATAAACCAATTTTACGTTCTATATTTTTTTTATTTTATAATATTATATTGGCAAGTACGGTTTCATGTACTAATCAAAACCAATTTTATGAGAATTTTCATTACAGATTTATCAAACAAACATATTAAGTATGTTCATGCGTGGTAAGAGGTATGTATTATATAACGTATCGTGATTATATATTAAAACCATTTTATTTACTCCATTATCGAACTCTTAGTGTATACCTACAATAATGTTCGGTATTTATTTAAGTTATATTTATTACGTGGTGAAAACTGAGATTATATTTAATTAGATAACTATCGAAAACTAGTAGTAGATGTTTAGTTATTCCTATATTACACGAATATTATATGATTTATGGAACAGGAATAGTTGTACCTGTTAAACATTCGAATTTACACCCCGGATCGCGTTGTTGACACCTTTTCGTATCTCTGTGGATTCGCAAATAACCAAGTTTTGAAGTAAATTTCAATTCTATATTTTGGTCGAGCCGAATGAATGGAGTGATATTGTGCTGTATGGGTTTGATATAATTAACTCCTAACTGCTCAGATGATGACAAAAAGGAAACTCTTGAATTTTGGATGTCATTGACAACATTTCATTACAAATTTTTTATGTATAGTGATAAGTTAGCGGATTAAATTTAATGATGTACTGTATCGAGCCTACGCTCGGCTATATAGCCGATATGGTCATGGTAAATATATTTTGTTTTTGAAGATTACATAATTATTGCAATAATTTTTATTATGATTGTTTTCGTTATTATTATTATTAAACCTCAAAAATCAAACCTCGTTGACCAACCTTCAGTACGAACATTCTATCATAATTATTATTATTTAGGTATTTATTTATGTACATTTTGTTTAAGCTATTCTGAAATACAAACAATTTCGAAATCACATAAGATGTAAAAAATATTCCCCAAAACTATTTTACTTTAATATTTATCAAAATTGTATTAACAATATTTTTTTATCGTTTAAATGAAAAAAATAAAAAATAAAAACAAATAACAAAATAACAACTATTTGAGTATTTTGGGAGATGGTTTCACAAGAATTATTATCAGATGTCCGTCGATCGCTTGTAGCTATATTACACTGGAAGCGTTCGACAAAGTTACACGACGCATTATAATATGTTACACGGTTTTCTACTAAGACCTCCATACTAAAACTTATAGTTTGATATTCAGAGTCTTAATTACTTTTCTCTAGCACTCTCTGCGAATTCAGCTCTATTGTTACCGTGCATACAACATCTACGTAGTTATATTTCATACTGTATGAGGCATAGTATTACACGTATAAGTCTATATGTAATTATAGTAAACGATTATAACAGTGTTCGATGTTTAATGTTTATATCCGCGTGTGTGTGTGTGTGTGTGTGTGTGTAAGAGTGTGTTACGTGTGTGATGGTATAGTTAGGTATAATATGTTAAAAGTTAGGCGTTGTGGTGAAGGGTGTAGGGGTGAGTGTTAACGGGAGCGAAAATATAGGTCTAGAAAGTTTGTTGCGTTTTCGCGTAAAATATTATACATATATAAATAGTGTGTGTGTGTGTGAGAGAGAGAGAAAAGGAGATAAATATACGGGACTACGTATATATATATATATATAGAAGTCGGCGACTGCGAAACAGACGTGATTCCAATAACGGAAATATGGCTAAAACCCGAGCGTTTACTCCTTACACCCCTTCGTTACACACACACACACACACACACACACACACATCTCCTCTTCCACCCACCTATTTTGCTATAGTTTGAAAGGTATATAATCCCCCTTCCACGGTGATCGGTCGTCGGCGAGAAAAGGGTAGAAGACTAAGACTATTCGGCATCCGCGTGTTTGCCATTCAGTCACCTCCACTTGGAAACTATCATAACCCCCGTTTAATTGCAGAGTGTCACTGTGGGGAATTCATGCCGCGTATGCTGTGTAGTGTATATATATATATATTTATACGTATATACGGGCATATATTAAACCCAAGCGCCGCAGTGCTCCTTATAGGTGTGTACGACGATCGTATATTACGCACTGTCTACGCGCAAGTGTGACCCCGAATATATCGTACATGATTTATACGAGAACTATCTATATAGGACGAGTAATAAAACATAAAAATATATTGCCGCAATCGCGTGATAATCGTGATATAGCGTTCGGACGGGGAATGGGCTGGTTTTAAAAATTACCGACAGCGGTTCTTGCCCAGTTCCAAAAACTCATTTTTCAGATACCAAGAGCCATTATTGATATTGGTTATTCTTTGAAAATGTAAAATATCAAATGTTATCGTAATTATTATCTAAGTATTTTTATATCCTTCGTAGGAAATGGTCGTTTCTTAGGGAAACGATTTTGTTTTAAATAATATTATACATAAAAGTAAATTCATATATTATGCAGTGGCGCAACCAGGGGGGGGGTTAAGGGATTTTACCCCCCCCCCCCCTCCAACCGCCGAAATTTCTCCGAAGCCTAGTATAATAACCTATATACTTATCTTATGTACATATTATATTGTAATAATGTAACCTCCCAAAATTTTTTTCTAGTTGCGCTAAGGATAATATTATGTGTATTATTTTTTTGATACAAAATTTCAGTGACAGAGAGTATCTGTAGTATTTAAAGGCTTCACTGATTTAATAAAAAATAATATATTAATATTTTAAAGTTTAAATAAGAAATTGAATTGAATTAAATAGAATTAATAATATATTCAAAGTTTTAAGTTCCCACGAATAATATTTTTAAATTATAAGAAGATAATTAACATCGTTTTGTTTTCGTTTAAATAAATAATTTTACCCAATTTAGAACTTATAAATAGTATATAAATAGTAATTGTGTTTAAATATTTTTAGGTTTAATGGTTCTAGTATGTAATGAAAAATCTTGTATTCATTTTTCAAAATTTAGGTAAAAATAAAAGACTTTATTAACTTACAACCACAAAATAGTTTGAAAAATTTTAACAAATCTTGTTAAATGTTTAACTTCATATGAGTATAAAAAAATTATGCCTATGTATTATGAATCATGTTATACAGATACGAAAATAACTTTGGTAGAACCTATTGTAATACATTTTCAAGACTTTTTACATAATGAATAATTTTTTATCGACGATTATAAAAAAAAAAAAATTAAAAATTGCATACATATACATAGTTTGAAAATTATAATATAAACATTTGTTGAAAGTTTCAAGTATCTAGTGTTATTATTTTTTTAAATGCAAAAAAAAATATTAAATATGGTTTTAGGAGAAATAATTATTTCATGGGTGTATACCAAATGTAAAAATTTAAAATTTAAATGGTAAATGGTCATATAAATATTAATATGATTTTCCGGTAGAATTTTTTTTTTATATATGAATTTTAAAACGTGTTAAGAGCCTCAATTACATTTTTAGATTTTAGGTATATATACAAAAGTTTTCATGAATTTTCCATTGTAAAATAATTTGTACATTTTTGAAATTTTGACAAATTGTATCACAACTCTAACTAACTTAAAATGCTTTTTAAAAAAATTAGATAATACTATAAAAAATATTCGTATAAATTAGATTCAATTTTCTATCCAAAATCACTCTCAAAAATGAAAATCCAATTATTTTATCGAGTACATATCGTGTACAACAGATATAAAAACAATTACCTATCAATTTATCATTATAAAATCAATTTATTCATCACTCTACTCTGAATCTAAAATTAATATTTGTTTATTAAATTATCAGTTATTACTTACATTAATCATTCAATAATAAAACATCCTTTAATATAAACTAATATTTACTAAAACGAACAATAAATAAAAACCAGCGATTATTAGGCATTTAGGACACACAAAAAGCATAATATTGGAAACAGTACCGATAAATAATCATACTATAGAATCCTTCGGTACACCACGAAGAACCAATAATTGGAACCTAAGTATAGCTAAAGTGATTATGAACTCCAACTTCTTCACAGGTTGGATTCGATGAGGTTGAATAAGGTTGCCAAGTGAAAATGGTTGGTAGACTTGATATCTATATATATATATATAAGAATCTAACCTGATTTTGGAGACGAAGGAAACCGGTTTTGAACGTCTCTGACCTTATCGCTTCCTCTCATAATAATATGGGCGGTACTGGTTTGCGCACAAATACCAAAAAGACAACTTGTTTGGGCACAAAACTATCACTCGTTTGGGAACAATCGAGCCGTAATCATACACATGGTTTGCGTACCTTTTAGACTTTAATAGTTTAATACCTTGCATATTAATATTTCTTTATTATTAAAGTACTTACATACATTTTCCTTCTCTAATAATTGTAATAAATAATATTTAATACTTGTTCATGATATCATAATGCATGATAATTTTAATTTTAATATAATATGATTGGTAAATATACGTATAGGATAATATATATACGTGTCTATTATTTTCTGCAATAACGGTTTCCCATTATTTGAATGTATTTAATTTGGTCAATTTCGCCAGATGTATACTTTGTTCATAAGTTTATGCGATGTTCAACTGATTCTATTGACTCCTTACGGCGATAATTATTTATATTTTTGTTGATTGATGTTATTTTTAATTCTGTTTCGGTTTGTATTTTAAGAATTACGTCTATTACCTGGTGTATGTGAGGATGTGGAGTGTAAAATTGTTGGTTAAAATGTCTGATGTGAATGAGATACGCGACCAGCACTTGTCGGGATTTCCACTTTTCCGACCAGCACTATTAGCATTTTACACTTTTCCACCCGCTGGACGGAAAAATGTCACTTTCCAACGCTTCAACTGCAGTAGAAAACCAAACTTTCGGTGCACGCGTGACAAAAATATAATTATTTTCGTGTGCGCAAACCAGTTGTACATTTAATATAACCGTGTGCGCAAACGAGTTCCGATTTTTCAGGTAAAAATTATGAATTGTGCGCAAACAAGTTGCAGCCAATAATATAATAATTATTATTATATACCTATATATATATTTGTTTGTTTATTTATTATTGTTATTACTATTATTAATTATTTATTTGTTTGCACTTGCATTTTTATATTATTCATTGAATAAATAATTTATTGTTACAATGTTTTCTACCTTATTTCTATTTTATAATAAAAATAAAAAAATTTAACACTCCAGTGGTTGAATTCAAAATGTAGGATAAATAATTTTCAGAAATTAGCAATAACAATAACTACAATATGTAATTATATTGTATTATTTGTATAGCCAAAAAATAGTGAAATGTTTTTAAATTAAATTATAAAAAAATAATTTCTTCCGGAGGAAGTTCGGGCAGTTAGTTATATTATAAATATTAGAGTATATACATTATAATATCGTTATATATTTAACTTCGTATTGCTGAAGTCAGTAGTGATACTTGAATTAAGAACTAAGGAGTCATATTCTCTCACCTAGTTAAATATGACTTGACGTATTTTTAAAATAATTTAATATAAATCTAGTAGGTAGTTCAAGCTATCTGTTCAATCGAATTATATATATCGATATATATAATATTATATATCGAATTATAGGTTTGAAATTTTTTTCGTGGTCGATAGAGGTTATAATGTAAAAAAAATTGACCATTTATCCGTCAGTAAATACTAATTCATTAGTACCTTAGTATTATGGGAAGTGTATTGAAATATATTTACTGACTGTTGTAATTTGTATGCAACTTAATTTATAATATCAAGACAAACGTCGTATTATTGTATAATGGACTATAATGCAGTTTGCATTTTTTTATTGGCATTCGAAGGCTGTTTGTTTATTGTATGATGTAGCGTAATAAAACGAAAGAACAATACTAAGAACAAATACTAAAAAATATTTGTGTAATAAATTGCTTGAAATTTGAATTATTTATTTGTTAAATTATTATCAATGTAGCTACATCAAATAACAAATCAACGAAAGATATACTTTTTTTTCGTATCTGAAATTGTTTTATTTTATTAAATTTGAATTGCATTAAGTGAAGCTCATATTAAATTCAATGTTTATTTTTATTAATTACATCAGTTTATTCATATCAAAATATAATATTGCATAATAATAAGTAACATCGTACTATATTGGCTTTAACAGACTGCAAATAGGGGCAAGTAGACATATTACACAATGTACGTAATATTTTATTCGAATTTCAGACGAAATTGGTAAGACATATTTCGGATATTAAATCATTATTAATAAATAAAAAAAAAATGCATAGATTAAAATAGTTTATATATCGTATTGCAGTTCTTATAATGTCATGTTACGATTTACAGCGCTGTATATTGTATATATTATGTGTATAATATTTAAATACTGCTATAAATACCTATATCATGTTATTTTCTATAATTTTTTTTTTTTTTATTTATTAGAATTTAATGTCAAAACATTCAAAATATTAAGTATAATTTGATATGCGTATACTGTGCTATTAATGAACTCGAGGAACACTGTATGTAGTGTCTAGCAAAATATTATTATCTTCTGAGTTGTAACCGGCGCCGGAAAGCTTTTCGGGCCAACGAAAAACCGGAAATTAATCTCATCCGTTAATTAAACACCCTAATTGAATATTCCCCATGACTCCTAACGAGCAGAACTAATTGAATAAAATTTGCCTTTTTACGTCGCAACGAAAACGGCAAAACCGTCGTGGCGCTTAATTATACGGGAAACCTATCAGCGCCAAATTAGTGGAAAATGAGTCGAGACATGCCGGAAAGCGTTTCGACAAGAAAAACTAATTCGGCGGCGTCGTCTTTATGGGGTTTCTGTTTTTACACAGTTGACATTTTCTCTCTTATTATTTTGTTTCCAATATCACCGTCGACCCTTGATTTACATATTATTGTGCTGTATTAGGATAGATAAAAGTACTTTTTCATCGGAAAACATGGATTAATTCGTCTTTCAGTAAACTGTATCGTCAAATGTCCATATCGTTCCTCGTTGTTAGCACTTAAAAGGATAATATTTGTTTTAGTAAATACCATCATTAATTTTTCTTTGCAATTATTACAACATACATCTATTAAAGTTTTTATTATTATTTTTTTATCTCCTTGATTTTTGTATTTTATTCGACATATCCGGCCTTTTGTTTTTGTAATAAGCTTAAAAATAATGAGCTTTGTTATATTTATGTTACCAAACAGTATATATTTATAAGCTCTTTTCACTATATTATTATCTATACGTAGTAAATATAAAACATCGGTTTATAGTTTCGTTATTTTTTAATTAACCTATTTAATTTTAACAAGCTGTCCTAAACCTATATTTTTACTCTCATAAATTTACGGTAGATACGTAAACATTTTTTTTTGTAACATTATCACAATATCACTATTGTAAAATGTAATGAAACATCGCATCGGGTAAAACCTAAAGGGGGTACCTTACAACATTTTTGTTCACTATTCCACTCATCTAAACTTTAATTACTTTTATGATACTACTACTTAACTGAGTCATTATATCAATTAACTAATTAAGTTTTAAATTTGATTTTTATGTATTTCAATCGTCAATCAAATATATTCTGCTTAAGAATATGAAATTCATCCTGCGTGTCTAAAAAGTAAAAATATTGAAAATAATAACGAAAAAAAAACTTAAGTATAATTTTTTTTTTTCCAAAAATGATGTATTCTTATGATTATTTACTAATAAAAGAATGATCTTGTGTCCTTGTATATATAGAATATATCATCAATATGGGGTCGTCAACGTAATTGTTTTTTACGCCTTTGAGAGGGCTAAGCTAGGCCTAAGGTAAAGTGAATGTTAAGTATGCAACGAAGATACCGGAACTTGAATAATTAAGCTATTAAGAATATCGAGTAAATTAACGAATATACAGTAAAATATTCAAAATTCCAACAACAAAAAGTACGTGGAATTCACAAGAATTCCTGCTGTTCTATATTTCTTCAAAATAATGACTGTTAAGAAATAATCATGTTGCTTCATACAAGTACAGTTTTTATTTGATTTGTTCGTTTTTTGTTTCAATACTATCACCAGACAAAAAAAAACTGTTTCTCAATATTATTCTAGATATATGCAAACATCTGGAAGTGAACAGACAAAAAAGGAAACGTGATAAAGCGAAAATTAATTGACGATTATTTTGAACACGTTTGTTTCGGTTGAGAACGAAAAACAATTTTTTTCTAGCGATCCTTCTTACCCAATCACAGTACCTGCGTATCAAAAGGTTGAATCTTTCGAAAACGTTCGAATAAAAAAAAAAATTTTAATTTTAGGCCTAACAATATTTCACAACTCGTATAACAGTGTTTCGAATAAATCAACTGTTAATGAAAACCTAGTTAATTCATTTTATTTACAGGATATCTGCTGCAGCTGGATGTCGTTAAAAAAAAAAATCGGTTATAACGAATGCACGCACATTACGTATTACGTAACAACTGAATATAAAATATTAATACATAATATTATCATACTTATAATACATTGCGATAATTATAAAACGGCTTACACATCGATATGCTTTTAAACTATTCAAAATCCATATTCATGTCTACGTATAGTTTGAAATAAACAAAATGTGTAATAAAAATAAACTTACATACCTAATACATTATTGTACATAGTTTGTAAAATTTTGATTATTATAACTAATTTACAGCATATAGTATATCGTATATCAACCTTGGAAAATAGCCATGGTTTATTTAAATTTATTTATTGCCCGTCTTTGGACGTGTAATCATCAAATAAATAAAATTATTGAATAACATTGCAATATCGGTCGACTTACACAATATACTAAATAATAATATATCATTACGGTATGACTTTGAATTGCTGATTTTTGTATTTTTAATCTTATCTCAAAGGTTATTAGAATACATACTACATTATAATGTCACGTATTTTATGTATTTTCATATCAAGTAAAAATATATATGCAATTCAAAGATACGACTCCAATGAGGAACAAACAAAGTGCATATTATGTGTAGTGGCATGAGCGATAATGGTAAATGAACGAGTGGTATAGTATAATTTATAAGTATATTTCCGAGATGGACTAATTTATTATAGAGTTAAGTATACCTAATTGAGTACAGGTTTGTGCTAAATTGTATTTAATAAAGATAAAAACATCGTGTTGAAGTGCATAAGCATATTACAATCTCAGAATGCACGTTCGACCATTGGTACGACGAATAAAAACACTAAATAGAAAAAAATATTAAAAAAAATACAAAAAGAGAACTTCCTGAGCTTCGTAGTTTTGCTTTAATCAAAAGATCTAAGCGAATGCTAATAATTCTTATGATTTTTCCCCCCTTTATTCCGCGAAAAAAAATATTTACGCGAAAAGTCAAAGGAAATATTTTGTATAAATTTGCGTAATCACCATCGCTTTGTTTCGAAAAAGAAACCGTGTAATTAATTGAAACGTCGCACTTACAAAATGAAAACAAACAACTGCAGCAGTCTTGAACCGTGTTTTCGTATAGAATAATAATATTGGGCGTCATTTTTTTCTTTTGCAATCATTCATTTTCACTGTTA
Source organism: Rhopalosiphum padi (assembly GCF_020882245.1). Lineage (NCBI taxonomy): Eukaryota > Metazoa > Arthropoda > Insecta > Hemiptera > Aphididae > Rhopalosiphum > Rhopalosiphum padi. Next base: position 30,764,092 of record NC_083600.1, read on the forward strand.
GTCGTCTGTTACTTGAAAAAAAATATAACGAACGATAATAATATTCCAATCCTATTGTAAAAAATGCAGGTGAAGCTCATATCATAAATAGACTTACATTACTATTTTATGCACTCGCAATATTGTTTAAGTTTGTGTCTGTTAGGTGGCGTATTTAGTATATGAGAACTAATTGAATAGCGCAAGGCACATATTTTTTCAAATTTATATTTTTTGATATCATTATGCGGATCGTCGTATACATTATTTTTATAGTAAAAAAAATAACTCAAAATGTTTGAGGAAGAATAAAATAATGTTAGAAAATACGTTGTATAAGCATTTTTTAAATTCCAAAATAAAAACTGTACAGGATATTATAGAAATGTTGGTCGCTTTTTATCAGGACATTTTCCAGAAACGAACACAAACTTCTAAGGTGGGACGGGAGAGATAAGTTGTCTGCCATTTCTCATCTTAAGAGCGTTCATGATGGGCACTCGTGTTTATACATAAGAAAATTATAACATAAACTTAATGTTAATTTAGACTATAATATAATATACGTTACACTCCGTTATAAAACAGTGATAAATGTGTAATTATTATTTCATTGTTTCTAATGGTGTTTGTTTGAGCGAAAAAATATTTAATTATTTCATGGACATGTTTTAACCGTCACGCGTTTTACGTATTTTTTTTAAAAAAATATACAAGACATATGCTCGTACAGTATTTGGAAACAATTTACGAAACAGACATGTATATTGTCAAATCGTTTATAGTATACTCATAAATGCGATTTGTTAATATGTATAAATGTATAATAAATAGACAAAATATATTAACTCTGGCTACAACAATTTACTAATGATCATTACAGATTGTCCTAAAATCTAAAAATAATTTTTGTAGCGTGATAGAACACCAAAAATATAAATAAGGTGATATTATTTTAGAACTTTAAATAAATAACTATATAATATAAAATATAAATGAACATAATATGAAAAATAAAACAAATAATGGCATTGTAATATTTATTAACATCGCGTTAAAAATAAATAATTCACTTTTTCCACAAAAATAAGTAACTACAATGGTACGCATGTTTACAGCACTTTTTACCACTTGTAACATCAGCAAAACTAACATCGCTACTATAACATATAACATAAATAAACGCACAATTTGTATACGTGTAGTGTTGACTATGTGAACGGACTCGTGGGCGTATAATATCATAACATGACGTATATGTTATAATATATATATTTATTTTTTTTAAGTATTACGCTGTAATTACACATTTAAAGACGAACGAAAACCAAAATGCTATAATACTGCGATTGAAAATACATTGTTTATCTGTTTCGTAATAAAAATATTAAATAATGAGTTTTATCAAAACAATATAATATAATTAAATAAAACATGTTTGACGTATATGAGTCTTCTACGGATTAAGGATGTGTGAAACGGTTCTCAATGTAATCGATATCGGTTTTCAATCTTCTTGCTTTACTTTACAGTTTATGTATTAGATAATTATATTTTTCTTTATTATATTATATATTTTTTTTTACTTTTAAAACGCTGTAAAAAAAATGAACGTGAACGTATCAGAGGTTAGAAAAAAAAATTTACAATTTAATATGTAACTTAAAAAATAAATAAATAATACCATAGCACGTCAACCACGCCAACTTGAAGATACATTTATGAAATAAATAATAATATAATATCCGTTTCTCTATTGTTATTATTATTTTTATATTTTTGGGCTCCTCCCTAGGCCGTTATTTCATCGTCCATTCCCATGTTTTTGATCTAGTGCGATGCGCTCCTGTGCAAAATTGGAGGCAACGTCCCATGAAATAATCGTAACTCACCGGCTGCTACGTGGGAAACTTAAACGCGAACGTTGGCAATGGGGTAGTTTGGGGGAGGCTGAGTGCAGATCTCAGTCTTGGGAGTAAAAAGTAAAAGGCTTTGATGTACAGCATGGCCGACTGGCCATCTACAAAAATATTATTTCATATTAGATTTATAATATAACCTAAATCATGTAGTATGATAAATATAATATATAGATACGTAAAAAATCGTTTAGATATTACATTCGAGGGTCGGGAAAAAAAAAGGTCATATAATAATCAAACTTTAAAAAGAAAAACATATGAAAGAACACAATACACCATGATGTTATTAATCTCGTTATCTGTTTATCTTTGTATCGTTGTTTTAACATAAAGTTTGTAAAAAAAAAAACACGTCCTCTAACAATATGAGATCTTAACGAATTGTTGTGCACTTTTCTCTATTTCTACTTAGATGGGATAGGTGATGATAATCGACCACATAATATGTAGCTATAAAAATGTAGGCACAAGTTAAATTAATTTTTGAGTGATTCCGTGAACAGTTCTTGCACGACCACGCAAACTACTTTTTGCTAATCAACTCATTACGATTTCGTCAAATATTGGTCTCAGTGAGGTTTCGTTAACATAACATTTTTCAAGTTATTATTATTCGCTTTGGTTTTAATGAACTCATTTTTAGTTTACTAAATTATATTATATTATGAATCGTCATGATATAGTATAAAATATATAAAATTGTATACGTCGAATTATCCCATTCTGAATTCACGTGTGTGATATACAATAATTATGAAATGGAAATATATTTAAAATAAAACAGCTTTTGGATTTTAACTCTCGTAAAATATTTACTCTTTGTGCTTGCACAAGTCAGATTTAATTTGAATAAATATAATGATGCAAGTATATACCTATAGAATAATAATATAACTTAGGAAAAAAATAAAAAATGTAACTATTTTATACGTTCTGTGTTCATGTAATGATTGCTTAATAATTTATTGAATTCAAATTATTCATTTTAATATTACATTTATATTACCTACCTCAAATAGTTTATCGTCATATGTGTTTTATTATGCAATTTATATTACAAATAAATTACTATTATAATACCTATGGGAGTACAAGCTGATGGGTTGTAAGTATGTTTAGTGCAGAATAACAAGTTTTCACCCCAGATTATCGTTGATCAAAGTCCGATATATTTGCAAAATTACGAAATTAAGCACTGGACCAATAATTTCATTGGATTAACACACACACTGTATTCCTTTGGGCTATTCGATATAGATACCTTGTGTATTATTATGCTACATTTAAATGCATGAATATACACATAATACAAGTTACTCATCGTTAATATTAAAATTATTTTACAAAGTATTTTAATATTGAGAAATTTGTAATTCGTAAAAAATAAGTAGACATTTTATTTTTGTTAAAAACCATTGAATTAAGTGGTAATGCATTTTAATTTAACATGCGTTATTACTTATCATAAGTAATTCTGCCTGATCATGGGAGTTATAACAACGCATAACGGTAAAAATAAATGAATAATATATTTATAAAACCAAATCATTTTTTATGACGCTTAAACAGCTTTAATATTGTGACAATATAACGTTATAGAATAGAATCAACACTTGCAACAATATAATGTGTCAATAAGACTAAATAATATAGTAAAATATACTATGAAAAGAAAAAACCTGATGTAGTTAAATTGCATATCTAAAACTCCGTGTAACCACAATTGTGTTACTGAAAGATTATTGTAATCCTTATCATACGACGCTTATAATCTTTTTGATGTAAAAAATAGTATGAAGGAGAAATCGGATAATAATTTGTAAACAATTTTTATTTTTAATTATTAAACTTGAGATAGCCAACATTTGAAGTGGCAATATACTTTATCACTGTTTTCTTGAGACCTAAAAAACCATTTTTTCATTGTTTTACTAACTACACTAAACGCAATTATGTTCAATTTTCAATATTGATAAGTGTTGTGATATTTAAACGGAAATCATGGGAAAATAAAATTAAAAACACCGTGGCAAATTATTTTATCAAAGATCTCTTTAAAGGGATTAATGAAAACATCATGAAAATCGTTTTTCTGTTGTATTTGTTCCGTTATTGATTGAATATATTGCAATGGATATGTTAAATTTAAACTCAATAATAAATCATTTTAGGTATAAATAAAATGGTTATTGAGTGAAGGAGGTGGGTGGATCAGCGTCATCTAAGTATTTTTCAGGAGAGTTTTAACTTTATATTTATTTTCTTAAATCTTGTAGGTTCAATTAAAATTTTTGAAAAATTGTTATGTACAATTTATAAAACAGTTATAATGTATCATAGAATAGTGTAATTTAGTTTTCTGTTAATAACATACCTATTATACAACTTGTTCACAATTTATTAAAAAAAAAAATATTATTGCTTATGTAGAAAATTACAACACTTTTAATGGTTAACAGTTTTGAATATATAATAAATACTTTTTAAATTTCAACAGCAATAACTAATATTTTTCGTCAAAAAAATCGTTACTTTTTTTTAAATTAAAATTGTATTTTAAATATTATTAAATTACTATATTATGTTAACTTAAAGTAACTTTGTAAAATATTTTTAATTATTTTTATGAATTTTTAAAATAGGAAAAAAAATTATATCAACATTCAACATATTAAACTAAAACATTTAAAAAAAGTTCAACTTTTCATATGTTATAAGTTTTTATAATTATTTTATAAACATTTAAAGTTGCAATACGGTACTTATTCCTTTTGAAACGTATAATCAAACAGAAAATTTGATCTTGTGTAAATATTCGTTTTTAATTTAATTAAAGTCTTACAGTAGACATAATGTAATTAATATATCTAATATAACTTAAGTTAAAAATTTAAAATGTAATACTGTATCTCATCATTTTTAGACAAATATATTCCTTGTCGCTTCGTATAGAATTTAAAATATGGTGTAATATAATATATTATTTTTAATAAGAAAATTGACAATTTGGTGCATTTGGTATTTTTATCAGATTATAAATGTTTAAGGAAGTTTTTACTTACGATATAAGAAATTTTTTAAATTTTTCTAAATTGTACTCTAATCAGTTTTGAAACATTCGATGTTATGGTATAGTATTTCAAAACGTCACTACGAAAAACCCAATATAAAATGTGGCTAACATTGTTTAATCACGTAAAATATAGTTGGTTTAAAGTATAATTAATAACAATAACAATGAGCGATCTGTTGACTTTATAGATTTTTCTAGAAATGTGTTAGCTAAAATGGATTATCGAATGTGTCGGCTGTTGTATAGATCATACGAGTCGTATGATTTTAACTATGATTCTACTCAACACTTCAGTCATTGTCGAGAAAAACGATACCAAATAATATAATATTACATTTTGTTATAATAATATACATGTACTTGCAATAAGTTCAGGGGTTGACAAAAAACGTATGATATATATGTGTATCATTATGTTAAATTGCTATATTATTTATGCATACGATACAATTTTAAATATAACGGTGGTTGCAAAATACTTTATATTATATTATCAGTACCTACTAAAACTAAAATATTTGTATAACATATTAACATATTTGGCTACTGTGTAGGTAATTTAAATATTAAACACTAATAATTATTATTACCGTAATTACTAAACTGCTAGGACAAGCCTTTGCAGAACAGTCTGTACTACTCCATATTATATTATGCGACATTATAATAATGATAATACAAAATAAGTAAAAAAAAAATAATAATAATAATAATATTATAACGTCGACGACGATGACACAATGTAATGTTGTAACATCGATGCTTTATATAATATCCCGAAATTAATCGCAAAAGTTTTGTGGCTGCAGCACGTTCCTTTCACCCGGGGATAGAAGTGGTGTGTTTAGCCGCCTCGTGGCCTACACCGAGAACGAGGAGGATAAGGTGGTGTATTGTACTCGCGCTGTCGGAGATTATGCACACACTCTGTGCCGGCCGCGCGTCGCTCTTCTCTCTCACTCTCTCTCACTCTCTCTCTTTTAGTCACTTCGTGTACGCGCGCTCTGTATATGCTCGCACAACAACGCCTATCTATTGATCCGCCACCACCCCCAACGCCATCTCCGCTAACACCACCACCTCCGACCACCACGCCAACTACCCCGCCAATTCCGCTCCCTTATTCACCAACCACCCCCGCAGCTACATCCGAGCACCCACAAAATGTCAACACCCAAAACGCGCGCAGCCACTAAACACTTGAAAAATAACCATACGACCACCGCCACCGACGATCTCACGGTTCATTTAATAATAATATATTATTAATATCCAGTTTTTATTATACTCATACTCTCTTTTATAATACAACACGTTTATACATTTTTTACGATACAAGTTCAATGATCGAAAATTGATTCGATGGTTTCGTAGATCAATCGATTAGGCGACACAGGAGTTATCTCAGCTAAAAAACGGATTTCGATAGATTTAATCCGACCGATAGTATAATACATATCACCTAATCGAGCAGAACACTGCTCAACTGTATTAGCATTATATTTTTAAAATAGTTTATCGTATGTGTGTGGGACATTAGAACCAGTGCTTGGCCAGTTGTATGCAGGCCCGAATTAAGGCGTAAGTGGTGACTGGTGTAGACTAATACAACTCACGTGACCACGAATTTAGTGGTACGCGTACTGTCCTCGACATTGTTTTTGTTAAAATATCTAAGTTCTGAAATCGTACCGAGCGATTTTTGACTATCACCATAACGTGTTTTATTTTTAAGTTGTGATATAGTAGTGTTCCGTATAACCAGTCACACATCGATTCCATGTTTGTAGCCACAGACGAATATAACTATAATGAGAGTATTAAAAGCAACCTTAATTAGTTGAATGTCTGAAATCAGTCCGTAATCGTCACTGGTCACTAAAATTGTGTATTTTTGTACACGCGTTGCGCGCACAGAAAAAGTGTCCGTAAATCTTATTATTGTACTTATTGCAGATTTTAAACGAGTAGTGCGTTTTATAGATTGTTTAGTGTTCGAAATTGTTGTAAAAAAATTAAATAATACAATTTTTTTTTTAATAATATAAATTTATAATGGACCAATAACGTCATATTAGTGTCGCACAAGGTAAAAAACGTGCAAAATAATAGAAAGAAAAAGAAGAAATTTTACTCAGTAAAATATAATTACATTAAATAATTTTTTCAAACAAACGTGTAATATTACCCTTAGTTATTGTAATGCAAACATTTTCTTGATGACGTTGAACATTAAAGCATACTTTCAGATGAGTATACGTATTCTTTTTCAAAATTAGTTTCTATGCATAAAAGTGTTAACTTTGTTTTCTCTATATATAGGTATACCAAAAACAAAGAACTAGAGTGCATGTTTCAAAATTTAGAAATTATTATGCGTATGTATTTTAGTATAGCAGTTTTAAACTACTGAGGTGAAAGGGTTTATTCTGTTTATAAAACTGTAAAATCTTATTAATAGTATATTAATCCTTTTTAGGATTTTGTTATTATGAAATTATATGCGATTAATTTGCGTTTATTTATATGTTTAAAACAAATTGAATACCCTGAGACTACACACGAGTTTAAGAGAGAAATATTAATATTAAATAAATAAAATAAAATGTGTGTGATGATAAAAATAATAATTTCAAAATGTATTGTTAGACATTTTTATTTTGAACAGAAAAAGAAATTGAAGTGAATATTACTTTTCGTATTTTTTTTATAGAAATAATATTATGTCCTTCACTTTGAAAAATGATCAGAGGGGGTTTTTCATGTCCATCTATCAAATTACTTTTATCTGGAGAAACAACACGTGGTGTTGGTTAAACGTTGATTTAAAAAAAAAGTTTAAATTTAAGTGCTAAGCGTTGATCATCTATAACATAATTTGTCTATAAATTTAAAACCAGAATATTACCGATTATTCACTAAATAATTACGATAAACCCTAATATTATCAAAATACATAAAAATAAAAAATGAATTTTTGTGGAATTCGGATATTTTGTTATAAATACGATAATAACATAAAAAAAATAGTTTTTAGTTTGTTTAATGCATCTATATAAAAAAAGGAACTTTACTGAAAGTTTGACGTAGACTCGCCATTAAAATCAGAGAAGCTTGTAAAGTCCATCTGAAAAAGTAAACAAAAATCTGAATTATTAACATTAATGTAAAAAAGTTATTATAGTTAAAATCAAAACACCATTCATAAAATTAAAAAAAGTATTTACAGGCCACTATAATTTTGAATTATATTTTATTAGAAAGGATATTACTAAAAATTCAAAATTATTGATTTGCATACAACAGTTTAATGTCAGTTTTATAAACTAAGGTTTATTGATTTGTTTGTAAACGAATACATTTCACAAAATGTATCGTGTAAGTACGTTGTATTATTTTCACATTAATAAACCTTTTTTTCATAATAAACATTAAAACTACAGTTAAAAACTAAGTTAACAAGTATATATTTTTAAATGAATAATTTAGAAGTATTATAAAAATTTTATAATATGTTTGAGAATACAAAAATACTGTTTCAAACAAAAAGTGATATTTGTGAGTGTGTAACGTTTAAGAGAATATAACTTACTAAAAATAGTAGATTAAATAGTGTATGTGTATCGCTAGTCCAAATGTAAAAATAAAAAAAAAATGTGATAAAGGAATTGAACAATAACATTGCAACTATTTGGAAGTTAAAGTGACTAAAAATACCTTATATTTATTATTTGTTTTAAATATATTTTCAAAGAATAATATATAATATAATTAAAAAAAATTCAAAATGTGAGTTTAATAACAATTCTAAGATTACGAACAGAGTCAATAATTATTATTATTCATTATGATTACATTATATTCACCTTATCTAGAATTAATTATACGATTTCCTCTGAATAGGTAACTTTAAAAAAAAATAACTGTATCTTATAAAATATGCGACACCTTAAGTAAATTACAGGAAAAACTTTTATAAAAAAAATTATGTTTTAAATTATAAAAATTAAGTTGTTAGCCGAACCGTATTATGCATACAAGTGTTCAACTGGCACGCAGTTGCTTACTTATAACTTATAAGTTTTATCGTAACGTTTTAATTAATATCGCAAAAAAATACATTTTATGAATTTATAATTAAATTAATATTCACTGAACAGAAGTACGATTTATGTACATAAAATATTTAAGGACGGTTGTGAATAAAGTTTTTAATTTTTACCGTTTTTAAACACACCGTTGATAGTTATTTAGTTTGTTCAACGAATGTTTTGTACAAAAACCAAACACAAATATTTATTATACAACAAACACTTAGTTTCCTGTGTTATAATATGACGTACCGTTTTATAATTTTTGTAAAATTAAAATCTGTCCATATAACGTGCTGTATAGTAATAATATATATATATTTTTGATATTATATACGACTATCTACGTATAAATATGAAACTTGAATTATTTTTCACTTCAATATGATATTCCTATTGGGCTGTTTTATTGATATAGTCACAAGTGTTGAATTTGGTTTTAATCGATGAAATCGATAAGGATTACACGGTTCTCGATATTAGGTATTAGTTTTATCTTATATATATACAGCGAAAATTCGATAACTCGAATCAGTCCGGGGCAAAAAAAAAATCGCGTTATCAAAAATATTTTTTATACAAAATAAACTGAATTTTTGTAGTGTGGACATTACGTTAAATATCGAGTTAAATATTTATGATTATATTTCGATCAACGTAAAATGTATACAGTATATACACATTAATATCAGACGTTAATCTGTTGAATTTATAACCGCGTCTTCTAAGTAAAGATTGATAAAATTAATAGGTTTTCGATTAATGATTATCGTTATTTGTATAGGTACACGCACACGTATTTTATTACGTAATTATTATATAATAATAATATTTATATTGCATTTCAATAATTTTCGGTAATGTAGGTCGAACAATTCGAGTTATAAGCCAAAATTCAATTCAAATGACTTTGACGTATCAGTATTCGAATTATTGAGAAAATTTATCACACACATCTATCATAATACATTGAAATGCAGAAGCCAAGTCATTCATTCGAGTTATCGAAAATTCGACTTATAGAAGTTCCAATAGAATTGAGGTTCCACTGTATAAATATTTTTTTTCTAAAATAGCATCTACTAGGATCAAAAACGTATTTTGCACATTGTTTTAATTTCAGAAATAACTATGTTTAAAAAATTATACGGTGTAAGTGATTGTTTTTATATATTATTTTTTTTTTATCCAACAATAATTATTTCTGATAATTGGACGAGGAACAATAACTTTAATGATTATAAAAATTGCTATTAATATTATCGTGATGTTTATTGAAATTATTATTATGATATTTTATCATATGCTTTATAGTGATTAAATGTTAAAATAAATTCCTGTTTCATTTGAAATATCATACTGTACTTTGGGGTTTAAACATGACTTTACAGGTATGTTACACATTACATGGTACTGGATGTTTGTATTAACGAAAATGTGAATAGTTAATTTAAACTATATATACCTATGTAACGTGTATCGTACACAATTTTCATTACATAATATATGGTTTTTATATTGTTCCAAACCCAATAATTGAATGGTGTACATACTGTACATTATTAGTAAGTTTATTATTATTATTTCGGATTGATCACAGCGACCAGAAATAATAACTTAAAAAAATAGAACATATTGTTACGATGTATACCAGTGGTGGTAGTTGATTTTTTCTCCTTCAAACTCAAAACCTACGAATGTTAAGAGAAATCATAAATATTATTGACGGGAAACCTAATAGAGACAATTTGTATAAAACAAAACAATAATGCAATTCGTGACAAATGTTGGGCTACGTTTTTGGACATTCAACAAAGAATAATATACTCCACAATCCACACGTACAAAATTGACATCTTTATAACTCATTAGCCTGTCCTAACTATCTTTATTTCACTTCTATGTGCATTAATTCAAATTCTTGCGTAGTGAACCACAAATAAATTAATCATTCGATAAAATTGTACTTAAATTCCGGAGTAAATCAATTTGCTTCAAAAAATATTCTCTGCCGTCAATATTATATAAGTAATAGGTACATTATCTATGTTTTTTCTAAAATAAAATAATATATTACATTATTTGATTTTTTTACGATAATCAGACTTCTTATTATAGTTTATACATAAACATATTATTAAATCGTATTTACAAATAATAAATTAACTAAAATAGCACACACAAAAATAAAAAGATTCTTAATATACTTAATAATTAATACAATACTATATTTTAGCATTCTTAAAATACATAATAATATATTATTGCAAATAAAATTGTAAGTATAGCTGTTCAACTAATTGAACAACGTTTATTTCTGATGGAGGTTTCACGTTAGAATCACTCTGTATAGCATATATACACAACATTGTATAATATAAACGCAGACAAATTCCAGTTTAAAGTTTTTATTTTATCTCCAAGTTCCAAAAACCATATCTTTTGATGTTAGAAGACATTCTACATTAAATAAAATATGTATCGTAGACGTATATTATACAATGTAATATGTATATTTTATATGTGTGCAAATATAAATGCTATGTTTGAACGTTTCGTTTAACTAAAAAAATAAAAGTAATTTAAGTTTGTAAACTAAAAACCACGTTCTATCGATTTATAAAAAAAATAAATACCATTGCAGCTGAATATGTTCGTTTTAAAACATACATATTTATTATGTATACATAATTCGTATATTTTTAAAACTCTGCCTCAATCGAATAGGCCGTCAATTATTACAAAAATATATAAAATTATAAAGACACACAGATAGCTTAATTTAAAGCTACGCTTATACTTTTTGAGATAAAAACGAATGCAAACAAGTAAAATGCTATTGATAATTATTAAACCATATTATTTAAACGTGATATACTTTTTGTTTGTAACATTTTCTTACGTTTTTAAACAAATCGCGAGTCCATTGTATAAACTTCTGAAAACATATCTGTACACTATTCTTTCATTAGCAACATTAGTGCGCTTTTAGTTTATAATGAGTTCATAAAGGCAGATAAACTTAACGAAAACGAAAGAAATAAGTCACCATGAATAATTGCTAGTATCAAATATCGATGTCTTACGTTGATTAAGTTTTAATTCAACGATATATATATATATAGTATATCGAATAGGATATAAGTACTTTGTAATATTTTAGTATACAATAAATCGAAACTTTATTGTGCGAGTATTTACCACATTTTAGTACCATGGTTTATTAATTATTGATGCTGTGTAAGTTGTAAAAGTGTTTCGTAAAAAGTATACTTCAAAATACAATTTTTCATTAACCTTTCTTTTAAATTTTTTAAATATTTTTATTATACACGCGATTTGTATCTAATTAAAGTGCAAATCGCATCAAAACATTTACTGAGATCCGTTGAAAATAATAAATTGCAATATATGTACGTGTGTGTATTTGTATGGAGAAATATTACTGTGTGAGATATGGAACAGGTCAATGGTTATGTACATGGTCCGGAAACCGTTCACGACGTCAACTGCAAGTACATCACCTGCAGCAGAAAAACCTCCTCGCCGAGTACAGGTTATGAGAAAGAAGTCACGAGCAGTGCGGGACCAATATCCGTCCAACGTGAACAAACGATTTCAAAGAAAAACAAAACTCCGTTACAAAATTCATTATATACATTTACGCGGTGTCGTGGACTAATAAGATGAACTCGAACGAAATGTGTGCACACTATAGCCAGGTATATATATATATATATTATGTAGCCGCGCGTAATAATATATCTTTCTCTCTGTAACATATTATATTCGCGCGTGCGCGTGTGTGTGTACGACAGTATTATTCGTTCCTTACGCGTAAATATAACGTCTACGATGGCGAGCGTATAACGACGTTATTTTCGTATCGTGGCAATAATACTAGCCGAAATCGAATTACCTGTGACGCGGTCGGGAATGACGCTGCGGAGGGCGTATATAGGTATGTCGTACTCGGAGCAGTGCGTATTCGAAGAGGGCCGAACAATCAAATTTATGGTTTAGCGAGTCGGGTTGATGTGAAATTGTTTTCCATCAGTTGCGTTGTGTTGCCTTGCGCTCCTATATACACCTACATATCTATATCTATATATATATATATATATCTATATATATATATATATATATATACGTACGTACATATAAGCATATTATACGCATTCGGGGATAGCCGAGGAAGGCAGAGAGAGAGAGAGAGAGTGGAAAAGAGAGAATGCAATATAAAAGGGCTTTTATAATATTATATAGAACCGTCGTGCCTATACATCGGACTCGTTTTACGACGACTCCGCCGCCGCCGAATGAACTCGCGAGCAATACGATATAAAAATTTACGGCGCCGCGGTCTACAACAGGTATCTATATATAATACTTAAATCGTATATGTGTGCCAGTGTTTGATTTGGCTCCCGAGACTTCGATCCCGTGCAACTGCGCGATATATTATTATATTGTACGCGCGCCCGTCTAACCTGTATACGTGCAGTAACGCTGTACAGATTACCGTGCTGTACCGTAATCAACAGGCGGGCGGAAAAAATTTCGTTCAGAGGCATAGCCAAAGTCCAACGTATATATAATATACACGTGCGCGGGACAGCGTACACCGCGGCGGTCGACCTCGTTCGTTTGAATAAACGATCGCGACGGTTGGCTTGCCGACCCCTAGGCCCTGGGGTTTTCGAAAAAGAACCGAAAAGCGACCGTATACCGATGTGTGTATACAATACTAACGACAAACAGTTACACGCAATACTATATATATATATATTATTGTATGCGGCTTGGTGGTCGCTGCCACAGCCAGAGAACCGCGGCACTGCGTTGCGGTATTCCGTTCCGAATATATTTAATCGAATCGCGTCTTGCACACACCCACATTCAAACACACACACACACACACACACTATGACATGTATTAACTGTTTCGCATTCGGATGGTTTTCGTTTTTACGGGCGCGAGTGTATGCGTATAACGTGTTTCGTCGTGTAGTGGATTTATTTTTTTGGGATTGGATCTTATTGCTATATTTTATACATCAGTTGTCACTGTATAAGCGAAATGCATGTGCTGGAGGAACAGCTTCTTATATAAACGTTTCGGATTCAAATATCGATAGCGATAAAGCGATAAATGTATTTTAAAATGATGTGTGTTTTTTTTATACACATTAAATTTTAAAAAAATTTTAACTATTTTTGAGCTATTTTAGGCATAACAAGTTTACAATTTTTTTTTTTTTAATTTTTTCTGTATACCTAAAGCCATAAAAAATGATTTACTGGGGTTCAAAATGTTTGAAATTTGAATACAACATTCTTTATAAGTAATTCATACTCGAATAATCAAATCTAAATATATTTTCAAACCCTTTATATTTTTTGGACGTTTTAAGTTCAATATTTTCTAAAATTACTTACTTAATAAAACATTTTTAATTATCTTGTTATAATTTAAAAACATTAGTTTTGGGAACATTGAACTTTTACATCTATGATATTATTATCATGAATTTTATCATACTCAATGACACTATTGATTTATTTTATGATATTATCTATTTATACCATAAACTATAAACCTATATTTACTGTTTTACAGTAATTAAAAAAAGATTTCATTAAATTTTGAGTTAAATGACTTCATATATTATGGTATAAATACAATATATTATTATGATAAATAAATACTAAATAAATAAATACAATTTAATAACTTCGGTAAAAATTATATTACCACACCATAATACTAAAAGTAAAATAAATGACTTTAATAGCTATATATATATATATCAAAAAAATACCATGAATAAATTTAATGATTTAAATTGATATTCTGACAGTCTGTCTCCGTTTAAAATCGTTGATTATATCAATATTATTCAACGATATATCATTGAATTCAAATTTAATACATCTATAACAGTGACCCACTCGATGTCTTGACACCTAATATAGAGTAGAGCATGTCATGTACCCAATTTTAATATTATACTTGTACAGTAAGTTCTCAATATATCAAAACATTTTAATTTGGTTTAGTTAATTCGAATAAATTATGAATTGAAATAAAATATGAAATTATAAATTGGTATGATTGAAGATAAAATCATATAGTATTAGACATAAATTTTCTATTTTTGTTTTATTTATGATATTTATTTTATCTGAAAACCAAAATGTCATTAATATTGTCGAAAAATGTTTGTTTCAAACGTATTTAAAAGTTATCAACGTAAAATGAATAGTACAAAATATGTAGGTACGTTTTATACATTATATCAAATTCATGTGTTTTGCAATATCAGATATTATGCAACTTCAACTAATTTAATTCTCTATTAAATTTGGTTATTTTCATTCCTAGGATAATAGTATATTTAGCAAGGGAAAAAATAATTTGTGATAAATGATATGACGTTTTTAAAAATAATTGTACTTTTAATGTAGAAAACAACAGCACATTTCACATAAAAATAATAAAAAAAAATAATACTAATAACAATAATAATAGAAATAGTCGAATAATGATGTGCTTTTGTAGAATATTTACATGTTTAATTATATGGTTGTTATCGGTCCAATTATGCGATTTTACGACAACAATTGAATCGAAATTCATTGGCCGGGATTTGTTTAAAAACATGCGTAAGTACTTAGAAAAAACGAAATACTCATACAATTATTTTTCTCTGTAATAGCTTGGCATCGAAACATTGGCTCATTGCCCAGATCTTTCAATGGTATTCAAGAAAACCCAAAAATTTTGAATTAACGCGCACGATTTACTTTTAGTCGAACGATAAATACTATTGGATTCATACCCTGTACCCCATAAGTAGACAAGTTACATACAAAAAATAAAATAATTATTATAATAATTGTGCATATATTATGTACAATGTACATCATTATCGATTAACATTTTTATCTCACAGTTTCTCCGTTGGTATATGAAGAACACTTGTTGTTATTCTGACTTGTTTGAAAATTTCTTTTAACCACATAATGTCTGTATTAATATATTATCTGTGTACGTTTTTATTCATTTTGGTTATTTCAAATATCCATATAAATATAATTTATTCATTTATTTTCATATTATAAATTCATATTAATGTATTCAAAACTAATGTTTTCCACCGAATCATAATGAAGGATTTTGATCGCTTGCGAATAAAATGACCAGAATAGTAAAAATAGTGTGTTTTTTGAACTAATTAATATTAATTAATTATTTATACACAGGGGTGCAATTGATATATTTATAACTAATTAATAAGTAAATGGCAGGCATAAACAACTATTACTTATTTGAAATCAAAAGAAAAATTACAACATAATAATATAATAATAATTGTCAGTAAAATTAAACAAATCCAGATTAAAAATGTTATATAATATAATATATATTCATTTTGAAATTCTAATATTATGATAATGTTAAATGACTATCTATATTTTGGTGCCTATTATAGTTGGGAAAAATTGTATGAAATCCCGTTAAAAATTAAATTTATAAAATAAAAAATATTAATTAACCTGAAAAAGTCGTGGAAAATCATGGCTAGCAAATGAAAATATGATTACTTACACTACAACTTCTAAACGTCAATCAAATGTTACCAACTTAAGACTTACGTCATATGTGTTGTACGAACACTTTAATGAAGGGTTAATATTAATGTTAGTGTTAGGGTATGACATAAGGATGAATTATATCAGAAAATAAGAACGTTATAATACGTACAGATACGCCATAGTATTATAGAACCTATTCAAAAGTTAAAAACAACGTAAAAGCAGTAAAAACTAAAAGGTATTTTTTACAAATATAAATTAAATAAAAAATACTTAGAAACGATGAGTTCTGATAAAATAAATGCAAACAATCATAAATTATGTTTGACATAACATTAATACAAGATAATATTAAAACAATACATAATTCAAAACTCGATCAATGAAATGAAATGTATCATACTTTTATGTGATAAATAAAACACAGTATAAAAATACCTTCAAATATTTTTAAAATTGTTATTAAAATTACTGATAAGAAAAAATAGACTTTAATCATGTGTTACGGATAAAAATCATTCGTTCAATCATAATAATTATGTATATTATATGAATAGTATAGTGATTTGTCCACCATGCGTGACTTTTCCATGGATATTCCTATATATTTAACGAATAATGTTTACATCAACTACTGATATGTTTTAATAAATTGAATTAAACTTGCTAATTATTTATTCCGAAAAATAGAAATTAGAAATATTTTTTTCTCTTTCAATTTAATGTTGATCAAAATTAGTTATTTTTTTCAAATCAACATTTATGTATATATTAATATATATATATTCTTTTTTGGATATTGTTTATATTTGTATATATACTTGTAATATTTTCAATTATATTTTTTACTCAAGTTACTTTTTAGAAAACAAATTAAGTATTATCGTACGTTATTAGTATTATTTGGGATAATTATTCGTTTGATGACAACTAGCTCTAATTTTATTATAAAATTAGATTTTGTATACAGTTTACACTATACACCCAGCAGTAAGTTGACCCAAGTTCATTTTAGTCGAAAGTTGTTTGATCATTCGATGGTATACCTACAGTGTAAACAGAAGTCTAGTGGGGCGTAAATTAAATTGGCCGCCCCTCGATGGCGCCAATGGGGACCACAGTACTTCAGTTTTTGAATGAATAAAATATCCGGTTTGTTTGCAGCCACGGGACACAATCCATACGCAGTATGAAAGAAAAACAGAGCTCTCAAACAAAATTCAATCAGAAAAAAATAATCACAAACACACATATTATAAATAAATAGTATAGTTGTTCAAAAATAGAAAATTAATAAAATTATAGTTGTAGTTGTTAAAAAAAAAAAAAAAATGATATAAAGTAAAATAGTAAGTTAATTAAGTAAATCATCAGAAATATATTTCAAATGCATTGAAAATAAAATAGTTAATTATAAAAAAAGTAATAGTAAACTAAATGAAAAACAAAATAGAAAACCGTGTAAATAATTATAAATAATAATAGTTTAATTGTGTATAGTATAGCTTCGTAAAATAATAACAACTTGAAATAATAACATATTAATAACGCTTACTAGAAAAAAAAATTTAAAAAAAAAATGTTTAACACAACGTCAAAAAATGGAATTACGTTGTCATTAAAGGACGAAAGGAAATAATTATCATCTGAGTGAATATATGGGGTACACTTGTATCATTCATTACTCCTACCTAATCTGCAAATAACCATACATTACCAGTATTTAACATTCAACTCATAATCTTATATGTTGTACTATGTGCATAAAAATACAAACCATACAATTTTCAACAACACATTTTCAATACAACAATTAATGTAATAAATTAAAAAAGTAGAAAATAAATCTATACTTTATACACTACATAAACATAATCCGACAATATTGTAGAAAGTGTAAACATAGTCATTCGATTTTGTATGTATGAACTTAAAACGTGTATTTAATTTTAATCAAAAGTATGCTAACAACAAACAATGTTGAAAACTTAACAAATGGTAGTTATAATAATAATAATAATATGCATCAAATGATATATTTGAATAGAACGTCTAAATGGTTTATGAATACATTGTCTAAATGTCATTACAACAATACATTTGCATACGATGCATTCGGAATATAATAGGTACTATGAGTTGTTAAAACTTGAAGTCAAATCGAAAGTCTGTGGCTAAAGCCTCAGAGAATGTTAACTTTTATCAACTATTGAAAGTTGCAACTAAATCGAATATTAATGAGATTAATAACTTCATTAAATAAAGAAATCATTAACCAGATTTTCTGAGAAAATTAAAATTCAAGGCATGGAAAAACTAATTAAAAAATGTGTTAGTCAGACGAGTAACCCAAGGGTGATTAAAAAAAATGGATATTAATATGATTATTTTATAGTTATTAACGACGCATATTCATATTTATAAATTATAAACTATTAAATACTATATAACATCGAGTTTCAACACTTAAAATAATTTTTAAGTTTTTAATTTTATTATGGTTTTAATTGTATTACGTTCATAGTAATATGTTTTAAATCACATTTCATTTAATATTTACCAAAATTATAATAACTACTTTTTATTTTTAAGATTTAAATAAAATCTTAAAACCAATATGCATACAGATATTATTGATTTATAATTAATTTCGATCAGTATCGAAATAAGCATAAATAATTAATTACTATTTAAATTTTAAACATTTATTTTATGCATATACGTTACGTTTAACATTTTGTAATAACTAGTTAAATATAAAAATAGCACTTGATAAAGCTTAAAATACTATTTAACCATTCTGATGTTGTATTTATTGCAATACTTTTCAACAATAATTTAGATATTAATCGACTACAAATAATATGTAACTAAATTAGAATTATAGACCGTTTAGAATATTCAATTAAATAAACACCTATTAAAAACGAATTGTTAAACAATAACTTACTATTTTAAAATGTTGTTTTAGTTTTATAAAAATTAAAATAAATAAAGATAAAATAAATTATTTTAAACTTCCAAACACAAATGATTCCCCGTTTTTATTAAATTGTAATTCCCTGAAACTCAGTTCTCAGATGATAAATCCATTATTCAATCATGCAAACCTAACTACACTATTTAATAACATTAATGTAATTTAAAAAAATAGAAATTATTATATTGTTATTATTATTGTTATTATTATTAATTTCACAAACATAATTATTCATAGTATATTAGTATAATACGATTTTTGGTTATTTTAGATTTATGCAAGCATGCATATGCATATGTGTTTACTCCGTGAGTAAAAAATTTTGAAATGTAAAATAGTATCATTTGTAAATAATTGTTATAACTTTTTAATAGTAATTTAAAAATATTTGGAATACATATTCATAATTTTTGTTATTCGCAATCGAAGTTAAAATTTTAACAAAGTCCTCAAAATTATGAAATTACACAAATTATTTTATTATAGTCAAACAATAATACATTTTTAATTTTTATTAATATTACTGATACCTATAGCACAGCATAGTAAATTCCTTGAAAATGTTTATATTATTTGAATTGGTTGCTATGAATGCGGTATAATGCTCTTTAATTTGTGGTAATGATCAAATGTTATATTATTATGAATTTGTATGGCTAATGACTATTTCATAATATTTATTATTCATAAAGCTGGTAGTATATATAATATTTTATTTTGTTTACTTACAGCTTAAGTCTAGATTTTATTTTATCTTATTTTTTTTACCACTAAGCAATAAATACCTACTTCAATAACTTTCAAAACAATAAGTTTATTAAGCTGAACTTTAAAACAATATTTATATTTTGTTAATCATCAAATATCGTTAAATCGTACATTTTAAAGCCATTTCTGACATTTGAGGTTTAGCCACCTTTGCACACAAACGCCCACAAACTTAATATAACTCATGTTTTTGAAACACGTAACTAGGCATATGCTAATATTTGACACTTTTTAGTTATTCCTATCGGTTTACTGCCAAGTTTAACGAACGTAGGTACCTATTTATTTTTACTTTCCGGGGGTAAATAGAAAATAGTACGAGCATTTCCGACAAACTTATTAATGCGAAACGGCGTTCGGACTTTTTGAATTATCGTTTAAAATCGATATCGGAGACAAAGAAACGTAATTTTATACTCCGTCTAAACGAGTTTTAAATAATAATAATAATAATAATATAAACGCTGAACGCGCTTTGAATTTAAACTCCACAAAATATAAACAAACAACCCAAACGTTTTACAAATAAAAATATGACACTCTGTGGGAGAATATTGCGGTTATAACTATTTTATTCTGCGGTCGCGGAAATGTACTACACCTACTCCGGTGGAAAAATCGTACGAGGAATATTATTTTCTTTTTTTCCCGGAACGTGCGGACTGTATTTAAAAAAAAAAAAAATTTCGAAAACGATAACAATAACAGGCCGGCGTTGCATACTCGCGGTCGAGACCGTTCGTCGAATCTCGACGGTAAATAATTCACGACCGATTACCGGGGAAAAAAAAACGACCGGAGAGATCATCTCGACGTAAACACTCGCCCGTTCCGCGGACGCTGTACAGTACCTACCTGTGTACGCATATTATTCGCACTCGCGTCAGCAGAATTTTACAACCGTCGCAGACCCCCCCGGAAAAGCGACGACTATTATAATAAGAAGACGACGGCTGAGGCGGCAATAATAATTACCGCTGTCGTTGCCGTTGTATATTTTCACCGCACAACTGGAAATCGCAATTAGAACCGAAACGCGAAGTGCCGAGTATGTGTGTGTGTGTGTGTGTGTGTGTGTGTGTTTGCACTCGACACGGGCTCGTACTATACATATATATAGGCATATTACGCGTGCACGTAATATTATGTATATAAAACGCGTATATATTATATATGTGCGCATATAATATGTGTAAACACACACTCGCCCCGTCGCGCGATTAAAACGGCGTGAACGGGGGGGGGGGGTGTGATGGGCACGAGGGTGGACGACGCGCACAGGGGTGGTTCGAGCGTGAAGAACGAGCGGCTCCGACGCGCGGCGGAAAAGTCGTCGGACTATATATACGCGGCGGCGGCGGCGGCGGTGCGTGTGCGTGCCCATGTGCGCGAGTGTGTGTGCGCGTGTGTGTGTCGAGTTCATCGGCCATAATTAATTCCGAAAGTTTACCCATCACACCGGCAGACAACGGCGGCGCAAAACCCGGCGTGCCAGTCGTGCGGTCGTGCAGCGGCGTGCGGGCGGTGGCGGGGGCACGGCGCGCGGGTCGACGGCGATACGCCGACGCGTGTACGGTTATAATAATACGACGACGACGACGACGACGCTGTCTAATTGGCCGTCCGCTAAAACCGACGGACTCTCTCGGTGCGGCGCACGTCATCGTCGTCCTGCGGGACGTATATTATATTTGACCGGAGAGGACGTGTGCGTTTTTGGCGAGAAGGACACTGTAGCAACGATTACGCGTGTCGGCGTATCATGTCGGGCGCAGGTCGTAATATCATACAATACGTAATGTGACGACGAGAGCCGCGAGACGGGATAATTATTATCGAGAGGCGACAAAACGGATGCCCGGCGGCAAGAGATTATGCCGAGACGGCCGAGACGAGTATGGATTAGAGACAAAGTGTGGGGGGCAGAGTGATCCTGAAATTCTATGAGTAATAAACGGTGGCGAATAATAATTAGCTAATGGCAGTGAAGCATAATGTGAAGTGGTGCGCGGTGGTCGTGGCAAAGGGTCGGGGAATGGTCTTTATTATAAACCGCGGAAGAAGATAATATACGTATTTGTAACACGTACGCACCGCCGTTTCTCAAAATGTCTGCACGGACGCGTTAGGTTACGTATACATTTTATTACAATATACTTGTGGGCAATATGTATATATTCTGTAATAGTGGCGGTTCGTTTAGAAGGGACACCGCGCGGGTGTACTGCAAAGAAAAAATCCTAAGAAATCGCGATATATTAAAATAAATATTACTTATATTTTACGTGCTTACACCAGCACACGCCTGCAATGCCTACGCGTGTTTAATACGAATTGTGTGTACTGTAATATTATTGTTATAGACATGTGATTTTTTTCAAGTTTGTTGCTTTGTAGCTGCTATCGTTTACCTCGTCACATTTTTTGAAGAGATAACCAAAAGCTCTATTATTATATGACTGGATAATCAATCTAAACTGTTAGACAATTATCGTATTGTACTTATATAGTCATAAACTTATAACGTAATAAATTCTATTTTCCGACAACGACCTTAAAATTCTGGCCATGTCAAATGCTCCAAAATATACAGTACAAATTATATCCATCATGTGTTTTTTTTATCATGTTATAATTTTAGATTAATCGGAGAAAGTTCAACTTTAACCTAAGCATTTTAGTTATATGTTATACATAACTGTACAGAGCGTACCCATAATTTATGTGACATAACTTAACTTCCGCTGTTGAATACATAATTACTTTCAAACTCTATCTAATCGATAATATGTTGGTAATTAATTATTTATTTATTAAAAGGTATGGACTGGCCGCCCAATAGCTACATTGTAAGATATACAATATATAGGTTAAGATATTAACAATACAAGTATCGCAGTCATAAAATAATATTTTTAATTATTTACAATACAAATAAAGCTGATTCTACGTCGGAAATTCACAGCATCCTTGCAAAATGCTCATGAACAGTGAAGTTTGTGTTACTTCGCGAGAAAAAAGGTCCATCTTTGAAATTAATGTAACTATGAGGAGATTTAAGGACTCCATTTTACTCTAATTTAAACTATTGGGTTTATTCATAGATCGACGGAGAACTTTATTTTGCATAATTTATTTTCCGTAGAATTGCATCATTTAGTACTATGTATATATTAAATTAATTCATTATTTATTTATATTTCTGTATACTCTGACTAGTGATGTAAAGTATAGTGTTTCGTTATAATTGCTGTTGTTTGTTGAGTTTTGAGCTGTCTTGTTACCCTCCTAATACCTGTATATATAGTGTACGTACTTATTAGTACAATATTTCTCAAGACATATAGTATAATATATTATTTAGTCTATATTAATACTTTTTTTTTTGAATGAGAACAGTCTCTTACTGAAAATTATTCAGCAGAATTTTTTTTTTTTGAAAATATTGATATATCTATATCAACATTCTAACAAGTACTTTCTAAGTTATTAATATATATAAATAATAAATAACAATAAAAATATTTATAAATAAATTTATTTTACAAAAATAGTAATTATGTATAGTATTAGATCTAGTATTTATTATATACTGGGATATTTTTATAATTTATAACATTTTGATAGATTAATATTAATTACTCAAGTTTTAAAATCATTTTAGCGTCCATAATATCTTTCATATACATAGTCATGGTCCAATATTATCCTTAATACATAGAGTTAAGTAAATCAAAAAATATTAGTTAAAATGTCAATGTAAATACATCACTATTTTGAAAAAATCATCTGATTAACTACATTGAAAAAGGGTTATTTCTATTTCGAAAAAAATAAATTTACATTGTCACGGGACACTGTTTAAATACGAGTAGTATAAAAATAAATGTACCTATTTGAAAATATTGCGTTATTTAAGCATATTTGGTGAAATACCCTATATGTTATACCGAGTTAACAAACTATATTATATAAGTATTATAAAATAATTAAATTTGATTCTCATTAATTGTACCATCAGCTATTTTAAGTTTAGTATTATGTCTTAAGATATGAACAATGAACATTACCTTAGTTTATTCTTACGCAATACAATTGTATTATATTTTTTGTGGAAAAATCCCTATTAGTAAAGAACACAATCTTGAACTTAAATGTACATTGTACACGGTACACGTATATATTATCATAAGAATGCATGTTTGTAATGTACAATAGAACATCTGTGTAAACTTTTGTAACTTTCTGTTAATTTATTTACCATGTCATTTAAAATACTTATATATATATATTTTCATGTAAATACATATTATTATATGAAAACTTGCAGCTTTTTGAAAAAAGTCTGAAAGCTGAACAGTCAGTTTGTAGGACGGGAGAAACACAGATAACATTCCGCTACTATTGACATTACAAAACACTTTTAGAAAAGTGTTATAATTTTAAATTTTAAAGTTTTTCGTCATGGATGATATCATTACAATCCAGGTTTTTCCAGATGGACGCCTCTGTTTCGTATCCATAAGATACGATACACGACACATTATTTTTCACATTATAAAATAATAGTTGAAACTTAAATCATTTTTTAAAGTAAATAACATAGGTTTTTGTATAATTTCATTAACTGTAAACATATTTATTTTAATGTTTTTACGTCATTTTTAGATATTTTCCTTAGTGTACTTTTTGAAACTGTATTTTAATATATAGGACCGCCTCTAATAATTATAATAATTTACAAATTAATCAATCAATTAATAACTGATTTAGCATTATATTTTATAGATAATAAAAAATAATTTTTATATAATACTATGTACTATTAGGTAGGTACCTAGTTATTAGTTAAGTATATTATACTATTATCTTTGTAACATTTATAAAATACTGAATATAAACATATAATTTAATTTCCTTATAGCGCACAGTATAACGCATAATATTAGAACCATGATTTACTGATTTGCTATTGTAAATCAATATTTATCATGGATAAATTTCTCGAAAAAGACATTTATTTAAATTTAATTCATCATTATATGTTTGTGCGTTTTATCATAGAGAAACCAGTAAACATAATAAACCCTGCTCTAATTTAGTAGAAAAAAAATCTAATTTTGAGCTTTTTAAAGTATTTAAATAATATTACCCATTCTGCATATATTATTTTATATAGTAGTCATTGATTTTTTTTTTTTTTTTTATTCCATTCTAAGCTATAAAGTCTTTTTTCTCTTAATTGCTGTTGCTTCCAACGACTTGCGCAACATTAGTCATGGTCATTAGCCAAGGGGAGTATTGTAAAGCAGGGTCTTTAAGGTTTTCGGGACGCGTGTTTTACGGTGTGGAACGAAAGGGTGTAGAAATTCGAGGTGCGATGGCCGGATCCGAAAACCCAAGCCATGTACACTAACGTCGTATTATAGATAACCTATTTAAAGCATGGCCAATAACGCATCAAACATGCAACGATTTGAAAATGTGTTGATTTAGTGATCACTGGCAGCTGTATGCAATAACAGACTGTGCATGATCAAACGTAAAGTAGGTATGTAGAGATACAAGATATGCGGCGACAATAATTACTAATAACTCAAGTCGTATCAAAATAATACAAGAAACCTGCAAAATACAATTTTTCCATACCTACTTATATGAAAAAATAGATGATTTATTAATACTTTTGTCTGAATAATTAATACATCAGTAATATTAAAACCATTCTGGTATAAAAATACAATATTAAAATTTGAATTTTTATCAATGAAAATTAAAAATTGAAAAAATTTCTTTCATAACTTCTGCGATCCGAATAATTAGGTTGAAACAGTGCATTAATATCTCTGCTTATTTTATTTGAACATATAATATACTCGTGTATATATAATATATAATGTAGATAAGTCATTCAAACAACCTTATGAATAATAAATGTACACTGTACAATATTTTAAGGGATTCTTTTTGACCTCATGAGAATTAAAATTGAAATTCATAAAATAATTTACGTCTGAATTTTAATCATGATATTTTTAAAATATATTTTTAGATGTAGGACTACAATAGATATTATAAATTAGTTGCATTGCAGCTTTTGATAAGATATAAATTGATAATTTATTATTTCTGTAATATATTTTCATATGATAACTATGTATATATTTAATTTGTTTAAAATTTCACCACAAGTCATACTATTTTTATTACAAGTTTTACTCTGTCGATTAATACGTACATACACGTTTCAACAGATTCCAACCATTATATTATACAATGAGTTATATTATAATATGCAAAATGTATGTTTAAGCTGTCCAGATTATTTAATGGCACAATTTAAATTTATTATTTAATAATTATAATATTTTATCCGTCGAAAATTGATTATTAGCTATTAGCGGTTCATGACTTCTATTCAGTTAATTGATTTTTATTGTTTTCGATATTATCATTATGTTATTAATTATCCATACTTTAACGGTTGCATGTCAGCTATACATTTTCAAATAAAAAATATTGTGAAATATTGATTAAACACATTTTTTTTCTTTTTTAATATGTAATGTACGAATATAAAAAACACTATACGTATACGTTTTAAATTTTTAATTATCGTTTTGTCATTTACAGCTGTAGTAAGTGTTATCGTCATTATTGTGTTTTTCTTTGAATATAGCACATACCTACCACGGTCATTCGATTTTATTTGAGGTTAATATCATATATTCATATCACTGACTTTTGATCGGCCATAAACAATAATTAAACAATTTAAAATAATTTATGACTACCATAACTTTGTAGATCTTTTTATATTAATGGGATATTGAATAAATTTTTTTTTATATAAAAACTAGAAAATAGAGCTACCGCAAAAAATATATAGGGTACATCTATATTCTGATTTTAAATTTTAATATTATATACGACTTCATAAACAGTATATTATTATACTTAATATTTTATTTTTTCTTTAATATTTTACATTCCGATCTTTTTTATATTAGACGGTATTAATAATTTAATAATATTTTCAAATAAAAATAAAATATATTTATATAATACTGGTATACTTGAACAAACATTAATATGTTTTTACAATTATTTTCTTTTTAAATTAAACATTTCTAAATTGAGCATACGTTTTACTATATAAAATATTATACATATAATATTATTGCTTTAAAATAAAATATATAAACTTTTCGATTTAAAAAAAAAAAATAATAATACATTTTTTTTACTTGATAAATATGATATTATATATGTATATATTATATACAATAATTATCATTGAAACATTGCTAAAAATGTATTTTAATTTCTGTATGCATGGATCCAGAACATTATTCAAAAACATTTTGACAAATATAATTCATTATAGTCAATAATTTGTCGATAAAAATTTAAAAAACATTTCACGTATAGCGTTTTAATTTCCTAATAATTGTTCATTATCATTTTTCGCGTTCACAAAATATAAAATAATATTCATCATAACAACACAATATAATATTATAAGCATACTGTGCAGGCCTGGATTATACGTGTTTGTGGCCTGAGGACAATTTTTTTAAATGCCCTCGATTTTTTTTCTAGATTTTTTTTTTTATCTAAACTAAAAACTTAAAAAAATTAATCTAGTCCCTACAGCTATTTTAATTTATAAGTTTTAATTTCTGTTTTACACAAATACATTAAGTTACATGATAAAGATGTTTAAAAATTTTTTTTTCTTGCTTTTAGAGAAGCTAATTTTTTGATAGTCCCATCAAAGTCAATAGATTCAAAAATATTATTTTCTTATAATAATATTAGTAGAGAATTTAAATTGTCTTGTGTTGAAGTACTTCCATAATTGTTTTTATACGTACCAGCTTAGAAAACACCTTTTCAGCTGAATAACTTCTATATTGTATAAAGTTAAATACATTTGCAATGCTATGTGTAAATTAGAAAACACACTACCCTATGATTTATTGTTGAACCACTTCCACAGATTAAGTATTTCATTATTTACATCATTGTTTGGCATTTTCATTGATGATCTGGTCCAATAATCATTAAATTTAATTAATTCATTTTCTAAAGAACTATCCACTTATTCTTTAATAAACTCCATAGTATTTTTAATACTTATTAATAAAATTATACACAAATTACTAAATTATGTAGGAGATAAAAAATTAATGATAACATTTTTTAATTTTTTAAACATGTTTTATCAATTAGACGAAGTATAAGATTGTGCCATTTTCTTTGTAGACCCATACTTCTCGTAGGCTCTGAGGTTATCCTCCTTAATCCGGATCTGATCCTCAAGAGCGTTAAAGAATATTTAAGTTTCGAGAAGTGAGACTTATTATATTATATTATATTGTTATATTTATTACTAAACTAATAAATTAAATTAAATTTTGGCCAAAAATTGGTTACCTATATATTTTGTAGTTCATCACTGCAGATTTTCTTTACTGCTATTGGTGAACTTAAAATGTAGATGCTAAGACTTGCTCGTCTGAATGATAAATCATCAGATGGAATTTATGTATTAAAACATTGTAATTCAATTTCAAATATTATGAAAGAAATAAATAATTTTTTTATTCCATATTATAAGTGTGTTGTGTACTTATTATATTTTATACTGTAAAATAATTATTTACACAGGATAAATTAAATTAATTGGTAATGTTGTCGATATACCAAGTTATGACTTTAACTTCTGATGAAATCATTAACGAGTTGGAATGAAAACTCGTGAAATTATATATTGTTGTACCTATAATAATTATAAACCTTTATTAAACAACATGGTATTTTTATCTATATAATATAATATACCTATAACTATTTAAAATGTTTTAATGCAACCCCCACCATCGAAATTATTCAAGTATGCTGTTAAACTGCGATCGTATAAACGTATGTTTATTGTTTAATAACGAAATACTTTAATGATTTAAATATTTTAATGTATAACACAATTTCTCATGTCCTCGGATTATACATTAACACTTGGAGGCATTTGCCTATTCGTTTAATGCAACACATTTGGGATTTAAACGGGAACATTCTACATGTATATACATACGTAAACGTCGTAAACCTATTTACTATAGACCTATAACGATACTACATTTTTTTCCACTTACGTCATGGCAGGTATTTTTAGACTTCCAGAGATATGTGAAGAGATAAAACATAATATTTATTATTATTATTATTGTTATTAATTAAAAAAAAAAAAATAAAAACTACCCACTTTTTTTTAGAACTCGTTGGCATACAACTACGGTGCTGCAGCAGTGAACGTATGCGTTTATATAAAGGCTACGTGTATTCTCCGCTCGTATTCCCAAATCGATTTGTCAAACAAGAACTTATATTTATTTAAACTGTAATCGAATAAGGCCAGTATTAAAGGAGGATATATAATATATATATACGGTTTTTTTCCTTGTCTCCATTGGGCATACACCTATAATAAATATATAAATAATTTCTGAATGAATAGAGGAACGAGGAGAAAATGAGCGAGAGAGAGAGCGACACATCTTTCAGAAGCCGCGCGTATAATATAATGCCGTTAGTGGAAATCGGCAATCACGTACGTACTTGGAATTTAGCGGCACACGTTTGATTGGCCGGACGTGACGACAAAGAGTTATGCAGCCAGAAGCAGTGAAATATCATTTTTCATCGCAGCGGAGCCTCTCGCGCCGCACCCGCTCGGGGAATAGTAATAATAATAATAATATTTTATTATAGTTTTCCGTCGCTGTGTTCCTGTACATAGTATTATGTGATATCGTTACGGAATACGACTACAGCTAATTTAACCCGCCCGAACACCACAATGCGTATTATCATACCGTCGATACGAGAGGTCAGAATATTATTATGATATATTACAGGCATCGCACTATATAATATAATAATATATTATATTATATAATTTACTGGTTAAAAAAAAAATAATGTGTGTGCATAATAATATCATCGTGATTTGTTGGAAGAAAATCTTAACTCGCGATTCGATTTTTCCCCGATAACACGCAAAATAGTTTTGACCACAAAAAAGACGAAATAAGAAATATGGAAAAGCCAGTTTCAAACATATTATTATCGATTTTGGAACATGGTTTCTTCCATCGACCCTACTCCGGTTTCAGCGTGATATCTAGCAGAGACACCGTGACACGATGGAAATGACGATTTTTCACGTGTCGTTGTTCTATCGTAATGAGATTTCTGTCTGTCACGGGTGTCGTGAGTGAATGTGTCTGTTTCGATCGGCCGATCAGAGCTGACACTAATTTTTTTCTTCAAATTTTACCCTTTAAGAATATTATTATAATAGTGGAAAAAAAAACAGAATATTAAATCGGTCAATAGATTTGCGATCATTTTGTTGGCGATAAACCGCAGATTATATTTTAATTTAAATAAATATTTTTCTATATAAACGTTATAAACTGATAAATGTATAAAACTGTAAACTATTTAAAAAATATATTGTATTATACCATTTTATACCACTGCGCGTATTTGTAGAGAATTTAATTTAAAGATTTTTTTTTAACTACTAAAAACTCATATTTAAATGTTCATAATATGTTTATATTATTTCACTACCTATATAATTGGTTAGAACCTGAGGCAACTTAAGTGAGTTTTAACCGGGTTTATATTAAAACAATAATATAATGCACATATGATTTTTTTTTTTTTTATATAATTTTAATCCACTTGCTTAACAATAAATTATTTTATATTCTTCTTTTGAAACAATCCATTGAACGCTATTTTAATTTAAACTTATAGTGTTCAATTTGTTAAGTAATATTGATGGTTCAATATTTGGAATTAAAATGTTGGGTCTTAAATTTATTAACTGAAAATTTTTTAATTATTTCTTTGTCTTTAATAACTAAATACATTAACGTATATTACTATATTATGTTGAAATGTATTTATAATTCGATTTTATTTGATATTAATTAATACCTAAATTTCGTGTTGCTTTACATTTATTTTGTTGTTTAAAATTATGAATATGTAAGCCGTAATGAATAAGACGTGTACAATTCATTAAATAAAAAATAATAAAAATGCCTAGTTTTTAGAATGCAAGTTTAAAATTACAAATACGTAGTATTACATTCGTAAAAATAATATTTTACCATCGATATTATATATTTAAAGTGATTTTTTTTCTCGTATCCGTTTTTTGGAAAACATTATTTTACAGTACCATTAAATGTTAGAACGTATATAATAGAATAATAACTTTACCAAATTTCCTGACAGGTTTTTCTGAAGTATTTCAATTTAAATATATTTACATATTTCTGCAAAGAACTCGCTAGAATTAATGGTCGGATAAAAATTTCGTCTAAAGTGGCTTATGTTTTCTTTTTATTTTATTATAGGTACGAGGACTATTATAATAACTTTTGAAATTCAAAACTTTTTATTCTTAATATTTAAAATAACACCTTAATAAATCATGCAAACGAACGTCAGCTTGTTGTAAATAAGTTTTTCATTAATTTCAATATTTAAATATCTATAGCAAAAAATAAAAACCATAAATGAATATTCGTTTTGTTGTTGGATTCAACCAGCAAGTTATATAAAAAAAATAATAAATAAAAACGAACGCGTTTGGGTATTAGGATATTTTAATATTTCTGGGTAAATATACAGGTTTCGTGACTGCATAATATTATCACATTAAACAAACGATTTATTTGTTTTGTTTTGTGTTGAATAAGCGTTATATTATTATTACTGTTATTATGTGTAATTATATGATCGTCATATTTACGTCACACTTAAAAAACTACCAAGTTCAATGATTCCACAGTATTACAATATACGAGGTAAGTTTTATTGACGTAACCATTCATAAACAAATAATATATTTAAGTACAACTTATAGTTAATATATTTTAAATACACTTCAATAAGTTATTAAATATACAAGATGTATTATTCAATCATATTGATTTTTTGGGTCTTATACTTCGTAAATTATTTATTCAATTATAGTCATTTCATAATAATAAGCGGCAATAAAACAAATAAGTCTGTATTGCCATTTATGAATGAAGAACGCATAGATCATAATAATATACAATAAAAGCAAACATTTTTATGGTCTACTGTCGTATATATTAGAATATTACAAATACAAATGCTTTTTTTATTTTCATTATATAGTTGCCAATTTAATTTTAGTATCTTTGTAAGCATATTTGTAGAGTCAACGACGCAAATAAGCTGAGATAAAAAGAAATATTATTTTCTATAATTTATGAATTTCTAGTGTATAAGTAGGTCACCTGAAAAGCGTGCATAAGTTTCTCAGTTTTTGAATAATATTTAAGACCTACAAAAGTTGGTCGGGGAATTGGCCCGAGAACACTTAAGGTTGAAGACTGCGGTGTTTTTTGTGAATGCATATTATACTTTTGTGTTTAAATTAAAATTATGATTAAGGTAGGTGCTTAAGTATTTTTTCTTTTTTTATAACTTTCAATTTATTTTATTCCACGCTTCATATTATATATTTGTATATTATTAGTGTGGATGTGATTGAGTGGCAAAAGAAGGAAGAGGGTGTGTGTATATTGTAAAATCCTGAAAATACGTTGTGTGGGAAGTAATATAATATATTATACTAAGTACGATACTACTTACAAAAATTACCAATACAGTATAATTTCTACCTGTATTTATATCTGAAGATGATAGTTAAAATAGACTAATAGATTGTCAGACCAAGTAAATGTAAACAAGCACTAGAGCAGTTATTTACTTACGTATTATGTTTGGCATACAATAATATTATTATTTATTATTAATATTAATATTATTAACCCTCCCCCCTTATTTTTTTTCATAGTCTTTCTATACCTACCTAGTATTGCAAAATCTTGAACAATATATTGTTTTCTTTAAAAGAATTACACGTGGATTAGCCATTTTATCAACCAAACCATTAGGATTGAATTGAAAGTAATTAAGAATTGGACGAATTAGCAGTAAAAAAAAAGACGTCTACCTTTAATATTATGAGATTAAGGTTCTTAAATTTAAGTGTTCTATATGTATATATATAGAAATATACGTTTATCCAAAATGATAAAAAACAATATGATAATTTACTCAATAAATTTAAGTGTCAAATTAGTTTTAATTTGTTTAGTAAAATTGTTTAAACTTTATTGCTGTCATAATTATAATCAAAGATCTAAGTAGCAGTTCTAAGATTTTTTTATAAGAACATTTCTACTTAAAATATGACGTATTATAATCAGGTATGATTTCGTGATGAAACTATGATAATATTTTAGTGGATAAAGTCAAAATATGCCACTGTGTAGGTAACATTTATATATATTGTTATTTGTTAAGCACACGTTGGAGTATTTGAATCTTTTAGACTTATCTGAGAGACCGATTTAAACGTATGTGTGTACGTGTGTTTTTTAGGTACGAGAACTTAGTACGCCAACATTTTTTTGAAGTTCTTGCTCTTTTGTCCGCTCACAAAATATGACATTATACAATCAGACTTTACGTGTATGAATATACATTATTATACTCTATTCATATATTTTATTGTCATACTTAACGAAAAAATATCTAATGCGTTGATACCAAGTGCATTTGTTTACTGATACTCATTACATATGACGTTTATAACCTAACCTGATGATTATATTTAATCAAAATCTATTCCAAATAAATACGGGTGAAATAAACAGAAAATCTACCTTCCCAACCTATAAACGTACACAAAAATAACCGGAAACATTGAATTTGTTAATGTGGATGATGATTAAGAGTAAATGTTTTTTGGTAGATTGCCTTCTCTAGCTCTGACAATGTATTTTGCACCATACTATATTTTTTTATTTTTAGAGGGTGAATGTACTTTAAAAAATATTTTAACCTCCCCCCCATTCGGCAAAAAAAACCGTATATTCAACGATTATTACAAACGCGTATTATACGAGCAAGGGTATTACAGTGAGAAAAAAAAAATTGATGCGATTAGAAGCATTGTAGTAGTCATGTATGATGCATACAAACAATATAATATATTTATGTTATAATAAACAAAAATTTAGATAGATAAACAGAACCCTATTGTTGTGAATATAATAATATAGAGATACTCTAAATAAGCTCATGGACGATTTAGAAAACAAAAATACTTTAAATAACTAATATAACAGTGAATTTGTACGAAATAATACGAGGAAATGTCGTTGCCCGTATGCGATATTGCAGTATTGCTGCAATATTAATTACCTACTTCGGAATATCGTACAGTCGTGTTAAGCGTACACGTGACACTCACGCACTACGTATAAAACGTCGTCGTAGAGATTTATGATTGTACAATAATATCGCGTGGTAGGTATACCTGCCTAAGTGTGTATAATATCATATTATTATTATTATTATACTTATAAAAGCTGTATACAGTGCGGCGGCGGCGGCGTCAGTGAGAGCTCCTAATGATAACGGACGGGAATCGGTTTAATAATTTAAAGGCGATCATTTAGAGCGACGGCGGCGTTGGCGAGGTGGAGAATTATTTTCACGGAGGCTGATGTGGTGGCATCGCATGCCGTAGGTATTATATACACCCGTAAATATGTATATGTATACCCATATATATATATATATATATATATATGCAACATACTGGCATACGGCGTGTTTCACGTGTAATGCAATATTAACGACGTCTGGGTAATACGACCGCACCGGCACGCCAGTGAATACGTAAACTTAGTTTCCTATCCCGATGTACGTATAGGAGAGCTTTAAGTTGTGAACTCATAACGTTTATTTATTTGTCGTCGTTATGTATTATAATACGAATAAATATATATTATTATCTTAAGCGCGCGCGAATACGGTTGAAAAAAATAAATGTGCAAACAAATATGCGAGAAACTAATAGTAGGTAGGTACTATAATATTATAAAACATTATATTATCATGCAACGCGATAATATTATACTGATACGGATGAGGGTGATTATTCGATCATGTTAACTCTACTGTTTCACCGTCTGATAATGATTCTATTTAAATTCTGATATTTAGAGTTATTAAATACACTCAAAAGCCATGTTTTTAAACTCTTGAGATTCTTTGTAATACTAAATTACTGCAAACTTTTTTTTTTTTTTTTGATAATTTGGGCGAAGTAAAAAGCGTTGAGGGCGTATTTTTGCGTGGGTCAATTTTATAATCTGTATTAGTGATATATAATATTTATACATAGGATGTAACAAAATGTGTTACACAAAGCAATTTAAAATTATTATACACACTTTAATACCATATTATTGTTAAATTAATTAAAAATTGTATTAAATTATGACAATCAAGTTATATGACATAAATAATAATAATTACACTAATTTAAACTAAAAGTGTTCAAATATTTTGAACAACAGACTTATTCAGTGTTTTGTTTACACTTAAAAACCTTATACATATAAAGTTTGTTTATAACGTTTAAGTCTACATAATTTGAGTTGTTTTGACAGCTCAAAACAAGAAGATGGTCTTGAAATATAATTTTGTATAAGTATTTATACCACGTATGTTTAAATTGATGGGGTCAATAAATTATCGTAATTCATTAATTTTAGTTTCCGAGTAAAAGGGAATTTTAACGGGATATTAATTTATTATAATATTTATAATTTATTTATAGTAAGCAATATCTTCAGACGTTATTTATTTAAATTTATAAAGATTAGTTTAAACCAATTATATGCTAAGAATGATAGCCTATTAGTCTGAGACGTTTTTATTTATTAAATTCTATAATTTTAATAACATATTAAAGCAACTACGTATAAACTATAATCATAAATTAAATTATATACCTAATAATAATAAGTATTGTGTTTTTGTACTTATATAATTTTAATTGTTTTTTAAGTTAAAGTTGAATTAAAATTTATCATACGGATATTTTTAAACAAATCTTTAAATAAAATATTTTAATTATCTTTGCCACTATTATTTAGTTGCCATTATTTTTTATTATTATCATTTCTCAGTGACAGAATACAACATACAAAATATAATAATATTACGAAAAGAAAGATACGATTATGTTTAAATGGTCGGCTATATCAAAACATTACGTAAGTTCATATTACAATCGTAAACCTAACTAATCTCGTAAATGTCTTAAATGTATTACGTATACTATTATTTAGAACCATTAATATTATCCTATATGTGTTAGCAGTTTTGAGTTTACAGGTATATGATTCTATAGGTAAACTGTATATTTATAAATTAATCCTTCATTCTGTGAACGCGAAATATGTTAATATTTAATCAACACGAAAGTATAATATTTATCAAACTTTGAAATATGCTTGCATACAAATGCACAACACTGCTGTTATTGTTATTATTTACCGACTAATATTATTATTTTTTAATGACGCGTGCACTGTACATCAACAACAGTAGCGTTTGTTTTTTATATTAATATTTATTATCGTTATTCTGTTTAATCTGAGTTTACTGAATACTGTCCAAAGTTGTTGGAAACCTCTTCATTTTTCATTTCAATAAAAATTCTATCAACATTTAATAGGTTACGTAGACTATAGACACTTGTAGTCTCTATAAACTTTGTTTTTCCTGATAGTACATTATTAGAAGCTTCTAAAAGTTTTAGCGCACTTTCAATGTACATGGCGTAATTACTATATCACATGTATTTTTGGAACCGGAAAAAGAAATATCTCGAACCAAACAAAAATAGAAACTATTCACACTATATAATATGTTGAAATACAAAATATTATTATTGTCCATAATATTATTGTTTTATTTTTGAATGACTGTATTGACTGTACCGACTATAGAGTAGTATTTTATATTATTTTTGAGGCATAAATAAAAAAAATTACATATTATTTAGTATTATCCCGACACATCATTGGGGAAAAATAGGACGTAGATATATAGAATAACGTGTAAGTAAAAATAACAATTTGTATTATTCCATATAGTATAATATATGTAATATTTTTCTGGGAAACCAATGAATTTTATACATTGAATTATTCGTTATAAGGGTCTTGACGGGAAACCACTTGGAAAAATGTTTACAGATTATTCAACTATCGATCAAATGTGCAATATTTCATATTATTATACTCAAAATCCATTTTTTTTTTCATTAATTCAATATAAACTGTATTGACTGTTATGGGTATCACATCATGAGAAAAATTGTTATTGTTTCAAGTAGTTTTTTGGGAACACGATATTATCATAACTTTTGGGGGCCAAATTTCTGCGTAAAATATTTATGCAGAATAGTCAACAAAAAGCTTATCCTGTTGGTCTATTATATACCACTCAGAACTTAATTAAAATCCATGCCTGCTAATATTTCCCGTTGACGTTAATTGTCCAATACGCAAATGCGTGACGCGTGAAGGTTCTCATCTGGCGTTACATAAATACTGAGCTGTCTGCTTTTCTACTTGCTCATATATATGTACTTATATAATACCACGCAGTTTTTTGAAAAAGTTTTCCTGTATTAGAAAATGCAAAATATTATAAAACTAATACTGCTGTGGTATTGCAATAACTTTATAGTATGGTAAAATCACAGTTACTCAATTTTACATGGTTAAAATTGAAAAAA
Source organism: Rhopalosiphum padi (assembly GCF_020882245.1). NCBI lineage: Eukaryota > Metazoa > Arthropoda > Insecta > Hemiptera > Aphididae > Rhopalosiphum > Rhopalosiphum padi. The sequence continues at coordinate 30,802,232 of NC_083600.1, forward strand.
AGGTGAAAATGTTTATTTTAAACAGCCGCCTATTTTGTAATATTATATAATTTTTTATTTAAATGTTTTTGCAAATTATAATATTGATTTGTCTATATCTAATATTTCTATCGAAATAGGTACTTAATATTTTATTAAAGGTTTTAAGATTTAAACCTAGTATTCTATTGCATAAGACATAAGTAAAGAACATTGCAGTGTTACAAGGATCTGACTTCTCGATATTATTGAACGCATTAAAAAAAATAAATGAAAATAATAACGACACAATGTCCACCGATTATTTATATTTCTAACAAAAAAATAATACTAATAATAATATAAAATAATCGAGAAGGTGACTGCTGAATTTAATGATAAATCATTGTATACAAAAAGCGATTCTAGGCGGAGCTGTCTGTCAGGCTATATTACTAAAGATATTTTATTATATACTTAAATTACAATTCTTAATTTATTTTATTTTTAGGTCATACAAAAATTTTATATTAATGATGTGAATATCATAATAATAATATTTGTGTACAATTAATCTAAATAATTTTAAAATATTATTATGTAACATTGTAACAATATTTTAAATATTTATGATAAGTAATAACGTTAGTATTAAGTAAGGAAGCTATTGTAATTAGTTTTTCAATAATTTATATAATATCATATGAACTTCGTGTGATTATTTTTTATATTATTTTATGTTTTTTTTACTATTTTTATTGTATTTTATTAATCCTATTCATTTTTAATCCGGTTTTTTATTAAATATAACCTCTTATTTATCCTGTTCTGTGTATCTTTAAATATATATCAGGACTTACCTAGAGATATCATTATAATATATGTATATATTTATTTTTAATTTTTAGCTCAAAATATTGAAAACAGCTTACTCCTCTTAACCATTGAAAGATTAAAATTAAACTTTTGTACCACTGCACGCAGTACATTAAAAAATGGGATAATTTATCGTACACGACACCTTGCGTAGTTTAAACACTATGCTACACTAGCGAAGATGGTTAGTAGTGGTAAGTAATGTGGTTAGTAGTTGATGCCTTGGTGGTATATGGTACTGACAGAAATAATTGAAAGCTTTTGAGTTGTAATCGTTTTAAGTTAAAGTACGGAAAATAATGGATACAGATACGGGAGTAACAACGCAAGACAGATTTGGAACAAGTATCGGATTATCTAACTGGTCGGAGTGATTTTGATGAAAAATAGTATCATACGTACGACAGATTGTGTATATTTGTTGTTCTCGTGGTAGCATTGAAATCCTAGGTATATTTTGAATAATACGATGTTGAATATGTGTGGTATACATATTACTATATATCGTTCAAACACAGATTTCTCAAGATAATGAGTCCTTGAGGACTTGTTAAATTTATCAAATGTATACCTCCCCTAAAAACAATATGGTTTTAAATTTCCCCCAAACAATAATTTAAATTAGCTATCTCATCGTCAGAATTACACTCCAGATATACAAAAACTATTCACTCTACTTTATGAAAATAACCTTAAGATCTCACACTACATGATGCTCCCGCGTAACTATCCTTGATCCATTCGTCTATATACATAACACACCGAGTATACCGCAATGTAAATAAATCCACAAATACCTCAATGTATAAACAATATAATATAAACTAATAAATCCATAAAATAATGACAAAAATACATTCAGATGTATCAAAGAACCAGGAAGTGCGGCAGTAATATGAATAGTAAATTTAAGCTCCTTCGCTCATGCAGAATCGGCCACGACACAAAAACCTATCTATCCAATCCGATAACTACATCTTCGAAATATTACATTTTTTTCCGACTTTCTCAGAATTGTAATAAATAATATTATAGTTAATATACATAATCCTTAATAATATATTAATATATTTTAACAGATTAGAACAAATGTATACTAACCAGGTTATCGATGAGAGTGGTTGAAAATTAGATCTAACATAAAAAAATAATCCAAGTACAATCATTCCAATTTCAATAGTATTTAAAATTGACCTATACCAAATAATAAAACCAAAATCAACTCCAACTGGCAAGTGAAACTCTCAACACACAACTTCAATGAAATACGATATTACGACGTCATACAATGAAGACATCTCGAAGAAACTCTAGGTGGTTATAATCGGATTACGTATCAGCTATATCCATATCTCGATGTGTATAAAAATGTTTTAAAAAGAACCTACGTGGGAAGCTTACCTTATAATAAAACGTAGTTTAACTGAATACCACACTTATTACAACCTTGAAATAAAATGACATTAAAATCTTTAACTCTCAACTTCCACCCTGATTTGATCAGAACAGTATTTTATTATTCATTAACTTCAAAAGCAAATTATGTTACTAAAATCAAAATAGTATACTTCCAATTTCCGTATATAAGTATAAAACTAAAACATGCAATTTATTTAATAGTACACAATTGTCAAATTCCACTTATTTATGACAATATTCCATTTTATAGAATATCAAGTTGTATTTTATACGGATGTACTTAAAAAATTACACGGCCACATGTAGATGCGTATCATCAAAAACGAAAAATCATAATCAGTATTACTATATGTAATAACTAATAATAAAATATAAATTTATTATAATTGATATTGTTGTAATTACTCATATAAAAATAACATGTACGATATTCATAAATAAATATATATATATTATTTTTTTTTTTTGACAAATAATGAATTATATAACTTTATACTAATATAAATTTGTTTACAATTTACAATGCGCATTATAATATTATTATAAATTGTAACTTTAACGAGACTATTGTTAACTAGTAATATACCTATATGAGTATAATATGTGTAGATATGGAATGTATTATTCAATTCAGTGCACATATAATAATCCATTGGACTCAATGCAACGCAATGTATTTTACTGTAAGTATATTTTATTAATATACAATATTATATTTATAACTATAACTGCTACGTTTAATAATAATAATGTGTCCCTATACTTATAATATTATTTACAATATAGTATTAAACTATATGAATGTGATTTGAAATAAATTATGATTGTGCCACAAGTCGATTCTTATATCACATAATACACATGTTCGAGTTATTATTACATTCGTCATTATTCAAAACAGAACTTCCTGACAGGTTATACGCATGAATTATTCATATAATAATAATAATGTCGTCAAATTATTATTCATCGGTTCGTCTCGTTTCGTTCGTATTTGTAGTTTAGAAGAGATGGAACTACCGCGTTTGTTCTTTTGCAGCGGACATCATTCCTTACCACACGAATAATAATAAACGGTCTCGACAACTATCTCGCGTAGTTTCCGATATGATCTCCACTCAAATAGCAGCTCGTTCTTTTGCAGTCTCTCCCCTATTTCTCACGACCCTCGTTGGCCGATGTCCCCATCTCTGTTTGACTCTTAATGACTTTCACTATATACACACACACATATATATATATATACAGTATACACATAATATATTGTACTACATTATACATAATAAGACATTCATCTGAGTTCACTGATGCCCATTACCTACAAAATGTTACGATATTATATCCATGTAAACCACGCTACCGATATCTTTTACGAAAACATAATACTATAATAGTAATAGTAAATTATATTTTGTTCGACGCAGCACGTATAGTCATGTGCGCGGAACTGACATGTCCCGGAGGATATATTAGTGCATTGCCATTCCTCATCGCATCTTAAACCCAAACGAAATAGATCATACGCGAACAATTCGTCATTTTGGGGTTAATTTCTATTTCGACATTAGAACATTCGACGCGCGATAATATCAACTACTGCAGACCGTCTCGCGGCGAACTCCGGACAGCGTACGTATATGTATAGTAGTTCTTCGAAAGTCGTTTTTCGCACTCGGAATATTCTGAAATTCCGGCACACGCGTGCTCGAATTCAAAAATTAGATTACCGCGGGGAGGGGTGTGAGTTGTCGTGTGTTACGAATCGTTACGAATCGGTTGCTATACGGGTTCTCGGCGCGGTAGAGCGTCGAGGATTTTTTTACTTTTATTGTTATTGACAGAGTGTGTCGGGTAGACGGACCTCTGCAAACATCGCACGCGCGTAAACAGCGGGCACACACGAATCGGCTGTCACATCTTGCGCGCCATCGCCGTCTCTCTATACATATTATGCAAACTAATGATACCGCGCGTGTGTACACGGTCACGTGGCGCCGGGTGCACGGGATGCTTGGAAATCCGTATGCGTCCGCATAATGCGTATAATTGAATACACCGTAAACTATATTATTATAGGCTATATCATATGTACATTACACACACACACACACACACACACACTACCCGAGTTAAGGACGCTTATTGTACATATTGTATTGCACCTATAGTTTATATATTATATACTGTCCTACGCGTATATAGTGTCCATACGCGGTATAATGATATACATTATACTACACATATATAGGTAGGTACACCGCATAAATGTCCTGACTCGGGTTCCAAGACGACTGTTTATGTGACTACTGGCGTGACAATGTTAGCAGGGTTTTCTCGGCGTGTGCGTATATATTGCCATTCCATATACTGCTGCCACGCTATACACGTCGTAAAATATATTATTATCACCTATACACACACCGTACCCTAATATTTCGAAAATCACGCATTGCGATCGTTATGCGGATCGTACGAGCCCGGCCATTGCCACCGGCGGATTTGGTTAATCCACGCATCGAAACAACCGTACTTATATCATACATACCGCCTATATATTTCTCATCGATAAGCCGCGGTAAGTACGTTTGTTGTTCTATATACGACATGGCTAAATATTATATGTAGGTATATGCTATTATCTATCGCTATTATTATGTTTAGTTTCGACATAATATATATTACCTGCCCCTATTATACGTAGGGATCTGCAGGAAGGCAGTACGCGTGATATTCCATTAGATTGTTCTCGATGCGCGGCCAGATTTATTTTTCGTCATTTTTTGCCCTTTTTGACCGTTAAAAACGACGACGTTACAATAATCGTATATTACGTATATAGACGTTATTCATAATAATATATGTTATATTTATTTTATTTCTTCCGAAAACGATGCATCTTCGTAATCTTATTGTTTGAAAGTCATATATAAATAGCAACCTATATATATTATGTATAAAACCGAGGTTAATGCACAATGCACATTTCAACTTTTTACGCATTTATTTAAAAATAATTTGTTCATTTGGTTGATGCAATATAATATTAGTGCTTAGTAGTCAATATACTTTAATATAATTGATATGCGTCTTAAACACATTTTAAGCTAGCTTACTTCATTCAATTACAATTAAAAAAAAAAAACTATAATAAACATTATAAACTTAAATACTCGAATTCAAACGTGATTTAAAATCTCAGAGCAGAAGAGAGCAATACAAATTATATCTATGGTGAATTATTATCAACACTAAAATTCCTAATGCTTATACAAGTATAAGGTTACCTCTTTTTATAGATTAAAATTTATGATAAAAAAAAAATTGAGGTCTAAATATAAATAATATTTCTTCGTTTTATATAAGCAGATATGTTTTTACACTTGAAATTTGCATAATATCATATGGTTTTATACACAACTGGAAATCATGGTTAGAGACAATAAATCCCTACACATTTTTAAGATCAGAGTTTTAAGTAGCTTGTATTTTTGGTTTATCAAATCTAACAACTATAATATCAGATAATTTGTATGCGATTGTTTGTCCGTGATATGCTTTATTAATTATATATGCAGAGATATAAATAATGGATAATGGTATTTTAATGGGACACTTGTAGTGATGTCATAACTATTGTTAAGCTAAACTTATCTGATTCGTTAAATGAAAATAATTTCTTCTACAATTTTGTTTAGTTTAAAATAAATTTCTGAAACTAATTTCTAAAAATTATTCTGACGTGGTCAAAGACCAGTGAAGTATACCGTACCCAGAACGACTTATAGGACCTATGTAGATATAAAAGTCTTAAAATAAATAAGTTAATTTGTAGTTAGTATATATATTACAAAAAAAAAAGTCACACAAGTACTTATAAACAAGGCTTTATCGTAACTACCTGAAATTTCACACTCATCGGTGAAAATAACGAATAGTAACAACAGAACAGTTTTATTATTAAGCTCTAGATATAGAAATATACCATAGATTATAAATTAAATACCTACTTTATAAGTTAAAACTGAGTATAAAATGTATCGTATAATATTAAAATGTCATATTGATCACTAAACATTCGTACTTATATACATTAATGTACTGTATTATTTATTGGACGTAAAATAAACACAGGATAATGATCAAAGGATGCACTATACTATTAAATACGTATGGACACAACATAAAAATCATATAAATTGATATATGGTCCAGTGAGTCGGAACATAATATTGTTTATCGAAAATATGTTTGATCCATTGTAGTTGTTTAATGAAAAAATAATTTTTTTCTCTTTTAAAGACCGTTTGTCGTGTACAATATTATGTCCCAATAAATCACGGACGGTAAACAAACAAGGAGATATATGAGGCGTGTTTAATGATTCGGCCATTCGGGAGGAACTGATAAATGAATTAAGAATATAATATTGTTTTAAAATTAAAACAATGCTGAGCATTTAGAAATTTAAGAAGTTAAAATGTGCACTCTGGTAAATACAATACGTTAACATTGTTATAATACCATTTAATAAAGTGTAATGGAAAAATGTAAATTTGTAGAATGCACCTGATATTTTGAATCCACAAGAGTATAACCACCATATTATTTTAGTAAACGCGAAATTTACTTATTTATGTTAAATTTGTTAGTTATATAAATGCAAACAAATAATTTACATTATTCGAAAGTTATTTTTATTTTAAAATTATAGTAGAAAGCATACTTTAGATCAAAGGTTTTACACATTTATTTTTCTTCGATAAAATCCGAACAAATATGCAGTTTAAAACTTGAAAACATGTAAAATTAATTGTTATCCGAGAACAAGTTTTCTTGTTCAACTCGACTTCAAATAGTGTATAATTTAAACTAAAAAAGTAAAAAGTTTTAAGATCATATTATTTTCATTGTAAGTAAACTAATTTTTAAAACGTGAATTTATAAAATTAACTTGTCTTGTCTCGGAATTTATCAAAACGGAAAAAAATACTTATTGAGAGAAATGGTGTTGTATACGCCAAGGTAATTGGATTTACTGCGTGTAGCGCTATGCTTATTGTTTTTTGTCGAACACCCTTCGGCGAGCTGACGGCTGTAGGGCGACGATAAAATGTAATGAGCTAGACTACAGATAATAAAAATAAATAAAAAGCAAAATATTACTATAGGGATGTGTGCGTTTCAAATGCTATAAAATCGACACTGGCAAATTCGGATTAGCGGTACGCGAACGATATTGGCATTAAAAAAGAAATACACGATAAAGTCTAAGACAACAAAGCATCCTCCGTGAAAAAAAAAAACTGAAAAAAACAGTACCGAGCTCGAGGGATGATAATATAAACTCGATTTAATGGTTTTAAAAATAACTCTGGATCGGGAACATTCGTATGTAAGTCGGAGGAGAAATAGTGTATTACTTTTATTGGAAGCGGCAGTATAGTGCAATTACGATAATGCGAAGAAAGAAAACGATATAATTGGGAATATATTTTAACTCGTAATATTTAATCAGTTTATCACGGTAAATAAATCATTTATCTCGAATGATTAGCTACGAAAAAGTTAGGTTAGGTACTTCGGGGTTTTTTCGAATTTTCTTTTTCTATAGTTAAATAACGCCTGTAATATCGCTCTGTGCTAAAGTCAATATTTAACTCGACGTTTAATATTATTGAAACAGTACACATCATATGATGGCACTACCTCGTAGAGTAATTATGAAAACTAAGATTTCGTTATTATCTATTCACTTATTTATATTATATTCCTGCGATAAGATGTACATCGATTCGTACTGCGGAGATGGTTCCAGTTGGTGAGATTTTATCGGGCTACCATCACGGGCGATTGTCCTGAGAGCCTATCCCTACGTTACTACTTACAATTATGGGAAATGGTTTATTAAGCATGAGTTTGCACAATAAATGCGATGGAATCACACATCCGTGTCACCTTCCCGCTCGAACAAGTATTGTATACTGATAGATCCATATTATATTAGTTGATGTGGATCCGAAGACGGAAGCTTAAGCAAGCTCGTATATTGGATGGGCCAACTAATGGTAGTTTAACGCGGAGCTCTTTGATATTTTAGAAATTTGTTCTATTCCGAAAACTGGTTTTTATTATCGGGAAAACTTAACCCAAGGGCTGCTTAGTGTGTGTGTATATCTTTGGAAAAGATATTTTTTTTTTATGAAGCCAATGACGTTTATATTGTGTTAATGATAGATTTGGGACCCTCTCTTTTTTGGCTAGATTTTCACATTTTTCATTCATATTCAGTCAAAATAGTTTTAAAGATTGAAGGAAGATATAAAACAATATAACAAAATATGTCGCATAATTCAAAATATCGTGAATTATAATATATATATATATATATATGCGCTTGTCCTATAATTATTATTGTACTGTCTTACACAATAATTATCATAAACAAACTTCTGGTATCGTTTTATTTTATAATAAAACCCAAAAATGTTATTGACGGTATATGGTTTATAAAATAATCTTAAATTTTAAGTTAAAAATAATCTATATAGTATATATACGTATAGGTAATAGGTGTGTATAATATTATAATATGTAATAGTGTAATATTCTAATACGTTATATATAATACATCATAGTCATTATGATAATTTATTTACTTATAAATAGGAATTGTAGATTTTGTAATTTATTTCATTATTTGATATAACGTAAAATTTCTTATTACCCATCATTTTCTATTCTCATTGCCTAAATTTGTACACGTCAAGTCAGTAATCTCCTTAAATTTAAGAGGGTATTTCCAGGTAAATATACGCTTTAGGTATTATCCAACACCATTTATATTCATGATGTTAAGGTGACACACTACTGCCTCCAGGACATATTTAGCTTTATTATTGTTCTTTTGATTTAATTTTAATACCTAAAATACTAGGTACATTTTTTTTTTAAATTGTTTTTTCAACTTAATTTTAAATTGTTTAAAACAACAACCCTAAATATTTTTATATTTAAACACATATCCCTTATTCTACGAGTGGGTAACTTTTATAGGAATATTTTAACCATAATTTTAAACGTTATTTAATTACCTAGTTAATTTATGATTGTAGCGTTATATAATGCATATATATATTGATAGTTGAAATAATAATTAAATGATAAAATAAATATTTTAAATGTTGATTAAGAGATTATATAATATATATGTATATACATACGATTGTTTAATCAGTAGGTATGCCAATTAAAATATTTGTGTCAGAGTCACAATATTTTGTTGTTTTTGTAATGTAAAAATGAAAAATATTAAAAATAATTTTCAAATTTCAATTCTAATGTAAAAATATAAGTGTCATAATGTTTAATAAAATATTAATAAGACCATTTAGATACATATTAAGTGAATAATTCATTAAATTCTATTGTAAATTCTCAAGTTTAATTAAACGTTACTTAAAATAAATACAACAAAGTCACAGTATAAATTAAAACTAATAAAAATCTCATTGAACAAACACATGTTGCTAAACACGTGTTGCGTAAAAGTTTTTGTTTATAGTAGGTCTTCGTAATTATGTATGGAAATGTACAAGTTTTCAATAAGTTAACCTTTTGAAATCGTGTGTATATACTATATACATATATTATTTATTAAAAGGCGGGTAAACTGGATAAAGCTTTGATTTTTAATTATAATTAAAAAATAAATAAATACAAATTGTTTCACAATATTATACCTTTGTATACGTATATGATATTTTACATAAATAAGAAGTTAATAGTTTCAAGTTTGTTATTTTTTAATTAAACAATCACTTGTTTTTAATTTTAACAGTTTACATGGTACTTCTACAATGAATAATATTACCATTAGAAAAGTGATTACAACTTACAAACTGATCATTACAATGCACGTTTGAACGGGAAATGGGAGAAAATTTAAGCTCACTCACAATGCAATTTGTGCATCTGTGTGTATGTGTGTGGTGTATAACGTCCGGTACACAATTAAGCCCCGACGGAGCTAGACATTTTCTTGGAATAATCGTGGGCTAATTTCGATTTAAGCCCCCGGGAATCCAATTAAGCTGGACAGCCGCGAAATATTAGATTCGCCGACCAGATCTGCGAACGGTAATTAAGGCCGCGCGTTGAGTTAATCGCGTAACGTCCTCGGGCGGTCGCCTGCCCGGTAAATGAACAATTAATCGGCCCGGGGAGACGCGCGCGTAACACACCTATACACAATACCTGCATGTATATTATATATATCGTGACACATGGTGACTTGTAGGTCAATATTTCTAAAATAAAATATACATACATAATATTATATAGCCGGCTTATTGGAACGAACGTTTTGTATTAAATCGACAAAAAAAATATTTGTAAGACACGACATGCGATGACGTTGTAATGTTTTAACTGATATTGTGTGGCTGGCAAACTGTAAATAAGATACGGTAAGTAAGAATACTGTTGTCTGTTGTATTGTTGAATATTGATTATACAGGTTTTTAAATTATAATGTTGTTTGTTTAGGTATAGTTTTGCATTGTGATTGCAAATTTGCAATACATCTATAACAGGAATTAAATACGGTTTTAATTATTCTTCAAACAAAACTGGGATTAAACACTTCCAAAAAAGAAAAAAAATTGCAAATCATGATCAATATTCGTAACAGCCAATGTTTTAAAAAAAAATCGCAATTACTTTTATGCGTGCCGGTTTCACTTCAAAAGGTATTTCGAGTTTAATTTTGTTAAAAACGGCTTGTTTATAATCGCAATTAAAACCGAAACGATTCTACTGACAGTTGACGCGGCAGAATTATACTGATATAATTTATATTGAAACTGTATGTACATTTTATCCAAAAGGTACATTTAGTAAATAATATAATGAAAGAGATAAAACAGTTTTCACATCTGGTCAAATAATCCAACTTTTAAATACCGTTATAAAAAGCAAACAATAGATTACAATACTGCAACAATTGGCGTCGTATATGAAATGAAAATAATTGGCAATTAAAAATATTATAGCATGAGTTAGTAAAAAACAAAAAATAAAACTAAAATAATAGTTGGAAATGTTTTTGTCATTTTTTACTCAAACGTCACATGTTAAAATAATTTTTTAAACGCCAAAAATACTAAAAATGAATTTTATTCAAGACATAATTAAAAAAAAAAAACCCGTTTTTCTTTTCACGTTTTATCGTTAAATTATGAAAAATTTAAGGCAATTAAATGTTGTACTCTAAAAAATATACAATAAATTCACTAATTAAATGTCCAGAATAAAATAATGTTTTTATGAAATAAATTATGCGAGTACTTACTCCTAGTCTGCATGACTGTGTACAGGCTTATATAATATTATTTAATAAAACCTTTATTTTTACCGGACGAATTGAACATTACTTTTCAGGTATATTACCTCCTGTTGAACTACAAAATATAAAGAAGAACAGAATGGTGAATAATTATAATGATTTTCGTCGAAATAATACTATTATCGTTTTGAGCCACCGGACTCTCGAAATTTGGATATTGCGACAATATTTAAATAATTAAAATGAATCGCTTGTGAGAAGTTATTTATTTTAAGGAGTATAATCAGTATAGTTGCAATACACTAAATTCGAGTATTTGCGCTTAATTAGTGTGTAATTGCATGTGCATAAATAATATATATAACGACGTTAGATATAGTAATTGTTATTATATCGTTCGTTAAAAGAGTTTGCCTATTGTACCGAACAGACCAAATGACACAACAAACATTTTGGTTCTTCGTCAAAGCCATTATAATATGTGTAATTAACATTCCCAATTTTTAATGTTTAGTATATTTAATTTTTAAATGTGTTTATGTAATTTTTTTTAATTAGATTAACAGATTATACAGTTATAATATAGCAATAGTATGTATTATTTAGATTAAAAAATTTCACCAAACCCCAAACGTATATGCCTACTTGAAGTATGCTGTAAATGCAGATATATTCATATTATAATTATGGATAGTTGCTATGAATAAAAATTCAAAATTAGAAAAAAAGGAGTATTGGTGTCAACAATATTTGCAACAATACGCCATTTTTCTTTGTTTTCTGTATTTACTCCCGAGTGAAACGCAATACGAGCTCATAGGTAGTTACTAGTTATCATTGAATATATAGGTGTCTTATATTATTATTTATCATAATATTATCTTAAAACCTAATTATCCAAACAATGCGATGTGTATCAAATACCAACCGTGTTGTTATAGTCTCGACAACAAGTTTATATTTTAAGGAATTGTGCAATGACGAATGGATTAATAAAATCCGTTTACGTGACTGCTTGTGTTAGTACTTATTTTTTTCATCGCGACCGTCTGGCGCATTATTTTTTTTCGTGTCCCCAAACACTTTGTCAACATTAAAGTTATGCAACAGACGTCAGCAATGCTACTTTATTAGCCGAGTTTATCTTTCAGGATGTGCTTTAAATCTTCGTTAACGTCCAGACGAAATGATACAACGTTAACAATATTTTACTCTATATTATCGTGTCGGATTTATGGTTTGGAGAGAAAAAAAATGAAAATTAAGTGCTTGTAGGTTTTTAAAACTAAAAGGACACTTTTATACATCACATCCCGAAAGTATGGTTACTGCATTATTATATGGACTAACGTTAGATTATACGAGAGTAATATATGTACCTATGTATTATATAAGCGTACCTATGTGAAAAAAGAAGTTGGTTACAAGATCTTACTTCAACAGGTAGATGAATTGTCTGTAAAAATTTTAAAAAATATAGTATTCTGAGAAATTTTAAGTTAAAAATAGAGGGATTACTATTTAGCATTATAATATTTTATACACATAATCAAAGTAGTATAATAGATAATATAGATAATATTTGAATAATAATTGTAATTTAAAATAATATAAATATTTATTCAAAATTAAATTAAATTTGTCTTAACATATAAATAATAGTAAATAAAGGTATATTACTATGTATATTAAACGTTAATGAGCAAAAATGTTGATTCACCTTATCTTGAGATTTCAAATGGAAATTTAACGGAAAGTTTATTTTAGATTAAAATTATCATATTTTGATTGAAACTCGACATTTATTTTATGATAATTATTTTAAATTCAAAATGTATTAAAGGTTAATTTATAAATGTGTGTGTGCGTGTGATATAAATGACATAATATATCACCGTTACAATAAAATGCACATTTTACTTTCATAGTTGCATAGATGATGTTATAAATATGTCAATTTCTTTTAAAATAAAAATGATAAGAATAAAATAGTATAGTTAAGTATAAAAAATTTAAGGGATATGTATTTTCAACATAGTGATTTACAGTAATGTCATTTTATAATAATATTGTCCATTTTACAGAATGACAAATCATAATTTCGACAAAAAACATATCTGACTTATTTGCTTACTATACTTCATTAATTTAATTTATATATGCGTTAAAACTGTTAATTTGATTACTATTATTTATACTGAAATATTCTTCGAAAATATTAACTAAATAGGCTTATTATAATATATGTTTTAGTTTTTAGATTTCTGGCATCAATAGAAGTTGTAATCATTATAAATTATTATAAGTTACGAATTTAACTATATTAAAAGTTTAGGTTATTTTTTGATACCAACTAAATATTTTTTATGAAAATTTAAAAAAAAAATCTAAAAACAGTATTATTTATATTGATAAAACATATTTTAGAAATTTAAAATTTAAAATGCATTGTAAAAGTACGGATTGTATTTTAGAGATAAAAATAGTATAAAAAGCGGTAAAAAAAATGTAAGTTTTAAAGTCTTAAAATCGATTTTGTAATGTAATGATTTTCTATTACATTCACTCTGAACACGTGCACCTAATTTATATATTATATATATTTTCATTCAACAATTTAAAAAAAAGAAATGGACATAGTATTAAGTTGGGTAATTGTTTTGATAAAACTAATAATACATTAATATTGATTAGTCTTCTCCGCAGTCTACATTATCTGCTATATAAAAAAAAGTCTTATTACTATTTAATTATTATTAACCCAATAATATATAATCTCACGAATAGGATATGAACTGTAATATTGACTTATTTTAATTTTTTTTTTTTTTAATAAAATAAGGAGTCACTTTATAGTAGGAATATATATTTTTCAAATCGTCGAAGACAAAGTAATTAATTTCTATAAATGATTATTTTTTTTACTAAGTAGTTTTGATCAGTGTGTATTATGTTTAATATAGTTTTTTTGGAAACGTAGGTACTGCTCTGCAATACTGATAGGTGGTGAATGTAGGTACCTCACTCAGTGAAATGAATGTGTTCAATTTGAATTAAATTACAATATTCAATTTAAATCATAAACTTTTGTATCTATACAAAAAAATATTTTAACCGGAGGCGGTCTGTGAAGTCATATATTTTATTGTAAATTTATCTTAGAGTTAGGTATACGGCAAGTTGAATGCATATTTACTAAGAACATCGAATTAATTTTATTGGTGCATATATTTATTTAATATTATATCATTATTATTAACTTTTAAGTTGATATCGCAAACACGGTGTGAATAGGTTATTCATATACGAAAATATTCCGTACATCGTAAGTACCTATATCGTAAAAAATAGAGAATAGCATAATTCATCTTGAATCGCTTTGAAAATATCAATATGTTTATAGAAGATAAAAATATTCGTTAAGTTATATTAGACCCACGCGAATAAAATTTTTGAATCACAAAACGATAACTATATTTGTTATTCGTCGTGTTTTAAATATATAATTTTGATAACATAATTTAAAATAATTTAGTCAATACGTATTAACAATGTTTTTACAAATCTAATTCAGTATCGTGGATTATGGTTGTACGTTCAATTTATTATACAAATTAAACATTAAATATAATTATTTATATTAAAAAAATACAACCATCGTTATGAGTAAATAATGTGTATAGTCGTATAGCCGTATAGGTACAGTTTATCGTTGTAGATGAATTTAATGTTTGAGTTCTCACGTACCTACTCTTATAATTTTATGTTTTAGAATAAGTAATTTAATTAATATTTTTCTACAAAATAATTATTTAAAATGTTTGTTTGGTATCCTTTATATTGTAAAATATTCTGTAAACAAAAAAAAAACTCCTTATGTTCTTATAATTCTTACCTATCATATTATTAAACAATACATATTTGCTTTAATCCTCGAATTTCTGTTTTTTTTTCTTAAATTTATTATTTTATTTTTAAAAAGACACATTCTCTTTCTTTTAAAATTTCTCCATGCATAACTTCCAAACCATACAACTGAAATTGTAAATTGAAATCCTGTAGGAGATGTTTCCCGTCATTTGCAGCAACTTTATAGGATATTCGTGGTACAATCATTTATCAAATCAATATTATAACAAAAATGTTTTATATCTGAATACAAGACCTAGCGACATCAACAAAAACAGGTAATGGTATTATTTCAAAATATAATAATATCACTGAAGTGAGATATAATCTGTAATAAAGTTATAAAAGTACTTAATTGGTTTAAATTAAATTAATAATATTATAAATATTTATAATTTGCTTTTGGCATTAGTAAAAATATGCTAATGTTGCAATACAATAGTAATATTTTATGAATTTAAGTAATCGAATTTAAAATATAAAAATAGCATAAAAAAAAATAATAATTCTATATTTATAACATGTATTGTTTACCTGTATTTATATTAACGATAGAGAGGCATTTAAAGAAATTGATACTCTTATAATATCACTTTTAATAAACTTTTGGCAAAGTTGATACAATTGTAAAGTAAAAATGTCATATATATTTTGTTTAACAATCATTTAATATGAAAGTTCTATTATTTCCGATAAAAAAAAACATTAAAAGTTAACAATTATACTTAGTTTATTACTTTACTTTAGTTTGTCTTAAATATTTTGTGTCAATATTTATGTAAAATATAATAAAAATACTCGATTTTTATTTTGGTTTGGGATTGGTATAGAAGTATAAAAACGACAACAATTTTATTTTACTAAAATTTATAATTAATTAAAAACTCATTTTATTATATTCGTTTTTGTGCAGTGCTCATATTATACTCCTAATGAAAGCAATTATAAGTAAATATTTTGAGTATTTTTCTCTTGCCACTTTTAAAATATTTGATTGTTTGGATCTTGTAATTTAAGTTCATAGGAATAACGCTGAATTTTTTTTTTTTTTTTGACGTTCGGTAGATACAAAAAATAATAGACAATACTATTGGTATACTAATTTATACTTTCTATATAGGAATTAATTACTTTTTTTATTGTTAACTGTAAATCAAAATTGGTTTTTTAATAACAAATTATATAATTATATATTAGACTTCAACTGAATGAAATATAAAAACATTAAACACAAATAATAAAAAGCATATCATTTCGTGGAATAAATAAATAAAAAATTGGGTTATTGTAATATTAATAGGAGTGCTATTTTGTATCAATTTATTTATGAAAATGGTCTGAAATAAATAAATGTTAGAATGGCACGTTTGAGATATATATATATATATATATATGTAATATATTGTATTATTTGTATTTAGTTGGTTTTAATTAACTTGAAATATTTTAGACTTCATTCTATAGAATATAACATCGTGTCATCGTTTACTTATGTGATATGTAAGGTACTTAAATACCCTTAGTGAAAAAAAATATCCAAAAATTCATAAGTTTATAGTATAACATATATTTTATATTTTATTAATATTTATTCACAGATTGCCTTTTTAAAAATATTAATTGTTTAACCAAAATTATGAAAAGCGTATTAATGAGTATGGTTCACTTTTTAAATCGTAGAATTTCTATCAAACTATATAAACATAATTGTATACGTGAGTTTGTTTGAAAAGTATTTCATTATATTTAGATTCTGAGCAAAGTAATGAATGTATTAATTTTACATATTTAGTTTTCTCATTTTTAATTTTATATTTAAAAATATTAGAGGTACAATTAAATAGGCATGACTTTTATTTATAAACATTTAAAGTCCAACATTTGACCAAATACATCAAATTCACGGACATTTGCAATGTAAATGTAGGCAGTTAAAAATATATAAAATGTTCATTTCAAAAAATAAGTATCAATAATTTGATACATATTATCACTTAATAGTTAATACATCATACGGCAACCAATGTCTTTTTGATTATTGGGGGGCTTATTAGAATTTAGAAATTATTAAAACGATTTTTAATGATGATAATATTATTAGTTGCTGTAATAAGGTCATTATTAACTTGTAATTATTACTATGACCGCTTACAGAACGTAAAATTATATTTATTTATTTGTAATTCAAAAAGACATAAAAATGAATCAATGTCTTTCTAAAAGAGAAAAGGTTGTTTTTCATAAGACGTAATATATTTGTTCTGTTGTCCGGTAGTTTCTTTCTTCTCATAATGTATCCAATTTCACTTGAATTCTTTTCCACGGCCATCTTTCAGTATTAAATCTACTACACAACTTGATACTATTAGGTTTAAGTTTATTTATTTTGTTTGATACGTCTTCGCATCATTATTTCTTTCACTAAGTTTTTGGCTGTATTACTATTGTAACCTTAAAATGTATATGATTATTAAGTGCACATTCACCGTAATAAATATTATTATATACTATAGAACTCATAAATCGATTTCCATGGGACGCGATATAATGAATTTTTAATAATTGTAATTACATTTTAAACACATTGGCATAATAATTATCGTATAAACATTATGTTATGTGTAAAAAATAGCAATAATAATTTTAAAACTTTTTATGATTAGTTATAGTTTTCATATTATATATTAATATGTCACATTTAAATTGACGATCGTTATTCATTTTCATAATTTATAAAGGAACTACGTTAAATAATATTTTATATTATTATTAGGTACCTTTTTTTTTATATATTGTGTTTGATCGGTTTTTAATATTTCTTAACTTCTCTGTGAGCTAACAATGAAAACTTCACATAAGCCGGAACGACATAGATTGAATTATTTTTAATTATGTTTTTATAATGTATACAAATCGTTGTAGTAAATTTTTAATTGTAATTATAACGATGATACTGATCTTCGATAGTTTTTAGTGAGTTTTTAATAATATCCATCAATTATTTTCAAAAATGTTATGACTGCCTGATATCATCTGATCTAGCCACCTAGCTAAAATAGGCTACGAGTTTAAATTATCAAACCACATAATATAATATTATAATATTTTGATCAACTAAAACAATTATTAATATTATAAATATTTTCTATCCGTTGATTCTTTATAATTAATTTAAACTTAATATTCATTTCGACGTGTATAAGTCATTTTTAGCCCTGTTGGTATAAAAGCATGTCCAAATCTTTTCTTCGTCATAGTATTATTACCTGAAGCATTAAAGTTAATTGACAGATAATAATTTTCATCCGATTTTCTGGTAATATCAATATAATCTTATTGCCGTTTAAATTCGTTACTGATTTCTGTAAGTCTTTACAAATCACCTTTTACTACAAGTTGTATGAAAATCTAAATTAAATTCTTCTACCTTGCAAAAAGCAGATCAGAATTGCCTGACAAAATTAAATTTTACATTATTATTTTAGATATATATATATATATTTTACCTTATATATTAATAGGAATCGAATAATGGTTAATAAAATATATAATAAATAATATAGAATATTGGTTAACCATATAACTAAAGATTGGATGTTTTATTAAATAATTATTCCAAAGCTTTCCATAAACCACACTTCAACCATAATATCATATATGTCGTAATATTATATTATTACGTCATGTCATAATTTTGTTATCATTATTGTTTTTATCATTAGATTAGGCTTTTTAAAAATAATTTTGTATTTAAAATATTAGTTTAAATAAATGGTTGAAAAAAAGTATACATTATTTTCCAATATATTAAATAATTATTAATAAAACCTTTTAAATATTTATTGCAAGTCTATATAAGAGCATTATATCATAGAAATGTATCAATGTAAATTTATTTCTTGGATATTACATAATAGTATGTACATGTAAATTAAATATATTATATTGTTTTAGTTGAGTGAAGACAAATAATGATTTCTCTATTATTTACGTTTAGCATCAAAGTATAAATACTTTGTTTTTTATTCAGTATTTTTTTAAATTTGAAATATAAAGTATCGGGGTAAACATTTTAATTCTATATGTATTTATTTATTCTTTATTACGATATAATAAACAGTTTATGTTATTTATCGTTTCATAATTTTTTTAAACGTGATTTATACTCTATAATATATTATACCAATAATTTTTAATACAAATGCGTAAATATGATCAACATCACAACAACTGCGAAGTTTCTCAAAGATGATTACTCATCTGAATAAGACCGTCTTGATGATATAACTTTAACCGTAACCAACGATAAAACGTGTAGTGTAGCCTTCGAGAGGTAATTAATTACACTGTACACACTGTATAATCGCCGGAAACCCATCATCGTGTAGTGAATTAGGTTCGAGTGTCCAAAAGGTAATTTGAATATTGAAAGTTCGTCGCTCGTTAATTTTAAGACGACATTTCTCGAGTCGACATTGATGTTTCATCTCCTACTATTTCGAGAAGTTATCTATTCAGAGACATGATGTTATGAAAATCACCAACCCGAACCATAAAATAATAATTTGGGACGTTTTAATACTACTATACTACGTTTTTATAATACTTCTGAATTCTAATCCAAGCCGTATATTGTGATGTTTTGTATGTATTACTACTGTTACTGTAATAATTTAAAATAGGTATTTGAAACAAAAAATAACGAAGGGAAATAATGTCTTCCGCATATAATTATAATTTTAAAATAAAAATAATAATCACATTGGCTCGTTGGATGGTAATTTGTTTCCTTTAAATTTACAATTGCGAAGTTTACACAGATTCGGGTGATAAATTATGTGGAAACGAGATACCGGTCTGGCTGTTTGGAAAAACGAATCTGTACATCGTTACCATGGAGTTGATTAAATGGCTGCTGGCGTTTACGTAAGAAAAAGAAATTCGAGAACATTGTGGCATATCTTTTTGCGTCTACAGGGGCGTATTTTTCGTATCTACTTAGGGGAATTATATATTTTTAAAAGAAAAAAAAATTAATAAATTATATAGAATAATTCAAATTTATATTGACTATTTTTATATTGCTATACATATCGGCTTCTAATTAAATTAATATTCAATTTATACTCACATATTGATTATTCATTGTAATAGAAAATCGTTCAGTTTAACATTGTGTTACCCTAATTAATTGGTCTCGTATCAATACACAACAATCGGCACTTATAGAATTAAATTAACTAGTGAACAATTTATTTTATTTTAACTACGAAAAATCAATTTGACTATTGAGTTATAGAAATTATATAGATAATGAGTATTTAAAATACAATTTTAGAAAGTTAGAACTACTTTAAATTAAATAACCTTTAGGTTATACGAATTACGAATTTGTCAATACCGTATGCATTTTACGTTGGTAAAACAAATATTTTTAAAGCTACCAATTGTATAGAACACTGATAATTTTTATGAGTTCAATATTAGGTTAATGTAGAGAATGTAATAATATTTAATCACATGGACATTTTTAATTAAATTTAAATTTAAAAAAGAATGGAAGAAAAAATGAAACTTTCATAGATTCATACAATATTATATCATACTAAATTTTATATACGTAGGTAATTTGTTGTGTTTACAATAAAAGCTAAAAATTAATTTTTCAATTTTATTTGTTAGTTATCAGTAAGGCGTTATTGTTATCACTCGCACCCACCCGTGATTAAATTAAAACCAAAGGCTTACCATCTATAAAGGGATTTCACCTAATGTTTTTTTGTATACAACAGTGTTCAATGATTCGAAATTATCACCGAACAAAAAATGTATTTTAATTGTTTATTATAATATTATGACGTTACTTTAAATAATATTATGTTTACGGCGGACGAAATTTTTACGACGCCTGTAGTCTTTGGGTGATACAATTTTCTCAAAAAAAAAAAAGCATTCGTCGACTAGACCGGACGACGTGACCCTGCACGGTGTTCAAAATTGCTTTTTACCGTCAAACCTAATGGAAACGCCATATTATTATTATTATTATTATTATTATTATATGATATCCACAACGTTACGGTGATGATTTTGGGTTGACGGAGTTTGCGGTGAGCACATACGCGTGTGTGTGTGTGTGTGCGTGGAAACAGTTCTCGCAAAATTATCATTACATCGCGATATATATATACGCATATGATAACATTATAATATGATGTCTAAATAATAATTATTATTATTATAATAGTAATAAAGTGACGCGTATATTACATTATACAGGTATATGAATATGAATGCTGGCGCCCGCTGCTATTCGAGGCGTAGTTAACATCAGTTCGAGGTACGTTTCCGCAGCCGTGGAGATGAACATCAACGACTTGAGCAAATAATTGTCATTATTCAAAACGCCGCAGTTGGACACTTGAGAATATTGCAAGCGTATATATAATTGTTATGACGGTATAGTGGCGATGATGGGCAGGTCTGCGAAGGAATAATTAATTATGTCCACGACCACATAATCGTTATTATCGCTTTGTGGCTCAGTCTATATTATGTATTATTTAGGTGAGTACCTATTATACGCAGTATTATATTATCGTGTTAAATTAATATGTGGTCATAATAGTGATTATGTTTAAGACGTGTCAAAAATCCTTCTCCTATCGACACGAGTGCTCCATGTTTATATTATAATCATAGTCCATTACTACCAGCGGCTCCGTTTAATAACTTTATTTTGAGTTATAATATTTCCCTGGAAAAGCGTCTAATTTAACATTTTATTCAAAAAGGTATGCTGGTATACGCTTGAGTGTAAATCGAATCAAAATAATTTTATAAATTTTCGAAATGTTACAGTAGTAATTTAGTCCAATGTTTCCCAACCTATGGGTAGTAGAAGTGGTCCACTCCGAGTGGGTCGCGTAACCAACAAGGGGTAAATTTGAAGGTGGCCATTACAAACGAGGTTGGGAAACACTGATTTACTCTATTAAGTTATTACTCATTATTTACTTAATTTAATAAATATTTTTCCATTTGATAAAAATATTATTATAAAAATTATCTACTCGATTAAATTTATTTTATTATCTCACTTTTCCATTTGTTTGATTATATACTTTTTATTTTATATTATATTACGTTGTATACGCACTTTTTACCGATAAACTTCCGCTATATGAAAATCTAAAAAGTCATAAAATAACTAGTTTAAAGTAAGAGTCGGTAATATTGTATCACTATATTTCCTTAAATCCTCGACATTACTAATAGTTAACCTTTTTTAAATGGAATTCAAATAAACAGAAAAGTATTGTAACTATACTTTAATATAAACAGTATATAATAAATATAGGTACACGGAAGTATTTTGTTAAAATAAAACAAATTTAAACTTAAAAGTATACTGGCTCATGTCCGGATCGTCGTTTACCCGCGTATGACCTATACCCAATACCGGACAGAAGAAAAACTCCGCCACATTCGCACACCTAACCTAACTGACGATAATTCCACCACGAAGTAGCGTTTTATTACAATGATCAAATTATAATTCTGCTAACGCAACAAATTCACTTCATTAGTCAACCGTATTCGTATATTAATAACTTATTTTGTTAAAATGTAACTTTAACTGGTTAGGCTATTTGTTTTTTTGAAATATTTATAAATGAGTGCGTATTACAGTAACACAGAAAAGTATAATCATGATGTTTATTTATGTATTACAATAATAATTATTGACGATATTATTGATTTAAGTAAAATTTTCCTAGTAATTATTATTACGATAGTAGGTACTAATCACAGAAATATAATATATATATGTGGTACTTATAAACACGAGGAGAGCTCCAATTATTAGTTGTGATAAGACAATTAAATTAAAAATACAATTTGAATAAGTTAAGTGATTAGGCTATAGTTTTAGTGAATATTGTGTACTGTTTTGTGTCACTTTAAGGCATGTGTCGAAATAATAAATCAATACACGTTTGTATAATATATAATATCCACTGTATAGAAATCAGTTACCTAATTTCCCAAACAAACAATAATATACATTGTATATCATGGACTATATGGTCCCCCGGGACATTTGATGTACTATAATATTATAGTAAGAGGTAGATAAAGGTAATGAAAGAGCTGACTGCAGAGCGACTCGTAACTCAATCACTAACTCACGTTTTGAAGTTATCCCTCACTATTGTCGTTAGCTATATAACTGACCTGTGTTGTAATACCATGAATGCGGCGCAACGCAATAATCACTAAGAAAAATAAAATATATCAATATCGAACACTGGCCATAATACCTAATATTTTAATAAATTGGATAAACAAAGTCAGAACTATTGTATCAGTATTCAATACAATTAACTCCACCATCGTATCAGTCGAGTGGTCGACCCCCGAATAAAATATTCAGAACCAGGTGGCTGTTAATAATATTATGACTATTTTGTACTATTTTGTTTAGTTTTATTTTTTTCTTACAGTAAAACACCTGATAATATGGTAACATTTGTAAATTATTATTAGAACCTAACACGTATCATGTAAAGCTTACAAATTACTATAGCTGAAATTATGTTTAAAATTATAACCAAATAAGTAATAACTATTGTACGATCGTTAAACTAATTGTCTCCAATAATGTAGTTGTTTTGTTAAAGAAAACTAAGAAAAAAAAAATAGCAATGCTTGTGGTTTTATACTCCATAATGCCATCATGTAATTTATATTACCTATATTTATTATTTATATATATTAAACCATGACATTTTAAGTCGTTGTTTAAGTAGGCACTCTATAGTCTATACTAAATGAATTGTATCTTACACAAAAAAAAAAAATTTTGAACCGGATGATGATGTACAAACAGAATCATATATATTTTTTAATTTATTGATCACTGACAATAATGTAATTATCAAATAACACATACAATGCAGCCCTGATTAATTATGGATTGTGATGTAGTCGTTCCTGTTTTCAATTTCGATGTTTCAAAACATTTACGTGTTTTCTAATTAATAAATATACATAATTTTACACTCAGTGAACCATCTAAGACGAAATAGAATCAGCTAATGGCGTTATAAGTTATACGCAATAATACGTTTACGCAAACACAAGCAGTTATCGTATCGTCGCGATGATGATTGGTAGACTTATTGTTTTGACTTATACAAGCAAACATCATTATTCAAAACGGTTCAAGTAGACGGAGTACTAAAATAAATTGTAAACGTAACGGATGTGGTGGCGGTGGTTCATATAATGGCTACCTATTCGCTTTGTGGCCTAGCTATAAAGGTAGGTGCGGTAGCACGCCCTTTCATAATGTGTATAATATCATATAGTCTTGTAGATCTCCACTTGCGGTCGGATAATCTCGTTTAAATTGCTCAGAAACCTTAACGTATTATAATTATTACAGTACTGTAAGTATAAATAAGTTATTTTCTCGACAAACGAATATAATTTTTTACATTGACAGTGATAGAAATACGAAATAGTCCAAACAAAATTATACGTCATATTCTACTATTTTTAAATAGGTAAAAAATATACATGTTTAATTTTGTATTCTGAAAACTTCAATAATTATAAAGTCATTAAAACCGAATATCGAATCGTTATAGATAATTAATTAGTTAAATTAAAAATGTATAAACTTATAAAAAATGATATTATACTTGACATAATATTATAAACAAAGTAAAGTATGGAGTACCTACAGGCTATAACCTACTGCATAACCGCATGCACCTTTATAACCATCACTATACCTACTACCGCTACCGCAGTTGTAATGTACTTACTCTTGTACATGACACTGTACTCTGCAATGATAATAACAATTAACAATACACGGTGAAACAAACATGATCACCCTTATTTTTTTTTATTTTACATTCAATCGGAAATTTATTAGTTACACCAGCACTCACAATGGGCGAAATAATGTGGCTGTAATGGGTACCCAACAGTTGGCCGATCCTTCCGGGCACAGTACTGGCCGTAATGTTAACCAGTACTACACTAGTGCTATAGCCTATATAGTTTCGATACAGCACTGCCCGGAACTGGCATATTACTACGGATACCGAATTAATTGTAAGCAAAGGCCAGTCAGTGTTGGATAGTCGTAGTTATTGTATCAATGATTGACGAGATATATTAATACCTATATACATATTATATATTATAGGTTCATTAGGCTCAGACCCGCGGTAATAGAAGTGCATTGATAACATGATCATTAATCTGTGCACCTATTATTAGATTAGTATAATATACATAATTGAACAATTCAATACCAGGTGTTTGACTAAGTTTAGTGTACTGTGTTTTTATTTATTAATAAAATAATATTAAGACGTTATTTTGAATTATAAATTTATATATTGGTTTATTCTTAGCCGCGGGGCTAATCGTTTAAGTTTAAACGATGAATTAAAATAACATATACTTAATTGTATATTTGTTTATCTTAATTCACGATTCAAACACTTCAAACTCAATATGTTTTTACGTAGTAATGTGCTGATTGTCCACAATATCAAATAGTTGTATTATTTTTAACATGTAAAATTACTTTAAATTATACATTTATACAATGAATTATTAAAAAATATCAAAAATATATAAATATAATTACCTACTGCATTTTTTTCCCAGATTTACAATATTGACATGTGTATAAAAACTATTATTTTGTTTTTTTTCATTTTGAAATAACTAAACCGACGCCAATAATGCATGGACATTTTATAAGGCTGTAAAGTGAGTTCGTAATAACTAATAAGTAATAAGTCTGTACCAATCTGAGAAATCACTTAACAATTTTACATACAACTCTCGTTTTTACACAAGTAATTATTTGTATATAACGTTATTTTTTGATAGTCCGTAGATGTAGATAACATTGCTGAGTATTAGCCTGGTATTACAATGCTTTGTCCGACATGGTATAAAATGTAGGGTTAAGTGTAAAACCACAATGTAGAGAAAGACAGGTTATACTATCTAAATAACTAAATTTAAATAATAATATATAATATAGTACAACCTCTCTAATCCGTCATCTTTGGGACTGGGGTTGTGGTCGGAATGCAGAAAAGGTCTGATTATTAGAAAATACTGAACAAATGCGGATTTACAGTATGTAAAATATTAAATTATATAATTTACTGTACATATTATTAATACTAAAAATTGAATGTAAGATTATATTATCTAGTAGAAAATTACTTAGAAAAAAAAATTAGGGTATCCAACTACAGAATAACGACATGGTGTATACTGTATAAAATTAAGAGCATATAGCCAGTATTAGACATATTCACTGCATTAATTCCTTGAATTATTCTCAAATATGTGCATTTACTTTATACCACCTTTTAAACACATAGAAAATTGAAATTTTCTGGAATTGAAATTTACAAACACTTACTCAGAATTTAGGTACACTAAACTAATTTTCTTTTCAAAGTTAATAGTTTTAATTTTTAAAATGTGTACCTATTTATAATTTAATTTTAGGAGTAATTACTCTCTAGTTTTTAAATATTATAGTTGTAAATAAATTCAAGTCGATTCGACTAATGGGTTTCAGGTTCCAAAGATGGAGAAGGAGAAAGTGGGAGAAATTTTACAACACATACAATTTCAAAACTAAAGACAATATGCTAATTAATATTTTAAATATTATTTAGAAACTTTAATTATACCTTATTAATTATTGTTTAATTATTTTTAATTTTATCTATACATTTATACTTCTAGATCAATGGTTTTAGTTGTAAATAATGATATTTATTTAAAAATGTAACCATTGTTTAAAGTCCATTATAGGTAAGATATAATTGAAAAATATTTACATTGGTATTGTAACAAATGAAAAATTACATTTTACCAAATCATAAAACTGTATTAGTACTGAAAGTCTAATACTGGAAAAGAAATATCATCCTAGACATATTCCAGTACATAGGCGAAGCTGGCTGCTAGTATCAGTCAGTATTGACACGACATTGCGTCTGTAATGGATTGCTGTTCAAGATAATGAATTTACTTAAATTCTGATTTTTTTTTTCAATTTTTAATATACTTGAAAATCATATTTTCAAATTCATGAGATTTTCATACTACAATTTCATGTTAAAATTTTGATTTTGATTTGTCAAAAAATTCTAAATAATTTACAGTCGAATACGGAGTTTCTCGTTTGAAAACAGGAGTATATGTATCTCCACTGGTCACTTGTACAGATTTCCAGAATTTTAAAACATGGTCTAAGCGTATTTAAAAATTCCAAAATTTTTCATTTTAAATAATTGTATCACCGAAGAAAAAAAGAAAGCGTAACATGCATTCGCCCTGTATAATATCAACACAAAATGTGGTGCTCACATAAATAGGACGGAGAGGATGTTATATGCGCGTATTTCGAATGATTTATTGTTTTATCAGTCGGTTATGAACTACCCTCTCGCATGTAACACATATACTTCATGCACGTATATGCATATCGTTATACGCACGCATGTAGGTACGAACTTGCATTTATTTATTAGGTCGTCTCAAATAACGTCGCGTTGTGATTTTTATTGAGCGCCATCTCGTTTATTTTAGATTCGTGTGTATTTATATACAATATAATATGTTATTATTATGACGCGCTCGAGAATTCGCCTTTTATTTTATTTGTTTTCACCTTCCCTACCGCCGACCGTCGTCACCGTGATCGATTTTTCTGCGTTTCGTCGTTTGGGTTTGATTTTCGTTGACGCATACCTAATAATATCATAGGCGACTGGAGAGCGATACAAAATTGAAAATATACAGGATGATTTTCCAACAGTACGCTTTTCTCCATTTATAAATCCATTTAAATTCTGAATTTTAAAATTTTAGTTTATCGTACGTTTTCTGAAATATAATACAGTCCTGTTAAAGTGTTAATTGTTAAGCTAAATTAATAATTTGTTAGAAAAAATATTGATGCATTTAAATAAAAATGTAACAAGGTTAAGGTTTCAAGTAGTTTGAAAAATATATCTAAATAGGTATGCATAAAATCTTTAAAAAAATTATAAAGTGAAAAAATTAATTATTGAAAAGAAAAATAGAGGTGAGCGTTCTATTAAAATCTCATCAGAATTTAAAGGTAAGAACATTATCTGAACTTTAAAACATTAAACCAGAAACAAGAAATTTTAACTTGTAATATTTGTTTACAATACTGTCAATACTCATAAAATATTAAATTACGCTTAAAAATTAAAATATTGGTTCTACTGAATGAAAATTTGCCATATACATAGGTAGTAGCCAGTAGGAACTATATAGTTATGTTTGTAAAGACATGATAATACATGTGAGGGTGACTTAATATTTATTAAAGGCCGTGATATATTATTTATTTTTATGAAATCAGTTATGTTATGTATTTATAGTACTATTAGTATCTATATACAATATACATATTATAAATTCTAGCTTTATTATCTGGTTACACACGGGTTAAAATTTATATATTACACAAATAATATAATTTAGTTTATAATATATAAAATCTCTCTCATTTTCCGTTTTGCTTCAGTTAAAATATGTAATAAAAACACTGCAATTACAATTGATAATTGCATGATGTTCTTAATTTTAATTTAGGACACGTTGTCGATGTAAATACAAAAAACTGGAGACAAATTGAACGAAAGTTTAAAAGCCGACGTAAATTCAAGTTTAGAGATTTAATATGAATATTCGTCTTTATGTATTTACATCATATATATACTCAGAATCAAGAAATCAATTATTAATAATTGCAAATCATAAAAGTAATCATTATAATTATTTTCATAAGTATTTACTTACTCTATAAGATTTTATTTTATTTTTAAATATATTTCTACTCATTATAATGGTACCTAATATAATACGAGTATATAAGACTATAAGTAATTGATTTTCGTGAACCAAAACTAAATTCGTGGTGTGTGAGCCACTCGATAATAGCCTATACAGGTTTAAATAATAAGCTACAAACACCCCTCCCAAATCTCAAAGAATCTGTTAATGTAACTTTTATTTAAAGCGATTAAATCGTTCAGAAGTTACACGATTACAACAGACGCATAGACAAATTATGAATACTTAATACACGTATGTAAAATAATTTCTCTTAGAATTGTTGTCGTCATTGTCTTGGACTATTTTATTTCATTATTTTACATATTTCAGTGCCGACATTTTGACATTTCATACAAGTATATTATATCGTACTCACTCAAATACTCGACAATAGAAACATAATAATATTGTGCTCCTACTCATACTCCCACAGTCCCGCATACTATACTTACCTAGCAGTTAAGCATTTGTACTCAAACGCAGCTACAGATGAAATAATTCAACCGTGTGTATAATAATATAAACATCCGCTTCTTATAAAATTATATTATACGTTAGACGCACTGGTTGCTTGCAGCCACTATTATAGTTTTAGTATAATATTGTTATTATGCCGTCTACGTCACATTCGCATGAATATTACAATAGTACCTTAAAACTCTGTTCACGTCCAAATGCGGTTATAATACATTAATACAAAGTTACACAATTCTAAAACGATATGACATAAAATATATACCTACCTATAATATTGTACAGCTTATAATTGACTAAGGAGTGACGTCGATTTGCTGGTTCATACCCACTTTGCCGAATCTCAATTCGCCGACAACTCAGTTTGCCGACAAATATACCAGTTTTAAAATATTTTTAAAATATTTCCTTTTTGCCGACAGTTTAGTTTGTCGACGTCTTGGTTCACCGACAAATTATTAATAAAGTTTCAATTTTTATGATTCGCCGACAGTGGATGGTACATTTAAATCCACCCCCCCCCCAATTATTTATGCAAATACACACATTACACTGTTTTGTAATGGGTGTTATAGTGCCAATGGTTATGGTATGTTATTATTTCAAAAATTAATATATATATTAACATATTATATAATATATATCTATTTTATATTCATATTTTTATACATTATAATATTATATTAAATTCATATATTTATTTATATTTAGTTTTATGCTCTTTTACCGAATAAAAGCAATAATACTTATAAGAGAATGTTCAATATAATTAAAGAAGCTGCCTTGAGAAATGATTTGGCTTTTAAACTAAAAACATTTCAAATTGATTTTGAAATAGGAATGATTGTTACCAAAAAAGATTTATTTAGATATTACACAGAAATAAAAGGATGCCTTTTTCATTTTGGGAAATCTATATGGCGTCAAGTACAAACCATTTGGATTAGTGCACGATTATTATACACAATGATGAAGTAAAAATACTGTTCGAATAATATATGCCTTAACTCTGTGTATAATAATGTAGTATAACCTACTTTTATTTTTATATAATATATCTACTGACAATGTATTAATAACCATGTATACATGACAAATGTATATATACTTTTATTTTTTAATAAGTCAGCTAATTGGGAACATGTAAATAAATAGTCGGCGAACTGGGGTGTCGGCGAATTGGAATTCGGAAAATTGGGATTCGGCGATGTGGAAAGTCACGGATTTGCTCTGCATCGTTATCTACTACATATAATAATACATTATCATAGTTAAATTTCAATAGAGTTCAGTTTTTTGGTATTTCTCGCGTATAAGTGTGTATACCAATACCGATCGGTGTAAATGTTAACTCTGAAACCCACTTTTGAAATTATAAAAATAATTTTGAACACTTTAAATTCTTATTGTTTAGAGACAGCGTTTGGTGAATATTATCACGATCGATATTATAAAAGTCAAACACGATTAGAGACTTCATGTCGAATTCCATTCGGTTTTCAAAGTCCCAATCGCATAATTAGATCAAATAGAATACGACTAAATTCGAATGTCACGTGCTTGTTAGACAGAAACGGAAAGTTACTGTTTCTAATCCCCTTAATGGTAATAATCACCTTCGTTTTTAAAACTAGGAAACTCGCAAAATATATCGATTGTTTCGTTTAATAATAATAATAATAAAACAAACCCGTTTTACAATGAAAACACACAGATAATAAACTACAAAACGAATTCGTTTGGAGGGGAAAAAAGTATATAGTAACCGCAATTTTTCAGTTGCTAAACGCACGGCTCATTTTCGTTCAATGTAAGTAATGGTTTTGCTCAGAATGTTTATAAACCAGCGGAGTGGAATGGAATGTAAAATATATATCGCGGTTATCCGAGGTTCCTGCGAGATCTCCGAAACGGACACGATGAATAGAAAACAGCAGTATATCGGACAGATCCGTACTCCGAATCGTCCACAGATAGTCCGTATATATTCCGTTCGTCTGCGTAAATATATTTAAATACCTAAGTGCATAATATCCCCCCGCGCGCTTGTTAACGTATTTACAGCCTATACTCATTACAGGTATTAACGGCGGTGTTTTAATAACCAACCATGCCACCGTGGACATGCATTTATTATGACTCGACCCAACAGAAACGATATATTGCCATACCTGAGCACTTAAAAACGTGCCAACTAAATAAATATTTACGAATGTTAAACGCCAAGTATTCGCCCCTAAATATTATACCTACACAATTATTATCATATAACAATATTTAGTATGAATGCGACACTAAGTGGATAATATAATACCGTTTAATTGGTTTGTATAGAAAAAAAAACAACAAAAACGATATATATTTAGAACCGTTTGTCTAAGTCGCAACGTTTATAAAATTGTCTTTGTTTTTTTGTCGAAAATATTGTAGAAACTATAAATAACTATTATAGGTGTACTTTAATAAACGATGTAGTGATATATATATATATATATATATTTAATATTTGCCCACTTCTGTTTTTATTTTTTTAGTCTCATTTCATAAGACTCCGCGTCACACCCCGTCTGCGTTCACTTTGTAAAACTTCCCACTCATTGGCGAAAACCAGGGGCAAAACTAATTATTACTGATAAGGAACACCCGGGGTCTGCAGATATTAATTAACCGACCGACAGTTCGCAATTTAATTAATTTTAAAACACGAGATAACGATATATTATTATGGAACAATGGAAGCCAAAAATGAGCAATATTCCAAAACCGGGTTAATGGGTTGTTTTTGTGGTGGAATGGAAATGGTATGCTATTAAGGCTTTCTATAATGGCGTTTAACGATGAAAAAAAAAATATTATACATAATAATCATAATAATAATAATAACAGATAGGAGTTTATTTCAGGGATATTTCGCAAAAAGCTTTTTGGAATTTTAGAATCCGGTGTTGCACGTGCATTGTTATTTTCTTATTTTCTATTATCGACTATACATAATATAATCGACATGGCGAATTTTTCAATATATTTTTTTATTATTATTATTCGACATCACGCGATAATACCTAATTATACGATTATTGTTTATTGCGCACGATCAACGCGTTATATCGATTTATTATTTTAAAGCTCACAATAACCGCAGTTGTTATTTAAAGCTCGTGGTTTTTTTCAGTCTTACGGATAAAACATTTCGGACAAAATGTTCAATACACCGTTAGAGCAACGTCATTCAAAACGGATCGTAGGTCCGTATAGGTACCGGGAAATGTGGTAGATGCTGCAGGGTTGGCGGCAAGCGATTGGTACCTGGCTATCTAGTACAGTGCGAGTGACCTTTGAAACAAGCCCGGACTAGTGATATATTCATAAAATTACAACATTCGCCCCGACTGTCCACTAGAGGTTTGGCAAAAACAACA
Source organism: Rhopalosiphum padi (assembly GCF_020882245.1). Classification (NCBI taxonomy): domain Eukaryota; kingdom Metazoa; phylum Arthropoda; class Insecta; order Hemiptera; family Aphididae; genus Rhopalosiphum; species Rhopalosiphum padi. The sequence continues at coordinate 30,835,562 of NC_083600.1, forward strand.
AATTATTTCGAGTTGTCGGTTCTATCCCGCACACGTGTGCGCGCGCGTTTGTGTTTGCGAGCGAGCGAGTGAGTGCGCGCGCGTGATATATGCGAGTCCTGAATTATTTATTTTACCATTTCTACACGGTCAACACTATACGGTTCCCACTGTAGTGGACCACATACACACGTCTTCTATATACATATATGTGTGGTGATAATAAAATCGAACCCTCGATCGTGTGTGCGTGCAGTACCGAGCGACGTGGAGCTAAAAGAAACTAGAAGGGATTACCGCGTACTAGACCCGGATATGTAAGGACACACGAGGGAGGATTGGTAAATATTCCGACCATTTTGTGTCTTGTCCGGGTGGGTTCACGATATCGTTTTGTTGCGTAATAGTGTTCAATATTATATTGGACAACCGCACTGAACATTTTCAATACTCTATGAATTCGTTCCTGTATCGACACTAAATTGCCATTGTAAATAGCATTGTTAAACACGTTTACGCATAATATCACGAACCCATGTGTTGTGTGCGTTATGGTATAATAATATTGTTATAATAACTGTTTTTATTTTTTTCCCATAATTAGTAAGCACTTGAAATGATTACTATGAGAAATACCTATACACTATAGTACACGATACGTATAATTGTGTAAAATACACATTTATTCATTTGACACAATTACCTACGTAATAACTATAAACTTCAAGTTTAACGGTTTTAAAGGGGTTTTTGATTTACGTTGTTAATTAATATTCTGGCTTTTATAAAATCTTTATTGGACTTGCCATTCAACGAAAAGCATTTAAATTGTATTATTTTAGCTTCGTATTGTTGTTTCAACAACAATATACAGTTACCAAGACGGTAGGTAACTAAAATTTGTTAACACGTTTTGGCTATTATTAATATTATATTATACACAATATTACACTTTCCTTGATCGTTATTTTATACATATATCTACGTGGTTCAAAGTTCAAAACCGCTATATTATATAATATGTGATACATTACCAAAATATAATGTCCAGTACTTTGTATTGTATAATTACATCTTAATTTTAGATTATAATAGATTTATGTTGAAAGCGTTTAAAAATAAAAATTTATAGATATTTATAGTGTAAACATTCGTTCAAAAAATGAAATTAATTATATAGCGTAAGTATACACACAACACGAATATTCAATGAATCAGATTAATCGTTCAGCTTCGGGCGTATAAATATTTACATGTTTATTGAAATGCATACATGTTATTGTAATAAGAATAAAAATATTTCATATAAGAGAAAAAAACGTACTTGTTATTAACACGTTAATTTTTTTTTTTTGTATAACATTGGTTTGAAAAAATATGAGGAACTGCAGTTTGAACGGTTACAAAATACTAAATAGGTATAAATGACTCGTTAATATTCGTCAAGAACTGGAATTTGTTTCAATATTGAGTTTCAGCAGTTTAGTTATAGCTGATGTCCGGATCAGCTTAGGCACTATCTACATAATATCTAATATAAGGCGTATAATATGTGTTTTAGTATCGAACTTTGGTAGTACGTTTTTATTTATTTTCTGCATGCTACGGTTATCATCTAATCACAGTTTAACGCCTAATCGAAAGGCGTTCGTGTACTGCAGTGATTTTATAATACCGATTTCCGCCACACTGTTTTTCTGAATTAATAATAAATTAAATAGTATATATGATCATTTTACGAGCTCACCACAGACGCATTTATGACAACTTTTTACTTTTTCTCGCCGTATTGTGCATAAACTTCTGCAGCCGTCCTCGATCGAGGATAATCGTTAAATCATCTATCTACTATATTTATATTATCGTCAATTTTTGATATGCATACCGTATAAACACACAAGTGCGCACGCACGCATAACATTGATTTACCGTCAGTGGTGGCGTTTACAGAGTGAGATTATATACGCAATAATATCGTAACTTCGAGTCTGCAAAAACTTACAAGGTGTTGCGAAATTCTAACTTCAGAGTGTGACAACGGGAATTCGAATAATAAGTAACTGCGTATACATGCGATATCTAATTGGATTAAATACCGTTCGTATCCGTATTATAAAATCTTGTAATAAAGTAAACAAATAACCGGCGAAAAGTGCTGTATTAGTTGATGTGTCTGTTATTTAGTCGTCTTGTGTGAGCAATATATCAATATGTATGCGCGCGTGTGTATGTGTGTGTGTGCATCTAATAATTCTGTGTAGTATGTAACGAAGATTATTATTAGTTCAAATATCTTTCTCTCGTAGGTATAGTGTATTAACCTCACCACACTTTAAAAAAAAAACACCGGATAAGACTATAACGATTTTAATTATAATAATAGTGTTTGCAGGTGACCCAAAGCAGATGTGAATGACAAACATAATCGTCAACGCGTAATCGGTATTCATATTAAACTGCGTATTCCAGGCACAAAGTATCGGTCAAGTTAATATAGCGATGGACAAAAGTGCTGAAAGCATCATAGCAATATGGAAATTAATGACCAGCTGACTCAATCAACCTAAATTACTAAGATTTAAAGCAACTACAGTGTGGAGTGTACATAATTATAATTGTATATTAATAAATATTCGATAAAGGTATCCAAGTCGCTCAGTAAAAATGTATGTTCGTTAAAGTGTGATAATAATTTCCATAGAATGTATATTTTCTATGTTTTATAATCATTTAGATAATTTTACAATTATTTTGTTTATTTATTTTGTATAATATTGGTATTATTTTTTATTTATTTATTAATCATTTAAAGCGTATGTATTTTAATAACTACGTTGGAATATAAACGGAAAAAAAAATAATAAACCCTTTTTCACTATCCCATATTGTACCATCTAAGATACCTTAATAACTATGACCTATTGTATTAAAAACAACTGCGTAGAATTGCATAAGTTTAAAAATACAGTTAGTATTATAATGTACTATTTTTGTATATTATATATTTTTACTAGCTTATAAACTATATAACCGTGACCAGTGATACATAAATGCATAATACAATTTGTATATATACAAAAATAGATAATATTTAAGTGAACCACTTCAACCACTGCATCTGAACTTTTTTCACACATTTAGTATGAGAGTGTTTGTATTAGATTTCTGTTCACCAAACCAACGTTTTCAAAAGATAAAACATGTATTCCAGCCATTTCAGGGGATACCGTGAGGTATACTAGAGTTAAAATTATATAAAAAAAAAATGTTCATAAAAATAATAATGGTAATATTGTAGTATAATATTTTATAAGAAAACGGTTATTATTATAATAAAATATTATTTTAGTTGAAAATAGTGAATATATTTTTAAAAAGAAATTGTGCTGGCTACACTATAATATAAACACCGTTTTCTGTTATTTTAATGAAAATAATAATATGTTTTTACAATTATTTATTTAATTGTTAGTTATTTTTCTTTAGTAATATCGTTATTTTTTAAGTACCTAGAAGTTTTTTTTTTTTTTTGAAAATGAATTAAATTTTTTATATAAATGATAAAACGTAATATCTAAGTTTTCGTTTAATGCATAACTTTTCAATAAGTACCAATATATTGTGATTAAACAAGGATTACTCTGACGTTTTAGAAGTTTCTATAACTATTATGGACATCAAGCTTTCTGTTTTATTAAACAAATGTAATACATTTGATAATAATATGGGAAACTCGTTTCATTTCAACATCATTTAACTTGAAAGAAAAGTGGTCGGCAGTGATGGTAATAGTAAGCAATACCTTTAGTTTAGTTAAGTAGTTTTAAAAATAATATTAATTTAAATACCTGTTAAAAATAGTTTTTAAATTAATAAATAAGTAAATTAGTTACCTATAAATATGTATACATAATAATAAATTACAATTAGATGTATTTAACAGTGTTGAGTTCAGTATGAGCATATATTTAGGTTTCTAAAGATGGAATGTATTTTTATTTATTTATATATAATTTTTTTTTTTTATTTACATTTATATTTTTATTTATTTATATTTATATAAATTTTTATTTATTACTTATATAGAATCAATTTGTGTTTGTTTAGATTTTTTTTTTTTTTTAATATTCTGATAAAAATTGAAAATGTTGTTTGTTTAGCCTGCACATTATTATATGTATATATATATCGATATAGATATTTTTAACGAATTCAACTCTGTCAAAAAGGATAATAGGTGAATTGTTTTCAACTAAAAGATACATCAAATCAAAGTTTTTATATTAACATTTACTATTCATGCTGAACAAAATGTATTATACAATCAATTTCTGGTTTTCTTTTTAATAGTTGGATTTCAGTTATCCTTTTCTCTTTTATGTGGATTAGGCCTAAAAATCGGGGACACCACAATAAAAAAAACGCGCCAAGTGCAATACCTCACATGACATTAAATACCACATATTATGCTGAGTATGCAAATATTATATACTGTTATTTAATGTACAAAGGTGGTGAGGAAACTTGCACAACATTTTATAAGTTATTTAGATATTTAAAAAACATAAAAAATTAAACTTATCTGTAATATGCGTATTACCAACTGAGAATATATTTACGGTAATAATTATATTATTTTAATTTATTTAAAAAAAAACTTGATAATCAAAATATTATTTCAACTTTTTTCCACTATAATAAATGGCTTATGTTTTTGTTTTTCAATAATCATTATTATCTTTAACCAAATTAAATTTAAGTAGGTTTAATAAAAATATATACTTAATAATTAAACTGGGTTAACATTGTTTAATTTATTATTGCAAGCTTAATATTTCATATTTAAATTACCTATAGTTCTATTGATATCAGTTTAAGATGAATCCATAATTATTATATTGACAAACAATACTATATTACAAGTACAAAACAACACGTTTTAATCGATTATTTTTTAATGCCTATCAACATAATATCAACACTAACACTATTCAAAATAAAATAAAAATAATATATACATATGTACGTATTAAGTCTGTATGTAATAAAATGTAAATATTTTTTTAGACTCATTTATATTGTAAGTAAGTAATTTACTTTTTTGAAATACCTACAAATAATATTAAATTATAAAGTTTAGTGCGCTAAACTATATTGTGTACAATAAAAATAAAATCATTATTTTAGACTAATTTCTATACATTCTGACCTCCTCGTGTCAAGTTTAACGATTATTATTGTTTACTTTTTATTCACGTGTATAAAGTATAAACTATTAGACACAAAATATTTTTAAGATAGTGTAGTATGTATTCATACATTAAAAAAACTGTGAACACAAATAAATTCATTATTGCACCTATCTTATATTATAAATTATAATAATATGTCGATTGATAGTCACTGTACGAAAACGATAATTGTCAATATAGAAAACTAAATTGTATAGTAGTTAAAGTTAAAAAGTCTTGCTAAATATACTTATTCTATGCCAACACGAGATAATATCATTTTATATGAAAATATTAAACAGTAATGTAAGTAGGTACTAATAATACATTCAGAATATTATACATTATAATCATTATTGTGACATAATTGGTTCTCAACTTACAAGTATCAAAATGTTGAAAAAACACATATTTACTTTTTTTTTTTTATCTTAGTTCGCACTTGTAACGCTTTTATACGGATTATTTCGCCTTCATTAAGTAATAAGTTTTTGTTATTTCTTTTCAGACTCAAAAAATTATCAAAAGTTTATTTTGTATTCTCCTTCACTTTGTGTTATATCTCTTGTTGCAAGTGACATTATTGTTTGTCTACTATTGTTTTATTTTGTTTAGTCCAAATATTTTCCTTTGTTTTGGTTTTCTGTGATATTTGCTTGACGAAAATACAAGTTTTTAAATTTTAAGCTCAATTATAAATACACAGAACCATACATACTCTGTTTGAAATTCAAAAATATGTTTTTTGCTACAGATACTTTTAATCCTTCTACCTAGTATACTTATCATTTGGGGTGACCAATATTATGACGAATTATGATTATTGGACTAATGTTCTATGCTGTGTGCTTAATATAATAATAATATAAATACTTTAATATAATTATTATTATTATTATTATTTAAATAATAAGGAATACATTTAATCATGTTGGTTTGAAAGTTTTGAGTCAGGTACTACCAAAAACCTAATAAAAATTATGCGCTAAGGCGTTATCGTTGCAAAACACATAATATCCAAAGACCACTGTGGATAAAAGTACCAACGGGATTTGATTTCCAGTAAATACACGAGGTATTTGAGTTTTTAGAGTACTCTTGATAAAAAAAAATGGTGTTCGCAGATATATACATATATATATAAAATAAAACATAGTAAGTTGTAAAACTAATTTATTCTTCAATTCACCAAAAATCTAAATAATGTTTTGTAAAACCATTTTTTTTTTTTTATTCATTAACTATTCATAGTCGTTTTTTTTATTTTACTAACCTCGACAATTTGAATACGGTTTCGATGCCTCGTAAGCCCCCAAAGCGTTAGGGTCCGGATGCCATCTACCCTCTGATCACTCGGTAGTATTACGCCACTGGTTACAATCTTTTTTATCAATAAAGAAACATTATACTAGCTGTTATTTGAATCTACGTTCGGGTTCTCTGTGTGTATATCATTCTTGTTTGCATTGTTGAAATAGCAATGTTTATTACGCAATTTCCGGTAAGTTTCGGGTTCAGGAATTCATTAAATTTCCTTGAACGGGAAAATGGAACGGCTTTATTATAAATCCTTTTCTATTGTTATCGTTAGTTTTGGTAGTGATTCGTATTTATACGTTATTATAATATCATGCGATGGTGAAATAAGTATCGAACTATTATTAGTATCCAATATTGTTATATAACCAATTTATATAGTAATAACATCAATATAATCTTAATTGTTTTGTGTTATATATAATGACGTACACATTCAGTTATATTTAATTGATATTTTCAAGATAACAAAATCAAAAATGAATTCACTTTTAAAATACATTGTTAAACGTGATGCAACATTATACATGAATATGGCATATGCATATATTATTACATTTTATATTCACCTGTCATTACATTAAATTAAAACATATCGTATAATTATTATCTACTAATTTACGCGTTCGCATGAGGGGGAGCTACCCATCCTTCGAGCTAAATTTGTCTTCAAAATATAGTTTAAAAAAAATATAATTTAATTTTATCTAATGAATAATAAGTAATGTGTAAACATTGCGTGCACGATGTTTTTGTGTTCCAGCTTTCCGCATACCGCAAGCGATACTGCGGCAATAACGAATGTTTATACAGATATGCATGGCGGTTTATATCGTGGCCGGTAATCGCGCCAATAATATATTCTATTAATTTTTATGTTCGTTTGTGTTTTTGATTGCAATAACGTGACTTTTTCGTTTGTATTTTAATTTTGAATTCAAAACAAATTTTAAAATCAGGACTCGGGACTTAAAGCATTTGCTTAATTTTATGGATTGACTTAAAATGTAGCAGAGTGCTATGGAAGTGTATATCAAGTTACAACACGTTCATTTATGCAATTTAAAATGTTTTTTTTTTTGCTTTTTTCATTGATTTTTTAAAAAGAGGCTTATTTCCAGTTTTTCTGATTATTTTTGCTTTTTTGACCAGTTTTTCTACTTTTTCTAATTTTTTCAGAAAATCCCTCGGAAAATCTATAAACAATAACGCAAAATGTCTCGAAAGTGAAGTTTGATTTTTTTTATAATATAAAGATTTATTTTTATTTTTTTAATTTTTTAGTTAGAAACTTTTCTTAATCATTTAGTTTCAATATTTTTTGTAATCTTTAATTATATTATTTTTAGAACAGTTAAAAATTATGTTTAGTACCTACTTTATCATGTAAAAAGAAAGTTTTTTTTGATTAAATATTTTTGCTCAAATTTAAGTTTTTTAATGCTTATTTGAGTGCTTATATAATGATGTTTTTAAGCACTTATTTTAATGTTTATTTTAAGTGCTATATGTCCAGAGCCCTGATTATAACTTATAAGTAAGTTATGATGTCTGAAATTGTGAAACACGGATAAGATGGTTAACCGAGTTTGACAATGGAAGGAAAACTATATTCAATAATATATTTTAAATGTTAAAAATATTTTTTATTATTCCTGTGACTATAGTCTATAATAAATTATTGTTCTCGTGAAAGAACGTTCTCAAAATTAAGTTTAATTAAAAGAAAATTACGTTGCACAATTTATCGGGATCGAATAACTGGACTATTCATCATGTCAATTGAACAGATATTGGCCTATAATATCAACATTGATGATGTAATCGAACAATTAGGAATATTAACTCCTTCCGAGAGAAGAATGGTACTCTGAAGAACTAAGGTAAGTAACAAATTGTTGTACAGAAATTGTAAAAAATGCTTATTTTCTTCTTTTTTTAATATATATATATTATTATAAAATAAATAAACTGTGAAATTTTAATTATTATATTTAATCAATGATGTATAAAACTAAAATAATTCCATCACTAATATTAATTTAACTAATTAATAACAAAATAAATATTAAACATAATATAATATAATATACATTATGTCCCTGCCAGCAAGGTCTGCGCACAATTATGTCTATTAGTTATTTATTCCACATTGAATAGATAATAACTAAACATTTAATGAATCAATAGTGTGCTAATGGTCCCTATTCCCTAATGACGATTTGGAGGCAAACAATCCTTTAAATTTTTGTGAATTGTGAATTTCATTAATTGTTGTTTATAAAATATGCCATACATATAAAATAATATAGGTACTTAATTTGAAAAGCATATTTTTTATATTATAATATTATAAATGCACAAAATATAAAAAAAAATCATATCCTATTTTTAGTATTTAATTCACTCTAAAAACAATTTATTATTTATCATATTATCAGGTAAAAGTCATCTATATAGTAAATGTATAATATGCAACAGTATTTGTAGTGTGTAGTGTGTACCTATACCAAAACAGTATAAACTAAAATCAATTTGATTTCACAAATTTCTGTTTACACAACCGTTATGCATATACCTTTAATATCAGCTATATCGCATTTTAATAATATTATTCAGGACCGAATTGAACCATATACAGAAAAATGTTGTTGGGTCAACCACATTTAGTATGGTAGGATTACGACTATAAATGTGGCAATTGGTATTTTTTTAAATCAGAAGGTGGCTAATATAATTATGTAGAAAACACAAATTTACAAATTATAACGATCAAGAAGGTATCTAATATCTATACATAATTATTATTATTGATATAGACATATAATATACGAGATATTTTTCTACAATAATTCTTCTCCAAATTATGTAATATTTATTTTTTTGTGAGATTTACATTTATTTATACTTATATACCAATGTTGATATTTAGTAGTTTCGTTTTGTTAAAGTTGATAATATAGTGTTGTGTTGGCCGCAAAAATTACTTTAAATACATTTTCTATTCAGTTACCCAATTATTTATTAATATTATTTTGCAATCCGGGTTTGAATATAATAACAATATAAAATAATTGAAATCAGGGTCTCTAAAAATCATTTCCTCTCTAAGAAAATGTCTTATGTACGAAAAGTAAAATAAATTCATATTCATTGCACGATAAGATTTGCTTAGTCGTTGTTTATATTTCCCTTTACGCGCCATTAACATAATGCATGATTAACCAAAAGTCGAATCTAAAGAAAAAAATCTAGACTTTATAGCCTGAACCATAACGGGAGAAATTATTATTACAATATTACAATGTTTGTTGTTTTTTTTTTTTGATTCCACTCTTTTTACATCGGAATACTTTAATGCCATAAGACATTGTTCATTAGTAATGGTCGCTTTTAGATCACAATAATTAGTTAGGTTTTTTTTTTACCATCCAACACTTTGTCATGCACTGTAGAGCATTTTAACGCGATGTTTCACTTAATACAAGTAAAAACATTATTTTTATAATATTACAATATTAAGTATAAACATTAAATTATTAATTATTTATATTGCTTCGTTATTATGTCATCATAATGCCATTACGGTGGTCGTTAATTTAGTTTCGTCTAAATTGTCCCAGTGTTTCAATTCGTTCAGTGAAAAATCAATAATCATACATTTATTTTATACGGATAAGTTTCACAGCCGTTCTTATAATATCAAAGAAATTTGAAATCTAAGTTGGAGCCTTTGTTTGTGACAGCTTATATTTTAGTAACTGTATAACAAATAAAAAGTAGTGCGTCATACCGCTTATGGCTTATTCATACATATTTTTATTCATATTGTTGGCAATATATTTTGTGTTCATATCATTTTAGTTTTATCAAAATATCAAATGTCATATGTACTATTCTGGTTAAATGTTGGACTATTAGTTATTACTCAATACCATACCAATGATATAAATGTATTAATTACGAATTACGATTGAGTTGTTCCGGTATCTGGTATTTAGCATATATTATAATAATCAAGCATGTTGTCCCTTATTCAGACTAAATTCCGGACAGTACACAATATTAGTATCGTAATTATATTATTTTATTTATGGTTTCAGCATTACTCGATATATATGCTTTAAAATTAAAAAATTTTTTTTTAGCCAGATTTAATTATTCAAATTCTATTATTATAACTATTAACGTAAACAATCTAAATGAACCATTTTTATTTTCGGCAAAAATATGTTTCATTTTGTTAAAATATAAAAAAAATAATTAAATTAATGATATTGGCATTTATGATAAGCTCCACTTCACAATTGTTTGTACTTGCTACAAAAACGTCAAGGATCTGCAGGAATAAGCGATGTCTCTAATTTTTAAATGTAATTCCTAAGAAACATGGATAATATATTCTCATTAGTTTAATATTTTTTCAGTCAATCACTATAGTAGTATATTATACTTTTGTATGTATATTAAAAAAAAAGAAACATTTTTAGTTAAACGATATATTAATGTTGGTCATCTCGAGGGTAAGACGAAGGACAAAAAAAGTAATTAACAAAAATTGTAAAACTTCCGAAGTTCGCGGTAGGTCATGCATATTTAACAGGGTACGCATTATTATAATAGCTTGGTGTCTACCCACTGAAATGTCCATATAATTATATTTACACATTATTTCAAAGTCCTGACTTTAATAGTACCTTCTACTCAAACAATATTTAACATTTTCATATGCGTGTTAGATAATTAATATACATTATGTGTTATTACAGTTTGACAATGTTTAAAGTATAATATCGTTAATGGTCTTTTTTGAAATTCAATTTTATTTGTTTTTCTTAGAAAAGATTTCAGATTAAAATAATATATTGTTTTAGTGTTGATAGAATATTCCTAAAAGTAAACATTTGTATTTAGTTTATTTTGTTATATGTGTTATATAGTTATGCTAAAAAAAAAACCAAAATTCACCAATTAATTACAAGAAAAATGAATGTTAATTTATATATCTAAAACAAGCAAAATATATTACTTCAAAACTTATTTGTAACAAATCAGACTGTAGCTGTGATTGATAACAAATATTGATTATGTTATAAGATTTATCAACATTTAATAAAACTGTTCCTAATAATGTATATATTTTGGATATTTAATTACTACATTTTAAAATGATTTAAAAAAATGTATTAAAATAAAAAATTTATATAGTAATTATTTTTTATCAACAAACATTTATTAAAATTTTGGAATTTTTAAGTATTAAAAAAAAACCTTATTTTTAGGTACTTACATTTTTTTTTTTATTAGTTAATTAGCTATTATAATTTGGTATTCAAATTTGTTTTTATTTTTATTTTTTTTTTTAAGATAACCACATGTTTAATTTAAATTACTAAGAACATTTTTTTTCAAATATGTGAATACATCTAAATCAAAATTCTAACAATTATTTTCTTAATTATTTAACTTAATGTACTAAGGTTTATAATCCTTACTAATGGGCTATTAAAAATTATAAAATATATGGAATATTCAGTACTTAATACTAAGATTTTTTTTTATATATACATGTATGTATATTAAGAATCTTTAGTATATCTTTTATGTATAGGTAAATTAAAATTAATAGTTTTCATACTTTAAATAAGTTTGAATAACCAATTTAAATTTTAAATATATATTAATTAATACATTACAAATAAATTGTATAATATAATCAATACTACAACAATGCAGTTAGTTTTTGATTTTTATAATACAATAGGTAAATAACTTAAATTAAAAATATTTCATTAAAATTATTTTTTTTTTAATGAATAAAATTACATTGATTAACAATATGTTTTAAATAATAATAATAATAATAAATAAATAGGCAAAACCACAAACGCGAACCAAATAGGAGGAGGACGTTAACTCTTGAACAGTATCTGATTCCAAGAAATTAAGCTGACACATGTTGCTCTTTAATACTCGTAATTGAGTTAACCACTTTAACTCATGAGATAGTGCACATTTTTTTTTTTTAAAACATAATTAACTGATATATTATTGTTGCATGAGTAGTACTAACGTTGCAAATACTCTCAATATACGATGTCAGAAGAATAAATTTCATCAATCATTACTTTTTACTTACTACTAGGAATCATAATATGATATTTTAAATCAAAACATTACAAATAGGTAGACTACGTATTATTAAATAATAAAATGCGATAGGCAATATGTTGCTACATTGCTATTTTCTAACATATGTTTCAAAGTTTTGATAATTTAATTCAATTCTCTGAAAGTCGTAGCTTTAGATTCAATGTTTTAGACTTTTAAGCAGAACATGTCAAGATTTTAATAGTTTAATACATAAATTCCCATTTAATAAGTGTTAAATGTTATTGAATTTAAATTTAAATTTAAATTTCCGTTTCAAACCCTATAAATTAGAATTAATATTCGTATAGTCGCTATCGAAAATAAAGGTAAAAATACTGATGTGTGTCTGTATAACTCAATAATTAATTAAAATATTATACCTTTAGATTGTAATTTATAGCGAGTTAAAATACTCAATTCTATATGACGTGTGAAACTGATAAAAACGGATAAAATAATTCTTATTTTATATATTGTACCTACAAACATTTTGACAAACACTGAAAATATAACTTAATTAACTGAATCGTACAATAATATTTCACGCCGACATTTAGATTTATAACAGCTAAACTAAATTTAAACTTATTGTAGTATTATACTGGGGCTATAATATTATGTTAAAACGCACCATAGTTAATTTTTTCATTAAATCGTAATACACAGAATATGATGATTGTCGTTTTGCTTTATAGGCCTTTTTCGTATAATAATAATTATAATAATAAATTAAAAAATAACATGAAGATTTAACATCCAGTTGTTGTTCAATTAAAATGACACCATTCAAGTCCACCCGGTGTATTAGTTTTGACTTGCCATTCAATTGGTCAATGGCGTCAGGGACGTGTGCGGTTGATTTTGGAGTGGGTTTTCGCAGTGGTAAAAACACATTAACTACCAGACCGTTTACACGACTGTAGGCTTCGCGTTATTGCTATTATTATTATTATTATTATTATTATTACCGTGGTCGTGGTCTTCAAGTGTTGTTATTGCTATCGGCCAGTTTGGTAATAGAGTCGGGACTCGGGAACCCGTGCTCAGGGATTGAGTGTCGGGAGGAATAGGTCGTATACGCCGGTGTGCGAGCGTCGGATGAAGGTATGGCGGGTAGGTGAGTACAACTGTGGAACCATTACACATTTCGCCCGTAACAGCCCCTATCCACCCGATCATCCTCCATGTCGAGCTCCAACGATCTCGCAACCCTTACACATTCGGTACGGCAAGCTTGTTACACAGCAACTACAAAACGAGCCATACTGTTATAGTGGCATATTTTATGATTTCAGCCTCGTTCCGTAGCAGCGAAGTTATGCATTATCGCCATCACTGAGCAATTTTGTTCATTATTATTTTTCTATTATCAGTTTGATAATATCACCCGACACTATTCGTTTTATTACTATAATCATTTTATTTTTAAACCGTTTTACAGTGCCATTTGACATACGCGTTTCGCACTGAACGCCAGCAATATTCATTCGATTAAAATTATTATGGCCGTTTGTCTAGACCGCAGACCTACTAATAATGGATCTAATTTTATACGAGTCAGTATTATGTTGATATATTATTATGTTTGTGAGCCCGCGCGCATGTGAATAATATATTATGCAGTGTGCCCGTGTGTGTTTACTGAGAGAATAAAATAATAAATACACACACCATGCAACTGTGAAAGTATTGTTAGAGATAATCCTTATTAAATAATGCTTATAGGATTATCACGCGTGAAATATAATATATGTGTACAATATATTACATTATTATTATTATTATTATTATTCAAAAATTAGGATAACCGGATCACGGCCAAATGAATAAATACACTATGCTACACGATAACTTATCGACGCTTGAAAATTAATTTCTTGCACAGGTTTATTTGAAGTGCAAACAATCAATGATAAAACATTGTAGAATATAACTGATTGTATAACATTTCGGTATTTGGCTAAATCAAATAGCATCTAAGAATGTAGATTTAATACCTATTTTAAGTTTTAGTTCCGTAAAATTAAAAAGAAAAATTAATTCGTAGAGAGCAAATAACTTTTATTAAAGTTTCTATACTTCTGGCATTTTTCGACGATATCGAGCAACAGTTTGGTAAATAACAGTAAGTTATATAAAAAAAATAATATAAAATACAGACACTTAAATTGAACAAGAAATTGAGAAAAATACGTTTTTTTTTTTTTTAAGCATAGAAAATATATTTTATTATCAAATACTAAGTGTCATTTATGTTTTTATTGCAACAAACGAAGAAATAAAAATTGTGTTATTAAAATGTTTCACGATATGAACAAAAATATTTCTAAGAGAATTTTATGACGTAAAAACGTTTTTGTTTGAGCTTTTATTATATAAGAAAAATTACGATCCATGTTTATGTATCACTGTAAAATAACAAGTTTGAAAATCTATTATTTATATTTATTTTATTTTATGTTATTGCAGTATTGCAATAGAGGTGCATGTTACACGTCGAGCTATTTATTCTAATTAATCTAACTTTAATAAGGCACAAATTAAAACTTGATAATACTTTGAAATACGTATTAGTATCTATAGTGTTATATTAATGATAAGAATTAACTTATTTTTGATAAAGCATTACATTAATCATAATATGTATTATGCACATATACTATAATACAATAACATAAACAGACACTTAAACTAAATCGTAACCAATATTTAATTATAATTATTTCATTGAGACATATTTATGTAATGACGAGTCATAAAGCAAACCTAACTAAATGAAAATTTTAATTTAATTTTATTTTAAATATTAGCAATTGAGGCTTAGTATTGTACATGGATATAATATTCGTGAAATTTTATTTTTTTTTCGGCAAGATTAAATTTTAAAGTTTACAGTTTTATTTAAATTAATTATGTAGATTTTTTTTCTTTTATTAAATGACTTATGTTTATGTTTTATCACAGATCTAACTTGAACATTTCAAACATAATTATAATTTGGATACTATCCAAATTTCAACAAATTACGTAAATATTTTATGTTTTTAATCCTTTGTTGAAAATCCTTTTTATTTATTTCATATTAAATTTAAATTTAAAAACAAAAATAAAAAATAAATAAATACATTTAAATTGACGAAATAATTGAATATTTTAAATGTATATTATATATATATAATATAATATAATATAATATGTATATTACTAACATTGGAGTTGTTTCGCAAGTAATTTTGTATCGCTATATATCACGATTTAGTGTACCAACAGTTTGGTATGGTAATTAACATTCAGGATGGGTTAATAACATGAGTTAGAAAGCTCTTGGTAACCGTAAATCTAAGGAATTCGGATAAGCCCCAGCTACCCGGGCCAACGCATGATTTATTGCTGGGAAGAGCAATGCATTACTAAATCCATGTGCGTGAAATTTATATGTATATTTTATATAGGTACTTTATTATGCATATAAATATAATATATTATAACTAACAGGGTACCTCCTACGCAAAATATAAAATTAGTGAGTAAAATGTATTTATACATATCAATACAGTTAATTATGTTAATTTGTCTATTTAATATAATCATGATTTGCAAAAACTGTGAAAATATGAATCGTATAATATTTTTCAAGTATTTTAAGAGAATTTCATCATTTTCATAATTTAATTTAATTTTATATTAATATAAATTGGACATTTGTAAAGGTAAAAATTGAAATAAATAATGATTAATGATTAATATTTTAAAGTATAGAAACACAATCGTTAATTTAAATTTCTCTAAAGAATCTTTTTTCTTTTAAATCTAAAATTTAAAATACATTATATTAATGAGCTTTTAAATTTTATTTTAATAGGTTGAATTTATTTGTGTTGCACATCTAGTAATCTAGTTTTAGTTTTAGATTCTGAGTGGAGCGATAAATCTATTGATTTTACTATGGTTTGTATTTTTATTTTATCTGTGTACACGACGATTAGACAATAACATTTTTACTTTGAGAGTATAAGAACATTGGATCCAGTTAGTGTTTTAAAAGGGTTAACATTAAAAATTTTCAGAACTTTTTTTTATAATTATGAAAAATAAAAAAAATTAAGGAAAACGTTAATTTTTACGTAAATCAAATAATATTATTAAAATAATAGTTTTACAATCATAGTTACCAAAATGTAGACTGTCTTCACTCAGAATCGTTTTTTATTGTATAGAATGAGTTATCATTGAATTCAAATTTAACGAAATCCATTATAGTAATTTACTCAATAACGATTTTCTCTAATGTATAGCAGAGCATACACTTGCATATCTATTTTTTTAAATTTAGTATTTGTACAATCTGATAATTTAGTTTTTTTTTTTAATAAGTGTAAATGGTTGTAGAGTTTATACGAAATAAATAATTTAATTAATTAACTAAATTTTGGGCGAAGGACCTATCCAGGAACATCATGTGTTTTAAATTTAATACACGATTTGTTTTTTATTTTTTTTATGTATATTGATATTATATATTACTAATAAGTAATAATTCAATATTAGACCAATAAATAAAAATACATTTTGATAAGTAAATATTATAGTATTCAAACTAAAGTAATATCTTTGAGAATTAAAAAGGAAAACTGAAAGTTGATGGTGGTTTTAAAAAATAAAATAAGTACAGGAAAATATGATCTGTAGTATATTCTGAAAAAAATTAATTTTTAACTATAAATGTATCAATATAATGTCACACTGTATGCAATGTATTTATTTTCTGTGTTTAGTCCAAATCTGCTTTGCAGCGTAAGCATCTATACAAAAATTTAATCTTTATTGTTTTTATCTAATATGTTACAAAATCTAGTTGAAAATTTTAGAAAAAACTTTTATTTGAACATAATAATGCCACGTCAAATTATCAAAATGTACTTAGATCGTAAAAAAAAAATTACTACTCATTTAATGATTTTCTAAAGTTAAACGATTTATAAATAAATTATTTCGAAGTAAAATAACTTAATATGCACTACACTTAATATCGTTGTGTATACATTTCGATTTTCGAATTACTTATTTATTCAGTTTTTTTTTCACGATACACCAATATCCCTAAAACGATTTAATATCCTGGAATAAATGTGTTTATATGTACAAGTGAAAAAGTGCTCAAAAGAAAGTAGGTAGGTAGATAGGTACACCATTGCGTTTCAGTTTGTTTTTTTTTTTTGTCATCAAAGTATATTTCTTATTGAATTCAATAGAAAATACATCGATTTAGCTTATATAAAAAGAAAACACATTAACCGAAACTCTGTTGTACACAAGGAGATTTCAAATTGTACGAATAATTTGACTTTACATAACTCCATTCAATTCAATTTTCCTATCACAAATTACGGTACCTAAGCAATTTATCAAATGAATACGTTGTTTTCAACATTTTACTTCAAAGGAATAAGCTCTGTTATCTGTTTTGTCTACAGACAATACAGTGAATCTTTCATTGGGAAATACAAGAAAACACATTTAAATTGATTCTAAAATACTGCGACAGTTAATATTTATATAAAAATTACAAAACATGCGTTTACCTTATTATCATTAATGAGTCTTCTAAAAAATACTCTTCTAATTAATATTAGTATTATTCATGTACTTGTAATTGTTACCATACATTGATCAATCAAATTATTGTCATATTATTAGCCTACCTACTTCAACAAAAACAATTTATAAATTGGAATATTGTTAGCAGTGTTTTAAAGTCTACAAATTAATTTTTTAAATTAATAATATCTATTACAGGCAGAAGATAATAGCTCTATAATTTGTGGTATTTTTTTTTTTTTATCATTCTTTCACATACTATGAGATTTATATTTTCCTTTTACTCATAAGGAACACTTAAAAGCGTTTAACATCTGATATGTTTTTAAATAATATTTTATATGATGAACCTATAATATTGACAATATAATATTATTCACGATAAAAACAATATTTTACTAAATTATGTGATGTATTTAACATAAATATCAGGTATTGCTCTTTCGATTTTGACAGTAATATTATACTCACGGTAAATTTTCTTCCCACAAATTCACTACTGTCTGCTGTTTTCTTACGTTATGATGGCATGGTTTATATTTTTTGTTTTTGTTTTTATTTTTTATTTTTTGTACACCAAAAGTAACATAACCGCGTTGAAGACGAATTATACGGTCATTTGTTGTACCGGAAAATCTAATTTGGTACCCACGGAGAAAAAAATAACTACTGTTTGCGCACAGGCAATATTTCCTCTTCGTTTTGGACAGACGAAATGGCGGCAAGTGCTCTTACTCGGTAAACTTTCTTCTCTCCTCGGCTTTTTTTCTTTTTTAAATTCCCATCGGTCTAATTCTCGCCTCAGACAGTAATTACTTGAGGAACGTTTAGTTTACGGGTTTCCTCTCTGCAGACAGTTTTTCTCAATTCTCCTTTGTCCACCACCCAGCTCGTCAATCCAGGAGCGCGGCGTGGAAAGAAAATGTCTCTCACCCTCCAACCCACGATAGTTCTACGGGCGAATTTAAAAATAATTAATTGTTTGTGTTGCTTACGTGCTTTGCCTGAATTACGTTTGGTTTGGCCTCGTAGTAATGCACAAATTAAAAATGTATATAAAAACTGTTCACTATTACTGTCGGTCTAATAATATTGTTGGTTTTATGTATATGACTTTAAAAATGTCAATATTATTAACTGACGATGTAAATTCGATACAAAAAAATGATTATTCATTGAATTATTTATAAAATGTATTTGACCTTATTAGATTTAGAGTTATGTGATGAAACTATTTTACAGATTTATATGTTATAAGTGTTACGTTATATTTATATTTTATTTACAGTTATAATTTCAAAATATTATATTACTATTTATAAGCGTGTGAGATCAATTGTATATAACTATACATATGAACTAAGTATTATGTAGGTTTGATGTTAGAAAAAATCTAAGTGATATGCATATAATTTTTTAATATTGGTAAGTTGGTAAGTATACATTATTATTATAGTGATCAATGTCTAAAATTCACCAATAATTATTAATGATTATGTGTTCAGAAAATTCATATTATATGTATTAACTATTTATAGCAACTAGTAAGAGGTTATACTTAAATATTTAAAAAAAATATATGTATCAATTTAAGGTATAAATCGATAGATATTTTGTATTATAATTATGTTGGATACAATGTCTTAAGCTGATTTCAAAAAGGGTATAATAATATGAAATAGTTATTTTACTCCTGTTTACTATACCGTTTAGTTTGTACATAAAATATTATGACTACTGAATAAAATCTATCAGCTTTATATTAATTAAATTTAATAAAAAAAATATTTGGAAATTCAATTTATCCAACAAACAAAATTAATTTAAACAATTTCAAACACACACACACACACACACACACACACACACACACACACACACACACACACAAAATACATAATACAACAGTAAGTTACGAAAAAAAGAGGGAAAGAAATGGATATGAGTTAATGAAACATAAACGTTAAATACTGCATTTTAGATTAAATCAAAGTGTCATTTTTAATGAACTGTCTGTTTTAATCAAACATGTACACATATAAATATATATATATATATATATATATATATATATATATATATATATATATATATATATATATATATATATATAGATATATATATACAAAACAGTGGGCATAATTTTAGTAATTCACATTTAGTTTAAAACAATACAAAATTCATTAAGAGCTATATTATTTCTGTGTTATTATTATTTCAATTATGCAAATGGGCAAATAGGTGATGTCAAAAAATATTAAAATAAGTGAAATCTGTTTACTGTAATAAAAAAAAACTATTTTTTAATTAAAATCATTGCAAACACCGAATAAAATGCACTTATAAAGTTTAAATATAAATATAAAACAATATATTAAGATGTTTAATAACGAAAAATATTATGCGTATCATCATATGAATATTTATAATTTATTTTTTTCCCGTAAAATAATGTTTTGTATTCTACTGATTACACCATTATTATACGAATTTATATAACTTCTCGTCTATGAGTAATTTGAAAATCATTGTGTTTTTTATTGATTATTTTAATTGTCCAAAAGTTTTCATAATACCCCGGTTCATTTTTAATTATAAGTTTACAAATGTCAATAATAAACAATGGTTTAATTAATTACATTATTCTCAACATTGTACGTTTATTCGATAAATTATTTAAAAATAATTATACTAAAATTGCCTAGTATCAATTATATTTATATTAATTAATATTCTTTATTCTTATTATTTTTCATATTATAATATTTATTTAGTTTTCTTTGAAGAAATAATTTTTTTTTACAGTGATTGATTTTTTATAACCCATCGTTCAATATTAATATTTCAATAATGTCTAATACCTCATCGTTTCATGTCGCTTTGATTAATATGCCACGTAACCGTTAAATCTACACCGTTTTATATTTTTCACAAAGTTAACGATCAACATTTTTTCCCTTTCATCAGAAACGCCGATTTTCTACAATATATAATATAATACACACAATATACATAAGCAGTATTTCTTCTCATCCAATTCAAGGGTTTTTCTTTCTATTGCTACTGTCCCTAGAAAATGTTGGTATTCTAGCAGATTGGGTTACGGATGAATTGATCACTTGAAAGAGTTTTCTTTATTCTTTATCATCTTCTTGGGTATACATATATATATATATATATGCGTGCGTGTGTATGTGTGTGTTTATTACCAAAAAAAAAAAAAAAAATACGATAATAGCGACATGTCATGGTTGGCGTAACCGACAAAATAAACAGACCTGTAGAAATGAACCTTTAGAACGGACAAGTGCGCTTTTCTACCCTTTGTTTGTTTACATTTTCACACTTCCTTACTAGTTTGCAAAAAAGATACAAACATCTAATGTGGTATAAGAAAATCCAAGAGGAGAGAAACAGACTCAGTTAGAGAGCGAAAATACAAACAATTCTCACTATTTTAAATTGAACAAAAACTAAATATCCTGGTTTACTATCACTATAAGGATAGTAAATGTAAATACAATTTTTACGTATACATAAGGTTAAAACAACACGTATTCGTATTACTATAGTCTATAAAATTAGAACAATTTAATCTTAATATTAATTGAATTAATATATTTTGGGATAAAAAAAAAAAAATGAAAAATGCAATCAGTGTTAAAAAGTTATTACCAAGTTCCTAAAAATGTTTTATGTTTAGAATAGAAACATTTTATATTTCATTAAATATATAAAAAAAATTGGTTAAATGAAATGTGTGTTAAGTGCATTCAATATATTAAACATAACTATTTTAATGTTATTTCATTTCTTAAGGACATACAATTAGCAGACTAAAATAAATAATAATTATAATGCTAGTTATTGTAATTATTCAGTAGGAGGTACCTACCTATATATTTTTTCTTTTTTGAATTTTATTATTTTAATTGGCATTTATTAAGAATGATATAATAATGTTCGTAGATAAAATAACAACAAAATCGAAGATACGTGATGTTTTATCTAATTTATAATTTCTGAATAAAAAATAATTGCTTGATATCAACGTTACAATCCATAAATCATTGCATATGATTTCGATACAATGGTAATATTGTGATTTCAATTTATGATTAATATGCATTCGAACGTTTTGAAATGTCATTAGAGTTTTTGTGTGTGTATTATTATGAAATTGTTTCCATTAGATGGCCTGTAAGAATAAAGTTTGCAATCGAGGGTTACACTTGGAAAGTTTTGAAGCGCCAAAAACCTTTATGGAAATATTGATAAAACAATAAAGATATTTACAAAAGGTTTAACAAAGGCGGTTTAATATTTCTAAACAAAATAAATTAAACTTCAACAATATAATAAATTCTTAAGATAACAATAAATGAATAGAGTTAACCGGCATAATGTTATTAAATTTGACGCCCTAGAAATTATTTACATCTCATCATACATGCAATATTTTGTTAGGTTTGTTTTGGTTAGTTAAATTGTTATTAGTTTAAATTCCAAAAATAAAATAAAAACATCTCTACAAAACAACACGATACATAATATGATTTGCCAAAATTGAATTGAACGATATATTATACGAATATATTTTATTATATATTGTACATGACTAGAAGTACAATCGAAATCTTGATTGTACTCAACTTTTAATCAACGTAGCGAAATATTTGTAATGATATTAACTTGTAAAAGGTATAATATGATTCAAGGCGATTGCCAATTAAAATTTAATTCGTTTTGGGCCCACCGAGCTGCGTGGCCTTAAACGCTTGACGACATTTTTATGGAAACACACAACTAATCAATAGAATCTCGTTTAAGTATACGAGTACGGCAAAAATGGGACAGGTCGTGTAAATACACAATAAATAGATTACACGTTTGTGAGTAAATATTGCAAAGCAATTCTGTAGCGCACGATACTCTAATAACGTTATGAGTGACTCGACTCAAAGATGCGTTTAACTAGGTACACAGACAATTTGTTGCATTCCGCCATACGGATATTTACATATAAATACTTAGTACAACGATGAGCATTGTAAAGTTTAATACAAACATTCTAAATATTATGGCACGGCAAGAAGCTTTGATATCATTTCTCCAAGCAGTGCCATATTCAAATTAACGTACCTACTATAGAAAAGACTAGGTTAAACGGCTTATTTGATATAATCGAGTCGTATGTCAAATATCTTATATTATAGGCGATGACACTTGGCCGTATAGCCATACGGCTCGCAGTGTGCAATTGGTCGACCGAATATAAACTGCAAATTCTGCTATTTATTACTGGAATATCACAGCGTTAAGAAAAAATAAAATTGAACTGTATCACTTGCACAGGCGGAAATCGGAGGTGAGAGCTTGAGAGGACTAAGCACCCCCCCCCCCCAGAAGCTTACAGTACAGGTCTTAGCATTATAAAGGTATTTTATAATGAGCATGTAATTTCACCAAATTTCCGCTTATGAATTCACTTGTGACGTACCATTACCACGATTGCAATGGGAATAATATAATAGTATTGTAATACATAAAGTAAAAGACCAGCGCGGTCTATCAACTTTTGATAACTCGACATTTCAACGATTTCACGCAATTTTGTTTTACTTAAACAACTAATGAATTATGATAGGGTTTTTATTTTATGGTCTTATATAAAATACAAATGACAAGTTTGAAAAACCGATGTTTGGTTTATATATAAATATATATAATAACAATTATATAATGACAATTTAAACTGTGCACAGTTGTCACAATGGTCTGAAAAAATTGGAATTGACAAAATAACATTGTAATAATTTTAACGAAAATTAACAACATTCGCACTCGAAAAATTGTAATGGCTAGTTTTGAATAAATTAAAAAAAAAAAACGATTTTACGCGTCAAGACTGCAACAGAATTGGAAATATTATTGTACGGCCGTGGCGCAACAGCACAGTAATACAATTGTAAGTGACTATTACGGACCTAACCTATCCAAGTCCCACACTTACGTACTAGCTTATTTATTATTATTATTATTATTATTGTGCGTGCTGATCCGGGGGAGCTATTTCCCGAGAAACCGTGTACATATATAACACGCGTATACAATATATACCTGGGTATAAGGTATGTCATGACGTATATATAGTATGTACGAAATATAATAATTCTCGTCCGTTAAACGGTAGTGCGACACGCTGTAGGTGGGTACGCTCCTATTTTTATTTCTCTGTGTACTTATTTTTTTTTGTTTGTTTTCAATTGCCCCGGTAATATCAGCATCCGCTGCGGAGGATGCTATTGGCTTCCCAATTGAATGTCGCGCCCATTTCTGCAGTGTATTTACTGTCGTCGTCGTCGTCTTTATTATTATTTAATACGGTTATAAAACACCACAGACGCACCCAAAAATACCGATTACCTCACGGTGTCGGCCGTGAAACGCTAAAACGTAATGACAATAATGACGATAATAGTAATAATAATAATAATAATAATAGTAATAATAAAATCCCTACTCGACGGCGGCGGAAAATCGGATCTTATATAAGGACGGACGCTCAAATCGGTGTAGTCCACCACAATCCGTTTCGGCGCGTCGTCAATCGTATATTACCGATATATAACTGACAATTTTTATTATTATCATTAATCTACAACGACAAAGATGATGAGCTCCTCGATGACCGGTCCTAGTGGCGGCAGTGGTGGTGGCTTGCAGAAATCATCGGCCGGAGGTCCCATGTCGACGTCACCACAGTCAGCTGCTGACAAGTCGGCGACAGTGTCTTCGGGCTATGGTACGTACAACAGACGCGGCACAGTGGATCGTCGCCGTCGGACCGACTATCGTGGAGATCACCACGACGATGACGACGACGGTGACGACGACGACGACCGACTGTCCGAGCTATCCGACTCGGGACACTTTCTGGCCAAAGGTGCGTTCCTTATCACGCCCAGCAACGAACTGAACCTGGAGAAGGCGACTGCCATATGTGAAAAGATGAACTACAGAGGACCATACTCGGTGACCAAGACGGCCACGGGTATACTGTTTAAGTTTGCCGAACAAGACGACTATCACGTGACGTTTCGCAAAGGATTTCACAAAGTGACTAACTCGAGATTTTATAAAAAGGTAAGCAAATGGATTCGGAATATTATATAACCTATGTAAAAAATAAATCTCTCGTACAAATACATACACGTTTAGATTCTTGATCAATACGCAAATATATTTATAAATATATATATATATATCAATTATTATTGCACGAACCATTGAACCACACCATAAAAAAAATAAAGGAAAATATTTTTTTAATAATTTATTCATCGTTAGAATAATAGTACCAATATGACGTGGTTACAAAAATTAATTCGAGATTTAAATTTAAAACTCTTATGCAATAATTTTGTCATTTGACATTAAGAAACTTTATTCATCATTACCCGGTCCAATTGACGTTTATTTAAATTAGGAAAAGTAGAGTAAGTTATCTTACTAGTCAGTATAATATAATAACGGCATAACGATTGAATTATTATGTGATGTTAATATTATACCGTATGAATGTATGATAATGACAAAATCGATGTAATTCTTCCTTTTGAAGTGTGAAACTCATTGTAATAATATATGGCCAACCATTTTTGAAAATAAAAAAATCGTTTATTCCTCACACCGAGGGTTGGAAATAGGTAGATCATATTAGTAGAGTGGAAAAAACTGGACCTTCAAAAATATTTGACTTTAAAACTGAGTACCTAATTGAAATTCTTCCGTCTTTAGAAGATACAAAGATTTAAGTGTATTTATTCTCTTTGTTCGTCTCAATATAGGCTTATAATAATAAGCCAATAACCTACTGAAGATCAAAAGCTACTTAGCATGTTAAATTATTAAGTGATCTTTACATTTATTACGCTGTATACATACTTTGAAATGTGCATTTAATTTCCTCTATGATAATATATACTTATCATAGTGATTTTAAAAATTAAGTTTTAAGTTAACTTGTGTGTTTAATACAAAAATTAACAAAATACTTAAAAACTATTATTTACATTTTTTTTCTGGGTTTCGAAATTTTTTAAATTTTAATCCTCTGAAACCTTTCAAAACCAATTTCCGACCATTCCTCTAAACAAAACATTATGTTTGAAAAATGTTTATCGTTTTTGGACTGAATATAAAGGATTCTTAAAATTTATTGTTTTATTCCATTATGTTTTTATAAAATGTGTACATTTCGTAGCTGGCTGTAAAATCTTAAAATAAATGTATACAGTCGAGTCTCAATCACTTGAATTTCAAAGGAGATAAAAATTAATTAGTCTAAAGTATTTTTATGTAAATAACTCGATTTTTTTTTATTTTAACCAAATTAGCTATTATTATTATTTATTTACTAACAAGAATTACAATTAAAATATTAAATTTCTGATAATACAATTTAAGATAAATTGGTCATTGCCGACTTTGTCTTATCTTTGTACAGTTATTTTTACTTTACACTTATTGCGACAGGTATTGCATTGATTTTTTTTTAGGCATCTATAAGTAATAAGAAAAAAATCGAGTTATCAAGATTCGAATAAACGAACCTCAACTACCTATATTATTATTTAATTAGTTTATAATTATTGATCTTACATTTAAATTTATTAAATACCACCATTAATATATTATTACAATTTAAATCGACGTAGTATGTTATTATAGTCAAAATTGTTTAGTAATTTAGTTATTTTTAAAAAAACCCACTAGCTACTAGGTCGAATTTTTAACTACTGGAAATTAGTTTTATAATTTATATTTGAAAAAGATTCTTTATCAAATTATTCATTGGTTAAATTATATGTTTTTTTCAAATTTATATTTTATGTAATTATATTATGAAAATAATTTGAATAGTACCTATAACTAAACATTAGTAGATAACTGGAATTACGTTTGTAACAAAATAATAATTCAATAATAATAATAAAAAAAATAAAAAAATTAATAATACTAATTAATTTAATAATTTTAAATATTTTCTCTCATTTATATTATTACCAAGCCATTTAACCATATTTTTTTTGTATAGAATACATCGATAATTACTTTGTAGGTAATTCAATAATTGTATAGATTATCTGATATATTGTTAATTATTTATATTAATTTGAAAATTTGACTTAGAACTTAAAAAAGTTATATCATTTTTTCATACCAGTAGGCATTGGGCATTTATACTAATTATTTATTTTGCTGTTTGTGAATAAACACAGTAAGTTTAATTTAAAAATAAATAATACATCTCATTTATTTTTTTAAAAGATATACAAAGTGAAATTAAAAGTGAATTATTCCATTAGTTTAATTTTTAGTGATTTATTCTGATAAAGTATCTGATAATTATATTGTATTTGGTTATTGTTATGAAATTTTTTAAAAACAGTTTTTAAATGGGAATAATCCTATTTTTATATCGTATTAAAAGTTGAATGACTAACATCTTAATTGGTGCTTAAAATATTAAATTTATCAGAGAAACTTCAGAATCAACTGTTTTATTAAAATATTTTATTTCATACTGTATTATTACAAAGGGCTATTATAATAGTAATGTCAGTATTGAAACATTTAACGTATATAATATAAACGTAGCTATTAAATTACAAATTTAAATTAAATTTTTTATGTTTAAATTTAAAATAATATTATTATGGTGATCTTTTACAAAATTTAAATTGTTTTTATAAAATGGATTGTTGTGTAAGAATACTTTATCTGAGAAATTATTATTTAATAACTATTCCAAGGGTTACCAATAATAATAATCACAATAATAAAAACTGCCACAGACAGAATTAATATTAATGTAGACTTTTAATAATCATGAACTTTATTTGTCCAGTCCATTATATTTATTTAGAATTCATTTCTAAAAGGATTTTACTATTAATATATATATATAATAATATACCATTTTTACCTTATTCTGATTTATATTTTTTTGAAATAAAAAAGAAACATTGTTTTATACGTTGTCATAAAAATATACCTATCCTAACGTAGAGTACAATTTTAAATTCGAAAATAATTAAATAACTTTGAATTACATTTAATAATTGTATTATCTTTAATTTTTTTTTAAATCACATAAACAACAATCATAACTGTACATACTCCTAATATTAACTCTGTAATTTTAAAAAATTAAAAGAAAGAAAAAGGTTAAAAATATTGTTTTTGACGTCTATAGAACAGAGTTTTTATGATATTTCACTCAGTCTATTATTTCATTAAACTTAGCTCTTTTATAGTTTACTTGCATGTAGAAGTACAGAACGTGACTAGAAATCCCAAACAAAAATCAGTCGAGTCACAATAAATTAAATTACATGGTTTATAAATTTTGTTATACGAATTAGTTTACGCAGTTATAAAGATAATATTATAATCATATTAGCTTGAAACAAAATATTTTTCCCATATAAAAGTATAATAATGTTAAATACATTTTTTTTTCTAAATAACAAACACGATTTTCGTATTATTTATAATGCCTTAAATGCCTTTATTTTGTTTTCTAAAGAAAAAGAGTTATGACCAACTAATATTAAGTAATTTTTAAGAGATTCTATTAAGTCCTTTACAGAGTTTTTGTGGTCATAATTTAAGTTTGTGTTCACTATACATAATATTATTACATGTAATAATTTGCAAGGTTTGGCTTTTAAATAGTCTTTACATAAAATAAATAAGAAAATTTGAAACAAAAATTAAAAATATATACTTTGAAAAACTTTTTTGTTTATTTCTTAATTTGAAAGAAACAACCGCTCTTATATACTTTATTGTGATTGTGGTATTAATGAATTATAACCACAGTCTGAAATAAAATCTTAAGCGCATGTTTTAAATTATTAAAAATTAACTTTTGAATTTAAAATAAATAACTATGAAAATTACTAAAATATAATATATTTATTTAAGTACATGTTTTAAACTTAATATTTTTTTGATAAAATGTATGAAGTGTTAATAAATACATAAGTCTTATATTTTTGTTGGGTATGCATGTTATATTAAAACAATAAATATAATTTAATTGTAACCAAAACAGTTATGTTTATATAATAAATCAACTAGAAAACATTGGTCGTTAATTTTTTTAAAGTTAACTTTAAATTATAGGAGAATTGAAAATTTTACGAAAAATATTATTTTACACAATGGTCAATTAGCATTATTTATAAGTGCTATTTCTCTAGCTATAATTGTCTATTGAATCAGTCATATTTTCGATAAATTCATCTTGACGCATACAATGGTAAGATTCTTCATGTAAACACCAAAATCATGGACGTGTGAGAGAAAAATACCCGTTAACTATTATAGTAAGAAAAATGGCATAAAGTGTAGTGTGTTGTATCTGTTTGTTTGCTTGACATTGAATAGAAATCGCCACACGCCACAATCTAACAATTCTCTATCTCTCATTCCCTTATTTGTTATATTCAAAGACATTTTTTGTTCAAACAGAAGTACATTATTATTATTTTTTATATAAAGCTTTGGTCAGCTTTTATTAAAATATGGCTCAAAAGAAAAAAAATGAATTGAAAGCGAAAAAAAAATGTAAAATCGCAATCTCTTTAATAGCTCTTTATATTAATAATATAATATATACGTATTATTCTTTGAGGTATATAAAAAGGATTATCGTATTTTAAATTAAAATTATTGTTTATATATCAATTAAATATATATAACTATATTAGATATATATTTAAATAAAACTTAAATAATTTAAAATATTTTTTTTTGTAATATTTCCTTTCCCAAAAATTGTTATAAAAATACATAAAAAAGTGTTATATATACTGATAAGGTTGGCACTTTTTTTAATTCGACCAATATTATTTTCAAGTATAGAGTAATAAATAATAATATATTAATCTTTCGTCAGTATATTTATAGCAACAAATTTTCTATTAAGTTATAAAATACAATAAAAAAAAATCATTTGCAATTAAATTACTCCAATAAAACATATTATCAAGATTATAGTCTTAATATTATACATAATTATATTAATTCACCAATTACCACATCTTATTCTTTTGTTCGCACCTATAATTATTGTTGAAAACATTGGACAATTTCCAAATAGTCTCTTAATGTGCACCCCTTGCATACTACACCCACTTTTAAATCTAAAAAATCAAAATATAAGAAACTGTTGGAACACTTTTTAAGTATTAGAAAATGTTCGATGAATATCATTTAAATAAAATTACGTGGTCACGTTGTGGCGTATATTTTGTTCGAGGATACAATGCGTATGTCAATTTAAAAGAATAATATAATATATTATAGCTATTAGTTTTAACATTTCATTTTTAATATATAATAAACATTATGTTAATAATAAAAATACACCATTTTAGATTTTTGTAATTTTACTAATTTATTTATCCAATTATAACACTAATAATTAGGTATTTATTCATTATTGTACTATAAATCATAGTTATTTTTGGTCCAAAGTTCAATCGTATTATCTAAAAATTAAGTAAATAAAAATTCTAAGTCTTATTTGAATATGTTAAGTATTTAAAAAAAAAATTAAATCTTTTATTAATAAATTGTATTTTATTTGTAAACCACTAAATGCTATGAGATTATTATCTTATACTATAAACAAATTTATATACAACCGTATTTTAATAAGCCAATCTAAAATCCTATTAACTTGAATACTTTAATAATGTTTACGATTTCCCACTTAATTTAAAAAATGGCTTAACTGTTACTTTTTTTATTACCCATACGCATGGTTTATAATATTACTATTTATGTTTATGTTAATAGTTATTAATACCAACATATCACTTAAAATCACTTTATCTTTTTGGATAAACGAAATAAAAAAGTTGTGTTCATATAAGAATATATATTTCATATATTTTGTATGAATATAGAAAATTAAATTACATTTAAAAACAAATGTATAGATTAAGTCAAATATGAAATCACATTTCTGATGGTAAAGAATATTTGCGTAAATATAGTTTAAAATTATATAAATGTCATTAAATAAAATATATTACTTCTATTTTAAACATTCATAGGCTATAGAGGTGTTTCAAAATATATTAGTTGTACAGATAGTAAGTTCATATATAATAAAGATATTATATAGAGTTAGTTTATATGAGGAACTAAAAATATATTAATGGTTTATCGTATAATGTGTAATCAATGCACACTTTTATAATCTTAACAATACATCAATAATTCTTGGGTTATTTGAAAAATATCATATTTTACTTTAAATTGAAACAAAAATGATGAAAAGTTGTGAGCTGAAAATCACAGGAAGGTACATAAAAAATGTTAATATCTATGAACAAATAAATGCAAACTAAACCACATAATATCATATTGGTAAATACAATAATAATTTGTTTAAAAAAAAGTCAATTATATGTTTACTATTATTGTTATTCATTTGAATAATTTTATTCTTGCTTACTTCACTTTAATATTATGTGTATAGTGAGCAGTCAAATACTATTATTTCCAACACATTAAAAATTAAAAAGCATTCAGGTAGTTCTTAAAGTAATCCACCGATAACATAATTACTTACATAATATAAGTTATGATATATTTACCATATTTATATTATTTTCTAACTCAATTACAATTTACCTTTTAAATTTTTTTGCATTAACTCAATGTTAATAAAACAAAAATAAAACATATTTAAATTTTCCTTTTACAATATGTACTTATTCTAAATTATATAGTATATTGTGGGTAATCTGTTATTACTCGTTTAATAATAATAGTACTACTATATTCGCGTTAAGTATCTTGTTTTGCAATTTAAATATTAGTTTTTAATTTGGAAATGTGTTTATATTTTCCATTACCTAATTAATTATATGTACCTTTACATATGTTTATTATATTTCTCAACAAACGTAGAAAGAGCGTTGTAAAACATGAATTGATACCATCAAATTAATTTCAATGTACGAATTTAATACAAATAATAAAAAAAAAACAAAAAAGTATAAATACTACGTACCTACTTGGGACAATGGGATGTTTTTTTTTTTATTATTTTTTTATTTTACCTTCGTGTTAACGAGGATGGTTTGAGGCCATATATGGTCTACTTACTTTATTTAAAATACATACTATTTAATACTAACCACGCGATGCATATTGTAATATAATCGATGGAAAAATGGATAAGTTATATAGGATTTCCGTATAATAAAGTTCGGTTTGCGCATAGGCACGAGCGCTAATAAAATAAAACGGTCTGGCAAGTTAGAACGTTAAAAACTTTCCGCTCGGGTTTAATACCACCCTGCATTATACATAATAATATTATTATTATTATATACACATGCATGCGCGCCGGAGGACCCCGAGAGGCTTTTAGGTCGTTCCCGGGCCACCGATTAATTTGATGCATATTTTAGAATGGCGGCTTATATCCCGAAAGCACTTGCGATAAAAAATGCAAGGGAAGCACGTCGTAGTTGAAAAAAAAAAAAAGGAAAAACTACAGAAAAAGACGAAACCCCCAAAACGGGGGATTAAAAGTGCAGTGCAAAGCATAAAATGCGATCAAACACAATAACATTATATCATATTGTATACTATTGTGCAACAGAAGAAGTAAAAGGAGTAGTGCGTATACTAATCCACGGTTTAGGATGGCTTTTGACCTTTAATAATGGCGAACATAGATTTTTATGACGAGATGTGATAACGACAAAAATACTAAGTACAAAATTAACTGCCTTATGAAATATAGTGTTGTTTCCGCTCGCATCTTGTGGTCACTTCGACTGTCCTAATTTTATTTCATTATTTTAACGAATACATTTTCTCGGCGGGTGCGGCACTTACCACAGTGGCGTATTATTACATTATTACGGACAATGTGGGTTAATATTCGTAGGTCGTATAAGGGAAACATACGACCATCGTAACTCATACGACATGTTATTAGACGTGAGTTTTCAGCTCATTCTACTTTGTACCAAATTCGTTTCAAGTCGTTTATGCCATATTATTATCTACTATAGTCGGGTATAGTATTATATTTAATGAAAAGCTTCAAACAATTTATTTTTCATAATAACCAATTTGTTTATTTCGGTTGGTAAAAATAAAAAATTCAAAATACAATCATTATTTAAATATAGCCACGACGTTTAGATGACCTGCAGATATATGTTAGAATAATAAACGCCAAAATCCTACAATAATATTATGTATTATAAGTGCTTCTATGTAATACGAGCACAATCAATAATATTATTTTACACTATCAGAGTATATTATGAACCTAGAGCAGATAATTGTTATTGTGACGAAGCGGAGCCTATATAAGATTACACTGGGTGGAATAAAGAAAACTCCAAGCTAATATTATAATCATTTACAATATACATAATACTAGGTATAAGGTACGGTTGAAATGCTAAACAAGTTGCCGTTAACCGATCGGAAACTCTACAAATGGGCGAAATGTAGCGTTTCGCAATCACACGGTCGGGTGGTCTAACAAGCTTTGGCAATTTCTACATTATCATGAACGTATAGAACGCCTTTGAATTAACAAACGTATCGCGAGCCGTTTCTTACACCGTGCCGAGTATGACGCACATGCACGAACGAAATCGATGTTCAGACTTTGGACAATCTGTTTCACGTTTTCTGTACGTTAATATTAAAAGGCATATTATATACTATACACACGTATAATGTTCAGCGTAAATTATTGAACGGAATGTTAATCCGATTGTAATCGCCACATAATAGACCAAGTTTATTAATGATCAACAATAAAGGCGTGTAATTTGTTGAAACAACAACAACAATAATGTTAATTGCTGAACTTCTCTACCAGAATTTTGATGATTTAAAAAAAAAAATTAAAGAAATAACTACTTTTGAATTGACAATGATTACACTGTCAATTATTGTTGTAAGTGGACGGGAAATGAAATTACTGTAAATTATGTGTGATATTATATCACTAACAAGATAATCTTGTAAATAGGACGTTCAAACTTCCGCTATAAAGTTTAAAAACCAGCGATTTTCTCTAGATCGGTATCGTAGTCTCGAATTATTGCGTGTCTTTCTATAATTTGCGCAGATGAAGTTCCCGAATAATGTTTTATTATTATTATTATTTTTTTTTACGATGCGTGCTTGACAATTTTTGTACAGTATATTAATTTAACATACAACAATCGTTTTATAATTTTCAGTATCCCAGAAAATTCTTCAGTACCTATCTACGTAGGAATTTTTTTTTAGATAAAACTCGATATAATCTTATATTTTTATACATTTCAGTTATAAATTTATAATCAATATATGATATTATATTTTATTATTATTTCAAAATTTATATTCGTATGAGAAAATAGTAGAGAACATATATTATTATATCTAATAAATTGTTATATACATAAAAATAATTAATACATATACTATAACTTGACGTGTCTAAAAAGTTTTACAAGTTTTTAAATTGGGCTTTTGGAATTTAATTGATTAGTCATTATTATTCAATGATAATATAATATAATGTATACAATACACTACATGATTTTTAAAAATCAATAACTTAAAAATACCTGGTTTAGGACATTAATAATTTTTGTTTGTACAGCACCCGCACTAGGAAAAATATATTATTATAGATATATGATCATAATAATTACAGGCTCAGTGTCAGGTTACATATTCACTTATTATGATAATATAACTATAAGAAATACTTTATTATATTATTATATTGTATATGATATATCGAAACTGTGAAGCTTTTATTTCTTTTATTGTGTGATAAGAATAATGTTAAAAGCGTGTATGTGTGTAATTTTTAAGACTATCGAAATCGCTGGCTATTAACCAACTTTTGGCTTAAATTAAGCTATACAATATTTAATAATTAAATTATTATAATAATAATTTGTTAAGCTTATTCAAAAAAAATATATAAATTGCTGCGTTACACTTCATATCGAGTGCTTGTTGTATTGATTATTGAAAATAGACTGTTGAAGATGTTATACACTTCAAGAGTTCAGTGTATTTAGGGCTTTGTAAGGTTTTCATTGTATAAGTCACATTCTAGTGCTGGTTCTTTGCCGATAAGGTGGAAGTGGTTTAGAAATGTGTATCGTATTTTCACCCTTGTGGTTATTTCTTTCTTTCTCCGTCTAATCTCAATTCTCAGGGAATATTTTCATATTCTTAATGTTGAGTTTTTTTTTTTTTAATTCTGAGGGTTTTTGAGAAAATACATTTTTCGTATTGGTTTTTAGTGCTTCTATTATAACTATTATTTCAATAATTTTATCTTTAAAATATATCTGATGTAGTTAAATTAATTTTTGTGGAATACTGAGATAAGGCATTTTCGTTGGCTTTTACCAAGTCTGATATTTAATTTATAGTTACCCATATGAATATTATTTACTGGATCTGTTTTAATAACTCTTTTTTTGGTTATTGGTTTAATTTACTTATGATATACGTTATATCATAACTTATATATGGTATATCATATAACTTATAACTTGAAACGATTTAAGGATCAATTGATTATGATGATGCAGTTTTCTGAGTTAAAATATGATATCATTCTCAATGCTTCATAATATATAATATGTTATATTAGTTTTTGGCAGTAATAAGTATTTATAATTGTTGAAAACATAACGTTTCACATATATTATAATTATTATATGTTACTATCAGACCCGTGCAAAAATTTAACAAAACATTTTAGCATAAGTACACACTAAAATATATTTATTCATCATAAATGTTTATCTTGAGTATTTAATCTTTTAATACCAATGGGTATGTTGAAATTGCAATGGTATATTGTCAAAAGTTATCCATCAAACCATACCCACACGTTTTAGTCGTTTTACAATGTATATTATATTATTTAAATGGCGTATATGAAATCGGACTTATTTATTTAATAATATTGACACAATATGATATGAGTACCATTTTTTATTGCCTGCAGTAAATTTATGTTTGTCTTATTATAATTTAAAATTATTATATAAGCTTACAATGTCAATTCGTTAATAAATAAAAACATAAAATATTTATCGATGACCTGAGTACCTATACAATCTACATTTATAACTGATGACTGACGTACATTAAACATATTATGTGCCATAGATATTTTAGAATTTAAACATTTTCAAATAAATTAAACATTCCATTGAGCCAACTACTATTCTCATGTTGAAATTGTGTAATAAAATAGATACCAATATTTTATAAAGTCTAGTAACATCTGTGCAAAATAAACATTGTGTTTTAGATAGGTACCGTGCATTTAAACTAATGACTCACTTATATAAGTCAGAAAGATTTATTTTATATTTAATTGCAATTTATATTGTAGACGATTTAATTTGATGCTAAAACACACAACAATCGATGTTCATTCTTCAAAAAAAGTAATTTTTATTTTTATATAATATATAAATCTAATAATTTGTATAATGCATCATTTTGATTTCGAAAAGTAACCGAATTGGTTTCGGTATGCATTCTACATTATAAATGATAGCACAGTTTTTATATTGTATTTCATTATAAAATTTTTCTATTAAATCAAGTCAAGCCGGACTACTATAATTTTCCGTATTTCAATGTTTATTACACAAATAATTATTATTTAACATAGAAACACGACTGACCAATGCCTACAATATTATAAATTTATATTTTATACGTACATTTTCCATAAAAAAAACTTAACTACCCACGTCCCTGATAATTAAAATATAGAGTGTATTTCAGTGATATAGAATTTTAGTAAGTATTGATTAAAATTCTATTTTTATTATAATTAATTCGATGACCATTGTAAATAATATATTACAATGTAGAAATAAACCTCAAGAGAGACAATCAAACTTTATAATCACTTCCACCACCATTGTAAATAAATACCACTGGCAGCATTTCCTTGGCACAATATGTGACCCGGGACAATAAAATTACAATCTAAATCATGCTGCAATAATCTATATGTGTTGTTCTATATTTGAATAATCGTAACAATTTTGTACTACGCATAAAACTATATTTTATCAACCGTTAAATTATATTTTAAATTTGCGATGCTGGTAAATATACCAAGTCGTCACAAAAATCTAGTAGGGTAGTAAGTATATAATATATATATATATATATATATATAGGTATATGTGTACCTATATATAAAGTGGATACGGAAATTAAAGATGACATGTATTTTTTTTTAAATTAAAAATCACACTAACTTTGGATCGTTTATTTTTATTAACAAGTATTTTATAAACATATACTGAAAACAAAATAAATATTATTAACGTAATATATTTAAAATTTATAGCAATTTAGAAGCTTAACTAAAATAATATGATGTTTACAGACGTTAATTACTTTTCGAGACTTTTTACTAATTGTCACAAATCATTATTATATAATTAAAATTTGTAACATCGGAAAAATGAAAATGGGTAAGTACCTACCATACTTAACGAAACTTGTTATTTACCGCGTCATATCACCTCGTCTGCAGAGTCGGATTAATGAAATTAGTGGCCCTGGGCTAAGTCAGTTTTTGGGGCCCTATTTTTTTTTAATAAAGTATTTTTATATAATAATATGTCAATTGATATTATTTATTAGTTAAATAAAAAAAATATTTTCCCTCTGAGAAAAAAAATTACATTACACATAACATTACAATTCGTGTGGCATAAGTGCATAACACATTTGTATTTTGTGATTATGGCTATACACAATACAATAAAATACATTTTCATACGAGTAACACGTGGACAATTTGTTACAAATCGCAATCGTGTTAATAATTTCTATTTCATGGAGGTGGGTGGAAAAATTTAATTTTCTGCTCGGATAATGTATATATACCACTTTTAATATAACCATCTCGATCTCGCCCGACGCTGCATAATAATAATAATAGAACGGTGACACGCCGCGTGACAAATTAATATCATCTACACATAATAATATTATCACTATTATTATTATTATTATTATTATTAAAGATGACGTCTGTGTAAAATATTATTTATATTAATATACTATGTACGTTGTATTTTTATATACGTTTCCAGACATAGAACCGGACGCGTTTTCCTCGAACTGATATTGTTATATTATTTTCCTCTCCGAACCGCGTTACGATTCACCGTTAAAACGCATTTCAAAGAGTATAATATTATTATAATAGTATACATTATATAGGATTAATGTGTGAGGTTTATTTGCCGCACGGATATCGTCTTACGATCGGTTTAATTTGGGAAATAAAACATTTTACGTACATACACCCGTTACCATACGGGTCTTGGTGTTTTATTTCAGCGTCCCATCGTAAAATCCCGTTATCGTTGCGCAGTATATATTATATATTATTATTATTATTATCATTATTACTGTTCCGCGGTATAATATTATAATATACGACTTATTCGCAAACCACATAGTAACTATATATTGTGCAAGTGCGTATCGCGATGTTGTAAGGTAGTTAGATAGACATATTATCATATAAATATATATATATATGTGTGCATATAATATATATATGCCGATTACGCATTAAATAACAATACAGTCACAGTCACCAGTGGCAAACAATTTCAAGCAAGGACCTCGTATATATAGCCACGGGACACACATAATGAAAATCAATAAGAATTTTCACTCTATATTTGTGTTATTTATGATTAAAATTTAAAGTTTCAGATTGGTTGAGTTCGTATGTGAACATTTATTCATCAATATTCGCTGCGATGTTTTTTATATCAATTATAATGTAATGTACTGACTCTTTCGATATTTATATTTTTATTAATTTTATCCATATTATTATTTCGATAAAACAATTAGGAGAAGCAGTGTTGTTTATAAAGTAAAAACAAAATAATTAAATAAAAAACAGTTTTGAAGAGTGACCGACTATAGAGGCTACTTCGATATAATATTATAATATGCAATTATTAGTAATTCGATTTATTTACATTCGTTATATTGTATGTAATATAAATTATAACTACATACTTACTTATGAATGCATAGTGTTTACTCCAACAGTTATATATCTACAGGAAACTGCGTGTGTATTTATTTTTAAATAAACCATGTTAGGTTTACATTAAACCATCGAAATATAGTAAATATAGTATCTTATAGTGTTATATAAGATATGAATATTAATTTATATCATGTTCTTTATGACGATTAAAGTTTACAATACTTGATTGGTAATTATAAACAAATGAGTTTGACTGTTTATTATACTGCTCATTAGTAATTAAAAAAATGATTAAAATGATTAATTTTTTAGTCCACTAAAGTATGCGTTATTCATTCATACCCAATGAAATATTTTGTTAGCATTATAACCATAGTACCAATAGTGTTATTGTTTAAATTATGGATAAAAAATTAGTTAAAAAATAACCATTAATTTGTATACGTGAACATTAGTCTATTTTGTACAAAATATTTTAGATTCTGAGCGGAGCGATGAATGTATTGATTTTAAAACGACGTGTGTATGTGTTATTTTTTCTGTCTATTATCTCCTATAGGCAATAAAAATGCTTCAATTTTCAAATTATTAGGTTATTTCTGGTAGCAAATTTGATCGAATCAGTACTTTAGGAGGTCAAAGGAAATTTTTAATTCAATACTGTTCTTGATAATCGGAAAAAACGGATATGTTTAGGTAGGTACCCAAACCAGGATTTGACAAAATTAATTTTGTTTTTTTTGTTCTGATTTAAAAACAAATAACTGTAGGAACTTTAATTTTTTTACCAAATACATGGATTATCATTTTGATATGCATGATAAAATTTTCAAAATATTTTGAATTTTTTGAGCAATTAATAGAAATTTGAAATTTTTGGTTTTTAGTTGTTTTTTTTATAAATGAAATTCAAAATGACAACACATAAGTTTTTCTTAAAATATCTGTATACAATTATAAAAGTTTTTTTTATATGCATTTTAAATTTAAATTTCGTAAAAACGTAAAAATCATAAAAATTATAAGTTACAAGTATTTGTAGTAAAAATTTTTAATTTTAAAAACTAGGGTTTAAAATGTAATACAATGTTACTCATAAGTATCATAAGTATATATACGCAATTGTTTTTTTTTATAGCTATTTTTGGTTCTAATTTGGACAAAATTACCTACTTTAACGGTGAATAACTGATGACAATATTAATTTTTTTGTTAAAATTCAAAAACATTTTTTGTTGGGGCATAAAACTTTTACGTATATTATGAATTTTAATATACGCAGTATCATTTTCAAAATATTTAGATAAATTTAAAACAGTATATTATATGTATACTATGAGCCTATTCACACATTCATACAAAATCAGTAACACTAATAATATTATAATGTGGTATATAAATATAAATTATTATACTAATTAAATATCGGAAAGAATTAAATCAACGTTTCTTATTACTAAAAATAAAAGAAAAATGACTTTTATAGATATATAATATAAAAAAAAAAAAATCATGAATTAATTTACTTAGTGGTATTTCGTATATAGGCTGACAGACCGTGTCCCCTTCTCAAAATCGTTTCCCGTATACAATAAAAATCAAAATTTATTATTAGGTACTTATCTCTTTACCTTTTTTTTTTTTCATTTTTAAGTTTTTAATACAGACTATAGTTATCACTTATATAACTATATAATTTAAATATTACTGATTCAAAAAGATTTTACAATTTTCATACAAGCCGTTTGTCGTCATTTTGATGATGCGGGTTGACTGTGACACGAGTAAGGTATCAGTTTTGTTTTTCCCAGTGAGTTTTGAAAATTTGAAAACTTCTCTCATATATAATTATAAATTTCAGATACTTTAACGAGTTTGGTACTGAATATCTGCTAGCAAATTGAAAATGTATACCTATCCGCCATCCGTGTATGAACGAAAATATCAAAGCTAAAATGTGCGGAGAATACCGTAGACAGGAAATTATAGTATCTCATATTCTGTCAATCATATGCAAGCAAATTATTTTCAGAAAATATTAGCAACCATCACATGACAAAACATTTTCAATACAGCCGATAGTTCCATAGTTCTAATGAAAACATTATATATACCAATAATCTAATCCTATTGTAAAAAAAACAGTTAATTATTTATTGTTATTAAAATATAAAATTTTACCAAAAACCATTTATTAAATTGTGATCATTTGTATAATTAATAAAAAAATCAAGGTAGGCAATCAAAAACTGTACAAATAAATATAATATAGTCACTGACAAAATGTTTGTGATGATGGTAGAATCATCAATGGTTGGCGAGTGGTTAAGAAATAC
Organism: Rhopalosiphum padi; assembly: GCF_020882245.1. Lineage (NCBI taxonomy): Eukaryota > Metazoa > Arthropoda > Insecta > Hemiptera > Aphididae > Rhopalosiphum > Rhopalosiphum padi. The sequence continues at coordinate 30,877,315 of NC_083600.1, forward strand.
CTAGGAATTAAGTAATCGTTTCTGGTTGTATTGACGATAATGTAACGATTACGTCTGTGGATGGTAGTTTAATTACAATTATTTTGTGGAATCAGAACACGAATTTTCTAACTTAAGGCTATTAAATTTTAGTAAAACGCTTTTAAGTTTGATAATGTGTTTTCAATTGCCAAAGTTACATATTTACAAAGGATTCTATAAATAACTTTATCAATTATTATGCATTTTAATATTATATTAACATAGGATTTATTTATAATAATATTTACAATTTAAGGGTATAAATCAAAACTAAAATAAATGTAAAATGTACATTGCCTAATTGTAATATAAGTGACTGAAAATATATTTTATACAAATGTTTGAAGAATGTCAACTTAAAATAAATGAAAACCTGATTTAAAATTAATCTTAAGGCAATCAGATCCGGATATTTATAAAGGAACTATAATGCAGACAATTTATAGTTTCAAGGGGTAATGATCAAACAATAACCGTAAAGAAAAATAAAATCTAACCATTTCAACGATCATAAATGACTTAACAGGAAAAAAATCACACCCCGTAAAATAGTCGGTTTATGATCATTTTTTTATGTACGCATATAGAAAAGGAAAACTTTATTTTTGAACTAACTTTAATTAATGCAAAAAAACAAATACTACATCTCATAATACCAACTCAAAAATTTGTGTAGTATAGACATTATGACAATATTATCACGACTTAATAGAATAGAGTTTTTAATCAAAATATTTTGAATATAAACGAAATTATCGAAATCTATTTATATCGCGAAATTTTTAGAATTAAAAACACGTCAGTTGGCTATTTAACGAAAAATATAATGACTGTTAAGTTACGCAATTTCGATTTTCGGCTATTTGTTTATTTAGAGTTTTTATTGTATGAATGATGAAATGGTTTCATATTTGTTCTCTCAATGTATTATTTCGACTGCATCGATACTATTATTAGTTTAAAACTAAAAAGTTATATTTAAATAACGAGAAACTGGAGTTTTACGATTCAAATGAAGTTTAGAACTATTATTAAGTATTTTTTTTAGTTTGTTAGTAATTTAAAAAGATGAACCGGAATTGATTTGTCGAGAAAAATTATAATTATATTAAACTAAAAATGGAAAAATATTAAAAATACAAGTTAGAGCCTTTTGAATTCTGAGCCTTATAATATAAAATGTATTTTTTACTACTGAGGTATATACATAGTATTAATTCTACATTTCTACGCATATTGCATATATAATATGTATTTATACATATAATAATGTATTATTCCTCAGCTATAACCTAACCAATACCGACCGAGTGTAACTAATATAATTTAATTTATGCGTTGAATAAATACACAATCGCGTATCAAATATACATAGTATTTAGGCACTAATTTAATATTATGTTAGTCATCCTTATTAATTGAACGCATCAGTGATGGCATTTCGATGAATTAATGTGCAAATTATTATTAATTTTTATCAATATATCGATAATTATTATATATTTATATAATAAATATAGCCTTATAAATATTATTTTATTATTATGCAAAATGATACACCGGGCTAGGGCCGTCGGAAAAACATTGATTTTATCGGTTGAGAAATTGCTACCGCCCACACACCTTTGCCGCCGCTGCCCACCCCCCTCAACCATGGTCATCCCCTTCCTGCGCCGGTGTGCAGTGCCACCGCCGCCACCGCTGCCGTCTGACGAGTACGCGCCATTCTGGGTCATATCGTATTGATATTTCGCCACGCTTTCCGCCGTCGTCGTGGTCGACGACGCCACCTCCGCCGCTGCCACTGTCGCCACTGCCACTGCCACTGCCGCCATCGACTGTGGTCATGGTCGCGCCGCGTTCTACGACCGCGATTGCCACCGTCACTGCCGCCACCGCCGCCGCCTCCACCGGTGTAGCTAATTAAAATTAGCACACGCCACTGACGCCCCTCCGATACGACACGGACGGAATGTTCGTAGGCGAAGAGAAAGCCGCCTGCTCTTTTCCACCCGTGTGTCCTTATCTCTCGCGCGTTATCTCATGTGCGTTTGTTTTTCCTATTTACCTTTCCTCACTAAACGACTCTACACGTGCACGCACACTCATAAGTATACGGTTATTATAGCCGTTAGACACCACTCGCACGCGATTTTTTTCCTCATTTTTTCCTTTCTACCTCTCGCCAAAATCACTCTAAAAGATTATCCTTTAGTAGTTGGTCGTTGATTTTTTTTTTGGTTTTGTTCTCGTCGAATGAAATTTTTGCTTTTCATCGCGGACGGGAAAATGTAATTTTTATTTTCTTAGATTTTTGCCGGTATATTTTTATTTTTGTTGCGTGGTTTAAAACAAAAATAGAACACGTGCATCTCCAAAACAGTTCAAAAAATTTAAATCTCGAGACCGTATATTTTTTTTACTGTTTTCATACCCTCCCCCCCTTTCTTCCTCCTTCTGTCACTACTCACGCGAAGTATAAAAATTTTATTAAATGAACATTTATATCAACATTTACTTATCTAGTGACCTGCACTAGACCTGCATGTTATCCATGACTGCAAATTTTACGCTCAGATCAATCCATTTTACATTATTATTTTTAATTTCACAGTGAATTGACCTTTTATCAAATTTAAAAGTCGGACTATTTTCTAGAGCCTCGCGTATAATTTCTATGATATATTTATCATATTTATGAATCAGCATTATTAAGAGCATTATACAATGTATAATTAAACAAATTATAATTTTAAAACGTCCATATTCTTGCTTCAAAATTAAAATCATTTCATTAACAGAAAGCGATAAATGATAATAATTGTTATTCCTTTCACATTAGATAATAGGTTTATTTACTGTAATGTTAATAATAACAATGTGAAATGAATTCTTCTGGAGGTAAAATTGTCTATGTTTTGCACTGTTTAAGACTGAGACACACACGCGGATACGTCGTTCTTTGCATAAAATATTTTTAAAACTTTTAAGAATATATCAATATAGGGCAGTCAATATATTACGTATTATAATTTATTTTTATTTATGTTTTCTGATTTCCTGGGATTATGGCCGCTCTTTATATTATACATAGGCTTTTGTAACTTTCTCTTTTCTTACATTTTCAATAAACTTTGAGCGTATGGTTATTGATTTTCTTTAAAGTAAATATTTCACTTTATACTTTATAGATATAGAAAATATGTTTGCAATACTTTTTTTTTTTCATTTTCTATTGTAGTCATTTTACGCCACGTAACCACGTAATATAATAGACATTATATTTGTATTTACTGTTCATATACAGGAGTTAAGTAACAAAACATGATATTATTTATTTTACATTTTTTGAAATTATTTAATAAAATACTTATGAGTTATAATAGTGAACGCGTGTCTTGAGTAATATACAAGTATTGTAAATCATTATAATTCTTTTATAAAATGTTATATTTTTTTATATGGGTACTTCTTAACAGAACTTCCAGTAGACGTAAAACCCACATTCAAATAGAAAATTAAAATAGAAAATATACATGGTTCATGCATGATGTATTTTCTTTAAATACAAATAAAATACACATCGTTATAACTTATAACTTACTATCAGTGTATTTTTTTAACCATACTTACGAATACTTAACATTTTTCATATTTTTAATAGAAAATAAGTGTGATAGAATAATTAAAAACTTTTACAATTTACCATTAAAAAGAAAGAAAAAAACTAAGTAAAAATCTCAAATAAATGGTTTTCCGGTTTATCCTTTAATGTATAATGTAGATAACAAAATTACTCAGATATTATAATAAAATTAGACAATATATTTTGATATCACTGGTATCTATTATTATTTATTTGGCAAATACATGTATGTAGTATCTGATGCACATAATATCTCCTATAGTATAACTACACGTATGCCCGTAATCGGCACCTAAATACTATACTGTATAGGTAATTTGTATGTAATAACAATTACCTTTGAAATATTTCTGCTATGTTTCGTTTTGGTGGTCTCATTGCATAAAGTGACTGTGTCTGATATTATTACCTATTAGCATAACACTTTAAGTGTTGTATTTACGAAAATAAACCTAACGCTAGAACACGGGACACCTTATAGAGAACTTATAATCGATACGATGTACTTTTAATACAAGTATTATGTTATTTTAATGGTCACATGATATTATTAATTGCTCGTAAATTGATATATTATTATGACGTCCTATACGCGCAGCCTACATTCGGTGTGGTTTCATTAACGTCACAGGGATCCGATAAATTATTAAATAAAGCTGGTTGGTGTTCTGCAGAAATAAGTGTAGAGGTATGGGTGAGGGATTTTTTGTGAGGCAGAGGAGAGGGGGCACGTGACGCAAAAACGGAACGTTTGAAAATGACAAATTGCTATAGCTAAATACGCAGCCGCCGCCGCTGGCACGACACGGCGGTCATGGATATATATATATATATATATATAGAAATAAATATGTCGCAGGATTATTCGGGCAAAATGATTAATAGCTGGGTGGCGGCATGTGATATCCTCCTCGACTCTCGAGCCACAACCGCTCCTCCGTTTTGTCACTCTTTGCCTGTAAACGTTTTGTGTTTATTTTCTTGGTTTTTTTATTTTACACCCAAACACACCTAAACAACCACCATGCAACAGCAACACCCAGAGAGGCTTTTTCTCGTTTCAAAACCACCTTCGTCCGTTCTCAATACACTGGAGCAGCGCACCCCTTCAACTGCCTCGGTTACGGTATGGCCGCGCCGGCAGCATATATCTGCTTCTTTTTTCTCTTTTCCTTTTCTTTTTCCTTTTCATAATATTATATATATATAAGCGTAACGAGTTTATTATAATGTATTACGACACTTATTACTATGTTAAACCACAAAATCGAATTTCCATTAAGAAACAACCTTCAGGGCTATGGGCATAACACACACGTATATTCAGATCCAGATGTTGATTATTATTTATCATTTTTTTTCTACTTTTTTGTGGATTTTGATTACAGTTTTTTACAATAGAGAATCTTCAAATGAGTGTTTACAATCAAAATAATTGCATAAAAATGTTCATAATTAAATTCTGACTACTGTAATATATAAAATTTCTTATTAGACATACTTAGACTATATTGATTTTTGACAAGATAAATTAATAATAATAATAATAATATATTTTTTTATCAAACTTAAAATGATGTTAAGTATTAAAAAATAAATAAATCAATAGTTAAATAATATAATATATATATATATGAAACTGTTTATAAAGATAAAGTCTAAAACTAATAATATTTATGACATGGGAGGGCGAATTATAAAACTCAATTAGATTATAGAAATTATAGAAATTATTCTTACAAATCGTATAAAAGTTTAATAAATAATATTACTCATAGAAGTTATAATATATATATTTGTATAAATCAACGTATTTGAGTCATGATTTTGAGCTAAAATTAGATAAAAATACACTTACTGAAATGTGTACTAATTTATTGTATCTAACTACCTAATAATATGGTATGCAGTAAGTGAAAATACTGTAAAATAAAACAAAAAATCAACATCAACTACAAATAAAATAACTTCTCCGCTCTATAACAAAAAATTAAAACACGTAAAAAAAAAATCGATATTAAATATTTTTAATCTATTAGTACGGAATAATGAGAAACACTAAACATTAATTCAATAAGAAATGTTTCAATGGTAGCGACTGTAATTATAATTATATATTATTAAACGTCTTGTGTGCACTAACTTTATTTATTTATTATTATTTTTTTTAAATTTATATTCAAGAACTTAATACTATTATTTGTCACTTGCAATTATACCGTCAGTGTTCATTACTACATGCAAATAAAATGTTTGTACTGACATGTTTTAGATTCCTATACCATGCAGACCACAAAAAACATTTTCGGTTTTGGTTTATGAGATCCCCGAAGACATTCCTGATGAAGACATTCGCCATTCGTTGTATAAATTTCAAACTGTCGTCGAGGTCGTCAGACTTTATCATGCGGGTAATTTTTAGTATAAACTATACAATATATACAATGCAGTGCCATTTTAGTTCTTTATAAAAACGGAATTTACATAGGAAATAATTCAATATTATGTTAAGAATCCGATAACTGTATATTTGCATTAAATTCGAATTCATAGTATGCGATAAAGACGTATTATTGAATACTTACATACTTACTCATACGAGTATTCATAAGAAAAAAAATCTAACTACCAATGGACTGAATGTATTTTTACTCGTGTGGTTTTTATTGTTCGATATACGATTTCAAATTGTTGGACTTACCTTAACCCAAGTATTGATATTGAGTATTATTATAATAAAAATAAAACTTCACTCTCATTATTACTTTACCAGTTTACCATACATATCATTATAAGCCACATAATAAACATATATTGTAATTTGTATATCCATCAATACCATACAAAATGTATACATTGTATTTTAAAATAATTTATTTTATACAGGCGGTAGATAATAAACGCTATATCAGTAATTTACATGATATATTACATGATATAAAATAAAATATATAATATTCAGTTATATAAGGTGATGAAATTAATTAATTAAATAATTAGTTCGTGTTCACATAATGTTTGTACACGGGTAATCGGTTTTGTTAGTAATTCGAAAGTTTCCGAGGGAGTATTACTCAAAACGATAATAATAATAACTTACCAAGTTGGAACATCATTAAACATTACTAATGTAAACTACCAAAACAAATTCGATGTAATGTTTAAACGTCAAGTCATTTAACTCGTAAAACAACAGTATTAATTAATCAAACCTCTGAACACCATAATATTGCTTACTGCGTGCAATAAAAAGTTTGAAAATTTAAAATTGAATAATTTGAAAAAATCAACTAATTTAATCTGCCGAAAATGTTTCATTTGTTACAACATACTCGCTTATGCTATGGAATAAATATTTCATATATTAATGTTATGTCAGTGGATTTTTTAATTGATATATTTTAAGTATACCTTCCTAATACGCAACAACAGAGTAATAATCTAAACTAATAATAAGCAGATACAGCACACCGTATTACGTATATGGATTAAAGTCATTATATTATAGTGATTAGTGAATATTATAATTATATATATATATATATATTAGTATATTACACATAATTTAACAAAGTCCAAATATACGTGTATCATGGTTTTATTTTCCAGTGGATGTTATTTGGTGAGAGTCGGGTCTTACACAAATGTTAACTGTTACTTACTCACACATGTAAATATTTAATGCACTTATGTACTACATCGTGTTTACTGCACATTGAAAAATAAATAAATTTAGATAAAAAATGATTAAAAGTGATTTTAGGGTTACAACGCGTTCAACGATAATTATAAAAATTGAAATAAATGATATTATTTCGGACGTCCATTGTACCATTTTTTTTAATTATTGTCTTCTGCATTATAGTTATAACATTTATACATTTTCAATAATTTTATATTTAAAAAGTTTCAACTTTCATAACATTTTTAAAAATAACAATACAAATAAACCTTATAAATATTAGTTTGTATAAAAGAAAATGTTTGATTAAATTTTTAGTATTATTTTAATGCCGTAGACCATAACAGTAACGTTATTCTTAGTTAAAATTGAATTTTGTAGATGACTTTTTTTTATTAAATAAACTCAACGTCCTCATCACTGAACATCGTATTAGGTCATATTGATGACATTTAAAATCTGCAGTCTGGAGTCTAGACCGATCTCAATGGATCGGACACGGAACACGGAAAAAAAATTGTACGGACAGATGAATTATTATTTTAAAATAATCTAACACGTAAGGATAAAAAAGATTTTACCACGTCTAGTTGCAGTTTGGCCATTTTTTTTAAAAAAACGTATGCTATAACATATTATCGGTTTGCACGTAAAAATGTACGTCGGTTTCTAGTCATCTCAGGCGTTATCCCTTCTACCCATCATGGCTCCTTATAATATTCCTCTTATAAATACGTCATATCTACAATATATTATATGCGTACGGGAAATATTGGTTTTCGTATTTGAATATATTTCCGTTTTCTTTGCCCCTATACAGATATACATATATATGCGTATAGTAAACCATAATCATGTATACGTCATGTCTTCCACGTACATTTTTCAATAGGAAAACTCGAAAAAGAGTATAAAAATGAAATACTTTAGAAAACTATACGCAGAACATCTCACTAGAATATTATAATATATATATATTAATATACGCGTGTCCAGCGGCGATGCCTCTGCGGGGGTGTTGGATTAGGTTCGTAAAGAGTTTTTTCTTTTATTTTCTTTCTTTCCACCCCTACCACTCTCACCCACTCACTTACTCGCACGCTAACCACCTATCCGATACGCCGAAATAATGTTTACTGATTCTTATTATTTCACCCGAGGGTGAATGAACGGCGAGTCTAGGGGTATAGTACCCCAAAATCATAACAAGTTGGTCTACATGCGTCCAATAACAACCATCACTGTTTAAGACCTGACTACTGAGAAAAACTATATTATATACGAGTATACGATATTGTAAAAGCTTACAATCATTGGAAAAATTAACGATTTGTACATTTTTGGAATTTTCACTCATCAGTTATAAGAGTGTAAAAACTAATAATTTAATATTATGTAAAAGCTAAATAATTTTGTTAAAAATAATCAAAAATAGAATAATAATTAAATTAAAATAATTTTGCTGTTGAAAATTAAATAATTGTAGTTACACATCTAGTAATTTTGAATTAATTAAGTTTTGGAATATTTTAAGTAATTTGGCTCATTTTCACTGCAGTAAAGACACTAAAATGTACTGTAAAATAAATATAAATTTATCGTCATTTAAAAAATTCAAATAAATTAATAAGTGATAGCGATAAATATATGATACTGTTTTGTAATTAATACTAAAAATATTGTTGTTAAAATATTTCTAAAAACGTTAATATTTTTCGAGACAATTATCGCAGTGCAAAACAAAATTTGAGTACTAATATCATTATATAATAACCATCTTGGGAATTGGAGTCAATACCTCTTTGCCACATCTTGGCTGAGTTGTAGTTGATATACGATGAGAATTATTATGATAGTGCAATATCTAAATATGTATTAGTTGTATCACTGCAGGCTAGGATCCACTACAACAACAACTAAATTATAATTCTTGGTCCTTCGACGCTCAAAATATGTTTATAACCTTTCGGACGTATAATAACATTATTCCGTATTAATTATTCCTTCAATATAATATGTAGGTACACAAAACATAACTTTATGATTAGTTTGAGTTAACTTAATGAAAATTAGAATATTGGGTCCAAACCTAATCTCCAGATTTAACTCGGTTCCTGAAAAACCCAAACGAAAAAATTTTATTAGAATATATCTAATAGATAACTGTGAGTTGTTATTGTTTAATTCTTTAATAATAATAATAATAAAATGGTCAGAAATAATTAATTAATTGACTTTTTGTCAATACAGTAACACCATACAATTCATAGTCATAGACTTAAATTATATAATTGAAAAGCCTTATTCAATCTTAAAAAATAATTCTTTCATTTATTTTTTTAACCATTTGTTTGAATAATAATAATAATAACAACATAATTATTTTGATATTTTAATAATAATATTAATAATAGTATAAAAAAATACGTTGTTACATTACATAACATTTAAGCTAAATCAGAACTTTTCATTATGCGAGTCATACAGTCGAATATTGGGAGAAAAATTCGATTTATTTAAAACGTTTGCATCGATGTAAGAAAAACGTGAAACAGTGCCCCCAAGAGACGATATTATATAATAACAACTACGTGCAATTATAGTTGTCCAGCACATATAATAATATTATACACAGTAGGATAGCTGCCTTGGGCATTGGAATTCGATGCGTCTTTTCTGTATTTGATTATAATATATTTTATAGTCGTTGTAATATTATGTGTATATATATGTATATATACTTGTATTGTACCACTGCGGGCTATAATATGCTATAACAGTATTGTAATCGCGAATTCTTGAGCTGTCGGCGCGCAATTGTTTATAAGTTTATAACTCCACAAAATGTATATCGGATATTATACAGGCATGGTCATATTATAATATTTTGTTATAGATGCAATGTGAATTTAATATACAATTTTAGCGGCACATCGTGATAATTTGAAATTGTTGATGAAATTTAATTATTTTGGTGAGTAGTACGTATAATATTATCATATACGATTTACGTCTTATCTGAAATACAATAAAACAAAACAATATGTGCTTTCCAAACATAAACCAACTGATTTTATAGGTTTTTATAGGCACATAATATTTTTACATAGCACCACACCATATCTGTCAAATATTTAAAAAAATAGAAATAAAAATACTTCTTAAAAAAAAGTGTAAATACCTACTTATACACTTATACTGAATTATACAACTGAGAGTAAATTTAAAACTATTCGAAATGTTCGACAATACTGTTGTATGCTGCAATAAATTTTGAAATAATTTTATCCGAGTGAATTTTAATAATATTTAAACAAAAAACAGAGCTAGGAAATAAAGCATTGTAAGTCTTGATAGTTTTATTTATTTATTTATTTTTAAATATATGTGGGATGCTAAAAATCATTAACCATTTGAAATCAGACACGAATTATTGTTGTACTCTATTACATGCATTATACTGGATATTTTATGGAATTTCTCAATAGTTTTTGTGATAATGTAAATGCGAAAAACTATCGATATGCCAATAATAATACGTATGTAACCTGATCTGTGATTCAGAACAATACTAAAATAACTGTGTGGCGCAGAGTTATAAAATAAAAATTCTATACGCATACGTCATGACCGCTGTGGTATGGTATTGATAATTGCTCTAGTTCGCGTATCAGTTTACTATTTGGAAATAATATGCACAGGCACATCAAGCGTTGAAATTCAAATATTATGCCTAAGCATTTTCCTCGTATATAATATTATAGCTATACCCCTGCATTAATAATATATTATGTATATTATTATTATCGTGTAAACAACAGTTGAACAGTGAACCTACTGCAATCAATTTGACAAAAATTACAATAAATCAAAGAAAAAAGAAAATTCGAATTGAGTACATATTTAGCTGACTATAATCAATCTAACTTTTTGATTTGATTCAAATTAATATTATTACATTAACGAAATCGGTGTATTATGATAAATTTATTTCAACTCATCAAACTATTATTTATTTTGTTAGTTGTTTAAAATATAGTAGGTATCTTCTTCTAGTAGATTTCCATAAAAATAATTTAAAATGTTTAAACTATATCTATCGAATTAGTTTCAAATTAAATCTAATCCCTAAAGAAATATCTACTTTACTCGTAATATAAATCAAATCGAAATTCAAGTTTCATTCTCCACATAATTTCGTATGTTACAAATACAGAAGTAAATTAAATTTTAAGCCTGCAGTCAAAAACACGATATTAATATATTATAATATTGATTGAATTCCAAAGTATTATACATGGATTAAAGATTATAATAATAAACCTTAAATTTTAAAGTATAAATCATTGACAACATTATAATAATATGGGACATATGAACAAAATTTATAGGTATATACTATTTTATAAAGCTATAATTAAAATTTCTAAGTGCAAAGTTTTGGAAAATCTATAAATTCTACCCCTATTTTCTAGAAATTTCATTAGAACAAGAGTTTACTAAGCAACAGAGATTATTGGTCTGGTTTAAAACTTATACGTAGAATATAATATACTATAGGCGTTTTAGGTATACTGAAATATTATATTATTATTGAATGAAGTAAGTCTTGTGCAAGTCTTTTTCGAGGAAGATCCTATTACGAAGGATAAATTTCACGCAACACTTTATAAAAATATAATATTATACTCACACGCCATGTTTGGTGGACGATAATAAAATTACGTACACGAGGGATTTCATTTTTGGTTTACAACATGGGGATATTTCGGCTGAGTTTTGTTTTAAGAAGTTCACATTATTATATCGCAGTGGCAGTGGAGTAGATCTGTAGTAGTGATTCGAAAAAAAATTAAAATAAATTATATTTTTTATTTTAATCTAATTAAGTGTTTATTTTTACAAATTTGTTTTATTCTTTAATAACTGCAATCCAAAATTTTGATTTTTCTTTGGCCTGTAATAGGACACTTTTCAATCATGTTAATCGTTATTGATTTGGTTTTATTATATTAATGTTTTAAAAAAATACATTTTGTTAATATACATCGATTTTTCGATAGGATATAATGTCTTAGGAGATAATATATATATATTAAAACCGTTACATTCCATAAATGACAAATAAACTGAATATAAAATCAATACTTACTAATGCTAAATTAATTACTCTAATATAAAATTTACGAATAGTTTAAGCTATTTAATTATTATCGGCATCCCCGTAATCATACAGACTGACTTGCTGACCGATTACCATTGATTATTTTGATTATTTTTTTTAAACAATCGTGCACAATGCGTTTTTCTATATTATATAATGTGCGCTGTTATAAAAATAATATGTTACGGCGTGATACTCAGTGTGTGCGAGTAAAAGGAATTTCAACATTATTCGGCCGGACGTAACAGCGGGTAGCTGATATGGTGTACACGGTAGTGGTGATGGGTGAGAGGGTAGTGGAGTGTTATATCCGTTTCTACGGTTTCGACAGCAGAGCTAGCTATTGTCGTCACGATTTTCCAAATCCATTATCCCCGGGAAAATTACTCTCGCTGTTATTCTTCTGTATTATACACATACACAGATACTGAATAATATATTATATGGTTTCATTTTATTCTCGTATTTTTTTATCGTTGCAAAAAATAAGTTTGCATGACGTATACAAACAAATGGGTTCAAATACGCGTAGAAATTACCGAGCTGAGCTGGATGTCCGATAAAACACTGTCCCCGGTTTTAGGTTCGATTGCGGTTCTCATAGTTTCAAAACGTCAATAATACACGTGTATCCGGGCATAAGCCATGATTCGACCAGACGAATTCGGCGACCTAACCTGGGGCATGTCGGATGCAACACTTGTATCATGTTTGGTTAGTATATTATTATGCTAGGAGGGTGATTGTAAATGAAACACAAATACGTACAGTTCACATAATAATATATGCCTAACCTAACCTATATAATACACGAGGGTAAAGGGTATATCGCAAAATGTCAATCGACTAATTTGCTCATCTAAATTTCAAATAATTATAACTTATTAGCTAGACACTCTTTTAAAATTCAATTCAAGTTTCTAGGCGTAGCGATATCTATATAATATGTAAATATTTTACAATGATGTGAGTTTTTATTAATTTTTTTATATACTTTTATTGTGTTTACTGTTACAACTTGAAACAGTAAGACAACTTCAATTTTCAACTTTAATGGTGGTTTCTATTAGCAGAGTGGATCTAGTTGGTACTTGGAGGCTCAAAATAAAAAGTTCCAAGTACTTTTAAGGCTGTATACACGATGGAAAAATATATAGATACATCACAATTTGTATTTGTTTGATACGCACAATTCATTCAAATAATTTTGACTTCGCTTATATCTTATTTATCCAATTTTTATAAGTTGTCGTTTTATATAGTATACATATAATTATAATATAACGAAAATAATTAAAATATTTGTATTGGCTATTTTAACTTAATTTTATTATTAATCTGTAGGTATTAGATAATTTTAACAAAATTTAATTCAAAATTTACTATTATATTTTGTAGTTCAAAAATTATTAAGATGCATTTTTACCAAATATTGTCTTGTATTAGTATATTCTAGAACTTATAAGGTTTTTAAAATATTTTAGATAACTTTAAGGTATTTATTCACACTGGAAACTATTGAAATTTAAAATTATTTTTAAACAATTTATCTAAATAATGACAATTTACAAATTACTTTGTGAGTACAAATGCATACAATTTTTAATTTTATCAACTAACATTTAAAAATTAAATATAAGTTTTCTCGTATGTTATTTAATTTAAAAAGTTTAAAAACTCAAAATATCAATTACTTTATTTTGCTTAACTCGTTATTAACTCATGGTACAATATATTACATCAGCGAAGATTTATAATTTATAAGTATAATAAATCGCAATTGAAGAAAAACGATTATCGTGATATCTGCAATGCATATTATTATCTGTTATTTTCATTTCTCAGGTTCAACAAAAGTAAATACCTCATAGATGTAATTATACGGTTTTGGTGTATATTGTCCACAGTAATAATAGACCATTGTTATTACTATAAGTTGTAACAATACCTGAAACTGTACACGTCACTGTGCAAGGATAATGAATAACTACAATAATTAACAATAATAACCCGGATGGTTGTCAAAACGATATAATTATTCGTTTTAATCCTACTTCAATTTTACGTCATTTAACAAAAGCCTGGCAATGAAAATTAGGACAACACAACGGAGAAAGTATCTCATTCTTGTCGTCAATATAATTTATAAATTTGTTTTAAAAATTTAACTTTGCATCATAAAATACAACCAAAACATATTTTTTTAAATATTTTTTTTATGACACGTGTAACAATCGTAACAGCTATTTTTAATTATATTTCATTATAATTTACTTAAAAGTAAATTCAGTTTTTTGAAAAAATTATATATAATTTATTTTCGTTTTATTTTTAATTACGCACACTTTTTGTGACATATTGATAATAATGATAATATTATATTTTAATGAAATAATGTTTAAAAAATACTATAAACTGAACTACACGACAGCCGTGCACCTAAAATGCATATCCAAAACGCCGTACTGCCATTATTATAGAAACAGGTCAACATAATAATATTATTATTTATTATAGCTAATCTTTTTTTATACATACGAAACGCTAAGCAAGTTCACGCACCCCAATAAATTAGGGACATAAATCGATTATATTAATTCGTTTTATTTTCAATATATAATATTATTATTATTATTATTATCCTACGTATTGCTCATATGTCCTACACGGTATGGTTCAACCATGTTAAATCATATTTTTCGCAATTGCTTATCAAACTGATAATTTTAAAATTATATTTTAACTGAATTAAAATATATGAACATTTACAAAAAAAAAAAAAATAAACTACTTTCAATAAAACTATTATTTAGTTACTGTTTACTAATATATAATTAGAAATACAAAAACTAGCTTATGAATAATTCCTTAGTTCCGAAAGTACAACAAGTACTTAACAATAAGTAGTTAAAAATTGATTTTGAAGAGCCAAAAAATACGTATTTATAATAATAACAATAAAAATTACTGTCACATCTAATAATATTGTTAATGGATAAAATATTTTTAACCATTTTTCATTGAAAACAACATAAAATTAATTTTTACGATTTTATATTATATAATATATTTTTACCGCAATAAACAGACAGACTATTGAACAATACGTTATAGAAAAATCAGCAATGCTGATTGTGTAATAAATGATGAAATAACAGTGTTATGGCGTAGCATAAGGCCATCGCTATAGAAGTGTATACGATATATTGAAAGTTTGTGCAAAAATGTTTCTACGATATAATATTTATTATGATTCTTAAACAAACCTTACGATCTATTTGGCCGTTATTTATACAATATTGGTATGATGCTGAGTGATAATAACGTAGTATACTTTGTGTCAAAAGTACAAATATCGTTAAAATTCAGATTTTATAGACGCAAATGCTAAGCTATATAAACAACCAATCTTGGACTATACACTAAAGCCTTAAACAATATTTTTATGATATTTTCTATTGTAACGAAAACACAATGTTTATCATTTGGAAATTACCATGAGTTTTTAGATAGTACTTTATATAATATATTATATTTTAGTACCTACCTACGATAAGATTCTAAGATTCGGGTATTATCCAATATCAATGTTGATAGAACCCAGTGTTTACCGTACTTATTAAGAACCTTGATTTCACCTGTATTAAAATGGTATGAACCGAATGTAGGGTATATTAACTTTGTTATTGTAAAATCACTACAGAGTCAGATTATAGTTTTAGAATTACCACGAATAGTGGTTACTCCTTGATTATTTCAATAATTGTTTTCACTTATTTAAAATTAATCCGTTAAAATATATCTGTATTTATTTTATAATCCCACCTAGACTCTAAGTACTGGAGACTCACTAAATAATAGTTACGCTTTAATTTGTTGTCTAAAATGTAATAAATTATAACGTCTTACATGATGTTCTTAAATAAATAAAGAATACATATATAATACAAATTTTTTAGACGTACCTACGTAATATAATATGTGCTTCAGTTTTAAAATCTACAAGTTAAAACGTTTTAATTGATACGTTTGGTAAGACACTTATAATTATAATAAATCAAATAATTCCATACCACACATAATATTATGGTTATTGCAATGCGTGATTAACAACACGAGCTATGTTTCCGTGTATAAGTATTATAATCGTTTATCGTTAAAGCATGTCGGGTGACTGTGTGAGTTAATGAACGGTGGGTGGTGGGGGCTATAGA
The DNA here is from genome assembly GCF_020882245.1 of Rhopalosiphum padi. Lineage (NCBI taxonomy): Eukaryota > Metazoa > Arthropoda > Insecta > Hemiptera > Aphididae > Rhopalosiphum > Rhopalosiphum padi. The sequence goes on from NC_083600.1 coordinate 30,894,042, forward strand.
AAATTATGTAATCTGCTATATGTACGGTTATTGTATCACAAAATATATTTTTAGAAATAATTATACCTTGACGAAATCTAATGGATTATAATAATATCATCATTATTATAGTATTATTTTCCTGGTACACATTTTGGAAACTTCTGAAATTATCATCAAAATCAGCTTTCGTTAAAATATTAACAATATTATAAAAACAACATCAATCAAAATAATTGTCGTCAATTTATGGAGCGCACATGACGTCGATCTGTATTGTTGTCACTGACGATGACGGTGAGGTGTGTCAATGTGTTGTGTACATTGGGTACGGGTGTGTGGCCTCGCGGGGGGAGTAATTACACTTCTTGTGCACATTTATTCTAACTAAAGTATCCCTTTCCCCGATACTCGACAGTCGACGGAACACCAATAAGTTTTCATAGTATTTAAATATTAAAACAAACGTCTTTTAAATTCATTTGTTTGAAAAAATGATTTATGATTATTTTATAGTTATTACAAATACAGTATTTTGAATTTTGAAACTATAATTTACATATAGTTTTATTTAGGGTCGGAAAAAATATTTTAAACGTTTGTATAACATCTTATTATATGATTATACTTTCTGAATAATATTTGATTACGAATGCTTCTTTACTTTTAGTAAACATGTGTTATAGTTTATCAATAAGGCTATTAAAACACAGAATATTGTATTTTCGTATATTCTTAATTAGATATATTACAGTAAGAAATTTCATAACGTTCAAATAAATTTAACTAAATAGATACATAAGAAAAAAATTGCACGCTAAAAATTAATATAAATAATAATATAATTTCTAGCCATACAGTGAGTATATAATGAGTGCAGACTGTAGAGTAGTAGCATTAAAGTTGTAGCACACGTCACGCCTTATGAATTAATTCGGTCTATGCTTGCGTTTGAAATTTTTCGATTATGATGAGCAAACAGAAACTATATACAATAGGCAACTTCTAAAAAGAGTGATTCCTACCAAATCACGCTTGTTGGCGATACAAAATTATTGTTTTATGCATTGTAAGATGGGGTTTGAGAGGAAGGGATGGTTATATAAACTATTTTTTTACAACTACGATGTTGGGGTTAATGCGGTGACGTGGCAATATATGGGCGCGTGCGTTCCTGTCCATATTATAATATAATTTTATTATCATCGGCATTATTATTATTATTTTTATTAATATTATTATTATTATTGCTATTATTATTATCATAGTTTTTAGGCTACAAAAAAAAAAACACTTAACATGAATTACAAATAAATATTAATAGTGCCAGCGCCCCAGTGGAGTCCATTTGTACTGATTAAACCAACATTTTATTTATTTATTTTTTATTTATTCTGTCCTTCGCGTCCGACAACCGGAGTCGGTATCGCTTCGTACTGCAGTATATATTATTATGCTGACTAACATTATAATAATATGCTCCTACCGAAAATCTTTTGCATTATGTATATTATTGCACACACACACACACACACACACACACACACACACACACACACACATACATTACAAACGATAAAAAAATATACGACGGTGGTTTTGATATACAGAGTGATTCGCCAAAACATTCATACCTCCATTTTTTTTATTTATTTAAATTCTGATTTTTAGAATTTTTAAATATTCTTACTTAATAAATACCATATTTTTAAATTCTTAAGATATTTTATATTACTTTAACATTGTCCTAAGGCGATATGAATTTCTATTTTAAAATGAAATTCGCTTTTTTACTGTAAATTATTTAGTGCATATTTTTGTATATCTAATTTATAATGTAAACGAGTAGTTTTCATATTTATTTAAATATTAATTATACTCTAAGGATAATAATCTTTAAAAATGCTTTTAAAAAATATATAAATAAATTTGATATTGGGTCTAGTAATTAATAATAAATAAAATGCTGTATAGTCTAAAATATTTTTTTTTTTAATTATAAATGTTGATCAAGTCACAATATTCTTCATATCTTTCAAACTCTTTATCGTGCCCGTGTTATGTTTAGTAAACAAAATTAAATACTTGTTTATATTTTAAATTTAATACGTCGAGACTTTCAGAAAAATGATTTGCCACATATTTTACAATTAAAAAAGAGGTGAGGTCAATTTGAAAAATATAAGTTTGATATTCCTTAAGTAATAGAAAAAAATCTTAATAATTTTAAAAATACGAACCTAAAGTAAATTTACGGATTTAAATATCAGATTTTGAATAACTGCACTGTTGACGAAGAAAAAGACAGATGAGCATACTTAGAAAATTGTGATGAATCACTCTGTATACACACATGGGTACTTTAAGTATGCGTATGCGTATGTGTGTGTGTGTGTGTGTGTGTGTGTGTGTGTGTGGTAAATGGATTGGTTATTTTCTCGGGCCTTGTGGCTCAGTTCGTACGCATATCATATACACATTTCCACGAACGTATATTTCGTACATAGCAATGTCAGTACATATTATTATTATTACCTATACGTACCTAAAACGCGTCTATATGTGCGTATTATACGCGTTTATTGGACGTGGTCGGACCGGTATGTGTAAGAAACCGTTCGGGAGTTTTCGGCGAGGACTCTGCCGCAAGGGGGTTGATTTATTTTATGTACGCACACACACACACACACATACACACACCTATATATGTGTATGTGTGTGTGTGTGTGTGTGTATAGGTATACATTATCCACTGGTGGCATACACGCGCGTTGTGTCGGCTACATCGTTTATCACGTCAGTTGTCCGCGCGCGTGAGTTCTACGGTGTGGCGCGGCGGGGAAGTAGGGTTGTACGAGTAGAGTCGGTTATTAATACCTTCGACCGACTACCGCACTACTCTATACATGTATATATACGAGTGTGTATACCACATTATACCGCTGTATATACCACTACGCTCCCTCTCTAATACTTTACACGTAAATACGCACACACTCGTACACACACAAGAGTGAATACGGTGTACGTGGGCAGTGGCGGCGGCGACAGCGCGCGCAACAGCCACGAGGCGCGCGGAAGAGTGTTTGCGCGTGTATTTTTCCGCCGCCGCCGCCGCCGCCGTTGCCGTCAACGAATCATTTGTTTAAACCCGTCCGCTGGGCAGACGGAGGTGGAGAGCGCGAGACTAACGACCGGCCGCCGGTCTAATAAAGAATTCCCGTAACGTTCGTGACCTTTTCCGCGCTCGTATTTTCGACGACGCGCTTGGGGTGGAGAGTTCTGGTCCGCCACTCGACCCCTTCACACGACCGACACGACCCTGCGAGTCAGCCCTGCGGCCCACCTGCACCCCTACCCTCCTCCCCGCCGGGGGGCTGTCGACGGACCGAGCCGACCGTTGCCGCCGCTATAGTTCTTACACCGAAATTTACAATTCCCCTCCCCCCCACACACACGTCCCGTGCGAACACGACCCACCACCACCATCAGCAGCAGCTAAGCAGCCCGTCACTTTATTGTTTTGGACATTTTGTATTATATTATACACCTCCACACGTATTACATTAAAAATAAATAATAACAATACCAAGTCGCAATGGTTATTTCGATTGAACGAACAAAATCATGTCCAAGAGACCATTAGCTGACCATTGATTCATTAAATGTTAAATATGTTTTGTGTAATCGTTCTTTTAATCCTAAAGTAAATAATATCACCTGTACACTGAAACTACTTGTTTGAAAAAAAAACGGACCATAGTGACGATAAACATATTCTTGCTCAAAAATTAGCTCTTGTTGCTTTTTATTTTCAGACGAAATTTGATAGAAACATTAATTTTATTTTATCGACTCATAAATATACTGATTAAATGCAAAACAATTAGCAGATAATTTATAGAAGTTAATTGATCCAAGACCTGTTTGATCATCCTATTTATCCTTCTTGCTCGGACTTCCTTCCAGTAAAACACCTTTATACCTGTAATGTTTCAATGTAAACAGTTGAACTTTATTACACTAAGTTTTTATTTAAACTTATTTAAATGCAATGTACACACTTTCAACATCTAAACTGTACTATCACACCACTACTTTACACACTTTTGTGTCGGGAACTCAGGATCACGAAAACCATGGGTTGAGGTAATCTTATACGATTTCTTTGCATCAACAAAAGAACCGGTAATATTACAGACAGTTTTAATTAAATTCTTTGCGTAGACAAGATACGAGAGTAAAGAAATACGCAAGTCCCATTGCATACTGCCATACTGGTACATAATATAATATTATAAAAGGTTAAATATTTAATCACAGGTTTAGTTTTTTTTTTTTTTAATTTAATTGTGTGTTCTATGCCAAGTGTGTATGCAAACATTGCAAACTATAGTTAAATCAAAAAATACGTACAATTTTATATTTTCCATTATTCTAGTTGATTTCTTTTATAGTGGACGTACTGATTGTAGCAAGAGAAAAGTGTAACATTTTTCAAGACTGTATGCATTCACATTCGAGAGTTTTCGTGTTTCGGCTAATGGAGGTTTTACTAATCATATTTGATAATATTATATTAATATCACATGGCTATACCTACAGTTTTTCGATAATAACTGTAAATCATGAAAAAAACATTATTTGTTTCTCACTACAATAGGTGTACTCGATAAGTCTTTATGACCGTTCTTCTATCTACTAATTGAACGTAAATTTCGTCATGTCATCATAAAATAAAAATATATTATTATAGAATTGACACACGATTTTTTCATTGGTAGTTGGTACCTACCTATTTTATCGATTCAAGCAGAAACTTTTGCAGATACGTGAAGTAATAAGACAACGTATTCCCCATCCCCATCCACTCAAATACTCAATGTAGGTAAACGCGCGTTCGCAAACACAAAATCATATTATGCGTATGTCGTACGTGTGCTATATTTTTATCTTCAGAGATACAATCGCCTATAGTCATAAAACATATACAATAAATATATTATTTTTATTTTATTTTTATTTTATATATTATATGTGCTGTAAAGCAATAAAAAATATCGTATACTTTTTTTTTTTTTTTTTTTAATTATAATGCCTCGTCATTTATATACTTGCGATTTTGTCCACATTTCACCCCGTCTGATAAAAATAAATTCCAAACTTTTATATTTACTTTAAATGAATGTGGATAGATGAATGTTTTTCATTACCATTTGTATCGGTCGAATGCTGTAAAAATAATGAAAAAAAAACAATTTTAATTATTATAAGCTTTTTAATATGATATTATAATTCAACCGTTGTGACATAAAATATGACTCCCTTAGTTACAACAGAACAAATAGCTATTTACAATTTATTTAAAATAAACTTTCAACTGTAAATGTTCAAGTGTTAGAATATAGTTTTGCAAACTAGTAAATATTAACTTGTACTCAATAAAGAATTTCAAAAATACCTGGAAAAATTATTGTTACATCCCAAGTGGATACATAAATATTTTTCAAGCTATTAAAATATTATAGTTGTATTTTACATAAAAAAAAAAAACGGTAATGTTTTGTACTATGTATAAAGCAATATATTATATTATTACGTTAACTTTTATACGCTACACAGTTATTTTATTATTATTATTTTGACTTTATAAAAAATACCAACATTAATATTTTGGTTGTAATTCAAATATTTATAAACCATAACATTTATTAAAAATTTATTTTTATTTATTTATCATGATTTATAAATAGATGATCTGTATATACAGTGGCTGTTGGTTATATTAAAATAAAAAATATATTTTACAAGATGAGCTGTAAATATTTTAATATTATAAAAATTTACTCAAAATTATATAATATAAAAGTAATTTTTTTTTATACAGATGACTATTAAAGTATAGTTATTTAAAGGTTCTGACCTTATCAAATTATTATAAAATAAACCGGGTTAAAAAATCCTAGTCTATCCTTTTATTACGTTGAAAAGTTTCCATTCAATGTAATACATTTTAATCATTTTCAATACATTTTCTAAGAATTCTATCTCGTTCTCTTATTTTTTATTTTATACTTTCAATTACATTAATTACATGGCGTATAAAATATGCTGAAGATACTTATAGATTAAATATAACAAACGGATCATGTAATAACTTAGAAACTTAAAAAATGATATAATATATTATACATAAATATTTTATTAATTGTATTTTTATCTTTTTTTCAACTAACTTATAACTAAAAAAAACGTACCAGTGGAATTCATATACGCCCACATAACGTTGTTCAATTTGTATCTCATTAATCATAATCCACTTCTTATTTTTATATTAAATTAATAATAAATTATGACATTGATCATGAATTGTACACCAAATATAATATTTCACTAGAACACCTTTAACACTTACCTGTATAATAACATATTTCTTTCCATACACAATTTTACCAAATACATTAAAACAGTAGTCTGCACTCGGCAACCTTTTTAGACTCTAAAGACTCCAAGGACAAAAATAAAAATGTTATATTCTTAAATTAAAAAAAATACTGTCTAAAACTTTAAAATAATTAAATGTATAAAAATAAATGTCTTCGTTCTAAAATTTAAAGCGAGCTATATTTAATAGCGACGCAGGCCACCGATTGCCGATCACTGCATTAAAATGATAAAACCAAGATGGTTAATGCTGTTAATATTGTCTATTGGGGAGGATATATTATCTCAAATGATATTTTACACCAAAAAAGGGTGATTTTATTTGAAGTATTTGGCTTTACTCGTTTGATTTGTTTAGATACAATTTTTTTTATATTATTTTGTCTTTTTGGAATTTTTATTTCACAATATATTATTTAAAATAGTTTAATTTCATAAATAATAATAGAGTTCACGTTAAAAATGTTTCATTATTTTTTTTATGTCGTATAATTATTATAGGTATGCAAAATTATATAATAACATTATACTTTATTTAACCTATATTATATTATGTTATTATTTACTAGTATAAAGTGTAATATTGGTGGGCTCGATTTGCGGTGTAGTCGTTGTATCAAGTTTCTGATGAAGTAGTGTTTCAATTAGGTAGAAAAAAATGAGCTGAACATCTTATTAAAATGATTTATACACGTTCTGTTCCACTACGACGTTTTATCATATTCGCATCATATTATATAATATACATATAGCATACAGTTTATTATCGAGAGTGTCACTATAATAAACTATCGTATAAGACATCGATTTCTGCGTCGGTAGAATAATAATAAATAAAATAAACATTAACTGGTCGAACAACAACGATGGTATTATCCGTTTCGCTCGTAGCATACCTCCACCTTGCAGTCTTAAAACACGTAATTGTTGTACAGACGATTACACCAATAATTGTCTATAATAATGTATTATCAATAATTACAGCTGATTCGTTTACAATATGCACGTGAACATGTCACACGTTCGATGAATTTTATTTTTTAAACACTTCAAGTCGGAGTAACGTAGTGTACAATATTATTATACCTAAAATACTCACACGTGTAGGCAGTTTGGATAATTGTCTAGTTAACAAGTTACTCTAACGTCAAAAGTTCAGCAACAAGCATTTCACAATAATTAAAGTAAATTATAAAGACGCATTTCTACGATGTTGTATTAGAATTTATTATTTTACTATATTATTTTCCAAACCATTGTGTGCGCACGAATAAAAGAGTCAACATGGTCATCGGAAATTGAAATTATGGCATTGTCCGCGTGGACTTTTTGTCGATGTTCTATGATTTTAACCGTAAAATGTTAACCGAATCGAATAAAATAAATATCAAATATTGTGGTAATGGTAGCGCACAATGATCACGACCACTGTGAAATAAAATAAATCACTCGAAAACCTGTAAACTCATATCTTGATATGTACTTTCGTGAAAAATAATACGGTTGTCCGAGTGATTGTGAAAAACGACGATGAATCAATAATATAATATAGTCAAATTGATTTTAATGACTTTAAACGTGGACTTTTGCATTTATTCAACACCGGGGTATTTGAATGTGGCTCGTCGAGTGTCGTTAATCAATGCCGACTGCTGCGGTTATTTCAATCATAACCACGTGCCACCGCCGCGTGTTTCTTTCATATTATTATTATAGAGTAGTAAGTCATGACGTGCTCTTCGCTATACGGTTTTCTTCGGACACGCAAAATACCTGCAACGCGTGTCCTATCCGTGTGACGGACGAACGAACCTATAATATGATATCACAATATTATGTCGTCTACGATAGCACACCGCGTGCGAGCCAAACGAAAAATTCGACAATTTTTTTGCTAGCACCGTCGCGGCGTTCCGGGCAAATACGTTGTTTCACGGATATCCGCCGCCGTCTCCGCGGACACGACCGACGCAGCATCACTATATCATATTATACGTACGGCGGCGGCGGTTGGTCCAGTGCGGAAGGTGCGCGCGCGGTAGGGACGGACTGCTCGTCGCGCGCGTAGCTCGCCGGCGATCACGAAGCGGGAGGTCGTGATAATAATAATTATTATAAGACATAGAAACGCAGCGCGAACACTCACGGGTACGTGTGGGTGTGTGTGGGCGTGTGTGTGTGTGTGTGTGTGTGTACGTGGAAGTATATTTATACATGTATTTAGCGCCTAGATAATTGAATTCTAAAAATCCTGTGGGCGTCGCAGAGGCGGCGGCGACGGCCCGAAACGGACGGCGGGTGGCAATGATAGAGTTTTCCGTTCCGCCAGCGTCCCCGTGCAGCTCTGACCGCCCGCGCGACCCACCGCCACCGCCCGGCGACGGTTTTCCACTTGCGACGCGTCGCGTCTCCCGCTGGCTGGCTCACCACGCGCGCGTATACATATAACCTTTCGCCGCTGCCGTCGCCGCCGTCGTCGTCGTCGCAGAGAGCTCTCGCCGCGTCGTTCTAATTACACGACCGACTAGACGACGGCATACGGTTTTCGCGACTGTCGCCAGGCGCCGAAAACACTGTCGGCCGATGCCCTCACACGTCATCGGTACACTACACAACACATAATATAATATACTGTTAATATATATATATAAAATATATGTTAGCTATTCCTATTCGGTTTACATTTCGACATCGATAATATATATATATATAATATGTGATATTATTATTGTTGAAATGCACACGAATTCAATTCAGCCTTAGACATAACATTTTCCTGGAAACCCTATACGGCCCGGGAGTACCTATACGGGAAAACGTTTTTATTTTTATATAAATCAATTTTTATTTTAAATTATTTCTTCTTATTTCACGACGTACTTAACCTATAAAACGAGTACATCACTATACCGATAAGAGTTGAACTGAATCTTTTTTCTATTCTTTATTGTGTTTAAGACTATGATATAGGCAACCTTACTTTTTTCTTTTTCATTCAGTTGAAATAATAATAATATTAGAACAGAATTTAAAAAAAAAAAATGTTACAAAAATTATTGTATTTTAAAAATTAACTTTAAAATGTATCTCTTTAAAATTCGCTTCTCGCAAATTAACCTTTTTCAAGTATTTCATAAATAGTATTATATAAAAAAAAATGTATAAACTTATAGCATTTTTATAAATTAAAGTAGTTATTGAAACTTTTCTCTCGCGAATTTTCGTCGTATCGTTCTGTTTTATGTACAACTCTATAGTATAGCAATATTTAACCGTCGTGCAAAAAATATTGTTGCTGCGTTATTATCATAATAGCTGTTTGTTGGAAATAATTTTGAACGAAAATATCAATTATTATATCTTTTGTTGTTAATTTTGTACCGTCGAGAAAACAGTTTTTTAATTAAAAATACATGGGTTATTATTTTCATGTCTAATTACACGGCTTGACGTGTATACTTAAAACTGTGTTAATAGTAATAGTTGTCGTATATTCAATCTATCATTGAATATATTATTATTATTATTATTGTTTTATTTACTAAATTTGAAAATACGTCTTTGATGATTATCTGACAAAATTTAATTATATCACTATTACTATTTTTTTGGAAATTTGAAATAACATTTTACAATTGCGACGTTCAAATTATAATATTTAATATAGTTCTATTAGATAATATTATTTTGGTATTTGGTTATATCTTATATTATAAGTTGTTCTTATTAAAAAAAAAAAAAAAAATAGCCTACATTTTATAGAGTAATCGTTAAATTAAAATTTTTAATCGATTTGATAAAACTTGAACTTTTTTTAATTTTTTTTTCCTATCGAAAAATGATAGGTACTTGTATTTTTGTATATACTTTAAGAATTCATTTTTTTTTGTCGATGAAAAAATACACGGTAACCCACTTAAGATACGTTATAATGGAGTTTTTTATAATAAAAAAATACATTTCACATGAATAAAAAATAATACTAGTTTTCGTAAAATACTTGCTCTAACATTAAAACGAAACGAACCTCGACCAAAAACTTTTAACAATTATTTAAAACACATACTTGACAATAATGATAGCGTCTTGTAAAATGTTTTAGGTCTTAATCAATATTCACAACTTGAATGAAACATGGTTATGAAATTTACTATCCATCACTGAGTACCTATCATACATTACCATATGTGTCGCGTAAAACAAAAATAAAATCGATTAATTTAAAAGTAATAGTTTTTTTTTTTTCAATAATTATAAAATACTTTTAATTTCATAATCACACATTATGCCGATCTGAGTTATATTTTAAGGATTTTTCTGTCATGAGTGTATGGGACATATGTTGAACAACGGAAAAGTTCATATTTAGTTTTAAAAAAACTAGGTATAACCACATGTGGCAAAAGGTGAATCTGATTCCCACATCTGCAGATATTGTAGTCTTTAAAATATTGTTTCTCATAATCAAGTTAAAATAATTCGATGTTAGAAATCATAATACATAATGATTAAACTTAACTTAATAAATCCTAGTCTCTTAAATAAAGTAACAACAAAATATGAACGAACTGCAACTACCTACTAGTGACCCGAGTAATAAAGATCATATTATATATCGATAGAGTAGTTTGCGTTATGGTACATAAAATGTCGTTTTTGGAAAATTAAAATGCATCATTCGTAATTCTTACATGTTACATTTCCCTCGTCTTTTCATCTCTGTCGTAACATCATCATGTATATTTCCTAACCCCCTTTGACCTAATTCCCCACCCCCACACACCCGTCATTAGACACACACACACACGGACCGTCACCTCTTCTAACCGCATACGTTTTTATTATTATTATTATTTTAGGGTACCGCCATGCGCCCTTGACCGTGGCCGACGGAAAGAACTCGGCTACGTCGCAGACAGCTGTTGAACAGCAACAGCAACAGCTCCTGCAGGCCGGACCGGCGTCGTCGCTGGCGGCGGCGGGCGGGTCCGCGTCTGCGAACACGCAACAACACCACCCCTCGCCGCCCGTGGTGCGCGTCACACTGGCGTCCGTCGAGGAGTGCAACGTACTGCTGCACAACGGCTTGGACTTTTACGGGGCCACTTTCTTCCCCGTGGAGGCCGCCTCGCCCGTTGTACCGAAAAAGAAATCGTTGCCGCCAAACAGGTATATATATATATATATATATATATTTATATATATCACAGCGATGTCCCCACAAGACCACAACGATAAAACCACATAGGTGCTAATAACATTGCTATCGTATAAATAGTTTAAAATGTTCAGAATTTATTGATTTATATAGTACAATGGACAATATGTTAACAATAATATTAATAGACCAAAGTGTCGCGGAGTACCCACACATGCAGTGCCACTCCGTCTCTTCGTCTGAATTTTCTTAATAAAATATTGAAACTGATTTTTCACTACTAATTTGGGATTCGATTTGTATTTATCGAAAAACACTTCAAAAACAGATATTCTTCTTTGGAGTATGGAATTAAAAGTGTATGTTGCTGTTTTAAAAAAATAAATTTGATAAAAATAATGAGTGAGGACACTTAAATGGATCACTTTTTATTTCGGCACGTAGATATTACATGCCAATACGTTATTATGAAATATTATAATTTGTTATTATAATATTTCAATGGAACAACGGTATAGTGATTTTATTATGATTTACGAAACCCTTGAAACAGATGAAACAGTTGAAACTATCTATGATTATGTTTGTACGTCGTGTACATTAGAAATATATCTAACTGCGAGTCATAATTGGGAATTTATAAAAATAAGTTATAGATATTTTGAAAATTATTCTTAAACAGCTGTGATAATAAATTGTACTAACTCAGAGATAATTTTAATGAAAACTACAGCTATCTCGTTATTAATAAATGGTCCAATTACTCTTTTAACACTCTGTTTTTATCAAAATCCATAATTTTAAGGCGTTACTAGAAACTTGTTATTAAAGTGAATATTTTGTCAATTCAAAAACTTTATCTCACCCGTAAATGTATATATATTTTTATTTTTTTTATACGTTACATGTTTTACGATATGTCTGATATATAAAAAAAATATACATTCACACAGTAAATAAATTGTCACCGAATGCCATTGCTGAAATATAACCGTATCTCTACAATACCCAACATATTTTTAAATAAAATAAAAATAAAAACAAAGTCAAATAATAATTGGGATGTACGTAACAGTTTTCAATGTTTAGTACATAATGCGAATAACAATATAATATCGTTTTCGAACCGACTGGAGGCACAAGCGGTTTATTGGATTTTATTCTACGGCCCCGGGCAGCATGCGTCGTGTACGTAATATGGGTCATACACAACCGTCAGCTATCGCTTGGTCTATTGAGACCCACACGTTAACGATGATCACAATATTTTCAATTTATTATTATTGTGCGTCCATATTGGATATTTGGATCCCAAGGTCTCCAAGCTTTTTTAAAAGAGACTAAAAATCGTACGCATAAAAATATATGTAAGCATATTGTAGTATCACCACTTTCAGTTTACAATTGTTTTTCTGAAAATATAAATAAAAATATCTAATACATTTTGACATTTTATTAATCTGTGAGCATTTGATATCGCTATTTTTTGCATTTCAAAAGTTTTCTCAAATTAGTTATCATAACAAGGTCCAATCCGTTTTATTAAAAAATGTCCAACGAAACTTTAAAAGTTTTAGTAATTTTCTACTCCTGATTTAATATCAATTGCATTTAAATGTGTAATTTAACAATCGGCAAATAAAAAAATTAATCTTTCCAAAACTAGGTTTACCGAGTTAAAATAAAAAAATCAAGTGCATAGTTTTCATGGGTATTTGTTCATTCACAGATATATTCCAAAATGTTATAATTTGTGCTATATCATAATTAAAATGAAAAAAAAAATACATAACATACAATTTAATGATAAACATTAAACTTTAAATCAATAGAGTCTCAGGATTCAGGATTAATGAACCTTTTAAAGTTCAAAATAATTGTTGTTAATATATATTGTTTTACTATATAAAATAATAGTAACGACAAACTTTATATAATTGCATAAATTCTAGGAAAAATATTCAATTGAATATTGTAAATTAAATTTACTTTTTATCGAGTATTATAATAGTTATCCAACAGGAATTTACGGGGTTGTACAAGTATAACATTCAGTGTAGTTTACTAGTTTTTGTCTTTGCCGTTTTACTGTCAGTTTTCAAACGAAAATAATATTTAAACAACCGTACCATATTACACAGCGTTTCACCGTACGTATTATTATTATATTACAGCCGTGCGTGTTTGTTTGAATAGCGACACATAAATACACATACATAAATACATACATACATACATACATACACACATACATATATACATACATACATACATACATACATACATACATACATACATACATACATACATACATACATACATACATACATACATATATACATACATACACACACATATTAGTCTCGTCACGACATTGGTAATCTGATTTATACGCATGCTACTTTAACTGCAAAATTTGCGAGGAGAGAAGACATCATCCTATAAGCACAATATATACAGGGTTATTCGCCAAGCATGTTCCCTTTTACTTTTTCAATAAAGCAATTATTTAAAAACTGATTTTTAAAATTTTTAAACATATACCAAACTTTAAAATTCTCAAAGTTGTTTGTACTGCTTAAAGATAATTCTTTTAGGAGATACACAAATATACATTTTCATTTTCCAAATTGTAACCCCCTTTTTATGCATTTAATATGTAATTTTCTGAATATTATGTCGACTTATCAAAAAAATTGTACGAGTAGTATTTTATACCTAAGTTATTTCACTTTATATACTAAGGATAAATTATTTATCATAGGTACATGGTAATGTATTTGAAAGATGTGGGGGATATAGATATTTGAGAATTATATTAATTAATATTAAAGTATCAACATTTAATATTTGTAAAAATGTTCCAATTATAATAAATCCTAGACCCAGAAAGTCCAGTAGATTCAACATTAAATTTGTTTTATATTTTTCTAAAGCTAATTTTTTTAATATAAATATTTAAAAACCTGAAAAACTGCTCATTCTTTTTCAATAAAGCAATTATTTAAAAACTGATATAACTAATTAGATAGATACATCAACATTTTCCAAAAAAAATAAAATGTCCATAAAATAATAAAACTATAAAACTAAGGGTACTAATTTGAAAAACAGAAGTTTGTATCGTTACAAGATGTTTCTTAAATAGTACAAGACATTTCAATAATTTTAAAATATGGGCTTTAAGTATAATAAAATTGAAAATTCCAAAAATCAAAATTTAAATCTATTAAGGTATAAAAAAATGTAGTTGAATATGCTTGATAAATCACTCTATGTAACGCAATAAGTGGTATACGCTGTGCGCATAGTAGTCAAAATACACAAAAACGATGACGGACATAATGGTTAGTAAAAAATTCATGGGTATTATGTTACATATTAAATGATATTAATATTATGTGCGCGTGAATATTCCAACTTATTATTAGTATAATTTTATGATAGTCGTGATGCCGCCGACTTTTCTAATTGTAATGTATTGCACAAAAAAATTACCAACATCACGTCGCATTGAGTCTTGTACACATAATATGTATGTATGCGGTATACTTATCATTATAATATAATAACAACAGAAGGCAGTAGTTGTATTTTTATGTATAATTATACAGAATACACATTATAGGTACGTGTTTTGTTGAAATTACTTTTTGAGATGTCACACAACATTATCATGTGAACCGTACGGGCGTTTTCTTAAAAATATAATAGTTTGCCGTTCACAAATTTAGCGCGTACGTACATTTATTATCGTGGTTCGCATTGTTCGCATAGTTTAAACATTTAGATTCAAATATAGATCGTTTATTTTTCTCAATTAATGCGTTTTTGGGTAGTAAACTTTTAGTCTTCACATATTCTTGCATCGGTATTAAAACACATACAAACCATTGTTTGCAAAAGGTTACTTTATATTATGTTTATTATTTATATATTTTATTATTTAACAAAAAAATAATTAATAATCTGAAAATAATATGACAATAAGTCAATTTGATCAGTTAATACTTAACAGATAAGATAATAATAATACATGGGCACATGAGTACATGATACTTAAAACGCAACGAACAAATCACCTTAATTAAATTAAAAATTCCCTTCGGTAGTTTTTTTTAACATTTCAATAGAATTTAGCTGTATAAAATGAATAATAAAAAAAATATGTTAACTATTAAATGTAAACCATTTACGGTTTGTGCGGCACTTAGATGTATTATACTTTATGCAATAGCACTGTATATTAAATGCGTACAACAAATAATTTTGAATTTTTTCTGCAGTCACACCACGCCTGACCACGTAATATATTCACGCGTATTTTTGTCATTTTAAAATTCCCGAATAGTCCGTTTTTTTTTTCAACAAACGATAATCACAACTCATCCGGGAGGTCCCATATGCCACCATTTATATTGCGTACCTACAAGAATGCGTAATTATTTTATTATTACATTGTCCGAGTATCTAACACAAACATATAGGTACATCGACGTTGTTAAATCTATACATACCTGACCCCATACAATTTGACGATTGCACGAAACTCAACCGCAGGGAAACGATTTAATTGTATGATAACATTTATTTGTTATCGTTGTACTATTTAAGTATCTAACGCAAATCGTACTGTTTTTCAGCCGTCTGATGGATTTGGTGACGACCAGTGGTCATCGTATACGCGACCTGTTACCAGTCTTCGACTCTGCAGGATTTACGAAAATTCCGCCGCCAACCAGCAAAGTGGTCAAGCCGCACTAGTCGACGACGGACGATCTTTCTAGTCTGGTGGACTATATACGATCTAATGCGAATATTCATAAACGAATATTAATATATTTATATATATACATAATATATGATTTTTATTTTTATTTAAAATGTTAACAAAACAAAAATACAAACTTCGCATCGGTTTACTATACTGCAAAACCATTACAATATTAAATCGCATTTTCTAATAACACGCAACGTTTAGTACATCTTGATGCATAATATTATTATATTATCGTAGTATAACGGTTAGATGGTTATAATATAAACATTTTTTTTTTCGTGTATTATTATTATTATTACTATTATTATTACTACTATCATATTTTAATCCAATAAAAAGTTCATTCGAAACGACGTAGCGTTTTATTTCATTTATAAATAATGTACAGGTACCAACTGTGTGTACACGTAGGAACCTCCCACATTATCATAATATATTTCTGTACATCACAGTCGTTTCGCGGTCCCGCGCCAAAGACTCCGGCAAAGTTTTCTGCGAATTTATAAAGTTTTCGTGCGGAACAGCCGCCACCGCCGGTGCCGCGGTATATAAATGCGGGTCGTCTCGCGTTAATCGTCAATTCAAGACGTAGGTAATACTTTATTTATAAAATACATTATTACGAGTGTGTGTGCACATCTCGAGACAAATCTGCCGCCGCGCCGCCGACGTCAAAGGTGGTGCAGATGTAGTTATGTGCCAATTGTTCATTTTGCATTTAGTTTTACGCCGCTTTCTCTCGCGGCACTCTCTACCCGCTCCTGCAAGACTACCCACTGCTCCCAGACTGCAGCCTCTCTCAGTATTCCCCTTGCTGAATATTATATTTCCACGATTTAACCGCGAAATCACACTTAAGTAGTAGTTAAGAGCGTGCGCTCCTTTGCGCCACAACATATAATAATACGCGAATCAGCACTGTACGATATTATAAAGGTACTGTCGATATAGTATATATTTTAAAAGCACAAACAAAATAATAATATGTAAAATACTATAATGCCGAGTGGTTAGTTGTCACGAAGGCGGGGCTGCATAATATATACTCGTGTCCGTGCTGCAAGTTGATATCTGGGAACACATTGTAATTCTATCAGTTTTGTAGTTTTTTGGCAGAGTGTAACACATAATATTATAGACTTACCACGTATTTTGTAAACAATTACATAATTATTAGAAACAATTTTTTTTCCAGTGGTACGTACTTAATAATTTGATTTTTTTAAAACTTTTTTTTATTAAACATCTCATTTTTTAACTCTATATTTTGGAAATCTGTAGTAAAATGCTATCATTACAAATATTTTACTAATATTATGTCACCGTACACGTTTTGGTGATTAACATTTATAAATATACTAAAAATTCACGATAAGTATATCCCCCGCCACAAAATATTATATAGTATAATCTCTAAAGTTTCATAACACTCACTATTTTAGTTGAGTCAAATTTAACTAGAACCCCAGTAATATCTCATGCCACTAGCTACGTTGTGGTGGAATAGATGATATTCGATTATTACAACGGAGGTCTATAATAATTAATTGTGTCGTAATATTGACCAGCGTATAGAGATCGCAATAATATTATATCCACGGGTTTGCGAAACTATTTCATTATTTTTATGAACCATGCACAATAAACTACGTATAATAATTCACAACTCATAAGTATAGTAAATTTATTTTATTTATCAAAAGGTTATTTTACGTAAAATAAATTAATTATCAACTATTAGAAACTTCAATAAAGTAGGTATTAAATGTTTTTAATGTTCTAATGGTTTGTGTAATGTACCTATATGTTATAAACTCATTACTTTTGGAACAAACAGAAATGTTGTATTATAAAATTAATAATTTAATTCTTACCATTAATTATTTTATAGAAAAACAACGGCTGAATACATTTTTAAGAATTAAATTTACTTTCAGGAAATTAAAACTCTTTTAATAATTTATAATTGATTAGTTTTTTTTTTATTTTAAAGAAGATATTAATTATTATTCTGAATAAATTTTTTAAAATATAATTTATAAACAAACATCAAAATCGTCAAAAACACTCTTCAATCCACACAAATCTACACATTTTGTCATAAAAAGTTTTTTCATATGGACGAAAACCAATAGTTATGACAGTAATACAAACATTTTTTCTGATCCTCTTCTGTCAATTTCTATAAATTATACAAAGTTATTATTTATTCAGAGTTTCTCAAATCATCTTAACCAATGATGTTTTAGTTTGTTTATTCGTAAGAAAAAACGTTACACTATTGGTTCATTAAAAAAAAAAAAAAAACAAAATTCGTCTAGGTATAATTTGAATATTTATGATTTAACGAAGGAAGTCCCGTTTTTAAAATATACCTTCTGTACTCCAATCAATAATCAAATTAGTTTAATTTGATACACTTTATAGTCTCATATAAGAGTTTAAATCATTTTTTCGCTGGACATAACAAGATATAACAACACGGTTTTGTTAAGACAGAGTACGTATTTTTTTAAGGATTTTTTTTAAATACATATATTTTATACTGGTATACCTATTGCAGTTATTTATGTGGTTTCAATGGTCTCAAATGTATAAAAAATTATATTGAAATTTATATTATATTTTATTGATAATTAATTATCTAATCAGCAACACATATAATCATTTTCAATAAATCACAAAAAATATAACAATAGGTACATATAATTAAGATGAAAAATTAAATTCGAATTTAACTTAAATAGTTTCAGTGATTATATTTATTTACTAATGATCACATTAAGTGGAACTCACCAGTCATCGCGCACATCATACTTAAATATTATACGACTCAGACAAAAACGTATTCTACGCACGTTCCAATTTCCGGTAACGATGTAGGGCGTTAAGATTCACGTATCCATAGATGTTATAAGTACTCAGTCATATTCTCATATGTTATACATTGCAACGCTAAACATTATACATATTACAGAATTTATCTTTAAAGCATATTCCAATACAACATCCACCGATTACTTATATTAACCGAATAACTAATTTCTGAGTACCTACTTGAAGCGGTCATATTTACGGGTAAAACTGTCTTAAAACAAATTTTGTTGTTGAAACGCAACAGCAGTTTGCCTTATTAATCAAATTCAATAAGAAAAGTCAACATCGGAAGCCAATTAATGTGATAATAATATAAAATATTATATTTATATTATTATAATGACTTGTGTATATATACAGTTGATTATCTTCTACTATAAAACAGGTGGAAAAAAATTACAAAATAAAAATAGTACGCGTAGCTTTACGTTTCGTTTATTATGTTAGAATTTATTTAATGAAAACTGACGTTAATACATATTATAGATAGTTGAACATAGAATAAAATACAACAGAGCGTTATTAATAATACCAGTATAAAATATTATTAGCCAAGGAACACAGCGTGAAATAATTAAAGAGTGATCATCGTTTGGTTGACATTGTAATTAAAAATAATAAAAAAAAAAAATCTGGAAAGAGAAGTATAGATAAGGGTGGAAATTTACTTTATTATAAAGAATATTACAGAGTTCATATTTTTCGTTTCCGCATTTTATATATGTGTATACTAAGAAAACGGTGAACTTAATTTAAAACAAAACGTAAAAATATTATGGATTTATCCTCGAATCATGTTTTAGGTTTATCAATATATGATTTTTATCAATCAAATCATGATATTGTTTTTTCTAATAATGAATTATTATTGATCAATATCAAACACCGCCAGAAACTAAATTTGAATGATAGATTTCAACAAAATAGAAAAATCTGCTTCAATCTAATACTCAATACATTATTTGTATTGATCCAAAATTGTAATAATTAATAGATTTTTACAAAACTTATTTATGCTACTAACTATTTGTGAAGTATAGAATATTTCATGAAAAATATCTACTCTATTTTATTACAATTGGATATTACACATGAAAATGCGTATATAAAAAGGTCGAGAATTTATTATAGTTATACAATTAAAATTTACGTTATTATTAATAGTGTATTATGTAGGTGATCCTACAATTTCAAAAAATCTCTTTAGTAATACCGTGTAATTTTTCACTCACATAAAAAAAAAATTATCTTATGACACGTCAAAATAAATTGTGTTTACCTCAACACCGCTTAACTCAATCATTGCCGTAATACATTCAGACAACAACATCAGCAGAACTCTGTATGATGAAATTGTATTAGCGTCTTATTAAATATTAATTTCCAGTTCTCTTTACTCCAAATGCTTCCTGTCTACTTTCTATTCTCTGCTCTTATTTTCTATATTTTCATTTCCTGAGCAAAGCCATTGGCGAAAAACTCTAAAAGTTGAAATAAAAATATATAATTGTAAAGTCCATTGGAAAAATTTACTAATTCAATTTTTTATAATTTATTAAAACATTATTATTGTAAAGATACAACTGACTCACATATTTTACGATTATAGTATGAAACATCTAAGATATTATTATGGTATACCTGAAAATTTGTATTTTGGTGAATAACATCATGTGTGTTACCTGAGTCTATTTATGACTTACACCTTACATTATAAACATTTCTATAAACTTTGATCAATCAATATTAATGAAAAAATATCGTTTCAAACACTCAAATCTTAATTATTTTGATGTAAAATTTACCAATATTACACACCATGGACGCCGTTAATATTATATTTAACTGTTTTAAAAGCTCTCATTATAGTTTTATCGACACCTAAAAAGTCACATATATCGATTATGCAACTGTAAATATTTTCATCGTTTAAATTCATCTAAATTACAATTTAATTTTAGTTTTTAGGCCATTATAATAAATTCAATCATACTACCTATTTACTAAATATAATATAGCAGTGATCAAGTTTCATACCGGTAAATAAACTTTAAAACGTGCACTTATTTTCTGAAGTAATTTATTAACAGATTTAAAAAAATAAATGTTTGCTATAAATAGAAGATCATCTGATACAGCGACTAAAAGCTAAAATATCGTAATTTTTAGTTAAAATATAAAATATAATTTTTGTAATATTATTTTATATATATATATATGATATGATGGTTGTTTTATGAAAAATGTCAATAGTTAAATGACAATCTCAATTTAATTGTACCTACTGATTTATTGAAAACAAAACAATTAATATCTGCTTTTTGAAAAAAACTTAAATTTCAGAATTTAAACTACGCGTTTTAAAATAAAATAAGAGCTATAAAAATGATTTTCGATCACTACGGTACCTTTTAAAATAATTACATTACTCTTGATATAAGATATGTGAGAATACGTTTTACTGTTAATTTGAAAATGTACATACATTTGGGCAAAAGTATCCAATAGAACCTTATGATATTATAATATACCTATATAAAAGTATAAAATATTATAAATAATAATTTTTGTTTCCATTTAAAAATGAATTAAACTTTTCAATTTCAGATACCTGTCAGATGTTGAATTTAAAATATCTAATTAGTTGAACGAATATTTTAGAAACTTTAAATTCTTATTAATTTAAATTAATTTTTTATTTATTTTGTATGCAATGTGGAGGCATTAAATTCAAATAGGTATTTGTTTTCGTATTCAAGAATGAAATAATATTAAAGAATGTAGATACTATGGCAAAAAATTAAACAAAATATATATTTTTTTTTTTCACTCTCGCTGTTTTTGTTTCGTTATTTTGTCGTTTTGTCATGCTACCGTCACATACAACAGTCACGTCTGTGCGCGCGACCATATTCATATGGAAATTACAAACGGGAATCGTGATTTGATTAAAAGCCACCTCTCGCCACCGCTCTGTCGCCGCTGGTGTTGCTGATGTGCTACGACTCGCACACCCCTCGCGGTTACATCCCTACGCAGAGCACGTTCAGCGCGATAGTTGGATATTTTCACCGTACATGGCCGCACTAAATAATAATGTATTATAATAACAACCTGGAAAAGATTTTTATTTTTTTACATTTTCATAATTGTTGTCCGTCGACAGTGTTTTGAACGGAAAAAGCTTCGAAGGTGACCTATAGCTGTTCTCACTCGTCACTCTTGAGTAATACACGGAATAACGAATAAATTCCACATAATATCGAAAGAGATCATATTATAGAGTATGATCACGGCACGTCGATTAACCAAACTATTATGTTTTTGGAGTATTCGAAAACATTTTGAATATTAATGAGTAATTAAAATAGTAGTTCGAGATCAAAAAAGGTAGTGCATAATTATTGTGTATTGGATGTGAATATTATTGTTCAACCTTTATTGTTCTGGTAATGCTCTGATAGCGTTTTTATTATTATTATTATTATTATTATTATTCTGTTACCTCTTTGTCCGAACATAAATAATAGGCCAAAGGTACAAAATAATTATCATCCTTAATGAACGAGAAATACTTTACTTTTTGCAGTATAGATGAAACCAACAAAATAAGGATTGGATAATCTTTTTATTGAGTAATTTACTCTTGTTTAAATGCGTATTCGACTTCCATCTATATGGCTATATTGAATAACGGATCCATTGTGAAACCCGTGATTTAATTACTAAAACAACAAATTGTTCCGTTAATTTGAAATCCCTAAATGCTATTTGTTATGAATAACGTTATTTCAATTGATCAGTTATTAAACAGCGTGTGCAGATAGTTGGGACGTTATTGTCGTTGCGATAAAAATATATAATATTATTGTAAGCAGCGGAGGATACCGCCTTTATGACACATGATATTCTGAGATTGCCTATCCCTTGCGCTGGCCAACGAATATAGTATTAATATTATAATAAAATAATGTTAAAAATGATTATATTTCAAACAAAATGTAAATCATATCAGCTGTACCGTAATATTATATTTACACGTCTTAATCTCAGGTCAGTAGGTAACTATAATAGTGGCGTTTGATATAAATTCAGAATTTCTATATTTATTTTAATATTTGATGTACCTATTAAAACGGTTTATTTATTATGGTTTTGGTATAAAGTAAATTTAGTTGACGTATATAATTTTAATATTAAAGCATTAAAGATAAATATAAAATGTATATAGGTACTTTTTAAGTTATTAAATTTAATATATATATATATATTTGTTTTTATGATGTTATGTAATGCACTTTAAAACATTAATTTATTTTTCTATAAATAATAATTATTTTAAACTTCTTTGATATTATACTTTTAACAGTAATATATTATTATATGACAACCTTATTCATTTATTTTTATACATAACGCCTACATCATACATATAATAATATTATTATGTATTTATCTTTCATCTTTTATCTCGGTAGATATTATTAAGTATTATGTTTTTAGAGAGAAATATTATTTTTAATTTTGTGATTAACCTTAAAAATATTGTTTACCTATATTCAAAAAAAGAAACATAATAACATGGTTATCTTTTTGTTAATTATTTACAACTGATCAATGCTATGGTAAATGTAATATGTATACACACAATATGATACGATAAGATAAGATACAATCATATAAAAATATAAACGTAAACATGAAAATAATTATAAGATATCTATAATTGTTGAAGTAAATTAAAATTAATCTCAATTCAAATGTCTAGAAAATCAATTTATAGAATGTGATTAATCACAAATATAATTAGATGTAAATAGGTATGCAATAAAGGATGAGGAATAAGTATATACAAGTAGAGACGATAAGGATTCAAATAAACGTATTTTCTAAATATATTAGACGTAGTATCTTAATTATTTTGATTTTTTTATTTAAAATTCAAATATGTGAATTTAAATATTATATTACTGTTCAGTATAGAATACGAAAATAATTTTACTTCTATTGTAGGTTTCAATGAAATCGAATGAATTGAACAATCAAAAAGAATATGAATGAGTCAGTTAACCTTCTATTTAAATCATCAAGACTAAAAAAAAAAAAAAAAAATTATCTCCATATTTCATTGTTCGTGGAATAAATATCCTAATTGCCCTTCACCCACAGATCTACGTTTCCGGACATATTTTTTCTCATTTCTCGCTGTAAAATAAGAAGAAAAAAACGTTTATCATATTTACGGCGCGTGTAAAATGTGAATTGCCGACTCCCCCGAAGCTATCATTATTACATTTTTTCGGTCGACTCCGAGTCCCACAACACTCGAGTGTAATATTTGTGTGACGGGAAGGGGTATATACACGGTTGGCATACACCAAACCTTCACCGCATTGCATCTCCTTATGATATTAATTGTGCTCTGTAAACGCGGTACTACGGCATTAATACTACACGAGGCTAAACAACAACTGCTTTCGCGAAAACCACGTCATAATAACATAATAATAAATTTAAAAAAAATTGTCATTGAAACAAAATAATATATATATATATGAACTCTGTATATCATTATTACCCGCGGTATAGCTATTATATAATATTATATACTTCTCTTACGCGGTGCCCATTACTACACGACGAAGTCGGCTACACAATGCACATCGTATATACATATAGAAATTATTATTGTACAATATTATTATAATATACGTGTGCTGCACTCCAGTTGTATCTATATATATATACATACCCCCCTCTTATTCTGGAGCTATAATAATGCATTTTCGTTTTAAATTACAAAGCGCTTTAAATTTAATTTTCCGTGGGTTAAATTAACTTTTAATCTCGCCCCGGAGTTCATTTAGCACAGTTTGGTAACTTTTGCGTCGACGTTCTACATACCCGCACACACACACACACACACACACACACACACACACACACATGATCATTTATATATTTTGTATATGTCATGTGTGTGTGTGTGTGTCTGTGTGTATTATATTGTGTTCTCGAGACGCATCCATATACGTATAGTAATCCCATATAATATTATATTTCGTATAAGCCGGGCGTCTCGAGTCTATATAGCGTACACGAGTTTGTAATCGTCGTGATCGCGATTTAATGACGGGACCCGCCATCGCGAATAAATCGAGCAGTGTTTTAATACGCACAATCGAAACGTTTATTGTGTATAGTACACGTACGATACCATCGGCGGTATATGCGCTCCGACGCACATGAACGCATACGAAACAGATTCCGTTGCCCGTCGAGCTTATTACCCTGTGCAATAGAATCATTATAACAATAATAGGCTAATATGCTTTGAACGTTTAGCAATATCGATTTATTAGAACACGTGTCGACCAGCCGGTAATATGGACAATTAAAATAATACATAAATGTACATTTAAATATTTGATCTGTGACAGTGAAAAGTAATACGTAAGCTACAATAAAACAAAATAGTGTACGATATTATTATCGAGTAGAACGAAAAATGAATAGCAATAGACATTTTACGTTCAACAAACCGTTTGACTGGACGAAGATAAGACTCGACTAAAGCATTCTATACATAAGATAATTGTGGCTGAAGAAAGTGGTATGTGACGTGAATGAATGTAAAATTTAGTTTGATTTCTAACATTAAGTGAATTGACTTTAAAGATAACACGGTAGAGAAGGTCATGTGGTGTGCCTGCTAAATTATTGAGACGAGCAAAAATAAACCGAGAATCAATGTATAGAAGCGATGGTGTTTAGATAATGGCTAAGGTCAACTAAGTTTATATGGCACTTTAAGCGTAAAATCAGTATACTTATGATAAAGTAATTAAAAAGTAAATGTATATACTGAACACTCGTTCAATGTTAGATTACTCTTTTTTTCATCTTTTCCTGATAAGGGTGCTAAACGTCTATCATGTGTATTTAAAAATGCTTCGAACAGGAGCAAAGTTCAACGATCGAAGATGGTTATCTGAAGTGAAGAGTTTGGTGTATACAACTTAAAACTTTTAGAGCTTTACTATTAATAATATGAATTTGATGACTCAATAAGAGAGGGAGTAAGTAATAGTAAGTACTAAGCCATTAAAGTCTTTGATAATAGAAATCCGCTGTAAATTAAGCGCATAAAGGTAATGTATAGGGTTTCTAGAGAAAAAGAGATAAAACTGCACTTGCTAAGATTAAGTCTAAGTTGGAGACTCATGAATATAGTTACAATAGACAACATTATGAGTGACCACGGTGTATTTTTTTTTTGTTTTATTTGACAAAAAGTTTAAAAAAAAAATCATTAAGATTTTCAAAAATATTTATTTTAAATAGAATAATTTTAACTGCTGTAATAATAACACATAGTTATAAATCTATCCGTGTAAAATATTACCTTACTTTGTTTAAAATAAGAGTAAGCTCAGTCATCGATCTAAGTTCGTTATTCGGTTTCTTACACACACTACCAAAAGCTCGGCACTAAGTTGTATTAGCTATTAGCCATACCCATTTCTACCGTTATATGTAAAATCCACTTCTAGAATATACTATTTGAGACAGAGTTTAAACAAATTTTCAAATTTGACGACAATAAAATTAAAATTAAATGTCAAGTATTCCAAACGATAATCTATCTAAATAGTAAATATATTATATATACATACAAAAGAAAGAGAGAGGTATTTTTGATTAAAGACAAAATCACGGAAACTACTTGACCTATGAAGCTAAAATTTGGTAGGTATAGGATATATCTGGTTTTGTGAAATTCAACCACAAAGAGAGTTGAAAAAGAGTAAAAATGAAAAAATGTTATACCTATATTAAATACAACTTTTTATAGAACACAAAAATTGTTAGGTACATTTTGTTTAAAAATTATTTTTGCTTATGTGATGAAATATAAAATAATCTTTAAAATTCAAGTTTTAATTTTTTTTTAAATCAACAAAGTAGCAAGGTTTACAATTTAATATTTAAAAAAAGGGAGCAATCCTATTTTTAGCAAGTACCAGTATTCTTATTTTACACTAATTGACATTAATAAAATATATACACTCCCGTGACTTTTATATTCCTCAGTAAATAAAGATTTGTTGACCTGCTTTAATCATACACATACATGAATTACATATTGAATTCACATGATACATAAATAATACATTTATAACTTATAATAGATTTTACGTTTTTATATGTCATTTTAGACCTTGCTATAATATATTTATTTTATATATTCTGAATGATAATAATAAACAATTATTTTAAAATATTTTACCTAACTTTGTTTACGGTGGTTGGTGAAGGACGTGAATTATCTTGAATTATCTATGTCGCGTGTTGTAAGTAATGCATTTGGAAAAGTATTATTAAATTCATAAAATTATATTATTATACGTCATCATTTCAGGCATTTTTGGTAAACCGTTTACTTAATAATAATTTATTATGTATTTCAGTTGGGGTGCATAATATTAGAAAATTGTAATAATTTATTCCATCGTCCTGTAAAACACAAGCAATACATTCGTTGAGATAGATTTAATTATTTATTTTTCATTTGTTTTATATATTTAAAGCAGAGTAAATCCATTTAGTGAAATTGATATAAGTACAAACTAATTTCACTAAATGGATTTACTTAACGAATATTTGAAACTCTAGTTTATGTAGTAAAATGCCAACATCATTAATGCGTAATACGTTTCAATAATATTATGGTTACACTATTTTGATATTCATATAATTTAAAAATCATCAAAAAAATGTTTTTATGTTTTTGTAATTTATAGAACTTGTATTTTGAGTAAACAAATTAAAACAGATCCATACTTTGACACCCTTAAACAAATTCGACCGCTATACATTTCGTATTTCAAATACTAAACATGAATTATACAAAATATTGATATGTCACGAACATATTCAACATTAACGATTCGAATCGACTGCCGTATAGTATTTATCATTGTATATAGACACGTCAAGGAGTTCTCAACAGATACACAGATTTTTGAACTTCGGCGACTACGTTCGTATTGATTTAAAAACTTTAAATACTTGTACAAACGACTAAACATCGGCTGTATATGTTCGATATTATATATTTAGACTGACACACACGACACTGCACGCGTTGACACATCGGCACACGCACATTATTATTGTAGAACACCCACATTACTATACCGTTTAATCTTTCACGATATTCCAAAGTTTTTCAATATTCTCCCATCTGCCTATACTATACTGTCTCTTCAACGCGTGTGTGAAATTCTGCATATGACTTATATATATATATATATATATATATATATATGTATAATCTATGTATGTACCCTTACATGTATATACGCTACACATCACACATTACAATATGATGTATATACATTATATATTTATATAATATTTTGTATATATAAATTGTGACGTTAGGCTCCTCTGGCCGGTTTGACAACGACAATCCCTCATCGTTTCGTATGCGACACGTCCCCGCGACCCTTCGCCTAAATCGTCATGATAATAATAATAATATCATACGTGTACACATCACGTCCTACACCGTACAACCTGTAGATTTATACTGCACGTAGGCACGCGTCTATTTGCGTGCCTTCTTGAATATTCCGTCGTTTGTTTCCGCAGATGTTTCTCTCCCAAACGTAATACGCATTGCTACATTACATATTATTTTGTTTGTTCTTTCAGACGGGATACGAATTATTATAACGTTTACACATGCACAGTGCACGTTCACGCCGTAGGTAGGCAGGCAGGCAGGCAGGCAGCAAGGCGGGCAGGCAGATGGGTAGATAAAAATAAAAAACGAGAAAATTTTTTTTTTTTTTGAAATATTATGTACACGTACACGTACGATTTTTTGTCAGGCGAGTTTAAAAAAAAAGCATCAACCGGCGGATGCTCGCGAAAATTTCCAAAATTGTTGCGAGGCGACCTCACGTGACTGCACAACATAATGTACCTGCCTATAGCTAGCAATATGCAATATTAAAATGATAACAACATTATAATAATACACTACCTGCTTTTTCGGTTAGGTTATTATTATATTATGCGTTTACCCAACCCGCCATGTAAACATGCATTATAATATGGGTCATTCTGTAGCTTTATTAAATATTAATGCACACGAAGGGCTTGTAGCGAACATGTTTTACAGTATGGTTTTAAAAGAACATCGGTTAGTAATCATTAATAATAATACGTATACAATTTCGTTTAGTTTATACAATTGGTTCTATAAAAAAAAAAAAACGTTCAACTGTTGCCCGAAACGTAGGCATTAAGTGTTTTTTTTCTAATATTATCCTATCGAAAAACCAATACTGTTATTACATCTAATCGACGAAAATGCGACTCGTCGCGAACAATATACTCCTCTTATTTGTGTGTATAAAATGTTCTAGAACACCTACGTATTATCAATAGAAACAGGATCCAAATCCCAAATCCCCGAGGATAGTTTTTTTGTTGTTGTTGTTCGCATTTGAATTTAAAAGCTTCCTATCCCGCAAAACGTATAACACTCCCTCTGCAGACAACACAAACACATACACTCATATATATTTATATTTATATAGATTATACAACTAACAACAAACGTCCATATAGTGTACGTATCTACTGCTTACGGATTGATTTTAAAACGCCCTCCCGTATGCATTTTAGCTTTTTTTTTTTTTTGCACAAAATGTTAAATAATTGTATGCATATATTGTGTTCAGCGCTTTTCAATAATCCCGCCCGCAAGTTATTATTATATCACGATCAGGTGTATCAAAGTGTTTTTTTGTGTCTAAATATTAATTTTCAATTTTCATCTAAAAAAAAAAAAAAAATGTTAAAAATTAAATGTATTAATCATTATTTATCTCGAACGCTTTAATTCATATTACTACAATATGTATTTATAGTTATAATATGTAAATGAAAAAGTTTCGACGTTTATCTGACAGGTATTGTTGTTTTTTAATATAAAAACTATTTTGATTATAAATATTAATTAAAACTAAGATTTTTAATTTAATTTATCGTGTAATTTATACAGATATAAATCATTTTATTTCAATGATATACATTTTAAGGTATCTGTCGTGTAGGTATTAACGAATTACAACCATAGCACATATTACCATACTAACATATTTGTCACGAGCCACGGACTCGTACGCTATAAATTATAATAGATCTTTATTGAATAGTGTACAATAGTGTATTTTATTTTCCAAAAGAGTTTTAACAATAATATTTTAGATTCTGAGTAAAAGGATGAGTGTATGTATCGATTTGTCAAAGATGTGTCTAGTGTCTTGTTGTGGGTCCGAAAAAACGTTTTCCGTCAGAAAATAGTATTACCTAGTAAATTAGCTATGTTTGACAGTTTTATTTAAAATTTAAAAAATAATTAAATATTGTAATTTATCAAACTTCTAATCACTGAAGTGGAAATATATGACTATCAGTACATTAATATCATTATTATAAGTGTTACAAAAAAAAAAGAAAATCAATATTTCACGTTTTTGCTACACAATCCAACAATTCACGATAACATGACAAAATATATTATACTTCAAACGCTATACGCAAATGTTTCGTAATTCTTTCGATTTATAAGAACTTGTGTCGACCATGCGTGGCATTAGCCCTCGATTCGAAATCGATTTTTATTTTCACATTATTCACGGCAGAAGCACCGAAGCCCGTGATAGGAGATTCGGTTAATTTGGTCGCGGGTATCTCACGTTCGGCAGTTTTTTTGTTTTATCGGACGCAACGTCAGTCGACGGGTGGGCGCATGACAACTATGGTGCGGCAATAGTGTCGGGGTGGAGGAACGTTTCAGTGGCGAATTTAAAGGGCGTCGAAAACCAATTAAACGATTTATTTCCTGCCCCCCACCCGCACAGGCAGTATTCGTTCTGTTGTTTTTTAATCAACGGGAAACCCGTCAAAAAGTTCTCTCTGTGCACCACCACCAGCAGACTCCATACACTTTCCACGTATTCCACCTCCGTTGGCCCTCGTCTCGTTCTCCACCGACCGCCGCTCCATCATTTCATTCTCTTCCACGTCTATAGACAAAAGTGTCATTCGGCTTCTTTCATTGCACCGCCACTACACGCTACTCTATTTGCCCGATCGTTCGTTCTCTTCTTTACTGTACAGCAACACCCTGCAAATGGCGACCAATTTCACAGAAATACTTCTTTGTTTATAAGTTTATAACATTTGCTTTTCACCGAAGGGGGCACTGACAAAGAGAGGGCTAGTGTGCGTGAGAGAGACAGAGACAGAGCGAGACAACCTCACCGTGGAAAAAATCCATTTTACTCTCTAAAGTTTTATTAATTATCCCACCACAGTTTTTGTCGGTGCCAGTGATGTTGGTGTAAGAAAAAAGGGTTTTTGGATGCTTTTCACCGTCGCCTGGTAAAGATTCGTAATTAACGAAAGAAAGCTGGTTGAATTAAAAACGAAAATAATGCGTTACATCCGCCACTACTGACGTTATTATTACACTTGTACAGTTGTAAATTTCGACTAGATTGTTTTTTTAGCATTATACGTACCATTACATTGTACGAATTTCTGAAAAAAAAATCTAACCTTTTTGATACACCGTCTCAGCGTGTTTAGATTTAAATACAAAATTAAAAATAATTATAATGACGAATTTCATTATTGGAACTTAAAAAAATTTAAATATATTTATTAAAATGATAATAAAGTATTAAACGTTCGAGAATCATTTTGAGGGTCTAATATAAAATATTGGATCGATGGTTTATAAAATCTGTATAAATTAAACGATCCGATTCAATTTCGAATCACAACTTGCAATAACACGGATATTATTATATATTCAATATCCATAATAGTCGTTCTCAGAAACAATCAGCACTGAGTACAATTATTATACAAGTCGAAAATTCAAAATATCATACATTTGATACAAATTAAGTAGGAATTTCAATTAAGCTAACATTATCCAAATGTGATGCGTACGTAGTCATCAATAGACAAACATAAATATATGACGAATTTAAACACTGGCTGTCTAACAATTATATAGTATGTATTGAATAATGTAGTCATGTGGATAACACTGACATTATAATATTATTTTGTTTAATATTCTCCTTTATTATTGATCCGTTACTTATATTTTATTATAATCATAATCATTAGATAACATTATATTATAGTATATGTATGAGGCACTGAGGCCTAAAGCTTATAACATAATATATATATATATTATGTATACTAGAACTTTTAAATAAAAATATTATTTTGATTAACATTTTTTATTATTTTGTATTTTTTTTTTAACACACCTGACTATCTTGACAACCTTTAAAAATAACATTATATATTATTATATACCTACTAATATTATGCATAATATTATAATATGTTACCACCAAAGACTTAAATTAATGAAATAAAGTTAATTCCATTATTTTTAAGCAACGACGCATATTAAAATAATTCCTAGATATAATGACGATGATTATAGCCTTTTTTTTTTAGCGAGTATTGATAAAGATGTTTTTTTAATGTTCTTGTTGAGTTAGAGACGGGTTTGAGTTGTAAAATTGATTTATCTTATCAATACTAACAATAATAATATACTTTCGGACTCTCTAATATGTCAACTATTATACAGTAAAAGATAGCCGTCCATCAAATACATCTACATAGTATAGGTATACAATATAGGTACATTGTGTTGACAGACAACCTATGTTTTGTTCACACGCACTCGTAATACAGGCATTGCATAATATAAATTATCTACTTATATGTCCTACATAGTCGACATAATTTTCTATGCACTGTGAAGCATCAACTTAGACTTCTAATCCAGTTTCAATATTTTCAACAAGAAATAGTTAACATTAGAATAATTTCCTAGTCATGGTGGTAAATGTGTAAATGTATTGATAAAATAATTGATTTTTTAAAACATTGTCTGCATTCCGTCTTTGTGTCTGCAGGACATTGACGGTATTGCCTACTAGTATAAGAAATTAATGATATTGGCTAGGCATTTTCGTTATTACCATAATTATATCATTAATAAATACGTACATAATATATTCATTTGCATTTTTTCGTGTTATATTCCATTTTGAAAAAACATTTTTTGACTCACATTACACAATTGCATATAGTTAGCTATTTTTCATGGACATTTTTATTTATTAGAAATGTTATTGATATAAATTAAAGACGATAAATTGAAAAAATTGGTTATACCTACGTATACATTTGTGACTTGTGATCATTTATATTTTATGTTGTTAAATTTATAATAAATAATAATATTATTAGCTTCAGTTAAAATTACTAAATAAAAATATATTTTTGGATCTCTTTTACCTAAATATTTCTACTCAGGAATGGACTCCTTGGCAATGTTACCTATACTAGCAGTTGGCCATTTCATTTTGGTTTATTTGATTAATTTTAATTTTATTTGCTGGACAAAGCAAAACTTATTTTGTAAACCTCTTCAAGTTTAAATGTTTGGTAGTTTCTTTGATGCATAATATGCATTTCTGTGCCCTGTTACTAATTTGATTATGTTAAGCCCACAGAATGTATTATTTAATTTTGTTTGACATTGTATTCGTGGCAATGACACTTAAAATGAAAATGTATTATTGATAAATATTTAGTAAATAATATAATTTATTAACACTTAATAGTTTATGATTTTATTTATATCAAATTTTGGGTAGTAATAGTAAGTTATTGTATTCTAAAATAATAGTTTGACAATAATTTAACATTATTGTCAATAGCCAATAGGTATAACTGTTAATGATTATGTTAGATTTCTTTTGAGTTTTAGGATGGTTAAACTGAAAAATCATAGAAAATATAATTTAAATTACAAAAATTATAAAAGAATTTCTGACTTAGAATTTTCCAAGCTAGCTAATATAATAGAATTTGATAATTATATCTAAATATATTACAATTTTATTATTATCAGAATACTCATTTAATATATAATATTAATGTATGCTGGGCTACTTCTCTCATGCAGTTGTACAATATTCACTACTTGATAATTAGGTGATAATTTATGAAGTATAATTCTAAGTTTTAAGATATACATTATAATATATAATATAATGTATTGCGATATTTCATAAAATTTATGAGTATAGTTCTAAGACTATTTATTTTGTTTGAAAAATGTGATAATTTTGTTCATTAAAACACTCACACCAAAATATCATATAGTCAAAAAATAATTAAAAATATGTATTTATAAATTTAGGTACATTTAGATTTAGCATCATACTAAATCAATAAGATATAAATGCAAATTGCATCTTTTAACAACATCGGTATCGCAGTTTAAAAATACCAACACTACCTATATATTATATGCCGTCATTATTTTAATATAATAATAATATTAAGTAATAATGATTAATTCATAACCACTTTATTTCATATAATAGGAATTGAATTTCATAAAAATATTCAACGTGAATAATTGTACCGTATAATATTACAATGTTGTGTATTGTTATGTTAAAATATGTACAATATTCTTTGAGTACAACAGCTAATCACATATTCATTTCACGTTTTCAACCAAACATTTTTTATTTACGTCAAATACACGCGGTCATAAAAAATATTATTTTTGTTATCGTTATTCTAGTCTAAGATATTATTTTTTTGATTTTTAAGTCAAGTATATTTCTGTAAGGATCTCTAGTTATTTTAATGTTAATCTTACTTTTCACATTTTGTTTATGAAAAAACCCTCGGGTTCGTGACATAAGAAATTGACATATCAGTTGTTATATTTTAGATTATTAGCAGACTGATTATTATTGATATGTCAATTAATTTTAAGATATTATCTATAAATCTATTCTCCCTTTTTTATTTTCCCCCATCTCCGGTCAGAATCGTTTTTCGTATGCAATGATATATCATTGAATTTAAATTTAACACACTCATTACAGTGATCCAATCAATACCTAATATACATTCGAGTGGTATTCATTTGCCTACCATTTTAGATTTTTGTTTGTTAGTGTAGATAAAATAAGTTTTCAAAAGTAACGCATAAACACAGGGTATACATGTTATTGACGAGAATTAAAATAAGAATGATACGTTTACAATAGATTATTTTAAATTAATTTGTCAAATCCTGATTCCAAGAACTTAGAAGATTAACTGCAAAAAGTTGCGTACCAAGAGTTTCCAATATGTCATCAGGCCTGCATTCGAAATGCACGCCATAAAAAAAAAAGTTTTAATTGCATGCCATATCGTAGAAGGATCTGTCCAATTGAATACCATATGTTAGAGTAGTCTGTCCAAATTACATGTCATGTACATCTTTATTTTTATTTTCTATAAATAATTATAACAAAATTGATTTATTTTGAAATTTAACACAGGTAAGTAATGCAAATTTGAAAATACATAACCACCATTTAAGATTTTAATGTGATTGAAGGAAGTATTGATTTTATCATGTTTTATTTTGTGTGTACATGAATACACGATAAGTTGTCAATAAAATCCTTGGATTTTTGAAAACAGGGATAGTTATGGATACAAAATTGAATCTACTTTGTACCTTAAAAAGGTCAAATTTAAAAATTCCCAGTACTTATTTTTATAATTGAAAAAACAAAAACAAAAATTGTTATACAAATTTAGTTTTTGATAAACTCAATTTTGTTTGTTTAGTGTAACTCGATATGATGTGTATGAACAATCATAAAGGTAATTGAAATTTTCATAAAATTTTAATATTATTTGTCTATTTACAGTCAAATTTTTAAATTATTTCAATGATTTTTTTATCTATTTATAGACATAAGAAATCTTTATTTTTTTTAGTTTTTTATAAATGTTAATCAAAAATTATGTGCTAGGTATAAATGCTTTGAAATTTAATACAAATCTCCTGAAGATTCCTAAAAAGTTTTTATTAATTGTATATTTAAAAAAGTTTAGTGTTATTAAATTTTTAAGAGTATTTGAACAAAAATGTTCATACAATTAGATTATAACGATTTTTCATTGAAAGATTTTAATTATTTTGTAACAATTCAATATATCAAATAATGATTAATTTTAAGCTATTTATACTATGAACATATTCATTATCCACATAGTTCTGTGCTAATATTTATGTAGGTACAAACTAATAACGTCTAGTTATACTATAAATAGTTAAGAGTTATTGTTCAGTATACGCGATTCGTTTTTTAATAAAATTAGTTCAACCTACCGTACTACTAAAATAAAAACTAATTATACTGTCCTACTACTGTTGGTAAGCCATTTGTTTTTAAAATAGCTTTTTATATAAAAAATATGATTGTTATTAAAATTTTAAGTGACATTAAATTTTGAACAAAGAGATCATATGAGATTATAATCATAAAATATTTTTTTTTTATTCCTTGCTTCATGCATTCAGTTCACGGTCGGTCAGTAAGTATATATCTTATATTTTGTATTAATTTTTTAACGTATATTGCTGTAAAGTGTAAATAATAAGATTCTTGAATTAATTGAAGATATTTATTTTGTATCATTTTTGTCAACAAAGTAAGTATTTCGTTTTAAATTAACGACTTTCAATGATACAACTTTTGAAAATATTTATAAATTCCCACACAAATTATGTTGAGTTTACTTTTAGCGATATGTTGTCCTGTGTATATAACTAATACCTAAACTATAGTTACTACTTACTAGTAATAACATTTCTTTATTGATTCAATAACATCTAAATTACTACAATATATAAATTTATGAGACAGAGATGTCAACTCTAAGCTAAAGATACCCAAATAGATGGGCAGAACGTGCGATATAATCCTGAAAATAATCTAAGCTATAAGTCATCACCGAGCTGAGACTAAGTATAAAACAAAATTGTGACAAGCCAGCACATCTATGTAGATTCAAATTTCTGGAAAACTATGTGGCAAAACCTCGATTTCATTTTACAAAAACGTTCACAAAATATGTTATTACATAGTACCCAAATTCGTATTGAACATGCCATAAATTACGATTATGATCGACCACAGCACGATATTATGTACTCATACACTAGGTCTCGTTGTCAGTTTCAATTACGACCGGCGCAGTGGTGCATTATTATCAGAGCAGTGTGGTACACAGTTATTATTTCCTTCTGTATTATGATTTTTATTTTTATTTATACCTTATGATTTTAGAGTTAGGGTCTCACAATCAAATTGTAATATCGTCGCGCATAAATATATGTACTATACTTATAAGAAATAATGAATAAGGCAGCAGTATTTGAAAGCTAGGGCAGTTTCTCGACATCTTTCTAAATTACTCGAGCTCTAATCTGCGAAGGAGAAACATAACGTTTTAATCTGTAAAACACTCCTTAATTTGGCATACCTTCAAAACGAATAAAAAGTTCCTCGTCCACATAAATCGAATAATATATTATACAACACACCTTCCGAATGCATACTTCGTAGAACCTACATGATTTTCGCGATATATTCGTATACATCATATAAAGGTTTAAATATGAACAGATTTAAAATTATTATTTATTTTGTTTTTTTCGGAACACGTCACACAAAAATGATTATGTAATATTATAAAATGTATATTATATAACAATAATTTCCGTCATTCAAATAATTCAATGTGTACCACCTACACTACGACTACCATAACCGCTATGCCATTACATAACTAAAGGCAAACACGGAGGACGTCCACTGTCACGCATATATTATTATATTGGATTAGGAGACCTTTTTCGTCCGGTCAGTATTATAATAGTGTTATCTTTTCTGGCCAGCGCGGCATACTCGGCGTGTATTATTTTTGTCGTCATGAAAATAATATAACCAGTGGACCGTAAAAATAATAATAATATCATACCGCGGCAGACGTTTTAATTCCAAACGATGTAAACGCCAATGGATAATGTTTTTTTTCATTATTTAATGTCGATATTCCCGCTTGGGATGATAATAACTTTGAATTTCCCAACGACTAAAAAAGAAATCTACAAAACAACAATAAAATATGTTTCTATAATAGGATTTAAATTATTATTATTATTATTATTATTATTATAAGAACTAAACTATTATAATAAATAATAATTCTTACAACAATATCCATACAACAAAATATGTTTTACTTTGTATTATGTAATTTACTATAGGTGACGATAAGTATAAATTATCGGATATTGTGAATAATATACGTGACCAGTGTAATATTATATTTAATTTATAAACAATGTTAGAACATATTAATAGGATTTACCCCCGTCCCTCTCATTTTTAATAATATTAGTGCGGAGTATAATAATACATGAAAAAAATAGTTAGATATCGTATTTATAAACAAAATATTTTAGTTTAAATTTGAAAACACTAATTACAACTGAACCAACTATTTTAAAACTACGTATGTCAATAAAAGGTAATTCAAAGAAAACAATAAAAAAAAACACTGTATTTACGCTACCAGTTATGTACGGCGAATAAATCGAGAGGTCTAATGGAAATAACTCGGCGAGATATACGATTTGAAAAAAAAAATACTACGTTTTGACCTGGGAAAATGTTTCTGGAATAACGTCGTTTCTCGTTTCTACAGTACACGATTCTCCGTGGTGTAAATGCGCGGCTGAATTACTATATATAGGTTGTTATTGGATTTATGTTTATTCTCAAATACGCGTGGTCAGTCCCAATTACGCCTAGAATATAATATTATTAAAATATTTTTTTTAATTTCTCTTTAATGATAGGACAAAAAGGAGTACTAATATTTTTAATATCGTTACTATAAAATAGACCTAGATAAATACATTTTTTTTTGTTTCAAAGAAATGTTCCTTCGAATAGAGCAATGACGGAAATAAAAATATCATTACATACGTTATTTTAGAACTTATATAATATTATATCAGCATTGTTTTCTTTTTGTCCTTCTAATGTTGTGATACGAAATACGATATGCAACGGTTTTACGACGTTACGATTTTCACACTTTACATCAGAACTTAACAACATTAATAGTATAATAAACGATATACACTGAAAGTCATCGTGTAAAAGATTTGTTTAGTGAGGCTTGGCGAAAACTTGACCGGAAAGTTTTCAGGTAATCCGAGAAAGTATATAATATAATATAATACACTTCTATACAGCCGGAATTTCATATTACATAATAAAAGCATTAAATTTTCTCCTCCGCGTTGGACAAAAAGTTATCCCGCGCGTGGACCAGGTGTATCAGTATAGCGTTTTATATGCATTAATATGCAAATGTCTGTTTCGTGGAATACTGATGCCGATTTCGAATGTGGACCGATGGTCGGTGAAGGAGGAGTAACACTATACGGTTGACGCGGCGGCATCGGTGGTGCAGGCAAAAAGTCGTAAAGTTATACGGCTTAGTAAGTCTAACGATACTTAAAGTACGTATATTTTAATATGCTTGTATATTTTACTATGGGACCGACAGTCGGCGTCGATATAATTAAATAGTACTACAAATTTCAGTTCTCCGAATTCCGAGTGCATTGCTTTATCAAAACAAAGCATAATATCATTTGTTTAGAACGATGATAAGTAGATAAAATAACCGATAGATATTTTATCAGGTATGCTATCGCATAATATCGCACAAATGAATCATTTATTTGTGAAAAAAATGTCCCTCAAAC
The DNA here is from genome assembly GCF_020882245.1 of Rhopalosiphum padi. Classification (NCBI taxonomy): domain Eukaryota; kingdom Metazoa; phylum Arthropoda; class Insecta; order Hemiptera; family Aphididae; genus Rhopalosiphum; species Rhopalosiphum padi. Next base: position 30,934,059 of record NC_083600.1, read on the forward strand.
GATTTTATCAATTTACGTCCGTAAATTATTTTTTATGGTGTGTATATTTTATTGTATGCTTATAAATTTAAATTTAAGCTTTTTTTTATCAAAATAAAATATTGTTCGATATCGTTTATTTAATAAAATATGTTAAAACTGGTTTATTTCGTACGCCTCTTTTCACTTATTATCTTATTAACTACAGTTATACTTGAAATTTTTATTTGGAAAAATTGTACATGTTTCAAATATACGGTATGAATAGTATGACAAAACCAAACATTCTCACTTTTTTTAATTCTTCGAAAATGAAGTTATTTAAAATCTAGTTTTTAATATTTCTAAAGAATTTATTTTCAAATTTTTGAGATTTTACTTAAGGAAATAAGGAGGTCTTATGGAAATACAAATTTCTGTTAATTAAATGACAATTTTCCTTTTCTACTATAAATTCTTAAGCAGATAATTATGGTGAACATTTTGATGATCGAAATCAAAATACAAACGAATAGTTTTTGAGTTTTTGAGTTATTTAACTTAGTGTACTGAAGATAATTAATAAGTCCGTGATTATGGGTTTGAAATATATGAGAGATAATGAGTTACTTGAACATATTTTTAGTAATATTTATATTTATCTATAAATATTTATAAATGATGAAAATATTCCAATCCAAGTATAAAATAAATATTAGAACTATTTTAAGGATTTTTATCAATTATGTACATACCGAATTTTTTTAAAAAAAATACCTAGTAAATAATTAACAATAAAAGAAATAAAAAAGTGATATTATTCTGCGCTAAAATTCCATTATCTGAATGCATGCTGTGTGTGGCGTAATTTATTTAGAACTGATTACATTTTCATTAAATGAGTGAACATTTATTTGCATTTATTTGCCACTCTTTTTTTTTTTAGAAAACATTCTTCTGGACAGTTAAAAATCAAAATGATCAAAAACGTAAAGTAGTTTGTTGTACTTTATAGATTTATTATTTTGGTTTTTTAGTTGCAAAAAAATAATGAGGTCTAAAAATGGTGGAATTTATAGCACATCCATTTTGTTTCACTTAATTTTTTTTAATTTTTTCGTTATTTAAATTTAAATTTTGGTTTCACTCGATAATGAGTATAGTATATACATGACTAGTAGGTACATATTTTGATACAACTAAATTATTAATAACGATTCATGACGGGTTTTCGAGTATAATGATAATTCATAGACAAACGAACAACGCATAAAGGGTAAACGCGTCGGTCAGTGTTGTAAGCATTGTTTGGCATACGACTGACGTTAAGACGTTACGCATAACTTATTAATTTCTCAAATGATAATATTAAACATGGCCAGCAATATATAGGGTGTAAACACGTTTATACATACAAAAACGTTAAGAATTATTTTGCCTTACAGAATGGAATCGGAAAACTTGTTTTACGTTTACCAAATATGATATTTAAAGGGCACTTTTGTACTTACAATAGGTTTTTTTAGATTTTCTCAACTCAGACCCGAGGCTCTTAAAACCCTCGACAATTGTCGTTATTTATTTATAATATTATAATAGAAAATTGAATAACATATTTAAATATCTTACGCAACAGCTCTCCAAAAATCCCGAATTCGTTTAAAAGAAAAGTTTTTTTATATAGGCATTATATCATTCTAAAAGTTTGTACGGAAAACTTCCAAACACCCTATAACCTGTTTATATAAAATACACAACACATTGCAGTGTTTTGATATTGTCCGGTAACGGGAACTATGGGAACCAGCCTTTTACGTCGGCACTAAAAAAAAAAGTAATGATGGTAATATAAATAAAAATCCGAAACCACTCTTTGTGGGCGCGAGACACATTGTCTTGTTACGTTCTCAACTTTTCTGTTAAAATAGTGAAATATTTATATTATTTTTACTCGAGTGGCGGAAGACTGTATTGCAATAAACACGAGTTCACGAGCTTCAGATACGGAGCGCTGTGGTATAGGTAGGTACACTACGGACTCAACCGCAACGGTCGTAGAAATGAAATTATTCCGTCGAAAATTCGCAATAGACTGATCATTTATAGTACACTATACGAGTTATGCAGGAAACTGTTTATCGATATATATCATGCATATTTTGTTGTTTTTTTTAAGTTATTGGTACATGGTAGTTGTGTATAATATACTTTGATTCGCACGACATGCCAGCTAATATATTATTCTACAAAAGTTCCAATAGCAACAGATAACAAAGTTTTGAGTCGAAAATGAATATTTTAAGCTTGTACTGCGTTTATACATACATTGCATTATTATCGTGTAATGTATTTATGCGTGATGTAGACGTGAAGGATAGTATTTCAAATTATTTTGCTTCTTAAGATATAATCAAGTTTTGTTATAATTTTGTTTTTACAGATATTTAGTTATGTTACCATTTTTTTTTTTATTATTATTTATAAGACACAGTGCGGTTAACAAGTTGTAAAATTGAATAAATTTACGTATTTTAGATATTTTTTTTCAATTTTTTTCTATAAATCTCCCCAGACGTCCTCATTTTGGAGTCTATTTCAGTCCGTTATTAATACGTAACCATGTATCATTATTAATTGGTAACTGTAGTGGTTTCAATATTTTTTCAAATGTTATTGGAATACGATCGCTCTGCGGCATTATTGATGTTGTGTCGTTCTTTGTTAACAACTTCAAAATTCCTTGACAAAACCATAATAATTTCTAAATAAACATACCACTGCAGGAAAGCTTTTATTAACATTTACATTATAAAAACTACTTTGTTGAAAATAAATTCTCATAGTCACATGCACATTAACACAATAGCATAATAAAACTGACTAATATTTTCAATAAAATTAAAATAATATAACCTGCATTTCTTCACTACTTTGGAAACAACAATTTACTTCTTCAGTTGTGATTCTTGTTACAGTAAAATAATTAAATAAATGTTAGATAAATGTGTGATATTGATACAATATAGAATACGCAATTGTTATGTAGGTAAACATAAAAAAGGGCTTCATAATAATGTACTTAACTAAAATGTGATAAGTAAACTAATAATATATTATTATAATAATTTTTAAAAAATATTTAGATGATTAGATTAAATATATAATAGTTGAAAATTTAAGATTTTATTACATTTTACGGTCTGTTCAGCATTTGTGTTTAATATTAACCTATGTCATGGTCATGTTTTATTTGAATAGTACCAAAACACACCGATAAATTATTGTTCCATACTGAATACATCATGTGTCGATAACCCTGTGGCTGTGTTGCTTTACTTGTGACGGATATGTGGATATGTTAATCAGTATTAACTACAAATGATATTATGATTTTATGACTACAATATCTTTTCATCCATAGCTCCAAGGTACGCTAAATTTAAATACCACCGTAACCATATTTATGTTCTGGGAAATCACTAACTAATATTCCAATTATTCCAAAATATACTAAAATAATGTACTATTTTAATTAAAACAATATTTATGTTATTTATAATATTGCTAATATTTTCTTATTTAGTACTTAATGATAAACTATATAATAACGTCTGTCAGCTGTTTTTAAGTCGGTTTTTTCCATAACAGGTAATTATGTTTACAAAATATAATAATAATAATAAAATAATAATCATAATATAATAACTGTTTAGTGTTTACTCCATACAAATAATACACAACAGACCTGTCGTTAAATTATAAAATATTTAATGGGAATTAATTTGTATTTTAAATTACTTAAAAAGTTATTTTAGATTATATCATATTATATGGCCTTGTAACAAGTATGTCAACAAATATTTATGAGCTATGATAATAAATCTTACATGCAAACTAGCAAACTATTGGTAAGTTTTGACCGAAAATATCACAATATTATCTTCACTTTTTTTTTTTGACAGTAAAATATTATCACACACTGACATACTACAGGTAATGGCTATTTTAATCGTTAGTTTTTAACTTATCAACTTTATATAATATTATCATTATGTTCTTAATCGATTACTATAATATAATTTCTAGTGAGTTCATCGTATTTTATTCAAGTTGATATTTTGAAAAAAAAAAACAAAATTACTGTGGAGAAAAAAATAAAAATTAGTCACTAACGATATATTTTGTTTATGTAAGTATAATGCTTGCCAGGCCGTTGATACGGTGACTCTAATTGCTGTAGGCACATATCTTATTTTTGTTTTACGAACTTTTCACTCACACCCATTAAGCGTAACTCATGTGGCTAACGGGGTGGCTTAGAGGGGTACTGATCTCAAAACGTTAAGACTTTTAAAAATTCCACATGATTAACCGTTTTGGATTTATATATATAATATATAGCGGCTGTCGTTCTTATATAATATATATAGATATATGCATTATATACAGTTTGTAAACAATGGTTGCACGTTATACGTAAAGATTTACTGTGGTAGAAAATATATAAAATACACTGAAAAATAAAAATGCCTACTGTCAAAGTTCAAAACTTTAAGATTTATTATTTGTTATCATTATTCAATACTATTACATATTGCACGAGTATTTGGATAAAACAATATATATATATAGTCTTCACTTCCGAAAATGTATACAATTGTACTATTCAAAAAAGTCCAATTACGAAAATTCCACGTGCTGTATTTTCTAAAATATAGATATTGTGTTTTAAATATTTTAATTAAAATGGGTTTGATTATAATTTGAAATTTGGATTACTCGATTTCGCTTTGAAAACCAATTTTATTTCTATATATGCGTGTGTTTAAAAAAGATAATTATATATACACATAGTATAAATATTCATGCTTTTGATTTTATTTTTAATTAAAAATCTGTCATTTTCATTGGCATTGTTTTTTATAAGATTTTTCACTTTAAACCAGTTGAACTAATTCTCTTTATTATGTTAAACATTTTCAAAAGCCTCTATGGCTCTATGTTGATTTAATTTTTTCTCGATATTATGTAATACTATGTATGTACTAAATTAATATTAAACTTGTAAGACCATGTTATATACAGAGTGATTTATTAAGCATAATCATCTCCATGTATTCCTTTAATTATACATTTATTTAAATTCTTAAAATGTATAATATATATATGAATAATTTGAATAATTGTCTAATTTTGTTAGTATTTAATCTTCTAAGACTAAATATATAATAAGTTCATCAAAATTTGTTTGAAAATTTAATTGTAACGATGTTTTGAATATTTTAGTTATTAATAAGTTTTGATGTATTAAGATTTTATAATTTGTAAATATTATTCGTGTATAATAAAATATTATATCCAATATTACATTGGTTTCAGATTTTTACAAGAATATTTTTAAGGACTATTAAAATATCCTTAGTATAAATATACAATTTAATAATTCAGAAAATTGTTCAAATTATAATAATTTTATCTAGTTCTTGTTTGAAAAACATTAGTTTGTATACTTAAAAATTTGAATATATTAATTATTATTAAATAAAAAGTAAAGAGGATATAGCGAGTATGCTTGGTGAATCATCCCGTTGACACATTTTGAATATAATTAATACATTTTACTCATTCATTTATATATATATATAATACACTTACATAATAATTATGTAATTGAAGACAAACTTATCAATCACTTTTTATTTTATTCTATGACTATAGCTTTAAAATAAGCCTATAATATATAATATTCTCATCACAAGATAAAAATACCCTTTGTAGATTAATTTACTCTACTAATATTAGCACTTTAATTATCAAATATAAATAATATAAGAATAACGTAAAATATATATATTGTGAAATTTTTTTATGTAAAAAAAAATGTTTCCAATTCAAATATTATAAAAATTATAATTAATGTTTCCATTATTATTTTGGTCACTGTAATAGTTAATATTTGAGACTTAATAAGTAAATTGGCCCGTTTTGTTGTTGGTGTTCATCTTCTCTATTCTCTTCAAAGCGATTAATAAACTTTCGGGCGGTTAAGCGTGCTCCAGTGATTACGTGTCAAATAGTTCTTGACGGCGAGGTAAACACGGTAACGATGTACGTGGGTACCTGTCATGTAAATGTCGCATAAAACCAATTTGGCGTTTTAGATTAAAAACCAAGTACCGGAAAAAAAAAGCCGAATATTCTGACTGACAGCAACGGTCTTATCAGACCACAAGGATTCTACTCTCTCCGGTGTTGATGCGACTTTGGTAAATACGGTTTTGGTTCACCGAACCTGGCCATATATATTTAGAAATAATATCATATGACGCTACGCTAACCGAATGGATAGCGCGTAGGTTTATAAAATTCTGCTACACTATAATAATATATCTTCTCGACTTCAAAAATATTTTAACTCGGTTGATTTGTGAGATGGTGGTGCTCTGAGTGAACAAAAAAAACAAAAAAATTTCGTATTTCGCAGTTTTTACATTGCACGGGATCCAATATAATTATGGTATATCGATTCTTATGCTATATAACTAGCTATATAGTAAGCTTATTTAGCTAACTAACTTAGAATATAATTATTGTTTTTTTTTTTTTTTTTCACAACAATTAATATTTATTTTCCTCTATGGTGAGAAATCCATTTAATTTATTTAATTAAGTTGTTTATATCTAATTATTATAATAATATTATAATGATCAGTGGTAAGATAAATATAATGGTATCATTACAGGGCCAAAACCCATATTATATTATATAACACAACGCGCTCGTGTGTATAAATAAAGAACTATCTTTGTAACAGTAAGAAAGGAAGAAAATGTAACAACATTTAAATTTAAGCAAACATTATGAAAACATTTTATATTATTGTAATGTTGTATGTATAAGTGTATAATGTTGTTTTAGCTTAGAATATAATATACACAATTATTTATGAATGAATGGTTATCAATGATAAACAATTTAATTTTAATTATTTTTTTTATTATTATTCAAACAAAATATTGTAAGATACTACACAAATATATTGTGTTTGTTAATGACATATTTAAAAGTTATCATAATATTTTATGGAAAGTATAACATTATTTTTCGTGAAAATATATATAAAATAATATGCTAATGCTGAATAAAGAATTCATAAAAAAAATAACACTAAACAAATGTTATTTTGTAATATAATATATAACTGATTAATCAGCAGTAAACTATCTAAAATTTAAGATATATTTCATAAAAAAAAAAAAATTTTTTTTAATTTTGATTGTTACCTATTTATCGTCACAACATTTGTTTAAAATGTTGAGTACCTGTAATTATTTAATAACGATAATATATAATATTATATATAGGCATATAGCTATTATATTGTATTCAAATATTTTTCACACTTGCTCTAACTTATCCCACTCCAACCTATTAGATTTTTATTAAAATTATAAATATTCAAAACTAACAATAAAAATACAGATTAGTATTCAATAAATTTTCGCCAAAATGTTAATATACTCTGAAATTGTAACTATAACTTTTTGTAATGTTAAAAATATTCAATAGAATAAGTATGACGACTTACAATGAATATTGTTTAAAGCTCATACAACGAAGTCATCCTGATTGTATTCGTGCGTCAGAAATACTTTTAAATAAATACAAAATCATTATTTAAAGCAGCTAGGGGTCGCACCTGGTAGAGAACGACGTTGCCTGCAAATTGGACGGATAATATGTAATTGCAGGATGGAAAGGCTGCAGCAACGAGAGTGTAATACATTATGTATTATCAGTAATAGAATTTTCTGCTAAATTGACACGATTCTTCTGTCGTTGATGGAAGTATATATAGCAACCGCTGTGTTCGATCAACTGAAATCATAATAATATGGTCGTAATCAATTTCAGAAAATCGACTTGGCGCGTTCATTGTATAAAATGAAGAAAATATGCAAATTACTTCGAACGAAGAAATTACGATGACACGTGTCACGCCGTCACGGGCAAAATTTAACACATTAAAAATCGTTTATTTGACAACCAATGGTTTTTCAATCGATTTTTTACTATAAAACGAAATCACAAACCCTGCGCGATCATTTTAACTACTCGCCGGCACGCGAATACCCGTCAGCACATAATTTATTATATGTATAATATGTAATTATTGATCCTTTGAATTTTAATTTATCACACTAGCCCTATGAAATACATAAACAATATATATGTGTGAAGATGATTCGCACTCCCTTGCTGAGACCACATCTCAACCGTCGACTGATCCCTTAGAGTCGAATAGTCAAAGCCCCGTGGAGCCACTACTTCGTAACATTTTTTTTTTCGATCGTAGAGGAACTACATAGAGGTTATCATCAAGTTTTTGGTTTTTTCATTGATAACGATAGTAACATCTTAACTAGCCCGCTACAAAATATATTTTTATATAACTCATAAAGCACGCGTTACAGCAATGAGAATAATAATAATGGTGCACGATAATAACTAACTGCACAATTGCATTAGCGTCACACAGTATTATATTTAAGTATTATCGTCGTATTAAAAAGGTGTTCAATTATAATACATTGTATTATTATTTCTGTGGCTTGTGTACTAAGCCTAAAAAGAAGAACCATATTTAAACTTTTGCCACTCCTGAACATGAGCATTACGAATTTAGTGTTCCACTTCTTTTCCAAAATAAAATAAAAAACAAACACATTCTTTTCAAGTAAATCAAAAAAAAAAAAACATGCAGAGAAAAATGTAGGTACTCATATATTATTTCCTGTACCAAAAAAGATAAAAATATACAATAAACAAAAACAAAATTGAGTTTTTTTTAAAATTATTTTGAACGAAAAAAAACTATAAATAATAGTTAGGTACTTACCACAAACAAATGACAACCATAGTCCGTAAATCTTACTAGTCACTATTATAATAGCATATACCATATTATATTACTTTTTATAAATAATGTATTTTTTATAAATATTATTTTCTTTTTAAATTGACAAAACTTTCAATAAATTCACCAAATTCAAATTTACAGTTATCCAACCAAGTCAAAATATTTAAGAAATAAAAAAATATGACTATAACTTATTAGAGTTTGGGACTTCTAGCGTTTGCATGTTTTTTTTTGTAGTGGTCATAGATTATCAAAGATTATTCTAGGTATAAGTTATAAGTTTGTTTTTATGAAATATTGAAACTAAATACTAAGTTTAAATTTGCATATTTTGTCATATTTTGTCATATTTTTGGAAAAATGCATATTTGAACAATTTTAACATATTTGTACATATTTCGCATTTTTTAAATTTGTATGTACGTAAAATCATATATAAATTAAGGTATAGTCTGTTTTATCTAACTCGAACGTCTGTTTCTTTGTCGCTAAAGAATCGACCATTTTATCAACAATATCGACAATTGTATAGTTTAGGTAAAACCTAGTGACACCTAGATTCTAAATTGTACGACAAAATGAAAAGCAATACGTGTTTGTTCATTAATAACGGTTAACTGATTTCATATCACGCGTTTACGTTATTTTTTATTAACTCATGATATGTGTCAGTTTTTTTTTTTATCAATTATAAACAATTTGTTTATTTCACGATTTTTATTATGTATCTACCTAATTTTTAAATTTTTGTTTTTATAATTATAATGTACGTTTTCAAAAACAAAATAAAAAACTATCTGCATATTTTTAAGCATATTTCGATAATTTTAAGTACAACAAGTCCCGGACCCTAACCATAACATATTATTCCGTCAATCATAATAGTGGTTATGATAATAAATTTAAGATAGATATCTCCTATTTCATTTATGATTATAAATCAAATAATTATTCATTTAACATTGCATTTAAATATTTATATTGCTAAATGTATTTCTAAAAAAGCCAAAATCAAAAAGTAAAAATAATACAAAAAGTGCAGTGTGTGACTGAAAAACAATATTATATATATCATATAAAATGTTATCAAATATTGTATTTATATTTAAATGTTTAGTAACAATATTATCACGGACGGTAACAAAAATAAAATTTAAGCATGTAAATATTTAATATTCAAATGATTTGAATATTTGACCACTATTGCTATATACCAGAAACTAGGTGTTCTTCGATGTAGGTTTACATTTGCCACCAGGACGACTCGTATGATATTTCAGGTGAATGACATTGGGTACACACAATTCATAAACGTATATAATATTATTATGTTTATGCAACAATAATGTAGCTCATAAAATCCAATTATATTATAGTATTCGGATTAAGAACGTGGTTGGCACTGTAGAGAACGGCTGTAATGGGAACTCAGAAGCTGATATGATATTATGAACCATATTAATAATAATAATAATAATAATATACTCGGGCTTAATACTGTTATATAACTCGAGAAAATCTTTGCTTGTTGAATCGCTATAATAATATTATAATACATATAATATATATTATTATTGTCATAAACGACTACGTTTCATTGCTCAAGTGAATTTAATTACGAACGCACTCGCTTCAGCTTCCCCCTGTTAACATATAAACCAACAATAATATAATACAATATGATATTATATATACAATATACAGTAGGTATTTATAGATATAGTCACAGCGAGCGCAAAGTCTGTGGCTATTGAATTCAACAGTAATTTACATATTATATTATATATTATTATTATTGTTATCACGAGTACTCGCAAACTCAATGTGCATTTGGTCTGTATATTCTGAGAACAAAATTCAATAACATAATTAATGATCCAAAATATTATATTAAAACAATTGTAAATAAAAACGTATTACGTAAAAAAAAAAAAATAGTATTAGGACTGTTTTTTATTTTTTAATTGCAATGTCTCAACTTCTAAATATATTAATAAAAAAATCATGTTGAAATTCTTAGCGTCTTAAACAAAAAGTGCATAATAACATATTGTGTATTCTAAATACCTCTGTATTTTTACTACACGATATAACACATTTTTACATACAAAACAACAACAATTGTGTTTACAAATTGTAATTTTGTGATTTACAAAATGTTACTGGACGTGTTGCTCAGTAATATTTATAATACGGAAACGGAAACGATTTATATATATATATATATATACAGCATTGAATAATATTTTATTATCTACGACCATCACAGCGGTACGATTTAGGCGGCTGTATCATCGAACAATAACGTGTGTGTTGGTGGCACATGGCCTGTGCAATTCCTGAAATTTCGCCCAACTCCGTTCTTTCGTAAACTTTTAGGAAAAAAGTTTCGAATATATACTTTAAAACTATATAATATATATTATATATACCAGACCGAACTAAGCCCGCACGGTAGTCATCACTTCGCATACGACTTATAATCCTTCTTTGCCCGCTGTCTCGATTTAACTTTCGCAAGAACTAACCAAATAGATAAAAAAGAATAAAAGCCAAACGTATCAGATTTAATTTATATACCTATACATGTGTAATATATGTGTACGCGCGCGAGCGTATATAACGCTATAATACCCCCAAATTTGGTCCGGGCCACTTATTTTTCGATCGCGTATGAGATAGGGGGGGGACTAATGTTTTGCGCAGTACTACCGCGACCCAACTTAATAGCGGATTATTTACAGATTTTTAACGTAAATATATATGTATAATAATATATATATACGCGAACTCAAAAGATCAATATTCCCGCTCCAATGTACCGATTACGGATCAATATAATATAAGCTCCTGTATATGAACCGACCGACTTTAATGTTGGTTCGTCATTTAATACTTATATCTATCCATCAAGTAGAGTGATAATCGTATCGTCGTTTGTCGGCCATTATATGTTTAAAGATCTCAAGGAATTCATTCGAATTTTTTTCCACTCGATACAGGTAATGATGACATATAACACGCTCTATGTGCTAACCTTTTCATTTGGTTTTCTCTATTTTCAATCATGTTATTGTAGCTTATTCGGGTATATATTTAATTTTTAAATCAAATTCTCCTCGAAGATGACATTATTTTTTTTTTGAAAATTTCTACCAACATGTCTGATGTTAGTCAAACAATTAATCGTTTTCCGATAGTAAAATAATATAATAAATCGACTAGAAAGTAAAAAGTTATTAGCGTTACAATATGCGAATTCACATACTCTCTATACCTACGTACCTATTTATTAGATTATAATATCATCTGCTATATTATCTAGTTTAATCGCTCTTTGCGATCATCACAGATTACATCTCATCTTGAAAATCTAATTTCGCAAGAATAAACTCTTTCCTATCCAGAGCTATGATTTCTTCTCTGGTCCATTAAATAAGCATCACTCACAATTATATACACTATATATATTGTTTTCTTTTATCTTGCTATTATATTATCTGTCATCACTTAACTTATTATTTATTACAAATTATTCAATATTGTTTTTTTTTTCATTTACCTACTATGTACATTTATATATATTATTATTATTTATTTATGTATATTAATATTTTATTTCTGTTCTATATCTTATTTATGTTATTTTGTTTATTAACCCGATGATTTCATTTAAGTTATATGCATTACAAAATGGATTTATGTCTGTTTTATTCAAACGTATAAATTATTGTTATTTTAATTCTAACTAAAAACATTATGTATGTCTCAAAATTACATTCCTTTTTTTATATATTTTACGAATGCGTGTTCCATTTCGAACGTTTACTATCATAACGGGTATAATGCTCTTGTATGGTTTTCTGTCTTTCGGTGAACATGACGAATATTTCAGCAAATCCACATATCAGACGGTCGTCGGATAGAAATGTTTACGTTCGCCGCTGTCGGTTTTTGTCACGTTGATAAAATTCACGTTTCCGTGAATGTCACGTTGCCGATAAAAAAAATGCCTTAGTATCGTCAACGCCCGTTTGCCCTTTCATCGCCGACGCCACGCCAACAAAATATAATAATAATAATATAATATTCAGGATGGAAATTTCGTGGTATATTTAAGCCGTTATACCGACAACCGTACCCACGGTGGTGGACACTAGTGGCTTGCGTAGGCGACACAAATGTCGAATTTCCGTGTAATACGCGATGTGCCTATATCGTTTTATGTTTTACATGTATGTGTCGTGTTGGCGTTTTCATTTACTTTTTGCCGACGGACGGCGAGTGGAAGGCACAGCGGAGGTTGTTGCTGTTGTTGTGGTGTCTACGCCACGTGATTCGTTATAGAATTTTCATCGAACTGCGATAATAATGTATACCCGACCGAAACCCCATCGCTTACACGCTTTCCGGTTTCCGGTTTTAACGAGCACCATCTCCGGCGTACGTATATAGACCACAGTCGTGGTTGTCATCGACAGCAGCCGCAGTTGCAGTGCGGCGGCAAATTATCATTATAATTGCTTAGGCCGCTTAGGGGCTGAGGACCGAAACCGAACGAATAACAAATAATATCAGGGCTTGAAATCTATTTTTTTAATAGCAATAAAAAACCGTTAAAAATCTTTTAAAAAATCAAAAGTAATATTAAAATAGGAAATGTTTGTTAATGATCAATGATCAATTATAAAATTTTAATATTGATACATTATTTTCAAATTTAAATCAGAAAAACTGATATCGACGTAAGTAAAAAAGATATTAAAATTTTCGAGCTCTATATTAATAGTATAACCAATAGGTAAATAGTGCAGAAAAATGTCGTTTAAAGATCCCAACATTTTTTAATTCTACAAATCAAATTCATATTGAATTACAGTTAAATTATTAAAACATTATATCAATTGCATTTATGTAATACGGTGTTCACAGATTGGCGCGGAAAAAGTAGTTTCACGTTTCACGTTTGTCCTGTGGTAGGGAAATAATATGGGAAAATGGACTAGCTCTTCACGTTATTATAATAAACAATATGGTTTGCATATGTGACATAATATTATATGTAATATAATGTTGTACGACACGCACGTCAAGTAAAGGACCGCATTACTTACAATTTTTCTTTACGTTTCGCGTTTCCAGGACAATACGCGTGACTATATTATTATTATAATACGCATAAAACGCAGCGCAAATAGTGCAATTTACTTGATATATTGTGTATCGTGTTAAACGGATGTGTGGTGTAGGTGTATTGCGTGTAAAACAAAAAGGCACTGACTTAAATTAGAAATTATTGGACTACTGTAAAAAACAACAAACTGGTTATTTTATAAAATAAAATGATATTGTATAAAGTACCTGTGTAGTTACCGATGATACCAGTAAAAATATATTGGGTATTGCAATACCTCTGATTCACACAAATGTTGTACGGTTTACATTAACTACACGCATAATATTATAATACTCAATACATTTTTCAATTGATATACTACGTTCTTAAAAAGTACTCGATTAACATATTAAAATGTTAAATTTATTTGCAAAATTTCAGCAAAGTGAATAACTTAAAAAATTGGCATGTAGAAATTTGGAATTGCTTAAGGAAATGTAAATTAAAATTCTACCAGCCATATTTAAATTGCAGTATAAAATGATATAAACTGTGGACGTTAACATCAAAAAATAAAAAGCATTATATCGTATGGATTTTTTTTCGTTTATTAATGAGATATAACACTAATGAGAAAGTTATATTTTCAATATTTTATAGTAAAAATATTATATTGTTTAGATAAAGAAAATTTTAATTGTTCATATTATTGTTGTGTACTCTGCTAAGCTGCACTGTAATGTTTTAAAATTATTTAGGAAGGAAAAACATTCAATATACGTACGCTATTACGTTTTATAGTGAAATCAGATTTAGATGAGAAGCTAATAAATCAGTTGATTCTATGACAAAACTTACCCGATAAGCTACCGTACGAATAAATATTTTTTGGCTATTTTCCAGCTTTCAATAAATCCAATTTCTGACTATTCGACCAATATTTTAGTTGTTACTAAAAAATAAGTAGTAATATAATACCTTTACTGTCCTGGATTAAAAAATACGCTATGAATGTATTTATAACCTAAAAATATTATAATATGATACTATTGAATAATTTTGTTATTCTATACAATTTTTAAATTCCAACCCAAACGTTTCTTATTATAATATAATATTGCCTTTTTCTCTTCTGATTACAGTTCTTGACACAGATAAACTTCGGCAGTAAAATATCCTTTATAACTTTCTCATAAATTATATTATTAAAACAATTATTGACATAATATTTTTGAAAATATATTATGGAATTAATAGTTCTACTAATAACTAATCATACATTAATAAATTCTAAAAATAATAATTATAGAATAATGAATTTTTTTCTGTAGTTGATGATATTCATAATATTGCTATAACATAATATTGTGTTACCATTTTATATTATTTGCAGAAAAATAATTTTTTAATCGAATGACCATATAAAAAAATGTTTATATAGAGGTATCTATTATGTATATCGTGTGTAATTTCCTGAGTTAAATGGGATAAAATGGGAAACGTTACGTTTGTAAATGCGACTGACATTGCGTGGTACACGGGCGAATAGAGTTCCTCTCCTCTTCCGAAAATCGACTTAACTACAAATCGTTGGACCGTCGAACGAGGGTCTGATCGAGCGTACGGGCACAGTCGTCGACTTGTGTGTATGTGTGTATGTCAACTTATAATTATATATATACAGTATCCTTGTATCCTTTCTGATACGGCGGCGGCGAGGCAATTGGCGGAAAAGGGTCGGCGTGCGTTCACTTGAATGGACAAAACGGAAACCGTTCACTTATATACGTCGTCGTCGTAGTTGTCGTACGTGCACATACACACACACAGTATCGCGTCCTTTTAAACATAATATATTTACGCAACAGTATCGGCCGACCGTCCTATCTCGTTGAAACGCATTGGTCCGTTACCAATTTAGTATCTATAGCAAGTAGAGCACCTCTTTCTCCTTTTCCTTTTCCTCCTCCTCCTTCTCCTCCTCCTCTTTCTCTCAAATAATCTCTGCCAAACATAGGTAGGTATACTACGATACAACGCGGGTAATTTTCCATAGGCAAATCGTTCGGTAAGAAAACAATATAACTTGACTGTAAGTATATTTAATGTATAAATTGGATTAGTAATAATTTGTTTTTCAAATTAAAACATTAAAAACTTATAATAGGTATTTTCATCGTTATTTACGACTATTTTTTTTTTTTTTTGTAAATTAATAATACTTCGTATAAAATACATATTAAATATGAGCTAGTAAATCATTCGTAGCAACATAATAAACTCGTTACTGTGTAAAGTTTTCAAAGCTTCGTTTTCAATGAAAAAGTATAGAATTTGCGGTGGAAACAGTATTACGGTGGTATAAAATATAATATATGTATTTAAAAGATTTTCTCCGGATAATGTCAAAAAAGAGCAGCTTTTACTTATTGGAACATATTGTATTATACATCGAGATTGATTCGATCCCGACGTTGCACTGTATAGATATATATTATATTATATAATACCTGTAGGTACTAAACGCGCGGGAGGGTAGATATTGACGGAAAAAAATACGAGAATTTTACTGGCCGGTGCACGAGGGTTATCGAACTCGTGGCGGGCGTATAACCCAGATTCGACGGGATTCGATGAAACAAATGTGCCAAAAAAAAAAAAAAAAAAAGAGTGAAAGAAGAGAGAAACCGAAACAGAGGAAAAGAGAAAAAAGAAAACGCCTCGACGCGGGTCTATGGCCAGGGGAGGGAACGAACTGTGTTCAAGACGAAAAGCAATCAAAAGATCTCGTAGATCTAACCGGGCGGGACGACTAAGCCCCGAGAGCTTAACCGTTTCCGGCGTGCACGAATAAAAGATTTGCCGTCGTCTCACTCTCTCTCTCCTCTCCTCTCTCAATGTGTGTCAATCCGCTTACACGCTGAATAGAACTGCCTCTACATATTATATATGTATATACGTTTATTCGTATAACCGTGTACCTACGTACGAATGTGTGTGTCTGTGTGTGTTCGTGATTTTGTACATGTGGGCCAAGAGAGAACTGTTGTACCGCCGCATGCGTCTTTTAATATCAAAAACGTATTTTATAGTGACTCTGATTCGACAGCGCAGTCCCTCGACGATACAAATCCGGATTTAATGTTACCGGACATTTTGGGAAAGTCGGAGGGCATGAGAATTTTTTTTAAATATTATGTTTTACTGATATAATATTATGATATTACAAAATATGACGTGTAGCGAAAGAAAAAAATACATCAGTTGTATAATTTACTTGTATGGCTTGATAAACACTAGTTGACATAAATAATATGTTGTATATTAATTCGTAAAGGACTGCTCATAGGTATGTTTTTTATATTGGTAATTTTTAAATGCAACATTCAAATGGCAAAAACCGTACTGTCCGCTATGCACTATAATAAGACCGTTGAAATAGAACATTTTGGAATATTTTCAATTTATTATATTATAAGGAATATAGATGAAATGTAGAGATTCATAAACTTTAGTGTGTAAAATCACTTATTATTATAAAATATTTTAAAGCTAATAATTTACTGGTGAAACCCGCTGAAATAAAAAAAAAAAAAAGTACTGGCAGTGATTTAAATTTTTTAAAGTATTCTTTAACATTTTTTATTATTTAATGCTGGAAAAATATTTAACACTGTATATTATATATATAATTAAAAATAACGTTTTAATTATTTTGAATAATTTTTAAAAATATTTTCGTTTTAAGGCTTATTAAATAAAAAATAAAAAATATTTTTCTTACCTAGAAAAGAACCAAATAAATATTTATACATGCATTCAAAACAATAATTATTGAACATCGGGAAGTACGTAAACTAACTTATTGGTCTAAAACCACAATGCAATATAGTATATGTTCCAATAGCCAATGTATATTTAACATATTTTTATGTATCGTGATATGTTTTCTACAGAACAAACAAATCGGTCGCTATTATAGAGAAATATATACGTTTGTGTATGATACAGCTGGTTCGTACATGCAACAAATCTGAATTTTTCTCTCGGTATTTCCAATATTTTATATCGAAAAATTACAAACACCAGAATAAGCTGATTATATTAAGCAGTATTTTACTAACAATACGTCTTATTACGTTTTAATGTGATTTATATCGTTAAAAATATGAATATTACCACATATTATACATTTCAAAAAAATTATGTAATTCCATACTGTCATATATACGGTCAATACAGATATAACAATTATAAACAGCATGTACTTTTTATACTAAGTATACTTGAGTAATTCAATAACTACTTAACAGTATAATATGAAAACATTGAAGTATAGATAATATACAGAATAAAATAAAATTGATTTGAATTAAATACCCAAGTAATTCATCTATATTTTAGATAATATTAAATATATTTTTTTTTTTGATCTAAATAAAAATGAAATAAAATTTATTTCCAAATCACGGTAATTTATTTATGTATGATATTTTTTATCGCATTGATTTATCATCTTTTTTTTTCATTTTTCTGTTCAAGAATAATGTAGGTAATGGCAGTTTGAATTAATAATACACATACCGAAATCATAGAACACCTAAGGTTTAATGTATTGATATAATATTTTAAGTTACAATAATATTATAACAATTATTTACATAACATCAGACGTATATATTATACACATATATCAGTTTTTTTTTCAACCGTCGTGTGCGCATTTTTTATTCGAATCCTGCGAAACACGCTGCAGCGACACTGCGTATTGTTTGTTTATTGTCAAATCTACGCGATATGGAAATATATTGAAACCGTATATAAATATCAATTTAAACAATAAAACGTCATAAAATTCAATTTAGAGAGAGCCGCGTGTACAAATATGTGGCGTTAGCGAGTGTGCATCTGCTCACGAGCTTGCACCGAATTATTACTCCCGCGGGACGTTTTCAATTTCGAATACACACTCTCAAGCATAATATAATATAATAATATATACCTATAAATAATATATATTATATCGAATACGAAGTATATAAATATAGCGTGTGAAGACGTATGGTACGCATAAATGATGTTGGAAAATTACGCACAAAAGTGTCATAATATAATAATATAATATTATGCGCCATAAACACCATCGTATATTAATAATATAACAATATCATTGCGTAGGTAGGTATACGTAAATAGACTATAAGTTATAACCAACACGTATGACAGACGTCATTGGCACTTGCCAGTGTCATTCGACTGATAAAAACTCATGATATATTGTGTATCGTTGTTAAAAATGCTATTTACTTTTAAGAATCACACAATTTAATTTTTTGTTTTTTTATTAAATAACTTAGAATTATTTATTTTAAGTATTTTCGGTAAGGTTAGGTAAGGTCATATCATAAATAAATAACATACTCAGTACAGTTTCTATTCATATGTTTACGTCGTTTTGTAATAGGTTAGTATAACGCCTAATAAGAAATGAGGAGTCCCAACAAATGACAGACACGTGTCCATTACGTGTATCAATTTTTATTTTGTTAACTGTAAATATTATGAGTTAACTTCTTGTGATAAAAAAAAAAACGTATTAAAATATATATAATTACGCATAGTATGCATCGTATATTTTATGAATTTATTTTGAGTTTATGCATAAAAAACACAGTTTATATCTGTATTACTTTTATATCCAGAATTACTGGAATAAAAATGTATATAATATGTAACTTTTATACTGACAGTCTCTACAGAAAAATTCCTTGATTTTTTCAAATATTATTACAATTTATTTTATCGTTTTTTTTAAAGTTTTCAATTCTATAGCTGACGTTTTGTTTAGTATACACTATTATAGAGGTAGAAAAAACATATTTTATTTCATATAGGTACTGCCAATATATTTTAATACTTGATATATATTTATAAAATATGTGGAAAACCCAACAGCGTTAAAATGTAAATTGTTATAGTTAGAATACAACATTTTTCCATCAAAACAGTTTTCTAAGCGAAACGAATTCAAAATTATTCAACTACACGGAATAATAGTAAAACGCATTATATTATAAGTATTTTAACTTAACTTGAGTGGTAGAACATGACACCTCTGACTCTCTGAGTATAATATTATGTTATACTTTATTCAATAATAAACAATGGGTATACGAGTATTATATACTATACTTACACTATGTATGGTATTTGGAGTCTGGACTTGGGTTTTAGTTATAAAAAAACATCTACTTCTTTATTATCTCTTCTGTTTCTCTCTCTTTCTAACTTTCTCCATCCCCCTCCCCTATCTGTAAAATGCATGATCATATTATGTGTCAGACATGTGTCACCACCACGCATCGTACGATTGTATTACTATTGTTGAGTGTTCGTTGGTCAGCTGAATTATGCGTACCATTAATATGGCGGAAGTGGACATTGTAGGCAGGTAAACAATAAATTTTCGGGAACAAGGATTTGTCGCGTCAGTATAAATTTAGTCGGCCCTAAGATGTGTATAAGTGTATTCAAAACGAATTTTATTAACACAAAGACACTCAGCTTCCACGTGAGTGTTTGAGTTTTCACTTATATACTGCGTTTTAGCATAATCGCTTTTTAGATTTCATTTTTTGAAACATCTGTTTTTTTTTTAAACATTGTATGTATTAAAAATTTAAAAACTTTACCAATATTATTAGCTAGCAACTGTATGTAATTATACATTTTTTTTCTTTCATATGGCGATTGTACATTTATACGTTGAGAGTGAAAATATAAATTTAACAACATTTTATTTTATTTTTTAATTTAATTTGTATTTTTTTTTATATCAAAAACTGTTAGTTCTTTAAATTATATTATAATACATTGCTCAGAGTAAAAATTAATTGTGTGACTTTTGTATGAAAGTACAAATCGGAAAATACCGCCTAGAATTATGTATACTAGAATATCATACTATTCATACTTACTAACTCATAAAGCTGGAATTGAGATGGACATTTTAATGGACTTTAACTATATTTTTTTGATTAAAATAAATATAGGCACACAGTTTTTCGAACAAAAATATTTAAGTTTAATCAGTTTTTAAATCTTATCTTAACTAAAAACGTATTAACCAAGTATAATATTGTATAGATAGATAAATGATGTTTTACGAGTTATGGTTTATGGGTAAAATTTCACGTTATATGTCCATGTCCCGTTTTGGATTTCCACGTCCACGAAATAGTCAATATCCTCAATGATATGTTATTACTTATTGTAATGTAATATTGTTATGTCATAGTCATATTATATTTGTGCGGAGATAATAGTATTATATTTGCGTGCGCGCAATATACTCGTTCCAGAGCGGAAATTGGCGTAGTTTATCAACCTGCGTTTGCATCGAACTTCATCCGACAAATTTACAATTAGATTGGACCGCCGTTGCGAGAGCAGTATGTTCCACATTCAATTATATATAATATGTAAATGTAAATTAATTACTCGGTAATATTATATATACATCGAGTAAAAATATATTTTAGATGAACATCAAAACATTTTACTACATTGCCATCAATACGGTTTTTATGATGACAACAATTTTAACTATATAATTATACAAATGCACCACTCAGTCGACAACACTAGAAAATAGTTTCTACACTTTTAAAATATCTGTTTTTAAAAACGGTTTTAATATTATTTTTATAACCAATAATGAAAACATTTGAAGTTTTAAAATATTTAAAATGTTAATTGCATGGTGTGTAAATATGAGAAATGCCGCCCAGTGTGTGTCAAAAATTATTTGTATACAATAAAAATTTCTTTCGTTCACTAAATATTAACTTACAGATTTACTACATCGTAATTTAAATGTACAAACTAAATAGATAGAGTTTAAATTTATAATAATTATTTAATTGTTACAAATGGTACCTAAAAATTCGATGAATGGCATTTACGCAGTGTGTATATGATTGCTGTAAAATAATGCGATAGTGAAGTTGGCAATTTTTTTATAATTCAAATGATGTTGGTACTATAGTGAAGCTTAAAAGTTTTAAATTTAACCCTAAAATTAATGTTATTTTCTATCGACCCACCGCTTCGCAACTACGTATATATGATTAAAGCAGTGAAATTAAAAAAAAAAACCGTAGGTATAGGTATTCGTGTTTCAATAATGTATCGTATTCGGTAATGACAATAATTTTTTTTTTTTTTGATAAACTCACGCGGAATATAAAATTATATATTTATATATTTGGTATCTTGATTATTACAAAATTGACTCAAGAATCCTTTTAAAGTCGAAATATACTATTATTACATCACTGTATTTTCTTAAAAGGTATTTTTCTATGACACGTTCAGCGAGCAATATATCAGAATTTTTGCAATATCATCAGGAAATTATTAAAATATACATATATATTACAAAAGAATAACATGGCTACTGAAGATAATGAAAAGTTCAAAATATTTACCCATTAAATAACTTATACAACATAATATATTAACTATATTATCATCCTGTGCCGCTGTGCTAAGAACTTTGAAGCAAGTTAAGCTAGATACATTTCTGATATAGTTAGAGTAGTCTCGATAACCCATAAACTCATAAGAAATTATTATATAATCCGTTTATAATATAACCATGCCCTCCTATACATTTATCCAGATAACAATCATTAATGTTTGTATAAAATTCAATTATCTATACGGTTTGATATTTTGAATTTTTTTTTTTTGTCAATAGATTTTCATGTTATTGCAATTTCCTCAATCTCATTCAAAACGTTCAACCTGCGAATTAGTTAAAATCGTATTTGATACAATTTCTAAGTCCAAAATAACCAACGAAGATTAACAATTTGGTAAATAATTACCTAAATTAATTTTGTATTTGAGTTAAGAAAACCCACGCAGAACTTTACCAAAGTGAACATATAAGTGCCGGCCACTTAACGTTAAGCTCGGCTATTATTTAATTTTAAGTGTGCTCTCCACCACCGTGTGCGCATTTAAATTATAATCGTGATAATTTGATGGTTTAATAATACAATAAAATATTAAAACATACCATTCAAATACATATTATCCGCGAATAATAAAAGTATTACAATTCTTATTGAAAATCTATAAAATCTATAATAATAATAAATATTGTCGAATTCGACGCGAAAAGCTTCTACGTGACTATGAAATAAATATGAATGATAATAGTTAATATTCTTGTAGGTAACTTTATCATAATATATTTTTATATTTGTAATTTTCGTGTTTACCTACTCGTAACAATTACCTGACGGTTTAAATAGATTAAATAAATAAATATATATAATGTATACACAAATACTTAACCTCAAATATATAATATTTAAATTTCACTCGACCTTATCGCTATTTTCGTGCGAATAACGGTAACATATTATAGTGTTCCGGTAAAACGTTCAATCACCGCGATTATGATTAATAACAATAGAGGTATTAGGCCATTGGGTTTGATGAAAAATAATTTGCCCGAGCATGATATATTGTTATGTATTAAATTGTGGTTGTATAGCAAATATAATGAGGTTTTTATTTTTTTTTTTTTTTTTTTCAATAAAACCTTTTTGCTCGCGTTTTTCCGCCAAAACGTTTGATTGAAAACAATATAATGATTGCGTCAATAAACGAAAGTTGTTGACGTCTTATTGTCGTTTGTATAAACACCGAGTTACCTACCCAATCTGTTCAAGTAAATATACGTTTTGACGTCAAAGGGCCGCGTGTAAACTAAAATTACATCAACCATTTCGGCGGGGCGTAAATAACGTTCGAGTTTAATTAACTTCTTAATTTAAAAACAATAATAATATGTACAGAGCGTTTAAAAACGACAGATCGCGGAACCGTTTAAAACTTCACCGCGGCAGTGTACGGAATATGTTTCCCGCGTTAATATAATATAAACAGTAGACACTTCGTGCGTGTACTTTCGTGAAATAAATCATTTGGGCCTGCATCGGTCACGTTTGCCAGTTATTTATTATTTTCATATATACGTGCACGAGGATCGGAATCAGTTTGTTTGAAACGAGTTTTTAATGGAAAAAAAAGCGCGTAATTTAACTAGAGTTTAACAGATATACGACCGTCGTAGATTTGTTGAATTATTGTTCAAGTTCACTGATATGTATACACACAACTTACCAATAACTTACGATTCGTTTTCGGTTCGAAACTCCGCAGTCACGATTATTATTTTTGTTATTATTGCCTCCATCGCCGTAATTATTGAGATCGACACGATTATATTGATTTAATTAACGATTCGACAATATGGACGATATTAGTTTTACGTTTATTTTTTTGTCGATTTTAATTTTTCTACGTACCATATTAGTCTTGAGTTTGCTATTTTTTCTAGTACTTACTGTACTTATATTATTTAGTAAGGAGATTTTTCTGTAGCTGTCTACTTAAAATGTATTTTTATTCGATTTAGGAAGGAGAATTATTGTGCTATTTCGCCAATTTTCGGGAAAAGAGTTGTTTTTCCAAATTTCGTTATAGATTTAATATAAAAAGAGTTTACCGTTGTATGAAAAGGTATGATAGATAAAATAGTACGGTATTAGGTCCAGGCCGAAGCATTTACATTTGCATTTTATAAGTCGTTTACAATTTTATTGATAAAAATATCTTCGTTATAAGTTGAATTTATAGTGCATTATATGAATGGACTTTGGACTGATCTGATGTGTTTTCGGCATTGCATTTTTTATTTCTAAATTTGGCATTATAATTTATATTACTACTCTCTTTTTGGAAGTATTTTCAAATTGTTTGCGGATTTTTTTTTTTGTGATGCAATAGTGTTGGTTTCATTGTTTAATGTATTAATTTGATCCTTTTAAGGATTTGATTTTATTCCAGGCACTATAGGTGAGTCCACTTTGAAGTTCAAATTTGATGTAAAATCATTCCAAGTGTTTTTTTGTTGCTATTTTTAATTAAATATTTTATGTAGGCACTGAGTTTTTTGAAAATAATGTATCATTTAAGTAGGTAGGTGTTTGGTAACTATGTAAACTAATGATTTTTTAATTTTATTTAAGTTTTTATATTTTGTTCCACCATTGTACTTTTAGTTTTTAATTTTTAGTGCATTTTCCGATTGTTCTTTTGGCGTTGTTTAAAATTAAATTCGTGAAAGATTCGTTATTATTTTAGACATTATCATTGATGTGCTGGACTTTTGTACGACTGTCTTAGTCGGGTTGAAAACGTAACACTGTTATCTCCGTTATTAATATCTTAAATAGTATGGTTAACGTATGTACAGGTTGTCGTTCCAATAGCTGGATATAATAATAATGTGTGTACACCTAATAAATAATATGAAATACGTTTTGTTCTAAAAATAAAATAGGTGAAACGTGAAAGCGACAGAGCACGCCAAGTTCCTTTTTTTTTACACATTTTTTGAGTCTTATAGTAAATATATAGTAATAAAACTATAAATAGTACAATTATGTTTATTGCATTCAATATTATTGAAATTGGCTTTTAGTGCTTCCGAAATGGTTAACCTCATTGGCTGAAATATTTTATTCAATTAAATTGATTAAACGTCAGTATCCGTATTATACAATATAACATCAATGACTTCCATGAGAAGCAACCTGGCTTTATTATTGTGCACACTTAATTAATTTCGTATTTTGCGGAGTACTAAATTATGTAAAAAGAAATAACAATAATAATAATAATAGTAATTTCAAATATATAATGTTGAACCAAAAATATTTACAGACTACAATCACTACAACAATACGAAATAGCCATGACTGGAATAATATTATTATGCATATAAATCCAGTATTCTCTCACTATACATTGTATTGCCATACGCATTTATTATGATATACTCGTAAGTCCTATATGAATCGGTTCAAATGTTCAAAAGGACTAACCAAGCAACTACCTGCATACCATATAAAGTGCTAGTACACCGCGATGTGTGCACAACTTCGTCTCTGACGGTAAACGGTCAAAGTTCAACGACACATAAACGTAGTACATTTTAATTATTGTACCTCTGCATATACGTCTAGCGGCGAGAGCGACGTCGACGAATACATGAATGAATCGGGTAAATTCGATTTTGGGCACCAAACGTTATACGAACGAAGAACCCACGTCAAAAAAAACATCAATTAACCGATCCGGCCCCTTTCCACCGTAGTCGTTCGTCTTACTGTCTGCTAAAATTGAATTCGACGTGAAAATCTATAGTATTCGACTTCAATCGACTTTGCCCCATTCGCCAAAACACCAATCTGAAAATCACTGTCGCCCTTTGTGGAAGGTAAAATTTCCCGGGATATTTATGTTGTCTTAACAAGACAGAAGAGAGACCGCATGCCCAAAAACGAATTCTCCATGATTTATGATCACCATAAATTACTCGAACGAACTTACGGATAAATTAAACGTGCAACGTGTACCTACGGTAAATTATACATTATACTTTGAGAAACGCCAACTCGTTTTTTAACTTATTTTTAATTGTTCAAACTCGATTTGAAACATGCAAGGACGTCTATGAAAATAATGAGCAACAAAACGGCCGCCCGAATAAAATCGAACACGAAATATTTGCAAATTAAATTATTACCGGTACACGATATAATGCGAAGACAAACGAAGTCGTTCTAAACATTTCAATTTTTAGGAATGTCTGTTTAACGGTCCTATCGTGTTAAACTATATTTAAAAGTTTTGGAAGTGTAATTATTTTCTAATTTAAACACCAAAATTAAATGTATTTTTATTTGTATTATAGTTTTAAGTAATACATTTTAGAATTATCTCAGGTACAACGGTTAATGAGACTGTGTAGGTTTATTTTTAATTGGCTATATTTGGCTACTATTCTACGCCTCCCCACTCAATATATACTTAAGTCCTATATATAAATATATACATATACATATATATATTGTTCTAGGTATAAAATTCTGAAAAAAATAATACAATAATAACATCGTAGTAATCCAATTTTATCCCTCGCCAAAACCGTTATATAGAATACTGAAAACCGTTATAAAACACTTATATTATATTACTCGTTGTCGTACCTACAATGAAACGCGTTTTCGAATCTCATACCCAATTTCCACGTTGTAATAACAATATTGTCTGCGAATCAATATCCCTACAGTGTATCGTAATACACAAAGTGTGCCAATTCGAATCGGCTTTGAAGCTCGGCGACAAACATAACATTATATAGTATCGTCGTCGTTTACCGCCCGTACGGCGAAAATAACATGTTGTCGACCTTTCGCCGTTTTCGAAAACGCCGTTTATGGTGAAAATAAAATTTTTTTTTAAAGTTTTTCGACGATTCGTGGCAACGTTCAAGAGAAGAACGAGAGAGGTGACGGGGGATTATAAATAAGAACGACTCCGAGACACGGTGGGGTGCGCGGGATGAGAGTTCAGGGTAGGTACACGCGTAGACGGGGAGAACAATGAAAAGAGCCTCTCTAGTTACTTTGCTTCGTCGTCGTCGTCGTCATCGTCGTCAGTAGCGGCGGCGGCTGTGGTGGTGGTATAGTGGTGGTACGGCGCTGCTATTTAACAATGCGCTCTCGCAATCACGAGTCCTATTCATGAGATTTCGTATATACATTATACACAAGTATATACGAAAAAAATAAAAGGAAGAGCAGAAAAAAAGCTTAATAAATATCCGACCGGAAAGGAGATCTTTTTGTTCACGTTGTAATTTTTTTTTTTTTTTAACAAGTACCGCACCAGAGCTCCGCTGCTGCAGGCGACGGCGGTAGTATATATACACATTGAAACATTTCGAGTGTTGAAAATAAGTTCCGTACATTCGTTTCCGTCGAGGACGGTGGCGTGCGGTCCACCGCAATATAATATATAATGTATATTTTAGGTATAGTACGCACAACAAGAGCCGCGGCTAATCGAGATAAGCCTCCGCAGTGTACGCACGTTTGTGCGATACAAAAATTATTGGTCCGTCCACCTCATTAGCGAGTTTCGTATACATGATAACGTGATAACGCGGTACACTGTTTCGAATTTATCTCGATTCAAAAATAATGTTAAATAATATTTATTTATTTTATGTTTGTTTGTTTGTTTCAAAACGATTTTCTCTCCGAAAAACGAAGAACTACTATTAAGCGTACAAAAACATTGAAAATATTTTTAACTTGCTGATCCTGCACACCATCGTCGCTCGTTTACAAATCAAACGCCCATAGATGTTCACCTTCTTAAACTCCGTTAAACGGAAAACGCGCAGATTTTTAACGTGGTTATTTGGGTTGTTTTGACTTGAGTACGTGCAAAATATAAGTTCAAAATTATATCCAATCACAATAGTTATTTTACACTCTGTAACCGATGGCGACATAGTACAAATAAACTACGAGTGTGATAGACTTGAATGTGGAACGTTTACACACACACACTCGCAAACTTTGATTTTCATTAACAACATTTTTATAGTTTAACTTCTATTATAGTTGTATATAGTTGTATATTGTATATATACCTATAAATAAAGCAATATTGTTTTTTTTATATTGTCTTCATAAAATTGTAAAGCTGTTCAGCGGATTCGATTTTTACCATCTCAAAGTGAATAGTCTTGTTGGGCTCAGGTATACTTAATACAAAATGTTGGCCTATGATGAGTGGAATTCAATAATCAAAATAACTGTTCAATGAGATGACAGGAGTTATTTCATTATTTACTTAATATTTTATAATTGTATAACATTACTATGAATTTATTATACTGCTATATTTTATTTATTTTCTGTTTTATGATTATTTTTTTAAGAACACTCGTATATTGTAAATTTATTCTGTATTACAATATAATTTCATTGGGATAAAATATCTAGAACATTTCGAGGAAAACGGTTTTCTTTTTGACAAATATAGAAGAACAATTTTAAAATAGTGAATTTCCAGAATAAAACTGAAGTTGTAAGGGAATTAAAAAATAAATTCAATAGAAAATTAAAAATGCTTTATATACGCCAACACTAATTTAAAAGTATAAAAAGAGACAATAAACTGTAATTTAAATTGAAACAATTTTTAATAATAAATTACTAATAACTTATTTTTCCAACATGATGTTCGTGGACTGGATGAATAAACCAAAATAGTAAACTATTACTAACACTAATTTTTTTCTTAGATGATGAATTTAAAATCACAAATAACCATCGTGCTATTTTTTTCTTGAATTAATTTATAAACTTATATTTTTCTTTCTTTAGGAATCATCTTAAAATCAAATTTGTCGGCACTTGTAGCTTACATTATTATTTTAGATGCATTAGTGGTAGCTGACTTTTTATTATTAATAATAATACTATAAGTACGATTATGATTTCAGCCCCTAGATGTCTCCAGTAAGCGGATAGGTTACAATTTTCTACCGGAACTCGGGTTAAGCTTAGAGCACAATCACAGTCCTTCGCGTCCTAGGTTTTTAAAGTGAATTTAGTGACTTACATAATCTGTGTAATCAATAATCTTGAAGGTTTTTTTCAACGTATTCAATTAATAATAAAAAAAAAAAATTGATTACATCAATTTATTCTGTACTGATTTGATATATTATTATCCTCTAAAATGTAATTATAATTAAATCCTTTCTAAATGGTTTTCTTAATACTGCAGGTTTTAAAATGAAATAAGTTATTACTAATAACTGTATACCTTATACTCGCTACTCGTTTTTCGTCACTAATCACCTTTGTACATTGTACAGTGTACATTACAACGTATAATGGTTGAAATGTAGGAATTTTTTCTTTAATATTCCAGTATGATAATATGGTAAAAAATAATAATGAAATATATACAAAAGTATGTCAGCAAACAATGTGATAGAGACAAGCATAATACTATAATAAACTATCTGTATGAGTACATAAATTTATATTGTATGACAGTAGGTAAAAGTTATACAAGTTGCTGAAAAAATACCTTTTCTTCATTCGTTATAGACAGCGTACGGACAAAGACATACGCGTACCCTTTTAAGTATAATAGCATATATAGGTATATATATAAAGAAGATAATACAAAACAACTAAAATATCATGGTACTGCTATACGAGAGAAAAAAGTTTTCCTCAAAAGATTAATTTAAAAAGTTATAAAATACAACATTTTTATAGTGGGTACTGTCGCTTGTACGACGGTACTCGTACGTATATTTGTTATTATATACATTATTTCTTGTATAATACGACTCGCAAATTACTCATATCACTAAGAATATCGAAAAAATTATCTGCGGAAAAATATTATTAAAAGTATTATTTTCTCGTAGTATTGAACAATAGGTTAAGTATAAGTGAGTTTGTTGGACAATTTTAAAAAGTTCTTGTAAGTACCGTTGCAAAAATAAAGAATAATATTGCAATTTGATATCAGATGCCTGGGCCAAGTAGTATTACAAATTTTATTTTTTCCCTTCGAAGATATTTTAATCGACCAGCAAATTTCTAACAAAATCCAATAAATTGGTTCAAATATTTTTTAGTGATTCCTTTAAGGTTTACTTTCAATTATTAATATACTTAGTATCAAAAATTGTATTATGTAACATGTTAATCAGGGTTTCAAAAGACAAGTTAATAATTAAATAGTAAGATGTTACATTTAAAAATTATTTATCAATTTTTCGAGTTTTCTATAAAACCTAAATTATATTGACTATTTAATAGACTTAGAAAAATTCATAAATATTTTATTCATAAATTCTCTGCAAAATAGATATTGGTTTAATAACTAACTATCTAAGCTAGTAATATAAAATGATAGAAGACATAATATATCTATTTCAAAATTAAACATGGTATACATAAATTAGATAAATATATTTTTTTATAGTCCAAAACAAATGAATATGATATTGTGTAATATACACATTTTACAAAAAATAATGTAAGTAATTTTTTTTTTAATAATTCATGTTTTATTAGAGGCTTGTTTTAAAATTATTTATTTTGTTTTGATTCTATGAACAAATATTGAAGAATTAAAAAATCGTTTGATGTAGTTAATTAATATTTTTTTTTTCTTTTATGTGAATGGTATGAATGTATGATAAAAAGTATTTTGAGTTTTTAACTTGAACTTCTTTTCAAATAAACAATGCTTAGCCATTGTAAGTAATAATCATTACTATTATGAAATTTAATTATTTAATGTAAGGAAGTTATTTTTTTAATTAGAATTTTAGGGTATAATAACTTAACATTTTCATCTAAATCATTTTATTCACATGTATATTTAATCAATGGTATTAGTAAATATATGGTAAATTATTACTTATTATATAAGTAATTATATCACCATTTCAATCTGTTATTTAAAATTGTCTATTTTTTAAGTTTACAAAGATCACAAGTAGTACTCATTTATTTATTTATTTTTATTGTTATTATATGAAGCCGAGAAGACATTAAAATATACTATACAAATATTATACGAGCTTTAGGTTATAAACCGATTACTAAATAATCTTCCTAATTGTATCCTTCAGGTATATTAGCGTACGTTGCTTTATTATCTATAGTATTATATCGAAAATTCACATCAAATTACTATTGAAATTTTAACTAAGTAATTATTATTTAAAGTAATGATTAAACGTTCTCGTTCGATAACACCAAAATGCGCAAACTAAAGTAAAGTATGCTTATACCTCACTACCTCAGGGTTCATATAATATTTAATTAAATTATTTTTCATATTTTACTAAGGCTAATAAGTAATGATAATTAATATTTTATTAAAATTATTAGCTATTTACATATTATTATATTAATTAAATTGTAGGTATATTGTTTTGAACTATATCAAAATACTACATAGTACATATTTGTACATAATATAATTTGTTTGCACATAATACATTCTTATTAATATAAGTATTGTGTTACCTCAATTTTACTTGCCATCAGTAATGATATTATTATATTATTAGAAATATATACAATTAAACATATTATAATATTAACTATGTTATCTGTTGAAAATTAATTTTTTTTTAAGTGTTCATAAGACTCAGAAAGACTTATTACCATTATCATATATGAATTATAGTTAAAAATATTTAAAAACTATCTGAATGTGCGACAATTCGAACAAAAATCAGATTATATAAGACAATAAAATATAAGATTACATTATGTTTTATGTATTAATATTATAATTTATACTTTAAAAAAAAATAAAATCATATTTTTAATTATAATGAAATAACAATTTTAAATTATTTTGATAACATAAAAATCAAATCGTAAAACTAACAAAAAGTTAATTTGTTAAGTAGGCTATTTCAAGACAAAATATAATCAAATTTGAAGTAATGAATAAAAAATCACATTGGACATAACTTTTAAACTTGTTTAAGGTAAGGTTATACTTGGAACTTACTTATAATATTTATTGTTATTTTTTGGTATTATACAGGAAAACTTGTTCGTCAGATCACAATTCACCGGAATTATTACTATCCGTCCATTATAAATTATAATATATTATTAAAATATAATATTTGTAAACAAAACCAAAATACCACGCTAAATATTATTCAATGTTATTTAAAAATAAATAAACAAATTATTCCGCTTTTCAGTCTTACATTTTTAAAATTACTTTTTTTAAATGTATTCCTTATGAAATAGACAATAATAGTTATATGACATTGATTATTATGAAATACTCAGAATAGTACAATTTAGAGTAAGTACTAAAAATATCGTATATAAAAGAAAAATATCAACATTTCATTATATTATGATATTAGTAATAGTTATTCATTATAATTTAAAAAATATACTATGGTGCGTCTATCTAAACAATTTGATTTATAATGTGTAAATTCTAAATAAAAAAATTAATTTTTTTTAAACATTAAGTTTGTTTGAAATTCTACGAAGCGTATCGTTTATTAGGAGCTCTTAAAATTTGGGTTTATTTAACGTTATAAAATTACGAGAAATCAAATAAGAATCTTTTGAACGACCGTCTCAAGAGTTAATGAGAAGTCACAATGACGACAATTGCGAAAAAATAAGTATATTATGTTATATATATAGAGAGAGTATACACAGAATGAATCGTCAAAAAGTTTCGGCAATATAATTCAATGCAGCTATTGTTTTTCGTTTATTTTATTAAACTCAATTCGTCCGACTCTCCTGCGGACAATCTTCTAATTTCAAAGAAACGCGAGTAGCACTTACCTACAACATAAACGAATTATATAAATAACATTAAAAGTTCAAATAATGAATAATTGTCGCAGTAACTGCACAAGAATTATTTAGTCGAATAATATTCAAACAATACATTTCGGAAAGCGGCGCTTGGCAGAGGTGGCGTTTATTTTTTTTATTTATTTATATTCACTTCTATTATCGTTCACATAAATAACGAAAACAAACAAAAATCGAATCAGTATAATTATATAATATTATATAGACCGGCAACGGTGTATATTTTATACGTATATTGTATAGTTTGCTTTAGAGACCGCTTGTTACGGGCATCGATTTTCATTATGCGTTCGAATTCAATTCACCCAGTCGGGTTTATTTTTTTATTTATCATTATTTTCCCAAATTGCGACGATGAATATTTTATGAAGCCGTCAATCATACAGAGCCTGGTTTATTTTTTACACCACAACTCTCTTAGCAACGGCCAGCCAAACACCCACCCGCGCCCACACACACGCTTGCACTACACCGTGTTATATATCTATAACACGCGGACCACCACCACTATTACGGCTAACGATGTGCTGTCCGACTAACGTCCACGGATTACAGTATGATTATAATAATATAACAATATTGTTGCGCGTTTTTCGGACAAATATTAATTGAATAGGCAAAAATTCAGATGCAAAAAAATATAGAATAATATATTATTGGCGCGATAGCGCATTAATTATGTTTGTAGTGTTGTCCGTGTTATTGTTATTACTATTATTAAATTATATTTTATTTTTATTGTCGTCTGCGACTGTACGCGCATTACGCATTATTACAAACAATAATCGATTTGTTTAATGCACGCACGATAACGATACTTAACGACAATTACACAGAGTGACCAAGCATTATGCTCACCTCTTTTTTTTTTTTTTAATCTAGAACTCCCATTGGTCCCGTTTATTGTCTAAATATTATTCGACGGATAATTTTTTTGAAATTTTTATAATTCAATGTTCGAATGGTAACCTGCAGTATCTAGTAAATCAAAATTGCAATATATTCGTTATATATTTGATGTTTGTTATAATAATATAATGTATGAACTTACTATCGCTCGAAACTACACAATAATAATTATACGGAACACTGCAATATTAATAATATAATATGTTCAACGATATAACAGTTACTATAATAATATCATTTATATTAAAATGTATACTATCTGTTGTTTATTATAATGACAATTTTTAAACTTTTTTGTGGTCAAACGAATTTTACCTAATATTGTTTCTATCGACATATTGTATACAATCATAATGTTCTAGAACTCGGTTTATATACGCCCCAAAGGTACACATGTACTCATGTAATAATATCATACCCATCAATAACAACAATCTGGTTCGGCGAGTTCAAAAGTCGTAAATTACTCTGTGTAATACGGTATCTATACGGTCGTATAAACTATAAAGCATTCAATCGTATACGGTATAAATTTCAATGAGTTTTTAAAACGTATAAAACAACGTTTTCTAGATGAAAATAATATCCTACAACGTTGTACGGATAAAAGCATCTGACTGATATATTTTAACAGTCGCATCACGAAAAGTGACTCGACTGGGCACATAAAAAGTGTATTTACGACGTCGTATTTTTTTTTTTTTTTATACATATGCAACTATAATCTTACTAATCATTATATGTAAAGAACAATGATTAATATATTAATTAATGAAGTATTTTATATTGGAATCACTGAATAGGTACTACCAACAAACCGTACATAGAATAATTTATTAATTACCCTAGCCCTTAATATTATACTTGTATGTTGTATTTTACACGTCATTGTTTATGTTATCGCACAACAATTATAATCAAGTCATTAATTTTTGCGTAATTTTTATTATTATATAATATGTGTTATTAATTTTAAATTATAATAATTGTTATCCTCACTATAATTATAATACACTGTAACAAAATATTGGTTTGAGGGTTAGTGGGGTTACGGTAATAAACGATCGAGAGTAATATAATATTATGTTAACCTCATTAATATTTCTTATTTCGTGTAACGTTTTAAAAAAATAAAAAATACTTAAAATAATGTAATCCTAATTTTTTTTTAACTGTAAGTAAAAAACTACTTTATTCAATAATTCTTAAAAGATTTCATTGTTTTCCTTTTCCTGAGATTCTATTTTACCAATAAAAATATTATTTAATTGAGTTCGTGTAAAATCCGCTAGAACTACGATTACATCAATTCTATTATACGGTTGTATCCAACAGTGAAATGGTTACGTGATTTAACGATTTTTTTTTTTTTTTTTATACAGGCACCAGTATTACGCGTAGTTTTGCGGTTTTACTCACGTATAAGGCTATGACGCGACGGCTTTTCATAATAGCCCAAAAGTAATTCTCTAGTGACTCGTTTTGTTTTTCTATCCTGTTTTCTAACCACCAACCCTCCTCCTCCCACGAACGCACCATGTATAGAGTATAATATTAACGTAAACGCGTGTTGCGCGCACTCCACTCCTCCTGCAGCTACGCCATATTACTCTGTGTATACTGTATAATACCTACTCGGTCGACCCGCTATATAAACATGTATGCACAATCACAACGAGGTCGGGTGAATCTGCGTAAAAATGAAACATCGTCGTTGGCGGCGGCGGCGGCAAAATTTCATTAAGCTCTGCCAAACAACGTTTTACGACGTTATTGTTGGCCATCAAATCCTGTCGTTGTCGTCTAATGAAACCCTCGGGCCGTCGAGCGTTGCCACCACCCCCTCTTTATTCTCCCGGTGCGCAATGTGCGTGTGTCGTCGGCATAGCTGTGGAAATGATATATAATATATATATAAAAAAAAAAAATCATTTCACCCCGAGAATGACGTACCTCGGTCGGAACAACTAGCCAGCGAATCGACGGCGAGGAAGGACGAAGGGAACGGCTGTAAAACAACGTCTAAACTGCCTCGGCGTTAAAGTCCGCTCGCACACGGTTATTATTACAACGACAAGTCCACGTGCACACACAATTATTACGTTTATACATACACGCGACACAATATAACAAAATTGTATATATATATATATATATATGTGTGTGTGTGTGTGTGTGTTTATATATATATTTAAAGGTATGTTCAGCGTGCGTACATCGTTTTAATGATACCCTATAGTCCAATGGGGCGTAAATAAAAACCAATTTTTTTTCGATACACCCTCTAACGTTATACTATATAGCTATCGTGTGTTCAGCGCACAGCAGGTAAAAGTGTAAAACACTTAACGGCTCACTGATTTGAGACCACCGACGTTAAAACGAGTAAATACTAATGTGTATTCGCACATCCCCACAACGTTTTCTAATGTTTCTATTGTATAATATGATTTAATTATACGCGATGTGAACCTATATTATTATATTATCGTGATGATGTGCGGGCCCGGCGGATCTGCCGATACTTGCATATCTAACGTTAAAGAAAACTCATTACAATACGCCCGACTGTTGATTAATGTCGTGGCAAAAAATTGATGTAAAATAATACGGTGACAGCTTATTTCTTTAAAAGCTGTTTAAAATGCGCATAAAAGAATAAACCTGACTTGGTGTCTTTGAGTTTGAGTCATTGTGTGCGATCACGTCTTACTAGGTAAACATGACTATATTGTTGAATTATTACGAACGAGTATTTGTCATCTAACTCATCTACACTGTCTTGATCATAAAAATTATATCACAAACTCGTGTAGCTATTTTAAATGATGACCAAAAACTCCCAACTAATAATGAAAATAATTAATAATTATTAGGACAAAGAGTGGCCCACCTCAGTGCCGTAACTGCCAAAACTACGGTCACACCGCAAATTATTGCCACCATCCTCCACGGTGTGTCAAATGTGGGAGTGACCACCATACCGAAGACTGCACCAAATCCAAAACCAGTCCAGCCAAGTGCGCCCTATGCATGGGTAATCACACTTCCAATTACAAAGGGTGTCAATTTTTCAAAGCTCTTCTCAAACGACGCAAAATCACTCAATCAAAACCACAGAATCCGATTGCGGTACCCATTTCTCTTCATCACCAGACTACCCCTCCCCCTCCCAAAACTTCTTACGCCTCCGTTACTAACTCCAAAAATATACCTCTACCCAATATCCACGCAATTGATAATCCACTAACTAAATTTTTATCTGAACTTTCCTCTTTAATCACTCCCCTCATTACGCTCCTTTCAGTTGTTCTAAATAAACAGATTGTTCCATAGTCCGATACTCTGATACCTTTCTTATCACATAATTAAATTGAATTTAAATATTTTTAATTGCCAGTATGTAAATGTAATTAATGTACCTATAGGTCTTCAATTCATATTATTACTGTAACATTTTAGTCTATATCATATAATTGTAATGTTTAATTTTGTACCTGTACAATCGTAATTGTCGAGCTATCATAGTTTCAACTAATAGCTAATAAAATAAAAAAAAAAAAAAAAAAAATTAATAATTATATTTTAATTACGATTAAATATTTATTATGTTATAATTATTTTTGATGTATTCTAAGGTTGTCTAATTTTAGACTTGTATAAAATGGCACTTTAAATATAATAAAATTAATTATAATTAAAATTGGAGAAATTGAAAACAGTTGTCTGTAAAGCATAAATCTGTTATAGGTAATAATATATATTATATACTAAACAAATAATTGATTCATACTTCTATACTTAACTAAAACACCGTATAATCGTAATTTATGATAAAAACTTTTATCTTGCCAGATAATTATAAAATTATAGCGGTTCACAACTATAACTCATTTTAATATATTTTATAATAATCAATTTATTTGTATACTTTGTTGTGTTTTAAATTGTATAGGTATATATTATTATACGAGT
Organism: Rhopalosiphum padi; assembly: GCF_020882245.1. NCBI lineage: Eukaryota > Metazoa > Arthropoda > Insecta > Hemiptera > Aphididae > Rhopalosiphum > Rhopalosiphum padi. The sequence goes on from NC_083600.1 coordinate 30,972,287, forward strand.
ATAATATATAGGTAACGCAATTTTAAAATCAAAAATCGTTAATGGCAAATAATAAAGAATATAGAATATAAAGTGAATTATTTTCACGATGAAAAGATTCAAAGTAATAAAAAAAAATATGTGATTAAGGCTTTCCAAAAAAAAAAAATATGAATAATAATAAAGTTGTAAAAAATATGAATAAATATCTCCTCCCCTTTTTCACTAAATATAGTCAGATTTATCATAAAAAAAAAACCCATTAAAAATAATATTATAACTTATAAGTAACATTCGATGACATTGATTAGTGTTTTTTTTTTTTTATTGTATACACACTTGAACGTATTGGTTAATTGAAAATATTCCACAAAAATTCACTATGTAAACTCGAACAACAGCCGTGAATGAAATATAAATAATGATGTATCGATATATATATGCGTATTATATACAATATATAATGTATATTGTTTGAAAATTATTTAATTCATTATTATTATTTTAACTATAACGCTGCGTTATTATTTTGTTCGATTTCAACCAGCATAAATTAAAATTATTCATAATAAACACTGACTTTTTTAAAAGTTAAACAATTTTAATTTTAAATTTAAAAAATAAACAGCATTTATAAATATTGGTTAACACTGATTTAGCATTTATAATTTATGTATGTATTAATATTAGTAATTTATTATGCATACTACTAGAATGACTTAGATGGTTTTGGTGCCCTTAAAATATCTATTGAATGTGCAGAATCCTTCCTGTGATTGGCATAGATAGGTCAGTGTGTAATCTCATCGAACAACAACCCGATCTGATTCATTGATACTCCAATTTCTACCTTACACATGATAAGAGGAGGTAAATTTCTTAAACTCGTACCTAAAACAGTTGTTTAACTGGCCTAAATACTCATGTGCTACCTATAGTAATTCGTATCATCGATTGTACCTGTACGTCTAACTTGAACCTGCTCCTATATTATACAGTTCCAGTCTCGAAAGAGATGATGCCGATCTCAAGATTTTTTCCTCGACCGCTCCAAAATGAACATTGGACCCATGTGCTCTGCCGATTTCCACACCTAAATAACGGAAATAGTACATACATTAAATCTATTCGACATTTATGATATATTGTGATTTATTTATTTATAAAAATCAATTTTTGTAACTTTTTAATAATTTTTAAACATTGAGGTAATGTTGATTTTATTTAAATTCTCAATTGTATTTTGATAACATATACATTTTTTACGTAAGTTATTATATTATCTTAATATAGTGTAATAATTGTAAGTCAGAACAAAGGGAAAGCGAGGTTGCGTAATATTCATTTCAAAATTTGGTATTCTAAAAACAGTTAGGTAACAACCACGGATTTCAAATTTGATGTTGTTCAACAAACCAAGTTTTATATTATAATATACAAACCAGACATTCTTTAAATATAAGATTACACTTGCACAGTGTTTCATAATATTATATTCTACCAAACTATAAAACAGAAGATTATCACTTGTCTACTTATTAATAGATATTGTCTTATTCTTTTATCGAGATGAATGAAATTAAAGGTTAGGCCTTTCTCTTTCCACAGATTCAATTTCATTAATATAAATTGCTCATTATAAATGCATCATCTTATTTAAAATAGAAACAATATATTAACATTTGAATAAAAATAAAATACATTTTTTTTAACATCAAGAAAATGTTAAACCTATTAAGTTTGGTTACGTTTAAGTAGTTAACTTAAATGTGCGTATTACAAAAGCATATTTTTAAAATAACGTATACGTGTCATATTATATTTTAATTAATTCAGCCCTAGTATAAGGATTATTGAGGAGTGGAGTACCTCTTATTTTTTAAAAATCTTTTAGCCTGTCCTTTTTAATTATATGTTCTTATCAATAAGAGTATAAGACATTTATAAATATTCTTGTATGTACTTTTTTTTTACACTTTTTCATCCACCTTCTATTTTTTCCCAATTCAAGTACTGATAGTTATTATTATATTATCAAGTTTAAAAGTAGATATATAATATATATTTTTATATAATAAATAAATTGGCATGACCAAGCCGAGACAAAACACCCTTAGTCCTTACCTACGACGATCCCGGTATTATACTAAGATTAATGGCGTTTGAACTTAATTTTTTTACTCCGGTGGGATATTTGCTTCTATAAAAGAGTCTCTAATATATTATATTGTTATAGGGTCGATCCTCGTTACCTCACGAGAGATACAAGGCTATTTGAAAAACTGCATACTTTGCCAAAACCCACGAACTGACGTCAAGTAGTTTTTGCCATTAAAATTCGACAGTTCCGTAAAGTATATTTTTTTCGTATTTCACTTAGGTAAAGCGCCGACGGTGTAGTAGTCCGAGGAGAAACTACTGATGTAAAAACAATCAAGTGTGTGTGTGTGTGTGTGTGTGTGTGTGTGTGTGTGTGTGTGTGTGTGTGTGTGTGTGTGTGTGTGTGTGCATATAACAATAATAATGATAATATCAGATGCGGCCGACCCTTGGAACGAAGGGCATGTTTTGATTATTTGCTGGAGCAATTGTTGAGTGAACAATCGCAATAGGCCAGTATAATAAACGTACACACACACACACGTGTATATTCATACTTATATTATACATCATATGTGTATAGTAATTGTCCGAATGTATGTAAGTATATTGTATACATATCATACACCTGCGTGAGTATAGTATATAGAGTATTATTATAGACGGATGTTGAAATGGTAGATGGGGTGGGGAAAATGTACCAGAGTATCGGGCACTGAGGATAAAAAAAAGCTGCGTGGTTTACAAAACCGGATTTAAAAGCCACGGGCTTTTGTTTGGCCAAGTGCGATCTTCTATCAAATCATATACGCCTGCATGATATTATCCGCATTACACGTACGTCGTATTCGTATATTGTATAACATTATATATAAATTATACCTATAGGTAACATAAAATACACCCCGAGGCGATATACATCTTTATTGATAAATGTTGAAAATGTATCAACTCAACGCGATGTAGTGACTGAGTATTATAATTATATTCAATTATTATGGTTAGATAATATTGCGATAATTAAAACTCCAACGTTTTAGCTTTAAACGGCATATTTGCTCATTATTCTTGAATGATATGTTATGTTTTAAAGGCTCAAGAACGATTTCTCGTTAATGTGTCCATTAATGAATATTATGTAAGACTGCTATAACATTATCTTGTTTTAAATTAACAGAAATATAAACTTATAATAATTACTGAATTACATACCACAAATTATTCGTATGTACCTACTGTAAATAAAACACATTTTAGTGACAGAGAAAAACGTATGCATTTATGTTTATGAGTGCTAAAACTGATAGAATAATAACACCATAGCTCATAGTTTTGAATATTATTTAGTATTTTAACAGGTAAAATTGAACTTAAATAATTATATCTCGGCTTAATAAAAAAGCTTGTAAATAAAACGATTTTATAATTTTTTCATGATCTGGTTAATTGAGGGTAAATTTTAGAAAAGCCAAGTATAATAATATGTTAATCATCATTTTTGAAAACGCTTTTAAACTTCAAGTTAAACAATGAGTTTGAAATGTTTGAATTGATCGTAAACTTTATGTTTTATTTTATTTTTAGAAACTATTAAAATGTGTAAATTTTTTAAATTTTCCTAAAAATAATTTAATATTAACTACAATACAGAATATGCCAATTTATAAAAATAACTATGTCTCTGTGGTTTTAAAAAATATCGCAAAATCAGCAAAATAATTATTCACTTGATTACTTTAAATAGATATTATATAATATTATATTATTATATTATGCATAGACAACGTCAGGTCGACTGCACAACAACAACAACCACGCCTGGCCGTCAAATCGGTTTATTGGGCGCTATTACGATATTAAATTCTTATTATTATCCTCATCACCACTGCCATCGCCATTCGTTCGAATCATCGCAAAACACTGGTTACGGTGAACGTCACCCAATACGCGGAACAGCCGATCAGCCGGTACGTGGTCTGTTATGACCAACCGCACGGTTTCGCTACCGACGAACTTCCGGTATTCTGCTTCAGATCCGTCGACAAGCGCGGTCTTCACGTTGCCCAAAGTCACGTTCACTTCGCCCGTCGTCAACGCCCTGATCGTGGTGATGATGACATTCTTCACTGATAAATCACTGAAAATGGAAATCCGAGGTGTAGTATGCACCCACGTGTAAGTGGGGACAGTATAGTTGCACTTTGACAATTATGATATTATTTGTAACAATAAGTCAAGTTTTTGCAGTCATATGTTGAATATATTTTTTTTAGCCCAAATATTTGGATGAGTAGAAAAATACAATTGGTTTTTTCGGTGGTAATCGGTGACAACGTGGTTATAGGGTACTGACAAAAAAATATGAATAATCGTTAAAAAAAAATAATGCTTTTTGAAAAATTTTATTTTATAAGTACTCCAAAATCATCTTATATTAGATCCAATCATCTAATATAAGTAACCAGTTAAAGATCAAAAAAAAAATAATTCATAATCGGCATTCGACTTAATTTATCTACCAAATTTTTCTTATATTAATTTAACAAAAAAACGTATTATAAACCGCTGATGCTTGATCCAAAATATTTTAAAATTCATTATAATTTATAACATTTTAGAGGTATACAAAACATGTTAAATGTTGGCATGTAAGTATACTTACTGTAGTAATTTTATGTACTGCATTCCGACTTTTTCAGACGTAACCACGACCAATGATTCAGGTCCCAAATCGCTTACGATGTTAGGGATGTTTGAAATAAAATCAATCACTGTGTTTGCCGACTCCTTTATATACAACGGAAAAACATGTAGGTATAGGTATCTAATATCCGTATGAACTACGTGTCCGATTGTTCGAAAAAAAAATACTAAACGTTCCGTTTTGCTTATACAGCAATCGTATTCAATACTACGACTAATACAATAATATATTACACAAATACCAAGTAATCATCCGTTAATTCCATTTCCTTGAGTTTTTCTGAATAATCGTCGATTTTGCACTGCAATTCAAAACACGTATTGATTTGTTTTTCCAACAGGAAATTGTCGTTTCGTGATGTATCCTAAAAAACACGAGTCAATTATCAATTTAATACGCACACCATAAGTCCGTAAATAAGTACAATCACAGTGGAGTCACCACCTTGACCAACACTCTGCAGCTATTATAACAAAACTTATTATATTATATAATATGTGTGGGTATGTGATACCTTCAAAATATCCTCAAATTTCTCCATGTTTTCGTGTAACTCGATTTTAACAGCTTCAATCATACAAGTGAGTTCGTTTTTATTTAATTCCGATAACTCAAAAATATTTTTCATTGACATAATGACTTAAAAAAATAATAATTAAAAAATTAATTAATCAGAATCGCTTGAATTTTCTAACAATATAAAGTCAAACGTAACGTTATGTCTTATACTTATGTATTATATAAAAAAAATTAAATTAAAAAAGAAATTGATTTTTACAATTTAATAATAAACGAGTAATCTTACATAGATATGAAATCAAAAGTCAAAGCGTATTATATACAATTGTTATACTTAATAAATGTTTTAGTTTCTGCAAATCGAATGTAATTCTTGTTCGTTTTACTTGTAAATCATAACATCGTTATTGATATTTAAATTACATATTAGTAATAATAGGCCAGATACTATAGGTAATACAGTTTTTGATTAAACATTATTGAATGGTTTATTAAATAAATGTGAAGAGTTCGAGTTAGATACCATCACACGCGTTTATATATAAAAAAAAAAAATGTTATCGCCTAGCTCAACGACACATTTACATAACATTTATTTTAAAAAAAATTGAATTGAATCGTATAAAATATTGAATACCTAAACCCTAAACCGACAACTGAGTTTTGAAGTCTAATTCTTATATACCTGGTATAAAACCTCCATTTTGCGAAATCGCTCGGGGCCAACTGATTTTACCGTTATAGGCAGTCTAAAATATACGAGATCTAGGTTATACGGGGACTGTGGTTATTTTCTGTTCTAAGGAGATTTCTGTCTTAAAGGGGATCCTTTATAAAGAGGGTTTATCATACATATATATAAATTATAATATATAATGCAGTTTCATTACTTGGTAACCCGAATAGATACTGCCGATACTGGTTCAGTGGTATGCAGATGATATGAACAACTAAGTATGGTAATTTAAACAGCATAATCAAAACTGATTGTCCATTTCTTATCGAGCGTTAACATTTTAAAATGCCTATAATCGCTACACAAACTAATGTTTTGTTCTATATAAGAAAAAATAAATAACAAAAAAAAAGGCATTTTCTGCTATAAACGTTTTGATGAGTGGCGAGTAAAACAGCTAATAATTAAATAATGATTGTTTTCAATAGTAGTAATATTGATAAATTTAAATAACGTTAAAATATTAAAAATATATAGTTTAAAATGTTTCTTTTCAGCACCATTTATAATAAATTAATAATAATTTTGTTTCAAGCGTGTAATTACATCAGAGAAGTGATTTTGTTGAATATCACTCGATGGCAATAGAACACCCAGCATAAAACAATGGTTATTCATTAGATCAGTGGCTTATTTAGTAGGGGACATTAGAGAGGCATTATCTTTCCCTTTTTTTATGTATCGTTTAATGACTTCCGACTATTCGAATTCACATTTTTTTTACTCTTTAGTCAGAAAAATAAAAACATTTAAATTGTATTAGGTCTCCTTGTTTATCGTACGACTATTGTCGTAGAATATTGAATATACAATTACAATAAATGTATCGATCGATCGATCTACAATCAGTAGCGGCTCGTGAGTAAATATTTTGGGGAAACTTTAATTATTAATAGTTTCTATAAAATATAATCTCCGTAAAACAACGAATAAAAAAACCCTTTTACTGGAAATTTTAATATACTTAAATAGCTAAATAATTGTATATACATACATTTATACTGTTTAATGACATCATGGTTTATCAATCTTTATGTAAACTAATTCCATTCTGCAATCTTTTTTATCTGCAAACTCGTCAATAACACACTCTCTTCAGTTAGGATAAACGTACAATAATTATTATGAAATGTAATAAATAATGACGGCGTACAGTGACCAACGACGACGCGGCGGTACAACATAATATATAATATCGCGAACTCAGTTTCATTATCTTTTTTTTTTTATTTATAATACATAATACGCAGCTTATTCTCCCCGACCCGACCCCAATCACTGGCCAATGACCAATCACTGTTAACATTACACGTTACGATTGAAACTGTCGGACGACCGTCGTCTAAACAACTAAAATAATATTTCCATCGAAATAATTATTAATAGGTTTTAGATTTTGTGGTCTTCGAATTTCAATAATAATAACAATAAACAATGAAAACAATATATTTTTAAATTCAGATAAAAAAACTTTTATTCGTTTTTATTATTTACATGGTGTTTTTCTTAACGGTAAACAAATCGCCCTTGTCCACAATTACCACTGAATCATGTGTCCTATAGCAAACGCATTAATTACTAATAAAAATACTTAACCGATAAATTTGTTTGAAACGATGTTGCATGTTAAATTAGTATCTTCCTAATAATTATCGTAGCAGTTATTTAATTTTAGTTTAAATGTATGTACGATTTAATGTACCTACTGAATATATCAATTTTGTCTATTGATAAAAAACTACACATTATTAATTATATAAAATGATAAACTCCAGGCACGTACACATGGGGGTGTTTTGGGTGTTCAAACACCTCCCGAAATACTTGGGTTTTTGTATGGTTATTCACTTATTCAATTTTAATGTTAATATTGTTATACCAATGTTTGTATTTAAAAAAAGTATTTAAAGTATAACTAATTTTCATAAAAAAATTTTGTACATTTATTAAAAAAAGTTCTACTTTTCAATAACTGATTTTCAAAAACACCCCCCAAAACTGTTTTCTGCGTATGTCCCTGATAAACTCGAAAAATAAAATAAAATAATCTATTATTATTAGTTAATTACAAAATTGTATAAAATACAAATTTACTTAAGTTTAATTAATTCTTACACACTTTTGATAATTCTAAATGTTTACGTATTATTAAATAATAAATATCCCTCCGTTTGACAGCGTATTAAACACACCATTGTTATTACATATTAAGGTAATGCACAAGCACAATACATAATATAGGTATATACTATTATTATATTATATATCATCAACTTGAAATGGTTATTTTACATTTAAATGGTAAACGCACTCATTACATCAAAAGTATTAAATTATCGAAAAAAAATATACACTTTTGAACTGTTAATATTTTTCAGGATAGGTAATCTTTGAAATCATAGCCCTGTGTATGGTAAATAAGAAATTACGTAGTTTAATACACTGTCATATTATGCTAACCCAATGACACAGACATCTGACTCGTCATTAATATAACTTGTTGACGTCCATACAATACTGAGCTTCAAACAATAAAAGTACAGGTATATATTTAACATGGAAGATACAAAAAAAAAGTTAGAGATTTCTTTTTCTTTTTTCAAAACCTTGATTTTTAACATTCCTCGTTATTATATAGCACACGCATACGCGCGCATGCGTAAAGTGTAATATCTTATCAACTCGAGATTTCTAAAGAGCCGGAACATCAAACATTTTCTTTTAACGGAAGAAAATGAACTCGATGCCACCGAAGTCTGTTTTTCCTCCCCCATTTAATATATAAGCACTGAATTCCAATACCGACCACACAGAAGTATTTCTTTCTTCTATTTTTTTTTCTTTCTTCAACTCTCTTTAGCCTTTTATTCATTTATTTTTTTTATTTTTATTTTTCAAACGAATTTCTCGTTTTAAGCACGCGATATTAATTTGATCATATTTAATAAATCCATACTCGAATATATTATTATATTATACATGGACACTGCGACGAAGATCGAAAGGATGAAGTGATGACCCTTTACACCAGACGAAAAGAATAATGTCAATAACTCTATCAAAGAAAATAAGTACATGTCTATAATATTAATTATTATAATAATAACCCAAATGTGAGCATACTTGGCGTATAATAATCACTCAAGTATTTGAGACTTCTTGCCACTTTTTTAGGTACTGGGGATTTGGTTAGAAAATATATCCAAATCATTAAATTTTATTATATTCAACGGCGATGGATTTTACATTTACATTTTTTTTTTTATTCTCGATCAGACATATACATTATTCTCTTATATACGTTATCTCCAAACCACATTATATGTAAAACGATCTTAAAAATAAATCATGCAATCCGATACGTGAAAAATAATAATATATTGCTATTCGCCAATTAAAATTTAAAAATCTGTGAACTAATGGGATACTGTATAGTTATATTATAATACTCGTCGGTTTAACGTGGTTTTGTAAATGTTTAATCTAACTACGCCGATAGAGTAACTCATAATGTCATTAACAAGTATTATACTTAATACTTTAACTACATTTTTATATTCTATTGAATTAATATATTTTTTTTAATATTTTAAAAAAATAATTGTACCTACTTATTGTTTTTTAAATTAAAAGTATAAGCCCCATTAGTGTCTAATATAATATTGTTCAGGGAATTATTTTAGAAAAATTCAATAAAATTAATATCATGTAATTGATTGTGATATGATCAAAAATAAAAAACGTTTAGTTTACACTTTTAAATCATCAATAAACAAGTTATAAATTATAATGATTACATTTCTTAAAACACTCATTACAATATTATTTAAACTACTTATTTATATTTTATCAAATTTTTAAACCAATACATTTTGAACTACGCAAATTAAACTGGTAACTGTGTTTGATAGTTTTTATAATTATTATCCTTTAAAATACTTATATAAATAAGTACCTACTTATAGGTATTAAACTCTGTTTACATTTAGTTAGATTAAAATGTATACTTATATAATATTTATTAATAATAATTAGTTTAAAATATCAGTTATAAATAAATTATTATAATTTTAATCATTTTAGTTTTATCAAAATTGAATAATTATTACATAACTCGAATCAATTTTCAAAGGTTAACACATAATATTCTAATACACATTTTTAATCATTTCATAATATAAATTAATAAAAAAAAAATATTTTTATTTTCAATAATTCATTAATCATTATTCTTTACGTTTATATAATAAAATGTAATATGCATGTTCAAGTTTGTATTATATGGTAATATTAATTTTTAATTAAACTATCTATAATTATTTCACTTTGAAATATCATTCAATTTTCCATTTCTACTAAATAGTAATATAAATATTTGTTTTAATTTATAACATTTCATGGTATCTTATATTTTATGCAATATTTATTATATTATATTAGTTATGTATATATACAGAGTCGTTCTTTCATCATTAAACACTCATTATTTCGTCGACCTTTTACATTTTTTTGAAAAAATTTTGTTTTATGCTTTTTTCAAACTAGATGAAATTTTTATTTTTTTCGTCCTTTTATTTAATAGTGAAACCACTATAACTTTTGATTTTCAAATGGCAACCTATACTTAAAAATTAAAATACACTAAATTAATAGGGCTATTTTTTTATGAATTTTAACGTTCAAATTATTATTATTCATTAATTTTTTAGCGAGATATAGCTTTTCAAAGTTGGGCGGTTTTTATAATACTTTTTATTTAATATCTCTTATAATAGTCATATGTATTAAACTTGTTATCGGCTATCGACGTAATGATGAACTATGTACCGGTAGTTGTCAACGCCTCACAGCCATAATAACCTATATGACAAACACCTAAAAACTTCAAACCACCCAACTTTGAACAGTTATAACTCATTAACGGTTAAATGAAAAATAATAATTTTAATGATAAAATGTATAAAAAAAATAGCCCTATTATTTTATAACATTTTAAATATAAGTTTCCATTTGAAAATCAAAAGTTGATAGTGATTTCACTATTAAATATAAGGGTAAAAAAAATAAAAATTTTAGAAAAGCATAAAATTAAACATTTAAATAATTCAATACTTTTTGAAATACTGAGTGTCTAATGATAAAAGAATCACCCTGTATATAATATTCATAATTTTAACAACTAAATTCTGAACTCTTAACTTAAAATCAAAAATTAATTAAGCATGTTAATGTAAAATTAAAAAATATATTACATAATAATTACTCTTAGTATTATTATTATTATTGAATTGTTATCTCAGAAATAATTATTAATTATTATATAATTTGATAACACTTCAGAGATTGTTTGTAAATTAAAAGTATTTATTTTTTTTAATTTGACGCTTATTTGTTCATACTATACTCTAAATTGAATTTTTTTTTAACTTAACATTCGATAAATTTAATCTGGTAAATGTAAAAATTATGTTATCAACATTTCATATAATTTTGTCAAACATGGGTTAAAATTCATTAAATGTAAAAATTACATTAAGCAAACGTACGATTTTATTTAAATTTCCGGATGAACATAGAGCAATATGTATTACAATTTACAATATGATCTATAATTTTATCCACACAATTAAAAAGAAGATTTAAGCAACTAACTTATAACGCTAACTTATTCATAATAATTCGATAACTTTATTTATTACAAATAATATTTATTTATTTATTTTATTTTTCAGAAAGATACCTAATGGTTATCTCTGAATAAATACATATTATGTGGAGGCTCAATGTTTATATATACATAATATTCAAATGAAAGATAATATATACAATTGATATAGGTCAACATAGGAAAGAATTTGACTAGTAATTTTTCTAAATTATATTAGAAATTGTGTATAGAGAAAACTGAAAATAAAATTAAAAAAAAAAAATTATTTTTCTTTTAATAATAATCAAATTTAGACGATTTAAATGATGTGATCATGTGCAAAAAGAAGTAAACGATCAATTTTTTTAAGTAACCTGTCATAAAATGTAATATTAAATTGTTATAATTAGGTTAAGCAATAAAATACTCCAATGGAAATTAACCTTTTTAATTATTCAATGTCGTGAAAATATAATAGTATACACACATAATTTTCTAATTGGCTTTATGAAGTATATTAATAATCCAATAACAACACAGTTCAACAAATGTTATCATCTATATTCTATAGGAAAGATAATTTTGATTAATGGATTCCTATTTAGGTAAACTTTGTAACAATTTAAGTTCTTACACATAAATTCAAACTTTATGTGAATCTTACTTAAGTGTTCCTTAACATTTATATATCTTAAAAGTCACAGGCTTAGAAGTTTACGAGAAGTTGTTGTTCATTCCAAAATATAATGAAATACTTAACTAAAACCAAGCAAACATATTTTTTGTTGGTTTTTACTTTTTTTTAGTAAACTCTGAACGAAAAAATACATTTATACATTTTAAAATGCTATGTGTTTATTTTTTTTGTTTTTCGGTCATGATCAAATTTTATAAATTGTAAAATCGGACACCGGTCGTGTGTGATGTATGTATATAATATTAAAACAGCGCGTTGAACGAATAGTAGAGGGTTTGTAAAATTAAGTTTCAAATAATCGAGATTTTACCGTATATTAGTTTATTACAGTTTGAAAAATAGATTTTTGGTAATGCTAAAAAACGTTTTAGCATTCAAATAATAAGCGTAAGTAATTGTAGTAACCATAAAATATTTTGTCATAACATAACAATTATTTATTAATTACCTACGATACATATGTATTCATAATATTTTACTCTACAAATATTACCAGGTGTATTTTGTTTCAATAAAATAATAAACAGGTACAAAACAATGAGTGCAAATAAATTGAAGATTTATTTTTATAAATAAATTAAAATATATATCAAAATTGTAGCGCGAGTGGTTAGGTAAAAAATTTAGGGAAGCAAAACTGCATGCTTAAAAGGACGCGATGCTCGCATATAATAATTATGGCTATTCAACAAAACAAATTTAATTTCAATAGAATCCATTTTGTGTTGTAGTTTTAACATTATAGTAAATTAACTTATTATCAAAATATAAAAAGATAAGGATATTGTTCGTATTATTTTGTTGGTTTTTTTTATTTTCATTCATTTAAGTTTTACTTCGGTAAACTATTTCCAAAGTCCCAAAAAAGCTTTTATTACTTTTTTCCTTGTGTACAAAAATATAAAAATTAAAAAAATTAAAAATTGGAAGTATAAACGCTAATTTAAGAATAATTACTTTATATTCATATTTAATAATGACTATAACGACAATCATTATATATAATTATTTAAAAAGATACCTACCAAATAGTAGGTATGTAACTTGATTTGAAAATATAATATAACTTCTTTAAGGTACTTATATTTTATACGTAAGTATTTTACCTCAAGTTACAAATTGCAAAAGTTTTTTCGATAAAAGCGTTTAGAAATTGTTGTTTTAGCTAATAAACGTAACACGCAACGTTTTATTAACCCTGTAAATTAATGTAGTGATTTTATATTATAATATACTTTACTTTGTTGTTTAAGGAATTAATTACTACACATTTCTGTTAAAGCACGTAATTAACTTTACTGATATACCCAAAAATATACTGGTCTCAAAATAATCTTGTATTTTTCAAAAAACCTCGGTTTATTTATAATAAAAAGATTTTATTATTATGAAACCTATACCAATAAAAAAATGAAAATCAATTTTAAATTGCAAGTTTTTTAATAATATTTTACATTTAAATATTTTTATATGAATATCCGAACAACATAATCATTACTGCACATTATTTATTAAGCCTATGTTTTAATATTTATTGACATTTCTTTTCGGTATTGGTTTAGTTTGAATTTATTCTATGAACAACAAAAATTAATCTCGTCTGACATTGCTCGACTTGATACAGAATAATGGATATTATTATTATTGTTAATTTAAACATTTTAAACATTGAAATAATCATTTTTTGTGTTGTGAAATATTATTTTAAATATTTTCAATAAAACTATTAGAATTTACTTATTTTTTAAAAACTTTTGTGTTAAATACTTACTCTATGTTTTATTTTTGACTTTTGAATTTAAGTAAATTTAGGATTGAAGTTGGTATTTACTGTAGAAGTGCAGATAAAAAGTTCTTTGATTATTCTGTAATATAGGTAATAAATGTAACATACAAATGGACATTTTATGACGTATTGTGTTTGAGTGTCTTTGCGTACAAAACAAAGCATTGTTTGTATACCATCAAACATCAATTATGTCATAAACTCTAGCCTATATGGCTACATCCATGTATTAATTGAAAGCAATATCCTGATGTTATACGTGTGAGATTAATAGTAGAATACAATATTGATGTATCTGTATAGTGTACAGTGTACACATACTGACCATGATTAAATATTGATAAAATTAATTATATATTTCAAAAGCTATTTTTTACCACTCAATGTGACCGTAAAAAATAAGCTTAAGACAAATATGTATGTGTAGGTGTGTGTGTAAACTCTGTAAACTATGCACAACCAAGCCTATCACACTCATATTTCTGAAATATAATATATCCAAGAATGTACACCTCGAAACCTATTTTTAATTTTTGTATTTTAAAAAAGGATTAGTTGAATCCAGAAAAATAAACATTTTTGATTTATATACGATCTCCACCGGTTATAAAAATAAAATAGTTATTATAACTGTATACATTTTAGGCCTTTATTTTATATTTGATCAAAACCACCCAAAGGTGGTTAAAAAAATGTATAGTTTACATTTAACGGAGTTTAATACAGCGTAAATGTACTTGCATTATTTACTTTGTCACGAGCAACGCCGAGCATGATCAGAATACAATATATCAATACAAAATAAAATAAAATAATATAAATTACAAGTGATTTGACAAGATCAAAAATTATTTATTGAATGGAAACGTGGGAGTGGCTACAGCTCCAATTGAAGACAAAATGAGTAAAATATATCAAATACAGAAACCTTTAAGCAGCGCGTCACCCTTTATATTATTATTATTATTATTATTATTATCATTACAAGTTATACGAGTAACTTTATTTTTAAAAGAAAATATTTGTAGAAAATGATGAGAGTTTTGAAGTGTAGAATTTCTCTTTTTTTCGCCCCTCACCAGTCACCCGACGTGCGTTGTTTGTGAGATTCTGTAACGACCCGATAAGACGATACTCGTACATATGTGTAACAGCAGAAGGGAGTTTGTGTGCAAAAATACTGTAGTCGTCACCGCCACTGCCTTATTGTATACGTATATTTATTATATAACATATATTTGTGTATACATTTTCACTCAGAATCATCCGAGTCTGTATCGATATTGCATTATATATAATATGGCTTTCTACGACAAGATTCAATTTATCTCTAAACATATATTTATGTATACCTACATAATATAATAGCATATTATTGTACCAACTAACGAAGTGTTTAATATACTTTCGATTATGTTTTTATTAAGTATTCAAGTTGCGTAAGGTAAAAAATAGGTATACTATCTTAGCTACTGAACTTATTATTATTATTTTTTTTTTACTTTTAACCTTTCTGCAATAAATCTATTATTAGGTTAATATATTTATATAAAAATAAATTGTGATACCTACTTTATTTATACTCTACTAAAGTCCTAACTGTCCATCCAGTATGTACCTCAGTAGGAACGGAACAGAAATTCAAACAATTCTGAGACTGCAAAATTACCATTTTTATAACTTTTATTTTAAAATATACAAAACAAAAAATGTATAATTTAAAATCTCCGGCATTTAAGAATGTTAAATTGTATTTATATTAAGAAATACATTTGTTTTTCTTGTAAAAAAAAAGTAACTAAAACTAGATCTAAAAATGCTGATGGTACAAAAGTTGTGGATGACTTACAAAAGTATTATAAAGTTGTTTTTATCATCTGTAAGCATAAATAGGTAGGTAATATAATAAACACACACATAATATACTTGGTATATTTCATTTTTATCTCAATTTATAAAACATAAAATTAGTGTTCCCAACCATGCACACTGTTGACTCTTTTTCATTTTTTCATTCTGGTGTTACCGCTATCATCGTCATTTCATTTTTCTGGCATCTCATAAACAAATTGTTTAATACACAAACTCTGTTTGATAACTGAATAATATAATGTATAATTTAAAAATATTATTGAGCTTTTCATTTTTATAACCGCTAATATTATAAACCTGTAATGTTTTTACCACCCTCCACTACGACCCATTTAAGCTTAACCGATGACCGAAATCATTGTACTTATATTTTTATACATGCATTATTTAATACAGGTCATACATTTGTCAATATACACTTCAAAATTGTATATTATTGGTATAACTGTTATATACTTGCATAGGTTTGTACTAACGATTTATAAATACGTATTTATTTTTAAAATAGATATTACGGAAATTAATATTTTTCAATAAAAATTGCTGCGATGAGGTAAAATGATTTACTTCCATTTAAATTAATTATTCAAAACGTTTCAATGTCGTATATTCATCATTTATGATAATGTTTGAGGTATTCCTGTTTATTTGGATTCGCGTTAAAAAAGAAAAAACAATTTATAACAACAGAAAAATGTGACCGATATTATGTTGTTGACAAGACTAATGAAAGCTTATTTTTTATGAAAAAAGTAATTTTATTTTACCAAATATACAACGCATTACAAACAAAATATATTTATTATTGCTGCGACAACATTTTTTAAATTGAATTGACCACAATGAATATTGTATTGGTGATATTAATTTAAACTATAATAACTTATTATAAACTTGAAATATTTGCGTTTCGAGAGATGTTCTCAGATAAAATAAACATTATCGATCCAAATGAATTACACTAGTTATTATAAAGTATATAGGTCATAATTTTGGAATATAATATTTTAAATTTAGCGGTATTTTCAACAAGGTACGTAAATATATCTACTAAAATAATTCTAATGTATCGTTTGTTCATCATTACACTCAAGAGTCGAGATCAGATCATAACGCATTTAATGCATAAAAATACAATTGTTACAAAACATTTTTTTTTAAAAAGTAGGAATAAAAAAGGGATATAAAGAATATAAAAAATACATAAGCACATTTTTTTTAAAAAAAACCTCTGAAGTTTAAATTGTTTACTCCAACTGTACAGCAGAGCGACTTTTCTGATATATTATTTTAAGTCATTCGATGTGGACACTTTATGGGTTATTAACTCATTTTCTATTATTTCCTTTTAACGTACAATAATATTCAGATTGGAAGACGACAATCAATAACAATATACTTATAAATAATATTATCGACGGACAACGTCAATACCTAATATACATATTATAGGAAGGTACTACTTGCTTTCCAATAGTCTCGAATTACCACACCGCCTTTTTTTATACCCAGTGCTCGGCAAAGTCTATATAATACGCGGGTTAGGCGAGATTATCGATCGTATTTAAAACGTATGTGCAGTGCGTATTATATATACGTTTATATTTTCTTCCGTCTCCCGTATAATATAATAATATGATGCGATAAATAACGCGGTCTCGTCGGTAAATATCCGTACCGCGATCTGCACGCGTGAAATTATTAAAAATAATATAATATATTATTACGATATTATTATCGGTATTATCATTGTTATTATTATTGTGCGACCGCGGCGGTCACGACGCAAATTCGGTTCGATCGAGCGGGTGCGTGTCGGGGAGGCCCTCTCCTGACCGCGAGACGGAAGACGAACGAGAAAAAATGGGACGCCGGCTATACACTGGTGCAGGGATGACACGAAGGTGGCGGAGAGGTGCGTATATTGATTAAAAGCCGGGAAAAGCGCGCGCGATAAACAAACACGCACACACGCGTGGTCCGTGTGTGTGTATGTGAATATGGCCTGGCGCGCGTGTCGGCGGAGGCGGAGTGGGTCTGTGCACGCGAACTATATTGTGTACAACTACCTCTACCTATATATATATATAATACGTAGATGTGACGTAGAGGTGTGGAGATGCGTCGGATGCTGTGCGGTGGCGGCGGCGGTGTGACGGGCGAGCACAACGGGATTGGTCCAAATTCAATTAACCCAATCTAGTGCATGATGTGAGTGTTGTGTCTTTTTGTGTAAGCACAACAAAATATACATGTATATATATAAATATATATATATATATATATATATATATATATATACCGAATGATTATTTTATGACGAACCACTCATCGTTTTTTACCAAAAAAAACAATATTAACGTTTACGAAAATATTTCTTTTACATAAATGCAAGCGATAAAAAAAACGAAAATGTTTTGAAAAAAATATATTTTGTAACGTTATAGTTTTTTTTTAGTGTTTTACTTTTTTGCACGATGCATACGTGTTTAAATCCACATCCTGAAACAAAATGTCATTATAAATATTTTGATTGGTAAAAACTAAAAATCAAATAGGTATTCAAAGTTTAAATATGCGGTTAGGTTAGGACCAACATTTTATGTGGTAATTTTTATTTTCCAATCCACTCCGCTAATCTGTTCATTAAATACTTATAACTCAAAAACTACTCTTGAAAAATTCGACTTTTACACATAAAAAATACTAATCATATTTTAATTAGGAATATGAAATAAAAAATACATATTATCGTACAAAAAAGTAAAACAATAAAAAATTATAACGATCAAAAACATAAGTATGTAAGAATAATATTTTTTTATTAATAATAATATATATTTATTATAAATAAATATATAACATCCCAAAGAATATGAGTATTGTAATTGAAAAACAAAATTATCGTTCAATTAATATTTAAAGAGAATAATGGATTACTTACATATCGAATACAAATTATACATCAACGTATTAATATTTAAATTATAAATAAGATTTTAGCTTATAACAGAAATCGAAGAAAAAAAATTAAAGTTATGAATTTGATTACACATTCTTGGTATGCGATTCACCGGATAATTTGTAAAGTAATTATTTTTGAAATGAGGTATACCAATAAGTAGATTTATTCTAGAATTAAAAGGGCGTAGGTACTTTAAGGCCAATTATTTGCAACAATTTGGGACAATTGATAACACCATTAAAGATTTTATACACAAATGTGACATAAAATACTAATCATCTAGTTTTTAGTGTTTTTTCATAAACATTATCTTTGCATATATAATGTACAAGTAATATGCATATTGCACACAGATATATATCGCCGGGCGGGACACGTTTATTACTAGTAAAAAATAATATTATATTGTGACTTTTATTGGATAATGCGGCAATATATGATAAAATCTGTTAACATACTAGTTATAAGTTCGGAAAACTAACATTTCAAGAGGTGCTCGATTCGGTTATAACAATTTTAGCTCATTTGTTACTCGCTCTTTAAAAAAAAAAATTATCTATGCCTATCCAAAAACCCAAGTACGTTAATGATGTATCATTATGAACTTTTAAGATACGAGTATATTACGATTGTGTAACGTGTAAGACTTATTATTTTTCCAAAGATGAAGACCCATTTATTTTATTGATCGTAGATTAAAAATTCATTTCTTTTATAATTCATACTATTATCGCCCCAAAGGTGCATAGGCGTATTGTATAATATATATATATATACATCTTTTTTTTCCTGGTAGCATGCTTGAATAATAAGTCGATCGCCCCTTTTATACCAGTTGAATATTCATATAGCTTAAATTCAAAATTGAGTGTTCATAAATATTTCAGTTGATTGTCAGAACCTTTGTCAAATAACACTTAAGTTCAAATAATTTCCATGCGAAAATATTTTAAGAATTATAAAAAAATTGAATGAACTTCAAAATAGCAATAAACCTCTGAATATTAAATAAATGCACTACGGTTGTACTCAACTGATATGAGTAATTGATTAAATTGTAATAGAATAAACAATTTTAAAAATAGAGATGAATTGAAGCAGTTTCTAATCGATTATCATCAATCTTCTCAAACTCACATTCCCATAATAAATTATGTATAAATAAAAAAAATGGATAATAAAGAACTTAATTCAGTTAATACATTTTTCACAAACACAATACACGGCAAATTACAATAAATGATTTCAATCGTTTTACGTGTTAAAGTTTACGTATATTGTTATATTTTCATTTTATATCATAATATATTTAATTTATAATTTGAAACTGAAATCTCATTCTTTTTAAATGTTTCAAAAAAAAAATATTTTATATATTATAATAAGCAAAAGTTTTCGAGTTAAATTATTAACATTAATTTGTACTATAGCGAATAAGTACATGATATCCTATAGACAATAGGCATACAATATAAATATTTTACCTATTATAATATCTTTGTTTTATATATTGCAATCAATAATTAACATTGATTATAGATCTATATTTACATAGGTTTAGTACACATTCTAGTCAGTTAGTGTCTGTGTATCTTTTTGTACAGTGTTATTAGAAAATTAATTTTTACTCGTACATGAATAAATTATATTCATTCTTTTTTACTTAATCGTTATATTATAATTTATTTCTAAGATATTCTCGAACATTAAATCACTCATCTTAATAATAATATAAACGCATATTATTATTATTATTATAAGGTAGCACAATCTGTTTCGCTCATCACCGGGTTTGATAACAAATGGTCTCTCGTACATCGACTCCACGTATACGGTAATAACAATATAATAATATAACCACTCGCTTCGGGCAATAAACACGTCGTGATTGGGTCCACACAAAAGGGGACGAATCGTGAGTAGAACTGCAGCCGTAGACGATTTTCCGGTCAGGATGCTCCGGAAGCGTTTTTTATCTTTTTATTATTTTCATCTGAAACGCGCGTATAGCCCCGTGTACATAAAAAATAACAAACGGTGTACGCAACATAATGTGCATGTGGGGTATTTTTTTTCTTTCTATTTCGTCACCACCAAACGAAAGGTTTCCCAAGCTTCAGAGCGTAAAACACTTTTTACTTTTATTTTTTCGAGAGCGCGCGCTTACAATCGATCGCATCCGTTGTCGGTGCAGCGTGCACAAAAACACAACTGAATAAAATATAATATTATATATCTATATTTTTTTTCAAGCTGACAGGCGTGGCTTTGTGCTATGTTTGTGGACGTCCGAAATACAACAATTCGACGAATATTATTTCTCCCGAAAACTAAATTGTATTTGATGAATACTCATATTCGCTATGAAATGTAATACTCATACCATCAATAGGTTTTCATCATCAACATTATCACTTTTTCATTTATAATCGTTATTATTATTATATTTTGAATATATTATGCTTATCGATTTAATACAAACAATACACATAGAATATGTCAATATAGTACCTCTATATGTAACGAATAACGAATTAGCGATTAAGCACATTGACCAGCGACCATGGTCGACGGAGATAATAATTTTATGTATTTTAAAATCTATACTATATATTATACGCCACGCTTACGTAATTGGAATAATAAATTAATGGAACCTATAGCAGATTTTTTTCTTACGAGGAAAGATTTTTTTTTTTCATTAGTTTTGAAAAATGTGAGAAACGATACACAATTGACACGGAAAGTATTGAAAAACAAAATATTTTAGGTTTTAAAGCCTATTACGTGTTTACAGAAAAATTCATTTTTCAACAGGTTAGAACGTTGGAAATATGCCCTCTGGAATTAAGCCAACAACTACAGTGTTTTTAAGTAGATACAAAAATTAATTTTTCAAGTTAGTATTACGACTCGTGTTAAATGTTAAAAACTTTTTTGAATACCGTCAAAAATTAAAATTAAAAATTCCCACCTATTCACTACCAATACAGAACTTCATGTTCAGTTTGAGTTACCCAAACCATTAAAAAAATACTTTATTTCATTATTATTAGAGATTTAGAACTATATGCGTGAAATAAGATATTTTTAGTAATCGGTAAAATGTCAATAATCATTTCTACGCCGTTTTCAAGGAACCTTTTATACCCAGGCAAGAAAAACATAGGTACCATATTATATTAAAATGCTCTCCAAAATTTAAAATTTACCACTTGGGGCCCAAGCCCACCTTGACCCTCCCCTAAATACGTCACTGAGTAATCTCATTTTAATTATTCAACGAATCCAATTTATCTTATTATTTTAGTATACATAGTAGAAAGTATAATATTGGTATTCAAATATGGCTTTAATCATAATATTGGCCCGTGAACAAACTCAAGTAAAATGTAATTTAAATTGTAATAGGTCGTGACAAACTAGCTCAAGATATCCAAACACCATAATAATATTATAATGTAATGCTGTACGAGTGGCATCATCAACTGATCGGTGGTATCGTCAATACAACAAACGTTAAAAAGAAAACGAACATTTAAAAAAAGACCACTATAACGGAGAAGGTAACTCAGTTGAGGACAGTGTCTTTTGGGGGTGCATGATATTAAAGTATTATAATGAAATTATAAAAAAAAATCGTATCTCCCTTGACGTCACGCGGACTACGTGCAATTATTATAATAATATTATATTATACATCGGGAGTTCTGAAACTCTTGTGGCGCGCGTGGGATCTTGAATCAGGTGCCTGCAGCGCGGTTCGACGGAGCCATTTTTAGATTTTCCGGGAAAGCAAATCGCGGTTTACAAGGACGTCGTTTAACCATTGTACACGTCATTCCTATATACATAATATAGCACTATGGCGAACCGAGACCAAGCGTGCGAACTATGGTACTCGCCGTCGCGCGGAGATCCGGATCCGGTGTGACGGTGGCTTTGAATAAATTAGTGATTTTGCGCTTGAAGTAACCTTTTATACAGAGTGATTCACCAAGCATTTTCACCCTCGTTTTTTCTTCTAAAAATGAATTAATTCAAATTCTGATTCATCAAATTTTTAAACATATTATATACATACTTATATTTTCAAATTATTGACATGTATTGTACTTTTGTGTTTCAAATGAAAACCCCACTTTTTTACTGTAAGTACTATTTAAAAAAAAAATTGTATGCACCTAAATCAAATTTTGAACTAATATTTATTAAAATGTTTATTAAATTAACAACATTTTCAAACTACCCCAATAGCCCCATATCATCTTTCACATCCGTTATCGTAGACCTATCACGCTCAGAAAACAACGTTAAATAGCTTAAAACCTACGCATTCGGATGTTGATATTGGTACGTCAACATTTTCAGAAAGATTATTCGCTAAATAATTCACTGTATAAATGGGAAGTTTTTGAAAAGTAAAAGTTTGAATCTCTACAGAGTCTTCCTTGAGTACTGATGAGTATAGTTGTATACAAGAAAACTCGAGAAAATATAGCCTTTAAGTACCTATATTGTTTAAAAATTCGGAAAATCAGATTTTAAATAACTGCAAAAAAGGAGGTGAGTATACTCGGTGAATCGCTTTATATACCTGCATATATCTATTGTATACAATTTCGGTGTAAAACGCGAGAGAGTTTATTATTATAGTATGTGTATGTATGTGTGTGTGTGTGTGTGTGTGTGTGTGTGTGTGTGTGTGTATGTGAAAAAAGTATGACGTTGCCGGTGGTTAGGTTCACCGGAGAGTGTGGAGGACAGCTGCTGCGGCCTGGCTAAAATTATAATATAGGTGAGACAATAGTGGTGGGTCGGTGGGGCGAAGGAGAACCCACCGCGTGTAACTCGACGGTGAAAAACGTATTTTATTATTATACCGCCTTTTATTTTGTTTTATTTCGCCCACGACCTTTTATATTCTATATAATAATATATTCGACTAGCTCCTTAAAAAAGAAAAAACCTAGGGCGGAGAAGCGGTCTTTGCATTTTAAATTTTAAATCTCTGAGAACCGTCGTGCAGTCCTCCGCCGCCGACGCCGGAGATCGCGAGACCCGACTAAACTCACCCCTCTAACCCGACCGCGGCCTATCACGATGGTCTCAAATAACAACGACTCCGCTTTTCCCGCGCACGAAACGTATTTATTCGTTATTTTTCTTTTGGTTCTCTTCGCGCGACACATATTATTATTATTATTATTATCATTATCGTCTCTTCGTTCGTTTACCGTCCCGTAATTTATTTTGCTTTTTTTCAGTCAAAACTATATTATGTATAATTATTGTTGTGCGCCATTTAGTACTAAATAATATAATACCACTCTGGCACGCAACAGACGAGAACTTTATTATAATATATCATTATACGTAACGATAAACGCGTATAATGCGAACGTTTTCGGAGAAATCGAATTTAATTGGAATTATCGCATAATATTATATTTATATTTGTGTACTAAATACCAATAGTATATATAAATTATACATAATATGTGTGTTTGTGTTTTTAGTGTGAGCGCGTGTTTATGGGTGGTGTATATGTTTACGCACGCGCACACGGGTGTTACGGACAGTATATAAACGACCAATTTCGATAATGGAAAAACGTAAATTTAATTTACAAGCGTTTTACTTACTTTTATTTATTAGACCGTTTTCGTGCGCTTTAATCAATTTAGATTTTATTCCACCTTTTGTGTTTTGCGCTCCAGTCTACGAATAATAGAAAGAAAAAACCGATTTTAGACAATAATAATATAACGTCACCGCCTCACATTATAAATTATTAAATCGATACAATTATGTTAAAAATTACAGCAATAACACAGTGCGTGGAACACAAAAATATGTGATTATCAAAAAGAAAGGGAAAAAAACAGTTATAAGTCCGAACAAAAACCGTTGTGTACCTACTCGCGACCAAAGAAAAACAATATAACTTTAAACCTACTTACTCGGAATATTATTATCATAACGATAATAAAACGCGTAAAAAAATACAAAATAGCCAAAACACAAAGAGCTTATGCAAACCAACACTGCGCGCACAGGTCATTGTATGAAAATATTTCCTTTTCCTGCGGTATATCTGCACGGAAACTATATATATATATATAAATGTATAGTATATATACCGTCAACAGCTTGGCTAATCCTTGTTCTTCATGCATCACCTAATATTATAATATTATTCTTCGGTGGTAAGTTCAACCCACTCCTTCCACTGAACTTTCGCGAATACGTCTGTTCGTGTTATTTTATACACACCAGTTTTAGCGCATTATTCATAGCCGTACATCGAAAGGGCGTGATAATGCTCGATGGTGTTTTTTTTTTTTTTTTAATTAAAGTGCTAATTTCCAGTATTATTTTCCTTAAATTTGTATAGCTAGAGGATTGTTGGAGCTATTTGAATAGCATCAGAACGCGTTTGATTGGTAATATTGTACCAAACATGAACATTTGGTTACTGCACCTGATCAAAAGATTTTTGTCATTATTTAACATCTATGTTACAATCATTTACACACAATATTCATGTAAATTTTTAGAATTTACTTTGAGATTAATGGAGAACAAAAAGTGACTTTTATTGTTTAAACTTGAAGGTTTTCTTTTTTTATCGATCTTTCGCTTTAACTTAAATGGCCATTAATATAATTCAATTAAAACAGATCATTGAAAAATATACACACAAAATGATACGTTATCAAGATAAATATGTAAGTAAAAATAATACCTAATTAAAAATATAAAATAATAATTCATTATTGAAAAAAAATTTAGGTATTAAATGAACGCAAATACTTAATCGTTTTTAATATAATTTTGAGTTATTACAGAAGTTAATTTTTTTCACTTATATTAATATTTAAAAATTATAAAATTATTTTTAATAATTTGTTATTATTTAAAAATATGATTTAATGTAGATTTATTAATGATTACAAAACTTTAGCTTTTTTGTTAAACTTCAAAACGAATATAAAAAAAATTATTTTTCATAAGTATATATTATAATATATCTTTAAGTTTTCATAGTTATAGTAGTATATAATATTTTGATTAAACAAATTTAGTTATTTTTAAGCTATATTTAATCCTTGTACTCACCATATCAACCTACATTTTTGTTTTGCAAAAGATCTTCCCATTGTAGAATTTAGCCCACATTCTATAAAATAACTAACATTCTAGTAAAAGTAATATTATTTTATGTAGCCATATTTTAATATTGGAATAAGGAACATTTTTAATATTTTACTTGTAAGTTATAATAATTTATAAGAATATGTTTACTATTATACTATTATTAATTCCACTTCACACTTACGTCAAACCATGTCATTAAATGTATCTCTAATCCCTAAAATTGTATATTATATCTGTATAATATCACAGCTAGTGATGTTACTTATTTCTGTTATTTCTATATAATAATAATATTACAATATTATAAATAATTTAAAGTATAATTTGATGTTTAGTTACAAAAAATGAGATATACAATATTTTGCTAATGAATCTACTTCTACTGTGTTGAACTGCAGAAGCCATAATAAACATAAGAACTAAACTATAATTATGTTTTTTTTCTGATTTCACTTTGAAGTCTTTTTGTGCAATAAATAGACTTCGGTTCGTTATACTTTTATACATATATATCGTGTCGTCTTGTTAGTTTAACAAATTGCATATACAAAGTCATTTGGTATTCATATTATACGATAATAATAAACATTCTCGCACACAGAATGCCATATTATTATATATTACAATGATTACTCGTATATATGCTCTATTATATATTCTTCTGATATAACATTACATTGCGTATTTTCATGACGGACGTCATGATTATATGCGTAATCGTGTACATATCGATTGTACGACTAACCAAATCATATCATCATCGTTATCCCGTATATGTATCATGTACTGCTATATATGCCTATACCTATAATAATAATATTATATTATAGTTAACCTTTGAGAACGGGCGTGGTTTCTGATTACGGTTTACGAGCGCTAAGTATATACCTACCCATTTTACAGCGAAAAAAATATGCCCCTGCATTTCCCATATAACTTTTTGTACGGCAAATCATTTATTTAAAATATCGAAGTCTTGAAAACATACATAAATTATACAATATAAGTGTATGAAGCATGACAAGCATTTCAAATAACTACTCGAAAAAGTTCGCGCCCAAAAAGTATACTGTCAATCTATCTATTCGTATGTGGTGCATATACTTTTCAAAGGCAGAAATTGAAATATTTATAAACAACTATCTACGAGAAAACTAAAAGTCATATACGAGCAACTATAAATGTATATACTCAAACTATGAATCTAGAAAAGAATTCAGATTTTTAGCTTTGTATACGATACAGTGGCCATTGGGAATAAATTAAACAATGAAGTGATGAATAAAATAGTTTTTAAATTTAATAATTTGTGGTCTAAAACGTCCCCACAATTAAACAGTTTAAGAACCAATAATATAAATTATATTTATCTACCTATACCTTAAAGGTAGATTTTCACCCCCACGCATACGCTGACAAGGGTTAAGAACAACAGCGTACTCAAGTAATTATTTAAATATTAAATAATGTTAAATTTAATTAAAACAATAACAAACTTTGAACTAGCCTCTCATTTAGTTTTTTATCCTTATAATAAAAAATGTATTTATTATGTACTTATAATTTAAATACTTATAGTAATGTGACACCATAATTATTCAACTCTAATGGGAACAGATTCATTTAAAATAATTTACGTATATTAATTATGAATATTAATTAAACTATTACTAAGGATAATAATAACATACCTACAAAACATTTGTATATATATATAGCATATTATTATATAAATAAGTACAGTACTCGTGTATCTATTATAGGTATCTACTATCTAGCTGACTTTAAAAAGAAATTTTTACTTTGATGTTGTATTATTACTATTAAAATTATTCGCTAAAAGAAAAAGACGTAAAAAAATAACTTTACATAACAAATTACTGACAAACAAAGCTAGTGTACAATGTACGATGTTTATATAATATTCACACATTATATAATATACAGCCGTAACTATCGTTAGTAAATATATTTAATAATCTATAATTAAACGACGGTAATAGTATAATATTATCATTAAAGAAAATAAAAATATACTTCAAAAACTAATAATTTCTTAAAAAATCTTTAATTTATATAAAATATTATTATATAGTGTTAAGAATTAAAATAATTTCAGTATATTGTACCTTTTAAAGCATTAAATAGATTAAAATGGTCGGCATATTAATTTACAAGAATAAAATTGAGGACGAAGGACATTTAATTTACTAAGCATTTATTCATGGGATGAAAATGTTTAGTAAAGATGCTTTATTTGTCATTATTATCTTACAGCCTTCGCCTGTTAAAATAATATATTCATTCAATGATCACACAATAGTCTAGATTAGGTTCAAGGTTTTAAAGATTTCTTTAAGGATAAAATTTTTGTTTTATTTTTAACAGCTACAATACTCGGCTTGTCGGGTTTTTTAATTTAAATAAGAACAATTCTATAGGTATTATAATCTAATAACAATAACAATAATAATATTTTATTTAAATACTTAATAGGTCGTATTAATTAAAATAACTACAATATCTATGTTAAAAACATAAATCAGTTAAAATCAAATATATTATGTATATTTTATATTTATTATTCTAAGTAACTTAACAAAACTTTAAAAATATTTTTTTTTTAATTGAAAAACCATGCATAAATAAATTGCCTAAATAATATATTTCATTCAAGTTTGACGCAAAAATAAAATTTTTTCAAAGTCATTAAGTTTTAAGACGAAATTGTTATTTGTATCCAAATGCTGAAATCTATACAATCAGAATAATATAATGTATTATTTATGAGTAATTATGACGTATATATCACAAATTTGATTTATTTATAAATTATAAAAGTCTTATATTTAGAAAAAGTGCAAATATTTAATAAAGTAACTTATCACTAGAAAAGAAAATTACCTTACTACTTTGTTATCATCATTCCAAGTACGTAAATAGAACAAGATTTATTCTTTCCGTGTCTAATATTATTTTATTCATCAATGAATTGAACTATAACTATTTTATTTTAATGTACCTTCTATTATTTAATGTGTTTTGAATCTGAACCCAACTTTTTAGATAAAATCAAAATGTACGTGACTATATTTTAATTTAAATAGTATTTCATTTAAACGTTTCACCTAATAATATAAACGAGAATTTCTCAATATGATACTTGCAAAAGCCCATTATCGTGCTAAAATTTGATTTAATTTAGTTAATAATGTAAGGTTAACGATACATTATATGAACTATAAATTTTTATTACAAAATAACGAATAACATAAAATGTACATATAGTACCTATTACATTTAATGTCGTATTTTTTATGTGGTGGTATTTGTATTATTTATTTATCCTCCGCGGTGGTTGTCAGTCCATTTCGAGAGCACATGAGTATTAAATGTGACCGGATTACATGACCATGTTTGTGTACATACGAATGTGAGTGTGTTTGTGGATGTACTGTTGTATAGGTACCGGAGTTAAGCCGGGTGCCGAACATTACTACATTTCTAATGGATGACCACCTGGGATTTTCACAACAGCGTTCCGTAGGTACTCTCAGTACGAGCTTTACTTAGCGTAAGTAGATTAACATTCACCTGCCTGTCTGGGTGCTCAAATAAAAAATATAGTATTTTCTAGCGAGTAAGCTGTGAAAATATATTCTTCTCTTTTTAAAATAGCGCTAAAAATAATCAAAATTGTTTTTCTGATAAAAAGAAGCTGTAAGGATTTTAATTCAATATAATTTTTTACACATGTTTAAAAAAGTTTAAACTTATAAGTTATAATTTAATATCATATTTTTTATGTCTTTATTGAAATTAGTTAATATTACAAAAAAAAACTGCAATAGTATCCAATAATACAATATTAAACATAAAAGTATTTATTTATTTTCTTTAATTTTCCTACCGGTATTATTTATATTTTTAGCATTCCAAAAGTGAGTTATAGCTTATTTATTCTGTATAAATAAATTTATAGTTTAAAAAAAAATAACAAAACAGTGGTATTACAACTACATTTCCATACACTACATATGAACAGATTTATCAAATCATATACCTACGCTACGTACAACGTATAATGCAGCCGCTACCAATATTGTGATGGCAAAATTTAATCGGACGGGTGTGAGTGATCAAGGATTGAAGGATAGTGCGTGTTACGTTAGAATTTGAAATTGAATGGTTTTGTGTAAATACAATTTTCCATAGTTTAATATTTACATTTTATGCTTGTGGGTCAGAGTATATAGCGTCAACCGCTACTTATAGGCAGCCGCCGCCGCTGACACCCTACACGTTATGCGCAACACACTGTATAAATACCACCGCCACGCGAGCCCTTATAATAAATTAAGCATATTCTTTTTGTGGCCAAATTCGTTTACATACCTTTACATCCATTATTCAGAACAATTTGTCGTTATTTATTAATCTTTGTTTGACTAGGCACTTTTCATTAACCAACACTACAAATATTCTCACATGCATAGTATAGTATCTTTATATTATTTAATACCACCTGCACTATTTCTTTAATAATTATTACAAAATATCTTAGCACTGCACGCCTCGCCTGACCAATACGTAATTGAATTTGATGCGTCAGAAAAAAAAGAGATACAAATCAGAATAAAAATCAATATAACATTTTAATGAGATAAATCTTTTTAAAATATCGATTACATATTGTCTAAATTGTTGATGTCTAAATGCACGTTCACAAAAAGACATTTAGGTGCCATCAGTCATGACGTGTGAACAAGCTTTTTTCATCAGAATACACTTTTTGTCATCAGAATCATAACAATGTGGCTATCAAAATTCCATTTAAAAAATCATAAAAATATGATAATATAATATAACGATGCTCTTAAAATAAGAAATTGAAGTCACTTCAGACATTCCACAAGATGATCACCTGTCTCCTATTTATTTAAAAATGTTTCCTCTAACAACTATAATATCTTACTTTTTATTGATGATGCGAATATTTTTCTGTCTGATACTGAGGATTGCTAGAGTGATTTAATAAGCTTTAACAACTGGTGCTTACAAAACGTCCTTTCCTTAAATATTAATAAATGTAACTATTAATTTTTCTAAGAAACCCACAAACATGGTTTTTAATTATAATTTAAATGTTATTAATCTCGCTCGTACCTTGATGCATATATGTCTTATGGCTGGGTTCATTCTATAAATATGTGCTACACGGAGAGCCCGAGAACGTTACCCTGTCGTCATAAACCACCTGCAGGTTAGGTACAAAAAAAATTACAAAAGTATCTATCTAAAATATATTTTTCACAATTTTCACAAGCCGTCCATAAACTAATTTTAAAATAAAATAAAAAAAAAATTATAAAATAAACAATTAAAAAACTTTAATCACATCAAATATAATTTTTAGTACACTGTACGCTATAAATATGTGTAGATGCGTTATATGTATCGCTATAAGCTATATATATTAAATAGGTACAAAAATAACATTCTATGCTACGCCGTATAATTATTAAGCACAGCAGCAAATCAAACGTCGGAAAAACTTTTTTGCTCGTTTCCAAAAGATCCTCGTTTATTTTTAACGATTATTGATACCGCGTTATACGAATCGTCGGTCAAAATTTGTATTTCTATTTTGATAGGCGTTACGGCGCTTATCGAAATATTCGGCAATGAAACAGATCGCCTCGCTGGCGGACCAGTGACTTCAACGGGGCTCGCCACATCCGATGGATCTACGTTATGTGTATCATCATCGGAATGCTAGCGCAGCAGCGACGAGTTAGCCGGCGATTTAGCTTCTACGCAAGCGTCATCGCAGCAGTGTTTACGATCGCGATCATTCGCCGCATCTGCGGTCCTGCGTAATTGGCCAGCAGGATTGGCGATGGACGATATTCAAGTGGCGCGTCAGGATTCTGTCGTGGTTCATCGGAATCGCCATGGTCGCCAGACGTCATTATTTTTATGTTCGGCATCGATCTAAAGTACGGTTTAGCGATTAAACCCAAAAATTCCGAGCTTTCCGAAATCTTCGTGGTGTGATCGTTTTGCGATTTTTTCACGATGGTTCCCATCGAGGATGGTGTGATTTTGCATTCGATCGAAATATAATTATGGTCTTGCATGGTTTATTTTGAATACGCGTTCATTCTCTAAAGAATTATTCAATGTATGCTCTTTGAAACAATACCAAAAATCAACTGCATTTTGGCAAATATTGCAACACTATATAGTTGACAATAGCAATAACAACATATTTTTAATTATTTATTTAGTTGGTTGATTATCAGCCATTCGGACAAAGAGAGTACATAAAATAATACAAAAACAAGGAAAAAATAATAATATAGAAAAGAACAGTTATTATAGAATTTTAAAATTAAGTCTTACCCATTGTAGTTATTATTTATTCAAAACATATACACAAACAGCGAAGTTTAAATTCGTTATTAAAATAAAAGTTAAAAGAAAGACTGTTACTGATCAGTATAATAAGTGGCTTAGATTCAAAAATAACTATGATGATTTTGATTATTTTCTATGTTAGCAGCATTGAGTGCATCAAATTTAACACACGATACAGTATAGGTAATAGTACTAAAAAGTCTTATTTAATTTAGTTGTAAATTATTTATTTTTAATATTTATTTAAACTTTAGCTAAACATAACTGACTTCCACTATTAAACCTAACCTATAAATGTTAAATTAAAAATATATAAAAGTCATTATTCATTACGGTAGACTACCTACAGAATAATATGTACTTTAAATAATATTTGGAAAAGTAGATATAGGTAGGTATTTAAATTCCACATATTATAATAATTAGCAGTAACATAATATGTTAAAATTTATAGTTATTACAACGTTACTATGTCAAAGGGTGTGTATTGATCTAGATTTTCAGTATAGCGAAACTTGAAATAAAAGTAGGTGGTTATTAAAGATTCTTATTTAGGGCTAACGTAGAACTTATTCTTCGATAAAAATAAATGAATGCATTAAAAATGCGTAATAAATAAGGTAATTTGAATCTCATTACATTATTAAAAGGTCATTAAATAATGTTTTATATAATATATATATATATCACTGAAATGTGTACATTTATAAGAAAAAAAATCGATAAACTATTTATTCGTGTATAGACAGACGCATATATAAATTAACTGAATCAAACTATTGTTCTACCCACACCTACCTTAACATTTTAACACTCATATGCACTTACGACGATCAGTGATCACGTTTTAATTAAATGCCGAAGTAGAGAATATAAAAACCATTTATAGTTGTCTACAAAAAACATAATAAACGGTGTTTCGGTCGTATATTCACGATAAATTACTATAAGAAGTTAATTTCACCCGATGTCCTCGGGAATAGAAAAAAGTTTACAGCGTCTTTAATGCAATTACGTTTTATACATCCAAGACGCAAAAGATGATTGTGTCTGTACGAGAGTGGCAAACTGATGTAAATGAATTTCATAATAAAATCTAATCGAAAAATAACTCTTCAAGTACAAATATAGTAGGTATTGTTAATGAGTTATTATTTTATTAACTCTATATATATGTTAATGTTTATTTTTGCGACATTAGGATTGTAATAATATTATTGGGTCAAGTAGTTCTAAGTCCAAAAAACTCATATTTAGTTCATTGTTTGTAAAATTTTAAGAGTACAATGAATTTTATTTTTCTGTTTTATTAAGTGTATATTAAAATTAGTTTGAACATCATTATTGTATTTATATCTATAACTAAAATATATTATATAACAACAAACCCCGTTATATTATCAACATTTTGTTGTATACACTAAAGATAATAATATATATTTGATGAAGTAATTATTTGACGCAATTTATATGAACGTTCAAGAAGCAACACGCGATGTCCATTATTTAATATTTATTATTATTGTTAGCGGACGAGCCTATTTAAAAACGATGTTCAAGAAATAATCGCACATAAAGTAATTCTTTTAAAAATAAAATTTGAACGAGGTAAAACACTTATTTTCCTTTTACTTAAATACAAATTCTTGTTATACACAAAATAATAAAGTTGTATGGTGTATGCGGTCCTTCTTGCTTTTTAAAAGGGAAATTTCGCGTAGATAGTTTGATACACTGTGGATGAATTTTGTTAGAGAGCGAACAACCGAATAGAATTATACATACATAATACATATTATATACTTATGCATTAGAAAAAATATAAAAAGATGAGCGGGATCCAAAAAAGACAGGAAAAAATGTATACTGCAAACAATAAAGCGTTCCTATTATGCATATAGTGATAATAATAATAATAATATTCACCCATCATCGCTGCCTCTCCTCGACATAACAAGGCGTATGCTGTACATATATATTTCGCCATTACGGGGTTACTCCGTGGTTGATGGGTAAGAGAGTGTTGTGTGTATTCGCACAAAGGATCCTTTTGAAAACGTCTGCTGGACGGGACAGTACGGATGAAGAACTGCTTTTGTATACGCGTCGGCGGCCAACGTGCTCGGCATTCGGAAAACCTTATTTGGACACTGCCACATGCTGACGGTGAAATTAAAAGCGTCAAAAGCTCAATGGCTTAGAATAATACATATATAATTTGCATCGGTTTATACGCGACAATTCAAGTGTTTAATGTTTTAAGACGCATGTTATTTCTCTTAGCTTTGTGTAAGCCTTGCATGTGTTAAAATATATTAATAATACTCAGAAATAGATGGACCGAGAAGATCCGTTCAACAGACCTGGGCTGAACGAAATTTCTCGACTTAACTATAAACATTACGTTTTTTTTAAATGACTATTATTAATTATGTATCGATAATATTGAATATTTAACATGGCACAATCAAGACATCACACAGACACTCCAAGCACTAGTGGTATTCGACACAACGATCATCTAGAAACCAATATGATCGTTCAGCAGACGGACCAGCCCAGTGAAGTATTAATAAATAAGGGAAAGTATTATAGGTTTTATTGTTATATCTCAAGTCTCCACTCTTGAGACGAGTATTAATACTAGGTTTGGATATCCGGTAATTATATGGTAACATCTAAACAGTTATGATAACATAATATTTAAAATTTTCTATATTCATTACATTTTAATGAAATCTTATCCCCTCTTCAAAAAATCAGTATCAACAAATATTGTACGAGACGTGAAATAATTTTAAATCATTTTAACCATTTTCTTTTTATGAAAAACTTAACAATTTAATCACGTACTAAAAACATTATAGTAAACCGTGCTCGGCTCAAAATCGTTTTCAAATGCGATGATTTATCATTGCTTTCAAATGTATATTAATAATTCACCATTATCCTGCGCCGAGATGAATGAAGCAAAAACGAGTTTCCAACACCCCCTTTTCGTACACTGCCAGGCCTTTTTTTTTAACATAATGTGTTGAGCGCAAGAAGTGTAGGCAATAGTGCTTCATTACAGTGTTGAACAACATCATAAATAATGGTCAATATTAATAATAATATTGTTCATGACTATTACCGCACACTGTAACGAAAATTTGTTATTTTTAAATACATCCAATGTCTCTAATATCTTATTAAATATTTTAACTATACTATTGTACGTACCTTATCAACATGTATTATCTATGTTAACAGTATTGATATTATAGGATATAGATGAAAGTAACAAGTAATTAAAAAAAAATATTTTAAACGTGCATGAAATATTAATCTATATAGTAATATACTAATATACTTATATACAATTCATAAATCTGAACTCATTTTTCATTTATATATAATGCATGTATAATAAGTATGTACTTCATAATTGGTAATAGGTCGTTAATGACGTTATTTCTTGATAGTGTATTATTATCATCATCATCATTATTATTATTATTTTTGTATAAAGGACAAAAAAAATTATAGTATATACCACGTCGGTGAAAGAGAAAACTGAGGGAAATGAACTCTCTCGCTCTTTAATGGATATAACTACATGCACTTATTTAGTGTGTTGTGGCATTTTCGGTGTTTGGCACGCGCAGTGTCTAATGACCCTAAGATACATTAAGCACGCGAATTCCGTACGACGGCTTTTATTTTATTTTCTCGTCCTTTTAGCGACGCCATTAGGCGTTTAACAATATTTTATATATCTATATATGATAATTCGCACACAAAAAGCTTATTTTTAATATATATATATTTTTTTTATGTATAAAATTTGTATAACAAATAATATTATAATATTATTTTTTAACACAATGTCAAACACGTGTTTCAACTTTGACTTGTTTAATACCAAACACTTGTACTTATAGAAATACATTATAATATAATTATAATTATAATTAATTATATATATTATATTATATTATATTATTATTATTATGTTGTATAGTAGAGCGAAAAATTATATAATTCTACT
Organism: Rhopalosiphum padi; assembly: GCF_020882245.1. Classification (NCBI taxonomy): domain Eukaryota; kingdom Metazoa; phylum Arthropoda; class Insecta; order Hemiptera; family Aphididae; genus Rhopalosiphum; species Rhopalosiphum padi. Next base: position 31,008,903 of record NC_083600.1, read on the forward strand.
TATCTGTATATTTGTAATATCAAAAATCACTTTTGATATTAAATTTTAGATTCTAAAGACTGTATTAGTTTTAGTGATTTTACAATGATATATTTAATGTATCTGACAACACTTTTTGGAGTAGGACAATTTTGCTTTAAAATCCATCATTGAGGATGGTTTTTGGTATCAAATTTGATCTAGTTCAGCAGTTCTTAAACTTTTGAGGAACGAGAACTCCTAACGAAAGACTTTTAGACTCCCTCATCCCACCCTCTTTATCAACTTTCTTTCGAATCCCTTTTTTACAAAATATGCCACGTTATATTTCCAAGCTAACCCCCCTCCCCCCAGACTCCCAACATGAATGTTGCGAACTCCCAGGAGGCCGCAAATCATAATTTAAGAATCACTGATCTAGTTAATATTACATTGAAGGTCAAAAATGGAAAAATCATACTTTTATTAATAATTTCAAAAACTAACATAATTATGCCATAGTATGTCTTAAGACAGTAAGAAATGAAAACATATAAGCAACATCAATTTTCGACAATATATATTTTATTTATTTGTTGTAATTTACAAAAAAATAATTATAAACTTTTCATTTTTTTAAAAGCTATAACTATTTTTATAAAATTTTTATAATGACAATTTCTAAACATCTCTTTTCAAAATATTAATAGAAATTTTAAAAATATTTTATCATTTTTGTTTCTTAATCAATACCCGAAAAATAAAATATAAAATTCCTTAAAAATGTTCCTTATATAATATATAAATTTAAAATTAAAACGCACATGCATACAAAAAAAATTTTTCAGGCATTTTAAGTTCAAATTCTAACGAAATTGTATAATTAAATGTAAAATGATGACTTTTTCTCTGACCATTTTAATTATTTGCTGTAATTTAAATAGTATGAACCGTAGAAATTAGAAATATTACATACTATTATACTGTTCACATCACTTTTTATACACAATATACTTTTAAAAATATTTAGACTAATTTTAATCTATTTATGTCATGAACAGTATAAACTTATTCACACCAAAATACGGCTAGATATTAACTAATAAGTTGTGAATAATATATGTGGTTAAAATTAGTTCAGCCAACCGAATTTATATAATAATAATAACACGTATAATAATTGATAAAATACAAACCAACCTTAGAAATAGCATAATATACTAATTTGCTCAGCTTTTTCACTCAGGTTCTATGTATAAAATGATTTATTTAATTAATATTTAACACATTCATTACAATTATCTACCAATATTTAGTCCTACTATAAACTATATACATCAGACCAAATTAGCTGGTTTTTTACCTTACATAAAATGTGAACGATATATTTTCACAATATAGTAGGTATATAATTCTCATGATTCGGATGCGTTTTATGTAAATTTTAACTACATACATTTTTCCGTCTATATTAAACATAATATTGTAATAATAATTTTGGTATAACACAATTATATGACCGGCGGTGGTATGTTTTACATTCATGTATCGACTAGGGTTTGGTTGTAAGGGGTAGGTACATTATATAATATGGAGTGTATATGATAATATTAATTTGTATTTATAATTAGTGTTATTTCGAATGGTATACACATAATACATAAAAGTATAATAATATACAAAATATGCGCGAGAGCAATAATCATATGCCACCAAATTAATTATAGCACCCTTTTAACCACCCACCAACTCGCAATCATATAATAAACATTAAACATAATATAGTATATACACATATTCAATTTTTAGATTCTGTAGTGAATCAAAAATGTTTCAGGCATGATAATTTTATTGTTTAATAATAATATTATTATGTGCATATACATAATTATTAAAAATTCATGCGTAGCATATACCTATACTAACTTCAGATTGGAAATTGGCTTTAGATTGTAATTCTAGTAGTCTGCCTGCTGTCAAAGCAATTTCCGCCATTGAATGCGTGAAATATTTTTAATATTGAAAATAATAATATTCTATCATTGGAATTGAATATAAAATTTAAAAAAAATACTATTTTATTTATATGATTAGAGTTCATATTAAATTGATTTAATTTTTAAGAAATCTTTAATCAATAAAAACTACAAAATTAGCCTGTCTTGAAATTGTATAGAATATATAAATAATTATTTTGTAATTTCGTATAACTAATAAAATATATGTATAATATATAATATGAACTTAAAAATTGGAACTATGCGTCTATGCTCCAGCATGGTATTATCCGATAATGTTTTTAAACCATCGGTCAAATTATATTTAGATACACTTGTCTAATTTATTATATGTCTATCTTTACATTATTTTTATTTTATTTTTATTTTTTATATAACATGATTGATCATTTCCTTTTAATAATAATAACTGCACACCTTAAGTAACTGAAGCAACGTGTTATTATATAACTAGGCACTCAAAGTATTTCAATATAATTACTGTGTATAAAATAATAAATTATAATGTTGTATTCGTATTTAATTGTATTATTGGATGGTATATATTATATGAATTTTAATTTTAAAAATACAAAATCTTAAAAACAATTCGATAATAATATATCTACTAAGAAGTAAGATTAGAACTTTATCAACAATAAATATATTACAATTCATAATCATAAATAAAAATGCTAAATGTATCATAAATGGAAATATAATATACTACCTAAACTTCAATATGAAAAGTAATTCTGCTGTTAAAATTATAGTATATTTATTATTTATGTTATTTTGATATTTAGGTAAGATATTGGTGAAAAATATACATTTATTACTAAATAAACTTATCGTTTTACGAATATTAAATATTTTACAGCTATAATAATCATAAATATAATATTTTATGCTTATGGAAAAAAAAATTATTGTAACCAAAAAAATTACAATTTTGAGCGAAACTTGGTTTTTGAATAAGTATTCATAAATATTTTATTTTAAACTTATCTTTTCTCAGATGTTTTTAAATTCTGAACAAAAAATTCTCATCTGTCATCTAGTGGGGCAATAAAAATACTTTGAATTGGAGGGGAGTTAAAGAAAATGCTTGAAAATGTAATATGAGTACATAGTTTTTTATAAGTTTAGTAGCTTTAATAAAAAAAATCAATTTCTACTGGTAATTCATATTAGATTTCATGATTGTTGTAACTGTTTTAAGTTTATATGTTTTACAACAATAAATATTCAGCATTCACCCGTATAATAACTATTTCTTCATTACTAAGCAAATAATTGTATAGACTCAAGGCAGTTTTTAAACGTCGTAAATAAATTTGGAGAGTATGCCTATTAAAAATTTACTCTATTCCTAGACTAGACTACATTTACATAGTAAGTTCTTATATTATTTATTTATTTATTTATATAATTTAGTGATAAAGAATGCGTTGTAGCAAATATATCGTAAAGTTTAGGTTAATGTATTACGTATACATAGTAATCTATTCATTAAAGAAGTATAAAGTTGTGTGTAAATTTCCTCACCGCCTTAGCTTATAAGGCAACAACATTATAATATCGGATGACGTTTAAAAGCATGAGGCGCGTTTTTTTATTGTGATAACCCCATAAGCAGTCCAACTTATTTTCTCAAAAATATGTTGTGTTTCATAGAATTTAAAATAAGCAACTGCATGTAAACGTCAATAAATAATATATTTAAAAAAAAAATTGCATTTTCCAATTAATCACCTCTCAGTTTAAGTACTACTTGTAGGTACTCTATATGTTTATTGATTTTTAATTTATTATTATCCTATTTGATCTGAGAACAATAAATAAATATTAAACACCTACTTATGTAATTTCCCGTAATGTACACAGGTACTTTAAACTTCACACACTTTCGATAAGAAGCTAAATTTGACTTACAATATTGTAAAACGTTTTTTTTAACTCGATTTTCTTGCCTCCCTGTCACTCTATTTCTCTCTCACGCCTAATAATACAGATACATATTGAACACACAAATCGATAAACAACATCATAAAATTTCAGTATATATTGGTATTATAATAATATTATTACTGCACACCTATCTATACGTCTGGTCAACGGATACGGACATGTAGCCGCCATAGTATATGATTCAAGCCAAATGTGTTCGCTAGGAGTTATTGTTATCATTGCACGAAAGTTTATACGTTTGACGGATTTCGACCCTTTTTTTCTCAAGTTCATTCGGGGGATGTCGAACTTTGGAGGCTAAATAATATTATACATTATAATATAATAGGCCGCGGCCGGTATACGACATATTTTGATTTCCAGCACATTGTACGCGTCATGCGATAACAATAATATCCACCGCGGCGCAGTCGACGAGTTGAAAGCAAAACGTGGTAGTTTCGGTAAGGTCCATATATGGTTATAACCGTTATTATATCTCGTACATAGTAAAACATATATATATTGTATACGTGAAAGTGGGTATGCATGAAGGGAAAATAGAGAGAGAGAGAGAGATCATCGTAACCGCACGACTATATTTTTGAACCACACACACTTATACGTATTTTATGTGAAATCTTGCCTGCGCCGTCCTAGTCGTTATAACTCTGGGTCTCGGCCCGTTCGCGGCTCACCACGTACGAAACATAATTCAACCGTATCAAACGGAGAAAAAATTGACTACGCGGGGCTGTTCTATCCGCTCGCACGCCGTAACGTCGATTTAAGAGAGAGAAATGATAGTGCAGGGTGTTGGGGTGAGACGAGGGTCGTGTCGAGGTTGGAAGAGGCGATGGCGTATAACGATCGTTTGGTTTAACTCCCCTGGTCCTAATATATATATAATATATTATACACATACATCCGCCCACGCGTATTGATTGTTGTACCCTGTATATATTGTGCGTGTGTGTGTATAAATCCAGCTGACCGGTCTGACTCCAACACTCGTGTACGTATACCCCCCCCCATAACCCCGCCACAAGGGTTCACTTTCGGGAGAGGTCTCGGGGCCACCGGACTCTAATCCATCAAAACGTCAATTCGAAACCGGGCCGGCTGAGCGCGCCTCGACTAGGAAACCGCCCGAACACGTATTTCTAATCTACACCTGTCCACAGCGATATCCGTTGATTTTTTTTTTTTTTCGCAACTCTGACAACCCAATGCTTCTCCGCCAAGACTGCTGCCACCGTCGTTATAATATTATTGGAAAAAGTAAACGATTTTGGCGTGTGGCGGAATAAAGAGGCGTAACGGGGGAAAACAAAAGGTTTCTGCGTAAAGTCGAAATTAGATTTAAACCGCGTCGGTTTATTATTATTATTATTCCTAAGCGCCCACGCGTCATATTATTGTTTTACGGACCGTGTTCGACGCCAGTACCTACCTATTTCGTATTTTCCGAATGGCGTATTCCAGATAAAATAACATGACGCAATAACAATATATATATTCTCTAAACTCGTTTAATATTATTTTTTTTAAAAGATATCGAATCGTAACCATTTTGTTCTAATAGAATTTTATATACGGATAGTATATCTACTCTTGTATTATATTATTAAACTTATAGCAAAATTTTAATTATAAACCGTACTAGCAATAAGCTCAAGACTCAAATCAAATCGATAAAATTATTATATTTTTCGATTGACTTACAATTTGATACGTTGGATATTATACTTTTGCTATTCGTTTCAAATGTTATTTATACGTTAACTATCCAAAAACAATACGATTTTATTAACGTTATTTAATGATATTGCAGTTGTTATGCTGATATATGGTTAAAGCCAATATCATTTCAACAATGCAACGTCAGAAATAACTAGTACCATAAATCCATGTCCTTCAGTCATTTATACTTAAATTATTTATTACACTATATTAGTGATTTCAAAGGTCCAAATTATGGTTTTGACAGAAATATTATCTTTCAGTTTTATCTATGTCAGTGTTACAAATGTTCATGTCACTCCAATTTCAATGATCAATGTTTGTAAAATATATCTTAACGTAGAATTTTCAAAATCAAAACCAGATTATCTTAAACAAATCAAGACGTATTATAGTATAAATTTATAATAGTAATCATTTTTCGAGGTTCTTATAAAATTTTAATTATATAAATAGATTTAGAATGTATGTTATTGTACGTATTCATATAATAAAATAAATAATTTTTATTCATTACACATGAGTATAAATAATATATATAATATATATAATATCAATAATAAGGACCAACCTAATGTATATATATATGTTCAATAAACGTAAAATTTATTTTCAAACTACTGGAATATGAATTTACAGAAATGTACATTATTTTTAACGAATTGTGTGACTACACTACGTTTGAAAAAAATAACAATAAAGAGTACGTAAAGTATGATTTAGAATGGATATGATATTTTACACGAAAAAGAATTTGTTATTTATACCTACTCGGTGAAGTTGGAAAAATATAAACGTCGGCGATTTGTCTGGTGTGCCTTAGAATAGCAACATAATATTACAACAATAAATTTAATGAAAAAACGGGTTTGTACCGTTTTTGCGTGTCACACGATTTAACCAAAATTGTTTCCTCTCCCTCCAAGTATATAAACACTTACTCACGTAAAAGCACATAAAAAATTGAGAAATGACGTATTATTTGCCCCGCACACGCTGTAACGCCGGTAACAGGTATATGAAAAAATATATCAAATCGGAGGATAGAAAACGTGTGACGCACATACGACTTATAGGAACTCGAGCTTAAAATAAGCATATTCATGGATTATCGTTTTGATATCTGCCACTATTGATAACCCTCATCAAAAATAAAAAGAGGGGGGGTAGTTAACTTATTATAGAATTTTTAACTCTGTCTTATTCATCTAGTAATGACAAAATATGATTATAACCATAGTAACATGATTGACCAATTGTCTAAAAACAATAAATAATATAACTATAATAATAACCACATTTTATTTCATTTTAATTTTTTGCTATTGCTGTACAACTTTTAAACTTTAATTGTTTATTTTATAAATTTGTAAACTACGTATTCAAGGAAAATATTTTGCCCAAATTACCGAAATTACTAAGTTTTTTTAATAAACTATTATAAAGCTTTAAATATTTTATTTTTTTATTTAAAAAAAAATAATATTTTGATAATTTCCGGTGCTCGCAATGTCACAATGTAACAATATTGATCACTGTAGTTGACGTGCACTTTTAAAAGAAACATTTCAAAAACCTCATTATGACAGTACGAGAGCATAAAATAAAATATCATTATGGTTATTATTAACATCAATAGTTATCGTCCTTCTACATTTTATTATTTTGGTGGTTTTTATAATAAGACAACGCTCGTGATTGGCACACGATTGATGCCGTCGCACATCGTCGCTGTTGACTTCACAATTAAAAACATCCCTCGAATATATGTGATACGAGCAAGCATTAAAGCAAGTCTACAAGGTTGAAAAAGGTGCAATTATTTATTTTCAAAACCAACATAGTGATGTTTCGATAAGCGAAGGGAGATAGACTAAAGTCTGAAAAGTATTTTAGTAATTGGATATTTAACTTGCACGCGATTTGCTTAGCGAAGATCCTTTATCACAAACCGCGTGTTTGATATAGTGGAAACCTACTGTTCCATTACATCGAAATTCTGAAATCGTAAATGCATCCGGTAGTTTTATTTGGGGTGAGTGAGAGTGGAGTAATTTATCAAATACCAATCATTATCAACCACCTATATATAAGTGTGAATTGAAGTATTTCAGAAACTAAAGACCAACAATTTGGCTATTTTGCTGAAGCTTAATCAAACGCATGACGTATATATAATTAGGTACGATCTTTAAAGTGGAATAAATTATATAAAAATTAATTAAGTAATTTGTAATAAACAATATTATTGGTACTCCCCGAGTTTTTTGATTGGGCGTATAACGATTCGGCCGTTTATGTATCAACACCTATACGGATTTAATATTAATAGGTACATACGATACTTTGATATTGTCGAATAATATACCAACATATATCAAATAAAAATCATGATATTGAATCATATACTATTTTTAAAATAAATTATACCTATTGTTTAGATTTTAGATTTTTTGTATAACGTGTGTCTATATCATAAATTATTATAGAAATACATAAATAAATTTAACCTTAAGACCTATGTTTTCAATTAATAATTTTAATAAAAAATAAATACATTTTAGAATGTAAATATTAAATATCGTCTAAAATGTATTAATGTGTTCTTTATCATTTTTGTAAATTTAACATTATAGAATCGAATATTCGATTAAGATATTATAAACACGTCTTGACGAAGGAGTTATAAATGGAATTACCTCAATAAATTATAACTTCTTCAAAAAAAATGTTTAGAAGGAATCAATAAATCTTATAATTTAACTGCATGTAATCGGTATGTTCGTATATTGACAACAATAACTATTAAATCATCTTTTAATTTCATTTTGAAAAATATTTCAATCCTAACATTTTAGTTGATGTACTTATTTAATGATACAACTAAAATAAAGTATAATTTCCAACGTTGACGGTTTGTGAACAATTTGAGTATGAACAATTGTAGGTAGTTGGACAGCGGTAGCAATTTTTAAAAGTACCGAACTGACAATATTTTACGATATTACTGTGAACAACGCATGTATTTAAGTATAATGTAACTTTGTAAAACAATATAACATTTCATTCCAACGCTTGCTCATTTCCTCTAATTTTCAACCGTCGCTGTAACCAACCTTTGTCCGCTGACCGCAAATTCCACACAGCCGACCAAGTACGGTAGAATAGTAGTTTCTGACAAGTTTTGTGACCCGCGCTGATGAAAAATACGAGTGGAATTGACCATCAGCTGTTATTTTTATTTAATTTTTTAACTGTAAACTTTTAGAGTTAAATTTTTGACTATTCTGTCAATTACTTTTGAGCGCCTAAAAATACAATAACTACTCAAACGGCCACCGACGACTAAGCTATCGCCGGCATGTCTATATTTATGCTCGTTATATTATTATGACCTCAGTCGACGAACAGACCGGCCGTCCGACCGAGGAAATCGTCCCCAAGGATGCATTTTCTCCAGCGCGTACCGACCGGCGACCGCCATCCGCTGATGATTCGTTTTATTCGCTCGACCCGACGTGTATATGTTTTTTTTCCTATCTCCTTTCACAAAAGGCCATTTTGTTTTCAACGAGGATAGTGGTGGTAGTAGTGGTGTTTTTTTGCCGCCATAAGAATAAAATGGAAAACGGGACGACCGGGAATTTTATCGAATTTCCGCCGTCTCCGTTGTAGTTGGACAACAGATGCAATCGTTTTAAAACCAAAAACTTTTATTATGTTTTGACGCAGTATAAGGAACGCGACGAATTCATAAACCAGCTATATGTGCTATACTTACGCGCATTACCTTAAATTTATGCATTTAAACGATAAAATACCATCCGCATCAGACGTTTTATTGGTACACACGGATGAATAATAATATTTACTATCGTTTATTCGACGTATATTTTCATTTTTTTTTTTTAAATTTTGTACACAGTGTATGGGTTTTGTGATGACAATAAAGTTTCTATGGTCTCTATAAAAAATGTCAATCGTCATAAGAAAATTTTCGTACAATAAAAGCTCGAGAGTAGAACTACCTATACAAATAGTTGTATATGTATTTTCCCTTTAAGAATGAGACGATGCAGGTGGCTTCCACGATGAAAAAATGTACAAGTTTTACTACAGAGTCCTTTTTTATTATTATTACAAGGAATCATTATTTAAATCACAATTTATAAGAAAAGCAATAAATTATTAAAAACATCATGCCTTTATAAGTCTAAGAACTCTTTATATATTATCATTATTACATATCGTAAGACTTCAATAAATAATAAAAAAAAAATTAAAAATAAAAAACAAGAAAAGTAACTTTGCTGTAATGTGTCATTGAGTAGGTTATTTTTACAATGAATGTATTGCATTTGAATTAAATTATATAAATCATTGCATATGAAAACCGATTATAGGCGGAGACGATGAGTTAACCTCTATTTCTAAAGACAGTTTATAATTTATTTGTTTTTTTATTAGTAATACGGCAGGATGAACTAATTTTTTCAAGAACATTGCATATATTACATGATGGTTATATAATATATCATAATATAGTTTTTTGATAAGCCAGTACGGCGAACGATTTGTGTTATAACTTATAAATAGCATAAAATTAGTCCAAACCTTTTTATTTTTGAACTACGATAAAAAAAACAATATCGATTACGTCGAAAACAAGTGTTACGTATTCAATATTCCCATTTTCCACTATTTTCATTTGTTTTTCCCAATTATTTTAAAAATTAGGTCTCCTTTTAACCCTAAAAGTACTTTAGAATAAATTATTTTTGCTCTTGATAAAAGTAAAGAAAATTAATTCATTTTAATTTTTAATTATGCAATTTAAATAATTTGACATTCTGATCAATACAACTCTTAATATAATAATATTACTATTAGATGTAAATGCATTAATGAACTAACCGCACTATTAATAATTGGTTAATTAAACCTTAACATTTAGGTTAATATTCCTATCAAGATGATCATATCATAAATTAATCGAGTAGCATCCGCAAACGTACGCCGATGACGGTTTACAATTTTTTTCAATTCATAATTTCGATTAAACAAAATAATATGAAATACATATTATACTCGTACATATGTGCTATTCAATAATCATGAATTATAAAATGGTCTTTTGCACACTTTCGGTTATAGCTCGTTTTCCTCTCCCAAGCTCAACCGGCTAGCCAGTCAGCCTGCTGCAGTTTCGGAGCGGCCATAATGATGCAATATAAAACAGTATTTTCCGCCGTCGCCTGCGCTTCCGGATGTATTTTCCTGAGAAAACCCTACAGAGACGACAAATAGAAGGCGGCGTACAGAAAAAAAGGGCAGGACAGCTAATGCTGCAGTTATATAATATATATATAGCTATAACGTCAAATCTGTTTGTGCGACAAAACTCATTTGCCGATTTCTCGGTTCATTTCCACCGTGTTCAATTTGAAACTACACGGTCGCTCGCCGGCGGCGATGGCGCAGCACTAGTGCCATTTTTATAAAACTGAATAACATTAACATCCAGCTTTTTCTTTTTTTTCCCTCGTCATAGCCTTATCCCGCTGTGCGCAATCGTTCCCGCGAAGACGTTTCCTTTCTCTTTATTTATTCATTTTCGCGGAACAGACGTTCCATTAAAATATTTTCGCGAATAAGTTAATATCGAACAGTTTGGCGAACGCGCATAAAACAGGCGCAATCTATAAACGAACGAAGGCGATTAACATCAGTTCTCAGTAGCGTCAGACTATTTACAGATTAATATTTAACGTCATGTTTTTCATCGTAATATAGTTTATTGTTTCACCATAACGTGGAGTGGTATTTGTCTATATTATCGAATTTCATGGAACTAAATTCAATACGAAATAAAAAATGTACTATACTAAACATTTATGTAGAGACTAGAAAAACGTTTATTGAACACCTATTTAAACTTTGTAGAGTTTATTATTAAATTTGATCAAATTTTCAACTACCTATAATCTATTATAATATTATTTAACTGTCATAATTAAATTTAAGTAAAGTTAATCAATTTGTAATATCTTATATTTTTGACGTGTATCAGTTCAAAGTTAAAACTCAATTATTATAAACTTTAAGTTCGTATGTATGTATATTATGAGCCATGAGGTCATGCAATATGATTTATCTATTGATCATATTTTAACAAAATGTAATTTAATTAAACACAATTTGTTTATAGTGATTACACCTACCTGCTACTAAATACTATATAGACATATGGATTTTACTAAATTATAAATTTTTAATGTACCTACAAAGTGTTAAATAAGATAAAAAAAAATATTTACAATTTAAAAATATTATAACACAATATACATAAAGCTATTGAAAAATTAAAAAATTAAAATAATGAAAAATCATACTAACCATAATATAATAGGCATTTTCAAGGGTCGATAGTAAAATGTTAATAATTCTGGAACGTAATATAATCGTACAACGACAAAACAATATAATATTGTGGAATAAAACTGAAACATATACAACAGGTAAAATAAAATTGGAAACAGTAAAATACATAAATACATAACCAACTACGGTAATAAACATCACTAAATAATACGAGTGTCTCAAACGAATACTTTTTTTTTTTATCAAAAATATAAAAGCTGTGTGATAAAACCGTGGTTGTATGTGTATTTTTGAATTTCTTTTACGTTTCCTATTATATTTTTCAGCGTCTTTGGACTTAGCGTCGTCGTCAAAACGCCCCCGCCTTGTCTCCAAAGCGACGTGTAGTGAGAAACTGATCGAAAACTCGATATGTGTGTGTGTGTGTGTGTGTGCATACGCGAAATCCAATAAAATAATAGCTGTTTTCGACAAAGTTGTTTTAACCTCCTCATACGAACTCCTCGCCCTCTCTCACTCGCAGTCTTCGAAGCACTCGTTTCCGAGGATAAACAAACCGTCTCTCCGACAAAAACACATAATAAAAACATTTTGAACGAGCCACCGTCGTCCCCGTCAGCCCGGTAAGTCTATCGTGAAAATATTCCCGAGGGATTGCCGCCGTAAAGTCAGACGACGAGACATACGCTCGTCTCGGAGCATAAAAACACCGCCGCCGCCGCCGCTGCCGTTGCTTTTCGCCCTACTCATTTCTTCGAAAGCCAAGACCATGGTAGTCAGTGGTATATGAAAGTAATCCATGTCCCCTCGGGAAAAAGCCGCTCGATATTTTATATTCTTATCTACTGTACAGTATATGGTACACTAGTGGTAGAATATGTACGCGTATACATTATAAAATAGAGTAGAAGTTATTATATTTTACACATAGTGTGTTTAATAATATAATTTAACATTAACCGCGAGGTGCTATCGTAAAACATCATATTTGATCGACGTATAATCGATTTGTAAATTGGTGTATATTGACTGAAAATGACTCCACGACCAGATTTCAAATCGATTTTTTTAACCAATGCATTTATAGGCCATAGCTATCAGAGTAATAATAATAATACTATGGTGTGTTGTAGGCTATGTAGCTGCAAAATAATACATTTTATCATAATGGTTAATGACAATATTAAATAGATAATTTACTAAAAACTTAAAAATTTCCTGTAAAGTTCATAAAATTCAAATTTTTTCTCGGTAATATTCGTGTGAAGTTGACACCCTGACGATTTATTTACTTCAAACTAGTGTCAAGAGTTTTGAGTTAATCAGACAAAGTCAAGGGCGTCAACGAGAACTTAACATACCAAGTTTGAATCATATGTTTCATTATTACGTTTATTGTAAAACTATGTTGAAAATTACGAAACCAATGTTGTAAATCCTTGTAATTTAATATTAATAGTTGTATATCGTTTGTGTTTCGGAAGTGAAAACAGGAAATAATATACGCCCATCGGAACCATGACGCTATTTTCATGGTTAATTCTATTTACTTTACGTTTATTACAGTCGTTATTATAATGATGTACATACAAGAAATTTTTAAATAATAATATTATTATTCAGTGGAAATTTAGTTGTATGTCTGTCTAGCCATCACATTAATACCTACATGAAAAACGGAATTAGAAGCGCTGTATTCATGGCTCGAATTAAAATATATGATCGCGAATACAAAACTAAATCGAATGTGGTTCTAGATTATTTGAATAAATATAAAGTTATTAATAATAAATTCTTATATTTCCATGGTGTATTATAATATAAAATTTTATAAAAGTGACAAATAATAAAAATATATTATATTATTGGTTGGAGGTTAGGTTATGAAAAGGTTGACATTTTATCTTAAAAACACTTTTAAGAACAAAACTACTTTACCGGGCTTTTTTTAGTTTAAAATTTGGAATTTTTATAGTTTTATTTATTTTTAAATTTACTTTTTTTATTTATTGAAGTTTTATATGTATAATGATAATATATAGAGTTCTTAGACTTATGAAAGTATGATGTTTTTAATAATTTATTGATTTTCTTATAAATTGTGATTTAAATAATGACTCTAAGCAGAATCTATTTTAACAGTTTCTATTTATAATAATATAGTTATACACTTATACTAATTACTATTGGACTTTGACTATGTATATATGAATATTATTCATTATTTTAATATTTTATTATATATTATTGTGTATATACATTTTTCGTTTATATTTTTCATATACGTATAAATGTAATATACTTATACAAAAATATAATGTATAATTTTATATATACGAATATGTCCTAAAACTTTTATTTCGTTATATTTTAAATTCATCATTCAATAGCGGCAGATATAAAAGTTTACGACCAAAAAACTCATTGTTCTATCTGCGATCGTTTTATTGTCATACTCCGAACTTGTATACCTACACACATAGTTAAAGAACTAAAATCGTTTTTACAAGCCAAAAAAATCGTTGAGTTGCAGTGCGTTATAGGCGATGTCCTTTTTTTATTATTGATCGGATTCTATGATTTTATATGTATTATATTATGTACAATATAAATTAGATACTAGTATACTACCTATGTGACTATATATAATATATTATAATACTACTTATCTACGTATTTTTCACGCTAAAACGCGTGGACTTATAAAAACATTATAAATTGTTTTATTATTATTTTTAATATTCAACTACGTTAAGTCCATATCAAACAAATTAAATTAGGTTATTTATATAAAATAAAATATAGCTTTCCTTGTCGTTATGGGTTAAAATCAACAATGAAAAAAGTTGGATTAAAGATTTATAAATGTATAATGATTAAAAAGAAGTAAAAAAATCCTACTATATATAAGTCAGCACACGCTCGTTAATAGTATGTGATTTCCCATATTAATACTTAATTGTTAAAAATAAAATCTTGCACGATTTCGGTTCATAATAATGTTATTAAAGCGCAGACGAACGAGATTAAAACTAAAAAAAAAGTTTAATTTAATTAAAAGGATCGGATGGTGTGTTGAAAATATGCCACCCCGAATTTTAGCGTTCCGCGCATTGAATTTAATTAAAGCTTTGCGGCTAGGTGTTTGTTTTATACCTTTTCGTTTCACTGATCAAATGTGCGCGGGGCGATGGTTGCCAGACTGATTCAGCTTTCGGGTTTTCTTTCCAAAAATAAATCTCGAAGAACCGAAGATAAATAAAAACGAGAGAAACTCGTGTAAAAGAGAAAAAAAACAAAAAAAAAAAACAAAAAACCGTAGCAGCAGCACCAGTGCACCACCACCACCACCACTAGTATATATACGTGGAGCGATAAAACCTTCATGATTGATAAGGGTCGTCAGCAGCGGCGCTAGCGTTTTGAAGGTGAACGGAACAAATAGTCGAGGGACCGGGTGTGCACGGGCCGAATGTCCATAAAGCTAATGAAGGTTCGCGCGAGCACCTCCAATGATAACAGACGGAAAGAGAAAGAGAGGTTGTGTGTGTGTGTGTGTGTGTGTGTGTTTTATATTCCGACCATTAGTTAACTCGCTCTATCTGCAGTCCCTCAGCTCTCCACCCACTCCTAACCGGTGGTCGGATGGACAATGTTGTGGGTCAAGCGGAGAATCCGACCCGAGTCCTATTTTTCTCCCGCGTAAACAATTTCCTTTAACAACTCTTATATTTGGATACCGGCGATTTTTTTTTCCTTTTCCTCTTGCCACCGTCGTTTCTTGTTATTTTTATGCATTACCATCCGGACCCGTATCGTTTGTTACTACTAAAATATACTATATTATCGTACCTCGTGGTCTGTATACTGTGCAGACCGCTTTGTACGCCCATACTACCAATATTATATAGCTACCAAAATATTTTTAAATAATCAAAACAAAAGTTGATGCGTTTTCCTTACTACCGTATTTCCATATCCCATCCGCCACATAGCTAACTATTATAATATATTCTATATATTGTATACATGTATTATGTATAGCGCCTAAGCTGTTAACACGCAGCAATGCAGTAAATAAAAAAAAACATCCGAGAAAAAATGAAATACTAAATTCCATTAAACTACGAACGTCAACGAGATTCGTGAGCGTGTCGCGGACGGTATTTACAACTAACCTATATATAGGTATATGTATATCATAAATATTTTAGAGGTTAATTTAATCGTATTCAACGCAAAATTATTTACACAACAGTCTGTCATCTAATAACATGATATAATATATCAATACACGGACAGCGATAAGAAACTATTATTCTTTGATAGCCCACTCTAGCACCATTACATTATATATATAACTATATAAATAAATATTATACTGACGCGTGACGAGCATTCTAAAATACATGCGTAAGACAATATATAATACGCGCAGGCAGTTTAACTATTCTGTTGGTAAAGACGTGAACGCTGTACTTAATTCATAATACAATAAATTATATTTCAATTGCGTATAATACTATAATGACATATAATATGTTAAGGGGCGCCAGCCATTCCACAAAGTGGTCGAGTATATTATCATATAGCATCTGTGGCTGCCACCTAAACATTTGGTGTGTATATTATTTGATTATTATCTACTTATCTAGTAACTGGTAGCAGGAGCATATACTATACAATAAGTCAGGGGCGTATTCAGAAATTTTTTTTGGGAGGAGCTGAGGTATTTTTAATTATATTGAACTTCTACAATTTATATATGATAGGACATAATAAGCAGACTTAATAAATATTTTCTGAATTTCAGGGGGCTGGATCCCCCTCAGCCCCCTCCCATAAATACACCCCTGCAATAGGTAGTTCACGGACGGGGTGAGCTATAATTTCATTGCTACGGGCGCTGCAGCAATATCAAACAAATTACCAAACCATGCATAGACATGCTGAATTTATATTGGGGACCTGAACGCAGGGCAGGGCGAGCAGGACCCCCCATTCTTACCATAGTTGGACAGGCCCCACTATCATAGATACAATAAAAAAAGTCATGTTGATGAGCAAAAAAAAAATTGTACACATCATTTTTTTATATAAAATTGTTAAAGAAAATGTTGTCAACTTAGTTATAATCTCTATAGAAAAAGAAATTGCCAACCAATTAAAATATGTTAATATTATTGATAAATTCGAAGATTTTAACGTAACCAAGTCTTAATGCTGTACTATAACGATTATAATAATAAAATTAAAAATAAATAGTTAATAAAATATTATTTATTAAGTTATGGTCGTTACGAGTTATACACTTGACATAGTAATTATTGCCAATAATATACCCAAGTAATAAAGATTCTATTATTTTATTATGAAGGTAGTTATATATAATACAATATTATATATCTGATAGCTATAGCCCTTTGATTGACAAATCAAGAATGAAAAATACAGGAAGTTGTGTTATCCATACTTATTTTTATAAATAGGTATCTTACTCTATCTTACACAATACAGACATAATGCGAATATGCGACTGACTGTATATTATAATGTATACGACAATTAATGACAATTATTTATATTCATAAAAGTAAAAACTAAAAACTGATAAGTTCCTGTACCTTGTCTATTATAAAGTATAAATCGAAAAGTCCATACACTAGTACCTATAGTGTATTGCGCTTAGCCAAGATGCACTAAGATATTACGAGTATAAATAGTATAATATAAATCTTTAACAAAGCAGTAGATAAATTAAATTAATAATAATGGTTGTACAATTATTGTATGATTTTTTTCTGAAATATTTTTAGTAATAACAAGCCACCTTATCTCTACAGATATTGATTGGATAAAAAACAACCATCTATGATTTATCATTGCTTCCAAATATAAATCAATTTAAATGGCATATACCTAAATAATGGTTTTCATTTTTTTCTTGTACAATATTTGCAAAGCTCATCTGAAATGATTTCATGTTACAACTCATAAAATGAAATATTGTAATTGAGATATAAAAACATCGATAATTATATACATCTTTACTTTAATAATATTCTAAATTTATAAAATACTTCTATATGATAATATAAAAATATAAATATATATTATTTTTTTTTTTCGTCAAAATCCAACAACGGTTATACCTACTGGCTACTACCTAACCTATTATTATTATACCTATGAATTGTCGGTCTTGACGTAAAAATTCCATTAGACTTTCAATTCTACTTGTTCTCGTGTAAATGTAAATACAGAACGCAGCTATAATAAATATAATCCAAATTCATACGTAAAATATATTATTATGAACGAATTTCAACATTTTTTGGACGAGATAAATTTCCGCCCGGTCGAAACCGCATATATTTTATACATATAGTCGCAGTGTTGTCACTTGGTTCGTATAAATTTCAATTTATTTTTCCATCCTCAACCGCGTGTTTGGACTATACGCTCGCAATATTATGCAAATCGTACACGGAATTCCACACTCGGCGTGTTATATATTATATTACACTTTAATAAACGAGCCGCCGCCGCGTATAACGAGCGTTTTAATTTCGCTCCGTTTTAATACCGTTTTATACTTGCATAGTCATTATTCATTACGTTATCCAAAGACGCACGTCATTTCGACGAGAATTCGTCGTTTCGAGAAAATATATTATATTCCCGCATCTCACCGGTAGCTTAAAAGCTAAATGCTTGCAGTTTTCCGGGTTCTGACTATTTTTTTTATTGTCTCACCAATCGGTTTTTGTTTTCAAAATACTAAAACAAGTTTTACATACTATTATACAAGTATATAATAATTATGTAAAAGACACGCAACAGCGGTTAATAATTTACAACTTCGCATAATAAAAAAATGAGAATGAAATATTTTTTTTGAATGAATGAATGAAAGTTTAAGCTATATTTAGCATATTAAGTTCATAATAATAATTGTTTGGATTATTTATAGGATTTATAGTTACGAAGTGTTTATATCATAATATAAAATTATAAATAATAATAAAGCTTTTTTTCAAAATTAGAATAAGCGTAACGCCTATCGAAATAGAAATGCAAATTTTGGCAAACGATTCGCATAACGTGGCATCAATAATAATCGTTAATAATAAACGCGGATCTTTTTGGAAATGGACAAAAAGGTTTTTCCGACGTTTGATTTGCTGCTGCGCTTAATAAATATACGGCATAGCATAGAATGTTATTTTTGCACCTATTTTAATATATGTAAATAGCTTATCTGTCTATAGAGCTATATTCAGTGTACCATAAAAATAATGTTTGACGTGAATAATATTTTTTGTTAAGTTATTTAATTGTTTATTATTTTAGAATTTGAAATGATATTGCTTATTCGTTTGTGTTTTGTACTAAATTATCCAGTCTTTGCTATAAATATTAAATATTTTATGAATTTCTAACTACATGTTATGATTACACATAATTGTAATTTTAACGAATAAAATTAAAAGTACAACGTTTATAAAAAGTCCTGTGACCATACATTTTTTAAATTGCTAAAAGAACAACTTATGTGAAATTTTGTACTTCATTTTTAAGATATTTGATCGAACTTAAAATGTATCATAATTACTTAAATAAAAAAAAACTAAAAATAATCTAAAATTGTAAATTAATAGTTTATCTAAATTGCATCTAAATATTCTTAAAATCATATTGAGAATATAAAATGATAATTTAAGTATTAGTGTTATATGTCAATTTTTCATGATTAATATTATAGAATTATTCAAAATTATTCATCCAAATAAAAATTAATATAAGTTATACATTTTTAGGTTCATAATGATAATTGATTAATTGAATAAATTAATAATATTAGACATTTTAGTTTATGGTTCATATAAATATTATATAGTATGACTTCTATTGTAGGTACTCAAATGTATTAATGATGTATGTTTTTTTTTTACTTTGAAGATAATTTTAAGCAGAAAAAATATTCAGATTATCAACATTGATTGAGGTTTTTGGAACTAGACAATTATAATATAATATATTTGTTTATTATCTTGTATATTTTAATTACTAAAATAATTTCATTTTTTTTATATAATTTTTTCTTAAATATTGTCAACTAATAATCACAAGTTCTAAATTAATAATATATATTTTATTGTAATTTATAGACTCATTATTTAAATTAATAATAATTGTATACCAGGATCCAGGAAATATAACTAATTTTAAAATATTTAACAATTATTTAACGTTTTAATTGTTTAATTTTAATTATTTTAGAAATATCTATTATAAATTGTATTGAAGTAACAACTATAAGTCTATAAATATTAATATATTATACTTTTTGTACTTCTGCTTCTGCGTGTATTATATATATGATAATTGTTATTTACAACGTATACACATAATTATGAACTCTAATATTCTAATAAGAACACATATAATTATCATAAATATATTATATTATTATAAATATCAAAACTTTTCATTGAATTATTTCTCAAACGGTAACGGTCACGCCATCTGTTGCCGTTGTCGCCTGTCATCTAGAAATACTATAATTTGTTATTATTGTCTTGGGAATGAACTATCAAATAATATCTATTTTGTGAATTAAGTTTTCTTTTACTCTCGTCAGTTGTCACTCTTGGCATTTTACCGAAAATCCACGGAAAAGTTGCAGAACTATGAATGTCATTATTATACTCTAAAATAAAATATATCGAACACCGAATATTCGTCATGACGCACACAATTTGTTGGCACTCGAGTATGCGTAATACCATTATTATTGTTTTTTTTTTTAAATTATATTAGTGATCGGTTTGCACCTATTACCTATCTAGTATCGATAATAATTTGGTAACACTGACTACTGAGCGACCACTTCCAACCGGTAAAGAAAATAATTATTAGTACCTACTACAAAGAATAACGTATTATTATTTTATCAGTAAACAACACTAATTTTTAAACAACGTTCAGTTTGTCTACCGTCTGGGCCCTCAGCCGATGGTCAAGCTTTCGCACGTCCAGCTACTATTTTCATGATATTTTTGATTACTTCTTGATGCAGTGAACCGAATAGCAGTTATAGTGCAGCGTGCTTACATGGGGTAGGTACTTGAAGATCCATCAGACACACGTTATTTACAGCAAACACGAAAAACGTATGTACATATTCGTATTTAGAGGTACTAATAACAGTGTCCATTTGGCACTTCCACATATTATTATTCTTGTTATTACCTATGTTGTTTTTATGCGTCTTTGGATATGGGCACGCGTATGTGTTATGTGTGTGTGTACTGTGTTTAACCGATGATCAGTGCTTTATTTATTTATTTTTTTAAAAACTACTTTTTATACCAACCAGTAATCACAGGGGCATTTATCTTGTCGACGTATTATATATACTATAAACCTACATTATTTCTGTATATATTTACTTTATTGTAATTACACGCGAAAATCCTATTGTCTATTGTCTTATTCAGTTTATTACCAATACGGTGATCTTTACCTAAGTTTACCTACCGCTATTGCTGATAACTGCATCTAAACATTATATACCTATATAGGTACTACATATTAATGTATTAGTATTATTATTATGTATTTTGCAGTTTAGTACACAAGTGAAAAGTGTCAATTTTCTGCGTTAGAGAAAACGCAATAAAAACATTCAACCTTGTGATTTTAAACACGATGTATGATAATTGATAATATGTATTTATAGTTCAAATAAGTTATTTTGTACATTTCAACATGTAGTATCTAAACTAGTTTAACTACCTACCTATAACTTAAACTAAAGTAGGCAAGTACTATGGTCTATGATTTACTAAATAGTGAAATTACAAAAAATTAATAAATAAAACAAACTAAGTGGATATAAAGATTTTAAAGTCAGAAAAATCCTTTTCAAAAAGTTCTTCATCAGAAAAATGTACAAGCACTACAATTAGGTACCATTCAAAATGTTATAATATGTATTCTTTCTATCGATAACTTATCATTAAATTACGGTAATCTCAGTGTTCTCTCGTTCGACACTATTAATATAGAAAATCAATATCTATAAAAGGCTGTAATTGAGCTAACGAGGAATTCAAAAATGACTCTTTATATCGAATTATTGACAACGCGTTGGCATTACTTTATTAGTCTTATTGCCGATTAGAATGTTAATTTATTTCGATGTTTGGAATAATCCGAATAATTATTCGACTTAGATGAAATAAACAAATTAATTAAGCTAAAACTATCATAGCATTTGATAGTAATTTCTATGGTGATTTTTAAGATAGTATACATGTAAAATTGTTCAAAATAAATGATAAAATACACGGGAAAAAAATCATTCGAAAAATTCCTAAAAACGTGTTTGCGCGTTCAAAATGTTCAAATAACATGGGTTACCATGTGATTTCATCGTAAAAATACCCATGAACAATATTATAGAGAAAGTTTATATTTGGTTCCATAGGTTCAATAACGTTCGTTACCCCCGATACACTAAACGACTAAACTACCGCCATCATATTCATAACCGGTTTTCGACGAGTACGCATTACCAGCGATAAACCGTAAAATAATAGTATTACCATTATTGAATCATAATTATTTTATTCTTTTAATCGCAACTATTTTATTATTTAATATTATTTCTGTTTGTATTTATTTGATTTACGTTGTAAAATTATGAAAACAAGTGAAAATAATTATCCGATTTTTACAAAAAAACTTTTCAATTTGTGAAATACTACGAATGAACGAATGTTACGATAAATTTTATTTTTTGGCTGCGAATAAATAAAATAACAAATATACTAGTATAAAACTAATCTTTCAAATAAGCATCATATAAAAAGGTCGCATAGATCAGTGGCGTATTTAGGATTGTGTCAATGGGGGGATATACGTTGGCAAACATATAATTTCCTTCACGAGGGGAGGGGGGTACATTTACCATCACCACCGTTTCTCAAAAATGTTGAAAATGTGTATACTTATTATCAAACGAACGTCTCATTGCAGCTTGGCAAAATGGCTGCTGCGCGCGCAGCTTCTCTTATCACACCATTATCACTGTTATTTTCAAATATGATAATCTGATTATGCGCCCGCGCGTGATATACTCAATACTGATGGCAAAAATAACAAATTTATTAATTAAAAGTTAAGTGTGATTTAGGTAATTTATTTTGTCATGATTTAATAAGTAAGTGTTTTAAGATTTAGTAATATTGTTTAGTACTTTTAAGAATACGAATGATCGAATACGTTATGAACATTTATAGTCTCATTATTTTCATCTTTAAGTCCAGAAATAATTGCATTTACTTCATTTACAGAAGGCTTTGCTATTGCTGTTTTGCTGGATTTCTTTTTTGTTGAATAAAGTCGAAGCTGTGGATCTATTTTCCTTTGAACATTGACTTCTTCAACTGTTTTTAAGTGTGCTTGTCCTCCTTCGCTCATTATTGCTATAATTTCTGCCAACTTTTTTTCAATTTTTTGTAAGTTTTCATTACTATATTCATTTGTTGAACTCAGACCTAAAATAATTTCTGTTTGGCTTATGATTGTTTGATTTTTGTGAGCTTTATGATGACTAGAAGTTGCAACCATATCCATTACCTTTTTTTGCTCTGTCGTATTTGAGTAGTACGAAACAGTGTGTTCAGTATTGTCGTCTAAACTTATAAACTCACGAGCACAAGCATGTATGTGTTTACAAATATTTGCTTTAATAACATTATCAATGCAAGTGCAATGAAAGGTGTGAATGCAAATATCACACTTTATGCTCATCGGATCGATTTGATAAACAAAATGCAACTGGGCAACCAGATCCAAATTCATCTACAGTGACAACAGTATACAATTGAATGTCATATGCATTAGTTCCGTGAGTACCATCCACACAAATTTTATCATGGCCAAATTTTTGTAACAAAGGCTCGTTACATTCATTATAAGGACAAATTATTCTTGTTTCTCT
Source organism: Rhopalosiphum padi (assembly GCF_020882245.1). NCBI lineage: Eukaryota > Metazoa > Arthropoda > Insecta > Hemiptera > Aphididae > Rhopalosiphum > Rhopalosiphum padi. The sequence goes on from NC_083600.1 coordinate 31,032,945, forward strand.
ATTTGCATCACCATTTTTATGATATTTTTTTATATGAGTATCTAAAGTTTTCTTATTGGTTGGTAGCATGATTTAAGATAAACTAAATTATATATATTTAAATTGTACACTTGGTATTTTTACCTTTAAAAAATAATTTATACTTAAGTTTAAGTTTACTTTAAATTCTTTAATATGAAAGTATTTTCATCATATTATAAAGACACTAAATGAGTTGACATAATAATTTCAAATAAATGGTTTTTATAATTCATAATAATAATAAAATAAATAGAGTAATCAATCAGATGAAAAAAAAAATTTTCTATTATTATTGTGATTTCATATAAAAGTTAATAATTTAATAAATACATTTAATAATTCAAATTCACGCGCGCATAATCAGATTATCATATTTGAAAATAACAGTGATAATGGTGTGATAAGAGAAGCTGCGCGCGCAGCAGCCATTTTGCCAAGCTGCAATGAGACGTTCGTATTATCAATAAGTACCTATACATCCAATATATAAGATCTAGGACAATTGGTCCCACGAAAAAATATCGTATGCGAACAATTGGTCCCTGTTATGATTTTATACCCAGACAATTAGTCCCCGGCTTAAAAGTTAAATACAAAATATTTTTTTATCATTAAACAATCTTTAAAATGTATTTTCAACAATATAATACATTTAGAATATAATAACAGTTATCTGTTTTAAAAAAAATAAAAATGAACATAATAATATAATAATAAATTAATAAATAATATTATGATAGTGGAATAAAAAAATAATTTAAGTATAACATAATAATTACAATTTATGAAAATCTAGAAAGCCTACACAAATAATTCAAAAGATCATCTTTTGAAAAGTTATTATTAAAGTTATTACAAATAGAACCAATGTTTTTTTCCTTGTCGCTTAAAGGTTTCAAAAAATTATTTAAAAATAAACATCATTATTTTTTCACTCGTTAATGAATTGATTTTCTTTAATTGTTTAATTGTACAAAAGTTCAATATATCCACTTCTTCTTGCAAATTATTATGCTGTCCTTCAAATTATTGTAATCTTATACGTGCCACTTTTAGTTTTTGTAGACTGTTATATTGTAGGTTACAAACATCTAGTTCCATTTCCAAGTATTTTTTTTTGAATTTTTAGTTCATTCAATTGTGTTTTGAACCCAATCAATTTTGTATCATTTAATGTTAAAGTATTTTCGTATATATTTAAGCATTTTTGAAGTTTATTGGTTTCTTCTTCGAACTTATCTTTATCAGCATTTAAAATAGATATTGTTTTTAATTGTTCATTTGACTTTTCCCTTTGTTTTTTTAACTCATTTTTTTAAGAATTAGTTTTTCTTGAGTTTCTAATAAATTTGTTTCATTAATTTCTAGTTGCAGTTCAAGATCTTGTTTCGCATTTGATAATTTAGACATTTAGTAATAGTTTCATTTAATTCTAATTCTAAAAATCATTTTTCATTTTTCATTTAATTTATGTTGTAAATCAACACATTGATTTTCAGTATAATCAACAGTTTGTTTCTGACATTTCAGTTGATTCAATTCTGTCAATAACGACGTTTTTCGAATTTCTATTTCATTATTTTGTTTATCATAATCCTGTAATTTATATTGAGTTAACTCTAAATCAATTCCATTTTGAGCTAAATTTTCTTTGAGCTTATTTGTCTCATTAACAAAATTATTTTTTTCGCTCGTTAATGAATTGATTTTCTCTAATTGTTTAATTGAACAATTGTTCAGTATATCCAAAAAAATACGTCCAATTTGTTCCCCCCTTCCAGAAAAAACATCAACTCAGACGTTGCAAACTTTACCTTTCTCATTCAGGATACCGCCAAAATTTCCATTGGGGTCTCTCATAATAAAACACCTAGACCCAGAGTTCCCTGGTGGAACGACGAGATTAAGAAATCCATCAAAGAAAAAAATAGAGCTCTTAAGAATTTTCAAACTACTAAGACTCAAGAAGATTTTATAACCCTAAAAAGATCCAAAGCTCGAACAAGATTCCTTGTAAAAAACAGCAAGGCTTCAAGTTGGAAAAAGTTTATATCAAGTATACATAATCAAACTGACTCCTCCATCGTGTGGAAAAAAATTAAATCAATAAAAGGGACTAATAGAACCTAAGCCATAAATCTACTTATAGACTTAAAACTAACCTCATCTCCTAAAGACGTAGCCAATTCTCTCGGACTTATTTTTCATAATAACTCCAGTTATGCTAATTATGACCATGATTTCTTAGCATACTCCCAACGTTACGTCATTTCAGTCAATACGGTAGACCCCCTCGACCTAAATCAGACACTACTCAACTTCCCGCTGAAGATCGAAGAACTAGAAAATGCCCTCCACCACTGCAAAAGTAAAACTCCTGGCCCGGACGGGATACCTTACTCTTTCGTTAAAAACCTTCCTAAAAGCAGCATAAATCACCTCTTAGCCATTTACAACACGATATGGGATAGCAATGTGTTTCCCAACTCATGGAAACATGGACATGTCGTCCACATTCTCAAGCCCTACAAAAATAAATTTTTGCCGGAAAACTACCGTCCCATTTGTCTCCTTAATACCTTATGCAAATTACTAGAAAAAATGGTCAACCGTCGACTCATATGGTTTCTTGAAAACTCCAACTACCTTACACCAGAACAAAATGGATTCCGACGAAACAGAAGCACCATGAATAATCTCCTAACCATAAAAAATGAAGTTCACAACTCATTACTCAACAAGCAACGTCTAGGGATGATCAGTTATAAGCTAAAGCATATGACACAGCGTACAGAATAGTAGAGAAACTCAACAAAATAATTGCGAAAGGAAACATGCTTGATTTCATTGTGAACTTCCTCGAGTACCGTTCATTTCAAGTAAAAACCCCCTGCACACTCTCAGACACTTTTCTTCAAGAAAGCGAAGTCCTTACTAAGACTAAGTCTAGCTAAGTCTGTACTCTTTTCCTGATCGCTATCAACGATATCTCTGAAGAAATAACATTCCCAAACATACCTTTGCTATACGCAGATGACTTTACTATTCTCTGCCGCAGCACAAACATTAATTCTGTTCAACAGGCACTACAACATTCTACGAACATACTCATGGCCTGGTCAAAAACATCTGGTTTCCGCTTTTCTCCAGAAAAACCCAGCCTTATAGTTTTCAACCAAAAGAGGAATAAGAATAAAATTCATATCAACATTGGAAATCACGTTATTGAAAACCAACCTAAAGTTAAAATCCTGGGCGTTATATTCGACTATATAGCCTCATGGATTCCTCACATCATAAATTTAAAAAACGTCACATCTTCAAGACTGAACATTATTAAAACTCTCGCTCACACCTCGCGGGGAGCTCAATCCAAAACTCATTTCAAAATACATAATGCTTTTATATTATCAAAACTTGACTACGGGGCAACAATCTTTTTATCTACCAAACCTACCCACTTAAAAATATTGGAGCCAATCCACAATACAGGAATTCGACTTTCCATTGGTGCTTTCCGTTCCAGCCCCATCAAAAGTATCCAAAATATTGCAGGAATTCCTCCTCTTGCAGCACGTTGGGAAGAACAAACCTCCAAATTAGCAGCAAGAATTTCAAGATCACCTCAAGACCCAATGCACCACCCAAAATACTTTCTCAGAGATGCATATACCAAATATAATTCCATTTGAAACTTCTCTTTGTCCACCATGGAACTTCAATATGCATATTAATCTTGACTTACACCGTTTCCCCAAAAACTCAACCTGCCCCTACATTTACAGAAATTTATTCAAAGAAAACTTTACACTTGCTCATCCTCAAACTCATATATACACGGACGCTTCAATCATCGAAGGACGTATCGGAATGGCTATCATATGTTCGTATGCGAAGAAACCATAATTCAATAGAAACTTTCAAACAATTGTTCATTATATACTGCAGAGGCTCTGGCAGTTCTTAAAGCCATTGATTATACGATTTCCAAAGTAGACGACGATAATATTACAATTTTTAGTGACTTCCTCTCTACCCTTACCAGCCTTCAAAATCAATACACCCCCTCTGATATTGTCAGGAAAATTCAAAACACCCACGTCCTAGCTCAACAACATAAAAAATACATTACATATTCTTGGATTCCTGGTCACTGCAACATAGCTGGCAATGATCAAGCAGATACAGCCGCCAAACTCGCCCACTCGTCCCCAGATAGGATTTTACCTTTTTTTACCTTTAATGACATAAAGAGAGTCATAGAGGATAATACATCACGCATATGTCAAATGGAGTGGAATGAAATGTCCACCAAACTAAACGAAATCAAGAAATCCATTCAACCGTTTCCCTTCCTTCCCAACACCTCAAGAAAACAAGAGACCTCTATCAACCGTCTAAGAATAGGACACACTCGCCTCACTCACTCTTATTTAATGAAGAAAGAAGATCCCCTATTTGTACTTGTTGTGGGATTCCTCTCTCAGTTAAACATATATTTTAACCGAATGTAGAACTTATGACAAGGAAAGAAAACAATTCAAAATCTCCGACCACCTCGTTGTAGCACTCAATCCTGATCCAATCAACGTTTCAGAATTATACAATTTTTAACAGAAACGCAACTTATTAATAAATTGTAAGTGTAATTGTATATAACAATGTATAATATAATATGCCCGGTTATTCTAATAATATTATTATATGTTTTTCCTTTTTCTCTTATTAATATTATGTAAATTATGATGTAAATTATTGTAAAATGTATTGTTACGTCCAATGGCCTCAGATGCCGCAGATAGTTTTGTTTAATAAAAAAAAAAAAAAAAACTAATAAACCATAAATATAGTTGTATTATTATTAATTATTATTATTTACATCTTGAAAATTTAACATTAGAATTAACATCACACATATAATTAATTCTTTTTGCTCTTAAATAAGCTAAATAATTTGTTTGGTATACTATTGGCTTGCCTTTTTTCTGACAGTTTAGATTCATAATCTTGTTGAATTTTTGCCTCTAAATCTTTACAACATTGTTTCTAAAAAAATAAAAATAAAATAATGTATTTAATATTTATATTTAACTACGATGAATTTTATTTTAACATTACCATTTGTTCTCGCTTTCTTTCAAACTTCTTTTCATATTCTAAGGTTACATACTCTTGAGTTTTTTGTTGCACTTTTGTCATTTTGTAATTACATTCTGATTTTAATGTTATAATTCCAGCTTCTAATTCTTTAATGGTTGCTTGTTGACTGAAATGAATTAAATATTTTTATTCGTTTTATAGTAAATTTAATTAACTGAAATACATACGTTTTCGATAAAGCAAGTAATTCAGTATAAGCTTCATTAGATTCATTTTTAGTATAATCAATTGTTTGTTCATTTCCTTGTGATTTTAAACTGATTATAAACATTTTCAATGCTTCAAATATTTTTTTCACCTTTTCAATAATAGAGTATTCATCACAGTTTTCAACTTGAGTTAGCTGAATACCATTTTGTTCAATAAATGTATTCGCAGAAGTTATAACTTCGATTAAAGAATCATGATGATTATCTACTATGGGGTTGTTTTTAATATGGTTAAATGAATAATTCAAATAATTTTTTTTTCTTTCTTTAGTATTGATTCCAATTCAACTTTCATATTTTTTAAATTATTTATTTTCTGGTAGATATCTTTAATTAAGTCATTTTTTAGTTTGATTTGTTCATTCATTTCAGATTGCTTATGGCTAAATTGTTCTTTGAGCATATTTGTCTCATTTATAAAATTATTTTTTTCACTCTCTAATAAATTGATTTTATTTAATTGTTCAAGTGTACAATAGTTCAGGATTTCCACTTCTTCTTGTAAATTATTATTCTGTCCTTCAAATTCCTGCAATCTTATACGTGCTACTTTTAGTTTTTGTACACTGTTCTCATGTTGTAGGTTACAAACATCTAGTTCCATTTTCAAGTATTTTTTTTGCGTTTCTAATTCATTCAATTCTTCAACATGTATTTCAGTCTAGAAAAACATTAAAAGAAAGAATAAATACAATTATGTGATATTATTACAGTAGTTATCAGATAATTAATTTGCAGACTATTTTAGTAATACTTGTTCTTTCATCAGTATGGTAGCTGATATAAATTAAAATATTGGAAATATATTTTAAATAAACAAATATTATTATTTTAGTTTATTTATTCTTGTTGGATGCATATATTTTTCTTTTTCGGGTGTTACAAACATGCAACATGGCAATTTTGTACTCATCAGAGTCGTATTTTTAACTAAATTATGTTTTATTTTAAAAATTAATACGCTAGGCGGTAAAACGTTTTTGTCTTATGAAAAAAGCAACTAGACAATATCTCTGCATGCTATTTTCCAGTGGAAAGGGAAAGGTGTGCAGAACTGGTATATTTTCTATTAAAATAGAGTATTTATTTCACTTTAAATTAGAATATAAATAAAACATTTTTAGATTATCAAGATAATATTTTTACATTTAAGTTTGATAATATATACAAATTTGTATAGTTGTACATTTATAAGATGGAAACAACACATGTTGGTATACCATCCTCTTAATTGAGCATCAACAAATTGGTAATTAGTGCTACATGAATTAAATTTATATTGCTATAGTGTCCAGAAAATATGTTAGGTGTATTTAATTTTATTATTTTGTAGTGGGCCAACAACTGGTTGTCGAAAACACAGGTCGTGTCAAAATATTACTAAGAGTGTCGTTTATTGTTTTAATTGAAAATATTCTAAGTCTAAATGACTAAATTTAGTAGACTGACGTGAAGGTGCTTGCGCTAACTCTGGTAAATCACGTGTACCAGAGTCCTCTCTAGAGCCCCCTTATATAGTCAGCGTCCCCCGACTTACTACCCATGTCCCTTCTGGCCTATTCCCAAGTGCGTCATTCGTTCTCACACTATTATGCATTTCAGGAGGCACGTGTGATGATTATTTCCAATATGAGGTCCGGTGACGCTCTGCTCACGCGCAGGTGGTCAATCGCCATAACTGTTGTCTAGTTTCCCGGAACTCAAATTATGATTAAAAATATGACTGTCAATATAATTATATAACGAATATAGTTTTTATATTATATTCTTGCAGTTGAGTTAGGTTAATACATCGTAGGGTGTGTCTTCCAGCGCTGAGGGTTAAAGTTAATGCGGTTTTTAGGCCTAGTGCAATACCGTCTCGGTACGATGGCTACCCTATATGCGTACCTAATTGTAAGTTTTACAATTACATTTTTAGAGTAGTATTTTTTTTGTAATATGACTTGACAGATTTTAAATACAAACAATATTTTTTATTATGGCCTACTAAACTCTATCATATAGAAATAAATAATATTAAATAAAAATAATAAATATTAATAACAATAATACGTTTTTAAAAGTATGGCATCAAGTTATTTTTAAACTTACAATTATTTCTGTGTCTTTTGCTTGTATGGTTTCTTCAAATAATTTTAAGTTCTTTTTTAACATCATATTTTCACTTTCAATATCATCAAACATTAAAATAAGATTATTATAATCTGAAGTTTTTGTTTCAAACTAAAAACAAAAATAATAATAAATTAGTTATAAAATTACAACACTTTATACAGAAGCACTAAATAATACTCATGTAGTATTATTATAATGCAACATTATATATTTAGTCATCAATAATAAGTCTGATCGTATATTTTGGTAAGAAAATCTACGCAAAAAAAAATCAGTACGTCACCAAAGAATTTAAAACAAAAATCTAGAATTAATTTTTGATCTTTAATTTTATTTTAGGGCTGTTTATATCATGTTTTGATTCAAAATTCTCAAGAGCGTTATATAGTACAGCAGTTCTTTTTCATTGATCTTATTGTTCAAACACATAGAAATATAGAATACTTTAAAATATTCCTATTATTTAAAAATATACAAAATAAAATCGTAATTAATAATTGATTATCCGTCAATGCATTAATGATTATTCAACTCTTTTTTTTTCATAATATAGTTCTTCAAAAATCAATTGCTATGAAAGTATTCTGCCTGTATTATTTTGGTGCTTGCATAATACATTTTAATCTAAGTTAACATTATTTTTATATCCTCCAATTTATACCTTACTACTGAGAATGAAAAGTTCTCCTAAATTATTGTAGTACCTGTCTGGTCTACGCAAAAATAAATCTTCTAACTGTACGAAAGGAAGAAAACTGTTAAAAAGTAAAAAAGCTGACTTTTTAATATTATAATCAGAATATAGTTTTGTATCATGACCATTTTTAAATTGAAACCACAGTAGTCACAATAACAGTCATAATTTAAATAGTATATCAGAAAAGTACCCACTATTTAATATACCAGGGGTAGGCTTAGCAGTTGATTGATTTCAAAATCGAACTTTCTGTGTTAGAAATTATTGTTATTTGTTATACACTTAATAAAAATGTAATGTAGAAATATGTTATGTATGTAACTATACATGTTTCAGATTTATCTATTTGTGTGGTCATTTTTTCACATTAGAGTTATAAAATCTAAATACTGAGTTACATTTTCTTATGATAAATTAAAATAGTGTTTTTGTTGAGCACTCAGTAACTATTCCCCAGATTATAAAAAAAAGGAAAACTGTATGCAATATTACTTAAATTTTGTTTCAATAGATCTAAATCAAAAAAAGTTTAGCCACAATTCCAATAAACTTATACCTACTGCATAATATAAAACTATAACCTTATTAGAAAATTGTTGATCAAAAATTAATGTGGGATTTTTGTTAATGTGAACACTTTAAGATATTAGTTGGGCCATACGTGTATCAACTTCAAAGCCACAATTGATAGTCCTGAAAGACAGTTTATAATTAATCATAATTTACATACGTTTCCATTAAGCTCTTTATGTTTTTTATCAAGTTCTGTTATTTGCTGCTTTAATTCATTACAATTCATCTCCAAATCTATTTTGTCTCTATTTAATTTTTTTATAATTAATGTATTATCTGTTTTATTATTTTCTTTGATTTCATCTTTCAGTAGTTGTATTATTTTATCTTTATCTTCTAATTTATTGCCTAAATTATAAATTGTAAGTAAAACTCAATATATATACATATATATTAAAGTAAAAACAATTAACTATTTTTAATTTATGTATTATGAAAAAAATATAATAAGCCATTGAATATATACTAATAAATAATAATTTTTAAATTAATTCTAATTAACCTAGTACAATTTACTTTAAAATTAAACATTAACTGCTATTATTTTAAATTATATTTTTTAGTGCTTACTTAGTTCAGTATTAAGATCTTTTGATACTTGACATTTTCAGCCAACTTATAGTTTTCTTCACATTCATTTTTATAATCTTCAGTAAGTTTGGTAATATATTTTTCTTTCTCTTGATTTATTAAACATTGTGATTTTGGTGACTAAAAAAAATTTATTAAATTAGGTATTTGATATATGTATATAGACTTATAAATAATATTAAACACATATAGTATCATTTATTGTTTATCACCAACCAATATCCAGTATCATTAAAAAAAACTGGGTGACAAATATTCGATAATTAAAATATGCTGGAGACCAAAATGTACTATAGTTAATAATTTCTATGGACCAAATATCTGATATTAATATTTTCCTGGACTCCACTATGTTTTATCCGTCTTACATAAAATAGCAAATAATAATACTATATGTGGTACTTAGTAAGTTCTGAATATATAATAAATTACAATTTAAAAATTCACATAGCTAGCTTAAAAATATAAATATAGCAAAAACCTAAGGGAGAACATAGATGCGTCTTTATCTTAAAGTTTGATAATAACCTAATTTATTCTAATATTAATACTCAAAACACACAATTTGGAAGGTTGAACATAAATTTATAAATACCATTATGAAAACACTTTAAAAAGCGGTCAATTAATTTTATAAATGTTAGTATTACCTCACAGAATTCTTGTAAATAGCTTCGGCGCATTGATTTTGATCTGATTGGTGTGTTGTTATTTGAACATATTTCTATACCTATATAATACCAAATACAATTATTACTTTCAACAAATAAATTTAAATTTAAAAATATATATAAAAATCAAGGTTTACCTGAAACGTTAATAGAAGTATGCTTAGAATCACTTATTAACATAAGTGCTTCAGAAATATTTTGTTTTGTGAACAATAAGGATTGTGTAGCTTTTAAGAAATTTGCTAGTAATTCTTGATCTTCATTATCCATTCTTTCACTCAACTGATTTCTGTATTTGTCATTTGTGCATTTTAATAATGCATGTAGTAAAACCACGACACAAGTATAAATATAATTTTCTTCATTGTATAATTCTTCATACTTTTGTACTTCAAACTCACAATAGTTCACTGTTTAAATTTTTTTTAATGTTAATATAAAAAAAAAATCACTTTAAAATTATAAAAGTACCTTTTATAGTGTTATAAACTTCAGTATTTTCTGTGCTCAAAGTTGAAGAACATTTTAAACAAAATCTATAAAATTAAAAAAATCAAAATATATTTAATATTTTATAATAATATATTTTAATTAGTAATACAATATTGCCAAGTTGCATAGAAAAATCAATTCAATTAATTTTGTTCATTAAAATTGTATGGTCCATTAAATTATTTTTAAGAGATCATTATCACATTATTGATTCCTTAAATGTTTGTGATTGTTTATACAACTTGGCATTAGTACTTATGTTAAATTGAATAAAATGGTAAGCAAATATAAATTAATATTGTAGTAAAGTTATATAAAAAAAATATTAGTATTTTGAGTTATCTGGTATTGTGTTTTAGATATAATAAATGAAATACAATACTTACACATTATCAACAAATTGTTTAAACGATGTACTGGATACTAGATTTTTTATATTTGAGTATTCATTGTCTTTAAATTCGTCAAACAAACATATCTGAAAATTATTAAATATAATATTATATAATAAAGATAACTGGTATATAATTTTTTTATAATTTATAAATTATAATTTTTATCAAATAACATTATATGAATCACTAATTGCAAAAAGGGAACATACTCAATGTTTGACAAAATCAAGTTATCACTGAATTTGCATTTCTTTACCTTAGATACATATTTTGTGTATAAACTAGCTGTAACGGAAATATACGCCTCTAATGTTTATTTTTAGTGTAAAAAGAGGACTTCTTAGTCTTGTATAGACAATTTTTTTAAATTAATTAAGTAAATATTATATAAAATAAGATCAGCAACGCAAATCAGAAACAACAATTAATAAAATTTAAATTGATTTGAAAATTAAATAAATTGATTAGTTTATACTGTAACGATTGCCGTCTATCGGCATTGTACATTATTCCTTAAGTAAGGCACCCGCTACCTAATATGCTGAGTGTGAGGAATAGCGATCGCAGCCGACTGCTGACCAAGGGTTTTAGGCACACGGCAGCGGGGTATATAATTGTGACCGAGGCGGTGTGTGAGGAGAGTGTGTGCGACACGGAAACAACGACAACAGCAACATCGACTCCGCGACGATCCGACGGCCCCATCAACGATCCACACTCACGGCACGTCATAATCTACCCGGATCGGTGAACCATTTATATTTATATATCTGTCATATATTATATTATATATTTATATATATTATACCTATGTGCTTACTTCAATAAGGTAACCCTGATCTCTTAGTATTAATATTACACACCAGGGTCGAGTCCCCGAGACCTCGAAAAAATAAACAGAACTTAAATCCGTAGGGTTCGAGAGACGAAAGCCCGTTGAAGAGGGGATATTAGAATACTATTATACTTAGTAGCCAAAACATTATTGTAATATGACTGTTGTGTTTTATAACTTTTATTATATCAGTATTGTGTTAAGGTTGTGCAGGTATTTATGCCAAGTACTTATGTAGGTATAATAGGTATGCATAAAATAGTAAAAATCAATTATAGGCTCAATAAAAACAAATAATTGTATATGTTATTACGTATATGTATAGCGAGAATGAAAACTTATTTTTCCGAGTCTAGATTATATGAATTCTGTCTAAATTCAAATTATCAATTTTGACCCTAAAAGATGAGAAAAAACACTATTAACATTCGACTGACTTACCCAACGAAGAAAAGTAAATTCGAAATTGTCCATTTCGATTTCAAAATATCAGGTTTGTGAATATTAATTAATATGCACGTATTGAATGTTCGTTCGTATTATTTGCGCGTTTGTAAAGTACACGAAAATTACGGAGCGAACGAGACGATTAAACAGTAGCAGTGTTCGTTTTCGATTTCGAATATTCGATATGACCGTCAAAATGCCTAGTAAATATTAAATCGTGAGTAATAGTAAATACCATAAACATAATATAACACTATGACGACCGATCAGTACGGTTTATAAAATGAAATAAAAAATAATGAATAAATAATGTATTATTATTATTATTTTATCGTCGTTGAAGAACGACGTTGGAGTAATGTCGATGGATAATCATTTCTATGATATGTGGGGTGGAATCATTTTTCAACATTTCCTATCCCAGTCAAATATTACAATACACTCATTACATTATTAATATATTATATTTATCTATGCAATACACTAAGTTAACTGCTTATAAATTGATAATTTAAATAATTTAATAATCAAATTATAGTAAATATATTCTAGTGTTGTCTGTTAAACCTACTTAATTTTTAAAAATATGAAACTCCTATGAAGAATTATTAATTACATTTTTTCAAGTCTTTGGTATTTAAATTCAAAATTTTATAAATTTTTAGCCAGAAAGTAATAACTATGTTTTCCGTTTAAAAAAATGTTATGCAAAATTTAAACTTCAAACAGTTATAAAAAAAATATTCCAAGTACAGTATAGATTCTATAGAATGTATAGATAAACAGATACCTAGTTATGTTATACAATATTATATACAGTACGGTATGTACAGACACCGGTCAAGAAGATGAGAATTTTTTGTAAACCAAAAATAGCTTAGCGTAATTTATATAGTTAGTTTAAGATTTAACTTTTAATCGCGTCAAATACGAATTACATCCAACTCTTTAACACCAATAATAATCAACGAGACTCCGTTGTAAACGTACTGATAAAAAAAACTTTTTAGACATTTTAAATGAGGCTAAGCTAATACATGGATTTTATTTACTATGTATATAACTCATGGCATTGGCATAATATTATTATTATCTAGCAGTACTCTTATGAGTTATGACAGTGGTGTATTATAATTTATAATATGATTGTAATCATTTCATTAATATTAAACGGAAATGTGATATAATTATACGAATAGAAATTATGAGTTACTTATTATGAGATACTTTTGATAAATTTATTCGAAAAAAATAAGTTCATTGGCAGTTATTTTACGTTAAACACAAAATAGATAAATATTGTCGTGTATTCTATATTATGGCCACTGACGCGGCAAACGAATTCGTGACGGTCACGAGCAATGTCAAAATTCACCATAACTAGCGAACGGATTGTCACAAACGAATTTTAGTGATATCATTTTTTTTGTCGTAGTACCTATGTAATATAATTTAAGCCAGAGAAAATGTTTGAATTGGATAGTCCTTTAATAGCTCATTTTCTTGGCCGTTACACGTATACACGTTTTGGCGACACGTCGTTTTAATATAACTGAATCTGTGACATGGCTTTTAAAATAAAGACAACACACACAACTTAGAGTTAATTTTTTATAGAATTTGTTGGTTTGTTTAGCATTGTTTGTAAGAACTAAGAGTTACGAGTTTAATTGAATACATGTCTCCCATATTACTAAGTTAAATGAAGAATAGTCTTCCTAGTTCCTTGTGGTTAATCAATGTTAAAAGATACACTTTCGGACTTTCGTGTCAACTTAAACTAATGAATTAATGATACACAGAACAAATAATGTTGTTCGGGCCAGCCAAGGCTAGAGCGCGCCAGCTAGTTGGTTTCACCCACGGCTATAGATACTATATTTTTTTAATTTAAGGTATTAAAAGACACTTTAGTGTGGCTTAATGATTGGGAGCAAAATTTAAGAAATAAACTTATCACAGATGATATGTTTCTTACCAAACAAACCGTAGAGGGCCTAAAAATCACGATTAAATCAACAATAGACTTGGTAGAATATTTGCTCAATGAATGTGGATTTGCATATGTCTTAACATCTAAATTAAACCAAGACTGTTTAGAAGTAAATTTGGATCCATCATTAATATAAAGAAAAAAATATTAATTAATAAATATTAGATAAAATGTATATAATACCAAAGTAATTACTAATTACCATTGTTTTTTTTAGAAATTTTTTGGTATTATAAGGCAAGTGGCAGGACCTAATGACCATCCGTCCAACATGGATATGAATTGAATATTAAAAAACCGTTTGAACAGTTAACATTAAATTTCAGCAGAAGTGTGATAAATTTATATAATAACTTATAATTAATTGAGTTTTACTAAAATTTTACCATTTAAACTACTTTTAATTTTTATAATACGATTATAACATATGATAATATCCGTTTCTAAAGTTCGTATTCATATTGCCAAGTTGATTTAAGGTTACTTAAAAACGATTATTTCAATAGCTTTATCTTAAAAGTTAATTCACGCAGCATTTAGCGGAAAAGTTTTCCATTTGAGTACATCCAGAACACATCCTAGGTGTGAATAACCCGGTTATTATAACCGACTTGACTAATCCACCACTCCGTGCAGAGTTTCTTAGCACTCTATAGGCTTTGTAATAGCCATACCTGTGTTGTATTTTGGTTTAGGATCTTAGTTATATTTCAATTTAAAATTTGTGAAGAAATGAAACCGAAAAAGATAGCTTTCCGACGAATATTGCCGAGATAAGTACTATTGTCCGTACCGACTAGTAAACATGTCGTTCTTCGGTTGTCCGTTTGTGCCTACGAACAGATTTGACGGTAACAGTCGTTATTTGACTAATCTCGGACTATGTCATATTTATCCCTAACTTGTGGTGGTGTTGCCATCCCTGTCTTGTTGTATGTATAGTTTTTGTTTTATATATCGATGTAGCCGGGTGTGCATGGTTCGCTGCGTTGTGATTGGCTGTTCGCTATTGTATAATTCTGAGGACTGTTTTCGTATTGTTATGGGTATGAGTCGTATGACCCGTTACAATATGCCAGAGGTTCACTATCAAAAAGATTTCTCAAAAGTGTTTGTATTTAATTCCTTTAAGCTGAAGTCAGTTAATAAAAATGCAGTATACTTATCTTGGGATAGTACCTACTTTGAATTCTATGGAATAAAATCTAAAGAATATGAAAATTAAAGGGTTTCTGAAAGTTCTGAATTCTAAAACGTCTATACATTTTGAGAATCTGTCACTAGAGGAATTCTATTTTAGGAATTTTCATTAGTATTGCTGATTCCAGGATTGGAGACAATCATACATAGATATTTTTCCAATTGCAATCATTAGAGTTTAAATCCATAAACAGGATCATTCAAGTTGAAATGAAACACAAACATATATAAAGTAGATCATAATATTTAATTGTTGAAGACGACCATATCTAAAGATTTTGTGTTTCAAAACTATGCTGAGCACTTCATCCAATCGTTTTATAGTTTATATCCGCTAGTAAAGATTCTGATTGTATACACCAATGGCGTCATTTGTGGGATGCAAGGGTGTACAAATGCATCCCATGAACGAAATTATTGTTATTTATTTTATACTATAATTTCAATAAAATGATCTACATTTACACAAAAACTGTGTTGAAAAAAATTCATGGAATGACTATACCATGCGAGTGACTGGTATTACTATATATTACTATTGATAATAGATTGAATAGATTTTCAATATTGGTTTTGCATCCCATGAAAAAATGTGAAATGACGCCCCTGGTATATACTATCAGCAGGTCTCTGTCGATAGGTTTTTGAGAAAGAACACAACTGACAGCATAATTGCTTGTATCACATACGAGATTAAACGTTTTTAAAAAGTCCAGGTACTGTAGAATCTGAGTTAGTATTAAACAAATATATTTAGCGTTTCAGAAGGTTGTTGACAAAAATTACAATACCTATAATATCCATTTTTAATAAAATATAAGTGGTATTTCAATCTGTCAATAATTCTTTAAACAGGCAACCTTATAATCCTTAAAACAATTTGATTTCCCTACATTTTTGAGAACCGAAAATATCTGAATACAGTCAGTTTTCTGAGTGTCCTGATCAAATCCTTTATCAATAATTCGATGGTTGAAAAAAGTTTTTTCTCAAGAATTCACACTCCAATTACTGAAGTTTTAAGTTATACCGATTAAGATTTAAAAAATGTTTGTAAGTTACTGCGGTTGATCTCAAATAATTTTCTTAACCGTTAAATCCTAAAATTATTTTGTTGATAAGTTTTTAAAAAGCCCCGGATACACCTTTTATACCAAAAGCTATGCGTAGGAACTCTGTGATCTTAACCTGTGATCCTTGTCCGTGGTAAAAGCTGTCTTTTATAGATCTAGAGGATTTATAAGCACTAGTGCCATAATATTTTAATTTTGTCAACAGGTACAAAATTCTGTTATACTTGAAAAAGGGTTATTTTGTCAAATTAACTCCCATATACTCGATACTTATTAACTTTCCCGTTAACATTTGGTTTCTTGGAGATAACTAGAGAGGATAAATCCACAATGAAACACTGGATACTTCCTTTAGGGAAGTACTATAGGGTATCCTTTTATTCCATTATTTCTTATTATATCTTTGAGATAGGCGATATCATTTCTTGTTAATTTGGCACACCACTTCAAATGATCTAATCTTATTATGAGCTACTGCTGTCATTGCAATTATGTTATCTTTCTTTAAAAAGAATAAATTAGAATATTTGTAACAGTTGGACAATAATAAGTTTTCATCAGAATTTATTTGGTCCAAGCAAAAAGCTTCCTGTTGCAAAACTCTTATTCTGATATCATCAGTAAGATTTTCTAGTAACTATTATATTTATTTCGTTGAAGTCTTCATGTATCAGCTAATCTAATTGAAGAATTTTTATTTGAATATGATTTTCTATTGTTTTAATAAGAGTGAAGCCAAAACGGTTTGGTTTCTGACTACGATAACATAATTTCCTCTCTCATGTGATGATTTGTTGTCAATCAGCTTATTTAAATTAATTGCTAAATTTTCTGCAGAGATTTCCATGCAAGGTTGAAGTGTTAATTCTGAATGGTTTGTGAGTATTAAATCGTTTTTCTAGTAGTCTAGTAGCTTCTTATTGCTTCTTACACAACAATAAATGGATTACCTAATATCTCCATACGGTATCAGAATATTAAAATGTATAAAATGAAACTTATAAGGTAATATCTTGTATTTAAATATAACGCAAAATATATATTTAGTTTTATATCGGGCGATTTTTCAATATAGATATTTGGTGTGGGGTAGTTTATCCTGAAATTCGTTAAAACCATTACAACTTCAACAAAATTAAATTATAAAAATTTATCCAAAAACATTGGCTTACAAAAATTTATTGATAAATGGGGTAGAAAAAATAGTAATACGTATTACAATATAGAAATATATAAAAATAAAAGACAATATAGCTAAGCTATAATGATAAAAGAATCACTCTTTATAAGGTATAAACATAAACTTGAATAATAATGGTTATAACTAGTAAATAATAAATAAACGTTTATTTAAATGATTATTATTATTATTTATTTAATTCTAGTGGTCCAAACACCTAAATGTATCCTCGAGAACCAGTAACCCAAATAAAATTTAGATTATTCAGATACAACACTGCAAAAGAATAGTGTTGTTAGATTATTGCCCATTATATTGTTTTTAATAATAGTAAAAGATTCTAAATGATTTTTACATTTGAAAATCCCCATCGTTATTTAAATGCATCACATTTTTTTAGATGAATAATCATAAAGCTATAAAATAAATCACACTATAATATTTACACAGGATAATAACTTATTTAATGGTAAACAAAGTCAATTTACAAATACATAAATTAACATTTAGTCTAATACAATTACTGAATACTTTCATAATAAGAAATACATTTTAATAACATAAAACATCGTCAGTCTCGTAACCGGGTGAACTTTTTAACACTTACACAAGTCATATTATAATGGTTGGGTACAATTAATTGAATATAATATTTGATAGTTTAATTTACAAAAGAGAAGAAAAATAAGAATTAAAATAGAATAGTGGAAAACATTTTTCACCTATAATCTATTTAAGAACAAACCCTTCTCTTTGCAGATACATTCAAGATATAATAAATTTTATAAGAATACTAAGATATGACATGCATAAGATAAATACATATTTAAATCCCATTAATTAATTGTACTCAAATATAACTTAGTTAATATGTTAACAAATATTATTACTTAAATAAATATTACTAATAGTATAAATTCGCAAAAAAAATGTATACAAATTAATTTTACTGTAAATTATAAGTTATATAAGTATTATACTAACAAAGTAGAAAATTATTAGAAAATATTTATTACAATAGAAAAATGCTTTTATTGGAAACAATAAATATTAATTTAAATTCATATTAAAAAAGTAACCTATTTTATACTCAACAAATAATAATAAGTAATAACACTATGGTAAAAAAAATAATACATTATAATGCATGTAAAAAAAAAAAAAAGTTACAGAGTAATTAACTATTATCTAGGTATGTACAATGAACAACAAATATTTACGGCCAATTATGTAATTCTAAGAAAAATTACACATAGTATGCCTTTCGGTATTCATGGGGCATTATACAATCATAATCAATCAAATATTGTTGTTTATCATGCTGTTGCTCTATATAGCTGGAAAAATACAATAATAAACAATTAAAAAAAACTTATAAAACATAATGAAAAAAATGTTGACACTAAACATAAACCCACAATGCAAATTCATAGTTTTGTATTTATATTTTATAAAAGGTTAAACAATTTTATGTTGTATACTCATTTTGTTTGCATGATTTATATTTAATTTAAAGTTTAAAATTTGAACTGCAATGCATGGATTACTTTGAATATAAATATAATTTAGTAATATAGGTAAAATTACTTATAAATAATAACTTATTCTACTTACTGGAGTAATCCTCTAATAAATTCAACAGCGTTAGGTACAAAGCTATCTAAGACATCCTTCACCAAGTGGAAAAGTTTGGGTAGTTTCACTGTAAAGATTCATGTTGTACATATATTAAAAAAAGTTACTAATAAATGTGTAGATATGATTTAAAAAAATATACTTACTAATAAATCTGAGGAAGTGAGGAAGTCCATAAATGTGACACATAGATATGCCAGTATTGTTATTTAAAACCTGAAACAATAGACAAAAATTAATTTTAAGTTTAGCGGAACTCTGGTCATCAAAGCTAAATCTTAATTAATTTAAATGTAATTTTGTTTTAATTGTTATTTATTAGACGAATAAATTGTATATAAGTATGTCAAGTATACCTAAGAGCATAATCTTCTATTTATAATTTCTAGCAACTTTAAACATACTTTTTTTAAATATTTAAAATCTTAATCAAGCTATTTTTAATATTTAAAAAACTAAACGTTGTATTGAAATTCTGATACTTGTATCATCTCAAATACATAAAACCACAAATTTATACGTAAATTAAATTTAAAAAATAAAATGTTTATGTTGGTAAATCGTTGTTTGAAACAAGAGACTTTTACACGTATAAGATAGGCAATTACGACGAGTAAAGCCCGATGACGTCACACGTCTTTTTTCAAATGCTCATAACTTATTGGATAATGTGAGTAGAACTGTAAAACCTATACCATTATTCTTATAATTGAATATTCTTACGAATAAAAAAAACTTATTTTTTGTGTTGTGTGCTCCTTCAAAAATACAAAAATTTTAAAGCGTATCTCGTGATACAATAAGATTTTAACTACTTATTACAAAATTACATCTCTTAAATCCTTTTATTTAACTTTTTAAGCTATTGCATAGCTTTTATCGCGGGCGGCGTGGTGACTGAAAAACAATTTTTCGTAACGAAAAAGTGTGACCGTAAGCGCTAAGCTCCCCCTCTCTGTCTACCGCGCGGCGAACCGAACCAGTGTTACCAGATGGTATGATCCTGGTGAAGAAATACTATAATATTCTTTCTAGTGCGACCCCCTCCTCTACCACTAATGTAAAGGATGTTATAAATTTAAAAATATAAAAACACTTGATTCTTGGAAACGGCGATTGTAAACTGCGCCCGTGTTTATATCGAGTATAAAAAAGTGACATTTAAACTGCGCCGTGGTAAAATTTTTAACAGTTAATAGAACAAAATTAAAAAATAAAAATCAAAAATATATATAATTTTAAAAAGTACAATATTAAGACAAATAATAACATTTCTTATTTATACTTTGTTCATTACAGCCATATTATAATATGGTTTAAATTTTATTCAGTGATTCTATCGTCATCATCTACCGTTTTTAAAAATGCTGTGCAAGTTTTCCCTTGAACTTAGGCCGATTTATTTTATGAAATTTAAATTTTGAAATTATTTTCAAGCTCTTTTCGCGCTGTGGTACGAATTTTTCGGCCATCGCGACTTCACTGATTAAAGTACTAGCAGACCTATGCCGGATGTAGTGATAATCATCAGTTATCGTATACCGCAATAGTTATTTGATAACGTATTAGTAATTTTATAAATACTATGGCTTTGGACAAAAATACATTTTGATCAAAAAAGTACACATCATAGATTTACTTTAATAAGTTAAAAGTTTTGTATAATTTACAAACGCGGCGCAGCTTACATTTTACCTTTTTAACATAGATACAAATTTAGGCGCAGTTTATGAAAAAAAAGGTCATTTGGGCACAGTTTACATATGCCCTTTGGAAATATTAGACGAAAATTAAAATTGTATATATATATATTAGAATATTTTTATACTTATATACTTTTTTGATTCATTCACATTATGGTGTTCCACATTTCATAAATTTACGTTACTGAATAGTACTTGAGTATTATGAAATTAGTATTAGAAAAATAAGCACCTATTGCCCTTTTATCATTACGTATTTTACATTATTTATTATTTTATTGCATTAAAATAGCTAAATTTTTAATTTCTAACGATTTTAGATTAATTCTATGTTAGTATTCGTTTCAGTTACTATCACTTGATCACATACCATTATATTGATAGCAGATTGTAAATATTGTCCAACCTATACATGGCGGCCGATTTCATTTATTGAAAATAGTCGGCTATCTATACTTCGGCCCACGAGAGTCCGACCGTAAAAACTTGTTCATCGCTGCGCATCGGCCCCCCTCCCATATACTGAACCATACCGATTGGAAGCTGGTCGACAACGATCGCCGCTGTATACACGTTGCCAAGTAGTAAGAATGGCACCATGGTAGGAGAAAATTCAGCCAGCAGACCTCGCCTGCGTCAGTATTGATGCGCTGCACGGTTTACGGTCGGACTCTCGTGGGCCGGAGTATAGTTTAGTATATATATCTGGGGTTATTACACAGTGTTTGATACATGCTGCGTTATCATTTTTGTTATTTAGTCTTATCCGTTGTTTAAGAAAAAAAAATCTCAAATAAAATATTTTTGTACGGTGTTTATCTACCATCATCGACAAAAAAAAAAATTAAATTAAAATATTTCAAACTATATTAACTTATTTATTTAATAAAAATAATTTTTTCGATCACCGCGCTCAGAAAAAATGTAACTTGAATTTATATCATACATAAATAAATAGTTATAATTGCATTATACGTAACTGCAAAATTGCTATACAAATATACAGTAGTCCCCAAATGCCACTCAGTTTTTTTAATGCATATTAATCCACACTCTAGTGATAAATAATAATAGAATTCACCACAATTTGAAATATAAGCTTTGTTAATTAAATTAACACTAAATGTTTATTTATTATTTACAAAACAAATTATTCGCCACTTATGTTCGGTTATTATTTTTATTGTATTCTGTTATTTGAACAACATTTTGTTCTTTGTGAAGCGTTCTATGCTTTCTGGTAAGGTGAACAAATAAAAACAAAAAACTTACATAATCATGTTTAGGCCTTTCAAGCGGATGTAACAACCACAAATACAACGAACAGTTAAAAGCTTCTAAAATAATGATTGCCATTTCTACGCACCTGAAATATAATAAGTATTTATTAAAAAAAATAGTAGTTATATTAAATAAAAAATAATTTATATACTAACTTATTTGTTGTAAATACATAATCCTTTATAATTTTGAATACAGTTATGTATGAAGGTACAATTGAAATCTAATAAAATAATAATATCAAATAATTTTAAGTTTTATCAATTATTACCAGTTTTAATTTTTTATAGTAATTACACTTACACAACGATCATCTTCAAGCATATGTTTATCTATAATTAATATTTCTTGAGCAAACTTGGGCAACTTAACGTTGTAATCATCAAGTGTCAACATTCCAAACCACGGATCATACTGAAAAATAGAATAAATTATGAACCATTTATAAATTATAAGCAATAGAATTGTCTTTTCAATAGTAATCAATGTGTTATTAGATAACCTATTAATATGGGGATCATAGACTAATAACTACAAATCTATTCTCAATATTTTAGTTAATAATTGGAATGTACTTAATTTAAATATATTATCATATTTTTTAAAAATGAAATAATTTATTAACTTTACTAGCATTTAAATATGAATCAACATTTCCAAACAATTTTTTTTCTAAACTATGAGAAGATTATTTTTTAATGTCAAACATTTTATGGCGCGGTACGGAAATGAAACCGATAATTAGCATGACGACGCACCACGTGGCTCGTCGGCTCAATCCGCCTCGGTCGGCGATTCCTTCTCTTAACCGTACACTGCTTTTGATGCGCATATAGTAACGAAGGGAATTGGAGCATGGAACATATTATAAGCGAAACTGCGAAAGTCAAACAGCTTATCGAGATTGTTAACATTTTGCCGGAGGCTCAGCATGATGTTGGCAGTGAAGGCTCACAAATAGAAACATAATAAAACACGTTTTAATACGGATTTAAAATGACTTTACGGTTACAACACCATGCCGAACCTCCGCCTGCCTATACGCCGATCATACAGCAAAATGTCAAGGTCAACTAAAATATTTATCAGTTAATAATAGGATTTTTATAGCTGTCGGATTCACTATGGTAAGTAAGGAGTCATTCAAATTACCTATGTTTTTGTTACAAAATTAACTTGCAATTTAAATTTAAAACGTTTTTTTTTAACCAACGATCACTATAAATGTCATACTTTATTCATAACTAATAATTGTTATCGACGTACACGTAGATATGCAGTCGTGATAATCGTTATGATTATTTTATTGGTATACATGAGTATAATAATAGAACGGTGGAGATGTACATTCGAAGCTATTTGGATTACCGCTTCTTTGGGATTAGTCTATATTTGGATTACCGCAACGCTACTGAATTTAAACACAGTGTGTTAATTTGAGTGAAGCATCGATATATAAACTGTATATTCTAATAAATATACAATTAATATATAATTGTATTTTATAAATATGTTTCTATATTTCTATAAGTATTTTGTATG
The DNA here is from genome assembly GCF_020882245.1 of Rhopalosiphum padi. Taxonomy (NCBI): domain Eukaryota; kingdom Metazoa; phylum Arthropoda; class Insecta; order Hemiptera; family Aphididae; genus Rhopalosiphum; species Rhopalosiphum padi. The sequence goes on from NC_083600.1 coordinate 31,056,761, forward strand.
GTTGAAGTGTATATTTGTAATGTCTTTGTATATTTTTTTAACTATTATATATATACATGACAAAAAACACAATAGTTTTATGAACTGGATTTAAAAGTTATTACATAATCACTTAATTTTAAATATACTTTCCAGAAAACGTTATTTAATCTTCCACATTTGCTAGGTGTCCCCGTCACGGGACGTGGTTTTTTTTAGTAGTTTATTCATTATATATCATTATATCATTCAGTATAAACTTAATTCAGCATTTAATAATATATAATAACCATACAAAAATCTACATTTTTTTTAAATATTTAAACATGACTAATTTATCCAATACACCGTTTATAATGTATCGTTTGGTTATTTTGTTATTTGTGCCATAATTTATGACGGCATTCAATATCATATTATTCACTATATAATACTGAGATGGTACACCAAACAAGCTTGTATTTTAATACTATCACAGAATAACCAGAAGGGGACACTGGCTGAGAACTTAAAAATACTGTTCAAATCTATTGGAATATCAGTGTATCCATAAAATCACAAAAATGTAAAATTAATTTTGTCTGGTAACACTGATTTGCCAATTTTATAGAGCTTCGGACAGTTTGGCAGCATACATTTTTGTAAACAATAACAAACGTTATCGCGTTCTTTAGAATATTTGGAATATCAGTCTAGCTAGGAAAATAAAATAATGGGAAATATCTTTCTACAGGCCACACCGATATTCCAACAGGTGTAGCAAATCTGTGATCTATAAGAACCCGTGTTAAACTCAAAAAGTATCCCTTCTGGTTATTCTGTGATACTACAGTCGGTGAAACGAAAACAGGCGACTGACCGCCGCGATCCAAGCGGATTATTTACTGTAGTGGTTATCGAAATACAATTATTCGTGCTGCTCCGCCGCCGTTCCGGAACGCAATAATAGAATGAGACCACTATCTACACGGTGGGTGAGGTTCGGGGTACGATGGCGGCCACACGCCAGTCATCGTGTCGCCGACTATAATCACACGCCTCAACCTGTACTGCAACTACGGTGTAGGTGTGATGGTACACACAGATACCCAAGTGTTAAGGGCCCCTCGGTGTTTTAAATTTTATACTTTTATAGCTCACTTTAAAGCGGTGGCGTATGTAAAGGGGTAATGACCCCTTGACTCAGACTTAAAGTGAAATTAATAAATTGTATACATATTACTTTATATATTATACTATATTAGTATATTACATAAGACATTAACGTCAACCATGGACCATACCTACGTTGTTTTTGAGGTATACAATTTATTTTACGTTACTGACTGATACCATGGTGGCATGTCCATGTTTGAAATGGTCAAATTATAAAGGCACAGGATAATAGGAATATAGGACTCGATAAAATTTGACGTAGCTGAGTATCCGTATTTATGTTTATATAGTACGTAGATGGTACGTTCTATTTTTATAAATGGATTTCCGTTTATTGTTATATTTACATTGTTAAAAAATGTCATAAATTTATCATGGGTTAATATAGTAATGACCAAACATAATATGTGCGGTTGGTGACCACCTACCTTGAGGTGATATTACACAGGATAGTCTTCACACACCAACAACTGTTGGCTGGATATTAGAAAACAAAAATTTTTATTAACGGTTTTAACGCTTTTTTTAAATTTCACAAGGTATCACTTATATGGTGTCAGAAAAATATTATTTTATTTTATCTGTAATCATATACATTTGAAATGCACTCGCCTTTGGCGTATGAACGTTACCTAAAATATCAGGTTTTAATTTGCCGGTGGTGATAGGAGACGGAGTTACCAACCGCACATACTATAGAAAACGCTGTATTTTTGTAGTAGGTACCTCGTCATATCGTTGTTGTTATTTTTCATAAAAATGTTATTGTTTATTTGTTTCACATTAGGAGTTAAATTAATAACCCAAATTATTTCAAGATGAATTACGTAACATTAATTGTGTCAACTATTCAAAATCATACAATTGGTAGAATTAAAAAACCAAGTTTTTTTTTGTTCTTTTAGACGAAACCTCAGATATGCAAGGTTGAACCGTTTTCTTTATGTCTCCAATATGTAGACGATAAATTAAATTAAGTTAGGGAAGAATTTTTAAAATTTTTACCTGTAACTGATGTATCTGGAAAAGGTTTAGCTAATACAATAGAAAAAGAACTCCTGTTATTTGGGGTTGATTTGAAGAACCTAAGGAATTTTTTTTAAAAGGTTAAAACGTTATGAGGAATTAACAAGAATACGATAGATTGTGAGGCGTTGATGATGATTCATCGTAAATATTAAAAAAATTTTCAATATTTGTATAAAATAAAAAATGAATTTAACATAATATTTAGATGATAAATCAGTTAATTGTTTCCATGTGGATTCCTCAAAACATAGTCTATATCGTGTTCAAAAATGCTTAATTTATTATATAATGTCATAGTTAAAACCACCCAGCTCCCTAAAATATTTCTAGTTATGTTCATAGTAAATTGGCCCATAGTAAAAATAATTCTTATATACGCCACTGCTTTAAAGTACTTATTGTCAATTTGCTGTATCCTTATTAATCGGATAAAATAAAATTATTATCATTAATAATAGTTGTTGACAGTAATTGACAGCTGACGTTTTTCTTAGAAGCAGAAGTATTGAAATGTAAAAATGTATTATCATGATTATACATTGTTAACCACAAACAACTGGTATTTTCAATATTATAGTTACTGTTAGATATGATGTTAACTGTTTTATTTTAAAGGACCCATCTAAAGAAGTTACAATAGCTTACCAGATCCATTTATATTATTGGGTCATTAGAAGATAATAATATCATATAGTATGTTTTTGCGTAAACCACCCCCCTGTACTTCCACCGAAAACAAAGTGACTTATTTATTCTAGTCAAAATGATCTAAAACTAACGCGTCGTCAACTTCAAGCTGTACCATATTTAAATATTGACAATAATATCTTAGCAACAATAACAAACCACAAAAAACGAAAAACAATAAAATTCCACCATAATATCTCCAATAATTACATTAATTATATCAATTCGTTGTTCATTTGTAAGCAATCTATGATTTTGTGGAAATATTTATTTTAAATAGCTGCAAAATAATAGTAATGCATCAAGAGGAGGAGGATAATACAAAGCAATATAGATCGCAATACAGATCGACGAAAATGGGTCACGACGACAGTAGCGTTTCGTTCATCACAGTGGGTGAGCCTTCGGGGCGGCAGCCAACGACGCCCGGCAAGACCAACGTCCAGAAATGGCTGGCAGGCCTATTCGTACAGTCAGTGCGCAAAGGCGAACAGTTGTTGGAAGACGGTCACCTGGCTAAGGCGGCGGTCATATTTGCGAACGCCACGCTGCTCACCTACCGATCAGAAACATTCGCGGACGCAGTCCAACGAGTGTACCCCCGTTATTTTTACCGGCTATACGAACACCACATGATCATCATGGGCTATGGACACCTGTTTCCGGAGTCTGCGACAAACGCAAGTACCCGAGCGATTGGCGCAGTAATACGCAGACGATCACCGGTCGGCGGTCTCTTCGGTGTTCGTACAACCGACCCTGCTTACCGACCGCCATCACTGCCAGCGTAATAATGATACTCCAATCATTACCACACTAACCAATAGTTCTACCGTCGCGCAGAAAACGATAATTTTACAGCAGAAAATACACAATCGTTTAAAATTAAAGTTTTCATAAAACATTAAACAACACTTTTAAAAAAAAAAACCGAAAATTTAAATATAAATATTAAATAAATTTTACCTGTTATATTTTATATTATTACTACGTAGATGTAGATGCTATCGCGAGAAAAATACTTAAGTAATTTTCAGAGCTTCATTCACAATTTCATTTTAAGAATTTAAAAGAAATATCTAACATAGACCTGATTAATTTATCGTAGTTGAAAAAACTCTAAAACAAGACGAATGTTTAATTATACTAAGGTACAATACATAAACGTATATGAACACAACCTATAAAACCAGATTTAACCTATTCAAAATAATAACAGTATTGGGTGGCCAACTTGGTGGAGGAAAAGCCAGAAGGCGTCGTCTGACCGTCGCCAACGAAAAATCGTGATCTCATTTTTAAGACTAATAAAGAATATTGACCACAATTTTAACCAGTCGTTTGTCAACCAACTTAACGTTAACAAATTAGATTGTCCCAATAACACATTTTATACAAGTACGTTTTTCCGCGGGTTAAAATAACAAGCAAAATATAACAGTCATAAAATAAAAAAATAAAGTCATGTGTAATAAATTATACTCTTCAAAAAAAAAATACTTTAAAATTTAATGAATTATTAAAAAAAAAATATTGAATATTATACCAAATAATTATTATGTGACTATAGTCTATTCAAAATAAGAAACACACTCGGCGGCGACCAGTTTACGTCGGGCGGCGGTCAGACAACACCCGCGGGTACCCGTTTGTCGAATCCAATGCTGTGTTGTTAAGCAACGCCCATGCGCAATAGTCAGCCTCCTACTTTCTTATTTTGAATAGACAATCTATGTTAATAGAAATCAGATCTTTCAAGATCAATTAGCCTTAAAAGAAGTAGCAAGATCTGTGTATAAAAATAATTATGATTCTTATTTCTGATAATTAAATTCTGTTTTATGGTTACAATACAATAAACATACTTATTTCATTACTTCAAAAACTAGTTTTGCATAATAATTTCAGTTAATCTCAATTCTTTAAATACATTAAATATGAAAATTTAGCAATTTTTTCCACTACAAAATATGTCTATACACAAAATAAAACCATTATAAAATCAAAGAAATCGCTTTTCTCAAAATCATAAAAATACCTAATGTATATAATTATATTAATTCTTTAAAAACTATAAACTATTTAAATTTAAACTCACTTCATTACTCTTCTTGCCATTCTTCAATCGTTTTGTAGCATCATTTTTCTTATCTTTGTTAATAAGTGGTTTACTCATCTGCGATATTGCTTCATTAGCTTTTACCTTTGCAGCTCTTGAATCTAAATAAGTACACAAAAGAATGGAATTGAGACAACTAATGATTTCAATTTTAATTATACATTACAATATACATAACGATATTAATTAGTGAAATTGAAATTATAGAATTTTCCTTAAACATATAATGCAATTAGAAATTAGTGATGCAATGGTAAACATTTTTATTATAACTCACATAAGATCCTATTTAAATTTCAATGATTATTTTTTGTTTAATACTTTATTAAATATAATTACAATAATTAAAAAAAAAAAGTTCTTTAGTTCACGTTCACATAAAAGAAATCAAATGGAGCTTTAACAAAAGTACAAAAAAAAAAAAAAAATGATTAAATTTCAGAAATTAGTAGCCATCACATTTTATTATTATATCATAGTTGTAAATTACCTATAGTTGAGGACAAACAAAAAAAAACAAAAATAACTGAATAACCATGAATTATAATATAATAAAACATGAGAAATCTATGACTAAATCGTTGTCTAATACTTAATTTTAAGATGTTATTGAACAGTATATTATAGGAAACTTACATAATTTTTCATATCCAAATGCTTCAAAAATACTACGGTCTACATCATCAAAAGATTCCAGATTGTTTTTAGAAATTTTTCTGTTTTTAACATATTGATCGTCTGTAAACAAATGGAACATATATCAATAAATATAATAAAAATAATATAATAATAAAATAACCATCTGAAGTATGTGCATCATCGTTAGATTCTATTTGATGATTTGACAAAGGTATTGAGTTTGATGAACTGGCACTTCCGCATGACCAATTCCCATTGGATGTACGATAAATATTTGATTTAGAAACTGAAATATAGTAAGAACAATATTCAAAAAATATATACATTTTCATCAACCTAAAAACTACCTTACTATATGAATACAGTAAATTGCAATGTCAGAATTTTTTAGTGGCTAAGTAACTATTTATTTTAATAAGAAATATAATAATAGAATAATATAGAAGAATTATTTACTTGATATTTTATTAATTTAATATTAATTGAACAGTACAGTTGTTCCCGTAGAAAATAAAATTGAAAACAAAACATTAATTTTAATAATTATTAATTAATAAAACATTGATGTTTCACATTATGCTTTGTTAATCACCTACTATACATAAATAGTATACATAAATTAATAATCAAATTTGTTTAATTGTACTAAACTATTACATAAAAATATATTTTATAAATAAAACAAAATTAAAATGAAAATTACAAAAACTAAGAAACATAAATAATTTAACACAACTTAATCAACAAATATTAAAATAATAATTAATAAGTCATTTTTCTAATGGTATAATTTGAACACACAATTAATGGCCTACTCAACTCATTTTCCATGTTATAAGCTACATTTAACATAGTAATATTAATCACAATGTATGTATAAGCAATAAACTATTTTATTTATGTCTTCAAAAACATATGTTTATACACAGTATTAATTTGATTTATATAAATAAATGTAAAACAAATAACAATTAAAATTAGAACTCACTTGGTTGATAGCTATTAATCACTTTATCGTCTTTGTCAGGGAGAATATCTACAACATGTGATTTCTTATCTTTAACTTCTTTGACACAATTATCTCCTAAAACCATTAAATATGAATAAAGGTGAAACGTTTTTAGAATGTACAAATTTAACCCTACCATCAGTAACTTTATTTTTATAGTTATTAATTTTCTTCTTATTAATTAATACAGTTGTTTGTATAGTTGAAGTAGTAGTATCAGAAAGGTTACTATTATTCAAAGTAAGACTATTGGAAGTTAAATCTGAAACAAAAAATAATCTTTTAAACAATAATAACTTGAATTTTGTTTTGTATATATTGTATATTTAAGTTAATATTTAATAAATATCTGTATAATAATTCTATCAGTGAAGTATTATGATTTAACAAGTATGTTTTAAAACCTAATTTGAACTAAATTATAACTATGCATTATATTAAAATGACATCGAGAAATAAAACCTTTACCAATCCAAAATAAAATAATAATAATAATAATAATAATAACAAATATGATAAAAACTTAACAATATTAGTTTTTTAATTTAATTTTATTAAATTGCAAAATTACATAGTAAATTATAATTCTAAATGAACAATACATTTAAATATAATATATAAATAAAGTCAGTAAACTGCACAAATTTAAAATTGAATCATATAAATTAAAATTCACATTCAATTCAAAACAAGCTAATTAATACCAAATATTGAATATAATAAAATGTGGTCATTAATTTTAATAAATAATACAATTATTTCAAATTAAAATCACCTAGTCGAGAGCCACCAACTACATTATCTTCGCTGTCACTATTTAAATCTACATCATTTGACTTTTTCTTTGTATGTTTCTTAAACCCTTTTGACTTATGTTTTTGATCAACTGCTAGATCTATAGGTGATTTAAATAATTAGTATACAAACAATATCATAGTTGAAATTAATCTTTACCTTCAGTTGCTTCACGTTCTCTGATAAACTCATTTGACTCAGTTGTTGATGTCGAAATCGATGTTTTTTCTATTCTAACTTGACCTTCTCATAAAAAAAATATTATTAATTAGTATGAATTATAGTCTAGTCATCAAATAATCAACATTACCATCAAAAATATAATTTTTATGATCTTTGATTCTCTTTGTTTTAGTTGTCACATTTGTTGATGAACTGCAAGCTTCAGGTTGATTAGCAATACCATCTGAAATAAAAATTATTACAAAATTAAATTGACAATGTTTATAACTGATCAATTACATTTAAACTAATCAAAGTTGCAAGGTAAAATCCACACATAATTTAAGTTAAGGTTAAAAAGCATAAAAATAAAAACTAAATTATTCATTTTGTATAATTAAATTGAAAAGAAAAAAATATTACACACCATCATGATTATCAGCATTAACATTATTTATATCGTCTAATTTTACTGACTCCTGAGATTTACTTTTTAGTAATTTTGTAAAAACATTTGTCTGTTTGAGGTAACTACTTGGCAAACCTATAAATTAAATCATACGTTAGTAATACAAAAATATTATCATCCCCATCAATAAATAATTATTACTCTTAGTTAATTTCAAATGTCCATCATGTAATATCTTATTGTAGGACTCTGTTGTAGATGTTGAAGCTTTAGATCTCCGATAATCATCTGAAAATCATTATAATTAGTTTATATGGTATAATTTTCATCAGAAAATGCAGTTATTTATCTACTATACCTATACAGTTATTATTATAAAAAATGAATGTACGAACAATATCATGATCAGAGGTGACCTTAAAAATATATAATGGTGAATGAAAAGACGTGTAAACTTAAGAATTATCAATTTGATTTTGAAATTCCCAACTTTTAAGTAGAACAAATCAACTAAATGCAAACTACAAGTCTAATATTGCTACAAGTGGAGAGTATGTCACATCCTTCACAACCCTCTAATCAGTCTGTCACAAATCATATTAACAAACTTTTAAAATCCTTACCCTCAGTTAATTTTTTTTCTTTGTCATGATTAATTCTTTTTTTTGACTCTTTTGATTTTCGAAAATGATCTCCTTAAAAAGCCATTATTAATTAGTATGCATGATGGTTAATTAATTTATCAATATTACCATCAGAAACATCTTTTTTAACATTTTTAGTTTTCTTTTTTTTAGATACATGAGATGAATTTGATGAACTGCAAGTTTCAGGGTGATAACTTTCATTGGAAATCTTATCTTCTGAAATAAAAGTAAATAGACAAAAGTTAAATATACAATGTCTGTAATTATTGATTAACTACATTTTAAAATTAAAATAAGAAAAATACATAATTAATAAATTCACAAAATTTAAAATGTTATCAGCAGGACTCAAACTTAATGCGCTAATAAATTATGAAATATGTGCTGACATATGCACTAAAAAAATCTTAAATATGCAATACTAAGCAGTACAATATGCATTTATATTTTTTAAGACATAAATATATTATACATAAGAATAAACTAAAAAAATTTAGTAATAGTGCTTTGATATTTTTATTTCAGCCCATCTTTGAAAAGGAAAATGCATCTAGTTCGTACTTTGGGGGGTCAAAAGTAGAAAATTTCTGGTATACTCAGTACCACGTGAGAACGCATACGGCGGCCGACCGAAAATCGTTGTTTTTCGCGCACGAGCATCCCCCTCCACTAAACAATCTCAAGCCGAAACAAATCGTTCACTATTGGAACTAGTCAGTTACATTACCGTATGTGTTCTTTCGTGGTATGGTGGAAGAAATTTGGCCTCGAAACGACGGAGCGCGATCATTTGGATGCGTGAACCATATGCGTTCTCTCGTGGTACAGTTTATTATAAAAGCGTCAGGTAAAACCATGGAAAAGTAACGGAAAATGGGAATTTTTACACATAACCAATTTTCGACAAAATCGATTTTTTTATTTTGCTGTAACTCAAAAACGAATCATTGTAAATACTTGAAATTTTCACCAAATGTTTATATTAGCGTTATCTTAATTACGATTAAATCTTCAAAATAGTTTAACAAAATCGCGTAAAATAACGATATATCCTAAAACGATTTAAAATACTTGTTGTTATTCAAAAAGTATAAGTCATAGAAACTTAAAACTTTCACTAGTAGTTGAGAAAAATAAATTACAATTTAAAATATAGGTATAAAGACAATATATCTGAGACTGACAAATCATCTCCGAACAGAATCGTTTTTCGTATTCAATGATACCTGTCATTTCATGCAAATTTATCACATTTATTATAGTAACCTACTTTCCACCTCTACTAAACAGCAGAGCGATACCCACTTGCCCGCCCTATTTTTATTTTTGGTTTGTAGATCATGAAGAAATATTATTCAATTATTCACAGTCCTACAACCATTTGTCGTTACAGTTTAAAATATAGCTGCAAAACGTCATCGCATCATCTATATTTTGAATTATACTTACTGATAATTAATTTCGATTTATCGACCCATTAAAAAGTTTATTTTTATCAAAAATTGTGTACACCACAAACAAATTTTTACTTTATAAAAATAAACCTTTTAACTGGCCCGATAAATTGTTATCAATCATTGGTATACTAAATTCAAAACATAGACAATGCGACGATGTGGGACGGTTCTTTATTATTATTATTTTAAAATTCTTTTAATCAATGATTTACTACTATAATATACATTAATATGCTTAAAATCTTTAAATATGCAAAATAATGTAAATTTTGCCAAATATGCAGCATAAATTTTTGTACTTAAATTGTATGCACTATGATACTAATTTGTATCGAATCAGATTTTTAATATGCAGTTTCCTAAGAAATATGCAAATACATAAATTTCCAAGACTTGGTTATCAGCAAAATAAGATTAACATTAAATTAAAAATCACAAAAATAAAAACATAATTACTTATGGTTTTTAATTTAATTTTTATTAAATTGGGAAGAAAAATGTTACTTACTTAGTTTATGATCAGTTTTTAAGTTATCTTTATTAAATGCATCTTTTGTTTTACTGCTAAGTTTTTTGTAAGATTTTGATTTTATTAAATAATTATCTGGTAAATCTATAAATTATACGTCATATACTAGTACTATAAAAAAAGTAATATTATCATCACCGTCAATAAATGATACCTACCTTTAGTAAATTTATTGCATTCACTATGTTTCTTATTGCTGGATTCTTTTGTTGTTGTTTTTTTTGATTTCCAAGAATGATCTTCTCCTAAAATTATTATTAATTAGTTTATATAACATGTAAATCAACAAAAAAATTCTACCATCAAAAATTCCACTTTCACAATAATTAGTTTTCTTCTTTTTATTTGTCACGATCGTTGATGATGTTGAACTACAAATTTCTGATTGATTGCTTTGATTTAATATAAAACAATCATTAGAACTATCATCTGAAATTTTAAAAATCATTAATATGGAGTAATTAAATTTTAATGTGATACTAAAAATATAATTTCTAAAGAAAGCTAAATTCAAAAAATTAATATTAAAGATTATTATTGAAAATCTTCAAGACAAATAAGATTTATGAACAGTATCAAAATATAAATTAACTCGATAAATAACCTTAAAATATAAATTAATTTAATTTAATTAAAAATACATAAATATAATACTCACCTTCTTGGTTATCAGCTCCAGATTTATTTTTATCATTCAACTTTAATGAATTCTTTGATTTACCCTTGAGCATTTTTGCAATAACATTAGACTGTTTGATATAACTAAGTGGTAAACCTATAAAATTATATTATTAATTAGTGATAAACAAAAAAAAATATTATCAATGATTACCTTCAGTTGATTTTTGGGCTCTGTCATTAATTATCTTATTGTTAGACTTTGTTATTGAGGTTGATTTTTTTGAAGTACGAGGGTTATCTTCTCCTAAAAACATAATTAAATAATTCATAGAAAATCATAATAATCAATCAATTAACACTACCATCAGTAATTTCACTTTTGTTTTCTTTAAATTTCTTCTTTTTATTTGCCACTTTTATACTCGATGATGAGCTTGTAATACTACAAGCTTCAGATTGATTATTTTTATTCATAATAAAACTGTCATTAGAAGTAACATCTGGAATAAAAAAATTTAACAAAATTATAAAAATAAAAATTTTACTTGAATATTAAATATTAATAAAGTACATATTATATAATTATTAAACTAAATATGTTTAAAATAGTATCTAAACATTTAAATTACCACTGATTTTATAATAAATGTAGAAAACATTTAATTTCAATAAAATGCAGTTTTAGTTTAATCTTAACCAAAGTTAACTTTGCAAATGTAACTTACCTTGATCATAGTCCAAAGGAAAATTATATTTAGCAGCAATCATTTTCACCTCTTTCGATTTAATTTTAGTATATTTTTCATAAGCATGTGGTTTTTTCAAATCATTAACTTCTAAGACAATAAGTTTGAAATTAATGTAAGACATGACATTATCATAAAAATAAAAATAAATGATTACCCTTAGTCGCTTTGCTTTTGTTATATTTATTTTGAATATTTATAATGTCATCAATGCTTGTTGATGAACTTGCTTTTAATCTTTGAACACGATCTTTGAAAAATATATATATATTAGTATAAATATAATAGTAAAATATTTAAATATATCTAAATAGTACCATCAGTATTTTCACTTTCAAGATTTGTATGTCTATTTTTTTTTTTAGACACATATGTTGATAAAGATGAACTAGAAGAACACCCAGTTTCATGATCATCGATTTGGTTTAATGCAAAATTATCATTGGAAATAGGATCTAAAATAAATATTTAATAAGAATTACATAAATAATTACTTAAATGAAATCAATAATTTTAAATTCAATGCAAAGAAATTCAAAAAATTAAAGTTCATTTATTAATTATATTAAATTAAAACTAAACAAACGAGACACCTTGTTGATTATTGGTAGCAACCGTATAAGTATCGTCAGAATCTATTTGAATATCCTTGGTTTTGCTTATTAATAATTTTTTAAAAAGTGTTGATGTTTTTAAGTAACTAAGTGGTAGATCTATAAATTATATAAAAAATAATTTATTATAAAAACCAGTATTATAGTCAATATTAATAGTCTTTACCCATGGTATATTTTGACTCATCTGTAGATGTTACTGCTTTTACTTTTCGGACATTATCATCTCCTATAAAATATTAATTAATACATATGAAAAAAATAATAAGTTGATCAATATAGAGTATTTTTTTTTTTTTTAATAAGATCTTTAATTTTTTTATTTTTAAATAATGAATAGATTGAAACTTATAAGCATGAAAAACTACAAGTTTAATTATTATTATATTGGTAATACTATCATTGGATTTAAGTCCTAGAACATAAAAAAATTTAATTTAAAACTGTAAGTTATATGAAAATTCCCTCAGGGAGCCACTAACTAGTGGTACGGGCATAGCGAACCCGAGGCCCCGAGCTCTAAACTGAACTGGCTTTAAATAGTTGGCTCAGTTTAGCATTGGCGTTGGGAAAGTGGCGCCCCCATCGCCCAATACACTTTGGTGTATTGCAATAGCCCTACCTTGGCCTTAACTGGTTGAGGTAGCAGATCCTCCAAGATGGGGGTTAAGCAATGGGCCAACGACCCATTCTTGTAAAAAAATAGTGTTTATAAACTAAAACCAAATAAGCCTCGGACACAGACTATTATGGAAAACCAACTGAAACGGAAAACATGGATTCAAGATAGGAACATGGAATACTAGATCGTTATTTAAACCTGGTGCACTGAAATCAATATCAGACGCTATTAAAAAATACAAGAATGTACTAATAACTGCATTGCAAGAGGTCAGGTGGCCAGGAGAAGGAAGCGTCAAAACAGAAGGAATGACATTATTTTATAGTGGTGATAAAAACGGTAGAAACATAAATGGGGTGGGTTTTTAAGTTAATGAACTTTTACTACCTCATGTAAAGCATTTTGAACCAGTAAGCGACCGAATATGCTACTTGCGCATAGCTGATAAATCTGGTGACCTAATATTAATATGTGTGTAATGCCCCCACTGAAACAGGACCCAATGATGAAAAGGGGGTATTCTACGAAGAACTAGAAAGAACGTATGATAAATTGCCAATCTACTGCTCAAAAATATTGTTAGGAAATTTCAATGCCCAAGTGGGAAATGAGACAATGTACAAACCTACGGTTGGAGGAGAAAGTGCTCATGATATTAGTAATGGAAACGGAATGAGACTTATTGAGTATGCTATCGCTAAGGACCTGATAATACCTAGAACTTTTTTTCCCAGAAAGCTTATACATAAGCACACTTGGACAGCTCCAAATAACGTTTACAAAAGCCAGATAGACCATGTTTTGATAAACAAAAATCATAGATCTAGTATTAGCAATATTAGATCACACAGAGGAGCTGATGGGGATTCTGACCACTTTTTAGTTCTAATCTGTTATAAAAAGTCAGTAACACGCAAACAGAAGTCGAATAATAAGAATACCTGTAGGTACAATATTGATAAATTATGTGATAATGCGACCATAGAACAATATCAAAAATGTATTGATAAACAACTAAATAAGTATAATCTAAATTTAGATGAAAACGTTGATGACGCATGAAAGCGAATTAAAAACTCTATATTAAATGTGGCGGACAAAACTATACGTCAGCGCAAAGATAAAATAAAACCTTGGTTTAATCAAAAGTATGAAGATATAACTAAAAAACGAAATCAGGCGAGGTTGAAAATGTTACAATTCCCTACGCAAGCTAATATTGAGATATATGAGTTAAAAAAGGAGGCCCCAAAAATTATAAGACAGCAAAAAAGAACAGCTGAAAAGGAAATATAAAAGAAATGGAAAAATATAGACACAACCCAAAAGAATTTTTCAGACGATGTAAAAGTTTGAAGAATAGCTACAGACCTACGATTTGCTCTTTAACAAATGAGAAGGGGAGATCTGATCATGAATAGCAAAGACATTGCAGAAGAATTCAAAAATTATTTCAACAAGCTGTTAAATAATAACGAATCTGAAATAGTCCAAGGAGATAGTCATGAAGAAGAGGAAACCATCACACACAGCGCTGAAGAGTCCACTGAATTACAACCTAGTAGTACAGAAATAGATTTAATTATCCTCTCACTAAAAAACAACAAAGCAGCTGGAGATGGGATATTCGGAGAATTTTTAAAAATTGGCGGTTAACAACTCAGAGAAAAGATATATAGATTAGTCCTGTTAATATGGAAAAAAGAACAAATCCCAAAAGAATGGGAAACGGCAATCATTTGTCCGATATTTAAAAAAAATGACCAAAAACAAGTAGTTAATTATATAGGAATATCCTTACTGGATGTAGGATACAAAGTTCTGTCGTCTCTCTTACTAGGAAGGTTACAAAAGTATGCAGAAGAAATTATTGGCAGCTACCAGTGTGGTTTTAGGAAGGGAAAATCAACCACAGACCATATTTTTGCTAAATAAGACAGATCCTAGAAAAACATCATGAGTATAACAAAGATATTCATTTAGTATTCGTGGACTTTAAACAAGCTTACGATAGTATAAACCGTAGCAAATTGTGGACTGCTTTAAAGAAATTTGGAATCCCTGAAAAACTCGTAAGATTAATTAAAATGTGCAATAATAATACCCAAAATGTTGTTCGGATACTGGGAGAAATTTCGGAACCTTTTATAGTTAAAATCGGCCTTAGACAAGGAGACGCCCTCTCGCCGGTATTGTTCAACCTTGCTTTGGAAGAAATCATAAGGAGTGTACCTAGAGGACAAAGAATGGAAGTGAACGAGGGGTATACATGCCTAGCTTATGCAGATGACCTGGTTCTTTTTGGAGACACTAGACAAGATGTAATTCAGACACTAATTGATCTAATGAAGGCTAGTAAGCAGATGGGTCTGTCAGTTAACCAAGAAAAAACCAAATACATGTTTCTATCAAGGAAAACGAAAAGCGAAGAGGACTTGAAAGATTTGGAAGTGGATGGTCTTACCTTTCAACAAGTTAGCTCTTTTAAATATCTAGGCGTTAATGTAAATAATACAAATGACAAGCACGAGGAAATCAAACTACGCCTTAAGTCTGCTAACAAAGCATACTTTGCTATGTTGTCATTGTTTAAATCTAGGTTACTGTCTAGAAAGACCAAAGAGAAACTGTACACAATATATCTAAGACCAATTGCTACTTATGGTTGTAATACATGGGTCACAACTGGAGGGGACTACAAAAAGCTCCTCGTCTTTGAGAGAAAAATTCTGAGAAAAATTTATAGACCTGTTTTCGATGACATTGAGCAAAAATGGCTAAGGAGGTCAAATGAGGATCTGAAGAATCTATATTCAAAAGAGGACATAGTACAATTCGTAAGGAGTTCAAGACTTGCTTGGGCTGGGCATGCGTGGAGAGCTGATGGGTCCCTCGTAAAGACGGTTATGGTGAATCAAATAGATCTGAAAAGACCTAGGGGACGCCCAAGGCAAAGATGGCTAGATGCAGTTAAAAGAGATATAGAGGAGTTGAAACCAGACTGCAATGGAAACTTAGATTTAGCCTATGCAAGAGATGTATATGGAGAACTGGTTTTAGAAGCAAAGAGCCTAAATGGCTCGTAAAAGCTAAAAAAAAAAAAAAAAGTTATATGAAAATAACAGTTTTATAAATATAAAAAAAAATATTAAAAAAAATATGAGTGGATTAATTAAATGTGTGTGTTTAGTGTTTAGACTCTTTTTAACAGTTTTTCGAAGATTTTTGATTTCTTTAAGTTATTATATTTAATAAGTTATATAACAAATTAATGTAAAAATTACTATAGTCACTATCAATAAATATAAATAAATAATCATTACCCTTGTATTTTTTATAAATATCCTTAATTTTTGACTGAGTAGTTGATGAGGTTTCTATTTTCCAGACAAGATCTCCTACACAATATTATCAATTAATATAAAAACATATATAATGAAATAATAAATAGATTAACTCTACCTTCAATATCTTTTTTTTTTTTATTTTTTTTTTTCTTAATATTTATTACATTCTTTGTTGATATTGATGAACTTGAAGAACTTTCAGTATAAATATCATTACTTTTATTTAAAATAAAACTATCATTTGATGTGGAATCTTAAACAAAATATAAAATAATTTTATAAATAATAATTCAAAGTTCGAAAATAACTTAAGTATACATTTAGAACTTAAGTTACTTTTAAAATAATAAGTACACAATTTGTGGTTGCATATTAAAAAATTAATTAATCAAAATCACAACTAATTAGATTGTCTATCAGACATTGTATATAAAAATACATTAAAATGTATATAATTATAGAAATTTTCATCTCAATTAAATATTAATTAATTATTTATATAAATAATATCTAATGGTTAACACTGTTATTAAAAATTCTCTGAAGAAAATAAACATAGAAATATTTTTAAATTTTATAAATTTTATATTAGATATTTATAACCAGGTATAAAATTAAATACTTTGGAATCACAAATGCAGTGTTGGTTTTTAATAAACAAAGAGAGATGATACAAACATTATTAAAATCATAGCATAACATTTATTATTGTGATGAATAGTATTTAAAATTAACAGACCTTCCTATATATCAGGGGTCCCCAATTAATATTTTTGAAGGGCCACATTAGGGATCTGAAAATTTTTCATGGGCCATCAAAATTCTAAGTATATATTTACATAATTTAAAAACCAATAATATTTATCAAAAATAATAATTTACAATAATAACACATATAATGTTGTTGTAATATGTGATATTTATTATTTGTCTGCGGGCCGGATTGGGTGACCCATGCTATAAATGATGATTGCATGGTGGTTTTATTTGAAAAGATTAAATAATAACAAATACTATTAAAAAAATAGTATGATAACTCACCTTGATCATAATCAGCATCAATATTACCTGTGACAAAATTAATATGAAATATAAGTACAATATTATTATTTATTGCAAATATCAATAAACTTACCCTTTATTGTGTCTTCTTGGTCATTAATATTCAACTCGGTTGTTGATATTGTTAAAATATTAGTTTCAAAATGATCAATACTTTCATTAGAAGTTAAACAATCATTAGAAATCAAATCTAAAATATAAATTTTTAGATTAATTAATTTAGGGACCCAATTTCTTTTTATCATTATTTATTAACATAAAACTAATGGTAACAAAACTAAACATATATTGTTACAATTAAAAATCTTGAAAACTTTAATAAATTACAGATTGGTACCTTTAATTATGTCACATTGAAGATAATTATTAGAAATAAACCTCAAAAACCCCATAATACCATATAGTTTCCAATATTGATTAATTAACCTTACCCTCTATTATTTTGTCTTCTTGGTTATTAACAGTCATAGAATTTGATTCAATTTCAAGATGACTAAAATGATTGATAATTTCATTTGAAATTGAACATTCATTAGTGGTCAAATCTAAAAATAATTTTTTTGGTTAATTAAGTCCCTATTTATATTTTGATTATTTTTTTTTTCAATAATTTGTTAACATTAAAACTGATGGTTGGCTTAAAGATAAAAAAAATATGTAAATAATCACAAATCAAAATATGAAAACATCAATATAATACAGATTACTACCTTCGATAATGTCATTTTGAAGGTAATTATTAGTATTTATTTCCAAAAAATCAGTTGTTGTTAGTAATGATCCACATTCTTTGGAAGGAAAACTCTCATTTGATGTATGATTCACATTAGGAATTAGATCTAAATACAATAATGAACCAATTAAAAATTGACTAACAATTCAATAAGTTGTATATAATTATTATAAATTAACAGATGTGTTTAAATACATTATTTGAGTAATATGTTCAATGCATGAATATTCAATAAACAATAAGTAACATGAGAAACATACAAGGCATTTAAAAAAGAAAAAGAAAAAACAATACATAAGAATTTTAAATCAACGGTAAAATAACTATAAAATGCATAAATAATTCAATATACCTCGTAGGAAATCAACTTTAAAACCCCTAACACCATATATAATTTCCAATATTAATTAATAAACCTTACCCTCTATTATTTTGTCTTCTTGGTTATAAACAGTCATAGAATTTGACTCAGTTTCAAGATCACTAAGATGATTGATAATTTCATTTGAAATTGAACATTCGTTAGTAGTCGAATCTAAAAATAATTTTTTTAGGTTAATTAAAAGTCCCTATTTATTTCAATCATAATATTTTTTTTAGTATTATTATACTAATTATATTATATACAATAATTTATTAACATTAAAACTGATGGTTGACTTTAAGATAAAAAAAATATGTAAATAATTACAAATCAAAATATGAAAACATCATTAAACTATAGATTACTACCTTCAGTAATGTCACTTTGAAGACAAATATTAGTATCTATTTCCATCAACTCAGTTGTTGGTAATAATAGTCCACTTGTTTTGGTAGGAAATCTCTCATTTAATATATGGTTTTCTTTGGTAATAACATCTGAAATTCAATTATTCACAAATTAAAAAAAAAAACTTGAATTAATATTATGATTAAATATAATATTTGTTAAAATTTCAACTACATGAATTAAATATTATCCCACAAAAGAATTAATTTTCCATTTAATTTAACCAACAGTAAATAATATCAAAACACAACTAATTAACAGTATTTATTAATTTTTTGTTAATTTAATTTTAATTGGACTTACAACTATAATTGTTTGAGTTGATATTACATAATTTTTGTATGGTCATCAAATGTCTTAACTTGACTAGAGGACCATAAAAAAAACTATAAAATCATTGTAAACCAGAACATAATATATAACATTTAAAAATGCAATATAAACACAATTTAAATGCAATAACCATCCTTCATTTTATCCTGTTTTAATTTTTTTTTTTTTTTATAAAATCATGTCCCACAAGTAAATAATATAACTAAATATAAATGCATTAGGTAAGTATAAAGGATGACTGGACACATTAATTGTTACTGGAGTTAAGCTATTCTAACCTTTGCTAAATTCTGAATGGATGGGCCAATAAAACCTAACCTAACTGAGGACGATCAAACAACAGTAAATTGTACATGTTTTACCAAAAATACCTTACCTATATTAATTGTCGTATCATGACAATTTATTTTCTCTTTATCGAGTGTTGTTGATAATATTAACGATGAATTATAATTTTTATCTGATGTTAGATCTAAAATATCAGTATAGTGATCAGTTAAGTGTCAGTTAATTTATATTTAATCTTTAATATCAAATCATATTATATGAATCTCACTAGTAGTAGTTATAGCTTCATATCCATCAACATTTTTTTTATTTTTCTCCTCCAGAATAGTTGGAGTAGTTGATGATAGACTTTCAACTTCAGAAAAATTAAATTCTTCTAAGGCCTGATCATCATTAGGTGTATCACCTAAAATTATATATAAAAAAAAAGTTAAATTTATAAAAATAATAATGAATGATAAAGTAGAAAAGTATGTGATACATACAAGTTGAATTGATTTAATT